>NC_072895.1:60000000-70000000 GCF_027943255.1 Anastrepha obliqua
CTTTCTTTCTGAACTAAAGCTTGCAAAATTTGCAATATGAGCAGGCTTATACAATTTTTGAGTAAAAAAATTTAAAGAAATTTTGTGTCAAAGTGCGGTTTTGTTTTTTGGCCGAAACCGCACCGCAATTAAAGTGAACTAAAATTTTGTGGCCAAATATGATTATGGCCGGCCGAAGCTGAAGCCTAAGTTCGATCGTACTCTAATACTAACCCTACCAAAATTTAATTTCTTACTCATCTAATATTTATAGTGTGTGTGTTCTGAATATGAACCATTGTCAGTGTGCGCGACAGTGAATGGCGTGAATACTCAGGCTTTCGACCATAACTTACTCTTACCTACCACAGCCTCGGCTAACCTTTGCTGCCACTCAGTGTAACCGAGGACGATCTCGCAATTGTTCATTCTGCTGTCGGTTCAAGGCCAATGATTCGTGGGCAACTGTTCATCGTGAATTTTGTGATGCCCCAAGTGAAGATTTGATTCGTTCATGGGCGCGTAGATTGCGGTCAACAAGTTTGAAGGCAAACAACCCACGGCTGGGGGCCAGCCAGACATCGAGAACAAATTAAAATATTAAACTCGTCGCTACAAGAATCTGCGTTAGTTCGTTCGCTAGAAAGCGGCTACCTTAAGACTTCCAAAAACTGTTTTGCATGAAATATTGAGGGAGGATCTTAATCTTGATCCCTTCAAAATTCAAATTGTGCAAGCGCTGAAGCCTAACGTTTACAATTTTAGTGAAAATTTCTACGTGGCAATATTGAAGTGATGTCGTACGGTAAGCACTATCTTTTAGCGTGATGGAGCCCATTTTCATATAAATGGAAGTGTAAATAAGTAAAATTGCCGTTATTGGCTTCTTCTACCTCTGCTTTCACCAGCTGGAGCCGCATCAAATACTTTTAGAGCCGGAGCGTTTATCTTTAAGCCGGCGAAGCAGCTGACTATCACTGTGCACTGTCACTGTTATACATTAAGTGGCCGTAAAGCGCATACAGCTCATTGTTCCATCGCCTCCGATAATCGCCATCGCCAACGTGCAAAGGTCCAAAAATCTTACGCAGAACCTTTCTCTCGAACACTCCCAGCGTCGCTACATCGGATGTTGTCATCGTCCACGCTTCTGCGCCATACGGTAGGACGGGCATGATGAGAACCTTGTAGAGTGTTCGTTTTATTCGTCGAGAGGGGACTTTACCACTCAATAGCGCAGTTAGTCCAAATTAACACTTGTTGGCAAGAGAGATTCCCCGTTGGATTTCATGGATGACATTATTATCGGTGTCAATGCTGGGTCCTAGATAAACGAAGTCTCTTGCAACTTCAAAGTCATAACTGTCAACAGTGACGTGGGTGCCGATACGCGAGTTGCCGATTGTTTGTCTGATGACAGGAGATACTTTGTCTTGCCCTCGTTCACCACCAGACTCATTCGCTTTGCTCCTTTATTCAGCTTAGAAAAGGCAGAACTAACAGCGCGGTTGTTAAAGCCGATGATGTCAATATCATCAGAAAATTGGTTTTTTCTAAGACTTGACGTGAATATCTGGTCAATTTTGGATTTTCCAGACTAGAAGACTGATTGCCTGGCAGTTGGCAGAGATCGCAGGATCACCCTTTTTATAAACTAAGCAGATCACACTTAAATTACAATCGACAGGTATAATTTTATTTGACCATATTTTGCATAGGATCTGATGCATGCACCTTTCCAGCTTCTCTGCATAGCTTTATTGTTCTTTAACCCCGTTAAAATTTTTCACACCTCGTCATAGTCTGGGATTTTCACATTCTCCATGATATCCATAGCTGTCGCTATTCCCACTTTTGTATCCGCTGAACTTTCTGGTAGATTTTCAGATTTTTCCTATCGGCCAGCATCTCCAACTTTTCGCACTCACGTATTGCGACCTCCCTTTTTTCTGATAATGCGTTTCTATTTCTTTCCATGGCTCTACATATAGGCAGCGTCCTTTCTTTCCACGGCTCCGTTAAATTTCTTGTTGCTTTTTGCTCGAGTTTTCATGGGGGAAGGATTTTTACGTGGCGGAACCCAGCTACTCAGAGGATATTTGAATGAAGTTCGGAAGTTGTGGACTACTTGAAGCCTATGCAAAGAGATCGTCATGGCCACTCTCAGGTGAATGGCGATCAGAGACTTTCACCACTTGCATGGACTTCTACACACGGAACCATTCCTATCCAAACTTCCTTATATTTGGTAATTTTCCTATTTTTACTTTGCTAATTCAAAAACGGTGGCCGTCGAATGGGTTGGTGCGTGACTAGCATTCAGAATTCAGAGAGAACGTAGGTTTGAATCTCGGTGAAATACCAAAATGAAGAAAAAGTTTTTTCTAATAGCGGTCGCCCCTCGGCAGGCAATGGCAAACCTAAGAGTGTATTTCTGCCGTTCGGAGTCGGCTTGAAACTGTAGGTCCCTTCATTTGTGGAACAACATCAAGACGCAGGCCACAAATAGGGGGAGAAACTCGGCCAAACACCTAAAAATGGTGTACGCGTCAATTATATAGATATGAAACCTCTCAATTTTATTTGCATGCATAGATGTTTTCCTGATTCGATACCAAGGATGAACTACTCAGCTGTAGCAGCATTGAATCGAAATGCTTGTCAGTGGGAAACAAGAACATTTTTACATTTGGCCTGCACAATATCCAGCTATGCAACAACAAAAATAAAAATCACTTGAAAGTAACAAAATTTATTTAACGAATCCAAAGTGAATTCATATTCGTTGTAATTGTCACACGCCCACTACACCCATCGTACATCGTTCAAATCTAATATAATCCAAAAATTATTTTTATACGAGTGGGCGCGCATTTTATTTTGAAAAATATATATAATATATACCATATAAATATAAAGCTCACTTAAGAGTAATGGATGCTATTTACGTGCAAACGTTTGCATGAAAATCAAGCTGTAAATTAAATATTTGATACCAGCAAAGTGTGACTGACAAACGAGCATTCCTAGGTGTGTGCATAAATATTTATAAACATGTATGTATGTATGTCTGAAAGTGTGGTTGAGCGCGTCGCATGCTCACATTGAACTCTGGCAGATTATCAAAAATAAATACAAATTTGAAGAAAAAAACGCTTGAGCCAAAAAAAAAAAACAAAACAACACTAACGCCTTGACGCATAAGTTATACCACTACAAACACATATTCGTATTTCTTTTGTCGGGCGTAAGCGTGAATTTTATTTTAAATCTAATTCTGCACACTTCGCAATCGTCTAAGAAAATGCTGACAAAAAAAACATTTAAAGCAAAAAAAAATTAATATGTAAAAAAAAACAAAAAAAAAAGACAATTGACAAATTTTTACGCTAAAGAAGACAGCTTCTCGATAATTTGTTTCTTCTTTCTTGTGTAAATAAATTGCAAAGAAGTCCTATATAACACACAAAGATTTACATACCTACAGAGGAGAATAAAGCCGGGTGTACGGTGCGAATACGTAATGGAATATTTGACGTATGATTTTGCGCATAAACAGGTGGTTTTTAATATCGGAGAAAAAAATGCTAGTGTTTTGCATCTGAGAGGCTTGCAAAACAGTTTTAACACTAGAAAAATGATATAGGTAATTAATATAGATATTTTTTTGAATAATTAGGCAGCAAGAAGAGCTCAGCACCACGAAGAGCAATACCCTACATAAAATATATCAAACCAGAATGGCTCTACCTGTATAATTGGATGTTTCATGACCACAGTGGCGGTGGTGGCGCTACTTACTCTTAAATAAGTATGTATCTATAAGGGATTTAATTTTCCAACTCCACCAAACTTGGTAAACACGTAGCATTCGAACTCATCAATTATGATTTTGAAAATTTTTGAATTCTTGCAAAAAAAAACGCTCCTCTACACAATTCAAATTATGATTTTCTTATATTCGGCTATCTGTGCAACAAATAACTTAAGTAAATTTTGAGTTATCATAACGAAACTTATTGCACGTGTTACTCATGAAGTATGGTTGAGTAGAGTCGGCCAAAACTCTCACTATACTTCAATATACGAGGTGTGTTCAAAAAGTATCGCAAATTTCGATTTTTTTGTGGCGATATGTTGGTACTCATGACTCTCACTCATGTCGACGAGTTCGGCCATTTTGAATGCTCAGTTAATTGTTACAGCTGCTTTGCTTGCACGCGTTTCGGCTCGTCTTCGATGTTTAACTATTCAAAAAGATGGATCAAAGAACCCGTATAAAATTTTGTGTGAAAAACGAAATTAAGTGCGCGAATGCATCCCGAATATTGACTGTGTCATACGGAGAAGCTACTTTGGACAAAAGCAACGAGAAGGCCGAGAAATTGTGAACGACGAAAAGCGTGAAAAGCGTGCCGGACGCCCGAGCACTTCAACAACAGACGAAAAAATTGATGAAGTGAAGAAAATGATATTGGCCAATCGTCGAATCCCCGTTAGAGACGTTGCTGAGGACCTAGAAATATCGTTGGCTCGTGCCATTCGATTTTGACGTGATAACGTCTTATAATTCGATTTAACAGGCTGCACGCACGAAAAAATGTGTCGTTACCTTGCTCATTACTGTTCATATGTAGTTACCTTGCTCATATTAGTGTTACCTTGCTCATTACTGTTCATATGTAGTTACCTCGCTCATATGTAGTTACCTTGCTCATATGTAGTTACCTTGCTCATATTAGTGTTACCTTGCTCATATGTAGTTACCTTGCTCATATGTAGTTACCTTGCTCATATGTAGTTACCTTGCTCATATGTAGTTACCTTGCTCATATGTAGTTACCTTGCTCATATGTAGTTACCTTGCTCATATTAGTGTTACCTTGCTCATATGTAGTTACCTTGCTCATATGTAGTTACCTTGCTCATATGTAGTTACCTTGCTCATATGTTGTTACCTTGCTCATATGTAGTTACCTTGCTCATATTAGTGTTACCTTGCTCATATGTAGTTACCTTGCTCATTGCATTGAATGAACTGCAAGCGAAAGGGCGGAAGGAACGACAAAGCAAACAAAGCAAACGAACGGCAACGTTCGACATCTTGCTCTCCCCTACTTAAGTGAGCGTATATATGTATGTATGTATATGCGCATATGTACATATATAAATTCTCGTATTTGTATTTGCATATGCCTTCTTATTGATTATTATTATTTTGATTTACTTGAAGAATTTCAAATAAAACCAAGTTTGTTAATAATACCTGTTGTTTTAATGTTATTATTATTATTTTTTTATTATATCTGAAGGAAAAAATGTATGGTAATATTTACCATATCTATACTAATATTATAAAGAGGAAAACTTTGTTTGTTTGGTTGTAATGAATAGGCTCAAAAACTACTGGACCGATTTTAAAAATTCTTTCACCATTCGAAAGCTACATCACGACTAACATGGATTATATTTTATTTTGGAAATAGGGCTCGAGATATAGGTCAAAACGTGGACCCGGGTAACCTTCGGATGTGTATGTACAATATGGGTATCAAATGAAAGCTGTTGATAAGTGCTTTAATACGGGGTAATTTTCATACCTATTGATGACTAGGGTCTGGAAATATATGCCAAAACGTGGACCCGCCGTGTCTTTGCACCGAATTAAACCAAACTTACACACATTGTTAAGGAGGTATTGAAGATGGTTTCCGTATTGTTTGGGTACATATTGGTAGATATGGTCTCGAGATATAGGTCAAAACGTGGACCCGGGTAACCTTCGGATGTGTATGTACAATATGGGTATCAAATGGAAGCTGTTGGTGAAAGCTTTAGTTCAGAGTATTTCCATCCGTTCCGTGACTAGGGTCTCGAGATAGAGACCAAAACGTGGACCCTAGAATGTGTTTGTACAATATGGATATCAAATGAAAGCTGTTGATAAGTGTTTTAATATGGGGTAATTTTCATACCTATTGATGACTAGGGTCTCGAAATATATGCCAAAACGTGGACCCGCCGTGTCTTTGAACCGAATTAAACCAAACTTACACACATTGTTAAGTAGGTATTGAAGATGATTTCCGTATAGTTTGAATACCTATTGGTAGATAGGGTCTCGAGATATAGGTCAAAACGTTGACCCGGGTAACCTTCGGATGTGTATGTACAATATGGGTATCAAATGGAAGCTGTTGGTGAATGCTTTAGTTCAGAGTATTTCCATCTGCTCCGTGACTGGGGTCTCGAGATATAGGTCAAAACGTGGACCCGGGTAACCTTTGGTTGTGTATGTACAATATGGGTATCAAATGAAAGCTGTTGATAAGTGCTTTAATACGGGGTAATTTGTTATGTTATGTTATGTTATGTTATGTTATGTTATGTTATGTTATGTTATGTTATGTTATGTTATGTTATGTTATGTTATGTTATGTTATGTTATGTTATGTTATGTTATATTATGTTATGTTATGTTATGTTATGTTATGTTATGTTATATTATGTTATGTTATGTTATGTTATGTTATGTTATGTTATGTTATGTTATGTTATGTTATGTTATGTTATGTTATGTTATGTTATGTTATGTTATGTTATGTTATGTTATGTTATGTTATGTTATGTTATGTTATGTTATGTTGTGTTGTGTTGTGTTGTGTTGTGTTGTGTTATGTCATGTTATGTTATGTTATGTTATGTTATGTTATGTTATGTTATGTTATGTTAAAGTATATGTTATGTTAATGTTAACTCATTCTCTATATCCATACAAAATATGTATCAAACAAATAAAATTAAAATTTTCTTTTGAAAAATGCAACCATTCAATCAGTATTTTCTTATGACGTTATCACGTTAAACTATCGTCAGTAAACCGACTTTGCAGACAACCTCTTTTTTTTTCAATGATTTGGGCATGGGACGGATCGCCGCAAAATTCGTACCAAAACTGCTCAATTTCGACCAAAAGCAGCATCGCATGAACATTGCTTGACTCCTCCTTCGATGCCGTCGTTATCTCGCCAATCATAGGGTAGCGTCGTCCTTTCATGAGCCGTCCTTCAGTTTCGGGAACAAGAAAAAGTCACAGGGGCCCAGATCTGGGGAATACGGAGACTGTGGCATCATTAGTGAGTTGTTTTTGGCCAAAAAATAGCCGCGACCCGTCCCATGCCCAAATCATTGAAAAAATCGAATGGCATGAGCCAATTCTAATGAGATGTTGGACTCTGTCCGTGACGACCCAAATTTGCTCCAGAGGGTCATAACTGGTGACGAATCGTGGGTTAATGGTTATGACGTGGAAACCAAAGCTCAATCATCTCAATGGAAGCTGCCCCACGAACGAAGACGGGGGCATTGTGCATCGAAGGAGGAGCCGAACAAGATAAAAAAAAAATGATTTTTTGAAGTGCTTCGAAGAGTGGAAAAACGCTGGCGCAAGTACATAATATCTCATGGGGATTACTTTGAAGGGGGCAAAATAGATATTAATGAATAAACAAATAATTTTTGAAAAAACACAATTTCACGATACTTTTTGAACACACCTCGTACACCTACTTTCATATTAATAGTAGTAGATTAACCATCAGGCACCGCTCTGCTAAACTAACAAAGAAATATTTGTAACACAGATTGTGCCACAATGTCGCATGACTTAAAATGTTTGCTGTTGTTGGCTAGCAACAAAGATTGCATGACATGGGTTGTCACTGTAGAAGCACTGAACTTGGACATTACTGATTTGTAGAGGAGAAAATGTTTTTTAATTACTGTTGGCGTTATTTGGGTGCCTGCTGTGGCTTAACTACTTAACTGCTGTGCTTTGATGCTTAAGGAAAGACATTTTTATATCCACTACTGGCAAAAAACGTTAAAGGTCTTTATTTATTGTGTATGCTTTTCTTTTTTTTTTTACTTTTAATTGCAAATAAAATCCTTTCATAGTTTTTGTTATACCTGTCTGTCGTGTTGCGCTCGATTTAATATACAAAAGAGAATTGATAAAGGACAACCGGAAAAGAAAGAAAGAAAAGTGTGGTTGCAAAACTTAAAAGTGGCAGCTGCAAGTAGGAACAAAAAGAAAAACAAAAAACGAAGAAAAAATTGGCACTAGCAACTCAAGCAACTGCAACACGGAAGCTGTGCGACTAACACTTGACTAGTTTGTGTACATGCACACATGTACATAAGTATGCTTATGTGAGTAGTTTTGTTTTTTGCCAATGCTAGTACTCGTACTACTTTGCTTACATATTAATATGAATTTTTATATAATGCGAGCGAGTTATTGATTGCCACAGTTACAAAAAGAAGCAAGAAAAAACCTTACAAAATTTTCGTTGGTTTTTCGGTTACTCCTGTTTGTTCTGGCTGCTTTAACATTTTTGGCCTAACACACAGAAATTTTGCCAAGCATGGCACTGTTTCATGATTAATCGATAATGCAGAAGAAAAAGAAAAACAAATGTAAATACAAAAACAACATATACATATGTATGTACATATTCACATATACATGTTTAAGTACATATACGTGTATATATGTAAGCACATCCATACATAAATACGTTTACATATGTACGTCCATGCGTATTTGTATTTACAAGGCTCAACTTTGAAAACCGTGTCAACAGCAAACAATATCAACAACAAAAACAATCGAGTCTACCAACACTTGCAACAACACGCCTGTAAGTAGGCTATAAGCATGTCAAAATTGTCAAATATCTATGCCAACGCTGGCGCTGATGCGTAAGTCGTCCTTACAACCGAAAATTCGCAACTTAAATTTTCACCTTCCTTGCAACAACTTTGTCGTTTTACTTTATACAAAAATCACTTCATTGGCATTTTTATGTTTCTTTGCGCACCTCTACATATTTTTCGTTATGTACAATTTTCACTTTTCATATTCGTTGGTTATTCAGCGCTGCCTCTCCCTTTTCCCTTGCTACTTCAGCGGCATGCAATCAATTCATCGATTATTTGCCACTTTGCACGCACTTCTTTATTACTTATTCTAAATTTATTTCACATGGCAACACACGCACATGCACATCAATACACTGCATTTGCAAGTAAATTATTTATTTCATTTTTTTTCTTTGCACGCATATCTTATTTTCTTCGTTGGATGCAACTTTTTCGTGTTGAAAATTTTTCACTAACAATTTTTCTAATTAAAATTGGCTTTGCTTTTGCAAATCTTCATGTGTGTGCGCGTGTATGTGGGTTGCAAGCAACGTAGACGTTCGCCCACTTGCGCGGTGTCTATTTGTCTCTTGCGCGTTGTCCGCCGTTATGAGAGCAACTGACATGGTCGAAAATGTTTGACTGGCTGTTTAGCCATTACGTCGCAATATTAGCCGAATTCGTTGGCCATACATATAGTACATATCTACATCGTGGTATTTCCCACTCGGAATTCGAACATGCACACCTGCGTTCCACTGTCCCAACGGATATAAACAAAAACAGCGGCACTTCGTGCGCTTGTAGTGTGAAGCCGAGAGTTCAACTCCTCCCCACAGCCTCTGCTGCTCCCGATACGTACTCGTTCATGTTCACATTAGTAGCACACTTGTGATGCCATTCTGCTGCTGATACCGGTGGCAAGTGGTGCTGCTCGAGTGGCGTAGTTGTGCCACCAGAGCGCAGGAAGAAGAGAGCCCCATATTCGAAGTACACATTTTCGAAGTGACTCTTGCTAGCTTTGTTGTTTGTTTGCTAGTTTTTTGAAACAGAAATGAGACACTGTGTCGCCACACACAAAACTATTTACGCGTATGTGCTTGAAAGCTAGGAGAGCATGAGAACAAAATTTAAGAGCGATCAAATAGGTTCAAATTTTACAACAGCACTTATTAAGGTTGATTTCAAAAAAATTTCACATCCACCCACAATTTATTCGAAATTTTAAAAAATAAATAATCTGTAATTCAACACTCAACTCATATGGACCGGAACTGGCCCTTAATAGATAGTGGTGCATGGATGATACACCCTACACTGGCGGGGCTCCTATTACTGTTAAAACAACAAGATGGTACTGCTGGCTCTCGATCTTACTCGTGGCTCATTGCTTAGCAAGTTGTAGTAAATTGCTGATCCTCTGCGTCACAATATCCCTCAAGATATGAAAGAACGCAAAATCCAGACAGCTAACACGCGAACTACGAGGGAGGTTCAATAAATACCCGTGCTATAAATGAAGACAATAATTTTTCTAATTTTTTTATTTTTTTTTCGACGCTCCGTCCATTTTTTTAACCTCTCCGAAAAATAGGATTTGTCAAACTTTCCAAAATACGCCTCTGTCTCGGCGATGACTTTCTCGTTTGAACTAAATTTTTTTTTCCTCCGAGCCATTTCTTCAGGGTGGTGAACAAGAAAAAGTCGTAGGGTGATGGTAAATCGGGTGAATACGGTGCGGCAGCAATTCATAACGCAATTCATGCAGTTTGGGACGACAACTCCGAATGAATGGTGCTGGTGCGTTAACGTGGTGGAATAAATGGCTTTTCTCGCCAAATGCGGAGGTGTCTCCTTCAATTTTTGTGAAAGCGGCCCAAGAACTCCCTGTAGTATTCTCCAGTGATCGTTCTTCTTTTTTATAATAAATCCATAAGGATGACGTCGTTCATCTCCCAAAAAATTGTCGCCTTGACCTTTCCGGCCGATGGGACTGTTTTCGCCTTCTTTGGAGCAGATTCACGGGGATAAATCCATTGTTTTGATTGTTGCTTAGTTTTTGGTGTGAATAATGAACCCAGGTTTCATCGACGGTAATAACTCGTCGTTTGATAGATGACAGCACACAATGCTAACACTAATTTCCCTCAGGAGTGCCCTCTGTCATCAAACACGGGTACTTATTGAACCGGCCTCGTACATACAAAAGGCTAGGCAGTGGCCCAGAAAGTATTCAAGGTTGCCGTTTGTATAATCTTCGTAACTTAATTAGAGTATTCAAGTGCCGTATTGTAAAATGTCATAAACTTGAAACGGCTAAAAATATATTTAGGGTCTTCGCAAAGTTCAGAAGAACAATTATTATGAATTCTCACACAGTACCAAATAATTGGTAGTGGTTTCGACTTCTCAAAATATTTATTTAACCGTTAAATAATTGCGGTTACGAGACAATACGACGCTTATGACAATAACTGTGCATCTTCGACTTTGCAGTAGACGTAGTTTTCCGGCGCAACGAAAATGTGTAACCCTAGCGTACAATGCGTAGTGCGTGACACTTGTGCACCTGCAGCACATTCCCTTCGTTGATTTAGTGGATCTGTATTGCAAATTGTATTGTTCTCAAAGTGAGCTGGTCATTGCAGCTGTTACTCTCGTAGTAGGGAAATGCTTCAAAATGACCAAAAATTGTGAAATGTTGGAAGAGAATAATAATTTTATTTTGTTTTAATGTTTTTAAGCGAATCTCTTTCTACGGCTGACGTGAAGGTTCTCATCAGAGCTAGACTCTATATGGAGGAATATGTAAGTGAAGATATCAAAATTGATTCAAATTTGGCACAAAGAGAGAAAGTTTTTAAACGAAAATATCCGTAGCATCCGCCGCATACTGAAAAATGATCTCAAAGTCAAGCCTTATAAGTTTCAAAAGGCGCATGATCTCACACCAAAGCAGCAACGAATTAGATTTGAGAGAGCGAAAGAGTTGCTTCCCTTGGCCGAAAGCAATCAATTTCGGAGCATTGTGTTCTGGAGGTTGCTTTGAAGCCGTGGGCAGACAAAAATTTTAATGGTAGACCATGGACGTTTCAACAGGACTCGACACCGTCTCACAAAGCTCGAGTGAACGAAAAATGGCTAAAAAACAACGTTCCGAACCTCTCAACGTCCACACAATCGCTTTCAAATTCACCAGACGCGAATCCGATGGATTATATTCTTTGGACCATTTTGGACCAGTCTCGATGCGCTGAAAAAAGTGATTTTCCGCGAGTGAGCCAAAATACCTGTAAGTATTACTGCTACAACTATAATAACAACAACCTGCAAGTCAGATTCGGGGAGTTTTCGATTCGTTTCTGGACCGTTTTAAGGCCATAGTCAAGGCAAAAGGTGGTCATATGAGGTGGTCATTTTATGAGACACACAGTTTTTACTTTGAATTGAATAAAATTAATTTTCCAAACCAAACTGATGGCCTTTTTAATTGGTTACACTTCGATTGCCGGACCCTGCAATGGTTAATAAAGCCTAGAATTGAAACACATTTCGTTATAAACTGCGTATAGATCGGTTACGGTGTAGAGGGGACTACTTGATCTTTGAGGGCTACTGGGATATCATTCAACTAATGCCCAGCGAACTTTAAAAGTGGTCAAAATACGAAATCGTATGGAGAGGTTTAATACTTGGTACGTGGGGGTTTGCGGGATCGCTAATTACGAATCTGAGGGCACATTTTAAAAGTTCAAAATGGAGGACCCAATATGGTGGAAAATACTTTAAAAACCTTTCAAATTGGCGTAACAGTTGATGTTGAAGGTTTGTTTCTTAATTCGTGCTCGCAATTTTAAATATTTAAGGCTTACACTTAGGATTTCCAACATTTATTTAAGCACTCAGGGTGTACGGGAGAAGGCTTCTAATCCGACTTAGTATCTCTTTTTTGCTGTTTTGTATTTTTTTTTTGTGTCTTGGTTTTGTTTCTTTATTCATCATTACAGTTTTCTTCGTCAGATAATTCTGTATTATCTAGCATCTGCTCATATTCAGTTAATAAATCATAATTCTTATTATCGTCGTCTTCATCATCGTGATCAACGGTATCGCATTCTGGTTCTGGGGTTAAAAAGAACTGTTTCACTCCATTTGGCAGCACTCACCTTTTTTTTTGCGCTCTCGACGATTATTGTCATACTGGAAACAATTGGATCGGGGGAATCCATTGCTCGTAAAAAAAGTCTTCTAAATATGCAATTCTCTACAATGTCTTACAAAGGATCAGCCACACATTTTTGGTTTTTTTTCCTTGTTCACTCCACTCGGGTGCATAGGGCCTCGACCAGACTCAGCCTTGCGTTGGTTTCGTTAATCTATTTTGCTTTCTGGCAGGGTAGGTGATTAGCCTGCCGCTACCAGTCCTAAAGAGTGGAAATGCCCACCAGTCGTTGCTTAACGTCTTCCAACTGTTTAGAGCGCCATCTGTGTTTCACATTTTTCTGTCAAAAGGATCACACAACAGATGGTGTGTCTGCGCTACTTCCGCGATTGGCCGCTTCCTCCTGCTGGCGCCACTGATGTAAAGCAGCCACAATGCAAGTAATGCGCTGACTTTTGTGCGGGAGTAAGAATTGGAAGGATAAGGTTTTTGGGGTTGAGGAATGCATTTTTTTTTTAAATATTAGGAAAGTAGGTAAGTTTGGAAAAGTGCGAGGATCGTGCTTTACGTGGGATTCCAACCCACAACCTCTGGGATGGCAGGCTAGTGCACTTACGCTAGACTAACGAGGCCGCCATAGCAACAGGAAAAACTGTATTTCGCAAAAAAACTATTGATCTTGTATTGGGGAGCGCAGCTAGTTCTTCGCGTTCGACGTCTGAAACAGTTAAAATAACAAGAAATAAGCAAGATGTTTGCAAAAAAATTGTTTTCATGACCTTTGACTTTTAAAATTTTATAACGCGGACTTGAGATTTTATGAGAGTTTTGAGACAACTTTAAGACCGTCAAAATAAAGGTTTATGGGAAATTTTAGCTTTTTCTCTCTCATTCCAAGGTGATGCCCTTTATGTGAGTGGACTGGTACTCATGAGTTGACGGTACAATAGTAGTTGTTTTCGAATACAACCCAATTTTTTTTGGGTTAAAATAAAAATACGCAAAAAATTAGCATTTCATAATTAAAGTACACACTTTGAGAAGTAATTTGAGCTCATTAACATTTTTTTAATGTTTGTTTTGGCCAAAACATCTGCTACTGGCCCATTGCGCATTGGTTTGGTTTCAGGTTTCCCTTTAATTCGTAATGTGGTGAAAACAATTTGTCTATCTAATAAACGATGAAATCTTATGGATGGCTGCCAATTTTAAATCTGCCAGACCTTCAAAGAAGTAGAAGTTTATAGAGCGATGTCGCGTTCTCCCAAGAGCCGGATAATTACAGAGGAAGTGTTCAACACTCTCCACGTCCACTTCGTTCCTGCTGCTGCGACAGAAGTCATTAGCGAGAAACCCCCCATGATTCCCAAGTGTTCCCATCATACGCAAATCCTGATGCATTTCAAAAGAAATCCAAATTCACATGAGAGTTAAAAGCGGTTAGTTCGGCTGTGAACCGAACTAGACTTGGAAAATACTCTAATAATCCAATAGGCCGTTGAATATAAAGTTCCGAACAGAATACAGAGGGTTTCACTCCTTATGTCATTTTAGACACGTTTGTGGAGAAGTTTTCAGGAAGGCTATTGAACCGAATTATTTTCCGATATCATCTTTTTTTATAACGCAGAGCCCTTTTCGAAGTTTGTGAAACTCATCAGTAAATTCGAATGTTGAATATGCCTTCTAATGGGTACCTATGTATATGAGGCGGCTTAACTTCTAACAAGCTTTTATTTCGATTGGTAACATTCAAGCAACAACATCCGATGAAGCGACGCTTGGAGTGTTTGAGAGAAAGATTATGCGCAAGATTTTTGGATTTTTGCACGTTGGCAGCGGCGAATATCGCAGGCGATGGAACGATGAGCTGTATGAGCCTTACGACGACATAGACGTAGCGCAGCGAATAAAGATCCAGCGGCTACGCTGGCTAGGTCATGTTGTCCGAATGGATACAAACGCTCCGGCTCTGAAAATATTCGAAAAAGAAACGACTGGCGCGCTATTTTAAACTCGGCCAAAATCGCGTAAGCGGTTATAGCGCCAATTAAGAAGAAGAAGAACATTCAATCAAACTATTTGCAAATAATTATATTGCGATCTTCAATTTGAAAGATTGAAGTAAAGCTCTCATTACCAGTTTGTTCACATAGGCATCAAAGCGAAATTAATTTTTTGCCTGATGAAATAACCTAGGTGGGTTATTAAGGGCAACGAGCGGGACCATCATATTCTTTAACCATAGCTGCTTTACTCTATAGGTATTATTCATGGGTTGTTGTTGTAGCAGCATAAACATTCCCCATATATGTACGAGAAATGGTGCTGGAGTGACCAGTCCCTGGCCGGATAGAGATCCGGGTCATAACATAGAACCGACAGTCGTGGGAATGAGGAAGGCATTGGTAGAGTGCAGTCGCATGTCTGTAACAGAATGAACCTTTGTGTACCTTATTGGCTAAAATATAATATTTCTGTTCTATTACGACTTCTCGGAGTAAAAAAAAAACTATATACTTCACCTAGCTTAACAATGATAGTGATCAAACTAGTCTACAGTTAGGAAAAGATGTAGATGAATTATATCTATTAAATATACTTTTTTCCTATACGTTTTTTCTTTAGGTAATCCCGCATGAATTTACTATTTTAGTCGCCAACTTTTATTTGTGAAATGTTATACTATTTAATGAGTAAAATTAAAATATCTCAATACATATCTGTGGTGTATATTAGTGAATAGTGCACAATGTTACACAAACGAGATTCTTAATATTTCGGTTGAAGTTTGTATAACATAAATTTATTTTTTTTTTCTTTATTTTATGTATGTCTGCCTTATTGAAGGAATCGCTTCATTTTACATATTCCATCTTACTTTTTATGACTTGTATTTCGCAAAACGGTGAACATGCCAAATTATCAGACTTTTCTCGTTTTGCATATGTAGATTGCAAATACAAAAAAGCTTTTTTATCTTAAAACTAAACATGATTATTGGTTGTTTTGTGTATAGATTTATGTAACTATACCGTTGCTTTCAAGTATGTCATTCGCTAATATAGTTAAACTTATTGGACTGTTGCATCCCCAAAGCAGTTTAATTTTACTTAGTTTTTCTTTTCGATGAATTTCCGCAGGTTTGCAAGGTGTTTGATATTAATGTGGTTGTTGTTCGTTTTATTAGTTTGTAATATATGTAGACCCGACTATTAGAAGTCGTTGTAGTAATTTTGCTAAAAGGATCTACTTGCTCAGATTTCATCGCATAAGAACACATAAAATAACAACTTAGAACATTCCACCGTACGGAGCATCGAATTCGCTGTCTCTCATTGAATAGCCGAATATGGTTAAGTAATTAATAACATTACTTATTAAAGTAAGTGTGGCTGCCGTCCAAGTGATCTAAAAATACGATTAATAAATAACAACGCATATGAGTATGAAATGAGAAAGTAGATCATTTGTCTTACCACTTGACTATGCGCCAAAACGATGGGAAAAGCGAAGGCACTAAGCACCATGCCAGCGCAAAGGAATAGGGCAAACTCTGTCTTTGGATTAGTATCATTGCTTTGATTAAAGCGTTTCGCCACGAATACTGGCAAAACGGACAGAACGTAGAATAATAAGACGAAGAACGGATAGAAAATCTTGGGTTGCGGCACAGCACACGCCAATATGAGGAAAGTCATACCCAGACATGTTAAAAATGCGCAAATCAATAAACTGCGAAAATAAAGTTAATCAAAAAACAAATATAGGTTTATTACAACGCAATTAAGTGCATTTGGCCAGAGTTTTTAGTTCTTTTGTTCACTTACGCTGTTTTGATAATACAAAGTTATTCCGTCATCGCGATAAAGGCCAATGAAGTAAGAGCAAAAATCGTATGCAAATGGAAAATGTAGTATTAGTTAAGCACAATGAAAATTACAATTTATGATTACCTTTCAAAGCAGCCATTTTATTAAATTTAAGAAATTTTTTTCACTCGAGATCCTTTTGTATGTTTACGAAAATTATTGTACCTGCATTAATCATCAGAAAAACAACCAAAAGCAACCAAATGTCAAATCAAGCCTGGAGTTACCGGAGGCTTCGAAAATGGAAACTTTCTTCCTAAACTGTTATCAGTCTTGATTGCAATAGGAAATATTAATTTCATGGGAAAAACTTTAGTATAATGTCTATCGCTTTGGAAAAAACGGTAAAAAGGTGGTGATAGAGGGGTGTATCCCCATCTTAAAACTGAAAACAGAACCTGCCGGAGGCTTATAGTTTTTAAGTAATTTAATGTTAAAGTTCTCTAATTTAGCGAAAAGTTGGTGTTGCAATACACCTGAAATGAAAACGAAGTTCGCACGCAGGGATGTTCAGTGCAAGTTTCATTGTAAAACTGCAGTATTTTTTGGTGTAATTTAAAGTTGAGAAATAATTTTGAAAATAAAAACATACAAATTATTTAAACTTAAAAACAATGATATTAAGGGTATCACAAAAAATCATATATTAATTAAAATTAAATTAAGTTAATTTTGCGTAGAACTCCTTATCGCGTGGGCGGCCTTCGGCCGCGCTTCAAAAATATAACCCTCCTCAGTCCAACTCCGGCTACGCAATCCACAGTATTTTTGCGTAAAACTCCTTTCCGTGTTAAAACCATTGAACCCAAAATTAAAACGTCATATGCGTGTATGTAGTAAGGAGGCACAATAACCCCGACCCCCATGATTAACACTAAATTCAAGAACTAATTTTTTGTTTTCATTTGCAGGCATCCGGCAACACCATACTGTTGGCATTCCAATCTTCTTCTTATTCGCGCTTAAAATTGGAATGTGATTGCATAGGCAAATTAATTTGCATTTAATTTTAATAGATATAATTAGAATATTAGCATAAAAATCGGTAAAAACACGCGTGTGGATGTATATTTGGTGAATTTTAGTGAAATGTTAAAAAATATAGAGTGTAATGTGGCAAATTATAGTGAAGTTCCCGAGGGCATTTTGAATGTAAATAATTAAAAAATTATTATTTCCCGAATAATTTGAAGTTATAAAGAGTGTTCCTTAACACCTCACTAACATCTCCACCAAGTTTCATTAAAAAAAACATTATAGTTTGCCAGAAATTCCAAAATATACATTGTTCTAAATTCCAGCCAATTTATTTGTTGTGCCGCATATGCTTTAATTTATTGCGCCACAGTGTGGTAACATTGCTGGGAACAGTTTTTGCGAGCAGTATTAACATATAACAGCTGATTATATGTTGACGGGTTGCTTTTGCCGCATTATAAAATTTAACGGAAAGTTTTATTGTATTGTAATTTTAAGAATTTGAATTAAAGTCCCAAGCTTTAAAAAATTATGCAAGGTGAAATGAAATTTTACTAAATTCAACGACTTTTACATTATGTATATATGTGTATAAATAGGATTTTAGTTGGACAAGGTCTACAAAAAGTTTATAGGAATGTTAATTTTGAAAGAGTTGTTATTAGTAGTGTAATAAAAAATGTGTAATAGTAATTCCTAATAACTGCATATACGCGTTCGTTAACGCCAAAAAAAATTCACTACTCAAAAATTGATAGAGCAAGGTGACAGTTCAATGTAAGAGAGCCGCTCTTTTTATGCCGGAGAAATTTTAATCTTAATACTTAAGAATTTGCTTAAAATAACAGGTATTTTCTAAAAATTTTTTATCAATTTTTGCCTTAAACTTCAGTACATGGAAAACGGAGACTTGGAAAATGGGAAAAGTATGCCGTGTTACCTCAAGAATTAAGGTAGCATACACCATATTCTGTAAGTTGGGTTTAACAAAATTTTATATCGTAACGTTTTTACTACTTAAAAAATATTATTATTAATATTAGGTGCGCAACTAAGTTCTCGCTGTTTGTCAATAGATGCCGCCAGCAGTGTATGCTAGTTGATTCTAACATAACCTAAACGTTATTAACCAAGCTTATAGCCCCTGGTGACGCTCCAGCATGCTTGTCCAGCAGGCTTATATGTGTGCGTGTCGGGTGCTTGACGCTAATATCTAAAATTTTTGATTTTCATCATGCGAAAGCCGACAACAAGTATGTGTGACACGAAGTAAGTACGAGTGTCACCCGACACGCACACATATAAGCCTGCTGGACAAGCATGCTGGAGCGTTACCAGAGGCTATCAGACATATGGTAAACAAACTGCTTCGACACATTAGTGATTTTGTTTTGGTATCATATACTTTTGGTTTTGTGAAAATGTCTGATTTTGTGCCGAATAATCGTCATTTGCGGGAAGTGTTGAGTTTCCCCTTTCATTCGAAAAAAAAACGGCGGCTGAAGCGCATCGAAAGCTACAAAAAGTTTATGGAGATGCTGCCTTAAGTGAAACAACGTGCATCAAAGACGATGATTTTAATGTTGACGACCGTCCGCGTGAAGGAAGGTCAAGAACCTTCGAAGACACTAAATTGGCGGCATTCCTCAATGATGATCCGTGTCAAACGCAAGAAGTGCTTGCTTCAGTATTAGAAGTTACCTGCCAATCCATTTCCAAGCGAATTTATGCTTTGGGAATGATTCAGAAACAGGGACTTGGGTTCCTTATGAGTTATATATATATATATAATTGGCGCGTACACCCTTTTTGGGTGTTCGGCCAAGCTCCACCTCGTATTTGTGATGTGCGCCTGGATGTTGTTCCACAAATGGAGGGACCTACAGTTTCAAGCCGACTCCGAACGGCAGATATTTTTTATGAGAAGCTTTTCCATGGCAGAAATACACTCGGAGGTTTGCCATTGCCTGCCGAGGGGCGACCGCTATTATAAAAATGTTTTTCTTAATTTTGGTGTTTTCACCGAGATTCTAACCGACGTTCTCTCTGTGAATTCCGAATGGTAGTCGCACACCAACCCATTCGGCTACGGCGAACAACTGCTCCAGCGGCAAAAAAGGAAGGGTTTTCTTCATCGCATCGTGACGGGTGATGAAAAATGGATTCATTACAGCAATCCAAAGAAAAGGAAGTCATGGAGACTGCCCGGGCATGTTTCTACGTCGTCGCCTGGGCGGAATATTCACGCTGCGAAGGTTATGCAATGTATTTGGTGGGACCAAGTTGGTGTTATTCATTATGAACTGTTAAAACCAAGCGAAGCCATTACTAGGGAATCGACTTCAATTGATGCGATTGAGCCGAGCACTGCACGAGAAACGGCCGCAATACGCGGAGAGGCATGAAAAAGTGATTCTACAGCATGACAACGCTCGGCCTCACGTTGCCAAACCCGTTAAAACCTATCTGGAAACATCCGCCATATTCTCCAGATTTTGCGCCGTCCGATTATCACCTGTTCCGATCGATGGCACATGGTCTAGCTGACCAACAGTTCCATTCATATGAAGACATCAAAAAATGGCTTGATCCGTGGATACCCACAAAAGATGAACAGTTTTAACGTGACGGTATACGAAATCTACCAGAAAGATGATAAAAAGTAGTAGCCAGCGATGGGCAATACTTTCAACGATTCACTTGTAACCATTTTTTCAGAATAAAGTTATATTTTCATCATAAAAACAGCGAGAACTTAGTTGCGCAGCTAATGGTATCAGTACCATAGCATTTTTCTAATTACATTAATAATAAATTTTTTGCAAAATTGCACTGTTCATATTGGAAGCTTCAGAAATATGTTGCACATCTGTTAGTTTCAAAGAAAATTATAACTGAGCAAAGCTTAGAAATCGTTTGCCTTTCACCGATAGTATCCATTGCTTGCACTTCATAAGTGGTTCTGTAGCAAATAGAACATCGGAAAAGTAAAGCGTACATATACATATGTATATATGTATTCATCTCATCAGGACGTACATTTTCAACATACTAGATTTCGCATAAATAGACGATAACATAGTATGCGACTATAGATTTGTTTAATTTCAAAAAATTGATGTTTTGTCTTTTCGATATTTCGAAAGATCTTAAGAATATACTATAAAATTTTCAAGCGGAAATTCCCAATATTATAGCTTCTACATCCCATTAACTACGTATAGATCGGACCATGCGCTCCTGTACCTCAAACTTTAAACTCATTTATCCCGAAATGACTTTTTTCGGTTTGCACTGTGGGCCAGAAGACCAAAAAATTGGGCCAAAAGTCATTGAAAGATTTTTCAAAATGCAATATAGTATCATCATATAGATAAGTAAAAGTAGTTATTTTGTAAATGTTATAAGTTTTAATGAAATATTTAAGCTTGTATAATAAGTTAATATAAGTGTAAGGCTTAAATGATCACCATATAGCTATTGTTCTAAACTGTCACTGTTTTACTGAAATGTAGTATTTGTCATTAATTATATTGCATTTTCTCATTAGTTGCAATCATGTAGTATGTCAAAATAGTCAATAGCTGAAAAAATAAATCTGATGTTAGAAATATTGAGAATAATTGTGAAAAATTTTGTTTTTTTTTTACTACTTGTTAATACGCAGATTGAGCCTTGCGCAAAACTCCAGAAGCTATTAACAATTTCTTTACATTAACGTGTTCAGTAGTTCATGTGTAACAAGCTAAAGGTGCGGTTTGCTGCGGTTTTTCATTTTCTTTTTAAAAAAATGAAGTTTTACTGATCTATGCGCGAGTTGACTGTATATCAATCATTTGCCAATAGGGTGTAAAAAGTTAACCAAGTATTAAGAGTCACACAATTTTAACTTATTTAATTCATAATGACTTCATTGAAGAAAAAAGAGGTTCTTCAAATTATGTTAGGTAATAATGACATGAATATAACCGTTGATTCAATTTTAACTAAAATTGGTATCAATAAATCAGATGTAGGTTGTAAAGGATTGGAACGCTTGAAAAATGCTTTAAATAGTTTAAAGTCAAAAAGAAATGCAAAATATCAGCATTGCAGTAGGAAAATAGCTGTCTTTGAGTCACAAAATTCAGAGTGGTTAGATTCTGAATTTACTATTCCTGACTTAGACCTCACAGCTAAAATAAGTAAGACTGAGGTCGTCCATCGCTCGATTTTGCAGAAAAATCTACTAGATCGAAAAGACGAGAAGTGTCTAAAATCAGTGAAGAACATGATAATGATCGTCAGAAACTATTAATGGCTACTAGTTATGCGGCACGAGTTTCAGGTGAAGCAGATTTGCGATCGGTACTTAACGAACTTTCAAAAAACGAGGAACAGGCTAAGAAAATTAGAAAAATAATGACAACACCTTTTCCTACAATAGAAAAGAAAAGCCCAGAAGTGGCTTTAGCATTTCTTTTCGATAGATCTATGTCTAAACAAGTCTATCAGAATATGCGATTAGCGACCAAATCTAGTGGAGCAGACATTTGGCCTGCGTATAATGCGGTTAGAGAAGCCAAAGAAAAGTTAAGACCGTCGAAAGAGTCAATTAAAATTTCTGAAACGTTAGCTGAAGTATCACTTCAAGAACTTTTAAACCACACGGTGAATAGAATAATAGAACTACAAAGAGAAGTTTTACACTGTCTTATTCAAAAAAATAAAATTACTGAGCTCAAAACTGTTCTGATGTGTTTTTGGGGATTTGATGGGAGTAGTGGGCATTCGCCTTACAAACAAGGTTATGATAGTGTCAATGAGAAACAGACCCCTACAGATGAAAATCCTCCTCCACTGTAACCTCCTCGTGGTAGATTCCGGAAACTAAAACTTAATATGTAGGCTAACTGCAGGCGTGTCTCTTTATCTGACATATTGGATCCACCATTTTCAATTGTTTAAATCTAATTGCAGATTTGTCAACAGCGATACAAAAAAGCCCGAGTAACAAGTTTCAAATTAATCAGATAAAATTTAAAAAAAGGTCCGCATAAGGGATTCGAAATTTTTAATTTCTAAAATCTGGCAGCAGATTCGTAATCAGCGCCCCCAAAAACCTCTAAATACTAAGTTTGGTAAAAAATAATTAATTTTAAAACATTTATGTCCACCATACTGGATCCGCCATTTTGAATTGTTGAAATCTGACTTCATATTCCTAATCAGAGACCATCAAAACCCCCAAATACCAAATTTGGTGAAAAAAATCCAATTTTTTAAATTTCATGTCCGCCATATTGGATCCGCCATTTTGAATTGTTGAAATCTGACTTCATATTCGTAATCAGAGACCCCAAAACCTGTACATAGCGGTATTAAAAGTTATAAATTGTTGGTGTTTTGGGAATTATGAATTTTGGCCACTTATAAGGGTATCCTGGCCCATAGTGGTTTGGTGTTGTCAAAAACAAAAAAAAAAAAAACTATTCAACCGAATCGTGTGAAATTTTAGTATGTTGATCACAACATCAATGGCTATCGCCCGTGCTAGAATCATATTATTATTTAAATTATTTCTTATTTTTTGATTAAAAAACTGAAAAAACTCCAATTTTTAGAGTGTCAAATCCGCGCCATTTTGTCAATTTTTTTTAAGTCTAGTAGCAGGACATATCTACAGTTATACTGCTTAATATTTTCTTTTGGGTTTTGTGCTTCAGATAAATTGAAGAGCCAAAATGTGCAACACCGTCCAGTTCCAATTTTTGGGGGGCCAACTTCAACGCCATTAAAATTATTAAAATTAATTTTTTTTTTTAATTTTTGTATGTAAAAGAAGTTGAAAAAAGGCCTTAAAAATTTAAATATCGTTTTTTATTTTTTCATTGTAAAAAAAATTCCTGAAAATACCCTACATTTTCGAGCTCTAGGCCACCCGTACCCCTTAAGTGAAGATCAGACAACTTCGCGATGTATTTTGTGAGATTCATACCCGGTGCCGAAAAATGAATTTTTTTCGTTGCTCTTTTCATTCTGTTCCTTGCCACCATGTGCTTGTGGAGCTATATTGGACTAATTAAAAATTTCAAACACCTCTGTTTTTGGTTTTTCCTATAAAATGATGCCTCGATTGCCGCAAAAACGAATATACGAAAGAGATTTTGAACTAAGTTTTGTACATATTTAGCTAATTTTGTTATAAAAAAATAAATATTTTTGGAGCACGTGGGTACTTTCCGGTAGCTGTTGGATCTATTCTGGGAACGTCGTCCCCACACTTTATGAGGCTGTGGCCAAAGAAAAGGAAGCGCCCGGTTGAATGTGAATTAAAGGTACTTGAATAAATAGTTCACAAACCGAAATGGAATATTAGGTTTAAAATAATCCGATAACGCTAGTGAAAATATTCGGATTTATGTACATATATTTGACCTAGGGTGTAGCATGTTGTTGTAACTGCATAAACGTTCATCATACATGTACGGTGAATGCTGTTGGAGTGACTGTCCTTGGCCGGCCACAAATTCGGGTCGTTCCGGTAATGTAGACGACCAACTGCTTTTCTCAAACGTTTTTTAGCATGTAGTTTTTTTAGAGAATTACATATGTGTAAGGATTTCTTCACACAAGCCGTAATTAGGTTCTTTTCTTTTTTTTTTGAATATATTATGCAGTTATAATAACAACAATATGTATGTAGATTCATTCATTGCCAGTTATATCAGCTCTGTTCTATTTATAATTGTAACTTTGTGAAGTTAAAAATAACCACTTGAGGCCTCATTAACACGCATTACTAACCTAATTCTGTTCTAAAAGGAAAACATAAAAAAGAACAAAGAAACATAAGGCCAAGTAACTATGAACTTATTGTCATTACCATATACATCTATGTACATATGTACGCAGAACCCATTATTCAGCCACTAGAACAAACGGATAAGAAGCGGACGTGACCGATTGAATGCCAGTACTACACCAATTGGAAAAACTAAAAGCAACAAACTAATCTACTTACATTACACATATAACACAGCTTGTGGCAAACACTTGGCTTTGGCTTTGGCTTTGGCTTTGGCTTAAGTAGCTTGAATGATTTGTATGACTTTTCTTTACATTGATAAGGGCGCCAGCCCACGTACGTACATAGGTACATACCTAAGTGTATCTGTAGTGAACTCATCTTTCGTAGCAAAATATATACAATCATATAATATGTATTATATTAGTGAAGATGAAGAGCTTTTCTATGCGCAAAACCCACACGTCACTGGGCCACAAACACGATAACTGCACACGAATGTATTCAAATGTTTGTTTATTTGTTTGTGAGCGCCGAAAAAGTTCAATGGAGCGGTAGAAATGGAAATAGCGCATGAGCGTAAAGTCCTTCAAAAAATTTTCATTGATGAAAAATTTGTCCTATCCCACATGAATACGTACAGCCGCACTGCACACCTGCAGCTGGAGCAGCAATACGTACAGATGAAAATATGTTAGCGAAATAATATGTAAAGCTAGTTACAGAGAGGAAAACTTGTTGGTGGCTGTATTTAGTGGCATGAAGAGTGATAAGAGAAAGCGAACGAGAGGTAGATAGAGAGCAAAACCGAAGCTTGAGTTGTTTGTATGCGTGTACTTGTATATACCCACCCGCAATATGGGTAACTTTTCACTTTTGACAGATTGCACTAGCGTCCTCTCAAATGCTACCGCCACCTGTTCGTATTTCATTGAACTGCAGTCGAAGGCGAAAAAGCTGTGGCGCGCGGCGACGTGGCTGAAATAAAAGGCAAAACTGAATGTAAAGTGGTTTTGCACCATAATGGCGCAGTAGTTGTAGGCTGCAAATTTGATTTGTGCATAGATGAGTTGAGAGGCGGCAAGCAGTGTACTATATACATATAATGACAAGTAAAGCTTTTGCTTGCGTTCGCGTGCCTTTGTGTGTGCTTGCGCTGTCGGTTAATCATACGCCTGCGTGTACCAAATAACCAAGGGATGGTAGAGTGCATTGTGTGAAGAAACGATAGTAGACATTTTTTGAACAAATATGAAGTCGTTTGAAATAGTTTTTTTTATAATTTTTAAAACTGGGAACAGGTTATAAAGTCGACTTCCATTTCGATTTAAATATTTCTAAATATTCCAATTTACTTAAAGTTTATGTTTATATAAAAAATTAAATGACATGAAGTTTACGCGAATTTTGGCAACCTTATCTGGCAATAAGATCTTTGAAGGGAGAAGCTTTCATTGAAAAGTAAAAAAATCGATATTTTGTACTCTAATCGATTCCTTATGTATTTGAGAATACACACAAAAAGTTACAAAGTATAATTCCCAATATTTCCGTAGAAAAAAGCTAAACACAGGTAAGCGGCTGGAACACAGCTGGACTACAAAGGATTTTTCGTTTTCTAGACTTATAATATTTATGAGTTTTCCTGAATTGGCGGGCGAAATTTAAGGAAATATTATTCCCTTTGTCAGGAGTCATAGCTTGTTCTCTTCAATATGTACTAAATTCTTGTCTATTTGAACAAAAAACATCTATTGACCATTTTTTTAATTCATATACATCACATAAAAATCACTTTTTTTCAAATCTTCAAAACGTTGAACAAAATCTTTCAATTAAAACTCTATCGAAGTCTTACCACACAAGAATTGCGAGCTGCATCTATCAGGCCATTGGGAAAGTCAAGCGATACAGCGTACTACAAGTTTCACACTCAACCAAATGTTATGAGCTGTTTTAACTGACACATGTTTTAATTCCACCAACAATTTTTTGCTCTTATTTAGTACTTAGGAATGAAACAATGATATTTAGGACGAAACAATCGTGGAGAATCTGATTTCAACACAGCCCGCTGTAGTAAAAAAACTGTACTGTCAGATTGAAGTTTGCAAAGGGCCTTATAATTAGGAACTCGATGTTTTTCGATAACGAAAGCAGGTTTCCTCAATATCACATGGCAAAATTTGTGTTTGGAGAAAACCAAATGCAGAGGTACAACCAATTAATCTGCGCAGCACAGTCAAACACGGTGGAGGACACGTCATGGTATGGGGATGCATGTTACATGAAATACCCAAACATTTTACTTTTATTGCATGTAATATGGATAGGCATAAATACAGGGTGGCGCAAAATTAATAACTCTATCCGATGATTTATAAATAATAATTTCTTCAACGAAAATTATTTTTTCATTCAGTAAAAATTGTTTTTGGATATACTAAAGGAAAATTTATTACAAAGTGTCACACAATTAAACATTTTCACTTCTATCAGACTACCGACCCGAAGCATAACTCGGCTATTGTACAAAACTGTGTAATCAGACCTCGAAAAGGCGTTAATAGAGAAATGGCCGACAATTTTTTCTGAATATACCAAGAATTTGAATATACCAAGACGTATCAAAGAGGCTCCAAACTGTTCTGACAGAAGGGGATACTCTAAAAAATATTAATTCACTATCACCTTAAAGTTTTTAATATTTACTTATCCCTGTAATATTAATAAGCATGCTTTTGGCTCTGCTTCATTTTGGCTGTGAGTTGTCTTTTTAGTTTGTGTTACGTTTTTCGTCTCTGGCTGATGACCTCAATTGGAGTTCATGAATTTGGTCTTTTAGAGAGTCTCTCTTCTTTTTTTGCAGGATATTTTTTGCTTTTGTTTAGTTTCAAACTTTATCATCTGGCAAATCGACCCTGGCAAAACTATCGTCACGAAGTGCAATCAGATCTGTAGCTATACTGACGATCTTGTTAATGTTGCAATAAACCCAAGCGCACTTGCCGTAGCGCGTTAAATCTTCATAATAAAGCAGAGCCAGTGGGTCTGGAAGCTAACGTTGATAAGACAAAATACTTCGTAAGATCAAGCAAAAACACACGCTACAGCAACATATAAGTTGGTCCACATACTTTCTAAGAAGTGGAAATTATTCAAGTTATTTTTACATCTTGCACTGCTCAAAACTCAATAAACAACAGCATAAAGAAAAATACCTTCAACTCTTATGTGATGGCCATAAAACACGAAAGACTCCTAAGAAGATGGATTAATGATCACCAGGAAGACCTACGATGCATAAAAGCTAGGAGGAGCGATTTAAAGAACCAGGACGTAGTAGTAGTAAAGGGACCACTGGTCCCCACAACTGTGTTATGATGTTATGTTTTTTATACTCTACAATGTATCCGGCACATGGAAATTTTTTTTCTGTATATTATAAATAAAAATATGTTGTAATTCCAGCTGACATATCAGTTTTGTCAAAAATGTGTTTTATTTTCCGTTAAGCTCATTACTGGGTTTAAAAATTGGCTGTATCACTTTGGCTGTGGGACACTGCCACGAAATAGAACTTGAAGTAAATTTTATTGCCATAAGTTGAAAATTGTGAGTGAATAGATTTTGAAATTAATTTCTGTCATAACTTAAACATTGTATACTTTTTTTACAGATCCGTAATCAACGAATAAATTTTGTGTTATTGTATTATATGAAATATTACATGCATAATTTTTCCTTTTGCTATATATAAACGGTTATGAAAAGAAAGCATATTTTGATTTACAAAATTTAGTGCGTTTAGCGTAGTAAAACTCTTTTTTCCAAGTTTTGGTGCTTTTTGAAACTCAAAACACTGGTTTTTGGACAACGCACAATGATCAGCAGACCTGACAATTAACTTGTGATAAAATGTTAAGGATGTAATCCGTAAAAAATGCGAATCCAGCTTGATTATTAAACGGTTTTAGTTTTATTCAATTTAGCATTTTTTGTAGTGATAGTTAATCCTCTTGAGAACACTGTGCCCCCTCTCAACCCAAACACACATACTTCCACACGTCACAAAAATCAACCGGCTACTGCATCCTTTGTCTCCAAAAGCTTCGTTTGTTTTTTCTCTTCAATTTTGCTACTTAGTTTCCTGACAAGCAGCGGCAGCAGCAGGAGTGACAGCAACAACACAAATGGCAGCTTGACGCTCTACACATACCCTGTGCTCTCTCCACTATGCGGAGGCGTTGAGACGCTGGCATATGCGACGACACCATTAACATTTTGCGTCACAGTTTGCAAGCTACAAGTTTCAATCGAAACGAATGCCGCCGAGGCAACCAAACGAACAAACCGATACCATAGATGGTCGAATGTAGCGACCAAGCTCCAATTGTCGAACGACAGCCGCAGCATTTTCAGTACAACGGGGCACTTCGTTGCTACCAAAACGAACGAAAACGAAACGGAAAATAACTTTGAACTGAACTGAAGAAAAGTAACTGGCAGCTTGTATATACTGAGGAGAAAAAAAACGCCTACACATGAGAGTTGGAAAAATCTGTGAAAATTTTACAATTTGCAAGTGAAAAGTGAAAGAACATTATCCACAATTAAGAAAACATTGATTTGTGTGCAAAATTGAAAAGCGTTAGTGAAAAATTTAACAACAAAAAGGAAAAATCTGTTAGCTACATACGAAAATTTGCCAACTACCTACGCGCGTATGAAAATCGATAGGAAAACGACCAGCAACCAACGAGCGTTCAGCGGACGCGCAGAGTGGTAGCAGCAAACCAGCAACAACAACCACAACGGCAACTATAGCAAACGCAATTGTGTGCACTGCATTAAAAGGGCAAACGCCAAACGCATACATCCATACGCGTTCAGTGGCGACACACAGCCACACACACCGGCACACGCACCATATGGCAGCTGTGAAAAGCGAAAATAATCAAGTTTAATTGCAATTTTCTACTGGATTTACAGAGCAAATAACAGGATTGCGTTGAACTCTGAACTTAATAATTTAATTTCAACTGAAATTGCGGTTAAAGTTGGCGAAAACGGAAGTGTACTAAGAACTGTAAGCTGTGAAAAATATGGCTAAGCGTGGTGCAATCGCGTTGGCGCTGTTCGGTGCAGTGCTGCTCAACATTTTGGGTCACTGCGAAATGTCCGTTTACCCAGGTAGGTGTTGGCTAAAAATAGCTCACAACGCAATTACAATGACAACAGAAACAAAAACAAAAACAGCAATTCAACTCTTGCATACAATAACAAACCGGACGAACGCAATTACATGAGCGAACACGCTTACAAAACATACAACCCAACCAAAACCCAATACACGCGTATAAATTTAGAAATCGAATTCAAATTAGTAGATATTTTTAAACACAACGAGGACATTGTGACCATTCAGGACATGCAACCCATTCAAATATTTAGAACGAACAGGCAATTGGACAGTCAGTCGTGGGCATAAGCCATCGCCGCTCGAGCCATTTGCTATTGCAGTTGTTGTATTTTGCTATTTTTAAACATGCCCACTTATTCGCGTGCCGAATGCCATTTCATCGAATACCACCATTATTTGATTATGAAACAATCAACCAAACCTAGTAAAGATAATACTGTATATCCTATGCCGCTGCCCCAAAAGGAAAATCCATTACATAGTAGCGAACTGATGCAGTTCTAGGAAATTAAGTGCCATGACTAGTTCTCATTCCTTCTCGTTTCCTTTTAAGCAGATGTTGAATTTTATGCGACGATATATTAGGAAGGGTAAATTGTCGGCCGCTTCATATATTTTCCGATAGTTTAGCATTAGTGCCAAATGCGAAATTTGAGGTATAGTAAGCGCCCTAGTAAGTAAAGTAAGCGTTCAGTAAAAGTTTTCCTTAGTTAAAAACCAATGTTATAATTTAATTTAAATTCCCAAACTCCCATGAAATGCACCATAAACGCTTTTCCAAAACAGAATTTAAGGTATTTCCACCGAGCCCTAAACGCGTTTTGCGCTTAACATCGCATTTCAGTGCTCTAACTCCCTTACAGGCAGCATTAAAACTCATAAACTTTCTTTGAGAACGTAGTTAACTTAACTTTCCTGGCCTAAGAGGAAATACTATCTGAACAGCGGTAGCTGTATTACATACATAGCATTTGTATATACAATATGCTTTAAGGCGCAGCCAGAGCCGTATATGCGCAAACATAAGAGAAAACATTAGTTAATGCTTGTCTCGTTGAATTTTTTTACAGAAATCACTTCTTGCTTTGTTTTTAGCATTTTTGTAATAAATGAAGAAAAAAAATCAAATCCCCCTGCATAAAAATACAAATAATGCTGGGTGCCAATTGCTGGCTAAAAAAATACAAACTTTTGGGGTGGAATCGTTTAACTGGAGTGAAGTTCATGGCTGTAAATAAGCTACTAAATTCGACATACCATAAATCTATGGAAAACAAAATTATAAACTAGTTAGTTGTCTATGTAGACTCAAATCAATAAATAAATAAAGCATTAATAGTTAAAAGGTGTAAGCCTACCCGTTAAGATTGATTTTTGGGTTAGGGGAAAAAATTATTATTTTTTTCTTAAACGACTTTCCTCTAATTTAATCACTTCCATTAATTAAAACTCAAATATGAAGAACACAATCGAGTCAGTAAATAACTGCATCAGTAGCAGTACGGGTATTATTTGCAGGAAAAATTTTAATACTGCCAATCTATCAATTGCAACACTTGTCACATTGGCAGTGCTGCCAGCGCTGCAATTACTGCGCATTTATAATGCGTTTCTGAATATACCCTACACGATGCTACGCTAAGGTCGAACATTTACTTTTCAAAATTGACGCTTTGATACACCGAGGAGAGATGTCGCTACTCGCAGCGATAAGTAGCGAATAGATTTACAATTGATTATATCCTACTGTATGTTTGTGAAATTTCTTTCGCTAGTTAAGTTTTCCCTACAGGGATGCCACATGCACCATTACCACAAGCTTCGTACATTCGAAACGAAGCCACTCGAAGTAGCAAAGGAAGCTTGAATGCGGGCAAATACTTGGAATATATGTACATATGTACATATTTACTTTGTAAGAGGAGGGAGGTGATGATGAAGTTTAGCTTCGTCAGGCCAGAGTGTTGCATTCAACACGCAATAGCAATCAATTGAACACTTCGCGTATCGAATAGATATTTGAAAATATAACCACATACTCACACGCACACACACGTCGCTGCACACATACAAATACGCAACGTAATCCTATTTAAATATATGTATATATGTATGTAAGTGTAAGTTCACATGAAGTATTAAGGAGGGGGGTCGCCATCTACTAGGTGTAGGTATAGCAAATGCAAAGCAAAGTGTTGAGCCAAGCACTTGCGCGCACAGGCTGATTATCTTCCTCAATCCGATTTACCGACAAAACCAAAAAACAAAAAAAAAAATTTTAAATAAAAAAACAAAACTAACAAAGCAATAGCAACAATTATCTTCAATGTATACAGACTTGCGTTTATGATTTTGTTAGTGTAAGTGGTTGGTGCTGGATAATAACAACACCGCTCGGCATTTCATTGAGCTTCGTTCGCCGTTCACATTTCGTGCTTGCATATAGTATTACACAGAAACGCGTCAGCATCGCGTTCACACCTATCCCCACCACCACCGACACCGCCACTATTCCTGCTGCATTCTGCGAATTCCAAATATAGACATTACCTTACCTTACCAGCACAAACTATACTAATGTGTACGTGAAACCTTTTCAAACATCTGGTACACTTTACACGCTTCATTCTTCTTGTTGTGCTTGTAAGTGTCCTGTCGTTGTCGTGTTTTGTTATTGTTGTTATCCTTTTTACAGCGGTTGGTAGTTACAATTTTTGTACGCTCATTTCCGTTTGCAGCGCGCTGGTTTTTTGAAGTGAAATTATTTTTGCAACACTTTCCCTGGCTCTCTCAATATGCCCTGCATTGAAGTTAATTATTGTTTATTTTTACCTTTGTGGGGTTGGGTAGGATTGCACGTTATATGTATGTACCTGTATGTATGTATTATGGTCGCAGTAGCTCGCTTAAATGCATATAAATAGAATTCTTGGTTTTTGATGTGTGTTTCCTAGCTACCACACATACACACAGGCACACATTAATAAGTTTGTGTATATGTATGTACAAAGGTAAGTACTAGGTAAATCTGAAAATAGCCAAGTATTGGCTATACATTTATGCACCTTCTAATTAACTCCTTCAAAAGATACCCTTTCTGCGCCATTTTTGGTTACTTTAAAAACATCGTTCATTCTCTGAAGTGTGTCTTCATTTTCTTATTTTCGAGAAGATATTGAGGAGAGGTATAAGAAGACATCAGCTGCCATTCATTTCTCCATGGGGGTTGTTGAAAGTATTGTTTCATGTTATTTTATGAAACTATTATAGAATCAATAATGCTGTATGCAGTTCCTGCCAGCTGAAAATCGCTGGACTATTTTCCTCAAAAAGCTGAGGTTAGTCCGAAATTCAAAGTGAATCATTCTCTATGCATATCTCCCAGCGGTGTCATCCGCCATTTGTGTAACGGCCGATTAGCAGCTGATTAGTGTCTCCTTTGTCAACATTTATACCGACAGCAAAGTGGTAGGCACGAAATTAGTCAGGCTCAGTCCTTTTGCTTAAATGCTTATAAAGTGGCAGGCTCAAGTGCAACATAGACTTCGCTTGCGCTATGGAATTTGCTCCGAATATTTAGTGGCATAGGGTTGTTCAGATATCTGGCATGCAGTATTGTTCTGTAATCCCACGTTCGCTATTGAAAATAATTACTTTCGTAAGTTTATTGTATGTGTGATCTTATTGCGTTGAGACGTACGTACGTAAGAATTCACTAAGTCATCTCATCTTATTAGTTCATATTAAGCGGAATTCTTCACAATATACCAGTTCGTGCTCTTCATATTGCCATTAGCTGAGCTTAAAAATTTGAAAATAAATGGAATTATCCCAATATTTAGTTTATAGTGCAATGCCCATCTTCTTATTGCGTTCTGAGCGGGATCACTTTTTTATACATACACAGTTCACATTTTTTTTTTCTTACACTGAATCAAAATTTCCACATTTTAGTCATAGAAATCTTTATATTACGTATAAAAAGTGTTATAAATTGAGTTCTTATAGAAATATTGCCATCAATGTTCTGATGTAAAATTTCAGAAGGATACTTGTTGAAACGGGAAGCTAAACAATTTCTATTTTTAGTTAACACTTTTTTTATTTTAATGTAAATACTGCATATTATAAGTCAATTTTAATACTCTTTGAATTAAAAAATATGTAGCAACTCTACCCAAAAATACATTTTTAAGTACAACATAAGAGTGTTAAAAGTTAGGTGGCAACGCTATACATTAATAATTTTAATTAAAACATTTTGATGGTTTTTGAACATATTTTGTTTGGTACTTGTGTTATATATTTATTTAAAAAAAAAGGAACCTCGATTATTCATGAAGTATAAAAGATATATATTTAAAATTATTTTACATGAAAGTATGTACAGAACTACGAGTCGCAATTACTCAATAAACCGTGTAGTCTGCATCGTTGTCGAGTATAGCCTGGCATCTTCTTCATGCTTCAAACCAGTTTTTCTGCGTAGCTCGTCAACAAACAGGACTAGATTTTGCGAACTTGACGCACGAGTTGCTTTAACTAATGGACCAGCCTTCCAGCAAGATCCTTTTTCATAGTTCCCCACACATTTTCAATGGAATTGGCGTCTGGGGACTGGGAAGGCCAGTCCAATACTCTGACTTGTTTCTCGATGTGTTTTTCTGAGAGTAGTGATTTTGACGATGTGGTAGGATATGTTTGCCTCCTTCAGTCGACGTTCGATGGTGTTGATATTCACATCTATTCGCTTTTTAGCAAGAACTGCTTGGCGTAGTCACAGAGAAGAGACCCGCTTAAAAAGTTGGACGATCAATTTATCCTGATTTTTTGTCGTCACTCGCTTCAAGCCGCACTCGGAAAAGTCATCAATATTTTTGTACACCTTATACCGCTAATTTTACATCACAACAAACTTTTTTGATTTTTTAATCACTTTTGCAGATATTTTCAGCCCTTTCGTATGCGTGCACAAAAATACGTCCTCAAAACGTTTCGCGTACTTCCCACCCATTTTTGTTTGGTTGCGTTTACGGGAAAGCTTCGAACGACACTAACTGGCGTCGTAGCCCTTGAGTGGCAGAACGAAATATATCTTGAAGTTAAAAGAAAAAACCGGTATTTTTCTTCTGAGAATGACTGTATAGAATTATTATAAGGGAACTTAGCACTGCGACCTGAAAGATCTAGTGTGCCCAATTCATGGACTCAGATTATTTCTATGAGCCCAACTTCCTCAATACATTTTAGTGCTTGTCCTTTTTTATCATTGCTTCTGATTGCGGTAAATACGTAGATTGTCCCTGTAATATCCTCTCTGCTTTGCTACTTCCTGAATAAGTGAGGATAAGTTACCCTTTCCTCAGCCACAAAGGGACTCTGGACCTGTAAATGGGGAGGCCACCTCTTATCTGGCTAATTTATCTAATATATTTTTAGTGATGTAAATCTTTATTTTGACCTCTATGCGCTGACATTCGCCAAAATTATATACCTTCCGATAGGGTGATTAATTTTGCGCTACGTTCAGTGTTATGGGGGGCGCAGTTTTCCATTGCGCGGGCTTTCTTGCCTTATATTTTTTGCCTAGCCGTGTCCCCTGTTATCATGTTTCGGTTTATCTTGTAGCGGACACCCATACCCTAAGCTCTAAATAATTTTGTTATTAGTTTACATTTTTCTTAAATTTATATGGAAATAAATCCATATTTATCTTTTCAGATATATAAATACCTATATATTTACATTGTGGCGTATACATTTTTTTCTGCATAATATTCTAAAACAAAACTCCATCCTAAAATCAGTTTTGAGCTCCAAATTTTTCTTTAGAAGTTTATGTAGAATCCGCATCTGCTAGGAACGATGTCGAGGAAAATCGTTCCATACAAATTGACCCACCCCAATATATATACCATACATATGTAAACATTATAACGTTTTAGGGTGTTTGGCCAAGCTCCTCTTCCTATTTATGGCGCGTGCCTTGTTGCTGTTCTACAAATGGAAGGACCTACAGTTTTAAGCCGACACCGAACGGCAGATATTTTTTATGAGAAGCAAAAAATCACGCGGAGGTTTGCCATTGCTTGCCGAGGGGCGACTGCTATTAGAAAAAATGTGTTCTATTATTTGTTGTTTCGAACCTACGCACTTCCGAATGATAGTCACGCACCAAATGATCAGAAAGAACAGGGAATGTTTAAATAACACAAAACAGAGTTAAATTTTAGGCAAATTTTGTTTATCTCCTTCAAGATATGGCCCGTCTTAAGTAACATACATGTGCCAACATTTAACCCAGTCCTCTATGCACCCCTGGTAGGCCGGCGAAGGGATGGCCTTCAGCTCCTTCGTTCCATTCTCTTTGATCTCCTCTATGGACTGAAATCTTCTTCCACGAAGTGATAACTTCAACTTGGGGAAACAAAAAGAAGTCGCACGGCTTCATATCAGGTGAATACGGTGCTTGCACGATGGTATTTACTTGGTGTTTGGTCCAATAATCCAGCATAATTTGGGCTCGGTGCGTTGGCGCGTTATCATCATGCTAAATTCAACAATTGTTTGCCTACATTTCCGGCCGTTTACGACGTACAGCATCTATAAAACGCTTCAAAACGGATAAATAATAGTCTTACAGTCCTACCAACATAAGAAAAAAATAGGGACCGGTTCCCAAGTGCGCGGTTCGTTTACATTAATATATTTTTTTACAATTAGGATAATTTTGTAACCATTTTCTTACTTTTTGTATATAAGCTTGGCTTGAGACCTTTCATTTGATGCTTACAAGTTAATTTTCAATAGAAACGTGCAATGAATTGCTGTTTTTGTAATAAAAGTTTGGTGGCAACACTATCAAAAAAATTGGTTCTGGAGTATAATTTTTTTTTTAAATTGCCTTGACGTCCATGTATATCTTTGTCTATTTTCTAATAAATTACTGTTTTTAAATACAAATAGGTGGTAACACTCAAATAAGTGTTAATATACATATAAGCCATCTACAACCTAGCGGCACTAAAATCTGAGTGATGTTCGTTTAAAGACATTTTTTAGGTTTTCTTTTTAAACACATGTACATATATATGCAAACAATGCATAGGTATATGTAAAAATACTCATTTTTCAAAATTTGGTGAGGAAAAAGGTATTCATTGAAAATTAGTTTTCATTAAAAAAAATTACCATATGTTTCGAAATAAATTTTTGCTTATTAACTATTTAGAAGTCTTTGAAGTACAATTAAAAATGTTTCGATTTAAATAGAACAATTTTTTTTCAAGAAATACTTTTAATAATTTCCTTTAAAAAACTTACGAGCACATATTGTGGCAAACTAACGCCTATATTTAACAGCTGGGCAGTAATTTTGTGGTATACAAAAATATTCATATAATATAATGAAGAAAATCAAACGCGCGCATACATACATAGTATACTTACATTCACAAATGCGCGCTCGCTCATATGCACACACATATATAACCAGTCATTATTTAAACACATATGCATAAAATACATGTTTAGGTATATATCTATATATATATATATATATATATATGTTTTCTACATACATATAGACACTGTATCTCTTATCCTTGTCGACGTCATTGCCGAAAGCGGATACCAGTTCAACATAAAACAAACTAACTGAAATAAGATAACCACCCAACCGAATCTCCTCCCACATGCGAACAGTTTTACCCGCCAAGCTCTTTTCTACTCCTCCGATTCCACGAACAGCAGCAACAATTAAACGAGCGAACTTTGTCACTTTATCGTCGTTGAGTGGCCGAACAGTACAGATATCTTCGTAGAGAGAAAATGCAAAAAAAATAGAAATAAAAATAATAAAATAATTTCTCACCCCCAATATCACTAGGCAAACAATAGTCACAATGGAACATCGTAACCACCACATTAATGAAAGCAAAAAAAAAAAACGAAAATGAAAAAAAAAAAAAAAATTAATACAACTGTATGCCGCTTTCAGTTGTAGCGAACCCGCAACCACCTTCAGCATAGGCCATACTTGGCTAAGGCGCCGCTGCCCTTCCTATGTGGATGAATTAAATTCATGCAACGTCTACATATTGGAAGGTGAAATGTTGGTGTGAGGTCTTGAGAGGGTGTTAGCCTTGTCTTAACTGTTTATCACAGCGGGTACACGCTTACGTACATTTACACAGTAACTTTTTATTTAGCACACTTGCCTTTAAAACCAATGCCCCCTACCGTTGAAGCCAACTAACTAAATTGCTAACTACTCGTATCAACGTCTGAAAGTTGCAAAGCTCAACTGGTTTGTGGCTTTGCGAAGAAGGTTCGGTGAGATTTCGGAAGTTCTCAGCATGACATTGTGAGTGGAAGTGTGTGTGGTTGAGGACACTATGCATGTATAGGTGCATGCAAAAAGTTTTGGGCTATTTTTAAACTGAGTTTTCACGCTCTTTGTTGGTGTACTTCAACGACGACTTCTTTTGATGGCGGTGCGTTGGCGTGGTTGTGTTGGTGGTCGCTGAATATCCACTTCCATTTTCAATTATATTCTAGATAAGTATGTAGTTGCACTGCATTTACTTGAATGGCTGGTTTAAGTTTCAGTTTTTTCTAGTTTACTTGTACTCTTTTATGAGACCAAGCTGATACCAATAATCAGGCTTAGCGGCAATTTCCATGGCCTAAATTCGTTAGTTAGTTAAAATTTGTGTGAAAAAAACTCACGGTTGGCGTAGTGTGAAACTATTTTAATTTTTAATCAGTTCAATTACGCTCATAGTGGGAAGTTTGGTTGGTTTTGTTTGTTTTTTTTTTTCTCTTTTTCCTTGAATAATTATGTGAGTTCCGTTTGATGGTTGTTGTCGCAATTAAAGCAATTAATATTCATTGGACTACATAGTAGAAGGACTAAGGAAAAAGTTGCGGTCCATTTTTAATTCCACTTTAATCTTATACATCACATTTAATATTGTAATTTTAGTGTATGAGAATTCTTTACACATACATGCATATACATATGTATGTATGTATATGAAAAAATTGTGGGTTTAAAATAAAACGCGTTAAAATCCTTTTCAATTAAAAAGACTTATCTTTTAGAAACTGAATTTTATTCTTTTAAAATTGAGTATTTCATTTTTGACTTATTTGTGATATCCTTTGTTTGTTAATTTTAGAATATTCATTTCAATTATAATTATTTTCAACTATATATATATATATGAATTACGCGTACTCTCTTTTTGGGTGTTTGGTCAAGCTCCTCCTCCTATTTGTGGCGTGCCTCTTGATGTTGTTGCTCAAAGGGAGGGACCTACAGTTCAAAACCGACTCCGAAAGGCAGATATAATATTTTGAAGTTCTGCTGAGAAATATTAGCAATAACAAAAATACAGTAACAAATGAAAAAGTATTGTTTATGTAACTTCAATACAACTTGTATGTATATTCATAAAATATTTCCGACCAAGATTTAGGGGCAAGCAAATATTGCTTCTAAAAAATGTATATTAAACGAAACTCAGATATTAAGCAAAATTTAAAATACACAAGGGTAGAGAAGTGTATGGTTGAAATTTAACTAAATTAAAAGAAAATCTGTGAAGTTACTAAATAAATAATGTTTGCTCTTTGGGGGCTTAATAGCTTAATTTGAGTTTCGGAAGGTCTTTTAAGGCTTGCATACTTACTATTGTCCTGATTTCCTCGTGAAGCATAGGGACTGTAAGGTTGAAAAAGCCAAAAATAAAACTTATCTCAACATAGATAAGTTATAAGTTATTAAAAGATACAGAATTCATAGAAGGTGTGAAAATTAATTTAATTTTTGAAGTGAAATTTCTTAGACGTCGATGGACGAGCGAGAATGGAGAGTAAAATTTCAAGGCCATGCAACGGCTTGGGCATTTTCGTTCCGCGAGAGAGAAAAAAGATGTAACGTAGAGGAAAAGGAGAGAGAGAGCTATACCTTATATATATCTTAGATACACTTTAGGCTATTTATCCTGAGTTTTTCCTTGTGGTTGCTAATTTCTTGTAAGAAATAACACTGTCTACTTTTCGGCGCATGTTTGTTGGTGCAAAATGTAGGAAATATATTTTTGGTGCCCCACTGTTTGGGGCGCTTTTTGATTCCAATTTTTTTTGGCGTTTTGTTTTTGGTGCCTACTTTTTGGCGCTTATTTCCGTTTCCTGGCTAGTGCTTGTGCGTACTATAAAGTGCTATCCATTCCGGCGTCGGGTTTACTGGTATTGCCTTGCGGTAATTTGTGCCGGTTCTGCGGTCCTGGAATCGCTGCGTTTGTGCAGGTGATAAACGCTCGGAGTAGTGCGTGTTGTTGACACGGTTTGTGTTCAGTGTTTACCTACACCCGTCGACCCTTCTCTGATTTTTGTAAATTTTGTCTATTTGTATTCTCCGCAAATGTTGTGAATTTATTTACAATAGATATATATACTTTCTCTCTCTCTTTCTCATTCTCTCTCGGGTCACTCCCTCTTTCTTTGTCTGCCTTGAAAGTTTCCCTTCTGTTATGTGTACTAATCTACACGCACTTTTTTTCAATAGAACCATTCTGAGTAAATCGGCTCATTTCACTTGCTTACCAATAAGTAAAACGTATGAAGCTCTGACTCTAAAATCCTAGACAAAATATCGAATTATCTCTTCATTCATGACTTACCTGGCCCTGTGATCGACTGCAAGTTTTCTTCCAGGTATATCGAATGGTGTGCAATGTAAGAGGAGCCGATGCTATAGGCAAAGTTAGAGCATAGCTGTACTTCAAATGTCTTACAAGCATTCATGCTTTCGTTAAAGTAGATATTTCTATATATTACAAGTATTTTTTTTAATTTTTCATTGTGTATAGTACACTTCTCAAATGATGCTACAGATTTGTATCAAAGCCCATAGAAGTATAAGTACTATATTCTATTTCAGTAATGCTAACCAATTGTTCACGCAAATTGTTATATAAAGAAAGTGTGGTCCACCCACCACGCGGGTAAAAATTACTTGCATATATAGGCCATAAATTTTAAATTTTTTTGTTAATATTTATTCTGTGTTTTATATCCATTTTATAAGATAAAATAAGGTAACTAATTGAGTACTTTAAAACATGATTAAAGCATTAAAGTAATGAAAACATAAAACTATGTTAAAAAATAAAGTTAATCATACGCTAGGCGGTCACTTTACACGGAAAGGCTCTTAAGCCCATTTTTCGCGAGTACCGAGTAAATACGAGTATATTTAGTTGAACATCACACTTAAATGCCAAACTTTCCATACAATTATTTGTGTATCAAAGATCTTAAATATTTTTTCAGAACTGAGTTAACTTAGCCAGACTAAACATGGCTGTCCAAACAAAAAATGTTATCTTAACAGGGAAAGCCCAATCACAAATGTTAACTGTTTTTATAAGATTCTTTTAAACGCAGCCAGAGCCGTAGCTCTAAAAGCAAAAGAGGAAACATTAATGAATTACAGGCTAGGAAATTATTTTCTCTTAATTTTTGTCATAAATATTTAATTGCTGTGATAAATGAAGAAAATACTTTCACCATTCGAAAATACCAAAGACTGAAAAATCAAAACTAAATAATGAAACTTGTAGTTGACCCTATATACATAAGATCAAAAGAGCTCTGCTAGCTATCTTTTGTTAGCAAACCTCAAATGCAAACAAAAATCAGCTGGTGGCAAAGCATGACATTTCTGAAATTTTGCAGTGCTACTAACTTCTCGCTGTGAAAGGCCACTATCTAATATACTTAACGTGAAAATTATTTCAAAATGTTTTCCGAAAATTTGTCTGACTTGTTTTAGGATTAATTTGAAATTTAAATTAACAAATTAATTTGATAGGTACATCATTTTTTGATAATTAAAAAAAATTGTATGTAATGCTTGTGATGCAATTACAAACGTCATTTGACTGTCCTATCGATACTTAAGCCGTGCCTTTGGCAGATGCATTCATAACACCTTGCTTTCTATTATATACCTGATTAAACGCTTGATATAGTCCATTTAAATGTTTCAGAGAAATTCAAGCTTGTGCAATTTATGCATCACACTGACAAGCTGTTGCCTCAAATTGATCGATTGTCATTTCTATTACTACTTCGACATCCTAGATAAGATGTGTGATCCCAAGAAGACTCGATTGAGAATTTATCGACATTTGGCTTCTTTTCGAGGTCCAGTAAGCTTCGAGTTCTATAGAAATATACAATCATCGAAGCGTGACTGCCATCTTAAAAATTATTTCATTAGTTCGATTCTAATAAACTGCATTGTATGGGCTTATAATAATTATTATACGCAATAGATTCAATAAAATCTATAGTCACCACCATTAGCTGTAACAGCTTCTCATCTTCAAGTCATATTTGGTGTTAATTTCTGCGCAAGTTGTGAAGGTAATTGGCTCCAAATCAACAGAATTTGCCTTGATAGCTATTTGACCGCCCATATTTTTTTCCTTTGAGTTTTTGCTAACCATTGCCTAAACTTTTTCAATAGGGTTGGCAACAGGTGACCAACATTACAATCACATTTCGCTGTGTCTAGTCTACACACCTTCGACTTTGATGCTTGGGATCGTGGTCTTTCAAACATCTTCGCAGCTGACGGTAATAATGTTTTTTAGTAAATTTTATCCTTCAAAACTGGATTCAAAGTGCGGTAAACACAAATAAACTGTCAAATCCTTTTTCGAAGAAGCAGGCAACCTAAATGGGATGCTTAACAGTTCGTTGAAGTTGTCGCTTATCAGTAGTACACTAGGACCAACGTATGCAACTATTCTCCCGTTCTGAATTCGTCTTAGCCCATGCAAGTCTTTGTCATGATAATGAGAACAGCGGTTTTTTAATGTGCTCTTTTACACGTAAACGTCTTCGAATCGTGTCTTTGGATACATTAATAACACTTTTTCTTGAAACTGCTTCAGCTTCACGCAACAATAAGTTCGGCTTTGACCTAACCAAGGTATGTTTTTGAGCCTCCTCCGGGGAAGTTCGCAACGTTTTTAACTTCGGTATACCGTTGTACTTATTTTTTTATGAACATCTTCGACCTCTTGAAATATTCTGCACAGAACAGACAAGCAAAGAACGAAAGAGTTCCATCACTCAAAATCATTTTCTTTATTTACTAAAAAAGTTATTAAAAACAAAATGAATCATACATTTTGCACCACAATTTTCTTTTTATTATTTAAAAAGAAAAAATTGAAATACTATTGAACATTTCTGCGTGTATTGATATTAGCTTTTCAGTATAGGTATTTCTTTTTCGTACTAGAAAAAGCCTAGCCTAGCCTAGAGGTTCCCCATACTCTTAAATCTGCGGGAACGCACTAGTAGCAATTCCTAGTAAAATCGATAAGTAAAGACTATGAAGGCAATAAATGTGCATCAGATGAAAATGTTTCATGCTGCAATATCTCATTTGTTTTGTTAAGTAACCGAAAAATATTACCAAAATGAACACACCTAGCATTTCAAGTTCTCTTTAGCATACAACCACTATGGTCTGTGAGACTCTTCGTCCAAGTTAAAGCAAATTAACAAATTATTCTTATGAAGCCGAATCACTTGTGGGACACTCACATTGGAGTATTGCTTTTACCAAGGAATAGAAATATGAAAATATCAAATTAAAATGTAAAGGAGGAACGTGAGCAGAAAAGCTCAAACAGGGGAGAGATAAAATGGCATCGTCACTCAAACAAAATAAAAAGCACTTCAAAGGCAAAAAGCGCAAATTTCAGTAATAAAAAATGAACCCCCTACGACGGTGACCCATTACCATTTTACTTCCTCATTCTTATTATATTACATTCTTTATTCGTCGATTACTTAATCCTAACACTTTTTGTCTATTTGTAGGGCTTCGTCGCAAACCGTTACGTCAATTTCTGCAACAACCTTTTGATGTGTCGTCCGATTATTTGGCGCAACTTATGGAGGAGAATGCACGGCGTCGTTTACAGCAAACGTTTGAACAACAATTGGAGCGCATCAATATGCAAATGAATCGTCAGCGACAGCGCGACGAGCAACGCGAACGTTTGAGTCAACGTTTGCAGCTGCTTGCCGCTGAGAATGCGGAAGAGAATGAGGAAGAGGGAGAGGCAGAAATGGATGTGGAATCGACGGAAATCGATGAGGACACTTACGATGCCAATCGCAATCAATATAATAGTTATAAAAACTTTAACAACAATAACAATAACAACATCAATCGCAATCAATACGTGGACCCGAACGGACTCTTTAGCTACAAATACCCATCACCCAATATGGTGGACATGAACAGTGAGATATTACGCGAACGTATACCTTTCGCAGTCGGTCCGGCCGATCCACGTTTCTTCGAGCGTGACAGCGTCGAAAACGAAGATAGCAACAATAGCGATGAGTTGGACTCGCGCGCATTGGATGACTACCAGGAATTTGTACCAGCTGAATCGCAAAACATTGGCGCTAAAGTAGTAGCTGCCGCTACATCTAATGGCGAAGCCACAACGTTGGCGCCTGGTGATGCTAAACCGCCCGTGCTCGCGCCAGCGCCTGTCGAAACTGCGAAATTGGTTGATGGAGGTGCGGCTACATTCCATCGCATCAAACCGCAAAGCGCTGCTGCGGCAGCGGCGGTTGCAGGCGCTAATGTAGTTGCGGCAATGAAGCCCAACACAGAGGATGTAGCAAATGAGGACAGCAATCCACGACACGCGCTTATTGACAAGCTACAGAAGGAGGGCAAAGCGGCGTCCGTTATCAATAATCACGATGTAGCTGCTGCATTAGATGGTGGTGGTGATGGCGGCGCTAATATGGTGGTGCGTCAACACTTGGGCGTAGACGGTGACATAGGCATGTATTTAGTGGCATTAATTGCGGGTGTGAGCGCGGCCGTTACAGTGGGCCTGATAGCGCTCTTCATCGCTTGGTACACGTAAGTCGTCGCCCAACTGAAATGTAGCGCTAATGTGGCGCATGTCGTCTCTACAATATTTAAACGTTGTATTTCCTTTGGCTTCTTCCAGATTGCACCGCAAATCAAAGGCTGCAGCGGATGTGGAATATCCGGCATATGGGGTGACCGGACCAAACAAGGACATCTCACCCTCGGGCGATCGCAAATTGGCACAAAGCGCACAAATGTATCACTATCAGCATCAGAAACAGCAGATAATTGCGATGGAAAATCGACAGGCGGCGGAAGGTAGCTGCGGCATGTCCGATGTGGAAAGCGACGATGAGGAGAATGAGGAGGGTGACTACACTGTGTACGAGTGTCCTGGTCTCGCACCGGTGAGTGCTTACAAATCAAATTTTATATACTTCTAGAATAATTTCAAGTAGAATAAGAGGGTGAGAGTGAGAAAACGGGGAATAATGAATTTTCTTTGCATTTTATATTCATTTTTATTGATTTTCAAAACATCATAGCCAATGAGCGAGATGGAAGTGAAGAATCCATTGTTCTTAGATGAAACGCCAGTTACGCCATCGAGCAATGTTACCACCGCATCCAACACGACCACCACTTCCACTCCAACTATTAGCAACATAACACATGCAACGCCACAACAACCACCCACACAACAATTCGGTAAGAAGCCCACTTACAAGGTTGTTGTTGGTGCTGCACCCAATCCCAAAGCTACCTCAGCAGAGTCTACGTCTTCCGAGGAGAATATCAAGAGGAAGAAGAATAAGAAGTAAGAGGCTGCTAACTATTGAGCAAAGGAGCACCAACAGCAACAGCAACAGCAGCAGCAGTAGCGAACTTTGTGATGTTAAATTGAAAAATGTATTATGAAAAAGAGTTGCCCCCCATCAAAGGTAGGGTAAGAGAAGGAGAACGGAGAACACATTAGAAATGGGGTCGTGAAAAATAAGTGAAATTAATTTGTTGGTTTATAGATACTTTCAAAGCGTAAAAATAGAAACCACTACCACCAGGCCAATTATCACAATAAATTGTATAAAAAAAAACAGGTATTAGAAAATATATGTGCAACATAAATGTTTGAGAACCAAGCGCGTGGAGCTTCAAAAATATTTACTTATTCACGAAGGTATGCACGAAGTCTACATATGAGCCATCGCTGGCAATGTAAATAATAGCATATTTGCAGACGAATGACTTATGAACCGTTGTTTTTAGTGTTAATGAAATGATGAAACTTATGATTATATCGATAACAAACTTGGGTTTCGATACTATGCAAAAAAAATTTAAATTTTTAATATTTAAAAACAACTTATTTTGTGTAAGGTTGAAACAAATTATTGAAAAATCTGGATTTAATTAAATTTTAAATTCGTTTCCTAATGGCATGTTTATATTCATATAAGAACTATCGCATTTTGAGATTAATTTTAAGCGAAATACGTTTAAGAGCCAACTTAAGTTTTCCTTACTGTTTTTGAATTGGCAATTATTGAACTCTAAATGAGTAACAAATGTATTCAAATGTATTTTATTTTAAAAATATCTACTATTTTTTACTTTTTCAAATTTTATTTTTAGTAAATTTACTAATTTCTACTGTTAGCCAAAATAAATTTAAAAATATTTACTATTCTCCATTGTTTTTTAGTTTACTTACAATTTTCATCTACTCCTAAAGATAGCAAAGTTATCGTTATAGATTGACACAGAATACAAACAGTTACCACGGCTCAGAGAACAGAAGATTGCGCATATCACGACACCGTTACTCAGCTCAGTTATTTTGACAGAATCAGCTGTTAAGCGAACGTAATTGTAAAGCTTTGTTTACGTTTTCGATTGCTTTTCCCTTCTTTGCATTAACATAACCTCACTTCTAATTTTTGTTTACAAAATTTTACTTTTTCGACATTCTCTTGTTAGTTTTTTGGCACACTTCATCGACAACTTCGTCGCGGCAAAGTTATATTCCTTCTTTTCCCCTTCCATCTACGTATGTATGTATAATGTAATATATATTATATCATTATTGGCCAATTACCTTTTTGGCTATGTCAATTACTATTGCCTTTCAAATTATAATTTGTATTACATTTTGGCAACGTAGCTGCAAACCAAGTATATCATCCAAAAGTAAGCAAATTATTTCTAAAAAAGGAGACAATACATCTCCCAGTAGGAATGTATCTACGAGTCCAAGCCCTTCTATAAAAAATACTTCCTTTTTTCCAAGTCAATCTTTTCGAGGTGAGTAATGTGTTCACCCTTTAAGAAGGACTGGTTTCTTCAAGGGCTGCAATAACTTTTTCTAGAGACTCAACAATTTGGTGTTCGTTATCAAGTTTGCTATTCATTTTTATTTTTATATCTATTATTTTATCTCCATTATGCCAAAAATGATGTATTTATTTGGACAATTGTTCATTATTGGCAATTTATTATGTATTTATTTAATTTTTTTTTGGTCGAGGTTTTGTTTTGGTTTGCGTACTCATTTTCCTAAATTTTCAATAAAAACTAGAGAATTTGGTTTGTTCATAATTCGAATGGTAATTCCAACTGAATTACGTACAAATGAGCTAATTCGTATGTACTATATGTAACTCGAGTCGTAAATGGTGAGCGAATTACGAGTGAGACGGAATTACGATCGAATTGGTGGTGTTGTGAAGAAGTACTATAGTATCAATGACTATTAAATAATACCACAACAGTTGTGAATCTATGAGACAAATTTCAACCCTTAAATATTTTTAAAAAGTTGTTTTTAAATAAATAAAATAGATATAATATAAGAGATTAAAGGCAAAGGTATACCGGAGCTCTATAATCAAAGAGTTTTATTGAATTTCGTTGGCATTTTAAGAGGCCTATCTTAAGGCTGAACTCTTTGTCTACGTAGCATTACCTACCATTCGGAAGGCAATTCCCTCTAGGAAATTTGTATTTGCAATACCAATTATTTAAAATGAGTAGTATGTTAGAATATTACAGAAGACTTAAAAATAAACAAGTCACATAATATAAAAACACCAGAAATTAATTAATATGGTATATTGAGATAAAATCTCATTCGAGTCCATTGGAACCGACCGCTATACAAAAGGTGTAATATACAGATAACACTCCGTTGGTTTAAATTTAAAAATTAAAAGCTAAACATTGCTTGTTAAATCCTCCAAAAAAGGTGGTGTTGTTATTTATTGCGAAATTCCAACAATGCTCAGTAGTCCCTATGTTGATTATTGAATAAAAGTCACAAATAGTAATTAGTGAATGCTGTCAGAAACTCAGCATCAGATAATTTTTTAACCAGGTACCATCGGGGAGTAACTTTTTCATGTCTAATATATTGTTTGCAAAGTCTTTTAATACCATAAGCTAAAAAATATAGATACTTTTGTGAATGTAAGCGTGCCAATATATTTTGTATCTATTATTTTTGCAAATATTATTATTTTTTAATTATGATTTTCAAATTAACGCAAGACCAGAACATTGGGCTCAAAAAACTTTATTATTTCGAAAATGTGAATAAACGTACTTTTCTACTTATTTTAAGTTAAAAAAGAATTGTGAAATCCAATTTCATTAACACTAAACCGACGCCTTCAAAGTCTACCAGTTACCCGCAAAGCAAAATAGCTACACATTAACAAAAAAAATATATAATATATATAAAATAAAAATAAAACATAGATGTATAAAAATGCAACTCTGTATGCAAATGGTATGAGTCAAACTAAGCCATTTTGTGAAGTTTGAAAAACTATCAAAATCGCGAGGAGAGTGCGAATGTAAACAACTATTGTGTACGTAAATTTTGCGAGGAATCAAATTCCTTGGCGAGAAAAATGGCAACAATCCTTTAACAAAATAAGAAAATAATAATAAAAATAAATAAATAATTAATTTAAACAAATTTCTTATAACTAACTGAACTTTATAAAATAGCATTTTCGTCAAATTCTTCCCTATTTATAGATAAGATATAATTTTTTCTAACAAATACATATGAACTTAACTCAATTACTAGTAACATAGCGATAATGGCGGTCTTCACATTTTCTTGTAAAATATCTGAGTGAAAATGTTAATGCTTGCCAATATTGCGATAAAAACTATCAATTAGTAAACCAACAAAAATAAAATAAAAACAAAAAACAAGAGAAACTTAAACTGTACTTAAGCGCATTTATGAGAAAAGAGAGAAGAAAAGAAACTGAAAATTCAGTAATTTGAATGTGTACGCAAAAAGTGTGCAAATCTTCATAAGTACGTACAAATGTAATTTTTATTAATTAATTTTTTGACATTAATATTGAACACGAACATAGAATCATGCTTGCATTTAATCACACATACATACCTACATAAATACATACATACATTGACATTACATACATATTTATACCAATTGCATTCGTATATATGATACATGAATACTTATGTATGAAAAACTTACAAAAAATACGTACTCACATACACCTATCTTTTTAACAAATCACACTTACATACCTATATAGTACATATGTATAAAGTTAACTTCATCCGAGCCTCAAATATGTACATATAATAAATCAATCAGTCTCTATTTGTCAAAAGTATGCAAAGTGTATGTATTGAGAGTAAAAAGATAAACACAAGCATGCATACTTACATACTTATTATTGCATGCATACTTGCCTGCGCACCTAAAATTTATTAGTTTTTCAAAAATTTGGTGCACGAATTTTCAAAAGTAACCACGCAGCTTGGGCACCATATAATTTATTGAATTCTTCTGCTTCTTTATTTTTTCGTAATTTTATTAATATGTCTGCGTATAGTAAATATAAATAACAACAAACTTATTTCTGAACAAACTAGTGCATGGAGTTTACTTTGCTTGACCTCATTAGACTACAGAACGTTAGCGAAATTTTCTTCTATGAAAATATGTACCGACGAGTCAATTAAATTTTCCATGGGCCTTCTTCTGCTAATTCGAACACAAATTATTAACATTCGATATCTTTTAACAGCGGCAGAGAGAGGCGAAAGGATTCTTTATAAGCAATTCTCTGTAATCAGCAATTAATTCAGTAATTAATCGCATTTTGTTTTGTGTTTCATACCATTAGCGTGGACATGGGCTTTCACAGACTAACATACTAAATCTATGGGAACACATTGACAACAAATCCTAGTAAAATTTTGTTGATAAATATAATATTTAGGTCTTTAATGAAAGAATTTGATGCTCACTCATTTTTACTGTAAGAAACCAAAAAATTATTATCAAAATTAACACACATAGCATTTCCAATCAACTTCTGAGGTGTGTAAGACCCCTTGTTCACAATAAAAGATTAAGAGAAGTTTGCCTATGTGTGTATTAGGTATGAGATAATAAGTTGTTTAGCTTTTATTTGTGGCGTTTCTGGGCTGATAATGAAATAATATTATCTGAATGGCGCTGTTGAATTAGTTTATTTTGCCTCCTGTGCAAAAATGTATGCAATGATTTACGTAAATACGCGATAAGACAATTGGGACCAGTTTTCTAGTGCTAGTTTAAGTGTGGGGTGTTTTTTAACTCAGTATAATCCGGTAAAATTGAGCGCTTAACCCTTTGGGGACGAATGTTGCCATATAGCCGCCAAAGTCGTTTTACCGTTCCGGACAAGTATTGGCATTTAGCAGCCCAAATTAGTTCGTAGCTGTAAGGCTCGCGACGTTTGTCATTTTGAGCGATAAGATACGCATAGGTATAGTAAAAGAGACACGTTTTCATTCAAATACTTTAGGCGCCATTAGCTATGAAGTCTTATTTTCCTTATAATGTAAACTTACGATGTGAGACGACGGTAGAGTAAGAACGAATTTCAGTTCTTCGATTCAGTCTTTCAGTGTCTGTCAGTGTCAGTGATGAATAATACTTTGAATCTGATAAGACGGTAGATAACGGCATTACTTCGTCGAGTAGAAGTCAAATCCGTGTAATAAAACACCCACTCAGGCATTTCGACATTAGCAGTGATAGCAGTTTATTTATAATTATTTTTTGATTTTATCAAAATTGTTTCTTTTGTTGAATAAAGCCTTAACTTTTATAATATTCAACGTATTTATTTCCTTTATTGCGCACTCCAATACCTCTCGTCCTCAGCGACGCTCGCCCGTCGAGCGGCTCCGTCCCCAAAGGGTTAAACTTATACGGCAGACCGACAGCAGGGTAAATTTTGGCAGTCACGTAATTTGAAATACCATAAGTTGTAACGATAAATCTAAAAAAGCCTATTTCATCAAATCAATAATTTATTTACAAAAAGAAAAGTAAACTTACTTCAGCGGAAGGCCAGAAAACGTACTTTCCTTTATTCAGTTTACCTTTCCTTTTGTAAAAATACTTTTTTGTCAAAATATATGCCATTTTTATAAATTGAATTTTCAATTTTTTTCATTGAAAAATGGTTGCGAATTAAAATCAGCATAAAATATGCAATGAAATATCAATCAAAACTTTGCGCGCCAACTACATTTTGAGTAAAGTAATTCTGCTGTTACATATTGTATTTTTTTTTTGCGCCGACGTGATTTAATTGAGACAATTTTTTATTTCTTTTTCCCCTTTTTTCTATTTAATTTATTATTTTACCGTATAACAACGGAGGCTAAAAGTATTTTCAGGTCTAAATGAAGGTTGCTTAATTTTAACAGCTTTTCGACATTCTCTTTCGAATTATGCATCAAATAGATTTTGAAAATATGTAACTGATTTAATATTTTCTTGTACCCTAATTTACTTAATACATTTATTATTTCTTTTTTTTTCTATACCACTGTAAAAGCGTTCGTTCTTTGAACAACATTCCGAACCTTTTCTTTGGGAGAAATGCATACGACGACGCACGATGGGGGTGTTTCATACAAATGGTAGTCATAGTATGTAGTAGTGAATTGAGCACAAAAGGATTTTATACACGCACTACTAAGCCCAACTCCCATATAACGGTACTTTTTAAATTGCATATTTTCAAAGCCATTAAAACAAAAACGCCCTAAATTTATATACCAAATATGGTAAATACATACACCTCTACGCTCTTAAACTACGCTCTTAACTAAGATTAATAATCAAACTAATCAAATAATTTAATTTGTATTAATAATGTATATAATGTAATGTATTAATTTTATTGAAAGTAGAAATCAAGTCCTATATTTTGGTATATCACTTAAGTATATTCGTAAACGTCAAGAACTACGCAGGCCTACATTTCATAAATTAACATTTTATTTATTTCATATTTACTCATCTTTGAGCTCTCTGTACCGCTTAACTTTGTTATTGCTTTTTCTTATTGTACTTGTTGTTTGTGCTTCACTGTAAAAAATGGTTTTACTACAATAAATAATAATATAATTTTTTTATTTATGACTACAATCTCCCGCTGCTCAAAACTCTGTGTACGTTGCATATCCTTTAGCGCAGAATCAATTAATTCCAAACTAGCAACTGAAAAACAAACCGATTATCAATCGGTCTGCTTCTGTAAGCGAGGCTTCATTTTTAATATTTACGCAGAATTAAACAAATTACACACTAAATACCTTTTCATAAACGAGAAATCTGTTCAAAGTAAGATTTTAAGTAATGCTTGCAGCCCTAATTTAATTCACTTCAATTATTTCATTGATTAAAAAGAAGCGCCGTTTAGTTTGAGCCTCAATAGTAAGTTTTTGTGTTTTTGCTATAAACAGATATTTTACAAAGTCCGAGTTATATTTCGGGCACTATTTTATATCATACTTATCCAAGCAAGTATGCATGCAGGTTTATTCATACAAAAGAGTTGCAAACTAAGGTAATTTCAGCAGACAGCAAAATTATAAAATAAAAAGTTTATTTGCATGTGGCTACTCTACAAAAGTAACGCAGCTTAAACCAGTGGAAGATCAGCGTATTTTCTCCTAGAAAGAAAAAAGTAAGTTTTAAAAATACAAGTAATTTACACCTAAAATGAATATGTACACACAACAATAAGATCATCAGCATGAGTATTATATGCATTAACACATAAAACATAAACATACATATAGTTTTACAATATCATTAAATTTATGGTATTTTTAAATATAAAATTGTATATGCAAATGTACATATATAAAAATATGGCCGGCCCTACAAAAGCAGCTTTAGTGAGCTTAAAAAGTTTGGAAAAGAGTTGCATGCAATCGATAAGGATTTTCAAATGCCTAGCATAGAGATGAAAGTTTTGCTTTTATCGATTGCGTGACTTTAATGGCAATCTGTTGCTCATTTTCTGGCTATAATTGACTAATATTAAAAAATACATTTTAATTGTATGTGTGTGTACTTATCAGTGTAAATTATATAATATCATAAAATACAAAAAAAAAAAAAAAAACAATTGTTGCGTGCTAAAAAGAAAAGTAAGAAAACTGGAATAAAAGAAATTTATTTGTTAAACAATTAAAGCCTCAAGAATTGAAAAACGTCTGCAAAAGCATGAGATATATATAATAGCGTATAATCATTTATAAATACAACATATACATAGTTAAATATATATTTATACAAATGAAAGTACATTAATTACAATAAATGTGTATGTATTGTAAAACAATATCATATAAATATTTTATTCTATTTTGATATTTATAAGAGCATATTACGCATGCAACAGGGTTGCATTTTTAAGAATTTTTTCACTTCACTTTGTTTTTGTTTTGTTGTTTTCATTTGTGAACGATTTTTTAAAAACCATTTATGTACAAAACAAAAATTGCATTATTTAGCAATTTTCGTTAGCTTGCTCTTGTAGCACGATTTTCCAGAAAAAAAACCCAATTAGCGTTTTTATTTAACCGCTTTTACTGTGGTGTGCGCGCAATACATACATATGAATATTAGGCTTTTTTCCATTTTTTTTACTCACATCATACGCTTTGTGATCAACTACTATATCTGTGTCAATTTAGTAAATAAAATGCTGCATAGAAATTAAATTAACATACACACAAATCCACACATGCATACACAAAAGACAAAAGTAATAATAATCGAACTTATTAAAATGCATTAAAAAATACGCATACCTACATACATACACACATATATGTATGTATGTGTGTAAGACATTTAAAGAAGTTATGTGGGTAAAATGTGACTTAACAAACAAAACAAAAATTATAAGAACATAATTTCATGGGTTATTCCTCACTAAATAAATTAATAAACATACATGCATATATATCTATTTATGTATAGAAAAACATACATATGTATATCAAAACTCAATTGAAAAGTATAATTTTCAAACATTTTTATTAAAAAAAAATTACGTGTACAAGTATATTTTACATTTTTTCATCTTCACAACTCTCCTTTTTGTATATACTCGTAAATAGTAAATAGTTAAGGCGCCAGTGTCAATGTACATATACACATGAATATATTTATATATCTATAAGGTATGCATTTTGCAAAAATTAAACAATTAAAAAAGGATTTTCAATTATTTTGAATAAAAGAAAATACGTACATATGTATATGTAAATTATTTCAATGACCTAAACCAAACCAACCACAATTGACTGAATTCCCCTACACATGTACACCATCGCACACACAAAAACACATTTACATACATATATACACACATTAGTAACCAAAAAAGAAGTGACGGTGGTGTACAACAATTAAAATATACAATTACATTTATTAAAACTTGGATTTTAAAACTAACATGCATATTTTAGACTCAAAAAACGCAAACAATATCAGTTGAAAATATTAAAAAAAAAACAATGCTAACACAAAGTATTTTACAACTCATAGAAAACACTCAATTAAAAAATTTCCACTTTTATCAACTCTTGCCAATGAAAAAAATTTCTAACAAATATACTAAAAAACGTCAACAGATGTCAACTGTGAACTCTGAAAAGGTATTCGAAAAGAAAAAAAAACTAATAATAAAAAATAGCAATAAACAATAATAGATGTATGTATGTATTATGTATGTCCAACAATGGAAAAGGCATTTTGCAAATAAATATTACAGTAAAGAATATGACATTGTTGAATAATTGTTAGAAATAGTGTACTTTGCAAGCACATACATTTGTACATGAAAGGCCGTGCAGGAAATGGAGTAACATAAACGATAAATTCAGCAAATCGATAATTCATACTAACAGCTTTACATAATAACAGCTAACACCAAAAATTACTACAATACTTGCAACAAAGGAACTTTACTTTACTTTTTTACAGTTATTATTGTTCTTTTTTCACCACTCACTGACACATGAAACAAAAATTATTTTTTATATTTTACTATGCTGCAACATTGCGAATGGACGATGATACCTTGTATGATCGACAATTCTTACGCATGTCGCAACACAATAAAAACTGGATAGCCAATAATCGATGAACGATAACCGAAGAAAATTGTATCTATAAGAAATGATTAAAAGAATGGTAAAGAAATAATATATACAATTAATTGTACTTACATAATGCAAGTTATACATACAATATATACAAATAAACTAAACTTAACTAACAAAAAAACTAAAATACGAGAATTTTACTTTTACAACGCAAATGGAAATGTAAGCTGGTAAGTAGCCGAATGGTTTGGTGCTGTCAGAGAGAACGTGGGTTAAAATCCCGATGAAATACCAAAATGAAGAAAAAGTTTTTTCTAATAGCGGTTGACCCTCGGCAGGCAATAGCTAACCTTCGAGTGTATTTCTGTCAGGAAAAATATCCTCATAAAAAATATCTGCCGGTTGGAGTCGGCCTGAAACTGTAGGTTCCTCCATTTGTGGAACAACATAAAGACGCACACCACAAATAGGAGGAGGAGCTCGGCCAAACACCCAAAAAGGGTGTACGCGCCAATTATAAATATATAAGATTAGTATTCGCCGTGATTGTATACCGCCTAATACACGCAAACCACAAATAAGGTTCTGAAGTACCTAGGCATAGAGCTGGACCAAAGACTAACTTTCTGGACACAAATAAAACATGCAGCAGAGAAAGCCGCTGAGATAGTATCCCTAATCAGTAGACTGATGGCAAACATAGGAGAACCAACCCAAAGGAAACTGGAAATGATGATAGCTACCACGCTCTCCGTTCTCTTATGCGGAGCTGAACTGCGGACCAGTGCGCTCAAGGCAAATCACCGGTGTAAGCTCCTAGCATCGGTAAATCGAACGGCAGTTTTGAGAGTTGTGTCTTCCTACCGCACAGTATCAGGGTCAGCTGTACAAGTGACAAGCGGTTCAATACCGATAGATTTACTAGCTTTTAAGAGGAAAAGGTTGTGGGTATTAAATAATGAGGGGATGAAAGAAGTAGATAGCAGACCTAAAACAATAAGGCTATGGCAAGACCGCTGGAAAAATGAAGCACGCGGCAGATGGACGCCTCGGTTAGTAAAAAAAGGGACTTCGGTGCAGTAATATTTTATACAATGCTTTCGAGGCACGGGTATTTCCAGAAATACCTGTTCAAAATAGGGGAATGCGAACATATGCATAACATACGCTGACGACTGCACAATAATGGTGTCGGACAGTAACATCGATGGCCTGTACTCCAAAGTGAACAACTACCCACCGACCTTCCTCGCTTTTTCGTTGCGAGAAATCTCCAAATTTCGCCCACTAAGTCCACGGCGACCCTCTTTACCACCTGGACAAAGGAGGTCAAACTGCCTCGCAAGGTAAAAGTCGATGACACAACAATTCCGACTGTAAACAATCCAAAAATTTTGGGTGTAACCTTAGACAGTTTGCTCTCTTTCTCGCGCACATAACCGCTATTGCTACTAAAGTCCAAAATCGCAACAAGGTCCTCAAATCGCTTGCCGGCAGCACTTGGGACAAAGACAAAGAATTGTCTCTTGCCTGTCTGGTCGTCTGGAACCAGTGACACGCAGTGGATAAAGCTTTAGACATGCCAAAACACTGCAATTCGGACAGCGTGGGTTGCCTCCTGATGTCTCCCATTCAACACCTTCACAATGAGGCACAGATGCTCCCTGCAATGAAGCACAACAAACTGCTCAGCAAGCAGTTCCTGTTAGGGTGCTACCGCAGGTTTCACCCTTGTAGGCGCCTGCCAGAGCCAGAGCCGCCTTCCAGGCACGTCAGGAGACACCTACTACACTACGCCGACGAGATCTAGGACAAAACTAACAGACATCTACTGGACCGGAAAGTGTTTAGACAGTCATTAAACGACATTCATCGGGAGACCGTTACCACCTTCTTAAGCTCCCATCCACCGAATGTCGTAATCGGAGTCCAATCACCACCTACAGCAGATTAAGAGTTCCAGCTTCCCCGTGAGACCCGCGTAACACTGGCACAATTACGTTGTGGATATTGTAGCAGGTTATACTCCTATTTATCCAGAATTGACCTCGACATACCAAACATAGGTCCGGCATGTGAAGGCACCCCGCACGACACTAACCACCTTTTCACATGCCCTTTAAAACCTACTCATCTAACGCTCCTATTACTGTTACAACAACAACAACAATATATATGGTGATGCAGCCCAAGATGACGTTGAATACACCTTTTTCCAATGAATGCGTTTTTCGCGAAAAGATGTCAAATTCTTTCATCGAACGTTGCCGAACGCGGGGGCCGATTGTGCCTCTTTGTCGTTCGTTCCGCGCTCTCGCTTGCAGTTCAAGGAAGGTAACGGCGCATGAGCAAGGTAACGCAGAATTTTTTGGTGCGTGCAGCCGGCTACATCGAATTATAAGACGTTATCACGTCAAAAAAAAACAAAAAAAAATCATTCTAACAATATTTCTATCTTAAAAGCACCGTTTATATAAAATTTATTTGCCATTTATTATGAATCTGCATAGTAATCTATGAGAATGGAATGGAGTTGCAGTTAGCCCACTTGTAAAAAATTCAAGCTATCAAACTATTTCTGTGTGTGAGCTTACAGGGTTTGATTGAAAAGTAATGAGCCTTATTTTTTTAAGCAGTTTTATTAAACCTTTTGGCTTGTACAACTAATATTCTTCTAAATAGGACCCTTGAGCGTCAATACACCGCTGGTAGCGATCCTTCCACTGCAAGAAACATTTTTTAAACTCATCCGCCGGAATCCCGTTCAATTCGGCTGTCACAGTTTTTTGGATCGCCTCGATGGAGTCGAAACGCCTCCCCTGCAGCTTTCTTTTCAGGCGGAGGGTTACAGATCTGGGCTGTAGGTAGAGTGGGAAAGCACCGGCCCATCTTGGCCAATGCAGAGGTGCAGAGAAAGGCGGTGTGCGCCGGCGCATTGTCGTGATGAAAGGTCCAATTGTTGACGAGGTCGGGCCGAACTCGGGCGACGCGGTTTTTCAGCCGAAGGAGCACTTCTTTATAAAATGCCGGGTTTACAGTACTTCCTGGAGGTACAAACTTCTTGTGGACGATGTCTCGAGAGTCGAAAAAGATGATCAGCTGCATTTTCGCCACTGCAAAATCCTAACACACTTTTAAAACAGCTTTCACGCGCGGAGCAATGTTGACTGCACCGCTGTTGCCAGCGAACTGGACCCGGTTTCTAGTGGAAGGGGAAGGTCCAAGATCATTTTCCCCCACCAGCCGATTCGGTTGATCGCTTGGCAGACGCTCCGCGCGGGAAGGCTAATTACTTTTCAATCAAACCCTGTAAGTTGGTGGATAGAAAAGTGGATTGGCAATATAAAATTCCACTCTCTTTGAGCAAAATCCACACCATTAGGAAAAATAAATATTTATTATTAATAATAAGATAAACAGCAAACATTTATTTATATATTATACGATCATTGTGGTACAAAGTAGAAGTTGAACTACATACCTCTCAACGATATTTTCAAGACAGCTGGCCCTGAAATGATAGGGGAACAAGTAAAGATTACGCACTGTTTCACTTAAAAATAGAGGAGCTATCGAAGGTCAAAGGTAAACTTTTTGCATTTTAGAAACGTTAATATAACTAAACTTTCTAAACCGTTTACATACCCAGGCAGATTATGGGAGAGGTAATTAAGATACTTTGCAAATACTTTTTTGTTTGAGATAATAAAATGTTTATACAAAAGATTCGAAAACTTAGAAGTATTTTTTTTTATATTAAATTAGGAAAAATTAACACAATTGTTTCTTCGGTGTGCTGTCGAAAACAAAGTTAAAAAAATAAAGAGATTGAGATTGAATAAACTTTTTAATGAAGTTATATTTACATTGCAAATTTCCGAAAAAAAATCTTTTTATGTAGACTTTTTCGTATATTTCAAAAAAAAATTAATTTTTTCAAAAATTCATGCAAAAGCTGGATGTTTCCAGTACTGCTTCAATTTAGCCAAAACAGCTGCTCAACTTTGTGAGCTCATTTGTCAAACATCATATATTGCTTGCTTTCAAATACTATATTAATTTATTTGATTTTATCAAATATATAATTATATGAAATTAACAATTTTGTGGTGGTGTTGGGACTATTTAGCAATATAATATATTTTGAACCATTATTTTACGAATCTTTTAAAAACTGCTAAAAAAGTTATTGCACACTTAACGCTTGCTCTAACGATTTCTGCAATTTAATTTAGGTTGAAAAGTATGCTCAAAAATAATCTAAATTGTTCCTTTTCACTGTATTGCATGCGCTTTCCCTTGATTCAGGATTTTTGTTTATTTGGGCAATAAATTATTATAGAAGAGCTCGAATTTAAACGTATTAATATCAAAATGAAGGCAATATTTTAATTAACTAAGATGCACTACGCTTTGTATACGGTGCAGTAGTTAAAGAGATATTAACGTTTTTAAAATGCAGAAGATTGATTTTTGTGCTTCGATATCTCCTCTATTTTTCATTACGTTGAATAATTTAAGTACCGTTATTAGCAGCAAGAAAATTCTATCGAAAATTTGCAATTTTGGTACATGCACTAAAATTCCATCAGATTACACTCAATATATCCGAGTACCTATTACTATTTCAAAAACCAGTAAGTTGGAGTATAAACATGCCCTTATATTCCTTACAACTGTTCCCATAATGGTTCAAGGTGGCAGTGCTGTATTTTTGTCATTTTGCCACACACTCATTCGCTTTTTCTGTCATTGCCATCTACATGTTTGTTATTTTTCTCTTGCGGTGACCGCCACACAGCCGTTGGATTTTCATTTGATTTACATTTTCATCATTTTCAATTCTATCGTGGGAAAAAGCAGTTGAAAATTGTGTGTATATATTGGCTTGTGGAATCCGCGGTCGTGCGAGGTTTTTCCGTGTATGCTGCCGTCATTGCTTTGCCTTTTAGCATTTCTTGTCATTGCATCGATATTTTCATGCAGTGTTTCTTCATTAAAATTTTCACTCGACTTCCAAACTAAATTGAATTAAGAAATAATATTAACGAAAACGAAATTCTTGCATTGAAGAAATGCTAGTGAAATGAAATAAAAATTTGGATGTGAAAGATTTCATGGAAGAAATTTGCGAGAATAAAAATCTGTAGTGTATTCGGCGTGTCTTTCGAGCGTAGAAAAATATAGAGATTTCAAAAAAGTGAAAAGCGTATACAGAATTGCAATAAATTTAAAATTGTGGAAAAGTGAAAATTTACAATTTTTAAATACATTATTGAGATTGTGTTGGCGGGGGAAAAGGTGCGCAATTGAAGAAATCTTGCGATAGACATTCAGAGCATTTGCCAAAGCAGGCGCATTAAGCAGAGCAAGGAAAAAGTAGCAGCAGCAATAATAATAAAAATTAGTGGCAAATTATAAACGACGACGACTGTGATACTCGTAGATGATGGCGTTGGCGCTGGTGGCGATGTCGCTTTGAAAACGCCACTATACAGACAAAATATACTAATAATTAAAATTAAATAATAAAAAGGGGTGTGATCGCGCAGCTGCTTGGCTATACGTTTGTCAACCAGCAAAGCACAAGCCTAAGTGGGCGCTCGTCAGGAAGAGGGTAAGTATTTTTGAAATTGCATGAAAATTAACGTTTCGCCTTGGTTACGCCTCGACAGGTAGAAAATTTTCAACAACCACGAACATCTCTGGGGGGGAAATGTGGATGGTAGAGGTGCCTTTTTGGCGCAGGCAAATGACGCTCGTGCACTAGCCAACAATATTGTGAAAAAATTATGAAATTTGCAAGCGTATCTGCAGTACATTGGTATTTTGCTGTTGTTTTTTAAGATGTTCACAATTTCCCTTGGTTGTAGTTCGGGTATTTTTTGCAGCTTTGTGTCTGGCCTGCTTTCAGTTTAAATTTTTGCGAAGTTTCTTCTTATCAAAATTTAGCTGATGAAAAGATAGTTGCCTAAAAATAATTCATTCATACATAAAAGAAGATTTTCTAGTCTCATAGTTGTTGTTGTTGAAATATGTTTATGTCTCGTGTCTGCTATTGAAATACTTGTACATGCATACTGAGATTTGTGCTTTTGCGCTGAATTGTGGTTTGTTGCTACGGCAGTACTTGGCATAATTTTATATATGTATAAGCGTGCGTTTACACATTCTTGTATATATTATAATTGCTTTGTTGATATATTGGATAGGTATGTATGTACCGTAAAAAATGCGAATATTTATTGTATTGTATTCACGTATTTTTGTGCTGCTTCAAGGTACAAACTGAAAAGCGCTAAGATAGCGGTTTGCTAAGTGGGAGTGAATAATTCGAATTCTTCTTGCTAATCTCTGGTGAAATGTTGATTCCTTGATATCAGTGAGGAATTCAGAATTGTATTGCCCACTTTTGGCTACATACGACAAATCGGCTGTCTGCTTGTATAAACTAACGGACACTGCGCTAAATAGGGTAGTTTTACTGGGGCGGTAGCCCTTGGTTGCGAAAACCCCAAGTCATTCTGATGCATATGTACATATGTATACCTGGCTACTCATCTTGTCGAAAAAAACCAGGTTAGATGACATAGACGACGTCTACCGATTACATTATTAAGGGTGATGTTCAGTGCACTAGGCAGGGCTGGTTTGCTGGGGTGGCAGCTCTTGCATAGGATTAGCCCTAGACATTCTGGCACGCAGAACCGGATGCCATGGGCTGAAAATGATCTTATACCCGGCAGAATATAGACAGGCCACAAATGCCATTCATCGGGGGTCTCTTACCATTTATTTAAATTCCCGCCCCCCCCCCCGAATGCAGGATATTGTATTATTGTTAAACTCCCACCTATCCAAAATCTACCCCGATATACTCAACATACATATGTATATCCGGCTTGTGAAGATCGATACTAACCTCTTATTTACGTGCCTCCTTAAACCATTCACCTGACACCGCTCTCCCTTTGGACCCACTCCATCAAACCAGCATGTTTCTTGAGCCTAACCTAAGCCTAAGATTGACGATCGGTATGTGAAGGCACCCGAACGACACTAACCATCTTTTCACAACCACCATCAAGCCCACTCATCGAACACCCCTCTCCCCCTGGACCCAACCTGTCGAAACAGCAAGTTTCCTGGGTCTATTAGATGAGCTAGACGAAGACGACCGGTGATTTACACTACACTGACAGGGAAAAATTACTGCTACAATAACAACCGGCATTTCCATGACAGTCGATTCTACGTTACCGGAATGACCCGCTTTTATATGGGTAAAGTTTATGCTGATACAATAATAACAACGTCCGGCTGTGCGTTACCAAGATTACATCTGGCCAACAAAAGCAACCTATGAGTTCACTGCACTTTGCAGGGCTTTGTAAACTGCTATAACATCAACAATAATAGGGGCGTTACTTGGAAAAACACTATTTTCAATTTTCGTACTACTTTTTGAAAAAAAATTGAAAATTTTTAATTTCAGTCAAGTTTCCGATCCGAAAATAGCTGTTGGGGTAAAAGCTACTTATTATACAAAAAAGAGAGGTCCTATTTTATCCTAGATATCTTAGGGTCGAAGTTTGTTCGCCCTTCTATTCTATTTATATTTCTATTCCATTTTGTCTACGTGCAAATTGCTGTCAAGCATATTTATTTATGAAATAATTTTTAGTTATTTCTTGTTACAATTTTCTCAATGTTGTTTATTAACTCAATTGAAATTTACTTTTTCATTCCATTACATTGAATTCCAATTGAATATTGAAAATAAATAAAAAAAAAAATATTCTTGTATCAACATTTCTGTTTTTCTTAATTGAACTATAGCGACGTTGTTGTAAATATGTTTATTTTGGGTAAAATGTACCGAAAAATAGCAAGCAAAAGCTGAATTGCGCTGTGTGAAAATCGTAAAATTGGTAAAGTATTTTAAAAGAAAATAAATACAGGAAAAGTATGTAGACACAGGGAGTGATCACGAGTTCAGCTATTTGGTCGGGGAAGAAGTTGGCTGCAGCAACGCTGCTCATCTTCAAATACCTCCACAAACTAAAGGGTACTTCTGCATATACTAGCGGTAACACTCGCACGCGTATTTAACATTGACGCCTGTTGGGACCCGTTGAGCAGGTGTTTCTATTTAGTTTAATATTGATGAATTTATTCTGAATGGAACTCATTTTTATTGACTCGTACTAAAGTCCATTGCACAAAAGGCATTGGGCAGTGAAAAACTAATGTTTATTATTTTGACGTGGAATGAAAATCGGTATGAATGAACCGATTGCGCAGGCAGCAATCAATGCGTCATCGTCAATCAATTGTTAAATTAGCCTGCGAAATTCCATTCGAAGCATGTTTACCTCGAATGCGCTGATAAGCAGCTAAACAAAATTTTCTGTCTATATTTTAAAGTATGAATGCATGCGTGTGTACATATATGCATGAAAATGTTTTTCTTTCAAGTTTATTGCTTATCAAAATCGTTATTGATATTCTAGCGCCCAATGAGCAATATAACCTAAGATTATTATGTAAATTTGTAGGTACTATATATTGTAAAAAAAAATGTTTGAAATGAAAAATGTGTAGTGGAAGGCGTTTCTTTCAAAGCAGGCAGAGAGTTTCAAAAGTAAATACAGAGGTCTTCAGACTTGTGAAGAATGCTTCGTTGTATGCAGGGAAGAAAGATGGCTTATCATCTTATCAGAATATCGTCTTATTAGAAATAACTTTAAACCGTCTCGAAAATGTTTAGGACAATGGTCATTATTTGCTCATCCGTATCGTGGCAGTGATAATCCTTACCGAGAAAATGAAAGTTTGAATATTGAACTATTCTCTGAATATTTGAACGAAATGGGCTTGGTTGAAGCATTTTGGCCGCAGTTCACACCTGTACTTCTATTTCGAGAGGCACTCGTCAATCGACCACAAGGGAAGGAAGGGTACGAAACGTACGATTCGCCAATTGATTTTCCAATTAATAATCCCAAATCAACAATAGTGAACTGTACGCTATGCAACAAATCCGACCTTGTGCTTATAAGCTAAAATATTGTACAGAAACAGCTGCAATATTTTGAGCTTTACAGCTGTTTTTAATGTCTCAGGTGCATCTGTCATTTTCGCTGTTGCTAGAGTAGTTATTGCTGCTGTATGTAGAGCCTTAGTTGCTGTTGTGGTTGTTGATATTGCGTCGTTCCAGCTGCTAGCTATCTATACTCCGCATTCATCAGTACTTGATTTTTTTTCACTTGATATCTGCAGGTTCCTCTCATCTGCAGCTGCCACAAAACCTCCGCTGCCTCTGTCGCTACTTGTGATTTGTTGACCGCTTTGTTGTTGTATTTGTGTTTCCCTCCTATCTAGTGATTGTATGGCGTTTGGTAATATTTTAAGATGATGCAGAAAATATGCACGTAAAAATATTTGTATTGTTGTTTCCAACTGGTTTTCTTTCGTTGTTTTCTTATTCTTCTCACTTATAAGAATATAAGTGATAGCAGCTGTTTTGTACTGTCTTTGTTCCCACGTACATTCACATTCAAGGATGCAAAGCACTGCTCATATCATGTAACTTCAATTAAAGGAGAGAATTGCCCTATATTCTATATGTTTGTATTTGTATATTTGTTTAATTCCTCTCTTAATTTTGCACTGAATTACTGTTTGTCGCTACTCTATTTTGATCCTTGTTGCTGTTTTTGTGAATGCTCGAGAGTTTTGCTGGAGTGGAAGTTCTTGGCCGCATATGAATCGGGGTTGATCAGGTAACGTATACCCGAATGGCGTGATGATTGCTCTATAAGTCCAGTAGTTGGTATTATGTGTAATAGAATACTGTAGTCCGTTTGATTGGCTTCACTAATGGGCCTTATTTTAGACATTGCCAAAATACTCTGTAGACGATGTTTTTTTTATAATATACATATACCTGTATATCATGATTCAATTATTAAAGGTTTGCTCACTTGTGACATTAGAATTCTGACACTCCCTTACAAAAGGTCGTATTTAAGAAGGGCGAAGAAAGTGGAAGAATTAAATACCTTTTTGGTAAAAATTACTTAATTATAAATAAATATAGTCCCAGAATAATATTTTATGAATTCCGCCAAAATGACGCTATTGTGTTACCTAAGCATTATGACCCTAATGAATACTTTCATAGAAGAAATGGATTTATTATAAATTTAGTTGACTAAAATCAAACTTTAAACATACTCATGCCATGTGACTACCATTCGGAGGTGTACGAATTCGAAACCCCGGGCTCGAAATAGCAAATGATAGAAAATATTGTTAGCTTTCGCCCCTCGACAGACAATGGTAAACCTCTGATTGTATTTCTGTCATGAAAAAGCTCTTCATAAAAAACCATATGCCGTTCGGAGGCTGTGAGTATTTACATATTATAAAATTAACTCTTATTAGTAAGTTATATATTTTTAAAACAATCTAGTGAGCACTTTCGCAGCCTATATTTGAAATGAGATGTTTTAAGCTTTGTACAAGCTTTTCAAAAATTCAACAATTCAAAATTTCAAACTGTATAATCAAAATAGGCTATATTGTGTTTTTATTTATAATTTTTTAGTCTAATAAAAACATAGTCTAGTATATACAAGAAATTAATATTTCTGTATACCACATAAGAGCATGGATTCCTATAAAAAAACCTAAGTTTATTATTGAATTAATAAAGTGCCATTTGAAGTGGCTGAAAAAACGTCCAAATCTATCATACAAAAGAAGTGTCGTGCATTTCGTGACTTCTTTTGAGTACTGTAAGTCACCACTGAGTACAAATAAAATGCTTATTTGAGATTTTACAATGAGGGCTATGAATTCATGCAATTTTCAATTTCATGGTTTAGTACTGAGTACTTTTGAAAACTTTCTTGTGCCCAGCATCGATACTTTTAAAAATCGGGTTCTGGCTATTGTTTTGGAGACGAGTACTTATTACCTTAGGTACCAATTCTGCCCAACACTACTTTCAATGCAGCTGAGGCTTTTTGCTGACTGCAATGCACTCCGAGGTTTCACATTGTATTAGACGTAATTCAAAGGTTATTTAAAAAAAATTTTTTTTTCGCCACAGCTATGATATTTAAAAACATATGCATTTTCAATACCCCAATCGCAATCAACCAAGTAACATCTTCGACTTAAAATACCTGAATTAGTGGAACAAAAATATGATAAGAAAAACATTCAAATTGGTTAAGTGGATGAGAAACCAACAGCACAAAACATACAAAGAAAGTGCAAAGCAAGCAAACTGTTCGCGAAAGTGTTTCTAAACAATTGTTTTCGAATTGTCCGCTATTTTTGTTTATATTGCTTGTGGGCTGCTCAAAGTAGCCGTTTTGGCCCACTTAACGACGCATCGACGTTGCAATGTGGGTCAAAATCATGTTCGCTGGAAGATTCTGCCTTTCCGTTGCACATAAATACACACATTTGTGCATAAATATGCATGTATACAGAAATATATACACACATCTAAGACTCTTTTCAACGCATTTGCAACTTTGCAGCTGACTCTATGTGCCCCTTTTGCCTCATTAGTTGCCCTTCACACACTACACCCTGTTCCAGTTTGGTAAGCGCTCGATATTGCCGAGAGCCAGCCGCCACTCATGTATTCGTATGTAGACGCTTTTAAGTTGTCGACACTTTGACGTCTCACATGTTTGCTCCTACAATTAACGTTTTTCACTTAACATCATCGACATACTTTGTATGTAGTAGTTCATTTCCTCTCCTCTACATGCTTTCCTTTTTATTTTGTTTTATTCGTGTTTTGTTTTGCTCTACACTACAATGCATTTTTATTGTTACTGCTGAGCGCTTTTACATTTTGGCGGCTGCTTGTAGCATTTTGCACTTGGTCAACATATGCCTAGTTGGCCCAGTGCAGCTGCATATGTACGTATGTATAAATAGATATGTATTTGTGTATGCATGTGAGAACTTATTGTAAATGCGTGCAGCTGAACACTTTTGCTGACTGACAACCAGCAGAGTTGAATGGAAATAAAAACAAAAGAGCTGAAAACGCTGAAAAGTTCACGCAGCAACAACCATTGCTATTGTGAGTATTCGCAAAACAAAGTATTGGTTGTAATTTGCAAGGTACTTGCGACTGTAGTGGTGTAAAAAAGATGATGAATTACCCTTTGAAACAACAAAAATTACCCGACACTTTATTTACTCTCATTTTTAATTTTTTGTTGTCAGCCCATCCAGAGGATTAACTCATGGGAAACCTTGATATTTATATTTATTTATAAAATTTGGCGCGTATAAACTTTTTTGGGTTTTTGGCCGAGCTCCTCCTCCTATTTGCGGCGTGCGTCTTAATGCTCTACAAATGGAGGGACCTACAGTTTCAAACCGACTCCGACCGGCAGATATGTTTTATGAGGAGCTTTTTCATGGCTGAAATACACTCGGAGGTTTGCCTTTGCCTTCCGAGCCACTAACGTTTAAAAAATAAGGGAAAATTCTCGGAATAAACCATACCCATCTAATTTCATTGTAACACCAGCCAAAATTATAGAACCTAATACTGGGTGTTCTATATTAGCCTTAGGTAATAATAATGCACCAAAAATATTGGTATTTCCAGGTGTAAAGGGGTTTTTTCTGTCTTATAGGTACATATTTAAAGAATAATTTCTGAAATTTTCAAAAAAAAAAAAATTTTATCTCCTCGAAAAAAAGGGGCGTCCGCGTTGTCAGCATAACTCCTGACAGGATCATTAAAAATGAAAAGACTTATTTTTGTTTTAGTTAAGACCATAAACTCGTGCTTGAACGAAGGAAAGAAAAAAAAATTAAAAATTGGAATTTTGGCAGGCATTTTTCCAAAAAAATGAAAATTTCGGCCAAATTTGCTTGACATTTTGTTTTTTTTTTTTTAAATAGTTGTAATTGAAAAGAAAAGAAAATCCTTCGTTCAAGCACGAGTAAATTGTATCTCGAATGCCTGTGTAAAATTTCATCAAGATCGGTTCAGTAGTTTTCAAGAACATTTGACAAGCGACTTTGAAAATACGGTTCCGAGAAAAACGCGTTTAAAGTTTTGAGTAACAATAAAAGTGGCTTGGAGCGCACACCTACCGAAGGCGGTATCTCCGAAACTATTATTCGGATCAACTTGAAAATTTAGGATAATGTTCTTGAGATGTTGTAGAAATTAATAAGCAAACAAATCTATTTTTTGAACCCACGAAACCCATATAACCCCTTAAGTCAACTCCGCACTGGCAATTTGCAATTGCGGTTTAAATCTGTCTCCGATATGGAAAATTCCTTTGCCTCACCCTCGCAGACGCAAAACTGCATATCATCACCTTATATACAGGTATGCATTTGACCATTTGGCATTGTACCATCTGTTATACAAAGCATCAACAGCACCCTTGAGCGAACTACGTCCGTAAATGGTAAACAGATGTTCAGTGGAAATATATGCATTTCTGTTTAAAAGCTAGAGAAATGAGATTTGGCAGCAGATTAATAACACTAAGCGGCAATTTTGTGGCAACTGAAACCAGCTAGGACTCTTAACATTTTCTGAAAGTATACCTATTCAGTAAGAAAAAACTCGCTGGTTTAGAAAAAGTTAGTTCGTTTTTTTACGGTTAAGACATATACAGAAAAATTGCATGGGATATATTTTTTCAAAACATTTTGACCCATTAGCTCCCACCTAATAGATTCGTTTTGCCCATTATTTCAAAAAATCTCTTGTAGAAACCACCAACTTAAGAATCCATAGAGCAGCTAAACTAACACTATTTTCACTACCCATAAATGGAAACATTCTCGTGGTATAAGACTAAGAAACCGTTTGATTCGCTCTATTTTTACCATTTCTTTAATGCTACATGATTTTGTAGTTGGGTTTTTGGAGTTGGAAAGCCAACTGAGACAATGTTTGCGTTGAGGTAGAAGAGACTTCTCAATACATTTTTTGACTAATTTTGAATTCATTTCCTTCAAGAAATGTGTAGTTGATAGTTTTGCTATTAGGCATGCGACAAATAATGAACTTTTAGCCTTTATTATGGAATCTGAAGTTGACTTGGCTACTAAGGTTTAGTGACATGATAATGAGATACATATATGTATATAATTTTTTTGGTCTCTTGTTGTAGCAGCATAAACATGAACCCTTTCGCATCATTCGACGGAATAATCCGCGAAGAAAAACTCGCTCTGATCACCAAGAGCGGAATAGTCCGCGCGAACAAAAACTCTCTTATTACCAAGAACGGAATAATCCGCAATGAACTACAATAATATTTTGTTCAAGTTTGAGCGAAATAAATAATTTTGGTAATCCTGTAACATTAGGTATTTTGAGTACATCGCGCATTTCAAGAGGTGATGCAAAAGGGTTAATCATAGATATACAGGACATGCTGCTGGACTGAGAGTCCTTGGGTAGATATAAATCCGAGTCGTTCCAGCAGCGTACAACTGACTGCCGTAGGAACGTCTTTTTTTTCTGATAAATAACCTTTTCTTAATTACAATTCACGTCATAACAAAGTCTTCAAGAACCCACTCTGACATATGGAAAGAATTCATATAACTTTGACTGCAACGCACATAAGTTTAAGGAATGTTTTCACCTAAATTAACTGAAAAAATACACGAATAGAGTAACCTCTTCCTTTTGAGAAATTTATGTGAAAATGCTACTTACACCACTTGCACTCAGCTATTGTCTGCTGGCTGTTAGCCATTTAAGTTTTATTTTCGCGCGCCGGCCCCATTCTTTGTAAGATATTTACAATTCGTAGACCGCTGATTATCGCTAACTAATTAAATATGTTCTTTCTATTTTATCTTGGTAAACAATCGGTTGTGAATCGCACACTTTCATTTGTCATCGAGGCGATAGAGTCTTTACTCATTTACATATGTGAACAAATCTCAGTTCCCTGCCTGCTTTGAAGGTTGACATTTCGGCTGAAAATCAACACGGTTATTGAACTTGCAGCGAATGAATTCGAATGACAAAAACATATGTATGGGACATTGAAACAGACAACATATGTATGTAAACAATTTTTCATACAACTATTCGATTGTCTTATCACCCACCAAACCATTCAACGGCATATTTCATAAGTCGATTGACCTTGGCGCAGGAGGCTGGCATGGCCCCTGCGGCGACTACCGCAGTAAGTAGTGACTAATCGCAAACCCATCAGCCGCCTTTCAAAATATTTCCTCACCCATAATATACTTATATATGTTTTTATTTAAAAATATTGACCTTTTTAAATTTCTCTCAAATATCTTTCTTATTATTATGTATATGCTTGCTTTCTTTTAATTCCACTGGCATTACATTGAATACATTTAATGTCAATTAGGCATATTATTCCAGATGATTTATTTATTAGCATTCGCTGGCTGGTATACACATGCTTGATTAAAGAAAATATTAATTGTACATGCATACATATTTATACGGCCATATGTGAATATAATAATTAAAAATTAACAAATTTTGACATTGAAAATTGAAATTAAAACATTTAAAAATTTCGCAAGCAATTGTGCAAGCATATTTGTGCATATATATGTATGTATGAATCTACAATTGTATTTATTAATTTGGTGGGGTCTGTTTTGCTGTGGCTTGTCCACATGCAAACATTTGTACATCTCCAATCTTTACATTATTATAAATGGCTGTGTGGCTGCTGCTCTGCCGGAAAAATGTACCATTTACGTTCTGGTGTATTTCTAGTGTATTTGGAACCCAGACTAGTTTTGGTGACGATGACTGCTGTAGTGTAATTTAAACAGACCTAGCCGCCTAACAGCTCACACTTTTTAAAAAATTGAATATTCTGATCTTAAAGCGGTTATCGCGGCATTAAATTATTTAATGAACTCCAAATTTCAGCCCAAGTAGCGTCGGTATATAAATAATTTTAGGATCACCCTTCGTATAAGCGGATCACTTTCTCGTCGTATCGATGTTGCTTCCATCACTTTTTCTTTTCTTCTTAATTCAATAAATCCTCAGCTACCCCGCCTTTGCCAGATTTTTATTTGCATAAAGAAGTATATCACATCAAGACGATAACTTCCTTTCCAACATTGTAACTGGTGATGAAACGTGGTGTTTCCAACATGAACCTGAACCTAAGCGTCAAAGTGCCGAATGGAAGGCCCCAGACGAGCCACCACACAAAAAATCGCGTTTGGGGAAGTCAGAAATCAAGTCGATGCTCATTTGCTTTTACGATTCCAAGGGAATTGTCCACAAGGGGTTCGTGCCAATGGGCCAAACCGTCAATGCAATTTTCTATCTTGGCGTTTTGAAGCGTTTGTTGCATCGCACTCGTCGAATTCGCCCTGAATACCGCGAAGGAGTATGCTGGCGCTTATTGTATAATAATGCACCATCTCATCGGATCCACTCTTGTGACTGATTTTTTGACTATAAATCGCATTTTAACCATCTATCACTCACCGTATTCGCCTGATATGGCTCCCTGTGACTTCTACCTATTCGGAAAATTGTATTTGGCCATGAAAGGAAAACGTTTTGCGTCCGTAAAGGCCATCCAAAAGGCTTGTACCGACATCCTGCAGGACGTTCCGCTCAATGACCTGAAACACTCTTTCGAAAAGCTTTTAGATCGCGGCCAGAGGGGACTATTTTGAATAAATAAACTCGAAGTTATCAAAACAAAGCTCCTGTCGTTTCTATTTTAGCGTAGTCTTGTATATTTTGGACTTCACCTTGTATATCATATCATGGCTTGATTAACTTCAACGAAGATGTCTCAGGTGTGAAAATCTGTAAACTACCAAATTTTCTAAGCGGCTTTCTAATAACCAGCAATCGTTACCATTATTATTATTCTATTATAGTGGCACTACAATCAACCTCAATCTATGTTCTAAATGTGTGTGTCGAAAATTTTGCCTTAAAGTCTGCAACCGTCTACAATATTTGATTATTTATTAGAGAGGCGCAGTAGTTGTACCACATGAAGAATTAGAGCGGGAGACTTGTACCCCCATAAGATAAATCACAATGGGCCTAGAGGCTTAAGTGGGCTCTTTTACACCATCATAGAGAATGAGAACTACTGTAGCTTAATCTAACTTAAGATTCTGCCCTGCTGGGACAGTCATTATTTTTTTGATAGTTCGTTTTGGGCATCAGCTTTGATTTTATTGGAAAAAGGTACTTAAACTACAGTAATTGCTACAAGTACCAAACGAATTGGAGGCAATGAAATCAAGAAATAATTTCAAAAAACAGAAAGCTGCTCCGAGTCCGTGCTGTATATAAAAAATATGTATAGTATCCATGCCACTTTGCACTAGTTTTAAATTTTCCTACAGAGGGTTATTTTTTAATATATTTTTTATCTTTTCGCTTTGGTATTTGGAAGATTCTCGTCTGGCAATATTTTTTGGACGATGAGCTTTGTTTGGGATGCATGTATGTACATATGTGTTTACTGTATGCCAATTTTTGTTTAAATGACCCTATTTTCCAATAACAACCGATAACTTATTTCGTATAATTTTTAGCTTCGCAGTGTCTTGCAAGTAGATATTAACTCTTGCTGAGCCAGCAAAGAGATTCTTAAGTGGATGTATGTAATGTACACAAAAAATATATGTTTGCTCAATAAACATTTTTCTCAGCAATCGCTAAAGTTGCAAGGAATTTGTTTTAAGTAGAAATTGAATTTAAATATGTTTGATCGCTTAGGCAGTTTTTTTACCCTCATTGAGTTTGGCAATAAAACGAGTACTTATTACATTGAGCAATTATGATTCGCGTCTTTTTACGAAGGACTTATGGCTTGAGCAATCTTTTCCGAATGGTAGTCACGCACCAATCCACTCGGCTACGGCGGGCGATAGTCCAATGAAAATCATTTAAACCCAACTTTTCAAACTTGTTTATCAGAATTTAAAACAAAAGTTGAGGTACGCAGTTTTATACATAGTTTATTAGATTAGAGTGCAACTTTGAAGTGCCTCAAAATTGCCTTTCCATTTTCTTCATACAAAAAAATGTTCTTTCCTTATATAGAAAAATTAATCAAGACGTATTAAAAAATTAGTGAAAATTAAAATTACAAAAGAAAAGTAGTCAAAACTGCTAAAAACATCGCGTATCTATTATTTTGATAATGGCTGTTACCTCCGAACGACAGATGGTTTTTATGAGAAGCTTTTTCGAGGTAGAAATACAATTGCCTACCGATCGCTAGTAGATAATAGCAGATACAATTTTTTTAAAATTTCGCAAGTGGTTGCTCCATGCCCACAGATGGAATCGGACCAGAAGGGAGCGATTTTAGGCTATTTGTTTTATGAGAACATTTGAATAGGTAGTTGCAGTCGTGTGGGGTTTGATTATAGTATTTTGAGATTTATCTGCTACAGTGCTGTGAAAATCTCAGAAGCCAGTTTGAGTGATTCATCAACAACAGTTGTGATCTCTGATAATGCCATTTAATTATGTTTATTGAGTATCATTCAAAAGTTTTTGTAGCAGCATAAACATTCCCCATACATGCACTGGAGTGTCCCTCATTGGACGAAGATAAATTCGGGTCGTTCCGGTAACGTAGAACGGACTGTCTTGGGAACGATCGTTTAAAGGTCGTATGTAGTGCTTTATGCTTTGCCAGTGAGCTCATAGAGGTGTGGACCTTCTGACATCATTAGGTGGATATGTACCACCTATCGAATTAATTCTTATTTGGTATTAAAATTTCTTCATTATCAATGATTTTAGTATACCACAAAACCGACTGAAACATTTATACTGAATAGAAAAGAAAAAAAGCGACCTAATAAAAGAAGGCGATGTCGATGTGGTATCTAAAGCCATTATTCGTGCTGGGAGAAGATTCCGTGCGGGGTTAGTGCGTGACTACCATTCGGAATTCAGAGAGAACGTAGGTTCGAAATTAAGAAAAAGTTTTTTCCAATAGCGGTCACACCGCGGCAGGTGATGGCAAACTTCCGAGTGTATTTCTGCCATGAAAAAGCACCTCATAAAATTCATTTGCCATTCGGAGTCGGCTAAAAACTGTAGATGACTTTATTTGTGGAACAACATCAAAACGCACGCCACAAATAGGAAGAGGAGATCGGCCAAACACCTGACAGAAGTGTAAGCGCCATTTATTCATTTATAGTTTAGTTGAATCTGGGCAATTCACAAGGTGTCTTATTTATTGTGCTTGTCGTGAATTTTAATCATCTTTTTTATTCACCTCTTTTTTCTGAAATACCATTTAAAGTTAAAGCATTACAACATGAATTTGTTCTCTACAGAAGCCAAAGATTATACACTTCACAAATGCAACGATCTAAAATTTGTTGAAAATTCTCAACATCGCATGCAAAAAAAATTGCCAAAAATGCAAGCGATTTTTCAGTGACTTCAACTTTATATTGTAGTAAAATTCAATGCACTATACAACATCATACACAAACCTTTTCTTAAGATTCTAATTAAAAAGTGATCAATTTTTAAGAGAATTTTTAAAATTTTTGTGAGTCTTGTATACGGTTTGGAAGTTAGATTTATAAGATTTATGAATACAATGAACCATATTTTTATAAAAAATTGACAAAAAAATGTTTGCTTGAAAAATATTGCGAATATTATAAAAATATCAACTGACTTATGTAATTATGTGGGCGCAAGTGTATAACAAACTATGCATGTATAACAAACTGCTCTTCGCTCCAAACTCAGCCCTTTTGACTTCGCTGTATATTGCAAATTCACATTTTATTTTATGTAATATATATTTTTCTTGTATTTTTGCGCCGTAAATTACTGAACCACACATTTATCGTAAGATCAATAAAATTTTAATCATAATAAATGCATCCGTTATCCACTACTATATCCCATTCTGCTTCTCAGAATCCAAACAAATAAGATACTTGCGCCTTGATTGTTTTCAATCAGCCACATTAAAGATCATCCTTTTTATTTATTTTTTTATATCAAAACATTTTCTCATTTTTCTTACAGGTTTTAGGTCTTAATCATTCTGCTCATTTTAGCCGCCAATAGGTGTTTTACATCATCGAGTATGAAATCGTTCCAAAAATATATTTGCGCTTATTACACTAATTGAAGATACGTATGCAAGTAAATTTAGCTACATAAAGCAACACGGTAATCAGCCTCATAAAAATAGCCAAGTGATTCCCGAAGAAATTCCAAACATATTTTCTTGTACTACATACAAATACAATCGCATGACGCAAGAACAACTGCGTAGACCATTTTATTTTTTGTGTGTGTTTTATAACAAAATAAATGAAGAGCTTCTTGTTTTTCGCTGGAAAGAAAATCCATCGCCGACATAAAACTAAAAATATTATTGTTTTCATGAAAGTAAAAAACCAATGTATAAGTACTTATGTACTGTATGAGTAAACATGCATTGCTTAGGCTTTAAGGTGAGTGCGATTACGGAATACATCCCGAAGGTTTACTTGCGTATTTCTACAATTTGTGAATATAACGAAACCACACAAATTGTTTGTACTCGTACTCGACTTTTTCATTAATATAAATACTAGACTGACTGATGAGACAGGTGTGGGGCGTGATTATGGCATTGGCTTACATGACTAGGATTATAGGCATCGTTTTACACAAGCATGCGCGTAATTCCCCTTCATTCTTTATATATTCCAGTCGAGTTTATGAGTAACTTAGTACACCCATACATATGTATGTTCGGATGTCTTTTATATGAAAGAAAATGCCCAACATCGTATGCAAGAAAAAAAATTGTCAAAACTCAATGCAATTTTTGAGGGACTTCAAGCTTGCACATTGTTATACTAAAATTGAATAGGCTATAAAACTGCATACCCAGAAATTTTCTAAATATTCTAATTAAAAAGTTAAAAACTTTGATTATACATTTTTTTTAATTTGGCGGTTCTAGCCTTTTTCTTCCATATAAAAACAGCGAAAGAGAAATTGTCAAAAATCAATGGTATTTTGTAGGTGCTTGAAACTTGCACTTTGACTCAGCTCAGGCCCAAACAGACTTTTACAAATTCCATCAATTAATCTATTGAAATTATCGTTAACTATAAATTACTATTGAAGTGATAACTGCGGTATTTATTGTATCAGAAGGCATTATTATTATTGAATGAAAAAATGTGACACATGACCTCTGTGGCGCTGATGGTTCCTCTAGTAATTGGTCAATGTTCAAAACTGCATCTACTACACCATATATTCTATAAATATCCAGAAAAGAGCAATACTGATAACAAATTTTATGGAATGTTAAGCAATTTCGTAGTATGTGATGTCACGAAAGGTCTATGACACACACATATATACATATACCTTGTATAAACAAAGCTTTGCCACATCGTAAGCTAAGCCAATGCGGAAAAACTTCCACCACTGCATTCATTCAGTACCTCGTTTCAGCACCTTCGCTATTCCACCTTTTAATTTCCCATTGTTGAGCTGGCGGCGCTTAGACGTTTTTCTACATATATTTCTGCCAAGGTGTCGATTCTCGCGGTCTCAATGATGTGCTGTTACCTATTATTATTTGTGCTATTGTTGTTATACTGTATTTGCAGTTGCTACATATTTGTTATTATTTTTCTGTTGCTCTAATTGTTGTTATTATTTCTGCGGTTGGCTAGTCAATGCGCGCGCATTATTGAATCAAATGTGCACACGTACCTGTATCTTGCGCCCGCATCCACAATTGATCTCTTACTGAGTGTTGTTGTATATTATGATATTGTGGCCCTGGTTTGACTTCCACCGCCCACCAAACATCGCCCGATTGCGGTATGCGAATGCTCTTAAACACACACCTACTGGCATAAATAATTACCCCATATACGTACGTACGTACCCTGTAGGATAAGCTTGGTTCCGCATTTTGGCAACCGTTTCAAGTCGAATGGAATTAAGTAAGCGTTATTTATTCACGGCCGTCGTAGCCGAATGAGTTGGTGCGTGATTAGCATTCGGAATTCACAGAGAGAACGTTGGTTCGAATGTCGGTGAAACACCAAAATTAAGAAAAACATTTTTCCAATAGCGGCCGCCCCTCGGCAGGCAATGGCAAACCTCCGAGTGTATTTTTGCCATAAAAAAAAGCTCCTCATAAAAATATCTGCCGTTCGGAGTCGGCTTGAAACTGCAGGTCCCTCCATTTGTGGAACAACATCAAGACGCACACCACAAAGAAGGAGCTCGGCCAAACACCCAAAAAAGGGTGTACGCGCCAATTATATAATATATATATTATATATATTTATTCACTCGCTATCGAGTCTTACAATCTCAAAATGTCATCTAAAATAAAGTTTCATTATTTCGCTACTGCGGTAATTCGGTCGCTGAGCTAGTGAAAAACATGCTTTCTTCTAAGTTGTGGGTTTGGTTGTAATATTCTTTTTTTTTTTCAAATTTAATAAGCACTAGGCGCTGAATGCATTTGAATTTAAATTAAATGTAAAAAATACAATTATGAGATATAGCGAATGTGAAAAGGAAGAACTGTAGAATATTGGACGATCTGATGTCACATTTTTTTACAGTGTGTCGAAGTTTTCCTAATCTGGCCCCAAGTTGATCTAGAGTACTTATAATTGAAAAAAGCACTGGTAAAACTACATGTATCCTTAATGTTGACTTTATAATAATACGTTGGTACTTTTAAGAGATCCACGCCTAAAATTTTTCAATTGTTCGTGGGGGTGGGTTAGAGGTGTGCTATTTTGCAACTTTTGAATTTAGTATTAGTTCTGAAGTGTATGTTAAAAAATGAAACCTTTTCTGCCGATTAGAGACTTTTAAAGGCCTTATTGATCTGAACAACACTCGTTTATGGAAAAGAGAAGCTAAGCTTTTTAACGCGGTTTCGATTCGCCGCTTCTGTGCTCGCTATCTCTAGGCTCTGCTCACTTGACATAAAATTTGCATGTGAAAGCAACAACAAAGTTATCGAGCAAGATTCACCGCTAGCACATATGGTTATACCTCATAAAACTGGTATAACTTGCTATTTTCAATGCTGCCATCTCTCTTTCACGAAAGCATTATTAGGCCGCGTTCATACCGAGAGACTTTTGTTGCTTCGACGTTCCGATTCTCTTTTTATATTGCAATTGTTAGTTTTTAGTCTACAGCCCACAACAGCATTGAGAATAACGAGAAGGTATTGACAACATTTTGACTTTTTCTTTAGCATCTTCTGGTTCGTATAAATTCTACAACCCGCTAACATATAAAGTGGAAAACTTTCGTCAAAAGTCTTTTAAATATATCAATGAAGAATACAAACTGGATTGGTTAAATAATAAAAAAATTATTGTTTTTTTATTTACATGTATATAAATTTTTGTAATTGAGTAAAAAAGAATTAAATTAAAAATACTTTATATATAAATACTTAACTTAAAATTAACTTGAGTATCTAGAAATGGGGAAAAATATAATTCAACATAAAAAAATTCCAAAAGTTTTTTAAATCGTGCCTACTTTACTAGTAAAAATCATCCTGCGTTCTGATGTTTGTCATCGTTCATTCCTTCCGTTTGATTGAAAACCAACACAGAACTCAGAATTTTCTCCCAGAAAAGAAGAAAACGAACGAAGCAACTGTCAAAAATTGATTCAGGATTGGAAGGACGAAGTAGAAGCGCAAAACGTGTCGCCAGTACGGGATACAAAATCCCCTCTCTTCCGCGGCCATCCTTCTCCCCGAACAAAGTGTTTCCCTTCCAAATGTTTCCCTGTGTAAATGGGCACTAACGAGTTGAACCAACAAATGTTTCGCCGTATGGACATGGTCTTACACTTAATGAGTAGCTTAAAAAAAAATGCAAATTTTGGCAGCTCTTATATTTATTTTTACCAGTTGCTTCATCTTTTCGCCACTTGCTAACGGTGAGCGAATCGAAGAGGCATTTACTGCATTAGAAGCACATCAATTCGCTACTACTGAGTTTTCTCTACATGGTATTCATTTAGTACTCGCATTTCCGTTTATTTGTATGTAAACGATTTCAATAATTTTCCTGAATATCATTATTTTACTGGTGTGTTCTTGTTTTTGCCATTTCCATTGTTTATTTTTTCGATAGGAAAATTTATGTAAATAAAATTCAGAAGTAGGCGATCTGCTAACAGTGCGCTTCAAGCAACATCAGGAGCACCAAACAATGGCCAATTTGGCAGGTGGTGGAGGCGTTCTGGTGGGCCATGTTGTTTTCTTTGCGGTTATGTGATAGTGTTGCTGTGGCTGAGTTGGTCTAACCACCAAAATACCCCATCCCCCACCCCGGTTGATGTAGCTCAGCGCGGCATGCAAACATCGAAATTTTTATTGCTGCCAATAATTTTCGCTCCATCGAAGTTTAGTTGGCTTTTGTTTTCATAATCGTACGCTTGTTCGAACGCGTGTCTGCGCATATTTTTTTCAACTTTTTCACCTTGCGTTTTGTGGCATCGATTGCGTGTGGCGGAACATTTACTTACTTATATAGACTTTAGTAGTTATTTTTAATTACGCTGGCAATAGTCAATTGGCTTTTTGGGAAAAAAGTATGAGTGCAATTTTAAATTGTGTGTTGTGTAAGCGCTGAAGTGGATTCCTTCACGCAGGCGCCAATGTTGGCGCGCTAAACTTTTTACAAAACGCTTTGTTGAGTTGATGTCACTAAATTTGCCGGTAGTGAATGAATTTCAGGAGAATTTCATAGAGAATTACGAGTAAGCACAAACAGATGTGACATTATATGTACAAATGATATATAGATCGGGTGTATTTTTAAGAACTTAGAACTTAAAATGATAATAATATAAATATGGTTGGAATGATTTTTTTTATTATAATCTCTTGTTTTTTATAATAATAATATGTGTAATGCTGGGTTTTAAATGAAACTCTGCAAAAAAAAAACACAGATTTACTACCATTGAGTAATATTTTCGCGCATATATCGATTTTACCAAGTGAAAAATATTGTTGCACAATGTTATCTCAAGTTATGTTTTGGAAAAATTACTTTTCAAACTAAATTTATTAAAAAAAGATCGTTTTTTGGAGGTATTTCAAATTGATTTATCTTACGTAAATCTTTATTTCCGAAATATTTTGGTAGATGTCTAAAAAATAACATTTTGTAATTCTAGTGAAAACCCCGCAACTTTTTCAGTGAGTGTACCTTAATGTACATGTAAAACAAATTCGTCTTAAAGTTACAAAATGTGAATATCGCGTGTCGATTTTGCGGTTGATTTTGATTTTTGTAACAACAAACCTTATCTGCTACCCATTTTATGGTAAAACCTGAACAAATTGCTAAATAAAACAAAATAAAATGAGCAAAAATAAATTTTTTAATGTGCAAGTATAGGATGAGCCTGGTGAGATTGGTTGACTGACTATACCCATGAAAGAATAGAGATATACCACTATTTATGAGATAAAACGCGCAAGATCACACAAAATAGGGGATGTCAGAAGTGCTTTAACAAACGAGGTACTTCATTAAAATGGTGTCTTCAGCTAGCTCTGCAGTAGTCCACGCTGACAACTAAATTGTTCGAGCTCGTATCTCACGTTTTATTTTTGGCTAATATTCGGTTTGGATAGTACTTTCCTAACATTCATATATAAAGATAACTCACAAAAAGGTGCAAATGCGGCTCTGAAGCGGTCAATTGAGTCTAATAACCCGATTATCGAGCTTGGTGCGAAAAAAAACAGGAGGGTTTTGATGGGTTTTGTGACTTGGTGCGCCATCTTGTAAGAGCAAATTTTTTCAGCATACACAAAAGCGATAACAACGACTCGGTGTTACTAATCGTAGACTGAAATTGCGTTTGTAGCAACATTTTCGAAAAATTATGTATGCCATCACTCCAAGATCCACACCAAACTGTCACTCTGCGCGTGCGGATACATTGGCTCTCAATTCTCCATCTCGAACATTTCGTTTATACTCGTTTGCCTTCAATTCCTGGGCCAGTTAGACCTTAATAAGCGAATAATCTACCACTTTTGTTTCATTCATATCCATTCCATTATTCAAACAATTTTCTATTTTTATTATATTTGAAGAATCGGATCAGTATAGCAGCCAATGACCTCGGATCACCCCTCTGACAATTTGCGCATTCTTTTTCAACCCGTTTGTGGCGTCACACTTCTGCATTAGCCCATTTCGTCGCTAATTTATATTCAAAGTTGGTCTATTAGCTGTCTAAACGTACGTGTGGTGCCATTGCCTAGATCGGCATCTGCCTGACCGACTACCTCCCTGCCTGTCTGTCTATCTGCTTGAAGTGTACTGCTGCCCATATGCAGATTTGATCTGCCATTTATTATTGTATAATTGACTTTTATTTGCAGCCCGCTGCAAATCGCGCGCGTTTATTTACATATATTCTCCTTCTCACCCATATGCATTATGCGCTCGACCTGTCTGTTTTCTTCGAGAAGCGTTTATTATTTATTACCTAGTTATTTATTTCTACTAAACACGTTAGGCACCTCTATGAAAATATAGCGTGTTTGTTTATGCATACATACACATGCACATTGCACATATGTATGTGCGGCGATCACTCGAAAGAAAGTCTATATTCTTTCTGGCTTCAATGCGATTATGAAAATTTCATGGAATATTAATTTCGCGCTCTAATTTCAAAACATTTCTATTGCTTTTGACTTAATTCTAAATTCTAGACCCAGATGCATACTTATATTGTATATATATATATATATATATACATACGTTTGTATATATGTAGTTTTCTGTTGGTTCTGGTTTCATAACTTTGTAGTTCATTTGGTTGTTCGTTGCTTTTCAAGTTCTCTATATCCATGATCTGGCTACCTAAGTCTTCCATATGTGCACAAATTCATGTGTTGGCAGCTCGATTGGTATTATCGCGAGAAATCTTAATTGAAATTAATTTGTTGGGTCGTTTCTTCTTCTTTCTTCGACTTTCAGTTTAATTGGTTGATTTCCTTAAATGCTGACCGTTTTTGCCTGATGAGTGCATCTGTCTTGAAGAAATGTGGTTTTGGAGAGTGTGTCACATGCCATGAAGATGCGCGTATTTACATATATACATACAAATGCACATATGTAGATGCATATGTTTGCGCATACTTATTTTTAGCAGCATAACCCCTTAATATATCAACTTTTATTGTTGGGGCTCGTACGAATTCATGGAATTTTATTAGCTTGGGCATTTTGAAGTAACGAAGCGAATTTGATGTTTAATTTTGCTGTGAAATATAGAAGACACATAAATAATAAAAAATAACATAAAATATTTCTTGAAGTTTAACGGGTGACAATAAATCTTCTAATTCTTAGAACACATTGATTCGTGTAACGGTTTTTATTATATACATACGTATGATCATTTGTACTTAGTTAAGTTTAGAAATTATACAATGAGAGTCATTCAAATGACCTGCTACAGTTTCATATTCGCCCAATTAGCGCCATTTACATATGTACTATATGTACATATGTAACATTTTCTAAATTCTTCTTGCATGAGCATGCATTTCCTTCTTTGCTCGTCGCATGTAGCCAAATTTTTCGTTGAGTTATGCATGATTTTAGAATAACCATAAACTATTATCATTATCATTAATACACAATTTTTATTATGTACCTATTTTATTTAAAATTATTAAAAAAATCCATATAAAACATAAAAGTATTTGGTAATAAAAAAATTCTACCATGGTCCACAAATAATTCTGTTCAGTATACTCGTAATACACTTTCATTTTTGCTCAGCATTACATTGTGTGAATAGACTTTTTCTCAGACTTGGTCAAGTAGAAAAACTTTATACTCCGAATTTTGAATTGACCTTTAATTCTACGCACTGTAGCGGAGGGGTTTGCGCAAAAAAAACATCATATATGAATTTCTCGCAACCAAAAATAATGGTGGTCGCCCCTTGGCAGGCACTGGCAAACCTCCGAGTGTATTACTGTCAAAAAACCTTCTGCCGTTCGGAAGCGGCAGAAAACTGTAGGCCTCTCCATTTGTGGAAATCGCCAAGGCGCAAACAAATAGGAGGAGGAGCTCGGCTAAGTACCCAACAAAGGTTGTAAGCGCCAAGGTACAAAAAGAAATAACTAAAAAAAATTAATGAGGAGGCTCGAAATCGATTTTAGAGCTTTATTGTTTATCAAAATATTCTTCTTGGAAGTCAATATACTTCTGCAAACGCCAAATTAGGGTTGGAAGGCGGATAACCCATTAATTCGATCTTTTGAGTGTTCAAAAACTCTCTTGTATGAGCTGATATGTGGAAGCTCCCATTGTGGGTAATTGAAGGATGATTTGTTTTCGGCGGTTAGTTTTCCTTAATTTTTTGAAAATTTTTGACAAACAAATGGTTGTGTACCACTCATAATTGACTAGTAGTGACTTCTTCCGAAAACGAGGCGACCATTTGTTTAGAAGTGCTTCTGCGAACATCTTTGGTTGAACTAAGCTCGTGGTCGAGCACTCACACTGTCGATTGCTGTTTTATTTCCGGCTCCATCTATTGGGCGAGATACATTTTTTAACTCACAAAAAAGGATAACTAAAGTTCTTAAGTGAGAGCTTTTTATGTAAGTTTATGCTAGAAAATACTAAACTTTTCGTTATACATTTCGAATTACAGCTCATCACACGTAGTGTTGCAAATACGCAAAATATAAAAGGCTACTCTCGTATGCTCAGCAGTTAGAGTGAGAGCCCGCGACGCCCAGACCTTCGTTAAATTATAAAAGTTGGAAATTTTTCTATATACGTCTCCTATACAGGTATAAGCAAACCCAGATTATTAAACCTGGGTCGCGGTGGCTTTGGCAGGTAACAGGTAGTAAAGGTGAGTAAAATTGAGTCTCAAATTTATAATAGTATAAAGCTTAGTTTTTATACATTTCAACTTACAATCATATCAGAAACTGCCTCGTCCATTGGCGGACACTTAGGGCGGTAACAACCCCTCCCCAGACACCCTAACATTCTAATTATTTATAAATCTACTTTCGTCATAGTATAAAATCTAATTTTTATATATGTTATTCAGAGATCTATAAAAATAATGTTTTCACAATCCCCAGACAGTTTCGATGATTCCCCTATCTTCCCAGACATAATGAAGTCCACTCCAGGCGTGAGCGCGATGAATATATATGTACGTTGGCGCGAGTGAAATAGTGCGATCTGTTCTCTAAATTTATCAAGAAAATTCATTATATACATTTATAACAGATAAAAAAAGTAAATTTTTAAAGGAGAACGCAGAAAAATTTTCATATTAACAAATTATTAAATCAACAATACAATAATGCGATTTTTATTGAGTCAAGTGGATATCTACGAAAGTTGTAAATATCAATCGAAAATTTTTTCTAGTATTGTACAGAAAAAAATACGAAAAATCGACAGCTGATGGTAAAATTCTAGAAGTTTAAAGTTAAGAAGATAAATTTGTATGCATGTTAGTTTTACTGTAAGGAGAGAGAATAATTTAGATCGTAATTGAACCAATCGAAAAAGATTTCAATTATATTTATAATTATAGCCATTACAATACAAAGTAAAAATATAATGTGTCAAACATTATTATTAATTAAATTAAATCAAAAAAAATATTTAATCAACTTCATCGTCCTCGTCGGTATCTCGATTATCTTCATCACCGCTACTCCATTCTGCGGATTTGTCCTCATGAATGTCATCGTCTTCATCAGCTTCTGTAATAATTAAAGCAAGTTAGAATAATTATGAATGGTTGATAATTTCTTCATAAACAGTGAACATTATAACATACCTGACAAAGTTTGTAGAGAATCACTGACATAAGTAGGTAGCTGATCTCCTTCAAACCATTTAAAATGGTATTGATCATTTTCCAGTACCCAGCCATTATTTTCAGGTTTATGTGAAGTAGGTTTTCTTAAGTGAGCATTGTTCCAAATCGTACAAATATAATTAGCTCGTAAAAAATGCTGTAGTAGCTCATTTTCACAAGGTGGTTAACTGCTAGCATCAAAGTTTCTCAATTTTTTTCGATTGAAAGCCTCATTAATGTCGGAAACTTTGTATGAGTCTATAAACATCTGAACTCGAGCAGAATTGACATCAATTGCATTCCGAACATTATATACACTGCATATACATTTCTGAATACTATTGAAAATGTTCTTCTGTTCACTGCTGTCCTCTATTAACTTATTTTCGTCGAACTTTATAAAAGCTTTTTGGAATTCATCGTTTTTTTTTTTAATAGTTTGTAAGGTCTTAGTTTTCCCTTTCTAAATAATGCCGGATTGTAATCGCACCCTGTTATTGCGTGGAAACCAGGCAAGCTTCGGCAAATGGATTCTCCTAACTGGGCGTGTATCTTTGTTGGATTCACGTACCTCACATTGTTTCCAGTACCCGTCAGCATCCAAATGGTCGAATCATTTTTTAAGCGATGTAAATGAGCAAGCATTATAGCGGCAATATCAGTGTCAACAGTTCGAATTACTATATTTGCTTCAAAGTTGTAATTACAGATATGAAATATAATTTTGGTATCAGCTTCCTCATGTTCCGGGCATGACAATTCTTCATTAATACCTGATAAAACTTTCCGGGAATCATTAACAATGAAGGAATGACATTTTCTAAAGTTTATGTGAATTAAAGTGTTACCAATAAATGGTGCCATTTCATCAGTAGCCCAATGTAAAATAAAAAAGTTTACAAGTTTATCACAACTAGACCACTTATTTTATAATAAATTTTGCAAATAAATTATTAAACGCTTGCTGTACGTATAACAGTTCACACTACATAATATACAATACGGAGTATTATACAGAGTATAAGACAGCTGATGCGCAGAAAAAGATCGCCGTAGACCAATCGCGCTATTTCACTTGCACCAACGTACATATATATTCATCGCGCTCACGCCTGGAGTGGACTTCATTATGTCTGGGAAGATAGGAGAATCATCGAAACTGTCTGGGGATTGTGAAAACATTATTTTTATAGATCTCTGAATAACATATATAAAAATTAGATTTTATACTATGACGAAAGTAGATTTATAAATAATTAGAATGTTAGGGTGTCTGGGGAGGGGTTGTTACCGCCCTAAGTGTCCGCCAATGGACGAGGCAGTTTCTGATATGATTGTAAGTTGAAATGTATAAAAACTAAGCTTTATACTATTACAAATTTGAGACTCAATTTTACTCACCTTTACTACCTGTTACCTGCCAAAGCCACCGCGACCCAGGTTTAATAATCTGGGTTTGCTTATACCTGTATAGGAGACGTATATAGAAAAATTTCCAACTTTTATAATTTAACGAAGGTCTGGGCGTCGCGGGCTCTTAGTCTAAGTAGATGTTTACGTACAATGATGTTTTTACAATATTCACGATGATTTGTATGTTAAATATTTTTGGTTACAAAAATATAGTTTATTCAATGATATAACCCATTTCAATAAAAAAAAACGACAATTCAACGAATTCAAAGTTTTTTTTTAATCAAGATTTAAAAATTTTTAGAGATCCTTATCGTATGCAATTTTTTCAGTACAATAAAATACTAGTTGAAAGATTTCAAAATTCGAATTGATTTTTGGTTATTTTTCCCGCTAGGTGTATTATGCATCTTCTTTCATATAAAGCATGCAAGTGGCAAACTTCTGCTATTGAGTATATCTAAAAGCCATCTGATTTATACATTTTTTTAAATTATTTTAGCAGCCCCATTTTTTTATCAAGGACGCCATTCTTTAATCAACTTTTATAAATACCACTTCAAATGGCAGTAACTGGAGCCAACTTTTCGGGCCTATCTCCTGCTTAGGGAATACTTCAATTTAGACAAAATGCCTTACTCCATTCTATAAGCAATAAATTCTCCTCGTATTTTCAAACAGTGAAACAATTCAATATAATTTCTAATAATTACAAGTACTTACTATAGGTACGTGCATGAAAACTGAAAAGCGCTTTTTTGAATTTACCTGAACTCTTTATAAATAAATTTTGCTGCATTTCGAGTTTATAGACCTCTGGTGCGGCGCTCCTTCTCAAATTATTAATTGATCTATCAAAACCATTTCAACACTTGCCTTAATTTACTCTTGTTTACGTATTTTCACTCTTTCATGGCCTCCATCCTGTGGGTGTGGAAATTACTCTATTAAATTCCTTTGAAGTTCAACGACAACGCGACCTCCTACGTTCAACATTCACTCGTTTATGTACACAGTGTGAACCAAATTTTTACCACAAACGCAAATTTAAGATTTTATTTTCCACACTTGCTTTGTATTTCCTGTTGTACTTGGTTTCTTCCCCCAAAGTTGTATGGTTTTTTTGTAACTCTGTGGCTTTAGGTACGCAATTAAATCTTTACAGCTACAAAATAATAAATTTAATGTGTCTTATAAAAACTCTGCTGTCATTCTCAGCGCAATGAAAATATTGACCCGGTCGAACGGGATACTAGGAGCGTGTGTGAATGACTAACCTGGCACTGTGGCAGTCAGAGGTGGCTACAGTTAAGGGAACGTTAATAAGGGCAGGGAGATGCAATACCGAATACTTAATTGAATTGAATTAAAATTGGGGAATATTGCAGCAAGTAAACAAAATTAATTTATTACATATAAGTTACAAGTACATATATCTGTTTTGTGTTTTCCCTGTCTTATTGTAAGATGTAACTTTTTTTTTGTTTTTTTTTTTAGTTTTACAAACTTTCATGTGGAGAAATATGCACAACATTCTTTGCTTTTATGGTTTTATGGGAAACAAAGGGACAAGGTTGTTACAGCATAAAAACCTCTCCGTAAGTTAAATACGCTTGTTTTGTTGAAATACCACTGAATAGATAAATAGATATATGGTTAGAGGAATTGAGTGTAACAGGAAACAAAAGAACATTAAGTTCTACAATAAGTAGTCTTTTGTTTTTCTGTAATACGCCCCGAACCCTAACTGTGCCTTCAGTCTCCCTAGGGAATGGTCAAATACCTTAGTGCAGCCGTTTTCAACGCATAGAAGTTGCAGGGTTTCAATCTACTATGTTCCAAGCGTCAATCAAATAGCATCGTATAGTATATCGTAGGGCTCCTTATGCTTCCTTTTCAGTACACCTATACCTCGTAATACGCCCGCTCACTGAACAAAACGTTTATCATAAAAAAAATGCAAAAAAAAAAAGAAAAATATATAAAATACCAAGAATAACCGAATAAAATATATTTCACTTTAAAAAGTTATATACCAAAGTTGCCAAAATTGAAGAAATCTCCAAATTATTAAATTAACTCCTAAACAGAAATATAACCAAAATAAACCAAAGCGAATCTACTGGCTTTGAAATAAACTAATTTTCAGAAAAATTTACCACATGCCCAAAGTACTTGGATCTACTTGACCTGGAGTCGCTCTACTGCGTTAGTAGGTTTTCTGACGAACACCTTGATTTCTGACAAAAAAATACATTTTTGATTCGCCAGACCAAAGAATTTCATTCTGCTAATCTCTTAAAAATTAACCAATATGTTTTCCGTAATTTTTAGTTTACTGCTACTCATTCTTTTGGTTAACATTGACACTTTTTAAGGGTTTCGAGCTTTCATGCTTACTTAAGTTCTTAATTTCTGAGAGTTTTATATAACGAGGTTTGTTTTTTAGTTTTTAATCATTTTTTTCACTGCATATTTGATCGGTTTTTGGATGCATTTTCGATGATTTTTTTGCTTTCTTTGTAAGAATTTTCTGCCTTATAATTATTTTTGACAAAATGCGCAGGGCAACGCGTGCGTCAATTCTTATATGAGACACTGAAATAATTTGTGTTGCCGCATTTAGATAAAAAAAAATGTTACTTTTGTACGTTCAAAATACATAGTTTTTGCTAATACCGTTTAAATTTTTGATCCAAAATAAATCGGTGTCATTATTCCGCAAGGCGGCCGCCGTAGCTGAACGAGTTGGGTTGGTAGTTACCATTCGGGGTACCGAGGTTCGAATCTCCGTGCATTAAACAGCAAAATGAAAGTAAATGTTTTTTCTAATACCAGTCGCCCCTCAGCAGGCAGTGGGAAACCTCTGAGTGTATTTCTGCCATGAAAAAGCTCCTCATAAAAATATTTGCCGTTCTTAGTCGGCTTGAAACTGTAGGTCCCTCCAATTGTGGAGCAACATTAAGACGCACGCCACAAATAGAAGGAGGAGCTCGGCCAAACACCTAACAGAAGTGTACGCTCCAATTATTTATTTTTATTATTTCGCACTACCGAAAAGCTATATTTGTAAATATTTAATATTTTTGTAATGAGATTTTTTTTCATTAATGGGCTCCGTTAATTAGCTGAAATTTTCTAATTTTAGCTGTGCTCGCATAAAATTGGTATATTTGGCATTACCGCTCCTAGTGTTTTCAGATAACTGTATATGACGTCTACGACTGTCAGCAACTCAGTGCATCTTCTCTTTTGCCTTTAATGCGCACCCGCCTTTTCCGACAGCTGTACGAGGGTTGCCTTTTATATTTTGCGCCTTTGCAACACTACGTTTTATAAGCTGTAATTTTTATCAAAAAGTTTGGTATTTTCTAGCATAAACTTACATATAATGTTTTAAATTATGAGCTTTATTTGGTATTTTTTCATTGAGTTGAAAAATTCGCCTCGCTCAAAAGATGGAATTAATTCGTGAACATTTTCGTGCGATGACTTACAATATTACACTCAATTCATTTGTTTGCCAGAAGTTTTCGGAAAATGAAGGAAACCCAACCGCCGAAATCCTTCTCTAAGACAAAGCGAGCTCTCATATATTGGCTCACGCAAGAGAGTTTTTGAGCACTCAAAAGATTGAATTAATGGATGATCCGTCTTACAGTCCTAATTTGGCACTTAATGATTTTCTTTTGTTACTGAAAATTAGAAATAAATTACCAGGCCAACATTTTTCAACGCCTGGAAAATATTTTATAAAGCTCGTTTGGGAGGCATCCACTTCTGAGTTGTAAAGCGAATGCAGAATAATATTTTGAAAAGCAATTAATTCGTTCGCATATTTATTTTACTGTGTTTTCATTACTGGGCATAAAATATAAAAGGCAACCCTCGAATATTTCTTTGTCGGTGGACAGCTATCACTGCGCTCGATTTTTTCCTCTTTTTCACTGCATTTAGTCAATTTACTAAGAGTCTCCTTTCTTTGTCTTCTTCTAGTTGTCTTGTCTTCCGCAGCTCTATTTTTGTTTTGCATTACTTCTCTTTGGATATGTGGGCGCAGTTGGCGACCTGCTGACGGCATGCGCTTTTCTACGCTCGGGCGCGCTTTTCCTCACCGTCCCATTGCTGACACTGAGCTGCTCGACTAGCTGTTGTTGTTGTTGTAGCAGTAGACTAGCTGTCAATGCGCCCGCCTCTTGTCCAACGTGTTTTACTGGTTTCGTCTTCACATTTCTTTGTTGTCTGAGGTACGAACGGGTGAGTGTGCATGTGTGGTGTTTACATATGTTTTGAAAAAAAAAAAAACAAGAAAAACAAATCAGGAGTGGTTGTGATAATTGGCCACCGATGCGCTTAATGCTTGAGAAATAGAGGACTCAAAGTAAATGATAAAAAAAACACTAAATCGAAATGACAAGTTCACTGCTGGCCATGAGAGAAATCGTGAGTGCTCTACAACTATACAAAAAAATAACAAAAAAACAACAATTAGAACAACAGTAATAATTATTTGACGCCAGCGGCATAAGTATGCATTTGGAATTTCCGAGGGCGTAGACTTATATTCTCTGTTTTTTTCTCGCCTTGAAATTGCGTTATCCTCCACATTTACGCTACACTTTTTACCCCTGCCGTGCCTCTTCACTTTTTCGCGCTTTGCACAGCTGCATAATTGTCCGTATTGTTTTTCTTGGCAATTTTGTTTGTTTTTATATGGCAGTTGTTTGCTTTTGTAATGGCCTTTGCAGTAGCAATAATTCAATTTAGCTGATAAACACACACAAACACAACCACTCACTCACTGACTTGGTCACATGCGGTGACAGCGATGGATGCTTTATGTGATTTTCTTGTGATAATATTTTACATGTGGGCGCATACTTTGTTTGAAAAAAATTAATTTTATTAGCTGCCTCTTAGTAATGACATGAGATTCGGTTCCACTTGGTGCAGTGTATACTTTTAGGCGAGATTTGCCTGTGTCTTATCGTTGACTGATTGGAAGTTATTATAAATCTGCTTGTTTGACAGCATAACCTTAACTAAGACAAACTTTTTTTAACAAATCTCTATTAAAATAGGTGATTTCAATGACAATAGTAATTTTTAATTTAAGAAAATGCAAAATATCGATAAGGGGGAAGAATTAGTCAACGATAATTTTGAGCCATTTCAAACTTTCAATTTATTATACTAAAATTTAATGAACAATAAAATTGTGTACCCAATTTTTATTTCTATTTAATTAAAAAATTATAGAAACGTACTTTCTAATAGCCCTAGGTGGATGCCATTTGTGGAAAAACATCAAGCCACATACCACAATTAGGAGGAGCTCGGCTCAATACTCCAATAAAGGGTGTAAGAGCCAATCATATATAATCTGACTAAAAAGTTTGAAATATTGATGAAAGTTTACAAAGTTTAAAACTGTGATTTATATTAATGATAAAAATAAAGTAGTCAAAACTGGTGAAAATTGTGTATCACGTTTTGTAATATGTTGGCCATGGGGCAGTACTTCGTAATCCATTTGCTCAGTGAACTCTTCTGTAATTCTTAACGGGATTATGAAATATTTTATGGATACAAAAATGGTAGTATTGGTGATTATCAATGTACCTTACCCTTTATACCTTGTCAGATAGTTTATTTGTTCCTTTCTTCTTCATTAAACACTATAAATGCATGCAAAACCTCCATAAATAAACGTAAATGTATACAAGCAGAAAAATGCGCGAGAAAATATTACTAGAGAGCATTTGATGGATTGAATAATTTTCGATGGTACGTGGCATTTGGCCATTTCTTTATAATATCGAATTTATATGGTCGACAGATTTGTGGTCATGCACAATGAATTGTTTAGGAGATGCAGATATGATAAAAGCTCTCAGTGCATTTTACATATCAAGTACAAATGGCTGGCATGGGAACAGCTCGCTTTTGATTTCTACGATACCCACGTTAGAAGAGTCGACTGGATCAGCAAGGCTCGAAGATAATTAAGAATAGAATTAGGAAATATATGAATGACCGTGGTGCCATCATTGGTCTTTTTCTTCGACTGTATTTAGACTCTGCTAGACTTACAAGAAAATTCACCAACGATTCAGATCGTCCCTCGGTTGAGCTATTCTTGCGATATAGCTGTTAATACCATGTTGATTTATAGTTAAACCGACCTTGGAGCTCACAAAATAAAAATACGAGAACTAAATATTTGAATAAGAATTTCGCCCTCTTAAGGATAACTATTTCCGGGTAATAACTTTTCCGATGAAAGAATTGCCTAAATGTGCTTTAGCAGGCCATAATGAGAGGAAGTGTTGTACCAGAAGGGTTTTTAGCTTTCACCAATATGCATAAACCCACAAGCAAAATCAGCTAAAGCTGTTTGAATAATATTTACACAACGGCACATTACAATCTTCGAAAATGGTGTTCTGTGAAGTTTCGTCGGCAAGATGTAATGCTGAAGCAATTATCTTTCTTTTCTTCGAACGAGGGAAAAGCTTTCACTCGGTGTATAAGCTTTCAGCCACGTTGAGGTTTATCATGCGGTATAATTTTAGAACACGCTAGGGTTATTTTAAGTTTTCTGGGTATTGAACACGGTGCTGGTTTATATGAATGGGTCACCCGAAGACCCGCCTATTAAATGTCTTCGAACTCTATTTCTTGTTGTTGTAGCAGCATAAACATTCCCCATACATATACGGGGAATGCTGCTGAAGTAAAAGTCCTTAGCCGGATATAAATCCGGGTCGTTCAGGTTACGTGGAACCGACTGTCGTGGGAACTCTATTTCTCTTACATTTTGCTGACATCAGCTTATGCTGCATATTTGTTTGAGTCATTGTGTGCGTATACTTATGATGAGTGACTTGTATTCTATGATTACATAATTACTTATTAGTTTCAACCATTATTTCTACATATTTCTATTTCTAGTTGTGTTTTAAAATTTTGCGATTTCACTAGCTAAGCATACTTTGTGGCGCACAACGCCTTTTTTAGTGTTAAACGAAAATGCCCAATGAGACACGTGTGGTTTCATAGACTTAAGTCTATATATACGCTTGTGTATATGCAAATTTAGTGACTACTAACTCTTTTAGCTTTATCTACACTGTTGCTCTCGCGTGATTCACCATTTTCCGCTGTTAAATGGTTTCAAGTTGGTTTTCGTAGTTGATTTACTCACCCTTTCCCCACTAGAATGTTAATGTTGATCGTCGTTTTAGTTGCCTCATTTTCCGCTGCGTCGGCCGCGATGGCGGCATGACTTGCAACCACTTTCTTTAGCAGACCATGACGGTAGGGTATTACAGATGACGCCGTCAACATCACCTCCACCACTACACCACTACAGTTTTTACTCGCTCGTGCCACCTTTGTCGTGACGCTATAATTGTTTGTTGTTCAATTTATTCCCTTTTGTTTCTATTTTCTGGTTTCTTACTGCTTCTGCCTGCTAACTCACTCATTCAGTGCAAGTATATCATTCTCAGGTTTATTTCAGTCAGGTTGCATTTCCTCATTTGCTTGGTTGCCACTACTTCTTTCGTCGTATTTATATTCATGGAATTCATTTTGTTCGTATTGTCATTTTTCGCTTGGCTGGCTAGGCGCTTTTTGTGCGCCAAATGTGCCAACCTAACGAGTCAATGAGGTAGTCAGTCAGTCAGTTAACCTACCATTCATCCATCCAGGCAACACAGCCAACCCAGCCAACTGCTTGGTAAATAAATATCGTTGGTAGTCAAGTAGCCTATGTTGTTACGCACTTCTGTAGCTAAAAAAATATAATAAAAATATATTTTCATTGCTTCCTTATAATAAACAAACCCATATCATAAAGGTAAACAATTTTAGTTTTTTGTTACCTCTTTTGTGCCAATTGCTGTGGAATTAGTTTACATTTGCCGTTGTTGCGCCTCCATTTGGGCGTTTTAATGGCGTTGCTGGCATTACAATTTTCGATGGTTTTTTTATTTCATTCGCAAATTTGTTTGTACTGTTTCCAATGTTTTTGGCCGTTCGCGTGCCGGAAATTGTGTACAAATTTAGTAGGTCTCAAAAGCTCAGCGCAGTTCTGCCGTTTACGGACCATATTCCTAGGCATGAATACTTGCCTGTGAATTCGTACTGATGTAAGGAAGGCGCGTTGGTTTTTATTGCACGTGTCGTTGAGGGAGTGGCAACAACTTATCTACAAGCTACTATCGGCTTACCCGTATTTATTTGTATTGTGTGGGAAAGTTTTGAAATTTTGTGTCCCTTAATTTTAGTGAGTTTATTGGCTTCTATTGGTGTTATTTTTATTACATATATAGATAAAAATAATAGTGTGACGCATAGAAATCTAGATGTACATATCTATACGCTGGCGAGCCAGTTATGCCTTTTCCAAATATTTGCAATGATTGTTTAGTTAACATTTTTTTCTTAAATATTGTTTATGATTTAAAGAAAACTTAGAAAAATGTAACAAATTTTGATCTAAATTTAATATTTTTTTATCTAAATTTTTAGGCATGCAGTAACATGGCTCGTAACATCTTAGTAAAATAAGCGCAAGTTTTAGTCGTTAATTTTCAATAATTAAATTTTTCTGACGTCTAATTGCACTTCTTCCATATAAAATTGAACTTCTTCTATAAGAAAATGCGCAAGATCGTTTGCGAAAAATGAAAGAAAAATGAATGCCGATTTTTATAAATTTCACTTGTTATATGAAAAAACCAAAGTTATTAAAAGTCAACACGAATATTCAGCCGCTTCATGCTTGCACTTATTTTACTAAAGTTTCATGCGCGAAGTTACTGCATAGCCCAAAAATTTTCTAAAAATTCAGATTAAAAACTTTAAAATTTAGCTGAACATGTTTTGAGGTTTTCTAAGTTTTGTATAAAGATGGAAAGTTTGATTTATATGGTTTTGCTTAAAGCATGAACAATATTTTATTTTAATTTAAAAAAATTGTTACTTGAAAAACATTGTAAATATTAAAAAAAAAAACGCCATGTACTTTGTTATGCTCGCCAGTGTAGATAGATAAAATAGTGGACACTGCCAAAGGCTATTAAGCATTCGCCAAGCGTCAAGCACATTTATAGGTTAGGTTCTTCAGTTGATAGCGTCTGTTGAGTTTGCGTTGTCTTTTACAAAACGCAAAAAAAAATCGAGAGAAGAGGAAAACTGCGACCTAGAAGATCTTCTAAAGCCCAGCACCTGAAAACCTTCAGACTCTCCTCAAAATTGTCCTTACAATCAGGGTTGTCTACTTAGGAAAAATAAAGCTACTCAATTTTCAAGTATCATTGTGTACTTAACTGCGTTTACCTTTTCAACTACCAGACAAATTTAACTAAATCTAACTTTTGCTCTAGTCTCCCAAGTACTAGTTTTTCTTTACGTCGGACCAAATTGTTGATCTTCTCTATTTCGTCAATTCTCTTTAAATTCCGCGTGCTTAGCTTTCGTTACACTTTTAAAGCAAATTTTTCATGAAAAATAAATCAGAATTCCAGGTGCCATTTTTTTCTGCTGATGGTGTTGGGTATTTTCTTTCATATAAAATAATATGAAGTAGGCGTTAAATGGAGAAAATGCACAAGACCGCGACCAAAAAAAAAAATTCTCAAAAATCAGTATGATTTTTGATCTACTTGAGACGTACAGTTTCAATGATCTATAAACCTGCATACCCGAAAATTTTCTAAAAAATCATAGTAAAAAGTTTAAAGTTTTAATTAAAATTTGCCGATTTTTTTTAAATTTTATACAAAGTTCGAAGGTTTCTCTATATGGTTAAAAAATGAACTATATTGTTATAAAAAAATAATTGAAATTTATATTAAAAATAAGTAAAGAATTAGTCCCTTATGGGGTGTACATTTTCTTTTGACGCTCACAGTATACTTGTATACCTGTATCATCTTTTTTTATAATAACGATATTAATAGCTCTATTTCGATAAAATAGTGCATAATTTATAAATACATATATTATTTAAGAACTTAATGGGTAAAGGTTCAATTCTTTCACCTTTCATTTTTTGTACTTGACTTGAGGTTTGCGAAAATTTTGACATCATTTGGTATTTCGTATAAAATTTTTTGCTGTTTAAGTTCTCTAAGCAAGTTTTCTATGCATATATCCCTAAATGCTATAATCAAATATTTTTAAGTGTGGAGAAGACGGATACCTTTCTTTTGCTGATATGAAACTTGGAAAATTTTACACCAATTTTGCTTAATTATGGCTTTGTGGGCAAATGGTCTATTTCCAAGCATATCCATTGCGTGCAGTCTCAAATTCTCTATTACAACCTTATTTAGATAATATTCCGCCTTTATTTTGACGCTTTTATTAATAAAAAGTAGTGGAAGCTTGCTACATTTGCAAATTGCGCCCCATACCATCACTGAAGACAAATTTTGGAGCACTTTTCTTGGCTTTAGAAATGTCAGACATTGTAGCTGCAAACAAACGATTTATGGTGTGGCTGTAATATAAAAAAAAAAATCTGGTTTTACGTGCCTCTTTAGTAGCATTGTGCATATTTTATTTTGTCTGTAACTGTAAGTCCATGAATTATTTTTTCTGATAAATCTTAAGCTTAAGGTCTTCCCTAATTATTAAATGCGCTGTTTGGTTGCTAGTTTTAAAACTTTTAGCGAGTTTTCTTACCGAAAAGGAACAATTTTTACGAGTCCGTTCACGCACAGCTTTAATCCTTTTCTTAATTCTGACGGATCACTTTCCTCCGGTATTTTTTCCACACTCCCGGTTTCGACAAAACGTGCAACGGTCCGCCGAACAATTCTTCTGCTCACATTATGTCTTTTCATGGGCTTCTCAATTGCCTTGCAAATGCGATTCAATCCGAAAGCTCCTAAAGACCTTTAGCTGTTTGTAAGCGTTGATTGATGTAAGGACAGACTGCGATTGGTTCTACTGAAAAACTATAGAATCACTCATTCATAGCTAAATATTAAAAGGAATTAACATTGCCAGCTTCTATAGACCGACATGAGCCGCTGAATGCTTATTTATAGAATCAATGTATGTTGTTTTCTTAATATTTTTATCATCACATACAATAAATCCACTGCAAAACCACTACGAAGCTTTAATTTGTAACTGTACCATGTAAACGCCTCTATACTCGTACGATAAGGAATATCAGTTTGAGGAAAAGCATGAATTGAGCTTATCACCCAAACCCCCACTGTATGCTTACACACATATGTATACACATACAAATATATGCTTTGTTCTATACATGTTTGGTACATACATAAATGCATGCATACATATGTATATGCAAATAAAATCATGAACATTGTACTTTTTCGGCTTTGTAAAATTGTTAAATATTCTTTATTTCTGCTTCCGTCGAGGGCGGTGCGTATGTGTTGTTGTGCTGCCATTGAAGTCAGCGTCAGCGTCTTATCGCATTTTCATGACTGACGTTGCTTGAGTGGCTGGTGGTTGGCCGTTAAATATTCGCACTTGTCCAGTTCAGCTGTAATGAACTTTTCAAGTAAAGCGCTTAAAAATAAAAAAAAATTAAATGCAAATAAGCCGCATAAATATCAGCAATGAAGTAAATACAAAGGTTTAGTGACGCTAAACAAAAAGAAATACAAATTCGAAAAAGAATCTCGTAAATATTTCATTTTTCAAACAATTGAAATTCATATTGTAATGTAAGCTATAGATGATGGCATGCGAATATTTTTGCTGTGTGACTTGGTCTAATCGTTGATTTTTGTTTAATTATTTCAGCAAATTTCTTGGGGCGCAGTGACTTGTCTCACTAATTGACTGCATCAAATGCAAAGGATCTACTCGCTGAAAATCTCCAATTCCTTAAAGCGCAACGAATAAGTCATCCTTCGAGGTGTGTGCGTGTATTTATAACGACACATTGTTTTTGCAATTACTTTAGCATCACCTCTGTGGCTGACGTCTCTCTGTATTTGCTGTAGTCCACATGCATTTTCCACATTGTTTCCACATGCCATGATGCGTTACTCGGAAATCTCCAGAGAATTATCGTCGGATAGTTTACGTTACGTTGAGGTAAGCAGTGTTTTTGTTAAGATGTATTGTACTTATCATATATTTGTTTTTGTAATAATTTATTGACTTTGTCATTGCAGTTGGGTGACGAGTATCTTTACAGGAATTTGCGCGAGGATTCACCACGTAGTGATACTCAATCGAACGGTAGCAACGGATATATGGCGCCACCAACATTCATTTCCAATAACCAACACCATCATCGCACGCAACAAGAACAATCTACTTCGCAGCAGCAACAACGTGACAACTACACTAATTCGATGAGCAATTGCGGCCAACAACACACAGCCGGTTTACGCAATTCGAAACGGTATTCGTGTGGGCGTGATAGCAGTCATGATGGCGCTGCCACCATCTCCTATATGCGACCACGCAAGGATAGCACACGTTCGACACAGAGTTGTCAATTCGATGCGGAACAGTTGACGCAGGCAATCGCTAGCAAGACAATGCATGTGAAAAGTAGTCGTCGCAAAAATTCCATTGGCTGCCTGAATTCGTTATCCTCATCGCCGGGTTCACCCGGTTGCTATTACTGTGTTGGGTAAGCAGTGCCATTGATAGTTGTTTAATATAAAATCCAGCATCGTAAAACTTTTCTTTAACATTAATTCTTCATTCTATTCTCCAGCACCGCTCCACCGCCCGGAAAGAGCCAGAGTTTGCCTGCACGTTCCTCTATGAATAATTTAGATGCTGTCATTTTGAATGCTCTACGTGTGCCCGCTGATGAACTGGCCAATCAAATCACTCTGTTAGATTTTCCTATCTTCGCTGCCATACAACCGGATGAGTTAACCAGTTGCGCTTGGACGAAGAAGGATAAACATGTTGTTACACCGAATATTGTTGCATTTACGAAACGTTTCAATCACACCAGCTTTTGGACTGTACAGGAGATATTGAGTGGCGAACAGCCAAAGCAGCGTGCGGAAATACTGACACATTTCATTAAGGTGAGGGATATTTGATGTACTTTATATTGTGGCATATAGCGGCATAGCAAAAGGCAGGATAATGTCGAAAACAGAAGAGAGTCCGCCTCTTTGTAGGAGATTTACTATTAAATTTCATTTCTGAGTTGCATAAAAACTGAAATTTTGCAACTAGGTTTTACATCAAATAAAATTTTATTTTAGGATAAAAAGGATATTACTTTCCATCCGGCGTACTTATAGGTTCTAACAAAATAATTAAAAATTAGTTCATCATTCGTTCGAATTCGTTCATGGAGAAGTTACTAGAGCAGCTGATTTACGTTTTTTTATTTACCATAGCATATAGAATGTCAAATTGTAATATTCTATTTATCTATAAAATTACTTCTTGCTTTTGTACTAATACTTGAAATTTGTTTGCTTGTATGGTTAATTCGATTAATTTTCTCTTTATTCATAAAAGTTTTCCAATGAAATCAAGATTAACTCTTTATGTGTATGGATTTGTTACTAAATTTATTAGATACCATTGTCTTTTTATTTTCTATTAAGTGACTTCTATTAAGTGAGATTACCAATTATTAAAGCGTCGTTCAAAAGTGACGCCTATATGTCGGTAGGAATAATTTATAGACGATACTTGTTTTATTTCACCTTCAACATTTGTCAAGTAGACAGATGTACAATTTTACGCGATAAAATGATTGAAAGTTATGAAAATGGTCGATCTTTAAGAACAACATATCGCACAATTCGTGATTTTGTTGGTGGAAATAATCATTCGAATGGCACGAAAATTCAAAGGTTGGTAAAAAATTGTTAAGAAATTGGTTCTGTCGAGGACTGGTACACCAAAAACTGGATGTTTTGTTGAGAATTTTGCTGTTGTAGCGCAAAGTGTTGCCGAATAAGCTTCAACATAGATATATCGACTGTTTGGAGGATTTTAGCTGTAGACGTGCTCAGGTCGGAGATTCAAATGATGCAATTTTTCACATATAATTGTTAAGAACCATAGTTTGAAGAAAAATGGTCAAACCTGAAAGAATCTAAACTTGTGCATGTATTATTTTAAAACAACATCTAGACGCGTCTTTTGAAATACCCGTTTTATGTGTATGTATGTAATTTACAAACAGAAGGCGTATTTTTCTTAAAATTTTTGCTTAGCTTCATGAAAAAAATAAAAAGTTCGAAAGTGAAACTTTTCACGTATTTTGTATCAAAGTGCACCCTAGTGGCCGTTTTTGGTGTTTGTTGTTGTTGTAAAAGCATACATATCTTCCATAAAAGTTTGGGAAATGCTGCTGTGACAGTCCTTGGCCGGATATAAATCCGAATTGTTCCGGTAATGTAGAATCTACTGTCGTGGGAACGGGCTATTTTCGGTAGAAATAAATTATATTCATATATTCAGCTTCCTCGTACCCGAAAACGCCTAGAAACCCCTTTTGATAGTTAACCAATTTGCATTTAAACAGATTTTATTTTTTTAATGCTCCTCCGCGACCAGCAAAATCAAATTGAAAAAAAAAAACGATTAAAATCGCCTACTTGGAAAAACTGCAAAATATTTTCTTTTTTTTTTTAACTAGTTTTATAATAAGTAAATGTCCTAAATTACATTTCTATATAGAGCCCTGGCTGTCAGAAAAATTTGGTTGCATCAATTCCCTAGCCGGCTGCCGAACGGTTTTATTATACGCAGTTTTCTTTCACCATTTTCCACAACACAACAGATGAACCCAACTATGGTACAACACTACCTTCTCAGTAATATTTAAAGAAATTTAGCAATAAATAATCTTCAAATTTTAAAGCTTTATCGTCACCAATTCGAAGCTAACTAAATAAATCCCTAGGCTTAAGCATACTTTTATATTGTCTTAAACTTACTCTTTATAAAACCGTCTCAAAATGTTTAATCGATCAGAAAAGCGTAAAGTTATAAGTTTTTTATTGCATCAAGTACCGAATAAGCGGTTTTTTGTTTTAGCAATGAATAAAAATTTTGGTGGTATATGGAAAATTTGGAAAATGGGTTTATGTTGTAGCCACCCAGCTTAAAATTACATGATTTTTTTTTATTTTGTGGCGCTGTGTTATGATAATAAAATTGACTGGTGTAATGGTCAATCAATAGCTAAAAAATGCTTTTACTTTTTTAATATGAATTTATTTTATAAGATGTATAGATTAATACTTTAAAATATTTATTTTCCATATTTTGCATCTACCAATTTTTATCACTTTAGGTGTCCAAGAAGCTGCACGAACTGAACAATCTGCATTCGCTGTTCGCCATCATATCCGCCATGCAAAGTGCTAGCATTTTCCGTTTGAAAAAGACTTGGGCTTGCCTCTCCAAAAAGGATAGACAAGCATTTGAGCGACTAAGCGATATATTTAGCGATCAAAATAATTGGGAGAATTTACGTGCCTATTTGGAGAGCTTACGCCTACCATGCATACCCTATTTGGGTTTATTTTTAACTGATCTTATTTACATTGATTTGGCGCATCCGCACAAGGGTGGTCTGGAGCCAGAACAGCGGCGCAATAAAATGAATAATATATTGCGCGTCATTGCCAATTATCAACAATCGGACTATACGCATATACAGCCAATTGAGGCAACACAAAAGTACTTGACTTCCATACGATACATTGAAGAGTTGCAGAATATCTTCGAAGAGGATCAATACAAGTGCGTGGAACAGTAAATTTAAATTTTGTCAATATTTCTATAAAACTTTTTTCCCACTCACTCTTTATAGAAAGTCCTTAAAATTAGAGCCTGCATCACCGTCCGGTCCTAGTTCCTCCTCTTGCAGTTCAAAGGAGTCCTTCAATGTTGATGCAGTTACACCAGCGCTTGCTTGCCTGAATCTCTCACCTGCCAAAACGATCGGTTCTATGCGTATAACTAATAGCAGTGGCAATAAATTCATACCCGGCCATCGTAAATGTCGCAGTCTGGGCACAAAGTAAGTTTTGATTCGTTTTGTGAGTTTGTGTTATTGAAGCGTCCTACTTTCACAGTAATTGGCTATTTAAACTTGCTATACTAACATTTACGAAAAATAATACGTAAAGTAATTTGTATTTCCAACACTTGTAATTTAAAAATTTGTGTTTTTTGTATTTCTTTAAATGCCTTCTCACTAACATCTGTCACCCGCTACGCAAACTACACCCATCATTGTCTTTGTTTCTTTCTTTCTCTCTCCGTATCTGTCTTATTATCGCACTATATCATGCAATTGGATGTACATATAAATATATCGTCGCGTGCGTCTGCGAAAAAAATGTACAAAAAATCTACAACGAATGTGTGCTCTGCCAAAAACGAAAAAAAAAAAATTGTTTTGTTTGTTTTTGTTTATTTCTTAAATTGATTATTTTTACATGTAATATTGTCGTGTGTGCTGGCAGATTTCGCAGCACCAGCTTGCCACGAAATTTCTATCACAAATGTCAATGTTCCATTTTGATGATCGCACCCGGCATTGGCACAATTTCCAATAAGCGTTGTAGATGCAGTCGGTGAGTGGAAAATTCATACATAACTTTGTTCGTATTCCAAATTCTATACCATTTTGCTTATTTGCGAAAATTTTTATATTGTTATAAACAATGCCTGTTGTTTGAAAGTATTAGTTGCGCTTTATATAATATTTTTCCTGTAAAATTATGATTCTAATATAATTGAATTGCGCGAATTATTTCTATTCTTTACTTTAATGTACACTTTTTTTTTGCAAAACCTTGTATTTTTTAAAATCTATTACGAACATAAATATCTGTCACTTCTAAAAATTTTTTTTATAACTCAAGATAGCTAATTTTTTTTAATAACGAGCTTAAACCTGAATTAAATTTTCTGAGCATCTACATGTCGCTCATTTACTTCAATAGTTTTCTTCTTCTTCTATTCAGGGCGATATCTACTAACAGTAGGCATCAACAATTAGACATATTTTGGTAAAATTGGAAAAGAGCTGCCAAAAATTACATTTATTTGTAAAAACAGAGTTTCATGAGGCATAACATAACTTGCTAGCAGCGAATCTGCTCGATAACTTCGTTGTTGCTTTCACATGCAAATTTTTCGTTAAGTGAGCAGAGCAGAGAGGCCTAGTATCTCATTAGATGAAAATGTGTATTTAGTTTTACTTAGGAAGGCATAATAAATTGACAACTTTTAAGCCATTTTTCTGCATTTTGTCCTTTGGATTACGACACTATTCAAGTAAAAGAGCAATATGTTCGGTATATTTTCTATTTCATCATAAGCCAAAGTAAATTTCTAATGCAAAAAACTCAGTTGTTTTTGCAATCTGTAGCATTCTCAATTTGCCGCTCAAAGACCTCAGTCAAAATGGGAAATCGCAATTCAAGAAACTCATACTCATTGCAGGATAGCCTCAGAACGATTTCTGAAACTTTATCGGCAGGGTAAAAAAACTTTATCTTGATGAAATAGTAATAGTGATGTTGAAAAATCCCACTAAAATAAACCATTAGACAAGTAAAAAAAAGTTCCTTAAGTCTCGTGCAACATTTTACTCCACGAAAATTTTAGTGCAAACAAAAACACATCAAAAAATACCACCACAACACAAAAATCTGTCACAGACTAACAATTTATTATATTTTATTCGCTTATTCAAAACTTTGGACTTGCGAATACATTAGAACTTCGAATTTAGAATTGACTAAACCATAACCTGATGCATGATCCCTAATTTTTGAAATATATTTCATTTTTGCTTATATTAGTGACTGTTTACATTTTGCACTATTCGAGTGTAGTAGAGATTTGTGCACTATCACTAAATTTAAATAATATCTCAAAAAAATGTTTTTGTAGTGGTTTCACTATCGCTAAGCTGGTGATAAATAGGGAAAAATATAATTTTGTGAAACGCGTAGAGCACCCAAAATTTTGTGCATTACCTCCATCTTTGATATGTATCAATGTATGTATTTATCAAAATTGGTGCACACACGGTATTTGAAAATCTGACAAAAACCAGGCCTACCACCCCTACAAGTAAAATGTTTAATCTCTCCCGAGTAACCCAAGTAAAATTTTAGACTTTACGTAAGTTGACCATTTGAAATGGGCGAAGTTATAGTCTACCTTCTATATAATGGTAAAATGCCGAGATGACAATTTAATAACACTACCCGACAAAAAAAGTAACCACTGCATTTGATACATCAAACTTTTGTAAAATTTCCCATTGAGTCCAAAGGTTAAATGAATTTCTAGATATGTATTTTACTTATACTTTTCGGTTTTTTGAGCTTCTAAAAGGTAAAGAAAATACTTTTATAATACTTTACGTAACCGAAACGACTCGGATTTATATCCGGTCAAGGACTGTCACTTCAGCAACATTCCGCATATGCACGGGGAATGTTTATGCTGCTACATCAACGACAACAACAACGTCTGTGTCTTCACCCTTAGTAAATCGAATTTTTAGTTATTTTCTTTTTGCTATATAGAATTAAGTAGCCTTATTAGGAAAATAAAAATCGATCAAATCGGCGTTTGGCGAGTTTGAAACACTTCTAACTACTTTCTTCTTTCTTATAACAATAAATTGTGGGAATGCCAAAAATTTAAGAATTCAATAAGATAGTAGATATAAGTGCGTCTATTATATCTCTTATAGCATTGCCATTTTGTATTCGGGTATGACTCGGCATTTTGGCTATTATTCGGAAAGATGATGCGAAACGTTCATTATAAAATAGGCTATAGACCTATGGTGCAAAAAACAGCGGGTTAATTCATATTTTGTTAAAATAAAAAGTAGTAAAAATTTCCCATTTAAATTTTGATTCACCTTAACTCTGCCGATTTCAATGTTTTTTTCTTCTGAAAATGCTATTTACTTGTCTTAACAGAAATAAAATAACTAGAAATTTAGTTCACTAAGGGCGAAGATATTGGAATTTTTGTAGCCTTCATTTTTTTGAAAAGCTCAAACAACCGAAATTTTAAAATATGAAAACTTATACTACTTTTGTATTAAATCAATTGGTATATCAAGTGGTTATTAGAATTTTTGAGATTTGTTAGCTTGGGTAGTTAGAAAATAAAATTTTATCAAATTTTGTATACTAGTTTTGGTCCTTGGTGCAATCGTGACTGGAATGGTTAGCAGCCATTGTAATCTAATGTGTTCGCATTCTCCCTCCATACGTAGTGGTACTTAGTGTTCTCTATTAACTTCATATCATGCTTCATTTTATGGCGTTAGTACTTGCTTTGCTTTCGATTTTTTTGTTTTGTTTTGTTTTTGATAAGGTGCTAGTTTTGATTCCATGAAAAAAAAAAAATGCCTAGAAATGTTTACTGTGCTTAGAAATATTGTGCTATGTAATTTACGGTTTTATTTGGTCTTTTTATTTTCTAAGTATTCTGCTGCATGCTGTTTTCCTGCTCTGCGGAAACCCAATTTTCGTATATGTACCTACATTTTCTGCCAAAATATTGAAAAAAAGCGGGTTGTCTGTATATTTAATTCACATCTAAAGTTCTTGAATGCAAAATATATATTTTTCAACTAACTAATCAGCTCTTCTTTTCGCTCCCTTTCAGCATTTTCGCGAAAATAACACATTCTCACAACGAGAGCGCCAACTATGGCAATCCTTCTATGGTGTTGGGTTACGGCGACGAATACCACCTAAACGACCACAGTGTGCTTAGTCAACAACAAGCGCGCCATCTGCTCGACGATTCAGTACTGGAGCATAGCAGTAATATGCTTAGTAGTGGTGATGCCACCTCAAATGATAGTGCCGAAGGCGTACTCTGCCATAATAGTGATTTGGAGCTGATATATGCGCCCTCACACGACCTCGAACATTGCGTGCAGGGTTGTGTGCGTCGCAAGACCGTACAGAAGGAGGGTCGCAAACCGGCGGTGGCTTCATGGCAACGCTACTGGCTACAGATTTGGGCCAATTCACTCGTTTACTTTCCGCCCAAATCATTTAAGGGTAGTGAACGTAGCGACTTTAAGCGTGAGCCATGCAAAGTGTGTCCGCTCGAGGGTTGGTTTGCGCAAGTCGTCGATAATACGAAACATAAAAACTCATTTGAGTTATATCATCGTTCACTTGGCACGATCTACAAATTTCGCACGGATAGCGCACAGGCAACACAACTTTGGACAGCATCCATTTGTAAAGTGGCGATGCAGCGTAGCGCACCCAAACCATTGCCCATCAACTTGATGTCTTTTGAGTGATGTGGTGATGATGACGATGGGATAAGTGTGTAATGGTAATGGGGGAGTAAATTGTGTCAAACTCAAATCGCAAGCCGTGAAAGAGGAGAAGGATACATGTAGGTGTGGCTCGATTAATTGAGCTCAAATGAATATAGTTTTAGAAGCATCTGTGTTCAAAATGAAATTTCTTCTTTAAGCTACGCTTGTTGTGGTTCCGGTTTACTTAGCTTACTTTTTGCCACGATTAATGTTTGTTGCTTTCATTTAACTTGTCTATTAATTACTCAAGGACATTCATATAAGCAAATGTAATTTGACGAAGGTATCGGCGACACTATTATGGGGGCATCTACTATACACACATACGTACGTACGTGTTTAATGAACGAACGAATTCTTTAAAGACTGATATATGTCTGGGCAGACGGACTCGACGAATTCAATGGAAAGCTAAAGGAGACTTAATGAAAACTGGGAATTAAAATCAAGGGAGACTCATAGGAAACTCGAAATGAAATCAACGCAGAATAGTTGGAAATTCTTAACAAACTAAAACGAAAGCAACTTTCTTATAATTTTTTTGTTTTAGATGCTAACGCAATGAATTTGTAAAAAATGATAGTTCGTAATAATAATTTTTCTAAGCAATTTTTGTAAGGCATTTTAACTGTTACACCTATCACATATACGATATTTAATCAGTGCATATGCAGGATTTGAAGAATGATTAAAATATTCTGAATTGCTTATTGTCTGAAAGGCTTGTGAGAGATTTCAAATACATAATCATTCACTCGAATGAAATAATGATTTTCGAACATTTTTGCAGCTGAATAACAGCAGAATGAAAAACAATAATTACTTGATCATCATTTTTATTAGCACATCAGGATTATCCACGTTGCGAATTAAAAACATTCAATAAAACTTTGGGTCGTAGAAACGTTGGGAAAACGTCAAAGTATGACGATGATGCAGTGGTCTAATTCGCTGGGAAGCACTCTAAATAGAGCAAAAAAATTATTAAACGAAGAAAAATGCAATTTTGAGCATACAAATAATGCGAAAACATTTTGGAAACATTATTTTACGAATTCTGCGCATACGCAAACGTGTGTCGGGTCGGCATTAAGAAAATATAATAAATAAATAAATGAAAAATTATGCAATATAAAAGGGTATAGATTTTATAGCAGCCTGAAAGCAATTCTACAGCATTCTTTCTATCCAAGCTTAAGTGCGCGCGCGTATATTAGGGGTCTTTAGCGGTGCATGCGAAAATATATAAATTTATCAATTGAAAGTAAATAAATATTTGTATGTCTTGTAGCGTTTATACTGTAAATTAAATTTTGTAACTTTTTATCACAATAGCAAATTTTTCTATTAACATACAGTAAACATATGTACATACTTACATACTTACGATATACAAGTCTAAGCATTTAAAAAAAAACGAAAATTATATATTGTTTACTGGCTTTGAGCTTTTTCACTTTATATGAGCGTTTTAATAGAATTTATATGATTTTATTAACTTAACACTTTGAACGCCAAACTTATTTTCGCTTTTGACTTTTGTCGCTTAAACGCCAATATTACTAAATTCGTCCATTGAAGTGCATAAAACTTTTATGTTATTAATATCTTATTTCTTTTCTCTATCAGTTAATTTGTGTGTGTGTTTTTTTTTTTTTTGTTTCAAGCCAAATGTATTTTTGGTGATAGCCTTATCATTCTCGTATTTCTGTTTCAATCTGATATTTGCAACAAAATAGATACTTCATATAGTAGTGTATACTAGGGAACAGTTCTGTGCTTGCCGGCTTGATTGAACGTAGCTGATGCACTTAGGGGAAAAGAGATTGCTCCTCCTCATTTTTCTTCGATTTACAGAGGCAAGTGACTCGCAGTCCCTACCAAATCCCATCCGGCGTGCTATTTTCATCTCGTTTTCTGTCATAGGTGCCTGTACTACACTTAAATTTTGATACATTTTTTCGAAATCGATAATTTCTTTTAGTTTCAAAAATTTTGCTTCTGAGTGATCGGAATAAAGAGAAGCAATTTATCATCTCTCAATTGAAAAAATTAGCGGAATCATAAAATAGAAGCGAAACAGTATCGTTGTGTTTTTCAAGCCGCATCTGAATGCAGACCAGTTTTGATAAAAAATGTTGCCGTTCAAAAATTCTCTATCCTCCTGAAAGAAATCTCACTTGAAAAAAAACGCCATGTCAGGTGTTGCGTAGTTTGGTAGTTACTGCAATAAATCGGTGTCAGTTGGCGATATTAATGCTCAAAGACGCACATTCATAGCGTGCAGATAGAGATATGTATACCCGGCTTAAATTAATGCCAACCAACGCATATTACTGGCGAAACAATCAGCACTCAAAGTGTTAAGTATATCCCACTTCTAGAAAATTATTGTTTTTGGCTGAAAATTTTGTAGAAATCAAAACATCTTTTATGATATTAAAGTTTGTATGGCATGCTATTCAATAAAATAATATTTTTTTTAATTTTTAAGAATTTATGCGCTGATTTGTTATTTATGTTACTTACTCACTGTACTGACATTTGCAAATTAATTTCTTAAAATCCAGCATAGTCTCTCCTTCGATCAGTTAAAATGCCCAGTAAATATTATTTTTGTAACTAAGCGTTTTTTTGTAAGCTCTAAAATTAGCATTAAATTTAATTTCCATTTTTTTTATTAATATAATATAGTTAAAGCAACGACTTAATATTTATCATACTTTGCCTTAGCGCTTTGCGAATACTCTATTACTCTTCTGTAAGCGTTTATTGTACCATGTACTACGTACATACACACATACATACATGCTACGTACATATGTAGTTGTTATAGACACAATAGTTTTATACACAAATAATTGTTAGAGTTATGAATAATTATAAATTATATGTATGTAATAATGTAATAGTGAAAACACTGTACTGTTAGCTTTAAATTTGTGCAAAAAAGCCTAAACAATTTGTTCCAATGCAGTGCATATTTTATGTATGTATAAATGTAAATCGCAAAGTTCCATAAAAACAGCCAACCAACAACAGACATTCATATACATACATACATATATTAACAGAAAATAATTATATTCAGAAAATAAAGAAAGCTTACGTCAGCGATAATCGGAGCCATTGTTTTTCGCTATGCCACTAAAAATAAATTATACACGAAATGTTATCAGTAATCGAAATCAAAATTAATGCGCCCTATTATCCATGTACACATGCGAATGTGCATGCATATTTGTATATTGAAACATACACATACATAGATTTAACGAATTGTTTTATTAAATTTATAATATTATACTACATACATACATTCATACATGCGTACATACCACGAACTTATGCGCGATTATTACGAATACATATACAAATATACATACACATATAAAGGAAAAATTACTGATATTTATGAATGTAACTGCATGTCATTAGCATTGTTTGCTTTTTGTTATAGGCGTTTTTGTTGTAAGAGCATCGCGCTACAATAAATAAGTATGTTGTCAATTTTGATATTTATATGCGTTGCAAAGTAAAATATTTTTTTTATGATATATACATTCTTACTTAGTAAACACATATGATGCATGTACTCACGAACAAATGTTAAGCGTAAAAAGAACAAAATCACAAAGAAAAAAACTTAAAAAAGCTATTAAACGAGAAAATAAAATAAATAAAACGATTTACAAGCAATGAAATTCCGACTGTTTTTTTCACTAAAGCATAGTACTCTTAAGTTTACGTTTCACGTGAAATGGCTGCCAAAATTCATACAAATTGCATTGCCGTATAGGTTAGGTTATATTGGTTGGCCGAAGCCACGCAGAGACCTTTTTGGTCCATAAAGATTTTAACTATTCGACAATTGTTATTCTTGTCGACAGTATTTACCGTTTGCACCAACGATTTTGCTAATCACAAACTTATGTTAACTTATAGTAATACGTTCACACATTAGCATACTTTTTTACATACAACCCTGTGTTATACTTAGACAATTATTTTTACGAATGTAAAGAGAAACGTCAAAAGTGAACAAAATAAAATGGACGCCGGCAAGAAAAGGTTTATAGACATAATTATAAAAAAATTTTGTTAAAAATTATTAATTATGTATTCATATTACAGAAAAAAGCGTGTGCCCATAGACACTTTGGTCTGTTATTACTTATTATAAAATGTAATTACGAATTCCGCAGGTGTATTGCTGGCATAATTTTTTGCAATCTCAGTAGACGTCGTTTACGGATTTCGTCCAAATGTTTATTACTAGCAGGGAATTGCGCAATTAAGAGGTTAGAGGTAGTCAGAATTTTCAAAAAATTGTTTTTTTTTGCATTTTCGTAAAGTATAATATCTTGAAAAGATTCAACAAGGGGCGCTCCGGAGTAGTAGTAAAAACTTTAAATGCGTTTTTCTCAACACTATTTTTTGAACTGGTAATCACTCTAACTTAAGGGGACAGATACCTGTAAACGGCCATATTTTCCCTGACTTTCATTAAAATTATTTAAAATTAAGAAGTCAATATATTTTTTTCAAAATTGGCATACAGTTTATTTATACATTAAAATAATATATATATTTTTTTATTTTAATAATTTAAAATGGCGGATGTAAATTCAATTCTTCCAGGAAGGCCGCAGCGGGGCTTCTCAATCGGCGGGCATTGTAGCATCGGCGTCAGTGACCTGAATACAAAAACCCAAAATTTTTTTTGTTTATTAATGTCATAATTTCTATATGAATTAAACAAATATGAAAAAAAAAATCGCGGAATAAAATGCTTCAAAAAAAAAAAATGAATTTTGGGGCGAATTTTTCTATTTTTGATTTGAAAAAATTATTTTTTTGAAAAATTTTCGAATTGTATATTCACATAGAAAGTAATATCATAAAAAAGATGTGTGCAAAATTTCAGGGAGATCGGTCAATAACTTTTTGAGTTATCGTGTACGCCAATTCGAAATATATAGTTTTGAGAAAAACGCGTCTAAAGTTTGAATACATAACTATACCTCTCCCAGCGGTCGAACGCAAAGAATAGAGTCGTCACGGTTGGCGATCCATAATATAAGAAATACTTAAATTTACGTTTTAATTCATTTTTGACATATTCTTAAAGGATTATATTAACATTTTATAAAAAAAATTTTTTTTTTCGAAATTTTACAGGTATCTGTCTCCTTAAAAACCGCTTGGTAGATTTTAATAAAATTTATACTATTTTTGAAAAACTTTAAAACTCCTGCCTGATCGAAGGATTTTTTTTTAAATCTCGTTTTTTTGAACAACTAATTGTCGGTTTTTTCTCGAAAATTTGAAAAATATTTCCTGAGAATGCCATATTGTTAATTTTGAAAAAGAAACTTCGATCAGGCACTATATTATCAATTAATAAAAATAATTTCTCTTGTTCGATTGATTTTAGATGAATCTCCAAGGATTTGTGATGACCACCGCAAGGGACTTCTGAAGAAACGGGCTCCACACGAACAGCGATAACTTTTACAATTATTATCTTTTTTTTTTTAATTTATTAAAGTCAAGTCGAAACATAATGTACTTATGCTATGTTTTTATTTTTGTAAAATAAAGCAATTGAATAGTAAAACAAATGATTGAAAATCATCACTTTTTCGGGCCTCTGACTACCCCTAACCCTTTAAATTAACTATTCTTTCTCCTTGTATTTCCTTCATATCGTTAATAATTAAACAAACCAAAAGCTCCAAAATATTCCAACAAAGTAGTTTCTATGAAGAAAAATCTTTCAAAACAGTATTGACAGCTGATTGTCAATTTTGCAGGTAATCTGCCATATGTGAACGGGTAGATTAATTTCGTGGATTTATTGCTAATTACTGCATATGTGAACGTACTTTAACACTAAAAACCTGTCTTCTTCTATTTATTCAAACTGATAGAGAGTGGTATCTTTGCCAAATTAAATATCAAAATGAGCGAATAATGCAAAGAAGAATAACAAAAAGACATAACAGCCAAACTGTTAAATTCAGTCTTGAAAGATTTTTCAAATATATTTCTACAAAGTAAGTAAAATAAAATAACCTTTTATTTGAAATTAATATTTACCCAATGCTTTGTGTGCATTTAGTGCTTTAGGATAGCACTGACAGCTCCTAAAAGAAGCCACCCCACAGCCGAGCAACTCCATCAAACATTTATTTTGCCGTTTGCTGCTCCGCTTGCGTCATAGGTAACGTCTCCTTTGCGCAAAACATGGAACGGTTGATTGCATTTGTTACACTATGTATTTATATGCGTTGGCTAACGGACGACTGGCTCATGGATATTCCCCTTTGCTCACCTACGGGTCGTTAATAACATCCAGTAACAAAAAAACGCAATGAAAAGGCATAATTTAGAATTAAATTGGCTTGAAGACTGCAAGATTTACCTGTTTTTCAGTCGAAATCGGTGTTAATCTGGGACCTTTAAGATGGCTGTCAAGCTGAGAAATTAGGTCCTCAGTCAAGTCTGGAGTTAACCGGAATAGTTTTTGGAAGTCCCCTGTGGCCAAACAGAAAGGATTGTCCACATCCCGGAGCATCCGTTGCGATAATCAACATGTTAACCAAACAGCTAATTTTGTCTTATCGATTTTCGTTACGAAATGGCTTACCGAATAGCAAAATCGTTAAAATTGTGGTTAACGAAAGAAACAATGCGAATATCGTTAAAATGTGTTAGTGAATCGCCTTACAGAGCTCTATTTTTAGCAAAAATGTGTATCGCTCAAGATGCGCGTACTGTTCACGAATTTTAGGAGTCACTCAAACTGGAGTTCAGGGATACATTCTAGCCTTTCAAAACTGGGAGCACCCAGGTAGCATAGTCTATTTTTCGAGAGAGCCGGACGGATATTAATTTGTGCTTTCATAATTTAACACATGGCACTTAGTTTTTATTAGTTTGATTAGTTTAAATCTCACAAATCACAATATTACCAAGCCATTCACTGAATTTTCACAAACATGTAGTTTTTCCTACTGCGAAAAAGCTCGCAACATGTTGCCAACATGATGCTAGCAACATTTTACACCGCTATTGTGTTCAAATTGAATCTATCAAAAATTGTAAAAAATAAGTTTGCTTGAAATAGGGCACATTTAATTTATTATACTACCTCAATTTTTCGCTAGGTAAAGAAAACACTCAACACTCCAATAAGGTGTGCTTTACTCCCAAAAAGGCCTTCGCACTATAAATTTGAGAACTTTTCATATACATTATATAAGTATACTGTCGGCGTCAAAAGGAAAGGAACACACATATTGAAAAGTTTTGACTATTTATTTATATATTTTGTAATTACAATTATGTTTTTATAAAAATATAGTTCATACCACAATAAGGAACCATACATATAAAGCAAGGCTTCGGACTTTGTATAAAATTTGTAAAAGTTCAGAAAATGTTTATCAAAATTTTAAACTTTTTACTCAGAATGGTTTGTAATTGCCTACCCAGCAGCAAGCGCTATTAGAAAATAACTTGTTCTATAATTTGCTGTTTCGAGGCCGCGGATTCGAAATCGTGCACTTCCAAATGGTAGTCACGAGTCAACCCACATGGCCACTGCTTTTCATATAACGATACGAAAATATATGATGGAACTTACATCCTTTTTTAAACACGTTTTTAATTTCCTTTTTCTGAGGTATGGACGGGCTTTCGCGCTTCCTTCATTACTTTAGTCGTCTAAATCAAAAATTCCACAATTTCTGCGCCCGCTGATTTTAAATTTTCTTGTGTTTATTCTTTTTGTTTTGATTCTTTTCATTTTGATTTACTTTGATTTATTTTCTTCACCTTGAAATAAAATGATGTTGCCAGCGAAGTTTCGCATTACACAGTAAAACGATTTTAAGCACAAACACTTAGGAAAGAGATGTATTTGCCTTATATCGGAAATCGAAAATTTGCTGAAATGGGAAAACTGAAATTTCGAGGAGAAATCCGCTAAAATATTACTGTTATTATTATTTATGGAGTTCTTTATAAAAGTATTATAATAATAATTATTATTTTCTGAGTGACCACAGAAAGTTGGTTGCTGAAATTGGGGTTGATTCAGAAGATCATATTTTAGGTGATTTCGCCAAAAACCCACTAAAATTTGCTATCATTTATTTTTTTTTTTTATTTTTTTTTATAAGGCTCTACGTAAATTGGAAGTTTCAGAAAATTGTTCCTACTCTTCTCTTTGTGAAATTAGCTGCTTAACCCCTTGAAGTCCTATATGGCAATTTGTATTCGTATACGTTAGTGGTCACTCAAATATTAATGTTGTTAAAATTGGTGCATAAATTTATTTTTTAGTTGTCTGCATGATTTCTTTTACTTTTGATTACATAAGAGTCAATAGTTATACAAATCGCAAATTGTTTTTGTTAATTGTTCAAAACTACAGTCACGTATCGTACACTTTTCGTACTCCACTTGAATCATTATTTTATGTATTTTGCTTAAATTCGTCGTAGTAAACATTCAATTGATTGAATGAATCTTTGGAATCTGAGATTGTAGATTCAAGTATTTTGTCAAAATTTTACAATATCTTTTTTTACATGGACATCCCAAAAATATGTTCAAATAAGTGTGTCGTGCTTTGAAAAATTCAACTCTTTAATCTCTTATTTTGTTATTGTAGCTGTTTCCCATGCTACTAAATGGTCTTCTACACATGTTACGAATTTGTAATTGTCATGCGGGATACCTCGACGAGGTACATATTAATGTATTGGTTTGTGATATCAAAAGTGTGGATGAACTGCGTTAAAAGTAGACTAAATACAAAGTAGACTCCTGCTCAAGAGTGAGGAGATGTGTCGCCGCATATAAAGTGATTAACTGTAAGCTACGTAACAATGCAAATTTACAAATTTTCGTTGTATTTTGAATGCATTTTTGAAATCTTACGTATTTATTGACATTTATTCAGCCCACAACAATTTCGCAGAGTATTTAATGCGGCGAATGAAAGTGCCGCCGTTTTAAAATCGTACGAAACTTTGAAGTATATGGAGTGTACGCATTGAAATATAACTAAGAAGGAGAGTCATTTATTGAATTTTAAATAAATAAATTCTAAATATGAGAATAAAAGTGAGTGTCTAAGTGAAAGTGTGTTAAGTGATATCTAATCTATGATCACAAAATTGAAAAACCAATTTTAATTCCAAATGTGGTGATTAGTGTGCGCGCAGATACTTTGGATTGATTGCTCAACATCTGATTAAGCCGTGAACGAGAATATAATCGATAGATGGCAAATAAAAAAAAAAGATTTCTCAATATCTAGTTACTAAATATCTGTCAGATAGCTTCTGATAAAATTAATCGAAAGATGAGCTGCTGGTTAGCTGCTAACCAAAAGCAAAATTCGCATTTGATGGCAATGAAAATAATAAATAAAATTTTGTTTTGCTGACGTTTAATTTTTTGTAAAAAAGGAATCATTCACCCCAATAGACTTACCATCTCTGTTAAATCAGAGGATTTTTAATTATATATATATATATATATAATTGGCGCGTACACCCTTTTTGGGTATTTGGCCGAGCTCCTCCTCCTATTTGTGGTGTGCGTCTTGATGTTGTTCCACAAATGGAGGGACCTACAGTTTCAAGCCGACTCCGAACGGCAGATATTTTTATGAGGCGCTTTTTCATGGCTGAAATACACTCGGAGGTTTGCCATTGCGTGCCGAGGGGCGACCGCTATTAGAAATTTTTTTTTCTTAATTTTGGTGTTTCACCGAGAGTCGAACCGACGTTCTCTCTGTGAATTGCGAATGGTAGTCACGCACCAACCCATTCGGCTACGGCGGCCGCCGATTTTTAATTAGTGTAGCTAATTTTTGTACAAGTTGCATGCTTAAAAAATGCAAGACATTTTAGAGATTTTATTAAATTGCCTCCTGTGTGCACTTAATAATAATAACGGTTGGCTGTCACTCGTCCAGCGCTAAGGCAACATTTTCTCAATGTCAGATTTAGTGCTTAATCAGCGTGCTTAAATCAGCGATGCTGATTAAAGGCGTTTTCTTCATCACCCATCTATCAGTTAACTTCAGGTTAAGTTTTTACCAAAGGATGGCTTTCGATTAGCTCCCACTGGTTTACAGCTTTTCCCTTAGTAGTATTTCAAACGAAAACCAATTGGAATTCTACTCTCTACTGTATACGCAGACAGACATTAAGATTTTGAGTTGACTAGCTGAGTAAATTTTTGTATAAATGTTTAATTTGTAAACAATTTCTTTCATTGCATTCTCTTTCTTGTTTACATTAACGAAGCCTACTTCCATTGTTGCAAAAAACTATAAATATTTCTGATATTTTAAATATGTATGGCGCAAAATTTATCATCCAATTTAGTTTTTGAATGTTTTTTTTACTAAATAATTAAAAAAAAATATTAATATGGAAAGACTTTATTTTGAACTTTACGCGCTCCATAGCTCTGTTTGTATGCTTGTCTGGCTCACAAATGTCAAATATGATTGACGTACGACGCCACTTGCAACAATTATAAATATTCCGGTAAAGCGATTAATTATGCGCCACCTTCTACATATAATAAAAAAAATTGTATAGGATCCGTTCAAAAACATGGCGTAATAATTTTTTTTCCTCACGATATAGCTTTTGTGAACTTATTTCTGAAACAAATAAAAATCAAAACAAATACAAAATTTTGTATTGGATCCGTTCAAAAATATCACGTAATAAATTTTTTCCCCTAATAGTTTTTGCGAGCTTACTTCTAAAAAAAAAAAAACAAAAAAACAATAAACAAAAAAAAAAAGAAATAAAATAATATTCATTATTATAATAAATATTTTGGTTTCGATTTACGTTGTAGTTTTAGTAAACTTATTTCTAAAACATTCCCAGTGACCGAATGAATCAGATAAGCTAATCGTGAAATTGTGCTTAGTAAGCTATTGTCGGGTTAAAGAAAATACGAATCAGCCAAGGCATGTCTTCGAGAAAGTAGCAGTAGACCAAAACCAACAATGACTTGTGTTTTGTTGCCATTTGAATTCTTTGGAATGTCAATGCTGCAATGGCAAACCTCCGAATGTATTTCTGCCATTTAAAAGCTCCTCATAAAAATATCTGCCGTTCGGGTCGGCTTGAAACTGTAGGTCCCTCCATTTGTGGAACAACATCAAGACGCACACCGCAAATAGGAGGAGGAGCTCGGCCAAACACCAAAAAAGGGTGTACGCGCCAATTATCTATATATATATAATGTTTTGGCCTCATTAGAACCCTAACGCCAATATTACCAGAAATTGAAGCATGATATTTGTTCGACAAACTTAGCTAAAAACCAAAGTGACCGCATACTCGTTTCACTTTTTCTGTTTTGAAAAGCCGAAGAGTTGGGTTGCATATAAGCTGTGCAATCAAAAGATCCCGATCTAATTGAGAGAACTTTAAAGATTATTATTCTGCAACAAAATTTTTATTTCCAATTTTAGTAAAACCGATTTCATACCTCTTGACCGACCTTCGTGAAATTTTACGAAAAAAATAATGGCATTTTTTAAAATATGTAAATACACCTTTATAGACAGCAAAAAAACTATATTTATTGTAAAAAACTTTTAATTTTAATTGGTGTGTCAATAAGAATAATAACTTAAGAGCAATTAATTTCTATTTGAGACATGAATATATACAACAAACAACTGATAAGTTCGTGCGGTTTTACAACAGATGGCGTAACTTGATTATTATTCCATCGATCCACATTTCCAAACATTCATTGGAGAGCTACTGTCGTAAGGCACAAACGTCAGTATAAGTTTTTTATTTGAAGCGTAAACAACAATATTTTTACCACACTTGAAAATGTCGAATTTCGTGCCAAATAATGTGTTTTTGCGGGGAATTCTTTAATATGAAGAAAAAAGCAGCCGAAAGTCATCGTATCTTGGTGGAAGTTTATGGTGAGCATGCTCTAGCTGAGCGAACGTGCCAGAAGTGGTTTGCACGCTTTAAAAGTGGTGATTTTGGCCGCGCCGCCAAAGTTCATGGATACCGAATTGGAGGAATTGCTCGATCAAGATCCGGCTCAAACGCAAGAAGAGGTTGCAAAAACTTTGGGAGTTGATCAATCAACCATTTCCAAACGTTTAAAAGCCATGGGAATGATCCGAAATTCAAATTTCGAAAAAAAACCGCACGAACTTATTCATAGACCTATAAAAGAAAAATAAATAATACCTACACATTTCACAGCTTCTTAGTGAATACCTCAGCCTCTTTGCCATCTGCTTTACAACACTCTTCTACACACGCTGCGCAGTGCACGCCGCTTCATCACAGACAACAGTGTGAGTAGCAAATTGTAGCCTAAAATAAATGCATAGCCTAAATGTATGCAACTATTTTCATTGTCGCTTTATGTATGACTGATCTCTTAAACTTTTCATTGTAGTGTGAAACACACTGCTAGCCATGATCCATCCGCGGATGGCTTCTGGAAACGCAATGTGCAATGGAAGTCACGTTGGGTGAAATATTGGCGGCCGAAAGCGATCTATGTGTCCATCTGGAAGAAAGTTTGGAGTCCGGTGGTGCAGAATGAGTGGGTACCACTGCCTAAAGTGCCACCAGGCTGGGAGGTGCAAAAGGAGGGTAGCACGAATAGTGCCGGTGGGAGTAGTAGCAGCAGCAGTGGTTTGCGTTCGGCCAAAAGCTACAGCGGTTGGAGTGGTGACAGTAGCAGCAGTGGGTCTATTTATAGCAGTAGCAGTGCGCACAGTGGTTGGAAGAAGGGCATCAAACGCAAATATGTGCGCGAACTAGATTTTGAATAGTGTTAGGGAAGGGAGTGGATTAATGCAATCTCTTTCACCAAAGACGATTCGTTGACTTAATTAGAGTATAAAAATATGGAGTACTTGGATTAGCGTGAATTACGAATGTTTATTATTTATTGGTTTGAGTTAATTTAGTTTTAAGTTATTCTCTTTAAGTATTTACATAATCTTTATAGTGGATGAAATAAAATATTTAACGAATGAGTTTGAGGAAAAGTATTCACCACTTGGGCTTGAAAAGTGTACTAAGTATACAATATATGTACAGATATTTTTTATACATATGTATATATTACAGTTTTATAGAAATTAAATTTTTGTATTATATAATAAAGTGCAAGTTCCAAGAAGATCAAAAATTACACTGATTTGTGAGAATTTTTTTTGGAAGCCGTTTTATGCATTTTCTCCATTTAGCGCCTGATCCAAATTTTTTTAAATGGAAGAAAATAGCGAACACCGTCATCAGAAATTATCAAATTGAAACTGAAATTTTTCTAAAATTTTTGAATAAAAAGTTTGAAGTTTGGATGAAAATTTGCCGAAAAAGTTCGAAACTTTGCTTTATATGGTTTTTGTTGTAATTTGACCTATATTTTTATAAAAAAAAAATCAAAATTACAAAATAAATAAATAAATATTAAAACTCACCAAAGCGTACACCACCTTCGTACACCACCTTCTAATCCCAGCTTGTGAAGTCAACGCACTTAAGCACCTATCGTATATGTTTGTACCCAAAAACGTTTTTCTTCATCTCCATTGTGCCTTTGTAGTCAACCAGTAGATGGCAGTTTCTAACGTTTCTTCGGTTTCTGTCTTCTGATAAATTTTGGTTTCCCACTCAGAGAGAGAAACTATAATTTACTCCGGTTATTTAAGTTTGACTGATGTTGAGCTTGCATCTATTGTTTTGCAAATGAGCGTTTGTTAGCGCCATAAAATTATCCAGCACTCAAAAATTGAAAGAGCAAAGTGACAGTTCGATGCCAGAAGGGTGCTCATTTTATGCTGGAGAAATTTTAGTCAATCACGAGAACATATGATCTGACCTGAATATATAAAAAATACTATTGGTAACTTTTTTGGCCAAGAATTTGTAAACAAACTCAGCTGATATATTTTCTACTATCAATTTTGGCAAATGATGGATAATTTTCCATTCATAAATTCTGTAACTCTGTGTGGTTTTATTTAGATTTGTGAAATATGAGCTGCTATTAAGCCACTTCCGTCAGTTCTTTAAACTAAAAATAACATTCGGGTTGCTACTGCTTCGAGGGTTTTGGAGGAGATCGAACTATAACAACTTAAGGTTGTTTTAATCGCATCGTACTACTCATGAAACTCATCAGGTGCGTAACATTTAAATCTGCTATATCCGTATATGTAGCGAAAACGTGAGAGCCAAGATACTAGTGCCATCCTCGTGATTCCACTTTATCTCCCATACAGCTACTGCAGTAAGAAGTTGCACCACTTCGCTACTTAACGCGCATTGTCCGGAAAGAGTTTCGCTCGAAGCCAAAACGATTTCACGACTTTTCAAGTTGCTATTCTTGCTGAGAGTTCGTTAAACCTCCACTTAAACAAGAGCAGATCATTGGTAGTTAAGGAAATCTCAATTAAATTGTATTCCCTGTGTAGCTAACTCATACGTCCAGCAGTTTTTTCCTACAAGTCCACAGTGACCCAGCACTAAAATGAGCCTAATATCGAAGTAGAAGGGAAGTCAGACATTTCTCGACTACTTTCGAGCGCACCAACATTGAGCCTGGGGCAAACTTGCCTGCACCCTATCTACTGTTCTTTAATTGCCGTTATCCTTGCTTGGAAAACACTGCAGTTTTCCGGTAGCTTGAATTTGAGCTGGTTGGGAAGTTTCTCGCAGAATACTCCTTCACCAACCCTTCCGTCCAAGTTCGACCTATGACTGAGCAGGTTCACCAGGGATTGTCTCCAAATGCTGCACCTCATCCATTCTTCGCGTGAGGGAATATGAATAGAGATGTCCTGTTCGGACCTAGTGAGGGTGTGATTTTATCAGTCACCAACGGGCAGAACTCAAAGTTTTTAAGGATACTATGTAGAATGTCCGTAGCTTAAGAAAAACTTGTAGCACGAGCCTCTCAGTATGATTGCGGCCAACATTGCGTTCATCGCTAGAGTAGGAGTGGTCCGAAGCGCCTCATTGATTCTAATGAAGTCACACCTCCAGCCAAGTTCCATCAGACGGAAACTCCACACAAAAAATTGGCTTCATAATTAGGACACATACATAACACACAAATATGTTATAACTTTACTTTTGGCATGACGGTTTGTAAAAAAAGATATAAAAAATATGTGGTGTGATTAGAATACTAATAAGTATTCAGTTCTAAAAAAAAATATATTAAAAAAACACATTTATGTTTAAAATATTTTAATTTTGAGTTTGTATAAAAAATTCTCATTAATTCTTTATTCTTTCTTATAGTGTTTTACGACAGGGTTGCCGTTCGCTTAAAACTAATCAAATGAAATTACGCAGAGTACTGAAACAACTTAAATATAAATTACATGTTTATATTTACTTGTTATTGTTATTGTTGTGGCATATATAATTTAATAAAAGTTTATACAGAAAGTGTAGATACTTGGTAGAGATGGTTGTGACATCGACGAAGTCTGAAGTGTAGTGTGAATGGAAGGACTTACGTTCGTATGCAGTTAACGTACACTCGCGTGCAGGAGATGGGTAGTGGAGTAGCGCTCTAAAACTAAATAAAATTAAATAAAATGTACACATTCGATACGATTTGTGAAAATTCTTAAAAACTAACGACTCGAATACATATTTACAAATACAACAATCAATATGTGGTTATGATGTGGTAGAATGCGGCACGCGGACTTTAATGTTTTTTCCATTGCTATGTACGCGTGACTATACTTGCTGGCATAACATACATATTTGCATATAAACGCTGCTTTGCAATTTGTGCTTTGTCTGCGGGGAAGGCGCGCTTATATGTAGTTCACAAAAATAAATGGCTTTGCTTTTATAGCTGCAGACGGCGTCCAAGGACTGGCGACTTGCGCGAAAGGCTCTCTACAAACCCATATATACAACAGGGAAGACAAATTCTTACTTAAAAAAATCCTCTATCATCTACGCTCCAGGGAACTTGAATCCTTGGGCTTGCGCGGTTGTCGCCGCTGCTGCTACAGGTTGTGTACCCACCGCCGGTGATGCTTTCACTTCGGTTGCTTTTGCCTGAAAATCGGCTGAGGCGACTGGCTTGAGTTGCGTTGCTTTGTCATCGCGTTTCCACACCAATTTATTACTACCGCCCTTCGCTTGGACATCCTTGCGATCCCAACCATGCTCGACATGTTCATGATGGTGTTCATGATGATGATCGGGCGTGGGGAACCACTCTGATATTATTACCGGCCGCCAGATCTTCTTCCAAGCTGGCACCCATATTTCCTTCCAGCCAGGTACCCAAATCTGTTTCCACGCTTCTTTCCATTCCAATTTTTTATCCTCTACCCAGATTTGTTTTTTCGCCGGTTTCCATATTTGTACCCAAGATTCTTTCCATTCGAGTTTCTTGTCTGGTATCCAGATGAGTTTCTTAGCTGGCTTCCAAATTTGTTTCCACGCCTCTTTCCATTCTAATTTCTTATCGTCAACCCAGATTTGTTTCTTTGCCGGCTTCCAAATCTGCTTCCACTCTTCTTTCCACTCCAATTTCTTGCTAGGCACCCAAATTTGTTTCTTCGCTGGCTTCCAAATCTTTTTCCAATGCGATTTCCAGATTAACTTCTTCTTCCATAAGTCGTGACTTGTGTATTCCCAACCTTCGGGATCCTTACCCAAATACTTCTCACCAGGAATGCCCACCTTAATCCACTCTGGCGTCCAGTATTGCTTCCAGTCGGGCACTTGGATCTCTTTCCACGCCGGCACTTGTATTTCCTTCCAAACGGGCACCCAAATTTGCTTCCATGCCGGCACTTGTATATCCTTCCATGCTGGCACTTTCGTCGGCACCCAAATCGGCTTCCAAATCTTTTTCCAATCTGGTACTTGTATCTCCTTCCACGCGGGCACCTGTATCTCCTTCCATATTGGCTTCCACACTTGTTTCCATGCCGGCACTTTTATATCCTTCCAAGCGGGCACCTTCACTGGCACCCAAACGGGCTTCCAGATTTGCTTCCACGACGGATTCCAAATTTGTTTTTTCGCCGGCTTCCAAATCTTTTTCCATCCCTCCTTCCAGGTCACTTTCTTCTTCCAAAAGCCCGGATCGTGATGATGCTCGTGATAGTGATGATCGTGAACCTCATGTTGATCATGATCCCAGCCAATTCGTTGCTGCGCAACGGTGGCGCTATTCGCTTGTGATTCGGCGGCTTGTTGATCGATCAGCGCCTTACCGGCGACGAGTGTGAGCAAGGAGAGCGTGCCGAGAGCACAAAACTGTGGAGGAGAGTGAAAAAGAACATAATGGATGTTAAAAGTGAGAATTGATAAGCACATGGATTAGCACATAAATAAAGAATGGAAAAAGTTTATGAATAAATTATTTTGAAAAAATAACATTACGGAGTTAATTTCCTTATGAGTAAATTTGAAGTAACCAATTCGTAGCTTATACTTGTACGTCATAAAATTAACGACCGGCTAGTGGCTAAAAAAGGTCATTGCCTGTATCTGCTAACTATTGAGGTCAAGACAGACTGGAATGCAGATGGCATTGTTCGGCTGTTGATGATTAGCTGACGGTTATTGACTGCCGGCACAATGACCATTTCAAATTTGCATAACATTCCAAATGAACCAGCGGTGGTCCTCAAATATGCGTCTGTGCATGTGTGGGTATGTGTTTATTTATACGTAAGTACGCAGGTATTTGTTAATTCATTTATGATGCAATTTCTTTAAATGGGAATCGAGCCAGAAAAATGGCACTAAAGGGAGATTGTAGGCGGTAAAGGTTGACGCAATACAAAAAAACAAAATAAGAAAAATTAAATTAAATTAAAATTAAAAGGTTAATAACGTAAGACATGATGTTGACCACATATAAAAAACAAGGTACCTTATGCCTTCATATACATTCATACCTACATTGTACCTATATGAATAAATTCAGATGAAAGTAGAGTAGTACATATATTGAATGATAAAAATCTGTGCTACATACATACATACATGCATACACAAAACAAATAAATATGTCAGCAAAATGGAGTAACAAAAGTGAAGGTCACTACGTTCCGGCTCAGTTTTTTTTGGTTTTTGATTTTTAAAACTCAACTGGAATAGCGAAATGCGGTGATCAGCACAGAAGTGGAGCTCAAAAGGTAATTTACCACAATTATGGTAAAAGGTAGATTTACATAATATAACAATGAGCAAACCAACACAAAATATATACCCAAGTAAATTTTAAATAAGCATAAAAAACTACAGATAATCGATTGAAAGTTGTTTTAACAACAGCCGACAATCGCTAAAAATGGAAAAACTTTCCTCAGATGGGTATAACAAAAACTTAAAAAGGAAGTATAAGTAATATCATGTGGCACAAAATTAATCATCTAATTAGGTCTTTGAGTAATTTTATTTACAAAATTAATCAGTTTATTGGAATGCTTATAATTTTTGCAAATGGCGTCATATGTCAATCATATTTGACACTTGCACACCAAACAGCTGCAGACATGCAATGGAGCGCATAAAGGTAAGAATAAAGAATTCCATCATTAAAAATATTTTTTTATTTAGTTAAAGTTATTCAAAAACAAAATTGGAGGATTAATTGTACGCAACATTGTATTAATTATACTTCCTTTTTAATATTTTTTTCAATCTTCTGAGGAAAGATTTTCCATTTTAAGCGATTGTCGGCTTATCTGTTAAAACAACTTTCAATCGATTTTTTGAAGAGATTTTTATGAATTTAAAAATTTGTTTATTTACTTATTTAGTCTAAGAATTTACAGACATTGTGCAGCGAATAAAGATCCAGGGTCTTCGCTGACTGAGTCATGACGTCCGAATGGATACAAACGATTCGGCTCTGAAACTATTTGATGCGGTACGATGGTGGCAGCAGAGGAAAACGAAGGCCTCCTGTGCGTTGGAAAGATCAGGTGGAGAAGAACTTGGCTTCACTTCGTGTATCCAACCAGCACCGGTTAGCATCAGAAGAAACAACTGGCGTACATTGTTGAACTCGGCTACAATCACTTAAGCGAATAACGCGCCAATTAAGAAGAAGAATTTATAATCTTACAGACCACAAATAGTTTTAAGTAACTAAAACTTAAAACAATACTATTAATTTCAAAAAAAAAAAACACGAAATTCAAAGAATTAAGAAAAGGTGCCTTTGAAACCGAAATGTCAAGGAAGGCAGTATGACTAATAGCATTAAATTCACGAATAGCTCGAGCGATAGGAATATTAGATGAATAAATTAGAGCTCACGTTGTCCCCTTAGAATGGAAGTACCTTCTACTGAAATATGAACGAGACGGTATCAATAAAACGGTTCGCGGATGACATATGGCAAAAATAATTTTTTTTATTTTTTGGTAGGACTGTTATAAGCTTACATGGCAAATTTCAGCGTGATATGTCACATAGTTTGTTTTCTGTGCTACTGTAAATAAGTCAAGCTCGAGTGTGTTCTTCGAATTTAACAATGCAAATTCAAGTTAAACAAAGAATTTGTTTGAAATTTTGTTATTCCAACAAAATTTCGGCTTCAGACGCCTTAAAAATGTTGCAAACAACTTATGGGGATCCTGCTCTATCGCGTGCACGTGTTTTCCAGTGGTACAAATCGTTCAAAGAGGGCCGTACATCGGTTGAAAACTTGCCTCATGAACGTCGTCCAGCAACATCAGTAAACGACGAAAACATCGGAAAAGTAAAGGAAATTGTGCTTGAAAATCGCACAAATCGCAAAATCGGTTAACGCTGAATATTATTTAGAATTTTTAAAGCGTTTGCGCGAGAACATTCGTCTTAAAAGGAAGGAATTGTGGGACAACAAGTCATGGTTCTTGCATCACGACAATGCACCAGCTCACACATCACGTCTTGTTCGCGATTATTTGAACAAAAATAATGTTAATATCGTTTCGCAAGCACCGTATTCGCCTGATATGGCTCCATGTGACTTTTTCCTGTTTCCCAATCTCAAGTTGCCGCTCCGTGGAAAACATTTTGAGACAATTGAAGTCATAAAAGAGAATTCGAAGAACACACTCGAGCTTGACTTGTTTACAGTAGCACAGAAAACAAACTATGTGACATATCACGCTGAAATTTGCCATGTAAGCTTATAACAGTCCTACCAAAAAACAAAAAATTTATTTTTGCCATATGTCATCCGCGGACCGTTTTATGGATAACGTCTCGTTCATATTTGAGTAGAAGGTATAACTAATATGCCTAGTAAAAGAGAACCTATTTTTTTATTGTTCACTCTTATCGGGAGCATAGGGCCTCAACAAAACTTGTCTTGCGTTGGTTTCGTTAACCTATTATCGAATATTATTCCAAGATCTTTAATTTCACTAACGCTCAATTCGATAAAATGGATCTTAGCAACATTTTTTATAAGTCGTTGAATAAGTCCAGTGCAAACATTTGCTCAAATTCAAAGGAAGTTGGGACTTCAGTTATCTGAAGTCAAGAATCTCAACATCTCTCTGGAGGTTATTAACACCCAGATCACCTTTAATTACCGAAAATACCTTTAAATCAACTGCATATCAGGAAATTTGCAAAGGTGAGACTACTACTGCGATCATTTCTAAAAAGCATGAAAAGAAGCGGCCCAAACACACTGGCTTGCGGTACTCTAGAGGAAGCAACAAAAGGGCTCGAGATCACTCCATCTATCGCAAGAACACAAAGTCTATTACACAAATAGCACCTAATAAAACGCTGAAAGGCCGACTTAAGAAAGCACATCTCACATTTTTCATATACCTATATACTATATATACTGTTTTTTAAGTTCTGTATGATACGCAGCGCACAGAGAGCGAGTATGCCAAAATTTACAGTTTAGAAGTCAAGGGATTTTTTAAGAGCTATAGCCACGTAAAATTAAAAAAAATGCATGCAATTTTTATTTAAAACGATAGTACAGTCCATATAATTTAATGTTTGAAGATTATTTCATGCAAATGTTGGACATGAGCTTTAACATAGCCCCACAAAAAATAATCTAAAGGTGTTATATCGCACGATCTGGGTGGCCAATTGACAGGTCCCGATCGTGAAATAAAATGTTCACCGAACTCGCCTCTCAACAAGTCCATTGTTACGCGTGCTGTGTGGTATGTGGCACCCTCTTGCTGAAACCACATATTGTCCACATCCATATCTTCCAATTCGGGCCATAAAAAGTTGGATATCATCTCATGATAGCGAACACTATTCACAGTAACTGCCTGACCGGCCTCATTTTGGAAAAAATACGGCCCAATAATGCCGCCGGCATATAAACCGAACCAAACAGTCACTCTTTGAGGGTGCATTGGTTTTTCGGGAATCACTCTTGGATTATCATTCGCCCAAATGCGGCAATTCTGCTTATTGACGAATCCACTGAGGTGAAAATGTGCATCATCACTGGAATGGAAGAAGCGCGCGATAAACTTTCTTAACAAAACACGCGTTTCTATAATAAAATTCAATGATTTGCAAGCGTTGTTCGTTTGTAAGACGATTCATGGTTAAACTATAGACCAAACTGAAGATGTTTGACAGTGAAACAAAATACGAAACGTGCGTCAGCTGTTTAAACCAAGTGTTTAAAAAGATAAAAGCTAAAAAATCACCAGTTATTTAGACATTGTACCCACCTTATCCAATGAATATGTAATTTTTGCGATTTTGGCGCATCTTTTATGCACAACAAACAAAAAAACAAAAAAAAAGAAATTAATTTTTCGAAGTTTCTGCTATGGTCTAATCCCTCCATTCAACTAACTAAGCGCTAAGGCATATAAAATTAACACCCTTATGATTTCTAATAGATGCACTAACAAATTTTCCCACGTACTTATTTAAAAATAATAATGATTTAAAATAATACACACCCATAAAGTCGTGTTATAAAATCATGTAATCGAGGTATACGTGTTTGCGTAACCGCTTGTTGACAAAACAACAACGAAATACAACTAATTTATGAAGTTTAATATACTTCACAAAATGTTAAAACTATTATACGCCACAAAGTTTGAAACGATTTACTAACTAAAAAGTACCACCTACTCATTCACACACACACATACTGGGACAAATGTTAGTTATTATGGGGAATTACAAGTAAATTAGGTTAGCGCCACCAACGCCACTGACGCCGACTATTGTGCCATATTTTTTGCTTTACAGCTTTGCTTCACAAATATATACATGCTTATATACATACGTACATAAATTCACACATACAAACATCTCCCTTTGCTTCCCTCTTTCGTTTGTTCCTATTTTTGCTCAACTGACACACTGTTGATTTATGCACAAATGGGAAAAACTTTTCAAAACCATGAAATTACTTTTCTCATGCACCCTTTGTTTTATTCATCATAACGCCTGCTACAACTGCATTGCACAGCACAGTTTGAACCTTTTTCATGGATTTCATGGGGTCTTTCATTCGAACCAAAAGCATCGAAACTTTGACTACCTTTGCCTTTTGCTTTGGAATATGAAAGACATCAAAATTAAAATAACAATTTCGCAACAATAATAAGCGCAATTATCATCATTTCGGCACCAGTGACATCATATCTGCACTCGAGTTGATACTCGTATATGTACTCGTACTTTGATGTCTACATTGTTGCATTCGCTACACATTTTGTCCATCTGAAGATGGTACAAATGTTAATGATAATGGGGAAACCCCACTAAATTTGTTGCTAAAACCGCAGCACTTCATTTGAACTAATGTAAGCAATTATATTCATAATGAAGCATCTGTTGCTGATTACCATTTGCCGCACAGCAGCTGTTTGGACTGTGCCAAACAATGTAAAATATAATATTAATAATTTTCATCATCAGATAGTTAAACTCGCAATCCAAACTATTGTTCACAAATTTTGAGTTCACGCGTTTTGTGAAATAAATTTTTCTTAATAAATTCAATGCTTTTGTGTTTTGCTCTGCACGCTTTTGTGAGCCAGTTATTTATGTATTCCAATATTCATTGCTTACTTAAATATTTAACTCATTACTACCTGCAGGTAAACTTGCGCCATATTTACGTGGAATTTTTGTGGAACAAATATATAAAAAAGTCTTTTAGATTAGAAAAATATCGCAGACTAGGCATCGCATTCTCCACAAACCAATAAAGTGAACTTTACCAACTGAACCGATTCCCAGCTCTAAAGTGCCCTATAAATCAATTATCTGATGAAAATAAATTTGTTCGCGGTTCACCTGGAGTATTAATCCATTATTCTTCCCAAGTGTTTTTCGTTGGGAGCAGCTGATCTGCTATAGTTGATTCGAGCGACGATTTTTTTGCGCTAATTGAGACGAATTCATATTAGGTGATGTCGATTCTACAAATTTAATAATTTGTTGGGATATTGCCAAATTTCAGCTGAAGGAAGAAGAGGGAAAGAAAATACAAGTACTTTCCCTTTGACGATAAGGCACCAATCAGATGGTGAAGCAATACCACTTTATACGAGTTTTTAAAAAAATTAAATATTTTTTCAAGATTTTTTTAAATGTTTTTTTGAATGGAATAGTATTATATTTTCTTTATAAAATTATAGTTTTATACTAATCTATTTATTCTTCTTAATTATTGCTTTCTCCATATTTTTATCAATTTGATAACCTGCGTTTATCCTTTCCGCAAGAGGCATTGCTCTTAACTACAAATTTCGGTACATCTACTAATCTTTAAATATTGCCATTTCGCTAAAAGCTACAATAGAGTTCATACTTGTTTTAACGAAAATTTTATCTGGACAAAAATTGTATTTGCCATCAGTCTGTGGCTCGAAATTAATAATGAAAATATGGCCTATGAATTATTAATTTCTTTAGTTGAAGAACGAAAATATTATATGTCTAATTTTACTACAGATGTCTAATTAAAATACAAACTCTTATTATGTCCCCTCAAACAATACCTTTTCTTTAGGGGAAATACACTGCCGAAAGTTACATTTAAAATATAATCAGTGTATTCCATCAATTCTCAATCAATTCTCAGAGCTCTTTAAAAGAAATTCAAAATTCTCCATTTACATTTCTTGTTAGAAAAAATCGTTATCCATGCCGTTGATTATACTCTAATAGAAAGTATTTTACTTATTTAGAACCTTCTTATATATACAATTGGTTCAAATTATGTAGTATTAAAATTCCCTTTCGGTCGTTATGAAGTGGTACGTTTTAATTACGTGTGCTAATTTTCGTAAAAATTCGAATTGAATGTCATCCCACAATTAATTTTTCCGCAAATTTCATATTTTTATTCTATAATCTATTTTTGATGTATAAATATACACCATATAGACAGTAATGGGTTAACTAACCGGCTACCTATGTTCATTTTCTCAGTATTTCCTCACCACCTTAAAACTATATACATAATAATCATATATGTACATTGGTTTAATTCAATTCAAATATTTGACTATTTGTATTATTACTACACCTATTGTTTTATTCTTTTATCTATTTTATATAGCCCTTGGCTGACTTATTGTATTTTAAATAGGTTTTGTGTTTGATGACTCATGATGACAAATTTGTGAACATAAACAAACAATGCTGAACTTTGCATATTTTATTTGTAGTTTGTTTTGTTATGCGTAATTTAGTTTATTTGGTTTTGTGTTTAGTAATTTCCCATCAAAATGATAGCTTTGCCCATTCAAATTACATGGAGTTGTAAACATTGTTAAATAGTTTCCATATTATGAGTTATTTTCATCACCATATGAGTTATTTTCATCACCACATGAGTTATTTTAATCGACGGATATTTTATGCCATACCAACCATAAAAATAATCATTTACTATGGGGCAATTAACAATTAAGTGCAAACAAACAGATTTCGTAGCAACGGCAAAGATATAGATTTCGATGTTATCCCGCTGTGAGTGGCGCTTACATCTTTTTTTATGTGCTTGGCTGAGCACCTGACCCTGATTTGTGATGTGCGTCTTGAGGTTGTTAAAAAAATTTAGCGACCTACAGTTTTATGCCGCCTTTGACCGGAAGGCTTTATTCTTGGCGATAATGTACTCGGAGTTTTGCCATTGCCTGCCGAGGGGTGATCGCCATTAAGAAGCAGCTTTTTGTTCAAGGGATCCGAGGGAACCAAGTCTGGAGAATAGGAGAGATGTGAAACGAGTTGAGACCCTGTTTTCATTAATTTTGTGACCACAACTGTTGAGGCGGGAACTGCTGCGTTGTCGTGATGGAAAAGGAAAATCACTTCCTTCCTCGATTCAAACGAATGTCAAATACAAAGAAATATGGCGTTATGGAGGAAACTTGGTCAGTAGTAGTGTCACCTCTCTCACTTTGCACGAACTTTTCAAGTGATCTTTGTACACAAAACACACAATAGAGCGCATAAAGATCAAAATAAAGATTTAAATCACTCAAATACCTTCTTTTATTTAGTGAAAAAGTTATTCATAAACAAAATTGGATAATTAATTTTACGCCACTTTGTACTTTTTAAGGAAGAAAAGGCGTGACACCTTGGCGAAAAAAATTGTCAAAAATCAACGGTATTTTGTAGTCACTTGAACTTGCACTTTGTTATGCTAAAATTCAATGGGCTATAAAACTGCATACCCAGAAATGTTGAAAAAATTCGCGTTAAAAAGGGGATGCATTTTTTTTTTTAATTTTGTACAAAGTTTGATACGTTGTGTTACATGATTTTTGTTGTTGTATGGACCATAATTTTATTAAATAATAGTGGTTCGCTTATAATTTTGTAGAGCGGGGTATATGAGAAGAAAGCTTAGTGGGAGACTTAATAGTGATTAGGGCAAGTAAATAAGTGAATGAAAAAAATGCAATAATAGGCAGAAGCAGTTGGAACCCCAACATTGCAACTCCGTCACCCTATAACTTCTGTATAAAAGAGTTAAGTAATATTGTATTTTTTTTGTTTTAAGGAAATTTCATCTCAAAAGATTTTAGTCACAAACAGACGTCAATAACTTTAAGTCAGTTACATCACATCCTTGTGTGCCTATCGCCAGTTTTGTGCAATGCAATATTTCGACAATTCAACTGCAATTTCTTGCATCGAAAGTAAATGCAAAGTTTTCACTTAGTATGTCACACAAACAAAAAAAAATGAACACACAAAAATATATTATCTCACTTTTATAGTTGAATGCAAAAATGATACAAGTGGATGGGCAAGTTTCCAGTGAGATATGAATACCTTGCGGAAGACTTACGAAATAGGCAAAACTACATATTTACATTCATACATCCATACATACATACATTATAGCGGTAAGCAGAGCGGTGAATTCGGGATTGATGACGCAGTGTGATTTTGCAATCGGCGGTGTGTGTATTTCTTTATCGTGGCTTTATGGCAGAAGCACTAAAAGTGCTAATTGCATTTGGGCAACTCGATAATAGTGAAAGTGTTATATGTACCTACATACATACATACACATATACGAATATATGTGAATATGACTAAAATATATTATAGTTACATGCATTCAGATGAGCCTCGTGCTGGCAACAAACACTGTTCGATCTATCGTTTCTTAGTGAATAGGAAAACTTCCGCTTGTTTGTTATTTACACATGGTTTTGGCTTTACCTTTATCACTCCAGGTTTCATTTGTGGCAAAACAATTCATTTTGCTTAGATGTTACAGTATTCGGAATACAAATTTTATGTATGTAGACTTATGCTCACATATTTAAGTTATGCTAACTTGTTTTCGTTAATTTTCTCTAAAAACATAGTACATTGTGTAACGAAAATTTTATTATTCAAAGTTCCAAACTTTCCAATTCAGAAAAATTTAATAAACTTGTGAAACTAATCATCAAAAATTTGAACTTTTAATCAGAATTTATATAATGTGTTAGTTTGAAGTCACTTAAAAATCGCGTTGATTTTTGAAAAAAAATTTTGGTATACAATGTTCAACATTTTTTTTCATAAAAGACTTCCGAACATAAAATATCTCGAAACATCTAGTTGACATTTTTGGGAATTTTTAGTAATGCTTATGGTTTTCACACGTACTGAGTTTCGCAAGATGCTCGGTTGAATAACGCAGCCACTTAGTTTATGATACTAGGTTGTTGAATAAGTTTTGTGATTCGATAAATAAAAAACACAATTTCTTGGTTTGAAATACACTTTATTATTCAGTATAGCCTCCCTGAACATCAATACACTTCTTCCAACGAGATTCCAATTTATGAATTCTCTCCCTGATGTGAGAATCTGGAAACTTGTAAACAGGAATTTGTTTAGGTCTGGCAACAGATGGAAGTCGCTAGGGGCGAGATATGGTGAATACAGTTGGTTCAATTCGAGCTTTAATTAAAAGATTTTAGCCTTTGTCAAAATGATTTTGTGACTCGGTGCAGTGTTCTGGTGTAAACTATTTTTTCTTTTGCAAAATGAGTATTTTTTCACGAATTTTTACCTTCAGCTGGTCCAAAAGGTTATAATAATATTCATAATTTATTGTTTTACTAGTTTGCAAGGACCCACTGTGCACACAGCTCTCTGACACTTAATACTTGAGTCAAAATATTGCTTACACTGCTCAATGAGATCCCTATGGCTTCTACTAAAACTCTTTCAGTCACTCGACGACTTTTCAATACGATATCCTGTATATTTCTATAATTTCTGGTGTTGTTGCTGGATGTATTTGACTTGGATCGTCTTCAAGGCTTGTACGACCACGTTTTAGTTAAGCAACCAATCTTTCTACTGCACTAATTGATGGCAGAAAGTCCTTTACACTTTCAACACTCGTTCATAATTTTCCTTTGCTTTTAAACTTTCCAAAAATAACAATTCAATCACTGGACGATACTTGATTTTTTCCATTGTGGAAATTGTTAAATGGCTTGTACACAAAAATTGAATTGACAGATTGAAATGAAACTTCATATACGTTCATATGAAGACTGTACCAACATAACAAAAAAAACAAAAATTGGCGAGTAGCAACGCTCTCTCTTATCGAATCACAAAAATTATTGAACAACCTAGTATGATGTATGATTTTCCATCCAGCACACGTGGTAGCGATTGTATTTTTATAAATAGGGGCAATCGCTAGTTCAACACTATATTTAGGTAGCAAAATATATGTTAGGGGTGAATAGCCCTCTCTGTCCTTTGTACACTTCGTTTGTTCTATGACAGTAGAAGACAGGTGGGGACTAAAAGGCAAGGATAAAATACATTTATTTTGCATTCTTAATTGTCAGAGTTACTGTCCCTCTGCACGTATTTAGCTATCTACGAAGGAGGAAGTGTAATTCGGATGTGGCGATTAAGCCTCTGTATATATTTTGCTATCTACTACTTTTAATGCTGCAGTGGCGATGGGCTACTGCCTGCGAGTAGGTTGGGCTGGTACTGCTGATGTATACTAAGTCGTTGACGATTCGTTAATTCAAGTGCAGTTCCTGGTAATAGTGGGTTGTGTTAAAATCAACACTTACTTACTTATTTATATAAGTATACTTATATACTTGTATGCCACTGAGTACATCCTAGCTGTAGTGCATGGCTTGATGCCCTACAAATGGAGAGAAGCTTTTTCGAGGCAAAAATACCTAAGTCGGAGGTGTGACATTATCAACCAGATGGTAGTGACGTATGCCACTCTGACGTTCAATTGGACCGAAGCCCGTTTTCGGGCCAAGCATAGCGGCAACAGTTGCAAATAAGTTTTCATAGAAAAGTCTGATCAAGTTGAAGAAAAATTCCTTTTTAGGTATAGGAGGAGTGGGCTACGAGTCCTATTTGGACGATTACGAGGTGTAATCCATGGGGACGAAGCATTATTACCAGATACATCATCGAAAATTTCCTCTGTATATCTTGGTTGGAGAATATGGGTAGTACAGAGAATTCCTCTATCGCTCTCTGGCATTCCCCAGACGTAGATCGTTAATATTTGGATTGCATGTACTGATAATAGATGCCCCACATTCTTATTCTCTCGATAAATTGCTGAGATTCTCAAAAAAATTTGGGAATTTTGAAGTGAAGTTATGAATCTCCATCCCACCTGTCTCTGCTTTTCCTGTAAATCTTCTCTGTTGGCTTTAGTGCAATGAGCAAAATAACCTGAGTGCTTGGAAAATATCTGGCTATCCAAAAAATTTAAATTTATTCAGTTGTGTGGTAGCTTTATGCAGCAGTCACTTACCTTTTCTGAAATAAAAGCAAGAAGAAAATTGCAAAATATTCTTTCTATTTTGATTTTGTCCAACCTGATATATGTTTTATTCGATACTATATCTGCGCTAATATTTTTTATGTCTCTCTTTTCATTTGCATCATAGCTCATCTCCCACTTATTAACAAATCTTAGATATTTATGTTACAAGAAGAATTAAATTATTTGAAAAATTCGTGGTAATTTTTAATTTTAGTTGTACCCTTTTAAAAGTTAATGTGTGTTTTACAAATTGTATGCATTGCTCATATGACGAGTGTTTTTTGTACAAACCTCATTTGGGTTTTTTCTTCGGCACTAAAGTAAACATCTTGCTTCTCATTTCTTCATATACGGATTTTTGTGGATTTTTTAATGTTATTTTGCAAGCGTCTTCGGCTATGTGTGTATATAATAATATATAATTAGAAATGACAATCCCGGGACTCCGAGAATGGAAAATTTTTTTAATTACGCAAATCTCGGGACTAGTCAATTCAAATCCCGAAACTGTTGAAAAAAAATTTTTTAGTAATTGTTAAAATTTGCATTCTGAAGAATTGTTATTTTTAATGAAATAAAAGCTTTAGTCGCAACATTGGTTGGGCAATGATCGTTTGCAATACCGTTTTTTTACAGTTAAAATTGTATTTGACGGAGAATTGTGTTTTGAAAGTTGCCTGAAGCATAAATTGCATAGGATTTTAGCTAGTCATTCGCAAACTTCAATTAATTGAAAGCCGTATGATTTGTCAGTAAATTTGATTAAGGAAATTAATATTTTTTCTATATTTTGGGTGAGTGACGTGACTTAGGGGCTATAATATAAAATCCCGGTTTCAGTAAAATCCCAAAAATGTGTATCCCTAATACACATGTGTTGGAGCTAATTTGAAAACGACTATTTATTTGTACAGCTTTTTAGTCATATTATGTCACGGTACACTATATTTGGATATAAACGTGTTAATGTCATTGCCACGATTTTAAAATCAACTTATGCGTAATTTTTTTGCTTGTCAATTAATTTGGCTACAGACCATACTAATACTGCATATTAGCTAGAAAAAATTGAGAAAACACGTTAGTCGTTAAATGTACAATACATAATGACGAAATAATCAAATTTCCCCATATGTAAATAATATCATAACACCTGTGATGCAAACTTGACATTTGTTTGGTTATACCGAATTTCCAGTAGCGTCCTCTTAAAATTATCCTGCAAAGGGAGTCATTTACAGTTTTATTTCGCCTCGCAACGGCAGATGATTTTTATGAACTTCTGATACCTGCTGAGAACTATTGTTTTACATGTTGATGAGAGAAAATAACGTATTGGTGTGGGGTAGTATGTAGTAGCTATTGTTGTTTAAGTTGACTGGTGCTTATAGAGAAGAGAATGGATGACTGTAAATTGTGAATTCAAATATAATCTCTTGATTGCTCGTTATTGATATTCGAGTTGCTAGAATTTCTGTGGAAATGTGGATGGTGTGTGCCTTTTTTGTAATGCTACAGGTTGAAATCTAATGGTGTTTTGCTCCATCAGTGTATAAAATGCTGTACTCATACATTCCGAGCTTTAGTTCTAGGTATTCAAACAGTGTAAAGTTGGCTTATAAATGGAATGAGGAACACTTGCAGACTCAAATAGCATGGACTGGCACATTGTAGAATCATTTTTGAATAATTCAAAGAGACACTGCGTTGTAATCGGCTATCTAGTAGACATTTGGCATTTACGGCTTATTCGTAGTATTTTTCTCTGAAAAGATGTGGGCGATTCTATGTCAAGTGTTTCAAATAATTTGCGTATTTCCGTAAATTCTTATAAATATTGGTTTATTTATAGACTTTAGTATAATAAGAACTAAAGTGCAAACATTTTGATAAAAATTTAATAATTTTGAGATTTAGTCAACGTTGAACATTTTGCTATAAAGTTTTTAAGATTTTTATAACATGTTTTTGACGTGATAACGTCTTATAATTCGATGTAGCCGCTGCATGCACCAAAAAATGCGTCGTTACCTTGCTTGAACTGCAAGCGAGAGCGCGGAATGAACGACAAAGAGGCACAATCGGCCTCCGCGTTCGACAACGTTCGATATCTGGCTCTCTCCAACTTGAGTGAACATATATATGATGTATATGCGAATATGTATATAAATTCACATATTTGTATTTGCATATTTCTCTGTTGAGAATAGGCATATGATAGGAAAAGTAGGAAATGAAAGGGAGTGTTTCGAGTATAATGTGTCTTGAAAAAGTCAAATCGATGATTGTGCCTCTTAGTGTTGTTGACTTATAAACGTCTGATGCACAATCGAAATTGAAGATATCTTTCATGAATTTGATAAATGTTTCGCCATTTTTCACGTTTGTGTAAATGTAACTTGACCTATTCCATTGCAATTCCATTTACCTCCTCCTCTATATCCATACAAAATATCTATCAAACAAATAAAATTAAAATTTTCTTTTGAAAAATGCAACCATTCCATCAGTATTTTCTTATGACGTTGTCACGTTAAACTATCGTCAGTAAACCAACTTTACAGACAACCCCTTTTTTTAATGTTTTAGGATAAAACATACCTTTTTGTAAAAAAATAATAATAAATAATAAATTTTTGTTAAAAATATTTGTAAACTTGTTTTTTGGCATTATTAAAAAAATAATAGTGCATGCATGAAGCATTAATGCTCCCATGTCCTCTAGTTTTTATTTTACCTGCTGTAAAATGACCAGAAATTGTATTATAGCTATTTTGGATCTATCATCTCTAAGATTAATGATAAGAAAAACATGTAAGAAAGATTTTAACGAATATAGCAATAAAGAAAATGATTTTGAATCATAAGTTAAGTAAACTTGTCAGACTTCACACAATATTTAACATCCTTCCAATTAAAAGCTTTCAATAACTTTGTAATATTTTGTATTACATATACATTTAATGACAAAAAATAAATGAAAATAAACGAATTATTTAAATGAAGTTTGTGTTAACGATGGTCGCTGCATATAAACATACACACTCTCATACGCTTATTATTAGAGGCAAACAAAAAATGGCGCTACCGAGTAAACTCAAGTTCGCTACTTAAGTCTTTCGTGTAAAGACACAAGAGCAATGGTGCCGCTGTGCGCGCATTTGAGCGAGTATTGTTAGAAAAAAGTATTTAAAATTAAAAAGCGCAAAAGTGCTGGCCGATACTTCCTATTGCATTCGCATCGGAAATGTAAGCAGCGATGTCCGAATGCCGCATTTCTCATTTCTTTGGTGGAAGTGAATTTTAAATGCAACCAAAGTGCGGAAAAACGAATGCAATTAAATTGAGAAATCACAAAAAAAAGGCGCACTGTGTATTAATATAAATATTGGCTGTTGTTAAATATGTCTGCCACTGCATTTTTACTGCAAATTTGCCTAACCAACGAAGCGTATAAATAGGCGTTTGCTGATGTACGTATATTTGAAGACTGCTTGTGCGCGCAAAATTGGCTGGCAGTTTAGGTGACGTTAAGCAACTAATTGGGTGTGGTTGGATTTACCTCCAAGTATTGATTTTTTTAGAGAAATTAATATTTTAGTTCTCGCATGGCATTTGAATTTCATTTTTTTGAATTGTCCAGTGCATAAGAAATATTTCGGTTTTTGAGCAAAAATTAAACAAAATGTATTTATTTGAAATACGAGTATATTCCCACACTTTTTATGGCTCTGAATTTTTTATTATTTTTAATTAACACTATTTAATCACTTTTAGCACATTTTATTTTCTCGTTTTGAGTCAATTCAATTTTACTATTGCAATAAAAGTCCAATTTGTTTGCACATTTACCACTAGATTCCGCTGGATCCGCATGGTTCCCGGGACCTAAATCACAAAATTTACAACTTCAGCGTAACAATGAACGCTTGGCCTTTATGCAACACGACGTTGTATATAAAAAGGAAATCCAAAATTTCCCTTCACTAACGATATATATAATCCACTTGTACGGCTAGCACGCCGTGCAGACCAACTTGAACTCCAGCGTGTGGAGGAAAAAACTGTTTTTATAATTCTTTGACACTCCAGTTAAATACCCCCGACGTAGCAGCAAAGCGCCCCAAATGCAGCGCAGCCACAGCGAACACAATGCGCGGCAATGTCAAAATCATCATATGCAGTATAACGAGCGAGGGAAGACATACATGTACATATATACGTGGAAAGCGAATTGTAAACAGCAATAAGAGATAACTGAAAAGAGGGTGACTGGCAAATGCAGCAACAAGCTCAAGAGATCACCAACTCAAAATTAAGCCGACGACGTAGTTTTGCTAAATAAATGCAAACGCGCATGCATTGAGGCAGGAATGAGCGACAAAAAGCAATAAATATAGTGAAAAAGCAATAATAAACACCAAAAACGAAAATCAAAACAAAAAAGCTGCAACATCACTCCAACCTTGAGTTGTGATAACGGTGGTCTTGGTTGTGCGTTAAGAGTTAAGCGCCCACTGGCAATGACATAATAACGGAATTGTTAGCAAAAGCACGCAAACGAAAGCGAAAGTGAAGCGTAGAGAGCGTAGAGAAGAGAGAGAGCTGAAAGCGCGCCAATATATGTAGCTTGAAAAAAGCTCACATCTGCCGGTTGCAGCTCTTTCTATTTCTATTTGAGCGCGGCTTTATAACAATATATTACATATACGAGTATTGTGCGCCTTTTAAGAGATGCGCTCCGTGTGTGAGCATGCGTACTTGGCTATTTGCTTGCGCTCTTCAACACACTCTCTTGTTTAACCCTTAAATGGGTAGCTCGTTTGATACAAATTTTATAATCTCTGATTTTCTAGCAATTTCGCCTACTCTTGGTTAGTTCCAAAAATATGCATTAATTAGTCTTGCTTTTCTTTCTTTATTTTCTTTTACCTCTTTATGGTAAGTGCTTGCAACATGCAGGCTCCCAAAGTTGGATAACAATGGAGATTAAATAAATACATATTTGCGTATGCAAAATATTATAAAAAAAATATGCTACTCCCAAGCGATTGCTGCAATAGCCGGGCAATAAATTCGTGCTACGCACAAAAATGGCAATCTGTAAAAATTATAAACGCATCAGTTTTTAGGGCACATAATTAAGTGACTAGGTCTATTTCTTGCTAGTTTTGTTTTTCCCACACTTATAGACGGAATTTATGGTTTATTTGTACCCGTGCGGTACTAGCGCACCAGGGTATTATGACTTGGTTTGAATAACGCTTTTTGGTAATAAAATGGAATCGAGAATGAAAAGAATAAAACAGTATTTCGATGGTTTTCCCCAAACCATAATAATAAATAAAATCATGAGTAAGGTCGAAAGAACAGCTCTTTTATGCATCTTTGGTGCTTTAAGGACTACCCCATAGTGCTAGAAGTGCTAACCAATTTGCCTGCACTAAATCTCGTAGGGAACAACGTGGCCGCCGCCTCGGCGCTTAGACTCTAAAGTATGGCGCTATGGAAAGAACGGTGGGTTGGCCACGCCTGTATTTTGCATACACTCAACAGTCACAAACAACAAGACTTTTCTATTCCTAGTCTTACCTTCGACAAGCTCTTCAAGACAAATATAATGTCAAGAAAGGAGTGGCAGACACCAAGGTCATAGGGAAGGGGGGAATTAAATTTTTATACAGATGGTTCCAAGCTAGACGATAAAGTTGGCTATGGAGTATTTTCGAAGGAATTAGGACTGGAACTATCCGGTCGACTACCAGACTATTGCAGCGTTTATCAGGCAGATGTTCTAGCTATAAAAGAAGTGGCTACATACCTAAATACCCATGCCGTAACAAAAACGACTATAAATAAACGGTGATTTTTTAGCTATTATCTTTTTAAACAGTTAGTTTAAACAGCTGACGCACGTTTCGTGTTTTGTTTCACTGTCAAACAACTTCAGTTTGGTCTATAATTTAACCATGAATCGTCTTACAAACGAACAACGCTTGCAAATCATTGAATTTTATTATAAAAATGCGTGTTCTGCTAAGAAAGTTTATCACGCGCTTCTTCCATTTTATGGTCAGTTTAATCGACCCACTGAAGCGGCTATACGAGCTATTGTCACTAAATTTAGAACCAAATTTACATTATTGGACATCAAACCACCGACACGCTTACATAGAGTGCGAACTGAAGAAAATATCGCAACTGTATCGGCCAGTGTTAATGATGACCATCAATTATCGATTCGTCGCCGTTCGCACCAATTGGGCCTCTCTTACTCAACACGGTGGAAAATTTTGCGAAAGGATTTAGGTGTGAAGCCTTTCAAAATACAACTGGTGCAAGAATTGAAGCCGAACGACCTACAGCAACGCAGAATTTTTGGTGAATGGGCTCTTGGAAAGTTGGCCGAAGATCCACTTTTTATCGAAAAATTGTGTTCAACGACAGCGCTCATTTTTGGATCAATGGGTACGTAAATAAGCAGAATGGTCGATTTTGGAGTGAAGATCAGCCAGAAGAATTGCAAGAGCTACCAATGTATCCAGAAAAGGTTTTGTTTGGTGCGGTTTATGGGCTGGAGGTATCATTGGACCGTACTTCTTCAAAGATGCTGCGAATCGTAACGTAACTGTGAATGGTGAGTGCTACTGTGAAATGATGTCCAACAAGAAAATGACAAAGGAATTGCTTAGCCTCTCAAGAAATGATATCTCGAAGGTGGTGGCTTGTGTCACCGGCCATTGCCTATTTGTCAGGCATTCCTTGAGACTAGGAGTATTCTCTCATGAATATTGTAGAAGAAACAGTTGAGCAATTCCTTTGCAATTGTCCAACCTAAACTCAAAGCTAAACTCAGAGCAGGTTGCCTAGGTAAACACTTTTCCAATTCCCTTACAGAACTATCTGGAGTGGGGATTATACCAATCTTGTGCTTCATAAGAGCCTCAAAATGGTTTCACGAAAGCAAATAAACAAGGTTCCCGTGTCGCACAGTGGTATCACAACGAACCTGTGAGGTCTAAGTGAGTTGGTCATATGGACCAACTACCACCATAACCTAACCTAACCTATAGAATCAACTATGCACTGAAACAAATTAGTTTAAATTCACATTATAAAGTTGGTATCATGTCAAGAAAGTGTATGTGTACGAAAAGTTACCGATAGATAGCGCTGTTTTATGATCAGTTTTTTATTAACGTTGATTTTGACAGTTTCACTTCTAATTGACAATGTTATTGACAGTTTTTACTTTTTTATTTAGTACGTCCGAGCAATGCCGGGCGACGGCTAGCTAGTGAATAATAAATTCCCCATTAGAACAGAACACCCCTATTCTTTCGGATACTCTAGAGAAAATTCGAAAAAACATTCTACCAACTTAAAAACCTTTAGGCCACAATTCTGTTAAGGCAAAATAGTTTAGAATTAATATTTTGGTTATTATGATTCAATATTATATATAAATTGATTTTTGGCCCTAAATTTTGAATTTTTAAATTACTATGAAGGAAAAAAAATATATTATGTTTTCAGTGAAAAAAGGGCTTGTATATATTGAAAACTCAAAAAAAAGTGAAAGGAATTGACATTACCACAATAATACAAGACAGTGCAAAATTAATCATCATATTTGACACTTGTGAACTAGACAACTGCAGTATACAAACAATGGAGTGTGTACAGTTCAAAACTAAGATTTCCATTACTCAAATAATTTTGTTTATTCAGTAAAATATTATTAAAAAAAATTGGGTGATTAATTTTGCCCCATGCATTAGGGAGGGCCAGTTTGTTTTTCAACAACGTTCGGGTTCTATATGTTGGTATGATTATAAAAAAATAGAGATCCTCCAAACACCCAAAAAGGGTATATTTATATATATATATCCCTGAGGCGTTTGCTATCCTGACCCAAGTTAGCGCTAAATGTTAAAAATAATTTTACTTTTTTTAATTTTATTTTGATTTTCATATAATATAAAAAAATACATGCATTCATTTTTGAACCGCTCTCCAATAAGGGCTGACTGCATTGATCGGAACAGATGGTAATCCGAAGGTGCAATGTCTGGCGGGGGGACGGTGGGTGGGGTGAGATTTCTTAACTTAGCCGCTCCACATTTTTTTGGACCGATTTAGCAACGTGTGCACTGGCATTGTCATGCAGCAAAATCAGTTTGTCATGTCCACCGTCCAATTCCGGCCGCTTTTCATTGAAAGGTCGATACAAACACATTTTCTGCAGTAGGTAACGATCGCTAGTGATGATTTCAGATAGTTTAAGGATCCCACCAGATGCACAACATAACCTTTGAAGCATGAACATTTTTTTTCGCTGATGATGGACCTGAGTTGAGCTTTTGGAAGCATCGAAACCACTCTTTACTTGTATTTGATGGAGCGTGATTACTGCAAATATTGATCAACATGCGACACTTTTTAGCCGCACTTGTCTTTAAAAGGTTATAATGAATGGGACGAACGTAGACATTTTTGTCGTCAGATAAAAAAGAATCTTTACCGTTAAAACGAATATACACTACTACGATCAAGACCTCATATATACACCTTCAAACCTCCAGTATATTACTAAAGCGAACACAAACACCTCTCGAGACCTCTTTTACGAGGGTGGAATCTTATTCCCATACCCAATAAAAAAATGTAAAAAAAATTTAAATATCAAAACAAAAACAAGAAACAAAACGAAAATACAAAGCAAATTAAATGAAGTTCCAATGGAGCAAATAAGGACATATAGTCACATGAAAACTATAATTTGATATCGACTCGTCGCTTGCTTTCAGCAAATTTTTCTAAACTTCTTTCCATCGTGGGAGTACAAGTATGTATCTAGATGTGCTGCACCATTTAACCGTTCTTGGGACATCGTACATATTAAGTGCACTACCTCTCATCATTCCTTACAAAAATAATGTTGGGAATCGAGTCACAAAGTAGTTTATGGTAATTTACAGAAATTGTTGCCCAAGGGGTTTTAACTTTATATATTCATGAATCATATATGTTCGGCACGGCATGTCTGTTCGGCACAGTGCAATGGTTTTGAAAACTGTTATTGTCTATTGAGCGGGATTCATATTGCAAACTATTTTATGTCAAAAAATAAATTCAATCTCTCATTCCTCAAAATTTCCTTGTAATTCTACTTCTTTTTGATTTGCGTGAAAAGCGACTAGTCGAGTTTAAGAAAGCGTTTCTCCCTCGTGCAGATAGACGCCAGTTGAACACACCAAGTGAAGCCAAGCTTATATCCTGCTGATCTTTAGGGCGTAAAGAAGGTCTTCCTCTTCCTCTTGCTCTGCTACCACCAGCTGATATTGCTTCAAATACTTCTAAAGGTCAAGCTTTTGTTCCCGTTTGTACAACATGACCTAACCAGTAGAACTGCTGGATCTTTAGTCGCTGCACTACCTCCAAGTCTGTGTACAGCTAATACGGCGCATTGTTCCATCGCCTTTGATATTTCTTATTGCCCACGTGCAAAGGACCAAAAATCTTGTCCAGAATCTTTCCCTCGACTTTTCCAAAGGGCGCCTCATCGAATGTAGGCATCGTCCAAGCTTCTCCGCCATACAATAGAACGGGCATTATGAGCAGCTTATAAAGGGTTCAACAAGAGAGAACTTTCCTACTTAGTTGCCTACTTACTTCTTCTGAGTCATCACTATAAAAAGTAGGAAATTTTGTATGGTATAACATACGAGATAATGAGGCTAGACTTGCAAAAAATTATGTTATTTTCGGCGCAACATATAAAGGTAATTTATTATTTTTTCTCTCTTACACAGTGAAGAAGTTAGGAAATACCTACAATACTACAAGTAATACAAAAATAAATAATACACCTTTGGCAATACGCTGTATGAAATGCTGCATTAATTTAAAATCAAACTCAGATTCGAGCATTTCACGATACACTGCTACACATTAAATTGAATCACAAACACTTCTTCTTAAGGGCAACCCTTACGCCTACGCACAAAGCGTATAAAGAATGGCGAAAAACCGGGAAAAAAACTCATAACCACCGCATTGAAAAAAATATTAAATTCAAAGCAAACCGTTCGAACAGGCCATTATGTATTGAATGTAGTGAATTGATAAGTAGGTGCACGCCTCAAACAATAAAAAATCATTGAGCTATCGATCATTGCCCTTAACCGATTTTAAAACTCAAAACTAGGTATCGGTGACTGACCAAATTTAATTTAACGAAATGGTGCGCGCGAACTACGGTCAGACGCCTTGTTCATGCAGAAAAGTATGTGCGTACGTAAACACGCCGATTTAGCTAATTATGATAATTATGCTATCAATGGCATACAAATTTTATGCAGCGTTTATTAAAAAGAAATAACTTATTAATAGTTAACTGCATTGAATAATTAAATTTAACCAAAGAAAAAAACTCAAAACAAAAATTGAAAATACGTGTCGACCTTACCAACATTGGCTGAGGATTCCCAAAAATGCAGTAAAAATTAGCCAAATTAATTAAAATCAGAAATAGACAGACCCAAGTAAAAGTAAAAATAACAACAAATAAGTAAGTAATCGATTAAATAAAACATGAGTTCGAACTCTCGGCTAATGTTTCAGTGAAATGTTTGTAGGACAAAATCAGTCAACCGTATTTATTTGTTTGTCTCTACCATTTCATTTGACCCATCGTAGACATGCAGAACTAACTGTAAATTTGTTATGAAGAAGCTTCTCATAAAATCACTTGCCATTCGGTGGCGGAATATTCTCATATGTGAGGTCCATCTCAGATACGGTATAAATGGACAGGTGGAGGAATTATCGGGGCACGCTATAGGTAATTTTTAATACTTTTTTGTTTTTTTTTAGTCGGGCGGTGTAAATCAAAATATCTGGAACATCATCAAAGGTGCCGTCACACCAATGGTATGTGGGGCATGCTCCCACTAACACTATAACATTCCTCCTCCTCGGCTGATTTCCACCGGAACCGCGTTAGCATTTCTTCAAGGTGTTTATGTCTATTGACACAACAGGTTCCTGCGTCTAGGTTCCACTCCTGTGGGCGTATGGAGATTTTACGCCATTGATAGTATTCACTCCTCCCACTGTCTTCGAAAGCGGTTGTGGGGAGAGTATGCAATAGTCCGATACTCACAAACTATTGTCTTGTTTTCAGTTCGGTACTGTTGTGAGTGTTTGGCTCAAGCGTCTGTGTCTGTCGTCGGTTTGTCTAAAACAGTTTATCTCCACTGTCCACCTGCTAGAAAAAGGTACCAAAACTTTGTAATCAACGAATAGGCTTTATATTTTTAAGGTTGTTTTCTATTTTTTTTTCTCCTTCTTTTTCTCCTAAGAACTTTCAAATTATGACTTAGCTGGATTAAGTAAATTACATAAGAAATAATCTACCTGGCCTTGCTACTTAATTAATTTAATATCTTAATAGTATTGAATACTTAATCTATCTTTCTGCTTCTACTGCTGCTGCCGCTGTTGTTGCTGCAGCAGCAACTACTGCTGTCGTTTCTGGACTTTCATTTCCCAGTCAATGCGGTTGAGCCTCGTCACGACAGTAGCCGCGAACGTGTTTGCGGCATCCTATTTAATGATGGTCGAGCACATATCCAGGACAAATCTAGCGTGAGATGGCGGGTGTTCGAATGCTTTCGCCAGCATTGCTCGTTCTTCACCGAAACGTCTGCAGTGAAAGGCCACATGTTCTGCTCTCTTGACTGTATTCGAGCAACTCGGGCAAAAAGGGCTGTCGGCCAGCTGGAAACGGTGTAGATATTCAAGGAAGCAGCCGCGCCCGGTGAGTATCTGAGTAAGGTAGTAGTCAATATCGCCATGCTTCCTATTCATCCACCCTTCAAGGTTCGGTATGAGTTTGTAAGTCAAACGGCCTTTGGTTGACTCATCCCATCTTTTTTGCCATTCGACCATCGATCACGTTCTTTCTACAGCCTTTTCTGCTATCGTCGCTTTCACTCTTTTTACTCCATAGAGGCGATACGGCTCCATCGCATGAATATCCACTGGTATCTTTCTAGCAGTGACGCATATTGCGTCGTCTGATACCGTTTTATAAGCGCATGCAGTACGTAGTGCGCTGCGTCTGTGGGTGCGAACTTCCTCACGCATATGGCTATGTTTAGCCTCAGCCCATATCGGCGCCGCATATAATACGATAGATTCCATCACAGTCGATATGAGTCCTCTGCTCTCTCCTTGCGAGCCACTTATATTAGGCAGAATTCTCGCTTGTGCACCATTGACAGCCGCTCCTTTACAATTAACTGCTGCCAGATAATGCTTGAAGTTTAGCCTCGTGTCGAGCATGACTCCGAGATACTCAATCGCCTCCTGTGAGAATATTTTGTGTCCGCCAACCGTGATTCTCATAATTCTTTTTTGCTTCCGTGCGCTTATAAGCACGGCCTCTGCTTTCTGGGTTGCCAGCTCCAATCTCGCATTACCGAGCCATCGCTGTACTCACGCTGGTGCTTCCAGCTGATCCAACTGCTTGTCTACAGCTACCAGCGCAATATCATCAGTATATCCTACGATCTCCACCTTATCGGGAAGTTTCAGTTTTAAGACTCCGTCGTACAAAGCGTTCCAGAGTGTTGGCCCCAGGACCGATCCCTGAGGGACCCCACCAGTAACTTCGTGCTTTTTTGACCCATTATCAGTATCGTACTGCTGAAATAGCTTCTGATGATGTGCAAGAGATAACATGGCATTTTCAAAAGTTTTAGGGCTAGCAGTATGTTAGACCATTTTGCCGAATTGAAAGCATTCTTTACATCCAATGTCTTGACTGCTCATAGCTTCCCGAGCTCGTCGGAAGCCAAACTGTTTATTAGAGAGTTTGCTGGGGCTTTCTAAGCTCTCTTGCAGGCGATCACATATGGTACGTTCAAAAATTTTCCCTACGGTGTCCAACATACAAAGAGATCTGTATGCGGATGGTTGGTCAGGTTATTTGCCTGGTTTAAGTAGCAGCACAAATCGTTGTAATTTCCATCGCTTCGGGAAGGTTCCTTCGGCTAGGGAAGCACTATATAGGCTTGCGAACATCTGGGGTTTAGCCCGTATCGCGGTTTTAAGTGCAATGTTAGAAACCCCACTTATACTTATTAGGTGCGGTTATATATATACAGGGTGCACTTGCATATTTATGGCCATAACTTCTCGAAATCGTTATTTTTATAATATTTTCACCCAACTTAACACAAGAAATTAAGAGACATGCAATTATCGTCGCTACATGTACATGAATTAGAAGTGTCAGGCGGCGATGCAGGATCTGTTGCAACACGCAAAAAAAACACCAGACATGTTCTGACACTGCCCGATCTGCAGAGGGAGCTTAATGTTTCTGAGGGTCTTAGCGGTCGAGTTGGGCATGAAGATCTCCGCTATAAATCCTGTGTTAGACGGAGAAGACAGTTTATTTCGGAGTAAATACGGGAACAGCGAGTTATCTGATCAAAACACCTTCTAAACAAAATTAAACCCCCTAAAGCGCCTGATATGTTATGACTTTTTTCTGACGAAAAAAATTTTGGTCAAGACCAAAAGACCAATCGCAGAAATGACAGATGGTCATGCTATTGTCACGCACACGAAATTTTCAGCTACTGTTATGGACTCAGGTGTTGTGAGCATCAAAGGACATGTTGAGTTCAATTTAATATTAGATAAAATACTTTATTGTTTTTCAACTTTTGTTAAATTGTTTATAATTTTCTGTGAGTTAAGTAGGTTTTGTTTGTAAAGAAATGTGTATAAATACGGAACATTTTTGTAAAATATATTGAGAAAAAATTGTAACTTTGTCAATTGAAGCAGCAAGTTTTCATTATTTTGGGCAATTGTTGGATACAGGACTCTCCCCGCAGCATTAAGGATAGAGGACTCTCCACGCAATGGATTTATAGCCGTTATTGATCCTTCCCGCATCGGTTTCTTCCTGCAACGTTATTGGTCCTTCCCGCATCGATTTCTTCCTGCAACGTTACTGGTCCTTCCCGCATCAATTTCTTCCTGCAACATTATTGGTTCTTCCCGCAACAGATTTGTAGCCGCACACAGGATTCTCCCCGCAACATTTTTGAACAGGATTCTCCCCGCAACATTTTTGGTCCTTCGAGCCGGATATAGTCACTCCGCTTGCCTTTTGCATATACGCATTCGCTTGTGTACATACATACGCGTAGCAAAAGGCGCAACGATTATTAAGAAAATTATTTTTGTGCATTGTGTGTACGTTTGTGCAGCCGTTCCTGCATTTAACATCGCGAAAATTCTAAAAACCCGTCGTTTGCTTTTCTGTCATATTAAAAATGTCGAATTCCACTAAAACGCGCGATTCCGCTCTCAATGCCATTAAACGGTATATGGCAAAAAGTATTGACGAGGCATTCACTATGGATGCAGAAAATATTGCAAGCTACCTTCAGTTATTGAGTGAACAGTGGGTTCGTTTTAACGTTGCTCAAGACGCTGTAGAAATTACGTGTGGTGCCGATGTTATTGAAATTGAAGAAAATGTGCGTATCCAAGCCGAAACTTGGTACTCTACAGCTTCAGCTAACTTTAGCCGCGTGAAAAATTGTCGTACTAATTCGCAAGATAGCTCCACAAAGGCATCTGTGTCCACGGTTATACGTTTACCGAAAATGGAGTTGCCCACATTCTCCGGTGACTCTACAGAATGGATTGGTTTTTTCGACGCGTTTTCTTCGTTAGTTGATAATAACTCTGCTTTAACAGATGGACAAAAGTTGCACTATCTCCGAAGCTGCTTGAAAGGTGACGCGTTGAAAATTATCAGTGGTTTTAAAATATGTGACGCAAATTACGTTGAAGCTTGGGGTCTATTAACATCGCGGTATAAGGTTATTCGTGTAATTGTGGAATCTCATCTTCGCGCGTTGGCTGAAATTAAAAGAGCTTCGCATGACAATGCTGACGCAATCAAAGGTGTAATTGATGCGTTCCAACAGCATATTCGCGAGCTTAAAGCGTTGGGTCGTCCGATTGAGTTTTGGGATGATTGGTTGGTACATGAGGTCGTCAGTAAGTTGGCATTCGAAACGCGTAAGCAGTGGGAGTTATCGCTCGTTAGTGATGATCCTCCATCTTTTGAGCAACTAATAACATTTTTAGAGATAAGATGCCGATCGTTATCGATGTTTTCGTCGTCAACAACATCAGTACCAATTAAGGTTAAAACTGCATCATCAAGCAAGTCGACAAATGTGTTCCACACGGTATCAAAACAAAGTAACGTGTGTGCATATTGTAGTGGACCTCATAAAATTTACAGTTGTGAAAAATTTCGTGAATTGGACTTGTCTACAAAATCACAGTTCGTGAAGCAAGGACACATATGCTTCAACTGCTTAAGTTCAGGTCACTATAAAGACCGTTGTAACAGTGCTTCCACTTGCCGCATGTGTAAACAACGTCATCACACTCTGTTGCACGGTGCTTTGCAGTCAACGACCGTTACCGCAGTGAACAATTACGCGACGCATTCGTTATGTGCTGCTGACGCCACATCAAAGGTAAGCGCAAAAACTTGTGAATTTCCAGCAAGCGTCGACGTTCCACGCGTTTCTTCATGCTTGAACTCGAGCTCCAATCCACCCATAGCTGTAGAAAGAGTTGTGCTGTTATCCACCGCATTAGTGAAGGTACGCGACTGTTCTGGTAATTGGCAGCCCGCACGTGCACTTTTCGATTCTGGATCACATGCTTCCTTTGTAACCGAAGCGTGTGTGCAACGCTTAGGCCTGCCGCGATCAACATCTGAAGTAAACATTACTGGAATTGGGTCAGCGCAAGGAGGACGAGCTAGAGGTGAAGTATCACTTTCTCTTTCTTCTTTCTCTACAAATCAATGCTTTACTGTCAAAACGTTAATTCTGTCTAAAATTACAAGCGACTTGCCAACACAGACTATAGCTACTTCATCGTGGCCACATATCCGAGGTTTGTTTTTAGCCGATCCCCATTTTATGAAGCCTGGACGGGTCGATATATTGATTGGAATGGACGTTATGGATCAACTGATCTGTACAGAACTTCGTAAGGGTCCATCTGGAGCTCCTATGGCTCAACTGACGGTCTTTGGGTGGACTCTGTTTGGAAGCGTGAATGGATCTGAGCCTGATATGCCACGCTTACAGTCGTTACATTGCGATGTTCATTTGGATCGAGCATTGAACAAGTTATGGGAGTTAGAGGAAGGTACGCAAAAAACGTTTCTTACGCATGAGGAGCGTTACTGTGAAGACCATTTTGAAACAACGCATCGAAGGGAACCTAACGGACGGTTTGTCGTCGAATTGCCGCTGAAGCCCGATGTAGCTCTGGGAGAGTCGCGAAACTTTGCTATCCGGAATTTGTTACGACTTGAAAGAAGACTCGCTTGTGACTCCGATCTTCGTTTACGCTACAATGAGTTCATGAATGAACTCATTGACATGAAACATATGCAGGTCGCGTCAGAGACTATGAATCCAACGTATTATATGCCTCATCATCCTGTTTTAAAGGAAAGTAGTACCACGACCAAATTGAGGGTTGTATTTAACGCGTCCGCAAAATCAACTTCCGGAAATTCGCTGAATGACGCATTATTTATAGGACCTCAATTGCAGGAAGATTTATACTCCATCTTACTTCGCTTTAGAACACACCGCTATGCTGTAACAGCAGATGTCGCCAAAATGTATCGTCAAATCTGCGTATCCTTAAAACACGCCGATTTGCAACGCATCGTATGGCGTAGCCACCCATCCCTGCCTATCCAAGATTTTCGCATGGTTCGCGTAACGTACGGAGTGGCTGCTGCATCTCATCTAGCTGTCCGATCACTTCAACAGACGGCAAGAGATTCGTCGAATGGTTGTGCTAGGGCTGTTAGTGTTATTCTCAAGGATTTTTACATGGATGATCTACTTACTGGTGCATCTAGTAAAGAAGAACTTCGATTGTTGCAGCAAAATATTTCCGAAATATTGAGGGAAGGGGGGTTTGAACTTCGTAAGTGGGCATCGAACTGCGCTGAGCTAATCGCAAGCATTTCTAATGCATCTACGAACATATCACATTATATTGTCGACGATAAGGATGTTCACGCTTTAGGTCTTATCTGGAACACAGAAGGAGACTATCTCACGTTTGCTATTAACTTGAGGGAACCGCCAGTTAAGTTGACCAAGCGCATGTTTCTATCAGATGCAAGTACGCTCTTCGATCCTCTGGGCCTGCTTGCTCCCGCTACTATAAATTCAAAAATTTGGTTTCAAGACATATGGCGCACTAAGGTAGGTTGGGATGATATCATTCCTGAGTCTATCGCAACGAAGTGGTTGGAGCATCGCATAGAACTCAAGAAACTGGCACATTTGAAGGTGAAACGTTGGTTTGGTACTGAAGTAGCTGGGTCATTTACGCAATTGCACGTATTCGCAGACGCGTCCGAGCGGGCTTACGCCGCCGTTTTGTATGCACGAACAACACAAAGCGACGGTAGCATTATTGTGTCATTAATTTCGTCGAAAACCAAGGTAGCTCCGCTTAAGCCGACAACGTTGCCACGTCTTGAATTATGCGCCGCTCATCTTGCTGCTAAACTAGTGCGAAGCGTGCTGCACTGCTGGTCTGATCTCCGTTATCCGCTTTTCGCTTGGACTGACTCTACTATAACATTGGCATGGTTACAAGCTCACCCCAGCAGATGGGTGACATTTATAGCCAACCGCGTCGCTGATATTCAAGAAGTTTTGCCTCCCGAATGTTGGAACCACGTTCGTTCTGAACAGAATCCTGCAGATTGTGCTTCAAGAGGTATAACTCCCTCCGAATTATTACGTCATCAATTGTGGTGGGCTGGTCCTATTTTCCTGAAAAGCACTGAACAATTGTGGAAGCAGAAAAAATCTAAAGAGCACACTACAGAGCTGGGCATACGAAAGAGTATTCGTGCCCATGTGATTAATTCTACAGATCATTGGTCCGTGATGACAAAATACTCATCATATTCTAAGCTGCGTCGAGTTATTTCCTATGTTTTACGTTTTTTGACTAACATTCGGGCTAACAGACGGCTTAATGTAATAAAGCGTTTTGGTACACCGAGTTGCCAAGAGTTATTTGAAGCTGAACTTCGCCTAATAAGGTATACGCAACAGTTTTATTTTTCTAATGAAATTTCTCTTTGCAGCGCTAAAAGACCAATCCCACTTCGCAGTAGTCTTTTGCGTCTGCAGCCCTTTCTGGATGGGACTTGTGTTCTACGTGTTGGAGGAAGAATAAAAAACGATGAAATTGCTCCAGATGTTAGGCATCCCATTATCTTGCCTAAGAATTGTCCGCTTGCTAAGTTAATAATCTGCGAAATACACAAGGTCACTTTGCACGCTGGGCCCCGCATTATGCAAACTGTCTTACAACGTCGTTATTGGGTTATCGGCGCTCGTAGCTTGATCCGTAATATATACCATAAGTGCGTGAAATGCACTTATTTGAACCGCAATCTTACCACACAAGTCATGGGTGATCTACCTGTCATTCGTACAACCTACGCCCGTTGTTTTACTCACACTGCTGTTGACTTCGCTGGACCTTACCTCTACAAATTCACCCAAGGAAGAGGAGCTAAGGCTACCAAAGGCTACATTTGTTCGTTTATTTGTATGTGCACTGGTGCGATGCATCTCGAATTTGTTGGTGACCTGTCAACACCAGCTTTCCTAAATGCGTTTAAAAGGTTCACCAATCGTCGAGGATTTTGTAAGGTCATGGCATCAGATAACGGTACAAATTTCGTTGGAGCCGAGAAGGAGTTGCGCATTGCATTTCAACAGTGCATGGCTGATATTAAACTTCGCTCTTTCTTTGCGGACTCGAATATCGAATGGCGATTTAATCCACCGGCTGCACCCCATATGGGAGGTTACTGGGAGACCGGAGTCAAACGTGTTAAGTATCATTTAAAACGCGTATTAGGAGAAGTTCCACTATCATACGAAGAGTTCAACACACTTTTGACTGAAATAGAAGCTTGCGTAAACTCTCGTCCACTCTGTGACAACTCTGAAGCTGCTGGTGACTTAGAAGTTTTAACTCCCGGACATTTCATAGTCGGTGAACCGCTGAAGTCAATACCGGAACCTGAGGGTCAAGGGTTTCGTGGAAATCTTCGACAGCGATGGCAAGCAATTTCTGCCATGAGACAACATTTCTGGCGTCGTTGGAGAGACGAGTATCTCGTGAGCTTACAACGTCGCACTAAATGGTTTCGTTCTTCACGCAACATTGAAGAAGGGGATGTGGTTGCTGTATTCAACGAGCCTAATCCTCCGACGAAGTGGACGATTGCACGAGTGATCAAATGCCATCATGGCACCGATGGACGCGTAAGAGTAGTTACGTTGAAAACACCGCATGGCGAATTGGTTCGCCCTATAGTCAAACTTTGCCTTTTGCCAACGAGAGGAGATTTATTTCATGAAGAAACTAATAACTTATCGTAAATGTTTTTCAAGGCTTTTCATTTTCTTTTTAATATTTTGTTTTGAACTTATTCAGATAGTTCAAGGGCGGCGGTATGTTCAGTTCAATTTAATATTAGATAAAATACTTTATTGTTTTTCAACTTTTGTTAAATTGTTTATAATTTTCTGTGAGTTAAGTAGGTTTTGTTTGTAAAGAAATGTGTATAAATACGGAACATTTTTGTAAAATATATTGAGAAAAAATTGTAACTTTGTCAATTGAAGCAGCAAGTTTTCATTATTTTGGGCAATTGTTGGATACAGGACTCTCCCCGCAGCATTAAGGATAGAGGACTCTCCCCGCAATGGATTTATAGCCGTTATTGATCCTTCCCGCATCGGTTTCTTCCTGCAACGTTATTGGTCCTTCCCGCATCGATTTCTTCCTGCAACGTTACTGGTCCTTCCCGCATCAATTTCTTCCTGCAACATTATTGGTTCTTCCCGCAACAGATTTGTAGCCGCACACAGGATTCTCCCCGCAACATTTTTGAACAGGATTCTCCCCGCAACAGGACATGCTTTAATCCCCTGGATTACTACGTATGGGTGGTAGTTGGGTGTGAAACCAATAAACATCCTTATAACACCATTTCTTCTCTGAAGCCTGAGAAGATTTTTCAGGGCAGAAATACACTCGGAAGTTTACTATTGCCTGCCTCTGGTCGACTGCTATTAAAACAAACATTGTCTATCATTTGTAGATTCACATTCGAGGTTTCGAACCTCGGCCCTACCTTAGCGTGCCCTTTGGGGATGACTTGAAGAAATTCTCCAGCATAGATCCCTTTTCTCTCCTCCACTACATCAAAAGCACTGAATAGTTGTCGAAGGTTTTCTCTTCCCAATAATTTTTCTTTACCACATTATGGTATCAAAACGGCACGTAAGTGCTACTTGAAGTGTGCCTGTAGCACCCTTGCCATTTTACCTACCGACCTTAATCGTCTAGCTGCCACAGACTTCCCCCTGAAAAACACCAGCAGTATTCATTAATTTCCTCCATTTGTGGAACAACATCAAGACGCACACCACAAATAGGAGGAGGAGCTCGGCCAAACACCCAAAAAGGGTGTACGCGCAAATTATATATATACAATATATATGTATATATTCATTAATTTTAAGGAAATAGATAAACTGGCGGATTTTGAAAAAACCCCTGCTCCTGCTTTTTTCAGTCTTGAAGAAATTATTAGTTCTTCAAATATAATTGGTGCATTTGGATGTCTTGCTTGACATATTCCTCGAGGAAAAATCTTGGTTGCACGCTTAATTAAAAAGAATGCTCGACATTTTTTTAAATTAAAAACAAAAAAATACCCAACATCGATACCTGTAAAAAAACCATGTCGAAAACCAATGAGAATTTTGACCCACTTTAAACTTTCTCTTTATTATACCAAAATTCAATATGCTACGCTACTTTATATTATGAAGGTGATAATAAGTAAATATGTATGAAATCGAAATAATTGTTTTACAGTGCCTGGCTTGTGTTTTGAATAAACAGTCATAGTACCTTCAACGGAAAACTTCTAGCTCCTTCTAGCTAAATCGCTATCGGAATGATAGTGACAAATTCTAAAATAAAATCGAATGGTAATAAATCTAATTACATGCATCATGCCCATATATATGTAGGTACTTACGTGTATTAGTTCACCTTACAAAACTGTGCACTCACCTACTCGAATATTTGAAAAAACTATTGGGCTACAATTGAATTATTGACTTCAAAACCCCCTAAGCATTTGTTTATTGCATAATCTGTAGCAAATCGTGCATTTCAATACAAATAAAAACAAACAAAAAAATAAACAAATAAAAGTACATATGTTAATCGAATGAAAAAAAGTAAATACAAATTTTACCAAAAAATCGTAACACAAAAATGTTCGCAATGAGGTTTTCAATAACAAAGTAAATCATTTGCAAAAATTTTAAGCAATTTGGTATGTGTGCAATTTCAAAAATAAGGAAGTGAACGCTAATAAACGAAAGCAAAAACAAGTTGTTGTTGTTCGAATATGATAGCCAATGAGGTAAGTGGTCCAGACATTTCAACTAAAAAAGTAGGATGCAGACGGAGCAAAATATGAACAAGTAGAGATACAAATGTGCATACGTACACACATACGCACATAATTTAGAGATAGCAAACACTATGTGTGTGTATTTGTATATACTTATATACAATATTGTGCAAAGCGTTAGCAACTTTGCTCAGATAAAAATAAAGTTTTTTTTTACAATAGAATAAGTAATACTCGCATATTTCCGTCAAATGTTAAGGGGGATTTCGTTCTTGATGTTAGTCAAATTGCCACAATTTTTGTTCAAAACTAATATAAATTGAAAAATCATATTCTTCCTAATTGGCGCGATAACCGCTTACGCGATTTTTGCCGAGTTTAACAAAGCGCACCAGCCGCTTCTTTCTCGTGCTAACCGGCACCAGTTGACACACCAAGTGAAGTCAAGTCCTTCTCCACCTGATCTTTCCAACGCAGAGGAGGTCTTCTTCTTCCTCTGCTACCACCAGCTGGTACCGCATCGAATACTTTCAAATCCAGAGCGTTTGTATCCATTCGAACGACATGACCCAGCCAGCGTAGCCGCTGCATTTTTATTCGCTGCGCTATGTCTATGTCCTCGTGAAGCTCATACAGCTCATCGTTCCATCGCTTGCGATATTCGCCCAAAATTCGGTCCCAAAATCTTTCGCAGAATTTTTGTCTCGAACACTCCAAGCGTCATAAATCATATTATTTAAATTAAAGATTGTAAGAATTTCATTTGGAAACCGATCTAGTGAGAAAAGGAAATAAACTCTATCGACGACTGAAAAGAATTATCTTTTTCACGACCTTTAATGCAAATATAAACATATCTTCTTTATTAACGTGTCAAATAAGTGTTCAAATAGAGCTTACAATTTCTCTCTTTCTGTGTATTTTCTCAGCTATTTATATTATCTAGAAAAAGTGGCATTACTTGCAAACGGCAAAAAACGTGATTTGAAATAAGATGAAGCAACTTATACTATATACTATACTATACTATAACATATAAATTTATTTTCTTATTCTAAAAGAGTCGAAATAGTTAAAAATTCTCTATTCAATTGGGGCATTTGATAATCAGATTTTTTCCAAAACATATGTATGTATATGTACAATGGTACAAAATATATTTATTAATCCATTTTACCCCGGCCAAAGACATCAACTAGTGAATAATACGTCAAGGATATAGTAGCATATCATATGGCTTAACATGGACAATTTCGAAAAACCATTTGGGTAACCTAAGTAGATGGGCTGCGAGCAGTGGCCTAAATGTTATCCCAACTAAATGCAATGTTCCTTAGTTTAGACTACCATCAATCAATGGGGTTGGAATTCCGCTTACAGACGAGCGATATATCTAGGAGTAGTGCTAGATCTGAAGCTTAACTGGAGTCACAATGTAGAAAAGCGGGTAGGAAAGGCTTATGCAGCTTATTGTACGTACAAAAGCCTAAACTCGCACTCTGGATACATGAGCCAGCAACTAACTATGACGCGGCCATGAAAGACTTCCAGTAATGAAGTGGTGATAAGGTTTGAATCTATATTCACTGCTTGGAGTTCAATTTGGTGCATATCGCACCAAAGGTCAACAAATATCGAAAAACTGCATCAAAGTCACTCAGATTTCTTTAATTATTTGGCTGTGGTCACGGGCTAAATTGTTAAAAAGGGTCTAAGTATTATTCGCATGCATCGTTTGCGTGTCCGATTTGTGGCTAGTAAATTCTTAGTTTTTCTGCCGCCTCGCACTGCATTAGTTCTTCGTGCCGATTTTGGCGAAATCTTAAACTATAAAGTTCCATTATCATAATATTTATAGATACACATATAATATGGTGAGTTAGCTAAAAATACCATTCTGGTGACGACGTTTTAAAACCATAGAAGAAATTGCATGTAAATTTACCATCTCAGAAATCGAGTCTAATATATTTTTCCAAAATTAGAAAAAATGTTGTAATAAGTGTACTTTTTCACTAGTTGGTTTTAAGACAAAAAGTTGTATAACAAAATAGTAAAACCGTTATCGGAAGAGAAACTGCCTTCATTAATTTCTATATGAAATATTCTGAGGCCTTTTTCAATAACAAAAATATTAATGAATTAAGAATTTCTTTCAAAATTGATGCCTAGATGCCAGTGGGGAATAATTTCTTAGACGGTCCCTTTTTTATGCCATCTGTGTTATTTTTGACATTTGGCAAGTAGTTGTAGAATTTTAATAGATATATGAACTTATTATGAAAATGGTCAGTCTTTAGGAACAACATATCGCAAAATTCGTGAAATTTTTGGTGGAAATATTCGTTCAAATCAATCGACAATGGAAAGGTTGGTAAACAAATTTCAAGAAACTGGTTCTGTTGGGGATAGAAAAAGGATTGGCAGACAAAAACTGGATATTCTGCTGAAAGTAGCGCAAAGTATTGCTAAACAATCTTCAACATCGAAATCTGGACGTTCTTAACAATTAGGCATTCATCCCCATGGTGGACATTTAAATGATTTAATTTTTCACATGTTAAGAGCCGTACTTTGAATAAAAATAGTGAATCCTTAAAGCATTTGAATTTGTGCATGTTTTATTTTAAAACAACGTCTAGACGAGTCTTTACTTGCTTTTTATTTAATCATTGAATTTCTCATAATGTTTCTTTAAATTTTTACATGTAGTAAAAAATTATTTCTTATACGTAATTTAGAGCAAGAATAATTTAAAAGCTAATTTTTAGCTAAAGTTGGCGAAATTTGCTTAAGTTGTGCACAATACTGTATTCCTTCGGTATGTTTGACGATTGTTGTGTGACTTTACCAGTCTCTCATTGCAGTCAATTAGAGTTACATACGAACGCATAATCTGTTAACGTATAGTTGATGGCTATAGTTTGGTTGGGAGACGGCCGCGCTTTGTGCCTTATCATGCTGCCACCACTCATGAGTCGTAGCTTTGCTACCAACAACAAGTGTGATTAAAAAGTAAAGGCGACGACGTCAACCAGTTGTACCTGCTTTACTTTTTCTAACACATCAAAGCCCTATCACTAGTTGCAAGATTACTTTACTAGTCAGAGAATCAGTTGCGATTTTAATGGTACACAAACGACAATAAAAAAATAGTTCTGGCGATGATATTAAGAATCAACAATATGCGAAAAAGTAATCTAAAAATACATATAGATGAAAATCATCATGAAATTGTTGCGTGTGATACTAGGGTTAAAATGTTGGAAATCTGCGTTTTATACATAGTTATTTTTTTTAAATGGCTTAAAATTTTTAGTTAGAAGTCAGGTTATGAAGAAGATCAAAAAGTTCTCGGATATATTCAAAAAATTCAAAATACAAATTTATTCCTCAAAAGTGATATTATCACCTTTAAAGTACTCCCCATCAACTACAACGCACTTATGCCAGCGTTTAATCCAGCTCTCGAAATATTTCTGGAACTCTATTTTCGGTATAGCCATCAAATCCGTCTTCGAGTTTTCCATTACTTCCATGCGACTGTTAAAAAGCGTGATTACCATTCGAAATTCACAGAGAGGTCGTTGGTTCGAATCTCGGTGAAAGCAAAATTAATAAAAACATTTTTCTAATAGCGGTCGCCCCTCGGCAGGCAATAGCAAACCTCCGAGTGTATTTCTGCCATGAAAAAGCTCCTCATAAAAATATCTGCCGTTCGGAGTCGGCTTGAAACTGTAGGTCCCTCCATTTGTGGAACAACATCAAGACACACACCACAAATAGGAGGAGGAGCTCGGCCAAACACCTAATAGAAGTGTACGCGCCAATTATTTATTTATTTTTTTTTTAGTTTTAAGGTTAATCATTGCAAAAATAACCTATGCTTAAATGTTTGACCCAAATAAATAAAATAAAATAAAATTTTTTTTAAAAAAGCTGCAGCAGTACCGGCGGAAAATATTTTCAAAATTCAATACGATGCTTTTAAATATAATTTTTTTTAATAATTATAGCAAAGATTATAAATATGTAAATAAAATAGTTTTCATTGTTGACGTCATTTAACAAACACAAATCACATACTTTTATATATTAGTAATAATTTTTGGAATGGTATGTAAATGTGATTGTCAGGCCTTTACGCTTCATTTATGTAAATTTGAAAGTATTGTGGCTTGTTGCTTAAGATGACGCACACTGGGGATTTTGCGGAAAAAAGTCAAATTTGCAACATACCACCTACGCAATGTTTAATGGTATTTCTAAATTCCAGAATAGAACCAACAATAAAATCAAAAAGAATTACTAAACTCCGACTTACAGTTTTTTTTATAGATATGTCAAAAGTATAATTTTTTTATAGTATTGAACTGACCAAGAAAAAACTTCAAAGCCCAAGGTGGTTTTTTTTCTTTTTGCTTGAGCCGACTTCCAATTTTTTATTTTTCATTTAGGGTACGATATTTTTATATATTTTAGCCGGAAGAACAAAGGCTGTAAAGCATTTGATTATCTATTTATAATTAATTTTACGAAAAAAAAAATCATATTCCTTCATATTCTTGGATCTGCAAGTTGAGCTACATTTACCTACGGTCAGAAACTAGTATCAACGTGTTGCTTAATAACGTCTTTTTCAGTTTTAATCAATTGCAGGTGCCACCAGGCGCCACTGATTATTTTTTGGCAATGATAATAACTAAACGCTTTCTAGTGTATAATGATAACGAAACACTTTTAATTTTGTTTTGACATTTTGAGGGTAATTCAGAATTATGAACTTACAAGTATCCTGTACGTAAATATTTGCTGGCTTATATTAATAAAAAAAAAAATTTATGAATTAAAAAAAAATTTTTTTTTTTAATTTTTTTAAAAAATAGTTTTTAGACATGTTCTTTTCATACACAAATATATACAACTTCGTTAGTAGTAAAAATGTAAATATTTTTTGGGATGTATACTTTTTTCCGCATCTCTGTACAAAAATCCCCAGTGTGTGACGTCCAAGACACTCAACGTTCGAGCATCAACTTAGTATGCCATATCCTCAGGTGACTGCATTAAAGTCCCCTAGAGCATTTGATAAAGTTGAGAATGTTATGGAGCCTATGATTTGGCAAATTATTCAAATAATAATACTTAAACAATGACTCAGTAGTCCTCCGCTTCCTTTCCTACATCAACTCGCATCAATGGGTATGCACTCCACGTTTTTGTCGTGGATCAAATCATATTTTTTCTATTAGCCACTGCGTTGTAGCCATTGATAATGCGACATCCCGTGCATTTTTTGCGTTCTCTGCTATCCTGCAGAGAAGTATTCTAGGACCCCTCCTTTTTATTCTCTTTATTAACGATATTGGTTCATGTTTTTCATTTGCTGAACACTTGTTGTATGCTGATGATCTTAAAACATTTGCGGTGATTAACAGTGCTAGTGACTCTGAAAGTTGCAATTCGACTATGACAATATCCAGAACGGGTGCTGTTTAAAACATTTGTCACTAAATAAAGGGTGGTTAAATTTCAAGGGCCGATGTTGAATGTGAACCACACCCAAACATCAACGACACCGTTGGACTACTTTTTTGGGGTTATTTGAAAGAAAAGGTGTACGTCGATAAGTCAGCAACAATTCAAGAGCTAAAGGATGAGATAGTTTGGCACATTAACGGCATAGAACCTCAATTATGCCTCAGCGTCATTGAAAATTTGGACCATCGGATGGAGGTGTGTCGCCGAGGCCGCGGCGACCATTTGGCCGATATTTTGTTCCATACGTAATTGAGCCATACCAATATTATCATAATAAAGAGAAATGACAACAATTTCCTAAACAAATTGTATTTTATTCAAAATCAACACCTGCTCTTGAAACTTAACCACCCGTTATAAACAAATATGATACTTTCACGACTCTAAGCTGAATTTCACTAGTCACGTTAACCGCGTCATAAGACGGTCATATTCGATGCTAGCATTCGTACGCTGAAATTGTTCTGCATTTACTAACCCACACACTCTCAAAGCATTGTATTGTGCTTTTGCTAGATCGAGATTATAGTATGCCGCTGTTATAGGTCTCTCTAACCGGATTGAGAGAGTTCAGAAAGTTTTCGTTTTTCGCTCCGATCTTTAAAGTTTTCTGAACCTTTACCATAGTACCACTCTCGATATTCATTGATTGACTTAAAACCACTTGAGAGTAGACGACCTATCGTGCTCACTTATTATTCGCATCCTTACTGGAACTATTGATTGTCCTTTTCTTTTAAAATAAAATTCAATTTAATATTCCTAATAAGAAACATCGACAGCACGAAACCTTTCAAATTTGCTTCTCGAAAAAAAATTACGAGGTAAGTGCTCCGATTTCTAGGGCATGCGCAGATTTATATATTTTTTTTAATTTTTCTGGTGCTGATTTTACATGGCCGTATGGCATCTTAGTCAACCATCTTAAATCTTAGTAATTACACAAGTATTGTACATTAACTTAATATAGTCTGAAGGAATGTATCCATTCAAAGACAAATAAACTTAGAAAATAGTCACAGAAGCCAGTTCAAGTTCACTAGCTCTGGGTCTGAACTGAAACTTAAACTGTCATCACCCGCCACAGGCATAATTGAGTGCGTTCAAGTGATCCCAGCGAAGCACAAACTTCTTACAGCAAGAAAAATAAGAAGAAAATGTTGAAATAATTGTCAGTAATAAAAGTTTTGCTAACCTTATCGCTATTGCGAATATACTTTTACACCACTGACGAGCCGTCTGGAGAGATAAGTGTTCCTTTATCTAGTTTATTCTTCTATAGATTTGCTTAGAGTTAGCTCAGCAAGTATTTAGCGAGCATATTGATTTGCAGAATTTTAAAGCCCTTCTAGCCCAGTGAAGATTCTGGGTAATCGAAGAGCAGTCTGGAGGTAGCGGTCTCATCCCGGCCCACTGCCCATTAGAAACCCTTTCAGACTTAAAAAACTTCGAGCCTGGAAATTCGAACTTGGAGTTGTTTCAGCATTCTAACACGATTGAAAAAATTGTAAGATCGAATGTTTGTCGCTCTATTTTTTCTCCTTCGGTATTTTCTGTGTTTAATGAAAACGCAAGGTTTCTTCACTTCACTCAGGTGTCTAATAGCTCCACCGGAGGTTATCTATCCAATCTCACCTAACCTAATCCAACTACTGCGGCCACCGTATGGGTTGATGAGTGACTACCATTCGGGAGTGTGTATATTTGAATCTTCGTGCATGAAAAAGCACTTTTTAGTTATTTTGGTTTTTTTTAGCGCCTCTTTAGTTTTTTACCATTGCCTTAGAAATTTTTATCAGTGCAATATTATCTCGTATTTCACAAGTTCGTTTCCTTTAAAGTTTACTTGCTTTTGCGCCAACATTTCGACATTGTTCGCATTGCCTTTTATTTCTATTTTATTTATTTTTCATTTCAGTTTTTTGTTATGGTTCATTTCGGCTCACCACTGATCGAACGATCGATCGATCAACCAAAGTGTTAACTGCTTTATTGCGTGCCACAAGCACAAACGGGTGCAGCTGTTGGCGAATCTGTTGCTTACGAAGGCGTTTTAATAGTCGGGATTCACCGTTAACTCTGCTCGGCGTTATTTGTGGTGACATTGTTGGTTTAAGAGTTTAGCCGACCTTTTTTAAACATTTTGTTATTTTATAATTCTCTAGGCAGGGGCCAAAAATGTGTCTTTATGTCACAGTGGCATGCAAAGAGGCCGTGCAATCAAGATTTTTAATGCACAAAATACTCTTCGCGCACAAATATGCATATACAAAAACTAAAAAAAAAAAAACAAAAAATGTTGGTGCTTGGTTTTTCACACCAGCCTAAGTTTGCCGATACTTATCGCTCTGGCGTGTTTAGCTTTGCTGATTTAGGCATACAATTATCTAATACCTGAAACACGCGCGAATATCATAAGCCAATGCAAACTGTTATGAGTGTCATTAATGCATTATGTTGTAATTTTGATTGCTATTACTGCATGTGACATCAATTGCATTTGGCAAGGGAATTGCCGCAAAGAAATAAAACTACATGTTTTAAAAGACAAAAAAATATATATATACACTATTTCTGCCTCTTTTTCTTCTTAAATCTATGGGAAACATTTACTTTAACTAAAAATAGTCTGACTGTTTCTCCATTTTCTACTTCTTATTCTTATTATTGATAATTGGAGCAATTATATTTATGCGAAACATTGGGGGATGATCCTGCTGTAGATACATATGTATATAAAGGGTCCACCATATACTCTACGGAATTAAAAATGCTATAAAAAAGAAACTACTCAATATTTTTTCAAACTGTTTTTTTTATTTTGAAGTACAATCCTTTCCGGTTAATGATGGAACACAACTTCATTCATATGGCTGCCTCGGCTAGCCATGCACCATCCCATATGATCGGTCCAATTTTTCAACACATTTTCGATTGTATGCGGCTGTATTTCAGCTATGACATCGCGTATGTTGGTCTTCAGTGCATCAATTGTTGCTGGTTTGTTGGCATAACACTCTCGGCTACAGCAGCAATATTTTCGGGTGTACGCACGGTTTTTGGTCGGTCACGCGTTGGTTTGTCAATAAGCAACCCAGTTTCTCTTACTTTTTTCGCAAAGTAACGCACATACGCTTCATTCGGTGCTTTTCTTCTTCCCATTGCCGTACGTAATTTTCGTACACATTCTGCAACATTACCATCATTTTCAAAGTAATGTCGCAATATTTCCCAGCGTTCTTTGAGCGAATACACAACCATTTTCGTTCAGCGGAAGAATAAAACTAATTTTCTGTCAAATCAGATGACATCAAATAATACCTAGTTCAAATCCGTAACGATAGATGGCGGGCCCTGTATATATATATAAATACTTATATATATATATATACAAATATACCATTGGCTTATACACTTTTTAGGTGTTCGGTCGAGCTCCTCCTCCTGATTGTGGCGAGCGTCTTAATGTTGTTCCACAAATGGAGAGGCTTGCAGTTTTATGGCGCCTTCGAATGGTAGATGGGTTTTTATAGAAAGCGTTTTCTTGGCAGAAATACACTCCAAGAAATGCCATTGCCTAACCCGTGGGTCGAACACTATTAGAAAAGGCGTTTTCTATGTATCATTATGCAGTTTAATGTCCGGTTTCAAACCCGGCAATACCGAATAGTGATAAATAAAATTAGTTTACAAATTTTGGTTCTAATGGATGAGGTTGAGAAAAATAAGCTACATTTTGTATGAATTGGTTGTTGTTGTTGTTGTTATTGTAGCAGCTTATATATTCCTGCTTAGAGCGGGGAAAGCATCACTCGTCGTCGTCAACCTGATTTAAGGACTGGTTAGAAAAATTGGTTGTAACAGTAGAAGGGTGTTAGATGAGTAGGTTTAAGAGGTGGGTGAAAAGGTGATTAGTGTCGTGCATCATGTTGGGCATATTGCGGCTAATACTGGATAATTTGGAGTTTAACCTTCTTCAATATCCACAAGAAAATAGTGTTAAGCCAGCGCTGATCTCACCAGGCACCTGAAGCTTTTCTTTTGCTATGGGTTGGGGTTGGGCTTTGATGACGGTGAGAGGGTAGTAATCGAATTTTAGTGAAAGCCAATTAAATGCCGTTTCTATTGCGTTTAGCCCAGTGGTGGTTTTATATGGTTTAACTTTTTTGCATAGGTTTCTTTCAATCCTGTCCATCAGTTCATAAAAACATTAAAACTCAATTCAGTTAAAAAAAACCTAAAAAATCCTGTCAATCATTTGAACTCCTACTTGAGGCTTTGCAGCTTTGAGAGTAATATCACGATACCTAAAGTAGATATGTGTTTTTTGTTTTTTATTTCTACTGCAGAGACTACCTTTATATGAAGTCAACTTCAAGATCCATTCCTTTTAATGCAAAGTAAGTCTTATTTTTCCTGTGTTATGACCAGTCACAGCCCAAACAGTCGAAAATACTTTCGAGGCGGAAATTTTGATATATTAGGATGGCATGACTTAGTTAATGTAGCTGCTATATCTTAACTGACTGGGTTATGGCTGTAAGTGGCTCATAATCAATCAAAACTCCCTCGAATTTTAACCAATTTTAGTCATATTCGCTTAGCCAAAACTCCTTAGAACTCAGTCAACTATAAACCAATTTTCGTACATGTATAGGCACACACAACCATCCATATATATCATTACAGTTTACGATTTTCGCAATAATTCAAAAACCGGTTAATGAAAAATGTCATAACTTTGATCACCCCAGTGCATAGTTTACATTTAAATATGAGCGCATTAAGTTCATGGCACTCAACAGATGGCTTTGAAAGCACATACTCATATACACCTAAGTATATGCTTGTATGTATGAATATGTATGCCACCCATGTTTGCCAAAAACTCACTACGCAATCCTTTCCGCATATGTCGATGAGTTTCTTTTTTGAGGAAGTTGTCGCACTAAAAATGTTACGACAATTAATTTCCATAAAAATGAGCAAATCAAAGGAAAAATCAATAAAAAAGCAGCCACAGCCATAACAGTATTTTTGAAAACAAGATTAATGGACCAAATGCAGACAACAGGAGCAGACAGTCGAAAAATAGGTGTTATGCGTGCACCTTTGTAACTATGTGCTATGGCAAATCTGTATGCCTTTGAGTACGAGTGTGTGTGTGTGTCCGTATTTTGAATTCAGTGCATTGGCCGCCACGCACAAAACCCAAAATCCAGCGAGCATAACCAAAAATCGCATAATCGAGAGACGAAACAACAACAAAAAAAAGGAATAGGAATACATATGTATGTATATGTATGCGTGCATGCATGCATGTGCGCCGTTGTTGAAAAAATCACGACAACCTGCCACCACCAAAAGCTGCACGAACAGGAAGCGAAACTAATGCATGCACGCAGGCACAGCAACGCATAGGAATACAAGTCGCAGGAGCGCTAAATAAGGCATTCAGTACTAGGCCAGTTTTTAAATTATATGAGTTCGGGATTTTAAAATGGAAATTTCGGTATCCCGCACTCTTTTGGGATTTAGACATTTTTCGGGGCATTTTCATTGAAAGACTTTTTCAAATACCAAATTGAATTTGAGCTGCCCGCGTTAAACGGTTTGAGAGTTTAATTTTGATTTAAACAACTATTCCTGCTTGCCTCATTAGTACTCTGCGATTAGATTTTCATAGATTTCATAGATAAAAATTATATTTAGGATATAATAATATAATGAATGCATAAAAAATATAATAAATTCTACAGAATTTGCTATTTCTGCTTATAAAAGAAATTAAAATGCACTCACATTTTTATCAGTAATGTGTGCGAAATAAAATAGAGTAATTATTAATCTATTTGGATCTTTCATTAGAGTGGTTTTAAGACCCCTCTGCAAACCAGCAAAATTGGGGCTAAATTACAAAAGTTAAATTGCGGGTTGATCGACAAAATCGGATATTGTCGACGGCTAAATTATTAAAAAGTATTCTACAGATCGGTCGAACGAAAAATCCCACTTTCACCCATTTAGAGTGCTCCAATCGAGTCCAAATGTATGACCAACCCCCACTAACTTTGGACGGCCGATCCACCCATGCCAGTGCCCCCTGGGGGGTTCCCCATACAATCATTTCAAAATATCACCATTTTTGGCCTTTACATGAAAAAATCAGCTAAATTTCTTTATTTATAATAATATTTATTATTTATTTATAATAATATCTATTTTTTCTTTTAAGAAATTTATTTAGTCAGAACATATGTGCATGAAAAAATTAATTTAAGTGAGTTATAGAAAATAAACTAAAAAGTTCGACCCAAATTGGGGGACATCAGAATTCGTTTTAGGGGTATGGTTCCTTCGGCAAAGTTTCTTATTTTGATCCCTAGAATATGATTTCACAGAGCAATGGGCGATTTTTTCGCCTCCCCACAAATCGACCCGGCCTAATATATATATTGTGCCATTAATTACACAGGTCAACAACGTTTTGTTCTAGGAAAGTGTAGGGTCATTTTCGAAGTAATTTTTTGCGTAGAATCCGAATCCGGGGTTTAAATTGCTCTATCACGTCAGGATTTTGAGATATCCGAACCTAAAAGTGCAAAAACGCTGTTTTTGCCCATTTTTGAGGCTATGTAATTACGCAGCTTTTGCTCTTCATAAAAAAGTAAACATAGTATTTTAAAGTATAAGTCTTCCTCTTTTAAATGCCATTGAGTTTGCTTAAAGATCTTTATTTTTCACTGAGATATCGCATTTTGAAGTTTCCATGTTATATGCACATATGTATGCATTTCAATTTGCCAGGAACTGGTCCAATATACTTATATGAAATATACAATAACAACGCGGTAGTTCAGGGTTCAGAAAATGGCATTGTATGTAGTCCCGGAATGCTTTATGTCGGTATTCCATGCTCTAGCCGCTGTTGGATGCTCTACCTAGTTGATATACGCACTCGCACTTGCAAACGCGCATCTGAGCATACAAACACACATATGTGAGTATGCAAGCATGCACAACACTTCTGCGCATTGTCACCTGGAAGGTCGCTTGTTGCTCACTGTATAGATTCGGAAGTAAATTACTTTTAAGACGGGACATGTTTCCTCTGCACATGACGGCATCCAGTTCGAAGCTTTCTGGCCAAAAGCATAAACCGTTGCTGCTGCCGCTATCATTATTTTTTTGTTTTTTGCGCACTCTTCTCGCAACTGTTTGTTGTTAACTTATTTTGGTGACCAACGATTTTTCAAAATCTCTCCACTTATTGCTTTTTAATTGCACCAGACAGAGACAAAGTTTATTGGTTTTTATTTTATTATATTGAAGCCAAGTTAACAGCGCGCAGGCTATCTGTGCGCGTCGCACCACATTTCAGATCCAAACACACCAATCCAATGGTGCGAGCCTACATTGAGCTGAGACGGCCTAGGCGTAAATTGATATTCCCTACTTTGTTCATACTATACCTATTTCCTAGCCGAATTGCTACAAATAAATATGTATATTCATATGGAGCATTTGCGTGCAACCGGCTGTCACCAGTTGGGTGACTATGCATATTTGGACAAAATAGGCGGCAGACTTAGTGAGCAACAAACAAAAATAGGGGGAAAAATGTGGCAGCTGGAAAGTTGTAGTGTAATCTTGTTCACCGCGAAGTTGCTTGTTGTTGGTTTTTGTTTCTTCACGTTATGGAGGAAGAAATCACCCGTAGCGCCAACTGCTCGCTTTATTGGGCCAATGAGGAAGTTATTCTTCTTATATACATAAAAGTAGGTGTGTGTTTCGTGTGCATGTACACGTGTAGGTGTGTACGGGCATGCGTGCACATATCGAAAAATGAAATTCACACTTTCACGCTTTGGGGCATGAGCAGGCGGTGGACGCCTTTTTATTGCTTCTATTTCCAGCGGCGTCATAATGATTTCGTTATTTAACATAATCTGACATGCAAGTGTTGGACAAATTAGAGGTAATAAAAGGTATGCAATTTTGGTCAATATTTCGTATCTGGTATTAATGGCAATGCAACACGATATGGCGAAAAATTGTTATAATCAAGTTCTAAAAGTAACATCCTATAACGGTGTCTGGTAAAAGCTAAGTTTAAAAAAATTTTATATTTAAACAACTTTTTATTGTATTTTTGATATAACGTACATACCTTCTGCTCAAATATGAAGGAGACGGTATCAATAAAACGGTCCGCGGATGACATATGGCAAAAATAAATTTTTTGTTTTTTGGTAGGACTGTTATAAGCTTACATGGCAAATTTCAGCGTGATATGTCACATAGTTTGTTTTCTGTGCTACTGTAAAAAAGTCAAGCTCGAGTGGAAAATAACACCAGGCAAGTGACCACCACGACCACGCTTACAGGACAATATCCTTTTCATGAAATTTTCCATAACCATATTGCAAAGTGGCTGCCCTATGCCCTCGATAGCCTCACTAATTCCATCTTTGATGTCTTGAATAGACCCTGGGCGGTTGGCATAGACATTTTCTTTCACATGGCCCCAAAGAAAAAAGTCACAAAGTGTTTTAAACCACAAGATCTCGGTGGCCAATTGTGATTACCTCTTCGAGAGATAACACGGTCCGGAAATTTTTCCGTAAAATATCAATAGTTTCGTTGCTTGTGTGGCACGTAGCGCCGTCTTGTTGAAAATAAACGTTGTCCAGATCAATACCATCCAATTCCGGCCATAAAAAATCGTTAATCATCTCTCAATAGCCATAGAAAAACACCTGTTAGTGTAAAACCCTTTACAAAAGAAGAATAATAATATGCACGAACAATAAGGCAGTTTTCTAAGCAATCAATTGTTTTCTCAAAAAGCATAAATTATAGAGTTCATGTGAACACCGGCTCAAGTCTGCATTAGTGGTGAAGAAATGGTGGATGAGGCTGCAAAGAATGTTGCATTTCATCCAACAAAACTTTGTTTACTTCACAACAACAAATATTTAATCAGATCAAATAATAAAAAACTGGAAAATAGAAAACTTATTTGGATCACCTCAAAAGAAATTACAGTCGGAACCTTGTTCGTCTGCAGAACGAACATTTTTGAAGAAAAATTTGTGGCGCCATTAGCTTCACATAATATTTTGACACTGACAGTAATTTTCCACCCAAAAGGTTGACATGAATTCAGTTTCATATCTCTAACGACCGAATTTGAACGACGAAATATTGAAAACTTACTTGCAAAGTAAGTGTTACTCGTATTTTGCCAAAGTGGTGCGTTTATTGAAAACAATTTTCCATCTCGGTGGCAATGTTAAGAGTAAAATTATCGCAGATTGTGCTCGAAAAACCTGTTCGTGACTGTCAAAAGGCCAATGCATCTCTTACTTGTTGATGCCGAGTTCGAAAAAGTTGCGATATTGGTATTTTTAAACGCTACTGGAAATGCCATTTCGGGTAGGGAACCAAAATTATTAATGTCAGAGCAAAAAACAAGTCGATGTTCATTTGTTTTTACCATTCCAAAGCAATTGTCTACAATGGGTTCATGCTAAAGGGCCTACACCGTCAATGCAATTTTCTATCTTGGTTTTTGAAGCGTTTGTTGCATCGCATTCCTCGAATTCGCCCTGAATTCCGTGAAGCTGGTGTTTATTGCATGATAGTGCACCATCTCATCGATCCACTCTTGTGACTGCATTTTAACCATCAATCGCTCAACGTATTCATCTGATGTGACTCCCTATGACTTCTAGCTATTCGAAAAATTGCATTTGGCCATGAAAGGAAAACGTGTTGTGTCCATAGAGGCCATCCAAAAGGCTTGTATCGACATCCTAAGGACGTTCCGGTCAATTACCTGAAACACTTTCAAAAAAGCTTTTATTAGCTTTAGCTTGTATCGAGGCCAGAGGGGACTATTTTGAATAAATAAACTCGAAGTTATCAAAACAAAGCTCTTGTCGTTTCTATTTTATCTCAGTCTTGTTTATTCTGGACTTCCCCTTGTATTTTGGGACATTATGTTGTAAGATGAAGAAGGCGGCCGCCGTAGCCGAATGGGTTGGTGCGTGACTACCATTCGGAATTGAGAGAGAACGTAGGTTCGAGTCTAGTGAAATACCAAAATGAGTGTATTTCTGCCACGAAAAAGCACCTTACACACCATACACTATCTTCTGCCAAAAATTAATATACAGTTATGTTCACATTTCATAACGAAACACAAAACACAAAAACAAAAATTTTGCACCGAATACAGCTCATGTGAATTGTACAATATCCAGCATACATCAAAAATCGATATCACGACCTGAATCTACTTTAATCATTAGAAATTAAACGCAATTCGCCGGATGACCTGCAGATCGCAATAAAAAAGCTTCACTTTACAAATATAAATTACCTATTATAAAAGCCTGCTCAGGTAATGCTATTACATACAGACATGCATATAAATGTCTGCAGAAATGAGTGTGCATGACGAAAATTTCATATGAAAAACAATAAAATTATAAAAAAAAAATCTGACTTAAGTGCGGCGTGGAACAGATGGATGGATGGTCTCTTTCGTTGCACGTTTCGATTTTGTTTTTATTCTTTATGAATGTCCAAATTTGAACGTGAGCTGCATATCAGGCCATCATAACAAAAATATACGAGTATGCACTGGGATGGGAAATACGTATAAAAAAGTTGCGGTAATTATTCAAAATTAAGGTGCGCACTATTACCTAATCAACCGCAGCTGTTATAAATAAATTTAATAAATTTTTATTGAATGTTATGAAACCACTTAATTAGGTTTTTACTTGAGATAGCAAGGGGAATGGGGTTATAAACTGCAAAAGAAACTACGAATAGCGTCCGCAGGGTTTTGGGTGGGTAATGCCAGTCTTACCCACTCTGCTCGGTAACACAGCAGACTAGATCAATGCATTCATGAATATAGTTATACCTGCTCAGATACAAAAGCTGTTATTAGAAAATAAATACAGGGTGCATATGTGGCTTCTTCTTCTCGAAACCATTCTTTTTCTTTTTGCTCTATTTCAATAAAGACATGGAGGACTACAACTGAACTCGAGAAATTAAGAGACATGCATTTATCGTCGCTATATGTACAAATCACACCGATTTAAAAATCACAAATTTTCTTAAGTGCGCTCATTCATTCGTTCTAAGGTTCGTCGTGAATTGGAAGCATCAGACGGAGATGCAGAACCTGTTGCAAAACCCAAAAAGCATTAGGAACCTTCTGACATTGTTCGATCCGCAGAATTTGTTCAACAAGTATCCTTGCGAGGGAGCTTAAAGTTTCTGAGGGCTTATCCGTCAAGTTGTTCATGAATATCTCCGGTGTAAATCCTACGTTATGCGAAGCAAACATGTTTACGTCGGAGCAAACACGAGAAAAGTGAGTTATTCGTTCAAAACACCTTCAGTGAAAAATTAAACACCTTGTTATGATGTTATGGTTTTTTTTCTGAGGAAAAAAATTTAGACCAACACCGAAAGACCAACTGCAGAAATGACAGATGGCTATGTTCGAATACTATAAAGTTTCCTGTTGTCATGCACACGAAGTTTCAAGTCACTATTATGGCTCTAGGATTTCGAGTGAATTTTGTTGCATACATATATCGAGTGTCTAGAGATAGTAGTGGAATCCTGCATTGTTAGGGTACGCGTTGACAGTCCATACATATTTCAGCAAGACTTTACTGCTTCACACAAAGCGATGGCTTATGGCCGTTTAACTCCCCTGACCTTACTCCGCTGAGTTACTATGTTTGGAACGTAATTGAGGACAATAGGCATACTCATAACACCATTTCTTCTCTGTATATACGGCTGCAGGATTCTCCATTTCTTCCTTTTAAGCGACTTCCATTAAATTTCATTCCCGTATGCAGCAACCTGCCGGTTTGCTTATCATTACGTTTGTTGAGTAGATCGCTGCATCTTTCGAAGGGCTTATGAAATGGTGAATTTAAAATGTATGCTGCGAGCTATTATAACCATGCCACATGCACCAATGCATCGTATATAGAATATCTTCCCAACAAAAGTGGCTCATTACAAGAGTCTCCTTTATAAAAGAGAGATTAGCCCTACCATACTTATGTGAGTTAATAAATTTTACGGGCTATTAAGCGCAAATAAATAAACACGTACGCAAGCTCATCCGGAAACTCAGGTATCTCCTCCGGCTATCCTAGGTTGAGCCACTCTATCTAAACTAATAACTTCCCTTTAGTCACTTTATACGTCCTTCCTGTCAAGAATGACATGATATTTTAGTTGCGTTGGATTTGAGAGCTGCAGGGAGGCGGGAGAAAATTGGATGTTCGACTTTTATGAAACTAACATTTTAGTTAATAATTTTCAACAATTAGGTTAATAATTTTATTTCAGTGAAGTTGGGGTAAGTTTTTAAAATATGTGGTAGGTGTGGTATTGTACCACCCTTGATTCTTAAACTAGTGCCTTATTTTTTCTCCATAAGCAGATTTTTGTGATGAAAACAAATCAGGTTTTGAAAAGAAAATAGCAAGAAATAAATAATTCTTTCTTCTTTAACCCTTTGGATACGACTGGTACAAATGTGTACTATATTTTTTAAAATTCACATGAAATAGTGGGATTTATAGTGTAAATATTGAAGAAGTTGAACGTGTTTTAATTCTGTTTTAATTAAAAAAGTGTTTGAAAAGTAAAAAATAAATTATGAACGTGGTTGAAATTTCGTTTTCGTAGTTAAAATTTTCGTATATTCTGATTAGAGTAAGTATAAAATGTTTTCCTGCTTACCTGCCGTGTCTGTTTAATATCTACCTTGGGTTCAGTTCTCAAAGCGTAAATATTCAGACTTCTTCCAAAGTAAAGTTTTCGCTAAGGAGTGGACCTGGAAAGCAAACTATGATCTAAGAATAGTATCTAAAATAAGCCCTTAAATATTTTAACAGGGCCTTGGCGATGAAGAAAAAATGTGATTTTTGCAACTTAGAACACTCCTATGGATCTGCACTTCTATGATCGGTATGAATCTTAATAATAAATTTCGAACAAGAAAAAGTTTCATAAGTAGAACAAAGCCCATGTAATAATACTTGCACAAGGTGGCGCAAAATTAATCACCCAACCGGAAGATTTATACTTTTTGCAAATGACGTCGTATGGCGTCAATGTTAACTAGACAGCTGCAGCATACAAGCAGACAAGCAATGAAACGCGTAAAATTCAAAATAAAAATTACCATCACTCGAATTAATTTTTTTTATTTAGTAAAAAAGTTATTCAAAAACAATTGATGATTAATTTTGCGCCCCCTTGTGGGTGTGTTGTACTAGAAACTCGAGTGCTAGCTGCCCTTTAAGGTCTTCATTGACGTTTTCCTGATGGCATTTCGATATACTATATCATTGGTACATGGAAATAGATTGCAGAAGCTTGCTCGTAACTCTAATATGACCAATGCTGTCGTAACTACTTAATGGTGAGCAACTACTATCCATTTGGCCCTGTGTTCAATGTTCACTATGTAAATCAAACAAGAACTGATAGAACAAGTTTTTTCTAGAGCGGACACCCCTCGCCAGGAAACAGCAAACCTCCTGCCATGAAAAATCATCTCGTGAAAGCCTTCATTAAATTAATTTTCGTTACTTGAATCCGCCTAACTCTCCTTACCAAAGTGTTACATAATAACACCCATACGCATAAGCACATATACTAATATTCATGTGCATTATATTATATATTGTGACAACTATGTATATTTTGCTGTTTTGCATATTTCAATTTTAATTGCTCCACCGACACTTCCATCTGTTGGAAAGAGAGCCTGCATGGTAAACATATTTATAAGTATTTATTTATTTATTTTGCTTTTATCTACTCCCATTACAATTTCCTTGATTTTCGCATTTAACTTTTAGCGCACATTCGTTACAAGAAGTAAGTGAACGCAAAAAATGTGAGCAATGCATAAAATTTATCTACATACATACCTTCAAGTATGGGCACAAACCCATACCAGCGTGTAACCACGTACATACCATGTGTTAGAGATTGTGCATACAGACAAGTAACGGAGCAAGAGATAACTGCCATATAACCAGTCGCTCACCTGTTTCACCTGATGTATTAATATCTTTATGTGTGAATAGGTATACGAGTATGATAGTTGATGACGTCGATCTACATTCACATGCATTCAACAAGAGGTGTATTATAAAACAGTTGTTGTTGCTACTGAGTATTGTGGGCAGCCGCGGCGTATGCGCTTTTAAGTTTATTTGGCGCGGCATTCATTTCAATGGTGTAGTTGCAGCAGCGGTGGCGGCGGTGATGGCGGCAGCTACCGGTGTTGATGCTGTTGACAATAATGCCGCTGATGATGATTTCTGATATTTTCCGTATTAACCATGACAATGAGACTGCTACCAATAGCTAAGTATTGCTGTGGCATTGACCGTCAAACGAGACAATGCATTGAAGGAATGGCATTTCTTTGACTTTGACTGCGTTTCAATAGATGTCAGATGACTGTATGTGTGGTTTTGTTGATGTGTCTACACTTTATCATAAATGTGCATTCAAAATAGCTTGATAATTGTTGTTGCATTTGGTCTCTTATGATTTCTGCACATTGCATTGCATAATTCGTTTGACAATTTCAGCAGCTGTAATATTGATTTCAGGCAGCAGTAAGTGAAGGTGTTTTCGAATGGCGTTTTAACTTTGTTGCTGTGAATGCTTTCTGCAGGAAGCTGTGCATGTTTGGATAATGGATTTGCTGTACAAGTGATCGCTGTTGTTGCATCATTTAACACCTATCCGACAGCGTGTGTAGATTGCAGATTGTGTGATAAATTTTAATTCAGATTATTTTTGTTACAACTAAAGCTTACATTGAACATAAACATTGGCAGAAATTTATAAGTTTGGGTTGCTGAATTTACAAAAGAGATACACTCGTATACTTGTTTTTAGTGTTTAAAGATATATAATATATACAAAAAGTCAATTGAGCATTTTTAGGGATAACACAACTCTAGTATTTTGAAAAACTTGTTTGTTCTTTTTAGTTTTCTTATCAAACAACTTTTAAAAGGCTCAGTTGTCCAATTTTTGATGTGATTTGGTGTTGTTGCAGCCGAAACTGTAGTAGCATACTTAGTATTGCCATAAATTCTGTGACAAATTTTGCAATCCATGCGTTGAGAACAAATTCGCAGATAAAAGTTTCATTATTTTTGCTTTTGTTCGTATGCATTGTCTACTCATAAATTATATTCAGTTTCGTGGCAAATTTCGCTTGTTAATAATGGAGTTGGGAGCTAAGGAAAATCGAATTGCAATGATTGCAATACATAAGTGTGAGTAAAGTGCAAGTGAGATTTACGAAATGCTGAAAAAGTATAATATTTCGAAGAAAATTAGACTCGACACATGCAAGCAGCTTCTTCAGAAGCACGTGGCCAACGGCCATGAAAATATGCTTTTCACAGATGACATAATTTTCACTGACGAAGAAGTTTTTAATAAGCAAAATAACAAAATCTATGCCAAAATTTCTAAAGTCCTTGTTGTTCCAAGAGTTCAGCGTGGCCACCATCTAGCCTCCGTAATGGTTTGGTGGGGAGTGTCTTTCAAAGGCGTTACATTTCTGTTGAAAAAGGGTTAAAACTGGGGTAAAAGTGTACCAGGAGGATGTCTTAGAAGGCATGGTAAAGCAGTTGAGCAATACTCTCTTCAATAGAGAGCGTTGGATTTTCCAGCAAATCTCCGCTCCAGCCCATAAGGCAAAAACCACCCAGCAGTGGAAGTTCAGATCTGAATCCATTTGACTACAGTTTGGGATCAGAAGTGGAGAAAATGGCCTGTCGAAGACCTCACTGAAATTAAGAGAATCTCACCCCCACTTTGGTCCGAGCAGCGACATCAATATCCATGGAAACCGTGAGTGTAGCCATATCTTAAGGGCCTAATCGTTTGAAGGCTTAAAAATAAAAGCAAATGGTGACCATTTCGAATGAAAAGTAATTTTTTTTTTATATTTATATGATGAAATAAAAATAAAATCTATAAGGGACTTATAGATTTAGTGCTACTTGAGGAGTGTCACACTGGCACTTCAACCATTTCACCTAAATTGTAACAAAACTTATGGCAGGACTAAGTATATACTCACATTAAAAAGAAATTTTTAATAAGTTTTTATTTATGGAATGCAATTAAATATAAACGAAATTGTTTAGATTAGTTAATAGATTTTTCTTAAAAATATTAGTCTTTATATCTCTTATGTCTTTATATCTATGCTGTAATACTGAAGCATATTTTTTAAATTATAATATTATTTTTAAATACAAACAGGCGGCAACACTCATATTCTTTCTAATGGTATAAAAACTGTTAACGTTGGGGTGGTTCCTGGATGATGCTCTTTCGAATAAATGTTTAGAACATATGTAGAGACTTACTACCTACTTTCTGGGTCAAAAACGAAACAAAGTGCTCCATTTGTAAACATTTCACTCGAGAAAATGTCCATATAACTTCAAAGCTTATATTTGTAGCATATGGAATATATTCCAGTTTTTACTTTTTATTCCAGGTTTTATGAGAAATCCATTTGCCCTAGAATAAGTATGAGAAGACATATTTAAAAGATTGACTCTGTCGCCGACATGTTGCCCAATGTATAGGTAAAAATTGTGTAAAGCATAATAAATGTAGAAAAATGCGCACTACTCCCAATGCTATTACGTACAAACGAAGAATTTAAAACCACAAATAAAGTGTCAACATAAGCTTTTACATCCTCATAAGTTTTCTCTCGTTTTTCGTTTTCACAAAGTCAACGTGGAATTACGATCGTAGCAATGCAGAAACTTACCAACAAGTCGGACGGAAATGTTTGGTATGGCGAAACAATGAAAGAAATGTATTCATTAAGCTAAATGCGGCCATAAATTTCAGCGAAGACAAAAAGACAAAACAGCATACAAAAAAAATATATAAAAATGAAATAACAATTTACAAAGAGAAAAGTATGGAAGTGGACTTGGACACCAATTGCAGTTGCCTACACAGATTTGCTAGAGAATTGCCCAATCGACCTGAGTCCGACGCAAGTTGCCGGACAGTTGTTTATGTGCCACAAGCACCCAATAACTGGCGTGAACGTTTAGCATTTGAAATTACATAAAGTGAGTTATTACAGAAATAATAATTTAGTGATATTCAATTATTGAAATCGCCTTAAGGCACTGCTTATTAAATCTTTAACTGAAATAATTGGTATGACAATTGACAACGCCGTGTACCCATTACTCTTTGCTTTGTAATGTATTTATGGTAGTAGATTAAAGATTTCCTATAATTTATATAGAAACCTGGAAATGCAATAGAAGAATAGATTAGAAAAAGATTCTTTTGTAAAATTCATATTTATGGTCGTAGAAAGGTCCAACTCCAAAAAGGTTGAGAGATTATTAAAGTCAAGCAACATTCTAACAAGAAGCGCATTAGCACTATATAATGCCCTACTAAAGTCAACGCATTCAACTATATCGAGCCATAACCGCCGAAAAAATGAATCCCACAAACTCGAAATTTTACAGGGGAAGGTTTTTTTTAAATTAAATCAGTTTGAATAAAGCCATTATTTTAAAATTTATAATGTAAATATTTTTTTGTGTAATACATTTAATTTTAATAATTTTAAATAGATATTAGCATCATAAGGGTTGTTTTTGTGGGATACATTTTTTTTGCTTTCCTTCTGGCAACCTATTATTAAAAAAGTGTGCGGGTTACACAAACATTTATTTTAAGGAAGTGACTTCCCGTTTGTTTTTATTTAATTTTTTTACTTAGTCCTTCAAATTAAATTACATTTGATTTAAAAAAATAAATGTATACATTTCTTACAATAGTATATTCGATAAAACAAAAATAAAGTAATGTGCTTCATATATTTAAAGTTTTCTGTTAACAAAGTAATGTTATTCATATTAAAATCTTGTAAACTTGAATAACGATAGATAAAAATATATAAAGAACGCTAAATACTATCTTCCTGGTCGGTTTCAGGTAGCAAATCTTTAACAGATCCATCCCATTTTAAATTCAAATACTCGTGTTGGAATTTTACGGGTAAAGTTTTTCTATCGCAAAGCGTTTTCAAATCCTTATATTTAGCAGAAGAAATGTTTAATATTATATATCATCATATAATTGAGTAGGTCCCTCAAAAACTATTTCCTAGTTTCGTCTGGATCGTGGAATTGAATCTAGATCATAATTTATGGTTTGAGATTCATCAAAGTAGCCATATTTAAGAGTAATATTTGGAATATTTTTTTCCAATGTAACAGAGCGTAATTTTGTAAATTGAATTTTCACTGAATTTGGAAGTAACACCTGTGAAAATGTCTTCCAGTCTTTAAAATCACTGTTAGTTAATTCAATACAATTATATTTTCTTGGGTTAGTTCTTGCATTTGATATTATGGCGTACCACTCACTTGGAGCCCAAATAGTCCTATTCCGAATAAACGATTCAATTGTACTATGTATCGAATCAACAGGCATCATGGTGTGTCCAGGCAACAAGTATGTGATTTTTATATTAGTCACAAAATTAGAATTTTCAACAAAATATGTTAATGTCGCAAGCATAGCTCTGTTTTTGTTCTGTCCTGCGCAGCTATCACAATAAAGATGAACTATCGATATGCTTGCTTCCTCAGATTTGTTGTGTGCAGTTGGCTTTTTTATATTTTCAAGGCAAGTTTTATACGAACTTCTATTTTTTATTACGGATATTAAAATCGTTTGTGAAATGCTCAACGTTTTCAATAAAAATTGTTGACAAACTTTAAAACTGCTATTACTGATATTGATAAAATAATTAAAGCTGCACTTTTTACTGTCACTTCCTCCATATCGCCTTTTAATATCGACTTGTTTAACACAAGAAGACAGCCAATCTTTCTGTCTAATTTTGTTGCCGATTCCCCAAAAATGTTCATTTATTCTTACTCTTTCATCTTTAGAAATTTTATCATGACACGAATTTGGACATTTTTTCTTTAAGCACGGGTTGGGCAAAACACTCGTATTTTTCCGTTTCCTCCTCGACTTCTTTTAAACTTTCCAAACCATTTAAATCAACGAAAGATTCATCTGAATCGCTATACGGTACCAGGGAGAGCTGTAAAAATATCCAATAATTGAAAACAAAAACATATTTTGCAAAAAAAACAAATTCATACCTTCGACATATTGTTCTAAAGCTTTAACTTTATACTAAGTTTCCACCGCAGCCGCTAGCGTGTTCTCTGCCGCTATCGTGTTCTTAGCGCAAACACGAAACAAAACACCTGTCAAATCCCATACAAAATTAAAACACAACTCCATACCTAAACCCACTTTTCAAAGCGTGTTTTGTTGGGTTTGCGTCTAATTTAATTATTAAGTGGTGGCAATGTTGCTCATTTTCCTCATTTATTATTGCATTCTTATCGAAATATGGCAACAATGATTGCAATTTGTCAATATGACATTTGATTGACGGCCGCCGTAGCCGAGTGGGTTGGTGCTAGATCACCATTCGGAATTCACAGAGAGGTCGTTGGTTCGAATCTCGGTGAAAGCAAAATTAATAAAAACATTTTTCTAATAGCGGTCGCCCCCAATTATTATTATTATTTTTTTTTTTTAATATTTTTCTTGTGGTAATCGTTAAGTGGTGCGCGCAAAATATAAAATAAGTCAAATAAGCCAAATAAATCTACAATCTTTCCTCAGGAATACTGAATCAACTCGTTGCGGATAGTATAACAGGTATTTTTTTTATTTATATATGTAATTTTATTTGTATTTACATCTAAATACATCCTAAAATATACATGTACATTATACACAAATAATGTATCATAAATCTGTTTACCATACCAAAGACCATACACTTTGCGAACGCATTAAATTGGCAGCAATGCTTAAAATTATTTTATTTTCCCTTAACCTTTTTTTTAAATAATATGTGACCAACTCACTATCAATTATTTTAAAATAAAATGATAAAATCAACATAACAAATTGAATTTTATGCACCATTTTATAATTTTATCAATTTTTATAATTCTCATTTCATAATGTCAACAAAAGACAGTTCAAACACAGTTTCTCCCAAACTTTCGGTGGAAACAGTTGACAGTTCTCCCAAACACAACTCCTGCAAACACGGTGTTTGCTTTTGGTGGAAACGTAATATTAATTAAAGTCTCAAAAAATTGGGTTTTTTTTTATTTTTTTCCCTTGTGTTTCATTTATTATATTTTAAAAGAGAATTTAATTGTATCCCACACAAGCGTTCAAAGAAAGTGTAGACAAGTCACCATATGCATTTACATTAAAATTGTTTTTGTTATAAAATCATAACGGTTTAATCTACAGCCATGAAATTTTGACAGATGATGCAAATGATGTTAAACTATCGATTTCGATAACAAAACAAAAATCGATTATTGTGTGGGATACATCATTTTGGCGGTAATGGCTCGATATTCTTTCTAGAGGAGTTAGCCAGTGAATTTCGCCATTCACGAGATCAAAGATAAATGATTCTGCCTAAAGAGTACCTCTGTCACTTATGGACTGCACGGTGGTTGTCCGATGATATTTGTCGAGTTTTGGTCGAAAACGTGTTCTCAATATGAGCTTTGTGGGACGGTGCGTTATCATGATGCAGGTTAGGTTAGGTTAGTCTGGTTGGCATGAAGCCACGCATAGACCTTTAGGTCCCTAGCGATACCAGATGGACACCGACCTCTATGAATTCGGAAAGTAGACAATATGTAGGATGTCAACGCTTTTGGTGAATCTATCCAGAGCTAGGCGATCCGCTTTTGAGACGTCCTCCAGACCCTCAAATAATGGGGCTCCCTTGTACGCATGTGCAGCCAATAGATTATGACCTGTTAGCATACCTAGTTCTGCAGTACTTTCGCGAGAGCGTAAGTACGAATTGCTGTTTTGCATGTGGTCAAATTGGCCTACCTATCTTCCACTCGTTGTTTCATGTAGTCGTCCATTTCATTGTATATTGTATTTAGCGGTTTTGGTAGTCTAATAGCACTTTTTGCTATCTCATCTACTATTTCGATTCGCAATAAAGCCTTTGTGACCAGGTACCCAATGCATATGTGCATTGTATGCAGCGTACTGTTAGCGGCTAGCCTTTCTATGGCCTCCCTGCTCCGTTGAACATTTTTGGACTTAATTCAATATGAGCTTATTGCTTTTATTGCTGCTTGACTGTCCACGTATATATTAATTGTTGAGTTCTTTCTTGCTCTTATGTAGACTAAGCATGTCTTCAGCCACCTCCTTCTGATGAAGCTTTTGAAAGAAATTCAACTCTCTTGGAACGAGTCGAGTAGCCGCGCGTCTCAAGCCCAATTGATGGTGTAAAATGTTGCAAGCTGATTCGTGAGACACGTTAACGAACTACCTCCCTCCAACTTAAATGATGGTTTTCCAGCACCGTTTCCTTGACTTTGTCGACATTTTCATCCGTTGAAGACGTTGATGGACGACCATATATCTAGTTGTTTCAGTTACTCAAAGTTTATACTTTATGCCGATGACTTAAAGGTTTTAACAACAATCATAAATCCGTCCGATTCACTCAATCTTCAGACGGATCTTAACAATATTCTTGTCTGGTGCAACCTAAATTGTCTGTAAAGTCTACCACAGTCGTCTAAATACAGGGTGTCTAATGATGCAGGCGATGATGTATTACAAAGAAGACAAGTGCGGATTTTAATTTTTTTAAATTATTTCTTCTAAATATAATATTGACCGTTATGCCGAATGCACACTTGAAATCTGGTCTCCGTATTACGTGCCACTCGCTGGAGAAGTGATTTCGTCGATGCTATTAACCTCGCAAACAATATTTTCTGAGGTTCTGAGATGGTCGCTGGGTTTGCTTCATAGACTTTACTTTTGAGGTATCCCCACAGAAACAAGTCCACAGGGGAAAGATTGTGCAATCTAGGCGGCCAGGATATGTCACCGAAACGACTTATCAGTGCTGTTGGAAAGAAATCACACGTTATTGCCATGATCTCTCTGGCCGTGTGTGGTATGGCATTATCTTGCTGACGCCATCTGTATGCACTGAAAGAAGGATTTTCTCTCATTATTGGCAGAAAATAATTGTCTAGCAAGCGCCGATACCCTCGACAAGTTTCTAGAAAATATGGCACAATTATTACACTGCTTGGCAATGTACACCAAACCGTCACTTTGGGACTGTGAAGTGCCTATTGATGTTTTAGTCGTAAATTTTGTTCTTTAGGTGACCAATAATGGCAATTTTGCTTATTTCCACTTCCATTTAAAAGAAAATGGGCTTCATCACAACTACAGTTAGTGTTTAACGTACGAAATCGCTTCAACATTGCCTTACAGAATTTTTTATGCAAGTGTTTAAGCGCTTGAATTTTGAAGGGGTAAAGTCCCCGATTCCTCCTCAATATTTCTTGCACAATAGTCTTTGGAAGTCTTAGAATGTCTACTAGGATGTCTAAGTTGTGAAATGTGTATAGTTTACTACGAATTACACTATTATTAATCGTTGTGTAGCTCTTTATGAAACAATCAAATTTCGTTCCCCCACATAACAAAAGCTATGATGCCAACAAACAAAAGACTTAGGAAGCAAACTTTAAATGTTAATTATATTACATATTTTTAATTACCAATAATGAATTAATAATTTTCTTATTTACATACATTGCAACTCAACTGTTTTTTGCTTTTAACGAATTAATTAGTCTTTTGCACTTCCCACTTCTTCAATTGTCGCTAAAATTTACAAGTCATGGTCAAGTTTGTGTAATCGCGAACAAGAGTGTAAAGTGGAAATGCGAGAGCAGCCGAGTTTGTATCAATGTGCTTGTACTTGTATATGGGTGTGTGGGACTTACAACCAAAACTGCTAGAGGCATGGGCGTGTGAATAATCAACGTCTAACCAAACGTTTGGCCAACAAACACTGGCGCGTTGACTGGCAGTGTGCCACATAATGAGGCAGCAGACTTGCAAATCGAAGACAAAATAAGTACACGAATTTAGTTTCCAGCGATAATTGCACGAATTGCTACCAACTTTTATAAACTTCAACTGTGCAGCAATTTTCGAACTGCAAATGCACATACATACTCGTATGTATGTACGTCACTGAAAGTCTATTGCCAATCGCATGCCTGTGCGCTGATGCTCGAACGAGCCCAGTGTCGTTTCGCAGCAATTTGACTATAATGAAGTGATTTAGCAGTATAGTTAATTTTAATGAGACTTAATGGGAAACGGATAATTTGCCACAAACAATGCATTTGCTTAAAAACCAAAGCCAAGTACAAGCAAACAAACTAACTAACAATAAGTGACAACAAAATGCAGTGGGCGCGAGCCGTAAAGCAAAAAATAAAAACAAAATATTAAAAATAAAAAGTAAAAATTGCCACACCGATTGCCAGTTGCAGCAAGCGAATGCTACTAGCGCTTGAATGTTGACAGTTGTGTTAGTTTATTTCCGCACGATTGCACTTGCAACATGTGATTGTCATGCTTCCGCTTGTTTGTTCGCTTTAAATTTTCATAAATAGGTGATCGTAATAAATTTCAATTAAACTTTATAAACGCCAATACTCTTAATTGAGTGGCTTATGGATATTAAGGCGGAGTAAAGGTTTGCTCAAGGTTGTGAATATTTTTAAATAAAATTGTACAATAAGTTTATTAATACACCAAACCTTAAAATACAACGTAAACTCAATATTCAACTTAAATGCCAGACACGAGCCAAGATGGAAAATGTGTAGATTAATTTTGTTGGTGTGTATGGAAGACAAAACACCCTTTTCGTTCTGAGTTACTTCTAACAGCAGGAAAGTAGAATTTTCAGCATTGGTATTTTAAGAGACTTATAGAAGAATTTTATGGAAAATATTTTTTTGGTAAATTTTAATATCTCTCTGTTATAAGTATATGTGGTTTTTTCTATAGAGCTGCGAAACACATTATACTCGTGTATCTACAAGTAAAAAATCACATAGTTTCCTAAGCCGATTTACCGTGAGAATGTGCGAAAGGTTGAAAACGTCGACCCCACGAGAAATAAAATATTGATGTAACTTTCAAATCGCCGATACTCGCAAATCTTTTTTTTTTGTCCTCTCTACCAGAATACGTGATGAGGTTACATGGTTCCTGTTGGATTTCCGGACGTTTTCGTTCTCAATCTATTTAATTTATTAAACAAAGTTGTGGTACTACGAAAATTCTTCCTTTTCGTGGAAGCCAAGCTGCAGGATATATACCTATATAATTGGCGCGTACACCCTTTTTGTGTGTTTGGCCGAGCTCCTCCTCCTATTTGTGGTGTACGACTTGATGTTGTTCCACAAATGGAGGGACCTACAGTTACAAGCCGACTCCAAACGGCAGATATTTTTATGAGGAGCTTTTTCATGGCAGAAATACACTCAGAGGCTTGTCATTGCCTGCCGAGGGGCGACCGCTATTTGAAAATTTTTTTTCTTAATTCTAACCGACGTTCTCGCTGTCAATTCCGAATGGTAATCACGCACCAACCCATTTGGCTACGGCGACCGCCTAGGATACCGGATAGATATAGAGGTTAGCTGCGAATAAGTTAGCAATAACAAATAAGCAGTCACGGACAAGCAGCGGGTGCACTCTTCCGGTTAAATGCTAAAGGGACGAAAAATAGCACCGATAAGGCGAAAAGATACCGCTTTCAAATAAGCAACAACTCGCAGCGAATTCTTGAATAAATTCAAAATCATTTGCCCTATTTCATTGTTTTTGTTTATTTCATTTAAAACTTTGGAATTCTATATCATGTACAGTTAGAATTATTCTAGGTTTATAAAAAATAAATAAAATTCAGAAAATAAATTAATTCATTTCAGAAAATATTAAACTTAAAATTACTTTATATATTCAGGTGCTTTTGATGTCATTTTCATTAGCTGTGGTTTTTAATACTAAACCTATGTATAGGTCTGTATTTGAGGTCTAGCTTCTTTTGCTTCATTTCCATCTTTTCTTTGTGTCATCTTTTTTTTTAATTTTCTTTCTTTTTCCTTTCTTCTTTTATTTCCAATAATTTTAGTTCCTGTTTTTGTTTAGCTCGTATATTTTTCTAGTGTATCCACCTATTTTTGCAATTTCTTTTTCTATAGCGTTTGGAATTATAAAATAGATTAAATACATAAGATTAAAGTTTACTTATGCCCTTTTTATTTTTTAATACGAACAGAATAAACATTGGTAAGAATAAGTTTTTCCATGTTGTGGCAAATTAGCTTCTCACAATTGGAGACTGCTAAATTCGTTTTCATTCTCTTTTATTTATATTATTTTATATTATTGAAATGTATTTTCATACGCTTCGCAAGTGACAATACTAGCCATAAATTCTAATGATCCATCTCAATTACAGATGCCAGTTTTGTTTAACAAAGGCGGTGTTGTAGGTTTGCAAGTTATTGGCAATGTAGACTACTCCTCCTTGGAACTCTCTTAGTCATCAGCTATTCGATTGCTTTTTAGATAAACATTTGAAGTAATAAATAATAATTTGGCTTAGAGCGTCCTAACTCTTGTAGCGGAAAAGGTTTTAAATTTGAGTAACATTTTTGTTATGTTTTGCGCTGCTGTGGTGCACTTTTTGAACAGCAACTCTTCCTTCCTATTCATCCATAATATTTCATTTTCCTTTAAAGTTTATTTCTTATTTTTATCAAGTTTTAGACCAAATATTATAAGCACAAGCATTTTTATATCACTTCGTGGTAAGCCATTCTTGAAATATTTTTCGCTCAAAGAGTTAAAATGCTATCCAATTTCGGTGAATGTGCCATTTTGGTTTGAGCTTTCAAAGCTTTTAAAAAAGCAGCTCAACAAATATAAATATAAATTCACACTTTCCGCTCACACTTTTTGTTTGTATCAATGCATTCAAAGAGAAGATTGCTTGCAGTTAAAATTGCCATGGCATATGCTAAGAAAGTAAAGTGCTTGAAAGGAAACAGTTGTAAAGTTTGCCTCAGTTTTGCTTGCCTACAATTTGGCGTTTATTTTACTTGCTTTGCACGTGAGCCAAAAACAACGGCTCAGTGCATGTTAACTATGATTAGTGTTAACAGTGAATGTTAATGGTTCTGTACACACTTTTCTTTGTTCGATATTTTTATTAAATTTTTTGTATTTGGTTTAATAAGAATTGATTTAAAATATTGTATTTAGGTTTTTCTAATACCTGTTATTTAGAAATTTATTTTCTATATAACATTATTCATACTTCTTTTGAATTGATTTATATGTAAAACAGCCATAAAGGCAATGAATATGAATATACATTCCTATATTTAATCTCTTCAGTCAAATCTGAACTACTTACATACACATATTGATGAGAAAATATTCTAATTCTAATATCCATCCAGAAAGCCAAACGCGCATACACACACATATGTATAAATATACATACGAGCGGTGCCTTTTATTTCGGGATTAGAGAACAAAAACAAATTTTAATTATCGAAAATCACTTTATTGTTTTTCAAAATATTCTCCATGAAAATCTATACACTTTTGCATGCGTTTGACCCAATTGTCGAAGCACTTTTGCCACTCTGAATGAGGTACCTTCAAAACATGCATTCTGAATGCCGCAACCGCTTCTTCACGTGTCGAAAAACGTTGACCTCTCATTTTTTTTTACGTACGGGAATAAAAAGAAGTCATTCAGTGCCAAGTCAGGACTATACGGCGATGTGTTGGGTGCTCAAAAATGCAGTTGTTTGAGCCGATGTGTGAGAGCTCGCATTGTCCTGGTGAAGAGTGATCCGCCTTTGACGATTGGTTTTCCTAATTTCTTGGAAGACAACTGGCAAACAAATGGTTATGTACCACTCAGAATTTACTGTTCTGCGTTGTTCTAGTTGTACGGTTGCGACATGTCCAGTTTTTCCGAAAAAACAGGCGACCATTTGCTTGGAAGTGCTTCGTGCGCGAACAACTTTTGTTGGATTTGGCTCATCTTGAAACACCCATACAGACTGCTGTTCACTTTCGGGCTCATACGCGTAAATCTATGATTCATCGCCTGTCACGATGTCATAGACGTGTTTCGAAGCCCCGCGATCGTATTTTTTGAGCATTTCTTTCGACCAATCGACACGAGCCTTTTTTTGAGCGATTGACAAATTGTGTGGGATCCAACGCGAACAAATTTTTTTGACAGTCAAATGGTTATGCAAAATTGAATGTATGCTGGTCCCACTAACGCCTAAGATTGTCTCAATCTCACGATAGGTCACATGACGATCTTGCAATATCAGTTCGCGCACAGCATCAATGGTTTTCGGAACAACAACTGATTTTGGACGACCTTCACGAAATTCGTCTTGGAGTGAACTACGACCACGATTGAATTCACCATACCATCGATAAACACTGGTCCTTGATGGAGCTTCATCGCCAAAAAATTAATTAAGTTCATCCATGCAATGTTGCTGAGTTAATCCACGTCGAAAGTTGTAAAAAATAATCGCACGAAAATGTTCACGATTTTTGGACCGAGATGAATCTTTTAGTTACTGTAAACAACACAAATAGCGCTGGTATTTCAAAACGTTCTGAGTACGTAAAAGCCAAAAAATGTCAAACTTTGCAACTTATTATTTGGAATATGAATACTTATACGAGTATTAATGTCGAGTGTTAAGAGTTAAAGATTTGAAATAAAAAGTACATATTGATTCAAAAATTTTGATTAAAAAATTTGAGACATCGGTCTCTGTTGTTATGAACAATACTGCACATCAACACAACTCGCAGAAGCTTCAGTGATTTCTTCACTATGAAATGTTTGACACTTTGTGCTTCACGCGAAGGTTGAATGTCTGCACAGTAGCCTATAAAAAGCCGCACTCTTATTTTAGGGTAAGTTTATTTCTTTGCTGCTAATATGCATATGCTTTTATGCACTTTTTATCAATTGGAGAACATCATACGTAAAGGAATATGTTAACTTTATATTTATTTTCCACGCGAGAACTAAAAATAATGGTTTAGAAATTTTCCCCAGTATCGAAATGTCCGGGCCAGAACTTTTTCATATACTACTTGTTGTTTTTTTTGTGCCTCTTACTGTAGCTCTTGCGAACACTTGACTACCAGAAGCTGCGGCTGTCGAGCAGTTGGAAGACATATTTACATACATATAAGGGTGCATACATACATATATACGGAGCCGCGGCCACTCGACATCACAAAAATTTAAGATTTACAAAATATTGGCAATTATTTTCGATTCGACGCGAAATATTCCAATATTGACTATTTTCGGACAAAGTTTCAATGAAATATATAAATTTTTACTCGAGTTATCGTACGCACGCACGCACGGACGGACGGACGTATAGGCATAATTACATCGACTTCTCTCATCATTCAGAGCAAACAGGTGTACATATGTCTGCATCTATCTCGATTACTTTATGCTGGTACATATAACCGTTGTGTGAACAAAATTATATTACCTCTGAGCATATTACCTGGGTGCCCTTACAGGTCATTGGCCGCGAAATATTCATGCAGTGAGACTGGGCATTACTTCGAATATTTTTTGCGTCAGTTATATAGAGGATGTGGTGGAATCATTTCTCCTAAACTGAATTGCTTTCGCAGGTATCCTGGCTCTCATCTGTTTGCTACGCCTGTTGATATAGCAGGCACTGATATTAAAAACCTGATTAAATTCACTAGTAGTACGAAGCGGCTAACACCACCGTAAATCAGGCATCGTTCGGGTGTCTTCACCAAATACACTCTTTAATTTTTAGATAAAATTATAAAAATTGGATAGAAAATTAGCAAAAATCTATATTGTTCCTGTTGAAAACTTAAAAAGAAGTAAGTCTAAAAGTCATACAAATTCCTAAAACTAAAAAAGAGTAGAGTTGCAAGCGTCGATTTTCATGTTACAGATCGTAGAAAAAATAAAATCTACTTTTACCAATCATATGACAACATGAAATATTAAACGTTAGCCTCATTTCAAATTGCCCGTTGAATGGTATCCAGAGGGGAACAGCGCATGTGCGCTTAGTTGTTCAAAAGATATTGGCCTCTGCATTTCTAATAACGTACAACGTGTAACAAAATCTAAGGATCTTGGAGTTTTATTCGAAACGCATTTTTCAGTGGTCACATTAATTTTATTCTTTCAAAATCATGCACGGTTCTGGTTTTATTCCGTATACCTATAACTTCTGTTTATGGCTCTTGTTCGTTCTCACTAAGAGTACACTGTTATCATTTTGAGAGTTTGAGCTTTCGATAAATAGAATTGAGCGCGTTCAAAAAATATTTCTTAGACACGCATTGAGGGCTCTGTTCCATCCTTAATTCTCGGCTGAAGCTAATCTATCTCTTAGCTAAGATATCTATAATATATATAAAAGAGAAGGACAGTCCTTTCACTTTCATTTATTTTCAGTATCATATTTTTATCGATTTTTCAGCACTTGCAGCAGATAAACACATGATACTATAGAAATAAGTAATAAACCTAACAATAGTCTTTTTCATATACTCGTAACTTGCATCTATTGTTAGCTTAAAAATACTAACAATGCGTGTTACGAGTCATTCGCTACGCGCTTCTGAGTTGCATGAAAACTGGAAAATCTTATTTTACGCCAAAACTAAAAACAAAAAAATAACAAAAAATGTACTTACACCCATTTGCACTTTTTCAAATAATTTGAAATTGCTTTTGTTGCCATTTCTTTAAGTACTCATCATTTTTCGCACACAATTTTGCACACGCAATAACTGTCACATTTGCTCTTTTACTGCAGGTGGGTGTAAATTGGTTGAGGATGCGTGGCAATGACAATGGCTGTTAATGTTGAATGCTCTGTGAATGCTTGCAAATTTCATTTCTTTCACTCTTATTATATTCTCATTACTTGATGCTGGATAATTACCACACAATGTTATTGTAAGCATAAAAGCAACAACAAAAACAATATCATCAGCGACTGAGGAGAACAATTGTTGGCATCTGAGCAGAAAAAAAGCGCATAAATCTCATATCCGAGGAAGTCATAAAAATGCGCTTAGCTCGCTGACATTCCAGCTATTGTTATTGCGGTCATTCATGACATTGTCGTTTTGCTGTTTATTGGTTAGTTTTCATTGTTGTTCGTGTTGTTTAGGGCATTACAACATGTTGTAATAAATTTCGTCCACAAACCAAAAAAAGAAAAGCACAAAATGCCGCGAAGTCAGCGACGATGAGGCGAACGCAACAATTGTTGCAGCAGATACGTGGGTTGCTTTTTATATTTTGCACCTTTGCAACCTGCGTGTGATGAGCTGTAATTCAATGTTTTTATCGAAAAGTTTGGTATTTCTTAGTGTAAACTTACATATAATGTTTTCACTTACGAGTTTTATTTGCTCTGTTTTCGGCGAGTTGAAAAGTTCTTCTCTCCCAAAAAATGGAATTAGCTCTTGAAAATTTTCGTGCGACAATTTTTACGATTTTCGACGTGATTCATCGAGACAGGAGTGCATTGATCAAATTTAGCTACTGTGAATCGCTGGTACAACTTCCTCGTAAGATGATGCTGTGTGTCAATTGATAACTCGTGTCGTTTGATGTAAAGAAAAATGGTGAAGAAATTCAGCCACGATGGCACAAAGCACGTCTAAGACATCATACGAAAAAAAGTGATGAATCTTGGATTTATGCATGTGAGCCGGAAACAAGACAGTAATCACCACGTATGAGTCATTTTATGATGCGTTTAATCCAACAAAAGTTGTTCGCACCTCAAAGTAACTGATTGCCTGCATTTTGACAAAATCTGGCTATGTCGCAACTGCACCACTAGAAAAACTTAAAGTATTCCATCTGAGTCATGCGCAACCATTTATTTGCAAGAAGTTTTCGAAGAATCAAAAAACTAACCGCTGAATTCGAAGCATACTTGACCATGACAATGCGAATTCTCAAATATCGGCTCTCTAAAAAGAGTTTTTGAGCCCTGAAAAGATGGGAATAATGGGTTTCACCATCTTACAGATTTGGCACCTAGTGATTATTTTTATTCCCTACCATCGAAAATAAAATGGCAGGTCAATGATTTCCAACGCCTGAAGAAACTTTTGAAACCATCAAACAGCTCGTTTTGGAGGTATCCACTTCTGAGTGGCAAAAGTACTTTGAAAATTAGGAAATATTTATAAAAAACAATAAAGCCATTTTCACTTTTATTTTACCATAAAAATATAGGAGAAACCCTCGTAAAAGCGAAACAGCGGCAACGCAGCACCCGCACAATTGAATCCGAAAAATTTGCATATAATGACGTAGATTATTTTTGCTATTCACACAAATGTAAATTTCTCACACGACTGTTCGTATGCCGACACATAAGGGTGGTCTGTACTTTGCCAATATTAGAAATTTAAATTTCTTCACTTTTTAACTGATGAATAAAAATACAAATAATTTTTTGATTATGCAAAATGGCAAAACAAATGTTTATGAAAGTAGAGATAAGGTGAAGCAATAATAACAATCTGTCAATAAAATGTAACAACTGGGTCTGAGCTTCTCTCAAATTTGCTTATGAGGATATCTTCAGCCTTATATCACCTCTGAATGATCTACAACATTTTCATGATTATCACTAAAGTGTTGGTCTGAAAGACGAGTCCTTTTAATAGTTTTAGATAGACTTTTCCCGATTTGTGTTGACATTTATGAAACTTAATCTACAGGCTTAGCAAAATATAATACATATTTGAAGAAAATGAAAAATTTCTTGGATGCTTTAAAACAAAAATTACAATAAGGACACTAATAAACGATGATAATCGCCTTGAAAGCCCCCAAAAAAGTTAAAATTATTTTTAACAATTTTTCTATGAATTTATAGTGTGCCTAATTTCGTTTTATTTCGACTTTTAAATCTACTCCTTTTTAATCCTTCAACAAAAAAAATGGAGTATTATATGTACTAAATATCTAATGATTCAGCTACAATTTTTGTTTTTATTTATGAATAATGCCTTGTGCTTGGATATCATTAAGATCCCTCGTTCATTTTTCAAATTGTTTCCAAACTAAATAAAATACAAAAACATGAGTATATGAGATTTAATTCGGAGATATTTTTGAATAGAGTAGCCATTATATTTCAATATAATTATTATAAATTTCAATATATGTAACTAGTTTTAGATTTGATTAATAATTTTAGTTTTGACGAATGTTTATTATAACTCTTTCCAACAAAAACTTTTCGGCTGAAAGCTTTACTTAAAATTTTACTAAAGTTTCAAGATAATAATTTCAATGTAAAATACGAAAATACAAGGTGGGTTCAATAAGTACCCGTGTTAGAAATAAGGACCTAAGTTTTCCTAAATTTTTTTTTTTTTTTTTCAAAATAGTGTCCTATTAGAAAGATACACTTCTCCCAACGCTCCGACCATTTTTGTACCCCTCCAAAAAATAGGATTTGTCGAACTCTCCAAAATAGGCTTCTGTTTCGGCGATGACTTCCTCGTGTGAACTAAATTTTTTTCACGGGAGCCATTTCTTCATGTTAGGAAACAAATAAAAGTTGCCGGGGTCAGATCGAGTGAATATGAGGGGTGCGGCAGCAATTCATAACTCTATTCACGCAGTTTGGCGGCGACAACTCCGAATGAATGGGCTGGTGCGTTATCGTGGTGAAGCAGCACCTTCTTTTTAGCCAGTGCTCCAAGCACTGCTTCGAGGTTAATAGCCGCATCCGCTAGTTGTTGCTTTTGAGCAATCGCGACACCCATCAGGCCGACAAATTTTTCATCGCCAATTTATCATGTAAAATATTAATTGCCGTTCCCGTCGATACACCTATGACCTCTGCTACTTCGCGCACTCCCGTTCGTAGATCAGCGAGAATCATGTCGTCAACTTTTTGAATGATTTCCTTGGTAACCACGTCTGCCGGGCGTTCTGTTGGCTCCTCATCAAAAACGGATGTTCGTTCACGTTTAAATGGTGGAACCAATATCTAACATATTTGACGAAGCGTCCCCATAGATAGCATCCAACTTTGCTTTTATCTCCTCGCATTTTTCCCCATCCAAAAACAAAAACGAACGATGCTGTTCGTTTATCATGTTAGCAAAAATCACGAAACACGTATTACTCGAATATTGGCAGCTATCCATCCAAACTAACTCATCAATCAATCTGAAATTTGCCCCCGTTGGATAGATGGCAGCAAACGATGCTAGCACCAACTTCCCTCAGGAATGCTCTCTGTCATCAAACGGGTATTTATTTGGCTCGCCCTCGTATTATGAGATCTGTAAGATTTAACACCGCCGACTCGAGCTAAACTTCTCTCACTTATGGCCAAGCTTTAAAGCTTAAGCTTTAAAAAATAAAAATAAATTAAAAATATCTGATAATTCTAAACAAAAAATGTTTTTGATCAAAATAACACCCGAAAAAGTTACTCACCCTAATGCCTTTAGACATTAAAAGAGCAACAGTGAGATAATAAGTTGAGGCTAATACTAGATATACATACATTTCTCCAAATATACCATCATTTTTGGAAACAGCTGATACCTCTAAGCCAATGTAGGCAACTCAAACCATTTGCCCTAAATCTGCAATAAAAAGAAAAAGTAACTGCCTACTAAGCGACCTGTCCTCCCTCGCACATGGCGCTACGTCATAGTGCTTAGCAGATATCAAAAACCGGGATTAATAAATGCAAATTAAAACAAATAAGAGTTAAGAAAGCGAAGGACAAATAAAAAAATAATTTTGAACACATTTTGATGTAAACAAATAGAAAAACGCGCGAATGATTAGAAAACTAAAAAACTAATCGAAGTATAAAATATCGACAAACCTCATGGAATTTTTTGGTGAAATGTTCAATATACTTACATAAATATGTAATTGCCTCTTTGTTTCCTCAGACTTCGCAGATCACTTAATTTGCATTTGGACTATTTGTATCAAAATTATTTGCTTGATTTTGGTTTCGGTATAAGTAGAAAGCCGACATTATATTAAGGGGTAACACCACTGTACACGCGTAAAATAAACACGATTTTTAAAGAATTTTTTTGTATTGAAGGAAAGGGGAAACAACCACTCTGATTTGGGAAGTTATTACTTATATACTAAAATACAAAACTACAAAGTTTGATCGAAAAATTTTACAAAATGGCGGCATTGGAGACATTTTTGTAATGTGGTTTCTCTTGAAGGAGCTCCGCGGCACGCAGCACAGAGGGTGCAAATTTTAATTTGGAACAAAGAAACATTTTTTTTCTTAATCTAGATAAGAATAGCTAGAGAAACACGTAGGGGATTTAAAAAATATTTATTTTTGTGGAATTAGCAAGCATTTAAAGGAAAAAACTCTATTTTGGACTAAAAAACGGCACTTAAATAATTAAAACAATCGTTTAAATTAATCTATCGAAAATCCCCTACGCTCTTCTCTTATGAAGGTTATTATACAGACGTAGTGAAAAACCTGATTAAAAATATTTAAAATTGTTTGAGTTATGCTGCGTGCCAATTTCAGAAAACGTGTTTTGAGAAAAACGCGTTTAAAGTTTGGAAATTTGAAGAAGTCGTTAGGTAGCAGTCACTAACGCTTGGTTAAGCGCTTAAAATATTTATGAAATAGACTTCGGTAACGTATAAAACTTTTTGTTCTGTATTTTAAAAGGTTCAAAGAATTTTTTAAGCTTATAAAAAAAATCAATTTTTTGAAATTTCTACAGTGGTGTTACCCCTTAACTGCATTTTAATCAATTACGTAAATAATAATTTGCGAGTTTCATAGTTCCTGGTCATGTGAGGGCTGTTTAACTATTGCCATTGCAAAAACATTCCGATTAACTTTATTTTGTATAAAAATGCGACAAGTATGCATAATACAAATGTTTGCAGTTTTTGTCATGATTGTAAGCAATTATTTGGCATTGAAGGTAAATATAGGTATTTAGCGAGAAATCTTAGTTACCATACTGAGCTGTGTGCAGTACCTAATTTGAGCTTTAAAAGCCCATTAAACTAGACAGCTGAATTTCAATCTAGAATTTCGTTAACAAATATATACGACGTGGATTAAAGATCCTCAACCTATTCTTCATCTTCCTTTCTAGGAAGGCAGCATCTTTACTTTCTGCGACAGCATGACATTCCTCGTCGCCCAACTGTTTTTTCGGGCTAGCAGGAATTCGATTTCTTCTTCGGCGGCGGTACGTAGAGAGCGAGAAAGTTTGCTCCAGTGCTTGGGCATGTCAGATTATTGGGCAGTACTCTCTGTGAGCAGGAGTGAGAGTCAAGCGAATTCTCTGGCTGTCTGTTGCGATTGCAGCCTTTCGATGTCGATGTACGTTTTTTGCTGCACAGAGGCGTGTGCGTACTTTGGATACAATAAAATAATGATCCTGGTTTCACGTTTTCTGATCAGGAGATAGCCATGTAGCTTGGTCTATTCTTTTATACTGGAATCTGTTTATGCAGTCTGTCATGTTTCGGGCCACTACGAAGCCCGTTTCGGGACGTTTCGTGGTGCACGCTGAACTTCCCCACTGTGGGACCAAAAATGCCCTCCTCCAATACAAAAATTACTCATTTAAAGCAAAGCCTCATTATATCTATGCAATTAAATACATCTTATAAATCCTTCCAAGCGCCTTAACACGACTTAAGTGGTTTTATAATATGATCAACTATGAACAAAGTATTTAGCGTGTCGGAATTTATTATTGCGAATAATTGCTTTATTTTAAATTGCTTTGGCATAACAATTTATTTAAATGCTGCAAAGTGATCGACTTTAATAGCTTGGCAAGTGTTTAAGTTACTTGTTGCTTCCTACATCGCAATTGTTTATTGACATTTAGGCTTTATAGGAATTTCGCATATACATACATACATAAATGCATACGTATAAGTACAAGTATGCATACCTCATTTGTTCAAATAAGATTGGCAGCAGTCCAGCAACTGATCAAGCAACCTACCTGTATCAGCTGAAAGTGTAGATGACACAGTTTTTTAAGTGGCTTGATGGCCTTAATAAATTTCGTGTGCACACCTATTTATAAAACAATTTTTTGATAGTAATTTAATTGAATGTAATAAATGTTCATGATGAAAATGGTAACCAAGCAACCAAAAAATAGGATTATATTATACTATTGTACCGTTGCTCCAACTACATACATACACACATACAACCCGTTTACTTCAAGTGCATGATGTCGCTGTGTCGTTCAACCGTAAATAGGCTTTGCGGTAAAAGATGTAACAACAACAAGGACGGCTTCAAGCACTACACATTGCGCCTTCTCATGGCAGGCGTTGCTACCATCGGTGCTATTGCAAAGCACAACAATTGCATAAGATTTGCAATGAAAGAAAATTTATTACAAGCTTGAATGTGATAAAAGCAAAAGCAACAACAACAATAACAACAGTTACAACAACCGCAGTTGCATGAGAAGTGGTTTGACGACTGCATATTGTATGTAAGCTGCCAGCAATTCAGACACACCTGATGTGCTGTGCAGTGCTATGCTGTATTATGTGTGTACGGGGCAGTGAGCAACAATTGCAGATGCGCACTTATAACGACGAATAAGGTTTGCGCATGCGTACATACTTGTAGACATCTCTTCACGTACTATTACGCATGCGCATCGTTGGCAAATGTAACTAGCGCTAGCAGCAGCAGTAGCAGGAGCAATTACAGCAATAATAACAACTATATGGGATGCGAGCAATTAAAAACATTGCAAAACTGCAGTAAAAAATAAAAAAAAAAACAATAAATAAATAAATCAAAAGTTGCTGCCGAAAGAAAGAGAAACAATTACAGCTGAGCCCTAAGTACCTATGCGTATACGCGTACTCATGCACGATTACTTATGTACGCGTGGACATTTACATGCATTCAGTCAGTCAGCTTGCCAATCAGCCTGCCAACTTAATGAGCCCAAAAGTAAATATTGCATTCGTTAAAGTAAATAAAAATTTAATTTTTGTTGTTGTTTTTTAAGTGTTGCTTACACATCTTCTTTCTTCTTCTTCTTACCCTTTCGCTTTTAAATTCTACAACCACAGCGCAGTTAGTAATTAAGCAACTGTTAACCGAGACGTTATGAAATGAGCGCAACTGCTGTAATGGAGCAGCACCAAACAAGTTCAGGTTCAACACAACAGCAACAGCGATTTTAAAAATTATTGTATAAATGCAGCAAGTGTTGTTTGAAGGTTTGTTTTTAATTATTATATTATTACGCTGGAGCATTTCACACACCTCTGCAGGGAAAGGTTGGAATGGTGAAGCAAATTTCTGCTTGAGAACTAAATGGTAACAGCGCTTTAGTTTTCCGGCCCTCTCTATTAAACTTGAATTGAACAGAATAAGTTCAGGAATATCACTTAAACACATTTGCGATATTATGACAAAAGCAATGCAGCGGAAACCAAGTGTTACCTACAGTTTCAAGCCGACTCCGAACGGCAGATATTTTTATGAGCAGCTTTTTCATGGCAGAAATACACTCGGAGGCTTGCCATTGCCTGCCGAGGGGCGACTGCTATTAGAAAAATGTTTTTTTTAATTTTGGTGTTTGAGCGAGATTCGAACCTACGTTCTCGCTGTGAATTCCAAATGGTAGTCACGCACCAACCCATTCGGCTACGGCGGCCGCCAGGAGTTAATAGTATGAACCAAAAGAGGCAAACAATTCTTAATAAATGTGACTCCACCAACTAGTGGCTTTGGAAATATGGCATGGTTTTCTTTTCTGAAGCATTTATTTCCAATTTTCTTTCTTTATTATGCAGCAAAAGAAAAAAAAACCAAGAGCAAAGCAAAAACAAAAACCAAATTTACATAAGATTTTCAAAATGGCCATCTTCCATGACATCTTTATATGATACATATATTTACATATTAGTAGGGGTTACACCCTTTTTGGGTGCTTGGCTGAGCTCTAGGACTTAAATTAGACGATCTTTCAGACCATATACAGGTCCGTCTCTCCCTACTCAACTATGTTTAAATTTTGGTGTAAATATTCCAGCATAAGGACGTCACGCTTTGATGGTTCACGAAAACTTGAGAAATTAATTAACAAAAAAGTATGGTTCGGATGGTGAATAAAATACCTTAAAATTGTTAATTATTTCTTTTTTGTTTATTACGCCTTTTTGGCTATTTTTAACCTGACTATTATTTACCTTCTTAAATATTTTACTTTTTTTTCAGCACACTATATACCATATGAAAACGGGAAAAGTCACCAACAATGCAAAATCGGGCATAAAGAGCCGAATCTGGCTTTTTTTCGTCCTGTTCGAGGATCCTTTTTAATAGGTTATATCCATAAATCGATAGACAATTAAATTTTAGGAAGCTACCTGGAAGCTTAGTTTGTTAGCTTTAATTGAAATACATATGTTAAATTCACGCCAAAAGTCGAAAAAGTCTGGCCAGACCTGGGTGCCCAATGGAGGGTTAGGTCTTTTCGTACACATACACACATTCACGCTTTCAACAATGTGTGGACGATGACATTATTTGCACTTTTTTTTTTGAAGATTTTAGGCGTTAGAAATTTCTGGCGGCCTCCCCATTTATAGGCCCAGAGCCATTTTGTGGGCTAGGAAAGGTAACTTATCGCCTCTTATTCAGGAAGTAGTGAAAAGACTAAGAAGATGAAACAATATATCGCAATCAAAATCAACGATAAGTAGATTTGACATGTACCGATTGTAGATTTAATTATCATCTAATTAACTTATCATTATACTCCAGTGGAACTTGCAGATTCTGTAGGGAGCAAGATGAAACCCCCAAGCATGGGTTGGCATGAGACCCAGTACTGATACTAGAGCGACACAAACACCGGGGTAAACATATTTTATCCGAGGAGTAAATAAAATGCAATAAAATAGGGCAAAAATAGGAATTTGGGCTCATAGAAATAGTCTGAGTCCATGAAGGGGGCACAATAGATCTTTCAGGCCACATTACTAAATTCTTTCATAATTGGCACCTACCACCACTGGCTTCAAAGTACCATTATGCACAAAGGTGTCGTAAAAATTAAAACTTTTCAAATCAATTTGCAAGTGACAATGACAAAATATGCAAAAATTTACTACAGCTTTAACTGACAATAAAAACAACAAAATATGTTAACAAATAACAAGCCGCAGCAAATTCAATAGCGTAAAACGTAAAATTACCGCTGCAATAAAGCATGCGATCAGCAAACAGCTTAGATAAGTTGTAGTAGCAATTCCCACTAATAACAAATGGCAAGAAACAGCTCCAACAACAAATGAAAATTCACGTGAAAATCATGAAACAAACACAACGCGGTTTCCGCAGCAATGTCGGCTGCCAAGGCAGCAGAAGGCAGAAAAGTAGTAAAGCAAAAGGGGGAATTGGGGAAGGCGGTGGCCAATTGAATTATTTAGCGCGCCGGCAAAGTTGGCAGCTACACAAAACAAAAACAACTTTGACTATCTATGCACGCAGCAACAGAAAATGTATAGCCGGCAACAGCGTTACTTGGCGTTGATTTTTTGCCATTTAATGACAACAGCAATGAAAACCACAGCAGCCACGCTGCGGCAGTAGTGTGGCAATGTGGCAGTGGCAACTGTGGCAAACGGTAATCGGCAGCACAGTCAAGGTACTCAAGCGCCAACCATCACGCTGTATTGGTTTTGTTTCTTTTGGGCGCCGAAAATCCATAGACAATTCTTGCGAGTTTTTATAACTTTTTCTATCGCCTGGCTTTTGCAACTTTAAGTTTTTGCTTGAACTCGAACTTTTGCTGTTGATAGCTGCTTTATTTGTATTTTTACTTTTTGGTAAGTACTTTGTAACTTGTTTGTTTGCTGCCACTTTTGTAGGTTTTTATTTGTTTGTTTTCAGTTTTTTTTCTTTACCCATCAAGTTTGTGTCTTAAGTCGTTTGTTTTGCAAATAATTCTTTTTTTGTTTTCCTTGTGCAGATGTTGTAATGCACAATTCGCATGGACGCATCTGCAGTAGTCAAACAGGAAATTGTCTACTGCCACACGTTGTTTGAATAATTTTGCTGCCGCTTTTGTTGTTTTTTTTTCTTCAGCAAATTTCAATTGCAATTGAGTTGGCAGAGATTTAAAAAAGTGCCTGCCGCTTCCTTGAGATTTATATGCCATTGAATAAGTACTTTGGTAGCGTCTGCCTTCCGACGTCGGCATTCAAGCGTGCGATTGTCCGATTTAGTCGATAGTCGACAAGTGAGTTGCCTCAAAGCTGTCTCGCTGGCGCACACCAGCAGATGCTAGTGATGACGATGATGGTGATGATCGTGGAAGTGCTAAGGATGGCGAATATGTTCAGTTAGATGAAGACTTTTCGAGATATATGTTTTTGTTTTTTTTTTTGTAGTAAACAAATTTTTAACAAAATGTTTAAGGTCAATTAATTTCAAGTATTTATAAATAAAATAAATAAAGCAAAATAAAAGGAATTAGATAAAATTAAATAAGGTAAAATACAATAAAATTAAATAAGCAAAAAAAAAAAAAGATTTTTCACCATTCAGGATGGCGGGCGCTGTAGCCGAATGGATTGGTGCGTGACTACCATTCGGGAGCGCGTAGGTGCGAGTCTCCGTGCATAAAACACCAAATGATGGAACATATTTTTCTAATAGCGGTCGCCCCTCGACAATCAATGGCAAACTTCCAAGTGTCTTTCTGCCATGAAAGAGCTCCTCATAAAAAACCATTTGCCGTTCGGAGTCAGCTTAAAACTGTAGGTCCCTCCATTTGTGGAACAGCATCAAGACGTATGCCACAAATAGGAGAAAGCGCTCGATCAAACACCTAACAGGAGGGTATGCGTCAATTACTTATTTATATAAAACGTAATGAAAATAAAATAAATAGAAAACTTAAATAAATGAAATAGTAAATCAATTAGAATATAATGAAATGAAATCAGATAAAAGGGGTAAAGTAAAATAAAGTAAAATTGCAAAAATTGACTAAAAAAAACTAATGAATAAGGTAAAATTACATTAAAATAATAACAATAAAATTAAATTAAAAAATGGATTAAGGAAAAATAATGAATTAAATAAAGTAAAATAAAGCAAGCAACACAATAACTAATAAAATTCAGTACAAATAAGACATAAAATTAAACAAACAATATTTCCAGACATATACCATAAAATAAAATGAAATTGAGAAAATCTATTTATAAAAATAATCAATAAAATGAAATGAAATCAAAAAAATAATAAAATAAAGGTAAGGTAAAATAAAATAAATAATAAAATAAAAAGTATACGAAATAAAGTAAAATAGATTAAAAAAAACTAAAAAATACATTTAAAATTTCCTTTATAAAAAAATAAAATGGAATGGAATTAGATAAACTGAACTAAAGTAATTGAAATGAAACCAAAATTATCAAAAATAAAATTAAATAAATAAAACTATTTAAAACTAAGTAAAATGAAATAATATGAAATTTAAATGGTGCACCACAACTTCTTTTCACTCGTATGAAGCGAGTTATATCGGTGATTTTTAACTCATTTAACGCAATAAGAAACAGCTGCGAGATCTGTAGCGGCCATTTACCATTATACTATCGACTCTACAATGATTAAGGAAGTTTTCCTTACGCATGTATTACAAACATTAGCAAGTATACTTAGAGGCAATGAAAGTAAGCGATCCATGACTCGAGTATACCGAACACAAGTTAACAGATCGGCGTAAGTAGATCATTATAAGATAAGAATCAAACCGAAGTATACTAAAAATTAGAAATGGTTTAAGATGTAAGCCATATAAGAATACATACTTGTATTGCCTGCACATCATGTTCTATTCACCTTCATAAGACCCCGTTTGGAAAATGGACTCGGATCAAGTACCCGATTTATTTTACTGCACGCTTTCTTTCATCTTGATCCCGGTAATTTTCTTTTTTTTTGCTACTGCTATATACTCGTATAATTTAATTAACATTAACACTTTCGAAATATCTATTACCGTTAGCCATTTTCATTTAATTAGTGGAATTATTGTGCAATTTTTGTGCATTCAAATACCACTGCTGAATTTCTTGATTTCCCTACAGTTTCATCACCTTGACTGGATTTTTCAGACAGCGCAAATTTGCACATAAGCTTTGAGCACACATGAATAATTTTTATTTTTGTTGTTGTTATTATTTCTACCAAATTGCGTACCTCCGAGCTTTAAGCAACTATCGAACTCACTTAATTTATTTTGCCAATTGACTTATCTAACTTCCGCATGGCGGCTTCTTCGTTGTACAAAGTATCGACTGGGGGCAGACAACTAAAACTACAGCCTCAATTGGAATGAAAAAAAAAATTACATACAAGTGCACTTACATAAGTACATCTACTTATTGCATACTTTGCTCAAAGTTAATCATTTTTTTATTAACATGGTTAGGAATTTTCGCTTTTAAGTCGCTATAAATTTAATGGATAAGTTTTTATTTGCGGTTTTTGGTGTTTTCAATTATAATTGAAATCATAGTGACAGACTTTTCCTTGCTTTTTTGCGTCTAACTATGTGTCTCTGTATTCCCTTGAGACAGTGTTGGAATTGAAAATGTAATAAGAGTATTCACCTAGCATAGGTGTATGATTGATTAACTTAAGGAGCCAAAATAAATTGTCTGGAAAAAATCTAAGCATTTCTGAATAATTCAGATTAATTTTAAATTTATTAGAATCCAACCAGATTAAGTTTAAGGAAAAAAAGTTAAAAAGTTCTTCAGGTACATACATATAAATATAAATAAAGGATTTTCCAATAACAGGTGTTGTTTTGGAATGAATTGCGCTATCGAGAGATGATTAACGTTTTTTTATGGCCGGAATTGGATGGTTTTGATCTGGACAACGTGTATTTTGAACAAGACGGCGCTACATGCCACACAAGCAACGAAACCATTGATCTTTTATGGGAAAAGTCTTCGGACCGTGTTATCTCTCGAAGAGGTGATCACAATTGTGATTTAACGCCTTGTGGCCTTTTTTTTTGGGGACACGTGAAAAAGAAGGTCTACGCCAACAGCCCAGGGTCGACTCAAGACCTCAAAGATGAAATTTGTGAGGCTATCGAGGACGAGGATATAGGGCAGCCACTTTGCAATTCGATTATGGAAAATTTCATGAAAAGGATATTGTCCTGTAAGCGTGGTCGTGGTGGTCATTTGTCTGGTGTTATTTTCCACTATTAACGGCATACCTTCTTCTTTATAATGAAATAAACATCCGATCATTTATATTAAAATTTAGTATTTTTCATTGAATATCCAAATAACACCTCTTACTGGAAAACCCTTTATATGCCTTTGGCCAAATCTCTTTATATTGCACCCTCAAGTCAACCATAAGGTAGCATTCTAGGTCCTCTGTAAGTGCCAATTTTTTCAATGAATTTAGGTATTCTAATTTGGTACTCTATGCTCATAACGTAAGAATATGAGGGCCTCTTTCCTTCGAAACTCGTTTTTCTTATATGTAGACAGTCAAGCGACCGAAGATTTACAATGTGAAGTATCCACAATATCATAGGCCTTTGCAATCTCTTTGATAGCATAGTGCCAATCTGTGCGAGACCTCGGGGCATTGTGCTTTTCCAGTAAATGAGGAGATAGATGAGTGCTCGAGCAAAGAGTCTAAGATGAAGCATACAAACCAAGATTAGATTCCCTGTTGAGAGGAGGTCTAGTGCCGCTACTAACTGTCTCGCAGACATCCTGTTTGCTTTGATCAACACGCAATAAACGAAAAGCTCGGAACTAACACAGGTTCGCAGGAATAATAACGGGACACTAGAGTGTTGCTCACGTGGCTACTGGGTTCAGAGTGAACCATAACGATTTCTGTAAAAGCCTTAGAGAGGAGAAAGTAGCATATTATACTTTGGAATACTTGTGTGATAGTCCCGCACTTCGAAGAGTGCTCATATGATCTCTAGGGGCAGATTAGATTCGCCAAAAGATCGGAATGTCTTAAGTACAAGTTGGGTTAAGTATACGAAAATTTTTGTAGCCATCAAGTGGGATCTTTTTATTAGCAACCGAACCACTGGAAAGTAAGGAAGAATTTATTGGCCATTTGATCAAAGGCGCACAAAAACGGCGAGGGGTCGGATAAAAAGTGTTAGGAATTTAGACAGAGAAGACAAGGAAGACCCGTATTGACGCTTCGAAAGCACTTAAACTGCGTGAGAAACTCAAAATTCTAAAATAAATACCTACTAACTATTGTTTTGAAATCCCCGGCACGAATAAAATACTTAAATGAAAAATAGAGAGTAGTGTGATACATTTATAGGTCATCTGAAGAACGTTTACTCTATTTCGAATCAGTTTTCGAGAACATCCTTCAAAGGTTACAAGTCTTTTAATGAATAATATCTGATTTATCGAAGTGCCCCACCACAGTCCAAGTGGGGGGTCTACCAAGATCAGCATAATAATATATTTAAAATTGTGTAGAAGCACTAGGTGCTGCTCGGATCAAGTAATAAATAAAATCCAGTTTATGGCACGATTTAGTTTATATTGGTTAATTTATATCCAGGAAATTTACTAAATAATTACTTTTTTTTTGTTAAAACTGCTGCTCTAAATGGCACCAAGAATAAGGTATTACAAATAGCGTACTTTGGCAGAATTTAATGATTTACCATTGACCCAGTTTATAAGGCCCAGCTTTGGATTCTCTATTCCCTGAAAGACTGAAAAGATGGATGCAAAATGCCAATCCATGAAAGGTTAATTTGTTTCAAGGGAATTATTCCACGACGGTCGTCGCAGCCGAATGGATTTGTGTGGCTACCATTCGATAGAGCCCGGGTACGATACCGATTGTGAACATGAAACAAAAGTTTTTTTGTAATTGCGGTCGCCCCTCGGCAGATAATAGCAAACCATCGAGTGTTTTACTTTAATGAAAAAGCTTCTCAAACAAAATTATCTACTCTGAGGTGACGGCATACAACTGTAGGTCTTTCCACTTCTGGTACAATCAAGAAACGCACCGCAAAGCGTGAAGCCAAATATACCGTTAATTGGTTTTTTAATTTTTTATATAAATATAACTCAAAGTTACACACATTCTAAAAAATTCAATAAATTTTCAACAAAACCACAAACTATTTAGTCATTTATCAATTTTGGAAATTTTTCTCAAAAAATCTTGGGTACGCAGTTTTATACATATATATATATAATTGGCGCATATACCCAGTTTGGGTGTTTGGCCGAGCTCCTCCTCCACAATGGGGGGATCTACAGTTTCAAGCCGACTCTGAACCGCAGATATTATTTATGAGGATCTTTTTTTTATAGTCCATTCAATTTTAGTAGCTCAACATTTTACGGTTTTGCGCATTCCTACTGACAAATTTTCTAGTTTTTGGTGTAGCAGAATATTTTTCCAAAACTCCCCACTCCCCGGGTTTTGCGCATGGGTAGGGACATACTACTTGGTAGGCTCACCAAATCAAATTTAATCACTACCTCTATATGATTAGAGCGTGCAACAAAAAACAACTTCTTTTGTTATTCAAGAAACATTTCATATGCGCGTAAAACTATAGATTTTATGCGAAATGTTGCATATTAAGACTTTCATTTTATAATAAATTAAATTTTTGAAAGGGCTGTAAATTTCAAAGGAGAGCAATTCAACTGAGGTAACTACTTCATATACATTATTTCACAGGAAGAAAGTTAAGTGAGTATAAGAATTGTAATAAAATCAAATTTTAAGGACTCCCTTCAAACTCTAAAGCCCTTTAAAAGATTGAATTGAAGCGAAAATTAAAAACTGAGTATGCAGCATTTATTTCATCATATGCTATTTTATACGATATTCTATAAATTAAAAGCCATGGATCACCAGCTATTACATTGAGATGAACTCGCTACATATTTTATAAACCTACTGAGAATTGCAGAAGTATGCGTAAGTTATGGAGATTGTCACACTGACGATATGTTCTCGGCATAAGTGGCCACTTTAACCCCCTCTAAAATTTACATATTATTGAAAGAGTAACTTGTTTACGAAAATGGTTAGGTAGGTAGGTAGGTAGGTGAAATGGTTGAAGTACCGGTCTGGTACTCCTCAAGTACCACTAAAGCGCCGTTTTCATACCATTATGAGACCTCCAACAGGCAGATATCTACAGCCAGCCAGAGCTGTTGATATAATGGAGGAGATTAATTGGATTTAGGCTGGGGCACTGCATGAAAATGGTTATAGCACTAAAATTTAAAATTAAAACAAATTTATTATTTTCTAAAAAAACATTTAAAACTTTTCAGTTTTATTTATTTTTTATTTTATGTACACATATTACATATTTTTTATATAAACTTATATACAATATTGTTGTAAAGTTTAATTTCTTTCATCTAAATTCGTTTCTACAGCCTAAACAAAAATCGTGTTTACAACATAATGCATACTTACCCACATCAAGACCAGTAAATATTAAAAAAAGAAAGAAATATTTTGGGTAAAAAAACAACAACAAAAATTAACTGGTCTTAATAAAGGTATAGCACTTAAATCGAGCGAAAATGTGGTGAGTTCCAAATAAAAAACATTTTTAACAGAATAACAACAAAAAATATATATATATAAAAAAACCTAAACAAATCATTGCATATGAGTATGTATGTATGTATATAAAAATAGTAATAACTTGATGTAGAGCATCATGACTAATTTGTACACGTTTAGAAATTATGTTAATAGAAAAGTGATGGAAAATAATTTAAAAAATTTAAGAAAAAAAAAAAAATGTTTTTAAACTAAGTAGAGTGGTGCAAAAAGAGCGCGCGAAATTAAGGTGCTGGCGTCTTCATACAACTGTACATTTATACATTTATATTTATACAAAAGAATAGAGAAGGAGCGTTGCGGCTTGAGGATGGATGAAAGCACATTAACCAGTGGGAAGAATGAAGCGTTTGCACCAAATTTACTATCCGCTAATCACGAAATCCATATGCTCCAGCTAAAGGAGCTGGAAAAGCTGATACATTTGCTAGTACATAAAGTTTGCTTATGTTTCATTAAATCAGTCAGTTTTTGTTAGCCCGCGTAACTCCTCTCCTCATTCTTCTCTATATTCGTGGCAGCCTTTTTGTTTGTATGTGTGTGTGTGCTTTCATGCATTTCGCCTTTGCTTATGAACAATTCGAGGGTTTAGGTATCGCAGTAACGCGCTCAATCCCATCCATGACTGGCTGGTACCCACACTTTCTCCCACACTGGCTTCCACACACGCTTCCATTCCTGTACTTTCACCTCCTTCCATACGGGCACCTGTATGGATTTCCATTCATCTTTCCACGCCTGCTTCTTCTCGGTTGCCCACGCTTGCTTCTTTTCTGTGCGCCAGATTTGCACCTTTTCCTCTACCCAGGTTTCACGCTTCTCCTTCACCCAGATTTGTTTCTTTACTGGTTTCCAAATTTGCACCCATTCGATTTTCCATTCCAGCTTCTTATCCGGTTTCCATGCTTGCTGTTTCTCGGTCTTCCATTCTTGCACTTTCTTCGTTTCCCATTCTTGCTTCTTTTCGATCTTCCACTCTTGCACCTTCTCGGTCTTCCATTCCTGCTTCTTTTCGGTTTTCCATTCTTGTTTCTTTTCAGTGCGCCACACTTTCTTCCATACTGGCTTCCAGATGAGCTTCTTACGCCATAAATCGTGACTGGTGTATTCCCAACCTTCGTGATCTTTGCCCAGATACTTCTCACCAGGTATACCCATTTTCACCCACTCCGGCACGAACATCTGCTTCCATTCGGGTACTTGCACTTCACGCCACACTGGCACTTGTATGTCACGCCAGATCGGTACTTGTATCTCCTTCCACACGGGTACTTTCACTTCACGCCATACTGGCACCTGGATTTCTTTCCATACGGGCACTTGAATTTCACGCCATACCGGCACTTGTATCTCTTTCCACACCGGTTTTGTTATCTTCTTCCATTCGGGCACTTTTTCTTCCTTCCAGGCGGGCACTTCACGCTCCTCAACGTGCGGCTTCTTGACAATCTTCCAATCGGGCACTTGCACCTCCTTCCAAATGGGCACTTGTACCTCTTTCCAAATGGGCACCTGTATTTTCTTCCATTTCGTTTCCCAGGCCTCCTTCTTCACCGTCTTCCACACCTGCACCCAGTCTTCCTTCCAAGTGAGTTTCTTCTTCCACACACCCTCGGGCGGGTGGGCAAATGTGAGGCTTACGATAAGCGCGCAGCTGGCGCCTAGAAGCTGTAAGAGATATTGGAAAATTAGGTATAGTAGTAATATACGTGTATGTATGTTTATTTTTGAGTATATAAATTAGTTAAAAATTGTAGCAACAGAGGGCGTTGTTAGTACGTTTTGATGGCATTGATGTAAATAACTTCATTTTTTAATTAAGTCCTTAGGCCTATGTGGGAAGTGAGTTCAATTTCCAAGGATTCGTTTGTTTCTTATCTTGTTTGAAGCAAAGTGAAGCGGAAAGCTGGTTGCGACAATGAAAATATATTCATTTTGATGCAAGTGTCAAAGAGCGTGAGTTTATACCGGCAAAAACAAATTTGAAAGCCTTAAATTGGAGGCAATAAAGGTCTAAGATTCACTTCACTTTTGTTGAGCGTTTGAAGGTAGCTTATAAGCTTATCCACTTTTCTAAGGGCCAAAGGTGCAACCGCAAAAGAGAAAATGGGTTCTATATGAATTGAAACCAAAAAACGCTACTCAACAGTATAAATAGAAGTAAGTAAGAATAAGAAAAATAAGAATAAGAAAGTAAATTTTGCTTCGTATTATTATTGACAGTGCAAAGTATTACGAAAATTATTAGCGCAACATATTGAAGTTCAAAAAATTTGCAATATATGTAGACTTGAAATTTTAAATTTTTATATTTGGTAGGATCGGTTGTTTATAGACAGTTGCTTAGACCTGCTGAAATCTGTAGCAAAACTACACACTGGCTGTTAGAAATAATCTTAAAAATAAGTGACCTGAAACGGCAATTTTTTGTAACGCTACTTCTTCATCTCGATTTAAACTCAAAACTTGTCACGTTAAAGTAGTCATAATAGCTGTTTACAAAATGCAGCTCCTTCGAACATTTGTTTTATGATTACCATGAATACCAAAATTTTATTTTTCTTATTTGTTCAAATGTATAAGATTTTCATTATTAAATCCAGAACAAATGAGTTATTTATTTCATATACGCCGAGATGGTGCTAACGAATTTTTTAGTACAAATTGTTGCGGTCTTTAAATATTATAAAAACTGGTCTAACTCTTCAATATAGAGCCTAATTCCATGACATAGTTTTCTAAATTTAAATGGCAAAATTGAGGTTTCACATTTAAAAAAAATTTAAACTCATAACAGTTTCCTTATTAATGTACTGTTACAGCAAAAAACTATTTTACGGTTATCGTGAATGCCCTTATGTTGTGAATTTATACTAAATTTCTGTGGAAGTTAGGTCAAAGTTGAGCTTTCTATTATATCACATAGGCAAATGCAATATTGTTTTTTTTTTTTGTATGTGCTCAGTGCTATTTATTTATGTATACTCTACTGCTGCCTCGCTACGTACTTAGTAAGCAGATACCCGGTATTTTTCACTGGTTTGCTGCACTTATTTGAGCATTATTCGAAAAGTTATGGGGATCCCAATGCAAAACAGGGATTACTGATCATAGTCTCAGCCATTAATTAACAACAGGAAACAATTTTAGGAAGGTTTTTTCAAAAATTACAAAAAAAATTATTTCACAAAAATTAAAAAAAATGAATAAGTAATTTTTTCCAAAAACAATTTTTTTTTTTAAGTATGTTTTAAAATATAAAAATGTTTAAAAGGCATTTCACTTTTAAAAGCTCTACTTAATTTTTCAGCATTCAATAAATCTCCAATTATTAAATTTTTTACAAAAATCTTTCAGTTTACTTCTTAATATATTCCAGCCTATAAATGAACAAATTTTTTGAAGAATTGATTACAATATCCAAAAAACTTGCATCACTTGATTTGGAATCCCTCAGCTATTTATAGCAAAGCTTTATTTTATGGATGTCGTGAATACCCCTATTTTATGAGTTGATGAAATATTTTTACTTGAATTTAGTTCTAGCGTTTAATATTTCTTAAATTGTAAAAATAGGATTATTATTTAATCTAATAACTCAGAGACTAGTTTTTATATAAAATGTGAATTTAAAAGATCTATAAATAACATAAAAGATGTCTAAATTATTTGCAAAGGAATTTACTAGAAACTAATTTTATAGCAAGAGCTTTCAAATTATATAATTTTCTGTCAGTCAATTGCTGTTGATGTGTCCTAAAACTTAATTTCGTACAATTTTTTTCCAAACTTATACCCCAATCTTTATTTTTAAAAAATTAGTTATTTGTTCACGTGTCCTACAAATCCTAATTTTACGTGACTTTAATGTCGATTCATTGTAAGCTTTACTCAGCTTATATCCTTCAAAGTGCGTTACGTAATTTATTTCCGCAAATAAGTTTTTTGGTAAAATGCTTTAATATTTTAGGAGCATTCGCGCAGCATGTTTAATCCTTGGGCTACATGTAAAAATTTTTAAGATTTCCGTATTTTTCAAAATTATATTTTATTATATTTGCTTATTTTTGCTTCGGTTGGTTTAAAATTCTTATATTTTTATTTAATTCAAATTTGTTTTATTCCGAGAGTTTATTTCGAATTTTTTCACATCGTAGAGTTTGTCTTTAAGTATATTATATGTAGCATTTCATTTTTAAATAAGCAGCACAACAAATATATTTCACTATATTTGCGTTAAATTTTCTTTAAACAGTCACATAAATTGTATAAAATTATTTTGAAATATTTTTTTTGCAATTATTCTTGCTTGTCACATAAAAACACCCACCAATAAATTTAGGGATCTCATCGCTTGAACCCCTTGCGTCGCGTTTAAAGGCGAGAACTTTTTAACACCAGTGAATGTGTGCCTCCGTTGAGGTCTTTCAAAAACACTACCCACATTTCTCCGCTGCACATCTATTTATATTTTGGAAAACAAAAATTGTTTATCAACGCCAAAAGCGGCGTCAAAAGCAGCACGAAGACTGTGGTGGCAACTTTGTGCAACGAACGGAGCAACAACTGCAAACACAAGCAGCAGCAACAGCAGCAGCAGTAGTGGAATGAGCGCAAAAAAAAAAATGTAGTAACAAAAGCTTCACTTCACTCAACTTATGATAGCGCCGTAGTGTCGTCGCTGCTACTGCTACTGGTCAATTCGTAAATGAATCCAATGTCAGCCAGAAAGGCATCACTGAACAATTACCAAAAATTGCGCTTAGTCCGAACCTACCACAATGGCGCGCAGCTAGCAAACGCATTGCAAAAACAACAATAATTAAATACCCAAAAATATTTCTTTTAGTCAAAAACAGCTGGCTGCGACGCTGGTGGAACTCAATGAGAATTCAACACACTCGGTAGCGCTTAAGAGCAGCAAATGCAAACCACAATAAAGTGAATCGCTGACTCAACACACTTATACGCAAAGCGCTGCTGCACTTCGGATCAGTTGAGAGTGAGAATGAAATCCACAATCGACGGCAGTCGAAAAGTGAGAGTCAACTAACGAATGCAAGTCGTCTGGCGGTAAATTCGTTAAATTTGAATTTGTGTTGTTACTTCAGGCAGCAGCTGGTATGTTTGTGCGTTGATGATGGAATTTCTTGCACGCACGCTATTGCTGTTGTCATTGCCGCTGATGTGGTGGCATTAACACCAGCTCAAGCACTATACTCTGCACAGTTAGCTGCGCACCTTCGGCGAGTGCAAATGCCTTACTTGAAGTGCCAAGCACAATTTGATATGATGATTAAGAGGAGATAAGTGATGAGGCGTTAAGTTATGTGGTATGAACGAGAGTGGTGAGGTTAGCCGTGGAGCAAGTAGTAGGAAGGTCGTCGTTAGTGCAATGTTTGGCTGAAGTAAACGTCAGGCGATGTGCACTTGTTAAGATCATGGCTGTTGATAAGCGAATAAGAACGAGCTGTTGAAATATTATATTCAATGACAAGTTTGTGAAAATATAAAAAATCTATGAGTAATTTAAAAATTCTTGACAATTCATTATTTTCCCTGTTTTAATATAACGTTTATTTTTTAATCTTTTATTAAACTAATTTCGTCGGCTGTAGAATTATTCGCATAAGCAAATTCAGCCAAATACTTCCGTGTGTTATTGAGGTAATTTGAATTGAATCAATAAATACGAGTTTTGCTTGACAATTTTCCAATTTAAAAATTTGTCTTAAATTTATAGTGTATTAGGTTAATACTTTAACTGACATCTACATGAATAATATAAACAAGTGTGTCAGGCCTATATATTGCCTCATTAATGAGTTAGGCTACTGCAGAAATTTCAAAAATTTATTATTTCTTGTTGAAAAGCTGCGATAATACCAGAAAAAATGAAAAAGGTCTAAATACTTTTTTTGGAATTTTAATTTATGTATAACGCAGTTCCTCGGAAACCAACAACTTTGTGCGCGTCTTTCTCGAAACAAAGTAACCCGAACAAATTTTAACCGATTTGCTTGAAATTTTAACTGTATATTCACAGTTACATGCAAGTTCGGGTCTATTTTATATATTATATTTTTTTGTTTTATAGATATATTGCATAGATCTTTTCTAATTTTTAGATATGTTTTTTTAATTTTTATTTAAAGAAAAGACGCACTATACTTTTGATACTATTTAGAAGCATAATTTAAAAAAACAATTCAACCTAAAATTAAAGAGGTATTGTTGTACAGAAAAGCCGTACCACCACCATTTTTGTATAAATAAAAAAAAATATTACTAATAATATTTTATATACATAGTTTATGACATGTGAAATAAAGAACATGTGCCAGAGTTTTATTTATTTCATTGTCGCGCTGAAAGAGATAGTTCCAAATATTTCCATTTTTTTTCATATTATATAGTATATGTCTTAGATATATGTACATATATAGGCGCTTACATCGTTCTTTGTTGATAGTTTGGCCGGACTTCTCCTCTAATATATTTTGTGCGGATCTTGATGTTGCTCCACAACAACAGTGAACCGCCGCCTCCGAATGGCAGATAGTTCTTTTCGAGGACTTCTTTTCATGGCAGAAATACATTCAGAAGTTTGCCAATGTCTGCCGAGAGGCGGCCGCTGTTAGTAAAAACATTTTGCAACACATTGGATTTTGAACTCGAATGGTATCCACGCACTGATATTTTCCATAAACATACATGTACATATGAAGGGGAAGGTAGATTAGTACGAACCGTGGCAATTAGGGCGGCTGATCAATGCGGTATCATCTAACCCTATTAATCACATCCAATTTCTGACCAATTTTTTTTTTTGATTTATTAAAGTTAATCTATGGTAAACATCTCTGGTAAATTCTCAAAGAATTATCAAAGAAATTTTTGTCCAATCTTAGGAGCACTGTATTTATGTATTTGTAAGTCATAAGCGATGGAAATGTCCAACTTTTGGAACTTTATTAGAAAATAGCATCCCCTGTGGTTGCGCATATTGAGGATAGCCTCGCCTTATGGTATAAAAACAAAAGAGACTAATGCTTTACATGCCGTCACGGAGAAGAAGGAAGTCGGATGGGTTAGTGCAAGGATGAGAGCTAGCACATCTCTGAAGCGGTGCTACCGGTGCTTCGGTGTCGGACACATTCAATCAAACTGCAAAGGACCAGACAGAAGCGGAAAAGGTATATGCATCCGATGTGGAGAAGCTGGGCACAAAATGAAAGAGTGCACCGAAGATATGATATATTTCAAGCAAACATGCACAGGAGTAAAAATGCAGACCTGCTAATGGAGCAGATGGTCTTAGAAAGAGGAGTTCAAGCAGTATTGCTAAGCGAAGAATATGCTCAATCCGAGAAAGCATGGATCGAAGACGAGTCGGGAACTGCCGCCATCTGGCTGCCTAGGGGCACAAATTTCGTAATAACCGCGAAAGGATCAGGCGATGGTTTCGTCTACGTTCAAAACAGCCAATTCACAATGATAAGCTGTTATCTTACAACGAACGACAATATAGGTGAATTCACCTGGTAACTGGAAAGTATTGAAGACAAAGACCTTAGTTTAGAGGGACGATTAATAATATCGGGATACTTCAACTCAAAAGCAACCGAATGGGGCTCGCCGACAACGAACTCAAGAGGTAGATGAGTGCTGGACATGGCAGCCAGACTAGGTTTAGTGGCGCTCAACACAGGAACGACTACGTACCGAAAGCCAGGTTGCGAAGGCACAATACCCGACATAACCCTAGCATCGGAAAGCATAGGCCCCTTTACTAAAGACTGGAGGGTCCTGGAAGATTACAATGGGAATGATGCGAAATATGGGCAGATTCGCTAAGGGTGCAATGCTGGCGGAAAACTCTGCAATCTGTGCAACGCACCTGCGCTCTCAGAGTGGCTTCGTCATACAGAACAGTATCTGAAGCAGCGGTGTTAGTTATCAGCGGAACCATCCCTATAGATATTCTAGCATAAGAGCGCAAACGGAGATGGGAGGCAAACAACATAGGAATCCCAGTACCACGCTTAGAGTTCAAACGCTCACACTTTGGCAGGCAAGATGGAACTCTGAACGGTATGGTAGATGGACAGCGAGGCTAATACCATATCAAAAAAAGTGGGTAGAATAAAAGCCGTCTTGGCCCTCTACCTCGAAGTAATGTGAAAGCAGTCCCGGGGTGGAGGGAAAAGTCCAAGAGAAGAGGAGAGGTATTTTTAGTGGTTACTATATGGTGCGAAGGCATTTTTAACCCAATCTCACCGCCAAAAAAAACAAAACAAAAAACAAAAGAATGCTTTACATAAATATATTTATGCTTAACTGCCCTTTCTTTCTCCACAGTACCACATCATCAGCATACCTTATACCATATTATAGTATCCACTGAGTTCTTGTCTAGCTGCATGCCTCCCAATAGCCTATCGATATCAATATGTGCCATCGTTTAATCTAAGTCATTTTGTCCAGCATTATGCCCTGAGAAGTTTTTAGTTTTATTTAGATGGTGTTAGGCAAGGTGAAGGAGATTATTACAGAGAATTTATCAGGAATAATCTCACTATGATTGACTAATAAGGCCAATGGTCTAAATGTTAGTTGCCTTAATTGTGTAATATAATCATAATTATAATTATATTTCACGTAAATAAATGTAAATAGTAAATACACTTCCCTTGCCATGCTGTTTTTTCCTGAGCCTTGTGTAGAAATAATTTCAATAAAGTCAGTAGAGTAAGCCTAAGCTGCCAGTTCTATCCAGAGAATATCGTTTCAACTAAAGATTTGTTCAAAGAGATCATTGAAGCCTGGTAATTTCCATGTGACATTATATATTGATTTAAAGTGATTGTGGCAGTCTTCGTGCCCAGCCAATGTTTTGCTAATCTGAAATTTCATGCATATTAATATTTTATTTCATTTGCATAATTTTTTGAATGCTCAAACACCTACTAACTTATGAGGTCAGTCATCCCTACAAATATTACGGATATCTTACTTACTTTCGCATAACTTTAATAATTCCAAATATGATACAAGTACATAAGCATATACAGTTTAAATCTTAAATGAATATTTCTCGAATTTATTTCTTATTATAATGCAATGTCATTGCCCTACTTTACCATTTATAAAGAAAAAATGCCTTGTAATTGTGTGCCCATTGAACTCTGCTGAGGGGCACTGAGTTTGGTAGCGTAAACAAAAGACTTAAGCAACGAACTTGCGATTGAAAAACCCCAAGATCAATGCATACCACGCAATCAACTACTTTTATAATCGCATTAAAGCCGAATCAGCTTCGAAATTCCAAAACACAAAGTATGTTTTTATAAACTTAGTAAAAATTTTCGAATAAAAATGAATCGTCAGTAGGAGCCAATTAAATTACGAAGTAGGTAATCAAAACTCTTAATAAAAATTAATGTAAGGTGATAAATTTTGTAAAAGTGAGTATAGTAAAATGAAAATAAATGTGAATGTGGTGCTTATTAAGCCGTTTGCGAAAAAATATCAATTGCACTGCAAGTAGTCAAACGCACCGGAGCTTCGTGTGCGCTAAAGCAAGAAAATTGTTGGTGGTTGCAGGTTTTTCATTATGCAAGTACTTTTTTTTACTTGTATTTTAGTATTAATTTTTTTCTTTTTCTGCTTTTTTCTTCTCTGAATCAGTAAATTTTTATCCTTTTCTTCACAAGCGATTTTTAATTGTCTTCATAGATTCTTATTGTTTATTTCTTTCTTTCACCAACTGATATTTCGTATATTTCCAGTTTCCATTTTTCCAATTCTGACTGAGAGTGAAATTTCTCTCATTTGCAAACGACCTCTGCGGGGTGAGACGATCGCAACAGCAGACATGACGCATGCATAGATACCAAAAGCAGCTGCTAAATGTAGGTTGACCGAGGAAATAAAAATAGAGGTTAGTAATCTGTAAAGTCTTTATTGCGATACGTTTCAGTTTTGTTGTAGTTTTTAACTGTTTCTCTTCACCTCCTATTGTTTCGCCCATACGATTTTTAATTTTTGTGCCTCATTTCTATTTTAATGGTTTTTGATGATGTTTTCTGTTTTTCATTTCAACATTTTGCAGGTGAGTTTTTATATTTATTTACTTTTAGTATTCGTAATTTTAAATGTTTTTTTTTTGCTTTGTTAATTGAAATTTAGGTGAACACGTAATAGGTTCAGGCGTAATGCGCTAGCGAGCAAAAACAACAGCACCGTTGCTGGTGAATAATACGTGTGGAGATAGGTAACGTGCGAAGGATGAGTTGTGGAGCTACGGATTTGGGTAGCATTTACAAACAATTTTCAAATGCGAAAAGTGAACATAAAGGCTTGTTTATTGTAAATACATACATATATAGGCAAGAGGCTTGCATATGCAACCTGCCTCTTGCCAAACCTTTTGGTACTACTTTCAAGAGTATTTGCAGAGCACTTTTAACGTTATGTACCACTAGAAAATGTTATCAACGCAAAAGTACACTTGTTGGATAGATGAAGTAAGCAGACCATATTGCAGTCCCCTATGGAAGACTTCCATCATATTTTCAATGAGGTATTGATGATTTCCAAAATTTCGTAATATAGATATCATAAATTATACGAGGGCGATTCAATAAGTACCCGTGTTTGAAGATAGAGGGCGTTCCTGAGGGAAGTTGGTGTTAGCATCGTGTACTGTCATCTATCAAACGACGATAAAACAAATTTCAGACTGATTGATAGGTTAGTTTGGATTTGATAGCTATTCGAGTAAGACGAATTTCGTCTCCGGAGTTGTCGCCACCAAACTGCATGAATTGCGTTATGAATTGCTGCCGCAACCTTAGGAAGTCATCGCCGAGACAGAGGCGTTTTTTGGAGAGTTCGACAATTCCCATTTTTCGGACGGGTTAAAAAATGGCCGGAGCATTGGGAGAAGTATATCTTTCTAAAAGGGGGCTATGTTGAAAAAAACAAAAAAAAACCAATGTTGAAAAAATAAAAAAATGGGATCTTAATTTCTAACATGGGCACTTATTGAACCCCCTCGTATGTTCTTAGCACATTGATTGCTGTGTAAATAATTATTAGTAAACTCTAAATTCTACTGTTATTATTTTGTACAGTTTTTTGGGCATCGAAATCGTTCATACATTTTTTTTAGTATTGACTACAGAAGGAGACACTCAAAAAGTACTAAACTGTCCACGTAAATGGGCAAGACAAAAAGCTGGAAGCGGAACATTTATTCAAAATAATAATAATAATAACTCTGGTAAAAAATTACATTAGACAAAATAATCAATTGGAAGCAATTATATGCAAATAATTTATTTTTATTTTTATATCTATTTATTTACTGTCTACCGATTGCTCTAACGGACTAAACATTAGTTAAAAATTTTTAAAAAATTTAAATTAAAACTACTTAGTTCTAAGCTAAAGTTTAGATCTTTAGCATAATTATTGCATTTGCGGATGCATCTCGTGAGTGGCTCAGTAAATCCATAATTCGTCGTGTGTACATTTCCAAGGAAACCCGATTTATTTTTAATTTGCAGTAGATTACGAACAGTGCAGCAGACTATGCAAACAGAGCAATTTACGCATACCAATACATAGCTTGAGAGGTCATATGACCGTGATGAAGTACGCAAATCAATTTTTGTAGAAATCCATTGAACATTAAGAATTTTATTAGTGTACTTAAATATTTGATAATACAGATTTCAGATTATGCCACAGTAGTCGAAGTAACTACGCACTAAGCATAGATTCAGCGCTTTGAGCGTTAACGAATCAATAAAGTCAGCATATTCCTACGTATGAAACCGAACATGGTAATGGTTGTAGGGGTAAGGCAAAGGTCTTTATGCACTGTGACCAGATTGATCTATTCTGCACCCTTAATTACTTAATTTTAATTATTTAGTATAGTGAGGGATCGAATCGGCTCCTTAGGAGGTAGCAATTGTAGGTCTTCCCCCTTTAGTAGGTACGAACCCAGTATTCTGTGCCACCTGTGGCCTAATGCCTCACAGTTCGTGATTAAGAGTTCCATATACTCCTCTTCATCACAGCAGAAACTGTATAATCTTGTACTAGATAACCGAACATAGTGAAGGCCTATGACCATTTAATGCATAATCAAAAATTACTGTTTTGGATTTTTTAGCAAGACCCACGACACAGCATTTATTAACATTCAAGTGCAAACTATTTGAAGAACATCATCAATGCAATTGTTCAGATCACATTCGAGATCAATGGAATCTGTGGTAATGTGAATTTTAAAAAATAACTTTATATCGTCTGCATACATAAGGCAATCTGAATTGTTTGGGCAGATCATTAATAAATAGTAATGAGAGAAGTAGACCTAGATATGTTCCTTGCGTATGCCTGACCAAGCTTTATTTATGTTTGTGATTTCAGTGCATCTATTTGAACAAAAAGTTCTCTATTAGTTGAAAGCTTGAAAAAAATCCTAGCAGATTACCTGTTATGTCGAAGGAAAAAAGAAATACGCTCCCACGACAGTCGGTTCCACGTTACCAAAACGACATGGGTTTATATCCGGTCAAGGACTGTCACTCCAGCAGCATTACCCATGCATGTATGAGGAATGTTTATGCTGCTACAACATTAACAACAACAAAGTCTCTCTCCAAGTCTTTTTGATAACTGAACTGTTACTGCAAATTTTTTGATACGTTATTCGTTATCAGTAATTTTGATTTCTCTACACGTTTTTTAAAATAAAATAAAATGAAATAAGTACATTTGTCCACATGTGTTAAAATTTATTCCGCCATGCAAAAATGGTAAGTAAAATATGGCACTGTTTTCACCCCTAAATTCCTGTAGAGTTACACGAAATTATATTTATAAAAAATGAATGAATAATAAAGACAGACCGGCTATTCAGCTATAAATTCAGCTCAGACGGTGGCCAAGCCTGGATTGACGGCCAGGAAGGTTCTTTGGTGTTTGGTGGGATTGGCAGGGAACCATCCACTATGAGCTGCTCCCCTATGGCCAAACGCTCAATTCGGACATGTACTGTCAACAACTGGACCGCTTGAATGCAGCACTCATGCAGAAGAGGCCATCTTTGATCAACAGAGGGAAGCGAGCTTCTATAAGAGGGGCATTATGAAATTGGCATATCGTTGGGAACTCGTCATCGAACAAAACGGCGCATATTTGACTTAAATCGCATTATTATAACCAATTTTATGAACAATTGAAAATTCAATAAAAATACCGCAAGACTTTTCTGACAACCTTATATAAGACCCGTAAGTATTTTTCAATGACATGTTTTATTTTGAAAAGAATAGACTTTGTCATTAAACTCAAATACACTTTTATTCAATTGAACTCCACGGCTGGCTAATCAATTAGGTTAACAGAACGGCTACCATATTATGTTAACCAAATTGATTAGTTTACAGAGAGTGTCGGAAGCGAGGATAGCGGAACTGTTAGCTGCGGTTCGGATTAACTACTTTATATTAATTTATTGAGTCTTGTGGCTAGGAGGAATTTTCAATTGAGTCTTGATCTGATGAGAAGAGCTTGATGGACAAAAACAATCTGAAACGTTTCAACAAGATAATCCACATCCTTGTATGTAAAGTTACATTTCAACAGATATTTGAAAAGCGGTGTATGTACTGATAAAAAGTCTGTTATCAACATTTATGTGACATTAGCAGAGGCTTAAATGTTGTGGTAGCGCATGCTATGTGCCGAATGTAATTTTAGCTGCCGATGTCCAAAACTCGATAATTCAAATAACATACACTAAATATACCAACTTGTATATCAATATTTTATCCACATTTTGGCTTACGTCTTACCAAAAACATATTAAAAACAAAACATTTATTGATAATGTCCCTTACATCATTGCTTCATAAACGTATTACTCACTTAAAATATACACCACTCCGTTACGAAAATTATTTCCCTGAATGCACATGCAACATGTATGTATACAATTTTGATTTTCCAACAAACAAACAAAAAGTCCCTGAAAATTGTTAAAAACATTGTCTCTTGACCTTAATGTCTGCCAAAAGTCACGTGGGCGCTGCAATCAAAACAAATCGATCCAGCATACCAATTTCATTTTGCTGTCTCAATATAAATTTTCGGTCATTTATGAGAAAAATGTTGCGCAACAATCATCGCCAACAGCAGAGTGCAGGCACGAACCGCGACAACTGTGGGAAAAAGAAGAAGAGCGTAAAAAAAGAAAAATGAGTCAGCGGGGGTAGGTAGCCAACAACAATAAATGATGTGTCGCATTGGCAGTTGTGACGCTGCCGTTGGCTATGAACGCGGTTTATTGGTTATGCGAACAAGGAAATGCAGACATGCAACATTTCCAATGTAACGCCTGTGAAGTGGTTGCATCTTAATGCAATCATCTTCTTTGTATGGGTTGTAAGGTGAAAAGGCAGTATCCAAACACATACCTCTTTATAAACCAGTGTTCAACTACATATCTAAAAAAAATTACAAACAATTAATAAAAATAAAGAAAACTTTGTGTCTGCTTGTGAATTGCCATTAAGTATAAATTTCTGCAATCGGTTGAAGGTGCGTAAAGTCAATATATGAAATCCATGCATTCATTTTAGAATTTCTGTCGCATAACCAGGAAATGTAAAAAAAATTGAAATGGATTCCACCGCTGAAACATTTCAGATACCATGTAAAGAATACAGAAGTGGCGCTCATCTCGTGCCGCTATTCCGTTCTAAGTGAATTTGACAGAATCGCTGTGACTGTAAGAGTACACTTGAGCAATTTATTCGTGTGCTGTTTGTGTAATTTCTTCTTCTTCTTCTTTCACTCTTACATTTTCATATTTCTCTCACGGATCGGTCCCACTGTGATGTTGCCCCTCTGTAATGGGCACAGTCTTGTACTCTATCATTCCTGCGTTTCAGATTGGTTTCGTTCATGGTGAAAATAAACCAGGAGGTGTGGACAACATCAGACCGTTAAGCGGCAAATTTCAGCAAATTTGAAGGCGTCGACAGATTTGCTGATGTAGAAAGAAATGTACGCGACTGTTTGTTTACGACAAAACTAAGAGTGTGTTAGTGATACAAGCAAAAATCACCGCAGCCATTGGTCATGTTACTTCGTTGTCTCCGTAGTCGGATCATAGATAACTAGTGCGAAAATCTCTCATTTTATGGAAGAGTGCGCTTAGGAACTCGTTTGAGTACTTGGTAGTACTATCAACCCATGGGCCAATGACAGACGAATTATCGGTCTGCCAGAAATATGGGGCCAAAAATAACTGAAATTAACAACAAAAAAGATTTTCTAAGCTATAAAAAACTAAAAGTGGTGTTTATTCATTTGTTTGCTGTTTTATAAATTTGTTTTTGTTACCCACTTTTTATATTGTATTCAAAAATTGGAATATTTTTAAATATATTTATACCCGATGACGTGACTGTCAAAGTTACTCCCACAATTTTGCTCCGGATGGCCAAACCTTGTAGTCTATCATTCTTTTTTATTCACACGTTTTATTCCACATTTTGCAGCTTCTCAGTTCTTTTATGTAATGAAACTCTGAGGCTGCAGAATAGGTTTCATATGGACGTACACACATATTTAAACAAGTTCGCGCAGAGCACGAGCAGAGAAGTAAGGTAGCTTCAATAAAACAATTTCAAGACATTCATGTATTAAAAATATTTTTAATGAAATAATTCTTTTGGAAACAAAATCCTCACATAAATCTTTAATATAAAAACATTAGCTAACTATGTTTTTTTTTCATAGAAACCAGTTATCAGACGAACTGTTCACATCCATAGCCTTTTTTCGAGTTAAAGCTAAGTTAGGTTATGTTATGGTAATAGCAGACCCACTATAAATAACTTGGACCCTACAGGTCTGTTGTGATATCACTGTGAGTCATGGGAACCTAATTTATTTTTCTTCGTGGAACCATTTTTTCGCTCTTATGAATCACAGGATTGGTCCCATCCCCCCGCCAGACATTTTCATAAGAGAATTGAAGAAATATTTCCCTAGACAACCTGCTCTGATTTTAGCTTAAGCTGCACAATTCCAAAGGAAGTGCTCAACCATTTCTTCACCTGCCTCATCTCTACAACTTCTACAATATTCATGAGAGAAAACGCCAGTCTCAAGAAATGTATCCCAAATTGCCAAAGTCCGGTTAAACAAGCCACGACCTTCGAGATATCATTTCTTGAGAGACTAAGCAATTCCTTTGTCTTTTTCTTGCTTCTTTGCGGCCATAGTAGCCTAGCTGTTTGACCTCTTGGATAATGTTATTCCTAATTATTAATTTGTTCGTGGCCATAGATATCCTAATGGTGCTTCTATCACTGAGCAGTTGAACAGTAGTACCTTCCCTGACTAGCTCATCGGCTTTAGAATTGTCCTCAATATCTCGGTACCTGGGAAGGGTGACCTTGAATGCGACACTAATATCATTTAATGGGCGCCTGGCTAGCCACTTCTTTTGTAGATAGAGTTAAAGCTAACAAACTAGAATTTCGGGTTAAATAGTTATGCAAAGAGTATGTGGTTAAACATATTAAAAAAAAATACAATAATTAAAAAAATTCTATGGATGGGATTACTAAAAAATGTTTCGCATTAAATTATATTCCTGTATCCTGGCCTCTTTTTACGACGAAGTCATCATTTTTGTGGTGTAACCATTCACGACTCGCTGTTTCACTAACAGAAGTATCATCTACAAGGGCCAATCATTTTTCATACCATCAATAAACTATCTAGTGAATAACGGGACAATTAAAATTATATTAATTACAATATCGGAAGATTTATAATTTTTGCAAATGGCATCGTACGTCAATCATATTTGACACTTAAATCAGACAGCTGCAGTATACAAACAGACAAGCAAAGGAGATCATAAAGCTCAAAATAAAGATTTCCATCACATAAAATCTTTATTTCCCTTATTACAAAAAAGTTATTCGAAAACTAATAATTAATTTTGAGCCATTTACTACAATCATCCAATGTTTTTTATTTATTAACGTAATTACTTAATTAGATCCACGATAAATATCCCTTGGGTACCACTTTTGGTACTGGGTTGTAACATTTGGATCCAGATGGCCTAGTATAGAGAAGATAGAAGAATGTAAATAAAGGGCTGTTGAAAGTATTTCCAAATAAACTGAAATATAGGCATAAGTGGACTGCAATTTGCACCCTTTAATGAGGTCAACATTTATTCCGGAAGCTAGTCGGTCAGCGACAGTCGTAGGCGAATGGGTTGATGCTTGACTACCATTCGGAAGACGTAGATTCGAATCCCCGTAAAACACAACGAGAAGAAAAAGTTTTTTCTAATAGCGATCGCCCCTCGGCAGGCAATGTCAAACTTCCGAGTGTATTTCTGCGATGAAAAAGCTCTTCATAAAAAATGTCTGCCGTTCGGAGTTGGCTAAAAACTGTAGGTCCCTCCATTTGTGGAACAACATCAAGACGCACACCACAAATAGCCAGCTCCGTCAAACACATACATATATAGACATATACATATATAGTCAAGAGCTAAGGTACTACACACACTGATAGTGCACTCGAAATATCTCACTTAGCTTTCGATTGGATCTAAATGCATATTATGTAAATACCTTCTCAAATTTATATGGATTGCAGGAGCTTGCAAACCTGATTAGCTGACTGGTTAGGGTGTCCTTGGAGAGATCTCGGAGGCAATGTGTGTACCTCTTTAGCTACCTGCAGTATACGCTTGGGCGAGTGTGCCGTACGTCAGCTCAACAAACGCTAAACTAAACGCGAGATTACAAAGCCTTTCAGCGATATGTCGAACGAAAGTGGCAGAGGACGCTCTTAGGCTAACCTAGGCGTAATTGGTGATATTTCTTGGGCAACTTGGTTGCCTCTTAAAAATTACAACTGGAGAGATATTATTAGTCACTTTAGTATTTTTTTATCGGCACGAAGTAGTTTGCCATTCAAAATTATAATGATCACTGCTCGAACATCTTTTTCGCTTTCCTTATACTTTTTCTTCTTTTCTTTCTCCTACTCGAGTTTTTCTTCCTCTTTTAGTTCATAATGTTATCCCACACTCTCTGGTTTTTATGGGAAGCTTATACTAAATATAAACGGCAACATTGGACACAGGACAGTAAACAAATCACAAGTACGCTCAGCTTCTTCGGCCAACGTTTTCAGTCGTGTGTTTTCATTTCGAAAAATCACCTTATCATCCGCAACGCGACCTCGAACTACCATAATATTTAATAACTAAATATATGAAAAAATAAATATAATATTTGCTCGATTGACGACGGCACTTCGGCTGTCCGTTTAGTCAATTTTCGAGAGATCACTCGAAAAATAACAACTAAGTTTTTGTTGTTCTTTTATTTTGACTGTTAGTTTATTATTTATTTTGCGGATGCAACTGCAATTTTGGTTTTATGTTGTTTCCTTTTTTCAACGACGGCTGCAGCTGTTTTATTTTGCTTACGTTTGCAGTTATGCCATAATTACTGCAGGAATGCTTTTGATTTCAGTGACCGTTTTTTGTTTTGGTTTGGTTTTCAACTTTTGCGGACACTTACTTTTATTTGTTTGCATTTCAGAAATATTTTGTATAACTTGAATTTTTTATTTCTTCTGGTTTTTCTTTTATTTTGTTTTGCTAACAACATTGGCTTCTTTATTATGCTCAGCTTATGTTGTCGTCAACGTGCTTTTGTAACGAATTTTGCACTGCTCAGAGGTGCGTTCAGCGGTGTACTTGAAGGACGTTCAATGGAGTGTATGTAAACTTGCACACATACATGCATGCATACAAAAGTGTAAGTGTTTACAAACATACAATAGTTGTTATTCCAGCAGAGAAAACTACTGGTAACGAACTGGTGAACTTGTGGTGATTTAAGACCACTGCTGGACCGAGATCCTTTATAAAGTCTGTTTTGATACACTTCAGAGCTGTGTATGCTTTATTTTCTATGGAAATCTTGACATAATTTTCACTTTATCACAAAATAGCGAAGTAATTTTGTGATAATTTGTATTGAAAAAACAATACAAACAATTTTGAATTAAAGTTTTTCCAAAAATTCCGAGCAATGAATTCTCGATATAAGGGGTTAGGGGTAGCCAGAATTTTCAAAAAATTGGATTTTTTACATTTTATTAGCTATTCAACAATTAACAAAGGGCGCTCAGGCGCCGATATCAAAACTTTAAATGCGTGTTTCTCAAAACTATGTTTTTTGAGCTGGTGATCACTACAACTTAAAAAACGCTTTGTAGATTTCAATAAACTTTATAGTGTTTTTGAAAAACATAAAAAATTTGTGCCTGATAGAAGGATTTTTTTCAAAATTTCGATTTTTTTAAGCAATTAATTGTCGTTTTTTTCTCGAAAATCTGAAAAGTATTTCCTGAATCCACCATATTGTTAATTTTGAAAAAAGCTGCGATCAGGTACAAGATTATCTATTAATAAAACTGATAAATTAGTTTGTCCAATTGATTTTAGCTGAATCTCCAAGGACTTCTCATGATCACCGCAAGGGACTTTTGGAGAAACGGGCTCCACACAAACAGCGATAACTTTTACAATTATTAATATCTTTTTCTGAAAATTTTGCTAAAGTCAAGTCAAAACATGATGTATTAATGCTATGGTTTTATTTTTGTAAAATAAAGCCATTGACTAGCAAAAAAATTATTGAAAATCAAATTTTTTCGAGCCTCTAACTACCCCTAACCCCATAATGAAGTTGTAGTGGTTGTATAAATACTTCGAGCATAAAGAAAGTGCCGTTATATTACTTGAAGAATGGAACATAAGGATAAAAGTTAAATTAGACTAAAACTGAAGTCTTACGATAACATACAACTTTTCACACTTTTCCTGTCGGTTTACGAGAAGGCAAATTGAGTAGGTGAGGATGTTTTATGGTATCAAACACGATGTACAGAATGCAGAGTTGTGGCCAATTTCAGACCGCTTACTGCCTCTGAGCGATTTTGAAAGAATCAGCAGATTTGCTGATGTAGAAGATAATCGTTCACACGACAATCGGTTCTACGTTACGTCACTCCAACAGCTTTCCCCTTATATGCATGGGAAATGTTTATGCAGCTACCAAAACAATAACAAGAACAAAAATAACCTATAATGGGATGTGCCAGCAGTTTGTTTACAAAACAACTGAGGTTGTACTGGTGATATAAAAAAATCAACGCAGTTTATGTGTTACTCGTACATCGTTGCCGTCTGAACAACCACTGGATGGGACGAGTGTTTGAATACCTGTGAAATTAGCGCGCAGAATTCTACTGCCGGGTCCCCGATGACGTGGCTCCCAAAGTTACTCTCAGAATTTTGCTTTGAATGGTCAAACCTTGTAATCTATCATCCTTGTTAACTAAGAGATTGTACTTATACGAGTAAAAAAACTTATAGTTTTTATTTCTATCAGACATTGAAGGAGTGAAATAAACATGCTTACACAGCCCTAACAGAAATGGGGCTGAGTGAGGCATTTTCATCTTACATATCCTATAAGTAAGATAAGTAAACTGCATGGGAGGAGAACCATGAGTAGCGTTGTGTACATTTAAAGCACTTGAAATTAAGCGAAAATTGGGATGCGCAGGGGTGGCAATAAGAAAAAGCAAACGCACATTTCTCCAATTCAATATTCTTTATATGATTTATTTTATTTAATCTTTTTTATTTATTTTATTTAAAGTAATTTTCGTAGATCATTTTTGTGTAACGTTCATTCTAGTAGAGTGTTGCCACAAGTTTAAAAAAAGAAGTTATTTATTACAAAATATCAAGTAAATACCATCAAGTAAATACATATTAAAAGAAAGCAATTCTTTTTTGTTACCTTGCCATTTAAATTTTATTTCAAAATAGCAGCTTGTCGTAAAATTTCATTTAAATATTAAGATATAGCTATTAAATGCAATTTTATTAAATACATTTTAATAAAAAATATATATTTTTTTTTTTTTGGTATTGCCACATGGTTTTTATTGCAAATATACCAACTTGTGATACATTTCATTTAAATCCCAAAATAAGGAGGTTTTAACACACCACCACAAAGCTTCGTTAAAAAATATGTTTAGTTGATGTTACCACTAATTTTTTTGGTAAAATAACAAATCGATTACAAAAAAGTATAAAAACATATAAAAACGCCGTAAAACCTGTGTAAGCTTAAATGCACCAATTACAAGAGATTTAATATTCTTTAATCGCATTGAAGCATCTAAAGATATAGATTTTAGAAAAAGTAATAACGGCTTTTTTAAATTTCTTTATGAATCTGTTTTAATATTTCATGTATTCCTAGATCGAATAATAAAAATAAAAGATAAAACAATAAAATAATTGGCGTGTACACTTCTGATAGGTGTGTGATACAGTTCTTCCTCTTATTTATGGTGTGCGTCTTGAATGTTGTTCCACAAATACACATTCATATAGTGTTAAAATACCCTCAATACAATATATGGTATTTTATAAAAATTGCGTTCCCCTTCCAACAGTTGAAAATCTGTTCAATTCCAGACTAGTTCGATTTCACTGAAATATCGCCAGCTATAAAACAGAAACTAGTATAGGCACCTCAACTTTTATCTATTACATTCACAAATTCGCACCTCAAAGAGCGTAAAGATTCATGCAACTGTGACGCATTAGCGGCAGCTACCGCCAATTTGGCTAACAGCCTAACGAACTGACCGACGACGCGTTTAACGCATTGCCTGCACGACTGACGCTAACTAGCTGATATGTGCATGTGACGCAATTTTCATTTGTAGTGCAAATTTATTGGAATCACTTTTGCCGTTTGCATTTTATGTTATTATTTGATGTTTGTTGCTGTTGAGTTTTTTTGTTTTTTGTTTACCTAGTTTTCGTGACACTTAGTGATGGCGCCAAAATACTTGCACTTATATATATGCACACGCACGCACACACTTTGAGAAATGCATATTTATGTGTGCACTTATGGCATTCGGCGCTTACCACAAACACTCGTTGGCATTTCATTCGCTATCTCTTGCTTTGGCCACTATTTTAATTCTAAATTAACAATTTCCTTATTTATCCTCAAAAAACAATTAATTCATTAATACTTTCGATCACATATGTATGTAATTATATGTGCAACAAACGCGCTTATTGAGAGACTGCATTCACATTTAACGCCACTGTGTTATTCGCCACATTTGTATTGTGGCATGTGGCGTTTATTGATTTAAGTACGCTGCAAATTATAAGTAAACGTTTGGAGCAAATTGAAATTGTTGACGCTTTCAATTAAATGGAATCAGCCAGAAAGAAGAGCTTTGACCATATAAATGATTGTATACGAGTACTTAGGTATGTGCGAATTTCCCCGTACGAGTAAAAATACTCATAAATGTTGACTTTGCGCTCGCGGCTAGCTGACGTTAAAATGTTGGAGCAATACTTGAAGATGTTGAACAACAGTTGGTTGCAACCGAAATTGTTTACTCTGATGGTTATTTGTACATTCGTAGCAAATGAATCTGTGGCAAACAGACTATCGCTCCATACGGCCTTTATTTCATTTGCTTCGGCTATACTTTGGCTGCAATAATGGAAGCTGTCACAGCGAAAGCAACGCAATTCCAGAAACAACGACACTGCGCTGTTGCTTTGCTGCGAAAATTGTTACAGCACGAAAATTAAAAAAAAAACTAAATAAATTAGAGTTAACTCTTTTGATTACAATGAAATTGCAAATTATTATAAGTTAAAGTCATAAAATCGTGTACTCGGGGATTTGTGCGGTCGCTGATTACCAAACCGATGTAAATTTTTCAAAATCAAAATCAATTTTCTCAAAACGATGAGTGGATGGAGACTTTTGGGCCCAAGTATTTTATTAAGCGCATAAAAATGCACCGAAAAGTAGTTAGTTCGAGTTTTTTTGCCTTGTTAACCAGAAAATAATAGACTCGCATTTCGCAATGGTTTAGGTTGGTGCATTAGAGGGTTAATAAGAACTGTATGTGCAGTCGACGTCCCTCATTCAATAAATAAGAGGCTTAACAGTTTTAAATATGTCGCTGGAGCTCTAAAAAGGGAAAAGTAAAATATTTATCCATATTTTTACATAATAATGTTTAATTTTTTTTTTAAAGGAGTAGCTGAACATTTTTTTTTTTGTAAATGATATATAATATAAAGACCATCACAGAATGATGTAAAATTATATATATATAAGTTAACACGCTGCGGCACCCAACATATTGCATTCCCACACCCTACCGATACACGTGCCGCTGCATCAGCATAATCGCTGTTATTCCATAGGACAACCCAACACCCTAAGTCAAGGCCAATTGCGTATCAAGTACCACGTACTAATGCTTACGCAATAAGAACAGAGCCAGACAGTAGCGTCAGCAAATTATGTTTCACACGATTGTGAAATACTTGCACATGCCACCAGTGCATGCCAACCGTGGGAAGCTAGGGGCTAAGCCAGCGTAGCAAGACACGGCGCACCTGAAGACAGCAGCACGAAAAACCTATAAAGGCCTGCAGCGCACATCAAGCGGCAGTTGCGCAGTGGACACTAATCTTACTTGTAACGTTTGATTATCTGTATAGTTAATAAACTGTGTATTTGTAACTGTAATCCTTCAGTGTTTGATTTGCTGGGCAAGTTGGCCCTTTAATTTTTTTAAGTGTATTGGACTGAAAGTCCTTTTCTTATATGTATACTATATATATATATAATAGGTCTATCGATAAGTTCGTGCGGTTTTACAACAGATGGCGTAACTTGATTATTATTCCATCGATCCACATTTCCAAACATTCATTGGAGAGCTACTGTCGTAAGGCACAAACGTCAGTATAAGTTTTTTATTTGAAGCGTAAACAACAATATTTTTACCACACTTGAAAATGTCGAGTTTCGTGCCAAATAATGTGTTTTTGCGGGGAATTCTTCTTCATTATTTTAATATGAAGAAAAAAAGCAGCCGAAAGTCATCGTATCTTGGTGGAAGTTTATGGTGAGCATGCTCTAGCTGAGCGAACGTGCCAGAAGTGGTTTGCACGCTTTAAAAGTGGTGATTTTGGCTTGGAAGACGAAGAACGCGAGGGTGCGCCGCCAAAGTTCATGGATACCGAATTGGAGGAATTGCTCGATCAAGATCCGGCTCAAACGCAAGAAGAGGTTGCAAAAACTTTGGGAGTTGATCAATCAACCATTTCCAAACGTTTAAAAGCCATGGGAATGATCCGAAAGGTAGGCCATTGGGTGCCGTATGAATTGAAGCCAAGAGACGTTGAACGCCGTTTTATGGCATGCGAACAACTGCTTCAACGGCACAAAAGAAAGGGTTTTTTGCATCGAATTGTGACTGGCGATGAAAAGTGGGTCCATTACGACAATCCAAAACGTCGGGCAACGTATGGATACCCTGGCCATGCTTCAACATCGACGTCGGCGCAGAATATTCATGGCCTGAAGGTTATGCTGTGTATCTGGTGGGACCAGCTGGGTGTTGTGTATTATGAGCTACTGAAACCGAATGAAATGATTACGGGGGATGTCTACCGACGACAATTGATGCGTTTGAGCCGAGCACTGCGAGAAAAACGGCCGCAATACGCCGATAGACACGACAAAGTTATTTTGCAACATGACAATGCTCGGCCACATGTTGCACAAGTGGTCAAAACATACTTAGAAACGCTCAAATGGGATGTCCTACCCCACCCGCCGTATAGTCCAGACCTTGCGCCATCCGATTACTATCTCTTCCGATCGATGCAACATGGCCTGGCTGACCAGCACTTCCGTAATTACGATGAAGTCAAAAAATGGATCGATTCGTGGATTGCGGCAAAACCGACCGAATTTTTCACAAAGGGAATCCGTGAATTGCCAGAAAGATGGGAAAAAGTAGTAGTAAGCGATGGACAATACTTTGAATATTAAATTTGTAACCATTTTACGTCAATAAAGTTTCAAATTTCGAAAAAAAACCGCACGAACTTAAACATAGTCCTATAATTCTCGCGTACACCCTTTCTGTGTTTTTGGCCGAGCTCCTCCTCCTATTTGTGGCGTGCGTCTTGATGTTGTTCCACAAATGGAGGGACCTAATGTAAAAATTAACCTAATGTAAAATTATGTAAATAAATAAAAATAAAAAAATTAAGAAATAATGGCATTTCAAGTTGAGAGAAACCGAGCAGTATAAATTTGGATTTAGAAATTATTTTAATTCATAAAGCATAAGTATTTTATTATAATTAGTTCAAGTCATATTAGCGAGGGCATTTTGGATGTTCGTTAATACAAAAATTTGTGATATGACTGATTAAGAAATTGATTGATTGACTCCACACTCCACATTTAATCTCTGCAAGAAGAGCTTATCATTTTAGCGTAAGAGTGAAGGTTATCGTATCATTTGGAACTAATTTTTTATAATGGTGCTCTACAAAAGTCGTTTGAAAAGTACGTGCAAAAATAAAAACTACTATGCGTTATTGTTTGGGGTAAACCTTTCCGAATAATAGGATTTGTAAGGTTGTGAGCTGGAACCCTATTTCCAGTCATTTTGCGGCCATAATTGCTGTGGCTTGAGTTTGTGTGTTGTCGTGCTGGGAAAGGAAACTCACTCGGCTTCCTCTATTCAAACGAATGCCAAACACAAAGAAATATACTGATCTGGCTGAAACTTGCTAACATAACCTCAATATGCGCCAATAGTGACACCTTTCAGACTTTGCACTAACTTTTCAAATGACCCTCCTAATAAATGTATAGAGCGACCGAACATCGATTTCTAAAGTTGAACCGAACCTAATCCGCCTTCGGTTTTCATCCAAAACTGAACTGCATATTTTAAAAGGTCAATGCAATGCAATCAATGCAAAATCAGAATTTTTGTGAAAAAATTAATGCCTACAAATAATACAAACACAATGGCTTGTCGGCATTTTCATCTTAGCTGACTTGCAGCACTGAATAATTACTCGCTAGACACACTCGATAGAGGAGCAGATAATATTTCAAAGCAATGAAAAATAATAATTGGGTTTTCATACCAATATTTCAAAAATGTTACAGGAAATAGAAAAAAAAAAAAAAATTGTTTAAGAAATATTCTGCCTAAGCTCAGCTCATTTTTTGCCGAAGCCGAACTGAACTTTTGCGACCGAGCGTAGCCGAAGCCGAAGTTCGGTTGTTCTTTAAATAAATGTATCAACTAAACAAATCTTCTTTGGCAGAAAATTCCTAGAAAAAATACCAAACTGAAAATGTTGGAGCAATTGTGTCAAAACTCTTGCCCCTAAATATGTAAACTGGATCACGAATAGGTATAAAATGGATTAAGAAGTAGGTATCGAGTGGGGCATTTAAGCAACAGCGCCCTTGCGTGACGATCTTATGAACGATTTTAAAGGCACATTTGTTGTCATTTTAAATAGTCTCCCAACTATCAAGCTCGAGTCTACTGATGCTGAACGCAGGTTGTGCATGAAAGATAAGGTCGCTGGGCTTAGTTTAATAATTCTTTAAACAAATTTCAGCGGATCCTAGGATAGTTAGATATTTAGATACCAAGTGCTTTTCAGCCTTCTTTAAGTAGTCTAAAGGTGTCACGTATCTTGGGAGCTATGGAAATGATGTCGCTACGCAAAAGAATGTCTAAGCTATTGTGTCCTTTCGTTCTTGTGTTACCTAAGGTTAGGTTAGGTTGTGCTGGCTGATCTGTAAAAAGATCTCACATAGTCTTCTAGTGCTATGTATGTGGTGTCGAAAATATTATTTAATGTCTTTGCGAGTTTTAACAAACCTTTTGTCAGAAATATCCTTTAAGGAAGAGAAATATATTGATCCTAGGCACATTTGTTGAGTCCTACAAAGAGCAGGGCAGGGGCAAAGTAGGTGTTCAAAATTACCCCTAACATTCGCATCGTTGTAAGCCCATTTTGGCTGCGTGATGTGGGGTGACACAGTGTCCCGTCAGTACTCCAACCAATATTTTGCAGTCTTTTCTAGAGAGTGATGAAATAAAGTTTTTAGTTTTCATATTCCAAGTGCTTAGTATAATTTTGGCAGTTTTGTACGAAGTTGAGTGTTTCCATATTTACTGCGTTTCCAGAACTAGTTCCCCATTCAGTTCCGTTTTCAGAAAGGAGAGTGATGGGTATATTTTTGACGTACTCAATCTCGGTAACTTAGCGGGCTTATCATTTCTCATTTCTTTCCATTACCTTGCGTCCTGGTATCCAGTAAATAGTGATCTGCCCATTTCCGCCGAGTTCATCAATTTCAGATCTGTATTGTTGAACACATTCCTAGTCAGTCCAAGAAGTCATAATTGCTTTAATAGTCGCTTGGCTATCAATGAAAATGTTTGTCCGACCTAAAAACCTCTCCCTATCTTAAAGTAAGTATCATATAATACCAAGACGTATGTACCTATGGAAAATTATTTATACTGCATACAAGTATTTAAAGAAAAAACCTCTTCTAATTAATAATACACATACGAACTTAAAGCCTTTTTAAAGACAATAAGAGAGTCTTTCAACAACCTTTCGAACTTACACTCATTGCTCATTCTCTAACAAAAAACATATAAATCAACAGTTCCACAACCTTCTCATCCCAATTCCACTGTTTTTAATTAGATTTTCTAGAAAAATATCTGGAATGCAGATACAACTTTTTAAGTTTTTAAGGTCATGCATTTGACCTCCCACTTCGTTGCGGGGTATATAGTATATAAGAGATATCTTCTAATGAACTGAGCTCAATATTTAGGAAAAGTCATAACAAACACTCTTAGGGGGGTGTTAGGCCAGAGATGAGTAACCCGCACTAAGTATAGAGTGAAAAAAGACTCTTGCCCGAGCTTGATTGGCTCACAAGCTAAGTTATGTTTTCTTCTTTAAAAAATGTTGGCGGAGCAGTCTACGCATCTGTAGCAATTATGAATATATGTATGAATATATTTAAAAAAATTGGATACTTGGATGCCTCATGAGCTCAACGGAAAAAACAAAGAAAGTCGCCTTCAAATTTCTTCTCAGCATCTCACCTACCATCGAACAACACGCGGTCATAAAAAGCGCTTTTCGTACCGAATCGTCACGGCAGATGAAAAATGGTGCCTATTCACCAATATGAACCAAAGAAAGGAGTGGATGGCTCCAGGAGATACACCAAAGCCGAGAGTCAAGCCGGGTCTTCATTCAAAGAAGTTCATGATATGTGTTTGGTGGGACTGTGAGAGCATGGTGCACTGGGAAATGCTCGAAAAGAATGTCACGGTTAACAGGGAGCTCCACATTACCCAGCTACACCGAATGAATGCGGCTATTCGACTGAAAAAACCTCATCGACCTGGACAAATCATGTTCCTTCACGACAACGCACAAGTCGTCAAAGCCGCACTCCAAGAGCTCGAATGAGAGATCCTTCAGCATCCCTCGTATTCTCCGATCAAACCATATGAAGGACGTTACGTTCAATAATAAGAGGTTCTCAAAAACTGGCTCATTAATATCATTGACACCAGACCAGGTGATTTTTGGTGGAACGGCTTCAAGAAATTGGCCGAGAGGTGGGAACAGGTTATAAACAACAACGGCGAATATTTAATTGATTAACTTATTGATATAATTATGGTTGTTTGTTTAAATAAAATTCTTCGGTAAAAATATTCACTTGGAAAGAAATGTTCGTAAAAAAAGGGCTTTTCTTCTTTCGGTTTATCACTTGGGTGGAGTCTGGTAATAGACGTTCATATTCTTATTTGGGATGCATTATAAATGTTTATTTAGTTTAGAAAAAATATAGATTACTATCAGAAGCTATTAATTATGCATATATTTATTTAAGGGAGTCTTCAGATTTTCTAAAAAAAAATTGAATATTGATTAAGTATGAAAACCAAATTTTGCAATAAAACGACTTTCAGTTTCGCCTGTACCACTCAAGGTCATTTACGAATCTGCAGGTGACCTTCAAGTACGACATTAAAGATAAGCGTGGTCGTGGAATGCCGTTCGCTGATAATTAAGATACAAACGTGTATATAAGTTTATAGTCATTGCTAAAAACTTGTTTGCATGTACTTGTTGAGAGTCATGGCGACAGGTGCTGTAAGAAAACGTTACAATTTTTTGCATTGCAGAGTTGCCAACTTCAGTTTCACAATGCGGTGGTAAGGAATGCATTCTATGTGACGTAATTATGTTTCTAAGTAAAAGATTCAATATTTTATGACCAATATAACGTCTCCACCGCAGCTTACGTTTGAGTTTATTGCCTCTAGCGTGTTTCGCCGCAACCGTCAGTAAAAACACTTGTCAAGTCCCATACAAATATCATAGCCCAAGCCCAAGAATGATAGAGAAAGATATTGCACCTTCCGAATTCGTAGTGTCGTAAGAGTCCATCGATAAACAACCATAAGGAAGGGGAATTACTTATTTGTGAAGAAGAAGAGTAGGCGAAAGCAGTAAAAACTAGCCAACACAACCAATTATAAACACACACTTTCTTGCCACGGCGTTTTCCGCATAAAAACACAAAAAACTGCCTTTGGAGGCTTTATGTTCATTTGTGCTTTAATAAATTAAGACTCGGCATGTCGTTTGCATTAGTTTCTTTAGTTTTAATCTCATAAATTACAATATTGCCAAACCATTCACTGAGTTTTCACAAACAATTCTTCTTTCTTTTCCTAATATATTTTTCGAATTTGAGCTCAATTGGGCAACGAATACGATTATTAAAGTTTTCTGGATAATAAATATTTCCCTTTACGTGCGTGTTTTGAATTTTAGTCAAATCGGGTTATAAATAAAATTTTTAGAGACTCATCGCCTCCTATGCCACCTATCGAGTAAATTTTAGTAGACAATATTATCCATCGTGTAACTTATATATGTTTCGACTTTTAGCCAAATCGAATCATAAACAAATATATCTCGACCAAAGCGGCATCTCCCGCAAAATCGTACTATTTTTTCTAACTGACTTGAAAACCAATTTAACCTGTTAATTTGAGCTCGCACCTAAACGCGGAAAAACGGCTAAATTTTTATATACATATTTGATATCCTCTCCTGTGCCTACTTAAGATCCTGTTCATGTTTGCTTAAACTTAATCATATATTTTTGTAAACGTCAGCCTTCGTAGTAGGCTCTGCATTGATTTGTCAGGGTAGGCACATACAAAACCTATCACCAGTCTAGCAGATACAAAAGAAGTAAATGCAGGTAAATGAAAAGTATTCAGTTGGCTTCTATACCGACACCTCTAAAACGGGCAGTAGAGTCGAATAGTCAGAGATAGCAATGCATTGCTGAATCAATAGATATTTCATTCGTCCGTATTCGCGACCATAGAAGAATGCAAGATTTTCTGAGTGGATCCGAAGAGTGATAGTGAGCTGATCACTCGGAGTAATTTAGGAGAACTAAACTTGGAATTGGCGGCCACAGTGACCGAATGGATTGGTGCATGAGAGAGTATTGGGAAAATCGACGGTATCTGGGGCTCCAGAAGAAAACTTATCAGAATGGCGGTTCACGCATTAATTGTGTAATGAGCAAGATACTTGGACGATCGTACTATAAACCAATCAACCAGCCAAATTCAATATTTAAAGGATCTTATATAAAATTGGTTTCTTATACTATGGATATCCATTAGTAGATGACATCATTAGTTATCATTAAAATCAAGTGATATTTCGTTCGAGAAGTAACCAGAGTTGAAAGTTTCCAATTACGAGCTAAGGATCTTTCTTGTCCGCGGTGATAGTTTAAAATTAAAGTCGTTAACAAGGCTTGGGTGTCAGCGGTAGATTCATTCGGTCAGTTATGGCGACTCTGACGCATACTACTGGAACTTTAGTTGTACAACAAACTGTACCGAAGTCCTTCGAAACTTTTAGCTTTCTACATTTGTTTTTCACCTCCACTAAGTGTTAAGAAATGAAGTGAAGTCTGGAAACCTTCTTAGCCGATCAAGACGTTTGCTGAAAAAAGCTATCTATTTTAAAAATTCCGTAACATTGAAAGTCGTGCACAAAAAGAGTAAATATAAGAAATGAAGGCAAAACTAAATATCTGGATATTTCCCGTAACGAAGAGAGACGAAACCCTGAAAACATCGAATTTGGAACATTCACCTTTGAGAGTGTTCATCACTTTAAATATCGAGGAGTTCTAATATAAATGAAAACAGCTGTAATGGCGAAATACAATACAAAATAAAGAACAGGAAACAAGCGTATTACGGCCACACAAACTTGCTGAAGCCTAAATTGCTAATACGTGAATGTAATCTCCGTCTCTACTGTCAATAATACTGCCAGTTCTCTCTTACGGCTACAAGTGCTGAACAATGACAAGCAAAGTCGAAATTAGCTTAAGAATTCCCTAAAGAAAACTAATCTGGAGAGGGTTTGGCTCCATATGCTGTAACGACGAATTGCTAAGAAGACGAATTACCTGGGAGAAGACGTCGTTAAGCACATAAAATCCCAAAAAGTTCTATAGTTAGTCCACACTGGGCGCATGAAAGACAATCGCTCTCAAAAATATTTTTTAGCAACAAATTCTCTAATGACCGATGCCCCCGGATGTGCTTGACCAATTCATAAACGGCTTAAAAAAGCTATAAGTTAGGAGCTGGGGGTCTATTCCTATGGATCGTGTAGAATGGAAGAGGAGTATCAACGAAGTTAAAGCTCACCCTGACCTGTAATCACTACTTGATAATGATGTTGGCAGCAATATCTAGGAGTCATCTTTGAGTGCGCCTAGCAAATTTGTGAACCGATTCCTCTTAAGTGATAAGTAGCCAGTCAGATAAAAATCTCCACTATCTATTCTGGGACTTGTGCTATACAAAAAGCAGTAAATGTAGAATTGGAAGTTATACTAAGAGATGTATAAGCCCAGTACTATTCATTGGACTACTTTCGCGAAACTATTAAGCTTGATGAATAATGAGATCCAATATTACAAATATCAGCAAAGAGATCCAAAACATTTCTTAACCTTACCAGAATCGATATTAGGGTAATAACAGGCCTTTTACTGTTCATTGCAAAATTATGATTTTGTTCAGTACAGGTTGTGCAACGAAGAATAAAAAACAGAGCAGAATACAAATGTAGCTCTTAAGGTGCATATTTCGCTGCCTGAGATATCCATCCTAGAAGTGCAGAATTTAGGTTGTGCCACTGGGTTGGCAGATCAGTCTTACAATAGATGAATTCGGGTTACAATTAATAGAATTACTACTTCTCTAACACACTGAAGGCTCTCAAATACATATACATTTGTATCTATAATTGGCGCGCACATCCCCTGCTAGATGTTTGACCCAACTCATCCACTAATTTGTGGTGTACAGTTTAATGCCGCCTCCGAACGACAGATGTTTTTTATGAGCAGCTTTTTCATGGAAGAAATATACTCATAGGTTTGCCATTTCCTGCCGCAGGGCGACCGCTATTAGAAAAGTCTTTTTTGGTGTTTGGAACCTGCCCCCACCAAATGGTAGCCACGCGCAAACCTATTCAACTACGGCGGCAACCTCAAATGAAGAGGAGGGTTGAAAAAGAGGAGTTTTTGTTTTCATACTTGTAACATAATAACCAAATAATTTTGAAGAAACTAATATGGTCAAAAAGCAATTTATGTTGCAATAGTAACATAACAAATCGATTAGCTAAAGCACATTGCTCGTTTCGATACCTTGATGCCTTAAAAGGTGCTCCACCAAATTCACATAGCCAAAAATTCATCAAGCAACCAGAAATAAATGTCTACAGTCATCTTTGCCACATCTGCTGCATAATTAAGAAAGAAGAAGGAAGAAACAGCTGAAATATTACAGCCGTATATAAAGTTTATGGCAGCACTCAGCCTGTACCAAAAATAGGAGGTGCAAATGGATATGTTTGGGTACATATGTGTGAATTCATGTCAATTTGCATGTACCATACAAGTTTCTGCTGCTCCGACTCTTACGCCCGTGTCAAACTGAAGAAGTATATCATTAATTTTCATTTCAGTGCAACATCAATTGTTGCAACTGCAGCGGCAGCCAGCGCATTATTTGTTACCGACTCGGCACTACCACAATGAAACGAAATAAAATCCGCAAAACTGTAACAACAACAGCCCAGAAAAAAAGGAAAAGCATCGCCGAACAGGTAGTGTAATAACAGTGGCCAAAAGCATGCAACAGTGATAATGAGAGTAACACAAAATGTAGGTCACTTGTGCCAGTTCAACTCGATTTGCTGTTGTCGGTGCTTTTTTTTTTTTTTTTTTTTTTATTTTTGTGTCTTATATACTTGGCACTCTCTGACCGCTTGTTTACTTAAATGGTTGGCAGTCGTTTTTTTGTTGGCTCTTCGCTTACATTTGTGTACAGACATATGTTTCGCTTTGGTTTGCAGGTGGAAAATTGGCTTATTCCGCTTGTTGTGCATCCTCTGTCAATAGTGAATGGGTAGCGTTGAAATGAAATCGAGAGTTGTAAAGACAGGAGGAAGTGAGGAAAAGTAGTTAGGGGAGAAATGAATGTGTTGTAAAAGAGACCCATAAATGGGTTAACGCGTCGAAATATGACCACTTTCAATTTTTGTCGGTGTTGTTGGCCGCTATTGGTAAACTCAGTAACTAAAAGGCAAAGTCATCAGCAGTTTAGGGTGTTCAAAAATAATGATAGGTAGTTAATAAAGAGTATGAACATAAATGGAAGAAGATTAAGGTTCGTTTTCTGAATGTCTAACTAATATGTAGTTGCTTTAAACTGACGTTAATTTACCGTGAGATATAGGCAATTTCGCGTTAACCAAGCCCTGATTAGCTAACATCTGATTAGTGCACTCCTCATGATTGTTGTTTACAATACATTCACGATGAGAAATTTTTGCCGGCTTAAAAATAAATCAGCAATCGTTTCATGCTTCATCCGCTCCTAATATCAATTTGACATGAATTGCAGACGTGCATGAATTGTTTCGGCTGCCTTTTTGGCACAAGGAATTTTTTCACATTCTTTATCAAGAATTGATGTTAAGTTTTAAGCTTAAGAAAAATGAGACCTGTAGAAAATATTTCTGTTTATTACAGGAATAGACCTTGGCATAATAAAGAACTGAGAAAACTTAAAAAAATGAGGAACGAATATTTCAAAACATTTAACTTATCAAACTCCAATACTCATAAATATTTATATTTTTCTAGAGCACTTAAGTCTGTGGATAGCAATTGAAAGCGAAATTATATCCCTCAGTTCGAATCTTAACACCCACATTTTACCTTTCCTATCTCTATTCTTTCTACAGAAATCTATCCGGGTGTAGTACAATGGTCTCCTGACTGAGTGCTTGGACTTGTCCAACCCCCCACAAATCTAATCTAATCTAACTTCGAATCGAATATAAATGTAAGTTCTAGTTCTTTCTGGCAACACTTTAAATACAAAATCAAGTACTCAAGTGTCATTTGAACATAAAGATGGAATACGGCAACTCAAGGAATCAAACAACTTTGATGCAGACCAAATCATCTTCGTATCTTTTTCAAAACTGTTCTGCAATTGCCTGGCCAATTATAGACCTATTTATATAAATTAACTATTAACTATACACGGTTTCAAAATTATTTAAACTTATTCTGAAAGATAAAATTAATTTCGAGTTAATCATTGAATCTCAGCAGGCCAATATGATTTCATGAAAGGTAGATCAACTGTTTCAAATCTTGCAGTCTTTTCTGAATATTACTTATCCATATATATCGACTTTTCAAAATAAAGTTCAAGTTGACACTGTGTACACAGACCTTTCAAAAGTATTTGATGAGTTTAATCACACGGTTTCAATTTCCGAATTGAGGGCTATAGGATTTCACTCCACTATTTTAAAGTGTATTAAGTCCTATCTCTGATCTCGGAAATGAGTTGTTAATGTTGGTGGTGCATTATCTACATATTTCTCTTAATATGCCCTCTGGTGTCTCCCTGGGAAATAAACTGGGTCCCCTACTTTTTATAACTTTTGTTAATGACATTCCTACTTGTTCAATACCGCATATTTTCTTTTGTATCATGATTATTATATACTCGGTATACGAGTATATGTTACTCCGTGATTGCTAGTACAGCAGACTCCATAAATCTTCAATCGGATTTTGGTAACGTCATTGGATCATGAAAAAGAAGAAGTAAAATTTATGTTTCTTATTCTAAATCTTGTTCTCTTATACCTACTTCCTACCGCATTGGTAGTTCCAGCTTATCCAGTCCAAGTGAAATTATTGATCCTGGTGTGGTATTTGATTCTAGATTCTTTTTTCAAAGACATTTACTCTTGCTTTTATTCAACGCTTTAGTTCGCACTTTATTGATCCATACACACTAAAGTTGTTATATACCACTCTTCTGCGCTCGAAGCTGAAATATGCCATCTTTATTTGGTCACCTATTATACGATGTGTTCAAAAAACAAGGTGAATTTTCACTTATTATTTTTTTCAATTATTTTTTTTATGTTGGTACACTCGTATCGAAAATATGTTCACGGTTTAGCAATATAGCTAAAATTATTAGTTTGTTTGTGAGAGGCATAAGTAGACAAGTGTTTTGCATGTTTGGCGATTTTCTGCTGTTGGGATCAAAGTTGCTTCAAATTTGTGAAAAAAAATGGAATTAAGTACTCAAAAATACTTGAAATGTTGACAGTAGCATACGGTGAGAATACTCTGAGTCAAAAAATATTTACAAGTGGTACAAGCTTTTCACAGGAGGTCGAGAAGATGTGAAAGACGACGCTCGGTCTGGATGTCTCAGCACATCAACACCGATGAAAATGTTTAGAAAGTGAAGAAAATTGTTATGGAGAATCGTCGAATCACAATTAGAGAAGTTGCTGAGGATGCCGGCATATCGGTTGACTCATTCCAAGCAAACTTTTCGAAAACTTTGGGCATGAAACGTGTAGCAGCGAAGTTCGCTCCAAAATTGCTGAATTTTGATCAAAACCAACGTGGCATGAGCATCACCAAGGAATTGTTGAATGACGTCAACGATGATCCATATTTGCTTAAAAGGGTCATAATTGGAGGTGAATCATGGGTATGTGGTTATAACATCGAAACCAAAGCCCAATCGTCCCAATGGAAGACTCGAAGAGAGCCCATACAAAAAAAAACCCCGCTAAGTTCGATCAAATGTCAAGATTTTGCTCACTGTTTTCTTCGATTACCATGGCGTAGTGCGTCAGAAGTTTTTACTACTAGGTCGTACGGTAAAGAAGGAGTTATGCGCCGTTTACGTGAAGCTATACGAAAAATGGACGGAATTGTGGAATCAAAATTCATGGTTTTCGTATTATCGTTGCTTGTGAGAGATTATTTGGCCAAAAACAGCACCATTATCATGCCTCAGGGACCGTATTCACCAGATTTGGTTTTGCGACGATTGAGGAGATAAACCCCGAATCGCTGAGAGATCTCAGGGACATACCAAAAAGTGCATATCAGAACTGCTTCGAGAATTGGAAAAAAACGCTGGTACAAGTGTATTATATCTGAGGGGACTACTGAAAGGACACCTTTGAAGGGCATAAAATAGAAATTGATGAATAAATAAATAAAATGACCATAGTAAACAAATTTAGCCAAAGAATCCAAAACGATACACTGCATGGGTCTAGGTCTTTCATCTAAAGTTCGAACTGCTTCGCCCCCAGACAATGCCCCTCAAATTGTTGCACAGTATAATTAGTAATTCTGCTTACTTAGATATGTATACCTGACACGCAAACTTGATCACATTTCTGAGTTATACCTAAAAATACTTAATTGGAGATTGTATAAGTTATTTTACCGTCTCCCATTACCATTTATTTGTGGATGAAAATCTTACCCATTTTTCAACTCTTTTTAATGGAACATTAAATCCACTCCTGCGTATTTTCTTCATTATCATCTTCTAGTTATTGATTACTCTTAGGCGCAACTTTTGTAAATGACACTATAAAATAACAACGAATGAATGAAGCTGAACAACTTAATACCGCGAATGAAATTCATTGAGAAGATGTGCAAATGGCAAGCGTTTTGCACACAGCACACTAAGTAACAGCAACCTTTGGTTTTGCACGAGTATACGGAGTGAAATGTTGGATACTGAAAGTTGCTGATATGAACAGACATGAGGCCTTTGAAATGTGGAGAGATTTTATGGTTAGACAGACCTTGCCAACGTAACTGAACGATGGGCTGCAGCTAAAAATTGTTATAAAAATAAATAAATAATGGGCGCGTACATTTCTGTTAGGTGCTTTGCCGAGCTCCTCCTCTTATTTGCGGCGTGCGCCTTGATGTTGTTCCATAAATGGAGAGGCTTACAGTTTTAAGCCGACTACGAAGGGCAAATAGTTTTTATGAGGAGATTTTTCGTGGCAGAAATACACTCGTAGGTTTGCCATTGTTGTTTCACGAAGATTTGAACCTACGCACTCCCAAATGGTCGTCGGCTTCGGCGGCCGCTGTTGTTATACAGTCGTTATGCTTATAGAGAAATTAGAAACAATATAAATTAAATTGAATTATTGCTAGCAATTATTGTAAAAATAATTATTGCATGATCGCTAACAATTGAAATCGAATAAGCAAATAAGGAAGAATAAGAAGTCAATACTCAGTTCAGTGACTTTTACTTAACTTGTTGATAAAACACATAACTCCGACCAACTCGATGATTTGCTAAAATCCTATTGATAAATCAATGAGGTGAAAGGGCTCTGACCTCGTATAAGCCAGACAAATTTATTTTTTTGATGCTCTAGGCTCCATTTAGGATTACAGATAGAAGGATAAATTAAATTCTATTTTATGATTTGGGCTATTTTAGAATTTTAGCTTGCCAATTTCTCAACTAACCTAACGCATTTTCTGCAGGGGCGCTCTTAACGGTAAAAATGCATGTAACAGAAACGCCAATTTATTGAGCGGCACATAATCGAATATTTATTTGTAACAATCAAAAACACTAGTTATTTCGATTGAATAACCACTACCATGTACAGATGCACACACACGCACGCTCACTTAATACATAACTAGTATGTATGTATAAGTATTATCACAACGCAAAAATCTACTACTCCGCCAATTATCTTAACCTTTCCTCATGACTGGACTCAGAGTCAGTAGGCGAATGGTGTTGCGAACCAGTACCGCTGGTAAAAACAGCAAATGGTGCCATCACCACCAACTAACTTGAAAGTATAAAAGAAGAAAACCAGTCAAAAACTAAAAACAAAAAAGAAGAAATATAAGTCATCATAAGCAGGAATCACGCAGTGCAGGCGCAAGTGGAGCGGACAATCAACGGGCAAGCAGCCAAATAGCCAAGCAAGCTGTAATGCAAAGGAAACATAACAGACGCAGCAGGATGAGACGCAGTGAAATCGAATAGAAAGTGTAAAATGGCAAAAAAAGTACTTGTTTAACAAGCCACCAAGGCGAGGCGCAAGGCACACCTGTGCATCTTTGGGCAACGTTTGTCAACGGACTGTTGGGCAGCTGCCTGCGGTTGGCAGTTGGCAGTTGGCGATTAGCAAAAACTGGTTCATTTGATGGGTGGCAAGCAAGTTGCATCCTGGAATGCATTTCACGATTGCATTAAAAGTGCAGACTTTAATTTACGTTTGTTTCTATGATTATTTAAATGTTGTTACCAGTATAACTACATAGATTTCTGCACTTGCACAATGATTATGTAATTGCCGCTGTGTGTTGTACTTGTGAATACGTGTGTGCTTAAAATTGCGTGTCCGATTTAGTTATGCAAAGCCGTCAAGTACCTGTTCATTGTTGGATAATAAAGAAAAATGTTGCAGATGATATCAGAACCCTCCTATGGCCGACATCCTTCCTTGTGTGGTAAGATTAGGTAAGGTTACGGTGGTTGCGGTACTCTATTATAAGCATAGATATCTGTTGTGATGCCACTAATTTGCACTCAAGTTCCCCCTCTAATTCACAATATGGTGAATAAAATATAATTAATGCTAGATAGCTGAAGAAGTAAGAGCTTAGACAGCATTATCGCATTCTGGGATGAAATATCTAATTTTATGCTCAATCCTTCTAGGCCAAACATGTCTAGTTACCTCGCAAGTGGACTCCTTGGTCCATTACATTTGGTGCGACCTATGGACTGGAGGAATTATCGGCCCATATTTCTTCAAAGACGAGGCTAGCGCTCATGTAACAGTTAATGGCGAACGCTAGCGCCCCATGATAAACGACTTTTGATGCCTAAAATTTAATTCTGTAATCTCCATAACATATGGCGCTACGTGCCGTACAGTCCGTGAAACAATGAAGTTGATGCGTCGTTGTTTCGGTGAGCAATTCATCTCTCGTCTCGGATCAGTGATTGGCCACCAAGATCATGTGATATCACACCTTTAGACTTTAATTTGTGGGGCATGTAAAGTCGAAATGCCTTGTGGGTAAATCAGCTTCAGTTGAGGTATTGGAAGCCAAAATTACTAAAGTTATTCACGAGTTATCGACCGAAGTCCTCCAGCGAGGCATTCAAAATTAATGTTTACGGATGGCCGAATTACGGCGCAGTTGGGGCAAACATAAATGGTTCTACACAAAAATAATAAAGTTTGCTCAATTTGAATTTCGATGCCTCTAAATTTAGCATCCTTTATTATTGCACTGCACAAATTTTGTGGCAACTTGACTGTCAGAGTAGGTAGTGATACGTTTTTTGGCAACAGACGGGTCCCTTAGCTTAAAACACGCTGCAGTAGTCAGGTAGACGTGGACATAGATTCAGCTACAGCACTTTTGAGTGGATGCCCCTTCCGACCTTTTTATATAGTCTTGAGCCGTCAGTGAAGATAGTCGCTTAGTCAGGGTCAATGTGCTGAACATTTTACGAAGCAATATAGTCTAGTTTTTTATATGTTTGTGGAAGAGTTTCGAGCTTCTTTGTTAGGTATGGATGCTGAACCGTGAACCATCCACATTTTGCTCTCGGTTACCATATTTTCCACTGTTTGTCAACAAACCAGCCAGTGTTCTATGCACCGTGTTAAGCTCCATCTCTTACATATAGCCGTTTTGCATGCATAAAGTGCATTGACCGCTTTTCCGGAGTCGGGGGCAGAGAACCCCACTCTAAGGAATGCCACTCGCGGCGTGTCTAGTAATAGCCCTCATGAGGTAGTGGTTCTTCTCTCAAGAGGTAGTGGAACAAACTCCATCAGTTTTCGATCCAGACCCGGTTGAAGTAGGGCCCTCATAACAACATCCAGATAAATGTTGTTGAAAGCCACTCCAATATCTAGAAATATACCCAGCGTAAATTCTTGTGTGGTAAGCCCAAAGCTGAAACTGTAGTAAGTATTTCAAACACATAAAACTAGATAGAGTAGAATTCGTTTAATTTTCTATCGACTTTCCATTAAACAAACATTTTTTGGAGCATTTAAGAAATGTTGAATTCTAATATAAAATTTATTTTCAACTACATTTTGCTTGCCCTAACTACAAAATCTTCGATCTGCTTTCAAAATTGTCAGAAATTATGATATTAGCAATTCTGACGAAAAATTTATAAAGTATGTAGATTTAAGTTAAGACTCCAATTGTTTTTGGCCTCTTCTTCATAGCTAACTAAGGTAAATTCTGTTAGCCACTCATCTAACCTGAAAAAAAATGCGAAAATTTTGTCCACCCCAATTTTTGCAGACAGCAGGCATGGAAATGCTCACATTATAGCTCCAAATATCCAGGTATCGAGCAGTACTCGCTCAAAACTCGTTTATTGCTCAAATGTTTATTCGAAATTTTTGAGCTTTTGAACAATTTTAGTAGTTCAACAAAAATTTTCAATTTTATTTAAAACCATTTGTTTAATTATGAGTCCTTAATATACTCGACTTCAAGCTCGAACATTTTCGAGTAAAGAGCATCGAAAAGGTGTGCGAGTACTTGTTTCTCATTTATCCGAGATGTTCAAAATTGAGTAAACAAAATCGAGAGTTGTAGTTTACATATGAAGTCATTACTCACTGTTTCACAGAAATGAAAATAAGCTAAATGTTAATGAGATTTTACACTTTCTGTACACCTGAATTACAAAAACATATTTTTTAAATCTAAATGTTAAAAATAGAAATAACTCGTTTTAGTACTTGTTCTTTATTTTGGCTTCCTTAAATGGCAAGCAGGGTTAGAGAAAATATTGCAACCATTTTTGTTTTTTTTTATTGTCAGAAACTTTACGTTTTACCTATAAAAACAAATACGAAAGTTTATTGAACTACAACTTGAAAACATTTATTTTAAAACTAAAAATTATGATTTTCTAGAGTATTTGATTTGATGTTGGTATCTTGCAAAAGTCCCACAAACATCGCTCAACATTCATCATGCTTGTCGCTAATGTCTGCTAGGCTCCCGGGCTAGAAGTTGAAATGGGAGTGTGAAAAATGATTCCTGGATATGTCGAAAGTAGTTTTTCCACCAGTTCTTTGTTACTTGCTGGTGGTTGCCCAGAAAATTTTGCGTGATATTTTTTAAAACTTTCCACAAAAACTACCCTAACGGACTCAAATTTTCTTCGAATATGTTATCTTTGCACAACTACCTCATCTGAGCAGATATATATGAGCTGTCCATTTCTTATCTTGATGTGTCGCAGAGAAGCTAAAATAATCATTCCCCAACTCAGTGAAATGTCATAGTTGGCTTCTGAAAGTTAGCTCACCATCTATGTAATGTGTGTAGCGATAACTGTTCGGAGGATTCATAAATATGTGCATACCTTTGCGTGTTGAGAAACTAACAACGAGTAGTTTATGCCTTCCAAAGCAACAACTTTTTCAAGAAAAACATTGCTACATACAATAATATTAGCCGAAAATGCAGTCAAATCATATGTAGCTGTCACAACAAATCTGTAGGAGACATAAAAATGATAATTTCTCTTATTATAATGAGGGTATGTTGAAAAGTAAAAATTAGCATACAGAATTCGTGAGGTAAAAACCCCTTTTTAGTGTAATTTTTACCATATTAATGGTAAACGATAAAATACAGTAACAATTCACTAAGTTATTATAAAAATTATGATTCACAACTACTGCTTATAAATTATTTACTAATTTCGGTGCTACCTGTTTTTCCACAAAAAGCCGCCAAAAGTGTGTTTTCGTTGTTATTGCAAATGAGGCTTACAACAACTTCCTAGTTGTTGACAAGAGACACGCACGCACGCACATATGTGTGTCTATTTGTAAGCGCTGTCAAATTAAATACGTAGCGTAAAACCTGAGAAAGGCATTACAAACGAAAGACTTAAGACACAAACTTGCAATGCCTCACATTTGTCATGCTTATTTTGTCTTATTTTCGAGCCTCTTTTTTTTGTGGTGTATTTTGCTCACATTTATTACACCTGTCATGCTATACTCGTTGTTATTGTTCTTTTTCTTTTATAAAATTTTCATATTGACATTTTGCGCGTCTTGCTCTGTAAAACAATTCCTTATTCCGCTTTATACCAAAATCTGCGTGCATGTGAGAAATGTCTAACTTTGGTAAATATTATACAAAAATTAAGTCAAACTTTGCCATCAATGCATGTATAAGTACGCTTATACAGGGTGGCGCATAATTAATCACCTTATCGGAATTTTTTTTTTTGTATGTCGTACGTCAGTCATATTTGATACTGGTGAACTAGACAGCTGCCATCATTTTTATTTAGTAACAAATGTATTCACAAACAAAATTGGATGATTAATTTTGCGCCACCTTGTATGTACTTATATATGTAGAGGCAGCTACTTATTTAACTATGACGGTAAAGTAAATATTAATTAGTGGCGAATGGTAAGTCACTCGCGCCTTTGCTTAACTAAAAACACAGCTTCAAAACCAAAGACTACAAACATACTTCATGCAGGCAGACGTACTCGCACGTAAGTACATGTCTTAATTTGGATGTGTGAATGGAACGAATGAAAGTGTGACAGCGAAAAGGCAAAGTCACGCAAACATTTTTCCTTTTACTTAAAAGAGCGGTGGGCTCCTTTCCTTTCAGCTTGCATTAGCTGAGCAATTAAAATAATAAAAACGCTACTGATGTTTTGTAGACAAAACGTCGCGTCGATTGCATCATTACCTTTTACATAAAAATGTACACGTAATATTACTTTTTCTAAGTATAATAATTCCTAATTGTGGTTGTCAATTCATTGTGCGCAAAATATGTATTGAAATGAAGCGAAATTATGCCTTCTTTCCAAACTACTTTTCTTCACGCTTCCACTAATCAGTTTTATTAACGAGATATTAAATTTATTTTAAAGCAATAGGCAAATATGCTTAGCGAAATAGCCAACCAGCTTCATACTTTTTGTTCTAAAATAGCTGCACAATATTTTTTTTTTTTTATATTTAATTAAAAGGGTGTACGAATTAGCGGTAAGTTAGGTTAGGTTAGGTTATACTAGCTGACGAAAGCTTTGCAGAGACCATTTTGGTCCATAGAGATGCCAGATCAGAGTCCTATTTAGCGAAAATATGCATCACTCAAGCGGCCGCCGTAGCCGAATGGGTTGGTGCGTGACGACCATTTGGAATTCAGAGAGAACGTACGTTCGAATCTCCGTGAAAGATCTAAATAAAGAAAAAGTATTTTCTAATAACTGTCGCCCCTCGGCAGGCAATGGCAAATTTCCGAGTGCATTTCTGCCATGAAAAATCTCCTCATAAAAAATATCTGTCGTTTGGAGTCAGCTTGAAACTGTAGGTTCCTCCATTTGTGGAACAACATGTAACAATAGGAGGAGGAGCTCGGCCAAACACTTAAAAAGGGGGTACGCGCCAATTATATATTTAGTATATGCATCACACAAGATGCGCGGTAGTTTTTAATTATTTCGTCTTTCGCCCCTTGCGCTTGAGCGCTGCTTGAAATTTGAGTTTCTTGAATGAAATTGTCATTTCACAATTCAAGAGATTCCTTAAGCAAATTGAGTAGTTTCCATTAGAAAATAAATAAGTTTTATACGAGCAAATTAGCTTTTTAGGAGCACACCAGTATTCTAGCTTATAGCGAATCGGAGCTCTCCGCAGAAAAGCGCTAAAAGTAAATTGAAATAAAAATACCATCCAGAACTTTTTGAAAAATCCTAATGGATATGGAAAAGCTAAAAGAACTGGAAAAGGAATTTCGACAAACTTTGTTGAATTTTATTTATTAAAGAAAACGTGTGGTGTTCTTAAATCACCCTGTAACTTCATGCCCCGGCAGTTCATTCGGTTTTGAGCGACCGTTTGCACTAAAACACCTTTTATTTCACCTTTGAAGGCTGCTCTGTCTAATGGAAGCGTAGCTGGCTCGTCGTGTCACTTAATAAAAATTAAAAATGGACACCAGGCATCTTCAACATTGCAGCACTTCATATCACTGCGTCAAATTACTAGAGCACCCTCTTAGAATTCAGACCTCACTCCCTGTGACTTTGTGACTGAAACTTGGTTTAAACACTGGTTCTAGCGGATGGAGAAGTGTTTGCAATGGGGAAAAATTATTTTAAAGAAATCAAATAATTAAGGCTATATTGCTTTTATAATACTATTTGCATATATACACCATGTTTCATAAAAAAGAAAGAGAAAATTCAATATTAATAAAATAGGATTATTTTCGAACCCAATCGATATCGAGTACTTGGAGGTATACACACAATTTTCAATAAAAGAATATTGATTTTCATGACTGCTTTTTGATGCCGGTTTTTTCTTGAGGGGATGCGCCGAAAATGGCCGATCCCAAAATGGAGAAGCAACACTTATTCAAGCGCTGTGCAAAGAAATAATAAATACGAGTAATAATATAGTCTGCGGTTTAAGGTAGCGGCGGCTGTAGCTGAATAAGTTGGTGCATGACTACCATTCGGAAGTCAACTGGCTCGGAAACCCGGGCACGAAACATTAATTTATAGAACAAATTTCTCTAATTGCGATTACTCCTCGGCATACAGCGAGGAATCTACAAGTGTATTTCTGCCATGCAAAAGCTTCTCATAAAAATCTACCTGTCGTTCGGAGGTCTTGGGTTGGGTCAAACACCCGAAAAAAGTGTAAACAGCAATTATAAAAATGAGTAGCAAATTAGCTTGGGGAAAAAGAATCCATTATTTTCTCGGTAGATGGCTGTAGTGATCGATATATCGTAAGTGCGGAGGCAATGCCCACTTTTTGAAGAAGGACGGTTTGAGCGTACACGTGTGGTAGCATCTAACAGAGGTCACGCAAAGGCTATTAGGAATGGTAGATACATACATACAAGTTGTTTAACACAATGAGTGGCAGGTTGCACTTTTTTGTGCGACACCTCTACTTCTGAAGTGTCATGCCACATGAAGGCTCTTATTTTGCTCTTTTATATAATACTGCATGCTATTTTTATGTTTTTAGAGTGGGTTGATCTTTGCAAAAAATGTTGACCGAATTTTCGCACTATGACTATTTTTACGATTTCAGTTCTGGCATACAGAGCCACGTCATGCAAAAACATGCGACATACAAAAACAATTGAAAAATCCAAAATAAGCAAAAAAGCAGATCGAGAATTGCTCAAAATCAATATATATAACTTTCCCACTGCTGTTTTCTGCCAAAAATCCCGGCCTCCGATGAAGATTTTCGTCAAATCCGCTTGGTATTCAATGGGTTAAACAAAGCGTACTCTCACTTTTTGGGAAGACTACATATGATATTTAATTATATGCACCGTCTCCTTGAAAACACGAATTATTGCCACAAAGTAATTTAATTAAAAAGCACATACACACACATGGTGCACTTTGCATACCGCAGTAAGTACGTAACTAAATGACAGGCCAATGATGCGACTTATTACACATCAACCATCTTGATGACCTGGTCCATTGAGTGTGAGCGTTGAGTATGCGCTAAGTAGCAAAACAAAAGCAAATAAACTACTACCTGTTCAGACGAGTTGCCAATTGACGGTAGTGGAGTATGTGTGCTGTGGCATCTTCACATCCCAGTGTTACTTTTGACTTTTATTTATTACTTCAATTCTTCGTCTTGTTATGCCTGCTATTTACGGCCGTGCCAATGTTGTTGCACTTGTATATGTGTCGTTGTCGTTAGCAAGTGGCATGTTGCATAATACTGGTCATTGCATTTGCCGCCTTCGTTTGCTTGCAACTTATTTACATTCGTGTTTTAGGTTGCAAATGCTAAAGGCGGCAATACTTGTTGTCTCTTGCGTAGTTGCGGTTACACTACAGTTGTTTGTGCTATTGTTGTTGTTATTTCATGTAGACGTGTTGCGCTTTACTCTAAAACGCGCGGTTGTGAGTAGGGAAGAGCACGCTTATGCCGCCTCATTGATGCCACCAGCCAAGCCAGACACCTTCTCTGGGCAGGCAATAAAAAATGGAAATACTGCACATAGTACAGCGCATCTCAACGCAAAGCTTCACGTCTTACCAATACCGGTATTTTCCAAGACAAAAACAATTGCTAGAAGGGAGGAAGAGCATCTAATATGTGAGTTGCTCAACATTCACACATTACACTTGCATATATTATGAATACATATCTACACATATCATTCGTATATACAGACAATGAATACAAATATATTTATTTGTTAATCGCAACCACTATTAGATCCCACGCCAACAGTTGGTGCATACCGGAGTGCGGTAAGTGTCACAAGTTCTCCTCTTCTTCGGCTCACACTTGTAACTACTCTCACATCATTGTGTATTTGTTGCTATTGCTGTTGTTATTAGTGCGATTGCGCCTTTGCTTCTTTCCACCTTTTGTGGCATTGTGGGTTGTGCGCATTTTTACTTCCGCTTCCTTGTTCGCGTTTTGGCGTTTTGGAAATTTTGGCAGCTGTTTACCTCAAGAAAATGTGGATATAAAAAGTTATACAATGGGGCAGTAGTTTTATTTCTTGTATTATAAAAAGGGGAAGGGAATTATTTAAATATTGGAATAATCACTAAACCAAATGGTTGCTTCTTTGAATATGCAAACACGGTCATAAATTAAGGCAGTGTAATTTTTGTAATAATTCAGCTGAATTGGGTTATTTAACGCTCAATGTGTACCATATACTCTTGACCTAACCACTATGAGTTCCTAGCCGTACGGTTTCTTTTTATAAACACCCAAAGAATTATAACACACCGCTATTTTTATAAGAATATTTTAAGCTCATACTGCAACAAAACCCATATAACGCATAGTTTCAAAATTTTTAAAACTTCGTACAAATTTCAACTTTTAACTAGGATTTCTAGAATTTTTCTGGGTACACACTTTCACAGGCCAATGAATTTTAGTATAAAAAAGTAAGGATTTTTCGCTTTCTTCCATACAAAGAGAGTTGTTTTTTTCAATTTGAGAAATTAAAATAGTAGTGTAAATCAGATATATTGTCGAAATTAATTTTTGTATTATCCTCCGCGGTTACGAGTTACATGGTTACTCCGATCGGTCCAATTTTTTAATACTTTTTTACATATTCAATAAATCTGACCGCATGTCCTCAATGATGGCTTGAATATTGCAGCAAGTTAATTGAAAAGCGTTCTTGCTTCGGCAGAACATATACTAAAATTGGAACGATACAGAGAAGATTAGCCCCTGTGAGAGTTTTAGTCAGCATGGTTTGATAGCGCTCGCACCTAACGTAGCAATTTTTAAATAAATAAACAAATAAAATATAAGTTTATACGGTTTAATTCTCAGGTATCCTAAATGGGAGTTGGGCTAAGTCACATCAACAAGGTAGTAGTAGCAAAGTAGCTGACTCGCTTTTTTATAATTTTGTGTGCTCTCTAAATTGTCAAACTTTCTTTGCCATTTACTTTGTTTTTGTCTAGAGAGCTCCACCAACAACAAAATACACGCAATTATTGCTCTATTGCTGCTATCTTGTTGATGAGCCTTGAGTCGGCCATCGTAAATCAACAATTTGTGCGTGCGTGCCTACGATTGTGCAATGTACAAAATACAAAGGTTGTACCCACCCCGTACCGCTATTCCGCTATCAGTGAAATAGATAGACCCGCGCTTGTGTGACGGCACACTTGTGCAATTTATTCGTATATAGTTTGTGAATTGCTTCTTGATCTCACATTTCTCTCACGCATCTGCACGCCTCTCTGATGGGCACAATCATGTACTCATTCATTATTACTATCATAGATCACACATCCACCAATGGCAAGAGGCCGAGTGCATTTCTGCCTATAAGAAGCTTATCAAAACATATGGGTCTTTCTATTTTGTTTAACATAAATGTGTGCATGTATGTAAAAGTATTTTTAAGAAAATATTATTTGCTTACAAGAGAGCTCAGCTTAACGAAAATATGACAATAAATCGGTCAAAGATCGCAGGGAGACGGCCCTTCTAGTAGTTTATTTTATATTTGGAAAATAAAAAAAAAAAAAACTTTCCTTAAGATAACCTTAAAACGGCTCAGTTATATTTGAAATCATAACTTTTTGTAAAGTTTTTAAATTTGGACCAATACTATAGGCACATCAGAAAATTTTTTTATCTTTGTTCTGTAATATTTTTTGTTAATACTACGAAATTAAATTTAACCAATATATTTGACAAAATGGAAAGAGGCAAACTGCAGAGGTAATAAATAATAGGAGTAATACCTCAAACAATTCTTCTAGACATTGAAAAGGTTAAAATCAAAAGAAATAATTTAATAATAATTTATAAATTCTTTTCACTTCACAAACATAGAATTACTCTGTATATAAACATATAACAGAGACATCACGTTTTATTCTTTTTTATTGTCCCATTTTCAACACCAAATATAAAAATACTAATACGATTATGTGCACTAAATTTCATTCTAATATATGCGTATATACATAAATACATACATATATATCAATTTTTGGTCGACAGAAAACAGTGGCCACACGGACACCTTCTATTATTCCGCGCATCTTGTTATGCATACTTGTTGTTACATACAACCCTTATTTGAACAATATTACGAGTATAATAACCTTCAGCGAAAAATAGTTTTTCACTTGACATCTTTTCTACCTGTCCTTATTTTAATGTGTGGGCGTGTGTACAGGTATGTATGCATGTTATTTAAGCTTGACTTGACAAACAAAGTTGTTTACGCTATCCAGCAAAGAAACAATAATTTTATTCATTCTTATCGCTAGAAAAGGATTAAGGACAATAGAACTGAAAATTCCGCTCACACAAACAAACAAATAAACAAAAGACAACTATTATAGATAGACATCAAATACGTAACATTTTAGGTAGGTGTCTCTTCAGAAAGAGTATAAAAGGAGTGCAAAAATGTTCTAGAGGACAAACGCAGTTCAGCAAGAGATTCGTTAAGATCACAGCGCACGCACAGTCATATAATTTTAATTTTTCACCATTTCGAGACCAACGAAAATGAGTCTGTCAAGCCGTTTAAGTAGCTTTGAATCTTTCCTAGATTCAACTGACATCAAACAGCTGCAGTCGCAAACATTAGAAGAGAAGGTTTTAAGGGAGCACCAATTGATGCAGACACGAAAACGGTTGGATTTTTCAGAAGAAATTATGGAAATCTTCGAAGAAACCTCAACTTATATTAAATTTCTTTGTGAAAAACCAGATCGCAAGCTTGTAAGAAAGTTTTCATCAACGGATTTTCATGAAGACGACGACAACGTGCATGTAGAACCCAAACGACGCAGGTATTAACATGCCATCCATACCTTAGATTGGACCAGGATTCTTACTGTGATATCCAGAATATTTTCTACTTTAAAAAACATTTTGCTTTGTCCACATATATTATACATGTTCCAAACATTCTAAAGCCAAATAATAAATAGAATTAATTAAATAAAAGTATACTTTAAAAATAAATTGCACTGTGGTAAATGTTTTTTTACATATGGGCACCTGTGCTCAGGGGTATTATAATTTTGTTCACATAACGGTTGTATGTAAGAGCATAAAACAAAAGAGGTAGGTGTAGTCATACATATTTCTATACATATACTTATATAGCAAAATGCTCAAAATAAGGAGTCGATTCAAGCAAAACTTACTATGTTTTCATTAAATTTGGTACACACATTTCTCTTTGCCCAAGGTAGTTTGGTATTGAAAACGGGAGAAATCTGTTAACAATCACCTCCACCTCCCGTGTAACGGTAATTTTCAAATAAGCAGAAAAACCATTATGTGTGAAATAAGTAATGAAGAATTATTCAAATTGGGTACAAATGATGAGCCAAGAGGGGAATACGTCGCAAAAAAAAACAATTAAAAAAATTAGCAGTGCCACGCTCACTTTTGTTTAAAAGCGTGTACTCGTATCTGGAAATCGACTTAATAAAATCGTCTAAATTTGGTACATCTGATGCTCCTCCTCTAATATGAATATTATTAAAAAAACATTATAATTTTTATATTTTCAGACTAAATTTTCGTTCGACTAAATTAAACAAATTAATAATTTGATAATTTGTTTCTGATTCATTACTCTACACCTAATTAACAAAAATGTTCAAGTCCAATACATAGAAGCAGCAACTAAACACAGCGTTCCCGATTATAATTGCTAAAATGTCCATTATAATTATCTTGACTCTGTGATCTCGCACTGCAATTTCCCCCCTAATACATCCGAGTACATGTGAAAATATTCCCTTTTGTTGATATCTCATTTCCCACTTTTTTCACCAAATGCCGGAACTAATTTCTTTCACATTAATATGAATGCATTATTAAACACATCGATAAGCTTTAAAAACGCAAAAAAAGATATACACAACAAAGGCCCACAGCAAAAAAACGTGACTATCTTTGCGCCACATTTTTATGTGTCGATTTATAGCATAAAAACAAAAAGCGTTTACCTAAAAGTGTGCATGGAAATTGATGGCTTCGTACGATTACTAGCAAGAGTAAAGCGTTGAGCAAAACAAAACACAAAAATACAAAAAAAGAACAAAGTGATATGTCGGATAAAAGACTGAAAATCAAGGTAATGACTATTGCTTGTGAAGTGGCAGCAAAGCCCGATTTCATAAAAGCCTGACCTCTGTCAGTTGTGCGACATTCACTGAGGGCAATGAGTACATATAAGAGTATAAATGTGTGTATGTATATATGGAGGAAAAATGGAGAAAACTTCCTGCCTTAAAGAGGATAAACATACAATAAAGTACAAATAAAAATTGGCAACCTAACACACTTGTTGACTTTCTGGTTATTCGTCTGATTGACCAAGAGTTTGTCGGCTGCGAAGAGCAGCTCCCTCTATGTACGATTATTCGGAAGATGTGCAATTTGCGATGAGCAATAAAGATTTTAATGGCGCTTGATCGTGACAGCAAAAGCTAAAAACTCGTACACATACTGACATTATGAACGAATGTATAAGTGAATGAATGAGTAGATGGAGGAAGCTCATCCAAACAGGACGCCGCTACAAGATGCACCGTCACAAACATTGGCGTTCATAGGATTGCATAAGATCGATATGCAGACTTAAAAAGTGGTAAGCAACTAGTGCAGCAGACTGCCACTCCAATGTTGTTGACTTTACCGACAAAAAAATATCCTCACCATACGGGGTAGCAGCGATTTAACAATCCGTTAGCCCCTGTGATGAAGTTTTAGCAGCGTCAGATAACGTTTACTTTTAACATTGGTTGGGTTTATTGGCTGCACAAGACGGCTTGAAATCCGCAAGGGACCGAATTTATGTATGTAACAGGGTGGTTCCAACAGAAGTTAGGTTTTGAATCATAGGTAGTATTGAGAGTGACAGCTCGTTTGACACTGAGCTTTTGAATGCTACTCAAAATCCTATCTCAATGAAATGTAATAAAGCGCTTTACGCTTGAATAATATTGGAAAATAATGCAAACTTATATCCAGCATCAATTAGGTCTGCTGTATAGGTAGTTTACGCAAAAATGGCTGGTGAGACTGCGACCGAAAGTGAATTACTTAATTTTGTAATTTCTCTTGGCATTGACCTTAACCCTCTAACAGGCAAAGTTGAGATCCTGAAGGATAAAGTCTGGTAGTTTTTTTAGTGTAAAATGGATTGAATTTCGGAAAAGTGATTTCCTAAGGCTTTTTGATTCTTGTGGGCCTACAATCGAAAAAACTAACAAAAAATTGGCCAGCTTATAATATAGATAAGAAAAGCCATGTCTTTAAAATTTAGAACAAATTTACTATGAGTTCAAATATGTTTTTTTTTCTAAGAGTCGATTTACACACATAGACATCTGGAAGGGAGATATTGGAAATTCTCTTTTGATTATTCATTCACGGTCATACGGGCAAAACTATTTTCGGCAACATTCGTTGCTTCTGACTTTTACTTCTTCAGCATCTTCTGGTGCTGATATATTTAACAATCCGCGAAAAGCTGAGACGTTTGCTAAACAGTTTCTTAAATATTTCAACGAAGAAGGCAAACTGGATTGGTTAAATAAAAAATGTTCTTCTTATTTACATATACTTATATACATAAATTGTTGTGCTTGAATAAAAAACAATTAAATTAAAAATAATCATATATAAATACTTAACTTAAAATTAAGATTCAACATAAACATGTCCCATAAGTTTTTTAAATCGTACCTACTTTACTAGCAAAAATCATCCTCAATAATTTCTCAAGGACCGTTCTGATGTTTGCCATCGTTGATTTCTTGCATTTAATTGAAAACCAACACAGAACTCGGAACTTCCCTCACACAAATGAAAAAAAAAACGAATGAAGCAACTGTCAAAAATGGTTTTGCAGTCAACTCTAAGATTGAAAATACAAATGAGAGCACAGATCGTGTCGCCAGTACGTGAGACAAAACCCTCTTTATCTTCCCCGTCAGTCCTTCTCCGAGGAACAAAATGTTTCCTTTCGAAATATTTCCCTGTGTAAATGGGCACTAAAGTGGCAATAAAAAAAAAACAACTTTTATTTGTAGAACAGTGCAAATTTAGCTTGCATTCGGCGCAAAAGCCTGAAATTAAGCATAGCCGGCACTGTTAAAGCCAGACAGGAAAATGATCGTACCAATCGAAGCGTACATTTGCAACTGGATGCTCAGCTCTTTCTCCCGTACTTAGGTTATTTTCTAAATAAGCCGAGGTTGTTCGACCAGCAGATCGATTGTTAGCAGACCAGCAGCAATATTTTTCCGAAACTCAGGTAACTTTAATAATTTTCTTCTTCCGCCGATTTATTTGAGTCATTTAGTTTTTCTGAATGCAGTCGCCGATACAAAATGTATGCATTTTGCCGGCCATATCAACATAATTGTAAAAAAAAATCGTGTCATCATATAATATTACGAGTTTTAACTTGATTGGTGTAACATTGCATACGACTTTCCATTAGGTCCACCCCTTCCATATTAAAATTGTATTCCTGTACAATTCTGGAGTAATCGACATCTATGTTCAGAAGAAGGGACGTCAGAAGGACCAGCAATTTGAACAAACAGAGACTAAGGGCAAGGTCTTTTTGTTGCCTTTAAGGCTATGAAGGTAGAAGCTACGCTTTCACCATCAACTGCACTAACATTTATGGCCAAACTAATGGTTGAAATAAATGAGTCAGACTTTTCGTTCATTTTTCACAGGAATTCTAAAATATTTGTTTTGTCATCCGGAGATTTTTCTTCTGACCAGCAATTCAAGTCTTCCTATCCCATATCACTACTAAAATCTTCATCATATTCACCTAACTGAACTATTTTCATTGACTCCAGTAATTCGTCTTCGCTCAGTTTGCTTAAGTGAGATTTTTTGATAGTCTTTACTCCATTGCTTCAAAATTTAGCAAAAAATTAACGGTTAGTTACAACACAACACTTATTTAGTTTAAACCGACATGACCGCTTGAAGGAGATTTTTTGCTTCTAAAACTACAATTAACTTACTTTTTCCTTTAAGCGACTTATTTATTCACATAAAATAAATCCACTCGTTTTTCGGCAAAAAATTCCTGGTTACGATAAACACTTTAAACACTAATAATTCTCACTTTAAAAAAAACAGAACTGGTAGCGAGACCTTTTCGGGCTTTCACGTTGGCTTTTTACACTCTACTGGAAATAAAAACAAAACGAAACGCCGTGGTTGCCTTGTGTCTTTTGCCAATATAAATGCCTATATAATTTCTAACGATTCCTTATTCCCATTTGAAGCAAGTTTTATTTTTCTTTGAAAATAAATTCGAATATGTAAAGGCAGTTTCTGGGCAGGCTTGCTGTTTGAGGGTAAGCATTTCACGCTTCAGTTGGGGGAGAATTTGTGAGACAGGTTTTCAGATTATAATTTAAAAGAATTTATTCCATCACCCATAGGTCTGCATATGACCATAGATTGCGCTAACGTTTCTCTATTCAAGAATATGAAATTATAATTGACCAAGGAATTAAGTTTGCTTATAAGGTGTATAGGCAATGAAAATTCAAAGTGTTCAACAGTGAGTTTGATTATGAACTGAAATTGAAAACTTGGGCTTAATCCGCAAAATAATTCAAAAAATAATTCAACTTTTGTGCGTTTGTTTGCGAGATCTATTAGTCGCCCCGAAATCGCGATTTGAGCCACTTGAACTTAATTGCTTATTGGAAAAATGGTAGTCGATTCTGAAGTCGAAAAACCTCCTAGTCATTCGTGAGGTAGAGCCAAAGCTATCAGCAAGATCTTGGAAAATATGATATTTTATCGGTTAAAAAAACAAAAACGTATCCACGTTGCTTATAGTAGACAGTGGATTTAGTGAATTAGAACTTTTTGTAGAACTTATTCCTTAATTTCTATTGGTTCTTCAGTTCTATATGTACCAAATAGCACTTTTGTATTTTTTAGCGGTGTGTTGTTCATACAAATTTCATTTACTCTATTCTTAAAAATGGTTAAGCAATCATAACTTCAACCCTAGGTTGAGGCACTTTAAAATTTCACTTTATTGTAATGAAATTGAATGGGCAATAAAATTGCATACTCAAAAAAACACGTAAAAACTCTGATTAAAAAGTTGGAAATTTTGATTAACATTTTATGAATTTTGCTGATTTTCTTACAAAGTTTGTAGCTTTGCTTCATATGAATCTTGTTAAAGAATGAGCTATGTCTTTATTGAAAATTAGTTAAAATTAAATTAGAAACATTAAGTGCAAAATTTATAATCAATCACAAAGTGTACGTTTTCCCCTTCGGTTTTTGTTTCGGCGGGTATGTATTCTCAATAAATAATTCTTACTTACTTACTCTTACTTACAAAAATATTAAACAATGATGGTGCTGGGACATTTCAACCGGCTCATACGAATAAATTCACAAAATATCGAAAAAAAAATTTTTTTTGTAATTAATTTTACTTTTAGGAAGAATCTTGTATTTGGACAACCCTTTATTTTACTTTATTTATGAGTTTCTGATTTTTGTTTTGTTATTAAGTTATTTTGCTTTGACTGCTTGCTGCTTTTTTTACTCTAGGGCTAAATGCTTGCAAACCTTAACCGTGACATGAAATGCTTATGACGCAGACGTATTAATAAATTTGAGCTTATCTACGACGGTCGTTTGAAAAGTCCGTTCAAAAATGAAAATTTCAAATTTGTTTTGGGGTAAACTTTTTTATTTTTCGGCAGAGTCTCTTTTTAGGTATATATACTTATTCGAAAGCTCTTCCACTTTGCTGATCCCTTCCGATTAATAGGATTTGGAATAAGATTTAGAATCTGGAAAACAACCATTCGTTGCTGCAATAAAATCGTTTTCCTCGTTTGAATAAAATCTTTTTCCCTCCAATAATATCTTCAAATCGCGGAAAAAATAGTAGTCCAATTCATCCAAAAGAGCCAAGTCTGGAGAATACGGACCATATAAAACGAGTTGGAACCCTATTTCCATTAGTTTTGGGACCACAACTGCTGAGGCGTGAGCTAGTGCGTTGTCGTGATGGAAAACGAAAATCACTCGACTTCCTCGATTCGAACGAATGCCCAAGAAATAGACTGATCTGGCTAAAACTTTGTGTGTGTTCTTCCAAGAGATGCTACTAACTAAGCATAACCTCGATACATACCAGTAGTGCCATCTCTCTGACTTTGCACGAACTTTTCAAGCGGCCGTCGTATATCTTCAATCCGTCGTCTTCATGCATATGGACTACATACACACACACTTACTTGCATACATACAATATGTGAGTTTATTATTACATATTATTAGCAGCATTTTATGAAATTATTATATTTTGCTTTTAGGCTTTGCATGTTTTGGCTTTACGCCGTTTCTTTGGCATTTGTCATAATTTTCAATTAAATTAATTATCGAAGTTGGTTTGCCATAAGTGCAGTTAAAACAAAATAGCGTCGCATTAATTAAAATTTTATGCAAATTTTACGAATCGAATTTTTCGACACAACAATAAGTGATTTCTTATTTTTTGCATTGAAGTATTTACATGCGCCGTTTATTAAATTACGGAGGCGGGTTGACATAAATTACTTATATATGCACTTTACTGCAAACAATGAATGGCAACGGGGTTTCAAAAAAGAACTAACAATTTTATATTGAAAAAACAAATTGCGCCAATAATATATGGCAACATTACATTTTTTTTTTTTCAGGGTAAAGTTTACTAATCAGCAACGTTACGAAAATATTAAAAATAATCACTAAAATTCTGGGTGTATTGTCTCTACTCTTGGCTTCGATAATTGATAAAAATGATTGGAACAATACAAAAAGATATGAAATGAGAACAAATGGCAGCTTTGCTTAAAGTGCTTGAAGTACGGCGAAGTTTCAAATATCTCAATGTCCTATTTACAGCGGCTCTGATATTTGGAAGTGAACAGCCTAAATGCCACTGAAAAGCATAGATGTGTGTATCATTCTTGAATTGTTCCTCATCTCTTGCAAGCTCGTAATAATGTAAGATGTATTATTGAATATGGCTAATATCTTTGTTTCTTTTTACTTTTACGAATCATCTTATCGTAACTATATTCTACGTGTTGAGAATAATATTATATCATGTTCGAAAGCATTGTGGCACTTCATTAAATCCAGCACGGCCCAATGATGGTTTTGGCACAAATTCAGGCCTAAACAGTTATTTTCCGGTCATTCAATGGCGTTTCATGGATCTCGGGTGGATTCTCAGTTGCGTCAATGTCAAATACGGCAATTTTGTTTACTCACGCTGCCAGAGAGGTTAAAATGTGACTCGTCAGTCATTAAAATTTGCTTCCAAAAATTGGGTTCAGTGTCAACCATTCGGTGGACTGTTTGGCCATATTCCAAGCGATGTGAATGTTCTGTCGGCAACATTATTATCAACATCATCAACAATTATCCTTTAAAATGCGCCTCATTGTGGTTACACTGACGCCAAAATGCTGAGCGCGACGACGATACGACACTGTTGGCTCCTGGGCAACGCTCTCCCTCACTGCTTCAACAAGTGCATTGGAATGTCTTGGTCGTTGATGAACTACTCTCCCGTGCTCAAAAAAAATCAACACCAAACGACTAATAGTAGTGTCAGACGGCGCCTGTTTGCCGCGATACTTTTTGCGATATACTCGTTGAGTTAGAACAATAGAACGACTATTTTCGATGCATAGCGTCACTATTTCAGCGCGTTGTTTCGGTGTAAAGTGATTCATGGTTGAAATTGTACTGAATTGACATATCGAAAACATGTACATAGGTTGAAGTCGATCGGATGGTAAATTTCAAAGTTGTTCAGCGTTTACATACCGACATAAAAGATGGTACAGCCATCACCGATGAAAGGAATTGTCTTGTTACAATTGAGGGTGAATCTTCTGTCCCTTTCATTGCTACTTCTGGGTCACCTACCATTCGTCTTATTTATAAACGACATTAGCAAATGCTTTTCATTTATATATATATGCAGACGACTTAAAACTGTTTACCTCAATAAGAAACCCAAAGGATGTCCTTAAGCACCAGGCTGAGTGTCTTCAATCAGTTACTCTAAATCCCATGATATTCTGCAATCGTCGTATAACATAGGTATATCTTTAATAATATCCTCCACTCTGTGGATGAAATTGGAGACCTTGGATTTGACTCTAATTTTTCATTCTCAATCATATCAATTATACATATTATCTTAAAATCATATTTGATTTTGGACTTTGTTAGACGCAACAGCTCAAACTTCTCAGACCCGTACTGTTTACTGCATTTGCTCGATCTAGATTGGAATATGCTTCATTAGGAGAAGAACCTGCTATCACAAGAATAAAACGGGTACAAAAAATGTTTCTTAAATATGCTCTAAGGTCTTCAAAATGTTCTGTACCTTATCCCTCTTATAGCTCCCGCTTGTTATTAATTGGCTTAAAGCCACTTGAGTGCAGAAGGTTGCTTCTATCGCTTTCTTTTGTGTTTAATTTAATTCAAGGTGACATTGATTGTGCGTTTCTTTTGCAACGTATTATATTAACTTTCTTTTTCCGGCGAGAACTTGACGAAGCCCTTACCCTTTTTATCCTAAGATATTCAAAACGAATTTCGAGTCCAATACACCTATTGCTCGGACTCTGCGCGAATTTAATGAGATCTCGAATTCCATATCGATAGATTTTACAGTATTTAAAAATCAATTATTTTCTACGAGTATGTTATTCGAAAAATTTCAAAACAGCCTTGGGTTTTGTATGATTGCGAGTAGCACTAATAAAATTTGGGACGGCATCTAGACATTAGAAGCTTTTTGACATAATTTCAGACTAAGAAGTAAACCAACCTCATTGGTTTTGATTCTAGCAATAAAAAGTATTACTTTGAAACAAGTCCCAGGATACGAAGTAAATTTTGATTTATGGAATACTACATTTACGCATATAAATTTTTATAACCAAACCTTTTGAAGACTAAAAATATATTCACACTCTAAAATTTAAACCCCAGTAGAATAAAACATGTTTGCATTTTCCTAAATTTAAACTTCAGTACTTTTTTGGTCATGTCCCATGTACGAGTACAGCCCAACAAGTTTAAATTTCAAACCAAAATTTATAACCGTTTAGTATATACTGCCACGTGATCAAATTTAATAAAAACATTTATAATTTTTTTGGATACTAGGTAATAACTTTAATATCTTTTGTATTTTAAAATATTAATTTATGATTTACTTGCACTTATATAATAGACAGAAATAAAAATCTGCACTTAAATATAGAAAGATAATATTAGTTTTCTTCACATCAGCTAATTCGGCGACGTTTCACAGACAGTTTGTGGTCGTTTTCGTTTTCCCTCTTACTGAAGCTATCGTCAAATGTTTGAGTCAGTACACGTTTTTGCTTTGTAACCTGTCCATCTGATGTCAAGGCATCTACTCTTACTGAAGCTTTTTCAGCCAGTTTAAGAATTGCCAAATCCCGGACCTTTCGTGTGTAGAATTTGAAGCATAACTTCTTAACAATGAATTTTTCCATATTTGATTTCTGCTTTGTAATCTGCCCATCCGTTGTCAAAGCATCTACTCTTACTGAAGCGTTTTCAGCCCGTGTAAAAGTTGTATCCTCACTGGATGAGTTATCCTCGAAGTCCCTAAAATATAGGCGTTTTGGTTTGCTTTGTTTTATGTGTTGTACTGGTGTTCCTTCGTACTGCTTCGGTATATAGCGCTCTTTTGGAGATTCTGATTTCTGTTTCTTGACACTCGATATAGGTGACATCTCAAATTTGCCATGAGAAATATTAGGAGTGCTGCAAATAATTGTCGAGTCCGGAGCCTTTTGTGCGATGAATTTGAAGCTTAACTTCTTAATAATGAATTTTTCCATATTTGCTTTGTTGCGTTCTTCCACACGTCTAGATATCACTATTTCCAAAATTGGTTTAGCTTACAAAAAAAATTGTTCGCTCTTTTATACTGAAAGTTCATACCTCTCATTCTCTCCCCAGAGAGCGAAATGCACGCATAAGGGTTGAAAGTCGCACTCGCTCTGTATTCTGTACGTCGTGTATTAAGAGAGCGACTGAACTTCGGCTTCGGTTCGGTCAAAAGAAAACCCGATCATTGGCCGAATAATTCTTAATATTTATTCCTTGAGAAAAAATTCAAAACAGCCTTGGGTTTTGTATGATAGCGATATGAGTTGCAGTAATAAAATTTGGGACGGCACCTATGTACATTACAAAAGTAAAAAGATAAAGTGGAATGAAAAATTACAATCCAACGACGAATTGTCTTGAACAAAAGTCTACTCTTTTGTCCAGCGAAAATGCATTTAACAAAGAGTGATTGAATTATATTTTATGATTTTATAGACTCTTAAAAGATAGCCGCACTGAGTTGTCAGTCATACCTAAGATTCAAGAATTTATAGATCACAAAGTTTGTCCTTCCGAAGCAAGAATTTGAGAGTAACTCTGCTTGCCGCGTCATAGGGGACTCGTATTCTTTTTAATCAAGTTGTATTTTAGTTTTAGGTCGTTTTTTTGCTGGGCTATAAATATATATTGTTTATATTAGCACTAAGGCATAGTCAGTAAGAACCTTATTTTTTTGTTTTACTAATTCTAATTGATAAATAAAAATAAATCTGATTGTTATGACAGCATTCAAAGAGCCCATTTGGCCATACAAAGGTTCAACGGCTTTGAAAAAACTTTTAAATACAAGCAAAGCAAGTACTGCAAGCGCAAAGGAAAAATATACTATAATGTGTGTTTGAGTCGAAGGAATGCGCAAAAACTGGCAACTTTCTACTTTTATCCTACGACAACTGCGACGAAAATGGCAACTGCTTTAAAGGTATATCAAATTAAATGCAGAAAATAAATGGAATTTAAATTAATTGAGTTCAAATGTACCCTTATATTTTCAATAAAAGCTTGAAAGAGCAGAGAAAAAGTCTGGCTTAATCAAGTTGCGCTGAAAAATTAATTTGCGTCCCGATTTCGAACTTATAGTCGCATCCACCTTCTACTTCCACCATAAATTCTATTAAAACCCTCTTTCGCTTCAATAAGCATTAATTGTATAACATATTTCACAACCAACAGAAGCTTGTTTATACACAACAAAACATAATATTTGTTTTCACGGCAAGGACATCAGTTTTTGTTTTTTTTTGTTTATATGCGATAATACTTTCATTGTCGTATTTCATTGATACATTTTAGTCGTCACGTCGGTCAAATGCATTGCTCCAACGGACCCATTGTGACAACCCTTTTAGGCCAGTACCTTAAGAGCGCACACTTCAATGTTCGATGGTAAAAATCATCCCACCCAACGGACTAAGGCTTTCACGGAGCATATGTGCGTTTCAGTAAACGCACCGATCGATGTATCGAAAATATTTAATTTTCAATTCGAAGCGAGTTAAATTAATTTATATTGTGGTAAATTTTGCACAGAGATCTTGACCTACACGCTTACAAAAAGAAATTATTTGAAGAAGGGAAGATCATTTGAAGCACCGACACTTTTCCATTTGTACTATGCAAGAAATATCTTATCTCCGTATTGAAAACCCCTTATTCTCTAGGTCTTAGTCTAAAAAATGTATTTTGAAAGCAAAACAGTATTCGAACCCCATTTTCACTCAAATACTCGTATGTGGTGCGACTAATTTTTGTTATGTATGATATCTGGTATCGAGTAAAATGAGCGTTGGAGTAAAAACTAAAATTACCTATGACTATTTGCTGTATTACATATGGAAACTGCGTTAGTTATTAGAGTATTTTTATGGTTTTCCAGAACTCCTAGGTGCATGACACCAGGTTCAAATCCTATGACCCGAATTTTCGCTTTTATTGTTTATAACTTTTTTTATTTTTATTTCTTCAAAAATGTTCCTAGAAAATGCAAATGTTACTTTTACTTACATTTATATTATTGAAATATTTATTCAGAATATATTTGTACATACATATTTGCACATAACTTCACAATATAGAATTGTGACGAATTTGGAAAATGGGGATATTTTTGCAGTGACAAGTGTGTACCTGTGCCTATATACATACATACACACATACGTATTAATGGGAATTCCACCCATTAGTGCATTTACGTACATACATATGTATATACAGTGGATTACAAAAATAGGTTGCATAGTCCTTTGTATGTGCAAATTGTAAATTTCTATGCATTCAGTAGAGGATTTCACTTTCTAAAATGCGTTTTCTTGTTGTTGCGCATTTTCTAAAGAAACCGGAAGCTAGGGTGCATAATTAAATTTTTGTTAAGTAATAATAACACAAATCATGCGTGACAATGAGATTCTGTGCTCACAAAAGTACGAGTAATTTGCCTATTGTTTTTGAAGCTACCACTTGAACCAGTTGCGATTGTTTATTTATTTTTAATGTGTATTTTTGTCAATATAACTTTTATTTCAATTCATTTCCTTACACATGTTGTAACTCTTTTGAAAATGCCAAAGCGGAAAGGATTAAGTACAGCTGGAAAAAAATTTGTAAATCTGGGAAATACTTTTGTTTTATGTTTAGTCGATGTCACAAAGCGATAGAAAACCTAACTCAAGGAATATAACACATGGTTGTCGCCCAAAGTTGCTGACAATCAGGAAACAACGTCAAATATTAAAACAAAAAGCCACATATGTGTATCTGAAAAATCTCCCATATAACGACGAATTAAAACCAATACTTCGCACCCACGCAAGGCAGTGTGAAGAGCAGGTGTAACAACATGGGAAAACCAAGAAAAATAAATAGAGGAAAGCGATATAAAACCAAAAAGTCTTGAGTTTCGGATAAACGTAATCTTTAGTGACAAAAGCAAAGGGAAGACGGACGATTTTTTTTTGTTTTTTTACTAGCGTTTCTTAGACATTATTCAGAAGCGTTGTACAATTGCACCTTATATATATAAAAGAATACTAATAAGTCATTTTCACTTGCTAGTTTAACCTGTTTTAAAAAGCATTTTACAATATAATCACTACTCGCTCTCCACAAGGTCTGAGTTTTAATCGTCTTCGAGAAGAATTTAACCGAAGTAAGTGCATCGTCGGCTGCCGTAGCTGAATGGGTTGGTGGGTGATTACCATTCGGAATTCACAGAGAGGTCGTTGGTTCGAATCTCGGTGAAAGCAAAATTAATAAAAACATTTTTCTAATAGCGGTCGCCCTTCGGCAGGCAATGGCAAACCTCCGAGTGTATTTCTGCCATGAAAAAGCTCCTCATAAAAATATCTGCCGTTCGGAATCGGCTTGAAACTGTAGGTCCCTCAATTTGTGGAACAACATCAAGACGCACACCACAAATAGGAGGAGGAGCTCGGCCAAACACCTAACAGAAGTGTACGCGCCAATTATTTATTTATTTATTTAAGTGCATCGTCGACATGAAGTACAATGAAAGAAGTCAAAATGAAGGGCTGAGAATCAAAAACCTTGAAACCACTGTTAAACACAATGGAGGTTCTATTTTGGTTTGGGACTGTATATCAACGTTGAGTGTCGTGGCAAAACAGATAAGCATCTTTATTTGTCGACTTCCAGGGAAAATTAACATTCCAATGCAAGTTTTTATTTCCAAAAGATAACAAACCCAAACGTACAACTTATGATATTAATACAGGGTGTTTTTTTTAGAGGTTAGGTTTTCAAGATGAAATAAAACGTATATAATTTAATGTTGTGGCCAAGAATTTAGCTTTATTATAAAGATAAGGGTTTGCCATTATGTTTTAAAAATGATTTCGGGCAAGTGGCCGCCGCGGCTGGCTCGAATAAATTCCAGCCGAGAGGCCCAATTTTCGACCACTTTTTGCAGCAATTGGGGCCGTATGTCAGCAATAACGCGCCGAATATTCTCTTCCAAGACGTCAATCGTCTCGGGCTTATCTGCGTAGACAAGCGACTTCACATAGCCCCACAAGAAATAGTCCAGCGGTGTTATATCGCACGATCTTGGAGGCCACGCCATAGGTCCACGGCGCGAGATAATGCGCTCAGCAAAAGTTTCCTTCAATAAATCGATTGTTGCGTTGGCTGTATGGCATGTAGCGCCGTCTTGTTGGAACCAAAGGTCGTCCACATCAACATCGTCCAATTCAGGCACGAAAAAGTCATTAATCATGGTTCTATAGCGCTCTCCATTGACTGTAACATTATGGCCGGCTTCATTTTTAAAGAAATATGGACCAATGATTCCCTCTGCCCCTAGAGCACACCAAACAGTGACTTTTTGAGGATGTAACGGCGTCTCAGCAATGGCTTGTGGATTATGTTCACTCCAAATGCGACAATTTTGCTTATTGACATACCCATTCAACCAAAAGTGAGCTTCATCGCTGAACAAAATTTTCTTCGATGCGTCGCGCGAATCGAACCATTATTTTCGTAATAAATTTGCACGATTTGCAAACGTTGTTCAGGTGTAAGTCTATTCAGTATGAAATGGCAAACCAAACTGAGCACAAATCAAGTGACAGCTGTCAAAAAGACCATCTACGAAAAAAGTAGTGTAAACTTAAAAACCTAACCTCTAAAAAAACACCCTTTATAAGAATACTTTTCAACAAAAAGTATTTGCGAACACCTCCCCACGGCCCTGACATGAACCATAAGAAAATGTGTGGGCTTATCTCGAGCATAAAGTGTGAGAAGACAGAATTCCATCAAAGGGCGACGTCAAGTCTATTTTGCTCGAGGAATGGCAAAAAGTACATCCCGAATATTGTCGAAAGTTGGTAGAATCTATGTAAAAACATTTAGATACTAATTTTCAAAAATAATGGTTTTCATTCGAAATATTAAATAGTTTGTTCATATACATATTAGTTTGAGGAAAAAGAAATCCATTTTTTTGGGTAAAAATTTTCCGCAAATGGTTTAAAACTGTTTTGTGGTTGATCTTTAGTTCCTAGGCAATGCTATGACTACTAATTGTCCGGTCAATTTCAATTATTTCTGTGATTTTATCTTATCATTATCGACATTTCCAACATTTTCTCTAACATCAAAAATGTCTGAACGAAATTGACGAAAGCAAAACTGCACAAATTAGCTGTTACAGTATTGGCATCATAAACACCATTCACAATTTCAGCGGCCTGGTTTGCATTTTCGTCTTTATCAAGGAAAAACTGTAAAACATACCGAATTTTCTATTTGTTGACTTTTATTGTAACCCCTGTAACTCACAACTGAATGAAACAAACAACAGAACAGCAAACGATTTTTTTATTTGTGTGAAATGGTTTTGTGTAAATTGTTTGATCGATACTTTACGAGATGTCCCTACACCCATCTACCGGTATACAAAATTAAAAAAATGTGTTGGTATCTAATATTTCAAATCATATTGTGAATCAAATACGTCAAATTTGAGCATACATTTTATTTAAGTTTTAACCCTGTTATATATAATAGCATTACAAAATATGTTATATTAAATTAAGCAAATCAAAATACTAGCCAATCATCAAATATGCTGAAGATCAAATTAATGATAAACATATGTACATATTTTGCATTTGTGCGTACATACAAATGTATGAATTAATTATACAGTATGTTCATACATCCGTACACTTGCTCAGTGCTTGGGCGTAGAGAAATCGGCACTGCATCCTCCTTTAGCTTAGAGCGCACCATTACCGTCCCAAGCCCTAAATATGGTCTGGCTATCAGAATAAATGTTCATTTCCTTAACTTCCAGGGAACTCCTTCTTTGATTGCAGCCACCTCCGCTGGGAGTACACTGCAGTGGTTAAATACCCTGAGCCCGAGAAGTGTGCATTTTATACACACCTCCGTGGATGGACAGACATCGCTACAAGGACTCCTCTAATTTTTCTGTTCATTTTGGTACACATACTTGCTATTACACCCAACCATTATGTGAACCTTGAGCACAAGTGCGCGGAGGTATAAAAATAAGTTTTCACTCATTTGTTTTTACTGCCTGCCCTTAACGTGCGTGTGTGTATGTATGTATGTATGCGCTTATACTACTATGGGTGTTTATGTTATTTAAACTTGATTTGTCAAACAATAATTTTATTTATACTTATCGTTAGAAAAGGATTAAGGACTATAGCACCAAGAATTCTGCTTAAAGAAACAAACAAATAAACAAAAGGCAGCTATTATTGATAGAATACAAATGCATAACATTTTAGGTAGGTGTCTCTTCAGAAAGACTATAAAAAAAAAAAGTGCAAAAATGTTCTCCAGGCCAAACGCAGGTCAGCAAAAGATTCGTTAAGATCACAGCGCACGCACAGTCATATAATTCTAATTTTCCACCATTTCGAGACCAACAAAAATGAGCTTGTCAAGTCGTTTAAGTAGCTTTGAGTCCTTTAGGATTCAACTGACATCAAACAGCTGCAGTCGCAAACATTAGAAGAGAAGGTTTTAAGGGAGCACCAATTGATGCAGACACGAAAACGGTTGGATTTTTCGGAAGAAATTATGGAAATCTTCGAAGAAGCCACTACTTATATTAAATTTCCTTGTGAAAAACCAGATCGCAAGCTTGTAAGAAAGTTTTCAGATACAGATTTTCATGCAGATGACGACAACGTGCATGTAGAATCCAAACGACGCAGGTATTAACATGCCATCCATACCTTAGATTGGACCAGGATTCTTACTGTGATATCCAGAATATTTTCTACTTTAAAAAACATTTTGCTTTGTACCCATATATTATACATGTTCCAAACATTCTAAAGCCAAATAATAAATAGGATTAATTAAATAAAAGTATACTTTAAAAATAAATTTTCACTGTGGTAAATGCTTTTTTTTATATACATATGGGCACCTGTGCTCAGTGATATTATAATTTTGTTCACATAACGGTTGTATGCAAGAGCATAAAATAAAAGAGATAGGTGTAGTCATACATATTTCTATACATATACTTATATAGCAAAATGCTCACAATAAGGAGTCGATTCAAGCAAAGCTTACTATGTTTCTATGAAATTTGGTACACACATTTCTCTTTGTCCAAGGTAGTTTGGTATTGAAAACGTGCGAAATCTGTTAACAACCACCTCCATCCTCCATATAACTTTATGATGGATGGCTTCATAGATCAAGTAAAAACTTGGAAGATCTCTATACATATGTACTTATACATGTATAACAAGTTTTATTATTTTTAGAAAATTATTGCCCCATTTTCAATACCAGGATGTGTACTAGGTTTCAATCCAATATGTTAATTTTGGTGGACGGAAAACTATGACCACACGGACACCTTCTATTATTCCGCGCATCTTGTTATGCGTACTTGTTGTTACATACAACCCTTATTTGAACAATATTACGAGTATAATAACCTTGAGCGAAAAATAATTTTTCACTTGACATCTTTTCTACCTGTCCTTATTTTAATGTGTGGGCGTGTGTATGCATGTTATTTAAGCTTGACTTGACAAACAAAGTTGTTTACGCTACCAGCAAACAAACAATAATTGTATTCATTCTTATCGCTAGAAAACGATTAAGGACAATAGAACCGAAAATTCCGCTCAAACAAACAGACATACCTATAAACAAAAGGGTTGTTTTACATTCCATAGACTGCAATTGCGCAACATCTTAGAAAGAGTATAAAAGGAGTACAAACATGTTCTAGAGGACAAACGCAGTTCAGCAAGAGATTCGTTAAGATCACAGCGCACGCACAGTCATATAATTCTAATTTTCCACCATTTCGAGACCAACGAAAATGAGCTTGTCAAGTCGTTTAAACAGCTTTGAATCCTTTTTGGATTTAACTAACATCAAACAGCTGCAGTCGGAAACATTAGAGGAGAAGGTTTTATGGGAACACCAATTGATGCAGACACGAAAACGGTTGGATTTTTCAGAAGAAATTATGGAAATCTTCGAAGAAACCTCAACTTATATTAAATTTCCTTGTGAAAAACCAGATCGCAAGCTTGTAAGAAAGTTTTCATCTACGGATTTTCATGCAGACAACGACAGCGTGCATATAGAATCCAAACGACGCAGGTATTAACATACCATCTATACCTTAGATTGGACCAGGATTCCTGAAGATTAACCTCCTAGTCTTACTGTGATATCCAGAAGATTTTCTACTTTAAAAAACATTTTGCTTTGTGCACATATGTATCATTTTTAGTACATATTATACATATTGCAAACATTTTTATACCAAATAATAAATTAAATTAAATAAATAAATATACTTTAAAAGTAAATTTCACTGTGGTAAAAATCTTTTTACATATGGGCACCTGTGCTCAGTGGTATTATAATTTTTTTCACATAAGGGTTGCATGTAAAAGCAAAAAATAATCAACATAAATATAGACATACATACATACATATATGGATATACTAAAATGCTCAGAATGATAAGAGGAGTCGATTTAGACATGTCTGTCTGTTCGTCCGCCGGCGCGCACGATATTCGAGCAAAAAGTATTGCTTTTTCATAAAACTGGGTACAAACATTTTTTCTTGTCCAAGATAGTTTGGTATTGAAAATGGGCGAAATTGGTCAATAGCTACGCCTATTATTACTATTGTTTGCTTAAGCGCCAATTATGAGGGACAGTGTCAGGCTCAATGATTTTAACTTTCTTCTATCGTTAGCTGTTTGTTTAGCCTGCGTCCAGGTGAGATTGGTGCAGGATAACTCCTCGTAAAGGCTGAGTCGCCAGGATCATTTGGGTCGTCCTCCACGACTGTAACCTTGAGGGTTATTGTATGAAGTCATCGGTTCACAAAAGTTGACAGTTTGAATGCTACATATTTTCCCTGACGTGGGCCAGAACTCACAGTCATACAATAAAAACGTTTTAACATTTGAGTAAAAAATTCGAATTTTAGTTTTTTGGTAAGGTGCTTGGAGTACGATACATTTTCAGCATTGCAAAGGCTGCTTTTGCTTTGTTTAATCTATGCAAATCTATATCCGTATAACTGCAATTCACAAAAAATAAACGTTATATCTTTGTTATAAATGATGAAAAATTTCTCAAATCTGGTGCAAATGATGAACCAAAAAAAAAGGAAAATCGACAAAATCGACGCAAGAAAAAATTAGGTCAGTTCAAGGCGGACCGAATGTAGCTTTCTTTATTTGTTGTAATTTTGTTCGGTTTTTGAAAACCACAAGATTAATACACACCATAAATATTTAGGTAGGTATCGACTTGGTCGCATTCGTTATGTAGTATCTATTTCAGACAGCAATTTGATAGCAATTTTATACCTAATATTCAGTAGTTCGAGCCGATAAGAAATGCGCAAACAATTTCGGTACAATGAACTGTGTTATGACAATAAAGTTTTGTAGAATTTAGATGGCGGTTCAACAATTTGCGTACAGACTCTAGTCACTTTATTTTCGGCCAAGATTATTGACTCTTCTTCTAGATATGTTGAGATCTTAATCTCTAGACAAGGCAACTAGGCACCGAATTTTACTTTTCATCTGTATTAGACGGCCTGCCAAAGCACAAAAGATCATATCGTCGAAGTGCAGACCTCAAATAAAACTAAGTCCAAGCACTTTACTATATTTTACCATTAATTCTAATAACTACTTATATATAGGCAATTTTCGTACCAGCTTCATTTAAGCCCGCTATCAATCCGCAGTCCTGCTCGGATGAAGCTGTAACACGTGACGTTCGAGTCTAAAACCCACTTCTTGTGCAAATATTACATACACAATACTTTTATTTCCTATTTAGTAATTACAAAATATCACCACTTCACATAACTTAACTTGTTTAGACTCCAATGTACACTCTGATACCGCACATAAAGGCGTTCCCAGACAGTCGGTTCTAGGTAACCGGAACGACCCGGATTTATATCCGGTCAAGGACAGTCACTTCAGCAGCATTCCTCGTATATGCATGGAAAATGTTTATGCTGCTACAACAACAATCACAACCACATATAAAGGGTCTTTCACAAGCGTCGTCTCGCTGTTAGTAGTGAATAATTCCTAAACGGACATTTGTTAAGTAGACAAATGTAAAATTTTACACGAGTTAAAATTATTGAAACTTATTACGAAAATGGTCGATCTTTAAGAACAACTTATCGGAAAATTCATCATTTCTTTGGTGAAAATAATCGTCCGAATGAGTCGACCATTCAAAGACTGATGAAACAGTTCAAGAAACTGGTAATGTCGAAAAATGACTGGGAGACCAAAAACTCAAAAATTAAGCATTCGTGTAACGCTTTACATATAATTGTTTAGAGCTGTAATATGAATAAAAGTTTTAAATATATTATTTTAACACAACATCTAGGCGCGCCTTTTGAAATGCCCTTTACTAAGCCTCCGTTATCACTTGATGTATGCTAGCAGCAAAGCCGCGATTGCAACAGTAGCCCTGGCTACAATAATGGCAAAGATTGGTGGATTAAAGAAACAGGCAATTAGGTTCTGTCTGTGGTGGTGAGGTCTATCGTCCGCTATGGCGCGATAGTCCGGTATGGTGCACTCAAACACACTGCATGCGCACGAAGTATTAACTCGAGGTACCGCTTGTGCGTCTTATTGTCTACTCTGCCTTCAGAATTTTCTCAGAAGATGCAGACACATGGAATAGTTAACAAAAGACATTACTATCTTACTCAAAACATTAGTGGTTATGGGTGTCTTACAGCGTACACTCATTGCTTTGAGCATGGAAAAACTCCAACTTGCAAGCAGTGCCAACCAGCAATCGACGAAGATAAGGACATGTGCTTTTCAAATATCCCCATTTCAGAGGACTTAAGGGAACACTAGAAGATAACCCCGATTGTAGCATCACGCCCGATAATCTGTTGCCACCGATGCTGAAGAGAAATGGCGCATGGAATAAGGTGCAGTATGTGGCTGCCGAAGTGATGAAGCAACTCTGTTACAGCGAAAAGGTACAGCGTAGACGCGAATGCCAAATTCGAAAATGCTGATAAACTCACGATATCAGACTTAGAAACTAACTTTTCTATTGGTTGGGCAGCGAGATGGTGCGCTGCTACAGATCCGAGAGGTTGATGATTTTTACAGTGGGTGGTAAGAAGTATAAACTACTTTTAATGTATTACATCAAGACAGTAATGGGTGTTGAATCTAGGCCCGAACCGCCTTCTGACGAAATACTTGACGGTATTACCTGGGGGATTGGTACTGTGATGATAGGTTCCATACAAATGAGGCTTGCACTTCGAATCCTTCTCTCGTAAAAAAAATAATAAAAAAACATATACATATACACAGCCACAAAGTTCTAATTTTTCATCGAGTTGTGATTTCATTTTAAATTAACTTCTAACGTAGATTAACTCATTTGGAATACATAATCACTGTCGTCAATCAGCTGCAGCTTCAAATAGAGAAGGAAGAAATTTTAAGAGAGCATACAAGGGTCGAACAGGAAAACTTATGCCCCAAGTTGGCTGAGTTCCTCAAAATAAGTTATGTGTTTCTTCAAGAGTGTTCAGTTTTTTCTAGAAAAACAAGAACGCGCGCATGTAAGGAAACTTTGTTATTGCGACATAGATGCATACTACAAGTACGAGGAACCCAAATGAAGCATCCATATGTTAGGTTAGACCAGCATTCCTAAGAGTCAATCATGTGATGTCCCGAAGATTTTGAACTAAATCACAAAAAAACTGTTTTTTTCTAATTTATTATTCAGCTTAAAATAAGTAAAAGTATGTCATAAAAATTAATTTTTTTGCAGTAAGTACTTTTTGTTATTTTGTTTGGTTTCTGGAAAAATACAAGTGGCACTCACCTCAATGAGATATCAATTTTAGTGGCATTCATAAATGCTGCATGTAATTTAGGCCAGGATTTTAAAGTTATGATTCTTAAGAGCCATACGAGTAAAACACCTTCAAGCCAATCTATTGTATGGAATGTGCTCTCAGGTGGCGCATGTGATATTGCGTAAATCGAGCCCATAATAAATACTTAAAAACTTTTCGAGAGAGTGAACTGTGAGTTGTGTAGTAATTGTAGGCCCACTAAAAATGCATGAAAAACTATTAAAAGCTGTTTTGAATCAATGATATTGGTTTAATCGATTGTTAACCACTTCATTACTTGCGGTTCAATGATCACTTATCCGTTCGACAACGGCGTAAGGTACCGAAATTTACCAACTCACAATTTGATTTGTAATTGTACCATGTTTTTTGTTAAATTGTTTTCTACATTTGCTGATATTTTAACGATTCAATACAACATGCTCCGATGGCTTAGCCCGATATTAAAAAACCCTATTAAAAAAAATAAAATAAACAAAATAAAAGAAAGAAACTAATGAAATGTGCGCGATAAGACCAAAAAAATGTTTAAAAGCGCCAAGACGGAATTGAAAAAAGCAAAAAAAAAGTAGCTATAGCAAATGTATGCACTCAAAAATAGAAAAACTTTTCGAAGGTTACAACTAAAACAAATTTTCGACAATTTACGAACAACAATAATAAAAAACAAAAATACAACAAACCATGTCAAGTACCATTTTTTAACCAAAAATCAATTAACTGCAAGTGATTTGTATATTTTAACTCTTCAATGAAGCATTCGGAACTCTGACTATGTACAGTGAGTTGTTGTGAGCTTACAGTGCATTAGGTTTATGCCTGTATGCATATGTATGCTCATACCTTTGTTTATTATGACCCGTTGTATGTAATTATCGCTCTGAGAAAAGTTTCGATGGTGCTGACAAATTGTTATTAAATATTTTTTGTCTTTCATTGGAAGGAATGATGTTGAAAGCATTTTTTTCTTTTTTACTTTATTTTTCTGATAACTTAGCGCTTTATCAAAAATTGAAGTATTTGTAACTTTGCAGAGTACTCACTGCTGAGGAGTAGATACAAATTGGCAACAACAGGGCATTTTAAGGTAAAATAATAAAATGCATGTAAATGTTGTTGTTCTTGCGTAGTCATCTTCTGTGAATTCACCTTGGCGTAACCGTAACCAATTTTTTACGCTATTCAATAACAAAAGGCGTACCTAAAAGTACGTTCACATATGCATTAATTACCAACAAATCCACAAAATTAATCTACCCGTTCACATATGGCAGATTACCTGCAAAATTGACAATCAGCTGTCAATACTGTTGTGAAAGATTTTTCTTCATAGAAATTATTTTGGTGGAATATTTCGGTGTTTTTGGTTTGTTTAATTACAATATTATCAACGATATGCAGAAAATACAAGGAGAAGGAAAAGCTAATTTAATTGCCCATTGGCTGCTAATAATAAACAGTTGGAGGAAGTCCGTAAACGACGTTTACTGAGATTTCCACAAATGATGGCAGCAATACGCATTCGAAAATCGATATTACATTTTATAATAAGTAATAAGAGGACACACACTTTTTTCTGTTATATGAATGCATAGTTAATAATACCTAACAATCATTTTATTAGACTTATGTCTACAAACCATTTCCAGAAAACACGGAGTTGTATGACAAAAAGTATGGTTATTATCTAGGATTAGTTTATAATCTCAGATTTCGGGAGAGAAATTTTGTATGGGAAATCTCGCTTCTTAATTACGAATTGGCAGTTAAGTACGAAAAAGTAGATCATCTACTTACCTATATGTGATAGTATGCCGCGATGTCTGAATTTGGTATCCCCACAAAACTAATACGGCTATACAATATGCCGTAGCTCAATACGAGCAGCGCCGTTAGAATTAGGAGGGACCTCTCCGAGCCGTTTGATACCAAACGAGGTTTCAGACAGGGTGAATGTCGTGTGACTTCTTTAACCTGATGTTGGAGATGTTAATCGCTCAGGCACAATATTTTATATTGATATTGACCTCATCGACCTTAACAATCGCGCTATTACATAGTTACATATAGTTTTCCGTCTGGAGAAAAGCGAATGGGTGTGGTGGTGAACGAGGACAAAACATAATACCGCCTGTCTTGAAACAAACAGTCGGCGCACTCGCGTATTGTCACCCACGTCACTGTTGACAGTTACAATTACGACTTCGTATATTTAGGAACCAGCCTTAACACCGATAACAATGTCAGCCTTGAAATCCAAAGTAGAGTATCTCTTGCCAACAAGTGCTAATTTGGACTAAGTAGGCCAATGAGTACTAAAGTCCTCTCTCGACGAACAAAACTAACACTCTACAAGGCTCTCATCATGCCCGTCCTAAAGTTTGAGAAAAAGATTCTGCGTAAGATTTTTGTACCTTTGCACGTTGGAAACAGCGAATATCGCAGGCGATGGAACGATGAGATGTATGAGCTTTACGACAACTTAGACATAGCGCAGCGAATAAAGAATAGATACAAACGCTCCGGCTCTGAAAGTATTCGATGCGGTACCAGCTGGTGGTAACAGAGGAAGAGGAAGGCTTCCTTTGCGTTTGAAAGATCAGGTGGAGAAGGACTTGTCTTCACTTGGTGTGTCCAACTGGATCCGGTTAGCACGAGAAAGAAACGACTGGCGCGCTTTTTTAAACTCGGCCAAAATCGAGTAAGCGTTTATCGCGCCAACTAAGAGAGAGAAGAAGAAGAATAAGTCGTGCTCATACACGGCAACTCCGTTTTATGTTTAGCTATTAATTGCTTAGCTTTTAGTCTAACGTCGACAACAACATTAAGAAGAATGAGAACACGAAAAGGGTTAACAGAGCTCGAGTTGATAAGTAACGAGTTGTAGCAACAAATGATTTTCTGTATGATCGCGATCTTACTAATACTTATTTCTAATTACTGAATTTCGGTTTATTTGACAACACTCACAAATCAAAAACTTATTCGTTCGAAGAAAGTATCCAAAAATTTAGAAATTTATCGACTGAATTCGGTAACAAAGTTATTTTATTTGTATTTGAGATGTATGGTTTGTAATCTAAAAGACGTTTTCTGAATACATTGGAAGTGATGATGCTCATGATCGAAAAAAATACATCTCTTCCAGTTCCAGTTTTGATTCTTCATCAAGCCCAGAAGAATCCGAACAGCAGCAAAATTTTAAAGTTTCGACAACTACCGAAAACCCCTATTTGGAGTATCTCAGTCATTCTACTTGGACTGTGGTAAGCCATTTTTCATCATGGATGATGTCAGATGACAACAAGTACAAAAAATGGCCACAAAATATAGAAGCAGCGGATATGAAACGGAAAATTTGAAGGAAAGAGTGGGATACCGGGTGCTATTGGAGTCATTGACTATGCATCAAAGCTCCCAAAATCAATAAGGAAAACTATTTTCATCGGAAACACAGCTATAACTTAATGCTTCAAGCAGTAGTGGATGCTGAATATAGATTTATGAATGTAAATCGTGGCGAACCTGGATAAACACAAGACCGCGGAGTTCTTCGAAGAACTCATCTGTTTTGTAAAGAACAGTCGAAGCCAAAAAAATTATTTCCAAACAGCTCTGGGTTGTCGTGATCAATAGTGAATGAGCTAGCTGGACAGGGGACTTATGAGGTAGTTTCCCCGGGAAATGAGAGGATTGGGATCCCGTTGACTACCTACGGTCAGCTTCTATTAATGTGGACTTCGCGTCAACTCAGCCAACGATCAACTATCAGACTAGTGCACAAACTAGTAATGTCAGGAAATCATTCTGATCACGTTTGGATCGAATGCGCGCAAGGGATCTTTTAAGGTTAATAGAATCGCATGTCTCGAATTTCATGGGTGCCTTAGACGACACTGTCCGCGAGGTATGCATTTTGAGTGGATGAGACTATATGGAGGATGAGGTGGAATTATTTCAGAACCTTCTTCTTAGCTGTCTTTCTTTCACGAGGCTATGATTTAGCTCTCATTTCTTCCCTTTCTTAAAATATATTTAATATCCATTCAAATCTAATAAATATAACTCTAAAGCATTTTTGTAAATTGATGGGTTTGATCCCTCTAACTATCCAATAACTGAATATCAAAGTTTTATAGGTACATACCGTGATAGAGAAAGTCTTGGCTTGGTTTTTCTCAGTGCAATTAAAATGCTGATTACTTATATTATTATGATCCGAAACACTCGCTTGTCCGATTTCCTAGGTTTGGAATAATTAAACAGCATTTTAACGTTGCTGTAATTTGTTTTTTTTTTTGTAATTATTGTTGAATACGTCTATTATTATTATTTTTTATTTTTTTTTAAATGACTTCCAATTTTAGAAGAAATAGTTCTATTAAAAATGAAAGAAAGTTTGAAAAATAATCGAAGAGTTTCAACTGCGTACTCCTACATACTTAGCAGATAGTTATCTGACGCCAAACAAATTTTTGAACTCCTTAAGTAGTTGCATGTTGTATTCTACAAACAAAACGCCACGCCGCACATATCTCTATCTCTCGCGCAAATGAGCCGAGCGCTGGGGTGGAAGACTCTAACGCATCTCTCTTATAGTCCAGACTTTGCTCTTCGAGCATTAGGGACGAGGACTTTGCCCAAGCTGGAATTACGAATTTACCCTCAAAATGTACGAAAGTTATTAAACACAACGGTACATTCTTGTTATCTATATCGAATAATCTTAGCTATGTTAATTTCATCGGCAAATAAAGCCAACAAAGTCTAAATACTTTGATATTTCTTAATCCACTATGTGTTGTTCCGAGCTCGAAATCAATGACTTTATATTTACAAACTGCTTAAATGTACATACATACACAATTTGACATCTCAGATTTATCATAAAAAAATTACCAAAAGCTACTAACTAAATGGGAGACTACAACGAAAACAAGAAAAAAGGAAAACTGGAGCCTCCACATATTCAACTGACCCAACTCAAATCGAAAAATAAAGACTCAAAATTTGTAATACTCACGGACAATAAAAAATTACCTTCAACGCTAAAAATTGCAATGAAAGGCCAAAAATATTTAATTAGTACCTTTTACGTTTTTGGCGGCACAGAAATTATGATCGCAGGCGGTTATTGATTTATTTATTTTTTAATGACTATTTGCGGCGAAGATTTATGAACGCCAGTAGAGGAAGAGGATTCAAGGTTGGCCTACCAAGCAGCCTTTTGATTATTTTCTTGCGCTTAAAAAAAATTCAAAGTGATAAAAGCAAATAAACAACGAAATAAATTGAAAATAAGTAAACATGTTATTTATTACGTTAACCAAACTACACAAAACAAAAAATTTAATTGGCGGGTGCACTTCTATTAGGTGTTTGGCCGAGTTCCTCCTCCTATTTGTGGCATGTGCCTTGTTATTGTTCCACAAATGGAGGCATCTACAGTTTTAAGCCGACTCCGAATGGCAAATGGTTTTTTATGAGGAGATTTTTCATGACAGAAGTGCACTCGGTATTTTGCCATTACCTCCCGGGGTCGACCGCTATTAGAAAAAACTTTTTCTATTAATTGGTCTAAAAACCCCTTATATTTTCTTTATTGGTGAGACACATGAAAGAATATTTAAAATTTATTTTTACGTTAAGGTTCTTTTTTTTCTCTCCTATTTATTTTATACATCTTTGTCTGTTGACATTATTCTATTTAACATTTTGGCAAGGAATTTATATATGATACATGGCCTAATGACCGGTGCCAAAAGAGGGTACAACTAAATGAACGAAAATAATTTAAATAGATAATAAAAGTTTAACTCTCTCTCCTCTCTCTTTGCTTTGTCCCTATTGGGGGTCGGCCCTCCTTGTCCTCATACGCCAGGCTTCTCCGTCCTGCGTAGTCATATCATCTTATTTCCCTTTGTATCGTATTTAGTCAGGTCGATTGTGGGCTTCCTCTAGTTCTTGTTGGCTTAGTTATGTTTATGATGAGTTTGAGGATGTGGTCTTCGTCTCTACGCGTTACGTGTGCGTACCATTTAAGTCTGCCTTCTCTCATTTTCTCCTAGATTGGTGCAATTTCCATATCAATCGTACCTTGTGATTTTTCACCCAATCCACGCGCGTTATTCCTGTTGCCCAGTGAAGTATTTTCATTTCCGTCACGTGCATCTTCTGGTTGTGGTTAGCTTGCGTTGCTCAACATTCCGACCCGTACAGCATTACTGGTCCCACGCGAGTTTTGTACACCTTTCCTTTAAATGTTAATGGCGTTTTCCTGATACATACGATGACCGTTAGGCTGCGCCACTTTAACCACGCCGCATTAACTCTATGTGTCACAAATTCGTTTATGTTTCCATTTTCGCTCAAGATCGATCTGAGGTACTTGAAACTTGTTGTTACTGTTTTTGGCTGCCATTAGTGCAGATGGCCTGTGGATGGTTGGTCGGCATTCTGTTGTTTGTCAAGTGTTCAGTTTTCTCTCCAGGCAAGCGAGGTTCTCGTTAATTAAGACTATATCGTCCGCGTAAAGGATATTCCATGGCGGTTTATCTTGAACTTTAGCTATCAGATGATTCATAACAATGTTAAAAATCAACTGAATGAGTGCTGAACCCGACCATCCCTGGGAGCTTTTGCATTAGGCCGCCAGGAGTACATACTTGCGTGGTGGTTTCGTGGCACCTGTCTTGAATCAGATTGATGTATTATTATGGTATTTCTTTAACTCTTAAGGACAGTCATACGGAATGCCTAGGTGCCCTATCAAACTTTAGCTATCGAACAGAATAAATATTTTTATATATTTATTCTTTTATAGCATTCATTAGGACGCTTCAGACGATTCAGACGTCTTTTAGTTTTTCTTTCACTTTCTACAAGCTTGTTGATTTCTGCATTGTTGTGATTGTGATATTGCCGTCTTTTTGTTTACTCCGTCTGCTGTTGCTATATTAGAAGCCCTATTGATGCCATCAGTTCCCATGTATCTGTCAGACATAGTCAAAATTCGATGAATCTTCGAATGTTGTCGTTGAATTTTTGCCATATGAGTATTTTCAGCCGTCCTCCTCAATATATGTAATATACGTTAAGGTAAGTTAACATATCACATGAAATAAAAACAAACGTGACTCAGTACCAAAAATATGGCTAAAATATTACCAATAAATTATCTACACAAACATGCATAATTTAACTGTGTAAACCAACCAGTCTATAAACTACTTGAACGCATATTTTATTGTTAACCATTTTATTTGTGGCAATGCGAGATCATTTCATACCTTCAAAACACGAAACGAAAAAATAAAAAAATTAGGAAAAAATAAAAAAAATGCTACATTACCTGCATACGTACATAGGTATACATAGATGATCATAACTGTCGCACTAATAAATTAGCAATTTAATTTCATTCATTTGCAATAAAATCCCATTCAAATCACATAGACAATTCAGCGTTTATTTGCATGGGTAGGGTGGGGAGAATGCCAAGTGTAACGTGCGTAGCGCTTAAATTTCAGTTAACAAATATTAATGAGCATAAATTTAAAAAATGTATTCAACAAAAATCCTGTTTTTACTTTTTTATTTCTTTGTTATTTATTTTCTATTATTTTCAGGTACATATTTTGGTGTGAGCTGCATATGACTTTTGTTAATTGCCGTTTATTTGTGCGCTTCTTCAAATGCTGCCCTACATTCGAGCAAATTGAGTTAACGCTACTTGTAAGTCAATGACTGGCTTCAATGTAAGTCCAAACTTGCCGCCCACATGCAATTTATTTGACGATGGTCAAATGAGTTGACTGATTAAATTGCTTGCACGAACTCTAGGCATACACCCTCTATTCCAAAAACAAACACAAAATACTTCAAAAATTTGTTTTTATTAATGTCCTTCAGGATGTCGGTACAAGTATTTTGGATGGTATCTATGGACGCTGAACGTTTTCCTTTCATAGCTCACAGGGAGCTATATCAGGCAAATACGCTGAGTGATTGGTGGTTAAAATGCGATTTATAGTCAAAAAATCAGTCACAAGAGTGGATCGATGAAATGTTGCATTATCATGCAATAAACGCCAGCTTCCTTCTTCGCGGTATTCAGGGCGAATTCGACGAATGCGATGCAACAAGTGCTTCAAAACGCCAAGATAGAAAATTGCATTGACGGTTTGGCCCATTGGCACGAACCCCTTGTGGACAATTCCCTTGGAATCGTAAAAGCAAATGAGCATCGACTCGATTTTTGACTTCTCCACAAGCAATTTTTTGTGTGGTGGCTCGTCTGGGGCCTTCCATTCGGCACTTTGACGCTTAGGTTCAGGTTCATGTTGGAAACACCACGTTTCATCACCAGTTAACGTGTTGGGAAGGAAGTTCTCGCCTCTTTAATGAGGTCTTTCGAGTGTTGAATTCTGAGTAATTTTTGGTCCTCAGTTAACTTGTGCGGAATGAAACGTACACAGACCCGTCGTAAGCCCAAATGATCAGTTAAGACGCCATAAATCGATGTTTTGGAGATATTCAACTGCGGTTCCATGAATTTCAACGATGATTTCAGTTCATTTTTGATAAACTTACAAACAATTTCGATAGAGTTTTCGGTGATTAATGATTTTGGACGGCCCGTATGCTCATTGCCATTTATGTCCTCACAACCATCTCTGAAACGTGTAAACCACTCATTCTGGTACGAGATAGACAATCATCGCCAGAAACTTTTTTCATCAATTCAAATGTTTCGGTAAACGTTTTACCGATTTTTAAACAAAATTTGATATTAGCTCTTCGTTCGAAACGCATTTTTATACCAATGGCACAAACATACTGACACTTTAGACGCAATAACTTCGCTTCCATTGAACCGAATGTCACCAAGTTTTCACTGGAAGTTAGCTAGGGATGTAACTTCCAACGCACTAAGTCATTAAAAATATGACACCATCAAAAATATTTTTATGACGCCAATCTTGTTTATTTTGGACTTCACCTGGTATAACTCAAGAAATCAGAAATTCTGGAAAAATGGTTTCAAACTTGTCAATTTACTATGTCTCTTTAAGTAGAAGTAAAGACAAATGAGATACTCTTAATAGATATCGGCATGAATTTTTTGACAGCAAAAAAAGCTAATGGTAATTTCTGCTTAATTATATATAAAATAATAAGGTTTTGACATTCATCCAACAAACGAGCGGTAGTGGTTTTCAGGAAAATGAATTAGGATGGTGAACACAGCTGCTTGAATAGATCCAATAAATTCATAACGCTTCCCTACAATTTTGAGAGTATATAATAATCACGGGATGATTACGGCGAATGGTACACCGAAATAATATGGCTTTTTAACAGAAATTCAATCACACCTTCTCACAGATGAAATGGTGTGTTACTGTGCAGAAGACTTGTTAATTTTTTGATGTTCAGCCTGAATATGTTGTGACCTGAAGGCTGAGTCAAAATGTGATGCATAGGTGCCTTAGGAATATGTAATTACTTTTGAATGATTTTTACAGACGATTTCTTATAACTTTTAATGAAATCGCGCACTTTTTATGATCACAATCCACTCCATAGGCGATCTGGTATTACAAGGTCACTAATCACTTCTTTAACCATTTGAAAACACTTACGCAACTCCTACATTTGCGTGCAGCGCAAACAATAATTCAGCATTAGCTTTTTGAAGCATTTGGCGTGTTTCGATAAAAGGTTTACCACATGTTTGCACAAAATTTAATCGTGGTTCTTTCTTTGAAACTCATTTTTATACCGCAATACAAAACATTGCCAACAAAGTGACACTATAACAAAAGTAATTTACATCCAAATATCATACTAGTGCGTACTTACATACGATACATATATCAAATTCAAAAAGTTGGCACAGCGCGGTTTTTATTTATACAAATTTCGATTTTTTTGGACTAGAGGGTGCACATAAATATGCACACATGCAAGCGCGAAATTTGTTATTCCCTAAGAGGTAAGTGTGAAAGTGCAAAATGTAGTGAGATTTCGTTGGCATTTGGCAGATTCTTATCATTGATTTCCAGTTAGATTAGCTAGGGTTCAAAATACTGCTTTCAAAAAGGGAATTGTTGGACAATTCCATGATTTAGCATAGAAGTCGGTTTCGCATTCGAATAGTTATGGCTTTGGTAGAAATTTTTGGTTCAGATGAGCTTCGTCAGGTCTTACATATATTTTCGCACAATAATTTTTGCCATTTCTTTTTCTCTTACTTCTATTCTCAATTCCTGACACAGGCTGACTTGATTTATACACAACCCCAGAGGGATAACCTGAACTAATGAAATTTAATTCCTATTGATATAAATGCGATTTATACGGTTTCTGAAGTATTCAATTACGATTGAAGTCGAGCTGAAAGGTGATGCCGTTTTTTTTATTTTTTTGTTCAATTTCAAAAAATAAAGGGGACTAGACAGATTCCCTATCTCTTAAGAGGACAGATACCTGAAAACTGCCATATTTTCCCTGATTTTCATTAAAATTATTTAAAATGAAGAAGTCAATATATTTTTTTCGAAATTGGCATACAGTTTATTTATACATTAAAATAATATAATTTTTTTTTTATTTTAATCATTTAAAATGGCGGATGTACACTCAATGACCTGAATACAAAAAACTAAAATTTTTTTGTTTATTAATGTCATTATTTTTATATGAATTCAAAAAAATTGTGGAAAAAAATTTTTCCGAATAAAATGCTTAAAAAAAAAGAATTTTAGGGCGAATCTTCTTACTATTTTTGATTCGAAATAATTTTCGAAGTCTTGTATTCACATAGAAAGTAATATCACCCTCCAATACATCATGACTGTTTTCAAAAACCTGATCATAATAAAAAAATTAAAATATATTAATAGTAAGAGCATAAATAATTTTGGTTGAATGGTAAATGTTTAAATAAAGCATTTTTTTGGCATTTTTTAAAGCATTGGTTTGTTTCAATTGAGATCCCGTAGTTAATATCTTGTAAATTCATGTGAATGCGTTGGGAATGGTCCAGAAAGCAGGGAACTGAAAGCCACATTTTGCTGCCGCGGTATTCCCCAGACATTGCACCTTCGGATTACCATCTACATATTCCGATCAGTGCAGTCAGCCTTTATTGGAGAGCTGTTCACTTCTTACGAGAGCATCGCAAACTGGCTCAATGAATGGGTCAAGTCAAAAGAACTCGAATTTTTTGTCAGAGGAATCCGTATGCTGCCTGAAAAATGAAGTAAAGTTATGGCTTTCAATGTCACATACTTCACATAATATCATGCATTATTTAATTAAGAAAGAAACGAAACTTATACCCATACGCAATAAATCGACAAGTAATTATAAAATTTTGTGTATTTGACTTTTATTTGCAATAAGTACTACTACTACTACTACTACTACTACTACTACTATTTATATACATAAGTATAAATATGACGGATAGTCAAATTAAAGAGAGACTCCTACACCGTGTAAGCCGCAACTGGCCATATACGAGCATGTTACCTACAAGCACAAACTTACATATGTAAATGGGTTCGAAGGGTGGCCAGTATTTGCAGTTTTATTTGTAAACATATACATACGCACTCGCAATTCTTTCGACCAGCAAACTACATAAGCTGGCATAAATCGATACCCTATTGTTTAATTAAATTTTTTATGGCTAATGAGTTATCAATTTGTACTTTATTAAAATGCGCGTCATAGCGAATTGAAGTATTTGACCAAACAATGCTATGCTCTTATTTTAATTGATTTTTTAAATACGCGTACATTTTTACAATACTTTCATACATTCATTTTTGTTTACTGACCTACGGTTGATAGTGGGATTATCATAAATAAATATCAGCGCATCATTAGTTTGAAGGTGTGAGCCATAAAATGCAAATTAAGGCTATAAATGAGCACATACATACATACAAAACAATAACAATTTTATGCTAAAAAGTTATGCGCAAATAGCCGAAAAGTTAAAGTCAATAGCTATAAAAGAAGTATGCGCCTGCGCAATACTAAATAGCTAAGCCAAGGGGAAAAGGAGCGAGCAGACTTCTACGCGCCCTCACGCACTGCGACGCATTACCGTTACGTCCACAAGTTGTCACTAAGCTACTAGCATTGAACCTTACGATTGGTATCTATTGCTAAAGCATACATAAATAAAAAAATAAAATAATAAATAAATGAAAACAAAAGGCATTAAAAGCAAAAACACTTAAAGTGACGTGTTGTATACTTTACGGCAAAAACAAAAAAAACATTTCAGTGTCTTTACAGACTCACGTTGTATTGTTTTTCTTTTATGCGTGGGCTTTCCTATAATGATTGTTGTTTTTCTTTTATGCGTGAGCTTAAGAGTCGTCACTTTTATCACGCAGAATTCAAAGCGACGTTGGCATGCGACCATTATCGTTAATTGCTATATGCGTGGGGCACAGTGAGGTGTAAGTAGCAGCCCCGCAAGGAAAATCGAGGTAAAGGCGTAGCGAATTTTGATTATTTCGGGCGCTTTTCTTCTTCCATACTAGTGTGGTGCATTTTATAGAGTAGAGTCTTAGGGCGAGTTTATCTATGCATTTGCAAGATTCCTTACCATGAGTTTTACGTACACTTCTGATTTTTGAAAATATCCATTTTGAATTTGCATTAACTATAAATACAAACACAACCAAAAATTTTGTTTAAGACATGGCAATGTCAAAACGGCTCTAAAGTAACCGATTGAGTAATGTTGAAAAATATTAAAAATTATTATCGGCATTCGGAAGTGCGTGCTAAAGTGGATAAATTTGCGCCAACAGATACACTATTGAATGTTAGCACTAACAACCAGTCAAAGTATGATACCTAAGTATCGCAGCAGTAAATGATTTAGGTCAAAATTTTTGGATTTTGCAAAAAAAATCTTACAAGATGAAATAAATTCAGTCGGCATATCATTTTCAGACCCGCAAAGAAAAGGAGAATAAGAAGAAATCGGTGGTGGCTTGAAGTTATGTTACATAACAAATAACAATAACAAACTCATTACGAACGCGACACATCGGTTTGAAAATTGAAGAGTTCAAGGGCAGTACGAACAATTTGTGAGTGATTGCGAGTTGTCTAAGCAAAATATGTAGCTCTCGATCATCTGAAGACTTCAAATTTCCCCCGATTGGTATCTGCAAACGTTGTGTTACGCCTTTATTGAAAAGTCCTATAGTAAATAGCTGCAAACTAAAAAAATTTAACTGGATCAATTTCTTAGTTTACCTACAGGACATTCGGCAGTGTCGTACCGTAACCGTTTCTTCTATATATTATTCACATACATATGCTGTAAAATTGCTATTGTTGCTTGTGTTTCGCTTACTCTGTAAAGCAGAAGACATTTTTGTTGAGGTGTTCTTATTAATGGCAATTGATCGCTATTTAATGCGTGAATGATGGCAGCTCGGCAATTGAAGCAAAAACAAATACAGACACAAAAAAAGCATGGGTATTGACAAAACTTTGTGAACTCGTGATTGGTAGAAAACTATGATGTAAAGGGTTTTCCAATAACAAGTGTTATCTATCGCTATCGAGAGATGATTAACGATTTTTTATGGCCAGAATTGGATGGTATTGAGCTGGGCAACATTTATTTTCAACAAGACGGCGCTACGTGCCGCACAACAACGAAACCCTTGGAGGTGATCACAATTGGCTACCAAGATCTTGTGATTTAACACCTTGTCACTTTTTTCTTTGCGGCCACGTGAAAGAGAAGGTCTACGCCAACAGCACAGGGTCGATTCAAGACGTCAAAGATGGAATTCGTGAGGCTATCAAGGACGAGGACATAGGGCAGCCACTTTGCAATTCGGTTATGGAATATTTCATGAAAAGGATATTCTCCGGTAAGCGTGGTCGTGATGGTCATTTGCCTGATGTTTTTTTCCACTATTAACGGCATACTTTCCTCTTTATGTTGGAATAAACATACGATCATTTATATTAAAAAATAGCATGTTTCGTTGAATATCAAAATCTATAACCTTATAATAAATAATTTACAAAAAATTGCATTTAGTATACCCGTCAAAAAAACGAACTTCAGCAAAAACAAGAAATATACAGACAAAGTCCGCAAATCTAGTGTTAATTATGAAATAGCCACACCGAACATTTCTGGTAGCCATATTTTCATACCGTCTTACTCCTAATAAGAGGTGCGAATAGTAATAATTAAAGGGGGTACGGACAAGGGATACCAATTTTTGTAATTTTAATGTTCCTGGATTTTACTGATTTTCGGGATTTAATTTTGTTATACCGGAGTCTCAAGATTGTTCCGAAATTTGTTAAAATATATTGTTAAAAAACATATGGGGTGTTTTTTAAGAGTTTGAAAACTTAAAATGATAATGCAAAACACAACTATTGGCGGAATGAATTTTTTTATTATAATCTGATAGATAATTTCATGGCATTTATATTTGGAATGCAATATTCGGCACATGCCAGCCGCAGCTACGACTACTTTTGCCAATAAATTTAGCAAGAATGAAATGCCACCGATGTTTAGCTGAATAATTTTTGGAAACGGTAGCGCTCACCAGTCACCGCAACGGCAGCTCCTTTCTCAGTTCGAAAGAAATAAGGAGCGCTGATAAAGCACTGTTGGCGGTCTATAACCTTCGGGTTACAATAAGATTATTTAAATGGATTTAAATTTGAATTTTTTTCTTAAAGTGGATTTGATAGTAACATTTGAGGATTATAAATTTGAGTTTAGCTCTAAAATATGTACACATTGCCCATAGCTCTTACTTTTAAAGTAAGATAAGCCGTAACATAGTAGATGTACCGGAAGGTGCCTCTAGAATGACTATTTAAAGCTTATTAGGTAAAGTATTTCAATTACATTGAAAAAATGTTTGTGCAAATCAAAATAAATAGAATTTTAATATTTATGTATTAAATTTCTTTTTGTTATAAATTTAACTTATTAAAAATAATTTTATAAAATAATGTTTTAATAATTTTTAGTGAAAAAATAATTTTAGTAATAGTTTATTATGTATTGTGAAAGAATATTGGGAAATATTGCAAACTTTTTATTTAACAAGAAAATTGTATTTAGGGAGTGGCAGAATGGCCTCCGGGCCAGGGAATCCAGTTGGTTCGCGGATGGAACCCTGATTCTATGCCAACTTTGAGTCTTCACACGAGTTTTGAGTCTACCCTATCAGGGGAGACCACTCGTGTGATGCCAGCGCTTCCCTATCCACCACCTGGAACGCGCCCGATGGCAGATCAGGCAACTCCTCACGGGAGAGTTAATAATTTATTAAAGTTAATGTAGTTTTTTTTTTTCAAAATAAATTTCCTCAATTTGGGAGCGTTGTGCTGGCATTAAAAAATTCATGATAACTTGCCAAACCTTACTGAATAGAAATCGATATCGATAGTTCTCATGCAGCTAAAAAAACACCCAATATGTACTCAGCTTATTATATGATCTTAAATCAAAACATCTTAACAAACAAGTACCATTCTTAGCGATTGTGATGAAAAATTTACTAATAGCATCTAATTATTCCCAACAATAAGAATAAGAATAGACTAATCGCAGGATTCTCGGAAAACAAAGAAGGACAGAATCCCGCAATTACGGGATTGATATCCCTAGTAAAAACCAATCAAGGACTCTTCACTTGATATTTTAATACGCGTTGTCAAAATACATATATACAGCAATTGCATCATATCAATTTAGGGAAGGAAGCAAAAGCGAGAGTACCTATGAAAAGAGTTAACAATTCTTTTATTTTAATAAATCATAGGGTATAATTTTTTAGACATTTGTGAAGGGAAATTCAAAGAGGAGATTAAATAACAAAGAACTGCATATCAAATTTACGGAGGAGCGTATTTTTCCGATGAAAATTCAATGGTAAATTTCAAGGCGTTGGCAGCATGGAAATTATTAAATTTTAAAAAATTTTAAAATTCTTTGGCACCAGAATAAATTTGGTGGATAGCATCAAAAAATTATTTTTTTGGACTTTCCTAATGTATACTTACATATGTTGCATAACTTTAACGTAAGAATATATACAGGGTGAACGATATGAAGTGTTACCAACTTCACACTGCTTGTATCTGTAAAACAGCTCGACTTGAACGAAATCCACGTCGAAGTGGAAGAAAAATGGCCAATGAACTGAAAATATCACAAGACAGCATTCGACGCATATTGAAAAATGAGCTCAAGCTCAAGGCTTACAAGTTCCAAAAAGCACACGATCTTTCACCCCAGCAAAATAAAAGTTCAGTGCGAATGAGCAAAGAAGTTGTTGCGCTTGCACGAACGTGGCGAATTTCCTAACATTGTGTTTTCTGATGAAAAAAATTTCCCAATTGAGCAGTTGATAAACACTCAAAACGATCGTGTTTACTTGACCGAACGCTCATACGAGAATTTGAGCCTACGTATGGCCACTCGAGGCAATTTCCCATCACAAGTAATCGTTGGGACCGCAGTGACCTCTGATGGATGCTCTCCAATCGTTTTTATCGAACCTGGTGTCAAAGTGAATGCGACTTATTATCGGGAAAATGTTTTAGAAGCTGCTTTAGAGCCGTGGTCACGCAAACATTTCGGTCGTGGACCATGGACACAGGACTCGGCACCGTCTCATAAAGCTCGTGCGAACCAAGAATGGTTAAAAAATCATGTTCCACACTTCATTTCGTCCACACAATGGCTTTCGAATTCGCCAGACGCAAATCCGATGGACTATTCCATCTGGTCCTATTTTGAAAGCAAGGTGAGGACTAAAAAATATGCCAGTATGGATGCGCTGAAAAAGCGATTATACGAGAATGGGCCAAAATACCTCAATATCACATTCGTGCAGAATGCAACTCAGTTTTTGAACGTTTGATGGTTATAATCAAGGCAAAAGGTGGTCATATCGTGCTAAAGTGAATATATGTTAAAATTGTAATCATTTTTGAACAATTTTGTCTTTGAAATCAATAAAAACTAATTCCACACAAAAAAGTTATGGTATTTTCAATAGATAACACTTCACATCGTTCACCCAGTATATATATAATTGGCGCATACACCCTTATTGGGTGTTTGGCCGAGCTCCTCCTCCTATTTGTGGTGTGCGTCTTGATGTTGTTCCACAAATGGAGGGACCTACAGTTTCAAGCCGACTCCGAACGGCAGATATTTTTTATGAGGAGCTTTTTCATGGCAGAAATACACTCGGAGATTTGCCATTGCCTGCCGAGGGGCGACCGCTATTAGAAAAAGGTTTTTTCTTAATTTTGGTGTTTCACCGAGATTCGAACCTACGTTCTCTCTGTGAATTCCTAATGGCAGTCACGCACCAACCCATTCGGCTACGGCGGCCGCGTAATGTAAGAATAATGGAAATGAAAATAGTACTTTTTACATTATTGGCACGCAAAGCGGTCTCTATTATAGCCACATTTTGATTATCTGCTTGCCACATAGCACAGCATAAGTGCAACGCATGGTTACAGCACTCAAATAAAAGCCAAAACTCCAAACAATAATAATAAATGAGCATCGACACATTTGCCGGCAACAACTCCGCTCTTCTTCACCACGCATTCACTTCATCCACAGCACACAATGGCACTTGTCATTGCACAATTACTAAGAAATAAAATACTTAATAAACAAATCGGTGCACATTCATACTCGTCCGTATGTAAATATAAATGTGTCCATATACAGTGGTCACACAATTTATTCGTACAGCCAGCGTACGTAAGCACAAAATCGAAATTTTTTTTCTTCACTCATCTTATAGTAAATCATTTCAAGAATGTTGTGTCAAAATTTTAAGTGGATCGGAGCAGAACTCTCAAAGTTATAGCCTTTGTAGGCACTCTACCTCGAATGCGGAGCATCGATAATTTTTCAGAGTCATTTTTTCAAACGCGTTTTTCCCGAAACGACTTCTTAAAAGTCGGTGCCAATCACAACTCCGAAACTATTCAACCGATTCTTTTCAAATTTGGCGCACGTTTTCTAAATCACAAATACCTCCCCCCCCCCCCCCCCCCCACTGTTTTTTTTTATTTTTTTTTTTAAGGTTGTTTTTCACTTACAAATATGGCGAAATTTTTCGCCAAAAATGCTCGTTTTAGGTTTTTTTGCCACCAAAACTACAAAAATGAAAAAAAAAATTTTATTAATGGGGGGGGGGGGGAGCATTACGTCATACTTTAACTGAAAAATTCGACTTTTTTAGTTTCAGATGATTCTACGACGAATGCCGATTGGCACCGCAGAGCACCTCTCGAAAAACATATCTCCAAAAAAACTCTGTCATGGGCTTATTTGTCAATATTTTATTATTAATATTTTTTAAAAACTTATTGAAAAGATGTACAATAACATGCAACTGATTTTATTAAAGTATCTTAAGCCATATTTCTGTAAAAAATTCAAAAAAAAGTGTTTTTTTTTAGCGCTAAACCCTACCACCCCCTTAAAACTGAAAGAGACGCTATTAAGCAACACGTTGATACTAGTTTCTGACCGTAGGTAAATGTAGCTCAACTTGCAGATCCAAGAATATGAAGGAATATGATTTTTTTTTTTCGTAAAATTAATTATAAATAATATAGATAATCAAATGCTTCACAGCCTTTGCTCTTCCGGCTAAAATATATAAAAATATCGTACCCTAATTGAAAAATAAAAAATTGGAAGTCGGCTCAAGCAAAAGGAAAAAAAACTACCTTGCGCTTTGAAGTTTTTTCTTAGTCAGTTCAATACTATAAAAAAATTATACTTTTGACATATCTATAAAAAAAAACTGTAAGTCGGAGTTTAGTAATTCTTTTTGATTTTATTGTTGGTTCTATTCTGCAATTTATAAATACCATTAAACATTGCGTAGGTTGTGTGTTGCAAATTTGACTTTCTTCCGCTAAATCCCCAGTGTGCGCCGCTGGCCCCACATTTCAGATATTAACAGACGGATTGGAAGGGATTCAGAAGAGATTGGAGTTCGCCAAACGCCTATATAAATGAGCCAGATTCTTTTTGGGAAAACGTCATATTCAGTGACGAGTCGAAATTTAATGTTTCCGGATCAGATGGTCCTCCAAAATTTTGGCGAAAAGAAAATACAGAGCATAATGAAAAAAATCGTATTTATATCGTTAAGCATGGCGGAGGAAATGCAACGGTTTGAGGGTGCATAGTTGCATCTGGAGTAGGAAAAATGGTTTTTATTGATGACAAAAGTTATCTGTATTTAAACATTTTGATGAATAATTTGCATGATAGTGCCGTTAAACTTGGACTGGATGCTAAAAGATTCTTGTTTCAACAAGGCATTGACCCAAAACGCTCATCTTATCTCGTGCAAGAATGGCTTATTTACCACTGTAAGCAGCTTAAAACTCCACTTCAATCACCGGATCTGAACCCAATTGAGCTTCTGTCTAAGAGCTAGAAAAGAGAAATCACAAAATAGCATCAAGGGCGCCATTAAAGACAGCTGTAAGTGTTGAGTGGTAGAAAATTGCAGCCAATGAAGCCAAGGTATTGGTGAAAAGTATGTCACGACGTTTGGAAGCAGTTATTAAAGCTAAAAGCGGCCCAAAAAAGTTCTGAATACTCGTTTTTTCTATTATTTTTTTAATAAAATATTTTTATATGGCTATGTACGAATAATATTTTTGCATTAAATTTTGCCTTATTTTGTTATTGCCTTAATTATCTAATTCCAGAAATGAAATTGAGAGTTTTTGTTCCTTTAATATTGAATAAATATGTTATTCTTTACGAATATATCCTAATTTTGTGCATTTGTATGAATCGTGCTAAGTATCAGGTGTCTCTGTTTATAAACTGTGAGTGTACGAATAAATTGTGTGACCACTGTACATATGTGAAAATAAATGCACATACATATCTATTTGCATATTCATACAATTGTTGTGTTCTGCTCCAATTCAATTAATTGGCACTACGTCACGCCAGCCTGCTGGTGTCATGGCATCACGAAGTCGGAGCGCCAAAGTGTAACGAATGGATGCATTCCGAACTTTGTGCCACCAAAATGACCAAATCAGCCACATTGGCGTTTGTTTTGAAATAATTAAAAAAAAAAGCAAAAAAAATTCCAAATTGTAATCGGCATATCATTTCAGACCTGGAAAGAAAAAGGAGAAGAAGAAGAAACCAGTGATGGCTTGAAGTTTAGTAACGTTACGCAATTTTCGAGTAACAATTGCAATAACAAACTCATTACGAACGTGACACATCGGTTTGGAAATTAAAGAGTTCAAGGGCAGTACGAATAATTTGTGAGTGATTGGGAGTTGTCTCAACATTACAGCTCAACTTCGATGTTAGTAATTCAATTGCAGCATTTCACAAGCGACGGGTGGTATTCAACTCAACACTGTTTATTTAGTTTTATTTAAATTTTTCATTCCGATGGTGTTATTAGTGCGATAGCTTTTCGGTGGATAATTGACACAGTTTCGCGGCTTCAATTGTGTTATCGAAAACAAACAAAAAATGTGGAAGGGCGGTTTTTTATTTCTCTATTTGAACAAACACAACTTATCTAACACACTTATGTATATATTTATATATACATAGATATGCTCATGTGTACGAGTAAAGAAAAAACGTTTTTCTAATAGCGGTCGCCCCATGATGGAAAGAATAACGAGATGGCGCCTATCGTGGTACCGTTACTTTGCGCTCAGCGAATTTGGCAATGAGTTACGTCATTTAAGCACCAGTATGGCCAGATTACAATTTTCGTAACTTGATTTAGCTTTTTTTTTGTTATTTAGTCTCGGAGTTTTAGTTCTTTCTTCATGACATTTTTCTAGCCTGGTCTAATTAAAAACAATGTTTATAATTTTATAAAATATACATTTTTGTAAAATTAGTTCAATAATTCACTCAGTTTTATTTAGCTTTACTTTTTTAACGTCTGGTCGCATTGCCCGCGATTGTAGTTGTGGTTGGTGTTCTTCTGCTTTCAGCAGTCAAATCTCTCTCTCGCTACTGCAGTGTTGCCTAGCTTTGGATATAAAAACGCACTAAAATGCATATTTAAAAAAAATAAAACACCAAATTTTTATTGAATTACTTAAAGAACTTTGTATGCGTGACAAATTGTCTTTAAAATGTGCGTTTTTTTAAATAAATGTGTTATAGTTATGTACAATTTAATTTATGAGTTTTTTGTTAAGAGAACGACTTTTTTGCTACATTTCTTTTTGTAAAAATGTCGTTATGGTTTCTTCAGTATTTTCTGGTATTTTGTTGCTTATTTTAACTATGAATACACCTCTTGATGCCCTATGTCTCACTAAAGATTTAGGACCGGAAGAAACGATCCCACCTCTATGGTTGTAATTCGCATTCAGTAAATTCAAATGCTTTTTTAAATGTGTAAAAAGGTTTTCAATGTTAAGTAGAGTTGAGAGAATATTCCAAGATAACCTTAAAAGGAGCAAAAACTTAAATTTGCACTTTCAAATTTTATAAGAATCAACAAATTTCCATTAGCACTAAAATCTTCTCATAGTGAACTTTTATAACTTCAATAATATAGTTTTTTGTTTTTTACTTACAGCTTCGATAGCTTTAAATTATAATTGAAAAAAAAAACAAACACCAAACTTAAAAATTGTCTCATTTTAGGTATAAAAAAGCACTAAATTTATTGCGAAGAGCAAATGGGTGGCAACACTGCACAACTCGGCAAACGTGGCGTCATGCACTCTCTGAGGCGCATGAAAAACCTCCGAGTGTATGTATATCTGCCATGAAAAAGCTCGTCATAAAAAATATTTGCTGAATTGCCGAATCATTTGTGCGTGACTACCGTTCTGTAGGTTCAAAACGCCCTAGGAAAAAAAACTAGCAAATTAGACGTATAGAAGAAAAAAAGTGCATGTAGCGTAGTACGCATAACAGAAGTGAAACTTTCAAGGCAGACAAAGAAAGAGGGAGAGACCCGAGAGAGAATGGGAGAGAGAGAGACAGAATATGTATCTAAATAAATTCACAACATTTGCAGAGAATACAAATAGACAAAATTTACAAAAAACGGAGAAGGGTCGACCGGTGTAGGTATACGCCGGACACAAACCGTGGTAACAACGCGCACTACTCCGAGCGTTTATCACCCGCACAAACGCAGCAATTCCAGGACCGCAGCAACGGAAAAAATTACCACAAGGCAATTATAGTACGCACAAGGAGTAGCCAGGAAATGGAAGTAAGTGTCAAAAGTAGGCACAAAAAAAAAAAAACGCCAAAAAAACTGGGACCAAAAAAGACCCCAAACAGTAGGCACCAAGGAATTATAATGCCAAAAATATATTTGCTACAAGTTTGCACCAACAAACAAGCGCCAAAAAGTAAGCAGTGTTATTTCTCACTAGAAATTAGCAACCACAAGGAAAAACTCAGGAAAAATAGCCTAAAAAGTATCAAAGATATACATAAGTTATAGCTCTCTCTCCTTTTCCTCTACGTTATATCTTTTTTCTCTCTCGCGGAACGAAAATGCCCAAAACGTTGCATGGCTTGGAAATTTTACTCTCCATTCTCGCTCGTCTATCAACGTCTAAGAAGTTTCACTTCAAAAAATCTTAAAGATTAAACAACTATTTTGAGTTTCATTTGCCAGTACATCTTAGGCAAAAAAATGGTACTACTTGACTCTGAATTAAAGTGAGCTGATGCACTTTTGTTCTTATACATATACATGAGATAGTCTCACAATAAAGTAGAGTTTGATCAAAATAAAATAAAATTCGTTTTTTATTCGAATAAAATCTCCGGTAAAAAGTGGCGCAGTCGGAAGGATACCGCAATTATCTTAAAAGTGCGGCAGCAAGAAGAAGACACCACTGAAGGATCTAAGCATCCAAGAAAAATATTTATTTGGACAGACACTGGCGGCAAGAAGAAGACACCACTGAAGGATCTAAGCATCCAAGAAAAATATTTATTTAAGGCGTCAAGAAGAAAACATCCGAGAAGGATATAAGATGACACCCTGCATTTTCACGATTACATTTTTAACGACCACCTACGCACAATCTATCGAAATTCAAGACTTAACTACCAATACTGGATACATACCGAGCGAAACAGGAGAACAAAAAGTAATTGACCGATGCAACAAAATCTTTCACATTGTCCACGTAACTGCCTACACGGACTGTGTAGGCCAGAAGGAAAGCCATTAGAGAAATACTAATTAGGTTCCAAGAAAAATACCCTACAAGAATCATATCAAAGGATTTAAAATTTCCAGCTAAAAGTTTGCGCAAACTGCCGAAAGTGATTGCTAATTTAGGCATTATAGATTTATGTATGCACAAGCTAAACCAAATATATTTCAATATATGTACATATATTTGGAAGAGCTTTCACCAGTTTTTTGTTCTTATTATAAGCTACGGCGACACGCTCATGCATTTGCTGTCCAGCAGCTTATATGTGTCGTGTCGGGTGACACGCGTACTTGTTTCGTGTCACACATACTCGTTGCCGGCTTTTGCATGTTTTAGATTTTTTCGCGGGCAAGCGGCACGCATCCGACACGCACACTTATAAGCTGCTGGACAGCAAATACACGAGCGTGTCTCCGTAGCCATAGATAAAATATAATAAAAACAAAGAAAAATAAAATATTAAATTCAGAACTACGGGGCACCTTGTACTTGGTTACCTTCCACACATAGCCAAGACACGATCCCCCTCTTGCGGCGAATATTTTAAACACATTAACACGTTGGAAGCCACGCCGATTTTACATGGTTTGCTCGTGCCGCCAACATGAGTTTGTTAGTATGCAAAACATATTACGTGAAAATAAAGGGTGATTTTTTACGAGCTATAGGAAAGTTTTTCAAAAAAACACATGTAAAATTCATGAACTTTTTATTTAAATCGATAGTACAGTCCATATAATTTAATGTTTGAAGATTATTTCATGCAAATGTTGAGCGCGACTGTGCTTCAAATGGTCCATCCGCTTAGTCCAATTTTGGCATACTCTTTCCAATGTTTCGGCCGGTATCTCACATATAAATGCTTTAATGTTGTCTTCCAATGCGTTAATTGAAGCAGGCTTCTCTGAATTGTCATGAGCTTTAACATAGCCCCACAAAAAATAATCTAAAGGCGTTATATCGCACGATCTGGGTGGCCAATTGACAGGTCCCGAACGTGAAATAAATTGTTCACCGAACTCGTTTCTCAACAAGTCCATTGTTACGCGTGCTGTGTGGCATGTGGCACCGTCTCGCTGAAACCACATGTCACGCAAGTCAAGCTCTTGCATTTTGGGGGCAAAAAAAAGTTGGATATAATTTCACGGTAGCGCTCACCATTCACAGTTACGTTACGATTCGCAGCATCTTTGAAGAAGTACGTGCCAATGGTACTCCCAGCCCATAAACCGCACCAAACGGTGACCTTTTCTGGATACATTGGTAGCTCTTGCAATTCTTCTGGCTGATCTTCACTCCAAAATCGACAATTCTGCTTATTTACGTACCCAGTGATCCAAAAATGAGCTTCGTCGCTGAACCCAATTTTTCGGCTTTAAACTTTCTTAACAGAACGCGCAGTTTTTATAATAAAACTCAATGATTTGCAAGCGTTGTTCGTTTGTAAGACGATTCATGGTTAAATTATAGACCAAACTGAAGATGGGCTATGTTCAGAAACGCATAATAATGCGCAGTACTTGCAGGGCTGGCAGCACTGTCAATGTGACGATTCATGCAACTGATAGATTTGTTGAAAAATTGCAAATAGATTTGTTGCATTTATGAACGCGCTGTGCAGTAAAATGGAATTGTTACTGGCCCTTATTATGAGCAACATTCGATCTTCGACTGTAGTCGAAAGTGCTGATCGAACGAATTTTCATTTGGTATTATGGTGCTCATTCGTTGAAGAATAGGACTATTGTGAATTTCGATCGATCGACGCATTTACAATAGATAATTTTTTCTCAGCTGATACAGCAAATCAAAATAAAAGAACAACCGATTGTGTTGAAATTCTTTGCTAACAACATTTTTAAAAGTAAAAAAAAGTATTTTTTGTGAAAATGGGTACAACGGAGTTGTGGTTCGACGATTTATCGGACGATGAAAGGTTAGCGGAACTAGCTAGAAGTAGAAAACAGTTGAGGGACGCATCCAACCCCCTAGAAATGGCTTCCACTGAGTACGTTTAGAATTTTCAAAATGTGTTGACGTACTTAATATTACAGAAATTTGCTTACAGATTTTTAAAGAACTTTAGATTATCTAAAGAGGCGTTTGTGAACCTACTGTCCAGTACAGAAAACCAGTTGCAGCAGTGCACCCGAGCCAAATTGATTCCAAATATTTTAAAGCTAGACACAGTTCTGCGATTTTGTGCTCAGGGATCGTACCAATTGAGTATTGATAATGAAGGTATGCTAGGACTTGCTCAACCCACTGTGTAGGATGATGCTGAAGATATTGAAGTGGAGTCAAATAACGGAGAAGTAGAAAACATAAGAAATGAAATTCTTAGAATATTATAGAAAAATCTAAAAAGTATTAAATAGAAACCTTTACGCCACAGTTTCTGTTTTATTTTTTTTATAAATTTTCTTTATTCAATTATTCGTCATTCGAAAAAAATATGTATTTCAGTTCCTCTACGTATTTCAGCCCATACCTGCCAAGGGAAAATAAAAATGTATTTCTATAAACATCACAAAAAAAAACCATTATTAAGCTTAATCCATTTTGCTGCCGTTCTCACTGGTGGTCCCAAGCAATTCAGCTCCGTTGTAAATTCCTCCCATTTTTTTGCTGCTTGAATTTTGGTGCAAATACATTTTGCGAATTGTGGATTCTCTTTTCTAATTCTTGTTTGGTATTCACGACTTTCGACCTGCATAAAATAAACAAAATTAGTATATATTTATTATTTGGTTACTATAAAACCATAAATAATCGCAAACAACTTACATTTAACACAATCGAAAGCAAAATTGCATTCGACTCTAAATTCGGTATTCAACGAAAATTTCGACAGGGCTGCGCCGCTCATAATACCAAATTGACATTCGATTTTCGATCTTCGACAACCAACGAATATCGAAGATCGAATGCAACTCATAATAGGGGCCACTAAGTTTGGTCATGGACGATGTATGTGAGGAAAAACCGATAATCTTTTATTAAATTTAAGAAAAAAAAAACCGTGTAAAGCTTAAAAGAAGGACATATCTTGTCAAAAGTTTAATATCAAAATGGAAAATACCCAAAAATAAGTCTTTTTTTGAAGCCATAATGTTGATTCTCTACCGGATGTATTGTTTCTTTTTTTTATTCGCTTATATGTGATGAGTAAATTAGAAAATTTTCGCTGGGCGATGTTTCTATCTATTTTTAAATCTTTATTAACTTTTTTTACTTCATCTGCGACCTTAGCCCAGAGCACGCTCTTTTTCCTCCTTCCCGACGTGAACTCGTTCTCCATGCTCAGTCGGACTCTGAGCAGTAATTTTATCTCCGATGTACAATACTAAAGTAATCACTAAAACCAAGAAAAGTATTTTTCATCAATTTTTGTATTAAAAGCTAAAATAAATAATTAAATACCCACTTTTCATCAGACATTGTACTAGCGTATTTATTGACAGTGTGAAAATTTTTGCTGCAAATAATGCACGACTTTTGATACAAAAATGACGTTTAAGAACGCGTTGCATTTGCAGTATACCCATGTTTGACAGTGAAACAAAACACGAAACGTGCGTCAGCTGTTTAAACCAACTGTTTAAAAAGATAATAGCTAAAAAATAACCCTTTATTATTTAGAACAGATAAAATAAAGATTGTAATTATGTTTAACGCATTTATGTTGCTGGGGGCCACCGGTGACCCCCACGGCGCTGACATGCATTTCTTTGTATTCGTATGATTATTTTTTTTTTCGAATAAGTAATCCATTATCTGTTAGTTATTTTATTTGTTCATATTTTTTGAGTGAGTTGTTATTTATTACAGTATTTTGTCGTAATTAACGTATTTTAAAAATTTGGTTTACTTTTAAAGTATGTACGGGCCTTCGTTTCAAATTAGTGCGAGTTGCAGTTGGATCTCTACAGTTACAAGTTCTTGGTTATTTTATTTGTTCATTGTTGTCGAATTAGTTACTTCAGCCGTTGGTTATCCGTTATTTTAGTCACGCGCTATTTCCGTTTATCGCTATTGTCGAGTACATTAGTTGCATATATAATATGTATCTGCCGTTCGTTGTCAGTTATCCCATACGTTTGTTATTTCATTTGTTTATTCTTGTCCAATTTGGGTCGAACTTTTTAGTTTCTTTTCTATAACTCACTTAAATTAATTTTTTCAATATTATTATAAATAAATAATAAATATTATTATATTATAAATAAATAAAAATAAAGAAAAAACATAGCCATTTAGCTGATTTTTTCATGTAAAGCCAAAAATGGTGATATTTTGAAATTAGGGGATATCAGAACTCGTTTTAGAGGTATGGTTCCTTAGGCAAAGTTTCTTATTTTGATCCCTAGCAATGAGCGATTTTTAAATCGACCCGCCCTAATATATATATATATATATATATATATGTATATACATTTGTGTTTTTGCAGTATTAAAAAGGTTAACGCATCCTTAATTTTGTGAAAAAATTTCAAGCAAATCAGAAGAAAACTGAGGGAGTTATAGAGCTTCGACTTGGTACTAGTGAGACTTTAGGTACTAGTGACTGATTTGGCCTTTTTAACCGATATGTGTTTTTTGCGTATTTTAAACGCTTAACGCTGCTCTAATTTTGTGACACAACCTTAAGCAAATCGGTGCAAAACTAAGGGAGTTATGGAACTTTGACTGAAAGCATCGAGTAAGGGCCGTTGATTTAGTGGGGGAAAGCAGCTTAGCCTGTCTCGTGCGCTGAACCTCACCCCTTGCAAGCTTCTTATAGTATGATGGTGTTGTATACATGTTTAATTGATCAAATACATTTGCATTTTAAAGTTCTCTTAAAACCATATACCGGTCAAAGGTCGCAAGAACCCCTTTTATAAGAAAAATTAATACGCTTGCCACAAATGTACATTAATTAAATTATTTTATTCGCATGTTTGTGTGATTTCGTGTATAATCTTCATATCTTGCTACCGCTGCTCAATTGTTTAGGTATGTCATTTAGGTAATATTTATTTTAATGTAGATTAAAAGTACTTATGTTAAACATATGATGCGGTTAATGTACCCAAACATGCCATTATTTCAGTTTTATTAATATTTATTTTAATTGAGTCCTAATTTAAGAATTATGAGTAAATCTCTATTTCTACATTATCCAATTATGGTGTTACAAATTCACCGAAAACATCATAATATGGTGAAATATAAACAATAAAAATATCTATTGTAATATTATTTTACGTATGACTGCATGTGATTTTAGTTTTGTAAGATTTCCTTTAATATTATTTTCTTTTTGTTTTCAAACTAAACTTAAAGCAACTAAAATTAAGTTTTTTATGTTACATAAAAGTAAATAAATATGAGGTTGTAAACCCTATAATTAAAACACTTAACTATTGTGAAAATTAAATAATAAGAATGAAAATTCATGCGAAAATTACCAACTGCCTAGTGAAATCAGCTCCCGCCCATAAAATTAAAAACTTCTATATATGCATTTAACTCCACGTTTTAGGCAAACTAAATGGCCCCAGACGTTTGTGTTCGTCCACAGCACGCACTGCAAAGTAGTAGCGTTGGCCCTCTTGAAACTGTGTTAGCGTCACAGCCATGGGCAGTAGCATTGCTTTCACATCACCTACATGTCGCCATGAATCAACCACTGGCGGACCGGATGTCTCTTGGTATGCATATATCTGATAAGTTACGCATTCAGCAAACCGATCCATAGAATCCTCCATGGTCCAAGAAATGACAATGCCATTATCGAGATTGCTGATACGTATAGTGGGTCTGGGAGGAGGTAACTTCCAGCCAGGATTGAATGGTTGTGGCGGTGTGTTTGGCAGTGGCGCTGGATGGTTGTATTTGCGTATCGGCGCCGCTGGCATACTCGCCGAACTGATGTGTACACGTGTAATGCTTGTGCCGGGCGGTGTAGAGATGTTCGACATGAGTGCACTGTTGTTTTTTGGTGCTGCTGTACCAAAAAAGTTGTAAAAAGTAATTCATTAATAGGCTTCCTTTAAAAAATTCTATTAAGCATCAACCACTCACCTGTCACTGGATGTTGTTGTCGCACACCAGCAGTAGCTCGCACAGGTGTCTGCTGGTTCAAGGGCATGCGTGCAAGTGGTGGCACAGCACGTGTAGCGCCCAACAACTGTGTGTTAACGGCAACGCTAGTGTTAACACTGCGCTGGCGAGCTGGCGGTGTTGCAGCGGCGCTAGCCACCTCATCTTCATCTGTTAGATCAATTACTGCCTTTTCCTTCGGCTTAGCCGAAGTTATTGTAACAGTGCCCACTGCTGGCGAGGCTTGATTCAACTGGTTCATGTAGTGATCTACGGATGCGTTAGAGGAGATCGTCGTTTCGACGGGGCGGCGGAATTGTGTTGGTTGTGCTGGCAAGGTGCCGATAGTAGACTTTGGAGCCAACTTCCGACTGAGAAAAAATAATATTTTTAATAGTGTATTTTTGAAATTGGTTAGAGAAAGTTAAGAAAAAGAATGGGACACCCCGCATCAGCAAGTAAAGTATAATATGTAATGCAATTATAGCAAATGAAAATGTTTCGAAAGATAGGATGCGCATTTAATTGTTTTCTTTTACATTCAAACAAATATATGCGGTTCAAACTTTGGAACTGCTTCATTTTCAAACTCAATTATTTTCAAAAATACAAAAAATCGATACTTACAGGCTAACACTTTGCGCTTGTTGACGCGCGTATTGTTGTTGTTGTTGCAATTGCTGTGCACGCTGTTGTTCTGTTGGTAGAAAGCGTCCTGGGCGCTGTTGTCCCGACGCCACTCCTTTATTCAATACACGCGGCATGCCACTCGTCTGTTGCGTTGCCGCAGCAGCTGCTGTTGTTTGCGAACCCTGCGTCAAAGCCGATTGCAGACCACCGCTACCTATACGATACGTGGAGACACCAGGGGATGTAGTCATGTTGTTATCGGTGTTCACTGGCCGCTGGGGCGTCACCTTTTGCACGCAACCACGTCGCGCATTCATTGCGGCAGCTACTGCCGCTGAAGCTAGCGCCGTATTACCGGTACGCGTTTCAGACGCACTAGTCGGTTGGCGGGGCGGCGAAGAGGGTGGTGGCATGTTGCTGCGTTGCGGTGATGTGGACACTTGAAGATGACTACCGGCTAAATTGTTAACTGATGCAGCATCTGAGCCTCGCTTACTCGGTACATATACTTGTAAGCCAACAGCGCGGGTGATTTTAACGGGCATAATGAATTGTGAGTTCTTTGTTTCAATGTCCTTTAACACTCGATTGTGTACCATTTCTAAATCACGGAATTGCTTTGAAATTTCGGCAATTTTAGCCCGGTGCGTTGTTATTTGTTTCTCTTGTTTATCGATGATTTCACGCATTTCCGCAAATTCACTTTTGTGCACGATCGCTTCGACGACCTTCTGCAATATCAGCTCTTCCAAATCGGTTTTCGTAAGATTGTCGAAATTTTTGCGAAAACGTTTAAGGAAGTCTAGGCTTAATGTAGGCGGTTTGGAAGTTACAAATTGAGGCGCAGGATAGAGGGGTATTGGAATGTTTGAAGCGATTGCACGTAATTGTGGCAACACCTTGCCGAATTCGATTTTTTCTTCCAACTTTTCCAATTTCGGATCTTTAATATCAACGGATTCCTTTTTATCAATTGCCACAACATTACTTTCAGTCACTGTTGCAGTTTCCAGTTGTTGTGAAGCCAGAGTTGTGGAGGCTTCTTCTATCTTTGACTTCTTGTTAGCCACTTCTTCTAACGAATCGTCTTTGGACACTTGAGCACAATTCAACTCTAGCGACTCATGCGAACGCTTAACACCACCGCCCAATGATTTTTCGTTGTCAGCATCATTGCTGTCTTCAGCAATTTTTATTACTTCAAATACTTCCTTTTGTTCTGATTCGGCGGATTTGTTGCTGCTACGCGATTCTTCTGATTGCTCGGCCTTCAAGCTGTCATCGACTTCAACACTTAGTCGAATGCGCTTGGTAGGTGGCGCAGACTCTTTTTCTTCCCCTGCGGCGCGACTATCGTCCTCCACCAATTCAATAGCGCTGCTGCTCTCTGCATCATCGGCATCATCATCATTATCTGGCTCATCAACTGCATCAGCATCCTCTTCACACATGCTGCCTGTACCCATTTTATCGATGGTTTGAGTCTCTTGTAACAAATTGCTGCTACTGCTGCAATTGCTGTTGGTTTCGTCGACGGCGTCCAAAGATTTTGATTTAGCTTCATCATCTTTTTGTAAAGTAGCAGATTTATCGGTTTCAAATTTGTCACAAGCATTATCCGAGTTGTCGGATTGTAACTCAGATTTGGCGGCTTCAGACTCATTTTTATCCGTTTTCAATTCCGATGTTATTTCGCTGCTATCTTTCGACTCTTTTGATTTCATTTCTTCAGTGGTACCTTCCACTTTATTAGCTTCCGTGATATCTGCTTTTTCAACAGTATCTTTGCTCTTTTGTCCCGCCATCGACTCATCATCGTCATCGAGCAGCAGCACAACGTCGTCATCTTCATCGACATCCATGCGCGCACCAACCTCTTCCAAATCTGATTGTTTTTCATTGCTATCGCTTGCTGCTTTAGCACTTTCTTGAGTTACTTCAACAATGCCCTTATTTTTTAACTCGTCAGGCTTGCCGACAAAGAAAATTATATCATCATCAGAATCATCTGCTTCTTCCGACTTGCTCTTGGTATCCGGTGCTGCTTTCAGTGCTTTATTTACCTTTTCCACTTCACTATTGATTGATTTAAGTTCCTCCGCTTGCGACGTGGACGCACTATCTTTCTCATCTTTACTCTCTGTTGGCGTCACAACATTTTCTTCAATATCTAAATGTAATTTAGAGATTTCATTCTTTTCAGCATTTTTATTTTCGTCAATCTCTTTTGTTTCAGGATTGCACGTTTTCTGCGCCACCTTTATATTGCCGTGCTCTGCACTTTCTTCTGAAGCTAACTTAGTTACTAGATCTTCGTTATCTTGTTCAGTTTTTTCCGCAGCATCATTCGCTGTAATTTCAATTTTATCGTCGCTAATTTCCAAAATCTCTTCAGACGTTTCAGTTTTCTTTTTTTCAGATATTTCTGTTTCTTTTTCAAGTTGTTTTCCATCAATGTCATCAGACTCCTCATTCTGCACCGGCTTATTAGTTTGCTCCATGGATACGCTAATTTTTCCCGTTATAGTTTCACCTGTCTTGTCATCATCATCCTTTGCAACACTTTCGCTATTTACTTTTGTATTAACTACTTCATTCTTTTCCTTTTCAACCGATACAACACTTGCACAACTTTCCGTCTTATCCTCACTACTTTTGACATCACTGTCTTGTTTTTTGTCATTTTCTCTATCTTCATCAAGAACAAATTCTTCATTCGCTTTAATTTGTTCACTATCACTTTCCTCCTTTTGAGCATCTCCTGCCTCATAAACGTCCGCTTTTTCATCAGTATCACTCTTTTCTTCGACATTTTTCACTAATTCCTCTTCGCTTGTTGTTTTATTATTAGCTACAGTACTGCTCACAGCCTCATCTTTGTCCGTTGATGTCTCAATGCAATCTTCGAGATCATTAATTTTTGAGATTAGCCTATCGAGATCATCACCCGGGTTGTGTAGACTAGCCGTTGTTAAGCTACCGTCCGTCTTAGTGGCGATAACAGATGCTGCTTTGGGTACCACCTCAGCCAGCAATTTGTCTACTACATTTGAACTGCTATCATCATCTTCACCCAAGAGCGCGTCTTCCAATTCAGGATTTACGGCTTCATTTAAATCAATTAATTCATCAAGATCCAAGCCATCGCCGGGGTCGGGGTCGGTAAAACCATTTGAAGCGTCACTAAGTAAGCCATTCTGAGGCAAATCTAAAAATTAAATCATTATTGAAAAATACTATGGTAACATTTTTTAAGTATGCAATTGATAGAGCTCAGTTGGAAAATAAGTTACCAAATTTTTACTGCATGTGGTGGTTAGATAGATACTTTATGAGGTTTGCACTTCGACCTCATGGTCTTTTGTGCCCTCTACTCATCACAGTACCTCATTCAGACCCAGGATAGAGTTGGGTTGGGTGCCTTTCCTGTGGCTGCAGTTGGCCAAGATGTCTCATATAGCTCTGCATTCCAGAAGAAGGTGCATTGGAATCTCCTAAGATTGGTGACAGAAACGACACCAAATCCCGATCATGCGCAGATGACTGCGCAGTCTGCAGTACCCTGTAAGAAGGCCCGTGAGCATTCCCAGTTTATCCTTGGGGAGGGTTGAGTTTATTAAACCTCTTTTGGTTGCACCCTCCCAGTAGCCCCTTGCTCTTCACTCCTAAGCTTCTCCTTAATAATGTGTTGTCCCATAGCAGGGAAGGGTTCGGTTCTATTAAAGGCGAGGTCGCAGCCTCTCTCGCCAATACGTCCCCTATTTCTTTTCCAGTTATACCGCTGTGACCTGGGACCCAAATCAACCGGATATGACTGTGCGTTTTTAGTATATTAAGCTTCTCGATACAGTCAAGCACCAGTGAGGACTTGATCTCACACGTTTCCACGACAGTCGGTTCTACGTTACCGAAACGACCCGGATTTATATCCGGCCAAGGACTGTCACTCCAGCAGCACTCCCCGTATGTAAGTATGGGGAATGTTTATGCTGCTACAACAACAACAACAACTTGATCTCACAGGAAGATAAGACTATCAGCGCCACCTGACTGTCGCTCAGAACGGTAATTCGCTCCTTCCGGAAATTTATGTCTTAGTTTTTCTCTGTATTTAGACAGATGGCATAGATCTCCGCTTGGAAGATGCTTGGAAAACTACAAATCGGCACAGAACGCTTGGTTCTGGGGCCGTAGATTCCAGCGCCTATGCCTTCTGAGGTATTCGAGCCATCTGTGTACCAGTGCACGGCACACTTGTGAAGTTTCTTTTCAAATGTAGGTATGGTGCAGTTTATCTTATCGTTTAGTTCAATTCTGAACTTCTTTTCGAATTTGATGATTTTAGTGATATCATGGGTAACTACGTAAGTGGGAGCTGTAGCCTCAACACTTCCATGTTTTTAGATGATATCACTTTTCCTCTCACGAAGCCTTCTCTGATAATATTCAGCAGGGTCCGCTTGGCTGAATAAGTATATGAAGCGGTGTCAGCTCGCAACATCACCTCCATCGCAGCTGTAGGACAGGTCCGCATCGCCCCCGTGATACACACGCATACTAAACGCTGAAGCTTAGTTAGCGCGGCTCGCGCCATCGAGAGAGTGAGTGACTCTCGATGCCCAAGCGACCGCTCTATATATCATATATTGGTCTTATTATCATGACGTACATCCATCTCAGGATTCTTGTGCTACAGTCCCCGGATCTTCCTGCTAAACGTTTGCAGATCATGAGACTTTTGTTGCTCGGGTTGCTATTAAAATATTAAGGGCATAAAGCACTTGCCACTTTTTTTTTTGACGTCTTACTGATATAAATCTAGGCCGTTCCGACTGTTTTGAGAACGGAGAACAATTTTATGAAATCTTCATCTGTGTACTTAACTACCATACTGAGATCTATCAATTTAAATAAAATTGGCCTTCATTTACCATTTGAATTTAATAAATCACTTTTCAGTTTTGTCGGCTCCAAGTCAGACATAACATCTATGTCATTGGTTTTGCCATTACTAGTAGCGGCTGATAAAGCATTGAAGTCGGTTGGCGTGCTCTGCTTAACTTCCATCATTTTTACGCTTGTAGGGAGTAGTATTTACTGTGAATTCTGCATTAAAGTTACCTGGAAGAAAGAAGTACAAATCACACTTAAATCTTAGCATATATGATTTTATAAACCTTAAAACATCTTAGCGCACCGGTGATACAATCTTAGCAACAAAAATCAGCTACTCAAAATTACTGCACACAAGTCAGAAAAGGCAAAAAACTTAGTACTACAAAAAAATTAAATTTTATGAACAGAAAGGGCAAAACCGACACGAGAAACTTAAGGAATCCAATGAGAAAAGAACATAAAAACATTGCAATAAGAAACATAAAAACACATTGAAAGCAAACTGAACGCGATTCCATACTTACATATACGTACGTACATACATCAGAAGAGATGATTGCCAAAATAAAACTAACAACGTTACAGGAAACAGGCGAACCGTCAACAACAATCAGTGTAGTCGAAAGAGCGCAAAAAGAGACTAAGAAAAGTAACGCAAACAAAAAGAGAGCAAAAGAGCGTATGCCAAGTCAAAAGAGCGTGCAAAAAGAAACAAAAGTAAATTAAATGAAAAAGAATAACTACAAAATAAAGAATAAAGCTTTCAAAATTATTAATAAATAAAAAAGTTTCGAAAAAATTAGTTTCGAACTTACAATTTAGATCAACTTTCGTTTTAGGACGGCAAAACTGAATCTGCCAATGCTGTGATTAACGAAGAGCACACTATCGCGCAATCATACACACGCATACAACAAACACACACTCAGTTGAAACTCCAATAAACGGCGGGCAGGCAACGTTTACATAGACGACACAAAACACAACCGGTCGATTTCACGTGACGCAAAGAACTGAAAATGTGGCGAGCAGAGAATTTTGAACAAACTGTCTAAACTTTAGCTCGGTAGCTCGTATGATTTCTCGTACGCCGATGCGCTACTAGGTAAAGTTGTTTACTCGGCTCGAAGAAGTGAATAGGTCAAAAAGTGAACTGGTACTGCTAACTATATGTAGATATTAATATTATACAGGGGTTTCTAAAGACGTTTTACGATATAATCGCCTTCAGGGTGCCAAATGATTAATTAATAGATTTAATAAATGTCAGAGGCTCAAATTAATTGAAAAGCTAAATTTTCTAGGAAAACACAGAAGTGAAATTACCAGGTCATATATGTATGTACATATGTATATATCAAAATGAGGAAGAACATGCTACACGTACATCATGTGGAACGCAAGTGGATTTTGTGTTTTATGCACGACAAGCGCGTGGTTAGACAAGTTCCTTGATGATGAATACATACATATGTATGTACAAAGGTGCATATTATGCAACTATATCTCATATAAGGGGCGTATTTAAATATATATCAACAATTAAAAACTAAATATTGATGACCAAAAGTAGTAAAAAATTTGTTAGGTTAGAATACCTACATACAATACTTGTAGGGATGGCGTCACCATAATCATACAAGGTAACGAAAAAGAACATACACAAGCGGTCTTAAAATAATATCCTATCAATATCACCTCTAACTATATGATATACTTACAGTACAGTTAAACAAAAAGTGTATGGTTGACAAGTTGGCGAAATTAGACAATAAAAATACCTTATACCACCTACCTACATGCGAAAGCTTTTCTCCATTAAAGCGCCGCTAAAAACAAAGCTTTCAGTTTACTCGCAGCTTTGTCTTTTATTCATAGAAGAAAATAAAATGATTGAAAATTCATTGAATGAAATATTTTGCTAAAGCAAATGAGCACAGATGTAAGGATGAAAATAAAAAAAAAAAATAAAATAAAAATAAAAATAAAAAAAAAAATATAAAAAAAATGAAAACAAATGCGTAGCAAAATTTGTTATTTAACCTAAAAGGTCGCAGGTTGGGTGAAAGGGAAAACAGGCTCGGAGAAAAGCAAAAATGTAGCACGCACCTTAGTATATCAAACCCCTGTGGAATAAATGCTTACTACTATCAATACCAAAGTATAAATCAAAAACAAATCAGGCTGAAGAAACTATCGGAGCAATTGAATGCATCTCGCAACACGCACTGCTGAGATGCCTATTAGTTATTGACTTCGCCAGTGGTGCCTCCTGAAACAACAAAACGTCAAATTCGTAAAGCCGCAGTAAGTTAAAGTATTGTTGCGCTAGTGCATATGTAAACGCAATAACAAATACATTCACAAATACCAATGTATATGTATGTAGAGTACGCACTTACCATCCACAGTCTTGTGTGGATGCTGAACTTCTGTGCAAATTTTACACAGAGTTTAAGACCCGATTTCTTGATTTTGAAATACAATGGTGTTTTAGATTTTTAGTTGCTCAATGTTTCAAATAAGCAAATATCTGTACATATGTATATACTAAGCTTAGGAAACAATAAATACAGATGTGATAAATAAATAAGTAGGGTATATTGTCGAAGAGGGCGCTGTGTATGCGACAAGAAGTTATGAATGTATGTAGGTGATAAGCATTCAATACAAATACGATTTTTATAGGCGAGGACTCAAAGACAAAATATTAATAAAAATTAACAAAATATTCAACAAACTATGGAAATGTTTACGAGTTCAGGAGTAGTACGACGAACAAAATTATACCTGAGAAACCGTAGACACCAACAAACACACGCACAATGCGTCAAGCATAGCAAAGCCACGAATGAAAACGAACGATGTGCGCCTTAAGCAGTAAAAGCGAGAGGTAACTACTAGTAGCTACTGTACCGAGTCTGAATGGGGGCAAAGTCAAACTTTTTGGTAGATATTTTTATGAAAACATACATATTTTAGACACAAACTTAATTTTTGTTATACGAAACCTAAGTTGAGGAAAACTGTAATTTGTAGCATTAATTGTGTTGTTACCCTAAATTCCAAATTATAAGGCAAAAGGTAAATGAATACAGTTATATGCAGAATTGAATTACGTACCTGGTATAATGCAATAAAACTCTATAGACTTTAAGTAGAGATTAAACTTAAGCAATAAAACACACAAAAAAGTTACAAGCTTAAAACAATATGGCGTATAAAATACCAAAGGCCTAAGCTACAAAGTAGTACAAGTAAGCAAGACGACAAAAACGAGCGCCGGGAGAGCAAACCACAATAAGAAAACTAAAACACCGAAGTTGTTCGTTTAAATGAAAAAGCTACATACACTCGCATGAATACTAGGTCGTTCGTCGATGTAGCAAGTGGATCCGAGGTAGAAGGGGGACGTATTGTAAATATATGTATGTATGGAAGAGTTGTGTTGGAAGAGAATGTGTATTCGGCAAATTTTGTAAAATCGATGGAAATATTTCGGTGAAGTTGAAAAAAAAAAAATTGATAATATATGATAAAATAGAAAAAATGTATAAATTAAAGAAAAAACCAATATAAAATGCAAACATATTACAGTTTTATACTAAGTCCACAGACATATGTACATACATATATGTATGTAAGTAAGTAAAATGTTTTCCGTCCAGACATTAGTTGTTCAAGGCGTTAGGAATGAAGTCGGGAAAAGAAAATTGCATGGGAATGTAACTAGTTAAGTATGTATGTATTGCATATACGCTCTCATACATATTCAACACATAGCATGCATATGAGTATTAAATAAATTAGCATCATAAAATTAATAAACGAATCAGAAAATTTGCTCAAAAGTAAATGTACTTAACCCAAAAAAAAGCTAAAGCGCTAATGCGACAGAAATGTTTAAAATTCAAACTAAGCTAATTCGAGTTTAATTAACGTGTATGCTAATATGTAATTAAGATTCCATTAATTTTCGTAAAAAAAAGTTGCATAACAATTTCACAAACATAACCACGCCTTAAAAATCAGAGGCAAAATTACCGCTACAGCAATAAAACTGAAGAGCGGATGTCATTACACAAGCAAAGTAGCAAGAAAGGATCACTACCTAAGCTCACACGTACTCAAATACATTCACATAAGCATACAGTTCCGATCAAAAGAATAGCATACAAATTTTAATCTGCAGTACTGCTGTGATTAAATTTAGAAATCGCTTTCCAACTAAAATTTCGCGGATATATCAAATCAGTTCTTTATTTCTTAGGTTGATAGTATTGTCATTGACATCTATGTAAAATTTCATGGTATTACGTGTACAAGTTTCGTAGTTACATTTCGAGATCTTGTTGGTTTTATTATTGTTTTCTTGATAATGGCAATTCAGACAATTTTAAGAAGTAATATCGGCCTTAGTCGCGCGGCGTTCGATTTCAAAAATAGTAACTGAATTTCTTTGGAAAACGGCGTGACGTAAGTGACTCGCTGTCTTGTGACTTCTTTAATCTGATGCTGGAAAAGATCGTGCGAGCCGCAGAACACTTCACTTGGTGTGTCCAACTGGGGCCGGTCAGCAAGAGAAAGAAAGACCGGCGCGCTTTATTACACTCAGCCAAAATCGCTTGAACGTATATCGCACAAATCAAGAACAAGAAGATTTATTTTATTCAATTCAGGAATGTAAATCAAGGATGATAGATACCAGGTTTGCTGCTGTTGTTGTTGTAGCAGTAAGAAAAGCCCCGTCAGTGTGGAGTATGTCATCGGTCGTCTTCGTCAGACTCATCTAAAGGTAGGACCAGGCAATAAGCTGTTTCGACAGGTTGGGTCCAGAGGGAGAGAGCTGTTAGATGAGTGGGTTTTAAAGGGCATGTGAAAAGTTGGTTAGTGTCGTGCGGGGTGCCTTCACATGCCGGACATAGGTTAGGTATGTCCGGGTCAATTCTGGATAAGTACGAGTATAACCTGCTACAATATCCAAAACGTAATTATGCCAGTGTTACGCGAGTCTCACGGGGATGCTGGAGCTCTTCATCTGCAATGGACGATGGTTGGACTCCGATTACGGCATACACTAGACAGGAGCTTATGAAGGTGGTAACAGTCTCCCGGTGAATGTTGTTCTCTAGCCTCGGAGTTTTTAATTTATTTAATTTAGTCAAAAAACATAAAGGTTCATACTGACTATTGACAATTATATTAGCGAATGAAAGATGAAAGAAGAAAATTGATTATTAGTTGAATTGGAATGGATGGAATTCGAAATCTCATAAAATTCGTGTAGAATCCGAGCAATAAGTGCATTGGGCTTAGGATTTGAGATAAAAAGGATGAGGTTCGTAAAGTTCTCGCCGAAATAAGAAAATTAATGCGTTGCAAAAGAAACATAACAGAATTACATTCAAGACAAAAGAAAGCGGTAGAATCGACCTTCTGCAAGGCGTTCCCATGACAGTCGGTTCTACGTTACCGGAACGACCCGGATTTATATCCGGCCAAGGACTGTCACTTCAGCAGCATTCCTCATATATGTATGGGGAATGTTTATGCTGCTACAACAACAACAACAACAACAACAACCTTCTGCAAGGCAGTCGGTTTTACGTAACCAGAACGACCCGCTTAATAACAAGTGGAAGCTATAAGAGGGATAAGGGACAAAAACTTTTAAAGATCTTAGGAATACCCATTTCAAAAGCATTTCGTATTCTGCATTTGGTAGCATATTCGTATTCAGGATGTCCATGGCATGTAGGCATATTGATCCATGACATTGTCAATAAGAAGTATTGGCCCTATATTCGGGCATATACATTTTCTTCTAATAGTCGTCTACGAAAGGTCACTGCACTTACGTGTAATTTTTACTGTTTTGCGAGCAATGCACCGACGTCTACTCGCCTTCCTTTTCCTGCTTTCTTCTTCTGGCATTTTTACATACTTTATGGCATTAACTGCATAACATGCCTCTCGGCATACGTTTTGCCTTCGTATCTTCATTTTATAATGAGATTACACGTTTCTTCCTTCCAATGTTTCCCCTTCACACTAGACAAAATTTTCAGTTTGGGAAATACATTTGTTTTTACTTATTTTGAAATACAGATGCAATTAGACGAAATATTTTCTCTTTACAACTTTCACTATTATTATTTTGAACAGGATCGCACTCCAATAATAAAAACGACTGCCGCGAACTGATTTCAAGCGGACTTCCATTCTACTTTGTAGTTGTTTATTTCGGCATATTCCGTCAATTGTCTTGACAAGCGATAATTTTCATTTCCATGTACAATTATCCCAAAATTTTCGATGATATGCGGTTAGGTACACTATTATTATTTTGAACACAACTGTATGGGGAATGCTGCTGGATCAACAGTCCATGGCCAAATATAAATCTGGGTCGTTCTGGCAACGCAGAACCGACTGTGGGAACATGTGCTCCCTGATCTAAAGATGTACTGGTGGCCTAAAATAGTTCGATGATAATGACCGTAAACGCTTTAGCTGTCTTCTTGGTGAGACTGCGCGCTCTAGAAGCACATGCTCAAAAGCCTCTACGGCAGTGACACAAAAATCATGTACCGATCTTGTGTACATTTTTTCTTTCTGGTATCTTTTCCAATTACACTCTCCTTAGTAGCTTACCTGCGCTAGGTGCTGTCACGTATTTTTTTTTTTTTGTTTTCTGTCTATACTAACTTTTTAAAATAGACGTCGACATACTATTTTTTCGAGCGGTTAATGAAATTTTTATCTCTGTTTGTTATATTTTCCCAGTAAGCTTCTTTATCTGGTGTTATTGTTGTTGTTGTGGCAGTAATACAATATACAATATCCGGTGCTGTCCCGTTGTTTGGTTTCAGGGGAGTTATCTTACTAATCCTTCTGCTTTCTCAGCTGTTCTTGTTTCTTGATGTAACACTTCTTACCAATTACTTGATTTCTTACATTTTTTATGCTTTTTTCGCATCTTCCGTGTGGAAAATACTCAAAAACTTACTCATTTACTGAGATTCCAGTTCTTATCTCTCCTGGGCTCTTAAATACCAATTTAAGATAGTCATTACAGCTTGCCTTATTTTCCTAGTTCCATTCCGAACTTTTTCTCAAAATTACTGGTCTTATTGATGTCATGTCTGGGAAATTAGGCTCTTACGTCCTTTTGTTCTGGAATTTCATAACGTTTCCCTTTCCAGAGCCTTCATTAACATTGGCTTGGAAGTAAGCGTTACTTATATATAATAAAACAAACTTAAAGAGAAGAGCGCGTTGGATCTTCTTTTATCGCATCTGAACCACATCGGACAAGCTATCCCACATGTGGGTTCTGCAGCACATATTTTGCTTGTCCGCTTGAAGAAGCTTTCTTAATGCAAGATTTTTTTTAAAGCAGCTGTGAATCCAATTCCCATAGAAGCAAGCAAAAAATTCCCAATGGCCTTATGACATGCACTATTATTTTGAACACAACTGTATATGTGTAGGTATATGTATAATAAAATAGGTGTGGTTCACTGTTTTAAAAAACGTAGTATTTTTCTAATAATCCATATATTTTATCTTTATTTAACTCTATTTTTTGGTCAATTGAATTTCAGCAAAACCACTGAAATTACCAAATAAGTAATTTCTCTTAGCAACTCCACATCCTTGGAGCAAATGAAATGATATTATTGCATAAGTAAATTTGAGTTAAGACTAGATTTGGCATTACATAAGAAAACAAATATCCAATTCTAGTGGACGGACAAGTACTATATATGGTACAATGCCAATAAAAAACATACTTACATTTAAACACGTAAATTTTCCTATACACAAGTAGATACACACGATAAATATCATAGTATCTCTTTCAAAGCAAGCGAAATTTCGCTCTCTACCGTCAATCCAATTGGTATAAAATTTTATCGTGTACCTAAATATGTATGGAAAAATCTGCATCTGTATTGTTACGCTGGGTGTGCTTCTGTTGAATTCCCCACCGACCGAAGAACCACGAAGACCATCCACATAAATATATTTTAGAATTATGAGAGTGATAGATAATGCGAAATTTTATGAAATTAAATAAATTCAAAATTAAAGAATAAATAACCGAAATATAAAATACAAATAGGCGTAGAAAAAGAATTTTAAAAATCTTATATAACTACCAGCTTTGCAATGTAAATATAAACCAAGTATATTACAAAACTTAAAACCTGTTGGGATGGAGCAAGTAAGTAGAGCAGCAAACGTCGCAGACTTTAGAGGAATATGGCGAATAAACAACGCTTAACTTACGAAGAACAACAAAAAAAGTTGCAAAAACTTAATGAATGAAGAGCTGATTGTTAGGTGATTGCAATACTTTGCGGCAAACAAGCGGGCAATATCTTATGGAGAAGAAAATTTTTGCGTTTTTCTTTCTTTTCATAAAAAATTTTATGATAAAGAAATTAAAACATCATTTTATGGAATGAAGGGCGGTTATTTTAAGTATTAGATCTGCAGAACACTTTTCGACCGATAACTGACCAGCGCCAATAGGCAATTACGAAATCTGTATCTGCGTAAGTTTGTGTGTGTATGTGTCTGCGCTCGTGCTCACGAGAGCGTAAAAAGAGCGAAACGTAAAATTGTGTGCTCAGACAAAGCAATGTGACAATTAATGCATAAGCTCAGGTATACTAGAAGTTTTGGAAATTTTTATTCAATTTAGTACGTTGAAATTGAAATTGAAGAAATTATTTATTAAAACGTTTGGTTCAAGTTTTAATAAAATGTTGACAAAATAGAAGAAGCAAAGTTAAAAAAATAAGGAAACCAAAGTATTCGTAAAATATATCAAAACTTGAGATAGCAACAAATTCGTTTTAGTATTTTTTAATTATTTGAAATTTTATAAGTAGCACAGACAATTTTTATTTTCAACTGTTTTCTGGATTCATGCGAGTACAATAGATATAACAAAGATAACAATCAGATGAAAAATGTTGCCACATTGCATTATTAATAATTTTATTTATGTATGCATATCTGTATATACCTGAGAATTACCCAAAATGTGTATGTATACCGATATGACTTGTAAACTCACAAATGTACCACAATAACAAAATTACTGAAGACTGCATTACTTATGAGATCTAACCAAAACAAGTTCAAAACTAAAAATTTTGATTCAATATGATTTTTAATTTGCTTCGTTCTTTTGCACAATTTTATCTCTAGCAGACAATTGAAGAAATTGCATATGTGTGTGTACAGTCTACACTGCTACATACAATAAAAAGCAGCAGACAACTAAGAGAGCCTCGGAGAGCGATAACTGAAGGTTATAGCCAGTTTAAGAGAATTTATGAGAAGTAAAGTGACATCATTTTATTTAAAAAAATGTAGATCTATAGCTTTTATAAAAGTCGTTTAGTGATTTAAAAAACCAAATCCAGGCTCTAGAGGAAAACTACCTCAAGTGCAAAAAGACGCACCTACCTACCTACCTACCAAAAAGACGCCAGCCTTGCTGCCATTTCTAAGTAGCAGAAATGCGCACATTTTCTTTATTTGAAGCGTCAGTATGAATAGAGGATTGAAAATTCGGTCTATAACACACCCATATTTTTAAAATAAAATAAGGTAAAGTAATCTTTCTTCCAAATAAACGCCGTGATGCTGTTACGATAAACATAAAAATAATAACTAAATATTAGCAAAAAAAAAAAAAAAGAAATCAGGTATTTTCGCCAATAGAAATAGGCACCCAAGAAGCGATGGCTAATAAACGAGCAGATTGAAGTGTAAAGCTAAATAATGTAAGTGGCAAGTTTGCTAGGCTACGTATGTACTCGTAAGTGTTAGTTATTTTTGGGTTAACAAGGTAAAGGTAAAATAAATTGTATTTATTTTCTTCGAATAGAATTAAAAAGTAGAAATGAAACAAGTTTTCACGAACAGATAACGCTGTTTACTTTACTATCTTAAATATAAATCTAAAAAAAAATTCATATTTCTTAATTTGGTTCGAGCTTAAGTTCTTTGTGAATTTTATTCGATTCATCAGTTCACCAGATATTCCGATAGTCGGACAAATTAACGAGATATATACCTAACCAAAAACAGAGTCCACATAGCAGCAATCACCACGAGAAAAACCTGATTGCAGTGAGCATACGAGTACACACAACCACAGTCACACATAGAATCCGGCAAGCACTGGTGCACTCGTGTAAATGCTGAAAGAGGCACACCAGCTCAAAACAGCGCAATATAACCAATGCCGACGGATGTGTATGAATGCGATAGAGCTATATTTTTTAGGCATTCATGTACGAAATATAAACATACCTACATATATAAATAATATACTTATATGAGGGAAAATATATCCATCGTTTTATAGAAAAATCGATATTTTCGAAATATCAAGATTTTAATATAAAAAGGCATACCAGATACCGTTAAAAAAATGCAAAGAAAGCATTATTGAGAAACGCACGAAATACACCGATATATGCAGCTATGAAATTACTATACGACAGAGTCGCTTTGGCATCAACGACGTTACTCGTTCCCCATTTAACGAAAAAGTTGAAAGAAAAAACGAACGCCAGCAAAACAAGCATACACGTTAATGTATAAATGACAGACAAAATATATAAATTACAGAAAAAAATCACCCATTATTAAATTAAATTTGTATATATGTAATTATTTATTCGCTTCATTGAGAATTGAATTATTTTCAGGACTCTAGGCAATGAAAGATAAATTAAAAATAATAAATATAGATTCATAGGCATATACCCAGTCATATCATCGTAGTATCTAATTTAACTAACGGAAAAATGTTAAGGACATATTTTTAGTAGCATACATTCAATATTAGCACATTGGCTATTCGCCCTCTCTCAATCCCTTACCCGCCACCTTTGCTATGCACTGAAAGTATCAAAAACCGGCGGTAAAAAGAAGCCATGGAGCTAATAAACAATACAAAACAATATTTTCGAAGATGACCTTTCTGTTTGTTACGTTCCAAAATCTAGAAGTTGTGCAAGTATATAGCAGAAGACCAAGCCCATAGCATTTCTACCCAGTAGTATACATACACAAAATAAATTTATAACGAACAAACGTATGCCCGTCCCGATACGTCGCCTCGTCTATGTGATACTATACTAAGTTACGCCACTTAAGCGAAGCGTACGACGGCACTGCACGACCAACGATGGCAGCCATATTGGTTTGGGTCGAAAAATTATTAAATGCAAATAAGTTTTAAATGAATTTCTATTTGCAACATCCTTCTTAAAATGTTACATTATTTTTAAATTTATTTACAATTTCTTAAAAATTCATCCTAATTATACTCGCAGATATATTCCAAAAAAATTGTTTACTTAAACCCTTTTAAAGGTTTCGACCTAACCCTTCAAATTCATACGAGGTTTTCTAGCTGTTCTTCTTACGGTGCTATGCAAATCGGTTCAGAAATTAAAATCGAAATTTCATTATCCATATTTCATCGGTTCGGTTTCTCTTGTTTTCTTCACTGATACGTCGCTCTTCACCGGCTGCATGTATTAGTTTGTACGTTTGTATGGATGTATGTACATACGTATATGCTTATTTGCCGATGTTTAAGCGTATGCTGTATATAGCTTGTTCACATTTTTCGTTCTGCTTCTTTTTTTCCTGTGTCTATATTATCGATTGTAGATTTTTTTGAGGTTAGGTTTTTCGTAATCGTAGACAAAAACACATTTTGTAATAAATTTACCAATCGTACTCCAATCGCTTAATTTTTTTCACTATGTGCTCTAAATTCATGGTACAAATCCGTCAGTTGGTCACATACGTATATATTGGCCTGAAATTCTTTGGCAGGTGACACACGAAATAAATAAAGTCTGGCAGTATATAGACGCACTGTATTCAACATTGAAATCGGTTGGAACATATTAAGTCGGCATTAAAGGTGTACTTCATATCATAGTTGTCTAGGCAAGTCATATCGCCTTGCGATGTACATCATCATCAATAGGGTTGCCATGGGTAGCAAAACACCTACATTGTAATAATTCTATATTGCCTGAATAATTTCGAAGTTTCTCCACTTATCGAATAAATATTTAATCATATCCTTTTAAACGCATGCCTTAGAGAAAATGCTTCACATTTTGTTGTGTACAAAATGTAGTTTTTCATAAAGGTGCATTTTGATGGAGAATCAACTAAATAAAGCACGAGTTTGAGAACTTTTTGAGAGTAAATCCATTTTCAATAAACCCCATTCAAAAATATTTATTTCCATATCAACATAAAACTGCTTTTTCAACACTCACATCATTACATGAATGCCCTGTTGAATATGCCATTCTTACAGTTTATCATTACAACCACCTAAGGCATAGGAGCATTATGAATAAGGCCGTGTGTAAAAATTATACGAACAAAAAAAAAAAACTAAACTATAGTTAATCCATTTCTCTCAATCAAACACATTTAAACAGTTTGTCAAAATAAACGGCGACATCCAAGAAGCCAAGAAGTGCAATGTTGAAGAAAAAAATGTTTATCGACTGTTGGCAACTCTTTCCTATATGTAAAACCACAAGACAGAAATTAGGTAGTGATTTTAAACGCGGGATGTTAGCTCTTTTGCATATCATTACTTCCAAAACTACTATAAAATAAGTAATTCTTAACCCTTAACTCACTAAATAATTGTTAAAATAAAACCAAATTTACCTTTCAAGTTAAAATTGTGTATTCAGCGCTCCAAAAATGCATCCCAATCTCGCTAACGTTAGGTTTATAACATAAAATCCACAATATTCAAATAATTCAAGTAGAAAACGCCTTTCTTCAATTAACTCAAAACCTTTGTAAATATTTTTTTGTATTTTTCAACCACTAAAAATAAATTTTTACTCGATTAAATTTTTTGAACTGACAAACGACCGTCCGCTATAATGTGTCACTATCATTCACAAGACAACAATAATTCCTGGTTTGTTTAATAAGCGCACTACTGCTGACAGCTGTCAGATGAATGAACTAATGAACCAAGAGATGACCAGAGCACAGCAGGGTTGTATAGAACGTTCACTCAAGGCGTATTTTATTTATTACTAGTCAAAAAGGTCTTTCTAAGACAGAATCAAAACAGTTTGAGCACAAATTGTACAAAAACTATTGAATTTATACTACCATTTTTATTTAAATTCTATTGAAAATCAATGAAGTTGCCCTTGTTGTTGTTGAAACATCAATAAATATATGACAGACTATATAGGTAGCTCTTGTTGTTGTTTTTGTAGTAGCAAAAACATTTCCCATACATGCACGGGGAATGCTGCAGGAGTGACAGTCCTTGGCTCGATATAAAGGAAATCTGTGTCGTTCGGTAACGTACAACCGACTGTTGGTAGCTCTATTCCGGGCCGGTTTTTCAGTGCTATGATTTCCAGTTAAACTATAAATAAATGACCACTTTCTCAGGCTTAAACCCAATTTTAAAAGTTTACCACAGTTAAACTAGCTCTGAAAAACTGTTCCATACAATTAACCGCGGCTTTCAAAGCGAATCCATACAAGGTGGTGCTTTTTCATCAGCTGATTGCCAAAGTGAGAGTACTAGTAGTTTCTTTCCCAAAGAAAAAGAAGTAAAATCGCTTATTTGGGACATAGTTTCAAAATTTAAGGAAGATGATAATTTGGCACAACAGTAATGACTTGGCTTGACCACATCAAATAGTGGACAGGCGAAACCAGACCCACATTTAATAGCATCGTTAATAATATGACTGGATAACTGTATGGCTAAAATCAAAATAACGTTTGTATGTGATCGCGAACATACAGCATGGATACGCCGACCAAGAAGTGACTTCTTCGGGAGCTTAAGAAGATGGTAAGGATCTCCCGATGTATGTCGTTTATTGTCTGCCCAAACGCTGTCTGGTCCAGTAGTTGCCTGTTCGTTTTGTCGTCGGCGTAATTGAGGAGGTGCCTCCTGACGTGCCTGGGAGACGGCTTTGGCTCAAGCAGGTGTCTAAATGGGTGAAACCTGCGTAGCACCCAAGCAGAAACTGTTTGCTGAGCAGTTTTTGTGCTCCTTTACAAGTAATAGAAGCTGTCATTACTCGAGGGAACAAATATACATCTGAGTTCATCAATTGTCAGTTTGAATTGCATACAAGCATATATTTATTGGACCGAATAGTTATTATAAGCAGATATATTGAAATCCATTTGGATCGCCGTAAAATATTATCTTTTCTCACCTACTTTCAGTTTCTAATGCAAATTCAATTTGACGGATTTTTATAAATGTGAATTTTAAGATGTAAATTATCTACACATATACATATTTGGCACTTACACCCTTTGTAAAATGCGTTTCAAAAATTGAGGGGCCCACAGTTTTAAGCCGACTCTGAACGGCAGACTTTTTTATGAGGAGCGTTTTCATGGCAGAAATGCATTCAGAGGTTAGCCTTTGTCTTCCTTTCTTCATTTTCGTGTTTCATGTACGGAGATTCAAACCTACGTCTTCCGAATAGTAGTCACGCACCCACTCATTCGGCTACGGCGGCTGCCGTAAGATATAAATTACCACAAGAAAAAAAATTATAATACCTGTTAACCAAAGTGATAATTACTCGGCAGTTAACAGAATAAGTTTTTAGGAGTCGTCTTAGTCATATGCATTGACTATTAAGTTAAAAGTTAAAAACTAAAGAAAATGTTTCCTATACAATTGACAACTGACAGCTGAATCTTCCAATTCGATTTTTTTTTTGGTGTGGTTTATAACTTTAGAATCGACCAAATTTTGTCTAATATTTCTATTTCAACAAATTCTCACACTTGCTTCTGTATAGATATATATATATATATATAAAGTACATTTACATACTATATAGTTTATTTACCTACGACCTGTTCTACAGGCCGTGGCTTGCCTCGAAAAAAAGTAGTTTATCAGCCTGCTTGCTTCACACAATACTGCTGCAAAACAAATCAACAAAAACAGCTGCTCGATATTTCAACCTAATTTATGGGAAATGTTGAGGTTAGTGTGGTTGCGTAGTACAATAAAAAGTATTTTGCAGAATGAGTAATTTTTTAAATATCACCGTAAATACAACTGCAAATATATTTCGTAATAGTACACACCGCTTACTACATCGCGCACCACTCTTGGCACAATCACTAAATAAGGCAACCGCTCCAAAAGCTTTATCATTCTTCAGCAAACCAAAAAGTGTAATTTTAAGAGCACCGGTACGAAATCGTTGTTCACCAGCCTATGATGTGAACACGAACGTCACCAAGGATGTGATACTCTTTAAATATGAGAACCCCAGGTACTACAATGTGCTGAACATTTTTGCACTGTGTCAGTTTGTTTTCTGGACGTATCTGTCACATTTTGCGTTTACAACACTCAAAGATGCGCCTGTACTGGAATTACCTGAAGACGAATTAGCATGGTATCAACGTATAAATCTTGGAGAAAATAAATATAGGAACGGCATTACCACATTCTGTTTTCTAATAGGTAGTATAGTTAGATGTTTTGTTTACGCTGACTCTTAACTAAATTCTATTTTAGGGTACGGAATCCTCTGTGCTGCCTGGTTGTTCACGTTACGTTCTGTGCGTTACCTTATTCTTCGGAAAGGTGGAAAGGACGTTGCATTTGTAACATATGGCCCTTTCAACAAAAACCGCATATTGACTGTACCACTGAAATATGTTTCAGCTCAGGAGTCACGCGATTTAGCACGCTCCCAACTACCCATCAAAGTGAAAAATCGTGTTCTTTATTATGTACTTGACATGCGTGGGGAGTTTCGAAATCCAAAGTTATTTGATCATACCGCAGGCTTGAAGCGACGTATTGATTAAAAACATGTGCTGCTAGTTTTACTGCTTAGTTAATAAAAGTGTTTATTTACTCATATTCAATACGTTAATTACTTAGGAGCGAGCTTATTGATATACAGGTTGATGATATTAGGCTTGGAAATTAGTAAACTGGTTCAGGCTGTTGTGTGATTAATAGTCCAAAACGTTTCTTTATAGTCAAACGTTGGCGCGAGTATTTATCTTCTGGCGAGAAACGAGCTGGATGAGCAGAAATTGTTGGGTGTCCATCTTCAGTGCGTTTCTATGTAAAAAATGAAACTCTTAGTTTTTGCACATATAAGTGTTAAATATAATATATCTTGCCTTCAATGTGTAGACGCGTTCTCCTTTTTCATTCAATGTGTACATAAGATACATTTTATTAAAAAATTTTAAAATAAAGCAAACGATGCGATTTATTTATTTCACACGTGTTTTGCACAGCTCTTTAATGAGAAATGTCAGAATTAAAATTTATTGTGAATTTCTAGCGACACAGCTGTTTAAGTACAGAAAGATGCCACTTAATCTCACACAATTATTTTAATTTGAGAGTGGGAAAGAAGTATTAAACACTGGTTAATCCGTTCTGATGAAATTATTTTTCTATTGTTGCCCCCAATGCCTATTTAATTTTTTAATTAATCTTGGTTTCCATTCAATACGTGTCTTTGATATCGATTATAACTTTCTAATTATATTTACAAGTATTTGTATACATATAAGAAAATAAAACATTCAAAAGAGTAAATTAGTTGCAGTAAATGATTTCTGGCAACCACATTAAGTAGGAAGAAGAAGAGTACATTGTTAATTTTCTTTGTTATGGACGAAACGATTTCTGGTAGAAAAAGTAATAATTTGCACAGAAAACTAATTTTGCAACAGTTATTGATGTTGTAAATTGAAGTGTTTATTTGTACTATAGTGATTGATCGCAATTGATACCGTATTAGTGTTGAATTGCAAATAATACTTGTAAAAAATTTGTCAGCGAAGCGGGTGGTGTACGTTAAGGCAGCGGTAGTAGGGTGTAGCGGCCGTAATTTGCAAATCGATTGGCATTTTATGGGAAAATGCTTATTAGATTTGTAATCAAATAGCTAACAACTAAAGAAAATTTAGTAATAAACGAGGACTGGAGAAATATGATTAATTCCAGTATAGATGTGCTGAAACACATATATATACACTGGACACAAAGAAAATTGCTGCTGGAGGGAAGCTGCGGAGGGCATTGAGAAAGGCGCTGGCTCTGTTTTGAAGGTAGTATAAATAATTAAAAAATAATGTCGGAGAAATTTTATCTTGCTGATCCTACAACAGTTTAAGATACCGAAATCCGGCACTATTTCTACTATAAAAACAAATACCAAGAAGTGTTTCATATGAAATATTATATATTTATGGTGCAAATGAAATACATATATCTGCTTGTCTAGAATATTAAATAAAAGTTTAAATTTCCTTGTCTCGAAAGCTGCTTTGTTGTATAAAGTTATGTTATAAATACAAAGATGCTGGATCCTCCCCATTCCTATCATTTATATACAAATTAATAGCTTATCGGTTCGATACAATAAAAAAATTCACTTCTTTCCATGATAAAAAATATAATATATATATATATATATATATATATATTTTATGCCTGCTTGTCTTTATTTACTCATTTTATCAAATAATTGTTTCATTTGTTTGAAATCTTTTTAGATACAATAATGCGATTGAAAATAATATTAAGCCATGCCAAAGCCTTCCAAAACGTCTTTAAAGCACCGCCGCGTTTGCTAACATCGAAAACACGCCATACAAACGACCACATAAATATTATTGTTTGGGATAATCTGTTGGCAAATGATGTTATGCTTATCAGCTCTATAGCAATGAAATCCTTGTATGAATATACCAGTGAACGCAAGACTTGCACTAGTTAAACGCGGCACCGCAGATAGACTTTATCAGACAGCTACATACACACATGTACGCCGGCCAAAGTGGTACATCAGCAAATAAGTTTTGTGATATTTTCGTCTACTATAAGTACGATTACAGCCGAGTAAATCAAAAACTGAAACGACATACTATACACAGCAATAAGAAATAGTAAACAAAGACATAAAAAAATCTAGTATTAGTTAAGATTGTCACGAAATGCCATATATCAACTAAAGATACACAAATTATCAGGTGTTCTGCATAGAGCGCGCAATATCGATCAACAACAAGAAATTAGCTTTGCGCTGTTTACATCTTTACATTCGCCACCACCAGTAACCTCACCACCGTCAACACGTCTACCATCCAGCTTGTAATGTTGTCCGACCTCGATGACACCGATGAGTTGGACACCATTGCCGATGTAATGGGCTTGCGCTCACAGAACCGTCTCAATACATTTCGCGAAATGTGGTACCACATTTTTCTGTGGGCGCTATTCTCATCTATCTTCATACACACATGCGCCGCATTAGTTGCCTTTGTGACACTGCGCAGACACAAATTCGGACGCTTCTTCTCCATACTTATTCTGGTAATGGGATTTGTATCACCAGCGATGGGCGGCATCGTCAGTAGTGCAGTGATAGCATTCGTTCATCGGGCCTCCAGTTTGCCAATGTCTCCAATTTATGCGATGGTGTGGGGAGTAGGCCAAACAATAGTGTCGGCGTGTTTAGGGTTTACACGAATTTTGGCCACACTATAGAAAATGGGAACTAACACGGGGGAAAAATGGCAAAGAGTGAGTGACCGACAGACGGACAGTTCCATATACACATACAGATACACACGTAAAGTCTTAGTGATAATCAATTAGTGTTTTAAGTCTAATATAATAATTACGATTGTAAAAAAAAAGGAAAAGAATTTTTTTTTCAGATACAAAAAATATTAACTCCCTTAATGTTCATGTATATATAAAATTAGTTTGGTTTTTTATGTATTTTTGTAATTAAGTTTTTCCACAAACATTTATGTCTTCATAATATTATATATATTTCTTACAATGTAAATTTGTGTATTTTATTTTTATATTTTAAGTTTTTTTTTTATTTCAGGGTTTGTTTTGTTGACAATTTATCGAAATAATACAATATATACCAACTTGTAAAAAAAATAATAAATCATTTATACAAGTATTTAATAAAACATACATTCATTCATTAAACTTTTTACACATAAAAACATATACAGTAAGCGTAAATTAGCCAAATGTAGTAAATGAATTCATAAAAAATAATAGCCATGACATAGCCATATATTTCATGCTGAAACAAAAAAACTGGAACTGGGCTTTTCAAAAGATGTAAAAAAAAAACTAAAAACTCGAATGGAGTGCATCCCACACCCTGCTAAAACGCCAACGAACTTAATTTTAACTGTATGAAAATTGTACAAATTTTCGGCCAATTAGATTAACATATAGTATATTTCCTCAAAATCCCAAAAAATATATACTACATACATACATAAAAAATGATTTATAGGCAAAATTTTCGATCGTTTCATAATTTGTGCACATTTGCTACATAACATTAGTTGGTTAGCTTGCCTAACATCAAAGTCTGGCCTACATATCAAATTTTTCACTCATTTTGCTAAATTACCTGTCACAATTCAACTCAAATTCAAAGTATAAATCCGCAACTGAACAGCATTTAAAACTAATTCGTACCAAAAAAAAAAACAGGTTCGTGAAAAACTACCATCTGCTTTTGTTTAAATAAAGGATGCCTCAGGAAATGTATGAATTCGCTATCGCTGAGGTGGAAGACTTGCAGCCAGTTGGTACCCTTCGCTGATTAAAACATTTTGCTAGTCCTTTAATTTATGTGCATCCCAAACTTTCTCTCCAAATTATTATCAACTTGGCAAGAAAACCGGAAATACAAGACAAAAAAAAAAAAACAGTTAAACAACTAGCTAAGATTTTAATATTCCATTAATGTCTGCATATGTGTATGTACACTTCATAAGACAGTTATTTTGTTTTTTTTCTAAACACCTAATTATATAACTACATACATTTCTATTGCTTATTATATTTTTACTGAACGCGAGCAATCGCTTAGGGATGACAGAAATTACCAAAAACAAAAGATTATTAATACGAGTATCTCACAAATTTATTGGCAGCCGGTCGTGGCCACAGCGTTTTCAATGTACAATTTGTCAAATTACTTAAGCAAATATATACTACAAGGATAGCAAAAAATTAGTGAATATTTTTAACAAAATTACGGAATATGCAAATATGTGATTTTTAATTATAATTAATAAATACTATTAGCAATTGTGTATAATCAAATAATATTCTAACTTACGGTATTATGGTATTATATTTAATAATTATTATACTTAAAAATATTTAGTCTTAGGAACTACATTAAATCATATTAAAATTAATGACCAAATGACTAATTACGTACGTACATATATGAGAAGCCTAATGTTAATATATGACTAACGTTAAGAACGCAACTAAATAAACAAATGAAAAATATAAAACTTATCTAAATTCTCTTATGTAAATATGTTAGTGTATGAGTCATTTTCTATAGTGTAAGTGCAGGTGTCACCTTAAAAAATATTAAATAATCGCATTTGGATCTCTGCTAGTATATAGTAGATGTAATTTTTCGCTTAGCACGTTTCCAATGCGTCTATCTGCTTGAAATGGTTGCGGGCCTCCACGATTGATCCTTAAATCGGCCATTCTTTTTTTCTCTTCTTTCGCATCCCGTTCGTATGCGTCCAAAAGTCGCTTTGGGCATGGATATTGAGCGATTATAGTTTCCGCTACTTCCAAGGTAACCAAAGGTAAGCGATTCAAGTGTTGTTGCCACAGACGTCCAAAACCGCTGGTTCCCACCACGCGTACACATTGTTTCTTATCGTTCGCTAGGAATTTCTTGAATGTGTCCAAATGTTCGGACTTTTGTTGCTTGTATGGTGCTTCTGCAATGGCTTTGGTGAAACGACGTAACATTGCCGCTACTTCGCTGGCTACGGGAGGTATCTCCAAGGTTGCTACTTGGTGTATTACTTGTAAGTCTATGAGCGCAGCCGTAAGAGTACTTGAATCTGAATTTTTATCGCACTGGGCCAATACCGCTACCGTGGGTTTCGCGTTGGGAAAAAGTGATCGGAGATTTTGAGCGATTTGATCTACTGCTGTATTTTTCTTTAGCTCATCTGCAGTCTGGAACTGGATAACTTGATTCTCCATGTCCCACTGAGCACTCAAAGACTGTGTTGCATTATCTGTGGGCTTTAATTCGTGTTGTCCTGATTGGCGTTCCCACAATATACACATTTTCGCTGGCAAGCTACGGACTACATATTTCAGTTGATGTTGCTCTATTTCCGATAGTAATTGGCTTCCAAGACCTGTAGTGCTGTTAAATAGTATCTCGTTGTCCAAAACTAGGCGCACATACTTCTGACATTCTCCAGGTTTCATGCGTTTTTGCTGGTCACGTATTGCCTTTTTATGTAATTTATTCGCTTTAGTGTCCATTTGTTTCGGTTTGATATATGTGCTCGATTTTATTCACTTAAGTTATTTTCTTGAATATTAATTGCCTGCGTTGGCGCCAAAGATATTTTAGCGTTATCGGATTTGAATTTAAAACGTCACTCTATTTAGTTTGACTCAAATTGATAGTTAAGCGTACACTTGCACATTAAAAAGAGTTTGTCCTACTTTAATAAAAAATTCGATTCATGTTTTATTTTCAATCCATATCTATGTATCGATATTGAAAATGTATTATATTTTATAATTCATATTTTTAATCTCTAATAATTTTGACCTACGCGGCAACACCAAACCAAAAAGTCAGCTGTTGCTGCTTACAAAGCATCGCTGAAACGAATGAGAAGACAAAAGCGGAAGGAAATGACAAAAGCGATTTTGCAAATGACAAAAGTTTGTAGAATTTAATTACTTGTCGTCGGAATCAAAGTGTTGTTCGATTTTTTCAAGTATTATTTACTCTAGGCAATACAACTTAAAATGAATCGGGACGTGGTAAGCCATTTTTGCTATTAATAATATGGACATTTTATAATACATTTGCTTTTAGGAATTGAATGATAGCGATGCAAGTGATAGCGACTTCTGCCCAGAGAAAGAAGCCGGTAATGAGGTTTCTGAGGAGGCATCTAGTGAACTTTCTAGTTGTAGCGACGAAGATGAGAGTAACGCAAAAATACCACAAAAAGTAAAGCCAAAGAATAGTGATCTTAAAAAACAGGTGAAAAAGTTAAAAGGTCGAAAACGTGCACGTGCCCAAGACGAGTCATGTTCGAGTGATTCCGACGATGAGAGTGCGATTAAAGCAGACACAGAGCGCAGACGCAACACGCGACAAACAGATGCTTCGAAGCGATTATGTAGTGGTAAAGAGAGGAATACGTTGGATTCAGAAGAGGAAGATAAATCCAGATCTAATGCACTCTGGGCAAATTTTCTGAATGATGTAAAACCAAAACAATCGGTCCAAGTGCATAACTCCACAAAACAGTTAAGTAGTATCACAAAGGCTAATAGCGCGTCAGGAGCTAATACGGAAAAGGGACTTGATAGCCCCCAGCAAGATGTAAAAAGAGAAGAAAAATCTACCTCTAAGGAAAAGCCAACGGAAACTGAAAAACACGAGACAACTACAGTAACAGAAGTTTTAGATTTTGCGGGAGAAGAAGTGCGGGTAGAGAAAGTTGTCAATGCTGACAGTGTTAAGGAGAATAAAGCGATGGTGCAACGGATAGCTGCTGGATCGTCGGCTTTGCGTGTCGGATTACCTGTTGGATTAAAAAGACCAATGGCTGGTAGCAGTGGAAGCAGTGGTTTGGGCTCAATACTCAATAAGATAGGAAAAACGAAGAAAATATCAGTGCTAGAGAAATCACAGTTGGATTGGAAGAATTTCAAGCAAGACGAAGGTATTGAAGAAGAGCTGAAAACATTCAACAAAGGCAAAGACGGGTAATTATAATTGTTTTTTGTTGTTGTGAAATTTATAATTTTGTTTTATGACAATTCGCGAAACGTTATACCCAAAAAACGTGCTTGAATTGTTTTTATCTAAATAAAAGGTTTTTTAATCATTTACTTTGCATGAATATTCCATATGTGGAGTATTAATTTCGGAAATAAACATTACAATGGTGAATTGATGTATTTAAAATTTAAATCAGATGTTTTACATTCGAATTTAATTGAATTTTTTATAAATTTTTATATCATACATTCATCGATATTTCACCATTCTAGTTCACATTCCCCACACAATTTTCAGTCAATGTTTCGCGTCAGTTTTGCAAAATATTTATATTGTATCCCAGTAGATAGCAAAAAATATAAAAACTTTACTTGGTTTGGAAATGTTTAAATATGTATTCATAATTGAAAAAAGTGTGGTTTAACGACGCAAATGCTAATTTTATTTTATTTCTTTACAATTATAAAATTATATTTAGATGTTGTAACCTTTTTAAAAGAATATGTAGAATAGTATTATGTATTTGAAATATGTTTATTTTGGTAAGCAGCAAACGTTAATTAAAAAATACATGATTTTTTTGATTTGCAGCTACTTGGAGCGCCAAGACTTCCTGCAACGCACCGATTTACGGCAATTCGAAATTGAAAAGAACCTACGTCAGACAAGGCGCAATAATAACAATTAAATCCTACATAGACTTATACTACAATATACCTACATACATATATATTTTAAAAACTTAATTGACACGTACATTCTTATTTAGCTATGTAACTAAATACATAAGTATCTGAAACAATTCAAACTTTCATCTATATTCATAGAGCATGTTTACTGATGTTCAAATTGACTAGTTGATAACCGCCTATTGTATTCCATAATAGAAAAATAAAATATGAATACATTTACAATACATACTACACGCATATAAAATGGCAAAGAAACAACATAAATGCTTATGGAGCATGAGCTATGTTACTCATCAGTCGCCGTCTTCAAAAAATCATATGACTACACATGAATATTTATAAAAATTATATATGTGTAATAAATGACAGTCCAGATAAAATTCAAAAATGCGTAGAATTCTCAAATAAAGGAAAATTTAGCCAGAATTCTCTTGTGTTTTACTTTTTTAAATGGTTTAAAAAAACCGTAGTTAAGTTTGTTCTAGGATATATGTATGTAGCTGCGCTTTAGTAGTTGTTCTTGTAGCAGCTTACTAAACTCTTTCAGTGTGATATAGTTACGTTGTCTTCGTCTAACGCATCTAACAGTAGACCCAGAAAATGTGCTACTTCGATAGGTTGGGTCCAGAGGGAGAGGGGTTTTAGGTGAGTAGGACTGATTTAATTGTGCTTTTGCTTCTATAGGTAGGAAATGATTAAAGTATAAAAATAAGGCCACCAGTTTAGAGAGATATAAACAACATACCCCGTACATACTTCATGTAATCCTAGACACTTTCGAATGTGTGGATAAACAATTTAGCCAATGTTGTTGTTGTTGTTGTAGCAGCATAAACATTCTCTATACATACATATGTATACAGGGAATGCTGCTGAAGTGACAGTCCTTGGCCGGATATTAAGGGGTTAGGGGTAGTCAGAGGCCCGAAAAAATGATGATTTTCACGAATTTTTTTTTGCTACTTAATTAATTTATTTAACAAAAATAAAAACATAGCATAAAAACATCATGTTTTAACTTGATTTCACCAAAATTTCAAAAAAAAAAATTAATAATTGCAAAAGTTATCGCTGTTTGTGTGAAGCCCGTTTCTCCAGAAGTCCCTTGCGGTGAACATCACAAGTCCTTGCAGATTCATCTAAAACCCATCGGACAAGAAAAATTAGTTTTATTAATAGATAATCTTGTGCCTGATCGAAGCTTTTTTTTTTTTTCAAAATGAACAAAATGGCGGCCTCAGAAAATTTTTTCCAGATTTTAGAGCAAAAAGCCAACAGTTAATTGTTAAAAAAAAATCGAAATTTTTGAAAAAAAAAAAAATCCTTCGATCAGGCACAAGTTTTTTATGTTTTTCAAAAGCTGTATAAATTTTATTGAAATCTACGTAGCGGTTTTTAAGTTACAGTGTTCACCAGTTTGAAAAACATAGTTTTGAGAAAAACGCATTTAAAGTTTTGCTATCGGCTCCGGAGCGGCCGAGCGCCCTTTGTTAATTGTTGAATAACTTGAAAAGTATTTGTCGGATTCACTTCAAATTTTTACACAATATTTTTAAAACAGTATACTTTAAGAAAATGCAAAAAAAAAAATCGATTTTTTGAAAATTCTGACTACCACTAACCCCTTAATCCGGGTCGTTCCGGTTACGTAGAACCGACTGTCGTGGGAACGTAATTTAGCCAATCTCCGTGTTTGCTGTTGTTTTGAAGTTTGAAGGTAATGCCGCCCAGGAGAATAAGAATAATATCCAATAATGTTAAAATTAGTCCGCTTGCTTATCGATTATTAAATTAACAACTTACTCTTAATTAAAACGAAGAGCGCCTATGTGCCAAATACTGTATTTCTCTTAACAACTGAGAAAACCATACAAAATCAACACTTGAAATCGCTTGACTGCAGAATGTAATAGAAAAATTGAGCGCTCGTTGTCTACTTTTAACTGACGATTTCTGATTGCGAGTTGTAAGACAGTTTGTTTGTCGGTATGTCTCAATTGCGCTTGTGGCCGTCGTAAGCTTGGCTCAAAAAATTCGATTTGCGCTGTTTCCATCGTCTGTTGTCTGCTGTTTGACCAAAACTTTACCAACTTTATCAGTGCCCCTTCAGTTAGTTTTCGACTGTTGGCGCGTTTGTGACGTCTTAAGACACTGCCCGTTGCGGTATTGGCGAACCAAAGGAAGTTTGTGTAAAGAAGGCTGAAACAACAATGCAACGTAGTGATAATACATACATATGTAGCGTTTTTTCTTCGGCATTTTCCCCCGAAAACAAATAATTTCTACTATTTTGCGTTTTTCCTATTAAACACTGATCACTTTCTGTTGATAACAAGTGAAGCGTGAAAAAGCGACAATAGTTCCGGTGGATTTCCCTTTCCTTCAACGACGGTTGATGTTAAAAAGCAAATAAACAAAGCAAAGAAATTGTGAAGAAATTGTGAAAAAAATTATGATAAGCACCAACAACTCTTTTGGGACTTATGTTTGCATCGCTTAGTCGTTGTGGTTTAATTTAGTGTACACTTATGTATGTCTGTATGTGCATGTTTCTAATTAAAATATGAAAAAGCAAAATATATTGCAAACTACTGTAATTACTTCGCGAAAAATATTGCATTTGCAGTTGCAAAAATCTTTAAATAGTATAACTTGTGTATGTATGTAAATTTTTTTAGTTTAATTGTGCAACTTCATGGTGAAAGTGCGTTGTCGCAACCGAAAATAAACCGCCTAAAATATGTACATGCATGCAATGTGCAACTATATAGCGCCAAAATAATACGAAATATAAAAATTGAAATCAAAAATAAAAGTAATAAAGTAGTCAGTGACCGATTTGAAAGCCACCAACGAAAAGTGAAGCTGTGTTGCAACTATTTGTTGCATTGTGCTGCAAGTGAATAGCGTTGATCGGCGTGCCGCGTCGATTTATCGCTACATAATTTGCCGTTAAAGGAAAAACAGGAGGTTAACTTCCGACAACGGAGACATCACGAACAGACTAGGCCAGAGCACGCGACCGAATAGAAAGGAAGGATATTTAAAACTTGTTTAAGGCGGTGCTGGTGGTTGTGAATGAAAAAAGCAGCAATAACAAGAAGTTTAAGGAAAGACAGAAAGACAAGGTAGGTGTACTTTTGAAATATAGCAGTTGCACTGATACGAAATCTAAATGAAAAAAAGAAGAAAAAAAAATAAAGTAAAGTAAAATAAAATCAAATGAAATAAGATAAAATGAAATGAAATAAAAAAATCAAATACCAATAAAAAAAAATAATAAAATAAAATAAAATGGTATTAAATGAAACTAAACGAAATAAGATAAAACAAAATAAAATAAATTGAAGAATGGGAAATAAAATAATATGAAATAAAACTAAATAGAGACAAATAATGTGAAAAAGAATATAAACTAAAATAAATATTAATAAAATAAAATAATGCGAAATAAAATAATATGAAATAAAATAACATAAAAAAATAAATAAAAAATGAAATGAAATAAAAAAAACCAATACAAAAAAAAGTAAATAAAATAAAATGATATTAAATGAAACTAAACGAAATAAGATAAAATATAATAAAATAAAATGAAGAATGGGAAATAAAACTAAATAAAGACAAATAATGTGAAAAAGAATATAAACTAAAAAAATACAAATAAAATAAAGAATGTGAAATAAAATAATATGAAATAAAATAACATAAAAAAATAAATAAAAAATGAAATGAAATAAAAAAAACATCAAATACCAAAAAAAAAGTAAATAAAACAAAAAATAAAATAAAATGATATTAAATGAAACAAAACGAAATAAGATCAAGTATAATAAAATAAAATGAAGAATGGGAAATAAAACTAAATAGAGACGAATAATGTGAAAAAGAATATAAACTAAAAATAAAAAAAAATAAAATAAAGAATGTGAAATAAAATACTATCAAAAAAAATAAAACGACATAAAATAAAAAAATAAAAACAAAATAATGCGAAATAAAATAATATGAAATAAAATAACATCAAATAACAAAAAAAAAAAATAAATAAAAATAACGCAAAGTAAAATAAAATATAATGAAAGAAAATAAAACGAAAAAAATGCAAAAAACATGTGCAGGAAAAATATCAAAATATTCTGACTTAGGGATTGATGTCAAACGCCAATGGAAGTTAAGGAAGGCGTACATCCTGCCAATTGTCATCTCAGCGCATGGATTAGTGCGTACAAATTTAGCAGACAACGTCACAACATTTCAGCTCCCGGAATTTCTGATTTTTGATATGCAGAAAGCAGTTCTACTTAATTCTTGCCATATAGTTTTTACAGTGAACGCTTTATTCTTTATCAATTTGTCAATCATTTAATATTTCTGTTATTTATTATTGGCTTGCAGCTAAGCTGCCGCCATTTAATGTTGGTTACTCCTTTTTGGCATGCAGTAAATAAAAAAATAAAACTACATAAAAGAAGTGAAATAAAATAATAAGAAATAAATTAAAAAGACTTAAAATAAAATCCAATAAACAAAAATACAAAATGAGAAAAAATTAGAACATTAAAGTAAAAAAAAAAAAATGAAATAAAATAAAATACATTTAAATTGTAAAGTTGTATTTATTTTACAATAAAATATAACTTTTGTATGCTGTAGAGTTGGGTTTATTTAATGATAAAAAACAACCTACAAAAAAAAAATAAAATAATAATCATAAAAAATTACAATAACAAAATAAATCAAAATAAGGTAAGATGGAATAAAAAAAATAAAGCCAAATATTGTGAAAAAATAATATAAAATACAAATAAAATAAGTACAACTTCAGAATAAATACAAATATAAAACAAGATACAAATAAAAAAATAAGATAAGATAAACGAAAAGGTAATAAATTAAATTAGAGAATCAATTAGCTTAAATTAAGTTAAATAAAATGAAATAAAGTAAAAAGTAATTACTTTTTTTGTTAAGAATAATAAAAGTAGTGTAATGAATTAAAAATAGAGTAAACATTAAATAAAAATTTAATCAAATAAAATAACATTTGCATTGAATTATATATTTTAAAGATACGTAAAAAAGTAAAGAAAATTTAATAAAATTAGAAATTAGAAAATTAAATTCAAATAGCATTCAAAAGCAAAGAGACGAGATTAATTAAATTTAAAATTATTAGATAAATAAAATGTATTTAAAATTAAATTGCAGTACCTTGCAAGCTGCAGGGCCCTAAGCAGTTATAGTCATTTTTTGTTGCATTCCTCGGTTGAACCACTATGGATGCCGAACCAGCCAATTAATCATTTTAAATGTTTTAGAAATTTACAAATTTCGCCTACTGAGACATCCGGTAAAAGAGGCAGTTGTTGTTGCATACTTCGTGCAAGCTCCATGTCCTATGGGCGTAAAACGTAGACCTTCAAACTGCGGAAGCTTGACAGTTTTCTGACTTTAGAAAAAAATAGTAATTTCATATTTTGTTTTGTTTTAAAACATTGAAGCACACACCTTATATGTTACAATTAATATTGTCAGTCACAGGAGTTTCGTTTATTAATATGTGTACGATATTTTTCTTTAAAATGGGGTCATTCATTTTTGTAAATTTGGTGTTGATCGCCAATTGTCACGTAGAACCACCAAAGCCATACTGATTGTTCGATAGAACGCCCGTGTGCAATTAGGTTAACAACAGCTGCAATACCAAAGTAAAGTGCATATTCATCCATATACATACACCTAAGCATATATACATACAAACATACACATATACAGTGCATGCCCTCCCATATGCAACTGAACGCATTAAAATCAAGTTTGTCTGCTCGTTTGTAGACGAAAATCGCAGTCTGCTTGCACACAGTTTACAAACTTCAGCGAATGCATTTCAATTATTTTATTACCTGCATTATATTGGCAGACATGATTGACTTAAAACGAAAAATCAAATAAGTTTAAAGAAGAAACAACAAAATCACTTTAGAAACAAGATTTTAATTTCCCAAACCAACACAGAAGTTGTATGTGACCCACTAAGCCAGTGATGATTGCTTATATACACGGTGGTAGTTACCTAATGACGACGGTCAGCACCGAAATTGGCACTCTTGAGCCGCAAAAAGTTGGAAATGTTGCTTTTCAACACAGTTTTTTTTGTTTTAATTCCTATTAAAAAAGTTCGAACTCGATGGCAAGGTGTCTTGTGACACTTGCATACTCGTTCCGATAATTAATATGTGACGACTTGCGTGGAAAAGTTGTAAAGAGGCATATGAAATAAATGGAAGTATACGAGTAGTTTGGTTGACTGTAGACGTTGTGAAATTATCTACTAAATTTTAAAGTATTAAGTAAACTTATAGAAGAACTGTTATTTTCGCGCGTTTTCTTGCATTCTTCTTTTGTATGCCTTTGTTATTATTATATTTAATATAATTTTTAAAAACTTTATATACATACATACGTAAACATATATAGTAAAACAAATTTTTATGCATGTTTGAGTCGATAAATCGAATAGCTTCTTTCGTTTCCCTTCTCTATAAGACTATATTAATGGTTAAAGTACATGCTAGCATCTTAAAAAATATGGGAAAGTGTAGTAAATTCAGGTTTGAAGGTGGAAATATGCGCGCAATGCCACAGATTAGGGATATACAAAAGACTTAAGGAGCGAACTTGTTTTGTAACCAGTCGCCGAAGGTAGTTAGCAATTGGGAACTCACGCAGAACGGAAGAATTTTAATATAGAACTGACAGTTAAAAGTACAAGGACACCTTATGAACCTAGTAAATGATCGAAATAAATGATAAGCTAGTGAGGAAAAAAAACGAGTTAAAAGTTGACGCACAAGAAAATTCATTCGAAGGCTTTCATATCCAAGACTAACTGATTGTAACTAACGACAGGAAAAGTAAATACAATTTATTTATGCTACTGTTTAATAAGCAAATATCTCAACAGTCAGTTTTTAGTAAATCCTCTGAAGTAAAATTTTCATTCTAAATGTTATGCATTGAACTCAAAACTCAAAACTCATTGTCACAAATTCACCAAAAATTATTCAACAGAAAATTTGTATTATTATTGTGCACATCACAAAAATACCACTTCATTCATTTTAATTACACTTTCCATTTGGGCAAACATGATTTCGTAGCACCCAGCCCACGTTGATGTATCTCATTGTCATCATCATCATCATCATCCATCTCGCTTGGCTAATTGTGGTCAAGGTCAGAGGCGTTAATGTCGCAGGGCCGATTAACTGTCGCTTTTACCGCTTGCACGCAAACTTTACATAGTTCAGCTCATTGTCATAAGTCTTAAGAAATAAAATTAGTTTATTCAGCTACAGTTTTTATATCAGGACGCGATAGTTGCGCTTAAAGTAGTATTTGTTAGCGAGGTATGAAGGTGCGGTTCATTATTTGGGTAGTATTTGAAATGAGTAAAGCAAGCGAGATCTCATTGAGATGAATTGTGATTGGGTCAGGTTGAATAGAGCAGCCACTATAAAGTATTTAGAGGGGTGGCACAACTATCACTGATGTTAGGGAAGGATAGGTTTTCATTAGTTCTCAGGGCTGTTATGAGGAATAGCCTCAACTGATAATTGATTACGTTTTCATCTGCACTGCTGAGCCTAAGTGTAGACTATGCCAGAAGGCCGATAAGAAGTTTCAGCACATTTTACATGGTTTTGTATCCTTTAAAAGGGAGTCTGAAGGTGCCATTATTGTTGTGGCTTACAAATGTAACATCACGAAATATATTGGTAAATGTTCTTCTAGATTGCAGTGCCCTCTGGCTCTGTGATAACTACGTTATATACTACCTCGCAAAGTTATGAGAGCACCATATATCGACCAGTAAGTATTTAGCTATTTATTTTTTAAGTTCTTAAATTCTATAAAACTTATTTTTTTAATTTTTAGTTTCCATAAAAATTTAGGGTGCGGCACTCGAAGTGTAACCAATTTCAGACCGCTCACGCAGCTGATGCACAGGCATGAGCTGTCTATCAGTTGGCTAAATGACAGTCCAGAGTATTGTTTATAGGCGCGCAGAAGCATTTTGCCGAGAGTAAACGCGAAAACAGAAGCTGAGTAATGAATTTAAAACGTAATAGTGTGATTGTATTATATTTGGCTGGAAAATCACAACTTCCGATTGTTCGTGACTTCGAGCACCTTAAAGTAAATAAAGTTTTGGTTTATCGCACCATTACTCGTTAAAATGATACTGGTAGCATCGCGAAACGTCATGGAGGTTGTCATTAAAAGACTGAACCGTCACGTGGAATGGTTCAAAAGTGAAGAAGCGACTTGAGCGAAATCGCCGACGAAGTGCCAATCAATTGGCGAAAAAACTGAAATATCTGACCATAGCATCCGCCGCATATGGAAAAATGATCTCAAAGCCAAGCCTTACAAGATTCAAAAGGCGCATGATCTCAAACCAAAGCAGCAACAAGTCAGACTTGAGACAGGGAAGGAGTTGCTTCGCTTGGACGAAAACGGTCAATTTCCGAACATTGTGTTTTCTGACGAGAAAAATTTTTCAAATTGAGTAATTCGTAAACTCCGAAAACTATAGAGTTTATTTGAGCGACCGTTCATACGAGAATTTGAGTCATCCATTGGCCACCAGGACGCAGCACCCGCCATAGGTAATGGTTGGCAGATGGCCGCTCTCCAATCATTTCTATCGAGTGTGCCGTCAAGTTAAATGCGAAATATTACGGGAATGTATTCAGGAGGTTACTTTGAAGCTGTGGGCAGAAAAACATGTCGGTGGCAGATCATGGACGTTTAAACAGGACTCGGCACCGTCTCACAAAGCTCGAGTGAACCAACAATGGCTAACAAACAATGTTTCATTCACAATGGCTCTCAAATTCACCAGACGCGAGTCCGATGGAATATGGACCATTTTGGAGAGTAAGGCCCAAACTATAAGATTCACCAATCTTGAGGCGCTGAAAAAGCCATTGCCCATGAGTGGTCCAAAATACCTGCAAGTCACATTCGGGCAGCTTGCGATTCATTTCTGGACCATCTCAAGGCCACAGTTAGGGCACAAAGTGGTCATATCGAGGAAAAGTAAATTCATTCTTAATTTTGTATTATTTTTACATATTTTTTACTTTGAATTGAATAAAAGTAATTTTCCGAACTAAACTTATGGCCTTTTTAATTGCTTACACTTCGAGTGCCGGACCCTGTACATAAGCCGTATAAATCCAAGTTTCAAACATTATATTAGATTTATAAAAACTTCACAAAATTTCAAAAAAATTTAAAACTTTTTAATCGGAATTCGAAGAAGAAATTTAGGTATGTAATTTTATAGCCCATTAAATGTTAGTATAAAAAGTTGCAAGTTTGAAGTTGCTAAAAAATCCGATTAATTTTTTATACAATTTTTTTCCCCACGCTGTTGCGCTCTTTCTCCGCGCACGTATACACATTTTTTAGAGTTATATGAAGAAGTTTTCCAAAGTTGAAAGTTTTGAGCCACTTCAAACTTGCACTTTATTATAACTAAACTAGAACTTAGAGCTAAATATACCATAAAGTTGCATATCGCAAAATTTTCCAAAATTCTGAATATATAAATATAGAATTTTTATGAAAATTTTTATGAAATAGAATGAAATATACAACGTGGTGCAAGATTTGTAATATTTGTGAACTAGCCAGTTGCAGTATCACATAATCACTTTTTTAATTTATATTTTCTATTGTTAAACAAAAAATGTACTACTGTGGGCAAAAAGTAAGGTGAATTTGGTTGTAAAATGAAAAATCTTTATTTATTCTTGTAAATCAATTCATCCCCTTCAAAATAATCCCCTCTCGATGAAATACACTTATGCCAACGATTTTTCCAATCCCCGAAACATGCCAAATAGTCTATTTCCGGTATAGCCATCAGCACCTTCTTCGATTCAGCTTTTATCTCCTCAAACGACTCCAAACGGGTTCCCCGGAGTGGTCTCTTGAGTTTTGGGAATAGCCAGAAGTCACACGGAGTCAAATCAGGCGAATACGGTGGTTGCGGAACGATATGCGTGGAATTTTCGGCGAAATGGTCACGAAAAACGAGTGCAGTGTGAGACGGTGCATTATCGTGATGCAAAAACCAAGAGTTGTTGGCCCATAATTCTGGTCTTTTTAGACGAATTGCTTCACGTAAACGACGCATAACGCACAAATAATATTCCTTATTAACAGTTTGGCCAGGTCGAAGGAATTTATAGTGCACCACATCACGAAAATCGAAAAAAACTGTCATCATCATCACCTTTATTTTTGAACGACTTTGACGTGCTCTTTTCGGTCAGGCCTCGCCTTTAGCACGATATTCGCTTGATTGGTCGGTTGTTTCAGGGTCGTAAGCATAAATCCAAGTCTCTTCTCCCGTAATGATGCATTTGAGTCTGAAAGCATTGTTTCACACCCATCAACGCGACGACTTTTTGCCAAGAAATTGAGAGTTTTCGGTACCAAACGAGATTTGACTTTTCGTAGGCCCAAATGGTCGTTCAAAATGGTTTTCACAGATCCTTCTGATATTCCGATCATATCAGTAAGGTCTTTAACAGTCAACTGACGATTTTTGAGCACTAACTCCTTCACTTTATTGACGTGTTGGTCATCTGTTGACGTCGATGGTCGTCCGGAGCTCTCCAAGTCATCAACACCCTCTTTGAAGTCTTTGTAATACTTATAAACATTTTTCTGCGACATGGTCGAATCACCAAATGCCTTCTGCATGCTAAACGTTTCCGCAGCCGAAATTTCATTCCGCAAACAAAATTTGATGGCACTTCTCTGCTCAATCAAACCAGACATTGTAAAAATCGAAAAATGCACTCTTGGTCGTTTGGTAAACACAAACGTAAATATATTACTGATAATGACATTCACATGAAAGTTGGCCCTGATGTTATTAACAGTGCTGCCAACTCATGAAAAAAAAGCTAGAGCGAAATTTTAATTCCGCGAACTTTGACAAATAAATCCACCTTACTTTTTGCCCACAGTAGTTTATAGTCAAAACTTATTAATGTGTGGTGACCTTATCATTAGGTCACTCACCTTATATGTATATCTCCTCTTTTCCTAAATCCTACTCATCTGGAAATTCCAATCATAATTGGGCTAGTGCATTTCTTTCCTTCAAGACTGTACGTTCGAGATAGTACCAAAGTAAACTGTCAAGGCCTTTGAACAAATGCTTCTTCTACATTCTTGGCAGTGCTGGACGTTCACTATGTAGAACCACTTGATTCCTTCTTGACGGAAACTACTACAGAATTCAATGTTCGGAGTTCCGGTGAGGGATATACATAGAATATGTAAGGGCAATAATTATAATTCATATAATATTTGTCCTATATTCGCTTTAGTAAATTTCACTAAATTTTGTGTTCTTCATTCGTCAAGAAGTGAGTAGACTGATTGGAACATTCTTGAAGTGCTGCAGTTAGTTCCACTGCATTGGTAGACACGTATATAAGTAGTATATATGGTGTATTTAGTAATATACCTATTTAGTATATAATATAGTATGTATTTGATCTTTAGATTCCTGATTCGGATCAGGCCTCACATATTCGCTTACTTCTCGCATCTCAAACCATCTTTTGGGCGCACCAAGATCTAATACAAATAAATGATTGATACATATCTTTGACGAATCTACTTTAGTCAATGAATCGCCAGCTGAGTTATTCAAATTTGGACTTGAAGCATCGTTAACAGATGCTGGTGCGAGCTGCAGGGGGAGGATGATAAACGAAATAATCTACTATGGTAGTTGGAATCTCTTAATGACCTAGAAGTATGCTGGATTCTTAGCAACATTTAGCAAACGTAGATGTTGTGGCGTAGGTCATTCTCCCATGTCTAATAAATATAACTTTTTTCAGTAACAGCGCCACTTTCATTTGTGATATCGACATAAGACGTGTTTCTGTGCACTGATCGTCACAGTCATCTTTCGTAAGCGATGCTAGCTTTAAAGAAATTGAAATTTAATTTAAAAAAGTTAGTATCAGAATAGGCGAGGACTATGTGTTAAGAAAATTCCTTATATATATAATTACTTATATGTTCACGGAAGAGTTTATAAAGAGGACATACTAGGTGTAGACACCTTAATTTCATGAAAACAGCGTAGCTGAGTAGAAGATGATGAGTTGATTCCATCTCGTTGCCTTTTAGACGCCAACTAATAGGTATCGCTACATTGTGTATCCAATTTTGTTTTGGAATAACTTTTTTACTAAATAAAAAAACGGATTTTGAGTGATTGAAATCTTTATCTCGACCTTTGCTTGTCTGTTTGTATACTCACAAGAGTGGAATATGATTGACGTACGATGCCATTTGCAAATATAATAAAGCTTCCGATAAACTGATTCATTTTTTGCCCCCACCTTGTACCTTAATAATGACTAGGTAACAGATAATATCTATTTAAGACTTTCAAAATCGTCGAAAGATGTGGCTTGGGTAGGTTGAGAAGCTCTGTTGATCGCCTTTCAGATTCCTACCAGAAGGATCATATCACACCATTTGCCTTGGATTCACCGCACACCTGTAAGGCTGAATGCATCATATGAGATTTGTCAAAATGTGTTAATGGAATTTGGTTTTAAGGGGCGTATTCTAAGAAACAATTTTCAATTACTTGATCGAACACAGATGACCGCGGTACGTTTTATTTGACGTGTCGAGATGTCATGAAAAGATTTTATTGTCGAATATAACGACGGTAAAACAAAAATTGCGTATCCAGAAAAACTACGCAACTATTAACTATCGGGTGTTTTTTTAAGAGCTTGAGAACTTGAGAAAAAAAATATTTCTCGGATGAATTTTTTTTATAATAATCGTGTAGTTAAAATCATGGCATTTAGTTTTGAATACATATGATCTTCGCCATATGTTCGCCGCGGCTACAATTTGCATGGTTCATTCGATCATTCTAATTTTTTATATTTTCCAATAAATCTGAATAATAAATCTAAATTAGCCCAATCAACAAAAATGCGACGCAAACAATGGTCATTTGGCTTCGATTCTTCCACGAACTGCATTTATAGGCACGTAAACTTTTTCGTAAGCTTTTCCACGTAGTTGAAGGACAAAGGCCAATAAGTTGATAACGACGACGAATCGACATTTTGGCGTCTTCTTTAACACTTCGCTCTATGAACTTTACGAACAGATTTTTTTTTTTCAAAGTAAATTTCCACGATTTGTTAACACAGTTTGACATTTTCAGCTGTTAAACCATAGTTATCGATATGGATAGTTCTCATACAGCTAAAAAACACCCGATACTTATGTCACATTATGCAGTTAATGTGTTTAAAAAATGAATAAATATTTTTCATAATAAAAACATATTTTTGTTTACATTGAACAAGACCTACCTTCTTAACTTCTACAAAACAAAAAAAAACACACACACACAAGAAACAAATACAATTTTTGATTTATCTATTACCACAGGAATAGCCTTCCTAGCAATAAATTGCTTTTGTATTTTTATTTGTGAAAATATTGTTGTCAGCAACGTCGAGCAAGGAACGCATAAAACATTTTTGCACATGCAATTGCCTCAACATAGATAAGTGCACTTGTTATTGTTGTTAGTGTTCATGGCGTACGTTAAAATTTTCAAACTTCAAATAATAGATTGTAGACATTTTTTATTAATGTTGTTGTAGCAATAACTCATCTTCATGGCTGTCACTTATTGAGCTGTGCAATGCTATGTTGTTGTTGTGTATTTGCGTAGTTTTGTTTATATAATTTTTTTTTATAAATTTTGTTGTCAATTTCATTCATTTACTGTTTCGTTCAAATATTTTTGTGCTGTTAACTGTGCGTGTGTTGTCTATTCACTGCGTTTTTAGCAACTCTTCTGCCTATTTGCGGGCCATTTTAAGCAATTTACGCTTCCTTTTTTGCATTTCATTGCTGTTGTTGGCATTCAAGTTTTCATAGATAAGTATTGTTGCTGCTATGACTCTAATAGTTTTTGTTTTTGTTATTTAATTAAATTTTTTGTGTGTGTTTTTTTTTTGCAATATGAAGCTGTTGGTTGTCTATGTGGGTACGTCAGTCATCTAGGCCACATAACAATTGTTAAGCGTTTTTGATAAATTGATTAGATTTCACGTGACATGCAAATGCAATTCATTGTTAGTGGAGGGTATTGCCAAAATTGGCAAAATAATGCATAAACATACATACATGCACACATTCTCGCATATAATACCTACCCTCGCTTGGCCGTCACTTCCAAAAACACAAAATGATGAACCAAAAGGTTGCAGATCAGCTAATTACGACTTTTATAGGGGCTCAACATTTCACCTTCCCATATAAATTATTGTAAAAATGGGGACAAAATTAAAAAAAATGTAAGGTCACAAAAATCTCACGAAAAATAATCGTAGCTAAAATTTTACCTTTTTCTTAATTCTAAACTTTGCAAATGTTTGCAAAATACGGTTTTCGAAGTTGTGAATGCTAGTGTTTGGTTGCTTGCCAACTCCAGGTCCTAGTTAAACTCGCCAAATGTTTTTCGATTTACGCAGAGGTCAAGTGTTTAAGCATCGGTCTCTTAACTTCCCGCTATTGTGCAAATTACGAAAAAGTCAGAAAAAAATAAAACAAAGAGTCAGTCACGAAACAATCGATTTCATTTTCACAACATCCCGTTGAATATTAATTTCTTAGTAGTGGTCATGTGGCAACATCGTAGAGAAAAATAAAGAAAGCAGAAATCATGCAGAAAAATTCGTTCAAAACTCGTTCTAAAAATTGTGAGAACATCGGTAGAAAAATAATCACTTTTGTGCAGCACGAAATTTATTGGCTTCTCAAGTGCCATTATAAAATATATGGAATTACAATATTATTTGGCTAGTTAGTTTTGAAAACTTTCACGCAAGTTCTAAATACCGCCTGACGATTAATCCCATCGTTTTACATTCCAAAGAACCGCTGCGGAAGATTTGGGATATGAGACCAATCCCAATGCCACTATCGCAATGCTAATGTCTTTATGATCGTATTTTTCTTGTCGGCATTCTATGAAATGAGTTATCTATTAAAATTTATTATTTTAATTTAAATTGAGTTATTTACCATTTTCTCTTTGGAATAAAAATGTTAACAAAGACTGTTAGATATGTCCACGAAAATGCTTACGGTTGGTGCGCACAGCCTTATTCCATATAAATCCGCATTTTGAATCTGTTTTCATAGTTGATTCGAACAGTGATGATTAACTTTTCACTGGACATTAAATTAACTACAAGATTTTGCAAGATTTGTTGGTGTTTGACAGTTAAGCCGACTTTGGGTAGATTTCTCTTTATTTGGGAGCCTCCTCATCACAGGATTTGTGTTTGACGTGTGTGTATTGACGCGTGTGCTTATGTATCTTCTGCTAGTGCTTTGTATTGTCTCTTCAATGGAATACATGTCAAGGCCGCGATGAATATCTGCGTGAGGTATGTACCAAGGTGCACCAGTCATGGTCCTTAATATTTAAGACTGGACTCGTTGTACTATACTTAGATTACTTTTTGTAGCAGTGCCCCAAGCCTCATTTCCATATTTCCAGATCGGTGCAATTGACGTTCGATATATAAGTACTTCATTTTGCAATCATAATTTGGACTGAGGTCCAAGCAGCCATTACAATTTCTTAAAACAATTTTTAACTTCATTTCGTATTTTCTTTAGATGTTACTGCCAGTTGAATTTTGAGTCGATCGTGATGCCCAGATATTTTGCTTTGGTGCTAATAGTCCTAATTGGTTCGGTGGTTTTCCTTCGGGACGTGTGGCTTATTTGTATTGCGATGCTCCCTTTTTTGAGCCAGTTGAATGCCACATTTAACTCGTTTTGCAAATTTTATTTTGCAAGTTTCGTATCTTTATGAGATACCATTAGGGCTTTGCCATCCGCAAATGTTGCAATCAACCTCTTTTTTGACTTCGCTACTGATAGATCAGCCGTCTGTAAGAGATACTAAAGGGATTTCCAATAAGAGGTGTTATTTTGATATTCAAAGAAAAATGCTATTTTTTTAAAATATGCTAAATTAAATATAAATCGGATGTTTATTTCATTATAAAGAGGAAGGTATTCCGTTAATAGTGGAAAATAACATCAGGCAAATGACCCCTACGAACACGCTTACAGGGCAATATCCTTTTTATGACATTTTCCATAACCGAATTGCAAAGTGGCTGCCCTATGCCCTCGATAGCCTCACGAAATCCTTCTTTGAGGTCTTGAATCAATACGGCGCTGCTGGCGTAGACCTTCTATTTCACGTGGCCCCAAAGGAAAAAGTCACAAGGTGTTAAATCACAAGATCTCGGTGGCCAATTGTGATCACCAGTTCGAGAGATAACACGGTCCGAAACTTTTCCCGTAAAAGATCTATGGTTTCGTTGCTTGTGTGGCACATAACGCCGTCTTGTTGAAAATAAACGTTGCCCAGATCAATGCCATCCAATTCCGACTTGGGCAATACCCGCGTTAATAGGTTGGATGTCTGAACGTGCGTCATAGTATTTAACATAGAATTTCCTGTCTTGGATGTAACTCTTAAGCATCAGGTCATTAGGTAGCAATGTTTTCAATTTATGGAGCAGCCCGGAGTGCCATACTTCGTCAAAAGCTTTAGCTAAGTCGAGGTATATGGAGATGCACACTTTTTTCATTCAAGTCGTCATTAAATTTTATGGATCACTCTATGAACCTGCTTGATTGTTGAATGATTTGGTCTAAATTCAAATTGGTGTTGGGGTATCAAAGAGGGAATTTTAAGCGCATGTAATTTACTTAGGCCTAAATTGTTCGACATGAAACTAACCGTTGTTACCATCATCAAATTGGCAAATAATTTTTATTAATTTATATATAAAAAGACAATAACTGACAAATGGCGAACAATTAAAATTGAATAGACCGCATTGAACGCGATTTAGTTGAATGCACAAAAGAAGACGTTCACGAAAAATTAGCATAGAAAGTTTTATCAACCCAGGCGTTACTATTTCTGTCTACTTACTAATATGTACACATGCATGTATGTGCTTAAGTGCTTGTGTGGGACGATTACTAAACATTTTTTGATGGCGTATTTCTGGCTAAATTTCTTTTCATGTAACTACTTTGAAAATTTTTTTTCGACTAAGCACTAAAACTATTTTGTGCATGCGCCTGCGTAGCTATGAGTTTGCGATGATGTTGTAAGCTTTGTAGCGGCGATAGTGACAATAAATATTTATGCCAAAAAAAGCAAGTAAGTTTGTATGACTGTATGCAAAGTTACTATGTAAGTATGTACATATGTCGGTATTTAGGCAAACAAATTAAAACAACAAGAAGTAACATATGACAATTTTGGTCAACCACAGGCGATAAAAAACGGAAAATGCGCAAAGAAAATACAAAAGTAGTGGAGGTAGCGACGACAGCGTCAACGATGCCATCAATGTGTGTGTCTGCTAATTTGCAGAAAAAGTGCAAGAGAGGAGAAACCAACACAATACTGAGGTGATCAGTAAAAATTTTGATTAACGAAAACGAAAACAAAAAAGAAAATGAAGAAAAAATATTATGGCCAAACTATTTCTGCGTGAGGCATTGTGAAAAAAATTTAACAATTCGAAAATCAAAAAACAAAAAAAAAAAAAAACGACCGAGTCAACAGGAACAGCTGGTAACTAAGTGGAGGCTATGAAGAGCAACTAAGTAGCTGCGTATGCGTACGACATTACCAGAGCGCGGACTCAAGTATTATGAAGTCATTCACCGGCTAGACAAATCAGCTGATAGCCTTTCAATACAAAATCAAATGACTCAATACAAACTTGTACATATGTATGTATGTGTATATACAGTGGCGAGCATAACTGAGTATACGATGATTTTTTTTTTTAATATTTACAATGTCTTTGAAGTTATGTTTTTTTTGGGAAGAATTGTTCATTCTTTAAACAGCACCATAAAAATCACACTTTCACTTTATACAAAATGTAGAAAAATTCAACAAATTTTTCATCTAAATTTTGAACTTTCGTATGTGGATTTTTGGGAAAATTTCGCATATGCAATTTTAAAGCCAATTTTAGAATAATAATGTTCAAATTGCGCTTTGATTTTTGACAAATTTTGTGTTTTGCATTTTCTCATTGTAACGAATGCTCCAATTTTTTTTATGTGGAAGTGAATAAAATTCTGAAAAATCAAAATAACTTAAACTTGCATTTTATTACACCAAAATTTAAAGGGCTATAAAACTGCATACCCGAAAATTTTCTAAATATTCTAATTAAGAAATTTGAAATTTTGATTAACATTTTTTGAATTTTTGTTTTAACTTGTGCAAAGTTCGAAACTCGGAATTACATGGTTTTGCTTAAAAAATGTACAATATTAAAAAAAAAATAACGAAAAAATTCTAGCTCGAGAAACATTGCAAATTTACCAAAAAATCATCATGCACTCAGTTTTGCCAGTGACAGTAAATTTATATACAATATTTTTTGCTCATGTTAACCCTTTAACGGTTCCGTAAGCATTAAAAGAGATTAAACAAAAGGTTTGTTGATTTACTAAACTCAAACTCGTGGTCAAAGCTGACTAATTTAAAATAGCGTATTCGCCATATTGAAATTATTTTCTTGGCAAAGTGAGTAATTGAGATTTTGGAGCTGGTGCTGACCTATCGAAATTCGGATTTCAAAAATGCAAAATGGTAGGATAATTTTTCGAAACTACCTCGAGAGAATTCTCTACACAACGCGGGAGCGCTCAAAAGAGCTTAAAAGTCACTCTCGTTATCTGGAAATGAGAATAGAAAGTTTAGATTGAAACGTTATGATGAACGATCGTGAACGTCTTCTTCTTCGTCGACTATACAGCTCTAACTTTTTCATCGGGTAAAAAAAGTACAATATAAAATGTCAAGCTGCATATGAACTGTTTTGTGGTTACATGTAAAATTTAATAAAAACTTAAGAAACGGAAAATATTGAGTAAATTTGTGAAATATTGTAGTTCCCTGTTAAAAAGAACAATATTCAAAATATTTTGTTTTTATTTAGAACTCAAACGAAAAAATACGCGAGCAAATATTACCGGAGGCGACTCCGCGGCTTCCTATTTTTGCTTTCGAATATAATTACTCTGTTTAATTATTATTATTGTTTATTAATTAGTACATTTTAATTTAAAAAAATTAAGACAAGCTAGAAGAACATTTTTGGCTTGCTCTGTAAATATAAAGACTAATTAGGCCTGTTAATGGTTCAACTTATTATTAAATAAAAAGGGTTAATTTTACTTTAAAAAAATTTAAATGTGAAGAAAAGAGCTCCTCGCGCTTAAGTCGAAGCGAATGCAACGATAATCATTTTAAAGTACAATTTCCTGACCAGTTTTGACTCTAACCAGAGAGAGAGCAATTCTGAAGCCCTACCTTGTGACGAGAATGTTCAGTGGAAAGTTTGATTTATTTTCTAAAATACTGAATAAACCGCCTTGACCCTCTTTCGGAACTCTGGGCGTAGGAAAACACACCGCCGCCATGGATTACCATTGTAAAAGTTCGACTACCGAAAAACCGGAGGCTTAAGGGGGAACACCACTGCGACTTTTCAAAAAAATCGACTTTGTTTGCATTTTCTTAGAGTAGATATATTCAGAAATATGTAAAAAAAATTTTAACTTAAAATCTTGAAAATTGACGTTATACTTTACATATCATTTCAATTATCGCTACTTACTACTCAGCGCTCTCACTGAGCGTCGCCAACGAAAACTTTAAACGGGTTTTTCTCAAAACGACTTCTCGAAGACTTATGAGCCGATTTTAATTTTTTTTTATTTTTGTACATGTATTGGCTACAGTCGTGCATAGCCATTTTTTAAAACTCCAAAAATTAATATTTTTTCAAGCCTTTCGAAAACAGAAAAAGGGTAAAAACACCAACTCATTTTTCAAACCTGTACCATTTTCTCAAAAAAAAAAAAAAAAAAAAAAAAAAAAATAAATAAATAAAAAAATAAAAATCCCGCCATGTACGACGATAGCCATTGATGTATAGATTAAGAATTGTTTTGGGTTTTTTGCTTTCAGATGATTTTTCACCGCTGTATCGTAGCCAGTTTTTTATGACGTCATTGCATTAATATTAATTACAATTGTAATTTTTAACATTTTTTAATAAAAATTTGTGCCAGTATAGTTGAATATATGTTAAATTATCATAATTTGTCCGATCCTCAAATAATCATCCCTACTTATAAAAAAAAATTTATGAAAAACACTTAATTTTCACGCGTTCACAGTGGAGTTCTCCCTTAAATTGCTAACGTGATGGGTTTTCTAATAATAACCTTTTTCTAATGCATAATTGATGTGAGTTCTGATAGTTCAAACGATTTAGAAACTCTTTGGGGCAATTTAAATTCAAAGCGAAAAAAAACATGTTTTTTTTACTTCGACTCCAGCATCATCTATCGGGTTAATATTTTGCAAATATGTATATATCGATGGTTTTCGAGAAAAGCGACACAACTCAAAATTAATTCAAAATTCGGAGTTTTGCCGTTAAAAGCAAAAATCAACTACAGAGTTTATATATTTTTATCTGGAAAAGCGTCATAAGCGAATCTTGAAGCAATTCTGAGAGATGGCGTTAGTGTCGTTTTGTCAGGTGATCGAATTGGCGCGTCACTTATCTAGAAAACTGACCCAACTCAGTATCTTGTATTTTTGAATTATGTCACTTTTCTCGAAAACCATCGATATTTAGAATATCAACCAAATCGTACCATAAATACTGTTTTTCTAAATATAATGACCGAGCGCCATCTAGCGAGACTATTGCAAACTTAACGAAAACCATACTCACAACTCACAGAATACTTTCTGAAATTCGGAGGTGAATCGGATGAGAGTTCACTGTCAAGAGCATTTACGGACATCTCTCAATCAATATATACAAATTACGATTATACATTTTTTAAAAACGTAAATGTATGTGAGCCGTATGTGTTTTCGTTGTGAGGTAACCTTATTTCTTAACAAATATTGTAACCTTATTAAAATTTATGAAAATTCATGTAAGCTTAGCAATACCCAAATCGTCGTACACAAACACACACTCGCTTGCTCATACCCACTTTAGCGTTCAATAGTCTGACGGCGAAATTAAAATTCATCGGTAGTAAAGCAGGAGGAACTAAATGGTAAAGAAAACAAAATAAAAAATAAAATAACTTATGTATTGCATGGTTAGTGAAAAAACGGCAACTAAAACTGGAACAACGCGTCGTTGACGAATTGTATATCATAATACTCGTACACATACGCTTACATACACATGCATATGCTCGTATGTACCTGCTCACCTGCACTTTCACTGTCAATGTTAAATATGCATGAGTGGTCGGCATAATTTCATGCAAAATCACACACACACATAAATAGTACATGCATATACATATGTACATATGCGTTAATGCTTAGGCTAATTTGTGAATTTGGATTTTTGGGATATTCAGGGACTTTTTCCAAGAGATTTTTGAAGCAACTTGTTTAACTTGTTTTAGAGGCGTTTGTCTGCTTCAAGAATTTCGTTTGGAAATATATTTGTTTCTTTTTTTCTTCAAATTAATTTAATTATTTGCTTACAATAAAATGTAAATTGGGTTTATGGTGACTATAGAGGGTGCGCCAGAGCATCTAGTCCTTTACAAAATTCTGGGTTGTTTAAACACATATTAAAAAAAAAATTAGTTTACATGAAAAAGTTTTAAAATCATCTTTTCGCTGAATTTCCGGTAACAAAAAATTGAGATGTGATTGCAGAATTTTAAAAGATTTGTTCACTTTGATTACATTTGAAAATTGTGCTGTCATAGATCAGGCAACTTTTTAAAAAGGAGTGATATTTACGTATCGAATTTGTGCTAGATGAGTGCCTTCAGTACTGGGTTCCTTCATGTATTTGGGTGGAAATAAACCTTTCTATATACTATTCAAGCGGTAGATACTACTTTACACAAGATAAAGACGACACGTACAAGGATTGTTTCTAGAAGTGGGATACCATCTGTAGAAAATTTCAACTTCTCCGTCAATATCGAATAGTCTGACATAAATAGCACAGATAAATGGATTTTTGAAAGTATTTTTCAAAGTAAATAGATGTTGACTTTTTGTCGACCCATTTTTATACTAAAAGGAGACTACATCTGAGGCTTTTGCTTTAAATCAAGAATTATTTGGGCTTCAGAATTGATTTGGACCCTGTTGGGTTAGAAAAACGCTCTGCTTGGCTAATAGATGTGTATTCATTTGCTCACTCTGTAAGTACTACATATAAGCAAATTTAAGGGTAACTTCATTTATAAATTTTACTTTCCGTATTTATTCCAAATTTGTTAGCAATCTGTGCTTGATAGATAATTTAATTCAGTGAAATACGATTCAGTGGCACTGTGACTTTGCTTAAATCCAGATCTTAATGTTTTTTGGCGGTGTAGTGAGGCAACACGGGCTATGCTTCATGTATAGGCTGCCGCCGTAGGCGAAAGGACTACTATGAGTTCTCTATAAAAAAATTGACTCATGGCTGGGTATCACACATATTTTGGCTAGACATTTCATTATCCTCGAAACACAGTTGGCATTCGGTTTCAGCATTAGTTTTACTTGTACGAATCACTTTTTACTAAAAGATAAATAAAAACCTATGTATACGTGGGATCCCATTTCCACCCTATCTACTTAGAACGCTTTCTTTTAGTGATGAATCGGTTAGAAGAAAATCAGTTAAGTTCAAATAATGGCTTATACGCGGTTGCAAGGAACCTCGTTGCTGTAAAGACGGGCCTAATCCTATGATGGAGATTATGGAGAGGCAGCACAGCTTTTGTTGAATAATTCGTTGCAATATGGAGGGAAAATTTCGACAAACAAATAAAGAAGAACAATCGAAGGAACGATTATTTGTACTCGTATACAGTAAAGTAACTCATTTAAGCGTGAGTGGCCGGATATAAAGCGTTATCAGATCGATGGTACTTTTTCCAATGAAGTTTTTTGACAAATCACACGTGATTACTGTTAAACTAAATACATAATGTTTTTCAATATTCATTGTCATTTCATCGTGGAAAGACTTACGTCTCAACAACGTTTATAAATTGTGCATTTGCATTACGAAAATCGACGTTCTGTGAAAAGTGTTCATCGCGGGCTGAGGCCAACTTATCATGTAGATAACCGTTCAGCGATGAGACTCATTTTTGGCTTAATGGCTGCGTTAATAGCAAAAATGCAGTATTTGCGCTGCAGAACAACCCGAAGCCATTCAACAACAGCCATTACATCCATTGAAAACAACCGTGTGCTGCGGCCTAGAAGGAATCATCGGCCCATACTTTTCTAAAGACGAGGTGTAACAGTGAATGACGAACGCAAACGACTTTTTGATGCCGGAAATTGAAGCCCGTGATCTCCACAACATTTGGTTTCAACAAAACGTGAAGCAATGTATTTACTGCGCCGTCGTTTCGGTGAGTAAATTATCTCTCATCCCGGACCAGTGGATTGGCCACCAAGATAGGGTGATATCACACCTTTGTACTTTTATTTGTGGGGATATGTAAAGTCTAAATGCTTGTGGATAAACCAGCTTCCGAGGCATTGGAAGCCAATATTACTAAAGCTATTCACGAATAACCGACCGAATTCCTTCAGCGGGTCATTCAAAATTGATATTTTCGGATGGCCACAGTTGCGGGGAACATTTGAAAGGTATTATCTTTAAAAAATAAATGAAATAAAATAAATGGTTCTACACAAAAATAATAAAGATTTCCCAATCAATTTGAATTTATGATGTTTTATTTCTATTTAAAATCCGATAACTCTAAATTGTTCAATCTTCACAAAAATCACTGTATGTGTAAATAGATTTAAAAAAAAAACAAGGTGCTTTTGTTCTCCAAAGCTTCTAATAGTAATAGGAAATTGTGAATAAATTTCATACACGCGAGTGGTAGCAAACATTTCAAAGTTTTACAACAACAAAAATACTCCAATCGGTTGAGTAATTTTTGATTTGCTGCAGCTTGACTATTAATTTTACGGATTTTTAGCATATTTTGGCATATAGAAACTCCATTTTTGTAAGTTTAAAATTTTTTTGTCGACATAAACCTCCCTGGAGAGATAAGCTGCAAGGTACAAGAAACCATGTGCGAATCAGGACATTCAGTGCATAGCTATTAGCTTACATATGTATATATTTATGTGTATACTTTGACCGCTGTAGCCGAACGGCTTGGTGCGTGACTACCATTCGGAGAGAACGTAGGTTCGAATCTCGGTGAAAGATCAAAAATGAAGAAAACGGGTTTTCTTATAGCGGTCGCCCCTCGGCAGACAATGGCGAGCCTCCGAGTGTATTTCTGCCATGAAAAAGCTGCTCATAAAATATCTATCGTTTGGAGTCGGCTTGAAACTGTAGGCCCCTCCATTTAAGGATCAACATACATACTTTGGGACTTTATTTTATAAGGAATCAATTGTACCAGTAAGTGGAAATTAATTTGAATATTTTTGGCTACCGTTATTAATTATACATATATATGTACATATTCGCACGAGTACCGGGATGCTTAATTTAAACGAACCGCGCACGTGGAAACCGGTCCATATTTTTTTCTTATGTTTATAGGACTGTAAGACACACATCTGACACTTTTTAGCGTCCTCGGATCATTAGAGTCTGCCTGGCCGGCCAAAAATGTGGGCAAACAATTCTTGGATTTTGCATGATGATAACGCTCCATTGCACCGGGCCCAAATTGTGCTGGATTATTTGACCAAACACTAAGTAACTACCATCGTGCAAGCACCGTATTCACCTGATACGGCCCCGTGCGACTTCTGTTTGTTTCCCAAGTTGAAGTTACCACTTCGTGGAAGGAGATTTCAGTCGGTAGAGGAGATCAAAGAGAATGCGATGAAGGAGCTGAAGGCCATCTCTTGTCGGCCTACCAGGGGGGCATGGAAAACTGGGTTAAAAGTTTGCATATGTGTGTTGCTTCAGACGGGTCATATTTTGAAGGAGATAAAATATATTTCCCTGAAATTTAACTCTGTTTTGTTTTATTTAAACATTCCCGGTACTTTCAGATCACAGGGTAGATGTAAGCATTTAAGGTGCAACTAAATGCCATCTTAGCCTCGTGACTAGTGAAATCATGCTTGTTGTCAATATTTTGTTGAAATTTTGCAGCATTTTGTATATTTTTTATAATTTACGACAAATATTGTGTTAAGCTGCTTTGTGTTGTAATTTTTGTATAATTTTTTCATTATTGTTTCCTTAATGCATTACGAATATGTAACATTGCACATGCAATATCTTTATGTTTGTTCAACAGTTGTTGTTGTTTTTTGCGGTTTCGCGTTCGCTTGCATTCTGTGGCGACGATAAGCGAAATTATTTATTTTTTATTGCTAAAATTGGAGATACCTGTAAATGAGTGAAAATATTTACAAATACTTATATACAAACGTAGTTTTATGCAGCTGTAAGATAGTATACGAGTATACATACGCATGTGTGAGTAGTTGTAAATGAAAATCTGGTTTGATAGTTACCCAGCAAAAATTTAGGGACTTCACATATATATCTAGTTTAAGTAGTTTTCTGCCAGAAAATAATGTTTTTCGAAAACATTTTTTAATATAAGTCAACTAATTCTATGGTTACAAGCTGTAAACGCATTAGTCGATTGAAGTGAGTTTTGATTTATCATCCACTCGTATGTATGCTAGCATATTCTGCTAATAAAAATATATATTTACCTGAAACACCCACCTCTCGAGCACTTTTTCCCGCAGTTTTTAATAAAGATATGTTCTATTGCATGTATACATAGGATGCTTTTCCCCGAAAGCACGAATTCCGACTTAACCGGTTGTTGCTTATGACCCCAGAATTGATTTTAATAGTTACAACCAGCATCCAGTTGGTATTTTTTTCGAAGTATTTATCTAATCAATAACCTTTTGGGAGTGAATATTAATTTATTTAAATGATGTAAATAAAACTCGAAAATACGAATTAAATGGTTGCGGTAGAAACACATTGAATCGTCTCGTCGCTGACAAGTTCAGCGACCTACAAGCAGATGCTATTAGTTTCATGTCGATGGTCAAACGCGTTGGCCTTGACATAAAAGTGGAGAAAACAAAAATATAAAAAAAGAGAAAAAAAAAACGAATCATCATTAATAGAGTTACATATTTACATACATATATTGCCTAGGGGATAATTTACGATGATGCGGCAAAAAGTTAGCAAATGGTGGAACTATCTGTACTATAATAAAGTTTTAGGACTGTCATGTCTTTGCTCGTATATTGAAAACATTATGAAAAAAATGAAAGTGAAAAAGTTAGCAGTATAACATTGGGTTGGCAATTTTTTTTATGGAACTTAATAACTTTGTTCTGTAATGTATTGCCCATTTTGATCAATGACCTTTTGCCATCTTGCAACCAGCATCATAACCCCACGCTCATAAAACTTCTGGTTTTTATTAGCGAATAACTGAATCAGGTACGATTTGATATCATCATCATTATTGGAATTTCTACCATTCAAGGAGTTTTGTAAAAATCGAAACAAAAAGTAATCAGATGGTGCAAGGTCAGGACTATATGATGGATGTGGCAAAACATCCCTACTAAGGTTAGGTTAGATTAGGTTGAAACGGTTGTCCACTGTAGGACACACTCAGGCTCATGGCCCATTGTGATGCCGCGTGGGGAACTAGCCCTTATCCCTCCTGAAACCAATGTGTACTTTTCAAACATTTTATAAGATCTTAGATTTCGACAGAGCTGAGATCTTCATTAAAAAATTGTCCACCCAAAATGACGGGTCTACGTCTGGATAGAGCAGGACAGTGACACAAAAGGTGCGGGATCGTCTCTTCCTCGTCTAGACAACTTCTACATAAGTCATGTGGGTGCACACCCATTCTCTGGGCGTGCCTACGGATTAGGCAGTGCCCCGTAATAACTGAAATCAGTGTGCTAAGACTACATATGCTTATCTCTTCTTAGTAGAAGTTCCGTGCGTTTAGCATTGAGAGTCGCCCACATTTGTCAGGCGATTTTGCAAGTGCCTTCATACGCCATCTTTCATTCGCTACTCTTACAATTTCCTAGCGGATACGAAGTCTGCATATTTGCAAGGGTATACCTATATCACTGTCTATATACTCTTCAGTTAATTTGGTACCGATTCTCGCTAGATCATCGGCTCTGCAGTTCCCTTCCATGTCACAATGGCCAGGAACCCATGCTACCTTTAGGTGAAATGACTCAGCCATCTCGTTAAGAGATGTGAGGCATTTCATGGCTACCTTGGAGGTTGTCGACTGTTTTGTGAGAGATTTTATTGCCGCTTGGCTATCAGTGAAAATGTAGATATCATCTCCAGGTTTTGCATCACTGTACCAGTGTCACGGCTTTCATTATTGCCATCAGTTCAACCTGAAAGACACTACAGCAGTCGGGAAGCCGAAAACTGAAGAAGATCTCTAGATGCTCGGAATATTCACCTCCGTCCACCTCTGCTATCGAGCTTTGAACCATCTGTCACGTCCTGTTCCCACTCTTCCCTCGAGGGTAGGAAGGTCAACCAAGCTCCAATAATTTTTGCCGAGTGGTCAAAGATGTGTGTGGCCTGGCATTGTCATGATGGAATGCAATACTTTTTCAGTTTGTCAATTCGGGCCGCTTTTCTTCAACTGCATTGTTTCATTTCGTTAGTTGTTCAATGCAGATATCAGAATTGATTGTTCTGTTGGGTGGGAAGAGTTCAAAGTAGACAATTCCTTTGTAATCTCACCAAACTAATAACAACATCTTCTTTTGATGAATATCAGCTTTTGATGTTGTTTGGGTTGGTTCACCTGGCCTGCTCCACGATCTTTTCCGCTTGATATAGTTGTAAACAACCCATTTTTCATCGTCAGTTATCAGTCTTTTTAAAAATGGATCATTTTCATCTATGAGTGAAATCCACAATTACTTAGTTGCCAACCCAATGGAATAAATTTGTATATGTATGTAATTATTACCATAAGACTATTTCTTTACTTTTTCTGTCTATTTGTCTGATTGAACAAGCTAATCTCCGTACTCGATAAATCGAATTTGACGGAAGTTTCTCAATGACAAACCTCCGAGTGTATTTCAGCCATGAAACAAGAAAATCTGCCGGTCGGAGGTGGCATACAACTGTGGGTCGCTTCATTTGTGGAACAGCATCAAGACGCCACCATAAACTGGAGAAGCGACTCGGCTCAAACATCTAACATGGGATGTATATATATATAGGTGACTCATTTTGGTTAGGTAAAAAAACCTTTTCCAAAAAAAAAATCGTAGTCCACTAGCACAACCTATCGGATCAAAATCTTTCTTTCAGGTTTCACAAGTTTTATTTAAAATACGACTTTTAACAATTGTATGTGAAAAATCACATCATTTAAATGTCTACCATGATCACGTCTACAGGTAAACTCCGCTAAACAGTCGATTTATGAATGTCTAATTGTTAAGCAAGTCGAGAGATGGATGTTGAAAGTTGTTCAGCAACACTTTGCGTCAAAGCAGCAATATTCTCAACCAAACATCTAGTTTTTGGTCTGCCAGTCCTTTCTCTATCCACGAGAGAGCCAGTTTCTTGGAATTTTTTCACATACCTTTGATTTGCCGACTCTTTCGGATGAATTTTTCCACAAAAAGAAAATCACGAATTTTGCGAGATGTTGTTCCTAAAGATCGACTATTTTTATAATAAGCTTCAACAATTTTAACGCGTTTTTCTGTCGTGTAAAATTAGACATCTGTCCAATTGTCAAATGTCAAAAGTTACATAAAAAAAGCTACCGCCTAGAAATGATTCATTACTGACATCTAGGCGTCACTTCTGAAAAACGCTTTATGTACACACATACATACATAAAAAAAGTGGCACAAAATTAATCATTCATTTCGTTTTATTTCATAACTTTTTTACTAAAAAAATAGTTTGAATGACGCAAATCTTTTTATGGATCGTATAGCGGCCGCCGTAGCCCAATGGGTTGATGTGTGACTACCATTTAGAATTCACAGAAAGAACGTAGGTTCGAATTTCGGTGAAACACCAAAAATTAATGAAAACATTTTTCTATATTAATAGCGGTCACCTCTCGGCAGGCAATGGCAAACCTTCGAGTGTATTTCTGCCATGAAAAAGCTCTTCATAAAAATATCTGCCATTCGGCGTTGGCTTGAAACTTGTCGAACAACATCAAGACGCAAGCCACAAATAGGAGGAGGAGCTCGGCTAAACACCCAAAAAGGTTGTACGTGCCAATTATATATATGTATATAGTGTCAAATATGATTGACGTACGAGGCCATTTGCAAAAATTATAAATCTTTCGATAGGATGATTAATTTTGTGCCACCATGTATACCAGAGCTAGCTATGACGTTGACAAGCACAGAGCGTTAACCCTGCCCACATCTCGTGTTGGCTGCTCAAAACTTTATTTACTGTAGAATAAAAATAATAAAAATGCAATAGTTTGCCCATTTTGACTAATCCTCTTTTGGATTTTCAGTTTTAATAAATTTTTTATGGAAATGTATTTCATTCTCCAACAAATATCGTATAAGTCAATATTTATAATTCTGTACAAGATTAATAAAAAAATTTAAAAATGTTTATAAAAATTTCAAATTTTTTATCAGAATTTTTAAAATGAAATCTGGATACGCAGTTTTTATAAAACACTGAGCCACAGAAAATGAGATATTAACATATTTTCACCATGACCTAAATCTGGCGTACTTAACAGTAAGATGACTGGATTTAAACACAAATATGAAAGCTCTATGGTTCACTGCCAACATCTAACCGCTTGACGGTGCTTTTTGGGGAAAACTATTTATTTTATTGCTCTTAGCAACGCTGTATTGCTAAAAGAAATGTTCATATAAAGTCAGTGGATATATTTGTTTTTACTTTCTGCTATCCAAACATTTTCTCTGAAGTAGTTTGCCTGCTTTCGTATTTTTATCGAAAGCCTTTCCACTGGGCAGGGTTATCAATCAAAATATAAACCATGAGCATCCGCACTAAATAAGCAATGGAGATCCTGTGAAAAGCTCTGTCACTAAGATGTTGGATACTAGTAGGAAGTTTTTGTGCGATTGCCCACATGTCTAGTTACAGAACAATGCCATATTTTGCACGCTAGCCTGCTTTTATTTTTTAACAATTCTTGGTATATGATTATTTTAAAGTGATCTGCAATATGTTCTGTTAAGAGACAACATATTTTAAATGAAGGTGAAACTGAGTCAAGGGCTGTAAAGGCTATCTGGATATGAGTAAAGACATCGGTGCCTAGAGCCCTGAAAGAGATGTTGTGTCTCAAGGTTACCAAATTTACAGCAGATGTTAAAAGTGGCGAATTCCATGCTGTTGAACTTAAGCTCTAGCTTAGAGAGAATTAATTAGTAATCACTAATTAGTAATTAAGGCAGCCGCTACGTTGGAACTCCTTTCAATAATCTGGCCGAGGAGTGGGTAGGCCACGTACCGCCTGGAGATGCTCAACAGAAGCTGAAGTGAACGCTCTTGGTCTTACGTGGAACGAACTGGTATATATAGCTCAAAGCCGTGTCCATTGGCGAAGAGGCGTAATTGATGCCCTATGCTCCAATGGGAGTTAAACAAAAAATGTTTATTTGGAAACAACTTGGAACATTCTGGTTGGGTCTATATTTTTAGATGCTTTTTGCGATATACACTTTTACCGTAGATCTGAAGGAATAAAAAGTCAAGTCTTAAAGGAAACGCCACTGTGAAAATTAAAAAAAAATCGATTTTTTTTGCAAATTGTTAGTATAACTAGTCAAAAAAATGTGGTAAAAATTTTAAAGCAAAATTCGCTTCATTCCCGATTCTATGTGCACTTAAGTGAGCGCCCGTCGGTTCGACCCCGTAGCGCTTACGATACGATGCTTTATTTCAAACGCGTTTTTCTCGAAACGACTTTTTTTGATACGATAGCAACGATTTCTCAAAGACTAATGAACCGATTTTAATTTTCTTTCTTTCAAAATTTTTGTTATCGCTATCGTTGTACTTAGCCGATTTTCAAAATTTTGAAAATAACTATTTTTTTGGGCCTGTTGGAAATCAGAAAAATGGTGAAAAACACACATCGAAATTCAAATCACCACTATTTTGTCAAAAAAAAAAAAAACGGCTACGTACAACGATAGCCACTATTGTGTAGATTAATAAAATTTTTGGGTTTTTGATTTCAGAAGATTATTCATTCCTGTATCGCTGCCACCAGATGATGTCATTTTTTTAACTCGTTACGCTTATTTACATAAATTTGTCAATTTTCAATATTTTTTAATAAAAATTTACATCAATATAGTTTAATACATATATAATAAATTGCCTTTTGTCCGATCCTCGAATCCTAGTTACAAAAAAAATTGCCAAAAATCGTCTATTTTTTTACCCCCCCACAGTGGCGTTCTCCCTTCAGCTACTTTACAGGTACATACCTGCGTCATATTAAAGCATGTGGATTTTGTGACAACTTATTTGTTTCTTATTTAATTTGAATAATTTGTATTGAAAATATTGCTCATTTTCCTATGAAAACCATACAAATTCAAGTTTCATCCTTTGTGCAAATTAAAAAAAATTGAAAATTTTCATAAAAATTTCACACTTTTTAATTCCGAAAAAACTATATAAATCTAAGTTTCAGACTTTGTGCAAATTTAAAAAAGTAAAAATTGTTTTATATATTAAAAATTTCACACTTTGTAATAAGAATTTATAAAAGTGTTTTTCGCCAAAATTTGACTGCTTCTCGTTGTGTTTTTAATTTTCATACACTTTTTATAGAAATATAGTTCAGTTTAATATAAAACATAGTTTAAACTTTTGTGCAAGACTTATAAAAAATCGGACAATTTTCATTAGCATTTTAAACTTTTTAATCAGAATTAGAAAAAAATTTGTTATGCAGTTTTATAGCCCATAGAATTTTGCTATAATAAAGTGCAAGTTGCAAGTAACTAATATACAAAATTGCGTTGATTTTTTACAATTTTGCTTCTGATGGTGTTGGGTGTTTTCTTCAATAAAAAAAATTGTTAAGTTTTGGCGATATTGACGTAATGTAAAATTAATACACAAAAGCAAATGTATTTCTTAACACAATTTTCAATATAAATTACATGCACTTCATTGGTATTAATTTTTTTTGTATGAATATTTCAAAAATTTTATAATAATAAAATCCAAAACGGTTGTCCAAATAATACACCTCAATATTTTAACCAGTTTTGAGTATTTTGTTCATTTGTTCATTGAAAAAAAAAATCATCAAAACCCAAGCTTTTCAATTGGAATTTCTTGAAAAATGTTTGGTATGCAGCTTTGTAACCGATCATTTTATTTTTATGTGGAAGAAAGTGCACAACAACGTCGGCAAAAAATGATCAAAAATCAAAAATGGGAATGAAATCAATTTCCTGCAAATAAGTTTCGTTAATTGAAAATTTTAAGCAAACTTTCGAAAGGCATACTAATTTCTGTGCGATAACCAATCGCTGCACAGCACTCACAAAAATGACCTTGCAAAAATCATATGTTCAATGGATGGGAGCTGTGGTAGTTTGATAAGTAAAGAGCTTCTGCTATGAATTTTAAAACATCGAATGCGTAACAAAGCTAGGGGAAAACAGCACACTTTTAAATTCTTTTGTTTTGAAAAATTACTCAGGGCAAATATTACGGTCTCACAAAACGGGTGGACAGGACAGGTGATCACCGTAGGTCTATACAATTATGGTAACAACAATAATTTGGCGAGCAGGACTTCATTGTGCTATTGCTAATGTGTAATGTTGTGAGATTGTGCTCACGTTTAATTTTTTTTTTCATATAGCAAAAACCTTATAAATACAAGCGCCACATTTTGTACCACAAATATCAAGAACTAATGATCAAAATTTTCAACTTTTTCTTCAGAATTTTTAAAACAATTTCGGGTATGCAACTTTACAGCTCTTTTAATTTTAGTATAATAAAGTGAAAGTTCCAAACCGCTCGAAAATCCCGTTGATTTTCAACCTTTTTTTTTTTGCATGCGATGCTGAGCATTTTTTTTTTTCGTATAAAAGGCTTCCGAGCATATGTGAAAGAAATTATAGCCCTGCGTGGGAATTTCTGAGAGCAACTTTCCTTATTGCCTTCAGTTCAGCCTGTAAACACTGCAGCGTTCAGGTACCTGAAGGCTTAAGAGTACAAGTACATAAATATAAGTTAAGCATTTTGAAAATTTGGTAGTTTTTTTTTTTGAAATTTTTTGCAAGAGTAACACAAGCCGTTGACTGGGTTAAACCGCCGCTCAAACTGGAAATGAAGATAAGAAGCAGTGAAGAAAGACAGCAAAGTCAAAAGAAAAGTAGATTTTATTACTCTTATTGTTGTGTTGTGCAGAAACGGCACCATCGTCACAGTACGACAAAACAAAAAGGCCAATCATCAGATGCAGTCGTCTCTGCTACTATGAGTAATTTAATTGCGGCATGCCACATGCTTGTGACGGCACCGGCGCTGTATAACGACTTATGTACATACATATGTAGGCGGAAAGTGCTTCCACGGGTGAGGAGGGAAAGCAAAATAAAAACAAAATAAAGGAGCACAATTGCAATACTTTCATTGCATTTCGCTGTTGCAGTTGCTGTTATTTACTCGCGCAAGTGCAAATGTGACCGCACAGAGCGATATTACATAAACACACAACCAAATGCGGGCTGACGGTGTGCGGCGTCAAAATCGGTGGCTGTGGACTGCACTGCCATTATATGGTGTTGGTTGTTTACACTCGTACGTAGGCACATACATTAAAATATTTGTGTGTGTGTTTTAACGGTTTTTGTGCTTTCATTAATTTCGTTAAAGTTTCTTCAAAGTGAATGCATTTCGCTGGTGGTGAAGGTGTTGCCATTTTCTTTACTTACGGAGCCGGCTTTGTATTGTTTTTTCTTTTCTTTTTTTTGGACTGGTTGCTGACTGTTACCTCATGGCACCATAACTAAAATTTAATTGCAATTTAGTCAAGCTAAATGAGAGTTACGTTTGTATGTATGTGTATCAGTTCGCACGTGCTATTGTGCCAATAGCGCTGTTTATTTTGATTTTTTTATATCCGTAGTTTATTTCGTTCAGGAAAAGTGTTGAGCTGGATTGAAAGTGATGCAGGCGTAAAACTTAATGATGCGGTGAAAGAACTCGGTTGAGCGAAATAGTTTCTTATCTAATGTTTTATTTGTACACATCAAATGCTTTGATTTCATAAGTTGGTGCAAATTATTTGCGCTTGAGAAGAGATTGCATGAACACTTGTGTTCAAAATAATAGCAGCGCATTATACTGCAATTTTTTGAATAATTATTTATTTATTATTTTTTACAAAATTAAAGAAAACTTAAAAATGGAAAAAAACAAAAATAAAACAAAAATTAAAAATGAGTTCAATACATGTTCACACTAATTTCAAACTGTTTTGTCAGAATTAAAAAAAATGTTAAGTATGCAATTAATATATAGCAAACACCTTGTATTTCAAATCTCTAAACTTTGTACAAAATTCACAAAAATTTAACCAATTTCAAAAAATTTAATACAAATGTTTGGTTCTTTTATCGGAATCTATAAGTATAGAAAAATTTTAGGTATGCAGTTTTATAGCTCATTAAATTTGGTACAATAAAATACAGGTTTGAAGTGGCTCAAAAATCGCGATTACGCTTGACAATTTGTTCCTGGCAGTCTTGTTAATTTTTCCACATAAAAAAAAATCGAGCATTCATTATATGGAAGAAGAAGCATGGCACCGCCAAGGCCCTCGCCTCATTTGAAATTGTGTGTTTTGGGTGTTTCTTTAAAAGCGTGTAAAACAAAAACGAAAAAAAAAATTATTTTTGTTTTCTGCATTTTATTTTTTGATCTACATAGTTTTAAAAAATAAAAATAATTTGGCCATTTTAGGTTCGTTCAAAAAGTTGTCAGCCTTCAAAAAATGCTCTTTCAAAAAGAGGTATGTCGCTGGCGACACGGATTCCTGGACTCACAGGACAAAAAGCTTCTTGCTCATTATGAACGCCGTTATCGTGTGAACTACGATCTTAAAAAAAATTGACAAAAATGGCGGTCGTTCAAAGATCACAATCGGTTTTTTACCGTTTTTTTACTCTAAAGGTCCGAAAAAAATACTAATACTGAATGATCGTAGTTAACACGATAACGATATCAATTCTACGTAATTGTAATCAAAATGGCTTAAGTAGAACCGGCTATATCTTTGTCCATTGCCCATGGGAAGACCATTTTTTGAAGGTTGACAACTTTTTGAACGAACCTCGTATGGGGAAAAAAAGTTTGATTTTGTAAGAATGGATCAGAAGAATGGAATGGACGCGGCATCAATCGGCCATGAACTTGAGTGTGTCCTACAATGGACAACCGCTTCAACCTAACCTAACCTAGGAATGGATCAAAAAATAAAATAATGAAAACAAAATAAAACATATTTTTTCGTTACCGTTTTACACGCTTTTAAAGAAACACCATTTGAAATGAGGCGAGGGCCTTAATAAAAAAATTATCAAAAATCAATGTGAATGCATTTTCAACCGCTTAAACCTTGAACTCTGTTATACTAAAATTGATTGGCTGCGAAACTGCGTTCTAAAAATTTTTCTCAAGTGTTTGCCTAAAAATTGTTTGAATTTTTTTTTATTGTAATTTAAAATTAAATAAAAAAAGAATTTCAAAATTCCTTGACGGTACTTTTCTTATGTCATCTTTGATTTTTGCCCAGTAGACAGATGCAGAGTTTTACACGATAGAACACGCGTTAAAATTAATGTAATTTAGAACAAAAATAGTCGATCGTTAAGAACAACATGTCGGAAATTTCGTAATTCGTTAGAAAGGAAATCATCGTCAAAGGTTGGTGAAAAATGTCAAGAAACTGGTTCTGGTTATGTCGAGGATAGGATAAGGACTGACAGAGTAAAAATTGGATGTTGTGTTGAAAATATTGCTGGTGTAGCGCGAATCATAGTTGAACAACCTTCAACATCGATATCTTGACGTTCTCCATAACTATCATACTATAGTCATTCATGAATCGATTGTTTGGCGGATTTTACCTGTAGACGTGCTTATGTCGTATATTGTTATTTGGTAAGAGCCGTATTTTGAATTAGAAATAGTGAAACCTCAAAGAATCTAAATATTATATTTATATTTTACTTTAAAACCACATCTAGGCGCGTCTTTTGAAAAACCCTTTATATGAATGTGTGAGCGCGTTAGTATGAATAATGTAAGTAAATTTGTTAGAATATTTTTTATAAACAAATTTTTTTTCACATCAGTGCCAATATTTTGTTTGTTCAATTACTTAGCTTTAATTTGAATGTGATTCATTCTAATATAATTAATTCACTTCAAATTCTTTCTAATTTTCTTAACATGCAGGTGTCGGACAAAGTTGTTAATTTGTTCTTATCTTCTGCACTAGATTTGCCTGCATTGACTTTATATGTACTTTTTTTGATGAGTATATTAAAATGCAATTTTTTTGTAAATTATTTATTAAACAATTATAGATTTTTATTTATTGTTGTCTTAAATAAATTTATTATTTATATACATACTCAATCTTGAGGGTACTACACTTTCCACATACATATTTATTACATTTAGTGCAATGACAAGTTTTCTTAAAAACCCAATTTGGCAAGATTTTCGCATATTTGGATTTAGTCAAATTAATATTTGCGGATTAAACTAATATTTGCATGTTCTGAATTTATTAAGCATTAAATCAGAAATCCGTCAAAATGACGGGTCCGTAAATCTAGTGGCAACCATTTTTTATCAGGGTTGTCCATTTAAAGTGGGAGTAAATTTATAACTTTTGGCAGCCGTTTCAGATGAATCAATAAGCGAATCGCCCCTGCTCGCTCACTGGGCTCTACAACGAAAAATTTGCCTCTGTGCTCTCAGAGCCATTCATATCGAAAAAGCCAAGAATGATAGAAAGAAAATTGCGCCCATCAGAGCGTACGTGACGTCACGTTTGCTGAGTTGTGCAGTATTGCCAACCATTTGCTCTTCGCAATAAATTTAGTGCTTTTTTATACCGAAAATGCGAAAATTTTCAAGTTTCGTGTTTGTTTCTTTTTTTAATTTAAAGCTACCGAAACTTAAGGTTAAGGTGCATTGTTATACAAAAGAAGTTTAAAAAAGGTCACTCTGAGAAGATTTTAGTGCTAATGAAAATTTTTTTCCTCTTATAAAATTTGATAATTTGAAAGTGCAAATTTAATTTTTGGCTCCATTTAAGGTTATGCAAAAATATTAAATGCCCCTCTCTCAACTCTTCTTAAGATTGAAAACCTTTTTACACATTTTAAAAAGCCTTTGAATTTATTGAATGCAAATTAAAACCATAGAGGTGTAATCGTTTCTTCCGATCATCAATCCTTAGTGAGACATAGGACATTAAGAGTTATATTCATTGTAAAAATAAACAAGAAAATACTAAAGAAACCATATTGACATTTTTACATAACTTCAAATATAGCAAAAAAGTCGTTCCCTTAACGAAAGAGTTTCGCTTAACAAAAAAACCTCATAAATTAAATTGTACATAAGCATAACATATTTATTTAAAAAAACGCACATTCTAAAGACAATTTGTCACGCATACAAAGTTCTTTAAGTGATTCAATAAAAATTTGTTGTGTTATTTTCTTTGAATGGGCAATTTAGTGCGTTTTTATATCCAAAGCTAGGCAACACTGCAGTAGCGAGAGAGAGATTTGACTGCCGAAAGCAGAAGAACACCAACAACACCTGCAATCGCGGGCAATGCCACCAGATGTTAAAAAAAAAGTAAAGCTAAATAAAACTGAGTGAATTATTTAAATAATTATTAAAAAATGCCAAAGACTTAGCTCAACTGAACCAAAGACTTAGCTCAACTGAACGCCAACACACGACGTGAAAGCAAAGCGCCATTGGTCGATACATTGAACGCTAAAAAGAATCTCATTAGGCCATCATCAGAAACTAAATAGAGCAAATCCGCTTGAACTAAAAAAAAATATTTTTCAAATAAACAGTAAACAAATTTTTGTTTAAGATTTTTTTTTCAGAAACAATGTTTCCCACTTTAAATGATCTACCTTGCCTATTTTAGCTGGATTCCATCAAGTTCGTCATTCGTTTTCCCGGTATTGAAAAGATGAAGACAATTATATAACGAAGCAAAGTCGATAGAGAATAATTATTTTCTACATAACTTATGTCAGCTAAGGTCACATTTGCCTTGTTCCAGTCCTCAAAGAAATTTTCCGCAGTGGCTTACCTTGCAGACAGAATTTTGGTAAATTCGTGGGGTTGATTATCATCTTATGCCATTTATTAATAAAAAAAATATCTTTCTGCTTAGCTTAGTGAGAGTGTGTGGAGGAGGATGGACAGAAGAAGTTAATTTGATGTCTCGTTAACCTTTTGTCACGGAATAGTTTATCGTCGTGAGAGATGAGCCAATATGGTTTATGGATATTTACAAAGCTATTTATCCCATTAGTCTGATCAGAATTTATTAATTGAATGCGGTATATCAATTCTGAAAAAGAGAGAATTGTATAGTAATGAACTACTGCAGTTTTGTCAGTAAATGTGGCAATTTCGTATTGAAATTTTCCTAATTTAGTCTCAAGTTTTTTTAGTTGTTTAAAAAAAAAACACTTACAAAACTACATTTATATATATATATATACATTTATATATATATATTGTATAATAACCTTTTTGGATGTTTGGCCGAGCTCCTCCTCCTATTTGTGGCGTGCGTCTTGGTGTTGTTTCACAAATTGAGGGACCTGCAGTTACAAGCCGAACGGCAAATATTTTTTATAAGGCGCTTTTTCATAGCAGAAATACACTCGGAGGTTCACCTTCGCCTGCCGAGGGGCGACCGCTATTAGAAAAAGCTTTTTCTTCATTTTGGTGTCTCACCGAAACTCGAACCTACGTTCTCTCTGAATTCCCAATGGTAGTTACGCACCAACCCATTCGGTTACAGCGGCCGCCTACATTTACTACATTTTGCCATCAATATTGTCTCTAAGAGTCGATAATCAAATTTAATGGGTAACATTTTAACAACATATTTCTTATCCCTATGTGTCATATTGATCTTTATTTTTAAAATCTGAAAACTAAGAAGCTAGTAAGATCGATGGAGGGTTAAAGATTCCACAAATTTATTCTCCGGAAAATTTATTAATGGGATACAGGGATGATGTAAATATCGCTCGAGCGTAGCAATAGCCTGAAAAGTGTTATGGGAACTCCGCTCCATCAGAAAAAACAATAAAACGATGGGTTGCTGACTTCAAACATGGTCGTAGAGACACCGATTATGCACAAAGCAGTAGACGTCCAAATGGGATGGTAATACCAGAAAACATCAAATAATCTAGAAAATCGTTTTGAATGATCGAAAAGTTCAGTTGCGTGAGTTAGCTGAAATCGTAAAGATATTAAAAGGATGTGTTGGATGTATATTGCTGAGCATTTCACTATGAGAAAGCTTTGTTCAAAGTGGGAGCCGCGTTAGCTCACTGTTGACCAAAAGCAAGAACGTTTTGATGGTTCAAATTAATGGCAAAACTACATGAATCGAACTTCGAATTGCTTCCACATACATCGTATTCGCCAGATTTTGCTCCCAGCGACTACTGGCTACAAAAATGCTCGCCGGTAAGAAATTTTGCTCGAATGAAGAGGTTATCGCTGAAACTGAGGTTTATTTTGGGGAAAAAGATAAATCGTTCTACAAACGTGATATTGAAATGTTAGAGCGAAGCTGGAATGGTTGAGTTGTTCTTGATGAAAATTACGTTGATGAATAAAGTTAATTTTGAATAAAAAAAGTGTTTCCATTGTTAGGCCTGGGACTTTTCAGTCCATTTGTTATAACCTATTAAGATTTAAATTTTTTTAATTTCTAAAAAGGTATGTTACTTTAATAACAAAATCATCAATAATGTATTCGTCACGAGCTTTTCTTATAATTTGTGATTTATGCTGGGTATTGCTTCATTATTATCTCTTCAGTTTCAGTCAAAATGTTAAATGGTTTTTACGCCAATTTCTGTTGTGTCATGTTTCCAAGGGTGCTTGTCCAGGGGAAGCCCCGCTCAGAAAAAAACTTTTTGCAATCAGCAAATCACGTGCTTCAGTCTAACAGCCAATATGCTATGCTCTATCATTCTCGCCTACGGCCGCCTTAGTAACCAAATAGAAATAAAATACTTATTTGCAAGCAGAACGAAAACGACAGTTAACAGATGTTACATCATGCAGCTGTGGTTCAACGCAACAAAGCAAAACAGTGGACTTAAGTGACAAACTCTTGCTGAAAACCGGTGGCTAAGCATTGGTAACTTTGTAAATCTCTGGATTGAGTTATGCTTTTGAATTTTAAATTTGCTAAGCTTTATGTAAACAAAACTCCTGTGAAAGGCAATTAAATTATGTAAATCAATGCTAATTTATTATACTCGAGTTTTATAATACTTAAGTGGAATTTTACAAGCATAAAATGTGCCGGTGCTGTTAGAAGTAGCGCTATTAAAGTTGAAAAAAAGAAAGACACTGAAATTTGCACATTTAGATTTGCTGAATCAAAACCTAAAAGGAGATAGTGTGAACACTTTTTGCATAACTAAATGATTTTAATTTGCTCATTAACTGAATATCTGGGTCATTTTTGAAGTTGTCTAAATTCGTTGAGCGAAAGTAAATGGCTGCATTTTAAATCAGAAAAAAACTATATCACAATAATTATTTATGCATTTTAAGTAAGCTATTGAATGTTGCGAATTGATGTTTTGGATAAGCAAGAAGAAAAAATAATTGAAATCATATGCTTTAAGTATTTTTAATTATTTTATTCCAGCCGAAAGCCTCCGATCCTAGCGCTGCACTACTTTCAGTTTGTATAATAATTTAATTGTTATGTAAATCTTTATAAAATAAAAAATAAATAAATAATTATTTTATTGCAAAGCAGTTGCAATAATTTTACTTAAATTTTTAATGTATCACTTTTTCCTTTGCGCAAAAACTGACACCGTGACCAATTAAGACACTTTTGTGTGTATGCGAGTGCGTGTGTGCACATGTAAAACCTACTTATTAGACAAGCCAAAAATAATTGATTACACTTAGCGCTTCAAGTCAGGCTTTGTCGCTTCGCATTGGTTATGTTGCCACATTAAATATTTCTAAATTCATTTTTATTGATTATTTCAAAATATGCAACGACATGCATAATGATGTAAACTATGCATAAGCGAAGAGGTACTAAGGCAAATGGAATAAAATAATAATAATATGAAATTTAAAAATGCTTTAGAAAAGTAAATATTCAAATAATTGTTATTCCCCACATATACAAGCATGCCTAACAATATTCACCACTTAAATATATGATGTACATATACAAGTGTATGTATGCATGTGTTTAAGGTTTTTTGTAATACTTTTAGATTTCCACAGCCGGCGCGCATGCACGTCTCACTGTCGACACACATACATACTTACAATATATTCCGTTTTCGCTTCATTCATAATTGGCTGATTGACTTGTTGGCTGAGTAGATAACTTGGCACGTCATCATCGATTACATACTCTCACCTGACCGCTCTGGCAGTGACAGTGACTGGTATTGAAACTGTCGCTCAGGTGTCATAGCGCGTCCCAATTTAAAATGTAATATATTGGCTTTCCTGCGTATAAGCCTGCATTATTTGCTATGGTACTTCCCCATTGTACCTCAACGCCACATTGAGTAATGAATGATTTTGATTTGCCAGAGCAAAATAATAGTACAGTATAATAATACGGCGGCCGCCGTAGCCGAATTGGTTGGTGCGTCACTACCATTCGGAATTCATAGAGAAAACGTTGGTTCGAATCTCGGTGAAACACCAAAATTAAGAAAAACATTTTTCTAATAGCGGTCGCCCCTCGGCAGGCAATGGCAAACCTCCGAGTGTATTTCTGCCATGAAAAAGTTCCTTATAAAAAAATAAAAGGTGGTGTGCGTCTTGATGTTGTTCCACAAATGGAGGGACCTACAGTTTCAAGCCGACTCCGAACGGCAGATATTTTTATGAGGAGCTTTTTCATGGCAGAAATACACTCGGAGGTTTGCCGTTGCCTGCCGAGGGGCGACCGCTATTAGAAAAATGTTTTTTTTTTTTTTTTTTTATTTTATTTTTTTTTTTTTATTAGTTTTGCTTTCACCGAGATTCGAACCAACGACCTCTCTGTGAATTCCGAATGGTAATCACGCACCAACCCATTCGGCTACGGCGGCCGCTACTACTAACAATAAAAATAAACAAATTTATGCTTTTCAAAAACAAAAAAAATCAAAAAAAAAAATCTCCCAAAAACTTGTAAAAAAAGTGTGTTTATTTAAAAGCATATTTTACCCTAAAAGTTAAAAACAAATTTTTTTTAAATGCTAAAAGGAACGGAAGATATTTTACTTGAAAATCTTTATACATAATTTTTCAACATAAAACAAAAAAAAATTAACAAATTTATGCTTTTCAAAAACAAAAAAAATCAAAAAAAAAAAATCTCCCAAAAACTTGTAAAAAAAGTGTGTTTATTTAAAAGCATATTTTACCCTAAAAGTTAAAAACAAATGTTTTTTAAATGCTAAAAGGAACGGAAGATATTTTACTTGAAAATCTTTATACATACTTTTTCAACATAAAACAAAAAAAATTAACAAATTTATGCTTTTCAAAAACAAAAAAAATCAAAAAAAAAAGATCTCCCAAAAACTTGTAAAAAAAGTGTGTTTATTTAAAAGCATATTTTACCCTAAAAGTTAAAAATAAATGTTTTTTAAATGCTAAAAGGAACGGAAGATATTTCACTTGAAAATCTTTATACATAATTTTTCAACATAAAATAAATTTCAAAATTATAATTTTTTTTCAACTTACTTCTTATTATTTAATATACTTATATACTCAGAAAATCTCAAATCTCCGTGAAACACCAGAATGAACAAAAAGTTTTTTCTAATAGCGGTCGCCACTCGGCAGGCAAAGGCAAACCGTCTAGTGTATTTCTGCCATGAAAAAGCTTCTCATAAAAAATCAAAAATATCTTCTGTTCGGAGTCGGCTTAAAACTGTAGGTGAAACAACATCAAGGCGCATACCACAAATGAAAGGAGGAGCTCGACGAAACACCGAAAAAGGGTGTAAGCGCTAATTATATATATATTATATTATATATATATATAATAGCCTAGAGAGGCAGTGGCGTTAATTGGGATTAACAACTTAATTCGGAATTATCTCACGAATTAAGTGCAACGGATTGACAACTAGACTGAATTCTAATAATTTAAGCGGTTTAGGGGAATTTTTGATGGCAACATTGCCGAAAAATGACAATTAATATCTATTGTAATTTATTTATTTAATGAAAAATAATGAAACTTTTAAAGAGAATAACCAAAAAGGACTGGATTCAATGCTAGTTTAAACTAAAATGTTCGAAAACACATTACTTGTTTTGATATTTCAGAGAAGTTTGAGAACTTGCAATTTACGATTTTTTTAAATAAATAATTATTTCTTAGTTTCAGAGCTACTAATGCCCGTATTTTTCGCCTGCGGTTCACCTTTTACTGACAAAACTATTCAATAACAAAATCTGCTGTTCACCAATCCGCGTGACAACCATCTGTCAAACTACAATTTCAGTCAGAATTAACTGCGCTGGTAATCCCGATTAAGGCTATGGTATAAGGGTGCTTCATCGGTGCGGGATATCAATACAACTTTTTCACAGGTTCCTGTTCACATTTGGTTACCACAAATGGAAGCAGTGAGGTCTTATAGGTATATAGAATCAGGCTTGTGTGCACTTATGTTGTCTTCTCTTCCCACCCGAATGTTCACCTTGAAGTGCATTCGCATAATGTGTAGTTACATACTATGAGCTTGATGCCTTTATCTCATTCCCCCTTGTGCCCTGTAGTGCTACTGGTAATATCGGTAATATATCCCTAAAATCTTAGCAAAAAGGGATTGCAAAAACACTCATGATTTGGTAATTTGTTCGTATATTTTTGAAGGTTCTAACGCTGGCCTCTAAAATTTTTTGATTAGCACTCATCTCACTTTATTCTAGAATTCTGCCTTTATCACTGAAAATGTTAAATGCGGTGGGTGTTCACTAATATCTAAATCTGCGGAGATTTCAAACATTATATAAATGGTTTTTATTTCCGTCAAAGGCATAGCTAGAGCTATTTTTTCTAGCTATTGCAATTACATCAAAATGATTTTAGTGAAGAATAGTGTTCTTGTTCCACCGGTTACATCCAAAAACTGAATTTCTTCCAGGACTCCTATTACGTATTCTGAAAACTTTCTTTCTTAGATTTTGGATGATATTTTGCTAGGTTTTCGCAAGTTTTGTTGAAATAGCTTATATGTGCTCTTCATGTTCTTCTCCCTATAGACATAATCGTATTTTGTATAACCTGAGCATCATTTCAGTGCTGGTTATCATTGAACGCTGCCCAGTAAGATATGTATGTATATTTTGAGTTTTAACCAAAATGTATCACTAGAGGATATCCGCTTTTTCACCGACAGTCAAGCGGCCGTTCGAGCACTCAGCTCCTCTTATACCCACTCAGATGTGGTTCGATCCTGTCTCTTATCTCTTAACGAGATAAGTGTTCAGAATTCTGTCCAAGTTATCTGGATACCGGGTCACAGTGGATTCGAAGGTAACTGCAAAGCTGATGAGCTCGCAAGAGCTGGAGTTGCGCAATCAAATGTTAGTAACTTACCCACAATCCACATTCCGTTCTCAACATGTAAATTACTCATTGATCGAGAATTTCACAGCATTGCTGATCGGAGGTGGCGAGTGGAAACTACTTGCGTTACGACCAGACAAATCTGGCCATCCTACAATCTGAAACAGACAAAAACCCTTATAAGTCTTTCGAAACACGAACTAAGGCATATAATATCTCTTATCACCGGCCACTGCCTGTTGGGCACTCACGCACGTCGTCTCGGGGTTCCTCAAAACGACCTGTGCAGATACTGCGAGGACGAAAATGAGGAAGTATCGAGCAGACATTTGCTGTGCAGTTGTCCCGGTCTAGCCAGAAGTCGCCTCGCTCTTCTTGGCTCTCCAACAATTGACAATCTTTCAGTACTCTCGAACCTGAAAATCGAATCTCTCATCAAATTCTCGAAATGAATTAATATCTTTGACCAAAATCTATAGTAAAAATCTCGGTTAGGTGGGGAAATCATATTATATAATATAATGAGCTCTAGGGCAACACAACGGACCCAACTTGCGGTCTATGTGGCACTCCGATGCGGGGTCACCCTTAAACCAACCAACTAACCAACCAAAATGTATCATAAGTACAATTTTTCGAAATATACTCGTATTGACTCAAGCAATTAATTTACGTACATACTGAGCAAGTGAGCATGTGTCATGAGTGAGTAACCAATTCTCAGTCGAGTAAAGATTTTTATCTGGCGGCACGATGAAGATGGAAGATAAATATGTATTTATTATTCCGGAAGGGTTAAAGTTTTTGTAAGGATGCTGATATATTTTCCATTTAATTACAACGTTATCTGCCGCATGTTGTTTTGTCACATTTTTTATCATTGCAAGTGCTATAATTAAGTGTGTATTATTATTAGCCTCATTTGCTGTTCTGATCTCAGCATGCCCAGGAACCCACATAATTTTGACTGCACCTACATAAAGGGTTTTTCAGTAAGAGCGCTTAAACTTTTGAAGTTTTTTGAATAAAACACAAACGGTTTGACTTTTTTAACTAATTTTTTTTTATTATCGAGTTTGAACATATACATTTAAGTATGAAATTCGATTTCTTATGCATGACCACCGCGTGCACGTTTTACGAAGTCCAATCGTTGAACCCAATTTTCGACCACTCTTTTGCATAAAAAATATTGCGTCGTTCGCCCTCCCTATCGGAAAAAAGTTGAAGCGCACCTATTGAACAACCCTATACATACATACATATATGCATTGAAATTATATTGCGAATTTTCACGATCATAGGGGCTCGGAAAATTACTTTTTTTATCTAACCAATATATATAGCTATTTTTGGAATATAAGAAATTGGACCATGCATAGGATTTTTAGTAGTATTTGGACGTCAGCGCACTTGGACGAAAATATCTTCCGGAGAAAGCAGTAGCCCATAACCTGCTAGAAAAATTCCTCTACTTACCAGTGATACATCAACCAAATTTGGATCTGCTCATTTGGAGTCTAGTGTGTTCATATAATCATTCTTACATATCTATTTTATATACGAGTATAATCATTTTTCTTCTAATATTTCCAATATCCAAAAACTTCGTTCCTACAGTTTTATTATATCTTGTGTATGTATATATATAGAACACTTATATATGTACATATATACTTACATAATTATGCATATTAAACGCTACTTGAAAATTGCTACGGCGCGTGCGTTGACATGCTTACACACCACTGATTACACCGAAACATCACAGCGTCATCACTATGCCATCGATGCGTGTTAGATCAGCGAAGCAAAGCCGAACGTGAATTATCGCAAATCTAAGTAAGGCAATGCAATTACGAGACGAGAAAGTGACAAGTGGAAACACGCACTGCTGCTGCTGCTGCTGCGGCAGTGGCTGTGATTTTAAAGTACGGCGACGTGAGGTAAATGGCATTTGAATTGAGTAAATAACGAGCGGATGCATTTATTACTCTGTAACTTAGACTGTTAGCGCACATAAGCATGTACTGTTGCTACTCGTCTACTGTTAATGTTGAGATTCTTATCGAGTATTTGGGCAGCCGAAAATTGTAATTTTTATGTATCTCGTGATTGAAAGTTAAAACAAAAATTTATAAAACTTGTTTACAGCATATCCCATTTTCTGCGGATTAAAAAAAAAAAATAAAATAAAAAAACTATACATAAATACCATCGTGTTTTTGTTTTTAATTGAGTAACCATAAGTACATTTTATTTTTTTAATATTTTTATTTATTGGCATTTATTTTTGTTGTTACTATGCATAAAATACATATTATATGTATATCCATCAATCGTTTGACAATTGAAGTGTTTACTTTGTCTGTTCACGCCATTATTATATTGATTAACATTTAAATTGTCATGCGCACGTTTTGAAAGGCGAATTTAATCACCACTCGCACCAATAAAGGCATTTGGCTGCAATTTGAAATTATTTAAATAGTAAGTAAATATTTGTGACGGCTTAAATATATGTATACATACATATATATATGTAAATGTATAAATTAGATTCATATGTATCGTACTTGCATTGTGGGATTGGCGTTTTTGATCGTTCAAAAAATACTTTAGCAATCGCAGATCAAAAGTAAATTTCATCCGTGCGGAAACTGTGGTGAATAGAAAAATGAATTTCGTTTCGGTAATGAAGTGATACCTCACTGCTTTTCCTTTAATAATAATAGTAATACGAGTAATAATTTTTACAATAATTTAAATTAATCTTTTAATTTCAAACATTTTTTTTCATTATTATTATTATTATTTTATTTCTTTTTTTAATAAAGATTCTTAAAAATTTTTTAGAAGCGTTTTACAATTACCCCTAGTATATAAAAAAATATGCTAATAAGCAATTTGAATTTGGTAATATAACTGGTTTTATAAAAATAAAATAAAAATAAATAATTGTTACTCGCTCTCCATAACATGTGCCACTGTTAGTCGCTGTTTGTGTACTATGACAAATTGCTTTGTTGCTTCAGTCAAAGTTGGTATATCAAGATCACGATGAAGGTCGTTATCCTACTCCCTGTCTGTTGCCCGTAGGATACACAAAATTTGCGCAACACTTGTGCCCGTAGAAAACAGCAATACATCGGCTTGTGTGTGTATGTGTTTGGTTGTATCTACACAATGTTGCCATTGATATTTTTCCTTACACACTTTTTCACACATCCGCGTTACCAGTTACAATTTTTCATTGTTTAATAAACCAAAGCCAAAAAGCAACTAGTTCATTTATCTATAGTTAACATTATTCAACATTGTAGGAGGTTGAATTAGTTTTAAAGGTTTTTTTCGAAGATTTGGGGCTTTATTGTGAAAAAACGGTACAAAATATTTTATTCGAAGTATTGGCCATCGCTAGCTACAACTTTCGCCCATCTTTCGGGCAATTTCCGGATGCCGTTTCTCCAAAATTCTGGCCGCTGCTTGGCTATCCATGACTCAACCCATATTTTGGTAGCCTCGTACGAGGAGAACCGCTGGTCCGCCAAATCGAGACTCATATGCCGGAACAAATGATAATCGGAGGGAGCTATGTCTGGACTATACGGCGGGTGGGGTAACACTTCCCAGCCAAGCGTTCCAAGGTATTTTTTGACAGGTTGAGCAACATGCGGCCGAGCGTTGTCATGTTGCAAAATAACCTTGTCGTGCCTTTTTACCGTTTCCGGCCGTTTTTCTTTCAATGCCCGGCTTAAACGCATCAATTGCAGTCGGTAACGATCCCCCGTGATTGTTTCGCCCGGTTGGAGCAGCTCAAAATATACGACGCCGATCTGATCCCACCAAATGCAGAGCATGATTTTCTTGCCGTCAATATTCTGCTTGGCCTCGACGTTGATGCGTGGCCGGGCAAACCCCATGATTTTTTGCGTTTTGGGTTATCGTAGTGGATCCATTTTTCGTCGCCAGTCACCACCCGATGCAAAAAATCTTTCCGATTTTGTCGCTCGATCAGCAATTCGCACGTAAAAAATCGCCGTTCGACGTCGCGCAGCTTCAACTCGTACGGGACCCAATGTCCTTGCTTTTGGATCATTCCCATCGCTTTTAGACGCTTGCAAACGGTTGATTTATCAACGCCCAATGATTCAGCAAGCTCTTCTTGGGTTTGGCACGAGTCCTCGTTTACCAATTCCCCCAATTCCGCGTCCTCGAACTTTTTGGGCTGGCCAAGACGCTCCTTGTCTTCGGTGTGAAAATCACCACTTTTGAATCGTCGAAACCAGTACTCACATGTTGAAATCGACGGAGTATGGTCTGGGTAGGCCTCCTGCAGCAATTCACGGGCTTGGGCTGTATTTTTTTCAAATTGAAGCAGAAAAGCAAAGCTTCCCGCAAATTGCGTTTCGACGGCACGAAAGTTGACATACTCGGAGCACGAAAACACTGCGTTGTTTATACTTCAGCGAAATGACAGATACTGATAAACAAAGCCTAGGGATGAGGCTTTGTCATGAATATATATTCAGTATTGCCAACGCGATAAAGTGATAAATAGCGCCATCTGTGTGTCACCTTTAAAACTAATTCAACCTCCAATATTTAAGTTATTTTAATAAAAATTAATTTTTTTTTAAGTTCATTTTGTAAATGATTTCGAAATGTACTGTTTGGCAACACTGTGTAGTGAGAGAGCAATCAGCTGACACGTTACTACGGAACAATCCAAAATTGTTCATTTATCCTCGTACACGGTCTATGACGAACGGTGGGGATTTTGCATTTACATGGGTCTCTCATATGGTTTTCGTGTCAGCTGACGTACGTTTACGTTGGCGAGTGTGAGCACCATTATATAGCAAGGCGCGTTTACTATTGGTTGGTTAGAGTGGTGATTCAGCCAGAATCCAACTAGCGCTTCCGCACCATTTTGTTGGCGTTTACTATGCTCCGCAGAATTTTGTTTTGCAGGCGTTGGTTTGAGCTGATGTACTTTTGGCTAGCACATCCGCAAAATTGTATCTCGCAAGTCGAAACCGGACTTAGTGTTTGCTTGTAAATAAGTAATTTGATGTGGATTGATAAATTTGATTTTGTTTGAACATGTAATACATATATAGGTATGAGATAATCTGAGAGTGCTGATTTATAAATTAATTTGCTGATATTTTTCGGGAGATTACGAAAAACCCGCTCTTAAAGCAAACTTATTTTGGATAAAATGTTTTTATTCATATATTTTATTTTTCAATGTAACCCTCCTCAATTGAAATACACTTGACCCAACGTTAATATATTGCTTCTATGCCATTGAAAAATATTCTACCGAACTCTCTTCAGAATGTTTTTCTGTGCTTACCTTCATCTCGCTGGCGACCGAAAATACTTGTTCATTTAACTTCCTTTTAAATTTGAAGCCTCACGTACCTGTTCCAGTAATTTAGCGTTCTGTCAGTTCATTGCATGTATAAAACTATAAATAATTACGAGATTAGGAGAATTAATGCAATCATTGCATTTGCAAAACACAATAGCAGCGCAAATATTTATGTTTCTAGATGGCAAAGTAGTAATCAGTTAATAAAATTCTCTCGCTTTCTAATAAATTGGTAGTCATATTCTTCAACATATCCATTGCGGGGAGATCTCTTGCTTGAACTTCAAATCACACAGATGCATTCAACAACGGTCACAATGCGGGCTGTATATCTTCGTTCATTGTTATGGATGATATTTGTTTGTTGAGGCCCCAAATGACTTACTTTGGACTCCTTATGAGGGTGGTTACGTATACTCACTGCTGTATGTTAACAAACCAGCAGCGACTTATGGATTCAAATCTATGATAATATTTGATGCGTTATTAACGAGCACAAAATGGTGTATTCAAACGAGGTTTGTGTAAAAACGAAATGATATACATTTTGTCAAAAAAGTATTGTAAATTCATTATTTAAAAAGTCAGCTAAAAGAGGTCACCGAAATTCAAAAAAAAAAAAAAAATCGACGATTATTCGAACTAGAAAGAGAAAAAAAAAATCGGATCGTTGAAATAACATAAAAAAAGCGATTGTACGCATGCAAAACAAAAGAAAAAAAACAATTTTTGTAAAATGAATAAAAATAGAGTATCTCGTTATATGGCCAAATGAAGCAAAAATGGCCTGAACAATAATGTTTTCAGTAATTGGAACCACTTTCCCGGTAACTCACAATAATATTGACAATTTTATGCCAAGAAATTTGTGGCGTTTTAATTTTTTTTTCTTAAATGGAGCTTACAGCTTATATCAAATATGAGTGACAATAGCATTTTTTTATTGTAGATAACATATACCCGTAAGATATTCGAAAATAATAGTACACATTTTTAAGGAATTATTTGTTTAAAGAAATTTTATCTCGAAAACTATTAGCCCTATAATAAAAGGAATTAATACAAAATTTTAGAAGCAGTTCAAATTTGTATATTATTAAAACTTTTCCCAAAAAATTTTATTAAATAAATACAAATTTTTTTTAAATTGTTTAAAGTTATTTAGCATCCCAAGTTTTGAAAAAAAATTGCTACAGCTTCTGAAACGATATCAAATTCATTCACTTGCGAGGAGTACGGAAAGAGTACGATTACTTCTAGTATATTATAGTTTTACAAAATTTCACTAATCTTCTTCTTAATTGGCGCGATAACCTCTTACGCGATTTTGGCCGAGTTTAACAAAGCGCGCCAGTCGTTTCTTTCTCGTGCTAACCTGATCTTTCCAACGCAGAGGTTGCCTTCCTCTTCCTCTACTACAACCAGCTGGTACCACATCGAATACTTTCAGAGCCGGAGCGTTTGTATCTATTCGGACAACATGACCTAGCCAGCGTAGCCGCTGAATCTTTTTCTCTGCGTTACGTCTATTGGCCTCTGGTGACGGTCCAGCATGCTTGACTGCGCTTTGTGTGTGTTAGTGCAGTCGGGTGTCGTCGTGTCACACATACTTGTTGTCGGCTTTTGCATGATGAAAATCAAAAATTTTAGATATTAGCGTCAAGCACCCGACACGCACACATATAAGCCTGCTGGACAAGCATGCTGGAGCGTCACCAGAGGCCATATGTCATCGTAAAGCTCATACAGCTCATCGTTTCATTGTCTGCGATATTCGCCGCTGCTAACGTGTAAAGGTCCAAAAATCTTGCGCAGAATCTTTCTCTCGAACACTCCAAGCGTCGCCTCATCGGATGTTGTCATCGTCCAAGCCTCTGCGCCATACATTAAGACGGGCATGATGGGAGTCTTGTAGAGTGTTAGTTTTGTTCGTCGAGAGAGGACTTTACTGCTCAGTTGCCTACTTAGTCCAAAGTAGCACTTGTTGGCAAGAGAGATTCTACGTTGGATTTCCAGGCCAACATTGTTATCGGTGTTAATGCTGGTTCCTAAGTATGCGAAGTCTTTTACAACCTCGAACTTATAACTGTCAACAGTGACGTAGGTGCCGATACGCGAGTGCGCCGACTGTTTGTTTGATGACAGAAGGTACTTCGTTTTGTCCCCGTTCACCACCAGTCCCATTCGCTTTGCCTCCTTATCCAGTTTGGAGAAGGCAGAACTAACAGCGCGGTTGTTAAGGCCGATGATGTCGATATCATCGGCATACGCTAACAATTGTACGCTCTTATAAAATATTGTGCCTGAGCGATTAAGTTCTGCGGCTCGTACGATTTCCATAAACTTTTTGTAACTCTCGATGCGCTTCAGACGCCGTTTTTTTCGAATGAAAGAGGAAATTCAACACTTCCTGCAAATGACGATTATTCGGCACAAAATCAGACATTTTCACAAAACCAAAAGTATATGATACCAAAACAAAATCACTAATATGTCGAAGCAGTTTGTTTACCATATGTCTAAGCTTGGTTTATGACGTTTAGGTTATGTTAGAATCGACTAGCACACACTGTTGGCGGCATTTATTGACAAACAGCGGGAACTTAGTTGCGCACCTAATATTTTTAAACTTTTGTGAAAAAAAATTTAGATTTACGTGCCTAACAAATACCTCAAAACATCTAGTTTTTTATATATGAAATTACTTTAATTTTTTCCAAATAATCAATTCAAATGGTAGAAGGGTTCAAGCTGAAAATTTCTGCTTAAAAATGTTTCAAAATTTGATAAAAGGAATAAAAATAATGAGATTTTTGCTTGTATTTTCGAATGGGTCCAGCTCACGTAAATCTAAATATTTTTCCGAAATATTTTAACCGAAGTCTGAATACATAATATAATACATACAATTTTTTATTGCGTTAGAAAACCAGTACCAATTTTAAGTGTATGTGGAGTGTGATGCACCCTAGTTTACGATAATATGTATGTATATGATGCAGAACTTCCACAGAACTGCCACCTCTTAAATTCAATTGAGGGTTATTGGTAAATACACCTGTTTGTGGTCAATTAATTTCATCAAGTACAAACAAACCAATTAATTCTAAAGCTTAATTACATTTTTTCATCAAAATAAATAATTCTTATCATATTGTGAAAAAAATAACAGAAATAAAAACTTATAAAAATCCGAACCTTGACTCGTGCCGTTTAGCTAATTTTGTGTGTGTGTTTCAAGCATTTTAATCTTTAGAAAATCAAACAAATTTCGTTGCACATGAAATTAAAATGTATTAAGTGCAGCTGAGTTTCAATTGCAACATCGTGTTGCCCAACCATGAACCAACACAAGTGCGAACAATGACTTTTGTGTAACTCAGCGGCTAACGCTAATACATACATACAATGAAATGTGGATGTGTATATGTATCATATAAAGTACATGGACTAAAAAGTGGTCAAATATTTTAATTGCAATTGTGCATTTTTTATTGTTGTGTTAGTGGTACTCGTGATACGAATTAGCGGCGTTGAACTAGAATGGTTAAATCGAAATCGCGTTAAGCAAGTTTCGAGTATTTGGAAAGAATAATGCGAACACATAAACAATAGTAAGCTAGAAACTGTAGTAAAATCCAAAATAATGAAATAAATGCTTAAATATGGTCATGGCCGATTAAAAAAAGTGGCTAAATAAAGTGCAGCGGTGAGGCAAATGTAGAAATATTCCGATATATACGACACTAGAGTTAGAGTGCGAGCTCCTGAGCAGAATTAGGCGTCAATCGTTTTGAAATTAACAAGAATTTGCGGCAATTTTAATAATATAGTGCAAAAGTCGCTTTCCACCAAGAAAAAATTCATATCTAAGATAACATTCGCATAGGAAAACTCACCATTTGTTACTCTCAAATTTGCTTTATTAGAATTGTGAAAAAATACATGCATAAATGTACGTATGTACACATGCATGTATTATGCAAAGTACAGTAATGCCTTTCAGTAATAAGAGAGACCACTTTTTGGCACAACATTTTCCGTAGCGGTTTGTTCTACTACGTTTTCTTGTTATGAGTCGAAGGTTGAGCGCTGGCTGTCAGGGCTATTCCTAGTCATCATCTCTCGTTTGAAAAAGTATGTAGTCATGCGTTGCCGTAACGGTACGATGACCCCCCTCTTGATTGATTCTGACCATTTCATTCGGAATATGTTTCATATTGGAATATGATTCGATAGTCTGAAACTCGCACTACTAAATTTACTTGGATCGGCTAGCATTTATTCAAAAACACTTTTTACTCTTTGTCTTAAGATAATTTAGTAATCTAAATTTTATTAATCTTTTGCAATTTTAATTAATCTTTTTTTTTAGTCGTAGAAAAATTCTTGGAATAATAGTTTTGGTTAAACTGCTTACAGCATCGGTTTCTAGCTTATTTACTTTGGCGGAAGGTAACCTTAATGGCCCTTCTCGAATAAGTTTAAGCTACTTTTTTAAAACCCTCTCAAGCAAACTATGAACTAAATGAAGCATTTTAATTTTTATACTAAAACTTCAACTCTCATTTCAGCAGCTTTGATAGATTGAACAGTTTTTTAGTATTGAGAAAACGATATTTTCCTTTATAATTTTCTTCATAAATAATTTACTTTTTCTTTAAGCTGAACAGTTGTAGATCTCGACGCTTAAAAAATTTCTACCTCTACCTCTCTTGGCCTGGCGCCAAAGACAGACAGAATTAATTGTGTGGCCAATTGATAAGAGCTCATAATGTTCCATTCTCTTCCGATCGCATAAAACACACAGCAATCTTAGTCTCAATTCCTAGTCTCAATTCCGGCTTTAAAATGCTATTTTAGAGGCTTCAACTTGACTAGTTAAATTTTTAATATGTGTCTAATTATCGTATGAGAGCCATTTCTAATACTAGTAATAGTTCTTTGTTTTCATTCCTCTCATTCGCTTTCAAAGTTATGCGAATTCGTTCCATTTTAGTGGTGTTTTACAGATGGAGTTTTGATCTATTAAATTTTTTACAGTTATTTGATGTAATATGCTTATATCAAACCGCATTTTGTATCCGTAAAATCGATTCGCTAACATTGTAATGGCTTCTTATATGCTGTTTTAGCAATAAATAATGCACTATGGCGTATGAGCAACATAAAGCTCTTTTTGTTCAATCATTAATAATTTACTTCAATAGATAGTGTCTCAGAATCCAATTTTTTTAAAACAAGTTTGCAGAAGTAATCAAAAATATAAATAGGACCACCACCACTACAACAAATAAATAAATAAATAAACCATCCTTCAATTATCTATTTAACTTCCAGAATGAGCATATCATCCTTTTTATGTGTCAACAAAGGGAAGCGCAAAATGTTTGCTCTGCCTGTGATTTGTTAAAATTTGATAAGTGAAAGGTACTAGTGATAATATGATACATCCTGAGCAAATAGGTATGCTGTTTTCTTCCGGAAATTATAATATTCAGAAATGACATAGGGTTTTAGTAATGTTCCCGTGCTTTGCCATCAGGGGGCTATCATTATTTTAGCATTTATTTAACTTTTGTTCTTTTTGCATGTATGTTTTTGTATGTATGTATATACCGACAAGTGTCGACTTGGGCCGGAAATAGCTCGATAGCAAGTGTACCTAGCGGTGAAGAAAGAAACGTATGTTATTAAAATTTCTAATGTCTGGATAATCCCTGATCTGATTAAATTAAATGATATACCAAATTATTGATAACTTAATTTGCTATCTTTCGACTATTAATAACACTAGTCTACAAATTTTTATTTAAAAAAATATTTTTAAGCAAAGCAGTTATTTTTATATTTAAAATTAGCTTTTATTTCTTTGAGAAAATATCAGGTTTTTTTAAAAAGAGCAACAACAGAAATTAAATTGTTCTTCTATTCGTTTGTGGAACTAGGATATGGCTTTCTTGCTTTCCTCTTGCATTCTGCTTATGCATCTCGACAAATAGTCTGGCAATAATTCGCTAACACTGCAACGTTCCACTTTATTAGTTTAAGTTTTTTTCCAAGTTTGCGATATACTAATGGAATCGCTCCCATGCTCACCGCTAAAGGCTCCACAATTGTCCGGAAGAAAGTCTAAATGTGAAAGCAAAAAGTGAATTTTTATGAACATGTTGCAGCCCAGTTCTTAATATGATGAGAACACATTTTATCGACAAATTCAACAACATTAGGAGAGACAATTATACTCCTCTTATTTCCCAAGAATTTTTTTGCGACAAGGCAAAAATTCTCCCAGGCTTTGTTTTCCCTAACATATGTAAAAGTTAACATCTTTAAATAAATTTCTTAATTCAAGACCGACGAATAAACCTTCCTTGATCTGAGCTTCTCTTTACCTTAAAAATTTCTGGCGAAGGTATTGAAAAGTAGCTCCATCTTTGTTCATTGCTTTAATGAAATTTTTAATCAGCCCAGTCTAATATGTCACGGTGGAAGTAACATTTTCTTTGGATAAACTGAAAGGTCTTGCTTGACGTTTTTTTGCCCACGTGGAAATGATTGATTCTGAGACGAAATTTCTCGTTTAAAATGCCATTTTCTATCCCGACTATTCCATTCGCAAAGAAAGCAACAAAACTTCATATACCTGTAACTTAGGAGCAATCCAAATAGAAGATAAACGACTTTGAAATCTCCGCAGAATTGCTATTGGTGTTGATCAGTCTTAATCTGCAGCAGCAGTATTAGTATTTTATTTGGATACATTACGGTATTTTTCTTTTTTCTGGAAATACCCCTGCCCTTTCCGAATATATGAGTTGTCAGCCGGAAGTGACTATCAAATATATGGATTGTTGATTCTCGTCACTGCATTGACACAAGAACCGAAATCATGGTTTTTTGCCACTCAACCAATTTCTCAAATTTGTTGCACAAGGATTATAGCAGAAATGAGGAATCCAGCTTTTGTCTTGGTGTATTATGCCCTTAAAAAGTAAAAGTAATAAGAAACTACCTTTTTATTGCAGTCGCCCTTTGTTTACTAAGTATCACAGCACTACAAATGTTCTAAAAATAAGCCGGATCATTTACACATTTTGGAGACATTTTGCTAATATATTAAATATAATTATTTTTAATACATACTTTTATTACTGCTAAAATTCAAAATAGAGCACGAAAACACAATATTTTTATCATTCGATGGCAAAAAACTATTTTATTCAAAAATATTAAGAAAAATTGTTTTCTTGTACCAAATGTGGGAAGGCTTAAAATTTAATTTGTAAAAAATATATAAAAAAATAATTTTCGAAATTTTGCACTTTATTGATCTATTAAAGCTAACATATTTACAAAAAATGTAATATTGTATGTATTAAATTAAAAAAGTACATAAATAATATAAATATAAAACCATTTCGCATGAGCAGGCGTGGGTGGCTATTTGAGTGAAACTAAATTTTTTTTCCATTTGAAAAAAATTAGAATAAATGTTTTCGAAGGTGGCCAAATCGTTTTGCGTCAATACGTTACAATTTTTCTATGCAACGAACAGTTGTCTCTACCATAGGAAAAAACTAAAACAAAAAAGGTGTTTCCTCTTCTTGTCACTGTCATTACTTATTAGGATAAGTAAAATGCCTAAATTTTATGAAAATATAAAAGTTTCGCGTCAAAATTAATTTTTATCAAATAAGATAGTTGAGTTTGAGCTCCGAATTCTTCATTACTGGCCTAAGTAAGTTATAAAAGAAGATGGAAATAATGAAGCGGCGAACGGCCTTGGACTTACTGTTCTTATATTTGTAGTTCTATATTTTTGCCAAATTTTTGTAGGGATTTAATATGAATCGATAACTTATTGCATTCTACTGAACCTAATTATTTTTGAGAGCTGTTCTGTTTTATGAATCTAAATTTTTAGCTACATGAGAACGATAGAACGATCGATATCAATAACTATGGCTTGACCGATGAGAATGGCAAATTGTGTTGACAGGGTTGGCAAGTAATCATGAATCTTTTACCGCCAGAACAACGCGTGCAAATTGTGGACAATTACATTAGAAAAAATAAACCTGATTGCTAAGTTCTTAAAGCACTGGCGGCATCATCGGTCTTTATTTCTTTCGAAATGAGAAAGAAGCTGCCGTTACGGTGAATGGCGAGAGCTATCGAGCCATTCTGACTAAATTTTTGTTTCCAAAAAGTATTGAGCTAAACTTTGACGACATTTGGCTTCAACGAGACGGCACAACTTGCCATACAGCGCGCTTAAAAATCGATTTATTGCAATATTCAATAATTGGTGCCTAAAAATAAATGAAAACAAAACCGTACAGGTTATATTTACTACCAAAACAAAATTTACTGCAGTTCCAATTAAAATAAATGGCAAAGCAATTACAATTAAACCAACTACTAAATACCTTGGAATACATTTGGATTCGAAACTAAATTGGAATCACCACATAAAGCAAAAGGTCAAACAAATAAAAGAAAAACTGCGACAACTTCATTGGTTAGTCAGCACAAAATCCAGACTTACTATACAGAACAAGCTATTATTGTACAAAGCCATGATTAAACCAATCTGGCTATATGGACTACAGGTGTGGGGAACGGCTAAAAACTCTCATATAGTAAAAATTCAACGACAACAATCGAAGATTCATCGAATTTTCACCATGTCTGACAGGTACACGAAAAATGATGACATCCACAGGACTTTTAATATAGCAACAGTAGACGAAGAGACCAAAAAAATAGCAAGAAGCCACTTTGAAAAAGTACAGGAACATAATAATGCAGAAATCAACAATCTTCTGGAAAGGGGGAAAAACACTGAAAGACGCTTAAAGAGAACTCGACCAAGCGACTTAATGAATGCTAGAAAATAATAAATGTGCAAAGGGGTTAAATTGCTGTTATATTGTTGTACAATTGTAATTATGTAGAGTAAAACTTGTATTGAATATTATTTAATTGTATATTATTTCGTTTATTTTAATTTTTATCGCTTTGGCACTGGTCATTAACCGATGTATGTAAATCCTGGCCAAACTGTTAAACAACGTACTTAATGTCAATGGACAAATGTATAAAATAAAGGGGGGCAAAAAACAAAAAAAAAAAAATATTCAAGCGATCAGTGACGCCATACGCCCAGATTAATTGGAAAAAGTAGTCAAAAATGGGACTGTTCGACTATGTAGTTCGACTGGACCATGTGACTTGTAGCTGCGGCGGACATATTCCAGATATCGTATTCAAAAAATAAATGCCATGAAATTATCTACCAGATTATAATACAAAAAAATTCATTCCAACATAATTTCTGTTTTGTATTTTCATTTTAAGTTCTCAAGCTCTTAAAAAACACCCAATACAAACCTGAGAAATTTCACATTATAACATAGTGAAATGTTGCAGAAATTATAAGTATATCTTTCGAAAATACCGTTACATGAAAGGTGAGCGTGGTTGCAAAGAATTTTTGCAAATTACAATGTGTGTACTATTACTATGCTTATGAGGGGACTTAGCTCTGCGACTTGAAATATCTATTGCCCATCTTAAATTTTAGTATTTGTACTTTTTTTAAGTTTTATTTCCTCCTCTGGTAAAATATAATATGTTGGGCAGCACATGTTTGGTGGTTTCATCTTCCTCCCTAGATTTCTAAGTGAAGAGAAATACGTGTGCTAAGTTTAGGTAAAAATGGTGAAAGTCTCTACTGAGATGTACATATTTTATCATTGGTGGGCCTGATTACACTAATTTTGCGCAGTTTCTTCAATCTTTTGCTTAAATTCACTCTTCACTTTAGCATCTTGGATTCAGTGATCATCATCATAGGATTTATAGCTCGGGGAGAGCTCCTTTACTAACTATTACGTTCCATACGTTTCGGTTCATTGCATGGGTTCATCGTGCGTTCGTACAACGCAAATCGTCTTTCACATCATCTGCCTACCTTCTTGGTGACCGTACGCGCTTTCTGCTACCCAAAATACGAGAGTTAAAAGTCTTCTTTGCAATTATGTTGTCATCCATTCGAAGCATGTGTACTAGTTATTGAAGACGTTCGCCTTCACGAAGCATTTTGTAAAAGTTATTCGACCTGATGGGTTTTGTGTTCTCGTACAGAACCAAAAATCCTTCTCAAAATTTTACGCTCAAACCGTAAGAGATAGTTTTACAAGCATATATTAATAGTCAGAACCCATGTTTCACATTCATATGTCGCCATTTGCCTTATAAAGGTCCTATATAGGTAGCTTATACGTCCATGACAAGAGTATGTTTTTAAGCAGTTTGATGTGTGCATAATAGTTTCCATTTGCAGCTTGCAGTCTGTCGTTTATATAGATAAGCGGATCTGCTGTACTACTTAAGTTTACTCTAGGTACTTGAAGGTCTTGCCTTTTGGAATATGTGATACTTAACTTTCAGGTTACCGTACCGACCATTGCTTCGCGACTTAACAAGGTGTTTTCGATATCCGATATTTCAAGACTAACTAGCTTTGCTTTGTTTATTAGATTTAACGGGGTGTCGGCAAGCACATGTTGCTTTCTTGCGATGATATCTTGCTATCAGTCAGCCTAGCCACAGTTCTGAACGATATTAGAGAAAACAATCGCGCCAGTGTCGCTGCCGTTGATAACAAAGTTCAAAACTAAGTTAAAAATTATCTTGCTTGACACCCGTGAAATCATCGAGGCTCACAGGTTTTTCCCTGTATATACCATCACCTTAGATAGTTTTCCTGTTAGAATCATAGTAACTAGTGACTTCGACTGACTTGTTTTTTGATCCAATAGTTACTTAAATTACGCAGTTTTTGCGTTTTCTAAAAGTACCGTTATATGGAACGTAAGTCTAGTTTTGATCCGATTACATCTAAAGTAGTACCAGCCCAGTATAGACAATGCGAAATCTCATTCAGTTTCAGGGAAAACGATTTTGGAACGTTGCTCCACTTAAGTGAAAGCACTGCGAAATCTGTAGTAACTGAATTTCGAATTTTTTTTATATAACTATGAATTGGTGTTGCTTAAACAGTTTCGCCTATTTAGTTCATATTATACAAGCTGCCCTTTTATTATTAACACAGCCAGCGACTTGCCATGTTTTTTGTTAGTACCGTTTCTGGCGCAACGCATTGGCAGATACGTCGTTGTTGCGTCACTTTTCGCTAAACTGAATGCCACATAAAATTGGCCATGCATGTGAGACAATCGAAAACCCACATTTTCGCCAACACTGTAACTATGAGTACAAAAAAAAAACATGCCAGTTTAATTTATTTGGCTCAATATAGTGGCATTTTGGCTTATTGTATTTTAGCATTTTTTTGTTTTTATTTAAGCACAAATTTAAATAATTATAAAAAATATAAGCACAAATAATTTAACATGCAACAATAAAAAATATATTAAAACCACAATCGCTTGATTGCTATCTTACCCGCTCCACATTGTCTATAAAGGACGGTGGATAGTGCGTATTATTGAATAGTTTTAGAATATTCTACACAAAGGTGTTTTTATTATTTAGAATCTACGCGAAAATTTAAAAGACTACTAAATTCAAATTTTATATATTTTATGTGACCTGGAAAATGCTAGATTTTAATATGGCGAATCGAGTGTGGTACGGTGCGGCGTTGCTGCTTTGCGCTGCCAACATCATGGCAGCTGATATTCTGATGGTTACAATGGGCGGCACTAAATCACATAAAATACCCTTTTGGGAGTTGGCGAAGGGATTAATACACAGGTGAGTGGATTAAAAAAAATGAATGTGTACTTATTCAAAATCTTAGGACATTGTTTTGACTAGCTGTGTACAGGATTCTATAGTTCCGTTTCAAAACTATTCGAGACTTTTACTGTTAAGCGATTCCATGTCAAGTGATTCAAGTATTTTAGTTAAAGTCTTCAGTTTTTCTGAAAATTGGTTTATTTGTAGGCTTGAGTAAGAAGTAAACTGAAATAATTTTGAAAAAGAGAGATTTTTTTGAGATTTATTCAATATAGAAAATTTTAAAATCAATGTGAAAACATTTAAAAAATTATTTTTGGATAAAATTAATTTTTTTTTTTGGAAAAAATTTAATATTTTATTAAACATTTTTGTGAAGAATTAGCTTTTTTTTCGTTTGCAAAAAACACATTTCAGAGTTTTTCTTTTTTTATTAATAGCTGAGACTATACTCAGTAACCCCAAAAACAAGTTTCATAGTGGGATTCCCATAACTTTTGGGCCTGTAATTAAATACTGATCCACATACTGAATCAGCGAAAAATTTCCTTCATCTCCTTAGTAATACGAGTATACTTATACATACGTAATATACGAGTAACGTAGGCTAGGGCAGTATTTTACACTGATTCGATGGGAATATTTCAATATAACTCGAAGGGTTAATTAAATCCCTCTATGAACTAGCAGAAATTACAGAGCTACGTCTCAGCTATTAGTGCTAAAAATAAGAAAAATTCACAGGGACTTGTTTTTCGCAATTGACAAGAATATTTTATTCTCAAAAAAAAAAATTAAATTAAAATTTTTTTATTTTTTAAATTTGTTTTATTTTTAAAATTAAATTTTTTTTATTTTTAAAATTAATTTAATTTTTTAGATTAAAATTTTTTTTAAATATATTTTATGCTTAAATTATTTAAAAACTTAAAAAATTATACATTTATAGAACTGCTGAAAAGAATTGACCTTAAAAACTCCATGTCGGAATTATGATTTATATTAAAAAATAGCATTTTTCTTTGAATATCAAAATAACACCTCTTATTGAAAAACCTTGCGGGGAACTTCAGGCGTCAAACCGCCGAACCAAATTCTAAAAGCATGATTTCAATAGATTATTTTCAGTACGTGCTCAGTCGTATGAATATTTCTTGTTTTGGCACATGGTCACAGACAGTTTGAAGAAAGTTTTCATCTGTATATTGAATTTTCGTTGAAGTTCAACAGCATTGTTTTGATATATTGGGGTGCTACCCACTTATAGATGCGATCTATTTTTGATCAGGTCGTTTTCATTCGCGGTGCGGTTAGGTACGAAAGAAGTGTTGAAGAATCTTTAGTGAACTAGATCGAATATTGAAGAACTGAAGTAAATCCGGAAGATAGAGCTTAAAAATAAGAATAAAATCAGTGGCGCTTTACTCATAAACAATTATATTTGCACGCATCCTGGTGCAATAGTTGAAAACTATGTAATATAATCTACTCAGGCGCAATAACCCGCTTGTTCCGTGACTTGAAGCTCTTACAAGCACGCCATTGCTTCTATATGGTGACCTTCAGAGCCACCTTACATTATTCAAATGCACTTTTATGAACTGCACCTCACCCGGCCACGGACTTTTGTTTCAACGATACAATCCAGTTTATATCTATAAACGCCACTGTCTGACCATTATCGTCCATACATTTGACATGGCCAAGCTTACGCAGATGAGTTTATTGATGATTTTTTTTGTAATTTTATTATTTAAAATTTAACTCGTAAAATTTGTTCCTTCTTTTTTTTTCTTTAATATTGTTCATTCTTTCCCAACGCCATATAAATTAAATTTTCAAAAAGTTAGTTAGTTAGTTACTACGTACCAGAAAATTTTCTAAATATTCAGATGTTTAATCGAAATTTAGTTCAAAATTTAGATGAGAATTTATTAAAATTTAAATTTTTTTATAAAGTTAGAAAGTTTGACTTATATTCTTTAGGTAAAAGAATGAAAAACTAAAACAAAAAAAAAAAAAAACAAAAAAATTACAAAAAAATTCCTACTCAAAAACATTGTTAATAATAAATAGAAATCATCATGCTCTCAGTTATGCTCACCATTGTATACTTAAGTACATATTTCCGGCCGTTTGCGACGTACACCATCTCTCAAAATGCTTTAAAATGTGTACATAATATTCTTTATTGACTGTCTGCCCCGATGGAAGGTACTCATGGTGCACCGCGCTTTCGGTTCGTTTAAATTAAACATTCCCGGTACTTTCTTATCATAGGGCATGTAATTGGCACGTACAACTTTCTACACAAATGGATGAACTTACATTTTAATGCGGCTTCCGAACTCTTTCATAATTTTTTATGAGCACCTTTTTTCATAGCAAAAATATATACATGGATATGTGCCATTGCTTGCCGACCTTCTCTATCGCATTGTGTTTCACGCTCATAGTGAATTTCGAACTTGGACAAGCAGCTAAGAAGTGGATGATTATTATTGCTGATCAGCCCAAACCACCTCCGGCAAAAGTTGAGCATAGATCGTGTACATAGTTTGGTCCAAGCATATTCAACATTTTTTGTTAGTGTAATACTGAAATATGTCACTTTTTTCACCTTAGCCGTCCATAATTTGCTTACCTGAGGCTCTGTGCTACCCGAGTTTTAGAATCAATTAGAAAAGATACACACACATAAATTTTATACATAGTACAAATATATAAAACTTATTTTATATTATTAGTATTTATGTATTAAATTTCCATATATTTTTTCAGAGGTCACAACATAACTTTCCTCAATGGCTTTCCATCGGACTTTCACATAAACGGCTTGCATGAAATTACACCAGCTGGCCTGGTTGAGTACATACAGAACTATACGAATTGGGATTTACTGGGGTCACGCATGTCAGGTGAAATGCCGTTATCGCTGTGGGATGCGTTCCGATATGCGTTTCAGGTGAGTGATGGTTACATGTGAAATTGAAGTCATACAGTGCAAATGGCCTGCCACCAACTTTGCTTAAATTTTCAAAAACCAAATTTTTTTAAGATTTTACATACTTACTGATGCGTAGCAACCTACGCCAGCTGTTAGCTGGTAATTCATAAATAATTGTTTACGGAAATAGCTTCTATAATAATTAAAGGCAATCATTAGTGGCACTCAACACAGGTTAAACAAATATGAGAGCGTATTGAGCTGCCCGTATTAGAGTTTGTTAAATTATTTGCTGTCATAGTAGCAAATTAATCTTAACAACACTCTCCTTCACTTATGTAAATTTTATAAAAACACAACATGTGTAGAATAATAAATAAAAAGCTTCTAATAAATTTGAAGAAAAGTAATTAAAACAATGTTGAATGTTTTCTGAAGCATTACTGTATATTAAAAATTAGTTGATTTCTACATTTTTTGCAGGTTACTACATGAATAGTATTTTAAAGTCATTTTTCCCAACAAATTACGTGGCATAGACGAGACGTCAAACAACTGCAACAAATGCGCAGCGTAAATTTGCTTTGTTTATGCATGCAAATGAATGTAACAACATGAGCAGGGGCGGATCTATTACAAAGGCAATCTAGGCAAAGGGCGAGGGCGAAAAATTTTCATTAATTTTAAAACACATGTTGCCTCTGATAGGTGACCGCCGTCATTGATCGAGTTTACGTTTGACGGTCATTCAATTGACTCAGCTTATGAAATTCACTCTGGACATGAAACGTGAAACGATAAAAAGGTTTTTTTTTGCAATAGCACTTGCCGTCTCAGCAGGCATGCCAGACCACTAACTGTTTTTCGGCTATGAATAAGTTTCTAATAAAAGCCATTTGCTATTCGAAGTCGGTATTAAATTGTATATCCCTCCATTTTGTAGGACAACATCAAAACATATACCCCAAGTAGCAGAAACAGCTTGACCAAACACCGAACAAAGAATGCTAGATTTGTTTGAGTGCCAGAAAGTCTAGTGCGGAAAGGTATTTTTCCAGTTTGAAGATAATTCAAAATTATTTAGAAGCAATAATACGGAAAACTGACTAATGCTATGCACCGTTTGGTAACGATATAGGTTTGCTCAGAGTGAAAATAAGCATTTAAGTGTTACTTTATATATTTTAACTTGTACTCAATTTTTTTTTTCGATTGTATTTCATGCGAATTGTATATTTTTCTTTAATTCTTTCCCTGCACATTCACACAGAGGGATCCCTACATTCATTCAGAATCCCTATGCAGTATCGAAAGCACTGGGTTTTAACGTCTGGCAATTGGGCAAAACTTACGTATCGCAATTGGGCGCAATTTCAGAAATTAATGCCACTCGTTTGTGCTTTAAAAATCCAACATTTTTTAAATTTATTTCCTCAAAAATACTGGCAAATGCAAGGAGTAAAAAAGTGTGCATAAAATCTTTGAGGTAGTTATAAAAAATTATAAATAAAATTTGTAAATTGAAAACAATTGTTTTTTCGCAATTAAATTATTTTCGTGCAATATTTATGAAATTTTGAACACTTTTTATTCAGACACAATTTTATCAAAATGCGTCATTTACATTTTAGGGAGATTTAAAAAAAGGGACAAAAACCTTAAATCTTTAATAACTTTGCCAATCGTTAATATACATTTTTGAAATAGTTTGGGAAAACTTTTATATCGAGATGTACTCTGAAAAGAACCATTCTATGTTACTTTTTTCGCGAAAAAACTGATCCGTTTCCCAAACTCTTTGCCGGATATTAGCCGAAATAAATTTTAATACTGTATTTTAAGCCCCAAACACTAGTTTTATTTTTTTTCCCCAATTTTTCACGAAAGGGATAAAAGAGACTCCTATGTGAAAGAGTTGAACGTTGAATATGTCAAGAAAAAAAACGAGAATAATAATCTTCACAGTATTGCACATGAAGATTCTGAAATTTCTTATGTCTTTTAAACCTAAACAGAGGTAAAATTTGACCGCCTAAAAAAAAAAATAATATAAAAGAAATTAATCCGATATAAATTTAGACAACTCCGTACACGATATTTTATTTCTTGATTCGCTTAATCAGTTCCGTCGGCGAAAGCTTACTTTGCAAAAATTATATTTTGTTGCACATTATAATAAATTTTTTCATTAGTTGTTTTGCTTGGTCACAAGGAAGTGTTACTTTAATTGGATCCTCCTCCTCTACCTGTGTAAGCTCTTCATATACTCCTATTTAAATATTCCAATAACACTGATAGACAAGTGGATGCAGCACCAAATACTACATAGAAATAATTTTTGTTTTGTTGTGACAGCTTCTTATGATTTTACTATATTTTTCACTAAGTTTCGAGATCAAAACAGGGTCAAATGACAAGTGTAGCACTCATTAAGATAATTGTTATTAGTTTCTCAACATGCAAAGGAAGTGCATCCAATTTTCCTAACAGTTTTTGCTACCTACATATGTATGTGATGAACTCGATTTCAGGTTCTAGTGACGCTAAAACAAAGGAAGGAGTTTTTGTTAGATCTCAGATCAGAAAATTCTCCAAAAAGAAATATTAGAAGAAAACTTGAGTTCATTAGAGAAATCTGCCTTGGAAAAGGCTCCTTAAGGAATTTTCCATCAAAACGATACCAGGGCATCCTTAAATTGTATAAGTAACGTCAAGCTACCACTCGAGATTGATACACCATTTATTTTCTCAGTTTTTAGCACTCTATCAAAGCCTATGCGCTCAAAGGTATGCGATGAAACATCGGACATTGTCTCATTGCCCGTTTCTGCACCTGCTTCCAACAGAGCTGGTGCGTTCATTGTTGTTCGCTTCTCTTTTACTATAATTTTCTTTTCGTCTTGTTTACTAAGTGCGACAGGCTCGTCTTGTACACGATCTCCTTTATATTGTTGCATCAAATCTGAGAAATCCACGGACTTCCAGGTATATTTTTCCACGGGATAACCCTTGAACTTCTATAATATTTGAGGAAATATTTCATCTTTCTTTTACGCACGCTGCGAACGCAAATTTTTTTAACGAGTCGGTAACAGCATCACAAGCTGCGGCATCAGTTTATTATGCTTTCATATTGACCTTTCTGCACTTTTAAATTAAATTAGCCAATCAGTTAAAGAAATCGAAGACTTTACTCAAATTTTCTACTGCTAAAATAGTACAAATGTTTTTTTCAAACATTGTAAACGAATGTAAATTGCTTGTAAAAAATTACACCATTCTATGAAAACGATCTTGATGAAACCGAATTATTTTCTGAACTTGAAATTGCAAGCTATAAATAGAAGGATTTTGTTTTGCTAAAGAGTCGAAGAAAAATAAATTAATTAAAGAGACCGAAAATACGGATAGTTTAGTTAAGATTAGAGTTTAAGCTTGTAAGAAGATTTTTTTTAAATAAATAAATAGTATTAATGTTATAAAGAAAAACTACACATGCCTATTTGAAACGCGAGTGATAGCGAAGAAATTTTTTCTAGAAACAACATTTGAACAGCACTAAAAACCTAATTTTTTATAAATCTTCCCACGAGCGCAGTACATGGAGGCAACTGCGCTACACCCACCATATGTCGTACTAGTTGCCTTAATCCGCCCCTGAACAAAACCTTTAGTTTTTCTTTGCTATGATTTTTCAATAGTCATTTAATCATTCAAGGTTGGCACGTCCAACTTGACTAAGCCGTTGCTGAGCTTTTACTAGCTTTACTCAACATTACGTGTTACGTATTTTCAATTCGAATTCGGTTAGCTGTAATTTGCTAATGAGAAAATATTTTGAGTCAATATAACAAATATTTTGTTTATTTGAAGTTTTTAATTTTTTATTATCATTTCTAATTTAATGCATATGACCATTTTCTCACTCAGTCCTGCGATGCTATGCTGGAGGATGCTGAAGCCAAAGAGCTGATGAATCGCAACTTTGACTTGGCCATCTTGGACGGCGCGTTTCCCGAATGCGCACTGGGCATGGTCTATCATTACAAAATACCATTCATGTATATGAATACTGTAGGCTTCTATACTGGCAGTCTGGCGAAGTCGGGCAATCCAGGCTCATATGCGATAACGCCGAATTTCTATACGGGTTTTACAGACACAATGAATATTTTGCAGCGCGCTGCAAATACAGGCATACAAGTCTTTCAGGATATTATGCATAGGGTAAACTATGAAAACTTACCACCTTTTATGGTCGATTCTTAAATAAAAAACTCACGCTTGCTTCCATCTTCCACAGTTCGTTATAGCGCTCGTTTATCGCGTGTTGCGTGAACGCATTGGTACGCATATACCACACCCCTATGACATCTCGAAAAATGTCAGTTTCATATTGCAAAATGGCCACGCTGTAGTGTCATATCCACGCGCACTTAACCCAAATGTCGCCGAAATCGCCTGCATACATTGCAAACCAGCCAAAGCGCTCCCTAAAGATCTCGAAGAATTCATTGCTTCCGCTGGCGAATCTGGTTTCATTTATGTCTCGATGGGCTCCTCGGTGAAGGCCGCCAATATGCCGGAGTCATTGCGACGATTGCTAGTGAAGACGTTCGCCCGCCTGCCGTATCATGTGCTTTGGAAGTACGAGGGCGATGCATCGGAAATGCATGATCTTACACCGAATGTGCGCCTCAGCCGTTGGTTGCCACAGCAGGACATCTTGGGACATTACAAGCTACGCGCTTTCGTTACACATGGCGGTTTGCTGAGCATGTTTGAGACGGTGTACCATGGCGTGCCCGTAGTGACGATGCCAGTGTTCTGCGATCATGATGTTAACTCGGCTAAGGCGGAGGTCGATGGTTACGCAATCAAATTGCAATTGGAGACTTTGACAGTTAGTCAACTGTACAAGGCGATAATGAAGGTCATACACGATCCACAATATAGGAAAGCGGCGAGGTAAATCAAAAAATATGTGTACAATAAAATATTGTCATGTTGGATATAATTTTTTGTTTCCAAATTCTTGCAGATTCCGTCAAAAATTGTTGACTGATCAGCGTACTACGCCGTTGGAGACATCTATATACTGGACTGAATATGTATTGCGTCACAAAGGAGCCTACCATTTGCAATCGCCCGCCAGAAATTTGAGGTAAGCATTGCTAGCGATTACGTGAGAGCAATGAAAACAAATATGCCGCTAAATGGTCCTGAGGTGGGGATGTATTCATATACAAAACTTGAAATTGAAATTTGAAAGATCGAGCCAAGGAGCACCAAACCCTTCAGGCTAAAAAAACCCATTGTATTTAGAGCTCTGGAAAGAGTGTAGATAGTCAAACAAGAAAGGAGAAAAGTATCAGAGAAAGACTTAGGAAAGAATAAAAAAAAAAAAGAAAAAGGTAGTTAGTCCTGTGAGAATTTCCCAAATTCTTTGTCAAATCTGTAAATATCCTCCAGTTTCAGAGAACGAATATTACTCATTCTCACGACCCCTGCACTAGCAAAGGAGCCTCCTTCAAGCAACTTCAGGCTCATCGCGTCCTCAATGATGCCAATGCTGGTTATATGCTGGTCCCATGGGTTGTGTCCTGTAATAATACCGACCATAAATTGAACGTTTTTCCTTTCAACTTTTAGTAGAAACTTTGACAGTTTCTGTTCGGACTTGTCACAAAACACTTTGCAGTTCTGCAGCGTTCTAGACCGGACCATCGCTCTTTATGTGGATTGCAAACATATGTAATCGCTGATCCTATTTATGATTGCTGCAGCACTTATTCCGATTATAGGCTCTGGGCCCTGTGGGGGAACCGCTGATCCACGGTTGGCCAATTCATCGGCAATTTCGTTTCCTTGAACACCGGAGTGTCCTGGAACACACTGAAAACTCCAATCTGTTTATATAAATCTTACTTATGGACACATTTAGAATATATTCAAAATATAAATTAACTACCTAAAATTGTAAGGGTTTGAGGTAGGGTTTAGCGCTAAAAAAAACACTTTTTTTGTGAATTTTTTACAGAAATATGGCTTAAGATACTTTAATAAAATAAGTTACATGTTATTGTACATCTTTTCAATAAGTTTTTAAAAAATATTAATAACAAAATATTGACAAATAAGCCCATGACAGAGTTTTTTTGGAGATATGTTTTTCGAGAGGTGCTCTGCGGTGCCAATCGGCATTCGTCGTAGAATCATCTGAAACTAAAAAAGTCGAATTTTTCAGTTAAAGTATGACGTAATGCTCCCCCCTACGTTAATAAAATTTTTTCATTTTCATTTTTGTAGTTTTGGTGGCAAAAAAACGTAAAACGAGCATTTTTGGCGAAAAATTTCGCCATATTTGTAAGTGAAAAACAACCTTAAAAAAAAAAAATGAAAAAAAACAGTGTAGGGGGGAGGTATTTTTGATTTAGAAAACGTGTGCCAAATTTGAAAAGAATCGGTTGAATAGTCTCGGAGTTGTGATTGGCACCGACTTTTAAGAAGTCGTTTCGGGAAAAACGCGTTTGAAAAAATGACTCTGAGAAATTATCGATGCTCCGCATTCGAGGTAGAGTGCCTACAAAGGCTATAACTTTGAGAGTTCTGCTCCGATCCACTTAAAATTTTGACACAACATTCTTGAAATGATTTACTATAAGATGAGTGAAGAAAAAAAATTTCGATTTTGTGACCCTACCCCCCCTTAAACAGTAGGCACCAAAAATATATTTCCTACAAGGTTGCACCAACAACAACCACGCCAAAAAGTAGGCAGTGTTATTTCTCCCTAGAAATTAGCAACCACAAGGAAAAACTCAGGAAAAATAGCCTAAAGTGTATCTAAGATATATATAAGGTATAGCTCTCTCTTTCCTTTTCCTCTACGTTACATCTTTTTTCTTTCTCGCGCAACGAAAATGCTCAAAACGTTGCATGGCCTTGAAATTTTACTATCCGTTTTCGCTCGTTCATCGACGCCTAAGGAGTTTCACTTCAAAACCCAAAATTGAAAAATATAAAATGTACTTTAAAAAATGTTTTTTGGAGAAAAAATTAACTTTTTTTGTTTAAAATTGTTGGGCTAAATTTTTTTTGTTAATTTTAAAAAAGACCCTCCTCGGATTTTTTTCTCATGTTTTTTTTATTAATAACTGATACTATTCTATAAATCAGTACCTAACGTGTGTGTTCGCGCTTCGCTAAAGTGGTATTTTTCATTGATTCGCTGCCCATATGTAAATATAACACGAAAAGTTATGGGAATAACATTTTGGAATTACCGAACACAGTCTATGCTACCAATAAAAGAATAACAAAAAATGTGAGGCAAAGTATTTTTAAAAAAATGTCAAAAAAAAAAATGTTTTCCAAAAATTTTGGAATTTTCAAAATTTAACTTTTTCCCGAATAATTTTTTTCTGCTTTATCCTAAACAAAGAAGGGAATATTTCATTTAAAAAAACTTGGTACATGTTTTTTAACATTTAAGAAAATTATAAATTATAATAAATATAAATTATAAGTTTTGCTTTCAAATATTTTCAGTTTTCTTCTACTTTACTTATATTTAAGCCTGTAAACTAATTTTTAGAAACAAATACGATAATATGCAACATACTTGCTCCAAAAGTAATGAAAAAAAAAAATATATATCCATCCTGAACTACCACTATTTTTTATGTAGTTTGAAACCACGAAATTAAAAAAAAAATTTTATGGTTAAATTTTTCCTTTAGAATTTTTCTTTGTCTTGTTGAGTTTATTTAAATAGGTAATACATATGTATATGGCCATATTTCACGTCACATTTGACTAATTATTTTGACTATGTATACACCTTGATCAAAAAGTTCCTGGAATATATTCTACAAATTCAAAATACAAGTTTATTCCGCAGAAGTGATATTATCGCCTTTAAATTACTCCCGTTCAAAAATAACGCACTTATGCCAGCGTTTGATTCAGATAAAAATCAAATAGATAAAAATTACAGGGATCTATGTCGGGTGAATTCGATGGCTAATGAATGGTATTTGTATCGTTCTTGGTCAAAAATTCACGGATAATGATGGCACTGTACGACGGTGCGTTATCAGGATGTAAAGTCCACGAGTTATTTCCCCACAGATCCTTTTTGTTCAAATTACTTCACATAAACGTCTCATAGCACCCAAGTAATACTCCGTATTAACTGTGACTAAAATTTGTGGTTTACATACCGGTGCAATCCATGCTTTCTTTTTCGACTGAAAACGAAGTGATTTTTATGGTCTTGGTTCGTTCGAAGCTCTTCACTCACTCGCCTGATGTCTGGATTGCGTGCTTTACTTATAAACAAGCACCTCGTCTCCAGTCTTTAGTAATGATGTGTTTGGTGAATATTGGGTCGGATTCAGCCTTGGAAATATCTTTGGCGATATCAACACGGTCCCTTTATTGTATTTTGCATGAAATTCAGGTTCTTTGGGACCAACTATGCGGCAACACGGCGTTAACCCAACTTATTAATCAATGTTTTCCCCACAATAATGATTTAAGTGGTGAATTTACTTTTTTCTGAAAACGTAAAACTTTTTTCGCAAAATGTAAGGTATATATTGTATAAATGGATTCTCATTGGAACGTATGAATTTGGAACATTTTGACTTTCGTTTGGTATTCGAACACCTAATTTGCTTTCTGGATCAAATCAAGACTTGCTATTCAGGTTTTCAAGTTTCAGCAACCTTTTGTTGGCAAAACAACTTCAGACAAAGCTTCGAGTCTCACAAACTTTGAGTATGAACACTTGTAAGAACTGTCAACTTTCACCCCGATGCCCGAGGTGTGGCTATGAAATAATGAGAATGACACTGTAAAATGTTTTATTTTGATACGGCAAGTTGGATAATTTGTTTGTTTTTTATATTTAATTTTTTTTTTAAATATAGTTCATTCGCCTATAACAGCCATATAAATCCAAGCTTCAAACTACGTACTCGAAATTGTTCTAAAAATTAAAATTAAAATGTTCGAAATTTTGATGAAAGACAGTTTTTGCATTTTGGTTTTAAATTTGCACAAAGTTTGAAACTTGGAGTTATATAGCTTTGCAGGAGAATAAACTACATTTTTATAAAAAGGATATTAAAATGGAAAAAGAAATAAATAAATTGTCAAAACTTTTTCATAAAACCCTGTGCTATAATTATTAATCTGCATATCTTCACATCATTATTCTTTCAATATATCCTATTCGATGAAGTTTCACACAGAAGCGGTTAATAATCTTTTTTTTCAAACTATTAAATGAAGATCATTTGCAACTCCACAAAATACAAATAAACAATTCAAATTTCACCTCATCTATTTCTTTTCAGTTGGATCCAATACTACCTTGTCGATGTAGTCGCTCTCTACATGGGCGCCATCTATCTACTCTACTATCTATTGAAACGTTTGCTTTCTCGTCCCGAAGTCATACATCACAGCATACGTCAAACTCATCACAAAGTCAAAAAACTTAACTGATAGCTCAAAGTGAAAGAATCTTGGTGATATTTATTAATTGAAAAGTGTCTATGTATGTGTACAAAGTATGTGCGTTTGCTTCAACACACTCTCAGATACACTTGCTCGCTCAGCAAGCTCTTGGAAGAGCTTAAAGTTTAAATTCAGTATGGTCTTGTACAGTGTGTGTGAAATTATTTCGACTTTTTCCATTGTGTCGAAAAAGTATTTGTAAATTGTCTAATTACATAAACTTATTAATTTATATTTAATAATATGTACAAATAAATTTTGAAAAATAGTAAGAAAAACAAAAAAACAAAGAAAAATATCAACGCTGCAGAAATTTAAAATTTAAGTAAATATGGTTTAAAATATTTTATTTAGCTGCTTGATTTTGCTTATGCTATTTTAAATAATTATTTGAAAAATTTACAACAACAAGACCAAAGTCAAATGAAGTTTGAAACTACTGCGTAAATTGATTTGTTTGTGGAATGCGTTTGTTTTTGAGTTGATTTAATTTTTTGTTACATAAATAATACAATTTGTGTTTTTTTCAAGCGTTTCATTATTTAACTGTTTATATGTAGAATAGTCTGTCTGTCTGTTTTATAGAAGTAAAGGTACAAGGAAGCAATGAATAATTTTTGCTTTTACTCGTAGGTGCAATTACAAATTAGCTTTAGTTGTATAGACTTAAATAAAATATTTAACGAAAAAATAAGAAACTTTATTTTTTTTTTACGGATGCTTGTATTAGTTATAAAAAAATATGGCACTACTTATAAATAAAACCTCAAAATATTAAGTTGAAAAATCTGAAGTTTAAATTCAAAACTGGCAGCTATAATACGAATACTCGTATTCACTCAAGGTTTTCCCAAGCCGTATGCTTCCAAATACAGACTTTGTAATTTTTCAGCAATGAACCTTAAAAATACTGCTAAGATATAACCGGCGGTAGCATCAATTGAAAAACTGAAGAAGTTCTTCCCTTAACAGTGGAAATGAAGAAAATAAACGGTGCCACACGCTTAACTTAAGGCCAGGTTACCCTTGATTTGTGTGCTTTTTTAAATAAACTTTATTCATAGTACAAAATATATTTATTAATCAATTTTTTTACATGTGAAAAAACAAATTTAAATTGCTTAAAAAAAATTTTTTTTTTTTTTTTTTTCAAATGGTGGCTTTCAAAATGGCTGCTAAATTTTAGCTGATTCGTAGTTGGATGCCATCATATCTCGAAAACGAATTATCTGAAAGTAAAAAATCAAACGGTTTCATCTTCTGTATTGAATTGGTTATGACCGCAAGCAGAATCAAATATTTTTAATAAAAAAAAAACAAAATGGCGGACTTTTGAATTTTTTTCCACTATTTTTTCACTTTTAATTGTTTATAACTTTTTTAAATAACAATAAATGTTTGTGATTCTGCTTGCGGCTATAGCGAGACATCTAAGAAATAAAATGCTACTTGGATCATATTAATAAGTGGTATAGTTTTCAAGTGAGAGTGGCATCCATATGAAAAAACGTGGTTTTGAGATAAACGCGTTTAAAGTTTTTATACTTGAAAAATCGTAAAAAAAGTGAGTTATACTTACATATCAATTCCAGCTTCATACACAACTCCTTCCTGCTCTTCGTAGGCATCGTTCTGAAGAATCCTAGAATTTCTAGCAGCAGTTCTATGCTCCTTTGATGCTTCAGTAGCTTCATGCTCGGCTCGGTCTAGGCGCCTGTCGTTGGCCTTATCAGCAAAGCGCCTTGCTTCCAGGCCGATTTTGACACCCATAACTTCCATCACTTTTAAAACTGGTAAAAGTCCTTCATTAAAAATGCATGCAGCACTTAGAGCAGCAATTTCTAGAGTTTTCTTCCCAACAAACTTATGTTTAGGGGCTATGTTCCAGACACACGAGTTGTAACTTTCGTTGTTGTTCTGGGTGTTAGCCCCTAAACATCTCTCCAGCACCTTTTCATCGGTTAGTTCCTCGTAAATTGGCTGTAAAAGACCTTGAACTTCGTCATCAAAAGCTGGAGGATGGTTATAATTCTGCTTTGTAGCTACTGCCTTTTGATAGGCGCACCATGAATCTGCTCCGGCTGGGCAATACTGGTGTTGCGGCTTAGCATCGGTGGAGCACTTGTGAAAAAATGAGGCCAGAATTGCATTTTTCATGTCTGTCATAGAATCGGGGTGAGTTAAAATAGCTTTTTTGAAGTAACTAGATAATTTAGACAATTGCGCTTCAGTGAATTGTAGAGATTTTACTGCAGGTTGATCACTTTTTTTTGCCCTCTTTTTTTTGGTACTTCTTCACCTCGTTCTAATGCCTCTTTTTTTTCTTGCGCTTTCAGAGCTCTTTTCATTTTCGCAAGGTTTTTTTTGGCTTCTTTACCAAGTCGATAAATACTTTTGCCTACGTGTAAAACACATGCTTTTTTTTACTTTAAGAGCCTCACCGTACGATGTAGTACTCATACATAACACCGTACTTTTCCACAGACCTGAGAAACATTTCTTGCACTCCTTCAACTTCTATAAGTCCGGCACTACCATCATGATCTCTTGTGCAATTACCTGCTTCACAATGTTCGATAAACCAAGCATCAAACTCTGGCGTATCTTCGGGGAATTTCTTGGAATAGTTAGTGCACGCTTGGCAAATTTTCGACTTTACTACTACATCTATGACTTTATTTGTATACTTGCCGATTAAACTGACAATACCAAGTAGAGCTGTGAATCCTCTTTTTGGCCAGGAACCATCGCCCGAAACAATAAGCTTATCTTCGGGTAATCCTCTCTCTTTATTCATTTCTTGCTCTTCTTGAGCAGCTTTTTCAAAAACTGTTTTAGTAACAGCCCTCAGTGCTATATAAATATGCTGTAAGATTTTATAGTAGCCATTTAAACTTAATGCAGTTGCTGAGATATCCATTAGTCCACAAAAATTCAGTAAACCACAGAATCCAACTCCTAACAAACGCATTGTATAAACAATTCTTCTATTTATTTCATAACCATGGCTGATTTTTGGACTTGAAGGGATTGATTCACTCTCCTCACAATCACAGATTATTTCCAATTCAAAACCTAATCCTTTTTCATCACTTTTTGCAAATTCCACTTTCTTTCCACACTTTGCACAAACAACTCTCTGCTGCAGTGTAGCAAATACAGACCATTGAACGATCACGTAATTCAAAAACGGATGAATTTTTACTTCTAGTTTAGGATCGGCGTTTTTCAGTTTCTTTGCAGCAGAGCTGGTTTTTTCTGTACACTCATCTGAAGTATGTTGATTACCCAAAAAACTCCTTCTTTTCACTCTATGGTGCTGACCACTTTTCTTTTTCTTATCCATGATTAAAAGCAATAGAATGAAAAATTTACCGAAAAATTTTGAGAGCAAACGAACGAAAAATTTACCGACGCGTGTGAAGACTAAATCTAACCATCACCAACGAAAATTTCTCTTGTACTACCGTATATTATATTCGAAGGACGCTCTCTAACTGTAAAGGAGAGAATATTTTCGAAAAATAGAGAGGAAAAGAACAATAGCAGTCGATCCGAAGGCACACAGCACCTGCCGCTACCACAGGGGCCCGAGCGGCCGGATTTACCGCTTGGCGCGCACCGCTCCCCGGTCTTTTCTAGCTGCTTCTCGGTAGTGCCGACCTTCAGGACTAATTCTATATTATTTCTACGACTATTTACTAGCACTTTATGTAAAAAAAAAATTTTCGATTTTTTAAAAATGATCAGGGGTCTTAAGTTTATATGGATATAAAGATGCGCTGGCCCATTCAAGTGCTCTTGTGACATCTTTCTCCATAAATATGTTTTGGCTCGGTCTTTCATTCTCGCAAGTTTCTATGGATGAGTGATTTCTCAAGAATTATAAAACTTCGGCAGTCTACTTTTACGTCACAGTTCAATGCTAGTTTTTAGCCTTTACTTAGAATTTATATGGCAACTTATTTTATACCAAAGATTTGATTCCCTCTGACATTCCTCAGAATCTTCTTCTAAGTCAACATTATCAAATGCATGGAATTTTTTATTTTTATTTAGTGTATCCTTATCGTAAATCGCCTTCTATACCTGCCAAAGCTATTGAAGCTCTATAAGACCTGCTGCCTACAGATATCTGTGATAAATTTCGGGATAATTGCAACGCTCTCAAACAGAATGCATGCCTATCGTGGAAATATAATATTTGAAATTCGGTCGCTCAAAAATTCACCTAACTCTTCCCGGCTGAGGAAGATTACAGTGCTCTACAATTCTGTTTTGAAAATAATTTTTCCACACAAATCCTAGAAAGATGTGCAGAGAATAACGTGAAAAACCTTGACCCAGAGTCAGTGGCGATATTCCATAACGGTTCAAGATCATATTGTTTGGTCGGGAGTGCTATCCACGTAGAAGTGTAGAAGCTGAACCAAGTATGCGACTACTGCAGCGTCTCTCCAGTTAATTTTATAGCTATAAAAGGGGCTGCATTGTGGTGGGTAAGGGACTTGTCTGTTGTATCAACTCTGCCAGTAAGCAGCCAAAAAATCTCTACAACTTCAACTTCTCTCTGCTTCATCTAAAGTAACAGAGGATCATAGAGCTTTTCTAAATGAGCGAACTAAGCGGTGTGTGGAACCTTGGACTCAGAGACATACCTGGAAATTGCATCGCGAATAAGCTGGATAGGAGGGTAACTGATTTCAAAATCAATTCAAGCGAGCTTTGGATCAGGTTGGCCTACATCGCGCAGCCTAACCGTAGATGGATCACGCAGCCCACTTTTGAGGTAATAATATTGTACATAATTATAACATTTTCTGGAATATTTTTATAAAACTTGATGTGCAATAAATCATATGTATTCTGAGATGAATGGATTCTTAGTGAAGCTATACAAACCTCTCTTTTTATATCACTGCCTGGAAATTTTCTCTATGTAGTACGGAAGTAACTAAAAAATTTACCAAAGTTATTAATCGAATCTAGTCAGGTCCGGTCGGCGCGCATACATGCATTCGTCTGATCTTCTTCGGCTTAGGAAGCGATGTTTGTACATAACCAGCTGCTCGCCTGCTTACTTGGATCAACTTAGTTCTCTGAAGAATTAACTTGTGCGCCTATGACAAAGATTCAGCGACTAGCTGCTTTATGCATTACGAAAGCGCTAAGAATGACTCTAACGGCGATCTTTTTGCAGAAAACCTTGCAGCGAAATCTGCACGAAGTCTAAAAACACCAAACGAACTCTCATACAAGACCTATGGAAATAGCTCAATAAACTGGTAAAATATAGTCAATATGGACTATTAGGCTCCGGTTTTTAAAGAGGAAACAAGGTTGCAGATTACTATTGAAGAAGAAGATGGCGTAAGGGCTTTATTTCCAAATACAATACACTTAACTTTTATACGGACGGTTTTAAAATGACTAGTGGAGTAGGCGCCGGGATATACTGTCCAGAGTTAAACCTAAGGAAGTCGTATAAGCTTCCAGATCACTGCCGTGTATTCCAGGCTAAGGCTTTCGCAATTGGAACTGGGACCAACTCCAAAGCTAACTTTTACAGAGATAGTCAGTAAGCCACTTGTCAATTACACCGTTTAGTATAACGTCCAAGATCGTTCTTCAGAGCAGGGAGGCAGTAGAGAGGTTAGCAGCGAATTGCAGCCCACATTTCTATAGGGTTCCTGGCCATTAGGGTATTGTAGTAGATTGTATAGCGATAAACGGGGTCTATTTATTCTCGGATTTTGTCAACGAAATACCAATTTATTCTATCATTAATACAAAGAGACTGTAGAACTATGGTAGGCGTGCTGATGGGACATAGCCCAGCAGCAGGTTATGCTTATCAGATCAGGGCTCAAGGGAAAGTGTAGAGTATCTCTTTTGCGGACGTTTTGCGTTATTCAAAAAATACTTAAAATATCTGGAGGGACCACAGTTTGATGGATTGGAAGATATCTCAGCAGTAGGTGGAAAATGCATCCTTAAATTTGCAACAAAACAGGCAGCATGTAAGTGGACTATTTCAAAACACATACCTAATGAACTCTGGTACTGCTACTGATTCAAGTGGGCTATGCGTGACTGTAAGTCAACCAGTTTAACTTAACCTAACCTAACTTGAATAAAAAAATAAGAATTCAGTTTTTATGACCGAAGAACTAAGTAGATTTGCCCAACATTGAATTATGCAATTATAAACTAATGTACGGGAATTCGTGCCTGCGAAGTAATTCATAGAGTCAGCTGCAAGCGGTTTAAGAAATATGGTAATCATTGCGTTAATCGAGACTTTTGTCAGAAATTGCTTGACAGTTCCAACAACAATTGCTATTGAATTGAAAATGGCACTTATTCACTCTGCTGATATGGATTCCTTCAACTTCACCTCCCGAACGATTAGAAATCCTCCGAGTAATTTCGATAGACGGAATACTATAAATAAATGTAGGGTAATAGGGCAATAATATGCATATAAATTCTATTTCATTCTTCTATTCTATTTCATCCAATTAACAGCACAATAAGTACAGCGAATTATTGTTGCAACACCTAAATAGTAATTACCACGACATTACCATGAGAAGCGAAACAACTGTTGATTGCTTTGCGAAAGTCGTCACTATTTCACATTTAATGCTACTCTCTATGTACTAAGTATGTTTTTACATATTTACCACTACTACTACATACATTATTACAGCATGTTAACACATTCACTGATATCTTATTTCAAGTCCTGCCTTTTTCCACTCTATAATTTGTATGCATTTCACTAATTTGTAAATTGCGTTAATGTTTATCGATAGTATTAGTATCGGTAGTTGGTGCAACATTTGTCAACGAAATTTGTCTGTTATTGTAAAGCATATAGAGGCTGAATAGTAAGCCCAGGGCTCCGAAAACCGTGGACAACCATTTAAAGACGTTGTTGATTTTAATCACTCTGTGGAAATATAAGTATTTTAGTTGAGAAAAAACTCAATTCCATCTAAGCCATACTCACAGGAAAACTTTTTTCTTTAACATATCGGTCCATGTTTTATCCAAGCTCGCCGCCTCTTCGACCCAAAATAGTGGCATGGTGAGAGTGCGCAAATTCTTCATAACCTCAACCTCAGGCACGGGCATGACGGAGAGACTGAATTGTAAACGTTTAGCGGCAGATAAGGGAGTGCCAGATATCTGTAGTGAATAAATAAAACAATATACATATGTATGTGCACATTAGGATGGTCCGAAGCCATTCAAAAATTAAAAAATTAAAAAATAAAGGGTGGTTAAGTTTCAAGGGCGGGTGTTGGTTTTGAATAAAATACAATTTTTTTGAGAAATTATTGTCATTTCTTTTTATAATGATAATATTGGTATGGTTCAATTACGCATGGAACAAAATATAGGCCAAATGGCCATCGCGGCCTCGGCGGCACACCTCCATCCGATGGTCTAAATTTTCGCTGACGCTGAGGCATAAATGAGGTTCTATGCCGTTAATGTGCCGAATTATCTCATTCTTTAGCTTTTAAATTGTTGTTGGCTTATCGACGTACACCTTTTCTTTCAAATAACCAGAAAGAAAGAAGTCCAACGGTGTCGTTGACGTTTAGGTGTGGTTCACATTCAACATCGGCCCTTGAAATTTAACCACCCTTTATAGATATTTATGTAATTTTTTTTTATTTATGGCACAAGAAATTGAGTTTGAATGAACGAATGATAAATTTGAATTTTAAATATTTATTTTTGGTTTTTTAATTAAATTTTTTTTTTCAATTTCGGGATGTTTTCTGGAGGCTTATCAAAAATTGGATATATGTATATTTTTGTTTTTAAAGCATAGGATATCATTTTCTGGACATTTGTGAAGTGAATTAAAGGAGTAGTTTAAATTTTATTGATCTATAAACTTTTATACCAAATTTACGCTAAAGTGAATTTTCCTTTTTTTGAAAGTTTTGATGAAATTTTTAAAAATTTTGTACGAAGTTTGAAACTTGCGTTATATCAAAACTTACTGGACGATAAAACTGCTACATAAAACTAGAGAAAAATTCTTGCAAAAAAGTGGAAAATTTTTATGAAATTTTGAAAAATGTTGTATAAAGTTTAACATTTTGTGTAGTATGAATTTTATATAAAAAAATAGTAGTGCTAATAATTTTGCAACGGGGTATATATGCATGAGAAGAAATTGTAGGGGTATGGACCAATAATGGTAAGGAAAAGTATATGATAACTACTTTTAGGCGCACTTTTTTCATTTGCCGAATTTTAGAGGTAAACTGTTAGTGAGACAGATTTCAGAATCCTATTGCAGTATCCTAGTGAAGTAATATGAATTCAAGTACTTCACTGCCGCACTGCTTCACACTTTAGGGTGCTCAGTGAATCAATTTAAAGATTTTCCAACACAACACTTTGTCACGCTGAGTTTTAACTTTCACATGTTTGAAATTTTTTTGAAACTCCTACCGTAAATAGCTTTGTAATGATAATTTTGCATTCTGTTAAGTTTCTTTTCAATATTTACGCTTTCGAAAATTATAAAAACCCCGTGCTTTTCCTCTTCCGGGTGCAAACCATCCACATCTGCTACCAACTGCGGATCAGCTCTGAAGAAATGTGGCAACGAGACAATCATGGGCGCCTCATTGCATGGCGTTAGGTCCATAGTTCCTTTAGGCGGGCAATCATCTGGGTAGTTTCTGCAAAAGCACTGATTCTCGGGTTCATTCTGAAATGGAGAGCAAATTAATAGAAGTGTACACTGATCTTCCGTAATTCACTCGACTTTTTAGTTACCTTTGGATCTCCCAAATCGATTGTGTAATAATACGCCGGTATGCCTGCATAGCTGGTTTTCTTCTCGAATTCCGCACCCAAAGAACGGCATAGATCAGCAGCAAAAGACCACAAACCTTCCTCGGGTTTCATTAGGGGTGCAAAAATTGTTGTGTCAGTGCCATGAAAACGATTACAATTATCACCATCCCACACATTCAACTCATCAGCGTCATCAAATTCCAGCACGCGCCCTATATCGCGGCTAACCTTGACACCTCTGGCGACTTTGTAGCGACCGGCGTCAGTGTGATTGGCCTTTTGATTTAAATAAAGACATAATAAAATTTGTGTGTATTTTTACCGCTTGCTAGTGGACATTTAAACTATGGAAGCTCACCCCTCCCATTAGTGAAAATTTGAAATGTGTATCATTCACTTTGACCGCTCCTTTCACCGCACCAGTATGAAAGTTGAGACAAATTGCTGTAGCTGCGAAATGATCCACTGAACAGTCAACATCGATACCCCTGAAGAAGATGTCCATGAAGGGTGCGCGCACAAAAGGCGTAGTGGGCTTGAAGAGCGCCTCAATGCCCTCGGCTATCATGTTGATCATGACTGCTTTGTCACGTTTCACGGCGATGGCCATAATCTCAAAGGAAAAACGTTTTTTTTTGAATACAAAAAATATGAAAAACCACCTATGTATTAATCTTTACTTGTATTAGTGGGTGAGGCATTACGATTAATTCCTCACCGCTGAGTCCCATATCTGGTCTAAAAATGAAGGTATTTCGCATGTTGTAGGCAACCGCGTCCTCATCCTCAAAATCCTCCAAATCGTATTTGTCCTTCCATTCTCTTTAAAGTATTTACTTAAGTGTCATTCAGGGTGCTTGTGTGTATGTGAAATGGCAAGCAAATTGCTGTTACTTACTCAAACACAAAGGGTCCGACCTCCTGCACATGTGGTTTTCCGCCATTTTGTACCTCATCAGGATTTGTCACATTGAATACGTAAATTGAGAAGTTAAGTGCAATTGGAAATTTTTCCCACATTTGACGAGGCTCACTGCCGGGCTTTAAATTTAATTGCTTTTGGAGCAAAAAAATATTGATTAAAATTTTCATTAGTATTTTAAGTGTTGTTTGATTTAAGAGAAAAGTATAAGCAGTTAATCAGCATATTTTAAAAAAGGAAAGCAATTCACAAAAGGGGCATTCGTTGGCCCTCCAGTCACTTACACTCAAATAACTTAGAAATTGGAATTTGGAATTTATTTGAAGAACTTTTATAGATTAGTTACTTATTTATGTTAAAATATAACATTTGTATTTTACTGTTGCACACGCATACTATGGCACTATGCGTCCCATACGCGAAGAAGGCGAAAATAGTTTTTGGACTAAGTGCCCTGTACTTTCAGGACAGTGTCGTTTGAAGTAGTATGTGTCATATTGGGTATCATGCCACCAGATATAATGACCTCTGAACTGGGTAGAGTCTACGACAAAGCCAAAAGCCTAAACATTCGACTAACGGCGGAAGAGCGTAAGAAAGAAAGACGGGGGAGCATAATTGAGTGGCAAAATCGATGGGACCTAACGACAAAAGGGAGGTGGACACATAAACTTATCAGAAGCGTGCAGGCTTGGGTTGAGAGAGGACATGGGGACACAGATTACTACCTGACACAGTTCCTGACGGGACATGGATGCTATAGAGAGTATCTGCAAAGACTCGACCACGAGGACGCAGCAGACTGCTCGTTCTGCGGCAACGATAGTGAGAACGTGGAACATGTCTTCTTCTCCTGCCCGAGATACGAATATGAAAGAATGTCCATTGAAGAAATCATTAAAAACAGAATAACCCCGGGCAACATTGTAAGTCACATGCTGCAATCGAAGTTGGTGCGGACCAATATATGGTGGTGTAGTGTAGGTGTACTGGTTCGCAAATCCAGTTTAGTAGTAATACTGACTGTGCGTGGTCCCGAATGAGGTGCAGCTTTATCGTGCATGCCGTCTATATTGACTGTATATATGTAAGATTCCCCCTTCGGAGAAAAAAAATGCGTCCAATGATCAGTGCGATAGCAATTTATCGTCTTTATCATTACGCGTACAAGTTTCCATGACATTTGTATACTTCGTTAACCCTTTCGCAATATTGTTGCCATATGGCAACAGTAAACTTTAAAAGGCCGTCAACACTCTCTTGTAAAAAATATCAACTTTTTTGTCACAAATTTTCAAAAATTGAAGTTTAATGGTTAAACAGAAATAAAATAAATAATAATCGCCCATTATATATCGGTAATACAACATTTTTAAAGAAAGCCTTCTGGCATATAGCACTTCACTCTGAAATTTGTATTTTGCATTTTTAGATTTTTGAGGCATTTTGGGCAAACGTTTTTAATAATTTTTGAATAACGTATATAGAAAAATGTTCAATCTGTCATTTAGCACATAAATATTTTTTCGCTCGCAGCTTTAAAAGCTGTGCTAATTTTTAAAACTAAGCTTGTTGCCATATGGCAACAAATTTCTCGTAAGGTGTTAACTTGCATTAGATTGCAGAAGAAGTTTATTTGCGGTTGAAACGAATACAAAACATTTGTTGCCATATGGCAACATTAAAAAAAAGCACTTAACAAAAACAAAAAAAAAATTTATTTGTATTGTTATTGGTCCTAAAATAAATACTCAGACAAAAATTTGGATTTTTTGGATGGCGCAATAAAAGATAAGGGTTAAATAACTACGGAAAAAGGACTTAATGACTAGGTTTGCTTCTTATTTAATTTTAATCATTTTTTTTTTAAATATAGCTTATACTCTAACAAAACGATTTTGTAAACTATATACGCAATTTTAGAAAATCCAATAAATTTTTATTAAAATTGCAAACTTTTGTCAAAATTTTTAGAAAAATTCTGCGTCTGTAATTTTGTAGCCTGTTCGGTTTTGCTATTATATTGTGCTCTAAATTCATTCATGCTGATTTTTTGTTAACGGTATTATGCATTTTCTTCGATACAACGAATGCTCAAAAATTTTTTATGCATTAAAAACACCCAACACTGTCAGCAAAAAAATATGTCATTGCGATTTTTCAGCGACCAACGAAATTTGCATTTTGTTATGCCAAAACTGAATGGGCTATAAAATTGCATACACGGAAATTTTCTGAAAATTTTGATTAATAAATTTGAAATTTTGATGAAGATTTTTTGATTTTGAGCAAAGTTGAAAACTTTCAGTTACGAAAGTTTTGTTTGAAGTATGAATTATATTTCCATACCCTGTGGTATATTTATTTAACGCATTGTAGTTGTAGTCCACAGATAGTTAAATACTTGCATTCAATGCTGCACAATGGAAACATACAAATTTGTCTACTATTTTGACGCTCTGCGCCCTCTTCTCATTTGACTCAAGCCTCTTACCGTTGAGTACTTTCTTCATATTTGGAAATACGAAGTAGTAACAGAGGGCTAAATCTTGATGATATGCTGGACGAGTGAGCACTTCGTAAATTAATTTAATTATTGTTTTTATCGTTAATGCGGACTTGTGCTTTGGTGAGTTTTAGTCGGAGAAGACAATTTTGTTCTTGTCAATGCGGTCGTTTTTTCCTCAAATCGGCATTGAATCGATTCAAGTGCTTTGTATGATATTAACCTGGGCGAGGATGTTTGTACGCTTTTCAATGTAATAGATGTAAATGACATCGCGTGCATCCCGAAAAACTGGTGCATGTGCATAATCAGGCTACAGATTCAACCTAATCTCCTTCGGCTTTGATTAACCACGAGAGGTTTATTAACTTCTCAGTTCCTTGGTCTTTGTTACGTTGTGCTGAATTTATGTTTTGTCTGCATTTACGAAACATAGGAAAAACCCGAAAAGTCTCCCTTCAAATGGCAACCGATTGCTTCTGTTGTAAAGTGTGATCAATCGATCTTATCATACAAATTGTCGAAAGCTTTTTCATGCGCATATCATACAAATATTTAGGCAAAACTGAAATAACTGGTCGATATGCAGAGCCCTATATTATCGCGTGCTTTTATAGATAATTTGTTGAGTAGTGACCTCAATTGGGCGTACAGAACTTTAAAACTGCTTTTACCACTGAAATATTCCACATATCAGTCAGAAATTTACTTCAGATGTTGCTTCACATCCCAAATGTTGAATTTGAGGTGACAACGCAATCTATTCTAATTTTTAAATACTTATTGTGGGTCAACCTCAAATCTGTCTTGATTCCGTTATGAAAAACAATCGATTTTTTTCTTCTAAATGGTTCATGATTTAATCATATTTCAATTAATAAAAATATTAAAAATAATTCAATGATTTGAATCATGTAAATGGTTTTTCAGTTTCGAATTTCTTTTTTGGAATTCTAATTAAGCACATCTTTTAAATAAGAATTTTCGAGTGATAAGTGATATTTTCCAAATGTGTATGCTTAGAATTTGTTTGATGAAATTTATTATGACATTAGCCATAATGGTGCTCCATCTCGGAAACGTGTGATCGAATGTTATCTGTCGAAGCTTCAATTGTTTCTAGTTTATGAGCTCTATATTTGAGGTTGTCTCACAGAACACTGTCGAAAAATATTAAATCAGTCGATATTTTACGGCGAATTTGAGACAGAATATGAGAAATCATTGATCTCTGGTATATCGTAATAAATTTATTGATTCGTGGCTGTGTGACATGTGGCACCGTTTTGTTCAAACCACATATTGTGAATGTCAAGTAATTTTCAACAATACATATACGCAGTAACATATGCACATATCTCTATATCATAGTCCATTGGCGGTCAGCGCATTTTTGAAGAAAAATATCTCAACGGGCATCACCAGATCACAGTGCCAATTGAGCGACCGGAACGAATATACACTAGTTCCTTTGTGTCTTGTATTGAACCAGTCAACCATTTTATTCCATGCTCCGTTGGGCAATTATAACGTCAGGAAATTTTCCTCTGCGAATTCTAGTTTTCATAGACCCACAGTTTTCATAGCGGATTTATATTATTTTCATATGATCCCCATTCGAAACCGAACTTAGTTTAGTAAATTTCAGTTTATCTGCTTAACTTCTGTCAAAAGAGATGCCATCGAAAGGTAATAGCTGTCACAGATTTCAGCTGATTAAAATATATTCTGTGTTATATGTTAAGCTTTACTTGGGTGTGATCAGTGCAGAAGTGGGTATTTCTATTTTCATGTGAATAATTTTAATATTTATCAGAGCATTTAGTTTACGTATATCATTAATTTTTAGGTTTAAGAAATGGTTTAGGTTTAAGGAATGAGTAAAAACGATTTTTCGAGAATTGTGTGCTTATAAATCTCCTACAATAGACATAAATCGAAAATTTTCATATTTTTGCAAAAATTCTATTTTTTTAACTTTTTTAAATATCTTGAAAAAGTTTAATTTTATGCGAAATGAAAAATGTGCAATTTTAGTATATAATACAATATTTAATTTGATATACCACTTGTTTTAATTGGTTAGCAGATTGTCCAGATATTAGAAATTTTTATGATCTGACTTTTTTCAGTAATATAAAACTGTTTTTGTGACGATACCCCGAAAAATATATGCTAGAAATAAAATTATATGGTTTTTCGGACTTAACGATTGATTTTACAAAGGAAGTAGATGGCCCGGTTGTTAGAGGTTTTAACTGTAAGTTAGTGAAGAGTTCATATCATTTTCTACGAATAGTGAAATACTCTTCAGAATGTGCTCGTATTTATTTATTAGTAACGATTCTGACGAGCGATACTTCTCGGAATTAAATTACTTGAAAGAAAATTTGCGAAATTCAATACCTGAAACATGATAGAGTCCCTTTGCTCTCTTTTCAATTAAAATCAATATTTGAATAAACCGAATTTCAAAGAAAATTTTTGAGTCAATTGTCCACGCTAAATTTAGAAGGCAATTCGGGAAGGTAAACAATTTTAGAAAACACTCGTGGCGCCCTCACTTTTAAGTAAATGTAGTAATCAGTTCCCACAAAAACTTACTTAATTTCATTTATTAATTTTTCTTTTTTTATATTATATACAATAATATTTATTTATCTTTTAGGTTATTAATTTAATTTTCAATTTCAAATTAATTGTGATAGTTCTCTGACAAGGGATTTTGGTCGACGGAATAAAAAATTACGATTTGAATGCTTACGCCAGAATTATGTAGTTTCTAGAGTCACCCTTTTGCACATTCTTATGGTAAATTGGTATTTGAAAATTGCGAGCCCTACATTTAAGATATTTGATATGTTCAGCTGTTTATGGAAAAATTAATGGGGAATATATTTGTGGAACATCTTAACTCTCTAACTACTCAATAGGTTTTTGTGGGAAAGCTAAGCAAATACATCTAACACAGGGATATTACGGATTAAAATGTACCACAAAAATGTTGGTCATAAAATTCTGCTATAAGCCTCTTACCCGGTGGTCCTGAAATTTCAAAAAATCGATTCTTTGTTTTTTCGATATATTCGAGCAAGAATATACTGTGAAATTTTCATGTGGAAATATCCAATATTATAGCTTCTACAGCCCATTAACTAAGTAGAGAGCGGTCCGTGCACTCCTGTACCTCAAACTTTAAACTCATTTACATATCTCGAAACGACTTTTCGGACTGGTGTTGTAAAAAAAAAACTAGTCAACCGAATCGTCTGATATTTTAATATGTTGTTCACAACATTAATTATTATTAATATATTTCAATTATTTCGTATTTTTTTATTAAAAAACTGATTAAAAACGATTTTTAGAGTGTCAAATTCAAAACCGCACCATTTTGTAAAATTTTTCTTTTTTTATTCTAGTAGCGGAATATAGCTACAGTCATACAGATTAATAATTTTTTTGGTTTTTGTGTTTCAGATAAATAGAAGAGCCAAAACATAAATAGAGAGCGGACAACACCGTCCAGGTCCAATTTTTCGGGAGGGTCAACTTCAGCGCCATTTTTGAAATTATTAAAATTAAAAAAAAAAAATCATTTTTGTATGTAAAAGAAGTAAAATAAAAAACCTAAAAAATTTTAATATCGTTTTTCTTTTTTTATTGTAAAAAAATTCCTAAAAATACCCTGAATGTTCGAGCTCTAGACCACCGGCACACCTTAACACATCAACGCTTAAAATTCAGTTTAAACGACAAAAGTAAGTCGCAATGAAAAGTTTGTAGAGTGCTACTGCGTATTGAAGGAATTGTTTTTATGAAATTTCAAAATAAGTTAACGTAGTATACATAAAATTAATACAGTTTGTAAAAAGTCTGGAAATATTTCAAATTCAAGGCGATCTGGTGATTTAAAATTGTTAAAAATCGAGTTCAAGTTTGAAAAATTCGCTTTCTCATTTTCTAGTCACATTGAAAGCTGTATAACGGCCGCCGTAGCCGAATGGTTTGGTGCGTAACTACCATGATGTGATCAAAGAGTATTGCGAAATTTGTGTTTTTTGTCAAAAATTACTTATTTATTCATCAATATCTATTTTGTCCCCTTCAAAGTAATCCCCATGAGATATCATGCACTTGTGCCAACGTTTTTTCCAAACTTCGAGCCACTTCAAAAAATCATTTTTTTTTATCTTGTTCAGCTCCTCCTTCGATGCCGTCTTTATCTCGTCAATCGTAGCGTAGCGTCGTCCTTTCATGGGCCTCTTCAGTTTCGGGAACAAGAAAAAGTCACAAGGGGCCAGATCTGGGGAATACTGTGGCTGTGGCATCATTAGTGTGTTGTTTTTGGCCAAAAAGTCGCGCACAAGCAACGATGTGTGAGCAAGGGCGTTATCGTGATGCAGGAGCCAATTTTTGTTCTTCCACAAATCCGGGCTTTGCTGGCGGATTGCTTCGCGCAAATTGCGCATAACTTGCAGGTAATATTCCTTATTGACCGTTTTACTCTGTGGCAAGAACTCATGATGCATAACGCCCCTGCAATCGAAGAAAACGGTAAGCAAAACTTTTACATTCGTCCGAACTTGGCGCGCTCTTTTCGGTCTTGGTTCGTGCGGCAGCTTCCATTGAGATGATTGAGTTTTGGTTTCTACGTCATACCCATACACCCACGATTCGTCACCAGTTATGACCCTCTGGTGAAAATTTGGGTCGTCGCGGACAGAGTCCAACATCTCATTAGCAATGTTTATGCGATGCTGCTTTTGGTCGAAAGTGAGCAGTTTTGGTACAAATTTTGCGGCGACCCTTCTCATGCCCATTTTCTTCACTTCATCAATTTTTTCGTCTGTTGTTCGTCGTTCACATCTTCTCGGCCTTCTGAGAACATTTTGTACAACCGATAAGCGTTGCTGCGGTCCAAAGTAGCTTCTCCGTATGACAAAATTAACATTCGGAATGCATCCGCGCACTTTATTTCGTTTTTAACACAAAATTTGATACAGGTTCTTTGGTGCATCTTTTTGAATAGGTAAAAAGCGAAGACGAGCCTCAACACGTGCAAGCAAAGCAGCTGTCATCAATTAACTGAACATTCAAAATGGCCGAACTCGTCGGCATGAGTGAGAGACATGAGTACCAACATATCGCCACAAAAAAATCGAGATTCGAATATAGGTACATAGTCTGCGAAAAATCAGAATTCGAGATAATTTTTGAACACAGAGCGTACATATATGTAATGATAGCACCACTCTTACATATATCTGTTTATAATTGGCATTTATATCACTTTAGATTAATAATTTTTCTGATTTTTATTTTCTAGATAAGTGAAGAGTGAAAATCTCACCCGCAGCAAGGGTAAAATTTTTTCAGGAGCTCACCTACAGCGCCATTTTTTTTCAACTAATTTTTTTTTTTTTTGTTTGTTATAAAAGTGATTGTATTTATTTTAAGTATTATTACACACCGACAAAGAATAAATATCGTTTTAAATTATTTTCTATTTTCATAACGAAAGAAAAAACACAAAAAATTAAAATATCATAGAACCAAGGTTGCTAGATTATCGGATTCCCTAGAAGTCCTAATTACAAATTTCATTTCACTTCACCTTCAATACTATTTTTATACCTTTGCTGTAATTAGTTGAAGTATTTTAGTTAATCTAAATTTATGTCAGATATTTTGCGCGCGAAACTGAAAGTATATATTTTATGTAACTCTTTTAAATACATACCCCCTTTATCATTTTCTTCAACAATTTTGGAAACCCCACAAATCCAACGAATATGCCCAACACAAGCGCAACAGCCGAACCGATAAGGATTTTCTTGTACATTCTCTCGAAACTATTAAGTATATCGCGAAAAAAGGTGTTTTAAATAATTTTTGCTCTCACTAAAAAAAGTCTATATTGAAATGTGCGTGCCCGATCTTTAAAAAGGACTGTTTGAAAGAATTCGCCGTTTGCTGATTTTATTCTGTCTTCACCTCAGCCGTCGACGTATTATAATTGCATAGTAGCAATTACCCACTCATACTCTTGCGCGTGCATATCTGTATGTGTATAAGTGTGTAAATAAATACGTGTCCTTGTTGTCTGAGTATTCGTTTGTTAATAATTTTTATGAATTTTTAATGCACTCCTTTCCGCAGGTCTTCTTGCAAACGGCCTGCCGTCTTAATTCAATCGTCGTCGGCTTTTGTGCGACGGCATTTTCAATTGAAGGGGCGTACTTTTTTATTATTTCTCACATTTACAGTCCAAATATTTAAAGAACACATATTTGTACATATACTCGCAAACATACATATTTATGCATAGCTCTGACCGGAAAGCAGCTGTTTGGGAGGGGCTTATTCGCGGTAACACTTTGAGGCACAACAATTTTGACTATGTTTACGAAATTTCGAATATTATATTTGGCAGACATTGGATAGACTGTGCGTGAATTTAATTTACTATAAAGAAGCTAAGGGAGTAAGTTCAGGCGGCTTGCGTGTCCTTAAATTTAACGCCTTTTTACACATTTTAATTGAGTCATTCATTTGTAATATCTGTATTATTGTTTTATTATTATTTATACTCAATATAGCTGCTGTGTTTTCGGTCATTTGAATTTTTATTGTATGGCTTTGTGTGTGTGTCTAAAATGTGTGTGTTATATAAATAACTATGAAGGCATAGCTAAGACACAAACCTGGCATGAACGGAGTGTTACAAAATTTACAGTAGTGGCGAAATTGCCATGGCTAAAATGCTATTCGTACATCTGGATTTTAGTATAGCGATTATTCTATATTTAATTTATTTCTTTGATTAATCCTTCAACTAGTGACCTTGAGTCTACCAGACTCCACTGAAGTTTCTAATCGTTATATTTTTTCAAATCCTGAGCATCTTCGAATTTCCACATAATTATTTGTATGCATTTTTCTTCAAAATAAATTGAATCATTAACAAACAAGCAAATCATTTATTTATTTACTCAATTTTAATAAAATGAAACCCAATCATTAGGTGACTCTGCACTCTGAACGATTTCACGGTACTGGTTGTGTAACATTTTTTCACGGATTACTTCTGCGTCGATTATCAGGAAGGTGTAGTTATGGTTTTTCATTGTGACATTTCTCATTGTGACGCTTCATTTGTAACTGCATTTGCTTCGCTTGAAGTCGATTCTGGTCACACATCGAGCGTGAGTTTTACGGCACTCAATGTATATGCATAACGAAGTAAGATCGAATTCAATATATAAATATTTTATAATTTCTTCTTTCAAAAGTGATGCCTAGAGATCTCAGTAATGAATAATTCCTAGGTTAGGTTAGGTTTGGCAGCCTCATCGCACATATAGACACCGATGCCACTTAGACCACGAAATGGGTCCGTTGTGAGCCGCGTGGGGTTGGGCTACATTTCCCTCTTCATATTGAACCATCCTGAGCTTTGTGCAAAGCGTAAAAGGTTGCTGATACCTAAAGTGTGTAGATTATCTATATTCGTTAAGAAGTAGGATTTCAAAAATCGGTTCCTGCTTCTGGCTAGAGCTGGGCATGTGCAAAATCATGCATGTTAATGCCTAATTTCCTATGAGACAATGTCCTGTGAGGGCCCCTACTAAGGTCCTAATTTGAAGTGTACTCAATTTTATAACACTCTTGGACAGACGTAGACTTAGCCTTGCCCATGTTTGCCTAGCAATTTCACAGGTGTTAACGCTAATCCATCTTTGATTTGCAGAACTGATTAGTGCGCCCTTAATAATTCCTAGACGGTATCTTTTTTATGTCATCTTTGATATTTGTCAATTAGACAGACAATTATTGAAACTTATTATGAAAATGCTCCATTTTTAAGAACAACATATTGCGAAAGAAATTCTTGATTTATTGGTCGACAATTCAAAGCTTGGCAAATAAATGCCAAGATACTGGTTCGGGTTCTGTCGAGTATAGAAAAAGGTCTGGCAAACCAAAAACTGGACTAAATCTCGCCTTTCTCAACAATGGAGTATTCATGAATCGCCTATTTGGCGGATTTTACCCATAGATGTGTGCATGCTGGACATTTAAATGATATAATTTTTGAGATATAATTGTTAAGAGCCGTATTTTGAATAAAAATAGTGAAATCTGAAAGAATCTAAATGTGTAGTAATAAAATTTACTTATGTAATTAAAAATACATTTTTCTTCCTTTTCATTTGAGTTTTTGATGACCTCGATCCTTCAAGTTTGCGATGTTAAGAATTTAATACAGATTGGATTCCAGAGTATTGATATTTTTCTGATATCAGAAAATATTGCAAAAAAGTACGTTTTACCTAGCTGCGTCGTTGGATCTTTATCATATGTCTATGACTATCAAACAGTTCATTGTTTTATCGCCTACGATATTCGCTATCGCCAAGCGTATATTTCAATTACTTTGCCGCAAAATCTCTCTATGCTATGCTTCCACGCCAAACAACGAGTCATGAGAGTTTGGCGGTGATTAGCACAAAAGATACGATTTTGATAAACCACTTGAAGAACCACTGCTTTTTATTAGTCGAACCATCTTGATTTGACTATGAATCTGCGTATGTCGTCTACTTTCATTTCTGTCTGTTCATGACTGTTCTTCCAGTCATCTATCGTTGTACAGTTCCTCCAACTTCTTGGCAAGGTCCGCCGAAGGCTAGTGACTAGTTTGTTCAACAATGCATTATAATGCGCAACATACCATTTCAGAGTGAGCAGTGCGTTCAAAAATGCAAATATGTCAGTACTGCAAATGCAACGCGTTCTTAAACGTCATTTTTGTATCAAAAGTCGTGCATTATTTGCAGCAAAAATTTTCACACTGCCAATAAATACGCTAGTACAATGTCTGATGAAAAGTGGGTATTTAATTATTTATTTTAGCTTTTAATACAAAAATTGATGAAAAATACGATATTTAAACTTTATTTTATTATACTTTTCTTGGTTTTAGTGATTACTTTAGTACATCGGAGATCAAATTACTGCTCAGAGTCCGACTGAGCATGGAGAACGAGTTCACGTAGGGAAGGAGGAAAAAGAGCATGCTCTGGGCTAAGGTCGTAGATGAAGTAAAAAAAGTTAATAAAGATTTAAAAATAGATAGAAACATCGCCCAGCGAAAATTTTCTAATTTACTCATCACATATAAGCGAATAAAAAAAAGAAACAATACATCCGGTAGAGAATCAACATCATGGCTTCAAAAAAAGACTTATTTTTGGGTATTTTCCATGTTGATATTAAACTTTTGACAAGATATGTCCTTCTTTTAAGCTTTACACGGTTTTTTTTTTCTTAAATTTAATTAAAGACTATCGGTTTTTTCCTCACATACATCGTCCATGACCAAACTTAGTAACAATTCCATTTTACTGCACAGCGCGTTCATAAATGCAACAAATCTATTTGCAATTTTTCAACAATTCTATTAGTTGCATGAATTGTCACATTGACAGTGCTGCCAGCGCTGCAAGTACTGCGCATTATAATGCGTTTCTGAACATAGCCTATGTCTGCGCGTGGCTTTCTTAACAATTCGTCAGTTATAAGTTTGTTGAAATTGGGCCCTTGTTTGTTTAGTTACTTTGTAGATATTCGTCTTAATTCATCTGTTAACGGCCGAGAATATCTCCCTTTTGCGCATGCCTTGGGACCGGGATATTCTATACCTGTTGTTCCTGCTGGACAAACTGTGAATTACAGTTTTATGTTGTCGTCCGAGAGTGACTGCTTCCAAAAAAAAAAAAAAACAGGCAACCCCGATAGAACTTATTGTAATGAAGTAACGGAGGTCAAGAAAGATGTATTATTGTTATTAATATAGGGCCATAATGAATTGAGACCTCTGAAGTGGTCTATTGGGCTTGACCGCAAGCCAAAAATATGCGGCTTCTGATGAATTTGTGTTCCTCCTTGGTCTTTTTTTTCCATATCACTAATGGATTTAGAGTCATACCACATAGATGTACGAGTTTTTGCTTTGCGGGAGTTGCACATTCGCAGAGAATTTACTCTTTAGTTTCATCAACCATTTCACAAAAACGCCAGATGCTTGTTTTTACTAGTCTTACTACAGTGTCTCGCATAGCACCGTCTTTTTCCGAAAATAAGACACTGTCTTACTTTCTGTTTTGGTCCAAAATACGCGCTAGGGCTTATTTTCGGGGGAGGAAAAAAATAAAAGTATATTTGTATATTTTATTTAATATTTATTTCACACAGACTTCTGAAATTTCAATTTATTTAATTAGAGTCATGCCATCTTCTTCTGGAACATCGTCATAAATAAAATTGGGAATTATATTCTGATTTTCTTTCAAAACCATTTCCTGTTGAATCATTGGCCCAAATCTCTCATATTTTGCGATATACCTGTAGCTAAAGTTAAATGAATATTTCTTGCCTAAGTGGCCTGTTCGTAGTGCATTAGAAACATCAGTTATCTTGTCCCATGCATTTTTTAACCAATTCACAACTCTTGTAAGCCTGGTTTTATAAAATTAAGTCGATGATTTCTCACCATTCTGTTTTCAATATATTCATTAATTTCTATTCGCAAATGCTCCTTGAATAGCTTGTTTATTACAATGTCAAGTATCTGGAGGTAACCAGGCATTCCTACCGGAATCATTATTAGATCAATCTCAGCAAGAAAGTTTTTCATGTCCTTAGCGCGGTGAGTACTGGCTGAATCTCAAGCATAAAATCAAACAACTTTTTTATAACTGCTTGGACGCACCAGACTTTTTCACTTTCAATGACATAAATTCCTGAAACACTTTGAATCTGGTCTTTTTTACCTTTAGTGATTAAAAATGGCGTTAATTTCTTGCCATCTAGACGAATCGCCGAAATAGAGGTAGCACGTGCACTATCGTAACCGGTAGAAGGAACTATCGTATGAGCTCCTTGCCCTAGGAATGCAGCGGTCTCATCCATAGCAATCATATTGCAGAATTGGTATTTCAAAAAATCGATGACATCAACAAAAAGCTTAAACACAAGTGCACGCTTAACAACTTCATTTTCTTCCAGTTTAAACAATGTTGATGATCTCTGTTAGAGACAATTCATATCGCTTAAGGAAGTTGTCCAACCAGTATGATGATGCTTTAAATTCTTCTGTGGATATATCAAATTCAGTTGCTGTTTCAAGGGCAAATTTTTGAATATCAGCCCTGCCATGGATTTCTCCCATCCATGGGTATCGATATTTTAAAGTCTATCCCAAAGATACCCGCACCCGCACCAGTACCAAAGCAAAGGCGTTTCTAACCATGGCAGCAGTTAGAGCGTTGAGTACAGTTGGTACGAGTATCGTGATTGTCGACGGAAAGTTATTTGCAATGCCTTGTAGATTTTTCTATTCATCAAAATTCAAATTTTTTTTCAAAATATAATAATTCATCTCCACTTGTTTATATTTTAATAATATTTCTATATTTATTAAAAATTTGGCATAGAAAAATACTAAAAACAACATTCACGAGTAGGTTACAATAGAAACATATTCCATTTGTGTTAACGTCTATGTATGTATGTAAAAACTCACACTCATATATTTACACTATAAATGTATGCATGTATGTGTGTATGTATATGTAAAGCGTATGCAATAGAATTGCATATCAATTTTTAGCACTAAGTGTGTATTGTAACGTTATTTGCTATACATGTATGTGTGTATGTATTAACATTTTTGTAACTATTTGCAATTATTTACATTTAAAATATTTTCATATAAATTTACATATGCATGTGTGAACATACTTATCTATTCTATGTGCATATTTTGTAAACGATATACGAGTATGTAAATGCGTTTTCGTACTTAAATGTATATCAATTTGTAGGAAATGAAATTTATCAAAAAATTTCCCAATAATGCATTGAATGTATTCTAATTTTAATAGCTACGCATTTATACATACATATTGTATATGCATTTGTGTATGTAAAACATCTACCTACATACATACATGTACATGTATATTTATATTCGTTTGTATGTATGAGTACTCCTTAGTACGCTAAATTGGTTAAAATTGTTATGCATCTATTTAGGCTTTTATGTATATGTTTAGATGTGTGTATATGTAAGAAACTTCTTAGTCAGAATTCTAATTTCAGTTCGCTTTATAGCAGCTTAGATATAAATTCTTCCCCAGTTTTTACGCATATTTTTACTAACAGCTAAATCTTAAATACTAAAAACACACACGCATTTTAAAACTAAACAATAAATCAGTCGTCTGGCAGGAGCCATCACCACAGGACGCAGCCTACCAAACCTTTTCAATGCGCCATGAGCACCTTGCTGGTGTATTGCGTGCATGCATGTATGCGTGTATTTAGTTGTAATCAACAGAACGCTGTTTTTGTTTTTGTTTTTGGTTAGCTACTGACTTTCGCTTATAGTGCTTAATTAGTTAGTAATTCACTTTGTCACATGCTTAGGCTAAATATTTGATATTAACAACGATTCGATTCGATCCCTTTTTGCTTAGTCCAATTCCAGATAATTGATCTCTTTGGTCAACGGTTGCAGCGCTTGTTGTGTTTGTGTTTGTAAATTTTCAATGAGCGCAGTTTGCTCGGGCAGCAGCTCGTCTACTGTCGCTGAGTTGGGTGGCGCGACAGGTGGCATTTGAGTGGGGGGTGGCCCCGTTTGTGGCGGTTGATTGTTGTTGGGCATGACTGTGGTGGGTGTGAAGGTGGTTGTGGGTGTATTGGTGGTGAGAGTTTGTGTGTTGCTATTCGAACCGGGCACGAAAACGCTGCAAAAAGAATAAAGAGAGATTTGTTAAATAAGTTAATTCATTTTATTTTTTATCTGAAATAATAATATAGTAAATATTTATTTATTTATATCTAATTTATGCAACATACTCGTGGGACTTAAGTACATAAAACAATTTTTTTAATTATAATTCTGGTACAGATTAGTATAAGTTAAATCTAAATCCAAAAAAATTCAGAAAAAGTTGAATTCAGATAGAGTTCTATTTATTAGAGCATTTACACAGTACACTGTTCGATTAAAACCAATACGAAAAATTTCTAAATTACAGAAATTTTTGCATGGAACATTAAAATTTATTCACTGAAAAGGAAAAGCGCAATAAAAATGCAGAATAAAAATGAACAAAACTGGCAAGCCTGTTATTTATAATAAACTAGTTAATCTGCACTGTCATTCGTAAGATAGAATCGGGTCAGAAAAGTTAAGTGTACGAGGAATATAAAAGAAAAAAGCCTTCTAGACGCTTTCGAATCGAGGCAGAGCAAAATAATGTGTAAGTAAATGAATCAGAAAAATAAGAAAAGGAATGGAAAAAATGCAAGCGATTCCAACTCAACTGATCTAAGTATTTAGAACATTGTCGTTAATTCTTCTCAAAATTGGCTTAAGGTAGGCTTAAGATTAATAAGAAGTAAACTGGAGGCGGCCGTAGATGAATGGGTTGGTTTGATGGTGTCCACGTTCGAAAGCCTGGGCAGGAATCCCAAAAGAGAGAAAAAGTTTTCCCTAATCGCGATCGCTCCTCGGCAGGCAATGGCAAACCTCCGAGTGTATTTCTGGCATGGAAAAGCTCTTCATAAAAAAACCATCTGCCGTTCTAAGTCGGTTTAAAGCTGTAAGCCCCTCCATTTGTGGGGAGAAACATCAAGACGCACACCACAAATAGGAGGAGGAGCTCGGCCAAAAACCCAATAACGGAAAAATTTGGAAAAAAATTAATTCATTTAAAAAAATTAATTTAGTTTGAATATTTATTCAATATTGGAAATTTTTAGGTTTTTCAAACTAAAATATCTCCAATTCTTTATAACATTTAAACAATTTATTTCATAATTTTTATGATAAAGTAAAAAAAATGTTGGGAAAAATATTATATTTTTTTGTTCAAAGTTGATTGTCATTTTTAAAAAATCACTCACCGCTCAAAATTTAATTATTATCAAAAAACAAAAAAAGTGCTTGAAAAAAACTATGTTTTTGTTCAAAACTTGTTCGTAATATTTGAAAAACACGTTGCAGTCAGTTTACTTTTAGTTTTTACGATAAACAAAAGCTTTTTAAAAAACTATTTTTAGGGAAATATACTTTGTTCAAAACTTTTTATAATTTGTGAAAAATACTCTAGGGTCAAACTTTTTTAGATTTTACGATAAAATAAAAGCTCCGAAAAAACTATTTTGGAAAAAACTGGGCTAAAACTTTTTGGTCATGCTTGAAAAACACTCCTCCCCACTTAGATTTTTTTAATGTATAGTAAAATTAAAAAAAAAATTTCTTCAAAAAAACAAGAATTGTATTTTTTGATTCAAAAATTTTTTTTAATGTTTGAAAAACACAATCCGCTTAGGTTTTTATTTTAATTTTTTTGTTCCAATTTTTTTAATAATTTTTGAAAAAACTCCAAGCTCGGATTTTTTCTTATTCATTTTATTAACAGCTGAGACTATGGTCAGTAATCTCTGAAAGTCTCATAATGAGATTCCCATAACTTTTCGAGTTAATTATATATTCAATTACTTACAGGAAATCAGATTTTTTTAAATAATCCATAAAAAACCATTGTATGTTAGGTGTTTGAGCGAGCTTTTCTTGCAATTTATGGTGCGTCTTGAAGTCGTCCCACAAATGCAGGATATTATAGTTGTATACCTCTTTTCGACCTGAAGGGTACCTTTCAAAGTTGATCTCTGAAGTGGGGGTATGTGAAGTTTATGAAGTTTATGAGGTGTAACAAGACTGACTCTCTTAAACGTTGCTTTTTTATTCCACTACTTTTTACTCATTATCACATGAACTATACCGCTAACGCTCCATGCGAAACTTCCTTTGCTCGCAACACTGCCGGAAAGAAATCTCATTCTATCAGCTCCTTCAGGACGCATGCCGCTTGCTCTTGCGCAGCTTCGACGTACTGAAATCTGGTTACATAAAATTTCAGTGCTGATTTTACTTTGGGATGCAGACAGAAGTCGCACGTTGAAATGTATAAGCATGTGTTCTAAATCAAACTGGAACGAAGGTTAATTGGTTTTCAGATGCGAGAGCAACTGAATTCGAAAGCGAAGGTCTCACGGTCGGCGGTCGCTGGCGTTTTGCGCACGCATTTTAAAGCATGCGACATATTGCTTAAGGAACAAGGCAAGTAATGACTTCTTTTCCGGTAGTCAAGGTGCTGTGTTTCCAAATATATTCTATTTTAATTTTATATTTGCTGTTCGACCTTGCGTTATTTCGTTGTGTCGAGTTCTGAGAATATTAGCTCTATTGAAGTAGGAGGGAATCGGTTTTCGGCGGGAGTGTAAGTTCGCAACAATTTGGAGTGGACGTTTCAAAATTGTGCAGGTCTAGAAGGAAAAGTGCGAGTCAAGGAACAGTGATTGAGATACAATGTTCCTCATTTCTCTTTGACCGAAGAGTAGCATCTGCCATTATTAGATGTAAACTTGCTTGAGTTCTTGTTATGGGACACTTTAGAGGTCAAGCTCAGCTGTAAAAAATATAATTGCTGTGCTAAAGAACCTTAAAACTCAGACCCTGATTCATACATTTTTATATATAATAAACAATTAAATTTAGTTTCCAAGTAGTCCACAATTCAAATTTAAACTTTCAGATCAACTGAGCCACGCTATGATTTGGCGTAGCAAAGGTGGAGGGCTTAACCGAGCTTCTCATTATATGCGTGTGGAAGGCCCTCGTGTTTTTTGAGGTCTCGAAATAGTTAACGATTACTATTACACATTTTTTTCAATTCAGTGATGCTTTCGGTACTCTCGGCAGTTCTTAGTAGGTGGTCAGTATAAGCGTTTCCTATCATTTTAGGGATTCTTGTAGACCCACGTTTGCGCTTGTTTTTGGAACCATTGTGATTTATTTCAACAAAATTATGATGGTAGTTATGTCTAATAAAATGAAAATTTCTTCAATTTCTAATTCATGAAATTTCCACCAACATCGCTTAGACTAATTCCTCTCTTAAAAATTTGTAGTCGTTACTGTTTCATTTCATAATTCCGCAATTCATCATTTTACCTACCTTAAAGAGTTCGTGGAGCGATATAAAGGCGGTGGCGTATTCATGCGTAGCCCACTGTAGACAGCACCATTGATTAAACTGCAAAATCGAAGCACAATTGAAGGCGTTAAAATTTCATTAAATCGAAATGAAATTTCATTTATGCAACACTCACCCAATAGCCGCACACTCATGCAATGACGTCAAATATGATGGCGGTGGCGGTCGATGCTGGAACTCTGGATAAAGATAACCACCGGGCAGTATGCGATTATTACAATAGGGACTGTTACAATTGCGGCAGGTCTCCATCAGTCGATAGCAGGGACACTCGTCCGCATCACCGGGCGAACTCAAACGCCAAATAATGCCGGCCACAATGAGTAGCGACAAGCCAATGCCGATCATCAACAGCGAGGCGCTTAAATATTGTGTGGTGTGTTCGATGAGACCCGTCGCGCCCAACACAACGCCACCCAGCGTACACGCAGCGCCACCAAGCGCGAACATGCCGATAATAAAGGGTACAACCGGGCGTGAGAAGCATTTACGGAAGGTGGAACTCATGGCGGTGGCTGCTCCACAGGCTATTGCAGTGTTGGCGGGTGAGCCCGCACCACTAGCCGCTGCACCAGCGACGCCAGTCGGGTTGTCCACAACAGCGGTGGGTGTGTCAAGGAAGCGTCTGTAAGGGAAGAGATGAAAGGTAAAAATTATTATTTATGGCAGCTTGAATGTTATTTTTTTTATCAATATGGGTATATATGTATGTATGCATAAGTTATTGTTTGGAAAAACAGTTTATAGTTGACAGCGGGTTGGGTTTGAATGGTTGGCGATAAATAAAATATAAATAAAGTGGAGTTTTTGTGCTTGTGCTCTATCTGCAATGCAGCTGAATATTCGCTTCCTCGCACCACATGCAGTGCCTAGCAAAAATATAAAAAATAGGAAAATGACATAAAAAAGAATAAAGCAAGAAATTGAAAGAAAAATCCCCAACTACCACCATTATCAGCAGTCTTTTGTTGAGCAGCATCTTGCATGTTGCATACAATTGACAGCCGTCGCCTTTGACTGTTGGGCAGGTAGAAATGTGCGTCACACAAAGTCATTAGACGATTGGAAAGAAAAGTAGAAAATCTTTGCTGGAATTAATGTGTGCACGCACACACTCCTAAATGTACACAGTCACGCACGCAAACAATAAGGAAAGTGCCCAGCAGTGAAGCGTATAGTTTTCTCCAATTCTCGGCGCCTTTATTTGTTTGTATGAATGTATTATTAGGATGGTACAAAAAAAGTTATATTTTTTCTTGATGCTACCCTGAAATACATAATTTTTTTATATTTATTTTAAATTTTTTATTTAATTTTACTTTTACTTGCGAACGCTTTGAAAATTACCATTAAATTCTCATGGGAGAATGCACTTTATGAAAAATATTTACAGATGGGTATTATTTAATTTTCTTAATTTCCCTTCACAAATGTCAAAAACTTCTACCACATGCTTAAACAAATTTTTTAATCAATATGTTTTTTATTTTCGAATATTCACATGTTTAAGGAAACTTAATTATTTTTATTGGGACTCTGAGGAGTCCCCAAAATTAAATTAAAAAAAAATTAAAAATTAAATAAAACTGGGGACTTCTCAGAGTCCCAATAATAAAAATATTTAATTTTTAATTTTTTTAATAAAATTATTTAATTTTAATTTTTTTAATAAATTTATTTAATTTTTAATTTTGTTTTAAGTAAAAATTAATTTTTTTTATAAATTTTTGGACATTTGTGAAATAAAATTAAACGAAAAGACTAAATAACACACCGTGCGACAAAAAAAAAAAATTATATGCAAGTGCAACTAGAGATTTTATTTAAAAATGCTGCATACTCAGCTTTCCAATATCCCATGAATTAATTTATTTAAGGAACTTTAATGCTTCAAGCATTAAATTTTCAAAAAATTGTATTTAATTTTATACTCACTTTTTGATATTGGTATGGATACCAAACGAAAGACGAAATATGCAGCTATTAAAAAAATTGCTATTTACTTTTCACCAGGACAAATATAGATTTTTTATGCTTTATTTCATGGGAGGAAATTACAACTATTTTTTTACGTAGCAGTTCGGTATTTTTTGGTTTTCAAGAGAAACGAAGGAAATAAGTAAAATAAATAGTTTCTTAATGGCTGCATATATCCTTCTTCGTTTGATATTCGTTATAATGTCATAGAATGAGAATAAGCACTTAAAACTATTTATTAAAGATTTATTTTTTAAAGTCCTTGAAGAAATTAATTTGATCCGTAAATAAAAAACGGAGTATGCAGCTTTACAATATGAAATCTATAGTTTAACGTATATAAGAAAGCTTTCCGGATAACAAAAATAAGTTGATTTTTACCGCACGATGATATCGATTGCATGGGTAAAAATTAAATAAAAAATTCAAAAAAATATTTAACTAATTTTGTTTGGCCATAGAAAAGGTTTAATTGAGAACATCAAGTAAAAAATTTCTTTTTTGGGGCCCTCCTAATGTCTATTTGTGTATATGTATGTCGTATCGGGGTCACAGGACTCTGCCGACATTCACCTTTGTCTGCTTGTCACTGCTGCAGCTTTAACGCTCAGTGTCAGCAAAGGATCTGCCCTGCTGGTGGCCCTCATGCAATGCCTCTTTGTACATCAAATTATGATCCTTATTTTTTGTGCTTAATTTTCTCATTCCTATTTATACATACACACATCCTATTGACGTGCAACACCTGCCCAAATACCAATGATGCTCAAATAATAACCTAACACGTTAAATGTGTATGCCTTATATACATACATATGTATGCTTGTATATGTGTAAGTGCACAATATGTCTACCTGTCTGCCACTTATTTGACTATAATTTATGCGGAATAAATGGGCAGCTGCTTTCTGCCTTCTTATGTGTTCGATATTCTTTTTTCTGGCCGTTGAGTTTCTAAAATCTTACAAAAAATGCATTTAATGTATTAGAATTTGCTTGTCTCTTAGACTGGTCAGCGCGTCTATTGTGAGATTTATATCCTTTCTGTGAAAGGAGCAAAGAAAACAGTAGTTCTGATTTTGCTTTTGAGATGAAATTTTGTAGGTACAAGAGTTGGTGTGAGAAAAAATTAGAATCAAACGGAGCAGACATTTTAATGCGTTGGAGAAGAAAATGCCGGTGATTTTGTACTTAAGTGGTTTTAATATAAATTCTCATAAAATGAATTCAATGTATGTCTTGAAATTTGTGTTTATAATAGTTATACAGGTAAGGTAAAGTTGAAAGATTTTTGCTACACAATTTTGTACGGTAACAAATTTTTATGAGAATAAATTTCAGCGCAGAAATTGTTTCAAACTTTGCCATTGTCGGCCGACCTTTTCTATGATCTTCATGTGCTTTACATGTAGTAGAAAATAAATTTACAACTTTTCTACATATTATTAATCTCGGTTAGCACCTGTAGTTGCCACAAGATATGCAAATATAATATTTGTGAGTCGAAATATGTGCTTTCTCGCCCACATAGCACATATCCGCAAGCTTAACTTCTGCTCATGTCATGTCTATGTGAAGCTGGCGTGATTAATAGCCGCATTAAGTTAGCACCTAATTTCTAAGGCATACAGGTAGTAGCTCAGCTATATAAAAGCTTTGAAACTCAAATAAATATTTGAGTAAACCAGCATTATCATGCGTTTGTCGCTTCATTCACCATTCGTTTAGATTCAGTTTGAGGTTTGCACTTTGACCTCATGGTGTTTTGTGCTCTCTACTCATCACATTAACTCATCTAGACGCAGTTCTCTTATTAAACTTAAGCTATAGCTGGGTTTGGCTGCGAGTATGTGCCTTTCTTCTTGCAGCAAATGGCCGGGATATCTCAACCTTTTCTGTGTGCTATAGCGCTACACTCAAGGCGAAGGCGTATTGGAGTCTCCGGAGGTTGGTCGCAGAAACGAGTCAGTGGACCATACCACAATACTATGCATATGACCGCCCAATATGCAATGACTTGTGGGAATGCCCGTGAGCATTATCAGTTTATTCTTAGGGAGGGTCATAAGTTTTCTAAACCTCTTTGGTTGTTCTATAGGCTAAAATTTATTGAAACTTAGCATCTTGATTCATTTTGTAATTACCACTTAATTGAAGAACCAGTTGAAGTTTTGCAATTCTACAGTTTAAAGAGAGAGAGAGAGAGAGAGAGGGAGGGAGGGAACTAGAAAGAAATATACAAACGTGGAGATGGAGAAAGAAAGAGTGAGATAAAGGTAGAGCAAGAGTGAGACAGAGTGGGTTATCTCCAGAAAATTTTGAAAAATTGCTTGATCTCAATAAAAATTTTGAGAAATCTCTGCGAAAAGTACTGAAAAGATATTGGAGATTCTTCTTCTTAGGTCTACGTGAGCTTAATTTAATAGCTGGCAGACGACCAAAAAATGTATCACTGCACTTATTATTATTATTAATATAGTAAAACTAGAAATGCATGATTTCTTACAGACTACAACAAAAAACCTTAACTGGTTCATACTTATCCATATAATTCATTCAGTGACAATTTGAAAGTTTATTTAGAAGATAAAAAGTTTTAATTTTTATTAAATTCATTCAATGTTCTATGTAACGGAGCATAAGGGGCATAAACTCCAGAAAGAATAAATCATCGCTCTGCAGGATTTTTTTCGAATGTAAGAATAATAAAAAATAATATAAAAGAAAAAGACAGTCAATTACACCACTGATGCTATCAAAGATAAAGCAGAGTGAAAGAATACTTTTGCTATTTTGTAATGACATCAAATTTATTGTGGCATATCTTGCAGCATAGGAAGGAATCGGCTCTGAGAGCGAATTGAAGAAAATGATTTTCAATTATTTTAAGTCCATTAATATGGCATAAATGATGGGGCCTCCATATTCAGGCCTCTAGCCAGCTGCTTCTAACTTACTTATATATTAATTTGCCGTTTTCTTATAAAACGACTTGTACTGAAAGTGAAATAATGGACAAGATTTGCTCCATGATTATAAAGATGTACGCAAAAAATTACAGTAAATAATATTTTGGTATATTTTCACAGCTGTCAGGTGGCAGTTTTTGTTTTGGTTAGCACATAAACGGCAGCTCATCATTCGATACACTTAATTGGAGGTTAAATGGGGGTTTTGTGCTAATCGCAGATTGTAAAAACACTTTTGCAGCCAACTTCCGATTAAGATATTGAGAAAAGGATCCTTAAACTGTTTTAGTGGCCTCCAAATATTTATTTTTCATACTTTTATTTTGTGAGCTCAAGACCGTTTTAATAGTAAAGCAACAATTAAATTATTGCTTTCATTTGTTTGCCAATATTTCGAAGCCACTTAGAGTCATCCGCACTGTGGCTGTGGCTGCGGTTGGTCGGATAGGTGAGGAAAAAAAATATAATAAGAATTTTTGTTTGGTAGAGTATGTATTATTGAACATGTTTTTAGATACATTACTGACCTAATATAATAATATAATAAATATATTACAATACCTCAAAAGGTATTTCCCTAAAAACTCAATTAATATAATATACTTTTTTTATGTTTAAAAAAATTCTTCAAAAATGAAAAACCAATTTACAAATAGTCTTCTTCAATAGATTTTAATTTTATTTACCTTTCAAATACTTTTAAAATCAATGAAATGAATGAAATATTTTACGAATGTGGCTATACTGCAACTCAAAAACATTCAATGAATTTTTTCCATTCAATTTTAAATTGCCTTTTAAATAGCGTTGTAGAATGAAAACATCAAATAGCATAGCTTCAATTTCAATATCCTCATTCTATTGAGCAGCATAGTTGGAGTGAGCAGAAACCAAATAAAAAATGATTTTTTTAAACATTTTTAAATGGGAATCAGAACAAAAACAAAATTGAGACTCTGTTGCAGCAAATAAAATACCAACACACCTAAAAACAAAAAAACAAACTATAAAAACAAAAATAGAATTCCTAAACTTGCGCCTAAATAAATTGAAATATAACACAAGTGTCAGAAACTTTATATGGATATGTATATGGAATATTTATTAAAATATAAATGAAACATGCGCAATAACAACAAATTGAACTACATATGAACATATTTACAAAACTCGAATATGCAATAAACAAAAAATCAAATAAAAAATAAATTAAAAACAAAAATTAACAGCCGCGTGAGATATTGCTGTTGTCGTTTTCGATTATATTTTCGTACTAGTTTTTGATTTGCTGTTATTGCAGTTATTGCGCTGCTCACGCGTGATGATTAAATGCAGTTGTTAGAAACACATTTTATTGCCACAACGCTTTTTCATACAATTCGTCGTCACGCCATGCCGTGTGATTTCGTTTCATCACGTTTGATTTGATTTTGCGCCCTGTTGGAAAAGTTGTTTAATATTCAACAAACTACACAACTGATTTGAAAAAAGGTTAAAAAAATATTTTCCTTATAAGGATTTTAGCTGACGTGTATAACAGAGCACAGTGGTTTGGATCCCATATATGACAGAGAGCGAGAGGGAGAGAGATGTAGGGACATAGAGAGGAAGATAAAGAAATCGAGAAAGAGAGTGAGTTAGAGACCATTGTCGTTATTTTTATTGTCACAGCATACTGAACTGAGGCCTCCAATGTGGTCTATTATGCTTGATCGCCAGGTTAAAATTTGTAGCTGTGATGAATTTGAGTACTTCCTGGGACTTTTTGTTCCTTGTCAGAGGTGAATTTACAGTTGCACCACCTAGATGTACGAGTGTTCGTCTTGCGGGACCTGCACATTCGCAAAGAATGTAATTCAGGGTTTTATCAACCAGTTCGTAAAGACAGCAGAAGCTTTTTCTATTAGTCTTAGTTGAAGCGATAACGAAGGCTATAGTGTCCCATGTAATTTCCCGTGAGAGTTCCGAAGCCCTGTTTTTGTTGTTTTTGTAGCATCTCACAACTCATCGGACAGAAAGCGTGCTGCTTCGACGAATTAAGTCCAAAGAGAGAGGGGCTTTAGGTGAGTTGGTGTGCCTTCGCCTGCCGGACATACAGGGTTTGATTGAAAAGTAATGAGCCTTATTTTTTTTAAGCAGTTTTATTAAACCTTTTGGCTTGTACAACTAATATTCTTCAAAATTGGACCCTTGAGCGTCAATACACCGCTGGTAGCGGTCCTTCCACTGCAGGAAAAATTTTTTAAACTCATCCGCCGTAATCGCGTTCAATTCGGCTGTCACAGTTTTTTGGATCGCCTCGATGGAGTCGAAACGCCTCCCCTTCAGTTTTCTTTTCAGGCGCGGGAACAAGAAGAAGCCCGGAGGGGACAGGTCTGGGCTGTAGGGAGGGTGGGGAAGCACCGGAACCCCCATCTTGGTCAATGCTGAGATGTAGAGGAAGGCGGTGTGCGCCTACGCATTGTCGTGATGAAGGGTCCAATTGTTGACGAGGGTAGATTGTAGGATTCTTAGATACCATTAGGTGATTTCCAAGGTGTCGTATTGTCATAAGTCGTAAAGTTTTTAACGGTTAAATAAAGTATTTAGAGAACTTGAAACGGCCAGTGCAACTGAATATTCACAATATGACTTGCACAGTACCTTGCGAAACATGTAAACCCTGTTTTTAGCCATTTAAAGTTTACGACATATAACAATACGACACCCTTTGGAATACCCTCAATTATAATTTGTGCTTCGATATGCTTTGGACTTCATCCCGGTAAATGCTTGCTACAAGCGAATTTTTGCATAGTTGAAGAGTTCACGTAAAAGGAACTCTTTTCCCTACAGGGCCAGCATGGGTGCTCGAGCGTGTTCTGCGTGCCCATTCATACCTATATGTACATATGTATGCGCTCATATATTTTTCAATAAACGAGCATTTGATTTGATTGTCGTGCACTGCATTGCATTTGGAATCGTTCCATTCTATATTCAATTTGTTTATTTTTTTGTGTTCAGTATTATTTTGTAATTTCTGCTAGGCAGTTAACAGCAGAGCATAGTTTGCTCTGCGGAGTTGTTGTCAGTCACACTTCACACAAAAACACAAAACGGAAAAAAGAAAATCACATACAACTTTTTTTTGGAAACTTCAAAACAACACACGTACGCAGGTACATACATACATACAATACATATAAATATATTTTACCACAAGCAGGCAGGCAAACATACAGACAATCACACTTCAACGCGGCTGCTGTGAGCGTTTTTTAATATATAACCACACTGATATAAAATGCCAACAACTACAGGCGAGTGCTTCATAAATTAGCCAACACCGGCTAGCAGTGTTGGTGACGCCCCAAAACGCCCGAATGTATGCTTCCACATACAACACAACACGCACACTCACATATTTATCAGCGGCGCATTATAGTAACTTTCGTTGTCAGCGTCGCAAGGAACTTAAGATTACTCACTAAGTTGTTGGCAGCAGTTGTTCGTGTGCTTCGAGGGTGTCACTAAAAATATGAGGCGTTGCTACGAATTTCATCTCAGCGTATAATTCAGGCACGCAATAGAATTGCGCCGCACTCAAGGCGTCGACTGCCTCATTTTTGCTTATGTTTTTTCCTTTATTTTTTATTTTTGATTTGGTTACAGCTGTCCGATAGGCTTAAGCAGCAACACCTCTCTTAAACCGCAAACAAAAATAAAAATCAGACATCAAAGCACGAACATTTTTTTTATAATTTTTTTTTTTTTTCGTGTTACTTTGTTATTTTGTTGGCTCGAGATGCTACTCTGCACACTAAGCTTGCGGCATCGATGCGTTGCCTATCAGACATTGCACACACATTTGCACTCACACACGCATGTTTGTTTTGACAGCAGCTGTTCTTATGCAATTGTGGCTGTAGTTGTTTTTGTGCCTTTTCACTTGCTGAAAAACAATAAATTGTTATTATGCGTCTGACAAATGATTGAACTCGGCTGTGCGGCTGTGACTGCTGAGCTTAGATTTTTTCCAACTTTTCTTTATTTTCTCTCTTTAGTTCGCTTCTTCAAAATTAATTAGCTGCCGCATGTAAGTGTTGTCAAATTAAAGCTGCTCCAATCTTTGCATGGAAAAATGTATTAATGTTGTTGGTATTGGTATTGGTATTTCTTGTGCTTTCCATACCTATTGCTTTTCCCCTACATATTATATGTTCTGAAGTCATTAAATTGCCATATGTTAAGGTCAATGCATCACATAAATACTCTCTCACTCACATACACATTAACAAGCCTATAGACCTTGCAAGCACATTTATCCAGCTACCGATCTGTAAGAGGATTAATTGATTGCTTTGTAAATTCAATTTTATGCTGGCACGATAATTAAGTGCACACATGAACAGCACACGCTCGCGTACATACACACATACATGCATACCTATTTCTTATTTTATTGTGTTTAGTAGAGCTAATATTGTTTTATGGCTCCACATTCTTTATGGCGTTGAAAATAAATTGAAATTATATGCCACGTTATTTTTCTTGTTAATTTCGTGTCATAAAAAATGCGATATTTCTTCTGGGTGAAATAAAATTAAAAATAGGGAACTGTTGTAATGTTTTTCTCTTTTTAAAGCTTTGTGACTCTTTGACTGCAGGTTAGCACCTAATGGGCTATAAAATAAGAATTGAATTACAGCTAATCCATTTCACGTATCCTATCAATTTTGAGTAATCAGCCATAAATAGCCGCTTAAAGCAGCTATAAAAGCTTCATCAAACCAGAAGCGCAAAATTATATTATAACTAAAATCGCATATTAAGTCAAAAGCTATTTTGAAGCTTTCATTGATGAAAGCGAGCATCTTGCTCCAAGCAGATGGGAAAATTTTGTTACTTTTGTGATTTTAAGTATGTATGTACATATATGTAGCAAAATTTTTGGAATGTACATTGTATTGGAAACCTGAAAATATAATATTTTCTCGTTTCAAATGTAAGCTCGTACAAATGAAAGATTTTCAAATGTATTCAAAATTTCACAGAGAGCTTTCGAATGGCGACTAATGCTAGAAAATAGCAAAGGAGTAAATAAAATGAGAGATTACGTTTTTACCGAAGAAAATAGTACTGGTATAAAACACTCGGGCGAAGCTATTATTTTTTTAAGAGTAGTGAAAAACTGGCTCTTTGAAAAATGTTCACATTTTTCATAAAAAGCATACCTTCTTCTGCCAGTGTCAAAGACAGAAGCTACTGAAAAATGTCTGTGTTCTTAAGCAAACTGTAATTTCAAACGAACCCAGCAATGTTTTATGCTGTTATAACAACAAAAATTCATAGTAAAAAATATGAAGTCTAATAATAAGCTTCGTCAATTTTTGTGAAAGGGAAGGATATTGTTCTGTGGTGGTCATTTGCCTGATGTTATTTTCCACTATTAATGACATACCTTCCTCTTTATAATGAAATAAACATCCGATCATGTATATTAAAAAATAGCATTTTTCTTTGAATATCAAAATGTGTTATTTTATTATTAAAAAACCCAATACTTTCTGAGAGTTTGAGCAAAGCTCAGACGATTTTTTTACTATTTTATTTACTATTACTTACTGTTTTACTTAGTTTATTTAAAGCAACAAATTAATGAAAATTTATTTATTAAAAAATTAGGGCACCAAGATAGCTTTAAAGCTCAAACTGATAAGAAAAATGTTTTCACACAAGTCCTTAGTATGAAATAATTATATCAAGAATATTAACTGAGCTATTAAATGCTTTTTTTGTTCCTTTTGTTTTTTCAAAATGTCAGAATCCAATCGTCATCAATTAGGGATGCCAACGCTAGCGGAAAATCTTGATTGTGGGATTTCGAGATATCTTTATAGAGTAATTAACGACAAATCGTTAAGTAAAATTTGTTTTGATTGCACTGTGATTCAAGAACGCTTCCATCACAATGCAAAATGAAAATACTTTTGCAATGCAACTAGGAAGTACTTTTGAAAGTGATAAATAAAACACTAGTATAATTTTTTTAAACTGGTTTGTAAACATTTTAAACAACATAAGTTCGACCGTAAGTGTTGATTTATTTGAAAATACTAATGCGGTCGCCCCTCGGCAGGCAACGGCAAACCTCCATGAAAAAGCTCCTCATAAAAAATATCTGCCGTTCGAAATCGGCTTAAAACTGTGGAGCAACATCAAGAAGTACACTACAAATAGGAGGAGGAGCTCGGCCAAACACCCAAAAACCCCCACCCAAAAACCCCCTTAAGCGCCAATTATATATGTATATATATAGAATGATGCAGTTTTCAATATAAATCGATTTAGATCATAATACATAATTAGTCTGTAATAAAAATTTCGATTTTGTAATAAATTTTTTTTATTTCTTTCAGTTTGATATTTAAAAAAATTAGCGATCGGGGAGTTTTTGGGATCTGAAAAATATCGGGGTAAGCATCATTAATGTCAATACAAATGAATATTAAAATTTCTGCGATTAAGATACTTTAAAAGAGTCCAATTAAGTTGTATAATTCATTTTTTTTTGTATTCCTATATTGAACAATATTAGAACCACCATATTTACTTACTCGAATATAGCGCATAAAAGTTGATTGAAATTTTAAATACACACAATTAGAGCTTCTGACCTCCCATTCGATCTACAATTACGAGTGCTTTGCAATACTTTGCCTTTCTAAGTTCGAACGTTTCAATCAACCATCGAAACAGCAGCAGCCGAAAGTGTTGAAACGTTTATAAATTGATAACTCAATGATGGTTTAATTGCTCGACTGCTGATTAATAATAAAAAAAGTGTAAAAGTATAATAATAAAAAGAAGGAGACATTAAGAAACGCTCAAAGCGATTAACAACTTTGAACAAAAGCAAGTTTATGCATTCGAAACGCTTTGAAGCTCGCAAGCCGTTTGCTATAAGAGCTTACACAATAAACCCAATTAATGGGTCCGCGCATATGCACTGTATGTATACTCTTACATACGCACATGCACTTTTATTTATGCACAGAAGTTCTATAAAAATGTCTTGAGTAATAAAAAACAATTTTTACTACTTTTTACTATCAGTGAAAAAAAAAAAATCAGTCGCTGCAAAACAGCATTTGAAGTAGTAAAGAAACATTTGATGAAAGCGCGCATTGAGCGCATCCAAACAGAAATTTTCAAGCCATAAACAATGAACACGCGAGAATACAAAAATAAAAAGGGCAGAGTCAGTTATGCGATGATGCATGAAAAGCCAAAAAGGGGGTAAAGCACAATGTAACGTGGTATGTACTTTTGTTGATAGCGATGAATGCTTAGACATACATACATACATACAATTTCGTATACGCTTTTAATAACTCAAAAGTAGAGACAAATGATTTAAAAGATTTTTTTAAGTCATCAATTTTTTTGTTTTCAGTTTAATGCCATGATCTGCAGCTTTGCCTTTCTTCTTTTTATTTATCGCTGCAATACAAAAATGATGTGGACAACTTCTAATGAAATGCCGCCCAAAGGTGCTATGTGGCATTTTTTTATGAGCCCGCGGCGAATGTGTAACTGAATTGCCTACAATTTGTCTCATAAAATGGCACTAAATTATGACTGGGTGTGAAAAAGTCATCAATTACGAATTTATCATTTACAGCAGACACAAAAAAAAGAAGGGGAGAGTAAGCAAACAACTCGTCCTCTACTATCACTGCAGGCAGTTGGGTGCTATAACCACTATATATATTTGTATATACAGGGTGGTAGAAATATAAATGTGTTTTTTACAAATGAAGCAATTGGAAGAAAACCCAATGGTTTTTGGTTCATCACAGCTTTGTTTGAACAAATAATAAAATTGCTTATATAATATATATTCACTATTCGACTGACTTCGCAATGACGCGATTATGCAAGGTTTTGTTGTCGGATTATCCTACATATACGAGTATGTATGTATATATATATATGTACATCTATAAAAACGTGGACAATTTCTTCGAAAAAGCATCAGTTAAAAACTGCTACTCCGATTTTAACGTTTTTACATCGTTGGAAACCCTGTAGTAGATCGTTTTTGTGCTGCATTTATTTTGTTGCCACCTACTTGTATTGAAAAAAAAAGTAATTTATTAAAATACAGATATGAGTATTAAAGCCTGGGTATCAAGGCAAATATTTTCTAGAAAAACTACTCCAAAAAATGACTATATATGAGTGCCGAATAAAAGTAGTTTAAACAGAATTTAACATAAAAATTTTTTTATATGGTATTACCATATAATTTTAATTGCAAAAATAATAATTTATGACTAATTTCGTTTTAATACTAAAATGTGGATACCAAATGAAATGAGCTTCAACAAAATTTAATAAAGAGCAATATTTTTATTTAGTGTTGCCACGTGGTTTTAATTGAAGAAATAGTAATTTATGGCATATATCTTTTGAATGTTAAAGTATGGATGTCAAATGAATGGAGATTAAACAAATATTTTTCGGTGGTGTTGCCACATGATTTTAATTGAAGAACTAGAAATTTATGACACACTTCATTCATGTTTTAGCATGAATACTAAATGAGGAAAGTTTAAATTCAATTTAATAAAAAAATATTTTTGGCTTATGTTGCCACACATTGGTTTGGAAATTAAGAAATTATATTCATTTTAAAAATATATATATAACTATCCAGTTTAAGGGGACAGATGTCTGTAAAATTTCGAAAAAAAAATTTTTTTTCATAAAATGTTAATATAATCTTTTAAGAATATATCAAAAAATTTTTAGAACGTAAATTTAAGTATTTCTTATATTATAGATTCCTTACGTTCGAGCGCTGGGAGAGGTATAGTTATGTATTCAAACTTTAGACGCGTTTTTCTCAAAACTATATTTTTCGAATTGGCGTACACGATAACTCGAGAAGTTATTGACCCTTCTCTCTGAAATTTTTCACACATCTTTTTTATGATATTAATTTTTATGTGAATTTACAATTTCGAAAAAAATAATTAGGAAAAATAGTAGGAAAATTCGCCCCAAAATTCATTTTTTTTAAGCATTTTATCCCGCGATTTTTTTCCATTAATTGTTAATTCATATAGAAATTATGACATTAATAAACAAAAAAAACGTTTGGTGTTTTTTATTCTGGTCACTGACGCCGCTGCTACAATGCCCGCCGATTGAGAAGCCCTACTGCGACCTTCCTCGAAGAATTGAGTGTACATCCGCCATTTGAAATGATTAAAATAAAAACAAAAATTATTATTTTAATGTTCAATTAAACTGAATGCCAAATTTGAAAAAAATATATTTACTTCTTCATTTTAAATAATTTTAATGAAAATCAGGGAAAATATGGCAGTTTACAGGTATCTGTCGCCTTAAAGAAAAAGTTTAAATTAACAAACAAATTTAATTAGAGTTTAGGAGATCGGTGTAAACAAATGTGTCCAAAAGAAGGAATAAAGCTTTAATTAAAATTATTTGTGTATGGCGTTGCCAAATAACAGTCAATGTGAAAATTGTAAATAACAGTACAAATGAATTACGTAGTAGGATGTGAGTACCACGGCAACTATGCCTACATGAGAATGTTTTAATTAAAAAATATTTTATGAATGACCTTGCCACTTGTTTTTTAATTCAGAAAGTATTGAAAAGCATTATAATATAAAGTTTACCCATCCACTTATTGAAGAGTTATTAGGTAAAAAACACTATCGCAGAGAGGAACTAATGGGCTTACGACGGAGCTACAGATATTAACAGCAAAAAATGGCACTCCTCAAATACATGGAAGTTAACAGTGGTTGGTCAACAATGGCTATTGACACGAATACCGAAATATGGGCTGTATAACATATGTAGTGCAGCATTAAAGATGATCCAAATTCAGATTCTTCATTTCCAGCCCTAAAAAGGCGGTAATTAATGTTCTGCAATCAAAAGTGCCTTTGCAGTAGCGTTTTTGAAAATAAATTTAAATTTAAAAATCCGCACCAAAGAGTCATTCGTTTTATATGCAATGACTTTCAGTTCGATCACAGATCTGAGATGGAAAGCCATCTCGTTCAAGACTTTATTTTGAAAACGCGCGCAGTTTGTTTGCAAATGTGCCTACCTCGCGCAAGATACTCCGTTGCCCTCGGTGAAAGTGGGACACTGACCGTTAAGCAAGGGAGAGTAAGCTGTGTGTGATAAAATACGATTAAAATAGATACTAATATTTGCACCACCCTGTGCGGCTGTACATAATAAAGTATTGATGTGTTCACAGCTTCTTTGGTAGATGACCTGTTATTTGCTGGCTGACCATTAATTGAAATTTTCTTACCTTTCGTAATAGCTGCTATAATGCTTAGCTGGACTAATGGCAACATCACTGTGCTTTTACGAGTATTCGTATGCATCTTGACTAGGCAATATACGCGTAATCGGGCTTCAGGCGTTTTCTGAGCAGCAAGTGGCTAGTCACTGCACACAAAAATACTAAAAAAGCGCACTTATTCCATGGAAATTTTTCAATTTTCTTCTTTACTTTTAAGTATAAATTATTTTTTTATTTTTTTAATTTATTTTTGTTTTGTTTTCATTTTTTGGGATGGTACCGATTTTGTTTTTCTATATTATTTGCCATCCCTTGCCACATGGTAGTTCTGGCGTGTTGCAAGATACATTTATTTTTTTGTAATTACAATTTAAGTATTTTTTACTGCATACATACATTTCTTTTCATGAGCATCTGGAGTTTACGCTTTGTTGTTGCAAACATACATACAACCATTTATCGCTTTAACAATGTTTTAAATTTTTTCCCCGCGCTTTATTGCATATTTTTATTTTAAGCTCATTTCGCTTGTATTACGCAATATATGGCTTTTTTTCTATATTAGTTTCAGCTGATGGCTTTATGACTGGCGCTTTCAATAATTAAACGTTTTTTAATGTTGGATTATATTGTTACGCAGGGAAAAGCTTTTAGCTTATTGCATGCATTTTCGACTTTAAATAATACAGCAATGTTTTTAAATGGCTACGTACGTGAAAAAAGAAAAAAATTAAATAAAAATTAAAAAAGCATCAGACCAGGGTTTTGGTTTCCTAAGTAATCTCTAAGTAATTTAATAGAGAAGTCTAAGTTATCCGACCAACAAATCTAAATGCGATATTTCATGTATCCCAATTGCATCACCTTTTGTGTATTTTTCTGAGACACTATAATTTTCTGTTCGCAATATTGAGCCTCAGTTGAGCATAGGCAAGCTTTCGTCCATTGATTTACGTAAAATGCTTCGAGCTCAAGCTCTTAAGCTTCCCTCAAAATCTTCATCTCATTACCTGAGTTTCAGAAAGCACAAAGCTATTATGATCTTGATCTTAAAATCATATATCAAGGTGGTTGTATGTAAATTGAAGTATGAAATTCTCATAAAAATACTTTATTTCAATTAGTTACTCACAAAATGATTGAAAGTAATGACTATTATGTGATAATATTAAGAAATGAATTCAGCAACAACTTGGCCACCTGGAAGAGCTCCTCCTCCTATTTGTAGTGTGCGTTCTTGTATTGTTCCACAAATGAAGACGCATGCCATTTGTTTTATTTCCGAACGGCAAATGGTTTTTTTATGAAAAGCTTTTTAATGGCAGAAATACACCGGAGGTTTGCCATTGCCTGCCGAGGGGCAACCGCTATTAGAAAAAACGTTTTCTTCATTTTTGTCTTTCATGGAGATTCGAACCTACGTGCAATTGTTGCCAATTACATGCAGGTACATAAAAATTGCATTTGAATATCTGCTATCCTAGAGTTTATGCAAGGGAAGCAAAATTTTGTAAGAAAATTATGCAGTTGCAGATAAAACTTGGAATTATTGGAAGTTCATCAAATGTGTTTTTAAGATTTCGTTAGAGATTTTCAGATTTCTTATTCGACACTCAATTTTAAATTTTTTGTATACTTGCACACACAGTAATTTGACGTAAAACATATATATTTTTCCCTAACTCTTATTGGAGCTTAGGACGTCAACTACGCCTCTGGGCCATCACATACGGTTTTGAGCTACATATCCAGTTCGTTCCAGGTAAGACCAAGAGCGTTCACTTCAGCTTCTGTTGAGCGTCACCAGGTGGTACATGAGCTACCCACTCCTCGGTCAGCGTGTTGGAACATTGTAATCACACTTTTTCTAAGCGTATGTCCTATCCACTGCCGCTTACTTTTTCGAATTTCCTTCGCGTCGAGCTGGTTACCTTTTTTGAGCAGTTCCGAGCTGGTTATTGTACGCCCCGAAAAAATTGAAAAATACGGTGAGGCGGCGGTTGACAAATCTTTGCAGGCGTCTCGTGATTGCCGCGGTTACTTTCCGTTTGATGCAATCATATTTGAGGACAGATTTGACATTTGTGTTAAATATGCGCAGTTTGGTATGAAAGCGGATTCTGTTATTTTGACACAAAGGCGCGAGGATGTAATAGTGTAATAGTGAAGATGTAATAATGTTTTGAAATAACTTTGTTAATCCTACACTCAAAATTTAGTTCAGAGCCGACTTCGGAGATGACCAGGCAGCCAAGGTAGCAACATTAAGTGCAATACATAAAATATGTATTAAGTTCTTAATGACGTCGAAGCAAATTCTTCGAGTTTTTAGGTTGCAGCTTGAACTAAAAGCCTCATGAGTTTTACAATTTTATCTATTTCAAAGATCTGATATCACCGGATGATGGTCTTCAAAAGATGGGAGCTTTAACATTTGTCAGGAACTTGTTTTTATTTTTGTTTTGCTTTTCTATGAGCAATATGCTTTTCTTGGAATAAACTATGTATTAAATTTAATTTGCAAATTTATGTATTCAATTTAATTTTTAATTTCTAAAATTTCTCCCAAATAGCTTTGATAGTTTTTCTGTCGAAAAAGCAGTAAAATATTTTAGTTGCCACTCTACAAAATTCGAAAAAATTCAATTAATATACTTCTTAAATAAATACTAAGCACAAAGAATGCCCAAAAAGAAAGACGTTTCCACGACAGTCGATTCTACGTAACCGGAACGACACGGATTTATATCCGGCCAAGGACTGTCATTTCAACAACATTCTTCGTGTATGTATGGGAAATATTTATGCTGCTACAACAACAAAAACTACCAAGAAAGACTTAAAATTTCTCAGAAATAGCTTTTAGAAAGCTTTAAGGCTAAAAATTCTAATTAAAAAGTTTGAAATTTTGATGAAAATTATAGGAATTCTTTTTTTTATTTGCGCAAAGTTTAGAAATTGGTTGTATATGGTTGTATATGTATTCAGAATGAACTATATGTTCTTGAAATTTTTTCTAATTGTATAAAAAAAAAATGATCAAAACTTATTGTATTAATAAGTCCTGTATGACAAACATTTTGTTAGAAATTCCATAGTAGTAGTTGCTAATGTTAGGCATTTGCGATAACACAATCTCTTATAACAATTCCCTTTTTTGCAATATCGATTTTATGCCTTAAATGTGTATAAATGCACACCTGTTGCGGTACAGCCATGAAACGAATTTTCCATATTTGAATCAAATCGTTTATGACTCTACACAAAAATACAGACTTTCATTCAAATGAAAAAATCAATAGAATCAAATAAGAAATCGAAAAATATGGGCGACTCACGCAGCTCATTGATATAAGCCGCAAAGCACTGACACGCATGCGCAAGCGTAACATTTGTGGCGAACAAGGCGAGCGGACAATAGCAGTGATATTTGGATAGTAAGGTGATTTCCTGTGGCTAAAAAAGGAAACATTAAACGCAAAATGCAATTGCGTGCCGCTTCTGAGGTGTGAAATATATACGAGAATGAGGCATGCAACAGCTGTGCATGCCAATGTATACGAGTACCTTTTCATAAAGGCGCACATTAGTGGTATTTAAATTAGTTAAATTAAAGGCGTTTGAGGTGATTTGAAGCTGAATTGGAAAGTGTCTAGAAAATAGTGCAGCCGACACGCAGGGTAAGACGACAAAATATATAAAATGTATGAAATGCAGAAGATCGTTTTGGCTTTGTTTGGGCATAATTTTTGTGTTTTTTTTTTCTGGCCTTTGCTTTCGAACAGGAAACACGCACATTTAACGTGTCGCATTTGTCTCCACACTTTGCCACACATGCGAGTAAAGTGGTGTTTGAAAAATGCCGCTACCAGCGCCAGAATTAACTATGCAAGTACTCGTAATTGATGATGGAATAATGAGATGGAGAAGGGAATGAAGAAAATATATGCAGTGCGGTTGACTTTTTCCCCCGCCCATCTCGTTTATCGCTGCGAGGCAAAAACAAAACTTCAAGATTTCAACTTCATTGGCTTCAAAGGTTACTTAGCCTGACTCTTGATTTACTGCCCAGCTATATTACTTAGCATCATCAGCACTCACCCTTTTTCGTACTTTTCTGGTGAAATATTTAATTTTAATGCTACTATGCATATAATTTTTTTTTGACATAAGACGCTCTTAACGTTGTGTTTAATGCCCGGAAGCTTGGCAGAGATTTAGCGAAGTTAAGCTGAGGTCAAAAGCAACAGCAGTGGTCATAGGCAAAATAGCACGTTCATAGCCAGCAAGCCAGCCATCTAGCCATCCAGCTATCCCATTCAACCCATTTGTAGTCCGACAGTGCGTGAGAAATCTCAACAGTAATTAAGCGCGTGTAAGTCTCTAATGAAATTTTGTTTGTAGTGTTCGTGTGAATGGAGAGCAAAAAATGGCATAGAAAAGGAACTCGGTCGAATGGAATAGAAACGCGGAAATGTGTAAAAGTGTTTGAATGCATGAATGGCGCGGGTAAGGGAGCTGAGGTGGGAGTGAACAAAAAAGCAAATGGCAAGTGGCAAAAAGTGCAGTAAAAATCAGAAATGTGAAAAATGAGTGGACTTTAAAGAAAAACGAAAAGTGAATGAGAGACATATGTGTGTAAAATGGAATGGAAAATAAGGAAATGTTAAGAGCAGTCTTAAGAAAAATTTAATTAAAAGCAAAGAATAATTGGTAGAATGATAGAGAAGGGTGAAAAATGAAAAGGCTTAATAACACTAAATGAATTTTTTTACAAACAGAAAGTAAAAAAAAAAATTAAAAAAGGAAGTTACAAATTTGGAACTGGGAATAATAATGGCGTTAGTAAATAACACGAGCAGCTTATAAATAAAATGAAAGTACTGTATATACATACATCTTGGTTTATACTATATGTATGTATTTAGATGCTTATACATATGTATGTACATATAAATTAAAAAATAATAATTGTCGGGACCAGCGTTTAATGAAATCTAAATATGGAAGAAAACGTTACAAGCAGCAAAATTAGTAAAAAAGAAGGAGAGTTAAAATAAGATTTAAAGAAAAATATATATTTAAATAATGTCAGTAAAGTTAAGTTAGAAGAGCAGAGTTAGAAGATAAATAAATCCTATTTTAACATTTACGTCGAAAAATATCAACAATGTAACCCTTAAATGCCCAGTGGTGCCAACCGAAACGATCACAGTAAGTAAAAAAAAATACGAAAAGTGAAATAAGGTACAACGGGTGATAAATAAAACATATTTGAACACTTTTTTAAGCGGTTTTTAAAAGTTTAACCCTGAAACGCCACACACCCACGGGATTTTAAAAATTGTGTGAAAAACCAGTAAAGTTAGAAGAGTGATAAATATTTGGACACTTAAAAGAAAAAGGATGACAAACTTAACCCTTAAATGATTGAGCATGCAATAAGGAACTGACCATGGTAAATAAAAAAATGTATGAAAGATGAAATAAAGTTAGGCGAGTGATAATAATTTGAACACTTTTTGAAAAAAAATTGAAAACCGTTTCTCTTTAACACCTGGTGGTGCTGAGAGTAACTAATCATAGTAAATAAAAAAATAAGGAAAGTGAAGTAAAGTTAGACGAGCGATAAATAAAACATAATTGAAAATTGTCATGAAAAAAATTAACTCTTAAATGCATGATGCCGATAGAAACCAATTACAGCCTCCTTATTAACTGATCTTTAGATTTTCACTTTGTTTTTGAGAGAATAATTGGAATTTGTTATGCTAAATATCGCGGGCTTAACTGTTTGGAAGCATTTTCCCCGTGTCACATTGACAGATTTATTAAAGGCATTCATAAAACGTTGCCTCTTAAAAGCTGGCTACTATTTTTCAGTGTAGTGATCCGTTTACTTAACTTTTTGCTACGCGGAAATTTGACAACAGTGCGATATCTCATAATGCATAGTTTTTGTTAAAACCAAGACGTGTACTATTCAGCGGCACTCGCATTCACATCTGGCATCTCGTGACCTTTTTATTCGATGAAATCAAAATAGCACTAGAAAACTATAAGTTAGGCATAAAAGGGTTAAATTAAACAGAAAAGGCTAATTAGGAGTGAAAATTCTCCAACTAACGAGAAAATTAACCTAAATAAATTTGCGGCAAGAACTAACCCGCGTAGTTTATAATACCAACAATCTGTTCTATTTATAGATTGCAGAAGAAAAAAATATAAATTTAAGTTGAAAGCCAAAATCGTTTATTAAAAAATATCACTGAGAGTAAATGTTCGCTGTTTTTCCATCAGTAGCTCATATGTATGTACAAGAATATGTACTTATGATTTATTGGGTTTGATGATTCCAGGGCAAGTGACATAACATATTAGAAACTCCTAGCCGTTATATCAACACTAAAACGCCGGTAACGATGTTCAAATGTGTTCCGGATATACTTTTTCCGCATTCATCATTTAAAGTATTTTTTATTATGCAACCAATTTACATTCTGAATATGAACCAAATCCGGCCACGAATACGGATCTTGTCAATATCGCGACTGCAGCACTACCTAGCGGATCAGCTGGCAGCTTACATAGAGAGCGGTTGTTTAAGGAATAAACTCATTTCATTGAGAACACATTTTTTGAGACATTTACGACTGAAACTGTTGTGACTCTATAAGAACTGCAAAAAATGCCTTCGTATGTAAAAACAATTCAAAATATTAAATATGGAAATTTAAATTCTTAAAATTAAAAGAATCAATGTGGTACAAAAGCTGTGAATAAAATTTAAAAAACAAAAACAAAATACATAAATACAAACAACATTTAAATGAAATATAAGAATTTAGAGCAAAAAGTAGAATAATGCCCACAGCGGGTAATAAATAAAAGTATAATAGCAACTGCTGCCATAACAATAACAAGTGCCGTATGTATGTATGTACGAGTATCTAAGCCTTTCAGCAAGCAACTGCTCTTTATTAAGGTAAGTGTGTAGAAAAATATACATATGAATGCATGTATAGAAAAAAGTGAGTGTGAATGTGGGCGCTATTTACCCATTAGACAAATGTGACTAAATGCGAAAAGAAGTAAATTTTGCAGTTTATAATAATATTGCCGCGAAAAATACATGAAGAAGACAGCATTAATTAGTACATTTACAAATTTCTAAAGTCTCAATTGAATTTTCGTATAAAATTTTTTTAGTTAAAAAAAAAAAAGAAAAATAGCAGATTTTTGATTAGTTGTTGTTTGAAGGCAGAAAATTTACCTCAATTAATGACGGATTTCGCAATAGAGATACGCCGTTGTTGACAGCGATGCCTATATTTCATACAGAATGACATACATGGACTTTTTATAACAATAAAAAAAAAAAACAAAAAATCAAGAATAGCGTTAATACCTTACAGACAGTTTGTTTTATTTCATTTCTACTCTTTGGAAACCCCTCTACACAACTTCTCATTGCGCTTTTGACCAGCTTATTTAATATTAGGCAGGCTTCATTACACTTATATTTCTCTTAAAAGTTTTCCCAAAATGCTTAGGTTTGCATTTTGTCTGCTTCCCTTTAAAGAGTAGATAAGAAGTCTTTACAAATTTTTTGAATGCATCTTTGCCTCTTTTTCGTAAACAATTTTGTCCTACCGCATTTATATCATTCATACTATAAGTAGGCAATTGAGTTGTAAAGTTCTCTCTCGACGAACAAAACTCACTCTGGGGCTTTCATCATGCCCGTCCTTTCGTATGGCGCAGATGCTTGGACGATGGCAACATCCGGGCGCCTCAACTGAGTGTTTGGAGTGTTTGAGAAAAAGGTTCTACGGAAAATGTTTGGACCTATGCACGTTAGCGATGGCGAGTATCTCAGGCGATCGAACAATGAGCCGCATGAGCTTGACGACGACATAGACATAGTGCAGCGAATAAAGATCCAGCGGCTTCGTTGGCCGGGTCATGTCGTCCGAATGGAGAAAGAAACGACTTTGTTAAACTTGACCAAAATTACTTAAGCGGTTATCGAGATAATCAAGAAGAATAAGTATATAGACTCTGATATGAATTCTTTCATTCAGAATTTAAACTATATAAGGCTAATTGAAATTTTATATCTTCCTAAAATACCAAAAATTTCTATTGCGCAACTACCGATTTTAAGAGATCGGGATAGGGCACATATCACTTTTCAAGCAATTTAAGTCTATTGCATGTGGTCCACGTTTTTCATTTCAAGTCTCATAAATTGTTTATAATGAGTATTGTAAAAACTTTCAAATCAAAATTTTCAAGGCTAGAAGATTTCCATTTTGTTGAATATGAAACTATAAAACTCTCATGTTGAGCACTTCGATAACTTCCAAATCTTACGAGGCTTATTCTTCATCGAAATAGTTTTGAAGGAATCATCGTCAAATGCGAATCATGCGTCAGGTGTGATGAAAAATGCTTACGGCGAGCACAAAAATGTATTCCGAAGAAACCATTTATTTTAGCTAATAAAGTCAGGTGTGGGGCACACAGCCCTGATCCTTACGTTCTAACTCATTGTGGATGTACTCCCTATTTTTCTTTATAATTTTGAAGCCTGCCATCGCACGCTGAGGATCAGATTTTTAACCAGTGATCGCTTTACCTTTACAAGCAGTTAAATGTCAAAGACACCGAGCGGCATCACTTTTTTGGCCGGGAGACCTCCCTTGGGCTTTTTTGGTTAAGATTTACTATAAGCAGTCCTTCGCCTCAACTGTTTGATGAATCCATGTTTTGTTCACGATTACGAAGTGATACAAAAACTCATTCGAATTGCGATTGAGCATCGCAAAAGGCTCCTTTGAAGTTGTCAAAAGATGGCATTTGTTATCAATTATGAGCTTTCCATGTAGAAATATATGTGCGAAAGGCAAAAATTGTTCTTTGCTATAAGCCTCAGGTCTCTTACCTTATATCTTACTCTGGGCTATATCCTATATCTACTCTGTATTGATAATTTTCGTGTGGTGACCTCTGCTGGGTGAAATTCATACTTAATTGGGTATACAATATTATAATTCTTACACGTTCGCTGTGTAACATTTCCGATATATATTTTTAAAAGATTTCCATTTTAAGTGTCTTCCATTAAGCCACTAGAAATTGGACCAAATACATTTTTCATTAAGTTTTTTTTACATTTTCCAAAGCAAGCTTCCGAAATCGTTTCGAAAGAGCCTCACCACAACTTTGATAAGAGATTGCTATGCATCCTAATTACAAAATTTTCAGACAAAACAACGAACTTTTGTTTACTGGGTCGCCATGTGCCTGTGCATAAAGATGTGTGCGTTATGCACGCATGCCACTGTTGGCAGTTGAAGATTAAAAACTATGCGCATGAGAGACTTCACTCAAATCATAGATACTAGTAGCGATTTGAATAATAAAAAGTTCCATATACTGCATACATTGCTGCTGAATTACTTACTTAGTTAGTTAGTTAGTTAGTTATGAAGCTAGTATGTATGTATATGTGAATGCATGTATGTATATGTGGCATAAGAGCATGTAAATGGCTGCTGCCGGCACTCACTGTAATTGCAAGAGCAACGCAGCAGCACTAATACCAATGCAAATGGGTAGGTCGGGAAGTGAATGCTGTCAAATAACATAAGTTGAAATGATAGGGCTTGCACGCATTTATTTGCATACGAAGTTAGTAACATAAAGTAGAAGTTTTCAGAGAATTTAAGTGATTGATCTTCTTCGATGGTATAACATTTATATATATAGACAACAAAATTGTTAAATTGATTTGAATTTTTTGAAAGCTTCACTGACTTGCTTCTTTTTTTCTACGATTCGCCAAGAATGTAATCAATCTGCGGTCAGATTCATTACAATTTAAGTTTTTCTTATTTTTATTTTGTGAATTCAACGCCGGTTCAGCAATAAAACAGAAAACTAAATTATTGCTTTATAGAAGTAATATTCAGGCTGTGACTGATCGACTATGATAATCAAGACGAAGATTTTACAAGAATGTGGCTCTAGAATTTTTGCTTTATGTACGTGTTTTGAGTTGCGGGAAAATGGCAAAAGCGTAACTTCTTCATAGACGGCTCCAAATATATAATAGCGGAGGGTATATAATAAAAAAAATTATAAAAAATTTTGCAGAATATTTTCCACCCAGGCGTTTTTGGGTGAAAAAAAATTGTTTAAAATACCATGTGCGCGAGCCGCACTTATTGTATCACTCTTTTGGTATGCGTGTATGTAATTCTCAAAAAGCTTATGAAATATTTTTTCGATACAGTGTGGGCCTGCAAATTTTAAATGAGCTTTTATCCTTTTTGAGTTCATTTCAATACACAAATAAATGATAAGTGGGTTTTTGTGCCTAACTGCCATACGCTAGATCGCGAGTTCGATTTCCACTGGAGATATCAAACATTAAATTATGGAACAAGTTTTTTCTGATAGCGTTCGCCTCAAGACAGGTAATGGCAAAATTATGAGTGGCAATCTGCCAGAAAAAGGCTTTTCATTAAACTGCCTCCATTTGCATTCAGAAGCGACATAAAACTGTAGATGCCTGCATTTTTAGAACAACACCAAGACTCGTACCACAAACTGATCAAGAAATCTAATAAAGAACGTAGGTGCTAACAAAGTATATACTTATATATGTGCATGTTGCAGTGGCTCACTAAAAAAGTTGCGGCTTATGCACCGAAATTATAAATTATTATATACTAAGGATTTTGACAAAATATTGCGGAAAAATATTAAGATTTACGGCAGATCGACAAATTTGAAATCACCTTACAAAATCAAGTTTTTTACTATAAATAAAATTAGTTTTTTCACAATATTTTTTCAATATATATTTAAAATAATGGTCTATGGATAAGTTCGTGCGGTTTTACAACAGATGGCGTAACTTGATTATTATTCCATCGATCCACATTTCCAAACATTCATTGGAGAGCTACTGTCGTAAGGCACAAACGTCAGTATAAGTTTTTTATTTGAAGCGTAAACAACAATATTTTTACCACACTTGAAAATGTCGAATTTCGTGCCAAATAATGTGTTTTTGCGGGGAATTCTTTAATATGAAGAAAAAAGCAGCCGAAAGTCATCGTATCTTGGTGGAAGTTTATGGTGAGCATGCTCTAGCTGAGCGAACGTGCCAGAAGTGGTTTGCACGCTTTAAAAGTGGTGATTTTGGCCGCGCCGCCAAAGTTCATGGATACCGAATTGGAGGAATTGCTCGATCAAGATCCGGCTCAAACGCAAGAAGAGGTTGCAAAAACTTTGGGAGTTGATCAATCAACCATTTCCAAACGTTTAAAAGCCATGGGAATGATCCGAAATTCAAATTTCGAAAAAAAAACCGCACGAACTTATTCATAGTCCTATTAATTTTCCAGAAAAATACTTCAGATGATAGAAAAGTTTAGCCTTAAAAGATCTGCATAAAATTATTAAAAAAAAATTGCCAGGGGAGTAGAGGGTCTAACGGAGCGAAGGTGTGTTGATATTTGCGAAAAAAATTTGCGACGAGAATTAGTTAATTTTTCACGACATGAAAAGGGTGAGAAAATATTTTTACAGCCAGGATTGGGCTGCGTTTTTAAATTTTCCTTTAAATCTATCTTGCAAAAACGTCAAAAATAGCATACAAAATCTCATGATTTTCATTCCATTGATAAAGGTTTAAATATTTATATGCAGCTCTTTTAAGATTACACGCTTTTGAGCGAATTTTTTGGAAAAGACATTTTTGAAAACTAATTTAGTTTTTTGCCAGAAGTCTTAGAATATAAAAAATTTCATAATTGCGGTGAAAAGATATCACCAATTTTTTTTTGTTAGGAGAGTTATGTTCTCACATAGTGAAAGTATACTATAAAAATTAGCCGTTTCATGTGCTACATTTTCATGTGTCTGCTGTATTTCCTAACATATTTTTAAGTTAAAATATTCTTCATACAACAAAACTTAACAGTTAGCAGTCTTTGAAATAGCCGACTCTAATGACTGATATGAGTTTGTGACTTAAACAACGGCTACTAAATTAACAGTAATTTTTCGTGACAGTAATGTCCACTTACATACATTCTTACGTAAAACTACATACACATGCACGTATACATAGTTGTCGCATGTGTCAGGTCTTGTATAAAATGTGGTGTTGATAATGAGGACTTACGTGAACTCGCTGATTATTACTACGATGACGTTAATGAAGACTTAGAAAAAGTCAGTAAACTACTCACCGTCACTCATAAACCGACTCACCTAACTAAGCTTGCTATAAACTCCACGTATACTAATATATCTAAGCATGAGTATACTCGTATATGCATTAGGTATGCCAATTTCGGTATTTTTTAAGGCCCGATCTCGGGATTATTTTCTGACAATCTCGGGATATTTGGGATTTGTAACTTCTATCGACCGATATGATATGAAGACAAAAAAATCCCCTTTTGTAGCAAAAACAGCTACATTGATTTTAACATTTTATCAAATATGGATATTGGAACGTTTTTGTTTTCGATTTCTTTTTAATATAAAAAAGCAATGTAAAGATATGCATATACATATTTATTTTGAAAAAAGAAATCTATTCGCGAAGATCATAGAGCGAAGTGTTGAAGAAGACGCCGAAATTTCGATTTGTCGTCGTTCTCAAATTGTTGGTCTTTGCCCTTCGACTACATGGAAAATTTGACACATGGATCTTGGCTTATGTGCCTATACAGCTCGTGCAAGAATTGAAGCCAAATGACCACCGTTTGTGTGGCTGAGCGCCGTTTTGCTGATGGGCTAATTTAGGTTTATTATTCAGATATATTGGAAAATTTATAATATTAAAAAATTGGTCCGATCGAATAAACCAAGTCACTCGCAGCCGCGGCGGACATATGACGAATATCACATTCAAAAAATAAATGTCATGAAACTATTTCTATATTTTATTGTATATTATTATAGTAAAAAAATTCATTCCAACAATATTTATGTTTTATATTACCATTTTAAGTTGCCAAACTCTTAAAAAACACCTGACATGAATGGCTTTGTTATGCTAACCTACTTGATTTTTTATTTTAACTTTCCGCTTACTTTGCCTAAATTGTACGTGATTAAAAAATTTATGAGCTTCTTTCAGCCAAAAAATGCATTTGTTTACTTTTTACGTTTTTTTGCATCGATCTTTTTTCGACATGACTTAAGCCAAATACTTTATCAGATATATAACGATATACACGCTAAAGTATTATTAAATGCGTATAAATTTAACTATTGGTGTTTGTTTTTTTACTGATGAATGTTTTAGTTAATTTTCACTTTAACTCTGCCTACCCAACTAACTTACAAAAAATAGCTTTGGCTAAGCAGTAGGCCGGGTCGATTTGTGGGGAGGCAAAAAAATCGCCTATTGCTCTGTGAAAATCATATTCTAGGGATCAAAATAAGAAACTTTGCCGAAGGAACCATACCTCTAAAACGAATTCTGATGTCCCCCAATTTGGGTCGAACTTTTAGTGTCTTTTGTGGGGAGGCAAAAAAATCGCCCATTGCCCTGTGAAAATCATATTCTAGGGATCAAAATAAGAAACTTTGCCGAAGGAACCATACCTCGTAAAACGAATTCTGATGTCCCCCAATTTGGGTCGAACTTTTAATGTCTTTTGTGGGGAGGCAAAAAAATCGCCCATTGCTCTGTGAAAATCATATTCTAGGGATCAAAATAAGAAACTTTGCCGAAGGAACCATACCTCTAAAATGAATTCTGATGTCCCCCAATTTGGGTCGAACTTTTTAGTTTCTTTTCTCATGTAAAGGCCAAAAATGGTGATATTTTGAAATGATTGTATGGGGAACCCCCCAAGGGAGTTCCAGGGGGTGTGCCACTGGCATGGGTGGATCGGCCATCCAAAGTTAGTAGGGGTCGGTCATACAAAGTGGGATTTTTCGTTCGACCCAAATTGGGGGACATCAGGATTCGATTTTCACAGAGCAATGAGCGATTTTTAAATCGACCCGCCCTACTAAGCAGGGTTAATTGAAAAAGTATAGTATAATTAAAACCTATTCAGCAAATAATATTAATGCGATTTTGTGGAGTTCAGTTTTTGCACAGTAATTGATATTTTAATCCCGGGACTAGTCCCGAGATTTCGGGGTTGTAATTATGAGATCCCGAAAATCTCGGGATCGTAAAAATCGGAAAAATGCACCATCCTTTTGTAAAAGTATGTGCACTTCACTTCCTGTGCATTTATCTACGTAAAAATGTATTGCACTTAGGCACATACCTACATAGATATGTATGCACATGCGAGTATGTATATGTAGAATAGGAAGAGTATGAAAGTATGATAACGAAAATATATATTTTCCCACCAGCTTTCAAGTTAATGTGAATTTTATGACTGTGAAAGCTGCAACCGAGGTATGAGTAATTTGAAAAATATATGAAAAACGCATATGCACGTATGTATGTACATACATATGCACCTAGGTATGAAGGTATGTGTGAAAAAATCTCCAACTAAGCGCATTTCGCCCGCATAACTAACGAACACTAATCTAAGCATCCTAAGTGCGCATGCATGCACATATATACATATGTGAAAATAGGCTGAACACATATGTATACATATACACAAATATATTTAATATATAGAAAAAGGTCATAAAGGTAGCAGCGTGAAACTTTTTAGGCTTTTGCTTCTAATTAGATTTAGCTGCTGTTACGCACCAACACACAAACCATTTTCTAGTGTCATAAAAAGCGCTTTACCATACACATCACATCCCATCATAGACATGTCTATGTATGTACATACTTATACATACAAAGTATACATTGGCATTTATGCATCTCACAGCTCCTCATTAAATGCCAGCGCGCTTTCATTGCCTTTGTGCGTGCGATCTTAAGTATAATAAATTATAATTTACTATTCATTTAAGTTGGTAAAAATGTTTGCCCGTAGTTTTTTCTTTTGTCTCTGCAGCATCTCTTCCTTGCTCTCTTACCTTTCCATCCGCTGGCCACACACATTTATAGAAGTATATGCACGTATTATCATTGCTACTGCTTTTTGGTTAATTGTAAGTCCCTTTAAGCTGATTAAAGTGCCTTTATAATTTATTTGCTGCTACTTCATTTTTCCGTTTTTCTTCTTTTCTTCTCAACTTTTTTTTGTTTACAGATTGCATTTTGTGCTGGATGTCGGAAAATTTCTATCAAACTTTTGTATGCCTGTGACAGCTGGTCGAAAGCGGCTGCTGGTTTCATTCTGGTTGCTTTTTTGCTGAGTTATTTGGTGATATTCTCCCCGGCTGCTATTGAATGGGTATATATTTTCACAGTTGCGAAGGTATAATGACTCAACAAATCAAAAGGTATTAACTCATTTATTTATTTAGGCACTTAGTTTACCTCTAGCATCTCGGCGTCGGCCTCCAAATACAGTGTCTGTGTTTCAAGCAGCGCTTCTTTACTGAGAAGGCTTTTTTTTATTAAAAACTCCGTAGTCTTTACTTGATTTAACTAAGACCGTTCTTAGTGTTTTAACAAATCAGTCTCGAACTTGCTCCACTTAGAGGTCAGGAATGTACAGATATTTTTGGACACAGTGCACATCTGTTTCGCCTTTTCTATGATAACCAAATATCTTATCTGTTCTTACAGAATAGTTAAGAGCGTTTTCAGTCAAGAGAGTATTTGCATGGAGTTTGTCACCAAAAAATGTCTTATGAATCCTTTATTGCTCGTTTGTTTCAATTTAAAGGACATTAAAGTTCTTCTGTGCATAGACTCCCTATGAAATATTTTATGCTTTGGATGAGGTGCCGTATGTTTCGTCACTTTTATTATGTCGATATATTGGTTTTATAAGTAACTCGAAGATCTCATGCAGTCAGTAAAGTTAAATATACTATTTAGTAAGAAAACGGATTGAAGTAGGGCAGATTGCGCATGAGATACCTTTGCTTCTAGACTAAATTTGCTTCATTCCGGTCATCCATCCATATCTGTGATTGATGAAAACATTGAAAAAGTCACGACAGTTGTACTCAAAGTTCGTCGGGTGAACATCAGAGAGACAACAAACGATACTAGTGTTTCGCTCCTAAATCGGGGCAGAGCTTTATGCATGAGGTTTTGGGAATAAATGAGGTTAAGTATGGCTTGAGCCAAGAGTGCTGAATTCTTTGCAAAAACGACATTACATTTTGAAATTCTTGCTTTGTGACAAACTATTTTTCAAGGCATAATTACTGGCGAGTGGAACTAACAAAAATCGGAACGGCGCTTCTCACCGCCAAAATATTCACAGCAAAGCCGATCCAAAATCTAGATCGCTTTCTTTGACTAGAGTTTTATGGTTCACTTCAGGTCCGATCCGCTATGACAAACACTAAATGAAGTGTTATGTGAGTTTACTGTAGTATTTTAGAGTGCATATTGTTTGTAATAGGCCAAATAGTGCATCTTCTTGATTAAAAATAACGCTAATATCATTAGATAAGCTCTGTATTCATTTAACTTGGCCCCATATGACTTTTACCAGTTCCCACGACTTAAGTTTTCACTTTGTGAAAAGCATTTTGATACCAAAACGATTCAAGCCTCGACTTAAATGTGAACCTTTATGAGAACTCTCGCTTCTGTAAACAAATCAGTATAGCCGTAGCATTTGAAGCGTGACAAAATTTGTTGGTACTGCCAAATTTAGTGCCATTGGAAGTAGACTTAACTTATTAGAAAGAAAAATAATATATGCCATGTTTTATTTATGTGTTTGGCTATCAAAGCTTTACGGACAAGATCAAAATGCAAAGCAAAGAATTTACACCTTCGTTGGGTCTCTACCAAGGCAATGCGCTAACTTATTTTGTAATGTTTTCCAAGAATTTCCTAGTCAAGTGTAGCTTCTGAGTACGACATACCAGTCGCCTTATGTATTTGCCGGATCTTACTCCCTACGACTTCTATCTGTTTTCTAAGTCGAAGTCTACACTAAAATAAACAATACTCGAGTTTATTGTAGTTGTTAGAGAGAAGGTGGCATGCGTTTTGAAGGAGCTAAGAAAATAAGACTTCTAGTACCGGAAGGTTCTGTGTTGCTAGAGGGCATCGTGTTCCAGACATAAATGCCATAGACTAATAAATTATGATGAAAAAGAAAAAAATATATTTCGATAAATTTATAAGATAAAATATGCGGTCGTATCAAATCACAATGTATAGTAAAGGGTGTTTTTTTTAGAGGTTAGGTTTTCAAGATGAAAAAAAAGTATATAATTTAATGTTATGGCCATATATTATATTATAAAGATAAGGGTTTGCCATTATGTTTTAAAAATGATTTCGGGCAAGTGGCCGCCGCGGCTGGCTCGAATAAATTCCAGCCGAGAGGCCCAATTGGGGCCGTATGGCAGCAATAACGCGCCGAATATTCTCTTCTAACACGTCAATCGTCTCGGGCTTATCTGCGTAGACAAGTGACTTCACATAGCCCCACAAGAAATAGTCCAGCGGCGTTATATCGCACGATCTTGGAGGCCACGCCACAGGTCCACGGCGCGAGATAATGCGCTCACCAAAAGTTTCCTTCAATAAATCGATTGTTGCGTTGGGTGTATGGCATGTAGCGCCGTCTTGTTGGAACCAAAGGTCGTCCACATCAACATCGTCCAATTTAGGCACGAAAAAGTCATTAATCATGGCTCTATAGCGCTCTCCATTGACTGTAACATTATGGCCGGCTTCATTTTTAAAGAAATATGGACCAATGATTCCCTCTGCCCATAGAGCACACCAAACAGTGACTTTTTGGGGATGTAACGGCGTCTCAGCAATGGCTTGTGGATTATGTTCACTCCAAATGCGACAATTTTGCTTATTGACATACCCATTCAACCAAAAGTGAGCTTCATCGCTGAACAAAATTTTCTTGTGATGCGTCGCGCGAACCGAACCATTATTTTCGTAATAAATTTCCACGATTTGCAAACGTTGTTCAGGTGTAAGTCTATTCATTATGAAATGGCAAACCAAACTGAGCATAAATAAGTGAAAATTATTCCATTAGTAACAATGCAAAGGATATCAATTTATACGCACTTAAAATCACTTAAGCGTGTACGCATCTGTTAAAGTAACTTAAGGTATGTCGAAAAAAGCTCGATGCAAAAAAACTTAAAAACACAGGAGGAATCAACTGGCTCCATATTGTACGTGACGAAACCTGCCTAATGGATTTGAGTTTGAAATGATAAGGATAGAACTTAATTTTACGATAGCTGAAGTGTTGCTGTTCGCTCACATTCTAATACTATTTGATACTACACGAATATTAGTATTTCAGCCATTTGAAGAGTTGAATATTGAACTAAAAAATCCCTGATTCCGCTGATTTCTACCACAAAAGTGGTGTTACCACAAAGTGCTTTTCAATGTTGCAATATTGCTATATATAATTGGCGCTTATGCCTCCTATTTGTGGCGTGCGGCATGCTGTTGTTCTACAAATGGAGGGACCTACAGTTTTAAGCCGACTCCAAACGGGAAAAAGTTTTTATGAGGAGCTTTTTCATGGCACAAATGCACTCGGATGTTTGCCATTGCCTAACGAGGGAAGACCGCTATTAGAAAAACTTTTCCTTCATTTTCGAACCTACGTACTCCGTATTCTGAATAGTCACGCACCAACCCATTCGGCTACGGCGGTTGCTACATTGCTATAGAAGGGGATTTTCCTGTCTCCGTTTCATAAGTTTCGTAAGAAATTACAATCCCCGAAAATGCCGGGATTCCCAGATTGACAATCCTAGTACTTGATATATCATGCTCGGTGTGAATTGAGTTATTCCCCTTTTGATAGGACTAATCTCATGTTCTCATAATCTACAAATTTATCAAATCACTTGGCGATCAGGCTTAAGTTGTAGGCACATAATTTGAAGCCATAAACTATTGCGGCATGTCTGTCTGCTCAAGATTTCGGGTGTTCAAGTGTTCGCAGTCCGACGGTGTATAAATTGTAAGATATTAGGAATATGCGGCTTTGTCCTCCAGCTCAGACAACCGTGGCAGCTGATGCCGTTACTTATTATTATTAATGTTTTTTAGAAAGTTTTTGTAATGCGCTGCTGTTATGCCAATCACTGCCAACTCAGTGGCATGTAGATTGGTTATGATTTTGAATTTTTGTTGTGTGCGCACACTGCATCAGCAGGACGGAACCGAACTGAAAAGGCGATAATTAATGTTTAAACGCATTAGGGACGGCTAATGGTAGAGCAACACAAGGCGGGTGAATAGACGGAAGTGGCAGGATGTATGGTAGGAAGTTTGTTAAAATATTTATTTGTGAGTAACCGAAAAATTACATTTATTGGTATGTATAGTGGCAACCAATTAATTTATCTCGGCTTGATGTTTTGGTGTTTCTGCATCCATATTGTGTGTATGTGTGTGTGCGCGTGAAAGTGTGAGTGCGAAAGTGAGTGCTTGCTAATGAATATCTCGTTTGATTGCTGCATGCTACAAACATTTAACCGCAAAAATCATTTATCAAAATTAGAATTGCGAAATGGTTAGGTGGAGCTGAATTTAGCATTTCATTTTGTTTATTTTAGTTTTTTTTTGTTTTTTGAATATTTTGTTTATAAATTTTTGTGTTTGTTGGTGCTGGTGATAAATTTGAATTGCAAAATAACGAATAAATTTGCGCTGTTATCATTTGTTTGGGTTAAATGCGAAAAAAAATTGGTAAACCGCATGCAATATCCGAAAAACCTCCATAAAACAAAAAAATATCAAAGAATATCAAAATAAGAGAAAAAAATATTACAAAACGAATACTGATAAGGGTTTTGCTGAAGTGACAGATACAAAATAAAAACGAAAATAAAAAGCAACGAAAAACCGGATATCACCCTTCACGGCAACACATTCGGTACACAAATGAATAAGTATGCATATTTTTGTTTTATCACCCGGCATAGTGAAAGATGGGGGCTGCGTTGGCAGCGAAAAGTGTCAACTGACGCATGCAACATCCGTTTGTTGCATTAATAAAACCAATTTTCATTTTTGTCGCCAGCGTTTTTTGCGCTGCCGCTGCTGCGCTACGCTTATTGTTGTTATTGCCGCTGCTGTTGATTGCGGTTGCCAACGTTGGCTGTGCTTTCCCAATTTGACCCGCATTTCGCCAGAGCTGCATGAAAAATGATAAAGCGTACACTTTTTTGTAGCATTAAAATTCAATTTGAAATGTTGGCGAGTTGCAAGGGCTGGCGAGTTGACTCAATGTAAGGAAAAGGTAAGTGGCAATTTTGGGGTATAGGTAGATGAGCGGTGAGCTAGATTTAGTGCGCCAGCTGCTGCGAAACTCCACACTACTCCACTTCACTCCATTTCACTCCACTCAGTTCTAACTCAGCTCATGGCTGCTAGCAACACAGCTGTGGTTGCTGATGATGTTGTTGACACAAAACCAACAACGGCGACACAGACCAACGACCGGATAGAACTAGTAACACCCATTTTTTGTTGCCACCCGAAAATTACCATAAAATAATGTGAAATATTAAAATAGCAAATTTATTAGATGCCCTCCCTGATGCACTAGGAAACACACCACCACCGTTAGCATCACTACCATCAGCGCCAGTAGTCGAGCCACAGCTGGAAAAATGGGGTTAAATAAAATTATGTTGATGTTCATGTTGATAATGATTATGGCAAATAATTGTATGTCATTATGCATGTGTGTGTTGGTGAGGGTGTGTGTGTGAGCTTGTGATTGTGGATGCTCGCCGTTATTCCCATCAACCAACATTTTTTCGGTTTATTATATTTTTTTGGTGATAACTTTACAATAAGTTTATTTAGTTTTCTGTGTGCACACACAAATACTCAGGCAAAGAGATTTTCGTACAACAAAATCTGTCGAGGGTTGCCGGCATTAAGCAACTTGCGTACGTATGTACGTACCCCTTTCGCCGTTATCGTAATTCATCACCGACCGACTCACCATCGTTTAGTCTCCTGCGTAATGCAGCAACTTCTTAACTACTCAACGGTGAGCAGTGAGCGGTGAGCGGCAGGAGAACGAAAAAAATCTCAAATTGCAAGTTGCAAACTCCTTGCTGTGCTCATTGAAGATGAAAATTCTTTGAACCCAAGTAGATGTGGGGGATTTCCGTGCTTGAAGTGACTTAACTGGCAGCACAACCGAACCAGAAAAAAAAAATTAAATGAGAAAAAATTCACAATTTTTATTGGAAATGCGATACTCCACACAAAAAACTCACTTAGTACTTCGCATGTTTTTGCAAGAGTAAATAAATAAGTGTGCACTGTGCAAGGAGTTGAGTTTTAATAATCTTAATCAGTGCAGCTCATTCAAGAATGTGGGTGAGCACATTCGTACGGAACACAAAAAAGAAAAGAAGTAAAAAAGAAGTGAAAAAATACAATTCGAAGGCTTACTTTTATAGGGTTAATGACGTGAAGAGGGCTGGGTGAGTGAGTTCATTGATAAAAATTTGCAATGTGTTCTTTAACCCGAAAAAACGAAAAGAAAAATGAAGAAAATATGTATATTTATGAGCAAGCGCGCGTAGTGCATAATTTGTTGGAAGAGATTGTTAAAAAAAAAAAATAATAATTATAAAAAAGAGCAAAAGGAATGCGAAATTGTGCTGAAAGAGTAAACTGCAAATATTGGTTACTTTTGTAAACCAAAAGCAATGGATTCTTGAAAATTTGCAGAGCGCTTGACGATGGCAATAACTTCTTGTAAGTTTCACAAAGTTTCTTACTCTAAGTATTGCAACATTTTTTTTATAAATATAGGTATAAATATTTTATATTGGCGCAATTATTGTTGTTGTTTGTTTTTGTTATTTGTTTTTGTCAACAAATAAGAAAGTCACTTAAGTAGCTTGCAATACATCTGGAGAGATGCTCGCTGAGATTAAACTGCGCTTAAATCAAATATTTAGATGTGGGCTTATTTGATTTACTACCATAGTCAACTTCGCCCCTTGGCAGGCAATGGCAAACTTCAGAGTATATTTCTGCCATGAAAAAGCTCCTCATAAAAAAAAATGTGCCGTTCGGAAACGGCTTGAAACTGTAGGTCCCTCCATTTGTGGAACAACATCAAGACGCACACCACAAATAGGAGGCGGAGCTCGGCCAAACACCCAAAAAGGATGTACGAACCAGATGTGGCGCAAATCTATTATATTCTAATGCCAGCGGAGAAATTCATGTTTATAAATTTACATTCAAATATTTTTGTTTTCTTGTTAACTATGAAAATTAGAAACGGCAGAAGAGGCAAAAGTAAGTAAATTTCAAATAGAGTATTTTATAATATTAGCTTGGGGGAAAGAAATCCATTATTTTCTTGGTAGATGGCTGTAGTGATCGATATCTCGTAAAACAATTAAAAGTTTATGCTCGTTGACAAGGTGACATTTCTCATTAAAAAATGTTTTTGCTGCGCACTGTCATTAATTTTCATAGTCTACACCTCGCAACCATAGGAGGGTTAATGAAATAGTGATGCGAATATAGAGGCTATCCTATTTAAATGACAACCTCACCCACTGTCCCCTAGACTTGGTGCCCTCTGTTCTCGCTAACGAGGCAATGTCGACCGAGTAAGGGCGGAATAACTCTAACATTCTGCCACAGAGTAAATGCTGTTGCCACGCGGATAAAATTATCTGCAACAAACTTGCCAATAGGCTCGTGGACTTAGGGCTGACAACCCCATTCTACGTAAAACGAATAAAAGTCATGATACCTTCACATAAGCCTCGGAAGAATTACAACCCTGGTATAACTTACTACCTTACAAACGCATGTATTATAATTTAAGGTAGCTCAATTCCCGAAAAGAACAGGCCTATTGTAACAGCTAATTACGAGCAATTTTGGTTTTGTCGTTTCCGTTCAGGCAATTTGATGTTAAAGAAATTGTCGACAAAATCACAAAAATAATCGAAGTAATCGCTCAGGAGCTAAAGGTGATCATAAAACAGTTCTAAACCATTTGCACAAAAATAATGGATTTATTTTTCCCAAAACGAATATACATATTTATATATACCTGTGTTCAGAATATTGCAAAGTGTGAACAATTTTTTAATTTCTATACTAAGAAAATCCAAATCTTAATCTTAAATACCAAAATTATTGGCAAAATAATCCCGAAATGTTCGGGACTTAAAAAATACCGGTATATCGAGATTCACTTTCCTTGCTTACAGATCTCCGAGCTTTTTGCTTGCTATCTAAGCCCTGTCCCCTCCGACTAGCGCTTTCCATTGCATGCATCTATCGAAAAACGGCAGGGCAACGTTTTCACTTAATATAAAAAAGTATTAATATGAACCAAAAGTAAATTGCTCCTGTATGTATGTTCGTTCCGTTTTGTGGAACATCCTTCTTAACGTAACCTAACCAGCAAACTTGCGATATTTTTATATGCTGCATATTTATGCCGTATATTTTCCTTTTACTTTGACTTTTTAGAACATGAAATCTAATTCTTTTGCCTCAAATCCCGAACTTGCTTTATAATGTCGCTTTAGCGAAAGCCGAAATATCAAAAAAATCCGACCTACTTTAACTGGTTCAAGTTCAGTTGGACCGCACGCGCGTGCTTTTTTGAAGAAAAGTCGTGCAAACGCTATTTTCCTTATATTATTTTGCCTTAGATTACTTAAAAATAAAAGTACAATTTATGATATGCACAATAAATAATGCTTTCTAGAAATTTGATTTATTTCATTGTTCTGCTGAAAAAAATCATAAAATATGCTCATTTTCCCCGCAGCTACAGTGGCCCAACACTTTAAAGAGGAATTAGGTGTTTCCCCATCCTTTAGTATTTCTGGCATTGATTGCTTTACAAAAACTGAAAATAAACCTCAAATACACTTTTCTCGTTAAATCCTAATAATCGGTGTGTTTCTCTTTACCTTTTTTCTTATCAGTACGGCTTTTCCCCTTAGAATAGAGCTCACTAAAATTGTCGTTAAGCTTTTGGCATCTTCTCTCAATTCCCCTTCGAAACTTCTATTAGATTTATTGCGTATTGCACATGAACCTTAATTTTTTGCTACAGATAATCTCAGGGGGAATTATGTGCGGGAGTTTATGTTTGAGGGTAATTCCATGCATATATGAACAGCATTTACCATGGAATATTTTGTGTGCCCACTTCCTCTGTTTAGAAAATCGAAAAAATTTGTCCAGCAAAAAATGTTTTACACTTTAACTAAATGGCTGGAAATAAACCAACGTCATCCCAATATAAAAATCCTAAGCTTTTTGTGGTCAAATGCCACTTAGTGATTCATTAGTGCAATCGCCCACCCCCATGCACCCGCATCGTACACTCAGCACACATTGCCGCCAGCTATTTGAGTAGTCGCTTTTTTGTGTTATTGCGTACAAGCGATTTTAGTGAAAAAGATTTAAACTGAAAGCAGACAACTTAAAATAATCCATTTTGACAGCAAATAGCAAAAAGTCTTAAACTAAATTGCAAACAAAAAGTGCAGCGAAACAAAACTAAAAGAAAAAAACGAAAAAGTTAAAAAGAATTCGCAACCACAAGAGAATGCTAGTTAATGTATCTACGAGCCATGTCAATACCTAAAAACTCGGCTAGGAAAAAATGCAAAAAAATACAAAAAATAAAAATCCAACAACCACAATGTACAAGCCAAAAGGTAATAAAAGCAACAACAGCAATGTACTTAGTTAAGAACAAACGCAATGAAAAGTATCGGGGAGAAAAAGAGCAGCAACGAGAAGGCGGAGGAGGAAAGGCTGGCAGCAGCAGCATGAATGACCGCAAGAACCGCACAGAACCGCAAGACATGCATGAAAAATGATATTGATGGACTTCCTTTGCGGTGTCAGATAACCAAAGTTCATGCAGCACAACAACCAACCAACCAGTCGAGAGTCAAATAGAACCAACGGGCGAGCGAGCAATGCGGTACAGCACCATTGGAAAAATAAAAAAAAAAGAAACAGAAACCTATAGCAATAGTAATTGTGATAGCAACGCATAAAACCTTAATACCTACACATACATCCATGTACAAACTGCCTGGACGGTGGCGGGTGGTTGGAAGTGCTGGCAGACGTGGCAAGCCAACAGACCACGGGCGCTGGCGAGTGGCGGCTACAAATTGTAAGTGGACACCAACTGATTTTTTACCTTTTGTTATGGAAGTACGAGTATATATTTTTTTAATTTTTTAGATAGATACCTTTCAGATTTGCTATTGTTGTCGGCGATCGGTGAGTTCATTGCTGGCGCAGGCCAATCAAGTGCCTTACCGTGTGAGGAGGATTTAACTTTTTTAGTTTTTATTTTTTTAGTGTTTTTGATAAAGTGGACTAAAGCGTAGCGCAGCATAAGAATAGAATAAATATAAGAATAAAAAGAAAATTTTGAAAATGTATTGGAGAAATACACCTAAAAATGGACAAAACATTTAAAGATGTGTGAAGCAAGCAGTAGGAGGCAGCAGTAAGTGTCACTTAAGCTGGCACTCACAGGCGAACAATCGAAAAATACCGGACGTATGGTATATGGACACTTTTTTATGGAATAGAGAGTGTTTACACAGGCAGGTACACACATACATAGGTATGAGGATAAGTATGCACTTCTTTAACTAAAAATGTGTAAGCCAGTAAGCGTTTTGAAAAATGACTTGACGTTATATTTGGTGCTAACTGAGCATATTTATTATTATTGATAGTTTACTTTTTTGTAGAAATAATATCTTTGAAAATATTTTTAAGTGCTCCATAAAGTACAACTTATGGTATATACGAGTATATTTAGGATTAAGACAAAGTTTTTCTTCCATTTGAAGCAGCTATCTTGAATTTTTTAACCAAAGCTTTACAATTTTTTTAACGAGTTTGAAAGATAAAGGGTAAATGCGAGAAGCTACTGCGTTTACATTCAAAAACAAAATAACGCAGACACTTGGGCACTACGACTATTAAGTAGCAGGATTGACGCTGTAAAACATTTTATGTTGATTTTAAACGTATTTACTTAATATACTATTACCTTAAATATGGAAACCGCCTAAATAAATAAAAAAAAAAACCGCCTACACTACATTAAATAGCTATGCACAGGACAGTTTGGACAGTGTATTTGTTTCTCATTTAATTTTAATATTTAATTTTTAATATAACACATTATCCTACACAAACTATACAAATCCAAGTTTCAAACTTTGAACAAATTAAACAAGAATTTAAGAAAATTTCATCAAAATTCAAATTTCTGATAATCAGAATTTTTACAAGAGTTTCGCGTATGCAGTTTCATAGCCCATTGAATTTCGGTGTATGAAGATGAATAAAGTAGAAGTCCTAAATAGCTCAAAAATCGAAAATTTTGTGACGGTTTTGTGTATTTATTCTACACAACGATCTCCCGATATTACAAAGCTGTTTATTCAATCTCACCGCAGTTTAAAGAAGAATCGTATTAGACTCAATCTACTATACCTCTTGCAGAACCTCTTTTTTATAAAGAGATGGATGACTACAATAGGTTAAAAGAACTGCTGCCAGGAAAAATCCCTTATTTCATAGCGATCCTGCAGATCCCCGAAGAAGTTATATCCCTCAAAGTGAAATGCGTTCTATGAAGCGCAGAGCCTTCGCATAAGGGGTGTGTTAGAGGCTATGTTCCTTCCAAATTTCTCTTATATCTGTATAGCCAACAAGGGTCGTTTGAAAAATCCGTGAAAAAATAAAAACTACTACACTTAATTGTTTGGGTAAGCCTTTTTTATTTTTTGACTTAGTCTGCTCTTAGGCTTATACTCTTTGCCTAATGCTGTTTCAGTTTGCTTTCCCTTTCGAATAATATAATTTGAAATCTTTTTTCACGCCACCCATTTCTTCAAATTGAGAAACCAATAGTAGTCCAAGGAACCCTGTATGATTTAATGCAGGGATATCTGAACGTAGTTGTTCGATGGGCAGCAGATTGCGGCTTATCGGTGAATCCTCTTAAGACGGAGCTCGTCCTTTTCACGATTAAATATAAAATACCCAGAGCTCAACTTCCCTCGATGGGGGGCGCTCCGCTGGTGCTTTCTGACAAGGTGAAGTACCTAGGTCTAATCCTTGACAGTAAGCTCACGTGGAAGCCCAACATTGAAGAGAGAGTAAGAAGGCAACAATCGCCTTGTATGGGTGCAAAGGCGCAATTGGCAAAAGGTGTGGCCTCTCGCCCAGAGTTGTATTATGGCTCTACAATACCATAATTAAGCCAATTCTTTTATATGGAGTCACTGTCTGGTGGAATTCACTGGAGAGGACGACATCAGTTAAAAAGCTAGAGAGAGTCCAGAGGTCTGCACTCATTGGAATCAGTGGGGCGCTTCGAACTACTCCTACTCTGGCGCTTAATGTAATGTTAAACGTGGTACCTATAGACATCGCAGGCAGAATTGCCGCTGCTCGTACCGCAATCAGACTGAGGGGCTTGGGCTATAAGCTCAACCTCACATATGGGCACTCAAGCATCCTCAGCAACTTTGAGTTCATCCCCTTGTCGACGGACCAGTGTTTGCCTTCGCTAAGTCCAAGTGGAACTTTCTCCACCCATATTCCACCAAGGGAGGAGTGGACCGGGGGCAACACCTGGCGACAGGGCCTCGTTAACCTGTTCACGGATGGCTCGAAGTTGGACGGTAGGGTTGGAGGAGGAGTATTCTGCAAAGAGCTCCCCATCAAACTCAAATTCAGGCTACCGGATCACTGCAGTGTGTTCCAAGCAGAGGTGGCCGCAATTAAAGAAGCAGCTGACTGGCTACTTACTTGCGTAATAACTGTTAAGAAGGTAAATATTTACTCCGATAGCCAAGCGGCCATCAGGGCCCTAGGCTCTATTATGGTGCATTCGAAGCTGGTCAGGGAATGCCTGGTCTCACTCTCGATTGCATCAGAATTCTTCGACATAAAGATAATTTGGGTACCTGGTCACAGTGACATTGCAGGAAACTGTGAAGCCGACGAGCTGGCCAGACAGGGGACCTGTGAGGCAATGTGCCCGCGAAAGGAGAGGATCGGGATCCCCTTGACAACCTGCGCTCTAGTCCTGGAAGGATGGGCTATGCACCAACTCAGCGAACGCTGGGCAAGTACACGAACGTGTAGGGTCGCGAAGTCCTTCTGGCCACGTTTGGATAGGAGGCGTTCGAGGGATATCCTGGGAATGACGAAATGTCATCTCCCAAATTTCGTGGGCATCATCACGGTGCACTGTCCGCGAGGTACACATGCCGTGAGACTCGGAATCACTTGGAGTCCTTTTTGCGTCAGCTGAATGGAGGATGAGGTGGAATCATCTCAGCATATGCTCCTTAGCTGCCCAGCCTTCGCGGGACTAAGATTCAAGTATCTTGGTTCTAATTTCTTTTCTGCGCCTGCTGATATAGCAGGTGTTGATAACAAAAAGCTGATGAACTACATCAGCAGCATAATGAGGTTAACACAACCGCGGACTAGTCACCGTTCGTAGTCCACAAACACTCACCACTCCCCCATCATTTCCCTTCCTCCCCTTTCTCTGTCCTTAAATGGTATCACAAAGGACGAACCAAACTATTTCGTTCAAGTGGGCCCTACTCTCTGGGCAACCATTATAACCTAACCTAACCTAGTTACAATAGGTTGCTGAATATCCACTAAATTCTCTTATAGATCTATGAAGACAAGAATTCTATTGAAAATCACTTTATAAATAATATTTCACGTGAATGGTTTATGTTAACGAAGATAACATTTTAACCACAACACACTTTAAATAAAATTTTGGTCAGGCTGAGAAGTATTCCTTTCAGGATTTGACTGCCACGTTTGGAATGGATTTGGTTGGGGTTTTAAAATGCCTGCTCCACTGTATAGTCCCCGCTAGTAGCTATTCTTGTAAGAAGCCGCATATTCACTTTTGAGAGCCTCCGTAAGTTTTATGCTCTTTTTTATTGAGTTCAAAGAGAGTGCGATACTCTACAGGTGTCTCCTTTTTTTCTGAAAAACAAAATTGGATTTGGCGAAGTGAAAAATGCTGTGTATCTGCGTAATATACGAGTACGTATGGCAACGCTTCGCTAGAGTAGTATTTTATGCTGATTTTTCACTCGTTGGTTGTATGTTTTTGAATTCAAGTCGAAAAGTTATGGGAATCCCACTATGCCACTTTCAGGGATTACGGAGCATATTTTCAGCTATTAATGAATGAAGTACGAAACAAGTTGAGGGGGCGTTTTTCAAATATGAAAAAAAATATAAAATGTGTTTCCAATTTTAAGGAGAAAAATAAGTATATTTTACTCAGGACTCAGAAAGTCCTGGGGACGATTGGCGCACACGCAGAAAAGCTATGTTTACCATTTAATCCCCATTGCAGATGCTGAGCACATTCTCGGTAAATGTCTCCGGGTTAGGCGGTAGAGAGTTAAAGTCACTGGGTGCTCCTATCTTCGAAACAGTGTGGGATAGTGTGCCAACCTAAATCCCATCACTCTTCTCCATTAAATCTCTGCCTGGCAATAGATACTGCCTGGCGGAGGGGTCATAATGGTATCAAAACGGTGCTACTTGTGCTACTTGAGGAGTGCCAGAGCGGTACTTCAACCGTTTCACCTACCTACCTACCTATTTTATCTTTCAAACTTAAAAACCAAAATTAAAATATGTTACAAAGAACTAAATATATGTACATATTTCACTTTAAAAAACTCTCTACGAAAATTTTCAATATTGACTAAACCTATTATTAATTTTTGTTTTTTTAGCTTACTCTCAGCTCTTTCAAGCCTAAAAATAAGCGAATTTTCAGAAAAATTCATTAAACCCGTCATGTCCAAAATAACCGTAGTAGGATTACTTCACATGGAACCGTTCAAATCAAAATGTGCTCCCTTCTAGTACGACCAACCTATAAACTTCACCTCATTTTAATAACTTTTGGAATTATAATAAAATACCATATTTTTGTGTCTTTATAGTCGAAAATGTTTGTTCAAATGTTTGTTGGGTATACATTTTTTCAGTATGCCTGCATTACTTTCTTCTCTATTTGTGCTTCTCATTGAGAGTTTGTTTTTAATTTTTTTGTTTTGTGGTATTCCTTTGCGTTTACGGACACAAAACTCATATCTCTCACACTTTACGGGAATTTTGTGTGCACCGTTGCGCGTTCATTAGAAAATTGTCAAATAAATAAATTCACAAAATGTACGTAAGTGCCATTGTTGCGTGCCTAAGGCAACCTAACAACAATAACAAAAATAATATTACCAACCATGAAAGTATGAGGAAGTGTAGGTACTTGTATGTGTAGCAAGAAGGCAACAGTATACTATATTTAGTGAAAATTTGGTTGTTGTTTTAGATTCTTCCGAGTATCAAATTAATTTGACGCGTCCAATGCATTTCAAGTACTTTGTTCTTCTTCTATTTAGAATAGTCTGTGTGCGTGCGAGCGTAGCTGCCTTTAAATATGCAGCGCTTTTAGGGCCCAGTCGAGCGGGCAGCTGCTGCTTCTGTGGTTGTGAAGATTGTGGAGACTTTGTTTTTGCGGGGGGAGGAATGAGTGCAAGTAAAACTTAATAATGGTATTTGTGCAGCGCTAATGACTGAAGCAAACACAGGCTGACTAGCCTGTCAGAGTCAGAGACGGTCAGTTGAAATGGAGCTGCTGCTGATGCTGCTCTGATGAGCACTTGGTTTGCTTGTTTTTCTTTTGTGTTTTTTGGTAGTACATCGATGTGTATGCGGCTATTTGTTTGCCGAAGCAATTAGTGGCAATGATATTTATACTTAGCTTCGGCCAATTGTCTGCCACATTTTCAATTCTTGTTTGTATGTTTGTATTTTTTATTTGATGAATTTGTAACTGTGGTAATGTAATTAACAGCTTTTGCTTGGAAGAAGACGAAGAGCTATGTACATTGTGCGTTCGAAGCAAATGGAGTAAGCAGTGTATGTGTGCTATGAATCTTTGGCATAAATATTTGTCTTAGCCACACAAAATCTCACACACACACATGCACATGTTTAAATGTGCACTTGCATATGGAAGTGTTACTTGGAACGCTTGTGTCAATGCTGCACTTCATGTTATCTTTGATGGTGCTCTTGTTCTTGTTCTTCTTGCTGCATATGTTGCTATAGCTGTTCGATTGCCTACAAGTATGCTTGTAAATCAAGCGCTTGTTTGCTTAACAAAGACAAGCCGCCTGAGTGCTGGCAAGACAATGTCACCTATTTGCCTTGTACTCGTATGCACTTGTAGCTGCAGTGCTGATACACCGATATACAAACATACATGCATGTATATGTAGGCATGTTTGTGTGCAGCAGGTATCTACATACATATATACATAGTTATCTGCTAGTAACAGTGGTAAGTTTGGTATAGCTGTGGCACAGTTGTAGACCATTTATTGAGTTGCTGGAGGCTTGACAGAATTCCCGCTTGTTTCTTATGCAGGTTCTTGAGTTGACACTTCATACACTTATGTTTAAAGAAAGGCGTATATACATATGTGTTTACATATTTAAATGCTCGTATGTATGCGTATACGGCAATGCATAAGCCCTAATGCAAAATTTAAAGCAACCATGTAAACAGCTTAAGCGGCTTTCAGCTGTCAATTAGCATATAAATCTGAATCATCTGCCTCTTAGTTAGTGAATGCTCTTAAGTGCATAAGTGACAAAGGCTGCAATCAAATTTGCTATCATTGTATGAGCGTACACTCACATACATACATACATACATACATACATATAGATATAATATACACAGAAGTATGTGAATTTCTATTTGTTTGATTATTTTAGTTTTCCGGGTCACTCAAGCTGGTGCCATATTTTACGGTACATAGAAGTTTACATACACACATACATAGATAAGCACGTACTTGTGTATGTACTATAGTTACACATATGAAAATACCGCATTCAAATGATCTGTTTGCCGCCTTGCTTCTATTATCTCCAACACGCATGCATACACACGCATATATGTGTATGTACACTATCGTTTAATTTTCCAATGTCCAGTGGAAGCAAACAAGCAAATACAAATTTCCCTTCTCTACAAATACAATAATTTTGCGTTAATCAAGATTGTATGGCGCTTAGGTGTATTTGTGGGTTATAAGCTGCTGTTGCTCTTGTTTGTAGTTATTGTTGCAGCACTACTGCCTGCATGCTCAAGTAGGAGCACACATACACACACATGTACAAGAATTTGTTTAAATGACCGCCACACTCTAATGCAAGTGTCCATCAAATTGATTTGCTGTTGCTGGTCGTGCATTGTCGTGTTTTTTGTTGCTGCTTGTTATCAATGTTAAAGTGATTTTACACACTTCAGCTGACAAAAGCAATTTAAATTTCATTTGTATATTTGAATTTGTCTACACTCAAGTGAGCAGAACCGTAAAGTGAATATAAACATGTATGTGTGTATGTATGTTCATGTGTGTATGGACATATGCATGTACATATGTATGTATTTCTGTACCTAGCAGTGAAAAGCCATCCTAGTATACAAACTTTCTAGTTCAAATACTGATATGTAATAGAAGGAATCATGCGAGTTCGTCATTAACTACATAGAATAATACCGGTGGTCTGTTGGGCGTCTCTCTATTCTCGGATTTTGTCAACCAAATAGCACAGTCCATATGAATATTATACAACAAGCTAGACGAAAACATGATCAGAAAATTCAGGACAAGATGGGAGAGCTAGTCCACGCTTGCAGGAGTGCTAAGATCATGGGTAAACATGACGATCACAATCGTACTCGATTTATGCTATTATTAACACGAAGAGATTGTAAAACTATGATAGGCGTGCTGATGGAACATAGCCCAGAGCAGGATATGCTTATAAGATAGGAATCTCGGAAAGCTCGTAATGCAGGAAATGTAGCGAGCAGGACTCAGCGGAAACTCTAGAGCATATCCTTTACGGATATCCCGCGTTATTCAAAACACGCTTAAAATATCTTGGAGCACCAAAGTTTTGGAAGATATCTCAGCAATACCTGTATGTGGGAAATGCTTCCTTAAATTTACAATAGAAACAAGCACTACGCAGGTGGACTATTTCAAAACACATAACAAATGAATTCCATCTGGTATCGCTATGGACCGAACCGGTCTATGCGTGATTGCAAGCCAACCAGTTTAACCTAACTTAACCTTTTTTTGTGTTGAAATTTAAGACTCGTCTATGGACGCACTAGTACACCGCAATGACTTGAGGATTATGTACCAATTGGCGCAAAATTAATTATCCAAGTTATTTTTAAATAAGTTTTTTAGTAAATAAAAAAACCAAAAATGGTTTGAGTGATTTATTTTGACCTTTACGCGCTCCATTGCTTGTTTGTTTGTATAAGTTTATTGCTGCTGTTTAGTATGCTTGACGTACGACGCCATTTGCAAATAAAATTTTCTGAGAGGGTGATTAATTTTGCGCCACCTTATATAAGTACATTCTTATGAATGCACTTATTTGATAACTTCTACATCCAAGTTCGTCAAAGAAAAGCAAAATATAATTAATATTTGCAGGATTTTTATTTTTCCTTTATATGCAGCCTCGCTCTCATTAAAAATCCAGTAAGATTAGAGGAACGGATTTGTAATATTGCTACACTAGCTCAGGTTAAGCTTCGAAACGTCAAACAAAATAATTATTATGAAGTTTCCCTCAAAAGTGACGTCTAGATGTCAGTAGTGAATAATTCCGAGGTGGTACCTTTCCTCTATGTCACTTTTGACATTTGGCAATTGGACAGATATCTAATTTTACACGACAGAACAACACATTCATTATTGAAACTTATTATGAAAATGGTCGATCTTTAAGAACGACATATCGCAAAAATCGCGACTTTTTTGGTACAAATAATCATCCGGATGAGTCGACAATTCAAAGGTTGGTGAAAAAGTTTCACGAAATTGGTTCTGATTCTGTCGATGATAAAAAAAGGCTGTAATTTTTCATGTACTATATAATTGATAAGAGCCGTATTTTTAATATAATCTGAAAGAATCTACGTTTTTATATGTTTTATTTTAAAACGACATCTAGATACGTCTCTTGAAAGACCCTTTACTTCGGTATTGTTGGCGCGAGCAGAGCAAAAAATAATTACAGCAAAATTTGTTCGGCAGAAATCTACGGAAGGGTTAATCGACCATTGCTTTTCCCTGAACTCTACAGAAGTTTATTTAAGGGGGGAAGCTGGTCTAGAATTTTGAAAAAATCGAAAAATTTTTTTTTGTCTTAAAAGGTGCTTTAGGGTCTTAGAAATAATATACCAAATGAGGGATGCCAGCAAAAATGTCTAAATGCCCAAATTTTTCATTCGACGGCAGTGCCTCGCAGGTATGCCCCGAACGCTATTTACAACTTTAAACGCGTTTTTCTCGAAATCACTTTTTTTAAACTGGCCGAACACATAAACCGAACAAATCTTTACCGATTCTTACGAAATTTTGACGATACATTCGAAATACCTTTCTCCGGAGACGTACGTAGGATTTTTTATTTATATTACATAGTTTTTTTTTAATCAACAATTTTATGTCGTTCTTTATAGTGAAAATTGTAACTTTTTGTTCAAACGTGCACCATTTCGCGAAAAAACAAAATATCGAAAAAATCCTACGTACGTCTCTTTCTGTTGTTATATAGAAACTAAAAAAATTTTATTTTTTGATCCAGGACAAAAATTAAGGAGTTTACGTCTTCGGCAATGGACCCACTAGAAAAAAGGCGCCTTAGGAGAACTGCTGGACAGCGGCCATTTTGAAATTAATTCAGACGAAAAATTTTGTATTTGTACCATGAAAGCTATATTATTAAACCTATTTCACAGATTTTCGATTGATTCTTTTGTTGAGTCAAAATAAATTCATAAAATATGCCAATTTTTTGCGCTCTAGACCAGCTTCCCCCCTTAAGGCGTCTGGCCACCCTGGCGGACCAAAAAATGCACTTTTTTTTTTTAATTAATAAATTCGAAGCTATGGGCCGGAATATTTTTATTTTTTAACTCAATATCATACAGGGTTTCAAGAATAACATTGTGAACTTTTATTTGAAAATATTAAAAAATGGTTACTTTCTTTTGCGATTATCTCGAAACTACATTTTTTGACCTGGTACCTTCGAGATCTCGGAAACTATCCTTCTGATTGCTTTCAAATTTTTACTGAATATTCTTAGATACATTATCTACAATGTTACGTAGAAGTTTTTTGATAACTTGATTAGTTTTTTTTTTATTAATGTTTTTGTTTGAAAAATGTCGGTAAAAAATTAAAATTTTTTTTTTCGGCTCACCATAATTTTTCTAATCGTCGAAAAAAAAAGGCTACGCTACATTGTAGTCACACTACTTCAGAATAACCGGAATTTTTTTTTTTTTTTTCAGATGTACCATAACCGAGGACCAGGTGGGACAAGGACCGCGCGTATCGTGTGGAGGACCTCCGCGGCAACCAACATCACGGCGCCATTTTTTAATATTTTCAAATAAAAGTTCACAATGTTATTCTTGAAACCCTGTATGATATTGAGTTAAAAAATAAAAATATTCCGGCCCATAGCTTCGAATTTATTAATTAAAAAAAAAAAAGTGCATTTTTTGGTCCGCCAGGGTGGCCAGACGCCTTAATAATAAAAAGGTAGTGGCGGAAAACCATACTACTATGAGATGGCTCGGGATCAGCAAAATGAAGCGGTTGGATGAGGGAAAGAGTGAAACTACATTATACCCGCTGGATTTTATCAAAGTGAGAGACATAAGATGGATTACAGATAATAGAAGCATCTTTCATTTCGGATGGAACTAGAGATTTAAAGAGCGATTTTCTAATATAAGGCTGCTTAAAATCTCTCGCATGGTGCTTTAAAAATACGAGATTGGAATAAGTCGTGGATAGCACAACTTACATGGTTAACAAAAGTAAAAAAAAAGGATCTCTTCTTCAACAATAGAAGTTGAAAGTTTAGGGTGAAATAATTTGTGGTGATACGATTTTGAACTTTCGTCAGGGTCATATGAAAATATTTATTTTCGATTACAATTTTTCTGGGCAAGTATGAGCTGGTATAGTGCCGCTGTACGGCCGGACAATCCCCATTTCGTAGGATATCGCCCTGTGGATCACGAATTGGTTGAAAAGTGAACTAGTGGCATTCTAGTTCACAACTACATAGTATTTGTTGCCGCAGGGTACGTATACGTGCATGCAAGTGTTTCAATGTATTTGCGTGCATATACTTGTATACGTAAATATATCTTTTATGTATATGTATGTAGATATGCTGGCGACATAATGTGACATATTGCAATGTTCTGCGTGCACTCATACAATCATGAACACATAAATACATACATCCATAGATAATTTGGTTTATATTTATGGACGCATTACATATGCTTTGCTTTTGGTTTATTGCATATCAATTTTATTAAGCATAAATTCTAATTTGCAAATATTAAAAATCGTATTAATATATGGCATAGTTTTAATTAATATAAATTTTTACTAATATGTGCGTTTGAGCTGAGTTCGTATACATACAGGCTTACATACATATACATTATTTTATCAAAAGAATTTTTGGCAAAATAATCATTAATTAGCCTTCTGATTAACGAATATGGAATTTGCAAAATATATAAAATATTACACTAAATCAAAAAAAAAAAATTATATATAAAAATTATTAATAAATATGTATAAAAAAATAAAAATAAGCATAAAATAATTCGAGAAATTATTAAATAATATTATTAATAATTAAATTGATATTAACCAGTTGTAAGTTTAAAAAAATGGCACGCGCCCTGGAATATGCAACATAAACGCCATGCAATCATTTACAGTTCACTAGTATATGAAAAAGTTGTATATTTCCAGGTGGTGAATTTTTTTTCACCGCTAACAAGTCCTACTTTGAACTAAGCAAGCAATGGACGACTAAGATCTTCTCTCGATGAGTAAAAATCACACGCCAAAGTACTTCAATATACGCATGCAGATTCCTGTACTATGACGACAAGAAGAATCTGCCGATTGTGCAAGGGTTTTCATTAGCATCTTTTAATAGCGCAGAGATGGAAATGTTTCACAGCACGAAAGAATCTTTGCGAATTTCAACGGTCTCTTTGCTTTCGCTTAGACTTTTGAACTGAATATTTGAAACTACGTTGTGACTGAATTGTTTAAAATTTTGCATTTGAGGCAACAGAACTACAAAATGAAACTTACATGTGCTGCGGGTTAGCTGTAGAAATGTGAATTACTTTCGCAGCACAGCAATAGCAGATTTTTAGTGCTGTTGGTATTACGCTGGCAGTTTTTCAAGCACTGGACTGATGAGCTGATGCGCTGAGCTGTATGAGTTTTACGGTGTATATAAGTACACATAATGTAGGTGATAAAATTTTGGCGACTCTGCGGATAAGGTAATGCAGATTGGTAGTGGAAAAAGAGTAGGTAGACACCGCTGTATTGAAAACCATCAGTCGAGAAAGAATTGGATTCACTTTAGGTGACGTTTATAGCTCGAGAAAAAACGACCTGTGCGCTTTGTTCAATTAGGCGCCAAACGCGTAGGCGAGTTCTGTGCTAATAAAGAATAATAATGATAACAATAATAAGAGACGGAAGAATAAGAAAAGGAAGAATAAGAAAAGGAAGGAAAATAGGAAGAAATCTAAGAAGAAATATACACTTTTTCCATTTGAACTTCAGTTATAGATTTCTGTTATATATATGTACAATTGGCGCTTACACCCTGTATTGGGTGTTTGTCTCAGCTTTTTCTCCTACTTGTGGTGTTCCTTTTGATGTTTTCTACAAATGAATGAAGGGACCTACAATTTTAAGCCGGCTCTGAAGGGCAAATGGCTTTTATGAGGAGCTTTTTGATTGCAGAAATACACCCGGAGGTTTGTCATTTTCTATCAAGGGACGACCGAGATTAGAAAAAACTGTTTCTATCATTTCGAGTTTCATACCCGAAGAATCCGACCTAGGCACTTGCGAATGGTAGTCACGCACCAACTCAGAAGAAATGGATTTGGCGTAGAAATAGTTCTTGGCAAGGATGCCTTTACTTTTGACATCATTAGGCGGTTTGCCCTAAGAGGTTTTGAGTCGTAACACCAAAGATTACTCGACATCGTAAAAGCTTTCATGATACTACATAAGTACTACATGTATTGGCTTGAGAAGGTAATAAGTTCTTGAAGTTAGGCCATATACCCTTCGTTGTACATTTCGTTCGCTTATACAATTTTAAGCTTTCAGTGCAAACAAAAAACTGATTTGAGTTGGAAGACAAGTGAACTCGATCACCCGAAAACGTATACCTTAAACTACTAATGATATTATTTTAGGGGTTAGGAAAAAATATATGAACATCATTTTTTTAAGAATTTTGTGTTTTAAATTATCAGCCGATTTTGAGAAACTGGCCTTTCATTGCTAAGATATGCCTATGTAAATAGCAGGTGGATTTTAGTCGGCTGGAGAATTTGGAGCATCATCATGAAGCGACTATGGTTGTAACTGTCCATCGTGTACTGATTTTGCACTTTCCTATCCCTATTCTCATTTCGTTGTACCTTCTTTATCGTCAATGTTACCACAATACCCGAACTCAGTATTCTAGTTCAAGTGAGCCTTTTTATTTTTATGCAGAAATGCATTTGTTAACTATTTTTTTATTTTTAATTTTATTTTTTTTTCTTTATTTTTGGTTCAAACTTCAATTGATATTGTTTTTGTGTAGTCGAGTACTTCACCTAATTTCAATGATTGTCTAACTACACCAAAAAGATATTTTATCGTGCGTGCGTGCAAATGTACCTATGCGTATATGTTTTCAGTTATGTAAATTTATTTTTCTGCATAATTAAATTCACAGTACAAATGCAAATTTGTGTGGTTATCAGAGAATTTGTAAACCAGTTTACTGTTTCGGTTGTACCTACTTATGTTGCATGTAATGCGACTATGTTTGTATGTAAGTGTTTAATGAAAACCGTATCCAAAATGTGAAAACTGTGAAAATTCCAATAAAGCAGAAAGTAATTTAATTACAATACTAAATGCTTTGTTACTTTTCAACATTTTTGTGTGTGTGAATCTGAATATTTCACACACAAACTAGTTTTATTAAATATTTACCCAATGAAATCAAGAATGTTTGAACTTTTTTTTAAACTGGCAAAAAAAAAAATCATAGGCTAGGAGCGACCAGTTTGGAGTGATTGTCGTCTTCATGTGTAGTAACAAAAGGTAATGAATATGCCACAAAAAGGGCATAAGGGCGCCTTTGTGAGTTTCCTGATCATCAGTTGTCTTAATCAGCTTCAAAATACCAGCTTGATCAAAAAGTTCCCAGAATATATTCAAAGAATTCAAAATACAAGTTTATTGAAAGTACTCTCCATTAACTGCAACACACTTATGACATCGTTTGATCCAGCTCTTGAAACATTTCTGAAACTTCGTTTTCGGTACGGACATCAGACCCATCTTGGTTTTTTCCTTTACTTCTTTTCGGCTCTTAAAATGCGTTCCCCGTAGTGGTTTTTTGACTCGACCAAACAGAAAACAATCACAGGAAGCTGGAACAGTTGAATTCGATAGCTGTTGGGTGGTATCCGTTTCATTCGTGGTCAAAATTGCACGGTTAATGATGACACTGTGCGACGATGCATTATCATAGTGCAAAGTCCACGAGTTTTTTCCCACAGGCCCTTTCTTTTTTTGGCAAATTGCTTCACATAAACGTCGCATAGCACCCTAGTAATAGCCCGTATTAACTGTGACTAAAATCCGTGGTCTATAATACGGTTGTAATCCATAAAAGCCCTGATCACTGCTTTCTTTTTTGACTCAAAGCGACGTAATTTTTTGGTCTTGCTTCGTTCGAAGTTCTCCACTCACTCGCCTGATGTTTCTATGCATGTCGAACTCATAAATCCACGTATTCACATCTTGACTCTAGTAATGATGCATTTGATGAGTGTTATGTCAGATTCTGCATTGAAAATCGTGTTTTTGGCGATATAAACGTGGCCACCTTTTTGCATTTTGCATGAAATTAAGCTCCTTTGGGGTAGTACAATGGACTTAATTGTGTCCAAAAAAAAAAAACGCGGCGCATATCATTAATTTAAAAGTCCAATGCTCAAATCCTCTACCAACTCTCGTATGATTAATTTGCGGTTATTGACCAATTTTTCTTTCACTTTATTGATGTTTTTATCAGTTTTCTTTCTCGACGTCATTCTCGATGAACTCATCTCTTCATTTTCAAGTGATCAAAGTTCAAATCAGTTTTTAAAACTGTCAAAAAATCAAAATCGAAACAGATGCAGAGGTGGATTTACTCAAGACGGTGTAACCTTTACAAATATCAAGCAATGGCGAGCGTCATCTGACAATTGCTTGTGGGGGTATCTTTGATGTCTCTAAGTGTTACCTGAAAACTTTGATTGACTGTAGAAAAGAGCTGAAATGTGCTCAACTATAACTTTATTCTACAAATGTAGTCTACTCATGCATGTTTTACTCGCAGAATTATTTATATATGGTCGCCTTTCTGTTCGAAAAAAAAATCTCTTGTTGTGTGTAAAGCTAGTTATCTCTAAATCTATCAACATTTTTTTACTGCATATAGTACATTGCTGTCAATCAAGCTTTTTTCATTTTACATAAAAACCATTTTTGGCTGCCTTATTTAAGTTAGCATAGATATTTTTTATTGCTCAGAGTGAAAATATAATCAAATTAAAAATAAATACATTTTTTAACCAATTTGATTTATTCCATGCAAATGTTTTTGCATACAAAAAATTATTTTATTTAATATACTTTTAAATAGATACAGGTTTTCTGTTATTTGAGGTTTTTTCTATATTTCTTTTTGAGTTTCACACTTTTAATGAGTTAATATGGTTTTGGTTTTTTCACTTTTAACAAATTCTCATGCTTGATTTGATATTCGATTTATTTTGTATTTTTTTCTCATTAGAAACAGTTTAGCGTGAAATTGGCAACAAATTGCAAATTACATTTTAATTGCATTGAGAATTTCCCTGTTAGAGTTTTAATTTATTTCAATTGTTTTTGGTGGCTTTAGATAATTCAACTATTTTATATAACTATGAATGATGATGTTCTTTTAAATAATTTTCGAACGGTTAAAAAAAATACAAAAAAATATCCATACTAAAAAAATAAAAGTTTTTTCTTCAATTTTACGAAATTTAGTCCACATACATAAGTACACATATGTATGTAGGTCCAAATTTTTTAACACTAGCGGTTTTTCGATTTTAATTTCTACTTATTTACGCAAATTAAATTCCTTTTGTTATTCTCTGATTGACAAGCAATGTGAAGCGGACAATGCATAATTTATGTACTCCTGAGTGAATGAGCGCAATTGTGGTTTAGGCGGTCTGTGGTTTTAAGATGTCAATTCTGATTATGTACTTTGTAACGAAACAAAAAAAAAACACTATTGTTAATGTTGAAATGTAAAAAATAAATGCGAATACTGTTTTTTTGATATGAAATTTAATTTACAAATGAGATCAGAGAAATTTTAATGAACAAATTCTATGCACTTATAAAAACTGAGAAAGGCAAAAAAAACGATTAGTTGGGCTTCTACCAGGATTCATATAGTTTTAAATAATTAATTAGTAAAATTAAGAGAGCTTTTACTTAGTACCTTTTTTGTACATATAACTAAATTTGAAACGAGTTTGTAAATATAATATCAAAATTAAAATGAGTGTACTCCTTGGTCACTTTTCTTTCAACGACTGTTCTTTCAACATCACCAACCGAGACCATTTTTCTCCATTTCAGTTTCAGTTGTCATCTGTGCACTCACAAACAGAAAGAATTGGCTTCTAAGTACTTCCTCTGTGCGAATGAGCTATCGGCAAATCCCACCAAGACTGGTATTGTCCTCCTGCCAAAGCTAAAAGAAGTCACAATGCAGCTATCCAAGGAAATTCAATGTCTTGAAGTAATCCTCGATAGTAAGATCCTCTGGAAATCACACGTTGAAACAAAAACATCCAAAGCACTGATAGCTTTCTGGCAGTGCAAAGGTGTCTTTGGGAAAACGTGGGGTCTTTCTCCTAGCAAGGTCCTATGGATCTACACGGCTAAGACCTGTTATCACCTATGCATCAAAGGTCTGGATGAGTAGACTTTCTCTCGTTGGAGTCAGAAGGACCTTATCGAGACTACACAACAAACCGTGGCCATCTGTTGCACCGGGGCTTTTCCGACTACTTCAGGCCCGACATTAGATGCTCTAATTGGTTTACCACCACTTGGTGCTTTTTATCCAAGGTTGGGCATCTCAGACAGTGTACTCTGTAGAGGAGGAGGATGAACTTGTGAAGAGGAGGATGAGACGGCAAACTACTTCCTGTGCGTCTGCCTCGTCTTCGCTTGAATCAGGGATGAGGTCTTTGACACTGATGTGTTTGATGTGTTAAGAAGCGACCATCTTGGCTCCTTAGCACCACAACATTTACTCAGATTTCTTCGCAGATCGGGTAGATTTAAAGAAAATTAAAAGGGAATGGAAGTGTAGCACAATGGACTTAATTAATGTCTGAGTGCTGCACTTGCCAGTTGTCTCGACAAAAACAAAAAAAAAGCTATGTGCAGCTGATCGGAGCAGGGATTTTAAAAGTACGCCAAGGTTAACGCCACTTACTGCAGTTATTAAATTTCAATGTCGAGGTCTTCAGTCCGCAGCAAAGGATAGCACATCAAAATTTTCCCTAATTTTGATAATTTTTTTTGGCTTTTTGAATGTTTGTTATATTTTGTGCATAAAAGCATGGTTTGTTGTCTAACAAAAATCATATAAAAACCATTTGTAAAGTTTATACAAAAATTAGAAAAATTACCCAAAACTTTTCATCACAACTCAACGCTAATTAATTCGAGTTATTAGAAAAAGTTTTGGTATGCAGTTTCGTAGCGTATTAAACTTTATTATAATGAAGTGCAAGCTGGAAATGGCTCAATATTTGCATTTATGCATTTTTATAACTTGTTGTATTTTTTATAATTTTTTCCCCTGACACTGTAACGCATTTTCTCTATCTAATGAATGCAGGACAGGGGGAGGAGCTTGGCCAAACACCCAAAAAGTTTGTAAGCGCCAATTATACATACAGAAATCATTATTTTTCTCTTTGCTCTTTCTCAGATAAGACATGGAGGACTACAGCTTAACTCAAGAAATGAAGAGACATGGAGTTATCGTTGCATCAAACCGATTTTAAAATCTCTCTTTTCTTGAGTACGTCGTTGATTCGTTCATAAATTTAACTGTGAATTGCAAGCATCAGGCGGCGATGCAGAATCTGTTGCAACACGCAAAAACACGAGGAACGTTCTGATACCGTCCGACTTGTAGAATTTATTCACCAAGTGCAAGGTCGATCATTGACGAGGACCCTTCAAAATCAATGAGGATCCTTACGAGGGAGTTTAAAGTCTCTGAGGGCTTATCCGTCGAGTTGTTCATGAAGATCTCCGGCTTGAATCCTACGTTATGCTCAGAAGACAGTTTATGTCGAAGCAAACATGAGAACAGCGCCTTCTAAACAAAATTAAATACTCTAAGCGCCTGAGATTTATGGGGTTTTGTCTGTCGAAAAAAAAAAGTTCACCAAGAACAAAAAAACAACCGCCGAAATGACAGACAGGCTGAGTTCCAAGTTTCCAGCCAATGCTATGGTTTTAGGTATGTTGAGCAACAAATTATGTGTCCTGCCACTACACTTCTTAATTCAAGAATTTCCGATGAACTCTGCTGCATATATCGAGGTTCTAGAGACATTCGTGAAACTCTGGATTGATAGTGTACGCAGTGACAGCTCATAAATCTTTCAGTAAGCCTATAGATCTTTTTTCACACACAGCAATGACGACACAAGACTGGATGGCTGAGAATTTCCATGACCACATAGCACCGACCGATGGCCGTCTAACTCGGCCAGACTTTAACCCCATAGATTACTGCGTATGGGGCGTAGTTGAGCGGGAAAACAATAAGTTTCCTTATAACACTGTTTCTTCTCTGAAGGCTGCAATTAATACCGTTGTGGTCAAAATGAATAAGGAGCAATTACTTTAGACCTGCAATCGTTTTCGGACCCTGATCGAGGAGGTTTTTGTAGCTAATGGAAATCCTATTGCATTATTTTATAAAAAAATAACAAGTTAATGTTGTGTAAAAAAGTCATGAAGTTGTGTAAAATTCTCTATATATAAGTAGTTATACGAATATTTATGTATTTATACATGCCTAAGCCGTCCAGTCCCGGTAGGCTGCTGCCCAAATATCTGTGGGAAGAATATTTGTATATACAGAGATTTCAAGCATAGATTTTTTTTTTTAATTATAATTTTAAGGACTTGCAGATTCAGATTTAATACAAATTAGCTGTGTGGGAAAAGAGCTACCCAATTTCATGCCAAATTACCACCCACACACTGGCACTGACACGTAATTGGGTCAATTACAACACTTAGTTGGCAGCCCAACGACACTAAGTACCATACAATTATCAACGTACATATCATTAAAGTAATTAATCGTGTTTTTTGTTATTATTGTGTACGCTCTAATTCACAATTCGCATTGCAGAGGCTACTGGGGACTGCGGACTGCTGACTGCTGACTGCAGCAGCTGCAGCTGCCACTGCTGACTTCATCTTTTTGCCCTAACTATTACGACTGGCGGTGTGAAGTAGATTTATGTGCCACCCATTGTGGGATGCGCACATACATACATATATGCAGGCCAAAATATTTGTATGTACGTATGTATATTCAAAAGAGTCCCGAGTTGCTGCAACATTGTCTCTGTCAAATATTAAAAGGGAGCTACTTCAAAACTTTTTGGCGGCTGCGACACGCAAATGTGTGATAGCTGACGGCAGGAAGAGATAAAAATTAAGTAGAGGAAATAAAAGCAAGCGAAAAAAATAAGTATGCAGATATGTATGAGAAATGAGGGAAAAAGTGTCTTCGTTTGCGCACAGTAGCAAGTAAATAGAATAGAAATAACATCTAAGTAGCTGGGAAAGAATAACAAAAGGAAAAAACTACACAATAGTTAGCGCTAGTGTACCACAAAAATATTATATAGCAACATTTGTGGAATTTCTATTGGCTTCGCCTGCCAGGCGCTGTTACCCACACACACACGCACACTTGCATAAATAATTTTGTAGTCTATGAATCTGCCGTCGTCGCCTTATAATGCGACATCAATGTGCGTATATGCATATAAGCATACTTATACGTAATAGCACAGAGGTTTATGTCTGTCTGTCCGTTTGCCTATGTGCCTGCCACTGCTGACAATGACATGGCAAGCGCAAAGTTTCTCAGCGTAAAAGTAAAATAAAAAAATGAAAAAATGAAAAAAACTATAAAATAATAGTAACAATACAAAATATAAAAGGGAAAAAATAATAATGAAATGAAATTGTCGACACTGAAGCGCTATAAATGCGCCGTTTCCAGTGGGCGCGCGCGCGCTCCCGCTCGCGTATACTCAAGCTTACGAGTAATATGCCACAAAAGCGTATTAAGAGGCAGCCAGCACTATTGAGAAGTGGCCTCAAGTGCGTGGCAGCACAGATTGCGGCGGCCCGCGGAGACAATGAGTGCGGTAAGCGGCAGTCAACAACAATTATACAATACGGAGAATGCGTGCACACATACATGTGTACATGCGCATGCACGTTTGTATGCAAAGTAACCTCCTTGCACGCCCCTGTGGTGCTTTTGGCTGCCTCACTTGTTTGTGGCACAGTGCTACTGTTTGTTTGCTGCGTGCGGCACATTGCTGCGACGGCATGACACAATATGTTGCATGCGTTAGCGTCACAAGATTTTTGGGCAAGCGCACAAGCTGCATATATATACATATATTACATATGTATGTACAAATGTGGAGCAGAAGAGCGAAAATGACAAAATACAATACAAAACATGTCACAGCAGCGTGCAGCAAAGGAACACAAGCGGGTGGGGGAGGGGTAAATATGAAACAACCTTAAAAGTTTTCCTCATCTGCTGCTGTTGCCTGAAGCTTTGCCACAACGCGCTTTACGCTACTTTTTTCACTAGCACGTTCGCCCCAATCTTTCGCTGCCCCCAAGTGTTGTACACGCATACATATACACAGACATACACATATAAAGCAACGTATGCACATACTTAGGAAACTTAAACTGTTTTTTCGTTTGGTTTTTTTTTTGTATTTGTCTGTCTCGTGCGTCTGTCTGCACGTCCAACCGCAAATACACACACACCTATCCGCTGGCATGCAGCCATCCATCCATCCATCCATTCATCTACACATACAGCCAAAAAGTCAAGCAGCCATTCAGATATTCATCCGCTTGTCCGTTCTTTCGCCTGCCCATCCGTGCGTCTCTTCGCCTGTCCATACATCCCGCATCGTGATGGAGCATGCCAATTACAATTTTAAATGCGCCTGTCAAACTGAAACTTTTTCGAGAGATGCTTGATTTCATTTCCCGCTCCAAACAATATTTCTGATTTTTTCCGTTTGCGTTTTTTCTTTCATTATATTTTTCATATGCATAAGCGTGCATGTGTATGGGTGGGTGCGTGTGTGTTTGTGTATGCTCAGATGTGCTGGCTGGTGTCCGTTTGTTTTGCTGGTTCGCCTTTTGTTTCATTTGTTACACGTATTTCGTCTGCTGATTCTGGGGTGGCTTTCGACATTTTGGATGACTGACTTTGATTTAGGAGCCACTTTAACTTCGAATCGTTGCGGTGCGAGTGGACTTTTGGCGTAGCAAGTAGCAAGAAACAATACTCGTATAAACAGAATCAAAAAAATAGTACACATAAAAATGGCAAGTAGTTGTAATGAATGGGAATGTATTGAAAAAGTTGTGTCAGAAATAAACAAAAAAGAAAAAAAAAACCAAAGAACTGCGGAGTAGCATATTACTACATGCAATAAAAAACCGCATGTTACAAGGACATCGTCCTTTGTGTTAGCGCCAAAATAGCTCTGCAGCAACAATGATCACACTTAGCGTACATTGGCAGTGGCTATGTCACGATTGTGACAGGAATAAAAATGATGGAAATTTGTTGATGCTCGTCGTGTTTGTAAATATCAATACACTCAAAGCGATAAATTTTCATTTGACTGCAAGACAAATAGGATATATATACATATGTATGTATGTTTGTGTGCATTCCGTTTGATTACTCAAATTATGTTGACGAACGTTTATACTGATTTGTGAGTTTCGTGCGTGATGGCCTGATCTTACATAATAAAGGAACAATAAAATGTATATAGGGCGGAGGAGTAGAAGCAGGAGAAGGAGGGACGAATCGCATATTTTCATTTAAACACATATACACATACACAATTAACGCACAACTCCTTTACTATGCCTGAGCGTCTCCTCTAATTTGTGGAATGCAGCTTAATGTTGTTCCAAAAATAGAGGACCACAGTTTCATGCCAACTTCGCATGCCAACTGGCTTTTGTATAGTATAAGAAACCTTTCTCATAGCAGAAATGCGCACGGTGGACTGCATTGCCTCAATCAACCGAATAGTCACGTATGTATAGCCACGCTCGGCGGTAACAGCCGCTTATCAAAAATAAGAAATGCCAGTAACGAATTTTAAAACATAACAATCTGGCTTTAAAGAAACAGTTTCATATCAACAAATGATGAAATTTACAGAGAGCAGCAAGATGGGATGGCATTTGCGTTAATACCACATCCGTCTGCACCTCAAAATGTTGCTCTGAAATTTGGAGCGATTTCATATCAAGTCATTCAAGTATTTACTATATTGTTGTAAATTTTTCTGAAAATTGGTTTATTGATGGGCTTGATTATTATAAGTAGTAAATTGAAAACAAAATTAATCATTTTGAGATTTATTCAATTTTGCTAATTTAGGTAAAGAATTTTTAGTGAAATTTTAGAAAAATTTTAGTGAAATATTTTCGATTCTTTTTAACAGGTAAACATTTATTTTTTTAATTTTTTAGATAAAATATACTTAAAAAGCATTTTTTTTTTCAAACTTTTTGTGGAAAAATGGTTGTTTGTCATTATTAGAGAAAATCCCATACTACGATTAAAAAAACTTGTTTTTAACAGTTTAGACAATGATCAGTAATCGCTGCAAGTTTGAGATATATTCAATGCCGCAAATTTTGCTATAGAGATTTTTAAGTGAATTATCTGCAGTTTTTTAAGCACTTTTCTTGCTTTTTCTTATTGCTTTGAAAAATAGTTTTTGAAATTAAGTTAAACTTTTTTGTTACATTTTTTTTATCGTCAACAATATCTAAAATATTTGGATCACTTGACATGGCATCACTCATCGATATCTGAAAGGTATGCCAACATGTTTAGCAGTTCGACTTAGTGTGTTGGAATTATTGCAAGCGAAGTCTTTCGGGCATGCGTCAATCAAGAGTAGTATACAATTAACAAATCAGGCTATTGACCAGATATAGAAGTACATTTCAGCTGCCGTAAGCTTCAACATATACTTTCAAGCACGTTTTCCATTTAGAAGAGAATGATGGAAAGGCGAAGTAGTCGATAAAGAAGTCATATCTCTTTACACTGACAGGTCTAAGATGCCAGGTATTGGTCACAGGTATAATCCGAGAAACCTGGTGTAACATATTTTACCAGCCAGGCGGGTTCAAATTGAAATTAAACTTAGAGTCTGCTAAACTTAGTGTAATTTACAATCTCTGTTGCCTGTTTCAGAAGTCGGAGAGCTGACGAATTGCCACAGGCAGGTACCTTTTTGATGGAATCCGATGCGATGCCATTGGGATGAGCTCGCTGACAAATCCAAGGAGAAATCTAACAGAATTTTCATGAACCTACTAAGAAAAAAAAAATCAAATGTTCAAATGTGCAGAATACCACAAAAGAGATTCTTGTGCTTAGAATTAGTGGTAATAATCACTGGCGATAGGCTGATAGGAAAGTATACAGCAGAAATCGGGCAACACTACAGCATAACCTGTCTCCGCTGCTCTCTGAACGATAGCGAGGAAACCGTAAATCATTTAATAAGCGATTACCCAGTCCAGAGGTGGCAACTAATGGACTTATTACACGGCACAATAACGAAGATCACTAGAATAATCAAAGGGTCGAAATGGTGTGACCAAATAAGCTATGGTATCTTACTCAAAACCTTGAGCCGAGGACTATGAATAAGTTCGTGCGGTTTTTTCGAAATTTGAAACTTTATTGACGTAAAATGGTTACAAATTTAATATTCAAAGTATTGTCCATCGCTTACTACTACTTTTTCCCATCTTTCTGGCAATTCACGGATTCCCTTTGTGAAAAATTCGGTCGGTTTTGCCGCAATCCACGAATCGATCCATTTTTTGACTTCATCGTAATTACGGAAGTGCTGGTCAGCCAGGCCATGTTGCATCGATCGGAAGAGATAGTAATCGGATGGCGCAAGGTCTGGACTATACGGCGGGTGGGGTAGGACATCCCATTTGAGCGTTTCTAAGTATGTTTTGACCACTTGTGCAACATGTGGCCGAGCATTGTCATGTTGCAGAATAACTTTGTCGTGTCTATCGGCGTATTGCGGCCGTTTTTCTCGCAGTGCTCGGCTCAAACGCATCAATTGTCGTCGGTAGACATCCCCCGTAATCGTTTCATTCGGTTTCAGTAGCTCATAATACACAACACCCAGCTGGTCCCACCAGATACACAGCATAACCTTCAGGCCATGAATATTCTGCGCCGACGTCGATGTTGAAGCATGGCCAGGGTATCCATACGTTGCCCGACGTTTTGGATTGTCGTAATGGACCCACTTTTCATCGCCAGTCACAATTCGATGCCGTTGAAGCAGTTGTTCGCATGCCATAAAACGGCGTTCAACGTCTCTTGGCTTCAATTCATACGGCACCCAATGGCCTACCTTTCGGATCATTCCCATGGCTTTTAAACGTTTGGAAATGGTTGATTGATCAACTCCCAAAGTTTTTGCAACCTCTTCTTGCGTTTGAGCCGGATCTTGATCGAGCAATTCCTCCAATTCGGTATCCATGAACTTTGGCGGCGCACCCTCGCGTTCTTCGTCTTCCAAGCCAAAATCACCACTTTTAAAGCGTGCAAACCACTTCTGGCACGTTCGCTCAGCTAGAGCATGCTCACCATAAACTTCCACCAAGATACGATGACTTTCGGCTGCTTTTTTCTTCATATTAAAAAATTCCCCGCAAAAACACATTATTTGGCACGAAATTCGACATTTTCAAGTGTGGTAAAAATATTGTTGTTTACGCTTCAAATAAAAAACTTATACTGACGTTTGTGCCTTACGATAGTAGCTCTCCAATGAATGTTTGGAAATGTGGATCGATGGAATAATAATCAAGTTACGCCATCTGTTGTAAAACCGCACGAACTTATTCATAGTCCTATTAATTTATCCAGATGAGAATATTTAGATTAGAGAATGTGTTGGTTCCATTGCGAAGGAGTGAGCAATGAGTTAACGAGGTATGCTTGCTGAGGGGGGTATGGCTCTTCGACTATCGGTGAAGCTGATTAAAAGGTTGTGAGTCAAGCAGGCAGAGCTCAGGAATAACCGCTTATGGCTTATTAGGATAGGTTAAGATAATGCAACATAAACCTGGGAATTGTGCATAAGCAGATTAACGAAAAGATAGCGCCCAGTTGCTCTACCATCTATTAACCAAAAGTATATTGAGTCTAGCTGCTCGAGGCCTCTTAGTAGTAAGATCACGAACTAGTTGCTGTACAATGAGCTTGGTTAAAGAACCGAGTAGCCTGCATCTTCGATATTTCATTTTATAAGCCGATGCAGAATTACAGCCGTTTAGTAAACGAGCGAAATATTGAGAAAATTGTGCTTATTGTGATACTTCAACAAGGGGAGGAGAGAAAAGAAAAATAAAACTATTTCGTTCGATTAACTTGTTCGTCTCTACATACATAGGTTCACTGATCGGTTCAAATTCCTAATAGTAGGCTTTGTCGACAAAGAGGATACACTTCCTTTTACATGACTTTTGCGTAGCTGCAGCGATAGAGTAATGAAGAGTTTTAAACAGAGATTTTACCACTGTATGCTGGAGGTTTTCTCTAAAGTGGAAAGGGATGACCACTTCCTCTGTCACTATTCCGCTCTTGCTAGAGTGTTACATCGCTCTCTAAAGTCTTACTTGTTTGCATGTCTGGCAGACTTGTAATCTGCAATATTTCATGGTTTATCAGATAGACGAATAGGTGTTACTACATTGGAAATTATAGGAGCAAACTTGAGTTCAAACAAGTGGTATCACAATGAGTCTCAAGACCTACCTACATTCTCATGAAGAGTGGCAATTATCTAAAATAACCTAACCTTTATCATTGTATAACTCTGACAAGGTAAGCTCACAAAATTCTTTTGAAAATTGACCTAGACGCGGACCAAATTCATGGAAAACTTCATAAGATCAATTTAGCCTAGCAACAGCAGTGGACCCGAGAAGAATATGCTGAGATGATCGCCCCTTAAGGTCTACCAAATAGTCACCAAGGACTCGAAATGATGCTTAGTGTCGCTTTGAGGCTTTGAGGCATTACATGTACCGGTATGTCACCACAGTGTGCTGAACGACCTTTACACTCATCTTGCCTTTTCTGACAGAAATCTCTTTTTGCCCAGCTCCGCTTTAAGATCTTTTAAATGAAATATTAACTGATCAAACTTACACATCCCTTAGAAGTGTTCCCTCTGAGGTTACCTCTTACAATTTTGTTAATCAAGCGCATCTCGAAAGCAGTAACTTAGCAGGATTTTACTAACTTGTACTCCATCCACTTTTTAAGTCGCGAAAGGATTTGATTTATTTGACCGTGCTTTGTGTTTACCGTGTGCAATTTAATGTTGTTAACGAACTGGGACTAAATAGAGCATATAGTAATAATAATAATTTCCGCTTACACCCTTAATAAGGAGTTTGGCCAAGCTCCTCCTTCGATCTGTGGGTTGTGTGCCGAGGGGCGACCGCTATAAGAAAGCCATCATTTGGTGTTTCATTTCCACAATGGGTTTTGAAAGTGGTCCCTAACTAACGTTAATCACACACTAATCCCTTCGTCTGCGGTGTGTAGAGAGAAAAACGACTAACTATTACACATGCGTACAAGTGTGTCCTTAAATCTTCTTTAATTTTGCAGCAAGTGCACTCGGCAATCAACTTCCAAAAGTTAAATATTGGCGAACTTCCTCTGTGTCGCCATACTTTTTTATCAAAGATCCATTGTAATTAAGCATTGGCTGCTTACACACGATTACTTACACATACATATATAGCTTATATATTTATAATATACGAGGATTAAAATATATACAGTCTCTTTCACCCACCTGTGGTGCAAATGTCTGCCGAGGTGCGCGTAAGGGGCCGTCGCTGTAGTTATCAGCTGATATGGCTGCTGTTGCAGATAGGCCGCTGCCGTTGCAGCATCCACAATCGGTGCATTCAAGAATGGCGAACCGGCTGCCGCAATCTGTCCCATTGCATTGGCTGCCGCCGTTACATTGCCGTGATCCAGAAATATGGCTGTATATTGAGGTGGATAGGCAGCAGCTGCTACTGCGGCTGTGTTAGCTGCCTGTGCAGTATTGGCGGACACCACATTGGCATTCCACTTCGCCTTGCTGCTCGATTTGTGCGACTTGCGCGTACGCGACCGTTTGTTAGCACGCGCCGACGACTCACGCGAACAGGTGCTCGTATTCAGTAGATCGGCCAGTTCGGCTACGTTTGCTGTTGTGGCAGTTGCGTTGATGGTGGCGGCGGCGGTGATATTCGCTATGCTTGTTGCCGGTAATTGTGGCAATTGCATGTGGGCGCGTGCGGTGGCCAATTGGTATTGTTGCGCCATTGAAGTGCCCATGCAACCACCTACGCTGCCTCTGCCACTAGCGATGCTCAGACTACCGATTGAGGGCGGAAATTGGAGTTCACTATAAATACTCGACTCTAGTATGTTGCTATCGGAGGTGCTGCGATTTAACATGAACTGCTCGAATTCATCGTGAGGCCCCGTATCGGACGATGCAACCGTACCCATATCTTCAATGCCATTCATTGTTGCCAAGTTGTTGTCTGTGGAGGAGAGCAGTGCAGTGCTTTCAATGGCAGAATCATCGCAATTGCTGGTTGAATCGGCCACGTGGACCTCAATTTGTTGGTACTGCTGGTGGTGGTGGAGATTCTGGTGGCTGTTGTAGCTGCCGTTGATTACAATCTCCGGTATGCTGGCAAACTGCCCTTCCGGCTCTTGGTAATAGCTACAATTCCTATGACTACTGATGCTGTTGTTGTTACTGTTACTGCTGTTACTATTGCTGTTGCTGTTGTAGCTTGTGTTGTGCTCATAGACGGCACCCATGATTGTGCCGTTCTCGAAGAAAACCGAGGCGTTTGAAATGTTGTTGGTGTTGTGAATTTTGTTACTATTGTTGTTGCTGTTGCTATTGCTATTAGCATTAGCGTTGGCGTTGGCAGTGGAAGTGATTTGATTTATGGGGGTGGCATTGCTGCTGGCATCCATGATGATAATAATATCAGATTTTGTTATTGCTTTTGTTGTTTTTTATTTTATTGCAGCGGAGATTAGTTGCAATTTCTGGGTTTTTGTGTTTAATGATTGCTTCAAATGCGGAAATGTACACAAACTTACATACATTTGAAGTAGGGAATTTTTTTGATGTAATGATTCTACTCGGACTGCATTTTGTATTTAAATATTTATTATTAGTTTAACTAAAATTGAAGTTTGGCACATTTTTTTTTAATTGCTTGTAAATTTTGTTTTTGCTTTATTTTTTTAATACAATAAATTTCACTTTCAACACAATACGAGCGAGTATCCTTGACAACCGCAACTATAATTTGCCGCATACAAACATCATCTGTGAGTCACACTCACATATACAAATCCATCTGTATGTGAATATCCTTTTCTGACTGGAGTCTAGTATTCTATGCATCAGTGTTATTTCGTAGTGCTTCCCTTTCAATATTCCACTTTTCCCCCTTTAATAACGTTAAGTGCCCCGTGTTTACATTACGAGTACTTTATCCGCATACACACACATTCACTTACATACACTTACGCACGTACACACTTTTTGGGGAATGGACCGGTCTGTACCGTTTGGAGTGCCGCCAAAAACTGATTTGAAAAATTCAAATTTTTGTTTACGTCGTCGCACGTTTAGCCATAACCATAATGCAGCTCTTCACCACACTCTCGTGCTCTCATGAGAGTATGTGTGTGTTTGTGAAATAACAAATGTGTATCTGTTTGTTTGCTGTTTGGTCGCTAACTTGCGTGCTTGCCATTCATGCTTGTGTGTGTTTGTGAGAGCGCTTTAGGTATGAAAACCAGCAACCACCAAAATTTACCGTCCCTATAGCATTCTGCTAGGCCATCAACAAATGCATTCTTCTGCCGCTGCCCCGCTGCAGCAATCAATATCATCTTCGCCTACATTCCAATAAAACAACCTACAAAAATATATTTGTGATAGCGTTCAGAGTAGAGTTGCCATATTGGTTGCCAAAGTTAAATTTAATTCAGTGTGTCAAGGTTGGTTTTTCATCAGTTTTATAAAAGGTTCTGACGTGAAATTTCTACTAATTTTCAATAATATTTAGTGAACTAATAAGGCAGATACAAAATTAAGGCATACATTTAGGAGTATACGCTCTTGTGTAACATTTCTTAGTCCATATACACCGTCCGTGGCTAAACAAGGACAATTAATATCTGAATGGTGTGCTTTGTGTAGGTAAGATATACACAATTTTTAAGAAGTCCTATAGGTAAGTGACAACTAAAAGCAGTATTTTCTTTTGTCATTAGCAACTTTCTCTCACTGTGTGCTAATTTTCTTTCATGGAATGCGTGCATATGTTGTATACCGAATAATATATTGTTTGTGTTTTGAATATTTTCAAATTATTTGAAGCCAGTTTCTCCATTCGAGAACGACATTTTTACCCCAACAAAATAAAATAAGTCTGTTTTGTGCTTTTTATAAAACTAGCTTTTGGAAAGTAATACACAAATTTTAATATTTCCTCTCCGAAATTTTGTTTGATCCAAAAGCGCGAGTTCTTATTCCCGTTTATCTCCATTTCAGAGATTCACTTCCTCAAATTTGTATAGTTTGTATTTTTTTTTTGTAGACTATATAAAAGACAAAACCTTCTAGTATTTTTACATTGTAGGTAGGTCTTCTTAGATAACATCAATCCATATTCGCTGGAGTCTTCCGCGCTTTCTACTACCCATCACATAAGAGTTGAAGGTAATTTTCGGTATCCTGTTGTCGTCCATTCTGAGTAGATGCCCAAAGCTTACGATGTTTTGACCCGTTATCAGTTGCTCGATTTCGTTGTTATATCTTATTCTATAAGTCCCATCAGCTTTCTTTATTGACCCAAATGATCTCCTCAGTATCTTTCGGCCACCGTAGCCGAATGGATTGGTGCGTGACTACCATTCGGAATTCAGAGAGAACGGGAAGGTTCGATTCTTGGTGAAAGATCAAAATTAAAAAAAAAAAGTTTTTTCTAATAGCGGTCGCCCCTCGGCAGGCAATGGCAAGCCTCCGAGTGTATTTCTGCCATGAAAAAGCTCAAAATTATCTTCCGTTCGGAGCCGGCTCGAAACTGTGGGCCCCCCAATTTGTGGAACAACATCAGGACGCACACTACAAATAGGACGCACACCCAAAGAAGGGTGTATGCGCCACCGTAGGAGGCGGTTCTTAATGTTGGTGGTCATAATCGCAGTCAGAAACAGACATAGCACAAGTAATTTTTTGCTGCAAGCCTTTTGCGTCTGACTTTCTTACTACACCAGTTGACGGTTAATGAAGAAAAAGTATTTTAAAGAACTTTTTCAGACAAGTCTGGGAAGAAATTTCAGTCCTCTCGTAATTCTGCCCTACTTGCAAACATTCCTGCGGGTTAAAAACTCGGATTAGACACTGAAGCCATTAGTGGCAGTAAGTTGTATTACCTGCTTATTTGTTATATTCACAGCTCTTTTGTCTGGTTTTATTTTGAAACCTAATGTTTTAATAGATTTTTCATATTCAAAGAAATATGAAATTTTTTTTATTTCACACTTTTTTCATATACAAGTTTGTATACATAATTCAATATTTGTGACCTTTTGTGTTAAAGAAAGGCTTTGAGTGTGAATACGTGTTTGAGTATATGAATATGATATAACTGTAGGAGTTCCATTTGTTTCTGAAAAAAAACATTGAAAAAAACATTTTTTTTTGTGTTGATATGAAAAATCATTTATTTTGATTCAAGGAGATTTGTTCCAGCTAGTTTTTGAAAATGATATCCTTCAAATGTTTGCCTCTGGCCTTGATGGCCAAATGTGTCCTTTTTTCGGCGTTTTCCATCGTTTTGGCCAATATTTCGGCCGGTATGGCGGCGATTTCGCGTCGGATATTGTTTTTAAGTTGAGTTAGAGTCCTTGGCTTGTTGATGTATACCTTGGATTTCAGATAACCCCACAAATAAAAGTCCGGTGGCGTCAAATCTGGTGATCTCGGTGGCCACGGAAAATCACCATTTTTCGAAATCAACCTACCAGGGAACAATGGCTTCAAAAAATCGATTGTAGCGCGTGAAGTGTGGCATGTAGCCCCGTCCTGTTGGAACCAGTAGCCTTCCATGTCATTTTCTTCGATGATTGGCATAACAAAATCGCGTATCATGGCACGATAACGCTCTCCATTGATGGTGACAGAGGCTCCATTTTCATTTTCGAAAAAGAACGGTCCGATGACCATTCCCGCACAAACACCGCACCACACAGTCACTTTTTGATCGAAGAGAGGCTGTTCTTCAACTAATTGAGGATTTTCGGCAGCGTAGAAGCGACAATTTTGCTTGTTTACGCCTCCATTCAACTGAAAATGAGCCTCGTCTGACATGATGATTTTTTGCCAAAAGTCGGGTTCATTTCGAACGGTTTCGACGGCCCATTTGGCATAATCAAGCCGTTTCGGGTAATCAGCCGGGTTTAATTTTTGTGCCATTTGAATTTTGTACGGAAACATTTTCAAATCGATGCGAATTATGCGCCTGAGTGTTGTCCTGGCGATGCCTAATTCCTGAGAACGACGATAACTCGATGTTCGCGGAGCCTCCTCAACAATGGCACGTACAGCCTCGATATTTTCAGCAGAACGTCGTGTACGTTGTCTGGATGCGTGGCTGGTATTGCTGAGACTACCGTGGTTAATAAATTTTGCGTATAAACGCTGTAAAGTGCTTTTGGATGGCGCACTTTTAACTTTATTTTTTTTTTTAAACGCACGTTGAGTTTTCACAATTGAGAAGTTATTTTGGATGTAAAGCTGAATTATTTCAGCGCGTTCTTTTGGAGTGTACTGCTCCATGGTAAAAATTGTCTTGGACTGACGCTTCCAACGCGCTATATCATTAGTCGATCTGACGTTCCTGTCAAAAGTTATAGGGTTGCCAGATGGGCCCGCTTTAAATGGCCTACCCTGTATAAATGTATTGGTAAATTGGCCAGACAGAAATTGGTGAAGTGAAATAAACGATAGGTCTTAAAAATTGTAAGGTTTAGTCCTTAGAATTTAAAGTGTTTGAGACATTAAAGTTAGTAGTGTGATTCTTTTAAATTTTGTCCTCAAATAGACATTTTAAGTCAATAAAGAAGGGCAAGAGACCTTATTAAGTCTAAATATTTCCCATTTGGCATAGGGGATATATTAAAAAATATTTTTCAGCTTTGAGCGTCATACCAACTCAAATACTCTCTCTTTGGCAACCCAGCTATGAACGATAAAGTCATGCACACAGATAACAGCACACACACTTAAACAAAAACCTTACAGCATATTCTACACGTGCATCGGCGAAGCAATAAACATGCAGAGCATTTACTCTCCGATTGTTTTGCCATGCTATGGTTCTTATGACTGCTATGCTGTTGTTGGGTTGTTGTTATGTTATTACCTTATTGCTTTGTTGGGCTTCCTGAATCAGGCGAATCGTCCTGCCCTTCTTCAATGACTGTTCGATGTCTCCTTCTCCTTCTCTTCCTCCTGTTTCCTCCTCTGTTCACATTTCGTCATGTACGTTTTTATGGCTACATTTCCTTTGCCTGGCTCCATTCAGTTGTTGTTTACTATTTAATGCATCTTATATTTGTTGTTGTCTCATCTGTTATTGCTGTGGGTTCTATTTATGCTCTCGGTTTTGTTTACGTGATTCCTTACATTCACCTTTTGCATTGTTTTTGTAAGTTTATTACTTATTTAACCACTTTTAGTTTACTCATTCACTCACTCACACACTCTTGCTCTCTCGCATTTGAAACCAAAATGCTCTCTATCGTATTGCCAATCTTGGCTGGGCTGCTATGGAAAATTGTTTGCATGTTTGTTGGCATGAGCGCGTGTAAGGATGGAGGTATGTGTGGGGATGGAGGTATGAGTGGGGGTGTGTGTTTTAATATAACACATAGTAAAAGCAATTTAGTAAATTTTGGCTGTAGGCTCGCCGTCTTTGCCTTTGATTTTATTAGAATTTTTTTGGTTAGTTTCCAACTCTTTCTTATAATAGTTCCTGCTGTTATTGTTTTCGTTTCTTTATTGACGTTTTCTTTGAAAGCAACGTGCCTGGTAATCAAATACAGTGACGGCTTGTGAGATGGGAAAGGCTAAAAAGATGGGTCGATAACAATTGGTTAAGAATTTTCTTCTGCTTTAACAAAATCAGGGGATTTTATAAAAGGGTATTACTTGTATTTCGCTAGTTAGCTATAGAACTTGACTACTCCGATTTAATAGATGTTTTGCCACCAAATAGTCGTAGTTACCAATTTGAATTATTTAAATGCGCTTCTGCTTTCCAGAGGATGTTATATACTGAATTTGCTCCGGATAAGATATTCGAAAAAAAAGTGTTCGAATTAGTGGCAAAGAGGAAAATTACTTTTTTTCGATGGATGGCGGCGATTTCCAGATATCCAAAGAAGTGAGAGGTTTGACAGCGGAACAGTTGACAGCTCACAGCAAATTTGAAAGAATCAGCTGATTGGCTGACGCCACTAGGGTCCTAACAGCGTTTTCTTACGAATAAACCTAAATTGTGTTGGTGATATGCGAGAAAATCAACCAAGTCTTCGCTCATGTTGTCTCGTTGCCGTCTGAGTAACGACTGATTGGACGAGTCTGTGAGTACATGTGAAATCAGCGGGCAGAATACCCGGTGACGGTGGCAGGCGAAGTTGCTCGCCCTATTTTATTTTTCACCAGCACCAAGCAGATTGGCCAAACCTGGTAATCTATCCTCCTTGATACCAACTAATGTACTAATGGAAGGACGAGATTGATGGGAGATCTAGTACTATTTTCAATTATTCCAGGTTAGGCAAGTGGGTTTCGTGGTCCATCTACTGTTGGCTTGCGCGATGTACACCGACTTGATCCAGAACTTGCTTGAGGATAAAATACTGCCCACATACTGGTCGGAGTTGACTCATTTCAGATCAATTCTTATCCTAGCCAGCTTATCTGCGGGACCTAGACAACATTTGTAGTACCTACACCATTTTGCCAGCTATTGCTTTGGGTTTTGTGGAGCTTCTCTTTCTATTTGTGGTGTGTGTCTTAATATTTTTCGACAAGTGAAATGGCCTACAGTGTTTTACCGTCTCCGAACGACAGGTGGATTTTGATGAGAACCTTTTTGATGGCAAAGATACACTCGGAGATTTGCCATCGCCTGTCAAGGGGCGATCGCTAATGGTCTTATTTGGCTACTTTGGCAGCTAATCATTTAGAATAGCTCTTCATTCAATTGCCACTTTGAAGTAAGTATTATTAGACTGCAGGCAGTTTGACTGTCAGAGTAAATAGTGATGGACTGTCGTATACGGATGGATCTCTGAACCACAGTGCAGTTTTGTTTTATAGCTATTAGTTCAGCGTGGAAGACGTTGTATTAGTCAGGTAGCCGTAGATTTAGGTCCAACTGTAGCACTTTTGTTTTAGCCTTCTATTATTTAGTCTTAAGCCATCAGTGAAGAAAGCCCCTGACTCTGGGTCATGGTTCTTAACGGTATCCAGTCGAAGTTCAAGTATTGTTGAAAAGACTGTTTGTTGGTTGAACCGCAGTAGGATGTCGAGAAGTGAGTGAATAAGTTACGTAAATTTACCATGAAGACACCGAATATGTTTCTTTATCCGTCCCATTGTTTTACTGCTGGTACTTTTATAGTACTTTAACTATCAATCTGTGAAGTAAGATAATCGGCTTAAAGAATATCTAATGCCCTTAGCTGACACTTTATTATTATATTTCGCAGAAGCCTAAAAAGGATGCGGACTTACGTTTCTCCACAGAGTAACTACGCCAATGTAGTGTCCGGTAGCTGCATAACTACTTTCTGCACTTTAGGGCAATACCGAAATTTGTGATCAATTTGCAATCTAACAACTCCGTCCTTTTCCCAGCTCAAGCGCTACTTAAGATTATGTTGCATAGCTCTAAGCCAATTCAGAAAAACTATAACTATTCCAAATCAATTTCCACTTAGTAGAATGCCTTTACTTCTACAATTTCACTTAAAATGCTTTTATCGTTTCGACGGACGTTCGCTTCTCTCTCACTCTCAATTTCCGCACGCACACTTGCAAGCAAAGAGGAAATAATATTTTCAATAGCATAACAAATAGAAAATCTTTGAACGAAGGAAAATGGGGCAAAGTTAAAAAAATCGAGGAAACCCAACTTGAAAAGGGAGAGAAGAAAACGCCAATGAAAACAAAGCGACAAAAGCGAATGTAAAAGCTCAGAGGGATTAGAAAACTAACAAAATGTGATTGCTGTTGGTGATAAAACAAACAACTGAGAAACTACAAAAACAATAAAAAAAATTAGGAAGAGGAAAAAACAAAACAACAACATGTTTATGTTTCGAATGCATTGATTGCTATGCAAACGTGCGTATCGCTGTCATGTTTTTATTGTTGTAGTTGCATGAAGCCAAGCAAAATTCATAAGCGATTACAACAACAGCTACTTTAAGCAACAGAGCAATGCATTGAAGCAGTTTAAAAATACAGAAAAAAACCTTCAAACGAAGAATCAATAACAACAAACTGCAGCTGAGCGGCAACAGAAAATGGAAAACAAAACAAGCATAGAAATGTCTAACTTTCTACACCCAGCGCTTGTTGCAGTGAAATGTATTTAGCAGAGTTAAGTTATGTGGGCAAAACTGATATATTAAGTGGTTAAGCCACTGTAAAGATGGGAAGAAGAAGAATATTTTAGGAACTCTTTTATGTGGGCATTTATTAATAAATCAAAATTTCGCAAACTATTCGATTTTTGTCACAAAATTTACACCCTGTGACAAAAATTAACTTTCTTTGTTATTCAGAAAATATTTCATATGCACGCAAAATTATTTATTTTATATAGTAAAGCTCAGTTATTAATTTTTTCACCCATTATATTTTTTAAAGCAGTCTAAAAATGCAAAAGACTGAGTTTTCTAAAAATAGTTTTAAATATTTATACTCATTCTATGACATCAGTATGAATATGAAACAAGAGCGGGTATGCCCAGCATTAAAATAAAAAAAAATTGTCTACTTTTCGACGGGACAAATATGGATTTTTCATTGCATGTATTGATTATGCTTTATTTAGGTATTATACCATTTTGAATCACTAAAAGGATACACTGATTTTCAACATAAATACAAAATAGTGTCCATACACATTTTTTTATATATAATATATTTTCTGATATGAAGTAGAAAATCGAGTTATAATAACAGAAGTGCGAGAGAGATGCGCAAACGGTGCACGGATATCAGGGTGCCTGCGAGAAATCGTGTGAAAAAACAAGTACATGAACATGGAAAATAAAACACGAATCTATAAAACAATTGTAAGGCCGATATTGACTTATGGAGCAGAAGCTGGTGCAGAAAACATGAAAACGAAATAACTGCTGCGGACTACTGAAATGCATGCCCTTAGGGTCATGCCTGGGAAAACTAGACTAGACCATATAAGAAACGAGGAGATAAGAACACAGACAGGGGCGACCGACATTTTAAAATGCATAAGAACCAGAAGACGAGCATAGAATGAACATGTGACAAGAGCCCATAGCAATCGGTTGATAAAAATAGCTCGAGATGGGATACCAGAAAATCAATCACAGCAATGATATGCGATTTATGCATTATATTGTACAGGAATGTGCAACAATTTATGTGTAATATCTCTAAATATTAAAATGTATTTATGTGTCAATGTATATATGTAAACTCTAATGTATAAATATGTATATATCTTAATTGTTGTGTAAAGAAAAACAGGCAAAGCCTATAATAAAAGATAAAGAAGAAGAAGTAGAAAACACTTAGCGAAAAATCGTAAACTTTAGACTTTATTAAGGGAATCTAGTGGTCTAGAAATTAAAAAAAATCGAGGTTTTTGATATTTTGAAAGAACAGTACCTTAAGAATATACTGTGAAATTTTCGTGCGAAAATTCTCAATATCATAGCTTCTACACTCCATTAATATCTGTACCTCAAACTTTAAACTCATTTATCCTGAAACGACTTTTTTCGGCCCGGCGGGGATGGAAAAGAAAATACTCGACCGAACCACTTGAAGTTTGAATATGTGGTTCACAACATGTATGGCGATCATCGCGACTAGAATCATAATTTTATTTAAATAATTTTCTATTTTTTACACTAAAAAACTGGTGAAAAAAGACCCGATTTTATGAACTTTTTTGAAAAGCGCGCCAATTTGTCAATTAATTTTTAATTTTTTCGATTTGTTCTAGTTTTGACCATAATTGCACCCTTTCTGATTCAGAAGCTTCTTGAATATTGTGTTTCAGATGAGTAGAAGTCTCGAAATCACCTACGCCGTCCGGGTCCGATTTTTCATGAGAGTCATCTTCAGCGGCATTTTTATAATAATAAATATTGCTCTTAAAATAAATAAAAAGTTTGTTGGTATGCTCAATAGATGCAGTAATAAGCATAAGAAGTTTAGATATCGTTTTTTTTTAATTTTTAATGGCAAAAAAAAAATCGAGAAAATAGGTGAAATTTTCGTGCTCTAGACCACCGGGTCCTCTTAAGCAGCCATTTTTAACTGTTAGTCCTTGGTTCAAAATTTATTGATGATTTTTATTAATAGGCATACCCTTTAATTTAACACAGAAAAAAGGTGAAACATTGGGACTAACACTTAAAAAAAGTTTTTTTTTTTCAAAAGAAAAAAAGCAAAACAAAATTGACAATTAAAAAATCAAATCGTTCGAAGATTTTATATAAAAAATAGGTAATGTACCGAAAGTTCATAGGATATCTATCGTAGGATAGGATGCAATGTGTACTTATATGTTTATAAGTTTTTGAAACATAAAATTATAACTTTTGCAAAAATGACAACTATAAAAAAGTTTAAAAGTTTTCAAAACTACGTTCGAAAATTAAAAAAAATTAAAAATTTTTAGTATTTAGGATGTGGCAAAAAATGGTACGGAAGCGCTAGTTGGATTCTGGATGAATCAGAACTTAAACCAACCAAGCAATAAAAAAACTAGTTGAAAATTTCGAAAATATTGTTGGAAATTTTTTGATTAAAAAATATGCATCGAAAAGAACGATGCTTCTATCAAAAAAGTCCTTGCAGAATGTAATTGTGAAACAGTTAAAACATCAGCACAGGCTTGTTCGAATTACCCTATGATCAGAAAGCACCGGGAATGTTTAATTTAACCGAATCGCGCACGTGGGAACCGGTCCATGTATTTTTCTTAAGACACACATCTGTCCCTTTTTAGTGTCATCGCATCATTAGTGTCTGCCTGGTCGGCGGGAAATGTGGGCAAACAATTTTTGGATTTTGCATGATGATAACGCGCCATCGTACCGAGCCCAAATTGTGCTGGATTATTTGACCAAACGCCAAGTAAATACCATCGTGTAAGCACCGTACTCTCCTGATATGGCCCCGTGCGACTTCTTTTTGCTTCCCGAGTGGAAGGAGATTTCAGTCGATAGAGGAGATCAAAGGGAATGCGACGAAGGCGTTGAAAGCCATCCCTTCGTCGGCCTACCAGAGGTGCATGGAGGACTGGGTTAAACGTTGGCACATGTGAGTTGCTTCAGACGGGTCATAATTTGAAGGAGATAAAATAAATTTGCCTGAAATTTAACTCTGTTTTGTTTTATTTAAACATTCCTGGTACTTTCAGTTCATGGGGTATAAGTGCCAGAAGACTTGATAACATAGTTTTGAAAAAAGGGATTTGAAAATGTTCAGTGCAGTCTCTGACGAAAATTAGAATAGAATAGAGTAATTAAAAGTTTTTTTCAAATTAAACCTTTGAATACAAGTAATCTTTTTATAATATGAGGCCAACTCTAAAGCAAAAACAAAAAACAAAAAACGCTTTTTGAAATTTCTCCTCTAACTTAACACCTTAATGGGACCTGGTGTTCTAGAATTTTTAAATACGATTTTTTTCTTAATACTTCGGTTTAGGTTTTCAGGACTTACATGAGTCTAGCCTTCTTTTAAGATCATCTCCTACAAACAACCGTTAAGTGAATACATCAATGATTTGTGGACGCTAGGTACAAAAACTTAAGAAGCGGCAATGCGTTAAGCGTCTATGAGATACACGCGGTCAATGCAGCCATATAAAGATGCTAGTTTGTTGTGTTGTTCCTGTTGTTGTTCTTGCCTTTGATGTTGTTTTGTTTTCATAGGAATAATGCATTACATATGCATACGGTGTGCTAACTTTGTTGTTAGTTTTTCATTTTTGTTGGTTTTTTGTTGTCTGTTTTGAGATTTTCTTTGTATGCTCATTTTGGGATGGCTTAGTATTTGGTATGTAAATTATGCTGAAGGCGTCGAATATCGAGTGATCTTCTGCTTGGCTGCACACAAGCTGTAAAATCGTAGAACCATATAGTCGTATGTGCATTTGTATGTACGTAGAAAGATGCATATCTATACTCATGTGTATGTATGTTTGTCTATGAATACAAATTTATGTATGAACTTTTGTTCGCGTATTTTCAAAGACTTTTTTGTGGAAATATTTACATGTATTTGCATTATATTTAAATATATACATACGTGTGTGTATATACATATGCAGACATACACAAAAACATGCTCATGACTGCATACATACATTTGAAAACTTGCATAGAGACATGCATAAATGCCTATATATGTATTTTGATTGAGTTGCTGTGCAGCTTAGATCGATCTTCAAGATTGAATCTCTTGTCAATTCAGTGACAAATGGGTGAAATGTGTGAAAATTTCATTGCTAGTTGTTTGGTATGGGTTGATCGAGTTCATAAAAAACTCTATAATAAAATGAGCGATTACATGCCAAGTGATCCAAGTAGTTTGGAATTGCCGAAATCTTTTTTGAGAAATAAGAAAAAGCATTTTATTGGGGGAAAAATTAATAGTTTTAAAATTTATTCGATGCTGAAAATTTTGGTATTGAGTTGTTTAAGGTGAAATATCTTCGGTATTTTTAATATTTAATAATTGCTTGTATAATTAAAAAAAGTTTATAAGAAGATTTTTAAGATTTATTCGATGCGGATAATGTTTTAATTGAGTTCTCTAAGGTTAAATATCTTCGGGGCTTTTAAGGGGACAGATACCTATAAACGGCCATATTTTCCCTGATTTTCATTAAAATAATTTAAAATGAAGAAGTCAATATATTTTTTTTTAAATTGGTATACAGTTTATATCTATACTATAAAGGCGAATGTCTGTACGTTGTCCGCGCATCACTACGAAACGACAACACCAAATGACTTTTATACATTCATATTTTCACCCAATGAAGGTTATAGGCATGTTTTTATGATGGAACTCCCTTCCCACAGCCCCCACGTCGCGCCACCACTCTCATTCGGCACTAATAATCGAATATTTGTTTAAATTTAATCTAAAAAATCTTAGTTTTTCCTATTTCCCACTTTTTATAGCACACTCTAGACTTCATAATCCGCATAAGCTGTTCAACTATGACCCAAATGCAAAGTTCAAAAACGGTTTGAGATAGAAAATTAATGAAAATAATTTTGCTTGATATTTTTCTGATTGGTTGTTTTGATTTTATTCAACGAGGCATAGCAATGGATGTCGGATATTGTAATATTATGGTTATTATTGTAATAAAAAATTATTTTCTATGAAATTATTGTTTGTAATTCTTTTATATACATTAGGATATATCCCTCAAAACTACTCCTACGCGAGCGGGGCCGCGGGTTAAAGCTAGTATACATATACACATAATATAAACAATTTTTTTTATTTTAATCATTTAAAATGGCGGATGTACACTCAATTCTTCCAGGAAGGTCGCAACGGGGCTTCTCAATCGGCGGGCATTGTAGCATCGGCGTCCGTGACTTGAATACAACAAAACCAATTTTTTTTTTGTTTTTTAATGTCATAATTTTTATATGAATAAAAAACAAAATTGAAAAAAAAAATCCGCGAAATAAAGTATTTAAAAAAAATGAATTGAAGATTTTTCCTACTATTTTTGCTTCGAAAAAAATATTTTTCGAAAAATTGTAAATTCACATAGAAAGTAATGTCATAAAAAAGATGTGTGCAAAATTTCAGGGAGATCGGTCAATAATTTTTCGAGTTATCGTGTACGCCAATTCGAAAAATATGGTTTTTAGAAAAACGCGTCTAAAGTCGGCAACGTAACTATACCTCTCCCAGCGCTCGAACGCAGAGAATATAGTCTTAACGGTTGACGATCTATAATATAAGAAACACTTAAATTTACATTCTAAATTTTTGTTTTGACATATTCTTATATTAACATTTTATGAAAAAAAATTTTTTTTTTCGAAATTTTTCAGGTATCTGTCCCCTTAACATTAAATCTTTTTTTTTTAATTTTTATGATAAAATAAAGGGTGGTTAAATTTCAAAGGTCCATGTTGAATGTGAACCACACCTAAACGTCGACGACACCGTTGGACTTCTTTCTTTAGGGTTATTTGAAAGAAAAGGTGTACGTCGATAAGCCAGCAACAATTCAAGAGCTAAAGGATGAGATAATTCGGCACATTAACGGCATAGGACCTCAATTATGCCTCAGCGTCATCGATCATCGGATGGAGGTGTGCCGCCAAGGCCGTGGCAGCCATTTGGCCGATATTTTGTTTCATACGTAATTGAGCTATACCAATATTATCAGAATAAAGAGAAATTACAATAATTTCCTAAAAAAATTTTATTTTATTCAAAATCAACACCGGCCTTTGAAACTTAACCACCCTTTATAATTAAAAGAAATAATGTTTTGGAAAAAATTTCAATTTTTCTTCTTGTAGTTTTTGCAAAACAACCCCGTCAGAATTTTTTCATACTTCCCTTATTAATATCTGAGAACATGCAGAGTAATACCTGAAAATTTAGCGAACATAGCGAGATTTCCATAATTAATTAGTCAAAATTTGTTGATATTCAGGTATAACAGCAACGGAACGCAGACTTAGCTGGACTTGAAAATAAACGGATCATCGAAAAGATAGTTTAGAGAGGAATTTTGCTTTAGTAGGCCTCAAATAGGTTTTTTTAAGGAATTTTTTAGATATAACAAAGGACATCCTGTGAAGGTTTACGAGCTTACTTTGACCCGCTAGATGGCGCTGGGATCGATAAATTATGGAGCTTGTAGTTGTGATCCGATTTGTCAAAGCTTGGCGTATTTTTTCTACTTTCTATATAGACTTCCAAACAACTGCAAGACTTCATGATCTCGTTTTCTCTTGGGAGAAGAGAAGAGAAGGGTTAAACATAAATATATCATGAGCTGCTAAATAAGAGGGTGTGACACCTCCTATATTAGGGCGTACACCTCCTAACTTTAGATTTATTTTTTTATTGACCTACTATGTACATATAACGCCCAGAAGTACATAATTACAAATACCACTTTGAGCTCGATCAAAGTCCTCATTTGAGGTCAAGAGGAAGTGTAATGAATTTTTTTACTTTGACATCTAAAAAGGGAATCGCTTTTGAAATTCGATAATTTAGAGCTCCTAATAAATTTAATCCAGTGGGTTTAGCACAACGGCGTAGTCAGAGTGAGAGAACTCTATGCTCTTATTCGTAGGCTTCATCTTTAAATCAATTAGTAATAAGCTAATTTTTAAGGGAATCTCATTTAGATTTTTTGGTGAATACACTGGTTCACAAATTGTGATTTTTTTTTTGCGCTTCCTGTGTAGAATTACTTGCTGCTTCCGGAAATCGAGTAAATTTGTTTCATGGACAAATTTTCCAGATACTTGCATTTGCTGTTATTAAGTCAAATAACAAAAGAGGTTTCGTCTTAACATAAATTTTATGAAATGAAAGGAAATGGAATTCTCATAGTGGATACTTCACTTTTCGATCTGATTGATAGTTTGTGAGACTAAAACTGAAAACAAAATTCAGTTTTTAGTAAATTCGTTGAAAAGGGGCTTATTTTTGAGAATTTATCTTCTGATGATACAGATAGTGTTAATTTATTCAGAAAATGTCCAGATATTAATACAACATTTGAACAAGAAAAAAATTAACCCTAATCCCATTTGGCACGTTAATCTCATGTCGATGGGTCGTTCGCGTCCGGCGCTTATTTCTTCTAATTAAGGCCAACAGGAAATTAGAAAAAAATTAATAAGGTATCTTCTAAACTTTAACTAAACATTTCCGAAGAGATTTTTTTCAAAATTTTTTATTTTAATAATATTTTATCATAAATTAATGGTATGAAACACGGAGCGCAGTTTCATAAAAAATTCATGATTTCTCAACGAACGATCCATCGATATGCGATAAGAGTTAAAAAATAAATTTTCTATTGCAAAATTTGGAAAATTGAGTTAGTGGATCATCGGAGGCGCCTCGAAAGAAAGTTGTCTTATGGTGTACATCAAAACTTGCAATAGAATCATCATCGCAAAAACCCTAAACAGCTCAAAATGTATTTGTTAAAAGAGAGTTCCTTGAAGTAACTCCGGACGAGTTTTTTATTTTTAAATTTTTTGCTGCATTTGGCAGCAAGATTTATAATTGTTAAAAAAACAACAAGTACTGTACAAAATTTCAAAACAATTGGTCCAGCGGACTTTTTTAAAACTAAGCAATTTCAGAAAAACGCTTTAAGGGATCCCGGTGGTCTAGAACTTTCAAAAAATCGATTTTTTTCTTTGATATTTCGAAAGTATAGGCTTTTAAGAATATACTGTCAAATTTTTGAAGGATATTCCCAGTATTTTCGATTCTACAGCCGTTTTAGCAGGTAGAGCCAGATTCGTCACCCACCCACTCTCAAAACTTTAAACCCAGTTATCTCAAAACTGCTTTTTTCGGCCTGGTTTTGTAAAAAAAAATTTACCAACCGAATCGTTTCAAATTTTAATATGTTTATAACATCAATGGCTATCGCTATTCTATAATCATATTATAATTTGAAGTTTTTCTTTTTTTTTATTAGAAAACCCGATTTTTAGAGTGTCAAATTCAAAACCGCGCCATGTTGTCAATTTTTTTATTAATAATTTTATAAATTTTTTTGTTTTGGTGTTTCAGATAAATAGAGCCAAAATGGACAATACCGTGCAGGTGAAATTTTTCGGAAGGGTCAACTTCAGCGCCATTTGTTAAATTGTTAAAATAAAAAAAATTTGTTCAATTTTGTATGTAAAAGAAGTTAAGTAAAAAACTTTAAAAATTTAAATACCGTTTTTCATTTTTTTGTTGTAATAAAATTTCCTGAAAATACCCTAAATTTTCGAATTCTAGACCACCGGGACCTCTTAAAGTCTATCGTATATATAAACCCGGCCTGGAGTAACGGATGCTCTACTGCGTCAATTTATCACCGATCGAGCTGAAAATTTTTGACACAATATTGAGATATCTTTAGAATTTTGAATTAAAAAATTATTTTTTTTTTGCGCAAATACTGTATTTAAAACTTTTTCAACTTTTGAGGGATACTACGATGACTAACATGACGGTCAACTTCGATTATTTTATTATTTTAACGAGATTTCCTTTTACATCAAAAATGCCTGAACGGCATCAACGAAAGCAAAATTGCACTGTTTCAGTATCGGTACCATAAAAACCATTCACTATTTCAGCGGCTTGGCTAGCATTTTCCCTTTATCGAAGAAAAACTGTAAAATGTACTTCATTTTCTCTTTGCTGGCTTCCACTGTTAACACCCTGTAACTCACAATTGCATGGAAGAAACAAAAAACAGCAAACGAATTTTTATTGTGAAATGCCACTTTGACAACGAGTGTAAATTTAAATTGTGCGATCCATATTTTACGAGATATCAATCATTACAGCCATCTACCGAGAAAATATCGGATTTCTTTCCCCCGACAACTAATATTATAAAAAACGAAAAAATAGTATTAAAAAAATTGAAAAATAATAATTATTATTTCCTTTATCAACCTTTTTTCTATTTACTGTAGCCTCTAGAATGACTTACTCCCTCTTAACGTTCCGTTCCTATTGTTGAGCCATAAGTGATAGCTTTGAGTGATATTTGCGTCTGTCGTCAGAAAGAGTTCCATTTGTGGTCATGCAGTGAGTTTCATTCAGATAATTTTTATATTAACAATTTGTCGCATTAAAGCTCACAAACAGAAATTGTAGTTCTAGTCCACTGTCCTAACAGATTTTTATTTGTTTTGCCAAGCAAAACCATTACTCAATTCAAAAATGTTACACCATTTAAATTAATTTAATTTAAAATGCGAAATCTTTAAGGGTGGTCACACGTACCCTACGGTATTTTTATGATCGTACGTACTCGCACACTTGAACATCTATCAGTGCGATATTTCCCCTAGTAGCATATAAATGTGCCAACTTACATATGTACATACATGCATAGTTGCATATATTCTCTCCAATTTTTGCAGTTAATTACACACACACTGCCATCATAATTAATGCATGCTCGATTCTTCAATTAAATCTACCCTCTTGCTTAATTACAGCACAGCAATGTGCATTCACATTTCAAGCGCCAAAAAACTACTTCCTCATGTTCCAAATGCACATGCACACATACACGACCATTACTCTACACGTGCATACGGCTGTGTGCGCTGAGTAAATATGATTCACTGCACTGTACACACGCACACTCTACTCGTCTCTTTGCCCAGCTAATCTGCAAAATTTGTGCGACCATTTTTCATTTTCACTTCAATATGAAAAATCATCAGCCACTTTTGGGGGTGACACAACATGTTGCAGTCTGTGGTTTTAAGTTGAGTTGAGGGTTGGAATGTTGATTGTAATGTCTATGTGTAGGGGGGAAAAACAAGTAACCCTGTGTATTTGCAGAAAAAATACAAAAAAATATAGACAGAAATAGATAAGTTGCAATTTTTGTTACAGTGTTGACAGATATATAGAGAGCTTACGGACTATGCAGTGCAAATATTTGAGTGGAAATAATGGCAACTAACACACTCAAACATACACGTACATGTGTATGTATGTATGGAAATAAACGCATAAACTGTAGTGCATACATTTCTATTTGCAAAAAGCACATTTGTCATGAGTGGGGAATACGAAATGTACACACATACATATGTACACTTTTTATTTGTCATTGCACTGGAGGGGAGCGTCGCTTAGTGGCTTAACAGATGTGGCATTTGCTTATTGCTGAAATTCCTTTGGCATCCCTGCTGCAGCATTTTTCAAGATGAATTTGTTAAAACATTTTTGTTTTTTGCCTGATACCACAGTTTTTCCCTGTTCAAAATGTATAGTTAACATTATTAGTCAAAATCTTCATCAACATTACTATCATCATACAAATGATATTAGCACGACATTCAAGCGATTTGCAAGTGTGTTCAAAAACAGAGGAGGATACTAATTCGTTAAGAGAAATATAACACTATTTGCTGATATAAAAAAAGTTGTGACGTAGGCACGCGAATGCTTTGTCAAGATGGTTTACTCGATGCAGCCTTCTCGGCTATTCAAGAAGAGCGAAACTTATCCTCTGTGAATCGAAAATGAGGTATTTTGCTGCGAAGTATAGCCTCATATCAATTCGATATTTAATTCTAAAACATTAGAGAAAAGCATTGTGCATCGAAATAAAGAGTTTTTCGCCATATCTGGTAATTTATGGATATACAGGGTTATCGGGAAAGTCATCCTAAATGCTTGAGAATATTATTATTTTGACCATTTCTGAGTAATTTGGTTATTTTTCGAGTTATTCGATTTTAAAGATAATTAAACAAAAAAAAATTTGTTTTAAGTTCATGGGCAATAGATCTGGTGTGCATTCGGCTCTCACTCCGCGATTTCTTCTGCTCATCATCGGCGAATATATTAACAGAATAGAATGAAAACTCTTACTTTTCTATTGCTTTTGATACCTTAAGCACATTTTTTTATTCGCTCCATTTTTCATTTACTTAGGCTGTAAGGGTATAGACGAATGTAACGCATTTTCTTTTTTCAGCCCTGTAACAAAAAACTGGCTTAAAAAATAAATAATTAGTACGTACACTTCTGTTGTCACAAATGGAGGGACCTACAGTTTCAAGCCGACTCCAAACGGCAGATATTTTTTTATGAGGAGATTTGTTATTGCAGAAATACACTCGGATATTTGTCATTGCCTTCCGAGAGGCGACCTCTATTAGAAAAACATTTTTATTTATTTTGCTGTTTCACGGAGATTCGAACCTATGTACTCCGAGTTCCGAATGGTAGTCGCGCACCAACCCATTCGGCTACCAAAACACTAGCTCCACAAAATTACCCCGTAACTTTTTTAAATCGTTTTTTTAATTTGTCGTATAGCATAACCCGTTGCAAAGCATGAGTACATCGTGAGATGTGACTTACTAAAGACTTCTAGTTGTAATCACTCAGAACTCTTACTTCATCCAATAGCTTTTAAATGGTGTGCCAGTGGCTCTAGATATATTTTTAAGACTCTTCTCTTTGCCTTTTCTCTAAATATCCTCTCAGTTGTTGAGGATACAACAGCCTCATCATAAGATGTCAAGCTTTACGAGTTAATGGGGTTTCGCGCCATTCTGAGCCCGAGAATCATATGCATATTTGGCTTTGGTTGTCATAAAGGATCCATTTTCCAACCCAAATTGCCACTAGACCACTTGGGTAAGTGCTTATCTTGTAAATATTTGTGACTCCTGGTGTGCATAAAAATATCGCCTCTGAACGCCAGATGGATCTTTATGAGGAGTTTTCTCATGGCAGAAATACACTCGCAGGTTTGCCATTGCCAGCCGAGGATCGACCGCTATTAGGAAAAATTGCTGCATATGCCACTTCCAAAAATTTTTAGTGGACTACTAGGCTTAAGTGCTTGATATGGTATAAGCTTCTCTTATCATTCTGAGGTCTTTGGAAACACTGAATCAAGTCTACAGCTTCCTGCAACCTGCAGCGTCTTTCAGGCGGAAATACTGGCAATTAAGGAAGTTTGTACGTTACTAATTGCAGCTTTCTCTTTTAAGACAATATCGTTATTCTTTCGGATAGCCAAGCTGCAATCCAGGCACTGGACTCGGCGACAACAACCTCTAAACTGGTGGAACAAAGCAGGAATAGCCTTACCACCTTGAGTGGACCTTAGTCTGGGTCCCGGGACATCGGAGCATTGAAGGTAATGAAAAAGCAGATGAACTGGCAAGAACGAGATCTACCATGAAAAGCGATCTGGTAGAATCGGTATTCACACCATTAGGTGTAGTCAAAAATACGATTTCCCTAAAATACCTCCGAATCGTGGAGTGTAAATGGAGAGACCAGATGAAATTCAAAATTAGCAGAACGTTATAGCCCACCTACAACCTTTTGCAATCGTCAACATTGATAAACATGAAATGACGGGACACCTGGAGACTAAGGGCAGTCATAACCGGTTTTTTGGTCTGTCGGAGAACAAGCAGCCAAAATGGGCATTCCTCACAACACATACTGTTACAGTTGCAAGCAACCGGAGAAAAAGGAAACAATCTTCCACTTATTCTGTGAATGCCCTGCCCTATAGAAGGACAGAATGTTAACTCTGGGCAAACCGCTGTTCGAGAGTCTCGAACAACTGTCTGGCTTAGATGTTAACAACCTAATAAGATTCCTGAACCGCACAGATTGAATATAGTCCTGCCGTTAATAACTGGTAAACAAGTTGGTAACGAGGATGTGGACGAATCACCACTTAAACCAGCCAACCAACCAACAGCTTGCACTTCTGTACATCCCTAATATAAATCGTTACATGGGGCTTCACAACCTTGAGCATATCCATTTTTAAAATGCCGAGCGAATTCCGTATTCTTCGTTCATTGGAAGCTCGGAAGAGTTAACTGTCTGTTCGAATTATTGTGTGTATATATAGTCCATTTTGAAAGATATATCCAAGCAGTGTACATAATCAGGTATCGCAACGTAATATAGGATATCTGGGTGGCCCTTTCTTATTTTAAGAATACAATTGTATGGCTATTTTTTCTTTCAACTCGGGGATCCGTGGCCCAGGAATTACCATCCGTAGTCTATAACGTTCAGTCGCAACTTTCCCTAAGCAGGAACAGAACGGCTGTAAAGTGCGAAAATAGCCCTGCAGCGAAAAGACACAAAAAATTCAAGCAACAAAGAGTAGATTCACATAGAAGCAGACAGTAGAGCCATTTGCCAACCATGCGTGACCGGGGTCAACAGATTTATGCTGCCCTGTGTGTACTCCTAGGTCCAAATTCTTTCTTAAAATTGACCAGGTTGTGCTAACAGTTAATTGTTGAGAACTTCTGCAAATCTACAAATTCCGGTATTTAGCAATATTTGCCTTAACAGCAGGAATACCATATTCTCATTGCTTCGAGCAGATCACTGCCTTATTGGTATTTGAAAATTATGCAAAGAAAATGTACACTCGAAATTTTCAAAAATTAGACGATTACTGAGCGTTTGTGGACGATTAATAGGACCATAAATTGACTGAAGTGCACGAAAATTTGCAACTTCAAAATGATTATTTTGATAATAGAATTGAACGAATTTTAAGCGTAAATGAGACGTATATCTTTCCATTTCGAAATTGTTAACATAATTGAAAAGCACATGAAATATGGCCGATACGTCATGGAGAATTCATGTCGCGCTTAATGTAAAATCCTATATTTTTTTATTTCCTTGTGCACTACGCTCGAGAAAATAGGACCTCGGCAAGACTCTTGCATCGTACACGGTACCGGGCTGTTGTTTTTGCGCCGTCTCATGTGATGCCAGCATTTGCTAGCTCGCGCAACATCGACCTCCTCCAAGTAGTCTTTTGCTGACGGCCACCTCTGTTCCATTTCGGGTGCCAGTCCAGTGTCATTCTTGTGATGCTATCTGGTGGGTTTCTAAGCGTGTGACCTATCCATCGCCACTTTCTGCTTTTGATTTTGCATAGGATTGACTCCTCATTCGCTGATTTTTACAGCGCGTCTGCTGATGTTGTTCGGCCAACCAATATTAGTAGAAGTAATATTTCAAAATTCATAAAATATATTTTAAAGATATTATCGGGTGTACAACTAATTAATTTTGTATTTGCTACTAACCTCATATCTATTTATGTAGTCAATAATTTGACAGTGACAGCTATTCTATGTTAAAGCACGCCAAAAAATCAAGTACATTTGATATGTCACAGGAATATTAGTAAATACACATTTTTTATTACAGTCAAAATGTCAAATTACGTTCCAACAAAACAGCGGGGAGGTTTGCTTTTGTTCTTCAATTTAAAGAAAAGTGCAACAGAAGCACATCGTTTACTCTCAGAAGCATATCCTGAATGTACTCCAGAGGTTAGAGTATGTCAGCAGTGGCTTGCACGATTTAGAAGTGGTGATTTTGACACAGAAGATAAAGAGCGATCAGGTCCATCAAAAGTTTGAAGACGAAGAATTGGAGTCATTACTCGATCAAGATCCATGTCAAACTCAAGAAGAACTTGGAAAAACATTGGAAGTCACTCAACAAGCCATTTCTAAACGTTTAAAAGCAGCCGGATACATTCACAAACAAGGAAATTGGGTGCCACACGAATTGAAGCCGAGAGACGTTGAGAGACGATTTTGCATGTCTGAAATGCTGCTTAATCGCCACAAAAAGAAATCGTTTTTGCATCGTATTGTCACTGGCGATGAAAAGTGAATTCATTACGTAAAAAATCATATGAGAAGCCAGGTCAACCAGCCAAATCGACACCAAAGCCGAATATTCATGGTTTGAAGGTAATGCTCTGTATTTGGTGGGGTCAGAAGGGTGTGCTGTACTATGAGCTGTTAAAATCGCGCCAGACGGTCACGGGAGAGCTATACAGGCAACAATTGATACGTTTGAAGTGAGAAATAGCCGAAAAACGGCCAGAATGGGGGTCCAGACACGAAAAATTGATTTTCCTCGGCCACATGTTGCAGTACCGGTCAAAAATTATTTGGAAAATGCCGGATGGGAAATTCTACCTCACCCACCCTATAGCCCAGACAGCTCCTCTGATTATCACTTGTTTCGGTCGATGCAGAATAACCTTTCTGGCGCAAAAGATCAGAACTTTTTTGGGATAGAATCCATAAATTGCCTGAAAGATGAGAAAAAGTTGCCGCATCGGATGGACAATATTTTGAATAAAATATTTTTTCACTTTTATACTTAAATAAATGGTTTTTTTAACAAAAAAAGAAACGAAATTAAATAGTTGTACAGCCAATAATAAAAAATATTGTTTTTTTTTAAACAACTAATTATAATACATATAATTTTTATATTCATCTGATTAAAAAGAAATTAAGGGTACTGGCTGTGGATGTGGTCGACCTTAAAAAATCAAAAAAGTAAATTTAAGTAATTTTGTATTATATTTCCTATTCTAATAATTTTTTTTTACTATATCAGTGTGTAAATTGCGAGCCAGCGCTGGTAGGTCTAAAATCCAAGTAGATTTTTGGCATGAAATAAACTCGAAAGCAATTACAAAATCGGTTTGATTTTTCTGTCAAAAAGGTTTTATGTGAGTGCAAGAGTAGTAGTGTAACTACCACTAACGACGGCGATGCCATTACACAGCAGTTTTAACCTCATAATTATATAAGTTTAATATACGTTTGTATGTGTCTGGGGATACACACAAATATACCCAAATATAAATAGGTATGAGTGGTTGCGCATGACTTTGAACATTAAACTGCTGCAAACAGCCTCAAAGTCAATTGAAATACCCTGAAATTTAACAAAATTGCTCGGACGTAGTGTATAATTTCAATTTGCGCAGACAGCACAACAGCAACAAAGCCGTAAAGGCTCAGAAGTATATAAAATGAAACGAAAAAAAAGAAATAATAATAAAAATCAAGCCAACGCACGAAACAACCAAAATTTAGGAACATAAAGTTTTAAGGCTTTTGGCAATGGCAAATTACCCTCCGTCGATAGCAGCAGCAGCAGCAGCCCGAGCTCGTCGTTGTTGGTAGAAATGGCGAGCTGACAGCTGGTGTCGCGCTTGGGGCGAGTGAATATCCATCCCACCGCTGCTTGCTTGTTTGCTTGTTGCTCAACAGTTGATTGTGATGGCAAAATTTGAAAACCAAATGTGAGTAATAATAATTTTTTTGTGAAGAAAGTTTATTTTTTTATTCAAAAATTCAGCAAATAAGTTTTTCAGTTGAAGGAAAAAATTGTTTTATGACAGTCCGCATATTACCAAAGAGCTCATCAGTTGTCGTGCGCGTCTTTAAGCCGCTCATTTTACTCGCACGGCCAGCAGTTGGAGCCAAATCGCTTGTCAGCTGCCTGACGCTCTGTCTAACTGGCTGTCTGTTTGGCTGACTGTCAGTCTGTCCATCCTATCTGCCATACTACACGCACTCGTCACGCAGCGCACGAGCTCTTCCACTGTCATAATCTCACAAATTAGACACTCATCAAATTTTCCCCGCTATGTGCTTGCATGTGTGTATGCTTGTATGTGCGCTTGTAGGTATGCCTTTTTTCGCCTTCTGCCAACTGCTTGGCAGACACCACTAGAAGCAGCCAGGCTAATGCATAAACTTGCACATAATACAATATTGCATGTATGTATGCTGCCACAAACATATTATATTTTCACGTTGCCACATATGTATGTACGTGCGCGTGTGTATGTGTACCTGGGATTGCCTTGTCTATGTTGAGGAAAGTTTAGTTGAGACTGAGTGCCGGTCTTCTTCGATAGCCATACTTTTTTTACCAAATGGCACACTGTTGCTGTTTCTGTTGCCTGCTGCCTCTCTGGTTCACTCGCTGCTGTTGGTGTTGAGTCCGCCTTATCTGCGACGACGCCACGTCAACTTTTATTGCGTTTTCGCTTAACAAAATTTTATCTTCTCGTCCATCATTATATTTGGTTGTAAGCTGTTATCATTTTGTAGTTAGGGAAGTTGTTTGTGTTTTTGTTTACTTCTAAAATTTTATGTTGAATTTTGTTAAATTTTGGGTTGTTGCTGTTAATAATAATGTTGTTCGCTCTGTTGTTGTTGTTCTTGTTGTTGTCGTTCTCTTTCGTGTTGCAAGCTTATTTGCTGTTTGCTTTTTTGTGGAATTTTTGTATTTTGGTTTTTTGGGTTTCATAAGGAAATGAAACTTTTGTGGTTGACCACATGTGGCGTCCAAAGTTCTCCGTCGACGCGTCGTGTCCGCACAACCCGAAAATGTTATCACGGCGCGCATGCACAGTGTGTTGCAGGCTAATTAAATTATTTGTGTTTTTTTTTCTACGGTGTGTCCGTTGGCCTTAACTCGCTTCAAGCAGTGCCCAATGTTGTTGGTAATCATTAATGTAATTAGAAAATGGGCATCTTCCAGCTGTGAGCGTAAAACTTAGTAGCAGCATAGACTAAAAGCTTTAAAGCTATTTAATATAATTTTAAATAAGTTGGGCTTCAGTGTGAATGCTATTAATGCTGACAAGGCACATCTTTGTAGGTGTGTATGTATGTAAATAGCGCCGGGTCAGAAAGCAAAGAAATAAACGAAAATTTCTTAAAGAAATTGATGTGACACAGAGCTGTGAGATATAAAATGTTTTCACCCAAAAGAACAGTCGAGGAGACGATTGAGTAGTTTTTGCGCTGAATAGGAAACTGGCATGCAAAAGGGGAAAATTATTAATAGGTAATTCTACACAAAATGTCCAAAAAATACAATTTTTACCATTTTTTTGACTTGTTTTTGGAAGATCACAATTTTTTTTTTAATTTGAATAAAAATATTATAATGTTGAGATTTTGGAAAGGTTGGCTAAACTCAACCGCTGGGCTGCCAGTTAGGGCCTCAGAGTCAACTCTGATAAAATGGAGCTGTTGTTATTTACCAGAAAATATAAACCTCCACACTTAAGACTTTCCGCATTAAATAACCACGCTTTCCCGCTTTCATCGGAAGTTAGGTACCTGGGAGTGATGGATGTCTGGTTTGATGGAAAGCTTTTCGGAAGGGCTATGACATAACTAAACTGGGGATTGTGCAAAGGACTGCTTGCCAGCAACGGAGTACGTAGAACATGCCCCGTGCTTTTTTGAATATTGTTTTGCACTACTTCCCATCGACTTTTTCGTTGTTTCCATCGCTGCTCAAAGTGCAAACAAGATAAAGGAGGTGAACCCTGGAGGCAACCTCTCAAAGGACATGGTAGCATTTTTATGATTGCGTCAGGGTAATCTTTTCAAATAGCCAGGATTCGAACGAAGGGAAGATCTGTACCGGTGCTCATCATTGATCGAAGTAGCGTTTCCAGCAGTATTTTCCGAGAAAAGGGGTTAATGATGACTGCTCCGAAATCCACACCAAACTACCGCTACCTGAGGATGCATTGGCTTCTCAACGATCACGTGTACGCCTTTTTATGTTCAATTGCGGTAGTTTTGCTTGTTTACATCGCCGTCGAGTTGAAAACGCGCTTTGTCAGAAAATATGTCTTTTCGAGTAAAATCTTTGCCTCTAACTCCAAATTTTTACCAACACTGTTCAAGTGTAAAGCAATTCAGTTCGTTCCATGGAGATATGATACTTACTTTCTGACAAGACTTCTGGTGGAAAGAAACTATCCATAACTATACCATATACCTATGATTTAAAAGAAAACCACTACCTTTGCAACAACCAAATTTTTCAAGAGAGAATATTTTTTTTTCTTTTACGTTATTCATGGTTTCTGGTCAAAAATCGCACTGATTTTTGAATATCGTTTTTTACCAGCAGTCTTGTGCAATTTCTCCATATACTATAATGGCTCGAAATATTTTTATGTAAAAAAACAAATCCAACACCAGCAGTAAAAAAATCGTGAAAAATCGAGGCGATTTTTTAATCACTTCATTTCTGCGCCTTATTATATCATCATCATCATTAGCATTACAGTCTTGTGCCACCATTGTTTCCATACCAAAATTCAATTGGCTATAAAATTAGATAATCGAACTTTTTTCTGATTAAAATGTGCGAAACATTCATGAAAATAGTTTTTTTCTTTAATTTACACAAAGTTTGAAGATTGCAAAACTTTTCTTTCTAATTTACCCACACATTTTTAAACTTGTATTTATATGTCTTTTGTAATAGAAAGAACTATATTTTCATAAGAAAATTAATTGAGTTAAATAAAAATAACTTAGTTGCCACAACTTGCCAATAAGTCATTGTATGTAAATTGTAATCAACTGAAATCAACCACACAAAAATTGTTCATTAAAATAAGTTATTCCGCTACTTACCTATTTTTAATGAAAAAAAAATAATAAATACAAATGAAAATTTGAAGTGAAAACGAAAAAAATTACACTTTTATAAACAAATTGCTCAAAATAATATTTGAGTGATAGTTAATAGAAAATTTTAGGTACATGCAAAGGCCAATATGTTTAAGAATATCTCTGTAAAATTTTAAGTTGATATCTCGATTAATTTTTGAGTTACATTAGGCAGCGCGGAAAAAACGTATTTCAGGAAAAACGCGATTAAAGTTTTCGTTCTTATTCATCTTTCGTTCAACGCTCATCACATTATAAGAACTTTTCCATTGAGCTTAACACATTGAAAGGATATTCTTCAGATTGTAAATGAATTTTTAAAGCAAAAAAAAAAGGGAAATTTGAAAGTGCGGGAGGAGCTGCCCCCCTTGAAGCGCTGAAATGAATTTTAGCCTAAAAATTTCACATTGATTGAAAACGTACTGAGAAGCATTTACATTCCCATGTCAGCCGGTTCTGCGTTACCGGAATGACTCGAGTTTTTCCCGACCAAGAGCTGCCGGCCCAGTAAACTAGCCCTGTATAGTTAACCGAATATCATCTACAAGTTGAACAGTAATTTGTTGGACATGAATGCATCAGTTAAAGAATAAAGTGAGCTATGAGCCAATTGAGTTTTAAAATAAGCCGACTTGCTCAAAACTTTCAAACCTTGAGCTTTTCACAAATATTCCTAAAAATCATGAATTCAATTTGTGCTTTTATATTTTTATTGAAATATTTCTAAAATTTCTAAAACGCATTAAGAAGTATGCTAATATTTATAGTAATCCAATATACATATCGAGACCTTAGCGGTATCTTTGATATATTCAATTGATATATTAATAAAAACACTATAAAAATAAGTCGAAGATTTAAAAAATTTAAAAGCCGTGTGGGGGAATATATCTCTTAACTTATATATTTTTCAAAATAAATAATATTAATTTCTAACACTATTTGGAAATGATTTTGAAGCGGCTCAGCCACTAAACGGCCAATAATATTAAAATCAAATAAAATATAAAATAATTTGTATACCACAAAATCAGAATTTATTATTTAACGCTTTATTAGGAAATATTTCTCTCTTCTTACTCTAAACACTAAATTCTAGGAAGTAGTTAATGAACAATAGGATTAATTACAAAATTTGTAAAACTTCATATGTAAATGTAAATCGTGGCATGACCATTGACAAATCCGATTAGCCGTGCTAAGCTTCTACTGGCGAGGTGTAACGCTTGTCAAATGCGCTGCTGCTGACCTCGTCGTGCTAATGCTTTACAAATGACATCGAATATTCATGAATTCAAGAGGCGTTAAAAATGTAATACCGTTTGTAGGCAACAAGAAAATTACGATTTCAACCATCCGATTTTAATCTAAAATCATAAATAATCAAAAATGTTACCACGTGTCCAATGCACAGATATACACCCCGCGACAAAATGATTGCACATCAATATTTTAACCAGTTTTTACTATTTGTCTTTTTTCTTTTAAATGTTTGTTATTTTTTTTAAGTATACTTAGCTTACTGTCTAACACAAACCACTTAAATTCAATTCTCAGGCTTTATTTTAAAATTAGGAAAATTCCACAAAATTTTCATCTGAATTAATTGGTATTTCGTGAACAACTTTTTGTGCAGTTTTATAACTTACCAAATTTAAGTAAAATAAAATGCAAGTTTGAAGTTGCTAAAAAATTACGCTGATTTTTTATAATTTTTTTCCTTTACCTAAATGAGGTGCATTTGTTACATGGACAAAATATACAACATCATCAAGAGAAAAAATGTATAGAATTCAAAGAGAACATGGAGCCATGTCGCACTTGCATTTTCCTATACCAAAATTTGATTAGGTATAACACTGTATTTTCAAGTTTTTTCCCTAAATTCTTATAAAGAATTTTGCAACTGAGTTGAAAAGTTTATGAAATTTTACTAATTGTTGTATATATCAATAAAAGCAAAGTAACCAACAGAGGGCTGACAGAGGACTTGAACATTGCGTATGAATCCCTTCAAGGCATTGCAATTAAGGGGTAAGTTGGGTTTCAGAGGTTGAAAAAAAGAAGATTTTGACTATTTTTTTTAATATATAAAATCATATATTTTATTTAAACAATTCACTATATCTATTTAAAGATTTAGAAAACTCAGCCGTTGCTACCTCATCTTCCTTGACGTCTCAAAAAAAAGCTCTTGACGTGGACAGCATAACTCATTATTGGTTTATCTAAAATCAAAAAACCAAACGGATTTCGTTAGTACGTGGATAAATCTCGTTGTTGTATGAAGGAGAAAAAAAATAAAAATTTGAATTTTTGACAGGCTTTGAACCAAAAAACACATTTTTTAGTGAAATTTTCGACATACATTGGCTCAAAAAAAATAGTACACCTGCGAAGCGCTCAACTGTCGTGGCATAAAGGGCGGAACTTTTGAAGGGTCTATCTCTTAGAATTTTACTCGTATCGACTTAAAATTTTAGGAGAGTATTTAAAACTATTTAATGAGAAAAAAAGTGTATTTTTAAGATATTATACGTTAAGAAAACCAAACAAAATATAAGTTTTTGAAAATTCGGACTACCCCTAACCCCATAATGTCACTTCTGAGGAATAAACTTGTACTTTGCATTTTCTGAATATATTCCAGGAATTTTTTTTATCAAGGTTATTTATAAGAAACCTGAGTAGGAATTGTTTTCTATTTTATTATTATAAGCATAGTTTTGGGTTTGTCGTAAGTAAAAATTCAGTAATTTAGTAGAGATAGTTAAAAATTTCAGTGATATAAATTTATTTATTTCCACTGCTGTGATTGTAATGTTCTGGGTCAAGTATCTCTTAAGATCGAGTCTCATTTTTCAGTTAATTAAATTAAAAGATATATACAGAAGAGGGTCGACATTAATGAATATTAGATACTATTTTTTTTACATCTCCCGAGTGCACTTTTACAGACGTTAATTTTTTAGGTGAAGTCTCGTTAGTGTTTAATCATAGTTTCAATTTTACGCCAAATATTATAGATATAAATAGATTCTGATTTATTAAATTTGAGATGTCCATACAGAAGATATTCTAATGTGTTAAGTTGCGTGAACCTGGCGGCCAAATTGTTGCATATTTTTTTGAAATTAGCTTTTACGTGAATTTTGTTCTCTTTATTATCGTCAACATGTATGAATTGCAAAATAAAAAAAATTTTATTTGAAAGTTGGAACTCCTTTTCAAGGTTCAAATTCTTTTTGAACTATTCGAGAATTTACATACTTAAAATAAAATATAAAAGCGCTGTAGTAAAAATCTACGCCTCCACAAAAAAGGTCGCAATGATTGCTTATAAAACTAGGTAACTTTGAGTAGTTTCTTCCACTTAGGCTTGGGATTTGAATTTTAGCTGTTGAATTTTGAGTGTTGGAAATCCTTATTTTGGTCATTGTGCGCTCCATTACTTTTCTGTTTGTGTACTGCAGCTGTTCAGAGCACAAATGTAAAATATGACTGACATACGACGCCATTTCTAAAAATTATAAACCTTCCGATAAGTCATTAACTTTACGCTACCTTGTATTCGAGAAATGTGGTAGAAGTTTGAGATTAATATCAAATCTCATTCTCGTATACCTGGCATGGATATTATATTATCTAATCTAAAATAAGGATTGTGGCATTACTTTGCCGTGCAACAAGTGCGAGAAGTCCACAGCCAGCGGTGTGTTTCGTTTTTAAAGGTAGCTCCCTTAAAGGGTCTTCAAAATTCCCTGCAACGATCAGCTACAATATAAAACATATTATGACAACACTCTACCACTGTTCATTTCATACACATACTTGCACTAGCAGCACTAGTGATTACCAGCTGATTAGCTGTCGCGTCCACTACTTTCTTTTTTCCGCCATTCTGTTTGTGCACACGTTTTTTTATCCCAAGCTGCATTAAGTAAAACTATTTTTCATCAATAAATTAAGTTATTTATAACGATAGTTTACGACCATCAGTAGCGCATTTAAAATATATGTACCATAAGTATATATCTAATATCAGTTAAACGTAAACATTTTTAGATGATACAAATATTTGTGACAAAAGATTTAAGCGACAAACTCGGCAGCTCCTGCTGCTTCAAGAACGTAGTCCAACGAAAAATATTTTGAGCTTAAAATTTATTGAACAAACCAATATGAAAATATTGTATTTAGAGATCATGTTTCCCATAAAAAAAAATTCAGCCAGTTGGTGCTAGTTTGCAATAGAACAGTAAGGGACGGCTGAGTGACGACTGATTGGCATCTTAAAAGGTCACAGTGTGACTTTTTTTTTTCGTACGTTCTCGGTCAGAAATTATGTATAGAAGATATCTCTACATATAGTGGAAGCTATGAGGACAAATAAGGGGCATAATATCAGTGCTCCTCTAATGCAAACATTCGCCAATATTATCGACATTTATTGTTTGAATGCCTTAATCATTTTCAAGAAGACAAGAAGCAAGTTTGCTGTTCAACTATTTTTGACTGCCTTTACGTATTCTGAGCACGAATATGGCAAACTTGTTATGTTCCGTCTCTCAAAATTGGTGTTACCTTCAACAAGATTACAATTTATATATGTATATGACCTTAAAAGATATTACCACATCCCTTGTGGAAAAAAAAATTCTTGGATGCAGCATTACTGATTATCTTGCCGCAAGAAGTTGTATGTAGGTTTGTTAAATATTATTAATTAGGGATTCATTTTACAGAAAAAGGTTTTATCCTCCTTTTACTTATTATAAAATGTAATATAAAATTTCCTGTGCCTATTACTGCCATAATTTTTGCAACTTCAGTAAACGTCGCATAGGGATTTCCTCCAACTGTTTATTATTAGCAGCCAATTGCGCAATTAAATTAGCTATTCCTTCTCCTTGTATTTTCTTCATATCCTTAATAATAATTAAAGAAACCAAAAACACCGAAGTATTCCACCAAAATAATTTTTATGAAGAAAACCCTCTCAAAGCAGTATTGCCAGCTGATTGTCAGTTTTGCAGGTAATCTGGCATATGTGAACGGGTAGATTGATTTGGTGGATTTATAGGTGATTAATGCATATGTGAACGTATTATTACTGCCTTTCCATATTTGACTGTTAGTTTTTAGTTTTAAGTTTACAGTATATTGTTCTAAAATAAAATTTTGAAATTGTTGTGAGTTCCATTCTATCAATGTATTATAAAATAAATAAAAATAAATAGGTACTAATACTAAAAAATAAATAAATATATGACCCAAATCCGCTAATAATTAACTCAAAAATCTGTTATACAAAGAAATTTCCTTGGAGAACTTGGATTGTCCGTTTCAAAACCATATACGGTACGATGAATAGAACCGAAGAAGCCGAGATCAATTTTATTGGCAGCATTGCTGAGGTTTCATCTCATGAGGTTTGACCATCTGCATCGAAATGGCTAAAAAGAGTACCTTTACTAAAGGTAGAAAAAGCTGTGAGATGTGTTGTAAAAGATATTTCGATTAAAAAAATAAAATGTTTTGTTTTGTTGAAGGGTGCATGTAGAAATGTAGACAATGAAAATGTGTAATAACTGTATTGGAGATAAATTCATTTAGGATCGTAAAGCTGTTCGTACTATTTGGTTTAACTTTTACTCAAATTCCCACTTTTTATTATAGTAAAATTACTTTGACATGCCGTATGCGAAGAAAACGATACATGAGAGTAGAAAATGTTTGTTTGAGCAAGAGAGGACGGTTAAAATAGAATTACGCCTTAAACTTGATGTATTTCAAATTAAAAAAAGTCAGGTAATCAAATTTGCCTATCAATTCCTAATAACACGGCCTAATTGGATTTATGAGGAGACGAGTATTTTTTTTTTTTTCAGTTACGTGTAAACACTCTTATTTCCGACTTTCTTGTCTTCGGTAATATCCACTAAACTTTTTTGACAACTATTTTCGCAGAACATTTTAGTCCTCAAATGTAAAAAGGATCTGAAAATTGGGTTTATTTGACCCGCAAAAAGAGAAAATGAGAGATAAAAATGTTAAACCAAAATAATATTTGTATTATAGATTAGTTTATAGTACTTTTTCATGCAGTACAGATTTCTTTGACCGAAATTTTGATTTCGACCGATTTCCATTAAAATTTCGAAATTTTTAATCAGAATTAAAAAAACTAGGTACGCAGTTTTATAGCTAGTGCAAGTTTGAAGTTGGTTTCTACCATTGATTTTTTATAATTTTTTTTCTCGGCAGTGTTTACAAAACAAAAAAATCAAAAAAAAAAGGGGGAAATTGTCGGGAAAAGCGTATATTGGGAATAAAAATGTTAAAAAAAGTAATATACTTGGCCATAATTTTTTTTGAAGTGAAACTTCTTAGGCGTCAATGAACGAGCGAGAATGGAGAGTAAAATTTCAAGGCCGTGCAACGTTTTGAGCATTTTCGTTCCGCGAGAGAGAAAAAAGATATAACGTAGAGGAAAAGGAGAGAGAGAGCTATACCTTATTATGCCTTAGATATACTTTAGCTTATTTTTCCTGAGTTTTTCCTTGTGTTTGCTAATTTCTAGTGAGAAATAACACTGCCTACTTTTTGGCGCTTGTTTGTTGGTGGAAATATATTTTTGGTGCATACTTTTTGGCGTTATATTTCCTTGGTGCCTACTGTTTGGGATTTTTTTTGGTCCCAGTTTTCTGGCGTTTGTTTTGATGCCTACTTTTTGGTGCTTATTTCCATTTCCTGGCTAATGCTTGTGCGTAATATAAAGTGCTAACCATTCCGGCGACGGATTTATTGGTATTGCCTTGCGGTAATTTGTGCCGTTGCTGCGGTCCTGGAATCGCTGCGTTTGTGCGGTTGATAAACGCTCGGAGTAGTGCGCGTTGTTGCCACGGTTTGTGTCCGGCGTTTACCTATTGTCTATTTGTATTCTCTGCAAATGTTGTGAATTTGTTTAGATATATATTCTTTCTCTCTTTCTCTCTTTCTCTCTCTCTCATTCTCTCTCGGGTCCCTCCCTCTTTTTTTGTCTGCCGTGAAAGTTTAACTTCTGTTAAGTGCTACACGCACTTTTTTTAATTGTAGAGAAAAGTGTACAACAATCAAGAGTTTCCTTACACAAATTAACAAAAATATTTCATATATAAAGGATACGTTTTTATTATGAATAAAAAGGTTAGAAAAATATTTTTAATTTTGTGTGTTTAATTATTTTTATTATTTATATTTATATTTGTTTTTATATTTATATTTATATTTATATTTATATTTATATTTATATTTATATTTATATTTATATTTATATTTATATTTATATTTATATTTATATTTATATTTATATTTATATTTATATTTATATTTATATTTATATTTATATTTATATTTATATTTATATTTATATTTATATTTATATTTATATTTATATTTATATTTATATTTATATTTATATTTATATTTATATTTATATTTATATTTATATTTATATTTATATTTATATTTATTTTAAATTTTATTTATCTTATTCTATTTTTAAAATAAAAATTTATCTTATTTTTGTTTTGAACTATTTTAGTTTTTGAAAGAAAATTTATTAGAGCCTTCCACACATAGATATCCAGCAAGTCTCACATGTTTTAGAAAAAATAAATACATAAGTAAACAATGTGTTTTATTACAATTCTTGCCTGTTTTAATTTCAGTCTTTGTTTTTGTTTTTTTTTTTTGTATTTTTTTAATTTTTTTTTCCTTTTTGTTATCTTTTGCGCTACCACTAGCTGCCAGAATAATAAGCAAACAGTGACGGGTCTTTGATAGACAACCAATTTCTTTTTATTTGTTGATGCCGATGTTACTGGCAAACGAATTTTACACTCTGTCGATAGAGCACATATGCGCATACACGCGAGAAATTCAAAACATGGAAGATAAACATTTAAGATATAAGGGAATTGAGTGCATCAAATGACTCCAAGCCGCATTGCGCAAGAAAGAGGAACGCTTGTGAGCTGGACGGATGTTTATACACTTTGACTGTTTCGATTGTCTGCATGTACATATGTGTGCAAATGAGTGCTAATGGACTAGTATAAAAGACGAAAAGCAAATAAAAATGAGGCAACTAAAAGTAAAATGATTGCTAATTCACTTTTACACCTAACACCTAACTGCACTAAGTTGCTAGCTCGCAAAGTACCGGCTTTTTCTGTTAAAACATTTTCTTTTTTTCTTCTGACACTCAATAATAAATGTAAATATATTTTAATGGCCGTGCTAATGGCTACCTGCCTTTTTACGAGTGTAATTCAACCCTCAAATTTCTCATTTATTGGCTGCCTGAAAATGCATTGTGTGGGCGTAACTACATTTTTTTCTTTCTTTCGTAATAGAATTTTTTAATGCCACTTGACCTTCAATTTAATTCTGCCGTTAATGGTGTGTTGCTGCTGCTGTATCTTTGTTGCCTTTTGTTTTTAAATGTCACTCTTATTGTGTTTTTAATGTTTTCCTTCAACCTACTCACCGACATTTTATGTAAATCTCCGTTAATTGAATTCTATTTAGCAATTTAATAGCCTCTTTAGTTAGGCGCCTCTGTTTCGGCTAAATTTTTTTGCCTTTTAAATGTCACGGCGTGCATATATAATATATGAATCAAGTATGCTAGTCTCGGATGCCCCGAGCCCGGGATTTCGATATTTTTCGTGATTTTCGTGTGATGTAATTTTTTAGGAAATGGAGGCAGAAAAATATTCTTTTATAGTGAAGGGGCTACATTGGCTTTAAGTTTTTAGCAAATATGGATATGCTTGAATGTTTTGTGTTTGTCTTCTTTTTAATGTCAAATAAGCAATACATGTATACATATGTGTATGTGGCGCAAAATTAATCACTCTATCGGAAGATACATAATTTTTGTAATAGTCCAGGAGCCAGGGGTCATTTTGACCTCATCACTTCATGCCCACTGATTTTAATACTGAAGGCAGACGCCATCCAATGAATGACGAAACCAACCGTCAGCTGGTCCAGTAGCGGTGGGTACGTGCGTGGGATGCTGCGAAACGTGTCGAAAAAAATTTTTAACAACTCATTTAATACCGGCTGAATTTTTTTTGTGTATTGTTGACATTTAGTAGAGTGAAAAAAAATAGTCAGCTGGGCCGTAGCGGGGGAAAATACGTCAGCTGAACAGGCGAACTTGTAAAATATATTAAGAAGTAAAACTACTTTATGCCGATTGAAATTTTTTTTATATAATTTTGGACACATATGAAAATATAATAATGATGGTCAGCTGCGTTTGTAGCGGTGGGAAGACCGTCAGCCGAAGCAAGAATGTATCATTGCGTTCAGCTGACGTATTTTCCCCCTCTACGGCGGAGCTGACTATTTTTTTTATTCTACTAAATGTTAACAATACATGAAACTAATTTCAGCCGGTATCACACCCACCGCGGGTGCGCCAGCTGACGTTCACTTTCGTTATTCATGAAAGCTAAATCACAAGTCAAGAATTTAATGGTATAAAAACGCAGTCCAAAGTCGACTCCTGGCTCCCGGACTATAAAGAGCATCTTACCGCAATCATATTTGACATTCGTGAACTATACAGAACAAAATACAGATTTTCACCACTCAAAATCATTTTTGTTTGTATTTAGTAAAAAAGTTACTCACAAAATCGATGAGATGATTAATTTTGCGCTACCTTGTACTTTCCGCTTATTCCGCTTATACGGTAGGAGATTGAAAAATATATACTATAAGCTTCTCTCAACCCAAAAATATATTTGTTTACTTTTTAATTTTTTTTTGCACCGAACTGTTTTCGACATACTTTAAGTTACTTTATCAGAGCGAACAAATTTAATTAGCGTGTTTTGTTTTCTTACTACAGCATAGTAATAAGTTCGCGATTCACGTGGATTGGCCCTCAAAATCCATACCAATGGAATGGCTGTGAAATATGCGTGAAATTTCATATGTATCTCACTCCGAAGTAGTATTCAGTTCTTGCAGTGAAAACACCGCGGATCACACCAGCGCCATGATGCCAGGAACATTTTTCACTCCAATTTGAAATGCACATGTCATTTAAAATTTAGTGAAAACTGATAATTCGTTTGCAAGGGAAGTGCCTGAGTTCGAATACCCCGAAAGTATGGAATTTTTAAGCGAAAGGTTTTCGGAAGGATATGAAATAAATCTTCTTTATATATTTTTGTGTTGTAAGAGTTCCACAAATGTTCATATTATTATATGTGTATTAAGGGGACAGATACCTGTAAAACTTTCATAAAATGATAGTATAATCCTTTAAGAATATGTCAAAAAATTATTGGAACGGAAATTAAAGTATTTCTTATATTTTAGAGCGTCAACCGTGATGACTCTATTCTTTGCGTTCGGGCCCTGGGAGAGGCATTTTCATGTATTCAAACTTTAGATGCGTTTTTTTCACAATTATATATTTCGAATTGGCATACACGATAACTCGAAAAGTTATTGACCGATCTCCCTGAAATTCTGCACACATCTTTTTTATGATATTACTTTCTATGTGAATCTACAATTCAAAAATTTTTCGAAAAAATAATGTTTTCGAGGCAAAAATAGTAGGAAAATTCGCCCTAAAATTCATTTTTTTTAAGCATTTATTCCGCGTTTTTTTTTAATTTTTGTTTAATTCACATAGAAACTATGACATTAATAAACAAAAAAATTTTGGATTTTTTGCATTCAGGTCACTGACGCCGATGCTACAATGCCCGCCGATTGAGAAGCCCCGCTGCGACCTTCCTGGAAGAATTGAATGTACATCTGCCATTTTAAATGATTAAAATAAAAATAAAAATTGTATATTTTTTTAATGTAAAGATAAACTGTATGCCAATTCTGAAAAAAATATCTTAACTTCTTCATTTTAAATAATTTTAATGAAAATCAGGGAAAATATGGCCGTTTACAGATATCTGTCCCCTTAATTTGTTTAAAAATACGTTTCTTACTGAAATTTGCCAATTGCTTCTGGAGCGATGCACATAATTTTGCGGTTTTTCTTATATGAAAATCAATGTTTCCAGCAACATTTCAATGCAAGCCAAGTGCATGTTGCTGGCGACATTTCGCTGCTGTGAAATTAGTACTTGGCTTAATGAATTAATTTTCACTCTAAATAAAAAAGTATATTTGAAACCCACTTATTCATTATTGTTTACATGACAGGAGGCTTCTTTAACAATATTGATGACAATGTTTTGAATTAAGTTGTTACAAAATAACGAATATCGAAAATTCGGGACTAGCTCTGAAAATTCCGAGATCATAAATATTAAAAAAAAATACATCCCTAGTGTGTATGTGCGCATATTTATATTCTATGTTTTGTGCCGTTTTAGGAAAACATTCCAATTAATCAATTCTTTAATGGTCGTTTAAAAAAATTATTCGAAACCACAACTTTTTGTTGTTAAGAGTAGGCAAAGCTGACAAGGCAGGGCAAGAGATTTGTAATACGAGTATGCCATTGATACTTTATGTACAGATGTATTAACTTTTTAAAATGCATGTGCGCATAGATACAAATATGTAAATTTATTTGTTTATTTTTGACGCTAAGCGCTTGCGCTTGTTTCTGTACTTCAACTCCAGTATTTACAAGGTTAAACTCAAAGAAAATTAGAAAAAATGGATTTTCTGAAAAGGGTAAATTCTTATAAAAAACATTTAAAAACATTTCCTATAAAAAAACATTTATAAAAACATAGCATTCTATATGGAAAAATGTCATAGTACCAAGCTCTTAACTCTAATTTTAGCTTTTTTACAAAATAAAGCGTTAGAATTTGCTTTACGATTTATTTCTGTTCGTGGATTTTTCTAATGAATTTTTAGTGCCGATGGCAAGGTTCTATGCAGAGAAATTTTTTTAATGAATGACATAGCGGCAATTTAAAATATAGGGGCTGTATTATGGTTGGTCTAGGTTACTGCTACTCCACGAAGTACGGAGCACCACTCGTAGACGCTTATATTACTAAGTGAGCGGGTTTTAAGTTTGTCCCTTTAGATTTTCCATGTAGTATCGTATAACCAATTATTTTATTTGATGAATCTCTACTGAGTCATCATCATCATTGTGGTTAGCTCAACAAGCTGGTCCGGGTTTTGGCTTGCTGTAACTATTGTCTTCAGTTCGATTTCTTCCTCGCTACAGTTTTCCAATAACATATATCAAATAGTTCCGGGTCCGGATCTATCTCATCCAACCACCGGAGTTTAGGTCTTCATTTGCCTCTATTTCTTTCGTACGTCCGCAGTAGGATTTTCTTCGGTGGGTATACTTCGCCTGCCCTTATAATGTGACCAGTCCATTGCAAACGGTTAAGCTTTGTTATCGTGACAATATCTGGGTGGTTACACAGTTTTTGAAGTTCGAGAATGAATAATATTCTCCAAATGCCCTTTTCAAAAGCAGCACCAAATATTTTTCATAGAAATTTGTGCTCATCGGCCTGGTTTAGCGTCCAAGTTTCAGTAGCGTCCCATTCTTAAGTGATAATCCCATTCTTCTTGCCACTTTGTAAATTTTTATAAAGGCTTCTTTAAGGTCATCAAGGAATGTTACTATAATGTCAAACTCATCTGCATAAGCTTGGATTTGTGCCGATTTGATCCGTTTATGGTTACGCTAGCTTCCCTTATAGCTTTGTTAAGGGCGAGATTAAATATCAGGTATGAAAGGCCATCACGTTGGCTGAGGACATTTCTCGATATGAATTCTGGTGACAGCGAATTTCCTATTTGACAACGTTTCTAATATTTCCTTGTGTTAATTTAGTCGAATAAGTTTGTGTGGGATTCCAAATTCGTTCATAACAGCGCCGAAATGGGTTCGTGTAATACTATCATATGCAGCTTTGAAGTCAATAAATAAGTGAAATATGGTGACGTGGCTTTCTTGGGGGTTTTCACGGATTTGTTTTAAGGTAAAACTTTGGTCTATAGTGAAGGTATTCGTACAATATGTTAGATAATATTTTATGGTAGATATTGTTTTCGGTCAATGGTTTTCACAATCAAAGTTTTGACTCAAAGTCTACTAAATATTAAAAGCAAAAAATCCCCCGTTGCAAAATTATAGAATACGCATATTGACAAGATTTTACTATTTAATTATTTATCTTTTAATATCAACATTTTTTTGTAAAAATTGGGTTCATTTTTTAAACCAAAACTACATTAAACCATGTTTCAAACTTTGTAAAAGATTGATAACATTTCGACAAATTTTCATGATATCTTCAAACTCTTTAATCCGAATGGAAAAAAATTAAAATTGTGTACGCAATTTTACAGCCCCTTTTAGTACAATAAAGTGTAAGTTTGAAGTAGCTCTAAATACTTATAGATTTTTCATAATTTTTTTCCCTTACGATGTTGCGCATTTCCTTCCTATATCGATTGGACGACACTTTTTTATATGAAAGTGCACACCCGGAGTGAAGTGATGGCACGGATAATGTTCGACGTTCTCTACTTCTTTCGTCGAACCTAGTCCAGATCTGTTCTGTCGCCTAGCCCTTCTCGAATTTGCCAAAACAATAAAAGCCGGCCTAAACTGAAGTTTAAATCAACACGAATATTCGCTATTGCAAAAATATGGCCATTACATTCCTTGTCAGCTTGAACTCATACTATATTTGCAACATACTTTACATCCAGCTCATTCAAGGAACTAACTCTCCCGTCTAGCTACTTTCCATTTGGTGATATTGCAATGTAGGATCCTGAAGCTTGGTTCTCAGATTAATTTGCGATCAACTGTGTTGAGAAGTGGGCACTACCGAACCAGAGAAGTGCCTCTCTTTCTTTTATTAACTCAGCCTGACTACGTTATATTGGTCCGCCAAAGGCTAGAACGGGAACCATAGGCTCAGGTTCAGAATGATCTCTTTATAGTAGATCAACCTTATTGTCCAGTTTCCATCGCTGGTGACGGCCGCTGATCTTGGATCTGGATCCATAGGGCTTTCCAATTTATCCCTCTCGGAGATTCTTATGGAGTGCTTGTTTTAGAAAAACGAAAAGTTAAGTGAGGTTGTCTACTTCGTGTAGTTGTACTGGATTAGCGCTTCCACTTTTTGAATGTCTACATCTCAGATCCCTCCGGGTCAAACACACTCGTGAGCATTACCAGCCACACTACCTACTTATACGTAAACTACAAATAAACTCGCATACTTTTTTATAGAAAAATTACCATCGAAACTCTCTGTCTGTGATTGCTACGTGAACCCTATTAAAGTAGCCATCGCTAACGTCCCACCAAACTTGTTATAGTGGATTCATCTGTTTCAAAAAATTCACCATTGCCTGTTTCTGTGCTGAGCCAAATCCATCGGTTTCACGGCGGTCAAACAAATTTTAAAATTTTTGAGAGTTTCTCAGTTCTTACTGGGACAAATTTTGCCCAAAGATGATTTCTTGGTCATTTCTTTGCAAAATTAAAGTGAATCCAAAAAGTAGCAGCGCATCATGTGAAGGGTCAAAATTATTTCGGACTGGGCTCTACAAAAGTTATACTCTGACCCGAATTTTTTTAGTGTGAAATGCCACCTTGGCAACGAGCATAAACTTTAAATTGTTTGATCGATAATTTAAGAGAAATCAATCCCTACAGCCATCTACCGAAAAAATAAAAGAACAATTTTTTTGGATGGCTTCGTATTAAAGGTTTGTTTAATTTCAAAAATTAATATGAGGCCTCCCCAATTTACAATTTACTAAAATGTGCGCCATCCTTACTTATTTTTAGTAATATTGAAATAATTTTTTCGAAATACTATGGCCCAATATTCATGTTTCTTTATTTTTTTACAAACACTCGTGACTTTTAATCATTAAAAGTGCATATGCTTTTTGTTATTTGTCAAAATTCAATTAACTCGCAAATTATTAATGTTCTTTGAATCAGAAGGAAAGATAAAAAAAGATGAAAAATGGTGTGCCCTCGTATGTTTCTGATTGATTTTTAATTAGAAAAGCAAGATAATTCTTCAAGCGTAAAATTGCGGCATCATCAGCGCTCATCAATGGATGTATCCAAGACCGGCTCCATAATCCCCACCTCCAGCTGCTCTCATTTCCACAGCCCCACATAGTAGACTTTTTGTCGGTGCTACGGTTACGGTAGATTAGGCCAAGCGGAAGTATAATCAAAAGAAATAAAAGCCAAAATACTATTAATGAAACAAGAAGAGCAAAAGAAACATTAGATATTGAAATCATTAACAGTGCGATTATCAATGCGGGGCGCGCACAAAATCAAATTTATCAGCCGCGGTCGGTCTCTGGCGGAAGATGGCAATGTTGAGCGGAAGAGGTGGCACGCGTGGCAGAAGCGTGGTATAGAAATGTATTTAAAAATGGTTTTCAAGTGAGGAAGCCAGAAAATGTATACGTACATATGTACATATATCTATAGCGGATGCTTGTATGTGTATGAAGGTGTGAATCTTTTCTTGTGCATACATGCACACGAGTAACTTTTTTGTTTCACCGTGGCGCGCCTGGTGGCATGCTTGTGTTGTTGCTCTGCCTAAAGCAGCTGATAGCTGAAACTGGTAACAATCAGTTTATGAGATTCTCGATTACCGGCACGCGGAGTGATTTTTTGCAGACGCATTCGAAAAGATTGTTGGTAATTCGAAACCGCTGAAAGGTGTTAATGCTGCTGTGACGTTTGGTGAGTGTCATGAAGTGCAGCTGCAAAGTTGAAATTATTGCAAAGACGATTTGTAGCAGCTTGGGTTGGATCGAAAGGTGTAAAAATAGCACATTTGTATTATAAAATATTTAAGCACGGTATATTAAATACATACATATATGGATACGATTCTCTTGGCGTCTACATTTGTACCGAGAGTCAAATGCTTATCAAATTCTCATCGCTGATTCAAAAAGCAGCTGTAAAATACTGAGAATATTTTTTGCTCAAACAAAGTATGAATATTTCAAATGTTGCAGAGGCTTGTTCGTTGCATCATCCCTTACTGCACAGAGTGGCATTCTGATAGTTAATACATCTTCCCATTTGTTGTTGTGTAGACGGGCGAGTCTCTAATGAGCTCCGGCTCAAAAACTAGGATCCTCTGACAGATGGAAAGTATCATCGCCCATAGGTGGTAATACTATCTTCTTTCAAGAAGTGTTCGCCATAACTGCGGCTGCTTCAAAGGAGGCAGGTATCAAGGCCCGTTTGACTGCGTGGGTAAATTAGAAGACTTTGGGCGAGGCTATATAAGTATACAGGTTGATAGAGCTTGGCGTAATTTCGTTGGACTTAGATATGTAGGTGCAAAAACATGCAACCGGCTGAGAGATTCAGCTCAGCCAGCACAAGGCTCTAATCTAGGAACGTTTGTCATAGACACGCTTACACTACTGGCAGTGTTACATTTTGTCTAAAATAATTTATGCCTCATATTTCATTTCCTTGAGTGACATCTCAACAGCATTGTTGAAAAAGATTCGACTTATATGATGATACTCCATTTTATTCAGAGCAAGAATAGAATGACTATTACGTAAGGTTGTGGGTGAGTTCGTGTGGTGCGGCTAAACACTTTTTGGTAAATTTATATAGCCTCAAGAACGGTGTGGATCGTTGAAATGAGTCATGATATTGCATTGAGGTGGATGACATTATTTGAGCTTCGGGACGAGCTCTTGTTGGAATGCATTTATTGAGCCTTGTGGCTCACAGTCACATTAACATAAGGCTTCGCCTACGCAATCCCCATGGATGTCGATTTGATAGACTTGAACCCAACGGATCGTCATCGTTTTAAAAAGAGTACGTTCCGTATGGTTAGTTACCCTTCAGAGGCTTTGGAACCTTAGGAGGAGCGATTGTTTGGCTATGTAAATAATACGGCTCGACGCGAGGGATCATACAATGGACAAGCCTAAAAGAATTTAACAAATTTTTAAAAACAAAATACTTGGAAAACTCTAGAATACCGAATTCGGAATGAATACCTCTGTGCGAAAGCACATTGTCAACATAATGCAACCTCTAACACACTTGCTCAAACTGTGGAATCTTATGCCCAATGACGGGCTTCGAACTGACGCATCACAAGACCGAGGCTGTCCTGATAAGTAGAATAAAGTGTAGAGAAGTGGCTTCTATCAATGTTGGCGGTCATGAAATAATTTCGAAGTTGGAGATAAAGTAGCTAGACGTCATATTTGAAGTTGCAAAGTTGTACATGCACTGAGAATGGTGATGTTGGAAGTGGGAGGACCTAAATAACAATGTAGACTCCTAGGCTCCTCCTGTACGGCGCACAAATCTGGTCTCAGGCTCTTAAAAAATCATTATATCCACGAGAATTAAGGTCACTGGATCAATTATGTGCTGTTAAAGTTTGCAGCGCGTTCGGCACAACCTCGGAAGAAGCATGAATGAATGCTTTCCAACTCTGAATGGATTGTTGAACTGCATGAGCTTTATAATTACACGGATAGTGGATGAAGGGAGTAATCGCTAGGAGTGTTATAGAACAACGAGTTAGCGAAACCAAGGCAACAAAGCAACCGTCCACTTTCTTTAATAAGTAAATATAAAACTGGGTAAGGAACCTAAACCTGAAAAAATTTAATCTCTCTTTTCTTAACTACATTAAAAAACAAATTTCAAACAGAGCATTGAATACAATTCTTTAAGAAAAATGCCAACTTTGTGTTCGCTTAAGAAGTATTCGAAATAAGACAAAAAAAATTCTCATTCCATATCGTTTGTAACGAAAAATTAGTAGGATGCCACCAAAGGAAGTATCTTTGAAATAAGCCAAAAAAATCCTCTTTTCATATCGTTCGTAAAGAAAGTTAGTAGGAGGCTACCAAAGGAAGTATCTCTGAAAGTGAGCCAACAATTCATACCAATTCTTATTGTCTAAATTTATAGTGACATCACCTGTATACGAGGGTTGCCTTTGCAACACTACTATGATGAGCTGTAAATCGATATTTTTATTAAACAGTTTGGTGTTCTCTGGCATAAGCATGCTTATAATGTTTTCACTTACGAGCTTTATATGTTCTGTTTTCAGATTACCCAAAGGATGAAATGATCTCGATAAAATTTCCGTGCGATGATTTATTCGACAGGAGATCATTAATGAACTTACTTCGACTTTTTGGTACAACCAGTTCCTATCCATGGACGACGAATTTCGAGAAGACCGTCCAAAACGATCCTCATGCGACATATAGAGACAGAGACATCCATAGAGGTATCCTTGGTCATTAGTGAAACCAGCATTCATTCAAAATTGCAAGAAAATTTGGTAGTCAAGAAAATTTGTTCTCGTTAGTTACTGCATAATTTGACAATTGCCCTAAAAAGGACTCCTTTCAAATGGTGTAACGAAATATTGAAGCAACTCAGCCGCGGTAGTTCAAAGTACGCGGGGGACGAACCTTGGATCTATGTGTATGCGCCGGAAACAAAATAACAATAGACAAGGGTGTTCCAAGGCGAGCTTAATGTAACAAAAGTTGTTTACGGAAGAAACAGCTCAAATCAAATGGTGGCTGTTGTTGTTGTAGCAGCATAATCATTCCCTATACATATATGGGGGATGCTGCTGAAGTGACAGTCCTTGGCCGGATATAAATCCAGGTCGTTCCGGTAACGTAGAACCGACTTTCGTGGGAACGCAGAATCTGGTCGTTTCGCAACTGTACCACTAGAGAAACATAAAGTAGTCAATTCTGAGTGGTAAACAACCATTTGGTTGCCAAAAGTTTTCGGACAATTAAGGAACACTAACCACCGAAGACGAATCATCCTTCACTAAGGCAATGCGAGCTCTAACGTAACGGTTTACACAAGCACTCAAAAGATCGAATGAATGGGTCATCCAACTTACAGCTCTGTTTTCTTTTTGTTCTCGAACATCAAAAATTAAATGAAACACCAAAAATAAAATTCATTAAAACGAACCACTGCAGAAACTGTTGAAACTTTTAAACAACTCGTTTTAGTGGTATCCACTTTTGGGTGGCAAAAGTGTTTTCAAAATTGCTTCAACTTTTACTTTATTTTCATTATTAGGCGCAAAATACAAAAGGCAACCTTGGTATAATCTGATTCTCCCCTAATTCCTTCTAGATACAACAAACAATTCTTATTGATTACATGCAAGTTAACTTTCTTTATTATTTATTCACATATAAGCGACTGTTTTGTTCAATAAATCTATTGAAGAAAAAAATTCTGAATTTTTCTTACGTCTACCACTTTTTTCCCATTGAAAAAATATTAGATAAGTCGGAATACTGCTACAAATACTTGTAAAGCTTTTCTAACCACATAAATGTGGAAAATGGAAGTCATTTTCATCATTGTCCTATTTTTCCTTTTACATGATCGCATTCTATTTATTGTGTTGATACATAAAAGTCAATTCATTATTGCCCACAATACTTCACAGTCCATTAGTTAAAGGCGATCATCGTTAACGACTTATAGTAAGTGGTCATTGTGCATTCTATATACATTTTATGTTAGCCATTTGATGCAGCACAGCTCAAGCTGAGCATTCACAAAGAAAAAAATAAAAAAAAATAAAAAAAACGTTATATGCAATATAAAAAAAATTAAGCTAATGTTTTGTTACTTATTTTGGAATAAATAGTTTGAGACCCAATCATAATGAAACAATTTTGCCAAAGTAAATTTTTAGTTTTCGACTACATTCACGAGGTTCGCCTTTCATAATTTGCGCCCAAACATGTAAACACAAAAAAATAGTAATGAAAAATACTTTATTGTTTTTCAAAATATTCTCTTTGGAAATCAATACTCTTTTTTGCATTCGCTTGAACGCTTTCAAAGCACTTTTGCCACTCAGAATTGGATAGCTTCAAAATGAGCTGTTCAACAGCTTCTTAGGGCGTTGCAAAACGTTGAACTTGCATTTTAATTTTGATGTTCAGGCACAAAGAGAAATAATTAGGTGCCAAATCATGGTTTTAAGGCCGCTGACGCATTCATTTGAGCTTTTGAGTGCTTGTGTGAGCCAATACGCGAGAGCTTACATTGCCTTGGTGTAGGATGATTCGTTATCGGCTGTGCGTTGTTCTTAATTCTCCGAAAACCTGTGGGCACACAAATGATTGTTTACTACTCAGAATTGACTGTTTTATGTTTCTCTACTGGTGCAGTTGCGATGTGACCAGATTTCCCGAAAAAATAAGGGACCATTTGCTTTGAGGTGTTTCTTGCACAAACAATTTTTATTGGAATAAGCTCATCTTGGTACACCCATACTATTAATTGTTGTTTTGTTCCCGGCTCATGTGCATATATCCAAGAGTCGTCGTCTGCTAGGATATCATAGACGTGCTCTGATATACTGCAGCTGAATTGCTTCGACATTTGTTTACATCCAGCGACACGAGTCCTTCTTTGTGCATGCCCTCCGGCCCACGAACACGCTCAAGATCATAACCCGCATTCAATAGAACTGTCTTTTCTCTTACCGCAATATTATGGCCTGAGAAGCTTTAATAACGCGATTTATACATTTTCCAAATTAAATAGTAAATATTATAAAAAATTTTGCCTCTGGTTGACTGCCTTTTTAACTTTTTAATATTGGTGGTTGTATTTAAATAAAATAAGCGTGTGTTATAGAGAATTTTTGGAGACTTTTGTAAAGAGATAAGTATTTTTATCGTTAAATGCCCGAATTAATTCTTAACGATAATTTATAAAATCAAAAGACTGACTATAACTCAAAAGATATATTGACTACATTGGTGTCTAATAATTTTTAAATTAGGTCCACAAATTTAGACATTATAAGCAATAATTTCGTGGTAGTAGTAGAAAGAAAATCCTACAGTTTCTCAAAATGTTTAGCAGTGGATATTAAAATTTCTAGTTAGATCACTTTTCATACACTTTTACTGCTTACACATACACATTTAGCTGCTTCACACAATTACTTTGCTTCTAATTGCATTTCGTATATTCGGCTTTTAAGAGCCATACCATAGCAATTACACAAATAGCTGAAATAAGCAATAAATAACCTGCACATTTATGGTTGTGTATGTGCGAGTGGATGCGCTGGAGCAATTTTAATTAATACCAATTACCCAAATGCTGGCCAAGAGCAAGCGATTAAAAATGTTTCATACTTTTCACACTCCACTGGTTTCTTATATAAGAAAGAATAAATAACAAAGCAAATTCGAAAATTAATGCAGGATCTTTTAGTGAAAAGAAATATGTTCAAAGGAGAATACTCTTCATTTAAAGATTGCGTCTTCATAGGAAGAATTGAGAAAACCTAAACATATTTAGCCACAATTCTTTCTTTTAAAATGGAATGCAATAAATTGAAGAAAGTGTAAATCCTGCAATTTCAATGGAGGGTGTGAAGGTGCTTTAAATCATTTACGTATACAGGCAGTTTACGATGTCATTTCTATGCATAGATTTCATTAAACTAATGCATGTTAATGTTTTGCCTCGTTCCTTTTATGTTTTTTTTTTTTATTGTTTTAAGAGCAAAATTTGAATTTTTTCTTTAGTTATTCGACCTTTTCTGCTGCTTAGAGCAAGTGAAATTCAAAATTAGTAACAAACGCCCATAAAACTTTCATTCATCTCTCAATACACACCCATTCACAAAAATTACAAACACATGTATTTATCATTGAATACCCTGTAGGGAAAGTAAAGATATATTATGATAACATTACACTTGGCTTTAATAAAAAAATTTTGTATCCGTCATACTTAAGTACTTGAAATTGTATTGAAAAAGTAGAATTACGTAAAATCCAACCCTGCTGTACAGTTAATTTCTATAGAATATAATTCAAGTTGTTTGAGTTATGAAATAAAACCGAATTAATGTGGTAGTGTCGCTGAAGTGAGCGGCGCCAAGTTTGATATGTTAAGCAGATATTCCATAACTAACTTTTCTTTTCACCAATTTCACCTAAAGAAGCCGCATTCTGGACACATCTGTACCGATTGTTTGACACAGGACGTCCTGTGGCAGAGTCAGGAATTAAAAGCTAAAAAGAATTACAAATGATAAAAGTTTATTATGAAGAAGACAACTGAGGATTTTAGTTTAGTTTTTTTTATTATTTCCTTTAAATGTTCTTGGTGTAATACTATCAAAACGGCACGTAAGTACTACTTGTAGCGTACCTGGGGTACTCTTGCCATCTTACCTACCTACCTAATACTAGACCCCAAGCCCCACTGGAAGCTGCGCATAGAAAATCGAGTAAAGAGGGCCACAATAGCCTTCTACGCCTGTAAATCTATGTTCGCCAAAAAATGGCGTCTCAAGCCACGTGTCGTACTTTGGATATACAACTTAGTGGTTCTGCCAATTTTGATATACGGTTGCCTAGTTTGGTGGGTAGCTCTTCAGAAGGGCTACAACAACACTAAACTAGAGAGAGTGCAGAGAACTGCATGTATGAGCATCACTGGTGCTTGTAGAACATGTCCCACTGCTGCGGTTAACGTTATTCTGCACTTACTTCCTGTGGATCTGCAGGTTAAATCCATTGCTGCTCAGAGCGTTATTGGATTGAAGGAGATTGGCCTTTGGAGACAACTTTCTGTAGGACACAGTAGCATCTTGAAGCAGATATCCCCTTCCATCTTCGTTCTTCGCAGTGATCTCTCCATCCGCAAACTGTGCAAGATTGGAAAGAGCGGTGAGTCGGCACGGATATAGATACCTCTGTTTTCACTGACGGATCCAAGATGGAGTCTGAAGTGGGAGCAAGGACTTAATCTAAATCAGCCAGCATTTCGGTATCCTTTAAACTGTCGGAAACAAGCAGAGGTCTTTGCGATCCTGCAGGCATGCAAAATGCTTCGGGATCGCTGTTGGGAGGGAGACATTAATATTTTTCCCATAGTCAAGCTGCGATCAAGGCCCTGTCATCGCCGTATTGAAGAGAAACCACTTGTTGCAGCAGCATAATCATTCCCCTTGCATATACGAGGAATGCTGCTGAAGGGACAGTCCTTGGCCGGGTCGTTCCGGTTACGTAGAACCGACTGCCGTGGGAACGGAGAAACCACTTTTCTGTCTTTGCTATGTGGCCTAGCGGCTTCAAGTAAGCCTTGAGCCCGGAATCAATCGAATAGTAGACCCACTCGTCTACTGCAGGGCCCGACTTTTGTTTCAACTCAATTTGAATTCATTTGCGATCTAAGAAGAGAGCGCATTCACCTCTATAAAAAGTTGTTTACGCTGACGCTTTGCCAGTCTATTGAGAAGTCACAAATTTTTTATTTCCCATTCATATTTATAAAAATGCCGAGGATCATCGAAAGTATCGAATTTCATATTTGGTGATACAGATAAAAATCAATTAAATTTTTATTGAAAATAAGTTAAAATGAAATTATATAAATTGAATGTGAAAACTGATAATCACAAAGGGTGTGTGGGACTTTTTTCTTCGTGGGCTGGGCACAAATTTCGGCTCCCAAGTAGTTCTCAAGAAGTTCTTTAATTTTGTTCTTCGCCTCTTTCACAATTATCTCAAAGTAAATGCTTCTGTTGTACACGGATTTTTTACAGCGGGATAATATAACTTTTAGCGCTTCAAATTAACAGTAGGCTCCTCTTTCTGAGTTAATTTCAACTGATCAGGGGCAGGCTAAGGGCAACATCTACATATATGAGCCGTGTAGAATTGCCCTTATTGCTGTGAAATTTTTCAATAGCTCATTAGTTGACTCGAATTTATTTACTACGCAGCCTGTCACGCGAGACGATTAGTAGAAACATTTTTCATAAGAACAATATTCAATATTTTCTGAAATACAACATGATTTGGTGAAATTGTTTTCGAATATGTATGTTTCTTAATACCCTATATGGGTTAAAAAGGGTTTTTGCGCTGACCAACCTAGCAGTGAACTGGATCGTCTTAAACAGAAAAAAATAATAAGTAAAAATTTAATTCAAATCTTGTCCAAATCAGAACTTAGATTTTCAATAAATAAAACGGCAGATGTTATCTGGAGAAAATGCAAAACCACGTCAATATTTGAAAAATTAAACGAGATTTTCCAACAAATTCATACCTGCCCTTTATTATACAAAAACTTATTCAGTTATAAAATTGCTTGCAAACATCGTTTTGTAGAAATTCTAATTAATCACAGTGAAATTGCGACATAAAATTAGTCATTTTTTTTCTAATATAGTTTTTATTAAGTTTAAAGTTTTTGTTAGACATTGAGCTATATTTTTATGAAAAAATAATCAATCTTTAAAAAAACAACGAAAGAGAAATTGTCAAAACTGGCTTATATTTAGTGGTTCTATCATTTTGTCGTGGACTGTAATACACCCAGCTTTAAATAGCTATAGCAGAGGGTCTTATTGGCAAGTTATGACAATTTATTTGTTTCTTATTTAATTTGAAACGTTTTTTTAAGAAAATAAATTCTATTTTCCTACAAAAACCATAGAAATTAAATTTTCAGATTTAAAATTCGTATTAAAAAAGAATAAAAATAAAAATAAAAAAAATAAATAAAAAATATTTCATCAAAATTCCAAACTTTTCAATCAATATGTGTACAAAAATTTCGAGTATTCATAGCCCAACAAATTTTAGTACATATAATAAGGAGTAAGTTCCAAGTAGCTCAAAAATCACGTTAATTTTGGACAAGTTTTTTTTTTCTACTGGCGGTCTTGTACATTTTCTACGTATAACAAATGTTTTATATTCAAGGAAGCATGCAACAAAGTTAGGAATCATAATTGATTTGATGCATTTGGTTTAAATTACATGGAAACTGTTTGTATGTAGCATTAAAAAATAGTGGTCTTTCAAAAATAGTGTATATTTCCTAGACGCTACCTTCTTCTATCTCATCTTTGACATTTGCCAAGTAGACAAATTTCCAATTCAACAACGCGTTAAAATTATTGAAATTATTATGAAAATGGTCGGTCCTTAGGAGCAACATATCACAAAATTCGTAACTTATTTTGCGATTTTTTGTTCAAATGAGTCGCACGTTCAAAGGTTGGTGAAAAAAATTTCCAGAAACTGGTTCTGTCGACAATAGAAAAAGGACTGGCAGACCAAAAACTGGTCATCCTGTTGAGAATATTGCTGCTGTAGCAGCTCCTTTTTAATATTGCCCTTGAAAAGGGTTATCAGGGACTCTACCATAAGCATAAAGGGAACTATTTTAGTTAAATCAGTCCAATTGCTGGCTTAAGAGCAGCAAAATCTATGGGCTTAGAAATAAACAATTCCAATACTAAAGCACTAGTTTCAACTATGTACATCGGACTCTGTCAGACACAATGTGGATCAAATACTAAAAATCGGCGACTATAGTTTCAAAGTAGTGAAGGAATTTAAATATCTTGGGGTAATTATTAATCATGACAACAAAATTTCTGCAGAAATCGGCCACAGAATCCTCAGATTTCATTATATCGCTCATAATTGATAATGCATCTTGCTATACGGTAGTGAAACGCGTACACTCAAAGGTGCAGATAAACAGAAGCTACTGATTTTCGAGAGGAGAGTTCTGCGAAAAAATTTTGGAGCGATATGCGATAGATGAGTGGCGGATACGCTACAATCATGAACTCGAAAAAATATACCTGTATGCGCACCCATCTGTGATAACCACAATCATGATCAACAGATTGAGACGGGCAGGTCACTTATTTCGGGCTAACAAGGATTACCCACCTCACCAAATACGCTTCGGCAAATGGCACATACAGAGAAAAAGGGGCCGGCTGTCGCTTAGATGGATAGACGGCGTAGAAGAAGACACAAGCTTATCGGGATTTTGGGCATGGAGGACACAGGCACGAAACGGAGATAATTTGAGGCATATGGTACAGCAGGTGAAGACCCGACCAGGGTTGTCCAGCCAACAATGATGATGATGAGCAGAAAGTGTTTCTGAACAATCTTCAATATCGATATCTGGAACTCGATGTTCTCAACAATAAGACTGTTTGGCGGAATTCGCCTGGAGACGTTATCATGGTGAACATTTGAATGATGTCATTTTTCACATACCATATAATTGTAAGTAGCCGTATTTTGAATAAAAATAGTGAAACCTGAAAGAATCTGTTGAAATACCCTTTACAAATGTAAATAGCGAATATTAATGAATAACACTTTACACACATATGTACATGCCCATATGTTCATATATATCTGTCCGTAAGTGGCTATATTTAAAAGCAGCCGTGAAACACATTTTAAAATTTTAAGAATACAAATTAAATGCATTCGAATCTGAAATTAGGCCCTTTTTACCGCAACATACACACATATATACATACATACATACATAAGTGCCACAAGCTGCTTTTGTGTCGGGTTGCGTGTTTTGTCCGTCTGCCTATTTGTTACACTTTGCCGCACCGTCGGTAAAATCAATTTTCGGCATTTTTTTCCTTTGTCTTGTTCCATACTGTTTGCCATGCACATGTTTGTGTGTAAGCAGTTTGGTGCTATGCAACAGTGGTTGCATGCAATACGAATATCAGCCTGCATTCGATTAGGAAGCATAGAAGAGTGTTTCAAATTCTCCTTTTCCACTTCTACTTTATCTTCTGCATTTACAATTCATTTGCCATCTACATTATGCTGCATGAATAAAATATGTATGTATGTATGTTATATGTATGCATGTGTGTGTGTGGTTGTGAGTTGGTTTGTGCGTAACTAAATCCGACGCTTTGTTATTCTACATTTAACTGCACACTCTCCTGCCTTCTTCATTATTCCACTTTGTTGGGGCTATCAACTGCAGCCAATAGCCTCTCTTCAACAGCCGGCAGATGTTTTTATTCCAAATCACTTTTGCAGCTTCTAATGCATTCCTTTTGTCTTGTCGGTATCTTTTTCACAATCGTTATAATTTTTTTTCATTTTATTCTCTTATTTTACTATATTTGTGCACAAAAATTTGTGATACTTTCATTGTTAAGCATCGCCACTGTCATTGGCTGCATTTGGAGCAAAGTAAAGCAAACCGGCAGAAAACAAAAAAAAAAGCAAAAATCAAGAAATGTGCGACTTGTTTTAAGGACCTTTTTAAAGGATAAATGGATTGTCGTTTAGTTGTCATCCACAATTTTTCTTGCTTCCTAATTTTTTTCTGCTCGTTTTCTTTTTGCCTTGCCGTTACTTAGCTGATTTATTCAAGTTTGTAAGTGATGTGGGTCCTTTGGCCGTCATTGACGTTGAACGTTGTTAGTGAGATTTCAAATTGTTACTGATAGCACTTTAAATGACAGCGAGATAGTAGTATTTTGGATCTTTAAGTGCTTGTGTGCATGCACTTTTTTCTTCAAGGTAGATAAACAGATAATTGCAGTTACTTTGTTGGGCGAATTCTCTCGAGATAAGGGTTTCAGGGTAAAATAGCTGAATAATAAAAAGGAATGCTTGATAGTATCTAAACCAACTGCAAAATACTTTGAAATTGAAACTAAAAGAAAGGTGTATCAAATCCAGGAAGTACTTAAGCATCTACCGCCGGTGTATTTAAGGCCATAATTATGGAAAATAAAAAATAAACCCAATTAGAATAAAATGAAAGCGAAAGGGTATTATTATCATTACGAGTATTATTACTTTGCTGTGCAATGGTACTGCGACCGCTGATTTCGTCTATTGTGCTTAACCACAAGCCAAAAATTGTAGGCTTCTGATGAATTAGAGTACTTCCTCAGACTTTTTGTTCCATATCACTAGTGGATTTAGAAATGCACCTTCTAGATGTACAAGTCTTCGTCTTGCGAGAGTATCACACTCGCAGATTGTTCAAATAATTTTGGCCTCTCGACATGATATCGAAGACTAAAATCTCCCGCATAGTGCAGTTCGTAAGCTCTCTCTCGCCAGGTTTGGTATCCTACTTGTTTTTCCTCTGGAGAGAAGGATAAAGTGCTCAGCCTGTCCTCGTCCTGGACTCTCCCTCCAATGTTGTGTGAATTCCTTGTCCTTCCAGTCTTTGACAAATTCCTTTATGTGTGATTTAAGGAGCACGAAAATGTTTCCGGTTCATGGTAAAAATGAGAAAATTGTTCTTAAGTTATCCGGCATTTCGTAAAACAAAGTGAACTATCCGACGCTTGTGACATACATAAGTGATATCACCGACTTTTCATCAGTAGCAACGGCTACTATGGTAGCCGTCTGTGACTTTGAGGAGCGGTATATTAACTAGTCTTGAATTAAAATATACCAGGATATGTTCATAAGCTCGGCTCGAGACTAGCCACGTAAAATGACTACCAATAAAGTGTTCTGGCGATCAAATACCGTTTAGTAGATGTAAGAGACGGAGTATGGTTAAAAGTACGTCGGGCTCTACTTCGTCTACTATAGCCACCATCCGGTATCAGGTTTGAGGTGAGAGAGAAACTACGCCACAATCAGCTAATTTGCATACCGATTGAATACCACGACGCACAAATTAGAAAAAAGCTTGAATGCTTAAAGTTGAAAGAAAACATTATGGGAATTTCATCAATTTACTAACTCCAACCAGTTGCCCACATGAGCTACAGCTAATAATTATGAGAGAAAATGTCTTCAATGTCAAGATCAACTTTGCCTACGACAGTACTAGTCCAGAGGTTCGGATTCGTTTGCTAGGGAGCTTAAGTTTACAACTTTTTGGCCTTCAGTAATGTTTATGGAGTTAGCAGAGGGGCACAGTAGTATATAAAATATTAAGAATGTTCAAGTTGTGAAAGTATCGAAATAGAAGAGAAGATAAGCGAAGAGAAAACGTAAAAGGTACTTAGGTATAAGCAACTATTGGCAGGAAAAAAATGTGTCAGTTTCTTATTTTTATTTTTAGTGGTAGGAGGTACCAAAGACGGACGGCAAGGACAAAGAACTGACATTCTGTTACTAAGCAACTGTATTTCATACTAAGTAAGTTAAGAGATCGAGACGGTTTTCAAAATTGAAGTCGGTCCATAAAGTATTTGGGCTCCTCAGAAATAGTGACTTTGTGGAGATGTGTTAAGCATTTTAACTTTAGCATATCATTAAATCGTATAGAGAATATTAGTTTAGAAAAATCGGATATGTGCTCGTGGCGTTTTATACAATAAACGTATTTAGCAATTTTGTTGTAAGGACATTAAGCTTACTAGACTGTTACAATCAGCATACGGTTCACAACCTTATAGTGACGTTGGTAGTAAGAACGTTTTCGCTAAAAGCAGTCGAATTTTCACTGGGATAAAATGCTGATTAGTCCATAATGATCGTAGCATACTATAGACTTTAATGGAATTTGTAGTGACAGTCACGCTGCACTGAAAGCCCTTACTAACCCACGCTGCTCTTCGAAGTTAGTCGGTAAATGTAAGACAAAACTGAATAGTGTTGCAAAACACAACAAAGTCAGTCTTATTTGGGTGCCTGGACATTGTGGTATTACAGGGAACGAGTTAGCTGATAAATTGGGAAATGAAAGCTCTGCAAGTATGACACTAGGCTTTGAATCCTTTCTAGGTGTCAGTTCCGCATCGATTCAACTATGAATTGACGACTTCATGAAGTCTATCCATAGAGGCCGTTGATCTGAGCTGAACTCGTGTAGAGTAGGCAAAAGCTTTGTGAAAGAACCAAACAGGAAAACAACGATCTTTCTCCGCAAAAAAACTACCTGAGAGTACTGGTGGGTGTAATCACAGGGCACAACGTCTGTGGCTACCATGGGGGTTGTAAACAGCCCGTTATGCTTATGCTGCCTTGAGAATGACGACAATGCAGAATCGGTGTTATCTCTCGAAGAGGTGATCACGATTGGCCACCAAGATCTTGTGTTTTAGCACCTTGTGACTTTTTTCTTTGGGGTCATATGAAAGAGAAGATCTACGACAACAGCGCAGGGGCTATTCAAGACCTCAAATATTGAATTCATGAAGCTATCAAGAACATAGGACAACCACTATACGGTTATGGAAAATTTCATGAAAAGGATTTTGTCCTGTAAGCGTGGTCGTGGTGGTCATTTGCTTGATGTTATTTTCCACTATTAACGGCAAACCTCCCTTTTTATAGTGAAATAAACATCCGATGATTTATAACAAAAAATTGCATTTTTCTTTGAATATCAAAAAAACACCTCTTATTGGAAAACACTTCATATTTTAACCCTCTATTATACTTAAATTTACATTTTTGAGCCGCTCTCAAAACAACTACAATATAATGAAAGGTCATTAAAACAAGCAATTAGAGGGTTAAAATGTCTTCGAAAATTGTTGAAGATAAAAATACTCATATGGATCGAATGCCTTAAAAAAAATACTAAAGAGTGGTTAAATTTCAAGGGCCGATGTTGAATGCGACCCACACTTAAACGTCAACGACACCGTTGGACTTCTTTCTTTGGGGTGATTTGAAAGAAAAGATGTACGTCGATAAGCCAGCAACAGTTCAAGTGCTAAAGGATGACATGATTCGGCACATTAACGGCATAGAACCTGAAATATGCCTCAGCGCCATCGAAAATTTGGACCATCGGATGGAGGTGTGCCGCCGAAGCCATTTGGCCAATATTTTGTTCCATACCTAATTGAGCTATACCAATATTACTATACTAGAGAGAAATGACAATAATTTCTTAAAAAAACTGTATTTTATTTAAAATCAACACCGGCCCTTAAAACTTAACCACCCTTTAGATAAGGAACTATTTGCATTTGGTGGTCTTTGGAGGTGTACCGCCGGGGCCGTGGCGGCCATTTGGCCAATATGTTACTTTACACATAATTGAGCCATACCAATATTATCATAATAAAGAGAAATCACAATAATTTTCTGAAAAAAATATATTTGATTCAAAATCAACACCGGCCCTTGAAACTTAACCATCCTTTAGTTCAAGCTAATGTTTACACATTTAGCACAGATAAATTCAGACCTTACACTTGTGAGCGTTATGCCGGATCGTTTTTTTTTGGAACGCAATTTTTACAACTTCTATCGCATAGGATGAGTTCTATGCCTCGTATTTACATCAAAATTTCCACACACCCCCTCTGCATCCCCAATACCACAATCAGGTTTTTCTTTTGCTAAATTATTCACTTTTTTTATAAAATGATAAATAACTTAATTTTAAAAAATATTCTAGCGCTCTTAATAGCACACCATATCCTAATTCATTCATATGTGTGTACATACACAAATAAAAAAAAAATGTAAATACATTTACACTATGCACACATGGAAGTTCCGCACTTATATACTTACTCGTTTGCGGTTACAGTCGAAACACATTTTTGCTTTTAATCAGCTGCCATTTAGTGTAAACTTCAACAAATTCCACTCATGCACTTCTTCCGCTTGCTTTGACTTTGACTTGTAGGAACCGATCAATGATTACATAATTAAGAGCCATTAAGGAAGGGAAAATGCAAAAAAGAACCACTTCCTGCCCTCTGTACTTATTTCTATATAGTTATACACATATCCTTCCAGAATGATTGTCCTTTGCCATACGGGCTGCTGGTGCTGGTGGCACTTGGCTAATTTATTTTTGCATTAGCAGTGGCATTTTTTCCGCTAGCAGGCGAGATTGTAATCTGATACTTCCGTATTTGACATTTTATGCAATCAAGGAACAAAACAAAGAACATAAAAGAAAAAAAAAATATTAATAATAATTCATCAATCGCGTATAAAACAATGAAAATTATACATACATACATAGTGTACGAGCTTTTGTGCGAAAATTGAGCAAATATTGTTTCTGGTGCGCTTGTAATTCGATTAATGTGTGAATGGAATGGAGCGAGTGCTCCGTTGAGTCCTTGTATGGTTGCGTGCGGGCGTTCGTGCGTGTGTGTATATGGCAATCTAGCTCGTGTAAGCATGTGAGTGTGTCAATTATTGCTGTGCACAGCATCAATTACTACCCTGCGGCTTTCCTGTGGATGAATCCACCTTTGTTTTACGCGTTGTTCAGCAAACAATGGACCTCATATCGGGGGTACATTGCTCACATACATATATATATGTGTACTAACACACATACTTGTGTTCTATGTGTGCAGAAATGAGGAACGATTGTTCGCTTGAAATTTATTGCTCAAACTGGGTTTATGAACTATTTCTATTTATTTTTTATTTGTTTTTTTTTTTTCACTCCAATTGCTCTTTTCGTGTAGTTGGAATTTATATTTTTCATTTGATTTGCGTCACGCCAAATCGCCATATCCTTTTCATCTCGTACTCACTCACATTCCTGTCTTTCTTTTCTTTTTTGCTCGAAAGCGTACGATAGACCATTCTTGTATTATTGTGTCTGTGTTTTTTATGCTAAACCTATTTAGCACATATTTTTACAACCACTGCCAGAGCAATAATATTGTCCTCATAAATTGATGTATAAATTTTGTGATATAAAAATTTTCCTTGACAACACTGAATTGCTCTATGAACTTAAGCCATGACTTCCATTTGATTGTTTCGCGTATAATCGATTTTATAAAATTCTTTTTTAGTACGAAAACACAGAATAGCATACATATGCTTGCGTATACAGATACAGAAATTCACCCAGAGTGGGGGATAGATTTGTACATTGCTATGTGTAACACATCAAATTAGATCTGATTAAAAATAAACAATGAGAGTATTCAGTTAATGCTCTAAACGGTCTCCACAGCAAAGCAATTCTTCCATTTTCTTCAGAATAATAGGTGGCGCAAAACTAATCATCCAGTCTTGTTTTTGAATAACATTTTTACTAAATAAAAAATTATTTTGAGTGATGGAAATCTTTATTTTGACCTTACCTTTTGAAAAGCAATGAAGAGCACGCTTTTCTGTTTGTATATTGTAGCTGTCTAGTAGAGGTAGGCAGGTAGGTGAAATGGGCGCCGTTTTGATACCATTATGAGGCCTCTACCAGGCAAATATCTACAGACAACCAGAGCTGTTGATATAATGGAGGAGATTGATTGGATGTAGGTTGGCGCACTGCCCCAGGCTGTAGAAAAAAGGCGCGCCCAGTGACTTTAGTCGTCTAGCTGCCAAACCCGGCCAATTACAGAGAAAGTACTCTACAGTCCCCTTCTCTGAAAGGTCCCCACAGCTTTTGCAATGGGGGCTAAATGGTAACCCTAGCTTTTCCGCGTGTGTCCCGATCGTCCAGAGACCGGTAAACACAGCTACGAGTGTGGAAATTGAATGGTGAGGAGTCCAAAGGACTGTCTGAGTCCTTCGTATATCGTACTGGGGCCAAAGGGTTTTCGAAATAGCAAATGAAGAAATGGAGCTCCATATTTTCTCCCCTTTCCTGAGAAATAATTTGTGCAGTTTCCCTTTAACAACTGTCAGGGGGATGCCGATAACCGTCAGTCCACTTCTTGGCAAGTTCATCAGCAGTTCCATTTCCCTCTATGTTTCTATGTCCTGGAACCCAGCTGTCTAGTATATAAGTGCCTAATATCACGTATGACCGACGTACGACGCCATTTGAAAAAATTATAGATCTTCCGATAGGGTGATTAATTTGGTCCACCTTGTATCTATATATGGTAATTGGCTCCTCTTCCTATTTCTGGCGTTTTCATGTTTTTTCCTCGAATGGAAGTGTCTACAGATTTATGCCGCTTCTGGGTGGCAGATGCTATTTATGAGGAGCTGTTTCTTGGCAGAAATACTCTCGTAGGTTTGTCATTGCCTGCTGAGAAGTGACCCCTATTAGAAAAAAAATGTCTATCATTTGGCGATTGAAGCCTGGGCTATCGAACATGAGTATTACCGAATGGTACTCACGCGCCACTCCATTCGGTTGCGACGGCCAATTCTTCACATTACTCTGACTTTCGTTCGATCTAATCGACTTTAGCTGGGCACATCGAGTCGCACTAGTATTCGCAAATCGTTGGCCGGATAGTTGTGATAGTTTTTCTAATTATTCAGTATTTGACATCTAACCAAGTTACCATTGACATCCAGTTCTCCAAATATTCGGTACGTTTTGCCATTTTATCACGCTTCGTTTAAGAACATTTTTTAATATATTATATTACCGAAATTTCAGCCAAGTTATAAATACGCGATTATTTAAATACGATGTAAAATCATCTTTTCGAACATGAAGAGGCCAATTTTTGATTCAGCAGCGGTGTCAGTAAACAAAATCGCCACTATTGGATCGAAAAAAGAATATCACCCAGACCAACTTTGCCAAAGAAATTACTAGTTCAGAGCGTAAGATATTTTTCCCAACGATTCTCTTGGATCGTTAAGTCGAACGATGTCAAATCCAGCAAAGCATTAAGAGCCGATATTGATTTTACTCATGGCTCCCATCATAGGCATACGAACTCTTTTGTAGCCCGTTTAACACAACCTTACTACTGACTTAAGCTATGTATGTATTGCCGATACTGTTAGAATCTTTTTGCGTATACCTTCAGCTCAACGCTATTTTTCCAAGTTAGCTTCATTTCCTAGATATTTTACTTCCATGGAAAGACTTCGGTTTATGTCTGTAAACACTATAAGGTTGAGTTCTTCCAGTTCCCTCTTTATCTTGAGCAAGACTACATCTGTCTGGTTGGTATTGTGGCAAGACCATATAAAATGCACCATTCATCAGTCTTAATCAAGATACTCGATGTTTTTAAACAAACCTACCTGACAGATTTCTCGGCTGATAGTGGTACGAACATCATCCGCGTAAGAGTGAATGTGAAGGAAGGTTTGCATTTTTGTTAATACGGATCCCATTACTAAATGTTACAAGATAGGTGAGAGTACGCAACCCTAAACCTCAGTTTTCTCCCCTACAGTCGGTAGTCCTTTAAATAACATGAACTGTATCCACCAATGTCCATTGCCTTCTGGCCATAGGGCACATAGAGTCAAAACTAGGTAGCGTTGGAAAAGGGATCGCCGACCATAACCTTTGATATGTTTCGATCAGGCGTATCAGACACTTCAGCAAGAAAGATGTCAGACGGATTAGTCCCGGCTTGCAGATGTAAACTTTCCTCCACAGTGTGGGAGCGTGTTCCTAGTCCTAAAAAATCTTATAAGATCCTCCATATTTAATCATAATCGAAGACGCACCATCCTGACCACGTGACACATAATCGTCAAAAGAGTCTAAACAAAACTTTACTTACACCTCAGTCACGACCCGGGATGCATACTAGTTTATTCTGGCTTCAAATAATTCATTCTTGGGTGATTGGCCGAGTTCCTTCACCAATTTATGCCGTACGTCTTCATGTTGTTCGACAAATGGAGGGCCCTACAGTTTCAAGCCGACTCCGAATGGCAGATATTGTTATGAGGAGCTTTTTTATGGCAGAAATGCACTCAGAGGTTTGCCATTGCCTGCCGAGGGGGGACCGCTATTGGAAAAAACTTTTTTTTTCATTTTGGTGTTTCACCGAGATTCGAACCTACGTTCTCTCCGAATTCCGAATGGTAGTCACGTACCAACCCATTCGGCTACGGCGGGCGTCTTAAATTAGGAAAAAGTGATGCTATCGTGCTGTGAAGTCTGTCAAAATGAAACATTGCTAAAACGGAAACTAGAACTTGAAAGACCTTGTATATGATATTCCTTAAAGTATTTATGTTTATATGTTAATGTATTTTAGGCAATTTTCTTCTTGATGACTAGCCTACTGCTTGCAATTGAACTCTTCATAAAAAATCTCATAATCATTGAAGTTAATCGACGGAGGCGTCAAACAAGTAATAACACAAAACCAGAAACAAAATAAAGCAACAAACACTGACTATAATTTGAACTACACCATATGGCGATATATTAAAACCCTCAAACACACGAATACTTGTTTACATACATACATTGCATATACGAGGATACAATAAGTCCTGCCTGCACCTCATAATTGATCATTATACCTAAAAATAAGCCAGTAAAACAAGCAACAATAAATCCAACAAAAGAGCATAAAGCAAATACGGTATACAAAAAAACCGGCACTCGTATCTCTGTAGGTAGTCGCTGAACTTTGATTGAGTAGCGGATAAACTGCCAAAGCCGACATATGTTCTCGTCGCCCTTCTTTTTGGGTCGGAACGCCCCTAAATGTTTTATTTCATAAGGGCATTGCAGCGGGATACATACTATATATTTGTATTGATGTGCATAAACTATGGAATATGTATGGATGTATAGGTACGTATATAAACAAAACCTTTTAAGCCTTTATATGCATGTTTGTATTGTAACACGTGTGTATGTGGGATGTTGTATTACACTACTATATGTTTAATGCAGCCATTCGAGGCAGCCACTGTGCCAAAGGATTATTTTGTTATTTATTTACGCACATCCATATGCTTATACAAATATGTATGTATGTATGAATCTACAAATCAAATTGAGTGAATGAAATTCGATTAGTGGTTTCATGCTAAAGGATTATGATGCAAGTAAAAGCTCTTCCAACAATTATGTAGGTCAATTTAAAAAAGCGCAGCTGCTATTTCCTCTTCAAGAAATTATTGCACGAGTTCGATTGAGTGCAAGGAATAGTGGGTGGCACATTCAAGACCTCGTCCAGAAATAAACTTGGAACAAATTAACGGGAAATATTTTCTATTTTGCAGCAATTTCAAAGACTAAAGGAATCATGCCTCATATAGGATTAAGCTTCGATCTGGTGCAACGAGAGTGAAAGGGTTATAGCGAAAAAAACGATTTTTCAAAAAAAAAAGAAGAGAACGTTTTAAGGTCGGAGAGAAATAGTCACAAAAAGTAGTAAACAAATTTTTTAAAATTTCTTTTTTTATAACACCGTGAATCTATCTTAAGACGGACTTATTTACTTAAAATACTAATAGTTATGTTGTAGGGAATGCCCACCTTGCATATTTTGCCAGCGTTGACAAACTTTCTGTGGTGTTAATGTGGTTTGTTAATTTAGTTTTCCTTTTTCAAGAAATAATTTTTTTTTTTGCTTTATCTGTTGTGATATAGAATCTCGTGCATTGTGCATTATATCTTGAAACGCAATAAGGTTCTTGCGTGATGCACGGCAATCTGCATAGGAATAAAAGTGCTGGGGGTTAATTCATGCAAAGCTGACCTTATTCTATTCAAGAGATGTTAGCGATTCTATGTCTAGTGATCCAAGTATTTGGGCATTGGGGTCGATTTCCCCGAAAATAGGTTTATTTGTAGGCTTGAGTATAATAAGAAGTAAACTGAGAGAAATTCGCTATATACTTGAGTATAATCTATACTATAAAGGTGAATGTCTGTACGTTGTCCGCGCATCACTACGAAACGACAACACCAAATGACGTCAAAATTTTTATACATTCATATTTTCTCCCAATGAAGTTTATAGGCATGTTTTTATGATGGAACTCCCTTCCCACAGCCCCCACGTCGCGCCACCACTCTCATTCGTCACTAATAATCGAATATTTGCTTAAATTTAATCCAAATAATCTTAGTTTTTCCTATTTCCCACTATTTATAGCACACTCTACAGTTCATAATCCGCATAAGCTGTTCAACTATGACCCAAATGCAAAGTTCAAAAACGGTTTGAGATAAAAAATTAATTAAAATAATTTTGCTTGATATTTTTCTGATTGGTTGTTTTGATTTTATTCAACGAGGCATAGCAACGGATGCCGGGTATTGTAATATTGTGGTTATTAATAAAAAAATATTTTCCATGAAATTATTGTTTGTAATTCTTTTATATATGTCGACGCTAAATTCCTAGCTTCATTTGTAGATGCATCAGTTTCGATACCCTTCTCCATTATTTTAAATTTTATTTCAATATGAAAGTAACAGCTTAGTGAACAACTGTGCGACCAGTCAATCTCAAGTTTTTCCAATCAATGATACAAAACCTATGAAGCCACCAAAGCTTCTCGTCAATCTTTTTCTAGTATATTCGCAATACAAAGCTTCGTTTTCATCCTTGTCTCTTTCTTACCTTTTCAAAATTTATTGCTGACATCCTAACGCACAGTAGCACACTCAGTCAAAGAAAATGCTTTTACCTCGCTCTTATACTATAAGGGGTATAAAAGAATGTGATGATAGATTACTTCGTTCGTAGAAAAATTTATTTAACCCAGTATTTTTTGTATACTATTCACAGTAGTTTCACAAAAATGCATATACAGGGTTATTATAACAACTTTTTACAAAATTTTTAGCTTTCACCGACATATACATATCCTAATTCCCTCAAAACTACTCCTACGCGAGCGGGACCGCAGGTTAAAGCTAGTAGGAAATAAACTGAGCGAATTATGAAATAAACTTTGAAATAAATTTAAAAAAATGTGTTATATAGTAGATAGATTTAAATTGAAATATCTTTGGATCTTTTTAAATCTTTAATAAATTTTTTTTATGAAAATATTTTACAGTTGAAAATTTGTGTAATTAGAAAATTAAGAAATAAACTGAGCGAATTTTGAAATAAACTTGGAAACAATATATTAAACATTTTGTTATAGATTTATTCAAAGTGAAATATCTAAAGGATCTTTTTGAAACTTTGTAATTTTGTATTTTTTTTTAACAAAGTTTAATTTAAAAATTTTCAAAAAAAAAATGTTTGTGCAGTTAAAAAAAATTACAGTTGAAAATTGGTACAGTTTTTTTACCTTTTAGAAAAAAGTATACATTTTAACATTTTTATGATTTTTTTTAATTTTTTAGCATAAAAATATACTTTAAAAAAAATTTGTTGGGCAAAAGTTAATTAAAATTTGGCAAATTTTTTTATACTCTTGTTCAAACGTTTTTCGAAAAGAAAAAATTTATTAGTTTATATGCTTGAGTATAATAAGAATACTTCACAAAAATTCTTAAAAATTTTGTTATAGACTAATTTAAAGTAAAATATCTTCGGTTCGTTTAAAAACTTTTATTATTTGTTTTTGTTTTTTTTTTAATAAAATGTAATTTATATTAAATGTTGTTTATAACAATAAAATGTACTTTTTAACATTTTTATCAATAATTTTTACTTAAGTTTCTTAGAATAAAGAAAAGGATTTTTTTTATATTAATAAAAAAAAACAAAATTTTGTAGTTGTACTCAAATGTTTTTAAAAAAAGTATATGTCATTTTTGAAAAATAGTCCCCTTGGTTTTTTTTGTTATTAATAGCTCAAAGTTTCATAGTGGGATTCCCATAACTTTTCGAGTTATACTTAAATACGTATAGCAAATCAGTGAAAATACTGCTTAGTAGCGTAATCTGCAAACGAATTTAATATAAGAGTACGTATCACAGTCTATACAGATAGCAGTAAAATGGATTGTGGTGTTGGAGCTGGTATATATTCTCATAGACTTGGAATTGAAAAATCTGTGCGTCTCTCAAATACCAGCAGCGTCTTCCAAGCGGAAGTACTAGCAATTGGGGAAGCCTGTAGGTTACTTATCGCAGATTTTTCTTTTAAGGGCAATATCGCTATTATTTCGGATAGCCAAGCCGCAATCCAAGCGCTGGACGCGACTATAACAACCTCTAAAGTGGTGGAGCAAAGTAGGAATAGCCTCACTAACTTGAGTGAAAACCATAGAGCAACCTTAATTTGGGTCCCGGGACACCGCAACATAGAAGGTAACGAAAAAGCTGATGAACAACTGTCTGTCTTAGACGTCAACAACCTAATAAGGTTCCTAAGCCGCACAGACTGGATATAGTCCTGCTATAAATAACTGTTAAAAAATTGGTAACGAGGATGTGGCAACAAAATGGTGCGGAAGCGCTAGTTGGATTCTGGATGAATCACCACTCTAACCAACCAACCAACGTATGCTAGTGCTTCCCTAAAGCAGAATTTTGCACTGAGCACATAGTCTCAGCTACAAGTTAAGAAAAAAAATTCAGGGTGAGTTTTTCTAAAATAAAAACAATTTTTTTCCAAAACAATTGAACAAATACAAAAAAAAAAAAATATTTTAAAAGTATTTTTACTTAAAAATTTTGTACAAAAGTTAAAAGGTATATTTCATTTTAAAAAATTAGAAAACCGAAGATGTTTCACTTTAAAAAGCTCAATGCTGGGATGTATATTATAACATTGAAAACAAATCTGAAAACTATTATTTTTTCTTTTGTTCTAATATTTTTAGTTCATTTGTTATTATAATCAGAATCAGACAGGTAAAAATGTCCAAAATACTTGAATCGCTAGGCAGTTTACGGATACCATCATTTAACTATACATATAATATAAACCAAAAGTTATCGGAAATAAATACAAACACTCGGGGCGAGTCTGTGAAAAGTGTGAAATTTAGTCGTTAGTTGTTTTGTATAAGAAGAAGAGGAATTAAAAATAAATAAAAATAACAATATAAAATTAATTTGACGTTTTTGTTTTTTCAAGCACAAAATAGTGTTTTTTTGTGTTCCAGTGCTTCTGTGATGTTTACGTTCTATTGAGCGGGCATTTCTCTCTTACACTCATTTGTGGATCTGGACCAGGATGCGAAAGAGAGAGAGCTGCAGAAAGAGAGCGCTTCTTACTATATTAACTTTCGCGGAGGTGTGAAAGTGAATGACAGTGAAGACAGTTTGTGTGATATTATAGTTCAATTTCAACTCGATTTATATTGCATTTAAAAGTTAACTATGAAGTTGTATTTTTATTCAATTATGAAATATGTATTTATAGACTTCAAGGTTCGACGTTGTCACATAGCACTCGTTAGCACATTTCATTGTAAATCTGAAGAGTAAAATACAGACATATGTACATTCACGCATACAATGTCACAACACAACATTATCATAATTTCCACAGCAATGCATATAGGAGTGTTCCGTAATTGTGTTGTTCGGAAATTGGATCGCATTCATCAAAAAAATAACAACCAAAAACACAGAATTCGCATATTATTTTAACTATCCAATTTCATTATAAATTCGTTCACAATTGCCTTTCTATGAGCTTCAGTGAATAAATCAACTAAATTGCGAAGGTATTTATTGGCTGCTCACTTGCGAACGGATGCGATAGTATCATACTATAAGGACATTCTTATGAGCGTGTATGTGCTTATACATACATTAGGGCGGGTTACATTTTTTTTCTACCCTGCAAACTGTCTACTGACAATTATAAACTAAAAAGTTCATGTAAGCATAAGTCTAAAATTGAATTCGAATTATTTTTAATTTTTGCAATTAATTCGCAATCTATTTTTTTTTTATTTTGTTAAACTTTTTTTGGAAGAAAAATACTTATGTAAGTGGTTTTTATATTATATTATACGAATTCCTTCCATTCAGATCTGTGCTGCGCCAGTCTCTTAGCTTCATTCCAGGTCAAATTCATGGTAAGCGTTTCCAAATCCATTAATCGTCTCCAAGTGTTCGATGGCCTTTTTCACCCACGACAGCCTAAGGGGATTCCACTCAATAGCGCCTGTCTCATGTTAGGTCACTTTGTCTACAGCGGGCGTGGACAATCAAACCCAATAATACCATTTTATTCTGCAAATCTCAAGAAGTATTAGAGTTTGCTGAGTTGTTCTCCACAGATCAGTATTCGAGATTGTATTTAAACAGAAGATTTTCAGGATTTTGCGAATGTATCGATTAGTGAAAACTTACAGTACATTTATATCGGTCACTGGTTCATTCCACCTTTCACAGGTATATAGTAAAGATGATTTGACATTAGACTTAAATATCCTTAGCGTTGTGCGTTATGAAATACATATATAATGCTTTCCAGATTGGATATAGGGGGCCAAATATTGCTAGAACTTTCGTAATGCGGTTTTTGATGTCTTCGCATAAGCCACCTGACACAGAAATGATACCACCCAGATAGCAAAAAGATTGCACTTTTTCCAGCTGGGTACAATCGATCAGGAACCGACACGTATTTTGAGTGTTGATGTGGGTTTTGGTTATGAGTAATTCATTCTTAATAGCTAATTTACTCAAAACCCTTCGCTGGAGAGCATGACATTAGTTACAATCTGCAGTTTTTGACATTACTACAGCTGTGGTACCAACATGCCAGTTGAAGTCCGTGGTCCACATATTTTCGAAGACGTGCCAATGCATGATATAAATGACGAAACGGCAGCTTTTTTAAATGTAGACAAAACCAATGCAGCTTATATATATATTTTTAACTGCATTTCGAATGTTTCTAACGAAATTAGTCCTTAAATATATTTTCCGTTTTGACTTTTTTCGCGCGTTTAAGTTGAACCTTGATCATTTGTGTATTAAGAGACTTATAATAGAATTTTATGAGAAATATCTTTGTGGTACATTTTAAACCGTTAAATCATTTTTATGACGAAGGAACAATGAAAACTGTACAATGGCAAATTTCAAACTTTTCTCATGATTTACCTTCAAGCTTCAGAGTTCCTTAAGACATATCAACACTTTATATTTCATTGTAAGCAGCTAAATAACTTTGTTTGAATGAAATATTGGATGAATAAATAACTATAAAGTTAGCGGTTCGCTTGGCTATAGCGAAAAATTGGTTTTTCGGTTGTAAGTCCAAAATTTTCTAGTTTTTTACAATTGACTAAGACTGGAAAATTATATTCCTAAAATATTTATTTTTCACACTGGATAATAATTTAACAAAAAATATTGTGAATTAAAGAAAAAAATAAATAAATAATTGGCGCGTACACCCGTTTTGGGTGTTTGGCCTAGCTCCTCCTCGTATTTGTGGTGTGCGTCTTGATGTTGTTCCACAAATGGAGGGACCTATAGTTTCAAGCCGACTCCGAACGGCAGATATTTTTATGAGGAGCTTTTTCATGGCAGAAATACACTCGGAGGTTTGCCATTGCCTGCCGAGGGCGACCGCAATTAGAAAAATGTTTTTCTTAATTTGGTGTTTTCATCGAGATTCGAACCGACGTTCTCTCTGTGAATTCCGAATGGTAGTCGCGCACCAACCCATTCGGCTACGGCGGCCGCCTTATATATTGTGAATTATAGTGCATATAATTCTTTATGGCATATTTCACCGTTAGAGTTTTTCTACTACCAACTAATTTTATATTTTTCATACAATTCTTTAGTCATGGGAAATAAACAAACTGCAAAACTAGTTTTTTTTTATTCAAAATTAGGGAAAATCGGTTTATTCCCTTAAAAATAGGCAATGCAGTTTTAGATTTTCTGGAGAAAAGTTTTAAACAAAATAAATATAAAAAGTTTGAACGAAATAACACATCCAAAAACATTTAGCAAAGTGAAAAAATTAATATTGACTGGTGATAAACAACTAAAATGCAAAATAAGGAGGCTCAAAATCCACTTTAGAGCCACTTTTTATTCATAATTTTCAGTAGAATACTTTTGTTGCCGAAGTAGAGTCGTTAATATTGGTTTAAACTTAACAGCCCTAATGTACAAATTGACTAGCCCTATATGAATGTATTGCATGAATAATTATAATTGTGTGTGTAGGTATGTATATATACGTACATTGCTTTGTGTTAATGTATTCAAGGATATATTGTGCAGATAATTTAAAGCCCTGCCTGACACTTCAACACTATTTGCATTTTCGAGGCTGGTACATCAGCGACACACGCACACAGACAGCCATTCATAAATGTGTGAGAGAACCATAATGAATGCATAATAAAACAAAAATTATAGTACTATAGAATTCAGCTGCAATGCAAATTATTATTAGCGTTGTTTTCATTTATTTAATAGGGGATTTACGGTGTTATTTTATAGCCAGAACAGTTGTTATCCTGTTGTTATCCTTGCCGTGTTGCGCCATATGGCGTACCTTTAATGGAGGCCGACAGCAGAAGTAGCAGCAATAGCAGCAGAAAGCAGCAACAATGTATGTATGTCAATAATTTTATGAACATTCTCACCTATCCATTGCTGCTGCGGTGTTAATTTTATGCGTTTGTTTGTTGTTGGTGGAGTGTGAGTGCGCCTTTTTTTAATAAAATTCTTTTTTTGCCATGCGACCCATTCGTGCGCTGCGTTCGAAAATATGAAACAGGACATACGGTCAAACTCACACTGACGCACACATGCACACACGTGCTCACGTACACACACACATATTTGTATTTTGTTTCGCACGGCGTTGCTTACGCAGTAGCGACACATACACACCATAATTATCGACATTTCGGGTATATTCGCTTTAATTTGAAAATTTTTCATCTATGCACCCATTTTAAATAGAGCATCAAATTTCATTGTTTTTTTAGAAAATTAAATATTACAAAAATCCGCGCTATATGCTAATGAATAAGTATTACATTTTCACAACAACAATCGTCGCTAGACCCCAACAACGGTGTGGGTAAAATGAATAAACGAATAGATTTGTGACGAGAAAAAAATTGAATAAAAATAATAAGGGACGCTGAGAACCCACGATGGAGAGAATACAGCATTCTAACATTCTTGCGGCGAACCGGCTGTTGGTTGGAATACTAACAGAAGGCTATATAGTCGTTGTTGTTATTTTGTTAGTGTTGTTGTTGGTATCGTTGCTTGTTGTAGCTACCGCTGTTGGCGGCTGAATTTACCCAAATTAAGCTGGTGCATTAGTCAAAGGCGCACATAAATTATGCCAATTTGTTTGGACTTCAAACGCAAACAGACCGCCAGTGGTGGTCGCGGTGATTAGTCGAAAATTCTAAACAGCAGTGTCGCATATGGTGGTATGCGTGCATGTAAATACAGGGCAGTCCAAATGCAAGAGTAATTTTAAGAATTAAATTAACAATCCCTGCTCTTAACCTCCAAGCTGAGTGAGTTCGGTAGGTGCCGAAAATGACAGAATACGTTTTTTAGCCCCTTCAGCAGGCATAGACAGTTAGCTCTGCATATTTTTCTTGTGATTTTTTATCGTTTCATTGTTGAAAAGCTTTGCCAAGAGAAAATATTATGAACTTGATCACAGGTGAGTGAAATATGCAAATAAATCAGCCAAAACAATCTGGGTGCTAAAATGTATGAAGAAGCTAAGAAACAGATAATAAATGGTATGAATAGAAGACTTTTGGTGAGCATCCATTTTTTTTAAAGCATTTGTGAAAAGTAATATTTGGAATGAATACAGGGTTGCCCATATTCGACGGACCCATGTGTTTTTGGGTCCATTCCAATCGACGAGGCTTGTCCGCAGGCAACAATCTTTGCGTCAATTAAATCTTATTTGGGAATAAATGCAAATCAATGCGGATAATTCATTGTAAAGTGGTCCGAGCAATGCCCAACTGCTGAGAACGGCGATTTTGGGATGTCCTTGCCGACGCTTTGGCCGGTTTTGATTTGGCCTCTTTGGATTAGAAAGAGCATCACCAGTCGAAAACCTTTCATACAAACGTTTAATGGTGTTCTTAGAAGGCGCACTTTTCACATTATTTAATTTTTTATACGCAGGTTAAGTTTTCACAATCGACTTCTTTTGTTGAATGTAAATTTCAACAATTTGGGAGCGCTCGCGTGGCGTGTATTGTTCCATGGTAAAAATTTGCTTAGACTGACGCTTCCAACGCGGTATGTCATTAAGCGATTTGACGTTTCTGTCAAAAGATACAAGGTTGCCAGATGGGTCCGTCGAATATTGGCAATCCAGTATGTATTTTTGAGTGCAAAAATCTGCTTAGCTTCATATCTTTCTGAGTGCTGAAAATATTCGGGTGTTTGATTATTTAAATTGTTCTTGGTGGTATTTCATCATACGTTGACTAGAAAAAAAAGTAGTGAGGTAGGATATAATTTCGTTTTTTAACATTTTACCTTTTCAATGTATTTTTTACTGACGTGGTGAATTCCCTGAAGAGAAATATTCCTATTAACATGTTTTTTTTTAAGTTATTCGCAAACTTCCTAATCATATTAATCCATTATGCGACGAAGATTATTCAAGTACTCGATTTGGGGCATTCTATGAACTAAAGATAAAAATAATTATCAAAGAAAAAAATTTTTTTTACCCTCAATGACTTTTTGCTTTTTTTTTTGTTAAAAGCTTTTTCGCTTGTGGCATATACATGTATAGACATACATACATAATTGGCGCGTACACCCTTTTTGAGTGTTTGGCCGAGCTCCTCCTCCTATTTGTGGTGTGCGTCTTGATGTTGTTCCACAAATGGAAGGACCCACAGTTTCAAGCCGACTCCGAACGGTAGATATTTTTATGAGGAGATTTTTCATGGCAGAAATACACTCGGATGTTTGTCATTGCCTGCCGAGGGGCGACCACTATTAGAAAAATGTTTTTCTTAATTTTGGTGTTTCACCGAGATTCGAACCTTTGCTTCAGGCATGCTTATACAAATTTTCGCTCACTTATGGTGTAGCTTTTGTAAGAAGACTTACCAAATGTGATCAAAGTCCCAAATCTCAATTGTGTCCGCAGTGAATTTTGGGACCATTTATGAATAAGGTACAACTTTAGAGCTTTAAACGAGCAAAAAGCCGTTTTTTTTTATTATGGCTTTATTAGATCGAAAAATATTCCTATTTCTTTAGGTGAGCTAGGCAGTTTAGTTAATATATAATATGATTTTATTCACCTACAGGTACGCCTAAAGTAGTCATACCAGTTCGATAGTGACTAGAATTGTAATATACCAGTTACAAAATGGCCCATTAGGGGTGAATACAAAAAATATGTGGGTTTAATAATATTTAATCTTAATAATAAATATATAAACAAATATTTATTCGAAGTGGCTTTCATTTTGGTTTAGAATAAAATAAAAAAATGAAATATGTGATTTTTAAGAATTCATTGAAGTCAAGCAATAAATTTAAAGATAGGGAAGTATTTAATGTAATTTATGCATTTTACTACTTTTATTTTACTGTTTACTTTAGAATAAAAAAGTCATTGGCTTGTATTGCAGTTTTTAACTGTTCAAAGTCTGAATGGTTAGAAATTCGAGAGCTGAAAGTGTGTTTAATGATGATGCTAGTGTAAAATCACAATAAAAAAACAATTTAGCATAAAAAGCATTAATTTTTTTTTAAATATTTTTCAATGACTTTTTTAAGATTAAGATTTTTACTAGCGAGAGAGAGTTCCACGTGAGAGACCTTCTTCTTTAAAACGTTTTTGGAATTTTGTGTTTTAGACTTCATAATCTTGAGATTAATAATGCGACGGAGAGTTTTCAAGAACTCTAGTTTTGAGCTCTATGAAATAATAAAACAGTCATAAACAAAAAAAAAACTATTTTTGCAGCTCCAAGAATTTTAATAACAATGGAGGAGTTGAGAGTTATTTTTGAAAATATTTTTTTTTTAACTACAAAAGGTTGTAGTGCAAAAAAAATGGTCGTAGCTGGACAAAGAATGCCCGATCTGGTCGTCTAACATCCACCTCTCAACGTAGATTAAAAATCATCAGTCAAATCATCAATCAAAATCAAATATTATTGATATGAAGAATCGACGAGTGAAAGTGGACGGGTTTGCTGACATAGAAAAGACCAGGGAGAACGTATGAAGATCGCATTTAATCAAAAATTGAACCTATCCGCAATATGCCCCATTTTCTCCCAGTGAATCGTATGAAGATTTCGAATCAAGAACCAAACTAAATAAACTGCGCTGCGAGTTGCTTCCTCATCCTTCGCACTCTTTATATGTTTTATGTTTCTAAATATGAAAAAATTAATCGACGAGAAGAAATTTTCATGAAATTAAATATGAAATAAGAAACTTTGACCTGTATATGAAACTCATTTTAAATAATACTCCTATACTTTAAAAAATTGTATACAAAGGCGTATATATCCTTTCTTAGATATTTCGTCGAGCACCTCTTCCGACTTGTGGTGTGTACCTTAATGCTTTTCACAAAACAGAGGGACTTATTGTTTTATGCCACCTCCGAATGGCAAATGACCTTTTATAAGGCGATTTTTCATGGCAGAAATACACACGGAGGTTTGCCATTACCTGCTGATTAGATAAATTAGTTATTTCCAAATCTCCAAAATTGAAGAAAAAATCAAAGACCACATGGTTTAAAAGAATATTACATGGGTGTTACGCGATTTTGGAAAAACGAATTCATCGAAATAGGGCATATGTGCTACTAAGATTTCTTGAAAAAATCTAATGATAATAAATTGCTGAATAACAACTCAGCAAATAACAGCGAAAGATCACCGTATTAATCAGATATGATGCTAGCCAACACTTGCAAAAATACCAATTATACAAGAAAGAAATTCTTTTGAATTCCCTGAATATAAAATTTTGAACTTCAGTAGGCTAGTTTTTAGTTCGCATTGTATACTATTTATAATCATGCACTACTTACGTGTCATCAATGAACAGCTCGTTAAAATCACTTACGTGAAGGGAGAAAAGTTCTGCGCTTAGCCCTACTTGCCTTAAGGTTTCTTGAATCACACCTGGTTTCTTGTATGTTCATATAAGTAAACAAGTTATTCAAAAACAAAGTTTGATGATGAATTTTGTGCCACCTTGTACTTGTATGTTCCTGTTATTCAAGTGTAAAAACGAATCACTTCTTTCCAAAATATATTTGTGCTTTTGAACTACCCTGTATAACTATGCTAACAAATACGCATCTATGTATTTACCTGCATGCAAGTGATTAATATGGTGCAGACATCTACTATGAATGAAGTCCAACATAAAATATATGAGTATTTATATGTGTGTGGCCAGGAAAGCAGCCTAAGTCAGTTAATCCTAAACCACAGAAGGGCTTGGAACAAGTCACGTACGGTATTATTTAGATAAATACTATTATTTTAAAGCTAATTAGCTATGTTTTTAAAATTCCATTGGGATGACAACACATTGTGAATTTGGTATTCTTAACTTTATAACAGACTTCTTCTGTGCCCCTTAGTTAATTCTACTTCTATAACTTCCTTTACTATAATTATGCAGCTATTTGCGTGTTTTGCTGAATGGAATGCAGAACAAGAGATTTACAATTATCGATTTTTAGGAGACTTTGCTTTTACGAATTTTCAAATAACAAAAACAACAAACAATTGTTGAAGGTAAATCAAATGAACGAAGACAAAAGCAAATGTTGTAGAAGCCGGAAAGTTTGACGTTATAATCTAAAGAACTACAACTAATTGTCAGTTCAGTTAATTACCAAAAGTTTCAGGGCCAAATGTTGCATGAAAGGATACAAAGGCTTCAGTTTTGAAAGTATTCGACTTGGTACCCGCTGGTGGTAGGATTGGAAAATGAAGAAAATCACTTATTTTATCAATCCGAGATTAAAAAACAAATAATAGAAAATAAGGTATTTTGAAATCACAAAAATCAAGTAGGCGGCACATATATCCAATACCTCCCGAAATTATTATAAGGTACTAAATATTGTAAAGTTTTGACTATTTACTTATTTATTTTAGAATATAAAGTTTTTTTGAAGGGAAATTTCTTAGGCGTCGATGAACGAGCGACAATGGAGAATAAAATTTCAAGGCCATGCAACGTTTTGGGCAATTTCGTTCCGCGATAGAGAAAAAACATATAACGTAGAGGAAAAGAAGAGAGAGAGCTATACCGCATATATATCTTGGATACACTCTAGGCTATTTTTCCTGAGTTTTTCTTTGTGGTTGCTAATTTCTAGTGAGAAATAAAACTACCTTCTGTTTGGCGCTTGTTTGTTGGTGCAAACTTGTAGGAAATATATTTTTGGTGCCTACTTTTTGGCGTTATATTTCCTTGGTGCCAACTGTTTGGGGCGTTTTTTGGTCCCCGTTTTTTTGGCGTTTTTTCTGTGCGTACTTTTTGGCGCTTATTTCCGTTTTCTGGATAGTGTCTGTGCGTACTATAAAAGGCTATCCATGCCGGCGTCGGATTTGTTGGTATTGCCTTGCAGTAATTTGTGCCGTTGCTGCGCTCCTGGTGATAAACGCTCGGAGTAGTGCGCGTTGTTGCCACGGTTTGTGTCCGGCGTTTACCTACACTGGTCGACCCTTCTCCGTTTTTTGTAAATTTTGTCTATTTGTATTCTCTGCAAATGGTTTGAATTTATTTAGATATATATTCTTTCCCTCTCCCTCATTCTCTCTCGGGTCTCTCCCTCTTGCTTTGTCTGCCTTGAAAGTTTCACTTCTGTTATGTGTACTATGCTTTGTTATAAATTACAAGTGCTATTACAGTCCCATTTTCAAGTTTCGTATAAAATTTATAAAAAATTCGACAAAGTTTCATCAAAACTGAACAATTTTTAATCCGAATTAAAAAAAAAAGAGAACGCAATTTTGCAGCTCATTAAATTGAATTAAATTGAAATATCGAGAAAAAAAAATTGCACGTCACATTTTCGTCCATCAGTTGCCATACGTTCTCCGAAAATGTTGCATATTTTATACGAAAGAAGAGCAAAAAATATTCATATATAATATAATACGATTTTTATATCGTATTGAATATTTTCGTACTTTTATTTTGGGCGCTCAAGGCCAGTTTAATTAGATGTCATAAATTCAATTAGATGTCAAATTCTTGGTTGCATGGCCGATTATTGTAAATAATAAGACGCACAACTATTTTGACCAACTTATGTACACAACCAAATTGAAATCAGCTGGACAACGCTGAATGTCTTCCTGTTGTATTTATGATGGCAGAAAATGTTACACTTTTGTCCGGCCAAAGAGCAATATTTTGAGAAAGAACCCACAATTCTGTCAATATGCTAGGAAAAGAACACGAAAATTTGATAGCCTTGGCGCAGGACAGAAAAAATGTGGCATTATTATGAGAAAAAAAATGTAGGTATTGAAAGTGACAACTATTGGCGAGTGGAGAAATCAAGGTTTACATACACACACAGCGGCACACAGCTTAGCCTTGAGAAAAAGAATTTATACTATGAAGAGGTTCAGAGGACTTCAGCACTCAATTGCTTACTTACTGAAAATCTTCATTTGTTGACTAGAAAGAAGTCTCATCAATGCTATATTATGATCCATATGCAAATAAAACGCTTTTTACAACTCCAATAAGATCGATGCAGGAATATAGCCCGATAGTCTGGTATCGGAATTGCCAAAATAAGAAATGTACATACGTATGCTAGAATCCGATTGCACGCCCTGTACAATAGTCGTCCCCTATATAATATAGTACAATCGTGATAGTCCGACATTTCTTAATCCGATTGTGTTTTGTTTCCCGTTGTCGTTAAATTTGAACGACGCCAGTTCTCTCCCGATTTCTGACGGTGTTGATGTGATTTTTTTCTGTCTTTTCGTGTAATTATTTTCTTTAAGTTTAGCAGTTACGTTTTTGTTCCCCCATTAAAAGAGATATTAATAAAAAGATTATTTTTGCATTATGCATTTTGATCATAATTTTCGAATTAACATTGATTAAATGAAACCTTCGGTAGTCCGGAATATTTGATAATCCGACAACGAGTCGGCCCCGTATGTGTCGGACTATCACGATTGGACTGTAGTCGTATAAAACCGTTAATAGTCATCTAAAGGCGCCAACCTTAACACTTTTGCTAATTTTATAGTTAAACTGTTCGCAAGCCCATTTCTTCTAGCGGAAGTTAAACTTACCTCCGCTCCCGAATATCAAGACATTTTAGGCCTTTTTTTGGTCGAGAGGAGTTTGACAACCGAACGTTGGCTGAATTACGTTTGTGTTAACCGCCTCAAGCTGCCAATGAAGTTAATCAGGTGGCTAATATCTAGGTTTGCTATATCAGCAGGAGTAAGCAAAGAAGTGAGAGCCAAGATACCTAAATCTTAACCCCGCGAAAGCAGGGTAGCTGAGTAGAAAATGTTGTGGCGATTCCACCATATAGCTTAAGCAGATCATATTTGATGCAATACCGAATGTCACAGCATGCACATCTTCCGTACAATTTCCGGTAAGGAAACACACAAAATACAAGAGTTGGGGCTTTAATACCTTAGAATCTCCCTGATGTGCGTTCCATGCACATGTGGTCAGAAAGATCCCGCGATCGTGAAAATTTGGGTACTTGCCCAGCGTTCGCAGAGTGCAAATAAACCGCGCCTTTCCAGTAATAAACCACAAAAGTCATTCCTTTCCTATCGCAGAGAAACCACCTCAAAGCTTCCCTGTCTAGCTAACTCATCCGTTCAGCCGTTTCCTACAATATCCCTATTCCCAGGTGCCCAGAGGGGATGAGAGAAATATATTTAGTTAATATTGTACTTACTTGGTTTATGGTTACTTCTCTGTGGTACGGTTGACCAACAAATGGATAATATGTCGCACTCAATTTCATTGACATGCATTTGTCATGCAAGGTTTCAAGCATCTGTACAACGCTTAGCAATAGCGTGTAAGGAAGCATCATGAATGAGTAAATTGACAATGGTCATGTAGAGAAATATACGTACATATGTGCCTAATACACACACATGTATAAATGCATAGACACATACAAACACTATGAATCCATTTAACACATGAAGCTGCCACAAAATACCAAATTATTAATTCATTTTACAGTAATTGAATGCAGTGCAACAAAGTCATTAAAAGATAGGCTAGCACACATACAAACTTATAAAGTTACACAAATGCAAGCCTACGCCAGCATATTCAAAAAACATTACTTTATAATTTGAGTTCGAGCAAAAACAAGAGCAAAATCTATAATAGCCAAATGTGTAAGCTGATAAAATCCAAATTCAATCAGAGCAAATCCTGTCAAAGCCAAAATGGATATAAAAGCAAAAAAGTGTCGACAAGCAAAAAAAAAAAAACAACACCGACAAATTTCAGAAATATAAATTGAGTAAAGTTGGAAATATGCCACAAATCCTAAGGGGAGTGAGTGCGCACCAGCATAGGCAAATATGAACTGATTTTCAGCTGGTAGGCCTAGTTTGTTCAACCGACCAACAGCAGACTGGCTCAGTTCAGCTCAAAGCAAAGTAACTGTAACAAATTGGGTTGAATTGGCAAAGGGACGTGTGTCACAAACAATAGCAGCGAACTGGTGAATTGGTGCAGAAATAAATTGCGATGGCCATGAGCGCATTGCCAATGCCAATGCCAACATCGTTCAATGGCATTCATAATTGAATTGGCTGGCAAAATAATTGGAGTGAGGCCGTGGAGCATGCAAAACATACCGCTAAAATTTTAAACGGAAGTTTATTGATTTTCTTCACCCTTGGGCGGGCATATCAAAGCGTTGGCTTAAAAGGAAACGCTTCGTTTTTGTGGCCCTTCTTGTTGAATATTTTTTCGCCATCATCTTTTTTCTGAGCAAATTTTGCGTTTCCCTTCGCTTAATAGTCTAAAACATGCCGTTGCCATTTCCGCTACAACTAAGCATGCATTTGTGTGTATGTACATAAAAAACAAAAACAAAAACCATATGTGTGTATGTGTGATTGTTTGTTGTGTTGTACATACAACTCGGGAAAAAATTTAGTAGCAACATTTTGATCTAGATCTCTTTTGCAAATACTCAGCGGCGTGCTCCCCTTTAAGGCTCAAAGCGAGCTCAGAATGGAGGACTGTCACACATGGATATTCAACCATCTTAGACTCCTCCACGGATATACCCAGTGACTGTGATTATCGCCCTCCCATTCTTTGCTTCGGGAGGAATTTCCTAATGAAAATCCCTTCTAGACTGGATCCAACACCCAACACACCCGTTGTCGCCATTCTCTAAATGCGATGGCCAAGCAATATCTTATAATCTTATGCTGGGTTCCAGGCCACAGAGATATACCAGGGAACTGCAAGACAGACCAACTTACAAGAGAAGGTACCGGTTTGCCAGACATAAGTAATTTTATGGAGATACCTCTCGCAACTTGTAAGCTTCTCATTAAGGACGCACTAATCAGTTCTACAAATCAAAGATGGATTAGCGTTAACACCAGTGAAATTGCTAGGCAAACATGGCCAAGACTAAATTTACGTCTGTCCAAGAGTATTATAAAAGACTTCAAATCAGGACTTTCGTAGGGGCCCTCACAGGACATTGTCTCATAGGAAATCATGCAAGGAGATAAGGCGTTTATACGCATGATTTTGCACATGCCCAGCTCTAGCCAGAAGAAGGAACCGATTTTTAAAATCCTACTTCTTAAAGAATATAGATAATCTACACGCTTTAGGTATGAACAACCTTTTACGCTTTGCACAAAGCTCAAGATGGTTCAATATGGAGAGGGAAATGTAGCCCAGCCCCTGCGGCTCACAACGGACCCATTTCGTGGTCTAAATGGCATCGTTGTCTCTATGTGCGATGCGGCTGCCAAACCTAACCTAACCTAACATTTTGATAAGTTTTGACTATTTTTGTATTTAAATTTTTAATTTTAAATATTTTTTTATAAAAATATAGTTCATTTTGTAACAAAACCCATGATAAAATAAGTTTCAAACTTTATACAAAATTGTTGAAAATTCGAGAAATTTCCGTAAAAATTCAAAAAATTTCAATCAGAATTTAAAATAAAAATTTGGGAACGCAGGTTTATATCTCATTCAAATTTAGTATAACAAAATGCAAGTTCAGAGTGGTTTAAAATTCTCGTTGATTTTCGATACATTTTTCCATGATGCTTTGCGTGTTTTCTCCATTTAAAAAAAATCGTGGATTTGTTATACGGAGAAAATACCCAACATTGTCGAAGAAAAAAGTATAAGAAATCATTTGCATTTTCAAGCAACTTCAGCCTTTCACTTTATTATACGGTTTGCATGCTTTTTCTATTTAAAAAAAATCGTGTATTTGTTATAAGGAGAAAATGTGCAACAACGTCGAGAAATAAAATTATAAAAAATCTTTGAGATTTAGTTCTGATTAAAAAGTTTAAAATGTTTATGAATGTTTATTTGTCGAATTCTTGCATTAAGTTTGAAATTTGGATCTATTAGTCAAAATGTTGAGCTGCTATATTTATTTCGCGGGCTGTATGTGTGTATTAATATATGCACATATATGTGGGGGGTCTAATCGAAAAAAGGTGTCGAAGCAATGCTAGGAGGCTCAACGTAGCAGTCGCCACGCTTCTGCTGTCGGTGTGCAAACACAGGCCAGGCAATCAACTAAACATCCGATCGACCGCTGCGTATATACAGGATGTGTGGCAGTTGGTACTCACTCTGTGGTAATGGTGGCTGGCGGTTGATGGTGATGTTGGTGCACCTACACTAACCAGAGTCCTTTTGCTGTTGCTGCTGCTGCTGAAAAAAAAAAACAACGACAACAAGTAAATTGCGCACACAGCATATGGCAGGCATGCGTGTGGCTCTGGCGCATTTGTTTTTATGTATGTAGCACATGCATGTCCTTCGTAACATTTGTTGCAAGAAATACTCGTATATACATATATGAGGAAAAAATATCGTGAACACGCTACGACATGCCGTTTCGGCGCTTGTAAAAGGATGCTTACACATTTATGTCTACTATTCAATACAAATTTTTTTTAGTCACACATACATCCATACATACGTAGGTTTGAATATGCTCTTAGTCGAAGCGCACACATCCACTTTGGCCAGCAGGTTGTCCTGCCAAAATGCGTCCTCTTTTCCCCAATCATGTTATGTTTACTTTGACTTATTTCATGTATTAAATTTCCTCGATTTTCCATTTGTATAAGCATATTTTTTCCTATCATTTATTCTGGTTGCTGTTGACACTTTTCGTAGCCATTTCGATTTGGTCGAGTTGATTGAAGCAAAAAATGCTTGCTTCAACTGTTTAAGGGCATTTAAAATGTAATTCAACACTTGGTGGAGGAGCCATCGACACTGAAGTCTCCGTTGGTGTTGTTGAATTTGCTGTGTGGAGCGCAAAAGGATGCGCACTTAAGATGCTTATGCTGGCGATAGGCGGCACTTATTGCACTTGGAAGTGGTTTTTTGGTTGATTTGATAGCCTATTTGTTTAGGAAATGAAAATCAGCTGGTGGCCACATGATATTTGACAGCTATGTAGGCTGATACAAATATGGTTCTTGTACAAGTGGTTTACTTGTGGTTGTACAATATTTTTGTTTTTGTTAAGCTGGTGTTTTAGAGTAGGCATGTGCTAACTGAGGATTTGAAATGGGCATTTGTTTACTCTTTTGGTTATTGTCATATTGACTTGTGCAGATGGACAGATGTAACAAGCAGCTGTTAAATAAAATTACGAATAATTTATCTTTGACTGTAAGTGAATGAAGGAAGGCTGAGGTTGAATGAAGAAAACGGTTTGATGATTTACTGTAAAATAATGACTTTTGATGACCCGACGTCTGGTCGGGAAGAGCTTTTAAGAATATGACATTTTTTTTTTGGGAAAATGGGATACACGAAATAAAGGTAAAGAGAAGTGTGAAAAGGAAAGTAAAAGGAGAGGGAAATATTAAGGGGACTGAAAAGTTTCAGAGCATGCCAATACTTCTTTACCGTTTATCAGTTCATTGCGTAGTTGAAACTAGTGCCAGAGACATTTCAAAGTTAAAGTGGCTTCTTTAGTTTTGAAAACTTCAACTTTCAATTTTCTTTCGCCATTTCGAGTGGGCCAAGTTCCAGAGGAGATTCATATGCGCCATTGCTTGTTTTGGAGTGTCACAAGGGTAGTAATACAAAAGTTACTACCATAAACATTTGCGATGTTTAACCAAGTGCCTTGGATGTTCGTAAATGCCAAGGTGGATTCTAGGTTCAGATCCGGTAATTTCGATCTTTTCGTCTCACAGCGATCCGGAAGACTAAGCACTTTAGACAATGATGTATTAAGGGAGGAAGTGGAAGCAAACACGTGCCAAGCAATCGAGGAACTGTGAAATACTTTTAAGGGGTTACATGGGTTTCGTCGGGTAAAAAAACGCCTATTTTCAACATTTATTTTCCTATGTAAAAAATAATTTAATAGGACTATGAATAAGTTCCTTGCGGTTTTACAACAGATGGCGTAACTTGATTATTATTCCATCGATCCACATTTCCAAACATTCATTGTCGTAAGGCACAAACGTCAGTATAAGTTTTTTATTTGAAGCGTAAACAACAATATTTTTACCGCACTTGAAAATGTCGAATTTCGTGCCAAATAATGTGTTTTTGCGGGGAATTCTTCTTCATTATTTTAATATGAAGAAAAAAGCAGCCGAAAGTCATCGTATCTTGGTGGAAGTTTATGGTGAGCATGCTCTAGCTGAGCGAACGTGCCAGAAGTGGTTTGCACGCTTTAAAAGTGGTGATTTTGGCTTGGAAGACGAAGAACGCGAGGGTGCGCCGCCAAAGTTCATGGATACCGAATTGGAGGAATTGCTCGATCAAGATCCGGCTCAAACGCAAGAAGAGGTTGCAAAAACTTTGGGAGTTGATCAATCAACCATTTCCAAATGTTTAAAAGCCATGGGAATGATCTGAAAGGTAGGCCATTGGGTGCCGTATGAATTGAAGCCAAGAGACGTTGAACGCCGTTTTATGGCATGCGAACAACTGCTTCAACGGCACAAAAGAAAGGGTTTTTTGCATCGAATTGTGACTGGCGATGAAAAGTGGGTCCATTACGACAATCCAAAACGTCGGGCAACGTATGGATACCCTGGCCATGCTTCAACATCGACGTCGGCGCAGAATATTCATGGCCTGAAGGTTATGCTGTGTATCTGGTGGGACCAGCTGGGTGTTGTGTATTATGAGCTACTGAAACCGAATGAAACGATTACGGGGGATGTCTACCGACGACAATTGATGCGTTTGAGCCGAGCACTGCGAGAAAAACGGCCGCAATACGCCGATAGACACGACAAAGTTATTTTGCAACATGACAATGCTCGGCCACATGTTGCACAAGTGGTCAAAACATACTTAGAAACGCTCAAATGGGATGTCCTACCCCACCCGCCGTATAGTCCAGACCTTGCGCCATCCGATTACTATCTCTTCCGATCGATGCAACATGGCCTGGCTGACCAGCACTTCCGTAATTACGATGAAGTCAAAAAATGGATCGATTCGTGGATTGCGGCAAAACCGACCGAATTTTTCACAAAGGGAATCCGTGAATTGCCAGAAAGATGGGAAAAAGTAGTAGCAAGCGATGGACAATACTTTGAATATTAAATTTGTAACCATTTTACGTCAATAAAGTTTCAAATTTCGAAAAAAACCGCACGAACTTAACCATAGTCCTATTATTTAATTCAAACTTTCTTCTGTCTTATAGATACATATTTAAAGAATAATTTCTGAAATTTTCAAGAAAAAAACTTAAAACTCCTCCATTGTGACGTCATTTCCAGTGACCCCTCGAAGAAAAGGTGCGTCCGCGTTGTCAGCATAACTCTTGACGGGATCATTGAAAATGAAAAAAAAAAATAAGTGCTTTAGTTAAGACCATAAACTCGTTCTTGAACGAAGGAAAGAAAAAATATTAAAAATTGGAATTTTGGCAGACATTTTTCCAAAAAAATGAAAATATCGGTTAAATTTGCTTGACATTTGATTTTTTTTAAATTCGGATCGACTTCAAAATTTAGGATAATATTCTTGAGATGTTGTAGAAATTAATAAGCAAAAAAAATCGATTTTTGAACCCACGAAACCCATGTAACCCCTTAACCAACCTTGGTCGACCATCCAAGAACGAATGGGTAAAACCAACAGAGCAGGTGTTTGGGTTTCGCATAATCTGTTTGAAGAAAACAGAGCTAACCGTTCCACGATATGCAACTTATTGACTCGACGATACAATACAGAGCCAAATGAAAAATGGATCCGAAATGCAAAAGGCAGTGACTCTCTCCGAATGAACCGCGACGGAGTTCTGCTAAGCCAGGTTTATATCCGAAAAAGCGCTTTTGTGTGTTTGGTGGGGCATTCGTGAAATCGTCCATTTATAAGTGCTTAAGCCTAGAGAAATTGTTAATACAGATCATAATTGTGAACATTTCAATCGAGTATATCAATCATAAATGGAAAAGTATCCTACGATTATCAATAGGAAAGGCAACATTATGCAACACGATAATGCAAGACCCTACTACGCAAGAAAAATGCTGGGAAAAATTAATGAATTGGGGTGGAATGTACTGCTTCACTTACCATATTTGCCCGACATTGCGCCATCGGATTTCCAATGTGGAAACATGGAATTTCTTCGTTTTTTGGCGTTGAAGCATCACACTTCCCCACTGTGAAACGAGCTCTAAAGTAGTCGTCGAGCCCTACAATATGAATTTCATAAAGGCCGTCCAAAAACGGTTCATCGATGATGTGCGTCAATGGATAACACAAAATCGTCATGTGACATATCGTGAGATAGAGGCATTCTCCATTGTAACCAGTGTATATTCCACATTACAAGAATATTTGGATTTCAAAACGATTTGTTATGATTGGATACCGCATAATTCGACGATTGATCCAAAAGTGTGTTAAGAAACGTTGAAGAAATTCAGCCGCAAGCGTCCAAAGGTTCTTGTAACAGGTGACAAATATTGGATCTATGCATATGAGCCCCAAACAAAACAGTAATCGACAGTATAACAAAAGTTGTTTGAGGAAGAACCACCCTAAAACAAAGAGTTACCTATTTCGCCGTTTTCGGAAAATATGACCCTGTCACTACGGTACCACTAGAGAAATTTAAAGCAGTCAATTCCGAGTAGTAAAAACCCATTTTTTTTGCCACAAGTTTTCGGAGAATTGAAACCAGTCGCCGAATACGATTCATTCTTCACCAAGACAATGCGAGCTCTTCACCAAGACAATGACTCAGAAAAGCACACCTTTGGCACCTAATGACTTTTTTTTGTTGCCGAACAGCAAAAATAAAATGCGAGATCAACGTTTTTCAACGCATGAAAAAGCCTTTAAATATCTCATTTGGGATGTATCCACTTCTGAATGGTAAAAGTGCTTTGGAAATTTGTTCAGGTGAGTTCAAAAGTGTATTGATTTCCAAGGAGAGTATTTTGAAAAACAATAAAGCAAACCTACATTATTATATTCTTGTGTTTTCATTATTGGACGCAAAATATGAAAAGCAACCATCAGAAAGAAAGGAACAGAATGGACAGATCAGGTCCAGCACATTCCTTGAGCCATATTATTCTTTATAAGTAATTCATTCACTCTAGTTTTAGCCTGAAGTAAGGAAATATTAAATGTACATATGTATATGAATATGTGAAAGGGGTAACGTAAGACAGTCTAAGCGAATCAATAGCTAAGGCGCGGAAGCAGATCAGACTCACTTCCGTATACGATTCCCCAGGTTTTAAATAACTTAAACGACATTTTAGCAAAACTCGAAAATTTCGACTTGCCCGTAAGTAGAAATATGTGTAGTTATATACAGGTAAGTCTTAAAACCTGCAGCTAATATTTTACCCTTCAAACGGTGTTTTTCAATTATAAATTCCCAATACTTTTGTGACAGAATTTATGTACACCAGAGAGTCCAATATTAATAGTATTTGCTATTTTTGAAATTAAAAAAAAATCAATTGTGAATTACCCTATTTTATAATTTGAATAAATTTGATTATTCTTTCAATAAGATTTTCTTTCAAATATTTTTACGGAGGATTATGTGACTGCTTTTTAAGTAGGCTATCGAGTCGTCACAATCTACACTGATATTTTGTAAGTATGCGATAGAGTCCATCACAAGTTATAATACTAGTATGAAAAGTATCTAGCATGGGTTTCCACTAAACTTTTCTTGACGGGATTAAATTGTAGTCTTCCAACAGAAATTGCGGTGTTGCGTCTGAGGATATCTTTGTATAGATTTAAGTTTATCATTTTTATACAATTCAAAACCTCTTCTATCGCGATAGATACACCTCTCTGAGTAAGGGTTATTGGTAAAAAAGGTAGTCGGTGAGCAATCTCGTGACAGTCCTACAGGAGTGGATACAGAAGTGGCTAATCTTATGGGTGACGGCTTTATGTGGCAAAATTTGTATTCATGTAATCTTCGGCTCTTCTTACATTTTCAGTTTGGCTGAAATCCCATGGCGTGGTGGAAGATAAATACACATTGCAAACCAAAAGCTTATGAAGACTTGGCCTAATTTTTAGCCTATATAAAGCTTGCGATAAGCAGAGCTGTCGTACAAGTTTTGCTATTTTAAGCTTTAATTATCCTTCGGTTTCATTAAATACGGAGGCATAAACTTTTATTTTGTGTTACTATGGTGCGTGACTACCATTCGGAAGAAGTAGGTTCGAATCTCTGTGAAACACCAAAATTAAGAAAAACATATTTCTAATAGCGGTCGCCCCTCGGCAGGCAATGGCAAACCTTCGAGTATATTTCTGCCATGAAAAAGCGCCTCATAAAAAAGATCTGCCGTTCGGAGTCGGCTTAAAAATGTAAGTCCCTCTATTTGTGGAACAACATCAAGACGCACACCACAAATAGAAGGAGGAGCTCGACCAAACACCCCAAAAAAGGGTGTACTCACCAATTATATATATATGTATATGACGTGAACTTGAATATGTGGAGATTTTTGAGGGTTTTTGAATATCCGTGCGTTTTCTAACGATCCTAACATAATTATCTTGGTTGCAGAAAGGCAGTCTCATGATTCTTCTTTTGATGGATAATCCATCTATCAGATCCAAATTTTATAGTCCATCAGCCTAAGCAAAGGTTTCATGATTGTGGCTAAAATTTCTGGTAAGCGACTTAATTCCTTCATCGTCCACTTTGGTGTTAAACTATCGCGACATTTACAAAATATTTCTTTGAACTCTCCCCACCCACTTTAATACAGTGTTAACATATACAATTTAAATAAAGTTGTTTTTCCTTAAATTAAAAGTGGTTGATAAGCCATGCGGCTCCATTGTGCTTGCCATTCACCCGCGTATGTAATGTAATGTAAATCCCTGCTCCATCTCTCTTTCTGTTTCTTGCCTATTTCTCACGTATGTAATTTCCATTTTCTCCGCCTTCAAGTACGTAGTCAATGTCCCCCAAAGGAATTTATGCTGACCCCCATATTGAGGTGTTAAATGTGGCATTTGTCACGCTTCACCTTACATGCTTTTTAAGTGTACACGACCACACTAACATTTGGGAACCATTTGAAGCATGCATTTAATTTTTAACCCCAACAAAACCGAGATACTTCTGTCTCCGCCCAATAAATGTTTATGGAAATTTCTGCCTGCGAGGGTATCGGCAGCCAAATACCAAACTAATTGAACGGCCATTTGGTGAACATCACCGTTGTCACTGAACGATTTAATGGAGTTGCAATCTTAAAATCTTGAAAATGGTAAGCAACAAAAGGGCCGGGAAGAGGAGGAAGAATTAGATTAAGTGCCTTATGGGGAAAATGGCAGAGAACGAGCATGAAGTGGAAAAGGAGGAATGAAATGTTGTGGGTACGTGACAAATGTAAGTTTGTGGAGCTTAAAAAGTCAATGTAAGGGAGCGAATTGTGAGACGACCAATCAGAAGATTGTAGTGCTGTGGCTATTTCATATAGTGTGCGTTTAGATATGTCGTTTTGTGACAATGAAAACTGTAATAAAAATTTTCTTAAAGTGTTGAAGTGATAACTTTGAACTTGAACTTAAAGTAAATGCATAAATAAATTTGACCAAAACTTTTATAATGTGCGTGTGAATGGAACACCCACTTACTGTGTGTATATGAGTGTCTCCACATTTGCATTGATAAGGGCTTTTACGATTACACAAGTTGTGGTCCAAAGTAAATGGTGTTTTTTTACACTCAATAGATATTTTTATTAAGTCCACCTAGCAGCAATACTATAAGCAATACAATGAGCAAAATATCTGCTCATGTATATTAAACAGTGGCGGCCGCCGCAGCCGAATGGGTTGGTGCGTGACTACCATTTGGAATTCACAGAGAGAACGTCGGTTCGAATCTCGGTGAAACACCAAATTAAGAAAAACATTTTTCTAATAGCGGTCGCCCCTCGGCAGGCAATGGCAAACCTCCGAGTGTATTTCTGCCATGAAAAGGCTCCTCATAAAAATATCTGCCGTTCGGAGTCGGCTTGAAGCTGTAGGTCCCTCCATTTGTGGAACAACATCAAGACGCACACCCCAAATAGGAGGAGGAGCTCAGCCAAACACCCAAAAAGGGTGTACGCGCCAATTATATATATACATATTAAACAGTGGTCATAATATTTGTGAGGCATGACGTTGAAATAATAATCACCGCATTCGAGTGGCCAGTCGGCTACAGGGTTAGTGCGGGACTACCATTCGGAATTCGGAGAACGTAGGTTCAAATCTCCATTAAACACCAAAATCAAGAAAAAGTTGTTTCTAATAGCGGTCGCCCCTCGGCAAGCAATGGCAAACCACTGAGTTCTATATCTGCCATGAAAAAGCTCCTCATAAGAAAACCATTTGCCGTTCGGAGTTGGCTGGAAACTGTAGGTCCGTCCATTCGTGGAATAAAATCAAGACGCACGCCACAAATAGAAGGAGTTACAATTATATAAAAGTATATGTACGATCATCAGTGGAGTTTATGAAATACGGGCCGCAATTCCTTCTGTACAAAAAAGTAACCGGAATTTTCCCCTTAAGCAATTCGATAAAATAATAATTTTTTCTAGCTTTGTACGATGGTGGCTGCGTTACAGTATTGGGAAACGTGTGCTTCGTGCGGGCGGAATAAAGTATCAAATGAAATAGCAAAGTGGTAATACCAACGAATCCCTTGTGGTAGCTCAATCACCGAAATTGTCGATAAAATCCTGGGAATCGACAAATCGGACTGAATAAGTCTCAATAATTTATTTAAATCGATTAATGTCAATTTGATTGCCGAAACAAAGCGGAAAAACGCCCAGAATATTGCCCACGTAAAACCACGTGAGCATCCTCGAGGTAATAGGTGATATTTACGTATCTCTAGAACCGGTGCGATATTTTTGAGTTAAGACGAGTTAGAGGGCTAAAACGGAAACTGTCGCTAAAGAAAAGTTTTCGTAGAACCAATATGTTATCGAAGGCATCATTATCGGTGACGAGATATGGGTCTGTGAATATGTCAACAAAATCAAGTAACAGTCATTAGGATGCCGATTCTTAGAAGCGTGATATTGACAAAGTCCATCAAAAATAAATGTTTTTCTGACCGATTTATTTGCTTGCTATAGAGTGATCCACAATGAGTCAACTTCATTGGCCGAGCAGTATACGTATTTGTTGGCCACCACTCCCCAAATGGCAAAGCTCAGGCATTTAATGAGTGCAGCATTAAGGGGTTAGGCTGCTATAGCGAATATGAAAGGAATAAGTTTATTTAGTTAATATTTCCATTGGATTAATAAGATTAAAATTTATTAGGCTAAGCCAACAAAGTCCCGTAATATTTGATAAGAAAAACTCAAAATTTTCTTCAGCCGAAGCAATGATTTAAAAGGTTTTACAAAATCGACATATTTTTGTTTTGTTTTTTGAATATAAAAATGTGAGAAACATTCAATTGATGCCCTCGCATCAATGATATGTGAGGCATGCTCCCACTAAAACAGACCTCCCCTCTTCGGCAGACTTCCACCCCGGGAAAAGATTTGCCCTACATCGAGGGTGGAGCCGTAATTGTGGATAACAACCACAAAAGAATCGTCCAGGCTCTCTACCTATAACGTATGGAGGTTATACATCACTGATAGTCCACATTACTCCATTATGAAGAACTTCGAACACATGGAACTTCGAAAGTGTACGGTAATGTCATGTGCATATGATATGGTCGTGAGTCGTTAACTCAAGCATCCGTAACTGTTGTCGGTACCTATGTCTGAGTCGACCACCTCTGGAAACTGTTTCATGTTAACTTTAGCACTTGTCGGGAAGCTCGCTGTAACCAGACGCGGCCAAGGGCGTTGATGTTATTTTCCTCTAGCTGCCGGTACTGAATCAGTTCTATTCTTCGCCGTTCTTCGTCCTGCCTTCGTAGATTTAAAAAAGATTTAAATGTATGATTACCATATATGAATTTCATGGTACTTGAGTTAGATGAATCAAAAATTCGGTCGCAAAATTAATCACCATAATTATAATAATTAATTATAATTTGTGGAAATGTATGTACGTCAATCATATTTGACACTTATGAACTAGACAGCTGCATTATAGAAATACCCAATGGAGGGCGTAATGGTCAAAATAAGGGTTTCCATCACTCCAAATGATATTCTTTATTTAGTGAAAAAGTTATTCAAAAATAAAATTAGATTATTAATTTTGCGCCACCTTGTATTACTTTATCAAATACATATGTACTTTGATGTTGCCTCAGTGTAAACTATTTCTCTAATTTCCAATTTTCTGTTTTTTTTTTCTCTAAAATTCCTGTTAACTTTGGAACACACCTCGCGTGTGAGATGCATCGAGATTGTCTTTATATGCTTGCCTTTGAATTTTTATACAAATTTCCTAAAATTATTGACTCAATGTAATTTTCACTTATCATGGAAAGGAAGTGCGTCATAAACACGCACAAGTATCCATACATGTGTATACTTTCATATACATACGCACACATACATACATAAATGCATTTGAATACTTTCTTGCCTATTACGGGTGGGTTATACAAATTTGTATGAGAAAAATAAGTCTCAATCGAAAATTCGTGTGCCTAAGTGCCTTAGAGCTGAGCAGTTTCGGGTGTTGAGGCTGTTTGTGTTGTGTGGCGCTTGCCTCCCCTTGAAAGCCACTCGATAACACTTATGGAAAATGTTTGAAAATGTGAAAAATTCACATGCATGCTCCAGTATGTATGCATGTGTGTGTATGCATATACATATGTACATATGTATGTGTACGTGCTCAGTGCTGAAATTTTATCTGGTATTGCACTCAATCATATACTCACTTTAATTGTTTTTCGTTGCACTTGACTGACGATACTTTTCACGCATGAACTGTGGAATTCGTTGCAGGCGAAATGAGAGCAAACACAAAAAGCAAAAACATAAAAAACAATAACACCAGTGAGATTAGAAAAACATCGAAAAAAGAGTTCTAAGCCGGAAAATGCATTAAGCACTTCAGGCGGTTTGAAGTAGGAAAACAGATATCCCCAATTTGTGTGCCTGCAGGACCAATGCATTGAAAGCGTTTTACTCTGGTAAAAGTTTAAGCGGGTGAATGAAACTAACTGATGTCAGCTACAATTTTCCAATCGTAGAAATTTTTATATTTGACAAATATAAAATCACAGATTTTAAATTTTTATTTTCTTTGTAAAACTTTGACTTTCTACAATTTGCCAGCTCCTTTTCTTCTCCTTTTGCTTGGCATAAGTTTACAGAACGCACCATCTCATTTTTGCTCTCGCTGCTTTTGCTGTACAAGTATTTGATATTCGAATTAGTATAAATTACCCAGCACCTCAACGCTTCACTGAGCGCGGGCATCTTATTACCGCTTCTGCTCTTTACATACACACATATAGTATATACCTTTTCTGATGGCACTCTTGGTCCTTAATGCAATATCCTTTTACAACAATTTATTGATTTCCGCCTGTCCTCGCACCCACAATTCATTCATCCATGTGCCCTGTCCCTGTTGGCGAGTGCAAGCTGAATTCCTGCTGAAATGGCTTAATAGGATTTCACTGCAATTTATTTCGTTTGCCTTCAACACGCTCCATAAACTTATGTAAATCTTCTTGAACAGCGTAACGAATCGCAAAAACTAATCGATGATTGGACGTCTGCACAGTGGGCCGTCAATGGAACTGTGAAAAATAAAAATAACTGAAGTACAGGAAAAACTAACTTTTAAAGAATAAATACCTGGGGAGTTATTGTAAATAGAGCGCTATTCCTTTAAATAATTTGCAGAAGTTAAGAAAGAGTTGTCATAATATTTGTAAATGTAGGCAGCTGAAATAATGGCCGTCTTTGTGTTGCGAATGACTTTGTGCGTAACTACTATGCGGTTAGGCCTGGCGCTCAAAGTGAATATGCACAAGTACATCGGAAGCGAAGCCAAACAAAATTTTGGTTCCATAACCGATTTTCATTCCTGAATGAACAGCAGGAAGTTTATATGGGACGAGCCGAAGTAGCCTCTCTTAAATAACTACCCGGTATTTTTCATTTAAATTAACTGCATTTGAGATATTGTGAAAATGTTTTCCATTTTCTGGTTACTGCCTTGTTATTTATAAAACACGATTTCATTCATCTGGCTACCTCTACAGGTTGCGCTACTGCGAACTGTCAACTCAGTTTTCCAAAATTTTAGTAAGGGTTTCTGGAGGTACCTCACTATCTTGCTCAATGTGCGCCTTAAGGGTCTGAATCATTAATGGATTGTTTAGATAATATCTATTGGTCTTCACGGCAACCCACAAACAAGTGCCTAACGCCGTCAAATTATAGTTCCGAGGTGACGAATTCGCACCGCCGAGGCGATTGATTCCACGATTATCGAACTTGGCACGAAAAGAATCGACTGTGCATAGGCGGTATGGCATGAAACCAAAGGTCGTCCAAGTATCTTCAATTCTCGGCCACACAAAATCGTTTATCATGCCTCTGTTCGTGCTAACCATTGACCGAAATGGCGCTTCCAGCAACATTTCCAAAGAAAAGTGGGCCACTGGTCAAAAATATGCACTGACTTGTCGCTATCTGGTGATACGTTGGGTTCTCGACGATCCCGAACGTGTTTTCATATCCTCCGTTGAGATAATTTTGCTTTGCATCGCCGAGATGAAAATGCGCTTCGTCAGAAAAGATGATTTTTCGAGCAAAATCGTTGTCCATTTCGAGCTCTTCTAAGGTCCAATATTTCTCAAGGTTCTTCAAGCATTAAGCGATTGTTTTCGTTCACTGGAGATATGGTTCTGATTTTCTGACAAGCTTTCCTGCGGCTAAGAGAGAAATAACATACAATTAAAAAAACACACACTACTATATGGACCACCAGCAATCCTGCTTTATATTGGTTGCTGCGAAGATTGCTTTGAAGGGAATGAAATAATTCAAACAAGTGTTTTTTACTAGGCACGGTCGATTGCTAACTCTAACTTTTGCAAAAGAAGGTTAGCTTAGGAAAAGATATGGACTTACTGATTTCAAGGAAGGTGGCTCAATACTAATACGTATGGATATCCAAGGCGACTTTCGCGTAATGTCTTGCTGAAGTTATGGCAAATCTAATCACTAATCGACATATTTTGTAAATAAATCAAAATATTTGAAAAACGTTGACACTAATAAAAAATCTACAGATTTTATGAAATCATGCTCTTAAAAAGAAAAAGAAGCTAATAAGAAAATAGAAGTTATGGAAAAAAATCTAAATCTAGGTTTGGTTAGGTTAGTATGGTTGCCCAGGGAGTGGGCACACTTGGACGAAGAAAGATTCGTCCTTTGTGATACCATTGTCAAGGAAGTGAGGAGAGGGGAAGGACCGATGAGGTGCAGGGAGAGGGCGGGGAGAGGTGGTGATGGGAAGGTTAGGAGCGTGCGGATTATGAACGATGACTATGTTTGCGTCAACCGCTTAATGCTGCTGATGAAACTCATCAGATTTTTAATGTTAGCGCCAGCTATCTCAGCAGGCGTGGCAAAGAAAATTTGAATCAAAGTTATAATTATTTCTAAATCCTCTATCTAAAATTACCCACAATGTGGGAAAATTTATATCTCAGAAAACAACGACCTTCAACTACATCCCACTTTCTTACATAAATTTTCCAAAAGTATAGTAATGCAATGTCGACAAAGTGAATTAAAATTAAATTAAATTTATTAGAATTTTTTTCTTCTACCGAAATATATATAACGAAATATACAGACGCCGTAGATGCCATGACTGCTAGTTTAGCAACTTCCAAACGAGAAGTTAGAGCGAGGCTTCTGGCCTTTCCTCCGCTATACAAGGCTCTAGGTTCCTTGTTTCTTCTTAAGCGAACGAAACTGAAACTCTATAAAACAATAATTAGGCCTAGCTTTACATATACATAGGTACTTCTAAAACCTGGGGGATGCGTAAATGGGGCCAAGAAAGACTTAATATATTTTAGCTAAAAATCCTACGCTGCATCCGTGGACCTCGCGTCAACTATCTATCGCCTACGTTACAACGATGAATGCCTATCTGAGATAATGACTTTAAATTCGTCGACTACATCAAGCTTCGGCGTCTTAGGCAGGCTCCACACATGTTTTAAAAATGGATCACAAGGAAATTGCAAAAAATATCTGCAATAGTAAGCGGTATACGCCTTATAAAAGGGATCATCCAAGGAAAACCTGGATTGACAGAGTTGATGGCGACGCCAAGATCTTTGGACTAAAAAACTGGGGGATGTCTGCAAAGAATTGATATTCTTGGTCGAAGCTATTGAGGGAGGCTAAGGTGCAACCCGGAACGTTACGCTAACAATGAGAATGGATTATTAGTATGTAAATTTTCACGAAATTAATTTTTTTTTGCATACATAAAAAATGCAGAAGTTATTCCCGTTCAAATAAAAAGTTGCTTGGGAGAAAATGAAAAATCCGCTTATGTACGAATGAAAGAAATTAAATTTTTTGAAATAACCAATTTCAGTGACAAAAAAAAAAAACGTTTCCAAAAAAAAATATAATTCCTATAAATATTATTGCAAATCAAATTTTCGCTCAGATCGAAATGTCATTTGAAACCAATTGACCCGCATATGCCGTCAGCGTCAAAATAAAGTGTAACTATTTGTTCACTTATTTTATAATTTCAATTATTTGTTTATAAATGTATGGTTCGTACTAAAATAAAATTCATATAAACTAAGGTTTCAAACTTAACACAAAATTTCTAAAAATTCTTCAAATGTTCAGAAAAATTTCACAATTTTTACTCAGAATTTATAGAAAAGTTTCAGGTACGCAATTTTGTAGATTATTGAGTTTTGGTATAATAAAGTGCAAGTTTTAAGTACATAACATAAAATTACACTGATTTTTGACAATTTTTTCTGCTGATGGTATAAGATGTTTTTTCCATAAAAGAAAATTGTGCCGAATAGAGAAAATGCGCAAAATGCACTTTCTAAAAAAATACATCGATACATCGATTTATTTTATATGAAAAGGTCCTCTTCCGGCTTAATGTGGAGACTTACAAGGGCGTATTCAAGTATATCAAAAGTGTATTTCATGTGAAAGTCTGCCAAGGTATACTTCGAGATATTTTGTTCAAGTTGTATTAACACATAAGCGATTTCTTCACTTAGGAGCCAGCTTAAACAGCACCTTTAATGCATCGAAGAAGATAGAATGATAAGGCATTATACTTGTATTGGCCTTAGTACGATTGATTTAGTTCTAAAGGTTATAGACATACCTATCTACAAATAAGGGCGGTGATGATGGTGAGAAGATGCTTCGATTCAGCACCCATGCTTGGACAACGGAAGTAGCCGCCCACTTTCACTATCATGGACTACAGAATGGCGAAAATAATTCAGAAGGTGTGGCCCACATCAGACCGCTAACCGGTTTTCAGCCAATCTGAGGGAATTGTGTTGCTAATATAAGAAACATTAATGCAACCATCGCCAAAGTTAGCTCGTTGCCGTCTGAAAAAAGAATGAATTGGATGAGCGTAAGAACTATGACGTCGCAACCGAAGTTACTCTGACAATTTTGCTTCGGATAACCAAACTTTGAAATCTATGAACCTTGGGTCTAGACTGCTACAGAAAAATAAAAAAAAAATGCTTCGGAGGGCACATTCACATATTCATAGGTGGGTATATTACAGAACTTAATGAACCAGCTGCAATGGTTTATAATAATAGGTGTACTTATATACATGTGTTGATATATTTCTAAGAAAAAAATTGAAAATTTACATCTCCTATTTAAGCAAAATCGAAACACTGTGCCATATCAGACATCGAATCCGAAGAAATCTAATATCGAGCGGCATTGCAAATGTCCTGAGGATATACTTAAGGGTTGTTACATCCTGGCTCCTTGGTCTTGGTCCGTAACGGTGGCAGCGACAGTGTTTTAATGATTCCACTGACATTCAACAGTCAATGGATACTTGGCGAATATTCTACACCCCTTAGTAGACACAAAATTTCGCACTGAATGCACTTCCATTAAATCGTCAGATTTTTATGTTTATCAGCAACTGGGGAGTTGTTAGCGAAGCCAAAAGTATTCGAAAGCATTAGAGTAACGGCACTCGATATCGAAAATTGTGGTTATGTTGAAAATAAAAATAAAAAAGTAGAGCTGATAAGCAGTGAAGCTACTCAGATATTAGAGGATGTGGGGTAATGAAGTGAGAAATGTTTACTACAGCTCGTAACTGCAGGTCATATAAATCTGTGTGCTTCACGAAGGAGCGATATTGGCTTAGTTTCTTACTTAAAATGCCAATTCCCTGTTGTCAGCCTAGGTGGACATATACACATACATATGTGAATATGTGTGTGCATGAGTAAGATTACATACATATATTTGTATATGTGTTTGTGTAAGCATCCTAAGTCTACAATAAGCCAATTATCGCCACGGCTTATCTATGAATGGGCTGCGATATGGCGCACCTAATTTTCGTTTTTCATTTTGTTGTTGGCAGCTTTGCTCAGCAAACATCTTAAGAGCAACGGATGAGGGATAATGTAATAATTAAAATCGATGGAGGAAGATCTCTTTAAGTGTGCTTTAAGTAGGTAAGTGCACGACGCAACACTCAAGTATGCTTGTATGCGTATATGTCTGCGCGAGTAAGTTGGTTTGTTTGCTGAAGAGTGCTCACTTCGCATCGGAACGAACTACAAATAAGCAAAATAAATACTCAAAAAAGCAAACAACTTGAAAATGCACACAGATACCCAATTTGTTAGTCGTGTTGTTGTTATCTGCCCAATCGAACGAACAAATCCCATGCAAAAACAACACAATTCAAAACTTAACAACAACATTGGTATAATAAAAATTCCGAACAAGACAAACTATCTTGTCAGAGTGGGCAGTGAAGAGGTAAGAGTATAAGTACACGGATATACCTATGTTCATATGTATGTAGAAGGAAAAAAGAAAAAAGGAAAAGAAAGAAGAGTATGTCAACGACAGTGAATTGCAGCCGCTGACGCAGGCAGGCAAGGAGCGGCTGGCATTTCTATTCATCCGGCTATCGATCCATCAATAGTGGCACATCGAAAACTCAGTCAAATGAAAATGAAAACCGAAATGAAAATCACAAATACTAGGAATAACAACAACACGGATAGAAGCAAAACTATGACAAGAATTTCGGTTAATAATAGCAGCACAGCAATCCACTCATAACAGGAAAATATCTCCAGGTCATTGCAAAGTGGTTATTTCATTCAACAGAGACGCAGGCAAGGCAAGTACTTGAAGTGCATGGATTTAGGGAAAATGAGAAGAGAGTTAAATGAATCATTGAAATCGGCTCAATTGCAAGATGCAATAAGCGCCCAAATGCTGGAAATTGAAACAAATGTGAAGAGGGTCGGTTGGAAAATGTGTGGCGTATTTTAGAGTATTGCGTATTTGCATTTTTAGAAATTGGTATGCAATGAAACTTTCCAATTTGACTAACCAATTTTCGAAGCACTTTGTCCAGTCACATTTCCAGGGCGTTTTTCCAATTGCTTGGGATCCAACACGAAGACAGATTTTTTACCTTAAAGGAATCATGAAAAATTTATTGATGCTCCTCATACTAATGCATGTGAAAAGACGGCTTTGCTCGATGATTTCGCGCATAGCCGCGATATTTTCTGGCACAGCAACTGATTTTGAATGACCTTCTCGGAATTCGTTGGTGAGCGAACAGAGGCCACGAGAAAATACATAGCACCAGGTTTTTACGGTGCTAAAGGATGTATTGATTTGAGTTCATCGATGCATTCTTGTCTTTTTAAGCCACGTCAAAATTTACGGAAAATAATCGGACAAAATTAGTCCCGGTTTAATTCCACTTTTTTGTCGAGTTGAATTCTTAAAGCCATTGTAAATAACACTAATCCGAGTATAGCTCACACGTCACAACGCTCTGAGTGTATTTATAGTAAAATATGTTAATTTTCCCACTGCAAGCTGATGACAGATGACGCTCCGCCGTACAAGAAGGGCCCAAGCCCAAATATGCTATAAGCTGCAACCTTCAAATATGCTAAGCCGATCGGAGCAATCGGTATTACCGCGTCCTTTGCTCATTTTCGGACCAATTGTTTTTGTTTTTGCACAGTACTTCTTTACATGATTCACCAGATATTTTTAGTATAGTAGGTTTTTTGTTTTTTAATAATAATTAATGTTACAATAACAAATTTGCAATTTTTTTAGCGAAAATCGAGGTGTTGGTTTCCATAGCATCTTCAAGTCGTACCACTATTCTGACAGACGATTCACAGTAAAGAGCTGTACTGTGTTTTTCGAAGTGAAATTTTTCTGCAACAGCAGATTCTTTCACGTAAGCATTTGACAGCAGCTATATATTATCAAAAATAAAAAATTAAATAAAAAAAAAAAAATTTTTTTTAAAAGTCGTTATTGGAAGAAGGTACTTGCATTTTAGGCGCAGAAATGGTAGCATTGTTCATTGAGACATGAGAGCCGCCTTCTTTCGTCTTCTGAATTTTGGGTATTCCATTATTTAGGTATTCTAATGTTAAATCAAATTTGCCGTAGTAAGCAAATTACTGTAAGCAAGCTGCATGATTTAATAGAAAAAAATGGCTTCTTAACTGATCAAATGTTGCTCACCTTTCAGTTTTCAGTTATTATAAATATATATATGTATATATAATTGGCGCGTACACCCTTTTTGGGTGTTTGGTCGAGCTCCTCCTCCTATTTATGGTGTGCGTTTTGATGTTGTTCCACAAATGGAGGGACCTACAGTTTCAAGCCGACTCCTAACGGCAGATATTTAATGAGGAGCTTTTTCATGGCAGAAATACACTCGGGCGTCCGCTATTAGAAAAATGTTTTTCTTAATTTTGGTGTTTCACCAAGATTCGTACCTATGTTCTCTCTGTGAATTCCGAAAAGTTATTATAAATACATAGTAGTAAAACGTGAACTTATTCATTTGTATAATTTGCTTTTTTCTCAATCGATGACATTTCGTTTTCTAATTGCCTGAAAATCGATAAGTTTTTAACAAAATTATCCAATTTTACAATTTAATAAGATTTTTTTCTTTGCAAGCATTTGTGATGTAATTTAATAATCCTTTGTGTATTTGTTTCCAGAACAACTTTTTTTAAAAAGTGGAAATAGCGCCTCTACGAACATAAATACAAGTAAGTTAAATTAATACAAGTGGTTGTTATACTAAATTCTAAGCAGTGAATATTTTTGTTTACAGGTTTCTTCTGCCCTTGAGTTTGGTTCTGGCAAGAACACCAGCCCTTCTAAGAACTTTTTCGGGTCCAAGTGCAGCCACACCTTTTTGTAGGCATTTACTTTGGATGTTTACGCACTGGGACATAATAGACCTCGTCTAAGCCTAAATATGACCACAGATGTTAGAAAATAAAAATCCACTTCTTACTTTACACTTTATAATTAGTAAAATATTTAATACAGAAAAAGAAAAAGAAAAGTAAACCTTTTTTGGCGATTATACCCTTTTTGGGTGTTTGGGGTGTTTGGCCGAGCTCCTCCTTTTGGCCCCTATTATTAGTTAGATTCGATCTTCGACATTCGTTGGTTGTCGAAGATCGAAAATCGAATGTCAATTTGGTATTATGAGCGGTGCAATGCTGTCGAAATTTTCGTTGTATACCGAATTTAGAGTCGAATGCAATTTTGCTTTCGATTGTGTAGCGTATTGAGGGAAAACTTGTTAAAGTGTAAGTTGTTTGCGATTATTTATGGTTTTATAGTAACCAAATAATAAATATATACTAATTTTGTTAATTTTATGCAGGTCGAAAGTCGTGAGTACCAAACAACAATTAGAAAGGCGAATCCACAATTCGCAAAAGAGATTTGCACCAAAGTTCAAGCAGCAAAAAAATGGGAGGAATTTACAACGGAGCTGAATTGCTTGGGACCACCAGTGAGAACGGCAGCAAAATGGATTAAGCTTAATAATGGTTTTTTTTTGTGATGTTTATAGAAATACATTTTTATTTTCCCTTGGCAGGTATGGGCTGAAATACGTAGAGGAACTGAAATACATATTTTTTTCGAATGACGAATAATTGAATAAAGAAAATTTATAACAAAAATAAAACAGAAACTGTGGCGTAAAGGTTTCTATTTAATACTTTTTAGATTTTTCTATAATATTCTAAGAATTTCATTTCTTATGTTTTCTACTTCTCCGTTATTTGACTCCACTTCAATATTTTCAGCATCATCGTACACAGTGGGTTGAGCAAGTCCTAGCATACCTTCATTACCAATACTCAATTGGTACGATCCCTGAGCACAAAATCGCAGAACTGTGTCTAGCTTTAAAATATTTGGAATGAATTTGGCTCGGGTGCACTGCTGCAACTGGTTTTCTGTACTGGACAGTAGGTTCATAAACGCCTCTTTAGATGATCTAAAGTTCTTTAAAAATCTGTAAGGAAATTTCTGTAATATTAAGTACGTCAACACATTTTGAAAATTCTAAAGGTACTCAGTGGAAGCCAATTCTAGGGGGTTGGATGCGTCCCTCAACTGTTTTCCACTAATCTTTCATCGTCCGATGAATCGTCGAACCACAACTCCGTTGTACTCATTTTCACAAAAAATATTTTTTTTAACTTTTAAAAATAATGTTAGCAAAGAATTTCAACACAATCGGTTTTTCTTTTATTTTGATTTGCTGTATCAGCTGAGAAAAAATTATCTATTGTAAATGCGTCGAGCGATCGAAATTCACAATAGTCCTATTCTTCAACGAATGAGCACCATAATACCAAATGAAAATTCGTTCGATCAGCACTTTCGACTACAGTCGAAGATCGAATGTTGCTCATAATAGGGGCCTTTATTTGTGGCATGCGTCTTGATGTTGTTTCGCAAATGGTGTGACCCACAGTTTTAAACCGACTTCGAAAGGCAGATATTTTTATGCTTTTTTATGTACTCGAAGATTTGCCATTGCCTGCCAAGAGGAGACCGAAGATTCGAACCAATGCACTACAAATTCGGAATGGTAGTCTCCCACCAATCCATTCGGTTATGGTAGCCGCGTCTATCTTAAGAATAGTAAAAGATTTAATAAAGGCAATACTTCAAATATATCAAATAAAAGTTTTTCTTGATGATTTCTGGGGAAACGTTTTATGCAAAATATGCATGGCTTCTTATGTTTAATCATTTAAATAATCTTATTATGCCAAAAGCAAGTTGTGTATTGTGCCGCAAAAAGTCAAAAAATTGGTTTGGAAGAAATTAAAAAGTTACTGCGCGTAACTTCTTGAAGTCTGGCTTCATTTCTCTGAAATGGACTTTGATAACGCGTTTGATCGGAAAAGAGCATTACTTTGCAGAAATGTTTTTCTAATGCCTTTAGATGTTTTAAATATTTGGAATGAGCCTTTAAAACGCGATTCTTTATTTGTCGACTTTTAACTAATAGAAATTAAGTATGTAGAAATGTACTTTGATTTAGAACGAACTTTGATTGCCGGACTGCAACTCTTTAAAAGCAATTGGCTAAGCTCATTGCATGAGTTGTGGAATCGGAGAAATTTAACCATCTATCCAGTAAGACCGTCTACAGGCGGTCATCATAAAACCCTCCTTGGTTTTATATGGAATTTTCTTTTTCATGTGAGTCGGCATGGCTGCCTTGAAACGGCTATGATTGAATCATTCCAAATCATTTACAATATTCATTTGTTTCATTTTGATGTTTATTGTCAGTTTAGTATTAGCCGTCGTTGAAATTAGTCGAAAAAATTACAGTTGAAAAATGTCATCTTTTCGTTTGTGAAAAAATGGCCAAACATTGCAGAAATTTCTTAAAACATTCAAAACAGGTATGTTTCTTCATCACAGTGAAATAAGCATTCACAATCAAATTTAGATGTTACCTAGCATTATACGGTGAAATGAACAATAAAAACTTGCACTTATTGTATTGAATTTAAAATTACTTTGCTTTAATTTTTACGCTTAATCCAGAAAGACCGTCTATAGACGGTCTACCTTTTTTGTGACCTGGCGAGTGAACAAACACAGGTAATGTAAAATAGATTTCAAATTCGTGTTTAGCGTACCAAAACTAACGTTATATGCATTTTACATGATTTTTAGTCGATTATTTATAGTCTGCTGGATAGAGGGTTAAGTCCAACGTTTGCTCAATTTTCACAGAAGGGCAAGTCAAAAAATTAGAGAATAACGGGAAAAGGCATTAATGGACAAGGAACGATATTACATCGGTTTCGAGAGATTCTTCAGTTTTAGTATTGATAATAAATACTTTAGTTAGTTTAATAAATTATTAATGCATATGTTTACATGTTTTCCCCAATATTTCTATTAAAACGCCAAATATAAGGCAGTCTTGCATGAAGTAATAAAACGCATTTTACTGCTTTATATACGAGTGCATACTTACGGATAAACTTTTGTTATAGAATCATGAAGCAAGGTTACTTTTTAGGTAGATTTTTAAAATTGAGCTGAGCTTTAATTTGAACACAATTTTTTAATTCGATGATGTACTTTTCACAAAATGTTGCTAGCAACAAGTTAGCAGCTTGAACAAAGTACTACTTTTCTGTGAAATTTCAAAGATATTTCACAGACTATACCTTTATATGGATTTAGACAGCTAATTTCACGTGAAATGGGAATAGAGTACTGTGCTTAAGAGTAAACACTTTTGTGACAAAAGTAGGTTGGTGTGTCTCAGGGAGGCGTTCTTGATCCAATTTTGCACCTTTTGTTAACATCAAATAGTATCATAAGTACATAGACATGTATTAGCTTCAGCACACTCGGTTGATACCGCCATTATGTACCCAAAGAAATGCCCAACAAAAGCATAAGAAGTTTTACAAACCCGCTTAAAGCTTGTAGTGGAATGGCTGGGGGACTGGCATATTCAAGTGAATAAGTAAAAATGTAAACTTGTGATATTTATGCTCAAAACATACACAAGTACGTGTCCAGGTGTTGCTTTGAATACCTTAACATACCATTCCTCACCCAAACCCTCTTACTACTGCTCTTACAAACACCATTTGATGGTGTTAGACGTAGATCGAAAAGACTCCATCAACGGGCAGCCAAATTAGATTAAGACTTGAAAGCTTACTGTTAGACTTACATTTACTCATAAACGATTCAGTAAATAAATCCATAAATTTATAACAAACAATAAAAAAACAAATGGTGTTACCAAAAATTTAAAAATCGAAAAAAAAATCCTCCGAGGGATACCTCGAGAAACGTCTTTTTTAACAAGTTGATTTTTTTTATTTTCTCAGATCATTCATTCACACTGTCATATAACTTTTTTTCATAGTGCCTCCGGTGGTGATCGGCTGTAGTGTAGTGTAGATTTGCAGTATTTTGCAAAGAAATTTTCACAAAATATTATTCGAAGGTTGCGCTATTATATGGAAATCGATTGATTAAGTTAACACTGAATATATTGTCAAAAAACAAAATTCTTAAAGTATGACTTTTTCACCGAATTAAATTTAGTCGTCGCCGACCCAATGGTTCTAATATTTTGATTTATAACACAGGCCTGCGAGAGTCAGTTACAAAAACAATAAGGGGTATTTCTTGTGTATTTTTTCACGCTGAAAATAAATAACTATAAGTCTTTGTTCATCCCTAGTTTGCAAGCGATTTCCAAGGGTAAATATTTTTTACAAATATTTATATATTTATCCGTTAATTACAAACTATTTACAGTCAATTCAATGAGTCAATATTTAAAAAAAAGTAGGAATTTCTGGGATACTTTGCCAAAAATTTCCCAATATCCTGACGTGAAGGAATATTTTACAGGACACATTCGTATTTAGTGCAAAAAAATAAATAAATGAAATGCCTTCGATTATTCCTGTACGTGAAAGTATGTTAATTTTCGCAGGTCTGTGTAAGAGGCGTGATGAGGAACTTATAAAGTGGGACCTTTCGTTCGCCTACTTAGTTTAAGAACTTGTTGGCAAACAAGATTCTGTTAATACCGGTGAGCAAGTAAATGAAGTTCTACCATTTCAAAATTGTAGCTGTCAACACTGGCATGGGTGCCACACACGAATGAGCTGTTTGCTTCTAGAGCAATACGCTGAATCTGAAAACGAAATTTGTGAATTCAATGAAGAATTTGTTGAGTTTATTATATGCAACTAATTATTCTAACACTTTTTATTTTAATATATTTGTATACATATTTCTCATAAGAATTTCCAACTGGGTATTAAGGCAACAATGGTTACGTAAGGACATGAATAGACAAATGTCGAATGCATAACGCAAAGCTATTGAACAGAAGTATGTAGCCACACAAAAGGAGTGGATGAAAACAAATACAAAATGCATCAATAGATATTATAAGTATGGACGTGCACACGAGGTGTGTACAAAAAGTGTGCTGACTTTTCATTTTTCTTAAAAAATGTTTACTTACTTATCAATGTCTATTGTTTCCCCTTCAAAATATTTCCCGTAGAAGTAAAACATTTGGGCGAACGCTTTTTCCAATCCTCGAAGCACTTCTGAGCTCCTTCAGCGCTGCAGTCTTGAGTTAAAGAGCTCGTTTCAAATATCTGCCCTTTCATAGGTCTCTTCAGTTTTGGGAATTAGAAAAAGTCGCATGACGACCAAGTATCAGCAGTACGACCTTTTGGGGAAATCAGGATCACCTTCGTCATTCAATAGCTCGTGGGCGCTGCTCATACGACGCCTCTTCTTGTCAAATTTGAGCAGTACTGGAATAAATTTCGCTAAAATACATCTCAGCCCAAAACATCCGTAAAAAACGTGCAATACACGTAACAACCGATATGCTAAGATTATCAACCACTTCTCTCTCAGTAATTCGATTGTACATAAATAAGAAAAAATATATAAATAATGAAAAGTGAATGAAAAAATGTCAGAAATATTGTGAGACTTACTTAGAGTGAGAACCAGTGGTCTGCTTCTGGAAAGATGGGCCTCACGTAAACTCAGCAAGCGTTAGGCTAGTGCGAAAACGTGCAAAGTCGCGAGATCCTTCCTGCCATGGGTAGATGGGGCGCGCTCGAGGAAACTTCTTAGGCTAACAAAGCCGTAGACCTCGAATTTGATAGGCATCCTTACCGGATATTAACCGCTAGGTGTCCATGTGGGGAGACTTGGGATTGCTTCAAGTTCTTTCTGCTGAAGCTGTCTGGAGGACTAGGTGGAATCATCTCATAACCTTCTTCTCAGCTGATCTGCTCTCGTCGGGAAAAGGTTTAGACATCTGGGCATCCTTGGGCATTTTCGCGGATATTGAGGGTTTAAATATTACACATCCAGTGGAATTCAACAGTTCGAAGTGGTTAATACAAACATAAATCGTCACCGTCAGTCGTTATCCTCTAATCCAATGCCCCTTCTTCCAGTTTGGTTCCACCCGTCTGGTTCCTTTCCTTCTCCTCCCCTCCCCTGTATGGTATCACAATGGACAAATCTTGAATATTTGTCTAAGTGGGCCTCTCGCAAGGGCAGCCATATATCCTAACCTAACCTAGGGTGAGAAGATAGAATAAATAGTCAATGTGAAGTGCTTTAGGTTTATCTCTAATGTAATCAGATTTATCAGATAAAGAGTTTCGCAACTGCACAACTCTAACGACATTCTTGAGGTAGCTGAGGTTAATATCGGGAAGTGATAATTCGCACAACGGGTGTGGAATAGGGTATGTAAATTAAAATATTAGTTTTCAATTCGCTTCAGCAACCACATTTGTTTTACCATCATTCAACTTCTTAAGCTTAAGATGAGTCTACAAAGCCTACGTAAAGCAAATAGATGACACTTTACAGGAATTTATTTACCGCAAAACCAAAGGTTGCTGTTAGTTAGTGTGCTGTGTGCAAAACGCTTGCCATTTCCACACCTTCTCAATGAATTTCATTCGCGGTATTAAGTTGTTCAACTTCATTCATTCGGTGTTATTTTATAGTGTCATTTACAAAAGTTGCTCCTAAGCGTAATCAATAATTAGAAGATGATAATGAAGAAAATTCGCAGGAGTGGATTTAATGTTCTATTGAAAAGAGTTGAGAAATGGGTCAGATTTTCATCCACAAATAAATGGTAATGGGAGACGGTAAAATAACTTATACAATCTCCAATTAAGTATTTTTAGGTATAACTCAGAAATGTGATCAAGTTTGCGTGTCAGGTATACATATCTATGTAAGCAGAATTACTAATTATACTGTGCAACAATTTGAGGGGTATTGTCTGGGGGCGAAGCAGTTCAAACTTTAGACGAAAGACCTAGACCCATGTAGTGTATCGTTTTGGATTCTTTGGCTCAATTTATTTACTATAGTCATTTTATTTATTTATTCATAAATTTCTATTTTATCCCTTCAAAGTTGTCCCTTCAGTAGTCCCCTCAGATATAATACACTTGTACCAGCGTTTTTTTCCAATTCTCGAAGCAGTTCTGATATGCACTTTTTGGTATGTCCCTGAGCTCTCTCAGCGATTCGGTTTTTATCTCCTCAATCGTCGCACAACACCGTCCTTTCATGGGTATCTTTTATTTTGGGAACAGGAAAAGGCACAGGGGGACAAATCTGGTGTATACGGTGGCTAAGGCATGATAACGGTATTGTTTTTAGCCGAATAATCTCTCACAAGCGAAAATGAGTGAGCAGGTGCATTATCATGATGTAAAAGCCATGCAATTTTTTCCCAATTCTGGGCGTTTTTTCGTATTGCATCACGCAAACGACGCATAACTTCTAGGTAATACTCCTTATTTACCGAACGACCTTGTGGTAAGAACTCCTGATGCAATACGCCATGTTAATCGAAGAAAATAGTGAGCAAAACCTTGATATTTTATCGAACTTGGCGTGCTTTGTTTGGTATTTGATTTCGACGTCATAACCATATACCCATGACCGGTCACCAGTTATGACCATTTTAAGCAAATCTGGATCATTGCAGGCATTATTCAACAATTCCTGAGCGATGCTCATGCGACGTTGTTTTTGGTCAAAATTCAGCAATTTTGGAACGAACTTCGCTGTCACACATTTTATGCCCAAAATTTCCGAAAAGATTGCATAGCATGAGCTAACCGATATGCCGACATCCTCAGCAACTTCTCTAATTGCGAATCGACGATTCTTCATAAAAATTTTCTTCACTTTCTCAACATTTTCACCGGTTGTTGATGTGTTGTGACGTCCAGAGCGAGCGTCATTAATCATATCTTCTCAAATTTCTGTGAAAAGCTAGTGCTTCTTGTAAACATATTTTTTTACTCAGAGTACTCTCACAGTATGTCACTGTCAACATTGCAAGTATTTTTGAGTACTTAATTACATTTTTTACACAGATTTTGATGCACTTCTTTGATCCATTTTTCCGATAGCAGAAAATCGACGAACACGCAAAACACTCTTTTTATTAAAGCTCTCACTAACCGCGAACATTTTGTTTTATTTTTGTGGTGGGTGAGAAGTGTTTAAAATGCCTTCGGACTTACAGCGACCATCCTCAACTGCGTCGAATGGTGTAGACTAAAACAATCCCTACTGCTCTTCTGGGAAGACTCCCTTTCGGGAACTACCTTGCATTACTTCGGGAAGGCCCAGAACGATGTCCATTAAATGAACCAATACTATTCACCCACGTCTAGGTCCACCATATTTGTAGCCAGCTTCATGCTATAGGCTCGCCTTATAATGTCTCAGTGCCGTCATACCAATGGTATGTGTGACATGTGCTCAGGTTCCTATCACAAAACCTTGAAAATATCTTCGAGACGAGTGTACCAACATAAAAAAAATAATAATCGAAAATCGAATGTACGTAGCTCGCGAAATTTGAAACTGCATCTTATTTTTTGAACACACCTCGTATGTGCTTACGCATGAACTTATCTGAATGTGCATCTTAGATATTGGAGAAATTGTTAGCAATTCCACTTGAATGCATCAGTTGCAAAAAACTTCAGTTTTAAAAATACGTCAATTCCGAAACACGCACGCACACGTGTGCATCTGCCATATTACGTACATTTCGAGCAATCGTATACAGTGGCACAGTAAAGTCTACATACCCCATTGAAAAACGAGGTTTCGAGATTTCTGTGAACATTGTAGCATTAGAATATATTCCAAACAAATCCAATCTAACAACAAACAATTAATTTTAATAAAAAAATTTTAATCCAAAAATATTTATTAACAAAAACAAACAAAATTCATTTCCCAAACACAGAAAAGTCTGCATACTTTGTAAAAAGAATGTGTTTCACTTAAAAGGAAATAAAAAGACAACAGAATTAATACTTGGTGGGTCCGCCACGACTTTCTAGAACAGCATTTAATCTATTTTGCATGGAATTTAAGAATACTTTTGTGTAATTATTCGAAATTAAATTCCACTCTTCAAGTAAAGCATTTTTGAGGTCCTGTTTATTTTTAATTGTCCTTTTCCTAATGCGACGATCCAATTCATCCCATAAATTCTCTATGGGGTTCAAATCCGGTGACTGGGGTGGGGAATGAAGTTGATGGGGCACATTATATAGTAGCCATTCTTTGACAACACCAGCGGTACGTTTTGGGTCGTTATCTTGCTGAAAGTACCAACCCGCCGTAAGACCCAGTTTACTCGTGGATTGCTTCAAATTATCTTTGAGAATGTCCAAATATACCCAATGTCCAAAATTACCCACCACAGCTGCTGACATGCAGCCCCAAACCATTATGGAGCCACCACCGTGCTTCACCGTAGGAAGCAAGTTTTTGGGCAATAATGCTTCATTATTTCGATGCCATACTTTTTGTTTGCCATCATAGCCAAACAAGTTGAACTTGCTTTCGTCACTAAATAAAACATAAGCCCAAAAATCTTCGTATGGATCAATATATTTCTTAGCAAATTCGACTCGTTTCACCATATTTATTTTGCTGATGAATGGCTTCTTTCGAGGCACACGGTTGTGGATTCCATTGCTTCTCAATAAATGTCTCACCGTTTCTGGATGCACTGAAGCAATATCCTGATTTTTCAGGGGTTTTTGCAATTTCTATTGCTGTTATTCTTGGATTTTCTTGCACGTCTAACAATATTTTTCGCTTAGCACGAGGAGTCAGTTTAGGTGGGCGACCACTTCTTGGTTTGTTTTCTACACTATTAGTGTGATTATATTTCCGAATAATTGTTTGAATGCTTGATTTTGGATGTCCGACCAGTTCTCCAATCTCTCTTAAAGATTTTTTTCCTTATAATATTTCACAATTAGCTCTCGTACTTTAACACAGATTTCTTTACCCATTTTGGTTAAATTAACACAGCTACAATATTAATATCGAAGAACTAAACTTCTTTCTAACTAACGGTATCTAGTAAAGACGCCTGAAGTGATTGGTAGCACTGTTTGAGTACAGAACTGCATTTTGTGTACTCCACTAGAAAGCCGTATGCAGACTTTTCTGTGTTTGGAAAATGAATTTTGTTTGTTTTTGTTAATAAATATTTTTGGATTAAAATTTTTTTGTTAAAATTTATTGTTTGTTGTTAGATTGGATTTGTTTGGAATATATTCTAATGCTACAATGTTCACAGAAATCTCCAAATCTCGTTTTTCAATGGGGTATGTAGACTTTACTGTGCCACTGTACGTATCCGAGTTTTTCACACAAACCCACGTAGCAGAGGATGAAGTGCGATTGGAATCCGCCTTGAACTGCAGGCGGGGAGGAGGTGGCCGTTTATAACAATTACAGATATGCATGCAGCTAAGCACAAAAACACAAGTATGTGTGTATGTATGTAGGTGAATGGAATGTGTGTTAACACAGTCGCATGCACATTATAGAGCTGTAAAGTGAAATATGTATGTATTGGCAAAACACCAGCACGAAATTCGAAATATAAAAGACTCGAAAGAAATACTTACGCATGTACAAATGTATGCATGCATGTATGCAAATAAAAGAAGATATTAGGAAAAACAGCACAATCAAATAGAAAACCCAACAACTTAACTAGCGGCAAAGTATTGCCGGCGCGTTTGGGTTGTGTGATTTGAAATTGCGGAACAATATGCTGAATTGAGATACAAAAACACAGATAAATTTGGGCGAATATGTGTAAGTGTGTGTGCATGTAGATTCGTGGCATATCCAATATTCATACACATGTATGTATGAATGTATGTATTTTTTTGCATTCAAATCTGTTTTGTTAGCTTGTGGATTACAGTTTTTGCCCTCAAGTGAAGTGCACGCATATTTTCAACCGTACACACATGCATACATATGTATATATGGACCTACAAGCGTTTAAATAAATACAATTTTTTTTTTAACACAGACACATGCATTCTACACATCGGCGACTCTATAATCTTCTTCACGCACACATATACTGATACAATAACATATTTTACTTCCATACATACACAAATGCATATATGTATGTGTATAACATATTCTATTTGTAAGCCATTGGCTTTTCCCTGACTCGATTAAATGTGTGCGTGATTGAAAATGAAAAACTCTATGTTATTGTTTCAACTGTATTTCGGTTTATGGATTAAATCAATAAAATTGTTTTTCCATCATTCCCTCTATTCACTTTTGGAAGTTTATTATTTGGCATTTTCAACACAAATATTTTTATATTAAATTTTTACTATTGTTACAAATATTTGTTTGCTTTCAGTGAATTACTTACTACACACGTACACACATATATATATAACATTTACACACATGCGTTCGCATGAACCATTGCATAGTTATCTAGATTTATGTATTTGTATTTGGTTTTTGCAGCTCATTACGAACTAGCCACATTGGTCCAACGATTGTTATGCTGGGACCACAGCTTGTTTGCCCAATATCTATAAATGGCCACTCGATTCAATAAATGTGTATTAGGATTCTAGGCAAGCGCCAATTTTCATTACACACTTTTCGGTTTAGTGTAGGCTTAAAATCACCGATAAGTAAAGCTGACAGCGTGATGAGATAAACGGACAGATGCGCTTGTGTGCACAATAATCGCTTAGAATTTAGGTGAGTTGAAATTCGAGTGAAAATATTTTATTAATATATGTATTTTATAGCATTTGTGTACACTCAGCCAAAATTTCAGCAATTTGGACTAAATTGGACACAGAGTGAATTTAGTTGAATGACATTTTTTAAGAATGGGCTATGTAAATGAATTTTTGAATTTGTGTACATACATACATATTATATATATTCGAAAGTGTTAAATCACAGTTAAGTGCAGATGGGCTGATAAAATGACATTTGTAAATTATAATGCATACAGTGGCGAGCAGAACTGACTAAATGTTTGCCATAGTCAAGTACTTCAGAAGTTTACAAAATATAATATTTAGAAATGAAAAAAGATATTACAAAAATAACAAAAAATTATACAATATTTAGTCAATTTTTAACGTATTCAAATTCGTCAGTAGCGATTTATTCTTAATACAGTTATTCTTAAAGTGATTTTTCTGTTGTTAAACCTTACTGTTTCTAGACTCGCGATAAGGAAAAAGAGCAAACACTGGAGTGCTGACGCCTGGAAAAGAGTCGGATTGAAAGCAGTATTACTGACACTGCCCGCATGAAAAGCTGCGAAATAATCAAGTTAAGCAAATAATGAAGCTTGTCGGTGGTAGTCTTAAGATGTGGGACTGCTTCACGTGGTGGCATATTGGCATATTGGCCTATTGGTACGAATATTCGGGATAATGAAAAAAAAAATACTACTTGCATATCTTACAGATCAATTTTTCGAAATTTTTTTATCGCTTAGTCCAAAAAACGGGGTTATAGTTCAGCACGATGGAAACCAGAAAAATACCTCGAATACTAGTACTACTTCAAAGCAACCTCCGGAATACTTTCCCGATTATATTTCGCAATTACCTTGCGGTTACAGCAGCCCAAACCATTACCTGTGGTGGGTGCTGCCTCCTGGTGATCAATCGATGACTTAAATTCTCGTATGCACAGTAGGCCAAATAACCCCTATCGTTTTGGGAGTTTACGAATTACTCAGTTTGAAAAATTTTCTCATCAGAAAACACAATGTTCGGAAATTCACCGCTTTCGGCGAAGCGAAGCAACTCCTTCGCTCTCTCAAGCCTTGTTGCTGCTTTGGTGTGAGATCATGCGCCTTTTGGATCTTGTAAGCCTGGACTTTGAGATCATTTTTCACTATACGGTAGATGCTATGGTCAGATATTTTCAGTTCTTTCGCCATTTGATTGGTACTTCGTCGGGGATTTGTTAACGCCAATTTTGAATTACTCTCTGTAGAATTTCGGTCGGTATCTCGTGAATAACTTTAATAATGTTGGCTTCCAATGCATCAACCAAAGCTGGTTTATCCCCAAAGCATTTAAATTTTACATACCCGCAGAAATAAAAGTCCAGAGATGTGATATCATATGATCTTGGAGACCAATTCACTGGTCCGAGACGAGCGATAAAATGCTCACCGTAACGACGATGCAGTAAATCCATTGTTTCACGGACTTAATGGCAAGTCGTGCCGTCTGGTTGGAGCCAAATGTTGTGGAGATTACGGGCTTCAATTTCCGACATCAAAAAGGCGTTTATCATGCCGCGATAGTGTTCGTCATTCACGGTTACATTGGTGTCTGCCTCGTCTTTGAAAAAATATGGGCCGATGATTCCCCCAGCCCATAGGCCGCACCAAATGGTTGTTTACAGTGGATGTAGTAGCTATTTGTGAATGATTTCGGGTTACTCTTCAGTTCAAATATGCCAATTTGGCTTATTGGCGTAGCCATTAAACTAAAAATGGGCCTCATCGCTGAACACCATGAGTTGGCCTGAGCGCGCGATGAACACTTTTCACAGAGCGTCGATTTACATAATACAATTGGACGATTTGTAAACGTTGCTGATGCATAAGTCTTTGCATGATGAAAAGCCAATGAATACTTAAAACATATTTATTTAGTTTGGCAGTAGTACCACGTGATCTATCAAAAAAACCCTTTCGGAAAAGTACCTCTAATTTGATCACCCTTTACATTATTTGATTTACTCTGATTTGATAGAAGCGTCAACCGAAGAATGTTCCGTATCGAGCTCATTCCAGAAATGCAACATTTCGATAGGCATTGGAAGTGCATCATTGGACAACTTCGGCCTGATCTCGAAATCCGTTGCCGAAAAGTGATAAACGCAAACTTTTTCGCCTGGTTTCAATTAAGTGCCGCACGATTTTTCCTAATCTTTTCTTTTCATTTTATCTTTTCGGACATTAACAAACTTAACGCCCTCTTTTCTTATAGCATATCTAATATTGTACTTCAATCTGTTAATGAATCCAAAGGTTTAGTTGTAATTTTTGGCAGTCGTTTTCCATTTGATTATAAGATTATAAGAAACATTTTTAATTCACATTGATATTTTGATAAACGTGAAGTTTTTTGACAGTAAAAGATCTATTCTTGCTCTCTCATTTGTTTTCAATGTTGTTAAGTGATCAAGCTATTAATATTCCTATTCTTACATTTCCTAGAATTCTACATAAAACTCTACCGTTTTACAATATATAAATAAGACCAATACAAATTATGCTACCAACGCTCCTATAGAACATGCACTTCGCGATTTGAATGAGATCTCCAACTCCCACTTACTACATTTCTCAGTTTCAAACAGTATTTTTTATACGAAATTAACGAAAAATTAAAAATAAAGACAAAAGAAAAAAGACGTAAAATAAAGTCGAAATATCGCCGATATATTACTTTGACTAAGGGTGTATGTCTACACATTACAAAATAACGTTCCAAAACATATGTATATCCGACTTACACTGGGTTTTTTGTATTTTGAATTTAGTAACTCTGAAGGGCGACATCAATTGCATAAACTTACAAAAGGGGCGTGTCAATAGCCAAATTTTGCTAAAACATTACGAAATTAATTTCCCAACTGCAATAAATCAAAAATAACCCAACCGATTGGAGTAACCGAAGGTAATCTAAAATTACTTTCAAATCTTCAAAGTAAACGGAAGACTTTTTTAATAATTTCTATTTGTGTGTGAAAAATTTATGCTCTCTGATTTCTATAGCTGCTTTTCTTAAGGGGGGAAATCCATGTAAAATTTTCAAAAAATCGATTTTTTCGATATTTCGAAAGTATAGTATCTTAAGAATGTACTGTGAAATTTTCATGCGGAGATTCCTAATATTATAGCTCCTATAGCCCATTAACTATGTAGAGAGCGGTCCGCGCGCTCTTGTACCTAAAACTTTAAACTCATTTATCTCGAAACTGTATTTTTAAAAACTGCTCGTGTTGTAACTCATAAAGTTATAGAACGATTTGTTTGAAGTTTGGTGAGGCCTTTCTATACATTACTATCGAAAGGATAAACCTAAAATGTCTGATATTTCGCTTTGATAAATTACTTTTTGGGGGTTAAAAATGTCAATAAAATAGCCGCAAATTCTGACTTCTTTTTTCAAAGTCTTATTTTATAATTAATTTTATACTTGTTTTTTAATTTTATAGGTTCATCCTTTCCGTTAATATGTTCCAAAAGAAACCCAATTTCATTTTTTTGTTTCAGATCGATAGATTAAGAGTGATAAATAGAGCAGTTTGGGACCTCGCACCGTAGGCAGCCGACAAGAAATGATCCTGAGCCGCCATTTTGGAATAAAAAAATGGAAAAAACATTTTTTGTACTCTCAAAGGGCTAGATAAAGTGGTGTTAAAGCTTCAAAATAATATAATTATTTTATCACTTTTAAAAATATGTTTTAAAAATAACCGATTTGAGGCGTCTACATGGACTTCCCACTTTAAATCATATAGCAGTTACCTTCCATTATCGGCAGAACAACGCAGGCCATTTATTTGCTAGTATTTTATAAAGTCCTCAAACCTAATCCAAGCGACGTCAAGATGAAGCACAACAAGCATTCCATGGTCTCCTCCTTCCTCATACGTGTAAATTTCTTTCCATTGAATTCGAGACCACCTACATCACTGTTTCCTTTTCAAACACAGTTTTTGGACCTGGACGTACCTACTCCTATGCCCGCTGCCAGTACCAGAAATTGCATTTGCGCGTATACTCCTATATTCCATTTGGCTCTTATTGCTTAACGTGAGTAAAAAATTTTAGTTGAAACTTAAGCGTCTATTGAATATCAGATAGTTATTTTCACACTCTTATCGCAGTGTAGTCATTAAATATATACTTAATACAATTTATGAACTCTTAAAAATGTTTATCGGTTCTAAATGAAAGGCAGCATAAATTTTTTATTGTAAAACTTGCATAGTTCGCATGAAACCGTGCTATCCTTTTCTTGGTACGCACACACTCATACATAAAAGCTCTTTTTCTTCTGGTGGCATACTTAAATTTGTTTATTATTATGTCACAACATATCTGCATACATGTACGTATGTTCGCACTTACTTAAGTTCTTACGTCACACATTCTTATCCATTCGCTATGGACATACAAACTTTCATACACCCTAATATACATATATATATATATAGCATATAAATAGTTGCAAGTACATTGTAGTGGTGGTAGTAGTAGTTATACTGCTTGACTATAATTCCCACTTTAATGCCCACAAAGCATTTTCAAGCTTCAAACAATCCATGAGCCGCTGCCCACTGCCCGCTGCTGCATAAGTAGCAAAGCTGACGGGCGTAAGAAGACATAAACATGAAAAGCAAACGAGCTTTTTACTTAGTACATACATGTAGGATAAATTACACGCACGTGCACGTACACACATACATGTTCATGGGAATGTGTGCAGTTGGGTAAAAATATCCTGGGAATTGTAACAATGGCCAGTGGCAGAGATAAAACTCTATCGCACATTTTCCACAAGCCAATAAAAATTCTCTCGGACAAGCAATCGGGCAATCGGGCAATCGAATAAGAGCAGTCCACCCATACACATGCGCGTACATTAACGCATCCACATATACATCTACGTGCATGTGTATGTGCACATACACGAATGCTTATATTGTATAATATTATGACTTCATATGTATTATAGCATCCTCAGATACCTTGGGTCTATATCCTTGCATGCACATTTGTAAGCGTTGATGCTAATAAACTTCGTGGAGCAAAGAAAGGTATTATAGTGTATGTTGCATGCTATATGTTGTTGTTGTATTTGTTATATGTTGTTCGCAGAGTAATAAGGATAACTTTATGTTGCATACAAATGGATAATAGTCGAGTGCAAATGTGGTATGGATAAGCCGGTTGTTCGTTTGTGTGGTTGGGTGTGTGCATGTATTTAATACATTCCTATGCTTTGCTGCAACTGTGAGCATAGTTGAGCGCACTTATGCATGCATGTATGTGCTATCGCCTTCGCTTCACTTTCAGTGTACCCTATGCGCCTTTGTTCATGCAACGGTAAGCGGCAAATGCGTCTATACTGAACACATTTCTATTCGCATCATAAAATTTTCTGCGGAAATGTGTCACAGCAACAGTAACTCACTAAAAAGAACAAAAACAAGAACTGCAATAGCAATAACACCAACAATAACCCCATTGCCATAGAATTCCCTCAACTGTCTGCAACATTTTCCTTTTAACACAACATTGTCTCCCCAGTAATTGCCCTGATTCGCATTTATTTCGTATTTTCATTTTTCCAGTTATTGTGTCCTTTTACCAACGCATCACAATATGAGTGTGTCCTTTTTTGCACTCTGCACAAGCTGTAATTCATTACATACGCACACAATTTTCACACATCACACACAACGTGCAACGTGCAACTGATTGTATGCCCGAAAAGCAACAAAAAATAACAAAACCAAACAAACAGGACAAAAAAGTCTTACAAGTTTGAATGCCGTATCCAAATACAATAGACTCCACATTGTGCTGCATGCATTGATATACATTTTTATGTCTGTATAATTGTGCACGCATGTGTGTGTTGCCTTGCCACAATGTACAGCAGGGGGCGGTACTCATACGAGCAATCGTAGGTGCACTAAGCGGATTTTAGATTACACATGCCTGAGTTTTCAGTTGATACTTTTATCCTTTTCACTTTATTTCTAGATATTCCACCTTTGTTAGTAGCGCTTCATTTTTCTTCTCCATGATGAATACAGACATGCATTTCTCCATAAACAATCGACAGCTGGTCAACAATGTCAGATAAATATAACAATGTGAAGTACATTTATGAAGAATCATTAATTAACTGGCCGCTTTTGAAACATATCCTTTTGTGTAGCATAACTTTTCAATAGATTGGAATATTGGCGTAGAATTTGAATGACATAGTTAGAGTTAGTAATTTTGTGTGCACGTATATACATACATATATAAGTTGATTGAGTTCTTCGTAAAATTCTTAGTATGGGCATATGTACACTTGCGAGCACGAAAATAACAATACCAAAAAAACATTAGATTTTTTCAAAAAAATTGTTATCTCTGATATAATTGTAAATGCCCTCCCCTAAGGAAGAATAGAATGTGAACCCTAGGCGAACCGGTGTTCGAGAGTCTCGATTTAGTCTAAATGGCTTAGATGTCAACAACCTAATAAGGTTCCCGAACAGCACACACCGGATAAAGTCATGCTGTAAATAACCGTTAAACAAGTTAGTAACGAGGGCGTGGCAACAAAATGGTGCCGAAGCGCTAGTTGCTTTCTGGACGAATCACCACTTAAACCAACCAACCTGATATGATTAGTTTTTATTATTACTTTAAAGTACCTATTATTCTATTCTTTGACTGCACACGTATTTAAATCGATTCTAAAGCGAAATTTTGTATAACAAAAGACAGAAATTCAGGGTTGACATGAAAACTGCAATGGTCGTATAAGCAACGCATTCTAACCAAGTTAAAAAAAAAATTAAAGAAAAACTGTAACCCCTACACAGATTTTCTCTACGATTGAGATCGGGGAACGAGCTATGCCATAACCTGAATTTTATTTGCGCGAAACAAATCATTTACTTTTAGGCTGGTGTGCTTAGGATCATTATTCTGCTGGCAGACCCATTTTATTGCCGCTTCCTCTCTGCAAAACGGCAAAATAACATTCTGCATTATTTCCACGTAAATTTGGTGCCCCCTATGCTATCACTTTTGTGCATGGTTGCTGCGCTATAATATTAGAAGCATCACCAAGCAATTATTTTTGAGCCCCATGTTTAATATTTTTTAGAGTGTATTGTGGCTGACTTTCGTTGCCCTGTGCAACTGTGTCGTCATACAAACTAATTTCGGCTTATCACCTCATACAATATTATGCCACATGTCAGCTATCGAGCTATCCAAAATCCAAATTCCAAATGGATTGCCTTATGTGTTGGTGTTAGGAGTAGTTTTTATCGTGGGCTGCGAGTTGTTAGTGCACCTTCTCGTAGTCTTCTACGTATAGTCATGCCAGAAATATTTAATTTGTATGGCTGACTGCATAGGAGGTTCCTTGGAGCACCTTATAATTCTGTGATCGTTTTTCAGGGAAGTTTTTCATTTTCCTCCATTTTTTCCGGCTATTCCAAAAATTTAATTGCATTTGAAATCATTTTTGCTGATCGTGAAAGAATATTTGATAATTTTGTGTAAGATTTTTCATCTGCTCTCAATTTCAGAATCTGCTTTCGTTGTTCTGTGGTCTACTATAGTCAAAATATAAGAAATATAATAGGTATATGCATGACACTCACCAAAACAAAAAAAAAAAAAAAAAACAAAAAAAAAAAATTATTATTAATATTCTTTGTGTAACCTTAAAAAACTGAAGTTACTGCTGTTTCAATATTCTACATGAAAATGTAGCCACGCCAATAAATATCCATTATTTAAGTAGCCGCCAGATTTATTCAGATAAACTCTGCCCATCTGAAATACCTCAGTCCTTCGAAGCTATTTAGCATTGAAATTATTTCTTTTATGATTTATAGGAAAAAAATAAATGACTTAAAAATAATTTTTTAAAGGTACTGCTATCTTCATGTTCACAGCTGTATGGATATACACTTAATAAAGCTACTGTTCTTGTGATGCTATTAATCAGGCTGGAATATTAGTAGTCTTTCTCAATCGCACTAATTATTGGTATTTTTATTTACCAAGCACCCGACTGCAATTCTCACCAGGTTAATGTAAATTCTCTTGTAGCTTATGATGATGTCGATACCATCGGCATACGCCAACAATTGTACGCTCTTTTAAAAACTTGTGCCTGAACGATTAAGTTTTGCGGTTAAAGAAGTCACACGACAGCGAGTCACCCTGTCTGAAACCAATTCTGACGGCGCTGCTGGTGTTGAGCAACGTCATCTTGCATAGTTTTGCGGGGATACCAAATTCACACATCGCGGCATACAGGTAACTCCTTTTCATACTGTCGAATGCAGCTTTGAAGTCGAGGAAAAATGTGTCGATTTTCCTTTCATGGGTCTTTTCCAAGATTTGGCGTATTGTGAATATTTGGTCGATGGTAGACTTTCCAGGTTTTAGTGATAAGGTCCAATCAGGTCACAGTGATAAGGTCCAATCAGTTGGTTGACGGTGCGCTTCAGCCTTTCACACAATACGCTCGCTAGAACCTTATAGGTGATATTTAGAAGACTAATCCCGCGGTAATTGGCACAAATTGCAGGATCGCCCTTCTTATGGATTGGGCAGAGCACACTTAAATTCCAATCGGCAGGCATGCTTTCATCCGACCATATTCTGCATAGGAGCTAATGCATGCACCTTACCAGCTCCTCGCCGCCATGTTTGAATAGATCAGCCGGCAGTCCGTCGGCGCCCGCAGCTTTGTTGTTCTTTAGACGCGTTATGGCTATTCTCACCTTGTCATGGTCGGGTAGCGGACAATTCCGTCGTCAACGATTGGGGTATCGGGATCCTCACATTCTCTGTGACATGCACAGCTGTCACTATTTAATAGGTTCGAGAAGTGTTCCCTCCATAATTCAAGAATGCCCTGTATGCCAGTCACTGGTCTTGAAACCATCTGTAAGCCGCCGAACTTTCTGGTAGAATTTTTGGGCGTTGTTCCTATTGGCCAGCATCGCAAGCTCCTCGCACTCACGCATTTCGGCCTCTCGTTTCTTCTGTCGAATAGTACGTCTCTCTTCCTTTCTAAGTTCCCTGTAGCGATCGGCGGCAGTACGTAGAGAACGAGAAAAGTTGCCCCATTGCTCGTGCATGCCGGTTTGTTAGGCAGCACTCTCTGAGACCAGGAGTGAGAGTCGAGAGGCGAATCTTCTGGCTGTCTGTTGTGATTGCAGCTTTTCGATGTCGAACATTCTTTGCGTAGTTAGATGTACGGTTTTCGCTGCACAGAGGCGTGTGCATAGTTTGGCTGCAACAAGGTAATGATCCGAGTCGGATCGTACATAGGTACAACTAATCTATCACAACATGATCGATTTGGTTTCGCGTTTTCCGATCAGGAGACAGCCACGTTGCTTGGTGTATTTTCTTATGCTGGAATCTGGTGCTGCAGAATACCATGTTTCGAAGTCGATCAGCATCTGTCCGTTACCGGATGTTTCGTTGTGCAGGCTGAATTTTCCGACTGTGGGACCAAAAATTCCCTGCTTGCCCACCCTGGCGTTGAAGTCGCCAAGCACGATTTTTATGTCGTGGCGCGGGCAACGCTCAAAGGAGCGTTCCAAGCACTCATAGAAGGAGTCTTTTGTCGCATTGTTTTTAAGGGGCGAGTTCCAAACCCAGCGCACAACCAGCTATCGTGCAATGTTTCGCCTTCTCACATTAGCTCACTCCCGAACAGGTGTTTGGAAACTACCCAGAGGATATTTGGGCTAATCCCGGGAGTTATGAGCTGCTTGAACCATATGTAGAAGAATCGTCCTGGCCACTAGCAAGTGAATGGCGATCAGTAATTTTCCCCACTTGCGTGGACTTTTACACTTGGAACCATCCTCCAATTATATTATAATAATTGTTTTATGAAAATATAATATAGTTCATACTACATTGAAAACTATATAACCCAAAGTTTCAAACTTTGTAAAAAATTACAAAAAAAAAAAACTAACTCAACAAGTTTTCATAATTGTTTGAAACTTCTTAATGAGAATTTCTAGGGTAATTTCTAGTATGCAGTTTTATAGCTCATTGAATTTTAATGAATTGAAATAGCTTGAAAATCGGGTAGATTTTTGACAATTTTTTCCCTCTGACGGTGTTGAGTGTTTTCGAATGTCGAAAAATCGTTATATGAAGGAAGCTCGTAACGACGTTGGCAAACAATTTTCACAAATCAACGGGTTTTGTGCACTACTGCAAGTATGTACTTTATTATTCTTTTACATTACATTTCTGAAAATTCCGATTAAAAAGTGAACATTTTTTATGGAAATTTATAAAATTTGTTTAAACTTTTCACAAAGTTGAGAAATTTAATTTAAACGGTTTTTCTAGTAGCATGGACTCTATTTTCATACAAAAAATTATTAAAATTAAATGAGGTACAAATAGATTGGCAGAACTTGTCAATAAGTCTCTACGCTGTACTTATTTAACACACTGTATAACTAATTGCTTCAAACTGGTCAAGGGGAGAGAAGGTTTTGAAATGGGTTCTCTAATAAATAGCTGTTTAGTAAGTGTACTATTGGTGCAACTATTTTCATCTTGCGTTCGATCCTTTATCAACCGTTTCCTTAATTAAATTGCGATTCTGATGTAATTAACTAAAAATATGAAAAGAAATGTTCAATTATTTAGTAATTTTCTATTAGACAGTTTCACTTAGTATCCCTTTTCCCACTGCAATTGCTTGCTTTAATTTGTTTGAAAGGATCCGCCGCTCATAACACAAGGAATGTTGACCTTTTTGCCTAATGCATACGAGCCATGAATTACGGAACCAAAGCTAACTGCAGTGCTGGCGCAGCACTTAACCGAATAAGAACATTAAAATTGTTTTTGTTTCCGCCAGGAAGTGGTTTTTGCGATAATTCAAAATTCAATTTCCTTCGCAGGATATGAAAGTATGTGGCACTTTTGCTTAATTTAGCGTTAGTCCGTAAATACGAATTTACGTAAGGCAGCACGGAAAGAGAGAGGATGGAAGAGAGAGAAGGAAGTAAGAAAATCTAATTTTCTTCAGAAAGTCATGTAGGGATTAAATTTTCTACTCAATTAATCCCACCTTAACTAACTTGACTTAATTTTATATATTTGCACAATTTGGAATATTCCGTTTAGGGGGGAATTCAATTTGAAACAAGTCTGATAGATTTTCCAAACCCTACAGTAAAAGTACCATGTATAGGTATATATTAGGCCTGGTCGATTTGTGGGGAGGCAAAAAAATCGCCCATTGCTCTGAGAAAATCATATTCTAGGGATCAAAATAAGAAACTTTGCCGAAGGAACCATACCTCTAAAACGAATTCTGATGTCCCCCAAATTTGGATCGAACTTTTTAGTTTCTTTTCTATAACTCACTTAAATTAATTTTTTCATTTACATATGTTCTGACTAAATAAATTTCGTAAGAGAAGAAATAGATATTATTATAAATGAATAATAAATATATATAAATAAAAATAAAGAAAAAACATAGCCATTTAGCCGATTTTTTCATGTAAAGGCCAAAAATGGTGATATTTTGAAATTGGGGGACATCAGAATTCGTTTTAGAGATATGGTTCCTTCGGCAAAGTTTCTTATTTTGATCCCTAGAATACGATTTTCACAGAGCAATAAGCGATTTTTATATCGACCCGCCCTAGTATATATGTATGTGCTAAAATGACTGAGCAGGGTATCGCGCGAGCTACATATTGCTTCTTCTAGATGATGATTGTCGCAGAGGTTTCAAAACGTATTCTTAATGATACGACTCGATTTTTTGATACCCCCACAAATACAATGTACCATCCTTCAAAAAATGCATTGGATAGTATCGTCTTGTAACTCGTATCGTCTCGTATCTGCCTTGCTGACAAGTCAAAGAGGTTTATGTCATCAAACGTTTTCTGAATTTTCGAAAGTACAAAATTTCGGCACAGTTCGCAGACTCTTTCCACTTATCACAAGTGCGCGCTTACTGACCATATTAAGAACAAGACTGAGATATGTACGATTGTCGGATTATGATTAATCAATTATCAACTCACTTCTCGTTGAAAAAAAAGTTGTACTATTCACTTCCGCTTCCAAATTACCACCACAATGTTCACGACTCTTCGACCCTCAAGGGAAGAGTGGAAACGAGATATAGTAAAACAGGACAAAAAACAGTTTGCTTGAAGCTCGATGGCTAGATGGGCGACGATTTATTGTATACTCTGAGAATCTCTTTTAGCTTTCGGCTGCCCGTCTGCTGTACTATTTTTCAGCCTGAACTGATGATAATAATGAAGATGTGTGTAGAGTGTGCTGCGATACCTGGAGATGCTCTTCGTATTTTCATTGACAGCCAAGGGGCTATAAAATCTATCACAAATCTTTCACGTTTCATAATGAGATGGCAGAGTCATTTCACTCAAAATATTGCATCGAGGGGAATTATAAAGCAGGTGAATTGGCGAGTATTGGCACCAAATTACCTAACGACTGCATAGACATTGATACACGTATACCCTTACAGACACAAAAGGTGCTTATATTTGACAGATTTGTAGGAAAAGCGAACGAAAGATGCTAAGCGCAAAGTAGGTATACCTGCTGAGCCGAAATAAGTATAGTCTTACGTACTGTCCAATTGGCACACAGGCGCAAAAGGTTAGGCGTGCAGACATATGACTTCAGCAGAAGCTATCGAGCGGAAGAAGAGAAAAAAATGATATGGCATCTTTTGTGTCACTGTTCTACTCTATCCAGACGAAGATTCGCCATTCTAGGCAGACAATTCTTCAATTCGTTGAAAGTCCTCAGCACTATGGAAATCAGGGACCTTCTAAAATTTTTAATCAGTTCTCATTGGTTTTAGTAGAGATCAGGGCAAGCTGCCTCTGTGGCAGACCATAGTGGTAGACCTCTACAACTCAACTTTTTTTCCTTGTTCACTCCTCTCGGGAGCATAGGGCCACGACAGGGCTCAGTCTTGCGTTGGTTTTGTTAATCTATTTTGATTTTGGACAGGATAGGTGACTAGCCTGCCGCTAAACTCAACCTACCAATCCACGATTAGATTAGTCGAAAGTGAAACAAATGGCTGTCACAATTTTTCAATAATAAAAATACAATATCTTATAATACCAAATCAATATTCTACATTTGTCCGTTTCTGGTACTATTAATTGAAAAATAATTTAGTTAGTATAACTTTGTAGAATTTGGCAAACAGGGAAATCAGAAACTTAGCACTCCACAAGCTTAAATTTCAATCGATATGGCCTAAGGGAGTTTGTCAAGGTTAACAGTTACGCAACTACGCAGGTACGTAAACCCTCTGACCTTCACACGCTGTAGTAAGATGAAACCATGAGGATCGTGAAAGGAAATCATGACAATAAGGCAAGATAAGATGGAACAGAGGAATATATGAGCAGATAGAAGGGGTCAGACCTTGAAGATATTTTATGTTCTCCAATACTAAAGGCACCTTCAGACTGCCTATTGACAGAAGGGGGAGGTCCTTGGTAGGAGGTCCTTGGTAGTAGCATTTCCAAAATCTCTAGCAATAACCCTAGCATTTCCAAAAGCTGTTTTCTTATAAAAAAATATAATCTAAGTCGCGGTGGAGCCGGATGATCACTTAAAATGTGCTGAGGGGTGTCATTATCTGCCAAATATGAGCGGCACTTTGTTTCAGTAAAAATACTCATCCGCTGAAAATGGGAGTGCAGTTGTGGGGAGTCTTACGTCGACTTTACCAAATTGATTTACGTCATTTCTACTTAATGGCTATGCAAAATGTCTTACCTGTCTCCAATACTTTCCAGTACTCAACTCCTAAACTTTATTTCGTAAACCAACTTAAGCTTGATAATCAGTCCATCTCCAGTTACTCCAATAACTCCAGTTACGGTTCTTTAAAATGTTTCCTGATCTATTATGGATACTCTCTGATGCACTCGTCGGTGTCCTTAGAATTTTATTGTAATACCCTCTAATATATTCCATTTTAAAATTAATCCAGCGTACACCGATAATACTTAAAAGAATGAGTTTCTGTTCAATAAAAAAGAGTAATCAAGATAAATTTGTTTTGTGTGACTTTAATTTTGCTTTTTTATCCTTTCGCGCATTTCCTTTCGTCGAACCCATATCAAACACAATTTACTGCTTAAAATTGCACCCTGTCTGGTATGTTGTAATTCATTTCCGGCATTCAATTATCTTTTAATGCGGCGCAAGCCTTTTAAGTACCAGCTACTGGTTGTGAGTATCGTGAGGCCCTTTTCGCAGTCCTCTCTGTGCATATGTATGTACGTATGTATGCATGCATGTGTGCGCCATCACAAAGGGGCGAGTTTTGTGTCTAATACCTATTGATTTTAAATTTAGTAGGCTTAATTTACAATTTAATTGCATTAATCGCATAGGTAAGGGTTAGTAGTCGCACGCAGAAAGGAAAAAAGTATTTGTAAGCGAAAAAGGAAGAAAAGAAAGTCACTTTTTTTATTTGCTAGAGAGTCGAAGCAAGTGCTTGCGTATGTTCCGAAAATACCCGTAGCAAAAATAGACTTCAATTACGATATTGGCGGCATTGGCGGCATTGTCTGATAGACAGGCGAGACGCCGCGTCACATGAACTGCAGGTAGGGTGCGCGCAAAAGTACCCACTTTGCGTTGAGAATGTCCTTTCAGTATTTACCTATACACATATACTTGTTTGTACGCGTGCATGCCTAGTCCGTGTGTGTGTATATGTGCGCCGTTAAAATCCAAGGTTATCGCGTAGTGCTAACAGACGCCATCGCCATCACTACCGCCAACACCTACGTTGAAATCGTCAATTTCACTTAAGCGCACAACGCAATTCAATTTGCCAGGCTGCTGACAGGCAAACAATGGATTCGTCGCCGTTTCGCCCTGATTGCTGAGCGTCGCAGAGTGTATGGAGTCGTAGTGGTTAGTGAGCTCAGTGTGAGCAAGTGAGCAAAAACTACGCAAATTGAAAAAAAAAGAAATAAAAAAGTCAGCATCGATTGCGAAATTGATGTAATAGCAGTACAACACGAAGGACATTAAAGCGATAAGTAAGCGCACATATTCATTTACCGCGAGCTTACAGTTAGAGAGAGAGAGAGAGGCGTGCAGCGATATGCATTGACTAACTCGGCCAACGCCATTCAAAGTCAGTCAAACACTCAGCCTCTTGCTGAAGTCAAGCTGGCAAAGTGCAATAACACCAATCTGAATCGGCAATCGTGCGTGTATGTGTGAGTGTCGGCAGCGAATGCTCTTTGATAGCGTTTGTGACAAATTGCCAGCAACATGCAGTTGCATGTGTGCGTTGTTGTTGTTTTTCTTGTTATTACTCTGCAAATTTTCTTGTTTTTTCAAGTGTCAAGTAGTCCTTTTTTATGAGCTTTGCTTTTCATTGCAAGCATTTCCTACCCTCTCACTTTGGGTTACAATTTTTCGCTGTCATGCAATTGATAGAAGGATTTACCACACGTCCGGGCTCGATGCGACTTAAGCGCGCAATGTCTTTGACTTAATGCCCCAATGCGGCGTGTCGGATATGCTTGATGTTTGCGTAGTATTTTTTCCTCTTCTTCTTCCAATTTTTTTTCATTTTGCACTTTGCACTTTCCTTTTTTATTCACTGCCGCATAGTCGTAGCGAAACGAAAATCACAGAATAAATGACTTTGCGAAAAATAGAAAAAAGAAAAAAAAAAATAGCGAAGGAAAACTGCAGACACCCCGCTATGCACAACATGCGCAAACCAACACAAAAGGCTGACATGCTGAAAGCCCTAGTCCGCGTACTAACGATAAACGTGAAAAATCGAATTTTCATGTTGCAATGCGGGCCACAAGCTGAGCTACGCAGCACTGCGCTGTGTTGGGCTTTGCAAAGCCGGGCAATGGGCTTAATATTCGTGCTACAAAGCATAGCCATATTAAAGCATGTTGGCGAGTTTATTGGTGTGTGTTAGCTCCATACATAGGTGTGGCAGGGAAATCCGCTTTTAATAAAGAAATATTTCCGAGGATTTGGCTCGTTGCCTGTTATGCGAGTGCAAGGTGTAAACGAAGGGTGCAGCGTGTGCGTGGCAAGTGTAAGCAATTAAGTTTTTTATATCCTATATCTCGAGCATAAAATTGAGGGTACGTACTCATACACATGCACATAAATGCACATGTTAGTGTGTGCATGCCAGATTGTGGTTAGCGACGTAGGAAGAGAACTTTTTAGAACAAATTTGTTGGTCTATTAATGTTAATGGTGCACACTCCCTTTAGGATAAGACAAATTGTGTAAAAACAAGGGAACTGTCAGTGGATATCTTTAATTTATGGAACTCAATGGGATTTTGATATGTGTGCAAAAAACAATTTGAATGGGCTACAAAATTGCACACCAATAATACTTCTAAAAGTTCTGATGAAAAATTTTTAAATTTCTAAATATTGATGAAAATTGGTTGATTTTTTTTAATTTGGTGCGAAGTCTGCATCTTCAAGTTAAATGGTTTTTATTGTAATATAAAAAAAAACAAAAATAAGTAAATAAAACAAGAAATAATATTCAATGCGTTCCAATATATCGCGCGGTATTATTGTGAGCACAGGTATTCACTTGCTTATATATAATAAAGTAAGAGCGCTTAAACTTTTTTTTTAATAAAACACAAACGGTTTGACTTTTTTAACTAATTTTTTTTTTATAATGGAGTTTGAACATATACATTTAAGTATGAAATTCGATTTCTTTTGCATGACCACCGCGTGCACGTTTTACGAAGTCCAATCGTTGAACCCAATTTTCGACCACTCTTTTGCATAAATCCGCCGAAATTCCAGCAATTTCGCGTTCAATATTGGCGCTGAGCTCACAAATCGTCGCCGGCTTGTTACTGTAGACCAATGACTTCACTTAACCCCAAAGAAAATAGTCTAGAGCCGTCAAATCACACGAGCGCGGCGGCCATTCGACCGGTCCATTTCTGGAAATAGTGCGCTCATCGAACTTACTCTTCAACAAATCAATTGTAGCGTGTGCTGTGTGGCTTGTGGCCCCGTCCTGTTGAAACCACATGTCGTCTAAGTCCATACCATTCAATTGCGGCTAAAAATAATCGTTTATCATGTCATATGGGCCAATTACGCCGCCGGCATGTAAACCGCACCAAACAGTAATTTTTTCGGGATGCAACGGTGCCTCATGAATCACGTGTGGATTGCTTTCTGCCCAGTAACGCATATTTTGCTTGTTGACAAAGCCATTGAGCCAAAAGTGAGCTTCATCACTGAAGATGATGTTTTGGAAGAAATCTGGATCATTTTCGAGTTGATCTTCAGCTCAATTTACGAATCAACGTCGCTTCAAATGGTCAAATGGCTTCAGTTCTTGTGTCAGCTTGATCTTGTACGGATGTAGGCCAAGATCTTTTCTCAAAGTTTGCCACAATGACGACACAGAAAGGCCCAATTGTTGAGAACGTCGTGTGAGCGACACATTTGCGTCTTCTTGAACTGAAGCTCTGGCGGCAGCAATATTTTCAACACTTCGTGCACTTCTTGCTCTCACTGACACCGGAACATTATGTAGCGAAAACGTAGATACAAATTTTTTCACTAGACGGTCGATTGTCGAGCGGGATGGCTTGTTAAATGGACCGTAAATGGCCGTAATGCTCTTAAAGTAGCAGCAACAGAACGATTAATTTCGTAAAAAATTTGCACGATTTGCAATCGTTGCTCAAGTGTGTAGCGTTCCATGATGAAATGTATACTAATGAAGTTTACAAATGATAAGCGAAAAATAAAAAATATTGCGTCGTTCGCCCTCCCTATCGGAAGAAATTGAAGCGCACCTATTGAAAAACGCTTTAGTTTGATACCAGTATTCTATTTGATACATATTTTGATTCCCATAAAAATTTGAACACATCATTTAAAACGTTAAGCCGCTGTGAAATTTTCGAAAAATCAATTTTTGCTTGCTAAAACATTTTTCAAGTCAAGTCAATTGACCTGAAATTTTCTCTGTATTATAATAGGTTTTGGCATAGTTAATGGAGGCGCAAAATAAACCACCCTATCGGAAGATTTTTAATATTTGCAATTGGCGTTATACGTCAATCTCATTTGACATTTGTGAACTACACAGCTGCAGTCCACAAACAGACAAGTAATGAAGCGCGTAAATGATTTTTTTTATTTGTGTGAATGTTGCCATCAATTAGTACAGTAGAAGGATGGGTTGCTGAGTGTTAATATGCCTTTAAACGATCCACTTCAAGGACATAAGTAAACAGCCGAACAATGCCAGAAATCGTGGAAAAAATACAGGATATCGTATTGGTCGAGTGACTAAAAGGGATTTAGTAGAAGCTCTTGGCATCTCATTAGGTAGTGTAAGCAATATTTTGACTGAAGTTTGGGTTTCAGAAGGCTGTATGCACAATGGGTGCCGCATTCGCTAACCATGGAATAAAAAAACAGAACAAACATATTCGAATGGGACTTTTTCAGTAAAGGATAAAGTGGATTTTGTGCATCGATTCATCACTATGAATGGCACTTGGGTCTATCACGATGAAGCTAAATCAAAACAAGAGTGAAAAGTGGTGTGAACCTGATTATTCGGCTCCGAAAAGAGTTCGTATCCAGAAGAATTTTGTCGTGGACTACTAGCAATAAATTCTGAATATTGTTGTAACCTTTTAGTCTAGCTGAAGGAAAAAAATCGTAAAAAATTCCCAGTTTGCAAGAGAGAAAAGTTTTTTCCATCAAGATAATACACCGTGTCACAGAAGCATTTTGCCAAAGGCTAAAATCCATTAATTAAAGTTCGAATTATTGGAGCATACTTCATATTCACCAGATCTGGCACTTAGTAGTTTCTATCTGTTTCCAGACCTAAAAAAATGCATGCGTGGAAAGCGTTTTTCATCAAATGATGGGGTCATAACAGCTGTGGAAACATATTTTGCAGCCCTTCCAGGTTCTCAATTCGGGGATGGAATTCATAAATTGGAATCTCATTGGAACAATTATATTGATTTTCAGTAGACCATACTGAATAATGAAAATTGTGATTTTCTTATCGAACCGCAAAACTTTTTGAACATCCTTATAATAGCGCAAGTGACCAAATTATAAAAAAAATATGAAAATCTAGGTGTACCGCACACCTAGGTGTTCGTTAACTCATATAGCTAATTTATTCGATATGATATAGCTTATTCAATCTGCCCATGAAAAACATATTCCCAGTAGAAAATATGTAAACTTAAAATTAGAACATCGACATTATATTGACTTATGTCCCAACTTTTGCAAGATATTTTACAGTTCATACATATTCAATTTATTGAATTGACTTATGTTAATATTTTTTCACTTCCAATAAATTAAACAGACCGGTCACGTGTACATAGTGAGCCAGCCATTGACAACTTGCATATTTGACAATTTACATGTGAACAATTTTATATGTGTTAGTAGTTTGCTGCCATTAACCCATAGGAAGGCAATGAAGCAGTGAGCAAAAATACTTCAGAATTTTATATAATATTTCCTTAAGATCCCCTAGCTTACGTGGCTACTATATAAAGTTTTTTATTTATAGTAACCTTTTTTGGAATTGCTTCAGAACTTTGTTGAAAAAAACACTTCTTTATATCTATGCCAAATGTGACATTGCTGCTTTTTTCAATTATATCATACATCACATACATTTTTTTACTGCTAATCGTTTTTCCTCTAATTTCTAAAAATAAATTTTCCAAAAGTTTTAGATCCTTTAAAACTTGTGTCTTTGGTTTGATCAAATACCTTTTGGTAACATGGGTTCTTGGCCATTGTGACATTGAGGGGAACTGCAGAGCCGATGAATTAGCGAAAATCGGTAACAAATTGACTGATGAGTACATAGACAGTGATATAGGTATACATAAATTGTAAGAGTAGCGAATAAAAGATGGCGTAATGAAGCCACTTGCAAAAATGCCCTACAGCTGTGGCCAACTCTCAATGCTAAACGCACGGAACTTCTACTAAGAAGAGATAAGCACAGTTCTTCAGTGAGTTACGACTGTGCTTATCTCTTCCCTTTCAGTTATTAAGGGGCACTGCGAATCGGTAGGCACGCCCAGAGAATGGGTGTGCAACCATATGACTTCTGGAGAAGTTGTCTAGACGAGGAAGAGGAAGAAACGATCCCGCACCTTCTGTGTCACTGCCCTGCTCTATCCAGACGTAGACTCGTCATTTTGGGTGGGCAATCTTTTAATGAATTAGAAGATCTCAGCTCTGTCGAAATTTTTGAAAAGTACACATTGGTTTTAGGAGGGATAAGGGCTAGTTCCACACGCGGAATCACAAAGGGCCATAATCCAGAGTGTGTCTTACAGTGTACCACAGCTTCAACCTAACTTAACCTAACCCTCCTTTAGGTCCATCGATGACCATTCAATCTTGTTCGAAATTTGAGAGCGGCCAACACTAAGTTTTCAACACTATACACAAAAAAACACAAACAAAAAAAAAACACACTTAGTGCTTTTGCACATACAACACGAATTTCGCAACATTTGTCTTTTCATTTTTTCTTTTCCAATTTTCCAAAGTAATTCCATTCGTGTTAAAACTAATGACACTTCATGAAAATTTTAAACCAACAAATTCAAGCTTTTTTTGGTTTGGCTATTTGGCTCACGGTATACATTGTGAAACTGTTTTGTGTTTAAAGGATTCCAATTTTAACAATCTGCACAGATGTTGAATTTCAAAATAGCAACCGATTTTTGTGTGATTTATTTTATTTTTTGTAATATAATTAGTGATGTCAGTTTCAACATTTCGAGGTAACTTTAAGCCCCAAGCTTTTTTTGGTTTGGCTACTTGGCTCTCGAGCTTGTTTGTCAACAATTGTCAAATAATATCGGGATTTCTAATTCCTTACGATACAAATTAAAGTGGTGCACAAGTCGACATATATGTGCTTTCAAGTCATTTGCTAAATTCACACAACAATGCAGTGTTTTGTTCTCAACTAACAGTAACAGGCAATAGCAGCTAGAGAGAAAACCAAATCATGCTTTTGTATGACTTGTTTCTCTCTCAGCATTATCACAACACACATATTTCGGCAAGATAGCAAGAAAAGCAATGACACTGAAAGGCAATGAAAAACAATTCAATTCAAACAAGTGAATTGTGTCAAATGTGGATTATTTACTTACATGAATTCCTGATATTTTAAAATCAAATACGCAGTTAATGTTTGGTATGATGGTTTTGTAGAATAAAAATTAAATTCTGATTAATATTTGAATGTAACTTACACTTTGCCTGCTAATATACGCTACGTACATACTTACATATGACACCAATTCACACATTGTACTTGATGTCTTTCGGCAAAGCTTGTATGAGAATGTTTTTCTACCATTGCCATGCAAGCATATAAGCAGCGTCGTGCAATTCGTGCACTGTCGATAGGCCGAAGTAGTATTGCTTGTTGAAGACAGTTTTTCTTCGTTGCTGTTCAAGTTGTGTGCCTACATTGCTTTTTGTCTTCACAAACAGTGCCACATGCAATGTGTGACTTGTTGCTTTGTAATAAGCAAGTCATTTGTGCACCACTTTAATACAAATGGTGACAAAAAAATCGTTTTTTACAACAAAAACGCAACATTGAAATGCACTTTTATTTTTGCCAATTTTTTTCCTGATGGTACAAAAATTTACATGCATTCTTTATTACAATAATAATTTTAGAACAATCTCAGGTATTGCAACTGGGCATTGTAAATTTAATTATCATCCTACGAACCTGGGCATATACTCCAATGGAACTTACAGATTCTACAGGGAGCAACGTGAAACCGCCAAACATGTCTGGTTTCGTGCATAGCACTGACGCATAAGTGGCACGAAAAACAGGATAAACATGTTTTACCAGAGAAGGAAATAAAACTCAATAAAATATGGCAAATGCTAAGATACTACTAAGGATGGTCAGCTCAGCGAAATACTCAGAGTCCATGAAGACAAAAGAGCATACTCAAAAATGTTCTAGAAATTCTGAATGAAAAGTGGGAAATTTTGAAGAAAAAAAGATGAATGTTTAAATATTTTTTGCGAGTTGTGAAACTGGCATTTACTTCAATATATATTCATATAATTGGTGCTACAGTTTTCTGCCGCCTCCAAACGCGGCAGATAGGATTTTATGAGCAGTTTTTTTACATAGCATAAATACATTCGGAGGTTTGCTATTTCCTGCGGCTGCTGTTAGAAAAAAATTTCAATCAGTTGGTGTTTCGTGCCCGCGGTTTAGAACCTGTGCACACCGAGTGGCATACACACTCCCACGTATTCTTTTATAACAAATAATAAGCACTTGTTCGGATCTATAGAAAGTTGATACAGAGCGCGTACCATTCCATTTGTCGCGGTTAGTACTACTCCCTAAGCATCGCAAAATCGTTGTGTGAAAAAAAAGTGCTATGTAATTTTGAAGCTGATAAAATATTTCTTTAAAAAAGTATCTCTTAATTAAACAAAGAAGTATTGTTCTTTGCCGAAAAATGCTAAGAATGACATTCTATACTAGGCAGGTACTGGCCAACGTAATTCGAAACTCATTGGCTTGTCAATGCGAATGAATTGAATATTGTGGTCTCCAACAGCGAGCCAAAAAAAAACTAAAATTTCAAATACAGGAAATCTGATAATCTGTAAATGTAGGAAAAGTGTCCAAGTGTAGCTAGTTAGCAAGAAGGAAAAACAAATGAGCAAATTAGCAAGAAAAAAATACACAGTAAGAAAAAAAATCGTACATTTCCAGCAACAAAAAAAGGATAAGAGAACCGAACTAACGAAAACACAAAGCCAAAGGCGAGCTGAGCATTAAATGAAAAAAAAAAAATACAAAATGCAGTAAAAGTAGATAAACCTGAGCAAAAACCCAACTGTTGCACTTTATTGTTCCTGTCAGTGCTGTCACCGGAGGCAATCGAATTAAATACACAACAAGCCTGAGAAAAATAACAACACAAGGTATTAAAGGAGCTCTGCCATTTTGAACATACATACATTGATATGCACATAGTTAGAAAAGGATGTCACGCTGTCAGAAAAAACTAATATTTACTTAGATGTGCAATACTTAGATATGTATGTAAAGTAGATTAGGGTGGGTTAATTTGTATCGTTCCTAGCTTATTCGGATTCTAAATGAAATTCCATTAATTAAAGTGTTATTGGGCCTATTTAAAGTATGATTCGTTGATTGAATGCCGGGTTTTATCTCCTTTATCCTTCTTTTTTGCATCCTCAGTCAACTTCTTCTCAATCATCCATAAAAAATAAGGGCGGATAAGCTGGCCGTTTGACATATATAAGAGGGTACTTCATTTAATTAGTTAAGCAAACAATGGGTGGTTCAGATGACTTAAAGTTAAATTAATATTATATTTACAAAATGCATATTTAATACTTATACTCCTTTCCAATTTCAATTTCAGGATCAAAATTGCCTTTAAAGCTTTTTCTTACAATTTTATATAAGGCGCCTTCGATTCGCTATGCGCTAGCGATTGTCGAATAGATGAAGTAACTGGTATAAATAAAAAAATGTTGATAGCATTGGAGAAGTGCTGCTAAATATTACTTTTGTTTGGAATCACTTAATTAGTATTAGAAGATTGCGTTCATACAGGAAAACTTTTGTTGCTTGAACTTTTTGCTTGTTATGCTCGTGCTCTGCCAATACCCTTTGAGTTCTCGTTCTTCTCAATGTTGTTGTAGACTTTAAACTAAAACTAAATAAGCGCAAGCAACGGAGTTGACGTGTGCGGGCCTGACTCACAACACCAAAAGAGAATTCGCTAAGTTGAAACTACAAAATTTCCTCTGAAGAAATGCGGTCTAATGCAACCTCCCCAATCTCAGGAAAAAGAGTTGACATCATTAAAAATAGTGAATTACACTAATTTTATGAGGCTTAGCCGTACTCGCTAGTGGCGAATCTTGTTGTTGTTGTTATAGAAGTTCAGTAGGCCCTGCCAGTGCAGTGTGGTCACCGATCGTAATCGCCTAACTCATCTAATGGTAGGTTCAGGAAATGTGCTGTTTCGACAGGTTGGGTCTAGGCGAAGAAGAATGTTAGGTGAGTGGGTTTGAGAGGGCATGTGGATAGGTGGTTAGCATCATGTGATGTGCTTTCACACGCCTGACATATATTGAGTATCTCGGGGTAGATTCTGGATAGGTAGGGGTTTAACCTATTACAATATCCAGATAGCAAATGAGCCAAAGTTACGTGGGTCTCACGAGACAGCTGAAGCTCTTCGTCTGCAATAGGTGGTGGTTGGCCTCCGATAACGGCATTCGAGGGTCGGGAATTCAGGAAGAAGGTGAGAGACTCCTGATAAATTTCGTGGCGCTAAGCCTTTCTATATACTGACCGGCTGGTTGGAGTTTTGTTTTGTACTGGATCTCGTCAGTGTATTTGAAAAGATGTCTCCTGACTCACCCGGGAGGTGGCTCAGGCTCTAGCAAAAGCCTGCAGAGGTGATTCCTACATTAACGCCCAAAGAGAAATTGCTTGTTGAGCATTTTGCTATACTCCTTGACTCGGAGCAGGGGGGCCTTCTTGTGAAGGTGTTGCAGAAGGGACATCAAGAGGCTTGCCATGCCTGTGTTGATATCAATATTTTGACAGGTCTGGAGCTTTATCCACTGCGAATCACTAGTGCCAAACGACCAGATGGCAATGATAACTTTGTCGTTGCTTTCACTTGCAAAGTTTTCGTTAAGCGAGTAGAGCCCCTACATAACGAACAGAGAAGTAGCGAATCGAAGGCGACCGTATAATCCGAAACAGCTAGGAGTGATGTGGAAAAAAATAATGGACTGCCCTAATGTGCACATATATTTTTAAAATATCACGTACAATATACTTTTTGCACTTTGCTGTTTTATGTACACTCAGTTAGGTAAATATCTATTCAATAGTTGCAAGTTTTTTGTGGCATTGTACTAATGCTATTGTTTGGCTGCTATAAGTCTCAAAGTACGCACACACATACAACGCGCACTCCTCTAACAACACACAAATCAAGATAAAATTTTGAAGATCCTATCGGCGTACGCTTACCAACACAAGTACAATAGCACCGAAGTTGCTGTTTTTTGTATAAATGGAGGTCTCGTACACAATGCGACATTTATGCAGGCTCTGCCCTTGTGTGTGTGTGTAATTCTTTAAGCGTCCTTTGTTGCAACGCTTACAATGAGCTGCTGTTTGCATATCCTTTGATCCGTTTGCCATTGCTGCTGCTTAGCTGAGGCATATTTGTGAAAATTTGTGAATTTGTTACAATAGCAAATGAATTTCAGCCCTTCATTTTACAGCCACTACCCATATACACCCACATACATATGTACGTATATACTTGTGCTCACATAATTAAGCCCCTCTTTAACTCTTTTCAATATTCGCAATATTTTTCATGCTCAATTTTTTCCGTTTTTGTTTTTATAAAAATTAGTTTATTGTACATTAAACAGCATATAAGTCAAAGCTCGAAACCTTGTATAAGAATCACAAAAATTTAACGGATTTCAGAAAATTGTCCACTATCAAAAAAATTCCGAACTTATGCTTTATATGGAAGAGAATTCTCAGCTTCATATGCAAAAAAAAAAAGATGAAAAATCACCGCGGTTTTTAACGATTTCAAGCTTACATTTTATTGTATTAAAATGAACTGGACTATAAACCCGCTAACACAGAATTTTTCTAAGAATTCTAATTATAGGTATATACAAGGCGAAGTCCCAAATTAACAAGACTGGCGTCATAAAAATGTTTTTGATGGCGCTATCTTTTTAATGAGTTAGTGCGTTGGAAGTTAGATCCCTAGCGGACTTCTAGTGAGCGAATGTCACGGTTCAGTGGAAGTTCACGCGAAGTTATTGCGTCTAAAGTGTCGTCGGTACAAAAATGAGTTTCGAACAAAAAGCTAATATCAAATTTTGTTTTAAGATAGGTAAAACGTTTACCGAAACATTTGAATGGATCAAAAAAGTTTATGGCGATGATTGTCTATCTCGTGCCAGAGTTCATGAGTGGTTTACACGTTTCAGAGATGGTTGTGAGGACATAAATGAGAATGAACATATAGCCGCCCAAAATCAGTAAACACAGAGAACTTCACCGAAATTGTCTGTAAATTTATCAGAAATGTACCGAAATCATAGTTGAAATTCATGGAATCGGAGTTGAACATCTCCAAACCATCGATTTGTCGCATTTTAACTGATCATTTGGGCTTACGAAAGGTTTGTGCAACGAGCCACCACCACCCAAAAAAATCGTGTTTGGAGAAGTTAAAAATCAAGTTGATGTTCATTTGCTTTCATGATTCCAAGGGAATTGTCCACAAGGAGTTCAAGCCAACGAGCCAAACCGTCAATACAATTTTCTATCTTGGCGTTTTGAAGTGTTTGTTGCATCGCATTCATCGAATTCGCCCTGAATACCGCGAAGGAGGAAGCTGGCGCTTATTGCATGATTATGTACCATCTCATCGATCCACTCTTGTGAATGATTTTTTTACAAGAAATCACAAGGCTCCCTGTGATTTCTACCTATTCGGAAAATTTGCTTTTGGCCATGAAAGGAAAACGTTTTGCGTCCGTAGAGGCCATCTAAAAGGCTTGTACCGACATCCTGAAGGACATCCCGGATATTTTGCAAAAACAAATAAATAAAATTTAAATTTAGCATGAAAAATATTGCGAATATTGTGAAAAAACGAGACTTAATTTTGTGACCACAAGCATACATATGCATGTATGTGCATATGGGTGAGTACAAATGAATAAAAAAAGGTAAAATTTTTGATCCTGAATGCTGAATTCTGAATTCATTTCCAACCTTTACCTGTTCTCTGTGCATACTCTTTCAGGGTTTTCTGTAGTCAAGCTTATGTCATAAATTGGTATACCAGCTGGCAGGTGTGAGCAGCAGTAGTGTTGAGTGAATTATCCTGCAGTGCTAATGTTGCGCGTGTGTGTGTGTGTATACCTGTACTCATTGTGATGCTGTAGTAGTATTCTAAATGGCAAATGCCTCAATTTGTTAAATTTGTTAGATTTGTAAAACTTGTCAAGCTATGCAACAACTACCCCTCTACATTTGCCACATGTGTTATGAATCTCGTGTGCATGTGTCTCTTCATGTTTGGATGTATGTATGTATGTTTAGTGCATAAAAGTAGTTGTGTATGTTAGCTGCATACGCATTAATTGCCACTTTAAAGCGAATGCCTTGCATTCAATTTTGTGCAATTTACCATTTTGCCAAAAATGCCCAAAACACACACACACATACACACATAATCGAACTAGCAAATAAGCGAGCATGTTTTGCATATTTTCGCAATTGAATTGTGCGAATCTCCTTTTTCAGCTGCTTTCCGCCTCAGACAAGCCCAGCCGAACCCAGAGCAGCCACATAAGCGCACACCGTACTGCCAATTAGCTGCTCGTACTTCGCAGACTATTATGCGAATAATTTGCGTGAATGTGCCGTCGAAACCGCACAATGTACCGCTACTTGCTCTTTCGTATCGTTGCCGTCGCCAGCGTCAGCGCCGCCACCGCTTTGCAATCCTCTCCAAAATTCTATTGTAAGCGTGCGCTTTCACTCCTTCTTCCCGTTGATGCCGCCTTTCGCTTTTGCTTCGCTGCGGTTGAATTGCAAATTTATTGCAATTTTATTGGCTGCACAAAGGCAAAATAGCAAATTTGCTTACAACAAAGCGGCAATCAGTCGTTGCACAAATGCCACAAAAGCCGCATGTGGCTTTGGGCTGTACGCTTGCTCGCGCACTCGCCTATTCGCCGCGCATTAGCAGGACAATGATATGAATGTATACCACACACACACATACATGCCCATACTCATACATACATACATATATATTCATTTATTCTTAGTTGTTATTAGCGAGACCAAGCACAAGCAGAGGAATTATGATTAATGCAGGAAAGTTGCAATAGTGAGCGTTTTAATGGGGAGCGCAACTGCAACAATGCCCTGGGGCACAGTAGTTCATTTACAATGGCAAGTTATCGGTGAAAAAAAAAAAATTCTCGGTGAAAGCCAATCAGAGGTATATAAAATTGTACTTAACCAACAACAAGAATGGATTCATTTAAACTTATAAAAATATTTATATAAAATTCAATAATGCTTCAAACGAATTTTTAAAACTTTAAGCTGACTATGCTAACATTTTTTTTGGATCAAAGTTTCTGAAAGCTAATTCTACCTAATTGCGACCTTATAAATTCAATGGCGTACTTCGTTCTTTCATATTGGTTCCAGTTTTTCAGATAACGGTATTTGAAAATGTTCCTTATTAATACACCGCAGTCTTGCATTAAAAAAATCAATGAGAAACACTTTTTAGATTATGTTAAAAATAGTCCTGTGCAAAGTCTTAGCAGAATAGTTTTAAAACTGTGGAAGTTATTACCCAAATAACAAAAATAAAAAACCAAAAAGATAGTAATGAATTGTATTTTAGATGTAAATAATTTTTTCGTACATATTTTATACCCAATACTCAAATAACATCCAATAAAGAGTGCAAAAAACATAAACGGTTTTTGGTTTAAAATATGATATTATGATGTAAGATTGTCTGTAAATGATCTCTTAGCGGTTCCAAGGGGAATTTCCAAATATCGTTACCTCGAAAGTCGGAGCCAATCTGACAAAACGGGGAGCGCTATTGAATTTATAAGGCCGGCGGCCGAAAGGGTTGGTGCGTGACTACCATTCGGAAGACGTAGGTTCCAGTCTCCGCGAAACACCAAAATGAAGAAAAAGTTTTTTTCTAATAGCGGCCGCCCCTCGGCAGACAATGGAAAACCTCCGAGTGTATATTTCTCATAAAAAATATTTGCCGTTCGGAGTCGGCTTAAAAACTGTAGGCCCCGCCACAAATAGGAGGAGAAACTCTGTGAAACAGCCGAAAAGATAATTTAGTGCAATCAACTAAAAACTTTGAACTTGGTATTGTATTTCTAAACTCTTCAGAGCCTACCTTCTGCTCAAATATGAAGGAGACGGTATCAATAAAACGGTCTGCGGATGACATATGGCAAAAATAATTTTTTTGTTTTTTGGTAAGACTGTTATAAGCTTACATGGCAAATTTCAGCGTGATATGTCACATAGTTTGTTTTCTGTGCTACTGTAAACAAGTCAAGCTCGAGTGTGTTCTTCGAATTCTCTTTTATGACTTCAATTGTCTCAAAATGTTTTCCATGGAGCGGCAACTTGAGCTTGGGAAACAGGAAAAAGGCACATGGAGCCATATCAGCCGATTTGTTGGCCGATTTTTTCAAATGTAATATCACTAGTGATGATGCATACTCGTTTTCTTCTTGTCATGTTAATTTACATTTATCTTTGAATTTTGGCTTACCCTATTTCTGTGGACATTGAGAGTGGAATCTTGTTTTAAAAACTTCTTCGCAGACTGATAAAGAGGAGCTTTCCGTAATTTTTCTCAAAAACTGCCCGTCTGTTGTGATTCCTCTCAAACTAATTCTTAATAAATCTCATTCTTCTAGAGCTTTTATCTACGATTGGAAAATCACAACAATTACCCCTATTTTCAAAAGTGGCAAACTTTTCGAAGGTACTGTAAAAGGAAAGATGTACTTTCCTACTAAGTGCTTAATTTCGACCATTCAGCATAGATTTATCATGGGCAAGTCTACAATTTACAAACTTAGCTGATTTTGGTGAATATTGTTTTTCAACTTTGCTGAATGTTTTCAAGTCAATTTTGTTAATACGGACTTTTATAAAGCATTTGATAAAGTTGTATGAGTTCAAAGATCTAGGGGTGATCTCTGACTTTGATTTTTCATTCAATAGTCACATTAACTTTGTTGTATCCACTTCTTACTCAATCTTGGTTTTATATGGCGTAATAGCTTTTTACTTCCTTTCTTCGCTCTAGATTAGAGTATGCAACATTTATCTGAAGGTGTTCCTTAAATATGCTCTCAGGTCGTTAAAATTCTCAAATCCTATCACTACCTATAATTCTCAATTGATTTTAATTAACTTAAAGCCTCTAGAGAGTAGCATGTCTATTAGGGCGGGTCGATTTAAAAATCGCTCATTGCTCTGAGAAAATCGTATTCTAGGGATCAAAATAAGAAACTTTGCCGAAGGAACCATACCTCTAAAACGAATTCTGATGTCCCCCAATTTGGCTGGAACGAAAAATCCCACTTTGATCCATTTAGAGTGCTCCAATCGAGTCCAAATGTAAGACCGACCCCCACTAACTTTGGACGGCCGATCCACCCATGCCAGTGGCATACCCCCTGGAACTTCCCTGGGGGGTTCCCCATACAATCATTTTAAAATATCACCATTTTTGGCCTTTACATGAGAAAAGACTCTAAAAAGTTCGACCCAAATTGGGGGACATCGGAATTCGTTTTAGACGTATGGTTCCTTCGGCAAAGTTTCCTATTTCGATCCCTAGAATATCATTTTCTCAGAGCAATGGGCGATTTTTTTGTCTCGCCACAAATTGACCCGGCCTAACGTCTATACTCCAACTGCCTTTTTTTAGTATAATTAAAGGAGAAATGGATTGTTCATTCCTATTACGGAGCATTCACTTTGATATCACTACTAGATCTCTACGCAACACTTACCTACATATATCATTTTAAATTACTTAACACGAATTATGCGCGTAATGCTCCTATTGCCCGCGCTCTGAGAGAATACAATGAGATATCGAGTTCTATTCCGCTTAACTTTTCGGTGTCAAACAAAGAATTTTATGAATTTCTCAACTCTTTTTTAATTTATTTAGTTAACTATCTGTGGTAATTTAAGCTCACATGAGCTCAGAGTAGTCTGTAAAAGCTATAACAACCCTCTTGGGTTGGATAATCTGGTACTTAAAAATCTGGTAAAAAATTATTAATTATTTGTTAGCCATTTTATGTTTATGTTTATCTGAGGGACGCACTCGACTGCATTGGACTCGATTGCCATGTTCAAGACTAGATAAGGCGGTCCAAGAATAGGACGGTTATAAAAGTGGTGTCTCGTACCGCGATTGGTCAACACGACTATCTGGACAGGCATAGCTGCCCACGAATGTCTTGAACATTAAAAACGTATCAGTAGACGTGCATTACTAAAAAACCCAGAAGCGGTTGTAAGTAAGAACAGTATTCAGGGGCTGCTCCATATTAGGTGAGTAAAGCAGCCACTTGTTGGGAGGTATAAAATGCAGCAGGTATTCCATAAAGAATAAATTGACCGACATATCCGACTACTGTATATTAGTACGACCAGAGTGGCCTCTCGTATAGTCAGCTCAGTTTGAAAGCAGGTGATCCTGGAAGACCAGCTCCATCTAAAGTAGTAACAATGTCTCAAATCTCGCCAACATCGAAGTTTTTGAACAAAGAATAACAAGTTGGGATATGAATGGCTATTGCCGCTTAGTTTTGAAGCCATGAGTGCACGATCTCCGACCTCTAAATCCAAAAGATTAGGCTTCGTAACAGAAGCATGACTACGAAGTGTAAAGGTAAGTGAGATTCTAGGATGAGAAAATCTCGAACACCGACGCAGGTTTCCATAATTAACTCAAGTAAAGGAGCTGAAAAGAGTAAGCAAGGGGGTTCGGAGAAGCTCTTCACAGGAACAGTTCATTGACGCTAACGCCGTAAATAAGCTTATCTAGAAATTCCAGTAATACTCACGCAATATTTGGTTTATCCACTTCGAACCCCAATTCGAAAGGCCCAAGAGTAGGTGTATATCGATTATATGTGGTCGATTCCGAGTAAATGAAAAATGTATTATTAAGTGTTCTATTTTATATACTTCCATTGTGTGTGATTAGTTTTGGATTGTGGTAGCTGTTGGAAAGAATTCTTAGGCTCTTGCTTGCTGGCTGGTAGTTTTTACAAACTGAAAAACTTGTAGTGAAGATGGCCCGGTTATTCATTCCTGCATTGTCCTTTTTTCGCTTTTCAGAGTTTAAGAAAACGACGCAGGGATGTTTTTATTCGGTATAAATACAGACTTCTTAAATAGATTTATTTCTGGCGTTTAAGTTGAATTTTTATGTTTGGTGTATTAAGATATTTATAAAATTTTATGGCAAATATATTTGTGATACATTGGAACTCGCTATATTTTTCTGTTATAAGTATTAGTTGCCCTCTTGGAAGGTTAAAAAGTTCCACAAGAATATTTGCCGTTGATTTTTACATACAGCTTCTGAACAGATCATATATCTAAAATATAAGGATCACTTAGTTTGTGTGCCAATTTACCGTAAAAATGTACAAAACAGTGAACACTTCGACTACCCCGAAAATAATATGCAAACGTATATTTCTTTGCCATCTTTATCAGAATTCATTGTCGGAACCTTGTTATTTTAATTACATATAATTGGCACTTACATCCTTTATTGGGGAGGACCGAGGACCGAGGAGGGACCTTCAGTTTTAAGCTCAAAAATCACTGCTCCAAGACTCCAAGCGGCAGGAATTTTTTTGCGAGCAGTTTTTTCATGGCTGAAATACACTCGAATTTTTGTCATTGGGGGGCGACCGCTATTAGGAAAAACATTTTCTATCAGTTTGGTGCTTCATGCATATACCTAAGGACTTCCGAATGGAAGTCACGCTTCAACTCACTCGGTTGCGGTAGCCGCGTTTTGTTATTTCAATTACAAAAATATAAATTATACATATAAAATAGATGGCAACCCTGTACAAGAATATATTTCTGCATGAAAGGTTCTAATCTGCCTCTCATTTTGTTCCCATGTTGTGATAAATATTTTATTTCCTTTTACAATAATTTAAAATATTTGGCGACCTTATACGACTATTAGATGAACTTACTAAGTGGAAGATTATTTTAATACAAATTTGAGATCGTTATTCAGCTAATGCCGCTATACCTCGTTAATTTCATGAATTTTGGATAAACCTCCATCTAACCACCCTCTAAAAACCTGACTTACCCCAATATCGTGGGCGCACTAAAGTCCTATCACTTTTACTAGTGCAGTGTTCCGCGCATTCCGACTAGCAAATTCATTTTAAATTTAAGTTCCAATTTTCAACACAAAAATAAAAATGAAATAAAAATCTCTCACTTATTGTATGTTCTCTGTAAGCTCAAAAGTTCACCGCTTTGCAATAAGTACCCGTACAATTAAATTACAACTTATTTTATATTAAATTTAATTTTAAAAGTAGCAATACCACTGTCTGCGGCCATTCGAATGCATTGTGTCGGGCGACGCTTGCGGCGCTTAAATAATGAATCCATCGCGCATTGCTATTGTGGCAGCCACAATTCGCTTGCCGCACGAGCAGCTTTGAGTACGCCACTTTCAGTACTCCTTTCCGTAATGCCACTAAAGCTCCATCAACGCAGGCGTTTGCTTGTGTTTGGATGCGCAATGTGCTCAATTTTTAATTAGCCGGAGCAAAGCACAACCAATGCTCGCTCACCGTTGGGTAATTGCAACGTTCCTCTTGCACTGCGCAAATATAGAATGGAGTATACAACAAACATATGTATGCAAGTATGTATGTAGTATATACCTGTGCATACATATACAAGTAATTATATATAAATATATGTATGTAGGGCTGTAAAATGGGTGGTTTGTTGTGATGATACGCTGAGCGCTAAGTGCTGACTGCTGACTGCTGAGTGCTGAGATTGAGCAACGCAAATCCTCTAATTTCGGTGGCTGCTTTAGTGGCAAGGATATTAATGGGTAAGCTGGTGTTTGTATAAGTGCTTATTTGAGTGTGGGTATGTACTTGTTTTTGTATGAAAACCACAGCTTTCACTTTCATTTTTGGTGGTTTTTTTCTCTTATTCGGCAAGTGTTGCGCCAATAATTTACGGGATATTAATGGTTGCCCAGCTGGAAGTTTGACGAATTTGTTAAGACTTTAATTTTCCCAGTCACAGTTTCTCATTTATTTCTTAGCATGTAAAGTGTCAACAACATGTAAAAGTCGCCAACTGGGCTGCATACAAATGTACATACCAACAAGAATGCAAATGTACCCTATAGTGGAAAAGCCAAACTATTCAGTTCACGTTCTGGTGTTCTTGACCTGGTGTTTGATGAAAAAAACAATACTAGTTCGAGAGTGACTAGTATTGGTACAGTTAAAAAATTAACAATTATAAATTTATGCGAAAACAAATATTCCTCTATTATGTGTGTTGTTTTTATTGTTGTTATCTGGCAGCATTATCGGTCCTTATTTCGTTCTTTAATAAGGAAGGAGCTGCCGTTACGGAGAATGGCGACCGCTATCGAGTCATGTCGACTGAATTTTTTTTCAAACATTAATTAGCTAAACATCGACGACATTTGGTTCCAACAAGATGGTGCAACTTGCCATACAGTGCGGTTTGCAATCAATTTATTGTAATATTCAAGCCACCATTGAGGACATGCAGCCAGAATTTTTGGAAAAAGTAGTCAAAACTTGGACTGATCGAATGGACTAAGTTACTTGTAGCCGCGGCCATATATCTGCCGGGTATCCTATTCAAGAAATAACTGCCATGAAATTATTTAGCACATTATAATACATAAAAAAATGCATTCCAAAAATATTTCAGTTGTCTATGATCATTTTGAATTCTCAAGCTATTAAAAAAACAGCCAATATAAGGATTTTAGACCCATTTATTTTAAGGCCATATCTCAAATTTCACTTGAGTAGATATCAAATGAAGGCGTTTAAAATGCTTTAAAAAATATTTTTATTTGGTGTTGCCACATGATTTTAGTTGCAAAATAGTAATCTATGACACATTTTATTTGAATAGTAAATATGGATATTGAAGAAAAAGTGTCTAGTCAAGTTTGGAGCTTTGTTGGCTAAGCCATACCTGTAAACATCATTTTACTTAACTTAGGCCAACCTACAACCGGGATCAGCATCACGTGTTATTGGTTAGCTTAAGCCCTACTTAACTTAGAAAACATAGAGAGCAGAAGGGTTTAGATTCCTAAGTTATGTATCTTAAGTAAATTGAGAGCCGTGAGTGAATCATGCTGCCATATCATTTTTTCAGCTATTTAGAATAACATTCCTCCAAATATACCGCACGAAATAGATGTTTCGTACAAATGTAAAATATATGGAAATAAAGACTAAGCAAAGCAAAACATTACGAACACCGACGATGAAAATATCGCTGGGACTATCTTGTTGACGTGCTGCGTTACATCTTCTAAGTTTTTATGAAAACTAAGTTAAGTCTAAGCCTTGGAAATACGTTCTCTTAATAAAAAAGTATCTTAATAATAAAATATATCTGGTGATGCCACATATTCTATAAATATCAAAATACAATTACAGAAATACATACATATATCAGTGCAAGACAGCTTGAACGCATAAATATTTCTAAATCGCGTTGCGTTCTAGTTTTAAAGGAAAATTTTTAATTAATAACAAAATTTAATAAGAGGTTAGGATACAGGTTTCAAACAAAATATGTTCAAAAGAAAGAACAATGCTTTAAATATGTTTGATTTAATTAATTAATTTAATTTTCTTGACGTTGCCACCTAGCTTTTAAAGCGAAAATGGTAATTAGGGCACAAATGAGTTAAGTCTTAATATCTGGGTGTCACGTTCTTTTTTATTTAGAAAGTTAAAGTATTTTTTTTAACGGCGTTGCCACTTATTTTTGTGAAAGCATTAGAATTTCCTTATAGTACACCTTTTTTCAAGCTGTGTTAACGAAAACCACTATTAATTTTCGAAATTTATTTCATCAAGTCGCCTAAGCAATTTTAAAATTTTGTTGCTGAAATAGTTGCTTTTAGCGAAAACCATTTTTTTGGTTATAAGAAATTTAAAATCTCATACTATAGCTTGGTAATGGAACAGTTTTGAGTGTTAAAAAACTAGAAAGTAATGTTATTGGAACAACTCTTTTAATTGGTTGCCGCAAAGGAAAATTTGGTTAAATTGCATAAATTCCAATTATTCCAATAAATTACGCATTCAAATTCAAGCAACTTTAATTTCCGATTGGTTTCTATTTAGCAATAATAATTAATAAGGCACAATAAAAAACTGATTTATATATTTGCACTGCAGATAATAAAACTAAAATTGTTATATACAGAGAAGCACTTCACTAAATATATACAGGGTTGCCAATATTCGACGGACCCATCTGGCAACCTTGTATCTTTTGTCAGAGACGTCAGATCGCTTAATGACATACCGCGTTGGAAGCGTCAGTCCAAGCAAATTTTTATCATGGAACAGTACGCGCCATGCAAGCGCTCCCAAATTGTTGAAATTTACATTCAACAAAAGAAGTCGATTGTGAAAACTTAACCTGCGTATAAAAAATTAAATAATGTGAAAAGTGCGCCTTCTAAGAACAACATTAAACGTTTGTATGAAAGGTTTTCGACTGGTGATGCTCTTTCTAATCCAAAGAGGCCAAATCAAAACCGTCGCCAAGGACATCCCAAAATCGCCGTTCTCAGCAGTTGGGCATTGCTCGGACCACCTTACAACGAATTATCCGCATTGATTTGCATTTATTCCCGTATAAGATTCAATTGACGCAAAGACTGTATATGTATGTACATATATACTTTAAAATAATAAAAAAATAAAAAGTATCAAAATATCAACTAACCGTAACAAAAAATATGTGTCGGTAAAGGTTTAACTAAATTTATTTTTTTTTATACAAAAGCTAGTACTTAAAATTTTTTTATTTGCAGCTCTTACATTTTATTTCAACATAAATAAAACTGTGAAATATGTAATTTTGATAAACGGAATCTTATTTAGTCAGATTTGAAAATTAAAAGAAAATGTTATAATTAAAATAAAAATATTTTTTAAAAGTTGAAGTATTAATTATATCCGCGCACTTAAGCACAAGGGTACCCTAATTTTCCTCACGTAACAATTGTATGTAATAACATAAAGGAAACGCGATAGATAGAGACACACATATGTATCTATAGGCCTCTTCTATGCGCCTCTGCTCGCTATCCGTTGACGAAAAATATTCATCTGAAAGCAATAATAAAGTTATCGAGCAATATTCGCCGCTATCAAGTGTGGTTGTACCTTATAAAACTGGTATAACTCACTATTTTTCAAACAAATGTAATTTTAAGCAGTTTTATTCCAGTGTTACCAAGATATGTTTATTTATACCAGTTACTTCATCTGATCGCCACTTGCTAGCGCTTGGCGAAAAGAAGAAGGCTTAGAATAAGTATACCCAAATGCTAATTTGAATGCTGATTTAACCCGATTTATTCAAGTCTGCTATGCGTACATCTGTCAGTGCGAAATTGGTCAACGGTAATATCTCCAAATTACTCAAATTTGGACAAATAATTTTGAAGAATAGGCGGCGCCATGCCCAATTTTTGCATACATGCTTTTTATCTGGATAACGACTTAATAAAACTCGCCCAAATTAGATATACATATAGCACTGCCTGCCATTGCGATACGAAATAAATATTAGTGAGATCGGATAAAAAATACGCCCACTTTTTATATGTTAAATCTCAATTTACATCCTTCAAGCTATAACTCCGATTATCAGTGGCGTTGGGTTATGGTAGGTTAGGTTAGGGTGGTTGCCACTCTCCACAAGGGTCTGGATATCTATTGTGACACCACTATTTCTGGCTCATTACTCCCCTCTAATTTCCAATGTGATAAAACCACTTTGTCTCTCTATTAAGCAATGACAGGCTGTGGATGGCTGCGGATTCAAGTCTGTGAGTTTGTTTGATTAATAGTTAGTAAAAATTAAGCTTTACTAAAATTAATCAAATTTATAAAAAAATGATTTTTACTAAAATTTAACTGCGCAAGTATTTAAAGTTTGATCCGGACTGAATTTAACGTTGCCTACTTGTTGTAATTTACTTTTTAACTACTCCGAAAATAGTGGCTTTCGAGACAAATTGGTGTAGAAGTTTTTGATCCATAATGTTACTGGTATAATACAACTTGATACACTACACTACAGACTATTCCGTTAATTGCTACAAAACTGATGCATAAGCTGCTAATTGATATTTCATAGGGCAGCGTCATGTTGAAAATACTGCGTGCTAGCATTGAAAAAAGTTCGAAGTCTAATAGATACTTTAGCTGTAAAGCGTTAGGTATTTCAGGAATAGCGAATTTTACTGTAGGGTGCAAGTAATTATAAACACACACGCACGCACACTGTAAGTCTCTCATCAACTGCTACCGTTCCACCCATCATCATCCAGTGTCCTTATTCCCAACTGAATGACACGCTTTGCAGACGCTTGTCGTCTTTTCAATTATTTGCATTAATGGCGTCTGGCTCGTTAGTTTACAAATAAAAAATAAACAGAAGGAAAAAAGTATTACAAAAAAAGCGAAAAAAAAAACTTCAATCGATTTAATTTATTTCTCACTTTCTGTTGACGCCATTTGGACTGCTTGCAAGTCCACTGCATACTCACACAAACTATCTATTTTTATACAAAATTTATTTGTTTGTTTCTTTGCCTTGGCTTCACCACGTTGCCGCGCTGCATGACCGTGTATGTGTGTATGTTTGTACCGGCGCGTGTTCAACGCCCTTCGACACGTGACTTTCTAATGAGTGCCTTTGTATGTTCATTTGCATTTCTCGTTCATCCATGCTAAGGCGCCTGGTTTCTAGCATAAACTCACACGCACAACGAGACACTCACACCCGTACAAGTATGTGCGCACACATACGCTCACGTCAAGCTCACGAACTTTTGTACTTGGAAAACACTGAATTTGTCGATTTCGTGTTAAGTGAGTTGTAATGATTTGCCATTAGAAAATTTGTACACTATGCGAATGCCTTCCCAAATAATCCCCCCAAAGGTTAACGAGTGCTATAAAATTCGAATTTATCAAAAGCTGGAAATTATGTTTCATTTATTCTTCTGGCTGCCTGATTTCATTGCCATTTCTAAGGGGTTTTTGTAGAATTCGCTGTGAAACAACTTTTTTATGAATTCCAATTGAGCAGTTCCCTTCTTTTAATGACCAATCGTCAATCTGTTAATGAGTTGAGAGTGCTTGCAGACCAAAATATATTGTACAAATACATAGTTGTTCTAATTTATAATTTGTTATGAAGATTTGTGTATTTGCATTCCTACAAATAAAAGCCATTGATTTATAATGATTGGCAATAAGGACGAAGGAGGTCAAATACCAACTGAAGGTACAAGCCCACTGTTAACAAGCCCAAGTTACTTGACGTCACCTTCGACAGTTTGTCCTCCTTCTCGGCGTATATAACCGCGATTACCACTGAAGTCCACGGAAACCAAGAGCAACAAATTTTGGTGCCGACATTCAAAGTAATCGGCCAGCCGGTTCTAAACTATACACTAACCATCTGGTACTCGTATGTGGGGACAAGTAGGACGCAGTAGATGAAGATAAGTTTATATATATAACAGTATACACCATCGCACCTGCCCATCTGGTCGCACCCCATCGAAGCAGCTCGTTACTTGGGCCCACCATTAGATTGTATCGTGTAGTAAGCTACTAAAATAACAGCAGTGACTTGGGATATCTATATACTTAATAAAAAATAGTTTAAAAAACTAAAAAACACGCTTTTATTGCTAATCGAACTAAAAAGTATAAAATAAATTTTAATGACAAAGAGACCTATAATGAAGTAATAGCAAATCGAACGATCAGTCATAGTCAACTACCTCAGAACAGAATTATAACAAAAATTAAGATACAAATAGAATAATTCAAATTAGAGTTTAAAGCGTGGGATGCATTTTGCTTCACTTTCATAACCTTCTGTACATAGGTAGTTGGTAATAGAATGATTGTAATATTTACTATATCAATATTTACTATATCACACTGATAAACAATAGACAAAAATAAAGAGAGTAGTAGGAGTTTTTTGAAATTTTACTTCTAAAAGAATAACGCGGCGGTAATTTCAAAAACGAAATCAATTTTTTTATACGGGATACCAATTTTATTTATTATTATTTTTTTGTAGTGTGAGAAAGCTGGTATTTTCTAAAGTTTTTATGTGAACTTTCTAAAGCTCCTTCAGATAGTAAATCCATAGATTCGGCCATGATTGTTCACCAAACTGCCCAACCTGCATGGAGAAGGAAGAAGACGCTGATCACGTCTTGTTTCAATGCCCACGCTATGCTACCGAAACTTGTAGCATATTAAACGAAGAGGATCTTATAGATTTTATGCTAAAATCAGGTGATAACTGGAAGCGAATCTGCGCGCACGTAAAACATATCCAAAATGATTTAAGACTCGCGAAGGTTCGTAGACGAAATAACTAGCGGCCTATGAGCCAACCAGCCCCATGAGGTAATTCCTCCCCGGGGAGAGTGGTAGATAGTGGAGAGGTGTTTAGTACGTAGGTGTTGCTGTGAGGCTAAACGTCGTGCATACTGCTATGCCGGTATAGCAGTACTTATGAGAGTTACCTCTTCACGGGCGTCTTCCAGGAAAATAAAAACACAAAAAATGCCTGCGCATTTTATATAAACATATAGATTACACAGTCTGTCTAATAGAAACATGATCGCCATACTTTAAAAACTATTTATTTGACCAATTCAATTCTAACCAACTGCATTTTGTGGGCTTATAATATTTATTATACGCAATATAATTAAAATATGTAGTCACCACCATTAGCTATAATGACTTCACAGCTTCGAGTCATACTTTGTTTTAATTTCTGAGTAAGTTGTGGACGTAATCGGCTCCAAATCAACCGAATTCACCCTGATAGCTGCTTGACCGTCGATGCATGTTTTTCTTTGAGTTTTTCTTACATATTGTCCAAAAACTTTCAATGGTTACTGTGAGGACTAATTCAACATTTTAATCCCATTTTGCTGCCTTCTTGTAAAATCTAAAGTTGGCTAGTTCATCCAAATATCTTTGCAGCTGAAGGAAATGATGCTCTTTTATTCATCAAAACTGCATTCAAATTGGTGGTAAACACAAATAAATGAATATATCCTTTTTCGGAGAAGCAGCCCAAAACATGAAACTTAACTGGATTCTTAACAGTTCGTTGAAGTCGTCGATTATGAGTAGTGCGCATGTAACGACGCATGCATCTATTCGACCAAAAGGAAGATGCACCCATTTAAATTACGTTTGTCCAACGCCATTCTGAATTTGTTTAGGCCCATGCTATGTGTTGTTCTCAATGTGTTATAAGAAGAGCAGCGGTTTTTTAATGTGTTCCGGAATTTGGGGTATTCTGCATGTAAACATCTTCGAATCATGTTTCTGGATACATTAACATTACTTTACCTTAAAACCACTTCAGCTTCACGGAACGTTAAGTTCGGCTTTGTCACAAACAAATCGATGATTTATTGAGAGGTATTTTGTTTTTTGGCCTTGTGCGGGAAAGCCGTCAACGTTTTGAACTACGATATACCATACTTCAAATATTTTGATGCAGATGCAAGTGACAATTTTGGACCTTTAGAGTGAATAGACTACTTCCAATCGTTCTTCATATGTGGAACTCATTTTTTAAAAACAACATACGCTTTCTAAATTCCTCACAAAACGAACAAAATGCGCATCGAGTTTTGCGAACAGGATGCGCCTATTTAAAAGCTTTAACATTTATTTATAACGGAACTCTAAGTTCGAATTTTGCTGGTCACCCTTCTATTAGACAGACTGTATATATAGATATAGTAGACCTAAAGTGTTGAAATGCTATTGTTTACTTTCAAGTTTCATACTCAAAATAGAGGGTCTACAAAAACCTTAAATACCTTCACAGGTGCTAAACCAGGAAGAATTGAAAAAAATTGGCTAATACTGATATAGGAGATAATCTTAAAAGACAAAATACGTTTAGAAATACAATTTTTAGAACTGTGAGCGCATTAATATATTACAAGTAAAGTTGTTTATAAATAGGTCCATAAAAAATTCTTATAAGTTAAATTTTTTTTTTGGAAATATTAAATAAATCAGTGTTTGCAGATGCTGAAACTCGAAAATTGTGAAAATATAGTGTCCTAAAAATTCCTCTAAATTTTGTTCGGGGCTTATGGCGATTTATATTTCCTTTTGAAATAGTGTATACTTGCAATTTTTAGAAAAACAATTTTTTATACGAGTGTACGAGCAATCACTCGTACTCATAGCAATCACCGAAACTAGATCAAAAAGAGAAAGCAAAAATTGTTGAACCTTCAATACCGAAAACAGACGTCACACGTAAAATCAGAAATATATTTGTAATATATTTGCACAATTACTCTTAAGTTTAAAACTTTATAAAAATTGTTATATATATATATATATCTACAGTCAACCAGAGCTGTTTATGTAACGGAGAAGGTTGATGGGATTTAAGTTGGACCACTGCTTCAGGCTGTCGAAAAAAGGAGCACTCAGTAACCTGAATCGTCTGGCTCCAAAATCCGAACGTTCACAGAAAAAGTTCTCAATAGTCTCCGTTTCTGAAAGGTTCGCACACTTCTGCAATGAAAATTAAATGGTTAACCCAGCATTTCTGCGTGAATGCCGATCGTCCAATGACCGGTAAGCACAGCTACAAGTTTGGAAATACAAAGTTTGGGCGTGGAATCTCCATGGCTATCTGTGTCCTGAATCTATTGTACTCGGACCACAATGTATGATCTTTAAATCTTGCAGATTAAGATAAATACCTAATTTTTTCACTTATTTTAGGTATCCCTACTATAAAATACCTATATTGTACAATACATTTTTTTTGTCTTCTGGCCTCATATCTTTATCGATATCTATGGAACCGTTTCAGATATCAAATTGTAGTATAATTTAAAACACTTTTGACTTTTGTTTAAATATTGGAGGTTCAAGGTAACAAGTAAACATATACAGATACATATATATTGATCCAATTTTATTTATATAGACAAGCCCCGAGTATACTTTTATTGAACAATATTTGAGTGCGTAGTGATAAACGAGAGTCACAAAATATAAATGAATAATTAAAAATATGTATAAATAAATAATTTTGTCGAGCTAGCTTGTTCTGATCGAATCACTGTGCGCCATGCAGAAAAAAATTGTTTCAAGACAAATGAGTATGAGGTTTTGAAAAATATAGCTTTTACTTTTAAAAAGCGAAATTACCTGCGATAACATATAAGAAACAACGTACGGTATTTGTTTTTGGAATGGGGGCGTATGCTTCAATTTCCCTCACTACTCTTATGGATTTACTTTCATGCTATGCACTTAGATATATACAGGGTGGCTGATGAAAGCCGCTACCAAAAAAAAAATTTAATAACTTTTTTTCTTTTTAAGTTATCTGTTCCATTTTTGTTTTAATTTGCAGATTGATCTTTAAAATTTATTAAAATGGATAACTGGGACACGCAAACAAGAATTTGGATAGTCCGCCGCTATCACGCACTGGAGTCCGTAGTTTTGGTACAGAGAGAGTACAGGCGGATGTTTGGCGGCGATCCCGCGAGCAGATGGACCATAATGAGACTGGTGAATAATTTTGCTGAGCAAGGAACAGTCGCAAGAAGGCCTTATCATCGAAACCCACCAGTTCGGACGGAGGAAACGATCGCTGCTGTAGCTGCAGCTATACAAAGCAATCCAAGGGTTTCAACAAGAAGCTTATCTGCTCAACTTGGTGTCAGCCGACAGTCTTTGCAAACAATAATGCACAAAGATTTAGACTTATTTCCCTACAAAATTCAAATGGTTAACAAACTGAATGCAGCAGACTTGCCGATTCGCTTGGAATTTTGCCAGAAGATCCTGCAAATGGTGGAAGAAGACCAAAACATGTTAAACTGCCTTTTCATGTCTGATGAGGCCCATTTCGATTTAAACGGCAATGTGAACAAACAAAATTGTCGAATATGGAGTACTTCTAACCCACAGATACTCCACGAGACGGAATTGCATCCTCTTCGCGTGACAGTGTGGTGTGCGGTTTCTTCACGCTGTATTGTCGGGCCTTATTTTTTTGAAGAAAATGGTCACACCGTTACGGTTACTGGAGACTGTTATTTGAAAATTCTGCAAGAATTTTTCTATCCAGAACTACGCCGAAAGAGAATTCCTTTCAACTCTGTGTGGTTTCAACAAGATGGGGCAACGTCTCACATAGCCCAGACTGTTATGACAGAGTTGCGACGAAAATTTCCCAATAAACTGATTTCAAGAAACTCCGAATTTCGTTGGCCCCCCAGGTCGCCTGACTTTACTGCACCTGACTTTTTCTTGTGGGGTTTATGTAAACAAGAAGTTTATAAAACAAAGCCAACAAATTTGGATGAACTATGGTAAAACAATCCATTTGGGCAACAATTGCGGCTATTCCTGTCGCAACTAAGATGCCGCACTTGTGTCAACGAGCATGGGGGGCATTTAAATTCAATTATTTTTAAAACTAGTTAAGCTACATTTAATAAAATTTAATGACCTTCAACTTGAAAAAAAATAAATGAATTCCATACACTAAAAAAAAAGTTATTTGAGTTTCTTAATGTAGCAAAATTCATCAGCCACCCTGTATTTCACAATACCAACCACAACGAATATCTTTAATTTTGCTCGTCACTTTACAGCACTTTAGAATAGAATAAAATTTGCATTGCCTATTTTGATACAACAAAGCGAAATTCTGACTAGCAAGAATTGAATGATTTACTTCAATATTTGTATAATAAGCTAATAGAAGTCCTAGCGATTGCTATGTACAAAGCATAAGGATGATTCCATGATAAATAATCCAAGTAGTTTGGGCATTATAGTCAATTTTTTCGAAAATTGGTACCTGTAGGTTTTATATCCTTTTATAAACCAAAAAAATTTGAAAAAAATAATTATAATTTTAAGATTTATTTATTGCTGAACATTTTGGTACAGATTTTTAAATAAACATTTTTAAATATTTTGTGTTTATTTTTAAGTTAAAATACTTTTCAAAATTTAATTAATCAAATTTTTTTATTCTTTTATTTTTGGGAAACTTTTTTGTTAATTTTGAAAAGCACCCACCTCAGATTTTTTTCTTATTTATTTCATTAGTAGCTGACTACGCTCAGTAATCCCTAAGAGCTTCATAATGGGATTCTTATAACTTTTCGAGTTATATAATATTAATACGTAGAGCGAATCTGTGAAAAATCAGTGCAAAAAGCTACTCTAGTGCAGGGCTGACGCGCGTATTCGCATACTAGTATTACATATGCATGTTGCACCCATTTGTAAATCGATAGAAGCGTCCCTACGTACGTATTAGTAAGCAGATGCGCGGTATTTTGCAACGGGTCTTATGTGCGCTCGCTTACGAGAAAAGTGTAAAAAAATTAAATGTTAAAATATCTTCAAGAGCAAACAATTTTTAAAAATTCTTAAGGCGTTTTCGTATGTACTGAAAAAAATGTCCGCTTAAGAGAGGTGTCCGTTAGGAGAGAGTACATTGTAATTCGAAAAGTTAAAGGGAAAAATTAAAGAAAAAGGGGAAATGAAAAAATAAGACAAAAATCTAAAGAGGGGTGTTTTTCGAAAATTATAAACAAATATTTTTTGAACAAGGAAATTTTGAATAAAATAATTAAATTTGTTTAACAAGTAAATTTCATCCTAAAAAAACTCAAATTTTTTTTATTTTAAAATGAACCGAAGATATTTCATTTACAAAAACCACCAACATTTTCAACATTGAATATATAATATGTATCTTAAAATTATAGTTTTTTTCTGTTCACCGTGCTCTTCTTATTTTCCTGAAATCTACAAATAAACCAATTTGCGTTCAGATCTACAAATAAACCAATCTTTCATAAGTTTTGGTGTTCTATCAAATGATCTTTGTAACAACAAACAGTTGACGTAAAGGAGAAACTTAGGAATATTTTCAAAAACGTTTATGCAGTAGACATTAAAACTAAAATACTACTACTATAAGTGCTCGTAAAACTACTTACTTTGCGAGTTGCGACCTAGTAACCTCTAAATACTCTTCTCTATTACCCAACCAATCTTGGGGCTTAGCGCCTGTGGGTGTTGTTGCGCATTATACGCTTAACTGCTTTAGTTTTAAGCAAACTTATGCACTTAAATATGGATATGTTGGCAAAGCACATACACACATACATATAAATGCGCATATGTGCTTGAGCAAGTGCACTCCTACTTCAACATTCTGCCATAAAGCGCGCAAAGCTACTTTTGTAGTAAAAAGTAAAAAAAAGCATGTAAAAACATGCCAATCCTCCATGAGTACCTACACTTTAAAAGGGATTTCATAAAACGCAGTGTGTTAAGTACGTGTCTGTAATGCATAAGTGTTAATGTATAAGAGCGCTTGCGTTTATGTCCGCTGGTGCATCCTTTGCTCTGCTGAACGAAAAGAAATTCGATTATACTTTCAAAAGGACATCGTGACCTGGGCGAAAAGGAGCAAGGCGGATATACATACATAACTGTCGTTCGTGGAAGTGCAGTAGCAGTTCCAGATTCATACCTACATTCTTATGTACACACACACACAAAGGAGTACGTTTTAATGTTTGAATGAATGAATATGTAAGAGTTTGTTTGTTTGTTTGTTTATTTTTGAAACGCTGCAGCAAGTGCAAGAAGGTAACGAGATTTATTGCCAAACAAACCAAATCAACCTAACCAACTAACCGACCAACTAAACGAGTCAACTAACTGTGCAACCAACCAAGCGGCTAACGAAGCCAAAGTGTTGACAGCCATACAAGCGGACCGTATACCATTAAATAAACATACATACATACATATATAGTACAAATACAAAGATATAGCATGTATGTATGTGTGTCAATATGCCCATGTAGCTGTGTATTGTAAAACAATAACATGAAAATGGGCATTGAAAATGAAAATAAAATTGAAAAATTTATAAACTACGTGCAAGAGACCGGTGCAATGTAGTGAGACAATGAGAAATGTTGGCTTGAACGCGCCGAGGAGCTGAGTTGCCAAAGTCGTAACCATAAATCATTTCAACGCCGTTAGTTGGCTAGCCGACTTGCTGGCCGTTTGCTTGTTGTGATAGTCAAAAGCTGTGTGCATACACTGCGGTGGGTATGACCTGTCGGTTTTGAACCGAAAACTCATTTTAGGTCAAAGTGATTTTTACTTTATACTATTTTTGTTCTTGGCTTTGCATTTTTCACTTTCATTTATTTGATTATACTTCTACAAAAGTCACGTCTCTACTGCAGCATCACACATCCACACCTTGTGCGTGCGCCCGCGCTCGTGTGTGTGCGTGTTTGTGTGAGCATATACATACATATGTATTTTCCGTAGTTCCGTACACGGAAGTGGCTCGTTAAATCTGTGACGACAGTTAAATATGTCGGCGTATAAATCTTTACCGCGACCGCGTTGCTGATGTTTTGGCTGCCACACAGATTGGCAGGTAGATACATAGCGAGGTCTTGAGGCCGTTTGGTTTTACAAGCGCTTTGACTGGTGAATTTAAATTAAGTTGTGCGATTTAAAAATGAAGTTAAGGCAACGAACCTTGACCGTTCAGCACAGAAAATGGATTGTTGGCGCCAGTTACCCTTTCGCCGTCCTACTGTTACTGCCATTAGGTCACCTATATATAATATACATCCATGCATACATATATACATACATATATATATACACACACATATACAAATCTTAGCAAGGAAACAAAGTCATTATTTCTGGCCTGACTCAGCGTCTTCCTCATTTGCCTTTCGTCGTTTCCCATTTACCATTTTCAGCACTTCGCATATTCTCGCTCGGTGTTATTATTATTTTATTTATTTTTTCTATTATGCTAGGATTACGAGCATATTTTCAAACGAAGTCAAACTCGGTCCAACAGTCGAAGTATTCACCAGTACCAGTATGGCAATGCGCCAGTGAGCCACAACATCCAGCTGCCGCATTAATTTTCCTGTTGACCTCAACACGCTTTTCAAAAGTCTTAATTGGCGTTCAACGCTTGTCGCTCACCACTTGCCGTTTCGTGAGGCCACACAACGTCGACCATTTTCAGCATTTTAATGTTTCTTCATTTCACTTTTAGATTGTAGTATACATATATAAAGTTGCTGACAGTGCAAGTGAGTGTTTGTGCGTATTGGTGTATATGGTTGTGTGTGTGCATATTGCATTTTCCAGCGCAAATTCATTTTCCGTTGCCACCATTTGTCGCTCGGTGGAAATTTATGGTTGCAGTAGTCACCACACAGACACTAACAGTACATGTTTGTCTGTGTTGCATGTCTAATTACTTACTGTGAGCGTCAAAAGTGAGTCAACACCTATGGGAACTTGCGGTTGATTAAGATTATGGCAAGGAAAAAAAAACGCACCGATTCTAATTAGCATAAAATAGAGTCAAGACCAAGTCAGTCAAGTAAAAATTCGCGTCCGAAGAAAATAAGGGGATTGATAAATTTTTTCTAATTTTTTTCCGGAGTCGGCTTAAAACTGTAGATTCCTCCATTGGTTGAACAATATCAAGACGCACGCCACAAATAGGTCGAGGAGCTCATCCAAATACCTAAAAAGAGTATAAGCGCCAATTATATATATATATACAAACATATTTTATTTGAATATCTGACACACTTATGGGGCAAAACACGTCAAGTGTACCCGCTTGAAATCTTCATGGCTTCCAATTTGTTGAAACTTGTTGAAGATATTCTATTAAACAGTAGCAGAAATGTTGCCCATGGAGAGGAGGAAATATTGAGTGGTTGTCGGGATATAGACGTTCATAATTTAAATTTCTCATTTTGTGCAAGACTTTTTCTTCGAATTGTAAGTCAAATAATTGTTGGCCTATGAGAAAACCAAAAGATTTTTCCATGTTTTCCGTAAAAATATTAAAAAACAAAATTTTTTAATTTTAGTATAGTATAATAGTAAATAAAAAAAAAAAATTTTTAATTTTTTTGGTTGAATACATTTTTCAAATGTTTTTGAATTTTGTTTTAAAATGTTTAATATTTTTTCATTTATGATCAAATGACAGTTTGCAATTCTTTTAATTCATATCTAACTTTTTATAAAGATATAAAATTTCATGATTAAATTTTTATCTTGAACGCACTCTTCCGGATGTCATCAAAATTTCCTTAGTAACCAAAAACTTCAGAAATTTGCTCAGAAAGTCTCTCCGATAAAGTTAAAAGTTTAATAAAGTGCACCCCATATCTTTAAAAATACTCGAGGGTAAATTCGAACTGCTCTGCACAAGCAATTTCATATGGGTCGGTTGACCAAAACGCCTAAATGAAGAGACATATTTACAGTGAAGAAAAATCCTCGGAGTAAAGCATTCTCAAATCAACGAAAAGACAGACATCATTCGGATAAAAATGTTGCCTTAAATGGAGGTTGACGTCCGCCGTCCCTGAAAAAAAAATACAATTTATCTTCAGTGTGAAGCATCGTGCCTCAACAAGGAACGATAAACCCTAAAAAACTTTTCTTGCACTTTGCTGTACTAAAATTCAGCGGGCTATAAACTGCGGGCCCAGAAAAATTCTAAAAAATTTGGTTAAAAAGTTGAAAGTCTTTGAAAATTTTGCAAAACTTTCTACAAAGTTCGAAGCTTCGCATTTTATTGTTCTTTTTGTTTTTTGCAGTATGAACTATATTTTTATAAAAAAAAAAACAGTGGTGTGCTTATAACTTTCCAATGGAGTGTACCTATATGAGAAGAAATGGTAGAGTAAGGGACGAGTCATGACGTACAGGTACAAAAACTGTTAAAAATAAGAGAAGCAAAAATACTTTTCTCATTTTCTATTCTTGGTATAATTTTTTGGTAATTTGTGAAGAAAAGAAGAGATTAATTAGCAGCGTCTTGCAAACATTTTAGAAGAAATTTGTGGATAAGTACATTTTTGACGTGATAACGTCTTATAATTCGATGTAGCCGGCTGCACGTGCCAAAAAATGTCACGTTACCTTGCTCATGCGTCGTTACCTTGCTTGAATTGAAGAAAAGTTATTTAGAGGATATCTGGGATAACGCTGAAAAGAGAAAATTTATTACGACTAACGAAACATAGTAGTTTTGGGGTGATGGTGTGGTGATTCAGCAATGGATAAGTTTGCTTATTTGAATATTAAAAACAAATTTTAAAACAAAACATTGGGATGCTGGGGTGATCAAATGAATACTGCTTTCAACAAGACAACGACCGCAAGTATATGGCTCATAAAGTAAAGTCATAGCTTCTCAATAATGTCGCCAAACTATTGCCAACACCTCCACAATCACCAGATTTAACCCATATTGAATATTTATGGGCACTTCTGGAAATAAATATGTATAAGGAAACACCAAATTACAAGCAAAGAGGTCTTGAAGGATGTTATGTTGGAGAAGTGGAAGAAGATTACTATCGAAGGGACTACCAAATTGGCAAACTCTAGGCTTCCATTGGCATACAATGGGCATATTTTTGATAGTTTTTTTGAAAATTTAATTTTTTTTAAATAAGCGTAAATCTATTGTTTATTGGTTAAATGGTGTGATTTAAAATAAATAATGCATTTTATTTAATAAATTTGAAGTTTTTATACTAGTTAAAAATTTATTTCAAAAACTTAAGAACTTTTTTGCAAGATACTTTTTCAATTGCCCACAGAGGAGCGTAGAATAAGTGTGAATGTATAATTTACTATAGTTAGTTCGGATTTTTGGTTTCACTTTAATTATTATTATTTTTTTTTGTGTATTGGTTTTTTTAAAACGAGTATGTATAAATTATTGATTCCCATAATTTCACGAAAAGCAAAAACGTCATAGGTGTAGACGCGCTCTTGACTCCCATTGTACATACGTATGCGCATACATATAGTTGCATGTATATTTATTTGTTTATTTACACGATCCAAGAATGCAGAACGCCTCAAGTTTAGTGACCATAAATCAAAGCATTGTTATTTAGGTTATAAAAATATTTAATGTGCTGTGAAATTTAGGAGTATTTGATACTATGAAATTATTGCGGATGTGAATCCATGATTGCATAGCTGAAAATGCTAGTGGGAATGTGAAAGTGGGGAGATTTATTTCCAAATATTTGAACGAAAAAGCAACAACAACAATTTTAGCTCTGAAGCTACGTTGCAAAGTAATATATCTGTCATATTAACGAAATATTTCACAAAAAAAAAAAAATGTAATACAATAGAAAATTTAATCGAAACATGTGCATTCAGGAGCTTAGTGCTCTCTATCTTTTTAGGTGGAAAATTTTATACATATTTCAAAATTGATTTATACTTACTTACTTACTTAGCTGACAACTACAACCAATGGTCAATCTTGGCCGCTACCAAAATGTTGCGCCAATTGCCTCTGCATTGCGCAGATGCTAGATCCTAGGTAGACAAAGTCCTTGAATATGCCGAGCTCGCAATTGTCAATTGTTGACACAAGGTACTTTGTCTTGCCCTCGTTTACCGCCCACTCGACGGGATTCCTTTTTAATATTGAAGAACGTTGCACTAACTGCCGCTGACTAATGCCAGTAATGTCGATATCATCAGCGTAAGCGAGCAGTATGACACTTTTATAGAAAATAGTGCCAGAGATGTTGGCGGCGCGAATAATTTTCTCCATAATGAAATTGAAAAAATCGCATGATAAGGGATCGCCTTGTCTGAAACCCCGCTTCGTTTCAAATGACTCCGAAAGATATTTGCCAATTCTCACTGCGTTGGTGGTGCTTGTTAGGGTCTTCCTGCAAAGTCGGATGAGCTTTGTGGCAATACCAACTTCAGGCATGGCGACGTACAGGTGATCCCTTATCGTACCGTCGAATGCAGCTTTGTAACCAACGAAAATGTGGTGGTTTCGATCTATTTCTCTTGGGTCTTCTCCAAGATTTGGCGTAATGTGAAAATCTGGTCGATGGTAGATTTACCAGGCTTGAAACCAAATTGATTAGGCCCAATCAGTTTGTTGACAAGGGGTTTTGGCATTTCACAAAGTACGCTTGATAGGACCTTGTATGCAATACCTAGGAGGCTTATCCAATGGACACCCTTCTTGTGGATTAGTCAGAGAACGCTCAGATGCCAGTCGTTGGGCGTGCTTTCATCCGACCATATTTTTCTTATAAGTATTTGCATACCTTTCGTTAGCTCATCACCTCCGGCCTTGAGGAGCTCTGCCGGCAGGCCATTCGCACCCGCAGCTTCTTCTTCTAGAAATCCTAATTAAAAATTTAAGTTTTACTAAGGATTAAAATTTGTACAAAAATTTCAACTCTGATTTATACCGGCTTTGTTAGACAGAGAACTGGACTTTTATAAAGAAAAATAATTAAAATATAAAAAGAACTGGTCAAAATGTTGAGGTGTTATCATTTTATCGCGGGAGTAGACGCAGACGCAGTTGAACGGCCTCAGTCTGTAGGTAAAAGTTTCTTCACCAATTATCGCTTCTCCACTTAATCAGCATTCACCATACAAGATCTTGATATATTGCTGTATCGCAGACAGCTAATACATAAACGAAATTTTCTTCTTGCCATAAGCACTGTTAATTTCTCTTTGTGTGCTAAAGCGCCAGTTGTTCCAAATGCATAAACTTCCATTGTTAACTTTTATTTTCATGGATTCCGTTCGAGGACGACTTCTCTTTGATTTAAGTTATCCTACTGAACTTCAAGTCTGCGCATAATTAGTTGCAGCGTCTCGGTCATATTAAAAAAGGAGAAGGGAAGGAGCTAAACAGATGCAAAAAAGGAAAAAGGAGCTTTGGATTAGAGGCTGACAGTCCACAGTGGCGATTTACGTTCGTATTAACCGCTTCAGGCTACTGATGAGTTTCACCAGATGTGTGCTATTTAAATCCGCAATATCCGCAAGTGTGGCGAATCTAATCCCTTGCCCGACGAGAGCAAGGCAGCTGCGAAGAAGGTGCTGAGATGATTCCCCCTCATCCTCCAGACAGCTTCTGCAGAAAGAACTTGCAGCAATCCCAAGCCTCTACGCATGGACACCTAACTGCAATATCCGGTAAGGATACCTACCAAATTCGATAGTTACGGCTTTGTTAGTCTTAGTTCTGTCGAGCGCCCCCGGTTTACCCGTGGCCAGAAGGATCTCGCGACTTTGCATGTTGCACACTAGTCCAGCGCTCGCTGAGTTGACGCAAAGCCCGACTTTCCAGTAGTAGACCACAGGTTCTCAAAGGAACTTCAATTCTCGCATGTTGTGATGAAGTCGTCTACGGGGCTCCTCTCTAGCAAACTAATCGACCCAACAGTTTTCCTCTATGTCGCTGTGACAGAGAACCCAAATGCGCCTGATATCGAAGTATTACGATGCAATCGAGAGAGAAGTCAGGCATTCCCGACTAATTTCGAACGCACAAACAACTGGTTTAAATGCTCTAGTTTTACATGGAACGGATGAACATATTAATTATCTAAAATGTAAGAATCACATATGTAGTTTCTTATGCAAATTCACCATAAGAGTATGCAAAAGATGGAACGCTTTGAGCCTAACAAAAAAATTCAGCCGAAAAGTTTCAAATCGCTGATGCACTTATATATTTTTTTTTTTGCCCTCTCTACCAGAATCTGCTGTTGGAACATTGTTATGCTTTTTTTTGTGTGTTCTTGAGAGTTTTATCGCTTCCTAATTAGCTTCTCAGGAGTGGAAAGAGCACACTCGTTGCTCTTCTCGTAGTTGATGATGCATTAGTTTCAACTTAGTAAACAGTACAACAGCCAATTATTCAGCTTAGCATTTTCCAGAGTTAAAATTGCCTGTCTAATTTTTCCTCTTCCCAGGCCTTGCCGATTATTTTTATACAAAAACGTACTTTTTCCCCCTCTCTCGCTCTCTTTGATAAGAAAATTAATCACGCATATTTAGAATTGCCTTACTTGTGGGAACTAAAACTTCAACTGAATAGAAGCACTTCACAATAAACCAAATGATTTTATTAATATACGGGTCACTTAAATTTTTGTGGCACTTTAAATTGGATAAATTGACTTTATGTTGGGATCTTAAACCAAAACGAAATGCCATATTTAATACGCACACGAGCAACAACAATGCGAACTCCCACGGCTCAACTGGGTTGAGCAACATTGAGCAAACTAACTATACGATGTCGTCCCAACGCAGCGAATGAGGCGATAACTTTTTGAAATTGTGTGAAAAATGACTTCCTCATTTTTACATAAACAAAACAAAATGCAATGGCGTTTTTCAGGGAGTCGAGGCGAACGGAAATGCTCCACAAAGACGCTAACGATTGCATTGTTGTTGATGTTGTTGATGCTGCAATGAGTTTTTGAACTTCATCGTAAACGTGTCAACAGCAACTAAAACTAGCAGCAGCTACCGAGGTGCTGATCTCCCTAAGCAGTTCTACTTGTTTTCATTTTTGTTTTCATTTGTCATGTTGCTTTTGTTGCAGCCGCATCCTTGACACAGAAACCGCACCAAAGCTGCAGAAAGTTAAATTGCCTGCGGCAATCGCTGCAACGACAACGGCAACGGCATTGGCGAGAGCCTCAGCAACGGTGATGGTGATAGCGAAAGTGCGGGTGAACAAACACAAAGAGCGGCAGGTTTAATCGACGATATGAAGGTGGAGGCAAAGGCTTTTGTAGGGCTTTGGTGGCTTTCAGGGGATTAGGGGTAGGGTTGGCATTTTAATTACATTCAAATACGAGCAACATCCAGCACACAGCAGCAAGCAGTGACAGTGCCAACGACAGATAGTGTCAGCGAGCGAGTGATTTTTGTCACCGCAATGCCACCGCAACAACAACACAAATGGCTTGCATGTATGTACACATACATATTTACATTTACATGCCCGCATAGACGAGCACTACCAGCTTTTACAACATGTACTAGGTATTTCTACACTCCTACACACGTACATATATATATGTATATACAAACATGCACATACTATGCACAAACACAGACTATGTACGGACATATGTATATTCCCCCAGGGAACGGAGAAGTAGTGCGTGGGATTTGTCTATGCGCGACGCAGCTGCCCGCATTTGTAGATTTAAGGATTTAAATATGAATGCAGGAGGAAAAGTGTCCGAGTAAAATGAGGGCGCCACACAAGTGCGCCGCCTGAAAGCCGAAATGCCTTGCACGCTGCCCTGCCACTGCACTCGACTCTGCATATTCTGAGTAGCTGAAGGTTTTTGCTTCAATTAAATTAAATGAAATTAAATTGATGGAAAAATATGCGCTTTATTAAAGGCATAAATCTACTTAACTGTGGATATACATATACATATATATATATGTGTGTGTAAGTAGCAACAAAAAATATCCTTGGCGCGACTAAAACTAAGCCACTCAAGGGTTGGCCAGCTGTAGCGGCAAATGCCATTCACCGCTCACCAATCGCCATTTTTCTTCAGCTGTTATTTCGTGCATAAAATTCAATTACTTTGCAAATAAGAAAAAAAGTGGTATATTAGCAGAACCCAGAAGCAGTCAACACAACAAACAAAGCAAACAAATAAAAAAAGCAAGCGAAGTGGCGAATACGGCATGGAATAATAACCAAAAATAAATAACAATAATAAAAATATAAATGCAATAACAACAATTCTAAATAAAGTTGCTACTACTGCGACATTCCAAAATATTTGCTCTGCCCATTTCTTGTCCCAACCCAACCCATTTGCAAATTCTTCGTCACGCTCGAATGTCCTTTCGATTGTTATTGCTTGTTTGCCGAATTTTTATTCCATTCATTTTTTCGTTTATTCTATTTAAGTGTATGTGTGTTATTTGCCTTTTCGCATTGCATAGCCATTGTTGGTCGTATTTCATGCAATTGTGCACTCACTTACCCCATTAGAAATGTCGCTACCTCGCCTTCTCCGTTGGTCGCCCGCCCAGCCGTTGTCCATTGCCAAACATTCGACTTTTCTCATTACTTCATTGCTCGCTCGAACGATTTTATTCTAATTTATTGCAGCACTTAAAGTAGTACGGAAATTTATAGAAGGTGAAAGCATTTGAATTCGGTGTGTGGTCCTTTGATAATTAATAAGCATAAACAAATTAATGAAATATTCAAAACTGCAAGCTCTTAAGTCATTGCTTAATTAATTAAATAAAACAAATTCTCTTTGAAATTCTAATTAAATTCTGTCATGATATCACTTACATGTGCATTCATATTTTATAAGCTTATGAGCTTATGAGCATGTATGTATGTATGTATACATGTATGTAGGTATGTACATGTGTACAAATATGCTGGATTTGAAATGCCTGTAGTTTAGTGCACTCATACACACACTCGGACAATTCTCATAGGTGAGTCTCTTAGCGGGGCTGAGGAATTTGGCTCAGAGGACCAAATAACTTTCTTTTCCTAATTCATATAATTTAATGACTTCTAAAAATAGGCTTCATATAAATTAAATTAAATTAAATTAAATTAAATTGTTAGATACCAGAAAATGTTTGGTAGATACGAGTGCGTAGTTTAATAGCCAAATAAATTTTAATTAAAAAAAAAATGCAATTTTCAAGTGTTTCATTTTTGAAAATTTTTTCCCCACAGTGTTGAGTGTTTTCGTTATACGATGGGTGGCTATTTTTATTTTGAGCCTAATATTGAAAACACCGTAAAATAGTAATGCAAATGGTTTCATTGTTTTTTAAAATATATTCCTTGGAAGTTACTACACTTCTGCATTCCCTCGAACTAATTTTCAAAGCAATTTTCCACTCCGAAGTGGATACCTCCAAAACAAGCCTTTAAACAGCTGCAACAGCTTTTTTAGGCTAGAAAATATTTTTATTTGTGATGGTTTGAACCACGTTCAGTTTTTATTTTTGATTTTAGGGAACAAAAAGAACGGCGGACTTTCTTTACTTTACATTTCTTTACACCAATCGACTCGAGCCCTTTTTTGGACAATTGTCAAATTATGCGGTATCCAACGAGAACAAATTTTCTTCATGATCAAACGATCATGCAATATTGAATATATGCTGTCCCTTTAATGCCCAGTGATGCCTCTATCTCGCGATATGTCACATGATGATCTTGCGTTATCCATTGACGCACATCATCGATTAACCATGCCTGGACGGTATTTACCAAATTCATCCTGCAAGGGTCAACGGCAATATTGGATCTCTTTGTACCAGCGTTTCACAGTGGCTAAGTGTGTTGCTTAAGGTAAGTTGATCAGTGCACTGCTGGCTCGATAACCCACGTCGGAAATCACCGCAAGAAAATTTTCACGAGCCAATTCCATCTTTTGGAATTAAGATAACCGAAACTCACAAATGTTGCACTTTTCGTTTTTCTGAGTGCTATGCTCCATGGTATAAATCTCTTTCATCTGACGCTTCCAGTGCATTATGACATTAGACAGTCCAACACCTAGGTGGTTTTTTATAAAGAGCCTTTCTTAGTGCTCCCTCTCGAGTATCAAGGTATTTCAGTAATCTGTTTTTTAATCATATGAAACAAATTCCAAACACCGATGTTTCGATATTTATGACAATATTGTACTCTCATTCCAACAACGATATATTGAACTCCCTTTTCTCCGTTAAGAGCGCGGATAAATAATAGCCTATATTTTTGTTCAGCTGATGCATTTGTTCTATAGCTCAACAGTTTCTGATCTGGACGCTTACCAAACTTAGCAGAGATTTTGTGTGTTTAGCATTGAGAGTCGTCCACAATAGTCGGGCGATTCTACAGGTGGTTTCATTACCCCATCTTTCATTCGCTGCTCTTACAATTTTCTCATTGAAAGGGATAGGCAGCATTGACTGTGTACTCATTAGTTAACTTGGTGCCAAGCCACTAGTCCCTAGTTTATCGGCCCTGCAGTTACCCTGAATGTCACAATAACCAGGAACCCATGTTACCCATGTTAGAGTACATATGATATTTCGCAAATATTTCTTTCTAAGCTTTTTGTGGAAACATCTCTGAGCGACTTCTGAAACTCAAACAGGATAATCTATGAACTTCGACTGATTATCTGGGAGGTAATCAGGTTAAAATACAATTTTAATAGGATGTAACTTGGCGCAGAAATGGAATGAAGGAATGAAACATGAACACCAAACAGAACAGAAACGAATGCACGATATTTTTTTATATGGAGCAAAACCGCCAAGAAAAAATATGATAAATAATCAACTTCGAACTTATACTTTCAATAATAATAATAATCAACTATACTTATACAATAAAACTGTGTACCCAGATTTTTTCTGAAAATTCTGAATAAAATTTAAATTTTGGTGAAAATTTGGTTACATTTTATAATTATTTCACAGGGTATGGTACTTCTTGTATAGTGAGTTAGACTTTTATAAAAATAATAAATCAAATTATCGGTTCTGTGTTCCCTAATTGTATACAGAAGCCTCTGCATGATGTGAAAGTCACTGTTTGGTGTGGTAGGAGCGCTATGCACAATATCGGGCTACCCTTCTTCGAGGAGAAAGAAGGTCGTGCCATAATTTTGAATGGTGATCATGATCACCGAATTTGCAGCCATTCATAGGCACGGCAGACGTCGAATTTACTTATGACTATGTTTCTTCGGTGGCTTATCAGCGTTTCTTCGGTGGCTTAACAGCGATTACGATTGGCCTCATCGCTTACCCGATTTAACAGCGCCAGGTTTTTTCTGTAGGCTTACTTAAATGGAAAATGAAACCCTAATAAGTCCCAAGCCTACAGCTCTCTAAAGGCTAGGATTCGTGTGGAAATCGACCCTTAACCCCAGAAATACTCCAAAATGTTATGAAGAATGCAGAAAAAAATAGTGCACATGTTTGTCATGGGAAATGGTGACCAATTTTTTAATATTGTTTGTTATATATATATATATATATATAAAAAATTTAAACGAAGGAAAACGAAATTGTATAGCAGTCGCCCCTCGGAAGGCGATGGCAAGCCTCCGAGTGTATATCTGCCATGAAAGAGCTCTTACTAAAAAATTCATTTTCCATCCGGAGGCGGCATAAAACTTTAGATTACTCCATTCGAGGAAAACCACCAAAACGCACACCACAAAGTGAATGCCAATCTTCGACTGGAAAGGTCAAGCTACATTAAGCGAGTAACCATTTCAGCCAAATTGGCAAATCGAAAAGCGCCCAGTTATCTTAAGGTAATATTTTACGTAAGTAAGGAGCAAAGATTTTCGCTTATCTCAGTAAGAAATTATATACATATATGTATTGTATATAATTGGCGCGTACACCCGTTTTGGTTGTTTGGCCGAGCTCTTCCTCCTATTTGTGGTGTGCGTCTTAATGTTGTTCCACAAATGGAGGGACTTACAGTTTCAATCCGACTCCGAATAGTAGATATTTTTTATGAGGAGCTTTTTCATGGCAGAAATACACTCGGAGGTTTGCCATTGCCTGCCGAGGAGCGATCGCTATTAGAAAAAATTTTTCTCTCTCTTTTCTCTCGAACCTACGTTCTCTCTGAATTCCGAATGGTAGTTACGCACCAACCCAGTCGGCTACGGCGACCGCTTATTATTATAAGAAATTACTGTAAATTAAATTTCCCTGTCTTCATATGAACTAAGTCAATAACGCAGTATTCAATAAGCGCACTTAAGCTTCTTACACCTTTACTCATTTGACGCTAGACGCCACTCACTTACTTCTCATATTTTACGTACTTAATATTTTGTCATTATCTCAGAACGTCTTAATGTCTGTGTCGCATGGCTTACTGCCACATAAATGTCGGTAATGCATTTCCATTCCCAGTCATTTGCCGTCAGTGCAATTTAACTCCTTTAGAGAAGCGCGAGGGCGATGAATGGGTGCTACTACAATTACCACAGGAGTACGTTGTGAGTGGCGCACATCCATATGCATATACATATGTATATGCTCTGGTTGCCACTGCAAGACGAAACAGCAATTTCAACTGATTTAATCATTTAAATAATTTCGATCCTTGAGTGCTTACGCTTTTCACCACCATCGCCATGTTGGGCCTCACTTCACTCCATGTATCCTCTCAAGCAGTTGCGAGTGTGTGTGTTTGTGCATTTGTATGCGCTTCCCTTTTAATCGTGTTTTTCGCCCAAATGAGACAGGCACTTTGTTAAGGACATGTCGGCGCATGTATATGTATTTATCTGGTGAGTGGTGCAAATTGCTGGTGCCGCTTTTCATTGCAACAGCAGAGCAGCAAGTGATGGTGGCAGTGGCAATGGCAAGCACAAAATGAGTAGTAACCAAAAAGGAGCAGCCTGCAACAACTTTATAGCATTCGCTTATCTGCATGCTGAAGTGTCAACATGTGTTCTTGTGGCACGCTTAAGTGCGTCTCGAGTCGGCCGAGTGCACCCAAATGCACGCACACACACAAACACGTACTTACTCAGTACAAAGGACTCTTCTTCTCGTGTAACTTTGTTGTTATGCTTCATTTTTTGTTGTAGTTTTGATTATTTTTCTTTTGTTTTTGTTTTCGTCTTCCACACCTTTACCGTTGGCGAAATAAGCGAAAGCTAATCGCATATGACGTGTTGCAAGTTCTCACGTTGGCGTCATTGTCTCATGTAGCCCATGATGTGTTGCATGTGCGTTGCATGCTTCTTCTTGTTGTCATCTGTGCCCTTAGCGTCGTCATCTTCATTGTCCTTGTGCGGTTCATTTTTTGGCTGCCATCACACGTATCCTCACTGAATTGGCTATAATAATTTTTGCCACTGCAAGTGCTACTGCTGCCACAGGCAGTGCAACGCAACTACATACATAGGTATGTCGTACGTATGCTCATTCACCTACCGATAGTATTTCCGTACACATACGAGTACATATGTACACACGTACGTGCTAGGGTTGCGAATTTCGGTGTCTCGGGGTCCCGTTATTTTAATATTTTTAGGTGCCGACATTTCCGGGACTACTCGCCTATAATCCCGAGAATTGTGGGACTCGTGCCGTATCCCGATAGTGCTATAACGAGATCCCGAAAATCCCGTAATTTTAAAAACCAAAAGAAAATGCATCGCTAGTATATTTATATGTATTTACATTAAAGCAGCTCCATGTAAGCCCCAGTTCCTTTGAGGCTTCTTGCGAGGTGCGAATAAATGTGGGTATGCATATCTGTGGCAAGTGTGCGTGGTAAAACAGCAGAAAAATGGGCGATACGCAACAACTGATGCTGATCGTTTTCTTATTACTTCACTTACTTTACGATTTATTTTATTTTATCTCATTTATGCACTTTGTCGGCTGCCTCATTGTTGTTGGCACTTCTGTGTTTTTGTTCTTCTTCTTGCTTTTTGTGTTCTGGCAGCAGTTGCTTGCTACATATGAATAAATGTACGACACATGCATGCTTACGTAGCACACGAGTACGTATGCATGTCCTGTGGATGCGTTGTCGTCATCCAAACCCATTCAACTCGTTCTACACGATGGCATATGCACGGTCATATTTCTTATGTATGCATGGCCGGCTTTGTAGCCAAAACAAAATAGCAGAAAAAGAAACAAAAACTAAACTGAAAACGAAATTCGAACAAAATGCAATTGAAAAAATTGAATCAAGCGAGCGAGTTGTGAGAACGTGGCCAAAAGGATGTCTACTTGGCTGCTTTTGCTTGTGTGGCATGGCAACAGCAGCCAGCCACTTACTTCCATTTGCGTTGCTGATGCAGCAGTAGCTCCTGCTGTTACTTGCTGCCAGCTACCGAGGAGCTCCCGTATGTATGCTGTCCACAATCGGTGCCACTCTGCTACAATAGCATTCACATATTCACAATGGTTGGTTCTTGGTTTGTGCCACCAGGCCGCAGCTGATTACAACACATAGATTACGCGCTCATATTTTTTCTTTTTTTCTTTGGCTGCATAACAAATTTGTTATTCCACCCGAAATTATTGTAATGAGTACGCAAACATTCTCTTGCCCAAGCATTATTGTTGTCACACTGTTTTTTTATTTTTATACAATATGTATGTACATATATTATATTATATGGTATACATACATATATTTATATGCATATTTTTCATCTTTGCTTTGCATTAAAATGCAAAACTGCGTCATGTGATCCTGCGAAGGCAAAGCGTGCAGTGGTCATACGCTCGTGGCGAATGCCATCCATACTCGTATAAATTTGTCCCGTTGAATTGTGCATGCAAATGTGTTTTGAGCTGAGCTTTGGGTTGGCTTTATCTTTCGTATGTTTTTGTTTGCAAATAGCGCTGGAAGAAAACAGGCCGGATAAGTTAAAATGCAAATGTATTATTTATGTTTACTTGAATAAAGATTACATCCCTTGACATCGTCAAAATATATTATGCTCTTTAATATTTAGTTTGAATAGAGCTGCTGGCACTTTTTTTACCTACATAAGCGCTGACTTTAATAGACCAAAATATGTGTGAAATCGCCAAAAAGGTGAGTTCAAGAGCAAACATGGCTCCTTACTATGTTCAAAAAAGCAATTAGGTGAAATGGCATTTAAATCTTAAACTCCTTATGCATTTTTTAACACTATTTCATCATCTACAAAGTAAAGTCTCCACCTCACCCGATACAAGGCATCTAAGCCAATCCAATCCAATCCTGTATAGACTTCCAAATACACAACGCATCGATTTTCAATCTGCTCAATCGTTGTCGAAGCAGTGTCCCCCGGATAGACATTTTCAGCTTAGGCAATAGCACCTAGAACTCACACTGCGCTAAGTCAGGTTGTGGAATGATATTTTTAAAATTTTAAGCGCATGCCCGGAATCCGCTTACGTTTCCAAACAAAACAAATTGGCAAAAATCAGCATGATTTTTGAGCCACTTCAAACTTACCTTTGTTATACTAAATCTAAATACCAGAGATTTTAAGGTTAATGACTGTTAGAAATGGAATTGCGAACGAAGATAAGAGGCAACCGAATTCATATGTAAATGAAAAAAAATTTGTTGAAAAGGTTAATTAGTAACTTTAGTTACATGCGATTAAGGGGTTACATACGTCCAGCAGCGCCAAAAATGCCATCCCTTTTAGAAGGTATAACAGGGTAATAGAAATAAATATAAAAAAATTGTATACATTGTTTATTAGTACTTAAACTTTATAAAAAATTTATTTTAATTCTAAACAAAAATTATATATGTATATATATATAATTGGCGCATACACCCTTATTGGGTGTTTGGCCGAACTCGCCCTCCTATTTGTGGCGTGCGTCTTGATGCTGTTTCACAAATAGAGGGACCTACAGTTTCAAGCCGACTCCGAACGGCAGATATTTTTATGAGGAGCTTTTTCATGGCTGAAATACACTCGGAGGCTTGCCATTGCCGAAGGGCGACCGCTATTAGAAAAATGTTTTTCTTAATTTGGGTGTTTTACCGAGATTCGAACCTACGTTCTCTCTGTGAATTCCGAATGGTAGTCACGCACCAATCCATTCGGCTACGGCTGTCGCCAAAAATTAGTATATGAAAAATCACGTGACCCAAAGTACAATGAGAAAAAAAGTTGCTCCACGGTCTGCATCATTTCTCATTGAAATCTTGATGAATATGTAAAAGGTGAAAAAATTCTTGTAAAATAAAGTTGTAGTTATAGCCTGTCGAGCCAGATTTTTCAATTTCGAGAAATTTTGCAATTTACGGCATTTTAAAAAGAATATGCGTTTTATGTCATAAATGTCACACTTTAATTATGCTTATAAAATTGTGTAATAAAAATAACAAAAATCAGAAACCGCATCAAAAAATATTAAAAACTGTATAAGTTATCATGCAGACCCTACCGGAAAAAGTAGTGCATTTGACTCGAGGTAGCGCACATTTAAATAGAAGAAAATATAAATAAAATCAAGTAAAACTGTTTTTTTTTCACTATTAAATTATTTTTGTTAGCTTAGCTTTGGACTTTTCAAACGATCAAACTATGAGCTTTACGACGACATAGCGCAGCGAATAAACATCCAGCGGCTTCGTTGGCTGCGTCATGGCGCCCAAAATGGATACAAACGCTCCGGCTTTGAAAGTATTCGATGCGGTACCAGCTGGTGGTATCAGAGGAAAAGAAATGAATGGCGCGCTTTGCTAAACTCGGCCAAAGTCGCGTAAGCGGTTATCGTGCCAATCAAGAAGAAGAAGAAGAAATTTGTTTTTATCAATAAATTGCTCGGCAACGAGCTCTACTTTTACACAAAAATATAATGAATATTAAAAAATACGGTTTACGATTTAGCAACGTATGGCCTGGTGTTGTCATGAAGAAATATCAGTTTGTCTTGTATACCGTCCCATTTCGGCTACTTTTCTTTGAGAGCACGATTCAGACGCATTAGCTGCTGTCGGTAACGATCGCCAGTGGTGGTTTAAGAAGCTCTTAATAGATGGCACCCTTCTGATCCCAACAGAGGCACAACGTAACCTTTGAAGCATGAATACTTTGTTTTGCTGTCGATGGACCTGGTTAACCTGGCAGGCTCGACGCTAAGGGTTATCATAGTAGATCCATTTTTCATCGCCAGTGCTAATGCAATGCAGAAAACATTTTCTTTTCTGCCAATCAAGAAACATCTCACACGTCATCAAACGTCTCTCGATATCCCTCTGCTTCAATTGATGTTACACCCAGTTACTTGCATTCTGGACTATTCTCATCGAGTGCAAACGTTTATTGGCGGTTAATCTGTCAACATACAACTCTTAGGCATATCATGAAAGGCGTCTTCATTCAATAATTGTTGTAGTTGAGTATTTTCGAATTTTTCGGTGCCCCTTCGCGATCTTTATCTCTCGCGTCTAAATTACCACTTTGCACGCGTCAAAACCACTTTTTTCTTTTATGGAGCGTGATTACCGTAAGTATTGATCAATATACGACACGTTTCAGCTGAACTTTTCTTTAAAAGGTAATAATGAAACATGACTTCCCGCAAATGTTGTTTTTTCGGGACGAACGTAGACATTTTTGACGCCGGATAAAAAACGATATTTACGTTTCAAACAAATCTCAACTACTGCAATCGGAACCTCACATAGACACCTTGAAATCACCAGAACATTACTAGAGCGAACACAAATACAGTATCAGCAGCGACACCTCTTTTACGAGGGCGGAAACTTATTCCCATACCCAATATTTGATCTCAATATACAAGTGTAAAATGCTTAAATTAATAAATAAAAATTTAATACATAAAAAATTCGTGAAGAAAAAGCAAAAATGTTGGTACTAACTCCTTAACCCCAGAAACGCCTTAAAAGTTACGTTAAAAGCCAATCTCATACATTTTACGACTACTCACTTTTATATATGACTAAAAAAATTAAATTTGGCATTAAAAATTAATTAAATTAAAGTTAAATTTTAAAATTCCACATATGCAATTTTATTTTATATTTCTTTTTTAATTTTACTTGAAAATGGTTCAGAAAACTTCAATTTTCGTAGTACAGGAAATCTAGCACGACGTTCAGACCAATTGTTGGTTAAGTTGAGCTCGTAAATGTGTTTGGTTTACCTTTCTAGGATTAACATAGCTTAGCCAGGGTTGCAGCTTTCTGCAACATTTTCGATATTTTTGCAGCAAAAATTTCACTCTCTCGCAAACCTTTTGGCCAACATTTTCTGGCTTTATAAAATTTACTAAATTCATTTTTCATTCTTCAAAAAACACGTGCACCAATAATGTCATGAAAAAACCTTAAATTTAAATTAAAAACACTGTTCGTAAATTTACGATGAATATACAAGGTGGCACAAAATTAATCATCAAATTTTATTTTAGACTAACTTTTTTACTAGATAAAAAATATTAAACATGATTTGGAATATGATGAATGAAATCATTAATTTGACCTTTACGCGCTCCCATTGCTTGTCTGTTTAGTTCACAAGTCTGCTGTCTAGTTCACAAGTGTAAAATAGGATTGACGTTCGACACCATTTGAAAAACTATAAATCTATAAATAGGATTATTAATGAGACCATTTACAATCACAATCATTTTTTTAGCTTTAACAAATTATTGGTGTACTTTTATCCGTTATCGCATACTATTTCAGTCTTAGAAGAGTCCTACTAAAATGTTTCGGGGAATATTTTTATAGAACATTTTAAGGCTCGATCGACCTTACAGCCGCAATATTTTCCACATTTTTGAACTAAGGGTAAGATATATTGGGCTAAAATATTTTACCAAAAAAATTTGCCATTGAATTTTATTACAAACACTTCAATTTTATACGAGCCTTTTCGTATAATTTAAATTACCTTGAGATCAACGAACGAAACTCCAAAGTAATAGAAAATGTTTTTTCTAATAACGATCACCCGTCGGCAGGCAAAGCCATAAAACTCCTCCCTTCATCTATCAACTTGATACAAAATAATAAGATTTTTGTTTTTTTAATTTTTCTCGCATATAGTTTTTTGATATCTACTTCATTACAAAATTTCAGTTAAATAGGCCAAATACCTACATATACGAATGATTTTTCAAAAATTAATTCTCTCACCCAAGCACAAATATGTGAGAGCTGACAATTCTTAATCTTATACTGATATCAGTTATCGCGAACAACCAGCGCTTGCGCGTGGAACACTTTTCCCTTGCTTATCCATGATTTTAGATTAGTCAATAGATTTCGTGTCTTTGAAATTCATTCGTTCATTTAAGCTAAACAAGAAGCAAAATTTCACATCTTATCCTCCGAAATCTTTTCTTTAAAAAATTTAAGCCATGGACAATTTCCTTTACAAATTCTTTGAGCCTGTGATTCCAAATGATAAAGATTCATCAGACAATAAAATAAAAAAAATATCACGGGCTTATTTTCAGGTAAAAATATTTGAATCAAAAATGTATGTATATCGAATGTCGGTCACAAATTCAAAAAAAGAAAACCAATTTATTATATTATATTTGACATTTTACCAATTTTCGGCAACGCTCATACGAATTTATCGCACAGAGCATTTGTGAATGCTAGTATATCATGCACTTAATTAAAGGATGTTGCTTTCTGATATATCGCATTTTTTATTGCATGCTTTATAATCTGGTATTTGGGAGTAATAAAAAAATATGAAAATTATTGCATGCGGTTTTTACTCTATAAATAGTGAACTTTTATGGCAATCTAATGGTTTGTGTCTACACTAGGCGGAGAGAAAACATAGAACGGAACAGGGAGAGTGTAGACAAATTTGCAATGTTTCTGGTTCTAAACAAACCAAATTCATTGGCGCTGATGAGTGTTTTCGATAAGCGCGCAGTAAAGTATGTTGTAGGCGCATATTACGTGAATACACTCAAAGCTACAAAAGTGTGAAATCATTTGCAAATAAAAAACACTAGTTATGTAACTATTTAGATTTTACTTCTTTCAACTAATTTGAGAATGCGGTTAATAATTTTTTTAATTCTGCACTCACTCCAAGGAAATATGAATTTACACGTCTATGTAAGGTGAATTCGCTACAACAGCTGCAACATTTACATGTACGAGGGTCGTTTAAAAAGTCCATGCAAAAATAAAAACTACTCAATAGTTTGGAGTAAACCTTTTTCCGACATTAGTCTCCACTTCGTCCAACTCAAATTTTGAGTAAGGAGTTTCCACCGTAGTAAGAATTTACCACTGTAGCGAAAAATTTGCCGCAAAGGCCCTGCGATCACCACGCTAACTAAGTATTCACCACAGTAGCCAATAATTTGTCACATAGACAGGAATTTATATTTACCATACTTCATGGAGAAAAATAAATGTAAGAAATTTATGGACCAGAAAACTTGTTGTGGAAATATAGCTCTGACGTGGATGTGCGCATGCTAATGCACGCTAGATGACGCCGCAAATGCGTTTGTACGTCTTATCCAATATAAAAGTAATGAAATTCTAAGGTACACACTTTATGGCATATTGGGCAACTTTTGTAGGAAAATTTTGTAGAATATGAAGTGAGAATTTATATAAATTGGGGAAGCGCTGCCTTACAAGTTCTGTGCCGGAAGTCCTTTATATAGTTTTCCATAAAAGCTGACAAATTTTGGATTTCTATATAGGAAAGTTGCTTGACGAGAAAACTTAAATAAAAATAAATAAAACAAAAGTTGGAAGTTTTCTGCTTTGTCTTTATGCTTTAAGAAATCGGGTGCTTGCTGGTACAGAGTGAGAGTGGGAAGGCAATGCATGCTAGACTTTTAAGCTACTTATTGCATTTCAATGAGAAACAAAGAAAAACACTCAACCTCATAGCCCATTATATAATAATAACGCTTGAAGAACTTTTTCCGATCTCTCTTAAGGGGGGAGCCTGCTTTAGAGGCTTCAAAAATCGATTTGTTCGTGGATTTTTTTGGGAAGGACAGAAATATTCGATTGGAACGAATCTTTCAGGTTTTATTGTAATATATTTCAACAGTCTTCTCAAATTTTGAATTTGAAATTTGAAACCGAAATCCCCAAAAAAAATTTTATTTTATTATAGTAGTTCCAGTTAAACCAAGAAAATTAAACAAAAAGCGAGAAATTCAAAATTTTTTTGCTAATTAAAAAAAAATTGTTTTATTTTTGGAAAAACAAATTCACATTAGATTGTTTAAAAAGTGGGTTAATCATAACTTTCTTAAGGTTTTTTAGGTTCAACTAGAAGAGAATTTAATTTCGAATACAATCAATGTTATCTCGTTTCGATAGGACGTTTAACTTTTTCCCATCTATCCCGCCAATTGAGAAAAATTGTAAAAAAAAAACCGAGAATTCGCACTTCGAGCGATCCGGCCGCTCGTATACCTGCTCGACGCTTGCTCACAATTTCTTCTATAACTGCGAAAATATTTTGAACTTGCTTCTGAAATTTTGAGGACACATTCTTGGATAGTTTGGGAAGACATTTATGCAAAAAAAAAATCGATTTTTTGAAGCCTCTAAAGCGGGCTCCCCCTTTAAAATCAATATGAACTGATCAAAAACTTAAGCAGAGCCCAGTTTTTCGTACCGTAAATGTGCATTAGATGTGGGGGAGAACGAGGAATAGAGTGAGAGAGTGTCAAGAATAGTCAGAGATAATAAGCAAACTTGAAAAGTAAGTTTAGCTTAATGTTAGCGAGTATGGCAACAAAGTGAATTCATACTTTCCCTAACCACTATTAGTTTTTTCCCCTGCGATTTGGTTTCGCATACACCCCGTGTTCACAATATATACCACTAATTTTTGGTGTTTTGTTTTTAATATAGTTCATCTCCATACCACGAAAAATTTCAAATTCCGTACAAAATTTAGAATTTATTTTAAAATTCATTAAAATTTTCAACTTTTTAACCAGAAGTTTTACAATTTTTCTGCGTACGTAGTTTTATAGTCCATTAAATTTTGGTATAATTATACAATATATCAAATTTCAAGTGACTACAAAACACCGTTAATTTTGAACATACAAAGAACATATTCGAATTGTTTTATATGGAAAAAAGCTGAACATAAAAAAATGCCAAAAACTATGATATTTTTAGCCAATTGAAAATTGAAACATGCATTTAGTTGCATTAAAATTCAATAGGCTATAAAACTGTATACTCAAAAAACATCTAAAAGTTCTGATTAAATTATTATTTTTTTATAATTTTTCAGTAGAATCACGATTCTTTTACATACTCGGTACTTGCGACACCTTTTTTTTTTTTTGATTGCGTAATTAGTACTTGCGACATAGAAAATGTTTGCCTCGATACTTGCAAACTTTCTCGTCTTTCTCTTTTTACGTTGTATTTTTGAAAATAAAGCTCAGGGTAGTACTGTCGATGTCACTCCGGTAATGAGATTTATTGAATTGAATCAGCTGAATGCATTTAGGGAAGTACCATCTAATTTATTTGCTGACGAAATGACAGTGGGCTTGTTCGAGCTTCAATCATTGTCAAAAACATAACGTTCGAAGTGTAAAAAATTCGGCAAATGTTGCGCGCGAATACAATCATCGTTTCAAGTGTTTGAAAAAGCGTCTGACTGGGATTGTGACGATACCATTCCTTTTTCGGAGTTAGGATTATAGATAGCTGATGATGCATCCCATATTCAATTCATTGCAACTTTGCTTCGGGAAGTAGAACCATTGCAGCATGTTTCCCAAAATGTAATGAAGAGGACGAAGTAGTCGATGAAGGAACTAACGGTATGATGCTAAATATCGGGGAGGCAATGACAGCATTCAAAATAAAGGGTTTTCCAATAAGAAGTGTTATTTTGATAAAAAAAAACAATGGTTTCGTTGCTTATGTGGCACGTAGCGGCGTCTTGTTGAAAATAATGGTTGTCCAGAGCAATACCATCCGATTTCAGCCGTAAAAAATCGTTAATCATCTGTCGATAGCGCAATCCATTCACCGTAACTGTTGCTCCGGCTTCATTTGCGAAAAAGTAAGGTCCAATGACTCCGCCGGACCATAAACCGCACCAAACAGTCACATGTTGAGGATAGAAAGGCTTTTCAACAATAACTCTTGGATTTTCTGAGCCCCAGATCCGACAATTTTGCTTGTTGACGAAGCCGTCGAGGTGGAAATGGGCCACATCACTCAAGATGATTTTTCGATGGAATTCCGGATCATTTGATCATTTTCATGCATTTCAACGAACCAATCAGCAAAGACACGACGCTGTTGATGATCGGTCTGCTTGAGTTCTTGTGTTAGCTAAACTTTATAAGCCTTAAGACCCAAATTTTTATGCAAAATACGCTGTAATGACGTTTGTGGAATGCCTAATTCCAAAGGCCGACGAGGAATGGACAAACCTGGATTTTCTTCAACACTTTCGGCTACACCAGCAATATTTTCGGCTGTTCTTGAGCGACGTGCACGGGTTTTATTCTTCACATCACTAATTTGTCCCAACAGCTCGAATTTTTTCACCAATTTCTGTGATTTGCGGTCCGACAAGGTGTTTCACGATGACCCAAAAATGTTCGGGTTTTACGAACCGTCTCTGCCAAATTTTCACCATTTTTATAGTGAATTTTAATAATTTCAAGGCGTTGTTTAAGCGTGTATCGTTCCATTTTTATTGATGGCGTAGTTTCTACTTGTCAAATATCAGAAAATGACAGCTTCAAAAGTGACATCTGCCGAAACCCTTTAGATATACTTGGATTGGGCAGAGCAAAACAATGCTTAACGATTTTATGACGCTGCAGAGGCTCAGAAACAGTGTTATACTGAGCAAGCGAGTGCCTACAAAACAAAGCAAAATGGAAAGTTTCTTTAATATGAAATGAAAGTTTCATTAATTATCGTTTTAAAGCGTATTTAATTACCCTAATTAATCCTTACTCGTCCATAAGACGACGAAAAATTGGGTGAAATTCTAAAACGTTTATAAGGATGAGCACTTAAACTAAACATTTAAACTAAAACATTATATTACCGTAAATATTTCTTGTCAGTGTATGATCAAGAGATGTACAAAGTTGCAGTATTTGTTAAAGAAAACTACAGCGATGATAAATAAATGAAATGAAAACTGAATTTTTTTCATCTCCCCGGGGGTTTTCTATCGCATAAGTACTATGTTCCCGTAGCGGGGCCTTTCGGCCGTTAAGGGTTAATATAATAAAACCAAACAAACTTAGAAGGCTATCAATAAGAAAACGATTTTAAGTTGTATAGAAAAAAACCTCAGTACTTGCGACAATCTCCAAACTTGCACCGAGCTCGGCTTTCATTAAGTGCAAGAATCGAGTTTCTACTGTAATTCGCCATAGAAGTAATCAGTTCATTTTCACGTTCCACATTCTGTATTCTCTCAATTGTGAGGCTGCTTTTTCATATGAACAAAAGGTATAGGCCTCATATTTTTAACGCATTCTCCGACTTTTCAATATCAATATAAAGAAAAAAACATGTATTTATGTAGCTAAAATATATTTATTACTATTTCAATATTTGTGTAAACATTTTAAATTACGTAAAATGATTAATAAAAATGTATCTTTGTTTAAAATAATTCGTTACTTGGTATTTGTATTAGCAATAAAGCACAAAAAAAGTGAGTAAAACATAATTTTGCATAGGTTTCTAAACTCTTTTGTTAAAAACTACATAATATTAGCAACATTTTTAAACAAAAAAATAATAATTTCAAAATTTGTTTAGTATTTTCTTCGATCAAGTACGTATGTACAAAATTTTGCTTAGTTTTGTTATTTTTCGTTTCTAAACAGTGGACATCTACATATAAACTAAGTAAATAGTTATATTGTATATGTATGTATGTCTGTGTATATCTTAAAGAGTAATTTTTGCATTTTTAACAAATGGGAAGATTTCGTTGTAATCGTTTATTGGGTGGATTCATTATAATTCTTTTTTTGTTTGTTTAATTTTTTTTTTTTGTTAAGGTAAAATTTTTATATTTACTTTTTTGTCAACTTTTCTTAAAAATCTTATAAAAATAAATTTAAAGTAATGCCTCACTTTTACTTCGGGTTACTGTGAGCTGCCCTCTCTCGTTTTCGATTTGTGTGACCAGTTTGTATGTAGTATCGTATGTAGCCGCAGAGTTACATTTGTGTGTAGTTGAACCATTATCCGATGTGCGAATTTTCGTTTAAATTATTTAAAAAAAAAGTTCTCAGTTTTCAAAAAAGAAAAAAAGAACAACTATACATAGCATCTATACAAAGGCAGAACATACTATTTGGTTGTATGTGCGCATGTATATGTGTACTTATGTATGCGTGCATGCGTGCATGTATGAGTGTCAGAGCAGCACGCAATTGCTGTCCTGTCGGCAGCGACGTCGCAAACAACTGCGCGAGCCCATCTCGTACATAAAGTCCGGATTGCTTATGTAATGCTGGTTCAGTAACTGACTGCCCAGCAGTGGTGACAAACGTATTTGTTGTTGGGAACGATGAAATTGTTGCGGTGATGCAGGTAATGTGTTATGTTGCATTGGTAATGTGTGTTGGTGTTGTTGTTGTTGTTGTTGATATTGATGTTGCTGTTGTTGTCTCAATTGACTGAGGGCAGGGCTGGGCAGTATAATTGTGCTAATACTACTCTGGCCTCATATACCTTGCAAGTATCGACGTAACTCTTCTTCGGTGTCGAATATCATTACCGGGAATGGTGAGCCGGGCACAAATTCACCAGCCCATTTCACCTCGACACGATAGTCACCGGGTTCTGTGGGGTCATACTGCAAGGAAGTTGTGTAAAAGAGTTAATTACATATTTGCGGTGTGCAAAATTTCGACATCTTTCTTTACCTTGCAGAGTATGGTGCGATCCTTTTGACTCTCGCGCTGCATTTCCACGCGGAATGCACCTTTGGGACCACGCACACGCACAGTCAGTTGGCCAGCGCCGGCGCCGCGTGTATCGCAGATGAAACGCGACTGGAAGGTGGCGAGCACGCCGTGCTCAATGCCGGGCCCATAGACGCGAACCTGTGGCGAGAAGAGATTGTTATCGAGTATTTGAAAGCAAAAACTACGAAACTGTGAATATTTTTATAAAAAATAAACGAATTCAATGATTTTGTTACTCTTGAAAATATGTAATATTTAGGCAAAATACTCCAAGGAAAAATATTAGATATGCATAGTTCTTTTCAAGCTCACTAATGGTGCCTAAAGAGAACCTAACTAGCTGGCTGGTAACCTCAGCAATTATAAACGACTTCATTGCCATGCGTACCAGAAAAGGTCTACCGGACAAGACGAAGTCCGGATTCTCTAAGAAGAACTATAGAATGTCAGAACAAATTTTACGCAATATGGCTTTTGTCGATCTTTCTAACGCCCAAATTGCGAACTCTCCAAATGCTACCACATTGCGCATCCAACGGTCTTCACAACTCTGCTAACGGCCAAGGGCAACCTATTATACTCTCTTTTCTTTCAAAATCCGTTTCTTTCAAAAATCTTTTCTTTGAAGCTCTTGACTGCCGCATTAACAGGATTATCTTAGGACTTTAGCTATTTGCACGATACGTTCAAAACCTGGATATTCAGGGTCATCCTTTATGTAAATTGAAATAATACCGACTATTATAGTCTCAAAATTATAATCATGAAAGTCTTAAGTCATCTAAGTCGTGTATTTAATTTGATTTTCCTAGAGTTTTCTGGATCCCTCAGTTGCGAAACATACAAATAAGTGATTGCACTGCTTGTGTAAATTTTAAAGATTTATAAAGAGCTTAATAGAAAACCAAGTCGACTCGAATGCCGAAATTCATCAATATTCCCGGCCCTTTCTATTTCAAACTATCACTTCCACTATTTCTTATTGTACACGTTTTTGAGAGTAGAAGCAAATATTCCAGATAAAATCGATTCAGATGTTCAAATATTTATAAGCCATGCCGTTCTCTCTAGGCCCACACGTGCCTCCAAATTTCTAGTTGCATTTCAATTGAAATTCATGAGACTTCATCCACTCACCTTGCTTGCATCGGGTGCTCCGGCGACCTTCAAAGCAAACGGCGAACCCGGCACATTTTGGCCACCGTATTTGATTGTCAGTAAATGCCTACCCGGCTCCTGTGGTTTTATGTTCAGCGTAAATGTAGCATCCCCATGATCATACAGCTCACAGTAGGCCACCTTTCGTGGGCCAGCGCAGTGAGCAGTCAACTCACCAGGACCAGCACGTCGCGTATCAATCCATGACTTAATATCCTTGCCGACAATGCCATGTCGAAGACCCTCACCCGAGCAAATGACTTTCGAGGCATCCATAGACGAACCGACAGCAACTGTGAGCGGGCAACCCTTCACCAGACGACCGTTCCATTTCACAGATAAAGTTAACGGTCCCGACGATGACTTCTGCGGCGTGTAGGAAGCCAACCAGATATTTTCGGTTGGTCGCGGTTGCGCCAAACTTACCGGCACGGAAGTGTTATCTTGATGTACAAGTATAACCTCAGGTCGTCCAGCGGGTGCATTTGTAGCGTCGATGGTAAAATGTGCAGCCTCGCCAGCTTGTGCCGCAGCCAGACCGCGACCGGTGAGCAGAACCTTATCGGCCGCTTGTTGACCAGTCACAAATGCACTGCGTGGACATTGGACAATGGTTAGACCACTCCAAGTGAGGTCTAAATCGTGTTCGCCTGGTGCTAAACTGTCTGCGGAAATGTAAATACGCATTTTACCATCATTTAACTTGTCGACCGGAATTTCAATGCCATCTATAGAACAGGCCAACTCGCCCGGACCCGCATTTTCCACATCGAAAACTATACGTGCCGGTAAAATAAGACGGCCGTCGTGGTCTAGCAGCGTGCCCCAACCGCCGACAGGAGTGATCTTAGAAGTTTCCACACAAGAAATGCTCCACGGAGAGCCAGGCAAATTGCCACGATTCGGACAGCTGGCGCGTATCTCATAATGGCCAACGGAGAGAATCGTGTATGAAATGCGCCATTCATTGTTGCCCAACGCCTGAAATTGCCAATATAAAAATACTAGTAAATACTCGCCAGTATAACTACACAATTTTACTTACCTTAATTTTCGGTTCAATTCGTTCGCCAAACTCATCCACGCGTTCGATTTGCACATTCGGTGCAATGGGACAGTAGACAATAAAAGAGGCTTCCTTGTTGCGCTGGCACACCTCCAGACCATTACCAGCGGCACGTGTGTCTGTCTTCACGCCTGTCGCGGAGGCGGTGAAGGTGAAAGGCGAACCCTGGATGGTCTCGCCACCGTACATGATTGTTAATTTGTAGGCACCCGGCTGGGATGGCACGAATTCAACGCTATGGATGCCCTCTGACTGTTCGGTGATGTGAACAGGTAGATTTTGATTGGTTGGGGAGATGGCAAAGGCTTCCAATTCTGCGATACCGGCATTCTCAGTGCGCACTGAACGAGAGAGGAGAAGCATGTAAATATACAAAATAAAATTGTTGATGAATAAATGTACCTGTGAAGCAGATGGGGCTGTGTAATGCTAACTGTCCTTTAGGTACGCCTTGAGCCGTGACACGACTAGTGTCAAAGGCCTCACATGTGAATGGACTGCCTGGTAGTGGCTTAGATTGATGGAGTACCTCTGAAAAAATATGGCATATGTAAGAAATTTTGAAATACTTATCTCTCAAAAGCCAACTCACCAATTATACTTTGGCCTGGTTTGTTGATGGTGAATTCGGCCTGTAAATGTCCGCTCTTAGTTTGATAGCAGCGTACTGGTAATGCTTGGCCACCCGGTCCTGATACAACTACGTCAAATTCGCGCGCTGGTCTCTTAACTGTATCGATGGCAAATGAAGTAGTTTTGCCCACACGTGCCTGATATAAACCAAGTCCAGATACACTGATCTCTTTGCCAACATTTGCTGGCAGCACGTTAATCTCAAGCGGTTTCAGCGAGATCGGTACTTCGTTGTACAGTATCGTGATCTTGTGTGGAGCCACGCGCATTGGATGGTAGACAATCTCATAAACCCCTGTCTTGGAGGGACCACGTATGGTATGTGGCACCTCAGAAGCACCGCACTTCACCAACGCTGACAACTCACCTTGTCCAGCCTCGTTGAGTGATACTGAAATGCTAGCTGGTCGCTGGCAGAGGGGCTCACCCACTTCGGTGATCTTCACCAGCGATGGGTCGAAGACGTTAAGTGTGCGTGTGCCTATGTGTTGACGTGTATCGCGATCAATAAAACGTATCAAATAATTGCCCGTCATATGTGTGCGGAATTCTGCCGTCTGCCGTGTGATGGTATACGGCACCGGTTTGTGATCGGGTCCAACGATCTCCGCGATCTGGTCATCAGTAGGAAAGTCGATGGTGGCCAAACTACCGATCTGTATGTACTGTGTAGTTTGTTGTATGTCGACGCGGAATGGGCTGCCATCGACGGGTACTTCATTGAATGTGATATTAACGTAATGCTGTTCCGTTGTCTGCGGCACGAAGGTAACATCGTAAAGACCACGTGCGCAGGCAACCACTTCCGCCTTCACAGTGCTCGTATCAGTGGAAACGACTAATTCAAGGGTACCTTCACCAGCGCCAGCGGCATCCACGCTGAAAGTTACTGGCACGCCCAATGCGGCTGGGCCATACTGCTGATCCAAACCGCTGATGCTGACACGTGAAACGTCGAAGACATTGCACGAGAACGGGGAACCGTTAATATGTTTATCATTAGCTGTGACGCTTATCAAATGCCGGCCAACCACCGTGGGCTGGAATGCAGCGGTATAAGCGTCGCCACCTTGTGGACTTAACTGGCATATAATATTATCACCGGATGGTGTTGTAACAAATACTTGAGGCTCAACGCCTTCGAACCCCTCCAATTCAAATGTATTATCCAACTTTATAGCTGCTTGCTTTAGACCTTCACCGCTGGCCAAAGCACGTGGCAAACTGATTGGTGCGGATGCGATCTGACAGGTGAACGGTGAACCGGGTACAGGATGCCCATTGAAGCGAACTGAAAGCGAGTGTGGCGCCGCCTCCGTGGGCTTGAAGTTAACCTTGAAGCGTGCATTACCCTCGGACTGTACATAGTTGGGCACGTTTTTGCCATTAACAGCTACGATGATTTCCAAGTTGCCTGCACCAGCCTGACTGGCATTAATGCCAAAACTAACGCTCTTCCCAACCACACCTGGACGTATATCGGTGACAATGACTTTCTCGGCGGAATAGGCTTTGAGTAAGAAGGGACTACCTTCCACATGACCGCCACCAGGCAAACGCACTTCCACTGAGTGATCGCCTACCTCAACAGGCTCAAATTTGATGTTATAGCCAATAGTATCCAATGGATCGATCTTCACAGGTACATTGCGTCTAGCCGGACCTAGTATCTCCACACTTGGTTCCGTGTCTGATTCGACTACAAACTCAAACAAACGTCCAACGCTCACCTTATCTAGTGCTTCGGGTGATTGTATACGCGCAGCGGCTGAGACACGACAAGTGAACGGTGAGCCCGGTACATCTTGTCCATTGAAACGCAATTCAACGGTGTGATTTTGAGGGTCACGTGGTGTAAAACTAATGGCGTAAGTGTGCTGTCCCTGTGCTTGAGCCGAAGTCGGTACACGACCGCCATTGACGGTCACCTCAAGATTACCAGGACCAGCTTGTGAGGTCTCCACGAGGAAAGTGACCGCCTTACCGACTGTGCCATTGCTGACGTTCTTCACTTTGATGGCATTAACATCGTACACCTGGATAGGTGAGGTAAAAAATTAATATGTAGTTACAGTTAGATGAATGTGAATATATACGACATGTGCTTTGCTGAATCCAGCAATCCAGTGGCGGTAGTGAAGTGATGCAGTAAAGTATAACTTTAAGTTAACTGTATAGTGAAACTAACAGCACTGGCCTGGTTTGTTTTGACTATCGGTATTAGCGAGAATATTAATGAAATGAGAGGGCTTGAATGTTAAATAACATTTACAGCCTCTGGTTTTAGTCTACAGTGTGCGACACGGTGTATGTATGCTTACCTTAGCTGCATAGGGACTACCCGCGGTGGACAAACCGTTGACGGTTACATTTACTCGATGCTCGCCGACAACTCGTGGCACAAACTCCGCCTTGAAGATACCCTCCGACGTTTGATGAACCTGTGCGGGCACTGACTGGCCGGCAGGTCCTGATGCGTTGCACGATATTTATATTTTGTGGTTAATGCGTGGATTTTTGAGATTTTCGTTGAATTTTCAATTTCGTTTTTGGTTTGAAAGTTTTTTTTTTTGCATTTTGATTTTAAATAATTTTTGGATTGTTTTGTTTTTGATTTTTACGTTTTGTTATTAAAATTTTTATGCGAACGTTGTGTTGCGCGAAAATAAAGTTAACGGCGTAAAAATTTGTTTTTTGTTGAAATTTGCAAAATACGCAAAATACGGGTAAATTATATTTGGTTTAGCAAAAGCATACGTTTTTTTTAGTTGTGGGTTTACAAAAGTTAGTTGGGTTTGTTTTGGTTTTTTTTAATTAATTTTTTGTTATGTGGGTTGGCATGTGAGTGTTTTGTTTAAAAATGAATAAATGAGAAAAAATTTTGAAAAAAAGCTTGATTAGTTTTATTAAAGAAAATTATTGTAAATGTGAATGAGCGTCGTATGTATTTTGGATATTTAGTGTTTTATTTTCAGCTGACTAAGCAAGCGAAATTATTTTACTTTTTCCTTAAAAATATGTGTATGTTTATACACTCCTTAGTTAGTGAATTGATAAGTGGAAATTAGTTATAATTTTATTTTTAGTAATTTTAAATGCTAATGGGCCTTATAAGTATAGTATATAATTCTATTTACAAATGTAGGAAAAGCGTAGGGGATACTAAGAAATCACACGGCACTATTTTATTTAAGAATTTTTGTTAGTACGCGCATGAGAAGACACAGTTGCGAAATATTTAGATTGCAGATGGTTTTAATAAAATTATTATGAAGTGACTAGGCATTAAATTTGATAACTTTCATTCAAACTATGTAAATCGCTACAGTTTTTTTTTATAAAATTCGACTAAAATTTAATTCTACTAAAGGTATGGTATGTGTACTTCAAAAAACAAAAATAATAAAAAATTAAAAAATTATAAGAACAGCTTTCTTTTATTTTAAAGTCAAGTTTATTATTAGCAAGAATTAATTATGAACTACCTTTTTAATAGTGAAACACACAGACAAATTTCTGAAACCCACCGTCTGCCTTAATGGATTAACTCCTTGTAACATATTTAAAAAAATTATTTTTTTACGTAAAAATTCGCTAATACCTTAAAAATTGCATACTTAAGGCATAAAGTGAGGAAAATTTCTAAATAATTATATTTTGAAATTTGGCGCAGCTCCTCTCAGTCCATCCATCCATCCTCAAAACTTGAACCCAGATGCCATAGCACCGCGGCTAAACTCGCGCTAAATATTGAGACACCGATAGCGCTACATTTAACCCGCGTGCCAAGGGACTAGAAACAAATGGCATTGGCAAGTTCAGTTTAGAGGGAATAATGAACGCGAAGAAAAGATCGGTGAAACGAAAACTTGGATGCTCGGATGGATTTCAGATTAGTTGGGTGAGTGATAAATTATTAACAAATAAAAACAATTTTTTTTCTCAGATTTTGTTTGTTTGTTTCTACCTCAATTTGGGGCAATGCGTATCTAGAGAAGGTGATGTGATTAGACTAGTTGGTTCTCCGATTCGCCTTTAATTTATAATACCAGTAAAACGGAATGACGGCAAGTTGTTGTTGTGTTGTAAATGCGTGACATACTATTTGTATATATTCGACATTCATTCCATTCTTCTGTTCCCTTTACTTCACATTCAGAATTTAAAAAATGTTGTTGCTCAAATGCTACGGCCTTGTATAGATTCGTCTTGGTTTGGTGTGCATTTTTCGAAAACGGTACCAGTGTTTCTCTAACAGATCTTGTTTTTGAATTACTTTATTTTGATTTTTTTGTTTTGACGCATACTAAAAAATATGTTTTCTTCTAATAAATATGGATATGCTCAAGGCGCATTCATTAAAAGTTCATTAAATGACACTAGACGAACAACAACGTTTTGTTTATTAGAAATGCCCCGACAAAAGAAAGTAGAAAAGAAAAATAAAATGACGAACTATGTTGCATAGCCGACAAGAAGTTGGAGCTATGCGAATGACACGGCTTTTAGTCATTTCATTTTATGCTGGCATCCGGATGTACACGGCGAGAGAAGAACACAAATCAACGATCTACCGATACCAATTTTAATAGATCCGTCTTGTATTAGGTAGCGACGTGGAATTTTTAATAACAAATTTTATATCTAATGAAAATTAATTTTGTTTTCTAATTAACCAATGTGGCGCTTTATCTAAAAAATAAAAATTGGAAAATTTTCCCCACTGAATAAACTATATACACATATGGTCATTAAAATAGGTACGCTGCCTTTATATACCGACTTCCTTGTGCCACTATGAAAAATTTAGAACTATTATTGAGATTTCGCTTTTTTTATAAATGGCATCACTGCTTCGTTGCGTTATTGGTTGCTCAGATTCGGTTATATTCATAATGACTAATTTTGCGTGGCCACTAAAATAGGTACTTTGCGGACAACTCTTGAATTCGAACTAATTAAGTTGAAAATATTGTAACGTAAGTAGCGAATTAAATATAGTTCATAAAATAACTAATAATTAATATGAGTTTCTTTCAAAGATGGATCGTGCGCAGCCTTGCACAGTTGTCAATCTTCGAAAACAAAAAAAAATATCGTACAATTTCATCACACTTGAACGGTCCAAAAATTTTGTTGTAAATACCCTTAAGCCCACTGAACGACGTGGTGACAAAAAGAAAACGACTTGCAGTTCTGATAATCTAACTGCGACCCTTGCCAAGAGATATTCTTTTAAGTCATCAAAGGCCATTGCAGCTGAAATCAACTGAACTGTACGGCGTCGATTGTACAACATGAACCTCCAAGGTAGAATAGCTCATAAAGTTCCTCTGTTGAACGAAGCAAATTTAAGGAAGCGGAAAAGTTTTGCTCAAGAGTACAAGTCATGGTGTGGGTCAGAGGGAATGAAAAAATGGAAGAACATACTTTGGACCGATGAAGCAAAATTAAATTTATTTCGAAACGATGCTGGGCGGTTAACAAAAACAAAAAAAAAAAAACAGTTGAGCACGATGGAGGCAACAAACTGATTTAGGGATGCCTTCCTTGGTATGGAGTAGGACCTATTCACCTCATAACTAATAATATGGACAAATTTACTTATAAGGACATACTTCAGGAAGTGATGTTACCATTTGCTGAGGAGAATATGCCACTTTTTATGCAAGATAAAGAACCAAAACACGCCTCAGTGTTAGTAGGTACGTGAATGGTCTTTACAAAATATTGCTCAAGTTATGGGCTGACCAAGCCAGTAACCCAACCTAAACCCCATTGCAAACCTTTGAGGAGATTTACTAAATAAGCGAATCGAGAAGAAAACATTAAAAAATAACAAGGATTTATGGTAAAAAATCAAAGAACTATGGCATTCCACTATTCCTCAGGAGCCTGCCGTAGGTTTATCAATTTCATGCCAAATTGAATACAAAAAGTCATTGACAATCATGGTGAATACCACAGGGAGTATGGATCAAACTAAGCAACATTTTTAATAAAATCACTAAGTTCTTTTTGTATCGTATATATCTCTATTTCGTACCTATTCTAATGACCACATGAATATTTCGTTTTTGTGCTTATTGTCACTAGATTAAATTTTGAAAGATTCTTGAATTTTTATTTATATTAATCTATGAAACAAAAACTACATGCAACTGAATATCTGTTATTAATAATTTTAAAAACTTGCATTTTCCGTACGAACGAGGGGTACCCATTTTAATGATCATAGTGAATATTTGGAATAAAAATAGCGCGTTTCTTAAAGTTTGAATTGCCCTCTTTCCAATGGATGTGTGAGGTTTTAAATGCCACGCTGCCTCCTCCTCCACACACTACTCCAAAATCAGTGGGTAATTACCATAAATAAACATTCCCCAATTTTTATACTGATTGTCTCAGAAAATTATCGAACCTTTTATAATAAATTCTAAACTAATAAATTTTGCAGATTTCGCAAAAAGATAGCCGCACCATTTTTGGTGGCACTCAGTGTGTTTGGACATAACAATGTCGCAATCAAAGTTTGAATCATATCAAAATCAATAAAGAATTATCAATTCGGTGTGTTTCTTTTCAGCATTCCAAAAATTAGCTCTACAGAAAGAGGTCTAGCGAGGGCAGTGCTAAAAATTCTGCTAATTGGAAGACTTAATAATTATTTGGAGTAAACCTTTGAAACTTTCGATGATAAAATACTCACTATTCATCTACATTTATATATGAAAAAATGTATAATAATAATATTAAAAAAATTTCCTCGCCATTAAAAACTCATATAAAGCGTATTATTTTTTGTTTTTGATTTGTGAGTATGTTTTTATTTGAAAATATTCCTCTCTTAATTGACAACATTAATAAAATCGTTTATTGAATACATTACAAGTGATAAATGAAAGTACGGACATAGTGTTAGTATTGATCAAGGACCTATCGGTGACTACTAAAACTTAGTTGTGTTGAATTGATAAAAAAATTATATTGAAAGGTAAGCATTTTGTTCACGGCTTTATAAGTACAGAAGAAATCATCAAAACAAACTTTAAGGTGTGTTAGTGAAAAGAATACTACTGTTTTTTACCAATTTACATTACTAACAATTAAAATTCTGATAAGTTATAGTATAGTGCAATAAAATCAATTCAAGAAAGGAAGGTAGAAATAGAGAGAGAAAGAGGGAGAGAGAGTGAGAAATAGAGTACAAGTGTACAGTGTGCAATTTAGAGCCTGTTTGAAAGTGTAAATTGTCTGTTTTGTATGACACACATACATATTCTTACATATGTGTATGCTGTATTATAAGTATGTTTTTAGTAAGTATGTAAATAATAATTTCATATATGTAAGTATGATAATGTATATATATGTATAAGTAGAAAGAGTGTCTAGTACAATAGTTTTCGCCGCCCTGAAATATAATACAGATCAAAAGTGAGAATCGAAAAATTGACAATAATAAAAATACTATAATAACAAAAACAAAATATGATTGTTAAAATAAATAGAATATATATGAAATAAAATTTTGTATATGTGTGAACATTGAAGGAAGCAATTTGAATTTGTGTACCTAAACATATACATATGTACAAACAAAACGAGCAGACATTGAACATACATGAATATACATACATATGCAAATATGCCGAAAGAAGTTTGGAGCGATCTTTCAACGCGCACGCCTCACAATAGAAGCAAGCAGATGAATTTCTTTATCTTTAAATATGAGTTTGAATAATTTGCGTTTCGGGTCTTCGATCGATTAAGGGTAGCAAAGGTGTACACAGCAGTTGCGGTCAAAATAATAGTAGTGGATTTTTTTTGTTTATAAGATGGTCGCTTTTACGAGGTGTGTTCAAAAAGTACCGCGAATTTTGAATTTTCGCAGGTTACGTATATTCGAATTTCGATTTTTTTGTGGCGAAATGTTGGTACTCATGCCTCTCACTCATGCCGACGAGTTCGGCCATTTTGAATGTTCAGTTAATTGTTGACAGCTGCTTTGCTTGCACGTGTTGCGGCTCGTCTTCGCTTTTTACCTATTCAAAAAGATGCACCAAAGAACCTGTATCAAATTTTGTGTGAAAAACGAAATTAAGCGCGCGGATGCATTCCGAATGTTGACTGTGTCATACGGAGAAGCTACTTTGGACCAAAGCAACGTTTATCGGTGGTACAAAATGTTTCAGAAGGCCGAGAAGATGTGAACAACGAAAAACGTGTCGGACGCCCGAGTACTTTAACAACAGACGAAAAAATTGATGAAGGGTGGAAAATAGTATTGACCAATCGTCGAATCACCGTTAGAGAAGTTGCTGAGGACCTAGACATATCGATTGGCTCGTGTCATTCGATTTTTTTCAATGATTTGGGCATGAGACGGGTCGCCCCAAAATTCGTACCAAAACTGCTCAATTTCGACCAAAAGCAGAATCGCATGAACATTGCTAATGAGAAGTTGGACTCTGTCCGCGACGATGACCCAAATTTGCTCCAGAGGGTCATAACTGGTGACGAATCGTGGGTTTATGGTTTTGACGTGGAAGCCAAAGCTGAATCATCTCAATGGAAGCTGCCGCACGAACCAAGACCGAAGAAAGCGCGCCAAGTTCGGTCGAATGTAAAAGTTTCAATTACCGGTTTCTTCGATTGCAGGGGCGTTGTGCATCATGAGTTTTTGCCACAGGGTAAAACGGTCAATAAAGAATATTACCTGCAAGTTATGCGCAATTTGCGGAAGAACAAAAATTGAAAGATTAAAGATTAAGAAATTTGTGGAAGAAGAAAACGCATCGTTGCTTGTACGCGACTTTTTGGCCAAAAACAATACACTAATGATACCACATCCACCGTTATCCCCAGATCTGGCCCCCTGTGACTTTTTCTTGTTCTCGAAACTGAAGAGGCCCATGAAAGGACGACGTTACGCTACGATTGACAAGATAAAGACGGTATCGAAGGAGGAGCTGAACAAGATAGAAAAAAATTATTTTTTGAAGTGCTTCGAAGATTGGAAAAAACGTTGGCACAAGTGCATAATAACTCAAGGGGATTACTTCGAAGGGGACAAAATAGATATTAATGAATAAATAAATAATTTTTGAAAAAAAAACAAAATTCGCGATACTTTTTGAACACACCTTCTATACGTTCCCTGCCCCATATCCCGGCCTACGCTAAACTTCATTTGCACACGAAGCTGAATTTTTGAATTTAACATTTTTTCATGTAGAATTGAATATCTGGTAACATTGTTGTATATGAAGTTATGATGTTCCCAGCAATTTTTTTTATTTAATAAATTTTAATATTTAAATTATGAAAATAATACGCATTCTCTCAAATACAAGAAAGAATAGGTTTTTATAAAAAATATTAAAGTTACCATGTACAATATAATCAATATATATGGACTACTTTCACACCGCTTTCTAACAAAAAATTCTGCTTGAGCGCAGGTGAAGATTTTCATCAAATCCACTTGATCGGCAATGTGTTAAAAATGGAGCGTCTTGCACAATAATTCTGGCGCGCCTCTTTATTTTTGTAAAGCTTTTTCTACTTTACGCAATCAAGGAAAACTATACACCAATTCGTCTATGAATAAATTCGACTAATTTCGATCTCTCTGCAAGAGAATCAACCAAATCAGACAAGCAAAATGTTGCGACAGAGAAGATGGAAGGTTACATATGTATCCACGACTCTTAGTGAACTTGACCGAACTAGCTATTAAATTGTGGGTTTTTTTATACATATTTGTTTTTTTTTAATGTTAGGAAAAGTGCTTTCTATTCTGTTTTCTTTTACTTTTCTTGTTTAAATTACTCTAACCTAACCTTTGATTTTTATTTTCAAATGCTGACTATTTTGATAATCTCTTCCTAATTCTCTCATTTATATTTTTTTTACAGCAAAGCGACGCTAATTTTTCTACTTCAATTATTTTTGTATCCTATAATTTTTAAATAAAAAAGTTTACGATCCCCAGTTGTATCTAAAAATTTTTGCTGGACGTTGAAAAGTCAGTTGCAAATGTGAAATTAACAAATTACTTGCCAGTTAGGCAGACAGTACAGGGTGATGCTTGGTACGACATGCGACGTATGCGTCTTGGGTCGAGCTTCTGTGGTGTTTATCTTAATGTTGGAGCGACCTACAGTATCTGTCACCTCAGTACGGCAGATGCTTTTCAATGAAGATCTTTTTCATGGTGTTTCATGCCCACAGCGACTTTCGAACCCAAGTACTATGGAATTGTAGTCACGCACAAACCCCTTCAACTACAGAGGAAAAACCTAGAAAACTCCTGAACTGAATTCTATGAAAAACGGCGAATAGCTTTTATTAGGGAATTTTTAATGGGGCGATTGCTATTAGAAAAAACTGTTTCTATTATTTGATATTAATGCACGGAAATTCGAAGCTACGCACTCCCGAATTGTAATCACGCACCAACCCATTCGGCCGCGGTTTGAAGAATCCCTCTTGTTAAAAGGTTATAGCAATAATCGATCAAATATTCACTGACACGCCATGAATGTCAAAGTAATTGAGACCTTAAGTATGCGGTATTTATTGTTATTACCGTAATTTGTAATTCGTTATTTTATAATTTTTTCTGGTAATTTATTTTTGTATACCTACTGTACTTTTAAATTAATTTAGACCATAGTATCTGCACATTGAAAATGTTGGCGCAAAAATAGTTAGAGATGATGTAGGGAATTACAGAACCTCCCGGAATATCCAGAAGGACGGAAAGATAGCAAAAAAGCCAAAATATTAGTGTTTACAACGCAAAATTCACTGTTTTCATTTAGAAGCAGTAAAAACATTAAATGACAAAAGTTTTTTCCGAGCTATTCAATAAGAAAAAATTCAAACTGGAGAACGCACGCTGGCTAGTTTCAATTAAAAAATATTACCTTGTAAAGAATTACTACAAAATCGAGTTTTGTTTGAATATTAGATTTTTATTTGAAGGAAAAGACAAGAATGAGTAAAACTTTTGCCTACAAAGGAGACTACGTAAGATAAGTTCCGTCTTCATTCTTAACGCGGCTAGTTATTGGTCCATTCTCTAACATGAAGACTTTTAAAATATTAAATTTGACTGCGAGGCATTCAAATATAGGTTATGGGTATTGGCGTATGTACTTATATATGTATAATGAAATTCACACAATACAGATTTTGACTTCACAGGAACGGGCGTACATAGGTATGAATATCTTTCTATGTGAAATATCTATTAAAAGCAGGCCTTAGTATTTTTGTTTGTTTGTTTGCTTGCAGTGCGGAGGTAATTTTTGCATTTTTTGTTTTCGAATTTAAAAATTTGTAAAAAATCATGAATGAATATTAATGAAAGTTTGAGTTAAGGATTGAACCACAACATGCGTGTGTTAAATTTTTTGGTCGCTCGCTTTTTGATGAAAAAATGCAAGGTTGCGTAGAGAAATGAAAAAAAATGTGCTCATAGTAAAAGAATATTTATTTTAATATTTTGTGTATATGCACATACATTTGTATGTATGTTCACACATGCATATAATTTGATTAAAATATTGCTGAGGTATGCCGTAAATAATGAGTATTGTAAATTCTAAATGGCTAAGAATGCTCTGATTTTTTAGCAAATTTAATGCTCTGGTGAGCGCCTCCATGTCAAGTGGTCCAAGTATTTTGAAAATTGTTGTAAATTCTTCCAGAAACTCGTTTATTTATAGGCTTGAGTATACTAAGAAGTAAACTGTACATTTTTTTATATTTTTATTTAATAATTTTGAGGTGTATTTAAAGTTGGAATTTTGGTGTAGTTTTTTAATGTGGCTCATTTTAACAATTCACAAATTTTTCATTACAAATGTTTATAAACCTTCCGGCAGGGTGATTAATTTTACATTATAGATATCTTCAAACTCAAATTTCATAAGATTTCTAGATCGGGATTGATTTCCCTAAGGACAATACCAGTCCTCCTATAAACAGAGTATTCTCAAGTCATGGATTCCGTAGCGTGAAGAGTCACCACCCTAATAGTCTAGACAGTCGCTGGTGATAATCGGTTTACATTTGTGGTAATTAACGATTAACTCGGAATTATCTCAGGAACTCATTACAACTAATGCGGATTGATTAAATCTCATGATTTAAGCGGACTAGGGGAATTTCCGATTGTAACATTGCTGAGAAATAACACTGAAAATACTGAAACTTTTAAAGATAAGAACAAAAAAGACTGGATGCAATGCTAGTTTGCACTAACACGTTCGAAATGACATTAATTGTTTTAATATTTCGGAAAATAAATAATTGTATTTCTTGTCTGCGATTAATCTTTTCACTAATCCGCGTAACAGCCGTCTGTCATACTACAATTTTAATCAGAATTAATTGTGCCGGCAATCCCGATTAACGCCGCTGTCTATCTGGCCTATAAGTTGCCGTGGTCGAATTGGCATACCATGAGAGAACGTAAAAAGATTAGAGAGTACTAAAATGTGTAACAAAAGAAAGCAAAGCTGAAACCAGGGAACATTAAAAATATTTTTCTTTCTCTTCTTCATCTTCTCATAGTTTTACAACAATCTAACAGGGTGTATTAAATGATGTGTGATTGACAACTCAGTGCGACTTTTTTTAAGGGACTATACTGTCAAAAATTATAAACAAAGGAACTATAATAAAATGGGTAACAATATTATCAATTTGAGCGCTGCCACACACTGAGCAAAATACAGTTAAATTGTTTTTTTCTAACAACTGTAGGTTGATCGATTGCACCGCGACGTGGCGAAAGAATGTGTTTAAGATCAAAATTCAATCATGAAATGTTATCTCTTCAAAAAAGTTTAAGTATCGGATTTAAACTGAGCATAATTACAAAAAAGTGAAAATTTCAAAAAATTCGAAAAAATTAGGATACGAAAAAATTTATAATTTTTTTTTCTACATATATTTCGGATAATTTGGATAAAATCGTATGGAAAATATTTATTTTGATTTCTCTCAAATTAACAATTATTTAAAGTAAAATCCAAAGAAAAGAGACTTACGCGAAAAAAAATTTAATTTTGAACCCCTATATCTCGATAACTACTGAATATTTACTTCCCTATCTTTAGAACAATTTACGCTACTGTATAGCTAATAAAATATTATATTCTAAAAGACAAAATTAACCACATATCATCCACATGTCGCTATTTCTCGAAAATATTAACCTGATTTACTGTAGATGTACAAATACTCAATATTTACAGCATATCCGGTGAATAAGTGAAATCGTGAGGCTTGCAATAACTGATAAAAAATTGTGGTTTGTATATGGTTTTGAATTTGCATTTTTGTGAAAACCGAAAACTTCAAAAACAAAAAAAATATGCATGAAGTATGAACTAATAAATAAATTAATTTATGATGTTTTCTTTTCTATTTGTAAATGTTGCGTTCTTTTTCCCTCTTTATTCACATATTCCTATTTGGGAAGACAATTTCTTCCGCGTTAGACAATTTTATTTAAAAATAATAATGAAAGAAAAAAAATAATAAAAAAAAATAAATAAAAATAAAACAAAGCAAATTACAAAGAAAGTTAGCAAAATCAAAAAAAAGTATACAAAATACAAAGCAAATAAAATATAAAAAAATAAGAAATTATAGCAATAAACAGTTGGTGGTAAAAACAAAACAAAGAAAATGTGCGTGTTTCTTTTTCATGCATTTCGTTCATGGCAAGACAATTCAAAACAGGTTATTTAAGCGAGTAAACTATTTTGTGTTCTTTTTAAATATTGTACGCCTGAAATTAAGCAGTCCTTAAAATATCGATAGTTGCAATATATTTATGATGTGAAGGCAACATAAACGGCATAGAAAAGAAAACACCATTAAATGAATGACTGAACACTTTTGACATGTGTTGGAACGGTTCACGTGAAAGGGATTAGTACATACACATACATACATATAAACAGGGAGTTTAAAGACTTTATTAGTTAGCACCTCACCACGTACATACCTTCAACATTGACCTCGATGTCTTCCAAACGACCGCCAGCGTGATTGATAACAAAAGAATTCGGCTGATGCACCGGGCCAGGACCGCCTAGTGACACTTGTGGACCGGACATGCCACCACTAATGTTCACAGTTAGCGGACACCCAGGTACCGGCATTTTATTGAAGGTCACATTGATGGTATGCTCACACGCCTCAGTTGGCACAAACGAAACGGAGAATCTGTGAGCAAAAAAAAGGAAGTTTAAGAAATTAAAAAAATTTCCATTTCCTATTTTTACAGATAAAATTTCAATATTCACCTTGCACTGCCTTGTGGATGCACTTGGGTCGGTATATTCTGTCCTTTCGCCGAAATGGTGATCTCTAAATTACCCTCACCTGCATCGCCAGCGTCCACTGTAAATTGCACAGATCTGCCAACAGTACCACGCGACACACTACCCACTGCCACTTTCGTCGCATCATAAGATTTTGCCAAAAATGGAGTACCTTGCACGGCAAAACCATTATATTCCACATTGATCGAGTGTCCACCGACTGAGGTGGGCGTAAATTCGGCAGTGAAGCCGGCGTGTATATCACCAGTGACACGTACCGGCAGTTCACCATGCGGACCGCGCACACTGACCGCCAATTCAGCAGCACCACCACCGCTTACAGTAATATGGAACGAAGCTGGCCGATTGACGGGTATCAATTCGAGATTCGAGAGATTCAGCATGACGCGAGAAGTGTCTGCAACTGCGCATACGAATGGACAACCACGCACCGTTTCACCATTAAATTTAATATCGATCAAATGTGATTTGGCCTGTTCGGGTGTGAAGGAGACCAAACAACGTCCACCACCGACAACCTGAACGTGATTTGGTACTTCGCCTTCGTTAATTGATATTTCCAGCTGACCTTCGCCAGCAGCGCTTGCATCGACACGGAATTGACACGGTTGCCCGACAACGCCGCCATTCACATCGGTCACTTGTATTAGACTGGCATCGTATACTTTGGCGATAAGTGGCCCACCGGCAATTTTTGTGCCATTGATCGATGCCTCGATGATGTGTGTGCCCACTTCGGTGGGCACAAATTCGATGCGTGCAGCACCATTTGCCGCCTCATGGGTGACTCTGGCATTCAGTTTGGACTTAGTTGGTGTCAAAACTGTAGCCACGCACTCGCCCTTGCTTAGGCTTTGTCCAGGAGGCGGCAGTATCTCAAAAACCGCCGGTGTATTAGCGGGTACAAGGCGTGTCGATTCGCCCAGTGCTGTTAGACCGGGTGTAGACATGATCTCAACGTGCCACGGTGAACCTGTAAGGAGAAACGAAGGATGGAATATGTTTTAGTAAATGCTCGTAATGGATTTATGTAAATAGGTTAAGAATATCAAGGAAAATATGTGAATATGCAGCATCAATTTCCGTAGACAAGCATTTTCGAACTATACGCAATTAAAGTTTCTATACCCTACGGGGGTTTTTTTTTTGAGAAATAATTTTTATTTAATAGAGATACCCTATTATGCAATCCACACGAACCGATTGAGAAGAGTCCTGAAGATCTTTCTTCGCTTAGGTCTGAACTTTCTTAATTTTTCTGACACCATTCTGTCCTAGGAATCACGGACATTAACAAATAGAGCAGATTGCCTACACTCTTCTTCTTTAGCGAATAAATTTTAATTTGATATACAGAAATTTCCCGCAGGCACTATCTCGATAATGACTTTTTGAGATTAATTACGTTTGTCTTTAATTTCTCAGCTCAAAAGCATCAGTCGTATTCTGTACCTATCCCTAGCAACTGGTTTCAGCAGTTCATATTTGATGGCCGAGAATATTTGGCCTTGGCGTTTATCAAATAAACTAATTGGAGAGATTTAAGCAAAAGCTTTTTCTCTTGAGATTACCGTAATATATGTGAATGCTCGTATGTATGTATATCCGCTTTTCTTCACTTCCTGGATGTAATCAGAAATACGCGTTCAACGTATTTCGGCGTGATATTGTTGTTTAAGCGGTTCATCAAGCCCTGTAAGTACAGTGTAATCACCGTTTGTTATCGTCTGTCACATCTAACGGTAGGCTTAGGGAATATGCTGTTTCGAAAGGTTGGGTCCAAAGGAAGAGGAATTTTAAGTGAGTGGGTTTTGAGCGGGCATGCGAATAGGTGGCTAGTATCGGTGGGTAGTGTATCGGTCGGGCTAATGTCCAACGCGGGTCTTACGAGGCAGCTGAAGCTTTTCGTCTGCGATCGATGCTGGTTGGAGTCCGATGACAGCATTCGGTGACCGGGAGTTTAGGAAGGTGGTAAGCGGCTCCCGATGAATGCCATTTAATGTCTGTGTAAACTGTCCGATCCAGTAGTTGCAGTTGGGTTCAATCCTGATTCTCATCAGTATAGTTGAAGAGATGTCTGGCGAGATAGTCGTTCACTATGGAGCACAAGCCATCTATGCCATTGCCAGACGCCATTATCGATTAATCGTCAGCATAGGATACTAATGAAACTCCCTCAGGTGCCTGAAGAAGCTTCGAAATATTGAAGTTGAAAAGCAAGGGTGAAAGTATACCACCCCACGACATTCCTTTACCCTCCTCTGATTTAAGTAGTGGTCTCGAAAAATGACAGACGTATGTGGGCCACTGAAGTAGTTCGCCGACTATCTCTTCACTTCTGAGGATCTTCTGTTGAATATCATCAAGTAGTGTGGAATTGCTTACTCTGTAGAAATTTTTCGATAAGTTCATTGCTGGTAGGGCAGTCCTCTTGCAAGGGTGGTTTTGGTTAAGCCAATGATTAACATGTGTGCTTATGACAGTAAGTACTGTGCTGACACTGTGCACTCTCCTGAAGCTATGCTGATGTGTAACTGGAGCAGATCTTTCATAAAGAGCGGGAGTGGGAGGAACAAGTGGTATGTTGGCCTGTATTGGTATGGTATCTAATTTTTCAGCTATTAAATAATTTTTTTAATGAAAATTTATATCCGATGTACTCGTCGAGTGCAAGCGGAATTTCAATAAGGACTCAATTTGTTAGTTTTAACTTATACAAGAAAACAAAAAATGTTTAAAATATGTCGAAAATCAGCCATACAGTTCGTACTTGTGGGATCAATGCTTTCATCAGAAATGTTGTAAGGAACTTGGTAATAGTTATTCTTAAGTGCGCTGAATTCTCATTGCGGGAGAAAAGATTTAAACACAAGTTTTCACTAACAATTCATTTAAGATGCATTTCTGGATATAGTAATATGCTAAGTAGCTTTGACTTGTAAATTTTTCATTTGTACAGGTATTTACAGCTCACAAGGTGTCATAAGTGTCGTATAGCTTATAACGGTTAGGTAAATGTTTAGAGGAGTTTAAACCAACTATTTATTAACTGTATTTAAATCTTTAATATGACCTTTTTTAGTAAAAGTTTATGCCTAAATTTCAGAGCCTCTGCTCCAAACTATACTCTTTCAAAGTTAAAGGTTTTTATGCCACCAGTTTTCATACACCATTTCCTGCACTTTCCCAGATATTTATCACTGTTTAACTTTGTTATAGGCGTACTTAAAGGCAAGTGATTAATTTCTCTACCTTTTGTTGCTTTTATATTTAGTTTCGCTTCCTATTCCATTGTTTCTTTTTTTCAAATTGCCGCTTGTTTTCTCAAGAAAATAATCGCAGTAGTTAGTTGTTGACAGCGAGCGGCTTTTGCTAATTTTCTACCAAGTGCTGTATTTTATTTTTATTTTCATTTCTTTTTTTGCATGAATCGACTTTTTAATTGGATTACGGTACTATTTGCTACTCGGTACCCACTGTTTAGTTGAGGCCAAGGAGAATTGGTAGCACTACGATTGAAATTTTGGCATTGAAACAAGAATAAAATGCCGTAAATGTTGCTTTTGTATTACATATTACTGTCACATTGTATGAATTTGCATTGGCTGAAGTGTCTTTTTTTTGTACTTTTCATAGGCAATTGCTGTAAAATTTTTAAGGAAAGCTTTTTCGCAGCCAGTCAAAGCTGTAACCTCGTATTTGATGTGGTTGTTGTTGTTGTAGCAGCATAAACATTCCCCGTGCTTACACGAGGAATGCTGCTGAAGTGACAGCCCTTGGTGGGATATAAATTCGGATCGTTCCGGTTACCTAGAACGCCTTTATGTGTGGTATCAGAGATTAGTGTACATTGGAGTCTAAGCAAGTTAAGTTATGTGAAGTGTTGGGAACAATGGTCGCAATACATTGATTCTTTGTCGAGTTGTTTAGCATGTGACACTTTTTTGTTGAAATTAGTAGTCACGCACATTATTTTCTCGTACAATAGACACCACAGCTGAACATTTCTAGCGCGTTCTTTCGGAATATACTTTTACACTTCTAATACGGTGTGACATTAGTCTATCTCTAGGGTTGTCAGAAATTACAGAGTTGCATGATGAGCCAATGGCACAAAGAACACCACAAATACCGCCAGCTGCACCTCGATAAGTTCCAAGCGGTTTTGTAGTCATTTTCCCGCAAAACATTAAGTCGTTTTATTTTTTATTCCAATCAATCCAATTAAATCAAATTATAGGCGGCCGCCGTAGCCATTCGGAATTCCGTGAACGTAGGTTCGAATCTCCGTGAAACACCAAAATGAAGAAAACGTTTTTTTCTAATAGCGGTCGCCCCTCGGCATGAAAAAGCTGCTTATAAAAAAAATATCTGCTGTTCGGAGTTAGCCTCAAACGGTGGGTTTCTCCATTTGTAAACGAAGACGCACGCCACAAATGGTGGAGGAGCTCGGCCGAACACCCAATTATATACATAATCAAAAAGATTAGACCAAAAGCTGGAGTGTTCATAGTATTTACTTAAGTAATCCTATCTTATTATTGCTGAATATCTCAGAAAATAATATTCTGCAACATGCAATGGGTGCCACTTGACAACTCACAACACACCAAAGCCAATAAGTCTAATACCTACAGAGTAATAAAATTAATTTATTGAAGTTTAAAGATGTCGGATAAGCGCCGCACTTATAAACTTAATAAAATTCCAACTTGTTGCAAGTTGGTCGAACGATGGTGTGGCTATTAGTGTTGTGGCAGTAAACTTTAGCCAATTCATTCATAATGCAACGGCAGCAAGAGACTAGATTAATGAATTTGTGGCTACCAGGCAAGGTGTTCACGCATACACACATATACATATATACATACCTACACATACCAACTGGAAAGCATGAATTGAGGAAGCAAATTCAAATTTATGTATGAATGCAAAGTGTAGGGAAGTAATTCTATCAAGCACTTGAACTGAATTGCCCAACGCAAAACAACAACAACAACAACAAACTTGCTGCCGGCATACATAATAAAGCGTTGCTTTGAAGCGTTTTGAACCAGAAGTCGTTTAGCGGGCAAGCCTGCAAAAATGGACTGGAGCCGGACACAGACAGGCTGGTCGCTTGAGTTGCTAGTTGGTAACAAAGAAGCAGTCAGTCCGTCAGTGATGCACCGAAGCGTGGCAGGCAAGATGCACTCCTTCTCCTCTCCGCCAAGCAAAAAGCGGCAAGTGGCAAGCAGCTTTATGTACTGAATATAATGAAGGCTTTGTGTTGGTGCATACAGCGTACAAAGGCGATTGCAACATTATAGGAAGCAGCTACAATTCGTTCTGGGAAGTGATGGCGGCGACGACGACGACGATGATGATGACTTACAAGTTAGACTACTGCAGCTGGTAATGTAGATGCACGCCTACAAATGTATGTACATAGAAACATACGCATATATGTGTGTACACAAATGGGCATGTAGAGCTTGCGCTTGATGAGAATGGCCATGCACTTGCCACTTGCAGCATGCAACTTGCCAAAAGCAGTAAATAGCAAGCAGCTGTTAGTCAATTGCCACCCCATTTGGTCAAGTGCATGGCTACATACATACAATGTTGGTGTTGCTTCACAGAGTGTTCTTGCATCAAAGGAATGCCAACAGTTTTGTTGGTGTGCGCGCGTAATTGTAGCCTCTACATTGTGGTGCTTCAGCATACTGAGATTGTTTGGCTGCCTGACGGCCTGAATAGCCGATTGCTTGGTTGCCTGGTTGCTCGTTTGCTTGGTTTGGCATTTAACGGTGCAGCAGTTTATGGGTAGTTGCGCATCTTACAATTTAGTCATTATTCTTGCAATAGTTAACTGTGATAAGAGCTGCATCTTGTATTTCGTTCGTACTATTGATATAACCTCCTATCGCTGCCTCTGGTGCGCACAGCTGTGCTGAGATCCGGCAACAGTTTAATTGCTTTTGTAATTTAACTCTTCATTGAGATGCTCCTTAAATGGTTTTAGACTTAAAATTGTTTCAGAAAATATTATACATATACCCACATAACTACCAGCGAACAATAGAAATAAGCAATTAAAATTTGTGAGCGAAAACAACGTTAATAATCCGTGAATTAAGGGAAATGGGAGGAGGAAGTTATTAATATTGAGTTTACAGGATTTCAGTTGCATACTTATAAAGTTCGGCACTAACAACACAGTGCGTAAATTTATACAGGATGCAGCAACTACTGTTTGGAATTATTTAAACTATCAATTTTTGACTATGACAACTAAGATAAAGTTTGTGATGCGTCAGAAATTTAGTTTATGACGAGATGGGTAGCTTTTTTCCAAAATTCTCCCAAATATGCTGAAGAGCATTTGTGGTAAATGCATATTCACAACGAAAAATCATATCTTCAGATTAAACTCATTTCATTTTCAACAGAACTTTCGCCTTCGGGGGTCGAAAAATCAACATCTTCTCATTAAGAAGCCTTTCATCCACATTTTTTTCGGCGAAAAAATTTTGCCCAAAAATGTCATGTCTTCGGAGTATTCGAGCTCAGGCACTTCAATCTCAAACGAACTCTAAGTTTTTGCTCAATTTCAAATTACGTTAAAATGTAAAAATATTCTACATAAGAAGAAAGTCCAACACCAAATTTTTTAGAATCAACCGACTAGACAGTGATATTTTGATGTTAGTCCATATAAATTATTTTTCTTTATATTTGTTAAGTAAACACAATATAAAATGCATAATAAGACACAAATTTTCTGGTTCTCTTATTATTAAATAAAGAGAAGAAATTATAAAAGATAAAAAGCTAATCACTTTCAGAGTCACTGGATGAGTCATGGTCACAACTTTCTTCACGACTATTTATTTGGGGTTTGCCCAATAAATTCAGCACTTCATTGCAATTGGTGCCTTGTTGCACCAGAGTTTTGCCGAATCTAATTTCAATTCAGAAAACAAATTCAATTGCTGATAAAAAAATTGCTTAAAGAAAATAAATAATAATAATATTTATCTGTCAAATAAATATAAATCTGCAGAAGGAAAATAAATCTGAAATGCGGCACATAATTTTTAAGCACTTTTGCCCAGCAAGATTGTTGAAATACACTGTGCAATGGCGAGCGTTACCGCGTCAAGTTGATACATTTATTTTTTATTACCAACGATTTGTACTTTTATATGTATGCACGTACAAACTTTCCCGGACCACAATTTATTCATACTTCCTATGAATACTTCTCATGTGCATGTATATACCCCGTTGTATAATTATAGATACAATTTTTTTTTGGTGACTGTGCCAGGCGTTTTCTTCCATATTGAAAAAAAAATTGAGCATGTAAAGGGTGATTAATATAGAGGTATTAGATTTTAAATTGAAATAAAACAACAACAATTCAAATTGATTGGGCAATCTTTATTATTTTTGTGTAGAGCCATTCATGAATTTTTTTGTTTAAGATAATCCCTTTCAAATGCCGCAACTGCGCTGTAATTCGGCATTTCGTAAACATCAATTTTGAATGACTCGCTGAAGGACTTCGGTCGGTATCGTGAATAACTTTAGCTATGTTGACTTCCAATACCTCAATCGAAGCTGGTTTATACACAAAGCATTTAGACTTTATACACCCCCTCAAATAAAAGTCCAAGGGTGTGATATCACACGATCTTGATGGCCAACCCATCGGTCCGAGACGGCAGATAAATTGCTGACCGAAAGGGCGACGCAGTAAATCCATTGTTTCACGGGATGTATGGCAAGTAGCGCCGTCTTGTTGGATCCAAATGTTGTGAAGGTTACAGTCTTAAATTTTCGACATCAAAAAGGGGTGTATCATGGCGCGATAGCGTTCGCCATTCACTGTTACATTGGTGTCTGCCTCGTCTTTGAAAAAAAATATGGGCCGATGATTCCTCAACCCTATAGGCCGCGCCAAATGGTTGTTTTCAGTGGATATTACTGTTCGTGAATGGCTGCGGGCTCAAATGCACCAATTATGCTTATTGACGTAGCCAATGCATCAAAAATGGGCTTCATCGCTGAACACCATAAGCTGGCCTGAGCGCGTGATGAACACTATTCACAAAGCGTCGATTTTCGTAATACGTATGTGTACGATTTATAAACTTTGTTGAGGCGTAAGTCTTTTAATGATGAAATGTCAATGAATACTGGACGTAGGTATGCGTGATCTGCTCTTTCACTTTGTACTCGTATTGAAGAGAAAGCGTGACAGCTTGGCTCAAAATTCATTGGGCTATAAAACTTCATACCCAGAAAACTTCTGTTTCAAAGTTTCAATTTTTAAATTCTAATGAAAATTTGAAAATTGAAAAATTATGTGGAACGTTGTAAACTTTGCGTAACGGGGTAAGAGCTCACCTTTATCGTTGATAGCCCCACGACTGTCATTTTCAGAAAGGTACTAGCCAATGATGCTGCCGAGATTGAATGGGTGAAATTTTTTACCAATAGAGACGAACACTATTTCACCCGCAGATTTATGATATCCCATTCAAAACGAACTAAAGTTGTCGAATGAAATGACGCATATACAATCTAAACAGGATTATGCCAACTATATTAATTTTCGTCCTCGAAATAGAGCAAAAAAAACACACACTCACCTTCTTACTTGACCTGATATGTTTAAAACAACAATGCATCCGCACAGTCAGCAAACCACATATGTGCATATGGACATAAATAGAAAATTTTAAAATAGATACTTTCTTATCGCGTATCATTGCTGCAAGAGCCTCATAAATATTTAATTGCCAGCAGAATTTCATTTTTCATTCAAGCTCCATATTTGAGCACAGCAACTGCCATATTTGTTGAACTTCAGCGCTTCTTCAACGTCTCTCTACAGTTTTCCACTTCTATTTCCATTTAAAAAATGTTTAACTTTTGTCGCTGCTGACTTACACGTAATTGATATGCTTGGCTAAAACTGTGTGAAATAGCTACCCAGCTACACGCGGCCACCTATGTATGTAACTCCCCACTACTGAACACTTTCCAAATTTGCCAAGTGCTCCGCTGACGACGTTTGTTAATCGTCATATTTTGCAAGTTTGTATGCGTGGCGCATTCTGCTACAATGAACCAAGATCAAGATCAAGCTATAAATGCGCCAAACGGAGCGTTGCAATTGGCAGGCATTGCGCACATATCAACACACTTATCTTCACTTTGGGTTTCAGTTGCGTGTGAGCCTCAAATTAATTGCGAAATTAGCAATTTAAAATTAAAAAACTGTTGAGAGAAGAAAATCTGCGGGAAATTTCGAAATATTTTACTAGAAATAATTGGTCTTTTTTTCTATCTAATGTGGAGCGCAGTTTGTTACATGCAAATTTAAGTGGTTGGGAAAATCACTGTGCGAATAGGAGGGCTGCCATGCGTCGCCGATTGGAAAAGGAAGTCAAAAATGAAACCGCTCGAATGGGGCATGTAATTTGTAGCCGCGACGAACATATGCCAGATATCATATTACAAAAAAATAATTTCCACAACATTTCCGTTGTTTATCATTTTACGTTTTTAAGCTCTTAAAAAGACTTCCGAAATGCAAATAAAATTTTGCATAAATGTAAAAAGAAAACCGAAGATATTCGACTTTTTAAAAATTTCAAAGATTTATGCAACAATCTCAAATAAATTAAATTTTCCTCCAAATTTTTTTTGTTTACTTTTTATTATACTCAAGCCTATAAACAAATAAATTTGCAGAAAAATTGAAGACCATGTCCAAAACAGACAAAGAGCTGCCTCGTAAGAGCCGCTTAACTTTGGCTAAATTACGTCCTGAGTATTAAAGTAGATTAAACTCCGCCGCCGTAGCCGAATGGGTTGGTGCGTGACTACCATTCGGAATTCAGAGAGAGAACGTAGGTTCGAATCCCGGTGAAACACCAAATTAAGAACAACATTTTTCTAATAGCGGTCGCCCCTCGACAGGTAATGGCAAACCTCCGAGTGTATTTCTGCCATGAAAAAGCTCTTCATAAAAATATCTGCCGTTCGGAGTCGGCTTGAAACTGTGGAACATCATCAAGACGCACACCACAAATAGGAGGAGGAGCTCGGCCAAACACCCAAAAAGGGTGTACGCGCCAATTATATATATAATATATATATAAACTCCTACTTCCTCCAGAATCGGCCGCGACCTATTCAATATATGTTGGGCATGTTAAGGTACCCCGCACGATACTAACACCTATTCACATGCACTCTTAAGCCCACTCATCTCACACCCCTCTTCCTCTGGACCAATCCAGCGAAAAAAGCATGCTTCCTGGGGCTACCGTTAGATGAGGTAGATAATGACTATTGGCGACTACATCCTACCGAGAAGGTTTGATGAACTGCTATAACAACAACAATAATCATATTCAAAGTACTTGGACCACTTGACATGGTCGATAGGGTAGAGCATTGGCGCAACACTGAAAAGGTTCTAGGAAATACTTGGACGCTTCTCAGAAGTCACGAAACAGTCTCCTGTCTCTATTTGGCTTTTAAGTCACCAATTAATTTGCCCTCTTAGTATTTGAAAATATAATACTATACAATTTTCTTGCCCGACTCGAACCAGCAACTTATTATGTCAGAAGGTTGACAGTTAAACTACAGAGGACAGATGTGAGAAGTGCAATGACTGACGATTGACGAAATTGCACTAGTTCAGTAACCGATCTTTTCGCACTAATTCAGGTTTTCCCTGCAGGAAAACATACAGGGTTGCCCATATTGTACGGACCCATCTGGCAACTCTGTATCTTTTGACAGAGACGTCAGATCGCTTAATGACATACCGCGTTGAAGGGTCAGTTCAAGCAGATTTTTACCATGGAACAGTACACGCCACGCGAGCGCTCCCAAATTGTTGAAATATCTATTCAACAAAAGAAGTCAATTGTGAAAAGAAGAAGAAGAAAAGAAGAAAATTATGATGCCAATTATTCGTCAAAAGCGTATGAAGCAGTTCTGGTTTCAACAAGACGGCGCTCCACCAAACACAGCTCGCATCACAATCGATTTTTTGAAGAAATTGTTTCCTCGTCGTTTGATGTCGAAATATGGCGATTTTGACTGGAGACCACGTTCGCCTGATTTAACGCCACCTGACTTCTTCTTGTGGGGATATTTAAAATGAAAGGTGTATCTTATATTAATAAGCTAAAGACCATAGAAGAGCTCAAGAACAACATCCGTGAGGAAATAGTCGCTATTCCAGCCGAAATGTTAGCTAAAACTATGGAAAATGCTGCAAAACGGGCACAATACGCCGTACAGGCTCAAGGCGGCCATTTGAGAGATATCATATTTAAAAAGTGATGTCAACAAATCTACTTGAACCAAATAAAATTATTATTATCGTCAACATCAAAAAAATTGTGTTTTTATTTGATTTAAAAAAAAACACATGGGTTCGTCGAATATGGGCAACCCAGTATGGGCGTGCGTGCATACCATATAATATATAATGACAGTATCATCGACTAGATCTCTTCGTAATTGCGATATTTATCTCACATTTCGCATAAATTTATCTGTGAAGTACTCTATGAGCGGCTAACTCTCCAAGCTGTAATTCGGAGCAATTTTTCTTTTCCAACCCAATTGCCTTCCAACAATTACCCGCATACTTTCTACTTTGCCTACATTTATTTGCAAATACTTTCCTCAGTTTTGCGATTAAGTGAGCCGCGCCTAAATGGACAAGTGAAAAATTATTTCTTCAATCAGCATATTTTTTGTGCTTCTCCAACTATTTGCGCCACTATTCGCTTAACTGCCTACAATCACATCAAATTGGCGACAGGAAGTAAAACAAATACATGTGAACTCTTTTTTACTTTACTTATAAACTAAATTTACTTTGTTGCAATTTTTTAATAGCAAAATGAAAACTGAAAAATGATTGCTTGGCAGGCTTGAAAATCGGCGTCGCACAAATAAGCCAAAGTTAAGTAAAAGTCAAAACGAAATTCTGTGCAGGCGTCGGAGAGGTTAAGCGAATAGCGGCGCCGGTGGTGGCGTAAAAAGATAAACGATATAATTGCACAATTTCATAGAAAATTATATTGCAAATTTAAGTAGTAAAAGTTGGCAATCTACGTGCCATATATTGGTAGTGGTGCTTGTGTTGGCTAAATTAGGATAGGTAGGCGTCTGGGAGGAAAATGATTGCTAAAACAAACGATTACTTGTGCGTGTGCATGTAGGCGTGAATGCAAAGTGTTGCAAATCGCAAAGTCTATTTAACTGGTGGCAAGGCAAATTACCTTCTTCACTGCTAGGCGCAACTTTTAGCAATTGCTTTGACACCATTTTCAGCAATAATGGTTCAACTCACTTTTTTTTAAGCCAATTTAGCTAAGCGATGTATGTCATGGATTTTCTTTTAAACTTTTGAGGAATAAAAAGTTATTATCCACTTAATTAAGATGCGATTCAGGTTAGAAAAAAAAAGTTTTTATGTTTTAAAAAGTTACTAAAAATGAATGAAATCAATGAAAGGTGTGCCCACTAAAAGCATTACTGCATTGCAAATTCATGCCAATAATTCCAATGATTGCAGAAAATAATTTTTTAGTCGACCCAAAAACACAAATAATGGATATAGTAAAAACGCAAAGCATAAACACCATAAAAAACAAGAAAAATCAGTGTTGCAATATTGGATGCTATTGAGTTTCTATTGCACATTCATTTTCATTATTTTACAATTTTTCTGCACACCTTTTTTATTTAAATTATGATATTTATTTGCTTATTCAAGGTATGCAAAACATTTGAAAATACATACAAATTAGCATGAGAATTACTGAAAATAGCCAAAATTTCAGCAAATGAAATTTAAATGAACTTGAACTAATTTGGTTTTTTCCTCATGTGTTGTGTGAATACACGGAATTTTGCAAAAAGAAAAATGAGTAACGAAAGTGAGAGGTAATTATTCATCCACACATACATATGCACAGCCCCCGACAAATGATAGCCCATCAAAATTTTGCCCAGTTTTGACTATTTTTGTTTTTGAAATTTTGGTCGTTTTTTTTTATAAAAATATAGTTCGTACCACAGTGTACACAATGTGCTTATTTAACACTTTGTTGTTTGCTTTCGGTATTTCTTCTATTACACTTGATGAAATACATCAAACGAATTGTCATGTATACATTTTTTGTTTTGGCTACTGCAACAAACATCGTACGAAATCTTAGAAAAACTTTTGGGTATGCAAAATTTAAAAAAAAGATTTGGGTATGCAGTTTTGTGGCCTATTTAATTTGGGTGTAATATAATGTAAATTTTTGGTAAATATAATTAATTTTTTACATTTTCTTATTGACAGTGTGACGCATTCCCTTCCATTTTTTATATGGGTAGGAAAACAAAAATTAAAAAATCAACGAGAATTTTGCGCCACTTCAAATATGCATTTTATTACTTAAAGGGTACTATTGCGCGCCATTTTTTTTTAGTTCTGGTTAAAATGTTTAAAATTTTGAGGAAAATTTGTCGCATTTTTATAAATCTTGCGTGATATCACAGTTTTGTATAGTTTTGTACAGTGCGGGACAGTCACAGGGGAGTTAAAAAATGTTTCCTTCTCCTCAATTTAATGACAAGAGGGTGCCTACCTCATGCTAATTTTTGGTTCAGTTTCGGTCACGTTTGTCTTGACGAATCGCGGGCTGTGTGCTTTGTTGCTTAGTACTAAATTCCCTGAATAGCATTTTGCAAGCTGCAAATTGGCTTACCAACGCGAGTTATTCCCATGACCCAGTGAGATATTTTTATTTTGTATTAATTTTTTGCGTAAATTACTTAAACTTAAATGTTTTGCTCAAATACTTTATTTTAAAACACTCGTGCAAACACATGCAACATGTCTTTCTTTTTTATTTATTTAGTTTTAAATTCGAAAAAATATTTAAAATATTAAAAATATTTATTTAATAAATTTGTGTCTGTAGTGGGCCTAATGGCCGACACTTCAACCTAAAATATCTTTTGTATCCTACTACATGTTTTAGAAGTACTTAATACTAGTCCTATTGACTAATGTCAGGTTCTATTTAACCTAGATGTTCCCTGCCTCAGGTTGGGTAGTGGTTGAACGCCAAGCACTTTCAGTAAATTTTCCGCCTTGCGTAGAAATTTCAGAATATCTGCAACAAGACATGCTTGGTTTCATTCGGATCCATCTTATCGCGATAAAGTAGCAAAAGATGTGCTCTGTGGTTTCATCATCTGCCAATCAGAGTCTTCACTCTGTCTCATTCCCAATGTAAATTTTTGAGACATGGTAATTGAAGTAATGTTGAGCTGCCAGAAAACCTACTATTTTCCTGACGTATATTTTACGCATATTATGCAGTTCCCTATTAGGTTCTTGTGTGACTTCCCAATGGTTAATTTTTTGGGTATTTTCCAAACTATTTATCCTAAATTAGCTTCTGCGCTTCCGTCCTTACCTTTTATTCCAAAGTGACCAGAAACCCAACAAAGCATAATTTTATTTGTTGCTCTAAGTTGAGACATTCATACATTGGTTTCGATTCCACAGAGGGTGAAGCTAGTACTTTTAATGCAGTTTGATAGCTATCTGTGCACCCTTGTTTCCGCTCTTACGGTTTATTCTCGCAGCCTGAAAGACGCTAGGCCATTCGCCCACTGGTTCTGAGATTTCCGTGTTTGGACCATATGTAGATTCTTGCACTGACTGCAATATTTGTTTGGAATCGCTGTGAACTATTCGAAACTTCTGGGATCGACCCAAGGCTGAGGTATGAGCAAAGTCAAGTAGATCATTCCCAAGTAAGATTTACATTTTTAATGCACTTCTGGCATAACCTTAGACACTTTCCATCATTACACTATAGATTGAACTCAGAGCGCTAATTGCCCAGCTGTGGCTCAATATTAAAATTAATTTCCTAGAGATCTAGTCCCGACTAGTAACGCGGCTGGTATGATGAGCGATAAACCAGCCTGGAAAACGTAGTCAGGTAATACAGATATATTGATTCCGTTAAGCTGTCACAGACTATTGGAACAAACTTACGTACATATTTATTTATGCATTTGTAAATAAACTAAATTATCTTACGCCGCAAAGAATTGATAATTAAATAATATTTCTGTATGCCTGTTTGCGCTTTTCCGTTTTAAAACAATTTTAGTGTACAGACCAGGCAAATCTATAGATACGAGTATGCCTTGAGTAAAGAGAAAAATGGTTTTTTCGAAAATCTCATTTCGGCACTTCAGCCATTCATTCACACAGCCTAAGCGCAGGTTGACTTGAAATGACAACTGTCTGCAATAGAGAGAAAACGAGTTGCACTTTCACACCGTCAGAGTGAACGTCACGTTCCAGTCCATTGTTAACAGAGTTATGATGGCTAAGGAAACTGATGTGAAGGTAAGCTGTGGATGATTGCGGTGCAACAGCGGTCAATATGGCACCGGCTAAAGCGCAGACAAACACAAATAATTACACACACACATCTGCATGTATAAATGCATTTATTGTGAGGTGAATAAAAGCGAATTTCACATGGCAAACAAGAATTCAAAATACAACCGCAATGAGAAGAAATCTTTAAAAAACAAATAGGAAAGTGTAATTTAATGTTAATGCTGCAGCTGCATGGCCAACTGATGGAGTGACGCATTGATAAGCAACAGCATTCCTGCATTGAAGAAAACGAAAGAAACCACAGGCAAGTAAGCTGGCAGCAACTTGGTTTCACACGCACAAATATTATCAAGCAGCATAGTGCAATGGGGTGTGGCTCAGCCCATAATAATTTTCATTTTCATCATACAACAATAACAATCAACACCGATTACAGTGAATGTGTTGATGGACAGCCAGGCAAGCTGGCATGGCTGGATAAGCAAACAACAGGCGCATACGAAAAAGGAAAAGTGCAAGTGGACAGCTAGCGCGGCAACAATTGCAAAACAATTATGCACACAACAACAACATGCATTGAAAAATACAAGAATGTATTCACAGCAAATACCTAAAAGAGAAAATGAGGAAAAAGATAAGTGAAGCGCGGTAAAGTTACACCGAAATGGCCGCTAGCAGGTAGTAGGTACATACGTGTAGCAACAACAACAGGACCATCATCAACCGGCAGCACTCATTGATAGCAAAACACCAATTGGCCGTGTAACAGCAGTGGAGCAAAAAGTAGTGAATTTTAATATTTGTGCAACATGCAACGACGGCCAATGACTGGCAAAAAATTACAAATGCGCGAATTCTTCAGATTTTCTGAGTGATTAAAAGAAAAAGCAAGCACTAAACAACAACAACAATAACATTATTGCTGATGTCCACTTTCAGCTGTTTGTGCGCTGCTGTGTAGTGAAGGAATTGGCGGCCGGAAAGCAGGCGGGAAGGGAACATGAACGACAAACCAACTAATTATAATTGATTAGAAAGAGTAAGTAAAGAAATCACTTACGAGTTTGATGAAATAAAAGAGGTTGTATCGAGAAAGAGCAAGACGAGAAAAACGCTTAGGAAGTTGAAGCACCAATTAAGAGGTGCACTAAAAAATAATGATAATATAATACAGTGGGAACGGAAACCGCAGCTGGTGATGAAGCTTTTAACTGCTTTCAGAAAACCCATTTTATCATATGGTAACCAGCCTAATATGATTGCATGCAATAGGTATGCAATACAAAACAGAACAGTTATGTTCCAGGCGCAGAAAATTCAGATAGACGAAGAAAAGATCCGTCTGATTCGCTCACTGTTTTATATATCATATATAATTGTTATTTAGCGAACTTTCTCGTCCAATTTGTGGCCGGCGTTTTTATGTTCTTCCACAAATAGAGAGACCTACAGTTTTATGCCGCCTCAGAATGGCAGAATGTTTTCTGTGAGAAGTGTTTTCAATGCAAAAATACCTTCGGTGGCTTGCCACTACATACCGAGGAGCGACCTCTATTAGAAAAAAGCTTTTTCCATCATTTCCACCATTTGCGCACGGCGACCGCCGTATTGGAAAATCGATTTTTTATCAGATCTATAATCGAGGTATCGGAGAATGTGTACCCAAAGGAATAGAGACCAATTTGAGATATATCCGAAGATGCAACTAAACGTAATATTTCATTTTTTGTTGTACACTTAAAATACTCTTTCAAAGAAACTTCGAACACACTTTTTTTCTGAAATTTTGCTTTACTTTTGAGGGGAACTTTGGCTGCGGCTTCACGTCACAAAAATAGCTTGTGTTAGTGATATACGAAAAAAAACAACACAGTCAATGCTCCTGCTATTCGTATATCGCTGCGATAAATTTTGTTAAACAGGTCCCAAGTGACGTCAGCCCATCAGCCGATTCTGGCAAATTCGCTCAGAGCCAAATAACGGTCTGCTACATAGATAACCTCTAAAAATCTTTTCACCATGCTTGACCACAGTGCGGGAGTTGAATTTAAGAGGCGCCATGGAATATGTATCTATGGAAATATCATTTCATCATATGGTGAGGTGAGTGGTCAATATTACATTTGGCTGCCCACTTTGCTATGAGCAACAGCTCTTGAGTTACAGCATGAGCTGAGCTAACAAGAATTCTCAACATCTGTACATCGTTTAAAAGGTGTGGTAAAATATTTTTAGCAGCGTTTTTTAAATAATGAAACCAATAAAAGAAATATTCAACGCTTGCATTTACTTTTCTTCATTTGTCGGTACCGGTAATTATTCGTAAATTAATAAGAAAACCAAGTGGTTTGGAATTTCGCCCAAAAAAAATATTTCGTACACACATATGCAAGTACATACAGGTATGTATGTATATCGTAGTACACTTTTTAAAAGGGACGTAAACGTAATATAAGCCATTATGAAACATTTAATTACATTTTTCAATTACAATAATGCGCAGGAATGTGTTGGGTTAAAAATAGAATAACTTAGTCAACATTTTTTAGTGCAGACAGGTATCTACACTGCGCTAAATAACTCTAGCACTAGGACTTATTGATTAGTTTTCAAAATTGATTCGTTTCTTATTTAATTTCAAGCAATTTTCCATTAAAATATAGTTCTTATTTAATTTTCATAATTTTTTCATTAAAATATAATTTATTCTCTTCCAAAAACGATATTAATCCAAGTTTCAAACTTTGTAAATATTAAAAAAAAAATTAAAAAAAGTTCATAAAGGTTTCCTACTTTTAGTCAGCACCTTAAGCAAAAATTCTGAGTATGCAGTTTTATAGCCCATTAAATTTTAGTGCGAAGTGCAAGTTTTAAGTATCTCACAGCTCGCGTTGATTTTTGAAAATTTTTTTCGCTAAGGTGTTGCGCATTTTCTCCATATAATGAATGCTCGCTATTACTCCTTATATGGAACAAACGCTGACTAAAATGTTTGATTTTTTGATAAAAAGTTTCTGAATTCTTACAAATTTCATATAAAGTTTGAGATTTTAATTATATGGTTTTTTTTAGTAGGAACTGCATATATTTTTATAATTTTATAAAAAAAGAGTAGTCAAAACTTGTCAATATGTGGTGTTCTTTACTTTTTAACGCTGATAACATATATTCAAGGTTGATAGATTGCCAGGCTTCACCATCAGCTATGGTGTAAACGGCTGCCCCGTCACCGGGTACTTGGTAACAGAATTCTGCTACCACACTCGTCCATTCAGTCATTGCTTAGATGGCAAGGAAGTGACATAAGCATAGGCTGTGTTGAGTTTTTTCGTATATTACCAACACAATCTCAGTTTCTTCGTAAAAAAACGCTGTTATGACCCCGGTTACGTCAGCCAATCAGCTTATGCCTTCAAAATCGCTGAGAGCCGGTTAACGGTATGTTCTTGGCCACACCTCTAATAATCGTTTCACCATGCATATATCTTATAATATTAACCCCGTTGTGCTGGCGCAAATAACCGTTATATGAAAAAAGTACACAAGCATAAAATTATAACAAAAGTAAGATGTATTAACCAGTTGAATAGCAAAATAATTTAATCAATACTTGTGATCAGGGTCATCACCTAATTTAGAAGCACAATACAGTAAAAAAATGACTAAGTTATTTGAATGACAGTCGATTCTATACCATAAAATGATTTTACTTTTTATCTTTTTCTCCTGTTGCTATTTTGTACTTTCCTCCCAAACGATTAGCTCATTCATTCGCACGTCGAGCGTGGACTATTAAGCAGCTAGAACAATTAACACAAACTTGAGTGTAAAATCGTTTATAATATATTTAGTTAAAATGAGCAATCTTTTAGAAATGTGCTGCCTCGCGGCCTGTTTAATTATGCAACGTATTGCTATTTTAAATGTACTTTTTTGATATTTTCCCACTTTTTCTTCTTTTTTATAATTACAGAAAATTTACATATAGTTTTTTGTATGTATATTGCCTTGACCATTTACGCATTTTGCCGTGACAGCAGAAAACCTATACCAATTTAGCTTTTACTGGGCGAATACTATAATGCGTCACCACCATTCCCCACTCTTGAATTTTCTGTTCATAGTCAACATTGCAGTTGCCAGTACACGAAAGCTGAGAATGAAAAACTCTACGGACGAATCAACTCAATTCAGTTTATTTCAACTCATTTCGATGCAAACACACCTCGCACAACTTGGTTTCAATCACTAAAAAATTACTTACCCATTACTTATATTCAGGTAGTGTATGCCGCCGTAGCCGAATGGGTTGGTGCGTGACTACCATTCGCAATTCACAGAGAGAACGTTGGTTCGAATCTCGGTGAAACACCAAAATTAAGAAAAACATTTTTCTAATAGCGGTCGCCCCTCGGCAGGCAATGGCAAACCTCCGAGTGTATTTCTGCCATGAAAAAGCTCCTCATAAAAATATCTGCCGTTCGGAGTTGGCTTGACACTGTAGGTCCCTCCATTAGTGGAACAACATCAATACGCACACCACAAATAGGAGGAGGGGCTCGGCCAAACACCCAAAAAAAAGGTGTACGCGCCAATTATGTATGTATGGTATGTGTGTGTATGTAGGTGTACAGGTGAGTACATATTTATGTACTTGCACATGTATGTTTGTAATGTTTTACATATAAATACATCGGATGCTAAATTCTATTTTAATAAATCAAAAAGAAAGCATAACTGTCACTCTCTGGATAATACAAGTAAGTAGGTATAGGTATATATAATAAAACCACTGTGTCATCAAGTAGTTAGAACCCAATAACAATAAAAAATGCGCTCACAAAAGCACGTTTTTCATCTATTGAAATAGCAGGGTTGCAGAATTAATCGCCAAATTATTGCACAAAATTCTTCTCTCAATAATTTTATCATCATTAATGACATAAAGACAATTCGCTCTTAGAAGCAAACAGACAGGATAACATCAGCTCTAGCCTCATCCTTGGATCTAGCTGATCTGCTTTACATATCAACTAACACAAAACAAAAATTTTTCCCAATAACGCCATCAAGAATAATGCTTAGATAACCAACCAAACAAACTGAGATTTTACATTTCTAGATCACAAATAGTCACATAGAAATTTTTGGTATAAACACACATACCTGACTTACATATGCAGATGTATCATTGTTTCTCTTAAACAAAGAAGCAAAACTGACTGGTTAAGCCTGTAGCAAAAACTGACGGTAGCCTCTGTTACCAATCGAGAGGATAGTCACCCATAGTACTCTACTATAGAAAGAAAACACAAAATTCGAATACTATTTGGATTTCGATTCGAACATACATTCATAATGTATAGACCAGCCATATTCTTTTGTACACGATTTGCAAAAGAACATTCCAACTCATATTAAAAAAGTTATGCCCAAGGTGAATACCGGGATAAAAATTTATCAAAATTCCGTTATCAGAATTTTCTGCTAATATTGGCATAAATAAAAAAATTTTTTTTGTGTAAAATAAACCTTTATTTTGACCTTTCCGCACTCCATTCCTTGTCTGTTTGCATACAGCAGCTGTTTAGCTCACGAATGTCAATTATGATTAACGTACGTACGACGCCATTTCCAAATCTCCCGAAAGGGTGATTAATTTGGCGCCACCTTTTAGTAGGTACTACCCACTCAACTATACAAGCACACACATATGTATGTATATATGTGTACGTATTAGCATTTGTATTCACTTATTTCGTTTTGAAATTTTTCTTTTGTGTAGTTTTTTCTTGACTTCTCTTCTTTTGCTTGATTTTGCATTTTTGCTCAGTACTAACAAGTATTTGGCTCATAAATTGCAAGCTGCTTTGCTATTCAACGTTTATTGGAGTGTGCGCTCAAATGTCTGTTCGCATTTGGTACGATTATTTACTTGCAATAGAGACGGATATTTCGACAGCTATTTAAAGGTTAAAGCCAACGTGCACTGCTCGTTGCGTGAATACATAAACAGGTTGGTATACGTATACATGCACGTAAGTATGCATGTAAAAGAGTATGCAATCCAAGCAAAGCTTAAAAGCAAACAGATTGTGTTTATTGCCGAACTACAAAATTTAAATTTAAAAAAGCTAAAATTTATTACCGGTAGCAGTTATTTTGGAAAATTAATGTTCTGTGAAGAGCCCCGTTCGTTTAAAGAAAAAAAAAAACAGTAGTAGTTGAATATAAGGGGTGTGTCTATTTGTGTGTATGGGAAAGTTTTTTTTGCTTTCCGTTATTAGAAAGATAAACATATCTTATAATGTAAATAAAATATATTTTTGTGATCGAAGTATCGGTAAAACAATTATTTGGGGACTAGCTAAAGCATGACTAAATTTTGATTTTGATTCTCCACTAGTAAAGGTGGATCGATTTAGCATAATTCAAAATTTAAGTTAGAAGCAAAAACACAGAGTCACTTAATTTCCTGTTCGGAAGCGAACAATTCGTACATCCCTAATACACATAGAAAATTATTGAACCAATTTATTAAGTATTTATGTTCAAGGCAAGATAAACTCTGTTGCAACTTAGTTGAAGATCATACATAGATATATAGGGTGATGCAAAATTAATCACCTTGTCGGGAGATTTAAAATTTTTGCAAGTATTAAAACAGACAAGCAATGGAGCGCGTAAAGGTCAAAATAAATACTTCCATCACTCAAAATTATTTTCTTTTATTTAGTAAAAAAGTTAGTCAAAAACAAAATTGGATGATATACCGCATACATATGTATGCACATGTGTATATTAGGGCGGACCAATTGGTTTTCGAAGACGTTCCTAGCAGAGTAGCATTTTAGATGAAATTATTAGAAAAAAAGTCAATAGCTGTAAAGTCAATTTTAAGCACGGCTCCCTAAACACAAATTTTAGAGGAATCTATTTTTAACTAATACGAAGTTAGTATGAAGATCAACATTCACTTAAGTAGTGAAAGTTATTTTTCTTTGTATTTGTAGTTGGGGATTTTTCGCTACGAGAAATTTATTTTGGATATTATTTAAAGAACCACAAGATGTAAATGTATGTAAATCAAACTAAAACTTGCAAAAAATCAAGAAGAAAAGATGATTTTTTTCGGACCATTAAATTTTTTACAAATAAGAGCGTTTTTTTTTTGGTACATCACAATTAAACTTGTTGTGGAGATATTATTAAAGCTGGAAAAAGAAAGACTTCCAAGTTTCCATTTTTTTTTCGAACAATTTTGAGTACGCAGGATTATATCACAACGAATTTCGATTTGATAAAGGACAGCCCCAAGTGTTATTCAGTCTTTGATCACGTCGACGTAGGAGCAAAGCAACTAACATAGAGACGTTTTTCCTTGACTGATTAAGTAGCGCCTTTGGGCGCCTGACGTACCATTCTGGTCAAATTATTTTTGCAGCATTTTTTATATCCAAATATAGCAAGCTGCTACTTGTACGACGCAGTTTGCAGGTTGAGAATGCTATACCTACAATCTCCATACCAAGGGGTGAGGCGGGTGGTAGTGTCGTCTCTCGCTAATTCGTCTGCCTTACAATTCTGTGCAATGTCACTATGCCTTGGCACGCATATCAAATGGGTGCGGAAATATTCGGAAATCACGTTAAGAAATGCCTCCTGGCATTTGCGAGTAATGGGCCAGTTCAAACTTGCACAAAAAGTCAATATGCTAAATATACAATTGACTTCTCCAAATAATTCTGAAAATTGTGATTAAAAACTCTTAAATTTTGAGGAACATTTCTTGACTTTTTTTTGTGATGGAATTATATTTGCATAAAAAAATTAATTAAATGGGTAACAAATAAATTGTCAAAAAGTCCTTGTGCTATAATTATTAGCACACAGTAGAAGAGGATGAGCAACCCAAAAGACATTCATTTTCCAAAATAAAAACATAAATCCTCGAATCTTATTTTCCGGTTCAGATAAATCAGACATACATACTCGTATATATGTATGTATGCCACATTTGGAGGTTTTCCAATACAATAAGAGGGTATTCCAAATGCTTTTAAAATGATTTGGTCGAGATTAATGTTAAACAGTTGACATGAAATTCTTTAAAACTGTCTTTTTATTTAACTTTTTACAATTTAATTTAATATTATTTTCATTTCTATTATTTCATTCCCTCTTTTTACTCAACATAATGCTAGCCACACACATATTAAGGCTGAGACAAGCCTCTGTTGTAACAGGTCGAGTATTTACATTGTGTCGTGCGTTTGGCACACATACACATATACATATGCGAATTTCATTTCCCCAAATGGCTTCACCAAATATTCGGTAGTATTACCTTTATAGGCAATATATGTCGCTGTATGCATCCAAGTATGGTGAATAGGCGGCCAAAATATCCAAACGCTTTTATGTTGTGCCTAACGGCAGATACAACGTTGAGGTGGGAAAGGAAGGAATGCGGTCCGCCGGTTATAGGTATTATAAAAAGTGTGAATGCATAAAAATAAAATAAAAGTGAGAAATATTCCAAACGGGAGTTTTTATTTGAATAAAATGCAAATACAGTTAGCTATTTACTAAGCACAAAACAAAGTAAAAAGCGTTACAATAACGTTAAAAGAAGAAAAACTTTAATGGTGCTACAAGAGCGTTGTATACATCGACTGACTGACTGACTGACTGACTTACTCACCAGCTGCATAACTGACAATAACTGCTTTGTTAGCGCCACGGCAAAAAATACATGGATGCGTATGGTAAACAAGCAAATAGAGATTGTTAGAACTAATAGCCGCAACTCAAGTTGGCTGCAGATGCGGAGGAAAAAATTCAGAGGAAAAAATGCTGGCAAAACAGCTGGTAACATTGCTGCAATGTTACCGTTAAGGGAAATGGTTGTTGCGGGCATTGTTGTGAATGGAAAAAACTTTAAATTTTTTTGTGCTGTGAAGTGCTCACTGAAAATGTTAAACATGATGATACCAAGCAATAACAAAAACAAAAGAAAAACATGCTGTGAAAACGGTCACAATATCAAACACAGCCATTGAATTGAATTTACAACAATTTATGCAACATACTCGTACATATGCACATATACCGGACAGTAAAATATATGGCTGGCATATACAATAATTTCTTATATAATTGCTTGTACCGCATAGAGATCAAAATCTTTTTCAACCGGAAAATACAATGTGATACACAGCAATAAAAAACTGTGTGTGTATGTGGTAGTAATGTAACAAGCCTCACCTCTTTTCACTTGCGTAGCTGAAATTATATCGACGGAATTGGTTATTTCGACAGCTAAAGCGGCTGCTTTGAATTGTATTGACGCCTTGGTGACCAGAATTTCCGGATTTTATGCCACAACAATAGCAGCAACAGCAACAGCAACAGCAGCAGCACTAACAAGTTTCGCTAGTATGTAATGCGTGTTGTCGCAAATGCGAATTCTTTCTTTCTTTCTTTAGTATATTTATTTCTTCTTCTACGATAAATGACTCTGCCCGTGCTACCTGCAGTTGATGTAATTCTATAAGCAATTGCGTTTTTATATTTTTTTTAATTTTGTTTTTTTTTAACTTTGCTATAAATGCTGTTTTCGTGCTAGCAGCGGTTACGTGTGCCACTTGTGGCAGGAGCAGCAGCAGCAGCAACTATTCAGCAGCTGGAATTTATTGGTGACGATAAGGAAAATGTTGCTGGTAATGGCGTTGCGGTTACCGGCAGAAATCGAAGAAGTGAAGCGATGGCGGTGGTTTTTGTTGGTATTGTTGGTGTATCTGGTTGTGGTATCTGTTGGCAGTGACAGTGCAAAAATCTGTTGGGATGTAGTGTGTGCGTACGCTTTTCCTCTCCACTTGGTTGTGCCTAGTTTTATTTCGATTGTGCCTCCTACTGAGTACGTATGCACCTGTGCATTTGCTTCGCTGACAATGTGTGGCTTTCTTTTGTATCGAATCACGACGATGCTGACGGTGTTTGGCGCGAAGTTTTTTATGTGATTTAGTTAAGATAATTTTTTTTTAATTTTTAGGTATTTTTTTACTTAAGACTAATATTTCATAAACAAAAATTTATAAAAATATTTTAATATCGCTTTTGGATTACATAACACGTTGGCTAGAAATTTCAACAAATAACAAATTTTAGTTAGAGAAAAATTTAGGAATCATCTTTCCAAAAAACAAAAAAAAAATTAAATAGTTTCGCAGGATTGTGTTTTAGCAAATTTTTCATATGATTTGTTTAACGTTGCTGTACGATTTTTTAGGTAGACAAATTAGAAGAATGAATTAGATTTTGGAACTCATTGAAGGTTGCTATTTCACTATTTTTTTAATTGTTTTATATAATTTAATTTTATTTCTTTATTTAATATTATTTGATTAAATTTCACTTATTAAATTTTTATTAATATATATATTTGGCCGAGCCCCTTCTGCTATTTGTGGCGTGCGTCTTGACATTGTTCCACATTATTTCGGCTGCTTTTTTTTAGTTTTTTTTTCGTATTTGAAACTATTTATTTACTTGATTCCATTTTATACTTTTATTTTATATTTGTATTATTTTTTAAATGTTTTCTTTTTTTTGGATGTTTATATTAACTTTGTTTCATTATTTATTATAATTTTTTATTTATATTTTATTTTATTTAATATTTTTAACTATTTATTTATTGCATTCTACTTCTTAAATTTTTTTTTTATTTTTTTGTTGTTAATAATTGCTGTTTTTTAACTTTATTTAATATTATTTTATTTGAGATCATTATTTACATTATATTTTATGTAATTTTGTTATTACTATTTTTTATGTTATGTATTTTTTTCATTTCTTATATTTTTTTATTATTTTTATTTATTTATTCATTGTTTTCTTATTTTAACTTTATTAATTTTTTCTTTATTATTTTTATTTATTTGTAAAAATTTCATTGCATTCTACTTCCTAGAATTTTTTATATTTTTTATTTATTATATAATAAATAAATATTTTATCTGATTTTATTTTTAATATTTTCTTTATTTTTTATTAAATATTATTTATTTCACTTTTTTTGCGAGTTTATTGAATTTTATGTTTCCTTTGCGTTTTTATTTTGGGGTAATTTTTCAATTTAATTTTGGGATAGTGCGCCAAAAGTTCACTTCACTTGATAACTTCATGCCCCATATTATAATTGCACTTTTTCACTTAATTTCTTTTTGTTTAACTTTTATTCATATTTAAGCATAATTTGTATGTATTTCAACAAGTTTGCTCAGCTGCCATACGCCGAAACTGCTGACTGTGGTTGCCTGTCTGCCCTCTCAATAGATCTTTGCGCATGCGCGCACAGCTTTCGATGTTTTTATGAATTTTATTTTAACTTTTTTGCTGTGTGCTTTGAGAGTTATTGAAAACCGGCTTACGGACGACAAAATACAAACAGCTCCACTATAACAGGTACATACAGGCCATAAAGACGCACTTTAGGTATTTTCCCTTACTCACTTCACCAATTTCTGTGCAACAAAACCGGCATCAAAATACAGTTTCACTGGTTTTTGCTAATTTTTATTGGATTTTTGTGTTTAGCGCACGTGTATTTTGTATTCAGTTAAAGATCGCTCGTCGTGCTTTGCCAATGAAGTGGCTGCGTAAGGAATGCCAAAGTTTGCATACCATAGACCTACATGCATATGTACGTATGTATGTATGTACATATGTATAAGCAATTTGGTTGGAATGTGAAAATGTGTGCCAATATTTACAAGTCATTTGTTTGCTTTTATTGTTGTCGCTGCTGTGTCGCACCAGTGAAACTTATACCTATACACAAAATACACCTGAAATATATGCCAAGTAAATTAAGCGAGGCTTAACATAGAGACAAATATTCAACGGTATAGGAATGTCTGAGATAACAGAGGATGTCTCTTTACATACCACTGATGCATGCAATGCCTAAATGAAATACCATGAGAGGCAAGGTGCGAGAGTGAACACGAAAAGGGTGTGCTGCTTGTCTAAGCTGGGCTTGGAGAGTAAAAAATATGTGCATATATTCCACGGATCAGCCGGGAATGCTTAGTTTTCATTTGCATTTGCATTGTAATGCTTCAATCACCCTCGAGCAGTTAAGCAATGCACTGATGGGAATTATAAATTTTATATGACTAGCTTTATTAAGTTTTTAAGTTGGTTAATTTTGCATGGGAACGAAAAGAAAACTCAAAGGTAGCTGGGGAAAAAGAAAACTTCAATAACAACAACGGCTGCAAATAAATATAGTACATCAAGAAAAGGAAGAAGAACTCCGGGATCTCAGAATTTTTTAAATGCATCAAAAATCTTGGGATTGGTGCATACGCGTCGCGTGCTCATTTATTCATTTTTAAGTTAAAGTTTATGAAAGATTTTATGTTAAATTTTATTTAACCCAACATACCCCTTTTAATCAACCTAAGATAGAGCTGGGTTAGGCTGAGCGTATATGCTATTCTTCTAGCCACATCCGGCAGAGATATGTTATTCTTCTTCGCGCAGTAGCATCACATTCGAGAAGGTGTGTTGGAGTTTCCGGGTATTGGTCGCAGAAGCAGTAGGGGTCAATGGAGCATATCCCAAACTTGTGCGGATGGCTGCGCAACATGCAGTGACCTGTGAGAATTTCTGTGAGTATTCTCAACTTGTCTTGGGCAGGGTTATGAGTTGCCTAAATCTCAACTCAGCAAGCGCTGAGCTAGTGCGCAAACGTGCAAAGAAGCGAGATCTTTCGGCCACGAGTAGATCGAAGGCACTCGAGAGATCTTCTAGGGCTAACAAAGCCGCATGTCTCGAATTTGGTAGGTATCCTCTTCACCGGACATTGTCCGTTAGGTGTCCATGCAGATATTGCAGGGTTTAATATCACACTTCTGGTAAAATTCATCAGCAGCTTGAACCGATTAATACGAATTTAAATCGGCACTGTTGGTCGTTATCCTGTAATGCAACGCCCCTTCTTCCCTTCTTCATTTCCTTTCATTTCTTCATGAAAAAAACGATAACTTTATTAAATTTGGGATTTTCCAGATCCCGAAACTGCATTAAAAAGATCCCGAAGTTTCGGGATTAACAATGATGTTAGTATTTTTTTATCTAATACTACTAGATTTGAAAGGTATCCTGTGATACTTATTTGTAATGGAAAAATTAAAGATTGAAAACAGGGATGTGGCTTATAGGAGTCACGATCAGTTAGTATTACGGTAAAAGGGCTCCCAATAAAGTGATAAATAGTACACTTGAGGCATGTCAATTAGACTGAATATATAGTAGATTAATCTCATTTAGTCTCCTCACTTCTCCAATGATTTATTTTGCTCCACTTTGTATCAAAATTTTTTAGTTCCTTATTTCACCTTGAGCGTCATCAGTTTTTACAGTTTATGTCATTTCCCTATTTAATTCGTCAGCTATTTTTCTTGGTTCTAAAAGGTATTTCCCCAAATATTTATTTCTGATTCTTTTGAATATTGAACATTTTTCTATTTCTGTTTCATTCAAATTACACAAAATGCAGCTTAGATTTTTATGTCCGCCAAAGTACATATATTAAATCACATCTTGCTTTAAGGATCAATTTTATTTTATAAGATCCTAAATTTTCGCTTAAATACATTTTAGCAATACAATGATCGAGACCCTTAAATATACGAGAGTTTTTTTATCGCTCGAGTATACGGATATTTTCACCCGAGACATCATCGTATTTGATTTTATGCATTTATCTATGCCCATTGAATTACAAAACTTGGCCTCCGTAGTCGAATGGGTTTGTGTGTGACTACAATTTGATAGAGAATGGGTTCGAAGAAAGCCTCTGTGGGTATGATGAAACATCAAATGATAGAAAAAGTTTTTCCCACAGCAGTCGCTTCTCTTAAGGTAACGGCAACCTGCGATAGTATTTCCACCATGAAAAACCTTTTAATTAAAAACATTTGCTGTAGGGGGACGGCATAAAAGCTTAGGCGCCTCTTTTTGGACGCAAGCCACAATTATATAGTTATCATCATTTCATGTTCGTCGGTAGCCGTTGACGATTAGCACTCACATCTTTCTTAAAATTCTAATAAAAATTAGCTTAAGAAATAGTGTTTTTGTTTCTGTGAATTCTTCTAGAAGAGAAATCTCCAATAGTAGGTCCAATATTAACTATTTTTGTATACAATTTTAAAATTCTTTGAAACATCCTTCTATCTTTCTCATAGAATGTTTAAAAAAATTTTTTATGAAAAAAAAGCAACTTCATTTGATTCGCATGTGTTTATAGACACGTCGATCACCTCCTTTCCTTTGGCTTAACATAAAAAATGCTTCTCTTTCACTTTTTATTTCATTTAATGACATTTCATTGCATTCCTTTCTTTTCTTTATTTCTTTTGATTGCTTTAGTCTCTCGTTCGATGATGAAATATTTTCTTAAGCCTCTTAAAATATTCGTTCATTTTCCTAAATGACTTTGAACTTGACTTGTCTCGCCGATATGCCACATTAGTTGTTAAACAATGGCTACTAATTAATGTTCATTTGTATATATTGCATGTGCTTGCGTCTAAGTTTTTCATGCCAATGGCACTGGTTGAACCAAACCAAAATAACGAAACTAAAAAAAACTAATTAATTATCTAAATTAATGGATTTCATCAAGAAAAAGGTCAGCAAGCGAAGAGCTTAAGAGTTAGAGTAGATATATTCGTTTATGCAAGTTAATAATGAATCAAATTTGTAAAAATAGATTTTTTTAAACCAACGAAACGAAATACAATATCACTCACAAGACAACTCATTTTCTTATTATTTTTTTGATAGAAATGTGAAGATTTTTTTCATGTTGAGAAATTTTAGAATTTTATTGCTTTTAAGTATACTTTCACAATGGCAGCCGCCGTAGCCAAATGGGTTGGTGCGTAACTACGTAGGTTCGAATCTCCGTGCATGAAACGCCAAAATGAAGAAAAAGTTTTTTCTAATAGCGATTGACTCCTCGGAAGGCAATGGCAAACCTCCGAGTGCATTTCTGCAAAGAAAAAGCTCCTCATAAAAAACCATTTGCCATCCAGAGTCGGCTTAAAAACAAATGCATTTCGGCTTCATTTGTGGAACAATACAAAGGAGGAGGAGCTCGCCCAAACATCTAATAGAAGTGTACATACCAATTAATTATTTATATATTTTTTATACTTTTGCAATATACTTAAGGCCTTAGACATTGCTTTCAAAATACAAAATGTATTAGATTATATTTTAATTAAGGTGACTTATTCACCTACTTAATAGAGCAAGAATTAATTATGTCTTTCGTGAAGAATGGACAGATGCGCTTCATCAGTATATAGAATACACAAGGTGGCGCAAAAAGTACCAGCTTTTTTGAGAATCATAAACTTTCTCTTTTGTTCATTTCAGGGGTAATTTTTATGATTTTTTTGAGTTCTGAAATGCACAGATGTACCCATTAGTACTCGTAAATATTTTTTCTATGTTTTTGCGTGCACTGCCAATTTTTACGCAACTCAAATAATCCCGAACTTTGCTAATATTTTCGGAAAGTATACTTAAGAGCTGGTCATTGCTGGCAGTCTTTGTAGGGGGAATAACGCAAAGGCCTTCGTGGACTTTGTGCCGTAACTGCAAGACTGTCGGAAGTGTGACTATTCCTCCCCGTGGTGGCCACTGGAAACAGGATACCCCAGCACGGTCATGTCTCTGTTGGGGTCCTGGCTAATATAGTCGGGCGGGAAGAGTAAACTTCCTTGGGTAAGTACAAAACGAAGTGGAAAAAATGGTCAGAATATATGTATATCTGAGCCATATGAAAGCTTAAGGCATATACAGTAAAATCTCACGGCAAACTATCAAACACTCGCACCTAAAAGCATCGTTTTGAGGCCTACTTCGAGACACGTATCAAAATACAAAATAAAAAAAAAATAAAAATGGAAGAGTCGGTAGAGTATTAAAATGTTCTACAAAAATATTCCTGGGAACATTTTACTAGGCGTCTTCTAAGGCAAAACCTTCATACAACCAACATAAAAGTCTGTGGTTTTGGTACTGCGTAATTCCCATAAGTTTTAGCTTCATCTAAGTTTCGGAAGATATATCCGCTCAAAAGATTTGACTTCTGGTGGCTCGACTTCAAGAGACTGAACTAATCGGATATTGGAAATCACGTGTGGAAACATGTGTGGCTTCGAACAAGCCGGTTACTTGGGAACATCCAAGCTGTGAGAGCTAATGTCGAGCAGGAGCCGTTAAGATCAAAGCGAAGTCGATTCTACGTTGTTGGAATGGTACATGCATGGGGATATATGTGCTGATATAAAAACAAGAACTACATCACCAACAGCAATAATAGCAACAACAGCAGCAATAACGACAAAGCGAAAATTCTCGGTGGTTCCTTCGAAGAATTTCGATAAACGCTTTGAAGATGTTTCCGTACAAATGCCTGATTTATTCCATAAATTTAGGATGAGTGACGAGGTTCATTTTCAGGTCCTTCAGGGTCACATGTTAAAAAAAAATAATAGTTTTTTCACTCGCAACTCGCTTTGAAAAATGCAACGAGTTGTAGCCGTTAACATTTTGTTTGTTTTTTGTTTAATTCCTTCACACTTTTACGTGCAACAATTGTTGCATGATGGCATGTTGCATGATGCACAATGCACAATGAACCGGGAATCGGGCATACACATTTTTTGGTTATTACAGCGTAACCAATTTGAAAAACAGAATAAGGAAAAGAAAAATATTTTATTTCAATGCATGCCATAAAGCAACACAAAGATCGGAAAACAAATAAATACAAATACTTGGTAAAAGGTAGAAATGCGCCATTTAAAATGCAAGAAAGTAAGGAAAGTAAAGTAAATGAATCCAAGTATGCGGCAGAAATGCATGTCAAGTATGGGCAATTCCCACTTCCTGGCTGCAGTTGCATTCAGTGTCTTATTCACACGCACTCACACATATCCATGCATGCACAAATATATGTACATATATGTATATGTACGTACATACATATGTATACAGTATAGCGCACCCAGGCGTGCAGCACGAATTCGCTGGGAACATCAAGCCATAATCTGCAAACAAATATAAACAGCGCAAGGAAGTGCAAGGAAGTAGTGGAAGTGGTGGAAGTCGCAAAAGGTAACACCAAATCAACGCAATTCCAGCAAAAACAAAACAAAATATTTTCTATCGGGTATATAAAATAAATGCAAGACATGCAACAGGTGGAACAACAATAAATTAATACATACGCAAGTGATGAGAAAACAAAGGAAACACAAGCAACTGTAGCTACAACAATTACTCGCATTCACAGATTTATTGCCACAATTTATACGCCTCGGCTGCTATACCTGCATAGGTACGTTTGCACGCCCAACTTTCTGTTGGGAATGAATTTACTCGCATCCCAAAGCAAATAGCTCTACATAGAAGTTGAACAAGATTTTCTGTCATCGCTGAAATATGTGGCAAAGGTTTCTATGTTTTTTTTTCTAACTATTCCAATCTCAATAGATATAGTACTCGTAGTTACACGTACTTTGTAAGAGTGATAAAAGCATTGGTAAAATGGGTTAGAGTGTGTAAATGCTTTGGAATGCTCGGGAAACAGGTACTTTGCAGCTGAATCGAAATGCAAGTACAAGCGGCATTGTGTGAAGTAAAAGTTAGAATTTGTCGGAAGAAGTGTACAACAAAAATGGTATTCAAAAGTGACAAGATAATAAGTAAGTGAGGTTGAAAGAGCATACACAAACAACAACAACAATTACTAAGGTGATATTGCTTAGAATTCAAGTGACTGCAGCAACTGCACAGAGAATGGCTGAGAAAATTAGTGAAGCGTAGACACACACATGAGAAAATTGTATACTTGTGCTCACATAATTAAGTCACTTTATAATTATTTAATATTTATTTATTTGATTATCTAGTCAAATACACAATTGCAAGTTATTTTTTACAGTGTTTGACTTCTTTTTACAATATTTCGCAATATTTTTCATGAACAATTTTTTTCGTAAGTTTTTTATAAAAAGTACCTATAGTTCATTGTATAACAGAAACTTATTAAATTAAATATATAAACTTTGTATATTACAAAATTCACAAATTTTAACAAATTTCAAAAAATTGTCATCAAAATTTTAAACTTTTTGGTCAGAACCTTTCGAAAAATTCTGGACATTCAATTTTCCATTTAATCTTAGAATAATAAAGAGTACGTCGGAGTCGCTTAAAAATCGCGTTGACTTTTCACAATTTCTATTACATACTATGATGAGAATTTTCATCCATATAAATGATTTCTAAGCAGAAAATCATCATCATTATATAAAAACGCCACTCTAAAATATGTTAAACCATTTTTTAAGTATTTAAGATTTTTATGAAAAATGCACTGAATTGAAGGAAATAACATCCTTTAGTGCGGAAATGCTAACCCCGATATATAGGAGAGTCGCATTTGACATAAAAACCAAAATGTGAAAACAAATATATCTCTAAAACCAATACGTGCGTATTGTGAAAAGTGGTAGGTATTGGAAAAGGGGGAGTGGTACTTCCCATATAAGTAGAAATTTCCAATTCGCTTTTCTCCGGAACCATAAAAACTAAGATAATGCAATTTGATATAGTTACTCAAATTATCAATACCTGTTGTACGACGAAAATCATTAGATTTGGAAAAAGAGTGGCGTGACACCTTCCATGTAAGCTGAAACCTTCATATTGTATAAGGTATCGAAATTTCATATAGTTACATAAAACACGAAAAGCATTAAGTATTGAAAAATGGGGCGTGGCACCTTCCATACAAACTTAAATATCATGTTATGTGTAAAAATAAATGAGTCAACGGAAATTAAAAAAAAAATTAAAACAAATTTTATGGATCACTACGCGGGTTTGAAAAAACCTTACATATTTTATCAGATTGTATCGTTCAATTGAAATTAGATAAAACCTACTACAGTGGGAATTCTTATTGGTCGAATTTTCGGCCACGGCCGATGCTAGTTCTGATTAAAATGTTAAAAATGTTCTTTTATGAAATTTTTGCGATTATTGTACAAGATTTTTGTTGTACAATTAACTTATATACTTTTATAAAAATTAATCGTAAAAGTTTAGTGTGAAAAATATTGCGAATATTGTAAAAACTATGAAGTGACTTAATTATGTGACCGCTAGTGTACTTATATACATACCTATGTAGACACAAAGGGATTTTAGGGGTTTAAATGCCTTTTTAAGGAGTGAGAAATTAAAATAAAGAGTCTTTCAAAAGTGACGTCCAGATGCCAGGAGTCAACTATTATGAAAATGGTCGATCTTTAGGAACAACATTTTGCAAATTCGGGACTTTTTTGCTGTAAATAATCTTCCGAATGAGTTGACAATCCAAAGGTCGGTGAAAACATTTCAAGAAAGTGTCTCTGTCGAGAATAGAAAAAGATTAGCAGACCAAAAACTGGAAATTCTCAAAATGAAGCTGCCAAATGTTTACAAAAACATTACATTTTACATTTTTGAATTTTCTGATACCTCAAAGACTAAGGCATTGCTATTGTCACAGATAATGTAATATGAAACTCTCACAATTTTCTGCGGAGAACGGGGGCTAATAATCCGAAAGGCATGTGAAAGCTGATTTACTGCTACCTATTATTATTAGTTGTGTTCGATACCAAGAAAATTTGTAATAGTTATTCCCAATTTTTGTAATTTGTTGTTCGTTATCGTCAACAAATTTCCATAACTCAAAAATTAAGAGAGCAAGTTTTCCTACGGTCTACTTTTTGAATAAACCCTTTGAATAAACTGGAATTATTCGTAAATCTTGAAAACTGAATAATTGGTATATTTTTTAATATTAATTTCATGACTATTTTCCATAATTTTTTTCGAAAAAAATTATTCGGAATTTTTACACTACTTTAGTTCTATAAACAATTACAATTACTTTACTACTTTAGTTCTATAGACAATTACATTGAAACTTACTCGGAAATGAACTAAGAATCTGCCCGAATATCTCCGAAATAAATAACAAAACTATTCTCAGAAAAAAGTTCCACACGTACGCCCAAGAAATTTATCAACACAATAACTTTTTATGAAATTAATTAACGGCCTGGGGACTTTGACTTCTACTATGCGATACCTTTCAATTTAGTAATTTAGTCAATCATTTAGATTATTATTTTGCTTACTTTACGTAAAGAAAATAACTGCTTTGTATTCGCCTATGACGCAGAGTATTTTCGCTACAAATTATATTAGATATTCCAAGACGACTCTGAAGTGCGTTCCAAATGCGTACTAGAAATATTATAATGACAACGTCTATATAGAATCTGCTAATATGTGGAGCTTCTTATTTGTAACGAAGTTTTCTCGAAATCACCACATATCGATACCCGCAAAAGAAAAAAAAACATAATAACTCGAAATCAAGTATATAATCAGAATTTGGTAAGTTTTTTTTGAATACTTATATTAGAACCTAGCAAAAGGAGGAAACCTCAAATTTTTTGTGGAATATGTATATAGTAAAGGGTTTTCCAATAAGAGGTGTTATTTTGATAAGCAAAGAAAAATGCTATTTTTTAATATAAATGATCGGATGTTTATTTCATTATAAAGAGGAAGGTATGCCGTTAATAGTGGAAAATAGCATCAGGGAAATGACCACCACGACGACGCTTACAGGACAATATCCTTTTCATGAAATTTTCCATAACCGAATTGCAAAGTGGTCGCCCTATGTCCTCGATAGTTTAACGAATTCCACCTTTGAAGTCTTGAATCGACCCTGGGCTGTTGGCGTAGACCTTCTCTTTCACGTGGCTCCAAAGAAAAAAAGTCACAAGGTGTTAAATCACAAGATCTCGGTGGCCAATTGTGATCACCTCTTCGAGAGATAACACGGTTTGGAAACTTTTCCCGTGGGAGAGTAGATTGTTCGACGTCAACTAGCAGCGTTTTATGACTGACTGCATCGAAAATTGATAGATTCAATGCTACTCGGACTGTTCTTTCACAGATGCGGTTTGTTTAAGTACGCGGTTTATCCGCTTATTTATGGGGTTAAGCGCTGTGGTGGTACTGTGCAGTTCATAGAAGCCATGTTGATGTGTTGCTGCGGACAGATGATTCGTAAACACCGGAAATAGAAGGGCTTCAACTGATTTCTCTACTGGGGAAACAAAAGATATCGAGAGATATGGCTCCCCTTGGTTGGGGGGTTTCATAGGTCTAATTAGTGGTACCACTTTTTCTGCTTTCCACTTTTCCAATAAGATAAGTGTGACTAAAACTTTTTTCAATATTAACATATATAGACTGTCGGGCTTTTCCTTTCCTGAACTTGTTCGCTGGTGCACTATTGTTTGTCAGGTTGTGCAACCGTCTGGTAACCCGACAATATAAATTGTCGACTGAAGAGGTTCGTGTATCTCTTCGGTTATTGACACTGCACCATTGTGATTCGTCGAACTAGACAGAGACCTTGCGGTGGACCCGAGTTAACTCATATCAAAGGTGACGTTACAGGTATTCAAATGTTCTACCTATTTAGACCGATTATGTCGATTTAACAGTTGTGGAATTTTCAAATTGAGATCCTTATACGAGGATTCTCGGGCTTGGCCTGAGCTCGTTTGCTGAAACGGCCGCTTCTGCTAGAAAATTTTGACGTATTTCCGTTAACTGTTCAGCAGGTATGAAGCGAGCCGTAGCAGCGGTGATCACCTTGCGGAATTCACGTTCGCCAACGCACCCATCTGTAGGAATGGGAAGAGCATCGAAGGTGTTCTCAGTGATTTCCGCGAAGCCGACCCAATCAGTTTTCTTAAAGTTATTATAGATACGTAGATTTTACTTGATTTGGATCGCTTCTTTCAATATATTTCATAAACAAAATTTTATTATTTCAATGCAGGAGTGATTATAAGCCTTTATTAGAGCCCGATTTTTATGTTCGTAATTGTCGATTATGCATAGTAAGCAATTTGCCTTCTGTTGTAACATTTTCTGACCCCAGAAGAACAAAATTTCAGTAGAGAGCTCTTAATTTTAAGGTAACCTACTTCAATTGGTCATAAAGGTCAAACAATTTAAATATTTTATGTAAAACAAATCACCGAATCGAAGCGCTTCAGCAAAGAACATCAGACAAATTTATTTAACTTTCAAATTAATTAATTTTTTTCTATAATCCAAAATAAAATTGTTAACTCTCGAATGAGAGATCAATGCAGCCACAGCAATAGCGCTAGAAGTAAAAACAAAAAACGCACAACAACAAAGTGACGTCTTGGCGCTACAAGACTCGAAACGAAAAAGTTCATTAAACTGGTTTTCCAGCGACGTCAAAGCGCAGTGGAGGCAGTGGCAAAGAGCCAAACTAACCAAACAGCCAGTCAGACCGCCAACTAGACAGCGAGCACAAACAGCGTTAGCAGCAGCAGCGGCAACATTAGCATATTTGGCCATTGAAACGAGCAAGTTGTCTTTTTGTGTCGCGTTCGTATCTCGTTTTTATTTCGATTTTAATATTTAGCTATTTGGCTATAGGTATTGGTTGATTGGTATTTCGGTTATTGGCTCATAGTTGAGGAATGCACACATTTCAAAAGCGTAGAAATTTTCGAGTTAGATGTTTAACACTCTTCGAATGGTAAACTTTTCTTTAGAATTGAGATATTTCAACAAAAGCGCACTTTTTATATTTGGCAGGCGGCATTTTTAAAAATTTCACATCCATACATACGTATGTATGTAGACAAATTTCACTTTTTACTCATGAAAAACATACAATTTTATTTTATGAAATATTTTACAATGTGAAATTTCTTTTAATTACAATTAATTTATTATTCTCATTCACATTGTGCACTTTTCAATGACTCTATTGGCGTTGACTTTTGTTTGTGTAGTTGTTTTTTTTATTTTATTTTCAATTAAAGTGTAGTTTCGCTTTTTCGAATTTTCTCCGCAGACGTGTCAATTTAGTTGGAAACGCGAGCTAAGACTGTTACCGGCTGAGAAGTTGTGGCATTTAAGCCATTGTCGTCGCTCAGAGTCTAATGTGGGGAGCTAAGAGAACCAAAGTGATCTTTTGCTCTCTACGGAGTTACACTAAGTGACAATAAACAGGTAGTAGTGGCAAGTGCGCCCGCTCAACTGAGGCTAATACTAGAGCGCAAGTATTTGCAAAAACATGTTTATTTCATGCAAGCTGAGGTAAGCAATAACCGAGTTTCTCAATTGGGAATGTGCGTGTGCATATCTGATTGTTTGTGTTGAATGAAGCATTCCCAGTTAGCATGACGACGTTCAATGGGCGAGTGTAATTAAACATCTGCGACTCTTTAAATAATTGTTTGAAGAGTTGAAATAACAAAATGTAAGGATTAAATGATTACTCATTCTCATATATTTTCTATTACAAATAATTGAGGTATAAGTCAAAAACCCATGGTATATTGTGAAGAAACTGAATAAGTGCAAAAATAATTTAAAGAAGTTAGTGTTTCATTAATAATAATAAGCGAAAAAGAATTAAATTCGTGAAATTTGTTGAAAGTGAAGTTGAATTCCTTTCAATTATAAATACATAAGTACTTATACAGCCACAGCTTATCTGATAAGCGAGAGAGACGATTTTTTTGTAAAGTGCTATATATTTCATAATATTTTGCTAAAATGGAAAAAAAGATTATAGAGATATTTTATTTATTTATTTTACTATTATTCTTCCACTTATTTCCTTGTAATGCAAAAAAACAGAGAATTCACGCCGTAACTTAAATGAAATAGTTCAAAAGGAGCAACTATTTATTTCTAATTTTTAAAATTGTAAAGCATTTAGTACTTTATTGGGTATCCTTCATTATCAATTACAGCTTGAAGCCTATGTGGCATAAAGTCAACCAATTTTTCTGTGTATTCTGGACTAATACACTTTTCAGGTGTTGCATTTTTATGGATGTCAGATTTTCTTATATTTGGCTTCAAAATCGGCCACATATTTTCTACGACGTTCAAATCCGGTGATTGTGCAGGAGCTTCAAAAATGTAGGGACATTTATATATGTATTAACGATGTATGTATTATTTGTGACTTGTGCTTAGGGTCGTTTTCATGACAAAAGCAAAAGTCAATTTCAATTTGTAATTTTCTAGCGCTTTGAGCTAAATTTTCTTGCTGAAGTTTTAAATAATTATATTTGTTCATTGTTTCCTCGATAAAGGTAAAATTTCCAACTCCATTTGATGGCACGCATGCCCAAACCATAACGTTGTCACCGCCGTGTTTTATAGGGCAAATTTTGGAGTTTGAGATTAGTATTGGCCTCGTGCTATATAAAACGACCATCTGGTCCACATAAGTTTATTTTATTTATTTATTTACCTAGTCTACAAAAACCACAGCCTCTCAAAATGCAAAATGTTTTGGTTTTTTTGCATTACAATGAAATGAATCGACACTTTTTACTTGGGTGTTTGCTCTCCTTCTCAGCGCACACAACCGCAATTGCCACTAAAGTCCAAAATCGCAACAAGGTCCTCAAATCGCTTGCCGGCAGCACTTGTGGCAAAGACAAAGAACTGTTGCTATCGATATTTAAAGCAATTGGTCGGCCAGTTCTGAACTATGCTGCGCCTGTCTGGTTGCTTGGAACTAGTGACACGCAGTGGATAAAGCTACAGACATGCCAAAATACTGCCATTCGGACAGCGACCGGTTGCCTCCTTATGTCCCCTGTTCAACACCTTCACAACGAGGCACAAATTCTCCCTGTAATGGATCATAACAAACTGCTCAGCAAGCAGTTCCTGCTAGGATGTTACCGCAGTAAACGACATTCACCGTCAATAAACGACATTCACCGGGAGACCGTGACCACCTTCTTAAGAGATGAAGAGCTCCAGCTTCCCCGTGAGACACGTGTAACACTGGCACAATTACGTTCTGGATACTGTAGCAGGTTAAACTCCTACTTATCCAGAATCGACCCCAACATACCAAACATAAGTCCGGCATGTGAAGGCAGCCCGCACGACACTAACCACCTTTTCACATGCCCTCTAAAACCGACTCATCTAACACCTCTCTCCCCCTGGACCCAACCCGTCCAAACAGCATGTTTCCTGGGCCTACCTTTAGATGAGCTAGACGAACACGACCGGTGATATGCCCTACACTGGCGGGGCTTCTATTACTGTTAAACAAACAAACAAACAAACACTTTTTTGCATTTTATGTAGAGAAATGAAATAAAGCAAAATAAGTAAAATATCTGCATAGTCTGTTTTTCCATTTTCGCAAAATATTATGAATAATAGAAGACTTTACAAAAAAAATCGTATCTGTAAGAAATAAGCCCCTTTGTTGGGGCTTTGGCGGAGCTCCTCCTCCTGTCTCTGGTGAGCGTCGTAACCTTCTTCTACATACGGAGGGATCTACAGTTTTATGGTGCCTTCGAATGGCAGATGATTTTTTATAAGGACCTTTCCCATTGCTGACATACACTCGGAAGTTTGCCATTGCCTGCCGCCACTAGGAACAACTTTTTCTATCATTTGTGCACGAGGTTCGAGTCCGAGCAGCATCGAAAGGTAGTCACGTACCAACCCTCTCGGCTGCGGCGGCCGCCTATGCATTTTATTTTTGAATTTTATTATTTTAAATTAAATATCGTCATCATCAATTCTTTTTGGAATTGGAATGGAACATAGGGCCCTGCTCTGTCTTTTATTTCAATATAATATGTGTATATATTTGTATATAGGGATATGTTTACGTTTGTAAAAACAAAACAATTGACGACTCGTACAACAACCCTCAGCTGAGTCTTATTCGACGCTCATATTTATTCGCATTAATTCCTGGTAAACTCTCACTCAAGACTTCTTTCGCTGTGTGCTACGTGACTATTTCTACCGCACTATGGTGAGTCGTCAAAGATCGAAAATCTCTCTTGCCGATTGAAAGTGGTTTGCATGCGATTCTCCAAAGAGTCTTTTGCGATCGAAATGGCTAGCTGGGTTATGTTGGACACGTAGCTACAGGTGAGCGTCTTGGTTTTCAATACACAGAGATTTACTTTGAGATTTCACTCTCTCACACACTACTGAGAAAGTGCTCTGGGAGAGTTGGATTCGAAGCTTATTGTGAAAAAAGGTATTTAATGCAATTACAATACAAATTCAAATAGAACAAAATGCAATGAGGTAAAAAAACTAAATAAACAAAAACTAAAAAATTAATATACAAAAATAAAAAAATTAAAAAATAATACAAAGTAAAATTTTACTTGATATTTAAATTTGAATAATATTTAAATGATTTAAAATAACTCAAAATCAAATAAAATAATTTGTTAAAATTTGTATGTTTTGTGTGTGTGTGTTTTGTTTTTGTTTTGCGTTCGGTTGACCGCATCCATAGTTTGTAATCACCCTTCAGTTAAAAGCTACTACAGGGTGGGCCAAATAAGACCTACTAATGTTAAGCACAAATAACTTTTTTATTTTTAGACATATTTATTTTTCTCTTTTTGTATGTTATAATTGAATTGTTGGAAATTTATTATGGAACCCTACAGTACAACACAACCCGTTAAAATTATAGAGTTTTTCTATTCTTACACAATTAGCCACACAAATTGATTTTTTAAATAATGTTTTGATTTCGGATAAAGCGCGTTTCCATTTAAATGGTTATGTCCACAAACAAAACTGTAGATTGTGGGGCTCTGAAAATGCAAGGGCAACACACCAACATCAGTTGCACCCATATAAATGTACTGTTTGGTGCGGTGTTATGGCCATTAGAGTTATCGGCCCATATTTCTTCGAAAATGACGATGAAACGCCGGAATCGATTTCAGGAGCTTCTTACAGAACATTGATTGAAAACTTTTTGCGGCCAATGGCGGGCAGTATCCTAATTTGTGGTTTCAACAAGAAGGAGCAACTGCGCTTACTGCTAGGCAGTAGTCTTTAGTCATTAGTAGGACTTATGTGGTCAACCCTGTAGTTTTGAACTAACTTACCACCAGTTTGCTTCGCAGCTGAAATAGCTCGTCTTCCATCATTTTAAATGCTAACAAGTCGTATTTTTAACATGGCGATGGATGCCCTGCGTCAGCATTTTAATCGATTAATTAATTAATGTGATAGTTGTGAACTAGACGGCTCCAGTATAGTAACATGCAAGTAATGGAGCGCTTAAAGGTCAAAATAAAGATTTCCCGTCTCTTTAATTTTTTTTTAAATTTAGTAGATCAGTTATTCAAAAACAAAATTGGATGATTAATTTTGCGCCACCTTGCACAAATCAATGAACCATTCAGCATCTACAAGTCTTATAGCAGTTTTTGAACTAATTAATAATGGACAAAAAAAGGGTTATGGCCTCCATCAACATTTACAGTCATGATTCGCATAATTCGCTTTGCGCGCATTCTTACAATTTTTATGTATAGTATGGAGCATTTTTTTCCATACACCTCTAATTCTGCAACTGGTACAATTCGAACTACTCTTGAACTATTTAATATGACTTCCATCAAATAAGAGTTTCCTGAGTAGTTTGGTCAGAGCTGGTTTGCAACCAACCTTGTAATAATAATTGACCGAGAAAATTTGAAAATTCTTCGGAGTCTTCTGGTTGAGCACACAAATTATCCAAATTCACCACCAAGAATTATTCAATTATGCTTGTAAAACTGTCGACTAACATTTGATATTTTGAGAGCCACTGGGCCTAAATTTTTCACCAAAGGTGCTTGTCTCGACTAATACTTTTTGGTAACTATGGTAAAATACTGGTTGACGGTGTGGGCACTTTCAAAAGGCTGGAGGTAAGCAATTCAACACAAGCGGTGGAAAGCAATGCATAACAAAATTTGTGCTCCAAAATGATATCCAAATTTCGTATATTTTATTTTATACGAAAATTTAAAGAACTAAAAGATTGAAGGAACATGAAGCATGAAAAAAAAAATGTATTTATAGGAAAAAGGCGTGTTCACACATATTTCAACATTATTTTCCGCAAATGCAACTTACCTTACTTTATTTTGCAATTTGTAATTGTGAGCAAAAATACTTCTTGTATACATTTCTCTTCTTCTCAATTGAGTGATATTTTTCATGAGACTTATGAGAGATTTTATCAAGTAAATTGTTACAAACTAGTGAGTTATAGGAGCAATTTATATTAGGAAAGATACGAGTTTTGTTAGAAAAACTCAGCTTATTCGATATTCGAAGAAATGAAGTTTAAAAGTCCCAATGATGCGAAAAAACCGGTGGGAGCACCCTAATGCATATACGCATTTTCTTGCATGTGTAGTAGTTGCAGATATTCACATATTTATGCTTGTCAAGCACTCACCTGTCACTGTTTCGCCATTGAAAGTAATCTGTACGGTGTGTATTCCCGGTTCGTGGGGCGTGAAGCTGGCTACAAAACGTTGACCACCCAACGAACGTACCGACGATGTGACACGGCCACCATTGACAAGTATCTCCAAATTACCCGAACCAGCCTTCGAACCGTCGATCTCGAACTCTACGGGGCGTCCAATGGCACCGTTTGGAATATTCTGTACACGTATGGCACGCGCACCGGTGGCATTGTTGTCTATGGGTCGAAATCGCGATAGTGAACTATAGCCATAATGACCATTCCCATTGCCACCACCACCACCACCACCAGAGGTACTTTCCCTAACGACGTGCTCACTAGACTCCTTAACGGTCTTCGTGTAACCACCCGATTTGTCGGTGTAAGTGTTTTTGGAGTGTGATTTAACTGTAATGGCACTGGGTCTGCAAACGAATTCAGTTAAATTTTAGAAAATCAAAGGATTATATCTTTTTTTTTTCAGTAAACTCACTTGTAACGATCCACATCATCGACCGAATCACGTGATCCACGTCGATCAGAGTGATACTTTTGTTCCTGCAATGCAAATTTGTTGTATTGTGTATTGCGATGTGTTTCATGGTCGATATCGGGTCGATTGTACGAGAGGTCTGTATTCAATTGCTTTTCCGTCATATTTGCCAACGATTCGAGCGAATTATGCGAAAGCATATGTTTGGTTTTATTGATGACATCCCAGCTGTCGCGACGTGCCGTTGTCGGTTTGATTGATGATACGCGCACATTCGATGAGTGATCGATGCGCGGTTCAGGTGAGGCGGTACGACGCAAGCGCTCAGCAGTTGTGTAGAGTGAGGGGCTGGCACGTACATTGGAGTCGGAAACATAATTAGAGGTCGATTTGTATGTCGAAGATTTCTCAACGGTGCGAGAAGTTTCGTAATCGGAGCGATTATTTAGACCGTTCTGAAAGATTATGGAAAACAGAAATAGTTAGATGTGAATTTTAAAGCAAATTTTAAAGCTTTGAATTCTTTAATCTAGCAGCGTTTTAATTAGTTTGATATCTATATCTGCCATCACTTATAGGAAAAGACTTCGGTTGGACGGGACCTATGTCAACCTGTATCAACAGATGATTCTTTCAAGTTCGCTAAGAGCCGAGTAGCGGCGCCCCGATATGTGCAACCTTCTGAAGCTATTACCACGGTGCTTAATGCTTAATGGCGTCACGACGTTCCTACGGCAGGTGGTTCTACGTTACCGGAACCACCAGGATTTATATCCGGTCAAGGACTGTCACTTCAGCAGCATTCCTCCTATATGCATGAGGAATGCTTATGCTGCTACAACAACAACAAAACTTCACTTGGATTATGGCAGCGGTTTGTTTATGTACAGACTGCGTTTGGGTTGGTGAAATACAAAAAAAAAGTCAGTACAGTTCCGCGCAAGTTGCTTCGTTGCCGTCTGAAAAACGACTGGTTGGACGAGCGTGTGAATACAAGTGAAATGATCGTGCAGAATTTGTCTGCGAATCTCCCAAGTGACATGGCAGCCGAAGTTTCCCTCACAATTTTCTTTTTCCCCAAATCTAAAGAGCAAAACCTTAGTTGCCTACCCTATTTTATTTTTCACCATAGCAGATAGAACAAACCCGGTAATCTATCATCCTTGACGTCAGTCAATCAAATAATTCCTTCACAACTAAAATTTGGGTGAGTAAAATGCGTAAATTTAAAAGGAATGAAATTTTAAAGAACAAACCCTTTCAGTTTAATTTTCATTAGTGTGGGCGGCTCTGAGCATGGAGGAGTTCTTGGAGCATGAGAAAAAAATCTTTGTATCACGGCAACATCACGGAACTTAATTGCCTCCATTTGAGGGTCTGAATAAAATATATTTTTTTATACACAAGCTGCTGAAGAAACTCATGAAGTCCGCGGCTAACTTCTTATTGACTTGGCCTGCCTTTGATATTTGATTGATGGTATTTAAAATTTACTTTTCTTAATTTTAACTATTTTTGGTAATGGCAACCGGTTTTCGTTTCAGGCCAACAAGTAACTCTACATGGCTAGTTAGTTATACTGTGCTCGTATTTTAAAGTTTTTTTTTGGGCAAGCATTTCCATAGTTGTTCTTTCTTAAGTGGGACCTTTGAATTTCATAGGGCACACTATTTTTGTCAGTTTGGCTCCAGTTTTCGAGATTACGGTGTTTGAAAAACTTCCTTGGCGCCGCTGAGAGCCCATTTAGAAACAACTTTACATTATAAATTTTGAAATGGAAAAAAATTGAATGAGAAGCTCGCCCAATCATCCGACGAAGGATATTATCGCCAATTACATGGCGAAAATTTGAAGTGGCTTTCCAATTTTCCCATGGAAACAAATACCATATTAAGTGTATGAGTACCATGAAAAAACTATTTACAGGGTGGTCCATACAGTTTCCTTATTTTTAATCATATTTTATTTTGACAATGTGAGCTTTTCCCCGCTGGAAGTCTTTATTGAAAGTCAGAATCATATCTTCGCGGCTATTTTAACAAAAAAAAAAAATGCCGCTCCTGGGGAAAATGCGCACGTGATCGTCGAGAAGCCAATGCATCCTTAGAGAATGACATTTTGATATGGATTTTGAAATGGTGGAATCACTAGCCTATTTTCCTTTTAAAAAGCTGCTGAATGTGCCATTTCCGTCAACGGTGAGTGCTACAGAGGCATGATAAACGATATTTCTTATCGACTGTTGAGAGGGCAGAAAATGTAATTTTCTTTAAGTTTGAGTGCTACATTTTGACAGCATACCCATATTTCAGAAAGGAACATGAAATATATATAAAGATCTGCAACATTTATGGGTAGAATAGAAAGCACCCGAAGTAAAGGGTTTTCCAATAAGAGGTGTTATTTTGATATTCAAGGAAAAATGCATTTATATTAAAAATAAATGATCGGATGTTTACTTCATTATAAAGAGACCTTCCTCTTGCCTATAATAGTGGAAAATAACATCAGGCAAATGACCACCCCAACCACGCTTACAGGACAATATCCTTTTCATGAAATTTTCCATAACCGAATTGCAAAGTGGCTGCCCTATAACCTCGGTAGCCTCACGAGTTCCAACTTTGACTTCTTGAATCGACCCTGGGCTGTTGGCGTAGACCTTCTCTTTCACGCAGCCCCAAAGAAAAAAGTCACAAGATGTTAAATCACAAGATCTCGGTGGCCAATTGTGATCATCTGTTTGAGAGGTAACACGGACCGGAAACTTTTCCCGTAAAAGATCAATGGTTTCGTTGCTTGTGTGGTACGTAGCGCCGTCTTGTTGAAAATAACCGTTGTCCAGATCAATGCCATCTAATTGCGGCCATATAAAATCGTTAATCACCTCTCGATAGCGCAATCCAATTCAAAATAAAACCTGTTATTGGAAAACCCTTAGTACATTTCTGAATTCTTAGTAAAGAAAAAGCGCTTTTTCAGTATCTTAATTAGCGAGAATGAGCGAAACATGTGTTCTTACCCCAACCAGTACTGATTCGAGACCTTACGATTTCTTCTCTATATAGACTCCGTTGCAAAATGATATTCGCACCACAATTTTTTTTATAAAAATATAGTGTATACTACAACAAAAACCACACAAAAAAAGTTTTAAACTTTGCACACAATTTTTCGAATTTCATCAAAGCTTTAAACTTTGAATTTAAACAAGAATTTTAAGAATTTTTGTAGGTATGCAGTTTTATAGCTCATAGAGTTTTATTATAATAAGGCGCAAGTTTCAAATGATTTCAAAATAGTATTGATTTTTGAGAATTTTTGAGGTGTCACGCCTTTTCTTCCATACAAAGTGCTTGCTGGAATTTTTTATATGGAAAAAAGGGTCGGTTAACAAAACAAATCAACGGTTTTTTGTAGTTACTTGAAATTTTAGTATTAGTATGAACTATCCATACATATAATTTTATAAATAAAGAGTGGTGTGTCGTTGGGTTATGAATTAATAATGATTAGGTCAAGTACATGTCAAAGGTTAATTTCGTTTGAAGACGATTTAATTTTTTTTTTTCATTTTTAAGAAGAAGTAAAAGGACCAAAAAGTATCAATGCACATTTTCTATATTTATTTACATATATAAATTCTTGCTCACCTTATTCAGAGTTGTGACTGGGCTGCCAATTCGGTGTGTGGCTGTCGAAATGTAGGCATTGCTGGGTGAATAACGTTGCACCGGCGAAATTGAGGTGTGTCGTGGACTGGCGCTTAAGTTGCGCGCATTCGACTCATATGGAATCGAAGTTTTAATTGTCAATGGACTGTGGGTGCGTACTTCACTCGAGCGTATCTGTGGGAAGTGCAGCGCAAAAGCAAAAATGTTAGGGAAAATAAACAAAATACTCGTTTGTATGTAAATATGTAAACAAACGAAATAATACCAACAACTTATTGAGCACTTATACGAAACAATAGCGACAAGGTTAAACACATCAAACATTTAAACAAACAATATTAACTAATTATTGAAGTAATTACACTAGGTATCGGGCTGAGACGTGTCGCGAAAGTAGTTGCCGATTTGACATTGGCTGTGTGACTCTGCTGTTGCTGCTGCACATGGAATTGTTGGTAGAGCGATGGCGCTTGCGTTGGCGAGTCATCAAAGCGATCTTCGCGTGGTGGCGCCAATTTCAAATCGCGATCATTGCGCTTACGATGGTACAGCTCATTCTCTTTGTCGTAGTAGTAGTCGTGTTTGGTGGTGGACGAATTCGAAGAAACTTTCGAGTCACGACGTGTCGTATTGAGGGTATACAAATCGGTTGAGTTGATATATTTGGTTGTAGGAGAATTGTTGTATAGATCGCGTGAGAGGAGTTGGGAAGCCGGTGGTGGTGTGGGGGAAGTTGCCAATTTATCCTAAACACGCAATTTTGCAATGTGTGGGAATGCGCGGGAGAGTGCAATTGTAAGGATACACAAATTAAAGATATACATACATACATATATGGGGGAAGAAGAGAGAGAGTGATTAAAGACATTTTTGGTTAGTTTCGGTTGATTTGGAGTCTAAAATTGTATATTAGTAGCGAATGCGTGGGTGCGAGGCGGCGTAAAGCAGTGCGGGTTTCGTCTTCAATATTAGTGATAGCGGAATATGATTTATTAGTGAGTAAACTACAATATATTATATGTACATACATATCTACAATCATACGTGTTTTTATATTGACTATGCAGGTAACCGAAGCAACTGATCTAACTCGGATAAAGCTATCCATCTCTCTACACTCCGATTCTGCGTAGGAACTGAAGATCAGTCACTACAGCTACCTGCGGCCCATTTCAGACATACAATTATGATTTTAGCACAAATGACCACTTCCAAGCTTACAACTCCCAATTTCGTTTATCTTTTCACACTTACCTCACTCTCTCTTTTGTAGTAGCTCGATGTGGTGCGGTAGTCGGGTGTATCGATTTTCGGTGATACTTGCGGCGAGTATGATCTTTGTCGTTCTGCGCTGTTGTGATTCAATAAATCTCGACGTGAGAGCGAAGCTGTTGCTGCCGACGTAGTATTCCTATAGTCATTGTGTCTCGTATTTGTGGTGGAAGTGTAATGCATCGAGGGACTCTCTGAGCGATGTTTGCTCTCATGCAAAGGGCTGCTACGCGTTTTGCCCGAACGTCCTTTGGTGCCGACACGCATAATGAACGGCGAACCTTTCACATCGTAACCATTGAAATATATGTACACGCGATATTTGCCATTTTGGCGTGGCATGAAGGTGACTCTATACTTATTCTCAACGATCTTTTCAATAGAGCAGACAAGCGAACGTTTGTCATGCACAATGTCCACATGCAGTTCGCCAGTGACACCAACGCCACGTGCATCCACCTCGAAGGAGTGTGCTCGCAACGGCATTGCGCCATCCAAGCCATGCACCGAGACGCCGCTAGCATCGAAGACGGCACAAGTGAATGGTCCTCCCTGAATATGACGGCCCTGGTAGGTAATGGCGATTTCCCAAATGCCTGCTTCGTCCGGCTTGAATATGGCACTGTGTCCTTCCTCGACCTTCTTCAACGGGCAGTTGTGAGAGATGCCAGTTGGCGAAACGGCAGTGACGAGTATGTCTTCGGTCTTTGGTGCGCCAGTGGCGTTGACTAGCACCTCGACAAGACTACCTAGAGCACAGGGTGCCATGCCAGGTGGTGCCACTTGTATAAAACGTGGCAGCACACGGAAGAAATGTCCGCCCAGACTATCGTCGCCAATCTCCACAACTATCTCATGCATGCCATACTTGTCGGGTATGTAGACGCCTTCGCCATGTGGATTGAGACGTACCGGTTGCGGCTGGCCTGATGGTGGCACTACAAATGCCTTCACCGAGCTAAGGCTAATATCGCGTGAGAGCACATCGATGCGGAAATGAGTCTGAAAAGGAATTTGTATCAGAGCGCATTACGTTTTAAGGTTCTATCTGTTATACGTACCGGTTCACCAACACGTCCAGAATTGCTTTCCATTAAAACATTGATTAAATCGGAAAGTGGTGGTCGGGGTGGCACCCATTGTAAGTGTGCAGCATAAGCCATTATGCCCAAATGCTCTACTTCTGGATTAGCCATGTCCTTGGCTGTGAGTATGGGTTGAACGCCCAGACGCTGGCCAGCTTCCACCGCTTTACGTATATTATTTTCATAATGGAAAGGGTCGGTACTTAATTTTTCGGGTGCAGGTGCAGGGCCACCGAGACCTTTAATAATTTCACACATAACGCGTCCATCGTTCCAGTCCGTCTACACAAAAACAGGGAAATATTACGAAAAATCACTGGATGACTATTTCAAAACTGCTTCGAAACTTACCGTGAAATTCTTAACAGAATCCTTGACCTGTGTATTAACCCAACGCATTGTAGCATTATAACCTGGTCCACCAGGCTTCATGAAGTACGATAGATATGTCATACCAGATAATTCATCCAACCATGGGGAAGCCAAATACTCCGGTTCCAACACTTTTGGCACACCGAACTCACTTTGGGCCAAATTCATGGCATTCGTGCAGTTGCGCACACTTTGACTAGGATCCAGCGAACGCCAATGTGGAAACAGGCCTGGTTGACAGTAGTCCAACAATGCGGCCAAGTTGACACCACTATTCCAGTCCGTGGTCAAATTGGTGATCTTGCATTCGGGTAGCGCTGCCTGCAACCAGGCGAGCATAAGCTTTCTGGGTGGGAACTTGCTGCGACCGATTTGGTAACGCACAATCAGCGACCAGATAAGACCCAAAATGAGTTTCACATTGCCATTCACAATGTCTACATTGCCAATATTGACGAGTTTGATGTGGTCCTTTTCGACGGCACTTAACGCTGTTGTTGCGTTCTCAAGGTAATGATGTTGATTGGCTGGACGTCGGTTCCATGATGGTTTAAGTGGACGTGTTTGCAGGTTCTCCACCAGCGCGCAGAGACAAGTGCCATCACAGAAGTCGGTCGCCCAATCGTGGACCTAGAGAGAAAGATATAATAAGAATAAACATTTTAGTAAAAGAAATTAGTGCGAGTACAGAGCAAGAGATTATACAAGAAGAAGTTAAATAATTAGAACAAATAGTTACAGCCTTCAATTTTGTGTGAGCAATCGTTCATTTGAAAGTGTTCAAACTTGCATCCAAAGCAGTATTTGTTTTCCTGATTTATTGAAAAAGGCAGTAAGTATTAAGCCGCATAGAAATAAGCTGTCAACATTCAACATGGCTCTTGAATAGTATTGCAGTCCTACTTTTTTCTTCAAAGTTTCTTATATTGCTTAACCTATGTAAAGATTATGGCAGGTAAGCCAACAAAAGTAAAATTGCAGAAATTTCTTAATGAGGGATTTGACGTTTTCAATTATTACTGATATGATTTGAAGCGCCCCAAGTGTTTTTCTACCAAGCGAAACTTTGGAGCTGATTTCTTGAATGTTTGTGCTGGATTCAATTGCCACAAAGGAGCACCAAAGTGAAAAATTTCCAGACGTATGAATTCAGAAGGTAACATAAATTCGTTGGATGAAGTTCTGATTAACTCTATGGATGACGTAAACACTACCGCCATATTTTAGCACGATGTCTCTGTCATACATGCGTCGCGCGCCACCCGAAATTTACTTCAGGAAAAACTAATTGAAGTACACATTAGGATGGCCACCACCGCACCCGGACTTATATTCGAGCGAGAACATGTGGGGCAACCTTCCTCGTCGAGTAAGTGCTGGAAGACATAAGTTTTAGATAGTGTAAGGGCTGGGTAATGCAGTCATTGAAGAATAGGGTCGAATTCCTCTTTCAGAGATTAAAATTGTCGTTGTTTCGATGTCGGAGACGGATTTTTGAAGTGATAATTAAATCTGCAGGTGGGACTACTATTAATTTTATGCCACCTACATTTGTTATGCTTTTCCGACTAATTGTTTTATTTTAATCGAGTTGAGCAAATAAGTTAGAATTTTCTTTTTGGAAAAAAAGAAACATTAATAAAGAAACTTTGTATTGCGTTTAAATAAAGAACTTTCATGCGCAGCATATCATGAGTTTCTTTCGTTAGTTTCTTGTCTGCAATCACTCCTCCTATTTTATCGTTATTATTATTCATTTATTTACGAAATGAAGAGAAGGCATAGCTAAAAGCTGGCAGGTTAAAACTTTACCTGTGTTAGTAGTATGGAGATTGTTTTGCTTTGATTGATTGCGCTTCTTCTGCAATACAATGTGCTAGTTCACACCACGCCGATGAACGATTTTCAGAGGACGCAGTTTTAGAAGCGACCGTAGCCGAATGTGTTGGTGCGTGACTACCATCCATCCATCGTGGAACCACCAAAATAAAGGAAAGGTTTCTAATAGTGGTCGCGGCTCGGCAAGCAATGGCAAACCTCTGCCATGGAAAAGCTCCTCATATATAGTTTTGAAAAGCAAATAATTCTACAAAATTTTCTTAATGAAATCTTCATAAAAGATTTGGACCAGTTTTTACTATTTTTCCAAGTTTTTTTTTTTTTTTTAATTTTCATACATTTTTTTAACTTCGTTACATTTTTTAATTTACTTTAATATTTTATAAAAACATAGTTTGTTTTACAACAAATAATACCTAAGTTAAAATTAAAACTGTGTAAAAATTGCACTAATTTTCATTATGGAGAATTTTCAATAAAGTGAAAATTGAGGAATAATTGAATGAATGGAGAACACCGTCTGGGGGAAAATTTTCAAAAATTAAGAAGAATTTGTGCTTTATTGTAAACAAAAATTTTTAAATTGTATTGATACTAAAATCATAAAACTGCTTGGTGGCCGCCGTAGCCAAATGGTTTGGTGCGTGATTACCATTCGGAATTCACAGAGAGAACGTAGGTTCGAATCTCGGTGAAACATCAAAAATAAGAAAAACATGTTTCTAAAAGCAGTCGCCCCTCGGCAGGCAATAGCAAACCTCCGAGTATATTTCTGCCGTGAAAAAGCTCCTCATAAAAATATCTGCCGTTCGGAGTCGGCTTGAAACTGTAGGTCCCTCCATTTGTGGAACAACATCAAGACGCACACCTCAAATAAAGGGTGGTTAAATTTTAAGGGCCGTTGTTGAATGTGAACGACACCTAAACGTCAAGTTTTTTCTGCATTTTATTTCACATTTTTCCATTTTAGATTATCTCAATTTGAACCATGGAAAGATACATAATCGAGCATCGCGATAAAGTTATTCAGGCTTATTAAGGAAACGGGCGTTCAAATCAAAATGCATATCGCGTACTTCGTGAAGAAAATCATCGTCAGTGATGTGGCACATTTTCACCTCAGTGGGTGTTTTATCACAATTTACCGATTTTTTTTTATCTTGTACAAAGTTTGAAAATTTGATTTAGATGTTATTTGTTATAGAATGAACTATGTTTGTATAAAAAGTTAATGAAAATTAAAAAGACTAAAGTAAGTTAGTCAAAACTAATCAAAAATTTTGCGGTCGTTTTTTCGAGGCTTGTAGGTATGTTGGTGTATATCAAGTAAGACAAAGCTTTTATAACATATGTAGATATGTAGATGCAATCGAAATATTTGTGAGTTCATTCAAATATTTGCACAAATATTTCAAAACTCGAAGTTTTTACACACACATAAGCACATGCAAATAGTTTGCCCTTTAAGTTAATTAGTTTGTGTCAAACTCTTACACGTCCAAGGTCTGGCACTCGACTCCATACTTTGTTATGCAAATAGATATGAAAATTTTGTGTACCAAGTTAATGCACAATTAAATGTAAAATTAAATATTTGTCATTTCTGTTTTTTGTTTCCACTGAGAAAATGACCCTCTTTATTTTAAGGGAGCACAAAGGGAAATACTTTGTAAAGACGAAAAGGAATTCCGAAGTTAAATAGTGACATTTTGTTTGATAGAAAACCTGACATGGCTTCGAAAGAAAGGAGGGCGGGAAAGCCAAATACAAAGTCAAAAGCAACTGCAACAGCAACAGCAATAAAAACAAAACGATTGAAGGATTACAAAAAGCTTTCTATGTGCGAGTATTTGACATAGAAAACTTTATATGTCGGTCCAAATGTACACAGCTGACTTTAAGTGCCGCAATTGAAAAGTGGACGTATGTATAATTGCTCATAAAGGGTGTTACAAAGGAGGCTGTTCAAGCTCGAATTTGAGATAAACAAGTTTTGTAGGTAGCATGAATTTTTTTAGTGAGAAAAAGTTTTGAAAATATAATACATAAAATACTAATATATTTTTGTATTGTCAATTTAAGTGATCCCGACTTAAATAGTTAAAAAAATTACATTTTAGTGCACTTTCAGCTATTGAAAGGTAGATCATTTTTTAATTTTAGCTTTAGCTTGCCTACAAAATGAACTCACTTCATCTTGGTTAATTTTTTCCAGATTTTTGTGATTAATTATAGATGAGTCCTCATATTTCGGCGTTAATGCATATGTATGTACAGGTAACTCGCTCACAGGCATGCGTTCCCCTTTTCGTCTAAAGAAACTTAAAATAGATGCACTTACTTTATATTATAAAGCATTTGCAATACTTTTTCAATTGAAAAATAAGTGGGAACGCAATTCAGAAAATAGTTTTTAATTCAAATGTTCTCAAATGTAATTTGCGTGGTAATAACATCCTAATTAATCTGTACTATTACTAAATATTAATTATCAAAACACAAAAATGCAGTAGTAGTGTTTTTATGCGTAATTATATGTGTAGGTATGAACATATGCAAGTCGGAACAGTCGGAAGTCGTTCGTTGTTGTATGTAGTTATACGTTTGTGGTGGTAATACAAAAACGAGTCAGCACAATTCCCTACATTGTTCTCTATGATGTGAATATATTAACAGAGAACGTTAATGATATTAGTTATTTAACATAAAAGCCAACAATAACATTAATCTTATATGTAAATATACAGGGTTGGCCATATTAAACTGACCCATGTGATTATTAAAAAAATATGGAAAAAGAAACATTTTTTTGTGTTTCATTGTGAAAAACATTTAATTTAGTTCAAGGAGATTCGTTTACATCACTTTTTGAATATGATATCGCGCAAGTGGTCGCCCTTAGCTCGTATAGCGTAATGTGCCCGTTTTTCGGCGTTTTCCATAGTTTTGGCCAGCGTCTCGGCCGATATGGCGGCTATTTCCCGACGGATATTGGCCTTAACCCTCCGATGTTCATATGGGTCTGGCCAGACCCATTCGATCTTTAAATGTATGTAGATCTTTTATTTTTAATATCTGAGGCTTCTTAGTCCATGACTTCCTAAAATGTAGTGTGCTAAACACAATGAAGTAGCAAAATTAAGAGTTTTGCTATATTTGTTGTAAAAATAATACTTTAAACTAATTTCGTTAATTAAGCTCACATGGGTCTGTGCAGACCCATATAAGCTTCTCATGTAAATTGGTTAACCGTTAGGTGTAAACAACTAAACTGTTAGCGGAGGCAGCGACAGAGATAATTTTTTAGTTGACATTTGAAAATTAAAGTGAATACGTGTTTTTTAATTAGTGGGAAGTGTTTTTTTTAATAAAATGGAACAAGTAAATATGGATGAAGTTGATGTGATGACGCATTTGCTTCGTAATCTAAGTGCAGCAAATGTGAGTCCGGAAGAACGTCAGCGACTTCAGGCACAAATTGAAGAAATTATGGGACAGGAGTCCGATCCATTTGAAACAAGTGGCGACGTGGAAGATGATGAATATTTTCCAGATGAAGACGACTTCGGTGAAGCATCAGATATAGAACAGGAAATCGAGTTAGAGGCTGTTCTGGATGAAAACCATGATGATATTGAGAATTTTTATAGAGAAGCTATCGCCCTTCAGGCTTCAACCACAATGGAATCATGCAGCACATCTATTACCCAGGGCCTTATATACAGGTCGAAAGATGGTAAGATGTGGAATTCAAATCCTCCACCACCTGGAAGGCCTCGTTGTCACAATGTTACAACTTTTACTCGTAAAGGGCCACTACGAGGAGCGCCACCGCGTCATAAAGCTCTTTTCAAGCTATTGCTGTCTCCTGTGACCTGGATTTGTGACTCAGTTTCAAACTACCCTTTGAAAGGTATAATTTATACCGAAAACCACCAGGTGGCCAGCGAGAAACGAATCAAGGTGAACGGGTCGTCATGAAATTGATGGAAAATTATATGGAAAGCGGTAGGACTGTTTATGCTGACAATTTTTTTTCAAGATACAACTTGGTAGAAATGTTGATGGATCGTAGAGTGGCTTTCGTCGGTACCGTAAGAAAAAATAAGACCTTCATTCCGCATGAATTGCTTAACCCGAAGCGTGATGTTAAAAGCACTTTATTTTGTTATCACAATAATAATATCGCTCTGTGCTCGTATATGGCAAAGCCGAAAAAGCCAGTAATTATGTTATCCACTGCCCATTACCGTCAAAGCACCGATCCATTGAAAGGATTCAAGCCAGATCAAATTTTGGACTACAATAAATTTAAAGCAGGGGTAGATACAATGGATCAAATGTTGACTGGCTATTCATGCAAACGCTCGACAAACCGTTGGACACTGGCAATGTTTTATAATATGCTTGATATTGCCGGTTTGGCCTCTTTCATGATCTATGACGAGCTGAATCCGGCAAAGCAGAGAGATAAGAGGCGCTCATTATTCATTGAATCGGCACGGCAGCTAGTTATCCCACATATGACGAAACGGGCGACTAACCCATTAGTAGGAGGTTTGCTCATATAAGACAAGCAATGAATCTTTTCAATATCAAGGTGAATATGAATTATGTACACACCTACATATATCTCCGCGTATAAAGATATGTGTATGCATGTATTCATATTTACTAATTTGAAATAAATAATTTCGCTACTTATAGGTACCGGAATCTTGTCCATCGACATCAGATGCAGCACAGCAACAATCATATGCTCAAGTTGCTTCAACAGGGTCATCGTGCTATCATCGTGCTGCTTCTTCTTCGAAAAAGCGACGTAAAACTCGTTATAACTGCAGCAAATTTAATCGTCCCATATGTCTTAATGAACATTCCATGCAACTATATAGTTGTAAACCCAATTGATCTTCGTAATTAATACTAATCCGTTCGAATAAATAAATAAAATTATTTTTAAAACCGTATTTCTTACATTATTTGTATGGGTCTGGCCAGACCCTTATGATGCACTTACCGCATCATAAGGCACCGAACATCGGAGGGTTAAGTGCGCCTAGTGTCTTTGGCTTGTTGACGTAAACCTTAGATTTCAAATTACAGTAAAAAGTTATAGGGTTACTCAATGGGTCAGTTTAATATGGCCAACCCTGTGCATAACCCTTGCTTTGTGCTGCATTTCGCACGCATTAACAGCAGTAGAGCAGTCTCATTTTGCCGGCGAACAGCGCAGTTATGTGGAAGTGTATGTTGTATCTGCGGGATTTTCGAAGTCCTCGAGTCACGTTTTTAAGAACCATTTAAAAAAATGTCCCATAAGACAATGAAAAACATTTACAAAATCTATAGCCAAATTAAAAATAAATCGGTACAGCCATTCTCGAGCTTTGCGAACAGGAGAATATGTATTTACATATTAGTATAGAATTTGGGGTAGATTACTACAAATCTATTTGGCTTATCAAATCCAATGCGGCTAATAATCGTTTCTGAGAAATGGAATTAGGCATATCATTTTTAAATTTGATTTTATTTCACGAAATATAATATCGCAAACAAAGGTAAGTAGCGGAGACTATAGGCTACTTTGGTAAATTGATATGATTACTTCTAGAACGAACGAATGGGGCTGGCCAGTTAATAACGGGACATTTAGAAAATTATATCATCATGTTTGTTATGCAAAATATTCTATATTTCCCCCATTGTGTGACTATTTTTATTTGGGCCTCAATTTCCCATTTCAAATTTCGGGCATTTATGTAACACTAGAGATATACAGATTTTAACTGAGAGCTAGTGGGCTACAAAAACTTCCACAAGCTGTCGACAATCTTCAAAGTAGCCATGAATTGTGCCAAAATGTTATATGGGTTCCAGGCTAGTACAACATCGGGGACATATAGGCATATTCTTACTAATATGAAAGTTACCTTTTTTGAGAGATTTGCAGGAAAAGCGAGTGAAAGCTGACGTGACGAGTACACCTGCAGAATCGCCCGCCAATGCTAAAAGCACAGTATACCAGATAAACCCAGCACACTCATTTCTGCCGTGATGGGGCACTGCCTGATTGGCGGACATAAATTTTGCAAAAGATGTTTAGAAAAGACAATTTTGTACCTTCTGACCCACCGTTCTGCTTCCTCCAGATGAATAGTGCACATTGGTTTTAGAAGCGAACTAGACAAGTTCTTACAATGAGGTATACGCCTGAGTGTGTTCCATTGTGAGCAACTTCGGCAACCTATTCTAACCTAACCTAACATTGCCGGTGCTAATAGTGTAAGGTGGTGTAAGTCCTATTTTGGAAGAAGTGACTTGAAAGTGTTGGCTTAAGTTAGTTGTGAGGAGAGGTCCAAGGTATATTTTAATGCAAAAAATTTAAAAATAATCCTTTTAATTGACCACTTATTTCTTTAATAGCATTTACATTTCTTGGAAAGGCATGACCTGCAGGTGTAGCGAGTAAATAACGAGACTAACGCAGCTATAGAAGAAACTTGAATGCGTCAAACGCCAGCGACCTCAAGCTGCTTAGTGTAAAGCCTTTCTTTCGAGCGCAGTACCTGTCATTTCTTTAAGGGAATCGATTTGACCTCAATCAACAACATTTTTGGAAAATACAAATCTTGATTATTACAACTCAAAAATGCTCGAAGATAAACGTTGCTTTTATTTATTTATTAAACGTACTTTTTGGCATCAATTCAGGACTGGTATAGCTTCCTTACAAAATAATGCGTAAAAACATCGCCAAAGTTGAAAGGAGGCGAAAAAAATGAATCCCAATTTTGTTTCATAATGAACATGTACCTGCATGATTCAAAAGTTCCAAGTCTCGTCTTTGAAAAACCGATAAGATATTGAAAATTAGCGGATAATCAACTATGTTATAGACTTACACTATGATCAGATAGTACCGGGAATGTTTAAATAAAACAAAACGGAGTTAAATTTCAGGCAAATTTGTTTTATCTCTTTCAAAGTATGACCCAGTCCTCCAAGCACCCCTGGTAGGCCGACGAACGGATGGCCTCCAGCTCCTTCGTCGAATTCTCTTTGATCTCCTCTATCGACTGAAATCCCCTTCCACCAAGTGGTAACTCCAACTTGGGAAACAAAAGGAAGTCGCTCGGGGCCATATCAGGTGAATACGATGCTTGAACGATGGTATTTACTTGGTGTTTAGTCAAATAATCCAGCACAATTTTGGCTCGGTGCGATGGCGCGTTATCATCATGCAAAATCCAAGAATTGTTCCCCCACATTTCCGGCCGTTTGCGACGTACAGCATCTCTCAAACGCCACAAAACGGATAAATAATATTCTTTATCGACTGTCTGGCCCGATGGAAGGTACTCATGTTGCACTACGGCTTTGTAATCGAAGAAAACAGTCACCATCACCTTCTCGGTACTTTTTGACTATAGGGTATAAGTACGCAAAGTTGCGAAAAAGCGTAAGTCAAGATTTTGGGGGTATTTGAAAAACTTCGTATTTCGATTCTTGCTTTATTCGACAAGTCCTACAAGAAAAATAACATCACTACCGAACTATTATTAGTCAACATTGCCATCTTCGCAGTTGATTTCTTACTCGGGACCTACCGAATAGTAGTAGCCCATTCGGCAACTACGGCTTCCTACCGGTATACCCTGTATTTATGTTTTCGTGCGTGCATTCGTGTGGTTATGTGCACCTACACTAGTCTATTAGAAACCCTGAAAACATGACAAATTTTCACTTTACTTTACATGCGGTGTGGACTTGAATGCGGGTCTAATTAGCACTACAAATTTGGTATCTATGTGGCTTTGCATTTGTATGAGAGAGTATGTGTCTGTGTGGCTGGGTGTGTGTGTGTGTGCTAATAGCATTTGTATATAGCACATTTGACTGTGAATGTCGGCATTATTTGTTCATTGCGAGAGTGAGCTTGAGAATCAGCAAATATGCAGCGAGCTGACATCAACTTTCATCACCGCCAAATAGGCAGTCAGCCTGTCAGTCGGTCAGTAAGAAAAACAACAAAAGTAAAAGCAATGCAGTGAAAAGTTAGAAAAGGGCTGAGTAAAATGTAAAAATCCACACAATAGAATTTTGCAATGACAAATAAAATAATTACAAAAATAAATAGTCGATGGTGGTAGAGGAGAGATAAAATACCTATATATAATAAAGAGTGGTGAAGAAGTACTTGTAGTTATTGGCAGAGGGAACATGTAAGAGCGCGTAATGCTGGCAGTGTCAATAAGTATTGAGACGAATGCGCAATGATGTGTAACAAGAGCAGAACCAGCCGCAAAATACAGTCATAGCTGAATGTACGCGTATGTATGTAATTATGTGCGTATGTATCAGGGATGTCTATCCCGGGATTTCGGAATTTTCGGTATTTTCAGAATTTGTAATTTTTTACGAAACATTTGCAAAGGAGGCGGAAAACAGAAACAAAAACAAAAATATTCAAACATATCCATATTTGCTAAAAATATAAGCCAATGTTGCTATTTTTTTTGTTAAAGGTGTAATTTTTTTGTTCTATTATGTTCCATTTGTTCCGCTTCATTTGTACCAGATTAAAAAAATAGACGCCTCCAATTCGCTATTTCTCTGCTCGCTTTGTTTGGGTTCTTCTCGCTTGACGAAAAATTTGTATGCGAAAGCAATAATAAAGTTATCGAGCAAGATTCGCCACAAGCGAGTATTGTGATGCCCCCTAGAAATGGTATAAACTCACTACATTCAATACTGCCAACTTTTCTTTGTGATATTGGGCAGATCGCATAAGGCCGCATTCATACAGGCCAACTTTTGTTGCTTCAACTCGTAACTTGTGGAGAGCACCGTGTCGGCCGTGCTCAGTTAACACGCTATGTGTTGTTGGTCTTCTCATTGGCTGTAGACTAAAAACTAAAGCAGAGTTGCCTTGTGTGCACATGACGAGCAACAGGAAAGCTGAAGTAACAAAAGTTTCTTTGTATAAAAGCGGTCTTACTAATACTTATTAAGGCTCTCGCCTCATTTGAAAGAAAAAAAACAAAATAGATTTTTGTTTTATTTATTTATGCAGATTACATGTTCAAAAGTATCGTCCCCAAACGATTTTCCGACATCCCGAATATTTACGGAGATATACCCATTTTAGTGACGCAGCCTCTACAGCAAAACTTCAGAATTAGTTTTAAGGCAAAACAAAGCATGGATTGATATTTATACAAAAAATGAAGTTTACCTTGTGAAAGCAAAACTTTAGTATTTTTTTGGACCTTTAAATTAAAACAAAAGGTCAAAAAATGATTTTTCATCTCTGAACGTCGGCCATTTTGTCAAATTGTTTGTTTTTTTAAAGATCGTAGTTCACACGATAACAAAATTGATATTAAACAAGAACCTTGTTGTGTTTTTTGATTTCAGACAACTGTGAGTCCCGGAATCCGTGTCGCCAGCGACATACCTTTGTTTGGAGGAGCATATTTGAAGGCTGACAACTTTTTGAACGAACCTTGTATGGGAAAATTACTTTTTTTATAATAGATAAAAAAAAATGCTGAAAACAAACATAAAAAATCTTTTTTGGTTTCCGCTTTACACGCATTTAAAGAAACACCCAAAAACCACCATTTAAGTGCTTCGTAAAATAAATGTAATTTATAGCAGCTCTGTTCCAGTGCTGCCAACATTTGTTTATTTATGTCAGTTGCTTCATGTATTCGCCACTCGCCTTGCGAATCGAAGGCACCTGGGTTTTTCAATTGGCGCGAATCGATTTTGGCGCCCTGTGGCAGCCATTTTGTTTTGGTGACATCTGTCAAATCTTTTGTTTATTATTCAGTTGTTTATGCCAAATCATCATGGCAAGTTACACGATTGAACAGCACGTTCAAATGATAAAACTTTATTATCAAAATGAGTGTTCATTAACGGAAACCTTGCGCGCATTGCGCCCATTTTTCGGTAGACGTGGTGGCCCTTCCAATTTCTTATGGCCCATATTGAACCATATGGACCTAGACGACATATGGTTCCAGCAGGACGGCGCTACGTGCCACACAGCAAACGCCACGATTGACATTCTGCATGCATACCCGCCCGTATTGAAAAACCCTTTATAAGAATTTCTTACAACTTCAAAACATGATTGCTTACCCTTTAAATTTTTTCACATCGAACTTTTTCGAAATATTTTAAGTTATTTTGTCAGATATGTACACCCTCAAGTTTTATTATATGCATGTAAATTTAACTACTGCCTTTCCTCTTGCAACTAATGCAACAATTTTTAATTTAAATAAGAAAAGGATGTTAAAAACCCCTTTACTTCTTGTTTATTATAGGGTAAAAGAACTTCTCAAACAATATTAATGTAATTTTTTTTGAGCTAAGTTGTTCCAAAGTAGTAAATATCCAGTTCCGTAAATCTCGTGATCGTAAAAGCGGAAAAATGTACATCTCAGGTATGTATGTACATAAGTAATATTGTAAGCATGTATGTGTGCACAACTAATATATTTCACATATTGTACGCATTCTACTCTAATCTGCTAACTGACCCACTTTAGCATTCATCAACTCGCATTCAACGATTACATTGCTATACTTACATATACATGCGCACATACATACATACATAAAACAGCGTTTCAATAACATAGCAAAATTTAAAAGTGACAATCCATGTTAATCGAACTTCTAGTGCTGCATTATGAATTGCAAATAACAAATTTCACATTTCGCAGCGAGTGTCGAGTGTCAAATGTCGAGTGTAGAGATTCGATTGCCAGCCGCTCAAGTCAAAAGTCATTTGTACTACAAATGTTCGCCGCCCAAACCTAAACCCCGTCGTGATCTGCAGCATTCAAGTGCACTGGCAGCATTACAAAATTATCTTCACACACTCACACCCACATACGTAATACAAATATTTATGCGCATAATAACTAAAGCAGAGTGATGTTAAAAGCGGACAAGCGCACAACTTTGCGACATGCGGCATGCTGGGTGTGGCGTCTATTTACCTTTGCCCTTAACAGACAGCCATTGGCAGGCCGACCGACTCTCAACGTAACTGAGCCGGACATTGGTGCAAGCGCTGATAATAGAGGTTTTGAAATACTCTGAATGCAAAGGTGATGGATGCAGCGCTTGCAATGATGAAATGATTTCAATGGGTTGAGTGCTTTGTTGGAGTTTCATATATAATATAATACAGTAAGTACAATACAACAAATTTAAATTTTGATGAGTGGAACAGAAAAACGACCATATAATCCTGAGAGTACATCCCTAATAAACCATTTTTGTGGAACAAGAGGCTCTCGAATTTTTTACAATGGGTCAAAGTTTCTAATTTTTGATTATGGATAGGCGAGTTTTCCTATCAATTACGAGTAATTGCTTATATTAACGGTTTTTGTGCCCTTGATAGCGTCAACTTGAATTTAGTGGCAAATATTTACTTCTTAAAGAAGAGGTAAAATGGAAAAGAAAAAAAAGGAACCTAGTGCGTTCAAATGGTCTCCAAAAATGATTTTCCAAAATTCTATTATAAAATATTTCTATTAAAAATCCACACATTAATTGCAACTGATTATGTTTACGCTTTTCTATGTCAAAACAGCTTTTGGTAGTGTAATTAATTTTAAACTAAAAAAGTATTAGAATCTTTTTCTCGAACACTCCAGCGGCCGCTTCATCGGATGCCGCCACTACGCCATATAATAGAAGAGGCATGTAGATGACGTTGAAAGGGATATCTTGGTACACTTTCTTCTACTTTATATTCACCTTCACTGCAATTGAAAATTTCACATACTCGAAAATGACAACATGAAAATATTTTGCTACAAATTATATATTCGTATGTAGGAATGTTTGTATGAGAAAGAAGTCAACCAAATGTAGATTTAAGCAAAACACTACTAACAATAAAAAAAAAAAATAATAAATGCCCACAACAAAAGCAAACTGCTTGTCACTGACAATTATGAGAAGCGGAATTTCTGAGCCACCTTCAATTTAACTTCCGTAGCCTTAGTTGGTTGCCGTTGTTTCAGCACCAGCAAAACTGGCAAGAGACTCGACAGCCACGCCGATGATGGCCCTGTGAAAGTGTCATGTCAACGGCAGCGGCGCAACACAGGGCGGGCACTTTGCTTGCAAAATTCATTGGCATGGACGTACATGGGCGGTTGGCTTGTTAGCGGCAGCCAATGGTTGTGTGATCGTTGTGGCAGCCGAAGTTTCCATCACTGTCAACGCATCATTTCCACCGGAGTGCTGTTGCCGCTGCTACCGATGTTGTATTATTTCGTATAGCACCGCTGTTTTCGTTGCGGTGGTGATTGTTGAATAAAACATTACGTTAAGCGACTACAGAGTTGCAGCTGCCGCAAACGTGTGTTGGTAAGTGATGGATTTATTTAAAATATTTGAACGAAAACATTGAAACCTCGGAAATATACATACATACGTATGTGTATATACATACAGAAATAAATTGGTAAATATATTTCGAAAGTTAAATGGAATGAAAAACGAAAAAAAAAATAAATAAAGCAAAAATTAAGTTAAAAATACAAGTAAATTTAAGAAAAAATACCAAATTAAAATAAAGATAAAGAAAATGTAGTTTAAATTAAAATATAATAAATTGAAACAAAGCGCAAAAAAAAACTTAAAATTAATAATCTTCTCAAAAACAAATTGAATTAAAATAGAATATGTATAATGAAATCAAGAGAATAAAAAAGTTTAATATAAAGAAAAGTTAAACATGAAATTAAATGCAGATGAAAAAAGTAAAAATATATGAAAAGGTAAGAAAATTTTACTAAAATCAAATTATATATTACTAAAATATAGAACAAGATAGGATATAGATCAAGGACAAAAAAACAATTTTATAAAAAAATATCAAATAAAGAAAATATGAAATATAAAAATAAAAAAGAGCTAACAAAATTTGATGTATATTAAGTTAAATTGAAATATAATGAGATGAAATAAAAAGAACATGAAATAAAATTAAAATAAAAATGTAATTAAAAAAAATTTAATAATAACGAAATGAAACAAAGTAAAAAAAAAATATATAAAAACAAAGAGAAATAAATATATAAAAAGATAAGTTAGAAATAAAGTGAAAATAAAATAAAAATATAAAAAACGTAGGAAATATTTTACTAAAATCATCCGTTTGCTGGCACGGAAGGATGAGCAGACGTAGCTAAATCGACCGTTTTACTGATTCGGAGCATTTAGATATCTATGTATATGGCTATATATTTATCGATTCCTTTATGCTGCTACGTAAAACCGTTATGTGAAAAAAATTGTAAACACGAGAAAAATAAAATGAAATGGCATACAAAAATTTAATTAAATTGAAATGTATTAAAAAAACAATAAGAAATAAAAAAATCAAATATTAATATAAACTGAAAAGAAAAAATTATAATAAAATAATACAAATGAAATAACATAAAATAAAAATAAAATATTAACTATATATAATAAAATAAAGTAGAAAAGTACCAGAAAATTAATTTATTAATCAATTACTTGAATTTAAAAAAATTAAAATGAAAATATAAAAGTTTCATACAGATGAATTTAATCCAATTTAAGGCAGCAATCTGTGACTCATTCCTTTTGTAAATAACAAAATAATAAAATCACATAACCACCTGTCATTACACGGCCGCCAGTTGGGCGCATTTTTGGGTGTGTTCACGAACAAATTTATTTGCGCGTAATTGTGCAATTTGTGGTGTCTGTGTATGTGTATGTACTCGTATATGGAAAAATTGTTTTTCCGCGCGACAAGTTTCGCATATAAAAATATAGATTTGTATAGCAGATGTTGATGTTCATAGTGTTATTTTTTCGTTTGTTTGAGGATATTTGCTGATTTCAAGTTGAGCGATTTCGAATTGTTAAACTTGTTTATCGACGCGACACTCTACCATATTTGGTTGGAAGGAAAGGCGAACTGGTTGCCCATTTTGGGAATGTTGCACTTGAAATGAATTATATATATTACATTGGTACATATATTTTGCTTGCAACAATTCAACCAATTGCTATGAAAAATTATTTCAATATTTTTTGCTATCAAGTGAAATAAAAAATTGTTACTTGAAATAACTGAACTGGAAGCGAGACAGCTGAGATAAATATTATTCCCAGAATAGAGAAATTGTTGTATTTTTTCTATTCAATAACTGTACTTGCCCACTTATATTCTTTTAGAATAAAATATTTCACGGAAAATAATAGTTATGTAGGTAGAAGGTGGCCATAACACACACCCACAGTCGCGCTACGTACATTTTTTTCATGAATGTATACTTATACTATATATGTACGTACATACATATGCAAATATATAACTATTTTAAATTGCAGGTATGGAAATGCGTAACGCGAATCTATTTCTAGTTACTCCTGCTCAAAACCGCACCTACACATACACACTTAATTACAAACCACGCTCCTCATATCATTCATACATATGTACATACATACACATGTTTACTTACATGTACACACGTATGTGCAATCACCAAACCATTAAGAAGTTTAAATTGCGAGTGTAAAAACAAAAATGTTCAAAAATCGTTTTATAATTTAATTCACCTCGTTCGCTTGCTTCACTTCAAAGTTAAAGTTTGTTAGCCTGCCACATTTGTCATCGTCACCATCGTTTCTGGCGTTGTCACACAGTTGACACCCACATATCCCGTACATTCAACCGCACAATTTGATGACGATGTATTCTAACTCAGAACTGTACGTGTGTGTGTGTGTATGTGAGTGTATTTGTGCTAATTTGTGTGCATATATGTGTAAACAAATACTTTGTTGTTGTTTTTGATGACCATGGTTGACAGGTGTTCAACTTTACGCCAACTTTTACATGCAAATAGGTTTGTTTTTGTATCTAGGTATATGTATGTATGTATGTGTGTATGTATTGTATGTACCTTCATGGCTTTATAAAAATTAGCAAATCTATTGTACATATATAAGTACATATATATGAAGTCATTCAAAAATATTTGTATTGATTATAAATTTAAACTATTTTGGCCATCTGTTCGTAGTTATTTATTTGAAGAATTTGTTGTGGGCATCGAGTGTAGATTAGATGAGCTACTCAAAATGGTATGCCTTTAAAATATTTGAATCAAAATATGTTACAAAATTTCTAAAACTAAACATTAGTAATCACATAAAACAATTATTTCTTTTGTGTATAAACTAATGAAGTATATTAATGAAAACACAGTAAATCCGTCGAAAGTCTGTAGTAAAATTATCGATTTTTTTATACGATCATCATCTGAAATCAACCAGTTAATTTGAAATAAGTTAATCAACCTAAACCTAATCGCAGAAATCTGGAAATTCGAAATTTCGGAGTTTTTAGAAAATACATTTTGGGACCCCTCGAGTAAAAATTGATGAAAAATTATATGAGGTGTTATTTTCGTATTCAAATAAAAATGCTATTTTTGAATATAAATGATCGGATGTTTATTTCATTATAAAGAGGAAGGTATGCCGTTAACAGTGAAAAATAACATCAGGCAAACGACCACCACGACCACGCTTACAGGACAATACCCATGATTTTCCAATTCATGAAAATTTCCATAACCGAATTGCAAAATGGCTGCCCTATGTCCTCGATAGCCTCACGAATTCCATCTTTGATGTTTGAATCGACCCTGGGTTGTTGGCGTAGACCTTCTCTTTCACGTAGCCCCAAAGAAAAAAGTCACAAGGTGTTAAATCACAAGTGGTGCTTCATGCCTGGAGTCTCGAGCCCGGGCACTATTGAGTATTAGTCACGCACCAACCCATTTGGCTACCGCGGCTTCTGCAAAACATACGTCCTTGATCAGAAAGTTCTCGGAACAACCGCCAGGTGACGCTCTAAGTCAGTTGAGTTCAGTTTTTTTGTTAGGTTGCCATATTTCTACTAAAATGTTATCGCCATTATTTGACATATGCGAAGTTATACTGTCTTGAGAAAGTCTACCCCTGTACGTGTTTTCGATTTTTTATTTCATTTCAGAATAGGATTCAATGGTATGAACACTTTAGAAATGTTGGGAAACGATTTCGGTAATGATACTAGGAAGAAAACAGCTATTTGACGCTTCAGAAGAGATCGTGAGCTCATCGAGGGTGACGAATGTATTGGCAGGCCGACAACATCTAAAACTCATGAAAATATCAATAAAGTGAAACAAATCGATTAGTAAGTCCAAATTAATCATTAAAGAGCTGGCAGAGAACTTGAACATTGCTTATAGATATAGATAGTGCTGCTGCAAAGTTGGTCCCAAAGGAGCTGAATTTAATTAAAAAAGGGACCGCGTTGCTGTAGCCAAAGACATGCTTTTCAAGACTGATTTCGGCCCAGTGTCCATCAAACACATCATTGCTGGTTTAAGAGTACGACAGGCTATCCATACATCAGGCGAGTGAATGGAGAGCTACAAATAAGGTCAGAGAGTTAATAAGAACTATTACTTGGGCATTATGAGACATTTATCTGAAGTGGTTCGCCAAAAAAGAAAGGATTTGTGGGATTTTGTACCATGAGAACGGGGGTATTACTTCATTAAAGCTTGAATGCAGTGAACCTGAACTCTGTCAAACAAATCAGTCATGCTATGCAATCTATTGGATTTTCTGCAATGATCGTTATGATCACTTTCTCTCTAAACAGCTAACGAGAGCTTCAGCTGTTACCATTATTTTGTATGAACGAACCCTAATTTTATGAATTGTAGTGGACATTGGGCGTTAACTATAAACTTGAAAATATAGTTCACCACTGCGGGCGCTCTCATCGTTAAATACGTAAACGTATTTGTAATTATGATTTGTTTTTGTCAATATCAATACTGGGAGTAGTTTTGGAGAACATGTATTTATTCTAAATCCACTACCAGACGGGATAGCCAAAAAACATATAACTTTCTGTAATGTGAGCTATTTTGTATAGATCTTGAAGTAGTCACTGACGTCTGACAAGTTTTTCGGCAAATTCCGGCAGAATGTTTCTCACGTTTTTTTAAGGCAATTTTACAAGCTTTTATACGCTGTGTGTTAAAAGCGGTAGGCATGCAACTCCTAATTTTTGCTTACTAAACTGCAAACTATGGTGGCAAATTTCATGCAATCCTAGGATAATACCCAATTTCTTAAATTTTTCACATATGCAGGTGAGCTGGAGACATACTCCTTTCTGAAATCGCTCCTAATTTTACCACAAATTAAAAATTAAAAACAAAACTAGCAGCTTAACGACTGTGAGAAAAAGCAAAATAGCGAAGCGGGTGTGGCGACAAGAGTATAGAATGAATGAAAATGAGTTATGTACTTCGATCCCATGGTCTGTTGTAATTTCTACTCATCATAGTACCTCATCCAAATTCCGTTCGCTTAGTAATCCTAAGCGGGTTTGGGTTGAGCGTATGTGCCTTTCTTCCGGCATTTTATCCGTTCCTTTGGCTGCGCAATCTGCAGTGACTTGTAAGAATGCTCACAGGCATTCTCAGTTTGTTCTAAGGCAGGGTTATGAGCTGCCTGGACCTCTTTTAACTGTTTATTCAATTTTTTTATTTTTTAATAAAATTATACTTCATACTTTCTCGTTAGAATTTTAAGAAAAGCTCGAGGTGTGCAATTTTTAGCCCATTAAATTTTGATATAATATTATGCCAGTTTTAAGTAGTACGGAATTATGCTGGTTTGTGATAATATTTTTTGTTGACGGTGTTATGCATTTTCTTTCCTATAACGAATGCTGTTCTTGTTGTTGTGCTCGTTTGTTTTATATGGAGAAAAAATGCACAAGATCGCTAGCACAAAAATTGTCGAAAATCAAAGGCACTTGAGCGACTTACATTTTATTATACTACTACTTATACAAAAAAAATTTTAAAATTTATAAAACTGCACATCAAAAGTTTTTATAGAAATTCCAATTACAAAACGTAGAATTGTGATAAAAAGTGTGTTGGAAGTGGAAGTTTTCTAATTTTTTATAAAGTTTGAGACATGGAATAATTAGTTTTTGCCAGACAATGAGCTATACTTTTATTATTTATTTATTATTACAATATTTGTTAGTTCAACAAAAAATCTTGAATATTCAAATAAAAAAAACCTAAAAATATCCTAACTAGTCCAAATATGTGCTATCATTTGTCGCGGGCAGTAAATTACGCACTTACATTTAAGCAAATTATTTATTAAGTAAGCAACAAAAAATAATAATAAAAATATTCACTTTTGCAGACAACCCGCTTGGAAGCCAACCTCAGCCATTGAGGCCGAGCGTTTGGGCCAACTACGAATTCCGGCACAGAAATGCAGCACTTGGCCAAAACAAACCTGCAGTGAGCAGCAAACAACAATTTTAGCCAGCTGTTAGTAGGTGGCGATAGAAGGTAGCACCGGAGAAGTATGTGCAACGAATACCAGAACACGGAGGGGTGGTAAACCATCAAGCGTGCCATGGCATGGCATGAGAACCAGAGGAAATGGAAATAAGGTTGCAGCGATCGAAAGTCAGTCAGTTAAAGTAAAATTAGCCGACAAGTCGAGTTAGTAGTCGTTAGTCAACCTGGTTAGCCAACTGCATGCCTGAATGGCCGAGTGAGCAGGCGGATGAAAAATTTCATTCATTGCTTTCGTTGGTAGTCTGGGGGAGGGCGCTGAACCACAGCGGTAAATAGTGGTGTATTGGTGGTGTTGGCAGTTGGACGCTATTCGCGACAGACAAGTTTATTAACATGGCAAAACAAGTCTGCGAGGAATAACAACAAAGACAAAAATCAGCACAAGAAATGTAATGCAAAAGAAAAAAGAAACCAAGTCAAGTTTGATAGCTGCATTAAAGTTGGCAGCTAAAGCAAAAAAAAAAAACTAATAATAAAAAATAAAGGTGAGATACAATTGGCCCAAACTACGTTGCGGTGCGTTGGCCTCAATTAAAAATTCATTTCACTCTCATTTGCGGGCCGTATATTTCGTTGTTTTTGTCGTCGCTAAGGTGCCACTCTTTTTGCGGGCTGACGCGTTTTACAGTTTCGTTTGTGGGATTAGATTATTTAAATGCAAAAAAAAAAAAAGAAAAATTAACAAAAAAAAAGTAATAATAATCTGCCCAAATGTATTTTTATTTATTAGCTAAATTTCGGTGAAAAAGCAACAACTGTGACATTCACAATAATAACAATAGCATTAAGCAAATCAGAAATTATGCAAAGCTGGCTCTTAAAAAATATGAAAGAAACATTAATTGTTAGCGTCAAAATTAATTTGTGAGCTAACAAAACAACAATAAAAACAAGTATTTCAGCCGCCTTCGCCGCTAGCGCATGAATTTGCTAAGCTATAAATAGTTGTGAATGGGTATTTTCTCGTTTTTTTCTCAATTCCTTAAATGAACATTACAAAATATTGGCGCTTAATTTGCATTTTATTTATTTTTGAATTTTTGAATTTTTGAATTCTTAATTTTATTTATTTAATGTTTAATGATTATTATTCACCTTTTTTAATAGCCGTGAGCCGCACACAATATCTCAAAGTTTAGTGTGGGGATCTCATTGTTCAAATCAGGAAGTACGAAATTTTAGCCCATTTCTTGACAGAAGCCGGTTTTCAATGAAAACATTTCAAAGCAGAAGACCTTAACTAGACCGACCGACGCTGAATCCGGCCAAGGACTGTCACTCCAGCAGCATTCCACGTATATATGGAATATTAATGCTACTACAACCACAATAACAGCAACAACAATGTCAACTCATTTTTGGGGAAAACCTTTTGGCCGAATACCTAAGCAATTGGGGATAATTATTCCATTACTTCGGAGCAATTTATTTGCATACCAGCAAAACCCCAGCTCAGGTTATCTAAGTGCATCTAGACTATCCACTTTTTTCCAAGTTATTTGCCTTCATGTATCTATAAATTATTTATTAAGTAATAAACTAAGCGTGGGCTTTATGCAAAGTCAAATCGATTTATAAATACAATTTTTAGAAACATCTCGACCTCAGCGCCGCCTAGCAATTTCTATACATACATCTTGCGACAGCACATCAATACATAATTTGACCAGTTTTAACTGTTTTCCTTTCTTGTTTTTGAATTATTTTTATTTGTGTGTTACAGTATAGGTCATTATACCTATAACAAAAATTATGTCATCCAATTTTGAAATTTTATACAAAAGTTAGAAAAATTCCGCAAATTTCTATCTTCATTATATAGTTTTTAATTAGAATTTCTAGAAAGACTATTGGCATGTATCTACTTTTATAGCTCCTAATTTTAATGCAATAAGGCGCAGGTTTGAAATTGTTGAAAAATCCTATTGATTTTTTATCATTTTTTCCCCAGACGGTGTTACGCATTTTCTCCATATACCGAATGCACGACTTTATAATACATATATCAACGGGATTTTTTAGCAAAATTATGCGATATAGAAATACATATATTTAGATATCAAATGAAGGAAGAATACCAAGATAATAAAATTTATGACAAAAATAACAATTTATAACAATCTTGCAAAAAATGTGTAAAAAATATGTTTTTGAATTTTCGTGCTTCAAATTACTTGAAAATTTCCATGCGATTTATTTAAAAAAGCATTGTGTTAAATACCATTATGGACCCTTTTGACAGACTTAAGGTAACCAATAGATTAATGCTAACTAACCACTTTCCATTTCACAGTGTCAATTTGACTGATGGTTACTGTTGTTAACAAATGTCTACTCACTCGTTAACCAAAGAAAGCAAAGATGTTTTTGAGTTCTCTTGGGATTCTTCTTTTATTTCATTCTCATATATCTATAAAGAAAATTTAAAAAAAGTTTCAAAATGTCAAGGATTTCCGCCCATAATAGGAAGTAAACTAAAAAAAATTGGAACAAATTTGGTAATTTTGAAATTTATTCAAAGTTCAAAATAATTTTTTTGTAGTATAAAATTTACTTAAAGAAATGTTTGGACAAACAATTTTGTTTCAGTTCAAAATCTTTGATGAAGTACTTTTTTTTGTCATTTAAAAAAACCAGCCTTCACTCAATGCATTAAAGCTAAAACTATTCTGGGTCCGTGAAAGCTGCATAGTGGGATTCCATAAATTTCATAGTTATATTAAATATTTATTATTACACGTACAGTGAATCGGTGAAAAGGACTATTCTAGACAAGTACACATAGTAGTGGAGAGCTTACAGAAGTTGGCGAAATCCGCAAATCTCTATACCGACCTCAGTGAATTTGGCTGAATCAGCTGGTGTATTGTTTTTAATTTTTATTATTATTAACGCCTCAATTTATTTGACTATATCGTTCTCTATCTTGTTCCTCCATTTGTTAGGTCACCATAAGAAATACTCTCGTGAACTTCCCAATCTTGTGATCTATTATTCTTGCTTCCGCATCGTTTCGATCACGTAGAACTGTCGTGCTAATTCCGCTAATTTGTCTTGCTTTAAGCTCGGCGGCCGCCGTAGCCGAATGGGTTCGTGCGTAACTACCATTTGGAATTCTGAGAGAACGTAGGTTCGAATCTCGGTGAAAGACCAAAAATGAAAAAAACATAATTTTTTCTAATAGCGGTCCCCCGCCAGACAATGTAAAAACCACCGAGTGTATTACTGCCATGAAAAAGTTCCTCATAAAAAATATCTGCCATTCGGAGTCGGCTTGAAACTGTAGGTTCCTCCATTTGTGGAACAACATCAACACGCACGCCACAAATTCGAGGAAGAGCTCGGCCAAACACCCAGAAAGGGTGTACGCGCCAATTATATACTTGCATATATACGAGGTGTGTTCAAAAGTATCGCGAATTTTGAATTTTCGCAAGCTACGTATTTCGAATTTCGATTGTTTTGTGGCGATATGTAGGTACTCATGTCTCTCATTCATGCCGACGAGTTCGGTCATTTTGAATGTTCAGTTAATTGTTGACAGCTGCTTTGCTTGCACGTGTTTCGGCTCGTCTTCGAATATTACCTATTCAAAACCATGTATCAAAGAACTTAATCAAATTTTGTGTGCAAAACGAAATTAAGCGCGCGGATGCATTCCGAATGTGTGTGTCATACGGAGAAGCTACTTTGGACCAAAGCAACATTTATCGGTGGTACAAAATGTTCTCAAAAGGCCGAGAGGATGGGAACAACGAAAAGCGTGTCGGACGCCCGAAACCTTCAACAACAGACGAAAAAATTGATAAAGTGAGAAAAAAGTATTGGCAAATCGTCGAATCACCGTTAGAGAAGTTGCTGAGGACCTAGACATATCGATTGGCTCGTGCTATTAGTTTTTTTTTAATGATTTGGGTCGCCGCAAAATTCGTACCAAAACTGCTCAATTTCGACCAAAAGAAGCATCGCAGGAACATTGCTAATGAAATGTTGGACTCTGTCCGCGACGACCCAAATTTGCTTCAGAGGGTCATAACTGGTGACGAATCGTGGGTTTATGGTTATGACGTGGAGACCAAGGCTCAATCATCTCAATGGAAGCTGCCGCACGAACGAAGACCGAAAAAAGCGCCCCAAGTTCGGTCGAATGTAAAAGTTTTGCTTACCGTTTTCTTCGATTGCAGGGGCGTTGTGCATCATAAGTTCTTGCCACAGGGTAAAACGGTCTATAAGGAATATTACCTGCAAGTTATACGCAATTTGCGCGAAGCAATCCGCCAGAAATGTCCGGATTTCTGGAAGAACAAAAATTGGCTGTTGCATCACGATAACGCCTCTGCTCACACATCGCTGCTTGTGCGCGACTTTTTGGCCAAAAACAACACACTAATAACGCCACAGCAACCGTATTTCACAGATCTGGCCCCCTTGTTCCCGAAACTGAAGAGGCCCATGGAAAGACGACGCTACGCTAGGATTGACGAGATAAAGACGGCATCGAAGGAGGAGCTGAAGAAGTTAAAATAAAAAAAAAATTTTTTTGAAGTGCTTCGAAGATTGGAAAAACGTTGGCACAAGTGCATAATATCTCAGGGGGATTACTTTGAAGGGGACAAAGTAGATTTTAATGAATAAATAAATAATTTTTGAAAAAACGCAAAATTCGCGATACTTTTTGAACACACCTCGTATATATATATTAAGCTCGTTTCACGTGTTTTTTCACAGAGGTCTCTAGAACAAGCAGAAAAATTAAAAACATAGCTTTTAATGGTCGATTTTGCTTCTTTATATGCTTCTTTGAAGAGCATCTTCGTTATCGTTATCATTGCTTTTCGTTGAAATTTTTTCCAAGATTTTATTACCTTCCAATATACCAGCGGAATTTTTCCTTGCATGACGTATTAAAGGTTGACCATAATTTGTAAAATATTGCCAAAAAATACGAATTAAGGAGGGAATCAAAATGTATGAAAATTTCTCGAATTATCGTGTGTTTCAAATCAACGGGGCACGATTTATCGTCATTCTACTGTAATTTGTATTCCAAATATTCAGAATGTGATTTTTCGGTATATCGATATTTTTTTCAATATGAACCAAATCGCATTCTAAATACCATATTTTGAATTATTTCAATCCTATCGGTGTCTCCTAGCTGGGTAGATATTTAAATTGGCAAAGTTGTTTTTAGTTTATTTAAAATTTAAACTTAAATTTATTCAATTATGTACATAAAAGAATGATATTCAATAATTAAAAACAACTTAAAATTCTGATTTTTTTATAAGAAACTTTTTGAAAAGTCGTCAAGTTGTGCACAAAATTACGTCATTCTCTTACTGTCATCGACTTTATTCCTTATAGATTTGGCGGATTGTGCGCATGTGTGTATGTATGTATGTTTGTATCTATGTATGTCGATATGTGTATATGAATTTACTTTTGTTTGCACACCAACTAGCACGTAGTGGACATAAAATCCCATTTTATTTATTTCGAATGCTTTGGAGGGTCACAAAACTTTTAATTACAAAGACACGAAAGTTTAAAGGAATTAAAAAAAATAAAAAATAAAATGTCCGAAAATTGTCAAAATCTCAATGAATGAATGCGGCGAATTTGCAAAGTGAGTTGGCGTGTAAGAATATCCGATTTTATCCATTTTTGTTTTTCACATAAATTTTGGCTTTACTTGATTTAATCGTACGAAAATATTTATGTATAAGTATGTAAGTACACATGTGTTTTTGCTTGTGGGCAAGCTTAAGTTCGTTGTGGTTTTCTGATTCAATCTACGTTCAAAAACATGTCTCCAAAAATTGTTTGCGATGAACTGCTCCAACCTTGGCATTCGAACTGCCCAATTTGGTGGAGCCAAGTTTTGGTTTTCAGATTGTGCTTTTAAATATGCATACATAAGTATGTAGATACACAAAACGTAATGTAGGTAAGCTACGTACATAGTAATGCGATATAGTTTTTTTATTGTTATTAAAAAGTTTTACTTATATGTGTATTTTTATTTGTGATTTTTAAAAAGGTATTGTGTTTCCATTTTTATCTCACTTCATTGATTGATTTCATATTTAATGACTATTCAAAATTTTAATAACACATATAAGTATGTACTTTGCAATTTTAATTGAATGAATTTGATTTCAGCGACAATCAACTGAGTTGCATATATACAGAGTCTCAATCCCGGTAAAACCCCAAAGATTCCGGGATTATTAAAAAATTGAAATGAAGAAATCCCTAAATTTTTGGAATTTGTAATTTTTTACGGAGCATGTAGAATGGAGACATACAAATTTTCTTTTATGGGGTTAGGGGTAGTCAGAGGCCCGAAAAAATGATGCTTTTCAATAATTTTTTTTTTTGCCAGTCAATTGTTTCATTTTAGAAAAATCAAAACATAGCATTAATATGTCATATTTCGACTTAACTTAAGCAAAATTAAAAACAAAAAAAATTAATAATTGTAAAAGTTATCGCTGTTTGTATGGAGCCCGTTTCTCTAGAAGTCCCTAGCGGTAATCATCACAAGTCCTTGGAGATTCATCTAAAATCAATCAGACAAGAGAAATTAGTTTTATTAATAGATAATCTTGGGCCTGATCGAAGCTTTTTTTTCAAAATTAACAATATGACGGCTTCAGGAAGTATTTTTCAGATTTTCGCGAAAAAAACCGACAATTTGTTCTTTAGAAACAATCGAAAAAAATTCTTCGATCAGGCACGAGTTTTTTATGCTTTTCAAAAGCAGTATAAATTTTATTGAAATCTACTAAGCGGTTTGTAAGTTACAATGATCACCAGTTTAACAGAGTTTAACGAAGACGTTTTTTTTAGTGCTAACTGACGCCTGCAAAACCAAGTCCTTCTCCACCTGATCTTTCCAATACAGAGGAGGCCTGTGTCTTCCTTTGCTACCACCAGCTGATACCGCGTATCTCACGTAACTGGGGTCTTCTAAATTGATTATTGTCCTTCGTTTTATCAGATTGGTTTCAGGTTTAGAAGAAAAAATATTTTCCATATACTTTGACATATTGTTTTATTTACATTTTTAATAGTTTTTTAACACATTTGCTGGAATTTTGGAAATTTTTGCAATTGAATATCTTACTTTTAAAGCTATTCTGTCCAGGGCTTTGCACAGGAATGTTTTTAATATAATTTCAGTTATTTGTGGAAGTCATCAAGATATAGTCACTTTAACATATAGCTCCACAGGACTGATCCTTCAAATATAAGGTTCTCAGTGAACAAAATTTTCCAACACGTTTATCTCGAAAACTGAATCTAAACTGACACAACTGCAATGAATTTAGAAAGCCCGCTTTAAGATAGACGAACTATCAAAACTTTAACCCATCAAAACCTTTGCCAATCAATTTTTCGCTTAATGAATTAATGGAATTGGAAAATACAGCGAATCCACTATCAACAAAATAGCTTAATCAACAATGGCTAATACTCATGAAATATATGTTATGAAATATAAGAAAGGGCAAACAATTTCTATCTTTAAGCACTTCTTTGAAAAAGAAAAAGAAAATTATCAGTTGTTTAGCGATCCATAATTATCCAAGAAATAATTTTTTTTTGTGGTGTAAGTGCATTCGATTCACGCAAAATTTCTGAAATAGTACTGCCTAACATAGCAATCAAATAAAAAATTTCTAATCACATTCACGATTTCTTTATAACTTTCTGCAACAGTATAAGTTGCCACTGCGTCAGAGTAAAGTTATTAGATTATAATTTTTGAAATGTTACAAAACGCATTTCTACGTTTGTCTGGCAACGGCTGTTGTGATGTAACTTATTTTCTGTTAAAGTATTTTACGTGCATTGGTTTCAGTCGAGCATTTCAGCAAATATTATTGGTTTTTCTTTTTCAATAAATTTGGTTGTCTAATCGTGGTACAAACTTTCTTTGTTAGTCGAACTGTGTCAGTAGCACAAAAATATTTTTAGTTTTATCAGTGGGTGGGTAAGTTGAAATGACCACTAAAAAAGATTTAAAACCATTATATTTTATATCTCCCTAGACCGTAATATGGAAAAATTTAAACAATTAAACCTCGAGGGATGTAAGGCTATAATAGAGATGCTTAAAACCGGTGATTCCAAAAAAAGGAGCTAAGATATTTCAGTACTGCCGGAGAAAAAGTCACAAAGGCGTTCAAGAATATTAAGCGGATAGACGCTTCAATAACGACCAGGCAAACCACGAGTACCAGCGAAACGAGTTGTGGAAAGGATTAAGACAATTTCAAACTCAAATTCATTCATGTCAGCTCCTCTCAATTGCAAAACGAAGGTCATGAAGCAGCTTCAATTCAAACCATTCGCAGAAGATAGCATGAAGCTGGCAAACATGGGCGCATTGCAAGGGAAATTCCGTATGTTAGCAAAGTGAATATGAAACAAAGGATGGATTTTTACCAAACTCAAGTAAATTCTTAAATGCTCTGGCACAACATACTTTGGATGGATGGAGTCTATTGTCTCATTGTCTCATTGTAGGCTCTATAAATGGAGAATCGCTGCCTTATACGTAGACTAAACCAACACTTAAGGTTACTGAAAGCAATGGTTTGGGGTTGCATTCGCGCAAATAGTCCAGAGAAAATAGTAATATTGGAGGGAAAAGTAAACGCCGAAATTTCCATAAATATTATTTGAAACGTTGAAATATCTGAAGGCAATTATGAAACTTTGCATATCGTAACAAGCATCTTAAAGGGTTAACGAAGTGAAGAATTACATTAAAGAAACTTGAGAAAAAATTAAATTGTATGAAGATGATGAAGTTTATCAATACGATAATCGTTTATAGTAAATGTCTTCCATAAATGGAGATCATTGCGACTACTAATGTAAATGGCAACTTAATGATGCAACACTTTTCACGTGCCTTTTTGTTTAATGGATCATTTTACTGTGATGGCATACGAGATATTTTTAAATTTATCGTGTTATGATGTTTATGAGTTTAATTAATGAAAATACATAGCAATTCCATTACATACATTTTGGCTAGATGGAAACTTATTTATGTGATATACTGCATGTACATATAGTATGTATGTATGTCAATTGCTTAAATATGTATGTACTTAGCTTTTTAATACAAAATTTATTTCACATGGATGTATGTATATAAAATAGCACGCTACACACTAAGAGCGTATAAAATAGTTAAATATTTCGAGTAACGCTTATTTAGCACCCTGAGTGCCTCTAACTAACACTTCGCCACTCCACAACCGGCTTCCTTTACTTTTCAGCAATGCAATGAAAATAAAATAGTATTTCTCGGCGTGGCCACATTTTCAACGCTTTGTGCTGAAATTCAATCGGCAGAAAAAGTTAATTTCTTTTTTTTTTTAGCTCATTTGTTAATGTGTATGAGTGTGTACGTGTATTTGTTTTTAGAGTTGTTACGCTTGAAAAGTGCCAAATACTCGTATGCAAAGTGTAGCAATAAGCCAGAAAGAAAAAAAAAAATCGTCTACGATCAAATTACGATTTTATGCAACTGAGTAATTGGTTAAGGCAATAACAACAAAAATATTGTAATATGGAGACGAGTCGTTCGAATTGCCCGATAACCTCATTAGACGTTAAGCGCTTACGTTGAAGCCATTTGAAGGGATAGAGTGAGCTATTAAATGTGTACAATATTTACATAAGTATGCATATATGGAATTCATTACAAGTAATACGTGTATTAGGGATGTCCGTTCTGGGATCCCGGGATTCCGGGAGTTTTAAGTGCCAACAATATTCGAGATTTTGGAATGTTTAAGTCCCAAAATTACCGGGATTTTCGAGATTGGTAATTATTTACGAAGCATCTGAAATGTAGACAGAAAAACCATCTTTGACTCAAACTCTTTAGCGTATATGGACATATTTGGACCCTTTCGTTTTTGTTGTATTTATTTATTTATATTCTTACCTTTTCACTTTTTTGCAGCGATCTCATTTCGCCATATCTTGAGTTACTTAAAAAAACTCTTTACCCCAAAATTCCCTTCAAAAAAGGACTTGGGCAGTGGTACGGTAGATGATGAAAAAAGTCAGTATATTTACTTACTGATCTAAGCGGGATGATCAGGTGGAGGAGTTTCCTCAGAAAAGCTAAGCATCCGTGCATCTTTTCGCTTGCCTAATCCCTGTAGTGTCTTTCCGACAGAAGACATTACCATAAGAGAGTGCTTATTGCTCTTAAAGAAGATATCTCTAACTACGAAGGAAGTATATTCGTATATCGACTCGAGTAGTCAGGCAGCTCTGAAATCGTTAGAGGCAGTAAAACATTTGTCAAAACGGCAGTTAAATGCTACAAATTAATATGTGAATTATCGCAATATTTCGTAATAAACCAGGCACCCATATCGCCTGGCCATAGAAATATAGAAGGTAAATGAAAAGCAGATGAGCTTGCAAGATGAGCTACTTGCAAATTCTTAATAGATAGATATTATATCAATGCTGCTAATGCCCGTTGCTAAAAGCAGGTAAATTTGGGCAGAATGCAACCATGGTCGTACAAAATCACTACTGAATCTTGAGAGATAGGTTATGAGAAATTCGATAGGAGTGCTAACAGGGGATTATGTAATTGGATGCCGTGCAAATAGACTGAGGTACCACATGATGACTTTTGTCGAAGCTGCATTCCACGCTCGGATTCCCCTTTCTTAATTACATTGAATAGGTCTCACAAACAGGGTTGATGAAACTATAAAAATTCATTAAATTCACATGTTGTTCAGAGAACACTCAGGAGTGTGAAGGACGAGCTCCAGTGATGTCACAATGGGACTATTCAGGCCTAAGTGAGTCGACTTATCCTAACCTAACATGTACTCTCTAAAATATTATTGATGCATATAAATTTAACGATTGTCTTTTGCTTAATTAATAAAGAAATCATTTTTCCTTAAAATAAAATCATATATAATATTTAAAACCAAATTATTAATTATTTATTATATGGTAAGAGAGCTTTTTGGCCTCGGTAGTCTAGCGTAAGTGCACTAGCCAGCCACCTTAGAGGTTGTGGGTTCGATTCAACGTGAATCACGGTCCACGCACTTTCCCAAATTTACCTACTTTCCCTCTTTCTAATAATTTTACATTCCAAAAACTTCCTTTCCATCCTCACTCCCGTACAATAGTCAGCGCATTATTTGTATTGTGGCTGGTAAAATAAGCAAAAACAAAGAAAAACACACAGCTACACATTGCATCAGTGGCGCCAGCAAGAGGAAGCGGGAAATCGCGGTAATAGCGCAGATATACCGAAATTTAGCGAAGTCCTCAACCATCTGTGCGATACTTCTGGCAGAAAAATATGAAACAGAGATGGCGCTACAAGCAGTAAAGAAGGCGTTGTTCCTAAACAACGACAGGTGGGCGTTCCCACTATTTAGGACTGGTAGTGGCAGGCTAATCGAATACCCTGTCAGAAATCAAAATAGATTAAAGAAGCTAACGCAAGACTGAGTCTTGTCGAGGCCCTATGCTCCCGAGCGGAGTGGACAAGGAAGAGAGAGAGCTTTTCAATAAATATTGATGGTATTTTTTTCGAGTTACATTTACGCAAAATAATGATTATCTAGTCCCGGAATCCCGGAATTATAATAACGACATCTCAAAAATTCCGGTACCATAAAAATCAAAAGGATGGATTCCCTAACATACATACCTATATATTGTACATATGTATGTGTACGCAAATAATTATTGCTCTTTATTTGTATGTAGCATGCAACACAAAGTGCCGACAGTCAGGAATTTGTTTTGCACCATTTATTTACTTAGCTTGAAGTGATGTAACGAAGTGAAAAAATACTCGCGCTTGGGATTATTGAATGCCTTTTATCGATAGATATGCTACATATTAATACAATGTAAAATTATATACACACACCTGCACTTAATAATATTTTTCCAACATTTACAATTATTTAATTATTCCTTCGATTCGATTGACTGATTTGTGCTGTAATTCTCGTTAATCGTTGCATGTCTGCAGCGAAAAAATGTTAAAGGGGAGAAAATATGCAATAAATATTTTTAATGAAATTTTATTGCCAATAATTATAAAATCAGTATATTTCAATGATTGGTCTAGAATTGTAATGTTAAAAATGAAAAATAAGTTCAAAAATTAAATTTTTTTGAAGTAGCCTACGAAAAGGTACATACTTGAGCCGTTTGACTCTTAGTTTGTTATCAGTCAGTTTTCATTATTTTGGATATGGGTTTTGGCCCATATTTGGCTAAAGGAGAAAATATTAATTCTACACCGCTTTAAAACTCTGACTACTGACTTCTGAGCGTAGCTAGTCGTCTAATAGGTATACAAAAACACTTTTAGTTCAACTTAAGTATATTTCGTACCAGTCGATTAGATTATCCTTCATTTATTTATTTCAAAAATTCATAATTTGTCGGCGTTGGGTTATTCTGACTCAATAAACGAGGCGAAAACTAGCTGCGGTTGGATTACTTAAATTCAAATGAAGAATTTCTTGTTACTTAGTCAAGACTTTTATTTTTACCGGAAACAATTAAAAACTCATATCACATTCCAACCGAAAAAAAACGTATTTAACTGAAAAAATAGAAATCCACTTTAAATAGATAATATTGAACTTTTTTCCCAAAAAGTTGGGAAAATGAAAAGCATTCTCTTCAAATGGACATCAACAACTTTTGTCCTTGACTTTATTATTTTTAGAAAACTTGATAGCTGCTGAAGATGCAAATTCACAATTTTTTATGGTTTTATGCATTTGTTTAGAATGTCAAGTGTGGACAACAAAAGCGTGGTTGGAAATTGAGAATGAACTGCCTACGTTTGATATGACGCAAAAGAGAGACAACTAGCGAAGTTGTTAGGCCTTCTAGATTTCAAGTATTCGGCCCAAACTTATAAATTGTTGTACAGTCACTGTGGAAGAAGAAGAGTCTTCAGTCAACTGATTCCTCTAACTTCATCACACTCATTGCCTATAGACGTGGCTTTGCTTTATTGCTTATAACAAAATAAAATTTTTAATTTGCATTTTCATTATACTGAACCAAGTATTTTGAACTATTTGTAGGCTTGAGTTTAAGAAGAAAGGAAACTGAACAAATTTTGAAAGCGAATTTAATTAATTCGGGACTTATTCAAAGTTGAAAGTTGAAAGTTTTTTAAAGGCAAATGCTATCGGTTTTTTTGTTTTTGGAATTTTCATTTTTTTTTTTAAATTTTTTTGGTTAAAATACAATTTTTATGTAGGCTAGCGCTTTATTAGAGCAGGATTTTGCGCTAGCTTTCCACTGGTTCGCTGTAGGTATTTGAACATAACTCGAAAATGTATGGCAATCTCACTACTGAGCATGGGTTAAGCTATTAAAAAAAGATAAGTAAAAATACTTTCGAAATTAAAGAAAAAAAAAATGTATCGAAAATTTTAAACAAGAAAATATAATTATTTTTACCAAACAAAAACTTTTTTCCAAGCATATTTTGCTCTTAAATATTTAAAAAAAATTTCTAGACAAAAAAAAAAAAATTGTTGCTCAAAAACATGTAGATGACTAACTCGGCGGCCGCCGTAGCCAAATGGATTGGTGCGTGACTACCATTCAGAATTCAGAGAGAAGGTAGGTACGAATCTCCATTAAACACCAAAATGAAGAAAAAGTTTATCTAATAGCGGTCGCCCCTCGGTAGACAATGGCAAGCCTCCGAGTCTATTTCTGCCATGAAAAAGCTCTTTGTAAAAAAGCATCTGCCGTTCGGAGTCGGCTTAAAACTGTAGGTCCCTCCTTTTGTAAAACAGCATAAAGACGCACACCACAAATAGGAGGGGGAGCTCGGCCAAATACCCAAAAAGGGTGTACGCGCCAATTATACATATATATTTATGTATGTTTAACTTTAAAAAACTCTATACCAAAATTGTCTAGGTTTTTTTTTAAGTGAATCAGCTTGAAATTTACTTAAAACAACCGTAAGTTTGTATGACTTTTAATTTTTAAATACCTTTCATCTACTTTAACTGTCTCCTTTAATATTAGCCACTCATGACGTCACATGCTCTGAAGCCAGGTATGGTACACATTCGAGGTGTAAGAACATATGCAAATAACTCGTCATTTCCGGCTGAAAAAAGTACCTAAGTAACTCTTCCCACTTGAGCCTGAGCATATTCATACTTGTTGCTATGTATTCTGTTATGTGCTATGCGATGTTGATTTCTTCCTGCGCATTTCCGCATACAAGTAAACATGCACCTATATTTACTTATAAATACTTGTACGAAGTCACTAAATATAACACATGGCTATTTACACGTACAAAAAAAAAATAGAAATAGAAATATTAAATAATTATGCAAAAGCTTACCAAGAACTATAACACAGAAATACGAATTAGTATGAAAACGCAAATACATACATATATATGCAAGATTTGTTGCTTCGGAAATGGCAAGTTGGCTTGAAAATCTACAACCCACACGCAAAAGTAAGTCATACAACAAATTCATGCTAACATTTTCACACACATATGCATGCATGTAGATGTATAGTCTAACATGTTCTTGCATAATCATAGACATATTTGTATGCATATATTTATTTAGGCACATATATTTACACATATGTGCATATGTATGTATGTATGCGGTATTTGCTGTAATTTATATTCATGCTATGTTTACATATTAGGCGGACAAGTTCGCGCTGCCTGTGGAGTTATTTAGTACTAAGTATATGCACACCTAGTAAGAGGAAATAGAACAGTAACATATGTATGTGCGTGTGTATGAATGTACTAATTTGCATTATCAATGAAAACGTCTTGCTTCTGAATTCTGGATTTCAAAAATAGTCAACTAATAGCTGCTATTAACAAATATTTCATTGTCTACTTCAGCACGCAGATATTGAAGTAATTTGTTTTCCCACACAATGCGTGGCTAAGATTTGCTAAATGTAATGTAGAATATAACAAACCTAAGTTCATACGAGCATAATCTGAAATGTTGTATGTATGAGATGTAAGAGGTCAGAATACTAACATGATGTTATAGGGGTTTTAAACTTGCTGATGGTAGGACTGGCGCTGGAAGTGCACGAACTTTAAAGTACCAGTACCAATGGGCGGTTATCCCACAGCCTTTCAAGCGCAGTGGCAGATTTATATCTGTGGCGGTGAATGCTTTGGAAGAGGTGCTACTTCGAAGTGCGTTTGTAGTTTACCCAGACAGCCTATTGGTCGTTGCAGTCTCACGTAATAACTTAAATTACGAAAATCATTCAGGAATGCTTCGCTGGCCATAATAACGTGGGGGACAAGAGCAACCCGTCTTTCTGGGTTGAGTAGCAGGACATAGGGGACTTAAAACTAAATTCCGTGAACCATTTTATGGAATTTCCAAAGCCCATATAAAGGAAGTTTTCAACGAAGACACGAAATTGATACGACACTGGATTGAGGGTGGGTAGGGCTTAAATCAGCATAGATAGGACTTACGAACATTCAATCTGTTAACACTCTTTTAAGAAAATGTAGTGCATTCTTCTACAAAACCAACAAAATATTAAGCAAATTAAAAAACTAAATCAACAAATCTTCATTAAAATTTCAAATTTCTTAATTAGAGTTAAAAAAAAAATTCCAGTTTGCAGTTTTAGAGCAAGTTTCAAATGACTCTTAAGGTGCGCTGATTTTTGAAAAAAAAAAAAATTCTGACATAGTTGGGTGTTTTTTGCGCTATAAAAAACATTTCGAGCATTCGTTATTTGGGCAAAATGCATAAGTCCGCCAGCAACAAAAAAGAAATTGCTTCAAAATATATTTATTATAAAATATTTGATAACAATAATATTCAATAGTCTATATGAAATTATAGGAAAATTAACATTTTTTCATAAAAAAATATTAAAATTAAATAGAAAGCAAATAAACTGTCAATAAGTCCTAATACCATATTTATTTATTTATTTAAGAGTCTAAAACATAATCAGGTTTTTACAGACTACTTTGAACTAGTGTAAGCTTAAGTTAATACAAATAATTAATTAATTAATTAAAAAAAACAGTTTAGGAACTCATACAACTCATTCTTTGACATCGAAAACTCAAGCGGAATAGAGCTCGAGATCTCATTGAATTCTCTTAAAGTGCGGGCAAGAGGGGCATTACGTGCATAATTCGTGTTAAGTAATTTAAGGTGAAAGGGGTAAGTGATTCGGAGAGATCTAGTAGGAATATGAAAAGGAATATTGTTTAATAAGGATGAACAATCAATATCACCTTTAATTAAACTAAAAACAAAGGACAGGTATAGATCTTCTTTAACGCAGTATATGTAGAGGAAGTTTTTTCTGATAAAGGTCGCACCCTAGCATTAAATGACACACAGCCAGTGTGTGACTTTAGCAAAATCTGTATATTTTTTATAAACTACAATCTGGAACTTTTCAGCAAAAAGCTCTTTCAATTGAAGAATATCTTTTACATTTTTTCTGGATTTGGTTGGCACTAAAGCAGCTCATCAAGATTGATTGGGACTGCTTTCGGTGCCGTAAAAATATATAATTAAAATCCAAAAATAAAAAAATAAGCAATCAATCGTTCCAAGCGGGATTATTTTTCTGCCTGAATTCAAAACTCAGACTAATCGCAACTGACTGGCTGATGAACATAAATAAAAGGGGATTAAGTCCTCGATAAAATAATGCGACTGAAATCTTGTAACTCTATTAATTTCCACAAAAACATTTTTAAGTATTGTTAAAAGTAGGTACTACTATTTTGAATGCGGTTTCTTAAAACAGTTTTTATATTTAACCAAGTCAAATGAGTCAATAAACTATTCTTAACCTTAAAAACATATTTATCTCTTTGCGTTTTTTCAACTACCAAAGGTACATTTTCTAACTGGCCGATATTTTGTAATAACATTATTTATAATTATATTTCACGTAAAAAATTAATACATTTTCTAGTTCCGAGACTGCGGGAAGGGTGTAAAAATGCACCATTTTGTTCAAGTGCCTTCAATGCAATTGAAATGGTGAATAATTTACTCCACTTTAAACTTTCGCCAATACAACAGCCAACTAAACTTCAAATATATCGGCCCTCCGAATGAAGAGAATGCATATTTTTATCCATATAACAAAATAAGCTGTAATGTTAAAGGGAAGATTAGTTGAGAAAACAGTCCTCACCCCAAAAACGGACACATACGAGTGTATGAGTTTCCATAATCTCTTAACATTTTCGTTGACATTTATTCCAACTATGTCTATGTGAAGCTAAGTAAGAGATATTTTAATAGCGAGCACATTTTCTTGCAAGAAATGCATGAATATAAATATTTTAGATTATAAAAGAAAAGAGTGTTTCGAAAAATTCCGCACAATTTTCATCTGGTGGCCCACCAGAAGAATGCACTTACTTCCCAAGAAATAAATAAAATAATTTTTATTATATTTTGTTTTTACTAAAATTAGTTTTTAGCAAGCAATTAAGATAATTTGATATTTTTACTGCGAATTGGCATTTTGAGTCCAAATGTATTTTTTTTAAATTTCTAGTTTCTGGAGTAAAACATATTTTCCAAATACACTCACCTGCATTCCTGTTGATCGCAAGTGCTCGTTCACCCAATTGCGAAATGTGTTTGCTTGTATTTCAACCCATAGGTCTTCATTGCCGCGTATATTCATGCCCTTGGCGGCGGTTCCTTCGGGACTACGCGCCACCAGACCGGCGTGGGTGATTTTTTGCGTTTCGGTACTGCCGTCAGCATTGTGCTTCAGCAGGCCGGCATGCGTCACTTTGGCACCTTTAATATCTTTCACATCCATCCTGCACGAGGATGCAAACTGTTACACACTATGCACTGCTATCTTTTCAATTCGAACACTTTTCGGTTTTTATAATTGAAATTCTATTTTTATATTTTTCAAAGCCAATTCAATAGTAAATATGTAGTATGCAAATATCCGTTTAGCACAATTTGCGTTTTGTTTTCATAGTGAACTTCGCACAGTTACGAGTTGGACAAATAAAAACACTTTAATACACTCAGTCGCACAAACACACAAGCACTCACACGTACACCCTTACAAATGAGTGTACTGTTCGTTTTTCTTGCAAATAATAGAGGATTTAGTTGGAATTCACCTGCTGCGCATTCACAAATATTCGTTTTTTTTTACTTTTCAGTATCTGTAAGATACATTAATGTACTGCTACTGCTACTTTAGTAATTCGTTTTCGTCGGCGCTGAAATTTAAGATAAAATCAAAATTAACAATTTTAAAACACCTATTTCTAGCATTAATTTTGTTTTGACACTTATGCTTTTCTATTTTTTTTTTAGGACATCATATGTATGTATGTACATTTCTTTTGATTTTTGTTTTTCACACAAAATTTCTCACATTTTTGCTTCGATTTCTCGCGTGTGCGCGCTCAGCCACAGCTGCGCTCAGACTGAAACGCGTTTTTAGCCAAGTGCGCCAATTCAATTTGGCGACGGCTTGAAAAAAGCGAATAAATCTATTCAAAAATTCTCCGCTTGATTCGTCTCACAGTCGTCGGCACACAACGAAATAACCACCTTATACGCTCAGCCAGCTGAATTTGTCCATTGCTTGCCGCCAACCTACGAGTTTCAACCTTTTAAGACAGCCTACTCGTTTATTGTAAGTGCTTAAAGAGCAGCAACAATAACAACTCAGCTTTTTATAATGTTAGACTTGGCTTGAAAAACCTGCCTCAGAACGTCAACAAACCGCAAAAAACGATGACGTCATGCTTGCTTTTCGAAAATGAAAATGAACAATGTGGTCAAACACTTCGCACGCACACAAACCCAAAGCACAATTGAAGACTCGCTCTCCCACATCTCGCTCACTCACTCACCTGACCTAACTGGCGTAGTTGTTAAACAACAAAAAGTTGCTTAATTCCCGCTCTAACCGGTGATCGGTTGAATTTTGTCTCCGATACTCAATTCGTCGTGCGGGGTAGATTTTTTTGGTGAGACTTGATTAACTTGTTTTTGGCTTAAAACAAAAACAAAAACAAAAAAAAAAATAAGAACGGTTGTCTGGTTGCAAAGCTGCTGCTCAGTTGCGAATGTTATTGTTAAAGCCAAATGTTAAAAAAAGAGAATTTTTAGTTAACGACTTAAAGCGAAATCATAAATCAAAAGTCGCAACTGACGAAAAAGTCACTGAAAAATAAAATAGAGGAAATAAATGTAAAAATGGCTAGAAAAGAGCAAACAATAATAATAATCGGTGAAGTGGTTACATTACACGGCAGAAAATTTCATTTAGAAAAACGTTTGAAATTATTAAATTCCAACTAAGCAGTGGACAAGCAAGTGCGGTTATGAATTTCTCTACCCTGGTCATTTTCTGATGGCTGTTGTATCGAACTTAGGCCAGTTGGCCCATTATGGTAAGTTTGGGTGTGGAAAGTTGTGACTTGCTGATAAATCTCTTAGGTTTTGGTGACTGTTCCTCCCCACTTAGGCCAATTGGCCCATTGTGGTAAGCTTCGGTGTGGAAAATTAAGAATGTTCGTCGAGCTTAGGTCCGATGTACTTTGGAAGTTAATGTTTCCATAGTATAGTCAGAAGGCAGTGAACGAAATACTATTCAACTATCTTTAATTTTCTTGAAAGCGAAGCCAATGCTCCACTATAACCTCATTGGCACACATTTGAAATAAATGAAAAATAATAATAAAGTTAGCTTTACTAACTTTATCGATAAACTATTTTGAACTTTAAGTTGGGCTTTATCTTTTTTCTCCTGACTTTTCATTTCCACTGCCTGACCAAGGCAAATTTTCTAGTTCGGAAGTTGGCGTAAGCCCACTATTTTGTTTATCTAATATTTTAAATCCTGGTAGTGCCGCGTTGAAAACCCAGTATTTGTTTACTCAAGTACCTACATCGGCTTAGTTAATTTCGTTCTAATTTCTTTCGCTTAAAACTTAATTATAAGGTTTAAAGGCAATTCAAATAACTTTTACATACCCTTGTGCTCACAAAATCAAGGCATTTAATATTCTTTCTAGAATATTCGCAGCATTTTTTTTTGGGAAAATTTTGTACGTTAATTTTTTATAAAAATAATGTTTATTGTTATAATATATATATGTATATATAACTAGCGGACCCGACAGACTTCATTCCGTCAAATAGATTTTGAATGTGGCAGTTTATATTTCGACCTTAAGACGTTTTTACTCTGCTGACCCTCACACAGCGCCCTATCATCATGGTGAGGGTTTTGTTCAGGAGAATTAAAGAAAAGGGTTAGCTCGGGTGATCTAAGTATCTTCGCTTTCACGAACTTTGACAACCCTTTTGGAACCCACTAAAAACCCCGACTGGGTTCAAGAAATACACGCGTAGGCTTGGTATTGTCTGCCGAGGGGCGATTGCTATTAGAAAAAACTTTTTCTTTATTTTGGTCTTTCACCGAGATTCGAAACTACGTTCTCTCTGAATTCTGAATGGTGGTCACGCACCAACCCTTTCGGCTACGGCGGCCTTAACAAAAGCCTTGTGAGGCAAAATTTCAAACTTCCAAACAAATTTCAAAAAATGCTCTCCAAAATTTTCAACTTTTTAATTTCTGGGATAATTTCTTAAAAAATTTCTGGGAATACATTTCTATACCAATTTAATTTTAAAATAATATGGTGAAAAAAATTTCGTTCAAAAATCGGACTGACTGACTGACTTTTGAAATGGATAAAAGGGATCAATATTGTATGGAAATTAAAAAAAAATTAAGTGGGTTAAAATTTACAATTTTATTTTAAATTACAATTCGGTCTCCATTTACAATTCGGTCTCCATCTGGTATCGCTAGGGACCAAAAGGTCTATGCGTGGCTTATTGCCAACCAGGCTAACCTAACCTAAAATTTACAATTTATAAGAAAAGATTTTGATGAGAATGTTTTAAAATTTGTTAATTTTTTTTTAATTTCGTACAAAGCTTGGAGCTTTAATTTATAAGGTTTTGTTTTACACAATGAATTATGTTTTTATAAAAAATTGACTACTCATCAAGAAAATATACCGAACATTGTAACAAGAAAGTCATTTAAAACGCGAGCCTTAGTGTATATTGACTCGATAATTTAAAAAGTTTTTGAGAGTACAAAAATGCTTTTATCGGCCATATAAAGTGAATATGATGTGAAATGGTGGCCTCTGCAGCCGAATGGGTTGGTGCGTGATAGTGCCCGTGTGCCAATTTATAAAAAAAGTATAGCGGTCGCCTTTCGGCAGGCAAGGGTAAGTCTCTGAGTGTATTTCTGCCATGAAAAACTATCTACAGTTCGGAGATGGCATAAATCTTTGAGCCCTCTAATTGTGGAAGAACATGAGCATCCCAACAGGGATGTAAGTGCTAGTTATGTACATACATATATCTAAAAAATTTTTTAATTGACCTTGGATGGATGTGCCAGGACACAAAAAATATACAAAACTAATTCTTTCAAAATCGTAAAATGCTAGCATTTTCGGCGGAGTTTACACTTTTATTTTTACATATTTCAATTACGGCCCACTTCTTATGAGTAATAAATGATATCAAAATAAATTCCTATTGAATTTTTACTGAAGTCGAGATAATTATCCACCGGGATTAGTCCCGAAACTTAGATCTTAAACATGTGCAAATCCCGACATTTCGTTATCAACGTAATCATCGCTAATATTGGGTTCCTACTTTTTTATGCAGGCTCTGATTGAGTAATAGTTTCATGAGGAGTTTCATAAGTTTTTTACGGCAAATGAACTCCTCCATCGGGATCTCTCGGAAATTAATTTTCCATTAATTTTGCTTAGTTTGTGAATAGTGAAATTTTATCAAATAGTTTTAGTTTTTTTTTATTTTTAATACGCTTAAAACGGCCCCTTCAACCCGAACTAATTTTATTGCACAATCATGTTGTTCTCTACGCCATGACAAGTCAATCACTTGTGAATGAAAAGTTGCTAGTGTACTTTATATTTTCCGCTAACTACATAGACTCACTCAACGAGTTCAGTTTGAGTGAAATTAGAGATTCTAGAATTTGCTGCTTTAGTTAACACCTGCATGCTTGATTGAGTAGCTGCGCTCGTTGACACGTGCTTAGATACTTCTCGCAAACACACCAACATACATGCATACGTACATACACATGTATATACTCCTCCGTTTAAGTTTTTCGCATTTTTAATCTCACATCGCTGGAGTCGGAAGAGGCTATTGATTTGTAATGATGTCAGTGCTATGGCATTTTGTTGTTTATGAAATTCCTACGATTTTTGATTCACTGAAACTTTTCGCATGAATGACATAAAAGGTAAATATGTACAAACATATGAAGCTCGAAAGCGAGAAGGGAAGAAATTTGGAAATATGTACACCTTTCTTTCGTTTTCTTGTTAAATTGTTTAGGTGTGAATTACTGCGAAGTATTTAGATACTCGTAGAATGTGGGTGGAGTAACCATAGAAAAATTAAGATATTGTAAAATTGTGAATCTGTAAAATGTATCATATTGTGACCCGTAAGTTATTTTTAGACTGAAATTTCTGGAAATCGTATGAAATATGATATATGCGACGGCTGACTATTTCAATTGGAACAATATACAAATACAGCTTCTATGGCACTCAAATTTGCGGCTTAATTCAATTTAGATAAAGAAATGTATAAAAGGATATTCATTGGATAAGAAAGACTTGACGGAATCTGATTCCATCAAGAAAAAAAGGGGAAGTAAAGCAATAATAAAGGAAAAAAGGATACATTTTGTCCGCATTAAATTTTCATACTCGCGCTATTTTGGTAAAATTTGGTTAAGGTTGCTTGGTAACTTTTGGAATCAAATGTAGACAATGAGTTCTATATTTTTTATAAAAAAAAATTGTGGAGCGTTCATATATTAGCAACGGGGTATATATGAAATGACATCATTGGGCACGAAATATTAGTGATAAGGACAAGTATCGGGTGTTTTTTTAATAGCTTCAGAGCTTAAAATGATAATATGAAATAGAAATATTGTTGGAATGAATTTTTATATTAGAATCTGGTAGATAATTTTAATGTATTTATTTGTTGAATACAATATCCGGTATATATCCGCAGCGGCTACAAGTTTTTTTTTTTTTGTTTAATTGGCGCGATAGCTGCTTACGCGATTTTGGCCGAGTTTAACAAAGCGCGCCAGTGCTAACCGGCGCCAATTGGACACACCAAGTGAAGCCAAGTCCTTCTCCACCTGATCTTTCCAACGCAGAGGAGGCCTTCCTCTTCCCCTACTACCACCAGCCGGTACCGCATCGAGCCGGAGCCGGAGCGTTTGCATCCATTCGGACGACATGACCCAGCCATCGTAGCCGCTGGATCTTTATTCGCTGCGCTATGTCTATGTCATCGTAAAGCTCATGCAGCTCATCGTTCCATCGCCTGCGATATTCGCCGCTGCAACGTGCAAAGGCCCAAAAATCTTGCGCAGAATCTTTCTCTCAAACATTTTAAGCGTCGCTTCATCGGATGTTGTCATCGTCCACGCTTCTGCGCATACGTTAGGACGGGCATGATAAGAGTCTTGTAGAGTGTTAGTTTTGTTCGTCGAGAGATGACTTTACTGCTCAATTGCCTACTTAGTCCAAAGTAGCACTTGTTGGTAAGAGAGATTCTACGTTGGATTTCCAGGCTGACATTGTTATCGGTGTTAAAGCTGGTTCCTAAGAATACGAAGTCCTTTACAACCTCGAAATCATAACTGTCAACAGTGACGTGAGTGCCGATACGCGAGTGCGCCGACTGTTTGTTTGATGGCAGGAGGTACTTCGTTTTGCCCTCGTTCCCCACCAGACCCATTCGCTTTACCTCTATATCCAGCTTGGAGAAGACAGCACTAACAGCGCGGTTGTTAAGGCCGATGATGTCGATATCATCGGCATACGCCGACAACGGTACGGTTTTATAAAAAATTGCAAATTACGATGCTCTCCAATATCAGGTTAAAGAAGTCACACGACAGCGAGTCACCCTGTCTGAAACCTCGTTTGGGATCAAACGGCTCGCAGAGGTCCTTCCCAATTCTGATGGCGCTGCTGGTGTTGAGCAACGTCATCTTGCATAGCCCTATTAGTTTTGTGGGGATACCAAATTCAGACATCGCGGCATACAGGGCACACTTAAATTCCAATCGACAGGCATGCTTTCATCCGACCATATTTTGCATAGGAGCTGATGCATGCACCTTACCAGCTCCTCGCCGCCATGTTTGAATAGCTCAGCCGTCAGTCCGTCGGCGCCCGCGGGTTTGTTGTTCTTTAGACGCGTTATAGCTTTTCTCACCTCGTCATGATCGGGTAGCGGAACGACAATTCCGTCGTCAACGATTGGGCTATCGGGATCTTCACATTCTCTGTGAAATACGCAGCTATCACTGTTTAACAGGTTCGAGAAGTGTTCCGTCCATAATTTAAGAATGCCCTGGATGTCAGTCACCAGTTCGCCGTCTTTGTTCTTACAGGAAAACGCCCCGGTCTTAAAACCTTCTGTAAGCCGCCGAACTTTCTGGTAGAATTTTCGGGCGTTGTTCCTGTTGGCCAGCATCTCAAGCTCTTCGCACTCACGTATTTCGGCCTCTCGTTTCTTCTTTCGGATAATACGTCTCTCTTCCTTTCTTAGCTCTCTGTAGCGATCACACATGGCTCGCGTTGCGCCCGATCGCAGCGTGGCTCTATAGGCGGCATCCTTTCTTTCGGCGGCAGCATGACATTCCTCGTCGTACGAATTGTTTTTTCGGGCTCGCCGAAATCCGATTTCTTCTTCGGCGGCGGTACGTAGGGAACGAGAAATGTTGCTCCATTGCTCGCGCATGCCGGTTTGTTGGGCAGTGCTCTCCGAGAGCAGAAGTGAGAGTCGAGTGGCGAATCTTCTGGCTGTCTGTTGTGATTGCAGCTTTTCGATGTCGAACATTCTTTGCGTAGGTAGATGCACGTTGCTGCACAGAGGCGGGTGCGCAGCTTGGCTGCAACAAGGTAATGGTCCGAGTCGATGTTGGGTCCTCGGATCGTACGCACATCTAAAACACTGGAAGCGTGTCTTCCATCTATCACAACATGATCGATTTGGTTTCTCGTTTTCCGATCAGGAGACAGCCACGTTGCTTGATGAATCTTTTTATGCTGGAACCTGGTGCTGCAGACTACCATGTTTCGGGCGCCGGCGAAGTCGATTAGCCTCTGTCCGTTACCGGATGTTTCGTTATGCAGGCTGAATTTTCCGACTGTGGGACCAAAAATTCCCTCCTTGCCCACCCTGGCGTTGAAGTCACCATGCACGATTTTTATCTCGTGGCGGCGCAGCGCTCATAGGAACGTTCCAAGCGCTCATAGAAGGAATCTTTGGTTGCATCGTCCTTCTCTTCCGTCGAGGCGCGGGCGCAAATTATCGAGATGTTAAAAAAACTTTGATGCGGATTATTGCGAAGGCGCTCGTCCACCGGAGTGAACGACAGTAATTGGCGACGAAGTCTCTCTCCCACAACAAATCCGACACTGAATTTGCGCTGCTTTACATGGAATGTTTCACCTTATCACTTTAGCTCACTCATGAACGGGTGTTCGGAAGCTACCCAAAGCATACTTGTGCTAATCCCGGGAGTTGTGAGCTGCTTGAACCATAGGCAGAAGAATCGTCTTGGCCACTCCTAAGAGTATGGCCATCAGTAACTTTCCCCACTTGCGTGGACTTCTAAATATGGAACCATCCTCCAAGTACAAGTAACGTGGTCCATGCGATCAAGTTAATTTTTGACTACTTTTTCCAATAGATCTGAATAATAAATCTAAATAAGGTTAATCAGCAAAAATGCGACGCAAACGATGCTTATTTGGTTTAAATTCTTGTGCGAGCTGTATTTTATAGGTACGTAAATCAAAATCTTTACCTAAAATTTTCCACTCAGTCGTAGGACAAAGGCCAACAAGTTGAGAACGACGACAAATTAACATTTCGGCGTCTTCTTCAATACTTCCCTCTATGAACTTCGTTGAAAATTCTGTCGTAAAACGATTCATGATGACTTGCCAAAGCTTACTGAGCAGAAATGTCAACTCAGTTTGCCATTCTCAGCTGCCAAACCACAGTTATCGAAATCGATAATTCAGCTTAAAAACACCCGATATATGCAGCAGTTACTCTATTACCAAAGTATTTACATACAAATGATATTTTTATTTTAGTCTTAGCAAAGTCACTACGTTGATATGAATTCAGCCGCAAAAATAGTCAAAACATTTCTAAATTACTCTGTTCAAAAACCGCTTGAATTCCAAGGATTAAATAACTCAAAATCCATGCACAAAAATGCATTGAAAATATCAAAATTACCATTGGAAGTGAGAAAATCCGCTACGCGAACACTAACCATCAAAACTAAGCGCCAAAGCAGGTGCGAAGCAATCGAATGCCCACAAAAAAATATATCTGCACCCATATACATACATCAACTGTGGGGTTGGCAACGGCAGAATGACAGCGGAGATGTATGCAACACAACTCAATACAGTGGAAAAAATTTTTTTTTGTCAAATAGAAATATGGGAAATACGTCAGTGAGAAAAATACAAAAAAAAAATAAAAAGTAATCCGCCCGACAGCAAATTGCCAAAAAAGTGCACTACAACTTATTGCTTTGGTAGTGTTGTTGGTGTATGCGCACAACACAGGCAGTGGATTTTCTAAAAGCTCACCTTGTTGTTGTTGGCGCTCATGCTGTCGTCAACGTCATGACAGTTGCAATGCGCAGGAAATCGCTGCCGCCTTTTCCGTTTTGTGTCACTTTAACTGACACAAATACGTTTGGCAGCAACAAAAACGACTACGAAAACGACAACAACAGCGTGGAATAAAAATGCAGACATCGATTGTGTATTTTTAGAATTGTTGATGTTGAATGTGCATGACGAGAAAAAAGATTAAATCAAATAAAACTTGGCATTGCGTAAAATAATAGCAACAATAAAAATCACAACAGAGTTTTTTTGGTTGAATTCAAACTGGTAAAAATAAGAGAAGTGAAGACGGGGCGGTGCACACAAATTACGAAAAATGCCAAATGGCATATAAACAAATTTTTCGGTTCTCCGTGGGGCCTAACAACTTCAAAGAAAAAGTCGCCATCGTAGCGCTCATAACTTCAAAACGAACACACACATTTGCCTACAGTTATATTTACATAGCTACATATAGATATGAACATATTTATAAAAGTATGCATGTATATTAGGGCGGGTCAATTTGTACGGCACGACAAATTTCACATCGTTTCCAGCATATGCGGATTTTATATAAAATAATACGAAAAAAGTCCACAAGACCATTGCTTTGCGCCCCCAAAATTGTAAAAGAAAGTATCTCTTTTTAATGAGAACTTAAAATGAGGACTAATATTTACTGAAGTACTATGAATGTTGTTTTTTTAATACAAATTTGTACTTGAGATTTTTTCGTGGTACGATAAATTTATTTCTGGTATCTATTTCCTATCTAAAGAATAGCTACAATGGCGAGAAAAAGTGTTCTGTAACGTTTCATTTGCCCCTTACCTTTTGTTATTAACTACAATATTTTCTATTTTTTTAACTTTATTCAGCACAAGTTGAGGGATATTTGAGAAATTATTAATAAGTTTCAAATATTCTCCTTGTGTTTTTATTTTACATAAAAACGTTTACTTAAAAAGTTTCTATAATTATTTAAAAAAGAGCAAACTTATAATTTTTCTTTGTTTTTGTCGGGACAACTAGCAAGTGCAGCACTCAGACACAATTAAGTCCATTGTACTACACTTGGATTACCTTTTAATTTTCTTTAAATCTACACCCGATGTCCGAAGAAATCTGAGTGGATCTTTTGGTGCCAAGGAGCCAAGTTGGTTGCTTCTTAACACATCAGTGGAATGTGGAGAAGACGCACAGGAAGTGGTCCGCCGTCTCATCCTCCTCTTCACAAGCTGGGTAGAGTACACTGCCTAATATGCCCACCCTTTCCATGTGCTTCGCCCACAGAAAGTGGTCCGGCATCAGTCCAACCAGCTGTCTGCAGTCCCTTCTGCTTAATGGCAGGAGGATTTGTGACAGTCGATCGGACATGACAGGTAACATTACTTTAGTCCATCTGCAGCCTCTCTCAACCTGGCAAGATCGCTTGCGGTAACCCATTTGCTAACCGTAACTTTGATGGCTGCAGAAGGGAGTGGCAGAACGAGCTCTGGGCCAAAGAAGTTAGCCGGAGCCATGCTCGGTCCTGGAGCCATCCATGAAAATGCGAAAACAGTGTTTGCCAGGCTCATTTTCAGAGCTTGACCACAACTGAGCCTCTGGCAGCACCACAAATGTAAATTTTCGATTAACTTTAAAGCTTTCATTTCAATAAAATCTTGAGAATGGACATCATAATTACTTTTTTAACTAAATAATTTATTGAAAGTATTAAATACCAAAATATTTTAAAATTATCAAATTTATTTTATTTAATAAAACTTATAAAAATAAATTTAATCTTTTTTTTATACCAATTGGAGAAATGCTTTTGAGTTCAAGTGGAGACTACCAATTTTTCAATTTGATAACTAAGAAAATCTCCGTGGAAAAGGGGCTTTTGAAGTTAAGAATAATATAATCCGCTTGTTGAGACGTTGTTGAGATTTGATTATAACGTTAGAGATTTGAGAAGGCTATTTGATATAAAACACAAAGGTTGGTTGGTATCATATTAATTACGGATATCGCCTTTGGAAAGTTGAGTGCTAGTAAGTGACTTTAGAGCAATGCTGTTATGGAGTTTTTTTCTTATAATTTTCTGTAAAATACGAAGTTTCTAGGAACGATCTGGTAAAACGACTTTTTTTCTTAAAATTTTATGCAGAATCCGTATATGGTAGGAGCGATGTCGAAAGAAAGTTGTTCCACCCTTATAAAAATATGACTTACTTCGCTGCCACTATTATTTTGGCAATGCTCCGAGTCTTCTGCAAGCCTTCGATGCAATTTTTTGCATGTGTGTGTGTGTATGGGTATGTAATGCAATATTGTGGCAATGTTGGGGCTTTCAAATACAGCGCAAATTTCAGTATTTTTGTGGGTATGCAGGCGTAATTCATTTCGTTACTGACCATTTGTTGAATGTGTGTCTGTTTTTTGTTTTTTAAATTGAGCAAACATTGTACAGGTGAGCCATTAGTGAAGTATTTTCAGTAGATTTCACTTCAGAAATTTTTTGTATAAATTAATTTGAAAGTTCTGTATTACGCATTCCCCATTTCAATATATTTCTGAAACTAATTTTGTAATTCGTTGTATGAAATCTGTAAAGAAGGCTCTGCGTTTGGGCAGAACCGAACTTTATACACCCAGCGCATGTTTCTACGGAAATGGTGGTGAGCACATTCATATACCTGTAAGAACTTTATGGTTAACTGTAAGAGAATTGTAGCAGATATCCCGTTTATAGCTCATCATAATTTGTCATATTTTATGACCGGTCACAAATTCGTACTCCATATCATATTAATTTCCCGGTATAATAGTTTTATATTTCCAACAACTGATTCTTGATTTTGATTCTTTATTACAAAAATATAGCTGAAATAGACATACTTTGTTTTTTATAGAGACATCTTCCTTGAACAGACAGAGAGGCAGACATTCAATTCCTTATTTTTTATTTTTTCTCATTATTCCGACCATTGTGCCAAACGAGACTGGTTGGTTGTTTGATTGGTTTAAGTGGTAATTATCCAAGAATCCAATTAGCGCTTCCGCACCATTTTGTTGTCACATCCTCGCTACCAACAAGTTATACGGGCTATTCCTTCACGACTATATCCAGCCTGTGTCCTTATATGTTAATGTTGTTTACGTCTATACCAACCAACTCCTCGAGGTTTTCAAAAAGTGGTTTGCCAAGGGCTAACATCCTCGCCTTTGTTAGGGCAGGACATTCACAGGGGAAGTGGAAGATAGTGTCCTTTTACTCTCGATGATTGTAACTATGACAGTATAAATAGTAAGGAATACCCATTTTGGCTGCGTGCGAGACTGACTTCTGGGCAATTTCTTGAGCCCAGTTCTCTAGGTTCTTTTGTGTGTTGCCTTAAAACAGTTGAAATTTTAGCCTCGGAAACTTTGCTGTGATCTGTCTGTCGAAAGCAGATGTAGAAGATTCCGCCTGATGGAGTCTATAAAAGTTCAACAAAATTTTTTTTCAAAAATTCAAACTTTTTAATCACAATTAAAACAAAATACATGTACACAGTTTTATAGTCTACCATTTGATGGGTCCGGGATCGAAGTTCGTTGGAGAGGTGAAACATTAAATTATAGAAAAGCCAGGCAAAGAAGAACTTTCGAGCCTCTCATATTTGTCAATCTCGGAGAAGGCATAAACTGTATACCCTTTGTTTACAGGAAACATCAGGACTCACACTTTATATGAGAGGAGAAGCTCTGCAAAAAATCTGCCCATATATACATACATATATTGAGTATATTTAATTTTCTAGACACCGATGGAATACCCCTTCCAAAGTCTTTCGTCTAATTTAAATATGAATAAAAAAACTATAATCAGGAACTAAAATTTTTATTCAATGCTAGGTTTTTTTTGCACAATATTTCAATGCCAATTTTGTGTGCGGTAGAATTAGTTTGCTAAATAAAACACAAAAAAAAGAAAAAAAACTTATGAAAGGTAAAACAGACAATATGACTGTGCATTCAATTGCAAAGAGAAAAATCATAGTCACAGCTAATCGCATGACTGCATTCGAAAACAATTTCATGCACCCATTTGAGCATTTTATCTTATTTTATGTGTGTTTTATATGTGTATACATACATACTCGTATATGCATACATATAATTGTTATTTTTTGTTTTTTTTTTTTTTTTTTGAAATTAATGCACGAGTCATTTTCTCATTTTCAACCAGTTTTCCTTCACCACGCATAGATTTATAAACCTATATATTTATGCCAGTGTACATACATATTTTAATATATCATAGGTAAATTCATACAAATATATGTATGTGAGTACATATACACGAAACAAATGACTAATTGCACGCATTTTAAGTTCAATGCCAATGTCAGATTGGCTCGCAGCTTAGGTGATTTTAATAGAACCAAGTTGTGCATTCATAAATATTTATGTGTGTATATGTGTATATACATATGCGTGTGAGTCTGTGCTTTCAACCATGTTGACAGGCAGTCGTCTAGCGACAGACCGACTAATGAGATCACAAAAATTGTGAATTAACCTTTTCCCATGTTATATGAATTACAATTGGCAAGTGAGTGGTGGAGTTGCGGTGGCACTTTGACTGTCTCGTAAATAATTGAAAAAAATAAGTGAAATCAGTGCAGTGTGTAATGGAATCTATGTCGGGTTTGTTTTTTTGTTTTATTTTGGTATTAAAAATTAATACGATGGCATTTACATGAAGTTTCCAGGTAATACTAAATATAAAATTTCAAAAACAAACTAAAAATAATTAAATTAAATTAAAAATTAATTTAATTAAATTTAATTAACTAGTTTAATTTCCTTAAGTTTCTATTTATTTTTTACGTGGGTAGGCGGTTGTAGAATTTAAAAAAATATTGTTTTCTTAAATCAAATTCGAAATTGAAATTCTTGAGAGAATAAGTCTGGAAATTCTAAACGCGTGTGAAGCACCAAAATGAAGAAAACGATTTTTCTAATAGCTTTCACCCCTCGTCAGGCAATGACAAACCTCCGAGTGTATTTCTGCCATGAAAAAGCATTTGTGGAACAACATCAAGACGCACGCCACAAATAGGAGGAGGAGTTCGGTAAAACACGCAAGAAAGGGTGTATGTGCCAATTGTATAAATATATACTTATATATGTACCTTTCTCAAGCCCGCCGGACTCACAACTCGAGGGAAAACTCAACAGATTCATAGCTATTAAATTCATCATGAAAGTTAGAATGGATTGTTAAGTGATATGTTAAATGTTGCAGAATTTCATACTGATCTGCATCCTAAATATAGCATTGTACAAGGTGGCGCAAAATTCATCATTCTATCGGAAAATTTATAACTTTTACAAATGGCGTCCGTCGTCAATCATATTTGTCACTTGTGAACTATACAAGCCTACAAACAATGGAGCGCTTAAAGATCTAAATAGAGGTTCCCTCACGAAAATTATTTTTTTGATTTAGAAAAAAGTTATTGAAAAACCAAATTGGATGATTAATTTTGTATTTTAGACAAACATATCAAGCAATATATCATATTTTGTATTTGTTTGACTGACTTGCGTTAACACTTTTTCACTTCCAATTAATTATTAAATTTAAACAGATTGCTTTGCCTTTTTTATAGGATTCTATGGTACTTCGTTTGAAATGTGTTTTTATAAGCAACTAGCATTTCCCAGTGGGCTTCGCTCCACCATACATAAAATGGTTTTTTTATATCGCAAGAAATTTTTCATATTAAGTTTTCTTTATAGAACTCGTAAAATGTTTAAACAGTTGAATTAGTTGATTTTTTTCATTCAACATACTTTCTAAAGATGTCACAATAGCCTTTTCTGTACTTTTTTAAAATTTGATTGTGGCGGTCACCTATATACAGGTAAGGTGAAAGAGCCGATAAAAACTTGTAATCAAACTTTGATTCTTTAATTTCCATTTCAATTTTTTACGCTAAATAAATTATGCTAAAATAAATAAAGTTAAAAATGTTTTTCCAGTTCCTTGAATGCTCCAGTTTTTATTATATTTTCGTCCAAAATTAATATTAACATAATACACTTACAACCACAACAGTACAACAGAAACGCTCATAAGCGGCTGTGTATTTGTTGTTGTTTTTCCCATACAGGCATTTCGGATGAGAGGAAACCATTACTCACATAAAATGTCATAACTCAGGAACGGCTGCACCGATTTCAATCAAACTTCACACAAACCACTTCCTCAAAGATAGAAAAGAACTCTAAAATTTTTGTGTCAATCGGTTTGGCGGTTCTTGAGTTATAAGATTACCAAGGAAATGTAACTTCTTTTTATATATAGATTTCTTTCTTTTTGTTTTTTATTGGTAAAAAAATTTAACAAATGAACGTAAGTATGGCATGGGAATCAAATATTTTTTTAAGAAAAATTTATTCCAAAAACAATTTTTTGACACAACGTTGCCATCTATTTTTTTGTTTTTTTTTTTTTAATTAAGAAACTGATTACAAAAATATACTAATTGTAAAAACGATATTCTCTTATATCAATAAAGGGACAAATATAATTTCACTCCAGTAATATTCTTATAAGGCGCTACCAACTAATTAAAAAAAAATTAATTAATAACAACATTTTTTTTGAGGTTAGGATATGTTCATGAAATCATGAGACAGAAAATAATATCTAAGTTTTAATTGAAAATTATGTGCAGTGTTGCCACCTAACTCTAAAAGTGAAAAAAGCAAATAACAGTATAGATGAATTAAGTATTAGGATGAGGGTATGTTTTGAGTGGAGTCGCATTTTTTTTTCAATTCGAAAAGGTTTGGAATTGCCCTATAATATAAGGAATGTGTATATATTCAAATGAATATAAATATAAATATATTAAAATAAAAGAAAATTTCAACTGTAAACGGAAATAGTTTGTCTTTCCTTTTAAAAATGTAATGTCCGTGTTTCATTTTATACGCAAGCGAAGCCACGAGCATCAGTTCATACAAGGTGGCGCAAAAGTAATTATAATCGGAAGATTTATTTTGCAAATGCCACCGGCAATCATATTTGACACTTGTGAACTAGACAGCTGCAGTATACAAACAGATGAGCAATTGAGAGCGTAAAGATCTTAATATCTTTTTTTTGTAAAAAAGTTATCAAAAAACACAAAACTTATATTTGTTGTTGTTGAAGTCGTTGCGGCCGTGCTTACTCCAGCTGCACTATTTTCTTTAGAATTTTAAGCAAAATATTTATGCAGTCTATGAGATGTACAATAAAGGACATTTTTCAGAATTTCGACTTATTTAATTTTTTTTCGCCTCCAAAAAACAAAAAACAATTCTTCGCATTTCACTTGGCATTAATTTCCATTTCAATTTATTCCTTAATGTATTTGAGATTATTTTTGATAAATCTTAACCCAGCGAAAATTCATTATCGCCCTAAGCTACTTAGTAGTTGAAGGTTGCTGTCATTGTTATTAGCTTTCGTCGTAGTTTTTTTTTTTTCCTTTGCGGTTTTTTTCGTTGTTATGCCATTTTGTAGTAAACATTAAGTAATTTTGCAATTATTTACTTGTTTCACCTGTAAAAGTACTTTACTTGTTGGCCAGATAAGCAGCGTGTCTCAATTTTTTTTAGTCAATGTTACAGCGGTTCAACTTTTCAACTCATCGTTCATCGCTCATCGCTTAATTTGCTTTGTTAAATATCTGCTTATAAATACTCGGCTATTTGTTTAAAAGCATTTTTTTATGAATGCTTGTTTGTGAGTTGCTTGTTTTTGTGTGTGTTTTGATTTGAAAAGATGACATCAGTATTTTCTTTTTATGGATTTTTAACAACACCACTTAGTCGGTTGCTGTCAATACCACTGACGCGTTAATCGTGTCGTCAATTTGTATACCAGTTTGATGTGTTCCAACTTGAGAGGTTGACGGTGTACTCCCATTTGGAGCAATGTGCATTTTCAGAGAGAAAAATAAAGTTTTTCATACGAAAAAGTGTATTTGGCAGGAAGTACTTTTCCGACGCCGAGTAAGTGTCATTGGAAAGAAAACCTTTATCGTTGTTTCATATTTCATGGTGGTATAATTGCAACTAAGGTCAACATTCTTTAAAAGGGAGTGCGGATAGTTGTCATTAGGGTAATTTTTTGGTTTGGTGTTGGTGAGTTCTTTTACTATTTTATGTATTAGTGCTAGATAGCTCTTGTGCGCGAGGAAATGCCTTGCAGTTATTGTGGTCAAGACATATCTGTAAATTATTTTATAAGTCTATTGAGAATTGAATAATAAAATAAATAGCAGGGCTTACTTTAAGTCCTTGAAGAATCGAAATAAGTTAGGACTGCTGATTTATACCCATGATTATCAGAGTTGGACAGAGTGCACTAAATAATTAATGCCGTAAGCAGATAGTTAAAACTCTATCTTAGTGATAATGAAGCCCTTATTTTAACTACCACTAAAACTAGTGGCAGCGACATATAGTGGTGGTGAAAATTGTCCAATCCTGATGAATATATTCCGATGGATATTCCAACTAGCAAATACCCAGCATGCGCTGCTTTGCAGATAAGGCAAAGTATTTTATTCAACGGCTAGGTAAACTCTTTTCAACAGATATAGAAATCAGAGAGCTTCAGACATTGAAAATAAATCTGAAAAAATAATAAAATTTAGATTAAGTTTTACAGAACAAAGAAAAAAAATTCAAATGAAAGTATTTGTCTAAACCAAAAACAGAACAGATAAGATAAGATTTTTGCAGGCCTAAAAATTTCCTAGAATTTCTGACTAAATTTTGAAATTTTGATGAAGATTTGTTTAGTTTTAATTTTATTCGAGTTACATGGTTTTTGCTGTAGTATGCAGTATATAAAAGAAAAGTAAAGTGGTGAGCCTTATTTGATTTATCATGTTGCAAAGATTTACCATAATTTTCATGAGAGAATTGAAGTGGCTCAAAAAGCAACCATTCTGTATTTAAAATTTCAATATTTCCAGTATATACCAGACTATATCGAATAGCGAGTATATGGTCTTGGGTTTTTATTGCGTTTCTGAGCGCGAAATGGCTTCTGATGAAAAATAAAATGTTATTCAAAAATAAATTATTTCACCCGATTTTATTTTGGTGTCAAGAAAAATTTATTTTATTGAAATGTAAAACTTAAAGTAAACGATTTTCATCTGCGTAATACACAGAAATCCCACATAAAGCACGGTCCTCGTACTTTTCCAAAATTACCGACTTTCTCGGTTTCTAAAAAAAAAAAAAAATAAATAAAATATCCTCCAATTCTATTCCTGAACCGCCAAAAAAAAGTCTGCGCATTATTTGCATTGTCGGTGCTAAAAAGAAGCAAACACGAAGAAACGCACACAGTTACACAGTGGGCAGCCGAGGTAATAGCGGAGACACACCCCTTTAGCGAAGTCCTCAAGCATCTGTGCGATCCTTCTGCCAGACAAATGTGAGACACAGATGGCGCTCCAAGCAGTAAGAAGGCGTTGTTCCTAAGCAACGACAGGCTACTCTGTCAGAAATCAAATAGATAACGAAGCCAACGCAAGACAAGTCTTTTCGAGGCCCTACGATCCCGAGAGGAGTGAACAAGGGAAACAAACACAGAAAAAAATTACACATAAATCAATGTGTTAGACTGAATTTGCATTAATATTGTTTTTAAGTTTTTTAATTCTCTCTCGAGTTGAATTAGACGCTTGTGTGCACATAATTTATGCTATTTCATTTAATTTTTTCATTCATATAATTAAACCTCACTGCTTTTTGTGTACAACTATTCACGAGGTGCGTTAAAAAAATACGGTGAATTTTCAAATTTTGCGAGCTACGAACATTCGGGCTTCGATTATTATTTTTTGTATGTTGGTACCCTCATTTCGAAGATATATTCAGGGCCTTAGCAATATAGCATTTTTAGTTTGCTTGTGGGAAGCATAGATAAGACAAGTATTTTGCGTGTTCGGTGATTTTCTGCTTTCGAAAAACTGGATCAAGGAAGTTGCATTAAATATTGTGTAAAAAAATGGAACTAAGTGCTCAAAAACACTTGAAATGCTGACAGTGGCACACAGCGAGAGTACTCTGAGGCAAAAAAATGTTTACAAGAAGCATAAACTTTTCACAGAAGTTCGAGAAGATGTGAATGACGACGCTCGCTCTGGACGCCCCAGCACATCAACAACCGATGAAATTGTTGAGAAAGTGAAGAAAATCGTTATGGAGAATCGTCGAATCACAATTAGAGTAGTTGCTGAGGATGCCTGCATATCGGTTGGCTCATGCTATGCTATCTTTTCGGAATTGTTGGGCATTAAGCGTGTGCGTGGCATGCAGCGAAGTTCGTTCCAAAATTCCTGAAATTTGACCAAAAACATCGTCGCATGAGCATCACTCAGGGTTTATTGAATGACTTCAACGATGATCCAGATTTGCTTAAAGGATCATAACTGGTATAAAACCAAAACCCAATCGTCCTAATAGAAGAGTCCAGTCGAGCCAATACCAAAAAGCATGCCAAGTTCGATAAATTATCAAGGTTTCGCTCACTATTTTCTTCGATTGCCATGGCGTAGTGCGTCATGTCTTCTCATCACAAGGTCGTACGAATTATAAGAAGTATCACCTAAAAGTTATGCGCCAATTGCGTGAATCAATACGAAAAAATGCCCGGAGTTGGGGAAAAAGTTCATGGATTTTGTATCATGATAATGCACGTGTTCACTCATCTTCGCTTGTGAGAGATTATTCGGCCAAAAACAATACCGTTATCATGCCTTAGCCACCGTATACACCAGATTTGTCCCCCTGCGCCTTTTTCCTGTTCCCAAGATAAAAGAGACCCATGAAAGGACGGTGTTGTGCGACGATTGAGGAGATAAAATACGAATCGCTGAGAGAGCTCAGGGACATACCAGAAAGTGCATATCAGAACTGATTCGAGAATTGGAAAAAACGCTGGTACAAGTGTATTATATCTGAGGGGACTACTGAAGGGACAACTTTGAAGGGCATAAAACTGAAATTGAGGATGAAATAAATATTTTTTGAGAAAAACGAAAATTTACCGTACTTTTTGAACACATCTCGTATATCTAAACTGAGCTATACTCATTAAATGCAATTTTCACAAAGAAAAGTAAAAATAAATATGGGCATTGTACATAAAAATGCCTGCACATTTTCTTCAAATTTTTATTTTTTCCCTTGTATTAAGTTAGCATTCTTCTGACCTATGTCTATTTTCAAACATGAGCATGTACTTGTATGTTAATATGTATATTCATCATCGCGTGTGTCACACATGTGCCACAAAAGCAGTTACTTTATTATCATAGATAATGGGTTGCGTTGCATTATTTATGTATTTTAATTGAAAGGCACTCGAAAAAGTGCAGCTTGCACACAAACGCATAAACACATCCATTTAAACACATTTTATGCTTCTCCGCTTCTAAATAGACTCAGAAGTATTCGTTACATAATACACTGACTTGCTGAAGTGAAGCAGCAGAAAAGTAGAAAATCAGAAAGCGGTGAATATTAACAACAATGAAATACCAAAGAGCTACCTGTTGCGAGTTTGTTGCTTAAGTCTTTTATTATGTTTGCTATGTTTGGCATGTGTAGCGGGCACATACGAGTACCTAAGATGATTGCTAGTGGCTTGGGAATTGAAGTTCTCATTTGAACTTGGAAACTGTTGTTTTCTATGTATAACAGTACATTTCACGCGACTAACAACTAACAAGCAATGGAACGCTTGGTTTTAATTACGATGACTAACGTCGAAGTGCGCACATTTGCAGCTAGAAAGAGAGCTAAAGCGAGAGAGATAAATATATCTGTACGAGTGTAAGAAACGGCGTAACATTTTCATTTGTGAAATTCCTTTATTTCTATCTCTTTTTTCGCTTTGAAAATCAACCTAACAATTAGCACATATAACTGCCAAATTTATTGACTTATTAGCAACCCAAATGCGGGCACTATTAAAATCCATGACTGAGCAGCGAAATTCGGTCAGAGCTTTCCCAGAATTCCGACTGCCAAGCTAATGAGCAGACGTATTCTTTGCAATATATTACATACTTATTATAAAGGGTCTTTCCAAAGACGTGCCGAGATGTTGTTTTAAAATAAAACATGAACAAATTTAGTTTTTTTCAGGGGCCACTATTTGCATCCAAAATAAGGCTCTTAAGAATAATATGTAAAAATTGCCATCAGTTCAATGTGCATCAAGACGTGGGCATGTTAAAATCCGCCAAACAGCTGATGCATGAATGCCTATCGTCGAGATGTCCATGTTGAAGTATGTCAATAACATTTTGCGCTACAGCAGCAATATTCTCAACAGCACATCGAGTTTCTCGTCTGTCAGTCCTTTTTCTATACTTGACAGAACCATTTTCTTCAAATTTTTTCACTAATCACTCATTCGGACGATTCTTAAAGGTCGACCATTTTCATAATAAATTTAAAGCGTTGTTATAGCGTGTAAAATTATACATCTGTCTATCTGTCAAATGTCAAAAGTGGCATAAAACGAAGTTACTGTCTAGCAATTATTCACGTCACTTTTGGAATGCCCTTTATATGTACTAATGCATGTGTAGCATATTGCCACAGTATGAGTTGATGCTAAAGAATTTAAAAGCATTTTCGTTCATGTTGTTATTAAGTGTTATTTAAAAAATGTTTAGAATTTTTTCACAAATGCCAATGCGCATGTTTTCAAAAATTAAAAAAGAAAAACATGTGTCGAAATTCTGTAAGAAATTGTGCTGATGAATTAGCACTTCCAACGTGAGTGACCCCATAAATAAATCAAGAGAGGATGGGATGACTGTTCAAAGACTTCTATCAAAAGATGACTGAATTTCGAGTAGTTACAGCCTCTTTTGTGTACTGCGTCTAAGTAATTATTGAAATACTTTATTATTTTCTTTTCATCGTACAAAATTGCAAAAAAAAACCTTAAAATACTATACTCTCACCTTAAGATATTTTTAAATTGAAAAATACTTTATTTTTGCTTGTTAATAAAAATATATTTTTGTTTTTGCATACTAAATAATATTTTATGTGGGGAATCGTTAGAAAACATGTTTTTTAATCTGGGAAAACTAACTAATGACGTCGCAGAAATTGATTCTGTGTTAGTCTCTAATTAAACTTTACTTGAGTATGTGTAAAAATGTGTCTAGTTTTATATATATTCAAGAGTATTTTTCAGTGATATATTAAATTTTCTCTGGAAATATTTTATTATGTTATTATTAACAAAAAAAATAATTCTAAAATAATATTCTTATATATATGTTTGTTACAATATGATTCGACATAATTTTATAAGTATCTTGAAAACGTTTAATTTTAATGAAAAATATAGCAAAAACATTTTAAACTTTTTCTTCAATGGTTTTTGTACTGTGGAGTTTTTGCATCAACTCAATGTTATACATTTTATTTTTGATACTAAGTTTAGGTTTCATCGCCAATTGATGTTTCAATATTTATGTAAATACGCCGAACCTATTCAACTATTGCTCAGTTTAATTTTATTGTATGAATGCATAGAAGTTTTACATATCGGAAGACGGTGTGATTTTTTTTTGTATAAATAAAAGGAATGCGCGATGGAGGATTTAGAATTAGAACAAATGTACATTAAGAGCTTCTTTTGAAATTTGTGCATAATCTCTTAGGACACTCGTACTTCTGTATTTAATTTTATTTTTTTTATATTGCTACCTCATATGAATAGTTTCAGGGAAAAAATTATTCTATACTAAGTTCTGTATAAGGTTTTTGGTATCTGGTGTGACAATCAGAATTTATAAAAACCGGATGCTATCTGCTTCTCTTGCCAATACCTTGTTTTTGATTTATAACATATGCTGTACTATACTACTGTACTTTTAGAAAATTTGAAAAAAAAAATGTTTAACTCAATAATACAAAAATTCTGTGTCTTTCTTCACTGTAAGTCAATTTATTATATAGTCATTATGTAGGTATTCCAAAATCTAATTTTTGGAGACGTTCCTTGAGCAACATTGCCACACCTTGCTCTACTCGTTTACAATAATTCATTGTTTAAGATAATCCTGCTTTTGAAAAACGATTTTTTTTACTTTCATTTTTGTGATTTATTTGCTCGTTTGAATTAATACTTTAAGTATAGTTTAGTTACAGTTTTTACGGTTTTTATAAACTGGTGGACAGGTTTGAATGCAGATTAAACGATTGGATCCAAATTGGCCCAAACTGGTTTTTCTCAGCCTTATTTTCTCTTCTATTCGAGCTAAAAAGTTTTGAACAAAAATAATGATCATATTTTTTATAGTGGGCTGAATTTTTGAATTTTTCTTTCTAAAAATTAATTTTTTTGTTTTTAATTTCAGGATTTCTGTGGATTATTCTAAGATCACGTAGAAGATAAGTATTTGCAAGGTGTCCCGCAGCTGAACTAAGTTATAAATTTAGGGTTTCCCTCTAACTACCGTGCATATAAGCTGGAAGTTAGCTTTGTTACTCGTGCAGGTTATTTAGTTAGGATTATAATATTCACGCGTATGTGATGATTAGAAGTGAAGATTTGATTCGTTTATGGGCTCTAGAGTTTTGGGCAACAAGTTCTTTGGCAAACAGCCAAAGGTCGGGGATTAGCCGATATTACTCGCATTGGGTTTAAGAGGCGCGTTGGAGAAGTGATTTTTGACAATTTTTTTCTTACGATATTAAGTGATTTCTTCCATATAAAAAAATTTGTAGCGTTCACTGGTATGGAGGAAATGTACAAAATCGTTAGCACAAAAAAAAAATTAATCAATGAGACCTGGGTTTTAAAATTGCCTACGTGAAATTTTTCTAAAACTTCGTATTGAAAAGTTTAAAAATTTTATGGAAGTTTGTAGATTTGATGGATTTATATGGTACTTGATATTAGCCAAAATTCAATGGGTTTTAAAATTGCCTACGTGAAATTTTTCTAAAACTTCGTATTGAAAAGTTTAAAAATTTTATGGAAGTTTGTAGATTTGATGGATTTATATGGTATTTGTAGGATAATGAGCTAAACGTAAAAAAATATTAAAATTAAATGAAAAACAAACAAAGTGTTAAAATTCTTCAAAAAGCCCTAGTCCCGTGGTTGTTTAATTTAGTGTATTTATATAAGGGGCAAAGCACGTGAAAACTACCCGCCTAAAACCATTATCGCTTCAATTTTGTGAGGCTGCTCTACTAAGTAAAATCATGAACTGTGCAAAAGGGGGGAGTAATATCGAGGGGGGCTTTAAGATATGCGGCTTTAAAATGTTCATTTGTTTTACGCAAGTCTTTTTCTTCTTGAAATGTAAAATAAATAGTTCTTGGGGAAAAATGTTATTTCACTAAAAAAGTTTAAAATTTGTGGTAATTTCTTTACATGTTAAAATTTTAACTCATATTCCGTAATTTTCTTATATTGTTGGAGAATAAGTTCATATCGTTTTATTTTATATTTTCTTTTATTTTACAAGAATTTGTTTGCTGAACTCTTTCACCTCTACAAAACTTTGTTAATTGTATTTTTGAGTTATTTAATTGTTTTTTAGTTTGGGGCTTAGAAATGGAATACCCAGTAGGCAAAAAATAACATTGTCAGCACCTGCTCTTCTTTGCTTTTTATCGAGATCAAAAAGCTGCCGAAGTAGGCCGGAACATTTGCGACGTGTATGGAGAAGGTGTCATAGGCGAGTCTACAGCATGGAAATGGTTTTCGATAAAGAACGTCTTAATCACTTTTGAAGGAGAACGGTCGCGAAACCAGTCGTGAATTGGCAGAAAAAATGAACTGTGATCATAAAACGATTCTCAATCACCTTCATTCAATAGGATTTACCAAAAATTGGGAGCCCGGGTGCCTCACGAAGCCTGATCGATATGGCCAAACCATACTCCTTCACGACAACGCCAGACCCCATGTTGCACAAGTCGTCAAAGCCGTACTCCAAAAGTTCCAATGGGAGGTCCTTCAGCATTCACCGTATTCTCCTTGCACCTAAAGATTACCATCTTTTATGCTCCCTGTCAAACCATATGAAGGGCGCTACTTTCGATAACAAAGAGGTATTTAAAAATTGGCTCAACAACTTCTTTGACACCAGACCAGGCGAGATGGGAAGCAATTATAAACAACAATGGTGATTATATAATTGATTAACGTATTGATATAATTATTGTTTTTTGTTGAAATTAAAGTTTCTGTCAGAAACGCTACGAACTTATTCCTCAACCTAATATATATATATATACAGGGTTGGCCATATTAAACTGACCCATGTGATTATTAAAAAAATATGGAAACATTTTTTTGTGTTTCATTGTGAAAAACATTTAATTTAGTTCAAGGAGATTCGTTTACATCACTTTTTGAATATGATATCGCGCAAGTGGTCGCCCTTAGCACGTATTTGGATATGTACAGGGTTGGCCATCTTAAACTGACCCATGTGATTATTAAAAAAATATGGAAAAAGAAACATTTTTTTGTGTTTCATTGTGAAAAACATTTAATTTAGTTCAAGGAGATTCGTTTACATCACGTTTTGAATATGATATCGCGCAAGTGGTCGCCCTTAGCTCGTATAGCGTAATGTGCCCGTTTTTCGGCGTTGTCCATAGTTTTGGCCAGCGTCTCGGCCGATATGGCGGCTATTTCCCGTCGGATATTGGCCTTAAGTGCGCCTAGTGTCTTTGGCTTGTTGACGTAAACCTTAGATTTCAAATTACAGTAAAAAGTTATAGGGTTACTCAATGGGTCAGTTTAATATGGCCAACCCTGTATATAATTGGCACGTACACCCTTTTTGGGTGTTTGGCCGAGCTCCTCCTCCTATTTGTGCCGTGCGTCTTGATGTTGTTCCACAAATGGAGGGACCTACAGTTTCAAGCCGACTCCGAACGGCAGATATTTTTATATTTTTATGAGGAGCGTTTTCATGGCAGAAATACACTCGGAGGTTTGCCATTGTCTGCCGAGGGGCGACCGCTATTAGAAAAATGTTTTTCTTAATTTTGGTGTTTCACCGAGATTCGAACCTACGTTCTCTCTGTGATTTCCGAATGGTAGTCACGCACCAACCCATTCGGCTAATATTACATTTTTTTCTACTTTTTTATTTATTTTTTTCTACTCTTTTATTCTTTCTAATTTTGTACTTTTCTGATTTAAATAAAAAAATGTTTAAGACAATTTTTTTTATTAAATTTTTCTTATCAGAAAATAAAATAATTAATTTAAAAATTTTAGAAGTTTGGGAACCAATTTTTTTTTTAATTTTTAATTTTCCAACTGCATCTACAGAAAAGATTTTATTTTGAGTATAATTCCAAGAAAAAACATGTATAGAAAAAAAGTGCGTGCAGCGTAGTACACGGACCAGAAGTGAAACTTTCAAGGCAGACAAAGAAAGAGGGAGAGACCCAAGAGAGAATGAAAGAGAAAGAGAGAAGGAATATATATCTATATAAATTCACAACATTTGTAGAGAATACAAATAGACAAAATTTACAAAAAACGGAGAAGGGTCAACCGCAACAACGCGCACTACTCCGAGCGTTTATCACCAGGAGCGCAGCAGCGGTACAAATCACCGCAAAGCAATACCAATAAATCCGACGCCGGATTGGATATCACTTTATAGTACGCACGAGCACTAGCCAGGAAACGGAAATAAGCGCCAAAAACTAGGCACCAAAAAAAAAACGCCAAAAAAACTGGGACCAAAAAACGCCCCAAACAGTAGGCACCAAGGAAATATAACGCCAAAAAGTGGGCGCCAAAAATATATTGTCTACAAGTTTGCACCAACAAACAAGCGCCAAAAAGTAGGCAGTGTTATTTCTCACTAGAAATTAGCAACCACAAGGAAAAACTCAGGAAAAATAGCCTAAAGTGTACCTAAGATATATATAGGATATAGCTCTCTCTTTCCTTTTCCTCAACGTTATATCTTTTTCTCTCTCGCGGAACGAAAATACCCAAAACGTTGCATGGCCTTGAAATTTTATTCTCCATTCTCGCTCGTCCATCGACCCCTAAGAAGTTTCACTTCAAAAATAAAATTTGTAACCTACAAACAATTTTCTCGGCAAGCATTTCGTGTTCACTCTCCACCCTTTTTGTATAATTTATGCTACTGTACTCGTTTAGTACTCTTACTAATACTCTTACCGAATTTTGCATTATATAATAACATTTTAAAACAAATTTTTACAATATATTTACTTGAACTATATGTTAATGTATTATTATATATATAATATAAAAAAAATAAACCACAGCCCCCTCTAGATTTAACCTTTGCTTTCTGATTTTAAAAAAATCCTCAAAGATTAAGTTTTTTTAGGCTCTATAGGGTGTAGCAAATTACAGCATGCACAAAGGAAATTGTCGACTCTAGCTACCCTTCAAAATTATTAAGACGGCCAGCCTTGTCTGATGGAAATTGAATTAAGATCCTGTATTAACGTTAACGTTAGGTTTATTAAAAAGCGCATCTTACATAATTTAATCTGACGAAATATCAAAGCAAAGGGGGAAAAATTGTTGGCCACATTCCTAATCTCCATATAACGCCAAAACTTTATTGCATTCATTAGCGAAAGTGTTCTCTATAAACTGACCACTCCACCCAATTTCGCTCTAGTAAACTTAATTTAGATTTCATATCTATATCTACGTATGTATGTGTGCATATAAATAATGCATTTTTAATTTAACGTTGATTTCGCTTTTACGTGCTTTATATATATGTATATATATAAATATGTGTGTGTGCATAGGTGCTTAATTAATTCAATAACAGATCACAGCAGAAGTGTTTGTAAAAAATAATAAAAACTAACTAAAAATACTTAACTTAACAAGAAAAATGGGAAAACTTGTTCGCGAGAAATGCGAATAGCTGAAATAAGCAAATATTCAACAGCGCAACAGGCACCCAAAACAGGCAAACTGGCGTACAGGCGAACGAAATGGCCAAAGCAATCACGCAACTAGCGTTAATCAACAACATTCCAAAAACTCATTTTTATTTATTTATTATTTTTGTTTGCTGTGAGTATGCTAGCACGCAAGCAGATACGAGCCGTAGTGCAGGTATGAACTTTTTTAAAATAAAAATTACTTGAAATAACTGAATAAAAAGAACAAAAAAATAGTAAAATAGAAAGCAAAAACATTTGTTCGATTATTAATCGTATGATGAAAAATTTATTTTAATAAAAATCTTTTGCAATGCCACAAAACTTCCAGCATCAATGAAATTTGCGATATAGACAGAAATCTATCAATTTCTTTTTTTTTTCGAATACAAAAGAGGAGAGAAGTTAACGATTTACGCGCCGAAATTGGATATCTACGAATGTATTGTTTTGACGTTTGCAACGCCACCAACGCCAACGCCATCGACGTTCGAAAAGTGGTAAGCCGTATACCGACATCTGGTGTATTTGTATAGGTGTGTGTTAGTATGCAATGTTCCACGTACGTGTAGGCGTGGGTGATGTTATTGGTGTATTTCGCTAACTTTTATTCCCGCTGGTTTGTGGGCAGCTTTATTCAATATTAAATCGACATTTTTTGGCAATCAGTGCCACAACAGCGAAATATAGAAAATTCATAAGTAAAAAAAACAACAACAAATATGTTATGAATTGATAACTTGAATCGGCTCACCCACGTTCAGGTGAAACAAGTTTAGTTGAAATAAACCAAAAAAGTTTTAAATATCAATTTGGGAGCAGAGTACGATAAAGTGGATTCGAAAATTTAATTGAATTCTGAGGGCCAAAAAATTGTATAGATCCAGTTAGCATAGATTTAACATAACTTAGAATGGCGTAAGAATGAAGAAAATTTTGTTGACATTTAATTTTTATATAGAGTGTATAACTTGATGGAGTTACAAGTCATAGACAGCTCAGAGCTATTTTTTACTATTATCATGTCAATGCGCGATCACATGGTTGACTTCAGTTGTCAGAATGTCTCAATTCATTAAAGTTATTTGTTCAAAGATTTCCACATGAGTGCCGAAAAACAGCAGGTTTAATTTTCTACTGCAATACATCCCACACGTTGTGGTGTGCGTTTGATGTTGTTCCACAAATGGAAGGACCTATAATTTTATGCCGACTTCGACGGCAAATGGTTTTTACAAGGAGCTTTTTCATGGCAGAAATGCACTGGAAGACTTGCCATTGCCTGCCGAAGAGCAACCGCTATTAGAAAAAACGTTTTCTATTATTTTATGTTCTTGCACGGAGATTCAAGGCTGCGCACTTCCGAATGGTAGTCACGCACCAATCTATTCGGTTACGGTGGCTGCCACATATTATATGGTTGAAAATATACTAGCTCTCAATTTGATGCTATAAAAGTGGCTAGCTTGACATTGAATAACATATAACAAGTAATCTGGCCAGCAGAAAAGTTCAAAGACGAAGATTTATGGCATTATTTTATGAAGAATCATGACAACTGCAAGCAGAGGTATCAGAATCATTCAGAGTGACAAAGTAGGCATTTCAAAGTGTCCAAAAAAATGAAATTCATTGAAAAGCAAGAAACTGGGTGTCATATGAATTGAAGCACCGTGCCGTCAAAAGGCGATTTTGTAAGAAATGGTTCTTAAACGTCTCAAAAGCTGAATGTTTCAAAGAACACATCATAATGTTTGCTTATCCCATAAGCGAATCCACGAGTGTCACCAACGGCTTGAGTCGGGTGGAAGAGCATTGCGCTTAAGCGCTAAGATCTTTCCGCTTAGCATTTCAAACTCTAGTGCAACTCTCATCAATGACTTCGAGTGATATTTTACTTATCAAAACTCACTTAAATGACTTTTACTTATCAAATTGGCGAAATATTTAACTTTGCGTAATTTTGATAATTTGCTAAAACGCTAATGAGAAGTCATTTCAGCAATCGAGGCTAGGTTCGGTCTTTAATTGAATATTTTTTTTTTTGTAAATTTCTATATTTTTGGTTTTATTTGAAATCTATAAGTATATTTGCACTTCTTTTGTATTGTATTTTTCCTGTTTAGAAAATTAAGACTTGAACTTCTTTAAGATTTGCCGTCATAAAAATTGGGTATACAAATTTTTTATTTGATTTACTCGCATGTGTAGAAATTCAAACCATTTTTCTGAGCATAAGAAATATGACAAGGTCTTGTGATCGCTACTTAGTAATAGCAAACTTTGGACCGGCAGGTTGACCGGCCTTGTTGGCAATATCACGAAAAACCAAAACCGCTTATCGTTTTAATGGCTGAAAGCAACAGTGAGATTAATCCAGAAAAACATATAAATAAAATTAAGTGTTGACAAAGAAAAAAAAAATAAAATAAAGAGAAGTTGTTTATGTAAAAGTTGAAAATAATAGAAAACGAAATGCAAAAATATGTTGCCTTTTCTTATATAGCCAAAAAAATAATACGAGTAATTTGTGAAGCTGTGCTGCTGGCGGCCATGAAGTTCGCAAAGGCGGTGACGCTGATGACAGATACATGCGAGCTCCTACAGCTATATGAAATGAAAACTATTTAACCAACTATCAGCACCAACTGCTGCTACCTTGAAGCCCATAGCCGTAGGCAGTAGCAGCAGTTACAGCGTTGATGTTGGCGGATTTGTTGCACGCGCGTTCAGCGCTCTTCCTTATTCCGAAATACCGGGCAAATATATCCACAAGCAAATTTATTGTAATAATAAATTAGTAAAATAGTGAAGCTATAGTAAAATGTAAAATCGCGCAATATTTTGTTATATAAATAGCTGCAGCTGAGTGTAAGCAAACAATAAGAAATAAAAATAAAAAAATGACGACGAAAAATAAGTTCAATAAGAAAACAAAAAAAATTAAATATAAAAAAGGCGAAGCTATGGGAGTAAACCAACAAATATATAGGTATATATATATATGTGCATATTTAGAGTTAAAAAGAATAATGAATAAAATTATATTAAAGTATTTTAAATAACTGTAGCTGTAACAAAGTTTAATTAATTATTTATGGTATGCAGTTTAAATTCCATGGGCTATGACTTCAATGTTAAACTGCAAGTTTCAAGTGCCTACAAAATTCCGTTGATTTTTGACAATTTTTTTGGCTAGACATTTCCTTAAAAAAAAAACATTGTCGAACTTACTTTGCATGAAAAAAATTGTGTGACAGTGTCAAGGATTTTTTTTTGAAAAATCAGCGGCACGTTATAGTTACTTCAAGTTGCAGTTTCCAGGGTTTGATGGAAATGTAATGAGCCTTCTCGCGCAGAGCGTCTGCCAAGCGATCAACCGAATCGGCTGGTGGCGGAAAATGATCGTTGGACCTTCCCCTTTCACTAGAAACCGGTCCCAGTTCGCTGGCAATAGCGGTGCAGTCAACATCGCTCCGCGCGTGAAAGCTGTTTTAAAAGTGTGTTAGGATTTTGCAGTGGCGAAAATGTAGCGATCGTTGGAGCAACGTTACTCGATCAAATTTTGCGTAAAGCTGAACAGTTTGTACCTCCAGGATGCACTGTAAACGCGGCATTTTACAAAGAAGTGCTCCTTCGGCTGAAAAACCGCGTCGCCCGGGTTCGGCCCGACCTCGTCAACAATTGGACCCTTCATCATGACAATGCGCTGGGGCACACCGCCTTCCTCTGCACCTCTGCATTGACCAAGATGGGGGTTCCGAACCCTGAACCTATGCAATGGTAGACAAACTGCATAAATTTGCATTAATAATCTTAACTGGATTCCGTTCAATCTACCCATAGAGGGTTAGTACTTAAAAAATAATTCTAATAAAATTTCAACAAGCGAATTTTCAAAAAATTTTCAGAAGTGCTTTTTCACTAATATTTTTAAATTATTTTCCGTTCTTCGTTTCAATTTGGGTCAAAACAAATTTTGTTTTATTATTTGTTTTTTATTTTTAATTGTTGCCTCTTCCGCCAAGGATTTGAAAATTATTATACAATTCGCATTAGAAAAATGCACTTTTCCGTAAATTTGGTAAACAAATTTTACTGATCAATATTAATTATGCAAAATTTTAGATTTTTTTATGAAAGTGCAGTTCATTCTTTTGCAAAATCCATATAAATACAGGTTTCAAACTTTGAGAAAAGTATAAAATAGATTTACAAATTTTTTATTAAAATTTTGTACTTTATAATCCGAATTTTTAGAAGAATTCCGGGTATGCCGTTTTATAAGCCATTGGATTTTGGTAAAATAAGGTACATATTTGAAGTAGCGTTAAAAAGTGCCGTCACAATTTCTTTGCAAAAGATATTGGGAATTTTCTTTCATATAAAAAAATGCCTAGCATTCGTTAATTAAATAATTTGGATAAGTTAAAATGCTGATGTAAAGTGTTGATTGCTTTTTAATTTGTATAAACTACGCAAATTCTAGTTATATGGTTTCTTCGAAAATGAGATGTGCACCTCATAGGAAACTTTCTTTCATCCGTTGGCCATCCAACGCAATTACTCACCACTCGGCCACTTTAGTTATCTGAAATTCGTAGCGCAGTATTATTGTGGTATATTGAAAAACTAAAAAATTGTAAACGTATTTTTGTTTTTTGTGATTTGATCTGTTATGGGGTGAAATTATGCTGGACGAACTAATGAAGCGAACGAGAGACTTAAGGCACAAACTTGATCAAATCGTTTTGTGTGGGTGCTTGCTAATAATTGCAAAAAAAGAAAACTGCTTGAGCATTCGACAATTCCCAGTTTAAATAATTACTTTTATGTAATTTCAGTAAAACTATATGTAAACTATGCTCTCACTTTTGCTGAGGAATGCTTATAATATATATTAGAGTATTTAATTTAGAATGTACCATAAATTATCATAATTATGTATTACTACACTCCCAGCCAAGTATGGGGAACACATTCAGCATGTATGTATGTTTAAGTGATCTGACACACTCAAATAAGATGAGACGTTTATGCAGCTATGTGCCACATTAAGATCTATTTATAGAAGTTAAGTAAGGCGCGCCACAAAAATTGGCTTTCTCAGCGTATGACGTCACATTTTCCACTTCATAATTCACTTTGTATGCTTTACTTGTTCACATTTGCCCCTCTACGTTACAAATGATTGCTTGATTTTTCAGCCGTACCAAATTCCAGTATCTTAGCTGGAACAGGTTATCACATAAGTGTCCTGAATAAATACAACTATACACTTAGAGGAGAGTTTTGTTACTATTAATGGTTCTTTTTGTATCACTTCAGGACTAGCGCAGTGTGTGTGCGTGTTTTTTTTAATTCAAATTATGTTTGTTTCAAGTTTTTTTATTCTTTCTTAAACCGGTAATTAGAAGAATTGGGGGTGTAGGGCAGATCGCCTCCGCGTGGTGCACCCTGGGTAGCGCTAAATGATCTGCGGCCTTAACGGCCTTTCTGAACGATGACGACCCCCCCGCTTTCTGATTTGGACCTTTTCTTTTTCAATACTTTTCTAGACTTTTTCTGACCTGTGCTGGTAGTCGCGGCATTCTGCCACCTGAGTATGCTGAGGTGAAACTCAGCAGAAATGGCTGGTGGGCTAATGACGTGACTGCCCCCGTCCCGCTAAAACCTTGGCAGGCCTCGGAGTACGTTCCAAACCCGTAGCCATTGGGTTGGCGGTGTAGGTGCGGTTGAGACGACTCCCGTCTTTGTGTCCGGTCTGGCTCTGAACGCATGCCCCATAAGGACATGCGTCAACCCTCGCATGGCCTCCCTGCTACGGCACAGACAACCATGGGACCCTTTAAGGACGACTACACACTACGGGTTTGGATAGCGGCTCCGAGTGGGGACCCACTCAATAAAATAATGAACAACAACAACAAAACAACAACAACAACAACAACAACAAACAACAACAACAACACAACTAACAAAACAATAAACGGTGGCGGGAACTCGGAACCGAGTCCCAAAACCAACTCCCTCAAGACAGGAGGAGCGAAATCGCCTCCTAGGAAATTTTTGCCCCGGGGGGCAGTCTCTAGTGGGGGTAACGCATCGGAATCGATGCGTAAGGTAGCAACCAAGGGAGACACCGAGGGAAAGTCGGAACCGACTTTCAATACTAATCGGGGGGTAAAAGGTGGGAACCCGCCTTTGATAGGTAGTGGAAGACAGGCGGAACCGTCTGTAATTCTTAAAGTAGGGGCGATGGATGGGAAAGCCAGCACCAGCAAGGGGCTTTCCCCCAGTTTTCCGGGGACTTCGGGAGCATCTCTCCGGGGATCCTCCATTAAGCCTAAACGGCAGCTAGGGCAGAGTAAACGGTCCTTCTCTGATCTTCGCATGACTACCAAGATCCTGGAGCGCTACGGTGGGCAGAATGACTCTCAGGTATCTGAGAAGCATTCCCAGACGCTCGAGTGGGCCAGGAAGGTCATTAGGGGAGCAGAGGAGGGCAGTGGAAAGGGAGTGGAAGCGAATGCGCCACAACCGGACTCGGGAGTTAAGAGACAACGCTCCCTGGAAGAGGATATCCCGCAAGAGAAGAGGCCCAGGATTGGTGGTGGCCCGCCAAAATCATTTAGCGAAGTCGCTAAACAGGCGGGCTCGATCATTCTGGGAGTAATGGACAGCGGTAAAGATGACGGCGCCATCTCCAGGGAGGAATGGAAGAAGGTAGCGTCCGCCATCTCCGCAGTATTTATGAGGGTAGCGAGGGAAAACCCTGGCCCCCCCCCAAGCTGTGAAAGTGCAGGATGGCACTACGGTTCATATAAAAGAATCATCTGCGCTGACGAACGGTCAGCCTCAATGTACAGGGCGGCAGTAGCCTTGGTGGGAGAGGTATGGGAGGGAGCTAAGCTGAGGGTAGTGGACCGAAAGGATCTACCTGTACGTCCGCGAGCACGTGTCTGGCTCCCCTCCGAACCCTCTGCCTCGAAGGAGATGGAGGAAATCCTCCGCTACTGCAACCCCACACTTCCCACACACAACTGGAGGGTGGCGAAGGTGGAGAAGACTGAGGGATCCTATCGGCAAGCGCTGATTCTGCTGAATGCAGAGTCCCTCAGTCCTCTCGCCGAAGCAAAAGGGGTCATTAACTATGGCTTCGAGAAGGTAGTCCTTAAAGTCTACCAAACCGATGCCAGAGGAGATGCCCCTGCACATCCGGACGTGCTGGGAGACGTAATGCCCACAGTGGAGGAAGCTCCTGTGGACATGGAAGTGGAATCCGTCATGTCGGAGGGTGACAATGCTGATGACGTTCGCTCTTTACCGGGGTCCGTCATAAGCATCGGGTCGTTCTTCGACAGGGCGGAGGAGGAGAGGCTTCTGGCCTCGGAAAGCGAGGACGCCGTCCTTGGGGTGATGGAGAGGATACTGGAGGATAAATATTCTTCAGATAAATCTTCAACACTCTAAGGCGGCGTCCGCCAACCTACTAATCCACCTTGAGCAAGGTGGAGCTGATATAGTCCTGATCCAGGAACCGTGGCTGAGCAGCAACGGCATTTCTGGGCTCAGGACGAAAAGCTACAATCTGGTGGCGTATAGCGGGACAGGTAAACCAAGATCCTGTATACTCATCAGAAAGGAACTTAACGCATTTATTTTGCCTAATTTCAGCAATGAAGACATTGTAACGGTGAGCCTGGAGGGCCCTCCTGGGAAACTATGGCTGATGTCAGTCTACATGGCACATGACGACGAGGTGGAACCACCTCCGGTGCTGCTAAGGAAAACCCTAGCTGAAGCAAAACGCAGGAAAATCGGCGTTATTATAGGCACTGACGCGAACTCCCATCACACCTGCTGGGGAAGTTCAGACATCAATGCAAGAGGTGAGTCACTTTTTGATTATATTCTAAACGAGGACTTGTTTATTTGTAACAGGGGTAAAGACCCCACTTTCATTACCGCAGCCAGAGAGGAGGTGCTTGACCTCACTCTGGCTTCTTCTTTACTGATAAACCGAATCTCCGATTGGAAGGTGCTAAATGCTCACTCCTTCTCGGACCATAGGTACATTCAGTTCTCTCTCGCTCAAACCCGTCCAATAAGATCCCCCTACAGGAACCTGAGGAGGACGGACTGGGATGCATACAACGGAAATCTACTGAACCTACTCCCCAAAGCACCGGGAGGAAATCAAGATCTATCGGAAGAAGCGATCGACGAACTGGTGGAGACTTTCACCTCAGCTTGCAACAACGCCCTTGAAACCTCTTGTCCAACAAAAGCTTTTCCCAGGAAGGAAAAACCGCCTTGGTGGACAGCGGAGCTCTCTGAGCTTACTCAGGCTCATGCAGACGCCTTTTTAACAGGGCTAAAAGAATAAGATCTCCCTCGGGATGGGAGCTTTATAAGGCAGGGCGAGGAATATATAAGTCCGAAATTAGGAAAGCTAAGAGGGACTCTTGGAGAAGCTTCTGCGAAAGCGTAGAGGGCTGCCATGAGTCCTCCAGATTTAGACGAGTACTCACGAAGAGTTCCGCTCCCTTGGGGTACTTAAGAGATGAATTGGGACGTTGGGCGATGAGCAGCGAGGAGTCACTAAAGCTACTTCTCGACGCCCATTTTCCGACGAGCCCAGCACCTAGCAGCACCGGCCTGGAGAGTAGATCAACCTGCACTCGAGACCGGGGCTGGTTGATGGATAAGCGCCGCCTGTCTTGGGCCATTGAATCCTTTAGACCCTTCAAGTCGCCTGGTCCTGACGGCATCATTCCTGCACAACTGCAAAAGTCAGTGGAGGTATCATGCCGTTGGTTGAGCCCTATCTATGCGAGCTGCGTAGCCAGGGGCTATATACCGAGGTCATGGAGGGCCGTGAGGGTTGTCTTTATACCCAAGGCAGGCAAGTGCTCGCATGTCTCCCCTAAGGACTTCAGGCCAATCAGTCTCTCATCTTTTTTGCTAAAAACCCTTGAGAGACTGATTGACTTGCACATAAGAAGCGAAATTCCTCGGGGTCGGCTGTCGCATACCCAACATGCTTACTGCAAGGGAAGATCGGTCGAATCTGCCCTGCACACAATTGTGAAAGAGATTGAGGAGTCTCTTTCTCAGAAGGAGCTTGCGGTGGGCGCCTTCCTCGACATCGAGGGGGCTTTTAACAACGTCCTCCCGGAGGCAATCACCCGGTCTCTGGGTAAACTGGGGGTCGAAACCGACCTGATCAGATTTATCTATAAAATGCTCAGCGACAGAACTGTCGCGGCAGAATGGGGTGGCATCTCCATTCACCGGCAGGTGAGTAGGGGCACTCCGCAAAGTGGTGTTCTCTCGCCCTTCCTCTGGGTCGCTGTTGTAAATGACTTGCTGGAGGAGCTGGTGAAAGGGGGCTGCAGGGTGGTTGCCTACGCGGATGACGTCGCATTAATCGTCAGAGGAAAATTTGTGGATACTCTGTACAACCTGATGCAGGGATATCTTAACGTAGTTGTTAGATGGGCAACGGACTGCGGCCTGTCGGTGAATCCTCTTAAGACGGAGCTCGTCTTATTTACGAGGAAACATAAAATACCTAGAGCTCAACTTCCCTCACTAGGGGGCGCTCCGCTGATGCTTTCTGACAAGGTTAAGTACCTAGGTATTATCCTTGACAGCAAGCTCACATGGAAGCCCAATATTGAGGAAAGAGTGAGGAAAGCAACAATCGCCTTGTATGGATGCAAGGGCGCTATTGGTAAAAGATGGGGCCTCTCGCCTAGAGTTGTTTTCTGGCTATACAATACTATTGTAAAGCCTATCTTGTTATATGGAGTCATAGTCTGGTGGAACTCACTAGAGAAGACGACATTGGTGAAGAAGCTGGAGAGAGTCCAGAGGTCGGCACTAATTGGAATCAGTGGGGCGCTTCGAACGACTCCTACTCTGGCGCTCAACGCAATGTTAAATGTGGTACCCGTAGACATTGCAGGCAGAATTGCCGCCTCGCGTACCGCAATCAGACTGAGGGGCTGGAGCTATAAGCTTAACCTCACTTATGGGCACTCAAGCATTCTCAGAAACTTCGAGTTCATCCCTCTGTCAACGGATCAGTGTATACCCTCGTATAGTCCTACCGGAAGCTTCTCCACTCATATTCCGTCAAGGGAAGAGTGGAGAGAGGGCTACACTTGGGGACAGGGCATGGTGAACTTGTTCACGGATGGATCGAAGTTGGAAGGAAAGGTTGGCGGAGGAGTCTTTTGCGAGGAGCTCCCCACCAGACTCAAATTCAGGCTACCGGACCACTGCAGTGTGTTCCAGGCAGAGGTAGCCGCAATCAAGGAGGCAGCCGATTGGCTGCTCAAATGCGTATTAACGGTCAAGAAAGTAAATATTTACTCCGACAGCCAAGCGGCAATAAGGGCCCTCGGGTCTACGACGGTGCATTCGGAATTGGTCAAGGAATGCTTGACCTCGCTTTCGACTGCGTCCGAATTCTTTAACACCAGCCTCATCTGGGTTCCTGGTCACAGCGACATTGCTGGAAACTGTGAGGCGGATGAGCTGGCCAGACAAGGGACATGCGAGGTGATTTCCCCGCGAAGGGAGGGAATTGGGATCCCCCTGACTACCTGCGGTCTGCTCCTGGAAAGATGGGCATCGCACCAACTCAGCGAGCGCTGGGCAAGTACACGAACGTGTAAGGTCGCGAAATCCTTCTGGCCACGTGTGGACCGCAGGCGCTCGGGCGAGCTTCTGAGGCTGACAAAATTTCAGCTCTCCAATCTCGTGGGTTTTCTCACAGGACACAATGCGCGAGGAATGCATGCTGTGAGACTTGGAATCATCTCGAGTCCCTTTTGCGCTGGATGTATGGAGGATGAGGTGGAATCATCTCAGCACCTTCTCCTTAGCTGCCCTGCTCTGGCGGGGCTAAGATCTAGGCATCTTGGCTCCTACTTCTTTGCCACGCCTGCTGATATAGCTGGCGTTGACATTAAAAATCTGATGAATTTCATCAGCAGCATAAAGCGGTTGACGCAAACATAGTCATCGTTCGTAATCGTAATCCGCACGCTCCCAACTATCCCAGCACCTCTCCCCGCCCTCTCCCTGTATCCCGCCTCACCCCTCCATAATGGCATCACAAAGGACGAATCCTTCTTCGTCCAAGTGTGCCCATTCCCTGGGCAACCATATCAACCTAACCTAACCCTAAACCGGTAATTGATAATCGGCTCCTAATTAATTTAGTTTACGCGCAAAACTTGTTTTTAGTCGTAAATCAAGACTTTGGAAGCATTTGACGAATTTCATATTTCGATCCTTGCTTTACTCTATAAAGCCTAAAAACCTCTTCGATTGCTTGTCTGTTTGTATACTATGGGTGTCTAGTTCAGAAGTCTCAAATATAACTAACATACGACGTCATTTCCAAATATTAAAAACGTTCGGCTAGGTTGTACATAATCTATATAATTGGCCCATATATCCTTTCGAAAGGCAGACAGTTCTTAGGACAAGCTTTTTAATGATTTAATATTGACTACGGAAGTACGAACGCCATGAAAATAATTCTTTCTTTCATTTTATGTTTCATTTCTAAAAAGACTTTCGAATCTGGCATCAACCGAACAGATGACTTTTTGGTTGTATTCTCCAATTGAAGCTTGTCGGCGTCGATGCTTTGAGCGACCAGCCGTATACAAAAATTAGTGCATTAGCTCCACGTTTTGTTGTTATTCAACGAATTCTGTTTTTCCAATTACCAAATTGGGAAATTGAAAAATCGAGACGAGTACTAAATAAGTTTAAGTAAAATGTATCGTGTCAAAGATTTAAATTAAATTATTATTAAATTAAAGATTTTACAATTGTTTTTTATTAATTTGTATTACTTTTTTAAATTTTAGAAAGCAAAATGCACACAAAACTATTTTTGCAAATGGCAGATGGGGAGCAAAGAGGTTTTCCATTGTCTGCCTAGAAGTGACTGCAATTAGAACTCATTCGCACCAACTCATTCGGATATTACGGTCACATTTTTTGCATTTAGCATAATATATATTGTAAATAACGGCCACTGTGGCCGCATGGGCTTAGCGTGACTACGATTCGGAAACGCGTAGGTTCGAATCTCCGTACATAAGGCACTAAAAATGATAGAAAAAGTTTTTTCTAATAGCGGTCGCCCCTCGGCAGGCAATGGCAAACCTCCGAAGTGTGTTTCTGCCGTGGAAAAGCTCCTCATAAAAATATCTGCCGTTCGGAGTCGCCTTGAAACTGTAGGTCACTCCATTTGTGGAGAAATATCAAGACGTACAACACAAATGGGGGGAGAAGTGTTGCCAACTGCTTAATAAACTAAGTTCAAGTAAAAATAATAAAATAAAGGCTATACTCGTATATCAACTTGGTAATCCAAGGAAAAAGCGTTTAAAAATCTAAATTTCGAATATATGTTTTAATAATATTGGCAACTTTTTAAAAGATTAGGTTCAAGAAAAATAATAAAATGCGTGTAATATATCCATATAGTAATCAAAGAAAAGAAATTTCAAAAATAAAATTTCGATTATATTTTTAAATAGTGTTGCCACCTGTTTGGAAAATTAAGTTCAGATAAAATTAATACAATAATAGAAATTTATTCATATAGTAATCAAGGGAAAGGAGCTTGAAAAATTTAAAGATCTCAATTTATTCTTGAATATGGTTGCCACCTGTTTGAAAAATTAAGTTCATGTAAAAATAATAAAATAATTGAAATGTATTAATATGGTAATCAAAGCAAAGAAATTTGAAAAACAAAATTTCTATTATATTTTAGAATGGTGTTGCCACCTGTTTGGAAAATTATGTTCCAGCAAAAATAATAAAATAAATGAAATGTTTTCATATAGTAATCAGGGGAAAAGAGTTTGAAAATTTTGAAGTTTTGAATTTATTCTTGAATATGGTTGCCACCTGTTTGAAAAATTAAGTTCAAGTAAAAATAATAAAATAAATGATATGAATTAATATGGTAATCAAACGAAAGACGTTTGAAAAATCTAAATTTCAAATATATCTTTGAACAGGGTTGCCACCTGTTGAAAGATTAAATCAATATATTAAGTACTTAATAATTTATTATTAAAATAATTCAGGACGAGAGTCAACTCAAGTTATGAAAGTTTGTTCTAGAGAACAATTTTGGAGATGGTTTCCACCTGTTGTTAATTCAATTTAATAATTAAGTAAACTGAAATATACTATAACGCAAATATATGGGTGCCAAACGAAAGAGGTATGAAAAGTCTTTATTTGGAATATACTTATATTTTAAATTTCTAAAATCAAGACGTAATTCTAGTTAAAAAAAAGTAAAAAAAAACATGATTGATTCACTTTTTCATTATTCGTCCAAGAGTTTGTACTTTAATAGAAAAAAATAGCTGTATTGGGGGTTTTTCTAAAATTCCTTATTGTTATGCCAGTTGAATTTCGAATTCTTGTAATTTTAGTTATGCCAAAAATAAGCTATTTTTAAATATGCCAAAAATTGAGAACTATGAAGGTAGTTAGAAGTAAAGATTTTTGTATTGCTAAAATTAACTCTTAACTTGCACTAGCTGATAGTTATGATAATTTAACGTACCTTAACTTAATGGATTTTATAGGAAAAAGAAACGGAATGCAGCACACAATTTTCTATATTAGTTTTATTAATAATTTTTAGCAGAAAAACACAGAATTACCATTCACTCAAGACAGTCACATGCTTTACAAATTTTTGAAAAGTCGAAAAAGTGCTGATTTCACGTATTCCACTTACCCCTAACGATAAAAAATAAAGTCCAAGGTCAATCTTTAAAATGTTATTCGAATGAACTTGAACAATCTTTTCTCTTCCAATAGCCAATTTTTTTTATAGTTTACTTAGAATTGGTACTCTGGAGAAATTGTTCATCTCTACATCGGATGGGGATGCCCAAAGTTGTGTTTATGCGTTGAGTAAAGATAAAAAATTAACAAAAATTTGTTTGTTTGCTATTTATTTATTTGGTTCTTTTTACTTTATTTAGTCAGGCGTAGCAACGCATGGTGGGCATGTTTTAGTGTTACATATAAGAAGTTTATTGGAGTCGACTTATACGAAGTTTCTCCTAGCGAAAAATATTGGAGCATTGCAAAATTTGAAATTTTCAATATCAATCACACGCAGACGTTACAGGAAGAAAAGTAAATTCCACCAGGGCAGGTGAGATTTTCGTCAACTCAGCGAGCGCAGACGTGCAAAGTCGCGAGATGTTTCTGGTACGCGACCTCTCCGGACATTGCCCATCAGGCATCCATGCTGTAATACTTGGCATTGCTTTGCGATCCTTTCTGCAGCGGCATCCTTGGGAATGTGATAAAACTATTTCAGCACCTTCACCAATCCTATTGATTCCAACCACCAAACTCGAAAAAAGTATCGAGTAACAAAATTACTTCTGCTTCCGGAAAAAAGTATCAAGGGTTTGCTTGCTAGTGCAAGTATCGAGGAATGCTAGTCGTAATGAAGAAATAGATTCCTTTGCAATCGAAAAGTTTTACTTACACATCAAAACAAAGTATCTTCTTGGTAGATACATAAATTTTATCACCAATAGCTCATATTAATCACTTAAATTGATCTATAAATGCATTGGCGCATGTAAAAATTCTACATAAAAGCTTAAAAACAATGACTATCATAAAAAACAGAAAAAACCTTATTTAATATGCAACAATCTTCAATAAAACTAGAAAACGTGAGAACGGCAATACACCATCACAGCGAACCATTGGCTACGAATTGGAAAAAGCGCTAAATGAAGCAGGCAATAAAACTGAAGAATGTAAAAAAAAAATAATTACGGTAAAAATTTTCAAAGCAAAAAACATATAAAAACAAATAGATGCACACAACAAAAATGAAAATACTAAGGCTAAAGAAAACATTTGATGAAAAACGTGGATAAGATAAAAAGCGGCACCTGCGAGCGCACGTTAATTATAGCCAAATGGAGTGCTATGAAGTGGCGTGGAGTGGTGGAGCTGAAATGGATTTCAAGTAGAGCTGAGCTAAAGTTAAATGAAAAAATCTAAAAAAAATAAAACAAATTCATCAACAAAAGAGTCTCAAGTGAGTTGCAATGTTGACGCGCAGGGGTCTTGGTGTGCGTGTGCGGCGCCGAGTTTATGGCAAGTGCCGTACGAGTACAATAAGCGACCAGCTGATGCGGCCAGCCAACTGCGAGTAATGAATTGCAGCGCGCAATAATTTACGCGACAGCGAGACGAGAAGCGGAGTGAGGAGCATTAATTAAAGCACACAAGTAACTCGCGAGACTTTTCGGGGCAAAGAGCAATAGGCAAAAATCAGAAACGATAACGAAAAGCAAAAGCGGCAAACTGTTTTATACATACGTATGTGTATTTTACATGTGTATGTGTATTATTACGTTCAGCACAATTAATTAGAATATTACTTTTTATCTTTAGTTGGCACAATTTTTTCGCTCTTTGACTCAGTTGCAACACTCAGAAGTACTTTCAGCACTTTAAATGCAAAATGTTGCCTTATTCTTTATTAGTGTATTATATTGCACAACTTAATAGTTTTAGTCACTTCTAGCCGAAACACCAGTAGGTGCACAGAAACACTTGCGGTGATCTGAATACACGATCAGCAACTGCTTGTCGGGGCAGAAGTTCAACTTCAAAATACTCTCCACAGAGCTTTGTGTTATTGAAAAGCACACTGACTCTTTTGTCAGATTTCCAACTGGAAATAAGTTGAGAAAGCTCATTGGAAATAAGTGACGTCACGCTTTGTTTGCTTTAAGATGTCGCAGTCAGCGCGTTTGTGTCTTAAGTCGTTTGTTTATCTTCACTCAGCAGACAGTTCGTACCCTGTAGAGTTCATCTAACTTGGAGATTTGCTTTTAACTGAGTAATTTTGTATGGCGAGGCTATCGAAGAAGTCAGCTACTTCTCAACTAGATCAAATTGTTTTTGAAGTTGACTAGTAAAGAGTTTGTTGAAAGCATATTTTTAGTAATACAGATTCTTATAAAGGGCTTTCCAATAACACGTGTTATCTATCGCTATCGGAGATGCCTAACGATTTTTTGTGGCCGGAATTGGATGGATTGATCTGGACAACGTTTATTTTCAACAAGACGGCGCTACGTACCACACAAGCAACGAAACTATTGATCTTCTACGGGAAAAGTTTCCAGACCGTGTTATCTCTCGAAGAGGTGATCACAATTGGCACCGAGATCTTGTGATTTAACACCTTTTGACTTTTTTCTTTGGGGCCATGTGAAAGAGAAGGTCTACGTCAACAGCCCAGAGTCGATTCAAGACCTCAAAGATGAAATTCGTGAGGCTATCGAGAACATAGGGCAGCCACTTTGCAATTCGGTTATGGATAATTTCATGAAAAGGATTTTGTCTTTATAATGAAATAAACATCCGATCATTTATATTAAAAAATATCATTTTTCTTTGAATAGCAAAATAACATGTCTTATTGGAAACCCCTTTATATTACTATATTTTCTAGCTTTTTAATGCCTCTTAAGACGAACCTTCGAGCTTTAATAGAAGATAAGAGTGTTTTTTTAATAGAAGAGTGTTCAAATGCAAAGCCGCAGTCTATCATTCTTTTAATAGAAAAATTGCAGTTTGTGAATTTTTTTTGTTTTTTTAATTTTGTGCACTTGTTTCTACAAGAAATTCATTTTGGAATAAAGTGAAAAAATATACTAAAACGCGGTTTTTAGGCGGCTAAAACTTACCACTTTTACCAAAATTGCATGAGCCATATTACTGCATGAAAAACAACTTTTTTAAAATTCCGAAGAAAAGTTTAAAGTCGTGTCAACTTTAAAAGTCCATTACATCATGAGCAATACCATATTTCTTTTGTTTTATAAAAAACTTGAATTCAAAACACATTTTAATTAGGAAGATTCTTTTTTTAATTGTCTTAATTGTCTACCCATTTTTCGTTTCATATTACAAAATAGTTTATAAAAACTGGGTTAGTTTCTTGAATTTTGTGCAAATGAACTCGTGCATTTTTTAACAAGACATTCATTTTTGTGTGGAACAAACACAGGTCGTCTGAAAAAAATAAACAATTTGTTAGAACTCCACGCAATTCTTTAGCCAGCAAAAACTTGCACTTACATGAATTTCATAAGCCATACCACCGCACACCCGAGAATTTTCTAAGGATGTAGATTCAAAAGTTAAAAATTGGACGAAAACTTGTTGCAGTTTTCTAAAGCTTGAAATTTCAATTTATATGGTTTTGTTTATGGTATGAATAATTTTTTCGTGTTTAATAAAAAAAAGTTTGACTCAAAGCACATTGTAAATATTTAAACCGTTACAAAGCATGCAGTTATGCTTGCCAGTGTACATACGGTGTCGGTGAAAACAATAGTCTCCCATCATATTGAATAATTTGTATGACTTATCAATATTTAATGGAAGTGTTTGTATTTGTTTAAAAAATTATATCTCACACTTAGAATAATAGAATTGAAGATTGTGCTTTTCCAGGTGGGATTATTTCAGTATAGAAAAAGAAGAAACAAAAAAAAAACAATATTAACCCTTAACCACCTAGCGTCGGTCACGGTGACTCTGAGCGATCTATTTTTTCAAATATTTCCGTTACTACGCGGGCCCCACGCCTGTGACTCTGTGTACCTTTTCTCCTCCCTCTTCAGTTTGCGCTCTGCGCTCGGCCAAGCAACACGTGCGCGCAGTGAAAAGAATCAGGTAAATATATATCGTATGCGGTCCTGGTGACCGACGTTAGGTTGTTACGTTTCTTTTAGTGTTAACATTTTCTTATCGTTTTTTAGGTTCAGCATGTCTCAACGTGATCGAAATATCTGTAGATGGTTAGAAGAGAGTGACTCAGATGCCGAGGATCAAAGGGACGAGCCGGAATTGCCAAATGAAGACTGCAGTGACGTAGAAGATGTACCTTTAGACCACGTGATTGAAAGTGAGTGTCAATCAGACTCTGAAATTGATGTTGACGAGTTATGTGAAAATAATGATGATGGTGATGTGCCAGTTGATGATCAATCTTCAGATGACGATGTTCCATTGGCAAGATACCGGAACTAATCGGTTCCGTTGGTCGAGCCAACCTCCAGTTTCGCGATCGAGGACTTTGCAACACAACATCATTCATCAACCTCCAGGATTGAAAAGGAACTTCAGAGATGTTTTGAACATTCATTGATGATATGTTAGAAGAAATTGTTAAGTATACAAACGAAAAAATTATCAAGATAAGACCAAACTATCAAAATCAGACATGTGTTCATGACCTCGACGTAATGGAGCTAAAAGCTTTGATCGGTATGTTGTACTATACCGCAATTTTCAAAGAAAACCACACACATTACACATGTTGGTACAGCACAGATGGCACAGGAAGAGAGATTTATCGTTGTATAATGAGCAAGAACAGGTTTGAAATACTGCTGAATTGCCTTCGATTTGATGATGCGAGCACCAGAGATGAACGCCGTAGCACTGACAAAGCTGCACCTATATCTCAGCTGTTTGGTAAGCTGATACAAAACTGCAAAGAAGTTTGTTCAATTGGCAGTTACGCTTGTATTGACGAGATGTTGGTGGCTTTCCGTGGGAGATGCGGCTTCAAAATGTACATGCCGAAAAAACCCAACAAATATGGATTAAAAATTACGTGCATGACTGACGCCAGAAATGGATATCTTGTTGATGGCTACATATACTTGGGAAAAGACTCAGATAGCCAAGTCTTGCCCGATGAATACCAACGACTGAACAAACCCACGCAATCAGTTTTGCGACTGATTGCATCGATTGAAGGAACCCACAGAAATGTTACGACTGATAACTGGTTTACTTCAGTAGAGCTAATGAAAATCCTGAAGCAAAAACAGCTGACACTTGTAGGGACCCTTAAAAAAAATAAAAGGGAAGTACCTCCCCAATTTCTACCTAGCCGTCACCGAGACGTTGGCTCTTCGATTTTTGGATTTACGTCGGATGCAACATTGGTGTCTTATGTACCAAAGCAAAACAAATCCGTGCTTGTTCTCTCCAGCATGCATCACATGCCAACCATTGATCCACAAAAACAAAAGCCAGAAATGATCACTTTCTATAATAGCACCAAAGGAGGCGTCGATACATTAGATCAGAAATGTGCCATTTATTCAACTTCTCGACGCACACAGCGCTGGCCAATGGCAGTGTTCTACAGAATGCTGGATGTATCTGCGGCAAATTCATACATCATCAGCAACATGAACCAAGCTCAGAGAACGGTGCCCAGACTGAATTTCATGAAACAACTGGCTAAAGAACTTATCGAACCTCATTTGAGACGTCGAGTGAACCAGTTTGGATTGCAGAGGGATCTTCAGAATGCTATTCGCCGGGTTCTCAAAATAGATGAAGAACCAAGATCATTTTCGGCAGGCAGCTCTGATAAATTAGAAACACGCAAAACTTGCTCAACGTGTGACACAAAAAAAAAACGTAAAACATTCCATTTGTGTTTTCAGTGCAAAAATCCAATTTGCGTTGAATGTTCTCAAAAAATGTGTATAAGCTGCCGCGACAAATTGTAAATGTTAGGGGGCTGTAATTTTGTAATGATTGTGATTTGATTGTGCCAATGATAATTTTATATAAGAGGTTATATACTTAAGTTACTAAAATAATTAAAAAAATATTGATCTCATTGATTGTTATTGCTTAGTTCTCAGTTTAATAAAGAACCTATAATTTGTTGAAATATTTGTAAGTGAACTTTGATTAATAATAATAAAAAGAAAAAAATGTTAATTTTAAGAATTTATTAAAACAATTTGAAATAAAAACAACTAAAGAACTTAATGTGGTTTAATTTTTTGCCAATTCATGACTTTTTAACCTTGTTAATAGTACTTAAACCCAAGCGGTCACCATGACCGACGTTAGGTGGATGTGTTACTGGAATACACGTTAGGTGGCTAAGGGTTAAGAATAAGCGAAAGTTAGTGAAACGGATAAGAATGTGAAAGAAATTGCGCACATATACATTTACACGTGCATTCATTGAGTACTGACGATATTCAGCCGTCAAATTCATCAAATTTAAATTAGTAGTTTTTGAAAGCGTAATCTTCAGTATTCTCTCTGTATTGCGATCTCACACCACACCAAAATCATATAACTTTGTACAAAATTAAAAAAAAAATAAAAAAAAAATAAAAAATGTAATAAAACTAGAAATTTAATTAATTAAAAGTTCTAAAAAAATTTTAATAAAATTTTAAATAAAAAAAAAAAAATTATTAAAATTGAAAATTCAGTTGATTAAAATTTTAATAAATTTTCTTTTCAAACTTTTTAATCAGAATTAAAAAAAAATACAGTATGCAGCTTTATAGCCCAATCAATTTTAGTGCAATGAAGTGCAGGTTTAAAGCAGCTCAAACTTCGCCTTGCCTTTTTACTATATAATTTCGTTTTGCTGATGGTAGTACGCATTTTCTTCCATATAAATAAATTTAGAGCCTTCATTATATGGAAGTACAGTACAATTATGTTTGTATGTAGATGTGCGTGTATGTTATGAGTAACGTTTTCTCTTATTATTAATTTTCACGCTGATTCCCTTTGTTGACTTATTTGTTTTGATTTTCTTTTCACTTAATGGCATTTCCGTTTACTCTTCTCACGATGCATTGCTTTGTTAAACAGTCACTTGCATGCATTCGTAATGTGTTGTATGTATGAAGGTAGCTCTTGTTGTATTTTTTGTTTATTTTTTTAATACTTGCAAACATTCATTTTATTTTAGTTTCTTTGTTGTTCTCAAAGTTGCTTTTAAGTGCAAATTGTGAACGATTACACGGCTCTGCTGAATCAATTGAGAGCTTATAAGCGCTTCACGCTGCAATAGGTATGGGGGCATGAAGGGTTTAAAGGTAGCGAGAGGGCTGTTGGTCTCAAAAAACTTGGGCCTCAAAGGCGACAGAATTACTATCAAGTAAGTTACAAAACACAAAAAAAAAGAGGAGGAGCTCGGCCAAACACCCAAAAATGGTGTACGCGCCAATTATATATATATATATATATTGTGTTTCTTCAAAGATGATAACTAACAGGCCATTATGACTCGAAAAGTGAAATTTCAAGTATTTAAGAGCAGCGACCAAGAAGTGATAACTGCTTTACAACGCTGTACCCATTTAAGTTGTCTATACACGCAAACCTTTGTTTTCAAATTTGGGCAAGCTTATTTCTCTAGCAGTCTCGTACCAAATTTTGTGGTGTTGCTAAATTAATGTTTTTCTAAATATACTCAATTTTATTACGTAATGTCCTAATATTTCAAAAATAGACATGCTATATATAAAAGAAATTGAAAACAAAATGTAGAAGAAAATTTCAAAAATTTAAAATCTTAAGAGATAAAATATGCTTGACCGCAAGTGTATTTCCTTTTTACCATAAACCATAAAATTAAAATTACTGCATAGTTTTAGGCTGCCTTAAATTTCACATTTGAAGTTTGGGGTAATTTCATTGGTAGCGTTCAATTTACATATCAAATATAGGTGTTGCACGGTGAAATGCTTTTCAGGTGGGTGTGCATTAGGGTGGAGTAATTTTGTTTCGTTTTATTAACTGCAGAAAGTTGGCTTTTTATCCCCAAAATAAGTGAGTAAGCTATTATTGGCCTCATCGTGTGTTATATATATATAATGATATTATATGATAATTGGCGCGTACACCCTTGGGTGTTTGGCAGAGCTCCTCCTCCTACTTGTGGTGTGTGTCTTGATGGATTTATGAGGAGCTTTTTCATGGCAGAAATACACTCGGAGGTTTCCCATTGCCTGCCGAGGAGCGACCGCTTTTAGAAAAATGTTTTTATTAATTTTGCTTTCACCGAGACTCGAACCAACGACCTCTTTGTGAATTCCGAATGGTAATCACGCGCCAACTCATTAGGCTACGGCGGCCGCATCGTGTGTTAGGTTAGGTTAAACGGCTGCCCTTGCGAGGGGCCACCTTGGTCAAAAATTTAAAATTTGTCCGTTGCGATACCTTACAATGGGAGGGGAGGTGAAAAGGAGAGGGAGAGGAACCAGACAGGTGGAAAAATGAAGAAGGGGCTTGGTTTAGAGGATGACGACCAACAGTGGCGATTTACGTTTGCAGTTACCGTGTGCTAAGAGGTGCCAATAATTTTTGGAAAACACCTTTCAATCAACCTTTTCATTTTCACTTTCAAAAATGAAGTACGTATAATACATGCGTATATATATTTATGCATACACTTAGGTATGTGCACTAAAGCTTGCATTGATGTCAAAAATTTGCATAGCCTTCTAAGATAACTTAAAATGCTATTTTTGTTATTGATTGCTATTATTGCATTTGATGACAGCAAATAACTTTCATTGACGGTTGTTGCTCGTTTTAAAATTCATTATTTAAATAATAATTATTCACGTTATTATTATTTTATTTAAGTACTGTAGTTAAAAACAAGTTCGAAGCATAAGACTTAAAACCTTTGATATATGCGGTTTATTGATAGCTGCTAAAACTTCTCTTGTTTTGCCAAACTTGATTAGGTTGGGGGCACCTCAAAACGTTCTCCTGAAAAGGTAATAATTTGTGATTTTTATTAACTATGTTGCCTTTGTAACATTTCACTGCTATGCCACTTCGCAAAATATTAAAAAAAAGTATTTCCATATACTAGCGCTTCACCTTAATTCACATATATAACATTATATTAGCACAATTGTGTAAAAATAAAAGGTCATGGAGGAAGGTGCACTCACCATCACCTCCTAGGTAAACCACAAAAGCAAACAGTATCTACTACAAAAGCAAAGCTATGATTTCGTTTTAGCAAAAAAATATTAATAAATCGAAAAAAGATTAAAAAATTGTTTATTTTTTCATTTTCATACCAGTGCCATTCAGCGGGAAGATACACATTTTGTATTGTAATTTCTATTAAGAAAAAAATAAAAGGCATAATAATATCATTGATGCTAAGAAACATGTTGGAAAACGCTTCCCTCAAATGCTTCACGCCGCAAACATGAATTCCGTATTTTGTCGAGCTGAAAGAAAAAGTTAAAATGGAATCCGAAAAACATAAAATAAGTACTTCAGCTCCTTCTGATGAAATTATTTGTCCAGCCCATCATTGTTTGTTCATGCCATACCACACACCGACGAGCTACACTCGTCAGCAACTAAATTCACCGTTGAATATGATAATTAATTTTGTTTAAAACTTATCAGAGTATTAAAATTATTATGCTAGAATTATGCTAAAATTAATTTTCTGCCACCTTGTCTATACTTGTGTTTTCCGATTTTAATTTCACAATATGTAGAAATAGATTTTAATAAAAAGTATGTAAAAATTATTAAATTAAGTATTTTTTTAAACAAAAATCAAATGGTCACTTTATGTCTAGTTTCTCTTTTTTAAATCGTACCGGGAGATGTTAATGAAAAAAAAAAAAAATAAATAAATAAAAAATTGTGCAAAGTGAGGTTTAATTATAGAGCGATTCCATATCAAATGGTTGAAATAATTTGGACATTTCTGAAAATTGGTTTATTTGTAGGGAGGAGTGGAATTAGAAATAAGCTAAAAAATTGTAATTTTCGAGTTTTCCAATGATTCAAATTTTTAAAAGTGAAATATTTTACATTCCTTTTTATATAAGAATATGATTTTCTTAATTTTTTAGAATATAATATATTTAAAAGAACTGTTTTTTATAATAAAATAATAATTTCTTATTAAAATTTTTTTGGTAAAACAATTTTGTTGTCATTATTTGTTTTAATAATAGCTGAGACAATACTTGGCAATCCGTGGAAATTCCATGGGGGGATTCCCATAACTTTTCGAGTTATATGCAAATACGTATAGCAAACCAGTGAAAAATTAGTGCAAAATTCTGTTTTAGCGAAGAGCTGGATATGATGTAATGAAATTACTAAAGCTTTTAATAATTTGAAAAAAAGTATGAGCAGTTGCATTTTTTAATGAAAGAAGAAAAAATAATAAAAAGAAAAAACTCTTAGGGGTGGCTGTTTTTCAAATATTACTAAAATAATTAATTTCCCAAAAATTTCCAAAAATTATTTAGTTTTCAATTTTTAAATTGAAATTCATATTGCTGAAGGCCGATTGCTATAAATGAAATGAGTGAACTAATAAAAAGAAGATTTAAACAGAAAATAAAGTCTTTTACAAACAAATAGAATAGAGGGTTTTCCAATAAGAGGTGTTATTTTGATATTCAAAGAAAAATGGTATTTTTAAATATAAATGATCGGATGTTTATTTCATTATAAAGAGGAAGGTATGCCGTTAATAGGTAGATACCTATGAAATGAGACTTTTTTTTCAATTTCAAACGTTTATTAACAAAAAAATGGTTACACCTTTAATCTTCAAAGTAATAACCATCGCTAGCGACACATTTTTCCCATCTCTCAGGCAATTTGTGGATGCCGCGCCAAAAAAATTGGCCGTCTTTGGCCATAAACCAATCATCGAGCCATTTTTTGGCTTCTTTGTGAGAATTGAAGTGCTGCTCGGAAAGTGCGTGGCCCATCGATGCAAACAAATGATACTCGTAATCGGAAGGCGTCAAGTCTGGTGAGTAAGCCGCATGCACCAGCGGTTCCCAATCGTACGTCTCCACCAATTCCCGGGTCGCTATTGTTCGATATGGGTCGCTATTGCTCGATGATGTGATTGTCATCAAGAAAAATTACTTTGTGACGCCGATCGGCATATTCTGGGCGTTTTCGGTGTATAGCGCTATTCAAATCGGCCAATTGTCGTTGGTACCGTGCATCGTCAACTGTTTCACCTGGTTTTAACAGCTCGTACCAAATCATACACATTGCCTTGCGGCCGAAGCGATTTGGTTTGGCCGTTGTTTTTGGCTTGTGGCCGGGCGGATCATACGATCGTTTACGTTTGGGATTGGAGAAATACACCCATTTTTCATTACCCGTAACGATTTAATGCAAAAAAGACTTTTTTTGAACCGGAAGCGCAGCATTTCACAAGTGGTTTTTCGGTTCTCTTGCTGCCTTTCAGTCAGTTCGTGCGGCACCCATCTTCCGACCGTTAAAATCATGCCCATGTCTTTCAAACGTTTGGAAATGGTTTTCTGGGTCACTCCCAACTGCTCTGCCATCATTTCTTGCGTTTGGCCATCATCTTCATCCAACGATGCTTGCAATTCGGCGTCCTCAAACTTTTTCGGTGGTCGGCCACGATCCTCGTTCTCCACGCTAAAATCACCACTTTGGAATTTTTCAAACCACCTGAAGCACTGTGCTCTACTTTGAGCATGTCTACCATAAGCTTCTATAAGCATTTGATGAGCTTGAGAAGCGTTTTCTTCAATTGATAACAGAAAATCAACGATGTCCGCAAATCGTACTTTGAAGGCACGAAATTCGACATTTTTAAGAGCGACAAAAATGCATTGTTTTATGAAACGTAACAAACAATGAACTGAATATTGACGAAAAAAACAAGACATTTGGGAATGTTTAAATATACTCCTAGCGACATCTATGGACTAATAGCTGAAAGTCTCAATTCATTGGTATCTACCTGACATCATCATCAGGCAAATGACCACCACGACCACGCTTACAGGATAATATCCTCTTCATGAAATTTTCCATAACTGAATTGCAAAGTGGTTGCCCTATGTCCCCGATAGCCTCACAAATTCCAACTTTGAGGTCTTGAATCGACCCTGTTGGCGTAGACCTTCTCTTTCACGTGGCTCCAAAGAAAAAGTCATAAGGTGTTAAATGACAAGATCTCGGTGGCCAATTGTGATCACCTCTACGAGAGATAACACGGTCTGGAAACTTTTATCGTAAAAGATCAATGGTTTCGTTTCTTTTGTGGCAGGTAGCACCGTCTTGTTGAAAATAAACGTTGTCCAGATCAATACCATCCAATTCCGGCCATAAAAAATTGTTAATCATCTCTCGATAGCGCAATCCCATTCAAAATAACACCTGTTATGGGAAAATCCTATATTTTATTCTAAGCAAAGAAACAGATTTATAAAAATGTTAAAAATAACTCTCTCTCTTAGCTTCATATTCTGTGGTGTACCATAGCTTCATCAACAATCCTCGCTCCACTTAGTTTCTCTCTTGCCTCGTTTCTCCAATTACGAATGTTCATCGCTTTAAGTCTGATTCGACGTCGAGCCATCTCTTTCATGGTCGGCCTCTCTTTCTTCCTCCAATTAAACGCAAAGTAAACATCTTTTTTTGGATTCTTTCGTTGGGCATTCTTGTGATGTGGCCAATCCGTCTAATCCGCTGCGCTTTAGTAAAACGTTTTACATTTTCACCGCTAATAAGGTTTTCAATTTCGTTGTTGTAACGGATAAAAAGAACTGCAGATATTTAATTTAAAAAAATCTATACTAATATTTTCAGCATTGAGCAAATAGAAATTATAACTTTTTTTCAAATTTCTTCAGTTTACTTCTTATTAAATTGAAGCCAAATTAACCAATTTTTTCAAACATGTTCATCAATTTCCAAAATACTTGGTTCATTTGACACAGAGTCATAGTGCTAATTCCAAATGTATTCACTAATTTGGAAAAAGTGTGTACAGTTGCATTTTCTTGAGGCGAAGAAGCTGCGATCCTCCGAAAAATAAGCTAAAGGTTTTATTTTTGTAATAATAAAGGAAGCAAGTGATTCCACCGGCTCATAAGACGGGCATGAAATAAATTTGAAGAATGTGCAAATGTTCCACTAGTGTGAGTCTATTCGCGATGAATTGCCAAGCCAAACTAACCTCTGAGAAATTTTAAATCGGCAGTCAGAGAAAAAACGCACCCTTTTGTATTAAAATCTACCATACAAGCAATGTTTGTTTTAGATATTTATGTATATGAACTCTTCTGGAATTAAGAAAAGAACTTCATTTATGAATTATTAAATATGTATATTTATTAAATTTGCTTTTTATTCAGTTTACACGTTTGACTGGTTTTTTGAATTTTTTTTTTTTTATTTTACTTAAATGTCTTACATTTACATTTGAAATAGTATTTTTTTAAATTTATTATTTTATTTGTTTCCAACTACACTGCATTTCATAGAAATCACAATGAATATTTTTCGTATAATTTATTTAATCTCTTTTCTTTTTAATCCACGCACTAATCCTTGTTTACGTTTTCGGCATATGGCTTCACAATAAATTTGCTTTGGTTATGAAAAGGAAAATTGAAACACAATGCGTTCACATACAAATATTTATGTGCAAGCCAAGTTTGGCAACCAATACATGCATACCTATATATGTACATATAAATAGTTTTCCTATGAAGTGTCGAAATGAAAACAGAGGAGTGGTGCTGGTAAAGCGAGAGCAACGAAGCTTTTTTTATGTTTTCGCATTAGCATTTGAGAATATCCATTTTGTATTAGCCGGAGCAGTGCCTGCGTAAATCAATCATTTAATTTATGTATCGTTTCAGCTTTTAACTTTCTTAAGCGAACTGAAGTTTGGTTTCGTGTTTGAATTTAAATTTTACGTGTAGAACAAATGGATGGACAAAAAATGTTTTTGAAGACAAACTGGATTTATTAGTACTAATATTTTTATGGGAATAAATCTTTCATTCTCAATAATCAATCGCTTGCTGCCTAACTACTACATTGATTTTATGAAACAAAAGTATGTATTGTATTTACAAAAATAAATATTTCATACTTCTTAAATGCTTATTTAGGCTTAATTGCAAAGGTGAATTATTTTAATTTTTTTTGTTTTTGGCTAACGAAAACATAAATGTTTAATGCTTTTTAATAACGACTTTTAGCACAATATTCCATTACGGAGCTCTTAATAAAAATTATGAATATTTTTTTCTTAATTGGGACATGTAAGACTTCAAAAAAACATAATAATACAAATTTTCACTTTCATTAACTTTTAGTAAACATTGTTTGAACCCGATTTCTGCTAAAATATAATAATAATAGTATTATATAATAACATTTTTTTATAATAATAATCATAATAGTGTTTTTTGTAATCAAATTTCTTTAATAAGAATAATTTTTTTGTTTCTTTTTACTTTTAATAGTAATAATTTGTTTTTAAGAATAATTTTTTTTTGTAATAATACGATAATATTTCTTGCCTATCCATAATCTTAAAAAAGCTACTAACAAATGCCATAGAATTTATCGCAATTCCGCAAACTTTAACAAACTGGATTTTCATTATACGAGTAGAATGAGCTTGGTAAAACGCTAATTTGAATAGTAATTACAATGCAGAGTTACAACGTGCAAAATGAAATATCATTAAAGCTAATCGAAAACTTAAAAAAAAATTAAGTTTTCCACAAAGATGTTATATGAGTAAGTAATAAATCTTTTTTGTATGAAAATTTCTGTCAAAAATTTAAATAATATTACACACAGTGTAAACAAAAAGTCTTCCAACCTTCAGAGTACTTTTTATTTTTAATAAATGCTGCCTATGCTATTCTTAAATATATGAAAAATCAATTCAGTTATTAAATTCTTAATTTTTTTATGTAATTTACAAACTGAATATTTTATAGTTTAGAATCTTTAATGCATATTCATTTAATTGCTTGCTGAATTTGTTGATTTGTGAAATAAAAATTGGTTTTAAATTGGTTTTCCTTCTTTCCCTTATTTTTTTATTACCAAAATGATGCAGTTAAAATAGAACGACAAATTTTTGTTCAATTTGTGTTCGAAGGTTGAACTTGCACTTCATTGTACTAGAAATAAATAGGCTATAACAAGGCATACCCAAAGATTTTCTAGAAATTCTTAATAAAAGGTTTGAAAATCTTCGAACTTTTATGAATTTTGTACTAAGTGTGAAACTTTGACTTATGTGATCTTTGTTGTAGGATGAACTATATTTGTATGCAAAGCCTAATATAGCATCTGCCGTTTTTCATTAACAATTCTATTTCATGTAAAAAATAAATAATGAATTAATGAATATTAAAAACACAAAAGAAAAGTAGTATGAACTAGTCAAAATATCGCTGAACTATTATTTTAATCCTAATATAGGTGTATACTGTCGTAGTAGCTTGGAAGAAAAAAAAGAACAGATGGTGCAAAATCTACTAGGATTTCAGCAATAAGCATTGCATCAACAAGTTTCGCGGCAAACCTGAAAAACGCAAACTCTATGTTTATAACTTTGAAGCAGAAGTAAAAAAAAACTGAACAAAAAATAACAGAAAGTAAAACGTAAAATATAAATATATATAGGGTTTTTCAATAAGATATGTTATTCTGACATTCAAAAAAATGATATTTTTTAATATAAATGATAGGATGTTTATTTCATTATAAAGAGGAGGGTATGCCGTTAATAGTGGAAAATAACATCAAGCAAATGACTACTTCAACCCCGCTTACAGGAGAATATCCTCTTCATGAAATTTTCCATAACCGAATTGCAAAGTGGCTGCCCTATGTCCTCTTCCTCGATCGCATCACAAATTCCATCTTTGAGGTCTTGAATCGACCCTGGGCTGTTGGCGTAGACCTTCTCTTTCACATGGCCCCAAAAAAAAAAAGTCACAAGGTGTTAAATCACAAGATCTCGGTGGCCAATTGTGATCACCTCTTCGAGAGGTAACACGGTCCGGAAACTTTTCCCGTAAAATATCAATGGTTTCGTTGCTTGTGTGGCACGTAGCGCCGTCTTGTAGAAAATAAACGGGTTCCAGATCAATACCATCCAATTCCGACCATAAAAAATCATTAATCATGTCTCCTGCTTAACACCTAACACCTGTTATTGGAAAACCCTTTATTTTCAAATAAAATGGAAAAAAAAAAAAAAAAAAAAAAAAAAAAAAAATTAATAATTGGCGCGTACACTTCTGTTAGGTGTTTGGCCGAGCTCCTCCTCCTATTTGTGGTGTGCGTCTTGATGTTGTTCCACAAATGGAGGGACCTACAGTTTCAAGCCGACTCCGAACGGCAGATATTTTTATGAGGAGCTTTTTCATGGCAGAAATACACTCGGAGGTTTGCCGTTGCCTGCCGAGGGGCGACCGCTATTAGAAAAATGTTTTTATTAATTTTGCTTTCACCGAGATTCGAACCAACGACCTCTCTGTGAATTCCGAATGGTAATCACGCACCAACCCATTCGGCTACGGCGGAAGGAAAAATAAATTAATTAAAGTAATAACAACATTAACTCAAAATATAATTAAAAAAGTAGATAAAAAGGAAAAAAAAAATAAATAAATCAAATAAAATAAAATAAAAAATTACAAATTTTATAATGCGATACTCATAAAAAAAGTAAATAAATAAAACAAAAAAATTATATAAAGGAAATATTCAACTAATAAAGAAGATGGATTACAGTAAAATATAATATAAGGAAATTTAAATTTAATAAATATATTTACAAAAAAATGTTATATATAATTAAAAAAAAGTCAAATAAAATAAAGCATTAGGCAAGAGTATGTTAAAAACTAAAAAAAAGTATTACATAATATATATAAAAAAAAATATATAATGAAAAGGAAACAAAATTAAATTAATAAATAATGTTGATTAAAGTAATATAAGGTTGTCAAAAAAGTCTTGCGGTATTTCCGCAAGCTTGTTTTTGCAAGCGCGTAGTTCTAGTTGTATTCGTCGCATCGATTCACGCTAGAGCTTTTTGGAAAGCTCTTTTCACGTGCTAATACGTGTTTGATTAATTGTTGTTTGCTTTTAGTCGTTCGTGAGTTATAGCGTCGCAAACATGGAGCAAAATAAAGAGAAAATACGGCATATTTTACAGTACTACTACGATAAAGGCAAAAATGCATCTTAGGAACAATTGAAAATTCAATAAAAATACCGCAAGACTTTTTTGACAACCTTATATTATATTCAAAAAAATTCAATTGAAAATTTTCGGGCACACAAAAATAAAATATAATTAAAAAAAAATCAAATAAAATGAAAAATGAAATGTATAATGTTTGTTAGAAATAAATAAAAATAAATATTAAAAACAATCAAAGACAAAAAAGAATATGAAAATTAAAGTATAAATGTGTTGCAAAAAACCTAAAAATAAATATTACGTAATATACAAAAAAAAACAAATAAAGAAATTCAATTAATAAAAATAAATATAAAGAAAAATTAAGTTAATAAATAAGATGGATAAAAAAAAAATAAAAAATAAGTAAAAAAATAAAAATAAATATAATAAAGAACCAAAGTAAAAAATTTAAATTTAACAATAGATAATTCATAAAAAGTAAACTATTAAAATTAAAATAAAAAACCTGCTTAAAAATAAAAATATGTGCAGAAAAATAAAAATAAAATAATTTTTATGTTACAAAATAAAATAAAAATAAGATTTTTTTAAACATAAAAATATAAAATTACTTGTATAAATAAAAAAAAAATTTAAATAAAACTAAATACAATAAAATACCAAAGTAAACCAATTCAATAAGTATTGTAATTATGTTACGAGACAAAAAATAAGTATTTTTTAATATATTATTATTAAAATAAAAAAATTAAAGAAAACAAGTAAATATTAGAAAACCTTAAGTAAGCAAATTAAGTATAATAAAAAATAAAAAAATACAATAAAAAAGTTAAAAAAATTTAAAATATGTTAAGAATAAAATTATACGTACAAAAAATATGTATAATTCAAAAAATCAAAATAAAAAATTATTATTAAAATAAAAAAATGGTAAAACATAAAATAGTAAAAAAAATATGTTATAAACAAATTAAAAAAAGTGGGGAAACAAAAATATTGACGAAATTTTCAAAGTAGGTAAATGATAATAGAACTTAAAAAACAAAAGAAAACGTAAAGTAAATAAATATGATTGATTAAAGTAAAATAAAATAAAAAAGATATAAATTAAAAAAATGAAACTAAGTAAGATAAAGAAAAATTAATTAAGCTGAATAATAAAATTTACTTATTTCGGTATAGGCCAAAAACCATACTCTACCAACATTTTTCTTTCTTTTCAGATTTTTTAAGATGAAAAAACATAGAATAAAATTAATCTCCTAATTATGCTTATTTATTTTTTTATCCAACCAACACTATTTACTCCCCTTTCACCTTCGGGCTACCTTTTTTTACCAGATTTTCTCACTTTTCCAATTTTTTTTATTAAATTTTACCATAACCTAAAATTTCAGTATCACCTAAATTTAAACTGCTACTTAATTGCTATTTGGTTTTCATTTCTTTTAAATTAGTTCTTTCAACTAGTTTTGCTTTCGCATTCCTTGTTTGGTAGTTCATTATTTGTTTGTTGGTTTTTTTTTTTTTTTTTTTTTTTTGTTTTTATAAGTTCTAGTATCATTTACCTACTTTGAAAATTTCGTAAATATTTATTTTTGTTTCTTTCTTTTTTTTTGCTTTTTGGCTGCACTAAATTTTATTGTTTACGAATTTTTAAAATGTTATAAACTTCAAACATACGATACATATAATTACAACGAACCGACAAAATATGCCTGACTCACATTAGCAACTGCTGCTTGATACCATTTTATATGTATTTGTTATATTTGTATTATGCATTTGTAGACATTTGTGTGTACTATGTTTTTGTTTATTTGTTTAGGTTTTTGAATTATGGTAAATATTATTTTATTTTAAAACTACTAAATTTAGTTCTCATATTTGTATGGTTTACTAGTGGTTCTGATTTTGTTGCTTTTGCTGTTTTTCTTCTTCGTTATTTCGCTTTAGTCTTTTAGTGAATACTAATTTTCATATACATACATACATATACACTAACAAATATGCTGAAAAGCTTTGATCTCCATTTTTGTTTGTGTTTTTATTATTTACTTCAATTTGCCTTTATTTCTGTGTTTACTTTTTTGCAACTATTTTTTTTTTCATTTAATTTTCATTTGTTTTTATTTTGTAATTTGTTTGTCTTCTTAACTCATTTGTTTGGCAGTTCTTTTCCAATAGTACAAATTTTTTGGTATTGAATTGGTTTTATTTTTATTTTTTCATGCTTATCAGCTAACTAGTTTCAAGTATTTTTCGTGGTTAAAGTAAATCGTTTCCAATATACACAAGACATATATTTTAATGTTTTACTGTGATTTTAGTTTTCTTGTTACTTTGATTTTATTCTTATTTAATGGGAATTTCATTTGATGAATATGAATGCTTTTCTAGTGAAATTTATTAATATAAACCATTTTCGAGTATAATTTAATTTGTATTTTTTAATTCCTCAATGCTAAATTACATCATACAACTATACGTAGTTCTAATTAATATTTATGAATTTGCCTTAAGAGTTTTTTGTATAACTATGTAAGTACCTAAGGATGTATATTTTTTACAATCATGACTTTTTACCTATGCATGTATGTGTGTGTGTGTGTGTAAGTATGTGTTTAGTTGCCTCTTGTTTATGTTGCAAGTAGTTATGAGTACATTTGAGTTACAAATACAAATAGCACAATAATGCACTTGGGCACCCCAACTTGACACACCCCAAGCTGTACCCTCTTAGTTGTACTTGATTATAAGTATATGCGACAGTGTGTCCAAGAGCAAAATGGTTATGTCCAATTAGAAAAATTTCTAAGATGATTATACAATATTTACAGCAAGCTTTATATGTATATTTAACTAGTTTTTACAAGGATTACCCGCTTTGTTTGTATGTGTGTTCGTATTGATTACGCGGCATTCGGTATTGTGGTGAAATTCTTGATATACTTATGTGTACTATGCATATGAATATCGTTTGGTGCTCGGAGACCTCTTGGTATGGCAGTGTCAGATCTCATTCTGAATTGATGAAGCCTATGCTTGATCTGTGCTAAGAATTTGTTGAGGACATTTCTATAAAATACAATACAAAAAAAAAACTGAAAAACCCATATCAAAACATTTGCAAAACAAAATGAGGCCCTGTGTCTTCCAGTTTTATTAACAATGGGATGGAATCAAAAACCAGGCTAGAAAAGATTTTGCAGCTGATAAATGGATAATCGAACGAGACTCAAGTCTAAGAAACGAAGATGAATGTGTAATGAACTACTTGCAAACAATACAAACAGCACTCATACCTATAGCAACATTTTCAGAGTACGCATATCATTAAAAATCTCAAACTTTACGACGGCAATGACGAATATGACAAAATTAATGGAAGCAAGATTGCGCCCATAAAAGAACTGACGTAACGTTTCAGTAGTTTGAATTTACGAAATAAATTAAATTGAAGCCATGTAATATTAAAAAAAAAATACAAAAAAAAGCTGAAAAAAATAACGACCTTTTTGAAAACGGAGTCTCAAATATAGAAAGAAAGTGCTTTACGACCTTTTTTTTAAGAAACTCCCTTAACATAAATTTTAACTACAATGATGGATTTTAAAACACTGTTTTTTCAATACAGTCTATAGTAAAATATGGGCTGAAAAGTCTCGGGCCTAACACATAGATGACACTAGTTTTCTTGCATTCACCTCTTTTTCAGTTAGTACTAACCTTAATTTGGAACTTCGTGTGTTAGTTTTACCTTGCTTCTTGATCGGAAAAAATACCGTTCAAGCGAAGCAATGGCTTAAAAAGTGCTATGGAGACTTTGCTCCATCAGATACAACAATTAACCATAGTTTAACTTCAAACGTGGTTGTAAAGACTCCGATGACGCACAACATCCAAATGAGGCGGTAACAAAACAAAACATCAACAAAATCCAAAAAATCGTCTTGAATGATCGAAAAGTGAAGTTGCGTGAGTTAGCTGATATCGTGAAGATATCAAAAGAACGTGTTGACTGTATATTGCATGAGCATTTGACTATGAGAAAACTCTGTTCAAAGTGGGTGACGCGTTTGCTCACTGTTGACAAAAAACAAGAGCATATAGATGATAACAAAACAATACCAAAACCACATTAATTAAACTTCGAATTGCTCCCACATCCATCGTATCCGCCAGATTTGGCTCTAAGCGACTACTGGCTGTTCGCAGACCTCAAAAAATGTTCGCTGGTAAGAAATTTCGTTAAAATGGAAAAGTTATCGCTCAAACTGAGACCTATTTCGATAAATCTACAAAAGTGGTATTGAAATCTTAGAGCGGCGCTGGAATTATTGCGTTGTTCTCGATGGAAATTACATGGATGAATAAAGCTAATTTTGAACAAAACACCATAAAATATTTGTTTAAAAAAACTGACACACTAAAGACAACCTGTTACGCACACAAAGCTCTTTAAGTGATTCAAATTCAAATTTGGTATTTTCACTGCAGTTGCGAGAGAGATTTCACTGCTCGAAAAAGAAGAACAAAGATGGAAAAAGATATAAATAAATCTAAGAAACATAAACAATAATCGCAATCACCAATAATGTGACAAGTTGATGAAAAAAAAGGAAAAGCTAAATAGGACTGAGTAAATTATTAAACTAATTTAAAAAAACATATTTTACATAATTATAAACGTCATATTTTAATTAGAATAGGCTAGAAAAATGTCAGAACTAAAACTCGGAGCTAGATAACACAAAAAAAAAGAAGCTAAATCAATTTACGAAAATGGTAATCTTGTCACACTGATCACCACCAATTAGACGAGGGTGACGTCACAAAAATCAGTTGATATTGTCAAATTTGCCGAGGGCAAAGTAACGGTACCACGATAGGCGCCACCGCATTATTCGCTCCATCGTGCATACTGTATGTGAAGTATTCATGCTAGTGTTAATTTATCTCCAAATATAATTAAAACATTTACAAAGATGTGGATACGGTCATACGGTTAACAGCCTCTTAACGAATTTGAAATAATCAGCTGATTGGCTGACGTCACATAGGTCATGACAGCGGTTTGCTTACGAAAAAAAAAAGATTGTGTTGGTGATATACGCAAAAAATCAACACAATTGACAAGGTTTTGTTTTTTATTTAATTTGAATAATTTTTTTATGGAAACTTAGTTCTGCCTCCCACAAAACCCATATGAATCCAGACTTGTCACACTGTGCAAATTTGAAAATAATTCAAAAAATTTGCATCACACTTGAAATTTCACACTTTTTAATTACAACTTCTAGTATGATAGTTGAGCGTTCCTTACATGTGAAAATTGCACAAAAGAGAAAGCAAAAAAAAATCTCAAAAATCAGTACGATTCTTGCGATTCAAAATTCCTTGGGCTATAAAGCAACATCCTCACGATTTTTCTAAGAATTCTGATAGAAAAGTGTGGAATTTGTACGAAAATTTTAAGCATTTTTTTAATGGGCACAAGGGTTGAAACTTGGGTTTGCATATATGATTTTTGTGGGAGAATCAACTAAATTTGTATAAAAAGTTATTAAAATGAAAAAATTCGAATTATCATTATATACAGGTTGGCGCACGAATCGTGCTACAAAAACAAAACGTAATAACTTTTTTTCTGTGTGAGTAATCGGCTTTTTTTTTTTTATTTTGCAGATTATTATTTAGATTTATTATACAAAAAATGGAGGCTTGCGATACCGAAAAGAGGATTTGGGTAGTGCAGCGGTACCATGCTTTGCAATCCATCATTTCCGTCCAAAGGGAATTTAGGCGGGAGTTTGGCGGCACTCCCCCGAGCAGATGGACCATTATGAGGCTGGTGAACATGTTTGCTGAATCTGGAAGCATCGCACGCAGACCGTACTATCGAGATCCCCATGTTCGGGTCGAAGCCACAATCGCGGCTGTAGCATCGTCAATTCAGGCAAATCCAAGAGTTTCGACTCGTAACTTGTCGGCGCAAATTGGAGTTAGCAGACGGTCATTGCAGCGGATAGTTCATGATGACTTAAACTTGTTCCCGTACAAAGTTCAAATCACAAGCAAATTAAACCCTCTGGATTTGCCTATTTGCCTGGAATTTTGCCAAAAAATTATTGAAATGGCCGAAGAAGACAACAACTTCATAAATTGCTTGTTTATGTCTGATGAGGCCCATTTTGATCTAAACGGCAATGTAAACAAGCAAAATTGCCGTATATGGAGTCAATCAAATCCGCAAATACTCCATGAGATGGAATTGCACCCAGAACGAGTCACAGTGTGGTGCGCAGTTTCATCAAGGTGCATTGTCGGGCCATACTTCTTCGAAGAAAACGGTGTAACAGCGACTGTAAATGGGGACCGTTATTTAAACATGTTGAAGGAGTTTTTTTATCCAGAACTGCGGCGAAGACATATCCCTTTTAACAGCATTTGGTTCCAGCAAGATGGAGCAACTGCACATATAGCCAGACCGGTTATGGAGGAGCTCCAACGAAAATTTAGAAATAAATTGATATCCAGAAATTCCACTTTCCGCTGGCCCCCAAGGTCACCTGACCTCACTGCACCAGATTTTTTTTTATAGGGTTATCTCAAACAAGAGGTGTATAAAACAAAACCAAGTAATTTGACTGAATTGAAGCAGTCCATCACAAGAATAATTGAGGCGATCCCGACTTCAACCCTTCAGTGCGCAATGAACAATTTTCTCATCAGGTGTCGCATATGCGTGAATGAGCATGGAGGTCATTTACGTTCTATTATTTTCAAAACTAATTAGTTACATAAAATAAAATTGAATTATCTATACAATAAAAAACAAAAAGTTAAATACATTGATTAGAAAAAAAGTTATTACGTTTTGTTTTTGTAGCACAATTCGTGCGCCACCCTGTATTATTTGAAGCACATAAATACGCGAAAAATAACAAAACAAAACTAAGCCAGCTCAAGGCTATCGGCTGAGATAAAATTCAATAAGAAAGAAATTAATTGTCAAAACTTGTCAATAAAAAATCAATTTAATGCAATGTATACGAGGTGGTATAGTGTGGTGTATTGCTAGTGAAACCAGAACCAGAAGTACGAAAACTGGGTGAGCCAACTGAAAATATTTCCAATAAGGAGCTGTAAGTGATACTAATTGCCGTTAGATAAGTTAGTTAAGAGCTTTTCTGGCAGAAAAATAGTCACGCTAGATGTACCACTTGTATTGCTTTGAATCTCCTATTTAAATTTAGTGTTTATATCAAAACAAAAAAAAAAAATTTTCCAAACTTACTTTTCAAATTGAGGTTTTTTTGCGATTGAAAATTTTTTTGTTTACATGTTTTCATGTTTTTTACCTCTATTAAGAGCATCCTCTTGACAACATTACAAGTGCTTTATAACAACGTATGCCAACTATGTTTTGTTGAGTTCTGCGCCTTCAGCTCTCTATATAAGTCAAACAATCCACCTGGCGGAACACCAGGTGCTAAGCAAATTCAGCAAATATTTAGGCAATCCCAAAGGAAGAAAATAAATTTTCAACTTTGGCCATTGAAAACATAAAGAATTGCTTTCCGTGAGTAACGCGCTGTGATCTGGTATTGGCTCCTAAAGACAGTTAAAAAAGTCACTACGCAAAGCTTTTCCAAATGAAATATTAAACAATTTCTATCCTAATTATTTTCAGGAGTTTCCCGAATACCCTATCAGATGAAACTAGTGACTTTCTTAGATGAGTATATAGTTACTAATATAACGCGTAGAGCTATCTAGTTGTAGGCACTGACCCATGCGGGTCAAAGACGAAACATTTGTTTGGACAGACATTTTCAATTAGCTTGTGAGTTGGAAAGAAATGTGAATTTATCAATGGTCGTGACTTCGAATATTTTACATTACTTATGAACGAAATTCCTGGGTAATATGTAAAAATCGGGTGACTGGCTACTCTAAAATGGGTCATAGGTATAGCTATAGCTATAACGGTCATGTGGAGCGGCCGAAAAGAAAAATATTGCCAATTAGGCACATCTTTCATTGACCTATTATTTCTTGGTGTAAGCAAAGTTCGTAGCGAATGGTAAATAATGAATAGGAAATATGGCAGGGGTGACTTCGTCAGGCTATGCGTTTTTTCGGTAAATTATAGTCTCTCTGGCTGCAGTAGTGATGTATGATATGAAAACATTGATGATTTTTACTATTTCGAATTTGCTTTATTGCGTTCTCGTGGGTAAATTTGACGCTAGAAAGCCCGAAAATATGCTTCTAACTCTAACTACTTGTCTAATAAATTGCGGCTGCAAATTTCTAACAGAGAATAAATTGAAAAATTTAATGTGGTGAACCCAAAGGCAATGGTTTAAGAGGTATTGACATATTTTCGAACATTTTATTTAAGCCGCTCAACTTAATCCTCCTGTCTCACAATTCTTCCAAGAATTACTTATGTCTGCAGCTAAGGGCTTGGGTGTAACTAAAGATTGTGGGTAATAATTCATTTCTGTGCTTCAAGAAGAGTTGTGGTGCACATTTAACGCATAATGAATTTTAGACTAAAAATATGATGAAATAGAACACAAATATAATAATTTCAAAAATTTTCTTGTATTGAATTCCTAAAAGAAAATAAGTGGTCTGAATCACGCTGCACATTATTCGAAGAAAAGTATGTTAAGCAAATTCCTTTTCTAATCTGAGCCAAAAGCCTTTGAAATCTGAAATAGTTAGTTCCTGTAATCTCTGTAGAGCTTTGAATGGGAAAGTTATACTTGATAAAGAGTTTCTCTTTCTCTACAACGATAAACAGAACCAAATAGCGGTAAGTGCAAAGCGATTTATAAATCACATATAAAATCAGAGAGTTGTGCACTACAAAGGCAAAAACGAAAACGTGAAACAACAATCACAGGTTTGACTAACTTTTTTTACAATACCTACATATTCACACCCCTGAATTCATATGTGAATGTATATGTGTGCATGACTGGGAGCTTGTAGAACCCTCTTTATATGCTATGCTTATGTAAATACAAACATTTTGTGCCAACTAGATATGTGGCTCGTAAATTGAATTCGATAAATATCTATCTCCAACGCTAACACATACAAACGAAACTAATGGAAAGTAATTACAAATACATAAGTATATCTAAACTCTAACTAAACATACCCACATGCATGTACCCAAGTATGTACAAATGCGTTTTAGTGACTTGTTTGCCCCCCTCAAGTGAATGCACCAAACGATAGCTGCCATCGATATTCCAGAAATTCTCAAATGGAGGAATACTTGGCTGCCCGATCAGCGTGCCGATCATGAGCTTTAGCACCGTCCGAAGTGGAAGCATGGGGCTTACAACCGTCATTACCACCAACACCAGCAGCCTCACAATCTGCATCGGAGTCAATCAAATTGTCATTTTCATCATCTTTGCTATTGTTGTCATCGTTCTCGTCATCATCATCATCATCATCATCGTCGTCATCACCATCTTCAGCGCTGTCCACTTGCATACAGGGCTGATGGCGTCGCGAGGGTGGCGTTTGTGTAGCCATATTCAAGTGCCGCGACCACGTATATTTTGTGGACTCTACTTCTGTTGTGGCAGTAACAGTTGAAAGTTTTCTAGTTGCGGTTCGTATTTCCGTTGGATTTGATGTTGTTGTTGGCGCTGCTCCTGTTGTTAGTATTGGTGTTGTTGTTGTTAACACATATAGGTGAAGGATTAGGGTGGGTTTAGTTGTGTGAGTTCATTTTAGCATTTCATAAGCAGTATATAAGTACATATTCATGTAAATATTTTTTATTTTTGTTGGTTCCCGCAATTGACAGTAAAAGATTTTTATATTGAACTAGCAGTGCGTGTTAACAGTAAACATCCATAGTACATTTAGAGTTTGAGTTTTTTTTGTGTTAGAAAAGTGAGTTAATTTCAAAATAAATTCTACACATTTATATCAGAGACTGTTTCTGGTGGCAAATTAATGGGCGAGAAAATAAAGAATTCGCGGAGAGGCCGCTAAGTCTGCTGAGGGCTTGCTTAAGATTCTTTTTTTTATGGTGAATATAATATTAATGAACAAAACGTTAGCATATTAACATCAGCACCAGTTTTGATTTTTTTTTGTTATTCTTTTGAATGTGCATTATTTAGATTCATTGTCTAACAAAAATCATATATGTTAGTCCAATGTTTACATTTTATATAAAATTTAGGTTAGATTTTCTGAAAAGATATTTGGTATGCAGTCCAAGGTTTAATGCTTCTAAAAAATCCCGTTGATTTTTATAGTTGTTTCCCCTGCCGATGTTACGCATCCACGAAATCTTTGATCTATATGAAGTAAATGCGCCACACCATAAGGACAAAAACTTATAAAAAATCAGCAGGCTTCTTAGCAACTTGAAACTTGTACTGGAGACCCAAAATTGAATAAGCTATTAAACTGCATACCAAAAAATTCGAAAAAAGCAAATGAATTTGGAATTTAGGAGTCGGTGCATGATTGAACATAGAAATTTGATACTCTGGCTCTTGGATTTCTTTGGCTGTTAACTAATGTTATATTCAAAATAATTATTTTTCGCTACAGTCTCTGATACTTTATATTCGTTGAAATTTAGTGCATATTTGAGAAAAAAAAAACACATATACATACATGTACGAGTATGAAGTTATTAAAAAAATTCGAATTTTGTGCAATGACAGTGACGGAGATGGCCACGATGACGTTTTCTAAACACTGATATTGATAGCGATGATGATGATGTGGTTGACGATTATGATGATGACAATGTTGATGGTAGTGACAAAGGCGGCAATGCAATCAGAAATGAAAACATTGTTGCAAGCGGAAATTGAAAATGTTGCCGGATAGTTGTTGGCTTTTCCCACAGCAATGAGCAAACATAATGAAACGTTGCCTTTTTTGTAGTATCGTAATTGTAGTGGTAGTAGTGGTGTTAAATGTGAATGTATGTACATATGTATGTTTGTATACGAATATAAACGCGCTGGTATATCGCATTGATCAACGAATTTCTGAATATAAAATTGAGTGATTGACAGACATGCGATACTTCGAAACATACACACACATACAAATTAAATTTGTTCTGGTTCATAGGTAAATAAAATCGAGTGGGCGGCTGGCGGCGATTAAAAGTGTAGGTGATGCAGTGATGCAGTAAATATATTGCATGGAAGCCTCCACTGTTGGTGACAGTATAGTTGGTAGTGTTTATTTGTAGTAGTGGTAGTATTGGTGGTGATGTTTTTGTGTACAACGACAATGTTAGCCACAATTTTAACATTTAACGACAACAACAATGCGAGTCATGTGAAACATGATATGTACATCATACCGATCGACTGATGGGGCAGCTCGCTCCCGTGTTATATGATACTCTCACGATTGCGTTCCATCTCCTCGGTCTCGTTCTCCGGATCGAGACTGGATGTTGATGAGACGCCACATATTTGCATCTCAATCTCGGCCAGTCGATTCTCTAAGTCCCATTGTTGTTGTGAGAGCTTCGTATTAAGTGCTTGATTCTCCGATTCTACGGTATGTAAACGTTCACGCAACCGTTTGATCTCGTCTTCTAAGGCTTCATGTGAACCAAGTAATGGCGTAGTGCCGCCACCACCGATGCCACCGCTGGCAACGGACAGGCCGCCACCGTATTCTAAATGCGAACTGGAATCGCAGATGTGTCCTAAGTAATGGCGGCAATTAAATTGTTAGTGAGAAATAAAGTAAAGAGAGTGATGAGAAGGGAGAGACAGTAAAGAGGAGAATTGCTTTAATGAAATTGTTAAATATATTTTGAAACTTTTTTCATTGTACTAAATAATACATTAGCAGGACATTTAAAAAAAGTATTTTTTTCAAATATACTGAAAAAGATTAAAATACAAGTTAATAAAAATTAGTGATGAGCAGCATCGATAATTTTGAATTTCGCGTATCTCGCTATCAACTATTTTAAGTGCTGGTTACTTCATTTTTAATCTGCTTAGACTCTAAGGGCTTCAATGCGGAAAGAAAACAATTCAAAAAGGAACCAATTTAGTGTTACTGGCGCCAAAAAGGGTAGCAGAGTAAATATACTCATCTCATAACTTTTTATCGGTACTGTAAGTCAGCACTGAGGACAAAGTTAATGCCTACTGCGGAACTGACACTGAGTACCATGAATTTATACTGTACTAAATTTTCGATTTTGAAATACTCAGCATCGATTATTTTCAAAATCGTATATTTTGTCGACTATTTTGAAAACCGAGTACTTACTACCTTAAGTATCGATTCTGCCGAGCACTAAAAAAATATGATGTACTGCGACTTTTCTTAAATCAATACAGCTAATATAAAAAAGTGACATATGCTATTTATCAAATTAATTAACCAAAAACATACTTTAAAATTGGCGAAAAAACCTGAATTTTTTAAAACTACCACAAATTGAATAACTTAACAAAAATGAAAAATTATTAATACATTTTTCAATTTAATATAGTTTTTGTAAAATTCGTGTCTTTCATTTAATATTTAAAAAATGCTTACCTGTACGACTAGGCTGCGATTGGGGGCGTGTCGAGGGATGCGATGTTGCCCTACTGCGCGGTCGATCATCTGAACTGTGCACACTAGGGCTGACCGAGCCGGGTGAGTCGGTGGCACGTGTGATGCGTTCCGTATATGTAAGTGTTGAGCGGGGACTGGGAGCACGACTGAAAATAAAGAAATGGGAAAGCGAATATACATTCATATATATTCCGAAAAAATAGTAGTATGAATAGCTATATTTGATATCAAGAGAATTCCTTTTATCGCTTAGTATTGAAATCGCCTTTGAAATGGATAAAATTTATTGAGGAAAAATACACATCTCTAAGTTAAATCGGACAGTCATAACTACATCCAATGAAACTAATCCAAGCTCCATATTTCTTCTACATTTTGACTTTTAATTTTGACCAATTTTTGATAAAAATATAGCCCTAATTTTTAACATAAAAAAAGACTCACGAGAAAAAAATGTTGTTCAAACGTGGAAGTCATCGCCGAGACAGAGGCGTATTTTGGAGAGTTCGACATATCCTAGTTTTTGTTTTTTTGTTAAAAATATGATGGAGCTTTGGGGGAAGTGTATCTTTCTAAAAGGGGACTATGGTGAAAAATAAATACTTAAATTTTTGAAAAAATTCTGTCTTCATTTTTAACACGAGTACTTATTGAACCCCTCTCATAATGTGGCTACTTAAAGAAATTTTCGTATCGAACAAAACTCCAATATCTGTAAACTCTGTTACACCTTCTAATAAATTATTATAAATAGTGTGGAAAAGTGTTAAAAACTCCTTGTTTCTATTTTTCAAAAGTGGTTTGGAAGTGGGTGATGTATGCTGCCACATCCCAGATCAGGTAAAACTTTTGTTCAGATATCTAAGGAATTTGTTTAACGCACTGCAATTGGTGGTAGTTGTGCTACTCGGGAAAACACCGGTCTATTTGTGAGGTAAAATATGCTGGCGAAATCGTGTTGGGTATGGCCACACAATTCGCGCAGGCATAAAATAAATAATAAATAACGAGGCATCGCCGCAGACCTTGTGGAACCTTTGTCTGAAAGCTAATGTAAAATGAGGGGGAATAAATTTCATATTGGTATCTTCCAATTCATTCGAAAGTCTTCAACGAAGCCGTTTTTGCCTTTGACACAGACGTTACTCATCCCTTAGACGGTGGTAAGAGGAAGCCTTCTATTGCAGCGGTTGTTGGGTCAATGGATGCTTATTCATAACGCTATGCGGCCACAGTACGAGTGCAGCAACATTGCCAAGAAATTATACAGCAATTAAGCAGTAAACAGTTAACGAACTATCGATTATATTTTATAAATCCACTGGCGGTTATAAGCCTCATCGTACCACAAGGGCGTCTCTGAAGGGCAATTCCCTTACGTATTGCCACATGAGCTGATCGTTATAAGTGGGGCATGTATCAAACTGGAAGCAGAAAACCGCCCTCTTATAATATTTATTATTGTACATAAAAGGCATCATAGTCGTTTCTTCTGTGCTGAGAAAAAGGAACAGAGTAGAAGATCTGGTAATATACCAGCTGGTGCCACGGTCGACGTTTGCGTTACATATCGAACCCAGCTTGATTTATATTTGTAGCCAACAAGGAATACAAGGTACAAGTCAACCTTCACATTATCACGTTTTATGGGATGACAATCACTTTGAATCCGATGAATTACAGTGCTTAACATATAAACTATGTCACACTTATGTGAGATGTACCCGCTCAATGTACCCAGTTTACTAAATTCGTCTTGCGGAATTCAGAGCCAGATAAAATTTAATTGAAAAGGAGTATGATTCTGGCGAAAGATCTCATTAAAGCGGTACCTCAGAAGATCGCACACCTGGTGCGATGGTGCACGCAATATCGGTACATGCTCACACAAATTAAATAATGCATTTTGCTTAAGCCCATTTTGCGAACATTCTTAACTTACTTATATAAGCTTCTGAGTTGAACGTTCCCGGATGACGCTGCCGTACTCACAATTGACCCCGTGCTCACAATTGACCTCTCCAAAACCTCTAGAAAGAACTTGATGAAATAACTCATTGATTGAAAGAGTGGCGCATTAAGCCAAACGAGACAAAATCTTTCCATGTCCCTTTTACACTAAATCGAAAAACGCGGGTGAGCAAGCTCACTAATATAAGCATCCCATAAACTAACGTCACAAAATGTTTCGGCATGCATCTTGATAGAAAAGTCACATGGAAAACCCGTATTTTCTTCAAATGGAAGGCTATAGGAATACAACTCAGACGCCTAAATTCGTCATCATGTTTCTCTCGAAAGTAAACTTTACTTAGCTATCTTGAAACCGATATGGATATATGACAATCAAGTTTGGCGCACTGCAGCTAACTCCAACACCGAAATACTTCAAAGATTCCAGTAGAAAACCCTCAGATTGATCTCAAACGCTCCTTATTATATCGCATGTGTACAAATTCATTGTGATCTCAAAGTATCCACAATAATTGAAGAAATAAGATAATATGCCACATCACACAACATACGAATCCAATCGCACTCAAACCTTTTTGTCACAGAAATAATTGCAATTCCCATATCCTTCACCAGACTCAAGAGAAAATCTAGAACATACATCATATTATATGTTAATAAATTAGTGTAAGTTATTATTTAAGGGGGGAGCCTGGTTTATAAGGTAAAAAAAAACAATTTTTTTTTATTTCGTTTTAAGCGATTCCTAATATATTTCAGAATATTCACACAAAGTTACAGAGCCTAATTCTCAATATTTCCGTAGATACAAAGCCAAAGGTAGGCGAGCGTTAGGTAGTTACGCTGTGACCGGACAGCTATAGCACATACTTTATCTTCTTTTCTCGACTTTTCATTTTTATGATTTCTTTGAATTGGCGTACATGAATGAAAAAAAAACTAATGAACCTTTTGAAATGAATCATAGCTTGTTCCCTTCAGTATTAAATTCTCTTCTATTTGAACTAACAAAATATATAAAAAAAAAATTTTAAGATTTTTATACCAAGTTGAAGTGAATTTTTTTTTATAGCAAGGCATTTTTTTCTTTAAAACCTCCAAAAAGTTGAAATTTTGGAATTTCTCTCAGTTTTCTTAGTTCATCTAGAATAAAAAATCATGATAATTAGAAATCCATTTGAATTCTTTGCTTTAGATAATAATTACGAGCTGTATCTTGTACGCCAGTTGGAAACTCCAGCGTTGCAGCGCTCTACTAATTTCTACATTCTTTTCAACTTATTTTAACCAGTACAAACATTTTTTATACTTTTTAAATGTTCATTAGAAGATAGAAAAAACTTTGCAGTGCTAAATTAATTTTTTCCTTAAAAAAAAAATCGCAAAGAGATGCAATTTTTAGACCTCATAAAGCAGGCTCCGCCCTTAAAGTAATATTTATTATCTTAAAATAAATTAATGAAAAATTAATGAATAAATTAATGCTTAAATGAATATAAGAAAATTTGTTTGCAGCAAAAATAAAAAAATGGCGGCGCTACCGCTGCTCATACGGGGCTCCTTTAATTTGTGCCGTGAAAGGTACAGCCTCTTGTAATTAATTGAAATCAACCAGACAAAAGTGTTTGACTAAAATAAATTAATTCGCTTTGCACTAACAAAAAAATGAAAATTTGAAGTGAAAATGAACAAATTTACACTTTTTTTAATAAACAAATTGGTCAAAATAGTGATAATTAATAGAAAATTTGAGGTACATGCAAAGACTAATATGTTGAAAAATATTCCGGTGAAATTTTAAGTTGATATCTGGATTATTTTTTTAGTTATCATTTTTCTTTCGAGGCTCATTACTTCATTGACTTTATAGGGGCCTTTTAGACTTTCTATTAAAATATTGAGAATATATTCCTTAGGTTGCAAATGAATTCTTAAACCAGAAAAAAAGAAGAAATGGAGTAATTGAAAGTTCCAGGAGTGCCTCCGTTAACATAAAATTGGTAAATGATTGCACCACTGGGTGTATTCCATAAATGTTTTTTCTCTTACATGAATTAAATAGCTTTGAGTAAAAATAGTGCTTAATGTTTAAAAAATAGATCACTATGAGGAAATGGATTTAAAAAAAAAAAACGAATTTATATAGATATACTTATATACATCATTAACACAAAAGTTTCGATTTTTAACCAGTAAAATATTGGTGGATTTCATTACGCATTCTCCTACTCGACTTTTTACTTTATTCGAAAATTGTGGTCTGTGATGCTTGAAACATTCGAATCAGAGATTATATTATAAAAAATAATATCAAACCTAGACGAAACCAAAACCTCCTGTAGAATGCGGATAGCGCTCAAAATACCTAAATAAATCCAATCAATATTTTATTGGTTTACGTAGCTAGAATCGCATCAAGGCAGTCTGAAAGTAATGTGAAACTTCACAAAAAATGAAAAATAGTTTCTAACATGAAACTCAAGCCTTGCCTAATTATAAAATTTCATCATAAATTGTAATAATTTTTTAGTGAGTTTAAGCTTCTCGCATATTTGTTACATTGAGAATAAGGTAATAGCGTCTTTATATTTTCTTTTATTTTACAAAACTATGTTAATTGTGTTTTTGAGTTATTAATTTTTTATTTTAATTTTAGAAATGGAATATGCAGCAGGCAAGAACATTTTCGACACCTGCTTCTTCTTTGCTTTTCCTCGAGGTCAAACAGCTGCCGAAGCAGCCCGGGTCATTTGCGACGTGTATGGAGAAAATGTCGTATGCGAGTCTACTGCACGGAAATGGATTACAAAGTTCAAAACTTGCAACTTTGACACGTCCCGCAGCGAAGGTTTTCTGAATTGGATGAAGAGCGTCTCAAATCACTTTTGAAGGAGAACTGTCGACAAACCAGCCGTGAATTGGCGGAAAAAATGAACTGCGATCACAAAACTATTCTCACTCACCTTCATTCAAAGGGATTTCCTGAAAAAGCAGGAGCCTGAGTGCTTCACGAGCTCAATGAAAAAAAAACAAAGAAAGTCGCCTTCAAATTGCTTCGCAGCATCTCGCCGGCCATCGAGCAACATGCGGTCATAAATAACGCTTTTTGTACCGAATCGACACGCGAGATGAGAAATGGTGCCTATAGGTACATCAATATGAAGAAAAGAAAGTAGTGAGTGTCTCCAGGAGATGCGCCAATGCCTAGAATCAAGCCGGATCTTCATCCAAAGAAGATCATGATATGAGTTTGGTGGGACTAGGAGGACATGGTGCTCTGCAAAATGCTCGAAAATAATGCTACGGTCAACAAGGAGCTCTACATTGTTCAGCTGCACCGTGTGAATGAGACTATTCGACTGAAAAGACCTGATCCACATGGCCAAACGTATTACTTCACGACAACGCCAGGCCCTACGTTGCACAAGTCGTCAAAGCCGCACTCCACGAGCTCGAATGGCGGATCCTTCAGCATCTGCCGTATTCCCCGGACTTTGCACTGAGCAATTACCATGAGTTCCGCTCCCTGCCCAACCATATTGAAGGCGTTACCTTCGATAACAAAGAGGTCCTTAAAACTGGTACAACAACTTCTTTGACACCAGACCAGGCGATTTTTGGCCGAGAGATGGCAGAAGATTGTGAACAGCAACGGCGAATATAAACTTGATTAACTTATTCATATATTTATGGTTTTTTGTTTAAATAAAAGTGTTCGGTAAAAACGCTACGAACTTATTCCCCAACCCAACACTTGCCACAAAGTAATTACTACTAAATTATTTTTAAATCCCCAGTAGCAAAAAAGGTAGTTATAAAAGTGTAAAAATCATTTCAGTTGCATGTGAAGTATATTAATATTAATATATAAGAGGAAAAATAAATTTTACCTCAGTTAACAGTTTGCCTGACTTATCAAGGTTAAAGAGTATTAAAAGTTGTCGAATCTTACCTGTAAGGTACACTTTGCTGTTGCTGCTGTAGCTGTTGCTGTTGTGCAAAAGTGAGTGCTGACGGTGGTGGTAGCCACATATCTTCCAAAGTTGTGCGTCCGCAGCTCTCCACCAAGCCCGGCGTCGATTGGCATCGTCCCATGGCAACTACATTAAAGTATTTTACTATGTTTTCAAACACAATATATACAAATAATAAAATACGAATCAATTTTTCGGGTAGGAAACAAATGATGTGCTGATAAAAGATAATATAATATTGTTTTTTGTAAATAACAAACAATCAAAGTGGCATTTTGGTATTGGACTAAGTACTAAAATATAACTAAAACTAAAATTAAAACTACTTAATTTAGAACTACTTGATGGACTAAACATTAAACTAAAAATTCATGTCAGGTGTTTCAAGTGTTTTGGACATTGACGTAAATTCTTTTCAAAATTGGGTTATTTGTAGGCTTGAGTATAATAAGAAGTAAGTACACAGGAAAAATTTAGTAATTTTAAAAACTGAATTTGAAATTTTGAAAATTTGGTATTTAATTCCAATTTATTATTTTGTATTTTGTATAATTAAGACAACTTAGTCTTTTATATGTGCATCAACTAATATTTAAAGTTTTACTCGAACACATTAAAAACACATTAAGGAAGGTAAAAATAGAGTTACATATACATGTAAGTCTAGAATTTGTAAAGAAATAAATATTTATATATCTTATCCCGGAGAAAGTAGATCGGAGGTAAAGATAAAATGAAGAGAAGAAAAGGGCGCAGATGTAGTTTCCAATGAAGATTGTTGTCAAAGTTTTTTAAAGTGAAATATCTAAAGCGTTAAGCTTTAATAATTTTTGTGTTTTTTTAGCTTAAATTTTTTTTTAAGAGAGAGGAGGTATTTTTGAAAAATTACGAAAAATAAATTTATGAAAAAATTTATATTTTTTAGAATGGTTTTTTCAAAAACTACCAAAAAATTAAATTTTTTTTTCAAAAATAAAAGAAAAATATGTGTAATTTTTTTAGAAGTCCCATTTAATTATAAACAATTTAATAAAAAAAGTAAGTTTATTTATTATTATATTTCACTTGAAGAAAGTTTATACCAAAAATTTCAACGCTGAATAATTTTGAAGATAATTGATTTTGTTTTAATATTTTCAGTTTACTTCTCATTATATGCAAGCCTACAAATAAGCAAATTTTTAAAAGAATTGACGGCAATGTCCAAAATACTTGCCGACTTGACATGGAATCACGCTATAGTAGTTTAACGAGGCGGGAGACTAGGTTTATAGGGGAAAGTAATTTCTGTTCCTTGGTATTCGTGCATTATTATTTTACTTGAATAATTTTTGACATTTTCAATCTACATACCTTTTTCGAGAGGCGCCTTTTTGTATTTCTCCAAACGTTTTACCGCTATGGATTCGAGTCGCACGCGCGCCGCCGGATACTCTTTCAACACGTCCCACATATCCTTTTTACTCAGCACAAAGAGATCACTATAGCCAACCGAGCGTACCGAGGCAGTGCGACGATTACCTTCATAATTTTAGTGAAATATATTTACGAAATACAAAAATTGTAGAAAAAATTAGTGGCTGTATAGTATTAAGAGATATGAATATGGCTGTGAGCTAATGTAACGTGCAAACAGAAAAAGAAGACAGAGAAGAATGAAATGCTGCTGCTGAATGCATGTTCGTGTATGAATTCATGTGTTGGAATGTGCAAAATTATAATGTTTATGGTGTTTTAGCAATAATTCTTGTAATTTTTGTTTTTTTTTTACAAATCAGTAACTAATTATATGCTACTACTTTAAGCATACTATAAATATTTTCCTCGTCAAGATAGGATATTTCTCATTTTAGTTTTATGTGTATAGAGTTTATTACCTTGACAGCTAGGATAAGCCAGAGAGATTTCATAGATTTCATAGATTTAGCTGGAATAAATTTATAACTTTTCCACATGAATATATTTTGGTCTAAAAATTTGGTTGTGAGTCGCTTGAACAACAGCAAATCATGAGTTGACCACACTGTTTTCGAAAATGGAATAATGGGCATTTAGACGCTGCACTTTGGCTCCATTGGATTACTTGTTTCGCAGGATTTGTAAGTATAAAATTTGAAGGAATGAGAGAGAGGGAGCTTTACACATCGGTCTTATGATCTTTTGTGCCCAAGAGGAGATATTTCGTTAGCCATTCGCACACGGTTCAAGAGCCGAAATATGAAATTGAAGTTGGAATTAGTGAGATAACTGACGAGACTCACGAAAATGTATTAAATAACTTAATTGGCCGCATGGATTACTGAAAAGCCGGTTGTGGAAGTCATTTTAAGCTTTCTTGCTTGTTTAATGGCAAAATATAATCTTTCCCAATATTTTCCAATCCCACAGCGGGTTAACAGATGTCTGTCGTAAGAGATGGCAAAATACCCAGCTCAACTTGTTATTATGAGCATTAACTCAACGCTAATAGGCTGAGTGAAAAGGCTTGGTGACAATGAGGAAACTGTCGTCATTGCAGCTTCATTTTATTGAGGAAGTTGAGTTCAGAGAAATACTCTGAATGCCTGAAGGGGACACAATAGATGTTTGAAGTCGCAATAACAATAACAACATGGGTACACAGCAGAGTGGGCCGAAAAACATTTTTTTTAGGATCGAATTCTAATATTGCGGAAAAGTTGCACTGTTAGACTAATAAAGTGTGTGCAAAATTTCAGTCCAATCGAACTATATCTTCTGTCGCCAGCATTGGCCTCAAATTTTGAAATTTCAGTTTAAATTCTGAACAATTTTAATTTTTTTGAAAATACTATTTGTTATCATACCGGAATATGTTAAATACAAATTTTATATGAGAAGGCCCACCGAAGCAATTTAATTCATTACACTCCACTCTGTTTGTTTGATCAAGCAATACGTTTATGGAGCTCCCAGTAGCTCGTCCTTGTACTGCGAGTTGAATTGACGTTACAGCAATTACTTTGTCTATTTTTTCTTCCGCTTTATTTGAAAGATATTGTTTCGTATAAAAGCATTTAACTATAATCTTTTATTAAAAGTTTATATGACGACAATGGCATTAACCAAATTTCCCCTAAGACAAACGTTTAATTCCCATTGTTTGGAAGTCCTAAAGATTTGCCATATCATCAACTACCAAGTTATGAAGATGTTATGAGATGTTGTTTTTTTCAAAGACGGGAGTCAGGAGGAAACAGAGAGCCGGCCTTATCGATCATACCCGGACAAGTTGCCAAGAAAATCATTTGTATTTATAACAAGGCTTCTATTCCCACAGTTTCACATTCACGCATAATATACATGATAAATGAGTACAATAAAAAGTACAGAGAAATTAAAAAGGGTTTGTATTCTGCACATAGAAGTCCTGCTTTGAAAAAACGTGCTGATGACTTCAAGGCGAATGCCTCCCGACTTTTTGATATTTCAGCTTGTAAGTGTCAATATTTTACAACTTGCTCATGTCCAAGAGAAAAAAAAGTTCCTCAAAAAGAGCAAGCTTTTCTGTTAGACCAAAGAGGTGCTCGCATAGGCCTTATCGGAATGGTGGACATACCTGAAACAAAGAAACTTATAGAAAGACAACGACGCCACGATGAGATGACCAATCAAATTACTAATCAAAAATTCTGTGGTCCAGAAAACTATCCCTCTTGCTCTACGTTCGGCTGTAATATATTGGAAGTGAATGATGGGTTAGAAAGTGACACCTCTAATTCTGATACTAGTCAGCCGAACTTATTCATTGGTTTTGATTCCCCCTCTACTTCTCAAATACGCATGAGATTACAGGAAACTGGAGTTATAAGCCAGCGATATGGCGTGAGTGATAGAGCGACGGCAATGCTTGTTAATTCAGTACTTAAAGATGTTGGTTTGATCTCTTCCGAATCACGTATATTCAGGTCAAAAGGGGAAACAAATTCTACCGTCAGGTGATCAAAGAAGAACATATCGATGGCTTTCGAGAAAAGTGACACAATTTAAAAATACAAAATACTGAGTTGGGTCAGTTTTCTAGATAAGTGACGCGTCAATTCGATCACCTGACAAAACGACACTAACGCCATCTCTCAGAATTGCTTCAAGATTCGCTTATGACGCTTTTCCAGATAAAAATATATAAACTCTGTAGTTGATTTTTGCTTTTAACGGCAAACTCCGAATTTTGAGTTAATTTTGAGTTGTGTCGCTTTTCTCGAAAACCATCGATATTTAGATTTATCTGAGCCTGGAGCGCAATATTTGCTCACGTTACACCGAAATCAGGCAGCGCTGTGGATGTTACATACAGCATTTATGAAGCGGGTTTGAAAGAGGATGGTTTCGAGGAATTAACAATGTGCTCCGGAATGTATGCATAGAGAAAAAAATATCCTGAAAAAATAAAATTTTTCAGAATATCAACTGAATTTTCAAAATTTGAGGCCTCTGCTGGCGACAGAAGCTATCGTTTGATTGGGCTGAAATTTTGCACATACTTTACTAGTCTAACAGTGCAACTTTTCCGCACTATTAGAATTCAATCCTAAAAAAAAATTGTTTTTCGGCCCACTCTAGTACACAGCGTACCCACAATATATACAAAATTCGTTTTTCGGCGCCATGTACAGATTTTGAGGGTCCATATAAAATTCTGAGTATGCAGTTTTTTTCTACTTGACTAGACTTACAGTTTGATGTGTATTTCGAAGAAAGTATATTTTCATTTTTCAAATACAATCTGACCAAAAATCGTGTACTGAATACTAAGTCTTGCAATTACTTATTTTCTGCAAAGAATTTGATCAGCTGTAAGGAAATAACCTTTCAGTGTCAATTAAATTGAAATATTTAACAAAAAAGACTGACGTTTAATGCTAGAGAGAGAATTTTATGCAATTATTTTCAAAGTGTTGGTGGAATTAAGCACCCTATACTGTTCTATCATTTCTTACACATATACTATTTTATTCTCGTAACTACTTTCAAAAATAATCACTTAAAAACCGTAGAATATGCAAACAAATTTTTGTAAATTTTTATGCGAATATTTTATTTATTATAATCACTTGTGAGCTTTTAATATTGCTAATATGTTTTTCTACCTACACATATTTGATTACAGAATAAATTAAAATAAATGCATTCTCTGTTGATTTTCGCATTTGCTTCAATAATGTAAATTGAGTGCGATAACATATTTTTTAATGCTGATGCGCGCGCTTGAAGAAAAAATCTATGTAATCTAAATAATAAGGAAAAAAAATGAATAAAAAAATGGTGTAGGCATGTAAATGGCAAACATTAATGCACACACATGAATTTATGGAAAAAGTGCTCTAAAATGCAGGAACCGGAACGGAAAAACGATTTATTGTATGTGGTTGCATTAAAAGTGGAATAAAAAATGAAAATAAATGTGTCGATGCAAGAAAAAATGTTGTACTAATTAAAAAATAAATAGGGATAAATGCTGGAAAAACAGTTCAGTTACTGCCAGGCAAAGCAATACAACGAAGAGGATTAACGCTAGTAAAATATGCAATGTAAAGTTGGAATATTTATGTTAACTGTTTTTTTTTTTTAATATTATTTGTTGTAGTTGTATAACGGCCACGCAACACCGAAGAGCTGCTTATTGTTTGTACCGGTTTTGTGGTGTAAATGTATGGGTATTGTCTTACTGACGAATATAAATGATAAGGATTAGTTCAACAACAATTTATTAACATTTATAAATATTTGTTTGCTAATTTAACCATAAATTTAAAAAAATATAAATTTACTGTATATTCGCTACTGATTGCGGAGGGACACATACAAAACACACAGTCAAATAGAGAGAGAAAGTGGAGTAAGCCAGGGTCTTTCAGTGCATACTGGTGTAAGTGCGATAACATTCATACAGTTAAAATAAATTAAGAGTATATCACAAATAAATATCAACACACACAAAATTCTAATAAATTCTAATAATATAAAAAATGCAATATAAAAAATTAGTAAAAGGATCGCAAACAATCTATAATGATTATCAATATGGGTTAGAAAAAATAAAATAAAAATTAAACTAATAATAAATAACATTTGATCCACTAATTTTTGTCATTATGTTTGAAATGTGTAAGAGGTTAAGTACTTGGAACTTATCGTTGAAAGAGGGCTAAAGTGGATGCTCAACATTGAGGAGAGAATTATGGAGCAACAGTCGCTTTTTAGATGAAGCCTCCTGTAAAGTTACGTTTTCGCTTTATAACACAATTATAAAGTCACTTTTTCATTGTACGGAGTCCTTGTCTGGTTGGGCTCGCTGGAAAGGATGACATCAGTTAAAAAGCTGGAGAGGGTCCAAAGGTCTGCCCTCAATGAAATCAGAGGAGCACTTCATAGCACTCCTATTCTAGCGCTCAACGCTATTCTGAATGTGGCGTCCATGGACATTGTAGGAAAACTGCCGCTGCACGCGCCGCAATCAGATTGGGGTTCGGGCCATAAGCTAGACTCAAGCTACGAACACTCTATTTATATATATAATTGGCGCGTACACCCTTATTAGGTGTTTACCCGAGCTTCTCCTCCTATTTGTGGTGTGCGTTGGTTTGATGTTGTTCCAAAAATGGAGGGACCTACAGTTTCAAGACGACTCCGAACGGCAGATATTTTTATGAGCAGCTTTTTCATGGCAGAAATACACTCGGAGGTTTGCCATTGCCTGCCGAGGAGCGACCGCTATTAGAAAAATATTTTTATTAATTTTGGTTTCTGTGTGAACTCCGAATGGTAATCACGCACCAACCCATTCTGCTACGGCGGACGCCAGTACGGACACTCTAGTATTCTTAATATATTAATATTCATTGTACAGTCTCGCTAGATCTGAGCGGATCGTTGGGATCGTTGTTTGTGCGTTCGTAAATAGTCAGAAAATGCCTCTATACGCGTTTTTTCACAGACTATTTATATAATAGGACTATGAATAAGTTCGTGCGGTTTTACAACAGATGGCGTAACTTGATTATTATTCCATCGATCCACATTTCCAAATATTCATTGGAGAGCTACTGTCGTAAGGCACAAACGTCAGTATAAGTTTTTTATTTGAAGCGTAAACAACAATATTTTTACCACACTTGAAAATGTCGAATTTCGTACCAAATAATGTGTTTTTGCGGGGAATTTTTTAATATGAAGAAAAAAGCAGCCGAAAGTCATCGTATCTTGGTGGAAGTTTATGGTGAGCATGCTCTAGCTGAGCGAACGTGCCAGAAGTGGTTTGCACGCTTTAAAAGTGGTGATTTTGGCTTGGAAGACGAAGAACGCGAGGGTGCGCCGCCAAAGTTCATGGATACCGAATTGGAGGAATTGCTCGATCAAGATCCGGCTCAAACGCAAGAAGAGGTTGCAAAAACTTTGGGAGTTGATCAATCAACCATTTCCAAACGTTTAAAAGCCATGGGAATGATCCGAAAGGTAGGCCATTGGGTGCCGTATGAATTGAAGCCAAGAGACGTTGAACGCCGTTTTATGGCATGCGAACAACTGCTTCAACGGCACAAAAGAAAGGGTTTTTTGCATCGAATTGTGACTGGCGATGAAAAGTGGGTCCATTACGACAATCCAAAACGTCGGGCAACGTATGGATACCCTGGCCATGCTTCAACATCGACGTCGGCGCAGAATATTCATGGCCTGAAGGTTATGCTGTGTATCTGGTGGGACCAGCTGGGTGTTGTGTATTATGAGCTACTGAAACCGAATGAAACGATTACGGGGGATGTCTACCGACGACAATTGATGCGTTTGAGCCGAGCACTGCGAGAAAAACGGCCGCAATACGCCGATAGACACGACAAAGTTATTTTGCAACATGACAATGCTCGGCCACATGTTGCACAAGTGGTCAAAACATACTTAGAAACGCTCAAATGGGATGTCCTACCCCACCCGCCGTATAGTCCAGACCTTGCGCCATCCGATTACTATCTCTTCCGATCGATGCAACATGGCCTGGCTGACCAGCACTTCCGTAATTACGATGAAGTCAAAAAATGGATCGATTCGTGGATTGCGGCAAAACCGACCGAATTTTTCACAAAGGGAATCCGTGAATTGCCAGAAAGATGGGAAAAAGTAGTAGTAAGCGATGGACAATACTTTGAATATTAAATTTGTAACCATTTTACGTCAATAAAGTTTCAAATTTCGAAAAAAACCGCACGAACTTATTCATAGTCCTATTAACTGACGCTTGCACCCTATTTTGGGTATTTGGCCGAGCTCCTTCTCTAATTTATGGTGTGGTCGCCTTGATGTTTTCCACAAATAGAGCGACCTACAGTTTTGTGATGCCTCCAAACGGCAGCTGAGGAGCTTCTTCATAGCCTAAATATATTTCAAAGTTTGTCATTGCCCACAGATGGGCGACAGTTATGGGGAAACAAATTTTTCTATCATTTGGTGTTTCGTGTCCGAGGTTTCGAATCTGTCTAATTCCGAATGGTAGTCACGCGACAGCCCATTGGGCTACAGAAGCCGCCTGACTAAATAACCCGGACGAATAACGAAGCTAACGTGGGGCCCTCCCTGTTCATACGCTCAGCGGTAAGGGCAGAAATTTTAAATTTAAAACCTAATTGTTTTACGGGACACCCTGTACTAGACTATTTGGATCAAAGGGAAATTAGCGATTTGGAGCCTCCCCCATTCCATTAGCGGCATGCCAATTCAAGCAGTTATGTAGTTAATTTATGCTTGAGACTTAGACAATTTCTAAATACATAATTATAGTATTCGGGGCAATTTGGCGTGGCACAACATTAGAATGGTTTGAATCGATGCAATAGTTATTTGTGCTCGTACGTAATTTGCATGAAATTAATGCCTTAAGTGGAATAGAACTCTTGTTCTTGTTCTTAATATATACAGATGCAAGGAAGTTAGGAGTCAGCCCCACAAATCGTGCATGAGTGAGGGGTGAAATGTGTGGCAGAATAATGCACGACTGAGGAGCACTAAATGGGTGCACTAAATTCACCGTTAGCTTAGTTCAATTGCGCTTCGGCACAGTTGGCAGAAGTAATATCCGAAATTAAAAATGCATCGATTTATAGCGCAAAATTCGCCATTCACGTGGGGGTTATTATGTGCGAGTATGTGTGGGTATAAGCATATTCGGGGGCAATGGAGTTTAGTAATTAATTGTACCTTCAGTTAAACGGCAAAATGAATTGCGAATGCTTAATGTAATGCGATGAATGGGAAGTGGTATGGGAAGATGGCACATCTACGAAAATTGATTTGTATGCATTGAATGCATGTAAAGAATTTTAGACAAAAAAAAATAAATTTATTCCGTTGAATATTTCGGATGCTTAGGTGTGGCAATATATTTTGTTGTTTTTAGCGAATATCGTATAAATTTTTCTTCCGAAATACTCTACTTGTTTCCTTTTAAAATTAAATATTACGAATTTTGCCAATTTATCTATACTAAAGGGGAAGACTTGTGTGTTTGTATTTTTCGAGTAATCTATGGAACTACTAAATCAGTTCGGATCTTGTCTTCTCTCTTGAGTGCTCTAGGATTTTTTATTATTTTAATACCTCGAAAAATGTACATAATAATACGTAAAAAAATGGGACCGAGGATACTATAATTTAAACTTTTGAACTAATATACAATATGGGTTTTATATTAGAAGTGGTTGCACAAAATTTCATTCCAAAAATACTTTGAGACTTACCACCTTCTTTAATATAAGTTTGAATGAAATCCGCATTAAAATAGTTCAAGAGCTAAGGGGCAGTGTAGGGTTATCATCTTAGAGAATAGTTAGATTTAAAAATATTGGTGTTGTCAAGTGAAATCAATATAAGAAAAGTCGCTTAACAGAGTCTTTTATCATTAACGTTTGTAATCCAATTGTTTTAGATATAGCAGCAAATATTGGGAATCACTTTTTTCCTTATTCACCCCACTCGGGTGCATAGGGCCTCGAGAAGACAATTTCATCGCACACGGTTCTGGGCTGTCGTCCCATCTGATATTGGCAATGGCTACCTCGCACAACTTCCGACCTTCTCCAACTAATCTTTGGCTGACCGCGACCTCTATTCCCTTGCGGGTTCCAGTCCGATGCCATTCTCCTGATGCTATCTGCTGATTTTCTAAGCGTGTGGCCTATCTATTGCCACTTTCTGCGTTTGAATTGCCATAAGCCGGGTTCCTCATTCGCTGATCTCCATAGCTGTTAGAATATTCTACAGATGATGGAGCGTCATTTGTTGATGAAAGATTGTAGTATTGGTGTGATGGTGTTAGAGACCAGCCATGTTTCACTTCCGTACAACAATAATGACTTCACACATGAACTGAATATTCGCAGTTTAGAGAATTCGCTATTGTATGCATTCGCCCGAACGCCACTCTTGCTTTGTGTAGCCTGTCATTGACACCTTCATATGTTGCACCGTTTGCAGAGATATTTCAGCCGAGCTAGCAGAAGGTTTCGACAAATTTCATCGGGCACCCCTCAACCATTATTTGTCTTGCATGTAGCCTTCGTCTTGCTCTCCAGTCCGATAGTGCGTGCCAGCGAGACTAGTCCGTCCGCCTTCGCGTGCATGTCACTGAGTTTGTGAGTGATAGTTGTAATGGCGAAGAGAAGAGGCGTTGGTGGTGAATGGGTCGCTGCTGTTGCTATTGAGAAGCACTGACAGTTCGAAGTTATCGTAAAGGGCTATGATGAGGTGGATAATCTTAGAGAGAACTCCTTTTCTACTCAACGCCAGCCATATTTACCATCGTTTGATTGCGTCGAATGCCTTCTTAAAGTCAACGAACAACATGTTAAGCGGGGAACGTCACTCAACTGATTGTTCTACTATGATGCGAAGAGTGCTGGCTTGGTCAGCACAGCTTCGGTGAGGGCAAAATCCAGCTTGTTCGTTCTTTAAGGACCGTTCGATACATTGGAGTCTGATATATATTAATTTTATTGCCAGAAAACTTACTTTTCCAAGTGTTTTTTTAACCGCATATAGATTTTTTTTAATGTCGTACATTCTAAACGTATTCATTATCGGTACGACAGTTATAATTATAAAACTTACAATCACAATATTCTCTTTAATCCTTTGTTTTATGTTGATTAATCCATTTACTAATGCAAACCGTTACTGAGTATTTTACGTCTTAACTTGAACCCAAAATTCTGGAGTAGACCGGGTGGGGTCAGTATTATTGGGCATAGGCATAAGTTTCCGCCTTCGTAGAGATGTTGCTGCTGATACTATTTTTGTGTTCGCCCTAGTAATATACTGGTGATTTCAAGGTGTATATGTGAGGTCTCGATCGCATTCGTTTGAAGCGTTAAGATCCCTTTTTATCTGACGTTAGAAATGTTTACGTTCGCATTTGCGGGAAGTAATGTCTCATTATTACCTTTTCAAGAATAAAAGGTAGTTTCGCTCCATCAAATACAACTTCCAAAAGTGGCAATTTAGACGTGAGTGATAAAGATCGCGAAAGGCAACCAAAAAAATTCGAAGAACCTTTGTCTAAAGAGTTGGATGTTGACAGATCATCCGCCGATAAACGTTTGCACGCGAAGGGAATGGTCCAGAAAGCAGGGAACTTGATGCCACATCAATTGAAGGAGAGGGATATCGAGATACGTTTGGTGACGTGTTAGATGCTTCTTGAACAGGAGAAAATAAAAGATTTTCTTCATCGCATCGTTCCTGAAAAAGGGATCTATTATGATAACCCTAAGCGTCGAAAAATTTGGAGCCTGCCAGGTGAACCAGGTGCAGGGACAGCGAAAAAAAGTATTCATGTTTCAAAGGTTATGTTGTGCATCTGGTGGGATCAGAAGGGTGTCATCTATTATGAACTCCATAAACCATCTGAAACCTTCACTGGCGATCGTTACTGCAGATAGACTGCAGCTAATGCGTCTGAATCGAGCTCTCAAAGAAAAGTAGTCGAACTGGGACGGTATACAAGACAAACTGATTTTTCTTCATGACAACACCCGGCAATACGTTGCTAAATCGGTCCAGAAATATTGCCCCATCCGCTGTATTCCCCAGACATTGCACCTTCAGGTTACTATCGATTCACTTCTTCACTTCTTGCGAGAGCATCTTAAACTGGCTCAATGAATGGATCAAGTCAAAAGATGTCGAATTTTTCATCAGAGGAATCTGTATGCTGCATGAAAGATAATATTATATAATATTATATCATGTATTACTTAATTTTTTATATTATTCATAACTTTGGCTAAGAAAGGACGGACACTTTTTCCCATGCCCAATAAATGAATATTTTTTTAATCCCGGTCTTAATTTAAATATTTAAATTTAAATAAAATTTTATAATAAAAAAAGAAGATACAACCGCGAGTAAATACATATTTAATAAATCCGGTACTCTGAAAATAATTTGAAAAGGTAATAATGTTCGAAAGTATTAAATTTGGGATTTTAGTTTATTAAACTTTTATTTCCCTTTGTTGTGTTTTAATTTATTTCTATGTTTTTGTACGCTTACAAAAACTAATTTCAGCCGCAAAAACCTACGAAAAGACAAATGCGAATTTGAAAGCATTTTCCATTCGTACTATTTGTATCATTCGCACTTCACCAGGTACTATAAACGCACATCGTATGCTTTTCGAACTAGTTTGAGTTGCATTGTGACATGTCAAGTTAATAAAATCGAGGTAAAAATATTCGCCAATTGCAAATTGCAATTCTATTTTCACTCATTTACCGTTGCAAACGTATATATTTCATTAACGTTTGTTCATTATCAATAGGTAATTTTAATGAAAGAAATGCAATGATAATTATGTACCAATAAACTTTTACACGAGCGTGCACTTGTGTGTTCATATGTATGTATTTGTATGTGCCGATTGTGAGCAATCGCATATTGCAGCGGAAAAACGGTTGCATCAATAATTTGCTATCAATGAGCAATTGTTGCAAATGCGCTCGAGCGTGAATAAGCAGACACATTCAATTGCGAAAAAATATGCACAAATAGATGCACACATATATCGTACATATACATACATATATATCTATAGAGAAACATAGCTTTATATTTACGATACAATACTAGAGGAAGAGTGCTGTCCATTTGTGAAATTATTTACCTCACATTCTTGCAGAGAACACCTAAACTAACCAGCAAAAATTTTAGTTCATGAACCGGTACTTGAAGAAAGAAGTCATACTAGTTTGAGAGTGGCTAGAAGTGTACCAGTTGCAAAATGACTCAATACGGATATATGCAAAACAAATATTCTTTTCTTATATTTGTTGATTTTATTGTTTTCTTTTTTAGTTCTAAATAGCATTGTTTAATAATTTTTATTTGAAGTTGATTTCATTCAGTTTTGAAATAAATAAAAATTTGTAATACGGAATTTAAACAAAAAAAACCATCGACTTAAAGTAAACAACTCAATTTAATGAGCAACCAATTTAATTATAACAAGCAATTTTATGTTATATTTTTTCAGTCGACACACCAATGGTCTCTGTTACTTCTCGCACTTTCTTTCGTTGAGCAGCGAGAATCTTGTCGTGGATTTTTTGAATGATTTCCTCGGTAACCACCTCTGCTGGGCGTCCTGGTTGGTGCTCATCAGGAACATTTGCTTGCCCACGTTTAAATTCGTTGAACCAAGATCTAACTGTGGTCATAGATGGTGAAGCGTCTCCATTGGCAGCATCCAACTTTGCTTTTATATCCACGCATCTTTATCCCATCCACAGGCAAAAAGCGAATTACCGAACGATGTTGCTCTTTTTCCATCTTAGCGAAAATCACGAAACACGAATAGCTGCCAAAACCAAACTAACTTATCAATCAGTCTGAAATTTGTTTTGCCGTCGTTTGATAGATGGCAGCCCACGATGCTAACACCAACTTCCCTCAGGGACGTCCTCTGTTTTCAAACAAGGGTGTTTATTGAACCGCCCGCGTAAAATTTATTATAGTAGTTGAGTAGGTTTGACTAGGCGATGCCATGTCTTCCACCAGCAGCTCACAATCTAACTAATTTGCTCGCGTGGTTGTTTTTGTTCGTTATATTTATTTTATATTAGTTGATTTATTTTTTTATTTTTTATTTATTGTGACGTTACACTGTGACTGTCCTCACATAGTCCTTCTACTGGATTCTTCTATCTGCTGTGTTCACTTTAAGGTGGCACAAAATTAATCATCTTTCGAAAGATTTATAATTTTTGCAAATGGCGTCGTACGCCAATCATATTTGACATTTGTGAACTAGACAGTTGCAGTATGCAAGCAGTCAAGCAGTGGAGCGCGCAGAAGTCAGAAAAATTATTTCTTTCACCTAAAATTATTATTTTTTATTTAGTAAAAAAGTTATTTAAAAATAAAAGTGGTTACTTTGAATCTTCTTCTTACGCAGTTTTGGGCCGAGTGTAACAAAGCGTGCCAGTCGTTTCTTTCTCGTGCTAACCGGCGCGGGTTGGAAGCACCAAGTGAAGCCATGTCATTCTCCCCCTAATCTTTCCAAATATCATCCGCAGCATCTTTATTTCAAACACTCCAAGGGACGCCTCATTGGATGGTGATTATGTACTATATGCTTTACTTAAAACACCGATGCGATAGATCGTTTTACTGCAGGGTTGTCGCACAACTACCTGTATATGTACTATACTTGTATGCCTGCCTCGCGTGTTCTTGAGTGCATAAAAGTGTCTATCTACCTTTAGGTGAGTACACTTGCGTGTTGACAGCAGCTTTTGTTTTATTAATTGTTACTGCCATCATTAATGAAATTGTCCTTCCATAAACGTTCATACAAACGCTTGCTGTTTTCACAGGTATACCTGCATACACTCATATACATACGAACAATTTCATGATACATTAATTGCACTTTGCATACTTAGATATGTAGGCACATTACACGCCACGCATACATATGCACGCAGGTTCAACAGCTAACGCACAGTTAAATTAATTAATTAATTAAAAATATTAATGCGCCAGCAAATTTGCAAATGAAAATAAAGTGAAAAGTGGCAACAGCAGTGACAATACACAAACAAAAAAGAACTGAAGCCTTGGAAAAGCTTGATAAAAATTAACAGCGGGACTTCCGTCACTGTGAAATTATCATATTTACGACCCGTTGCCGTATTGCACATTTGTTTCAATTAAATTTGAGCTTTTCCCCGCTATTCACTCCCAGCTGCTTTTTCGCGATTAAACGCAAACTATACAAACTGTCAATTCAATGTATGTTTTCGATGCATTCAAAGTAACCGAAATACCATAATTGCTTTAAACTTCTTGCGCTCGGTGATTCTATAAGAATAATTTAAAAACTGCTAAACATTTTGCTCTAAAGCAATGCTGGTTTGATGTGTGCAGCAGTGTTTTCTTTAACATCTATTAATTTTTAAAAATTGAAAATAGTTGCTAAGGCGCACGCACCCGCCGTTAAGTTTATAAGTCAGGTTTGTCAAATAGTGGAAAATAAAAGTATTCACAAGGGACTTTGTAGAGGAATTTTTCAGTGCAGTGGCATCGTACGGCAATCGTATTTGATGCTTGTGATCTAGACAGCCACATTGTATGATACAAATATACAAGCAATGCAGGGCGTAAAGGTCAAAATAAAGATTTCCACCAAGATGATAAAATTCAACAGCTGTCTGATATTCAGGGTTGCTATTTCTGTAGGAGTATCTAAGCAATGAATGCAGGAGCATGAATGCAAGCCTCGAAGAATTGGAGCAGTTGATAAGGAGGTGCTGAGATGAAGGGGTGTGAAGGAGGTGCGGGTTCAAAATAATACCAAATCAGTCTCACTGCGTGCATATTTAATGGGGAAATGGCAGTTAGAGAATTCACCACATTAGAAAGTAGATACTTTGTTAGCATTAAGCCGTGGTATATGCGGCTAGCCAAAGGAATCCCTTATTGTACCAGAAAACTAGCAGTCGAATCCTTTTCCTAGCCCACTGACCTGCCAAATAGTTTTCTGAAACGTCTCTGTGGCCGAGAATCAATATGAAATCGAATGAAAAGTGAAACATTCCACGACCAGTCTTAAGTGCACCATCAAAGAACCCAGCTACTCCAGCTCGACACTTACTGCAGTGGCACGAAGCCCAAGTTTTAGCTTTATGGAGAGCTTCTCTCAAACATCTCCTCCCAAACTTCAATGCTCAACTTCGCGTATTCCGGAAAAAGTCAAGAGGGACCTGCCTTCAACTTTTACACTAAGCTCACTCCTCCCTCGAGGGTATGTAGATGGTGAAGGTTCCAATTGAATGAAATGTTAGTGTACATTAGTCAGTTATCGCGGGAGTGAACTCGAAGCTTAAAAGAATTCTTCAAGGTCCGTAGAAATCAAGGTTACGACCCGTGTTTCTCAACCTGATGGCGCTATATGCAGCGGCAATTTTGCCATGTTGCACATGCAACACATTGTGCATTGCCTTAAGCGCTAGAAAAGGGTTCGTTAGAAACTACGTGCTCATCCCAATGAGAGCAGAACTTTGCATTCTCTCCAGCTGCTTAGTTATGCCGTATTTTCCAGAGAGTGCCATATTTTTCAATGACAGCTCTTTAGTCACATTCAGCGTCTGATGCCTTCTTGATACTCTCCTCGATAATGGACTTCCAAGTTAAGATTCTGCCAAGTATTTTACCGAGGAGCTTCACCTTCACCGAAGGGCCTGCCATTGAGAGGGGAGGAGTTCTATATCTCTTCATACATAAGACGAGGACTCCCAGATAGCTTGAAGTCAGCGGCCAGTTTGGCCACTAACATTAAGTACCAAATCGTACGTGAAGGCAATTATCCGACACTTATTTTTCTCCAGTGCCTGTAGGCAGCAATTAAAAGCGATCATACACGGTATGATGTGAAGCTCAGTTTTACCAGCTCATTGGTAGTTCCAAGCTTTTTTCCATTTGAATTTACTTTACAAATTACTTGAAATTCTTTTTAAACAGTCAGGACTAATGTATTGGAAAAGAAACTCAATTGAATCAGAATAATATTGATGGCCCTATAATGAGTTAATGATAGCGAATGTACATATGTACTTTTTATATACTATGTATAGTATATGTATGTGTGCTATCAATTATACAAGGCTGATTGAAGGCATTCAATGAAATTAATGCAAATTTGATTATTCTCGTAATATTTCACAACGAGAAATGTTTCTCAAGCGACTGGCATGGGATGCAGTAATTTTGCCGTGTTTTGTAAAAGAATGCTGCAACAACAACGTTTACAAATATGCGCACACATACACTCTCATGTTCATCAATACGCAACGGAAAAGTGTGCGGAAACAGGCATTACAGGATTTTAATACGACATAAAAATATTCGTTTCCAATTCGATTACTTTCCGTTATAATTGTTATTATTAATTACAAACTGATAATGAGCGAGTGTATCGAGTTGTAAGAGATTCAGCAATTGCGGAAATTTAATATACAGTGCCGGAAGAAATAATATAGACGACTAACCGATAATTTTTTAATCGCACATTTAAAATTGATTGCATAGCATAATTTGTGGCTTTTTTACACAACTTTTTATGCCAGTATTTATATTTCTATTTCTCAGTGCCGAGAATCTGCATGCGATCAGCTCCGGTTGAAAAAATAGAAACAACGCGCGTTTGGTGATATTTTGTACAAAGCAAATATTTTATATTTAAAGTTTATTTTTATAATTTAATAACAAAATATACACCAAGAGTATAAATGAAACAGAAATCCTCAATCCAATTCTTCCAAAAATTGGTTTATTTGAGTAATAAAAATTTAACTGAAAAAATAAAAAAATTAATAATTTTTGAGATTTACTCCATGTTAAAAATCTTCAAATAGAGTTTTTAAAGTGACATAAGGGAAAAACAAAATTTGTTTGTTAAAAATGTTTAGGGATAAAATAAAATTTTTTGTTGAAAATTTTTTGAATACTTCTTTTTTTGTCATTACCGAGGAAACTTCTCAAAATTTTTTTTTATAGTAATATAAGATCAGTCCAGTGCGTATTTTACCCATAACTTCACTTTTGTACGATTTTTGCATACAAAAAATTATTCGCGGAATATAACGGAACTATTTATATTTTCTTTGATATATTGTGCATTCAACAAGTGATTTTAATCACGTATAGAAGCACGTGTTGTTAAAAAATAAAATGGAATCTTCGAACGCGTATAAGATGAATATTTTGTATTTTTTTTATAAAAGTGATAAAAATGCAACAACTGCTGCTGCAGAAATAAACACTGTTTACGGAGAGGATACCGTGAGTGTAAGGACTGCGCAAAAGTGGTTTTCAAAATGCCGAAGTGGTAACTGCGGCGTGGAGGATGCCCCGCGCGCTGGTCGTCCTGAAGTCTTTAACTCCGACGTCTTGCTCGAACTCGTGGAAGCTAAGCCAAGTTTGACAGTCGATACGATAGCTGAGAGGTTAAATTTATCGCATGAAACAGTTTACAGGCACCTGCTTCAGTTGGGAAAGGTTTCAAAGCTGGGAAAATGGGTTCCGCATAGACTTTCCGCCGCCAACCTTCAGCAGAGAGTGAATGTGTGTTCTCAGCTGCTGCAATGGCTCGAAAATGAAAATTTTTTGAACTGTATCGTTACTGGTAATGAAAAATGGGTCCTTTGCAATAATCCTGTTCGCAAACGCCGATGGTTAGATAAAGATGAAACACCAGAACCGACCCCTAGAGATGGCCTTCACCCAAAGAAGATTCTCATGTTTATTTGGTGGGATATGACCGGTATTGTTTATTATGAACTTCTGGACCCAAACCAGACGATAACTGCTGATTATTATTCCCATCAGTATCAAACCTGAATGAGGCACTTAAAAAAAATCGACCGTCTTTAGTGAAGAGACGCAAAGTTTTGTTTCACCACGACAACGCAAGACCTCATACCGCAAGGCAAACATTAGGTAAGCTGAACGAGCTCGGAGCTAATGCCGCATCCACCATACTCTCCGGCTATTGCACCATGTAATTATCACCTTTTCCGTGGACTTCAATCCCATATGAGTAAGGAGAACTACTACTCAAAAGAAGCTATAAAAGGGATATCGAAGCGTATTTTGGCTCCAAGGAAAAAAAATTTGTTGAGCAGGGAATTAAAAATTTGCCCAAACGTTGGGAATACATTGTAAATAATGAAGAAAAATATATTATTGATTAATAAATACTTTAAACATTTTTTTTATTAATTTTAAAACCACCATTAAAAAACGCACGAACTTATAGACTGACCTGATATATAAAGGCTTTTTTGTAACTTATTTTTGGAAATATTGTACAGAAGTCTCACGGAGCTAAATCTAAAGAATCCGAGGAGTAGTTGATAGACTGTATGCCATTTGTGATGTTAAAGTTTGTTATTAAATTTAAACGCTGACCCGACGAGGTTTTAGACAGGATGCTTTTTTAAATAGATGTTGGAAAAGATTGTGCGAGCCGCAGAATTTAATCTCTCAGAGAAACGCATATAATTGCTGGCGTATGCCGATCATATTGACATCATCGAACTTAACAACGGCACTATTATGATAACATCCGATGAGGCGTCCTTGATAGCATTTGAGAGAAATATTTTACACAAAATGTTTGGATGAGCGATGAAACAATGAGCTATATGAGCTTAATGGAGCCACAGACATAGTGCAGCGAATAAAGATCCAGCAGCTTCGCTGACTAAGGGTGGATACAAATGCCTCTGCTCCGAAAGTATTCGATGTGGTACCAGCTGGTGATGACAGAGAAGGAGAATGGTATTCTCTGCTTTGTAGAATACCAGACTTGGTTTCATTTGGTGTGTACAACTGGCGCCGGTTATACGAGAAGGAAACGGCTGGCGCGCTTTTTGAAACTCGGCCAATAACGCTTAGCCGATAGTTATTGTGCCAGTAATGGAAAATTTATATTTTTGAATTCTCTTGAAATTCTGCTTCCATTTGATACCAATATTCCAATTTTTTAGAATTAGGATAATTTTGTTTTTTAATGCGGGATCCTAACTGAAGCTTTGAGGTATTTTCAAAAAGATCCTGGCGTCATGGGGAAATACACAAATTTACTGAGTTTGAGTCATAGCATTGCGCTCATATCGATTTTCTCATATGTGAGAAAAAAAGTTAAAATTTGTCGCATTGGGAAATATTGCATATATATTCACACAAGCTAATCAGACACAAATGTGGTATTGAATACGATGTTGTTTTGAAAATTTTTTTTTATTCAAAAATTTGTTTTAAAATTTTCTTAAATTTGGTTTTTTTAAAGAAAATATGTTTTTTCATTCTAAAAGTTTTTTTTTTTACTTTTTATATACAAAGAAAGAGCGTTTAATCACATTTACAACAAGACCAATTTTTTCAAAATCGGTCACAACTTTTTTTAAATGTATGGTTTTTAATTTTTTGAAGATTTAATCTTTGACCCCTAATGGCACCTGTAATTAAATTCTGTACGGAAAAAGTGATATGCTATTTAAATAGATGGAATAAGCGGATCACGACCATATTTTTACTGTCTCGTTTTCGGAGGCTAACTTTGAAAATCGGAGAAATTTCTTTTTTACTTATGACTTAAGAAAAAAATTGGTTTGGTCTAATACCCAGCCGAGTGCTGTACAATGTTAAAGCTGAAAGATTGGATTATTAGATCATTATTTTTTTGTTTATTTTCATTTCGTATAACTTTCGGAACTATGAAAAAATGATATATGGTAACTTTTGAAAAAAAGGTCACGAAGTGTAAGATGGAAATATTAAGCTAAAAAAAAAAAAGGTAAATAAAAGAAAAATTAATATATTATGCTTTCTTTAGGTTGCACGGTTAAATCACAGCCTCAAAGTAGAGTTACGAGATAAATCGTCAAAACCGTAAAATTTTTTACTCATTTCGTGCATCCCAGATGAGGTTTTATCGATTTTAAAACAACATTTAGAATTTGCTCTTCGTGCGAAGCTCATTTCTCGACCGACGGTTCAAAAGTACGACTCCATTAGATGCAATAATTCAGCTCCTACTTAACGAAATGTTAAGACTGGTTGCTGAGGTATGAAGGCAGCCCGCAAATTCCTGCGACAGACCTTGTGTAATGATATCAAATGCAAAATATCGAACCAAATTCGAGTGGCTCTATTTCACTGAAAACTTTCTGTATACATACCATATACTCGTATGTATGTACATCAGTACTCATGCATTTACAAGCATAACGTTAGCACAAGTAGACAAACCACAAACGCTTTTACAGCTACGATAACAATTATAGGCTGGAAAACATAAGTACCTATTTATATACAACATATTCACATACATATACATAAGTATGTATTGGTTATAAATAGCAAATATTCACAGAAATACATACTCGCCCATTTGATTGAATAACTATGCACATTAACTCACATACAGACATACATACACTTGAAGCAAGCATGCTTGTGAGTTCGAACTTGGCTTTTGTAGCATATTCGCCACATTGCGCCTGCAATTATAATGCAATTAAATTACAGTTATTTTACGATTAATGAGGATTGACATGTACTCATTGGATGGCTTAAACAGCTGCAATTATGTTTGCACAAAACACTCATCCCTACTAGAATGCATATTCAATTTAATGATAACAATTACGTGAGCGCAAGTGACTATATGTATGGCAATGCGTCTGAGCGGCTCGTACCCCAATGGAGTTCCAAACCGTTAAAGGAATTTATGTGTCATGAAAAATTGAGGGGGAATTTTATAAACGAGCAATTTAGTGGCAGTAAATATGTCGAGATGTTCAAACAACTGAAAAAGTGTTGCCAACCAACATCTAGAATATGAAACATTGTAATGTATAAAAATAGCCATGCTCGAGTGAAACTCTGCCTGAAAGAAGCATACAACTGCTTGGCTCTATGTTTTGAGGATAAAATCGAGATGCTAAAAACAAATTGAAGAAAAAAGATATAGTATGGTTGGAGGATGGTTCCGTACTTAAGCGAGTTTGGTCAAATTTTCTTCTCGCCGTTCATTTGACGAGCAAATCCCTGCAGCACTCAAATGTCTATGTCAAATTAAAATCGTAATCTACGTATATAAAATAGCTATGCGGTGAAGCAATGAGTAACTTAGTAAATATTCCGAAGTTGACTCAATGACTCCAACTCACTTTGACCACTTTTGGGGCTTGCTTTTTTTCATAAAAAAAATTAACCAAAATAAGGTTTCTTTTACTTTTATTTAAAAATTTTATATGTATTCTTTAAAAATAAAAATAACAAATGACAAGTAGTGAGTGGCAAGCACGATTCGTTCATGTGCCGAAATCTGTGAACACCACTCGAGTTGGTGCGTTAAAGTATGTCCACCAGATGCGAGCACTGTTCGTTCAAAATCAATAAGCGGTTAAAAGCTGACAACTTTTAAAACTTTTTAAGACGATCAACTAACACATTTGACCCTTTGTGTGCATTCATTTTGACATTAGACTTTACTGATTTGTGCTGCCTTGCCTTATATTTTGAAGCCTAATGACGACGTTACAATTTGGATCGCAAACTAACGTGAATTTGTTAAAATTTTCAAGCACTTATCTCCATTGCCTCAAGCACCAATTATATATAAAAGTATATCTTTATTCTAGATGCTACGAAAAAGCATTGATGTGTGCAAAATATTTCGGAGGCAAACAAATCCTTATATAACTTTTTTTGTAAGCTTTGTCAGGCAAGACCCACCAATAAGAGTCGACCCGATAATAATGGCAACACCACTCCCAAGACGCAAAGTGTGAGTGTACTAATATATTTATATATTTATATTATATTATTATTTATATATTGATATGAACAGAAATGTGTCTCAATCAGCTGAGCTTTTGATTCACTAAGTAAATAAACTCAATAACTGAGTTGAGCAATATACCTCTGATGCATTATAGCAACCTCTCCTAATAAGAACCACTCATTCCAAGAGTCACACGACTCAATAAATTTGGGGAACTAGCCCTTATCCCTCCTAAAACCAATGTGTACTTTTCAACAATTTTATAAGACAGAGCTGAGATCTTCTAATTCATTAAAGGATTGTCCACCCAAGATGACGAGTCTACGTTTGGATAGAGCAGGGCAGTGACACAGAAGGTGCGGGATCGTCTCTTCCTCTTCCTCGTCTAGACAACTTCTGCAGAAGTCATGTGGTTGCACATCCATTCTCTAGGCGTGCCTACCTGTTAGGCAGTGCCCCGTAATAACTGAAATCAGTGTGTTAAGACTGTGCTTATCTCTTTTTAGTAGAAGTTCCGTGCGTTTAGCATTGAGAGTCGGTCAGAGCTATAGCACGATTTTACAAGTGGCTTCATTACGCCATCTTTCACTCGCTGTTCTTATAATTTCTTCACGGATACTTAGTTTACATTTCGTGGCCCCTCATGGCTACCTTGGAGGTTGTCGATTGTTTTGCGAGGGATTTTATCGCCGCCTGGCTATCAGTGAAAATGTAGATATCATCTCCAGGTATCGCATCACACTGAACCATGTCACGTGCGACAGTAAAAGTTAACCAGGAAAAATGGCATGTACACTTGAAGCTGCAGGTTTAATAAGTAAGGAATACTCAGTTTTTTTTTCTCATCAATTTAATTTTTTAAGTGACTTTAAGACTTTGGAGGACTAAATTTTCAAAAACTGGTTTTTAAATACTTATATTCACTTTACGATATTAATATGGACATCAATAGAAGGAGGATATATCGAACTATTGAAAATGATTATTTGTCAGGACAAATACAGTACAATAACGTCCTTTTAAGAATTATTTAATGACAACAATTTTTGAAAAAATATATTTGAACTTTCATTCCATGAAATAAATCCGTAAGCTTACGTTTTCCGCCTTGTAAATTTTAAGTCGTTTAAAAAAATAAATTGAGCCCAAAATGAAAAACTAAATACGCAGCACTACTAAGAATAGAAAAACGACGGCATTTCAGTAATCATTAGGCATGTTCTTTTGAGTTGCGTAGAAGAGATAATATCAGAGAATTAATATCAGAGAAATGAAAGAGAGCTAAAGCAAGCCCAATTTCGAACAATTTCATTTAAACATATTTACACACATTTACATTTTTCACACTTTTTGAGATCACGCCTTCTACCGAATTTCTTACTTTTTTTAGTTGGCTATTTGGACTACGCACTTTTAAAAATTACGGTTCGATGGAAGATGACTGTATTTACGACCAGGAGGATCCTACAGAAAAGAACGAAACTTACCTATATGCACTATCACCATTTCTTTTTAAATGGGATATGTTATTACTTAGTGATAAAAATCTAAATCTTTGCGCATTACGAACTGCTTAGAAAGTCAGGTTGTCTATTGCGGTTAAGTTCATTTTTAGTCATACCAACAGAAATATTAATTATGGAAAAATCATATTTTAAAAGTTTCTAAAAAATTAAATTGCTTATAAAAATCTAAAATGGGTACAAATAACATACAGATATTAATGAATAATATAAATAGTTGTTACACGCACTTTCATACTAATAACATTGAGGGAGAGGAGTCACATACATATGTATATTATAAAAATGATTTGACCAAAATAGCATTTTATAAAAAATCTACTTGTGTAGCTATATTGTTAACGTTTTGCTGTTGCATATTAATTAAAGACAAATAGTTTTTTCTTGTTTTTGTGAAAGACGTTTTGTTGAGGAAATTGCTTACACAGAGTGGCTTAAAAATACCAGATCAACTTTATTGGCATGTGTAGGTGTGTTATTATTTTAGTTTTAGGGTCTCGCAAAACAACTTTAAAAGTAAAATACTATAACAAACGAAACTCTTTCTTAGAGTGTAATTCATGTCTAGTGAAGTTCCCTAGAAGATGTCATAGGCAGTCAGCCTCTTTAGGGAGCGAACAGCAATGTATTTAATGAATTCAATCATTAATTCCTCAAGGTCTCTTCCTAGGCCATATTAAGTATAAATGAATTCAAAAGTGATGGAACTCAGTGGCTTAAAATTTCATAAGAGCCAATTGTGACTAATTTACGTGGATTTTCCATCAACATTATACCTTCGGTGAAGAAGTGGCGGAACGTTAATAGTGAAATCCAAGATACAAGTGTTTTATGAAATACTTTTTTTTAGCCAAAGATAATATTTCTGGAATACTCTAGAGTGTCTTAGATAGCTATGGGAGATATCAAAGACTCAATAAATTTTGCTGTAATGCAATAAATATTTTTTCATCGTAATCCAAAAATATTTTTTCCTTATTTATTTATGATTATCGGACTCTTTCACCAATTTGTGAGTATCTACTAATTTTTCAAATTAATAAAGGCCCAAGTAATTATAAAGAAATTGAAATTAATTGGAAGTACTATCGAAGTGGCTTCTTTGAATTCAACGCTACACGATTTTTTTGGCTTCGTGACAGTCAATTTTTGCAAAGCGGGGTTAAGAAAATTTTTTTTTTGCGAGTTGATTGGAGACGGTCAGTCAGAGTAGCTTCCCAAAGTAAATGAGGCAAGGCTTGGAAAAAATGTTTACGAATTTTCATAGCACATATTGGTAAATCATATACAATCAGCCGTGAATATAGGAAATAGACCCAGTGGTCACCTAGAAGTATTTGTTTATTTTTTCATTTATAAGTAATATAATTGTAAAAGATTATACCACACATATAAGCCAACTAGCTATAGAGGCAATTGGCCTGAAGAAGAATTGGCAGTTAAGCCTTTCGAATGGCCCTAAATAGCTAGCCGTATGGAGTCAAAAACAGGAACCTCAGAAAGATTTCTTGGGCATGCGCTGATTGTGTATGCCATTGTAGAGAATTGATATTTTACAGGAACGAACACTCCTCTAATTCATAGTCCTACTATAGCCACATATAACAACTATGGAAGAAAGTAAGGGAGGAGTTCATAAGGTTTTCATACCTTCTACCCTAAAATAGCTGAGATAGATAAAAGTGCTGTTCACCTTAAATTTAAAATTGGTCAAAATATTGATGTGCTATTATTTCGTCGCGGGGTGTATAAATAGCACCATATTTGTTTGTGTGTTCATATGTATGTGAGGAAGGATACCTTTACATTATGTTATTTATTTTTGTTATTGTGTGCTATTAAAATGTAATTGGGATTTTTATTATTGCCTACGGGTTGCACAATTTCAAGAAGAATTAACTCGGTAGGGCATATTGTAGAAAAATGAATATTTGAACACCTAAGCGAATTATAAAAAAAAACATACACACATATATGTAAAAAATTTATAAGATAACAAATACAAGCACCATTAAATTGCACTTAAGTTGTGTGTCGTAGATTTAGAGGGTAATGATTGTTGTTTTGTATGTGTTTAGCTACTAAAGTTAAAGGTACTTGTGGAAGGTAAGCAGTTACACAATCTAATGGGTGTATCGTGATATTTCTGCTACTTTTCTTTTTTTGAAAAGGTGTAAGCATCGACTGCTAAGGGAACTCTCACAAATTTCAAAACATTCTTATTTACGTGTATATTGTTCCGCCTGGCGCACTAAAACTGATATTTACCAAGTTCTTTACCTGCTGTGCCCATATTCAGTATACTAATCTCGCCAAAATAGGAACCTGCCTTCAATGAAGCCATCACCGTCTTCCCATTATCGGCCACCACCTGCAGACGGCCACGATTTACTATGTACATCTCCTTCCCAACCTCACCTGGATTGAGTGGTAATTGGCAAAAGTAGGTGGAGTGCAGAGTGCCAGTGTTTGTTCAGCATAAATGTAGTTGCCAGCAGATAAGAGCGATGATGTCCGGTAGAGTGGTTGAATGTAGCATTGGTTACCGCGCAGTTGTAGAGGGTTAACAGTTTGAGTGGTTTGCATTGATTTCAGTGGTTTATGGTAGTTCAGTGTTGAGTGTTGAGGATTTCGGCGGTCAAGTGGTGCACACATAACCATGGCAATGATAGTCGTTGTGGTAGCCGAGTGTGGATCACGAAATCCCCAATAGCGTTGTTAAGATGTTCAAATGGGTAATTTATTGGTGGTGCGAGAATGCGAGGATGCACACATAGCGTTATTGTTGTTATAATACCAGCATTTGTGCCGAATCACATGAAGCCATAGGAAATAAGTAATTGCAGTAACAGTGGTTGTTTTTGTTGGTTGTATTGTAGGATGCCAGCCAACAGATCATTCATTATTGTCGTCGTCAAGTGCGTAAGGACATTGGCATTTATGTTTGCATAAGAAAGTTGCATGAAGCACAAAACAAACACACACACACACATGCCCGCGCACGCATACATATATGCACATAAGCACAAGAATAGCCAGCATGTCATGTTAGTATCGTATGGCAGTTTGTTTGGTAGCAGAATTTCGTGACCAAAATGCAACGCGTAGTTCATTAGTCAAAACGTCAGTTCGGACGGGCAGCCAAACGGACATAGAATTAGCACGCATGTGTGTGTGCCAAGCATGCATATGTGCATTTTCACATCCCATTATGCGGGTGTGTGTGCGTTTTTGGCACATCATTTGGGTTTTTGCACATTTTCGTTGTTGGTTTAGTTGTTGTTGGCGTTGTTAAATTTTCGTGTACATTTTTGTTATATCCAGTTTCCAGCATTAATACATATCCGTGAAAGTATTGTTGTTTTTATATTAGTTTACGATGGCATCATCGTTGGCGCCACAGTTGGCAGAGTAATTAGTGGTGTAACAAAAACAAAAACAATAACAAAAACCAAGGGCACAATAGTTTGTTGTTATAGCGTGCGTTTGGCCAATCAGTAGCGATTTCACGGTGTCGTTGTGGTGTTTCAGCGTGTAGAATAAATGAAAAGAAAATATTTGTTAGTAAATTTGAGTAGCTAAGGGGTATTTATTGTTGATACACACACATATGCATGGTAGATTAATGGCTCATACAAATATTTCACCTGACTTATTTTTGAAGTGGAAACGGCTATTAGCTTTCCAAGTACAGTGTTCGCTAGTTGAGCTTTCTTGTGCCAGATGGGAAGCACTAATACCTAAACGACTAATAATGCGTTAAAAACTATTAGCACGCAATGTGTATTTGTAGCATGCCTATGTGTTTGTATGTTTGTCATCCAGTATTCACTTTGTTAGTCAAAAAAAAATTTTTTTTTGCAAATATATGACAATTTTTGATTTATGTTGGAAGAAATACTGCCATGGTTCAATGAAAGTGCATCACATACTGCAAATTTTTATAATTTATTTATTTATTTTTTAATTTCGCTTACTTTTTTATACATATATATAGCTTATACTACACCAAAAGACATATTACGCAAAGCTTAGAACTTTGCACTAAATTTATAAAAACTCAGCAAATTTGCATAAAAATTTCAAACTTTTTACTAGGAATTTATAAAAAAAATGCGGGTATGCAGTTTTGTAGACGATTCAATTTTGGTGTAATAAAGTGCAAAGCTCAAGTAGTTTAAAAATCTCACTGATTTTTTGAGAATTTTTTTTAGTCGCGGTCTTGTGCATTTTCGTCATTTAACACTAACTCCACATTTTTTGTTATATGAAAGCAAAAAACTCAACGCCATCAGCAAAAAAAAAAATTTCAAAATCAACGCAATTTTTTAACCTCTTCAAATTTGCACTGATCTATAAAACTGCATATCCAAAATTATCAATTGATATGAATAAATGAGTATTCAAGAATCGGTCTTAGTTGACTGTGGTACCGTAATTTGATAGTGAAATTGTACAAAGGATCTCTTGAATTTCTTTTACAAATTCTAAATTTGAGTCTGATTTCGAACATAAAGGATAGCTGAGCAATAAAGGATAGCTTGGGGTCAAAAAAGACATTAAGATCTTTAAAGTTATTGCCACTATTAAAAACCGATCCACTGTTCAGCAAATTATTGTAGAATACGCGTAAAAGTGTACGAGAAAACTACCTGAAGTGGCGTTTTCAATTCCTAACACAACACTCCACAGAGGGCCAGAAGGCATGCAACAGCGGCCAAAATTCAACTTTAAAATTTTCATATTTTCTGCTAATATATAAAATATTCAGTATTTAAAGTAACTGTTGGTTAAAGCACTCATTAAATGAATTTATGACATTTTAGAAACCATTGTATCTTTCATTTGGTTTCTCCTGTGTGCACTTAGGAAATGTGCTTAAAATGTATAGTTAGGTTAGCTGAGGTTAGGTAGTGATGGTTGCCCAGAGAGTGCGCCCACTTGGACGAAAGAAGTGTGGTTCATCCTTTGTGATACCATTGCAAGAGGGCTAAAAGGACGATAGGACGAAAGGGAAAGGGGTGGGGAGGGTTGAGTGTTTGTGGACTATGAACGGTGACTAGTCTGCGGTTGTATTAGCCTCTTTATGCTGCTGATGAAGTTCAGCAAATTTTTGTTATCAAGACCTCCTATATATCAGCAGGCGCGGAAAAGAAGTGAGAACCAAGATGCTTAAATCTTAGTCCCGCGACAGCTGGGCAGCTAAGGAGCAGATGCTCATCCTCCATGCAGCTAACGCAAAAAGGACTCGAAGTATTTCCGAGTCTCACGGCATGTGTACCCCGCGGGCAGTGTACCGTGAGGATGCCCACGAAATTTGAGAGATGAGATTTTGTCATCTTCAGAATATCCCTCGAACGCCGCCTATCCAAATGTGGCCAGAAGGACTTCGCGACCTTACACGTTCGTGTACTTACCCATTCCCTGGCCAGTTTCGAATGCACCATAATAGAGCCTGAGGTCCTAATTGTCGCTTAAATATCGGAGTAAATATTTACCTTCTTAACAGTTATTACGCAAGTAAGTAGCCAGTCAGCTGCTTCTTTAATTGCGGCCACCTCTCCTTGGAACACACTGCAGTGATCTGGTAACCTGAATTTGAGTTTGATGGGGATCTCTTTGCAGAATACTCCTCCTCCAACCCTACCGTTCAACTTCAATCCATCCGTGAACAGGTTAACCAGGCCCTGCCCCAAGTGTTGCCCCCGGTCCACTCCTCCCTTGATGGAATATGGGTGGAGAAAGTTTCGCTTGGACTAAGCGAAGGCGCGCACTGATCCGTCGACGAGGGGATGAACTCAAAGTTTCTGAGGATGCTTGAGTGCCCATATGTTAGCTTGAACTTATAGCCCAAGCCCCTCAGTCTAATTGCGGTACGTACAGCGGCAATTCTGCCTGCGATGTCTATAGGTACCACATTTAACATTACATTAAGCGCTAGAGTAGGAGTAGTTCGAAGCACCCCACTGATTCCAATGAGTACAGACCTTTGAACTATCTCTAGCTTTTTAACTGATGTCGTCCTCTCCATTGAGTTCCACCAGGCAACGGCTCCATATAACAAGATTGGCTTTATTATGGTATTATAGAGCCAAAATAAAACTCTAGGCGAGTGGCCCCGTCTTTTGCCAATTGCGCCCTTTTATCCATACAAGGCGATTGTTGCCTTCCTTACTCTCTCCTCATTGTTGGGCTTCCACGTTAGCTTACTGTCATAGATTAGACCTAGGTACTTCACCTTGCCAGAAAGCACCATCTTAAAAGGATTCACCCGCTGTACCTCGAACAATTACAATTATTAAATCGTACAGGGTAGAGTTTTGTTAAAGCCTATCAATCTTAAGGATAAATTATTATACTTCTAGCACGTAACCATAACTTAACTCCATCTTTAATCAAACAGGTGAAATAATACCATTTTAAAGTGGACTATTAGAAACAAAAAGGCGTATCTACTTCAAACTACCGATGCTTGTCCTAGCATCTTATCCACATCTTAAAGCTTGAAATATTCAAAAGTATTGATTAGCCCGGAAAATTTTCATATGCACGTGAAATTATAAGCTTTTGGGTTCCTCATTAATTTAATTTTTGAAATGGTTTTAAAGTTTCGAAGGACTAAATTTCCAAAAAAAGAATTTAAAGCATACTCCCTGATACTGATTTTAGGTGACTTATTCGGTTACTGAGAACAAATTCCGTTTAATTTCCAACTTCGTTTTTTTGTGAAAAAATAGTTGGATTTCTACGTAAAAAAAAATTGAACTTTCCTTCTATAAAATAAAGTATACTTAAAAAATGTAAACTTGTCTTAGCGAAAAGAAAAACAAGTTTTTTAAAAGCTCCACATTAACATCATAGAGTGAGCATAAGTATATTTTTTTGTTTTTGAAAATTTCGTCCTTTGAATAAATGACAATCTAAGTACGCAGCATTACTATATAAAATCTATAGCTCCACATGCATATAAAATTTTCCCTGGATACATTTTATTGTCTCACGGTTCAATATAAACTAATTCCAAGTGAATTTTCCGAGATTTCAGATAAAAGGCGTAACTCCATTTGAATAGATAATTTGAACTCTTGTGCTTTTCTGCAGCTCTGCAAACTATTACTTAAAAATCAAGCTCCGTATAGCAGTTTAAAGACTCACTAATTTAATTGCTTTTTTCAAAATGATTCACCAAATGTAGTAAACCCATTCTAATCCCCAATTGGAACTGAATTCGAGGCAATGCATTCGTATGGGCGATTAGTATCAATTACCACTACCAGGCACTAGGCATTGCGGCAAAAACTCCCAATAGCCATTAAATACCAGCTGCCTGCATATGTGTGTGTGTATATATTGCAACAAATTTTGTGTGTATGCCTTTGAAATCACTTACCCTTCCGGCAAATATAGTCACCGGGTGAGAAGAGTACCGGCCGCAGACGTAGCACCAATTCGCATAGGAAACCCGCTTCGGTATTTTGAAAAATTTCAACTCGCTTAAGTGTATCTAAATGGACGTTAATTGCTATTTCAGCCTGCAAAAGCGCAATAAACATTTGAAAATAAATTTGTGATTGGTAGAGAAAAAGAGAACTCGCTTCAAAATTAGTAAGAGAAAAAAAATCAGAAAAATAGCGATGAAAATAGAAATGTGAAAATTGTACTCGAAATGCGAAACTCGAAAATATAATTACGAATAAATCAACTCAAACGAAATGGCAATTTAGTTGTAAATGCGTGCGACTGCAAACACGCTAGGCTACGTGTTGCTGCATACGCGTGTGTGTGAGTATGGATTTATGTGTATTAAAGCGGCCACTATGTCACCCGTAGGGAGATGGGGCATCAAATAAAAATACGACAATTGCCAAATGATACCAAATGCAAATTTTCGTTGCCCAATAACCAATAGCCGTGTTCAAACCATTCGTTCGATAGAATGCGAAATGCACAAGCCAATACTAGGTATGCACGTATGTTTGTATGCATCTAAAATGTGGGAAGTGCATGCAGGCGAATGTCTGAAGTGTCCTTTTACCAGTAGTTGATTAGATGTACGTATCGCCAGAAATGTTTCCTACAGCAATGTAAAAGCAGGAACTATTCATTCGCTATAGGTTCGAATCGCCTGCATTTACGTACCATCAAGTGTTGCCTATATATAGGCGCCACTGCTTTGTTGTTTTTTATTTTTGTGTATGTATGTTTATGCTGGTGGATGTGTGCGTATGTACATGAATGCATTTGACCATATTTACCTTTAATTTATCAGGAAGACAGGATACAGCTCGCTCCTCGTCGGAACATTTTTGGGTCAGCCACAGGTAATCAAACCATTTAATGACTTTCACCTGCAGATGATTGGGCACACGACGCATACGCATATACGTTTTCACGCCATCCAGTTTGGCTGCATTCGATTAGTAACCAGTGTAGCAGTGGTAGTAGAAGTATTAATAGAGGCAGTCGTATTTCGATGAGACGAGATGTTGCATTGCGGCGTTGCAGGTATTGAGGTACCAACGAGCCAGGTAAGCATTGAATTCACCAGCACAGCCAGGGAAGCAAGAATTTTGCAATTCAAATATAAGTTTGCCATTTACGAACAAGCAGCAGTCAGCATATACGAGCGCGTGTATTTAAAAAAACGACAAGTTGCATTAATTAGATTTTTTGGGTTCATTAAGTAAAGGTATAAATTGAAAGTTTTGATATATTTAATTTCCATGATTTTACTTGGCATAAAAGAGTCAATACTCGATATACAAGGTGGCGTTAAATTAATAATCCAATTTTTGTTTTTGAACAACCTTTTTACTAAATAAAAAAATTTATTTTTAGTGATGCAAATCTTTAAGTGGACTTTTATGCGCTCCATTGCATGTCTGTTTGTATACCACAGCCGTCTAGTGCACAAGTGTCAAACACGAAGATCGTTTGAAAAGTCCATGAAAAATCAGACTACTGGTACATATCGAGGTTGTGTTTCGGTAGTAGCATCTCTTGGAAGAACGTGCACCGAGTTTCAGCCAAATCGGCATATTTCTTTGTGCTTGGCATTCGTTTAAAATGAGGAAGTTGGGTGATTTTCCATTACCATGATGACAGCGCACCAGCTCACTCCTCATCACTTGTGGTCGCAAAATTAATGAAAATAGGGTTCCAATTCGCTTCAAATCCCACCTATTCTCCATACTTGGCTCACTCGGATCTCTCAAACTACTACTTGCTCCCCAATTTAAAGAAATGGCTGACGGGAAATGATTTTTTTCAAACGAGGAGGTGATAACAGAAATGAGTGGCTATTTTTCTGAATGGACAAAACGTATTATGCGAAAGGGGTAAAAAAACTAGAATAGCGGTTAATGAATTGTTTAAGCCTAAAAAGAGACTACATCGAAAAATAAAAAAAAGTTTACCCCAAACAATTCATTAGTCTTTATTTTTGCATGGATTTTCAAAAGACCACCATATGATTGTTGTACGACGCCACGGGGTTATTAATTTTGCGCCACCTTGTGTATATAAAAAAAACATTTTGAAGTGAATAATTTTGAAATTATTTGTGTAGTGGTTTTTATTTGTGTCATTAATAACGAACTCATTTTTATAAAATAACTAAATGAAAGTGAGAATATGAAGTATCCTTAAAAAAAGGTAATCCATTACACTGTATGACAAAATCAAAGTTTTTTCAACAACAAGGTTCTGTTACTTGTATATTTGAAATTTTTCTAAAACATTGTTTTCAATGTACGCAAACGAAATTAACCCTTACGCATTTGCCGTTTTGTCCTATTTCTGACATTTAAGTTGTTATTTGAGAGGTGTGTTAAGAGATAAGTAGTAGAGTTTCAAGGCAAACATTTTTGTGGAAAATGTTAACCCTCTAACTGATTTCCTATGTCGATTTGCCATAAGAATGCATAATAGGACGAAAACTTTTACTTCTCTTAAATCAAAATTCATACGTAAACTTTCAAATATACTTATTCTGTCCTCTCTGCCAAAGCCCATTATCGGAGGTTTCTTATTTTCTTTCCGTGTTGTACAGTGCAATCAGCAGTTACTCGATAACTTGCGGTGCATGTCCCAAGAATTATGAAACAATAAAAAATACGGAAGAGAAATAAGTAGTGCTTTAATTAAACCTTGTAATGAAATGGCATTATTTACGACCGGAAATTTGACAGCCTTCACGTAATAGTGCTCCTATTTTACTTAAGAGAGGGGATTTGAAAGAAAGGTGGCGTGGAACTCATTGCTTTTCTACAAACATCCCAGACTCTTTCCTGAATCGCAACACTCTGTCTTGGCGAAGAGAATGTAGCGCGTTCATTCTCAGTCCATCCGACTGAAAAAGTATGGTGAAGGCCAGACAGCGACAGAGAAGGCTCTATACTATCGTCATCCTCCAAAGAAGATGCACACAATGGATCCTCGACAATAAATAGGGCGCCCATATGTCGCCTAAATGGATTATGCCACATAATTATTCACATCAGGGCCCGCAGCTCACTTTTGATTTTTTTTTTCAGGAATCTGGGAAATGAGTTTTGTAAATCGCACTGATTTCAAGTAGGGCAGGCCTTCATAATCCTTTAAATCAGTCTCCATTAAATGCTTCTACGCAAGTATTTTTCAATCCACTTCACGTTATTCGTTTGACTACTTTAAATGGCTTATTACGACTGACACAACTTACGCAACTACATATAAGGCACTCACACTTATTCTCACACACATACACCTGCATACATATATATATATAATATGTATATATATGCATCGAAACAACAGCAGTGCATTAAGAAATTGAGCGAAGTGCATCGATTATAAAATTTTTCGAATTTTTAACGATAAAATGAAAGATTTTATTTTATTCCTTTTTTTAGCAAATTTACACCTTGCGTGGTACAATCGCAACCTACGGTCGGCAGAGAAGTGTTACGTAGAAAATCACGCGAAAGCGTTGTAGAGTGGACGCCATGGCGTTGGAGATAGGCAGTTAAATGACATCAATTTTTAATTGTGACAACATTTCCGGTGATGAGCCACAGTGGAAATGAAATGCTGCTGCACTGAAAGTCGGTAAATGTGTGTGTATGTACGTAAGCAAAAGCCGTATGCACGCAAGTAAGTATGGATATATATCTTTGGAAATTTATTGCATGACTTGTAAATATACAGAGGAGTTAATGACGCTGCGACAGCGGATCGATTTAATATTTGCTATTAACTCACATCAAGATTTACGCACACCAACACAAATATGTATGTATGTATAGAGTATGTATTATGATGAAAGTTATGTGAAGTAAAGAAAGCGCGTATTTTCAATTTTTTTTGTTTTTGTTTGCTTTCTCGTTTGTAAAAATTTGCATTTCTGTGATGCCATGTTTTAAATTTATTAAATTTTAAAGTATTGACGCAAAATTTTTAAATAGAAGTTATTCTTTTTTTTTTGATGTTGGACTAAATAAGCTTTAAATTCAATTAAATTTAATTCCAGTTTCTGTTGAAATGTTTAAAATTTATTATCAAAACATTTATCAATTATCGGCAAACGATCCGTGCGCCGAGTAGCTGGCGCATAAATGCCAAGATTTTGCGAATAACGTGAAATTAATTGTTTGGACTTCCTCGCAAACTTGCCAAAATATATACATATGTATGCAACTGAACTGAACTCAACGACGATCCAGATTTGCTTAAAAGGGTCTCTCAACCATTATAGAAGCAAGGCCGAAAAACATGCCGAATTCGGCCAAATGTGAAGGTTTTGCTAACTATTTATGTTTTTTCGACTAGAATGACATGGTGCCTCACGAGAGTGAGGGTTTAACTACTCAACCGACATCATGCAATTTCGCACACTGGCGTCACCACCTAGCTCAGCTTAAGATATAGCATAGCTTTTATCTCCAGCCCCTTTTCTAGCCTCTTCGGTCGTGGCGCCTCCCATACACCACAAAGTAATAGGTCTATGGATAAGTTCGTGCGGTTTTACAACAGATGGCGTAACTTGATTATTATTCCATCGATCCACATTTCCAAACATTCATTGGAGAGCTACTGTCGTAAGGCACAAACGTCAGTATAAGTTTTTTATTTGAAGCGTAAACAACAATATTTTTACCACACTTGAAAATGTCGAATTTCGTGCCAAATAATGTGTTTTTGCGGGGAATTCTTTAATATGAAGAAAAAAGCAGCCGAAAGTCATCGTATCTTGGTGGAAGTTTATGGTGAGCATGCTCTAGCTGAGCGAACGTGCCAGAAGTGGTTTGCACGCTTTAAAAGTGGTGATTTTGGCTTGGAAGACGAAGAACGCGAGGGTGCGCCGCCAAAGTTCATGGATACCGAATTGGAGGAATTGCTCGATCAAGATCCGGCTCAAACGCAAGAAGAGGTTGCAAAAACTTTGGGAGTTGATCAATCAACCATTTCCAAACGTTTAAAAGCCATGGGAATGATCCGAAATTCAAATTTCGAAAAAAAACCGCACGAACTTATTCATAGTCCTTATTTGTGATAGCAATATTTAATAAAAAGTTAGGGTATTGTTTTAAATATTTTTTTTCTTTGACGACCATCAACTTTTCAAGGTGAAAGTTGTAAATAACAGTACAGATGAGTTAAGACTTAGAATTTCAATACCTAGTTTTTATAGAGAACGTTTACTTAAAAAGTATTTATTTAATGGCGTTGCCAATTACTTTTTAATTCAAAAAGTATTGGAAGATTTATAATTTTTGTAAATGGTGTTGTAAGTCAATCACAGTTGACATTTGTGAACGAGATGCAATCTACATTCAGGTAAGCAATGGGGCGTATAAAGTTCAGTAGTCAAATGTACGTGTTTTAGATATTTGTAAAAAAATATGAACGGTGCTCGTCAGATTTTCAAATTCAAATTTCAACGCTTTTTCCGTCTATTGGTGTAATTTGGTCTCCCCGCATGACTTTGAAAATATAAGTATTTAAGATTTTCGTAATTCTGAGAAATCAATTTTTCATACAGTGGAATAATCCTTCAAATATGAAAGAAATGAAAGTGTTTACACCTACGTAATTTTAAGGTATAACCTTCGTATTTCTCATAGTGTAAAACGGAAGCCGAAAAGCAATTTAATATTTTTTCCTTATCCTATTCAAAACCTTCTGCTCCTTCAATTTTAATGAGTTTTCCGTATTAGGATTAAATATATAAATTAAAGTAAATGCAAAATATTTTTCAATTGGTTTTGACTTTTTCATATTAGGAGCGATTGCATGTCAACTGATGGTGGTTTGGCCATTGTCGTCTGTTTTTCCAAAAATTTTATTTGAGTACAGTAAGTAAACTGAAAAAATATTGGAAAAAATTTTATAATTTGATATCTAATCAAGGTGGCGAATTGAGGAACAGAAGTTTTGAAATTGAAATATATTCTTTTTAACATTTTCATAATTTTTCTTTTATTTTTTTTTTGGAATAAAATATAATTAAAAAAAGATTTTTCAGAAAAAAATTAATTTTTTTGTTAAAATTTCTTTTTGTCAGATTTTTTCTTAATTTTTATTAATAGCCCTGACTATGCTCAACAATTCATACAAGTTTTATAGAGCGATGTAATTAACTTTTCGAGTTGTATTCCAATATGTACAGCGGTGCAAAGCACCATGTTCCCGTTCATTAATCTACAAAATGACACTTTGAACGATTAGCAAAGGGACGTATGCTTCTTCTTCTTATTCCTGCTTGCCGCTATAACCACTTCTGTGATTTTGCCCGACTTTAAAAGAAGCACGCCAGTCGTTCCTTTCTCGTGCTAACCAACGCCAGTTTGACACACCAAGTGAAGCCAGGTCCTTCGCCACAAGACCTTTTCAACGCAGAGGAGGTTTTCCTCTCCTCTCAGATATTTCACTTAAAACAATTCTATACTAAAATTTCTAGCATTGCGTAAGTCTCAAAATTATCAGATTTTTCACTTACTTTACTTAAAACACAGTTTACTATCCATTATACTTAAGCCAACAAAAACCGATTTATAGAAAAATTCACGACAATATACCTACAAACCACTTGGGTCACTTGACTATCACACAAATTTAGTCCCTAGTGCCTAAATGGAATCCGATTCTTGTGTTATCATCTTTTTTCGCGAATTTCTATTTTTAATCATTCACTTAGCAACGAACTGCGACGGTTCTCAAAAAAAGAAAACAATGCTGATAAAGAAACTTGAGCCCTGGCCACTCTGTGCGAAAGAATAAATATTGGGCCAGAATATATCAAGTTTGCTTTTTTTCAATGGCAAAAATTTGATGCTGTAGAGACTTAAGTTTCGGCCAAAATCTTTAACCAAAATAAAAATATGCTTGAATATTGTTCAATCCAGGCTGCTGCCCCAACTTTTGTTTTGCGTGCAGTGCGATTTGGCTCTAAAAATGACGTTTCCTATAGTTGTATGCCACCTTCCAATGGTAGAAGGTGTTTAAGCGAAGTATTTTCTTTCTATTGCCAGCCGATAGGCGAACGATCTCAGAATATTTTTGATATCTAGTGAATTTAATTTCCGTAAGAGTGCTGAAACCAATATCTGCTGCTAATATGACACAGCAAAATAGACTAGACTACGACGTCCGCGTTTCATTTGTATAAACGCACCGAAGTGAAGAAGTTTGAACTTTGATTTCGAACGGAAATGAAATTTCATTCAATCACCTCGAAATATTTCGATAAAGTCACCAAATTTTGTTTAGTGGCATGTGAATATTAAATTTGTATTTCAATTTGTACAGAATATTGTTTTTGCATCTAAATATACGATTTTATTCTCTTTTGCATACGAGTTCGCCTTTTTTCGCCTGTTTTGCTTATAATTTAGTGGAGTCTGAAACTCGGCGAATATTCTAGCAGACACAATGGCTGTCAGCAACAGTTGTGAAATAAAAATTTTAAATAAAGCGCTGGAAAAAAATAGCAGAGACACAAAATATAAAGTAGTATCAGAAAATTGGTTATAAGCGAAGCAAATTTAAATAAGGCATAGAGCCGAGCAAGGTTTTTTTTTTAATTTTTCAATGCTTTTGGTGTTAACGCTTCTGCGGTACGCGAATGTTTAGCATGCTCCAAACTATATCAGATGAAGATGCGCTTCTAATAGCTTTTTTCCCCACTAGATATTTCGACAAGGCAGTTGCCTGAGTCCCCGAAAAATAGGGCAAATCATCAAGCAATGAACTGGAATTGCTTACATAAGTGGCAGGGTCGGTGAAGCAATTCATTCATTGGACTTATTGCCTAATTCCTAAACAGACGACATGGGGAAGTGCTTTTCCACCTGATCCAAATACTCATAGGACATGGATGCTTCAAATCATATATATAAATATATATATTTGGTCGAGCTGCTTCTCCTATTTGTGGTATGCGTCTTGATGTTCTTCCACAAATGGAGGGACCTACAGTTTCAAGCGGACTCCGAACGGCAGATATTTTGATATGATGATATGCTTTTTTTGATATTTATTGTTTTAATGGCAGAAATACACTCGGAGGTTTGCCATTGCCTGCCGAGGGGCGACCGCTATTAGCAAAAACTTTTTCTTCATTTTGGTCTTTTACCGAGATTCCAACCGACGTTCTCTCTGAATTCCGAATCGTAGTCACGCACCAACCTATTCGGCTATGGCAATCATACTTATGTGGATTTCAGCATGAAAACATTTCTTACCGCACCTTCTGTACGAATGACATAATTGAAGACGCAGTATATTGTTTCTTCGTCTATCCCCAGCTTGAAACGGAATGGAATGACTTGGGCAATAAGCTGGGCAAGCCACATATGGGTAAATCACTTGAGGAATATTATGCTTGAGTCAAAAGAAAACTAGTCCGCTCTTTGCAATATAGCAAATAAAATCTTCACCAAGTTGCATCGTGTGGAGCATCTTAGCAAATGTCCGTAGAAAGGCAAAATGCCACTTCCCCTTCGCAAAGTAAGGGACCTCGACGTACAAAAGGAAACGGCGCTGGATATATCTGTACTTTATGTCGCTCAATCTGTTGAAAGTATCTGGTATATGAGTGTACTGAATACGCATCTGGTTTTTCCGACAGGGAAGTACATACATACATATGTATGTACACATGAATTGTACACACAAAACATTAGCCGCAGCGGAGAGTAAAACTTTGACAATAAAATTTAAACTTTTACATCTGCAAGCGAGGCAAAATGTGTGGTGGCCATTGAATTATGAAATTAAAATATGTTAATTTGTTTAAACAACAGGAAAATAAATAACTAAACTAAGAATGGGACGCTCAAAGGCACTAGAACCAAGAGACCGTCTCTACGCTGACAGTTTCTCTAACATTTTGACTGCATTTTCATACTTTCGTACGTCCAGTGTATTTTAGATTTTATTGCAGTGACAGCGAAGAACTAATTCTATAGTAGGCAAAGCGAATGCGACTTTGCGGTTTGCCAGCACTACCACAATCTCCACCAACAGTACTAACAATGCCCTCCATCTCTTTTTCTCTCTCTTCTAGCCGTAAAATAGTAATCTTATCCTGTTGGTGCCGCAAAAGTGTAAGCAAAAGATAGGCAGCATAAGCCACCCAAGGCAGTTTGAATTGAGTTGAAATAAAGCGCAACATGTGTTCGCGGCAATTGCAGAGCAATAACGGAAAATCACTGACTGCCGCAATGCACACCAAAATCGTCTACAATACCACCGTCACTTTAATATGCCCTATATATGTAGGTATGTGTGTACGTACATATATATGAGATATATTAAACCACTGCAAAGGATGTTGCGCGTCTTTTCCTCCTCTCTTTCGTCGCCACAATTCGTGAACACGCTACGATAAGGTGACCTAAGCAGCAGCAGCGGCAGCACAAACGGCGGCTGGCTTTACAACTGCAACCACTTCACTGTAGCAAGTAGCAAGTAGCAAATAAGAAGAGTTCATATTATGCTTGCAACACGAAATCTGTTTGCCACATGCCACAATTGCGATGCAGTTCAATTGATTGCAGTTGTGGAGACAAAACTTTGTAGTAGTTGAACTGAATTGAGTTTAGTTGAATACGGTTGGCTTAAGTGGCGCGATGTCAGAGTGTGCTGCTTTGGGGCAGACAGCGGCAAAGTAAGAAATTGAAGTTACAAGTTTTAGTCGCCATGGCATCAGCCGCAATGGCGATAAAGTTTGCGGCTACATTGAGGACATTGAATTTTCGGTTACCTCACAGCAATTCACCCTGGGCAATTGAATGCGTCAGTTGTGTATGAGTGTAGTTGTGTATACAATTGTATTCCGTTGCGGCAATTTGTTCTACGGATTTTATTGTTTTCGTCGTAAAGTAGTGGCCGGTTTTCTTGTAATTCAATGTACATCTATTTTGTGGTGTTAAGGAAATCCTTTCGTAGTATTTTAGTAGTTGTCTTTGGAAGGATAGTAACTAGTAAGGCACACGATTTGGGTGGTGCTGAAAGCTCCCTTGTAGGTGAGCGGTCGTTTAATTAAAGTATAATATTTTTAGTATATCGACGGGTCAAAAACGACTGCTTCTACTACGTTTGAGAGTCACGAAACGATTCTATTCGCCTGAAGGAAACTGATTAGGTGCAGCGATATTAAATCGACTAATGACTAGAATGTACGCGACACCCTCTTCCGTCACGATAACAGCATAGAAATCATGTGCGTCCCAGGACATGCCGGTATAAAGAGCAACGAGATAGCATAGGTATATACATGCCAAAGTAGGTTACATGTTGCCACTTATGTTTCTTCCTCATCTTACTGTTAAATACATTAAAGAACATACACAAAACTATTACCACCATAGGCTATTAAAGAGTGGTCTAACTACCAGCACCATCAGAGAAAGCAGAAATTACTTGGTAAAAAACCCATCAGATTCTTCTTACCTCATCAGGACGTTCACTCGTTTTAGAATAGGTCCCACAATAAGGAATCACTACTATATTCTTAACGTAACGATCAACCACCGAAGCGATCATCTTTGCAACGCTGCCATAAAATCAGTAATTCACACCGTTGACGTATGCCCTACTTTAGATGTAAATATCAAGAAAAATAGTATTTCGAAATACGAAATCATCTGACCTTCCCAAAATGACTAATATGGATAACGTCAACGCTACCAATAAATTTCTAAAATGATTTAACATCAACATTGTATAACTAAGCATGCTGCTAATTATAAAGGGTTTTTCAAAATGCACGCCTAGTTGTTGTTTTAAATACGGCTCTTACCAATTACATGCGAAAAATGACATAATTTAAATGTCCACCATGAGCGCGTCATTCACGAATGGCGCACTGTTAAGAACGTCGAGCTACTGACGTTGAAGATTGTTCAAAAACACTTTGTCGTACAGCAGTAATATTCTCAAAAGAACGTTCAGTTTTTGGTTTACCAGTCCATTTTCTTTACTCTATGAAACAAATTTCTTAAAATGGTTTCACCAACCTTTGAACTGTCGACTCATTCGGCTGATTATTGCCACCAAAATAATCACGCATGTTGCTTTGTGTTGTTCTTAAAGAACATTTCATTTTCACAAAAAGCTTCAATAATTTCAACGCGTTGTTCTACCGAGTAAAATTGTACAGCCGTCTACTCGACAAATATTAAAGATGACACAAACAGAGATACCGTCTAGGAATTATTCTCACCTGGCTTCTAAACGTCAGTCTAAAGGCTATTTATTTTTATTTTGTTTATTGTAATTTTACATTGTGAGCCGCATATCCTGCTAGGCAGCATTCCTTCACATAAGTGGATCTTTTGTATAAATAATTAAAAAATATATAATATTTTTAGTATATTTTGAACCGAGGGGCGACGCTATTAGAAAAACTTTTTCAACATTTTGGGTCCCTCACCAAGATTCGAACCTACAGTCTCCCTGAATTCCAAATGGCGGTCATGCACCAACTCATTCGGCACGGCGGCCGCTGTATATAATGCAAATATTTATAAGAATAGATTTCTCTAAAGAAATCATTGCCTGCAATCGCGGAATACCATACATTCATAAATATTGAAAAAGAATTTACTAGATACATTCACGCAGGAAATGGGGAGGAAATTCAAGACAGTCATTTGAGTTATTTTATATTGAATGAGCGGACTCAAGTTGGCTTACAGTATTTTTTAATACAAAAAAGTTCTCATTTTGGTTAAATTTACAGTATTAATTTTTTCTCCAGCTTCAAAAATTGTGTCTTTGTGCTTTCATTTCTAGTTTCAAAATACATTCTGGAAAAAAATTATATAATAGTTACTGTAAATGAATTATATTTGACTGGAAGTTCATTGTTGAGAAAAAATTCTGTAGGCTATGAATCTACACAATTAAGAGAGTGAATAATTTCATAGACGATCTCAAAGCTTTAAGCGTATTGATATTGGATGTATGGTTAGGCGGATGTGATTTTATAAAAAAAATATGAAATTTGAAATAAAACTGCCAACCAAAGAGTGTTGATCTCTTTTTTCAACACCAATTTGATGCAGTTACGTCCCTTATGAAAAAAATGCCAATAGCTTAGCTACATTTTTATATATGCATAATAATAGTAATAATAATAATTGGGTCTTACACCCTTTGTTGGATATTTGGCCGAGCTCCTCCTCCTATTTCTGGTGAGGTTCTTGATGTTTTGAATGGAGGAGCTTTTTCATGGCAAAAATGCATGGAGGAACGACTGCTGTTAAGTTGCCCATTGTCGTAATTAAGTCTTAAATTTAAAGTTTCTCCCTAACCGCTGAGCGTGTGAGCGGAAAGAGGCTACACTATTCTGACGGCAATCGAAACGTATTTCAAGGACAATGATTGGCTTGCAACTACTTGGCGTACATTTTGTTCACGTCACATTATACGATGCCCCAAGAGAAGTTTTGATTCGTTCATGGGTGCGAAGGTTGCGAGCAATAAGTTCGATTACAAATAGCTTACGGCCGGGGATAAGTCGAACTACAAGTTTGTACGATAAGTCGCATTAGTCTGTGTAGAAGAAAAGTTTGGGAAAGCATCTTAAAATGCATCCCTTCAAAATTCAAATCGTGGGAGCTCTTAAACCTAGCATTTGGAGCGAGTTCGTACCGTAAATAATATCTGTTGGTGTAATGAAACCCATTTTCATTTAACTGGAAATGCATATAATCCTAAAGGACAAAACCTTCTATAAAAACATCAGCAGTTACTTCATGGTCCCAGGAGCCGTACGTTTACATGACCATGGCGATACTGCGTAATTTTTTTCTTAGCAAACTGATAAGTCATTTCGTTGACAAGCCCTGCGCATCTAGGTCGCCCCAACTTACCCATATGGACTTTTTCTGTGGGATACTTCAAAAGTTAAGCTTATGAAACAAACCCAGCGACCATTTCAGTACTAAAAGAATATAGCGTTCGTGAAGTTAATGCCGTCCCGACTTTCCAGCGATTGGCATAGAATACGGAGGCCAGATGTCAAGAGTGAATTCAACTTAACAGCCAAATTCTTCTTCTTCTCTTCACACTCCGTGGAGGACCATAGTTTCGTCAACAATTTCTCCACTTTATTCTATCCATGGTTTCAACTCGACGTCCATTTCCTTAAGACCTGATTCGACGTCATCTAACCATATCTTTCGTGGGCGCCCACTTTTTCGTCCTCCAATGGTGGTTAAAATAAAATCTTTCCTAATATTTCGCTCTTTTGGCATGCACAGTAAATGCCTTGACTAGTTGAACTAAAACGTTTTACAGTTTGTCTTTGATGAAATTTCTTCGGTTTCATTGTGTTAGCGAATACGGTCAGTGTCGTCTATTGTTTAATCGGACGATATATTTTCCTTATGACGCGTCTTTTGGAGCACAGCAACTGATGAATATGATTTGTTCATATTTCCGCACCATATGTAAGGACGGGTCGTATCAGTGGTTTGTACATTATTATTTTCTGTACTCTGGACAAATCTCTTGAATTAAATAGTTTTATGTTAGAATAATAGGCCTTATTTGAAGCCTGGACTTTCTCGTTAAAAATTACCGCCGATTAAGTTCAGTGATATTTTTGAAAATAGCAGTCAACATTTAGAGGAAATAAATAAAAATATTATATAAAATCCACATTTGCCTTCTTTGGTCGCCAAATATCTGTTGAAGTGCGTGAAATAGTATTAAATGGCAAAACTCAAAGCTAAGTCGCTGAAATGGTTAAATTAACTCCCGCCACTACTCAACGCATTATTGGGCATTTTGTGCGCGAACTCCGTGTACGAAATAAGCAAAAACTGTAAATAACAAAATTTACAATGACATTGATTCTAGATGGATCTTCCGAAGAGTGCATAGAAATCCGCATGAGAACATGACAGTGTTGCCGCAAATACAAATCAGGGGAAAAAGTACCTTAGCGCCATTCTAAATGGTCCGCAGATTCCTAACAGAAGCTGATTTCCATGAACGCATAGCTCGCAACAAGCCATTTATCGGCGCTAAATCCCGTACTGCCAGATTAAAACCGGGCATTTAAGTTTTATTGAAAGTAATACAGATATGCAAAAGTACTGCGATATCTTTAAAGTAAATATGCTTCGAAAAGCCACAAAATTAAACATTCGGGACAATTTTTGCGTCTATCAGGATAACGACCCCAAGCATAAATCGACGATTGTATAGAATAGGCGCATTTAGAATTGCAGGCATATCTTTCAGAAACAGCGCAATCGCCGGACTCAAATTTTATTCATAAACTATGGTTGGTTCTAGGTAATATGAAATTCGAAACCAATTTGACCTGAAAAAGGTATCAAAAGAGGAATGTTTGCAAATACCTTCCCTTGGTGGAATCGGTGCCATAGAGGCTCCAAGCTGTTAACGATAAAAAGTGATACCTAACAAAATATTAATTCACTACAGCGTTTAACTGTTTATTACTATAATAGTTTTAAGTACCTAATAATTTTTAGAACTGTATCAATTTGGCTGTGAATAGCATTTTTACAAATTTCGTAGAAACACTGATTTTCTATTTCTTTTAAAGTCAATGAGGGAACAAGAAAATGAATTAAAACATTCTTGTACTACAGTTTTTTTTTAATAAACGAGCACCTGAAGTAAATAATAGCAAATCACGAATAAATTGAGAGAACAAACAGTTACAAACTCGTAGTTGACAAATAAGGTGAATGTTCCTATTTACCTACACATAAACACCTTTATGTCCATACGGTTATGTTTGCGAATAAACAGCAGTAACTTCATTCGCAATTCGGCACAAGAGCACAAAGTGTGTCGGCAACAATTGCAGTAGAGGTAAATGATATACTTATAAGCATTACTACATACATACACTGTACATAAACAAGTTGGGGCATGTGAACTATTTGCGTATTTACATATGCGCAAACATATTTCTACACTCCTAAACGAGGAGTGCACATTTGTTTGAATAGTAGCGCGGAAACTGCTATTTGTCACTTTTGTAAATGCAGATGTATGTGTATATGTATGTATGTTGGTATATGCACTTGCATTGTAAGGCTGCAGCCAGACATGGCAAGCGAGTACTTTCAGCAAGTCTATCAAACTAAACTATTGTGGAAAGTATTAACAAGATTAGCCGAATGGTGAAACACTTGAACGAACGGAACATTTTCTATTAAAAAAATAACCTGTTGTTCACACTGCAATACAAAAATAGTACTAAATGAAACTTTGTCATTTTCTGCTGAGCATGCAGGTAACTGCACAACTGATGAGCCGTTCAGGCAGGTCACCGTTGAGTTGCAGTCTTTGTGTAAAACGATTGTTGGGTTTTCTATGGCCTGCTCCCTGATGGATGCGTCCCAGCGAGCACTGGGCTGCAAAACATTTAAGGACAAGTATATCTGAAGTGATCAACACTTGTTAATGACGCCTTGAGTATTAACTGAATACCATTCAATCGGAATCTATGTGGTGAGACTCAATAGGTATTTCTAGTCCACACCGCTCAGGACTTCTACTTTTGCAGGTAACAAAAAAATGCCTTATATTCATATGTATAAAAATCTTTTACTAAAAAAGTAACTTAGAGTAACTTTTCGAACTACTTTCCAATAGTTTCAGTCAGACAATGCACAGTCTATCTAATGGAAGTGTGTCCAGCAAAATTCAAACTTAGGATTTGAACGTAAATGCTGCAATTTTACCTTTTTGTTAGAATGTTGAAAAGCGTATATTATTTTTACAAATATAATTCCATGAAAAGCGATTTAAAGTAGTGTTTTTATGTACACACCCTAAACGTGCAAAAAAGCCACATGCATCAGCAGCAAAATATTTGAAGTAGACGAAGATTTACATAAATAAATGGAAAATAAAAGAAAAATACCTCTCCAAAATAAGATCAGAAGATAAGTGATTTGTTTGTGACAAAACCGAACTTATCGCTACATGACGCTGAATCATTTTTATAGAGAAGTAGTACTAATATACACAAAGATACGATTCGAGTACGTTTCCATGCAGAAGGCCTAAAATTGTGGACCATATAGCATAGGCTTAGGAAAATTCAGAAAGGAATTGCGGAAAAATAATGTTCACGGATGAATCTTCCTTTTGAGTGAAGATTCATGTTTGGTGCTGCTTTTGCGAAAAAGGATTTGGCCGCTTATTTGTGTTTACCGCGAATTTCAATACAGTTTTGATAAGCAAAATTTAATTAAAAGCATTTTAACCGTCACCTGCGAAGATGTTTGGCAGAAATGGCCAACCTTGGATTTTACAAGAAGATAACAATCGAAGCCGAAGGTGTGTAGAGTGAAAACAGCCAAATGGGATTGAAATGTTGGATTGACCTCCACAAGCGCCCGATGCCAACTCTATTGAACATTTTTGGACACATTCGGGTGATTTGAAGAAGATAACCACGACAATTTGTGCAGAAATGAACACAAAATATGGCTAGCAGACGGAAAGCCATTATAGCTAATGGTGGTGACAATGCATTTTATTGAATGTATTGCGTATAAGTATCATTATAATTCCATTAATTGCAGTTACTTCAAATCGAATTGGTAAAATAGTTTACAAGTTATGGCTTCTAGTTTTCCAACTATTTGACTTCGCAATGGCTTCAGCAACTTCACCATAATTCGACCCATTACATATACCATATTTTCTACGAATTTTGGTATCGGGATCTTCACATTCTCTGTGGCATGCGCAGCTGTCACTAATTAGCAAGTTCGAGAAGTGTTCCCTCCATAATTTAAGAATCCTCTGGATGTCAGTCACCAAATCGCCGTCTTTGTTCTTACAGGAAAACGCCCCTGTCTTGAAACCTTCTGTAAGCCGCCGAACTCTCTGCTAGCACTCACGTATTTCGGTTTCTGGTTTCTTCTGTCGGATAATACGTCTCTTTTCCTTTGTTAGCTCTATGTAGCGATCCCACATGGATGAGATTCCTCGTCGTACTAACTGTTTTTTCGAACTCACCAGAATCCGACTTCTTCTTCGGCGGGTGTACGTAGAGAACGAGAAATGGTGCTCCAGTGCTCGTGCATGCCGGCTGTTGGGCAGTATATTTTGAGAGCAGGAGTGAGAATCGAGTGGCGAATCTTCTGGCAGACTGTTGTGATTGCAGCTTTTTTCCGTACTACATACATATATTTAACATTTTAATATTTAAGGGTTCTATGCATAAGTGGAACATTTGTGAAAAAAACATCACGATAGACACCACAAATAGGAGGAGGCGCTCGGGCAAATATCCAATAAAAAGGTATAAGCGCCAATTATATGTGTATAAAAATTTTTAATTTTAAGCAAAAGAATTCAATTGCTGGGTGAGCTTAATTGAATTAGTTGTCAAAATATAGAAAATTAAAATAAATTGTTATACAACCAGGAGTATACAATTGCTAGCCTAGCGACAACGTGCGTGCTACTCTCAAATACCTTTAATTTCTTAAGTAAGTCCAAATGATACGGACTGTTCTGTTTATAATTTTTTTTAAATTATTTTATTGAAGCTAAGAATCGAAATAAAAATCCATATTGGTTCCAGTTTTTTCGAAAAATTTGCACATATCTAAAATTTTTCTCTTTTGATATTCTCTAAACCACTACAAAATTCTAAGGTTGTTTAAAAGAGGAGTGAAGTCAACTTTGTTGTGCCCCTGAAGTAGGGTTTTGCAGAAATATTTTTTTTTTTTTTAATTAAGTTGAAAATATGAGGGTCTTAAGTATGTAGAAGTGGCAGTCAGTCTCTAAACCAACTCACTTAGACAGTTTATTTATGAGGGTGTTAGAAAATAAAAAAAAAACATACATACAAATTCGCCCATCCCTACAACCTGTATTAGGCTGCTTAAAAAGTTAATTTTTAGAACCGTAGAATTTAAGCAAATGAAGTTGTGAAAATGTCTCAAAGGAGCTGAGATCTATTTCGGAATTCGAAGGTGTAAAAGTAGTTCCTCAATTTCAAGCTTGTTTTTGCTGGATAACTTTAAAAGTGCAAAGTTGAAAAGTGAGGTTATGTACTTACTACATGAAAATGCGCTACTTTTAAAATAAATTTTCAGCCGTCTATATTTAAGTTGGACGTTAGACCTTTGTCCATATTGCATTCTCCCCACATTGCAACTTTTATGATAAACAACAGATTTTTATAGAAACATATTCAGAACTTTGTGCCACACTATCAGCCAGCGCTTGACTCATAGCAATGTTGAGAGCTGTTTATCTTTACTAAAAATTTGAGCGCTGAAAAAAGAAGAAATAAGCAATATCTGGACCATGGGAGAATCATTGAGGAAGCGCAGGCAGCAAATTTATTCCGCTGCTGCTTTGAAAATAAACAGCTGGTATATAAATTTTACCTTCCCCAGTTCGCATGTACATACTCGTGTGTATCTACATGCTTAGCTAAGCGCTATCAAAGCTTCACTCACACAAAAAAAGAAATTTTTCAGCCTAGTTGAAATATAGAGAAATTTGCTGTACGCTGTTTTATTTTATTCTTCCGTTCCTCTTTTCGGTTTGTTTTGTTTTTCCCCCTCTTTCATTGGAGCGCTTTTCTATTGCACACACACATACAGACATAAATACAGGCCAAAAAGCTTAGCACTCTTGGTGGATTAGTTGAAACTCGCACGGGAGCTATAGCAATTTGTCTATGTAGTTCTCGTCGTCGCTTTCAAATCACAGCCACTAAACAATAATAACTCATACGCCCCGGTGTGTTAGCCCAAATGCACTCAATTCACAAATGCTGCAAGTGCTGCATCAGTGGCTCGGTGCTTTGTTTGAAAATTCCGGTTCGAGACAGCAGTTGCCCATGACAGGTATTCCCCCTTCTGGCTTTTTCGCTGGTTTTTTTCTGCTTTTCCTTTTTGTTTTTTGCTAACTTGCACGTTTGCATTTAGTCTCATCGCTGGCTGACACCTTTTCCGCAAAGGCTGTTCTTTCACCATACAGTTCATGCAGTGCTTCTATGCTCATATGAATGCGAGTGTTTGCATTCTTCAGACAGAGCTATACATACATACAAACTGTTTTTGTATTTGTGCTAGGCTATTTTTTCCACATTCTCTGAAAAATATTTATATTTGCTCATTGCTTTGCATTTTAAAACTTTTGTTCTGGCATATTTTTTGTCTTTAAACTAATTCATCTTCATTTTGTCTTGTTTTGAAAATAAATATGAACGAGATTTCGCTTAGACCTTGTGTATGCGCATTTTGCTTAGGTGTACTTTTCGCATTACTCTAAGGAATATAATTGCATCCTTCGGGTGCATTAAGTGTGAAAATTTATTGCTTGTTGACATATAAGTATTTAATGCTGTGTTAGTATATATATATAAATCTGTATACGCGAGAGTTTGATAACAGCTGTTCACAAATTTTGATTTTTTGTTTTCTGCATGCCACAATTCATACGTAGAATCGCTCACGAAAATTGTGGAGTTATTTTATACTTACCATTTTTCAGCGAAATAACCATCAACAAATACGAACCAAATGGGTTTAAATGGATTCAAAGGATCTTTGGGGAAGTGGGCTATTTTATGACTCAGTTCCTCACGGGCCACGGATACTCCCAAAAATACCTATTCCGCACGGGTAAGGTACTGACCCCAGGTGCATATATTGCGGCGTTCTTTAATTGCGACAGATGGCTGGTGTAAAGAAATACCCTGTGGGAGTAGATTGGCGACATCGCGCCAACCAATGTGGTCGGCAAGATGTTTGAATGCGAGGCTAACTGGAGTGCGATTAAAAGATACGTTGAAGGCGTATTGCGGAAAAAAGATAGATCTCGACGCAGTACAACAAAGCGAAGCCTCACACACAGAGACATAAGAAGACGAGCCTACAGCATGAAGCTGGCTACAAATATTGTGGACCCAAACGTGGGTCAAAAGAGTTTGTCCGTTTTATGAGCGTCGTTCTAGGCCTTCCCGAAGTATTGCAGAAGAAGAAGAAGAGAAGGGAGTCTCCCCAGAAGAGGAGGAAGGATTGCTTTATTGGCCACACCACATGATGCAGGAGACGACGTTCGCTGTAAGTGCGAAAGCTTTTTGAACCCTACTTCACCCACCAAAAAAAAAAAACAAAAAAAAACTCGAACTAGTTGAGCTCCCTGGCTTTAGAACACTTTTCTCCGATAGTACCTCGAGTCTTGAAGATAATTATATATTCATCTTAATAGAATTTAATGTTTTTATAGTGCTGAGTTAGAAAGGAGGTTTTGAGGAAGATCCTTGGTGTAAAATAATTTGCCACATATGTAGAGTTCGAGAAGATAGCAGAATAGTTGAAAGCGTGTGCCCTTTGTGGGAAAAATGTTTCTGGCAATCATCAACGCAATTATAGTTGCTTTCACCTAAAAACTGGAGCAGCGTATAAAAGGGCATGCCAGTGAAAATTGCGAGTGATTCACGATTTTCACATGTCGTCGTACTTTGACTGATTATGGAAATGGAAAGTCTGAAAGAAGAAGTCTGCTTAATTGTGCGGCAATAATTTTAACAAGCTAACACGTGATTATGCCAGGTAACTTACTATTAAGTAACTCCGGTTCAAACTAAACTCGGGACCCATTCAGAGTGTAACCACAAAAATACCCTCAAATTTCGTTGCAATTGTTTGAAAATAAAATTTCTCATATTAAATGAAAACTGGTTTTTCCAGATTTCCGGAAAATTTTTAATTTCAAAAAACCCTCTCGGCGTTACCCGGAGAAAACGATTATCTAACGAAATAACTTTGGTTTTTTGATTTCAGATGATTTAACACCGAGTTATGAGGGGCACCGCAAAACTACTTTTTTTTTGAGATGTGTCCGAATAATTTCTGCCATTGCCGTGTTTTTAAATATTTTTGGATGAAAATTTCACAAAATATACTTCAAACGCTATAGTTTTATGTGGTAAAAGATTTGACGAATAAATTTTAATTGTGTCATCAAAAAAAAAATCATAAAAATGTGCCTTTTTTCCATGAATTAACTATATCCGCCCAAATTGTTGAAGTGAGTGCAACAATTTTTGAGTAATATTCCTTCGAAGAAATTTTCTTTGTTTTTATATAAGTACGTACCCTATGATCAAAAAGTACCGGGAATATTTAATTTAAACGAATCGTGCACGTGAGAACCGTCCCATATTTTTTTCTTATGTAGGTAGGACTCTAAGATATACATCTGTCACTATTTATCCGTTTTGAAGCATTTGAGAGATGCTGTACGTCGCAAACGGCCGGAAATGTGGGCAAACAATTCTTGGATTTTGCACGATGATAACGCGCCATCGCACCGATCCCAAATTGTGCTGGATTATTTGACTAAACACCAAGTAAATAGTATCGTGTAAGCACCGTATTCACCTGATATGGCCGCGTGCGCCTTCTATTTGTTCGCTAATTTGAAGTTATCACAGATTGAGGACATCAAAGAGAATGCGACGAAGGAGCTGAAGATCATCCCTTCGTCGGCCTATCAGGGGTGCATGGAGAAGTGAGTTAAACGTTTGCCTGAAATTTAACTCTGCTTTGTTTTATTTAAACATGCCCGGTACTTTCTGATCATAGGGTATATATGCATACATATATTATTATATATTACACCATAGTGAATGACTGTTGAATATGTTGTCCTTTATTGACCAATTGCAGCAGTGTTTTATTTATCGCTATACTTACTTAATTTTCATAATAAAAATTATATTAAATTTTTAATCAGATACCTTTGCATGAGTTGGAGAATGCATTAAAAATATCATGAGCTGGAAGAAATATATCGAATATTTCGCTTCATTCGTTGAAACGGAGAATTCGGTCTGGTGTAACAAGCATTGCAAAAGGAAATTACAATTTTTTCAAAAATTTTAACAACTTTCCAGGCAACAATAAAGGCTCTTTGCAATTTCAAGTTTTGTTATTGTTATAGTTGCTGTGTTAGGCTGCTTTCGTAAATAAAAACCACAACACTGTATTCTTCGTAACTTTGCAACTTTATAACTACCCATATACAATTCCATAATAAAATACTTTATGCTTGAAAAGTTACCCATTCGCCACGCTGAGAAAAGGGGTAAATAACACATACAAGCAGACAGATATATCTGGGTCGCCATGTAATTTATGCGCTTTTAGTGTACGCACTTCGCTTGTGAAAACACAAAGGTGAGCCCAGCATAAGTTATCTCAACACGCACCCTACACATATTTCGCGCCGATTCAGGTCGTCTCACTTTCACGTGAAACATCAGCAAAGCAAGTTGGTGCGACAAAAGTGCAGGGCAGTAAAGAAAGTGTTTCGATTTTCAAGTGAAATACGGTTCACTCGCGCCACTGATGGCTGATGGCACTCAGTTTTGTACCTACAATAGTTCAAAAGTTGAGAGCGTTTCGTTACAACCATTGTTAACCCTGAGCGGCAGCAGCAACTTACCACACACAACAATATCACGTAACAATTAAATTTATTATGCGAATTTGTTTTTTTTTTTTCATTTTTTCAGCGCCATTCACTCCCAACGCCTTTCTTTATTACACTGCTCAAGCAGCTCCCATTTCATGTATGTACATAACATAGATGTAAACTCTTACAAACTCAATTGCACTTTTACGAGTTTAACGCATTCAGCGTCCAGCATTCACACTTTCGCCTTTCCGTTCTACCGCCGCCAATAGCTGCGAGTATAGGTGCATATAACCTTCAACGGGTTCGTTACCAATGCGATTATGCATTTTTGTTGCTGAGAATATAGTTACGTTGTATTTGTTATTTGTCTTATTCATCTGCTGCTCAACAGCACAATTTGTTGTTTGTATTTTTGTTGTCTTGGCTGCCGTTGTTGTTCGTTGCAAGCGAATCAGCGTTCATGTACGCTTGTGTATGTGTGAGTGCAGCAGATATTCTAAAAATAGCGTCAAAAATAATTTCTATGCTATTTTGAGCGTTGCCTTCATCCTGACGACGACCTAACGTTTGTCTCTTAGCCCTTGCTCCCCGCTCGTCTTTCACTCTTTCATTCTCTCGATGCAGTTTCATTCTTGCAATGCCACTGCAACAGCATCATCAGAGCGTGTACTCGCTCTCTCTTTAGTGCTGTCTCTCTTTTTCTTACCGTACCATCTTTGCTTCTTGAACTTTCTCTCTATTAAAGCATCCACCTAATAGTCAACTTTTCAAAGCACTGAAAAATATACGAGTACTTGGCTGGTGTCGCCTTAAAGCGTCACATTCTCGTCGTCCTTGTACTCCGTTACTGCTCTGCATTCAACTTATGGCGCACTGTACGAGTTAGAGAGGATGAAGCATCCCAGGCCGGAAATTAATTAGCAAAATTCTAAATGCACTGATAACAAATATATTTTTGTACCTGAGCCATTCCAGGTAATTTGGAGATTGTCATACATTTTTCTGCAAATTTGTTTATTTGTAAGCCTAAGTATAAAAATAAGCAAATTGAAAAACTTTGTGTGTCCAGCTGGTCCCGTTTAGCATGAAAAAAATACTGGTGCGCTATTTTAAGCTCGGCCGAGATCGCGTAAGCGGTTATCACCCCAATCAAGCAGAAGAAGAAGAACTTACGTATATTGAAATTTTAACAAATTAATTATTTCCTTTTAACCCTTACTTTTTTGTCATATTTCTGGCTTTTCGGTTGAAATTTGAGCTTTGGGATATTAAAAGATTTATATCAGCATTTCATGTCAAATTTTTTTTGTGAAACATTTTAACCTTCTAACTTCTCAATGCATGGGTATTTTTTGCTCTTTCCGCAAAAACGACAAAAAGTACTTATCTCTTGAAGATGTAGAGGGTTAATATATCCCGAAAAATGTTACCTCGTTATTTTTTCATATAAAATTGCCCAGTTCATCATACATGTAAAATTTAGGGATCACAAAATGTGCAAAATCCTGAAAACTTTGATTACTTCTAAAATAAAATGCAGACGCAAACTTTTAAGTTAAACATTTGACATTCTCTTTTGGCATTCTCACGGATGGCTCCAGCACCGACCACGGCTCCGGCTCTGAGGTCGACGTGGAATCCAGCGGAACAAAACTCCACTTTGCACTTGGAATGCATGCATCTGTGTTTCAAGCGGAGGTGTATGCAGTTCCAGAAGCGATGAACTTTGTTGTGGAAAAACGATAGAGAGGCAAATCTATATGTGTCTGCAGCGACAGCCTCTGACTCCTTTGCTAGGATGGGCTCTGAGGCCAACTTCTTTGGCCCAGAGCCCGCTTTGCCACTCCCTTCTGCAGCCATCACAGTCACGGTTAGTAAATGGCTGAGAGAGGCTGCAGATGGACTAAACTGATGTTACCTGTCATGTCCGACCGACAGTCGCAAACCTTCCTGTCATTAAGCAGAAGAGACTGCAGACAGCTGGTTGGACTGATGACGGACCACTTTCTGTGGGCGAAGCACATGGAAAGGTAGGCATCTCAGACAGTGCCCTCGGCCTAGCTTGGAAGAGGAGGATGAGACGGCGAACCATTTGCTGTGAGTCTGCCCCGCCTTCGCTCGAATCAGGTTTGAGACCTTTGGCACTGGCGTGTTAAGAGGCGACCATCTTGGCTCCTTGGCACCACTCAGATTCCTTTGGACGTAGGGTAGATTTAAAAAAAATTAAAAGGGAATCTGAGTGCAGTACAATGGACTTAATTGTGTCCGAGTGCTGTACTTGCTAGTTGTCTTGACAACAACAAAAAAAGTTAAACATGCTCCCTTGCCGGAATTTAGTTATTTTAGAAAAAAAAAATTGTCTCAGTGGCATTTATATTTACCAAAAATTTTTATATTCCAAAAGATTTTTCTCTTTCATTTTACAAACTCTTAAATTTTTCCTACCCAGTTTGCATCTTCCTAATCGATATTTCCGTCGTAGCTTCGCCGCCAACAGTCGCCACAATTTCTATTTTTAGAATATGGGTTGCTCACACACACACACTGGCTCACGCGTATGTATGTTGTACATATTTTATAGCTACCAACAGAGTGTGAAATGGTGTTTGCGTGTGTGCTGTATTTCTATTTTTACTACCTATTGCTATTTCCTACTACTACTTCTCTGCGGGCGTCCGTTTGCAGTATCAACAAAAACATGGAAATGAAAATAAAATCTATACATGTATGTGCTGTATTGAGGTGAGTATTTTTGTTGTTTTTGCATTTTTCACATCATGACGCTAATATCCTTGAAAAGTGCATTTCCCAAGGATATCATTGTCGGTGGGTAGCGCAAACAAGTGCACATACAAGCAGACATAGAAAAATGCACGTATGCGTATATGCCATTACCTTGACGTGCCACATACCCACCTAGCAATGGCAATGGAAAGTCACTCGTACGTAGCATGAGCCGCAAGTAATGTTAGTGCTTTTATATTAATATGTACGTGTGTGTGTGTATGCAAACACGGGTATTGGGTTGTGTGTGTGAGCACTTGCAGTTAAAAGTATGCATTGTATGTGGATAAGTGGTTGTATGCAACTTCTTGTTGCAACATTGAAACACATTATTGACGGCAGCGTGCCAGGTAGGCAGCTAAGCAGTCAAATAGGCAGGCAGGCAAGTTGCCAGCTCAGAAGCTGATTCAATTTAGGTGTTGTTTCCTGACGCTAACGCTTTGTTTTCATTCCATTTCACTTTGTTGCTTTCTTTTTGGTGCCTTAAATGTAGTTTTGTGTTTTTTCCTTCTTTTTTTGTTTTGTTTGTTTTTTCGTTCTTCATATAAGTTTAGTGCTGTGCTAGCTTTATTTGTGTGCATTGTGATGTTGTTTATGTTACGTGGCCTTTTGAAAACAGCAACATATCCAAAATGGTAACAAATAGTTTGGGGCGAAATTACGGTCGTTGAATTTTACTTTTTATTATTGTCAAACAGATATTTAGGGAAATTTTTGGGTTTGCTGTAAAATGTCTTGACTACGTTCTACACTTTTTAATGGGTGTACAAAGAAAATTGGGATGATGAAGGATGATAAATTATTGTTTGAAATAGAAGCAAACGCTGGGCTAGTAAGCAAACATTAACTACATATTCTTATATATTCTTAGTAGTTATACTCGTATATAGTTGATGGTATTCAATTTAGCAATGACATATCGACTTGTTTTACTAACTCTAAATAACTTTTGCATGCTGACGAGTTGAAGATATTTTCAACCATTTCGAACTCTTTAGACTCTACTAAGATCCAAACTGACTTGGATAATGTCTCGGCCTGATGTCGAACCGATGGTCTAGAGTTAAATCTAGGTAAGTGTTTTTACTTATCATTTCTTAAATTGTGTGGAATGTCATAATGCAAGTTCAATTCCCTGAAACAAAACTAGATGTGCGCTAATTAGCTTAAAATATCTGCAATGTAAAGGAACTACGCTTTTGCTCGCCTCTATGTCTGACATTGTTAAGGGTGTAATTGATTCACATTTTCCATAGAATCCGCATTCACATTCCACTTAGAATCCGCTGTAATAGTGCGCCCGAACTGACTGAATTTATTATTCTCTCAAATTCTGTAGCCAAAGATTTTTCTTTGCCTAAGACGAAATTCAAATTATTTTTAAATGAAGTGTGCTTTTATAAAGTGTTGCACTTATCTCTAAGTAGTCTGCAAGTAGCTTTGTTAATGTAGTTGACTGGATAAATAAAATAACACAGGCCAACAACCAAAAAACTTTTCCGATAATTTTAACTAATTACTTTGTAATTTGGTGTCCTGATTACGAAAAAAATTATTAAAAAGTTATATCACCCATCAATTTTTCACATTTTACAATTAAGTAAAAATAAAGTTTATGTACCAAAATGTATCGGATATATTTCACAGTCCTGCGAGGTACAGTTTCTAAAACGGCTATGGGTGTTTCTTCAAGTTTTTTTATGCTGAAAACGAATATAACCTTGAAAATGCTCCAGCACGTCAGGATTTTTGGCAATTTGAGGTTAAATAGTCAAAAAATGCAGATTTTGCCCATTTAAAAAAAATTTTTTTTGAGCAAGGTAACATTTTTTTTAATTTTCCACAACGGCATCGCAAAGTACTAGTCTTTAGCTTTAAAATCCATTTTTAAAAATATTTTTGAGATTAATATAAAAAAGTTATACTATTTTGAATTCGTTGGTCGAACCAAAGATTGTTTGAGACTTTACAAATTTCTGTGAGGTCTTCGCTAGGCCTTGTTTTCCAATGTTGACCACAAACTGTAGGCCAATGGAATCAGATTTAAACTTCCAAACGTCCAATATAATGCGGCTGTGAACCCAGAAGTATTGTTTTTTAACCACTGATGGGTGGATTTTGCTGGAGCGGAATCTTGCTGGAAAATCCAATGCTCTCTATTAAAGAGAGAAGGGGTCAGCTACTTCACCACGTCTTCTAAAACATCCTCCTAATACACTTTTGCCTCGGTCTTAACCCTTTTAAGCAGAAATGAAGAGATGTAACGCCTTTACGAGGCATTCCCCACCAAACACTTACGGAGGCTGAATGATGGCCACGCTGAACCCTTGGAAACACATTTTTTGCGTCTTTAGAAGTTTTAGCATAGATTTTGTCGCTTTTTTATTAAAAACTTCTTCAACAAACTTCAAACAAAACTTTCTCATCTATGAAAAGAAATATATCGTCCCCTTAATATATAAAATGAGTTTCAAACTTTTTGTCGAAAGTAGCTCTCACTCAAATCTCGTTATGTCTGTAAATATTTATTATTTTTTGACTGACGTATTGACCCACTTTGTGGAACTAGAATTTGACAAAATTTTGACCACGTATAAAATCGACGATGGAAAATCCAAAAATTCAATAAAAAAATAATAGCTTATGAGCACATAGGCTATTATTATACTAAGGGGACGATATATTCATGGCTGTTCACCGTATGTCATTTGCATTGTAAAATTAGTCAGAAAATGTATGGCAAGACTAAGTATATTTCAATTGAAATTTTAACAATTCTTGACAAGTTTGCTTTAATTTGAAATTGTAAAAAAAATTGTATTAATATGCTACATTTTCCCACCTTTAAATTTTGACTCCTGATCACAAAGGTAAGTATGTGGTGTGCCTCTTGATGTAGTTCCACAAATGGAGGGACCTACAGTTTCAAGCCCACTACGAACGGCAGACATTTTTATGAGGAGCTTTTTCATGGCAGAAATACACTCGGAGGTTTGCTATTGTCTGACGGGAGTGACCGTTATTAGAAACAACTTGTTTCTATCATTTTGGTGTTTCATGCACGGAGATTGCAACCTACGCGCTTCCGAATGGAAATCACGCACCAACTCATTCGGCTCCAGCGTCCGTCAGTTTCTCGGACTAGCATTTGTTATTTGAATAATATTTCCTTAATATAGCTTTAGTGTCAAAGAAGTGCTCATCTCCTCTCATTATCCGTATAACTCTCAGAATTCTTAATACAGTTGTTGTAGAATTTGAACCGTTAGAATTTTAAAATTAATAATTTCACAATACGGAATTTTAGCAGCCACAACTTTTAATACATAATTTTGAATACAAATTAGTGTACTATACAAATTTTCTACCCAATTCGTGTTAAATTATAAAGGGTTCTTTAATAGGGGCATAACCTAATTTTTGCAGAGTCCCATTACTGAACTTTCTATACTGTAAACGATCTAGAAGATTCACTTTTTGAGTGAATTTGAATGTTTTTTAAATGCAGCCCTGTCACGAAAAATTGATCAAAAACTAAGCCGAGAGAATCCAAATTATTGAGAGTGGTTGAGAGAAATGTACCAATTTCGCTTTAATTTTAAATTTATGTACTTGTGGCTGTAGTCGTTTCATTAGGAACTAGAATTTAAACATTTAACACACACGCCCTAGATTACCATCCAATCATAAACAACATAAAAATGTGATTAATCAATCCGCAATCACCTTTGCTCATTTTTGAATTCCATCATCTAATCATACCACAAAAAATATGAGGATGTGTTTGTGTTTAAATACTAATTATTATGCTGGCATTGAAAACAGCGTTAAGCGTACTCGCGTGTATTTATTTCAGATTATAACTTTAAATTAAAAAAGTGGAATAGTTCACTTGTCACAATTTACATATCTGGTTAGTCGTCACTTGGCATAACCACAAAAAAGTATGTACAAACATAACCACATTCATAGAAGCTCTAGCTAGTAAGGCAAATGCTATATTTGTTTGCCAACAAAGACTTACTTATTCACTCGATTGTCGGCGCACCAAACGACACTGACACGCGCTAGGTAAACAAAAATGTCACTGCCAGAACAGGCTATCAAAATGGAGCGCAGTGCCGAATAGCAACAGAAGCAACCCATTGTCCGTTGGCCTGGCCGGTTGTTGTTGACAACTGGCAACTAAAAGCTGACAAAGGACAAGTAACGTGAGGTGTTCGGCTCAGCCACTACGTATGTATGGGTGTAAGTGTGTATGAGAGTGACCATTTTACGTTGTTGGTACTTTTGTTGGTACATTTTTTATGTAGTATTTTGATCGGTTTTGCCGCAGTAGTTGTTGTTAGTTTTTCCTGTTGTTGTGATGAGTGTTAATTGTTTGCTGAACGTAAATTGCGCAAACGTGACCAGAAACATTTCGTAAACAATGCGGTTGACACGAGTACGAAAAACGCTTAGACCTATGTGTATGCCACTGTATGACCGAGTATGGGCACGTGCCTTGTGTATGGGTATGAGTGAAACGCCTGCAAGGAAAATTTGAAGCGGCGAGAGAAATTTCTTGCTATGAACCACTTCAGAAGAAGCGGAGTAACAACCTCTTAGTGGAGACCTGGTAGTGACCGTATAGGCCACCCGTGCGTAGGCTTATTGAAACGAGAGCAAAATGGGAGAAACTAATTGAGTATTGAATACAATTATTCAAAAGACCGATTTATGCTTATTTCTTCGGATGAAATTTTATCTCACTGAAATGTATGGCTAGGTACAGCTAGGTCAACAAAAAATATGATATACGACTATGAAGAGAAAAACACCCGCCAAAGTTCGCCATGGGTGTACACGCCTCAACTGTACATTATTAGCAGCTAAAAATTAATGAGGATTAATATCTATACTGGCGACCGCTGTATATGGGTTCGAAACTCGGGGAATGAAACACCAAGTGCCACACATTTTTTTCTAATAGCTGTTGCCCCTCGGTAGGGCCAGGCAAGCCCCTGACTATATTCCTGTCATGAAAAGGTTGTCATCTGTCAACAACAACAATTGCTCTGCCAACACGAGGAATTTTCTGACACTGTCCGATCTGCAGAATTTGTTCAACAAATGCAAGCCACAACTGACGACGACTCTTAAAAACCAATGAAGGTCCTTGCGAGGGAGCTTAATGTTTCTGAGAGTCTTATTTGTTAAATTGTCCATGAAAATCTCCAGCATAAGTCCTACGTTATGCGCAGAAGACAGTTTATATCGAAGTAAATATGAGAACAGTGGGCACTGCGATAAAAACGCCTTCTTAATAAACGCTTAAGATGTCAACTAGTGAAACGCTTGAGATGTAAACCTCACAAATGGCAGATGAATATGTTTCCATCCTACAGAGGCTCCTGTTGTCATGTTCACGAAGTTTCCAGCTGCTGTTACGGGTTTAGAAATTATGAGCTACAAAGAGCATGTCCCGCCACTGTATTTCTTTACCCAAGATTTCAACCTGTACGCGGTGACAGCCTGTACATCTTTCAGCGAGACTTTGATCCTTCACACAAAGCGATGGCGACACGAGATGGGTTAACTGAAAATTTCCATGACCATATAACGCCGCCTAACTCCCAAGACCTTAACCCCTGGAGGCACTGGATTACTAAGTTGAAGGCTGCAATTATTACTGTTATGGTCAATATGAATGTTAACCAGAAGCATTTGAAACAATCGTTTCTGGATCCGGACCGAGAAGGTTATTACAGCCAATGGAAATGCTATTGAATGATTTTATGGACATATAATAAAATGTGATGCAAAAAATATCTTAACTTTCGTTAAATTTTGTTCAAGGTAAAAGCTAATTAGATTTACACACCCATACGCACCCTCTGTATATACATATATATTAGGCCGGGTCGATTTGTGGGGAGGCAAAAAAATCGCTCATTGCTCTGTGAAAATCATATCCTAGGGATCAAAATAAGAAACTTTGCCGAAGGAACCATACCTCTAAAACGAATTCTGATGTCCCCCAATTTGGGTCGAACTTTTTAGTTTCTTTTCTATAACACACTTAAATCAATTTTTTCATTTACATATGTTCTGACTAAATAAATTTCTTAAGAGATATTATTATTATAAATAAATAATAAATATTATTGTATTATAAATAAAAAAAATAAAGAAAAAACATAGCCATTTAGCTGATTTTTTCATGTAAAGGCCAAAAATGGTGATATTTTGAAATGATTGTATGGGGAAACCCCCCAGGGGAGTTCCAGGGGGTGTGCCACTGGCATGTGTGGATCGGTCGTCCAAAGTTAGTGGGGGTCGGTCATGCATTTGGACTCGATTGGAGCACTCTAAATGGGTCAAAGTGGAATTTTAGAGGTATGGTTCCTTCGGAAAAGTTTCTTATTTTGATCCATAGAATACGATTTTCACAGAGCAATGATCGATTTTTAAATCTACCCGCCCTAAGATATATATATATATATATCATATATATTACAGTTACATAGCAATATACAAGATGTAACAAAATAACAGCACTGATTCGAGGCGGTTAGCTGGAAGTCAATAAAAGTGTAATTTAAAAAAAAAACCCGAACAAATTATTTCATTATAGGGAAAAATGTTCTTATGCTTTAACTCATAATAAAATATTTTACGCTTTCGTAAATCGATTTTTATTTATATTCTCAATTCAGCCGAAACTGGTGATTTTAGTCTCAAAGAGGACTAGACCTTTTTGTGTCTAATGCGGACTAGTTCACTAACGGGTGTAATACTGACGAGTAGGTATCTTTATATTAAAAATACGAATTTCTATCATTTAAAATAGATAAAAGAAGAACTAGTTGAGTTTCCAATCAAACAAGTATTAAGGCATACATCGTAAGTTAAAAACTACTAGGTTTTTACTACGGGGCGGTATCTTCTAATTATGTTCTATAGTCTAAAATACCTGAGTGGAGTATACTACCTCTCAGGAAACAAAATTTCTGGAGTTTTTGCTTTATACTACCAAGAAGTCTATCGGCCGAAATAAAATTCATTCTTCTTGGATCTTACCAAGATAGTAAAAATAAACCACATTTTTTTTGTATTATTTTGGGTGCTGAGATTCAATAAAGAAAATTTTTAATCTCTATGTACGTTTTTTTTTTGCTTGTTTTGAAATGGCCTTTAAGTGGCGCGTAACCAATTGTGCCACATTTACGCCACTACTGCAGCGCTAAATTTAAAATTTTAATAATAACAACATGTGCGAATAGAGCAGCAACTAATACGAGGTGTGTTCAAAAAGTATCGCGAATTTTCAATTTTCGCGGGTTACGTATATTCGAATTTAATTTTTCTGTACCGATATGTTGGTACTCATGTCTCTCGCTCATGCCGACGAGTTTGGCCATTTTGAATGGAATAAAAGATGGATCAAAGAACCTGTATCAAATTTTGTGTGAAAAACAAAATTAAGTGCGCGGATGTATTCCGAATGTTCATACGGAGAAGCTACTTTGGTCCAAAGCAACGTTTATCGGTGGTAGAAAATGTTCTCAGAAGGCCGAGAAGATGTGAACGACGAAAAGCGTGCCGGACGCCCGAGCACTTCAACAACAGACCAAAAATTGATGAGGTGAAGAAAATGATATTGGGTAATTGACGAATCACCGTTAGAGAAGTTGCTGAGGACCTAGACATATCGATTGGCTCGTGCCATTCGATTTTTTTCAATGATTTGGGTCACCGAAAAATTCGTACCAAAAAGCAGCATCGCATGAACATTGCTAATGAGATGTTGGACTCTGTCCGCGGCGAGCCAAAATTACTCCAGAGGGTCATAACTGGTGACGAATCGTGGGTTTATGGTTATGACGTGGAAAACAAAGCTCAATCATCGCAATGGAAGCTGCCGCATGAGCCACGACCGAAAAAAGCGCGCCAAGTTCGGTCGAATGTAAAAGTTTTGCTTATCGTTTTCTTCGATTGCAGGGGCGTTGTGCATCATGGGTTCTTGCCACAGGGTAAAACGGTCAATAAGAAATATGACCTGCAAGTTATGCGCAATTTTCGCGAAGCAATCCGCCAGAAATGCCCGGGTTTGTAGAAGAACAAAAATTGGCTGTTGCATCACGATAACGCCCCTGTTCACACATCGTTGCTTGTGCGCGACTTTTTGGCCAAAAACAACACACTAATGATGCCACAGCAACCGTATTTCACAGATCTGGCCCCCTATGACTTTTTCTTGTTCCCGAAACTGAACAGGCCCATGAAACGACGGCGCTACGGTACGATTGACAAGACAAAGGCGGTATGGAAGCAGGAGCTGAACAAGATAAAAAAATGATTTTTTGAAGTGCTTCGAAGGTTGGAAAAACCGTTGGCACAAGTGCGTAATATCTCATGGGGATTACTTTGAAGGGAACAAAATAGATATTAATGAATAAATAAATAATTTTTGAAAAAAAACACAAAATTCGCGATACTTTTTGAACACACCTCATATACATATATCATACTGCCATGTCAGAACTTTGGTTTTCACCTATTTTGCAATTTTTTGGAATTTTTTGTAAGAAGAAGCGAATGTTTGCACTAAAAAACAAAATCAAAGCAATCAGAATGCCGTTGACGCCAAGCATTGTTCGCGTGAACTTTTAACCCAAAAATACCAGTGTGTGCGTATGCAGAAAACTGGATAAAATGTTGGAATAACCTCCGCAAAAAGAGCAACGTGCTGAGTAAAAAATAGCGATACAAAGACCATAACGAAAGAAGAGGAAAAAACGAACCGACGCAACGCAAATTTCGTCTGCTGTGCTTAATGCTGCGGAAATTATCACTGCTCTCCATCTCATGCGGCAAGCAGCTTGTGGCATGCGGTACGTCGACGTCAGTCATCAGACGTCACATACTGCGCGGCCAACGACTGATGACTATTGTTGTTGCTTTTATAGTCAGTCGCTTTGGTTACTCAATGCTGGCACACATGCAGTGGTTTTTATTTGTTGGGTTGCTTTTTTTTCTGTTTTTCTTTTTTCATTCTCATTGTTTGTTGCGTCAATGTTGTGGAATTTTAAATTTAAGTATTAACACATGCACGTACGAGTTGGCATGTATGGTGGCAATTGTTGCCCGATTGTAGTAGCAAATTCAGCGATACGACAGCACCGCTACATCCAGCGGGAGCTTATCTCGAAGGACTCAACACAAAAGCGAGTAGAGCAAAAATAAACAAAAGAAAGAAAACCAAAAATGCCATTATGCTTTTATGTATAGTATGTAGTATTTTCAATATAGCGTTAAACCGCAACGAAAATATGTTGCAAGTGCAAAAGTAATAATGTGGCACGTTGTAAAAGCAAAACTACCAATTAAGTTTGAATATTGAAGGTGTGCGAAAAAGAGCGGGCGAGAAAAGGGAATGCCCAGATAACATTTTACGTTTTTGTACATAGACTACTATAGACATATGAACATGGTTGCATATTTTTAGGGTTAGTAGCTAAGCGGAGTAAAAAAATATCGAACATGCAGCAGACATGTTTATTCATATTCTTATTCCATTAATATTTGTATTTATTATTACTCGTACTCATTCTGAAACCATATTCATTATTCATATCCATATTCATATTGTATTGTATATTCATATTAATATTCAAACGCATACTCCAGGACATGCTCCGCTAAACATTCATTTTCATATTCATATTCGTATTCATATTCATATTCATATTCATATTCATATTCATATTCATATTCATATTCATATTCATATTCATATTCATATTCATATTCATATTCATATTCATATTCATATTCATATTCATATTCATATTCATATTCATATTCATATTCATATTCATATTCATATTCATATTCATATTCATATTCATATTCATATTCATATTCATATTCATATTCATATTCATATTCATATTCATATTCATATTCATATTCATATTCATATTCATATTCATATTCATATTCATATTCATATTCATATTCATATTCATATTCATATTCATATTCATATTCATATTCATATTCATATTCATATTCATATTCATATTCATATTCGTATTCATATTCACATTCATATTCATATTCGTATTCATATTCATATTCATATTCATATTCATATTCATATTCATATTCATATTCATATTCATATTCATATTCATATTCATATTCATATTCATATTCATATTCATATTCATATTCATATTCATATTCATATTCATATTCATATTCATATTCACATTCATATTCATATTCGTATTCATGTCCAATTGATAATAACATTGAAATTACTACTCATATTCATATTCATACCCATTTTAATACTTAGATTCTCATTTAGGCCTATTACGCTTGTCGATGAACGCAAGTATGCTGTATTTTTTACTGCAAATACCCAGCCCGTATTAAACGAGGAAACATAATTGCCTTGCTTGTTTATGTAACATACTGAGCACCAATAAAATTTCACATATACCTATACACTTTATGTGTGTATATATATATATATTTCTGTAAGAAGTACACCACTAGGCAACTGCAACAACAGAGATGCAATTTTCAACAAAAACTCATTTTCAAACTGTTCGTTTACGGTAGGAAGGTGTGAAAACTGGAAAGGAACGAGTAATGTAAAAAAGTACAGAAAGACAAGTGCACAGTGCTGTGTCACAGGACATGGCCAGTTTGTTGTGGCCTATGCAACAGCGGTCAATATCTATCATGAACACAATAACGATGTATAAATACATATATGTGTATGTATATGCAGCCGAGTTAATGGCACTAACGTTGGAGTAAATTGAGTCATTTTTTAATTGTTTTCCGGATCGTTTAGTAATTTAATGTCACAGTAATTAACTTTATAAATTCTCCGCAAGTGTTGATGTTGTTACTGTTATTCGCATAATTGCTGTTTTTGTTATAATTTGTGGTATTTGCAAATGCTGCAGGCCAATAATGCAGTTGTAATTTATTATATTTTTCCCCCAATTTAAAGTTATTGCACTGAAACTATTAATTTATGCAATTTTTGGAAATATTTCCATGAATTTTTATATAACATAATTCCAAAATCTGTTTAAGAAGTGAAACAAGATATATGTATTTACACATACATCTATGCATGCCACGCGCATGAAGAATTTGATTAATAAATTTATAACGCTGGGGCGTATGAGTAACATTTCAATATGTGACGCTATTAATGAAATTCTCTTGCATTTAACCACACTACCGATATCACTATTTAAGTGTAAACAATATAATTCAATCAGCTTTCTGCTTCACAAGCAGTAACAACAACAACAATATCAACCACAAAAACACCTAACAATAGGTGTAGCTTCTTTGCCAGGTAAACGAAGGAAATCATAGTGACAAGCGGTAACTGCAGACTATTTTAACATGCAAAATGTAGGTAAATGATTTGCGGCAATCTGCATGTGACAAATCAATACATACATACATATTTAAAATGTGCCCACACACATGTATTAAATGCCCTCATATACATACCTATGCTGTAAGCCCAATCAATTGTTCGCTGTGCTGAGGACACAAGTTGCTTTCAAGGTGCTGTCTGGTGACCACAAAGCATTGGTAAGTTTTCACAAATGAATGAGTGTATTTAGTGTAAGTAAGTAAATATGTATATAAATACGTAAGTTGCCACAAATACATCAACAACTCTCGCACAAATAAACATATTTCAGCTCATACATTCGTACATACATACATTTATAAGCACAAACCATACGAGTATATACACGCAAACACATGTTTGGTGATAAATTGCAGTACTTCAAATATTTCCATTGCCTGGACAGCATGTTCGGGTGACCAGCATATGAATACTTTGGGACTTAAGCTCACATTTAATACTCTCTGAGATAAGTAAGCGAGGCATGCACGCACTGTAAAGGCAATTGAGTGGGGTGCATAGCGCATTCGGTTAGTCCATCAGTCTCAGTTGGTTACATTATGTAAGTGGATAGCTTTTGATTTTTGCAATTTTTACTCAAAGCTGTTCTTCGTGCAAGTATACGTACATTTCTTTCCAAATTTTTCTGGTTTTTCTATTTTTTATTTTATTTACTTTAACATGGCTTTTATTCCAAATGAAATATTTCATTTCATGTTTACGGCCGCCGTAGCGGAATAGGTTTTTGAGCGACCGCATTCGGTAGGGCGTGGGTTTGAAACCCAATGTGGGCGCGAAACAACCAAAAAATAATGAAAAGGTATTTTCTAACAGTAAGCGCCAGTCGGCAGACCATAGGAAACCTCCTTATGTATTTCTGCGGTGAAAAAGCGGTTCATAAAAAAACGTCTGCTTTACGGCGGTGACATAAAGACATCAGTCCCACCTGTTGTGGAAAAACAATCCATTATATATAATATATATATATATTTGCTGTAACTGCGTTTGAGAGCATGATTTAGAGAATTTTATAAAGAAGTTACCTTTAAAATATAACATTTTAAAGTGCAGCGAAATGAAAATTTCTCATACGCAAGCAACCAAAAGTTTTTGGCAAAACAAAAAAAAAAAAAACAAAAAACCAATACAATTGGAAATATTTCACCAGAATTGAACGACTGTTTAACTGGTGATATCGGAAGTTGCAATGAACTGGTAATCAAACCCTAATTTTATAAGAATACTAATGAATTAGAACAAAGAATATCCTAGATGCTAAAATATAATAATTTCTCTAAATCAGCCAATTTATCTAACATATTTCCTTAAAAATGACCAGGATTGCTAGTATTTTTCAGGTAGAAGGCTTTGTGATCCTACAGGCATACAAAATGCTTAGGGATCGTGGGAACGTGAGACGGGTATATTAATATTGTTTTCGATAGTCAAGCCGCTATTAAAGCTCTGACATCGTCATGGTGCACAACCAAACTAGTTAACTGCTGTAAGGAGCAGATCAAATCTCTTGTGTCTGCAGGTAGCATTTCTCTGATCTGGCTTTCTGGGCATAGGAACGTGGAGGGAAATGAAATTGCTGATGTGCTTGCCAGGACAGACACGCAATTGGTCTCAGAGAACTCCTACTCGATCATCGGCATCCCCCTGACAGTTGCTAAAGGGGAACTGCACAAATTATTTCTCAGGAAAGCGCAGAAAAGATGGAGTTCCATTTCTTGATGTGCTATTTCAAAAACCCTTTGGCCCTAATACGATATACGAAGAACTCAGAAAGTTCTTTGGCCTCCTCGTCATTCAATTTCCAAACTCGTAGCTGTGTTTACCGGTCACTGGACGATCGGCATACACGCAGAAAAGGTAGGGCTACCATTTAACTCCCATCGCAGAATCTTTGGGGACCTTTCAGAGGAGAAGACTGTTGAGGATTTTCTCTGTAAATGTCCGAGTTTGGCAGCTAAATGACTAAGGTCACTGGGAGCTCCTTTCTTCGACAGCCTGGGGCAGTGTGCCAACCTAAATCCAATCAATCTTCTCCTTTATAACTCAGCTCTGGCTGACTGTAGATATCTGCCTGTTGGACATCTCAGAATGGTATCAAAACCACGCTTTAGTACTACTTGGGGAGTGCCAGACTGATAGTCCAACCATTTCAACTACCTACTTACCATCCCAAACCCTTACAAAAACCTTTCTCGAATGAGAAAACTATTCCAACACAGTGCAACAAATTGTCAAAATGTTGTTCCTGGGGTCTCATAGTAAATTTCTGCTACAGGTAGGTAGTTGGTAAGATGGCAAGAGTACCCTAGGGACACTTCGAGTAGCACTTAAGTGCCGTTTTGATACCATAATGTGGACCACTACCTGCGAAAAGATTTATGGAAGAGGAGAGAAAAGGGATATAGGCTGGGGAATTTCCTCAAGTCATCCCTAAAGGGCATGCTAAGGAATCTCAAGCGCCCACGCCGAGAAAGTGTTCAACAGTATCTTTCTCTGCAGGATCCCAACAGCTTGTGCAATAGGGGTTATACGGAATTCCAAGTACCGATCAGCCACTCTGCTATATTTCTAAGTCCTTTTTGTGTGTTTGGCCGAGCTGCTTCTCCTATTTTGTTGTGTGCGTCTTGATGTTTCCAATAAGTAGAGAGTCCTACAGTTACGCTGCCCCGGAATGGCAAATAGCTTTTATGCGGAACGTTTTCAAAGAAATACTCTCTAGGCTTGCCATTGCCTGCCGAGGGGCGACCTCTATTCTTTTCCTTTAACAAATGCTTTTTAAGCTTCTCTTTTTTCATTCACATTATTCTGTTGTGAGTTATGATGCACACCGAAAACCCATTTTTCGTAACTCTTTCCTGATTCATTGTCACTCGCGCTGTCCTGAGGAGTGTATAAAAAGCCGCTCTTAGCCAGAGTTAGAAAAATCCAATTAGGCAGAACTTGTCTTCATAATCACAAATTATTCGATGGTGATGAAGCGATACAAAAAAGTTAAAGAATAGTTTGGATGAAACCTCTTTTAAAAGCCTCTTCTTTTAATTTACCAATGAAACTGCAGTTTCGCATATCAACGATCTCCTATTTGCTTATTTATAAGAAAAAAGCGCAGAGCACATTCGCGTTAGGTATTAGAGTGAACTATTTACATACATTTCAATGGCTATGACTTCGACTTGGTGTACCAACAAGTGGTTAACTGCCAATTTATACGAATTATTAATGACATTCTGAATTAATTTGCGTGCCTGCGCATAAAACATGCAAAACGCATTAGAAGTGTGGCTCGTTAGACAAGTTAAGAATACATTTGCTTATTGGAATGAAAAAGCTTATAGAAAAAGATTTAAAATTGAAGTGCCAAGAAAAAGCAAAAATGAAAAAAAACAAAGTTTGAAAAGGATGAAGGAAGCGCAAAACGCAAACTGAGCCAATTTAGCGAGTTCAACGGTAGGAAAATATATGCAAAACAGCAGAGGGTTATACGCATTATCCTCGTTTTATTAGACTAGTTTACAGCTGTAACAAGCAAACGGCAAGCAACCACCACAACTCTATAATATTTATGCAAATAAATACAAATTTCGTGAGTCAATTGGGGGACAAAAAAGCAACAAACCAAGCAACAGAAATAAGAAAATGCGTTGGCAAAAAATGATGGCATGAAAATAGATGATGATGAAAAGCTTATGTTAAATATTTTCTGATAATTTACTTGCTTGTTTGTCTGAGTAGTCTGTGAAGCAGCCGATGAACGGACGAATGAATAAATAGAATGATTGATGGATGTGCGAGACGTGCGTGTAAGTAAGTCTGTAAATAGGTAACTATTCTGTTTGTGAAGGCTCAGAAAGATACGAAAGCAATGTTTCAAATGAACTGTTCGGACCGTAAATTCTACGCAAATGCGGAAGCAGCATAGCACATGCCGGGTGGCGTCCCCAGATTGTTGAAACAACGAACGCCGCAAAACCGGTGCGACAACAATGTTGCAAACTCATCCAGAAGTATCATATTTGTTTAGCATAGCAAGAAGTTTCTAGTTCGACCTTTACCGGAACTATTTGTGTATATATTTACTCGTATACTTTGCTTTATCTTATTCTCTCGGCGTATATGGCTCTTTTTTCTAATAGCGGTCACCCCTCCGCGAACAATGGTAAACTTCCGAGCATACTACTGCCATAAAAAGTTGCTAATAAAAACCATTTGCCGCTCGGAGTCGATTTAAAACTGTAAGTCACTCCAGAGAGTGGAGAAATGTCAAGACGCACACCATAAATTGGAGGAGGAGCTCGGCCAAATAGCCAATAAAGGGTGAGTACCAAAAAAAAAAACGTGGAAAATTTCTTCAAAAGAGCATCACTCAAAAACTACTGCCCCCATTTAACATTTTATTTAATCATTTATTTAAGCTGAGTGTTGCCAAATGTTTGTATTTTTTTATTTTTTCAATTTTTCTTATATCGTTGTCGAAAAAATTCGAGCTGTTGGAACAAGTTAGTGATGTGAAGAATAAAACCCGTGCGCGTTGCTCAAAAACAGCCGAAAGTATTACTGTTGTAGCCGAAAGTGTTGAAGAAAATCCAGGTTTGTCCATTCCTCGTCGTTTTTTGGAATTAGGATTGCGCTATCGAGAGATGGTTAACGATTTTTTAAGGCCGGAATCGGATGGTATTGATTTGGACAACGTTTATTTTCAACAAGACAGCGCTACGTGCCACACAAGCAACGAAACCATTGATCTTTTACGGGAATAACACCTCTTATTGGAAAACCCTGTGGTAAAATTGCCAGTCCGAGAGCCACAATAAAAGTCAGCAGAGGCTGAAAAAGTATGAAGAGCAGTCAACGTAAGAGATTATTTCCAAGTCACGGTCGGGGGCAATGTTGGTGGTGCCGTTATGGCCGACATCATTCATTGAGAATTTATTTCTGAGAGTGCCTGTACAATTCAATGTTGGCATCTTAAAGCAGCTGAATCTTACACCACGAAAACGCGCTGACGCATTCCGCAGGCATCCATTCATTACGCTAAAGCTTTTGGTGAAAAAGGCGTGTTGGTGTTGTTGTACCCATTTTACAGCTCCAGCATAGCATCGCTCTCTAAACCTTTTTCCTCTTCCACGAGAAGAAGTCACAATTCAATAGAACTCATCATGGTGACTTATAGGAGGTGAAGGAACGATGTCAGCGGGTTATTTTCGTGTTTTCTCCCGAAGGGTAACATTGGAATCATTGTGGGGAGTTAGATAAGACTAGTGCAATGGTCGGTAATAAAATTTATCTCGTACTTTAAATTGCTTCTGTTAAATAGGACAACTTATTTAAATTAATTGCCGCAATTCATGGAACTAATTTTGATATCTGAGTAACCGACGGAATAAGATATCTTCACAAAAACAAATATTACTTTTGGAAAAAACTACATTTTCCATCTTGGAAACAACGAGAATTTTCAAAATTACAGAAAAACTCAAAACCTCAAATTTTTAGTGACGGTAGGTAGGTGGGTACGTGAAATGGTTGAAGTACCAGTCTGGCATTCTCCAAGTAGCACTCTAGCCCCACTTTGATACCATTCTGACACCTGCAACAGGCAGATATCTACAGACAGCCAGAGCTGTTGATGTAATTGATTGATGGGAATTAGGCTGGCGCACTGGACATTTACAGAGAAAGTACTCAACAGTCTCCTTTTGTGAAAGATCCCCACAGCTTGTGCAATGGAGGTTAAATGTACAAACAGATGCAAACAAATGGTCAGGTTTGATCTCCCCTTTGAGTAGTTTGTTTCTGCACCATGGCATGGTCAGAGCCTTGACCGCGGCTCGACAACAGAGGGAAATGCTAATATTTCCCTTGCTTCCACGTTCTCTAAACATTTTGCATGCCTGCAGTATTGCAAAGATTTTAGCATTCGGTAATTTTAAGAAGATACATAAATTAGCTGATTTAGAGGAAACCCCTGTTCCGACTCCCGATTCTATCTTGGAGCCGTCCGTGAAGACAGAGGAGCACGTTTTAGTGTAGATTTTCCCCTTGATCCAATCATGCCTAGCACGACCCCCGAACTCCAACTAGCCGATAGAGAGATCTGCTGTTCGAAGATCGGAGAAATACTGCATTAACTGCTCAAAAATGCTACCATATCCCTAGGCGATCTCTGCCTTTATACTGATTGCACTTTGAGCTGCGATGGACATAACATAAAAGTCGATGGGAAATAAGTGCAAAACGACATTCAGGGTAGCACTGTGGCAAGTTTTGTATATTCCTGTGACGCCAATACATGCAGCCCTTTGCACTCTCCCCAGTTTAGTAATGTTCTACTCCTTCCGAAGAACTTCCCACCAAACCATCTATCCATACGTTAAAATTGGCAGAATCACAACTTCGAGCATCCACAGCACAACCTGTGACTTGAGTTCCCATTTTTTGCCGAACATGGACTAACAAAATAATGGACGTAACTTTTGAAACAAAAAAAAATATAAATACCCTTCCTTAGCCTGGCGTTACGTTTTTAGATACCTATTTTACTTGCTTTTCCTAATTATAACTGTTTCTAGTTGAATGTCAATTTTAATTTTATTTTCAGCCCTGAAAAAATGAATAACCGCAATCACGTTTTATTCGTTTGTTGTAGCTGCCTTACCATGCTCTCCATTGACTGTTGTTGTGTTTGACAAACTCATCACCTATCATCCCCTATTAGGCTGGCACTCACACTGTGTTGTCAGCGGTTGAATGGCTGCGGTTCGAATGACGTTGATAGCAACTGTTATTGCTGTCATTTGCATTGTTGTTATTGTAATTGTCGCAGTACGAATTCAATTGCTAAATGTTGGCGCAACTGTAAGGTGGTTCTCAAAAATGTATGCAAACAATTTTAGCTACAAACTGAGTCACAAATAGTTTTCAAAGCGTTCACATGGTATGTCATATAGTTAGACGGTGTTATTGCTGTTGTCATGCTTGTTAAACAGTAATTTTTTTATTGCAAAGCAAATGTTTGTGACAGGCATAAAAAGCGTGTGGCATTTAAACACACACAAACACACGTTAGCATAGCCGGTGGACGACAGAGCGCTTGACAAATTGATAAATGACATTTGAACATTGCTTTGCATACATTTAGGCGCTCGAGCGCGAAAAACCGGTGTTGGTTTGTATATCGGGCAGTGATACAGAATTTTTAGGCTTCTGATAAAGTAGTTTTTGCATACGAACCTTTGAATGAGCTGACGAGGCATAACTCAGAGAATGTTAAATGTCATTTTAAAGGAACTTAAATTACCAACAACAATACCCAAGTACAAGTACGTAGATACATATTTATACATCAGCAAGTGTATGCATGTTTGCTCCCGCAACCAAATGTCAATCTTGCGAGACAACTGCTTTCCGAAGCAATTAAGCGACAAAACTTAACCGAAATACATACGAGCACAGTGAAACCTCTCCTAACGGACACCTCTATTAGACGGGCATGTCTCTTGGGTGGCTATTTTTTCCTGTACCAAGTTTCAAGTATACATTTCGGAACAAGTTACTTTCTCTTAAATGGACACTCTCTTGGCCGGACGCACACAATTATTTTTCATAAAACTTACGCAAAAAAATCTATCGAGCGGACGCGAACTTCTCAGTCTTAGTCTTCCGAGGAAAATAATTTGTCTGCCAGATATTAACCATTAGGTAAGTTTTACTAATCAAATCGTGCCAACATAATTAATAATTAACTCATAAAAAATAATTCATTCAGTAAATTTGGTGTAATGTCATCACTAAGTATATGTATGAAATTTTAAAGAAATAAGTCCGATTTTTCTTATTAGACAATTTTTAAAAAGCGCTCATCGTGAAAAATAAAATATTAATTACTACGTTGGAATAGTAAAAAATTTGGAAAACCATCTGCAAAATAGTTTTCTTTTGAAAAAAACTAAAACACTTACATCAAGCGACAATTTTCCAGTTTTTTATGCAATGAATCTAATATACTTATCATGCTTTATGTAATTCATTTACTGAAATATAGTACAGTGTACTCTCTCCTGCCTACCGACCTATTCTCTCCTTGCGAACATCTCCCATAAATGGACAGTTGTTTCACTATTAAAAAATCCTTAAGGGGTTTTGAAAAATTGTCCCTCTTGAGCGGATAACCCTCTTATAAAACGACGCGGTCACTTGTTTTCCATCCCAAAGAGTATTTCAATTTCCCATATTTATTCACATTATTACTTTATATGCACTTAAGCATATCATCGAAATCTGCACTTTTGAAAAAACCGCATACACATATTTGTTTGAATGATATAATATCAATTTTTTTTTATTAAAACAAGAAATAATATTCAATTAAATAAAATATTAAAAAGTTTTAAAATAAACAGCCTCCACTTTAGCGGGCATCTCTCTTAAGCGAACAAAAGTTGACTGACGGTGAGTGTCCGCTCAATAGAAGTTTCACTGTATAAATATATATTGCATAAGCACACATACATACACACTGTATGGGTATACATTAGGCATGCAAATAAATTTTGTAAAGTAATTTCGGGATCCTGGCAAGCGCCTTGGGATTCACCTTGGACTCTAACTTTTTTAATATGAGAAAATACTCTATAATAGAAAGCACTTGAGCACACCATGAAATAAAACCCTTTAAAATTTAAGATAGACTGAATAAAAAAATTACACATTTAGAATATAAAAATTGTTAGCAATATTTATAATAAAAATCGTCGGTAAATCTTGAGTCAAGCCCTGATGTCCAAACCTTTGCTTGCAAAAGTATTGAATTTACGATTTTTCACATCATTCAACCAGAAAAAAATTGGAGCTGAAAACTAACATTTAAACAAACAGTGGGCGTACGAGCAAGAAAAGGTTCTTTTTTAATAATCTTAAACATCGCTTATCTCGAAAACGATTAAGTTTTGTACATCATGTCATCAGTCAGGTTATGTTAAGTTGAGTGGCAGTCATCCGTCACACTTAGGCCTGAAAATTCCCTTTGTGATGACACCGAAGCTCATTCTTAACACTCCTGTGTCTGCTCTGAAGCAACATGCGGATTTAATGAATTTTGATAATTTTGGCAAACCTTTTTGTGAGATCTCTTCAATGCATCAAGAAAGTGAATACGAATGGAGAAAGCCTTTTTTGGTATAGAGCAATACATGCACTCAGGAAGTGTTCCACAGTTTCTTCTTCTTCAATATCTTGACAGCTTCGACAAAAGTCATGAAGTGGTACCCCCAGTCTATTTGCATGTCTTCCAATTAGGCAATGTTAGTATCAATGTTAGTCGTGTTTCTCATATCGGGTCTCATACGATTCAGTATCGCTTTTGTGTGTCCGTTGTTCCATGTTATATAAGGAAATTAATGTGACCTAAATATTATTGTCCTAAAGTCTCTAGAACGACTTTTTCGCAGCCCTGTTCGTGGATAAACTCATAGCTTATACTACTAGAATACTACTAAATACTTGATTGAAAACAAATTTTAAACAACAAAAAAACATATGTACTTAGCTTTATTGCATGAGTTGATTTGTTTGTACGATTTTTTTCATGAACTTTTCAATTCAAATCTATTCACAACTTATTGTGAAAGCAAATTGAAACAAGTTTCTTGCATATTGAAAGGAGTCCCGGGATCTTAGGATTGACATCCCTGGTTAAATATGTTTAATAAATATACGCATACATAAATATTACTCCACACATCCATTGCTTGATGTGTAGCCAAGCTTCGCCCCCTGTTTGTGCTCTCAATCTGAAGCAGTACCAAAAATGGAGAAACTTACAGTTTTATGCTGCCTTCGAATGATAAATGGTTTTCATGAGAAACTGTTCATGTCCGAAACGCTTTTGGAAGTTTTCTATTTCCTACCGAGAGCCAACCGTCATTAGAAAAAAATCATTCATCATTTGATCATTCAGTTAATTTTTCCCTTCCACAATGAAAATGAACCAATGACCAATCTCATGGCAGCCACACATAAACTTGCACCACTATGGTAGCTGTCGTTGTAGTTTGAAAAATGTTCGTTTAAAAGGAAAAATGTGAAAGCTAACGAGCCGCTTGCGTGTAAGGAAAATGTTCAAGTAGGAACTACTAGGTGGAAACGATATCATACAAAATTATTATGCAAGTGAAATAGTACTGATGTTCTCCGCACAGTTACCCTTTTCAATCTAATCGCAATGATTGAAGAAGTTGAAGTTATAGAATATAAAACATTTCCACAGTTTGTTATGAATAAAAAAGGTATAAGAAAGAAGTGAGGACGTCACAGATTTTGGCTGTGCATTAATCAAGGTATAAACGTAAGCTTTTCTTGACAATAGAATGGTGCTATATGCACTGGAAACTCACGCTGTGTAGAGTATAGTTTTGCAATTTTTGAAAGAGTGTTGAATGAATAACAAATCGAGAACAACGCCTGACAAAATATTATTACACGTTTGACAAGCGTTACCTCTGCCAGAAGTCACATTTCGCATGCTTTGAAATAGATAGATTAAATTTGTCGGGGGTTGGACAAGTCCAATCACTCAGTCAGGAGACCAATGTACTACTCCCGCATAGATATCAGCAGAAAGAATGGAGATAGTAAAGATAAAGAGTGGGTGGTAAGACGGATAAATTAGTTTGAGATCACTCTTCCACAAATCTCTTGGATTCATTGATGAATTTTAAGAGATCCGGAAGAGGAAGAGTATGAACTTTATCCATACACAGTATATCGCAACCCAATATCCTAAGTCTGATTCTGAAAAACGCCGGGTAGCTACACAGAAAATGCTCTGCAGTGTCGTCATCCTCACGACAGGATGGACATATCGGGCTGTCTAGGACCCCCATGGCAGCCATATGCTGAAAATATTGAAACAGATAATGAAAAATAAATAAAAATTTTAAAAATTGTAAGCATTTCTCTTGAATTTTTTTTCGCGCAAATCAGCAGAGGGTTTGAGTCTTTTTCTTGTTCACTCCGACAAAAAGTAAACAAGAAAACTGAGAGTCTCCACAGCTACTTGATTGCTAAGATTATTATAATTATGTAGCTCAGTTATATTCACGGTAAAATTTTACATTTATAAGGACTGCGGACGGCAATTTCTTTCGATACCTCTATGTTCCGGAACCCACACAAGGCTGACCTTGAACCAGTGCTAAAAGCTGCCAGGCATTCCCGAATAACCTTTGATCTTAGTACAACTGCCTCCATTGATTTGATAAGCGCCTTGATAAGAAGATATTTATCGTTCTTTATCCTTTATTGCTAAGACTTCTGATTGGTAGAAGTTACAGTAGTTCGGAAGTCAGACAGTTAATTCTAATCCTAGTTGTTTTGAAAAAACTCCATGGCCTACTTAATTTTTAGCTTGGATCTGTGTAAAAATTTATTTCCTCTCTTCTCCGTGGTCATTGAGTTTGCTACTCTCTTCTTCATAAAAACGGTTTACTTCGCCTAATATTTATTAGTAGCTGGTACTTTTTCTTTCAAACACCGTAATTTAAACACTCTTCAAGATTGTTAAAGCCCGAAAATAACTTCTTTATAAAAAAATGCATATATTTTCATACATCAGCCAAAATACGTATTTATTTGTGATAAATGTGAAATAGAAAAGAATAAAATAGATAATATCTACATACAACTTCTATACACTGATAAACTTTCAGCCTAAATTTACAGGCTTGACTCACGTTACACTTCTCAACTGACATCAAACGCTCCCTTCATTCACTCACGAAACCCTCGTGTTAGTTATTTTATCTCCGTTTTTGTGACACATTCATTTTCGGACATTTAAATTTATTTATGATCCATTTATTTACTACAGTTGTTGTATTTGGACAAGCGCAACGCAATAAATTACAATTTCATTTTATTTTCATGGGCATTTTAACAATTTGCATAGTTTTGAGTTTTGCGCATCGACATCAATGAAAGCAAAAAGTGTCAAAGTGTCATAACTTAAAAACAAAAACAACGAATATGCTCACAAAGTTAACAAAATAATCATGTGTAATATACAAATATATGGATTGGAATTTATAAACTCTTTTATTGTTCCGGCACACAATTTACGGTCATTTAAATGAAAATATAAACTCAAATAAATGTTTATCTGTGCATATATCTGTGTGTGCGCGTGATGCTTTTGTTGCAACTGATTGATTTTGTTAATATTTTATTTGCTTGGAAATGTATTTGGAGCAATGGAGCCTTATATCCACAAATGGGGTGACTTACAATACAATTTTATGCCGCCTACTAGCAGCAGATGGTTTTGTTATGAGGACCTTTTTCATGAGAGAAATACATTCGTAGACTTGTATATACTTATTTATTACCATACTAAAGCCAGTCCTGCAATATCGAGTCTTTGTCTGGTAGAACTCGTTAGATAGGATAACTTCCTAAAAGAAGCTGGAGAGAGTTCAAAAGTGCGCCTTTATTGGGATAAGTGGGGCGCTTCACATTTTCTATTGGTTGTCGGTGTGTTAGCGCTCAACGCAATGCTAAAAGTGCAACCCTTAGCACTGCACAAGAAGCTTAGTTGAAGCTAAAATGATTGAAACTTATTATGAAAATGCCCGATCTTTAAAAGCAATACAACGAATAATTCGTGATTTTTTTGGTGTAAATAATCGTCTGAATGAGCCGGGAATTCAAAGGTTGGTGAATAAATTTCAAGAAACTGGTTCTGTCGAGTATAGAAAACGGACTGGCTGACTAAAAACTGGACATTCTGTTGAGAATATTGGTGCTGCAGCGCAATAATCGTCTACAGCTCAGCATTAATAAATGCTTTCCAAGCGTGTCACTGTTATTGACTCCTCATGTCCCACATCAAGAACACCCCTGTCACGTGTAAGTGAAATAAAAGACTTGGGAGCAATATTTGATTCGAAGCTTACATTTATTAGTTATATAAATTTAATTATTTCGAAATCTTACGTCATGCTTGCTTTTGTTAGGCGTCATAGCTCCGATTTCTCGGACCCTTATACGCTAAAGCTTTTGTATACGGCGTTTGTGCGTTCGAAGCTGGAGTATGCATCCTTCATTTGGTCGCCGTATTATACGTGCCATGCTGCTAGAATTGAACGAATCCAAAAGTATTCTTACATTTCGCGTTGCGCAACTTACGCATTTTGAACTCTATCCCTACATTTGAAGCGCGATGCTTATTGACCAACTTGATGCATTGCAGGGCAAGAGAATAATCCTATCTTTATCTTTCATTTTTGACTTAATCAGTGGTGCTGTTGGTTGTCCGGTGCTTCTTAAGAGGATCTTCTTTAATATTCCGGCCAGAGCTCTGCGTAGGTCGGAGTTCTTCTATGGTCTTTCAGAATCCTTTCATGCTCAAAATGCTCCTATTACTAGAACCTTAATTGGGTTTAATAAAATCTCTACATTTGTTGAGATATATTAGATTTTTCATTCTCAAAAGATCACCTATTAAAATCTTTGAATATTTGTTATAAATAGTGTAATTGTACTTTCTTTTTTATTGTCTATAATTTTATACGTCCACTAAGACTATAAGAATCTATTATATTCATTGGTTTAATAAATAAACCGACTGTTTGGCGGATTTCACCTGTAGTTGTGGTCGTACTATATATTCAAATGATGCCATTTTTCATATGTAATTGTTAAGAACCGTATTTTGAAAACAAATAGTGAAACCCGAAAGAATAAAGATAAATTTTTACATGTTTTATTTTAAAGCAATACCTAGGCATGTCTTTTGAAAGACGCTTTAGTTGCCCAAAAGTAGGCGTAGCGACACGAATTTTTCAAAATTTTACAAGAAGTACCGAGAGAAATTTGAAACTCCTAAAACACTCAGGCTATAAAGTTAATGGTAAGTCAAGGAGGAAAGGAGGGAAGCAACAGAAAGAAAAATATATGATAGAAAAGAGACATAGAGGTAGCTAGACTTGTGAGGATTTTCCAGATTCTTTGGTAAATCAGAAAATATCATGCAGTTTGAGAGAACGAATTTTTCCCGTTCTCATGAGATCGGCCCCAAAATTCGCAGCCTTGATCTATCAAATGGAGGGCACTCATGGAGAAAATACTCAGTGCTATCCGTCCTCAATGATTCCATTCAAGGTCATATGCTTACCCAATGGATTGTGACTTGTAATAATACCGACCATCAACCGAACGTCTTTTCTTCCAAGTTTTAGAAGAAAGTTCGACAGTTTTCTGTTCGCCCTTATCACAAAACGTTGATCCCTTCATGACTCCTGCAGAACTGATTCCGATTAATCGCTCTGGTCCCTGTTGGGTAACCGCTGATCCACAATTGGCCAATTAATCGGCAATTTCATTCCCTTGAACACCGCAGTGACCTGGAACTCATACAAGTACAAACTTTTTCTGCCTTGGAGCATAATTAAACTTCTTTTTGCATTCTTGAACACTTTTTAAGGTTTGCTTTGCGTTCTCCAGCGCTTTTATTGCCGCCTGACTGCCACTAAAGACTCCAACCTGTTTCCCGTTATCCATTCTGCTGCTTTCAGAATGGCAAAAATTTCCGTTTGGAGAACAGTTGCCATTCCTCTCATAGTGTAATGATACTTTTTAATATCGGTTGAATACCATGCGGTTTCAGAACCTATTGCATTCTTGGACCCCCCTGAAAAAAATTATCCGACAATGGATTACGCCATTGCTCAGTGGACATTTTATATCAAATCTCCTTCAAAGTGAAACTATAGGTCGACCTTAGGTAACAAGAAACGTTGGATACTGTGCAGATAGCATCTTAAATATTTCTCTGTATCAATTTTACTCACTTCGTATTTGTTGTTTGAATTCACAATTTGCCGCAATTTTGAGATATTTTGCTTCATTTATAACAGAGATCGTCCAAATGTGCGTACAATCGGAAAAATTGTGTAAAAGTTTGAGCAAACCGGGTCTGTAGAAGATGTGGAAACACCAGTGCATGCTCGTACAGCTCGTACTGCAGAAAATATTGCTGCTGTTTGCGATAGTGTGGTTGAAGAGCCGTCCACCTCAACTCTTCGTCGTGCCCAAAACTTGCACTTCTCACGCTTGTCGTTGATGAACATTATGCACAAAGACTTGCATTTACACGCTTACAAGGTGCAATTGACTCAAGAACTAAAGCCTCTTGACCATTTCAAGCGTCGTCAATGGTCAGAATGGTGACTGGAAATGGCAACAGTGAATAACCAATTTTCGAAGAAAATCATCTTCAGTGATGAGGCACATTTTCACCTCAGTGGATTCGTCAATAAGCAGAATTGCCGCATTTGGGAGAATGATAATCCAAGAGTGATTGCCGAAAAACCAATGCACCCACAAAGAGTGACTGTTTGGTGCGGTTTATGGGCCGGCGGCATCATTGGGCCGTAGTTTTTCCAAAATGAGGCCGGTCAGGCAGTTATTGTGAATAGTGTTCGCTATCGTGAGATGATAACGAATTTTTTATGGCCCGAATTGGAGGATATGGATGTGGACGATATGTGGTTTCGACAGGACGGTGCCACTTGTCACACAGCTAGCGAAACAATGGCTTTTTTGCGCGAAAAATTTAATGGCCGAATAATCTCACGTCGCGGCGATGTCAATTGGCCGCCAAGATCATGTGATTTGACACCGTTGGACTTCTATCTTTGGGGTTATTTGAAAGAAAAGATGTACATCGATAAGCCAGCAACAGTTTAAGAGATAAAGGATGAGATAATTTGGCATACTAAGGGTATAGAACCTCAATTATGCCTCAGCGTCATCGAAAATTTGGACCATCGGATGGAGGTGTGCCGCCGAGGCCGCGGCGACCATTTAGCCGATATTTTATTCTGTACATAATTAAGCCATACCGAGGCTTTGTTGCTGTTTTCATTGGGGGGACTTTTTAAGTGGCTGGTCCCAAACCTAGCGCACAACCAGCTATCCTGGAATGATTCGCCTTCTCACGTTAGCTCACTCCCGAACGGGTGTTCGGAAGCTACCCAGAGGATATGTGGGCTAATCCACGTTGTGAGCTGCTTGAACCATATGCAGAAGAATCATCCTGGCCACTCCCAAGTGAATGGCGATCAGTAACTTTCCCCACTTGCGTGGACTTCTACACATGGAACCATCGTCCTGGCAGACTCTGCGTAAGATTTTTGGACCTTTGCATGTTGGCAACGGCGAATATCGCAGGCGATGGAACGATGAGCTGTATGAGCTTTACGACGACATAGACATAGCGGAGCGAATAAAGATCCAGCGGCTACGTTGTCTGGGTCATGTCGTCCGAATGGATACAAACGCTCCGGCTTTGAAAGTATTCGTTGCGGTACCAGCTGGTGGTAGCAGAGGAAGAGGATGGCCTCCTTTGCGTTGGAAAGATCAGGTGGAGAAGGACTTGGCTTCACTTGGTGTGTCCAATTGGCGCCGATTAGCACGAGAAAAAACGACTGGCGCGCTTTGTTAAACTCGGCCAAAATCGCGTAAGCGGTTATCGTGCGAATTAAGAAGAAGAATTGAGCCATATCAATATTATCATAATAAAGAGAAATGACAATAATTTCCTAAAAAACTTGCATTTTATTCAAAATCAACACCGGCCCTTGAAACTTAACCACCCTTTACAACCGTGACAAAAGTATAATATCCTTAGGCACAAATGCGCTGGTGGAAAAACAAAACATTAAAAAAAAAAGTTATTCAGGACGCAAACTGGAATTGAAATATACTGTAGGCTGTCAGCGTAAGGTATTCTTTTCGCTAATCATAGAAAAGTGTGTATATATGTATATGTGTGTAAAGCTTTGTGTTATACCAATGCTATGACCCGAAGAAAATGTATGAATATTACGATTAGCCAAATGCTACTTTGAAGAGGAAAACAAATCTTGATAATTTGATATTTCGTTACATTTTATATAATTTTCGCATTTGTTGGGTAACTTGTCAATACTTCTACTAATATTTATGACTTCTTTGATAAATCATCGTTTAACCTCATTAAGTACTTAAATAAATATTGTCTAATATGCAGAAAACTATTGACACATGACAGGGGCGAAATAAATCAAGTTTAATAGGCCAAACTTTGCAGTTAAGTGGGTGCGAGTAGATTTATTGGATAGCTAAGCTGAAGAAAGTGTTATAGAAGTACCTACTTAAGTATGTACTTGCATGTATTAGTGAGGTAGAAGAGCAGGAATAAGTCGATTGTTGATAAAGTGGAAAAGTTTTTCGTCGTCGTTTTTTTAGACGTTTGCCGCAAATGAATTATGCTGATTATGAAATACGTAACATACATAGTATGCATAGTATGCACAGCCAACCAAACAGATGATCCAAGCGCACGAGCTCTATGCCCCCAGCACAGTAAAAATGCTTTGTCACTTAAAGTATCATTAGATCTAATCAGATGGTAATTTTGGGCTCTTAATTTCCGTAAACACATGCAAACAGAAACAGCTGTGTAAAAAAGGTAGCAAAAAGCTGAAGGAGTGGCTGCAAAAAGGTGCAGAGGGTCGAAAGAAAGTGTGCGCAGAAAAAGATGTGTCAGAAGGGTATTGTTGCCGAATTTTCATTAAGAAATATGTGTTGTTATATTTAGTTAATGATGAGCAACTCGAAATTAATTCAAAAACACGTTTCAGCTATTAATTTGACAGCAAATGTACACAAATACAGACATACACCCATGATATAAGTGGGTGCAAAGGTGGATAACCGCTTGGTAAACATAATCTACAACCAGCAACAGAATATACCCTTCCAACTTCCCATTACTCTTGTAAAATTGACAGACTCGACCGAAAAATTTAGTACCTGAATTGTGAGCTCACAAAGGGGTATGAGTGAAATTTTTCCTAATTTTGTTTTGTAGCTTCTTTGTTTCAGCGCAACGTAACGACTGTAAGTAAAATGAAAAACCTTGTACCCAAGTCAAGGCTCACAGTGCAATAAAGAAGGGCACATCGCTTTAAAAGTTATGAAAGAGAAAAAAGTGCTTGGTACAGCATTACTAATAGCACCAAGCGATAATAAACAGCATTTCAAATGCATAGTTGCCTCAAGCGCTCGCACCTGTCCATTCACACACACACGAACACTAACGGCGACACATAAGCACTTCGAAGCCGACTAACTAACACTATCGGCGCATTAACACGTCAAACAGAAACTCTATTTTGTTGCATTTGTATATGTACGAGTTTGCGTTTGACTGAGCGCCTGAAGGCATAACATTGGTTGATACTCATCCTCCCGGAAATACCATCACAGAGTTGTTGATTAGCCACTCAGCGCTTGGCGTAAAAGCGAAATGTGTTGTCACTCATACATGCATGATGTAACCAAAATTGGGTATGGGAATAAGTTTCCACCCCCATAAAAGAGGTGTCGCTGCTGCTATTTGTGTTCGCTCAAGTAATATACTGGTGATGTCAAGGTATCTATGTGAGGTTCCGATTGCAGTAGTTGAGATTTGTTTGAAACGTAAATATCGTTTTTTATCCGGCGTCAAAAATGTCTACGTTCGTTCCGAAAAAAAAACAGCATTTGCGGGAAGTCTTCATTATTACCTCTTAAAGAAAAGTGTAGCTGAAACGTGTCGTATATTGATCAATATTTACGATAAGCGCGCTCCATCAAATACAACTTGTAAAGAGTGGTTTGGACGCTTTCGAAGTGGCAGTTTCGACGTGAGTGATAAAGATCGCGAAGGGGCACCGAAGAAATTCGAAGATACTCAACTATAAAAATTATTGGATGAACACGCACGTCGAACCTTTGTCTAAAGAGTTGGATGTTGATAGATCAACCGTCGGTAAACGTTTGCACGCGATGGGAATGATCCAGAAAGCAGGTAACTGGGTGCCACATCAATTGAAAGAGAGGGATATCGAAAGACGTGTAAGATGCTCCTTGAACGACAGAAAAGAAAATATTTTCTGCATCGCATCGTCACTGGGGATTAAAAATGGGTCTATTATGATAATCCTAAGCGTCGAAAATGTTGGAGCCTACCAGGTGAACCAAGCGACAGCAAAAAAAAATATTTATGCTACAAAGGTTATGTTGTGCATTTGGTGGGATCAGAAGGCTGTCATCTATTATGAACTTCTTAAACAATCTGAAACCATCACTAGCGATCGTTACCAAGTGCAGCTAATGCGTGTGAATCGAGCTCTCAAAGAAAAGTGGCCGGAATGGGACGGTAGACATGACAAACTGATTTTGCTGCATGACAGCGCCAGGCCACACGTTGCTAAATTGGTCCAGATATATTTAGAGGGACTGAATTGGGAAAATTTTGCCCCAAACATTCCACCTTCGGATTACCATCTGTTCCGATCTCCGATCAATTTAGTCAGCCCTTATTGAAGAGCGGTTCACTTCTGCGAGAGCATCGCAAACTGGCTCAATGAATGGATCAAGACAAAAGAACTCGAATTTTTCGTCAGGCGCATACTTCACGTAATAGCTGGTACTATTTAATTGTTTAAATAACTCGTAACTTTGGCTAAGAAAGGACGGAAACTTATTCCCATACCGTATATATATCAAAATTTTTCGGGAACTCCACGGTCTTCCATTTTTCTGAAAACTAATTTATTTGTAGGCTTGAGCATAATAAAAAGTAGGGTGATTTTTTTTTAATTTAGTATTTTTGCATGATTTTATAATGCAAGGTTCTGTATTCAGTGACAACTGAAATTTGGCACTCCTTAATCTATTGTTGCATTTTGGAAGCAGGGAGAAAGGGGAAGAATGGGATCATCCCTCTATTCAAAATCACAGCAAGACGCATTGACAGGGCTATTTGAACAGTCTAATAATATCTAATAAGAAGTTAGTGGCCAATAGTGCATTTCTTTAATTTATAGGTACAAGTTTTCAACTACTAAATATAATTAAAAATTGTTTAAAAACAAAAAGTAGTTTGTATTGTAATATATGTACCGTCTTTCTTAAAAATTCAGCGCTTAGTGTAATTAATGCTACCTTGGAAAACGTGTCGACCTATGTAGAAGAAGGCAGCCTAAGGATATATTATCGGACCCGATCTTGGAGATCTGAGCTTCAATGAGCTCCTGAGTATAGAATTGCCAGAACACACATACCTCGTGGGATACGCAGACAATATATCGGCGATCATATCAGCTGAACCAGGATAACTGGAATGCGGTTAAAAGATACGTTGAAGGCGTATTACGGGAAAAAGATAGATCTCGATGTAATACGACAAAGCGAAGCTTCACAGACAGAAACATAAGAAGACGAGCCTATATAACATGAAGCTGGCTACAAGCATGAAGGACCCTGAATTGGTCCATTTTATGGACGACATTCTGGGCGCTCTCGAAGTAATGCAGAAAGAAGTTCCGAGAAGAGGAGGGGGGACTGTTTTATTGGCCACGCCACACGATGCAGTAGACGACGGTCGCTGTAAATGCGAAGGCATTTTCAACCCTAGCTTAACCAACAAAAACAAAAAAATGCAAAAGAAGGCTTAAGAGTGGCCACCATTTGCTTTTATACAAGACCTCAAACGATTAAACCATTCAGATACTGTAGCACATACGATTTCCATGGATATTGACGTCAAACCAAAGATTGTTGAAGACTCTCCAAATTTCTTTGAGGCCTTCGACAGGCTATGTTCTCCAATTCTGATCGGAAACTGTACTCCAATGTATTCACATCTGGAGCGGAATCTTGAGCGTTGGACGCTCTCCATTGCAAAGAGTGCTGCTCGACTGCTGCACTTCTCTTCTGGTCCACTTTTGCCCCGCTATACCAAAACCTTAAACGCATTTTTTTCAAACCGAAATTTTTCCAGCTAACAGAATTCATATAGCCCGCGATATATGATAAGACCTAAACATTTTGATCAATTTTAACAAGTTTTGCTTCGTTTTGTTTTCATTTTTGAACTTGCATTATTTTCGTATAAAAGTGCAGGTTATTATTGTCTAAAAAAACTATATAAATCCAATTTCAAAATGTTTGAAAAATAAGAAAAACCTCACAAACTCTTAATTAAAATTTTTAGAAAGAGTTTTGGTATGCAGTTTTATAGCTTATTAAATCTTAATATAATAAAGTGAAAATCAATGATCATTCAAAACAAAAACACGAAAAATAGGCAAAACTGATCAAAGTGGTATACGCTACCAATATAACTGGAAAAAATCTTGATTGATTAACTTCAAATTTTCACTGCCTATACACAATTATATTATGTAGGACTCCTAGATATTTATAAATATTTTTTGGATTTTTTTTTTTAATTTACTATGGATTAAAAAAAAAAAAAACATTTTTGCTGACTGTATGCAACTTTTTTTTAATTTGTTTTGAATTTAAAGCTTTCAAAAAAATTCTTTATGAACTTTCTTTCAATTTTGAACTTAAAACAAACATTTTTGTTTTTTTAATTTTTTTAACTTTCTTTTCATTTTCAACTTAAAAAAACCTTTTTAGCTTTTAAGAGATTTGCTTTCAATTTTGAATCACTAGATGTATGATATTTGTTTTATACAAAATTTTGGATTTTTTCCCCCTTTAGAACTTTTTTCTAGCGTTTTTGAACTTGAACTTTCCCTTAATTTTGAACTTTTCAAAAATCCCTTTACTAACCTTTTGAACTTTTCAGAAATCCATTTGTTTTAACTTTATCGAAATTCTTTTAGTTTTGAACTAAAGAAAAAAACCTTTCCCAACTTTTTTAATTTTTTTTTTTATTTTTAAATTATGTAAAACTCCCTACATGTAAAAAACGTTTGGATTTTTTTTTTCAATTTTGATTTTTTTAAACACAACCTTTTAATTCACATTTTTTGAACTTTTTCGAACTTTCTTTTAATTTTGAACATTTAAAACAAACCTTTTCTAATTTTTTTTTCAATTTTGAATTTGTTAAAAAAATACATTGTTTTTGCAAAAATGTATAGCATATACCAAAAACTCCCACGTACGTCCTTGAACTTGATTCAAAAAAAGTTTTATCGAAGAAAAGCTGAGCAACCGCAATACTGTTTTATAGTACGTCGGAAAACATACATTTTATAGGTGCAATAAAGTATCTATTTCAGAATTTTTATTTATTTCATAGACCTGCTTTAAAAATTTTTGGAGTATGTTCTTTTTCTGCCACTGCAATGACTTGAAGGCTATAAATAGAGGAAGGGAAAACACGTTTTCTAGCTTAAATATATTTCCAGTCACTCATCTCCATTACTTAGCCATTGTCATTTTCTTGCCTTTATCTACAACTATTTAACTAAAAAATGATTTCATGAGCTGGCTATATTTTCTAATAAATCGTTTTATAGTAGTTGCAGCCTCATTCCTTCCATAAATCTTTTAACTCATTTCTTTTATTTATTTTTTTTTTTTTGCTTTCTGGCAAACTAGAAATGAGTATAATGAAAACCTACTTACTGGCGCGAGAGCAGCAAAAGGAAGAACATTATATCTGCATCTTTATTCAACTGGAAATTCATCAGCAACATCATCGTCGTCATACTCAACGTCACTCATTCCCACTCCCACTCTCGACATCAGCGAAAGCGTTGAAGTTGAAATGGGTTCCGATGGCCTCTGTTTGCAACATACCAGCCATTTTCATATTTCATAGCCACCGTTTTACCTTCGTGTACGAGTATGCTGAGTATGCTTGGGCGGTTCAAGCCCCTTGTCGTTTACTGAAAATGAAGGTTTCAAACAGCAGCAGCGCTCTTGTTTTTCTCTTGACGGCGCATCGCACATTTACCTTCACTATCAACTCTGACCTACTCTTCATATTCTTCAGCACTAAACTCGACTCCTTTCCACTCCACTGTAATTCTTTGCTTGTTCTCGTCTCTAGTGACTTGTGTTTGCGCTATATGGGTTTTGGTTGTTGCTGTTGCCACTTGTGCTGTTCTTATTACTGTCTATTTCGTTACATTTGTTGGGTATTATCAAGCGACAATGAAGTCAAGTGGAATTAAGATTTCAATACCCATTTGCTCATAGAACCATTGAATATCCTGCCCTTCCACACTCACGTACTTGCTAAGCTCCTACTTTCGTTCAACCATTCATTCAATCATGCTTTTAACTCTTAGCTTGTATCGTGCAAGCACGCCTCTTTAGCGTTTTCCTCTGCCATTCTTGCGCATATGAATGTTACTTATGCATAGTTATTGTTGCTGTTATGATTGTTGTTGATTATGCTTTGATATTCACCCTTTGCCGTACACTAAGTCACGCTTTCAATATTCTGTATAGTTAGTAGTCTTATCTGTTTGGCAAATATTTTTTCACTCTTCAGTTAAGCTTTGTTATTATATCTTATCATGGTAACGACCTTTTAACATTTATTCTGGTGGTGGAAAATAGTAGATACCCACATATATGGGTGCTCCACTAAGGCCACCTATTTAGAATTTAGCGCCATTTATGTGTGTGTCGAACTACCAGCGCTGTTGCTTGACAGCTGCCATTTGTGAACTTTGCGGCTTAGTCGTGGAGAATTACATACATAGACGCACAATGTAATTACTACCAAAAGGGTGAGAATTTTCGCAAGACAGTCCAACAATGCATTAACTCGCGCCGCAGTAATGGGAATTTCAAACCAAGAGCAAGCGAAATCATGCGTTGTTGTAGAATTGTTTGAAAAGGAAGATACATATGTAAATGCCAATGTTTCAAGAAAAATTCCTACAACAAGCTAAAATTGGCTTCGGCTTAACTTACTTTAAAATCGACAATAACTAATGAACAACATCTATGATACTCCACTCCGCTCTATCCTAACTATCAGCAGATAATAAAGGAGATGACTACAGCGGTGGCGAAACCCATTTTCCTCTCTCGCGCGTTGGTCAGCTGGGAGATGGATTACATAAAATCCCATCCGCCCTACTTGTAATAAAAGCAGAATGCTTCTGAACATTTCACCTATAAAATTATAATATAAGAATGTCCAGTGTGCTCTAAAGTTTAGGGTGTTGCGAATAATGGGCGGAAGCCATGGTACGCTCTAGAAACAGAACAATGGGAGATAAATAGAGAAAATATTCATAGATCACGGAGATCGACATTTGCCACAACTTCCATACCTTTCAATAGAAGTAACTGAGAAACGGATACCCTTCCAGGCGCTGATGAGATCACAACCATTATGGCTGGTTTGAAAACGGATATTTGGGGAGAGTCCGGTGATTTCTTCCAGCTACATTCAATGAGGTAAATTTGCAGACATCCAGACCACTGCAGCGTTAGTAACTCGCCTCCTAGTCAATTCCCTGACCAAGCTGTCATAAAAATGTTTAGATCAATAATTACCAACCCAAAATGTACACAAGAATGTCATACAGTTATATAACAGCACATTGCCAATCTGTGCTTAATCCTGAGGCATCGTGAGTTTAGAGAAAGCAGATGAGTGCATGAAGAAAGTATCTGATGAAGGATTTGGGTAATCGAGTTCAGGAATAAAAGCCTCCCTGGGTGAACTGTATAGTAAAGTATAGAAGAGAATATCTACAGCTACCAACAGTAAGTGAACCAAGATTATCGCGCTCGCTTTGGTTAACACTCGAGTTTACAAAGGCCCTCAACAACGAATATAACAGTTTCCCGGAAGAATTCTAACAGCGCACTACCCTATTGGCGCAGAACGATTTCTATAAGTGCTGTACTTATGTGTGTGTCATGATGCAGAAGTAGAGTAGAGTCCATTGAGCGCTCGGAAAGTATAGTAACCCTTCGAGGAAAGCGCTTTAAATAGATTTCTCGTGTGCCTCGAGAACCAGGACAGTTTAGGCACAGATTTGATGGAGTAGTAGATTGGATTCGCCAAAAAGAAAGGATGGTTAAAAGAAATTTGCGGATAGGACTGGATAAATTTTTTAAAACAGTTTAGGTACAGATTTGATGTAAGAGTAGGGAGCTATAGAGAAGATAGTGCAGAAAAAATCTCTCCTGGAAACCCTAATGGGTGTTAACCTGTCTTATCTAACCTTACCTTATCATAATATGTATTTCGTGAGAGTCAACCAAAATTAGGTACAGTATAAACATTTTTTTTTTGTTTTTGGTTTTCCAAATGATAAGATCTTATCAACTGAATATAAAAAAGAAAAATACTTTCTTGTATTGTAACATTTTCACGGTATACGTCTGAATTTTTGGTGGTAAACGTAAATTCTCATTATTTGGATATTGCAACTGCTAAAAAAGAATCCTCAGCATAATACTCGAAGGTAAGCCTCTTGTGATATAAATAGGGCAGCTCTGAAAGCCATTCGTAGTAAAAAAAACCATATATTAATAAAACTCGAGCAAAGTATTCGTACCAGTTCTCATATACACCCCACTGTGTATTATAAACACATCACTATTTTTCATACAAAACTATAGTCCGCATTCCAAAAAAAACCAGGTGACACAAAATTTCAAACTTTGTACAAAATTTTTCAAAATTTCATCACGACTTTCAATATTTTAACCAGAATTTTAATGCAACAAATTGCAAGTTTAAAGAGACCACAAAAACACCGCTGATTTTTTGCAATTTGATGTGTTGTCACGAATTTTTTTCAATGGGCTATAAAACTGCCTATCCGGAAAAATTCTAAAACTTCTGGTAAAAGGTGGAAAGTTTTGATAAAATTTTAAGCAAAATTTTAAACTGTTCAGTGCAGTTAAGTTCTTAATGGAAATAAACTATAATTCGAATAAGAATCTAAAAGTGTTTGTTTTTTAAGACAATCAATTTAGAAAAACTTTTATGCCAAGTAAATATAAGTTCATCTTGATTTCATTACATATTTGAAGGTTTAGAATTTTTTAATTATTTTGAATTGTTTTCTATTACTCACCTTGAAATTCCTTACGTGCCGCACTCACCGACGTCACAATGTTCGCCACATGACCCAGCACCGTCGCGAACAGCATCAGTCCGAATAGCAATTGTAATATCACAAAGACGTATTCACCTTTCGATCTGGGCTTTGGCAAATCCCCGATCGTCGTTAAAGCTAACGTACACCAATAATAACTTTGTAAATATTGTTTAACTACATCGGCCGATTCGGAATCATGGTATACCCAATTCCTCGAACCGAATCCATTGTTCTTATGTATAATATGATACAGACATCCGTTCCAATGGAATATCACAAGTAGGTAGTGTATCAGCGCTGTCGAACGAAATAAGTTCGGATAGTTTGTATGTCGTTCGGTACGATCCATAAATGCCCAAAATCTATAGATTTTCACCAAACGAAATGAACGCAATATCGAATTGAATCCGATTGATAGATATAAAAAATCCAATGGCAGCAAACATAGGCAGTCAATGTAGAATGTTGTCGAATTCATATAGTGTTGACGCAATTTGGTTGCATCCGTTTGTAGTACACCATCCTCCAAGTAACCGGTACGAAAATGAAAGAATATATCTATGAGATATAAAAAATCTGAGAAATAATCGAGACAAAACCAAATGGCAATCGTTCGTCGATTGATCTCTTGAAAGGCGAAACGATAGATTATAACCCAGAAATTATAGAGGAACGCTAGTGATACGACCATCGACCAGTAGTAGCACAGACGCCCCGCCGGATCGAACACAAAGTGGAATTTACGCGAGGCAGTGGCGGCACGAAATCGTTGCGAGGCGGTTCGATGTGGTTGCTGCTGATGATGTGACGCTGCGGACTGTTGTTGTTGTGTTGATGATAAATGCGATTGATGATGCGCATGAGGATGGTGCGCATGCGACACCGATGCCGAATGGTGCAGCTGATGTGACGAGTGATGCGATTGTGAGGGGCCGCTATGTGGCGGGGCAGTGGTCGTAGAGGTACCGGAACGTGAGCGGGGATATCTGATACAAAAGAGAAAGAATAGAAATATTACCAAATGAACCAGAAGAAAATATCTCATTTTATATAGCAATTTTCAATAAGTCATTATCTTCTGGAAAATTCACTGATGCTTGGAAACTCGCTTCCATAACTTCTATATATTCAAAAGCGGGTGCCTTCACAAAATTTCACACATGGTGTTGATCGACAAGCTCGCTTGCCTAGGTTTACATTATACTTTTCTTCAATGGCTTAAATCCTTTTGAGTCGAAGGCAGTGCGTTGCCACATTCGATGTTGTTCAATCTGAACCTTTTTCGTCACTTCTGATGTACCATGAAGTATCATTCTGGGTTCATTGCTGTTTATCCTGTTTATAAAGGGCATTCGCTCTTGCTATTCTTTCGCCAGCTTTCTATCATACGCCGACAATATGAAGATTTATTCAGTGGTTAATAATACTAAAAACTAAAACTCCAATCCTGAGACCACATCTTTCTTTAAATATATATTTAAAAATTGCGTCTATGTTTCTTTTTCAAAATCATATAGTTATTAAAAATGCAGTAAAGCTTCTATGGAGGAATATTGCAATCCCTTCAAGAATTTAAGGATCTTGGCATTATCTTTGATGTTTCAGTTATATTTTATGTTCAGTAATATTAATTTTGTCGTTACAAAGGCATAAGCTATGCTTGGTTTTGTACGGCGTAATAGCACTGAATTTACCGATTCGAACATCATAAAACTGCTTGATACCTTTTTGTTCACTCAAATCTCAAGTATGTTGCAATAATCTGGCTCCCTTTCCACCAGTTCCACATTGATAGGATAGGATCTGCCTCGTGCAATGGGTTTCTCGGATCTAATGTCTTTGTATATTGCTCGTTTAGCGCTGCTCAATTTGAAATCCCTGAACAAAAGAAGGTCAATCTAATCCTTAACTTTTAGATTTTGTACTACACAGGAGTTTATGGCCATCACTCAATTTTAGGAAGAATAAATTTTAATATTCTGCTGAGGTACCTGTATATTCGTGCTTCGTTGTCTTTCTGTGCAGACAATTTTAGAGTGAATTATGCACGTAATGCATCCATTGGAAGGGCTATTTGCGAATTTAACCAAATCTCAACGACCATCGATCTTGATTTTTCTTTGCTTAAAAAAATATGTACTGATATTCTGAATACGATGCTTTAATTTTAGTATAATTGTTAATTGGTCTATAAGAAATTACTGTTTCAGAAACTAAACATGCGAATAAATAAAATAAATTCACATAAAAGCTCAAAGCCAACCGCGCACATTTGCAGCAATTTGATTGAAATTTGGCTGAATTTTAAAAGGAAAATTTTAAAATTTGCCACGTGACTTCAACTCGCGTAAATCACCTCGAGGAATTCAAATAAATCTTTGCGGAAAAGGCGAAGAGAGTTACGAGTGTGTGTACGAGCAGGCAAATTGATTTTATGTATTTGCCACTGCATGTGCACCAATCTATTTGGATTCTTAAATGCGTCAAGCGAATGCAATCCATAAATTCGTTTGGATTTAGTGTGGTGCATTGAGAGCAACGTGAGAGAAAAACTTATACGCTTAGCGCGACATTTGGAAATCAAATGTTGCCAATTGCCTGCAGGACAGTGAATCACAAGCCAATCCGATTGGGGTTTGGCGCATTTTGGTAAACTAATGGGCGTGTGAGGATGTGAGGAAGACCTGCCCTCATCTTCACAATAACAGCAGTGTGACATATTGTCAAGATTTTTGTATTATATTTATATTTTATCCAACTTTTTTTATTTTTCTCTTGTTAAAATATATGTAGTTCGCGCTGCAATAAAAACCATTTAACTCAATGTTCTAACCTTGGTATTAATTTTAATAAAATTCAATAAATTTCCATTATAATTTCAAACCTTTCGATTAGAATTTTTAGAAAAATTCTAGGTAAGCAGTTTTGTAACTCATTTAATTTTGGTATAAAAAAAAGTAAATTTAAAGTGGCTCGAAATTCGCGTTTATTTTTTCTTAATTTTAAATATATATATTTTTTTTTGTTTGGTGGTATGACGCATGCTCGATGAAGGGTCACACTACACGACGCGCGTCTGCCATTACTTACTCTACTCGGCTCTAGAAGTAGCCTATATTGTGGAAAACACTATAAGTATGTCGTCTGGAGAACAATAAAGAGATCTAAAATCATTATCGGTCTGAGAAAAATATTTCTTTATAGTTGGCTCCTGGGCCGAAAAAGGAACTAATATACGATATTATCTAGCGGATACCTTATGATTTTCTTACACGCAGCCGTATTATGTCAAGATTTTAAAATCGGAAGTGGCAAAGGAATGGGTAATCCAACAGATTGTCTTGACAGTCAGGCTGCTGCAAAAGACACGAGAAATATGCACTCAAAGACTATGTATGTGAAGATAAACCAGCTAGAACATAAACAGGTATCAAGACATTGCTACCCTGGGCTAACGAAATGGCGAAGTCTGTATCTGCGGCTCATCAAATGGAATCAGAGTCAATTGTTATTCCAGATTTCGTAAATACTGTTAAGTAAACCGAGCCATAAGCTACAATACTAAGTGCTTCTTGAAGAGGTGGAACAGGAAGTAGCAAGATTTTTTATTAAGCTGAAAAGGCAGAAAATAAAACCGGTGGTTAGGTCGATCGTCGCGTAGTATTCATTGTGCCAACGTACGGCTACCAAAGGCATCATCTGCAATCCAATATGTGTCTCCTATCGGGAGGAGGATAAAAAAGAGAAGAGCATTTCGTCTGACTTTATTCGATATTTTTTGGGTTAAGAAGGCGTATATTTGGGTCCGAGGTATTGATAATGGATCAGCCATTGAATATTCTTCATTTTTTCAGCGTGTTCTCATTCAATAAGGAGTGTGGCAGCTGTAAGAAGCCATTTATCTTGTAAGCAGCGATGTGGAGAAGAAGGAGACTATACAACTCTACTTCCGGTATAATCTAGGTGAATGAGTTAAACGCTGCTTTATTAAACGAAAGAATCTCACGTCCGTGAACATCAATAAGCTGAAATTATTTATTCTGAGAATAAAGTGGTTTTTAGAGATGGCGGTAATTCTAAATCCTCTGTGATATCATAAATGGCAAGAAACCTAATGTGACCCCCAGCGAAGACTGTCGAACCTAATCTAACTAAGCTAAGCTAACTAAGTATTCCAGAAAGATGTTTCATGCGTATTTACTAGAGCGCATACTTTAGACTGTTCAATATCACATTGTTTAAGATTTATGACGTCTGACACTCGACGTCTAACGCAGGCCATGGCAATGATCAGATCGTGATCGCAAAGACCACGGATAAACATTTTTGATTAGTTTTTGAGCTCATTCTGCTATATAAAAAATAACTTTGACATACAGAGTGCATAACACTATCAAAAAAAGGCAACACTGGTCAAACTGTTGAGGTATATTACTATCCCGTGTCATGACCCTTTGAGGGATCTATGGAGGTACACAGGGCTGCGTCTGCAGCGCCCTGCATCATGAAGAATAAATCAAATCACTAGAAGAGTGAATATGACTGGAATATTCCACTATTTCCTTACTGCTTGAAATTTCCTTCTGGGTAAATTTACCTTTCATTCATGACACCATAATATTTTAACACATTTGGTTGGTGCGCAAAGAAGCGTCGGTGTTACTTTCACAAATATGTGGCTGTATGTTCAGCAATACCAAGAGATATAAATGCATTACACAAAAAGGAAATCAATAAAAATCCTTTTATGCGCGAATATTTTTCACCACAAATAAGAAGCTTAACTAGCAAATAGTTTTAGTGGATTTGTGGTTTTGAAAATTGAAAAAATTTTATAAAATAATTGAGAAGCTCTGCATTTCCTATATGTGAGAAATGTCAATTAAGGCGGAATTTTATAATCTTATGAATGAAGATATGTAGAATTGGGTATTAAACTTAGTCAAAAGCATTTTTTGTCAGAAATAACCATTTGAACATAAAATGTAGCTCACCGGGTTGTTTCCCCATAAAAGTTGTATAGAAAATGAATTTCATTGTATTAGTAGCAAAACCAATATTCCAATTAATTACTGAATATCATTTGATTCAAATAGTTTATTTGGCTGATTTGCAGTAGCTCATCTATAAAGTCAGTTTGATAAAGAAATTTTGAGTTGGCTATTTTAGCAATATTGCATTTAGTGTATTTGTGCGTGGCCGTCCGGGGTTTGTCTTATTTTATTTATTTATTTATTTATTTACTTTTTTATTTATTTTTGTGTTAACTGTCATAAAGTGTCACGGATATTCAAGGATGAAGATGGAAAAGGCCATCTTGAATACCTACGCGTCTTTTTACACCAAACATTTTACTGTTTTAATTACTAAAAAAATTGAGTTAGTCATAAAATATTAAAGTGCTTTAAAAAAAATTCTGGCATTAATTGCTACCTTTTTTCTTTTATTTATTTATATTTTTTATTCTTAATTGCACTGCATTTTTTTTAATAATTTGTTGAGTAAATCATATCTTTGAACTTTCAAAGTTTTTAAAAAATATTGTAATATATTGACAACAACTGCTAAGCACTTTTTCTTTTTTTGACTTCTTTTATTCTGTTTCGCAGTTTCGACAAACGCAGCTCTCACTTTGATGGTTTCAAGTTTTCGATATATTGAAATATCCTTCAAATCAAAAAATGATTAACTTTACATTGACTTAATATATATTTTTTACTCAGGCTTCTGGACCATTGTAATGTTTTCCGAGCGAAGGTAAATAACTACTCCGACAACCAAACGGCAATTAGGGCCTTGGGCTCGTTGTTTGTGCTTTCGAAATGAGTCACAGGATTTCCAGGCACAGTGGCAATGAAAACTGCTTGGCTGATGAGCTGGCTAGATAGGGGAACGTGAACGCTGTTTCACCGCAAAATGAGAGAATCTGTGGTGTATTCCTGGAAAGATGGGCTTCATGTCAACGTAGCGAGCGTTGAGTTAGTGCGCAAACGTGTAAAGTCCCGAGATTCTTCTAGCCACGAGTAGATCGGAGACATTCAAGGTAATTTCTATGGGTTTTCTTAGAGCAACCTTAGCGGGAATTGTCCGTTACGTATCCATGCGATGAGACTTGGGATTGTTTCAAGACTTTTCTGCAAAAGATGTCTGGAAGATGGGATGAAATCATCTCAGAATCTTCTTCACACCAGCGAATATAGCAGGTTTACACACCTGATGAATTTCATCAATAGGTCGAAGCGGTTATTACAAATACGACGATTTAGCCACTGGCATATCCTGTACCTACGCACAAGCAAAGGTGGGATTAAGAAATTATACTCCATCGGAAATCACGGCATTCAATCTGCTTTTAGCTAATTCCATGTGTCAAAAAGTTCTCATTGTTGAGAGTGAGCCAATTAGACTACATAGCAGTAATAATTATCGATTAATTAATATTAAATATTTGAGCGCACTTGTTTAAGGCGAAAAACACCAAATTTCATTTAGTACGTCAATGATATGAACTGAGTCTGAATCATGCTGTCGATTGGTGTTTTGGTGTAGGGCAATTAAAGAGGTTTTATGAAAAATCGAAACAAGAAATTATGTATGACAATGTGTCGTTAATAATAGAACCACAGATACATCCGACAATTAACCTGTTCTTAAGAGCCGACTTCAACGTTAAAAGGAAACAGAAAGCAACTGTAGTTCGACAGACAATAACAATTGTGCGGAGGTATTTTCGTGCATCCAGACATTAAAAATCTAATTGAAGATTCAACTTTCCACTGTGCCAATTCTCCTCTATGCTGATCGTTTTTTTTCTAATGATTCGCTTCAAACTCATTAGTTTTTATTGATACATACATATGTAGATGATTTCATACGTCCTCATTTCATTTTAAGTACTTTTTTCTAACGCCTCTGCTCTGATACGGCGATATTCTTATATACCCTATAAAATTTATCAAGTGAATGTGAATGAGCTAATCTGTAAATTGTTCCAGGGCACTGGGCAGTCGCAAAATATTAATTTATTATTAACTAATATAGCGAACTGAAATATTTCGCTTTGCAAGCTGTTCAAAGTTCATAGTTAAATATAATCAGCACTAGTATGGCCACCTTTTGTGAATGATTTAATGCTAAGTAATCTATCAAATCTCACCTATCAGTGCCGTTGCAGAAATTCCCGCTAAATTGATTACTCCCCGCGAATCCACCGGCCAATGTGTTGTCTTGGGAACCGCGCGCCGTCGCCGATCGTTGCCACGAATCGAGCAAAGGCTGCTCGCCGGACATCGCTTTCAGGCGGCCGCGCGATTTGCGTCGCTGTTTGTTGCTGCTGTGCAGTAAATCCATTTCGGAGGCAGTGCTTACAGTGGCCACATGTGGATTGGAGGCACGTGATGCACATGGTGTGGCGAGGCTGTCGTGTGATGTGAAGAAACCTTGCTGTGAGACGCTCTGACCGAATTTCGGCTGTGGCATGCTAAATTTCGATCCGAGATCTATGAGAAGCAGAAAAAAGAATATATTTATAAAAAGGTTTGTGAGTTTAATAATTTTATACAAAATTTAATAGAAATTTAAGAGAAAATTTGATAAAAATGTGTATAAACTCATTTAAAATATGAACTGGCTGGGTTTTATAAGAAAATATTGAAGGAGCCGCAGCCTTTGCTGAAAAGATTAGAATTGAACTAAATGAGTGAGAGAGGCGGAATTGAAAGATTTTGAACGATAGACTGGATAGACTGGAATTCAATTAAAAGGAAAAGTATGGAAATAAAATTAACTGAATTCAGAAAACCAATATTAATAATACTTTTGAAGTTGAGTGGTGTGGGAGTGGAGTCGAATTATGTGCGATGGAGTGTGGAGTGTGGAGTGTGGAATGTACCAAAAAAGATAAAAAACGAGTGGAGTGAGAGTGTGAAAGCTCATAGGAGTAGAGTAGAGTAGAATAGAGTGGAGTAAAGTAGAGTAAAGTAGAGTAGAGTGGGGTGAGGGTAAGATAAAAATAGGAATATATTATTTCGGGTGTTTTTCAAGAGCTTGAGAACTTAAAATGGTAATACAAAATAGAAATTATATTGGAATTAATTTTTTTATATTATCATTTGGCAAATAATTTCATAGCATTTTTTTAATATGATATCCGGGATATGTTCGTCGCGGCTACGAGTCCAATAAAGCTGGTCGTAAGGCGTCAATCGTGGCTTGAATATTGCAATAAATTGATTGCTAAGCGCACGAGTTTTTCCGTCTTTTTAAAAATAAATGTTGTCGATGTTTAGCTGAATAATTTTGGAAACAAAAATTCAGTTGGTATGGCTCGGTAGGGCTCGCCATTCACCGTAACAGCAGCTCCTTCCCCATTTCAAAAGAAATAAAGACCGATGATGCCGCCAGTGCTCTGAACTTCGCTTCGCAAATAAATTTTTTTTTCTATTCGCCAGCGTGGTTCTGCCTCCCGATATATTGCATATATTTATTATTTATATAATTGATAAAAATAAGGTGGTTTGGAGTGAATTGTAGTTGAATAGAGTGGCGTGGGATGTGCCAAGCAGATAGAAACGAAAGGCAGTGAGGTTTGGGATAAAGGCACGAGTGAAATGAAGACGGTCGGAATGGAGCAGATTGCATCCAGTAGATAAAAAAGCAGAGGACTGACAAACAAAAAATAGATAGTAGTGGAAGGAGACATATGGGAAGGAAATTGGAATGAACAGGAATGGATTTTAGGGGATTGCATTGGAGTGGAGAAGGCAATAATAGAGCGTGATATAGGAAAATATAGGTTGAAGTAGAGTGGGGAAAGGTGAAAAGTGGAGTGAGGAGTAGTAAGATGGAGGAAGCACAAGGTAGGTAGCAGTGACATGGATTGGAGTAGAGTGTGACATTGAAATAGAGTGAAGGAAAGAGAAGTGAGATGTAAGAAGTACATGACAGCGAAGTGGATTGGAAGGGAGTGAAGAAAAGTGTATTTTAATAGACAAGATTAGAGCAGAGTGGTATTTAAGAAGTAGATTGGAGTGGGTTTGGGTGTAGGATATTTGGAAGTAGAAAACAGATAAGAGTATAAAATGTGGAAGAAAGTGCTACTGATGAGAGCCTGATGAGAGACTGAAGAGAAATTCAAATTTTAATGGATTTCAGTAAACAAAAATAACGGGAAATAACAAGACCATCCAACACTGGTTACTCAACACGAACTAGTTAGTAAGATGAAGGATATTTACGTGTTCAACTTTGCCGAAGACAATGCTGATCCAGATGGTCTGAATACTTTTTTTGCGAATTCCTGAAGTTTTAAAATTTTTAGTGAAAGCACGAATAGTTTATCACGAATATTATGCATAAAATGTCATAAAATATTATTTCTGTCACCAGACTTCTATAAGAGAATTTAAAGAGGAAATTTTTTGTAGTACAGTTTTATCCTTTATTTCCTACCAAAATGAGTATTTATGACCCTTCTTAAAAAAGGTGTAATGAAAGTTCATTAAAAAAGTCTGTTAAGAGGGAAAAATGATCCGCATAAATTTCAAATGGACACGTTTACAGGAAGTAATTTGGTATGGCTTAAGATAAGTGCACGAAAACAGCTTTTTACAACATAATTTTTAAACATTTTGGCAGGATATATTAAAATAAGAAAATAATTGGAACGTACTTTTCTCCTAGGTGTTTGGCCGAGCTCCTCCTCTTCCCATTTATGGCGTGCGTCTTGATACAGTTCCCCAAATGGAGGGGCCTACACTTTTAAGGTGACTCCAATTGGCAAATGGTTTTATGAGAAGCTTTTTCATTGCAGAAATACACAATTTTATACAAAATAAAATTATTATTTTGCCGTTGGCTGCTGAGGGGCGACCGTCATTAGAAAAAACTTCACGCACCAACCCATTCGGCTACGGCGGCCGAAATATGCATTAAAACACTTAAAACTGTAAATAGTTACAAGGGAGGTTCAATTTTCATCGAAACCTTTTTTTTTTTGACTTACTGTAATGTAAGGGATGAAACAAAAACTAATTTAATGTAATTCTCCCAATCAAAGTAAGGATTTTGTACGAATTTAGTCCTCTCTGTTTTAGTTTGTATTTTTATGCTCCCAAGTGCACATAGTAGAATGTGTTTACAATGTATCAATACCGAATGCGCACACATTAACTTGGGCATATCGATTTTGCGCAATCATCATACCCTGTATTATTTTTCGGTTTAGTGATCCTCAGTAAAATTGTCTGTCTAAAATTTCTGCATAACAATTTAATACTCTAACTGACTAGTGAACTTCTAATACGCTTGATTCGAGTAAAATTTAAACGCCCATTTAGGTAGGATATAGAGGATTAAATGAGCTGCAAAAGCTCTTCATTAAATTCTTATACAGAAGCCTTAGCCACACCCATCTCATCATATTTAAATAGTTTTATGCATAATATTTTCAATAAACTATTCGCATTTTCACCCAAAACGTTACAGTTTAAAAAAATCACTCATACCCTCTGGACTAGTAATGCCTTCGACACAGTTGATCCTGGAGGTATCCTCTTGTTCGTGTTAGGTAACATTTTTGTAAAATTGTTGGTCTGTGAAAATGAAGACATTAAAGCATGAGCGTAATATAGTCAAGTAAAACGGCGTGAAAATTAAACTTTCAAAGCTTTGTTTCGTGAAAGCTTTTCCAAATAAAGCTTGTGAAAGCTTGCATCTTTCCAGAAAAGCTTCTGACTGGATAATGCAACAAAGTCACATATGTTAGTGAATATTATAATATATGAATGAGCCTTTTCTACATTTCCTAGCATGCCACTAAACACTACACATTTAATTTGATTTCAAGGCTTACCAAGAAAACTCTGCCGATCGATTGAAAAGCGACGCAAGCTACCCAAATCGATAAATTGTTCATCGCCCGTCAGCGTTGGCGTAATCGACAACTCTGTCGTGTGAAAACCCGTATTGCTTTCGCCGCCACCACCGCCACCGCTAAAGCCCACACGACTGCTACCGCCACCACCACCACCACCTCTACTGCTGCCACCACCACCTCCACCGCCACCGCTCGTGCTGAAGCAACCCAAAGTGTTGCCATAGAAACTGCCATCTAACTCAGCCATTTGTTGTTCATTGGCCGTGAGCGGTTGTATCGAGCGCGAACTGTGATCACGATATAGCGGACGTGGGGACGGCACTAAATGGCGCAAAGTACCGTTCAAGGAGAGACGCGGATGCATTATCTCGGGATAACTGGCACGCGGCTTTTGCGAAGACTGTGGCTGTCGGCTCAGCGAGAAGTAATTGCGTGGATTTAAGTTTGAAGATGGACCGCTGCCAGTGCCAACATTGCCATTACCACCATTACTTTTGCCTGCACGAATAACGCCACCAATATCGCTGCTCATTTTCAAGCGCCTGAACGATGCGATTTTGGCTTTGAATATCACTTTTTTAGTTTTACTTTGAACTGCCTTCGCTTTGGTTGTGTGTGTGGAGCATTTGCTTTCTGTCACTTTATTTGCTGTAACTGTTGTTGTTATTTTAGCTATTTTACTAGCGTTTTTCGGTTTGAACTGCTTGAACCGATGCCGCTTGGTCGTTACCACTTGACCACTTGCTTCCGGCTCGTCCGCATCTAAGATCCGCTGCCCATCATCGTGACTATGAAAATAACCGGAAATTGGTGAAGTTGGTGGTAAGTCTATATATTTAGTTGTTATATGGGATTGTTGTTGTTGCATTATAAAATATGTACGTATATGTAGTTTGAGGAGTCGATAAATGGTTTATGGTGCGGGCGAACGGGCATTTGTGCAGACGCATATGGGTACAAACGGAAGGCGGATACAGGTAATACGATGTATTGGCGTATTTGGCGAACAGTAAGAGGATTAAGACAGCATGTTTATATATATGTGTGTGGGAAAGAGAGAGAGAGAGAAAGAAATAGACCGTTGGAAATGTGGTTATTCAATAATTCACACAAATCGCTATGGCTAAGCGAAGAGAAACATGTGAAAAGCATTCACATAATGAAAAAACAAAAACACAAACGAATAGTAACAACGAAAATGTGTTAGGCTAGGTACAAGCAAGGTAGTGGTGGCAGGCGGGCGATTGGCTCTACTAAGCGTGGTATAAATATCTTGCTGTCTGTGTTTGCTGACTATTTTGCAAATTGGACCATTGACTAGCTGCTTAGGACTACCTGAAATGAACTATAACAAATAAAAAAAAAACAACAGCAATAGTGGACAACACAGCATTTTGGGCATTGTGGATATAGCGGTGGATTTGGGCGGCAGTTTACTAGTGGTGGTGGTGGTATTGGTAATGCTAGTGATAGTGGGGTTGGTGGTGATCTTAATAAATGACTGTGGGAGTGTTAGTGGATTCACACTTTTGAACGGCACAACTAACATGAAACAACATTTTTTTTTATTATTCTACATATTACAGTTTTTTATATCTTGGTTGAAGTTGTTTTATTTTTATTTTTTATATTTATCTTATTTTTTAGCTTACGCAGCTGTATCTGATTATTTGCTAATAACACTGGTTTACAAATTTAATTTTTTTTGCGCAGCCCATGCTACTATTCAAATCTTTTGTAGAATTGCTCGGTGATTCCGAAAATCGAGTTACAATTGAAAAAATGTTTTTAAATTTTGTTCCTTTATATTGAAACCTGTTCTTTTAAGAAAAAAAATCAAGCTACTAGCGAAGAAACTACGTAAATAAATAACTAGAAACTACGTAAAAAATAATAAAATAAAAATAATTGTGTATGATCTGGTGAACATAACCAAGTCGCGGATTGTCAATGTATACCTACAGCGAGCTGCATGCGCTGGCGGATATGCTACGAATACTAATACATTTATTTATGATACTTTTTTAATAATAACTTAACTTTGCTAACATAATTTATACTTAGTTTAACTGTAATCTTTTCTATTTGATGTATTTGTATATTAAAATAATTCGTTCTACGCAACGTTTACTGTTTATTTTGTTTATTTATTTAATTAACAAAACTTAGATGCTAGTGCAAGGGCATTGACTCTTGCGGGTAGTTTAGTTACACCGTAGGCATAATCACCTTATTACATGGGTCATTTCTCATTAATTTTGTTTTACCACTTAATGTCCAAAACTTTACTGTTTTGAAGATTTAGATATTAAAAGATGCACCAGTTAATATAAGTCATCAATAATAATTGAAAAAAGCCTTGACTGTTAAAATGTCTGCGTGATAAAGTTTTTACTTCACGATTTTTCTCTAAGTGTTTGCCACTTCACATCATTAAAAAAAAATGCATGGAAGCTATTCCGCATAGTTTGTGGGCTTATCAAATGTAAGCTAATGGTGATGTGAATATGTAGTCTACCCCTGCCAAATGTCAACCTCACCTTCACGCGATACTCCCTGTCTCAAAACTAATGAGGCTCTGACGACCGAGTATAGGTGGTATAACCTAACCATCCATGACAGAAGAAATAATGTTACAAACAGCGCTGATACCACGTGTCTGGGCCACCGGAATCAGAGAAGTAGGCTGATAACCTGCAAATCTTAAACTCAAACCTATCAACGAAACCACGTGGTCCTTTGTGCCCTCGCGGAACCATAGGAAGTTATATACATATATTCCGCATATTCATTCAATAACTAGTATATCTTTTTAGCTATCCGAAAAAGTATATTATAATACAGGGTGGCTGATGAAAGCCGCTACCAAAAAAAAATTGAATAACTTTTTTTCTTTTTAAGTTATCTGTTCCATTTTTGTTTTCATTTGCAGATTGATCTTTAAAATTTATTAAAATGGATAACTGGGACACGCAAACAAGAATTTGGATAGTCCGCCGCTATCACGCACTGGAGTCCGCAGTTTTGGTACAGAGAGAGTACAGGCGGATGTTTGGCGGCGATCCCCCGAGCAGATGGACCATAATGAGACTGGTGAATAATTTTGCTGAGCAAGGAACAGTCGCAAGAAGGCCTTATCATCGAAACCCACCAGTTCGGACGGAGGAAACGATCGCTGCTGTAGCTGCAGCTATACAAAGCAATCCAAGGGTTTCAACAAGAAGCTTATCTGCTCAACTTGGTGTCAGCCGACAGTCTTTGCAAACAATAATGCACAAAGATTTAGACTTATTTCCCTACAAAATTCAAATGGTTAACAAACTGAATGCAGCAGACTTGCCGATTCGCTTGGAATTTTGCCAGAAGATCCTGCAAATGGTGGAAGAAGACCAAAACATGTTAAACTGCCTTTTCATGTCTGATGAGGCCCATTTCGATTTAAACGGCAATGTGAACAAACAAAATTGTCGAATATGGAGTACTTCTAACCCACAGATACTCCACGATACGGAATTGCATCCTCTTCGCGTGACAGTGTGGTGTGCGGTTTCTTCACGCTGTATTGTCGGGCCTTATTTTTTTGAAGAAAATGGTCACACCGTTACGGTTACTGGAGACCGTTATTTGAAAATGCTGAAAGAATTTTTCTATCCAGAACTACGCCGAAAGAGAATTCCTTTCAACTCTGTGTGGTTTCAACAAGATGGGGCAACGTCTCACATAGCCCAGACTGTTATGACAGAGTTGCGACGAAAATTTCCCAATAAACTGATTTCAAGAAACTCCGAATTTCGTTGGCCCCCCAGGTCGCCTGACCTTACTACACCTGACTTTTTCTTGTGGGGTTTATGTAAACAAGAAGTTTATAAAACAAAGCCAACAAATTTGGATGAACTAAAACAATCCATTGGGGCAACAATTGCGGCTATTCCTGTCGCAACTCTCAAAGCAGCAATGAACAACTTTTTACTAAGATGCCGCACTTGTGTCAACGAGCATGGGGGGCATTTAAATTCAATTATTTTTAAAACTAGTTAAGCTACATTTAATAAAATTTAATGACCTTCAACTTGAAAAAAAAAAATAAATGAATTCCATACACTAAAAAAAAGTTATTTGAGTTTCTTAATGTAGCAAAATTCATCAGCCACCCTGTATTATAGGAATAATGTAAATGTGTAAACGCAGCAGGTAGTCTAACAGAATGAGAGATCGTTTCCAGAAGACCTTGCCTGAGTGCATAGCCCAATCATTTTTCAATAGTGCTTTTTTTCTTAATTACGCTTATGGGATTCATTCGGGGAAAGTATGCTATACCGTGATCGTGGAAAAGATCTGCAACAAAACTTGGCTAGAATTTTTCGACTTTTCCTTCTGCTGATTGCATGACTTGGCTCGTGAACTGAATTCTCTGATTTCTGCCTTGACGCTAAATCTTCTCTGTGATATTTTCGTTCTTTTTTTATTTAGGTGGCCCTATGTAGCATATAGAAATTATCTAAACAATATGAACCTGAAGTAACTAGAATCAGTTTCCCGGTAACCCCTTATAAAAGCCAATTTTATAGCATATTTATATACAAGGAGGCGCAAAAGTAATCATCCAATTTTGTTCTTGAATAACTTTTTTACTAAATAAAATCAAGGGTTTTTGAGTGATGCAAATTTTTATTTTGACCTTCACTTTGTCTATTTTGCATGCTGCAGTTGTCTATAAGGCTCTCTTCATGTTCGATCTGGCACAGAGGATTGGCGATGACAATGTGCAATGAGGCGTCGCTTGGAGTGTTTAAGAAAAAGATTCTACAGAAGACCCTTGCACGTTGGCGACGTCGTATCGTAGGCGATGGAACAATGAGCTGAATAAGCTATACAACGACAAAAACGAATCGCGGGAAATTAAGATCCAGCGTCTTCGTTGGCTGGAATGGATACAAATGATCCGGCTCTGCAAGTATTCGATGCGGTACCTGCTGGTAGTAGCAGAGGAAGGAAGGTCTCCTCTACGTCGGAAAGATCAGGCGAATAAGGGCTTGGCTTTGCTTGATGTTTCGAACTGGCTCCGGTTAGAACGAGAAGGAAATGGTCAGAAAAGCGTAAGCAGTTACAGCGCCAATCAAAAACAAGAAGAAGTTGAAAACAGGCAGAAGTTTTAATAAAAATATGTGTGGAGTTTTATTCCGCCATAGTATGTTTAATTGCAGATAGTTATCTTTAAATTTTTGCCCTATTAAAGCTGGAAATTTTTTCATAAAAACCCCGAAATGACTCATAAATTTCTCAGAAACTGTAAGACCTATCGAAAATTGGTGGAAACACTGTTTCTAGTGAATTTTGTTGTCTTCTCTTTTCCTTTATTTCTATCAGGGTTGTTCATGAATTGCATAAGATGATGTAGATATGTACGTGATTAACTGCAACCACTTTTTCTTTTGGCCGAGTAACGGTGAATTGCGCATATCTCGAAAATTTGTCCTTAAAAAAAATAACTCGATTTTCTTAACCTGATCGTAATTCTACAAATGAATTGGACACTGACATTAATTTCTACGCATTTCTCTGTAAGCCAGTGTAAATTTCATTTTCCGGCAACTTTTTTGGTTTGTGTCCATAACATGCCAATAACAACGTGCAACTTAGTTTCTACAAAAACGTATTAAACACTTAAATAAACTTTCATAAAAAACAATTAAATATTTGGAAGACGATCACAGCTCTACTGCACAGAAACACACACTCCGTCAAACATCCACTTGGGCGCATTAGAAAATTATTACATTTGAAACATTAAACACTAATGACAATAGTCCATATATTAATAATAAAGTCAATAAGGTTTGTATGGTATATTTTGTTTGTGTAACTTATACGCGTTTTATGGCACTAATAAATTTATCACATAATTTAGTGAATTGCTATTTCGTTGTCTCCAATACAAATAAAGCTTAGCTTCTTTAATGAGCTTAAGAAACCGCTATAAATATTGTATTTTCACTACGAAATAAAACACATTTGGAAAAGAAAAGTAACAATGTATGTATGAATATTAAAAGAACTCTTACTATTGAACTGTTAATTAACAGATTCTTGTAACTTTTCAGCATTCACACACAGGGTGATTCAGGTAGCGTTTGAAATTTGAGTTATTCTTTTTCTTCTTGATTTTTTTTATTTTAGCAATTAAAATATCAACCGTCATGTGTCAGAAATTACATTTATGGTGCCATACTTGAGTCGCTTTTCTCTGAAACAAAACTGGAAAGTACTAAAATCGTGTAACGAAATGGACCAGTACGGTTTAGTCAGTGATTGTCGTCGCCTATTTCGTCTGGGTTGGGCTCAAAGGAGAGGAGTCTTAAGGGAGTGGGTTTGTTTAAGGGGGTATGTGAATGGGGTAAACACCTCTTCTCTCTGCATATAATCCGGATTTGACAGTTTTACGTTCTTTTTACAACCATTTGATCATAAAAAACGCGTCACACTCGTAAAAACCAAAGCCGAGTCAAGTTTAAGTAATAAGGAAAATTTTCCTAATTAGCAATTTCATCTATTGGAGCGGTGAAGAATGCTATCCATGGCTTTCATATAAAAAGTTTATATATTTTTTCAACACTGAATTTAATTAGATCCTTGATTTTTGTTTATAGACTAAACTAAACGTTGAACAGCACTGGATACCGCTTTTCTGTGTATTAGCCTAATATTCAAATTTATTGCTTCTGGAGCAAATTAATGCTCCCTTTTTTAAGTGTACCAATCAGCGGGAGTGTTGCAAATTTTTCTTATTCGTAAATTTATAATGTAATCGACAAGAGAAAAAGTTGCATTATTTAACAGGTTTCGATTTAGAAAAATCCAGTAAAGTGTATTAGACGTCTAACATCTACTAAAAAGCAAAAAAACAAAAAGAAAGATTTAAAAAAACGAAATAAAAATAAAAACTAGCTGAATAGGGGTTGCAATTTCGTACTATAAGCAATAAAGTGAAAGCGCACTTTTAGGCATTCTACCTTCGTAATTTGAAACTGATTGTTATTTTCATACTTATATGTAATTCAAGGCAAGAGATCCCTACGTAGATGAATTTCCTAGGACCACACTTTTATTTACATTTTTATGCTTTTTCTCTTCATTTTCTTGTCGTTGTCGTTAGCCTGCAGGGTAACGCTTGACAGCTTGTCTTCGGCTTGACTACCTACAACACCCCAGAGCTATTACTGCTTGCTCACACGAGATAATTTTCGCGTGTTGTTGTTTACGCGCACACACTGGCATCATTAAATATTTATTTAATTTTAACAGCCTTGGCAAAATGTAGGCGCATTCGACATTAAACTGGTGGCTCTACAAGTATCCCAAAAGTACACGCATACAGATGTACGAGTAGTAGTTGTAGTAGAATATGCGAATATGTACCCAGTATGGAGCGGAATTGCATCAGTTGCAAAACGGATAATTTGAAGTCTATGCAAACAGGTTTTCTTCTATTAAATATGAATACTTCGAACGTTAAGAATGCGTTAGACAAATAAAAGTGTTCATGGAGCCAATCGTGCGCTTATCTAGTGAATCCTAAAATTCAAGCTTATCATTTCTGCAATACTGCATTGGCCGTCCAATCAATCCGAAGGTAAACTATGAGGTAACAAAGTATTGAAATAAAAGATAAAATGTAAATGATTAACAAAACTTGAGTTTAAATTTCATAAACTCTGCAATTTTTATAAATAAAATTATATCGACTTCATATAATAGAACAATTAATTTAAATAGGAAGTTTTTTGTGAGACAGTGAAAGTTTTCCCAATCAGACGAAAGAAGATATATGCACCCTTTAAAACAATCCTTGTTCACTTTTTTTTATACTTATATGGTGCAAAAATGTCCTTTGCAAAATGTAACCTAAACATCTTGAAATTTCCCAATGAATTATTTTGGGGGGAAAAATGTACTTTCCCTCTATGAAGTTAAGTATACGCCATGGATTACCTCTATTCAAGTTTACGCGTTTGAAACTTTAAAGTTCTTTTAAAATACAATTGATGAAAAAATTAAAACCTGAGTAGTAATAAAATACATAGTTTTACATGCCTGTGCAGTTTTTGAAAAAAAAAATTTATATTCTTTCGTCTATTTTCAATTACTTTTGCAACTTATCCCAAACTGGAGATTTTCGTCATAAATTCCATAATAAATTTTTTTGTCTATAATGGACTAGTTCAGTAATTGGTATAATGTTGATACAGAGGCTGATATGATTATGAGAGTGTAAATACCTGCTGGTATGCCTTTACCTGGTGAAATAAAAGTAATGATGGGGTGGAGGACTTACGAAATAGCAGCACACTTACATTTGCAAGCAAATAAATTCAACTGAATTTGCTGAGCTAAACTAGAAATTTAATAAAAAGAAAGAAGGAAATTGCGGTAGACTTAAATAGCAATGAGCTTTTCGTACGTGACTGATATTTAGCTCAAATTAGGGGAAATCTGCAAAATGGACTTTAAAAGTAAGAGGCCGGCTGCGTATCAACAAAGTATTAGCAAGCGTGTGAAATTATTTGAATTTTGCATCAGATATATATGTTTGTATAGGTGTATCTGTAAACTTTTAAGAACCTTAGTGAATGTCATTGAAATATTGATATGACGACTTTTTTTGCAATTGATTAGGAATAACAAAACATCATTTACTTAGATCTGAAAACTAAGTTCCTTAGAGGCAAACAAATAAATATAGTATCTGCACGTGCTTTTCTCAAAAATTAACAAATTTAAAACACAAAATGTGTTGAATCATTTGGGAATATTGGAATATTAGATTTGAAAGGCATAAAAGAAAAGAAAAAATACTGATTTGATTATTTGATAACTCATTTGTTTTCCTATTTTCCACAATAAATCAGAAAACTAATTTGAGACCGCATGAATTAAGATTATTTTTTTTTTCATTTCATTGCAGTGCGGAGCTCATCATTTTCTTAATGCAATAATAATCGTATAATAATGAATTTTTTTTCAAAATTTTATAAAAGAACGGTGCTAATTTCTTTTTAAAATGAAATCTTTTTAACTGGATTGCATTTATTTTATATTGCATGTAGTTAGAGCTGACCTATTAAGACAAAACTTGTGTGTTATATGAAAACAAAATTCAAAACTCTTTGGTAAGAAATTTAAATTCAGATGTGTTTTTATGTAATCACCTTTTCATACGATACCCAAATTACAATATTTATACATATACAAGCACAAGTTTCTATATTTTTCAAATATAAATATAACAAGCGTCTTAATAAACACCTATGGCGGCCGTCGTAGCCGAATAGGTTGGCACGTGACTACCATTCGGAAGTGCATGAAACACAATGGTAGAACAAACTTTGTTTCTAATATGGGTGACAGCTCAGCAGGTGACGGCAAACCTTCGAGTGTATTTCTGCCATCAAAACGCTTCTCATAGAAAAATCATCTGGCGTTCAGAATCGACTTGAAACTGTAGGTCTCTCAATTTGTAGGACAACATCGAAGCGCACACCACAATTATGAGGAACGGCGCGGCCAAACACACACAAAAGGGTGTAAGGGGAAATTATATATATGTATATTATATAATATAACATTCTGTGTACTAACGCGAATTAAAAAATCGAATTAATGCTTTATATGCAACCGTAGGCATTGTGGGGTACACTTTTGAGCAAATGGCTGACATGACTGCGCTGTGAAAAGTGCTGCATTGTGGTGAACCACTTCTGGGAAACATCTTCACATAAATGGTAATCAGTTTAACTTTTATGTCAGCAATTTTTATAGGTTGTTTCATATACCCTCATTCGAGATGATGAACACCCCGAGTGTCTCGTTAAATAAATTCAATGTTTCTCACCACATATTTGTTAGTTTAACAGCATGCATCCAGAGGCACAGAAAGTTTATTCTCATTGACCGTTATATGTTGTGAATGAAAGTGAGTGCAGCTATGATATTATCGCTAGACCAAAATTTCCTACCAAAGAGAAAGTGCGGAAGTATATGATGAACATCTCGTGGATTTCCGTCGTTCAAAATCCATAAATTTTCCTTGTTTTCGAAGTAATTCAATCGTAAATGCGCCTCGAACGGCAACGAAGATCATAAAATGGATGCAGGACACAGAACTTGGATGGTGATTTAGATACTTTCAACATGGCAGCGCATTCTTGAATTGTGTTCGGTAAATTTAAATACTAAATATGTATGTATTCCGCTGAATTTGAATGAAGCAGCATTGCCTTTATACACCGTCAAAATTTGGGCACACCTATTAAACCTCCGTTGGACCACTTTTTAAAACCTTCGGTGGCGCAACCGGGTCTGGTCTTATTTCTTCCTCTCCGGGGATCCTTTTTAAAAGGTTATATCGATAAATCGATAGAAAATTAAATTCTAGGAAGCTACCTGGAAGCTCACGTCGGTATACCTATATATAAAAATGTTAAATTCACGTCCAAAGTCGAAAAAGTCTGGCCAGACGGGGTACCCAACGGAGGGTTAAAATACCCTATAGTATATTTTGTAAATTTTTCTAATGCCAACTTTCAGAATATTCATTTGAAATGCTTAAATACAGACATAGGAACTTACATTTCTAAGAAAAAACTCTCAGTGAAGTGATGCTTGAGTATTTTCACTTTCTCACTTTCTGCGTGAAATTTTTATTAAAATTTTGGCTTAATTTGAGAGTAAATACGGAAACTCTGAAGTGCGTAAATTCATAAATAATTTCAGTACACATAGATATATGAACATGAATGCATAGATGCAGAAATATCACTTTGTAATTTCTTTTCATTGTTTACTCCCCTCGGGAGCACAGGGTCTCAACAAGACTCAGTCTTGCGCAGGTTCCTGCCGCTATACTCTGTTAAAGAAACTATTAAAAAAATTGCAAGCAATCGAATATGTTTTCACAAACTCTCAAATACATTCAGTGTAAAATTTATATTTGAAATTTGTATTTAACTAAAACTCTGAAGGATGTAACATAAATATACATATATATATATATATGTATATATATAATTGGCGCGTACACTCTTTTTGGATGTTTGGCCGAGCTCCTTCTCTTATTTGTGGCGTGCGTCTTGATTTTGTTCCACAAATGGAGGGACCTTCAGTTTCAAGTCGACTCCGAACCGCAGATATTTTTATGAGGAGCTGTTTCAAGGCAGAGATACACTCGGGGGTTTGCCATTGCCTGCCGAGGGGCGACCGCTATTAGAAAAAACTGTTTCTTCATTTTGGTGTTTCACCTAGATTCGAACCTACGTTCTCTCTGAATTCCGAATGTGTAACATAAAGTATTAGGTAAATACACAAAAAAACACAATACATTTTCTTCACGTTTTAAGTGGTATCGTAACACTTTGCAGCATATTTTTACCTTCAAGATTTTTCAAACACTTATTTTCTTGTAATACTGTTTTTAAAAAATTCTTATTGACTCAGCACAATTAAACTGCTTGTTGCTAACATGCGCCAAAAGTTTACGTGAACTTCGCTAACATGGCAAACACATTCCCGCTTTAATGTGAAGACTTGCAGTTAATCTGCAATGTTAATGTTATTTTTTATGTTTCTCTTTATTTGAGGCACCTGAAAAATGTAGCTGGCGCAAGCAACTTTCACATACCTGCACTTTGGCATATCTCATTTATTTAACATTTTTTACATTTTATGCTATGCTCATACATGCTAATGTGCACTTACATCATCAGAGAATGTCATTAACATTCTCCGCTTACACTACTGGGCTGTACCCAGCCACATTTGTAACGCATCGCATAAGCATGCTCGTACACGCACCTGGATTTCGGTACGCAAATACCGTCACGCAACTGTAATGGTTTTGGCTTAATACCACGATTGAACATTAACTTTTTATAACCTCAACTCTTTCGATATTTACTTCTCAATTTTAATGTGTCATTTAAAATGTATATAAACAATAACGAAGTGCTGTACCTGTAGTTCCATATGGTCTTTTATATTTGCAATAAAGTATAAAACAAAGTTTTTCGACAATTATTTACGCAAACATAAGTCTTGATAAAATTCACATCTAAAATACGAAGGGTTAAAAATTTAAACAAATGTACTCATATTTGCTATTTGGGCTACTTGAAAACTAATCTTAAAATTTGCGAATAAAGAATGAAATAGGGGCAGTCTCAATGGAAAATTAATCAAAAAGTAATCAATCAAACCAAAATTTTTCTTCTTTTTATTTGCTTCCTTAAAATAATACACCTATCGTTAGACAATAAGTAAATGTATTTATAATGAGACAGAATGAGACTGATATTGAAAGGCCAATGGTCTCAAGATTAGCTAGATGAAATATACATGGAATTTAAATCGATTGACTAACTAACAAGGACATGTACGATTAGTTGACAATTCATAATTCATAGGTTTTCAAGGTCTGTTGGTGTTTGACGGTTAAGCCGACTTTGGGTAGATTTCTCTTTATTTAGGAGCCTTCTCATCACAGGATTTGTATGCATTAATAGTCTGCTTATTTTTCTTCTGCTACGCTTTGTATTGCCTCGTTAATAGTATCGATGTCAAGGTTGCGATGAATATATGCGTTGGGTATGTACCAAGATGCGTTAGTCATGGTCCTATTTTTTTTAGACAGAACTCGTTGTAGTTTGCTTAGATTACTTTTTGCAGCAGTGCCCCAAACCTCGATTCCATATATCCAGTTCGTTCGGTACATAAGTACTTTATTTTGTAATGATAGTTTGACTGAGGTCTTAGCAGGCAGTACAATTTCTTAAAACGATTTTTAACTTCCTCTCGTTTTTCCTTTATGTGCTGTACTCCTGCCAGTTTAAGGGGTTACATGCGTTAGAACTTTTTTCGATATTGCGAGGGTATAGAAATACAAAAATCTGGCTGGACAGACATTAACTACAACTTTATTTTACAAGAACTTTTTTAATTTTTACAGATCCATCAACACTTCAAGGAGAAATGATGCCGACCGTCGAGCCGTCATTGTACTTTGGGTCATGTGAATTTTTATATACTAATTTTATTAAAGAAAAATTAAAGTACATTTTTTTATATAGCTTATGTATTAATAAACAGTATGTACATTTTTTTATATTTATTTCTATTGTTATCCCTTCTAAAAACAGTTTTTCTTTTACCGCATTTTTGGCACTTCTGGACCAACCCCCTTAATTTTGAGTCAGTGGTAATGCCAAGATATTTTGCTTTGGTGTCAATATGCACGTCGGAATTGCCAACCGTAACTGGTTCGGGGGTTATGCTTCGGTTTGTGTAGTTTACTTGTATTATTTTACTTGTGTTAATTTCGGTGTTCCACTTTTTGAACCAGTTTAATGTCACATTTAACTCGTTTTGTGGATTTTTTTGCTAGTTTTGTACCTTTAGGACTGTGTCATCCGCAAATGTTCGCGTTCATAGGTTGAATGTCTCAACGTGCGTCATAGTATTTAGCATAGAATTTCCTGTCTTGGATGTAACTCTTAAACATCAGGTAAAAGTCATTAAGTAGCCATGGTTTTAATTTATGGAGCAACCCAGTGCCATACTTTGTCAAAAGTTTTAGCTACGTCGAGGTATATTGACATCATTCATCATAAATTTTTTGAACCACTCTATGAACCTGCTGGATTGTTGAATGATTTCATCTAAATCCAAAGTGGTGTTGGGGTATCAGCTTCATGCTCATTGTAATTGGGTTTACGCGATCAAATAGTTTTTTTTTTCCTTGTTCATTCCGCTCGGGCGCATAGGGCCTCGACAAGACTTGTATTGAGTTGGTTTCGTTAATCTGTTTTGATTTCTGACAGGGTAGGTGATTAGCCTACCGCTACCAGTCCTAAGGGGTAAAAATAGGTAAATGCCCACCTGTCGTTGCTTAGGAATAACGCCTTCTTACTGCTTGGAGCGCCATCTATGCGTCACATTTTTCTACCCGAAGGATCACACAGATGGCTGAGGACTCCGTTAAATTGGTGTGTCTGCGCGATTACCGTAATTTCCGGCTTCCTCTTGCTGGCACCACGGGTGCTATGTGTAACTGCTTGTTTTTGCTTGTTTTAGCAGCCACAATGCAAATAATGCGCTGACTATTGTACGGGAGTAAGGATGAAGAGGATAAGCTTTGGGGTTTGAGGAATTAAATGTTTTTTTTTTTTTTTTGTATTTACTATCCCTGTTAGTAAATAAATTTTGAAAAGTGTGAGAACCGTGCTTTACGTGGGATTCGAACACACAACTTCTGGGATGTCAGGCTAGTGCACTTACGCTAGACTACCGAGGCCGGTCAAATAGTAGTTTTTCGAACATTTTTGAGATTGTCGGTAGCAAGCTGATTGGTCGATACGATGTAGTTAGTGTAGCGTTTTTGTTTGTTAATTTCAGCTACTTTTCAGATCCTAAGGAAACATTTAAGGCTTATAGCATTTCTTGGATGTTTGCCTTGACGGATTATTGCCTTGTCAGGCATATGCTCCATAATTGCTCCTGAAATTTGATCGTATCCAATTGATTTATTGTTCTTTAGAGTTTTTATTATTTGTTTTATCTCTGTAAGTGGTATTTTTTTTAATATGGCTCTGAACCTCGTCTGCTGTATCAATGAGATTTTTGTCGTTATTATTGTTTTTAAATGCATCTTTAAAATGTTGAGGTTTCGGTCCCCTTTTCCAAAATAATAAATAAATAAAGTTATAAATATTTTATAAATAAATTAAAAAAATAAAATGAATTTCTTGGAATTATTATTGCCAAAAATAATTTAATTGGGAATACTAATGTAATTTATTACATAAAAATGCCATTTATTTCAGAAATATTAGTGTGGTTTGCTTATGTGAAAGGGGGCAAACTACGCACTAGCGCAGCAAATTCATTCTCGTACCACTTGACGAAACTAAAACAACTAATTTTATTTTCGTGGGTTCAGATTTTCCATTTCAAGTGACTGAGCTGAATGAATCGCAAGTAAATTCCCTCAATTAATAACATTTACAAATGTCTAGTTATTGGGTAGCTACACCTCGTATAGACATATTCAGTCTACAGTATCAGCTGCTTTAAGAAGATTTAAGGTCAATCAGAGCAGGCCATTGAATGAAGCAACGTAAGAAAAAAGAATAGAAACATGAATTTGCATAACTAATTGTGAATATGAATTAAAGTTTTTCCGTTTACCTGGCAGTCGAGAATAAAAATTAAATAAACTAACAAACCATTTCGTCGGATTCAAATGAATCTACATGCATGCATACATATATAGGTGTACGAGTATGTATTAATTAATGGTTATGTGTCTGTGCTTAATTAATCCTTTCTGGCATATGTTCATTTAAAGGGCTTTGTTTAACTAAGTGGATGCTTAAATAAGTGCATTTTATCCACTCGAACAGCTCACACTTCGTTAGCGTGCATATGTAAATACACATATAAATATATTCAGAAGTGTGAATAAGAGCATATAGAGCCTATAAATAAATAAGAGTATTTAAGCCCGAGCCACTTGAACAATTCGTCGGCAGTCTACTACTAATAGTAGACCTCTTCAAGCTCAAATGAGCACGATTCATTTGTATATTACAATATTTATATACATGCGCACATAGATATACATATACATATGTAAGCGTACTGACTCTGGAGGAAACCCCGTAACTAGCGAACAGTCGCAGGTGGGTTTTCGCCAATTTGGAAACACTTTGCCACTCAAGGTGCGAGTTACGTTATCTGTATTCAACGCGAGAAAGGAAACTGTAAAGGCTTGAACACAAATGTCAAGTTTGTGAGAATCAAAGGAAGTTTTGGTAGCAAAACATACTCCGACTTCGACTTACCACTGAATCTCCGCCTGGTGTCTGGTCGATTACATTATCAAGATTATGTTTTGTGTTGCGGAGAGGAATTAAGGGTACACCAACAACATAAGTTCAACTAGTTCCATATTTGTGTTCGAAAATTTAAAATTTCTTCTAAATCCATAATGTTATCAATCGACAGGTAATTTTTGAAGCAATCGACCTAATTCTCTTAATTTTTTTTGTTTTGAGCAATTATCAAATTATGCTTTATCCAACGCGAAAAAATTGAGTTCGTAGCCAAATGTGAATAAGATGTGGAATATATGCGCTGTAAATTAATGCCCAAGTGTATTGGATAGAGCAGGCCAGTGGCACAGAAGGTGCAGAATCGTCTTTACCTCTTCCTCATCTAAGCGGCTTCTGAAAAACGGCATGTTTCTGCGCGCCTATTCTCTGAACATGTCTGCCCAAAGAACGGAAGTTAGCGTGCTAAGCCTGTGCTTATTATGGCTTAGCACAGATCTGTTCACCTGTCAGTAAAATTTGCATTAAAATGTTTTCACTCATTTCAGAGATTAGCATGGAAAAGCAGCAGCCCGGCAGAGATACGGCAGACACAATATTTTTGTAAAATGAGGTGAAACAATTTTTTTATCAAAAGTATGATGCAAGGTGGGGCAAATTTAATCATCTAAATCTTTGTTTTAATAACGTTTTTATTAAATAAAAAAAATGATTTTGAATGACGGAAATCTTTAATTTGACCTTTGCGCGCTCCATTTCTTGTCTCCTCGTATACTGCAGACGTTTACTTCACAAGAGTCAAATATGATTAACGTATTTCGTCATTTGTAAATTGAATATTTTCAGATAAGGAGATTAATTTCGCGCCACCTTGTGCTTGGCATAATTTTTTCAATACATAAAATTATGAATTTAAGGTATTTTATAACTTTTACATTATTTTGTAATATTCTTTTTGAGGTTAATTTTTATCTCTCAATATTATGAGAAATTTTTGCATACTAGAAATGCACTCGGAGCTTTGTCCGCCGAGAAGCGTCCGCTATTAGAAAAATATTTTATCATTTGGTGTTTCCTGCCCAAAGTGAATTTCGGACTAGAGCTCAACCGAATAATAATCAACCATAAATCACTCGGCTACGGTGCATAGAGGGGTATTTACTTTAGAAATTATAAAATGACTTTAATTAAATAAAAACTACATTTTATCTTCAAAAATGTAAAATCATTTAGTCGAAAACCATTGCTTTTACAAATTTACTTCTTTATATTTAATTAATCACTTTCAAAATCAGTTCGATCATTACGATCCGAGTCTTCTTCGTCATTGTCACTTAAATGGTATCTATAGATTTGTAAAGTTCTTCGAAAATGAGAAGTTCATATGATTCTATTAAGAGAAATTGGCTTAGCCTATGTGGCCTGGGTCTACTGGAGCTCAAAAATTAATCCGAACTTAACAATAATTTACACAAAACATCTCGGTGGTATAGCTCCATTGAACAGTTTCTCGGAAAATGTACCTTGTAATGCACACAACTAGCCGACTGGTAATACCTAGGTATAGCTTTTGTTATCACTGTTCCGTTATGAATCAAAAGTTTATGTATAAATAGTTTTTGAAACAGTGGATGCCAGTCATAAGAATTGATATATATTTTAGGCCTGGCTGTCACAACCAGCCATTGTTCGTGAGCTCAGTCACCTCAAAGTGAATAAAATATTTATGTATCGCACTATGAAACGTTACAATGATACTGGTAGCATTGCAGAACGCTATGGAGGTGGACCAAAAAAAACCGCAACAACGCCAGAAATGTTTCGGAAAGTGAAGGCTCCACTTGAACGAAATCCACGTCAAAGTGGAAGAAAAATTACCAAAGCACTGAAAATATCGGAAAACAGTGTTCGACGCATATTGAAAAATGAGCTCAAGGTCAAGGCTTACATGCTCCAAAAAGCACACGATCTTTCACCCCAGCAAAAAAAAAGTTCGGTGCGAAAGAGCAAAGGAGTTGTTGCGCTTGCACGAACGTGGCGAATTTCCTAACATTGTTTTTTCTGATGAAAAAAATGTCCTAATTGAGCAGTTCATAAACACTCAAAACGATCGTGTTTACTTGACCGAACGCTCATACGAGAATTTGAGCCTACGTATGGCCACTCAAAGCGATTTCCTATCGCAAGTAATGGTTTGGGCCCCAGTGACCGCTGATGGACGCTCTCCAAAGTCCAGTGTCAAAGTGAATGCGACTTATTATCGGGAAAATGTTTTAGAAGCTGCTTTAGAGCCGTGGACACGCAATCATTTCGGTCGTAGACCATGGACGTTCCAACAGGACCCGGCACCGTCTCTTAAAGCTCGCGTGAACCAAGAATGGTTAAAAAATTATTTTCCACACTTCACACACGCAAATTCGATGGACTATTCCATCTGGTCCATTTTGGAGAGCAAGATCACATTCCTGCAGCATGGAACTCATTTTTTGACCGTTTGGAGGATATAGTCAAGGCAAAAGGTGGTCATATCGAGCTAAAGTGAATATATATATGTTAAAATTGTAATCATTTTTGAACAATTTTGTCTTCGAAATCAATAAAAACTAATTTTTCCATCAATCATTTCGGTACCAATGACAGGCTCACCTCTCTTTAGAGAGATGTCTAAACCTCTCAAAGGTGAAGACTTTTGTCTGTTCCTCTACTTATACATACATATCTCTTTCATGTCTTTACTTTGATGTGTAAAACAAATTATTAACAGTTGACAATATCTCACTGATGAAGGTACAAAATCCTGTCCTATCCTTTGCATTATGTCAAATAATGAAGTCATTGATGCAATTTTTAACAAAATGGAGGAAAAATGAGGAACAGCTTTTAACAGTAAAAGATAAGTAAACATATGTATCTGCTACGGGGGAATAACAAATGACTGGTTAGTTGATGGTATGTTTTATTTTTATTTTTTTACGATGTCTCATTTAAAATTTCAGAAAAATAGGCCAAAATTAAGATGGGATAATGCAAAATAATTGATGCAATACCAATAAAGATACCGCCAGCGGCGCAATAGGAAATTCTTTACTCAAAACTTTACAGCTTTTGACGTCAGCGTCCCTGTGGAAATTTTCAATGACTTCCAAATTGCATGTAAAATGAACACTCCATCTCTTTGTGATGGGTATCAGAGATTTCAGACCGGACATTTCTCTGTGGAGAATGAGAAAGACGACCAAGATCGTCGACCGACGAGATAAATGTGGCCCTGGTGGATCGAAAAGTTTACGGAGACCCACAAAATATTACGGAAAATGATATGTAGTGAACATTCGAAAACGTAGAGTCTAGCAATTTTAAGATGATCGTAACAAGTGACGAAACTTAGTGTTTTAACTATGACATGGAAACCAAAAAGCAGTCCATGGTATGGACCCAAAAGTCTTTCGATTTACTTCACCAGAGCACAAACTGTTGCTCGTTTTTCATTAGATGCTTCTCAGAAAACTATCAAATAACTATCAAATGATTTACTGAAAACTGCTTACCAAAAGTGTTCAAAAATTTACTTGCAAGTAGAAAAAACGAGGAACTGCACCGAGGAACTATTTCTTACAGAACGACATTGCGCCAACTCACAATGCTGAAATGACACGTAACTTCGTTGGGCATTCTGAAGAAATTCTACAACGCCATTGTGAAATTAGAGGTGATTATGCCGAGAAGATAATAAAATAAAATAATGAAGATTAAAATAAAAAAGCAAAAAAAAATAGAATCTTTTTTGAATTCAATTTACCGAACTTTGCCCTCCGTATATGAAAAAAAAATAATAATATTAATTGACTGACAAAACCTGACACATTAAGAAAACTCCCAAAAGAATATCTATTTTTTTTATACGACTCAAAAAATTAGTCCAGCACGTAGATTTCTCTTCCATGATTTGAGGAATTTCTCATAGCAGGTCTTTGAAAGCATGCACAATTCCCCTTTTGAAAAATATATTGGCGCAAGCACAAGAGAATCACACATTGACTGCATTCCGTAGGCCAAATAATGCAGAATACTAATTATTCAAAAAACAATTTGGAAAATTAGTCGACCACCGCACAGTTCTGGCACTTAGCGAAGTGTTTACTTGATTGCCTAGCAATTTTTGCTTTAGCCGTAAAATCTTCAAGCATTCGAACATCATACAGCTCGTCACTATACAGATAAATGAAGTTTGGTAAGTGAGATATCACAGAAGTTTCAAAACTCGTTTCTCACTTTATGGCTATAGTAAAATATGCTCTCAGCAAGACTCAGTAACAGACAATAAAATTATATAAGACACACCAAGCTCAACAACTGTCAAATTAAAAATAAATTCGCGTACGACCATTAAAGATTGCGATGAAAATGAATTTTCATGAAATACACCACTCCGCGGGTGGTAGCGGCTATACAATTGCAGATTTATATATGTGTAGAAGAATATACACATATACATACATACAAACATAAGCAAAGGCAAGTACAAAGTTGAGAGTTGCAAGGATTTAATGACTGCTACTTTCCGTAGAAAGAGTGAAAGGGGTATTACTACGAGAACCAAACGGGTGTTAAAAGTTCAAAGCAAGCCATCAAGTAATGACTTTTCAATTCTTCTTTACTCTACAAATTTTATTTTTTACTGCCGGTTGGCAATTTTTCAATTTACTTACACTTTAACGATCTGTAGCTGATGATGCAAAACGAAGCACAGCTTGTAAACTTTTGGCAACAAAATTGCATATATTTTAAATGATTACCCTTACAAAATGGACAAGCTGGATACATAGGTATGCACGTAGAATAAATACAGACGACAGCTGCAGTTCAATGGTTACTTATTGCATGACGAACTGCTTGACCCTTTCTAGCATTACTTTCACAAATTTCCCTCCAATGAAACACGCACTTGCCTTTTGCAGGGTTAAGAAGTTGCAATATTGTTGCACTTTTAAATTTTTACTGCCAACATAAAAAATTCGTATCTATATAATACTTTTGTTGTTGCTGTGCCTCTGTGTGTGGGTGTGTGTATTTGCTTTCGCTTATTTTCTGCGGAAATTACATAAAGTATCTGGATGCATCTGAAGCTATTGGCAAGTGTCGAACATTTTTTGCAAATTTAATGTAAATGCGATACAACTTTGAAACAATTTTATTACACATAATAAATAAATTTATGATTTGCCGGATTCCGGATGCAAGTTTTCAAAGATGCAAGCTGCTACTATGTAAGGAGCAGTGCGCTACTACGTTCGATCACAATGCGAAATACTTTGAAATAGGAAGAGCCCCACAAACATACTGAGCGATTCTCTGTCAAGTGATTCGAGAATTTTGGATATTGTCGTCGATTTTTCCGAAACAGGTTTATTTGTAGGCTGGAGTATAATAAGAAGTAAACTGAAGAAATTTTGGCAAAAATTAATTATTTGAGATTTAGGCAATGTTGAAAATTTTAGTACCAAGTGAAAGTGAATGTGAAATATCTTTGCCTCTTTTTATGTTTTTATAGATTTTTATATTTTTGAACTGTATTTTGCACTGATTTGTTGAACGCCTTTGAATATAACTCGAAAAGTTATGTGAATCCTGCTATGAAACTTTTACAAAAATTTTCAACAAAAAAGTAAAAAAAATATTCCCATTAAATTTTTTAGGAAGTACCTCAGGAAGTAGGTCCTAAAAAATACAAAAAAATTATAAACTTTTTTGAGCGAAAATCTGTGTACAAATACAGCGTTCGTGAGTATATGGGCTAAATTGTCAAAAGATTTCCATTTTCCATAAAAGTTTTTTAGGAAGTAACTTTTATCCCGAAAAATTAAAAAAAAAATTATGAGCAAAAGCCTATGTAAGTAAAGCGTTTGTGAGCATAAAAGTATAAAAATATTATAATAATTTTTTTTAAGAAGTATATTTTATCACTATGATGAAAAGAATAATGAGATGGCACCTATTGTGGTACCGTTACTTTACGCTCAGCCAATTTGACAATGAGTTACGTCGTTTTAGCACCATTATGGCCAGATTACCATTTTCGTAACTAGATTTAGCTTTTGTTTTTTGTTATTTAGTCTCGGAGTTTTAGTTCTAATTAAAAGCAATGTTTATAATTTTGTAAAATATACATTTTTAAAAAATTAGTTCAATAATTGACCCATTTTTATTTAGCGTTACATTCTTTTAACATCTGGTAGCATTGCCCGCGATCGCAGTTGGTTTTGGTGTTCTTCTGCTTTCAGCAGTCAAATCTCTCCCTCGCTACTGCAGTGTTGCCTAGCTTTGGATATAAAAACACACTAAAATGCCCATTTAAAGAAAATAAAATACCAAATTTTTATTGAACTACTTAAAGAACTTTGTATGCGCGACATGTTTAAGAGAAATTCTTTTGTTAAGGCATTTGAGGTTATGTAACTAGATAAGGTACTCTTTTTGTAAAAATATCATTATGGTTTCTTTACCATACTATCTTCTGGTATTTTTGTTTTGCTTATTTTTACTATGAATACACCTATTAATGCCCTATGTCCGACTAAGGGTTGATGCCCGTTGGTTTTAATTCGCATTCAGTAAATTCGAACGCTTTTTAAAATGTGTAAAAAGGTTTTCAATCTTAAGAAGAGTTGAGAAGAAGATTTAATATTCTGGCATAACCTAAAAAAGGCATAACCTCTTCTCAGAGTGATCTTTTTTAACCTTCTTTTGTTTAATAATACAGGGTTTTTTTAAGTTTCGGTAGCTTTGAATTAAAAAAAAGAGACAAACACCAAGCTTAAACATTTTCGCATTTTGGTTATAAAAAAGCACTAAATTTATTGCGAAGAGCAAATCGTTGGCAACACTGCACAACTCGGCAAACGTGACGTCACGCACTCTCGGATGGGCCCAATCTGGTTTCTATCATTCTTGTTTTATCACAAAAGTATAAAAAAGAAACGAAAAAAAATTATAAAAAATAATGAGCGAAAATTTGTGTAGAAACACAGCGTTCGTGAGCATGTGGGCAAAATTGAAAAGATTTCCATTTGCCATAAAAAATTTTTAGGAAGCAAATTTTATCACAAAATATCAAGGGAAAAAAATTATGAGTGAAAATCTATGCAAAGGTAATGCGTTTCTGAGTATAAATGCCAAAAACTAAATAAAAAATTTTGTTAAGAAATATATTTTATACTAAACATAAAAAACAGATTTTTGTAAAAAAAGAAAAGTAATAGAAATATTTTTTAAAAAGCTTTCGCGATGTATCTTTCTTGTAAACGTTCTATAAAGGCACTAAATAAAAATTTTAATGCACAAATTCTATATGTAACGTTTTAAAGGTGGAATGAAAATTATGAATAGCTACTTTTGTTCTGGTTACTTTTAACTGTCCTATACGTACATACATTTCGTTCATACACATTTATGTTGTTTTTTTTCGATCAAGAGCGGCTTTGCTTATTCTTCTATTGAAAAATTATACTTAAGTATCAGCATTTCTTTGTATTGAATATTCAAGGCTTATGAAAATTTAATAAAAGAATAATAAATAGAAGTATAGCGCAGGAATTTATTCAAAAATTTTTAACAATTTATTCGTTCCTTATTTAATTTCAATATAGTTTTTATGAAAATATATTTAATTCCGCTACAAAAATTATATAAATCAAAGTTTAGAACTTAATGAAAAATTCAATAAATTTCCATGAAAACCTTAAACTTTTCAGCTTGAATTTTTAGAAAAAGTTGAGATTTGTTTTATATGTACTTTTTCTTTTTTATAGTATAGTGCAAGTGTGTAGTGAATTTTTAAGCCTTGATTTTTGACAAGCTTTTTGCTGTTGGCCGGCATTTTCTCAATATAACGCATGGTTAACATGTTTCTTTATATAGAAGAAGTCACCAAATACCGTCTGTGGAAAAAATGTCCGAAGCCAAAGCAATTTTTGGGTAACTTCAAGCCTTCACTTTGTCAGACTGAAATTCAATGAGCAATAAAATTGCATGCCTAGAAGTTTTCTAAAGATTCTGACTAAAAGTTCTTTGTTAGTGCCATCAGATTCTGCCAAATGGCAGGTTCAAACCTCTTTGTGTAGTAACCTCTTGTCTACTCCCTCCCCCTCCTACCTTTTTGCCGCTGCTCTAGAATATCACCATTCTGTTTTTATTTTATTAAAACCAAAACTTTTGTAAGTCCTAATTTCAGTTAATTTTTTTAATTCAAATGTCAAATATTTATGTACTGAAAAGTCTCCATGTTTTACCATACCTTCTGAAATATTTAAATATTAGGAAATATATTTTTATATAAAATTAAAGAAACAAAATGATGCACGAAAAATTTAGCGAATATTGCAAACAGATATAGAGACTTAATTATGTGACCACAATAGGATCTTCCTTCTCTTGACTTTAATTTTCACTTACTATTTCATCATCAACTTTTAGCCAGTTGTATTTTTTTTTTTTCTAAATAAAAGTAATTGACAGCACAAAATGTGTTGACACTCTACGTTACGTTCTTCTCAAAGATCTCTTTCATAAACTAGTCGAGTATGGAGTTTCTTTTGTTTTTTACATTTTATTCTTTAGATGAAGGTTTATAAATGAAAGTAGAAAGAAAAATAAGAGAGAAGCGCTATAAAAGCATTTCAGTAAAAATTGCTTTTCCCCCTTTTGTCATTATTGTTGTTGCTGCTGCTGCCGATTTCCTACAGTTTAAGTTACATCGAAGTGACAGCAGCTGCTCGTTGACTCTTTAAGAAGTCAGTCAACCGGTCAGCTAACCATCCAACCTGCCTACCCGTGCCAAGCAACCAAAGAGCAGCCCTACAAAGTGCTGAACAGCCAAGCACTGTCAAAGGACCAATGACGGTCGGCAACGCAACTTAACCGTAAATGCTGTGGCTTGTTCTGGACGCTTATCATTTTAGCCAGTAAAGCGTGCTGCTAGGTTTGCTAGGAGATGAACGTGTTTTTCTGTTTTTTTCTTCTCATCTGTTAGGCCATTCGCCATCTATAGCTCATAACATAGTTTCCTGTAATTGTAAATTTCGAGTTTCCATCAGCTTATATCTGTGCATGTATGTAAGTATATTGGGTACCTAGCGCCCTGTCTTGGTTGCTGTTACACTGTATTTGACAGACTCCCAGCCATTCGCTGTTCCATGCGAATAAATGCACACCTCTTCCGACATTGCTAAATAATTTGTTCCACTTCATTTTGTAGGCAGGTAAAAAACACTGAACGTTATTAAAGTAGCATATATTCACACACACACATATATACATATATATACATATGTATATGCTTGCACATAGTTTATTCTTTTCTGTTGCTTAAGTTGCCACCACTCAAGTGTAATGCAACTCGGTTGTCCATAAAGTTTTTTTCTTTGAATTTTCATAACAGTTTAAAACATTTTTTTTTTGTCCCTTACTTATTTTGAGTGAACCCAAAGTTTCTGTTATTTTTAATTTTTTCTCAATTCCTTTGTTTTATTAATTAAAGTTACTTGCTCGACGTCAAGCAAAGTTTGCCTTCAACATCTTAACTCTTTATGACAATTAAATTCTCCGTTCTTTGCGGCGAATTTTTTGCTCTGCTGCTTGTCACAACGAAGTTTTTGTTTTTTTTTTTCACCGTTTTTAATAAAGATTCAAAAAGTCGTTGAAAGCTCTTGTTGAATGTTTAATGGGAAGCTGTGCTTAGCTGTGCACTAATTGGATATTACTGTCATCAAGATGCAATCATGGATTTTTAAAAGAGCCAAGAGGTGAAACATATTCGTTTTTTTGTTGTTTAGGATAGTTTAAGCATGGTTAGTAGGAGGTCAAATTAAAAAAAAGAAGATATCAAAATATTTTTTTAACACTAAAGCAATCTGCTTGTATGATCAATTTTGATGCAGTTTCGAATTCATAAATTTACGAACAATACGTTTCAAGGAATTAAGCCAACTTCAGGTTTAAAAGGGGGAAAAAATATTAATATTTTTTACCATCACTTACTAAAACCTATTACTTTTATTTACTTTTATAATAAATGGTCTTTATCAAAAATCCTTCAGCTTAAAGCTGAAGTCGAATTATTTCAAATATTAATAATTAATGAACAGGACACACCTAACTCGTATTGGTACCTGCCCACAGTATATAACACACAGAGCGGTAAAAGGGCCTCACTAAAGAGGATCCCTTCTTAGACTGGCATGAAATTGGATGAATGAGTGATTCAAAATTACAGTAAGCATAAGGACATTAACAAACAAGTCAGATCTTTAAAACCGGAAATTTCAGCAAGGAGATTCACCTCTTTAAACTTACCCAGCATTACTTTAGTGTAGTCACTGTCTTTCTCACTGCAGTGAAATGAACCACTTGCCAAATTTGAGCGTAGCATATTTTGTTTAGTACAAGCTGCGAGATACATAAATCAAGCCTTTACCAGGCGCGCCCTTCGCTCCTTAGAGCGACTGTCCCTGGAAGCACAAAATCTTACCAACCATATTTGGACGTAGATCAGAGAAGACCTATTATGAAGAAGAGATTTTTCGCAATAGATTAGTTCTTATCGGAGTTACAATGAGGCTGCTATGCTTCATTAAGACCAATCTGATGTAATCTAATCTAATCTAATCTAATCTAATCTGATCTAATCTAATCTAATCTAATCTAATCTAATCTAATCTAATCTAATATAATATAATTTAATCTAATCTAATCTAATCTAATCTAATCTAATCTAATCTAATCTAACCTAATCTAATCTAATCTAATCTAATCTATTCTAATCTAATCTAATCTAATCTAATCTAATCTAATCTAATCTAATCTAATCTAATCTAATCTAATCTAATCTAATCTAATCTAATCTAATCTAATCTAATCTAATCTAATCTAATCTAATCTAATCTAATCTAATCTAATCTAATCTAATCTAATCTAATCTAATCTAATCTAATCTAATCTTCTCTAATCTAATCTAATCTAATCTAATCTAATCTAATCTAATCTAATCTAATCTTCTCTAATCTAATCTAATCTAATCTAATCTAATCTAATCTAATCTAATCTAATCTTATCTAATCTAATATACTCTAAGGTCTTCCGATCCTTTCCAATTAAAATCAGCTCCGTCCTTGGCGACATCGTCATGAAAAAGTAGTCAGTTAGAAGCAAGTCAAATAATCAAAATATCATTGGGAAATAGTTAAAAATAGTTAAGAAAAAGTGCATTTAAATGTAAATTATAGTTAAATGGAGTTGAAATTCCTACACGGAAGTGCACCAAAGAGTGTCATTGTGTATATGGTCAGGCACGTTCGTGAACATTACGCGCGTGTGCGTCCATACTTGTCTACAACTGCCTAACTATCCGTCAATTGTGCCGTCATTTGTATGCAACTTTCGTTTCATTTGTTGGTCGCGTATTTGTGGAATTGTTTTAGCTTCATTTGTATTTTTAGTGTTGCTCAGCAATTTTCCTTTTTACAGGGTGCGGCATAGTAAACGAAATACGCCGAAAGTGACCAACTGGGCCGACGCTTTTGTTCACATAACATCATTGGGTCATTCTTGTTCAGAACTGTAGAAACTTAGCACACTTTGTGCTACCGCAAATATAATACTTGGGAAAGGTAGGGAACATTTTTCTTTTCCACTGACGATGCGACATGGAAGACTGCAAAGCTCGGCAATGGACGTTTTGCGCCACTGAAAATTCCCGGAACGTATGGGTACAAAGGAGACGATATTGATTGGTCGCCCACACCTTAGAATGTGATTCCATTGCATTTCTTTTTGCGGCGAGTCTCTAATAGCAAAGTTTACGCTAAAAAACCAAGCATCATAAAAGGGCTCAATCACAAAATTCGCGCCGAAATGGCGGTTAACCTGTTTAAAACGCTGGTAATTGTGATAGAAAATGTCAAAAATGAAAAACTTGGTTTTGTTTTACTTTTAGGGGGCTCATAGGTGAGGGAATTTGTGTATGACTATCATTCGATACTACATATTCGGGCCTATTCGGGCTTTCAAACTGCTTACTCAAAAATTTCTAGAAATGTGTTGAATTTCGTTAAATTTACATTCGGAGCCCTCAACTCAATCGCCTGATGTCTGGAGAGGTGTACTTATAAACTCACGTCGTGTCTCTATTAATTATTTAGTCTTTGGAAGCTTCCTTTTTTATTGCATGAAATTCAGGTTCTTTTGGACCAACTTTCAAGTCTTCTCCTAACTCTCGATGTCGACGACCTGCCACTACGTTTGTCATCCTCCATGGGCTAACGATCTCTTCTGAAGCGTTCGTTTTTTAAAACTGTAAAAAATCGAAAACACGTGCAGAGGTATCATAGATTTACTCAAGACGACTATTACAAATAAATGTCAGGCAATGGTAATACAATTTTGGTAGGAATATTAATCACAGATGTGGCAAGCTAACAAAAAAAAAAACAAAAAATTGAACTCTGGCTTTTGTTTTGAAGACACCTGGCGGAACTTTTTGATCAAGGTGGTATGTTTGAAATTTTTTGAAATACATCGACCACAACTCTTTGAGTAGTTAAGATATGTGCTGACTATGAACCTAATCGGACCGTATGCACAGTTTTTCGAAGTGGCACTTTTTTCACAGCACCAGCTATCGAGTGCGAAAAAACTTGCTAACCTTTGCAGATACTTACTCCCAACAACTCACTAAACTTTCAATACAATATAAACTACAAACATACTTGCATATGTATATAAAATACTTTAATGGCCAAAATCAGCTGATCACCCTGTAGTTGGTTTTGAAAATGGGTGGCTGATGTTTCGTTTTGAGGGTATTTGTTGTTACTTTCGCTTTGCTTTCGTTTGTTTGGTGGGGTTCATCTGCTATTTCCTGCTGCATGGGTCTCTATACATTTACTACATATGTACATACACACAAACATATGTATATACACATTGTCGCTTTCAATTTGCACCGAATTTCCTTTGATTTGAAAAACTTCCACTCTTAACATTTTGTTTTATTTTATTTCATTGAGTTTGCCTTTAACTATACTTGTGTGCCTTGAGGAATTGGTTTTTATGTGTCTTCTACTTCTTCTTACTGGCCATTCTAACTGGTCAGTACTTAGATATACATTCCAGCTCAAATTCCTAATTTCATTTGGTAGATAATTCGAATTTTTGGTATATTTTTTAGTGAAACATTTGCTAATGGGTCGCTCGCAATGAATTTTTAGCGCATCGACTACCGCAAACCGACAGCAGCTTCTATGCTACAAACAAACACCGTAATTTTGACCACCAATATTTGCACTCTTCATGCCAGGGCCACAGTAGATAAATAAAAATTGTATAGAAATATAAGTAAACGTGCTATGTTTGAAGTAAAGAACGCGTACGTTAGGTCACTCAGCTATCTTTTTAAATATTTTATTTTTACTTATTAAATGAGTACATAATAATAAGGTAACCTAATTTTGTTTTAAGTTTTATTAATTTTTTCTAAATTAATTTCAATTATTTTTTCCAAAAAAATATATTTCATTCTAACATTCACGCAATTTCCACCGAATTATTGAGAATTTTTAGAATATTTTTGCCTACATAAATTCTATTATAATAAAGTGAGTTTGAAATGGCTCAAATCCTCCTGGATTTTTTATAATTTTTTCTTGATGATGTTGCGGATTTTCTCTGTAGGACAAATATACGCATTTGTTTACATCATTTTTGATGACCAACATTTTTTGCGCTATAAAATAGCGCACCTAGAAGTTTACTGAAAATTATGTTTAAAAAGCTAAATGTTCTGTTCAAAATTTTAAGAAACTGTAAAACCGCCTAGTTTAGAGCCATAGTTTTATATATGCTGGAAATTAGTCAAATTTTTATAAATCTAGTACAAAATTTGAAACTGTTATCAGCATTGTGTTTGTTATAGAATGCATTTTTATAAAAAAATCGCTGAAATTAAAAGATAAATAAATAAAAATCAATACTTGTCAATATGTGGTGATCTTATAATTTTGCAACAGACTATATAGTCCCAAAAAAAACTCAGTTTCATTCTCATTGCATCTACATACATTTCTATTTGCTACTTTGGCTTCCACTATCCACCTCTTTTGCTTAAAATTGGCCTACTCGGAAACCGGCTGTGCGCAATGACCTTAGGGCAAATGTTAAATATGGTCTTATTTATCCAGCAAATATGTCTGCTAGGCATTCACAAGCATTCAACAGTTTACAAAGTTTTCGAATACAGCAAATACCCAAGAAAGCACGTAGCCTGTTCACATGTCAGCATTGGCAATTGTATAAACACACTCGTACATATGTACTATATGTATGTAGTCAAATATCAGAATTGCTTACTCAAGTCTTTTTGTTGGTCACAGCTGCAGCTAAATCGGAGGCAGAACAACTTAAGTCGAAATTTGCAATTCGCAGTCAGAACCAATAGGACAACAATAGTTTAATCCAAGTAAGCTGAAATTTTTTTCCCCTTCTGACCCTGTGTAGTTAACATAAATGACACTAACAGCTGTTACACATACGAGTATATGCATTTGTACAGTGATAGTTCGTTTTCTCTCTGGATGCTATTCATATCAAAGTAGCTTATACGCCATGGCAACGCATTGAAATATGAATAGATTTATTAAATATTATAAATACTCAAAAGGAAAAACTTGAGCATTTTTTCAATGTCGTAAAAGGTGATGAGCAAAATTATGTAAGCAAAGTGACGACGTCAATTTTGAACCTACATAAATATAGTATCTTTACAAAGGGCAATAGTATGCAATAAGAAGTAATTACTTGCAGTGAAAAATGTATCCCAAGATATCACGCAGTCAGAATAATCAAAACCTTGCATAAATTTTCTGCAACAGCATCATAGTCTAATATAATACAGATAAATGTTTAGGTTAGTACAACGGGAGGATTTCCTCAAGGATTTGCTCCTATACTTGGACCTCACTAAGTGGATCTGACTTAGAAACAACAAAAAAAAAAAAAAAAAAAAAAAAAAAAAAAAAAAAAAAAAAAAAAAAAACATCTCATCATTTCACGAGATAGTGGTATTAAAACGGTGCTGGTCACTAATTAGGAGCATTTCAGCTAGGAAATGTTCAACCACCTCAACAACAACAACAACGGCTAGCTCTTCTTTTATGCTTTTTATCCAGTGGTATCTACATGCACATAGGTATATACACCAGGGCGGGTCGATTTAAAAATCGCCCATTGCTCTGTGAAAATCGTATTCAAGGGATCAAAATAAGAAACTTTGCCGAAGGAACCATACCTCTAAAACGAATTCTGATGTCCCCCAATTTGGGTCGAACGAAAAATCCCACTTTGACCCATTCAAAGTGCTCCAATCGAGTATAAATGTATGACCGACCCCCACTAACTTTGGATGGCCGATCCACTCATGCCAGTGGCACACCCCCTGAAACTCTCCTGGGGGGTTCCCCATACAATCATTTCAAAATATCACCATTTTTGGCCTTTACATGAGAAAAGAAACTAGAAAGTTCGATCTAAATTGGGGGACATCAGAATTCGTTTTAGAGGTATGGTTCCTTCGGCAAAGTTTCTTATTTTGATCCCTAGAATATGATTTTCACAGAGCAATGGGCGATTTTTTTACCTCCCCACAAATCGACCCGGCCTAACATACACACATATTAACAGTATCCCACTAGAAGAAAATGTGTATTTTTTATACTTAGAGAGGAATAATAAATTAAAAAGCGCTAAAGCCAATTTTCTCAACTATGACGTTCCTCCAGCAAACGCACCATAAATAGAGGTATAATTTGGGGTGCTCCAAAAATCCAAATGAAGTACTAAATATGAATACCCATAGTTTTAACGTTTTAATTAAATTTCCGGTGCCGCAAGTTCAATTAATTTTTTCCTATATTTTGTTTGAGTATACACGCTTTTTTGCCAAATATGCTATAAAACAGCTATACACATCTACATTTTGTCGCATTTTTACACAACCACAGAGAAACTGGTATCGATATATCGATAGTAAGTAATATCGATAAAAGATTTCGGCTCCCTTTAAATGCGACCTACTCTTAAGGAGGTAACTTAAACAAACCAAAAACCCTGGGATGAATACAAAAAAATTTCTTTGTCTATATTAGTTCAAATTAATTTTCACCCCATTTGCGTATTTCGGCATATATTCTCTAACCCTTGCAACGAAAAGTTCTTAACCTAAACTTTTCGATTTCTCCAAATATGTTGCCTTCAGAATCTGGGTATTGGTAACATTAATATTTAGGAAAAATTAAATATGTCTGCTGTCTATGCCAATATTTTGATTTTTTCCAGGAATATATACCATCAACTGTCAAAAGACTCAAAACTTGCGATTCTCGAAAAATGTCGCAAGTGCCTCTTTGCAAACACCAAAAAACGGACACTTTTTGTATTTAGTTGGCCAAAGTGGCCCTATAAATCACTTTTTCCACTTTCCATTCACTTAACCCAATTTCAAGTGAGAAATCCTCGTCACATATGCCAACTTTGAAATCAAGCGACTATTAAAGTCGGCGGTTGTGCCTGGTAACTTCCAAATTGGCATCAATAAACAAACCGCACTTGGCATGACCAATCAAGTTTGGCTTATCTAAATAGTATTGCTAACAAACTCGCAAAGAAGGAGCAACAACTCCTTTCTTAAGACGAGAACCCATCTTCGGTTAAGGAAAGTGGGGATTAGTATTAACAAGAATTATCAAATACTATAGTTGGAAAATTCATCAAGCTTGACACACTTCAAAGCACTTTCAACAAACAAGCAGCTTTAAGAACCGCTTGAGCTTATCTATAAATAATCTAAGATTTATCATAGGAATTCTGGGAGGGCATTGTGGGCCGAAAAATCCTCTAACAAAATTGGTAATTTGTGCGTTTGAAATCTGCAAAGTCTGCAAAGTAGAGACGCATACTGAGCAACGTTCTGCATTAATGCAGAAACGCCAAGAAATCTGGGTGACCATCGAATAACTAGCGCCATTATGAATTCTAGTGACTTCGAGACCATACAAAAGTTGATGTCAGAGGTAGGATTAAAAAAAATTCTCTGAACTCTCAAAGGTTCGCAATATACCTATTTGAAGATTGCAATTGTCTATGCGCAACATTAATATTAGCTGCTTTCGATTCACCCATCACTTGAAAAACAAAAAAATCCACAAAAAAGTCTTTTGAGTGCAACTTATGATTTGGCAGCACTGCGTTATTCCCATTTTGACAAACTTTTATATAATAGCATTGCTATTCAAAGCATTCCGTTTGAAACTATGCAAAATTGATGCCGTCATGGGACGTTCCATAGACAAGCGTCCTGATCCTCACCATACGTAATTCCATTGTTTTTAAAGCATCGCACCTAATGTATGCAAAATATAATACAACAAATGTTGGGAGCACTGGCTTAAGCCTATCGCTTGTGAGCGAAGCGACTATAAACAAAGTCACTTTATAAGCTATCACATAAAAGATTTTCAATTGGCGAGCAACAGAATTCTCTAGCGGGCAGAGAAAAATTGAATCGAATACGACAAATAATAATAGCAACCTTGATATCATGTCTATCACATACGATTATATCTCGCATAATACAGGGGTTTGAAAGTGCATGAGATTCCTCTAGAAAAAATTGCTGCGAAAAATTGCCAAATTATTTTCCAAAATAAATTTTAGAACCAATCATGAGAATGGGACTCCATTTAGTTTTAGGGAGTATCAACTTTTTTAAATTATATTTTGCTGCAGGGTAATTTCGCTATGCTATATGTTCCGTACTAGGTTGCTTGATAAGTTTTCCAAACACAATTTAATGGTTTCAAATGCACTTTATTATTAAGTACAGTCTATCTGAATATTAATACACTGTTCTAATGAGATTCCGATTTATGAACTCCGTCCCAGAAGTGAAAAACTGGAAAAGCTGCTATGAACTCATAATTCAATGAAAAACATTTTCCGGGCATGAATTTTTTATGTCTGAAAACAGATGAAAGTCCCTAGGGGCCAAATCTGGTGAATGCGGTGGATGCTCCAACAACTCCAACTTTAATTCACGGATTTTAGCCATTGTCGAAATGCTCTTTCAACACGGTGCATGATGATGAAAAATAATTTTTTCTTTTCCAAACTGGGTCTTCTTTAACGACTTTTTTTTATTTCAGCTGGTCTTCTTATTCTTCTTAATTGGCGCAATAACCGCTTACGCGATTTTGGCCGAGTTTAACAAAGCGCGCCAGTCGTTTCTTTCTCGTGCTAACCGGCACCAGTTGGACACACCAAGTGAAGCCAAGTCCTTCTCCACCTGATCTTTCCAACGCAGAGGAGGCCGCCCTCTTCCTCTGCTACCACCAGCTGGTACCGCATCGAATACTTTCAAAGCCGGAGCGTTTGTATCCATTCGGACGACATGACCCAGCCAACGTAGCCGCTGGATCTTTATTCGTTGCGCTATGTCTGTGTCGTCGTAAAGCTCATACAGCTCATCGTTCCATCGTCTGCGATATTCGCTGTTGCCAACGTGCAAAGGTCCAAAAATCTTACGCAGAATCTTTCTCTCGAACACTCCAAGCGTCGCTTCATCGGATGTTATCATCGTCCAAGCTTCTGCGCCATACGTCAACTGGTCTAAAAGGTTGAAATAATATCCACAATTTATTTTTTTACCAGCTCGCAAGTAGTTCACAAACGAAATTCCGTTCGCATCCAAAAAAACTGATGCTTTTCTTTTGATTTGGAATCATGGTGATAGACCCAAGTCTATGAGTTGACGCGCAAAATTTACTTTATCCTTTCGAATGGGGTTTTTTTATTCTTAGCGAATGCGGCAACCATGCAGCTTTTTGACACCTAATGACTTTTTCCATTGTAGAAATTACTGTCACACGTCGATACTAAATGGCTTGTAAACAAAGAATAAATTGACAGACTGAAATTAAACTTCATAGGTTCATATAAAGAGTGTACCAAAATAACAAAAAAATTACCCTAGTAGCAAAGTCCTCTCTTATCGAGCCGCAAAATATATTGAACAACCGAGGATCTATGCATTTCATTTTCCTTCACTTAAATCTTCCTTTTTTCTAATATATGATTGTATGTACACATGTTACATTCCCATCTTTGCTCTAGATTTCTATTGCTGTGGTGTTTGCCGATATTTGTACGAGTACAAAAAAAATTACCTCGAGGATATTTGCCACACAAATTGCCAAACACGCCAAATTAAAAGGCGAGAAAATTGTGGCAGACACTATCAAGTAGCAATGAAAAGACCATCGAAGCAGACATTGAATGCACGCGTACAATACATATATGTAGGTATGTATATACTTAAGGTTGCCGATGAGCTATTTGTACAAAAGGAGGAGCTGAATAGCGTCAGCTTAATCAAATATTTTCATGCACCCATACATACATATATTCTTAGTGTTTTTTAATCTGATAAATCAGCAACAACAACGGTTATTAGTGAGTTTTTTGTAAAAATGTTTGTTTTCTGTTTTTCTTTTACTTGTAAAAATGTCATAAAATAATAAGTAGCTAATATTTTTTTGAGGATTTCATTTCGCAAGCAAGATGAAATAACTAAAACATATCCACTTTTAAGCGGCTGCAAAGAATTTTTTATGACTTCTCATTTTACATTTCTTAAATTATTCCCATAGTTTTGCTGTGACTAATTTGATTTTTGTGTGAATAACATTGACATTTCAGCGTATTTTTTTTATTTTCATTTTCTATTTCAATTTATTGACTCAATATTCATATGAGACCTTACAAATCAAAATGTGGTAAAATGAATAAATAGATGAACAATACATTATCCGAAATAAATTATTAATATATTCTTAAAAGGAGTCTCACTTAGAGAAAAATCGATAAAGTTTTGTTTATTAAAGTTAGTAAATTCAATAAGAGTGCGTGTGATGGGCCGGTTCATGGCATAACTGCTATTAGAGACGTCAACGAAAAATATTTTGGATCGCCGCAGAATTTTTATTCATGCATGAAATTTTATAGATTCCAATAATAAATGGCAGTCAATATTTCTATTAATATCATCATAAAGAAATGTATGATATATCATGACATATTTCTTCTACTTTGAAAAGTTTGTGTTCCAACTAATTTGCAGCTAGAAATACTCGGAGGTAAAAGTGAGTCAAACTCAATTTGCAATAAAAATTACACGATAGCAGCAACACAGATTTGATTATTCTTGAATTTGCTTCCAAAACTCTCTCTATTTCTTGGGAATTCTCAACATTTCTCTATGTTGCACAAGCGAATATGAGTTCACTTCTAATCAGATTCTCATCAGAAGCTTTTGCTACTGTGAGGCAGCAAAGCTCTGACATAATAAATAGATCAAGATTTTTCGGGCACCTCAAATTGGGCTTACAACAGTATCAACTGGCATTCAAAGTATAATTCATTTTTAACTCTTTTTCACTTTCATTGATATAAATTAATAAAATGTACATACAGATAAAGGAAGCATTCGAGGTACTTACCTACCAAAGATATTTAAGGTACAGTGAAATATTAGAATATTCGTTAGCTTAACCGATTTGAAAAAAACTTCAAAAATTCAGATTATTACAAATAATATTTGTTTCTAAAAATATTTTTCCCAAAAATTTTCATCAGATTATAAGAAAGCTCAAGCTTAAAAGTATGTAAAAAATTGTATCAGCGGAAACAAAACAAAGCTCACGTGAATCTAAATATATTTCCGAGATATTCTGACGAAGCCTCTAAAATACATAAATTTAATAATTTTGGTAGAAAAACAGTACCGGTTTTTTTAGGGAGATTGATGCACCCTAATATGTTTGGCCTAGCTTCTCCTTCTAATTTGTGGTGTGCGTCTTGATTTTGTTCCACAAATGGAGGGACCTACAGTTTCAAGCCGACTCCAAACGGCAGATATTTTTTTTATGAGGAACTTTTTCATTTCAGAAATACACTCGGAGGTTTGCCATTGCCTGCCGAGCGGCGACCGCTATTCGAAAAAACTTTTTCTTCATTTTGGTGTAAAGGTACGTACTTATAAATGATTGGCGCTTACTTCCTTTATTGAGTGTTTGGCCGAGCTTCTCATTCAATGTGCGGCTTGAGGCTTTTTCTACAAATAGAGGGATCTATGATATAGTTTTACACCGCCTCTGAAGGGCAGACGGTTTTTTAAAAGGAAGCTTTTTCATGGCAGAAATACACTCGGAAAAATACCCCCGAAAATATTGAAATTGAAGCTAATGTAATTACTTAAATGTAACTTAACAAACTTAAGAGCAACCTGTGAAATGAGAAACATGTACAAATAATTGTACCAGCCTTAAGAAACTTAGAGCAATCGATTTTTGATTCACAAGTTTCGTAAATTACGTAAATTGAGAGCGGTGAGAGAATCATATGTAATGACTAAGATTAATTCCCCTTTTAATTCACTAAGCCTTCAAAATTTGTGTATGGTATGCGAAAACAAGTCAATTCGACAAGATAATAATTTATAACGACATAACGAATACGTATTATCAAGTGAATGTTTGTGCCCGAAAGCCTGCCGCTAGCAGTCTCAATTCCTGAGACAATGACCGCTTAGCTAAGACAGCCATATATCATTTTGTCACTGCCATTATGCTCTCTCGAATTCTTGCATATTGTAATACCTTGCAGGCAACAATTATTCAACTGGCATTAACTTGACTATAAACGTCACATTGCTGCACTCAATTGGCTTTGCTGTGAATATGCTTGCACATATTTTCTAATGCATCCAACTCACATCGAACAAGCATTCGCTCTTTAGTTTAGAAATGTCTTTCCACTGGACATTTATTCAATAGCCAACTTTAGCTCATTGGATTTTGTCTACATATGGACGTGCTCACTCACACAAATCTGTATATACAATAAATAGTTTAAAGTGTTCAAAGTTCTTCTGACGTCTGTCCAAAGTAGTTTTCCAGATGTGTTGTCAGAGGAAATTGTAGTGCATGCGCTCGATGTAGCTGCATATATGTATATGTATGTGCATATGTATATGTTTGTATGTGCAATTCTGCTTGCAGTCAGTGACAGTGTGCCAAATACATTTTGACTTTGCTGTAAAAACTAGCTTGTTGCTAATTTCTCATGCACTTTCCGCAACCCCTCGCTGGCACTTTTATGGCTGGTTGGCAATATACGACAATCAGCTAACACTAATCCTTTCATACATACACATTCACTATACCATTCACTTTGATATCGCAAGCACTTGTATAAGTACTTAAGTCCATTGAGGGCAAAAACAGATGAAGTATCTACATATCTAAAAAACATATGTACATATTTAGGTATGAGTTGCATAGATGTTTGGCTCTATTTCAATTTGTTGGTTATTTGGCGAATTTACTGTCGTTGGCTGAGTTATACCTACCCTAATATACCAGGCAAAACAAAAATAAAACAAAACAAAAAAATGGGTTGACCGCCGTGGCCTACTGGGTGGATGCGTGACTACCATTCGGAATTCACAGAGAGAACATAGGTTCGAATCTCGGTGAAACACAAAAATTAAGAAAAAAAATTTCCAATAGAGGTCGCCCCTTGGCAGATAATGGCAAGCCTCCGAGTGTATTTCTGCCATGAAAAAGCTCCCCATAAAAACATATCTGCCGTTCGAAATCGGTTTAAAACTGTAGGCCCTTCCATTTGTGGAAGAACATCAAGATGCGTGCCACAAATAGGAGGAGGAGTTCGGCCAAACAGCCAAAAATAGTGTACGCGCCAGTTCTATATAAATATATACCAGGTAAATATTATCATAGAGTTCTATCTGCCCTACGGTGAAATACCGAATTAGTCAGAAAAAATGCTAATTTCGACTATAATTTCCTAACTGTAATCGAATTAGTCCGAATGAGACCAGATTTGTACCAATCTTAAAACGATTTATGCATGACTGTTTGTTTTAGTTGACGTCAACCTTTTAATTAACTTTTGTAAATCATTAAAACGAATACACATGTATGCATGTTAAGTATGCAAGTGAATATATCATCCCTTTTGTCCGTTAGAAGATTCTGGGTGAAATATTCGGATTAGCTTATCACGCCGTTTTGGAAGTGACCGTCCACGAAAGGCAACTAAGCGTGATGATGGGGATATGATCAAAACAGCGCTGCGCGTTCGATTCAGAACTGCTCCAGAAATTGCTGCAGAGTTAAAACATAGCCATAACATAGAAATCAGCACTTCAACTGTGCGGCGTCGCTTGAGAGAAGCAAATTTAATGAATCACATACGCGCTAAAACCCCTTCTGACAGCAAAAATGCGGTTCGCCTGCTTAAAATCCTTCCAGGAAAGGCGAAATTGGACGCATAACGACTGATGTAACGGGTTGGCGGGCAATAACATGCTACGGTGTTGGAAGAATTTTGCTTCTTGAAGTATATGTAAACTCTTCTACATACGTATATTGAAATCATTAAACAAGGTGTGTAGCGTGGTACATGTGCACATTTTTAGTTTCGTCTATTTTCCATCCTCCTTGTTTTCATACTCACAAACAATTATAAAAGTTTTAACCTTAAAAAACAAAAAAAAATAAATTTTTTTTCGAAAATCAGTTTTTACGAAAATAAATGATCATTACGGGTTTCAGCTAACGTCGATTCTTGCGGTTCTTCGAGCGTACCACAGTTAAGATATATGTATATATGAATATGTATACTGTGTATGTATGTATATATGTATATATAATACTTAACAGTTGTTAACTGTTAACAGCTACAGCTCAGAAAAAAAAAAACAAAAAAAAAATATTTTCGAATTAAATTAATCTTGAAATGAAATGAATTACACTGTGCGACAGTGAAATTATACTTTATGGAGACCTAGTTCAACTTGTAGGTATAGTAAAACTAAGAAAAATGGTATAGGAGAAATTTCCAATACACCCCCAAAATCTCATTTTATGGCCATAAAACCGTTTTTCAGTAGGTTGATGTGAAGAATAACTCCTAACTTCGCCAATTTCCATCCGATTTCAAATTTGCTTTTTTAGTTCGAAAGAACAAAAACAAGCCTTTTTGACAGTGTGTTGACATTTTTTCTGAAATGACAACTGACGAGACTGTAGACGGAAGTATTTGGAATTTTTTTATTTTTTCTCTATTTTTTCGACTTTGACATAATTTTTACGATATTATCAGATATTGAGGATTTTTTTTAGTAGCCTACTGTTATAGTAAATTTAATTTTGCGTCAAATGAGCTATATTTGACTGTAATTGAATTAAAGTTAATAGAGTTGTGTGAGTTTTAAGATTTTATTTTTTTTTTTTTACTAATTTAGTATGAAGGTATAGCTTACGCTAAATGGGAATAAGGACGTGTTTTGATGCGTTATTATAGATACGTAATATTTATTAGAGTGTATATGTATACATAAGAGTACACTGTACTGCATCAATATTCTCCGATGATGTGGCATCATCAGCCTTATCATAAACCAGATGATTGTTATTTTTGTAAAACGGACGTAAACGGTCATCATTATAAAACTCGAAAGCACATAAAGTATGCTGATGTTGCAACTGTTAAGAACCCCGTAGTCTTGGACGATATGATTGACTCAACTGCAGGTCATGAACTGAAGGAAGTTCAACTCATTGCTGATGATGATCAAACTGATAACAATAAACCTGATGATGAAGAGTACTTTCCGTCTGGTTCTAAGTCTTCAGAATGACACATTATATCAAATTCAGATTTTCAGGATCTTTCTCGTGATTTACTTCTATCGGGAAGACAATCTGAAGCGCTCGCTTCTCGAATTAAACAATGGAATTTAGTTGATGACGACTTCAGATGATTGATGATGATCGAATTTCTTACAGAGAAGTATTCAAAACTGATGAAGAGAATGACAAATGTACCGTACCATACTAAACTCCAAAGGGCCGTTTCCAATGCATTTTTATGTTTGGAACCAGTTCCGTTGTGTACTGCACCGTACCGCACCGTACCATACCGTACAGTGCTGCACTGCACAATACTCCAATAAATATTATGTGTTTATAATGACACTTGTTATCATTTTCATGCTTCGAAACGCATACCAAATCTCGTAGTAAAAAAAAAGAAAAAATCTTAAAACCCACACAACTCTATTAATTTTAATTCAATTACAGTCAAATATAGCTCATTCGACGCAAAATTAAATTTACTATAACAGTAGGCTACTAAAAAAAATCCTCAATATCGGATAAAATCGTAAAAATTATGTCAAAGTTGAAAAAATAGAGAAAAAATAAAAAAATTCCAAATACTTCCGTCTACAGTCTCGTCAGTTGTCATTTCAGAAAAAATGTCAACACACTGTCAAAATGGGCTTGTTTTGGTTCTTTCGAACTAAAAAAGCAAATTCGAAATCGGATGGAAATTGGCAAAGTTAGGAGTTATTCTTCACATCAACCTACTGAAAAACGGTTTTATGGCCATAAAATGAGATTTTGGTGGTGTATTGGAAATTTCTCCTATACCATTTTTTTTTTAGTTTTTCTATAGCCACAAGTTGTGCTAGGTCTCCATTAAAGTATATTTAATTTTTTTTTTGTCACACAGTGTTATTGAATTTTTATGGATTTTTTGAAAAATTATCAAGTAGTGAAATAATTTTTCTTTTCTTAATTTTTTTTTGCATACATAGGTATGCTAACATTAACCTCCCCCAATACATAGTTCTATGTTTTTTATTTTCTTCACATCTATATAAATATTTTATAATTATAATTTTTTTCTTAAATGAAACCGGAATCGAGTTAAAAGAAAAAAAAAGATTTTGTTTTATTATAATTTTTTTTTAATAATAAGGAAGCTAAAGTGAATTTATCATAATAAAGGAATAACCTAATGTAATTTGAAGCACAAAAATCTAGAAACAGCCACATAACGAGGAGGCCTTCTACGCGTCGTTGAACTGCTATATGGACACCAAAAATATTATATGTAAGTGCAATTGCTAATTCTTTTGTTTTATATTAACATTCACTCTCCCGCTCATTTAAATTCTTGTAGACGTACTTATGTATGGAAGTATAGTATATATGTAGCAATTTGCAATGACAGTTTTTTTTTTGTTTGAGAGAACCTATTTATGCACAATAATGTATATCCATACGTACGTATACTCGTATATGCTTTGATCTTTTCGGTTATTCCATTTCATTCCTTTTGTTTCCTTATTTACATACATTGAATATTATTTAATATTTTTTCTTCGGGTTAATGACCACATATATATATTATAGAAAATGTTGAGGTAGGGCAGTTTTAGTTAGTTAATATATTTCAAAATGAAAATAATACCAAATTCGATTTGACTCATACAACGAGCAATAAATACGAGCAAATCATCAAAAAACCTCACTAATAGAGATAAACCAATTAATTTCGACTTTAAAAACAACAAATCCCCTGGATATGACCTCATCTCGGAAAAAAATTTTAAAGCATATGCCTGCCAGAGCAATAATTTATCTCAGGAACGTTTTTAATGCTGCTATTAAATTCAAATACTTCCCAAAGACATGGAAAATTGCCGAAATTATTGCGATCCCAAAACCCACTAAAGACGCGACGTTTGCAATGTCGTACCGACCAATAAGTCCACTGCCGACAATATCAAAAATATTTGAGAAGCTACTCTTTGATCGCATAGAGCTCATTATAACAAAAATAAATTTAATTCCCCAACATCAGTTCGGATTTAGGCGAAAACATTCGACAATCCATCAAGTGCACAGAGTCACTCACAAAATTAATAAAGACTGCAACAATAAACAAGTATGCGTGGCTGTATATCTCGACGTAGCTAAAGCCTTTGACAAAGTATTGCATGCTGGATTACTGCGCAAACTCCAATCTTGGTTGCCATATGACTACTTTTTAATGCTAAAAAGTTACTTCCAAGATAGAAAATTTCAGAAATTCACCAAGGCAGTGTAGTAGGACCCACTCTGTATCTTATCTACATACATCGCAGATTTACCGGAACCGGCTTCAGGAAATAGCATGATTGCGACGTTTGCAGATGATACTGTACTAATGGCATCTCATAGGGACCCGAAAATAGCGCAAACAAATTTACAAAACGACTTCAACAAAACACTCGACTAGTTCAAAAAATGGAATATAGAAATTAATGGCGACAAAACAATTCAAGTCAATTACATGAATAGAAAGGTAACCATAGACCCATTAAAGATTGGAAACTCTGACGCGATTACTGATACGAAAGCTAAATACTTAGGCATTACAATTGACTCTAAACTAAACTGGAAGAACCATATAATAAGAAAAAAGAAACAAAATTAAAACTCATTTTCGACAACTGTACTGGCTAGGACCTCAGTCAAAGTTCAAAGCAAAACAAAACCTTAATTTACAAAACGACAATTGCACCAATTTGGAAGTGTGGTATAGAAGTTTGGGGCACAGCTTCTAAATCCAATTTGACAATACTGCAACGTGCCCAGTCGCAGATACCTAAGACAATAACAAATGCACCATGGTATATACTAAACGCTGACATTTACCGCGACTTCAACATCGACACAGTTGATGAAGCAATACAAATTGCGAGTAGCAGGCACATAAGCAGACTTCTGACGCACACAAATTCGACGATGAGGAAGCTTCTTGCTGAATAAAAATTCAATAAGAAGAGACTAAAACGAAAAGCCCCAACAAACCTCTCGTAATATAATAACAAGAAATATGCAATAAGCAATCAAAAAAAAAAGTTTCTTTAGGCTGGTGTAATCATCTTGTTCGTTAAGCTCCGTTTACGTAATTACACTGGCTTCAATTTCGATAATTTTACGCACAAACTACGCTCAGTCAAACTAGCTGCCCATTGCCAAACTGGCCGTGACATATCTGGAAATCACAATATACACTACCTAAAACCACTTTTTTTATATTACTAGACTTTTGGCGAAATATTCTGCCATTATTTAAATTATTTGCTTACGCTCTTTACTGGCACCCCTTTGTCTGGATAATCCTAGAAATCGGTGCCAAATGAATTGATGAAGAAGGCTTATAAATTTTAATTAAATTTTTACCCATACAGATTTACAAAACCCATTGTGTATTTGCGGTGTGCGTCTCGACGTTTTATACAAATGAAAATGGAAAAAAAAATATATACATATCGTCCATTCGTCATGATTTACCATGGCAATACAAATGAACACCAAAGAACGATTGCCAATTAAGGAGACCAAATTTTTCTTTCCACCAAGCACTTGCTAAGGTCGCTGAGTACGTTCAGGCATTTGGCAGCATTTAATTAAATTGTTTTGTATTTCTTCATCTAAGAAATATGCGCTAAATAGGAAATAACGTATAGAGAAAATCGAAAAAAAGTTCAGTGCTGGGTAAAAGAACGTGCAAAAAGGAGTAGAGAAAGCAAAAACACATAAGAAAACAAATACGCGCGTGTATAAAAATTAAAAATAGAAACCCAAAGCGATCAGAGGTGCAAGCCGGTTTTAATTGAAATAAAAAAAATTATTAAATCTGTGAAAAATTGTATAATTGCAAACAACAAAAACCTCACAACAAAGTTGTTGTCAATAAATTGCGCTGGGTGGTTGCCTACAGCAAAAACCAATTTAGCGGCTCTTCAGATCTTAGGATCAGCTATTGCGAACTACATGTCGTCGCCCCTATGCCTGTAGTATGAATGAGCGGATTTTCCAATTTTGGGTCAATGTGTTGACTAGATTAACCTTTGGATGTTCTAAGTTATAACAAAACCCAGGAAACCATGCATATCACAAATAAGTTCTTCAGAAACCAAACCTTTTAATTTTGCGAGAGAAACATATTTTCCAACTTTTTACAGTTTTTAAACATTTTGCATATTTATGTTTCTGGCATGAAGGGGACGATATGTACATATACGTACTAGGGTTGTCCACAAAAAGTTAGAACTATTTTACATATATTGAGAAAGAGAAACTGTAAAATTTGAAGGTGGTTGATATAATATTTAAGGGGGTATTCTGCTCTATAAGAAATGTGAAAAAATTCAAAGACCTTCAAAAATATGCCCTTCAACGGATGTTTCAAAATTTGAATTATTTTCGGAGATACAGGGGATTTTGTGACGTGGCGTCTAAGCCGGCCGAGTGGAGCGAATCGCACAATGAACAGCAGATCTTACCGGACGACTTGAGGACTTGCTCTTTCCAGAAAATCTTTTGTATCCCACACAATTTTTATTTGTTCTATACATAGTTCTGCCGCAGCCAAATGGATTGGTGCGTGATTACCATTCGCAATTCACAGAGATAACGTTGGTTCGAATCTCGCTGAAACACCAAAATTAAGAAAAACATTTTTCTAATAGCGGTCGCCCCTCGGCAGGCTATGGCAAACCTCCGAGTGTATTTCTGCCATGAAAAAGCTCCTCATAAAAAAAATATTTGCCATTCGGAGTCGGCTTGAAACTGTAGGTCCCTCCATTTGTAGAACAACATCAAGACGCACACCACACATAGGAGGAGGAGCTCGGCCAAACACCCCAAAAAGGGTGTACGCGCCAATTATATATGTATATATATACCATATATACCATATATATATAGTTCATACTTCTATAATATATATATATTAATATACAATATCGCCGATTAATCCAGAGTGAGTAGTAAATATTATGATCTAAGTTGTTCTATTGGAATTGTTGCTCAAACTTCAAATGCGATTTTCTCAAAACTACTTTTTTTGAGATGGTCGTCAAGTTCTACTTGACCGATCGCTTTGAAGCTTGATAAGAATTTTTTATTCTGTCTATCGCGCCTGCCTCGGATTTTTTTGTTTTTCTTTGATTTGGCGTAATCCGATAGCTACATCCTAACTAATGAAGAATTTTTTTAATTTGTTTGCTTTAGATCACTACAAGGGTTGGAATCATGTCAACCATGGAGCACCGTTTCTTATGTTGCCCCACTCCGCCGGCCTGTAATTCTACGATTATTTTATTTTTTTATTTTTTTAATTTTTTTTATACAATACTTTTCCAATAATAATAAAAACCATGAAAATGAATAGTAAATTTTGTTTTTTTTACCTTAGTTTTAAAAATACCTAAAATTAAGACATCTAGACCAGAATAACCCTTTAATTGCACTACACAGTCAAGGTAATTAATAAATTCTATATAAATCTCTAAAAGTTAATAAACTTCAATTTGCTGGTATATGTATTATATATTTTAGAATAAATATTTTTTACGGAACCCAAACGTAGACCATAAATGGAAAATATTAAATATTTTTTGATAGTACTCACTGCTACGAGGGTTGTACAATAAGTTTTTAGAAGCAGGTGAAATAAAAGCAACTTAATTAATTCCTATTACTTTTCAACATAATCTGCTTTTAGCTCCATTAACTTTTCCTAGCGTTTCTCCAACTTTTTTAAGCTGTCAAGAATACGATTTCGGAATATCCTTAAAACAGATATGTTTTCCCCGATTATCGATTGCTTAGGGAAGAGCTCATACAATAAAGCATTTTTCAACAAAAGTCACTAGAGCCCAAATCCGTGGCATAGGGTGGCTGTAGTAATAAATTAAACTTTCCTGCCATGGTTTTGGGCATTGAAACTGCACAGGTGAGCATAATTAGCACTCAAAACTAACTTTTGCCATTCGTAAATAAGTAAATAAAATAAGAAAAACTTTCTTGATTCAATCGACAATAAAAATTAAAACTACGTAGTCGATGTATAGTGTACCCTCTCCTAGTGGTAGAGGTAACCTATTAGGTAACCTATTTAAGGGGCTCGTGGTGAATATTTAAATGGTGTCATTTTTCATATATAACTGTTATGAGCCGTATTTTGAATAAAAATACTGAAGACGAAAGAATCTAAATGCGTACATGTTTTACTTTAAAAACACATCTATAAGGCAAATAAATAATTGGCACGTACATGTCTGTTAGTTGTTTGGCCGAGCTCCTACTATTTTAATTTACAAGCATACTCGGAGGTTGCATTGCCTGATAAGGGGCGACTGTTTTCTGAACGGAGATTTGTCACACACTCCTGAGCACAGCGACATTGCCAGAAACTGTGAGGCGGATGAGCTGGCCAGACAAGGGACATGTGAGGTGGTTTTGCCGCGAAGGGAGACAATTGGGTCAGGGGATCCCACCTGCGGTCTGCTCCTGGAAAGATGGGCTTCGCGTCAACTCAGCGAGCGGTGGGCAACTACACATACTTGTAAGGTCGTAAAATCCTTCTGGCCACGTGTGGATCGGAGGCGCTCGGGCGAGCTTCTGAGGTTGACAACATCTCAGCTCTCGACCCTCGTAGGTTTTCTCACAGGACACTATGCGCGGTAGAATCATCTCAGCACCTTCTCCTTCGTTGCTCTGCTCTGGCGGGCCTAAAATCTAGGCATTTTAGCTCTTACTTCTTTGCTACGCCTGCTGATATAGCTGGCGTTGGCATTAAAAATCTGATAACCTTCATCAGCAGCATAAAAAGCGGTTAACGCAACCGCGATCATAATCCAAACACTCCATGCTCTTAATCATTTCACCACCACCTCTCTGCGCCGTCCCCTTTCAACCCTTCGGTTTTCTCCTTCACCTTACTTCCTTCACAATGGTATCACAAAGGACGAATCCGTTCATCTTCGTCAAAGTGTGCCCACTGCTTGGGTAACCGTTCCAACCTACCTTCGTCACACACCAACAATTCGGCTACGGTGTCCAATATCTAGGCGCGCCTTTTGAAAAGCGCTGTAAATAGTCGATAAAACGATGTTTTCGAAAAAGTGTCTTTTTTAGTGCATTGAGCGCATTTTTAGCTTTTCAATTTTGAAAAACAAAAAATGATTTTGAACCAAAAATTGTACTAGTTTGGAGGTTATTTAGAAAAAGTCTTCGTCTCAGGTTGGTTGCTCATCGCATTCAAATAGATTAGGTTTCACGAATGAAGCAATTGTCTACAGTAGCTTAGATTTTTAAAGCATTATTTATGGTCTTCGCTCACATTTTTCCAATATCAAATTAAGGGGCGAAAAACCGGTTTAGATCGATCAAAAAATCGATTTTTTTTATTGCATAAATCGTTAGGATAACTACTCAAAAATATGTGGTGAAAATTTTAAAGCGAAATTCGCATTATTCCTGATTCCATGAGCACTTAAGTGACTGCCCGTCGGTTCGGCACCATAGCGCGCGTTAGTTAGAACAACGTTTTTCTCGAAACTGCTTTTTTCAACTGGTGGGCACTCTAGCTCAAAAAGTTACAGATCAATCGGTATAAATTTTTTTCGAAGTATTCTTTATTCAATCCTAATCCATATGAACATAATTTTGGGTTTATATTATTATTAAAAATATTTTTTTAAGCAAAATAGTTCAAAAAATATGGTATCAATATTTTCAATATTTTTTTACCACAATTCGGTTCATATTCTTAGGAAATATTTTGTTAATAAAAAAAATTGCTGTTGATTTCAGAGAAAAATTACAACTTCAGGAATTCCCACCAGCAAAACACTCGGATGGCGATCGTCCATGGACAGCACGCTCTAACGTCACTATCTCCCACTCTCTCAAAAAAATTTAAAAGTGTACCTAAAAATATAAATAAAATATCCTCTAAACTTAAACAATTTCTCATTATTCCTTCTTTGTTCAAAAAGTTCTCGAAAAACACCAAAATTTTGGCCTCCTAAACCTCCTTAAATTACGTTGCAAGTGATAACGAGAAAACATAATATCGAATGAAATGGGCAATCGAGCTGCAAGCAAGGGTTTTTTAGAAACCTAAAATTAAGGGATAACTTTTGGTGACTTAAGGGGGTCCTCTAGTTTCTCGTCTGTTTTTTTTCGGGTTTTTCAATAATTTTTAACGGGCAAACGATCAAAATAATAAATCTCATTGTGTTCACATAATCTTTAGTAACATTTAAATGAGCTTTACAAATTTTTTGAAGACAAAATATATAATAGAATAAAAGTTATAGTGGCCGACAAGAAGACATAAAGTAAAAGAGGTGCTTGACGGTGACCAAGATTGCGGCTGTTTGGCTTATCTGAAATCGAAAAACCAAACGACATTTTAATCTTCATATTTAAGACTAGCGATTGAACTAGAATGAATTCTTAATTACAAAAATTAATTTTTGTATACACTTTTGAAAATTAAATTCTATTTTTTACTTATTTTTTCGCTCATAGGAAAAAAACTATAGAAGCAATCATGATAATCCTAGTTCAATCGCTGGCTTATAATATATTAAAGATGAGGTATATATTTGAACAAGATCGGTTCAGTAGTTTTTGAAATATCGTGGTCACTATTTTGAAAAATAGTGTTTCGAGAAAAACGCGTTTCAAAGTTCGCGCAGCGTTGAGCGCGCTAAGTATACCTGCTCCGTTCAAGGCCGTAACTTGTGAGCCACTTCGAATATCGAAAAATCCTTCAGCACATACTTTTAACACATGTTGTAAATGTGATTTATGAAAAAAAAAAATTCGATATTTTCGACTCAAGAAACAAGAGGACCCCCTTAAATTTTTTTTACCTTAGTCAGTAGTCCACTAAAAACATATTTAGCTCAGTTGTAGTAATAATAAGAAACTGTGAAAAATTCTATGAAAATCGAAAAATATCGATGTAGGTACATTTATTTTATTGATGCTAAGAAATATATGGATGGATTTTTGATACGGACATCCCTAATTATGCCCCACTAAGATATTTCTTTTGTTTCATCAAATTCAAGTACTTTAAAAGTCACTAAAAGTTTGCTTTTGAACTGTTTTGTATATAGGTAACATTCATAAACCAAGAATTGTATCACTTTACTTTAGTTATAAAAAAATATATATATATAATAAAAATCCCACTTTTATAGAATCGATACAAGAAATACACAAAAATTTGCGTTTAATAGACTAAGAATGTTTTCTACTGATAAGAAACATTTCTACTGATTTCCATAAAAAAAAAATTTGTTTGGCTTGAGAACAGAAAATTGAAAAGAAAAGCATCAGGATTTGCGATTTGTTTTTGGGTATTAACACTGCACACATACATATTTACATACATACATGCAAATAGTAATTACGTGCAGCTCGCTGTCCACTTGCATATTTCTCGCATTTCTCTTTCAAAATGCAGCGGATCACACGAGTGCTAAAACATGTTTTGGTTTTTCATTCCGCTTCTATTGTTGATTTTTTTCTTCCCAGCTTTGTGTGCACATGTATGTATGTATGTATTGTTTAGTGTTTCTGTGTGTGCGCGAGCAACGCTAGCGATTTCACGCCAATTTTCAATTTCCCACAATACAAACATAAGCTCCTACAATCATGCCGTATATACGCTTGCTACAAACAAATAAAAGGAAACAAAAAAATGACGCATGCAACATTCTCTCTTTTGTCTTTTCACACGATCTGCCCACTGATTTGCTACTTTTTGCTCCTACGTGTATTTCATTGCTATTGTTTTAGGAAAGTTTAAGCCTAGGAGTTGTACCCTCGCTTCCACATTTTGATCAAATGTTTTCATCGTTGCTCATTGGTGCAGAATTCGTAGCCATATTTTGGCATGAATTCGAAACAGTAGATATTTTGCCTTAATTTAACCGTTTGAGCCCCAAGTAGCGCAAGATTTTACAACGAAAAGACCCAGTACAATTCGAATACTGCGGACAACTGACGATGCGTTCCCCGAGTGTTGAAGTTGCGTGCTCAGATTTGCTGAAGGAAGTAAGTCACATATCTCCTTTCTATGTAAATAGTAACTTTTAGAATACGTAGAATAATATGCTATAAAAAAGAAAGAATACATTAAAAAAAAAATTGTATTCGTACTGGTATTTCTCAACATAAAATAAAACAAGCGCTGTCGCGCTGGTTGGGTCTTTTAGTACTCATTTAGAGAACGCACTGTTGTGCTGTTTGGCATTGTTCTCTCTTTTTTATCTTAAAATCGCATGGGCTACTTCTAAAGAAGCCTGAAAAGTTCAGCTTTATCCCATTTGGGTTTTAAGTCACTTTATGACGCTGAGCAGCAAGAACTATCTCTGTTTCTATCCCATAACTAACCGGGCTCATGTCTTTCACACTTAGTTCATATATATGAATCCAAATGAAATAATAATAACTTTTTCTATAGAGTTCTGTGATCTGTGTTTGAATGGCATGCATGTAGCCTCACATTCCCCAATCACAGTAAATTAATTACTTTAACTCTGCGGCAACAACAGATTTCTCCTAGCTAAGGACACATCTGCAAAAGTTAGCTGGTCTCAAAATACACAAACTAAATGAATTTTATTGAAAATTTATGTAACAGGAATGTTGCAAACAACTCAATCATGCATGTGCAATTAGTTTGAAGCTATGTTTTCTGCTTGCCTTAGGTGAAATACATTCATAAGAGCAAATAATAGCCATCAACTGCCTCCTTCTTCACCACATAACAACAGATACACGTGTAGTAGGGTAGAATTAGTAAATTTTCGTACAATAATTAGATTGCATGTTAGAATAAATTGCATTACCTACATTATCCACTTTTACACGCACACTCACTCACATGCCTACACTAGGCGACAAGAAAAGGCGCGCGCTTAAAGGTAATAAAACACAAAGTTAAAATTTTAACGTTTATTTAGCTTTAATTTCATAATATGATAACCCAACCGTATTTTTTAGGTGTGGCCAATATCAGACCGATAACCGGCTCTCAGCGAATTTGACAGAATCAGCTGATGGGCTAACATGTCACGAAGCGGTTTGTTTACCAAAAAACTAGGATTGTGTTAGTGATACTCGTATACGAAAAAAAATCAGCGCATCCCTTACTAAGCTTACTTCGTTGCCGTCTGAAGAACGCCCGATTGGACGAGCGTAAGAAAACATGTGAATGAGCAGAATTCTGTTGCCGAATCCCGTTGACGTAACAACCAAAGTTGCTCGCACAATTTTGTTTTTCACTATAACCAAGGGCCAAATCTGGTAAATCTATCATCAGTCAGCTATCCTAGTAAAAAGGCAAAAACGCTTTGATTTTGAAAATGAGCTCACATAAACCTGCAAAATTTTGGAAAAGGGTTATTTTTTTGGATGAAAGCAAACATTGCATTTCGGTATAAAGAAAAATTGTGTGGAGAAAATCTAGTATAGCGCTGAAAGAAAAAGGAAATTTTTTACCAACAATGAAACATAATGGGGGTGGAGTGATGGTACGTAGTGTATGACAGCTGGCGGCGTGGGAAACTTGCAGTTTATTGATGCAAAAAAGAATAAGTTTGTTAACTTAGATATTTTAAAACAAAATTTAAAGCAAGCCGTTGGAGTGTTGGAGTTATAAAATGATTACTACTTTCAACAAAACAACTATCCCAAGCATAGGACTCACAAATTAATGTTAAAGCTTCGCAATAATGTCACCAAACTACTGCCAACATCTCCTCAATCACCAATTTAACCCCTGTTGAACACTTATAGGTGCTTCTATGTACAAAGAAATATAAAGAAGCACAACATGACAAGCAAGAGGTCTTGAAAGATGTTCTGTGGGAGGAGTGGAAAAAGGTTACTGTCGAAGAGTCTACCAAATTGTTAAACTCTACGCAAAATATACTTAGCGAATTGTTAAAATGTCGTGGGTATCCTAGAAGATACCAAATGAATATGAATATTTTTCAGTGTTTTTTGTTAAAATTTTTAAAAATGAGAGTGGTCTTTTAGAGTCTTTCATTTTTGCGTTTCAAATAAAATCTAGTACTTATTTGCTAAATAGCCTGATCAAAAAGATATTATTTAATAAATTGTCATTACATAAGTTAAAACTAAGTAAAATTTATTTCATTTACTTAAAAACCTTTTATTTCATGCTCCTTTTTCAACTACCCACAAAGGAGCGTAGACTTACGACACTAAGTGTAAGTATAATTGCGGTCTATGATTAAGGAGTCTATACGACGATCAGCTTTTGCGGATATGTAATGAAACGCTGTTACTAAATATGCAGAAACATTGTGCAGGAGTTTGTGGTAGATGACAGAAGGCAGCCAAGGCTGGTAAAGCTTCAGTCCATCGATGTGCAGTCATCAATATGCATATCTAAGAATTCAGGGGCTATGACCACACTAATTGTACCCATGTGGCAGCATATGGCAATATCAGATTGCAACAAATGTGGTTTGCAGTAAACAAATGCGTGCATACATATATATTCGTATATATGTAAGTTGTTGATGTATTGCATGAGCACAATACACATACAATTATTTCATTTAATTTCAATATTTGGCCAGACGTGCATTTGCCTACATAGGTACGTTTGTATGCATTTTGTGCGTGGTCACACATAAAATAGAATTGAGATAACTGCTCGTTAGTTATGTGCTGAAAATATTGAATTCCCATACGTAGAAATATTAAAAGTGGTGGCCCAATATATGGGTATAAGTAAATGCTTTTCAATACGTGGAGTAGGGATTTCTTTTCGTATATATGTAGAATTTAGGGTGCGCTGAGGTCAATCGCCACCGCAGCATTATATTGTGGGTAGGAAAATACGGTCTTGGGGTATATGGCCCCCTCTTACATTACATTGAAAATTCCTTTTCTTTTAGTTTCCGTATGAGAGGGAGGAGATGAATGCTAAAAAATAGAAAATAACTTTAAGAATACTTTTAATAATTAAAAAAAAACTGCTTTACTGTATTGCAGGCGAAGAAGAACTCAAAAACATTGTCAATTATTTAATTCACGCGCGCTGTTCTTGCACAGTTTTCAGCTCGTTGGAGATCAGTGATCAGATTATACACTAATCTGGCTGGATTCTGACTGGCTTAATTTTCTTATTCCTAACTAATATTCAATAAATATATTCCTTAACAAAACTATTCATATGAAATCAGAGTTCTTGATTTCGTATGCAGTGGGGGAAAACTCAACAAATTAGAATACAAATTTATTATTATTTATTATAAAATTAATGTTTCAAGTGCTTAAAAAATCGCATTTGTTTTTAAACATTTTGTTACGATGGTTTTGGACAAATTTTTGTCTGGAGGAAAAGTTCAGCCATCAAAGCAAAAGAAACTTGATTTTTTTGTTCGTTTTTTTTTTGTTTGGTTTGATGATGGAAAATGAAAAGTTCAACGAAGAAAGCAAAAGAAATTTTTTTGTTTTTTTTCCCCTTTTGGTTTGATGACGGGTCTATTAAAAAAATTTTGAGCAAGATAATTTAAAAAATTTTCTTCAGAATCATAGCGATTTGATTTAAGATCCCTTTCAACCCCATTTGTTGTAGGAAGTTTTATATTTTATGAACCAAAAGTTCGCGGAGGTGAAAAGTAAGCGAATGAAAAAAATTGCAACTACAAAGATTTTTCATATACCGTAAGAAACATCCCAAAACGAAAAATAAATATATTTTACGGGGTAATGCTATCAGTTTTTCAACTATATTAGGTGTATGTGCAATTAAGTAACTTTTTTATTATAGTCCTGTCCAAAATAAAAGGCTTTCTTAAAGTATTTACAAGAAAATTAATACTTTTATATTACGAATATAGGGATATATATAATATGTAAATATACAATACATATTCTAAGGGCTTTAACAATTAATATCACCCTGGACATATTGAGCTATCTCTATGTAGAGGTGGCAATTGTCCCCCTGCATGTATTTTACTATCTTCATTGTAGTGTGTATAGATTTACTTCATAAATAGGTAACAGCCCTATTCAAATATATTTTTTGATTAATGCCCATATTTAGTTTTTATTATTTTTTCGGTGTTCTCTAACACATTTTCGTGAAATACGTCATAAATTTCACGTCGCAGGCCGGCCTTCAATTTAGCCAGAGTTTTTGGCTTGTTGGCATTTGCCTACGAATGGTATCAAATAACGATTACGATAGCTTCATCACCGCGAACAAATAGTCCATAGTCCGATATTCCATAAATACAAGAGGGTCTTAAAAGTATTTTTTTTTAAGCGCGGTATGAAAAAAATTATTTGGGTTGAAATTTTGTGAAATATGACAATACATATTGAAATGCTTGGTTTTCAATGGGACCAACATTAGGCGAAATTAAGCAAATATTTACATTTATAGGCCCTTAGAAAATGATGGTACACCAATATTTAAACCAGTGTTGACTTTTCCTCTTTTTTGTTTTAATATACTTTTAAGAAAGTAAACGCGCTCAGATGTGACTACAACACATCGTGAGCGATCTGCGGACGCAAAAGACTTTATCATATCACAAGCGAAGAGATCCGTTCATTATGAGGGGCAAAGGCATGTGAATAGAATGGCTGCTGACCGCGGAGCAAGAATCGTAATGGAGAGTAAGCCAATCGCCTGGAAGACCGAAAGAATGGCATGAATGTTGGGCGTCTGAGTCGCAAGACGACTGAATTGTATACGTATGGATCTTTTACATAATTTTTTATTGTACCAGGTTGTTCAATAAGTTTTGCTGTTCGATAGGAGTGGGCATTGCCACTAGCCTATTTTTTTTTCTTTTGTTATCTTGGTACAATCTTCATATGAACGTATGTGAAGTTTCATTTCAATCTGTCAATTCATTCTTTGATTACAAGCCAATTGAAAAAAATCAAGAAACGTGGGTGATTGAATTTTTATTTTTGAAAGGTTTAAAAGCAACGGAAACTCATGAACGAATATTAAAAGTGTACTTTGCTTCATCAATTAGTACAATAGAAAGATGGGTTGCTGAATATAAACATGGTCGTAGAAGCCTTGAAGACAATCCACGTCAGAGACGTCCAAAACCAGTAACAACACCATCAGCTATAACTCCAGAAAAAATACAGGAAATCGTGCTGAAAAATCATCAAGTGAAACGAATTTAGTAGAAGCCCTCGGCACCTCATTGGGCAGTGTCAGCAATATTTTGACTGAAGTATGTATTAAGTTTCAGAAAGCAGTGTGCACAATGTATGCCGCATTCGGTAACAACGGAACAAAAACACATTCGAATGCGACTTCCTCAGCAACATTTTGAGCGTTTTCGTAAGAATAGAGTGGATTTTGGGTGTCGATTACTTAGCATGTATGGGACTTGGGTCTATTACCATGATCCTAAATAAAATAGGAGGCCTGGCTTTTCATCTCCGAAACGCGTTCGCGTCCAAAAATCGGCCAAGAAAGTGTTAGCACAAGATTTTTGGGTTGCGTAAGGGATTTCATTTGTAAATTATTTGCAAACTGGTAAAACAATAAATGCTGAATATTATTGTAACTTTTTAGATCAACTGAAGGAAGAAAATTGTGAAGAAAGGCCCAGTTTGCAAAAGAAAAAAACTATTTTTTATCAGGACAATGCACCGTGTCACAAAAGCATTTTAACAATGGCTAAAATCCATGAATAAACGTTTGAGCATCCACCGTATTCAGCAGATTTAGTGACTTCCATCTGTTGCCAGACCTAAAAAACTTCATAAGCTTTTTTTATCAAATATGAGGTCATAACAGCTGTGGAAACGTATTTTGCTTCAATGAGACTATACTGAATAATAAAGTGCATTTCAAACGATAAAATTGTGTTTTTCTTATCGAGCCGCTAAACTTATTGAACAACCTAGTTTATGAATTTCTAGACTTAAGAGAACTTTTGTTGAAATAACAAGACCTAATCTTGAATAAAGTAGAAGTGGAAGAAGAAGAATAAAGTACAGCTAACTGTTTAACAAAAACAAAATTGGATTTAAATAAATGCAAATTAAAAAAAGATAGCAAAATAGACAAAATCGTTCAAAATATATATGTAGTAAAGTTTTTTGCGGAGTGTACACCTATTAATAAATATGTACATGCATATATCGATGCGTAATTATTCGATTTTGGCTTCTAACCGATAGCATTTGGACAGTCATTTGCATAAACACTTTCAAAAACGCACATTTCTCCATTTCACTTTAGCTTTGACTAATCGCTTGCAAATGTAATTGTCAATGCAAATGTAATTGACGCATTTATTACAACTATGTGTGTGTATGTGTGCCCATACATTCATACGTTTCTAACTGTGTTGGATAAATTATTAAATATGCATATCTTTTTTTCTGCATCACTTGATCAGTGTTGATGTGTGAAATTTCATGAATAATTAGTTGCTAAAATTATTGCATCTAATTTATAATTTTAGATTTTCGAAATTCAATTTATGTCATACATATTTATTCAAGTGTTGTTAAAAATAATTATTAAAAAACCATTTGCCATAATTTAATGCAGTAAACTAATATTCCCAACTTAATATTTATGCGCAAATAACTGTCATTGGAATCATTGTATGAAGATATTTGGTCAATTGAAATCGAACTAAGTAACTCAATCAGTAAAAACAATTTACTACTTCGCCAATTGGCGCCTTTACTTTATTTGACGTTCGTAATGTTAAGTTTACAATTAGCTTAGGTTAGCCAGGTTGCTCGTCTAAGACAAGACACTCGGTGGCTCTAAGGTTCATTGCGATGCATTTTTAAAATTTCCACCCATTTGTCAACCAAATATTCACTAAGCCATTTGGAATGGCTGCTTTGCATGTGCAGGACATTCACAGAGGAGGTTTTGTAGCGACTGAATTTCTTCTTCATCGCCACAACTCACCCTGAGGTACACCCATTCTACTGGCTAGTATGCCAAGTAGTATGAGGACGCTGGGAATTGATCTATTGAATCCAAGCGGACCTTTCGTGCTTTTAAGATTCAGTCTCGGCCAGAGCGCTTTGGAAACCTTGCAGTGAGTAGTCAGAGACCACCTTTTATTGGTTTCCGCGAGCATGCTCAAGTCGCAGTTGTCGATTTAGAAAGAGAAGAAAAAAGTCGATTGGCAATAGCCCAATAAACGAGTCGCCTTTGAAGCACTACTTGTGATAAGCTAATTCCATATTTTTATCGCAAGGTTTAGTATTTTTAGCATAAAATTATTTATAACGTTTTCACTTACGACCTTTATTTATTCTTTTTATAGTGAGTTGAAAAATGCATCTCGCTCGGGGAAATTTTCATGCGATGATTTATTACGATTTCCAACGTGGATTATCGAGATCAGGAGTGCATTAATGAACTTACCTCGACTTTTGGTGTTAAAGCACCACACTTAGCCACTGTGAAACATTGGTGCAACGAATTCCAACATGGCCGCAATCCGTGCAGGATGAGTTTCGCAAAGACCATCCGCAAACAGTTGTTGTGCCAGAAAATATCGATGCTGTGCATCAGTTGATAACGCAAAATCGTCATGTGGCATCCATGGACATTAGTGTGATGAGCATGTATTTAATATTGCATGAAAATTTGGTCGTCAAGAAGATTTATTATAAAGGGTGTTTTTTTTAGAGGTTAGGTTTTCAAGTTGGCACTACTTTTTTCGTAGATGGTCTTTTTGACAGCTGTCACTTGATTTATGCTCAGTTTGGTTTGCCATTTCATAATGAATAGACTTACACCTGAACAACGATGGCAAATTGTGCAAATTTATTACGAAAATAATGGTTCGGTTCGCGCGACGCATCGAAGAAAATTTTGTTCAGCGATGAAGCTCACTTTTGGTTGAATGGGTATGTCAATAAGCAAAATTGTCGCATTTGGAGTGAACATAATCCACAAGCCATTGCTGAGACGCCGTTATATCCTCAAAAAGTCACTGTTTGGTGTGCTCTATGGGCAGAGGGAATCATTGGTCCATATTTCTTTAAAAATGAAGCCGGCCATAATGTTACAGTCAATGGAGAGCGCTGTAGAGCCAGACTTCGACTTTCGTGCCTGAACTGGACGATGTTGATGTGGACGACATTTGGTTCCAACAAGACGGCGCTACATGCCATACAGCCAACGCAACAATCGATTTATTGAAGGAAACTTTTGGTGAGCGCATTATCTCGCGCCGTGGACCTGTGGCGTGGCCTCCAAGATCGTGCGATATAACACCGCTGGACTATTTCTTGAGGGGCTATGTGAAGTCACTTGTCTACGCAGATAAGCCCGAGACGATTGACGTCTTGGAAGAGAATATTCGGCGCGTTATTGCTGACATACGGCCCCCAATTGCTGCAAAGAGTGGTCGAAAATTGGGCCTCTCGGTTGGAATTTATTCGAGCCAGCCGCGGCGGCCACTTGCCCGAAATCATTTTTAAAACATAATGGCGAACCCTTATCTTTATAATAAAGCTAAATTCTTGGCCATAACATTAAATTATATACGTTTTATTTCATCTTGAAAACCTAACCTCTAAAAAAACACCCTTTACTTGCATAGCACATGATTTGACAATTGTTCAAAAAAAAGAATCGCGTGGATTGGTTTACAGAAATGTTGAAGAAAATCAAAAGCGGTGGTTCAAAGCACGTTTATGACATCGTGTGAGTTGACGAATTGTAGATCCATGCGTATGACCTGGAAACAATACAGCCAGCAAAAAAATATGGATGTTGCAGGACGAGCTTAATTAAACAAAAGTTGTTCGCAGAAGAAGCACTTCAAAGCAAATGGTCACCTGTTTATTTCTTTTTTTCGGGAAAATCTGGCCATGTCACAGCTGTACCACTCGAGAAACTAAAAACAGTAAATTCTAAGTGGTACATAATGATTTGCTTGGCAGAAGTTTTCGAAAAATTAAAAAAACTTAGCCGCCGGGATTTGTCTCCCACTTCATCTAGACAATGCCAGCTCGCTCGTATCGGCTCACACAAGTGAGTTTGTGAGCACCCAAAATATCGAATTAATAGGTCATTCGCTGATGGTGAATGACGCCTTTTTTGTTCCTGGATGTCAAAAATAAAATCCGTGGTCAACATTTTTAACGCATGAAAAAGCTGGTGGGACGTCTAAACAGCTCGTTTTAAATATATCCACTTCTGAGTGCAAAAGTGCTTTGAAAATTAGTTCAAGTGCATGCACTATATTTTGAACAACAAGAATGCCGTTTTCCTTATTATTTTACTGTATTTTCAAATAATATAAAAAGCAACCTTCGCATTTAAGCTCGCAACACAGTTCAGCCCACATGATCCACATCTAAGAATGCCTTTCAGGATGTCGGTGCAAGCCTTTTGGATGACCTCTACGAACGCAAAACGTTTCCCTCTCATGGCCAAATGCAATTTTCCGAATAGGTAGAAGTCCTAGGGAGCCATATCAGGCGAATACGGTGAGAGATTTCTGGTTCAAATGGCATATCTAGTCAAAAAATCAGTCCCAAGAGTGGATCGATGAGATGGTGCATTATCATGCAATAAGCGCCAGCTTCCTGCTTCGCGGTATTCAGGGCCAATTCAACAAATGCGATGCAACAAACACTTCAAGACACCAAGATAGAAAATTGCATTGACGGTTTGGCCGTTGGCACCAACTCCTTGTGAACAATTCCCTTAGAATCGTAAAAACAAATGAGCATCAATTTGATTTTTGACTTCTTCAAGCGCGATTTTTTAAGTGGCGGCTCGTCTGGGGCCTTCCATTCGGCACTTTGACGCTTAGTTTCAGGTTCATGCGGGAAACACCACTTTTCATCACCAGTTACAATGTTGTAAAGAAAGTTCTCGTCTTTTCTCGCCTCTTTATTGATGAGGTCTTTCGAATGTTGTATTCTGAGCAATTTTTGGTCCTCAGTTAACTTGTGCGGAATGAAATGGGCACAGACCTTTCGTAAGCCCAAATGATCAGTTAAAATGCGATAAATCGATGTTCCGAAGATATTTAACTCCGATTCCATGAATTTCAACGATCATTTCGGCTCATTTTTGATAAATTTACGAACAATTTCGATGGAGTCTTCGGTGATTACTGATACATGCATTGCCATTTGTGCTCTCACGACCATCTCTGAAACGTGTAAACCACTCATGAACTCGAGCACGAGATAGACAATCATCACCATAAGCTTTTCCTATCAATTCAATTATTTCGGTAAACGTTTTTCCGATTTTAAAACAAAATTTGATATTAGCTCTTTGTTCGAAACTTATTTTTGTACCGATGACACAAACATACTGACACTTCAGACGCAACAACTTAGCTTCCACTGAACCGAATATCACCAAGCTTTCACTGAAAGTCAACTAGGGAGGTAACTTCCAACGCACTTACTCAATAAAAAGATGGCGCCACTAACATTTTTATGACGCCAGACTTGTTTATTTTGGAATTCCTCTTGTACTTATGTACGTAAATTCGTAGAAGGTGGTGCAAAATTAATCATTTTACTAATCATTACTAGGCATTTCATTTTAGTTTGAATGATTTTTTACTCAAAAAACAGATTTTAAGTGATGGAAATGTTTATTTTGACCTTTACATGCTCCATTGCTTGTATGTTTGTATGTACTTTAGCTGTCTGGTTCACAAATATCAAATATGACTGACGTATGACGGCATTGGCAAAAATTAAAAATCTTCCGATAGGCTGATTAATTTTGCGCCACCTGATGTATATTCTGTACTGAAGAGCAAGCTCATCAACAATAATTACCATCTACAACAACCAGGAGTAGAACATAGAAATCCACTTTGCTGCGGTCATTGCTACAAAATTAAAATAAAAAAAGCCAACCACGAATATATCAGCAGAATTTTTCATTGTTCACATACATATTTATGCGCATAGCTCGGTATGCCTTATAATTTTTCACAGTAATTGTTGTTGTTATTTTCCATATTACTGCCACTACTATTGTTTGGCGCTTTGACTGCTACTGCTGCTGCTGCTGTTGTTAATGCTGGAGAGTTGATGCATGCTGGCGTATGAACACGAACGTTAGGCTGTCAACAGCAGCATAGCGAACAACAACTAAACAAACAGAAGCATGACAGAGCAAATGTGGCAACCATTAACGCATTCAAAACTCGCCTGACGTGCTATACGAACGAAGGAACAAGAAGGGACACACACACACATATTCATATATATATTAAGCCTGCTGTTGTTGCTGCTGCTGTTGTTGATGCTCTCGCTCGTGTACCACAACATTTATGTAATTTACAACACTGCTGTTGTTGTCATTCATGCATGCATACTGGCTTAATTGCGAACATTTGTTGCTACCAGCCATCAGCCAGCAATAACAAGCACCATCAGCGTCAACACAAAACGACAGCAGGCCACCTTTGCCGCGGAAAACATTAGGATGCTTCCAACTTCCGCTGCTGCTGGTTCTGCTGCTGCTGTTGCTAATCGACTTGTTCAACATTCGCTGGTGTGCTTGGTGGCGGTCATATGCTACCCATTATACTCATGAACAACAAATCCCGCCTATTGACCTTTTTGTTTCTTTTAGCTGTTCATTCGTTGTTGCTGTCTTTGTCGTAGGGCTGCCTCCATTATAATCATCGTTATCATTTACATACATACATATCATACATCTGTGAGCATGCTATTAAAATTTAGCGAAATTATTCGGTGAATGCCCATGTCACGCGCATACCATAAATGCACGACAATGCACCCATCCGCAGCAAATGCCAGGAACACAAGCCAACAAACTGGTATCCGTGGCGCGCATGAGACAAATCTTCTTATATCTCAATTTTGTAATGAATAAAAATTAATGACAAATGAGGGTAGATGGCTTATATTTTATATTCCACATTCATTTCAAATCGAAAAACTTAATTCTTTCAACAACGAAGTTAAAGGTGAATTTAGTAGAAGTTTTCTGGTAACCCATACAATAACAAATTTTCATATTCACATAATACGACTAAGTATAGTAGTTGATTATTGGAGGAGTTGTATGCTAAACTCGTCACGGTAGCAAACTCTAGGGGTTTGATGCTTAACAGGAAATGAAACAAACGCGAGACAGTACGAAATCCCTGAGGGATGCGCATTATACGAGAGTTGCTATTTATATTTCGGCTTTGGGCATTTCAAGTATTGTCAGGCGCCATCTGGCATTTCCATTGCAAAGTTTGACATATTTTGCCATAAATGCACTCAGCAGCGTTTTGATGTATGAGTTATATTAATAGTATTTTTACAGTGGCTTTAAAAATGCAACTCGGCAAAAAAAATGGAACTAAACCGTGAACATTTTCGTAAAATTCAGGCAAATCTAAACATCTCGACGTTACAGTCATTCAGCGAGTCGACTATTGACTCGATTGATCTTATGCAACAATAGCGATTCACCCTATTGCTTATCTCGTACTCGCCCAGAACTAGCCAGCCCTATCTGCATTAAATTTACGTGAAGCCTTTACAAACGAACTTCTGAGCTTCTAAAATTCGGAATCAATAGAAAATAACAACAAAATGCGCGGTATTTCGGTAAGAATGCTGTTTTAGTGTCTACTTTATTTGGTTCATACAAAAACAGAAATAAAAAGAAGCCAGCCTAAACTCAGAATTGTTGGTTCTGTTCAATTTAGTACTTAAAAAGCAGTTATAGCTGGTTATAAAAGCAGCAATCTCAACCACTGAGTTCCGCATAATATTTGTGCCTCTTTTCCATCGAACAATTTTCAAATCTAATTTGAGTTATTTTCCTGTCAATAAAACTGAGCTGTACAAGGCATTTATTTTATGTCGCGATCAAATGAAATAAATATCCTGTGTACGATATGGCTTCTACTCCTATGACTTTGCGATTGGTTTTACGAGTATCATAAAGCAAAAGAGGAAATGAAGGGGAATGCACTGAAATTGCATTTCTGGCAGCAGTGATTTCAAGTTGAATACTAAAATTGCTTTTCCAACGACAAAAAACAAGCACTCGCCCACATTAAGGCTGATCGCTGGGGGTTGGTTGAGAAAGTGGCAGTTTCAATAGTAATCGTTTGGCAAAAAGAAAATATACAGATTGCACTGAGAAAATTTTTGGATGAAACAAATACATACGGATAGGGGGTACAAAATTAATCATCAAATTTGGTTTTTGTATAGCTAAAAAAAATTATTTTGATTGCTGGAAATCTTCATTTTGACACCCTTCATTGCTCGTCTCTTTGTACACTGCAGCTCTCTAGCTCACAAGTGTCAAATATGATTGACATGCGACGCCATTCCAATAATTATAAATCGTATTAATTTGGCGCCACCCAAGTATTTGTACTCTTTTGTCATAAACACAGTTTTTTAAATATTTTATTGCAGAAATTAATTTTGTTCAATTATTCTTTGTTTATAAAAATATAGTTAATACTACAACAAATATCATGCTACATTAGATTTAACATTAAAACAATCCCTACTTGCTGCGCGGTGAGACTCAAAGAAATAGGAAGCTGGACAAAAACGTCGTACGGTTACAGTAAGATCCTCCTACAGGGACCCTCGCTGCTCAAAAACAGATCCGACTACACAGTCCCCGACCTTAACATCAAGAAAGACTTTACGGTACGTTTTCCACCGAGAGCCGAATGGAGCAAAGGGAAGGTGATTGGAAGATACGACATCGAAATCTGCACAGACGGTTCTAAGATGAACTGTGGCGTGGGAGCTGGCTTCCATTCGGAGCCACTCAACCTATATCAGTCAATTCGTCTTCCTGACTATGCTAGCGTGTTCCAGGCAGAACTTTTAGCGATCAGAGAAGCATGCAAATCACTAAAACTCTACAAGGAAGTTGGTGCAAGAGTAGCAAGAGGCCTTAGACTCCAACTCCATTTTAGCCAAACTAGTCCTGAAATGTAGAGAGGAGCTGGAATTGCTTAGTCATTGGCTTGAAATTACTCTGATATGGGTTCCCGGTCATAGGAACATACGGGGAATGAAATAGCGGATGAGCTACCAAGAAAAGGTTCGACACTAGACTTAGCAGAGGCGGTGACAGTATTCACCCCACTGAAGACAATAAAAGCAACTATTGCTTCACACTATCATGCTTTAGTCGAAAGAAGAACTAGATGTATTACAACAAAAACACATGGCCGTCATACAAAATCCAAAGGACTAATACCCTGTTAGGATGTTCTCAACCAAACATCTCAGGCATCACTGCAACACTTAAAGGCCGCTGGAAAGTAGGCGATCATGCAGCTAGACTCAATCTACCCCCATCTGCGGAAGCTGTCAAGCGGAAGGGGCGACAGAAAGTCTTTTCACTATTTATGTGATTGTGCGGGGCTAGCTAGGGCACGACTTCCATCCTTCGGGAAGCCTTTGCTACAGCAAATTAAGGAGATCTCAGACATCGAGATACAGGATTTGCTGTTATACTTGGACCTCACAAATGGATCTGACTTGGAAACAAAGAAAAAAAAAAAAAACAAAAACAAAAAAAAGGCATCATCCCACGAGACAGTGGTAGTAAAATGGTGCTGGTCACTAATTAGGATTATTTCAGTGGAAATATTCAACCACTTCAACAACAAGAACAACAAATATCATCTACATTAAAGTTTCAAACTTTGATTGAGAATTATAAAAATTCCTAAAATTTTCATAAAAATTTAAAACTTTTTAATCAGTATTTACAAAAAAAATGAGCACGCAGTTTTAGAGTCCATTTAATTGTAGCGCAATAAATAGCAACTTTGAAGTCCCTCAAAAATATCGACTATTTTTAATAATATTTTCCCTTAACGGTATTGCGCATTTTAATTTCGTCCATATCATATAACGAATTAATAATTTTTTTATATAAATTTAATTATATTATTTTTATTATTTACCATTCCTTTATTTAATTAGGTACGATCGGTAGCTACCCCGCACTGGCAGGGCATAGTGATCTATTGCAAAAATAACAACAACAACGTCCTTTGCGGATTAAACACCTATGGTTACATACATAGATAGGAAGTAGCCCAGTTACTCCATAAGTATTATAATATTGGCTGTAGACACTTTAAAAAGTTAGAATACTCATTTTTTCGATTTTGCTTAAGAGTTGCCTTAATACTTCAAAAATTACCTGCTCAAAGATTTCAGATGAGAAACAATTCGAAATTCTTGTATTTGGTATATTTACGCAGCTCCTCTCTGTCCTATGCATACCTTATAGAAAATTTTAAGTGCGTTAATCTCAAAACTAACTCTGCAGTTAATACAATTATTTGTTTATAAAAATATTAAAAGAATTTTTGTTTTTTTCAAAAATTGAAATTTGTTTTTCTTTGCAAAAGTCGAAATAGCAAAAACTTGTTCTGTACCTCTTGCGGCACATACACATGTGAGAAATTTTTTTTTGTTTCACAATTTAATTTAATTCATTTATTTTACTTTTAATAAACTACAAACTACCTTAGGTTAGGTTAGGTTGAAGCGGTTGTCCATTGTGAACACACTCAGGCTCGTAGCCCATTGTGATGCCGCCTGGGGAAACTAGCCCTTATCCCTCCTGAAACCACAGTGTACTATTCAAAAATTTTGCTAGATCCTTGATTTCGACAGAGCCGAGATCTTCCAGTTCATTAAAGAAATGTTTGCCCAAATTGGCAAGTCTACGTCTGGATAGAGCAGGACAATGGCACAGAAGGTGCGAAATCGTCTCTTCCTCTTCCTCGTCTAGACAACTTCTGCAGAAGTCATGTGTTTGCACACCCATTCTCTGGGCGTGCCTACCAATTAGGCAGTGCCCAGTTATGACTGAAGTCAGTATGTTGAGACTATGTTTGTCTCTCCTTAGTAGTAGTTCTGTGCGTTTAGCATTGAGAGTCGGCCACATCTGTCGGGCTATTTTGCAAGTGGCTTCGTTTCGCCATCTTTCATTCGCTATACTTACAATTTCCTCGTGGATATGTAGTCTACATGTTTGCAAGGGTATACCTATATCAGTGTCTATGTGCTCATCAGTCAGTTTGGTGCCGATTTTCGCGAGTTCATCAGCTCTGCAGTTCCCCTCTATGTCGCAATGGCCAGGAACCCATGCTATCGTTAGGTGAAATGACTCAGCCATCTCGTTAAGAGATGTGCGGCATTTCATGGCTACCTTAGAGGTTGTCGACTGTTTAGTGAGGGATTTTATCGCCGCCTGGCTATCAGTGAAAATGTAGATATCATCACCAGATATCGCATCACACTGTACCAGTGTCACGGCTTTCATTATTGCCATCAGCTCAGCCTGAAAGACACTACAGTAGTTGGGGAGCCGAAAACTGAAGGAAATCCCCAGATGCTCGGAATACACACCCCCGCCCACCCTGCCATCGAGCTTTGAGCCATCTGTGTATACATGGATGGACTCGCCCTGTCTTACCACGTCACGCTCCCACTCTTCCCTCGTGGGTAGGAGGGTCACGAACGTTGTAGTGGCAAGTGTAGGCGGAATTGTGTAGTCCACCTGTCTGGGAAGTCCCAACGTGCCATCCAGGATTTTGCCGTGGCCATAAATTGTGTTTGACCACTTACTTAAAGTGCTCAGCCTTATTGCTGCACTGCGCGCCATGTACTTTGCCTGCAGGTCTACTGGAAGGAAGTTTAGTATCACATTTAGTGCTTTCGACGATGTGGTTGACATTGCACCGGTGATAAGAACAGATGCAAGTCTTTGGACCCTGTCAACCCTTTTGATGTTCACGCCCTTCTCCAGGGCGTTCCACCATATTGCAATACCGTAGTAGAGAATTGGCCTAATTACTGCTGTGTACAGCCAGTGTATCATACTGGGCTTCAAACCCCATTTTTTCCCAACGAGCCTTCCACAGGAGTATAGCGCCGTCGTAGCTTTGCGTACTCTGTCTGCGACTGTGAGACCCCAATTTAGCTTCCTATCTAGTACAAGTCCTAGGTATTTAGCGTTTTCTGTTACTTTAAGGGGTTTTCCCCCCAAAAGAATTTGTTGAAGAGCAGGTGTTTTGTGTTTCCTGCTAAACAGTATCAGTTCCGTTTTTCCCGGATTTACTTCTAGTCCTCGACTCTTGCACCATAGTGATAGTCTGTTGAGGGCTCTTTGTTGAAGATCACACATAGTTGGAAGGTGTTTGCCAGAGATTGCTATTACAATATCATCTGCGTATGAGATTACCTTACCTCCCATTTTTTCTAGCTCCTGAAGGAGATTATTGACGGTCAGGTTCCATAGAAGTGGAGAGATTACCCCACCCTGCGGTGTGCCCCTGATCGGAAATTTCTTGATGAATGTTTCACCCAAATCTGCGCGAATCGTCCGCCCGACTAGCATTCGCTCTATGAGCGAGACGAGCGCTCTGTTTACTCCCATTTCTGTTAGCGATTTGGTAATTGCTTCCGGGTGTATGTTATTGAAAGCACCCTCGATGTCTAGAAAGACAGCCAGGGTGTATTCCTTGTAGTGAAGTGATTTCTCAATCGTGTCGACCAGCGAGTGAAGCGCCGTCTCTACTGATTTGCCTTTGCTGTATGCATGTTGGGAAGGTGATAGCTTGTTGCCAATCTTCCCCTTGATGTGCCCATCTAGCAATCTTTCTAAAGTTTTTAACAGGAAGGATGATAGGCTGATCGGCCTGTAGTCCTTCGGTCTCGTATGTGTGGTTTTTCCTGCTTTGGGAATGAAGACCACTTTTACTTCCGCCCATTTCTTGGGGATATAACTAAGTCGTACTACTGCCTCAAAAATTGAGACGAGTCTAGGTGCAATCATACTAATTGTGTGTTGCAGGTCGGCGGGGATGATTCCATCTGGTCCCGGCGATTTATAAGGTTTGAAACTGCCAATGGCAGATTTTATATTGTCTTCCGTAATAAAGTCTATTGGAGGACCCTCATTGAGAACTGTAGGATGAGTTCTACCATCTTCATTGCATAGACAACCTGGGAAGTGTGTCTGCAATAGTAATTCTAGTGTTTCTTCACTATTAGTTGTCCAATTGCCGTCCTCTTTGATGAGGTAACTAGGGTTGCTGTGGCTCATTGATATAACTTTCCTGAGTCTACTTGTCTCAGAGGTACTATCTATCTTTTGACAGAAATCTCTCCAAGACGCCGTTTTAGCTGCCCTAATGGCATACTTAAATCTGCGTTGACAGTCTTTGTATCCATCCCACGAGTTAGTTCTTCTCGCTTCGTTATACTTGGTTCTGCATTCTCTTCTTAGGTCTGCTATGTCTGTGGACCACCATAGAGGTTTCGGTTTGCCTCTTTTCGTCCTCGGAGGGCAGGCTGCTTTCGCAGCCTGTTGAAATGCTGAAGTCAGTTCATCAACAGTAGAGTCGAGTTGTAGCTCGGAGTTAATTTGGTATGTCATGCCCGTAAGGTTGTTGGCTACAATATTTTCGAACATACCCCAGTTTGTGCGTTTGCGATTCACGACCGGTTTACACAGTTTGATTGGTAATTCAATGCTATACGTTAGGTACCTATGGTCTGAGAAGGAGTTGTCTTTAGACACTCTCCAATCTCTTATAATTTGTGACCCCCGTTCATTGACACACGTAATGTCCAGAACTTCCCTTCTAGTAGCTGTTACGAAGGTAGGGGAGTCGCCTATATTGCTAATATGAAGATAGTTACACATGATGAATTCAAAAATGTACTCACCGCGTTCGTTAGTGTCTGTACTACCCCAGACATGATGGTGAGCATTTGCATCTGCGCCCAGGATTAGTGGTATGCCACGTCTCGCGGCTTCCTCTGTTGCACCTCTTAGGAGTGGAGATGGTGGTGGTTGTACCGCGTCATGTGCCATATAGGACGAGGCAAGCCATATTGTCCTTCCGCAGGACTCCACTGATACTACTGCGTTGTCCGCATCGCTGAATTGCATTAATAAGAATACATTAATATGTTTTTTCACTAGTATACACGACCTGGGTTTACCTTTGTCGGTGACATAGACCAGTTTAAAATCTTTGTTACTCAACCCGCAAACCCGATCTTTTATGACCCATGGTTCTTGGATGAGAGCGATTTCCTCTTCTCTTTCAGCGAGACGGAGGATGAGTGCGGCTGAGGCCGCCTTACTGTGGTGGAGGTTGATCTGTACAACCCCCACCATCGTTGGTGTGCGTTGTTAGATGACAGCCAACCACGGTTTGGTCAGCGATCTCCTCGTCAGAGGAAGTGGGAATATATTCCTCGTCCTCCAGAGCGTCTGAGAGATCGGAATATTCCCCCATATCCTCTAGGGTAACCCTTCGGAAGAGTTCGCCTACCATACCGGAATTGGATGCCACCTCGTCGTCCGTTAGGTTGTCTAACGCAACCGTCTTCTCCTCCGCGGATGACGTCAAGTTATCTGCGGAGCTGTCCTTACTGGCTACATCCTGTCTGTAGACATGGAGTGTCAGTGATTGGAAGCCGTAGTTCACCTTCCATTTCAAGTTAGCAAGTGGATCCAGTGATTCCTCATTTAGGATGATCACCGCTAGTCTCCTCTTGCCATCCACTTCGCCGATCTTTGCTACTTTCCAATCGCTGGTAGGTAGCTCGGGGTTGCCTAGTTTGAGCAGTTCCAACACTTCCTCTGGGTCGGTGTGGAACTCTGGTATCCAGGCTCGTGATCTTGGCCGATTGGGGATGTCTTCACGGAGGACCACGTCGAGGCGGGCCCCTGGCCAAGGCTCCCCTATGCGTTTAATTGCCAGAGTGTACAGATCGACCGATCGTTGATCCGCGCACCTGGTTAATTTGACGCGTGATTGGAACCAACCCGCGTCTGAGCAGCTGGGTGGGGGTCCTGGATTTTCTTGCAGGATGTCCCTGTAGACTTTCCATAGACTCCTGCTTATCAGATCCCAGTTTGCTTGCGTGATCGCACCGTCATGGGAACTACGATCAATCACCGCCCTTATATGACTTCCTTTCGCTACTTCCGCAAAAGATTTTTTAAGAACCTTGGTTGTTTGAGTGGCGGACACCTTGGATCTTTTGGCTTCTGCCGATGTCCCCTCACTCGACCTTTTGCGCTTACCTTGCGCAGAGTCCATTTTAGCCTTCTCCCGGTGTTCGGCTATGAAGGCTTCAGCCCACGCTTTGGAGTCTGACTGCTCCTCCGTCAGATCCTCTAGTTTAGTGTCCTTCAGTCTCTCCAGGATCCTGAAGGCTGAACGCTTGGTACGGTAGTACCTTTCTGAACCACTAATTTGCTTCCGGGGGTGGGTACTACCCGGGGCAGTGATTGTGTCAGAAGGGCGAGCTCCAGAAACCATTGGCTGAGCCATGTGGTCTGGTGCCACCGACGTCGATTTGGGTGTTACTCCTTCTGGAGTTCCCGTGTCGCCTGGAGTGACGGAGACAGCAAGCTCGGCTTGTCTTGGGACAGGGCCGTCCTTGCTTCCCGAAGGTTTTGTTGCGAGGGGGGGTCTACTCCTGACCCCAGATGTGGATGGGATGTCATCGCCAACTTGTCTTGAGACAGGGTTGGGATGGCTACCAGTAATAGGCCTCGCTGCCGTGGAGGCGATCCCCGAAGGGACGGAGTGAGAGCCAAGCCCTGGCTTAGCCACGGGCTTGGCACCGCTCGTATGTGTGGTCTTTCCTGACGAAAGACCTGACCTTCCTGTAGGGTTGGGTCTTGCTTTGTGTGTGCCTTTATCCGAGGCTACGGTTTTTTTGTGCATTTCATATGTTCATTATCGTCCGCGCTGCTCGACGTGGCAAGCGTGGCGGACTAAGATTTTTAGGGGGGAAAGGGGAAACGTCGACCATGGCAGTCCCCTCTGCCATGGCAAGGTCATTCTACCTCCTGAGGTGACCCGGTATCAGGAGGGCGCCGTTAGAATACAGCCGGATACCCCTGGCTGCAAACCATCCAGTGGGCACGGTAACGCATAACACCCTGGATTAGGGGGGAGAAGGGAAAGGATAAGATGGGATACCAGGGTTAGGGACGATGGGAACGTCGGTACGGTGATCTCCTCATAGGGATTGGCTAGCCATTCAGTGCCGAACTGGCAATCCAATCCCCATATGGAGCTTCCCTCTTAGTTCGTGGTGAGTTAGCCTTCATGATATGAGGGCTAAATCACCACTTAAGCCTCATCCCCGCGGCAAGGAGACCAACATGATGAGGACAAACTACCTTACAGATGAGACAAAACAGTTCAAATGCTTTCAATAACTTGCCTTGACTTGGTAAATGAATTTTTTCATTCATCTCAAAAGGCACCCTTGGTCGCGAAGTGCAAAGTCCATAGTGAAATCAGTGTGCAAAACATTTTGATTATAACAACGAAATAAAGATGAAATAATCACTCCGATATACATCAATCTACAGAGCTTTTGACGTCAGTTTGATGCAAAATTCTATACCAGCGCATAAACAAAGAAAGCAGGTACCAACTCCAAAAAATATATCATTAATTTAACAAAGTTTAAATAAGCCGAAGGACAACAAATGTATCGAAAATCAGCAGTTTGCGCCAAAATATTCTAATATTAACTGGTCTGATCGAAAAGCTATTCACTCCCTATACACAAACCAACTGCAAGATCGAAAGATTGCAATAACTTCAATATCCTGAACGTGAACCATCTGCAATAAACTACATAAAAAGCGTTGCCAGGTCGATGAACAAAAAATAAAAAAGATAAATAAATAAACAAAAATAATTATTACCTATCATAACATTGTGGTATGTTTTGATCACCGGCTGCGGAAGGAGGATTTGAAACCAGAAATGCACTCTCTTCAAGATAAAAGAAAAATAAATAAGAAAAATTGGAAAAAACCAAGCTAATGTGTAACGAGCTTGAGGCGGAACATGGAAAACAACCAAACTTGCAACTGGAAAATCAACTGGAATCTGAAATATTATAAACACCAATAGCGAACCCTACCACGACCATATGAAGCATTTCATACCGATGAAGAAGAATTAATGCGGGAACCTGACTGAATTCTAAAAAAAAAAAACACCATCTAAGCAAGAAGCGCAAAGCAGACTTACTACCAAATAACGTCGGACGTATGGCGAAAAGAAACTCCGGAATTGCGAGCGTGTGTTGCAAACGCGTTACAGACAAGCATTTAGACTTCGCTCAGAAACGAATGCCGTGAGAAACTGAGTGGGCCAACGTTGTGTTCTCCAACGAAAAAAAAAAAAAAAAAAAAAAAAAAAAAAAAAAAAAATTCAACGTAGATAGCCCAAACACGTACAGTTGTAATTGGTACGATTTGTATAACAACGTTGAACATAAGTATGTCGAAAAGACACTCTGGTGTGGGCAGCGTTAGGGCGTGGGCGGTCTTTTTCTCAAGAGGAGAAGTAAATATTTGCTTTGTCTCAAACAAAATGAATTCTAAAATATACACGGAATTGTTGAACGATGCTCTGATCTTAATTTTTGAATAATAAAATGTACTAAAACAGGATTTTCCAACAAAATAACGCTGCTGTTCACGTTTCCAAAGAATCGTTGAAATGCTTTGAAGAGCACAACATACCGCCTAGGAAGTAGTCTGCATGCACTCCCGATTTAAGTCCGGTTTATAACCTCTGAGGGTGCAGATCGGGCAAAATTTGTGGAAAAAAAACGCAAGCACACTAGGATAAGGCGTTACTAGAGCTCAAATTGGCCACTAAAGAAGCTTCAAAAGATGTGGGCCGTACTTTGCAGCAAAATTTAGTGAAGCCAGTGCCAAAACGAATTTTTGAAGTTATTTATAATTAAAGTTCTGCAAATATGTCTATATTAAGAACTACGTTCATGCGTTTATTTTTATTATGATACTTAAATGCAATCATTTATGTTTAACAATAACAACGAGACTTGAATTTTACATGCAATCGAAATTTCCTTTAGGTTTGCTTCCCATATTTAGAAACATTTTGCATTAGAGGTTACCGAAAAGTGATGTTTTAAATGGGCATCATCGCGTCAAGATTTGATGCTTATCACTCCCTTATATGCAGATATAGAGGCAAATGCTCCTATCGTACAAGGTGACGGTATTAACACATGACCCTCGTCACAAGGCTGCCATTGCCTTGGCGAAGGATGTCAGTACAGGTGAAAATTGATGTTTATACTCGACGTTACTGATAAATTGGCGGGGCGCAATACGTGGCGCCAACTATTGCTGGAGGAGGTGCCGGAGACGTTAGAGTTACGCGTGGAGGGTCCACAAGTTGTGGGGTGATTTCAGCCGTTGCGCTAATAAAAATTGGGCACTGTCTTTAAGGTGCTAGACTTCCAGTGGCAGCCTCCACCAACGTACGAAAGGATATATGGTGTTGTTAGAAGGCATCAATACAGAAGGCTAATGTTGTTATAAATATTCCTTATGCAAAGTATAGTCATGTGCCAAAAATGGTACACTTCCATCAATGTTTTGCCCAATATTATACTTGAGCCTTCAGATGTGAATTTGATTCCAGTTAAATTGCAGTAGATTTCCTTGAATGAACAGTACTTTTTACAAATGGAAGCTAACAATGTCGCATCAATAAATGGCAATAGCGCCAGCGCTTGAAGTCTTGGCAAAACCGTAGTAGTTCTCCGCGACCGCAATGCACCAATCAACGAGGAAAGAAATTTAAATAACACGCTTCAAAAGTTTAGTGCACGAATGACAGCTAGCCCGATGCATTTGAGTCTAAGTCTATTACCTTAACAAATCAGTGCCAAAGATCTCAAGTTTGATTCCAGCGAAGGCGGGGCAGACGCACAGGAAGTGGTCCGCCGTCTCATCCTTCTCTCCACATACTGGGCAGAGTGTCTGTCTAAGATGCCTTCCTTTTCCATGTGCTTCGCCCAAAGTGGCTCGTCATCAGTCCGACCAACTGTCCCAGATCCTCCTGTCATTAAGCAGAAGGGACTCTAGGCAGCTGATTGGACTGATGACGAGCCACTGCACATGAAGGGCAACATCAGTTTTGTCCATCTGCAGCCTCTCTCACCCTGTCAGGCTCGCTTGTGGATTAAAGTAACTCGTTTACTAACCGTGGCTTTGATAGCTGCAGAAGCGAGTGGCACAAAGGGCTTCGGGGCAAAGAAGTTAGACTCAGAGCCCATCCTAGCTAAATAGTCAGTCTCATTTCCCGCGATACCCACATGTTCCGGGGCCCATGTTAGCATCAGACTATCATGTCTACCGACATAGTTCAGCCTGCATTTACAGGACTTGACTATCCCTGATGTGGTTGGACGGCTGTCTAAGGTCATAACCGCAGCTTCTAAAAAATCCTAAAATCCTAATGAGGTTATAACAAAAAAACAAAAAAAAAAAACATTTCGACGGCTTTTAGAAGTATAAAATAATACTTTTTTATGAAGCCGAAATCCTGTCATCATAAGCTATACTTTTTTCCCATCCGGTCTATCGCATGCCCAGGAGTGCTCTAAAAATGCAGACTTAAGTGTTTTAAATTTATACGCAAATTTGCTTACTTTTTTATATATTTTATAAAGATTGATAATTTCATATGAGGATGACGATTTTTTATGAGGAGCTTCTTCATGGCAGAAATTCATCCAGAAGTTTTCCATTGCCTACTGCGGGGCGACCGCTATTAGAAAAAAGCTTTTTTCTGTTTCTGGGCGCAACCCCCAGAGGATTTCGAACCCAGCCGCTAGATAATAGTTGTATTTCTAGAAATACTCGTCCCTTCCCTCGTCTTCCTCTTCTTCTTCTTCTTCTTCATTGACGTGAATTTCGTAACAGCACGTCTACTGCAAGAAAACAAAACTACAGACAAAAGTTAGACGCATTCCCATGGCAGCCGGTTCTACGTTACTGGAATGACTCGGGTTTTTCCCGATCAAGGGCTGCCGCCCCAGTAAACTAGCCCTGTCTAGTGTACCGTATCCCAACCCAATCTCTCGTCACAGGAGCAGTCCCTTGCAGCACGTTTCCTCCAAATACTTCTCTTCAGGGCTGGCGTCGAACCCAACCCTGGACCAGAGGTATTTTAGTGCTGCATCTACCACAAACGACTCCACCTGAACTCCACCTCGATTAGGTGCAATAAGTGCAACGGGTGGTGCCATCTTCAAACCCGTTCAGGCAAGACTCACAGGGAGTGGTCCACAAGGTATGTGGCCACGTGTTGCTCCCGCCATCAGGGGGCGCCTGCCTCAACGGCGCTACCATTCTTAATGCCGGCACTTCAAACCGCTCCCACCAACAACACCTCAACAGTAAGGAGCCCTCATGCGCAACACAACTCCCCCAATGACCCACAACCCTGCTGTTCCTAACCCAGTGCGGGGCAAACCAGCAGCTCTTGTATCCCGCACAGTCTGCCCCGTGTGAGCAGGGTCCCTCGGAACCTGACAACAGTCCAATGCAATTCTTGCAATGGCTGGTGCCCTTTCGGAGGTGCTCTGCCCTGCGCACCACCCGTGAGTGGATACGCGACTTTGTTGCCCCCTGCTGCAGAGCTCTACACCCGTAACCGTCCTCTGGGGCGCGGCCGTCCGTCAACGACAGGCCACAACAACTCTTGCGAAACGTACAGCAGGACTAACGCAGACAACACCACGCGTCCCTCACCCCCCGAGTTACGATCACACTCTCGCGGAGTTTTAAACTCCTACAACTGAACTGCAACGGACTTACGAGTAAGATTGACGAGATAGTCGACTTTATGAGCCGACATGGTATCAAGATGGCTGCGGTCCAAAATATAAAGCTGCATGCTAGCTCCCCCCTGATCATCAGGGACGGCTACAACGTGCACTGAAAGAATCGCGAGCGAGACCACGGCAGAGGCTTAGCGTTCGTAGTCTACCATACAGAGCAGTATCGTCTTATCAATGAAGGCATCGACTGAAGGGACATCACCTTAGAATATTAAGGGATAGTTGTCCGGTCAGGCGATACCGAGCTCGAAATCTATAATATTTACAAACCGATATTGGTGCGCTCATCAGGCGAGAAAACCGATTGATAGTAGGTGACTTTAACGCGCATCACGATCTTTGGGATTCAAGCCTGACAAATGATCGTAGGGGGCAGCTATTGGCAGAGCAGATAGACGATTGGACGTTCAGCCCTGTAAACGACGACGCCCCCACCAGGGTAGTGGGCAATTGCAGCAGCTCGCCTGACCTAACAATTGCTAGCGCTGGTCTGATAAATAGCATAACCTGGCGACCTATGCTATCGCTTTCATCAGACCACTTGCCCATTATCATCTCGATCGAGAGACCGCCGACTTCGTTTCCGCGGATCACCGGTCATACGTCAACTTTAACAAAGCTGATTGGACCAGATTCGCGGAATTTACTGAGGACATCTTCGCAGCCCTACCCACTCCCACCGATGTGCGCGCAGGCGAACGCGCATTCCGCAAGGCGATCACAGCCGCCGCAGCTCCCTTCATACCCGCTGGACGGATCCGGGAATTACGTCCCAATTTCCCAGCCGAAGCAGCCGTTATGGCAAACGAGCGTGACCGTCTACGCCAGGCCGATCGCGGGGATCCTCGAATAAAGGATCTCAATTCGGAGATCCGGCAACTGGTCACCCAACATAAGCGGAATGGGTAGAAATGGGTAGAGCATCTGAAGTCCTGTAACTTCACCTCTGGTGTGAGCAAGCTCTGGTCCACCGTAAGGTCCCTGTCGAACCCGACGAAGCACAACGACAAGGTGGATATCACTTTCAACGGTCGTACTTCGTCAGTCCCGAAGAGATGCGCGAGCTATTTTAGCCGGCAATTTATACTGTATCCTCCGGTCGACAGATCCAAACGTTGTGCCACCAGACGGTTGCACAAACTGCCATACAACAGTGCGCCACTTGCTTTTTCCAGCGATGAGGTTCAGGGAGCCATCAAACACATGAAACCATCCAAAGCCATTGGCTCCGACGGACTAAACAAGCTGATGCTGAAAAAGCTTGGTCCATTGGGGGTAGAATATCTCACCAAGGTTTCAACTTGTCTATGGTCACTCTCATCATTCCTGATAAGTGGAAATTAGGGAGAGTGGTCCCACTACTGAAGCCAGGGAAACCCGCCAACCAAGGGGAGTCCTATCGTCCGATAACTCTCCTCTCCCCAGTAGTGAAGGCGCTTGAAGCCCTTCTACTTCCACTCCTTACAGAACACCTGACTCCAGCCTCACACCAGCATGGTTTCCGAAGAGTGCACAGCACCACCACAGCACTCACCATCATAAACACCCAGGTAAGCCCCTGCGAGAGGACTGTCCTAGTAGCGTTGGATTTACAAAAGGCTTTCGATACAGTCAGCCACGCCACGCTACTAGATGACATTTTACAGTCGACACTCCCGCCAGGGCTGAAGAGGTGGACCGCGAACTACCTGAGTGGTCGTCACTCGTCGGTGATATTTCGAGACCAAACGTTAAAACAGAGAAAAATAAAGCAGGGAGTACCGCAGGGTGGTGTCCTTTCACCCTTGCTTTTTTAAATTCTACATTTCGAAACTCCCCCAGCCACCAGAGGGAGTCTCACTGGTCACATACGCCGACGAGTGCACGATAATGGCGTCGGGCAATGACATTAATAGGATATGCACAAAAGTAAACGACTACCTCGCCCGCCTTTCTCGCTTCTTCACTGCGAGAAACCTAAAACTTTCTTCCACTAAATCCACGGCGACCCTATTTACTACCTGGACAAAGGAGGTCAAGCTGCAACTTCAGTTACACGTCTATGATACCCCAATACCGACGGTAAACAACCCCAGAATATTGGGAGTCACCTTTGACAGCTTGCTCTCCTTCTCAGCGCACACAACCGCTATTGCAACCAGAGTACACAATCGCAACAAGGTCCGCAAGTCGCTTGCCGGCAGCACTTGGGGCAAAGACAAAGAAATGTTGCTGTCGACTTTTAAGGCAATAGGCCGACCGGTTCTAAACTATGCTGCGCCTGTCTGGTCGCCTGGAACCAGTGATACGCAGTGGACGAAGCATCAGACCTGCCAAAATACTGCTTTAAGGACCGCGACAGGATGTCTTCTGATGTCCCCTATACAACACCTGCATGACGAGGTTTATATGCTACCTGTGAAGGAGCATAACAAACTGCTCAGCAAGCAGTTTCTGCTAGGGTGTCACCGTAGGCCTCACCCATGCAGACACTTGCTTGAGCCTGAGCCACCTCCCAGGCACATCAGAAAGCATTTCCTCAACTACGCGGACGAGATCTCAGACAAAACAAACAGACAGCTACTGGATCGGACAGTGTACAGACAGGCCATAAACGAAATTCATCGGGAGACACTCACCACCTTCTTAAACTCCCGAACACCGAATGCCGTTACCGGAGTTCAACCACCAGCAATCGCAGACGAAGAGCTCCAACTTCCCCGAGAGTCCCGCGTAACCTTGGCGCAAGTACGTTCTGGATATTGTAGTAGGTTAAACTCCTACTTATCCAGAATCGACCCCCACATACTAAACATATGTCCAGCATGTGAAGGCACCCCGCACGACACCCATTAAACCCACTCATCTAACACCCCTCCTGGGTCTAAAATTAAAGCGGTGCAAATTACAGATGAGCATATCAAATGGCTTCTTTGAAGATTTAAATAAAATAATTTAAGTAAATTAAAATATATCTAGAAATTTTCGAAACATTCCTAAATTTTGCTAAATATTATATATGTAGATATTAATGTCTTCGCTCAGCCTCTCTTATGGTCGCATCAGCAGCATCCACCATCTCGCGTGCCCCAAAGTCCTCTGGAGTCAACGCTATCGGCATTTGGCATTCTGCCTGTTCGAAAATATTGGAAACGGGATTCGCTTTAGGCGATGAAGTGGGCTTTATGTAAATTTGTGAATCTTCCTGTGCGCAAACGACTGGTGTATTGAGAGCGAATTTAGATAGAATAACTTTATATAGTTCAGCTGAGATTTTGATAGAACATTTTAGTTGAGGTGCTGGTGGTGCGCCTGCTTTTTCCGACATTTTGACGAAGAGATGATGTGCTTCCTACTCTAGATTTTACACGAAAGAGAAGTTTGCACAATGACAGCGCTATTTATACGATAACTAGAGAAACATATGTTTACCATTTCGTTGTTAGAATAACGCGACTTTGTAACAATTAATAACAGTAAAGTAAATAGATGAGCTTTTTTAAATTAGCAAATATTATTTATGCAGGTCTGTAAATCCATTGTTATACCTCAGGCAAAATATTAAAATTTAGGACATGCAAATTGTAGGGAAAAAATGTATTTAATTTAACTTGAGCTGGCTGATAATTTTTGGAATCAAACACAACTATAAGCGGAAAGAGTTAAAGCTTCTAACATCAGATTCAGTTTTAACTTATAAAAAGTGAGGGTAGTTTTTATCCGATTTAAATACTATTTATGTCGAATGTAAATGAGGTTGGGAACAATGCGTGTAGCCAGTTTGGGTGAATTTCATTGAGGCGTGATCGAGGTACACCCATTTAGGCAAAAATTGTATACGTACAGCACTCCCTCCGTGTTCCCTTAAAGTATGCTACGTTTTTTTATGGGAAATGTGTGAATAGTTGTTTTACATCATCTTTCTTAATTTTTTTTTTTTTTATTTTCCTGAAAGCTGTATAATGAGTGAAAGAGAGAGTGTTATTTACTCTCACTCATTTATTCTAAATTCAGCTGTTGTTTCGATCAGGCGTGGTTGAGTGAAAGGAGGGTTTGTTTTAGCTGTGCCAGCGTGTTAATACGTGTTTTGAGAATTTCTAAGCATCAGTAAATATTCTATTACTTGTATATTTGGATTTTCAAAAAGTTTTCTTCCTTATTCTCAATTTATGATGGACTCACAATAAAGTGAATTGCCAGCAGAGGCTGAAGATGATGTGGACAAAATGATAACTTCACGAAGGCTTTTACGAATAAGTGAATGAAAACAGCAACGATGGTGGGATAAGTTAGCCGTATACATGGCGCACAACGATGATGAGACGAACCACTTCATACAGATTCATATGAAGATCCTGACTGCGTTCCAAATGAGGAAGAAGCTTCAGATGCAGAAGCAAAAGCTCGTATTGAGTATGACGCAGGCGCAGACATGTAATGTGAAGAGAGAGTCATTGAATTTCCAGCAGCAATCAAAATACCAACATTTAACAACGTTCGTCAGCAAGCAGGCCCGTCGAAACATCTGGAATGAGCTTCTCACATAGAAATCTTCAAACAGATAATTACTGAAGAAATGGTAGACATCAATGTCTGAGACACAAACAGACTAACTGAAGAGGTCTTCAGAAACGTGAATGACCATTGTTACAGTCAAATAACTGTAGGTGTCACAAATCCCATTACAGCACACCGCTGAGCTATGGAAAACATATTGGATTCCATTTTAATTGACTTCATAAAGCCAACGATGTTGTGATTGTAGATGAACAATTGTATCAATGGGGCATCAAGGACTGTGAAAGACGTGTTCTGCAAGTGCTCCTACAAAAGTGACGATAAGTTTGGGAGAAGCCCCACGGTAGTGATAAAAAGTGTGCAGGTGTGCTCCCAGGAGTTAGGGTAGTTACCAGTGAATACAGCCATTTTATCGAACTCCAAAGTAGTGAAAAAGACAAAAAGAATTAAAAAAAACCCCCATTAAGATCGCGACCAGTAAGATCTTAATTATGGCAAACTTGCAATGGGCAGGAATTTAGTTCGACATGGGCTGGTTACTGTGTTATTCTAGGACTTTAGTAGGCAAGGTTGACACTTTGCCGAATTGGCTCCTGGATTAATGTCACGGTAGCCCCCGTCCCGTTAAAACCTTGGCAGGCCTCAGATAACGCTCTCTTAGCCTCACCATTCACTTGGCCGTGTAGGTCCAGTTGAATTTTTTCCTGGTTAGTGCTGAGCCGGCTCTGAACACATGTACCCATAAAGACATGTGTCAACCGTCGCATGGCCTCCCTACATAGTATAAATAACCATGGGGTTATATGGCAAATACACTACGATTAAAGATACCGGATCTGATTGGGGGCCCTTTTAAAATGGAGACACAACAACATACAAAAACAACAACAAAAACAGCAACATTATTAAGTGGCAACGAATCAGAAGAAAAAAGCGGCAGCAATAACGGCAGTAGAGATAATGAGGTCGGATTGGCGAAAGCCAATGCATTCCGGAGGGCATCAAAAACTCTCAGATCTCTCGTTATTGCTGCTGTATCGCGCGAAAATGAGACTGAGGGGATGAAAGGTAATATCGTGGACAGCGCGGATAGTAAGCGAACGGTATTCTGCGGGCTAGGCGAGAAAATACGTAGCCTAGGTAAAATGCTGGAGGATAGCAAAAGGCGCTCTATACACCAGCCTATGAGAGATGCCATAGAGAGTATCAAGGCACTATACGAGCTGGAAGCCATCGAGCAGGGAGACCAAAAAGCCAAGGAGGTAATAAGGAAAAGCAGCGGTTCACAAACATCCCCATGGCTAACGCACAATCCAGACCCCAAGAGGAAACTAGATGGTGCGGTTTTGACTCCAAAACCTAAGTGGACCAACTTGGAGAAGAATAGAACAGGCGTACAGCAAGTTACCGAAACACCATCTACCTCCACCACACGGAGGGAAACTCAAAAAGCAGATGCAACTCAGTGGAGAACGATGGCTAAAAAAACCAAGCCAAGGGATGCAAGACCAAGGAGAGTTAGACCTGACGCGATAGTGATAGAAGCGAAGGGTGAAACTTCCTATTCGGAAATACTGAAGTCAGTAAAATCCGACCCCAAACTCGGAGAACTTTGTAAAATGGTCTCAAAAATAAGGCGAACGCAAAAAGGTGAAATACTCATCCAGCTATCAAATGCGGGTGAACAAACCAAGTTCACCTCAGTAATAGGCAATACACTAGGAGAAAGAGGGGCAGTATGAAAGATTCCCCCTTCGTTAACAAAAAAAAAAAACCCCGATGCAATGGAGAACGGTCGCAAAAAGCAAGCAAAGAGAGCCCGCACGGCTGCCAATAGCGGGCGGGATGCACCCAATTCCCCGCAGCAAATAGCAAAGTGCATCAGCTTAGAATCGTCGAGAGGGCCAATAGAGGTCAGGCCCAAAGAGCAACAACACTGATCCACCCAATCAAACGAAGTGGCTGCTAGAAAGAAACAAAGCGCGGCAACCGTAGACATGAATGCGCCTCTAGGCGTGGAGAGCACCCAATCACGGGAAGGCTAGTCAACAGTGGTCAAACGTAAGACCAAAATCACGCAAAAAAGATCAACGAAACCTCACGCATTGGTCCTGAAGAAAGTCGGTGGACTTTCATACGCGGAAATACTAAAAAAAATTAAATCGCAACCTGAGCCCAAGTAACTAAGCCATATCGTAAAGGCCATTAGAATGGCGACGAAGGACGAATTATTATTCGAACTAAAGCAGCAAGCTGATCCAGCTACTGAAAAGCGCAAGAGAGCAGTAGAAGGTGTCCTCGGCGAAAGTGCACAGGTTCGCTCCCTAACACAAGAAACGGCTATACAAATAAAAAGATATTGACGAGGTGACGTCCAGAGAAGAAGTGTTAGAGGCGATAGAAACAGCCTCCCTGGCAACAAATAAACAAAAAAAAATATTCAAAATAAAATTGCGCCATATTTTATATGTCTTGAATTTTCTCTCGAATTCAAAAAAAAAAAAATTTGCATAATTTTCCCAAATAACGCGTATTTTTATCCACTTTGAACTTGGGCAATGTTACTACAAAATTAAATGGGGGCATTGATGAACATTTTTTTTAATTTTAGACAAGATGTGAGCCACATGAATTTTGTTGTAGAATGACCTATATTTTTATAAAAAAATTTCTTTTAATTAAAACAAAAACTTTATTTCAAAAAATATTTATGAATCTTAGTGTAGCAATAATAGCTCCTCTGTATTTGACTTTCTACTCGGTATTCAACTGAACCACCGCACATTCATCCATACAATATGTCAAGCAGACGTTCGCGTGGCAAGCCACAAACTTGCGCGCGTAAATAGGATACAGTAAATAGGTGCGGCATTAGATGCTCAAACTACTTATCATACACATACATACACATACCTATGAAGATGCGTGGGCGTGTTTGTTGGTGTAACTGCACAGTCTATGCTAAATTATCTTCAAGATTTAGAATGACACACAAACCAAAACAAAGAATGCGAACAACACCCAACGAAGATTGATGATATTCTGATGTATGCAATGCGACGAAACTGCAAGGACGCTAAAGTACATAAGTTGTGCCAGCGAAAGTGTAGTAGCGAAAACAAAACAAAACAAAAAAAGGAATTCAAAGCACTCAGCTTTGCAACGATATGCAAATAATTCAGTGTATGTATGCGTGCGAGTGTGGGTGTTAGAGAGAAAGAGGCAAAACTCTACTACCGCAATGACGCATCATGTTAGTGTGCATTCTCGTGTATTGTATAGGTATGTAACTATGTGTGCCAACCAAAACTCAGTCGATTCATGTGGTGCCACCGCTTCAAGTTGGCTGCAAATTTATTGAAAACTTCAGCGGCAGCATAACTTTCTCAGCTTTCTTAAACTTTCTCATTCACTTCGTTGCATCCATCCATCCAGCCAACAAGCGCAGCCAGCAGCCAGCAACTAACAGCCAACAGCCATCTTCCAAGTTGATTTAATTTGCTTTCAGAGAAAGTAAAATATTTTTTGAAAATTAGTTTAATTAATGTTTGAAAATGTCAACGCGTACACACATAAATATAACGGAACTGAAGTCAACATCAGCAGCGCTGTTTTTGCTATTGTTGTTGTCGTCACTTTGCTTAATAGCTGTCAGAGTTTTGTGCATATCTTAGCATCATAATTAAGTGCATGTAAAAATATGCTACCTACACTTGTGTGCACAACAATTGCCGCACAATACATTTCAAAGCTTTAACTATGTATTTATTTATTTTTTTAATTCATGTTTGTTTTTAAATGGTTCATATTACTTAACATAGAGCATAGTATACATATATATAATATCTCAAAGTTTCTACAAAATTTTAGAAAATTCAACAAAAGTTCATCAAAAGCAAAAAACTTTTTATTCAGATATTTTAAAAAATTTCTTGGCATGCAGTTATGTAGCCCATTTTTCATTATATTTTCTTTTTTGATGGCAGTAAATATTTTCTTAAAATTAGCAGCAAAAAACAATTTTTGTAAATCAACGCGTTATTGTTGCCACTTCACACTTGCACTCTATTTACCAAAGTTTAATGGACTATATAACTACCCAGAACTTTCCAAAAATTTTTAGTAAAAAGTTTGAATTTTTGATAAAAATTTGAAGATTTTTTGGTTTGGTATTTTTTTCAAAAAATTTTGAGCAAACGGTTTGAAGTTCTGATTAAAATTTGTTGACATTTTTTTTTTTGAGTTTTGGGCACAGTTTGAAACATTTTTAGATTTTCATAAAAATTTGTTGACATATTTTTTTTAATTTTGCGCACACTTTCAAACATTATGATTTGTTGTTGTTAGAGTTATAAAAAATATAAAAAACAGATGAAAAATAAAAAAATTGTCAAAACTTTGCAATTTTTAGTGCTACTACTATTGTGAAGGCAGCTGTACATATACACATATGCCACAATACACACACATGTGCAGTTGTCCCTTTGGATGTCAAGAATGCCTTCAGCTCGGCATACTGGCCCCATGCTATGAAGGCTCTGGAAGAGAAAAAACGCCAGCATACCTAGTACGGGTTATAAGCAGTTATGTGTCAGAAAGAGTACGCACTTCTATACGATACAGATGAAGGTCCTAAGAGTTATGCAGTGACGGGCGGAATACCGTAGAGATCTGTACTGGGCCCGATCCTATGGAATGTACTATATGATGCGGTAATGCAACTCCCAATGCCGAGAGCAGTGCAAATTATAGGATACGCAAACGACATCGCGTTGACCATAGTCGCCAAAACAATTCCTCAGATTGAGTGCAGATGCGCGAGACAACAACAAAGGTCAAAAAAAGGCTAACGGCGGTTAAACTCCAGCCGGCAAGACAAAAAACAGAAGCAGTTGCCATTACGAGTAGAAAAAAGTTAGAAACGACCACACTAATCATTGATGGGTTTAACGTCACAACACAAGCGGCACTAAGATATTTGGGTGTAATGATCGATGCTCGACTAAGCTTCAACGAGCACATTAAAAAAGCAGCCATGGTGACGGTGGCACTGTCAGGAATTATGGCCAACGTAGGTGATCCCACTCAGAGCAGAAGAGCTACCTGGCTAAAGTTACCCAGTCTACACTCATATGTGGGAAAACCTTGATCCAAAAAACATACGCAAAGAAGGCGGGAATAGTTTTTAGACTAAGTGCCAGTGTCGTATGAAGCAGTATGTGTTATATCGGCTGTCATGCGACCAGATATAATGGGCTCTGAACTGGGTAGAGTCTACAACAAAGCCAAAAGCCTAAACATGCGACTAACGGCGGAAGAGCGTAAGGGAGAAAGAAGGGGAGCATAAATGAGTGGGAAAATCGCTGGGACCTAGTGACAAAAGGGAGGTGGACGCATAAACTCTTCAGAAGCGTGGGCATGGGTTGAGAGAAGACATGGTGGCACGGATTACAGAGAGTATCTTCAAAGACTCGGCCACGAAGACGCAGCAGGCCACTCGTTCTGCGGCAACGGTAGTGAGAACGCGGAACATATCTTCTTCTCCTATCCGAGATACACATCTGAAAGAATGTGCATTCAAGAAATCATAAAAGAAACAATAACCCCAGGCAACATTGTAAATTACATGCTGCAATCCAAATTGATGTGGGCCAAGATGAGAGAATAATCCGCAACTGCGTTACAGGAACTGCGGAAAAAAGTATGGGAACGCAGTAAACAAAGAAGACAAACAAATAATGAAGGGTAGACAGAGACACAAACATATATGAAGAGCGATACTGCCCAGCTGGGTCCTGCGATGCAATGCTAAACGGCGGTACCGCAAGGCAAACTAAAGCTACACAGGTCGAAGTTAGGACTTAGTACGTAGGTGTACGGTTTCGCAAGTCCAGTTTAGTAGTATTACTGACTGTGTGTGGTCCCGAATGAGGTGCACCTTTAGCGATCAGTATGAATCGTGTATGCCGTCTATGTGGACGGTATCTATGTAAGATTCCCCCTTCGGATAACAAAAACAAATAATATTAAATATTTACGAATATCAAAAGTAACTGCCGAATTTGTGCTTAAACTTGGTAAGTTTTCTATAATATTATGCTCTCCAAAGAGAAGCACAGAAGAGCTTTGCAAGCAGACTTTGGCTACACGCAGCCGAGTGCGTTTGTGACATACCGACAGAAGGTTAGATTTCCAATGCCAAAAATGTCAAAATTTTTTTCATCCAACGATCGCCTCTCGGTGCGCAATTGCAAATCTTCAAACGTCTTCGTGTATTTACCTTGAAGATGCTTCTCATAGAAACTTTACACGATATTCTAAGTGACATACTATCCCTCTTCTCTGGAACCACATCAAGAAGGTTGGCCTCAACCCCTTTCACGGCTACCATATATACACCATTCTGTACATATGGGCAGGCAACGCGCACTGGCGACTGTCTTCTGACATAACTACATATTTTGTCGTTCAAAGGTACAGCAATTTTTTAATGAAAATAAAGTTGGATGCTTACATGCGCATATAATGGATTTTTTTTTCTAAGCTTAATAGAAGTTGGTAAAAATTTCAATTAGTTTTTTATAGCAAAAAAATATTTAAATAATTTTGTATAAAAAAAATTGTAATAAATGTCCATACATTTTTTTTTCGAAATTTGAGAAACCAACTACTTTATTCACAGCTTTTTTGTCACTTAATAAATTTCCTATTTGCTGTCAAAAAAAAAATGTTCTAATAAATTATTGCTGAAATATTGCAAAAAATATAAAAGGTCACATACATTTTTCCTACAAAAAACTAAAATTAACGCAAAAGCTTTCATGATGATATTTCACAATATGCTATCGAAAAGTCAACTTAGGGTGGCGCACTTGGACAACTTTTCTCATATACCTAAAAAACAGGATGATGTAGGGAGTGTGACAGAATAGAGGAAATTTTTGAGAGAGACAGTTTTTTTAAATTTTGTTTGCCCATTTGAAGGCGCTATATTGACGCGTCATTCATTGATAGGTACAAAGAAATGTTCTGAGCAGTGTATAGGCTACTTTCTATACTGAAAATAGATATTAATCTCTAGGTGGTGGTGGCGTCAAATTGTTTCTAAAAATCTTACCTAAGGATTGGTTCGGTTCATATTTGAAACATATCCCTCATTTACTTCAATAGCAACTTCTTCTCAGCTGTACTCTTTTCATACGGCTAAGGTTCATATCTCTTGGTTCCTATGCCTTTTTCCAAGTAAACTAGGAAGTATAAACGGAATTACAGTTTAGGGCAGAAGTGTTACATACAGAGCCGTCACCCTAATTGGGGACAGATTAGAGCTGTTAGCGGGGACCCAAAGGCCAAGGGAGCGCCACTGAACTAAATTGTGTTGTCACCTAATAAATATTTAAGATAAATATGAATACCGGGTGGTGGGCATACAAAAAAATGCTGAAACTTCAATTTGAAAACGAAGACTTAATAAATAAAATCAAAACTCTAGAGAAGATGTATAGGCTATTAGTAAAGGAGATAATTGCGCTCAAAAGCGAAAGTGAAATTAAAATCATCCAAAAAATATACAGAAAAAAAACATGAAACCAACGATCACGAACTTGCCGGGAAAACTGACTGGATATTCAAAAAGAAAAGGCCAAGGAAAACTAATGGCTGACTTTTCCGCAGAAATGGTTAATCAAAGTGGATAATGTAAAAGAAAGTACTATTGCTCGAATTGTTATCAATGGTGCAAATGTCTTAAAAAATGCTTGCCGAACTTAAGGCAACTTAAAAAAAACTGATCTTTGTATAGATAATAAATAGTGGTTTGGTAGTCACTACCTTTGATGCTCTTGATTATCGCTCTGCTGTAAATTTGCTAACTAACAAAAATATTTCTTGGTACAGTTACGAAGGCAATCAAGCAAGGGAAATAAAAGTAATAGCAAAAACGCTTCATCACTCATGTGATGAAGAAACTATTATAAATGTGTCCTTGCTACGACTCGACTAATAAAGGGTTTGCGTTAAACTTTTACAAATGAATGAACGAGTGAATGTTTATTCTCAAAAATAATTCAATATTATACTCATGTTACATTATGTACCTTTTACTTGAGAAAACTTAACGCAGTTTTGCATCCTTTCTTCTTGAATGCCCGTTTTGATTTAAAAAACTGTTTTATGCAGCGCTCTTATAAAAATAAATAAATAATTGGCGCGTACACTTCTGTTAGGTGTTTGGCCGAGCTCCTCCTCCTATTTGTGGTGTGCGTCTTGATGTTGTTCCACAAATGGAGGGACCTGCAGTTTCAAGCCGACTCCGAACGGCAAATATTTTTATGAGGAGCTTTTTCATGGCAGAAATACATTCGGAGGTTTGCCATTGCCTGCCGAGGGGCGACCGCTATTAGAACAATGTTTTTATTAATTTTGCTTTTGCTACGGCGGCCGCTCTTATAAATACAAAACGAAAATAGAAATCAAAAGGAAATATAAATAAAAAGGAATAGGGAGAAGAATGAGTGCGCAACGTTGGTTCACAACCCAGAGTTGTATTAAAGAGTATAAATGAAAAGAAAGTTTAAATGGCATTTTCCAATAAAATTATATAAAAAATCAAGTTTAAAAATGATATTGTATTCGGAAATTTATTGTAAAGATAATTTCGCGACCTCTCAACTGCGCGGCGACTTCTCAACTGTGCGGCTGCTTGACAACTACTGATATGCTGTACTACTACACGCATCGCCAGCTCAGCCAGCCACTGTTACTTGTATTCAAACTTTAGACGCGTTTTTCTCTAAACTATATTTTTCGAATTGGCGTACACGATAACTCGAAAAGTTATTGACCGATCTCCCTGAAATTTTGCACACATCCTTTTTATGATATTAATTTCAATGTGAATTAACAATTCGAAATTTTTGGAAAAAATTATTTTATCGAAGCAAAAATGGTAGAAAAATTCGCCCCAAAATTCATTTTTTTAAGCTATTTATTCCGCGAATTTTTGCCCCCAATTTTTTTTAATTCATATAGAAATTATGACATTAATAAACAAACAAAAAATTTGTATTCAATTTTGTATTCAGGTCACTGACGCCGATGCTACAATGCCCGCCGATTGAGAAGCCCCGCTGTGACCTTCCTGGAAGAACTGAGTGTATATCCGCCATTTTAAATGATTTAAATTAAAAAAAATATAGTATTTTAATGTATAAATAAACTGTGTGCCAATTTTGAAAAAAAATATATTGACTTCTTCATATTAAATAATTTTAATGAAAATCAGTGAAAATGTGGCCGTTTACAGATATCTGTCCCCTTAAATGGAAGTCCAAGGAACCGGTTTGTAGGTTTCTTTTGATATTTAATTCATGTGAAGACGTAAAATAAATTAAGCGACCATTCTCAACACAATTGTACGAATCAATAAAACCATTTAAATTACTTCCTCGGTGCAAAAATTGTCAGTCCTTTTGTCATACAAAAAGTTTCTGTGGAAAACCCCCACGACGTGTGAATTGCGCTTGCTAACATTCGACTGCTGATTGTCAAAAGCGCCAGTCGATAAACCAAAAAGCCACACCCAGCTAACTCTCGCGGTTCCATCATTGCAAACGAATTGCAAAAGATTAGATCGAGAAAACTATAGCTGTATCTGATTAATCAAATGCGAGCAGAAAAATTCACCCGGTAGCAACCTTATGAAGAACGAATAGCGAATATATTGTAAAATCCTTTTTAAAGCACGTTAAATTCGTCGTTAAATTAGTCTAAGAATCGTGAATAAAAAAAAATATAAAATAAAGGTTAACAAAATATAATTAAATGCCCCCAAGAAATGGTTCTTTCAAAATTGTGTCATCGTAATCTAATCGATGCTATGAAGGCCTAAAATGCTACATCTAATTACCTGGTAGCGTAAAGTCTTGCTCTGTACAATTGATATAAATAAATAAATAAATAAATTAGGCAATCCTTATATAGACTGAAACACCATAAAATTTCCTCTTTAATATTTTTCCATTTTTTATACATTTTTACGGCCCTCGTTTACTTTTATTCTTTGTAATATCTACACGTACTTTGAATTTTGCTAAATGTAACCAATTGTTGTCAAATTATTAGGCTAAAAGTTTGTATTATACAAATCTAGGCTCAAAGAATATTACAGTTTTTCAATGCATACTTTCGAGCGCGATGCTTTGAAATCCAATGCAATTTGTTTGGGCGATATATGGTGAGGAAAATGACGCTTTCCTTTCAAGAGTTAAGATTTTTATAGCCGCCTCACGCAATAATTGCCATTTTGCTGAAAACTGATGCTACTTAGTTCACCTTCATTTTCATTTTCTGTTAGTCGACCTTCGAGTTCAAGTTGCGGTAGACGCGGAATTCAAGCAGCTAATAAACATTTTTGTTTAATAATATTCCTTCCTGAAGAAAGGAACGTAGAGTTCGCCGAACTAAAATTTTTTTCTTATAAAAGCGGCATTGACCTTCTGTGTATGAATGCTTCAAGGCCATTTACGTTTCTACAATAACAATGCGTCAAATACTATTTGGAAACAAAGTAAAGTAAAATAAGACGAAAACTGCGGGAAAATAGAAATGTTTAAATGCACGTCTAGAAAGGGAATCAAAAAGAGATGGAGCTCACAAGGAAGTAATAACAATTTTCTATGTATTCTCGTGGACGTTTACTAAGCACAGCTGTATTACAGAAAAAACCCTGCTTCTAGGCTGTAATTCAACAAAAAAACAAGATTTCACAAGAATTAAATGGTTGGTACATAATTTCTTAATTTTTTTTCAATTTTAAATTTAAAAATATTGTGAGTGGAAATTGTAATCAAAATTACAATAATCTAAGATTTCAAATATAAACTTCAAACCCAGTGGCTTGTTGCGCTTTATTAATTTTTTCTGTTCTGGAGAAGAGAACGTGAAGTGCGGTGAATTTAGCCAAAAAATTTTGTGCAACTGGAAGACTAAATTTTGGTATTGAAAAATCTTCACTCCTTTGTGAAGATATTAAAAAACTTTATTAAGGGAAGCGCGAAATTAAACTATGTTGTTGTTGTTTTAACAGTAATGGTAGCCCTGTCAGTGTAGGCATATCATCGGTCGTCTTCGTCTAGCTCATCTCGGGGTAGGCCCAGGAAACATGCTGTTTCGACAGGTTGGGTCCAAAGGGAGAGGGGTGTTAGATGAGTCGGTTTAGGGGGCATGTGAAGAGGTGGTTAGTGTCGTGCGGGGTACTTTCACATGCCGGACATATGTTTGGAATGTCAGGGTCGATTCTGGATAATTAACCTGGTACGGTATCCAGAACGTAATTGTGCCAAGGTTACGCGGGACTCTCGGGGAAGCTGAAGCTCTTCGTCTGCAATAGGTGGTGGTTGGACTGGATAACGGCATTCAGAGGTCGGGAGTTTAAGAAGGTGGTAAGGGTCTCCCGATGAATGTCGTTAATGGCCTGTCTGTACACTGTCTGATCCTGGAGTGGTCTGTTTGTTTTGTCCTGGATCTCGTCCACGTAGTTGAGGAAGTGTCTCCTGATGTGTCTGGGAGGTGGCTCAGGCTCGAGCAGGTGTCTGCATGGGTGAGGCCTACGGTGACACCCTAGCAGAAACTGCTTGCCGAGCATTTTGTTGTGCTCCTTAACAGGGAGCATGTGAGCCTCGTCATGCAGGTGTTGAATTGGGGACATCAGGAGACATCCTGTCTGCAGCTTCGTCCACTGCGTATCACTGGTTCCAGGCGACCAGACAGGCGCAGCATAGTTGAGAACCGGTCGGCCTATTGCTTTGAAAGTCGACAGCAACATTTCTTTGTCTTTGCCCCAAGTGCTGCCGGCGAGCGACTTGAGGACCTTGTTGCGACCTGTACTCTCGTTGCAATAGCGGTTGTGTGGGCTGAGAAGGAGAGCAAGCTGTCAAAGGTGACTCCCAAAATTCTGGGGTTATTTACCGTCGGTATTGGGGTATCATCGACGTGCACCTGAAGTTGCAGCTTGACCTCCTTTGTCCAGGTGGTAAAGAGGGTCGCCGTGGACTTGGTGGAGGAAAGTTGGAGATTCCTCGCAGTGAAAAAGCGAGAAAGGTCGGTGAGGTAGTTGTTCACTTTGGAACACAGGCCATCAATGTCATCGCCCGACGCCATTATCGTGCAATCGTCAGCGTATGAGATCAGGGAAACTCACGCTGGTGGTTGGGGGAGCTTCGAGATGTAGAAGTTGAACAGCAAGGGAGAAAGGACACCACCCTGCGGTACACCTTGCTTAATCTTCCTCTGATTTGATGTTTGATCTCAAAGAATCACTGAAGAGTGCCGACCGCTCAGATAGTTTGCGGACCACCTCTTCAGCCCTGGCGGGAGTGTCGACTGATAAATATCATCTAGTAGCGTGGAATGGCTGACTGTATCGAAAGCCTTCTTCGGGTCCAACGCTACTAGAACAGTCCTCTCGCAGGGGCGGTTTTGGCGGTGAGTGCAGTGGTGGTGCTATGCACTCGTCGGAAGCCGTGCTGATGTGAGGCTGGGGCCAGGTGTTTCGTGAAGAGTGGGAGTAGGAGGGCTTCAAGTGTCTTCACTACTGGAGAAAAGAGAGTTATCGGCGGATAAGATTCCCTTGGTTGGCGGGTTTCGCAGGTTTCAGTAGTGGGACCACTCTCCCTGCTTTCCACTTGTCAGGGATGATGAGAGTGGCCAGGGACAGATTGAAGACCCTTGTGAGGAATCCTACTCACAGAGGTCCCAGATGCTTCAGCAACAGCGCGTTTAGTTCGTCAGGGCCAATGACTTTTGATGATTTCGATTTGTTGATGGCCCTCTGAACCTCATCACCGGAGAAGGTAAGTGGCGCACTGTCGTTCGTCAGTTTGTGCAGCCTTCTGGTAGCACGACGTTTGGTTCTGTCCACCGGAGGATGCAGTATAAAAAGCCGGCTAAAATAGCTCGCTCATCTCTTCGGGTCCGACGAAGTGCAACCGTTGAAGGTGATAGCCACCTTGTCGTTGTGCTTCGTCGGGTTCGACAGGAACATAACGGTGGACCAGAGCTTGCTCACCCCAGAGGTGAGGTTACAGGTCTTCAGGTGCTCAACCCATTTAGTCCGCTTATGTTGATTTACCTGTTGCCGGAACTCCAAATTGAGATCCCTTATGCGGGAATCCCCGGGATCGGCCTGGCGTAGGTGGTCACGCTCGTTTGCTAAGCTGGCTGCTTCGGCTGGGAAATGGGGACGAATGTCCTTAAAACTTCCAGCTGGAATGAAGCGAGCCGCAGCAGCCGTGAGCACCTTGCGGAATGCGCGTTCGCGCACATCAGTGGGGATGGGAAGAGCGGCGAAGGTGTCCTCGGTGAATTCCGAGAAGCCGGCCCAATTAGCTTTTTTAAAGTTAAAGTAGGACCGGTGATTCGCGGAAACAAAGTCGGCAGGTCTCTCAATCGAGACGATAATGGGCAAGTTGTCTGATGCAAGCGATAGCATAGGTCCCCACGTAATGCTATTTATCAGATCCGCGCTAGCTATTGTTAGGTCAGGCGAGCTGCTGCAATTGCAAGCTTGAAGCTTCTTGGTAAAGTCTGTGTAACTCGGGCGGTGAGGGACGCGTGGGGCTGTCTACGTTGAACCTGCTGCGCAATCCACTATAGTTGTTGCGGCCTGATGGTGGTGGGCGGCCGCGGCTCCGGGGGCGGTAGCGGGTGCAGAGCTCTGCAGCAGGGGGCAACGTAGGCAGTTGTCCACTCACGGGTGGTGCGCAGGCCGGAACATCTCCGAAAATGGCACCAGCCATTGCAAGAATTGCATTGGACTGATACCAGATTCCGAGGTATTACGGTCTGACACACGGAACAGACTGTGCGGGGGACCAGGAGCTGCTGGTTTGTCCCCGCACTGGGGTTGGAGCAGGAAGGAAGGGGAGGGGTTGAGTCGGGGGAGTTGTGTTGCTGCGATAGGCTCCTCTCCGTGGAGGTGTGGGTTGTGGTGGCGGTTGGTGGTGCCGGCCTATCAGGGGGAGTAGTAGCCGCGGAGGCATCAGACGCCTGCTAGCGGGAGCAACACGTGGCCACATACCGTGTGGACCACTCCCTGTGTGTCTTAAGGCCTGAACAGGTCTTAAGGTGACTCCACCTGTTGCACTTGTTACACTTAGCCGAGGTGGAGTTCGGGTGAAGCCGTTTGTGACAGACGCAGCAATAGAATACTGGCCTAGGGTTGGATTCAATTCCAACCCTGAGGAGAAGCATTTGGAGCAGGATTGCTGCGAGGATTTGCTCCTGTGACGTGACAGGGCTGGTATACAGGGCGGCAGCCCTTGGTCAGGAAAACCCCGAGTCATTCCGGTAACGTAGAACCGGCTGCCATGGGAATGCAAATTAAACTATGTAATATTGTCTGCTTGCGAAATTAGAAGAAAACACCGCACACGTTCGATAAACAATTCAAAGTGATATTCTTTATTCTGTTCTACCCGAATATTACTGCTTAAAACTGAGATTAAAGGAATAGTAGAAGCGAAAAAGCAGTAAGTGGAGAGTTAGAGAGAGTATAGCTGAGCAAACAGGTAGGTAAATAGAAATAAGAAGAACTGAAAGTGAAGCTGTAGAAATAAAGTCAATGAACGAAAATAGGGAAAGTGAGAAACAGTAATGTAAGCCTAAGTATAGTTTACATATTTACATATTTATTTATTAAAATTCAATTATTTAGAAGTGCAAACATTCATTTTATTAGTTTTTTAACATTAATTTCAATTTATAAATTTCAATTTAATTTTATTTTATTTTGTTAGAATGTTTGCCAGAATCTGGTTTGACAGGGATTATCAGCGAATTTCGCCGGCCACTAGACAATAAGGGTTTTTTTTCGGTTTTTTCGTGGATTTTTTTTTGGGAAGGAAAGAAATATTCGATTGAAACGAAACTTTCAGGTTTTATTGTTATATATATTATACATTATATATTATATATATTCAACAATCTTTTCAAATTTTTTGATTAAAATATATGCCATACAATATTATGCCTGGTACAAGCATTTTGCCTAGGCGCCCTGAGTGCCCATGTGTCGTGCGGCGGGAAAGATGCAGGTCATAATTTTCATCTGAAACCAAAAACCTAAAAAAATTTTTATTTTAGTATAGTACAGCTTCTAGTTAAACCAAAAAAATTAAACAAAGAGTGAGAAATTCAACAATTTTTAGCTAATTAAGAAAAAAATCATTTTTTTGGCAAAACAAATTCACTTTACATAAATTGTTTAAAAAGTGGCTTAATTATAACTCCCTTAAGGTTTTTTAGGTTCAACTAGAAGATAATTTCATTCCGAATACAATCAATGTTATCTCGTTTCAATAGGACGTTTAACTTTTTCCCTATCTTTCCCGCACATTAGGAAAACTCGTAAAAATAACAAACCGAGAAATCGCGTGTCAAAGTTTTTGTATATAAAAAATCGTAATTTTCTTGAACTTACGGCAATAATATGCTAATCAGCGATTCCTGGTCTATAGAGTTGCCCTTCAGACTCTTCAAAAAATTGGTTTTCGCCCTGATGTTCAAGTTTGTGGGCTGTTCTGGCCTCCCTACTTGACAATGATGCGCGCCTGTTTTGTCGGTTGACGCGCTCCTTGTCGACTTCCTTGGCGAAATTGTTGCATTGCTTTCCAATTTTTAAATCGAGTAACTGCATGGTTTTTAATACTGCACTGTAGCCTTCATTGAATATTTCTCCAGCGATGTGAGCAGCAGTCTCGATGATTTTAAAGCCTGAGTTAAGGTGTTTCGGTGCGATACGCCACACAGTGGAATTGAACGACTCGTTTGCATTTTGTGTGTGCCCACCTAAACACTTCGTTAGCAGATCGTCCTTAGATAATTCCTCGTACACAAGACGAATGTGTTTCTCGATATGTTCGTCAATTAGACGCTGCCAGGGTGTTTGTCGCTTCAGCTTTATGCAACTCACACCAGTTTTCGACGCCTTTTGGGCATTTGTCGTGGCTAGGTAATTCATCTCTAGACCACTTTCGGCAAACGTTAGCAATGAGACGAATAAGTTGTAACATCGTCCGTAGTTGCGGATGCCAATTTTTTTTCATTACGGCTAGTATTAGCTTCTCCATCGTCCGGTGACGAAACATTATGAAACTGATTGCCGTGGAATCTGCGCTTCCGTGGTTTTCCAGTCCGTTCACTTGAAGATTTGTTCCCTTTTGGATAGCTCTGCATAATTTCAAGATGTGCACGTGCCGGAAAACAAATTAAAACTAAACTTAAATGCTAAATGTGGATTTGCTCAAGCCGACGCAAACAGGTAATATATATCCTTATAATACATACTTTATTCCTACCATAGCTACCATAATGACCTTCTACGAATAGATAAAGTGTCTCGAAAGACTGCTAGCCCCTTTGGATACGTACAATAGGTACAATACATACAATAGATCGAGGGGCGGAGCGCGGGCACTTCGCGAGATCCGGCCGCTCGTATACCTACTCGACGCTTGCTCACAATTTCTTCTGTAACTCTGAAAATATTTTGAATTTGCTTCTGAAATTTTGAGGACACATTCTTGGATAGTTTGGGAAGACATTTATGTAAAAAAAATCGATTTTTTGAAGCCTCTGAAGAGGGCGCCCCCCATAAATAGAGTTTGTGGTAAAATAAAAAATAAAAAATACGCATACCTTCTGATTAAAAATTAAAGACTTCAAAAGTACAAACTCGTAAACAAAACAAAACTTCACCAAAATCGACGCATTTTTTGAGGTCCTTTAAACTTTCACTTTACTGCACTAAAATTAAGTGGGCTATAAAATTGCATACTCAAAAGTTTTCTAAAAACACTGATTTAAAAGTTGTATATTTTCTTAAAAATTTAATGTATTCTTCTGAGTTTCACACGACGTTTTAAACTTTCGCACACATAACTTTTGTTAAAGAATAAATTATATTCTAATTGAAAATAAGTTAAAAATTCTAAAATTCACCACTGAAGACGATCAAATCGCACAACGGTAGCAGATCTTATGAAGAGCAAGTAGCAAGTGAATTGTACAATATAATACTTTTCCTCAAACAAGTTAAATTATGAAATGAAAATTTCTTATTAGTATCCTTTTACATATGTGCGTATGTATATATTAGCATCATCATCAGGTAGCGTTACAGCCCGGGGTGAGCTTTATCTTCATCAAACAGCCTTCTCCAAGTTACATGATTCAAGGCAGCATACCACCAGTTATGCATTCCCAGTTTCTTCTTATCTTCGACGACGTCTTCGAACAGCGATTCCTAGGGCTTCCATTCAATCGGGTATGACATTACCTAACCATTGGAGTCATTGCAATTTGACGAACGTAACGACATCTTCCCCTATGCAAACCCGCAGCAGCTCCTCGTTTATCTAATTCTATAAAAACCATCCTGAAGCCGGATTGGATCATACACTTTACGTTAAATTATTCCTTCGAAAGTTCGGACAGTGTTTTCATCCTTGATGCATAGCCAAACGCCAAAACTAGTCTTATTATTGTAAATAGAATATTTACAGCTCGAGAGTAATCTGTATTCTAGTAGTTTCTGGTTGGTGTAGTTGCGAATATTCTAATCTAAAGCGAACAGATGAAGTGAACAGCAATTTGAGGGTGTGAGGGTCCATTGAACTATAACGCCATACAAAACCAAAAAATGAGTAAGAAATATATTCACAAAGTTAAGGTGGCCTTTGAATGAAAGATGGAGTCCCAGATCGCACCTAGATCTTCGAACTTAGGAACAGAGTGAAAGACTTTATGGCCTTTAGAGCACATATCACGCCGTCCAAGTAAAAGTTTGTAGTGCCGATCTATTAACTACTTTTTTGAGCTCTATCAATGCTAAATGTATCTTTATTTCTCTGTATTACACTATAAACTGATGTTTTTTGTAATTTCAACACTTTTGTCATCTTTGTTCCTGACGACGTAGGATTTTCAACGAATTTTTTTATTATTACTTTTTCTTACGCGGACTCCATCGCCAATAACTTCGCGTAATGCCAGTAAAAACTCCTCAAATTTCAATCTGATAATTTTTTAATGCAAGAGTTTTATATCCCAGTGTTTCCTCCCTTTTGTATTCTTTCTTCTAAGAAGATTAAATACAGTTGCAAAAATTAGTAAGTCTAATGAGTGCAGTTTGTTGCCAGCTGAACTACGATTTCATTTCCTAGAAATGTTGTGTAGTAGTCTTGAATATATTCAATTTTATGTTCTGTCCTCCGCTTCATTTCAGAGTATTCACCTTCCAACAACGCTTTGCGAAGCATCGCAACAAATTGTTTCACAGTTTACAACAAAATACTGCTAATTATCAAGCATCAATATCCGGTGAGTAGCCCATAATTAGACAATAAATCGAAGGTAAACGAGAAACCAGCAATCAACAAAAGGCAATCGGAACCAACTCATAGCTAGCAGCTGAAAGCTAAAAGCTTCGGCGGCACACATCCCACACAAACACACAGATTATCAGCAATCTCGCGGCCAAATTTCAATAATTACTTTTGCGTTACAATACAGTACAGGTGTGAGCATTAGAATTAGAGCATGTAAAAATTTATGGTACTTACAACAATTTTTCGATTGTTGTTTTCTAAAATGTATTTTTGAATATGATATTACAAAACAAACAAAAAAAATGGATAAAAAATATTTATTTTTTTGTTTTAAGTTTTGGGACAAAATATTTCTTTAAAAAGAAATTTTACTTTTCTGATGAAAATATTAGAGAAAAAATATTTTTTGTCATATTTGAAAGGCAGTCTTTCTCAAATTTTTTTCTGTAATAGCTAAAAGTTTCATAATGGTATTTCATTTACTTTTCTACATAGTTGTAGTAAAGTACCTACAGCTACTGGTTCGCTCGTGCATTCAATTATCCAGAAACCACTAGACCGGCTAATATAAAATATTACACTCAGGAGCTGTTGAATGATGTCAAAATTGACTCAAAGGGGTCATAAGTGTTCTAGTTTTGAAGATAAAAGGCGACTGACTCCAGATGACTGGTTCTTTTCTACCCGATCTTTCCTACTCCCGTTTTGATGCAAGTGGCAACGCGTGGATGAATTGGAAATCGACCCTTTCCTATAATTTCTTCAAGCACGCAATGTGTTATGTCTCACATGCATCGCGACAAGCACAAAGGAAAATTAAACTGGCGGTCAGGTCCTGCCAGCTGCTTGAAATCCCCACATTACGAGCCGGAAATGTTATTGCGTCATAAGAGCTACGCTCCATGATTTCAGTCGTGCCAACAGCGATAGGGAAACTGAAACCCGGATATCGTTGAAGTTTATTCTTCTTTCATACAATGACTACAGCCCCACAAAATTTAAGCGGTAAATGTATTGGGCAAAACCATTCTGGCCTAACAATCGAAAAATTATTATTCTGAAGAACGGTTCTAGCCATACTCTCCAATGGAAATGTCAGATGACGCCTGACAATACTAGTGGACACTCCACGTCTAGAAATATAAGTAGCAACCTTCGAACTAACATAAATTTCGTAGTATGGATTCCACATTGTTGAACCGTATTCAACGAGAATTCGAGGAACGACAAATGTAAATTCACTTTAGAGGTTGGGGATCTTAAGAAACCTCAGTCTTCCGTCAAATAAAACCGCTCATCCCAAATAATAAAATCAAAGTGTTTGAACAATGATAGTTTGGCATCAAAGATCATACCCAAATATTTCACTTTGTAATGACTATCAAAAGTGTAATGACCCTAAGTGTAACTAAACATGAAAACTTTGAGCTTCCGGGGTTTTTTTCTACGAAACACTTATTCACTTTTAGATATAAATTCACACACTTTATTACAATACATAGTTCCATTCCCTAATTTTACTCACATTTGTGCGACCGAGAAGCGACCAAAGTTTGTATCGCGACTAATAAGCACTAAGTTATCGCAATTTTTTATATAAAATCAATGCTTTTTATGCTGCCGGGTACAACTGAATTCGTAAATTAACGCCTATCTACACTTCAATGTACGCAACTGTACATTTAAATGTTTGTACGCCAATCATGAACGAGAGAGAAATAAAATACGCAAATATCCTGTTGCGGTGAGTTTACCAACCGCTCGCCAACATTGGTGTTCTTTCATACCACTTCGCTGTGCTTAGACTTCAGCGCCTCCCAACATTTTCACCATATGGGGTGTTTGCTGCTAAAATACCATCCGCCATCCGCTTAGTGGGTGCTCGGTCAGTGACCACCACAGCAAGTGCATACAGATAAATAAAGCTAAAAAAAGCACAAACCAAACTACCTCCAACAACAACAATCACGCTTGCAATTTAGCGCTGCATTTGCATTACTGCATTGCGGCTGCAGCTGTGGCTTTAAAACCAGCGTCGACTGCAGTACCAGTAGACGTTCGTTGCGAAGTGCAGTGGCGACGTCGACGCCGTCATTGACAGTAACGTTGGCTACAGCAAAGTAAGCAATAACTTTAGAATCACCGCAGGCAATTTGCATTTTACAACCAAAGCAAGCGAGTGAGGAAAATCAAGAAAAAAAAATTACAATAAAAAGTTACAAAAAATGGGAATAAATGAAAATAAGTAAAAACGTAAATATGGAGCTGCAGCAGCAAAAGCTAAGTAAATATGTAGTTGAAGAGAAGGCAACATATACACATACATACATACAAACAGGCGGCGATATCGGAAGCGGTGACATGGAGGTGTGTGCAATCGCTAAAGAAGCCAAGGAAATGGCAAGAGAAATAAATGAAAATAGTTGACACCATTCTGCCGTAATCAATTTCCTGCTTGTGGGCAAAAATAATAGCAACAACATCGATTATAAGAGGTTAGCGCCAATACACAGCTATTGCCACGAAGCCACGAAGTCACACCAGCGGCCATCCTGTACCTTTTGCATGGCGCTGGTTGGGTCAAAGCACTATAAGGCTTTTCTGCTTTACGTTGTGAAATATATTAAAATGTTTTAAAGCTTCTTATTAAAAATGAAGTTATTCATGTGGTTCATGTAATTTTGTACCTTAGCTAAAGATTAAATTAAATTATATTAAATATAAAATTATAAACGCATGCCTTAAGCTAAAGTATGTGCCAACGTACTGGAAAGTGTCAGAAGTAATAATGATAAACCTTGCAAAAGTCCCCATGAAGAGTCATCATACCAACCGATCTCTTTGCTACCTCTAATGTACAAACTACTCGAAAATATAATTTTGCAGCGGTTCAAGCCTTTGATTGAAAACCAACGCCTTATTTCTTCTCACCAGTTTGGATTTCGAGCAAAGCACTCAGCAATTGAACAAATGCATAGGACCAGAAACGTGATGGAAGGAACGACAATCGAAAAGAAAAAAGTGTGCGTTTCCATATTTCTCGATGTTTCCCAGGCCTCCGACAAAGTATGGCATGACGAACTACTTCTTAAGCATGCAATCTTACTTCCAAGGGACTTTTCGGACATATTTACTTCGTGTCTAATTAACAAATATTTCAGGATTAAGTGTCATAGCTTTTATTCAAGTCCAAAGCCAATTATAGCCGGCGTTCCATAAGGCAGCACCCTATACTTTATATACTTTTCACATCAGACCTACCGGTCTCTAAAACTAGCACTGCGGCCACCTTTGCTGAGAATACGAGCATTTTAGCAATCGAAGACGATGAGACACAGTCCACTCGTAAACTTCAGGAAGATGCTAACAAAATCACCGAATGGACTATGAAGTGGCGTATAAAATACGCCTAAATATGATACATATCAGGCACTCAAATTCCATACTCCAATACTGCGAAGCACTTGGGAATGTCGCTTGATGCCAAACTCTGTTGGAAAGAGCACGTTAAAATAAAGCATGCGGAATTAAAGCTCAAAGTGCAAAAATTAAACTTGCCTACTGGAAGAAGTTCTCCTCTTTCCATACAAAACAAACTTTTAATTTATAACCAAGTGTTTAAACCCGTGTGGACTTTTGGCATACAGCTGTGGGGCTGTGCCAAACAAACTCATCTTGAAAAAATTCAACAATTTCAAAACAAGTTGATAAAAAGCACAATAAACGCGCCATGGTAAGTCAGAAATTCTGAATTACATCGTGACCTCAAAATGTCATCAGTATCAGAAGTTGTTAAGCATTTCGCTGCAGCTCATGCCGAAAGGCTCAAAAAATATTCCAACCCGGAGTCTCGGCACCTTGGCAATCCAGATGAGTAATGTCGGAGACTTAACAAAAAAAAAAGCAAACTGTCTTGTTACAGAAGTTCTAATGGCTGGCAAACAGATGTAAATTTCTGTAAACTGTCTTTAATTTATAAATACTATGGAACCGTGCTTCTCAGCTGCTAATTATATGCATTATGCTGACGATTTCAAAAGTTACTATGAAATCAATCAAACGCATGCTCTTCAGGCTGATCTGGACAGCTTGCATTTATGGTGTGTAAGGAATAGACTTTTTGGATCTCAAGAAGCGTCTTCAAGTAACGAGTCTACAGTAATCACTTCAAACGACTAACTACATTCGCAACACTCGTTTAGATTCGGTGAGGGTTTTCTCTGGCTTTCTCAATTCTAAGTTTAGTTTTTGTAGTTGAGTTTTTATTTATATAAAATATTCGCCCGACCGTAGGCATTTGGGAGTGCTTAGGTTCGAATCTCCGAACACGAAATCACAAAATGATAGAAAAAGTTTTTTTTTCATGGCGGTCGCAACTCGGTAGGCAAACCTCTGAGGGTATTTCTGACATGAAAGCTGCCCATAAAAACCCATTAGCCGTCCGGAGACTAATACTGTAAGACTATAGAGCTCTCCATTTGAGAAACAACATCAAGGCGCACGTCACAAATATGAGGAGGAGCTCGACACCTAACAGAAGTGTACGCGCCAATTATCTTTTTATTCAGCAATGTGATAAACATCGCTTTCTTTTAATTTTCAGGATATCGTTTTCTAAGTCTAAACAGTTGCGTCTCATCACTATGAATGAAGTCTCGCATCTTGGTGTGATTTTTAATTAAAAATTCCTTTTCCTGAGACATTGAAAGTATTTGATTTCTAAGTCGTATTCTACATTTGACTTCATTTGGCGTTTTGGTGCAGACTTTACCGATCCATGCTGTCTACATATTCACCTCACTTGTGCGTTCTAAGTTGGAATATACAATCTTTATATGGAGGTCATATCAGATTTTCTTCATTAATAGGCTTGAACAAATTCAAAAAAATTTTCTTCGTTTTGCTCTCAGATCGCTTCGTTTTCCTCATCCGATTCTTGTGAATACTGCAAGATGTGCCTTAATAAACTAGAAGGATAATTCCTTTACTCTGTTTTATTTTTGATAGCAGTGGCGGTATAATTGACTATCGTCTTCTTTTACAGCGCATTTATTGTACGTTCCACAAAAAAAACCTGCCGAATAATGATTTTTGGAGCGAGTGAGAACGGCTTTTGCCTCTTATGCTCCGATACATAGAATACTGAATTAATTACAATAAATAAATTTTCGAATTCTTTGGCTTTTGATTTTTCGCTTTTTACCACATTACCTAGCGCCAATGTTTGCAAAAAAAATTCTCCGGTGCAGGGTAAAATTCAAAAAAAACAAAAACAGGATACACCTCTTTTCGTGGGAGCGTATGAGTGGGAAAATTGCGAGTGACGATAGGAACAAAAACTCGCATGGGAGCGGAAGATTGAAATACTTTGTTTCGTAAGTGGAAGGGTTTTACAATTTTAGGTTATTTTTTTCCAAGACTCTTCTGTCGTGCACTAGCTTGCGCAACATCGACCTCTTAGAAAGTAATCTTTGGCCGACCGCGACTTTTGCTCCATCGCCACTTTCTGCGTTTTATTTGCCATAGGATGGGCTCCTCATGCATTGATCTCCATAGAACGTAGTTGCCAGAATATTCTACAGATTATGCGAAGACATTTGTCGACGAAAGATTGTAGCCTTTGCGTGTTGGTATTGGAGACCAGCCATGTTTCACTTCCATACAACAATACCGACTTCACACATGAGCTGAATATTCACAGTTTAGTGCGTCTGGAGATTGGAGAAGAACTCGCCCACACTGTATGCATTCGCCCGAATACCGACCTTGCTTTATTTATAATCGTAAGGGATTTTTGAAGTACTATGTATCTATATTCATCTATATTTACTAAGAATAAATGAATTGTATATAGTTGTATTGCGAGAAGTCACAAAACAATGGTTCGAGTGTCTCAAATCTATTACTTGACAAGCTTAGATTATGAGAATATTACGGCTATGGAGTAAAAAATGTTTACTCACACTAATTATGGAACTTAAAGTGCAAACAAAGCAGAGAGGGAGAGAGATTGATTTTGAACATAAAATCTTGTAGTATATCTTTAAAAATTCCTCAAATGAATATAAGCGCGCCAATTTACAAATCATTTTTACATTACAGAAATTTTACATGAGACATTACATTCGTTACAAAGAGAGTACGCAATGCGTATGTTAATATTTCACCACATTCGCCGACATATTTACATATTCATCTCTTAGTTGGACATAAATTAGTACACGTCCTCAGTGACATGCGACAAAAACATCCCAGACAAATTATAATTGTCGCATTCATTATTGAGTGATTCAGAAATGATTGTGCTGACAATGACAGTTACCACTCCTCTCTCTCTCTCTCTCTATCTTACTCACACTGCGAACAGCTCAACAATACGAGTAAGCACAACCATGTTATGTTGTCTGTGAATATTTAATATGTCTGCATTAAAATTATGCATGTGTGGAGAAGCTATGCATGTATAGTACGTAGTTGTCTGACGACGAGGCGATGGAATTAAACGTAAAAATGTAATATTGTAATAAAATTAGTGTAATAACAATGAAAATATGCAATTAAAAAAAAAATTAAAAACAAAATTTAAATACCTGGAATAAATAATAAGAAAAAAAGAATTAATAGAAAAATGGTGGAAGAGCGTACATTTCGTCCCCTTATGCCAGAAACATAAATGTGTAAGAATGAAAATGTTGGGAAATCCAATTTGAAAGTTAATTTCTTTTGTAAAATTAGAAGATTTCGTTTGTGACATGCTAAATTAATTGTAATTTCCTTGCGTGCCTGGTATTCTGAGTTTTGGTATTAAGTAAAGTATTCAATGGTTAATTCATTAATTAAAAAATAGAAAATTTCTACATTCATGTTTCAGTCATAAGGGAAACGATATGTATTTAAAAGAGTCATCAGTCCTATCAAGGAGTCTGACGAACTGCCCCATTGGTGTAAGCTTGAAGTGAGTTAGTGGCAACTAACTCCATTTTCCCCATTTTGTAGAGGAAGGGCAATTTAGATGAAATGGCAGTTGTAATGAAAATCTACTCAAAATAAAAAATTGTTTTAAGTCAAACGTTTTTTGTTTTTTTTTTTTGTTGGGACAACTAGCATGTGCAGCTCTCAGACATTAATTAAGTCCATTGTACTACACTTGGATTCCCTTTTAATTTTCTTTAAATCTAACCGATCTCCGAAGAAATCTGAGTAGATCTTGTGGTGCCAAGGAGCCAAGGTGGTCGCCTCTTAACACGTCAGTTACAAAGACCTCAAACCTGATTCGAGCGAAAGCGGGGCAGACGCACAGTGTGTACGAAGTGGTCCACCGTCTCATCCTTCTCTTCCCAAGCTGGGCAGAGTACACTGTCTAAGATGCCTACCTTTTCCATGTCATTTGCTAACCGTGGCTTTGATGGCCGCAGAAGGGAATGGCAAAACGGGCTCTGAGGCCAACTTCTTTGGCTAAGGAGTCAGAGGTCTCGTGTCCCACGATACCCACGTGTCCCGGGACCCATGTTAGCATCAGGCTGTTATATCTACCGACATAGTTCAGCCCAGATTTACAGGACTCGACTACCCCTGATGTGGTTGGGGGGCTGTCTAAGGCCATAAGCGCAGCTTGGCTGTCGCTGCAAATACATATAGATCTGCCTCTCCATCGGTTTTCCACAACAAAGTTCATCGCTTCTTGAACCGCATACACCTGCGCTTGAAACACAGATGCTTGCATTCCAAGAGCAAAGTGCAGTTTTGTCCTGCTGTATTCCACGTAAACCCCAGAGCTGGAGCCAAGCTCGGTCCTGGAGCCATCCGTGAAAATGCGAAAACTAGGTTTGCCGGACTCATTTTCAGAGTTTGACCACGACTGAAATAAAGGGATAAAGATAGCCTCAAAAAAGCTACACTGGCCGCAAGGCGGGCGTGGTAGAGCAGCTAACTTTTTTTATTCAAATGTAAATTTGCAAAATTTTGCGTAAATTACTTTAAACTGTCTACTTTGGTTTATAGATTTTGGCATTCTAAAACAAAAATAAACTGTATTGCTTCTGTTATTTTTGTATACGGCGACCATCTGCTCAATGGGCCTTGGTTAGCCGCGTCTCATTGATTTGAGCTAGCAGCCCTTCGGGCAAAAGCCCTTTGAAAGCATTAAAATCATTAAATATTAGGCGAAATACCATATGATTACAGTATTACCAGCCTTGCCTAAACTATTTGAAGAGCTTAGAGTTGTGTGTACTTGCATGTTTGAAGTTTGAAAGAGTTTTCCATAAAGGTAGTCAAAACAAAAATATCTACTTACATTTATTTGAAAAAAAAAAACTGCATACTCGTATAACATATAAAACAATTCGAAGTGCAAAGTGAATGTGCGCGTCAAACGAGGTGACGTGACTCACTCAAATACCGAAAATAAATGCAAATTTTTGACAAGTGCCAATATATTTTTATTTTTCAATGGTCACAGTGAAACAAAAAATTAAAATAAAAAACAAAACTGTAGTCACTATCAAAAAGGTGTGACTTTGCTTTCAATGATTTTAAGGTATTGCCATGGTTTACACCTACATACGTCTCTGTTCACATCAATAGCAGCTTTACTTGTTGCAAGTTTCAACAATTTATTTATTTTTTATTTAGTCTTTTATAAGATATGTTTTATACTGCCACAAAAGCCGTACAAAGTAAAAAAAGAAACATACTTGCATAAAAAATCCAAACTTTTTTGTCAGACTTTTTAGAAAAATGCTTAATATACAGTTTTGTTGCTCATTTAATTTTGGTACGGGTTTGAAAGAGCTCAGTGATCGCTTTGATTTTTTATTTGAGTGTTTGTGCATTTTCCACATATAAAAAATTTTGCCGCATTTTTTATAAGAAAGAAATTGCATAGCACCTTCAACAAAAATTTGCAAAAATCAACAGAAATTTGAGCCACTTAAAATTTGAACTTTCTTACAGCAAAATTTGCCCACACATGACTTATGCAGAAGCTAACTAAATGAGGAAGAGGAAGAGACGAGCTCGCACGTTCCATTGTGCCATTGTCTTCCTCTATCCAGACGTAAATTCACCTTTTTAGGTAAGCAAATTTTAATGAACGGAAGATCTCAGTACTGTGAAAATCAGTGATATTCTAAAATTTTTGGAAAGTTCACACTGGTCTTAGGAGAAATAAGTACCAGTGCTCCACGCGGCATGACAATGGGCTATGAGCCTAAGTGTGTTCCATAATGGTCAACCGCTGCAACCTAACCTACGGCAAAATTGAAGAGAATAAAATTCTACAAAATTTTTCGAAAAATTCTGACTAAATAATTTGATAGTTTGATGAAAATTTTTTAAATTTTGTATGGGATTTGTTACAATTTCGCTATAATTTCATAGAAAATTAATAAATAAATAAATAAGTAGTCATATCTTTGCACCATGTCGCGCTGCTTTTATTGTGAACATAGGTGTACACACATACTGCATCACCATTTGATCCACTTCACCAATATGTAATGCCCATTTCAATTGCATGCATATTTTTGCATCGTTTGCTTTTATGCGTCCATACACAAGCACATCAATCAAATCGAGGTCCAAAAAGTTATTGGTAAACCAAAACAAAAAAAAATCTTTAAAAATCTATAGAAATAAAACAAAAACGAAAAGATTGAAAGCTGAACGTTAAAATCTGAAAAGAGTCAACAACTGAAATGAATGTTGAGCTGGTCGATCCGACGAAAGACCGAGCAACCAATCGCCGCACAACCACTCAGTCAGTTGGTTATCCTGCTTGTGCAGCAACCGGTCATTGTTAACGGCTTCAATGTGAAAATTGAACTAAGCCTGGCAACCACTTTTTAAGTTTACTTCGATATTCGGTTTTCACTTCACATACACATACATAAGTATTTTATATTTGTAGATCCCATATACACATGCACAATTTATGCTACCATCTTTTCCGTCAATGATTCGTACGTTCTCAATCACATTTTATGGTAATTGATTGAATTTCATTTCAGTACTTTTTGAATTGCCAACATTTTTTCCCTCTATTGTAAATGCAAGTAATTGTATGTATGTGTGTGTGTAATGGTGTGCTCGGGCTTACTTGCTTTTTCATGAGATTTCTTGCAGTTGTTTTTGCTGTTATTTATTTTCTCTTATGGTTATGTTATTCCAACTATTATTATTATCTCTGTCATCCTGACATTTTCTCAAGTGAGGCTATAACCAATATGTCACAATCCCATAGCCCATGGCGACTAGTAAAGCAGACAGCATCAACGAATATTCGATCAACTTTGCCTTGGTCATCAGCTTTGCTCAATAGATGGGCTTAGTGTGTGTCGAGTTATTGCTGCTACGTTCTTGCTCTTGCCTTTTGAAGCACCATAGCAAGCTGCCATCACTCCATTTGGCCACAATTTCTTCTGCCATTGTGGTGAGTTTGAGTGAATGTTATCTCTACATATACATAAGTACACAAACAAACTTAAAATGCGGTGTATTTGTTTCCCAGTTGGAAAATTAGTTTTTATAGCAAATGCATCTAGTTACGTTTATGAATAAATGTTGATGTAATCCAGATAAGTTGGCACGCCCTTGACGCATTCATGCACAATCAGGCAACCAAAACTTTAAAATTCTTTCTATGCACTTTTCTAGAGTAAATCACATCAATTTTGATAAAATATTAACAGCAGAGCTAATGAATTTTGACTATTTCGAAAATAATTATTTATACAGGCCCTTCTGTGATGATGCTTCAATATCAAAGGAAGGACCAGCAAAACAAAATCTGACCCTTTTTTAAGTCACACACACAGATTGCAACCCTGTGCATTCGCAAAGTAAACACCGCAAAGCAAAAACAAAAAGTGTTGCTTATAGTAAGAGAAACTGGCAGATTTTATCTGAGAAGACCACTAAAATTTGCCACTTGCTGGTAATGTACCCAAGAGAGCATAATCCATAGTCGTCCTTGCTTTTGATAGTTTCTCATAAAATTTCACTTTATAGTTTGTTAAATTAGTGTTGAAAAATAGTCGCAACAAATATTGCTTAACAGGATACACTTCGTCTCCTATTACAATAGTAAAAAGGATGCTTCTATTTCATATCCTGATAAACAACGTAGCTCTAGTTTTCGCACCATTAAATCCATTCCAAGTTCAAATCCATTTTAAAATTGTAAAAATCCAAAACACATGCAGAAGTAGATTTACTTAAGACGGCGCAAATTTCACAAACGTCAAGCAAACCTAACAAAAAGACTTAGACCGTAACCGGCGGTTTTTCCGGGAACTTTTTCATCAAGGTGGTATATCGTCTATTTTAGTGCGCTTTGTACGAGGGGTGCCTTGTCGGGAATTGGCAACCCTGGTGTTGCAATCTGGCAACTGACAGCTGTGTCGCAAAGTTTGACATTTTTTGGCTTTTACGTACTCATAACGTTTTGAAATACCAGCGCTATTTGTGTTGTTTACAGTAACTTAAAAGATTCATATCGGTCCAAAAATGGAATTAAATCGGGAACATTTTCGTGCGATTATTTTTTACAACTTTCGACGTGGATTAACTCAGCAACATTGCATGGATGAACTTACTTCATTTTTTGGCGATGAAGCTCCATCACGGACCAGTGTTTATCGATGGTATGGTGGATTCAATCGTGGTCGTAGTTCACTCCAAGACGAATTTCGCGTCCAAAATCAGTTCTTGTTCCGAAAACCATTGATGCTGTGCGCGAACTGATATTGCAAGATCGTCATGTGACTTATCGAGAGATTGAGACAATCTTAGGCATTAGTGGGACCAGCATACATTCAATCCCACACAATTTGCCAATCGCTCAAAAAAAGGCTCGTATCGATTGGTCGAAGGAAATGCTCAAAAAATACGATCGCGGGGCTTCGAAACACGTCTATGACATCGTGACAGGTGATGAATCATGGATTTATGCGTATGAGCCCGAAAGTAAATAGCAGTCGACTGTATGGGTGTTTCCAGATGAGCCAAATCCAACAAAAGTTGTTCGCTCACGAAGCACTTCCAAGCAAATGGTCGCCTGTTTTTTCGGAAAAACTGGACATGTCGCAACCGTACCACTAGAACAACGCAGAACAGTAAATTCTGAGTGGTACACAACCATTTGTTTGCCAGTTGTCTTCCAAAAAATTAGGAAAACCAATCGCCAAAGACGGATCACTCTTCACCAGGACAATGCGAGCTCTCAGACATCGGCTCAAACAACTGCATTTTTGAGCACCCAAAACATCGAATTAATAGGTCATCCGCCGTATAGTCCTGACTTGGCACCGAAACACTTCTTTTTATTCCCGTACGTAAAAAAACAAACTGAGAGGTCAACGTTTTTCGACACCTGCAGAAGCGGTTGCGGCATTCAGAATGTGTGTTTTGGAGGTACCTCAATCATAGTGGCAAAAGTGCTTCGACAATTGGTTCAAACGCATGCAAAAGTGTATAGATCTTCATGGAGAATATTTTGAAAAACAATAAAGTGATTTTCGATGATTAAAATTTGTTTTTGTTCTCTAATCCCGACATATAAAATCAACCCCTCGTAACATATTTGCGCCTTAGCAACGAATTCTCCAATGAAATTTTGTTTATTTGGTCCATAATTGACTCTCGTTTGATGACGCAGTAATCCAAAGATCTCTAAAATCTGCTCTATTTGAGAGCCCCCGACTTATATTCGACCGAAAAATTTCAGTGCATCAGCTTTGCCTAAGATTACAGGGACTATTTTATGTTCTCACGACAACATGAACAAAGTAGAATTAAATGGTATATTTTCTTTCAAATGCTTTCGTTTACTTTTCCATTAATTTCTTAGCAAATTGAGCCACAGTGAAGCCTGGCCAGGTTTACAAGTATGCATAAAAAATAATAAGTTTTTTTTAAATGGCATTATTTCATGTTTGACTTCTCACTTTCCAACTATAAATTACTCTACTTACTAATAAATCAATTCGGGCATATAATCAGTGTTGCAGAAATCACTACCACTGCCAAGAAATATAACGCGCGCAAATCTTTTTTGTCCTTTTCCACAGCTCCAACAAGCTGCATATGGTGTGCTCGAGTTGTTTTTGTTTTCGTTTTTAATTTAAATAATAATCTCTCATTCGACGTGCCACTTTTCCTTTCCACCAATTGGCATTTTAAGTGGAGCGACATGTTAATTCAACCATATTCCATGGCCTTGAGCTTCGCACTCACCAATCAAGAACAATGCATGACCGAGAAGTAAGAATTCGTCGTAATTGAGGATAATACCCGCTTCACTTCAATCTACTTATAAAATATTCAATATTTTCGCTTTTCTTGGAGTAAGCTGCTGGTAGAAGCTGCTGCGCGTTATGCCTAAAAATACGCTCAGTCGTAAGTTCAAAATAATAAAAGAAAATATGACTCGCAGAATTTAATGAGTGCGCTTCTCATTACGTACGACCATACGCCATGAATGGCAAGTCAACTTTTCGCTGGCTAATAAGTACACACATATACGCGTATGTATATAAAGTATGGTGTTTATATGTACAATAATGTATAAAATTATTTTTCCCAAGAAACGTCAGCGTCTTTTGGCTTCCATTTTCTCATGATTGCCGGGAAGCAACGCACGGGTTATGGACACTTTTGGAATTTTTGCCTTCAATTCTGGGAACTTATGGATGGTAATTAAATTATGATGATAAAATTTCGACTCAAAATAAAATGCCAAGTAAAACAGCGCAATTTCGTTCATATCTTCCTTTTACCCCTCAGTAGATAGCAAAAAGTATGTCGTTGTAAAATCTCTTTGATTTTTTGTTGCAAAGAAAGGAGGGTAGCTGGCCATATTTACTCGTAAGTATGTATACAAATAGTAATTAAAATTTAAGATAACTACTTATAGCTGTATAAGCAAAAGGTTGTGAAATATTTACGTTCTTGCCCAAAAAAGAAAACTCAAGAAAAGCGGAGGGCTTAAAAGGTAAGTAATGAAAATGTCAGAAATATCTGACGTAAGCAATTTCAGGAGCATTTTTTATCTTCCCCATGCATTATTAGTTTATGTGGCAACCACTAGTAACGGGGTATCGGCGGTTGGTAATGTTTCTCATCCCAATATTGAGTAATCTGAATCAGTCAAGGAGGTACAAAAACTTTTGAACAGAAAGGTGCAATGCGTTCATTCGCGGTCTTAACCAAGGTCGCTTGGATCGCGGACATCCTCTGATAAAATTAATAAAAATACGTATTGGTATCATACTGAATTCGACGAGAAAAAACTAAGTTCCGAAAGCCTTGCAATTTTTATCGTCGATCAACGCTATAGACATAACGATTGCGTACATAGAATGCGTCAGGTCAAATTCATTTAAAAAAATTTTTTTTACCTAAAAACGCGAACGCAGTGCGAGCTTCGCCAAACAGTACAAAACCGGTTCACCTGACCTAGTATTCGGCGTGATTATCCTCAAACTTAAACTAAATTTACGTTGCGATCTTTTATGGAATTTTCTAATTGATGATGTCTCCCAAACGGTAATTAGAGCTGATTTTCTAGCTTTTGCCTAATCTAAAAGGAAGAAATTTCCTTAACCGACGAGGACCGAATTACTTAACAAATTACGAACTTGACAAAGCTTCCACATATAGCATAAAAACTTAGAAAATTATCTAGCTCAAATCAAGCTTTTGAAAAAAAAAAATTATTTCCTCGATCGCAAAGCCGATTTACAGTTGATTTATGAGCTTAACAAAGTTTCTTCATATAGCAAAGAAACTACAAAATTTAGTTTATCATACAATTTCGAAGAGTTCAGTGATAACCCCGCTCAATTCTTCTCAACAGCAGCAAGAAAATCGTCCGTAAAAAACGGAATAGTCATCGCCGGCCAACCCGTCTTCACGCGATCACAACGTCTCTCAACTAAATAGCTACAAAAGTTGAGTTTGATTTGCTACTGAAACTGGGTATTTCTCATCTATGCAGTAATAACTGGGCGAGCCCCTGGCTTATGGTGCATAAGTCAAATGGTACATGGAGACCGTGCTTTGATTATCGGGCCTTAAATGCAGTGTCGGTTCCGGATATCTGTTGCTTTTCCTGTATAATTTATCGAGCATATTGGCCGGGAAATGCATATTTTTCAAAATCGATTTGAAGAAGGCTTTTCACCAAGCACCGGCATAAGTAAAGCGACGATACTGACTCCGTTCAGACTCTTTGAGTTCTTCCACATGACCTTTAGTTTACGAAAGCATACGCAGTCGTTGCAAGGGCTAATATGTGAAGATCTTCGTGACTTAAATTTCATATTCATTTATCTCGATGATATCTGCATTGCGTCTACTTCTGTAAAAGATCACTAAAACCGCCTTCGTCAAGTGTTTCAACAGCTGAGAGAAAACAACCTTACAATCAACGTAAGCGAACCGGAGTTTGGCGTTTCGGAGCTAAGATTTAAGGGCATTCCAACTCCCTAAGTAGCATACGGTTGGTACCGGAGCGCCTTGAACCATTACGCAATCTTTTGCAACCAACCATCGACAGGTAATTAAAGCGCAAATGTCGGGTGATGTGCCAAAAGAGAAAGTTGGTATAAGTTTTTGTGTATTAATAATTTAAAATTAAAGTAAATTTTTATGTTTAAGTTTAAAAAAAAAATACAAGACGCTAAACTAAACACGACCGTGCTTGAAATTTTTTTTTATAGTATATCTATATGTGATCGAATGAAGAACGTCTTCCGCAACGCCGTTGGCGCTATAAATTTTGCCTTTTCTAAAACAACTGGTCGCAGTATCACTATCAGCTTACCCCAACAGATATTTTAGAGATTTTAAAAATGTGATGGGTTTAGGGATGATAGAGAAGGTAATGAGAGAGATCAATATAGCAGCCAAGCTCACAACATTTCGTTAGTGATCTGGTTCTATTTAGTGTTTATGAAGTAATATATTCTCCTTCGTCTGCAAGTGATGCTTGCTTAAATTTTTCAAACCCAGACGTGAATTTGAAAATCAGAATTCCTTTTGTAGGCAAGATTTCTTTTCTCTCTATGTATAAAACGTCGTAACTTTATAACCATTTATTTAATTTTAAATACTGATTCCTTGTTTTACGCAGAATAAAACGTTCCACACAAAGTATCGCTTAATGGTTTGTAAAATTTTAGAAAAGAAGGCAACAAAATTGAAATTAAGAAAAAGGTTGTGCTAATTTCTAACTGATTGAAAACTTTTCCCAAATATTCAAATAGCGCAACATCTGTAGGTAGGTAGGTAGGGTGGTTGTCGTAAGACACACTTAGACCTTCAGCAGGTCCATTGTGATACCACTGGAGCTTATCCTTACTCTACGTGTTGCCTTTCAAACCATCCGGTTGCTTTAATAAACGAGCAGAGCTTCGTTAGTTTTAGATGGGCTATATCCGCTACATCGGTTAGAAATGCTGTATCGAGGGTGCGCAGCCTTCTCCTCGCTAGGCTTTCACACTCACATAAAAGGTGTCTGACTGTTTCCTCTTCTTCTGTATTTAGACAGCTTCTACAGAAATCGAAGTAAGGTAGTCCTAACCTTCTAGCGTGGCTGCCTATTAAACAATGACCTGTTAATACACCTATCATTTTTCTTATAGATTCTCTGTTGAATCTTAGCAAGATCTTCGATCGGCCGCTGTTCCAGTTCGGCCATGTCTGTCCGCTTAGTTCGCATGTTGTGAGGTTTTGCCAGATTGTATTTACCTTTTTGATGGTTTCCCTGTCTATAAGTAATTTACAAGTGGCTATGGGCATGGGTATCAGCGCCCTATCCGGTTCGAGATCGAGCGTTGTACCGGTTCTTGCAAGTTCATCCGCCTTGCAATTTCCTGCAATGTTCCTGTGGCCTGGTACCCAGATAAGGTGCACCTTGTAGCACTTAGATACGTCCTCTAGTAGTTTAAAACATTCTGTTTTTGACGAGTGCGTTTTTGATTCTAGCGCTTTTATTGCTGCTTGACTGTCCGAGTAAATGAAGACTTCATTTGTGGATAATACTCTCGTTTTTATTACTTTAAGCCCCTCTTTTATGGCAGTGACTTCCGCCTGAAATACACTGCAATGATCAGGTAAGCAACATCTGTTACTGATTTAAAAAATACCAATATTCCTTTTTCCAAGGATATAATGAAACTTAATTTTGCAAAGAAATTAAAGAAACTAAGGCTTGTTTTGAAGGTGAAGTCATATGAATTTGGTGTTTTTAGGAATAATTTGAGAATTTAAGGATATTAAAAAAATGTTTGTTACTTACTCGATCAAATCTCCGACCTCTACTAGGGCATTTAAAAAGTTTGCATAATTTTTCGTTTTATTTTATTTTGCAAAACGAAGTTATTAAAAAAATGAATCGATACACACTGCTATTTACTTTTATAAAAAAAAGTTCACTCTACAATACTATATAACAAAAAGTTTCAAACTTGGTCCAAAAATTTTGTAAAATTCCGTCAAAACTTGGAACTTTAGAATTTTTAAAATTTTTCTGGGTATGCAGTGATATTTCAAGTGACTACAAAAAAATTTTATTTTTATTTGTTTAAAATTTGTTTTTGTTGACTGGTCGGTGCTAGGCTTTTCCTTACATCAAAAACAAATCGAGCATGGAAAAAAAGTGTGACACCACGCAGAAAAAAGTAGTCAATAATCCATAGTATACTAAAATTAAATTAGCTATAAAACTGCATACTCCAAATGTTTTTAAAAACACTGATTAAAACTTTTACATTTTCATGAAAATTTTTTGAATATCTTTAAATTTGCACAATGTGACAAACTTGAATTTTTGTGGTTTTTGTTGAAGAAAGAAATATACAAGGCGTATTCATTAAAGGTGGTGGCAATAGAGCAACAACAATGTTTTGTACGTGTGACTCTAATGGCAAAGTATTGAAAAAGTAGAAGGAAAAAAATTAATTCGCCTTGTTTCATTCTGTGCTGACAGCCACATGGGCACGGCGAAAGAAACAGAACAAATCAGCTGATTTACCGATACCGCCTTTAATAGATTCGCCTTGGAAATATATTTCCCTAAAAATTATTAAAATTAAATAAGAATCATGTAATTTGTCAAAACTTCTGACCAAGTGCTATATTAACTGTACACAATCTATGTGAACCGAACCACGCATAGAGTTCGATTTCTCTTTTCTCAGTTGCAGAAACTTTTGAGGTGGTTTCTAACTAAGCCAAAAGTTATGCAGTTTATTTTTATAAATATCTGCAGCTAAGCCTTTAAAACCTCGGAGCTACATTGTTGATAGGCGGACTCACCATTGCTGTGTTTTATTTCAACAAATAAAAATCTTTTTTTTCATCTTCTTTCAAAATTACAGATCATCTATTTAGATAGCACTGGAAATACTTTTCAGGAAACCCAAGTCCTGAAAGACCTAAATGTATTCCTTCTTGCCTCGTTCTCAAATCCAGCGGTGAGATCAACAATTAAGCGCCTTCCAATCACTTAAAGTGTTTTAAGCTGCTTAATTAAAACGATTTAATCATTCGTCGCTAGCAATGAACGAAAAGCAACAGTCGTCTAGCAAAAGAATTAAGCGCACACACTTACTGAAATTACTATGCGTTCGAGCGCCTATAGGTATGCAAACACCAAAAAAAACGAGCAAGTTTGCGCCTTGGCAGACAAGTGTGGCATCAACAGCACCTGTACACGTATATGTATTTTACACACTTTGCCTCAACGTGACTACCAAACTGAGCAAACAAAAATGCCATCAAAACCGACAGACAATCAGGTAGGTGAATAGGTGAGTGGGTGAGTAGGTGGTCGAACGCAGTGGGTGGATGGTACTTACACTTGGTACTTGGTGGCAGTTGGCAACTGGTGGTGCGCACAGCTGGAAAGCAAAAGACACACGCGTCGCTAGAACATAGAGCATAGCTGTGCATTCTTTAAGTATGCAACAACAACAAGTTGAATATGCAATCTTAAAGCATGCTCTTATTATTACTTTCATTCTCAGTTTTCTGCTATCTCCACTCTTACTTCATCCACTAATAACTAAGATGTACTCGTACTTGGTTTACTTGCAGCATCCGTCACGTGTTTGCATTTGAATGGTTTTTTACTTTTTCTTACTACTCACGTGTACGAGGGCCGTTTGAAAAGTCCGTGCAAAGTAAGAAATATGGCACTACTGGCGCATATCGGAGTTATTTTTAGTTAGTAGCATCTCTTGGAAAAACGCACACCAAGTATCAGCCAGATCGGTATATTCCTTTGCGTTTGGCATTCGTTTGAATCGAGAAAGTCGAGTGAGTTTCCTTTTCCATGACGACAAAGCACCAGCATACGCACAGTCAGCAGTTTTGGTCGCAAAATTAATGGAAATAGGCTTCCAATTCGTTTCGAATCCCGCCTATTTTGCATACTTGGCTCACGCCTATCCTTCAAACTACTATTTGCTACCCAATTTGGCTGGCGGGAAAAAGATTTTATACAACGTACGGCTATTCTTCAGACTTGGAAAAATTGCATTTTTCAGAAGGGAGCAACAAACTATGTAGAACAACGTTGGACGAAGTGTATAAGCCTAAAAGGAGATTGTTGCAAACATTTTTAAAAAGTTGTACCTCAAACAATTACGTAGCTTCTATTTTTGTAGGGACCTTTCAAACAACCTCGTTTATACATTTGTGTACATAAATATTAGGGATTTAAGTTTTTAAACTTTTTCTATCCCGTAGTATTCAGAATCCCGGGATTCCTACAACTTAAATAAATTGCATCAGTACTACTCGAGAAGCTTTTCTATCATATAATAAATAACTTATAAATGATTTTTTTTAATTAAAAGATAAAATTATTTCATTGGTAGTAAATCAAAATACCATAAATAACAAATGCCTTTGGAGTTATGAGTACAATGAACTACAAAAGCAAACATGTTTCTCTCTCTTTAGTGCAGAGTAGTACGGTGCATTCTCAAGGATTACAGGTTACAAAGTTTGGCCATTAGAAGTAAAATTGTGAGAGTTACTTCGGCTGCCACGTCATCGGAGACTCGGTAGTAGAATTTTGTGGTAGAATTTCACATCACACACTCGTCCAATCAGTCGCTGTTCAGACGGCAGCTGCCCTGATTTTTTTTTTCGAATATCACAAACACAGTCTTAGTTTTTTCGGAAACAAATCGTTTTAGTTTTTTCGTAAGCAAACAGCTGTCATAACCCCTGTTACGTCAGCAAATCAGCTGATTTGATCAAACTTGTAGAGAACCGATTAACGGTTCAATGTCTGCCGCATATAGTGGCGCACTCTCGCTTCTTATTTGGAAGCCCCTTCGCTCAGATGCTGAGTTAGTATTGTGCACATTTTGAGTTGAGGTTGTTAGTGCATAACATTAAGTATCGAATGAGTGAAGTGTTGGAAGGATTTCATACTTAAATATGTATGAATTGTTTTTTATATTAAAAATAACGCAAATACAAAAACGTTCAAACACATCCATATCTGCCAAAAATGTAATCCAATGTTACTTTTTTACGCCGCTTGCTTTGCTTCGTAGAAAATTACTAATCCCGTAAGCCCGGAATTGTTGGTGATTTAAAAAATACGGAGACCCGGAGTTCCGGAACTGGCATCCTTAGCATATATGTATGTATACACATTAATTTCCTACCCATACATACTTACAAGTAAAATTTTCTCACGAGCCAGATTGTTTGCTTGCTAGTATGCAAACCTAAAAACTTTCAAGTCTTAACTGTTTTTCTACTACTGTATTTTTCACTGCTATACTATTAACTATGTAATGCGTTTGTTTGTGTGTGTGTGCCTTTTTCCACTTTAATACCTTCCACTTGAGTTGATAAGAGATTTCCACTCAACTTAGAAGTAATGCTCACTCTGCCCGTATTTGCTGAATAAGCTTATACAAACATATATACAAATGCACATAGTTATATATAAGGTACTTAAATACACATAAATATATTTATACATTTTGTAAATGTATTTAAAAATTCCGTCTCTCTTACATAAAAGTTTTTCATACTTAGGAGCAGGAAAAGATGTAGTCACTTGAAGTGTAAGATATTAATAAGAGCTTTTATTTAATTGAGTTCATTGAGTTAAATCGTTCAGAAATTATTTAAATGAAAACATGGTAGTCGTCAAGAGGTAGAAGAAAGTTTCTCTTCAAACTCAACCTGTAGGCAAAATTGGCTTTTATAGCCCATTAAAAAGAACCTAAATTAATGATCTGTCTCGTAGATCGATCCAATAGGTTATTCATTAGGATAACATTTCAATTAATGAAAGAAGTACTATACTAAAATATATTCGTTTGTGGAAGCCTGCGCAAGTACTGAAATTCATTAGAAGCTTTCAAATATGGGCACGCAGTAAAACTCAATAGATCACATAAGGGGACGCAGTTCACTACGGCACAATAACAACTGAAATACTTTTTTATGTCGGTCGTATATTGTTACCTGCCATGCCATGAAAATCTTGATCTGTCAGGAATTTAAGAAAATATATTTTCGCGCAACCTTACGTAAACTCCTTTAAAAAGAAATAAAGCGAACGTAGAAAAACAGGGAAGTCGGCAGTGTAGCTTTGTAATAGTTTCAATCGAAGTTCAACTTCGTGCGATATCAATAGAAATCTCAAAATCCGAGTACGTGGATACTAAATACGTTCAAGACCTTATTTATGAAGCACCACTAAGAAGACTAGCAGGGTATGATGATATCATAAATATCCTACTGAAATATCTGCCTAAAGAAGCAATACTACAATACATCGTACTTTTATAATAAACTCTAGCCTCAATTTATACTATTTTGTCAGCAACTCGAACACGCCTAAAATCATATGAATACGCAAGACCTATAAGCCAACAAAATTTGCTGTTATGTAGTTACCGACCTATTAATCTAAGCAACATTTTAAAATGAAATTTTTCAGTCACTCAACGGAAAACGTCACTACATATTTATAAGTCAAAATCAAATAACCTCAAATGAGCAATTTGGATTCGAGATGTATCACAGCACCACCCATGGGATGCGAGTAAAACTTATCTCTAAACACATAAAATCTAAAAGAAAAAGTCAGCTGGTCTACATTATATCGAAAAATCATTTCATTCAGCCTGTCACAATGAATTTATTAATAAATTAATTAACTACAAATACAGAAATACTCTGGGAGGTTTGCCATTGCCTACCGAGGGGCGAACGCTATTAGAAAAAACTTTTCCTATTATATGATGCTTCATGCCCAGACATTCGAGCCTGTGCTCTTTTGAATGGTGATCACGCACCAACCCATTCCGAATGGTAGTCACGCATAATAACTTCGTCGTAGTTGACCAAAATAAATATTAATAGCGCTTTACCAATTGTAACTAAAGCATTTGGACATCGTCATTCTCAATTATACCATGCAACAAAAACCAAACTTTCTTGTTATCCACAAAAAAGTTCATATGCAATGGAAACTTTTTATTTTATTTAGGAATGTTAATAATTCAGATTTCCATTTTCTCATAAATTAGGCTAGGTTAGCCTGGTTGGCAATAAGCCACACATAGATATTTTGGTCCTTAGCGATACCAGATGGAGACAGACCTCTATGAATACCGAAAGTAGACATCATGTAGGATGTCAGCGCTTTTGGCGAAACTAAGTAGAGCTGGGAGCTCCGCTTTTGAGACGTCCTCCAGACCCTCGAACAATGGGGCTCCCAGACATTTTAAACGCGTTTTGAACAATGCCGGACAGACGCACAGAAGGTGTCCTAAAGTTTCCTCAACATCCTCTCTGCATTTCCTGCATTTGTCCGTGTTAGCAATACCTATCTTGTACGCATGTGCAGCCAATAGATTATGACCTGTTAGCAACGTAAGTACGAAATGAGTTAGTTTTTTGTCGTTAGTTCTACACATAACTTTTGCTGTTTTTCATGTGGTCAGATTAGTCCACCTTCCACTCGCCTTTTCTTGTAGTCGTCCATTTCCTTGTATATACGAATAGTATTTAGCGGTTTTGGTATGTCGTTCTCTTATTCAAATGGTAGTCTAACAGTACTTTTTGCCATCTCATCTACTATTTCGTTCCCCATAATGCCATTGTGACTAGGTACCCAATAGATATGCAGCCTACTGTATGCGGCTAGCCGTTCTATGGTCTCCCTGCTCCGTCGAAGATTTTTGGACTTCATACAATATGAGCTTATCGCTTTTATTGCTGCTTGACTGTCCACGTATATATTAATTGTTGAGTTCTTTCTTGTTCTAGTGTAGGCTAGCTCCGCGGCTTTCCCCACAGCAAAAACTTCCGCTTGGAAAATTTGCTGTGGTCTGGCAGCTTGGTAGGCTGCCTTGTCCCTAGATGTGAAAGGTCCTATAGCCAGGCTTCATGCCTTTGTGCCATCCCTCCTCATCAGTTGTAGTACGAAACCTTCTCTCTCAATTAAAGTACGGAGTCATGTAGTCTGTGCAACCTGATCCCCACTTTCCTATTGAGCTGTGTCCGAAGGTTCTACAGGTGAATACCCCATCTCATCAATTAAACTTTTTCAAATTTACTCAGTGTTTTTGTTTTCTTTTTTTTTTGATTTTTTAATTTGCTCACTTTTTTATTTTCTCATCAATTAAATTTTTTAAAGGACTTTCAAATTGTACAGAGGAAATGCAGACAGAGACTCCTTTACCTATACTTTATTTTATAAGGGTTTAACTGTGTGTTTACATTTTTATAAGACAACAAGAAAAACTAATTTAAGGTATATAGGTATATTTAACATATATTTTTTCCAAAATAATTTATAAGGAAATATTAGGAATATTTGAAGATGCATTTTTCAAAGGGCATTATTGCACTGTATTATATACAAATATAAAAATTTTGTTAAATAGCTGAATGGATTGTCTTTCGTTTAGCATCCATTTTAATATCATGGAGTGAGTTTAAGTATTTAAAATTATTTTCTGAAAATTTACTCCTTTCAAATTTCAAAGTCCTTTAAAAAATTTAGTTGATGAGAAAAGGACAAAGTGATTAAGCAGCATTACCATATAGAATCTATAGGTTAACGTGCACATATAAATTTTCCTATCATTTTACTGCCACATGGTGTCGTCAACATTTTAACTAGTCATTCATCCAATTATAAAGTCAAAAGGGTAAGAAATTAACCATTTAATGGTTCAACAAGTCATTTGAATATTTCCGCTTATTAAAAGATCTACTTTTAAGGATAAAAGCCTAAACACATAACCCAAAAGAGTGCACTTCCTATTAAGTATGCAATCAACTAAACAGAATCAAGCAAAACTTGGCAGACAATCAAGTAGGCAGTCAAATAGCTAAGTGATAATAACACCAACAACAGTGTGACTATTACATACTCTACATTTATGGCTGGCATCATAAGTACTCATAATATTTAAACTCTTTCACAGTCAGAAGTGGTACTTGCACACTCGCTGCTGCCGACCCCGCTATGCTACCCTTTGAAGAGGATACTTTATAGACTGCAACCTTATCGAGTGTTACTTACTAATCCATTTTCATTTCATCACATTCATAATTAATAAAGAAAAGTCAATGAACATAAAAACTGAGTCATGAGAAAAATAAGGAGAGAGAGAGAGAAAGAAAGAGAAAGGGGGAGAGGTCGAGAAGTGTAGCGAAATTATTTCGCAGCCGATTAAAGCTGCAATTAGTGGCGCCGTAGCCATAACGCCATTACCTGTAACCATAACCATAGCCGCAACAATACAGCATTTGTTGATTAGTCAAGCCGTAACCATTCACAGCTGATATTGACATATAATGAGTGACATCATTTGCATTTTGACATAAAAACACGGATAATTTCCCACTAAGTCTATTAATTTTTCGTCGTTCATTTCTAATATTCAGATTTTTATCGCAAATATCAAAATAAATGGAAAGTATTTACAGCTGCCTATTACGGGGAAAAACCATAACTCAATAGATACAAATGGCTACGGTTATGGTTACGGGTTTGTGGTACGGCACCTACACCCGTTTACAGTAATCCCTATGTGTTGCTCAGAACAGCTGAATACTATGGTTACGGTTATGGCTAAAGTCATACACCACTAATTGCAGCTTAAGAGTTGAGCGCCCTTATGAGTGCTTAGCTTGTGCTGGGACGCATATCAAAGGATTAGCTAGGCATTGTAAGACGGCCGGCATAGTTTTACACATGCAAACACGCGCATGGCGACGTGATTAAGAGTATGCAAACCGCTGTCGGTTTTAGAAAAACAAAGGTTTGCGGGGAAGCAACATTAAAACCAACGAAGTGAAAGCCTTTAAATAGCTTAGCCATATGTGTATGTGTGGGTAAACACTTGCATACAAACAAGCAAGCCAATACGCATACACATGTAAGTAGCAGCTTACAATGATATTAGCAGCAGCATCCCAATGCCACTTTCTCCCATTGCAAAGAACTTTTCTACAACACCTACGCATACCAACACAACAGGCGTATAAATTTGCTATAATTCCTGAACAAAGCCACAGTAGACACCATATGCCGATAGGGTTTAGTAGCGGCTTAACAGGACACAACTAATGCCAATAAGGTGATGTATTTACTGCTTTTTTTTTTGTCTTTTATTGCAAACCAAAAGGCAAACTAAACAAAGGCCAAAGCAATCAGCAACACACACAACCAAGACGTAAATTAATATACTTCACAGAAAAATTGCTTAGCCATATGGAACTAAAGTAAATAAAAAATGTTTGGTTCGCGACTAGTTGGGATTGAGAATTAGTAATGACGTAATTATCAAGAGTTGAATCGAAATAGCATAAATTATTTCCATTTCTGAGTAAATTAAATACTTCATAATACAGGGTGTTCAATTAACAGTGCTTTATTTGAACACAATTTCGTTTTTTTTTGTTGTTTGACGGGCGTATAGCATTGCCGTTTGGCAGCAGTCATCTTTAGTCTTTGTGATGTATAGAAGGCATACAAATTTTGAGAATCTATTACAGAGATGCTGAAAGCTCTGGGAAGCCGATTAGATGCGCTCTTTGACGCCGTTGAATTGTTGGCTTATTAACGTGTGTCTTTTTTTTGTAGGGAAAAGATTCGACAATTACAAATAGTGAGCCGACACTATGTTACCAAATTCATAAAACATTTCGTCAGAAAATCCAATTTCAAGCGGCATAAGTTCGATGTCTCCTTTCTTCATAAACCAAACCAATTTTAATGAAATATTTAAATGAAATTTGTTTAACAAATATCACCTGCAGAGTTTTAAAATACTGTTTTTCTATCCAGTGAGATGCGATACCGGCAAATGATATCTCCATTTTCATGACATTATTGATACTGATTCTGTAAAATAAAGTTTATGATTGTGTATGTTTTCTTTCTTTAAATAATTTTATTATGCTTATTCAGAAAAATATTTTACAGTGTAACAGGTGATAGTGTCAGCAGTAGATTCTCACTATATGTTTTTTCCGACACTGTATACAGCAGACATATCGACACTGTCTAAAATGAAAAGCTTAATTGCTATATTCGCTGATGATATAATTCTTTTGATATCATCGATATAAAACCCGATAAGACAGTCCAAGATAATAAGATAATAATTTATAAAGGTAGTCCTGACATTCATGTAGACATTAAGACCAAATATCTAGCAATCACTATCAAAGCTAGAATGGAAAGTTCGCTACAAGAACAATGACAGTCATTCGGCCGATCATATTGTATGATGGGTTAATGGAAATATTCAGCAATGCTCAGCGCAAAGAGAGAGACATTTTTATACGTGTGATTTTGCATCTTCCTCTAACTCATGGATTTTGTCGACAAATTAAACACATGGCTGTATTGCTCCCTCTAATGCTTCTTAATAGTCAATAGTGAAGTAAATTTTTTTCACATATGGCAAATCACAATTGATGTAATTTGTAGTTAGACTTCACCAATCAAACTTGATGTCATAATCAATCGCTAATAAACGAAAATTGAGCAACTAAATTTTTTCGTTGCATTTTCTTAACATTTCATAAATATGTTAATAATCTTATGTTTTTACAATTTTCCGAAGTCTTGCAACTTAGTATAGGACTGCTAGGGGAACATCTCGGATGCTATCATGAATTTAGCCCCTCATCTCACGAACTGAGTGCTCTACTTTTCGTATGGCCTCCTTTCGTTTGTTCTTGTCCGTTATTTTCGACTATCAGCGATCTGAAAAATTTAGTTGTAATAAGTTTTTTTGGAAATGCACAATCATAGGGATGACACCCTTCAATTTCCAATGCTGAGGATATGCGTGCGATTCTAGGCTGGAGAAAAAAATTATCTATTTTGAGTTCTGTCATTATATGTCTTGCTCTTTCATATACATTTTTTGTATATAAAAATAAGAGCCGTATGGCCTCTATTGCACTGGTTTATGCTCAAAGCACAATTATTAAATCAAATCAGCTCATTTCTTTATTTCGCAGCAAAAGGACCACTTTTGTTTTGTGAATATACTAGAAGGTGATAAAAGACTAAATGCATATAAAAGAATGAATAGAATACAAGAATGCGCCTTCCCAATTCGCCATGACGTCAGCGGTGTGAATATGCAAACAAAAGGAAGAGAAATTACTTGTTTGGGAAGAGGAAGAGTGATTAAAACCACTGGAAACTGCCACGAGATATTATAAGCACACACGCATTTTCTTGCCATGGCGCCATCGACAAAAAACGCTAAAAACACATTTGGAGATAGCGATATTGTTGTAATTCGTGCTTTCACGATTTAACACGCGTCACCCAAATTTTATAATTTTGTTTAGTTTAAAAATCACGAATCTTAAAACCACTTATTCACCAAGTCATTCACTGAATGCGCAAAAATCCAATCACTTGGCAAAATCGCGAAAAATAAAGGAAGGATTTTCGGAAGGCGTCACCTTTAGCTTCTGTGCACCGTGAATTTTGTCGTTTTGTGCTAGCACTGAGAAGAACTAATTATTCTCATGAATGAAGGCGGATCTGTTAAAGATGTTTTAGTAGGACAGCTGAATTGGTTTTGCTTTCTTTCGCCGTGTACACTAGAATGTTAGCACAAAATGAAATGGTACTTTCTTTTGTCGTGACATTCTATCGTACAAAAAGTTATTCGTGATCCAGTGCCACCACCTTTAATAAACTCGGCCGGACGTAAATGTATTTTGTAATAAATCCAATCACTTGGATCACCAAGGTGATATATGGTACGTCCAAGGCGAATTGAGTACTATAGGTGGCCTCTTCCCAAACCAGTTACTTAATTTTTCGCGTTTTTAACAAGTAAAAAACAAGCAACATTGTCTGGTGAAAACAATTTAAATTCAAAACTCAAACTTTTCACAAAAATTTGAAAAATGCTATAAGCTTTCCTTCACAATTCCACGGCTTTTAATTTGATTCTCTATAAAGATTTTTGTTATCAGCCATATAATCCATTGAATTTCAGTGTAAAAGAGTGCAAGTTTTTGTTGCTAAGGCAACTCGTTGATTTGGTGATATTTTTCCTTGATCCTGTCTTGATCATTTTCTGCATACAACAAATTGACGACATTTATTGGGAATAAGAACGAAAAGTTTGTGGAATTTTCCTCGTTTTTGTATTAAGTTGGAGTTGTATTTTATTAGACAATGAACTACACTTTTACCCAAAAATAGTTTTCTTCTTCTTCCACTTTACTTATGATTCGTTTTAGAAGGAAATTTCTCTTAAAACTAGAAATTTTTCCAATTATACAAATAATTTAACAACAAACAATTCCATACGGATGCAATTCAGTCATTCAGCTACGATTAGTGATTCTGTACCTTAGCCGTAACCGTAATCATAGCAATCCGCTGTTCTGGTCAAACACATGGGCATCACTGTAAACGATTATATGTGCCGCACCATAATGTCGTAACCATAACCGTAGCCGTATGTTATATTGAATTTTGGTTTTTCCCCGTAACCGTAGGCAGCAGTGAAATACTTTCCATTTGTTTTGATATTTGTCATAAAAATTTGAATATTAGAAATTAATGACGAAAAATGAATAGACTTAGTGGAAAATGATCCGTGTTTTTATGACAAAAAGCAAATGATGTCATTAATTTTATTTCAATATCAGCTGTTAATGGTTATGACATGACTCATCGACAAATGCTGTAATGTTGCGGCTATGGTTATGGTTACAGGTATGGCGTTATAGCTACGGCACCACTAATTGCAGCTTTACTCTATATTGCGATTTTTCGTACACGGTCAGCACCTATTCTCTCCATTGACTTTTGACCCTTTGCAGATGGCTTCAATTTCATATAATGAAGGTATTTCTTTATCAAGCCTTGTACCCCCACAAACCGCTCTGAGCGTTTGCATTTCTATGCTGGTAAGGATAGGCGCAGTGTTGTGGTCATATCTGCGTGCTTTTCGACTGTATATATCGTGATAAGGCTGGCACATGTTTTGTACTTATAAACACGTGTTTTGATCCTAACACTCCTGTTTTTATTTCTCCACACTATATCTCTCAGGTACACAATATATAGTATCTCTCCACACTGTATCGAGTGATAGGAGCTCAGGTACCCGGTAATTTGTGTTGTTTTTGGTGCTTGCATTTTGACCTACTCCATCAAGTTCCAATGCGATGTTATCGTCGATATCAGGTACTGAAAACTGATGACTTGCTCTATGCTTCGCTTCGATCAGTTCACACCTCAAAAGTTGTTTCGACATGGTCATGGTTTTTGCCTTCAACATTGAAAATCAACAACAAATATTGTTCCTAAATAAACCAAATTACCTTTTAAATTTAAGTACATCGCAATACAATCAAACTTCCATAACCCGAACTTTTAAAACTCGATTTTTCTACTACTCGAAGTTAATCGAGTGACGGTAGCTTTTAGAGAGCAATATAAGCAGTGAAGGTAATTATTTATAATTCGAAGCGAATGACACTATCAGTAACGGTCCCTATAAGGCTTTGAATAAATTACAATTTTTTTTTTAATGAAAACTCCAAAAGGAAATTAGGTTTTCAGTCACTAATTTCTAATTATTTTAATGCATTGCAAGTTTTATTTATATTTGCAGTTTCTCAAAAAAAAAAAACATCATAATAATATTCTATAACTCGAAGTTTCCAAAGTCGAACATTTTCATCGAATGATTGTGATTCGAGTTATAGAAGTTTGACGGTATATACTAATTTTATAAATTTAACGCATTAAAACGTTCATTAATTTTCTGATCACTAGTGTGTGCATTCATTTACAATGCTTTATGAGTTTTAAATTTGATTTAGTACAGTAGATTCTGTTTTTATGCGGTTTTTTTTTTTAATTAAAAAATGCATGTCGACCTATTGGGAATTGCACATAGGTATAAACAAGACTCTAAACCAGCTAAGCAAAAACTCATCACAGATTATATCAAAAATGTTAATTCTACAAGTATGGAACCGCCTGCATCACCATCCAGATCAGACGTATACATTTCCTCAAGTGACGGAAGTGATTTTACGCCAAATCCTAAACGAATGCGCAACATGCGGGTATTGTCTGATTCTATTTCTGACGATGTAAATTTATTTTTCAATTCTGACGTTTCTTAAATAAAGATATAATTTTCAAAAATACAATTTCTTGTTTATGCGATTTTATTTAATTATTTCAGATTAATGCGGTCTATGAAACGTATCTATAGTTATAATATGGGATTTGTGCCCTTTTTTATGCGATTTTATTACATTATTCAGATTTATGCGGTTCTTAGCACTTTTGAAACGTATCTATAGTTTTACTATAGAACTGGTAGCTTTTTTTATGCTGTTTCTTGCGGAACGTAGAACATAAAAACAGAATCTACTGTACTTTGCTACGAATAAGATGACTAGATTTAGTGCTATGTCGCGAAGTGGCCTTTCTTTCCTTCCCTTTCTCTCGCACTTCCAAAATACAAAGTAGAGCTAAGAGAGCCTCAAAACAAGCGGTATATTTGACCTTTGTTATTACATTACCGTAATCATGCAGATAAAGAGCATTTCAAGGTCACGAAGTAACATACATTCAGTAGCAGCGAAAAAGCCTAAGCAATTGGTTTCCTTTCTAATAGGCCTCCAAGAGTTACTGGGAAAACTTTGTTGTTGCTTTCAGATGCAAATTTTTCGTTAAATTAATCGAGCATAGAGGTAGCGAGCAGGGAAGGTACGAATAGAAGAGTCTAATGCTAACTAATAGGAATTTCCAGATGAGCTACAAGTAAAAATGCGCTGTAGGAAAATACATAAAGACTCCCTTCCGAGAACTTTGTTCTTTGTTCTTGATGGATGTGACAACTGAGTGTCGTCAGTATCGAAAATAAATAAGCATGTAAATGTGTGTGTGCACTATTTTGCTAACATTCTTGCGAACCTGGGGAGCCTGTATTTTGTACCTGCAAAAACAGTATAATATTTGGTGCTCGAATTGCAGCGAACTCAGTTTCTGTGTGCCTTTAGAGAGGTAAACTGCTAAACATAAATATTCTGCGACGCTATGGAAGGTAAAAAAAATATTCAAACCGGCTTGTGGTGGCGTCACTTGGTTGCTGGTGGTCTTGCGGGGGCAGCATCACGCACCTGCACGGCTCCATTAGATAGAATAAAGGTATTCTTGCAGGTTCAACCACATAAAACTGCGATATCGGACACTGTCAAATATATGCTAAATGAAGGAGGCATCCGCAGTATGTGGCGTGGCAATGGCATGAACGTTTTGAAAATTGCTCCCGAGAGTGCGATTAAGTTTGCCGCATATGAGCACATGAAACGATTAATACGTGGGGACGAAAAGCGACCAATGACGATTAGCGAACGTTTCATGGCGGGTGCAATGGCGGGTAGTATTGCGCAAACTGCCATCTATCCAATGGAAGTATTGAAAACCCGGTTAGCATTAAGTAAAACTGGTCAGTATAAGGGTATTTTGAATGCTGCGAAGAAAATTTATTTGCAAGAGGGTGCACGAAGTTTTTATCGTGGTTACGTTCCAAATATGTTGGGTATTATTCCTTATGCAGGCATTGATCTTGCAGCGTACGAAACTTTGAAGAGGAAGTATGTAAGCAGTCATAATGTGGAACAACCAAGCTTCCTGGTGCTATTGGCTTGCGGCAGCGTCTCTAGTACCTTGGGACAAATATGTTCATATCCATTAGCGCTAGTACGAACGCGACTGCAAGTAAAAGGCGGTAATACGAATATGCAACCAACTCTCGGACTATCACTAAGGCAAAACGATGATAACATGATCGGTGTCTTTCGAAATATCGTGAATAATGAGGGTGTATTTGGATTGTACCGTGGCATTACACCCAACTTTATAAAAATGGTACCAGCAGTGTCCATAAGCTACGTGGTGTACGAATACTCAAGTCGTGCCTTAGGTGTGAGTATGACGTGATAGTTTTGCTTGAGGTCGAAAAAGTCTGTGATATTAAATGATATGTGATACTAAATTACGAAACGAAAATATTATTAAAATAATGAAAAAACAAGAACAAGCGTCGTAGACTTACATATAATGTATAATTTGGTTTATATAAATATAATTTTATGTATAGTACAATAATAGATCATAAAGTATGTAAATAAAGCATCGCATATTTTAGTTTATTTATTTATGTACTTAAATTAAGTAAAAATGTATAATAGATAAAATTCTGCTTATATAATATTTTTTAAATAAATAACACGAAAAGTGGAAATACAAAATATGCATTTTTTGGACTAAGTGGGCAATTGAATAATAAAGTTTGGCATGTTTGGCTACAAGGGTGCGTGGAATGGGCGGAATAGGCTTAGTCACTCAGGAATGTCGGGTTTTTGCTCCTCGCACTCTACCCTAGTTATGATGCATATGCAATGAATGCATCCTATCGGAAAATTTATAATTTTTGCAAACTTTTTCCAATTTTATATATTTGGGCAGCTCACAGCTGCACTAATAAAACCATTATTTGTGACAATCAGGCATTTATTTAGGTTTTTTCAGAGTTTCATACAAATTCTTGATTTATCCTGAATACCTGCTAAAATTCGTGAAAATGGAAAAAGTTTCATCAATTTTGTTTTCTGTTGTTTGTCTGTACTTTCATGGTTTAGGAGAGAGCCTTTGTTTAACGTAAATATTAATTTATTCATTTGTTCCTCGAAATATCTAGCTTGTTTGCATTTACATACGCATAAATATATTTAATTTTCTTTGCATACACAAAATGTTAGAAGACTTAGGACCTACATACATAAAATATAATATAATTATATTTTCAGTGTATAACAAATCTCGAGTAGTAGCTATGGGAACAGTAGCAGAGTAACAGAAGCGAGAACAGTAACTGGAGTACCATAAATAATTTTTTTAAATAGCGCTCCGGCGCTATTATCCAAGTTCTTACTACTACTCCAACTACAGAGGGCACCTAAAATTTGTTTTGACTACTGCTCTGAGCCAAGAATGATATATACTAGGTTTGGCCAATAACCATGGTGAAAAACAAAATTATGAGGGCAACATCGGCTGCCGCGTAACGGGAGTGATTCGTCAGCCGAATTCCGCACGATCATTTCACGTGTATTCACACACTCGCCTGATCAGCTGTTGTTCAGATAGCAATGAAGTAACATGAGCGTGTTGATGTTTTTTCGTATGTCACTTCGACAATCTAGTCATCGCCAGCAAATCTGTCGTTGTGCACACTTTTTTAGTATTTTCGTAAACAAACCAATTCGTTACCCGGACTACGCCAGCCCATCCGCTGATTCTGTTAAGTTCGCTGAGAGTCGGCTAACCGTATAATATTGGTCGTACCATTAAAACTATTTTCATCATGGCTCTGAGTAATGGCACCAGTAACGAAACGTAGGTTTGAGCAGAGCAAAACAGTTGATCTCGCATTTCGTGCTACCTGTTCCACTACTCATTTGTTCAAATTCAGAGCCGTAGCGAGAGCTAAGTAATGTTTTTGTTGTTATTGCTGATACGAAGTAGTTAACGCGAACACTGGAGTAAATACCCGAATACAATTAATGAATTTTCAGTATTATACATTTTTAGTCGATGTAATATTTATAACTTTCATTTTAGAAAAGGTCAATTAGTAAAAATATATTTCACCGCATTCAATAAACAAAATATTGAAATGTAGTTTAAAGATGTCCGGATGTATATTTTAAGCCAAACCTAATTTCTGATTTATAAACGGCAAAGCAAACACCATAATTCTTTTTGTTCATCAGCTTTTGCAAAAATTTTGTCATAAGAATAATAAAGAATAATTTGGCAACAACAACTGATGAGTATCGCTTACTCGTTTTGTACCCCGACGAGTTTTTGAGTCATTATGGAGATGCACGCATTTACCCAAAAAAGTCTGGCACCACCCATTTTTCAAAATTTTACCTTCGTTGTTATAGTAATTTTGCTCGAGTCGTTGTGCGCACTGACGGAAGGATGAACAGACACACATGCCAAAATTGTATCATTCATGGTATGAGCCTTTTGGCACGCATGCTATGTTTATAAATCTGCCTCTAAGTCTGTTACATACAGCCGTTATGTGAACTAAATTATAATACTCTTGTGCACAAGCGCGTGAGTGTAATCAAATGTGTTAATAGGCTACAGGTAGTAACGAAATACTCAAGGATGATTTATTACAAGGTTTCGCCATCCGAAACAAAATTGTCAGAGTAACTTCGGCTGCTGACGGGCTATATACTCGTCCGTTGCTGCTCAGTTGGCAAAGAAGTACTCGTAGTATGGGGAGAGACTACGTTGATTTTCTATCACCAACACAATCTTACTTTTGTCGTAACAGCTGTCACATCCCTGTTACGTTAGCAAATCAGTTGATTCCTCCAAAATTTGTGAAAACTGGTTAATGACCTGATATTAGCCACACCTTTTGAATTCACGCCACCGTGCGAAATACAGGGCGCAAAACTAATGCGCCAATTATTTATTTATTTAGATATTTAATACAGGTAGCGGAAGTACTTAATAATTTGCTTTACCAACGAGAGTTGAATTAGCAATATGTAATCAATCATAGCCTGCAACTCTGATGGTAAAGTGCAAACTAATAAATCTGTCAAATAAACATTCACCGGATAATTCAAAAAACTCTTTTCTGATGATGAAGTGATTAAAAGGAACTCAAGTTTTCCAACAAGTTAGCATTTCTCGACGAGCTACAACTAGGAGAAAAGTTGGATAGCCTCCACGAGCTGGGATTGACGGAACATGTATCCACTTTCTTCACCTGGGTAAATAAAATGTCCAGAGGAGGCTTAACAAAGAACAGCACCGGCTTCCTGAGCACCGCTAAGAAATTGGAGCTAGTATTAAAAAGTTGTAGCAATGCAACTATTCGGCACAGTGAGAGCTATTGGAAGAGCTTATTTTGTGTTAGGAGTACGTAAATATCAGCACCAACGTGAAAAAGCTTTTTATTTTCAAAATAAGAATCTATGAATTAATTAAAAATTTTCTTAAATCAATTTGAAATTAAAATATCATTAAAAAGCCCATTAAATAGAATAATAATTAATTTAAGTAAGTGCATTTGATTAGTTAGTAGTGTAGAAGAATAGTGACTTCGGGGACAAAACTCCAAACTGACGTGCACTTCTTCTACGAAAGAGTTCCTTACGATTCATGATTTAGGTACGGAAACTTTTCCCGTAAAAGATCAATGGTTTCATTGCTTGTGTGGCACGTAGCGCCGTTTTGTTGAAAATAAGCGTCGTCCAGAACAATACCATCCAATTCCGGCCATAAAAAATTGTTATAATACCTGTCAATATCGTAATAACACCTGTTACTGGAAAGCCCTTTATCTTGACTCCAGTGCCACCTAGCCGAATATTTAATGCAATGCATGACACTGGGTTGCTAACTCTAGAAATTTTTAGCAAAAGTGGAAGAAAAGTAAAATTTGTAGGAGAAACATTTCGTTTTCAAAGTTAAGTTAGCAATAAGAGCTTATTTAGCAATATGTAATTAATCACAGCCTCCTGATGGCAAATGGAGAGAGGTTATGAGGAGTTTTTTCATGGCAGAAATACACTCGTTAGTGTGCCTTTCGAGGAGCTTCCGCAATTACAAACAACTTTTTCCTCCTTATTTGGTACTTCATGCCCGGGGTAGTTTGTCAAGTAGTTAAGAATGTAAGAATAATGTCGACTTGGGAGTCAAAACTCCAAACTTACGTAGGCATAGCATAGTAAAGAGGCTACAGAGAAGTGTGTGCTTGGGTATTACAGGTGCCATGAGCACGACGTCTGGTGATGCCCTTAATGCCATTCTGAACTTGCAACCTCTAGATCTTCAAATTCGAAAGGAAGCAATGAAGGCGGTCTAAAGGCTCAAGTTAAACGGAGTCTGGGGAAATGAATGAACCACTGGCCACTGTCAGATATACCACCAGTTGTTGGACGGGTGCACACTGTTCTCGATGCCGGTGGACAATCAGGTGCCTGTCGTTAGCTTCGGTAGGAAGTATGATGTTTTGATCCCAGATAGAGATCAATGGTTAAGTCCAGAGAACCTATTAACGGGATATCAGCACACTTTCTACACCGACGGATCCTAAGCCAGTGATGGGAGCGGATCTGGATGGTACTTAAACGAAGGCACTAAGTACTCCTATGCCACAGGACAGATGTGGCGTACTGGCTAATTGAGAAAAAGTGGCGTGGTAGCACTATTGGAATTTGTAGTGACAGTCAAGCTGCACTGAAAGCCCTTGCTAACCCACGCTGCTCTTCGAAGTTAGTCGGTGAATGTAAGACAAAACTGAACAGTGTTGAACTGGACACAATAAAGTTAGTCTTATTTGGGTGCCTGGACGTTCTGATATTGCAGGGGGCGAGATAGCTGATAAATTGGCAAATGAAGGCTCTGCAAGTATGCCACTAGGCCCTGAACCCTTTCTAGGTGTCAATTCCGCATCGATTCAACTATGGAATGACGACTTCATGAGGTCTACCCACAGAGGTCGTTGGTCTGAGTTGAACTCGTGCAGAGTAGCCAAGTGCTTTGTGAAAGAACCAAACAGGAAAATAGCGACTTGTCTCCTAAAACTCAGCAGAAAGGACTTGAGAGTACTGGTAAGTGTAATCACAGGGTACAACGTCTGTGGCCAGCTTATGGCTACCATGGGGGTCGTAGACAGCCCGATATGCCTATCCTGTCTTGAGAATGACGACACTGCAGAGGACTTTCTCTGTAGCTGTCCTGCATTTTCCAGAATCAGACTTAGGATATTGGGTTCCTTTACACTGAGTATGGACAAAGTTCATACTCTTCCTCTTCCCGATCTCTTAAAATTTATCAATGAATCCAAGAGATTTGTGGAAGAGTGACCTCAAACTAATTTATCCGTTTTTACCATCCACCATTTATCTTTCCTATCTCTATTCTTTCTACTGATATCTATCCGGGTGTAGTACAATGGTCTACTGACTGAGTGCTTGGACTTGTTATGAACTCAAAACTCGAATACCACAATTGAGCAGACCTTTACTAATTGAAATAAAAGACAAAAGACAGCATTTATTGTATACCTGATATTCCGTTACCCGAATGAGAAATAAATAAATATTACAGACATTTATATGACATAATGAGTGAATTTTAAATTTTTGTTTTTATATTATTAATTATAATAATTTTTACACGAACTAAAATATGGCATACTATTTCCCTTCTCACCTTGTGCCTCTCGTTCTCTCTCCAACTTTACTTTGTTTTTGACTTTCTCCTATCTATCATTTCCTTGGTGTCAAATTAAACTTCATAGCATAATTTGCGCTTTCAGACAATTGTCAATAGACAAGTAGACGTCTTTATGTGAGTATTAATGTGTATTCATTACATGTATTCATACATATACATATTGTATGTATGGCATCCTTCTTTTTTGTCTTTCATGAACTATCTTTGACTTCAATGCCTCAGCTGTCTGCCATGCTGGCGCCTTTCGCAATACCCACACATCACGTACAACCGAAGTCAACGGCAGAAATCACACTACAATTCAGTAAAATCTCAAACATAAATACATTCTTATGTATGTATGGATGTACATATGTATATAAACTAGCATTCGCATACGGGTACAACTACCAACACAAAGATCTGTGACCACAACGAAGTGTGATGTGGTAAATATACATACGAGTACACACTTGCATATGTATGTATGTTGGTAAGTATGTATTTGTAGGATATGTCACTTGATTCATTTATCGCGTATATAGCGTTGCCGCTTAGCACGCACTCCTTTATATTTACCCATACACACCTACAAACGCAAGCATGTGAACAATTGTTGGTGAAAACCAGCTGTCGCCATATTCGTTTTGGCTTTAATCGTTTCTCTAGCTGTCTGAGGGTCTTTTACTGATTTAGCCGATTTATCTGTCTATGGCATTGTCTAGTCTAGCATTTCTTTTTTTTTCTTTTGACTTCGCCTTTTTTTGTCTTGCCTATTTAGAATTTTTGCCATTGTGCGCCGGTTCTGCTTTTAAAACTTCTTCTACGCATTTTATATTCACTCCATTTTCCGCGCATTCCAAACTCGTGATATACTGGCGTATGTATGTAAGGGATTCAAATAATGCGCCTTTCTCGCTTATTTTTTGACGCAAATTAAAAGATACAATGATAGCTGCCGTAGCCGCGTACGCTTATATGTGCCATGCCATGACTTTGATACAAAACAAATTTTTTCTCGGCAATCACCGTGAAATTTTCAGGTGAATTTCTGGCACGGGGAAAGCTTCTAATAAAAACCATCTGCTGTTCGTGAGTGGCATAAAATTGCATTAAATTATTTTTGCGCTATTTTTATACGTATACAAATATAAATAAATATATAAAGGGTGGTTAAATTTCAGGGGCCGATCTTGAATATGAACCACACCTAACTATCAAGTTTTTTCTGCATGTCATTTGACATTTTTCAATTTCAGACTAACTCCATTTGAACTATGGAGTAACGCGTTAAAATTGTTTAGGCTTATTATGAAAACGGGCGTTCAAATCAAAATGCATATCGAAGAAAATCATCTTCAGTGATGAGACACATTTTCACCTCAGTGGATTCGTTAATAAGCAGAATTGCCGCATTTGGGCGAATGATAATCCAAGAGTCATTGCCGAAAAACCAATACACCCACAAAGAGTGACTGTTTGGTGCGGTTTATGGGTCGGCGGCATCATTGGGCCGTATTTTTTCCAAAATGAGGCCGGTTAGGCAGTTACTGTGAATAGTGTTCGCTATCGTGAGATGATAATGAACTTTTTATGGCCCGAATTGGAAGATATGGATGTGGACGATATGTGGTTTCAACAGGACGGTGCCACTTATCACACAGCTAACGAAACAATGGCTCTTTTGCGCGAAAAATTTGATGGCCGAATAATCTCACGTCGCGGCGATGTCAATTGGCCGCCAATATCATGTGATTTGACACCGTTGGACTTCTTTCTTTGGGGTTATTTGAAAGAAAAGGTGTACGTCGTTAAGCCAGCAACCATTCAAGAGCTAAAGGATGAGATAATTCGGCACATTAACGGCATAGAACCTCAATTATGCCTCAGCGTCTTCGAAAATTTGGACCATCGGATGGAGGTGTGCCGCCGAGGCCACCATACGTAATTGAGCCACACCAATATTATCATAATAAAGAAAAATTACAATAATTTTCTAAAAAAAATGTACAATATTTTAATTAAAAAGCAATACCGGCTCTTGAAACTTAACCACCCTTTAAATCGTCAACCGTGACGAATCTATTCTTTGCGTTCGAGCGATGGGAGAGGTATAATTATTTATTCAAACTTTAGACGCATTTTTCTCAAAACTATATATTTCGAATTGGCGTACACGATAACTCAAAAAGTTATTGACCGATTTCCCTGATGAATTTTGCACACATCTTTTTTACGATATTACTTTCTATGTGAATTTACAAGTTTTTCAAAATTTTTCGAAAAAATAATTTTTTCGAAGCAAAAATAGTAGGGAAATTCGCCCCAAATTCGCCCCATTTTCGAATTTTTTTCCCCATTTGTTTTCAACTCATATAGAAATTATGACATTAATAAGTAAAAAAAAATTTTGGTTTTTTGTATTCAGGTCACTGACGCCGATGCTAATATACAATGCCCGCGGCTTGAGAAGCCCCGCTGCGACCTTCCTGGAAGAATTGAGTGTACATCCGCCATTTTAAATGATTAAAATAACAAAAAAAAAAATTATATTATTTTAATGTATGAATAAACTGTATGCCAATTTCGAAAAAAATATATTGATTTCTTCATTTTAAATAATTTTAATACAAATCAGGGAAAATATGGCCGTTTACAGGTGTCTGTCCCCTTAAGGTTCTTATTTTGAATTTAGTTTTATTTTAGGTGAATCTTCGATTTGATTTTAATATATTACACTTGTATCTTATTTTATTTCATATTATTTTAATATTTTATATTTTGTAATATAAAATGTTTTATTTTTTATTAATATTCCACTCCATATTGCTTTATTTTGGTGGACTTTATATTACTCTATCTTACTTCACTTTATTTTATACTTTTTTAATTTTTTTAATTTCACTTCTTTTATTTTATTTGAATTATTTTTATGCTTTTTTATCTTCTATAATTTTTTAAATTTTATTTCATTTCAGCTCATAATATTTTATCTTATATTATTTTTAATTAACTCATTTTTTTATTATATTTTATTTGATTATACAATATTTCACCTTTATTTTTTTTTTATTGTTTCCTTAAATTTATTTCATTTCACTTTATTTTATCATATTTCATTTTATTTAAAACTTTATTATGATTTGTTTTACTAAATTAATTTAGTTTTTTGATTATATTATTTTTTAACAAAATTTTTGTTAATTGGACTGATTAATTTAATTTAAGTTTTTTATTTCATTTTTAATTTCATTGTATTTTAAGTTCACTTCGCACCAGTTTATTTTATCAATTTCTAATTTTTTGTTTTAATGTAATACATTTGTTTTTTTTTTTTATATCATTTCATATGCTTTCTTTGCTTTATTTTGTTTTATTTTATTTAAATTTATTTTATTTTGTTTTTTATAAATTTTGGACTTAACATAATTTAATTTTAGTTTATTCTATTGTAGTTTATTTTATATACTATTAAATTTTTGTTGATGTTTTGGTTTTGTTTTATTTTTCGCTCTCAATATGGAATGTTCTTCTGAAGTAATGCGATGATGCATTCGGCATTTTAAATCCACTCCCACAAAAAACAATTAAAATTTGATTTTTATTTTATTTTACTTAATATTATTTACGAAATCCACTGAAACAGAAATTAACTCACTTGTTACAGAAATCGAGAAGCCAATTTATAATAAAAAATTCACACTCGCAGCCTTCCTTGATATCGAGTGCGCGTTTAACAACATCCTACCGGATACCATAATAAAGGCACTAACTGATTTCGAGATCTCTGGGCCTCTGGTTGAGTTCATCAAAAACATGCTCTTGAGCAGATTTGTGATCGCAACCCTAGGGACCTCAAATATCAGGAAAAAAGGTAGTAGAGAAACACCTCAAGGCGGTGTGCTGCCCCCTCTCCTCTGGGTGCTGGCATTAAACATCTTGCTAAAGAGCCTAGAGGAGAGAGGAGAACACGTCGTAGTATATGCGGATGATGTTGCCGTGGTAGTAAGAGGGAAATTTCCCAATACACTTAGAGAAGTCATGCAAGATTTACTAAACATGATTGAAAACTGGTCAAAAGCAAATGGGCTAAGCGTAAACCCCAATAAAACTGAACGCATCCTATTTACCAGGAAACATAAAATTCCAAATATAGCTCCCCCGACTCTAGGTGGAACGGCACTGTCATTCAGTGATGAGGCCCGCTACTTAGGTCTAATACTAGACAGAAAACTAAGTTGGAAAGCAAATGTCGAATATAGAGTAAAAAGAGCTACAATAGCACACTACTCTTGTAAACAGCTGATAGGACTAAGTTGGGGTCTCTCCCCATCTATCGTATATTGGCTTTACACAGCAATTGTCAGACCAATCCTAATATACGGTATACTGGTATGGTGGCCGGCTTTAGATAAGTTATATATTAAAAGAACCATGGGACACGTACAAAGAATGACCAGTCTTTGCATCTGCGGGGCCCTTAGAAGCACGAAGCATTATGCTTAATCTTTAACCAATAGAGCAATTCGGTAAGCAAACAGCCGCCAAAGCGGCTCTCAGACTAAGAGGAATCGGCCTACTCAGAAGGAACCAGAAAGGGCACTCTTCAATTTTAGAAAAATTCCCCTGCATTCCTGGCACAACGGATTTCTGTAAGACCAAGGATATTAACTGAAATAAATTCTTCGTCACGACTTATTGTTAAGAAAAATGATATAAGGGGCGTTCCATGAAAGTAGTACCAGTTGGCCCTTCAATTTTCTTTATACTTTGAAATTTTGTTGTGTTTGTGACTCTTTGGAAGCATGCCAAAGGGTTTTGCAAAATTTCAATTATTTTGCAAGTTATTGTTTATTGAATTTTTATGCTAAATTTTTTTCGATAATTTTTATCTTGAAATATATTAGTGATACAAAAAAAAGTTGTTTGTAAAAATTATAGGGAAAAGGTTGAATTTTCATAATATATTTTTTAAAAAATAAAAAAAATAATGTTTAGCTAATTTGTTTAAACAATAATTTTTTATTGTTGGTTTTCTACTCGAAGTACACTGTGGAATTTTGTAAAAAAAATTTTTTATCAAAGTTTGAACCCTTCTTAAAAGATACTGCAAATTATAGAGATGGGTTTTTTTTTGTTCTCGAGAAATTAATTTTTGAATTTTACACTGCATGACTCGGCCTAGTAGCCGCGCGCGGCAGCTCCCGCAGCATGCTTTATTCTTTACCAATACAGTATAAAGAACACAGTTTTACATCATTTTTTTTTTTTAATATTATTCCAACTTACTAAATTAACATTTTTTATTAAATAAATACCGTTTTCCACACCACCCTAGGGGTACAGTACGTCAAGTGCGTTTTTAATGTAAATGTAAAAAAAAAGGTGGTATCCCCAGTATGCCTAATCCACCATTCCCTTTCTCTATATTATAAAATAAAATAATACATAACATAAGTTGTATACATTTTTTCAATATAATCAAAAAAATGTTTTGTGTTATATTTAGAATTTTAGAATTGATAAGAATTATTATGAAATATTAAGATAAACTATCATTGAAGTAAGAAATTTTCTTATTTACATTTAATTTTTTCATTTTCAACTGGAATAAAAGAATGAAAACCACGTGTGCCACTGATTGTTTTGCATGTTAAAAATCGTTTACTTAAGAACTTTTCAAGAGCTTCATTGGAACAAAAGTCAAATGTAATTGAATCGAATTTGTTTTTAACTATGTTAAAAAATGCTCCAGGAGTTGCTATTGGTACAGTATCAGGTCTTCGTAGACTTTCTCGCCTAACGTACCTTTTTATTGTACCACCAATTCCATCACAAGCATTTTTTCCATGAGACGTTGCAAAAAAGTGCCATTCTGCTTCTATATTAAAATCTTGAAAATGATAGACTAAATTGATAAAATTTTTTCTGTTTTTATACTGTGATGCTGCACCATCGGAGAAGTAATAAATTTTTTTTATTTTGTCTGATCCAAAATTCTCTTTAATAAAAGAACTTAATCTTCCAATGATTAAAATTCCAATGATGACTCTGTATTGCATTTTGTATTAAAAATGTAAAATTTTCAGAAAAATCCCCAATTACAATTATTTCCCCTTCTTTCAAATTTGTTTTTAGATTTTTTAAAAAATTACTTTGTTCTTTAGCTACAAAATTATGCAGTAAAAGGATACCAGCTTCTTTGCTCATTTTTTTGAGGAATATTTTCGCCTCCTCCGTAATTGTTTCTAGAGAAGAACGATCGGTGGTAGTCCACAGTTGATAAGTTATATTATTAATATTTCTCTTTTTGAGAGCTTCTTCTATTTCAGTAGCAATTTCATGAAAGCCAGGGCAAAGATCACATTGTTTCATATAACATTCATTTTTAGGCTTACTACAAATCATGCATTCTATTATTTCTTCATAAGTAGTTACAGATATATCTTCAAAAATACTTTTTAAACCGTTTAACATTAATTTAAAATTCTGATGTATTTTACACACACAAACCGTGTGTGTTCCATTCCTATCAGCAAGTACACATTGCTTTGGTCGCAAGGAAGCAAATTTACTAAAACCGACTTTTATTTCTGGATATAAAGATTTAAATGCTACATATACTTCTTTCAAATTACATAAAATAAGACGTTTTTGTAACTTAATTTTTTTCCCGTCTTCTTGTTGAACTGAAAGGCAATCCTTTTGCCCTGGCAAGACACGGCTTATTTCATCGGAAGTATAAAAATTTATTATTTTTTCAATATTTTCAGAAGAAAAAGTTCTACGGGTACTTGGAGCGGGGGGATATGATCCGAAACCGTAAAGATTCTGTATTTTTTTTGCATACTTTGCTGTACTATAATTAAGATTAAATTCACGTTTTAAAGTACTTAGGTTCCAACTTAAAGGTGTAACAGTCAGCCAATGAATTTTTTTTTTTAAATTAGATGCAGATTTTACTTTTAGTTTAATTAAATTCATTATTTCTATTCCAACATCACCTTCTGCAAATTCGATGTCAGATCTACCCGACACAGAACCTAGGCTACTTGCAGTTTCAGAAACTTCACTAAGAGCAATATTATTAATATTATCATTAAAATCAATGCTTACGAAACTATTTTCCGACGGCTCCTTTCCCTTTGATAACAGCATCTTGCAAGATAAGCAAATATATTCCCCCAAACCTGGATGTTTTTCTTTCAGTGATGCAGACGATTTAGCAACATTCTTTTCGATCCAAGAATGATTGGGTAACTTGAAAGGATTGCAACAAACTTTACTCGGCATGATGATTACTTTGCAAAATTAAATTTTTAACTTGGAGCACTAACAAAATCTAAGAGACGTTGTTCACTCAAAAGTAAAATTCAATCTAACTGAATTTGAAACACAGTCACTCGCTTCACAAAGAAAAATGTAATTATCGTTAAAAGCTCATTAACACAGTGCGGAGTGACAATTTTAAAAACTTATTCATAGTGGCTGCGGGGGATCCGAACCCATTAATCAAATGGGATACGAATATAAAAGGACCATAAATTATATTATACTTATTCCACAATTTTCCTAAATTATAAAATAATTGTTGTCAAAGAACCTATATACAATAACCTTACATAAATTACTACCCATCATGGCGATGAAAAACTATGACTCGTACGGCAAACTAAATTCAAACAATATGACCTTTCTTATTTCGGAAACTTCTAAGATTCTATTAATAAAAATTAACAGTAATATTAATAAAAAATGTTAATTTATTAAGTTGGAGTAATATTAAAAAAAAAATATGATGTAAAACTGTGTTCTTTATACTGTATTGGTAAAGAATAAAGCATGCTGCGGGAGCTGCCGCGCGCGGCTACTAGGCCGAGTCATGCAGTGTAAAATTCAAAAATTAATTTCTCGAGAACAAAAAAAACCCATCTCTATAATTTGCAGTATCTTTTAAGAAGGGTTCAAACTTTGATAAAAAATTTTTTTACAAAATTCCACAGTGTACTTCGAGTAGAAAACCAACAATAAAAAATTATTGTTTAAACAAATTAGCTAAACATTATTTTTTTTATTTTTTAAAAAATATATTATGAAAATTCAACCTTTTCCCTATAATTTTTACAAACAACTTTTTTTTGTATCACTAATATATTTCAAGATAAAAATTATCGAAAAAAATTTAGCATAAAAATTCAATAAACAATAACTTGCAAAATAATTGAAATTTTGCAAAACCCTTTGGCATGCTTCCAAAGAGTCACAAACACAACAAAATTCCAAAGTATAAAGAAAATTGAAGGACCAACTGGTACTACTTTCATGGAACGCCCCATAAACATCTATACAGACGGCTCCGATAAACTCGGAGTTAGCCAATCATTTCACCTACCTGATAATTTCAGGGTGTTTCAGGCGAAAGTTAATGCCATAAAAGAGGGACTTCCGGTAATAAAAACGAGAGTATTATCCACAAATGAAGTCTTCATATATTCCGACAGTCAAGTGGCATTAAAAGCGCTTGAATCTAAAACACACTCGTCAAAAACAGTCTTAGAATGTTTTAAACTTCTAAATGACGTGTCTAAGTGCTGAAAGTGCACCTTATTTGGGTGCCAGACCACAGGAATATAGTAGAAAACTGCAAGGCGGATGAACTTGCTCGAACCGGTACAACGATCGATCTCCAACCGGATAGGACACTGATGGGTATCAGCCTATAGCCAGTTGTAAATTACTTATAGGCAGGGAAACCATCAAGAAGGTAAATACAAACTGGCAAAACCTCATAACATGCGAACGAAGCAGAGAGACCTTATTAAGATTTAATAGAGAAGCTATAAGAAAAATGATAGGTGTATTAACTGCTCATTGTTTAATAGGCAGCCACGCTAGAAGGTTAGGACTCCCGTACTTCGATTTCTGTAGAAGCTGTCTTAATACAGAAGAAGAGGAAACAGTCAGACACCTTTTACGTGAGTGTGAAAGCTTAGCTATGCTATGAGGAGGCTGCGCACTCTTGATACAGCATTTTTAACCGATGTAGTGGACATAGCGCATCTAAAACTAACGAAGCTCTGCTCGTTTATTAAAGCTACCGGATGGTTTGAAAAGGCACACGTATGGTAAGAATAAGCTCAAGTGGTATCACAATGGACCTGCGAAAGGTCTAAGTGTGTCGCTACGACAAGCACCCAACTTACCTACCTACCTAATATTATTTTTTTATTTTGATTTATTTTACTTTATTTTAGGGTAGGTTCTTGCTTGGTATTAACTTATTTGATTTTACTTTATATTATATTTTTATTTTATATTTTGTAAATCTTATTTTATGTAATATTTCATTTTCACTTATTTCATTATTTTATTTTATATGTTTAATTTAATTTATTTATTTATTTTATTTATCTAATTTAATTTGTTTTATTTTACTTGACTTTTTATTATTTTTTAATTTTAATTTCTCGTTTCTTTGTGTTATGTTTTAATTTAATTTAATTCTTTTTGGTTTACTTTATATTACATTTTTTATTTTTTATCTTTTAAATTTTATTTTATTTTACGTTACTTTTTATTTTCACTTATTTTATTATTTTATTTCACTCTATTTTAAATTTTAATATTTTTATTTTACTTTATTCCATTATGTTTTATTCTACTTTATATTTTTATTATATTTTTATTTTTATGCTAATTTATTTTATTTCCCTTTTTCTATATTATAATCTTTTACATTTTAATTTATTCACACCGAAATTGCATTCACTTCGTCCACTCTCATTCAAACATTTTCCTATCCACTGTCCTTACATTTAACTGCCCTCTCACTTTATCATTCCTCTGTTTAGTTGTTATTGCCTGCTGTTTATGTTATTATTCTACCCATTTCGTGCAATGACAAGACACTTGCTGTGTTCGTTCAGTCTGGCGATTGTCACCACATATTTCCTCCCATTGTTTTGCTTTTTTTCTGTTTTGGCATTAAAAATATTTCGACGTACTTTTGCGAATAGCTGAGCGTCTAAGTTAAAATTCTTACTTTTAAACGTTAGCCCATTTTTCTTTCGATCCTCCCACGCATGAAAAGTCAACTCTGGCCTAATGTTATTTTGTTTTGTTGGTATGTTAATACGCGTGGAAAGCTTAACAAGCATGTCGTTATTCACATTCATCTTAAACTTTGGTCCTTCCAACTTTCCACTCACATTCTCTCCATCCATCCAAAACCTCACACCACAACACTACATTCCTGCGCGTCTGCTGTTGGTTTCCTTAGCAATGCAAGCAGGAACATTTGTTAAAAATCAAATATATGTATGCATGTGCACTAGGGTGGTCCAAAAATGCATGGGAAAAAATTTATATTAAAATTTTTATGCTGCCGCCCCCCATAATGGTAAAGAATGAAAAATAAAAAGACCCGTATTTTTTTTTTTTTTAATCAGACCATATTTAATGGTGCCGCCGGGGCTTTGAAATATCCCATGTATTTTGCATGGGAAAAAAATACTTTTTCGTAGATTTCATGTAAAAACCTGGAAAATGAATATATTTTAACCGGATACCTCAGTTTCTCTTCATAATTGGTCAGGGAATAACAACCAATTATGAAATAATTAATTTTTTTCTCACAAAAAAATATCATAAAAGTAATATAAAATATTGTTTTTCGATTTTTTCTTAGATTTTCGTTTTATGGGGGCTTTTTGGGGTTCTATAAAAATAGTTAATACAAAAAAAATTAATTATTTCATAATTGGTTGTTATTCCCTGACCAATTATGAAGAGAAACTGAGGTATCCGGTTAAAATATATTCATTTTCCAGGTTTTTACATGAAATCTACGAAAAAGTATTTTTTTCCCATGCAAAATACATGGGATATTTCAAAGCCCCGGCGGCACCATTAAATATGGTCTGATTAAAAAAAAAAAAAATACGGGTCTTTTTATTTTTCATTCTTTACTATTTTGGGGGGCGGCAGCATACAAATTTTTTTTGGACCACCCTAATGTGCACACTTATTTATATGATTGTCATGCAAAAGTTGAAAAGTTTTTGCCCTTATCGCTCTTTTGCATTTCGTCTTCCTGTCGCCAAGCCTTTAATCATTCCCCAAGTAAGCCGTTCATCCTTCATCTTTTTCACTGCCCAACTCCTTAGTTGTTTTAAATGGTAGCTCCCCATGCCAATTCACTAAGTGTCAACAGAAAAGTTTACTCCCTCCAACAACAGAATGCCTAGATATGAGCCAAAAATTTCATACTAAATTGTGTCAAGCGCCTAGCGTAATTTTCGCTTTGTTCAGCAGACAAATTATTTGAAGCGGTACAACTGCTCCCCGAAGCCATGGAAGCCTTATTAGATTATCAACTTTGTATGCCTTAGCGACCATTTGAATGCCGCTGCAGACTTGTTCATTTGTAATTTGTTATGCAGGGGCATAGTTCAAATTGTTACATACACCTTCATAAATATACATATAAGCTCCTTGCTGTTGCTTTGCAGCCGTGGCTCAGAGGTGGCATTTTAAAGCGCCTATTGTCTGCCAGGTTGTTTATGCCAGCTAAATTTAATTCTATTATTTCAGCATGCAGAAGCTTATGCGCTATAAATATATATAAATATGTATCTGAGTTCACAATTTATTTGCTTTTTGTTTGGTTTTTTAATTTTTTTATTAAAATACTCCAATACCTCGACCAAAGTTTCACAATTTGTGCAAAATAAACAAAAACAAATCAGTAAATGTTTCTTTTAATGTCACACTTTTTAGAAAAATTCTGGTCATGCAGTTGTGCAGCTCATTAGATTTTAGTAAAACATTTTGCCAATTTTAATTGACTCAAAGTTCGCGCTGACTTTTTATAATTTTTCATATAAAGAAAATGCCCTACACCATCAGAGAAAAAATACGAATTTTGGGCCACTTCAAACTTGCTTTTTGTTATAGCAAACAATTTTCAGCTCTAAATCTGCGTACTCAAAATTGTTCTTAAAATTATTTATTTATAAAAAGTTTGAAATTTTGATGAAAATATATTGATTTTCTTTAAATTTTGTGGAAATTTTGAAACCTTAAGATATATAGATTTTGTTGTGTCAGTGCAAGATCCCACGCTGTGGAATAGTATATATGATGAAGTGTTTCGCCTGCCATTTCCCACATATGTACACATCATTGGCTTTGCGGATGATATATCTCTGGTAATCGTCGCCAAACTGGTGAGCGATATTGAGTTCAAGGCAAATACTGTTATTTCAACAGTAACAAAGTGGATGGATAGTGTTGGTTTACCCATTGCACCGGAGAAAACCGAAGCGGTTCTCATAAATAGTCGTAAGAAACCTGAGATAGCCTCCTTCAGCATAGGCTCATATACATTTAAATCGTCTCATCAGCTGAAATATCTCAGTGTCATTATTGACGATCGGCTCAGTTTTGGGACACATGCGGCGTATATAACCCGCAAAGCATCAAGAACGCTCAGTGCACTCTCTAGAATGCTCCCGAACGTAGGGGGGCCCAGAAGCAGCAAACGCACACTACTAACTAGCGTCATCACTTCAACTCTGCTATTTGCAGCACCAGTATGGGTAAAATCCGTAGAGATAAAAGCCTATAGAAGACCATACGAAGCATTGTACAGACTTTGTGTGCTGAGGGTGATAAGCGCATACAAAACCATCTCGGTCGAAGCTGTAATGGTGATCGCAGGCATGACGCCCATCAATATGTTGGCAGAAGAGCGAGCAAGAGTGTACGCTCTAAAAGAGCAGGGTCGAACTATCATAGCAACGATCATGAAAACAGAGACGGCTTTCTCCTCACTCAAGTGGCAAGAGCGTTGCGAAAACTCCACAAAGGGAAGGTGGGCCTATACGTTAATCCCAAATATGGGAAATCGAAGCTATTGTGAGCTTATCTTCCACCTAACACAATTCTTGACAGATCGTGGCTGCTACTAGAAGAACCTATATTGCCTTAGGATACATGACTCCCCTTTATGGCCAATATGCCACGATGAGGAAGATGCAAGGCATGTGTTTTTCGTATGCCCACGATGTGCGACTATCAGAGGCAATTTAGCTGCGCTATCAAAAGATCCGATAGTACCAGGAAACATAGTCGACATTATGAATTTCGGCGCCAATCAATGATATGCAACATACCTTAAAGCACGCAAACAAACACAAGCTAAGTGGCAGCCAAACAGACGTTACTTGACAAAGAAACGGACTCTAAAGTCGAAGTGTTACAAATATGGTGGGAGGGGGTGGACAGGCGCAACTAGGGTGGTTTCCTTTGGGAATAAAAAAATTAGAGGAGGATTAAAGCACATGCAACTGTTATCGCACCGCATGTAACTGACGTAGAGCCTAGTGCTCAACCGCCTTCCCGACGATTTACCTAACGGTTGTACCGGGAGGGGATCGGTTCATGACGGTGGGAGGTTTAGTTTGGGTTAAGTCCTACACTGATGGGGTGCAGGCCTTCGATGCTTCCTCCTCGTAAAAAAACAGAAAAAACACCACTCTCATACTACAGCACAACTCTGTCACAACTCAGCGATGCTTTTCGCAACTTATCAATAAATCACCTAACAACAGTCACTTCGCTTATCAGTCTTACATCGTGAAAACTGCACGGCAGCGGAACCTAAGATGCTCTTAGTGATATGCGAAGATCATAAATTCTCAGCCGTGTTAGATCGATCACTCATCCACCATTTTCCTATTTTTGTCCACTTTTTATATGGAACCACAGAACTGTGCGACGTCCTAAGTTATATAAATAAAAGTACTTATATTAGTCCCAGCTTCTCTCCCAACTGCTGCTGCTGTTCCTGAGCCAACACCAAACAGCAGCTAGTTTTCCGTGAGCAATCTTTTCACATCGGGAATGAACTCAGGGCTTTACCATTACCCGTCGAGGTCGAACGTATACAGATATCCTTTTTTCTATCGTTTGATGTTTCACGCTTGCAGTGCACATCGAACCTATACCAAAAGAACGTTAATAGCAAATATTTGACTACGAAAACATTTGGCCTAAATTTTAATTTTAGTTTACAAAAAAATTTCGTTACAAAAATAATAAAGTAATTGAACCGTAGAGCTTACAACAGCATATCAGCCACTATTTGTGTATTTGCAATCTGCGCTTAATCACTGGCATACCAACCTAAAAATCACCACCAATTATCATAAATCAGTCGCTGCTCTCGGCTGTTGGCTCTGTACATTTCCGCAATAAAGCCGCCGTTAACTGCCTAACAGGCTCAACGCCCCAAAAAAAACAAAAACTATTACTGTTATCTGTTACAAAAACCAAAGAGAGAAAAAAAGGCGGAAAAAAGTAGAGAGCAACACATAAATAAGTAGAAATAATGCAATTTTCCTGCGAAACAACAACAATTGCATTTAATGGCCAATATGGCATATGCGGGGGCTTATGCGGCTAATTCTAATAGCTGACTGACTGGTTGACAGAATGGCTGGTTAGTTGTCTGGCTTTTGCTTTTATTGGCAAAGGTCGGCGGCAAGTACAAAACTCCGAATATAACAGCAACAATAAAGACCAATTGTGGCTTACCGGCAACAATTGCACAATAACAATACGGTAAAAACAAATAGGCAAAAATTCAAACGACAGCAATAGTTATTAGCATCAAACGGAGCTAAAGTCCCTCCAGAAAATGCAACGGCAGACGGAGGCTTGATGGCAATGTTTTGAAATTCAATTGGGGCAGTATTGCAATTAACTGGCAACAATGCAAACTTGCATACAATGCCAACAACAACAACCAGTACAACTCTCAGCCAGCCTGCCCTGTCATTGTTGACTTTCACCGATGAAATGTCAGCAACAGCGGCGAAGCAAAAAATCGGAGAACCCATACATTGAGCGGGCAAGCCCTAGCATGTAAAGCTAATATACACCGATGTTCACAATAATAGCAGTGCGACTTATTACAAATTTCTGATTATTTAGTTATTTTTTTGGTTTTTGATGTTTGTCTAGTGTTTTAGCTATTATTTTTTTATACAAATATATTTCATGCTACAAGCAAGCCGTATACCAAACTTTGTATAAAATTAAAAAAAAAAAAAACAAAAAAACTAGCAATTTTGAACATTTTCATTAAATCTTTTATGTCGGTATGTAAACGCTGAATAACTTTGTCATTTACCAACCAATCGACTTCAATATACATGTTTTCCATACGTCAATTCAGTACAATTTCAACCATGGATCCTTTTACACCGATACAACCGAAAGCGACGATATAAACCCCGAAATGCTTGACAAGGTGATGTTCAAGCGCAGAAAAAAGATCGCAGTTTGTGATTGCTAATTTTATAACCCACTTAATTTTATATTAGTACAATAAAGTATACGTTTCAATTGGCAAATCGCGTTGACTTGTTACAATTTTTTTCTTCGCGGTCTTGTGCATTTTTTCATATAAAAAAATCTCGGGCATCGTAATATGGAAGTAAATGGATAACACCGTCACCAAAAAATAAAATTTATTAAAACGCAACGCAATTTTGAGCCACTTCAACGTTGCACATAATTATATCAAAATTAAATGGGCTAAATAACTGCATGTCCAAAATTTTTCCAGATAGTTTGAAGATTTCATGAAAACTTGTTAAAATTTTGTATAAAATTTGAAACTCTGAGTTATCGATTTTTGTATTCTTTTGAAGAATTCTATAGAAAAAGTTCGAAATTTTCATGAAAATTTATTATATTTTTAAAACCTTGTACAAAGTTTCCAGTTTTTTCCAATAATTCTGACGATAAAGTTTACAATTTTGATGAAAATTAGTTGAACTTTTTTTTAATTTTCTACAAAGTTTGAAACTTTGTGTTAAATGGATTTTTTTGTAGTTTGAAATATTTGTTTGTTAAAAAATAAAAACAAAATATCAAATAAAGAATTAAAAGTACAAAAATTGAAAATAAGAAAATTAGTCAAAACTTTGCAATTCACTGCTGTTCACTGCTATTATTGTGAGAACCACTGTATGTAAGTCAGATCGAAGTAACTTTTTGCATATGTGATTGGCCAACTCTAGACGAGCAAACATTTAGCTTTGCACGTGCAGCGTTGTGTATGTATGGGTGTGTGCAAATCAGAAGCGCACAAACCCGCTGCTGTTGTCATTGTCAGTGTCATTGTCACCGTCAGCACCGCTTGCAATACGAAAGAACAGAATTCAAGCAATATTACATGCACACACACGCACGCATACCCACTTACATACCCCGCATTCTACATTCAATGCATTCATATTGACCAGCTGTGCCCAGCTGCAACGAACTTTCTTGGCTCCTGCATGATGGGACTGGCCATGGCTAAGCCATTCAAACTAGCTGATATGCTAATGGAGTGTATTTGCGTGTGGAGGTTTACGTAACCCAAGTAGCTAATATACATGCGCGTTGAAAAATAAATATTATTCTTTGCTATTGGCGGTGTGTTTATTGACACATGCACACTCTTATTAATATTGGCAATGTTGCAACTATTTCTATAAGCTTTTGTTGTCAGGTATTGGAGAAAAATATTTAGCTGGGACTGAGAAGAAAATGATAGATAGCTTCTTTTTTTCGTATTTATAATTAAAATTACTTTTTAGTCCTTAATCACAGTGACTTACTCACCATAGGTCACTGTGTCCGAGTAGGAATAGGCTTCAATCCTGCATTGGAATGGATTTATTCATTAACAGGAACAGTTTTGTTTTTAATAGCGGTCGTCAGGCGTGTCTAATCTCCGGGTAGCTTTCTCTTATTTGACATTTGCACCTTCTCATTTCATAAGCATTCCGCGCTCTGGCAATGCAGAATTTTGCATCACAATGAAAATAAAAATACCACACGTCTCTCATCTTAAGATTTTAACCTTTATATTCTTTACATTTTTCTTATTTTTTAAATATTAAGTGAATATATACAATTTATTATTCAAAATTTTCGATTACATTTGAAAAAAAAAATAAATTGGAAAACCATTTTTTCCCCCTCCAACTTGTGTTTTCAAACATCATCTTGCAAACCTTAACTCGTTCTTTTGAACAATTTGAAAATTTACATACAGATTTACGTACATCAAAAGGAGATATATATGTATGTATACATTTGTGCTGAAACTCTTCATCTTTTTACAATAATGGGAATATTTTTAATGGAAAATTGTTTTCGTTATCTTTTATAAAAACAAAGTTCTTTGCAAAACGAAAATTATTATAAATTCAAGTTCCGAGTTTTATTTATAATTCACAAAAATTTAACAAAAAATCAGTTCCGAATATATGGTTTATATGAAAGAAAATTCTCAAAGTCAAATTCAAAAAAGTTGTCAAAAAAAAACTATCACATTTTAGTTATAAATATATTTAGATATTGTTAAAGAAGTTACACCTCCATATCGCGAAATAAACGTTAATATTAAAATCGCTCCCTACAACCATCTACCGGAAAAGTAAGGGATTTCTTTTTCTTCAAACTATGATAATATGTCTTTAAAAATCCACTTCCTGCTCAACCATGTAGACTTTTTTAGGAGCATAAATATGGGGAGATAAGTATCTTCACCAAGCCGTTAACACAAATGAAAGTCGCTTCAAAGGGTAATAATCGACGAATATTGTTGTTCTGCCATCGTGGCATTCCGAATTATACGAAAGACTAAACTTTTTTTTTTAAATATTTAATAACGAATACACGAAAATACGGCAAAGTTGATTTGCCTTCATACTAATTAATATAGCATCATTTTTAAAATTTCTTCATAGAAGTAAAAATAAAGTAGAGATAGGAAAAGTAAAATATATTATATTTTAAAAGTAAATGCAAATACTCGTAGGTTTGTTCACTTTATATATAATAACAAAGGCACTAATCTTCGCTGTTATAAAACAGGCTACCGACCTCCGGTGAAAAAATAGGGGCTAACAAAAAACCAAAAGTGAATACCTAAAAATAATACAATACAAATCTGCATCAAAGCTACACATTAGCCTTTAAAATCCCCGCTATCATAACCCCGGTTAAATTAGCAATTGAACTGATGCCTTTAAAATTGCTGAGAGCTAATTAACAATCTAATGTTGGTCACACTTCTGAATTACTTTTACCATGCCTCCGCCCTCTGTTTGTTGTTATGATGATGTTCTTGTTACTTTATGGCGTTCAATGTGGATGTATCGTACTCTTTCTTAGTATTTCATGCTGTTGTACAATCAGGCTAGGCATACATAGATAATCCACAGCAAATCACCAAAATATGTAAGGATCTTCTTTTGATGTATGCATTGGGTTGGGGAATAAGTTCATATCGTCTTTATATTATATTTTCTTTTATTTTACAACGATTTCTTTGCTGTTTGGCAAAGTATAAGTATTCATTCGATAGAATTGAATTTTGCTCTACAAAATTAAGCTAATTGTGTTTTTGAGTTACTTACTAGTTATTTATTAGTTTTGAGGCTTAGAAGTTGAATACCCCGAAGGCAAAAGTCAACATTTTCGACACGTGCTCTTCTTTGCTTTTCATCGAGGTCAAAAACCTACCGAAGCAGCCCGGTACGTTTTCGACGTGTATGGAGAAGGCGTCATAGGCGAGTCTACAGTACGGAAATGGTTTGCAAAGTTCAAAAATGGCGGCTTTGACGTCGATAGGAAGTCTCGCAGTGGAAGGTCTTCTGAATGCGATAAAAAACGTCTCAAATCACTAGTCGTGAATTGGAGGGAATAATGAACAGCGTTCATAAAATGACTCTCAATCACCTTAATTCAATGGAATTTACCGAAAAATTCAGGTAAAAACGAAAAAAGTCGCCTTCAAATTGCTTCTCAACATCTCGCCTGCCATCGAAAAGTTTTCGTTAAAAACGCCACGAACTTATTCCCCAAGCATTGAGTTTATCGTATTTAAAAAAAAAATTTGATTTTTCGGAAAGCTTTGTATGACGTATTTTTCAATAAAAAATTGTTGGGCAATTTTTGGATTTTGGAAATTTTTTTAGTGTGACATTTATGTAAAATCAATATATCAATCCTTTTATGTACTTCTCATGAGGAAACTTTTTTTTTGCGCTGCGCAATAAATTAAATAAGGCAATCGTACAGTCGACAATTTCTTTAACGTTACTATGGAAAAGAGTGTACATTAACCCCAGATAGCACATCCTATTTCTTAAATGCTAATGCCCATCTTTGTCAACCTATTTTAAATTGATGTGCAGTGCTTCCAATACAAAATATATTCGGATTTTTTATGTTTTCAATTAAAGGATTTATTTTTTGTATATAATTGTAGAATTTTTCAGTTTCTGCATAAGATTATTATATAGAAGCGAGTAGCTTACTGATTGTGGACAAACCGCGCTCGCGTGCGGTGGGCATACTTTAAAGCAACAACCCGAGTGATGCTTGCAGGTTTCGACATGTTTATATAGGATTTTCCAATAACAAGTGTTATCTATTGCTATCGAGAGATGTTTAACGATTTTTTATGGCCGGAATTGGACGGTATTGATCTGGACAACGTTTTTTTTTTTCAACAAGACGGCGCTACGTGCCACACAAGCAACGAAACCATTGATCTTTTACGGGAAAAGTTTCCGGACCGTGTTATCTCTCGAAGAGGTGATCACAATTGGCACCGAGATCTTGTGATTTAACACCTTGTGACTTTTTTCTTTGGGGTCACGTGAAAGAGAAGGTTTACGCCAACAGACCAGGGTCGATACAATACCTCAAAGATGGAATTCGTGAGGCTACCGAGGTTATAGGGCAGCTACTTTTGCAATTCGGTTATGGAAAATTTCATGAAAAGGATATTGTGCTGTAAGGGTGGTCGTGGTGGTAGTTTGCCTGATGTTATTTTCCACTATTAACGGCAAACCTTCCTCTTTATAATGAAATAAACATCCGACGAATTATATTAAAAAACAGCATTTTTCTTTGAATATTAAAATAACACCTCTGATTGAAAAACCCTTTATTATATACGACACATGAACGAATCGTGTTTGCTAATCGCTACTTGTCATTCATACCGGCTTCTGCTAATGGTTTCTTTTCTTATATTTTATAAAGCCGAAATTGTGCAGTTGGTTTATATTTGGAGCCATTTTTTATATATCATACAATATTAACTGACTAATTTGATTTTGTAATTTTGAAATAATAAAACTATTTTTTGTGCTTTTTTGAATTATTTTTTAAACTTTTTAAAAAAATTTGATGTTTTTAGTTCCTTTTTGGTGGAAAAACCCGAGTGGTTAAATAAACAAATAAGAACTTTTCGATCAACTTTAACATAAAAAATTTGCGTTGCCGATTCGATGAATAAGTGCCATCTAGGGTTCAATGTCTTCCTTTTCTCCTTCAGCTTATTGCTTCGCTGAAAAACAGAGTAAACTCTGCCATAATTACTTTCGCATTTCGCTCCCGTTGCCTTTGTAACACGAAATTCTCGTTACGCACGCACAATCACAACTGCATTGGGTCAATCGCAACACCCAAAGAAACACACAAATGAATGCAAATTCACTGCACGCTTTTCCTTTGAAGCAAAGCCCATTACCACGCACTTTCACTTAATTTTTGCTGCATGCTTTTTCTCGCTCTCTCCCTCTTCTCACTTTCTGCCTATATAAACTCAATCATTTGAGCTGCATAAAATTGCATGTAAATGTGTTGACGCGTTAACGTACGAAAACAGTAACAACAACAACATCTATTGCAGCACAGTCACTGCCATGCGAGAAGCTAATGTGGTTGTGCTGCGTATCGCCATACCTCTCGCCTCTTCATTTAGACCCGCAATTCCACAAATATCCGTGGTGTATCATATTGGCCTGCGAGACAGCACTTTAGTCATCTGCAAGTCTCTCTTTTTACATACAAACACACAAAGAAACAAACAAACACTCTCCGGCGCATGCAAATACACCAATTCGCTTGATTCACTCAACTTCATTGCGTTGCTGATGCGCCAGTTTTGCCGCTGATGCGTGTTGATGGCATCCGCCAAATGGCACTCCGTCATGTTTACATACATACATATGCACAACCTTGCGAGTCAGCGGCTAGCCGCAATACCCATCCACACTCGACTCGACTCTATTGCTCAGCCTGTGAGTTGAGTTACAGCATTTGATGCAACGACGTGATAAGAATTTTCATTTACAGGCTTTGCAGTGCAAACACTTTGAAAGTATGTGATTCTGTGGGTGTGTTGAAGGCGTGTACGTACGAGTATACGTACGTAGCCAGTTGGTTAGCTTGCGTGGAATAAAAATTTGCCAAAATTAGCCAAAACATTTGCCTTACATATTTCGCTTGCGAAAAATGACTCCTTGCCGCCTTCTAATTTATGTTCACACTCCACTACATTAGCAATTCTGCCTCTTTTTTATTTTTCCAACAATTCTATCATTTCAACATTCGGTAGCTACCACTTCAAGCATTTAAAACGACCGTTTATTTTTCATTAAAAATTCTTCCCTTAAAATACTGAAAATAATACATCGAAAGTCACATGAAAATGTTGGCGAAAGAAAATGTACTCCCTTGTAAAGCGTCGCTGCGCGAAAATTATACTCATCACATTGTCCCGCCTTGCAAACAGTTTTTAATCCTCTTAAATGAAAACGCTGAGTGGGCATCAAGCGTAGCTTAATTTGATTCTTAAGACAATTACGCCATAAATTTGTCCAAAAAAAAAAAAAAAAAAAAAATTCTAACAGTCTCCTGACTAACTGATGCTCATCAAAAGGAAGAAAGAAGCAAGAAGAAACATTTGAGGATATGATTGCTATAGAGCGCTTGTGTATGCCGCACACCCGCACGTACTCGAATGTTTTTTTTTCGTGGTGTTGCATTTTTATTTTAATTTTTCTTTGTCCACTGAGAAAAATAGAATTTTATGAGGCAAAAGTGTGCGCACGCAGGAAGAAACTAGAAACGAAATGAGCGTAATTTTCTTAGCACCTTGTGGGAAGAGTTAATATTTTTACTACTTATTTCATTTGGTGATGTTAAAAAGTTTTTAGCAACATGGTAGCGAATTGTTTGAGTCCATAAATTTTCAGTAGGAGTGGTAAGTCGTTTAAAAGTTGCTGCTCCGCTTGAAACTTTGGATTTTAACCAAGCCGTTATTAACCATTATTAAAATACTTGATTAAAATACCAATGGCAAAGTGTTTTTCATCTAGCACAACAAATGGAGCTAAGACATTTTTCTAAAGAAACATTACCCTATATGCCAAAGCAAACAAACCCTTGTAAAAAATCCAGAAAAAATTCACCGTCTCATAAAGTTGAATGAATTGCTGCCCATAAACTAAACTAATTTCGACAAAAAATTAGTCGACGTTTTTCAACGGTTTCCAGTTGATAAAGGTCATAAAACACAAGGGGAAAAGGATACCAAATACTGAAAGTACACGGATATTTAAAATTTTGCTTTCATAAATTCGGACATAAAGGCGACCCTAACTTCATCCCTGCGCGGTTAGAAACCGAAAGGGATTACCTGAGCAATAAGGTGGGGAAGCCACTTAGGGTTGACAACCTGGTGAACCTGGTACTCACGAATCTGCGTAGAAAGGCCGCTCAACGAACCGAGTCAAAAGAAATTTGGTTCGCTGTTTAGAATATGGCAAATAAAATATACACAAACTTGCGTCTTCGGAAATGAAAACATTGAAAGGCAATAGTCCGTTCCCCATCAGTGAATCGGTAGTTCCATGTAAAAAGGGAAACTGAGCAGAGGTGGGTTTTACGTGTGGTTTGACGAGAGTGTTGTTGCATGCGGAGTGGGGAATGCCACTAATATAGGTTTTCTAACAGAACAATGAACCGAGGCAAAGGTCGCAAATCGTGGTTCCAGAGAAATAAAGTGTGCGCAGTGGATTGGCGCGCACCGTAGTACACCACTAATAGGATCAAAAGCTCGTAATGATGTGAGTGACAATTAGGTTATAATTACAATGCAGTGGCACCTAAAATCCTTAGACCTTAACTCCATACAAAACTCATGGAAAATTTAAAACAAAGGATAAGTCGCAAATGCTAGCCAAATTTTCGAACAAAGAAATATTATGAAATTTCAGTTAATCATTTTTAGTTATGTTAACAAACTACGATTGCTTGAAATAAAAATAAAATAAAATAAAAGGTCACAAACAGCTAATTGCCGACACTGTATATAAAATAAGTATTTGAGAGATGGTCAGGAAACAAAAGCGGTAACTTTTGGCGCAGCCCAAGGATCTATTTTCGGCCCTGATCTCTGGAATCTGAACTACGACGAGATCTTGATCATCGGAGTGCCAGAAGATACATACCTAGTGGGATACGCGGACGATATAGCGTTGATAGTACCAGCCCGACATACTGAGGACGCAAAGAGGAAACTGAACCAAGTTATGATAAGGACGCAAATATGGCATGAGGACCATGCCCTGGAACTCGGCAAACATAAGACCGAAGTCATCCTGAACTTGAATGTAGGCTTAATTTCTGGGCCCAGATATGGCATCCGGCTACCAAAGCAGCAAAGGTCACGACAATGCTAAACTGATTAATGGCTAACATCGGCTAAAATAAAGATAATCATGGCGGCCACAAACTCAATTCGCCTGTACGAAGCGAAGTATGGGGAGATGTGGTAAACTGCAAAGGCAAGCGCAAAGTACTGGAGCGCAATGAACTGCAGCACTCAGAGCTGTATCAGCCTACCGCACTATATCTGGCGCTGCAGTCCTTGTGATCAGCGTAGAACTCCGAGAAACCCGCCGTCATTAGCGTCGCGGAACGAAAATGCCAGACCATGCTCCGGTGGCAAAGCCGATGGCATGCTGAATCGAGAAGCAGAAGGATGGCGAATTTATTCTATCAATAGACAAATGGGTCCAAGGAACTTCGAGGAAGTGAATTACTTTTTCACTTAGCTTCTCTCAGGCCACGGATTCTTCCGGAGATACCTATACCGTATGGCCAAGGTAAGCGATCCCAAGTGCATATACTGCAAAGCGACGAGCTATGACACGGAAAGAGATGCCCTAAGGAAGCGGACTGGGGATATCACGTCGAGCAATATAATTAGCAAAATGTTCAAACTCGAAAACTGCCGGAACACAGTAAAAAGTTACTTCGAGAACAAACTATTGAAAAAAAGAAACCTCGACATGAAGCCGCACAGATAGAGACACAAGAAGATGATCCTATAGCGGGAAATCTCACACGAGGGAATAGAATTGGTCCTTTATGGATGCCGTTCTGAGCCTTCCGAAAGTAATGCAGAAAGTAGTCCCGGGAAGGATGTCTCCCCAGAAGGAGAGGAGGGGTTGTTTTAGTGACCACAAATGAAGAGTGGAAGCTTTTTGAACCTTACCTCAACCACCCAAAAATTCAATATACGAGTAAGGGAATATTTATAGCTGAACAAACGTGAGATAACCAACCCGTGTAAACCGATAGATCATGGCGAAAAGAGTGGGAGTTTTGACGCATTCGATTTAAGGAACCATTAAAGTAACTACATCTGTAGCATCTATTCACCAGGAAGTGTTTCTGTAAGCGGCGCATCTTTAAGCCAGCGGCGGGCTATATTAAAGTATTTTTGATACTGTGAGCTGATTTTGGGCGCGGCCGTTGTGCCTGACGACTATGGCCAAAGTTTACGGGACAGGCATAAAACTTGAATATCCGATCCATTTATAGGGCGAATGCTTTTGCCAGGTTGGTTAATGTAAAGAATGGCATCATCACCATCCAAGAGACGCGATGAATAGGGCTAGACAATAGGACCAGCCATGGAGCGGAGCGGCCATAGTGTCTAATTTGCTGTGGGAGAGACTGCGCCGCCTAATGCGTTTGTTAACTCTGAGGGATCTCACGCCCCAACAGAGGAGAAGAACGACGCAACCACAGACCATTTCTACGAACGGCTTGAACGCCACTTTGGGTGTAGTCCACTGCACGACATAAAAATCACGGTTGACCAAGGGAGGTAAAGAAGGCAATTTTGATTTTATAGTCAGAAAATTCCGCCTACGCGACGAAACATCCTTTAATGGAGTGAGACAGATCGAATTGTCGAAGGTCGAAACATGATAGTATGCAGTACGAGGTTCCAGCATCAAAAGATTCATCAGGCTACATGACTGCCTTCTAATGGGAAACAAGAAACCAAATCGATTATGTTGTAATAGATGAAAGACTCGCTTCTAATGTTTTGGGCGTACGTATGATCCGTAAATAAAATAGTGGCTCGATTATTATCTGGCTGGAGATCAAATTAGCACGTGCCTACGTGCAGCAAATCAGGTGCGTCTAATTCACAAAGAAAGTTTGATACTAAAACTCTGCAATCGAAGCAGATATGTCACTTGCCTCTCAGAGATTACTGAGAATAGCCGACACGAGAGAGTAATGTGGTCACATCTCTCTCAATCAGCGTACCACTCTCAATGTAAGACATTACTTGAATTAACTATGGCACTAAGACTTATTGATAAATTTTTGGCAACTTAAAACTTTCTTACTTAATTTCAATATTTTTTTATAAAAATTTAGTTCATTCTCGTGCAAAAACTATATAAATCCAAGTTTCAAAATTTGGGGAAAATCTTAAAAATTTCAACAAATTTCCATTAAAATTTCAAACTTTTTAATCAAAATCTTTACTTTAAACCTTATTAAAACTTTTAGTTTTAAAGGGGTCATTGTTTGACAATTTTTGTTTTGCTGTTTTGACAATTTTTCTTTTGCTGCATATAAAACAAACTATGGAGCACTCAACGTCGAAGTCGAAGTCTTTCAAATTTGAATCAATCTGCATAAGTGAATATCACCATTGTGTGCTGCATATGTTTGGGAGGTATATACAAATTTCGGTTATGAACTCGAATATTTTTTTATAGTACATATTAAAGAGTTAATACATTCCGCATTATATATGCCTCTTTTAAGGAATAGGAATACATCGTATGCAACTGCACACACAATCAGATTTACTGTCTAGTATTTTCATATATTTATGATAATCATGAGGAAGGCACAAGCAACAGAACCACATAGAACAGAAACTTTTCCGCAAACATTAAAAAACAAATTTCTACACCCAGCCATGATAAAGTTCCGCCAAACAACTGTGACGCGCATTCATAAATGTCAAACTGATGAAGCGCCAGCCACACAGTAAGGTAATGCTCGGCTTAGCTTAGACAGAGATGAAGTGAAAGCCAGCAACTGCAATAACAACAGCTACAACACAAATAAATAGCTAAATGCGTTGGCGTGATGGCTTTAAGTGTGCGTCCCCATTTACTATTGTCAGCATGAAAGTCAGCAGCAGTATAGGTTATGCGTGCGGCCGTGTGTTGGAGTATCAGTTTGTTTGATACAGCTAAACGTACATTAGTACATATGCATATGTGCGTATATGTGGCAGTGCATTCATAAACTTGTAAAGGTATTTGTAGGAAAATACATTTATGTCTTTTATGCCATCCGTTTACGTTTTTATGAAATCAAATAAAAGCGCCGCACAGGGTAATTCCCCCATATAAGTTGTGGCCAAAATTAGGAAGCGTACACTGATTTCATTACAATTTTTTATTTTCCTTATTTTCACTTAGAAAATAGGAAATATAGTATGTGGTAAAGATTGGCTCACTGCAACGCCTACCCCTCCATGGGGGAGGTAATACTCATTCCGATTTATTGTCTTACCCATAGAAATATAGATCTGCATATGATGAAATTTTACTAGTTACACGTCCACCAACCGTATAAAAATAAATTAATATGATGTCGTCTAATAGAAGCCTATCGGCAAAGTTCAAACTAAAGTTCGGTTATAAAAAAAACTTAAATTTTGTTAACTTTATGAAAAAATAAAAAAAAAAACGATTTGAAGCAGTACTTTTATGGATGCACCCTAACTGCCCAAAAATGTCACGTGCATATGCAGGAAAATATTTGAAGAAGTCGAAGATATTCATAAATAAATAGGTGCAATGGTATGCCGAAGTTAAAAACATTGACGACTTCCCTGGATAAGGCACGAAAAAACCTCCGAAAAAGATCAGAAGATCATTGATTTCTTTTTGATAAAACCGCACTTAAAGTTGCGTAAAGCTGCAGCAGTTTTAAGGAAAAATGGTTCTAATGTATCCAGAGATACTGTACGATTCAAGAATATCAGAAGACCTCAAATTCCGGAGCACATTAAAAAATCCCCTGCTCTCGTTAAATAAAAAATAAATAATTGGCGCATACACTTCTCTCAGGCATTTGACCGAGCTACTGTATCTATTTGTAACGTGCATCTCGATATTATTCCACAAATGGAGAGACCTACAGTTTTAAGCCGACGCCGAAGGGAAGATATTTTTTTATGAGGAGGTTTTTCGTGGCAGAAATACACTCGGAGGTGTGCCATTGCTTGCCGAGGGACGACCACTATTAGACATTTTTTTCATTTTGCTGTTTTATGCACGGAGATTCGAACCTACGCACTCCCGAAAGGAAGCCACGCATCAACCAATTCGGATACGGTGGCCAAACTGAAAAAAGTACCAGCATGATCTAAGGCAAATTATTATTATTATTGAGCAAACGAAATATCAACGAATGAATCTTAGTTTTGGACAAATAGTACTGCTTGACTCTGGTGTACTGCTGATAGTCGAGTACTTTAATTAAATTTTAAATATCCAGTTAAGGTTCCTATTTGGCGTTGCTTCTCCGAAAAATTACTTGGCCGTTTATTTGTGTTTACTAGCAATTTGAATGTAATTTAGATGAATAAAATTTACCAAGAAGCTTTATTATGATTAGTGGCGAAGATATTTGGAAGAATTAGCCACTTCGGGATTGTATGCGAAGATAGCGATCTCCAGCATCGAAGCCGAAGGTGTGTAGAATGAAAACGGCAAAATAGGATTGCAATGTTGGATTTGCCTTCACAGTCGTGATGTCAACTTTATTCAAAATCTTTGGGCATTACATAGTTAAGCAAAAACTAAAAAAAAAAAATAACGCACATACGGACGGTCAAACAGTTATCAAGGCAAATTTGTCTGATTTGGAATCGATTAACTCCACAACTTGCGCCGAAATTAACGCAAAGTATGACATAAAATATGAAGCCATTATAACGAATGGTGGTGGCTAAAACAGTTTCTAAGTTATGGCGGTCACGCTTCCATTAGGCAGACTGTCTATAAGTGTATATATAAGGAACAAGTTAATGACACATTTATTCAATCTTCGTAAAACTAAAGTCTAAAAACAGAATATGCTGCAAAAATTGCGAATTCGTCTTGAGCCACTTGCTGCGAATTTCTGTTTTTTGGAGGAACTTTCGTCCTAATTCCACATACTTATGCTACTATTAATTGAAATTTTGCATACGACTTCAACCATGACCGTGTTTTTTTTTTCTTTTTCATTGTGTTGCTTTCTTTATGAAACCGCACCTTAATAATAAGTATTTCGGTTTACAACATTTCACTATCGAACTCGTATTTTAAACTGAAATAAACAATCTTTATTATTTTTGCATGGGACTATGTACAACATACATTTTTTAAAGATAATCCCTTTCAAACGTTGGCCGCAACTGCGTCGTAATTAGGCCATCCATAAAAATCAATTTTGAATGACTCGCTGAAGGATTTCTGTTGATATCTCGTAATATTGGCTTCCAATGCCTGAATCGAAGCTGGTTTATACACAAAGCATTTAGATTTTACATACCCCTCAAATAAAGGTGCTAGATCCAAAGCAAGCTGAGCAATAACCTTCCGCCAACAGCACTGTGGAATAATTTTAGACGCCTTGGAGAGAGTCGTGAGACGAAAGATAGCTGCGCAATCGTTATTGAGGAAACGAATGAGTTTTGTTTAGTAGAACCACTAAAGGAGGAATATGATTGTAAACTTTATGAAGAGTTTTCGTGTGATTTTAGTAGTAAGTTTAAGTTTTCACATGTTATTGAATCCAAAGTATGGAGTTGCTTTTTTCAAATAAATCGTACGAGACAGAGATTTAAAAAAGATTTTTTATTTTTCATAGACTTCGCATCGATTTCCTAGCCCTTCAAAGGTTGATTATACAAGGTGGCGAAAAATAAATCATCCATTTTATATTTGAAAAATTACTTTACCTAATAAAAAATATATTTTAAGTGCTGTAAACCTTTAATTTGAGCTTAGCGCGCTAAATAACTTGTCTGTTTGTATACAATAGCTGTCTAGTTCGTAAGTGTCAAATATGATTGACGTACAACGCCATTTGCAAAAATTACAAATCTTCCATTAGGATGTGCAAAATAATTGTTCTGCTTGTTGGTTCTACTTATCTCTGAACTAAAAATCAGATATCACATTTGTGTTACTTGGTTTTAAGTTAAGAGTTTCTTTCAAACTCCAATTGTGTTATCTGATGAATTGCAGGGAAAAATATAGACTTCTCAAGGGATCCCGTTGGTAACTTTTCATCTGATGATGATATTGAGAGTCTATGCTTACCGCGCAACAAAATACAAGAATACATCAAAAGCATTTGTGTCTCAGTTTTGTTGAATTTATTTTTTCTGTGATGGAATTCAAACGTAAAAGTGTGATTGCGTTATATTTGGTTGAAAAGTCACAACCAGCCATTGTTCGTGAGCTCAGTCACCTCAAAGTAAATAAAATGTTTATGTATCGCATTATAAAACGTTACAATGATACTGGTAGCATTGCAAAACGCTATGGAGGTGGACCAAAAAAACCGCAACAACGCCAGAAATGGTTCGGAAAATGAAGGCTCGACTTGAACGAAATCCACGTCGAAGTGGAAGAAAAATGACCAAAGAACTGAAAATATCGCAAGACAGCATTCGACGCATATTGAAAAATAGGCTCAAGCTCAAGGCTTACAAGTTCCAAAAAGCACACGATCTTTCACCCCAGCAAAAAAAGTTCGGTGCGAAAGAGCAAAGGAGTTGTTGCGCTTGCACGAACGCGGCGAATCGTGTTTTCTGATGAAAAAAATTTCCCAATTGAGCAGTTCATAAACACTCAAAACGATCGTGTTTACTTGACCGAACGCTCATACGAGAATTTGAGCCTATGTATGGCCACTCGAAGCAATTTCCCATCGCAAGTAATGGTTTGGGCCGCAGTGACCGCTGATGGACGCTCTCCAATCGTTTTTATCGAGCCTGGTGTCAAAGTGAATGCGACTTATTATCGGGAACATGTTTTAGAAGCTGCTTTAGAGTCGTGGACACGCAAACATTTCGGTCGTAGACCATGGACGTTCCAACGGGACTTGGCACCGTCTCATAAAGCTCGTCTTAATAGTTAAAAAATCATGTTCCACACTTCATTTCGTCCACACAATGGCTTTCGAATTCGCCAGACGCAACTCCGATGGACTATTCCATCTGGTCCATTTTGGAGAGCAAGGTGAGAACTAAAAAATATGCCAGTATGGATGCGCTGAAAAAAGCGATTATACGAGGATGGGCCAAAATACCTCAGGATCACATTCGTGCAGCATGCAACTTATTTTTTGACCGGTTGAAGGCTGTAGTGAAGGCGGTCATATCGAGCTAAAGTGAATATATGTTAAAATTGTAATCATTTTTGAACAATTTTGTCTTTGAAATCAATAAAAACTAATTTCACAGAAAAAGTTATAGTGTTTTGAATAGGTAACACTTCATATCGTTCACCCTGTAGGTGTAAGGTTCTGGCGAAGTACAAAGATGCTCCATTGGAAGTACCACCATATGAGCTACCCGAAAGCTATCATGGAAATAAATATCGCCCACATAACGCTCCGGATGACATAAGGTTCGATAGGGACGACCATTGGCCAGAATTTGTAAATGGAACCTCAAAAAGATGTCATAATCCACGATGCGAAAGTCGATCGAGAGCTCGGTGCCAAAAATGTAAAATACACTTGTGCCTGGCAAAAGACAAGCAGTGTTTCAGAGAATATCACAAAAAATAATATTATACAAAACAAAATTTTGATCTCAATATCTATAGACTGAATTTACTATCTTTGTTTTGGTTTTTATCGTTTCGTTAAATTCGCTTTGATTTTTCAATAAAAAAGAATTATTAAAAAATATTGGGTTCTTTTATATAGTTAGAAACCAATGTACACAATTGTGATAGGTATTTTTAAATAAAAATTTTTTACGAAAAAATTTAAAAAATCGCACAATATCGTATGGAAAAGAAATAACTCAAATAAATTCCATTTTTTATGAAATATTGAATAAAATGGTGCTGGCTCCCAAAGATATAAAAGACTATGTCTTGTTTATGTATAAAGAAATAAAAAAATAATATATTATAATATTTCTTAAGTGTGTCCCACAGTTCAAATCAGAAGTAGGACAAATGGGGAAAAAACATATGAATTCGAAGGCACGGTACTATGAATATGTCAAATGCAAGAAGAAAATAAAAAATAGCGCTCGCATATTCTATACATTAATTTAATATAAATTTTTGTTTACTTTTCAATGCGAAAGTTATGTATATACTAAAGATTGGAGTGATGAAGGAACCTCAAGCATCTGAAAAGGATCTGAAACTTTGAGGTTCGCTTGACAGCCTGAAATCATAAATAATTAATACATTTTACTAACTTTGTTTCATTACATATCCACATAAATTTTCACTGGTAGTGAATGGTGAATTTTTTCTTAATATTGGTCGCAATCGATACACTGTGCGCCGTCGTCTTCTTTGTGCGCCGTCATTCTCGTAGACAAGCAAAGACTCTTTGGTGGCAGCATAGAAATTTTAATGGACTTTGGCGGATTTTTATTTGCAACAACCGCACCATAGCAATAATAGTGACAACTTGCAAACTTACATACACACACACGTAAGTGTAAATAGTTATGTAATGGAAATGGCAATGGAAAAATATAATGGCATAACGTTAAATGCTTAAAAGGCATTTATAGCGGATGCTTGCAATGGAAATGGTGTGTAGGCATTTTTCTGTGTACCAGTAAGCGACTATGTACGTTTAGATGTGTTAGTGAAAGGAAACACATATATGTGCATGTGTAGATACTAAATCATTTTATTGTATTAATGGCATTTTAATTGAAGAACTAAAAATATTATGGAATAAAAAACCTTTAACCTTTGTGAATGGTAGCCTCGACTGAATGGGGAAGAACGGGGAATTACAATTTACAATCAAATAGATTTATGATTTTCTACGATTTAAGTGCTTCTGATTATCGTTTGTGAGCTAAGGCTCAAAAAAATATTTATTTGTGCGCTCACCCAGCTCCTGTTTTACTTGTCTAAAGTAGAGCTCAGAGATGTGTCCATATGGTTTATTAGCGAAGCAATTCAAGTCAACCGACCGAAGTATTTTTGACACTGTCCAATTGGTTTAATTCAAGACTTGCGCGAAATAGGAAGAACAGAAACAATTTAAAAAAATTTAATCGTTTTGAGCTTTATCTAGTGTTGAAAATTTTCTTAAGTTTTTTAAGTGACATACCTTCGTTTTTTCTTAATATTTTTATAAAAAAACACTTATTTGGCATTTTGGAAAAGTGGAAACTCATTAAGTATGCCACCCTGATCAAAAAGTTCCCGGAAGAACCGCCTGGTGACGCTTTGAGTCAACTGATTTGAGTTGTTGTTTTTTTTTTTTGTAAGGTTGCCATATCTATGATTAACATTCCGACCATAATTGTATCGCCATTGCTTGACATTTGTAAAAGTTACGCCGTCTCGAGTAAATCTAGCTCTGCACATGTTTTCGATTTTTTACAGTTTTAAAAATTAATTTGAATTCGCAACAAGGAGTTTGTATTAAATTTTGTCTTCAAAATGGATGTCGCCAAAGTCTTGCATTCCACGACTGAATCCGTACCCAGCATTCATCAAACTCGTCATTACTGGAGACGAGAAGATGGCTTACGAGTACGGGTTGGTGGGAGAGTATTGTAGCAGAAGCTCTCTATCAAACTCAAATTTAAGCTAGCAGAGCATTCTAACGGCTACTTCAAGTGTTTTCCAAGTGGATTGGTTCCTTACTCCAGTAATGCTATAACTACGCCTACAGCCAATCGGAAGTTGGAGCCCTGGAATCATTGTTTGTGTGTTCAAAATTAGTCAGGTAATGCCTGATTTCACTCTCGAATACTTCGCAGTCATAGTGGCATAGGGGGAAACTGCTGGGCTGATGAGCTGGCTAGACAGGGGTCCCTCGACATGTTTTCACGGGGAATTGTGAGAACTTGTGCTCTGCTTCTAGAAAAATGGTTCTCGCGTCAACACAACTAGCACTGAGTTAGTGCAAAGTCACACTAGCTACGGATAGATCGGGATCGCTCGAGGGAATTTCTAATGCTAACAAAGCCGCAACTCTCCAATTTTGTGCGTGTCCTTATCGGCCATTGTCCGCTAGGTATCCATGCGGTGAAGCATATGATTACTTCAAGCGGCAAAAACTGTCTGGAAGATGACATGAAATAATCTCTGCACCCTTTCCGCAGCTGAGCTGCTCTCGTTGGGCTAAGATTCAGACATCTGAGGCCTCACCTTTTTGCCACACCTGCGGATATCACATACCTGTTGAATTCCATCAGCAGTTTGAAACAGTTAATGCAAATGTAATTAGCACCCGTTTTGGCTGTTATCCTCCAATTCAAAGCCCCTTTTCCCGTTTTCCTCATATACGGTTCTTCCTTTTCTTTGATTATTTGTTCGGGTGAGATCTCGCCTGGGCAGCCATTTATCCTAACTTAACCTGCGTAGCATTTGCAGTACAACAATACTGATTTAACGAGGAGTTTACATAACTTCTAAAAAAAGGTGTATCCAAAACTTTCTTGTTTGTCTGGAGATCTCCAAAGCTGTCCATCATTTATCTGCCAATTCTACTAATTTTTTAATCAACTAGACTTATTTTGACGCCAACTACTATCTCACTGTAATCATTTTCATTAACGATTTGCAATATGTCAAATTATTCGACTTATAAGAAAGGAAAAGAGTTACATAATTGATGTAGAAATAGAAGTAATTCAAACAAACTATACAAATCAAAGGTAGTAGATTATTTCATATAGATTTCCTTTGATATTTTGCTCGTAAATATATATAATATAAAGCTGTTCATGCTCCGTTAAATATTCTACCGACAACTTAAATCTTAATTACCATTTGTCGAGGGATCGATCGGGTGCAAGTATACATATATGTAGATAGGTTTATGCTATTCTAACAACAAAGTCAAATAAATAAATTGCGTAATATTCATTTTTTATTAATAAATTTTTTAGCTGCACAAAAACTTTTGTTAATTCCAATTATGATACCAATCAATACACATTGACAGCAACAGTCATCAATAAAATATTTTTCCATTACGCGCAGCGAGCACAACATTTTAATTGCGCCTTTGGGAGTGACGCATTGGCAGACAAATAAATGCCAAATCATTGGAATTGGATTCAAATGCAAGTAAAGAATTGAGGGGGAAAAACAGAAAAGAGAAAAAAAAAAGAACCAGTCTAACGGTTAGACGCGATAGAAGTGAAACCTTCCGTAAAACAAACTGAGAGAGAATGAGACGAAAGCAGCATTAGGGGCGGGATAATTATAGGTTCATTATAATATTGCTATAAAGTTCATATTTTGTTTTCTTCATTTTATTATTATTCATCCTCAATGTTTTCAATTTCAACAAATGATACGAGTGGCTTATGATAGCTAAAATATGATACAAATGCTTTGGTTTCGATGTTGTCAACATATCTTTGAAATACCGCGTCAAATGTTGTTTTTGATCGTGTTGTTGATTCAGTGCGATTGTTACACATTTTTAAATTGAATGTTGTATTGAGAAAGTCAATTGAAGGAACCGCTGTGTCCAATGCAAAATTTACGTTAAAATCGCCACTTAAAATCATTGGAACTTTATCGTAATCTTTTCTAAGTATCCGCGATACTTCTGGTGTATACTTTATTAAATTTTCGTGAATGAATTCCGTGATGCTATTTATTAATTTTTTTTTCTGTCGATATTCACGACACTTTTCTGCATTATTTTTCGGCATAATTGCGGTAAATATTTAAAAATGAAAATATTTACGAATATAAAAATACACACGCGGTTGCTATTATGAGCGTCCCCAGCAAAACCTGCGTGACCGAAACTCTAACACAATTACATTTTTTTGAATGTTACAAACACATATGCACGCAGGTTTTGCTGGGGCGTGACCGAAACTCTAACACAATTACACATATGCACTCGTATTTGTTTGAAAATCGACTTTCTTTTTGGTTCTCCGTCACCTTTGGAAAATGTGTAAACAGTAAGCAAACTTTATTCAAATATTTTCCCTCATTTTTGCATCAGTAAAATTAAACAAACGCCGTTAGCCGAATGGGTTGGTGCGTGACTACTATTCAGAATTCGCAGAGAGAACGTCAGTTCGAATCTCGGTGAAAACACCAAAATTAAGGAAAACTATTTTTCTAATAGCGCTCACCCCTCGGCAGGCAATGGCAAAACACCGAGTGTATTTCTGCCATGAAAAAAAGCTCCTCATAAACATATCATAAAATAAAATAAAATAACTGTATAAAAAAAATTTTTTTCTTGTGATTCGAACCAAGGATTTTGGATCGGAAGCTCACAATGCTAGTCGCTCGGCTACCGCGCCATGCTGTCGATGCTGGCCTAAAAGTTATTTAGTACGTCGCTACGTTTATATCAACATATAATATAACGCTTCGTAACTAAATAACTTTTAGGCCAGCGCCGACAGCATGGCGCGGTAGCCGAGCGACTAGCAATGTGAGCTTCCGATCCAAAATCCGTGGTTCGAATCACAAGAAAAAATAAAAGTTATTTAGTTCGTCGCTACGTTTATATCAACATATAATATAACGCTTCGTAGCCAAGAGGTCGCTTTTTCGTTTCACTTTTCCTCAAATCACTCCCAACGATTCTAAAGAAGTTTTCACTTCAAAAATTAATTTTTCTACGGGAAACAAATTTAATATCCTGTTTCTGCATTTACAGGGGCGTTAGAGAGTTAGAAAGGTTGAATTTGCATATCTAAAAGTCTCCAATTCAAAATAGAATAACTTTTTTTATATTCATCGTAAAAATATTTTTAAAAATGGATTTTAAAGCTGATGACTAGTACTTTGCGATGCCGTTGTGGAAAATTAAAAAAAAACTTTACCTTGCCCAAAAAAAAATTAAAAAAAATGGACAAAATCTGCATTTTTTGACTTTTTAACCTCAAATTGCCAAAAATCCTGACGTGCTGAAGCATTTTCAAGGTCATATTCGTTTTCAGCTTAAAAAACCTTAAAACCTTAGTTAAAATTATTGAAAAAGTTTTTTGGTTGTTGGCCTGTGTAATTAGCGCGTACACCTCTGTTTTGCCGTGCGTCTTGATGCTGTTCCACAAATGCAGAAACCTACTGTTTTAATCCGACTTCGAACGGGAAATGGCTTTTTCATAACAGAAATACACTTGGAGGTTTGCTATTCCTGCCGGTTTTTCTTTTTTATGCACGGAAATTCGAACCTAGGCACTCCCCAATTTTAGTCACGCACCAATCCATTCGGCTACGGGGGCCTGAATAAAACTCAAAATTATTACATTGTTGCAGTTTCCATTAAATTCTAATCATACCTTCGAATAAACCACTTTTGCGGAAAATTTAAGACCATGTCCAAAAACTTGGATCACCTGACATGGATGGAGTCGCTCTAATGGTCGTAGCCGTAGTCAAATGAATTTGTTTTCGAGCTCGCTGAAAATGCCCAGTTGAGAGAAGATGTAATTAATTTACTCACAAGAGCGTTAAAGAAAGAATTCTGCCGAGCCCTTTTTTCTTGAAATTTTTAAAATTTTAGCTTATAATAAATGTAATTCACTCTATATGAGAGTAGTACTAAAAAATAACAGTAAAATTCTGCCTCTAAACCGAGAGACATCCAAATACCAAGTCAGGGTAATATCTAAATGCTTATCCATTCGTAATTTTGGTCTTTAGAGTACTAAAAATTTACTTATATGTACTTTATTTGAGTGAAGTAAATTTTAGCGAAGTAAAATTTTTTATATTATACATACGTAAGCGCATTACACAAGCATTAAGGACGAAGCATTCGGTTTAGCTAGAAAATAAGTTTACATAGAACAGAGAACCTTAAATGAGGATTGAATTTTTTGAAAGCTTTGTAAATAAAAACCTTGTTGTCCCCGGTTGGTATGCTGAATGAAAAACTCAACAAGGGAGCAGCTCTGAGCAGCAACTAGTAAAATATAATATAAAAGAAACTTAACAAGAAGAACAGTCTCATCTTCTTTTGATTATTGCATAGCTCATTTATGCCTTAAGCATAAAAGTAAATACAAAAAGGCACCACTAATGCAAATCCAAATCATTGAAAAGCAAACTGACGCTGTAGCTAACAGTACTTCCCCATGCTTCATATTCCATATAACATCTATGAAATAAATAACTTTTCCAACTGCATTGGCTTGCGAATATTTCCCAACAAAAAAAAACCAAAAAACAAAAACTTAAAAAACAGAATATTTACACAAAGCAAGCATAAAACAAAAAATGAAACGAAGGTAATTGCCTAACGGTTATTTATTCGTTTGTCACAGAAATTTCACTTGCACTCTACAACCTTCCATTTCGTTTTTTGTCTTGCTTTTGAAGTTCAATTACGGACATACTCTCTGCTACCCTACAGCTCTTCAAATCAGTAACTGAGTTTAGCCTTTTAGAACTCAGCACCACTCAATTCAACTACGCAGTTGACTGACCCGCTTAACTTTCCCCCTACCTCCGCTTCGCACAACTTCAGCAGTCAGCCACTTGACGTGCTTGGTAGATGAGCAACGGGTACTTGCGTCACAACTGTGCGTACGAATATCACGAATATCGGCAGACCGCGTATTGTGGCCATAGCGGAAATTAAGTCAATTTTCGTGCTGTTGGCCATTGCGGTGTGCTCCATCCGCTCTTAACAACACTTGGCACTCTCCCACAGTATTCTCTACAAGAATTGGATGATGAAAAGTTATACATACAAAATATTCTTACTGACACATATGAAAATGCTTTCAATATTTTTGCTTTGAATATAGGTAAAATGGAGCAACTAAAATTATCAATATTCTTGCAATCAAAAATGTATTTGGAAGAGTGAAAAAAGTAATGCATTCGATAATTTGATAATTGATAATTGTTTTGTGCAACCTAAATGCGGGTAGTGGCCTCAGTTTGGAAAATTTACGTAAGCATTTGACACTTAAGTGAAACGACTTTTAGAGGTGTGGCCAAGATCAGACCGTTAACCGGCTCTCAGCAAATTTTAAAGAATATCCAAACAAATATCTAAAAAATTATAATCAATTTAAATAAAACAAATTATGGTCGCAGGTATTTAAGAGGAACATTAAATGTACTGTGCTCTAACAACCCATAGCAATTAATTCTGCCACTGATGATATCGGCAATAAAATTTAAATAGCACAAATTTCTTTCGAATGCCTTTTAAGTGCGCAACATAGACTCCAAATCAAAGAGGCGCATTCAAGTCTTGAGCGAGCAAACGTAACAAAACGAATTTTTCAAGTATAAGGATCAGCAAATTTTTTGCTTTCACTTTAACAAAAGCTAGAGGCGGATAAGCTTTAGTTAGTAAGCGCTAGGTTGTTCAATAAGTTGTGCGGTTCGATAAGAGAGAGGGTTGTTACTAACCTTAACTTTTTTTAATATATTGGTGCACTCTTCATGGGGCCTAACCACAAAAATAGTACACTGGTTATATACAGCAGTGGTAAGGCCTATCATGACATATGGTGTCTTAGTTTAGTGGCCAATACTTGAGAAAAGAACAGCTGTAAAACGCTTACAAAGTATTCAAAGGGGTACTGGTATCTGCATAAGCGGGGCACTAAAGACTACGCCCACGGCAGCGATGAATGGCATGTTGCACTTATTACAGATTGAGGCATACAGCAAACAGCTGGCGGCGAAATTGGTACTTAGGTTAAGAGAATCTTCTAATCTAGCCACTAACAGGAGGAGTCACGCAAGGTTACTAGATGAATACCCCTTCTTACATCAAACGACAGACTTCTGTAGCTCAGTAGAGCTGCATGGAAACACCTCCTTTACCACAACTTTCCCAACGAGAGAAGATTGAGACAATGGGGTAATGGACAATAGAAAAGGAATCAATATCTGTACTGATGGTTCCAAGCTAAATGATCAAGTAGACGGAGGTCATCACTCTGAGCAAATGAGTGCCAACATTTCATTCAGGCTACCGGATCAAGCTGAAATTCTGGATATCAGGGAAGACCTGTTAGCCCTAAAGAAAAGTATTCTCACCACAAGAGGAATAAATATATATTAAGATATCCAATCGACCCTGAAAGCATTACAATAGCTTAATATTAACTCGAAGGCAGTAAAAGAAAGTATCGACGTTTTGACAGAACTATCACAGTAGTTTACAATAAACCTGATCTAGGTGCCGGAACCGAGCGACATAGCAGGCAACTGCAAAGCAGATGAACTAGCGACATTGGGTACCACATTACCGATCCAACCAGACAAAGCGAACATACCTATACCTTTAGCAACTTATAAGATGTTTATAGACAAACACACTATCAGAGCTGCCAACAGGCTACATACTCAACCGCTGACCTGAGCAACAAGTAGAATGACGTGGCCAGAATGGACAATGTTGAAGGTAGAAGTCTGGTGAAATACTCATTTTTTATAGATATTTTTTAGGAATCTTTTTTTTTAAGAAAATAAAATGCGATAGAATGACAAGCCTACAGAATCATAATCAGTTTAACTTTTTTATTTCAGATGTCCTGCAAAGCCAAATTTCCCCCCACGCTTACTTTGGTGCCACACTACCACAAAAAAATATGTAAAAAAAAAATTGTTTTTGTATACTATTTGATGCCACATCGATCGCATTTTACTTTCTTAAAAAAAATTCCTAAAAAATATCTATAAAAAATGAGTATTTCACCAGACCACTACCTGAAGCTGAACAGGAAGTACATCATAAATCTTCTTGGGGTCATAACATGGCAGTGTCTGATTGGCAGGCATGATATTTAGTAGATTGAAGCACCCTATAACGACTATTGCAGAAGCTGTAACGACATTGAAGAAGAAGAGACTATAGATATATTAAAGCCACAGGTTGGTTTAATGAGGACAATGTAGAGTGAGGAGAGCGGACAGCCCTGGTGGTATCACAATGGGCCTACAGCAGGCCTTGGTGCGTCAATTGACAACCACTATACTTACCTACCTACACTCTTTATATGTACGAACGCATGTGATGTTTCATTTCAATCTGTCCATTCATTCTTTGTTTAGTATCGACCTGTCAGTGATTGAATTTTTATTTTTGGATGGCTAAAAACCAAAGAAAATTTCTGAACGAATATCGAAAGTGTGTAAGCACCTTTCGCCATCTATTAGTACAGTAGGAAGAGTTTGCTGAATTTAAACGTGGTCGTACAAGCCTTGAAAACGATACACGTCAAGGACGTCCAAAACAGCAACAACACCACAAATTGTAGAAGAAATACAGGATATCGTACTGGAAAATCATCAAGTGAGTGAAAGAGATTTAGTAGAATCCAGAGGCATCTCATTTGGCAGTGTAAGCAATATTTTCATGAAGTCTTGGATTTCAGAAAGATGTGCGCGCAATGGATGCCGAATTCCCTAATAATTCGAGTGTAACATTTAGAGCGTTTTCGAAAAGATAAAGTGGATTTTGTGCATCGATTCATCACTCTGGATTGGACTTGGGTATATCACCGTGATCATAAATCAAACCAAGAGGCTAATGAGTGGAGTGAACCTAGTTCTTCGGTTCCGAAATGCGTTTATGTCCAGAAATCGGACAAAAAGGCGTTGGCATCAGTTTTTTGCGATGCGAAAAGAATTTTGTCTGTGGATTACTTGCAAACTGGTAAACTAATAAATTCGGAATATTATTGTAACCTTTTAGACCACCTGAATGAAGAAATTCGTGAAGAATAAACATAGTTTGCAAAAGAAAAAATTTGTTTCATCAAGGCAATGCACAGAAGATTTTGATAATAGCTAAAATCCATGAATTAAAGTTCAAATTGTTACATCATGCATCGTATTTATTAGATTTTTTCCATACCTAAAAAAATGCATGCCTGGAAAGCGTTTTTCATCAAATGATAAGGTCATAACAGCTGTGGAAGCGTATTTTGCAGCCCTTCCTGATTCTCACTTCAGGGATGGAATTCATAAATTGGAATTCCGTGGAATAAGTCTATTGATGTTCAGACAGACTATATTGAATAGTAAAGTGTATTTTAAACCATAAAATTGTGTTTTCCTTATTGAACCGCCAAACTTTTTGTTGTTTAATTGGCCAATGAATGTGTTGCGGGAATCAAAAACACTACCCAAATGGAGGATTCCACTAAAATAAACCAAATAAAACAAAGTTTCCAGGATGGTACGAAGACAAAGACCAAATGCGAAGGGTGACTTTATATTATATAATAATATTCCTTAAGTTTACAGAATAACCGGTTACTGTTACACCAACTGTAAAGGTTATTGCGATCTTCATGTAAGCAAAGCATATCACTGGAAACACGTACTTATAGATATACCTTCAAATCATGAGCATTTAAAACACATTGTGCGTTTAGAGGGCATTGAGAAATATCATTAATAATTATGAGAGACAAACTGGCCAAAGAATATTTTATTGTGGAACAACTGACGATTCAAGGAATACTTAGGATTTAGCATTATTCGCAAGAACTACCGAATATCGGTTATGAAGACGGAATTTAAGCCAATCAGAAAATGTGGAATGAAATCCAATTTTCGAGAGCCTTTGTAAATGAAATGTTATGAGCATAGTCTGTATATATATCTGGTTCATTAAGCTGTTTGAGAATTATCGATAGCTAAAGTTTGGCAAGTCATCATGAATCATTCAACCGCAGAACAACGCTTCCGAATTGAGAAAATTTACTTTGAAAACATAACAAGTCTGTTCGCGAAGTTCACAGAGCAAAGTGTTGCAGAAGACGCCGAAATGTCGATTCGTCGTCGTTCTCAACTTATTGGTCTTTGCCCTATAACTGCGTGGAAAATTTTACGTAAGGATCCATAAAATACAGCTCGTGTAAGAATTGAAGCCAATTGATCATCATTTGCGTCGCATTTGTGCCGATTGCGCTCATTTCGATTTATTATTCATATTTATTGGAAAAAGCATTAAAAAAATGGACTGATCGAATGGACCATGAAACTTGTAGCCGCGGCGGTCATATGCCTGATATAATATGAAATACATAAATGTCACGCAATTATCTACCAGAATATAATAAAATAAATTCGTTCCCGCACTATTTTTGTTGTTTATTATCATCTCGAGCTCTCAAAAAACACCCCATAGTATTTACTTGACAACCAAACTCAAATGATTTTGTACAGTACTGTAAAAACAAACTCATATACAATGAGAAATTTTATATACTAAATATGCCCGCACTTATTTCAGTAAAATTTACCACTTCCTTACTTGTTTTCTTTCTTTATATTCAAAAGTTGACTTATTGTCTTCTCGCCGCCTTTCAGCATCTGTGTCTGATTATTTGATTGTTTTCTTTGCTGATGCTTTCTTTTTGTTGTTATGAACTGTGGCATTTTCTGTGGCAAAACAAGTTGAATGAATTTAGGAACTTCCAAAAAGACAAACAATAATAATTTTACTTAGAAAGCGCACCCAACCCAGAACTAAGTTCCACAGGCGGTGGCCAATTTTTAGGGTTTTATGCTGAACTACCAATACATACCGCAGTTTGATTACAATTTTTAAAGTTTTCTTCGCTCTCGTTGCATTCATTCAATTTGAATTTGCAAAACAAATATTATTATCATCACTTAAACCACTTTCCCCCCTTCTCACGCACAATTATTTCCTTACCCCTTTATTAAGACGCAAAATAGCTGTCATTTTTCATTGGTTTAATTGAAATTTTTAGTCAATTATTCACGCCCCAAATTTATGGAAAAAGTTTCGCCTGATTACATGTACGCCATGCTGGGTAGGGTTGACTGGGTTGAATGGCAGAGCGCACTCAATGCCAGTGCCAAACTTGTCCAAACTTTTGTTTTTTTTTTTCATTTCTTTATTTATTGCTTGAACTAAGGAAAACCCGTGGGAGCACGCACTGGTATGCAACAACAACAAAATGAAGAAAAACAAATAAACCGAAAATGTGTTAATTTCGTGAAGGAGTTAATGGCAGAACAGAATTTGAGCGAAAACTTTATCTTCATCAGTGAGATTTCAATAAATACGAGTATTATACTTACACACGCACATATTTGGGAGTAAGCAAGTGCTTTGCGTAAAGTAAACAAAACGAAAACGCACGCAAAACGAAAAAGCCAACAACTGAATCAACGTCGGAAACTGAATGCTTTACTACTTGTGGTTTTTTGACTTTAGCGAAAAAAAGTAAGGGGGTGCGACTATGTAAACTGGCGCCCTCGCTTCCTGCACTACCTGCGTCCACACCTGTACAATCGCAGAAAAATGCGTGATTTATGCGCTTTATTAAATTTTATATTGTATAATCTTTCATTTACTTCCATTTACGCCTTTTTACACACTTCAATGGTCAAATGGGTTATGTGAATGTATGTGTGCGTGCGTTTGTGTACTGTATGTATTTACCCAGCAATGAAACCCCAAACTAGCCAGTAAAAATGTTAATTTCCAGAACATTATGCGACCTTTTTATAGAGAACTTTATTAGTTTAACCGAAATTTATTATTAATATGAAATTTTTGTGTGCATTTCCTAAGAAATTTTGGTTTTTAAAGTTAACATTAACTGAATGTCCTGTAAACAACTTGAAGTAATAAGTTAAATGAAATAATACATTTTACAAAATCTGGGCATTTCACTGGAGTGTGAAGATCCCGATACCCCAAGCGTAAACGACGGAACTGTCATTCCGCTACCCGACCTTGACAAGGTGAGAATAGCGATAACGCGGCTAAAGAACAACAACGTCGCGGGAGCCGACGGGCTGCCCGCTAAGCTATTCAAACATGGCGGCGAGGAGCTGGTAAGGAGCATGCACCAGTTGCTATGCAAAATATGGTCGGATGAAAGCATGCCTGCTGATTAGAATTTAAGTGTGCTCTGTCTATAAGAAGAGCGATCCTGCAATCTGTGCCAATTACCGCGGGATTAGTCTTCCAAATATCGGCTATAAGATTCTAGCGAGCGTATTGTAAGAAAAGCTGAAGTCCACCATCAACTATACCTAACCTAACGTATGGCGCAGAAGCGTTCCCGATAAAGCGTCGCTTGGGGTGTTGGAGTGAAAGATTTTGCGGAAAGATTTTGTGGGGTGTTGGAGTGAAAGGTTTTGGACCTTTGTAAGTTAGCGACAGCGAGTATCGCAGGCGTTGGAACAGTAAGCTATATGAGCTTTACATCGACACAGACATAGAGCAGCGAATAAAGATCCAGCGGCTACGTTGGTTGGGTCATGTCGTCCGATGGATACAAATGCTCCGGCTCTGAAATTATTCGATGCGGTACCGGTTGGGGGTAGCAGAGGAAGGAACCCCTCCTCTGCGTCGGAAAGGTTAAGTGGAGAAGGACTTGGGTTCACTTGGTGTTTCCAACTGACATCGGTTAGCACGAGAAAGAAACGACTGGCGCGCTTTGTTAAACTCGGCCAAAATCGCATAAGCGGTTATCGTGCCAATTAAGAAGAAAAGGAATCCATTTTTATCATTTCGAGTTTGTAAGAGTCTTTTTTCAACAATCTCATGCATTGCACTTGTCGCCAAGAGACAGATGCGCTCTCGGTATTTTTTACTCTTCTTGTTGTTGACACTTCTAAAGATTTCGTTAATATAAAATCCGGCTTCGGCATTCGTTTGTCGGGAATATGTTTCTTCTTCAAGTCCTTTTCAAGTTATGTTGATAAAATTTCCATAAATTTTTTACTTACTGAGACCACTTTCATAATTAACGCTAAAAGTATTCAATAAATAAAAATAAATAATTGGCGCCAACGCTTTTGTTAGGTGTTTGTGTTTAAGCTTCACCGACTAGGGTCTTAATGTTGTTCCACAATTGGCGAAACCCATAGCTTTAACCCAGCTCTGAATGGGAAATGGTTTTTTCTCGGAGGTTTGCCATTGCCCGCCAAGAGGCGACCGCTTTAGAATTCTAAATAATGTTAAATTACAACCACCAACTAATGCTTCGTGTTTGACGATATCGCAAAAATTACATTCAATAATTTTATTTAAAATAATGTGGAGTGAAATAACTTACAAAACTATTTTTTTTTTTTTTTAATTTTGACTTGGACCACTTTGATAATAATGGGCTCATACATTTAGTATGGAATTGCATACATCGTCGCTTTGCTACGAAAAACGTATTCAATATTTTTGGGAAAGACAAAAAAATATTATTTATTGCACTTGAAGTCTTTTAATTTAGACAGCAAGTAGTGAAAAATGATTTTATTAGGTGCTGGGAACTATGCCAATTTTGAAACTTTTATATGTATATTTATTTTTTCTTTCTTTCAGTACTTAGAAAATATAAAACTAATATTAATAACCAATCTAAGGCTGCTAAATAAACCAACGTATTATTTTAAATTAAACTCAATAAAAAGGTTTTTATAGTGTATTTGTTTTTCTTTTATTAGCCCTTTTAATCTCAAATTAGTAGTTTTAGTCCATAACTGGACTAGTATATTTGGAACTAGTATGAAACTGGTACATTTTCGTTCGAAATCTGACTATTAGGACATCGCCATAAAAATTGCAAACACTAATGTCAAAATTCTAATGTATGCTGACGATTTGGTCTTACTGGCGGAGACACGTTTGGCCTCTAACAATTGGTATATGCACTGCACAAATTTTGCTCGCAATGGATATTGAAAATTAATTTTGTCAAGTCAAAAGTAGTCGTTTTTAGTGTAGGTGGTAGAGTATCAAGCAACTGTAACTGAAAATATGGGAATGTCCCAACAGAAATAGTTAATGAATATAAATGCTTAAGAATTCCACTTAAATACGAATATAACCTCACGCTCTCCAAATCTCTAGGTAAGAAGCTAACAGATGTCAAAACTGTCATAAATACCAAATGGTTAAAATATATAATATAAATAATCCAAGAATTAATACCTGAAAGGATTTAAAAATCTTTGAGGCAGCCTCTAGTTCTATTATGCTTCATGGAGCGCAAGTTTGGGGGGTTGCAAGGTTTGAGCAACTTAAAAAGTTGTACGCTATTTTATGAGGAAAATAATATTTTTGCCGTTCAACACCCCAAAGTACATGATACACCCCGAACCCGGATTATTGCCGGAATTTTTATGCGCCCTCTACCAACATATGTGTTTTATTGCGCGGTGCTTAAGCTTACTAATACCAAGGCTTCTTCGTATTCTTGCTAAAGAAACGATCAAATGGAAGGCCGAAACACTTAATGTTGACATATCGCCATTATTAGTATTTTCTTCGGCTCATATAATGGAGTTCATGCCTACACTATTACATAAACTGATTGAAAAACAATTTATTCTGTTTACTCAAAGAGCTTCCAAACTCACACGAACTTTACCCGCAACTTATACCTTTAAATGTGCCGCATTTCAATGATGCATTCTCTGGTTATGCCATAAGCTTGATTTTTCGAGTAAGAAATGCCCTCCTCAATCTTAACGCAAGAAGTTTTTAAAATGCTAACTCCGTTACCTGCCCAGTTTGCAACCTTGGCTATGCCGAAAGAATATATCACTTTATTTGGCGCTTGCCCGATTAACAAAAAGATTTGTCCACTTTATTTTGGGGAAAACGCTTTAGTTTTAGCGAAAGTAATAATCCTTTTAGAGGACGTAACTATTACGCGTTATTCAAATATATATGTTTGGCACACAATCTTATAAATTATTACCATAATTATTTTTATTAATATATTTATATTTTTCTTCTTTCTATTCTGGAATATTATAAATAATATAAATATAAATAATATTATAAAATAAATAAAATACTACTACAACATCACCATGTAAAAAATACCAGCTATTTGTATGGAAAAAAGACAGTTGCCTGACTAGTTGGGTCTGGGTCTGACTCATACTAGTTGTGAGGTAGTCTACAACTAGTACATTTCACTACGGGGAATATTTCATGCTTGCGTGTTAAGCACATATTTTTTGCTTTATTCGTTTTTCCTTGTATGTACGAGTAGCTTGTCATGAGGGTAACGAAAATGAAAAAATATCGTCATAACTACAGCACAAAATCGTTTATTTCTTTGTGTCTAAGCATTGAAATTGCAACAAAAGCAAATGGTGCGTGCCGCCGGTTTGATTGCGTGCTTTGAGATGCTGGGAAAAAGTTATCATCAAAGGCTTATTAAATTATATGATAAGAGTCATTTTATAAAAAAAAAATAGTAGGCTCGGCTATATGTTATCCTGCAACACACCCCTTCAATGTAGATGGCATTTCATTTCGTTCTGTCAGTGTTGTTGGATATTTTAAGCATTTACACAGCATACATAAGCAGGCCACATGCAAGGTAGGTATTGTGTGTACGTTTCATTTGGTATCGAAGTTAACAAAAGATTATGATTGTTGTTCAGAAAAATTTAAAACAAAAAAATTTAAAAATCCGGTTTCGGTTCGGGCATCAGCTAGGGTAATGAACAACATTGGAAGGTGTCCAATTGATCACATTTCTTTTAACATGACGCCTTGCCGTGAAAAATAAATACGTATGTATGTAGGCCATGAACTGCGATTGTTCAATGTTGGGCCAGCGAAACAGTTTAGTGAAGAATTTCTTAAAGTTGCCAAAGGGCGAGATTGCTATATACATTCCTATCACATAAAACACTTTTGATATATAAATACTTTTTTTTTGCACCCTGGTAAGAATAGATGTAACAAATAAACAATTTTCTCGAACAAAAATGTATAAGTCTAAACAATGATGTTATTATTATACTGAGTGTAGTGAAATTTGGTGAATAATATTTTTAGTTTCTTCCACACAAATTCCTTATATGGAAGAAAATTCTCAATATCGTAAATTTGTCAAAAATAAAGGCGATTTTTGAATGACTTCGAACTTTCACTTTGTTATATTAAAATTGAGTGAACTATAGAACTACATACTTAAACTTTCTAAACGTACGGCTTATGCGAAGCGCTATTATACGTACTCGCCTTGCAAATCCATCGAAGAGTGGCCACGTAAGTTTATAAGCTGATAGGCTATATTTCTCACTAGTTTGCTGTACGAATCTAAATATAACTCAAAAATATGGGAACCCCACTATAAAACTTTCAAGGATTAATAACCAAATTCTCAGCTATTAATGATAAATATGAGAAAAACTTATTTAAATAAAAAAAAAATTCGAAAAATTTAGAACCAAAGATGCTATTTTTGATGTCTTCAAAAACAATTTTTTTTGATAATTTTTTGTTTTAAAAATTAAAAAAAAAAATTTTTTTTAAAATAAAAAAAACTATTTTAAAAATAAAAAAAAAGTTAATATATTTAAAAAAATATTAAGAAAAATCGAATCCCAAAATTGCCAAATTAATGAAAAAAAGAATCAGTTTACTCATTCTACCTTATTAACTGCAAGCCTACAAATAAAGCAATTTGCAGAATAATGTACGACAATGCCCTAAATACTTGGATCACTAACTTGCATTCGCTCATGCGCATTTTCCACTGAAAAGACAAAACTTGCTTTTTATAGATATATGCGTGTATTGTAGTACACAATGAAATCTTTAATAACATATGTGAGAGGCAAACTATTGGGAGGGTGAAGAACTTGCCCGACATGTACCCTTTCCCACTATGAAAAACACAGAAAATAATTATAAATTTTACTTGATTCGCACAGAGTATAAATTTAGTCAATATTACAAAAATGCATTAACACGGTGCTGTGATAGTATTTAAATTTTCTTTATTTATAGGTGAAATTATTTAGGTTATTGACCCCCGCATTTTGATGCATTTTTCTAAATTTCGTATTTAGTCCAGTGCTTTGACTCATACGGCTTTTTATTAAATAATAAACTGGTTTTTATTGAAAACTACTGAAAGTAAATGAAAAGAGTTCAATATCTTAAGGTGTGGATTGTTTTTTTTTTTTTTTTTTTTTTTGGAAGACAACACTTTTGCATAGAATTAATTACTGTGTTAAGTCATCTAATACGCACGAACGAGAGGCAAATGTCTCTTAGCATATAAGCCAAGCTACCCGACGAGCCGTGGATGCTTTCCAAACAACATCAAGGAGTGTCTTACGTTGTCGCCAATCTCTAAATGAGAAGGCCAAACAATATCGTAAAATCTTATGCTGGGTTCCAGGCCACAGAGATATAGCAGGGAACTGTAGGGCAGACCAACTTGCAAGAGAAGGTACCTGTATGCCAGACATAAGTAATTTTATGGAGATACCTCTCGTAACCTGTAAGCTTCTCATTAAGGACGCACTAATCAGTTCTGCAAATCAAAGATCGATCAGCGCTAACACCTGTGAAATTGCTAGGCAAACATGGCCAATGCTAAACTTACGTCTGTCTAAGAGTATTATAAAACTGAGTAGACTTCAAATCAGGACCTTAGTAGGGGCCCTCACAGGTCATAGAAAAGAAAAACCTGCATTGCGGTATTCCTTGATATATCCAAGGCGTTCGATAATGTATGCCACTATGGGCTACAGAAGAAAATAAATGCGTTGCTACCCAAGCAGTACTTCTCCATCCTACATTCGTGTTTATCCGAGTAAAACAAGAGTAAAACAAGAAGATTCATTTTCATGTCTCAAACCAATCAAAGCAGGGGTTCCCCAGCGAAGCGTACTTGGCCCTTTATTGTATTTGCTCTTTTCATGCGATCTGCCATGCAATTCAAACTGCGTAACAGCTACTTTTGCCGACGATACAGCTATTCTTTCGATAGGAAACACGGAAAACACGTCGACATCACAATTACAATTAGCAATAAATGAAATATATGACTGGATCAATAAATGGCATATTAAATTAAATGAATGCAAGTCTGTGCATATAAATTTCACCCAAAACAAAATCATATATGTTCCAATATATTTAAATGGTAGATAGGTACTGCAAAATATCTGGGCATGACTCTAGACGCCAAGCTAAGATGGAACGCCAATTTAAAGAAAAAGAAAGAAGAAATGGAATTAAAATACAGAAATATGTGTTGGCTTATGGGAAAAGAATCAGCACTATCCACCAATAATAAAGTGATTGTATACAAACAAATTCTGAAGTCTGTACGGTCCTACGGCGCACAGTTATGGGGCTGCTCCAGCCAACGTGACATTCAATCTATACAAAGGCTCCAAAATAAAATTATTAAATATGCAGTCGGTGCTCCGTGGTATATAGTCACATACGTATTCTAACTACATGAATACATATGTGTATAGCCACATATATTATATATATATGTACATAAGTATATAAACCTAATTATGCATTGAAAAGAGAGAGAAAGATTGAAGTTGTGTTAAATAAAATGAGTACTAATTTACAAATATGTTTAAGAGAACCTAGCCTAAGTTTAATAAATATGTGTATTACCGTTAATTTACTCTTGTTACTATTTTAAGAAATAAAAAAGTTTCAGTTTTGATAAAGACACTGAAGAGACGTGTTTGAATAGCAAAACGTTATTATATCCATAGCTCCGATCTTGAACGCGACCTAAATATTGACTCGGTGGCAGACACAATAAAAAAGATAGCAAAAGCCCACGATGAAAGATTAAAAAACCACGTTAATACGGAGGCCTCTATTCTTGTTAATCCACACCTTAGCGTTAATTGTTGTATATACCTTACTTTCTAAATTCTAAACAAATTGCTCGTTAGTTAATAAAATTTTTCTTTGTAACTAGTCGCAATGTAAAATAAAAAAAATAAATAAGAAATAGGAAATCATGCAAGGAGATTAGGCATTTACACGCATGATTTCTGTCGTAGCTGCAGAAATGAGGAGGAGTTGGAAACAATTCAACCTCTATTTCCACATGCTCAGCTCTAGCCAGAAGCAGAAACCGATTTTTAAAATCCTACTTCTTAACAAATATAGATAATCTATACACTTTAGGTATCTAAAACCTTTTACACTTCGTCAAGAGCTCAGGATGGCTCAATATGGAGAGGGAAATGTAGCCCAGCCCCCGCGGCTCACAACGAACCCATTTCGTGGTCTAAGTAGAATCGTTGTCTCTATGTGCGATGCGGCTGCCAAACCTAAAAACTAACATATAATAAAATTTGATACGCACACTTCGCATATATTACAATAATTTTCTTTGATACTCCTTCTGCACTTTCATCACCATTTCTTATTATATAGGTACACATTTTATTTATAACTATCTGAATTCTGTTAGGCTCTACCAGGCCAAGTGTGCCTCTAACAAAGTCTATGCATGCATCTCACCCCAAATGCGTGCTTTATGCTTATATAAAAGTCATATTATGGTCGAATATTCTCTCGTGTTTCTAATTAGTAGTTTGTTACCCACACACCTTGTCAAATTAGTGTTCGATGTACTCCTGAGGCCTCCTTTCAATGCAAAGCCTATTTACCTGTCTTCTTCCTCTTCTGCACACCATGCTTTATGCACATTTCTGCTTACTACATAACAGCAATAAATAAGTAAACAAGTTCATGCCAAAACAACATCATTCCTTGCCTTTCATTTATCACGAGCTTCATTAAAACCGGAATTGAATGTTACTCATACGCCCCATCAATTGCGTTTTAAGTTCTACTAGTATTATATTACTAGCTGCACAACATTTTACTTTAACTAGCCACCATCAATGCGACAGGTCATTTCCGCTACACATACAAACATACACAATCGTGCAACAAGGATATAAACTTTCATACGTGTGCAACAATAGACATTTTTGCAGTTGAGACTATGAAATATGACTGCGGTCTGTGAGTTTTTATGGCTTTTTGGATTTCATTGTTCTTTCTGCACTACTCGGCGGCATTGAAGTGCATTGTTGCAGAATTTCCGATGTCAATAAAGCGATGCGCTTGACTTTCTGTTGGTGGTCCCACTTGAATGCGACTTAAAATAAGTGTACGGAATTTGTTTTATTTAATAACTTTCTAAGGATAATAAAATGCAATCATTGCAGCTTCAGCTGTCGGCTTCCGATTGAATAAAATTCAAAGAAAACAACACAAAGGACATACTTTGGGTGTACCTTAGATGACCTCGATGAAAGCATTTAATGGAGGAGGGGGAGTAAAATACAAAATACAAAATTTTTGCAAATGGCGTCGTGTGTCTATCGTATTTGGCACTTGTTAACTAGACATGTGTAGGAGACAAACAGATAAGTAACGAAAAGTAATTTATTTTTATAAATAAAAATGGATGATTAATTTTGCGACTCCCTGTATATAGTACAACAACAAAAGCCTAACTCTTCTTAGGTACAGTTAACCTCAAAATCAGGTGCAATCGACCAAACAGAAAAAGGTAAAAATAGCCAAATCGGATTAAGAGTGCTTATTATTCAGTGATAGAGTTCGCAACTTTAGTGGGAAAACTGGGAAACTGATGTGCATTTTCTAGTTGATAAATTAATTTATATTCAAATTTGTTTGAAAAGCCTGTAGTTTAGTTGGCAACAAAAGCTATCCTATAGATAGCCTAGTTACCACATTCAAGATTATTTCTAAATACATACCCTATGATCAAAAAGTACCGGGAATATTAAATTTAAACGAACCGCGCACGTGAGAATCGGTCCATACTTTTTTCTTATGTTGGTAGGACTGTAAAACACACAATTGTCATTTTTTAGCGTCATCGGATCATTGTGTTTGCCTGGCCGGCCGGAAATGTGGGCAAACAATTCTTGGATTTTGCACGATGATAACGCGCTATCGCACCGAGCCCAAATTGTGCTGGATTATTTGACCAAACACCAAGTAAATACCATCGTGCAAGCACCGTATTCACCTGATATGGCCTCGTGCGACTTCTTTTTGTTTCCCAAGTTGAAATTACCACTTCGGGTGAGGAGATTTCAGTCGATAGAGGAGATCAAAGAGAATGCGACGAAGGAGCTGAAAGCCATCCCTTCATCGGCCTACCAGAGGTGCATGGAGGACAAGGTTAAGCGTTGGCACATGTGTGTTGCTTCAGACGGTCATATTTTGAAAGAGATAAAATATATTTGCCTGAAATTTAACTCTGTTTCGTTTTATTTAAACATTACCGGTACTTTCTGGCCATAAGGTAAATGTGTTTTAAATATAAGAAAATGCGCAATACCAGCGACAAAGAAAAATGTGAAAACCCAGCACGATTTTTGAGGCCCCTTAAAACCGCATATTTTAATGGGCAATAAAACTGCATACTCGAAATTCTTCTGAAAATTCGCTTAAAAATTCTCACTAAAAAAGTGAAAATTGTGACGAATTTTTCTAAATTTCTTACAAAGTTTGGAACTTTAATTAATATGTCCAATGTTAAATAATGATCGGTATTTATGTTGAAAACCAGTGAAAAGTAAATTAAAAAGGCGTATCAAAATGTATAATCACAAGTGGTGCGTGGGTTTTTTCTCGATGGGTGTTTATATTTTACTTTTAAGTATTTACGTGCGAATATTTGCCACTGTATGTACGGAGCAATCAAAAGAACGCCGGAAAGTATGCTCAAATGAAATTCTGTGATGCAGTCTGAGCAAAAACATTAATCACAGAGAACGCAGCAAACAAAAAACGCCATGCACGGAAATAATAAAAATCACATGCAGGCAAGAAAGAAGAACGAGGAAACAGGTAAATGTGTTACATTATTCGCAAATTAATTTCTCAACTATGTGCCGTAAAGCAAATACGCCAAATATACCTGCAACAATGCTTGTGTGCCATAACTAAATACTGCATACAAAGTATACTGAAGTGTTTGGATTTTTAGTACTCTTTTTTGTTTTTGTTCTACTTATTTCATCAACCATACAAATGCAATAAGGGTGAAAAACTTGCAAAGGAGTTTAAATGGCAAGCACATGAGTGCTGTAAAGTGCATAAAAATGCGTATGTATGCATGACTTTGAGTTGCAACATAAAAAGTGGCATGCAACCATGAGACGTGCCAAGCGCATGTCATACATGACATACAAAGAGCAAGAGGGAGAAAAGCAAGTGAATGTTTGCCACCTGGCAGGCAATACACACACACCCACACACACACGCATGTACGCTGTAAAGGCGTTTGCATAATTTCACTTTATGCAGCTTTTATTTTTCTTTCTCGCTTAATGTGTATGCTAAGTGTTGTTGGTTTTGTCGTTATGTCAGTTGAACAACATTTTATACTACTTTTTCAGCTGCAACTAGCAACTAGCAACATGCCCACAAGGACCTCGCAGCGGGCGTGTAAGATGTCAGTATTCATGGTATTTGCGCCACGCCGCATTTCCCCTTCAAGTTGCGTACTTGCCACACAACCACCTGCGCAATATCCTACTGTGCTCATACCTGTGTGCAACACATATTGGAAGTTATTGCTTGCCAATGCCAACTTGCTTCTTTGTATCTAATCCATGTCTGTTTTTGTTGATGTTGTTTTTTGCCTTTGGCTTACCATCTTATAGCTGCTCTTGTAACTTTGACTGTTGGCTCGAAGCTTGCAACGAATTTCGAAACTATGCAAAGTTGTGATTACAAAGTGGGCGAAAATTAAAACGCAACAAAGTATTTGCGCTGCAACATTGTGCGCAATAATTTAAATAACCCAAATGGGTTGCCGCACTCGATGCCGCCTTACCATCTTATCTCTTCGACACCTTGCCACCATGTCACCATAATCGCTTCTGCTCTAACCAATGATGCTCTTTAATTTGCGCGCCGTCCACATCACCGCGCGGCATTCTCCTAGGCATAGCTCGCTTATCTGTAGCTTTAAGTGTTTTTGCGTGTTACTTTTACTTCGCTTCGCTGCTGAATTTTATACTTTCCACCTCCATTCATGCTAGATTGCTTCACGCTCTAGTGCGGACCGCTGGTAATGCCGGCGCTTGCTTACATAGTTTTTCGGCAATGCCCCACACTTTGCGACAGTGACTTGTGAGCCCGTTGCCATGTTGCAATTACAACTTCTGCAATTTCTTGCCGCTCGCCAGCTTGCAACATAATCTGCTGCCAATTAGTTTGGCATAAATGAAAATAAACGCTTTTGCGCATCTTTGTGTCGCCTTGTCGCTACTGGGTGGTCAGTGCCCGAAGATGGCGTTAAACTTAGTAGTAGCCACAAGGCGTAAAATTCACCTAAGCTACTGAAATTGGATTTAATTGTGCGATTTGCCTTTTCTATTTGCACATTCTCTTAATTTTTACTGTGACGAATTATTAGCCGAATTTATAGGATGGAGGAAAGAAATTCATATCAAATGAATATTCGTCTCGGATTTTTGAGTTGTTCATTCATCTAACGGGCGATTTTTTAGCTATTATTTTTTTAAACGGTTGGTTTAAACAGCTGACGCACGTTTCGTGTTTTGTTTTACTGTCAAACATTTTCAGTTTGGTCTATAATTTAACCAGGAATCGTCTTACAAATGAACAACGCATGCAAATCATTGAATTTTATTATAAAAATGTGTGTTCTGTTAAGAAAGTTTGTCGTGCGCTTCTTCCATTTTATGGTCAGTTTAATCGGCCCACTGAATCGGCTATTCGAGCTATTGTGACTAAATTTAGAACCAAATTTACATTATTGGACATAAAACCACCAACACGCTTACGTAGAGTGCGAACTGAAGAAAATATCGCAGCTGTATCGGCCAGTGTTAATGATGACCATCAATTATGGATTCGACGACGTTCGCAGGAATTGGGCCTCTGTTACACAGAAACGTGGAAAATTTTGCGAAAGGATTTAGGTGTGAAGCCTTTCCAAATACAGCTGGTGCATGAATTGAAGCCGAACGACCTACCACAACGCAGAATTTTTAGTGAATGGGCTCTTCGAAAGTTGGCCGAAGATCCACTTTTTTGTCAAAAAATTGTGTGCAGCGACGAAGCTCATTTTTGGATCAATAGGTACATAAATAAGCAAAATTGTCGATTTTGGAGTGAAGATCAGCCAGAAAAATTGCAAGAGCTACCAATGTATCCAGAAAAGGTCACAGTTTGGTGCGGTTTATGAACTGGAACTGCTGCGAATCGTAACGTAACTGTGAATGGTAAGCGCTACCGTGAAATGATATCCAACTTTTGTCGGCACGCTGAGACATAATTGAGGTTCTATGCCGTTAATGTGACGAATTATTTCATCTTTTAGATCTTGAATTGTTGCTGGCTTATCGACGTATACCTTTTCTTTCAAATAACTCCAAAGAAAGAAGTCCAACGGTGTCAAATCACATGATCTTGGCGGCCAATTGACATCGCCGTGAGATTATTCGGCCATCAAATTTTTCGCGCAAAAGAGCCACTGTTTCGTTAGCTGTGTGACAAGTGGCACCGTACTGTTGAAACCACATATCGTCCACATCCATATCTTCCAATGCGGGCCATAAAAAGTTCGTTATCATCTCACGATAGCGAATACTATTTTCAGTAACTGCCTGACCGGCCTCATTTTGGAAAAAATACGGCCCAATGATGCCACCGACCCGTAAACCGCACCAAACAGTCACTCTTTGTGGGTGCATTGGTTTTTCGGCAATCACTCTTGGATTATCATTCGCCCAAATGCGGCAATTCTGCTTATTGACGAATCCACTGAAGATGATTTTCTTCGATATGCATTTTGATTTGAACGCCCGTTTTCATAATAAGCCTGAACAATTTTAACGCGTTACTCGATTGTGGTTCCATAGTTCAAATTGAGTTAGTCTGAAATTGAAAAATGTCAAATGAAATGCAGAAAAATCTTGACGTTTAGCTGTGGTTCACATTCAACATCGGCCCTTTAACCACCCTTTACAACAAATGTCATATGACTCAAAGTTTCAAAGTTAAAAAATAGAGGCAATTTAATAACCTTAAGCAAACGATTTTGTGAAAATTAAAAATTGATCCTTTTAGACTTCAGTACTCCTATGTTACTCATACGGCACTACTCCATAACAGCTCAAAGATTTACTTCGCTCTGATTGTCTTACAAATAAAAATGACCAATATTATTTTCGCTCATATAGTAAATATATGTACATAAACCTAGAAGTCCTTGCATACATGTAGATGCGTGTGTGTGTGTGTTAGCTCCTCTTGATTCTTCAACATCTAATCAAATTGAAACGTTTCTCCTTTCAATCATTCAATGTATGCTTATTCGCTTGCTGCCTGCTGCTGCCCTACTGACAACGCCATTCTCTATTGCTAGTGTTGTTGTTCCTGTCATTGTTAGCATAGTTGGAGCCTGATGCGCTACTATTCATCAATATTTCAATCAATCACTCAGAGCCAGCAAACAAATAGAAGCAGTAGGCAAACAGGCTGTATAAATAACTTTATGCGTTGTAACTACGTACAAACATACATATAAAGGTATAAATAAGTATGCCTGTATACGTATGGGCTCGATTTAGTTAAGGAAACGTTTGAATTGTCATCACGTATTCACAAACAACACTTGCAGATAGGCGTGCCTGTGGCTGAACGTCTTTGTTGGCTCACAGGTGAAGTTATATTTACATATTTATTGTGAGCCACCCTGCACGAAAATGTTTCAGTACCGAATTTTTAGTGAACTTAGAACCAGCCAACCAGCCAACTTACAAATATTTTTCAATTGTTTCTACCAAATTCGTTGAATAAAAAGTATGAATTAACGAAAATTTTGTATGCATGAATTTTTATGCATAAAACGGACGCACCTGTTTGGCGGATTTTAACTGTCGACATGCTTATGGTGGACATTTAAATGATGTCGATTATCACATATAGGTGTTGAGCGCCGTGTTTTGCATAAAAATGGTGAAACCTGCAAGAATCTAAGCTTTTACATGTTTTATTTTAAAACAACATCGAGCACGTCTTTTGAAAGACTCTTAATATAATCGAAACTATTCTACCATATTTCGAAGTCTTTTATTATTTTTTTTTCACCAAAAAATAATGATTCTTTTCAGTCCCCGGTTTATCCGAAGGCGAAATCTAAATTTTCACGCATAATGCAAAAATTATCATTGGAGCAAGATCTGGCATCTTCTCTTGACAACTTTCATCGAAATATGTATTCAGACTTGCCGATGCAAACACACATCACTAATCGCTCGTTGAATCACGCGCTCCCAAGGATGTTAAATTACAAGGTTTGGCTTTCAGCTATGGTGAAAAACGCAAATGAGCGAGTAACTTCGGTTACTACGCCAACGAATTCTGTCCGCTCATTTCACACGCATTCTTACGCTCGTCCAATCAGTCGTTGTTCAGACGAAGTAACACGAGCGAAGATTATGTTAATTTTTTTCGTATATCACCATTGCAATCTAAATTTTTCGTAAACAAACCGCTGTCATGACACTGGTTACGTCAGTCAATCGGCTGATTCTTGCAAATTCGCTGAGAGCCAGTTAACGGTCTGACATTGGCGCCACCTTCCGAATTTTTTTTACCATGAGACACACCTCCACACTAATAATTGTAAATATCATTTAAATGTAAAAAATTTGTTCACGCAATATGAGTGAATCCCAATGCTGCCAAATTCGCGGTTTTAACTGCAGATTACAGTTTTTTGTACAGGTACAAAGTACAATCCGACTGGAGTAAAGTCCAAATTTGAACGGATAAATTAAGATGTCTTTATTTCCACAGTAAATGAGGATGGAATATTTTGCCAAATCAATTTGACTAAAACCAATAGACGAAATACCAAAAGGTTTTTTAAAACAGAAGATTTCTTTGAAAAATTCTTTAGATTAGACTAAATGTGAGTTCTCAAATCAAATGTATAAAAAAGTAGAAAAGCAATTGCAACTAATAATGAAACCGAGTTTTTTTTAAACAGAATGGGATTTAAATATTCCAGTTTATAAATTTGGTTTTTGTTTGGTTTAATATAACAAAATAACCTTAGGTTAGGTTAGGATATGGTGGGAGTCGGTCTGCACGACCAACTCACTTAGACCTTACAGGTCCGTTGTGATGCCACTGTGCTACACGGGAACCTCATTTATCTTCCTTCGTGGAACCATTTTATGGCTCTTATGAAACGTAGTATTGATCCCAACCCCACGCCAGATAGCTCTGTAAGAAAATTAAAAAAGTATTTACCCAGACAACCTGCTCTTATTTTAGCTAGAGCTGAACAATTGCAAAGGAAGTGCCCAACTGTTTCTTCCTCCTCCTCATCTCTGCAACTTCTGCAATATTCATGGGAGAAAACTCCTAGTTTCCAAGAATGCCTGCCAAATAGCCAGTGACCAGTTAAACAAGCCAGCAGTTAAACAAGCTTCGAGATATTGTCTCTTGAGAGACTAAGCAATTCCTTTGTTATTTTCTTTTTTATTTGCGGTCTTAGTAGCCCAGCTGTTAGACACGTTTCTTCATTTCCCCATGACCTATTGGCCCCTTGGTTAATGTGGTTTTTTATTATTAGTTTATTCGTGGTCATGCGTATTCCAATGGTCCTTTTATCACTGAACAGTTGAAGAGCAGTACCTTTTCTGGCTAAGTCATTAGCTTTACAGTTTGTAGTTACAGTTAGTAGAGCCGCATTCACTGATTTGATGGCCGCCTGGCTATCCGAGAATATATTTATAATCGTTTTTGTTACGGCGTGCGTATTTAGATATGTAGCCAATTTTTATAGCTGGAACCTCTGCCTGATAGACGCTGCAGTAGTCTGGTAGTCAAACGGATAGTTTCAGTCCTAATTCCTTCGAGAAAACTCCATAGCCAACCTTATCGTCTAGCTTGGAACCATCTGTATAAAAATTTAATTCCGCTTTCTCCATGGCCTTGGTGTCTGCCACTCCCTTCTTGACGGTATACTCGTCTTGAGGAGCCTTTCAAAGGTGAGTCTAGGGATAGAGTAGTCTATTTCTTGCTTGCGACTATTCAGAGAGTGCAAAATAGAAACGTGCCCAAAGCAAAAATAACCTTAGTTTTCTAAAAAAATCTTCACGTTTTGGGCGCATAAGTTGTTTATCCGAAAATACAGTTTCTTCTTTATAGTTAAAAAAATTTTAGAAACAGTGAGGCCGATAAAAAATTTAAAAATTTTCATTACTTTGTGATCCAAATTGCACCACTGACATTAAACTTCAAATATGAGTCAAGCCGTCGCATATATAATTATAATACAAAAAGAGTAAATGATATAAATGGCTAAAAGCGCCAAGTTACTTAGTTTTCATAAAAACGTAGAGGTTGTAACAGGCGCACATGACCGCGATTGCACTAGTGGTTTTTTTTCGTTCATGTCTACAATGTTTTGTTTTGTTTATTTTTTCTGTTTTGTCTTTATTTTCGCTTTGTTGCGTTTCCATATATTTTACATCTGTATGAAAAATATATTCCTATGGCATCTCGGAGGAATGCTATTCAAAATAGCAAATGATTCTCACACGGCTGTCAATTTATGTAGGTAAAATAAATAACTTAGAAGTTTAAACCCTACAGCTCTCTATGTTTTCAAAGTTAGGTTGAATTCAGACTAATCAGAAATAAGTGAAGCAGGTATGGTTGGTTGGCCAAGCTTATGTAAAATTATGTCTACGTCTTGGCAAATTTCGCGAGGGTCCTCACCGAGCACTATTCGCAAGATATACATGCCATGAGATTCAGAAATTCTTAGAGTCCTTTTTGCGTCAAATTTTTTTAGAGCTGCGCCGCTCTCGCGGGACTAAGATTAAAGCATATTTGTTCTCACGTGTTTCCTACGCCTGCTGATATAGCAGGCCTTGATATCAAAAATCTGGTGAACTTCATCAGCAGCATAAAGTGGCTAACATGACCGCAAATTAGTCACCTTTCGGAGTCCATAAATACTCAAACCCCTCCTCCTTCCGCCTACAGCAGTGTTTTATATACAAATAGGGCTTATATGCAAACAACCGGAGAAAAAGGAGACAATCTTCCATTTCCTCTGTGAATGCCCTGCCCTATGGAAGGACAAAATGTTTACCCTGGGCCAACCGCTGTTCGAGAATCTCGAACAACTGTCTGGCTTAGACGTCAACAACCTAATAAGGTTCCTTAACCGCACAGACTGGATATAGTTATCCATAAATAACCGTTAAACAAGTTGGTAACGAGGATGTGGCAACAAAATGGTGCGGCTCCTCGCTAGTTGGATTCTGGAAGAATCAGCGCTTTAACCAACCAACCAACCTGTGACAAAGTTCCACCAAATACTTCTAAAAACGCAAAAACGAAATATAGACAACCGGCTTTGATTACAGAATTTATTCAAGTGAATTCTTAGTTCTAACAATTATTGTGTGAAGTCTTTAAGAAAGGTAAATGAAGAGAGAATGATAAAGAAGAGAGAATTAAATATGCGTTTGGATTGCAGAGTTGCCAAATCGACATTATGCAACATATTCCAGCTCAATCCAAATGCATTCACACTTATTTCAATAAAGAAACTTTAAATTACAAAACTTCAAAAAATTCAATTAAAAATCAAGCAAATTTCAACTTTAACAAGTTGCACGCCTTTATGTGCTTCTCTTTAGACAAAATCTTCGTAAAAATATCAGCTGCATTTTCTTCTGAGCTCACATATTCGGCTTCAATTGATCCGTCGTTGAACTTGTCCCGAATGTAGTGGTACTTGATGTCAATATGCTTGCTTCTAGATTGGACCTGCGCATTTTTGACCATTGATAAAGCGCTTTGATTGTCACACAAGATTTTCGTCGGAGTAGCTACATATTCTTCAAACCCCATTTCACGCAATAAGCTACGCATGAATACGATTTCTTCGACACCTTGGTTAGCCGCCACATATTCAGCTTCCATAGTACTCAGTGCGACAATTGCCTGTTTTTTAGACTCCCAGGCCACAATACCTCCAGCCATAAAAACTGCGAAGCCAGAGTACGATTTTCGGTCAATAGGATCAAAACCCCAATCAGAATCTGTAAAAATAAGAAATTCGTCCTGATTACGACTATAAGATGTTATACCTTTCGACGTTCCCCTCAGGTATCTCAATACATGTTTAGCGGTTTGAAAGTGATTTTGATGAGGATGCGAGTTGAACTGTGAGAGTCTTGAAACTGCATGTGCGATGTCCGGCCGTGAGATGATTGCCAGATACATGAGCCCACCGATTAGACTTTGGTACTCTTTGATTGCGAGCCCATCACAATCGCCTTCACATTTTTGCAGATTTGTACCACTTGGCCATGGCGTAGATCCCAATTTACATTCGTTCATGTTCCAGCGTTTCAGTAGTTCCAGTGTATACTTGGCTTGATGAATCCGAATGGCGCCTCGCAATCCGTCTCGCTCAATCTGCATTCCAAGGTAAAATGATATCGGGCCACGATTATCTGCTTCTACCTGCTCATTCAACTGCTCGATAGTCCGCTTCATCTCGTTTTCCGATGATGTTGCTATTATCATGTCGTCTACATATAACCCGATGACACTTACGTTCCCACCTTGACGCTTGACGTACACACAGCTATCAGAACGACATCTGCTAAAACCCATTATTTCAAGAACTTCTGTTGCCTTTCTGTTCCACTCTCGGCCTGCTTGTTTTAGACCATACAGAGCTTTTTCGAGTTTACAAACTTTATCGCGATTATTGACGTCCTCATATCCAGGTGGTTGCCGCATATATACTTCTTCGATCAAATCACCATTCAGATACGCCGATACGATGTCCACATGATTAACTAAGAGCTGATGTTTTGCTGCCAGTGCGAGCAATAAGCGAATGGTCGAATAACGCACCACGGGGGCAAACGTTTCTGAGTAGTCAACGTTATATTTTTGAGAGCACCCCTGCGCAACCAATCTTGCTTTAAATTTTTCCACTGATCCATCTGGTTTCTTTTTAATCGTAAATACCCATCTTGATCCTATAATATTTTTGTTTTCCGGCCTACTCACGAGTGACCACGTTTTGTTTTTGATCAAAGAATTGTATTCCGCGTCCACAGCTTTCTTCCAGTTTTCTGCATCTTCAGATTGCAATGCCTCTTCTACAGTTTGTGGATTTCCCGTGTACAAACTTAATTTTTGCTGCTTTGCACGATTTCGTGTTTGACGCCTTGCAGGTTCAGCCTCACTTTTCATTATTTCCGAATCCTTTCTGTATTCAGCATCTGATTCACTTATTTCCGTTCCAAATTGGTCCTCTCTTCTGTTTCCAGTATCCGATTCGCTGCTTGCCGTTTCAAACTGTTCCTCTACGTCAACGCTATTAATCACGTCAGTCGTATTATCTGGGTATGGAATCGCAACACAGAACGATTCAGATTCCTCTAGAGATTGTTCCTTGTCAAGTTTATCGAACGATTTTTCGAAGAAAGTGACGTCTCTTGCTTTAATTATTTGACGTTTTGCTGGATCGTAGAGTCTATATCCTTTTGTTGATGTCTCGTAGCCAACAAGTTTGCATTTCGACCCCTTTGGATAAAATTTTCCGCTGCTCCTATTTTTGTTTAGCATAATCGCGTCACACCCAAACACACGGAGATGAAACACCGAAGGTTTCCTTCCAAACCATCGCTCAAATGGAGTTGTATCAGTTAACACTCTCGTTGGTGACCTGTTCCGCAGATATGCAGCCGTGTTCACCGCTTCTGCCCACAGATATTGAGGTAAGCCAGAACTCTGCAACAAACATCTCGCCATTTCGATGAGAGTCCTGTTCACCCTTTCCGCTACACCATTCTGTTGAGGGCAATAGTTTACCGTAGTTTGATGCTGTATGCCTCTTTGTTTAAAATACAACGTAAATTTCGAATTCACATATTCCTTGCCGTTATCAGTTCTGACTGTTTTAATTGATCGTCCCGTCATATTTTCCGCTAATGCCGCGAACGTTTTGAACGCTTCAAAAGCTTCCGATTTCTGCTTCAAAAAATAAACCGAAACGAATCGAGAGAAATCATCAATAAATGTTATTAAATATAACGAACCGCCAAGTGATTTAGTAGTAAATGGCCCGCACAAATCACTGTGTATCACTTCAAGTGGCTCTTTTGTTTTTATTTGTGCATAATTTTTATATGGTTTTGAATGAATCTTACACAAAGCACACGTAACGCACTCTATTCTTTCTGGCATTTTAATATTTAGCCCGATGACCATATTTTTGTCAGATAATTTATTAAAGTCATTTGAATTTAAATGTCCATAACGCGAATGCCATTTTTTCCACTCATTTTCCGAGCACGCAGATTTACAATGCTGCACTTTTAAGTTTTTCGCAAAATTTACTATAAAAATGTCATCGTTTTCACGAGCCTCAAACAGTTTTTCATTGTTTTTGTTTCTTACGATCGCGACGTCTTTTGAAAACATTACCAAATTACCTGATTTTAATATTTTACTCATTGATAGAAAATTACACTCCAAGTCAGGGACATATAACACGTTCAAAAGAGTAATTTTTGCAGTTTTCGTATTAATTTCTATCGTTCCTTTTCCCTCCGAGTATACGCTGTCACCCGAAGCGAGTACAATTTTTTGTTTCCAGCTATCAATATGTTCGAACATATCTTTCTTTGGACACATATGAGAAGTTGCACCGCTGTCCAAAATCCACGAGTCGCTGCTTACGTTGCTGTTCACTGCGCTAAATGCCGACGCCGCCGTTTGAGTCGTCGTCGCTGCTGATTGAGGGCGTTGAGGACACTGTGATCGTATGTGCCCTTTTTGATGACACCTATAACATTCGACGCTGCTGTTATTAATGTTATTGTTCTTGTTGTTGTTGCCTCGAAAATTTCCATTCCATTTTTTGCTATCTCCTTTGTTCTGCTTAAATCGATTGCTGTTGTTGTTGTTTCGATTTCGTGAAAATTCGCTGTTTGACGTTTTTGCCCACAAAAGCCGTTCGTCGCTAACGTTGCCTTTTACAATCTGTCGCCTTTCTTCTTCGAGAATTTTCGATACGAGCTGATCTAGGTTAGGTAACTGGTCTCGACTTTCAACTGCGACCACGAAGCTCTCCATCTCATCCGGCAACGCGCACAACAACAATACTGCTAAAAAATCATCATTTAATTCTATTCCTGTAGTTTTTAAATCGTCGATTATATTTCGAAATTCACCGATTTGCACACAAATTTTTTCTGTTGGCTTAATTGTAAAACGTACAAGTTGTTTGAACAGATTAACCTTTCGGCACGCGGTATTTGCCTTATATAAATTGCTTAAAGTGTCCCAAGCGTCTTTCGCCTTGTTACAATTTTTTATATTAATTAGTTCGCTCGCACGCACACTCAAATTTATTGTTGCCAATGCCTTTTGATCCGCGACGATCCAGGCTGCTTTTTGTGTAGCATCTTCCGGGCATTTGCTCACAATAGTATTCCACAAATCTAATGTAGTTAATAAGCTCCGAGCTTGCACCGACCAAGTCGAGTAATTATCGCTGCTCAACTTTTCAATATTTGCCACCGAAAACATTTTTTATTTTTATTTTAATATCAATTCCGACCCGAATAAATTCTTTTATATTAAATTATCCTGGGCTATGTCTGGGCCCATAACCTTTGTGACAAAGTTCCACCAAATACTTCTAAAAACGCAAAAACGAAATATAGACAACCGGCTTTGATTACAGAATTTATTCAAGTGAATTCTTAGTTCTAACAATTATTGTGTGAAGTCTTTAAGAAAGGTAAATGAAGAGAGAATGATAAAGAAGAGAGAATTAAATATGCGTTTGGATTGCAGAGTTGCCAAATCGACATTATGCAACACAACCAACCAGGGCTTATATTCCTTATCCATCTGATAAAGTAAAGAGCTCCACTCCGGATTATGTGTATAGACAAAATTCGCTGCAGTCATTTGAATCCAACTTAACTACACTCATATGTACAAGGTGGCGCAAAAATCCGACATTTTCTTCGGTACTGCAAGTTTTTCCTACCGGGTCAGCATCACCGCTCGTGCATAACTCGCATGTGTGTATGAGTATGCATGTATGTGTGCGTATTGTTGCCCACTATCACTTTGCCTTTTGTAGTTGTAATTACTCGCATTAACTGTAGGCTGACTATTTAAACAGTTGTTACTCACCACAATATACGCTTAAGTGGCTTTTTTTGTTAAGTTACCATGAGTTTTTCTACTCATCACTAAAGGTTCTATTTCTGCTTAGCAATTCTCTTCTGGTTTCTTTTTTTTCTCCATTCCAAATTGGTTCAGATTTCGGGTTTGCATGCGAAATTTGCTTCAACTACAATCACTGCACAATCACCATTAGCAGGCTGCTCACCTACGTGTTTTTTTTGTCTTTGTGCAGCTGACGGCTGTTCGTCAATTACCTTCTCTTTCCCTCTATCCTCTATTACCGTTAATGCTTTTATGTGGCTTTTTTTACACTCTGCTTTGGATATTGAATTGTATTTCTCATTGCATTGATTTTTCTTGCTTTCAACCGCACAAAATTGTATTTTGCTTGCTTGCTGACTTGATGGGCTGTCCTCCTCCAATTGTCTCTGCACCATTTTTCTACAAAATCATTCGTTTGGGATTTATAATTGATTTATTTTGCGGTTTTCTTTTTACCGACAACTTTCAATTTGCACAATACGGATACTCAAGTCGAACTCAACAGTTGTACAAGTAGTAGTGACATACGAGTAGTAGGGACAAGCACGTGCTCACTTGCGCATCGAAAAATATCAAATGTCTACATATTTTTGGTTTCTTGCGTAGTAAATTTTCAAAGGAGGTTATTTCCTCAGGCAAATCTGGGCTCACACAGGCCTTAGCATACATTCGGGTTTGTATGCCAGCGCTTGTGCTTGTCGAAATAAATCTTACCGCAAAATAATTTGAAAGTATTAAAGTGAACTGCAATCGGAAGTTGATATTGGCTTTCATGCATAAGTAATCCATGACACATATGTACATATATGCTCTTGTTTGCATGTGCATACATACATACACAAGCTCATGGAATTAAGCATGGCAGAAACTCAGATGAATGAGAAAATAGGATGTCCTTTCGGATTCGAATTGATGTAGGCAGAGGAAAAAATGCCTGAGTAAGTAAAGATGTCAATTTAGTACTTCAAAAACTTATCTTAAAAGACAGAGGTAAAATATAATTAATCCGCTATGCAGAATGCGTTAAGAAAAGTCTAAAAAATATAAAAACAAGACTCACAAAGGAGGTACATCTGAATTTTTCCTCGCTCTTACATGAATCTATTCAATTCTTGGCTGCTTCTCTCCCACTCATGAATCTAAACTCTACAAGCTCATCAAACGAAAAACTTTATTGGAGTAGCCTCGTCTTATACGATTTTCAGATCGACTAAAGTCTTCAACATAGGAGCCTGCTGGGCCGAAAGAAAGAGGTGGTTGCTAGAATAATACATTACAATGTTTGGCCATCCGAAGCAAAATTGTGGAAGTAACTTGGGCTACCACGTCATCGGGCTCTACTCGCTCATTTCACGCGTACTCACATACTCGTCCAATCAGTCATTGTTCAGATGACAACGAAGTACGACGAGCGGAGACTTCGTTGATTTTTTTTTTTTGTATATCATTAACACAGTCTCAGTGTTTTCGTAATCAAACAGCTGTCATAACCCCGGTTACGTCAGCAAATCAGCTAATTCCTTCAAAACCCCTGATAGCCGGTAAACGGTCTGGTGTTGACCACACCTCTGCGATCGTTTCATCGTGTGTGCTATGTTTATATATATGTTTAGTAAAAAGACCGCGCACAATCTTGAACTTTTCGATACTAGGCAACGGAAAAGTTTATTCTGCCAAAAGTGAAAAACTCTATGCTGCTGAAAAGTGGAAGCTTGAAAATCAAATGAAAATATATTTAACTGTTTTACCAGCGTGTTTTTTTAGTTTTTTAAACTATTTTTTATTTTCTACTTTTTAGTTCGATTAGCAATAAAAGCGTGTTTCTTAGGTATTTCTTTAACTATTTTTTATTTTTAGTATATATGTAGGGGTTTACGAGTAATAAACTATTACACAACCGCACACTAAATACTAACCTCAATGGTGGTGTGGAAACTAAAAATTCCCAATTTTTGTTTAAAAAAATACCTAATTCATGTTTCTACCGGTATGGCAATATTGGCTAATGTTATAAAAAATGCACATTTTTCAGCGCTCTCAGGAGAAAAAGAGTTTCCCATTTAGTCATCTGTGTTGTGTGTTCCGAGTCCATCAGATTTTTAGAAGCCAGTGAAAATTAAGCTCAAAGATTCCGTTACAATCATTCATACATACAACCCGAGCTAATAAAAGTGTGTTAATTATTCCATTTGTATCTTAATTTTTGTTATAATTCTGTTCTGAGGTAGTTGACTATGACTGATCGTTCGATTTTCTATTACTTCATTATAGGTCTCTTTGTCATTAAAATTTATTTTCTACTTTTTAGTTCGATTAGCAATAAAAGCGTGTTTTTTAGTTTTTTTAAACTATGTTTTATTATGAATGAAAATTATTATTATCATTGCAGTCAGTGAATAAATGATTCGATATATTCGTGTTATATTTAATTTCTTTCTTATCGACTGTGAGTCTAAAGCTATGCAGTTATCGGCCGTGATAAAGAAGTAATCGGGATGAAGAACTTATTTCGTGGAGGGAGCCTGAGAAACTGATTTACAAGAATAAAAAAAGATTTTTCATTTTACAACCAAATTCACCTTACTTTTTGCCCACTGGTAAAAAAAGAAAATATTAATCCTGGCAATCCTAATAAGGATAATGCAAAACTTTTATCAAATTATTGCATTGTCATCGGTCCTTGATAGGTGTGCAAAATTTAAAGTCGATCCGATTTTTAGAAGCCAGTGAAAATTAAGCTCAAAGATTCCATTACATACATACATACATACATACATACAACCCAAGCTAATAAAAATGTGTTAAAAAGTCGCCAATAATAAAAAACTTTTTTAAGAATAGCCGTAAGCCAGCAAAACACAATTTTCAGCGCCTTAATCAGGTGTTCACTGTTCACTAGTTCTTTTCCACAACCTTTATAAGTCAATGCCGGAAAAACTAGCTTCTACCAGTCAGCAAAAACCGCTAGCGTTGACTGAAATTTCTATTCACCTTAAAGCTGGTTTAAACTTCAAACTTCTGGCAAAAAATTAAATGAAAACTATAAAAGTTTGTAAATCATTTTCGCTAGATTCTTCTGAAAATAATATCAATTACAACTGTTGCATAATTAATTGCAACACAACAGCTTATCGAGCCTTTATGGTTTTTGTCACATTTTCCAAGTTTTTAGCTGAGTGACATAAATCATGCAAATTCCCAACAGATCATGAACAGCTGACGCACACATTCTTCTTCTTCTTAATTGGCGCGATAACCGCTTACGCGATTTTGGCCGAGATTAACAAAGCGCGCCAGTCGTTTCTTTCTCGTGCTAACCGGCGCCAATTGGACACACCAAGTGAAGCCAAGTCCTTCTCCACCTGATCTTTCCAACGCAGAGGAGGCCTTCCTCTTCCTCTGCTACCACCAGCTGGTACCGCATCGAATACTTTCAAAGCCGGAGCGTTTGTATCCATTCGGACGACATGACCCAGCCAACGAAGCCGCTGGATCTTTATTCGCTGCGCTATGCCTATGTCGTCGTAAAGCTCATACAGCTCATCGTTCCATCGTCTGCGATATTCGCCGTTGCCAACGTGCAAAGGTCCAAAAATCTTACGCAGAATCTTTCTCTCGAACACTCCAAGCGTCGCTTCATCGGATGTTGTCATCGTCCAAGCTTCTGCGCCATACGTTAGGACGGGCATGATGAGAGTCTTGTAGAGTGTTAATTTTGTTCGTCGAGAGAGGACTTTACTGCTCAATTGCCTACTTAGTCCAAAGTAGCACTTGTTGGCAAGAGAGATTCTACGTTGGATTTCAAGGCTGACATTGTTATCGATGTTAATGCTGGTTCCTAAATACACGAAGTCTTTTACAACCTCAAAATTATAACTGTCAACAGTGACGTGGGTGCCGATACGCGAGTGCGCCGACTGTTTGTTTGAAGACAGGAGGTACTTCGTTTTGTCCTCGTTCACCACCAAACCCATTCGCTTTGCCTCTTTATCCAGTTTGGAGAAGGCAGAACTAACAGCGCGGTTGTTAAGGCCAATGATGTCAATATCATCGGCATACGCCAGCAATTGTACGCTCTTATAAAAAATTGTGCCTGAGCGATTAAGTTCTGCGGCTCGTACGATGCTCTCCAACATCAGGTTAAAGAAGTCACACGACAGCGAGTCACCCTGTCTGAAACCTCGTTTGGTATCAAACGGCTCGGAGAGGTCCTTCCCAATTCTGACGGCGCTGCTGGTGTTGAGCAACGTCATCTTACATAGCCGTATTAGTTTTGCGGGGATACCAAATTCAGACATAGCGGCATACAGGTAACTCCTTTCCGTACTGTCGAATGCAGCTTTGAAGTCGACGAAAAGATGGTGTGTGTCGATTCTCCTTTCATGGGTCTTTTCCAAGATTTGGCGTATTGAGAATATTTGGTCGATGGTAGACTTTCCAGGTCTGAAGCCACATTGATAAGGTCCAATCAGTTGGTTGACGGTGGGTTTCAGCCTTTCACACAATACGCTAGCTAGAACCTTATAGGCGATATTTAGAAGACTAATCCCGCGGTAATTGGCACAAATTGCAGGATCGCCTTTCTTATGGATTGGGCAGAGCACACTTAAATTCCAATCGGCAGGCATGCTTTCATCCGACCATATTCTGCATAGGAGCTGATGCATGCACCTTACCAGCTCCTCGCCGCCATGTTTGAATAGCTCAGCCGGCAGTCCGTCGGCGCCCGCGGCTTTGTTGTTCTTTAGCCGTGATATTGCTATTCTCACCTCGTCATGGTCGGGTAACGGAACGACAATTCCGCCGTCAACGATTGGGGTATCGGGATCTTCACATTCTCTATGACATGCGCAGCTGTCACCGTTTAACAGGTTCGAGAAGTGTTCCCTCCATAATTTAAGATTGCTCTGTACGTCAGTCACCAGATCGCCGTCTTTGTTCTTACAGGACAACGCCCCGGTCTTAAAACCTTCTGTAAGCCGCCGAACTTTCTGGTAAAATTTTCGGGCGTTGTTCCTATTGGCCAGCATCTCAAGCTCCTCGCACTCACGTATTTCGGCCTCTCGTTTCTTCTGTCGGATAATACGTCTCTCTTCCTTTTTTAGCTCTCTGTAGCGATCCCACATGCCTCGCGTTGCGCCCGATCGCAGCGTGGCTCTATAGGCGGCATCTTTTCTTTCGGCGGCAGCATGACATTCCTCGTCGTACCAATTGTTTTTTCGGGCTCGCCGGAATCCGATTTCTTCTTCGGCGGCGGTACGTAGGGAACGAGAAATGTTGCTCCATTGCTCGCGCATGCCGGTGTGTCGGGCAGTGCTCTCCGAGAGCAGGAGTGAGAGTCGAGTGGCGAATCTTCTGGCTGTCTGTTGTGATTGCAGCTTTTCGATGTCGAACATTCTTTGCGTAGGTAGATGTACGTTTTTTGCTGCACAGAGGCGTGTGCGCAGTTTGGCTGCAACAAGGTAATGATCCGAGTCGATGTTGGGTCCTCGGATCGTACGTACATCTAATACACTAGAAGCGTGTCTTCCATCTATCACAACATGATCGATCTGGTTTCGCGTTTTTCGATCTGGAGACAGCCAGGTAGCTTGATGAATCTTCTTATGCTGGAATCTGGTGCTACAGACTACCATGTTTCGGGCCCCGGCGAAGTCGATCAGCCTCTGTCCGTTACCGGATGTTTCGTTGTGCAGGCTGAATTTTCCGACTGTGGGACCAAAAATTCCCTCCTTGCCCACCCTGGCGTTGAAGTCGCCAAGCACGATTTTTATGTCGTGGCGGGGGCAGCGCTCATAGGAACGTTCCAAGCGTTCATAGAAAGAATCCTTGGTCGCATCGTCCTTCTCTTCCGTCGGGGCGTGGGCGCAAATTAGCGAGATGTTAAAAAATCGCGATTTGATGCGGATTGTTGCGAGACGCTCGTCCACCGGAGTGAACGACAGTACTTGGCGACGAAGTCTCTCTCCCACAACAAATCCGACACCGAATTTGCGCTCCTTTACATGGCAGCTGTAGTAGACGTCGCAAGGTCCTATGTTTTTCTTACCTTGCCCCGTCCATCGCATCTCTTGGATGGCAGTGATGTCAGCCTTTACTCTCACGAGGACATCAACCAGCCGGGCAGAGGCACCTTCCCCATTAAGGGACCGGACATTCCAGGTGCATGCCCTCAAATCGTATTCCTTATTTCGTTTGCAGGGGTCGTCATCAGTGTTGGGAGTTCTCATCCGAGGCTTTGTTGCTGTTTTCATTGGGGGGGCTTTTTAAGTGGCGGGTCCCAAACCCAGCGCACAACCAGCTATGCTGACGCACACATACTTGCTTTTATATACACGCGCATAATTGGCGGTTAGCTATGCTAATTTGTAAAAAAAGATATTCAAATTTTTTGATAGATTTATTCAGAGAGCCGGAAGCAATGTTTAAACAAAAGTGTTTTTCCTCCTATTTGTGGCGTGCGTACAGTTTTAAGCCGACTCCGAACGGCAGATATTTTTATGAGCAGCTTTTTTTTCATGGCAGAAATACACTCGGAGGTTTGCCATTGCCTGCCGAGGGGCGACCGCTATTTGAAAAATGTTTTTCTTAATTTTGGTGTTTCACCGAGATTCGAACCAGAGAGAACGTGAATTTCGAATGGTAGTAATGCCCCAACCCATTTGGCTACGGCGGCCATTTTTTTAGTATCATTAAATTTTGAGTTTGCACATTTTTTAGGTTGCTTTCATTGAATAATAGCACCAACAGCAATTAATAAACAATAATAATTCGCAAATGAAAGAGTTCTAAGTGAGTAAAGAAATTGTATTATTAAAGATTTATGTTGGAAAATAAGCGCAGAATTATCTGTTGAGCAATTAAATAAAATGTTATTTCGATAGCCGCTTCAGAATTTTTATAATTTCCACCCACTACACTAGCACTAACAAATACCTGTCATGCGCTGCTGTGCCTTTAGGGATAAGGGCATTTATATGTGCATACATACGAAAGAGTATTGACCAACACAATAAAAACTCAGCAGGTATTGAAGTCAGAGAGCATCATTTTTTAGTTTTTGCTTTGCCTACCTATTCCCGCTGGACAGAGTTTGGCACACCGCAAACATAAATACAGAAAAAAAATTCTTCTTTTGCTTTAAAATTTTTTTAGTGATAGGATAAATTGGATAAATTAAAGGTAGTATTGCAGATACTAAAATTTAATAGCCAAAAAAACAAACTCGCATCGGATGGGTCGATTTGGCTATCCTCTTTTGTAAGTTTATGCTGGGTTATCGTACGAATGCATAGAGTGTGCAATTGGTTTATTATAGTTTCCCGAAAGGTAAGTCAGCAAAGCAAATGGCTGAAATGTTTTCTATTAATGCAAAGATTGTGCACAACATTATTAATTGCGCAGAAAACGAAAATCGGCTAGAGTAAAAAAACACTCCAGTGGCAGACCAAAAAGCTTACTCCAAGGATGTAAAGGCCTTAGAATGTTAGCCGCAGATTTAAAAGGCAGCCAGCGTGTGAAAGTAGGCCACGAAACAGCCCGAAGACTTATTTTAAAAATTTTCATCAAGTGCAAGAAAAAATCCATTACTATCGCAAGCTAACGTTGACAAAATTCTAGTTTTTGCTTACGCACGCTGTGGAATATTGAGATAATTTTTTTTTTGTGGTATTTTGAGATGAGAAATAATGTTATGTAATAACGTTGGACCCAACAGAGTTTGGAGAAAGCCGCTAACCAGCCTAGAAGTCAAGAAAATCATTTCCGCATATGAATGGTGTACCTTCCCCAATGCACCGCCTTGAAAACGGTATACCCCAAGGCTCTCCCCTCTCAGTGGTACTCTTTATTATAGTTTTCGAGGAAATAAATAAAATTACCTCCAAACAAAAAAGCTTAGACTTCCGGATATATGCTGACGATGCTTTCTTTTACACAAAAGTCAAAGACACAAAATTCACAAATACAAATTAATCATAAAAATAGAAATATAGCTGAGGCTAATGCGCTGAAGACACTTGGTATTGTATTCGACAGCAATAGTCTTGCTACCCGACTTAAAAAAAAAAATAAATAATTGGCGCGTACACTTCTGTTAGGTGTTTGGCCGAGCTCCTCCTCCTATTTGTAGTGTGCGTCTTGGTGTTGTTCCACAAATGGAGGGACCTACAGTTTCAAGCCGACTCCGAACGGCAAATATTTTTATGAGGAGCTTTTTCATGGCAGAAATACACTCGGAGGTTTGCCATTGCCTGCCGAGGGGCGACCGCTATTAGAAAAATGTTTTTTTTTATTAATTTTGCTTTCACCGAGATTCGAACCAACGACCTCTCAGCGAATTCCGAATGGTGATCACGCACCAACCCATTCGGCTACGGCGGCCGAACTTAACATCATCAAACACCTCTCATCTAAGCACCTTCATATCCATACAAACACCCTTATTAGCATAACTAGAGCTTTATTAGTATCAAAAATAGACTATGGCCTGCCTACTTATGGCAATTGCGCAAACTCGAACCTAAAATTACTAAACAAGCCTTACCATACCGTAGTTCGCAGAAGCCTTAACGCATTGCCAACATCTCCTACTAAGTGAATACTTTGCGAGGCTGGCCTACTCTCTATATCCTGATAGATACAGAAGTCTCAACTTTAGGCTAATCCCGAAGCTTTTGATCACCACCAATAGACTTCTTTTTAATACCTTGAAGACTGTTTCCAAACATAAACGAACATACAAGATAAAGTCCGCTATACGAGAGTGCATTTAATCACTGTATAACCTGAGAATTCAAATCCCAGAAACATCGCTTGAATTGTGTCAACAAGCCCCCTGGACCTTCTCCCCCACCTCAATAAACTCTGACTTCCACAAGTTCTATAAAAATAACACTAGCTTCGAACTATTCAAACAACTCTTCGGCGAACTAGTCAACAGAGAAGAATTCTTCACACTGAAATTTGGGAAGCCAAGTGTAATGGTATGCAGTTGTATTTGTAGCAAAGGTGTTGGTAAAATTAAAATTATTGAAGACAACATGAAAAAAGAAATCTATTTAGACATTTTTCGATTGACAATCTGGAACGAAGTGTAGTCTTGTGCATGTATTTGATCTGTTATTTTTTTGAAATGTGAAAACAATTTTTATACAGTGCAAAATACACATCTTTTTTTAATTGTAATTTTCTAAATCACTTCAAATAAATATTTATATTTTTTTATAAATGACGGTCAAACAAAATAGGTTGGTTTAGTTATAAAAATAAATAAATAAATTCGGAGCAAATAGAAGCCCGTGAACCGTTGGTTTTTGATCATCAGGGCATGAAATACCAAATGATAGAAAAAGTTATATAGCGGTCATCGCTCGGCATGCAATAGAACAACTGCGAGTGAATTTCTGCCTTGAAAAAACTTAAAAACTGTGGTCCCTCCCTTTGTCAAGCAACACCGAAACGCACACTACAGGTAGGAGGTGAAACTTGGTCACGCACCCAAGAAATATAAATGACATAAAGATCGGTTTCCCACCACTACCATTGGGGTTCGTAAAATCAGCACTCTGACGCATGAAGTTGGGAATCACTTGATGGAATCATATATAACTTTATAACCGAAAATCATTTGCCAGTGCACAAGGAACGGAAGTTCTCAGCAGTTTTGGGCACAACATCGGTACGGAGCACCTTATCGATGCGTTCCAGTCAGCAGACATATCAAAAAATAAACGGGGAAGATCCACATTGCTTTTATTAATTTTACTGGTGAAACGAACGCCAAGAAATCTTATTTGAGAATTTCTGCGAATATTTCGGATTGTTGGCTGATCACACAGCGCAGCAAAACCAAACAAAAAAATTTAATCCTTGGGGTCTCGCAGTACTGTGCTGATAGGTTAAGAAAAACGAGAAGACACGTACTTCACCTATTATTTGTATCAGTAATTTTTTCCCCATTTATGCCACTTTAAAGCCTACAGCTCTCATTTTATATGAAATTCTGAGATATTAAGATATCCAAACCTATTTTAAATATTTAAAAATTTTCTTTTTCTACTAATATTTTTGCCTTTAATTAAACCTATAGAGCGTGAAAATCCATCCAACAGAGAGAGAGTCTACAAATTTGTATTTTGTAAACGTATGATAATTTATTACTTCATTTCATGCATCTATTGATTCATATCTACTGAGGGAATGAAGTAAGAATAGCAGAGCGTTGTTGACTTAAACGACACGTCAATTGAAACTTTTCTTTAAGGCAAGCCAATACGAGCGTTGCCCCTCAACATGCAACCAAATTAGTGAGGGCTTGACAAACAATGGAAAGTTTTGAAATCTTAGCTAAAAAACAATTACAATAGGGTAAGACTCCGTCAGAAAATATGAGATTTGCAAGTGGTCTTTCGATTTCTTTGAAACTTTGGGAAATATTAGTTCTAGGTAAGATACATTCGAGCCTAAAAGGATTTTGAAAAATTTTCAAAATTGAGTCATCTACGCCATGTTGAAAATCGGGACCGTGTTTTTTTCAAAAATCAATATTTCTTGAACCGTTGGATGGATTTCAATGCAATTTACAGACAATATAGAAACAAATAAGTAGTTTAAACTAGTATTATGTTAAAAAAAAAAATTTCGAAATTTTGAGCAAAAAAAAGTCAAAAAAATTTTTTGAATCAATTTTTAGTTGATTTGGCCAGTTTTTTAGATTTTCTGTTATACACGTAACGATTCCTTATGATTTAACCTTTATTTTGAAAAAAAAAATTTTATGGTGTCTATAATAGTTCTCGAGATATTGCGATTTTAGTGGAAGCGCGCACCGTGAAGTTCGCGGTTACGCAGCGCGGGAGTAGAAAAACGCGCACAGACCTGCAGCAGTCTGCTCCAGTCACTTCATACAGGAACACATAACGCAGCGCGAACCGTGCGTGCGTAGGCGAACCGTGCGTTCGCGCTTCCACTAAAATCGCAATATCTCGAGAACTATTATAGACACCATAAAATTTGTTTTTTCAAAATAAAGGTTAAATCATAAGGAATCGTTACGTGTATAACAGAAAATCTAAAAAACTGGCCAAATCAACTAAAAATTGATTCAAAAATTTTTTTGACTTTTTTTTGGTCAAAATTTCGAAATTTTTTTTTTAACATAATACTAATTTAAACTACTTATTTGTTTCTATATTGTCTGTAAATTGCATTGAAATCCATCCAACGGTTCAAAAAATATTGATTTTTGAAAAAAACACGGTCCCGATTTTCAACATGGCGTAGATGACTCAATTTTGAAAATTTTTCAAAATCCTTTTAGGCTCGAATGTATCTTACCTAGAACTAATATTTCCCAAAGTTTCAAAGAAATCGAAAGACCACTTGCAAATCTCATATTTTCTGACAGAGTCTTACCCAATAGCAAACAATATAAAGTTCTAAATAGCCATCAGAGAACGATAGAATAACGATAAAAATTTAAAGAAAGTTTGTACGTCTTTTTCTAATTAAATTTAAACTATAAAGGAACAAAAAAGGCTTTAGCAGCACTACATAATGTGAGTATTCAAGGCTATCCATAAATTTTCGTTGACACAAATTTATTTATTCACTTAACCAAGCCCATGCATTAGTGAGCAAGTGAGCAATCAGTTGTGGTCATAAATTATAGCTGCAATACCTAAATCACCCAACAAATAGTTAGAAAAGAGTCAGCCTCAAGAAAACTCACACAGCCGCATGACATATACACATACACGCGCCCGCACATGATCATAAGCCTACAAAGATGTTTGTATGTATGTATGTATGTACTCGTACGTATAAGCAAGTAAAAGCCCAGCGCATCATCTTTCGCATTGCAAAAGAATTCCGACTTCAGCTTCAGAAGAATATCCACCATCTGCTCGCAATCAATGCGGCCTGCAACCGCAATCAACGACGTGCCCGACAAGAAAAAGCGAAAAAAGGATACTCATTTGAACGATTGATCCTTTCGGTACGCAGTAAACTGTCCAGACAATACTGGAACTGTAAATGTGAAAAGTGAAATTTTATTGCAATGACAACAAAAATGTGGTGGCACTCAATGTGAACCGTTCGCGCATCGGCCGGCTGCGGCCAGACGACTTAAGCAGGATATATGTACGTATGTATGTATGTAAGGATATAATTCACTATAGTTGCGCGTAGTATTTGGGTGTAGAGTGAAATGATATTTGATGGGTCATAGCAGCAAGTCGCCGAAGGCTGGTGGGTAATTTGTTATTGTCGTTGATGCTATTGTGGCTGTTGTAGGTGTGGGCAGTAAAACTTGCTACCCGCAACATTCGGTTGACAATTGTTGGTCGCACATTTGTCATTTGATTGATTTATTTGTTGTGTGAGTACGTCACGCGCTGAGGTGAGGGGCGCCGCATTGTCCTTCTGCCACTAGTAGCATTCTTTCGAATGCTTCACCAACTATTTACTAACTCGAATTGTTTTCGCTGCTTGCCTGCGTGTGGCGCTGGTTAGTGTGGGCCAATAGTTGGTTTGTGTGTAAGTGGGTGTGATTGAAGTGTTGAGCAAATTTTTGCGGCCAACCGCTGGCAATTCGAATGCCATGAAGCAAAAATAAGGTTAATAAAACGAGTGAGGTGTGAGCGTACGTTTAAGGAATGAGTGAATGGAATTAGTTTAAAGATGTTAAGGCATTTGCACAAAATTAGGGTTGCATACCCATACAACCCATACAATATCGCCCATTAAATATGCAGAAATAACCACCAAAAATTCTCTAAGCTAAGTAAAACATTGCGATTCAGGATAGCAGGAACTTGAGTGCGAAAACAATTTGCGAGTCTGCCGGAATAATAGAGTTTAAGTATTTTTTCAGCCATTGCAACCAAGCAGGTAAGATTATCATCCAAAAGCTAATACTCCAATTTGGTTTTTCAATAACTATTTAAATAAAAAAACACCGATTTTAAGTGATGGAAATCTTTATTTTGAATTTTACGCGTTCTTTTGCTTGTCTGTTTGAGTAAAGCAGCTGTCTAATTCACAAGTGTCAAAAATGATTTAGGTACCACGCCATTTCATTAATTTTTTTGTATTTTGTCGAAATTATTTATAGCATAAGATCCTTATACCAAAAAATGATTAATCTAGAACAAACAGTTAAAGAGATATGATGAATTAAAATTGTGTTTTCCCGCCCACTTTTTCGAACTTATATATATATATATATATATATATATACGAGTATTTGTGTATACGAGTGTATGAGCTTTCCGACGACATAGACATAGAGCAGCGAATAAAAATCCAGCGCCTACGTTGGCTGGGTCATGTCGTCCGAATGGATACAAACGCCTGGCTCTGAAAGTATTCGATGCGGTACCAGCTGGTGGTAGTAGAGGAAGAGGAAGGCCTCCTCTGCGTTGGAAAGATCAGGTGGAGAAAGACTTAGCTTCACTTGGTGTGTCCAATTGGCGCCCGTTAGCATGCGGAAGAAACGACTGGAGCGCTTTGTTAAACTCAGCCGAAATCGCGTAAGCGGTTATCGCGCCAATTGAGAAGAAGAAGATATACGAGTATACCCTATATTGTGCTCAGGGATCACATAAACCTGCTGCATAAATTTCATAAATATCGGTTCACTACTTTGAACGGCTATAAAGACTCTCACGCCCACACACATTGACTTTTTATCACAATTTAAATTTAAAAAAATTCCAAAGAAAAGTAGTCAAAACTGCTCAAAATGTTGTGGTGCTATATTTTATTCAAGCGCTGCCTCCACTGTTTTCACTCTTAGGACTACCTGGGTTTTCATAGTCAATAAGTGTTTCCTACTCGGAAGGATTACTGGAATACTGATATGCTGTAAAATAGGCCAAATGAGTTACTCAAACATTATTTCTTTATCAGCTTTCCTCACGACTACTTGCTTCTAGGTCCTTACAGAGGTGTTACCTTTTAAAAACTTCTGTTTTAAACTACTACCTCGCGGTATATTTATGTACGTAATTTTAGATTTTTCGATGGAAATGGAGACTCTGGCTATTGAGCCGAAATGCTCTCAGTTTTCAAAGTAGCAAATTTTCCTTACCTAGAGAAGTAAACCAATTATATTGTAAGTTAAAAACACTGCATATCTCTAATAAAGCAAACTGCAAATAAATTAATGTGGACAAAAATGTAAAAAAGACTGTAATAAAATAACATCTAATGCTAAATTGGAGATGTAACATCTTTTCAGCTACAAAATTGATGAATTCATAACCTTTAAAGGCGAGCAAATTTCAAAGTCCCACTGCAGGTTTGATAGCAAAAATTTGCATGTGTCAATTTTGTTTTAAGCTTTTAAACTTTTCCCCAGTACAACAGAGTCAGCTGCACTTGATTGGGTGGAGTTTACCTTCTGTGCCAGCCATAACAGCGTACATCATAAAAACAATATGGATTATCTACATACACACTGCTCTATACAAATCCTTAGGGAAGTGTTTGGTGAGAAGAAATGCACTCAACTGTTTGTCGTTATTTGTTTATTGCTATTTTGATTGTTATTATTATCATTGCCACCGCTATGGGGCCATTATTATTGTTGTTATAATTTTTAGTATTTGTTTCTGCACGAATGACTTGTCAGCAAAAACAACGCACTCAGAAACTGTGCCTATAGCAAATGGCACACAAACATATAGAAATATGAGTACACACACTTTTATGCGTTTTCCCAACTACCCATACACTGAAGCATACTTATGCCTGGAGTGTTAAACGAGAGTGGTAGAGAACTAGCATCGATCTACATATGTAACTCTTTGGGTGGTGCTACTGGTTAACGCTCAATATTTTTGTGTGCTCTACGAAGTGGGTATTCTCTCCTTCGGCAGAACGTTGGAATGCGCTCTCAAATACTTACATTTACATTGAATTCAAAAAGAGAAAACCCAACTCTACTCCGTTTTCATAGTCGCATTAACGGTATTGGGGGTTCAAAACCGCCGCATTCCTTCGACAAGAGAAAAAAGTGTTGAGAAAATTTCATTTTCCTTCACAATTAATTGCGCAAATCGAGACACTACTATTTTTATTTCTATAAAAATGCTTAGGAATATTCAACTATTTGCAAAAATCTGCGGATATATAAAAAATACCAAATTGAATTTAACCTTTTTCGAAGCTAAAGAAAGGGTAACCTTCCTTTTTCTAACATTTTTCATGATCAGTATCATTTAGTGGTTCACCGTGAATGCCAAGAATGATCGATTGCGCCCCTCAGAGCGGAGTAATTTTTGTAAGACGTCACATTGATGCGGATATGTGAGCAAGCGAAAAAGAATGCAAGGAGCACCGAATAAATTACTTCCTTTACTATTGCCAATTGTACCAGCGTGACGCCAAACACACAGCGGATCTAACAAGTTCACTGAAAGCGGAATAGTGGTACAAGATGAGCATTTCCTTGTATTCTGCTTTTATCGTGAACTTGTTGTTGTAGCCAGATCGGATATTGAGCTATGTGCTAATCTATTACTTGTGAATCACCAAAATCAACTTTCTAGCTGCAACTTCTCATTTGAGCAAGAAACGTTAAAACATTATTTTTTAATTTTTCCCCACACAAGAATTCAGATGTATTTAAAATAATTAAAAATCGAAATATAGACATATTGGAAGTATGAAACACATCTTTGGCGGAATTCTTCAAATGGAAATAATATTAAAAAAAAAAATATTTTTTTAATTAAAAAACAAACAAAAAATTAATAATATTTAAATAAATAAAATGTTAAGAGTAAAATCAAAATATCAGTTTAGGTGTGTTTAGTTTTCGTATTTTTATTCCCTGAGCCCAAGCGCGATTAACCATATACAACCAAGAGCTCCTGAATATTACTTCTAATTGAGGAAGGAATACCGATCTCACAAAATATAAATACATATCACTGCTCAATGTTACTGCTCTCATGTGCCCTTTGAACTACGTCACAACACGAGCCCTACAAACAACCGTCCTACCCGCCCTCCTCAAGCAGCAGCAATGGTCCCACACTGCAACCATTTTGCATTAGTTCCGAGACAGTCTCGCAGTATAGGGTATGGGGCTGGTGCTTTGGAAGGCTGTCACAAAAATGCTACTACAGAATATTACTCTCGGGCGTGGGTGTGAGCGAAAATATACATTTGCCGTATGTTTTATGTCAGCACATAAAATACTTGTAAATTTCTTAACATCAACTCGAAAAATGCTGTTTCGTTTTCAAACTGGTGCCATGGGAATATACAAGTATGTACTTGTATTTAAGTATATATGTAAGCGAATACTTGCTATTTTCCGTTTTATAAAAATTTGTATTTGAAGTATGTTAAAAGCATAAAGTAAGTCAATTTGATTGCTACCTCAAAAGATAGGCAAGAAAGTCACTACAGGTGTTTTGGTTCGTACTGCTTTCGCATCCTGGAGCATACATTCTATGAAAAAAATATTGGAAATTATTCATTTAAAAAGCGCGCATTACACATGTGTCTAAATTTGTTTGCTGGAAAGTGGGTGCAACTGTCCTCTATAGTGTCGCAGAGTTTGAACACAAAGGGGTAAAAAAATCATACAATGAATTTGTCTTAAATTTTGTGTTTTGAACGGGATTTCGTGTGCCGTATCATTGAAAATGTTGAAGAAAGCCTATAGCAAGTGTGCTTTATCAAAAATACGGATCTACGAGTGGTATAAGGCTTTTGCAGAGGGCTGAGAAGTCGTGGAAGATTTGCACCGATCTGTTCCCCCATCAACGTCTTCAACGGATGAAAACGTCGACAAAGTCAAGGAAATGGTGCTGGAAAACCACCATTAAAGTTTGAGGGAGGTGGCTCGTGACCTTAGCGTGTCTCACGAATCAATTCGCAACATTTTATATCATCAATTGGCCAAAGACGCGTGGCTGATAGACTCGTTCCAAGACAGTTGAATTTCTTTCAAAAAATAAATCGGAAGAAGGGGGCTGAAGACATGCGTGAGCAAGTGAATTCGTACCCAACGTTTATCCATTCATCGAGCGCATCAAACAGGTGATGAGACGCGGGTACATGAGTTTGATATGCAAACCAGTCAACAGGCGGCTGAATGACGCTATTCACATGAGCCGAAACCACCAAAAAACCACGTCAAGGTTGGTCAAAAATGAAAGTCGGTTTCCTTGATTATCGGAGTCGTCGGAGATTATCGTGTACTCGGAGTCTCGGAATTCATTTCAAATGGTTCTACGGTAAATAAAAAATATTATTTGGAAGTTATGCGACGTTTAAGGGGAATGTGCGTAGGAAGCGGCACAATTTGTGGAAAGAAACTCATGGATAACGCACCGTCTCACAAGACTCATATTGTGAACACTTTTTTGACCAAAAACTCGTCAAATATCAGCGAACAACCACAGTATTAGCGGCTTTAGCCCCCTGTCACATTTTCTTTTCCCAAAACTTAATTGTCTCTCCGCGAACGCCGAATGACTAGACCAATCATTGGCATATGTGTATTGCTTTGAATGGGCCCTACTCTGAAGGCGACAAAATAAATTTTGATGATTAAAAAATTAATATGCGTTTTGTTGAACAATTTCTGGTACTTTTTTAACAGAATGTATTGAAAGAAACTTATCGATTTGAATGATTTTGGTGCCATATTAATGGTAATAAGATCCGAGCACAAGTTACAATGGTTAATGGCTAATAGTGTAATGATTATAATAGCCGACCTTTTAAATGCAATCGTCAGCACACGAAAATTCTAATAAAACTAAACTTCGCAACTCTTATAACTGAACAAATATTCTCGTATGTTATTAAATTTAGAATGTAAGCTACAAACAGCAAACTTTTCTAAAGGTTATTGGTCGATTGGTCCACCAGAATATTGAAGTTGAAATTTCAAAAGTCGAGCCAAGAAACACCGAGAGATTGGGTAACTCCTAAAACACTCAGGCTAAAAAGCCCATTGTATTTCAAGCTCTTGAATGTTAAAGGGTAGATAGTCAAGGAAAAAAGGAGAGAAGTAACAAAAGGAAAAAGAAATGAAAGAATAAAGAAATACAGGTAGTTAGACCTGTGAGTATTTTCCAGATTCTTTGGTAAATCTGAAAATATCCTGCAGTTTGAGAGAACGAATTTTTCTCTTTCTCATGACATCGGACCCTAAAATGTGCAGCCTTGCTCTAGCAAATACAGGACACACAGAGAAAATGCTCAGTGATATCCGCCTTCTCTAAGGCTCAATACAGGCAGGCAAATCGGGCCCTCAATGATTCCTATGGTAGTCATATGTTAACCCCATGGAATGTGTTCTGTAATAATACCGACCACCAACCGAACGTATTTTCTTCCAAGTTTTAGAAGAAAGTCCGACAGTTTTTTGTTCGGGCTTGTCACAAAATACTTTGCAGTTCTGCAGCGTTTTGGACTAGATAATCGCTCTTTATGTAAATTGCATACTTAATCGCTGATCCTTTTTCCTCGTAGACCTGATTCCGATTATTGACTATGGTCCCTGTGGGGGTTGGCTAATTCCTTGCAACAGAATTAAGCTTCTTTTTATATTCTTGAATAATCGTTGAGGTTTGCTTTGCGTTCGCCAACGTCTTTAGTGCAGCCATACTGTCGCTAACGACTCCAATCTGTTTCCCGCTCCATTTCCTCTCAATTATCCGTTCTGCTGCTTTGAGAATGGCAAAAATTTCCGTTTGGGAAACAGTTGGTCTTCCTCCCATAGCGTAATGATACTTATTACTTTAATTTAAGTGCCATCCGCCTCCAGAACTTGTTTCATTCTTGGACCCATCGGTAAAGAAAATATCCGCCAAACATCTTTGAATGCACTCTGGATTACTCCATTACCCACGCAATATAAATTTGACATCACCAGAATATTAAGAATCGTTGCAATTTAGTATTGTATAATATTTGACCTTTAAGTTATGTGAAAGCTTCAGTAACTTCAGTTTGAATAAACATCTTGACCCACTTTAAAAATTGACACTGCTAAAAAATTTGACACTTTTATGAATTAATAAATTTGTCATTAAATAAAAACCCTTCCTCCGAATTTTGACGGCCGTCGAATTTGCCACAAAAACCTTTATGTGATACAAGTAATATTTCTACAACAACTTAAGATTGTTCAGGGACCACTGGAAGTTATATCAATCATTAAGTAAAGTAGATAAGAACTTAGAGAAGTCTTGTTGGTTTGAACACTCAAATTATCGAAAGAGTCTGCGGAGGTCGTGCCTATGTATATGCAGCAACTGGTAGCAACTGGAGTTGTCGGAAGATGAACCCAGCGCACATATCATATTTGAATATTTCAACTATGTTCCTATTGTAGTTTAGTTAAGTTAAGAAGTATGATGCATACAGGTGAAGCTAATATTCGTGCGTTGAGTAAGCAAGGAATGTGGATGGTTTTCTCTACTATCTGAGTTAGGGGAAGAAAACACCACTGCAGGTACAGTAATATTCACACACAACTGTACTTGTGTTGATGCATCACAAGAAACAATTTCAAATGAAATCAATGAGAGCACAGCTACGACTACTGTATTATACCTTCTGCTCAAATATGAACGAGACGCTATCAATAAAACGGTCCGCGGATGACATATGGCAAAAATAGATTTTTTGTTTTTTGGTAGGACTGTTATAAGCTTACATGGCAAATTTCAGCGTAATATGTCATACAGTTTGTTTTCTATGCTACTGTAAACAAGTCAAGCTCGATGGAAATTCAAAGAATTTGTTTGAAATTTTGTTATTCCAACAAAATTTCGGCTTCAGACGCCTTAAAAATATTACAGACAACCTATGGAGACCCTGCTCTATCGAGTGCACGTGTTTTCCAGTGGTACAAATCGTTCAAAGAGCGCCGTACATCAACCCAAAAAACCACGACAAAGTCGCTCAAAAATTAAGGTTATGCTGACTGTTTTTTTCGATTACGAAGGTGTGGTGCACTCGGAGTTCCTTCCGCAAGGCCGATTGGTTAACGCTGAATATTATTTAGACGTTTTAAAGCGTTTGCGCGAGAACATTCGTCTTAAAAGGAAGGAATTGTGGGACAACAAGTCATGGTTCTTGCATCACGATAATGCACCAGCTCACACATCACGTCTTGTTCGCGATTATTTGAACAAAAATAATGTTAATATCGTTCCGAAAGCACCGTATTCACCTGATATGGCTCCATGTGACTTTTTCCTGTTTCCCAAGCTCAAGTTGCCGCTCCGTGGAAAACATTTTGAGACAATTGAAGTCATAAAAGAGAATTCGAAGAACGCACTCGAGCTTGACTTGTTTACAGTAGCACAGAAAACAAACTATGTAACATATCACGCTGAAATTTGCCATGTAAGTTTATAACAGTCCTATCAAAAAATAAAAAATTTATTTTTGCCATATGTCATCCGCGGACCGTTTTATTGATACCGTCTCGTTCATATTTGAGTAAAAGGTATGTATTATACTGTATGTATTTTAGCATGACACATATTTACGAGTACATAATATAATATAATACTCCAGACATAACAAAGTGGCAAAATCGCTGAGGTTGCAACACGTGTGAGTCAAACCGTGTGAACCGTAAGCTTGAAATATGATAGAAGTCACGTTGAAGTAAACAACTTCACCTGTGGGAAGCGAACCGTCAGCAGTTTTCACCGTTGCGGCAGTAAGGCAAACGTAGGTTAGATGGTAAGAATATTCTTTGTAAAAAGTCAGTTCTAAGTTTGGATTCAATAAAGGAGCATAGCTCCCCTAAAATATATATTTTTTTAAGCCTTTTAATAATAAAAAGTTTAACTTGTATACATAGGCGCTTACACCGCTTTATTTTTTTGGTGTTTGGCCGAGCTCCACCTACTATTTGTGGTATGTGTCTTGATGTCGTTCCACAAAGTGAGTGATCTAGAGTTCGACGCCAACTTACAACAGGAAATGGTTTTTATGAGGAGCTTTTTCAAGGCAGAAATACTATAAGAGGTTTGTCCTTGCCTGCCGAGGGGCGACCGCTATTTAAAGGCTCTGTTTGTAGAGAAAAGTCAAATACTTAGAGGGTTAGGGAAGAAACTTACAAAGGAATATAATCTGCAGTGAAGGTAAACTTTCTGCAGCGGTCTGTTGGCGAGACAGCAAAGAAAATGAAAAAAGAAACCCAAACGTGTCCACAAAGGTTGAATTCTTAAGTGATTTTTCACCGAAAGAAGTGGTACTCAATCACAGAATTATTAAGCTAGAACAGTTGTTTTTTTTTAATTCGAGGCAGTGTTTTGAATGCGAAAGAGTCGGCCACACAAAAAAGGTATATAAGTCAGGGAAAACATGCTTAAAACATGGTAAATAGGCAGCACACAGAAATGTCAATCACACCTCTTCTGGTAGGTATCGATGCTTAATTTGTAAAAGGCACTCCCGGACAGATGTTTTACATTCGTAGGTGGGTAGGACTACATATTTATGTGTTAGTGACACACATATACCTATACCAAAAAACTTAGTATTTGAAGAATTTCCCAAACGTATGTAGTAAAAGACAGAAAAAGCAGTGCTAGTCCTCGCGTGGTTTGAACTAGTGCAGTCATAAAAGCCGTTCGAGAAAAAAAATCGCAGAAATCCCCTTAGAAAGCAGAAAATCATGTCCAGGGAAATACATTCCAGATCCGAGTCAAGACTAATTAGAGGTGATGATAAAAGTGAGATCCATATGAAAACCTTTCGCTCAACTGGTCATTTTTTGACAACTCGCTTGAAAATTAGACTCGACAGATGCAAGCAGCTTCTTCGATGGCACGCGGACGACGTCCTTGAAAATATTCTATTCACAGATAAGACAACTTTCACTGCTGAAGAAGTTTTTAATAAGCAAAACAACAAAATCTATGTTAAAACTTGTAAACACGCAAAAAATGCTGTTCAGCGTGGCCACCACTCAGCCTCCTCCCAAAAAAAACTCACGTGAACACATTTATTTTTAATTTTGAGACAAAACCAGCTCTCAATGGAAAGTGTGATCTTCTTCGCAAACGTTGCCTCACTCGCAGAAATGCCCTGCATATTGTAATAATTTGAACGAATCGAAATATTGAGGAATTATTCATTTCGCTTTTGATGCGAAGATTCTCTGCTAACACTAATAATATCGAAAAGGGGAACTCATGACTGCGATCGACCTTAACCAACGCCGAAAAATGAGCACTCAGCTATAATAAACCACATAATTCTGGTAAATATAAACGGGGATGAACAAACGTATACTTCGACAGATGAACCAACTGTTTATTCAATCGGATTTTTAAACATCGTGAAAATAAAAAGACTTCCAAGAGTCCTGTACCAACGACATTTAAGATATTCCGTCTGAAGATCATAGAAACTCGTGCGCTATTCTTAAAGTATGTCGGCCATGTAAGTTCCTGTATTTAGTCGAAAGCGAAGTATTTTAAATCAAATACATCAGAACTGCCTCTCACTAATACCCAGTTGTCTTTACTCAATTCAGTCAAAGTTAGCTTTCCTCATGAAAATTGTTTAATTTTTTGTTTGTTTTGAAACTTGATTAAAATAGTGTTCCTACAAATACTATATAAATCAATGAACTATATTTTTATAATTAAAATTAAATGGGAAACAAATAAATTGTCGTGTGCTATAACTTTTTAACGCAGTGTATTTAGTGGTTTTTCTTAACCCTTACAAAGGCCTCATTTCATTACCTCGCCATTACAAAAAAATATATACCCGCAAAAAACAATTTCCACATACTATCGCTCCACCTTAGTGCACGCGCTTATGCTTTCTGAAAATATCCGTTGCCGTTATGGCTGGTTGTTTACTTGCTGGAATGATTTGTGAGCTAAGTCGTTGAATCGTTGCTTGTAGTGTTGTTTTTATTTTTGCTATTCCTTTATGCTTATATGGGAATTGCTTGATATGTTGATTGATTGCAAAAATATTGATATTTCATCATTTGCCAACATCATTTGACATCCCCTCGCATACTGGCGTGCTAACAAATGCATGCATGTTATAGCACCCATATTATGGTAATAAAATGCACATGTATATATGTATGTATGTACAACTCATGCTAACTTAGACGCAAAGGTGTGTATGTTTGTTCCTATGTTGCCGATTGCTTTGCATTGCACGTTAAACGAATTTTACTCGACCCTCCTGCTGCGGCCGCTGCTGCTGCTATTGGTGGCATTAATGCTAATGGAAATTCTAAGTATTGTTAATGTTAATGGTGCTACTGGTGTTTGGTTATAATGACTTATGTTGTTGGTTGTTTTCAATTTGCCATATACCTTGGTAGCTATTATGTTCATAACTGTATCACGGATAACTGTAATCAACTGCAAGTTGCAGTTAAATTTATTGGCATTCTTGCGTTGCCTAGGATATGCCTATTTCTAATGTGGAGTACACAAACATGCAGCAGTGTATGTGCGTATTTTTTAATTTCCTTTTTTCCCGAATAAATATTTGTTTTCTACATCCCGCAACAAAATGATAGCACATCAACGTTTTGACCAATTTAGACTATTTTTCTTATTTTGTTTTGAACATTCATTATTTTTATATAAACATATAGCTCATTGTCTAGCAAAGGCAATATATGTATATTGTATTTCTAAATTATAAAAAAAGTCCAAAAAAATTTTCATCTTAATTCCAGCGAGAATTTTAGAAAAATTAGCTTTATAAAGGGTTTTTCAATAAGGGCGGATAGATGTTGAAATGGAATAAATTGGCGGTGTGGCACGTAGCGCCGTCCTGCTGGAACCACATGTTGTCTAGGTCCATATGGTTCAATATGGGCCATAAGGAATTGGAAGGGCCACCACGTCTACCGAAAAATGGCCGCAATGCGCGCAACGTTTGCGTTAATGAACTCTCATTTTGATAATAAAGTTTTATCATTTGAACGTGCTGTTCAATCGTGTTACTTGCCATGATGATTTGGCATAAACAACTGAATAATAAACAAAAGATTCGACAGATGTCACCAAAACAAAATGGCTGCCACAGGGCGCCAAAATCGACCCGCGCCAATTGAAAAACCCGTATAAGGTGCGCAACTAAGTTCTCGCTGTTTGTCAATAGATACCGCCAGTAGTGTATGCTAGACGATTCTAATATAACCTAAACGGCAGAAACCAAGCTTACACGTATGGTAAACAAACTGCTATGACACATTAGTGATTTTGTTTTGGTATCATATACTTTTGATTTTGCGAAAATGTCTGATTTTGTGCCAAAAATTATCGTCATTTGCGGGAAGTGTTGATTTTCCTCCTTCATTCCAAAAAAACGGCGGCTGAAGCGCATCGAGAGCTATCATACAAAAAGTTTATGGAGATGCTGCTTTAAGTGAAACAACGTGCCGAGATTGGTTCCGTCGCTTCAAAGACCGTCCGCGTGAAAGAAAGCCAAAACCTTCGAAGACGCTGAATTGGAGGCATTGCTCAATGAGTATCCGTGTCAAACGCAAGAAGAGCTTGATTCAGTATTAGGAGTTACCCGCCAATCCATTTCCAAGCGATTGCAAGCTTTGGGAATGATTCAGAAACAGGGGACTTGGGCTCCTTATGACTTAAATCCAAGGGATGTTGAACCCCGTTTTTTCGCCTGTGAACAACTGCTCCAGCGGCAAAAAAGGCCGGGTTTTCTTCATCGCATCGCGACGGGTGATGAAAAATTGATTCATTACAGCAATCCAAAGAAAAGAAAGTCATGGAGACTGCCCGGTCATGCTTCTACGTCGTCGCCTCGGCCGAATATTCACGCTGCGAAGGTTATGCTATGTATTTGGTGAGACCAAGTTGGTGTTTATTTATTATGAACTGTTAAAACCAAGCAAAACCATCACTGGGGATCGGTATCGACTTCAATTGATGCGATTGAGCCCAGCACTGCGCGAGAAGCGGCCGCAATACGCATGAAAAAGTGAGTCTACAGCATGACAACGCTCGGCCTCACGCTACCAAACCCGTTAAAAGCTACCTGGAAACACTGAAATGGAAAATCCTACCCCAGCCGCCATATTATCCAGATATTCCGCTGTCCAATCATCACCTGTTCCGATCGATGGCACATGGTCTAGCTGACCAGCAGTGCCATTCATATGAAGACATCAATAAATGGCTTGACGATGAACAGTTTTACCGTGACGGTATACGAGATCTACCAGAAAGGTGGGAAAAAATAGTAGCTAGCAATGGGCAATACTTTCAATGATTCATTTTGTTTCATTGTATTTTCATCAAAAAACAGCGAGAACTTAGTTGCGCACCTTATAGCTTATTAAATTTCAATAAATAAAAATAAAAAAGTGCAAGTTTGAAGAGACTCAAAAGTCCCGTTGATTTTTTAAAATTTTTTTCGCTTATGGTGCTTGATTTTTTCCTTTACACAACAAATGCTCGAACGTCGGCCAGAAAATGTTCAAAATCAACGTAAATTCGGAAGTACTTGAAACTTGGATTTTTCTGGACTAAAATTTAATGGACTGTAAAACTGTATACTCGAAATTTTTTTCCAATTAAAAAGCTTGGAAATTTAATAAGAATTTGTAGATTACCCTTTTAAATTTGCACAAAATTTGCAGATAGATATTGAATGATCTACATTTTCATAAAAAAAATATTAAAATTAAATGACAAGCAAATAAACTCTCGGAACTTGTCAATATGTCCCTGTATTATAGTTACAAAACGTACACATACCTACCTAGGAGCATTGAGGTGAGTCCAGGAAAAGTGTGGCATTTTGTGTTTTTCACTCTGCCAAAAACAAAAAATAAAACCCGACAAAAATTTTAATTTTTCAAAAAAAAAATAGCACCCAGGAAATGAGTTTTATTATCGATTAGAAAAATCAAACTAAAACAGAGAAATTTATTTGATGAAAAATTTAAAACTCATGGTTTTTTGAATTTCGCCTCAACTGAAAAGAGCCACTTCAATGGCTGTTGCTTCGTTTCACTGTCATAGGCATAGACTCAAATCTCGTCACCAATAAAAAAGCTGTTGATGGCTTAAAAACAAAATTTTAGAGTTATGTTGTTTTTGGAAAATATCAACAGTCTCGGCACAGTACACATCTAAACACCTTTAATTTCCAAATATTTCCAAGCAATCATGAACGACGAAACGCTCTGTGTTGATCTTAGCGAGACATAGGTCTCAGCTCTTATATCTCTGAAGTTCACGCGATGGTCTACCAGCACAATTTTTTTCCGTTTTCCATGTTTTCGCTAGTCACAGAGGAGGATAGGTGACTGAAGCCTATCAAGTTATTACTCATGTTTCGGCCCATCTTAAACACTTTGTGCCACCTGTGATACTTTACAATACAAAATTCTTACAATGCTTCCTTTCCTCCTTGACTACCTACTCTTTCATTTTCCAGAACCTTAAATACGGTTTTATAGCCTGAGTGTTTTAGGAGTTACCAAATCTCTCGGTGCTTCTTGGCTCAAATTTCAATTTCAAGTATTTCAGACAGAGTCTTTAATAACCAGTTCAAATTTTTTAACCACCTCAAATTAGCATAACTTCAAATTCATAAGTGGGTACAACGCCAGCGAAAGCTGATGAATGCTACTGCAACTACATTCGACAAACATTGTAATAAGTTTTTCCCTCATCTCATAAAAAGATCATCTCCACTCACCAAGAAGGGAAGGAATACACATCCAAAGTCATGACCCCAAATCAGCGCTCCTGAGCTTCAGTATGAGAAATAAAATACAAGTCAAATTCTAGCAACTAAACTTTAACACCAGTTGAGTGCAGAATAAAATAAAGAATTTAAAATCTGTGTGTATAAAATATACCATAATCATTCTTCAATGTCAATGACTTGCTTAACTCGATTACAGTTAAACCATGCCCTAAAGTCGAAGGATAAAATGAAAAAGAATGGCTTTACAAACAATAACAAACAGAAAAACGCAAATAAATGCAAGAGCTAAAGCGAAAAAGTTGTACACGATGGTGCTGGTGGTGGTGGTGCGTTTACCTAAATCCTTTAATGCCGCACATTACGTATACGCACCTGCACCCCAGCAGCACACAATAGCACCACCTCCATCTTCATATCATTATACTGGTACTGAGATAATGGCACAATGTAATGTTTTTCCAAGCAAAACTGTTGGCAAAAGTTTTCCGATTTATTTTTTCCTTATTCATTGCTGTTTTTAATGTTTTATACTGCAACGATTTAAGGCAACAGAATTCTACTATCTCTTCTGTTTGCTTGAATGCAAAGTTTAATAACAAATTTTGAAAATCTATGCACGTAAATGTTCTTATATTTGTTCTTTTTTTAATTATTAGGCACAGAACTTGTTATGGGCTGGTTTCAGTGGTCACGTCTATAGGCAACACCCACAAAACGTAATGCAAAAGTAATGACCGACGCCACAATATACTATAAGTATGCCATAAGTCAAATCGATTACCACACTTTCATCATTTAGCTGGCATTTAAGTTTTCTCATAAAATTTCCATTTCATTCAGTCAGCGAATACTCAGAACTTTTTCCATTTCCATGAGTTTGAGTGCTGATTTTTTCCTTCCTGTTTTTTTTTTACTTTTATATTCGTTTTGTGTGAATTTGCCGTTGTGGATGTGAATGTGGAAAATGTGCTCTGTATGAGAGGTACGGAGTAAATGAGTTTCAAATCAAATGAATTTTTAAATACTTTTTGGCAAAATCGCCGGTGGCTAATATCCAAACAAAAGTTAAAATGTATGTTCGAGTAAAGGGTTGCTGTAAGGACCTAATTTCCGCTCGTAAGTACACTACATATAGTAGATGATTAAAGCAGCAGGCAGTATGAGTTTTGGTTTTTGTAAAATTAAGAACTTCATTGTACAATTTTCCAACACTTTCAATTGCCATGCGGAAAAAGGAACGCCTAACATTGAACAGCACTAAAAAATGACTCCCCAACGTCATTGTATTGCAATTATTTTCATCTTAAGCTGGTTCAAATATGTATGAGAAAAAATGTGTCGTTCGTTAGTAGAAAAAAATCAGCTCACAGGTTAAGAGTTTGTTGAACAAACAACAATCATTTTCATATAAAACCATTCAATAGTCCCTTAGCAAGCATATAAACAAGCCTAACTCGTGCCTGCTACCCTTCATTGACAACTTCTTGCTGCCTTCGAGCGAGCAACTACAGTAAGATATAAGAGAAACCTAAACCACAAAAGCAACAACAAAAGAGGCTACTTCAAAACAACATTAAGTAACAGTGATGACGGCCATTAGGAGCGCGAAGAGTGTTCTTGTGGCTTCTTTGACTACACATAAAAATGCAAATAAAATTCTCAGAAGTACACCTCTGAGAATTTTTAAAATTCTCCACTAACCCGTTGCTAAACCTTTTTACATAAAACTTGTTTGCCCTTTGCCTGATTTCATATGTACATATATTTATTTTCTTGTTTTGTGTGTTTCGTAATTTATTTTATTTCTTTTTCGCATTGTGGTCGTTTGCTGCTATGGTGACAACGACGCGATTGTGGCATTAAGATGACAATCATTAGAGTAATTTACCTTGTCACATAAACATTAAAAAGTGGGAGTGGTACACACAAATACGTGCATGTGCTCATATACTCAAATAGATGTGTAAAAATTCACCTAAAGGTATAGTGGACGGAAATTCTGATTCAGTACTTGTACTGTTGGGTCTATAACTAAAAAATGAGTGATTTGTTTTGAAAAAATGAAACTTGTAAGCTCCTTTCAATTAAATATCAATGAGTATTGGAGACGCCAATTCCGCTAACTCGGGATTGCTTTGAAAAATACGAGCTTCTTCCAATTTAATATTAATGAGTATTAGAGGTGCCAGTTCTGCGATCTCAGAATCCCGCGGTTCAGAATTCGAAATTTTAGGGTACAAGCCGAGTTTGCTTTTTTTTTATTGTATATATAATTAAAAAGTACTTCTGTGGTATCTTTTTTTTTTGCATATCTCAGTTTTCTTTTTAATTATTGTATTATTTACTATATTTCGTTAAAGATTTGGCAATTTTCCTGCTAAATTGCACGTTTTAAGAATCACCGATTTTTGGATTTTGCTATTAATATTTTTTTTTTGTTATTATTATTATCATCATTATTATTATTATTATCTAAGATGCAACAAATTAGCAACTTTTTTACATTTTTACTTATAAAACATAAACTTTTAAACGGATTATCAAGTTTCATACCACAAATTAAAGGCCAGGACATAAGCAACATTTAATAGTAATATTGTTTGTAAATATTTTATATAGTTTTAGATATAATTTTTGCCATATTATCTCAGGTTTCATATAAAATGAGAGGCACAAATTAAGATATGTAATTACTGACACAAATATTTGCTAAAATACATGTCTTCTTACTTTCCATAACCAATCAGAAAAATCCTTTGAGACCCCAGGATAGCTTGCCAAAAGAAAATACATACAACTTTTGAAACCCAGAAAACATCAAATCAGTCTTTCTTGCTTTCAGTTGAAGTGAATCTTATTCCTGAAGGAGGGGCCAAGTCTGGTGAATACGACCGGTGCGATAAGGCTGTCCACCCCAGTTTTGTAAATTGTTTTGCACCTTTCCAGCAGCGTAGAATGTTGCTTACTGCTTCCTAGTCGCATATGTTGGTCCTTTTCTGGTCGATTTTTGGCAGTACAACTATCGCTTTTTATGACAATTTCACTATTTATGACTGAAGGCTTAAAAGCAATTGGCATGAGTCTTGCATCTATTATCATTAGTATAGTATTATATAAATTTTTAAATTAGTATATAGGTATCATTTTGCCAGATTTTAATATCTCTTAGTTCTTGGTATAGTTCTTCCTTCTGGTGCCACCAACACGAAAATATGGCTTTCTCAGCACGGGTATGTGGCTTCGAAGTCGACATGACGGGATCAGACTTCCTGCGTTAAGAGTTGTCAAAATGAATCTATTTTTAGTTCTCTGTTCCCGCTCGATTCAAAAATTGTATTTTTGTAGCATTTAAGAGACATTTTGGGAACGTAAAATCGCCTTGAAATGAAACGAGGCTTCAACTCGCAGTTTCCTCGCTGTTATTTGAGACCCAATGATTTCCGGCACTTACGTAGCTTTCAGCAATGTTTTTCTTCCGGTTTGCAGAAGACTTCACGACAGATGGTTTTTATTATAAGATTTTTCGTCGTAGAAGTAAATTAAGATGTTTGCCATTGCCTGCTGAACTTTTTCTAGCATCTGATATTTTGTACTTTGAACTCGAGGCATTCGAACTCGCATAATCTATCTGCCAAAATGGACTCTTCGTGGCTTCGGCCAGCCAGTTTAACCTAACCTAACCCAACACACAATCTAACTCTATTACGGCGCCTGAATTATTCACAGTATAGTTCCGAGCTGGCAGGTACAACAACGCAACTCGAATAAAAACCCTGCTATCCCCATTGAATCCTTCCTTTGTGGTTTCGAAACCTAAGCTTATTCAGAGAGTTGACGCTCAAAAATCTCGATCTAGTCCTGCACAATAGGTGTTGAAACTGCGGCACAAGACTTTAGCCTCTAGCTCCAGCCTGATTTCCCCAGCAGCCAAAAACGAGTGGCTTGTGAAATTGCGGTTAGTGGAGATACTTCCTTTTCAGTCCATTTTAATGTTAGATGAACATTGACTAGACAATGAGCTAAGCGTAGCCAGTGTTTAGAGGTGTGCGCTCTTATGAAGTACAGAGGTACAACACCCTATTTCGACTCCGAGATATCATTGATCAAACCATTCCAGATCAGCCCATTAGCCATGACCCAGTGCCCAGTCTGTGCCACGCGGACAAGCTAAGCCCGTCATCTACTCCCTGCACTGCTGTACAAGGCAATATATCCTTTACTTCTGCCTAATCGTTTGAAATGGAAGCAAGTTAGTCCCGGCTAATTCCGACGCTAGGCTATATAGGCTTGTCTCAGATGGTGAAAGCTTCCACTGAGAAATGCTGCCTGAGTCTAGTAATCGCATAAAACTCCCGATACACAGATCAGCTGAATAGATTACCTATACTAAAGAGTTCCTTTCGGAAACCTCCGAGACGAAGAGTTCCAAGCGCTATATTAATAATATCGTTATTCGCTTCCTTGGAAAAACAAAAGTTTAAATTTACTATCCAAATGTAAATGTAATCCGTTATAGGGAAAAATTTTGAGCCATTGGAGATGTGTAAACTATGTACATGTGAAAAAGATTCTTCTTTCCATAGATCCTTCAGCCATAGGGCACTCTGATAAGCAGCTTTGTTCTTAAAGATAATATATTCAGCGGAGTTTTGTCGAAGCTCACTTCCGAAGTCTCGGCCCTAGTAATCGCGTAGGAAAGCGAGCCATTGCAGCCTGCTCACTACTATAGATACGATTACATAGCGAACCGTAAGTGATAGCCGATTTTTGCAACCAGATCGATAGTAAACCCTATGCCAAGCATGTTCTTATAAGTGTAGGGGACCCCTTAAGCCCTTTAGTATGATGGTCCATATTCAATCTTCAGTTTAGCATAGAGCAAAACTATATTAAGAACGAAGTGCCATATACATGACCGTCAAGTACTTCGTGCTAGACTAGAGCGAAAGGCATTGGAAATTACGCAAAAAAAAGTTAAAGTTTGGAATGTTTACTTTAAGTCCAAAGTTCACCGTCTGTGAATTTGACTTCTTTAGAACCATTTGGAGAGCTCCAAAGATTTCTTATACAGGTGGATATTTGTAGAGTCAGAAAAACAATAGCGTGCGATTTTTTAGCGCTTATCATTTAATCCATCTTAGAATCGCTTGTTTTAAGTGCCAAAAAATTATTTTTGAAAATAAAAACAAAACAAAATGCTGAGCGCACACACATGCACATACATATACACTCACATATTTGTATATACCCTGTGGTCAACTGTACCAGTTTCAGCTATCTCGCAGCTAGTGGAGTCGTAAACACAACTAATCAGCCAAATGTTTTTTCTTTCAATTAAGTAACTGGTGCTTTTATATGGTTATGTCCAACGAGATGCCAAATGACAAATTTCGATCAGAAATATGCCAGGCTCGTACTAATTCAAAATAGACAAAAAACTACTAGTCCAATTATTGACCAAAACGACTATTAAACCGACGGTTTAACTCATGTAAAATAGGTATAAATAAATTGTTTTGTAATCGACATAAATTTGGTCCTTTTCGGACTAGTTGGGTTTCACTTAGGAAATTTGTATTCCAAACTAATATTTTTTCTTACAAGGTATACACAATGTGTACGTACACACGAACTACATAAATATTTATGGGTCTGTACTAAAAATTGACCATCAGAAGCATAAATTCGGTATGCTAAGCTGTGCGCCATTTCAGGAGAGTAAAAAAATGTGTGTAAGCTGCGAAGTTGGCTTTGCTGCTTCCCAATGCGACTAACGCAATTTTTTTCCGTCAACGTATGGTTGTTTGCACGCGTGTGGGTGCTTACGCTTGCCAAGCATATTACATTTAAATGATGCAAAAATGCGATTAAATGTTATTGTGTTCCATAACGGTGAAATGGTGCGGCTATCAGAAAATATTCGAACAACCAAATAGTGGCCACGATACGAATCGAGGTAAATAAAATAAAAGCCAGGCTCAGAGTCGGCTGGCTATTTTAACACGCATTAGCGTTTTTTATACGAACATTCCCACTTTTTCAACCACTCTTGCCAATCATTTAGAATGTGCCTTTCAATTTCACTCCATTTCATGCAATATATTCGTAAATTCAAACAAAGCTTTTAAGGCATACAACATGCAGGGTGGACCAATTAAAGGAGATTTTTGCAATTGCAATTTAAACGAAATGCCGCATGGAATACCACAACGGAAATTCACAAAAGACTTTCTCTTGAGACCTGGAACAACTCAATGAGAACAAATCTTGGGGGTATCGAATCACAGCGCCAATTTTGTGCAGCTGACGAAACTACTGCAAAAAATTATAGCAGTCAGAGGTCAATTACAACTGTTGCAGGACTTAAGCCACGCACTAAAGTGGCGAATTGAATGAAATACGCAGTGGAGTTGGAATCAATATATAGCAGCGAATAATTAGGAAAGAGCTTTACAAATATCAAAACAAACGGAATCTGATCTATGTTCAGTAGGCCGGGTCGATTTGTGGGGAGGCAAAAAAATCGCCCATTGCTCTGTGAAAATCATATTCTAGGGATCAAAATAAGAAACTTTGCCGAAGGAACCATACCTCTAAAACGAATTCTGATGTCCCCCAATTTGGGTCGAACTTTTTAGTTTCTTTTCTCATGTAAAGGCCAAAAATGGTGATATTTTGAAATGAGTGTATGGGGAACCCCCCAGGGGAGTTCCAGGGGGTGTACCACTGGCATGGGTGGATCGGCCGTCCAAAGTTAGTGGGGGTCGGTCATACATTTGGACTCAATTGGAGCACTCTAAATGGGTCAAAGTGGGATTTTTCAAAATTTGCCCCTACCCAAAAGTTCGACCCAAATTGGGGGGCATCAGAATTCGTTTTAGAGGTATGGTTCCTTCGGCAAAGTTTCTTATTTTGATCCCTAGAATACGATTTTGACAGAGCAATGAGCGATTTTTAAATCTACCCGCCCTAATGTTCAGGTGTCAAAAGGGGGTTTTTCTTATGGAAATTAAGGTATTTGTGATTATGTGGATGGTAGTTCTTGGTTTATGGCTTTGAATCCTGATTAATAAAAATGTTTATGCCATTTAAATTCTAAAAGGAACTCTTACGGCTTACCCCTACTTTAGAAATTTCAAATATAACCTCTTTTTTGTTTGCTTGAAAAATGCGCAAATACTTTAAAACTTGCATACTCAAAGGTGGGGAAGGAATGATTTCATGACAAGTGGTTCAAGTACTTTAGACCTTATAAAAAAAATAATTGTGAAAATGGGTTCATTTATGGGTTCATAAAAAGAAGTAAACTAAAAAAATTAATAAAAAAAAATCCAATTACATTGAGATTTATTCACTGTTGAAAGTTTTCGGTTCTTTTTAATATTTAAAACATTTTTTTTCAAATTTTTAGGATGAGAAAAACTTTGAAAGAATTTTTTTTTTTTTGGAAAAACTAGTTTTAATTTGAAAACAAAAAATGTTTTCTTGTGTTGAAAATCTTTGGGGAATTCGGTAAATTCTCGATTGTTTTTAACATTAACAAAAATAATTTACGAAAAAATATATTCTCGGAAAAAAGTTTATTGATGTGTTAAAAATTTTTAACAAATAAATTAGAGAGGCTGAGGCGGGGAGGCATAATTTTCAAAAATTACCTTAAAGACTTGCAAACATTTTTTTTAAGTAATAAAAGAAAAAAAAAATTTTTTAATACAAAAAAATTAAAAATTTTGAGATTTATTATATGCTGAAAATTATCGTATAATAATATAATATAATTTTTGGCTTTTTTATGTGGCACATCCACTTTGGTTCTTTTAAACAATAAAAAATGTATTTTTTTAATTTTTTAGGATGATATATAGTTAAAAGAACCTAAGATAGATTTTTCTCATACAACACTTTACACCAAACTATTTAGCTTTGAAAAAGTGTAAACAAATGTTCAGTTTTCCTTTTTGAAAATTTTTGCGAAATTCTATTTATACTTTTATATTATATAATCCAATTTTTCTGAAACCAATTTCCAAAATACTTAGATCACTTAAAAAATTTTGAAATAACTACATTTAAGATTTCGCCATTCTCAAAAGGTTATAATTCGTTTTTCTTGTAACTTAGCCAGCGCCATAACTCCACCAAATCTTGATATGCGGGTTGAAATTTTTACTGTACGTTCAAAAAATACATTCTGCATTGAGGTTTTACACCAATTAGAATACAATTTCAGTAATCAGATCCTTAGGAAGCTCGGCTCATTATGAAAGTCAGCCTGGTGCGTCTCAGGTAATTGGTTTGAGTCAATTTTGTACTCAGTTTTTTTAAGGACAATGCTTATAACTTCACTTAAGCCTAACAGCTACTTCTTAGTGTATTGCGTGTTCTCTCTTTGACTTATATACGTAACTATAGCCAACGCGTAGCGCAGCCATCTCTTCTTTCTAGACGTGATTTGTTGAACTTGTGTGCAAGAGTAGTAGTAAGAGTATTTTATGTGGATCAACAATTTGTACTGATTTATTTTTTTAATTTCAAAAATCAATTAACAGTTGTTCTTACTAACTACTTACAAAGGTAAATTTATCAAAAATAAAACATAAAGTTAAATAAAAATGTTTCTTACTTACTAAATACTACAAAAATATCATTATAAAAAAGCTAAATTACAATAGCCAGTTTAATTCAGCAGAAAAACATGGTTTAGGTAATGTAAAAACGAATTCAATAGAATTCGAGATCAAATGGAGTTCATGAAGAGAGCGAGCAATAGGAGCATTGCAGGCAAAATTTGTTCTAAACCTATTCGAAAGGAATGGATATTTATTACGCAGAGACTTCGTAGGGACCGACAAGATACTCATATTAGAAGAGAGGAACAGTCCATTTCCCCCCTGTTCATACCAAGCAAAATTTAACGAAAAAACTATTAGTCGCATTTATTATATAATATTGCAAAAAATGTAGGAAACGTACTGCTTTTGCCTATGAAAGCCGCGTATTTGCTCAGCGAATGTGAGTCGGCTTTTCAAGAAATGTCTGCACCTTTACCCAAAGCACACACCAAACGGCAACAGTAGCCAAAAATCATAACATTCCACACGTAACTTCGACTGTTCAGTGGTCTCCGCTGTAATCAGATGCAAACTTTTATAATTTCACGATATCTTGCATTTTGCAGGTTATACACACCAGCAAATGTGCAAATTGTTAATGTGAACATTTTCGTGAATGGAAAAAGAGTTTGCCCTTTCATATTCGTGCAGCGTAAGAATCATTTGTTGACTCACTCCGAATTATAGACCACTCTTAGTGTGACTATATCGAAAGTGCAAAATATATATTTATTTTCGACAGTTCAATAAAGTTTCATTTTCATTTCATTTAAATTATTCAATTTTGTATCAAAAAGTGTGCAAAACAGCCAGGAAAAAATATTTTATTGTTAAAATAAAAAGGAAATAAGCATAATGTCAAAACGTGCCAGTAACTCTGATATTATGTAATATTAAACATACACAAGGTGGCGCAAAATTAATCACCCTATCAGAAGACTTATAATTTTTGCAAATGGTATCGTACGTCAATCATATTTGGCACTTGGGAACTAGGCAAAATATACAAACAGACAAGCAATGAAGGGCGTGCAGGGCAAGATAAAGATTTCCGTCACTCAAACACATTTTCTATGTAGCAAAAAGTTATTCAAAATCAAATTTAATGATTTAATTTCGCGCCACCTCTATTATACTTGGATTCAGGGTTAAATTTTACATAAAAAATGACAGTCAGTTGCCACATGTCAGAAAAATCATTGTAAACTAGTATTATTACTTAGAGTTTCTTATGCATAACTATGTACGATGAGTTGGTTTTTTCATTAAAATTATTTCTGTGTCCCATATTCGAGAATCATTGGGACATAATTTATATAGTATATTGTACCAATAAACTTCGAAAAACAAGGTTAGTGTGCATTGAAAACAGAAGTTATGAGAAAATATTTGAAATAATACAAAACTTGTCTTGCCGGCCCTGCAAACAACCGTTATGTGAAAAAAGTTGGTCTAGAGAATATAGCGTTTTTAAAAGTGACAGTTCGATTGGATCACCCTGTACATGCATTTGTTATTATGCATATGTGTCCAATTTCATTCCATTGGGGAATATTTTTACACATTTCATTTGGCGCTAAAGCGCACACACACCACAATACATGCTACTTATATAGGTATATGTTGCTTTTTTATCCTCAGGCTTTCTGTCAACCTCATATGACTTTCGACCTCCTACGCACATACATACTTGTACATGACAACTGAATATGTATGTGTTTTTCTTCGTTTTTAGTGCTCAACATTTTTTCGTTGCCAACTTAGCGTTGAACATTTCACGTTTAAATGCAAAATTTCATTACGAGTACATTTTATATGGCACAATAATAAAATTTTATTTCGTTGCACCGGCGAAAAAAGTTAATTTGAGTATAACCCGTTATGAAGCTTTTTGTTACTAAAATAGGGGAAAAAATACTTTTAAGCTAATTTCTGCTAAAATACTGGCAAAGTTTTTGTGCAACCTTTTGCTGCTGAATTTTTTCTTTCAAGTTTTATGTTTATAATGCAAATGAAGTGTGCACAGTGCAAGCAAAAGCAAAATAAACAACTCTGAAAAACGCATTCACACATGTGTACATACAGGCATACATAAGTGTATGTGAAGCGTAAAATGTTTATGTATTTGCATATGTTCCGGTTAAAATAACAAATTTTCTACGTGCAACAGAACAAAACAAAAAACAATAAACAGGTATACACTTTTAATTTAGTAAAAACGCCCTTGTAACAAATTTACTCAACATGACTCAATATTTTCCCTATTTTCATTGCACATAGAATAATTGCATTGTTTACATTTCCCCCCTTTTCGGCATCTAAATGTTTGTTAGTTTTATAATAAATTGGTTTCATTAATTTACTTTTTTTAGCATTCGGTTTTCATTCTTCATTCAGAGAGCACAAATTTTAACACAAAAGATTTTTAATTTTAAAAATATCACATTTTACATGAATATTTTTGTATCGGTTTTATACTATTATTATTTCGGATCGCATGCAGCAAGCCCTTACAATAAAAAAAAAATGGTGAACGGAAAAAGGGCTTTGCATTAACCCATCCAAAAGAGCACTTGTACCGTTTACTAGGAGAAGGAACATAAATCTCAAATGTCCGACCCTTAATGGAACAACACTTCAACTCTCGACAGAAGCGAACTATCTTGGCGTCAGTCTTGACAAAACGCTTACGTGGAATTCCCATATTGAGAGAGTTACTTCAAAAGCCACAAGGGTATTCTTGGCCTGCACAAGGCTTTTTGGTAAGACATGAGGACTCAACCCCAGAATGACCTTCTGGACATTCACGACAGTTGTGAAACCCATAATCACTTATGCATCCTTAGCATGGTGGCCCAAGGTCAAGCAAAGAAAAGCAGTAAACGAATTAAACAAACTGCATCGCCTGATATGTGGTGGTATTACAGGGCCTACGAAAACATGTCTCACGGATGCATTGGGTGTACTTCTGAACATACCACCGCTTCCAATCTTGATTGAAAGGCAAGCTCGCCCAAGTACCTTAAGATTAAAAGGTATATCTGAACTTAAGAGTGGGGATATGAAAGGGCATTTAAAGATCTTAGAAGCCTTCCTACATAGTCCCATTCTGCATAGGGATGATATACTATCACCCAAACCAATACTCTTCAGGAACTTCCAAGTTATAATTAATGAACGCACAGACTGGAGAACTAATTCCATCACTTTCAAACCTGGCTCTCAGCTATGGTTTACTGATGGGTCGAAATTGGAAAATGGTAGAACAGAGGCAGGAATCAATGGGCCTAAATTCAAAAAATCGATTCCGATGGGACTCTACCCAACAATATTCCAGGCAGAAGTACATGCCATTGAAATATGTGTGAGAATATGCCTTAGAAGGAAAATGAGAGGTACTCACATCTACATACTTTCAGATAGCCAAGCGGCTCTAAAAGCCCTTCTATCAACAACTATCACCTCTAAATTGGTAAATGATTGCCTAAACTTTCTCAACACGTTAGGAAACCTCAACACTAGGCTGGATTCCGGGACATGAAGGATATGAGGGAAATGAAATGGCTGATGACCTGCAAAACAAGGGGCAAAGGAGCAAATAAGCAACTTACTAGTCCTGCGCCTTCCTGTGGACTCACAAAAGGCCACATTAATGAATTCCTTAGGAAATGGGAAGGAAGAAAATTTGCTGCACCCTGGCTAAACTGTGCCGGTCAGCGTCAAGCCAAATTATTCCTAAGTCCCAACAAAGGAATATGTGACGAGCTTCTCTCACTAAGCAGAGTAGATCTGCGTCTTTTAACAAGATATCTTATAGGTCACTGCAGCCTGAGGTATCATCTAAATAGTATTGGTCTATCTGAGACCAATGCCTGCCGCTTTTGCGAAATGGGGATAGAAAGCTCAGAACATGTGCTTTGTGAATGTCCTGCGTTGGGCAGACAGAGGCTTCATCACCTTGGTGGTATCGTAGTATCTCCATGCAATCTTTGGAACAACAAACCCAAAATTGTGCTAAAATTTTTAAAAAGCCTAAAACTCTAGGGTTACAAAAATAGGCCTTTCACAATAGATCAGCTCTGATCGCAGTGCGTAATGGCCTTCTAATAATAATACTATTATTGAAAATTAGAAAATGTATACATATATTAGGTTGGAGAAAAAGAAATCCGTAAAATTTTTGCGCAAATGGTTTGAAACTGTTTTATGGTAAGTCTTTAGCTCCTCAGCGATGCTACGACTACTAACATTCCAGTCAACTTCAATTTTTTCTGTGATTTTATCAACAATTTCGACATTTTCTTTAACATCAAAAATGCCTGAACAGAATCGACGAAACCGAAATTGCAGTTATTAGCAGTTGCAGTATCGGCGCCTTAAAGACCATTCACAATTTTAGCGACCTGGCTTGCATTTTCACCTTTATCAAAGAAAAACTGTAAAATGATATAACGGAAATTGCTAAATTGCCGATGAACTGTTTTTTTGTCTGGCAGATATGGGCCATACCACATAAAATTTTTGCATATAAGCATTTGATGTCTTGGCATAGTACCATAATTTGCGCGATGACACTGGTGTTTTCGTAGCGTTGAAGCGCTTAAAAATTAAAAAAAAAAATGCAAAAAGTCGCGGAAAAAATACAAAATGAAAAAAAAACAAAATCTTGGTGAAATCCGTTCATCGTTATTATAAATTGGCTGTCTGACTGCCAAACTGACTAACTCATAGCAGGCCATACTTATCAAGATACACCCCCTGAAATTATAATAATTTCCGTGGACCATTTATCCTTATACTTATCGCTCGCCATGAGCCATCAAGGGTGTCCACTGCCAATTTATTGTTTTTTTGAAAGAAGTACAGAAATGAATTGAAGAAATGATCTTTACTCTTTTCACTGATGCCAAATTTTTTCAGCTCACTTAGAAAGTTGTAGTTTATTTCACGGTCGCTTTTAAAAAAGTTAAATGAAACATTTGTGAAAGTAAATTGAAAGAGAAGATTAAATAATATTGACTGTAAGCATTTTATACCAAATTTACGGGAAAGTAAATTTTTCCCATGGAGATTTTATCGTAATTTTCAAAGCGTAAATATGTATTAAATATAAAAAAAGTAAAAATATAAAAGAAAGTATTAAATATAAAAAAAAACACATTATTGAGACGTCCTTCCCACATACACACATACTGCACACATGTGCTTATATGTAAAGCGTTACAACCAAAATATAAAAACCCTGATAAAATTCAAAGCTATTTTGCATGCAACCTCCAAAACCAAGCGATTTGAGAATTCAAATAAATTTATGTGTCACATACACTCTTTTAAATTAACAAAGAAAAAAGCAATAAACATAAAAAATACCACAAATTTGTTTGCCATTGTAAAACACTTTAAAAGCGGTTTAATTTACAAAAGCTTAAAAGATAAATCGCCACACCAACCTTTGCTAAGTTTATGAGCAGCAAAGGACAACAAAAATACACTCATACTCGTATACACACATAATTCACTCGAAAAACCAAAGGTAGAAAAAATTACTTGACTAAGCAACAGTTGGCAATACTGGCAACAGCGAAACCACAACACCAAAGAGAGGAGCAATAAATGGAAATAAAAAACAGCACAAAAATAAATAAATAAAGCGTCACCCTACATTTGGTCAAAAATAAAATAAGACATTAAAAATATAAATTAAACAAATCTCAGTCTCATAAAAAAAGTAAATGGAGAATTAACTTGGGGTTTATTTATGAGCATAGCAGCGCAGCGATAGCGATTTCAAACACAATTGTGCACTTGTATTGGTAAGCCGTGAAAGAGACTACCTAAGCCACACCTCAATCCACACCTCTGTCCGTTGTCATATGCATAAGTGGGCAAATACTCTAGAGCATTTAGGTTGGAGTAAGGAGAGCGGCGGGTAAGTGAGATATGCGTTTGTGATGTTCTTTGAAATATGAGCAAATAAGGGCGGGATATTATCACCATCATAATAACCACAAACAACAGCAATAAATGCGCCACAAAACGAAAAAATGCTGGAAAAAGAAGAAAGGAAATGAGAAATATTGCTACAACAAAAGCAAATAAGCGATGCCGATGTAGGAAATAATCTGCAGATATTTGCATACGAGTATGTGCTCGTGTGTACGTTTGTTTGTCGTATGTGTCTAAATGTATGCAAGAAAAGGAGATCATCTATATTTAATCGTCAATCGCATTGCTTTGGGTACGAAATAAAAGTATAATATAATTGAGAGTTTATAAAAAAATGTATATAAGAATTAAATACCACCTTGATTACTATGATGAGCAGATGAGAGCCATCAGAAGAGTAAAATAGTTATTTGATTGGGGTTGTGACCAATTCAACTAATTGCGGTAGTGTTGTATAGCAACATAACTCCCACAGCACTTACCTTAAGCCATTTTTGGAATAGTAGCTTAAATCTGCTATTGGACTCTTCTATTCCTACGCTGTGCGCAATACATTCGTCTGAAACTCGGGAAAATTGTACCTGTACAAGGAGGCGCATAATTAATCATCCGATTTGGTTTTTGAAAAACTTTTTACTAAATAATAAATGAAAATGATTTTGGGCGATGAAAATTTTTATTTTGACCTTTATGCACTCCATTTTTTATCTACTACATTTGCAAAAAGCATGGATCTTTTGATAGCGAGATTAATTTTGCGCCACCTTTGTAGTTGGAACATAACATAAATGTCAAAGGTACAACAAACTAGAAAATATCATCTAAGTAGAAGGTATGATTAAACTAATACAGACTGCTTACCAGAAATGCGTTTAAAAATCGGTCGCCCATAAATAAATAAAAATCGAAATAAGATTTATTTAAGAATTTACTTTGGTGATATCTTCCAAAATTTTCCAAATTCGAAACAAAATCATTTGAAAGCAAAAAACCAAAATATATTTGTTAAGGGAGCTTTTTCTTGAAGAATCTCTAGGAGGATTTTTGTTTTCGATTTTGAAATTTTTCGTAGCATTTGGAAGCTTAAAAAGTGGGTTTAGGCTAAAACAAATTGATTAATTTTTTATTATAAGACTTATTATAAAATAACTTCCAGGGATTTTTGGTGAAGTATATGGGGAAATACTGTTTCAAAACCATGGCCAAGAATAACAAGTTTTATTCCCGATTTCGCCAATATATTTATATGTAATATATTATATATAATTTATGAGACAGTTAAAATTTAAAATTATAAAGTTTTATATTGAAAACATTCAATTTTAGATCTTAATACCCTGATAAACTTTAAAACTGATCGGTAAAACCGCGCATTAGAAAACACCTGAAAGTCGAACAGGTATAGAAATCCGTCCTGGAGTTACGGACGCTCAAACACTCATAACAGCAATAGTTTTGCTCAAATCGAATTGAAATTTCGACACAATATTTTTAAGAAGAAAAAATGCACATATAGATTTTTCTAATAGTGGTCACCCCTCGGCAGGAATGGTAAGCCTCCGAGTGTATTTCTGTCATAAAAAAGCTCCTCACAAAAAATATCTGCCATTCAGAGTCGGCTTGAAGCTGTAGGTCCCTCCAATTGTGGAACAACATCAAGACGTACACCGCAAATAGGAGGAGGAGCTCAGCCAAACACACAAAAAGGGTGTACGCGCCAATTATATATATACATGTATTGCTTTTCGGTCTACTGCTACCAATCTAGTCATCCTTTCGCAGTAATGTACAAATTCAATTGAGCTTGGATGTCAAGTAGATACTAAAAACACAAACTTCTCCTAGGCATTCGGTAAAGTATCACACAGCATTTTTATTGCAAAGCTTCTGAGAATTGGATTTCATTCTAAGCTGCTTGATTGGCTTAAATCTTACCTTAATAACCGATATTCGGTAATAGCTGTAGACAGGCGTGGCCATTGTGCATTAAATAATCAGTGCATTAAGCAGATTTACTGAATTGTAGGTTTTATATGCCGATGAATTAAAGGTCTATCGAGCATTTTTTGTGCAATAAACTGATATTTTATCGAACTGTGTGGCATGTAGGGCCGTCTTGTACAAACCTATAGTATCCACTAAGAGTTCTCGATTTTAACTTCAAGCAGCCAGGGCGTATGAGCAACAATAAGTACTCGTGTACAAGTCCGATGCTCATTACATGAAAAGCTTTTTGCTTGAGCTCGAGTATATCGAGTTTGTCGATTCATTTGAGCGATGCTTGTTTTATTATTTTGGATTTTTTGCCAAAACTTTGTTTGTTTTTTCTTCTGAACAACACCCAAAAAAAAAAACGATTGGCAATTTTTGTTTAGTTAACGAAAATCTTCAAAAAGTTCGAAAATTGCATAAAAGCATTTGAACAGTTGAGCGTTGAACATATTTCGAATGAGTATAGAGCTACTCGCACTGCTGCATGCCCGGATATCTAGAGCTGTAGTATTCATGTAAATTTTAATAAACACTGGGCATCACAAAAGCGCTTACCACGCTACGATAACGCTCGTATTGAAGTTCAGGGTAGCTCACCATCGTCTTAAATAAGTAAAAATGGGAATAATACACTCGCATATATCGCACCAAACTGAATTATAGAAGATCCCCGATGCAATAAAACCGAAAGTTTTACCATTTTTACTGCCAAACAACGAAAAATATGCCTCAGGTTACCCAGGTTGTATGGCTGAGAACTCATTTTGAACATGCATACAGTTGATCAAGGTATACAAGGTGAGGGCCAAAATAAACAAGACTGAGCTAAAATAGAAACGACAGGCGCTTTGTTCTGATAACTTCAAGTTTATTTATTCAAAATAGTCCCCTCTGGCCTCGATAGACTAGTTTGGGTGATTTAAAAGCTTTTCGAAAAAGTGTTTCAGGTCATTGACCGGAATGTTCTTCAGGATATCGGCACAAGCCTTTTAGATGGCCTCTACGAACGCAAAACGTTTTCCTTTCATGGCCAAATGTGATTTTCCGAATAGGTAGATATCACAGAGAGCCATATTAGGCCAATACGGTGAGTGGTTGATGGTTAAAATGTGATTTATAGTCAAAAAATCAGTCACAAGAGTGGATCGATGAGATGGTGCATTATCATGCAATAAGCGCCAGCTTCCTGTTTCGCGGTATTCAGAGTCAATTCAATAAATGCGATGCAACAAACACTTCAAGACACCAAGATAGAAAATTGCATTGACGGTTTGGCCCGTTGACACCAACTCCTTGTGGATAATTCCCTTGCAATCGTAAAAACAAATGAGCATCAACTTGATTTTTGACTTCTCCAAGCGCGATTTTCTTGGGTGGTGGCTCGTCAGGGGATTCCATTCGGCACTTTAACGCTTAGTTTCATGTTGGAAACACAACTTTTCATTACCTTAGAATGTTGTAAAGGAAGTTCTTGCCTTTTCTCGCCTCTTTAATGAGGTCTTTCGAATGTTGAATTCTGAGCAATTTTTGGACCTCAGTTAACTTGTACGGAATGAAACGAGCACAGACCTTTCGTAAGCCAAAATGAACACTTAAAATTCGATAAATCCATGTTTTGGAGATATTCAGCTGCAATTCCATGAATTCCAACAATGATTTCGGTTCATTTTTGATAAATTTACGAACGATTTAATTAACTGATTTTGAGCGGCCATTATGTTCATTGTCATTTATGTCCTCAGAACCATCTCTAAAGCGTGTCAAACACTCATGAACTTTGGCATGAGAGAGACACTCATCGCCATAAACTTTTTTCATCAATTCAAATGTTTCCGTAACCGTTTTATCGATTATTAAATAAAATGTGATATTAGCTCTTTGCTCTAAATTCATTTTTGTACCGATGGCACAAATATACTTTCACTGAAAGTCAACCAGGGAGGTAACTTCCAACGCACTAACTCAATAAAAAATGGCGCCATCAAAAACATTTTTATGACGCCACACTTGTTTATTTTGAACTTCACCTTGTAGTATGATCAGTCGATCAGTCTGTAAATGATCAATATAATATTTTGCATTCAATACAGTATTTCTGCATACCTTAGAAACATTTTATGCTAGTGCTGGTATTAAATAGCTAGAACTTAACCACAGCTTCAAATCATGATGAGTTATTACTTAAATCTGTAGAGTAAACCTTTTTGTTTTTGTTGTGTTGCTATATTTAACGAAGAGCAGGAATTACTAGAGTATCTAAGGTAGGGCTGTATAAAGCGCACACTTCGTTTTCGAGGATCACCAAACCCGGAAGTACGCAATGTAAATGAAATCTACGTGGATCTGTGAAAGTCTGTCTACGAATTAAAATTTGCCATCAAAAATGAATTCTAGTCACAATGACAAGGTTATTTGCGTCTTCTTCTAAGACCAATGTAGTGCACCAACTACCTTAGCTCTCTGATAGGAAGTAAGTGAGCGATTCCATGTCAAGTGTCACAAGTATTTTAGACATTGTCGTCAGTTTTTCCAAAAATTGATTTATTTGTCGGCTTGGTTATTAAATAATTAAACCGGAAAAATTAAAAAAAAAATTAATTTGTGATTGAATAATTAGTATAAATTTTTTTTGTAGTGAATTGTCTTCGGCTCTTTTTAACACTTAATAAACTTTTTTTTAATGGTTCAGGATAAAATATATATTAATTCTTAGATTTTGTATTTTTTTTTGTTTTTTGGGTTTTGCTTTTGTTATTTTTTACTTTGTTTTCCTTTTTTTTTCATTAAGATCCGGTACTATGCTTAGTAACCCCTGAAAGCTTTGCAGTGGAATTAACATAAATTTTCGAGTTATATTCAAGTACGTACAGCGAGGGCCATACGTGTGCCGTTTGCGAATGAATCGTCAGCACATAGAATTGTCGCCACAAATGCACAGAAAATAGTGCATTAATTTCTGTCAAAGTAATCTATGTATTTACACTTCAAAGTAGAATACAATTTTCTTGAAAAAAAAGTAAAAACTATCTGTTATAATCAGATAGAACTTCCTAAGAACTCTTTACTATGTTGTTTTCAAAATCAGTAATTACGAATCTAGTAACAGATTTTAAATATTCAGAAGGGCTGCTCCAATATGACACTAAAAAATCTAATATTTAAAAAAAAGTATTCAACCTTGCTATATTCGCTAATGCAATTTTAATAAAAACTGGCATACAATTCGTAATCAGCAACTCCAGCAATACCCGAAACGAAGTTTACGCAAATTCGAACAGTTCTTAATTTAAGTTCGCTAAGCAATTAAGCTACTTTGAATTTTGCAAACCTGATTTCAGTTTCATAATCAGAGATCTCAAACGCCAAATTTGAGTTTCAAAAAGCACCAAATTTAGAGAAAAGCTGTTTGTAATATGCATGGAATGTTCTAAAGCATTAAATTTAATTATTAAAATTTGAATTGAATAAAATAATAAAATTGCTTCATTTCTAATGCTTTTGTGAACAAATTACCCTCTAAATATTTCAAATGTGAAAGTTATAACACAAATAAGTCTATTTGGTCATCATTTTGAATTTGTTGCCATGTGCCAGGCTCCGAAGTCATATTTTGATTTTTTATAAAAGTGTTTACTATTTTTTGTAGCAGCAGCTGTAAAAAGGAAATATTTTTAGCCACACTACCTGGTGCGGTAGTTCGAGTCTAATTTCACCTATTGCCACACGCGAGGAAATACAATTCGCATATAATTCAGTTTTGTTGCCTGGTCACTCTAATTTAATCTTTAGCATTCCTATCCTAATATCACTCATTATTACAATTCGTCATTTCCTTTCTTCTCTATGCTTTGCTGCAACATGTGCACATACAAGTTGGTGCCAAGTTAATCATCCAATTTCGTTTTTGAATAATACTTTTACTAAATAAATTGTACGTCCAACGTGCAACTTGCGGCATGGAAAAGTACTCCAAGTATTAAAAAAACCGCAGCCATTACTCAATACCCAAAGAACGTCAGAGATCCTATTTCACTAAAGAGAAAACTTCGCAGTAAGTGGCATCAAACACGAACACCAATAGATAAAACTAGGCTAAACAAAATGACCAAAGACCTCAGTCGGAAAATAAAGAAATTTAAAAATGATGGTTTTTCTCGTTACTTGCATTCATTGTCCAACGATCGTCGTGTGGATTACTCTTTATGGAAATGCACAAAGTACTTAAAAAGGCCACAAATGCACTGTCCTCCTCTCAAGATAAAAGAAGGAAAATGGGCTAATAACAATTCCCAGAAAGCAGAACTAAATGTAGATTATCTAGCTGATATTTTTACACCTCATAAGGCAAAATCCGAAAGCCTGTCTACATCCGTGCTCCAAGAGTTTGAAGAAATTCCACGAGTCACAAGCACCGAACTAAAAAGAGAAATTAAAATGCTAAAAAATAAAAAATCCCCTGGTTTCGATATAATCGCTGCAGAAATACTCAAGCAGCTTCCACCTAAAAGCATCCAAATTCTCACTAACATAATGAATGCATCTTTTAAGTTTTATTACGCTCCTATTCTCTGGAAAACTGCGGAGGTTATTATGCTCCAAAAACCAGGCAAACCTGGACACGAAGTTTCATCGTATAGACCTATATCACTCCTACCAGTGATTTCAAAGCTGTTTGAAAAGCTGTTGATTAAAAGACTCAATAAAATAATAGAAGGAAAAAAAATAATTCCAACACATCAGTTTGGTTTTCGAAGTAAACATTCTACAATCGACTAGGTACACAGGATCACGCACGAAATAGGAACAGCACTCGAAAATAAAAAAGTATAATATGTTCTTCGATAAAGTTTGTCACACAGGTTTGCTTTTTAAAACAAAAATTAATACTTCCTAAGCAATACTATGAAATCTTGGAGTCGTACTTATCAGATCGCTATTTTCGAGTCTTCGACAAATAAATGCTGGTACTCCTAAGGCAGCGTTCCTGGGCCTCTGCTGTAACTTATCTTTACACATGACCTATCGTTTGATCCTAATTACGTCACAACAACGTTTGCAGATGACACCGCCTTGATTGCAGTTGGTGAAACTGAAAACGAATCGACAGCCACATTACAAACCGCGTTAAATAAGATCTGCCAGTGGACTAATACATGGAAAATTAAACTTAACCAAACAAAATCTGTCCCCGTAGTTTTCACAAACACTAAAATACAACATATACCTCTATACATAGATGATCAACAGGTCCCATACTCAAACTATGCGAAGTACCTAGGTACGACACTTGACTGCAAACTTCGATGGAAAGAGCATGTCAAGAAAAAGAGGCAAGAATTGGACATCAAACTCAAAAACATGCAATGGCTCATGGGTAGCAAGTTGTTAATTTACAAGCAGATACTAAGGCCAGTATGGAGTTATGGTGCGCAGCTATGGCGGTGCGCCAGTCAAAGTACGAAAAACCAAATCCAACACTTCCAAAATAAGGTCCTTAGGTGCATTGTCAAAGCACCACGGTACTGCAGAAGTTCCGACATTGGGCGCAACCTTAAAATAAACTCCGTCAACACTGAAATCGCAAAGATATTGCAGTTGCCCATAAAGAAAGACTAATAAACCACATCAATGAAGAAGCACTTAATTTAATTGAAACCAACGGATTAATACGAAGGCTCAGACGCACTAAACCTAGCGATCTCATACCTCCATAGAAATGCTTTATGTAATGTAGAGTGAAAATTGTGTAATGTTATCATAATTAAGTTGCTTGCTAGTCATTTGTAAATATTTATGAGCTAGTTGCAATAAAAAATTAAAATAAATTAATTAAATCCAAATGATTTTGAGTAATGGAAATCGTTATTTTCACCTTTACGCGTCTCCTTCTGTACTGTAGCTGTCTAGTGCCCAAGTGTTAAATACGATTGGCGTACGATACCATTTGCAAAAATTGTAAATCCTCCGATATAGTGATTTGTTTTGCATCTGGTACATTGTAATTGGCAAAACAACCATTTTCTCTTGTTAATCCGTTTATTATATGCAGCAATTTATGCATTTACTGAAAGTGTTACGAATTTTGATCATTCAAATTTTTCACTGTTTCGAATGGATTCAGACCAACTGAATCTTCATATATACTCGTACATCTTAAGTCGAGCCCAAAATTCTAAATTCGAAATAAATATTTTATGATTTTAGCTATCTATCAGAAATGCATTAGGGTTTAGAAAAAAAACGCAAAAAATGGAACTAAGTACTAATCAATTTTTCTTTTTTGGCGTTTTAATTTTTAAAAAGCGCCAAATCTACTGAAAAAACTTGAAAACTGTATAATACGCCTCAAATAGGAGCTTTATTAAAGAAAAAGGTCACCATGTCTCGAACTTGTATTTTTTTTTATTTGTTTTGTTTTTGTAATATAGTTACCTCGTAAAAGTAAAATTCCATTATACCGTAACCTGTATTTGACTTTACTCCCTCTGCTCATGCTGTCAATTGCCATTTTGTGGTATAATAATAGCCACCTTATGACCCACCATCTATCGCTTGACGAATCACCCGTTCCGCATAAGACTAACGACGATACAAGGGCAATGTACGAGATTTAATGCGTCTGTGTTTTGCTTAGATTTCTAAATGACACACATTTGCTTGTCTAACTGATAGAATCTCTCTCATTCGCTCGCCCACGGCGACTACGAAAGTAAAGAACAAAAAAAAATCCTCAAAAATAATAGGCGCGCATGTATACCGGGGCAGAAACAACAAATATTATGGGAAAAGCAAAGAAAAGAATGTATGTTGCAAAGAAAATAAGTATACGATTTTCTACAAAATCAGCAAAAAGACACACACAAATTAGAGAAAGGAAGATATGTACCCAAGCTAAGCTGGCTGAGCTGAACTTAGCGCCCACGTGTAATGAACTGCCTGAAAGAAGCATTAAAAGGACAGTAGCTGCTTGTACACAACACAAAACAAACAGCACCAAATTAACGAACGTAAAAAAGGAAAGCAAGCAAACCTGATCCGATATAGAGTGGCCAAGTTCACATTTCATTATTTGCCGCGAGCATTTGCTATGTAAGTACAACATTAATGGATGCCAGTTAAAGCAGAGTAGGGGTGTAAACATGAACAACCGTTGAATATCTCGGTATTTAGTTTCTCTTTACGTTTATTAATAGTTATTTATTATTTTAAAAAGATTTAAAAAAGAAGTAATTGTGGTCACAAGCCATAGACAAATTTAGTTGTTTTGTTAAGCCCAGCGAGTCAAAGAAAATTTACCGCTCTAGTCCGCCAAATACTTTTATCAGCAAAATTTTTCTGTCATATCGTTTTAAGGAAGACTAAATTTGGTCCGGACCGAACTTTAAAAACCCGCGCACATTTTAGTAAAACTCTACTTGGATTGGCTCCTAATTTTTGGAACTAAACAAACCCGTAAACAATGAGAGCTACAGCTAGTAACATCAGAGCAATGGACGGAAATTAAAAATTAACATATTAAAATAAAGTGGGCGTGGCTTTTATACGATCTCAATAATATAATATTTAAGTCAAATTTAAAAGAGGTGGGTTGCAGCACGTGCACCAAGTTTGAGGCAGTTTTATTAAGTCCTTATCGAGATACAGCAATTCACCGAAAAGTGGACGTGCCACTTCCACTTTTTCAAACTTTATTTTCTTGCACTCATCATTTGTATCAAATTTTATTGAATTCGCTTCATTTGTAACAGATATATCACGTTTTCGTATTTTTTGAAAATTACCGTTATATGACAGGTGAACGTGATTATTAACCGATTTCACCCATTTTTAATACAAAACTACACTGGACAAAGAGTAATATGTGTACGAAATCTTATGGAAATATAATAATTTTTGCTCATCTGAATCGACTCCTCTAATCATTCAGAGTATTTTGGTACACATCTGCATAAATGTACCATATCTAACTCGATTCCTTTATGCTGTCACATGCACAGTTATGTTAACAAAATTATATTACCTTAGCCACAAGTGCGCGGGTATAAAACGAGATTTTATTGGATCTTGAGTCAGGTTGAATGGTTACCCTCAACGGAGAGAGAAGCTCATCTGAAGAACTTAGTTGCGAAAACAGGGTAAGAGATAAAACTGAAAAATTTAAGTAAGGAAATACGTAGATGCTTAATATCTGAGCTTGATAGCCTCCCACGCTAAGTTAAAAAGTTAAGTGAGGCAGCTCCTCCAGCACTTTTAAATTTTCGGTTTCTTTTGCTTTAATAATTCATGTACGACCGAAATAATATTTTTTCAATGTTTTTAGCTTAAAAGAAAAGCTAAAAGGTCCCCAAAAATTCAGTGAAGTTACGAGCGTCGAATAAAAGATGCATAAGAACGAAAGCCTTAATCGCGTTTTTCTCGAAATACGTTTTTCCGCGCTATCGAAAATATCTCAAAAAGTAATCAAGATATCAACTAAAAATTTTACAGAGATATTCTTTAACATATTGGCCTTTACATGACCTCAAATGTTATATTAATTATCACTAAAAATATTTTTTGGCAAATTTTTTTATAAAAAAGTCCCTTCTCACTTAAATTTTTTATTTTATTTTTCGTTAAAAATAGGTAAGTGCAAAGCGGAATAACTTACTTTTATGAAAATTTTTTGTATGGCTGAGTTCAGTTGATTACAACAGGCTGTGCATTCCACGACGCAAATTAGAGGAGCCACGTTTTAGCAGCTGTCGCGCCGCAATATTTTTTTTTTTTCAAAAAAATGTTTGTATAACTTAAGCATGAATATTAATATATATTATAATTTATTTTAATAATAAATACTCTCAGTTTTTCACAAAAAATGATGGAAAAACTCATTGTCTGGCGGAACTGACCCCCTTAAAAGGGCTACAAGAACAATTGGTTCGTCACAACATAGCAGACATCAAGAAAATATCCACACAGTTGCCATCTCGCGTCGCTGTTTCCGTCGATCACCAAACCATAGCCGAACGCGCGGGGTGTCTTTGAAGGCTTTGGAGTATGTTCAGAGATAATATGATGGTTAAGAGATTTATGGTTATAAATTCATGGCTAGTTTTAGCAGAGAGCCATAAAGTTTAAAATATATTCAATGTGTGGAAGTAACACTGGTCGCACATTTAGTTTCAGCGACCCCCAAAAATCCTAAATAACAAGTTTTTCAAAAACATTCCGGGTCTTAAGTTTTTGCAAAATTACGGCCAGGACATCATTTCGCAACAGCAAAGGCAAGGCTTCGAGTTCCAGATTTTTGCCTGAATTTGTCTTCTGTTTCTAAATACGAAGAAGTAGCTTGCTCGCAAAGTACGAGGAATGCTCAAAAAGTATCGCGAACTTTGTGTTTTTTCAAAAATGATTTATTTATCCATTAATATCTAGCTATTAAAAATAGAAAGATAAGCAAAACACTTATCTTGCCGCATAAAGTATTTCTTACTTCAATTTTTAGGAACTTAAGGAGTCACACTCGCGTTTCTTATATCTGCTTATTAGTCGCCAAAGACATTTGGGGATGGCAATGGGATGGCTTCAATAGACTAAGAGTTTAATGTTAAAAAGAGACGATGGACACTTAAAATTTCTCAAATTCCAGCTGAAGTCATTAAAAAAATTACTCCAAGCAATAGCTTCTAGTTACCTTTAGCACTTGGCCAGCGGCCCAGAGCTCACAATAGTTTCTAGTGCTCAAATATCACATATCCATTTCTGCTTTTCAACACTCCAGAAACCCAAACACTTTAAGGAATTAACTGTTATTGTACCTAAGAATCTGTTTTCATCACATTACAACAGTACACTTTAGCACACATACATACAACTGTACAAATTCATGAACTAAGCAATGACGCTGTGCATTGCAATAGCTGCAAAGCTTCATAGCCACGTATATTTATAAGTATATATACATACAGAAACAGTTACTCCAGCATTTTCCAAATTGCTTTTGCTACTTCTCCATTTTCATCCTAAATATAAAGTAATTTGAAGCCTAAGGACATTTTTGTCTGCCTGATTGCCGAATATGAATTTGTTTATATGTAAGTACATATATGTGTGGTATGTGTATGTAGTATGCATTAGTATGTACTTAGTCGTCGGATAGGAGTGCGAGTCGTGAGAATATGAGCACATGTAAAAGCAAATGATAACCACAACAAAGGGGAAACACTGCATATTTATATTATATATACTAGTACTACATACTGCATATATACACACATACATACTTCCTAGTATAAGCATACTTCTATATAAACGCAGAACACTTAGCCTCGTGCATAAACACAGAGGCAACGCATTAAGACTTCAAAGAAATAAGTAAGAACTTTAAGGAATCTCATATAGCTGAAAGTAAAACGCATTTAGAGTATGTATATGTACATTAGGATGGGTCAATATGTATAGAACGATTTTTTACTCAACATCGTTTCTAACATAATCGGACTCTACATTAAATTATAAGAGAAAACAGTCTAAAAAAACTCTAAAGTAAATTTCTTGTCACCTAAATTTAAAAAGAAGATAACTTTATTATTAAATCAAAGTTAACTGAAAAGGATCTGAATCCAAACTACTTGCAAATACGTGGTTTATTGTAAAAAACTTATTGAGAAAAATTAAAAAAAAAAAATATTATTGAGAAAAAAATTTCAAGTATTGTAAAATTTAATTGTATTTGTTTGCCAGTTTTAGTATAATTTACTTATGAAAAATTGCATAGCAACACTCAACCCATTATAATATTAACAAATTTCATATAATTTGCCGCTCTTTCAACAAAAACTATATTAGTTATCACAAAAATTAAATAAAAACTTAGATAAAAAATAATAATCATTGCGTAAAAATGTTAAAAATTTATTTTTGGAATATTTTAAAAATTCATTGGTTTTGGTTTTTTTGCAAGTCTCCGTTTAATTTACATATAAAACATTATTCCAATCACTTTTAAAAATTACAAATAATTTGCTTTGGGCATTCACATCATGGAGTGCTTTTAATAAAAAATAAATAGCAAAAATTAATTATTCGTACCAAAAAATCCCCAAGCCAAATTTGTGTTAGAAAAAATAACATTTAATATAAGTTTTTTCACTAACTTATTATTAACTAAATATTTTTTTTCCTTGTTCACTCCTCTCGGGAGCATAGGGCCTCGACAAGACTCAATCTTGCGTCTGTTTTCGTTAATCTATTTTGATCCCTGACAGGGTAGGTGATTAGCGTGCCTCTACCAGTCCTAAGTAGTGAAAATATCCACATGTAGTTGCTTAGGAACAACACCTTCTTACTGCTTGGAGCGTCATCTATGTGTCACATTTTTCTGCCAGAAGTATCACACAGATGGTTGAGGATTTCGCTAAATTTGGTGTATCTGCGCTATTATCACGATTGCCCGCTTCCTCTTGCTGGCACCACTGACGCCTTATGCAACTGTGTGTTTTTTCGTTTTTTTTTTTTGCTTGCTTAAGCAGCCCAAATTTTTTTATTTTTATTTTTTTTTGTTAGGAAGAGGGAAAGTAGGTAAATTTATAAAAGTGCGAGGGCCGTGCTTTACGTGGGATTCGAACCCACAAACTCTGAGATGGCAGGCTAGTGCACTAATGGCTCGAAAATGCTTTAGTAGACTTTTTCTTAGAATTTTATGTTTAATACGAATCTGCTAGAAAAGAAGTCGAAATAAATTTTACCCGCCCTAATGTACATGTACATGAACATATTCGCAAGTATTTGGGTGAGTATTGCATTAACTCATTTAATGTGCGGATTTATAAAGAAAGATTTAATTTGCACATTTTTTTAAATAAAAAATGAGAAAATGTGCGCAAATACAAACATACTTTATCAGCTTTCATTTTTTACTGGCAAACAAACGATTTTTTTTTGCTGTCATCGTCATCCATTATTAATTTTAAGCAAATGCACACATCAAAAAAAAAAAAAAACAAAAGTAAAAGGACAAACAGACATCAAAAACACAAAACAATTTGGCTAATCCTTGCAGCAGGGTGTTACGTATGTGTGCATTCGAGGGGATTAACTTTTATTTTTATTTTCTGGACTTAGGTAAGATTTTTAGTGATGTAAAATTCTCGTACATACATATCTACATCCATGTACACTCACCTGTTGAGTATCTGGGACCATTACTTATATCAGCACCGATACCGCCATATGAGGAAAGATGATGGCTGGAACCTCCGGTGCCCGAGACAACGGCTATTTCGTCAAGCTCATGTCCCGGGGAGGTACCAGCCGACACTAGACGCGTCGATGATGTCGCTGTATTGCCTTGTGAATGCTTGCGACCGCGTAGTGAGAGTACCAGCCTTTTGGCTGTGGACATCCCCGTTGGGAGCAGATGGCGGCACTGCAAAAAGATGAAAAAGCGATTATTAGTAATTATTTTATTAAATTGTTATACAATAGTAATGTTTATAAGTAAGGCACGCAAACTTATTCAATTACAAGTTTTCGTTAGACCTATGAAAAGTGGAACAGCTAAAATATCTATATATGCGAATCATAAAATTATTTTATTAAAAAGGGCAATGAAAGGGAAAATGTTAATTGTTTATTACAAACAAATCTTTTTTTAATCGTATTTTTTTAATACATTACTATTTTTTTTTTTACTTTTAAATACTTATGTTGTCACTCACAGAAATTTTTATTAAATAAATAGATATGAAAATATGTAATATACATATATTTACATTAACGCTAAATGTCGATATTCGCGAAAAAATTTTGATCCCGAGATTTCGGGATATTTTCGGATTCATTCAGCGATTCACCTTGCAACATAACTTTTTTAATACACGTAAAAATCCACTAGCTGAAAGCATAATATATATTACAATAAATTAAATCATATAAAATTTAGGAAAAACTGTTTCAAAAATTGCATATATGCAATAATAAAGGAATACAGACCAATCTTAACACAATAAATTTTTTGAGTTATATAATATTTAAAACACCACCACAAATAAAAATGCAAATAAAAGGTACTTTTAAAAGTAAAACATTTCCCATTCCACGTAAAATACTTGCCTAACTCCATATTAAATACTTAGCCGTAAATTATGCGTAAAATTTCACAATAATTTCACGAGAAATTTGTACTCAGTTCAACCTGTGAGAAGCCTAGCAACATGTTGCCAACATGATGCTAACAGGCTTTTCTCTCCGCTGTTTACATTACGTTTGCTATTCCCAATTTTTTGGAAAGTTACAATTTGGCGAATTGAAAAATTGCGCTCAAATTAAACTTCAGCAAAAATCTAAAACATCGGCAGTTAGCTTCACCGTATTTTATGGTAAGCATTTTATTTTATTAGCATAATTCTTTGGAATGCGTAAATAATGGAATTAACTAAAGCTGAAATAAAAGACCGAATGGAATTTTCATCTCTTCAATCAGCAAAACTACTATTTCTGCACCCACCACGTAGGTACATTTTTAAATAACGACATTTTTTTTTTTTTTTTTTTTTCATTTTAAATTTTCTTGGTTCGCTTACTTTTATTTTGATTTCTTTATTTTGAACAATACAAAGCTGGTTTTAAATAAATGTTGACGTGAATTAAAGTAATGTTGCAGTGAATCTTCTTAGCTGTGACCCAGAAAATATCACTGAATTTAAATAGTTAGGTTTTCAACTATCGGCAGACAAACACTCGCCGTTAGCTATTTACGACAGAATCCAGAATGCAAATAGGACCTATTATTCTAACAAAACTATTTAAATCAAAATTCTCCAGAGCACAGAAAGTAAGAATGTACAAATCATTATATGACCCATCCTTACATATGGCACAGACATATCAAATCATATATCATATGACATATATCAGTTGCTGTGCTTCGAAAGGCGCGTCATAAGGGAAATATATACTCCGGGGAAAGCAATAGACGACACCTACCGCATTCGTATAATAATGAAGTCGAAGAAATTCTTCAAAGACAAACTGTAATACATTTTATCAAGGCCTAACGGATTAGATAGATTGGGCACATAGTGTGCATTTCGAATCAGATCTTAAGGGGACACGGTGGACTAGAAATTTCAAAAAATCGATTTTTCGTTTTTCGATATTTCGAAAGTATAGTATCTTAAGAATATACTGTGAAATTTTCATGCGGAATTTCCCCATGAACTAGATAAAGAGTGGTTCGCGCGCTCCTGTGCTTTACACTTCAAACTCATTTATCTCAAAACGACTTTTTTCGGCCTGGTGTTGTCAAAAATCAAAAACTAATCAACCGAATAATCTTAAATTTTTATATATTGTTCACAACATCAATGACTATCGAGCGTACTAGAATCATATTATTATTTCAATTATTTCGTATTTTTTGATTAAAAAATTGAAAAAACCCGATTTTTAGAGTATCAAATTCAAGACCGCCCCATTTTGTCAAATTTCTTTTTTTTATTATAGCAGCGGGACATTGCCACAGTCACACTGATTAATAATGTTTTTTGATTTTCGGGTTTCGGATAAATAGAACAACTAAAATGGATAACACCGTCCAGGTCCAATTTTTCGGGAAGGTCAACTTCAGCGCCATTTGTAAAATTATTCAAATTAAAAAAAAAATTTGTCTCTTTTGTATGTAAAAGAAGTTCAATAAAAAGCCTAAAAATTTAACTATCGTTTTTCATTTTTTTATAGTAAAAAAAATTCCTGAAAATACTCTAAATTTTCGAACTCCAAGACCCCTTAAGGAATTGACCGTACAAAACTGGAGAGATGAAGCCATGGATAGAATTATAAAAAGAAAAATTGTTGACGATACATGTTACTGTGACTGTAAAGCTAAGAAGAGGAAGATCCCAGTACTAATTATGATAATAAATGGTGTTTCAAAAGCGATTCGTGGATGTCAATGGTGAATAATTCCCAGACGGGATCTCTTGTTATGTCATCTTTGACATTTTTCAAGTAGATGAACAATTTTACACAATTATTATGAAAATGGTCGAGCAATTTATAATTTTTTTGGTTTGAGTAGCCGTCCGAATGAGTTGTGGCGAATGAAAAATTTCAAGAAATTGGTTCTGTCGATGTTAGGAAAAGGACTGGCGGACCAAAAACTATATGTTCTATTGAGAATATTTCTGTTGTACTCCAAAGTGTAATTAACGTTCTCAACAATTAGGCATTCATGAATGCAGTGTTTGGTAGATTTTACATAAGAATTTGCATTTGCATCCTTACAGCCTTCAAAAAACACAAGAATTGAAACCAATCGATCATTATCAACGCAAAATTTTCAAGACTTGGTTCATTGAACTTTATCGAAATTTTTCACGCAAAATCTTTAGTGATGAAGCTCATTTCACACTGAATGGATTTGTCAGCAAAGGAAATTCCCGCAAATGGGGAGAAGAAATCCCTCAGTTGCCAAGAAGAAAACCCTAAGTTGAGAAAAATCATTACATCCATTAAAATGTACTGTCTGGTGAGCTGGTGGAATAATTGACCTATTTTTCTTCGAAAATGAAAAATAAAAAGCGGTTATTGTCAATGGGTATCGCTATAGATAACTGCGTGAAGATAACTTGTGGGCTGGGCTTGAAGGAATAGGCATAGATGATCTTCATTTTCAACAGGATGGAATCACAAGTCACATAACACGGGAACAAATGCATTATTGAGATCTAATTTCCCGGTCGATTAATTTCGCGTTATGGTGACTGGCCACCTATGTCATGCGATCCAACTCCAGTAGACTACTTTTGTGAATTTTCTAAGTCTAAGTGAATAAGCCAACAACAATTCCAGAACTGAAGCACAGCATTCGGATCGAGATTGCTGAACTCAATGCAATAATGTGTGAGCAAGTCCTTGAAAATTTTAATACGCGCATGACAGTTTGTAGACGTGCTCATGTTGGATGTTTAATTCTGTAATTTTTCACATATATTTGTAAGAACCATATTTTAAATAAAGATAGTCAAACCAGAAAGATTCTAAATTTGTATATGTTTCAATTAAAAACAGCTTCTAGGGGCCCCTTTTTAAAGACCCATAATAAATTGGCAATGTTCCTTCCCCATACTTCTTAGCAAGCCAAAAAGGGAAAATTGTGCGTGCTATTGAACAACACAAGCCATTTCCGTAACGTTTCAGAACTATCATAATTATAATATTATATATAAATTTATATACATAAATGATTAAACTCACAGCTTAGACACTAGTAAAAACTTTTTAGCATGATTTGTGAACATTTTTAAACAACAAAAGCTTACTTAGTTGAAGTGAATGAGTTGATTTATTTGTAAATATTATAAGAAAGAGAGTTTTTACTTCTTTCATTTCAATATTTAAAATTTTTTGGATATATAATTGGCGCGAACACCCTTTTTTAGGTGTTTGGCCGAGCTCCTCCTCCTATTTGTGGCGTGCGTCTTGATGTTGTTCCACAAATGGAATCCCGGAATTGGCATCCCTAGTAGAGGGTTTCCGCTAAAGCCCAATACTGCAGTCCAAGAATTTGTCACACGAACCTCCGTCTCGATAAAGAGAGCTAAAGAAGCAGTGCACCGAAGTACAATTAAAACTGAGCTGGTTTTTTATCATTGAAATTATGGTTCTTTAAATGAAACTATTACAAAATTAAGGAGGAAAATTGACTCTGATTTTGGACGAAAGTAGTTTACTACCTTTTGAGAAACTAGCGAAGAATTTGAAGGTAAATATTTTATCTAATTCCTCCATAATTAGGACATATATGTTCGCGGACATACACACAGCGTTAACAGGTGCCATGCGTAAATGTCACACTGCATTAGTAGAGATTCTTCCGGAACTGACACCTCTTCATAATCATATCCTTTTTCAGGCGAGGACGACTATCCTGAGAACAAGCAAAGCTACCATTCCCTCAGGTGTTCATCAAAATTGCAGGGAGTATAATATTTTTGCTGAAATAATCCCTGAGATATCAGTCTCATGTGACTTGATGGAACTGGCAGCAATCACGGAAGAATCATACTGGGGCAAATAAGTAGCTTTAACCTAATCTGAGTTAACGATTGTATGGTATTATCCTCTTGCGCTGGAAAAGCGTGCAATGCGGGCGAATTATTATCTGCTCAAGACTTGCAATGTACGCCCATGAATTAACTATAAAAAAGCATATTGTTTATTTCGAAAAGCAAAGCAAATTTCAACGTCTAAGAAATTCTCATTTTAAAAATTTCGACTGGGCATTGCAGAAGAAATTCAATAAAATGTTAATATTCCTGCAATTAAAGAAGCAGCTGACTGGCTATTTACTTGCGTAATAACTGTTAAGAAGGTAAATATTTACTTCGATAGCCAAGCGGCAATTAGGGTCCAAGGCTCTATTGTGGTGCATTTGAAACTGGTCAAGGAATGCCTGGTCTCTTCTCGATTGTATCAGAATTCTTCGATATAAAGACAATTTGGGTACCTGATCACAGTGACATTGCTGGAAACTGCGAAGCCGACGAGCTGGCTAGACAAGAGACCTGTGAGGAAGTGTGCTCGCGAAAGGAGAGGATCGGGATCCCCTTGACAACCTGCGCTCTACTCCTGAAAGGATGGGCTTTGCACCGATTCAGCGAGCGCTGGGCAAGTACACGAACGTGTAAGGTCGCGGAGACCTTCTGGCCACGTTTGGATATTCTGGGATGGCAAAATCTCATCTCTGAAATTTCTTGGGCATCCTCACGTGGCACTATCCGCGGTGTATACATGCCGTGAGATCCGAAATTACTTCGAGTCCTTTTTGCGTCAGCTGTATGGAGGATGAGGTGGAATCATCTCAGCACCTGCTCCTTAGCTGCTCAGCTCTCGCGAGACTAAGACTCAAGCATCTTGGTTCTCACTTCTTTTCTGTGCCTACTGATATTGCAGGTTTTAATAACCAAAATCTGATGAACTGCATCAGCAGCATAAAGCGACACAACTGCACACTAGTCACCGTTCATAGTCCACAAGTACTCAACCCTCTCCACCCCTTTCCCTTTCATCCTATCGTTTTTTCCTTCACCTCTTTTTCCCCTCTTACAATGGTATCACAAAGGATGAACCAAACTTCTTTCGTTCAAGTGGCCCACTCTCTGGGCAACCATTACTACCTATCCTAACCTAACCTAACCTAATATTTCTGCATACCCAATAGGTGACTTCTTTAAATAACTCGCCAAGGTGTAGGCAAAACAGTGGGGGCATTTCCCAAGAAAAATTCCTCCTACACGAAGTAAACAAAAGCCTCAACAAACATCTCAGGTATGCGCGAAACAGAATAAACGCAGAGAAACTGTATGGTAATGTAAGAAATGTCTTGTTGAACTGCACATTCCTGATTCTTTTGAAATATATCACACTGTACAAAGTTACTAGTAAAATTTTTTTTTAATTCCAGTAATTTTATTTATATTTACTTAAATATTATGGCCAAAAGCATTTGTTAAACACACCCTGCTAAAAGAATTAATATACATAAATTATTCTCAGCAACAGCTCGTGATAAATTGGTTTACACAATACAATCACCGACTTTTTGAAATTAACTTTAGAAACACCACAGGAATTCTAACAAGGTATTGTAGATTTAATTTTAATCTTAATTACAAACTTAATAACCAAATAAACTTGCAAGAGGCAGATGAAATCGCCATGGTATCGTATCCAGCATTAATGCCTAAGCGGGGCAACCACGTGAGGTATTGTATTTTTATATCCTCGTCTATTTCTTTGAATAAAAAAAATGTTTTCTTGATGCTACTCCTAAATTTGTTCTATGGCAAAAAATAAGTCACTAATATTTTTATTACTATTATTATTATTATTTTTTTAATACTTATCCATGCCTCCAATGCTTGGAAAGTTTCCCTTCAATGCCCATATGAAAAAGTAACAATTCAAATTTGATAAAAGATGTTTACTGAGATCGATATGACTGTATTACCTCTTTTCATTTCACTTCAGAGAAGTCCAGGAAATGATATTCCAACGTTTTTTATGAAAAAATGAACTATTTTGATCAAATCCCTTTTCGTAGCTCCAAAAAACAGTCAAAATTGAAAAACAAATGTGAAAATTAAAAAGCAAAAAAACAAAAAAAATAATATAATAATATGGTTTTTTTGTTATATTGAGTCATCCTCGCTATAGGTACATACTAAGTCTTTTGGATGTCGTTATATAATCTATTTAAGTAGTACCATTGTAGCAATAATAATATTTCATTCATTTCATTTCCTCATTTCCTTCATTCCTTCGTTTCCTCTATTCCTTTGTGGGCAGGTGCCCGATGAGATATACAGCCGTTTGTTTGTAGGCAGCCTGTTGTCATTTGGTACGCTGTCTTGAAGAGCAGTCCGCAACTACCCCTGTTTTTGCTGGCTGTGCTCGCAAAAGCTTTTAAAGAAGTTGCCTCCTATCTAGCCGTGGTTTTTATCAAGTTAAGTAAATTCCTACATTCTCCATTGGGTTGGCGCTGAGAACTTCAAAAATATGTCTGAGCCTATAGGCCGAAAATATATCGGAAAGGTTTAGCGATGTACTTCAAATAAGTTTTTGTAAGTTAAAGGAAACCCATAAATTATAAATATATACGAGAGAGTCTGAAACTGAATGATATTTCGCTTTGTAGATCATTTAAAGCGAGTCAAGACTTACAAATATTTAACGCTTAGAAATAAATGGTGGCATATATTTTTTATGTGAATAATATCACTAAAGCAACGCAGCTTCATTTGTTGGCCTGAAATCTTTTGAAAAATTTGGCAAATCTACCATCAAAAACGGGGCTAATCCTTCACCTCGATAATGGCAGCTCCCGCACTTGAACTTTCTTGAGCACACAACATGCCAAATCGATAGGTTACTTCCACATATTTAGTTTATTCTTATTGAGGGCCAATGACTTTTTTTAGACACCATGCATCAAAGATAAGCCAAATTAATAACGATTGTCGTCGGCAGAAGAAGCAGCTGATGCGCTGAAAACATCTATTATAATGGTTCCTTTCAAGCAATGGATGCAAATGCATAAGCAAATAGTTCGAGCGCAAAGGAGATTATCTGCAAAAGCAAGGTGAGCATTTTCAGTGAATAACTTTTTTTCTTACTTTTTATTTTCTTATTTTATAATATATATTTATAATTTATTTTTATTTATTACAAAGCAGCACTCGCACACAGAGACTTTTATTGCAATTTAAAAATAAGAATTCTATTTACAATCAAATAATAACGGTTAAATGGGTACTTTTTTTCCGGCACAAATAACAGAGTTGGCTAAATCGCAGCTGTAGAACTCGTCACGAAAACAATACCTAAGAAAATTGCGAGCATTACAACAACAATGGTAAAACGGATAAACAGTTATTTCTATGTTGTTGTGCTATTCCTATTCAGTTGTTAAAGTATTTTTGAGTGTTTTTTACACGAAAAGTGTGTGAAAGTACGCTTGAGATTTAAAGTGCTAGGGCTATTCAGAATTATCAAAAAATTGGATTAATTTTTTGCATTTTCTTAAAGTATAATACCTTAATAATATTGTGTGAAAATTCGAAGTGAATCCGGCAAATACTTTACGAGTTATACAACAATTAACAAAGTGGCAGATTAGCGCGCTAACGATAACCCTCGAGAAGGTAGAATGGTAGAAGGTAGGCAACAGAAAATCGATATTTTGGAAGCTGCTATGATGGCTGAAGAACTATTATATGACTCAGGAATAGGTGACACAGTGTAGGTAATTAAATAATTTGTATAACTCTATAGCTCTACATAAATCGATAGCAAAACTTGAAAGGCATTTTTCTCAAAACTGTGTTTTTCGAACTGGTAATCACTGTAACTTAAAAACCGCTTGGTAGATTTCAATAAAATTTATGCTACTTTGTACTGCTTGTGTCTAATCTAAGAATTTGTTTTTTTTCAAAAAATTCGATTTTTTAAACAATTAATTGTCGATTGTTTTCTCGAAAATCTGAAAGATATTTCCTGAGGCCACCTTATTGTTAATTTTGAAAAACAAACTTCAATCAGGCACAAGATTACCTACTAATAAAACTATTTTCTCTTGTTCGATTGATTTTAGATGAGTCTCCAAGGACTTGTGATGATCACCGCAAGAGACTTCTGGAGAAACGGGTTCCACACAAACAGCAATAACTTTTACAATTATTAATCCTTCTTGTTTTTGGCAGTTTTGCTAAAGTCAAGTCAAAACATGATGTATTAATGCTATGCTGTTGGTTTTGTAAAATAAAGCAATTGACTAGCAAAAAAAATTATTGCAAGTCATCGTTTTTTCGGATCTCTGACTACCCCTAACCTCTTAAGGGAATCAGACCGCAGCTAGTTTTTGTCTTGCTTATTTAGTCGAAAAGACCCAATACCAACAAATTCTATATTTTTGAAAGTCAAGTCAAGACTAAAAGCGTTTTTGTAATTTAGTCAAGTCTTTTATTTTTGCAAGAAAAGGCTAGTCACATTTGAATTATTATTATTTCACTGAAAAGGTAAAAGGTGCAGTTTTTATTCAACTCTTTTGCACTTTAGTCCAATATGTTAGGAAAATATTATAAGCATCATGCATGATACTTATAGAGAATATCCTGATAACCTCAAAGACAACGAACATATTTTGTTCTTGACTTTTTTTATTCGCAAGTAGATGATTATTTTAGTAGCTTACACTTTATACATCTGTACACATACATGTACATGAAATATAAATCTATCCAACAAAAAGGACCAAGGCTTAGCTGATAAGATACAAGAAACTAAGTAGATACGTCTTTACTTTAAGTAGTAATTAAAAGCAATCCAAGTGCATAAGAAAACAAAAAGCTGGGTAGTTGTGGCAAAAAGCATATATGGCAAAGGTGTGTGTGTGTTTATGTGCCATGTAACCCACAGGACATAATCAGCAACCGCTAATACCACAAAGACGCAACGAAAACGTTGACAGCGACCGCAAGCGCAACCGCGTAAATACACACAAATGCTATCTCATCCAGTGATATCTTCGACAACGTATGCTGTCAAACGCCATAAAGTATGCTTCTAATTCTTCACACGCAGTTATTAAATTTTGCCAACGGCAATTCTGTGAACACAAAAAAACCGCGCATACACAACCGCAAAACACGCACTTTACGCTGCCGACTTTCCGCATTCTTAGCGCGATATAGCTTTGTGGCTGCTTTTCCACATTTGCTTTTTTCACAATGCACACATCGGCGAAATAAATTTAGGCCGGAATAGCGAATACAAAGTATTTCCTGCGCACTTCCCATCTGCTTGAATCCCCTCCCTCTCCTCATTTCCTTCCTCTTTTGCTTTAACAAGCACGTTTTTGTCTTTTTCTTTGCTTCTCTACACCTGATTCCGCCTTTGCTCCTAATTCCACGAGTTTTTTTGAACACGTAATGCTTTAAATTTTTATTTATAAAAATTTTATTTTCGACCCATTCCCTTTTTCTTATGAAAAAATAAGGTTTATAAAACATGAATAAGAAAATATAAAAATATGAAAATAGGAAAAACTGGCAAAGCACATTGCGGTAGGCAAAGTTAGGTAGTGGTCGAGACTCATTAGGCTTACTAAGAGCTGTGCCTCAGTGAAGAAGCGCTAGAGAAACAAACGCCTGCCTCACGCCTTAGGTGGTTGACCTCCTCGTACTCTTCAGTCCAACACAATTTCTAGTGTAATTTGTATGCTTATAATATACTTGAGTAAATGCGCACAACATGCATACATTAATTTAGCAACGCCTTTCCCTTGGGGCGCTCATGCATAGCATGCGCATAATTTATGCTTTCTTAAGGAAATGAATGCGAAAAGTGCTTTGGTGCGACGGCTCTTCACTTTGTATGCAATACTTTTACATTTACGCACTTTTGTATACATTTCGGCGTGTACATTTGTGTCAGTGTAACATTTTCGTATTTCTTTTTATATTTTTGCTTGTATTCTTGCTATACGTTTCTGTTGCATTGCATTTGGTTGCATAATTGAAATGAATAAGTTGAGGTCACTCATACGCCCCACCCTTCAATTCTGTGAAGCAACTGTGAGACAAAATTTGGGAAGGTAGATATAACAGTGAAAACATAAAAGAGATCTCATCCTCATTATTTTTGTTCTTAAAGCGCATATTTATATTGTTGCCGCATACATACACATCCCATGGTCTGCTGTACGCAAATTACACTGTGCTATAAATTAAATAATTTTTATACTCCTAAGATGACATAGTAAAAACTTTTTGTTCATTTTGGTGTTTCACGGAGATTCGAAACTACATACGTTCTCCGAATGCCGAATGGTAGTCACGTACCAACGCTTTTCGCTACGGCGACCGCGTCATATGTCAGTCATATTTGACACTTGTGAATTAGACAGCTACAGTATACAAACAGGCAAACAAGGAAGTGCGTAAAGGTCAAAATAAAGACTTCCCTCACTCAAAATCATTTTTTTTAGTATAATCAAAATCATTTTTTTTTAGTATAATAATCAGCTATTATCCTTTTAAACAGTTGGTTCAAACAGCTGACGGACGTTTCGTGTTTTGTTTCACTGTCAAACATCTTCAGTTTGGTCTATAATTTAACCATAAATCGACTTACAAACGACCAACGCTTGCAAATCATTGAATTTTATTATAAAAATGCGTGTTCTGTTAAGAAAGTTTATCGACGCTTCTTCCATTTTATGGTCAGTTTTATCGACCAACTAAAAATTTAGAACCAAATTTACATTATTGGACATCGAACCACCAACGCGCTTACGTAGAGTGCGAACTGAAGAAAATATCGCAGCTGTATCGGCCAGTGTTAATGATGACCATCAATTATCGATTCGTTGCCGTTCGCAGCAATTGGACCTCTGTTACTCAACAACGTGGAAAATTTTGCGAAAGGATTTAGGTGTGAAGCCTTTCTAAATACAGCTGGTGCAAAAATTGAAGCCGAACGACCTACCGCAACGCAGAGTTTTTGATGAATGAGCTCTTGGAAAGTTGGCCGAAGATCCACTTTTTTATCGAAAAATTGTGTTCAGCGACGAAGCTCATTTTTGGATCAATGGGTACGCTAACAAGCAGAATTGTCGATTTTGGAGTGAAGATCAGCCAGAAGAATTGCAAGAGCTACCAATGTATCCAGAAAGGGTCACAGTTTGGTGCGGTTTATGGGCTGGAGGTATTATTGGACCATACTTCTTCAAAGATCGTAACGAAACTGTGAATGGTGAGCGCTACCGTGAAATGATATCCAACTTTTTTTGCCCAAAATGCAAGAGCTTGACTTGCATGACATGTGGTTTCAGCAAGACGGTGCCACATGCCATACAGCACGCGTAACAATGGACTTGTTGAGAGGCGAGTTTGGTGAACATTTTAGTTCACGTTCGGGACCTGTCAATTGGCCACCCAGATCGTGCGATATAACGCATTTAGATTATTTTTTGTGGGGCTATTTTAAAGCTCATGTCTATTCAGACAAGCCTGCTTCAATTAATACATTGGAAGACAACATTAAATCATTTATATGTGAGATACCGGCCGAAACATTGGAAAGAGTATGCCAAAATTGGACTAAGCGGATGGACCATTTGAAGCGCAGTCGCGGTCAACATTTGCATGAAATAATCTTCAAACATTAAATTATATGGATTGTATCGATTTAAATAAAAATTTCATGAATTTTTCTGAATTTTACGTGTGGTTTTTTGAAAAACTTTCCTATAGCTCTTAAAAAATCACCCTTTAGTGATTCAAATTGCGAAATCTTTTAGATCTGGTCAAGTATAATACAAAACCATACGTAAAATTGTGCTTATACTCCAAAATCTGTATTTATTGATGAAACAAAAGCGGGTTTTCGGTACTTGCTGCCCCAAATAATTGATAACTTCGCTCCTTGCTGATCGATTTAAGATTTAAGAAATTCATGCTCGAATTTTTTTTATGGAAAGAAAAGCCTAGCACCATCAACGAAAAGAAATATAGCCAAAAAACAACTTGGAAACTTGCACTTTTAAAAATTCTAGTTAAAAAATTTCCGAACCCCTGGTTTTTAAGTAATAAATAAAGATTATTTTGTTGTTATTGTAACAGTTCACTAGGCTGTGTCAGTGCGATGTGGTAAGCGATCCTCTTCTAAATCATCTAACTGTAGGTCCAGGAAACGTACTGTTTCGAAAGGTTGAGCGAAGAGGGAGAGAGGTGTCAGGTGAGTAGGCTTTCAAGTGCTGGGAATAGGTGGTTAGTATCATGCTGAGTACCTTCACATGTTGGACATATATTGCGTATGACGGGATCGAATTTGTATAGATAGGAGCTTAACCTGGTACAATATCCAGAACGTAATTGAGTTACAGTCGTGTTTGGTCTTTGAACGCTTCAGTGTAGCTGTGTGGTTCAAGCTCCAGCAGGCGCCTGCAGTGGTAATTCTTTCGGAAACACTCTAGTACTGTGCAAGGGAGACATCCGTGGACACACACGTGATGCGTCCTCATAGCAGTTTTTTACAGGTTTGAAGCTTTGTGCACTGCAATTCATTAATAGCAGGCGAACAGATGGGTGCAGTATAAATTAGAAGCGACCTGTCAATAGCTTTAAACGTCGCCAGCATTATTCCTCTGCCTTTGTCTCTAGTGCTGCCGATTAGCCATTTGAGAACCTTGTTGCTGTTTTTAATCTTAGTGTCAATTGTGGTTACATGCAGGTCTTGAAGGTGGCTCTCAAAATTTGGGGGTTGTTAACGGTATTGGAGTACCATCAACTTTCACTTTTAACTGCAAGGCCTAAAGTGCCTTTATTATTGTGGAAAGGAGAGTTATCGGACGATACGGTTCTTCTCGGTGGGCGGGTTTCCCAGGTTTCAATAGGGTGACCACTCTGCCTGTTTTGCACTTGTCAACAATTATGAGAAGGGCTGAGGACAGATTGAGGACGCTGATGAGGTATCCTCTTGCCAGTGGACCGTTTTTCAAAATCCACATTTTAATTCCGCCAGGGCCAATGGCTTTGGAACCTTTTGCTTTGTTAATGACCGCCTACGCTTCATCGCTGGAAAACAAGCGGTGTCCAGTTATTTGGCAATTTGTGCAGCTGTCTAGTGACACAGCGCTTGAACTTATCGACCGAGCAAAATAAATTGCCGGCTAAAAAACTCGCACATCTCTTCGGGTCCAACAAAATGCAACCACCGAAAGTGATTGCGAGCCTGTCGTTCTGTTTCGCCTGGTTCGATAGGGACCTTACAGTGGATCAGAGCCCTCACACCGGAGGTACACTTAGAGGTCTTCAGGTACTCAGCCCATTCAGTCGACTTATGTTGTGTGGGAACCATTTGCCGTATCTCAAAATTGAGCTCCTTCATTCAAAGATCCCCGGGATCGGCTTAGCGTTGTGGTCATGCTCACTTGCTAGAATGCCTACTTCGACTGAGACCCATGTCCGAATCCATTCAGCTGTTTCTGTTTTATGTGCGCGCTCAGTTCCACAATGTCTGATATGCCACCTCAAAAATACAAAATGCGTATAGCATGATGTTAATGGGCAAATTGGCAATGAGCTCGAAATTTAAAAAAATAATATTAAGAAATTTTTAGAACACATTTTTTCGGACAAATCCCAAATTTCTTTTATGACAGTTTTTCGCAATTTTTTGCCTCTGCCATTCATTGCTGCGCAAGGCACAAAAGCAGAAACAGAAAAATTGAAACCAAAAATTTTTTTTATTTATATTTCTATATTTATTTTTGTGAATAAATGAAATATTTCAATTTCCACAGAAAGAAATATGACTTCACTTCCTCAATAATCAATCAATCCCAAGTAATTTGCTCACCATTACCGAATACACATACCCAACTACATAGTAAGTGTAAATATAACACATTTATGTGTTCATCTGTAAAAAGAAAAGTGTGTGTAAATTTGCAGTCTACTCTTGAACAGTAACTGATGAACAAACAAAACAAATTTTTCATGAGTAGTTATTGCAACTTGCAAACTATTTCGTTTGTTGGTTTTCCACTTTTACGCATGTGAACATTCACTTCAACTACACCATTGGGGCACTTAAATAATCGAATCAAAATTTTTGGTAATTTTTGGTAATAATAATCCTATAGGAAAATCACCAAACACCAAATTGGAGCAACACTATAAATACATATAATTGTCTTGTACACCCTTTTTTGGGTGTTTGGCCAAGCTCCTCCTTCTATTTGTGGCGTGCGGCTTGCTGTTGTTTCACAAATGGAGGAACCTACAGGTTTAAGCCGACACCGAAGGGCAGATATTTTTTTATTTTTATTTTGAGGAGCTTTCTCAGGGCAGTAATACACTCGGAGGTTTGCCATTGCCTGCCGAGGGGCGACCGCTATTAGAAAACTGTTTTTCTTCATTTTGGTGTTTCACAGATTCGAACCAATGTTCTTTCTGTGAATTCCGAATGGTAGTCACGCGCCAACCCATTCGGCTACGGCGGCCAACATCCATACGGGCACCAATTGTACAATTTTTTAGGCACACAAATTATTCTTTCTTCTTCCTCTAAATAGTTTATGTGGCTCTGCGCAAATCTAAAAAGCTTTATTGAAGACTAAATAAATGTATTTTAAAATTCGCATACAAAATATTAAAGTTATTATTTTTGTTACAAAAAAAAACAACAAATTTTGAAAATAATTTGAATAAATAAAGTATTCTTTATTTCGCTACTGAAAAAAGGAATTTTTCTTCCTCTATTTTTTTACATTGCTCATTCGAGCGCCTTTGCATATGAAATGCCCATTATCGGCAGAGCAATCAGATGATTCAAAGGTCAATTAGTAGTAGAACAACGAATGTTAAAAACATAAAACTATTAAAAAAATTAAAATGGTATTCATACATTGAAAACAAGAGACCCCATCTCAATCTTTATCTATAATTTATTCTCAAATATCAGTTGTTCTTGCTACAGCTGCTTACAAATCCCTGTTTACAGCAGTCAAACCACCAATCATCGTTGTCGATCTCATCTGACGGCAAGCCCAGGAGTAGGATGTTTCAGCAGATGCAGCGAAATGAGGTGGAAATTTCTAATATGTCAATTAAATAAATAATGAGACTAATGTGACTTAATGCGGGGCAGAGAAATTATATTCGTCATTCAAGTGTATGATTTTTTCTTACCTCCACAATGATTATATATTTTAATAGCATTTTAATGCTTCTGTATTAAAACTTGATATTTAAAAAATGTTTAGCTCAGCGATGAGATAATACGTTATTATGAGCAAATATATATTAATTCCATTATTCAATAGAATCCTACTTAAACTCAATACATTTTTTAACCGATTTCTCAACACATTACATCCGCCTCATAGGGGGTTTCCCCGAAGGTCTTTAAAATACACATCTACGGTCTACAGTTATCAGCTTTTCATTTATCGAAGTGTTCTTCAACGTATAAATTCAACCTACGTAAACAGTTTTTGAGGCTAGAAAAGAATATAACACCCGGAGACAGCTAAATCTAGCAAACAAGGATGATATTCAATGAATACAAAGTGTAATTTCTTCAATTCATCCGTGAGCATTATGTGAGGAAAGATTTCTTGATAAAAAAGCGTCAAAAAAATAAAAAAAATGCCACCTACTATACAAGACCTCAGCGGCATAACTATTCTTCCTGATAGTCAGACAGAAATCAAGGCTCCTAAACTATCCAAGTTGAATCAAAACTGGTGCTGGAAAGTCTTGCTAAGCTGCATACCATAGGCCAGAGTTTACAAGGACATATATGAATTACTAGGAACCAAATGGCTGATAAATTAGCCAGTAACAGGGCGACCTCTCGATTTATAGGCCAAGTGCCATTTTGAGCCATAGGAAAGGGAAAACTAAGAATACCATAATGGGCAATCTACAGGGTGCATCGCAATCAAAAATTGATGGTTAGCTTTAACTTATGCCGATTTAAAGATGAAATAAGACTAAATTTGGAAGCATCACAGGAATTCCAACAGGGTATAGTAGTAGAATTATCATCTTATAAATCTGATAGAGTACTCTAATGAAACTCCTGGGCTCAGAGAAATATTCTGATTCCATGAAGGGGACACAATAGAGATTTCGGGTCCCAGTGCTAAATTCCCGCCTAATAATAATAATAATTATAATAATAATAAAAGTAATAATGCCAAACCACCATGACAAGTTACACGAATGAGGAGCAAGTGGTTGATTGTGAGGGTAAGGTTATCTCGCGCGGAGGGGAAATGAATTGGTCACCAAGATTATGTCTATTGACGCCAATGGCCATTTTTAAGGTTATCTGAAGTCGCAGGTCTATACCAATAAGCCACAACCAGTCGATGCCCTCATAATCATAAGTCATTGCACAAATTTAGCCGGAGTCTTTCAAAATTGGATATCTTGGTTCGGTTTCGACATGCAAGGCCTCGGCGAATATTTGAAAGATGTCATGTCTCATATATAGTTATATGCATTAAAAATAATAATGAAAGGCCGTCGAAAAATGTACTTAACAGATCGACCTGGAATTTATACAGTAACCGGCTGAAAAATGAAATTCTAAAATCGGATATAATTTTTTGTTCTGCTAGAAGAATGTAGCTACCAGATTACAAATATATCTATTAAGCATCCAAATGGTTTTGAAATATAATCATTTTTGGGTATACTAGGCAAGGTAAATTTTACAATTGCATTCACGAGCACGTTACAAATACAATTTTCATTTGACATTTTTAAAAATAAGTCTCAATTTATTTATACTTTCAGTTTAGAAGGGAAACTTTTTTAATTATCATAGCATATTTAAATGCCTGTCGAACCTTTGTCGACTTTTTCTTTCCCTAAATATTAATTTGATTTCTGCAACTGATAGGAGCTGAGAGTGAACACACGCAAAACCTCAAATTAAAATAAATTTATATGCAAATGTACATATGTGCTCTCACAAAAGCCTTAAAAAGGCATCTGAATACAATTGTATACTTATATTAGGGTGACCAGCCGTGCTATAAGAACTTTGGAATTACGTTGGCGCGCCCTGCAACTCGCAGTACGTGTATGATTAGCTTCATATCTGGCTAAATTCTAAAGTGCTCCGCTTTGGGGTCTATGTTCTTTTAATCTAAAATACATACAAAAAAATCAAGGCCTCTAAGGTCAACCTAGATTTTTTTTGTTTTTTGTCGTCTAAATTATAGCTAAGAAAGTGCTCAAAAAAATTGTCAAAAATCAGAGCGATTCAAGCGTACATTTCATTACATAAGAACTACATTTGCTTTACAAGAGTTTTCTAAGAATTCTGATTAAAAAGTTGAAAATCATGAAATTTTCAAAATTTCTTAACGTTTTGTGAATTCTGTACAAAGGTTGGAACTTGGACTTACAACGAACAAAATTTAGCTAGAAAAACATTGCAAATATTGTAAAAATATGAAGTGACTTAATTACACTGATCAACAAAATTGCAACTTTTGTCTGATGATTGAGGTTTATCAGTTGGTGCTTACTAATTTGACGTCTGGAAGGAGCCCGTGAACCAGCACGACAACTATTCTTTTTGTTTGGTTAACATAACTGGCAAAAAATTGACCCAAATGGGAATATTCTTGCATACGGTCGGCATATAGACGTGTTTTAAGCCCTAAGATACCATCTGAATCTCAAGCTGGTCCATCACAGGTGGAGCCTATGATTTAAAGGCGAATACTGACTGTAGGGATAGTGACTTTGAATGTGTCCTGGAAAGACCTAAATCATTCAACCAAGATAATTTAAACGAGCTTATCAGAGATTTGGGACTATCAAAGTCTGCTTCTGAACTTTTGACTAAACTGACTAAAAGAAAGAAACTTAGTAACAAAGAAAAGAGAATAAAATCTTCTGAAATATTTTGCTGAAGAAGATGACTATATATTTTGTACAGATATACCTGGTTTAATGGCTACAATGGGATTAAAAAATTACGTTCCTCATGAGTGGCGCTTATTCATAAACTTATCAAAACGTAAGCTAAAATGCGTTTTCTGCAACAATGGGAATAAATTTGGCCCGCTGCCTATTGCACATTCTACTAAAAAATAACGAAGAATATGCAACCGTTGCCCTGGTTTCAGATAAAATTAAATATGTGGAGCACAACTGGCTCATACGTGTCGATTTAAAAATGGTAAACTTTCTTCTAGGCCAACAATGTGGTTACACAAAGTATTTCTATTTTCTTTACTTGTGGGGTAGTAGAGCTAAAACACAACATTGGAGTAAAAAAGAATGGCCGCCTACTTGGGAAACGCTATTTCCCGGTCTACAGAACGTGATAAACCCACCTCTAGTGTTAAGGGATCGTCTTATTTTACCCCCGTTACACATAAAACTAATGTTTATAAAACAAGTTGTAAAAAGTCTTGACAAGAACGGAAATTGTTTCCTTTTTCTATCAAAAAAGTTTCCAAAACTAAGTGCAGAAAAGATAAAAGCGGGAATTTTCGACGGTCCACAGAAAATATCTTTAATATAATATCTCAAATTTTATGACTTGTTCAAAATTTTTTGGGGAATAAAAAAGTTCTGATTATTCCCAACACGACAAAAACCTCATGAGTCACTTTCAAATTCGTGGATGTAACATGAGGACCAAGCTACACTTTCTTTATAACCTCCTCGTCGATGAAGGAACGCTATCAAGGCTACTGGAACGCGCACATGATGACTGATTATTGTCGGAGTATTCAGAACAGCTCTCTGCCTTCAGCTTCAACAAGAAAATCAAACAAAAGAAAGTTTTTTCAACTTAAAAACTAAATAAAATATGATTAACTTTAAATATTAGTGTTTTTTTTTATTAAAAGACTTGTGTGTAATATTTTTTTAACAATAGCTGCTACTGAAATTTCAGTTACAGTATACTGGAACTCGGTTTTTATATGGAAAATTACACACAGAGTGATCACGGTTATACTGTAGCACATAGTTCTTTGGTAGGGTGCAAAAAAATAAGGAAGCCCCCACACCTAATATTTTAGTGAGCCACAATACGAGAGCAAACTTCGTAAAATAATGCTTCGAAACAATAATAATTGGAGTCATTTCATGCATACTTCGTACGATAATACTTCGAGATAACACAAAATATACTCTCGTGTTATGACTCATAGAGAAAGATCAATCGATTCCATTTCACATCTCATTTAAATTTGGTATGAAAACATCAATAGGGCAGATAGTAAGGCAAATGGGTTTGAGTTTGCAGAAAGGGTCGGGTCGTCACATCTACCATAATAAAAAATTTCGTTCAACTTCTCGAAAGTCTTTAATACAATTTTATTACGTAAATTTACCGAGTTCCACAGTCTTTTTGTGTTGTATTTTTTTTTTTTTTTTTTTTTTTTTTTTTTTGACTTGACCAAAGTTTTGTCTTTCGAATCGACTGTTATTTGTTGCCATAGAAAGTTGCAAGTAATTTTCTTTTGTAGCGTCCACGGGTATTCTTTGCCAAATTTTGTTTTTTATTTTTATTCTTGACATTAGCTCCAGTTTCAGAAATTCGAATTATAGTACCTGGTTTATGCATATGATTTGAAGCCTTGTCGTTAGATTGGCATTTGCTCTGGTCCTTTTCAACGGTACTTAAATAATTTTATCGCTTAAAGTCGCATTCAATATCATTCAATACTAACAAATATTTCCATGTCGGGATTTATCACTAACTTATATCAGTAAACGACTTTGTTGATCATAGAGCTGTGTTCGATAATCGCTTTACGTTTAGGTTTAAAGAAATCTAGAATTTTTGAGCCACCACCCAAAGGATTTCAAAGATCCGTTTATCAGAAAGCTTGCCTCTATTGGATGGAATTCGATGTATAATTGCCGTGCTACTAGAGTTTGAAAGGACATATCATAAGTTCATTCGCTTTACACTCCAATAGATAGAATTCTTATAGCTCACGGCCAATATTAATTAGTTTAAAGACACTTGAAAGGATAAAAATTCTCCAGTTTCTTATGTTTGCTTACAACGTAGTTAGTGGTTCCATTGACTGTTCTGAACTTCACAGGCTAATTAATGCACCCAGAAAATTTCCTCGTGTTCACAATTAAGTTTAAGGGGTTACATGGGTTTCGTCGGGTAAAAAAAGGCCTATTTTCAATATTTTTTTTTTTTTCTATGTAAAAAATTATTTATTTAATTCAAACTTTTTTCTGTCTTATAGAAACATATTTAAAGAATACTTTCTGAAATTTTCAAAAAAAAAAATTAAAACTCCTCCATTGTGACGTTATTTCCGGTGACTCCTCGTAAAAAAGGTGCATCCGCGTTGTCAGCATAACTCCTGACAAACTCATCAAAAATGAAAAAACAAAAATAAATGCTTTAGTTAAGACCATAAACTCGCGCTTGAACGAACGAAAGAAAAGAAAAGTAAACATTGGAATTTTGGTAGACATTTTTTCAAAAAAACGAAAATTTCGGTAAAATTTGCTTGACATTTTTTTTTAAATACAATAGTTGTAATTGAAAAAACACAAAATTCTTCGTCCAAGCACGAGTAAATTGTATCTTGAACACCTGTGTAAAATTTCATCAAGATCGGTTGAGTAGTTTTCGAGAACATTTGACAACCGACTTTGAAAACACGGTTCCAAGAAAAACGCGTTTAAAGTTTTGAGTAACAATAAAAATGGTTTGGAGCGCACACCTTCCAAAGGCTGTATCTCCGAATTTATTATTCGGACCGACTTGAAAATTTAGGATAATATTCCTGAGACGAGGTGAGAATAGCAATATCACGGCTAAAGAACAACAAAGCCGCTGGCGCCGACGGACTGCCGGCTGAGCTATTCAAACATGGCGGCGAGGAGCTGGTAAGGTGCATGCATCAGATGAAAGCATGCCTGCCGATTGGAATTTAAGTGTGCTCTGCCCAATCCATAAGAAGGGCGATCCTGCAATTTGTGCCAATTACCGCGGGATTAGTCTTCTAAATATTGCCTATAAGGTTCTAGCGAGCGTATTGTGTGAAAGGCTGAAGCCCACTGTCAACCAACTGATTGGACCTTATCAGTGTGGCTTCAGACCTGGAAAGTCTACCATCGACCAAATATTCTCAATACGCCAAATCTTGGAAAAGACCCATGAAAGGAGAATCGACTCACTTTTCGTCGACTTCAAAGCTGCATTCGACAGTACGGAAAGGAGTTACCTGTATGCCGCTATGTCTGAATTTGGTATCCCCGCAAAACTAATACGGCTATGTATGATGACGTTGCTCAACACCAGCAGCGCCGTCAGAATTGAGAAGGACCTCTCCGAGCCGTTTGATACCAAACGAGGTTTCAGACAGGGTGACTCGCTGTCGTGTGACTTCTTTAACCTGATGTTGGAGAGCGCCGTACGAGCTGCAGAACTTAATCGCTCAGGCACAATATTTTATAAGAGCGTACAATTGCTGGCGTATGCCGATGATATCGTCAACATCGGCCTTAACAACCGCGCTGTTAGTTCTGCCTTCTCCAAACTGGATAAAGAGGCAAAGCGAATGGGTCTGGTGGTGAACGAGGACAAAACGAAGTACCTCCTGTCTTCAAACAAACAGTCGGCGAACTCGCGTATCGGCACCCACGTCACTGTTGGCAGTTATAATTTTGAGGTTGTAAAAGACTTCGTGTATTTAGGAACCAGCATTAACACCGATAACAATGTCAGCCTTGAAATCCAACGTAGAATCTCTCTTGCCAACAAGTGCTACTTTGGACTAAGTAGGCAATTGAGCAGTAAAGTCCTCTCTCGACGAACAAAACTAACACTCTACAAGACTCTCATCATGCCCGTAATAACGTATGGCGCAGAAGCTTGGACGATGACAACATCCGATGAAGCGACGCTTGGAGTGTTCGAGAGAAAGATTCTGCGAAAGATTTTTGGACCTTTGCACGTTGGCAACGGCGAATATCGCAGACGATAGAACGATGAGCTATATGAGCTTTACGACGACATAGACATAGCGCAGCGAATAAAGATCCAGCGGCTACGTTGGCTGGGTCATGTCGTCCGAATGGACACAAACGCTCCGGCTTTGAAAATATTCGATGCGGTACCAGCTGGTGGTAGCAGAGGAAGAGGAAGGCCTCCTCTGCGTTGGAAAGATCAGGTGGAGAAGGACTTGGCTTCACTTGGTGTGTCCAACTGGCGCCGGTTAGCACGAGAAAGAAATGACTGGCGCGCTTTGTTAAGCTCGGCCAAAATCGCGTAAGCGGTTATCGCGCCAATTAAGAAGAAGAATTCGTGGGATGTTGTAGAAATTAATAAGCCAAAAAAAAAAATAAATCGATTTTTTGAACCAAAGAAACCCATGTAACCCCTTAACTCCATGCTCGTGTACTCACAGCTAATGATATCATATTTCTGATACACCTATAACAAAAGCGTGCTTGAAGTGCATATAATAAAATCTAACACAAAAATTATATTGATTTTTCATCACCGAAGTCTGCTTATGAATCTTCCAAATCTTCGCTCTAGACAACCTTTAAATCTTCGCTCTGAATAACCTTTATGTGATCAGATATTATTTTGCCATATTTTTGTCAGCTAAATCTAAGTGAGACTGAAATTATTGGACACATATCGTAATACTTCCAGAAGTTTTTCTTTATTCTTTTAAAACCTGGTTTGTTACTGAATCGCTTTAAATCAGTACTGTTAGCTTATATTATATTATATCAATTTACATTAGTTTCCAGTAAAATTGTATACCTCTGGTGTGTAAGATATATGTTACCATGTCTTAGACTAAACAATTCTACATGAATCGAAATTTGTTGGTGAAGTCTTGCTAGGCAATGGTATTTTTCCTTTAAAATAAATCTGCGTTGTCGATTCCTACCTTTGTTCTTTCTGATCGACTATATTGGGTTACAGCAGATACATCTATAAAGTCGTTTCTCCACCTGGTCACCCTAATATGTATGTATATTTCCTCTAGTACGAGTATACATACATACATATGTTCGAATATAGCAATGCTTGCACTGTAAAGCACGTGTCGATAATAAAATTTTAAGGATTTTTCCACTTTCATACGTCAGCCATGACAGCCACTACAGCTGACAAGCGCTCCCGCAAGAAATGGGACAAAATTCTTATGCTACTTGACAGCATAGAAATGCACAAATATCGAAAAGAACCGAGCTCACATTTATGTATGTACGTATGTATGTGTATGCGGAACGAAAGCAATTACCAAGTGAGAAGCGAAAGCTATTACCAAGCACATTTGTACAAAGCCAACTGAAGCGAAGTGAAGCGTAGCGGGGAACATGAAGTATTTGGTAATGTTTATTTTAATATAAAGCACACAGAATGAAAAGGAATCCGTTGTATGTATGTATGTAGATATGTATGTAGGTGCATATGAAAGGTTTCAGGAGAACGGTAGGGAATTTATTGAACACAAAACTAAGCATTGTGGACTGGACAGCAAAATCAACATTTATGGTTGACATAAAACGTTTGTTTTGTTGTTATTTTCTTGGTTGTTTGTTGTTTATGTGGTGAAATGCTTTTAGCCAGCTTTGCGTAATACACACACACACACACACACGTGTTTCTGGATGTACGAGAAAATTGGTAAATATTGGCAAACAAAAATGGTATTGCCAAAATGTTGAAATGTAAATAAAAAAAGGCAAGGAAAAGGAAAAGTAAAGGTAAAGCAAAGAAAAAGCAAATGCTCAGAAATATTTGAAAAGAAATCAAAGTAGTGAAGTTATGAAGGTTAGAAGAAATAAAGAAAAGCAGCTGTCAATGCGACTAACCGATAAAGTAGCTATATACTATCGAAAAGTAGTCAATAACGTTGGCTTAAAAATTAACTGAACTACACTCTCTAAGGACTAACGAAAGGTAATCACAGTCTTTCATATAAGAAACAATACGATATATATATATATACAAAAATTTTAAATGAAATAAAAAGTCATCAAACAATTGTCGGCGCACGCGCATATCGGCACCCACGTCATTGTTGACAATTATGATTTCCAGGTTATACCTAAGAGACTTTTTTATCTAGGAATCAGCATTAACACCGATAGCAGCCTAGAAATCCAACGGAAAATTTCTTTTACCAACTACTTCTTATCAACTCCTTTGGACTAAGGAGAAGATTGAGTAGTAAAGTCCTCTCTCGACGAATAAAACAAATACACTTTATAAGGCTCTCATCATGTCCGTCCTATTCTATGGCACGAAAGCTTGGGTGACGAAAAGATCCAAAGAGGCATTTCTTGAAGTTTTTGAAATAAAAAAAACCTTTGAATTCTGCGGAATATTCTTGGATCTATGCAATTTAGCGACGGCAACATAGACATAGTGCTGCGTATAAATGTTGATCATATCATACGAATGAATATAAACGTTCCGGCTTTTAAAGTACCAGATGGTGATAGCAGAAGAGAAGAAAGTCCTTCTCTGCGCTTGGAAAGATCAGATGGAGAAGTACTATGAATTTGTTTCATAGATTTTACTTTTGAGGTACCCTCACACAAAAGTTTATAAGGTTAAGATCGGGTGACCTGGGTGGCCAGGATGTGTCACCGAAACTGCTTATCTGGCCATGTACGGCGCCGTGTCATCTTACTAGAATCAGGAGTGTGTGTGCTGAAGGAAGGAAGTTCTCTCATTATTGGCAGAAAATAATCATTCAGCATACATCAGTAAGACACACCGTGCACAGATATTTCTTGCCTTCGACGATTGTCAAAAATGGTCCAATTATTCCACTGCCTAGTAATGGACATCAAACGGCACTTTTTTTTTGGTTTTGCGGATGAGTCGGTTTAAAATGCCCAATGCGTCATCAAAGCTGCCGTCGCAGCAATGGTATGTCCGGGGACTAAAGAACTCCCCCTCGTTTGGAACCGTCGCCCACTTTGGAACCGCTTTCGCATTACTTCAGAGTGGCGTTTCATCTTTCTCATTACAAAGGTCTATCTATACCTATGTGACTGCGTTCAGGTCCCACTTTGCTATTTTCGCTACTTTGTATATCATCCACTACATTTTCAGTCAACTACCGACTCTATTCTCCAGCGTTCGTCGTTCTTATTCCCAACGCATGCATTGGAAGAATGTGTGTCAGCGTCATTTTCGGCGGCATCCTCGTATATGCATGTGGGGTGTTGGCTTTTCCCTATTTTGAACAGGTATTCTGGAAATACCCGTGCCCCGAAAGCATTTGGGTTGTATAAAAATTTACTTCGTCGAAATCCCTGCTGTTCCACGTGGCGATGTCTCTTATGAGTCTAGCCGTCTATCTGCCATATGTTTCGTTAATCCAGCGGTCTTAACGTTTCATACCCTATTTCGCGCTCTGCAGGTTTGCTCACTCTTTCTTCCATTCCCTCTTTTTTTGAAGCCCACAACTTTTTCCTCTCAAAAGCTAGTAAGTCTATTGGTATTGAACCGCTTATTGATTTAAACTGTAATATGGGACTGTGAAATGGCTGTTTTAATAGCGGGACAAATTTGTTATTTACACTTCCATTTCAGGCTTCAACGCTTACAAGATTTGAATTTTCAAGGTGTGAAGTCTTCTCTCTCTGTAGTTATAATTGTTTTTGTACGAAGAGTGAGTAAAATTTACATAAACTAGTATTCTGGAGTTAAATGAAAAATGCTGTGCTTGTATAAATCTTTAAGTTTAAATAACATTTTCTTAATAAATATTGCAACTCTCTCAGACACAGATTCTCAATTTTGCGTGGCATTTTTGTAAAGAAACTTTGGCCAGGTCTTTTCTCATGCTCTGACGCCATTTTTTCTAAATTTGGTACAATAATTGTCCTAGAATGTAATACAAAAAGGTTATTATTGTTTGAGAAAAAATATAGCACACCATTTACATATGTATTATATTTTATGTGCTTAAATTTTTTTTATCAAATTCAGAAAGAAAAAACAAAATGTTTAAGCTTAAAGATTTTAATACGCAAATAGATTGCTTTTTTAACAATTAGAATATATTTAATGTTCACAAAAAAATCAGTGAATAATGAAGATGTCAGTTGAGTGTCTGAAAATAAAAGGTGGAGTGTAGAAATGTTTACAAGATGCATTACTTCCTAATACCTAAACCTTGGCGATTGCTGGTTGGGCTTGCGTGCATCTTTAAAGTGAATAACTATGGGCTCAGTATTATCTTTTTTCTCCACAAAAGCACTCAAAGTCAAAGTCATAAGTAGCTTTAACTTAGCCGATTTAAAGATTGTCTGGACTTGAATGGCGGCCGCCGTAGCCGAATGAGTGGTGCGTGACTACCATGCGGAAGTGCGTAGGTCTCTCCACTTGTTGAACAACATTAAGATGAACTCCACAAATAGGACGAGGGGCTCTGCTAAAACCTCAAGAAAAGTTTAAGCGCCAATAATACAATATATAAGTGTATATATGTAAAATGTATATATATATGTACATATATACATATGGACTTAAATGAAAATAATAAAATTTAGAATCATCACAGGAATATCAACAAGGCATTGTAGATAGATTGAATTAAAGGGTCTTTCAGAAGTGACACTTAGATATCAGTAGGGAATAATTCCCAGACGGTATCTTTTTTTATGTCAACTTCGACCATTCTACACATAATTTTACTAAATAGAACAAAGGCTTAAAATTATTGAAAAATATTATGAAAATGGTCCATCTTTAAGAGCAGCATATTGCAAAATTTGTGATTTTTTCGGTGGAAATAATCATAAGAATGAGTGAAAAACCCACAGGTTGGTTGCAAAAAATTTCAAAAAGATGGTTCTTTTAAGGATACATATAAATATGCAAGTGGCTTTTCTGGGTGCTTGGCCGAGCTCCTTCTCTTATTTGTGGAGTATGCATTGATATTGTTCCACAATGGAGGAACCTACAGTTTTAAGCCGACTCGGAACGGCAAATATTTTTTATGAGGCACTTTTGCATAGCAGAAATACACTCGGCAGTTTTCCATAGCCTATCGAAGAGCGATCGCTTAGAGAAAAAACTTTTTCTATCATTTTGAACGCACTTCCTTCGAACCTACGCGCTTCCAAATGGTAGTCTCACACTAATCCAATCGGCTACGGCGGCCGAATTAGGCATTCATAAATGGAATGTTTGGCGTATCTCACCTGTATACGTGCTCATGTTGGACATTTAAATGCTGTAATTTTTCAGATATAGTTGTTAAGAGGCATGTTTTGTATAAAAATATGGAAACCTGAAAGAATCTGAATGTTTACATATTTTACAATATTTTAAAACAACATCCAGGAATGTCTTTGGAAAGACCCTTTAAAATCTTACTTACCTTCGAATATACTCTATTGGAACTCGGAATAGTTTGTTCCTCTGGGTGAACATATTTTACCAAAGAAGGAAATAAAACTTTTTCTTTATTTAGGAATTTGAGGAATATCAGAGATATAATATATTCTGAATCGATGAGGTGAACACAATAGATCGTTATAAGATATATGGCTAGATAGCGTTTTTCGAGTTTGAAGACAGCATGAAAAAGAAAAATGGTTTTCTAGAAAAAAAAATTTTTTTTTGCAAGTAAAATTTTTCAGTTCTCCTTAGTTTTTCCATTTCATTGAAATCTTTTTCTTATTTTCTCCTATTCAAGAGTATTTCAAATAAATCGCTTAATTTTTCACTTCATTTATGTCAAAATTTCATTATGACAATTATATTCAAAATCAATAGTTCGAGGAAAAGGTGAACGTTTCAGTTCAAAATGGACTAATAGCCTCTATAAAACCCCATTTTCTACCGTCAGGCGATTGCGTTTCATGCTACATACTTTGCATTTAATTATTTTGCTGGAAAGCTACACACGAGTTTAATACAAAAATCGAAATATTTTGCTTTGAAGTAGAAATGGCATACCAAATTAACATGAAATTTTCACTTTAAGCAGCATTGCGCACCATATGCGCCACATTCTACTCCCAGTATAGCAAAACCGATTTGAATAACAAAATATGTGCAAAAGATTACTGATACGCCTTTGGCCATTCGGTCATTATGTACGTATTGTTCACATCTGCTCAAATAAGCAATAGGATATGCAAAATTGTTCTGCTTCATTCACATGCCGGACCAATACAATAAAACGTAAGCTAGTTGCATTTGTATTTGAACACATTCATGTGGACAAATTGAAAATAATTTTCCAATTCATTCACACACACATACGCGCTTGTATGCTTGTGTAAATAGACAAACAGACCAGCAGCAGGCTTGCTGCATAAAGCGCCGTGTTATTTATGCAATTCGTGAGCAGCTTTCAGCAATTTCTATTTTTTGCTTTGAATTTGCCCCACTAATAAACCATTGCGAATTATTCAAACGGAAATATTGAATGTGCGGAATAGAATGCCTAAATCCACACGGCGTTGGCTAACAAAAGCGTACCAAAATCGCTAGCATTGCATGCAGATAAGCAAAAAGCGTAGCAATTACCGAAACAATAATAACAATAACAACAATAGTGCATTAGTGATGATCAATTTAATGAAAAATTAATTAACATACATTTTGCAGTTCAATACGGGTCATAGCACACTAGTGCCCACGCTGTAGTAATTTAAATGGCCGCTGGATGTGCGATGTGTCATAGCAGAAGGTAATTTTTAATAAAATTTTTGACGAAAAGGCGCCGTTCATGTAGATACATATTCATGTTTCATTCTCTCTTAGTAGCTAAGCACTTGTCTATTCAATTTAACCAACATGTCATCATTATAATCATCGTCGTCGTTGGGCGCTACAGCTTCTTATGAACTTTGGCGTATTGAAGAGGCCAACACATGCAGCACAGCCCGTTGTTTTCGCCTTCCAGATCTCTAGTTTCAGTTGCTCTAAATTTTCTTTCCCCTATTCATCTCCATTTCGGTCTTCCTCTTGCTTTGTTGATGTATAGCGTCGTCTTCAGTACTTTTCTTTGGGCTCTTGCACTGTTCATTCCCATAACGTCGTCTAGTCATTTTGTTCGTTACGCTTTGATGTAACATTTTCCACCCTGATTACTACATTTCCGCCTTTCGTAATTCTGACCGCGCCAAGTCCTGAAAATCTTCCTTTCAAAGATTTGCAGTTTTGTCATGTGTTTTTTCAATCACTGTCCATGTTTCGGCTAGATAGCACAAAACAAGTCGAACTAATTTTTATACAGCACCAGCTTGCAAGTTCTGTTAAGGAGTTTTGATTTGAAGAGTTTTATAAGTGACGCGTAAGACCTATTAGCTGTTTGAATTCGTTCGCCCGTCGTGTCAAGTGTTGTGAATTTGCAGTTAAGATATGTGAACGTGCTATTACTTCAAATTTGTGTTTCCGAATATTAACAACTTTTGATGATTGCTTATTGTTTAGCCTAGACGGCCCAAAGAAAAGCATGCACTTCGACTTTGCGCTGTTAATTTTTAGTCCAATTTTTGACACCACTGCTGCAGTTTCCGAAAAGGTTGTTTCTAGTGTACTTTTATTTCTACTGATTACCCTAATGTCGTCGGGGGATGCATATGCTTGATTTGTTGTGTTTAGTACAGGTTGGAGCAAAATCAATTGCACAAATTTGTTTTTGAATATTTTTCTTTTTTTCTAACTGAAAAGTAAAATGATTTGAAGTGGTGCAAATCTTTATTTATCTTTCAACAACATTTCTTTCGCATTCGTTTACAAACACTTTTTAGTATCTTCAGTTTAAAAAAGTTATTTTGATTCAAGTTTTTTCTTCTAATTAGTAAAAGCACCCAACTGAAGAATATTTGCGCATTGAGAAAAACCTAGTTTACTTCTAATTTTTTTTAAATTAATATAGATAAAAAACACTAATTACATAACAACTTTATAAAATTCCATAACAACTTCAAAATTAATGTGCACAAATTAAAATGTTACATTAATTACAGACAAATTCACTTTGAACCAAAAGTTAAGGAAAAAATTACTTTCATATTACCGAAATTTCTCTCAAGGAAATGTACGCATGCAGCAAACGGCAAAAAACAATTCAGAAAAAAAGAAGGAAGTGAGTACAAAAATATGTTTAAGCGATACACACACATACATACACATATAAGTAAGTTCGTATGTATGTGAGTATATATAATTTGGCAAAGAAAACTTCAGAGTTGTTAACAACAACTTTTAAAGCAAATAGAAATAAAATAAGAGGAAAAGACCAAGCGAAAAGTAAATTTGGAGAATTACCAGTGTAGCCGCAATTATATTGCCTGAGGTCTACACGAATGTGTGAATGTAAAACAGTACATAAATATTATACTTTATAGCCATATATGTATATTAGGGCGGGGCAATATTTAAAAATATCGAAAACAATTAATTTTCCAATACGTACAAATTTTAATATTTTTTTGTAATTATAATTTTTTTTATTATTTTAATAGCGTATTTGCAATTATTTTTGTTTTAGATAGTTTTTACTTTGAAAAGATGCCTTTTTTCTACATTCTATCTTCACAGGCGACCGCCGTAGTCGAGTGGGTTGGTGCATGACTACTATTCGGAATTCAGAGAGAACGTAGGTTCGAATCTCGGTGAAAGACCAAAATTAAGAAAAAGAGTTTTCTAATAGCGGTCGCCTCTCAGCAGGCAATGGCAAACCTGCGAGAGTATTTTTGCCATGAAAAAGCTCCTCATAAAAAATAAATCTGCCGTTCGAAGTCTGCTTGACTCTGTAGGTCCCTGCATTTGTAAAACAACATCAACAGGCACACCACAAATAGGAGGAGGAGCTTGGCCAAACACCGAAAAAGGGTTTACGCACCGATTAAATATGTACATATCTTCATAGCCGTAACTCTCTTTCTACTTTCGTACTAATTACCGATGGCTTCTTTTAAAATTTTGGGCGTTCGAAATTGGCTTTGTAGCCAAGAGACTTTCCTAATTCTTTTTTCTTATAATTTTATTTAGAATCTGAATATGCTAAGAACGATGTAAAAAAAATCTTTTCATACCAATTTGACGTACCCTAACACATACGTAGCCATATGCTTATGTGAAAGAGTATGTACAGGCTCAGGCGTGAGCAGAAATATTTATTTATTTTACTCTACGGCAGTGCAGCAATGCGATTTTCATTAAGAAAGCAAAGTCTAAGAGCAACAGTTGCCACCGCAGAAGTAAAGAGTAGTAACTTCTTCGCCAACAACTTCAAACATTGCAACATATGTCGACAACTTCTGCTACTAATAACTTTTGTGTTGAAATTATCCTTCAGTTTCTTAATATGCGTGTGTATGTTGTATTTGCTTATGCCGTTTGCTTGCCTTCGCTACTGTATGAAAATATATTTAGTTATTTATGTGCATGCATGTGGCATGAATATAAAAAATACAATACATGAATGGTGTTGCAGTGGAGAGTCATCGCTCCACTTGAATTACACTTTGCATTTTCATAGTGTACCGAAAACAAAAAAGAAACAGCACTAAACAGATAAATGTTTTAAATTTCTTTGGGCTTAGTAGTTTTTAACTCTTTTTATTTTCAAGGAACTTAATTCACTCAGCCTCATACACTGGATGCGTCTGTCACTTAGCTATGCAACACCTCACTCACACAATCATTAATTCGGCAATAAGGATGTCATTGCCGAAATTCGGGGATTCTGGAATCAAGGTATTATTTAATTTCCACAAACTCCAAAATTATTTGCCTACAGTCCCGAAATTCTCGATATTTATAATTTACTACAAAGCAAGTAAAATGGAGACAGAAAACTCCAAAAACTACTTTGAGCAGCACTTTGTATCACACATATTTTTGTAATGAAATATAGCTGGGTTTTTTGTATTCAATATTGGCTTTAGTGTAGCAACAATTAATTTCCCTATGTAAGCGGGAACACAAATTTCAAAAAACAAAACACAACATAGGAGAAATGGTACAGAGCAGTGCTGTCTCCTTGACGATCTAGATTTCACTTTTTGCATTCAAACTAAAGCTCGAAACCACATTCAAGCCCATGTTCAAACTTGAACTCAATCCCAAAATTTAAACCGAATCACAATTAATAATAAATAATTATCAACGTTCTGTGTGCAGCGGTTGAGTTAGAGTTCGAAACATTATGGCAAGCAGTAGTAAGAAGGCGAAGACATACTATTTCCATTCGGAATGGGAAGAACAATACTTCTTCACAGAAGTTAAAGGCAAAAGTGTTTGTTTGTTATGTAATACATCTGTGTCAGTTCCTAAAAAAGAAAATATTGAGAGGCATCATAAAACTGTACATTCGAATTTTGAGAAGGCATTCCCGTTAAATTCTGCCACCAGAAAAGAAAAACTGAAACATTTAAAAATCCAGTTAATTGGACAACAGTCAATATTTTTGAAAACAATCAACAAAAATAAGGCTACAACTGAAGCATCTTATCGTGTTTTCCAGATAATTGCACAAAAGAAAAAACCTTATGAACACGGGGAAATCATAAAACAAGCATTTTTGGAAGCTGCAGATTCTTTATTCGCCAACTTTAGAAATAAAGACGAAATAGTGTCTGCTATAAAATCTATGCAAATTTCTGCTAATACAGTGATGAGGCGAGTAGAAGTAATGAGCAATGATATTTTTTTACAGTTAAGAAGTGACTTAGATAACTGTATTTATTTTTCACTGCAACTGGATGAATCAATAGATGTAGCTGACACCTCACAGATGGCCATATTTGTCAGGATGGCTTTTAGTGATTTTACAATTAAAGAAGATATTTTCAAGTTTATTCCACTCAAAGGACATACTACTGGGCTAGAGCTGTTTTCTCATTTAAAAAATCTCATCTCTTCTGAGAAAATTCCAATATCAAAAATGGTAGGCCTGACAACTGACGGTGCTCCAGCTATGGTGGGTTGTGATAAGGGGCTCGTGGCGCTATGTCATAAGGATGAAAGTTTTCCACAATTTTTTAGTTACCACTGTATTATACATCAGCAAGCATTATGTGGAAATTTTCTAAACTTCAACAACGTTGTGAAACTGGTGGTGAAAATTGTGAACAAGATTAGAGCTCAAGCGTTACAAAGAAGATTATTTAAAACCTTGGCTGATGAAATTGACTGTCAATACGGAGAGCTACTTCTTCACTCCGAAGTGCGATGGTTAAACAGAGGACGAGTGCTCAAATGTTTCAATGATGTCCTGCCTGCTATACTCCAATTTTTCAAAGAACGCGATGAACCGGTTCCTGAACTGGAAAATTCGACTTGGCTCAGAGATTTTGGTTTTCTTGTGGACATTACAGAGAAATTAAATGAGCTTAACTTGCAGCTTCAAGGCAGGGATAAAGAATTAGCGGAAATGATTTCTGATATAAATGCATTTATTACAAAACTTGAATTTTGGGAACAAAACCTAAAAAACCGCGATACTAAGCATTTTCCTATTCTTTCCGAAAAGATATCCAAAAATCTATTAGAGCCCTATGACAGTAAATATCATATGGAAATAGTTTCTAACTTGAAGGAAAACTTCAAAAATCGTTTCAAAGATTTCAGCAAAATTGCTTTAGTGACGCAATTTGTTGTTTCACCCTTCATGGACATTGATATACAATAGTTTGCAACTTGTGTTATGAACAACTTTGGCGAAGACATTGCTGTGACAGAAATGGAACTGATTGCTTTTCAAAGTGACTTAACTTTAAAATCTTTAAGTTCAAATACAAAATGTATATGGACTTTAGTAAGTAAAAATAAGTATTCAGTTTTATGTCGTGTTGCGTTGAAAGTGAAAGCGTTATTCAGTTCAACTTATTTGTGTGAATCTTCTTTTTCGAATATGAAATTTATTAAAAATAAATACCGCAATCGGCTTACAGATATACATTTGGATAACTGTATTCGAATGACTGTATCAAATTATACTGCAAATATTAAAAAAATTATCGATGAGTCAGAATGTCAACCTTCTCATTAAATATGCTCTTTTTATCTGCCCATATTTTATTTATATTGTATATAATAATAATGTACTATTACTGTTTTGTTGTTTTTTTAAGTCGCTTGTGATTTGCCATTATGACTGCAAAAAATTTTGTTACGATTGATAGGTGTGAACATGGATGTAGTTATGCATAAGTATAAGCACTATAAGTCATAAGTTTATTATATATGGAACGTATATTAATATAGTAAAATAAATACATGTATTATATGTCGAATATAACTGTGTATTATTTAATTTATGTTGGGTTGTGCAAGTAGCTCGCTGTTTATTTCAAAATCTTGAAAGTAGCTCAACACAATGTAAAGGGTGGCGACCACTGCCCTAGTTCAAACTCAAATTCAACTTAAACTCAAACTCTTATAAAACTCAGTCACAAATTTATATATAAACTCTTTATTTATTTATATTTTCTCTCTCAAACTCAAACTTACACGAAATCTTCCAACCGCACCGAGTTATAATTATAATAATACATTCTGAATTGTTCATTAAAAAAAAACATCGGGAATTGTTCATTTAAAAAACGCGCGTCTGTATAATTTTTTTTTTTTTGCTGGAATGTTGGTAACAACTGTCCTTTAAAGTGTCGCAGAGTTTGAGCGTGATCTGTCAATTAGCTTGTTTTTAGCATTTAATTATATTAGTCAACCGCAGGAGACCTTTGCGTGTCTCACGAATCAATTCGCACATTTTACACCATCAATTGGGCATGAGACGCATGGCTGCTCGACTCGTTCCAAAAGAGTTGAGTTTCTTTCACAAAATTCATCGGAAGAAGGTGGCTGAAGACATGCTCGAGCAAGTGGATTCGGACCCAACGTTTATCCATTTATCCAGCGCATCATAACAGGTGATGAGACGTGGGTATATGAGTTTGACATGCACACCAATCAACAGGCGACTGAATGGGGCTATCCACGTAAGCCGAAACCACGAAAAAACCACGTCAAAGTTGGCCAAAAGTGAGAGTCATGCTACTCGTTTTCTTTGATTATCATGATGTTGTGCACTTGGAATTCGTTCCAAATGGTTCTACGGTAAATAAAGAATACTACTCATGAATCGTGCACCATGATAACGCACAGCTCATATTGTGAATACTTTTTTCTCCAAAAACTCGACAAATATTATCGAACAACCACCATATTCACCGAATTTAGCCCCCTGTGATTTTTTCCCTTTTTCGCAAAAGTTAAATTGCCAAAGCCGATCTCAAGTTCAAACCCGTGTGTAAGTAAATATAATAAATTCACAAAAATTACCTCAAAGTCACACACTAAAATTTATATGTGAATTGCACCTTCTCTTAAGCTCAAACTCAAATTCAAAACCAAAACCGAATTCGAACTTAATCATAAGCTCAAACTTGACCGTTAATTCAAGCTTGCAAGCTTGACCTCAACTACATCCTCTCACTAAAACTCAAGCTTCAAATTGAACCCAATGTTACCTCAAACTTTAACTTAAACTCTGCCTTGAATTCAGAATTAAATTAATTTCCCAATTCGAAATCAAGTTCAAACTTTTATTCACACTCCAAATGCACTCTTTTACGCATACATCTACAACAATTTAAAGTGGAATCTTATGCTCCCGCACATACTCACAAATACACACATAGAAACTTCTATCACCGCCAAAATCGAAATTGCGTAAGAAGAACTCAAAAGCAACTACAAATGCTTGGAAACTAAATTGTAATGATAACGGCATCTTTAATGGCGATTTTCCAACTCTTACAACGCAATTGGCATTTGTAAAATTCTTTGGCTTTCTCCTCATTTAATATAATCAAGCGCGCAATGCCATCAATCAAAACGATAAACTCATTTACTATAAAATCTATCTACTTAAATGTGACTACCCTCATCACTACCGATGGCACTAATATCGTTGTTATTGTTATTGCTGCTGATGAACTTATTGAACATTTATTCAACTAAGAAAAATCCACCCAAATCCATCGTAGTCGTACAAGCTCATACATACAAACATATGTTCTTCAAAGGCAGCGACTCAGCACCCAAGCGAACATCATTAGCAGCAAACAGAAACGCAAGGAGATCAAAGTGTAATGGGAATGTTAAATTGTGGATCGAGTTGGTGAGGAGCACATCATTTTGGCAGCATAGATTGGTTATTTTTTATGTGCTTCATGACTGCAAAGTTTTACGCCAATCAAACAAGCAAAGCAAAATATATAAAAGCGTAGCTCGTGGCGATGACGTACAAAATAGAAAGTAAAGCGACACGCTGACCATTACGCCAATAGCAATATTTATTTTCCAGCTTTTACTATTTACACACGTTATCACATTTTTCAACATTTTTTTGTTTGCTTGTTTTTTTATCATTTCATTTACTTTGCTCAATTATCCGCTGATTTGAGTGATGTTTTTTTCTTCGATTGCAGCTGTGAAAGAAATTTCACGAAGGAAAACCAAGGGGAAACAATACGAATTGACAATTTTTAGGTCGAGAGAGTGAGTGCACGTTTTTGTTTTTACTAACATAAATTAAAAATAGTAAAATATCTTTGTCAATGTTTAAATTGACAAACATTAAAGGGAATTACCTGCTATTTGCAGAAAGCAGCGAAAAATAAAAACGTTGGCAAGCTACCGTTGGCTTCGTGGCGCAAAGCTGCATTTTGGGTTTTCAGTTGCACAAACTTTTTACATTTTTCTTTCTGTTTTCAGTTTGTTTGTTTGTGCTAATACACTTGGCAATGACCACTGTCAGAACAGCAATGGCGAGCAATGGAAATGAATGGGAAAAATCTGCTTCAACATGCCGCTTCAAATCGGAATAGTCAAAGAACAAATAAACTTGGGTATAAAAAGTTGGATAATAAAATTAAAACATTACTTGAAGAGCTTTATCGAAATAAATAAATGCCTTTTTACTGATGACATTTTGCCATATTTCTCTTAAAGAACAAGTCATTTAGTATTGAGCAAACTCCATTGGCAGAGGCTCAAGCAAATGATAGTCTAATGTTGAACAATTGAACGGCTCCACCTATAACGCGTTTCGTGTTTTCAATATGTACCTATATACTTAAATTTAAAAATTTTTGGCTTATGTATGAAAAAAACTAGAAATATTTCTTAAATCTTTCGTCCTTAAAGTGAAAAATTGCAGTTACAAAGTCATGTTTTTGTTTTTATATTTCTGAGTTCGTAACTTTTACATCTGTGTGCTGTTTGTACAAATAAAAGGCAGAATCGGAAATACGTTACATCTGCACTAGTCGAATATGGCCTTTGCAATCCACAAACTTCCATATAATGTTTTCACTTACGAGCCTCATTTGCTCTTTTTTCAGTAAGTTGAGAAATTCAGCTCGCCCAAAAGATGGAATTAACTCGTGAAAACTTTCGTGCGATAATTTATTACGATTTTTCACGAGAACTGTCGACACAGGAGAGCATTGACTTAGCCACTGCTATTCAATGAGTTCCAATGCGGCCGCCGATCCTTGCAGGATGAATTTCGTGAAGAGCGTCCAAAAACAGTTGGTGTGCTAGAAATAATCGGTGCTGCGCGTGAATTGATAACGCCAGATCGTCTTGTGGCATATTGCAAGGTATACTAAGGAATGAATGCGACTAGCATAAAAACAGGTTTAAATAAAATTAGATCTCTATCAAATTACCAATGGCAGCTGGTTGCAATTAGAGAGGCATAGTGAGCTCCCCTTTCAATTTCCGAAACTACTTCGGCTCCCTGATAAACGATGAAATATTGTGGAGGCTTACAAGATTCCAGATCTGCTAGACATCCAGAATATAAGAATTGATCAGACAGCGAGGTCCCATTCTGACAAGAACGGGACACAGACAGAAAAAGCATCCAATAATCTCCACTTCCTCTCGCTTCGGCAGCTGCGACAGAAGTCTATAGAGGAAAATCCCATACACTTCCCTTCTGTTCTCTTTAGGCAGTACCCGATGATGATACCAACTACTGCAGTAATGGAAGGCTGGTCTAGATTGATGGAGAATCTAGCTCTGTATTTCCTCTTTTTAGGCCAGACCTGTCTAGTTACCTCAAAAGTGGGTTCTGTGACCCATCTTCTATATCTTCTCCTTCCGAAAATTTTCCTGCGATGAGGTAAGGATATGAACAGAGCGTTAACAGTGAAAATGATTTACATATGTCAAATTACTATAACACAAAGCTCCCAAGCAACTGATTCTTCAGATATGAAGTTGCCGAAGAGTTGTATCAGTTCGTGAATATACTAGTACTAAAATTTTGGCACGCTTTTCTAATTCAATAAATCGTTATTCGTAATGCTCCAAAGAACGGATCTCAACCTCTCAGTCGCAGTGTCGATATATCAGCGTCTTGCCCTACACTTTAAAAAATGTGAAACTTGATTTGGTGGGTTGTTTTTTTTTTTGCTTTGATGATTTAGAAATATGTAGATGCCAAAAAACACACATCGTTGACTCATCAGCACTCAAACAAACACTATTTTCCGGCTAGTTCCTGATCCTAAAGACCCGAATTCCAAACTATGTTCAAGTAGACGATACATAGATAAGGTAGAGTCTTATAACTAAATGAGTTGCGTCTCGATCAACTATCCACGGCTAGTAAAAAAATTACATCACTCCATGGAAATGATCTCTATGAAACCGAATTGATTGATTTGCTAAAGAACCGAAAAAACAAAGTAGTTAACAAAATTGAAAAAACATTAATTAGGACTAAAGTTTAAGTTTGTACGCAAAAAATATATTTTAAATAAATAAAGACTACACTGGTTTACAGCCAAAATGCACCAGAGACGCCGTTATGAAATTCCTATGTAAAATCACCGTCTGATTCCGAAAATCAAGGTTATTTTTTATTCTATGGTAACGTTTTTGAGATATTTACGAATTACCGTTATTTCAAAAAAACAAAAAATTGGGCCCACTTAATCATATATATCTCGAAAACGAATTGAGCGATTCCAAAACCGTTTAAAGCTTTTAAAAGGTAATAAAATTTGCTATAAACTGTGTGTAAAACACTTTCTGCTAGGTCCTGCAGATTTAAAGATAACGAACTATCATAACGGATTTTTTAAATTTTTTTTGTAAAAATATAAAAAAATGTGTACTTTGAGAGAAAGGATCTCGAAAACTGTTTACTTTTTCGTGTATTTTTTGTTTTCACTCTAAGCTCTGTTTTATTACAAAAAAAATAAACTTTGATTAAACAAAATCGATGAACTAATACAAAAGTTACAAGCATTCAAGTAAATATATCCATATAGTAAAACTTAAGTACCCTACAAATAATAGCATATGTACATATGACTCTGTCTTAACTCTATGATCTTATTTTATAATTGAAAAAGTTATGTGTCTTGTTTTGACGCTTATTTATATAAGGATCGGTTTCTCTTATGAGAAACCAACAGTAGTCACCCATCATAGCGACATCCCAGAATCCTTGATACCGACTTTCAATCATTTTCATTTGCTGGTGAAACCTTTCGCCATGCTCGTCGCTTTCGTCGCTAAGATTTTTCGGGAAAAAATTTAAATGGGAGTGCAGAAAATGAATTTTGAAAGACATATTTACTCCTGAAAGAAAATTAAAAAGGGAATTAGATATATACATAAGTGACACATTAGCATATAATTTTCTTAAGCTGGGTTAATCTTCCAATTCAGAACAAATTTTGGTCGTTCTTGTTTGTTCGGAGCAGGGCAATAAATTCAGATTAAGGGCTATATATTCTCATGTAAATTTAAAAATTTGCTTTGAAGTTTTTTGTTTGGTTTTAAAGTTAACTGGGAAAACGGTCTTATATGTGTTTTTTATTTACCCATTTCCGCATAGTTTTTGATTAAATCGTTCAGTATCAGCTCGAAGTTAGGACTTTTGTGTTTGCCTAAAAAAGAAGTAACGACCTTTTCAAAAGAGTCCCACGCTGCTGCCTCCACTGGTGACAATAGTTCTTTGAAATGGGTATTGGCCATTATTTTCCTTATTTGCGGCCCCACAAAAATCCCTTCCTATATTTTTGCTTCTGAAATCTGTGGAAAGATTGTTTTCAAATAATGAAAAGCTTCGCCTTCTTTGTCCAAAGCCTTGACAAAGTTTTTGATAAGGCTGAGCTTGATGTGGAGTGGAGGTAGAATTATTTTTTCCTTTTTTATAAGTGGTGAGTATTTTATGTTATCCACCCCAACTTGAAACTCGATTCGTTCTGGCCAATCCTTTATGATGTAGTGGTCTTGACGTGCTCGGCTATCCCATTTGCATAGAAAGCAACAGTATTTTGTGTATCCAGATTGTAGACCACATAGCTTTCCAATCATGTTCTTCGTATTTAATTAATTTAAGCAATTTTTGCATTGTCTCATATGTTTCCTTCGTATTTACTGCATGCGCGATCGGGATAGATGGCTTTTGGTTGCCAATATGCAATAATACAGCCTTAATTGCCGTCTATGAACAATCGCCACTCTTTTGAATCATATGGTTTACCAAACTGTTTAAATAGACCAGCAATGTTTTTGCAATAACAAACACTGTCCTTCTTCGTATAGTGCTGGGAGAATTGTTCGTGACGAGTCCTATAATATGTTACCTTAACATCGGATGAAACAAATTTAAATTGTTGCATACGAGGGGCATGTAGTTCGGCCTTTTCTTTTGACAATTCCAAATCCCTTATCCAATCAGTGAGTTGTGCTTGTGACAAAGGGTTTCTTTCGTTTTCCGTTTGCAATTCAGTACAACATGATGCCGCGTAATCAGATACTGCTGTTGACAATGAAACTGGAGCCGAAACTAAAGTTAAATTTGATTCTGGCAATGTAGCTTCCGTTGAATTTAGTTCTGGTAATGACACTGTAGATATGCTCGCATAGGTTACTTTTCTAGACTTTCCTACCCCAAATACTTTTGTAGTACAAATATAGCAGTCCGTTGAATGGCAAGTTGGTTCCCTCCACTTCATTGGTGTAATAAATTTCATATGTCGCCTAAATAGATAGTTTAAGAATCATATGTACACATGCTATTATTTGTAGGGTACTTAAGTTTTACTATATGGATATATTTACTTGAATGCTTGTAACTTTTGTATTAGTTCATCGATTTTGTTTAATCAAAGTTTATTTTTTTTGTAATAAAACAGAGCTTAGAGTGAAAACAAAAAATACACGAAAAAGTAAACAGTTTTCGAGATCCTTTCTCTCAAAGTACAAATTTTTTTATATTTTTACAAAAAAAATTTAAAAAATCCGTTATGATAGTTCGTTATCTTTGAATCTGCAGGACCTAGCAGAAAGTGTTTTACACACAGTTTATAGCAAATTTTATTACCTTTTAAAAGCTTTAAACGGTTTTGGAATCGCTCAATTCGTTTTCGAGATATATATGATTAAGTGGGCCCAATTTTTTGTTTTTTTGAAATAACGGTAATTCATAAATATCTCAAAAACGTTACCATAGAATAAAAAATAACCTTGATTTTCGGAATCAGACGGTGATTTTACATAGGAATTTCATAACGGCGTCTCTGGTGCAGAAAAAAAGTTGAAATTTGTGATCCAGTGCTATTACTATTAAAAAGAAAATATACACATGCAAAAAAGAAACGCGAGTTATAGTGAGCAAATTTTTTTTGAAGCAAAAAGTCGATTTTTTACAAATCTTCTAATTTTACCTTCTTCTATTTTGGAGTGCCCCATGAGGTGGGACAGCTGCCTCTTTTGTCTCCATATCTTTATATACAGTAGGTTCTGTTTTTATGCGGCTTTTTTTTATGCGGTTTTGAAATAGTGCGGTTTTTTTTTTTAATTACAAAATGCATGTCGACCTATCGGGAATTGTACATATAAACAAGATTCTAAACCAGCTAAGCAAAAACTCATCACAGATTACATCAGAAATGCTAACCCTACAAGTATGGAAGATATATAAAGATATAATTTTCAAAGATACAATATTTTGTTTAAGCGATTTTATTTAATTATTTCAGATTCATGCGGTCTATGGAACGTATCTATAGTAATAATATGGGACTAGTGCCCTTTTTTATGCGATTATTTCAGATTTATGCGGTTTTAGCATTTGAAACGTATCTATAGTTTTACTATAGAACTAGTAGCTTTTTTTATGCTGTTTCTTTTTTATGCTGTTTCTTGCGGAACGTATCTACCGCATAAAAACAGAACCTACTGTATATATTTCTTATGTTCGTGTGTTTGTCACTGAACTCCTCCTAAACGACTGAACCGATTTTGATGAAATTTTTTGTGTGTGTTCAATGGGATTCGAGAATGGTTTAGATTCACAATTTGCCGGGAAAATGGTCAAAACGTGGACCCGGGTAACCTTCGGATGTGTATATACAATATGGGTATCAAATGAAAGCTGTTGGTGAATGCTTTAGTTCAGAGTATTTTTCATGCCGCTCCGTGACTAGGGTCTCGAGATAGAGACCAAAACGTGGACCCTAGAATGTGTTTGTACAATATGAATATCAAATTGAAGCTGTAGGTGAATGCTTTAGTATAGAGTATTTTTCATGCCGCTCCGAGACTGGGGTCTCGAGATATAGGTCAAAACGTGGGCCCGGTTAACCTTCGGATGTGTATATACAATATGGGTATCAAATGGAAGCTGTTGGTGAATGCTTTAGTTCAGAGTATTTTTCATGCCGCTCCGTGACTAGGGTCCCGAGATAGAGACCAACACGTGGACCCTAGAATGTGTTTGTACAATATGGATATCAATTGGAAGCTGTTGGTGAATGCTTTAGTACAGAGTATTTCTCATGCCGCTCCGTGACTGGGGTCTCGAGATATAGGTCAAAATGTGGGCCCGGGTAACCTTCGGATGTGTATATACAATATGGGTATCAAATGGAAGCTGTTGGTGAATGCTATAGTTCAGAGTATTTTTCATGCGGCTCCGTGACTAGGGTCCCGAGATAGAGACCAACACGTGGACCCTAGAATGTGTTTGTACAATATGGATATCAATTGGAAGCTGTTGGTGAATGCTTTACTACAGAGTATTTCTCATGCCGCTCCGTGACTGGGGTCTCGAGATATAGGTCAAAACGTGGACCCGGGTAACCTTCGGATGTGTATATACAATATGGGTATCAAATGAAAGCTGTTGGTGAATGCTTTAGTTCAGAGTATTTTTCATGCCGCTCCGTGACTAGGGTCTCGAGATAGAGACCAAAACGTGGACCCTAGAATGTGTTTGTACAATATGAATGTCAAATTGAAGCTGTTGGTGAATGCTTTAGTACAGAGTATTTTTCATGCCGCTCCGAGACTGGGGTCTCGAGATATAGGTCAAAACGTGGACCCGGGTAACCTTCGGATGTGTATATACAATATGGGTATCAAATGGAAGCTGTTGGTGAATGCTTTAGTTCAGAGTATTTTTCATGCCGCTCCGTGACTAGGGTCCCGAGATAGAGACCAACACGTGGACCCTAGAATGTGTTTGTACAATATGGATATCAATTGGAAGCTGTTGGTGAATGCTTTAGTACAGAGTATTTCTCATGCCGCTCCGTGACTGGGGTCTCGAGATATAGGTCAAAATGTGGGCCCGGGTAACCTTCGGATGTGTATATACAATATGGGTATCAAATGGAAGCTGTTGGTGAATGCTTTAGTTCAGAGTATTTTTCATGCGGCTCCGTGACTAGGGTCCCGAGATAGAGACCAACACGTGGACCCTAGAATGTGTTTGTACAATATGGGTATCAAATGGAAGCTGTTGGTGAATGCTTTAGTTCAGAGTATTTTTCATGCCGCTCCGTGACTAGGGTCCCGAGATAGAGACCAACACGTGGACCCTAGAATGTGTTTGTACAATATGGATATCAATTGAAAGCTGTTGGTGAATGCTTTAGTACAGAGTATTTCTCATGCCGCTCCGTGACTGGGGTCTCGAGATATAGGTCAAAACGTGGGCCCGGGTAACCTTTGGTTGTGGATGTGCAATATGGGCATCAAATGAAAGCTGTCGATAAGTGCTTTAATGTGGGGTAATTTTCATACCTATTGATGACTAGGGTCTCGAAATATATGCCAAAACGTGGACCCACCATGTCTTTGCCCAGCGAAGCGGGCCGGGTTTGCTAGTATACCTATATTTTTATTATTAAGACTATAAATACCACAATATCTAACAGAACCGCTGTCACTGAAAGCGCTTTATCCTCCTATAAATGCAGAAATTCATCAGCCCTTTTTCCATTATGATTTTATCACATCATTAATACGCTCCATAGCAACTCAAATTATTCTACCCCGCATAAAACACTACACCGCACAGGCAATGCATATGAAAGATACGTACAGATATGAAACAAAATCCTTTCTGGGAACAGCGCCAAAGCATATCTGTTCCTTTGTCGCCTGCATAATGTAATTAGTACCCGACACACTAATCCATCCATTCGCTGTCAGCAGAGGCGGCAAATTAAAAAAACGAAAAAATCCCAAACAACGAATGCGCACTGCTTTTGGAGGAGGTGAGTTAGGTGAGAGGAAGATAAAGAAAGAGAACGACTTTGTAAAAACCATGAAAGTCGAAAAAAATACTTGAATTCATTAAGAGCAACAGCACCATTAGAAGCGGTAGCTGCCAGGGCATTAGAAAAAGTTAGACCTTTGCAAACAAAGCTGTGTACCCAAATTATATGTACCAGCTAATGAGAAAATACAACTAGTAAAACATATTATTTTTGTGTAAGGGTTGAGTGTGGGTAGAGAGTGTTAAAATAGTGAAAGGATATGTAAAGTAATAACAAAAGCAAATACACATGCAGACACACAGACGCAGTGAGCGAAAAAGATTATGAAATGCGCGATTTATCACAGAAATTTGGCAAGTCAGTAACCAGCTGATGATAATAAAGAGAAGTAAAGGAAGATCGGTGTGTATGCACAAGCTAGATTATATACCATATAATTTGTATTTCGTCGCCAACACAAGCTTTGTACATTCGAATACATATGTAAAACTCTATTCCGATATGTGAAATACATGCATCTTGCACCTCACCACATATCGCTGCTGTACTCCGCATAAAAGTAAGCATTGAAAAATTATAATACACTCCTCACGGTTTGTTTTACACGATATTATGTCCACTTCATACTGAATATTTTCCCTGCCACTAATTAGGAGTTTCATATGGAATTTTGATAAAAAATGTCACATAATCGTCAAGTTAAAGGCGGCTCTAAATAGGTTGGACCATTCTTTAGTTAGGAGTGTTCTTGCCCTAACCTCTATAGTACTAATTCATTCATACTCCTACGATTTCCGCTCACATACGAGGTGTGATCAAAAAATAAGGTGAATTTTCATTTTTCTCAAAAAATATTTTTTTACTCATCAATTTCTATTTTATCTCCTTCCAAGTAGTCCCCATCAGATGGAATACATTTGTGCCAGCGTTTTTTCCAATCCTCGAAGCATTTCTTATATGCACTTTTTGGTATGTCCTTGAGCTCTCTCAGCGATTCCGTTTTTATTTCCCCACTCCAAAAACACCGTCCTTTCAAGGGTCTGTTCAATCTTGGCCATGAATCCATGCATTTTTTACCCAATTCCCGGTGTTTTTTTTTTGCAATGCTTCACACAAACGGGGCATAACTTGGAGTCTACTTTTTTACTCCTTACTCCTTATTTACCGTACCCGATGCACTACGCCATGGAAAACAATAAACAAAACCTTGACATTTCATAGAACTTGGCGTGCTTTTTTGGCATTGGCTCTCCAGGACTCTTCCATTGGGGCGATTGATATTGATATGATCCTTTTCAGCAAACCTAGATCATCGTTGACGTCATTCATCAATTCCTGAGCGATGCTCATGCGACGTTGTTTTTGGTCGAAATTCAGAAATTTAGGAACGAACTTCACTGGCACATGCTTCATGCCCAAAATTTCCGAAAAGTTTGCATGGCATGAGCCAACCCATATGCCAACATCCTCAGCAACTACTCTAATTGTGATTCGACGATTCTCCATAACATTTTTCTTCACTTTCTCAACATTTTCATCGATTTTTGATGTGCTGGCGCGTCCACAGCGAGCGTCGTCAGTCACATCTTCTCGATCTTCTATGAAAAGTTTATGATTCTTGTAAACATTTATTTTTTACTCACATTGCAAGTGTTTCTGAACACTTAATTCCATTTTTACACAAAATTTGATGCAACTTCTTTGATCCATTTTTTTTCGATAGCAGAAAATCGCCGAACACGCAAAACACTTGTCTTACTTATGCCTCTCACAAATAAACCAAAACGAGGCGAATGTATTTACCTACATAAAAAAAATAATAATCGAAAGTCGAATGTATTGTACGTAGCCCGCGAAATTTCTAAAGTCATCTAGAACGCAAAGTTTCAAGCTTTGTATAAAATGTTTCAAAATTTTCGAAATTTTTAAAAATTCCAACAAAACTTTAGACTTTTCAAGAATAATTTTTTTGGGTATGCAGTTTTCTAGTCTATTATATTTTATCATGACAAAGTGCAAGTTTCAAGTGACTACAAAATACAAAAATAAGAGAAAGTTTTAGGGTTACAATTTTGATACCATTTCCATCCATATAAAGATAAAAAAAATTAAAACATTAAACTATTGCTCAAAAATAATACAATAATTCCGAGAAGCGAGCTAATTGATGGTTTTGTTTAAAACCCATCCAAGCTTACGTTTTCTGAAGCACTAAGCATTGAAGTTCATTATCGCATGTCAGTGTAAATATCATTCTTAAATTCTTATATTTACAAAATAAAAAAGATACTTAGGTTTTTAAAACATCACGATTCACTCCTTGGACTTCAAACACTTTTCCCCGATAATATCTATGCTAAATTAAAAAAAATTATATATTCTTATAGTGATGACTTAGAAGAAGATTTCGAGAAAGTTCAAATGTAATTGAATTTTGTTATAAAATAGTTTGGAATTCGTGCGAAGAGATGCACTGCCGAGTATATATAATTTAAGCAACTCTTCCCCTAATATAAAAATACGAAGCCACAAAAGCGGTTCAATGGGCCAGCACACCTTCATATCTATAGGGGCTGAAACCCTTATAGTGGAAAGAATTTAGGAAAAATTGCTGCCACCAAGTGTAGAGTTAAAAACAAATCATAATTTTTTTTATTTTAATGCGACTATAAATGTATTTATTTGTTTCATTGTGTTTTGAGTTTTATTTATTTTTATTGCAATCTTTTTTTTTTTGGTTTTATTATTATTTTTTTAGTTATTCATTTTTTATATATGTGACAACGCCATTCATTCTTAAATTCAATAGTGCATTAATTGCAACTATACGCAAATTTTGTATTGGACATTGTCCTTTGTTACTTATTCGTTCTCAGCTTAACAGAAAAAAATTTGATTGCAGTTGTTCCATTTCTGCTCGACCGACAACGGGCTAACACGTTTTTATTAATAGCTCACAACTTCATATGTGGACGATATTTTTACATCAATTGAAGCAAGTAGAAGACCTGACTGTTTAATGATAAACAAAAATAAAATAAAATACATGAAAATCTCTAAAGATTAAGACAGAAGAATACTGTCCAATGTCTTAATCAGCGCTTACAACTTCGAAAGTGTGTCAACTTTCATCTACCAACGATATGAGTGCCACCAGTAAGGAGGGACTGATGATGGTCAACCATGGCTTTTATGCTAATATTAAATTGCTCAAATCGAAATCCCTCTCAAGAAAATGTAAGCTCACCATATATCATACACTCATAAAGCCTGTGCTTACATACGGTACTGAGATTTGGTACATGACGCTGGCGGAAGAAGAAAGACTTCGGATCTTCCAAAGCTTTTTTGGAGAAAAATGTTTGGTCACTTACGAGATGACAATGGCGAGTACCAAAAATGATATAACTCCAAACGAATTGAGCTATGCAAAGGCGAAGACGTAGTAAAGTTTATTATGGCGCAACGACTATGCTTGGCTGGTCACGTAGCGTATATGGAAGAATCGCGACCACAGAAAAAAACTAAACTATAATCCAATCATCGTGACAGGCCAAAGCAGACCCAAGCTGGCAAATAACACCGAAGACCTGAAGAAATTAAAAGCAAAAAACTGGAAGATGAAAGATCTTGGCCGAGTTAAATTGAAGAAGAAACTAATGCTCATCCCGAGCTGTAATGCTGACGGACGATGACGATCATGAACTTCCAACAGATATTTAGAGTTTTTCAATTCATCTACATATTTATCTGGATGCGTATGTTTATTTTTAAGTTTTTCACAGTTTTTAAAAATAAAGTATTTTACTTAATATACTTTACATAATTATATAGTATAATTTCAGTTTCGTGGCAAAATTCGCTTGCAGTGTCTCATTTCTGAGAAAAAGGAGTTAAGACTGGGGCAAAAGTACACCAGGAGGATGTCTTAGAAGGTGTTGTGAAGCAGTTGAGCAGTACTCTCTTCAATGCAGAGCATTGAATCTTCCAGTAAGATTCCGCTCCTGCTCATAAGGCAAACACCACCCAGAAGTAGCTAAACAGCAACATTGCTGGGTTCATAGCCACAGAAGATTAACCGTCTGGAAATCCAGATCTGAATCGATTGAACTACAGTTCGTGGTCAGAGTTGGAGAACATGGCATGTCGAAGACCTCACAGAAATTTGGAGAGTCTCAAACAATCTTTGGTTCGAGCAGTGACGACAATAGATATCCATGGAGCTCGTGCGTGCAGCAATAGCTGAATAGCCTAATAGTTTGAAGGTTTGTGTAAAAGCAAATGGTGATCATTTCGAATAAAAATTAATAATTTTTGTTTTTAATATTTACATGACTAAATGACGGCCGCCTTAGCCGAATGAACTCACAGAGAGATCGTTGGTTCGAATCTCGGTGAAAGCAAAATTAATAAAAACATTTTTCTAATAGCGGTCGCTCCTCGGCAGGCAATGGCAAACCTCCGAGTGTATTTCTGCCATGAAAAAGCTCCTCATAAAAAATATCTGCTGTTCGGAGTCGGCTTGAAGCTGTAGGTCCCTCCATTTGTGGAACAACATCAAGACGCACACCACAAATAGGAGGAGGAGCTCAGCCAAACACCTAACAGAAGTGTACGGGCCAATTATTTATTTATTATTTTTTTTTTTTTAATAAAACTAACTTCATTACAAAAGTATTATAATTTCGTATCTATAACGGACTTTACTTGTAACAGAACTTATGACAGGGCTAAGTAGAATAAGTTCTCTTCCCCCAGGATATCAATTCACAATCGGAAAGGCAAAAGTACAAAATAAAGCTGCGAATTCCTCGCTCATCTAGCATATTCTCATTATAGGTAGGTAGGTGAAAGGGCTGAAGTGCCAGTCTGGCACTCCTTAAGTAGCACTGAAGCGCTGTTTTGATACCATTATGAGACCTCCAACAGGCAGATGTCTACAGTCAAATTGCAGCTGAAGTCATTAAAAAATTACTTCAGACAATAGCTTCTAGTTACTTTCAGCACTTGGCCAGTGGCTTAGAGCTCACCATACTTTTTAATGCCGAAATATCACATATCCATTTCTGCTTTTCACCACTCCAGACACTCAAACACTTTAAGGAATTAACTGTTATTGTACCCAAGAATCTGCTGTCATTACATTACAACAGTACACTTTGGCATACATACAACCGTACAATTTCATGAGATAAGTAATGGCTTCATGGCTTCATATAATATATACTTATACATGCATACATATACATACTCGTTTCTTAACTTTTTACATTATTTTGAAGTTATAACATAAGAGCAAATATTAATTTGGAAAAAATAAATCCATTATTTTTTTATATCGCGCAAATGATTTAAAAACTATTTTTTGGTCGATTTTTAGCTTCTATGCCGGTCAGCTTCGAATATTTTTTTTATTTCATCGACAATTTTGACATTATTGACACTTTCTTTAACATTAAAATTGCCTGAACGGATTCGACGAAACCAAAATTGCACGTAATTAGTAACTGGATTGCATTTTCGCCTTTATCAAAAAAAAAAAAAAAAATGTTCTATTTGTTTATTTATATTGTTAACACCTTGTAACTCACAACTGTATAGAACAAACAAAAAACAGGAAAACTTTTTTTTAGTGTGAAATGTCATCTTGACAAGAGCATAAACTTTAAATTGCTTGATCGATGCTTTACGAGATATCGATCCTACAGCCATCTACCGAGAAAATAATGAAATTTCTTTTTCCCCAACTTAATATATTTAAAAGATGTTCGACGGAGCTTATCAGCGTGCATTACTATTTACAACCCAAACACAATTAGAACCGCAGTAGCAATTCTAACTTTTAAATAAGATTTTTTTATCAATTTTCTGTATTAATAAGCCTAAATTTGGTACTTAAGACACACTGTAAATTAAGCCTATCACTCACTATCCCCTCTTAAGCTGTTTTCACACCACCTACATATCACAGCTTGCTTAGGCACTAATTAGATGCTCATGGTCGGATGCAATGCCAACATCAGTGTCATTGACACCAACTACCACAAGCAGCAGAGAGTGAGGCCAATAAGCCGACGGTACAGTAAGCCAAGCAGCTCTTAGTCTATGTGAGTCGGGTTGAGTATACAGGGTGCTTTGATACTGAAAAGCTTCAGAGCTACGGTTTGCGGTTAATTTCATGAAGAAAAAGACGCAAAAGGTGGTGTCCAATACGTACGCCATAGTAATGGCAGCCATTTATATTTTTATGGTGTGCCGAAAATATAATCTTCCAAACAACAAAGGCTCTTAAAAAAGTAAACATAAAGTTAAAAATTTGATGCAGCTCGTAAGATTCTTGAGGCAACATTTTATTATTCAGTTGCAACTTTTTCCATTTTTTATTCACTACTACTAATATGTATGCAGGTATATATATATATATGCGGGTATATATATTTATAAATAAACTTTTTTTGGTTATTCCTTTATTCGTCGCCACTTTGTCGTTATACGAGTACACTAAGTACTATTTGTTGCATATAATCAACAACTGCAACTGGCCATTAACCACTCTGATAGACGATGGCGTTAATGCGACAAACTCCATGTTGACTCACACAAAATCGCAGCTGAGCGATAAACACTTGATTCACGTTTACTTTCGCCATCATTCCTTTTCCCACATCTTGGCTTATAACGTTTCAAATGTAAGTTTGCAGACCGAGTGAGTAGTAACAAGTGGGCTGCTGTCTACTATAGCTGCAGCTGTGGCTCCAACATTGAAGTTGATTAATTCCGCAAAGTGTCAAAGGATTAAGCATTGCTCTTTTTTAACGTTTCCTCCCTTTCCATCTTTCGTTGTGCTTTTAATTTTCCCTAGATGTTTTTGTCTTTTACCCATTATTCACTTTTTATCTCTTCCTGCTGTTTATTCGATTGCAAACGCGATGAACTGTGCAGCGATATAAATTAGCATCTCAAGCTGGGAAGGAGTAAAACGAAGTGGTTTCTGGCATGTAGGGCAAACCGAAAGAACACAAAATAAAACTGAACGATATACTAGTAGGAAGTAATTTTTATCATGAATATGATGATATATCATTTTTTTTTTTTCAATTTCGAAATCTTGAATCAATAGCCTATAATTTTTACATTATGTGCATTTTTCTAAAGTTATTATTACCATTACTATTTTTATGGTAAAGACCGAAGTGTGACTCTGGTTGACATTAAAGATTTTTACGATTTTTTCCCTTCTCTTTATTTTAATCTCCGTAACTGCGTACAACGGAAAATTCTTAAACAGACTTTTAGGCCAGCCAGAATCAGTTCGTTGTGGGATCGAGTTCGACTGACAGCAAAATTAACTGTATTTATATTTGTATTTGTTTTAATAAAATTTGTATTTGTATATAGAGTGTCATAATAGGCTCGCATGTCTTATCGGAACGAATAAAAGTTGGCTACTCTCTACTTTTTCCGAACGGCAAGTCCGGCACCAAATTCAATATTGACAATACAGGGCGGCTGGCTTTCGTAGTGGCATCCTTCTGGGTTTGAACGATATATCACTCGTTCTCGTTGATGCAACGGGCTTGTTTCATCGTGCCTACTATTTAGGACAATTTTTAACAATTTTCGGGATAAGTATTTAGATAAAATATTATGCAAAAATTCGACTTAATGAAACAGTTTAAACTATGGGTATCAGTCCCAATTATTTGAAACATCTTTTAGGTAGTAAAGCACTAACCCATTCGGCTACGGTGGTCGCCAAAAAATATACATAAATTGAATAAAATGATGAATAAAATTGTGTATGGCCTTAAATCATAACTTTTATAACATTTTTACATTTACGTTTAACCCTAATGTGATTAACAAAAAAAGCGAACTATGGAAAATAAATCCTCAAATTTTAATATTTTCATATTGTTTCCCCATTATACTGTAATTTTGAACGCTTAACGTGCAAGGATGCAAGGACGTACCTTCACTCTAAGAACAGCAACCAGCTGAACTTTACTTGGAAGAGATATGAAGTTATACCCTGCAAGAAATTTAATAAGCACCAAGTGGCAAGCCCCGAAAGTAGTGCTTGTCAACCGCAATCCTTTAAATTATGAGTAAACTTCTTAAATATCCAACAGCTAAAAAACTAAATTTAAAATTTTACTTATTACGGCACACAGAATATTCACTAGTGAGTGCATAGTTTGTATAAATCAAATAAATAAATACAATGAACTCGCTGGCCATAATTTTAATTCACCCTAATATTTAAGCTCCTTAATTTATTTTTAGCCACGCTGCCACAAATACAATTACCGTAATCCTTCATCTACAACCAAGCTCATTAAAAATAATTTAAATCAATATATTCCATCAATTCAATGAACATTAGTTGGTTTGGGTAATTCATTTTGCATGCAAATGTAAATCGCTGTTGAAGTTTCTAAAATGATTCAGCTCATAGACAAACACACAATCACTCAGGGAATAATTGTTTATAATTCATGCAAACACAGTCAGACGAATCGATCAACCATTTTTGGTCAGTTCATAATTTATAGCGCCTAAATACACCATAATAACCAAAAATTGATGGAATTATTAAGTATTTATATAATATTCATCCTGTCATACATATTTAATGAAAAATAATGAACTTAATAATTTTTTTTTGTCATTGAGCAACCGCAAATAATAATAACAAAAAAAGGTTTAAATACAAAACTTTATTTTACGCTTGTGTGCTTGTGAGTTGCTACTTTGCATTCTAAAAGTAAATTATATATTTTTTATTATATTTTCTAATCTAAAAGAATGGGTTGGTGCGGGACTACGATTCGGAGTACGTTGGTTCGAATCTTCATGAAACACAAAACTGATGTAAAAGTTTTTTCTAATAGCAATCGCTCCTCGGCAGCCAATGGCAAGCATCCGAGTGTATTTCTGCCACGAAAAAGCTCCTCATAAAAAATATCTACCATTCGGAGTCGCCTTAAAACTGAAGGTCCCCCCATTTGTGGAACGACATCAAGACGCATGCCATAAATAGGAGGAGGAGCTCGTTCAAACACCTAACAGAAGTTTACCCGCCAATTATTATTTTTTTTTTTTTTTTATATAAAAGTAAATTTTTCATCACATTATAGGCTGCTCAATACATTCACTCTCGCTGAATTCTATTTCTCTGTTATTTGAATTTATTTATAGGTATCTACATATTAAGATAGCCACGCAGTCAACTCGGCCCTTTCCAATCGAACTGTTGTGACATCCGACGACCCGAATTTACGTCCGGCCAAGGACTGTCACTCCAGCAGCATTGCCCAAACATTTATGGAGAATATTCATGATGTTACAGCAACAACAACTATTCATCTCATGTTAGCAAAAACTGCACTTGCAATATGCTGGATATTACTGCCGGATACCACTGTCGATACGCCGATAAACTGACAAGAGCAGGATCGAGAAACGACTTTATGGGGCCGTAACCTTTCAGTGGTCTAATGATCATCTTTCAGATTTACAATTACTGGTGATTTAATTTACTAAAATACATTTTGGGAAACACTGGAGGGCCTCACACAGGCATAGCTTCTTAGGCGGCCATCCGGTAAAAAGGACTTGAAATTGTGAGGTAACTTGTTCACTAGTTGCCCAACTGGTCTAAATTGACTGCGTTTTCAAGTACCTCGTTAAGGTTTATCTATTGCGGCAGATTAAAGGTTCTACTTAGAGGAAGAAGAGGATTTAGACGGGCATCATATGACCTTAGCCAGCCAAGATTGAGGCACTATACAGGCCAACTGGTGTACAATCCAACTCCTAGAGTGGTTATTTCACAGATTCACTGAAAGTATTTACAAAATCGTGGAAAGTGGTACAGAGCAAAATCGAAGCTGTTAGTGAAAAAAAAAAACAAAAATTAGAAAATTTTCAAAAATGATTCAGAAATAATTTTATTAAAAAAGGTTATTTTTCCTGAACAACTAAAAAAAACAAATATTTTTAAAGGAACTTAAAATATTTTCGTTGATAAATATCTGTCCCATAATTTTCAGCTATAAATAAATCTCAAAACTTAATTGGTATTCCATTAAATCTTGGAAGATGGTGAGGGTTCCTTTCATCCCAAAGGTTGGAAGAGACGACTACACCAGCCCCAAAAGCTTTTGACCTATCAGTATGACCTCTTTCATGCTGAAAAGTCTCGAACGATTGGTGGAATTGCGCATACGTCAGAAGTCGCTGAAGGCTCACCCTCTGTCTCCATTTCAACATGCCGTTCAAAGTGGAAAATCCTGCGAGTCGGCACTGCAAAAGCTTCTTGCTAGGGTAGAGCTGGCCATCAACAGGAGGGACTACGCTATGGGCATCTTTTTAGACATAGAGGGGGCGTTTGATAATGCCACTTTTGACAGTATGTGTAGCTCTGCTAGGAGGCACGGCGTAGACCGGGTGCTAGTAAATTGGAATCGTCCGATGCTGGCCCAAAAAATATCGTTTCGGTGCGAGCAGAGGAAGATATGCTGGTGTCATCCGGGGTTAATAGAGGCTGCCCCCACGGCGGTGTGCTGTCTCCATTGCTCTGGTGCATGGTAATTGATCCTCTGCTCAGCACCTTAAACGATTCGGGAGTCTACGCACAAGCATTTGCGGACGATGTTGCTTGTTTGGTAACAGGCCCTTCGCTTATGAACATCTGCAGGAAAGTGCAGAAAACTCTGGATCGGATTGACACTTGGTGCTGTGTGAATGGGCTACCGGCAAATCCCGCCAAGACTGGTGTTGTCCTCTTCACCAGAAGGAGATAGCTTGATGGACTCGTTCTGCCAAAGCTAAAAGGAGTCACAATCCAGCTATCCAAGGAAATTAAATATCTTGGAGTAATCCTCGATAGTAAGCTCCTATAGAAATCACACGTTGAAATAAAGGCATCCAAAGTACTGACAGCTTTCTGGCAGTGCAAAGGTGTCTTTGGGAAAACGTGGGGTTTTTTTCCTAGCAAGGTCCTATGGATCCACACGGCTATGATAAGACCTATTATCACCTATACATCAGTGGTCTGGATGAAAGGGCTCTCTCTAGTCGAAGTCAGGAGGACCTTATCGAGACTACAACGCACTGTGGCCATCTGTTGCACCGGAGCTTTTCCGACTACTTCAGGCCCGACATTAGATGCTCTGATTGGTGTACTACCACTTGATGCTTTCATCCAAGGAGAGGCCTTGAAGGACATCTGCAATCTGCAGACTGAAAAACAATGGGAACTGGTACGGCCCCTGCCCGGCATTGGAACACAGAGAAGGCATGGACGTCGATCCAACGATTCTCTCCATGCCCCATGTCTCCATGCCATCAAGAGTCGTACTTGAAAAAAGATATAGTGCAGTGCTACCAGAGACCCAGTTGTGGGAAGACTCAGAAAATGAGCCCGGCAAACACTGTTTTCGCATTTTTACGGATGGCTCCAGAATCCAGCAGGACAAAAGTGCACTTTGCTCTTGGAATGTATGCATCTGTGTTTCAAGCGGAGGTGTATGCAGTTCTAGAAGCGATGAACTTTGTTGTGGAAAAGTGATGGCAAGGCAGATCTATATGTGTCTGCAGCGACAGCCAAGCTGCGGTCATGGCCTTAGACAGCCCTCCAACCAATCAGGGGTAGTCAAGTCCTGTAAATCCAGGCTGAACTATGCCAGTAGACATAATAGCCTGATGCTAACATGGGTCCCGGGACACGTGTGTATCGTGGGACACGAGACCTCTGACTCCTTAACCAAAGGTTAGCAAATGGGTAACTACCACCCACAAGCGAGCTTGGCAGGCTGAGAGAGGCTGCAGATGGACAAAACTGATGTTACCTGTAATGTCCGATCGACTGTCGCAAACCCTTCTGTCATTAAGCAGAGGGGAGTGCAGACAGCTGCTTGGACTGATGACGGGCCACTTTCTGTGGGCAAAGCACATGGAAAGGTTGGCCATCTTAGACAGTGTACTCTGCCTAGCTTGTGAAGAAGCGGATGAGACGGCGGACCTCTTCCTGTGCCTCTGCCCCGCCTTCACTCGATTCAGGTTTGAGGTCTTTGGCACTGATGTGTTAAGAAGCGACCATCTTGGCTCCTTGGCACCACAAGATCTACTCATATTTCTTCGGAGATCGGGTAGATTTAAAGAAAATTAAAAGTGAATCCAAGTGTAGTACAATGGACTTAATTAATATTTGACAACGTGTTCGATGGTCTGCCACATCTGCGACTCCCTTGCGGGTTTTAGTCTAAAACTACTTTGGTGATGTGAGGGTGATAAAGACCTTTGGCTACCATTAATACAGTGGAAAGATGGGTTGCTCAATTTAAATATTATCTTACAAGCCTTGAAAACGATCCAGGTCAAGGGTATCCAAAAACTGCAACAATACCAAAAATCATAGAACAAATACAAGATATGGTATTGGAAAATCGTCAAGTGACTTAAAAAGATTTAAGTTATCATTGGGCAATGTAAGCAATATTTTGATTGAAGTATTGAGTTTCAGAAAGCTATGTGCGCAAGGAGTGCCGCATTCGCTAACAATGGGACAAAAACACATCCGAATGCGACTTTCTGAATAACATTTAGAATATTTTCGAAAGGATAAAGTTGATTCATCACTATGGATGAGACTTGGGTCTATCACTATGATTCCAAATCAAAGCAAGAGGCTAAATAGTGGTGTGAACCCGGTTCTTCGGATCTGTAACGAGTTGGTGTCTAGAAATTGGTCAAGAAGGTGTTAGCATCAGTGTTTTGGAATGCGAAAGGAATTTTGGTGTGGATTTCTTGCAAACTGGTAAATCAATAAATTCTAAATATTTTTGTAATCGTCTAGACCAGCTGAAGGAAAAACACTCGTGAAAAAAGACCCAGTTTGAAAAAGAGAAAATTATTTTTCATCAGGACACCGTGTCATAAGAGCATTTTGACAATGGCTAAAACCCATGAGTTAAAGTTCGAATTGTTGGAGCATACACCGTATTTATTTGACTCCTAGCGACGTCCATTTGTTTTCAGATCTAAAAAAATGCATGCGTGGAAAGCGTTTTTGATCAAGTATCTGTGGAAACGTATTTTGCAGCCCTTTCAGATTCTCACTTCCAACTATACTGAATAATAAAGTGCATTTCAAGCCATAAAATAGTATCTTCTTAACGGACCGCAAAACTTATTGAACAACCTAGTATATTATATAGTTGTATGATTTTCGATTGATTGACGCCATGGCCAATAGTTTCGTACAATTTGCATATCTACTTATGTATAACTAGTTACTAAGTGGTAGAAAAGATACCTTTAAATCAGTTTAATAAGTATACCTTCCCCCAATACGACAGCTTCAGCGTATACAAGGACATTGCATGAAGTCCAAAAGAGAGTACCTACATCACAGATGTATTGTCACAATGTCATGGCATTTGACAGATTAGATTCGAATTTCGCCTAAAGTGACATTATATTTTTTTTCTTGGTACGAAAATGAATGTCAACCCAAGAGCTAATATTAAAAATTTGTTTTAAACTTGCGGAACGTAATGTAAGCTGCATGCGTATTTTATTTTATGAGCTTAAGGCCAGTTTAACAATGAGATAGCAAATACAACAACAAATAATATCATTATTTGTTTGACACTTCAAGTAATCTTCAGAAACTCTTGGCTATTCCAAGTCGACTTTTCAAGACGTTTAAATTGATTCAGGAAAGTTAAATTTTTTGCGAAAAGTCTGTGGCATATTTTCTGATTTCATTGAATTTGCTTCAATACCTATCAAGTTGTATTTTCATTAGCTTGGCAATACTAAACAAAATTCTCTGAGAGCAGTTTTTAAGTGGCATATCAATGCTTTCTTTTCCAGAATGAATCTGCTTGTTGGTACCTTATCGTGCAAGTCCTCTATGTCCCAATAAATTAGTATCCAAAAGATCGGACGTCGTATTAGTCGTCTTCTGCAGAGATCGAAGTTTAGTAATAAACGTAGAAGACCCCTGAGCTCTAATTGCAGCCTGTCTTTCACAAAAAGTTTCGAGTTTGCGAGTTGATCTACAATCTCCATAATAGCTGAAACCTCAGTCTCTAAAGTATTCTAGTAATCTGGCAATTGAAAACATAGGCTTAAAAATGATCTTTTTTACCCCTCACTCTGCCTTTGAGCCGTCTAAATAAACTAATACATTACTACCTTATTCTAGAAAGAGCAGAACAGCTCATGATTTTTAAGAGCCGAAATCAGGGCACAACGAAGAAGAAAATTTTATAAATTTTAGTGAAAAAAGTGTCTGTATTTTAGAGTTTCCTAAAACACTCTCTCAACCGAAAGACAGTGCGAACTGTTATTTGACTTTCCGCTGGGTCTTAAGGGGGTCTTCTACCGTCACGGTTTGAAAAAATCGATTTTTTTTTTTTAGATTTTTTAAAAGCTACTAATGTTAAGAGTATGCTATAAAGAGGGTTTTATGAAAAACATGTTCCTTCATGAGCATTTCGGGGAGAATACATGCATGCGCGTGGCATTTTCGAGCGTTTCTTTATCTTTAAACGCCTTTTCCCGAAAGTTGACTTTTTTCAACTTTCTGGTCACACATCTACTATAAATATTTGTCGAATTCATTCCATCTTTTTTCCAGTTATTCAGTGAACATCTCGCTATGTTTTCCCAGACCACTTTTTTCAATTTTTGATTAGTTTAATTTTGCGGGCCTCTAAAGTGTAAAAAAAAGAGGAAATTTTCAAACTTTTTTTTTAAAATCACGCATTTTTTACAAATTTCAAAATATTTAAAATCGCCACTGGGAAAACATAGCCAACGCTACACTTTATGATAAAAAAAAAAATTTTTTTGATTTCAGATAAGTAAAATGGTCGATCGCGTGCCACAAAGTCGCCTAGGACATTTTTACAAGGGCAACCTCGAGGACGGTTCAAGGACACAGGGCCAAAGAATTCGATTTGAAAAATATATTTTTAAATAGTGCAAACTTGTGCAAATTAAATAAAAAAAATCTGATTTCATTATCTCAAGTGGTTGCTTTGTAATTAATTCCCAAAAATAGGCCCGAGATTAAGGCGCGACGGTAGAAGACCCCCTTAAGAAGAAAGCGAACGGCTCAATAACCAGAAACCGATATTAAATGAGTAATTATAGGTATAAAACATCAAATGATGGAAAATGTTTTTTCTAGTAGCGGTTGCCCTTCGGCAGACAATGGCAAACCGCTGAATGTACTATTGCCATGAAAAAGCTCCTCATGAAAAATGCATCTATCGTTCGGTGGCGGCACAAAAACTGCAGGACTCTAGATTCGTGGAACAAGAACAAAACGCACACCACAAATAGGGAAAAGAGCTCTGTCAAACCCAAAGCAACGGGTGTAAGCGCAATTGCATGAATTGAAAATTACTATTGTAGAACTTTTCGAAACATTTTATGCCTGGTTCATCTTGGTTCAAATTCAGAGTCCATGTATATTACTGAGCAATTCTTGGTGATGACAAGAATTGGTATTACGCATTGGCAACAGTGCTAGACTTCATCGCCCGATGGCTATTCAAAATTTAGGAGGTGACCATCTCCCTTGAATCGGCTTGTCGGCCTTGTCGGCAGATAGGCAGGCGATATAAAATATAAGTTATAATCTAAGTTTTTTTTTTTAATTTAATGTTTTAGAAAATAGATTTGCTTATTGAAGCTTCTATTAATTTCTTTTTTGTAAATTTTAAAATTGCTGTCTGCAATAATAAAGTATTAAATTCAATTTAAATACACAATAAACAAACCAATATGCCTGTCATCTGCTTGCATGCCATATCGAGAAAAAATTCAAATATTTGGAAAACACTTACTAGAAATATGCACTCCAGCACACGCAATATTAATGTATTTATAATATTTGCAATTCATTTTCCAATTGTTTATATCTGTTTGTTTTTGTGGTACAACTTCATTATTAAAAGTTTTAATTAAATATGCGTGTATGTGTATGTGCATTTATATATGTTAGTTATGCAATCTGTAGGCAAAATGAATTGCAGGTTTCCAATTAAGCAAATATGCACGTATGTAAAAGTATACAGCCGTATAATTTCTACTCTATTATTAAATAGCATAGAATGGACAATATCTGTTACTAATCAATGGTTATTTGCAAGCCAGTGACGACATCGTTTCATTGGAGATATGGACAGTAACTTCAAATGAACTCATTTATTGTGCACTTCGATATCTTAATGTCTAGATAATCTCCACAAATCACAATACAGGTGGCGCAAAGTTAAACACCCTATTGGAGAATGTCTAATTTTTGCCAATGGTACGTCGTAGGTTAACCAACGGACAAATAATGGAGGACTTGAAAGTCAAAATAAAGATTTCCATCGATGAAAATCATTGTTTATAGGAAAACACTTATGTAAAAACAAAATGGAATGATTAATTTTGCGCTAGATAGGAAAATTTTGATGTCGCAGCGTACTTCTAGCCGAGCATTGGCTAACTGAGGAATTATATGTAAAGTGATGGAAGTACTTTGGGCATTGTCGAAAATTTGTTTGAAAATTTGTCTGAAAATTAGTTTATTCATAGGCTTGCATATAATAAGATGTAAGCCAAAAAAATTTTAATAATTTTGAGAATTGTTTAATGTCGAAAATTTTGGCATAGAGTTATGTGAAGTGAAATTTCTTTTGTTTTTTTACATTGTTTAATATTTTTTTTGTAATTTTATTCTATAAAACATATTTAAAAAACAAATTATTTTTTAAATTAAAAAAATATAATTTTTTTAATTTGTTTTAAAGGGTTTTCCAATAAGAGCAGTTATTTTGATATTTGATAATATATTTTTGATGATAAGAAAAATGGCATTTTTTAATATAAATGATCGGATGTTTATTTCATTATAAAGAAGAAGCTATGCCGTTTGTGGAAAATAACAGTAGGCAAATGACCATCACGACCACGCTTACAGGATAATATCCTTTTCATGAAATTTTCCACAACCGAATTGCAAAGTGGCTGCCCTATGTCCTCGATAGCCTCACGAATTCCATCTTTGAGGTCTTGAATCGCCGTCTTGTTGAAAATAAACGTTGTCTAATTCCGGCCACAAAAAATCGTTAATCATCTTTCGCTAGCGCAATCCATTTCAAAATAACACCTGCTATTGGAAATCCCTTTATTTTGTCAAAAGCAAAAAAGTCTGTGTCATGCGAGTCTGACACACTTATTAAGTTTGTTTAAAGTCTGGCCTGAAGTATGATATAAACAAGAAGGTAGTTTCATTGTCACTTTTCGGGCTTCATATTAACAACCTGTCAATTAAGCAGATTAAGACAATTCATGCTAACATAATTATTTCCTAAAACTCATACCTTTTTTGTGCAAAAAAATTGTGAAATAAAGAAAAAATCAAAAAAAACATCTATTCGTTGTAAGCTACGCCAAAAATGTTAAACTGCATGTCTTACATATACAAATACGTCTTAGGAGAAATAAAGAACCGATAAACAGCGTACAATAAAAAAATAATGGCATTTAAAAGTATAAACTAAAAACTGGTATAAAAAAAGAATAACAAAACTTGCCTTGCACTTTGTATGTTATATTCTTACAGGCAACTAATTTAATATTCATCAATATGAACGACCATTTACTGCATCTAATCATCGTTTGGCGCTATAGCTTTTTGTGAGCTTTGGCCCGCTGAAGAGTACGCCTTAACGCTGCTCGGTCTGTTATTTCCTCCTTCCAGAATTTCTGTTAGTTGTTTTAGATCTTCTTTCTCTTCATCTACCCATCTCTATCTTTGTCTTCCCCTTGCTTTGTTTCCCCCCTTTCAATGGTTCATAGTTTTTTCTGGTATTTTTCAATCAATGTCCATGTTTCGGTTCTATAGCACAAAACAGGTCGAGCCACTGTTTTATGCAGTGCCAGCTTGTAAGGTCAGTAAAATTTAATAAGTGACATGTTTGACCCACGAGGGTTGCCTTTTTTATTTTTCGCATTTGCGACATTACTTGTCAGGAGCTGAAATTCGATATTTTTATAGAAGATTTTGATGTTTTTTAGCACGAACTTTATTTAGTAGTTTTTCAGTGAGTTGAAAAGTTCAAGAAGGAATTAGCTCATGAAAATTTTCTTGCGATGAGTTATTGCGATTTTCGACATGATTTATCGAGACATGCGTGCATTGATCAACTAATTTCAACTTTTTGCGTTAAAGCATCACCACACTTAACTACTGTTTTGTTTGTCTGCCCTCGATTTGATTTCGAAAGGGAGGAGTTAAGTATTTGGGTAGGAAAGTCAATTATAGTGAACCTAGTGAATATTATGCTTGACTCGAAAAAAACTGACCCTGTGTCCCGTGGTGGGAGGGAAACGGAGCTGGGGTGGGTTTTTAATGGAAAAGGCGAATGGCAAGTCTCACAGTTTTCATCTTACAAACAAAACACATAGCCACTGTCAAACGCTGATACAGCGAGTTCCAACGTGACGTTCGAAGGTGGTTCTTGAGCCAAAAACATTGGGACTACCATATATCAATATTACATGAATATTGGTCGTCAAGAAGGTTTGTTCTCATTGGATATCGCATAATTTGTCAATTGTCCAAAAAAGGACTCGTGTCGATTGATGTAAAGAAATGTTAAAGAAATTCAATCGCTATGGTTAAAAGCAAGTTTTTCACATCGTAACAGGTAACGAGTTTCGGATCCATAGAACTACATAGAACAGCAGTATGGGTGTTCCAGACGAGCTTAATCCAACAAAAGTTGCTCGCGGAAGAAACACATCAAAGCAAATGGTCACAGATTTTTTGAAAATTCTGGTCAGGTCGCAACCATACTACGAGAAAAACTTAAGACAGTCAATTCTGAGTGATACAGCAATATATTTTTGCTAAAAGGTTTCGGAGAATTATTCCTTAATTAACCAACCGCCGAAGACGAATTATGCAATTACACTCAAGTACCAGTTGACACAAGAGAGTTTTTTAGCACTCAAAAATCGAATTAATAGGTAATCCAGCACTGATTTCGCAACTAATTCTTTTTCTTTTTGCTCCCGAACATCAAAAATAAAATGCGAAGTCACCATTTTCAACACCTGAGGAAGTTGTTGAAGCCTCTAAACAGCTCATTTTGGTGGTATCAACTTCTGAGTAGCAAAAATGAAAAATTTGATTTGAAAATTGGTTTAAGCGAAAGCAGAAGTTTAATAACCTTTTATAATAATAATAATTGGCGCGTATACTGTTAGGTGTACTGTTAGTTGTTTCACCGAGCTCCTCCTCCTATTCGTGGTGTGCGGCTTGATGTTGTTCCACAAATAGACCTGCAGGCAGAATATTTTTGAAAGCAATAAAGTTGTATTCATTATTACTTTACGGTGTTTTCATTATTCGGCGCAACATATAAAAGGCAACCTCCTACACAAAAGTATGTTATTATTGGCCTGGCTGAAGGTAAGTATCAAAACTAAAGTTAGTAAATAGCATCACAATCCGCTTATTGTTCCTAGAATAGATCGGAAATAAGTGCATTACACAAAGCAACTATTCTTCATACATTATTTTCATGCATTTTCTACATTTTCATTTTTCTTTTTTTTTTTGTGCTCAAATTTTATTTGGTATATCAGTATGCTACATTTTAACATTATTTACCCTTTCTGCAATGCATAACCTCGGGATTATTAGTTTATTGCTTGCTACTAACACTATGCGCCCCTCACCTATACCCACAATACTTCACAATAAAATTTTTATTATATTTCCGACTTCTGTTGCAGCTTTCTAGGATTGTTGCCATTACATATTTGCACATACACATATCATTACCTCTACATATATTCGTGTACACCATAGTCATATTTGCTTTTGCATGCACAACTCCCAATTTTATTCTTGTTGGCTTTTCCTATTTTCATTTCTATTTTTTCCTACCCATTTCGTTACTTTATCTGCTTGCAGTCGATGCTGTTTTTCTTTTGTTTTCGTATTTTGCATAGCACGCAGCTCTATTTATGTATACAAATGCACTTTTGTGCGCTTTTAAAATTGAAAAAGATATCGAAAATGAAGGAAAAATGTTTCTTCCATTGTTTAAGTGCCCTTTTGAAAACTTCAGTGATTGCAGAAATCACTTTTGGATATTGGAGCTGGTGTCTTCTCTCTTTACTTTAATTTGGTTAAATATTTAGCGATCTCTCGATAGTAAATGGCTCTTCATAAAAACATATATGCAATTTAGAGTCGGCTTAAAACGGTGGCTGCCTCCATTTGTCGCGCCTATTATGTTTTATTTAATCATGTTAATATTAAAGAAAACATTTTAAAATTTCATTCGAAATGGTCACCATTTGCTTTTACACAAGCCTTTAAAGGATTAGACCTTTCAGCTATTGCAGTACGTACAGTTTCCATGGATATTGACGTCGCTGCTCGATCCAAAGATTGTTTGAGACTCTCCACATTTGTGTGAGGTCTACGACATGCCTTTTTCTCCAATTCTGACCACAAACTGTAATCCAATGGATTCAGGTCTGGAGTCTTATAGCCTAAAGCCCCGGTCTTAACCCCTTTTTCGCATAAGTGAGACACTACAAGACACTCTCCACCAAATCATTACGGAGGCTGGATGGTGGCCACGCTGAACCCTTGGAATAACATTTCTTACGTCTTTAGAAATTTTAGCATAGATTTTTTCGTTTTCTTATTAAAAACTTCTTGAACAGTAAACATTTTCTCATCTGTAAAAAGAATATTTTCATAATTTATGAAAAGACAATGCATTGTCGCGGTATACATTGTAAAATTTATGGCAAAATTAAGTATATAAACATATTTTAGCACGATTGTCGTACTTTTTGACTATAGTAAATTTAATTAATAACTTTAATAAATTTCTAAATTATTCAGTTTTGAAATATCTTGCGTACATTTCGAACATTTTATAATTTTTTTGTATGTTTTTAAGATAAAATATAGCTGTTGAAACTTTTATTGGGATAAAAAATATTTTTTTGTTAAAAATTGTTTGGGAAAAAATTTTTTAGATGGCTTTTCCATTTTTAATATCCATGTCAAGTGATTCGTCTTTTGGACATTATCGTAAATATTTCAGAAATTTATTAATTGGTAGTTCTGACTTTAACAAGAAGTGATTCGTTTAAGCGAAATATCTTCGGTTTTAAAGGGTTTTCTAATAACAGGTGTTATTTTGAATACCCCGCTATTTCGGTAGATGTCACTTTTGAACCTTTCATTTTTTGATATTTGACAAGTAAAAACTATGCCATTAAGAAACATGGAACGATGAATCTTTAAACAACGCACTGAAATTATTAAAATTTACTATAAAAATGGTGAAAATTTGGCAGAGACGGTTCGTAAAATTCGAACATCTTTGGGTCATCGTGAAGCACCTTGTCGGACCGCAATACAGAAATTGGTGAAAAAATTTGAGCTTCTGGGACAAGTTAGTGATGTGAAGAATAAAACCCGTGCACGTCGCTCAAAAACAGCCGAAAATATTGCTGTTGTAGCCGAAAGTGTTAAAGAAAACCCTGGTTTGTCCATTCCTCGTCGTTCTTTGGAATTAGGCATTCCAGAAACGTCATTACACCGTATTTTGCATAAAGATTTGTGTCTTAGGGCTTATAAAGTCCAATTAACACAAGAACTCAAGTCGGCCGATCATCAACAACGTCGTGTCTTTGCTGATTTGGTCATTGAAATGCATAAAACTGATCCGAAATTCCATCGAAAAATCATCTTGAGTGTTGAGGCTCATTCCCACCTCAGTGGCTTCGTCAATAAGCAAAACTGTCGGATCTGGGGCTCACAAAATCCAAGAGTTTGTATCGAAAAGCCTCTTTATCCTCAACGTGTGACTGTTTGGTGCGGTTTATGGTCCGGTGGAGTCATTGGACCTTGAAATTTGAAATTGAAATTGAAAAGGTCGATCCAAGGAGCACCAGGAGATTTAGTGGCTCCTAAAACACTCAGGCTAAAAAGCCCATTTTATTTAAAGCTCTAGAAATGGGGTAAATAGTCAAGGAGGGAAGGAGAAAAGTATCAGAGAAAGAGATAGGAAAGAATAGAGGCAGAGATAGATATAGTTAGTCCTGTGAGAATTGTACAGATTCTTTTGCAAATTTGTAAATATCCTCCAGTTTTAGAGAACTAATATTGCTCATTCTCATTACATCGGAAAAGGCAGGACACTTACAGAGAAAGTACTCAGCGCTATCCGCCTGCTCCAAGCATGACAGGCACACTGGGTCCTCAATGATTCCAATGATGGTCATATGCTGTCCTGTAATGTTACCGACCATCAACCGAACATCTTTCCTTCTACATTTTAGTAGAAAGTTTGACAGTTGTCTGTTCGAACTTGTGACAAAACCCTTTGCAGTTCTGCAGCGTTCTAGACTGGACCATCGCTCTTAATGTAGATTGCCTACATAATCGCTGATCCAATTCTTGATTCCTGCGGAACTGATTCCAATTATTGGCTCTGACCCCTGTGGGGGCACCGCTGATCCACGGTTGGCCAATTCGTCGACAATTTCGTTTCCTTGAACACCGGAGTGTCCCGGAACCCATATAAGTACAAGCCTGTTTTGTCTTGCGACAAAATTAAGCTTCTTCTTACATTCTTGAACAATCTTTGAGGTTTGCTTCGCGTTCTCCAGGGCCTTCAATGCAGCCTGACTGTCACTGAAGACTCCAATCTGTTTCCCGCTCCATCACCTCCATTCGGCTACTTTTAGGATGGCAAAAACTTCTGTTTGGAAAACAGTTGCCATTCTCACTATGCTGATACTTATTACTATCGTTTAAGTACCATTCGGCTCCAGACCCTATTTCATTCTTGCACCCATTGGTAAAGAAAATATCCGTCAAACATCGTTGCATGCATTCTGGATTGCTCCATTTCTCACGCAATGGAAATCTGACATCAAATTTCCTTCTAAATGAAACTGTGGGTATCAGGTCGTCTTTAGGTGCCAAAAACAGTGGATACTGCTCAGATAGCAACGTGGACTTAACCTTGCTCCGTCGCCACCAGACCACAGAAGCGTAAGTGATGATTGGTCTGATAAGTGCTGTGTATATCCATAGGACCACAGCAGGTTTCAGACCCCAGGTTTTACCAAAGGCTTTGCGGCATTGCTGAAAAATCCTTAATGTGCGATTCACCTTCAGTGAAACGTGTGTCTCCCAAGTCAGCTTCTTATCCAAAATTACTCCTAGATATTTAACTTCATCGCAGAGACCAAGTGTCACACCTTTCAGTGTTGGAAGACTGAGTCCATCCAATTTCCGTTTCCTCGTAAACAAGGATATGGTTGTTTTGTTCGGATTAACGGAAAAACCTTGTCTCATGCACCAGTCATCGATTTTGTCCAGAATCCTCTCCACTTTCGTGCAAAGCCTGCTTACGGATTTATCCGATGTTAGCGCACAGACATCGTCCGCATATGCTTGGACATGAAAACCGAGTTCCTGCATCTCCGTTAGTAGAGAGTCTATGACCAAACACCAGAGCAGCGGAGAAAGAACACCCCCTTAGGCACATCCTTGCTTGGCCGTGACGGTGATTAGTTCGTCACTGTTCTCACCAGCGGTTAACAGCCTCTCAGAGAGCATGGAATATATCAATTTTACAATGGTTTGAATAACTCCATGACGTTCGGCAGAAGAACATATTGAGCCGAAAGTGGCATTATCAAAAGCCCCCTCAATGTCCACGAACACGCCCATTGTGTATTCGTCAGCTTCCAGCCCGGCTTCAGTCTTGCTAACAAGATCGTGTAGGGCTGATACACATGATTCTCCATTCTGGTAAGCGTGTTAATTTCTACTAAGTGCACTTCCCGGCAATACCCCCACTCGAATATGTTTCTCCACCACTCGTTCCAGACTTTTCAACATGAACGATGTCAAACTGATTGGTCTAAAACTATTTGCTAGGGAATAGTCGTCGGGTTGGTATATGACCAGGTGCATGACAGGCTGTGAAGATACTATTCAGGACCTCAATCAGCCTCTCTCCTCCTTTTTTAAGCATTGCTGGATATATTCCGTCAGGTCCAGGGGACTTAAAATTCTCAAAGGAAGACAAGGAAACCCTTATCGATTCTTTTGTCACTATCCGACTAGCAATATACCAACTGTACCATTGATCTTTTATCAAAATAAAACCTCTTATTGAAAAACTCTCTATTTAACATTTAAACATGTTTGTTTAATTTCTCGTACGCTTTTTACTTTAAACTGAGGCTAAATCATATTATTTTTATATATTTTTTATCTTTTTATCGAATAAAATTAACATATTTCCGTTAGAGGGAAAAAATTCCTATTCTTAATATGCATTTTTTTTTGTCGGCGGGAATATGTGGTATTTCTTTAAAGTTATTCAAGTATACATTTTTAAATCTCATTTTCTTTTTCTTTCGTTAGAAAAATTTTCACTTACGACTTTTGTTCAATTACCACCACTTCCTTCTTTCATTTGCTACCCATATCATTATCCTGCGTCAGGTTTAAACCATGCTTTTGATTTTTTTCGTGAAAAGGTTGAGTAATGGTAAAAATCGATAATCGAAAAATCCAAAGTTTGGCGGAAATGCCAGTAAGTACTTGTATAAATATGCTTTTAGCTCTTAGAAAATATTGGAAATAAATAGATTTATATATTAATTAAAAAAATTTGTTTTTCTACTAAATAAAAATCTTTAATTTGGCCTTTACGCCCTTCATTGTTTGTCTTTTTGTGTACTGCAGCTATCTAGTTCTCAAGTGCCAAATATGATTGACGTACGGCGCCATTTACAAAAATTATAAATCATTGCAGAAACTATTAATTTTGCGTCCCCTTGAATTAAATGTAAACAACAAATGTATCTATCTGGTAAAAATCCATCTAAGAAACTATCTGAGACTTCAATCTGAAATACCATTTTTTTGTCATGACAAAAATTAGTAATTCTCAATGCACTTTGTGCAACCGATTGAAAATATATGCTTCGTTAAATCTATACCATTCCTTGCTGTGCATACACACAACCATACAATAAGCAAGACCCAGAAGATTCTGCCTCGTAGTTGGTAGCAAACAAAACGGTATCACCTTGTGTGACCGCCGCATAGATGCCTGCTGCCTGAATGATTTGCTATTACTACTTGCGCGATAAAAAAGACTTCACTACCGCTATTTTCTGTTGTTGTTGCTTAGATTGTTGTATAAAGTATTGCTATTATTATTATTTGTAATGCTTTTTAATACTGATGCCACGACACACAAAGAGAGTTTACACTCCATAGGGCGCCTGTAGCATCCGGAGTGTAGGTATATGCCACAAAGCGAGTGGCTGCGGCAATGACAAGTTTGTGACAAAGTCTGCCACAATGCAAGTGCGGCACGTACAAAATATATTGCGCATCGCGTACTAACATTTTTACAAGCTTTGAAAATGGCTCAAGAAAGCAATGAGGCGACACAAATGGCGGAACGAGTGGTGCAGACGTAGAAAACAATGTACATAGCGCAGAAGCATAAATGGAATTGTTTTCGCGTGCGTGTATCACAAAGACGCAATCTTCCGAAGTGTTGGCAGCATACGGAAGCATATTTGTTCTGCAATATTGTTGTGGCTATGCCTTGTTGCTGGCAATTGTAGTTGCAAGTTGCCAGTTGCATGCGGCATCTAGCATGTGCCAATCTTATCTGCTGCAAGCTGCCACTGCTGCCACTGTTGCACTTTGGGAGCCATTGACAGCCCCTCCTTGCCTTCGCCTTTGTTTTTCTTCTTTTGTTTTGTTTTGTTTTGTTATCACTTCCAGTGCGCCATTGGCCAAATGGAATTAAATTTTGAAAAGGAAATAAAAGTGGTAACAATGTTGCAACACACAAGTTACACAACAACGGTTTGGTGCACTTGCAGTTGGCTGAAAGCGACCACACTTTTCACCGCATTCTGATCGCTCTGAAACACCTTTGTTTTTGTTTTCGCTGAGCACATTTCTTCCGCTTTGCTCAATTTCAAATTTATACAAATAATAAATATTCCAATTGGGGTCGCGTTGATGACGCCGCTGGCTTTGTTGTTGTTGCCGCTTCAAAAGGCATACAAGAGCGATGCACAAACAGGGCAGGCACACACACAGCCTTTGCGCCGTGTGTATTGGTGCTATTGTTAAAAATGTAAAAATTCAATTAGTCATGCGAATAAAACTTTTGCCGTTTCACCACAACAACTTGGGGCAATGCAAAAGTGAAATATGAAAGAATAAAGGAGAAGAAAGCCAACTGCATTGGCCGACTGGTGTGCTGACTACATACAAATAAAAAAATAGTCTATATAAATGCAAATAGTTAAAGTTGTTAAAACGGGAAAATTGGAAATGCGTGTAACTTAATGAACAAACTGTAGTTGGATTATGAGATTTGTATCACTATTTTTCCTTCAACGAATAAAATTGATGAAAAATATATTATGAGCTTTAAACACAAGGGCAATCCACAAGAGGGAGTATTATCTCCACTTCTCTGGTTATGCGTTAATAACGCAAGGTCTTAACAAAACTTAATAGATCCGGGGTAAAAGCGGTGGCGTACGCTGATGATGTGATGCCAATAGCGTCAGGCGAGCTTAACTCTTGGGCCACAGGCCGTGGCCTAAGTTTAAACCCACGTAAAACAGAACTTGTGCTTTTCACGACCAGATATAAGGTACCAACTTTTACCCTACCAAATATTAACGGACAAACTCCTTCACTTTCACCCAGTGCAAAGTATCATATTATACTTAAGGGAATTGCTTGATATGCCTGTAAACGTATGCTTGGAAGTATAGCATACATTATGGCTGTATAAGGCGGTTATACGACCTATTTTATCGTATGGTTCGGTAGTTTGGTGGAAAGCTCTAGGGAGAGAGTACCTATGAATACTCTTAAATCTGGAGCGTTTGTTTCCACTCGTGCGACATGACCTAGACATTGATCTTTATTCGCTGCACTCTGTCTATATCTCCATAAAACTTATACAGCGCATTGCTCCATCAACTACGATATGTGTCGTCGTCAACATGCAAAGGGCCAAAAATCTATCGCAAAAGCCGTCCCCTCCAATAGCCGTCTCATCGGATGTTGTCGGTCAATTACTCATTCGTAATATTATATATATTCAAGTAGACCTTAGACATTTTTAGGCAATAGTTAATGAGTACAGATTTTTCGTATGATTAAGGAGGATTAAATAAAAGCTTATCAAAACCAGGATATGGTCAGAAAATCTTATGATGCTGGAATTTCGGCGCCTGGACTTCTGCAGTAAAACTAAGTGTGATACGAGGGTTCCTATTTATATTTCTGGCATTGGGCACGTCTAGTATTTCCACTGTTAATTTTGTCATATTTTATCACAAGCACACTGAGCACTGTTTGATGTGTGGTGTGTCTATTTTTGGTACGAATGTGATGCAGTTTTGGTACGAATTTTGCCGCGATCCGTCTCATGCCCAAATCATTGAAAAAATCGAATGGCACAAGCTAATCAATATGTCTAGGTCCTCAGCAACTTCTCTAGCGGTGATTCGACGATTGGACAATACCTTTTTCCTTACCTCATCAATTTTTTCGTCTGTTGTTGAAATGCTCGGGCGTTCGCCACGCTTTTCGTTGTTCACATCTTCTCGGCCTTCTAAGAATATTTTGTACCACCGATAAACATTGCTTTGGTCCAAAGAAGCTCCTCCGTATGACACAGTCAACATCCGGAATGCATCCGCGCTCTTAATTTCGGTTTTCACACAAAATTTGATACAGGTTTTTTGATCCATCTTTTTGAATAGGTAGAATCAGCTGTCAACAATTATTGTAACTGGACATTCAAAATGGCCGAGGGAGACATGATTACGAACATATCGCCACAAAAAAATGGAAATTCGAATATACGTAACCTGCGAAAATTCAAAATTCGCGATACTTTTTGAACACACCTCGTACTTCACTCACTTCGAGAAGATTTTTGTTACATTCCAAAAACAGTCAATAATAATAATAATGTTTCAAAAAAAAAAAATGTATGAACATTAAAATTCACTTGTATGACCGAAGTAAGAATTTTAGTTCAACATGCTTTTAAATCTGTCCTCAATTAGTCCTCAGAAGTGCTATCAGTTCATAAATAGAGATGCTATGACGAAAAACATAATTTTGGATACTTTTAGGGAGAGACTGAGCGGAAATTTATGTGTTGCTAAACTTCTCTTTTATATTGCCACACAACATAACACGAAAAATTAGAAATCGAATGTAAATTTGTAAATCTGTAAACCGCTAAATTTGACTATGCATCCATTTTTAGTCAACACTCCTATTATTTTGCACACAACTGTAGAAGTGAATAAAATATATCTTTATAGTATCTAAGCATGAAATATTTATGGCAAGCCTTTTAAGAGCTATCTTTTGAGCACTTTGCCGATTTCGGCCACTGAATTTGGTAATATTTCAATTAATGTCGAAGTTGTCGATGTTGAATAACTCACTAACTCAATTTTTTATATTTGCAACCCGTATTAGTACAAACATAGGTATGAATATTTCTGCACATATATATATTTTTTTCAAAAGCATCTCATAACTCAAAACGAATTTTATTGCACGAGCTAAAATTTAGATCATTTAAAACTTTTGTGAGTTATGGCATTATGAAATTGAACAAATTAGTTCTGAATAGTCTCCGGCTACAAACTGGAAGTCTGACAAGCGTCAAATAGCTTCATTCATTCATGTAACCATACATATGTAGGTATCTACCTCAAGATACAGATCTGCAGTTGAATCCCACAGAGCTACTACTATGTAGTACGCCTGTGTGTTTGTGTGTATCAGTATGTGTAATTAAAGTTACTCATACGTGCTTCGGCACTGCAGACAGTTAAAATTGTCTACTTGTAGAAAAACTTTGCCTTACTTGCACTGCTACTTGCAATGCTCGAAAAATGTATGAAGGTTAGTATACATACATGGGCATATTAGCGTTAGTTAGAAAGTATGAAATCTAATATAACTAAAAATAATTAATAATTTCGCCTTCATAAACTGCCACGTACACGTACCAACACAAAGCTAAAGCAATTTCATGTTGTTAGTGAATGCCCGACAGGCATAACCTACCTACCTACCCACACATGACTCTTCCTATCAGGCACACACACATGACAAAGTACTGAGTATGAGTATGGGTATGAACCGGTGCGTTCATACCTACACACACACATATATATATATACATACAAACTACGAGTGAATTCTCCTAGTCAGTGATGAAGAGCGTGCACACCCATTTCGTGCAATTGAGGTGCACTCAAATCTGCCGTTGGCAAATGAACTGTCATTCAAAAGCGAGTGCGTGAGTAAGTGAGTGAGTGAGCGAATGAATGAGTGAACATACCAGATATGACAAATTATTAAAACTTTGTACTTCCTGTGCGCAAACAATTTTCTTACCAGCAATTAAATTAAGGCAAGATTGACAGCAAATGGACGCAGCTCGTCTTCACGCGAAGCACACACATCTAAATAAATGTGAGTATATGTAGAGCTAGCAGATAACATCTTACCAAAAATAAGTTCTAATTCACTATTACTAGGAGCTTCGCCAGCGTGAACTAATTTATTGTTAAGAATAGTAAAGCAATAGGTTTAGAGAAGAGATTCTAAAGGAATTATAGAAAGTAGAGCAATATGTTTAGAGAAGAGAGTCTAAAGGGATTCTAGAAAGTAGTTAAAATAAGAAATTTACAAATTTGCTATATCAATGCTTTAAATTTTTGAAGTGAAACTTCTTAGGTGTCGATGGACGAACGAGAATGAAGAGTAAAATTTCAAGGCCATGCAACGTTTTGGGCATTTTCGTTCCGCGAGAGAGAAAAGAGATATAACGTAGAAGAAAAGGAGAGAGAGGGCTATACCTTATATATATCTTAGATACACTTTAGGCTATTTTTCCTGAGTTTTTCCTTGTGGTTGCTAATTTCTAGTGCGAAATAACACAGCCTACTTTTTGGCGTTTGTTTGTTGGTGCAAACTTTTAGGAAATATTTTTTTGGTGCCTACTTTTTGGCGTTATATTTCTTTAATGCCTACTGTTTGGGGCGTTTTTGGTTAAAATAAGAAATTTACAAATTTGCTATATCAATGCTTTAAATTTTTGAAGTGAAGCTTCTTAGGCTTTGATGGACGAGCGAGAATGGAGAGTAAAATTTCAAGGCCATGCAACGTTTTGGGCATTTTCGTTCCGAGAGAGAGAAGAAAAATGTAACGTAGAGGAAAAAGAGAGAGAGAGCTATACCTTATATATATCTTAGATACAATTTAGGCTATTTTACCTGAGTTTTTCCTAGTGGGCGCTTGTTTGTTGGTGCAAACTTGTAAGAAATATATTTTTGGTGCCTACTATTTGGCGTTATATTTCCTTGGTGACTATTTGGGGCGTTTTTTGATCCCAATTCGGCGTTTTTTTTGTGCCTTCTTTTTGGCTCTTATTTCCGTTTCCTGGATAGTGCTTGTGCGTACTATAAAGTGTTATCCATTCCGGCGTCGGATTTATTGGTATTGCCTTGCTGTAATTTATGCCGTTGTTGCGGTCCTGGAATCGCTTCGTTTGTGCGGGTGATAAACGCTCAGAGTAGTGTGCGTTGTTGCCACGGCTTGTGTCTGGCGTTTACCTACGGTCAACCCTTTTCCGTTTTTTGTAAATTTTATCTATTTGTATTCTCTGCAAATGTTGTGAATTTATTTAGATATATATTCTTTCTCTCTCATTCTCTCTCGGGTCTCTCCCTCTTTATTTGGCTGCCTTGAAAGTTTCACTTCTGTACTACGCTACACGCACCTTTTTTATTGTAGAATTTAGAGAATGTAGAAAAAGTATAGGCATGACAGGGTGACCCACTAGATTAAAATTAAAAAACAAAACACAGTATTTCTATTTTTCAGTTTCGATGTTTGTATATTATAGGTAAAGCTTTTCACGAAATTTTAGATGAGATTTTAGCAAACTGCGAACTTTATCATTGGTTTAGCGAATCTCATGTTCCCGTTCAATAATTCTTCTTGAATTAGGTTAAGTTGTAGTAATTGCTATTAAAACAAGAATTCAATTGGTTATGAAACAGGTACATTGTAGTATCTATAGAATATTTTCCCATTTGCTTTCCTACATATTCTTAAACCATACCAACATTTTGCCTAATCCAATCCGACTTCCAGCAAGACTGCTCTTTATTTGTCCATGGGCTCAGTGAAACGATCCCTCAGTAATCTGAAATGAATTCTTCGAAATGTGAGACATTTATAGAGAAAGTGGACTCTACGTTATGTTAACCACGTGCTAGATGGAAATATATTCAATAATCTCTTGTAAGTATTACCGTGAGCAGCCTTGTGTTCATTTCTGAGACCCTCAGAAATGTTGTAAGTATGTTAGCCTTCTTCTCATCTAGCGAAAAGGGGAAACACAGAAAGTGGCTAGCAGATTCAGATCAATTGGCCAAATACATTTTTAAAAGGGTCGTAGAAAAAATGTAAGGTAACTAGGGCAATGCTAGCTTCCAACTATCGATAAACAGGAAATATTACATTTAGCAGAGCGTGCGTAGAAAAATTATTAGTTTCTTTTACGAAAAAGAATAGTAACTCGAATTAGTTATGGCGCTAAATTCACAGGAAGTACACCCTTTTGTGATGGTGGAATTTGCATCAACTATGCCAATTATTTCACACAAGCATATAGCTTGTAACTTGACAGTTGACAAGCTGAATAAGAGCTCGAAAACTTTTATTTTTATTTTTGTTTTTCTAGATATATATAATTTTATTTTTTTTTCCTGATTGGTGTGTGAAACTTTTTTTATACTCGTATGTATGTAAAGAGTTTTCCAATAACAGGGTGGTATTGATCTGGGCAACGTTTATTTTCAACAAGACGGCGCTACGTGCCACACAAGCAACGAAACCATTCTTTTTTTATGGGAATAACACCTCTTATTGGAAAATCCTGTATATGCATTCGGCAAATTTCCAGTATTCCGAGAGGTATTTTTAATTTTCAGTATTACGATGTGGGAAACATTAAGAAATATACGTAATTTTGAACGTAGTTTTTAGCCATACCCTTCCAGTTGTTAGTTCGTCAATTTTAATTTGTTTACCTGAAATAGAAAAGAAATAAAATTTAAGGTATTTCATATTTCAAATCTGAATAGGTTACTACACAACAAATATATGTATAAGAAATTATATAATATCTTTTTCTTCTTATCTTATGTATAAATATATAAGGCATGCATAAATATATGTATAATATATATATTTGGCGCTTACACCATTTTTCGGTGTTTGGCCGAGCTCCTCCTCCTATTTATGGCGTGCGTCTTCATGTTGTTCCACAAATGGAGTTCTCTAGCGAGAACTGAAAATTTTCGGACAGTGCCACCTTTAGTAAAATATGACGCCTTGGACACAGTGTGGTATTCAGGATAGACACAATTTTAGTCAGACCTATAGTCACGTATTCTACTGTTATATTGTTAAAACCCTAGTACAAAGAAGTGTGTGTCTAGAAATTTAGCGAATAGGTGTCAGCTGTACCTGTTCAAAAATTGTTCAGGAATGTAAATTGTGGCTAAATTGCGTTGCAAGGTGAACGCAACGAGCTGGCTGGCAAATTAGCGAACTGCTGTTCTGGGAAATGAATGATCAATTAGATCGGAGCCAATTTCAGGGTAAGGCCAAGCATGGCGGGAGTAGTCGGGTACATCAAGACTCGCAATATTAAAGCTCTTGAGAATCGTTTGTGTAGCCTATTTTTTTTAATTCTATTTATGGTCGAATTGAGTTCATAACCGATATATTTTTTGAGCCGCAAGAGAATTATCGATATCGATAACTATGATTTGAGGAAGCTGAGAGTGTAGCAAACTGTGTCGACATTTCTGTTCAAGTCATCATGAATAGTTTAACACCAAATTGAGGAGATTTACTTTGAAACCCAAAAACTTTTCGTGAAATTCATAGAGAAAAGTGCAGAGAAGACGCCGAAATGTCGATTCGTCATCGTTTTCAATTTGTTGGTCTTTGTGCTTCGACTACGTGGAAAATTTCACGTAAGAATCTTGGGTTACGTGCCAATAAAATACAACTGATGCAATTGAAGTCAAATGGCCATCGTTTTCGTCGTATTTTTGCTAACTGAACTTATTTATTATTCAGATTTATTTGAACAAGTAGTCACAAATTGGGCTGAGTGGACATATGTCGGATATTATAATAAAAAAATGCATTCCAACAATATTTCTGTTTTGTATTATCATTTGAAGCTCTCAGACTCTAAAAAAAGTATCTTATATAAAAAATACGTAATAAGAAATATGGAAAAACTCAAAAAATGTCTAAAATCAACCAGAATTTTGAGCCATTGCACACTTGCAGCTTACTACACTAAAGCTCGATGGGCTTAAAATTGTGTATCACATTTTTTAGTGCTTATTAGAAATGTTGATATTTTGATGTAAAATTCGTTTTTTTAAATCTAGTACACAGAACTTAGATTATTATGGCTTTTGTTATAGAATGAGTTATATTTTATACATATAATTAAAAATAAAATATAACAAAACGAAAGTCAAAACTTTTCCACAAGTTGTGGTACTATAATTTTGCAACGGACCATATTTTGAGAAAGAAAAAGTTAAAAATAATTTACCATTTTAAGAGCGTGTTTCAAGCCAATCACATTGGTCAATTATTCCCAGAAACAGCAAAAATCTGAATTCCTCTGTTATTGATTTTTTTTTTCTTTCTTTTATTATTTACATATTCTTTCATTGAGGCTATTGCTTTTCTTTCAGAATACTTTCCTCTCTTTTGCTCTGTTTGAAATTCTGTACAATAAAGGGGATTCAAACGTCTGAATCATCGCTGTGCTGGGTTTTTATACGTAAAATATCAAAATAAAAAGAGAAACACAATTTGCATTGCGTTGTTAGTCTAAGTAACGGTGAGTCTAACAATTCTATAAAAAAATTTGCACTTTTTAATATTTTTGGAATCAACAACCCAAAATTATGCGGAATACAAATTTTCAGATTTTACGCATCAACCGTTGGTTTTTCGTACTGGATTTTACGCACTCGAATGATTTTAAAAGAAATGCTGCCGCTCCACGGCGCTAAGATCCCTACTACTACTACTTGCGAAATAACTTCAAAGACTCTTAAAGCGTAATACATTTTAATAATACATTTTGTTGAACTTCAATAAAAAATGATTTCCCAAATGCATCACGAACATAGCTGCATTTATTGCTATAAAGGCAAGTAAACAAACAAAAGTAGCTGGGAAAAACTTGAAAAAATAACAGAGAAATTTCCGCAATGTATGTATATATAAAGTATGGATATCTAGTGAATTTCACTTGGAGAGATGGACACCGGCAAAGAACCCAAGCAGAAAAACTGCAATTTTTCATGCAGTTTACCGTATGTAGTGCCATGCAACATACCAGATACGCAAACACACAATTACAACAAGCATTCATGCTACATCAAGCGAATTTATGCCACCTCAAATAACTGCATATGTATGCATGTATGTATGGGGAAAACAAACACTTGAACACACAAACACAAAACGTAAAGAACTAACGAAAAGAAAACAAATAAAAAAAAAAAGAAAATTTGGCAATTCGAAAGCGACTACAACGTTGGCAGTCCGCCGGGAGCAGTAAATTTTTCACTCACAAATTCGATCGTACTACACATGTATATGTTATTGCAGTGCCATGTACGAGTATTTGCTACACTAGCCCGCGCAATAGACACTTTTGCGTGTCCATTTACACACACTTACTCATGTACTTATGCCGCATTCATTCGCTGACCAAGCATACTTGCGGAGGACACTTGCACTCTAAGGCAGCTAAACGCGAGATGGATTTAAACCACTTAAAAACCAAACAAAAAAAACACAAGAAATGGCTCCTCACACTAACATTAAATACGAAAAAAGAGAAAGAAGTCTTAGAGCGTGAATTTTTCAAGAATGGTGGTGACAATTTTTCAAATCGAGAACCAGATGAGTCTGCGTTTGCTAAAGATGAAATTGCTCTGTCGGAATAAAGGTAATTTCATGATACGCCTATGGTATGCCATATTAAGACCGAGAAAAGGCACAGACAGGTTGCGATGGCGTTGACCCTTAAAACTACTCCCAGGGCTTTACTTTTATTTAAGTTGAGTCTGAAAGAAGGGAGAAGAAAAAATGGAATTGCAAATCTCATCAAAGTGGGAAACAAACGATTTGACTTTACAATCGAAGCTTCTATCAAGCCAATCGATTATTTAAAGTTTTAACAGCACAAAGTCTCTCTCTCTGATTAACTTGGTTATATGACATGATGTCCAAAATTTATGCATTCTCGTAATCTTCGATTTTAAATATTATCTAAACAACAATTTTTTTTTTTTTTTGCCAGACGCACTCTTTTTTAATTTTATTTCAAGGCTCCTTTTTTTCTGTTTTTAGTTAAGTCTATGGGACGAAGTTTAAAAAAATCGAAAAACCTTTACCTTTATTACGGGTGACACAAATTTATAATTCGTTAGAGCTACTTACCCGTAAACAACTAACGTATAATTGACCCTGAGAGTCGGTACGCAGGCCAAAGCTTGCATTTTCAAAATTCTCATTAATTGTCGTTGTTCATGACTTGCTAGAGAAGCTAGAGAGGAGGAGCTGCAAGGTGAGCATAGTACTTATTGATAAAAGAAAATTTTTAAATACTTCGCTAGAATTTATGTAGGTTTGCCTAAACGTAATTGTCAAATTGGCCCCGCACTGCAGCTTGTCGGTGAATTTTCTCAAGACGATGCTCGCCCTATTCACAGGAAGATATAAAATAATATAATCCTTGACATAAAGCTAACGTAAAAGCACTACACTAAGAAGAAGATTAGGAAGGCAACAGCCTGCTTGTATGAATGCGCGGTCACCATAGGCACTTACATTGTGGCTCTATAGCACAATTAAAAAAACAATTTGTTACAATATATTGAGTCTTTGTCTGGTGAAACTCGCTGGGGATGACATCGTCGGTTAGGTTAGGTTGGGCTGGGTTAGCCTGGTTGGCAATAAGCCACGCATAGGTCTTTTGGTCCCTAGCGATACCAGATGGAGACCGACCTCTATGAATACTGAAAGTAGATAAAATGTAGGATGTCAACGCTTTTGGCGAATCTAAGCAGAGCTGGGAGATCCGCTTTTGAAACGTCCTCCAGACCCTCAAACAATGGGGCTTCCAGACATTTTAAACGCGTTTTTATTAATGCCGGACAGACGCACAGAAAGTGTTCTAAAGTTTCCTCAACATCCTCTCTGCATTTCCCGCATTTGTCCGAGTTAGCAATCCCTATCTTGTACGCATGTGCAGCCAATAGATTATGACCTGTTAGCATACCTAAGATAGTTCTGCAGTACTTTCGCGAGAGTCCACTTAGTTCCACTAGTTTTTTCATGTAGTCGTCCATTTCGTTATATATAGTAATTAGCGGGTTTTGTATGTCGTTATCTTGTTCATATGGTAGTCTAACAGCACTTTTTGCTATCTCATTTACTATTTCGTTCCTGACTATTTTCGCTTGACTGTCCACGTATATATAAGTTGTTGAGTTCTTTCTTGTTCTTGTGTAGGCTAGCTCCGCGGCTTTCCCCACAGCAAAAAACTTCCGCTTGGAAAATATTGCTGTGGTCTGGCAGCTTGATAGGCTGCCTTATCCCTAGTTTTGAGCAGTAAATGCCCGCTCCCACTACGTCTAAAGTTTTAGAGCCCGCTGTCTAGATGTGAAAAGTTCTATGGACAGGCTTCATGCCTTTGTGCCATCCGTCCTCTTCAATTGTAGTACGAAAACTTCTCTCGCAATTGAAGTACGGAGTCATGTAGTCTGTGTAATCTGAGCTCCACTTTCCTATTGAGCTGTGTCCGAAGGTTCTGCAGGTGAATACTCCAGCAGCCACTAATCTCCTCGTGGATTTCATCGGTTAAGAAGCTGGAGATTTCCTCCTACTATAGAACTTAATGCAATGCTGAATGTAGTAGCCCTTGATATCGCAGGCAAAACTGCCGCATCTTCATAACTCTCAAACATTATTTCCTGTCTTTTTCCTTTCCATCCACATAATTTTATCCCCACAAAATATGTATATTTTCTGTTTTAGTCTAAGTGGGTTCTCACTTTAAAGGCAGCAAAATAACCTAATACGAGTATAACAATTAGGTACCTTCAATAGCTGAATCTATCAAAGTTGACGGCACTTCATCTCCGTTTATTTTTTTTTAGAGTTGTGTGTTTTATTACAGCTGAGCGCTAATTTTTCGACATTAGTATAGCTCATTCCATATAATGCAAATATAAGGGGCAACGTCATTCAAAAAAAGCTTTTTAATTAAAACGTCCGCAATCACAATTTACCTGAATCTCACATCATAATACTTAATTCAATTGCACTGTAATTGAAAATCTTCGTATTAGAGTAAAACGGCACCGCCATACACAAATAATTTCATTTAAAGCTTTGTTCATTATTTCAAACATATTTCCTTTGAAACCCATTTCCTAGCCACTAATTAAATTTTGTGCATTAAATATAACCTTCGTTTTCTTAATTTTCAAATGGAAAAAGCAGTAAGACTATCTTGAAATAATTTTGTGCTAAAGTTTGTTTAAAAATCTTCCATTTGACACCCATATCTTAATATTCAAGTGAGGTTTGTGTTAAGCTCCTAATTTTGCTTTAAAATTAAGTTTACAACGCAAAAAAAAAATGATTTGCAGTGGATTTTTCTTGATACCCATGCTGCACTACTAATGTATATTTTTTATAAATTGTTTTTTCTTAAATGCAAACAGGTGGCTAAAATGCGTACTGTGGACAGCCCATAAGTTTTCCAATGGTATTAAAAATGTAAAATCAGGGAACCCCTTTCGAAGTAATTCTCGACGTTTTTATATATACAGTGACGTAAAACTAATCAGCCTTTCAGATAATTTTGCAAATAGCATCGCTCTCTCACAGGGGTTAAGAAAGCTGTGAAGAAGCTTCAAGACCACACTTGAAATAGTGGATCGCAAAGATGAAGGTGTTGATACCGTGATACCGTAAACCCGGAGCATACACTGCGTCTGCTACAAATGCAGTTGTAAGCCAGAACTACATCTTCCAGATAAATAAAACGGCGGAGGACATTTCGTACGAATGATTTGTGAAAATGACATAAGGCATTGGAAGCGAGCTCCTTCGTCTCAAAAAACCGAATCCAACGGATGAAAACGAAAATACGCTCAAAAATTGGGAGGTGGATAAGAATATCGGCATTGAAGACATCCTCGAAACCTCTCTTAACATCTTGGATGAGAAGGTGGGTGAGCTGAAACATGCATTCAACCCCGTGAAGGAATCAAAACCTGACCAGTAACGCACTAAAGGGTTTTTCACTAACTGGTGTTAGCTATCGGTATCGACAGATGATTAACGATTTTTTATGGCCGGAATTGGATGATCTGGACAACGTTTGTTTTCAACACGACAAGCAACGAAACCACTGATCTTTTACGGGAATAGTTTCCGGACCATGTTATTTCCCGAAGAGTTGATTACAAATTAGCACATTCTGACTTTTTTCTTTGAGGCCACGTGAAAGAGAAGTTTAACGCCAACAGCCCAGGGTCGATTCAAGACCTCAAAGATGGAATTCGTGAGGCTATCGAGGATATAGGGCAGCCAGTTTGCAATTCGGCTATGGAAAATTTCATGAAAAGGATATTGTCCTGTAAGCGTGGTCGTGGTGGTCATTTGCCTGATGTTATTTTCCACTATTAACGGCATACCTTCCTCTTTATAATGAAATAAACTTGCGATGATTTATATTAAAAAATATCAATTGAATATCAAAATAACACCTCTTATTAAAAAATCCTTTATATGCATGTGAAAGAATGCTGGGAGTTACATGGGGTCTATCTACTTCAATAATATATTGGTGCTACTCAGCTGTAGTAAAGCCAATATTACTTTATGGTGCTCTAGTGTGATGGACTGTATTGAGAAAAACCGCACACAAAACACCTGTGAAAAGTATTCAACGTCGAGGTGCACTTTGCACTACAGGGGCAATTAAAACTACTCCTACGGCAGCTATTGAAGGAATACAACCGATTGGCATTGCGGCAGAAGGTCTAGCAGCTAGATCTGGCACAAGACAAGAGCCAATACGGACTATATGACTCCGCAATACAATTGAATGAAGAGATTCCAAACAACAATAGAAGAAGAGGGAGGAAAAAGAGGCGTGAAACCTAGCCCCAATAGGCTTAATCTATTTACTGATGGCTCGAAAATGATAGACGGAGTAGGTGCAGAGACTTAGTGCTAGACATCAAGCAGCCAATTAAGCTCCCTGATCACTGAAGTACTTTTGAAGTAGAAGTCTTTGCGGTAGGGAAGCCTGCAAAAATAGCATTGCAAGGGCATCGAGCAACCCCAACATAAATATATAGGTTGACAGTCAAGCGGTAATAAAGGCAATAAACTCCTATGAAACTTTATTTAAAACCTTCTTAGGACCAGGGAAGCCATAGAAAGACTAGCCGCAGACAGACGGTTACACATCTATCCGGACATAAGGGCATATCAGGAAACGAAATTGTAGATGAGATTGCCCCAAGCGCTGTTTACATACAATTCGAACAAGAAAACGACATACGGCAACCTTTAAATTACGGTATACAATGTCATCGCTGCAGAAATGAAAATTCGGATAGACAGGAGGTGAAATAATCTAGCCACTTGTAAAACCGCGAAAATCATGTCTACACAGAATGCAGATAATTTCGCCAGATTCGTAGTAAGGCTACCTAGAGAGGACAGCAGAACTATCATATCTTAGGTACCATATACTGGCAGGCCACAATTTGTTAGCGGCACACGCATACAAGATGGGAGTTACAAACAATGATAGCTGCAGACTTTGCAATGAACTAGAAGAGAGGGAAACTCTACAACATCTTCTATGTTCTTGCCCTGCAATATGTAGAACCCGAATGAAATGTTTAGGAGCTCTACAATATGAGAGGTTAGAATGTCTCTCGGGGTTAGAGCTTCAGAGCTTACTTAGACTCGCAAAAGACACAGGCTTATTACTAAAACGTAATAACGTAAACTAAAACAAGGAAACGTAAGAATCAAGCTCCACCCGGTACCACTAAGGACCAATAGGTCTATGCGATGGCTTCCAGCCAGCCAAGTCAACCTAACCTAACCTATCATACGTCCACTAAGTTTGATACTTGTGAACTAGACAGCTATAGTATACAAACAGGCAAACAATGGAGCACGTAAAGGTCAAAATAAAGATTTCGATCACTCAAACTCATTTTCTTCTATTCAGTAAAAAAGCTTTTTAAAAATAAAAGTGGATGATTTATTTTTCGTCACCTTATATAAATATCTACATCTAAATCCGGTCAACTGTAAAATATGTTGCCATTAATTTGGATTAATAGCACTTTTTTCAATAAGATTATATTCCAAGTACTTCTTACACAAAAAAATTAATAAAACATCCTGGGACACAGATCAGTTAATTTCAGGAATTTACATAATAAAATAAAAGCAAGATGCCGGAATCCCGACATTATGAGATCTCGAGATTGGCATCTCTAACAGAGAAGTGCTGCTGTTTTGGTAGTTGATTTCCCAAGAGTGATATTCCCTATAGCCGCTGTAAGAAAGAGATACTTCAACTTCAAACCTTCAATTTCGTCAATGTTGGGAAGGACTGATTTGCCAAAAGCTCGTAATCTCTCTTTTGACAAGCCGAGACAAGTGCAACGATAGTGAGCAGAAGTTTCCTTTTTCCACATTTTCTTTCTCCCGCACTTTCATTCACCTACAACTGCGGCACATATAGCTGTGTGATTTGCTTAACCTCATCGCGTACCTTCTACCTTCTTCCAGTGTCCTGCGAAGGCCGCAGCTAGTCTACAGATGTTGGGTCGCCAGTATCCCAACAGTTTTTGGTCTTTGATACGTCGCAGTCAGGCCATATCTTCCCGAAAAATGGCACAGGTAAGCAGCCCATTCCATCGTCTACTTGCTGCGTTTCTCCTAATAACCTAGCAAGATCATCCGTCTTCTCGTTACTCTCGATTAGGTCGCAAATTATCTTTTTTTACTACCTACGTCCTAGTTTTTGTTTTCGCAAACCAAAAGCATCTTTATCTGGTAATTTTACTTAACTTTAAATGAAGAAAGAGAACAATACATTAATTCAAGTCTCAACAGCTGACAGCTGGTTCATTTACACTCACATTAATACGCATTCATTTTAAAAACGTCACTAACGATTATGTGCTGAATTTCCAACAGGACAAATACATTTTCGCTGATTATGCAAAAATTAAAAATGCCTTTCACCTTTCAACCGAACAGAGCAAAGAAGAAGACGAATAAAAGGTGTGCAGGACATATCTTTACTACTTGTCATTCAAATGAAGCTACATATATTACATACAAACAACAACAATATAGAACACTGAACAGTCAAGCAAACAAATGAAACGACCAAGCAGTTGTCCATCACCGCACACGCGCACGTCTGGCAGCGACTTGGTGGCCAAAGTGCAAAGCCAAGAAGGAAGCTCCATTGTCCCTTTGCGGTCAATGCAGCAACAAAGAAATTGCGAAAAGTCATGAAGAAAAGAAAGGGTGACAAAAAAATAGAATTTATATGAATGTAAATATGCACGAGAAAGTAAGCGGTGGTGTGAGCGGCGAAACAAAGCAAGAAAAGCCGAAATGAATGAAAACTTTAATCAAAGCAATGGCGTAACCCATTTCTTCAATAGACTTTGTTTACGTACTTGCTTATAGCAACCGATGTCCGCCGCACAATATATGTATGTCCACCTCTTGTGCCCGGTGTGCGCAGCATGCTGCTTGCTGGCTCGCCTGACAAAGCTCAAAGTGTGCGCTGCAGCATTGAGTGACTGTCAAGCAACTGCCAAGTAAGCTGCTGGAGTATGAGCTAAAAGCTGTCAAGTGCTGTCAACTAGCTGGCCGCCAGCACAGTAGCACTCATTGTTATTGTTGCTGTTATTGCGTTGAGCCCACTGCCAGCATACCAGTATACTTACAAGCGTACATAAGGTATATATAGATTACGAAGTATTCTTCCTTTTTGCGCGATCCCTTTTATTTCTCATTGCATTTTGTGCTTGTCACGAATGTGCTGGACGACCCTTTGTTTCAGTTGCTGCTTATTTTATTATACTCACGCACTTCTACACGAGGGTATTATAATTTTGTTGACATAACGGTTCCATGTGACAGCATAAACAAATCGAGATAGATTTAGACACAAGTACACCAAACAGCTCAGAATGATTAGAGGAGTAGATGCAGCCATGCTTGTCCGTCCATCCGTCCGAGTGCACGATACCTCGAGCAAAATTAATGTATTTCAGTGAAAGCTGGTACACATTTTACTCTTTGCTCAAGATAGTTTGATATTGAAAACGCGCGAAATCAGCCAATAACCACACCCATCTGTCGTAAACCGGTAATTTTCAAATAAAAAAGTAGATATGTTATTGCTGTTACAAATTAAAAAAAATCACACACATTTGGGGCAAATGTTTAATTTGAGAAAAAAAAAAATACGGCGCATGTGCGATTCTGCAAAAGGATCAGTGCCACGCGCACTTTTCGGTAAATGGTTGTATCCCGATAACGACTTAGTAAAACTTACCCAAATTTAATGCACGTCTGCCCACACCTCATTTAGTTCCAATATTGGTAATTATTATTAAGATCGGATAAGAGCCACACCCACTTTTTATATATTGAGACTATACTTCTTAGAAGCTTTAACTCTCAGTGTGTATGTGTTTATTTGATTCCAATAATTAACAGGCAGCCCAAATTAGATTTGAGTAAAATATGCGCGGGTATATAAAGTTCGGTCCGGGCCGCATTTAGCCTCCCTTAGTTGTATTTATTATTTTTAATTTCCTGCATTTGTATCTTTTTGCTTCCTGCTATTTCGTAAAGTTTTTATTTGTTGCATTGTGATATTTGTGCCAATTTACTTTTCGTTTTCTTTGTCCTTCTAATTAGTTGTTTCCACTTTTACTTATTAAACCATGGTATAAATGCTGGACTGTATTTCTACTCACCTTTCTTTGGTTTTCTCTCTATATACGAGTATACAGGGTGAACGATACAAAGTGTTACCTATTCAAAACACCATAACTTTTTTGTGTGAAATTAGTTTTTATTGATTTGAAAGACAAAATTGTTCAAAAATGATTACAATTTTAACATATATTCACTTTAGCTCGATATGACCGCCTTCACTACAGCCTTCCACCGGTCAAAAAATAATGCTGCACGAATGTGATCCTGAGGTATTTTGGCCCATCCTCACATAATCGTTTTTTTCAGCGCATTCATACTGGCATACTCTTCAGTCCTCACCTTGCTCTCCAAAATGGACTAGATGGAATAGTCCATCGGATTTGCGTCTGGCGAATTCGAAAGCCATTGTGTGGACAAAATGAAGTGTGGAACATGATTTTTTAATCATTCTTGGTTCACACGAGCTTTATGAGACGGTGCGAGTCCTGTTGGAACGTCCGTGGTCTACGACCGAAATGTTTGCGTGTCCACGGCTCTAAAGCAGCTTCTAAAACATTTTCCCAATAATAAGTCGCATTCACTTTGACACCAGGCTCGATAAAAACGATTGGAGAGCGTCTATCAGCGATCACTGCGGCCCAAACAATTACTTGCGATGGGAAATTGCTTCGAGTGTAGGCTCAAATTCTCGTATGAGTGTTCGGTCAAGTAAACACCATCGTTTTGACTGTTTATGAACTGCTCAATTGGGAAATTTTTTTCAGCAGAAAACACAATGTTAGGAAATTCCCTACGTTCGTGCAAGCGCAACCACTCCTTTGTTCTTTCGCACCGAACTTTTTTTGCTGGGGTGAAAGATCGTGTGCTTTTTGGAACTTGTAAGCCTTGACCTTGGGCTCATTTTTCAATATGCGTCGAATGCTGTCTTGCGATATTTTTAGTTCCTTGGCCATTTTTCTTCCACTTCGGTTTGGATTTCGTTCAAGTCGAGCCTTCACTTTCCGAACCATTTCTGGCGTGTTGCGGTTTTTTTTTTTGGTCCACCTCCATAGCGTTCTGCAATGCTACCAGTATCATTGTAACGTTTTATAGTGCAATACACAAACATTTTATTCACTTTGAGGTGGCTGAGCTCACGAACAATGGCTGGTTGTGATTTTCCAGCCAAATATAATGCAATCACACTATTACGTTTAATTCCATCACAGAAAAAAAAAATCAACAAAACTGAGACGCAAATGCTTTTGATGGCTTATAAACAATATATTGAACTGTTATTAGAACAATTTTGACGTTGATGTCATGAGCTGTTTTACTGATACAAGCAGTGTGAAATTGGTAACACTTCATATCGTTCACCCTGTATATCTCTCTCCTTTTCGCTTGTGCTTCAGCTGCATCTAATCGGGTGTAAGTATAGTGGTATCGTCGTGTTTGATAAGCGGATGGAATTGAGCTTCACTGCGGCCACTTCTCTTCCATCGTCCACTTCGCTCCATTTGCAACTACTTTGCCAAATTATGTCTTAAAATAATGTGAATTAATCCGTAAAAGCATTGTCAGCCAATGAGTTCAGCCATTGTATTAGCGGCGCTTGGGCGCTTCCTCGCTTGCATATACTTGTATTGTTCCTCTGTTATTCCTTCTTCGTTTCAAATTTGTTTCTGCATTGTCTGGTATTTTCATTTACATTTTCATTTGCAGTTTCGTATTATGAAGTCCTCGCCACTGATTAGCAGTGTATTGACGTCTTTTTTGAGGTTTAGCTAATTCTTTGATTTGCTTGTTCACTTTCCTGCCATGCTGTAGCTTTTCACCTCCGGGAATGTGAATTCAAGAGCTGGTGTCATTTCTTTTGGAGTGTTCTCTTTTAACACACTTTTTGAGGTAATACGTTGCATTGTTATCCCATTCAGTATAGCGTTGCACCAATTAAAATACAGCCTGGTATTTTTAATTTACCATAAATTCGGTTTCTTCATTTTCCTAGTTCTTTTCAAAAATTACCTGATATTCTAAAGTATCACCGTACGAAAAAAATTAACTTTTTTATCTTGGATTTCTGCATACTTATTTTTTCCTTTTCTTAGCAATTTAATGTTTTAAAGGCCTTTAAAATTTCAAAATACTAAATTTTAAAAAAATGTTTTTCAATACTTAAAAAAAATGCTTATTCTTTAATTATAATAAAATTAATTTATTTTAATTTCACTCAAACTTTTATATTTATAAAGTCATACATTATAAAGCCATGCGCAAAGCAAAAGAAGGAAGAGATTTGGCGCCGAAGAAATACTATTCTCGCAACTATTTCCTTAACAACTTGCGAGAATGGAAGAAAAAGAGTGGGTGAATAGAAAACAATTTGAAAATAAAATTCCATTAATTCATGTGATTAAGCAGATTTAAAATTTTAACGTACAAAGAAAAGTTGTGTAAACTTCAGACTGGTTGCAAATTTGCTCCACATTTTTTTGAAATTATTGGAAAAGCCATTATTGATTTAGAAATGCCAACGTTCTATTTTGCAGTGATTTATTCGAATTTAAAATTGCTAGAAAATCAAAGGAACTAAGGCTTTTTTTGTGGATAAGGTTTTACCAAATTAGTTTTTATGAACAAGTTGAGAATTTGAGGCTGTTGGAAGAATTTCAAACACATTTTCATATACTACCTGGTCAGGTCTATAACGTTTATTCGGCCACTTAAAAAGTATTATTTTTTTTTTTTATTTTGTAGCACTTGAAATTGTAGATTCAGATAGAGATCCTCATAATTTCTCGTTAATTTTTTTGTAATTGGCGGATAGCCTCCCCTTACTTCGACCAGTGGCTGATACTTACATTGCCAATTGTAATTATATGTCACCTAAGCGATGTAGATTTTCAAGTTTAAAGCTAATGGCCCATTGATGGGAAATTATTGCATAGCTTTCAAACTTAATCTATATGAGATTTACTTTAGCAAAAGCTGGCTAGCCTTCAACACAGTCGAAGCCAATTTCATTCCCATTTCTGCAATTTAAAGCATTTACACACTGGCAACATTATATAAGTACATGCGTAACTTTTATCTGCTACTGCGTTGCTAAATAATATTAATAATAACTTAATATTCACATAAATATTAAATGAGATGAAATTTCTAGGAAATATCAAAGCGAAACAAAGACAGGTCAATGAATAACTAGAACCGGTTGACAAACACTATTTGCCATTAACGGTTATATGGGAAAGCTTTTAATGCAAAATGCTAGCTTTTACATAAAATAACAAATCACATGAATTAGCAATCGCTTTGAGAATCTTAATGATGGAATTGGATTATCACCATGGCTCAGTTTACATACATAAATAATGGCTTGACGTTTTCGCCTAGCTGCTCCTCCGATTTGTGGTGTGCGTCTTGATATTGCAATCGAGCTAAATCTTTGATACCACTGAATGGCAGCTGACTAATTTGAGAAGTTTTACTTTTGTGACAGGCATTCACTCGCAAGGGACGAGAGCTTTAAACATTCAATTTTTCATACCTCAGTGAGTTTCGAACCCAGCTCAACTGGATGATAGTCACACACAAACACACTTAAGTTATGTAACTACAGCTTAGTTGTTGCATTTAAATGGTTGGTGCAGTGTAGCAGCAAATATGTGCCACATGGCGGATACGTAATATTCGTACACGTGGTTAAGTGATAGTTGTGCGGTTGCTCAATATTATTGAAGTATTACGAGTGTATGTACATACATATTTCAATGCACAATATATTTGCATACGGGCATGCTGTTTTATGATTGTATTTCTATCTGCATACACTTGCCACATCTGGATATACATAAATGTATATGTGTATATGTATTTGCATCCAACTATACGCGTAAAAATAATAATTTCTTAAGAAAATATTTGTGCAATAAATATAAACAACGGTTTGTCATAACAACAACAAAAGCAGCAAAAGTATTTATGTAGATAGAACAAAGCCACCGCACGTAATAAAATATGCACATATGTATGCGTATGTTTGTGAACAAAAATAGCCTGTACACATCTATGGCTTTATGATGTTGGTAACAAAAGCAGTCGCATCCCTGTAGAGAAAACTTGTATAAATTTTAATAAAGGTAAAACCTTTTTGAGAGTTTTCGACAGACATAAAAGTGTGTTAAAATCACTAAAATATGCTATAAATTTTCACTCCACATATTTTATACAAGTTCAGATATATGTACAGAGTGGGCCATATAGTGTTTGCTTTTTGAACTACCTATTTTTTTGAGAATGGTAGCACAAATGACATGTCAAATGTCTTCATAATTTACTTAAAGGTTTGTCATTTACGAAATGGGACTCTATACGCTTGAACAAAATTGGGAAATATTGAAAACCTATTTCCAAAGTGGTGAGTCTTCTTCTTCTCTTCTGATTTTCACATCGGTGGCTACGTCAATAAGCAAAATTGTCGGACTTGGGGCTCAGAAAATTCACACGTTACTGTAGAGAAGCAAATGCATCCACAACGAGTCGCTGTTTGGTGCGGTATTTGGTCTGGCGGTATCATCGGGCCATTTTTTTCGAAAATGAGCGAGGAGCCGCGGTTGCAGTAAATGGCGAGCGTTACCGTGACATGCTCACCGAGTTGTTTTCAAAAGTTGAAGAGGATGACCTGGACGACATTTGGTTTCAACAGGACGGTGCAACTTGTCACACTGCCAAAGTTACACTCGAACTTTTGGCTACCGTTTTTGAAAACCGAATAATCAGCCGAAATTCCGATATCAATTGGCCGCCTCGGAGCTGTGATTTGAGCCCGTTGTACTATTTTTTGTGGGGAGCCGTTAAGGACAAATGCTATGCGAACCATCCAGAGACGATTGATGCTTTAAAACACGAAATCGAAGTTGCCATTCATGAAATTGGAGCCCAAACAATCTAAAATGTGCTTAAAAATTGGGTTGATCGAATGGCCTACTGTAAAGCCAGTCGTGGCAGTCATTTGAACGATATTATTGTATTTTTCATTCATAAATGACAATGTTCAATCTTCAAAATAAAAAAAGTTTAAAAAAATATTGACTAGTTTTTTTTATAGCCGATTCAAAAAGCAAATTTTACACATCCACCTTCGAAGTGCACACGATGGGATTAATAGCTGGCTATACAAGGCGGGATCTTAAACGAAACAATGAGATACGAGAGATATGTGAAATCACAGACGTAGTAAAATGGAGCCACTAGAGAAGATAAGCATGTAAAGAGAATGGGCAACAATCGCTTGGCAGGGCTTGTATGAAAGGTTAACTTAAAGCACCACAACCTCCAGGAAGACAACTAAGTCTTGCGATTAATATATTTTATTTTAAAAGCAATAAAGTACTGCCATTTTTTTTTCATTGAATAAAATTATTCTACAATAAATATGAATAAGAAGAAATATGAGAATACTCAATAACACAGTTGGTTCTCAAAAATGATAGAGTAAAATGTTGCGCCTTCCGAATTCGCTGTGTCGTCAGAGTCCATGAATAAATAAACAGAACGAAAGAGAATTACTTCTTTGTAAAAAGAAAGAGCAAGCGAAGGCAATAAAAATTATAAAGCACAAAATATTATAAACACACACACTTACTTTCTTGTCACAAGGTCTTCCGCAAGAAAACGCAAGAAAAACTGCATTTGGAGGCATTATGTAAAATTGTACTTTCACAATTCAACACACGGCAATTCGTTTTCATTAGCTTGTTTAGTTTAATCTCACAAATCACAATACTACCAAGCCATTCACTGAATATTCACAAACACGTAATTTCTACTCCTTTTGTTTGTTTTGTTCATTTGTTTTGTATTGGTAAGGGACCTGACGTCAGACTTGTCGAAATCGCGTAAAATAAAGTAACTGTTTAGGGAAGACACCACTTCCAGTGCTCTGTGTTCCGACAATCGTTATGTTAACTAAATTCTTAGCACCGATTTTTTTCAGAGCTGCATTTTTGATTTCAATTTTTTTGCAAAACATTTCAATAGCTAATACTCTAACATAGAAGCAAGCGCACATTCAACTGAAATATTTTCAATTCCAAAGGAAACGAATTTTTGTGTGATTGATCTTAAAATTTGCTCCACGCCCCAAGTTAGGTACAAAAAAAGTAAAAATGAATCGAAAATCTTCCTGCTTTTCCTCTCATAGCAAATACTCGTTAAAATTGTGCTAGGAGGACAAGGCTTCGAGCCATTCGGTCATATGAATACTTTTGTTGGCTGTGGTTGGTTATAAAAAATTAAAATTCGGCTTCTGCTCTCTACTATCAGAAATATGGAGATTATAAAAGTTGGCGCAAAATTAGTCACCCTACCGAAAGATTTATATTTTTTGCAAATGGCACCGTACGTCAATCATATCTGACACTTGGGAACTAAACAGCTACAGTATACAAACAGACAATCAATGGAGCTTTATACGGTCCAAATAAAGATTCCTATCAGTCAAAGCCATTTTTGTACCTAAAAGTTAATTTTATTATTTAATATTCTCATTTCTGCCATTTTTGAGGCAATCTTTTCATTTTCTTCGAGAAATTACGCAAATAAAAGCTGAAAATTAAAATTACACAAATTTGGAAAGTCACACGAAAATACTGAGTTATGCATTCAGAAGTTGCGTGCAATGCTATAAAACCTATACCAAATTTGAAGATCTACTAAATCGGTACTTATATTTTCCTTTCTATTAATAAACTAAAGCAAATACGTTTCCAAATCCATTTTTTAATAGCGAAACAAATACATACAAAACAAATTTTAAAACACTTCACGTACAAATTTCATGACACTTATAGAATTGAATAATATTGAAAAAATAACACCTGGTATTGAACGGTTCAGCCAAATGCAACTAAGCTCCCATATCGCGCGAATTCTGCTATTTCTTTGATAATGTGCCATTTTTCGAGGTAAGAGGCGTGCAAGTCATGGGAAATTTTATATTTACGACTTTTACTTTTCCCTCTCTTAGCTAAACGTGTTTTTTCTATCAACTTCCAACATGACTTTTTTCCAATAGTCGAAACACAGGTCTATATCCAAGTAAAAAGGGAGTACAGAGGACATAAGATTCCTGTAGCCTGTTTATGGAAAGGTAGGCTACATATTAGTTCAGCCAGCGCAGCGCAAGAGCACCTGTTTGTTAGGTCAGAAAACTACTGCACATGCTTCACACGAATATCGAACAGCACAGGTCAGGTTAAGTCTGGAATATAAGTCAGTAACAGCCAGCGCAAGAGCGACAAAATAAAAACTAAAGGAGGTGGCTTAAAGATAAGGTCACCAAATATTGATAACTTTTGCCCCTATATAATATACATATTAACTTACATATTCTTTTTCTGCTTTCAAATAGGTTTTTATAAAAATATATGGTATTCCATATCGGAAACCACCAGCTTCAAACTTTAAGCAGCATTTGGAAGCTTTCATCAATTTCCATCAAAATGTTATACTTTATAGTCAGAATTTATATAAAATTTCCGAGTATGCAGGTTTACAAGCCATTGAATTCTAGTATAATAAAAATTTTGCTTAAATTTCGCGCTGTTTTTTGAAAATTTTTTCCCCCTGTGGGGTTAGGTTAGGTTGGTATGGTTGCCCAGGGAGTGAGCACACTTGGACGAAGAAAGATTCATCCTTTGTGATACCATTGTGAAGGAGGTGAGGTGATAGGGAAAGACCGATGGGATGCAGGGAGAGGGCGGAGAGAGGTGGTGATGGGATGGTTAGGAGCGTGCGGATTACGAACGATGACTATGTTTACGTCAACCGCTTTGTGCTGCTGATGAATTTCATCAGATTTTTAATGTCAGCGCCAGCTATATCAGCAGGCGTGGCAAAGAAGTAAGAGCCAAGATGCCTGGATCTTAGCCCCCCAAAGCAGCTAAGGAGAAGGTGCTGAGATGATTACACCTCATCCTCCATATATCCAGCGCAAAAAGGACTCGAGGTGATTCCAAGTCTCACAGCATGCATTCCTCGCGCATTGTGTCCTGTGAGAGAACCCACTTGATTGGAGAGCTGATATTTTGTCAGCCTCAGAAGCTCACCCGAGCGTCTCCGGTCCACACGTGGCCAGAAGGATTTCGCGACATTACACGTTTGTGTATTTGCCCAGCGCTCGCTGAGTTGGCGCGATGCCCATCTTTCCAGGAGCAGACCGCAGGTAGTCAAGGGGATCCCAATTTTCTCCCTTCGCGGGGAAATCACCTCACATGCCCCTTGTCTGGCCATCAGGAACTCAGCTGAGGCTGATGTCAAAGAATTCGGACGCAGTCGAAAGCGAGGTCAAGCATTCCTTGACCAATTCCGAATGCACCGTCATAGACCCGAGGGCCCTTATTGCCGCTTAGCTGTTGAAGTAAATATTTACTTTCTTGACCGTTAGTGGTCCGGTAACCTGAATTTGAGACTGATAAGGAGCCCCTTGCAAAAGACTCCTCCGCCAACCTTTCCTTCCAACTTCGATCCATCCGTGAACAAGTTCACCAGGCCCTGCCCCCAAGTGTAGCCCTCCGTCCACTCTTCCCTTGACGGAATGTGAGTGGAGAATGTTCCGGTTGGACTAAACGAGGGTATACTGGTCTATTGACAGAGGGATGAACTCGAAGTTTCTAAGGATGCTTGAGTGCCTATAAGTGAGGTTGAGCTTATAGCTCCAGCCCCTCAGTCTGATTGCGGTACGTGTAGTGTCTGCCTGCGATGTCTACGGGTACCACATTTAACATTGCGTTGAGCGCCAGAGTAGGAGTCGTTCGAAGCGCCCCACTGATTCCAATGAGTGCCGACCTCTAAACTCTCTCCAGCTTCTTCACCAATGTCGTCATCTCTAGTGAGTTCCACCAGAGTATGACTCCATATAACAAGATAGGCTTTACAATAGTATTATATAGCCAGAAAACAACTCTAGGCGAAAGGCCCCATCTTTTGCCAATTGCGCCCTTGCACCCATACAAGGCGATTGTTGCCTTCCTTACTCTTTCCTCATTATTGGGCTTCCATGTAAGCTTGCTGTCAAGGATAATACCTAGGTACCTGAGGAGAATGCACTCTATTTTTTTTTTATATAGGAAAAATATGAAGCATCCTCGGGGAGAACAATTATCTAAAATCAGCCAGAAGTTTAAGCTCAAACTTGCACCTTAATATACATAGGTATTTTAAAGGGCTAATTTTTCTTACTAATTCTGATTCAAAAATTGTAAACTCTCACGAAACTTGAATTAGTATGGTTTATGTTATGCAAAAAACTTTATTTTTATAAAAAAATATATTAAAATTACAGAAGAAGCCCTTCTATTATCGCTGGCATAGTTTTTAATAAAAAAGTAGACTTTTTCTTACAAAATATCTGATAATATTTATTGATATGCCTCACCTCTTTTGTGACGGAGATTTTCGTCGGAGATTATCTACTGTACTCTTTCTTCCAATAGAAGTGACAGTAAGAAGTTATATTTTTCCTTAGCGAATCCGCTTTTTCAGGCCTATCATTTCATTTGGCGGCTTCATTTGGCTAAAGTGTTGAATGTAACCACTAAACGATATATCTTTATACGTACATTATCTGAGTTAGTTGTCTGTTTTCTGTTATTTTTTCTAAATTTTTTTATTTGTTTTTTGTTCTGTCATTTATTTGTTTACATTCCGATTGAAATTTTGACATTTCACCAACTTGCAAAACCAAATTTCATTCAAATTATTTATTTTATTTTTGTACCACTGCTATTATCTTTTATGGATTGACCTTGACTAGGACTGTTGCATTGAACCAAGCACCGATTTCTATATTTGTTTACGTAAACCAAAGAATCGAAAAATACAAGTTCGAAATTTCTCGGTCCAGCAACATAACTAACCGAAGTTGAAGATGAGGAGTTTTAATTACATTATCGTTTGGCATTTAGTGCCACTACAAAATGGAAATCAAGTTATTTCACTTCACTGATTTTCTCTACATGGTGCATACTTGCGTAAGTCAGCAGTGTAAATGATGCACAAATACTCGCACACCAACATACACACTTGTGTACTTGTAAGCCACTCATTCAATATGTGCAGTTCATAATTTTTCAGAATTTATGTGGTTGTGGCTGCATAAATAAGTAAAAACATATGATAACAGAACTGTAGGACTCATATACATAGTTGAGCATATGTGTATGTGTGAATTATTTGCAGTTATTTGCATGCATGTTGCCAGTTGCATATTCCTGTGGTTGCATCACGATTATGTGCCGCACCAAAGTAAACACATACACAGTTATGACAAGCAAAAAGTTACCAGAGGGTTCAGTTCACTTTTTTTACCTAATAACTTGCACTCGAGCTTCTCTTGGTTATCGTTAATTTGTATGTGCTAACTGGAGCATGAATACGTTGGTTAGAGTTTGAAAATTACTTTCTCCTTAATTTATATAATATGATAGCTGGTAGTGACCAAAAGGAAAGTAATCTAAAGGGGTTTCCAGTCCATCCAAAAATATTCGGAGAAGAATTGCTTACTAAAGGCGATTAGTACCTTTCACGGTAACACAAAGAAAAACAAGATTATTCAAAAATTCGCATACAAAGGATCAGTACGGTGATATATTCCTCACATTCTCTTAGAATTAAAAGAGTTCAATGCAATTTTGCACGCTTAGCTCTTCAACCTGCTCACTTTGGTAGTCGATTTTGTCGCTTGCCACATTACATTGCTAGGTACATAATCTCAATCAGTTGATCACTTGAGATCAAACGCTTCACTCAAAACTTAATGTTTTTTTTACAATATAATACTTAATAGAGTACTTCGTTCTTATAAATAATCAACTTTAGGTTGAAGTTCTTCCATCTAATTACCTCGATTTCGTTCCCCTTACAAGAAGAAGAGCTTAATCACCTTTCTATGTAGAGTTCTTGACCTTGATTTTGCGATGCTAAAGTCTCTGTGGAAGTCACTCAGGGCCGTAGAGAGCATACCCGGGCACCGGGGGAAAATTGCAAATGCGGGCCCTTTCCAATGATGTCTAATTCATATAAATATGTATAATCTCGAGTCCGGGCCCCTCTGAAAACTCCGGGCCCGGGGAAAAAGTACCCGATACCCCCCCCCCCTCTCGTCGGACCTGAAATCACTTATTGATTATTATTCTCTATCGAAAAAACTAGTTTATTCTAGTTCTTAAGTTTTTGTTAAGTAATCCTGTAAATCTAGTCAGTAAGGTTATTACCAATGACTTAAGGGAATAAAGAAATAGAGTAAATAAAGGGATCAGATAGCAGTGATGGTTTTGTTTCACCAGCTGAACGTTTACATGCCAAGTGATCTAAGTATTTTGGGTATTGTGGTAGAATCTTATAAAAATTGGTTTACTTGTAGGGTTGAGTAAATAGGAAGTAAACTGAAAATTTGTTTCAAAAACATTTAATAATACTCGTATCTGCGCTTCTTTTGACAGTTTTCTAATTTTTTCCCGAAAAATTGAAAAATACACAAATTATGCACAAAATCTGAGGAGGGTATTTTTCAAAATAAAAACAACAATATTTTGAGTAAATATTATAATAAAAAAATATTATTTTCTCCCCACAATATTTCTCCTAAAAATTAGAACAAACAAATTTTTTTAAAATTTTGAAAAGAACCGCAAATATTTCACATTAAAAAACATTTTAACAAAATGTTTTAGCATTTACTGAATTTCAAAATAATTAATTTTTTTTTAATTTATCAAGTATAGAAAGCAACGCAAAACTAAAAATGTTTGAACGAATTGTGAAAATACTTGGTTCACTTGACATGGAATCCTTCAGCTAACAAAGTTAACCAATAGCAGCAAGCTGCCGAATACATTTAGTAAAACTTGTCATTTTATCGCCCATTGTTTCTTGTCGAACGTGCGGAAGCTAGACGGTTTTCCAATAAGAGGTATTATTTTGATAAAAGGTCAATGGTTTCGTTGCTTGTGTGGCACGTAGCGCCGTCATATTGAAAATAAACGCTGTCTAGATCAATACCATCCAATTCCGGCCATAAAAATCGTTAATCATCTCTTGATAGCGCAATCCATTCACCGTAACTGTTGCTCCAGCTTCATTTTCGAAAAAGTAAGGCCCAATGACCACGCCGGACCATAAACCGCACCAAACAGTCACACGTTGAGGATAGAGAGGCTTTTCAACAATAACTCTTGGATTTTCTGAGCCCCAGATCCGACCATTTTGCTTGTTGACGAAACAACCGAGGTGAAAATGGGCCTCATCCTTTACGATGATTTTTCGATGGAATGCCAGATAATTTTCATGCATTTCAAAGACCAAATCAGCAAAGACACGACGTTGTTGATGATCGGTCGGCTTGAGTTCTTGTGTTAACTGGATTTTATAAGCCTTAAGACCCAAATATTTATGCGAAATACGGTGTAATAACGTTTCTGAAATGCCTAATTCCAATGAGGAATGGACAAACCAGGGTTTTCTTCAACACTTTCGGCTACAACAGCAATATTTTCGGCTGTTGTTGAGCGACGTGCACGGGTTTTATTCTTCACATCACTAACTTGTCCCAACAGCTCGAATTTTTTCACAATTCTGTATTCCGGTCCGATAAGGTGCTTTGCGATGACCCAAAAATGTTCGAGTTTTACGAACCGTCTCTGCCAAATTTTCACCATTTTTTAGTGAATTTTAATAATTTCAGTGCGTTGTTTAAGCGTGTATCGTTCCACTTTTATTAATGACGTAGTTTCTACTTTTCAAATATCAAAAAATGACAGCTTCAAAAGTGACATCTACGGAAATAGCGAACTTTACTACTTTCGAAACGAGGAAGGAGACAGGTTTACTGGCATCGGTCCTCGGTATAGGGCGATGTTAATCGACTTTTTTCAAGTCTTCCTAAAAACTCATGAGAGGAAAATCGAAATTATATGCCTTTATATCTGGATTTGGAATCCACTCACAACTAATACGGCTGTGCAAAAGGACGATGAACTATCTCAGCAGCTTTGTTCGAATTGGGAGGAACCTCTCCAAACCATTTGATGTCAAACGAGGTTTGAGACAAGGACACTCACCGTCATGTAGCATATTTAACCTAATGCTGGAAAAGATTGTTCGGGCCACAGAACTAAATAGCTCAGACACCATTTTCTATAAGAGCGTACAATTGCTGCCACGTTTTTAGTTTTGCCTTTTCTAAGCTGGATAAAAGCGAATCTATCTGATCGTAAATAAAGACAAAACGAAGTAGCTCCTATCGTCAAACAAAAAGTCAACACACCCGCGTAGTATGTGATATTGTTGAAGTAGTAAGGGACCTGTTGTATTTAGAAACCTTCACTAAACCCGATAATAATGTCAGTCTTGAAACCCAAAGGAGAATATCTTTTACCAAAAGTCCTGCTTTGTTCGAAGTAAGCAATTGAGTAGTAAAGTCCTCTCTACACGAACAAAACAAGCACTTCATAAGCCACCACGCCCCTCTTATCGGAAGGCGCAGAAGACCAATACAACTTCCGATGAGGTGGCTGGTAGAGTGTTCGAGATAAATATCCTGCGGAAAGTTTTCGGACCTTTGTATGTTCACGAATATAGAAGACGATGGATCAATGAGCTCTATATGTTCATGGAATGAAATAATGAATGCAAACGCTCTAACTTTGAAGGGTTTCTATGCTGTACTTGTTCGTGGTAGCAGAAAAAGAAGAAGGTCTCTTTTGCGTTGGAGAAGGACTTAGTTTCACTTGGTGTGTCGCACAGACACCGGTGAGCACATGAAGGAAGCAGTTGATGCACTTTGTTAAACATGGATAATATCGCTTAAGCGGTTATCGCGCTAATGAAAAAGAAGAACCAACTTTTTATGACCCAAGACATCATCCATATTTCCAAAAAAATGGCGGCAAATGTCATACATGCGACGTACCGCTCGAAGTTGTAATATTTATCAGACCACTGCGAACATTTATCCGTTGATTACAGTGTTCATGCAGTTTGAAACTGCTCGATTAAACGAGTCATCAAAACTTTTTCCTACCACTGGAAACACTGCCAGCGAAACTGAGGCGGCGAAGAGCATAATATGCTACTGCTTACAAAATGGTCTGAATGTTGCTTCAAAACAAAGCCAGATATGATATCTGACAGTGTTGTTGTTTTATTGGAATTTATTTTCCCAACGGTTTTATCTCGTTATCATACAAATAGGCAACTAAAAGCTATTTATTGGTCCAGGTATCTTTTTTTACAATTTAAGGCCTATGGCCTCTTTGTCATCATTTTAAAATATTGCCCATCTACGGATATTTGGGCACTTGAAGTATTTTGGATAAAGTTGGAAAAAGTCTAAAGATGCCGAAAAACTTTGCCAACAATTTCTCACCGAACTTTGGCACGAATTTGTACTTTTGGAAATTATTTTTCTCATACATACATTCTTAAGCGTATACTGTAAACATTTCTTCATAAGTAAGAATGTAGGTAGGTCAATGACTTCGTTATCGCCACATTTCAAATTGGCATCACACCTAGCAACTTGGGCTCTTGCGCAACATTGGCACCAAAAAGTATTTGACAAGTATTTAAAGTCATGGATTAAGTTTATAGAGGATGTCGGAAATGAAAGGAAGCTAAAAGGGGAAGGCTGTTATATTCGGGAAGGTTAGTTGAGTTGCCATTGAATTATCATATTTTACTGCTAAAACTGAAAAGTAATAAAATAAAAAGAAGAGGATAAATAAAAGTAGTCACGAATTGCGAAAACTGTTTGTCAGAGGGAATAAACTTCGTACAGCAAGCAGCCAATATCCATATGTATGCATACAAATGCAAGTGCTTTCAATATTTTTACTTTGGATATAAACTATTATAAACTATAAGAAACATTACGGCTCTTGTGTTTGCATTCAAGAAATGTGTGCTTTGATCAAAAGGTTCGCAGGACAACCGCCAGGTGATGTTCTGAGTCAACTGATTTGGGTTCTGTGTTTTCTTATTTTTGTAAGATTTGTTGCCATTGCCTGACATTTGTAAAAGTCAAGCCTCTGCAGGGGTTTTCGAGTTTTTTAAGTTTTAAAAATGAATTTGCATTTGCGAAAACCTCAAAAATGTTTGGGCATGGTTTCGGTAATAAAACTCTAAACTAAACAGCTGTTTATGAATGTCACGAACGCTTAAGATCATGAGTTCATAGAGGATGTCGAAAATAGTGGCAAGCTGTCGACATCGAAAACTGATGAAAACATCAATAAAGCGAAAGAAAATTTGATCAATAAATGCAAACAACCATCAGATAGCTGTCAGAGGTCTTGAACATTGTAGTAACGCTTTTTAACAACCGAAAAGAAGTAATGGAAAAATCAAAAATGGCTATAGATGGCGATAACGAAAATTGAGTTACAGAAATGTGTTGGGGGGCTGGCTCAAACGTTGGCATAAGTGCGTTGCAGTTAATGGGGAGTACTTTGAAAGTGATAACATCACTACTGAGGAATAAACTGGTATTTTGAAATTTCGCATCGGAACTTGATGTAGATATTTTACAACCCTGTGATTATTAATTTCCAAGAAAAATAATACGAAAAACTAATTTTTTCAAATCAATGATAAATCGAAAATAACGGACCAGCACAAATTAATGCGTAAATTAAAGGTGGTGAAAAGTGAAGTACTCAATTTGTCGGATGACAGGAGAAATTTGTGGTAGCACTGAGGAGGAAACAGCTAAAATGCTACTTTTGTAGAACTATACCGCGACGCCAGACTTTGAAGAATAGTAAAAATATGTAATATTTATTTATATAATTTAAAGAAAAATACAGCGAAAAGTATTGTTCGATTTTCATTTATTTCTAATGGATATCTACATCAAGCTTCATTAGGTAGATGTGACTAAAATGTACATCAATTGTGATTTGTCATATGCGATGTATATTTACTTCATCGTTGACGTAAGCTTTAGAGGGAGCAGTAAAGTTACATATATATTTAATTTGTCGACAAAATCCATAAGATAGAGGAAGATGCAAAATCAATGTGTTTTTCACATTGACATTAAGAAACTTTGTTCTAAGCATTGTTGAAGCCAGTGACTATAACAGGATCGGTAAAATTACTGTCACTGTTTATTATTTCTAAGTCACTTACGATGTTTAACTTTATTCTTCGTAATTGAGGAGTTAAGTGCAAAAGGCTTACTTCTGTCAAATCTAGGGAGAATTTAATGCGCCTTTGGCATTAAATTTGCTTTTATATGTGTTTTTTAAGGTCGAAAATTAAATGTAAATCAGTTCCGTTACAGCAACATTAACTCTATATTCAAAGAATGGGAAGAAAACTAAGTCATAACAGCAAAAGAAATGTTTAGTGTACTAACTTAATAATTTCGCGCTATTTTCGTATATTGCTTCTAATAAATAATAGGTCCTGCACACAAAGTTAGCGGGACATTATTATGTAGGTAATTTCTGTTTAATTTGGTGAAAACTTAACCACTTACGAGGTAATCGATTTTCATGATTATTTTAAAATAACATTTGTTTTTAAGCTTGTACGTCATCATCGTCGTCATTGTTGGCTAGACAACCCTGGTCGAGTCTTCGCCTCCTGCCGTATATGCCTCAAATTGTCTCGGTTTCGTGACTGTATCCTCCATGCCCGAAATCTCAAAAAAATCTTTATCCACACCGTCAATCTATCTAAGCGGCGGGCGACTCCTTCTCGTATGCCTGAAGTCGGCTCTTTAAGTAATTGTAAGGTTATTTAGGTGATTCTGTAAGCTCCTAGGTTACTCCTAAGGAATTAAATTCCTTCAGTAGCTCAAAGCCATAATCGTCGATTTAACCCACATTTTGCCTGACACAATCCGAAGAAGTTGAACAAAGCGCTTTGTTTTTGGCTTCTATTATACCAAAGCCCGTATTTTTTGCTGCTCTTTCTATTTTTTCGAAAGTTTCATTCAAATTAAGTAGCCATGATGTAATTATGTCTATGTCGTCCACTTTTTCTAAGTCTTACTTAGAGTTCTGATTTGTTTTCCTTTTTGAGTTTTAATTAATGGTTGTCAATTAATAAAAATCATCTGTAAAAATTTGTCGCAATTTACAATTGACAATTAAAAATAGGTACTTAATAAAGTTTTGAATTTACAATTTTTCTGTAAGACTTTTCTACTTCACATCCTCAAAACGAAAAATTTGTTTGGAACCTATTCCACAAATAGACATATTACTAATTAATGAAGTAAGCCATAGGTGGATTGCGTACTCAAGTAGCGTAGGATAAAATTTTATTAAAAAAAAATTTTGTAAATCTCTATATCAACTCTGAATTCTCGGATATAGATTGAACCTCAATCTGTTGTAATAAAAGTGTATCTGAGTGGTTTGAAGCTTTTCTTTCAATTTATCTGACAATTTTCTTCCTGCTTATATACGTAAACTACCTTGGTAAGGTTTTTACAAAAATTGAATAATCAAAGAAACAAATTTTTTTGTTTATACAAAACCACAAATAGAACTACATTTAAAGATGAGTATATATGTAGTATGCGTACTACCTATATGACTCAATTCTTTGTTCTTGACAAATTTTTACATAATCGATATATACTGCGTTTTGTGGGGGTTAAGTGTGTTTTGGTTCTATTATAGAGGTAGGGCACACAGAGGCGACTGGCAGGAACTGCCTAAAGCCTAAAGACCGACCATTGTGGTAATATTCCACTCCTGCACGAGGTGCCCCTGCTTTCGACCGAAAATGGCGGATCTAGAGAGGCAAACTCGAAAAAACCCGTAATCACAGGTGTTATTCGTACCGTGCCTAAGTGATGAATGGCACTACGTCAGTGTGTCTTTTAACGGTGACCTCCAGATACCGGGCGCCCTCTGGTTGTAATTAGCCTTACCGCAACACCGGGGCACTGTTGCGGCTTGACCTCCATTCCCCTTTACTCGTGGGACTCACTTATGTATGAAACAAACGATGAAAACAAAAACAAAGAAAAGGCAACAATGCCTTCTACAAACCAGGTCAGCAGTGACCTTTCGGCAGCCACTGTCGAACAACAACAATTGCCGCAGGCAACAAAAGGCAGCGAATGCCCGACCTCTGCCATAGCGCAATTAGAGATGGAAGTAGACGAAATGGACCTAGGGCCCATCGGGAAAACTTCCGCTCTATCACCAGAGGAAGAGGAGAAACTCTTAACTTCTCCCTCAAAAACCACAGGTTCGGCTAAGAATGGAGCGGAAATGGGAGTGAATCTGCGGCTCAGCGGTGCCGCCAGAAAGCGACTCAGGTACCACCTGGGTAAAGGTCACTCCATTGAAGAAGCGCGACAACTAGCACAGCAGCCAATGAACCTAAAGCGTCAGCGCTCCAGCAGCACCACCCCTAAGCAAAGATCTCCCAAAAGAGCTAACTTAGTGGAAAGGACAACTGACCCATCAGAAGCCGAAAGGGCAAAGGCAACAGTGCCTAACCTGGAGGTGAAAGAAGGGACGGCTAAAATGTCCTACAAGGATGCTGCATGTAGCACCAAGCTGGGTATCATACCACCTGATTATCCGGCAACGATATGGCCTACGGATAAACTAAAGGCCATTCAACACGTTATCCTGGACAGCATAAGGAAAAAGCAGACTGGTGGTGCCAAGCCAATCTTTAACAGCTGCACCTTCCGCGCAGGATACATAGTTGTCTCATGTGGCAACGATGAAACAACCGACTGGTTAAAGGCAGCAATGCCTAAACTTGAACCATGGAAGGATGCGCAAATCAGGATCGTTCTAGAAAAGGACATACCAAGGCCTTTGATCTTCACATGCCTCTTTCCAGAACTGGACAGCACATCCACAGAGGACATCCTCAGCCTCCTGGATGGGCAAAACTCTGGCCTGAACGTTCAGGAATGGCGGGTACTACGTAGAGTACAAAAGGGTAAGGTGACGGAGCTAACCATCGCAATCGACCCCATCTCCGCCATTGTGATAAAAAAAAATAACTCCTGGTTGAACTATGGGTTTAGCACAGTTCAACTTAGAACTAAGGCCAAAACCCCGGAGAAGGATGCTGAATCAGAAGCGCCCAAGCCTCCCGCATTGCAGCGGACCGAGGAACAACCCTGCACTTCGACATCGGCGATCGCAGCAACCGCAGTGAGCGTAACGCAAACTGATGAGCAGCCATGTTGCTCTAAAGATGCGCCACACGCCACCAAGCCTGCACCAATGTCAAGTGCTCAAAGGGTAGAGGAAGGCATAAGAATGCGACCCCCGCTTCGTGCCGACAAGAAAAATAATGGTCCAAAGAGGACCAAAAAAGGCGAACGTCACTCTGCTGAGGAAGCGGCCTTGCTGGGTAGCGATAATGCCACACGCTACCCTAAGCAACAATAGAAGGCAACTCGGATGCCTTCAATTAAACCTCCACCATGCAAAGGCTGCCTCGGCTGAACTAGCAAGGAGGTTTAACAAACAAAACTTGGATATAGCTCTAATCCAAGAACCGTGGGTACGTGACAGAGTCATTGAGGGACTCCAAGATGTTAATGGTAAGTTAATCTATGCCAACAATGATCGCCCTAGAGCGGCAATCTTAATTAGCAATAACTTAACCTTCATTCCCATTTCGCAGTTCACTACCACCGATCTCGTTGCGATCTGGACCAAGGTGCCAACAGACAAAGGCGAGCACGAGGTAATCATTGCCTCTGCCTACCTTCCAGGAGATGAGGAAACTGCTCCAACAAGGGAACTTGTAGCCCTAGTCAACTACTGCAAGGAGAACCACCTACGCTGGATAATAGGATGTGATGCGAATGCCCATCATACGATATGGGGCAGCACAAACATCAATGCGAGAGGTGAGTGCCTTCTTGAATTCTTACTTAGATATAATGTATCAATAGTAAACCGAGGCAATGAACCAACATTTAGGAATGCAATAAGGGAGGAAGTACTTGATCTTACCCTATGCAGTCCAAATGTACTATCAGAAGTCTCAAATTGGCATGTGTCCGGGGAAGCATCAATGTCGGACCACAGTCTTATCAGGTTTGACTTAGGTGCTACCTTACCGCACATAACAATTTACAGAAATCCAAAGAATATAAATTGGAATGTCTTTCACTTTAACTTAGAACAAAGTGCTAACTACTCTAAGCATCACCTGGTGCTTAAATCAGAGCTTGAGATGGAGGCAAATGAACTCCACTCAAACATTACGTCTGCATTTCATGAGAGCTGTCAGGAAAAAGTGAAAAAACCACGAAGGGATGTCCCCTGGTGGAATAGTACGCTTTCAAGACTACGCCATGAAACCAGAGTATTATGGAATAGAGCTAAACAAACAGGGGACTGGGTCTCCTACTCAAGAGCTCTAACCAACTTTAACAAAGAATTGAGGAAATCTAAGAGAGCTTCCTGGAGGGATCACTGTGATAAGATTTCAAATCTTCCTAATGCTATCCGCCTCCAGAAAGCCTTATCAAAGGATCACTCAAACGGCATATGTACCCTGAAAAAGCCAGATGGTAGCTACACTAAAAACCCAGAAGAAACTAGCCAACTTCTACTGGACACCCATTTCCCGGGATGCCATGCTTTACATGAGTCCACAATGTTGGTAGAACCTACCATTGATGCTGACAGAGAGGACCTAAAGCTGGCAAATAAGCTATTCCATGAAAATCGGGTACAATGGGCTATATCTACATTTAGCCCATACAAATCTCCTGGACCTGATGGGATATTCCCTTGCCTTCTGCAAAAGGGAAGCCAATACATTGTCCCTACTTTGTCCAGACTATATAAAGCAAGCCTATTGCTAGGTTATATCCCTACGAAATGGGCTGAGGTAAAGGTCGTATTCATTCCAAAGGTAGGGAAAAAACCCGAGCAATTGCCTAAGTCATACAGACCGATTAGCCTCAGCTCATTTTTCCTAAAAACAATGGAAAAAATATTGGATCAGCACATACGGGAGAATAACTTGGTTAATTTCCCACTGCACCAACTTCAATTTGCCTACCAACAAGGTAAATCTACTGAGACTGCAATACACAGTCTGGTAACCATTATTGAAAAAGCTATTGAGTCAAAACAAATCGCACTTTGCGCTTTTATTGACATAACAGGAGCTTTCGATAATACGTCCTATGAGGCAATCAACAATGCCCTATCTCAAAAGGACGTACCTAAACCCATCAGACGATGGACTATATCGATGCTGAAATCCAGAACGATCAGTACAGAATTAGGAGGAAGAATAAAGTCTATCAAGGCCACAAGAGGTTGCCCGCAAGGGGGAGTACTCTCTCCTCTTCTGTGGACACTAGTAATAGATGAACTTCTCCACAAACTGAACAACCTAGGATTCCACACCCAGGGCTATGCTGATGACCTGGTAGTATATATAGTGGGCTGGCATGAAGAGACCATCTCTAACCGCATGCAACAAGCCCTCAACATAATCAACAAATGGTGCACTGACAAAGGGCTCTCTATCAACCCATCTAAAACTGCGCTAGTGCCGTTCACCAGGAAAAGGAATATCAACATCAAATGTCCTGTCCTGAATGAATCGACTCTACAACTCTCCACAGAGGCGAACTACCTTGGTATCAACCTTGACAAAGCGCTTACCTGGAACTCGCATCTTGAGAAAGTTACTGTAAAAGCCACAAGAGCATTCTATGCCTGCACAAGGCTTTTTGGTAAAACATGGGGGCTCAGCCCCAGAATGACCTACTGGACATTCACTACAGTTGTTAAGCCTATAGTCACTTATGCTTCCATAGCATGGTGGCCCAAAGTTAAGCAACGAAAGGCGGCAAGCGATCTTAATAAATTGTACCGCCTCATCTGCATCGGTATAACAGGAGCAATGAAAACATGCCCAACTGGCGCTTTGGGCGTGCTCCTAGGTATACCACCGCTTCCCATCTTAATTGAAAAAGAAGCAAGATTGAGTGCCTTAAGACTAAAAGGCAACGCCGATCTTAAAAGTGGAGATATGAGAGGACATCTAAAGATCTTAGAAGACTTTCGACACACTCCTATACTACACAGGGTGGATACAATATCTCCCAAAACCATTCTCTACAGAAACTTCCGAATTATTATTAATGAACGAACAACTTGGAGAACTAATTCTATCAATTTCAAGCCTGGATCTCAATTATGGTTCACTGATGGGTCCAAGCTGGAAGATGGTAGAGCAGGGGCAGGAATCAATGGGCCTAAATTTAAAAAATCGATTCCGATGGGACTCTACCCAACAATATTCCAGGCAGAAATACATGCCATTGAAATATGTGTGAGAGAATGCCTTCGCAGGAAAATGAGAGGTACTCACATCTATATACTCTCTGATAGTCAAGCGGCTCTAAAAGCCCTTCTATCAACAACTATCACCTCTAAATTGGTAAATGATTGCCTAAACCTTCTCAACATGTTAGGAAACCTCAACACAGTAAATCTAGTCTGGATTCCGGGACATGAAGGGCATGAGGGGAATGAAATGGCTGATGACCTCGCAAAACAAGGAGCAAATATGCAACTTACTGGTCCTGAGCCTTTCTGTGGACTCACGAAAAGCCACATTAATGAATTCCTCAGGAAATGGGAAGAAAGGAAATTTGCTGCACACTGGCTAAATTGTGCCGGTCAGCGTCAAGCCAGACAATTTCTTAGTCCCAACAAAGGAATATCAGACAAGCTACTCTCACTAAACAGAGTAGATCTGCGTCTTCTAACAGGATACCTCACAGGTCACTGCAGCCTGAGGTATCATTTAAATAACATTGGTCTATCAGAGACCAATGTCTGCCGCTTTTGCGAAATGGATATAGAAAGCTCAGAACATGTGCTTTGTGAATGTCCTGCGCTGGGCAGACAAAGACTTCACCACCTTGGTGGTATCGTAGTATCTCCATGTAATCTTTGGAACAACAAACCCACAATAGTGCTAAAATTTATAAAAAGCCTTAAACTCTAGGGTTACAAAATAGGTCTTGCACAATAGATCAACTCTGGTCGCAGTGCGTAATGGCCTTCTAATAATAATAATAATAATACTGCGTTTTGTAGAAGAACTGAAATCAAACGCCAAGGAGTTTTGGGAATACACACACACAAATATACCAACGTGCATGACCTGCAATAACAATTTCTCAGAGAGCTTATGCGATTCCATAACTATGTTCGCAGATTTTTTCATGTTCCCCAAATTTTGATTCCAAACTTCAGGTTTCCTATACTTGTATACCTCTTTAATATTAATTATGCGCGAACTGTTGAAATTAGTTCAATGTCTATGAATGAATTAGACATCATTAATAGTATTGCTGAACTTCAATCGTCGTTGAAAAATTACCTGGATGGGATTTCCTCATATAATATTTTCTTTAAAAATACAGCTTGCCTATCTACATGCCATTAAATCTCATTTATAATTATATATTTTACCTGTGGGCACTCCACAGTTACCACTCTCCCGATATTTTCACAATATTGTATCTCTTCACTTCAGAGTAGTTGTCAAGACGACATTACTTACATATGTACAGACTTTTTTAATATCCTATTGCTGAAACTCGAAAGCTTAAGTGTTGTTTCAATTTTCATGTCATGGTTCAGTTCTTATCTTTCCAAAAGAAAATCGTTTACACAAATTGAATGCACTCAATCCTACACTTTTTTCTTGGCGAGGAGGGGAAGCATCAAAAGCCTATTGCCGAAGCCGTGGCATGGGACTTTAACACAACTCCGGTATGTCCTCCTGGAACTTCACCGTTAAGTAGTACATCAGGAGGCCGTTGTGAGTATATTATTACTCAATCGTCTGTTATAGTCATTCTGTTCTGTACATTGTGTTAAGGAGCTCTTCCTAGGGACCTACGTGCATATTCCGGGACCTACGTGCATATCTGCCATTTTTCCAATGGTGTTATGTAACCTATACATCTCAACCGCGAGAAGGTCGATATGCACCATTCCCATTATCACATGGATTGCGTCATCTGAGACAGTGCGAGTCAATGAGTACTCCCAGATATTTGATATATGGCTACGGCCTTATATCATGGTCAGCTACCGTAATCACTAACTCTTCACCTACCCGTCGTGTTGTCAGTCATACGACTTCAGGTTTTTGAGCTGCAAGCTCTAACTACACATTTTTAAGCCATCTTCTAATTCTTACAATTGCATTGTTGCACAACGCTTGCAACACGTCCAGATGATTTCCCACTACCACCAACGCAATGTCGTCTGCGTATCGAATGAGGGTAGTATCTTCAGGAAGCTCAAGCTTGAGGATACCGTCATACATAGCATTTGAAAGTGTTCACCTAAACACCGAGCCTTGTGGAACACCGCCTACACCTTTATAGGCTCCTCGGGTGTCCTACAGGGCAATATTCTTGGCGCTGTTTTAAACACTAGTTTAGTAAAGTAACTTGGCAATCGGATACCTCTTTAGCGCAGGGAAATTTAAGCAGCCTTGTCGCTTGAAGGGTCCAAAATAAGCTTTTACTTAATATAAACAATATTTTCATGCCACCTTTTCAAAAACTCGCAATGTCATTCCATCCTCTTATGGTTTATCAAATGCTGTTTTTTCTAAAGTTAAAAAGTTTCCTCATCTATGCGGAACAATTGACTCTGGCTTTACATTCGCAAATCATGTTAATCAGATACTGCCGAAGGCTTATGGTACTTTATGTATGGAGAGATTTTAAAGATCACTAGAAAAGATGTATATAACTCCTAGTTCATTCTACCCATTAATGCTGTCTATTATTCAAATAGAATTCAAAGGGTATAACGCATCTTTATTCGATTCGCTCTGCAACCACTTAACTTCTCTAATCCCTTACAACCTTACAGTGCTCGGTGCGTGCTAATAAATCAGCGGCCTCTTGCCAATAAACGTCCCCATCAGTTGCTGATGGTTTTTTTATATTACTTGAGGTTCTGTTGATTATCCCGAAGTTCTTGAACAGAGGAACTTAACGGTTTTACTATCCCTTTAATATCAAAACAGTCAAATCAAATTGCTCTAACTTTGCTCCTATTACGGTGGCGCTTAATGAGTTAAATAAAGGGTTTTCCAATAAAAGGTGTTATTTTGATATTCAAAGAAAAATTCTATTTTTTAATATAAATGATTTTATATCTAATATAAAAGAGAGCTCTAGCTGTCAGGGTGTTAAATGTTGGTTTTCATTTATTATTTTCACATTTGGTTTTTGAGCTGCAATTCTATATTTGGAAAATGGGTCGCACTAAGAGGCTACATAAATTAAGGGGACAAATACCGGTAAAATTTCGAAACAATTTTTTTTCTTTTTTCATAAAATGTTAATATAATCCTTTAAGAATATGTCAAACAAAATTTGAACGTAAATTTAAGTATTTCTTACATTATAGATCGTCAACCGTGACGACTCTATTCTTTGCGTTCCAGCGCTGGGAGAGGTATAGTTGCGTTGCCGACTTTAGACGCGTTTTTCTCAAAACTATATTTTTCGAATTGGTGTACACGATAACTCGAAAAGTTATTGACCGATCTCACTGAAAATGTTCGCACATCTTTTTTAATGATATTACTTTCTATGTGAATTTACAATTCGAAAATTTTTCGAAAAAATAATTTTTTCGAAGCAAAAATAGTAGGAAAATTCGCCCCAAAATTCATTTTTTTAAATGATTAAAATAAAAAAAAATATAAATAAACTATATACCAATTTTGAAAAATATATATTGACTTCTTCATTTTAAATAATTTTAATGAAAATCAGGGAAAATATGGCCGTTTACAGTAGTCCCCTTAAGAGTGGAAAATAACATCAGGCAAATGACCACCACGACCACGCTTAATTTCCATAACCGAATTGCAAAGTGGCTGGTTTCGTTGCGCCGTCTTGTTGAAAATAAACGTTGTCCAGATCAATACCATCCAATTTCGGCCATAAAAACTCGTTAATCATCTCTGCTGTTTAACACCTAACACCTGTTATTGAAAACCCCTTTATTATCCACAGACTACTCGACCCAGATTTTGCTATGCCAAGATTTCTTTTCCATTTGAATATTGCGTCCCACTATTCATAATTGCTCTATTTTGCTCTAGTATGCAAGATTTAATTTTAAGCAAATATATACATCTGGTCTGTAAGGCTCTTGTAATCATAGACTTAAATAAAATGAAAATGAAATGAAGACACGACTTTCTTTGTAACCCTGCGTATATTTCACATTTCATTCAACCATAAACAATTAACATATGTCGTCAGCGATATACACGTACACTTCCATCCAACGTAAAAAGTCTTTTTTATTCGCGCTTGCCTCGGACTTCCTTCCTCATTTTTACACAAACAACATACATCTTTAGTGAAAAAAAATTTCATGTGCAAATATTTTGACAGGTGGCTTCAATTTTACACGCAACAGGAAACTGTGCAAAATTTTTCATTGCACCCCCTTTCTTTAATCTTACATTCCTTTTTTTATTTTTTCAACGTATGCGAATCCATAGTAAGATGTAATAATATAAAAACGGGAGAAAAGTTTTAATTTCACCATTTCACTGATCGAGAATTCGCTCTCTGAAATAGAGTTTGTGAGCTTTGTTCCAACAACAATGGCATGCAAATTTGGGCACTGAAATATGGTATATAATTTCAATTAAATGTAAACTGTAGTTAAAACTGGATGGGGGTAGAAATTTAATAAATTTACATGGTAACTAAATAGAGGCCTATTAATACCTCTTGTTGTTTCTAAAACTGCCAATACTTTTTCACTTGAAGCAATCAAATCTACTACTTGCGGTACATATATTTCGGAAAACGCATGCATCGGCATGTTAACTGACGCAGTGAAAAGATCTCATTTGACATTCAGAGTTTAGAATTTCGAAGTTGTCTATGTCTGTGTCTAATGGAGTGATTACAGCTCATTTACTGTATAAGTTCTAACTGATAATAAGTTTTCATATCGGAACTCTAAAGTTGTAAGTTATTAGCTCACATTCTGAGCCATCTTGGGGAAACATCGCTCTTTAAAAGGTTTGTAGATCTATGCTTTGCTAGCGTGGTAGTTTTACTGTATGGCATAAAACGTTTGCCAACGGATTTAGATAACTTAGCATTTTTGTTATATATTTTACTCTGCTGTTCTCCACTTCCGATTTGACCTTAGTTATGTGCAGATCTCTATGAATATTTTCGGTAGAGTGTTTATTTTGCACTAGTAAAACGTTGGGTCTCATACGCTATATTTAGAACCACCAGCCATTCAGAAATAAATTAAGAGGTTTTTATATCAAATCGCCTATTAGCTAAATATGATTCCAAGATTTTATAAAATTTTAGTGGCGTAAGAGTTTGACGTGATAACGTCTTATAATTATATATAGCCGGCTGCACGCACCAAAAAATGCGGCGTGACATTGCTCATACGGCGTTATCTTGCTCATGCCGCGTTATCTTGCTCATGCGTCGTTACCTTGCTTGAACTGCAAGCGAGAGCGCGGAACGAACGACAAAGAGGCACAATCGGCCCCCGCGTTCGGCAACGTTCGACATCTGGCTCTCTCCTACTTGAGTGAACATATATATGATGTATATGCGCATATGTATATAAATTCACATATTTGTATTTGCATATGCCTTCTTGCTGTGTGCATGGTAATGAACCATTTCTCTGTTGAGAATAGGACGATGATAGGAAAAATAGGAAATGAAAGGTGGTGTTTCGAGTATAATGTGTCTTGAAAAAGTCAAATCGATGATGTTGCCTCTTAGTGTTGTTGACTTATAAACGTCTGATGCACAATCGAAATTTAACATATCTTTCATGAATTTGATAAATGTTTCGTAATTTTTCACGTTTGTGTAAATGTAACTTGATCAATTCCATTGCGATTTCATTTACCTCCTTCTCTATAACCATACAAAATATCTATCAAACAAATAAAATTAAAATTTTCCTTTGAAAAATGCAACCATTCCATTAGTATTTTCTTATGACGTTGTCACGTTAAACTATCGTCAGTAATCTGACTTTACAGACAACCTCTTTTTTTCATTTTATTTATGTCCATAATGCCGCACTTTGTCAAATGCTTGAGTAACATCAAGAAAAATTGGAGAACAGTAGCATCTTTCCTCAAATGTTTTCCTGATTTCAGTGGTGATTGGATTAGCTTGTTCCAATATATCGTGATTTTCTCAAAATTCAAATTAATGTATTGGTATAACAATTTATTTATAGAGCAAATGAGTCATCTATGATCAAATAATTTGGACAGACAGGATAGTAAGCGTATTCGTCTGTATGAAAACTGTGCTGTATATTTTCCGAGTTTGGCTATCACGATGTTCTGAGTCCTTGTCATGTCAATGATGTTGATGCTTAAAGAAAAATATATGGAGCATTTGAAGAGGGTACTATTGGTGAGTGAAAACAACTCAAAAGGAATTTCAGACATTTTTTATAACACATTTTCTGTAGTAAATTCTCTGTAGCAATTTCTTGGTTAGCTGATATTTGCAAAATATTTGCACTGCATTTTAAATGTTTCCCCTTACGCAACAACTTTCTTTTCCTTTTCCCCCACTACAACAACTTAGATATCACTGTAGCAAAAAAACAAAAAAATAGCACGCTTTCCACAAAGAACTTCTAAGAATGAAGAGGGAGAAAAACAAATTACGTATATCGGCGATGTGAAACTTTAAGTTGCATTTTAAGCTTCGGTGTATGAAGAGGCTTATAGTAGAATTTTATGAAAAATATTTTTGTGTTCTTTTTTTTAATCCGTTATATCCCTCTATTATGAATATTTTTGCCCTTTTTCACAAAAGAGGCAAAACGGCACATCTTTTGAAGTGTTACAGGGTTAAAATATTTTACAAAAATTTTCACCGCTATTTTTTATACAAAACTGCTGAACTTTTTATACTTATATACAATATATAAAATTTAAGGATCACATAGTTTCCCTTGCCCATTCACCATAAAAATGTGCAAAATTATGACAATTTTGACACCTCCCAAAAAAGTTCAGACATACACTTTTAAATCGCCAATACACGTAATTTTTTTTGTTTTGTTTTTTTGGTGTCTCCTCTACCAAAATCCACAAACATACATGACCCTTGTTATTTTCAAAAAAGTTTGATTTTATCGCACTGTGACACCAATAAGTTCCATCGATGAAAGTCAAGCTCTCAGCTACCCTCCATTAAACAGCTCCCCAAAGTTTCGCTATTTAAATTATTAAAATTTTTCGAGTAAAGTGTAAAAAATTACCAGTTTTAAAAGATTTAAATTTTCGCGCGAATGTGCATAACTGATGCCAGAAAACCAACTGCGCTAACCGCACGCTCCGCCAATTAACGCAAAACGCCGCCAACAAGGCAAGGTACATCTGCGCTACCTATGCGCCATCCCGCCCACCCGCGGTGTACTCAAGCCAACACGCGTCCTCAATAAAAGAAAATTAAAATGTTTAGCGGTCACCAGCTTGGATTAAACAAAGCTTAGTCAATGCGGATGCGAAAAGTGATAGAAGTACTGTTATTGCACATAGCGTTTTCAGCCCGCCTGCTGCAATTCATAAATTCACTAGCGCGAGTTAAAGTAGCAGCATAAGAATAATTTCCAAGTGTTGGACGGTAGCGCGTAGCTTCTTCGTCGCCGCCATCGCCATGGAATAGCTTTTCTTGGTGTGCCAACAACTCATCTTTATTCTGCAGTCCTCTAATGCTTCCGCATCTTAGCATCCGTTTTCCTGTAGATTATTTATTTTCATATTTTTGTTGCTTACTGTGAGCACCAACGAAGCTCGTCGCGATGTTATTGCCGCCATTGCAGCCTAGCAACCGCAACCCTACTTCCAACTCTCTTCGCAACCACTTCTATTACAGAATTTTCAATCGCTTCGCTTGATCCTGTGGTGCGGCGCTATTGCACGCACAAACATACATACACTACACAATACAAGCACAGACACGCGCCGGGTACCTTAGCTTATTTACTGTTCGCTTTGAATTTCTGGCTCTAGTCCACTTTTACTAGCTGTCGCTTGTAAATACTTCAATTTCGCCAGTGAAGCTAATAAATTCTGTAAAATATTTTTATGCGTTTACGCTTGAGTGAGTGTGCGGCAACGCAATACCTATGTATACGAAAGCTATCTCTTTGGCAAAAACAAAAAAATATCTATGTAGTATCATACTTGCGTATATATCTAAATTTATATTTTCGCTCAAATGTAAACGTACAGTTGAAATTTACTGCTTTGCTGCTTTTTGTAAGTGGCTTATTATATTCGAATTGAAATTATTATCGGCGGTAATAGTATGTATGTATGTAATATATGCGCTTAATATGGCGCAATAAATAAACCTAATATTCGTATAAAAACGCAGTATAATGCATATCTTAAAAGATGTTTCCAACTTATGGTATCCTCTTCATATATGTAGAGCGAAAGCTCATTTCAAAAATATTCCACTGGCAAAATAAAAGCGCAGAATAAGTTCTCTGTTAAATTAGGAAATACTTTGCCCACTTATCATAGTAAAACTTTTCCACACATAGTTTATGATAAAGTAAATTATTTTGGAAACTAATTGTTTCAAGAATAACAAACGCTCAAGCATTGAATTGTAGCTGCAAGTGAGGCAGGAGTTAACGAAAACTTAAGAAAGCAAAGGCAGTAGGATGGCGATAATTTGACATACGAGTTATATGGGGCTGGTATGGCAATATAATGGTCTTGTGATTTATTTTATTATTTTAAAATGTTAATTTCTCTAAAAAAAGAAAATAATTTAGTTGACCGAGCAGAATTTCGATCAATTCTTGTTGAAATTGAAACGCTATATTCAAAACCACTTACTGCGCGGCACTAAGTCGGAATGGATTCAAGTAGACACGAAATACGTTTAACTTAACTTAACATTAGCTTCGAATGGACTGCTCCGATTTGCAAAGGGTTTTTCGCATTTTAAAGGTTAACTTTCCGAGAAGGTTAAATTTAACACAATTTGCGTGGCAATCCGAAAAAATGTGATAAAAAATCATCAATTGTTGCTGTTACAGAAAAAACCAATCTATCGAAATATTTCTTTTTTGCAGTTAAACTTTGAAACATTTTCTTTTGTTCTGCATCAATTAGAATTTTTAAAACAAAAATGACACTTTTTCACAAAAAAGTTGTTTGTGCGTTTGTGCGCTGTATGCAAAATGTGCCGAGCTGCGTTCAAGAAGCAGCCAAAGCAAAGAGGCGAAAAAGTGCGCGCACGAACCTGCTCATTTGTTTTGTTGCTTAATGCCACTTCGTTTTTTGCATTTGACAATGCCACGCTTTGCATTTCTATTATTTTCATTGTGTTCTGCTTTTCAGGATTCTTAGGACAAAATTTTTCAAAATTCTGTCTGCTGATTTATTGTTGTGTTGCTACAAACAAGCACATTTCACCACATTGGGAAACTGTAATGATGAATTAAATCAAAAAAAGGTGAAACAGTATTTTTAAACGAACGAGCCGAAACTTGCAGTACTTGGTTTTCAGCATAATTTTCTAATATAACTTTTAACCAAAAGTAGATACTATATTTACCTTTGTATATACAAGACTGTTCTAGCATGCTGAAGAAGTGAACGCATCTTTGATATTCTCTTATCTTTACCCGTATATAAAAGCACTGCAGCCTCCAAAATAAATATGAAAATTCTTAGCGCTGGAGACAGTAATGCACTTTTTCCTATAACTTGCTGAAAATTTGCCGTAAATATGAAAAAAATCGACCTGACAAATATTTGTATTTTTATTCAAAATATTAAAAATCTTATTATGTTGAGAAAGCATAACCTGACATTAGTAGCCTTATAGCTAAGTCATCAATCAAGCTTAAAGAGCGAGCAATATTATCAACTACCAATGCAACTAACAATTAATATCTTAACATTTTCAAAATGTAATGCGGAAGAAAAACCTTTCTGTTCGGTAGACACAGTACTAGATATTCTAAATTCTCTCAATCCTCTCGGAATGGCGCCACATAAAATAATGTTTACAGTAAGAGCTCCTACAATATATTTACGCAATGTAAATCTGTCAACACTATGTAAAGAAACTAAGCTCCTGATCATCGGAGGAATGTGGAATTTCGATTCCAACAATTTCCAAATTCCATATAATGTTTTGCAGTGACAAACATCAAAACTGAAGAAAAAACACAGATGGCCGTTTTCGACCTTAAATATCCATGTTTGTCCACATGGCCAATTGTTTGCAACTCTATCCCGTAGAAATGGAAACAACATTCAAAATGTTCCAAAAAATTATTTTTTTCTAAAATTAATTAGGTTGGTTACGTTTGGCGGCCGCATCACACATAGAGACAACGATGCCACTTAGGCCACGTAATGGGTCCGTTGTGAGCCGCGGGGGCCGGGCTACATTTCCCTCTCCATATTGAACCATCTTGAGCTTTTGACAAAGCGTAAAAGGTTGTTGATACCTAAAGTGTATAGATTATCTATATTCGTTAAGAAGTAGGATTTTTAAAATCGGTTCCCGCTTCTGGCTAGAGCTGAACATGTGCAAATAGAGGTTGAATTGTTTCCAACTCCTCCTCATTTCTGCAGCTACGACAAAAATCATGCGTGTAAGCGCCTAATCTCCTTGCATGAGACAATGTCCTATTAGGGCCCCTACTAAGGTCCTGGTTTAAAGTCTACTCAGTTTTACTACTCTTGGACATACATAAATTTAGCCTTGGCCATGTTTGCCTAGCAATTTCACAGGTATTAACGCTAATCCATCTTTTATTTGTAGAACTGTTTAGTGCGTCCTTAATGAGAAGCTTATAAATTGCGAGAGGTATATCCATAAAATTACTTATGTCTGGCATACAGGTACCTTCTCTTGCAAGTTGGTCTGGCCTACAGAACTCTGGTATATCCCTGTGGCCTGGAACCCAGCATAAGATTTTACGATATTGCTTGGCCATCTCATTTAGAGATTGGCGACAACTTAAGACACTCCTTGATTTTGTTTGGAATGCATCCAGGTCTCGTTGGGCAGCTTGGCTATCTAATAGTTTGCAGATATCCGTTGTTGATATTCTGTTTATCTTTAGCCATTTTAAGGCTTCGTGAATAGCGTCTATTATTTTATTAATTAATTGCAATTAAATTCTTTTATTTATAAATCTTATTTCTTGTATAATACAAGGTGTGGGAGCTAGTATTTGTTATACATATATATCCCAGTTCAAGTGGTATTAACGATTTTTTTTAACTTTTTTCGTACTTCTATTTCTTCTGTAATTTTTCGGTATTAATTTCATTTTAAAGTCAGCTTCAGAAATTTTAAACTTTACCTGAGCGACCTTCTTCAAATAATTTTTATCATTTTATCAATTGAAAAAACATTGCTTCATTATTTTATCTTAGAAAAATTTTAGGCGCCTATGCAAAAGTGGTAGACTCTTGCTGCACAGTTCTCAAATGTAGCTGTTTTTGTCTTTAAAGTGATTTATCCTCTTAAAGTGGTTAGTGTTAGAAATTGTGTTACCAAAGCTTTTCTTTATTAATTCATGCGAAGTTCGCCTCTTTTTATATTTAAAATTTTATGGATAGAATAGATAGTAAAAAAAGAGCAACTGAACAAAATCTAGAGAGATATTAAACAGTTATGATTTAAATTTATTTAGAAAAATGCTGCGTTCAACGAAGAACTAACAAATTGCGCACTTTATGAATTGGGCTCAATACAGACCACATAAAGAATTAGTTTCTATCAAAAGGTTAGGCCTTCTGTCTAAGAGCAGACCGAAAGTAACTCAAAGAACACAAAAGCTCGCACATGACTTACTTTATGAGTTGGGCTTAGTATAAATCACATAACAAACAATTTCAATCAGGTTTTCTCGGTTGACTTAACCGAATCTTCCCATAACCGACCCGCATAAAAGGTCCAAGGAGCACGCGATTTACAGAAATGCATCTGAAATGTGCGTGCCCTGTCCAGTTGTTAGAGGGAAATATTATTATCATCACAATAAACGAAACGGAGACGCGCCCTCGACAGTCTATTCTATATTAATCAAAAAACCCAGATTGACACTCGAGCAAGGATTGTCACTTCAAAAGTATTCAATTATTAAGAGCCGTGTTTTCAATAAAAATAATTGAACCCTATAAGAATCTAAATTTATACATGTTTTATTTGAAAACAGCTTTTTGAAAAGCCATTTATTTAAGAAATATATTGTATATAAAATATGTATGCATAACTTCAACCAATTTTAACCTCAAAACATAGATCACACTTCTATCAATCTTTTTTTGAATTATTATATAGAAAATTATAATAAAAGGTAAAGCGCTTATCAACCTAATATCACCCCAACGTTTTATTTGGTTTTGAAGCTATTCCAGCTTTGTGCGTATGCAGATGATATACGATAAAAACTAGAGAAAATAGTATGAATTACTAGGCTAAGAATTAATACAGCAAAAATGAAGTGCATGGTCCGGTTCAGCTCCGGTTTAAGCAGTGATGACTTGCTAATCGGAGACTATGTATTCGAGAATGTGCAAGAATTTGCATACTTGTGTATCAAAATACCAGCCAATAAGGATATGTCATGACAATTAATGACAGAGTTTTAGCAACAAATAAGTCTTATTACTCGAATTTGAACCTGCTTAAGTCAAAATTATTATCCCGTTAAGGATGGTCAAAACCTTCATCCGCCCTGTGCCTGCCTATGGTTGCGAACTATGGACGTTAAAAACTAATGGCATTAATCAGCTAATGGTCTTCGAAAGAAGAATTCTACGAGAAATGTATAGACCAATAAGACTGCAGGACCGTTCTTATCGAATAAGACATAATCATGAGCTGGAACTTTTAACAAATAACGAAACTGAGAAAAAATGTATAAAATTTAAGAGGATAAGATGGCTTGGACACATGTTTAGAATGCCCAAGGAAATAAAAACCCGAAAAGCAGTTGAAATACGCCCTATTGGAGACCAAAAAAGGGGACGATCCAAAAAGAGATAGCTCGAAGACGTTGAAGATGGCCTTGCAAAGCTGAACGTGCGGCGTTGGAAGAAAGTAGCCTTAGATAGAAACGGAGGGCGAAAGGTTGTGAATGAAGCAATGATTCACCAAGGACTGTGATGCTAAGACGAAAAAGGCTTTTTTTGGCTGATTAATACTTATTCCTTTTTATTAAAATTATAGCTCATTATATAACAAAAACTGTCACACTTCGTATAAGAAATAAAAAAAGTCTTGCAATTTTTTAACTTTTTTATTAAAATTTGTCGTAATTTTGCGCCAAGTATATGACCGACAAACTCTGAATGATCAAAACAAACATTTTATTTAAATTCTGTTTTTCAAAACTTCAACGGCAAATACCTACCCCCAAAACCTTTACAATGCAGTCATTAACCTGCTCCTGGTAATTATAATTTCGCTATAATGTGACATACTGTATTTCTTTGTGAAATTTATTTTCTAAGTTACAGAGTGTCACGGTAGAAAGGAGCTATTATACCGATTGGCCGAATCAAAAAATCTTTTTCAGCACCCATGAAATTAAATTTAGATTTTAATACTTACAAAATCCCTATCAAATCGTAAATACATAATTTTCTATCTTCATACATTTAGTTTTATGGAGTAATCAACTACGAATGCAATAAGCCAACTTGAGCTGACTAACAGAGAATTCAATTTCAGCAAGCACTCAAACACAGAAATCTCTATACGAACATGCAAAATAACTCATACGATTATGTATTTATATATGTATTTGTATGCCACCAACCACAATAGAAATACTGCTATCTATGTACGTAGCAACAAAACAATGTTGCAATAGACTATTTGTTCGAAAATTACTTTAGAATAACACAAAATGCGAATGTAATTGAATTTCATTAATTGCACACGGAGTAAAGGGACCACCGCGCACGCATGCATACGACACAGCGGAGCAGACCTGCAGGGAAATGTGGTGGAGAGTGTAGAAATACGCGCAACTAATACAAGCATGGATATGTAATAGTATGAGAACAATTTGTGAACACATAGTTGCAAAAATATTTTCCGACAAACAAGTGCTACCGCCAGCACTCAGTACTAAAAGTGTTTGCAGTTGTAAACCACCGGTGCGGATACGTGATGTGCGCAACAATTTTCGCAAACCGAAATATACAGGGCTTTTCAAGCTCGAGTTTCTTGTTTAAAACAAATTCTCCAAATGAAATTGAATGTAGACTCATTAATTTATATGTACTGTAGAAGGTCTAAATTTTCATCCATAAATAATAATTTTGGTGAAAATTTCAATGACGATTAGGCATATTTGAGTCTACACCTCGGCTATTTTGCGCTAAATGTTATCTTTAAATGTTGAAGTTATTACTTTATTAATATAAAATATATATTTTGGTTAGTTCTATAAAAAATAACCTAAAACATTAAATCGTTCCATCATGGCAGAAAATTTGTTGCAGAATGTCGTGAAATTATTCTTTCCGAGAACACTTCAATTGCAATAAAATATTTATTTGACGGCTGTATTACAAACCACGCCATCTATCAAAAAAAGGCCAATAAGCGTTGTTACCGTATTTTTTATATGTATGTTCAGCTGCAAATGCGAAGAAATCCCAATAACACCAATCACACCACCAGACTACAATGGACACTAAGCACGCCTTCATATCCCTTCAACTGTAAACGAGCTTCAAAAGAAGATTAATTCAACCAAACTATGCAGTTTTCTTCGATGAGAAAAACGAATTTTCGGCGATTCCGCTGAGAGCATGGATTTAATTCTGACACCAAATGAGCCTCGCAAATCATAAATGTAATTTTTTACCAAATTAGCATGGGGTAATTAAAAAAAATATCACTTCTGGCAAACGCCATTCCTCTGTTGGAGGATTATTGTAACTGAAAATATTCATAAGTTATCCAAATCCGAGTTTGGTTTTGTTAAGCGTCATAGCTCCGATTTCTCCGACTCTTATACGCTGAAGCTTTTGTATACAGCGTTTGTACTTTCCAAACTTCCGTACTCATCATTCACTTAATATCCATATTATACGTGCCATTCTGCTAGAATTTTACGAATCCCAAAAAAAATCCTACATTTCGCTTTATGTAATTTTTCTTTTTTCGCTTTGATCCGTGGTGCTGTTGATGGTTCGGTGACTCCTGAGAGAATTTTCTTTATTATTTCGGAGTTTTTCTATGATGGCCTCTCAAAATCTCTTTATGCTCGGAAGGTTCCTATTACTAGAGTCTTAGTTGAATTTAATAAAATCTGGAAATTTGTTAACAAAGATTTTTCATACTCAAAAGATCGCCTATTGAAATTTTTGAATATTCATTATAAATAATTAGTTTGCACTTCTTTTTTTTAATGCCTATTAACCTTAAAATATAACTACTTAGCCCATACGAATCTATTATAGTCATTGTCTAAATAAATAAATATATTAAAAAGAAACTCGATCTGGAAATACCCTGTTTGTCCCAATGTATGCACCTAGTGGTTTCCTTGTATGTAAGAATATTATATATAGCATGAGCATTATAGCTTTGTAACTTACCAGTGGGCAGGATAAATTAATAAACAAAAATATTCGGACAATGTCTAACTAAAATGATTATTATTACTTATACTTTTGCATACAAACGTAAAAATACATACACACCTACGAGTATTCTACACTAATTGCACAGATTCCATACGAGCGTGATATCCCCGTAAGGAATTTTCGTATCATATTCTGTGAAATTAGTGAATAAAATATTTCATAATAAATGTCAGTACAGTGCCATGAGGACCGGTGATTGTTTCTTGTATCATATATTAATTTTTATAGTTACTCTTGACAAAAATTCAGTATCAGGTGAGGATTGCTTTCTCTACTTTACGGCTGATAATAAAATAATAATTAAAATAGCTTCATTGTTTTTCGAAATATTTTCATTAGAAGTTAAAGCTTTTGCTTGAGCCAATTCAAAACGAGCAGTTTTAAAAGCCTAAACAGCTTCTTTGAGCGTTGAAAAAGGTTAACCACTTTGTATTTTATTTTTAATGGTCGGGAACAGAAAGAAATTATTAGGTGCCAAATCAGTGTCAGCAAATCGATGTTTCGAGTGCTCATAAACACTCGCGCATTGCCTTGTTGATTCGCGATTTGTCTTCGGTAATTGGTTTTTCTTAATTCTTCGAAAACTTCTGGCTCACAAATGGTTCTGTACCACTCAAAATTGAGTGTTAAGTTCTTATAATGGTACAGTAGCGATATGACCAGATTTTTCGAAAATAGCGAAACTGGTGACCATTTGTTTTAAGGTGCTTCTTCACCGAATAACTTTTGTTGGATTAAGCTCGTCTTGAAACATCCATACTGTCAGCTCATATGCACAGATCTAAGGATCATAGACTATTACGATGTCATAGACGTGCTTAGTCCGAACACGGCTGAATTCTTTCAATATTTCTTTGCACCAATCGGCACGAGTTCTTTTTCAAATTATGCAGTATCTAACGAGAGAAAATCGTCTGGACAACCAAATGTTCATATCACATGTATGCTCATTTACAATTTACAAACGAAGACACTCTGCCACATGGTGCAACAGTCATCATAGACACTTTGAGGTGCCTACCTCACCCGCTACCAGACATTTCTGCTTCCAACTACTTTCCAACTTGTTCTGGCCGATGACTTTTGATCTGGCCGGGCAGCACTACAATTTTACAAAAAATTCAAAAATTTGATCGTCACCTCAAATGCCGAAAAATGGCAAAAAAGTGATACCCAACAGTGGGAAATAATTTCATTAAAATTCATAGTAAAAAAATCTGTGAATAAAGACCCAAATGTACAGAAAAAAACCTTCAAAACTTGTTTGTACACCCAATAATATTTTTGTTTTCAGCTTCATATTTGGTTTGTGTGTAGTTTAAGTAATCGAAAAATACGAGAATAATTTCTATCTGGTATTTCCTTTGAATATGAATGCTTGTTACATAAATTTCCTTTGACTTCTACATTAAGTAGTATTTAAAATGACCAAAATCGGATTCTAGTAACCGCTAATCTTTATATAACTGTAATTTTCAAAAAGACCAAAAATACGTTGCTTCACCAGTCTGCACCTGTGTTTATTTTTTTTTGAAAAAAATTTCTTATGCAAATACAGTTTATGCTACAATAAATAGCATAAAAATCAAAGTTTACAACTTTGTACCACATTTATAAAAAATCGACTAATTTATATCATAACTTTAAATTTTTAACCAGAATTTAAAAACAAAATTTGGGTACGCAGTTGTATACTCCACTAAATGCCTTCAATAGCGACTAAACCTTCTGGCAGATTTTGTATCATTTTTTCCTGACCAAGTTGCGCATTTTCACCATATAACGAATGTACAACATTTTTTTATACTAAATATCAATGAACTTTCTTTATTAAAACACCACCAAACTTAGTACAAACTTTCCTTTGGAGTTTATTAAGCTCTTTTTTTTTAAATCTGACAAAAACTACGCCCACCTCCCATAAAACCATAATTTTGTTTTCCGTCCGTCCGTTATTGGCGAACATGAATGAACTAAAACAACTTGACGGCGGATGGGGGAGAATATATTGTACTACTTTCTATAACAAAGTTTAAGATGAACTTTGAACACGAAATTTCACCCCCGTTTTGCTCTCAAATATAAAATACGCAATGCACACATACAAAGATTATGAATTTTGAAAATATGTACAAAACACGATAAAATAAAAGCTATTTAACTAAAACCAAAATTCCGTTGTATTTTTGGATAGAAAAGTAATTGAAAGTACAAACTTGTAACAAATCATGAATGAAAAAATCAGAAAGAAAAAACTCCATATGAAAACACTTTGAAAATTCATTGCCAAAATGCGAACAGAAGTTATTTTTAGTTCTATTTTATTTTTGTGAACAGAAATGTAGGAATTCAATACAGCAACTTAACATACATACATACATACATATATACATACTATTCATGCGTACTTCGATACTCGTCCCCTTACAAGCACATGACAATCACATTTACTTTACCATCAACTGCAATGGAATTTGATGGGAATTGAAATTGATAACCGGTCAATGGACTAGTCGACTGACTGTTTAACTGACAATTGAATAACAACTGTATCTAGCATTGTACAGCTGCGTCATTGTCCAAATATTTATATGGAATTATAAGGCATACTCTGCGAACATTGGTGCTTTAACCCAGTTGGAAATTTCGGCTTTTAATAAAACGAACCGCTGGCTGCAAAAGTTATTGTCATTAAGATACCAAACCAGGCTCGCTAACTAAACTGCTTACGTACATGTATGTCGATAAGAACATTTATAATCCTAGGACAAGTTATTCCATACTTCAATTCCAGCTTTCTTCCATAATGAAATATATTCGGAATTATCGAGAATTTAAAAAATTTAAAATTTACTTTTAAGATTTATTTAAAAATTAAGATTTATTTTGCCAACTTATAGAGAGGGAAATTTCAAAATTGGTTAAATTTTGTTTCAGGGTAGTCTCGGTAAAATTTATTATCAAAATAGCTTTTTTCCTCTTCTCAAAGAAATCTTTTGACCAAATCTGCGCCATTTTGACTAATGAAAAAATTTAATAAAGTAAACACTTTTTTTCTTTCATTTGAACTTTTATAATCAAATCAAGATAAAGATAAAGATAAAGATAAAGATAAAGATAAAGATAAAGATAAAGATAAAGATAAAGATAAAGATAAAGATAAAGATAAAGATAAAGATAAAGATAAAGATAAAGATAAAGATAAAGATAAAGATAAAGATAAAGATAAAGATAAAGATAAAGATAAAGATAAAGATAAAGATAAAGATAAAGATAAAGATAAAGATAAAGATAAAGATAAAGATAAAGATAAAGATAAAGATAAAGATAAAGATAAAGATAAAGATAAAGATAAAGATAAAGATAAAGATAAAGATAAAGATAAAGATAAAGATAAAGATAAAGATAAAGATAAAGATAAAGATAAAGATAAAGATAAAGATAAAGATAAAGATAAAGATAAAGATAAAGATAAAGATAAAGATAAAGATAAAGATAAAGATAAAGATAAAGATAAAGATAAAGATAAAGATAAAGATAAAGATAAAGATAAAGATAAAGATAAAGATAAAGATAAAGATAAAGATAAAGATAAAGATAAAGATAAAGATAAAGATAAAGATAAAGATAAAGATAAAGATAAAGATAAAGATAAAGATAAAGATAAAGATAAAGATAAAGATAAAGATAAAGATAAAGATAAAGATAAAGATAAAGATAAAGATAAAGATAAAGATAAAGATAAAGATAAAGATAAAGATAAAGATAAAGATAAAGATAAAGATAAAGATAAAGATAAAGATAAAGATAAAGATAAAGATAAAGATAAAGATAAAGATAAAGATAAAGATAAAGATAAAGATAAAGATAAAGATAAAGATAAAGATAAAGATAAAGATAAAGATAAAGATAAAGATAAAGATAAAGATAAAGATAAAGATAAAGATAAAGATAAAGATAAAGATAAAGATAAAGATAAAGATAAAGATAAAGATAAAGATAAAGATAAAGATAAAGATAAAGATAAAGATAAAGATAAAGATAAAGATAAAGATAAAGATAAAGATAAAGATAAAGATAAAGATAAAGATAAAGATAAAGATAAAGATAAAGATAAAGATAAAGATAAAGATAAAGATAAAGATAAAGATAAAGATAAAGATAAAGATAAAGATAAAGATAAAGATAAAGATAAAGATAAAGATAAAGATAAAGATAAAGATAAAGATAAAGATAAAGATAAAGATAAAGATAAAGATAAAGATAAAGATAAAGATAAAGATAAAGATAAAGATAAAGATAAAGATAAAGATAAAGATAAAGATAAAGATAAAGATAAAGATAAAGATAAAGATAAAGATAAAGATAAAGATAAAGATAAAGATAAAGATAAAGATAAAGATAAAGATAAAGATAAAGATAAAGATAAAGATAAAGATAAAGATAAAGATAAAGATAAAGATAAAGATAAAGATAAAGATAAAGATAAAGATAAAGATAAAGATAAAGATAAAGATAAAGATAAAGATAAAGATAAAGATAAAGATAAAGATAAAGATAAAGATAAAGATAAAGATAAAGATAAAGATAAAGATAAAGATAAAGATAAAGATAAAGATAAAGATAAAGATAAAGATAAAGATAAAGATAAAGATAAAGATAAAGATAAAGATAAAGATAAAGATAAAGATAAAGATAAAGATAAAGATAAAGATAAAGATAAAGATAAAGATAAAGATAAAGATAAAGATAAAGATAAAGATAAAGATAAAGATAAAGATAAAGATAAAGATAAAGATAAAGATAAAGATAAAGATAAAGATAAAGATAAAGATAAAGATAAAGATAAAGATAAAGATAAAGATAAAGATAAAGATAAAGATAAAGATAAAGATAAAGATAAAGATAAAGATAAAGATAAAGATAAAGATAAAGATAAAGATAAAGATAAAGATAAAGATAAAGATAAAGATAAAGATAAAGATAAAGATAAAGATAAAGATAAAGATAAAGATAAAGATAAAGATAAAGATAAAGATAAAGATAAAGATAAAGATAAAGATAAAGATAAAGATAAAGATAAAGATAAAGATAAAGATAAAGATAAAGATAAAGATAAAGATAAAGATAAAGATAAAGATAAAGATAAAGATAAAGATAAAGATAAAGATAAAGATAAAGATAAAGATAAAGATAAAGATAAAGATAAAGATAAAGATAAAGATAAAGATAAAGATAAAGATAAAGATAAAGATAAAGATAAAGATAAAGATAAAGATAAAGATAAAGATAAAGATAAAGATAAAGATAAAGATAAAGATAAAGATAAAGATAAAGATAAAGATAAAGATAAAGATAAAGATAAAGATAAAGATAAAGATAAAGATAAAGATAAAGATAAAGATAAAGATAAAGATAAAGATAAAGATAAAGATAAAGATAAAGATAAAGATAAAGATAAAGATAAAGATAAAGATAAAGATAAAGATAAAGATAAAGATAAAGATAAAGATAAAGATAAAGATAAAGATAAAGATAAAGATAAAGATAAAGATAAAGATAAAGATAAAGATAAAGATAAAGATAAAGATAAAGATAAAGATAAAGATAAAGATAAAGATAAAGATAAAGATAAAGATAAAGATAAAGATAAAGATAAAGATAAAGATAAAGATAAAGATAAAGATAAAGATAAAGATAAAGATAAAGATAAAGATAAAGATAAAGATAAAGATAAAGATAAAGATAAAGATAAAGATAAAGATAAAGATAAAGATAAAGATAAAGATAAAGATAAAGATAAAGATAAAGATAAAGATAAAGATAAAGATAAAGATAAAGATAAAGATAAAGATAAAGATAAAGATAAAGATAAAGATAAAGATAAAGATAAAGATAAAGATAAAGATAAAGATAAAGATAAAGATAAAGATAAAGATAAAGATAAAGATAAAGATAAAGATAAAGATAAAGATAAAGATAAAGATAAAGATAAAGATAAAGATAAAGATAAAGATAAAGATAAAGATAAAGATAAAGATAAAGATAAAGATAAAGATAAAGATAAAGATAAAGATAAAGATAAAGATAAAGATAAAGATAAAGATAAAGATAAAGATAAAGATAAAGATAAAAGATCATTACCAAAGAAAACTAAATTTCCAGCAGGGCCACAAACATCTATAAATAGATAACATGAAAGTAAGTACATACACATTCTTTTACGTCTCTTTATAAGTGGATTGGTAAACACTTGGCGCAGTTGAACAATGTTTGTCAAACATTTACACATATTTCCGTCAACAAAACGAATAAAAGGCAAAATGAACAGTTTTTCTCATTTCCTTTTCTTATTTGGAATATGTATGACATAGGTATACCTGTACTGAATGTATGTAGTTATCCTTTTGTTAACGAGTTTTTTGCTCTTTCATAGCAAAACGTCAAATAGTTGCTGAAGTATGTATAAATGCATACATGCATATGTATTTATACATATACAGGACAGATACTAGTGAAGCTAAAAAGTTTTAGATATTTGTAACAAATGACACGTGACGCCGATTTTAGGCGGCAAAGATTGTGTTGAGTGTGAGAAACTTCTTTGTCGAATTAACATTTCTTTATAGTTCTCACAAAGACGAGATAGATATATCAACAATGATATCAAGGGGCGAAATTGTCCAAGCAAAAATCTCAAGTAAAGTGATACTGATTCATTCGAAGCTATTAAAAATATGTAATAATGTCCTAATAATACGAGTATTCTATGAACTCTTTTGAATGACTTAAAAAAAAAATGTTGAAAAACTGGACGCAATAGGTAGCGAACGTTATGGTCGATATATGTATGTATTGAAATCATATTTATGAAAAAAATTTTACTAGGTGACGTTATAGTCATGATATTCCTGAACAATCAGTTTTTGATTCGACTGTGGAAATCTTTGGCTTACCTGACCTTTGATTCATGCTTGGATTATACACATATTTTTACGTGGGAGGAAATATTTGTTCAGAAAATGAAGTCGCTAACTGGCGCTACTGCCGAGATATTTACGTAATTTCGATCTCAATGAAAGTGCCAATTGAACTTAAGAGAAAAAGAATTTTATTAACATTCCTGTGATCAAAGCAGCTAACATATAGACGTTTTTCCTTAATCGATTAAGTAGTACCTTTGAGCGACTGACGTCCTATTTTGGCCACATTCTAAGTAAACTAAATGTCGAAAATATTCAGTAAAGTAAAAATGTATGTCCAAAGGTTTAGTTTCAGGAGATGGGATAGACTTATTTGTTTAGGGAAATTATTTACCTCTTTAAAAAATAACTTTAAAGCAGTCTCCTTAGAAATGTACCTTTAAACATAAATAAGTAAATAAAGTTCCAAGGTCGTTTTGCGGCTATTTGGGACGGTGCTTCCAGATCTTATTTTCATTAATGATAATATACATTTTTTTACATGAATGCCTAGAGGCTCTGTCTATCCTGGTCTGCACCATATACCACTTATCCTTCATATAGAATTCTATGAGTTTAATGACTTCGATCCTAGTTTTTGTTTTTGGTATAATTAATATAGCTATTGATATCCTAGATTGAGATTCCCCATTTACTGGAGCTGTCCGATTAAGCTTAAGATAAGTAATATATAATGTAAAAAAAATGTACCGATGACAAAAAAAATAATTATAGAGTACCTTGGCATAATAAAGAACTGAGAAAACTTAAAATCTTGGAAGCATTTTGACTTTACATATCCCCTACAAATAAAAGTCCATAGGTGAGATATCACACGATCTTGGTCCGAGATAAGAAATAAATTGCTCATCGAAACGACGCCGCAGTAAATCCAATGTTTTACGTGCTGTATGGCAAGTAGCGCCGTCTCGTTGGAACCAAATGTTCTGGAGATCACGGGCTTCAATTTCCAGCATCAAAACGTCGTGGTGCCAGCATCGATCCGATGCCAGATTATCCGATCTAAGAAATAATTGCTATTGGTGTGGCATTTGGCTCTATGCTCTCTATTTTGAATTATACCATTGCAAAGTCATATTCTGTGATATGTTTTTTTATTCAATGTTTTAGTCTAGAGCAATTCTGTTGCCAGGACCTGGTAGCTGTTGAGGTGTGTTATAAGAGTAGAGGCGGATGGCTGAGATTTGTGATTGTATCTGCTTATTTTCCTTACGAACCAGTCTCGTAAGGTTCTGTGAGCGGCGTAGTCTAGGCCTCGTTCTCTGTTGCGATGCTAATGCCCAGTATACAATCTGGGGCAGCCGCAAATGTAATGAGCGGGGCTCTCGGCTGTTCGATTCTCGGCTCGACCTTAATGACAGGAGGTGTTTGGTCTTACCTTATCAAATTCAAAATTTGAGTGGTCAATTAAGAACTGGACTCTCTCCTTGCCGAAGATTCGTGCTCGAGCCACAGGTATATTGGAGTTTCAGTGTGGCGAGGAGGCACAAATGTCACTGCTCTTCAGAAACCGTAGAAAAACAGACTGGCAGAAGCTTAGGGGGTGTTGCGGGGCTTTGACGGGACGTCACCAAGACTTCGGAAAGAACAGGGGATTGAGGTGGCAATTGAGAAACTCAGCGCAGCCTTAGTTGAATGTTTTGAGTCAGCCTGTCCAATTCGACCTCTCCTTAATCGGACTCCCGTTCAATGGTGAAACCGAGACCTCCAAACATTGAGGCTTGAGTCAAGAAAACTTCTAAACCGGGACCTCAAGACTAGTCTTGCTGAGGACTGCGAGCGATACCGTCTTTTTAAGAAGAACTACAAGAAGGTGAGTCGAAAAAGGCTTCTTTTAGGGAATTTTGCGGCGGTATTGAATCTCTGAGTGACACGGCGAAATCTGTGGTGAATGAAGCCGCCAGTCGATTTGCCGTCGAATCTTTTGGCGGGTACAAGTCCCCCGGATCATATGGCATTTATCCCGTCACGCTGAAGGAAGGCATAGAGTCAGTGACTGCAGCCCAGAAGAAAATCTTCACTGCATGCCTGGCACTGGCTTATATAACACGCTCGTGGAGGATGGTGAGGGTCGCTTTCATTCCTAAGATTGGAAGAGATGACTAAAGCAGCCTCAAAAGCTTTAAACCTTTAGGACCTCTTTCATGCCGAAAAGTTTCGAACGGCTAGTGGAGTTGGATATGCGTCAGAGGTAGTTGAAGGTTCACCCACTCTCTCCATTTCAGCATGCCTATCAAAGCAAAAAATCCTGCGAGTCGGCACTGCAAAACCTTGTTGCTGGGATAGAGCAGGCCACCGATAGGAGCGACTACGATATAGGCATCTTTTTGTATATAGAGGGGGCATTTTATAATGCCACTTTCGTCAGAATGTGCAGCCTTGCCAGTAGACATGGTGTAGACCGGCTGCTGGTGAATTGGATTCGATCAATACTAGCCCAAAGAATCATCACGGTACGGGCGGAGGAGGATCTACTGGTGTCGCCCGGGGTTAATAGAGGCTGCCCCAAGGTGGTGTGCTATCTCCACTACTCTGGTGCATGGTGATCGATCCTCTACTCACAACCTTAAATGAAGCTGTAGTCTACACACAAGCATATGCGGACGACGTTCCAGTTTGTTAACGGGCCCTTCCGGCATTAGATGCTCTGATTAGTCTACCACCACTTGATGCTTTCATCCAAGAAGAGGCCTTGAAGGCCATCTGCAGACTGAAACAAAATGAGAACTGGTACGGCCCCTTTCCGGCATTGGAAAACAGAGAAGGCATGGACTTCGATCCAACGATTCTCTCCATGCCCCTTGACTCCATTCACGGATAGCTCCAGGACCGAGCACGGCTCCGGCTCTGGGGTCTACGTAGAATCCAGCAGTACAAAACTGCACTTTTCTCTTGGAATGCATGCATCTGTGTTTCAAGCTGAAGTATATGCAGTTCAAGAAGCGATGAACTTTGTTGTGGAAAACAGATAAAGAAGCAGATCTATATGTGTCTACAGCGGCAGCCAAGCTGAGCTCATGGCCTTAGACAGCCCTCCAACGACATAAGGGGTAGCCGAGTCCTGTAAATCCAGGCTGAACTATGTCGGTAGACATAATAGTCTGATGCTAACATGGGTCTCGGGACACGTGGGTATCGTGGGTAACGAGACCTCTGACTCCTTAGCTAGGATGGGCTCTGAGGCCAACTTCTTTGGCCCAGAGCCCGGTTTGCCACTCCCATCTGCAGCCATCAAAGCCACAGGCCAAGTGTAGTACAATGGACTTAATTAATGTCTGAGTGCTGCACTTGCTAGTTGTCCCGACACAAAAAAATAAAAATGAAACTACTCCAGAATGGTACTAAATGAATTGTTTAACTCGATTCTAAGTATTCTCTATTATTCTTTCTCAGTAAATTATAAGAAATATTACATTTTCTTGATTATATTAAATAAATAAATTATGCGTTTAGTTTATTTTTTTATTGAATTATTTAGCATTCATCTGTTTTTCATAGTCTGTAAGAAGTACTACATTTTTGGATTATTAAACAAATAAATTAATAATTTACGCAATTCAAGGGAAATTAACAGTATTTCCTAATATTGCGCAAAAAAACATTTATGCGAAATTTGATTGGGTTTCTCTAACTTCTCCCATTTTTACCTGCTCTTTACAGGAATGCCATACTACTAGTTTGTCTTTGTGTATATTCGTATTTCTATTGCAAAAGTTAAAATTGCACGCCTTGATTGTTTATTTTTGCGGCAACAGAAAATGTCAGCCAAAATATGTGAACAATAATGCAAACAGAGCGCGTCCTAATGCACTGTTTCACATACACATCTATACAAAAGCGGTATATATTTCACAATACACGCAAGAGTAGTTATTTGCGGCACACCCTACTAAAACACATTCAAGCCATATAGCCTGTCATATGGCAACCAATTAAGAGTAAAGAATGCTGTTGCGAGTGGCTCGTAGCCATTCACTCACGCTCAAACACATACACATATGTACATATGTACAAACGAACGGTTAGAATATTGTTGCCACCTTTGTTGTCATTCTAGTTTTTGTTTTAATTGTAGTCGTCAGTGTGGTGGTGTTGATATTAGTGTTGTTGCCGCAGTTAGTGTTGTGATTTTAGTTGTTGTGACACTTTTTGACAGCGCGAAAATGTTGGCAATTGAAAACAATAAGTGCACCATAACAACAAAAGGAATAAACAAACAAAAACAACAAGTATAACAACAACAGCTGAAGCTTCAATGGCAACTGGAACAATAACAGCGCAAGTGACAACATTTAAGCAAGGCAATAAGCCACAAAGTATGTATGTATGTATGAACATGATGAAAAATGTTGCATGCTAAATAACTACATGTAAACATAGTCGACTGGCTTTGAGTCTGAGAGTGACAGAGAAAGAGAGAGACAGAGATAGAGAGAAAGTAGATGGGTGAGCAAAACTTTGAATGACAAACACGAAGCCACGGCCGTGTTATTGCATACGAACTATCAGCATGTGCAATTTGAGCATAATTTTAGGCGCTAAGCCACAAAAGCTCGCTCCACTTTGCTAATGCTCTGAGTTTTAGTATTCTGTCTATGTAGCGGATGTGAGTGCATATTTAAGTGCAAATTTTTTTGTATCATTTTTTTTTTGTGTTAGAATTTTAATGTTTCGTGCTACATACAAGGTGGTGAAAAATTAATCATAAAAAAAAATTCTATACATTTTTAAATAAAACTAAATAAAAAAAAATTATTTTTAGTGATAAAAACCTTTATTTCGACTTTGTTCACAAGAGACAAATATAATTGGCATACCATTTTCAAAAATTACAAATCTTCTGATAAAAATAAATATATATTTGGCGTGTACCCTTATGTTAAGTGTTTGGCCAAGCTCTTCCTCCTATTTGTGGTGTGCGAATGGTAGTCATGCATCAACCCATTCGGCTACGGCGGCCGCTTTTAAATCTTTTGATAGAATGATGAATTTGGCACTTTGCACTCACAGTTAAACGTATATTAGAATTCTCAAAATTATTATTAATAAAAATACTATGGGCATACAATTATTACACTAAAATCTATTACTTCCATTGTATTAAATATTTACAATATTAGTTTGTTATGTTCATAAAACGCAACATTTCTTTTCAACCAAAAGCACTGAATCTTCACATTCTGGTTTGACTCAGTTGCAGTTCTGATCTGCTCCAGAGTCAACCAGTGCATTGGTCATATTGAAGTGGAAAACCTCCTGAACGAAATTCGTTACAACTGTTATGGCACAGGCCCCCTTTGAAGCAATCAATATCAAAAACTTCGTATATCTCACAGTAAATATAAATATGATGTCTCAATTATATACAGGTTTGCCCATATTCGACGGACCCATCTGGCAACCCTGTATCTTTTGACAGAGACGTCAGATCGCTTAATGACATATCGCGTTGGAACCGTCAGTCCAAGCAGATGTTTACCATGGAACAGTACACGCCACGCGAGCGCTCCCAAATTGTTTAAATTTACATTCAACAAAAGAAGTCAATTATGAAAACTCAACGTGCGTATAAAAAATTAAATAATGTGAAAAGTGCGCCTTCTAAGAACAACATTAAACGTTTGTACGAAAGGTTTTCGACTGGTGATGCTCTTTCTAATCCAAAGAGGCCAAATCAAAACCGACCAAGGCGATCGGATGAGAATATTGCTCTTGTACGGGCCAGTGTTGAGACGTCGCCAAGGACATCCCAAAATCGCCGTTCTCATAGAACACCTCCAGCAGAAATGTTAGGTAAAACTATGGAAAATGCTGCAAAACGGGCAGAATACGCCGTACAGGCTCAAGGCGGCCATTTGAGCGATATCATATTCAAAAAGTGATGTTAACAAATCTACTTAAACCAAATAAAATGATTATTATCGTCAACATCAAAAAAATTGATTTAAAAAAAACACATAGGTCCGTCGAATATGGGCAACCCAGTAGTCTAGGTTTTCATTCAACATTTCTGTCGTGGATAACAGCATACCTTTCACCAAGCAATGTGTTATCGTAGTGGATAACATTTATTCTCAATCTTTTACTGCGTCTTGCGACGTTCCTCTTAGACTCGTTTCTTTTTGTCACTTTCATTAACGATATAAGATCATTCGTATGAAAGTACTTTTATCGTCAGTATTCAAATACAAATTCTCTCTTAAAGCCACGAACAACTTAAATTCAGTGAGACTGCAATTGCAGATGTATGTTTAGCTACATAAATATCGATTAACATTAGGATAAACAGAAGTATGTACGCATGTATAAGAGTATAAATAAACATTAACATTAACAAATGTGAGTATCTAGGTAAAGCTGGAATTTATAGTAACATTAACAGAAGAAAATATGAATGAAATAACATAAGATGAACAGAAGTGAGTGCGTTCGGAAGTTAAGTTTAATGGAGAATTTTAATGCAAAGATAACACGCAAATGTTACTGTTACTTCTCATAGCATTAACATTCTCTGGTATTAACATTAGGAAATCTCTGTATGTAAAGAATTATTCTTCTACTGAGTGAATGTGAGTATTATACAGAATGGTACTGGAGTTAATAATAAGTAAATGAAAGTTACCATGCCATATAAGCATAGGTGGGAAAATAAAGTTACTAATATATACTCGTGTATGTATTCATTTGTGTTAACTACTCTGAATTTCTTTTACACACCGATGATTTGAAAATTTGTACAACTGTTTCAAACCTTCTAGATTCTGTCAATCTCAAATCGTATTTATGTAACATTGTTGTTTGCCGTAGTACAAATCGTCATCGTTTAAACATAAAAATGGGTTTCCAAATTACATCTGCAAATCTCGCTGCCTTATACATGCTTGCTACTCTATTGCTGGTTCCAGTTTAAGCTCGTGAAATTCCCGATTTTGGTGGGTGTTTGACTCAAATTTTCTGTTTCATAACCATCTCAACTACACTATTGTTAAGGTGTAGAAATTTCAAAAAATTGATTTTTTCTTTTTTCGATATTTCGAAAGTATAGTATCTTAAAAATATACTGTGAAACTTGTATGCGAAAATTCCCAATATTATAGCTTCTACAGCCCATTAACAAGGTAGAGAGCCGTCCGCGTGCTTCTGCTCCTCAAACTTCAAACTCATTTATCTCGCACCGACTTTTTTCGGCCTGATGTTGTCAAAAAACAAAAAAAAATATTCAATCGAATCCTCTGAAATTTTAATATGTTGTTCACAATATCAGCGGCTATCGTACTAGAATACTATTATTATTTCAATTATTTCGTATTTTTTTGATTAAATGATTGAAAAAACCCCGATTGAGTGTCAAATTCAAAACCGCGCTATTTTTTTCAATTTTTTTTATACTAGGGCCATACTGATTAATATTTTTTTTTGGTTTTCGTGTTTCAGATAAATAGAAGAGCCAAAATGGACAACACCGTCCAGGTCCAGTTTTTCGAGATGATCAATTTCAGCGCCATTTTTTAAATTATTGAAATTAAACAATTTTTTTTTTCTTTTCATTTTGGTATGGAAAAGAAGTTAAATAAAAATCCTAAAAATACTGAAAAATCCTGAAAATACAACCCAATTCTATCTTACAATGCCAGATGTGAGTTAATCAATCTAAAACTCCTAAATAATCGAAATATCATTTTTTCTCTGACTTTGGTTTATGATATTACAAGATCAGTGATTAATTTTGAATTTCTACACGAATGCATCTATTTTATTACCTACGCTTGAAACTTGCGTAATTATGATTTTTTTTACTAAATCGCATTAGAACCATTTATGCTTCTAGCTCTGCTATAAATGGTACAGAGCATTAAAAGAAATTAACTTACTTTCATATGCCTCTGATACGGATTTTTATGACAAAAAGTAGATTTAAACACTTATTAAATTAACTTTTTTAGTGGTGTTTGTTGTACTCGTATAGTCGAAATTTTCTGGAGTTTAGCTAAATAAATAAAATACAGATTGGTTGCAAATCATTGAAAGCGATACCCACTAACAAATAGAGGCAACAAAATTTGTACGTCATTTTAAAATCTTATCTTTCGTGTGAACACACAAAAGTTGTATTCCGATCTATTCAATTCATACTTCGTTTACAAGCCACTTGAAGTCAGTGCACTTATTTACAAATACTGAATGTCGTATACTGATCAAATTCTTTATTTGGGTAGCTTTTCAGCAACAGAAATTCATACAAATATGTGGAAATTTGCTACCATGCATCGATTGGTTACAGAATTTTAGTGAGGTCATACCAACGCGGAAGGTGAATCACGTGACACCATTTAATTTGGCCGCTCGAAATTTTATATCGCCGAATCAGCATGGCTTCAGCAAAGGGCGATCCACGGGTATAATCATGCCATTTTTATCGAGAATTCTTTTGACAATCTTACGGCTGGATATTAAATTAATGAAGTTTACACTGAGGCTAAGGTTTTTGATAGAGTTTCTCAAAAGATTCTGCTCAATAGGTTATCTGGGGTTTCAAGCTAATTTTCAAGCGTAAATTAAGTCTTATTTAAGGGATAGATTCTGACCAGTTGTTCTCGCTCTTTTCTTGCTTGTTCAGGTATTTCCCGGGGGAGTACACTTGAGCCACTATTATTTGTCGTCTTTATTTATGAAATGAGTTCTTCTTAATATATTCAAACTTTGTCCTATATACAGATGAACTGAATGTCTGCTCCGTAGTAGCTACAATGACTGATTCATTTCCCCTCCATTCTGATCATGACATGCTTTAGGTCTGCTACGTAAAGAATCGACTTTTTCTTACACCCTTTCCACAAATTTGCACCCTTCCCACAAATTTTAATACTTAATAAAGCTCCACTTATAAAAATATCAGTTCCCAACTGAAGTTAGCTGGCACGGTAAAGATTTACTAGTATATATATTTTGATTCAAAATTCACATTAGCAGCCCACAAAAATAATATATTAGTTAACTCTTACTTCATGTTGGCATTTGTGCGTCTGAGCAGTTCAGATTTTTTAGATTCGTACACACATAAGAAATTATTTATCGGTTGTTGTATTGCTTTTATTGTATTGCGTCATATATAAATATCGATTTGGCTCAAAATGAAAACTGACTCGATAGGTGGTGCTGGGGTCGAGATATCTCTAAAAGTCGTATCTATGTTCCGATTTAACTCAAATCGTAAATATTTTAATTCAAAATAGACTACGTAAACAAATAAAACCCTCTACATTATCAAAAAGTTAAAAAATGCTGTTCTTGTGCACTCCGTCACAAATAAATCAAAAAGCTCTGGCGAGTTCCCTTATGTACAGAATCGCTGAGGACTTCGAGTTCTATTCGCTCTGATTATCGGACAAAAAACATACATACACCCTGCGACAAAACGTTAGCACCTCAACATTTTCACCAGTCTTGATTTTTTTCTTTCTTTTTTGTTTTGTTTTTTTTTTTTTATTTTTGAATGCTCATTATTTTTTAATCAAAGTATAAAGGAATAATAAATTTCAAACAAAAAATCTCAAAACTGGTCGAAATGTTGGTAATAGTCGTAGAAAGAAGTTCTTTAGTTAGCCTTAAAAGCAAGAAGGCGTGTTCCTCGTCACCTGCAAGCTCAATACAAGCGACAATTTTCTCAAAGAAGCAAGTAAAGGCTTTTGTTAAGAGCTTGAGAGCTTAAAATAACAACACAAAACAGAAATATTGTTGTTGTTTTGTTAAAATCTGGTCAATAACGATGCACAGTATAATAAAATTAAAAAATATATACAATAAAATTGTTATTCACAGCATTGAGACAACTATTAGGCCACAATGCCTCTAACCCAAGAGCGAGGAGGATGCAAAATTTGTAGGCTACTTTTCGCATGTTCCGCATTTTGACGGACACGGAAATTTAAGTTTTCATAGTTTTGTCAGAATTGTCATTTGCCTAATTTGCCATTAGGAATTGCTTAGATTTGTCGTCCTCCAACGTTGATTCAAATATGAGGGTGATATGTCAACGCGCCCACATCATGTGTCCCAATGTGTCGGCACCCATCGACAGTCACTTCAACCCAACCTAACTTAGTGATCCATATTTAGATTTATTTAAATTTTAATTAAATTTGAAATTATTTACAGTACTTGTACCTGAATCAACTTTTTGTACGAGTTTTGAATAGAATTTTTTGTACAGTGATACTATATTTATTTACGTTGAACAAATCTTAATGGAATTAAAGTCGTAACAAATGCTACAAAACCTACTTCCGAGGAGAATAAGGCTTTCTTTTACTATTTTAGCATAATACTTTATACGCAGTCTTTCATTTAACAAAAAAACTCTGTTTGTGTTGTTTTCTCTATGGGCTTTTCATTTGGCGCACAGTGCGTATACGTAACCACAGTTCAGATCAATACAGCTCGAGTGCGCAAAAGAAAACTTTTTTTTAAGCCAAATAACACCAAACCATCCATAACAATGGAAAATTACATAATAACGAAAAAATAGACTTTTGTGCGCGCAGGCAATGTGAAAAATTTGTTTGCGCAATTTTTTTTCATCAACAACCGCAGTGGCTTTATAGTAAGTACACACGCCGTTTGTCTGCCTGCCGGCTTCCATTGGCTTGGTTTCGAGTGTGTGGGTGAATGTAAAAGTTTACAATAAATATTTTCACTTCCTTGTTAATTGGTAACGCGTTGCGCAAATATTTGCATTTCATTCGCTCAACGCCTACTACCTCCCATTTCATCACTGTTTGCCGCCTTCGGCATTTAGCATTATTTTGTTTGAACACGCATACCCACACAACCAAATGCACGCAACATACATAACAACACATCAAGTATTCAATCATTCATTGTGCTCACTTGCAAATGTATGGCAATCAATCACGATATGAAACTGAAGATACTAACACAAGCAAATACCCAGACATTTGTCCACAATTATATGCATGGATGTATTAGGCTCGTGTATCACTTCGCTTCAGTAGTTTCCGGCAAGCTATCAGATGTGACACTTCATTTTGATTTAAGTCAAAATTGGAAATCTATTTACAGCAAGGCCTATACAAACTTGCTTAGTAACAACGGTAAATATTTTTTGATCAACTCTTAGGCGTTCTGCCTATATCTCTACTTGTCTCTCTGCGTCCCACTCCATTTCATAGCATATCAACACAATTCTTAGCCTACTTTTAGGCTCTAACTGACCACTGGTGTTTTCAGATGCACGGCCATTGATCGGCAGTGATAGAAGAATCCAATGGTATAGGAAATTGGAGCCGCGCAATCAATGATCCAACAATCAGTGCGGCAATTCAACAATACGTCATTCTTATATTTACTCACACAAGCAAACATATTATACAGAAACAAAACAAAGTTATTAATATTGGGCCGAGCTAGCACATTTTTCAATACCGAGGCGCTGAACTGGCAACAGTAATTTAACGTTTTCGTTGTAATTTGTAATTTTTCACCATCATCAATCAAATACCAGCTGTCAAAATTATATTTGCTGTTGGCCATCATTGTTGCACTAACAGTAGTGAGACTATGAGACCAGCTCTTTTACAATCGCTCATATCACTAATGTTTTACTTTCTTCTCTTTCTTTCTCTCTATCTCGTTCGCCCCTTTATCCTTGTTATTATCCTATGAGAAGTTTCAACAAATCCAATTTCTCTTCTTTTCTATTTCGACAGTGATTTATATCATTTCTTGCTATTTGCGGTCTTTTCACCCAACTCTTAGAACGTTGACAATCGCATTGCCACATTGCGAAACACTTGGATGAGCAATGGTTGTAATAACAGCCGCTATAAAACAAGAACAATAATAGGAACAACACATAAATGCACGGAAACACCCCGAAACAATGCCTATACTAAATGCATATCTTTCCAAGCTGTTGAGTTTTATTAATATTTGTACAAATTGTGTTGAAAGCGAAAGATTATCATTGCAATTAAGCATAAGCATCGGCGCAAAGTAAGAAACCCACAGCAATTGTTTTTGACTTTCCAAGCGCAGAAACAAAATAACATAAATTGGGCTGGCGCGCAGCGGGCATGAAGAATTTAATAAGATGTTTAAAATTTGGCCATAGGAGCTGCAAATTTAAGCTGTCCTCTGCTGTGGGACAAATGAATCGGTAAGTAAACTACAATGATGTGAGATCCATCATGAAATAAAAAAGCAGCAATAGTTCTGAAGAATGTACCCTATCAACCAAAAAATCTCTCAGGGAGGTTTTTGCAAATTCCCAGAAGACTCTCAATACGGTTGATGAATGGTGCACTTGACAGGGTCTTGCTAGCAATTTCAACAAAACAGCACTGGACGTATTTTGGCATAAAAGGAGACTGGAATATTTTAACCATCCAGTGGTTAGAGGAAGTGAAGTACATGGGTATAACTCTAGATGACAAGTTGTCATGAAAAAGTCACGCTGAAATGAAAGTAAATCGAGCGCTGAAAGTTTCCGGACAGCTCCGGAGAGTCTTTAATAGACATGGGGTCCGAAACTATGCCTATAATATTGTGGATATGCATGGCTACTGTCTGACCAATCGTCACGTCGTCCGCTGTAGTATGGTCAAAACTCCGGTTTCCATGTTAAACAGGCTGCAAAGGAGTGTGTTTCTAGGCACTACGAGCAGCATGAGTATAAGTGCAGAAGCGGCTCTAATGTTTTCTTGGATTTGCTACCTCTGGACTTAGCGAAACAAGAGGCGCCAATAAAAATGATGTGAAGACTGCATTCTTATAGATTGCGACACGGCGATTAGAGTTCTGGATGCAGGGAGTTGTTAAAAAAGTTTTCAGATCACCTTTATTTTTGACACCTTATGACAATCTGATATCTGAAGAGAGCATGTCGTTAGTTTTTCTACAAGCGAGCAATGGAGAGGTGCAAGTACTCACTTGGGAAACTCAGTTAGATCTTTGTACACTGACGGCTCCAAGACTAAAACTAATAACTGAGCGGGATGGCATTTATACGGTAGCTTCAGCTGCTTTAAGTATGATGACAACAATCTTTCAATCACAAGTCTTGGAATGCTTAGTGTAGTAGGATGGGCAATTGACAGAAGGTTGCGAAGAATTAAAATCAGGTCTGTACTGACAACCAAGCTGGTGTAAAGGCCTTAAAACCGCCCGCACATCACCAAAAATTATTGAGGTATGTAAGTAAAGGCTAAACTCTGTTTCGAGATGGAATGAGCTTGAAATTATGTGGGTGTCAGGACACTGTGGTGTTCGATGGTTCATTGTCCAATTTCAAGGCCAAGTCTAGCGGGAGCAGTCGAAAAGATCACGGTTATCAGTAATAAATCTTAAGAGAACTATTGGTACAGTACTGACGCCTGCAAAATAGCCGGGTATTTCCTGAGAAGGCCTGAAAGGGTGGTAGCGGAATTCCCTCTCAGACAGAGGGGAGATTGAGATCTGAGCCCTGGTGGGACTAATAACGGGGCATAATCCATATGTACACCTTGTTGGGAGAACGAAGATAGCGCATAGCGCAGATCATTTTCTCTGTCGCTGTCTGAATTTCGCTGGACCTAGATGGCACCTTTTTGGATCGGATATGTTAATGATGAACGATAATAATCGACAAACTGCTAGAACTCATCAAAAATTTTGAAGTTTACTGAGGAGTACTGAATCATAGGAGGAAATAGTGAAAGTAATGTCAAAAAGCTAAACTTGCTTCTGATAGCCGAAGGCAAAAATAACCATTTTGTAACATTGCAAGAGATCTTATATTAGATTATTAGATCTAAAGCCTAATAACAGGGCCAAAATAATGCTTGTCACTGTACTACTGTTATACAAAAGGTTCGGAAGCAACTGCGGGCCCTTCAAATTGCTGAGATCGCAGTGCAAAACTTTGTGAAGCTCAACTTTCACTGCTACATTTTGGATCCGAATGATTGCGGAGACAATGAAACGGCGACTTGAGTAGGATATGCGGGTCGAGCTCTAAAATATCAGAAATGTGTAATTTTTCATGGCTGATGCCCCTGCTTAAGCCTACAGCCTCGGTTAGACATTATCTCCAACCTTGCGGAACATTTCACTCGTTCAAAAGTTCTGAGTTCTTTTTGGATAATAAAAAAGTTCAATGAATGCAATGGTAAATTGATATGCGACTCGACAAAGGTGACTCATGTAAAATACCCCCAACTAAAGGAGTGACCTTGGAGAATTACTGGAAATAGCGAAGCCGGAAATTAGTGGAGAGATATGCTACAGTTAAGTAATTTCTTGAATTTACCATTTGACGAGTGGATTGCTTGATGACGATCAAGAAAGGATTGCAATCCAGTTCCAATAAAATAAATTAAAAGCTGCATTTACCTCCACTATATTTAGCATCCAGATAGCAGATGATTTCCGTAGTCGGGCTAGTGATAAACCAAATTTATATGTCCCAAATATAAACCTCGTGTAAAATCCAATCTATTAGCAAATCTCAGGTCTGAATTTTCGGGGGGCGTTGCAATACTTACTACTCAGTGGTCTATTGGCGCTCTAGAAAGCAATGGCTGATGCAGAAATGAAAACGAACTGGGTGCAGTGCAAGTGTCTTTCGGCTGAATGTCTAGGTTTCATGAAAAAGCGCCAACAACTTGGACCAAGAACTTTCAAGAAGGGTGTTAAACGTTTATCTGAGCAAAAATCTTTATCCTTGCCAAGGCGGTTAAATCTAGTTTGGAGATCCAAAACTTCACACGAGTAAAACAATCCAAAAATTAATCAAAAATGCAAACCTTAATGCGGCAATCAAAGCGCATACTTTTACTGCTTCAGATACCCGTGTAATCAAGGAGCTAACATCAACTCAGATTATGATCTGCAATCTGATCTTCCTTATTTTTTGGAGAAATACATGTACCCTTTGGATGTCGGTGCAGAGCATCTTGATTCTGTGATGTAAGAGAAAACTAATTTAATCAGAATGCTTTTGCAAATGTTGACAAAGCGTGTGCTCTTCTAAAAATTGGAATATATCCATACTTGGAATGCGAGCAAATATTTCAAAGCTTCAAACTTTTTAATCAGAACTTTTAAAAAAAGGTTGCATATGCAGTTTCAAAGTCCATTAAATTGCATTGACTTGTAACAATTTTATTTTTGCTGGTGGTCGTATGGATTTGCTCCACATATTGAATGCTTGACATCTTTTTATATACAAGAAAATACCCAACACCGTCAGCAGAATAAATTGTCAAAAATCAACGAGACTTCTTAGCTACTTCAAACTTACACTATGAATATTGTGCTAAAATTTAACGTGCTACAAACTGCATACTCAAAATGTGTCCAAAAGTTCTGATTAAAAAGTGTGATAAGTCACTTTGCTATGGTTACTTAACGCAGTGCAGTTGCAAATAAAAGCAAAAAAGTTATATTCCTTAAACTTGTGCGCAAGTCTACATAAAAGGAGCTGCCTACATACATATATTTACTCGCATATTATTACTTTTGTCACAAGGATAATTGAAATAATTCATAAAAAATGCACCTAACGAACTCAGAACTTAAAACGAAGTGAATACCTCTAGCAATAAATTTGCTATAAAATTTTACTACATACTCACATCTTTTTATGCGTTAGAGTGTAATTAAAAGTTCCTCATAAAATGTTACGTACTCCAAGCGAAATTAATCAACACATCAGAATTACATGCTCTTTGATGAGAGGAATGGGATGCGTGAAAAATATACGAGTTAAGAAGCCTCGTAATAATACTCATACTTAAATACAAACGTATAAAGACATGAAAAGATATGGCGGAAGTTGTGAAAATATAATTAGCAGCTCATCATAAGTTGCTTTATGTTGCTATTTAAAGAACTTTTTTAATTTTTCATGTGCGTAGCTACCACATATGTACACACATACATACATGTATGCTTACATGCTTACGCATGCAAAAGCAGTTGAACGCCGAAACGGAAAAAAGATAATGGTGATATGTATGCATATAAGAGCAGAGGCACCACGACAATTTCCAGCATTTATTTGCAGACGTGTTATGATTTTGTTGAGCAGCAAATAGCAAGCATATCAGCCTGTATAATATTAACAGCTTATTAAGATAAATAAATATTTTATTTGATGCGTAGCTAATTATCTGAAGAAATTCATGGAATTGAATTTTTCCCCTCCTAGTCGTATGCTTATTTATCCATAAAGAGGTGGTCGTGTGGAGCAATGAATGATGCTGAACACTTGGTGATACTTCTTGAGAGGTGCGTTGATTTCTATAAAGCAACGACGTTTCCACATATAAAGTAATCTGCATTATGCATTTATATTTTTGTTTTTCTTTCAAAAGAATAAATATTTAGGGAAATATATTTGTCGTCAAAGAGCCTATTTATGTGTGTGTATTTCGTGTTTTTTTTTTTTTTGTATTAGAAAGTTACTTTGTAGAATTGCAAATCCGAATATCTCTCAAATTCGAAATACGGCAAATATTTCATTTCTTACTAAAGCAGTTTTCCCCAAATAGAGGGACCTACAGTTTTAAACCGAATACGAAAGGCAGATATTTTTTATGAGGAGTTTTTTCAAAGCAGAAATTCAGTCACCGCTATTAGAAATAACTTTTTCTTCATTTTGGTGTTTCACGGAGATTCTAATCTACGTTCTCCGAATTCGGAATAGTAGTCACGCACCAGTCCACTCTACTACGGCGTTGTATATAAAATAATAATATATATAAAAAGTATGCAAATAATAAAGGGTTTTCCAATAAGAGGTATTATTTTGATAAAATATCAATGGTTTCGATAGCGCAATCCATTCACCGTAACTGTTGCTCCAGTCCATTTTCGAAACAGTAAGGTCCAATGACTCCGCCGGACCATAAACGCGCACCAAACAGTCACTATTGAGAATAGAGAGGCTTTTCAACAATAACTCTTGGATTTTCTGAGCCCCAGATCCAGACAATTTTGCTTGTTGACGAAGCCGCCAAGGTGAAAATGGGCCTCATCACTCAAGATGGTTTTTCGATGGAATTCCGGATCATTTTCATGCATTTCAATGACCCAATCAGCAAAGTCACGACGTTGTTAATGATCGGCCGGCTTGAGTTCTTGTAAGAGCCAAATCTTTATGTAAAATACGGTGTAATGACGTTTGTGGAATGCCTAATTTCAAAGAACGACGAGAAATGGACAAACCTAGGTTTCCTTCAACACTTTCGGCTACACCAGCAATATTTCCGGTTGTTCTTGAGCGATGTGCACTGGTTTTATTCTTCACATCACTAACTTGTCCCAACAGCTCGAATTTTTTCACAATTCTGTACTGCGGCCCGACAAGGTGCTTCACGATGACCCAAAAATGTTCAAGTTTACGAACCGTCTCTGCCAAATTTTCACCATTTTTATAGTGAATTTTAATTGGAAAACCCTTTACTTAAATAATAATAAAACTAATACTTCTTTTTATGTAAACTATTATAGCGACTAACTTCTGAGCTTGAGAAAATTTATTTTTGTAGAAACAGGATTCAAAGTAAACTGAAAAAGGATTTTAACATGGACACTACCGGAATTGTTTGCAAATATGTCTCAATAAGATCGAGTAACTTTAGCTCTGGCGCTAATGCAAAAGTGTGCACTAATTATCTGCCTCCCTGACTTCTCCAACTAGCCGCCTAGACTTCATTATATATGAGTCAAGATGAAAGTGAACCATTACGTAATATACATATCTTAATAAATAATTATTCGTATAAACACACACTCACTAGCGCACATTTATTTTCATTCCACCACACTACAAGTAGTGTCTTGTGAGTTGTCATTGCTTATGCCACTTGCCACACTTGATTGCTTCCACCGCAACACAATTGCCAGATATCACTGCCGTTTGTTGCATGCTTAAGTTAGTTAGGTTAAGTGTGTAAGTAAATGGCATAACCAATTGACTTGTTGGTTGTGTAAGATGACAAACGTCATCTGCATGTACACCTGTGTTCACAATAATAGCAGTGCGACACATTGCAACATTTTAACGACTTATTTATTGTCTATTTAACTTTTTTTATTTTTTCTTAAAATATATATTTTATACTACAACTGAAAATATATATTGCGAATATAATTTGCATCAAAATATTAAACTTTTTAATCAGAATTTTCCGGAAAGTTCTAGTTATGCAGTTTTATAGCCAAAATAGCTCAAAATTCGCTTAATTTGTGATGAATTTTTTATTGATGGCGTTACGCATTTCCCTTAATACAAATAATGTTCGAAATTTTTTATGTGAGCAAAATACTCAACGCAATTTCGGAGTTATTTCAAACTTACAACAAAGAGTTCAGCCAACAATTCTGAATAAAAGATTAAAAAATTTGATGATTTTAAATTTTCTTTTTTTTGGGTGACGTTAAAGTATTTTATTTCTGTAATATGAAATATATTTTTATTATCAAAAAGTAAATAAATATACAGTCATAACATTGCAATATCTCGCGCCGCTATTGTTGGAAACACAGGGGTATGTATGTGTTATGTGTTAAGTTTATTGGTATTCATAAGCCTCAGTACGTTTTAATGCTATTCTAATTTTCTATTTGGTTCCATTTTTATTATGTTGGCAATATTAATTTCTCCCTCCAAAGTTGAAGTGCTGGTTAAAGCATTTTATGTGGCGGCTATTTAATCGTCAGCGGTTTAAGTGTTTTATATTAAATTTGCCCAAATCTCCTTGCCACTTCTATCTGCACACAAGTGCGATTTGATTATAGGTACTCAATCTATGTATAAGTAGGTATACCTATCACTCGCCAACGTCGTCAGACAAACTCATCGCCCACTCAATCAACCACATGCCTCAGCCTACGGTGTATGTGTGTTCACTCATTTCAAAATTGTGGATCGTCTGTGCACACATACATACGAGTACATGTGTAGTTAACTAAATTTGTGCATCGCCTCTCCTGGGTCGCTCTGCACTTATGCCATAGTCCATCAGCAACTACTCTTGTGCGATTCGCCTAAAAGTATGTTTGTCTATTAGCCACTCAGTCGAAACTCAAATACAGTGCGCGGTTAGTGGCAATGGGAAACACTTAGGCGTTTTAGCAAAGTTTTAGCAAAGTTGTGGATTTTCGGATGTTCACGAAATTCAAAACACAAAGCGTAGCAATTCTCACTAGAATTATGTGATGAATTTTCCATTTGTGCAAACGGCAGTAGCCGGTAGGAAAATCTAGCGAAAAAATTAATTACAGGAGTGATGAAAACCTTTGTGCGTAAGCAAAGAGGATATTGCAGTCAAAGGATTGTGTGTTTTGAGCAATCCAGTTTCACATCTAATGCCTAATCTAGTTTGATAAATATACAAGTGAGCTTGCGTTAGAATTTGAAGAAGTGCAAGGAAAAATGCTGAGAACTTCAGGTAGTTGAAGCTTATGTGAATCCCTGAATACTTTATGTCTCTATTGCTTAAAGGCGGCGCCAGCAAGAAATTGCTCAAATAGAGTCGAAATACTGAAAATATAGAGAGGAATTACACTGCATTGGGACAAGACTTTTGAGACCTGATCTTACTAAATTAGTCCCTTTTAAATTCAATAGCATCCTCCGTTTTGTCAGATTGGCTTCAGCTTTCGATATAACGGTACTTCCTCAATTTGCTCAAATTTACATATGAGAGTGAATGAATATGAAAATTAAATTGCACATTGATATATTTTGTTTTGCATTTGTCTAAAATGCAGCTTTGAAGTCGACGAAAAGGTGGTGTGTGTCGATTCTCCTTTCATGGGTCTTTTCCAAGATTTGGCGTATTGAGAATATTTGGTCGATGGTAGACTTTCCAGGTCTGAAGCCACACTGATAAGGTCCAATCAGTTGGTTGACGGTGGGCTTCAGCCTTTCACACAATACGCTCGCTAGAACCTTATAGGCGATATTTAGAAGACTTATCCCGCGGTAATTGGCACAAATTGCAGGATCGCCCTTCTTATGGATTGGGCAGAGCACACTTAAATTCCAATCGGCAGGCATGCTTTCATCCGACCATATTTTGCATAGGAGCTGATGCATGCACCTTACCAGCTCCTCGCCGCCATGTTTGAATAGCTCAACCGGCAGTCCGTCGGCGCCCGCGGCTTTGTTGTTCTTTAGCCGTGATATTGCTATTCTCACCTCGTCATGGTCGGGTAACGGAACTACAATTCCGTCGTCATCGATTGGGGTATCGGGATCTTCACATTCTCTACGACATGCGCAGCTGTCACTGTTTAACAGGTTCGAGAAGTGTTCCCTCCATAATTTAAGATTGCTCTGTACGTCAGTCACCAGATCGCCGTCTTTGTTCTTACAGGAAAACGCCCCGGTCTTAAAACCTTCTGTAAGCCGCCGAACTTTCTGGTAGAATTTTCGGGCGTTGTTCCTGTTGGCCAGCATCTCAAGCTCTTCGCACTCACGTATTTCGGCCTCTCGTTTCTTCTGTCGGATAATACGTCTCTCTTCCTTTTTCAGCTCTCTGTAGCGATCCCACATGGCTCGCGTTGCGCCCGATCGCAGCGTAGCTCTATAGGCGGCATCCTTTCTTTCTGCGGCAGCATGACATTCCTCGTCGTACCAATTGTTTTTTCGGGCTCGCCGGAATCCGATTTCTTCTTCGGCGGCGGTACGTAGGGAACGAGAAATGTTGCTCCATTGTTCGTGGATGCCGGTTTGTTGGGCAGTGCTCTCTGAGAGCAGGAGTGAGAGTCGAGTGGCGAATCTTCTGGCTGTCTGTTGTGATTGCAGCTTTTCGATGTCGAACATTCTTTGCGTAGGTAGATGTACGTTTTTTGCTGCACAGAGGCGTGTGCGCAGTTTGGCTGCAACAAGGTAATGATCCGAGTCAATGTTGGGTCCTCGGATCGTACGTACATCTAATACACTAGAAGCGTGTCTTCCATCTATCACAACATGATCGATCTGGTTTCGCGTTTTTCGATCAGGAGACAGCCAGGTAGCTTGGTGTATCTTTTTATGCTGGAATCTGGTGCTGCAGACTACCATGTTTCGGGCCCCGGCGAAGTCGATCAGCCTCTGTCCGTTACCGGATGTTTCGTTGTGCAGGCTGAACCACCTTTTCGTCGACTTCAAAGCTGCATTCGACAGTACGGAAAGGAGTTACCTGTATGCCGCGATGTCTGAATTTGGTATCCCCGCAAAACTAATACGGCTATGTAAGATGACGTTGCTCAACACCAGCAGCGCCGTCAGAATTGGGAAGGACCTCTCCGAGCCGTTTGATACCAAACGAGGTTTCAGACAGGGTGACTCGCTGTCGTGTGACTTCTTTAACCTGATGTTGGAGAGCATCGTACGAGCCGCAGAACTTAATCGCTCAGGCACAATTTTTTATAAGAGCGTACAATTGTTGGCGTATGCCGATGATATTGACATCATCGGCCTTAACAACCGCGCTGTTAGTTCTGCCTTCTCCAAACTGGATAAAGAGGCAAAGCGAATAGGTCTGGTGGTGAACGAGGACAAAACGAAGTACCTCCTGTCTTCAAACAAACAGTCGGCGCACTCGCGTATCGGCTCCCACGTCACTGTAGACAGTTATAATTTCGAGGTTGTAAAAGACTTCGTTTATTTAGGAACCAGCATTAACACCGATAACAATGTCAGCCTTGAAATCCAACGTAGAATCTCTCTTGCCAACAAGTGCTACTTCGGACTAAGTAGGCAACTGAGCAGTAAAGTCCTCTCTCGACGAACAAAACTAACACTCTACAAGACTCTCATCATGCCCGTCCTGACGTATGGCGCAGAAGCTTGGACGATGACAACATCCGATGAAGGGACGCTTGGAGTGTTCGAGAGAAAGATTCTGCGTAAGATTTTTGGACCTTTGCACGTTGGCAACGGCGAATATCGCAGACGATGGAACGATGAGCTGTATGAGCTTTACGACGACATAGACATAGCGCAGCGAATAAAGATCCAGCGGCTACGTTGGCTGGGTCATGTCGTCCGAATGGATACAAACGCTCCGGCTTTGAAAGTATTCGATGCGGTACCAGCTGGTGGTAGTAGAGGAAGAGGAAGGCCTCCTCTGCGTTGGAAAGATCAGGTGGAGAAGGACTTGGCTTCACTTGGTGTGTCCAATTGGCGCCGGTTAGCACGAGAAAGAAACGACTGGCGCGCTTTGTTAAACTCGGCCAAAATCGCGTAAGCGGTTATCGCGCCAATTAAGAAGAAGAAGAATTTGTCTAAAATATAAACAAATAATAAAGAATATTATGCTGCTTCGTTTTACGTTTAAATCAAATAAACAAATATATCACATGGCAATTTCATAGCTGAAAAATCAGAACTTGAATGGCAGGGAGATGTTATTATAACCTGATCAAAATGATTTTATCTGTTAATTATAAATACAAAAAAAATACTAAATTTCCTATTCTTAGTGAACCATTTTTGCTGATTTTCAATAATAGTTAGGTAATATTATTTTGTATGGCAATAAGCTTCCGCCCTCGTAAAAGCGGTATCGCTGCTTATACTACTTCTGTGTTCACTCTAGTAATATACTAGTGATTTGAAGGTGTATGTGTGAGGTCTCGATCGCAGTAGTTGATATTCATTTGAAGCGTAAAGATCATTTTTTATCTGAGGTCAAAAATTTCTACGTTCGTCCCGAGGAAACAGTATTTGCGAGAAGTCTTGCTTCACTATTACCTTAAAAAAAAAGTGCAGCTTAAACGTGTCGTATATTGATCAATATTTACAGTAATCACGTTCCATCAAATACAACGTATAAAGAGTGGTTTCGATGCTTCCAAAGTGGCAATTTCGGATCGCGAAGAGGTACTGAAGAAATTCAAAGATACTCAGCTACAACAATTATTGGATGAGGACGCATGTCGAACCCTTGATAATATGTCTAAAGAGTTGAATGTTGACAGATTAACCATTGGTAAACGTTTGCACGCGATGGGAATGGTCCAGAAAGCAGGTAACTGGGTGCCACATCAATTGAAAGAGAGGGATATCGAGAGACGTTTGGTGATGTGTGAGATGCTTCTTCAACTGCAGAAAAGAAAAAATACAGTGCCGATGCAAAACGGCTCTATTATGATTAACCTAAGTGTCGAAAACCAGGTGAACCAGATCCGTGGGCAGACAAAAAATATTCATGCTTCAAAGGTCATGTTGTGAATCTGGTAGGATCAGAAGGCTGGCTATTATGAACTCCTTGCACCATCTGAAACCATCACTCGCGATCGTTACCGACTGCATCTAATGCGTTTGAAACGAACTCTCAAAGAAAAGTGGCTGGAATGGGACGGGAGACATGACAAACTGATTTTGCTGCATGACAGCGCCAGGGCACACGTTGCTAAATTAGTGTAGAAATACTTAGAGGGACTGAATTTGGAAATCTTGCCCCACCCGCCGTATTCCCCAGACATTGCACCTTCGGATTACCATCTGTTTCGACCAATGCAGTCAGCCCTTATTGAAGAGCCGTTCACTTCTTACGAGAGCATCGCAAACTGGCTCAATGAATGGATCAAGTCAAAAGAAATCGATTTTTCGTCAGAGGAATCCGTATGCTGCCTGAAAGATGAAGTAAATTTTTAGCTACCAATGGCACATACTTCACATAACATCATGTATTATTTAATTGTTTAAATAATTCTTAACTTTGGCTAAGAAAGGACGGAAACTTATTCCCATACCCAATAAAAGCTGTCACGTGCAAAATTTTAGTACAAAGTTTTTGAAACTGAGGCAATTCTTCACAAAAAAGTTAAAATTTAAGCAAATTTTCAAGTACCGTTATCTCAAAAACTGGAACCAATCTGGAAAAACAGAGCCAGCAGAAACAAGAGAACAAGTTCAAAATCCATGTACAGTGCCATTAATTAGAATGCTACTGGACTTTTCGGAGAAGAAGCAAATTCGTAAATCAAAATGCGAACGAAAAAAGCAAGCTGAGAAAAAATATTGAATAAAAGTACTATGAAAAAGTTATTAGAAGATGGCACAAAATTAATCATTCAATTTTATTTTTGAATAACTTTTGTACTAAATAAAAAAAAGTATTTTGAGTGATGGAAATCTTCATTTTAATCCTTATGCGCTTCATTCCTTGTCTGTTTGTATACTGTAGCTGTCCAGCTGATATATGCCAAATATTATTTACGTACGACGCCAATTACAAAAATGAATTAATTAATTAATTTTGTGCCACCTTGTACATATATATATTAAATTACGCATAAAAGTGAAACGAGTTCGCTCTGCGCCCACCTGGGTGAAACAAGAAATACCGTTAGCACTATGCTTAATAACAACAAAAACAGCAACGAGTCCCATTTCCAGGGACAAGTGGTAGTAATTTTGTGGAATTATCTCATAAAAAAATGTGAAGTGGAGCGGCTAAAAAAGTTCAAAATTCGTATCAGATTGATCGGCTTACAGGGCGCCAAAGCCACTTCCATCTTTGTGGTTAGAAAGTTTTAATGCATTAATTATAGAGTCCAGACTTTTCACGTTCTGGTTATCATTTACTTCTAGCACTTCAACCCCGCCATATTCCAGATATGCCAAAAATCTGCCGCATTTAAGAATTCGCGACTTATTAACACACAGATGGCGCCTCCTTGAATCGCATGCGAAGGTCTTGAAAGGTCCTGAAATCTGCTTCTGGTACGTCAATACGAAAAAAATATTGGCAAAAATATGGTTTTCAGATGAGTTGTGTAAGTAATAATATAATGATAGTATTTTTTTAAATTTGTGAAATCCTTGCCAAACTTTTTCACCAGCCTAATAAATCGTAAACCCCGTTAGAAATCAACGTTAAGTGAGAGCTAAGCCACCAATACAAATTTATGCACTGAATATACGCACATGAACACACGAGGTGTGTTCAAAAAGTATCGCAAATTTTTTTTGTTTTTTCAAAAATTATTTATTTATTCATTAATATCTATTTCGCTCCCTTCAAAGTAATGCCCCTGAGATATTATGCACTTGTGCCAACGTTTTTTCCAAGCTTCGAAGCACTTCAAAAAATCATTTTTTTTTGTTCTGGGCTCCTCTTCGATGCCGTCTTTAACTGGCCAATCATAGCGTAGTGTCGTCCTTTCATGGGCCTTTTCAGTTTCGAGATCAAGAAAAAGTCGCAGTGTGTTGTTTTTGGTCAAAAAGTCGCGCAAAAGCAACGAGTGAGCAGGGGTGTCATCGTGACGCAAGAGCCAATTTTTGTTCTTCCACAAATCCGGGCGTTTCTGGCGGATTGCTTAGCGCAAATTGCGCATAACTTTCAGGTAATATTCTTTATTGACCGTTTTACCCTGTGACAAGAACTCATGATGCACAACGCCCCTGCAATCAAAGAAAACGGTAAGCAAAACTTTTACATTCGATCGAACTTGGCGCGCCTTCTTCGGTCTTGGTTCGTGCGGCAGCTTCCATTGAGATGATTCAGCTTTGGCTTCCACGTCAAAACCATAAACCCACGATTCGTCACCAGTTATGACCCTCTGGAGAAAATTTAGATCGTCGCGGACAGAGTCCAACATCTCATTAGCAATGTTCATGCGATGCTGCTTTTGGTCGAGATTGAGCAGTTTTGGTACGAAACAAAATTAAATGGCACGAGCCAATCGGTATGTCTAGGTTCCCAGCAACTTCCCTAAAGGTGATTCGTCGATTGGCCAATACCATTTTCTTCACTTCGTCGTTCACATCTTCTCATCCATCTGAGAACATTTTGTACCACCGGTAAACGTTGCTTTGGTCCAAAGTAGCTTCTCCGTATGATACAGTCAACATTCGGAATGTATCCGCGCACTTAATTTCGTTTTTCACACAAAATTTGATACAGGTTCTTTGATCCTTTTTGAATAGGCAAAAATCGAAGATGAGCGGAAACACGTGCAAGCAAAGGAGCTGTCAACAATTAACTGAACATTCAGAATGGCCGAACTCGTCGGCATGAGTGAGAGACATGAGTACCAACATATCGCCATAAAAAATCGAAATTCGAATATACGTAACCTGCGAAAATTCAAAATTCGCGAAACTTTTTGAACACACCTCGTATATATAATTGTAAACAGATGTGAGTGATTAATGCCATAAATCTTCTCAACTGAGTAGTTTGACAGTAGCTCGACACAAATCTAGCTGATGTTAAATTCCATCAAAACCCACAGTCTCACTTTGCTTGCATAGCCATGAATCCATAAGGAAACTCCGATAAAGCTTCAAAATAAGCTGCAACGGCATCGTTTAGTATAATCCAAAATTGAAAAGTTAAAACTAAAGTGAAACTTCTTGAGTAACAACGTTTGAACGCCATTAGTTATGATACCGCTCGCTGATGTGAGTGAAGATGGTGACTAATGCAGTCGAAGATAAAAAATATAATTATGAGTTTAGGTTGAATGCCTTAAAGCACAAGAGATGCAGTTCAGCAAAGAATGCGAAAGTTGTTAAAAGTTTGCAATTGCTAATAAATTTAAAGCAAGTATATAGCTGAATAATAAATAAACTCTTTAATTGCTGCTGCACTCATTTTAGAGGTGAGCGATTCCATGTCAAGTGATCCAAGTAATTTGGACATTGTTGTTTTCTGATTTTTTTTTTTTGTAGGCTTGTGTGTAATAAAAAGAACATAGGAACAAATTAAAAAATAATAATAATTGTGAGATGCATGTAATGTGGAATACCATATTTTAGTATAGTTTTGTTTTTTGTTTTTAAAAAAATTTAAATTAAAATTTATTGAAAATTTTTTAGGATAAATATCCTTTCTAAATAATTCTTTTTCTGGAAACAACTTTTTTTATTATTGTACAAACAAACCCCTTTCGGAGTTTTCTCATATATATAAATAATTGGCACGTACATCGTTTTTGGGTATTTAGCCGAGCTCCTCCTCCTATTTGTGGCGTGCGCCTTGATGTTGTTACACAAATGAAGGGACCTACAGTTTTAAGCCGACTCGAAACGGCAGATATTTTTTATGAGAAGGTTTTTCATAGCAGAAATACACTCGGAGATTTGAAAATACTTTCACTTAAAAAAATTTTTTTCATATAAATTTAATTAATAGCTAAGACTATCGTCAGTAATCCCAAAAATAAATTTCATAGTAGGATTCCCATAAATTTCCAAGTTATATTCAGATTTGTACAGCATAATAATACAAAATAAGAAACTACTCTGAATAAGCGAGGTTTTTCAAAAATGACAAAAATGTTTCGTCCAAAAACTTTGAACAAAACAATAAAGTTTTTCACCAGAAACAAATTTCTTCAAAAAGTATGTACAATTTATCCTAAAAATTAAAAAAAAAAAAAATATGTACAATACATAAAAACAATGTATCATAAAAATAACAAAAAAATTAATATTAAAAAACTGAAAATATTTCACTTTAAAAAACTCAATACCACAAATTTCAACACTGAATAAATCTCATAATTATTAATTTTTTTGTCGAAATTCTTTCAGTTCACTTCTTATTATAGTCTTCAAATAAACCGATTTTCAGAAAAATTTACAGCAATGTCCAAATTACTTGGCTCTCTTCACATGGAATCCACTCCACACATCTGCAGTTAATAAAATTTCTTTCTTTCCAAATATTAAAATCCGCAGTCTCTAAAATATGAGCAGATCTGCCTTTTATTTCCTTTTATATGTATTTCTTATTAAAATTTTACCTCTTTTTCACCGTAAAAATTTTATGTAGAGACAATAAAGCACATAATTTAAAGTTGTATGCCGAAATTCGCTAGCAAACCGCTCACTCACTCCCTTCCCTCTTCTTTAAAGGTGTAGAAATGAAGCCTCGCATCACACAAGTCCACTACTTTGATGTCCCTCTCATGCTCCTCATCTGTCCTCGTGCTTATTTCATTATCTCACTGTTTGTGCCACTTGCTTTCTCAACTTTGCTCGCTCCAATCCAACGTTGCAAAAATATTTGCGATTTAATTTCTGTAAGATTATTTCTTCCGCTTTGTTAGTTTTTTGATTTTATGCAAAGTTGATTGTATTTTATTCATGCAGTCGCTGAAATTTTAATTTCAGTAATATGATAAATACACCAAGGAATCCACAATCGCCCACCAAACGACAATCAGTGGCAAAGCTAAGTAGCTGGTGGCGTCGGTGCCGACATTCGCAAAACAGGCCCCACTAGATAACACTACTCAACGCTAAAAATGACACGATTCATATTATTTCTTCTTGAGGTTGATTAATAATAAATATCTGTAATATCATACTTAATTTTGAAATTACATGTGGAAAACTTTTTATTCAGTTCAGATTAATTTTACCAAATTTGTGCTGATTTAACAAAAGAATCGAAAAAAAACTCTCCGACTTAATCAAATTAATATTATTTAGCTTATTTTGACCGTAGCATAAGATATCATGAAAAGTCATGGGCTCTTACAGTGTGCCGTTTGAGACGTTATAAAAATTTTGAGTGATTGACCTAAGAGTGGCGTTAAAAAAACATCACTTAGCCTAATAATGGTACGAACTACGCCAACAAATGACGCCGTCGACTGCTTTATTTGTCTAAAGCAAAATCGATTGGTCGAGTCAGATACAATTTTTTAGCTGCCATTACAAATTGGGAATCATAAAAGAATTATCAAATGCAAAAATTCGCCAAGCTCAGTGAGGCAAAAGTGAGAGGTGATTTTCGCAGATTCACACATTACAAACCTAGTTGAAGTGTCATCTTTTCCATCATCTTTTCCATGGAACGCCCGCCCATGTTCGTATCTCTCCATTTAACGAATGCAGAATATTTTTTCACCCGTGAGGGAAAAAATCAACTGAATTTTTCCGCCACTTTAAACTTGCACTTTATTGTACTAAAATTTATTAAGTTATAAAACTGCATACCATAAATCTTTCTAGGCTTTCTAATTAAAAGTCATAGAACTGGGATGAAAAGTTTGTAATTTTTTTTTTAATTTTGCATAAAATTTGAAAATTGGTTTTATATGCCAATACTTAAAAAAAGATAATAATTATAATGAGCATTCAAAAACAAAAAGAAAAGTAGTAAAAACTGACAAAAATGTTGATATTCTATCGTTTTGTTGCGCGGTGTATTCTTATTGTATCAATACCAGAGGTTAATAATCACATGGTGCGACCTCAGATGAAATTAAAAGTTCAAAATTTGTTGGCTAGTGTAACTGCTGCCAGCCACTAGTAGGCTTTTTAATGGCATACTTGGCCCTTGGTGGCCATTTATTGCATAAATTACAGTGTTGCTGTTTTTTCCTTCGCATTCTTAACGAGTATTATCTCATCGCCATGATATTAGTGCTGGTACTTTTTTTTTTTACTTTAATGCATTGCAATATTTGAGTGAAATAAGCTTCTTAAAAGTCTATCAAAATTAGCCCAAGTTTTTTCATACACTTACACGTGGACTGAAAATTATGGTGACCTTCATTTACAAAAGATAGAACTATGCTCTAGTAGTAGTAGAAATGTACAGATAATCCTGTAACTCGCAAAGAAAAACAAAAATAAAAACTTTTGAAAATCCATTTTTGAATTTGGGAGAAATTTATTCCGGAAGAATATGTGTGTCTACCGAAGTTTAATCAATAGATGTGTACATCAGGATGGATCAAAAAACCTTTTTTTTTTTACTTACTCACTAAGAGTTTTCTAAGCCCAAAAACAAAAATGTTTCTTCTCGATGTTACACACCAAACTCGTTCAATGGCAAAAAAACAAGCCAAATTTACCCGCCAACGCCTTGAAAATTACCATTAAATTCGTATTGGGAAAAATGCACTATGCACTAATTTGGTATAAAATGTGTACAGATTGATATTATTTAATATCTTCTTTTAATTTCCATTCAAAAATATGATTTATTAAAAAAAATTTCTACTGTAGTGACCCTGAAAATCCTCAAAATTAACAAAATGTCTTGGTTTTTCTCTTTTGCCTAAGAAATCTCTAATAACAAAAGCATCTACAATATTATTACGTTCTTTTAAAATGGTTTTTAAATTAATGAAGCAACTCATTTTTGATATTTAGTACCTTTTTTAATCTTACCTGGAAACCAGTAGTTTGTTGTCGACACGAAGAAATATGAAATAAAAAAGGGAATACAAAATAGGTGAGCAAATTTAGTAGGCTATAACAGGAATAAAAACCTTTTTGGATCATCCTAAAGTGCATAGATCTGCATATATGAGCATATATGTATATATAGGTATGTACGTAAGAGTATTTAAATATTTCTCATTATTGTTTCAAAGTCTCCAACTCAATTTTTGTACCAATATTCGTTCGTGTGGCTTTTACCGAAATTCAATCGATAATTCAAAACATCTCAATGCTAATCAAGTTAACTTTTCAACCAGCCCTCGCTAGATACATACATTCATGTGCATTGAAATAAAAATTTATGGTTTTCTTCACACAAAGAAGAAGAAAAAAATTCCGCAAATAGAGAGGAAATGCTGATAGCATTCGGCTAGAATATTTTAAAATTCAAAACACGCCCCAACGGTGAAAAATATCAAATTCTAAATAGCGATCCAATCTGGTGGTTGATAAAACTAAACTTATCTTTTGTGGAAGGTAGGAGTAAAAAAAGCCTGATAAGGCAATCTACTGCATTGATAAATAAAGTCTTAAAAACTAAATAAGAAACACGTTGCGAAGTCAAATAAAAAAAAAACAAATAAGTGTGCCATTGGTTGAACATTGCTTATCTTCGTACTCTTTAGAAAGTAAAACTGAATAAACACATCCCATCTATATATTCCCCACTATGTAAGTGTGCATGTATATATATATATATATATATATATATGTGCATGTGTGTATATAAGCATTTGCAATATGATAAAAGTGTGCTATAAATATTTTATGCATTTTTTATAATGGGGACATCTATAGTGATTTTTTATCTTTGAGCTGTTATATCGGTTGGTTTTATTATATCTTCAGGTCTGCTTTTTGATATTTCAGTTTCCGGAAAGGACAAATGAAATTGAGCAAATGGACTTGGAACTAAAAATTTAAAACGCCAATTCAGTAGCTGTAGTCCGTTTCTGTAAGAAACCGACGCAATTATCGCTTATAATGACGTCTCATCAAAGCCATCCAAATTGCTTGATAGGACGAGAGAAAGTATTTCGATAAGTATTAGTCGACTAAACGTGAAGCCTTGAGTAAAATGGTATGCCAATCGAAAAGAAATACGTGAAATCGAATCAACAATTATTTAAGCCAACATTTAGAAAAGTGAGAAGAGGTGGTCTACCAAATCCAGAAATTTTTATATAGATAAACAAAAAAATTTTTAATGAAGGAATTTCACTCTTCTTGCGAAATACTATTATAGTTTAAGAAACCACTCCTGTAATTGATTATTGTACATATTCTCAATTCTTTTTGAAAATTTAGTTAGACAAGATTTTTTACTGATGACGTTTTTTACAGTTAATGTGTTTTAGAACATCTTATCTAAATTTCCTTGTTGTATGTTGATCTGCCTGACTGTCTCTAAGGAGTTTCATTTTAAAATTCGGTGAGTGAGTTAGGGGAAATCTTCTCGCATATTTCTCAACGATCAAAACTTCCATAGCTACAAAATCTACTGCCGTTAATTATTTGCCCTTCTATGGGATTAAGTATTTCCATATAAACAATTAAAGAGCAACAATATAGCCAAGAAGTTTAATAAAATCTGCTTTTTTTATATTGCCTAATACGCATTTTTCAAATCTGTTCAACTTGGGGATCTGACAAGAAATTGCCTATCTAAAGTATAGAGTACATTTGTACATCAATAATACTATTTTCCTAAAATGTAAAGTTAAATTTATAAAATTTTCTAATCCTATTCTATCCAAAAAAATACTACGTTGCAGCCCAACTTCCAATTTAAGAGAAAACCCAGCTACTAACCAAACTGGTTTTCGTATTTGTTCTCCCACTATTTGTGCTAATAAAAACGCCCACATTTTAATTAATTTGAAATTACCAAGCAAACAGACAATAAAATCCTGTTATAAATGCCGCGAACGTGAGCAATTGCAACTGAGCGGCAGGCATCCACAATAATTCGACTACGACATCGATTAATGACAATTTCACAATACGAAAAGGGGCATACACGCATACGCACGTAATAGTGCACACACCATTTCAGATACACATACAAGCATAACGCGAATACGAAAGGAACGTGTTCGATTGCACAAATAATTGATGGGTATTAACGTACACACCCGCTGGGTGTTTGTGAGGAGGAGACGATTGGAGCTGGGTTGAGAACCAGAAAAGGCACCTTTTCCCAATGACATTAAGTTGGAAACGAATAGCTCGATCAAGTGGGTAGCAGTTGTCAAGTGTAGTGCAAAGTGAACTACAAAGCCCAAACAAGAACAACTTTTTGGTCACACACCATTCGATTTGACGCGTTTCGCTTTCATTAGAATTGTTCCCATTAAACGGCACTATATGCTAGGGCGGGTAATTTTTTTTTCGACTTCGTTGCTAGTAGATGCGGGTTCTATATGACATTAGAAGAAAAAAGTCCATTAAGGCTTTGTTCAATTTTCAATTCTGTACTTATATAACCGTAAGATGGCGTTAAATGTCAAAAATAAATTCTTTTTCTTTGTATTTTTTGCAAATTTTAGTTCGATTTACATATACAAAAAAAGCTACATGCTTGTTTCCTATTATTGGGTTGACAACTAAGTAGCTGCGAATTTCACTCATAGATGGCTTCAGTTGAATTTTAAGGTTTGCAGACCTAATACAAATGTAAAACACTTTTTGTTATTTGATAGATGGCAATTCCGCTGCCAAATTTCGTTCTGGTGGTTTTTCACTCAAAGATGAAAAACACTCTGGCCGTACGGTTAAAGTTGATGACGCCCTAATCAAAGCAATAATCTATTCGGATCGTCACAGTACAACGCGTGAGATTGCAGGGAAGCTTCATGTATCACATACATGCATTAAAAATCACTTAAAACAACTTGGCTATGTTTAAAAACTCGATACACGGGTTCCTCACGAAGCGAAAGAAACGCATTTAACGCAACACATTAACAGCTGGGATTTGCTAAAGAAATGTAATGAAAATTATCCATTTTTAAAACGACTGATAACTGGCGATGAAAAATGGGTTCTTTACAACAATATCAAGCACAAAAGACCGTGGAGCAGGCCAGCTGAATCAACTCAAACAACGTCAAAAGCTGATATTCATCAGAAAAAAGGTTTTGTTATCAGTTTTGTGGGATTACAAAGAAATTGTCTACTTTGAGCTCTAATCACCCAACCCAATGATCAGTTCTGATGTCTACATTGAGCAGGTACTGAAATTAAACAATGCAGTTGAAGAAAAGCGGCCCGAATTGACAATTCGAAAAACAATTGTATTCCATCATGACAATGCAAGGCCACACATATTTCGCCACTCGGCAAAAATGATTGGAGCTTGGTTGGGATGTTTTGCCTCATCTACCATATAGTTCTGACCTTGCACCATCTGATTACTTTTTGTTTTGAAAAAATGTATGTAAAAATTTCAATAATGATGATGATGTCAAATCGTACCTGATTCAGGTTTTGCTAATAAAAACCAGAAGTTTTATGACCGTGGAATTATGATGCTGCCTGAAAGAGGCAAAAGGTCATTGATCAAATAGGAAAAACAATACAAAATAAAGTTATCTAGTTCCATGAAAAAATTGTCCTTGATTTTCTAAAAAAAATCTGCTATTACTTAGTTGCCAACCTAATACAATATCTAAAAAGTTCATGTAAATCCCTTTGTAGCACCATCGCAATGCTTTAAAAATAGATTTATAATATTTAAATATAGATTTTAAGGATAAAAGATATTAAAAAGATTGTTTTTTTTGGAAACGGATGTGAGCGTTTTCTCTCAGCGTTGTAGAGAACATATGATATAAAAAAAATTCTCAACGCGATTTTTAAACGACTTTAAACTTTCACATTATTATACTATCAGGTGTTTTTAAGAGCTTGAGAACTACGAAAGATAATACAAAGGGCAAAACAAAAGAAAAATTCAGTCAGCATGGCTCGATAGAACTCGCCCTTCACCGTAACCGAAGCTTTTTCCTCATTTCGAAATATAACGGATGACATCACCAATATGTAAACTGCACGTAAAACGGACTAAATGCTCTATAAACTTTGCAAAGAGATTTTTTTTCAAAGTAAATTTCCACAATTTAGAAGCGTTGCCCGGCCATTAAACAATGTTTAACGACTTACCAAACCTTAAAGAACAGAAATGTCAATGCCATTCTCAGCTGTCAAAACATAGTCATCGATATCGATAGTTTTAAGGTAACCAAAAATAAATACCCGATAGAATTGAGTGAACTATAAAATTGCTACCCAGAAGTTTTCTATAAATTGAGCTGAACAAGTTTTAGTTTTATAATTCTTAAATAATATTTTAATATTCATAAATGTTTATGGATTTTTACAAAGTTTCGAACTTTGACTGAAAAGGTTTTAGTTATATTATAAGTCAAGTTTTTTATAAAATATTAACAAAAAAAATTTGAATGAAAAATATTGCGAAGATTTTAAAAAACTTAACGACTTTATTATGTCAGCACAAGTGTAGCTTCTCTTGATATTTTGGAGACTCGAAATTTACTTAAAAACTACATATGCTTCAATAGACATTTCTTATAATTTTATTTATTGTAGAAACCAAATCTTCTAGGAACAATGCCAAAGTTACATAGTTACATAAAAATTGGCTCGCCCTAATATATATGTAAATATATTTGTATGAATCCGTGCACGTTTTCTTCATGCGTAAATTAAGCCCTCCGATCCTTCGCAATTTTACTGTGTATAATTCCTCTGGTCCACCACAGCCACCAGCTGCTGTAAATTTTGTATTTCGCTGTCTCTGATTTTCTGTGGAACATTTTTTTTCTTCTCTCTTTTTCGTTTGTGCCTCACTGGTACATTTATTTATTTATTTATTACCAGCAAGCAACATGCTGCGCAGCATTTTTCTCCCACCCCAACTATGCATCCCAGTCCTCCAACTCACACTCATACATACAAGCGCATGTACAAACTCACACAATCATTTTCAAAGTTGATTAAGCAACGCGTTCAATTGCTTCTCTTTCAACTATGCACACACATATACATACATACGTGGGTATGGCACATTGGTTTTGCTGTTTATGTTGCTGCGCTGCCAACCACGCCTACGCACGCAGCCGAGTGCGCTAAAGCGTTTCCGCGCTGTTGCGATGAGAGGAAGTGCCAGTTGTTTAATTTTCGGCAGAACATGCGTTAAAATCTCTTGGGTGTACGCTCGTCAGGCGAAGCGTGAGCAACTGTGGTGCCAACACTAAAACCTACAACAACAAAAGGCTCCAGCAATGAACGCTCAATAAGATACCTACATGCATACATATACTTATAGTAAGTGTAGATTCCGATAGCACGGAATACAAGAACAATACCAAAAAACATTACCCATCTCAGCGGCTACCCTTCATCAACTATGCATTCACCAACGCAAGTGGCAAGTGGAATTTCTTATTTCTCATTCCATTATTTGTACGGCGCGCGACAAATACGTGCAGCTGCGAGTATATACTACAAGAAGCTGAGTGCCGTGAAGTGTTTCACACACATATATATATACTTCCATACACAAATACATACATACACACTAGGTGCTCTGATAAGTTAACTGACGCGATGTGCTGGTATTTTGCCAACGACTACAACAAGTGAGATAAAGCTAGTTGCAACCAAACCACCTTCACATCATCACAAAAAGGCGCCGGCAACTCACGCCGAAATCTTTGTCGAATTGCCAGTTTCATTCAACAATCCATACCCGTCTAAAACCGCATACATCGTTCGCTTGTAATCGGGCAATAAAAATAAATCTTACCCTCTTCCTGTTATTGCGGCTGCTACTTTGTCGCTTTCGGCATACATATAGTACAGGGTTGGCCATATTAAACTGACCCATGTGATTATTAAAAAAATATGGAAAAAGAAACATTTTTTTGTGTTTCATTGTGAAAAACATTTAATTTAGTTCAAGGAGATTCGTTTACATCACTTTTTGAATATGATATCGCGCAAGTGGTCGCCCTTAGCTCGTATAGCGTAATGTGCCCGTTTTTCGGCGTTTTCCATAGTTTTGGCCAGCGTCTCGGCCGATATGGCGGCTATTTCCCGTCGGATATTGGCCTTAAGTGCGCCTAGTGTCTTTGGCTTGTTGACGTAAACCTTAGATTTCAAATTACAGTAAAAAGTTATAGGGTTACTCAATGGGTCAGTTTAATATGGCCAACCCTGTATATGAAGTTGAAAGTGCCACATTAAACAAGTGATGTTCAAATGTAGTGGAAGATGAAGTTCAGGTTGGCACCCATGCAAATAAGTTGCCAATAATTTTTTAAAGGTACAGCAGTATAATTTCTACATAGAAAACCGTATAAATTCTACATAGAAGCGTAGCATTTGGGACAAGAGAAATTTCTTAATTTTTCACTGAATGGCATTTGATTTCCTCACAGTTTATTTCTCACAAATTTTTCGCTTCCTCAATGAAAAACTCGTAGGCAATTCCTTCGTATTATTGAAAGATCAAGTCTCAAAGCTCAACTTTTATTACGATTTTTGAAATGTGTCTATCAAATGACGAGATCTAAACAGCTTAGAAGCAGTACGCTAGCGACCATCTGCTGTTTAGCCTGCAACCTTCCATTTCGAATGCAGTTCCTATCACTTCCTCCTTAAAGAAATAAGTATACGAGATATGAGAATTTGGTTATAGCTCAAAAATTATGAGAAGAAATCCTTTAGCTCCATTTGAAATTTCTAAAACTTTGTAAGTCTATGACCACACATTTTTGGCACATAGTGAGTGTTATTAGATGGAATACGCTGTAAAAGTGATATATGGCACGCTTGCAGAAATTATTTTAATGTTTAAATACAAATAAGTTAACAAAACGAACAATCGCAATTCATAATTCAGGTACTCTCAAAAAACCTCAGATGTTTACGTTTATTCTAAGTAAAAATATATCTCGTCCTAATTGAAAATGATCAAAAATACTTCCAATGCAATTATTATATATTTTACAAAGTTTCATAACGGTTTGAATCCAGTGCTATTTTTGCCATCCTTTCATGCCATGCTTTTTCGCCCATGTGTTTATGCTACCAGCAACACCATTAATTGCAAAAGAAACTGAACTTTTTGCAAATACAAATCTTTTTATTAGCCAATAATTCGTGGTATGATCGCCCTCTGCTTCCAAACGCAAGTTTACTAGGTATGGATTTCAGTATTTTTAAATTCCAGAAATCTCGAGTTTGTAGATAATTATCTATATATATATTATATATTATTATAATATTATTATATATTATTATAATTAATCCCGGTGCTTTCGTTGCTTGTAATGATTCGATGTCTTACGAAGTATTTGAGATGAAGATAGAAAAGTTCCCTTTTATAGCAAAAAAGCAGCATTGACTTTAATCTTTTAGCAAATATTTGGTTTTTGTTTTCTTTTTACTATTAAAGCGATTAATTCAGATGTATGCCTTTTTTGCAAAAAGTTCAATGACTTACTTGATTTTTATTCGAAATGAATATTAGTTATTTTCAAATAAATATTGGAGTCCATTATAACATAAATTTTGTGTATGGGACCTGCACCATAATATAAGAAACATCGGCCTACCATTATTTTTGAGCAATCATATTTGATGGTTTTTAAGTGTACGAGGGGGGTTCAATAAGCACCCGTGTTAGAAATGAAGACATCCCTTTTTCCAAAAAAATTTGTTTTTTATTTTACAACATAGTCCCCGTTTATAAAGACACACTTCTCCCAACGCTCCGATCATTTTTTAGCCCTTCCAATAAATATGATTTGTCAAACTCTCTAAAATACGCCTCTGCCTCGGCGATAACTTCCTCTTTAGAACTAAATTTTTCCCGCGTGAGCCATTTCTTCATGTTATAAAAATCGCAAGGAGTCAGGGTGAATAGGGGGGATGCGGCAGCAATCGATAACGCAATTCATGCAGCTTGGCGACGACAACTCCGGATGAATGTGCTGTGCGTTATCATGGTGAAACAGCGCCTTCTTTTTCGCTAAATGCGGTCGTGTCTCCTTCAATTTTTTGTGTAGGCTGTCTAATACCTCACTATAGTATTGTCCAGTCATCATTCCTCCTTCTTCTAAAAATCAATGAGGATGATGTCGTTCGCATTCCAAAAAATCGTCGATATGACTTTTTCGACAGATGGGACTCTCTTCGCCTTCTTTGAAGTAGATTCACCGGGAAAAATCCATTGTTTTGATTGTTGGTTAGTTTAGCTTAATGTGTAATGATGAATCCAGGTTTCATCAACGGTGACTCGATGCAAAACTTCTTTCAGATCTCACTTAAATTGCTCCAAACACTGCTTCGAAGTTAAGCCGCATCCGCTTGTTGTTGCTTGTGAGCAATCCCGGCTCCCATCGGGCCGACAATTTTTTCATCGCCAATTCATCCTGTATACCATTAATTGCCGATCCGGTAGACACACCTATGGCCTCTATTCATATCCTTTTTGAGTGATTTCCTCGGTAACCACGTCTGCCGGGATGCGCACTTAATTTCGTTTTTTACACAAAATTTGATACAGGTTCTTTGATCCATCTTTTTGAATAGGTAAAAATCGAAGGCGAGCCGAAACACGTGGATGCAAAGCAGCTGTCAATAATTAACTGAACATTCAAAATGGCCGAACTCGTCGGCATGAGTGAGAGACATGATTAGCAACATATCGCCACAAAAAATCCGAAATTCAAATATACCTAACCTGCGAAAATTCAAAATTCGCGATACTTTTTGAACACACCTCGTATAGTTCACTATACACCGACGACTTCAACACAAGGTAATCGCATAAATTTGAAAATAAACGACAATGTGGGTCGGCAGTTGACCTTTAAAGTTCCAAATCAAAGGATTTGCTAGCGGCACACTAAAGTTTTTTGACACAGTTTCCACGAAAGAACATTTGTTATATGTCCGCACAGAGTTTCTATACAAAAGCAGACCAGACTCTAAATGAAATATGCATGTAGATATGAGTAATGTAATTTTAAGCGGACTAAGCAAAAAAATCTAGCAAATCTGATGCTGGTTCACATCAGGCGGTTGCCATGCACACACAAATGAATGCCCCAAAAAATCCCTAAGCACTTATGTATACGCTCATAATTCATAAAACGAAATCACAAAGCACAATACTCATAAGTGGGCAAGCAACCAAGGGATTGAGCCAGTCAGTGCCCTTTTTAAAAACGTGCATACATATGTATAGGTATGTATACACCTACCTATTTACTTATTATTTGGCTCGTGACATTTTTTAACCAAAAGAAGAATTTCTCTAAAATAAAAAATTAAAAATCCCAGCCGACACATTTCTACTATTTTATACACGTCTATGGTGCCAGTTGGAGCGCAAACCAACGTGAGCCGACATTTAAAAGGAAAAATATGTAGGTCGTTCTAGTGAAAGTGCGTCCAACGGCGCTACTCATTTATTTGTTCAAGTTCCCAACAGTTTTGTGCATTTAGTTTGCCGGCCATTTGTCCATGTGGCATGTGCGGCGGTTAGCAGCTGGGCTGACATGAGATTCCATAAATGTAGCTAACAACCAACGCATACTTCCCGCCGTGTTATGGACGCAACAACAACTCTGTCGCTTGGCACACAGTTGGTACATATTGCGGAGTTGCTGCGCAACTTCAGCACTCTCGTGTCTGTGTTTCTTTTCTTTTCTTTTGTTTTCTTTTTTTTCTATGATGAAGTGGTTCTTGTTTTTCTAGCTGTTCTGTTAGTCTTGGCAGCGGTTTTGCGCGAAAGGGTTCCTCTCATTAGACATAGTTTATGACATGCCCCATCTTATGAGTGAACATTATTCACCCTGTTTTGTGCCAAACGTAACTACATAAGTAAGTATACTATATATAAAAACATAAATTTTGTTACATACAAGTTTAAATATTAATAAATATATATAAAATATATACATACATAAGCATAAGGTTGTTTATCGTATACCTTTGTTTTTGACATTTTGAGTGTTGCTTTTATTGTTACCTAATGAAATTACGCCTATAAAAGAGACCACAAAAACACACAAAATTTATGACAAAATGTTGGTGAAACACTTTAAATTACAACAACAAAAAGTAGTATGCCATTTTGTTACCATGCAAAAATGGGCACGGCAGGAATGCTTTTAAGCCGTGTACAGCTATTAGAAGTGTCAAACAATTAAGTCCATGTTCGATGTTGAATTTATGGTTTAAGGTTTCGACGTCGAATAATATAAATACTTTACGCCTTAAACTCAAACATTCAAAAGCGGGATGGCACAGCTTCGCACAAGGCGGTATCGTTGCAGTACCTAAACTGCTTCAAACACAAAGAGGTTCAGCTATATCGAGTGCGAAATTGAAGCTAGTTAAGGAATGATTTCATTCACAAATAATAAATAAAAATTGTTAAGTAAATGCTAAGTATAATCATGAAGAGATAAACATTGTTTTCCTAAACAGCAATCAAAGAAACTAATATACAAGTCGTGTACCTAAAACAGTAAGATGAGGTGTAAGTATAAATACGACTGTCAAATATCCAGCACTATGTTAAGAACTACCCTAAAATTAAATTCAAAAGAATAAATTTTTATATTTTTCCAAAGTCAAGCAAGTCCTTAACTATCTTCCAATTCTTTAACTAGCTGCGTCTTCGTACTGTTCCTGTACATAAAATTTACAGCAAACAGATGAAGAATATCAGAGCTCTCTGAAAACCAACTTAATTCTAAGGGAACTGAGCAAATATAATCTCGAAATGAATTGTTGAACTAAATTCATAGTATTATCTAATAATCGTTCTCTGTAAGTTATAAGAAATGTTATCTTAACTAGTTAATTATACGTTTATTACTTTAACGATAGATTAGATTCAACACAAAATATCATTTAAAAAGGTGTCTAACAGCAAACTTCCTTAAAGCTATATTCGTCTATCCATTTTGACTTGCGCCTGTAAAAGTAACATTTTGTTGTGAGTTCAACGCAAGTGCAGACAAGCCTGAGCAGTTTGATGGAATAGTCGAAAAATTCAGCCACTACAAAAAAATCGCAATAATGGACGAAAACAGATCAGCTTAGACAGAGTTCGAAGCTTGGTAAGCTATAGTAGCAGATTCCATTAAACATTAAGCTACGATCTGCTCTTTATACCGAAAAACACGAGACCCAACCGATCATCCCGCAAAGTACGAAATACCAAGTGGCGTCGCGCTTGTCTGAGAAAAATATGTTATATTCCCCCTAGCATTCGTATACAATGCATTTGATAATACCTTAAATATGAAAGCTTTAAAAATCCAATTTGTCTTAAACCACACTATGTATTTATTAACCAGGACAAAAAAAGAGCAACAGACAACTTCACTCACGTACACTTGAAAAATGAATAACAAAATTAAATACTTGATTTATGTCATCATAAAATGGCAAAATTGGAATAAGCAAATACGCGAAACCACAAAAAAACAAAAGTCTGAAAAATTCAAATATTATAAAATACTTACGGGAATGCAACAATAGCAGCAGTTCCAGTGACAGGCAGAACAATCAAAACAGGATATGAGAACATGACAGGCTGGTATCAGCATTTCATTGTGAGTGAAAAAATCAGCCACCAAACAAGAAGAATATCATACGCCGAGCCAAAAATACAAACTTATACAATAGAACACACACACATACACACACAAGGAGAACAATACAATGGGGGGTTAGAAGACAATAGCACAATAATTTTAAAACAGGAGCGAAAAAGCGCAACGATAACAGTAATAACAAATAAAATGCCAATGCAAATATATAAAAAAGCAAGGCAAAAAATAAATATAGCGAAGGAAGTCAAGCGATTGCGCACAGAACTGCGCAAGAAACGGGATGATAAAGCTGGAACACAATTCAATTTAAAAGAAAATTGCTTCACAATTTCAAATAAAAGTCAAGTATCTAACATTTGTAAATCATTTTTTTATTTTTTTATTTATTTATTTATTTATTTGTTTTATGTAGAATCAAGCATGTGGATAATGAGGGCTAGAAGTGACATGATAACTTTAAATAACAACAGATTTGACACAGGAAATAAAACTTGCTCAATGTGTAATTTAGGCGAGCTAAAAAACATAGCACATTTCCTGGCGAGCTGCCCAATATTAAGAGAATACAGGAAAGCATTTTTCGAAAAATTTACCTTAAATGATTCACAACTGCTTGAGATTATCAATGGGGGAAATGATCTTTTGAGCTTTTTCGTTTTATTAAATGTGCCTGTAGATACAGAGATTACTTAATATAAGAGTTTAACTGGTTTTAAAAACCGTAAACTGAATAATTGTTTTGTACGAAAAATAAATCGACTCATGCTATTGTCGTTAAATTATTGTTAATATTTATTTTTTCTTAATATGACAATAAGTAAATTTTAAATTTTGTATATTTTACTTTTATTTGCAATAAATACTACTACTAAAATACTACTACAGTGATGTTAAATTCAAAAGCTGACATCGGGAATCGGCTGAAGGCTATGGCTCTGAAAAGTTCAACGGCCGTGAGGTGAATTTTATGAAAACTTTTAGAATACGCTCAATTATTTTTATTTTAGTGGATTGAAAGAGTCGCCAGATATAGCAGCATAATCTAAACGAGCCCAAACAAATGCTTTACGCAACTATTTGAGAGCATACGAATCTGAGAAATGTGTATAATTACTTCGGTTAAGAGCTAACATAACGTATGAATTCAAAACTAAGTAATGAATGTGAGTTTAGAGTCGAAAAATATCCCTATGCTTTTCATTTGGTCTACAGTTTTCAGTTCACTCCTCGAAATATGATGGGTGTACTATATGAGAAAGAAAGAGACTATATGTCGCGATGTCTGAATTCCCGCAAAACTAAAACGGCTACGCAAAATGACGTTGCTCAATACCAACAGCGCTGTCAGAATTGGGAAGGACCTCTCCGTGACTCGCTGTCGTGTGACTTCTTTAACGTAATGCTGGAAAAGATTGTGCGAGCCGCAGAACTTAATTGCTCAAACACAATTTTTTATAAGAGCGTACAGTTGTTGGCATATGCCAATGATATTGACACCATCGACCTTAACAACCGCGCTGTTAGAATTGAAGAATTTTGGACCTTTGGAAGTTAGGGACGCCGAATATCGCATAGACCCAGCGGCTTTCTTGGCTGGGTAATGTCGTCCAAATGTCGTGCAAGCTCTCCGGCACAGAAATTATTCGATGCGGTACCAGTAGGTGGTAGCAGAGGAAGAGGAAGGCCTCATCTGCGTTGGAAATATCAGGGTTTGGCTTCACTTGGTGTGTTCAACTTGCGCCGGTAAGCACGAGAAAGAAATGACTGGCGCGCTTTGTTAAACTAAGCCAAAATCGCGAAAGCGAGTATCACGCGGACGGGAAATTGTGTTCTCTAGCGCAACTGTGCAGGTACTATCCAAGTTAGGAAGGCGAAATAGAATCCGAAATAAGCTAATCTACTTAACAATACTTTATGCGAGACCTTGTCAAAAGCCTTCGAGAAGTCAGTGTAGATACTATTACTTGATAACCAGTCTTGAAGTGTAAGAATAACTCAGAAAAAATTGCAAAGCTAGACACACAGACCTTCCACTAATAAAACCATGTTTATTCGGGCTCATAAGACTAGAAACAGCAAAAATCAGCTTTGCATTTTTTCCCCTTGTTCTCTCCTCTCGGGAGCATAGGACCTCGACAAGACTTGTCTCGCGTTGGTTTCGTTAATCTATTTGATTTCTGACAGGGTAGATGATTAGCCGCTATCAATCCTAAGTAGTGGAAATGCCCACCTGTCACTGCTCAGGAATAACGCCTTCTTACTGCTTGGAGCGTCATCTATATGTCACATTTTTCTGCCAGAAGTATCACACAGATGGTTGAGCACTCCGGTAAAGTGGTGTGTCTGCGGTATTACCGCGGCTGCCCGCTTCCTCTTGCTGGCGCCATTGATGCAATGTGTAACTGTGTATTTTTCTTTGTTTTTACTTGTTTTAGACAATGCAAATAATCCGCTGACTATTGTGTAAAGTATAAGTTTTTGGGTTTGAGTTTTTTTTTATTTTTTGTTTTTTGTCAATTTCGCAATAGGTTTATAGTTTGTGGCGTCGTTCTTATTTCTAATTTTAAAAATTGAAGTTATATGAGTCTTTTTCCAATAGTGTATAACTAGCCCAGTGGAGAGTGATTTATTAAAAACTAGCTAATTTATGGCTTAGTAAGCGAGAAACTACCAGGTCTACTTTGGACTAAGTAGGCAACTGAGTAGTAAAGTCCTCTCTCGACGAACAAAACTAACACTCTACAAGACTCTCATCATGCTCGTCCTAACGTATGGCGCAGAAGCTTGGACGATGACAACATCCGATGAAGCGACGCTTGGATTGTTCGAGAGAAAGATTCTGCGTAAGATTTTTGGACCTTTGCACGTTGGCAACGGCGAATATCGCAGACGATGGAACGATGAGCTGTATGAGCTTTACGACGACATAGACATAGCGCAGCGAATAAAGATCCAGCGGCTACGTTGTCTGGGTCATGTCGTCCGAATGGATACAAACGCTCCGGCTTTGAAAGTATTCGATGCGGTACCAGCTGGTGGTACCAGAGGAAGAGGGCGGCCTCCTCTGCGTTGGAAAGATCAGGTGGAGAGGAACTTGGCTTCACTTGGTGTGTCCAACTGGCGCCGGTTAGCACGAGAAAGAAACCACTGGCGCGCTTTGTTAAACTCGGCCAAAATCGCGTAAGCGGTTATAGCGCCATTTAAGAAGAAGAAGCGAGAAACAGTTTTTGAGAAGAACAGGTGAGAGAGCATCAACATCGGTTATGGATGAGAATTTCACAGTTACAACCGTTTCTTGAACGTCTCCTTCTGTAACGGATATTGCTACAAAGGACAAACGGGAATCTGTAAAACCTGAATGACTTAGTTCAATATTCGAATCGCATACAAAAGCAGCACTAAAAAATTCCGCAAAAAGATTTGACGTTTCTTCTGCAGAATTGGCATATTTGCATCTATGAAACATAGGAGATGGAAAACTTGAAGTCGATTATATCCATTTAATAAAATCCCAGAAGGCTTTCTTGTACTCCTTCATGTTGCGTTTGAAATTCCGGAAATAGCTTCATAAAATCAGCCAGCTTGTATTTATAAATATGATAAAGATCTGCGCTTTATGAAACTTTGTATTTTTTGTATAACTTGTAGCCACGACTTTTCAAATGCTTGAATTTTCTACTATTCCAGGGTAACTTTTAAGTATTTCTTGGTAGGTTGCATAGGAAAATATTCCAAGCACTAACTATTTAGCTTTGATGTGCACAGGGTGGTATGTGCAGTGTGATCCAAATGCAGTTTTTTTTTCTTAACCAAAGCTTGTTCTCACACGCACAGCTCCTTTCCAATCGAAATTTTTGCGTATCATATGCTGCAGATGACTTCCTTTACCCTAGAACCAAAACAGAAAATAACTGTATGAAAGTGAATGCTGCGTTGGGCAAACAGTCAATTTAATGATACGAATTTTTTCCCGAAACGAATCACACACCACTGAGCTTATATACATATATATAATTGGCGCTTACACCCTTTTTGGGTATTTGGTCGAGCTCCTCCTCCTATTTGTGGCGTGTGTTTTGATATTGTTTCACAGATGAAGGGACATACAGTTTCAAACCAAATTCGACAGATATATATATATATATTTTTATTTTTATGATGAGCTTTTTTATGGCAGAAATACACTCGGAGGTTTGTCATTGCCTGCCGAGGGGCGACCGCTATTAGAAACATGTTTTTCTTCATTTTGGTGTTTCACTAAGATTCGAACCTATATTCTCTCTAAATTCCGAATGGTAGTCACGCACCAACCATTCGGCTACAGCGACCGATCTGGCTGCTGTCAAAGAGAATACGCAACTAAATTCAGGAACCTAAATTCGCCATGAATCCAATTTAAAACAAAAAGTTTCAATTAACTGATCTACAGAAAAAAAACTGCGAAGTCTGCTACTCAATAGTAAAGAATAAAATTGCTGATTTTACCATTTGAAAATTCGTTTTGCGGATATAACATTAATTCGTAGCCTCTGTTTTTCGAAGATACTTCTGACTGCCTGGCAGCTGCGATCTGACTCCGTAAGCATTGTTTGTGGAATTTTGCTAAACTGGATGTTAGTGAATAATTCAGAAGAGAATTAACTGCTCAAAGCAACTATCGCCTTAGACAGATTGGCATGATACATTATTGTGATGCCAAACAGAGCAGCAGCATTTACAATTGGAATATTTGCTCATTCGCATAAAGGCTCAGGAAATAAGGCATTCTTCATTTTAGTTTTAAATACTCGTTTATATATTATACATATATCTGCATCTATATTTAAGCCCACACATACATACCAGCAGCACTATTCATACAACACACAATGATTACTTAATAATAACATAAATGGGATTATGAATATCAAAAGCGAAGCTCAGCACGGAAGCAAAAGGAAACATGAAAAGGCAAAGGATATGCGAATATTCACTTTTGGAATGTTGTTGCAAATGTTAGAGGAGATAACAAAATAAATTCTTTTTGATTACGTTCATGCATATAATACACGTAAATACTTTTATATTTATGTGCAAATATACATATATAAATAGAAAAGTACAGTTTGAGATAACGAAGAAGTGCATGGAAAGACGGTAAATTGAATGAGCAGATTACCGAAATTAAATAATGACTACTTTGAATATGGCGCATTCTTCACAACATAGAGATCAAACCGATTGATGAAATTTTTCAATATACAGTGCATTTAATAACTCTAGCACAGGGACCTACTGACAAGTTTCGCCACTTCAATTTTTTCTTATTTAATTAGAATGAAATTATAATAATTTTTTACAAATTAAAAAAAAAACAAAATTCAATAAATTTCCATAAAAATTTTGAACTTCTTTTTGTTTTTTTCTTTTTTAAAATTTTCGAGTAGGCAGTTTTATTTCCCATAGAATTATGATGAATTTTTTCATGTGTATTTTTCTATATGGCGAATTGTCCCATTGCAAGAAAGGGCTCGGGTCCTATTGGTAACGAGGCCGCGGTCTCTCTAGCCAATGCGTCTGCTACCTCGGTAGTTATCCAGTTATACCCCTGTATAATGGGATCCAAATGAGCCCGATGGGATTGTGCGTTCTCGAAGCACCCAAAGACCAGTGAGCACTTAACCTCACAGGACGACAATGCCTTGAGTACTGCCTGGTTGTCGCTCAGAATGGCTAATTGGTCATTCCGGAGATTCCTGTATACATTCATGTCTGCTCATTTAATTCAATAGAATCTCAGAAGAAACACTTAAACATTTTATTAATAAAAAGTTGGTGCGTACAAAATCCTCTACTACAGGTAAAGTTAGAGTTTTAATATCTAATATTACCACTGAATTCGCATCTGCATATGTCGGGTGTTGTTTTAGCTACATAAAAACTACCGATATCGATAACTAAGGTTTGACAGCCGAGAATGGCAAACTGCGTTGACATTTCTGTTCAGTAAGATTTGGTAAGAATCGTTTAATTTCCATATTGTGGAAGTTTACTTTAAAATAAATATATTCGCGAAGCTCATAGAGCGAAATGTTAAAGAAGACGTAAGACAAAACTTCGATTCGCCGTCATTCTCAACTTGCTGGTATTTGTCATTCGGCTTGTCTTATCTGCCGATATAATACAGCTCGTGCAAGAATTAAAGCTAAATGGTCATCGTTTGCGTTGCATTTTTGCTGATTGGGCTCATTTAGATTTATTATTCAGATTTATTTGAAAAAGTTGTCAAAAATTGGACTGATCGAATGGACCATGTAACTCGTAGCTCTTTAAAAAAACACCCGACAGTTCTGAATGCAGGAGATGTATTATCTTCATAAATATACATATGCTGCTGCCTATACAAGTAAATACCAACACATGTACGCATTGACATCGACATTTGTAACTCCGTACAGTTATTTTGATCAGCTTACCTTCACTTGGGGCAGCTATGCATAACCAAATACGCACAAGTACATCCATAGTTGTAATGAGATAGTGCCTTAATTGGATTTTGCCACATGCGATAAGTCTACTGTATAATAGTGACACCATGTCTCATATGCATATGTTGTGTTCGGGCTAAGCTCCTCAGGTATTGTTTTTGTTGTAAGAATACACAGTCCAACAGTTTTACAAACTTATCATAGTATTCAATTGACAAATGCCACTAACTAGTAAGGAGAACATCCTCTGAATCAATTTTGCTCAAGACAGTACTAGGCCAGAGTGTCAAATTTTTTTCGCTGGTGGATAAATTTCGCATAGTTTATCGACTTCAAATATAATTTCTGTCCTCGAACTGCTATAGTACAATATATTTAGTGAAGAATTTTTTCGTAGTGCATTTAAAGAAGGTAGAGCCTTCTACACAAATGGCAATTTTTGAGCCTTTGGCAAAAAATGTGTATATAATGAAAGTTTATTGAAAAAGGCAGTTAGAGTATTTCATAGAAATTTTAAGCACACAACTACCGAAGACAAAAAACTCATACGGTTTAAGATGTGTGCTCACAAAAGCTTTGCATGTAAACAAATACAAAAATGATATTTAACAAGGATTGATTTATATGACAGCATTTTTTGTCTTACTGTATTGCATAAGTTACCCTACAAATTCATTTGAAATACTTTTTGGGAATAGAAATCTGTATATGGCATGTGAAAATTGGTCTAAGTCGATTTCTACTATATTTAAGTATTATTATCAATTGTAGAATTTCACGACAATTATTTGCGTGGAACATCTTAACACTATAGCTTTTCTGCCAGCAGGTCAATTTGACCCCTATTTTGAGAAAACTACTTTTTTTAGGAGCGCATTTTAGAACTAAACTGTACAACCCAGTGTTCCTGATGCATATTGTCAGTCCCCATACGGCGATATCCGACATCTGATTTAGAGTGGTTAACATACAGGGTTTGATTGAAAAGTAATTAGCCTTCCCGCGGGGAGTGTCTGCCAAGCGATCAACCGAATCTGCACTGCAAAATCCTAACATACTTTTAAACCAGCTTTCACGCGCGGAGCGATGTTGACTGCACCGCTGTTGCCAGCGAACTGGGACCGGTTTCTAGTGGAAGGGGAAGGTCCAATGATCATTTTCCCTCACCAGCCGATTCGGTTGATCGCTTGGCAGACGCTCCGCGCGGGAAGGCTCATTACTTTTCAATCAAACCCTGTAGAGTCCCAGGATGACGAGGCCTCTTTCTGAAAAGCGAAGAAGCAAGTTACAGAGGAGATAAGAGATCGTTTTTTTTGTTCTCATCGTTTATGCACTGTCCAGTAAACTAAATACTTCACTAAAAATACTCTTAGATATATGTATCCTCGCTTTACAGAGTGAACTTGTACACACCTCGAAAACATTTTTCCAAACACATCAAAGAGAATTATGCCACCATTCAAGAAAAAGTTAGGTGAAATTAAACATAACAAAAGTTAAAGAGACTAAAGTAAACGCTAATAAAAATATAAATGTTTCAAGTAAATTTTCAGAATATTCAAACGTATAAATCGACATATTCGATTTCAATGCACAATCACTCATGCGTTCATACCCAGATGCATATCATATGTCAAAACTGGAATACACGCTTTACGCTTACACTGACATATATAGCAAACTTGTTGATTTAAATATGAGTGCCTGATATTACAGGGGAGCTGCCACCTTCTGGCGGAATATGAAAGCAAATACGAGTACGTTTATAGGGGATGTCGGTTGTAGTTGTTTTCAAGCCTACAAACAACACATAAATATGTTATGCATGATTACATATTTAACATGCATATACTCGTACATGTGCACATATGCGTGTATGCAAATCAAATACAGCCGACGACTACCTCAAAATTCAGCGAAGCAGAAATGCGTACAACGCGTCGTATGAGTGCCATGTATCGATAACTCAAACAAATGAGTACTTTGATATATACATTATTCATTTCACGTATAATATACATATATTACATACATATGTACATACTGTATATAGTATAGAAACATGTTTAAGTATATTTCCGCTTATAACTGCTGCTAGCATTGGCATTTTTATTATGCTTTTCGTACGCCTTTATGAGTTTTTGCCCTGTTTCGCAGTGCGTTCGCCATTTCAGCGACTTGACGTTTATTTTTTGGTTACCGAGAAAAATTTTCTTTACCTTTTTTCAAGTTCATTCGAAAATATTGCTTTGCAGATTTAAATGAAAAAAATAATTTTTAAATTTTTTGCACATAATAAAAAATTGATAATTGTTTTTCAAAAATAAATCGATTTAGTGGTTTCTGAATACGTTTCAAGTCTAGAACTAGTTCATGACTATTATGTGAGAGAACGGGTGTGTAGTGGTATTTTGATTTATAAATTTTACTATATTTAAAGTGCGTTTTTTTAACTGTAGCACAGGGACTTAGTAATTCCTTTTATTTGCTTCTTACTTAATTGTAAATATATTGTTTATGAAAATATATTAATTCTCATACAATAACACATAAAACCAGGTTTCAAACTTTGTGCAAACTAAAAACAAATCTGTAAATTTTCAAAATAATTTCAAACTTTTTAATCAGACATTTTATAAAAAATTAATTACGCAGTTTATGGACCAATAAATTTTGGTACAATAAAGTTTGAAATGGCTCAAAAATCCTGTCATCATCATCAATCATCAGTTTTTAACTATTTGTTTGCTCATGCTGTTGAATGTTTTCCTCCATGCAAAAAAATTCAAGCAATCGTGAGTTTCGAACCCAGACCCCACCAAGTGATAGCCACGCAAAAATTATGAAAAAATTTAGTTGACTTGTAATTTGATGATTGCTATCATTCATCACCAGACCCTCCTGTTCTACCGCGTTTTGAAAGTTAGTTGTTCATGTTTCCCATGTGTATGAGCTTTGACTTAAGTAGCTTCATTCGCAGCTGCAATAACGATGAAGAGATGAAGAGCGTTGACATTGTCTCACTCTTGCCAGATCGCGATATCGCTGTCTAAACACTTACTTCTTTGGATATCTAGCAGACTTGGAATCGGCAGCCATCCACAGTATTTTATCGTTTATGTGATTTCACCACATTGCGACTTGAGTCGAAACTAGTGGTATCACTTGGACTTGGAGCTTATAGCTCAGAGTATTACAAATGTGTTATGAGTCGCTTTAGAAAAGCCTTGCAAAATACGAGCAAAAATCTAGCATGGCAGATAACGACGTCACTTAGTAAAATTTTACTCAGCTATTCACTAGCTGAAATCGTTGGAATAGTTCATGGAACATGTGGATCAAAAATGGTACAAAATTAATATCAAAAAATTGATTTCTAGCAGAAGAAAAGATGATTGAGCATAGTAAAATTCATTCTCTTTTAGCAAATCGTACCATCTGTGAAAGTACAACTCGCCACTGAAAAATTCATATTTCAGATTATGACATAAGTGAACAGGTTTCGGGATTATGGCATGTATGACTGTCATCCGTGCACAAAATTGAATTGCGCAATAAATACAGGAACAATTTAAGCATACTGAAATTATTGTTACTAAATGATAATTTCAAATACACTTTGACACTGTAGGAGTAATTATATATTAAACCCGAATCAAACGGAGCTGCATAATGATCGATATTATTTCACAGACTTTGTTGGTGCATATTCAATGGAGATAGTCACTTCCTACTGAGTAACTATATATTAATGTATATAGTAGAACCGGAGGAACAGCTTTGGCATCTGAATATTTCAAATTTCTCAGAATATACTCGAAAGGCTCTTTTGTCAAGTGAAAGTGCTTTAAAAATTAATGAGCTTTAAATAAACTTTCTGAAATAAAATATAAAATGCTGACTACAATCCCTCAACTGTTCTCTTATTATGTTTTCATATCCTTCGCTATCACTTGAACTTAAATAGAAAAACAAAGTCGGTGCATGTTACGTTAATTTTGACAATTTTATATGTATTGTGAATCAAAAATACTACCCAAAATGCAGTGGAACTTAAAAACCATTGTGAATTGAAAATACATCACAATATGTTTGCATTCATCATCTCATTACGATAATACGATTGAGGCAATAGGTTCACGGATGTGACGAGCAGAGCCTATTTGTTTCTTCTTTCGTCTTTTTGATTAGAGCTGACAATTTGTCATACTGCATGGAGATTTCACTTATAAACCGAAAACTCCAGAATTAAAGGTGGAGTTACGGCAGGAATTTCTTTGGCATCGTAGTGATAAAGAATCTTCCCATACACATAGGCTAGCACTTTATTCTTTTTACATGTTGTCGAGCAGCTATTTAGGATCTGGCGTTTTTGAAACTTAATTGAGAATGGATATAAAGCGTACAAAAAGTGGGTTCCTTGATCAACTTAAGTGTAGATTAAAGCCCAGCCCAAAAAATGTTAATAAACCGGATTTTAAGTCTACACATTCTGCAGTTAAAGAGACACAGATAATAAGACTAATCAATAAGAATAATAGTAACAAACATTAGCCTATTGATGGGCAATGAGACTATGTATTAACTACAATGATTACGGCAAAGCTGCAAGGATACAAAAGAAAAGGAGGTGGTCGGAGTCTTTTGTCTAAATAGCAAAGTTTAATGAAGATGCGAAGCACCACTCTTGGGTGCATTTGACAGCCTCCCCAATATTATCAATTGCATCGCTGGGCCGGTTGAACATTATCATGCAAGTATCATGGATTTCAAACCGAAATTTAGTTACCTTCCACTTGTACTTACACAGTCTCTTCGCCACGACCAGTAATAACAAGACGGGAGAATGTTTCCCGATGATGATTTTTAATAAGAAATTAACTAAGAGGGAAAATGGGATTTGTATATTCTTGCAGAACAAAAAGTGGAGATTTTCGAAAATGTATACTTTCTCGTAGAGTAATTTAACATAAAAATTTCTTTCATTACAAAAACGGCAATCTTGCTCTACTTCACAAATATTTCCAATGATAAACTGTCGTATAAAAATGTATATTATAAAAACTTTTATGATGAGGTTGAATTTCCAAATTTGAAAAAACAATCATTGGCATTGCATTAACTATATTCTCTACACTCAAATACAGGCACCGTAAAAGGTTTTCTTTGTAATAAACAATAAATGGGAAAAAAGAAATCGGTTAGGGTCACATACCCTTAACAGCACAGTAAAAATAAGAGTTAGCTTTGATCAGTATCACTTGTATTGATTTTATGGTATCGAATATTCATTTGAAAACATTTAAAGTCCAGGTAATGAAATTGAGAAAAGTAAGATCTGAGAAATATGTATGTATGTAGTATGTGTTTTTTGTGGTTTATTTTATGGTTGTATTAAAGTGGGGTAAAAGAAACAGGGATTGTCGTACTCAAAAAGTAGAAAAAAGGGAAATTTGTTTTTTTTTATTTCATGGCATCACTGCCACGACCTTAGCCTAAGGGGCACCAGAACAAATAGTAAATTGAAAACAATTTAAATTAGCCAAATTTCAATTTATTTTCTATTTTTCAAGAATTCATTTTTTAGTAAATGTTTAAATACCACGAAATTGGAAAATCTAGGTAGTAATTAAAAAAATATCCGCTTTAAATATTTAAGTGAGACAATTGTTTGAATATTTATTTTTCATGCTTTTTTGTATGAAATAAGCTATCAGGAATTGATTGATAGTCGGTGTAATCTTTTAAGCTTGGCAATATAACGGGTATGTTCTTAGATGCACAAAACTTTTTTCTACTGAAACCCAAAAAATACAGGGTCAGGGGTAAATATTTTACTTACATTAGTGTAATGATGACACAGGGCAACAAAATGAAAAAAATATTGTATTATATTTTACTCTATTAAATAAAAACTATTAACAGAATTTGTTAGTTCCACTGCTCAAAATAATGATCAATATAAGAACAAATTTTAAAATATTATTTCTAAATATTTCAAATTGTTTTTGGATAATTTCAGATATTCTCTTCTTATCTCAGAATTTCGTACAAAAGCAGAACTGTAAACTTTGAGGTAACATAAAATTAAAAAAATTACTGAGACATTTGCTAAATTGCGTGTTTTCTCATTTTCCTATCAACCGTTCACAAGCGGAAGAAATTAGCTGTCCCATCGAAAGTTCTGCAGGCATAAAAAGCCTCCTGTTATCTTTACTTTTCTGAAGTTTTTCTTCCATTATTAATGATTTTTTTTTATAATTACCTATACATACATATATATAATAAGTATAATAATATTTTATTATGTCTCACCAGCATAAAATTGCATAAAACACGGATAATATAATACACGTATGTAGCTGAATGACTCATTTATGTTAGTCTGTTGTTTATGGGCTGTATAATAAATAACACAAGTGTCATATTTCAACCAAATGAGTAGACAAAGAAAACCATACAATTGATGTAGAAATGATTCGCTAATAAATGACATTTGGACAACCCACTGTACAAATTTACATGTATACAGTGAGTCAAAAAAGTTTTGTCACAGCGAGTTTTTTTACAACACAGATTCAGAATGGCTTTAATGTCAGTTAAATCTTTTTTTTTTAATTAAAAAAAGTATATAATTCATACTACAACAAAAACAACATATTATTTCCAGTTTCAAACTTTGTACAACATTAAAAGAGGCCGTACAAATGGAAGTTTACAATTTATTTTCAAAAGTCAGAAACATTCAACGAAATTTCAAGCATTTTACTCAGAAATTGCAGAAAATTCTCATTGATTTTTAATATTTGTTTTGCTGAGGATTTTGTACATATTCTCCATACGCTTGAACAATTAATGGAAACAAATTCAGAGACCGTCAGCAGAAGAATTGCTAAAAATGAACGGAAATTGTCAGCAGTTTCACACTTGCACTTTGCCCCACGTGAATTTAATGAGTTATAACATTTTATGCCCCAAAAAGATTTTCGAATTTGGAGTAAAAAGTTCGAATTACTGATGAAACTTTCGTGAATATTTTGAGTTTTTCACCAAATTTTAAACTTCGATTTATACGGCCCTTATTTTACTCGCAAACATATTTTCTTACAGAAATAACGAAATAAATTTAGCATGGAAAACATTGTGAGTATTGAAAAAAAATCACTGTATGAAACCTTTTTTCACTCACTTTATGCACGAACAATTGCAAACTAGAAGACAAATTTGAACGGAAACACAAATAAAAACATTGGGAATCAAAAATAATGATGGTTATAAAATAGAAACGTGTAGTTGGCAAACAGCCATTTTTTCCAGAGCGGCTATGCGTGGGTGACTTTTTGTGACTCAATGTTGATGTTGTGGGTATTTTTGCGAATTTTAATATATTTTTGCTATCTATGGTTAGAGACCGCAGTAGCCGAATGGGTTGGTGCGTGACTATCTTTCGGAATTCAGAGAGAAGAAGGTTCGAATCTCAGTGAAACACCAAAATTAAGAAAAAGTGTTTTCTAATGGCGGCCGTCCCTAGGCAGACAATGGCCCACCTTCGAGTGTATTTCTGCCATGAAAAAGCTCCTCATAAAAAAATATCTGCCGTTCGGAGTCGGCTTGAAATTGTAGGTCCATGCAATTGAGGAACAACATCAAGACGAACGCCACAAATAGGAGGAGGAGCTCGGCCAAACACCCAAAGAGGGCGTACGGGCTAATTATATATAAAGGGTTTTCCAATAAGAGGTGTTATTTTGATATTAAAAAAACAATGCTATTTATTAATATAAATGATCGGATATTTATTTCATTATAAAGAGAAAGGAATGCCGTTAATAGGGGAAAATAACATCAGGCAAATGACCACCACGACCACGCTTACAGGACAATATCCTTTTCATGAAATTTTCCATAACCGCATTGTAAAGTGGCTGCCCTATGTCCTCGATAGCCTCACGAATTCCATCTTTGAGGTCTTGAATCGACCCTGGGCTGTTGCCGTAGACTTCCTTTTTCACGTGGCTTCAAAGAAAAAAGTCACAAGGTGTTAAATCACAAGATCTCGGGGCCAATTGTGATCACCTCTTCGGAGATAACACGGTCTGAAAACTTTTCCCGTTAAAGATCAATGGTTTCGTATGGCTTGTTTGGAACGTAGCGCTGTCTTGTTGAAAATAATCGATGTCCAGATCAATACCATCCAATTCCGAGCATAAAAAATCGTGAATCATCTCTCGATAACGCAATACATTCACAAATAACACCTGTTATTGGAAAACCCTATGTATATATATGGTTAGGGAATATTTATAGCGAAAATTAATAGTGTTTTCTAGACCTTCAATCCTACGCACTTGAAACATTAGTATTCTCCACTTTGAATTTTCTTTTTAATATTTTCGCCAGTCCCACATCAGTAGACTTGAACGGGTTCAAAAAAAATTTCTTCGTTTTCTACTCAGAACTTTAAATTTCGCTGATCCGATTCTTTTTTTTTATTAAATTTAAAATCGTTACAGAATAGAATAAGTATAATTTCACTATGCTTTGTTTGCGATATTAAAAATGAGACGATTGACTCAAAATTAGTCTTAGAGTGGATTCATTTCCACATAGCCCAAAAAATCTTCGGAATAATAATTTATTCTTCCTAGAGCGGATTGAAACTGTTTATAACACTTTTCATGTTCAAGATTTCAAGTTCTTTGGCCTTTGATATTTTATCTTCTAAACGAACTTACAAATGTCCTATCAATAAATTTTTTAAATAATTGCGAAATATGTACTATAATTGTTACAAATACTGTTAGTTTTATGCAGTCTGAGGGTTACCTCGTATTTCTAGATTTACTAAATAAATAACTAGGACAACCCAAAAATACCGCTTATGAATTAATGGCTAATGCCCATTCTATGTATAATATGATTTGACCGCAGCAAATTCTAAGCATATACTTTTAGCTGGGTAAAATTCTTTTAGTTTGGCTCACCAAGCATGAAGTTAAATTAATTGCGCTCGATATCACTGAAAACTATTCTAGAGCTTTCAACTAATAACCAGGGCATCCGATCCAAAATAAAATTTGGAAATTTGAATGCAGTTTTTCAAGCCCTAAGTCGCTTGTGCTTGGAATACGTACTGTATGATTCTTCTTAGAGCTTGTTGTTGTAAATATCAAATCTTTTGCTTCCACTACTATTACTTCAAAGGGGCTAGGAAGTTATACAACTTCTTGCAACTGTTCATGGCCCGCCTAGAGCGAGTGAAAAATTAGCTAAAGCAATCAACAAGTACACCAACTAGTTTCCAATATCAAAGTGTTTGTAAAGGCGCCATCACGAGTTGATCATATTAAAGCCAGTGAATCTTAGCTTCCACTACTCATGCACCCATTACTACTACCCAAGGGGTACATGGCGGAAAGCAATTAACTACTATGAAAAATAGTAATTGAAAATATTAAATATATTTTCACGTTGTTGAACAAGTAGGATCAAAATATATTAAAATAACCAAAAAGTTATTGGATGACGAAAACTTTTGTGAAAAATGTATATTTATGTCGTGATATTTTGGCTTTCTGATAAAACATATATTATTCTGATTCTGATCTTAAAACATTAGAATCATTCGTTTTGCCACTTACGACTCAAACACGGTTTATATCAAAGGTCGAAAAGTTTATTGAACAAAGTGCTTGCGAGTATTTCCACCAAAAGTCCAGCGAAGTCAAAATATTAAAAGCTAATAAAAGTAAATTATTTTAGTATATTTGCAAAGCGAAACAATCAAATTTAATGTAAAAAAATTTAATATGTGTATATTTATATATTCATAACCCATTTCGGGATATTTCTGAAACTATTTTTTTTAAATGTATTTTTGTTTATAATATTTAATACTACATATTTTTGCTAATTATTATTATTTATATAAAAAAGTGAGTAAATTACAAATTTTAATTTCCCAAGACCTTTGGCTAGAACTCGAATGTTGTGTTAAGTTTGTTGTTATCATGTGAATATACTCTGAATACTTCAGTTGATTCAAATGCTTTTTACTAAGCTTTTTTATATATAACTTCCTAAAAAAAACAAAAAAAAACAACATAAGTACTATCATGATGGAAAAAATGTCACGTGCGACAGTGTTTAAAATTTAATTAAACAAAAAGTATAAATAATTCATAATAGTCATATTGAAATATTTCGTCAGATTCGCTGAATTGTTGGTCGGAAACACTATTTCTGTTTTTGCCCCATGCGAATGCCTCAGTTTTTCGTAATTATCTTGAAAACGAAAAAATTTCCCAAAATTAACTTAACACCAATTATAGAACAAATTAAGAACTGTAAGTTGAGCCTATTGTGAAAATAAAAAAAGTATTTTATTTGACAGTTTTTTGCCCAGTTTGTACGATGGTCACGTTCAACAAGCTGGAACAAGTGTTAATTATTTATTCCAACAATAATTTGAATTAAAGTAATTTTTTTACAGGACACTTTTAAATAAGCTGATTTTTTTCCACCATAGACTTTCAATGGAAATTGTTACTATGGACTACGATTAAATATGGGCATGTTTTTTTTTCGACTTGAGCTGAATTAGAATTATATAACACAAATTCAATACAGTTTTACTTGTGGTTGTACTTTATTAGAGTAATTGTTGTACAAACAGCAATTTTTAACGTAATTTTGGGTGCAAAACAAGTTTTTTGGAGCAATTGTTGGGTTGTCCTGCTAATAAGAATGACGCATACAAACTTAATAGGTGTTTAAGCCGAGCTTCTCCACTGATTTGTTATGAGTACCTCGGTGTTTTTCTACAAATATCGCCTTCGCTCAGCAGATGTATTTTATGACAAATATTTTCAGAGCATTAATGCACTCGATAATTTGCCATTGACTAGGGAGAAAGCGCCGCTGTTTTTCTATAAATTTTATGTTAACTCTGTGCAGTAGTGAATGTGTCGCGATCTACAAAAGAAATCTATGATATCTTGTAATATGCATGTAACGAGTGATTTTTTAGCTATTATCTTTTTAAACAGTTGGTTTAAACAGCTGACGTACATTTCGTCTTTTTTTCACTGTCAAAAATCTTCAGTTTGGTCTATAATTTAACCATGAATCGTCTTACAAACGAACAACGCTTGCAAATCATTGAATTTTATTATAAAAATGCGTGTTCTATTGTGACTAAATTTACAACCAAATTTACATTATTGGACATCCAACACGCTTACGTAGATGGCGAACTGAAGAAAATATCGCAGCTGTATCGGCCAGTGTTAATGATGACCATCAATTATCGATTCGTTGCCGTTCGCAGCAATTGGGCCTCTGTTACTCAACAACGTGGAAAATTTTGTGAAAGGATTTAGGTTTGAAGCCTTTCAAAATACAGCTGGTGCAAGAATTGAAGCCAACGACCTACCGCAACGCAGAATTTTTGGTTAATGGGCTCTTGGAAAGTTGGCCGAAGATCCACTTTTTTATCGAAAAATTGTGTTCAGCGACGAAGCTCATTTTTGGATCAATGGGTACGTAAATAAGCAGAATTGTCGATTTTGGAGTGAAGATCAGCCAGAAGAATTGCAAGAGCTACCAATGTATCCAGAAAAGGTCACAGTTTGGTGCGGTTTCTGTGCTGGAGGTATCATTGGACCGTAGTTCTTCAACGTAACTGTGAATGGTGAGCGCTATCGTGAAATGAAAACCAACTTTTTTTTTGCCAAAAATGCAAGAGCTTGACTTGCATGACATGTGGTTTCAGCAAGACAGTGCCACATGCCACACAGCACGCGTAACAATGGACTTGTTGAGAGGCGAGTTCGGTGGACATTTTATTTCACGTTCGAGACCTATCAATTGGTCACCCAAATCGTGCGATATAACGCCTTTAGAATATTTTTTGTGCGGCTATGTTAAAGCTCATGTCTATTCAGATAAGCCTGCTTTAATTAACGCATTGGAAGACAACATTCAAGCATTTATATGTGAGATATCGGCCGAAACATTGGAAAGAGTATGCCAAAATTGAACTAAGCGGATGGACCATTTGTAGTGCAGTCGCGGTCAAGAATTGCATGAAATAATCTGAAACATTAAATTATATGGACTGTACTATGGATTTAAATAAAAATTTCATACATTTTTCTGAATTTTACGTGTGTTTTTTTGAAAAACTTTCATATATCTCTTAAAAAATCACCCTTTACATATGTGACAATCTACTAGACTTATCGCAATCAAATTAAAGATAGTTGGACGATTTAAAGATTGTATGCAATTAAGCAAAACTTTGTTTTGGAATCATCACAAGATTTCCAAAAGCGTATTATAGCTTGAAGTATCATCTTACTAACCAGAGAAAATACTCCAATGGAACTTGCGCGTTTTGTAGAGAGGAAGATGAAACCATCAAACATAAGCTGGCAACATGCTCAGCACTGCTACACAAGCACCTGAGTAAATAAATTTTGCAAAAGAAGAAATAACACTCAATAATATAGGACAAATACTAGAATTTATTGAGGAAGTTGGGCTCCTAGAAAGACTCTGAATTCATGACGGAGGCACAATAAATCTTTGAATAAAATCCTTCACAATAATAATAGTAATAACAACGTAAGAGCTCAGTGCTAAGAATAGTACGAATTGCTTTAGCAAAATATTAACGTTAAATGTAAAATACAGTTTTTACTAGAAAATTTTATACCTTGGCAAAGGTTCTATTACTAATTGAAAAAGAATGAAGTGGGACACATATACACATGCTTGTTATTTTTAATACTTTATCTGCGCTTACTTGAAACCATCGCAAAAACTACACCTGAAATAATTAAAATGTACTCGACCATTCCGTCAACCAAGGTCTATGTATTAAATCTATCAAGAGAGAGGCTTAAGAGATGTAAATCCTAACTTTATGCCAATAAAAGAAACAACTTCAGAAATTTTCATAAAAGTTTCAAACTTTATATCCAGAATTTTTACAAAAATTCCGTGTATGAAAATTTTAGGTCCATTTAATTTAGATGCAATAAAGTGCAAGTTTGAAGTAGCTCACAAACTGCGCTGATTTTTGCCATTTTTTTTCTGATGGCGTTGGGTATTTTCTTTCAAGTACAAGCATTTCAAGCATACAGCAGGACATTGACTTCAGTGTCATTGGCACGTTTTTAATGGCATCGCACCATGTCTTAAATGCTGACTACATACATGACGTAAAATATCCCCTTTTCTGTCCTCAGCCGAAAGGTATCATATAATAAACACATACAAGTATTCATTTAGTATGAAGCTGTTATGTTAATATGAGCCTATAAATATGTACATAGTGTTTCGCATTGCTAGGCAAATTTTATGGTATCTACATCTATATAATAGTATAATTATTATGTATAATAAATAAATATATATAGATAAATAGATATTTTATTTGAAAAATAATAAGACTTAAACAAAATCAACATGAAGACTTCTAGAAAACCGATTAAACTTTGAAAGTCCTTTTATAAGAGGGGCTTGAAATGGATTATAAGAGCTAAGTACTCTATTAGGAGCATTGAAATTTTATAGGGCGAGTAGATTTGAACGGTCAATGATACCAAAAATATCATAGTAAATAAAATTTGAATGAACCGTCTGATCTCATGTGATAAAATATTGATAAGCATGCACCTAGCACTGTAGGGTAGTAAGGGACTATCAAAGTGAAGAAGTTCAAGAGCAAAACGTACAAATTTGAGTTGATCTCTTTGAAAAGAGAATGTGAAGCATACATCGATTTCCAGATGACGCATTAAATAAGCTTTCGGAATAATAGCATTAATATGGATAACGAACATAAAAGACGAATTTCATTGACTGAAACAAGAATTACATTTGAAACATAAGTAGAGGAAAAAGGTTGATGAGCTTGGAAAAGTTATTGTGATAACATTTACTAGTATTAAGGCATAGTTGGTTTTGAAGAGCCCAATCATTTAGGGCATTCAAGCATTCCTGTAAGCCAGGCCGCGTAAATTGTGAATGATGTTTATGGTGCTGATACTGTAACAGTTAATTATGTGTAATTTTCGTTTCGTCGATTCCATTCAGGCGTTTTCGATGTTATCTGTAATATGTCGGTAAGGTCGAAAATGTCGATAAAATCACAGAACTAATGGAAGTTGGCCGGCATTTTAGTAGTCGTAGCATCGCCCAGGAGCTAAAAATCGACCAGAAAACAGTTTTAAACCATTTGCGCAAACATTGTACGCTAAAATAATGGATCTCTTTTTCCCCAAACTAATATAAAATCAAAGCAAAGCTGGAAGGGAATGGAGACTTCGAGTGTGTTTGAGTAATATCATTGAACGGAGTACTTGAAGCCAATGAACTTTGAAAGAAAAAGAATTTTCTCCTTGAGACAAAAACGTCGATATTGCATACTTTAAAATCTGATGGTAAATACCAAAGATTTAAGACAAATTATTAAAAGGTGACCCATTCATTCAGTCAACAATATGTTTCTTTAAAAAAAATACTTTAGACTCAGGGGTGAACGGCGAAATTTTTTTCTTGTAAATATTGTCTAATTCACGTATCTAAAATGTATTTAAAACGTATCATTATACTAAAAGTTATAGAAAATGGTCTTATCACCATCAAGAAAAGCTCCTCATCAACTTCTTTCAATTGCACAATTCTCTATCTCATCCTAAAAGTAGTATTATTAGAGTCAAAGAAAAGTCAGATGCGAAGCCGAGATGAGTCATTGATGAATTAAATAGGAATCGCATATATCTCATGTGGTGTGTGAACTCAGATTCATGTTAGCGGGTTCCATCTAAGGGAAACAATTTCATTGCGTATTCTTGAACGCTCCCTTTACGAGGGGAATCGTTATGAGCGCTATTTATGATTCGCAATTCGCTGTGTCTCCTATTCATCCTATTCGATATTATCTTATACTACTATAACCTATTGTTTCCTATACTTTCCTATTATATTTTATTATACCCTATCCTAAGCAAAATTGCACTCTAGGACTTTGCAATATTTTACTCGTAAATGTTCAATATTTAAATGCCTTTAACATCTCAATGACAAACGCTGTCAATGGCATTGAAGTCTTCAAGCGTTTGCGCCGTCAGATATTTAGTTGTCATTTCAGGTTCAGTTACAGTAATTTAATATTTCAATTTTTCCTTTTTGCGTATTATGGAATTTTCTTTTTAATTTCTATTTTACATTTGTGTATAATCTGCAGTGGGAGCACATCAAGTTGCGCCAAGCGCCACACCTAGGACACCTAATATCAAAGGCAACTGCAATCGTCAATACACTGCAGCTGTGACTACACAAATCCACACATACAAACAGACTTGCAAGTATACAAAGGCGAGTATGCAACGATGGTGTTGATGGTGACCTTTTCAATTATCACAATTTTCTACTTTACACCTGAGTGCACTATGCAAATCCGACACACAATCACCAACCCACGATCAGATACACCCACACATGTTTGAGTGCAACAGGGCAGCAAACAATTGCGAATGGATGAGTGAAAGGATGCGTGTGTATTTGTGTGTTAGCGATAACGTTAACGCTAGCGCTCGTAAAGCGCCCACCTTGTCCCAGGTGCAAGCAATTACAAGCGAGCCAAGCGGGCGAATATTCATCTTTAAGCATTGAAAGACCCATATGACTGCATTCTGCTCTTTCCAGTGTTACTACTCTTTCCTTGGTTGGTTTGAATATGTGTGTGCTTGTACATATGCATACAATTGTATACATTGACATTGGTATCTGCTAACACGAGCTTGACTTTACAAACACAATAAAAGTGCAAAAGTGTCGTGCATTAAAAATATGCAAATATATGCAAACAAGGAGAACGCCGGCAGCGCTACCACCAACTCGAAGCAGAAAACGTTTCAATCAATTTAAGCTTTATATAAGCTCTGCTGCAAGTTGTCAAGAAGGATGCGGACGTGTGGGAGTTGGAAGGTGTGTGTGCGAATGGTCATGCATGTGAACACATTTTGTCATTGTTTCTTTTTTTCTGCTTTTTCTACTTTTGTTTGGTCTGGTCTCTTGTATGGCTCGTTAGCCACATTGACGATGCTGACCTTTAGCCGTAACCTTTAGCATTGCGATGTACGCTTATCAACACCATCCTTTCTACAGAAACACCATCACATGCAGACAGCAATGCATGGTCTTCCACACATTATGGAAATTCCAGCGTTACTCGCGTCTAATTAGCTTGCTTATTAAATGGCATAAGTGAAAATAGTGAAAGCAAAGAACTCACAACAATGTCAAGAGTATTTGACCGTTTAATATGTACCATTAAAAATTCTTTCGCCCAATCAAGGATGTATGCTTGTGTGCTTGTACGTATGCATTAAAGCATTTATTAAGTAGTACATGGAAGTTAATTAGCCAGTGTTTTGTGTATGGCTTTGTTTGCATATCCTACTGCAGTAAAAGGAAAATGCAAATACACACGGACTAACATATTTTTTCTGCATCTTGTCATTCCACCATTAACAAATATTAATTTATATACACACATATGCACACCTGCGTGCCCAATAGTAGAATCACGGCGAATTATAAAGTTTTAACTATTTTCTCCTATTTTACTTTTTTTATATTTTTATAAAAGTACAGTGAGTTGTACAGCAAAAATTAACAAAAAAATCATTACAACATTCAAAAAATAAGGAGACAACAGGCTAGTAGTAGTAGTATAAAATAATATCGAATAGGATGAATAGGGGAAACAGCGAATTGCGAATCATAAATAGCGCTCATAACGATTCCCCTCGTAAAGCGATCGTTCAAGAATTCGCAATGAAATTCTTTCCCTTAGATGGAACCCGCTAACATGAACCTGAATTCATACACCACATGAGACATATGCGATTCCTATTTAATTCATCAATGACTCATCTCGGTTTCGCATCTGACTTTTCTTTGACTCTAATAATACTACTTTTATGATGGTATAAAGAATCCTGTAATGTTGCCCGAATTTCTCTTTTATTTTGAAAATATTTGTTTGTCGAGGTATTGGGAGTTTTCTTCAATACAAGACTTGCAATACCTTTGTTGCGTGTTTTGCCGAGCTCATCCTCTAATTTGTGATGTGCGTCTTAATATTCTTCGACAAATAGATGGACTATAATTTAAGCCGCCTGCGAGCGACAGATGGTTTTTTTGAGGAACGACAGAAATATACTCGGTGGTTTACCATTGCCTGCCGAGGGCGACCACCATCAGAAAACCTTTCCTATTTATCACTAGCCATTCGGCTACGTCGGCCGCTGTATAGGTGCTATGGAAGAACATTCTCAGCATCGTATGCAAGAAAATTAACAAAAATCACAGCGAATTTTGAGTGACGTCAATTCAACCCTTAAATTTACTTACTAAAATTAAACAGGCTATAAAACTTCATACCTAAAAGTCTTCTAACGATTCCGCTTAAAAACTCAAACATTTTGTTGGCAACATTTTTTAATTTTTGTGAATTTTGTGTTAAGTTCGGAGCTTCGAGTTGAAAGGTTTTTATACTTTTATAAAAAAAATTAAGTACAAAAAATAGTTAAACATGATAATTTGTCGCGTTCTTATAATTTTGTGTATTTATTCTGTGCATAAAAAAGTTCACGGCGGCGTATGAGTAACGTTAAAGTTTCGTGGAATAGGTGGTTAGAGAGGAATGAGGGGACTCAATACAACTATAATATATCGCTTTAAAATCTAGTAAATCTGGAAGAAACTGGAAACTATTGCGAAAATCGAAATTCGTGTTTTGATTAAGTAGCTCACTAAGCAAGGAAAAATACCATAGGCTATTTTGCTAGAGATCTCCTCCGTTTGCGAGCACTTTATCTCAGGAAAGAGGTCAAAAGTGTCAATTGAGAACGATTGAGCGGACTTTCTCAGATATTACCCAAAAAGCCGAAAATATGTGACCGAAAAAAATCACCTCAAAAGTTACAATTGAAGACTGTCAACTCTCAAGATGGCCGCTTGATGGCACATCCTGGAAAATGGTCGTTTAGAAAACATCGCTGAAATGGTTGGAGTATCATCTACGCCCATTTTAAAATTCCTTTAGATACATATATCTAATGGATAAGAAAAGTACAAGAAATGCTCACAACATTTCAGAAGCAATGTCTTATTTCCATGAATTTTTTTAATCTATGTGGCAAGAACTAGTTGAACTGCACAATGAGACAAACTGAAGCTTCCCTCTCCCTAAAAAAATCCAGGGGTGTATCCGAGGACTGCAAGCACCCGAAGTCATAGATGCTGAAAAAGCAGTCAGTGCTGATGAATAGTTTTCCAAGTATCTTCCAGGCGGAAATATATCCCATCTGTGTATGAGCACGGATTAATAATGAAAATAAAGTTCCGAAATATGCGAATTGTTATTTAAAGTGACAGTCAAGCTGCACTTAAAGTGCTGCCATGCTGTGAGGTTAAGGGAAGGGCTAAGAGGGAGGGCCATTCCACTCATATGGCTACTGCAGTAAAAACTCATACCCGCGAACGAAGTTGCGGATAACTTGGCTAGAGGGGCCTTGAAACGAACAGAACCTGAGTCTCTCGTGGCCATTGGACAACATACCATTAAGGAAAGCGCTCAGTGGTGAAGAGCTAAAACTAAGAAATTCAAGCAGGCGCCAAACTGTGCTATGGGACTCCATTCGGCAACATTCGGCTAAATACTTACTAAGAGGATAAATCACCAAAGAGATTAAACACCTCGTTAAGAATGCACATACCATAAGCATCATTTCCAACTGTGCAACCATCTGCACCGGCTCGGAATGTGGTCTAGAGCTATTGTCGGTTCTAAAATCTACACCCAGAAACAACAGCTCACTTGTTTCTCGAATGCAATGTCATATCAAGTAAATATCTTGGGCTGAGACGCTCGGAAAAAAGGATCAACCCACGCCAACTTCATCTTGGTTTTTTTTTGAAGGAACTCGTTCTGGAAGATATATTATGAAGAGTAGTGTGAGCAAAAGATACTAGGGTCAATTGCGACATTAGCACAAACCTGTAGACATTGATTCATTTCTGCAGCAAGAATTAGTAAGAAATTATTAACCCGTTCGATAGGAAAAGCTAAACTTAAATGTGCTTCATAGTGTAGAGAGCGATCTGTTTTAACATGTAAACACGTCCAACTGACAAATAGAGCCCTGATATACCATAGGAGCGATAATGACATAATCCATACCAAAATAGAGAAAATAAGGTTTTATTCTCCAAAAATGCTCCTAATTAAATTAAAGCAGACGCGTTTTGCGTATGTGATCAAGACCAAGAAAACCATAAATTAGTATTGGCGCATGAGGAAGACGGATCTTTTTAAGTCAGCAAGACACAGAATGCTCGAAATATATCAAGAATATGGTCTGAATATTTCCAGGAGGTGACTCCACGAAGCTCAGTTCTTTATTCGTATTGGAAAAACCACTATTTCTAAAAAACCACATGGAGTCTTGCCTTAGGTTTATCAAGGTCGACCTTTACAATTTTGGAAAAACGTTTTTGAACCGACGGGACCAGTAAAAAGACGGAAGAAGGATAAAGTATCATGGTCGTGGGGGCCTTTTCCGTGATACGACGTTTGGTCAATGCGTAAACGGTAAAATTAACCAATTTCAGTATTTGGAAATACTCAAGAACAAAAGCGGGCGCTTTATGTATGATCCTATGCCTTTAAATTCGGCATTTATGCACCGCAATGTTTCGAAGCACACCCAAAGCCAGTCAAGCAATGGTTCCATATGGAAAAGATGATGAGGTTAGATGGTAAGAGTACCACGGATACAGGCTAGAGTGCCGGTTTGCTACCATAATGTAGACCACTACCTGCGAAAAATTACAAATTAAAGGAAGAAAACCATCTACAGCCATCCAGTGCTTTTGATCTAGTGAAGGACCGAAAAGGGATATAGGCTAGAGAAGTGCCTCAGGCTATCCCAAAAGGCACACTAGAGAACCTAAAGTGCCTAGCCGCCAAACCCGTACATCTGCAAAGACAGTGCTCAGCTGCCTCTTTCTCTACAGGGTCCCCACAACTTCTGCAGTGGGGGTTGTACAAAATTCCAAACTTCTCCGCATGAGTTATGATCACCCAGTGGCCGATGAACATCGCTATGAGTTTGAAAATCGAATGATGGGGGATCCCTAGCACTTTAAGCATCCTACTTCGGTCGTAAGATCAAAGTCTTTTGAGATTATATATATATATATAATTGACGCGTACACCCTTTTTGGGTATTTGGCCAAGCTCCTCCTCCTATTTGTGGTTCGCCTCTTGCTGTTGTTCCACAAATGGAGGGGCCTACAGTTTTAAGCCGGCTCAGAATGGTAGATGACTTTTATGAGGAGCTTTTTCATGGCAGAAATACATTCAGAGGTTTGCTATTGCCTGCCAAAGGGGGACCGCTATTAGAAAAAATGTTTCCTTCATTTTTTGTTTCACCGGGATTCGAACCTTTTGAGATAGCATACGATAAGATAGAACTCCGTCTGTCTTGTGCAGTTTCCCTTTAACAAAGGTCAAGAGGACACCGATGTCTGAGATGGGCACAACTGAAACCGGTTCTGTCGAGTCCTTCCTGGCAAGCTCATAGGCAATTTCAATTTCTTCTATGTCCCTATGGACTGGAATCCAGGTATCCTGCACATTCGAGACGTTTGAACTCTTCCTTACAGGGGTTGACTAGAAGACAGATGCAACATGGCGACGACAGGACCTTGATAGCAGCTCGACTATCGGAAAATATATTTATGTCTCCCTCCCAAGAGGGATCTCTAATTTTTTTGCATACCTGTTTGAAAAACACTACTAATTTTCGGCAGTTTAAAGAAGACTTGAAATATTAACTGATTTAGAGGAAAACCCCCGCTCCAACTCCAGATGCCGTCTTGGATCTATCGGCGAAAGCAGAAATACCTATATCCGTGCAGACTCTCTCCTCCTTCCATTCCAGCCGGCTTGAAAAGATAATCCTAGCACAGCCCTCAAACCCCAGCTTGCGGATGGAAAGATCTGTACGAAGTACAAAGAAGGAAGGAGAAGTCTGTCTTCAAATGCCAGCATCTCCTACAACAGATTGTCTCCAGAGATCAACTGCACTTTCTGCAATTTAATGGTGTTATAGCCCTTCCAAAGAGCTACCCACCAAAGTAAGCAACCATTTGTCCCTCTAGTTTAGCATATTATCAAAGCTTTTGATAATTCAAAACATTAAGCTAACATTGTTTCAATTTATTTTTTAATATGAAAATATATAATTTTTAACTCAAAACTGTGTCTGTTTTATGTGGCTAAGTACTTATTTCAATTAAAAATTTTACTTTTTGTATACCTATTTCGGAAACACTTGAATAACAAATATCATCAGTGAAATTCACTGTATTTGCGAATGTTATATCAAGGTTTTTCCCATTTCTTTGAGCCATATTTAAAATGAGTAATCCATGAGACAATCTATATCTATGCATCTACATGTAACAGGTGGACTAGTGGAAAATAAAGAAACTAGACTAGTGGAAAATTAGAAACCACGCGAATTTTCTAAATAAACTTGTGGCGAACCAAAACTTAATTTTAGTCTCAATATGAAATTGGCACAGAAGTGAAGGCAATACACTCTTGCGCTCTTGCTTTCTATTCCATTAGATTGAAGCGGCTCAAATTACAATCTCGTCTTGCACAACTCTTTGCTTTATGTGTGTGTATAGTTTACTGGTCACGCCTTTGTTTCTTTGTTTACCCACTCTAATTTATAATTTAACGAATTCTCAACACTGTTCCCATACACAAACACACACACACACACACCTTTGCTGTTTCTCAAAAGACCACCCATCCTTTCTGATGCTCATTAATTCACAAGTTGATGTAAATTCACAGTGCTCTATTATATAAATATGATACATAAGTATTGTATATACTTGTGTATATACAATACACATTTTGTTTGTATGCTTTCAATCACTCATTCATTTGTTTGTTCATTCATTTCTATCTGCTTTGTGTACATAGTTCATTGTTTGGCTGCTCATTTCGTCGTTTTAAGGCTAATTAATTTTGCCCCAAAACAAATAAATATACAAAATTACACAAATATTTAGATGTTTATAGAGGGTGACCCAATTGCATGGCAACCGACTTACAGCTGCAGTAACTTTTGAAGCGTAGGTAATTTTCATTTGAAATTGAAGCTTTTGAGATGCAGGCCACTTATGGTCAAATTAAAATCTAAAATAATTACAATATTTCGTATCTTATTACGAGCAATATTCGTAACTATTCTTGTGCTTTCAAAGAAAGCGACTTACGTGAAGTATGTTTGGGAGAAACTCAAAGGAACAATAATTGAAAACACTTTTTAAACACTTAGTTGGCATGTTAATATATATATATATAATATATATATATATATATATATATAATTGGCGCGTACACCCTTTTTGGGAGTTTGGCCGAGCTCCTCCTCCTATTTGTGGTGTGCGTCTTGATGTTGTTCCGCAAATGGAGGGACCTCCAGTTTTAAGCCGACTCAGAATGGTAGATGGTTTTTATGAGGAGCAAAACTACACTCGGAGACTTTCCATTGTCTGCTAAGAGGCGAACGCTGTTAAAAAAATCTTTATATCATTTAGTGTTTCATGCCCGGAGATTCGAACCTGAGCACTTACGATTTACTGTGGTAATGTGATATGATGCAATCAGATGGTATTTGAGGTGATCTAATATTTCATACATCTACATTTGAAATCACCTCAGAGAGCATTAAAACAAATCTATTAACATCACCACCAAATCAGTTCATTAAATCACATAACGAATCACATCAACGAATGACATGCAGGCCATTTAATGTGGCATCAATACATTAAATTAGCAGCAGCATGCAAAATATTCGACTCATACCAAAACAAAAATATAAACATGTGATTGACTTTAGGAATATGTGCGTATGTCTATAGATGTCCCATACAATGATGGTAAATTACACCTTTAGGAAATACATTAATATAGTAAGTTTAAGGAAGAGCGACTATGCAACAAATACCCGAAAGGCATGCAGAATGCATCCTTGCGAGTTTTAAAAATACAGAACCTCAATAGCATTCCTCGGGGGACCATAGGATGTTCTGTATCGCTCATGCGGATGGTTAACCTTATTTGGGCATGGGCTTATCCACAATGACTTATCCGTCAATGGCATATCCCAATATCTCAGTGGAAGTAAGCTACTGGTGGTAAAGTTACCTTTGAACCAATCTAAGTATAACGTGAAAATATATTAAGATGTAAAATGACAGAATTCATTGCAAGTGAGCTAAAGTTTTTTCTAAAGGCAACCGAGTGCATACGTGAGAAGAATGCAGAATGCTCGAACCAGCAAGCTGAGTAAAATAAGACGAGTCTATACACAGGCTTATACACAAAATAGCCCACAATATTTTTAAAATCGAGGCACACATCGCATTAACAAAAATAGCGATTTGTTGTTGAAAGAGAATTAAAATTTTATAAAAATCTTTAGATTTTATACCTATTGGTTTGCAGCCAGGAAAAAAATTTAGCATATTGCAGCAATAATTCTCGTGGAGCCTTAAAAACAATGCATGTCTAATATTTAATTAAGAGGCCAGTAAAATAAGATAATAATTAATTAAGTAAATAAAGTAATATTTAAGAGGATTTTATAAAAAAATTATAGTTTTGTATATCTTCAATAATTGCGAAATTCGGAAAACCTGTTCTGTTTGGCTAACTATTATTTTTTTATCACAAAGAAGAATTTTCTCTTTATGCAGTTAAGCAAAGTAAATAAAAAGGTTTTTAAGTTTGCTTTTGGAATTTATTTTCCAACTATTTCAACTCCTTACCCTTATTTCGAAAAGCAACCAGAACGACAAATAAAACAGAGAAGCAATAAATAATATAAAATAGCTAAGTAGCGCAAGTCAGAACTTTTGAATGTAATTGTAAGTATTACATTAAAACTATCCACACTTACCCCAAAGCTGAAGAACAAAGTTAAAAAAAAAAGTTTTCACTAATTACTTATACGCCAGTAAAGCAGATTTGTTTCGTTAGCCGTGGCGTATACGTAATGCCATGGCTGTGAGTCAAACACAAAAACAAATGTAGCGCTGGAAGAAGTACGAGTAGAATTGCGTGCTTTGCTGCTGTTACGCTAAACAACACTGTAATCCATCAACAGTTGAGATGAAAGCGTGAACATTCTTCTTCTGCTTCTAGACATCTCAACATTAGCCGCTCAGGCATGTTTCACTCAAAACTAAGTACAAACACTTCATCTTGGATGTTACATACCAGTAATGATGAATTTCATAGTCAAGCAGAAATATACAAACTCATATATTTATATACATCAGAATACATTATCACTCTACCAAGTTCCGGAGGTTCACGTTCACCCCGTATGGATAGTTGGTCTACTCAAAAACGAAGCTATCAGATAGTGACACTAATAAAATATGAAGCTCGCTTTCTATTGTACATATAGTTGCTTTATTCTGTACTTATTTGTTAGGAAGTAAAAACTGCACTTCTTTGGGAGCATTTTTGTATAATTCGATTTAGTAAAACATTTAAATCCATTTTTTCACATTTATACGGATAAACGGGTAGAATTGTAATGAGATTTAAGTGAGTCTAAAGTTGCCGAAGTACGGAATAACTCTTTCATTCGAACATGGTGACTCTGATATCGTTGGTAGCAATCGTATGAGCAGCACAAATTCTGCAATCAGGACTGCACACCGTGCACATTTTTTCAATAAATCAGCGATCTCATTCACCGAGTCTCTTTCTTCGCTCTGCCTCTTCAATAACCCTATTAGCATTTGCTAGTAGCCCATTAATCTTTCATTGTCGGAGAATATGGAAATATTTATCTTTAAAGACTGTATACTCAAATTTTCAACATTAAACAAATCTCAAAATTAATAAAATTAAAAAAAAAATTGGAAAAATATTAATTTTTTTTTTCAAGGTACATATATTTTATCTTCAAAAATGAAAAATATTTATAAAAATTTTTAAAATAAAATATGTATTTAACTTAATGTATTTAAAAACCTAATACCAAAATTTGCAACATTCAGTAGATCTGAAAAATCCTAAAATTTCTGAAAAATTTAAAAAGATTTCGAAAAAAAATTTTTTTTTTTTAAGTATAGGTATTCTATCTTAAAAACTTATAAAACTGTTAAAAAGAACCAAAGGTATTTCACTTTCAATTTATACCAAAATTTCAATATTGAGTAAATCGAAAAGTTATACATTTTTTTTCAAAATTTTTTCAATGTACTTTTTTTTATACTGAAACCAATTTTAAGAAAAATTGAAGATCATTCCAAAATAATTGGATCACTTGACATGGTATAGCTCCGTTTTGAAAACAACTAGGCGATTTTTATTTATTTTATCTTTATATTCAACTTTTTTGGGCGAGAATTCTTTTTATCATTATATTTTTTTAATAGTTTCTTAAACTACTAATATATAAATTCAGTAATCACTGCAAGTTTCATAACGAGATCCCCATAAAGGTAGTTTTTTATTGTCCTGAATTAAGAATATTTACTATATCCTTTTAGATCGTGTGCTGTGTGGATAATTATCCACCCAAGAAAATATATAACTACCCACCATGCCTACATTATTTTCTGAGCCTACTGATTCAAGCCTATATTTTAGTCTTCCAATGTATGTATTGGAATTTATAGCCTTCTGAAGTGCATCATATTTATTCGTCTTTAAGTTATTTCCAAAGGTACAAATGTATGTATATGTATGTATGTGTACACGTGTGCCGCAACATTCAATAGAAATAGCGTAGAAAATTGCAACTCATTGCTAGAAATAGCGGTTTCAATATTTGTTCGACATTCAATGAGTGATTCATTTCTTCCAGTTTCTCAGAAAACCACCTGCCAATTAAGGATTTTTGGACCGATGGAACGATGAGTTGTACGAGCTTTACGACGACATAAAACATATATATATTATTAATTGGCTTCCCTTATTAATTGGCTTCCCTTGGTGTGTCCAACTGGCGCCGGTTAGGATGAGAAAGAAACGACCTGCACGCTTTGTTAAACTCGGCTAAAATCGCGTAAGCGGTTAATGCGCCAATTAAGAAGAAGAAGAATCGAAAGTAGTACAAAACTTCCACTTGTAGCACAACATAAAGACACGCTTCAATTATCGAAATACTTTCTTAGCAAAAGTTAAATAGTTTTTGGCGAGCTCTCACTAAATGGCATTAGGGTGATATCTTCGTGCGATTGGAACGAAAAATGTAAAAAGGCTACCTCCAGCACAAGAAAGCCAAGAAAGATGTTATTCCGAAATTGTCTTGCAAAAATACTTTCGAAGAACGCAACGACTTACTAAATTTTAACTTTTTTGTATTAAATTTACATGTAAAAGTACTAAATCCTTAGCCACCTTGGGAGCTTGAGTCTCTATAGATATAAAGATGTAATGCCCCGTTAAACCATTGCTAAAAAACATTATCTTCTCTCTATCGTAGATTTTTTTTTTGAGTAATGCCAACACCGCTGTAGCTTAACTGGTCACCTTTTGACAACGCGCTTGAAGAAAATTAGACTCGAAAGATGCAAGCAGCTTTTTCAATGGCACGCGGTCAACGGTCATGAAAATATTTTTTTCACAGATGAGAAATTTTTCGTTGGAGAAAAAGTTTTTAATAAGCAAAACGTTAAAATCGATGCTAAAACTTCTAAAGTCGCAAAAAATGGTATTCCAAGGGTTCAGCATGGCCACCACCTAGCCTCCATAATGGTTTGGTGGGGAGTGTCTTTTAAAGGCGTTACACCTCTTTATTTCTGCAAAACAGGGGTTATTACCGGGCAAAAGTGTGCCAGGAGAATGTCTTAGAAGGCGTGGTGGAGCAGTCGAGCAGTACTCTCTCCAACGGAGTGCGTTGGATCTTCCAGCAAGATTCCGCTCCAGTCCATAAGGCAAAAACCACCCAGATGTGGCTGAAAAACGAAATACCTTGGGTTCATACTCGCAGAAGACTGACCGTCTGGAAGTCCAGATCTGAATCCATTTGATACAGATTGTAGTCATAATTGTAAAACATAGCCTGTCGAAGACTTCACAGAACTTTGGAGAGTCTCAAACAATCTTTGGTTCGAGCAGCGACGTCAATATCCATGGAAATCGTGCGTGCTGCAATAGCTGAATTACCTAATCGTTTGAAGGCCTGTGTTAAAGCAAATGCTGACCTATTTGAATGACAATTAAAATTTAGCTTTTTAATATTTATGCGATAAAAAAAATTAACTTAATTAAAAAGAGTATTATAATTTCATATCTATAACGGGCTAAGTACAGGGTTGGCCATCTTAAACTGACCCATGTGATTATTAAAAAAATATGGAAAAAGAAACATTTTTTTGTGTTTCATTGTGAAAAACATTTAATTTAGTTCAAGGAGATTCGTTTACATCACTTTTTGAATATGATATCGCGCAAGTGGTCGCCCTTAGCTCGTATAGCGTAATGTGCCCGTTTTTCGGCGTTTTCCATAGTTTTGGAGAGCGTCTCGGCCGATATGGCGGCTATTTCCCGTCGGATATTGGCCTTAAGTGCGCCTAGTGTCTTTGGCTTGTTGACGTAAACCTTAGATTTCAAATTACAGTAAAAAGTTATAGGGTTACTCAATGGGTCAGTTTAATATGGCCAACCCTGTATATTAAAACTATATATAATATATTAAATATTCAGTGGTTTTGATACCAAATTCAAAAGTCCAATAAGACCTTTTTTGAGTTAAGTCTAAGAAATTCCCAACTTTTGTTCTAGATTTAAAGCATCACACAGTGAGGACCGCCATAGTTCAAAATTGAAAAAAGTTAGCGTTACTACTTTCGAACTTCACACGTTAGCTGCGTACGACTGAATCGAAACCAACAAATACGACAAAGTTTGTCATTGCTTAATAGCTATGAAATGTGAGCGTGTCATTGTGCATGTGAAAAAACTTATTGTTTTACTTTTAATATCCTACATCTGATAGTTTAAATTTAAGGTAAACAATTATGGAAAGTCATTTGTCCATTACGGATATTAAACGCCAAATTGAGTACTTTTATAAACCATAATTTTTGATATTGCGATTCAACAAATCGGACTTAGAAATTTAGCGCAATTTAGGTGACAGGTATGTCTCGCCACAAATTAAATGCAAATATGCAAAGGACAGTCTTAGCTCTTGAAATTAAAATGTAACTTTTTCGGAGTTTTTCAGGTTATTTCCTCACGTGTCATTGGTTGATACAAATGCAATAATAATAGGAAAGTGCAGGTGTTTCACGAGAACTACAACGAAAAGGCATTATTCTCGTTAATTAGACGTTGAGTTAAACCCTCAAAAGGTGCTGCAGCCAACGTAACTAAATGTTAGCCAGTCCAGTTAAGTTACTTCTAACGGCTAGTAGAAAAATTACTGTACTTATTGCTTACTCAGTCTAAAGTTAACTGGCATTTCAAGCAAATAAATAAAATGAATTCACACTCTTTCTTACAAGTGCGTTTGAGTTTAATGCTTGAGTCTAAGCCAAGTAGCTGTTTAAATACATGCATACGTGCAAGTGTGTCTGTATTTGTGCATACTTTTCGAATAAGCGGTGCTCCTCCTGCCTTTTAGTTATATTTGTTGCGCTTACTGCTACATCTTATAATACTGATACAGTTTTTGCAGCTGTTGTTGTTGTAGCTGCTCATTTCAGCTCATGAATATGAAAATGAAACTAAGTTAATGGAATGGCAGCACTTCATATTTCGAGCATTGCCTACGTGCTGTTGTTTGCGAAAATTTGCATTTGAAATTAAGTGACGCAATGCGGCAACAGCAAACGCAGCCACAGTGGCAACAACGACATGCTATGCTTATAAACACGGCTTGTTGATTTCTTTCAAATTTTTTCTTTTACTTTTAATCTTATGTGTATTTTTGTTCTTGTGTGTGCTCGCACAGATAAATTAGACTCAAGGGAAATTGGCGTTGAAAGTTCATGGAAAATAATAACAATTTTTCGCTCATAGGTTTTTGCTTTCAGAAAGTTTTCGCTCATATTTGCTTTTGCTATTATTTTTGCTACTTTTTGGTGTTAAAGTTATTTGGTAATTAATGCAACCGTAGCAAAATATCGAGAGTGCAATTAATTTTGGATTAAAAAGTGGGCAAACAACTAAACTCACAATGAAGCAGCTACGCGTATTCTTACCTCAGCTGCAAAGCAAGCACATAACAGAATGAGCATACCCGCATACACGCACGCACATATACATATATACTACATATATGTGCATGTATATACATAATACGAGTATATTGAAACACTACTGCGCCTGCCACTCATTCAGCCATCAACATCCATTGCGAAATAAAGTTCGCTAAAAGTTGTTAAAAACAAAATATGCCTAATTATTTATTTATGCAAACTGTGTATTGGAGTTTTCTGAGGCAATTAAAAAATTTGAATTAAACATGATAACAACTGTCAACAATGAACTGGCATTTGTAGAGAAGAGCAATGAAGTGCTTAAAATACATAGTACATGCATAAAAGTGCATACACATATATATCTATATAAATTATATTTTTTATATATTTGTGCACAAATATTTTCATAGCAAACAGATACAAAAAAGTATTATTTATAATTGAACGGCCAGGAGATATTCGGTTTGTATTTATTTATTTTCTATAAAATTTTAAATATCATATAACAATTCTGTCGAGTTTGTATTAGAATTTAAATTTAGAATACCTTTTTTTGATAATGTTTGCATAATTATACAGAAATATACGACTATCTCGTATCGTTTCCTATTTCTAGTTTCATTATTTTATTAAAAATATATGGGAAAAGCAAAACTGATAACGCCACCACATACTATAGGGTCCGGCACTAGAAATTATGCACGGGCATAAGCTGTCTGTTAGTTGGCTAAATCACAGTCCAGAGTATTGCTTACAAGCGTACGGAAGCATTTTGCCGAGAGGAAACGCGAAAAAAGAAAATCAGTAATGGGTTTCAAACGTAATAGTGCGATTGCATTATACTATTTGGCTGGAAAATCACAGCCAGCGATTGTCCGTGAGCTCAAGTACCTTCAATCAAATAAAGTTTTTGGTTCTCTCACAATTACTCATTACAATAAAACTGGTAGCATCGCGAGACGTTATGGAGGTGGTCATCAAAACACTGCAACGTCACATGAAATGGTTCAAAAAGTGAAGAAGCGACTTGAGCGAAGTCCCCGACGAAGTGCATTTGCGTGGCGAAAGAACTGAAAATATCTGACCATAGCATCCGCCGCATACTGAAAAATGATCACAAAGTCAAGCCTTACAAGATCCGAAAGGCGCATGAACTCACACCAAAGCAGTTACAAGTCAGACTTGAGAGAGCGAAGGAGTTGCTTCGCTTGGCCGAAAGCGGACAATTTCCGAATATTGAGTTTTCTGGCGAACATTTTTTTAAATTGAGCAATTCGTAAACTCCCAAAAAGATAGGGTTTATTTGACCGATTGTTCATACGAGAATTTGAGTCATCGCCTGGCCACCAGGAGGCAGCACCCATCACAGGTAATGGTTTGCCCACTGTAACCGCGGATGGGTGCTCTTCAATCGTTTTCATCGAGCCTGGCGTCAAGGTAAATGCGAAATATGATCGGGAAAGTATTCTGGAGGTTACTTTGAAGCCGTGGGCAGACAAAGATTTCGGTGGCAGACCATGCACGTTTCAACAGGACTCGGCACCGTCTCACAAAGCTCGAGTGAACCAAGAATGGCTTAAAATAACGTTCCAAACTTCATAACGCACACACAATGGCTCGCAAATTCTGTTCAGGCCATTTTGGAGAGCAAGGTCCGAACTAGAAGATTCACCAGTCTCGAGGCGCTGAAAAAAGCCATTGTCCGCGAGTGGGCTAAAATACCTGCAAGTCACTTTCGGGCAGCTTGCGATTCGTTTCTTGACCGTCTCAAGGACATAGTTAAAGCAAAAGATGTTCATATAGAACACATTTTTTATTTTGAATTGAATAAAAGCAATTTTCCAAACTAAATTTATGGCCTTTTCGATTGGTTACACTTCGAGTGCCACACTCTGTAATAACAGCGCCACAAAATTATTTATCCAAATTTTGAGATATTTACATATATATCTTAAAATGCATCCAAGAATTCCATGAGATATGATATTCACAAGTTTTAATGAAAATGATTTACAATATCTACAATTTATACAATAGCTACTTCAGACTTAAATATTATATTCACATTACATAAATATTACACAAAAAACTATTTTCTGAACTTTATTTGTAATTTCTTCTTCTCTTTCCTCGTCTAAATTTCTTCTATATGCCGATGACCTTAAATATTTATTCTAATATAATGAAATATGACTCACGGATGCTTCAATTAGAACTTAACAGGTTTTATAATTTGTGTGTTAAGAACCGACTACCTTATTAAACAGTGTCACGAAGTAACTTATTATAAAAAATTTAAGCCTCTGGGGACTTCTTATTACATAGTAAACTCATATCTTACTGAGGTTAAACAATTAAAGACTTAGGAGTGTACTTCGGAAATAAACTGAGTTTCTCTACGAATTTAAATTACATTATTACCAATTCATTAGCCAAGCCTACGTTTGTTAAACGCCATTCTTCTCATTATACTTCGATCCATATAAGTATAAAATATTGTATTCTGCTTTCGCTCGTTCTAAACTTTAATGCTCAGTTTTTCTATTGAGGCCCCATCATGTAATCCACATAAACCGTTTAAAAATAGTCCAGAAGATCTTTTCGCCTTGATCTGCTTCCTCTTTACTTTTCTGCCACGATTTTGTCTTATGAATCACGACGCCGATTAGTTAGTTTATTATCATTAGCAGATAGGAAAACTCTCTTGTCAGTTTCATTTATTTTTTCCGACACGATTGATTACCCTTTTCTTCTTCAGCGAATAGATTTTAATGTTCCATGTGGAAATTTCAGCAATGATAAAGTTTTTGGTCTTAACCTGACAGTCCGGTGCCAATGCCCCAATAAATAGAACTCCATCTGAATTTAACTCTTTCTAAAATGTTTGTATATGGGTTTATCATATACGAAATGTGTACATTAATCAAAAATAAAAATATATTTATTGTGTAAAATTTAATTTTTTGTGTAATTAAAAATTATTATTTGTTAAAAAAAAATATATAATAAAATAATCTCAGGTGTCTTATTCTCAAGTATCTGTTGTATAAATTAAACGTAAATAAATGTCATATAAATCAAAGTTTCAAACTGTGTACAGGAACTCGACAAATTTTCATCAAAAACATTTTAGGAACGCATATAAAAAAGTTCGTACTTTCGTTATAAATATTCTAGGAATTCTGAGTAAAAAGTGTGAAATTCCGATAGAAATTAGATGAACGTTTCAAAATTTTGCACAAAGTTTAAAACTTGGATTTATGTGGTTTTGTTATGGAATAAAATATATTTTTAGAACAAAAATATTTAAAATAAATTTGAAAAAAAAAACAAAATACATATGTATGTATGTGAATTATATCACTCACTTTATATGTATTATACTTCACAAAATGCAACATGAAGAGAATCAAGTATTAAATCAACTATTAGAACGACGTGGCGGAAACTAACAATCAAAACATTACCTGTTCCCATGTTTGTACTTTACTTAGTAAGCTATCACTTCGCTGGAGCGGTTTTTGAGTATCCAGTTTTGTAGCCCATGAAAAGCTCCTCATAAAATGCCAACCATCTGCCGTTCGGAGGCGTTGGAAAACTGTAGATCCCTCCATTTGGGGAATAACATGTGGCCACACACAAGTAGTAGTAACTCGGTCAAGGAACCAAAAATAGGGTGTGATCGCCATTTATATATAATATATATAGCTTTACCTTCACTATTTTTATTCAAAATACAGCTCTTACTAACTATATGTGGAAAATAAAATGAGCACGTCTACAGGTAAAATGCGCCAAAAAATTCATTCATGAATGCCTAATTGTAGAGAGCCTCGAGATACAGATGCTGAAGAAGTTTCAACGCTAAAAGAGCTAACATGGCCCTCACGTTAAACAAAAAGAGCATTCGCACTCTCACAGGTGCCCCCACGGGTCACTTCACCTGCAACAAACACCTTCATAAATTAGGCATAACTAACACCAGCACCTGCAGATTTTGCTGTGAAGATGAGGAGTCTATAGAACATCTCATCATCGAATGTCCGGGGTTGACGCATAGAAGGAAAAGGTTTTTAAACAAGTTCATGCTTACAGATGAAGACCTTCAATCACTCCCTCAGAAGGAGCTGGTACAATTCATAAGCATACTTAACAGTCAATAGACAGCATAGGGTGCACAATAGATCAATATGGTCGCAGTGCTAAAGGCACATACCTTAACCCTTTACTACCATTAACCATTAACCATTACAGATGCTGAAGGTTCTTTTTATCTCAATAGAACATCCTGTTTTTGGTTTTTCAATCCTTTTTCTATCCTCAAAAGAACGAGCTTCTTGAAATTGTTTCAACAACCTTTGACTTGTCGGCTCATTCGAATGATTACACAGGCCAACAAAATCTCGCTTTTTTACAGCTTTTAAAACGGCTATGGGTGTTTCTTGAAGTTTTTTTTATGCTGACAACGAATATGACCTTGAAAATGCTCCAGCACGTCAGGATTTTTGGCAGTTTGAGGTTAAAAAGTCAAAAAATGCAGATTTAGGCCACTTTTTTATTTTTTTTTTTTGGGCAAGGTAAAGTTTTTTTTAATTTTCCACAACGGCATCGCAAAGTACTAGTCCTCAGCTTTAAAATCCATTTTTAAAAATATTTTTGCGATTAATATAAAAAAGTTATACTATTTTGAATTCGCCCTTTACAGGGGCGTTAGAGAGTTAAAAAGGTTGAATTTGCATATCTAAAAGTCTCCAATTCAAAATAGAATAACTTTTTTTATATTAATCGTAAAAATATTTAAAAACATGGATTTTAAAGCTGAAGACTAGTACTTTACGATGCCGATGTGGAAAATTAAAAAAAAACTTTACCTTGCCCAAAAAAAAATTAAAAAAATGGCCTAAATCTGCATTTTTTGACTTTTTAACCTCAAATTACCAAAAATCCTGACGTGCTGGAGCATTTTCAAGGTCATATTCGTTTTCAGCATAAAAAAACCTTAAAACCTTAGTTAAAATTATCGAAAAAGTTTTTTGGTTGTTGGCCTGTGTTATTTTTTAAAGATCGATCCTTTTTCAATAAGTTATTCCCTTTTGAAAACCCCTTTATAAAATGCAAGCTTGAAGTGGTTCATAATTCTTGTTGATTTTTAATATACATAATTATAAAATAATTCTTTCCCCTACTTATGTTACGCAATTTCTCCATTTAAAAAAATTTCGAGCGTGCGTTTCTTGGAGAATGCGCGCAACATCTCAGCGAAAAAAATGTCATAAATCAACTTTGTTATAGCAAAATTCGATAGGATATAAAACTGCATACTCGAAATTTTTCTAAAAACTCTGATTAAAAGGTGAAAAAAATGTCTGCATTTTTTTTACTAGCACAAAGTTCGAGACCTGGATTTATAAGGTTTTTATGAGGGAATGAACTATATTTTGATTTAGAAAAAATATTAAAACAAATAAACTGTTAAAATATATCACTAAGTCTCTGTGCTATAGTTCTTTAGCACAATTTGTTTTTATAAACTCATGAGATCAAACTGATACAATAAAGGGATCAAATAAATGGGAGTTGCTTTTTAAAATTGAAATGCGTCCATACGAAACACTAACAATTCCCTAATAATTAGCTTACAGACAATATATTTGTAGCTGTTTTTTCAAGGCAGGAGTAAATAATATACAATAAATATTTCAAGATTGAATACTTTTTAGGCATATACAACATATTACACGGTGTGACAAAAAAAAAAAAATTAAATATACTTTTATGGAGACCTAGCACGATTTGTGGCTATAGAAAAACTAAAAAAAATGGTATAGGAGAAATTTCCAATACACCCCCAAAATCTCATTTTATGGCCATAAAACCGTTTTTCAGTAGGTTGATGTGAACAATCCCTCCTAACTTCGCCAATTTCCATCCGATTTCGAATTTGTTTTTTTAGTTTGAAAGAACAAAAACAAGCCTTTTTGACAGTGTGTTGACAATTTTTCTGGAATGACAACTGACGAGACTGTAGACGGAAGTATTCGGAATTTTTTTATATTTTCTCTATTTTTTCAACTTTGACATCATTTTTGCGATATTATCCGATATTAAGGATGTTTTTTAGTAGACTACTGTTATAGTGAATTTAATTTTGCGTCGAATGAGCTATATTTGACTGTAATTGAATTAAAATTCATAGAGTTGTGCGAGTTGTGCGAGTTTTAAGATTTTATTTTTTTTACTAATTTTATAGCAAGTGTCAGTATAAACACATCATCAGTACGAAACAGTACAGGTTTAAAATTTTAAAAGATGTCGCGAAAAACTAATCTTAATTTCAAAAATGTTTGCTAGACCTGCTCCGTTTATAAGAGTCATCACTTGTTTTACGTTTCAAGGACCAGCAGTAATCAGCAAGCATGTTGATGGAGTTCTTCCCTTGAAAACGTTTTTCGATGACTCCTATCTCCTGGTGAAATCTTTCACCCTGTTCATCGCTCATCTGGCCCAGGTTTTCCGGGAAAAAATTCAAATGTGAGTGCAGAAAGTGTATCTCGATGGACATATTGCATTCCATTTTCTCGTACGCACTCAAAAACTCTTTGACGACTTCAACATAATCAGAGCTCTTTTTATTTCCAAGGAACTTCTCACACAATGATTTAGAACTTTCCCATGCCCGTCTTTCCACTGTACTGAGCTTACTCGTAAATTTCTCATCTCGCATGAGTTTTCGAATCTGAGGCCCGACAAGGAACCCTAAAATTGTGATGACTCTTATAAACGGAGCAGGTCTAGCAAACATTTTTGAAATTAAGATTAGTTTTTCGCGACATCTTTTAAAATTTTAAACCTGTACTGTTTCATACTGATGATGTGTTTATACTGACACTTGCTATAAAATTAGTAAAAAAAAAAAATCTTAAAACTCGCAGAACACGCACAACTCTATGAATTTTAATTTAATTACAGTCAAATATAGCTCATTCGACGCAAAATTAAATTCACTATAATAGTAGTCTACTAAAAAACATCGTCAATATCGGATAATATCGCAAAAATGATGTCAAAGTTGAAAAAATAGAGAAAAAATAAAAAAATTCCGAATACTTCCGTCTACAGTCTCGTCAGTTGTCATTTCAGAAAAATTGTCAACACACTGTCAAAAAGGCTTGTTTTTGTTCTTTCAAACTAAAAAAACAAATTCGAAATCGGATGGAAATTGGCGAAGTTAGGAGGGATTGTTCACATCAACCTACTGAAAAACGGTTTTATGGCCATAAAATCAGATTTTGGGGGTGTATTGGAAATTTCTCCTATACCATGTTTCTTAGTTTTACTATACCTACAAGTTGTACTAGGTCTCTATAAAAGTATAATTTCACTGTCGCACAGTGTTATTAAAAAATTAAAATTATTTTCCAAGCAAATTATATTGAGGAAATAAATTTTTGATGATGTTATATTGAGGAAATAAATAAATTTTTAATAATGAAGTGGATAAATAACTAAAACAAAATTATATTTATATAAATAAATTAACTAAATAAAAAGTGTTAAGCCAAATGTTCTGCATCCTCCCTTAATTAATATAAATATATTTTATAGCAGCCTACTAGTTTAATAATTATATTTTGTGTTCCCACCGGTTTCGGATCGACGTGAGACATTCGGTTTTATTATAATCAACAGTTAAATTAAACTTTTCGCAATAACAAAGTTTTGATTGTGTTTTTCCAAAAACATATTATATAGTTGGCAGCTCTAGAACAAAACAGCACATTAACTTGTTTGCTTATTTATTTCTATTGCAAACAAAATAAGCACACACGCACTTTCCAGGCTTCTAAACAGGAGAACCAATACTATGTGTAGGACTGAACCCATCATTCAAGTGATTGGGTGGCTGCCTGACGGACTGTGGATGGCCGATCGGGCAAACCAACAATCGAGTGAACCGCAGTACAAAGAAATTTGATTCATAAAAACCTTCTGCGGCATGAACGTGACTGAACTTTTTAACGTTCAATTGGCCAAGAATTTCAAAATGGATGTGACAGTAGCAGCGGGCAAGCAACAATGGGGGAGTGTGAAACATTAAAATCTTCTTGGAAACGGAGTTAAATTGAGGACACAACTGTAAAACAAATTGCCCGAATTTGCTACGAATTGCAGCAGTTACCAAAGGGAAAAACGAAAAATTATATTGTACAGATTTTACCTTTATTGTTCCTAAAACAGAATAAGCAGGAATACAAACACAAGCAAGTAAACGACGGAGTTTAATAGGCATACGTTTAGTCATAAAAATAAAATTTTAAATTATATTTTCTTTGTTGAAAGGATTCTACTCTTAAATGCAATAAAAGAATATTATTGGCATGTGTTCTCTGTGAATATTGTATTTATGTGCTTATGTATATGTGTAAGTATGTATGTATGCTACAATGCAGGCGCATGATATCATTTTTGGTAAATCTTTTATTATTTTCCGTAAATATTCCGTTACATACACATGTGGCAACGGACGTGCTTTGGAAAATGCTTAGAGCAACGATGGATGTGAATAAATAAACCACATACTTAAAAATATTCAGGTGAATTAATGTACTATTATACTCTACTTACACAGTGAAACCTCGATATAACGAAGTTGAAGGGGTGGGGCAAATATCAAAGTATCGATAATACGAAAAATGCAAAGTTTTCCAAGAAATTCATTAAATTAATTTTAATTAATAATTAATTTTTTTTTTTTAATTCTATTTCCAGATCAAACAATGAAACAAAACATACACTGTTTTGAGTTGTTATTAATAAATACGGGCTTGTATGGGACACGCATCAAAAGCGACAGAATTCCAGCACCTATAAACCTTTTCAGCCCTATTGCAAATAAGCTGATACCATTCTGACGTTCGGCACTTATTCCATAACGATAGGTGAAGGTAAATACGTAAAAAAATAATGGATTTTTCTATTAATATTCTAAATCATAGTTTGGATATTGGAACTAATTTACTATTGAAAATGACAATTAAAAAAATAAATCAGTCGTGCAAACAAAATTTGTATGATGCCGATTTAGAAGACTTTGCACTCAACCAAGAATTGACGAATTTTCAACAGTTAGAGCGCTATACTTTTACCAAAGTTTCCAGAATTTGACACCGAGCATAATACTTTGAAAAATCGTAACACAGCGGTTGTGATTACAACTCGATAAACCCTACATCATAAAAAATGGTCACTTGGAGCAAAAATATTATGCTATTTTATTTTTGCGCTCATTTTTAACCGAAAAATAAATCGTATTTTCTGCAGATGTCAAATCTGCCAAGCCTTCAATATGTAATGGAGGGTGGAATGCTTCGCTTTCGAAGATATTTGGAGTTATTTAGTTGCAGGCAAATCGATTTCAAAGTCACTGGACAACTCATTTCGAGAAGAAAACGATTTCTGAAATGATACGCCAAAAACAGCTGTTTATGAATGGCACGAACGCTTAAGATCATGAGTTCATAGAGGATGACGATCGTAGGGGCAGGCCGTCGTCATCGAAAACTGATGAAAAAATCAATAAAGTGAGAAAAAAGTTGACCAATAACCGTAAAATAACCATGAGAGAGCTGGCAGAGGACTTAAACATTACTAATGGAACCTTTCAGAACATTATAGTCAATGATTTGGGTTTACACGGGGTGTTGCTGTAAAGTTTATCCCAAAGGACCTGAATTTCATGCAAGAAAGGGACCGCGTCAACATCGAAAACGACAGAATTTCCAAAGCTGAATTCGATCCAACACTCATCAAACGCATCATTACTGGAGACGATGCGGGTGGATTTATGAGTACGGCTTTCAATACAGACATCAGGCGAGAGTGATGCTCATGCCACGGGCGTAAGTGAAGCGATTCGCCAAAAAAACAAGGGTTTGTGGAAAAATAACTCGTGGATTTTACACCATGATAACGTAACGTTAATTTTTGATCAAGAATGCAGCGGATGCCATCCAAAAGCCATCGAATTCATCTGATATAGCTCCCTGCGACGTTTTTCTGTTTGATCGAGCCATAAAACCACCACGGGGAATGCATTTAACAATCCAAATTAAGTAATGGAAAAATCGAAGACGGCTATGATGGCTGTACCAAAAATACAGTTCCAGAAATGTTTCGAGAGCTGGAACAAACGCTGGAATAAGTGCGTTGCAATTGATGGAGAGTACTTTGAAGGCGGTAATATCACTTTTGAGGAATAAACGTGTATTATGAATTTTCTGAATATATTCCGGGAACTTTTTGATCAAGGTGGTTTCCGAAGGTTTGCATGCTCAATATTTTTTCGTTATATCTACGGTGGATTTTTGTATAGAAAATTTCCCAACAATGAGGCTTCTTCATGGAACTCAGTTTTGTTTTGTTGTATTATGTTTTTCGTCTTATCAAAGTTTATTTTATCGAGGTTTCCCTGTGCATATATACATATGCTTATATATATTTGCTTTTAGTATAAGCTACATGTTAAGTAAATGAAAACGTAGAATGCATAAATCATTTGTGGCTTCGTGGCACATACAACATAAAATGTATGTATTTATGCGTGTGCTGAATAGCACATAAAGAAATTTTAGAAATTTAATAATCACAAATTCAAAGACAATGAACTTAACTTTTTAAGCCTGAAAGCAAATGTAATTTTCTAAATTAAACTTCGAATTAAACATTTAGTCAAAAATATTACATAATTTGTCGAGTTCAACACAGGTACGAAACCACCGAAAAATGTTTAACTCTCGTCTGCCAATTTCAATACAGTATAGCTCTAATCTATCGAAAAAAACCTATAGTTGAAGAAACGAACACTTTCTAGAATATCTATAGACTCAAAATAGCCATGGCTCAAAAATCACTTACTTGAACGGCACAGGTTCAAACTGGTAACTTCAAAGAGTTTCAGAGAATTTTTATGCAAGTACATATGTAAGTATATCAATTAAGATATATGTAATTCATTGTACAGAAACCAATCAAAACTATATTAAAAATTGTCAGTTGATTATTTCTCTTTCTATAAGATGTGAAATAATATTATTACATAGCTTTTTAGTAGTGAATTGTATGCATAGCAATTAAAAGTGAAACACTTCAATTGGAAAGAAAAATATGCCCAATAAAAATAAAGCATTTCTATTGTAGTGAACCGGATAGCCTGCATTAATAAATAATTGAACGTAGGCATTCATTCGTAATAAAATTTAATAAAAAAGACTTATTTACACATGAGATTTTAACATTCATTTGTAAATGGAAATAATTTGAGGTCTTCCACATTTCATGAGAAGTTGTTAAGGCAAAAGGATTTAATTGTAAATATTTAGTTTAAGAAAACCAAAAATATTGATGTATATGCATGCGTTTATGCATTGTACTTTGTAAAGAAACCTGCACACCTTTTACACGAAAAATGCCACATATCGACCACCAGGGAAAAAATTATAAAAAATCAACGTGATTTCTGAGCTAATGCAAACTTTATTGTACCAAAATTCAATGGGCTTTAAAACTGCATACTCGAAGATTACTTTTAAAAATTCTCATTAAAAAGTTTGAAATATTGATGAAAATCTGTTGAGTGTTTTTTTCTTTTTTACTGCACACAGTTTGAAAATCGGGTCTATAAAAAATATATAAAGGTAAAAATATAAATGAAAATGCCCTATACTTTCAATAATGTTAGTAAGATTAAAAAAGAAACAAATAAATTGTCCATAAGACTCGGTGCTATAGTTATTTATGAAAAATGAAAAAAATATAAAAATCTGGAAAATACGTTTATCATTCTGAAGGGCTGTCTAAGAGATTTGCTTTGTAATATACAATGGGATTGTCACCACAATAGTTATTACTTTTTACTCGGGGTCTGAGACATTGTTACCTTTTAAGAATTAATCTTTTGCTATATTATGATTTTATTAAAAATAGTTTACACATAGGTAGTCCGTTGTCAGGATTTTCGCAGCTACATTTTCGAAAACGAATGAATGGAAGATGGTGAGGTGAAGCCATCTGAAGACCTACTTTTCAGCTAGCTTACTTCCCCGAAGCTTAAGTACTTCTTACTTTGGAAATAAAACTCAGAGGCTATTAGCTTTGACTATTTTCCGCCTGCAGACCTTTTTAATTAGCGCCAAACGGTTACCTAGAAATGCATATTGCCAATCAATAACTATTGGCACATATCCTTTGCCTTTATCTTTTGATTTCTATTCTTTCCTCATTTGTGTTTTAAGGAACGGTTATTTTACGCAACTGTCTAAGTATGCCGCTCGCTGCAATATATAATCAAGTCTAGCCTACCCTCTTTGTAAATTTTATGTTTTTACAATCGTATTCAAGACATCGAAAAATAATTAAAAATTGCAAGTAAGTGGTATTTTTATTATTTCTGCGGCAGATAAATTGTTTCCATAAAAAATTTAAATGAAAGGCGTAAACTGAGAAGCTCCAAACCGATACAGTCTATACGGACTTTTCTCAGACTTTCGACAAGGTTAGCCACTTAATTTTAATCTAGAAATTGTATAGTTTTGGGTTTTTTAATGGGTAAAGTCATACTTATTATGCCGGAAGTGTGTAGTTGTTGTTGATAATGTTTTTTCACATTCTTCCATCTTTATTAATGATGCAATTTTGAACAAAAAGTTCCCGTAATATAGTCAAAAAATTCAAAATACAAGTTTATTCCTCAATAATGGCACAACTGCAACACACTTATGGCAGTGATTCAGCTCTCGAAACATTTTCTTATATAGATATATATATTTCGATATAATATATATTCTTATATATAAAAATGACTGTTTGTCTGTATGTCATCGACGAATTCAAGAACTACTAGACCGATTATTATAAAAATTGGTACATATCAGGTCTGTCCATAAGTTCGTGCGTATTTTACCCATAATTCCACTTTTGTACGATTTTTGCATAAAAAAAATTATTCGCGGAATATAACGGAACTATTTATATTTTCTTTGATATATTGTGCATTCAACAAGTGATTTTAATCGCGGATAGAAGCACGTGTTATTAAAAAATAAAATGGAATCTTCGAACGCGTATAAGAGGCATATTTTGTATTTTTTTATAAAAGTGGTAAAAATGCAACAATTCCTGCTGCAGAAATAAACACTGTTCACGGAGAGGATACCGTGAGTGTAAGGACTGCGCAAAAGTGGTTTTCAAAATTCCAATGTGGTAACTGCGAAGTCTTTAACTCCGAGGCCTTGCTCGAACTCGTGGAAGCTCATGGAACAGTTCACAGGCACCTGGTTCAGTTGGGAGAGGTTTCAAAGCTGGGAAATTGAGTTACGCATATACTTTCCGTCGCCAACCTTCAGCAGAGAGTGAAAGTGTGTTCTCAGCTGCTGCAACGGCACGAAAATGAAAGTTTTTTGAACCGAAAAAATAGGTCCTTTACAATAATCCTGTTCGCAAACGCCAATGGTTAGATAAAGATGAAACACCAGAACCGACCCCTAGAGATGGCCTTCACCCCAAGAAGATTCTCCTGTCTATTTGGTGGGATATGGCCGGTATTGTTTATTATGAACTTCTGGAACCAAACCAGACCATAACTGCTGATTATTATTCCCATGAGCAATCAAACCTCAATGAGGCACTTAACAAAAATCGACCGTCTTTAGTCAATAGACGCAAAGTTTTGTTTCACCACGACAACGCAAGACCTCATACCGCAAGCCAAACATTAGGCAAGCTGAACGAGCTCGGATGGGAGCTAATACCGCATACTCTCCGGATATTGCACCTTGTGATTATCACCTTTTCCGTGGACTTCAATCCCACATGAGTAACAAGAACTATTCTTCAAAAGCAGCTATTCAATGGGATATCGAAGCGTATTTTGGCTACAAGGACAAACATTTTTTTGAGCAGGGAATTAAAAATTTGCCTAAACGTTGGGAAGACATTGTAAATAATGAAGGAAAATATATTATTGATTAATAAATGCTTTAAACATCTTTTTATTAAGCTTAAAACCATCTTAAAAAAACGCACGAACTTATGGACTGACCTGATATATGTATTTTTCCACGGAGAAGGTTTGTAGAATATGCTCATTGAAGCCACGCACCACCAGGTGGCGCTGCAGAGTAGCAACTTCTGCTCCATGGATTCTGAGAATTCATGCTTCTCACATGGACAGCTCTATCGGGAACCTTCTATCGGAAAACCTTCTGATTTATTCGTCTACGCACCAGATGGAAATATTGTGTATCCCACAGCTAAACTTTGTAATGTCACATTTTTTTTCGAAATAAACAAAATCAATAAAATGGTTTAAATTGAACTGAATATTTCTGTACTGATTTTTCTTTAAAGGTAATATATTTTTCTTAAATTTATTTTAGTTGTTGGCGTAGCAACGCGCGCCGGGTACAGCTAGTATATATATGTATGTAAATATATATATATGTATATACTCGCTCCCTGTGACGTTTTCCTCTTTGTTCGAGTCAAAAAACAAGTACGGGGAACGCTGAAAGGAAGTAATGGAAAAATTGAAGATTTATGCGTTATTATGGTACAAAATCCACAAGTAGTTTTCCCACAGATTTTCCCTTTTTTGCCAATTGCTTCACATAAACGACTTATAACGCCCAAATCATAGTCCCGGTTAACTGTCTGACTTCCTGGCAAAAATTCTTTTTTGACAAAAAATTACGTGGTTTTTTTGGTCTTGGTTTCCCCACTCACTAGCCTGTTGTCTGGCGTTTGTGTACCGTACTTATAGACGCACGTCTCCCAGTGATGACGCGTCTCCCAGTTTGATGAATGCTAGGTCGGATTCAGCCTTAGAAATCATCTATTTGGCGATATCCACGCAGTCCCGTTTTTGCATGAAATTCATGGCCGGCTGTTTTCTTTTGAGTATCATTACCGAAACCGTTTCTCAACATTTTTAAAGTTTTCGCACCATTACATCCATTTTTAACGCAAAATTTAATACAAACTCGTTCCAAATTCAAATCCATTTTTAAAGCTATAAGAAAACGAAAAGTCGTGCAGAAGTAGATTTACTCAAGACAAAGTAACTTTTGCAAATGCCAGGAATGGTGATACAATTTTTGGTAGGAATGTTAATCACAGATATAGCCACCTAACAAAAGAAACAAAACTCTAATCAGTTGACTTAGAGCGTCACCTGGCTGATGTTCCGTGAACAACATCTGAGTATTTTAATTCTTAAAATTTAATTTTTCCAAAATTATTTTATATGCAAACTCCAATCAAATCTCAATAACGTCGCGACTTGGTGTGATGAAAACCGCTTATACCATATTTCAAGAAATGTTTTCAGATATCATTTTCTAAATCTACGCAGTCGCGCCTCACCACTACGAATGAAGTGTCTGATTTGGGTGTTTTTGTTGGTTCAAAGTTCAGTGGTTCAAGTCTAGATTATGTAATTTCTAAATAATATTCTACACTTTCTTTTATTCGACGCTTTGGTTAAGAGTTTACAAATCCATATACGCTAAAGTTAATATTTACCTCACTTGTAGGATAAAAGTTGGAATATGCCGTCTTTCTATGGAGAACATATGGCCTTTGCCATTTGAATAGACTCAAATAAATTTAAAAGGATTTTCTTCGTTTCGCTCACAGATCGCTTAATTTTATTGATCCGATTCCTTTATTTTTTGCAAGATGCGCTTTAAAAAACCAAATAGAAGGAGTATTCTTTCACTCTATTGCATCTTTGATATCAGCAGTGGTGTAATTGACTGTCCTTTTTTAGAGCGCATTTAATTTTTCGTTTCACAATAAAACCTGCGTAGTAAGGATTTATTCATTTTGGAGCGGATTAGAACGGTTTATGCCTCTTATGCTTCACTACATAGGACATAGAATGAATTTGATAATATTTCAAATTCTTTGTCTCTAGATTTTTCGTCTTATAAACAAGCTTTATAATTAAAAGTACGAACTATATAACCTTAAGTTAGTGGCACAGAAAAGCCGACACGAAAACGCTACCGCACAGAATACTGAGTGTAGCATTTGCGACCGTAACTTTTTAGAAATTGCGTCAATTTGACACTTTTTTCAAAATTATGCGACTTTTGGCCCTTTTGATATCAAAACTTTTGTATTTGTCTATTTTCAATGAATTTTTAATTTTTTTTTCTTATTTTAAAGTATCTCAAAATAAACCTTAAACGATCGTTGTCGCAGATTAAAAGTTATCCTCATTTGGGCCGACGATTTGAAGTTTGGTCTCAATTCGGGTGTGACATATCAGTGATAAGTGAGAAATGGTAAGTATTCTGAGTCCATTTCCACCAATAAAAAGATTCAAATAACTATAAATTGACTGCCATTCGTATCCACAGACAATTTCAGAGCGCATTGAATTAGTAATGAAATTAATTTACAATTATGGCAAAATTTTACTGATTTCCCTTGTAAAGAAGAACACAAAAAGTAATTCTGACCCCCATATAACACTTTTGTTTGTGCCTCACATTTATTTCTCCGTAAACAAAGGGATCCACTGCGTATACTTTATGTCATAAGAAGAAAGTTCAATTATTTTGTTTACATTTTTATGAGACAGCAAAAAGAACGAAGTTGAGATAAATTTTACTGCATATATCGGTTTTTTTAAGAGCTTGGAAAAATTATAATACAAAACAGAAATATTGCTTGGATGAATTTTTTTTAATAAACTGGTAGATAATTTCATGGTATTTTTTTGAATATGAAAAGTTTTAGCGCGATAGCGCTCGCTCATTTCAAAAAAAATAAAGACCGGTGATGCCGCCAGTACTCTAGGAACTTTGCGAAAAGTTTTTTTTTTTTTCAAAGTAAATTTCCATAAATTGGAAGCGTTCTTCTGGCGTTAAAGGAATCGCGATGGCTTGCTAAACCTTACATGTCAACACGATTTGCTATTCTCAGTTGTCAAATTTAGTTATCGATATTCAGAGTTCTCATGCGGCTAAAACACACCCTTTACAGAAATGTCAATACGATTTGCTATTCTCAGTTGTCAAATTTAGTTATCGATATTCAGAGTTCTCATGCGGCTAAAACACACACTTTACAAGATGGCGCAAAATTAATCACCCTTTCGGAAGGTTTATTATTTTTACAAATGACGTCATACGTCAATTACATTTGACACTTGTAAGCTAGACAACTGCAGTATACAAAGAGACAAGCAATGTAGTGCGTAAAGGTCAAATTAAAGATTTCCATCACTCAAAAAAATCGTTTATTTCAATTTAGTTGAAAAGTCATTTAAACCCAACAACCAAAACTGAATGATTTATTTTATATACCTTTGACATTTATTTCTTCAAACTAAATCGTTCAGAATTTTCAAGCATACATACCTATCTAAGGATAGATTTTTTGAAAGCGTTTATTGTATTATATTTGTCCTGGCGAGAAGTTAGTTGCTGCCGCACGGTGTTACTAATGAATCCAAATAGCAAGTCTTTGTCTGCAAGTACTTCTTTTTTATTTAAAATACATGCCCATTTGTCATAACTTGTAAATTGCAAGTTGCCTCTCCCTGTCACTTACCATTCCACGTTTGACACGTTCTCTAATGGATTTGTGTGGTCGCATCCACGCATTGTTGCAACCACAATTTCATTATAGACGTGACAAATTTCAATTTTTCTTTCTCAACGCCGATCATTAAATTTTCTTTCTTACTGGTTTCTTTAGTTTATGCAAGTATATGTACTATGAATCGATTGATGTTTCTTTGCAATGCAATGCCTGGACGCAAGGCATTAATGCTTTCGTTGCAACGATATTTGCACAGAAGAAAAAAAGCAAAACAGTGAGCCTATAGAGGTCAGCATATAAAAATGCTGATGAAGTGGTGTGATGGAAAATTTAAAGGCGAGTTTACTTTTGTTTCATCAAAAACTTCGTCAGAATACTAAAAAAACTAAAATTATACTAAAAAATTAGATTTAAGCGTTTATTCATTCTTCAAATTGAGAAACAAAATTTATATAAACAATTTTCTCAAAACTTAACGCACGCAACGAGATAAAAATAAAAAAAGGAGATATGCTTTTCAAAAACGCCTTAGGTTCAGCCCTTAAGTTTGACGTCCTATCAGTTATTATTATGGAAGAAAATGTTATTTGCTCTGGTCGAGAAAAGAGATATTTCATTACTGGCACATTCTTGAAGCAATCAGACTCTTAAACTTGAGCTATTTTACTGGAAAAGGAAACTGACAGTCAAAAAAAAGCAAAGAAAACTCTTTAAGCTATTTAGGCTTTTCTACAATGTCTAACAAAAGGCTTATGCCTGACTTCAATCAGTTTAAAGTTGTTGTATGTTGGGGATTCCCTTTGCAAAATTGCTGTCTATTTCAAGAGGTCCGTACAACGCATGTTTCGCTATCGCCAAAATTTTTAAAATAGTTCTATTCAGGACTAAAATAGCTATCTTTTCAAACAGTTGGGCAGAATTAAAACCTCTTGGTTTCGTAATGGTAACTCCAAGTCTTGTGAAGTGTACGAAATAAGTTTACACCATAGTCATTTAACACATGGGCTGAAAAGTCCCAGGCCTAACACATAGATGATACTAATGCATTTCTCCTATTTTTCAGTTAGTGCTAATCTTAAAAAGACAGCTGTTGAAATTGTATGGTATTATATTCATTTGTTCGTGAGTTATTGTGGTAAGAGTGGCGCTACTTTTGTTATTTTCAAAACAATGGATCAAAAAGAATTTCTTGTTATAGAGACTTCGCTCCATCAGAAACAACAATAAAACGACTCTGACTTCAAACGTGCTCGTAGAGACATCAATGATGCACAACGCAGTGGGCGTCCAAATGAGGCAGTAACACCAGGAAATATCAAAAAAATCCACAAAATTGTTTTAAATGATCGAAAAGTGAAGTTGCGTGAGTTAGCTAACATCGTAAAGATGTCAAAAGAATGCATGAGCATTTGTCTATGAGAAAGCTCTGTTCAAAGTGGGTAACGCGTTTCACTTTCAAGACACGGTACGTTGAAGTCAATCAAAACAATAGCAAAAATACATGCATTGAACTTCGAATTGCTCCTACTGTGGATGTATTCGCCAGAACCAATCCCAGCGACTACCAGGCACAGACCTAACAAAGAGGTTATCACTGAAACTGAGGCCCATTTTGAGGCAACAGATTAATCGTTCTATAAAAGTGATATTGAAATGTTAGAGGAACGATGGAATGATTGCATTGTTTTTGATTACAAAAAAACGAGTTTTCTTTGTTAGGCCCGGGACTTTTCAGTCCATTTATTATCAACGGTCGGATATGTCCTCGCTAGGGTTTCTAATACACGCGAATCCCGTGCTTTATCTTACCCTGAACAGCTGTATTAAGCTTTTGGGAGAGTGGGAGTTATTTACATCAGTTGTGATGTGTACTAAACGTATGAGGCCTTTCAAAAGTGACGCCTAGATGCCAGTAGTAAATAATTTCTAGAGGGTACCTTTTTTTGTATCATCTTTTGCATTTGCCAAGCAGACGGATGTACAATTTTTCACGATAGAACAAAGGGTTAAAATTATTGCAATTTATTGTGAGCATAGTCGATCTTTAAAAAACATATCGCAAAATTCGTGATTTTTTTGGTGAAAATAATCACCCGAATAAGTCGACAATTCAAGGTTGTTGAAAAAACTTCAAGAAACTGGTTATTTCGAAGATAGAAAAAGGGCTGGCCGACCGATATCTCGACATTCTCAACAATTAGACATTCATGAGTCGACTGTTTGGCGGATTTTCTCTATAGACGTGCTCATGCTAGATGATATAATGAAATGATGTAATTTTTCACATATAATTTTAAAAAGCTGTGTTTTGAATGAAACTAGTGAACAAGTGAAACAGTAAATTCTTACACTTTTTATTTTAAGACAATATCTTGGCGCATCTTTTGAAGGACGCTTTACTCAAAATGTAGAAGACAACGTTAAATGTTCTTCAGCCAAACTAAGCGCTGAATTCACGGAGCACTGTCAACCCATGACGCTAAATTGAGACTGGAGCACGAGCTTTGCTGACATGAGCTACCCAACAGAAGCGAAGGGAGCAAAAGTGTCACGAAACACTCGTCCCCTCAATCAAATGCATCCTCTTACAGAGACAGTGGAACAAATTAATTTTCAACTGCTCCGATTTTTTCTAATGAAATACATGAGAAAGATCCTGCTATTATTCAGTATTTACTGTTGCTAAATAGCATCAACAACAAATTTAGAATATTTAGTTGTAACAAAATTTTAACCTAGAAAAGCAAAATGTTAATATACTTTTACTTCAAAGTCTTATATGCTCATTCGGCCAAAAAGTGTGATACACTTTACTTCTTAATTTCTTCTAGTGGATTTTCTGTTGGTTTTCATCGATTACCGCAAATTGAACAATCATATACCTAAAATATTAGTCAGATCAGGCGCATTTCACGGAATAATACAATAGAAGAATATAAGAACGTTTTCTATTGCATAATACAGTGAAATTGAAATCTTTTTTGTGCCGAATCGGATTTTTTTTTATTCAATGGAATTTAAATTTTATTCTGCTACTCCCAAATTTTGTTAAAGATCTCGTTCTGTAATTATGCCAATATAGAAATACGGCATAAAAGTTTGAGCAACTGTCTCCAAATCTAACCTGCATATTTTTCAAAAGACCTAGTTTAAAATCCTAATAAAAATATCTAATGATGCTCCATGGTATGTACATATATGACCAATACCGACAATAGATAGTGACTTAAAAACTGGTACTGTTGAAGAAGTAATACGTTACGCAAGCACAAAGCACATCAAGCGGATACTGTCACACACAGTCTCCTTATTGAGGTTGTTACTCTTACAGCAAAACTAATGACGGCTAAAGCGCGAAAAAAGGGACCAAAAAACGCACCAAACAGTAGGCACCAAGGAAATATACGGCAAAAAGTAGGCACCAAAAATAAATTTCCTAAAAGTTTGCACTAACAAACAAGCGTCAAAAAGTAGGCAGTGTTATATCTCACTAGAATTAAGCAACCACAAGCAAAAACTCAGGAAAAATAGCCTAAATTGTATCTAAGATATAAGATAGCTCCCTCTCTCCTTTTCCTCTACGTTATATCTTTTTTCTCTCTCGCGGAACGAAAATGACCAAAACGTTGCATGGCCTTGAAATTTTACTCTCCATTCTCGCACGTCCATCAACGCCTAAAAAGTTTCACTTCAAAATTATATTAATAAAAGCAAAAAGTTTGGCCACAAAAATTCCGCCTTGTGGAAAATTAATTTAATATTTCGCATTTCCTGCTTGTTTTGCTTCACATCTTCGATGCATTGAATTGACTAAATCCCGTATTTATCTGGAGAATTAGTTCTGCCCGTAGATCTTCAATTAGATTTAAGTCAGGAGACTGTGACGGCCATTCAAAAGCCATCACATTTTATTTTTTTAAGTCACTCCTTTGCTAATTTCGACGAATCCTTGGGATCGTTATCCGGCATAAACTCCCATCTTAGTGGCATTTCTTCTCTTACATAAGGAAGCATAATCGTATCCAATATTCTCACATAGTCCACTACGCACATTTTATCTTTTATCCAAAATATTGGACCTGCTACGAGTACGTCCTCCGAAGAACATCCCCTTACCCGAATTGATTTTCCACCTTGCTTTACTGTTTTTTCGTATATCTGAAATCAAATGTTGTACTTGATGATTGTTGAACATATAATTTTCTGTCAGATCTAAACATATTTATTTTTGTTAGCATAACACATTTGTCCAGTTTCAACGAAAGAGATGTTTTCTTGCGAATTGAAACCTTTTGTTTGGTTCTGTAAACTCAACGACGGTGCTCTTCTGGGGATTCTTGTTATTAATCCGGCTTCTACCAACCTGTATCGAACTATCCGACTTGTAACTTGCGAATTTAGCTCAGTTTTAAGCTCATTTGATGACAAAAAATGTTCAAATTTGCTATAGCGTATGAGTTTTTTGTTTTCTCTTGCCAGAATTTTACATTTTCTTCCTCGCGTTTCAGTTTTTGGTACGTTACTAATAGCATCAAAAACTTTTTTCTTTGAACATTTGATAAATTCTTGTATTCATTAATACAAAACTCGATTTTTTGTAATAAAGTTAATTTTCCAAAAAATCACCTCAGATGATAGAAAGGCTTAAGCTTAGGGAGGCCTCTTATCAGTGGCTTCAAAAAAAGTGTTTTTTCTCAATTTTTTTTTTCGAGGCGAAAAAAGCGACACACAGGAATAAACTTTTGCATTTATTTGAAGGCATGATTGAAGAGTAATAAACAATTTTTTAATATAAATAAAAAAAACAAAATGGCGGACATATGAGGGATCTCGCACAGCTTCTCGTTGCGCGCTAGTAAAACGGCGTGTAAGATTGCGGTCGTAGTTTTCACCTGAAACACAAAGGAAAAATATTGTCTTATTCAGAAGGCTTTCCCGCATATAATAGACTACTCTTGTATAAAAGTATGAAAAAATGAGCACACAATTAATTATTGAAAAAAAGTGCTTTTTTCGCTATTTTTTTCAATAAAGGTTTAAATAACATTAAAAAATGATTTTGTTTTTTGTATTTTTTAGTTAATTAGTTGCGCATTTTAATTATCTTTATATAGATTATCGGTTTGAAATGATAACTTTCGTCGTTTTTTTAAATCTTACATGCCATTTTCAAAAACATGGTTTTGAGAAAACGTGTTTCAAAGTTTTCAGAAGGTAGACAGTATGCTCACACGAGGGACGGTACACAGGCCTGTAACTCCGAAATCACTTTGAATTCCGCTATAAAATTTTGAGGGCATATTCTCCTATAATATATCTATTGATTGCAGTAAAAAAATCGTTTTTTTTGGAGCCGACTGATAAGAGGCCCCCCTTAAGGGATCAAAATCAAAATAGTGGTGTATACGAAAAACGGAATGGGTTAAATCGGCTTAGCTAAAGTATTAAAGTTTTCTTTGCACCTATTTTCCAAAAAAAAAAAATAAAAAATAGCACGAAAATTTCATTTTTTTTGGATTGCAATAATAATGAGAGGCGTCCAAACCTAATTTTAGAATTAGTCTACTAAATTATATTGACAACCGTTTATTTAATTTTTAACGTGTAGTAAATACTCAATATAAGGCGAAGATTATGATTGTGTGTGAAGAAAGAAGCTAGTTTTCAACTATAGGAAAATAGTATCAATACTTATGCACAATACTGTACATATGTATTTCCCACGACTGTAACAAAAGCCATGTTCTGTTGCTCGCCATTACTAACGCTTAGCAAATTGCATTACAAAAGTTAACGTAACCAACTTTCATTTCGCATCAGCAACAACGGCAACCATCAACAATAACAGCCCCTATAGCTGCATTGAGGCGTCACTGCAAAGCGTGTTACTCGCACTCAAATAACCACAGCCACAGTCACTCAGCTTCAACTATGTAGTTTACACGTAATTAAATTTTGTAATCTGCTGTGTGACTGTTATTGTTGTTTCTATTTGTGGTATTAATTGTTGTACAGAGTTGTTGCCGTAGTCCAATATCATCACCGTTGTACCTAAGTTTTGTGAAATAAAAAGTTTTCGAATGTAATTAAAAACTGAGCACAACTACATAACTAAAACGCGTCAAATGTGCCTAAATGTCCAGTAAAATTTAATAGCATGTAATTAGGCAATTGAGCAATTAACCAGGAATTAGTGCCATAAATTATGAGCAGAGATATGTATGTATACATGTACATACATATATGTATATGTTACTATTCTGATTATATGTAATTTCTATACATTAACGCAAGTGTAACTATTTGTTGCATATTTTTATGCGCTCAATTTACCTTAATTTAGCATCCACAATTCGCTTAAAACTGCATTACAGCGCGGCCTCGTTTTTATTTTTGTTGATTTTTACGTTTTTACACTTAAACTATTTTCAACGTATGCACAAATTAATATATATATTTTTTAATTTACATATATTTAGCGCAAATGTGTAATAATATTTCACTTTTCACTATAAACACTTTATTTTAAACACATTTGAACTTTCCACACTTTTATGGCGACTTCACAATTTTCGAATATGTTAAATTTTCGGTAGCTTTATTTTTTCACGCGCACAATAGCGGCTCTGGGGCTCTTAAAATACAATTTATATGCTAAGATTTGGGTAACACTAACGATGTTGCATTAGGCATGCAACAATATGTACATATGTATTTATGTATGCTAGTGCAGTACATTGTTGCTATTCACTCTTAGCTTTTCGCTTTCACTACACTTGACTTGAGTTGGTGTGAGTTTCGATTTTTGTTGACCTTGAGCTGAGTTTTTGATTTGTATTCGGCGATTGCGTTCTTTACCCGAAAAACACGCAAATCTTTGTCTTCGTTCAAGTGTGTGTATGTGTGTATTTGATTGTATTTTTGTTTTATTTCACTCCCATTATTTCTTTTATTTCAATCACTGTTATACTCGGAAACACAAACGCAGCAAACAAAGAACGCATTGTCAACGTATTACCTATATGTGAGTATGCATACATGTACATGCATTGTACATATGTATGCATGCATGTGCACTTTAGTGTCACCCGGTATGTAGGCGTAGCGTAGTTGGCGGCAAAATTGCCACTGTTTTTCGCTCTCTTTTGCACATATGTACATATACACATAGATTTTTTAGTCTATTTCTAGGCGCACAGCAGTCCCGTTGGACTATTTCTAGGCACATGAAAAGCAATGAACTGTAGCTTTATACATGCTGTTCTTGTTCTATGTATACTTTGGTATGTATGCTTTTTCCTACGTACATACATACTTTATATTCACTTTTACATAGCTACCCGCGTTTTGCAACACTTGTGGGTAGCTGAAATTGCGTTAGTGTAATTCATATGGCCGGCAGCTGTACGCGTCTTATCGTCACATCGTGTGATTTGCGTTATGAATGCAAAAGCGTACGAAACTCCTATGTATGTATGGATATTATTTTGTATATGTATGTGTTTTAGGTTGCACGAGCACCGCACACAAACGCCGCCTGCACAGTCGCGTGTCAACCGAATCGATGCCTCCTTGTGCTAACACCACCCGCCCTCTTCCATTCACTCACTTAACACCACCGTATAACACTCGCGTTCGCCACTCATCTGTATTTTTATATTATTTTTCTAACGTTCGCCGCTCCAAATGAATATCTGCTCGCTTCACTTCTTTTCTTCCCTTCTGTTGCCCCAAAATTCACTTCCAACGCTCAGTGGCGACTGGCTGCTGCAAGTGCTGTTGCTGCTAGTTTTAACTTTTTGTTTTACTTTACATTTTCTCTCGTTTGCTTTGCTATCCGCGGTGTTTTTCCTTTCCGTGTGCTTTGACTCTCCATGTACATTTGCAATTTTGGAGATTGGATGCTGCGTTGCTGCTGTTACTGCTGCTACAGCTTCTTCTCTTCTGCTGCTACTGTTGATTGCTTGTGGTTGCTCTATTGGTCGGTGTTTTGGTTTGGACTTTTCCCTGCAATGTTTTTGCTACTCTTTTTTCCTTCTTTGTAGTTCTCGCTTACTTTTTTCGTACTTGAATTTTTTTTTTTTTTTGCTGCTAAAATTTTCTTCTTGTTGCACGCTGTAAATGCTATTTTGAAAGGAATTTGGTGTTGCTTTCAAACGAATTTTATAAAACTGGTTCAATACACTTTTATTTCAATTAATTATTATTTTTAGCATGTTACATATTTACAAGTTTTCATTATTCAATATTTTTCGCACATTTTTCACGGCACCGCGATTTTACACATCGCACTTCGGTAGCAGCCGATGCTTATGCATGTATGTGTACATATATAGCTATATCCGTTTATTTGCAGGAATCTTCATATTTGACTTTTTTTGTTTTTGCTTTCGTTTTCATTGCTGGCATGCTGCATATAGTATGTATATACAACTAAGTATCTGTAGGTATGTATACGAATGTGACTTAGTATTCCGGTAGGCAAAATTCCTATGTCGTCACACGCGTGCCAATTTTAGCAATTTTCAAACTCCTCAGCACAAACAGTGATATTCCTATCCGAGTTTAGTTTATTGTCATTATTTTTTAAACTAAGTAGCGCATAGCACAAAATTTCCACATTTACTTACATTTGTACCTTACGATGAAACGGCGCTTAGCTATTTAGCTATATTTCTTTCTCGTTTCATTCGCGTCCAATTGACACTTCATATCATTCATACAATATTTAATTGCCATGCACCAATTACTTATAGTTCACACTCGCGGCGTTAGCGCCTAACAATATGCTTAATAATTTTGTTTTGCTTTATGAATTCATAATCAGCTAAATTTTGAGTTTAAATACAACATCAACAAAATTAGTTGTTTTTATGGTATATTTTATGGTACCACATGCATATGCACGTACATACATATTATGTGTGCCCACTTTTTTATATACGAAAATTGATTATTTAACACATACTCACAGCCGTCTACTCCTTAAACATGCGGCGACAGGTTTGTAGCATAATTCAACATCTGCTTATAAGCATGATTCGACACATATTTTCTTAATTTTCACTTCTTCAATGTATGTTTAATTCATTTAATACTTTAGAGGCATACAGAAGCTCAGTATTGCCTCTATAAATCGTTTTTACGTACACACTTATCTACGTGAATTTAGTAGCATTTTTTACTTATTCTTTCATACATATTCCCGACTTTATGTCTTTATAACTTTACGCCTTTTTCAACTACATATAATATGGACATGCCCATGCTCAAGCACCGTAAAGTATGCCACATATAATGTAATTGCTTAATTGAACACTTTTTATTTGATCAATGCATAGGTGTACATAACTAGGGCGAGAGACCAAACTCTTATTGATGTTGTTTTCATCTTAATTACCATTTTACCACTTGCACATCTTCGTTTATTTTATCGCACTTTAGCTAGGGCAGCCCGATATTTTATTAACATAGGGCACATTTTACGTCAGCGGAGTACAAACATATTATTTGCACCTGTAAACTGAAGTTACTAAAGTTTTTCACATTTTACTTTAATTTAATATTTGAAATACTTTGTTTTTCCTTTTAGTTTTGACTTTTTATGTCATTGATCATCCGCTGAATTAAAATAAAACGGCTCTTCACTTCAAAATATTTTTACGTTTCTAGTTGCGTTCGCAAGACCACACAAATTTTAACTACTGAATGTGCACATATCTTCGCTAGCGAATTACCGTCGTCATCGCGCTGTTCTCTTTAACTTGGTGGATGCTTGGAGACTCTAAATCAGCAAGAATTTCGGAAACAAACGAAGGAACGTGTTCATATGTATCTATGTACAGACGTTTGCCGTGTGAATTATAGTCCAATCATCAATCCAGTCATTTGTCCATTCATCCAACTGACAAACACAAATTTTCAACGGGCCTAAAGCCATTCAGTCACAACCTAGCTAGCGCTATCAGCACACGCACACACATGCATATGCACTTGGCGCAAGCAACTCACATTCCGCACAACACATCCGGCGCAAAGCAAAGCACAACGCGAAATCATCTGTGTCCACACGCACAATACGTTCGTGCTTGGCACTTATGTGACAGTGGTCCATGTTCACAGCTCAGCCTCTCCACTAAGTGAATGAGAATTGGGGAGAGGAAGAGCATATGTTCAGAGATTTCATTTCCAATGCGCCTTCCAGACACTTTTCCACATTATCCTTGCGCACATGCTGGCATATCTCAGGAAAAGAAGTAAAATGAAAAGTAATGTGATGACATTTGATTAGGATGAGCGTTGATTACTACAAATTGGTGCAGAACCTGTATGTCACATTATTCGAAGTACCAACAGCTTACGGCAAATGCCCAACTAGTGATGTTGAAGAAATTGTTGGAGCGATAATGGCATTCTCGAACCCAGTTCATTTGATTGAGAAGCACATCATTGCAAAATTATTTTGGCATTTCGAATGGTTGCCGTAGTCGCACAATAAATATTACCGGAAACGGAACCGCCATGTCAAATTTATTGTGGAGGAAACGAAAAACGCAGAAAGTTTGTTGACCGCGATGAAGAATATCTTAAAGCGTTGTTCAATTAAAAACTATTGTGATAAAAACTCTTCGAATACACAATTATAAACTATTTAATTTCACAATTTAATATTTTAACAGAAATCAATGCAGAAGCGGTAATGTCGCACAAATAAAATGAAAACCACTACATTTCATTCTTTGGTGCTGGCAATGTCAGCAACTTGAGTGTAGCCACCCATTCATATGTTGCTGGAGCCCACTCCAAAACTTAACGAAGCTCACGAAATTGCTGAAAGTTATATCTTCTATACTAAAGGGTGTTTTTTTAGAGGTTAGGTTTTCAAGATGAAATAAAACGTATATAATTTAATGTTATGGCCAAGAATTTAGCTTTATTATAAAGATAAGGGTTTGCCATTATGTTTTAAAAATGATTTCGGGCAAGTGGCCGCCGCGGCTGGCTCGAATAAATTCCAGCCGAGAGGCCCAATTTTCGACCACTTTTTGCAGCAATTGGGGCCGTATGTCAGCAATAACGCGCCGAATATTCTCTTCCAAGACGTCAATCGTCTCGGGCTTATCTGCGTAGACAAGCGACTTCACATAGCCCCACAAGAAATAGTCCAGCGGTGTTATATCGCACGATCTTGGAGGCCACGCCGCAGGTCCACGGCGCGAGATAATGCACTCACCAAAAGTTTCCTTCAATAAATCGATTGTTGCGTTGGCTGTATGGCATGTAGCGCCGTCTTGTTGGAACCAAAGGTCGTCCACATCAACATCGTCCAATTCAGGCACGAAAAAGTCATTAATCATGGCTTTATAGCGCTCTCCATTGACTGTAACATTATGGCCGGCTTCATTTTTAAAGAAATATGAACCAATGATTCCCTCTGCCCATAGAGCACACCAAACAGTGACTTTTTGAGGATGTAACGGCGTCTCAGCAATGGCTTGTGGATTATATTCACTCCAAATGCGACAATTTTGCTTATTGACATACCCATTCAACCAAAAGTGTGCTTCATCGCTGAACAAAATTTTCTTGTGATGCGTCGCGCGAACCGAACCATTATTTTCGTAATAAATTTGCACGATTTGCAAACGTTGTTCAGGTGTAAGTCTATTCATTATGAAATGGCAAACCAAACTGAGCATAAATCAAGTGACAGCTGTCAAAAAGACCATCTACGAAAAAAGCAGTGCCAACTTGAAAACCTAACCTCTAAAAAAAACACCCTTTATAAAGGTGAATGTCTGTACGTTGTCCGCGCATCACTACGAAACGACAACACCAAATGAGGTAAAAATTTTTATACATTGACATTTTCACCCAATGAAGGTTATATACATATATATAATTGGCGCGTACACCCTTTTTTGGGTGTTTAGCCGAGCTACCTATTTGTGGTGTGCGCCTTGATGTTGTTACACAAATGTAGGGACCTACAGTTTCAAGCCGACTCCGAACGGCAGATATTTTTTATAAGGAGCTTTTTCATGGCAGAAATACACTCGGAGGTTTTCTATTGCCTGCCGAGGGGCGACCGCTATTAGAAAAATGTTTTTCTTAATTTTGCTGTTTTCACCGAGATTCGACCCGACGTTCTCTCTGTGAATTCCGAATGGTAGTCGCGCACCAATCCATTCGGCTACGGCGGCAATGAAGGTTATAGGCATGTTTTTATGATAGAACTCCCTTCCCACAACCCCCAGGCCGCGCCACCACTCTCATTCGGTTTGAGATAGAAAATTAATAAAAATAATTTTGCTTGATATTTTTCTGATTGGTTGTTTTCATTTTATTCAACGAGGCATAGCAATGGATGCCGGGTATTGTAATATTATGGTTATTAATAAAAAATTATTTTCTATGAAATTATTGTTTGTAATTCTTTTATATACATACATATCCTAAATCCCTCAAAACTACTCCTACGCGAGCGGGGCCGCGGGTTGAAGCTAGTATGTTTATATGCTTAAAATCCTATCCGAAATAAATATACATTATGATAGTCAGTACTTATTGTCTCCATTTTCTGTATAAGGAAGGAATACGCATTGCTTCCTTAAAAACGCCAATGTGAGGTTCGATAGAACTTTTTTTGTTGATTAAAGCGCTACCAAAACTTCGGAAATGAAAAATAGAGAAAATATCGAAGGCGAAAGGTAATTTAACGCATTTTAAACCCGTTAATATCTCTAAAAATACTTGACCTTTTACAAAACATAGTACACCATTGGAAAGGTGATTAAACACCTTCTGCACAGATTCCAATAACCAAATATAATATAATGTTCATATATCACTGAGTGAGCAGGAGAAAGAACATTACTAAGTTTTGGTTCAGTATGTGTATTAACTCGAAATATTTCGCTTTTCGTAGGCTGAATTTTTCTTTTTTATTTCTTACACAAATCAATAGGTATCCTATGTTACTTCTATCACCTCCAAAAACATGTGTACAAAGTTTCGTAATAATCGGTTAAGTAGTTTTGGCGTGAAAGCGTAACAAACAAACTTACATTCACATTTATAATATTAGTAGGGATAAGAAAATATTTTCTCTATTAATACAAAACTTAATTTTAAATAAAATTGGTATAAGGCTTAATATCCCCATCAAAATATTCTTATTGGCAACCTAACGTCGCTTCGTCAAAGAATACTCGTCAATTCATTTTCATTCAGCAAGAGTTCATTACAATTTAACGAAACTACTAAACGTCGAACGTCGGCAATTCGTACCACTTTGCTAATAGAGTGAACGTGAAATCGGCAGCCATCAGCTAACCATCTTTAGGAAATTAAGGCGAGAGAATTGTCGTTGGTGCAAAGTTATTTTTTTATCCAAGTGGAGAAATTAGAGGAAAATTAAAATAAGATGTCGATGATTTCTGCACGTTTGGCCTCGTCTGTGGCACGTAGTTTGCCAAAAGCTGCTACACAGGTATGCACCGGTTATTTCACATAGAAATCAAAAAGCAATGGATAATCAGCCAAAATTTGAAGTTGATGCCTATGAAGAAATGTAATGTTTGTACAGATTGGAAATGTGTTTATAAATTCTAAAATTTATTCTTTCGCATTGAAATAAGAATTCATAGCCTGTTCGATAGAGAAAAGTTACGCAATGTGCTGGTACCGCTGTTTACGAGTGTATTAAAGTATTGCAGGTTGGGACAAAGTGTTACATAATATTGTTATGGTGGCGCTATAATCTTCTGAAATACCAAGAATAATATATTAAAAAACGTGAAAAAGTTTTTATGTGAAATTTAAAATTTTCTTGTTACATAATTTTATACACATACGGCTTGTCAACCCAATCGCCGAACAGCACTCGTCTTTGTATGAACACTGAACGAAGGCAACCATTGTGATATCGATTTTAAGGTTATGTTAGTCAAATGGTTAAAAAATAGTAAAACTACCAAATGCGAAATTGGAACAAGAAAAATTAGCATATCACTGGTATTCTGCTTAATTTGACTTAAAAAGAAGGATAAGTTTTGTTGCTTCTGTAACAAAATGCGCAGGTCGGTTCTGCAATCCATCACTCTGATGTCTTACATAAGCACCTATCAGCACATTGTGTGATCCTAAAATATCTGACAAACTAATGGTCAGCGCACTCTGGATCAAATAATTTGTATAACGGTGTGGCACAATTTACAAATTATTGGCAGAACATTCATCCAAAGAGGCAATTTTATATTCACTGACGAACTTGGCTTGATGCCAACATAAGTTGCATGCGATTGCCCCAATAGTACTAAATTAAACAATAACGTTTACTAACTAATATTAATTTTTATAGGTTGCCTGCAAAGCAGCTTACCCAGCTGCTTCCTTGGCTGCACGTAAACTTCATGTCTCGGCCACTCAGCGTAGCGCCGAGATCTCTTCCATTTTGGAGGAACGCATCTTGGGTGTTGCCCCCAAGGCCGATTTGGAAGAGACCGGTCGTGTGTTGAGCATTGGTGATGGTATTGCTCGCGTCTATGGCTTGAACAACATCCAAGCCGATGAGATGGTGGAATTTTCTTCCGGTCTGAAGGGTATGGCTCTGAATTTGGAACCCGACAACGTTGGTGTTGTCGTCTTCGGTAACGACAAACTGATTAAACAAGGTGATATTGTCAAACGTACCGGCGCTATTGTCGATGTGCCAGTCGGTGATCAACTTTTGGGCCGCGTTGTTGACGCTTTGGGTAACACCATTGACGGTAAGGGACCCGTTAACACCAAGGACCGTTTCCGTGTTGGTATTAAGGCCCCTGGCATCATTCCCCGTGTATCTGTACGCGAACCTATGCAGACTGGTATTAAAGCCGTCGATTCTTTGGTACCAATTGGTCGTGGTCAACGTGAGTTGATCATTGGTGACAGACAGACTGGGTAAGAAAAATGTAAACATATGTATAACAAATGTATAACACAGATAAATGCATATACACATGTATAGATAAATGGCTGCTTTAATATTCAAATCTATTAGTTTTACTTATATATATATTTAATTTATTCCAGCAAAACTGCTTTGGCCATCGATACCATCATCAACCAGCAACGCTTCAATGACGGTCAAGATGAGAGCAAGAAATTGTATTGTATCTACGTTGCCATTGGTCAGAAGCGTTCGACAGTCGCCCAGATCGTGAAACGTTTAACCGATGCTGGTGCCATGAAGTACTCCATCATTGTGTCAGCTACTGCTTCCGATGCCGCCCCTCTGCAGTACTTGGCTCCTTACTCTGGCTGCGCCATGGGTGAATACTTCCGTGACAAGGGCAAACACGCTCTAATCATCTACGACGATTTGTCAAAACAGGCTGTTGCCTACCGTCAAATGTCACTGTTGCTGCGTCGTCCCCCAGGTCGTGAGGCCTACCCTGGTGATGTGTTCTACTTGCACTCCCGTCTATTGGAGCGTGCTGCCAAAATGTCGCCCGCTATGGGTGGTGGCTCCTTGACTGCTTTGCCCGTCATTGAGACACAGGCTGGTGATGTGTCTGCTTACATTCCAACCAATGTCATCTCTATCACTGACGGTCAGATTTTCTTGGAAACTGAGTTGTTCTACAAGGGTATCCGCCCAGCCATTAACGTAGGTTTGTCTGTATCGCGTGTCGGTTCAGCTGCCCAGACAAAGGCCATGAAACAGGTCGCTGGTTCCATGAAGCTGGAATTGGCTCAGTACCGTGAAGTAGCTGCTTTCGCTCAATTCGGCTCTGACTTGGATGCCGCAACTCAACAACTGTTGAACCGTGGTGTACGTCTAACTGAATTGTTAAAACAAGGTCAATATGTGCCCATGTCCATTGAAGATCAAGTGAGTGAAAAGCAAAAATGAAAAAGCCTCTAATATTTTCAAGCGTATATGTTTTCACTTTGCTTAGGTTGCTGTCATCTACTGCGGTGTGCGCGGTTACTTGGACAAGATGGATCCCGCCAAGATCACCAAGTTCGAAAAGGAATTCTTACAACACATTAAGACCAACGAACAAGGACTGCTCGCCCAAATCGCGAAGGATGGTCAAATCTCTGAGGCCTCTGATGCCAAACTGAAGGATGTTGTCACGAAATTCTTGTCAACCTTCCAGGCTTAAGTGATGATTATGCTGGACAAAGCCTAACTGAATTAGTACAGTAGCGACAACACAAACAGCTACATTACTTAATGGTTACGCGAACAATACCAACTAAAAATGCAAATGCAGGTTGCATCTAAAAACACTTACCATAAACTATACACTACAAACATTAAGATACAAAACAAGATAATTCGAAGAAAAAACGAAATTAAATAATTACAAAAAATAGAAAAATACCATTCATGTTTCCTTTTTATTATATACAATCTTAAACTCTATATCAAACTAAATAGAGGGACTCAATTCGGAAAGTATGCGGTTGTCAATCGTCTGTAGGTCTTATTCCAACAAAGAAGCCAAATTCGATGAGGTCACGTGCTGTTTATGTGCACATTTAATACATTTTACGAGAGCGCCAAAAAAAATTATGTTTTAATTGTTGCACAAATTCGCGCATGACTGCGTTAATGCTTATGTTTCGATTTGCAACTTCACTGAAGTAATTATAATAGTAAATATATTGTACTAAAATTATGCTAAGGTAATACTCGTACAGTCAAGTAAAAACAAATTATTGTGAAGAGAAAAGTTAATAAACGGAGTACATTTTGTGATTATAAGAAACCGTTAACGAAATTTCTCCAAAAGTTCGACCGGAAGCCTAAAAACCGCAACATGCTTTTATTTTTGAAATGGGGGAAATTCCGTCTTGGACTAAACATTTTCGAAATGTTTTTGTTTATTTAGTTGTTTGAGAAATTGTTTTACCATCCCTAGCAACTGCTACATTTTGGATGCGTTCAATTTGCAAATTCATTTGCTGATAGCCAGGATGCAGAAAATAGGATAAGTGAAAGGATTATGGTAAAACAAAGAGAATCAATTTGAAAAAAAAAAAAATTATTTAGATGATAGGTGTCTAAAAACAATATGTTTACCAATTTTAATTTCTATTTTATAAAAAATACCCGAATGAAATGTTTGATATCCGTTTTCGACTAAGCTAATTTATAACTACCCCATTCAAATTCAGTTAAGTGAGATCCCTGCTATCTTTTAGAAGATCGTTTGCCCGTCTATCTGAAAGAAGTAACGTCTAAGGCATTTCCAAAAGTTATTTGAAGAAGTATGTTTTAGAAAAAGAAATAACTATCGCGTACTTCTTAGCGTGCACAAGGAAGACAATTTGTGGGAAATATTACTGAATATTAGGCGGACGTAGCCGAATCAGTTTATACGTAACTACCGTTCGGTAGGCCCGGGTTCAATACTCAATAAGGACATTTAAAACCAAATGATAGAAAAGTTTTTGCTAATAGCAGTTGCTCCTCGGCAGGTCATATCAAACCTCTGTGTACATTTCTGCCCAGAAAAAGCTAGAAAAATGAAGCAAGCGATGAAATATTGGCTATTATAAGTGAGCTTCCGATAAATAAAATTGTCCAAAAATATTTTCTGCACACCAAGAATAGAGTGCTGAAACGTACACATAAAAATTAATCCCATAAGTTCCGCCTCTTCAATTGAGTTGCATAATTCCCATAAAAAATTTAAACAAATTAAATTTTTCCTATTAGTGTACATAAATAGAAATTAAATATTGAATGTGTACACATTAACAATTTTTCTTTTTAAATAAGCAACAAAAAACACCTAAAGTAGTTTTACCACCTTCCGGTATTGATGCATGTTGCTATTGTTGTTCTAGCAGCATAAACATTGCCCGTCCAGTGCTTCTGCAGTGGCAATCCTTGGCTGGATACAAATTCGGGTTGTATAATAAAGCCAATGCTTAAATTCAAAGATGCGATACCTTTTGTAAAAATTTGAGATATGGGGCACTAAGTAGTTAGATAGAAGTTTACACTCCGACCTAATGACCTTTTGTGCCCCCAACACTACATTACACTTCATTCAGGTGCAGTTATTTCATTAATGTTAGGATGATGCTGGATTAGCCTAAGCGTTTATACTTTTCTGGTCATACCAGACCGAGATATTTACTTCTGTATATGGCATGGCATTCGAGAAGCCAGAGTGATGGTGTTTATGGAGACAAGTAGCAGAATCATAAGGAGTCTTTATACCATATTTTGAACTTATGCAGTTGACTACGCAGTCCGCAGTGACTGATAAGAATGCCTGGTAGCATTGAAGGTGTTTATGATCTTTTAAAACTCTTCTGATTATATCCTCTTTGTAAGGACTTTACTTAGTTTAGCCTCACGCTTTGGTGTCGGCTTGAATTACGAAGCCTTAGCTATTCTCTCCTCGGAGTTTTCCTTGATGATGTGTTGTCCCAATGGCAGAAAAGTCGATTTTGTTTCGTAACTACAGCTCTTCTAGCTACTGCATAAGCTACCTCATTCTTGGGTATGCACTTGTGCCCCCCAAATAAATTACATAAGTGCGCTTATATGCTCCTAATACGTTTACTTTCCTTTTATCAAAACTCTTAGCTAACTGCTAAATAAATATGTATAAGTATGTACATACATATGTATGTGTGTGTACGTAATGTGCATACAATGCATCGCCATCGATTCTACGGTGCTTATTTTTGTAATGCACAGTGAGGTGAATGTCAAAAGTGCACGCTCATGATTTGCGTATCGGCTTTTCGTGTTGTTAGGCGACTTTTTGGTATGAACTATGTTTTTGGTAAGGAAAATTATTATTTTTATTTTATAAGCTTTAAGTTTATCGGTTTCCAATAGAGTTATGTGCGGAGCCTTACAATGGAAGCAACAAGAAAAGAAATTGGCATCGGTGACATAAAAGTCATAGTTAAATTAGTGGAAAAAGTCCAAAACTATCGACAAATAGGAAGAACTGGAATGTACTGGGCAGCAGTTTGGTCAGTAATTCAAAACTACGAAAGTACCAAGGCCAAGAGTAGAGCGCACTTGTAAATTAACAGAGAGGGAAACACACAGGGTTTGTGAAGAAAGATGCAAAGATAACTGCTTCAAAAGTGAAAGATGAAATAAGTTTACAAAAAAAAAATATATTAGTGCTCCAACTGCCAGAAGAGTTTTGAGAAAATCCGGCTATAATGAGAAAGTCGCTAGGAATCTCCCTAACAAATAAGTAAAGCCGCCAGAATTTGGGAAAAATGTTATTTTTCGAAGAAAAGCAAGCATTGTATTTTTAGTATTAAAAGAATAAAATTTGTGTTGTGGAAATCTGGCACAGCGCTGAATAAAAAAATGTATTACCAACTGCAGCTGCTAGGATGAAAAAGTTGGAATTTATTGATTCAACAATGGATAAGTTTGCTTTTTGGATATTTTAAAGCCAAATTTAAAGCAAGACGCTGAGATGATGTTGTTAGTAAATGAATACCGCTTTCAACAAGACAACGACCCAAACACCAGTGGAAAAGATCACTGTCGAAGATACTACCATATTAGTAAACTGTATGCCCAATAGACGCTCCTAAAAACGTGTATATTTTTCGCGAGTTTTTTGGAATATTTTAAAATTTTTATATTTAAATGAGCAATATAATAAAATCCATCATTTATTTCTCAAACGGAGCGTTGTAAAATTAATTATACATTCCATTTTATAAGTTTAGTGTTGTTATATAGTTAAAAATAAAAAAAATTATTTCAAAAATTTTTTAATTTTTTTTCGTGTTACTTTTGACACTAAGTGTATATTATACACGTATATACATATATATTTTTGCGCAAGGTCAATTCACCACTGTAAGCTCCACTGTTATGCTTAACAGAATTTTCGCATTAACTCTGTTATTCTTCTGTTGCGCAGGTTTATGTTTACATTTTCAATTGTATTGGTGCGACCTAAAAGCGCCACTTTCTAGCGCTGGCTGTGCGCCTATTCGAAATCCGAGTTTGACGGTTTTATGAGCGTCATTATTTCCGACGACACTTTTTTTTTCTTTCTTTACACAGCCAACAACGGTAGGGGTGAACGCAGCGGCGCCACGCACACAAGCACGTAGTAACTGCGAACTTGGGGCGGTTATTATTTGTAGTAAATGCTGCATAAAATACAACAATAAAAGTAGCACATGGTGAGCATAGAGCAGAAAAACCATCAACAAAGCAAACAAACATTTTTATGCGCATTTTCGACGTTGCCCATTTCACCTTATCAGCAACACCCATTTAGTGTGTTAGGTATGTATGTATATCATACAGTACGTTTTTCTTGAATTACGTGGAGATAGGTGGGCAGACGCAATGCTGCTACATCAACTGGCTGAAAAAACTGTTGTCAACAGTTACAGGGCCTCAGTTACGAAAAGTAGTCATTACTGTCCAAATACCTCCACAAAGCACCGTAGCAGCACGTACGTGCGCTATTGGCATGTCAAATACTTCACCGCCATTTCATTCAAGTATAACAAAATTGTTGAATTTTTTGTGACCATTTTTGCATTGTTCAAGCGCATTGGATGCTTTGCTTTACTGCTGAGCTACTGCTACCGAAATATGCGTGGCTTAACGACCTTTGTGCGGGTTGGCTGTTGCGACGCTAGAAGCGCACACGTACGTACGAAATGTATGTGGCAATGGGGATTTAATTGAAATGGGAAATTTAATCATTTTAATGATTGATGAAATGGAACTGGTACTACGAAGGGTTATTTTTTAGGTATTATCTTTTTAAACAGTTGGTTTAAACAGCTGACGCACATTTCGTGTTTTGTTTCACTGTCAAACATCTTCAGTTTGGTCTATAATTTAACCATGAATCGTCTTACAAACGAACAACGCTTGCAAATCATTGAATTTTATTATAAAAATGCGTGCTCTGTTAAGAAACTTTAAGATCCACTTTTTTATCGAAAAAATTGTGTTCAGCGACGAAGCTCATTTTTGTATCAATGGGTACGTAAATAAGCAGAATTGTCGATTTTGGAGTGAAGATCAGCCAGAAGAATTGCAAGAGCTACCAATGTATCCAGAAAAGGTCACAGTTTGGTGCGGTTTCTGGGCTGGAGGTATCATTGGGCCGTACTTCTTCAAAGATGCTGCGAATCGTAACGTAACTGTGAATGGTGAGCGCTATCGTGAAATGATATCCAACTTTTTTTTGCCCAAAATGCAAGAGCTTGACTTGCATGACATGTGGTTTCAGCAAGACGCGTAACAATGGACTTGTTGAGAGGCGAGTTCGGTGACCATTTTATTTCACGTTCGGGACCTCTCAATTAGCCACCCAGATCGTGCGATATAACGCCTTTAGATTACTTTTTGTGGGGCTATGTTAAAGCTCATATCTATTCAGATAAGCCTGCTTCAATTAACGCATTGGAAGACAACATTCAAGCATTTATATGTGAGATACCGACCGAAACATTGGAAAGAGGATGCCAAAATTGGACTAAGCGGATGGACCATTTGAAGCGCAGTCGCGGTCAACATTTGCATGAAATAATCTACAAACATTAAATTATATAGACTGTACTATCGATTTAAATAAAAATTTCATGCGTTTTTCTGAATTTTACTTGTGTTTTTTTGAAAAACTTTCCTATAGCTCTTAAAAAATCACCCTTAAAATCCTGCAAATTATTATCAAGCCTATTTATTTATTACAATGTAAAGTCGCCCATGCATTGCTACAGTTTTCATCGTCTCGCTCACATATTAAATAACATTTTTGAATGAAAAACTTAGCTGTGTTTACATACAAATGACATTTAATGATACATAGAAGTTACAAGAACAAGCATTTCTGGCGTAGCAGAATTAGCATGCAAATCAGCAGACGCCTAAGCTATGCTGCGAACCTTAATTTATAAACAATAATAGCAGAGCAATTCTTTCAGTTTGAAGCACAAACATTGTTCAAGTTAATACGTTTTGTTATTACATTGTTTTATAAATTTATCATCTGCTAAATTTAGACATTGTTTAAACTAAAAAGCTGTATTTCGCTTATATGCAGATTCCGTTGGACCATCAAGAGTAATTACCTTTGGTTCACAAATTACTATTTCAATAACTTATTTAATTATTATTATTAAAGTACATTAATTCACTACTATACGTTGCATGAGTCGGTACTTTCCTTGCATTTAGGAAACATTTAAGAAAATATACATGCCTTTGTTGTTGCACCTCTTAAAGAATTCATTTAAGACTAAATGTCCGAGTGCTTATCCATACAAGTGACGTTGAAGTGATCAGTTGAAGTGTTGTTTTCGACGACACAATTATCTTATTCCACAATTCCAACCTTTTTTGGCGATATAATGTCGTGCATTATAAAGGTGTAACCCATGATAACGACGGACCGATGGTGAGTTGGCATATGTAATATATTTCAAATCGTTCCATAATACTTAAAAATAAAAATATAAGGAAGTATTTGATAATAAAATTAGGGAAATGTTTATAAAATAAAATAATAATAAAAAACAATTAAACTAAACGACATAAACAGAATTTAAACGCATTGCAGCTCCGATTATTATATCTGCTCTTTTTAACACTTGCTCACTCAATATGACTAATAATCGAATCAATAAGTTTATCATATAACTCAGAGCGCGCCGCAATCGTATGAAATTTCGATGAATGATATTTTGTGTAGACAGCCTTCAGTTTGGCAGTGGCTGCATTTCGCACTACGCCCGCAATTTTCTTCGCAATTGGTCGCAAATGCTCAGCTGTGTAATGTGAATACCATTGCAGTGTCGGCGTCCAGTGCTTGTTGTTAAACCCAGTTGGCGATTTCGCGTCATCTTTAAGTAAATGTAAAGCTAAAAAGAGAGACGCAGCGGCGATCTGTAAAATAATTTTGTATTAAATTAAAATTTCTTATTCGTCCTTAGATTTTTTGTTTCATATGCGATTACTACCTCAGACGGTTTATACGCTGCTAATTCATATTCTACAGATGAAAGTTCGAGAAAATATTTGGCCATCGAATGGTGTATATCTTCTACCTTAGCCGCCTTTGAGAAGCGACGCAAAAAATGTATAGGTAAAGGTCGCGACAAATTGCAATCGAGTGTTTTCAATATTTTCATTTCCATTTGCACAATTTGCTTAGAATTATAAGCGTCATCGGTTATATAGACAAATTCCGAAATTGATGGTGGTATGAGCTCGTCATACTTGGCGGCAATAAAAAGTGCTGTAACACCCACCAATTGTAAATGTGTGCGCTTCGTGTCTTTTACTTCCTGCAAGTACCGATCTATAAGGGCTACTGCCATTTGGAACGTTTCTGGTGTCAGACGAAATTGAAAGTGCACTTCATTAATCCAATCGATGAGAACAGCACGCATTTTTGGATAAACTTCTTCCTGGCCATCCAAATGATTTTTCTGTACAACTTGCTGATCCTCCAATTTAAAGAGATAATCATATATATCATTTACGTATTCGGATACCAGTAAAAGTTGGTCAGAATCGCCAGAATCGATATCTTCAACATCTTCGAGTTTTTCGGATGACACTTTTGGCGCACTTATGATTTTTAATTGAGACAGCTTGCCGATATTGTTTTCGGGCGAGGGGTCTTTTTTTGCAACATTCGTCTTAGGGTCGATTTTTATGCACTGAGCAGATAGTTTGGCCGCTGTTAACTTACTACCATCCTTAGATAACGCTGCTTTTAATTTGTTTAAAGACTTGAGTGATAAATTGCTGTCTTCTCGCCGTAATATTACATGATCTTCGTTTGGTACTATCTTTTTCACTTTTTCCTCTTGTGCAGCTTTGGATTTACAAACTATGTCAATACGTAGATATGTGATGTGAGAAATTTACCAAATAACCAGAAAACTTTTACTTACTTTTTGCCGGTTGTAATTTATTTTCGACTACTTTTGTAGTAACTGTCTTAGGTTTATTTAGACCGGCTACTGCATTACGCTGCAAAGCCGATGGGCCAGCATGCCCATTGGAACCGCGCGAATAATTCGATCTCGTGACAATCTTTTTTGGCTGGTCAGCGGCCACCACTGTATTGGGCTTGGTAGAAACGGCGGCAGTACTCGCCGACTTTTTCCAGTGCGTGTCAACGCGTGGCTTTGAGTTTTGAATCACATTTTTCAATTTTAGATCAATTCTAAAGTAGAGAAAAGGCAGGAAACAATATAACGGAATAGTAAATGATTGGTCAGAAATGCAATAACATTATTTTCAAAATTAGAATTACTTCTATTTTTATATTTAAAAAAGCTTCCAAATAAAGCTTTTGTACTTACTCTCTCTGCGCGGCTTCCTTGGCGGTAGCGAGTCGTAGAACTGCCCGATTTTGTAAATCTCCCAAAGCTGCACGCTTTGTAGTTTCAGTTGCCTTCGAACCAAACTTTTTAACTTTCGCTAAATTATTGGCTTCATTCTTAAAATAGGAATAGAGATTGAGGATATTTTAAAATACTTGATTTGAATACATTAATATTTTCACGTAATTTAGTTAAGTTAAAAAAAATAGTACCTTGTTACTTTCATAAATTTTAGTTTTTGATTTTATAAAACAAAAAATGCTTTGCGACGTGAGGTAAGCCACGTTTAGGGATAAAGAAACAAAAAATAAACTAAAAAAAAATTCAATATTTCAGAGGTGGTTTTAGGGATTTGGCGGGCACTGCCAAATGCGTGCAACGAATTAAGTAATAGTCTGTTTGTAAACATAATTTTACATAATCTTTAAAAAGAACAACATTAGTTCCTTACAAAAACGTTTGCAGGTTTTATTTTTAATCCATTTATTAATACGGATATTGTTAACATCGTAAGGCATAATCAAAAAATTATATATATAATTGGCGCGTACACTATTTTTGGGTGTTTAGCCGAGCTCCTCCTCCTCCTATTTGTGGTGTGCGCCATGATGTTGTTCCACAAATGGAGGGACCACCAGTTTCAAGCCGACTACGAACGGCAGATATTTTATGAGGAGTTTTTTCATAGCAGAATTAAAAAATTTCTGATTATAAATATGCCGACTATACACCAACCACCGCAAGGATAATTTCAGGCTTTAATAAGACACGAGGAACAAGTGACGGAAAGTAACGTAAAAAAGCAGTACAGGGCTGTCGATAGATAAAAAAATATTTTCATCGTTCAAAACTGACTGCTATGCATGTGTTACTGGACCCTAGCCAAAGAATACAATTACTTCTATGGCGGGTTAACCAAAAGATACCAACATACATAAGAACATGTACGCATCATAGGTGGCCAATGTCAATCAACTTTAGTCTCGCACAAACACCAGCCTCCATTTTGTTTCCTCTCGCCCCTTTTAAAAACCCTTATTACCAACAAAATATAAGTCGTAAAAATTATCTTGCACGGCATACCATATTCTATCATACGAAAATATGATTATTTCCACTTACCTCATCAATACGGATTTTTGTTGCGCCCACCATTTTGCCACAATTCGTTCAAATTAGAATTTCTAGCTAGCCTTTAGTAGGTTCAACTTGTCTTGAGCTTGATATAAATTTCTCAATCTTACTTTTTTCTAATTTTATTGCAATTTTTGTATGATAGAAAACAGTCGACAAACTATTCTCTAATACAATTTTTACTATCCGCTAAGTTTTTCTGTCGCACTTCTCTATTATTTTCTAAGCAAAATTATGGTGTTTGCGAACCGTTGCAATTACTGTTTGAAGCGCTCTTTTAAAAAGTCCCGCACTCTACCCGAGGATGAAAAAACACGACGACTTTTTCGTTTAGTTTTTCGTTCAATTGCAATTTATCGAAGCTGAATGTAGGGAATACCATAGATGTTGCCAGAAGTGACGATTTATCTTCAAGATAAAGAATTTTTCATAAATTATAATAAATATCTTAACATGAAAATAATTAAAACTATATTCAAAAAATCTTCATTATAAAGATTTCTGGCACCATGATAATTTGTTTATTATATTGCAAATAAACTTTCGTTTTCGTCATACATTTTCTATGCACTTCCGAGAAGGATTTCATTGAATATATTTTTGACTTGATTTTGTCCGTCAAAATTCCGTCAAACTCGGCATTGTGCTATTCAAATCCAGAGTTATGGGACAAAAATTCGCGAGTTTACCGATGCTTAATTGTTTGTGACTGACAACTGACACAAAAAGGAGCGAAATTTTATGTTTGTAAAAATTCCGTAAATGAAAACGAATTGCCGCGAGCTAAATTGTGAAATAATATAAAGACTCCATGCAGTTTTTCTGCAAAAAAGTGTGTGTGTGTTTATAATTTCTATTGCTTTCGCCTAGTTTTCCTCTTCACCAACAGGCCATTTCTCTTCCTTTTGTTGGTATATTTTTGGAGAATGACGTCGCAGCGGAGGTCGAAATCTTTTATTCTATCATTCTTGACATGATTGCAACTCTAGAGAAAGAGAAATAGAAATTAGTTGTTTGTCAAGAAGAGCAAACGAAAGCAATGGAAACTGTCAAAAACAATAAAATATATTGTATATATGTCTATACACAAACACACGTAATCGCCATGACGTCATCGGCGAAAAACCGCATTTTGTTTGTATATCTGGTGTCATCCGGTTGCGAAAATTAATATAGCGGTTTTCGGATATCTATATTCTGTACTCCACGGATTCAATGCACTTGAGCTAAAACTTAATATCAAACGTTTCAACGTGGCTTTCGTAGAAAACTATTACGTCTTAGTATGAAGAGATTTATTTTCCAGTTTCAGCGAAATTTTTTTTGGTAATACTAGATGATAATATGCAAGGCATACATAGTTCAACTTGGCATGAAACTGGTTAAAGTAATTGCTAAAAATTTTCAGAGATTATAAGTTCTGAGGTCAGTAATGCAATTCAATAACTATTAACGATTTAAACAATTCGACAAATGTTATTTTTGTCTACAATATTTGTCGTTTGCACTGGCAATTATGCTATTCACAAACTCAGCACTAAAGAACTGCCTTCTTTTATTTGCTCAAACTCATAGGGAATGACATCTTTCAAATTAAATATCAAAATGAGTGAATAACGCAAAGACGAATGCAAAAAGCGACTAATAGGCCTATCATAATGGGTCCATTGCATCCGTTGCGGCAACGTATTTAACTGAGAGCAAACTAGATGTGCTAGAACCTAGTAATATAAAATAAAGCTAAAATTACATGTGTTTGTTAAATAAGGCCTCTTCTATTCGCCATTTCTCCGCTTGCAATCTGTGCTCTATTAACTTAACGCAAAATTTGCATGCGAAAGCAACAACAAAGTTATCGAGCAAAATCTGCCCTCATTAGACTGGTATAACTCATTGTCGTACAAACACCCGCGTTGCCAATATATGTTCATTTATACCAGTTGCTTCATAAATGCACCCCTGCTACCACTTGGTGAAAGGAAGAGTCGTTTTGTTGTTGATTTCGCATGCAAATTTTTCGTTAGTTTGTCGAGTAGAGAAGTGGTGAATAGAAGAGGGCTTTTGTTTTTGCTTTCACACGCAAATATTTCGTCAAGTTGAACAAACAAGTGGCCTTACACTAATTGGCAACTTTACTAAACGAAACTGATGCCAGCGACATCTTGCGGTAATACATAATTAGTATGTCATATGTTGACAAAAGAAAATATTAAATTATTTTTTTGTTTTCCTTCATTTATTTGGAATTTCCGGAATCCTCCGTAGCAAGGCTAAGACAGTAAGTTGGAAAATTACGGCCGTAGTTTCAAGGTGAAGCTCATCCATCAAATGCCTAAACTAAAAAAACTGTTGCCTGGCCTTTTCGGCAGTCATAAAGACAACCAAAAAATGACCAATAAGAATGAACGCGAAAATGGTGATGGTAATGTTGATGAAGTTAAAATGGTCCAAGGCAGGCTAGAAACAGACGCATCGCCCGTTGATGAGGAAGAAGCACTAGCCAGCAACAATAATACACCAACGCAATCGACCGAACTTACTGAATCTGTGGTACGTGAACTGTCTGATCCAAATTACAATTCTATCGAAGTGACATCTAATGGCAACGAAAATCGGGAAGAAACTCCATTGAATCCTAATACAGGTGCGCTAGAACGGGTTTCAAGTAACAATGCTTTGACTTCAACTCTACCCAACGCTCTTGCGCCTACCACATTGACTACTATGAATGTGCACAATGCTCAACAACAAATGGTAATGCAGTTCTCCAACATAAAGCAGTTGCATTTCGGTTCAGTTTATAATATTAATAGCAATATTAGTGGCATAGCAACTAATAGTTCATGTAAAAATAGCAAAACAGATGAAGCAACCACACCTAGGAGTTCCAATGTTCCAGAGAATACGAGACGACAATACCCACGTAAAACGACTACAATTGTAACTATGATGCAGTCACGTGAAGAGCCAAACCATCGCATATTGGAAACTATATCTACACACCTGGGTGAAGGTTGGAAGCATGTTATGCGAGAGTTAGGACTTTCAGAAGGACAGATCGAGCAGTCACTGATTGATCACCAAATGCATGGTGGAATCAAAGAGGTATCTAAGCAAATGAGAGTTTACCGTTTCATTATAAAGTTTTTCGATGTATTTCTTGGATATTTTTAATGATTTGTACAAACAAAAAATAATTTAACGACAAAATACCTTATTATTTACAGGTTATCTATCAGTTGTTGCTACAGTGGATTCGTGATGCAGATGATAACGTGGCAACGCTTGGATACATTACTACATTGCTTTGGGAATCGAACCATCGTGATTGTGTGCAACGCATGAAGTTGGTATACAAATCGGATGGCGACAGAAGAAAAGGTGTTCCTAATAATAGCAAATAATACGGAGAGAGACGGGAAACGCGTCTTACAGTTATGATGGGCAAAGCCTTGCTATCCAGTGAATATGCATCTTTGCATATAAATTGCTGTGTTTAACACAGAATTTTAAAGAGCTCCAAAAGGGGCTCTCGCATATCGTGGAGCAGTGCCTTGAACGTAGAGTGGTGAAGACTTGGTATTAAATTTGAGCTATTTTTCGGAACTTCGCAAAATCACTAAAGGGTAACAATCCTTGTGTTACACCAAAATTTACGTCTATTGATTTTGCTTTTTTAGAAACACAAACAAAAAACTGGTGCATTTTAGTGTGCAATACTTGATATTAGGAAAAAGGAGTCGTATAATCTAAGCTTTTTTTTTATTTAGGACTAAAAAAAATTGAAACATAAAATATGAATGTGCATATGTAAGTATGTCTGTTTTTTTTGGAAACCGGCTTGTGTTATTCTAATATTAGATTAAATCAAATTTTTTCGTCTTTACCCATTATCAGACATTAAGCAGGTTATCAGTAAAAGCAAAAATTTAGAACTTTCTAACATTTCGCGAATGGAAAAAAACTGATATGCTGAAATGTTTTAGCATGGATATATACATATAATTAATATTTACTGAACTCATTTAATCAACCAGAGACAATCGCAGTTTTGAAATGATTTGTCAACATTCTGACGCGGTTTTTATGCACACATATATATGTATATATATATATATACACCTTTTGATTATTAAACATTGACAGTAAATTTAATTGTATAAAGAACGACCAAGTTAAGAAAAAAATATTAGCTGCATTTTCTATCGAATATAAAATGGTTTATTTGTAAAACTAAGTTTTTAGATTTAAAGATATTTCTTGTGATACTTCAACTGATAATAAAGTTTGCTCAGCTTTAAAAAATATGTCTGTATTTACGTATATAATAATGTGATATATATTTTTTTATGGTAAACTATCGCAAAGTACGAAAGAAGATACATAAATAGGGAAACATTGAGGTTCTAAAATTTCAATCAGGCTCTAGATAAATTTCACTAAGCCTAAAAACATGGTATGGCAATACATGATCTGTATGTACATTAATAAAATTGTGTGGAAAACCAAAAAAAATTTAAATTTAGGCATCTGCAAATATCTTCTCGCCAATACCGATTACTGATTCTGCATACGGTTATGCCGTATGACTAGTTTGGGGCATTTTATTTCACTACAAAAAGTTGCATTAAAGGAAGAATACGAGGGTTGTCCTTTGTGTTTTGCGCTTTTGCAACACTACGTGTGATGAGATATAATTCGATATTTTTATAGACAAGTTTGATAATTTTTAGCTTTTTTCATTCCCGAGCTTTATTTGTACTTTTTTCAGTGAGTTGAAAAATGTATTTCGCCCAAAAGATGGAATTAACTCTTGAAAATGCTCGTGCGATGATTTATTACAATATTCGATGAGGAATATCGAGACAGGGGTGTATTGATCAACTTATTTCGACTTTTGGCGTTAAGGCACCATATTTAGTTGCTGTGAAATCCTGGTACAACGAGTTTAAATGTGGCCGTCGATCCTTGCAGGATGCATTTCGTGAATGCCGTCCAATACTCTGCGTCAATTGATAATTCAAGGTCATCATATGACATTTCGTCAGTTAGAGGCAACTGTGGGCATCAGTGGGATTAACATACATTCATAAATGCATGAATATTTAATCGTCAAGAAGAAATTTCTCGTTGGACACTGCATAATTTGACAATTGTCCCAAAGAGGATTCGTGTCGCTTGGTGTAAAGAAATGTTGGAGAAATTCAGCCACGGTGGTTCAGAACGACGTCGATGACATCGTACCAGGTGACGAATCTTGGATCTATGCATCCGAGTCGGAAACAAAACAGAAATTTATAGTGGGATATTCCACCGCCGTAGCGGAATAGGTTGGTGAGAAACACCAAAATTAAGTAAAAGTTTTTTCTAATATCGGTCGCTACTCTGCAGGCAATGACACGCCTCCGAGTGTCATGTTGCAATTGTACCACTAGAGAAACAGTAAATGGGACACGGTACACTAGACAGGGCTAGTTTACTGGGGCGGCAGCCCTTGGTCGGGAAAAACCCGAGTCATTTCGGTAACGTAGAGCCGGCTGCCATGGGAATGACCCCCAAAATTAAGAGTTACCTTTGACAGCTTGCTCTCCTTCTCAGCGCATCGAACCGCTATTGCAATTAAAGTACAGAATCGCAACAAGGTCCCCAAGTCGCTTGCCTGCAGCACTTGGGACAAAGGCAAGGAAATGTTGCTGTCGACTTTCAAGGCAATAGGCCGACCGGTTCTAAACTATGCTGTGCCTGTCTGGTCGCCTAGAACCAGTGACTGGCAGTGGACGAAGCTTCAGACCTGCCAAAACACTGCAATAAGGCCCGCGACAGGATGTCGCATGATGTCTCCGATACAACAATTACACGACGAGGCCCACATGCTGCCTTTGAAGGAGCATAACAAACTGCTCAGCAAACATTTTCTGCTGGGGTGTTACCGTAGGCCTCACCCATGCAGACACCTGCTTCAGCCTGAGCCACATCCCAGGCACGTCAGGAGGCACTTCCTCAATTACGCGGACGAGATCCAAGACAAACAGACAGACAGCTACTTGATCGGAGAGTGTACAGAAATACCATAAACGAAATTCATCGGGAGACCATTAACACCTTCTTAAGCTCCCGACCTTCGAATGCCGTTATCGAAGTCCAACCACCACCTGTCGCAGACCGAGAGTCCCGCGTAACCTTGGCACAATTACGTTCTGGATACTGTAGCAGGGTTAACTCCTACTTATCCAGAATCGACCCCGACATAGTAAACAAATGTCTGGCATGTGAAGGCACCCCGCACGACACTAACCACCTTTTAACATGCCTCATCAAACCCACTCATCTAACACCCCTCTCCCTGTGGACCCAACCTGTCGAAACAGCTACTTTGCTGGGCCTACCGTTAGATGAGCTAGACGAAGACGACCGGTGATTACACTAACTGGCAGGGCAAAGCTACTGCTACAACAACAACAACAAGAAACAGTAAAATATGTATGGTAGACAACCATTTGTTTGCCAGAAATTTTTGTAGATATGTATGTATCGTATGTGGTCTTGCGTGGCTTCTGTGGACATTCCGACATGTTTTTATAACAAATTGTTAAATCACAGTATAAAAATAATAAACAACAGATGATTTTTTTTCAACCACGTTGACCATAGCTAACCTGTGTCTTAAACCGGGTCGGCCCACATCCGATAGAAAAAACTTTGCAATTACTCCCCATAGTTTGAAAGTTTCCTTTGAGAGGATTTTAGGTTCGTAAAAATTGAACCTAACGCAAACTTATTTTAGCGACCCAGTATATAGTATATACACCTACTTATGCATATAAGTGTAATTGGCGCGTACATCCTTAGTTGGGTGTTTGGTCGAGCTCCTCCTCCAATTTGTGGTGTGCGTTTTGATGTTGTTCCACAAATGGAGGGACTCACACTTTCATGAGTTCTTTATGTGGCAGAAACGCATTTATAGATCTGTCCTTGATTGCTTGTTATTGTTGTTGTACATGTATGGAGAGTGATGTTGAAGTTTCTAATTAATACCTTTTTCCAACGAAATGTAACTTCGTTGGAAATAAAGGACCGGACAGACTAACTTAGTAGTATGAGGAAGAAGAACAGGACACAAAAACCAAAGAAAAAACAAAAGAAAGAAAAAAACTTTGTGCATATCTGAACCCACATCGCTTTGGAAGCTAATAATTTGGAAAGCATTCCATTGAGGAAAAGTCAAGAAAAGCCCATGGCATTGCATACCAAAACAACTTATTTGACTTTAGCCGTTTCTGCTTTTAGGTTTATGCATCCTAGGTAGGTAGGTAGGTGAGATGGCAAGAGTACCCCAGGTAGCTACAAGTAGCACTTACGTGCCGTTTTGATGCCATAAAGTGGACCACTACCTGTGAAAGGATTAAGGGAGGAGATAAAACCGTCTACAGCCATCCAGTGCTGTTGATGTAGCGGAGGAGAGAAAAGGGATCTAGGCTGGAGAATTTCATCAAGTCATCCCCAAAGGGGACGCCGAGGAATCTCAAGCGCCTAGCCGCCAAAGCCGGACATCTGCAGAGAAAGTGTTCCACAGTCTCTTTCTCTGTAGGATCCCCACAGCTTCTGCAATGGGGGTTGTACGGAATTCCAAGCTTCTCCGCGTGAGTGCCGATCACCCAGTGGCCAGTAATCACCGCAATGAGTTTGGAAATTGAATGGCGGGGGGTTCCCATCACCTTTAGCGTTCTGTTTATATCGTATTGAGGCCATAGTGCTTTTGAAATGGCACACGATGAGACAGACCTCCATCTGTCTTGCGCTTTTCTTAGAAAGAAATTGTGTAGTTTCCCTTTAACGACGGCCAAGGGGATACCGATGTCTGAGGAGAGGGCAGGTGGATCCGGTTCTGCCGCCCCCTTCCTGGCAAGCTCATCGGCAATTTCATTTCCCTCTATATTCCTGTGCCCAGGAACCCAGATGAGGGAAATGTTTCCTGCACGTTCGAGGCGTTTAAGTTCCTCCTTTCAAGAGTTCACGAGAAGAGAGCTGCAATACGGCGACGACAGTGCCTTGATTGCAGCTTGGCTATCGGAAAAAATATTAATGTCTCCCTCCCAACAGCGATCCCGAAGCATTTTGCATGCCTGCAGGATCGCGAAGACCTCTGCTTGAAAGACGCTGCTTGTCTCCGGCAGTTTATAGGAGACCGAAATGCTGGCTGATTTAGAGTAGATCCCCGCTCCCACTCCAGACTCCATTTTGGATCCGTCAGTGAAAACAGAGGCATCTTTATCCGCAACAACTCTCCCCTCTTTCCAATCCTAATCCTTCATAAAAAAAAATTTATTTTATTATATTAAAATTATTTATTTATTTATTAAAATTTTAAAATATAAGGATGGTTGAACTGCAGTTATGAGTGATTAATAGTTCAGGATAGTAATTTATTGTAGAAAGTGCCAAGTTGATTTAAATTGCTGTATCGAAAACCCACAAATACTCTATGTACTCCAATCGTTCATTTCCTTACATAGATCTTTAGCCACATGTGTATGTATGTATACGCATAAAAATTTCACAACTCTTTTTAATAAAATGTATGTAATAAAACATGTGTACATAGTCACTTTAATTTAAAATCAAATTTCTGCGTCGCAAAACTGCAAATCATTAATTTTTGTATGTCCGTATGTACATATATTGTACATACATATGTATATGCAATTATAAAATCAATCGCTGTAAATTATTTCCACTTATCGCAAAATTTATTTTAAAGCAATTAAAATCACTGGCATGCATGTAGACCGTCTGAAAACAATGATGCCTTGACATTTATTATATAATTTTCTTTATCTTCTCCTTGAACGTATCGATGAGCATTTGAGCACCATATCCATTCGCTTGGTCATAGTAGGGCAATTGACTCATCCGGGCCAACCAAGTTTTCAATTTCGGATTTTTAGCCGGATCGATGGGCGCCAATTCCACCAAGCTGGATATGGTGGACACGATACTGAAGTCGGCTAAAGTAATTGTTTCGCCGCATAAGTACGATTGATCACCAATAAAGGCCTCGAGAAAACCATAAGCTTCATAAATGGCATTGATTTTTGCACGTGGTACCTCACTTTCATTCTTATAGAACACAGGAACTGCTATGTTACGCAAACAACCCTGAAACACCACACCGGATTCAAAGTGAAGTCGTTGATCGACAAGTGCACGCTTGAAAAAGTCCTTGGGATACAACGAATCATCCTTAGCATATCGACGTACGAGATATGCCATAATGGCGTGCGAGTCCCAAATGTAGTGGCCATCGTCTTCGAGCATGGGTACAGTATGCTGTGGATTTTTGCGCACATATTCGGCAGATCGGTGTTCACCATCAAGTAGTTTTACTAATTTGTATTCGTATTGAAGACCCAGTGCCGCCAGGGTCAACTTGCAAGCGCGCACCGGTGGACTAGGCTCGACACCATACAAAACTAGTTTGCCCATTTTAGTGCTGTGGGTGTAATCGATTTTTATTCGTAGATTTTTATATGATGGATTTGCTCGATTGGATTCAACTGTTGCCGTTGCCGCCGCCGACCGTGTTGGGTGCTACTGTGAAACTGAAGCGTCGAAGGTGCGAGCACTTTTGTTTTCAGCGGAATGTTTTGGACTTTGTTTATATTGTCGCGATTGGGGCGTCACACGCTTACTTAGTATTTACATAGGGCTTGTGAATATTTGCACGCTGTGTGTGTATGTAGATATGGTATGTATGTACATAGAACAACGAGTATGTACTCGTACATCACAGTGAGTTGATGAATTTATAAACGACAGCTGGTAGTGACTGAGCTAATAATCTTGAATTTAGATTGGTTGTTTGGAGCTGAGAAGCATATGTTAATGTTATTACCTTTCATTCGAAGGAATGAAAAGTGTTACATTTCAAGATTACCGGTTAAAATAATACATGCACGATTGATAAAAAATATAAAAGCTATATTATATTTAAATGTAGGTAGGAGATACTGGGCGGGATGTTGTTGTTGTTGTAGCAGCATAAACAATCCCCATACATGTACTGGGAATGCTGCTAAAGTGACAGTCCTTGGCCGGATATAATTCCGGGTCGTTCCGGTTACATAGAACCGACTGTCGTGGGGGGATAAATGGATATTAAATATGATTCCTTTAGCTGGTTTTTTTTTGTAATATATAGTAGGTCACGGTGGTTGCCGTAGCTGAGTGGATTGGTGAGTGACCAGGTTTGAAACCCCGGGAATGAAACACTAATGATAAGAAATGTTTTTTCTAATAGCGCTTGGCGGGCAATGGCAAACTTCCGAGTGTATTTCTGCCATGGAACAGCTCCTGCCGCTCGGTGGAGGCATAAAACTGTAGGTCCCTACATTTGTGAAAAAAAACTCCAGACGCACCCAATAAAGGGTGTAAGCGACAATATGTGGTAGGTCGCGAGTTCGAAACTAGTCTAGATATGAAAGAGTAAATTATTAAAAAAAATTTTTTAGCGGGCAGCGGCAAACTTTCGAACAAATTTTTAGTCCAAATAAATATTTTAAAAATTAGAGCCGAGTTTTCAATTGATTCACTGCATGGACAAATGCCCACTTATGATCAGACTTTTTGTCCTATACGGCGCAAGCATTACCACTGAAGAGCTGAATAGGCAAACTGCAGCAACTAACGTGCCTATACTTCACGAATGCAATGTGATGCCACAATGAGTAGACATGAGGAGTAGACATCTCGGCCTGGTACTAGTACTCAGCCCAACTCAGCTGTGTACTAGGTTTACTGAGCGAACTGGGTTTGGATGAGTTATTGCAATAAGAGAGTCAATAACCTTAAGATCAAAGTGTGATCTTCCTTCCTATCTATTCTAACAAGCGTAACGCGAACCACTCTGACAACTGTGATACGTCTCTGCATGGACTAGCAGTATAAAGTTTTGATTTGTTGCTCGCAAGATGATTGTTTACAGCTACAGAGAGAAGGGAGATGACAGCATGCTTTTAATCAGCAAACTGCCACTGGAGAGTGGGGGAAGTCGCTGCACCTAAGCTAGTGCTCAACAAAAGGGTTCGATGCACCATCCTGAAAGCTAACATAGTAAAAGGGGCACAGTGATGGATGGAAAGATGTCCCATATGATGACATTATTGTGTACATGGATGAATCTCTGATGCTGTCACACAGAGCTGCTACGCGTAGCGAAGTACGGATCTGAATATTATTCTGCCATTTAGGTAAATGAAATCAATGTGTTAGGAAGTTTTAAAAATGTGACACACATGTGGGTACCCAGACATATTGTTATGGAGTTTCAGTCATAAACAAGTCAGTTATCAGTACTTTATTGGCACGGAAAATTTGTTTTTATAGGCGTAGACTTGAATCATATCCACTATCTAAAATATCTTATGCCTTGATGCCCCAAACTAGGCGGCAACAAGTTTCGGTTGATCTTTGGCAGGTGTGATTAGATAATAATTGTTTCATTCCTGCTTGAGGTAAAAGCCTCGCTTTATGGGACACATACATTTTTTTTTGTATGCAGAAGAGGACGTGTCAAAAGACTAGTGCCGAAGCCGGTGGTGGGACCTAAACCCAACTAAACCCCCTCATATCTGGCGGTAAATCCTCCCGGACCCTTACCCTAAAGTCGTACGTTGTGACTATATTATTACCCAATTATCGAGGCCGATTTTCTGTCGTTTTCTAATTTTTTTCATTTTCGCACACATATGGAATAAGATTTGACTCCATTAAGATTTCACCAAACATTCTCTCAAGAATATTTCGCTGATCTATGAACCGCAGGCATTGAGAAAGGATCACGTGCCTGGAAGCCGATGAGGCAGCATTGCATTGCGTTGGCTCCACAAGGTTCCTATGACGTAGCACATTCCCCTACAGGCTTTACAGTTCTTAAAATTTCGCCTTCCTAGAAATTGTACTAGACTTGTCGGATATCCCTAATTTTAAATTCGAAACATTCTCATTGCATAAGTTTCTGTTTGTAATTAATTGCATGTTAGCCATCGAAACTGTCGGGTGGGAGACTGCATGATACCATTCGGTTGGTTAAGAACACAACGCCCAATATACGACATGAAATATTAAATGAGAGAAAAAGTTCTTTCTTTCAATACTAAACTTCAATTTTAAGCTTCTAAGATTATAGCTTTTGATGTGCAGGTCCTTTGGCGCGTATATTCTTTTTCCTCTTTCAATTTGTGATGTGTAGCTTGATGCTATCCCATAAATGGAGAAATACACTCGGAGGTTTGCCATTGACTGCCGAGGTACAATCGCTGTTATAGAAAATCTTGTATCTCACTTGATGTTTCATGCCCGCAGTAGGTTTCGAGCCCGGACCCTTCCAAATGGTAGTCACGCCCAAAACCATTCGGCTACGGTAGTCGTAACAATACCTATACTCGTACATTAGGTTAGGTTAGGTTGTAGCGGTTGTTCACAAGTTGTTCACAACGGGATACTCTCAGACTCATAGCCATTTGAGATGCCGCATCGGGCACTTGTCCATATCTCCCTAAAAGCAATGTGAACATTTCAAAAAATTTAGAAGATTCCTGATTTCGACATCGCTGAGATCTTCTAATAAATATATTACACTACGTCACACATACATTAAAAGATAACAAAATTACCCAGCAATGCAAATATACAGCGTAAGAGAGAAATCTCAGAGAAGAGAAAGCAAAAAGGTTAACGAATGGAACATTAAGCATTACGTTCAAACACTGTTAGAAACAGCTGAGTTTGTTTACAAAATTTTGAGTTGTCTAAAAAAATTACCATAAATATACTTCATAATGAATTTTCCATTTTATGCTTTCTTACTATAAACTGCGAATTTCAAACCGGCGCTAGGCAAAAGTGCTCAAAATACTAGATTCCAAAATAAATAACTTTGTTTGTTGACAAAAAATGAAATCCTTGAGATCATTTAAGCTTTCAGATCATTTTGGTGATTGATAATTTTTGCTGGCTAAAATTTCTTTACTAGTAAATGAGCGTCTCTCTTACATACGAGTAGAACTCTCACTTTATAAATATATGTATATATATTATATAATTGGCGCGGGTGTAAAAGGATGTACCTTTTTGGGTGTTTGGCCGAACTCCTTCTCCTATTTGTGGCGTGTGTCTTTGATGTTGTTCCACAAATGGAGGGACCTACAGTTTGAAACCGCAGTCCGAACGGCAGATATTGTTTATGAGGAGCTTTTTTATGGCAGAAATACCTTCTTCGTTTTGGCCTTTCGCCGAGATTCGTAGCTACGTTCTCTCTGAATTCCGAATGGTAGTCGCGCACCAACCTATTCGGCTACGGGGCCGCCTCTCTGGAACTTCCACTTTACTCTCTTAAAATTTGAGTGATGGGCAATTTTATGGTGTTAATGAACACCTTCTTGCAAAAATTAGGAATAATCAAGAATGATAGACTACAACGTTAGGATATCCGAGGCAAAATTGTGAGAGTAACTTCGACTGTCACGTCATAGGGGACTCAGCAGTGAAATTGTGCCTGCTCATTCATATTCCTACCATCTTCCAATTTGTCGTTGTTTAGATGGCAACGAAGTAGCATGAGCGATGGCTGCGTTGATTTTTCTTATATTACCAACACAATTTAAGCTTTTGCCGACCTCTGTTGTAAACAAACCACTGTAACATCCCCTTTTATGACAGCAAATCAGATCCTTCAAAATCGCTGAGAGCTTAGTAATGGTGTGATGTTGGCCATACCTTCTGAATTCTCTCCACCGTGGGAATAACTATTACACATTTTTTTGTTATTGCACTTGACTAATTTCCCAGCCTTTAAATTATTCAGGCTTTTTTTAATTGTTTACATATGTAAACAGTGAAAACGCAGGTGTAATTATTGCAAAAAATGTGTTTCATACTTCGCAGCTGCGGTGTTGAGCTAATGTAATTGAAAAGTTTAGTTCTATTTTTTTTGGTTGTTTTGTTTATAAGCTCAATCAACTTTTTTCCTTCTATTCTCATTTTATTACCTGTTTTTTTGTTCTTGTTGTTTGGTCTTACAAATCCATGTTTAAAATTATCTTATTAGTTCATTCACACACCTCATCTACACTTCCATACGTTCCAGCAAATCTGCTTGATCGCCTCTAAATATTCATATACAGGGTTTGATTGAAAAGAAATGAGCCTTCCCGCGCGGAGCGTCTGTCAAGCGATCAACCGAATCGGCTGGTGGGGGAAAACGTTCGTTGGACCTTCCCCTTCTACTAGAAACCGGTCCCAGTTCGCTGGCCACGGCGGTGCAGTCAACATCACTCCGCGCGTGAAAGCTGTTTTAAAAGTGTGTTAGGATTTTGCAGTGGCGAAAATGCAGCGATCGTTGGAGCAACGTTACTCGATCAAATTTTGCGTAAAGCTAAACAAAACGAGTACCGAAACCATTAGGCTACTCAAGGAAGCTTAGGGGGACCAATCTCTGTCCAGTGCCCAGGTAAAACGGTGGCACAAGTCGTTCAAGGAAGGGCGGGAAGACGGACGAACAGCGATCAGGAAGGCCTTCGATGACGCAAACAGACGAAGATGTGAACCGCCTTCCTCTGCACCTCTGCATTGGCCAAGATGGGGGTTTCGGTGCTTCTCCACCCTCCCTACAGCCCAGACCTGTCCCCTCCGGTCTTCTTCTTGTTCCCGCGCCTGAAAAGAAAGCTGAAGGGGAGGCGTTCCGACTCCATCGAGGCGATCCAAAAAACTGTGACAGCCGAATTGAACGCGATTCCGGCGGATGAGTTTGAAAAATGTTTCCTGCAGTGGAAGCACCGCTACCAGCAGTGTATTGACGCTCAAGGGTCCTATTTTGAAGAATATTAGTTGTATTAGCGAAAAGGTTTAATAAAACTGCTTAAAAAATAGGCTCATTACTTTTCAATCAAACCCTGTATATTGGGTGATTTTTTAGATATTATCTTTTTAAACAGTTGGTTTAAACAGCTGACGCACGTTTCGTGTTTTGTTTCACTGTCAAACATCTTCAGTTTGGTCTATAATTTAACCATGAATCGTCTTACAAACGAACAACGCTTGCAAATCATTGAATTTTATTATAATAGTTTATTATTATTTATTATTAATTTTTTTAATTTTATTTTTTATCGAAAATATCAGGGACGAAGCTTATTTTTGGATCAATGGCTACATAAATAAGCAGAATTGTCGATTTTGGAGTGAAGATCAGCCAGAAGAATTGCAAGAGCTACCAATGTATCCAGAAAAGGTCACAGTTTGGTGCGGTTTATGGGCTGGAGGTATCATTGGACCGTACTTCTTCAAAGATGCTGCGAATCGTAACGTAACTGTGAATGGTGAGCGCTACCGTGAAATGATATCCAAATTTGAAGCGCAGTCGCGGTCAACATTTGCATGAAATAATCTTCAAATATTAAATTATATGGACTGTACTATCGATTTAAATAAAAAAAATTTCATGCATTTTTCTGAATTTTACTTGTGTTTTTTTGAAAAACTTCCCTATAGCTCTTAAAACATCACCCTTTAGTTTCAATAAGCTCATACTTCATCCCAGTTCTTATACATTAACGCCACGTCAACTAACAGCAGTGCACAAAACTTAACGATCGGCCTAAAAGAAGATAGCGGACGAGTTAAGTGAATATAATTAATATTTCAGTAGTTACGAGTTGGAATTTCACCAGATGTGCCATTTGAATTTCATAACATCTTATAAATATTCATATGATAAGCATGCATATACATACTTACATATTATACGGGTATAATTGTAATATGAGTTTTTATGTAGTTCTACTGTTGCCGCTTCTGAACGTTCGATAGCTTTTATGAGAAATTTTTTAATAGCAGAAATACATATTTATCTGCATGCTAAATGAACAAATTTAGGATGTCTCAATTCGAGCTCATATGCCTCTTTATTTTATATTTCAGTTTTTTTTTTGTTTTTTTTTTGCCAATGGAGGCGTCAAATGAGAATAAATCTATTTGAAGTAATTTATTTTAACAGTAGAAACTTTTGGAATGTTCCTGTTCCTGTACAAAATCGTCTATTCATTTGCTTTGTCTTTAAATGTCGCAAAATTACGGCATTAATTGGCATGGTGCGTGTGAAAAAACTACTGGTGCGTGAGAAGAAACTACTGGCGACTCACCTGATGGGCGCTGGGAGTAGGATGATATGAATATACACAAGGGAGATGTTAAGAAATCCCTATCACAGTCAGCGTTTAGAACCGTAAGGTGTCTAAGACCATTTCGACGAGAGATTCATATTAAATTCCACATTAGAACACCCGATATAATTTGTAGGGAACATATGTACATGTGCACATATTCATGTATTTATCTACATACATATATTATATTTATATATAGATTGGTGTAAGAAATACTTTTTCTTCAGATTATAAGAGTATGCTTGTATGTATGTAAATTCACCTTTTAATTTCAATTAAGTGGCGAAAATTATTAAATTGAATAGCGTAAATTATTATCTTATCATACACAAGCTCTCGTATTTAACTTTATTATAATAAGGGTCATTGCTATTATCGTTATCAATAGCTATTTGTACTCAACTTTGTATAAGCTGCGGGAAATTAAACGAAACAAGAGTGAATGACAACACAAAAGCTTTAAATAGGTTCCGAAATACAAAGGGGTTAGTATGGGGATTAGTTGAAGCGGCATATTTATTTAGTTATCCACACAATGACTTGTGATTTTGCAAACATACCATTGCCAGCAAAAATATCTATAATTATATGCCCATATATATATATGTATATATATATGTAGTACATATATTTGAGACGATACTAGTTACAGAACTAAGATTAAAGAACCTACTACTAATTTCACCAGTTAACCACAAGGTACTCGTATTGTAGTAGTTCAAGTAGTGTTAGTAGAACATTTCATAATTTTTTTTTTCAATTAAATTGGCCTCTAAATCGGAAAAATTTGTTTACTTTTTATCATAACAAACTCTAATATTTTGGCAAAGCCGAGTTAGTTTCGAAACCCACTGGGAACATGAAATATGACATGATAAAAAAAAAAGTTTTTCCAATAGCGAGCGTCCAACGGCAATCAATGCCAAACCTCTGAGAAAATGTATGCCAGAAAAAACTTGTCATAAAAATTATCTGCCATTTTGAGGCTTCATATAACTCTAGGTCTCCCCATTTGTAGGACAGCATGAAGACGTATATCGGAAATCTCGAAAAAAACCATTATGTCATGTTTCAACTCTTGAACTGTCTCGGGATGATTGGTGTTACATCTATCCTTAACGGTGTCACACAAATAATAACGCAGTCAGAACGCAGTTTTTACGCGGCCAATGGACATCACAGTTTCGGGCGGTTATTCGTCTTTCCAAGAGATTGCCAAAAATGTCAAATATTTCTTTATGCTACCCCAACTTTGATCAAGCAAAAAGCGAGCTATTTTGTGAGTGCCTAAATTTAGTTTATGATTTCTGAAACATCACGCAAGTTATTTTAGCTGTTAAAGTAAAAAATCGTTAGTTCGTAAAATTAAAAATGGTAAAGAGATCACCCGTTATAACTATAAGTATAATACCAGTTTTCAGTCAAATCAGTTCATTAACAAAAAGTAAAGAAAAACAAAAACACGTCAAGCTAGTCGGAAAGAAAACGTCAGGTAAGAAGAAAATTGAGTTTAGCTTCGTAATTAAGCTGATCACTAAGTAAAGAAGAACGTCATAGCTTATTATGGCATGTAATACTCGTCTGTAGGAGTATGTTATTTTGCTTACGAGAACTTTACCAATTATGGCTAGACCATTCAAGATATGTAGAAAGTTAAATGAAAACGATCAGCGCCCAGGGCGTTCTATCGTTACCAGACATTATTTAAAAAGTTAAGAAACGTTTTCTAGACTCACGTTTAAACCTGAAACAAGAAATTATTCGACAATTTCGAACGCTCTTTATGATAATCTGTAATGCTATGCGTAGCTAACGCACGATAGAAACTGAGAATTCATATAAACAGGTGGTGAATTTATAACAGGAATGACATGAACCGGAACTAAGAATCTGAGTCAACCTTTAGTTTAGTCAGCGACACAGAAAAAGTGACGGTAGCAAGTATCACAATCGGCTAAAAGATGATAGCCACTGCTGTGTTGCGATTCCGAAGGCATTTTACTGGTTATGATATAAAGACACGGCTTTTATGGGATAAAGAAAAGGGGTTCAGTTTTATACTACGCCATACTTGAGACTAAAAGTAGAGACGCTACAATTTTAAACTAAAAGAGGCTAATAAATGAAAAGGAAGAGAAAAAGGCACTCGAGCTATGCTTTTTTACACAACAAAGCGGCCACAAAGTAATTATTTCCCTGAACGAAGTTTTATAAAGGGCGATTTTTTAAGAGCTATAGCAAAGTTTTTCAAAAAAACACATGTAAAATTCAGAAAAATGCATGAAATTTTTATTTAAATCGATAGTACAGTCCATATAATTTAATTTTTGAAGATTATTTCATGCAAATGTTGAGCGCGACTGTGTTTCAAATGGTCCATCCGCTTAGTCCAATTTTGGCATACTCTTTCCAATGTTTCGGCCGGTATCTCACATATAAATGCTTGAATGTTGTCTTCCAATGCGTTAATTGAAGCAGGCTTATCTGAATAGACATGAGCTTTAACATAGCCCCACAAAAAGTAATCTAAATGCGTTATAACGCACGATCTGGGTGGCCAATTGAGAGCTCCCGAACGTGAAATAAAATGTTCACCGAACTCGCCTCTCAACAAGTCCATTGCTACGCGTCTTGCTGAAACCACATGTCATGCAAGTCAAGCTATTGCATTTTGGACAAAAAAAAAATTGGATATCATTTCACGGTAGTGCTCCCCATTCACAGTTACGTTACGATTGGCAGCATCTTTGAAGAAATACGGTCCAGTGATACCTCCAGCCCAGAAACCGTACCAAACTGTGACCTTTTCTGGATACATTGGTAGCTCTTGCAATTCTTCTGGCTAATCTTCACTCCTAAATCGACAATTCTTAAACTTTCTTAACAGAACACGCATTTTTATAACAAAATTCAATGATTTGCAAGCATTGTTCGTTTGTAAGACGATTCATGGTTAAATTATAGACCAAACTGAAGATGTTTGACAGTGAAACAAATCACGAAACGTGCGTCAACTATTTAAACCAACTGTTTAAAAAGACAATAGCTAAAAAATCACCCTTTAGTAAGAAAATCAAAGAAAGAATTGTGGTATGCAATGTTATAGCTTATTAGATTTAAGTATATAGTGTAAGTTTGAGATTCCTAAAAAACTAATTTAATTTTTTATAACTTACCAAATAAAAAGAATGTCGTGCATTTGTTATATGAGTAAAGAGTAAATACCCAACGCCGTCACGGGAAAACTTTATAAAAAGCCAATGGGATTTCTTAGCAATTTCGAGCTTCCCCTTTATTGTACTGAAATTTAATGAGCTATAAAAGTGCATGCAAAAAATTTGACTGGATATTCTAGTTAAAAACCGTGGAAAAGGAGTGAAAAATTCGTCTACTTTTTGTATAAAATTTGAAAATTGGATTTATATGTATTATTTATATAAATAAAATAAAATATAAGATTACATCCCTTTATTGAGTGTTTGGACGTGCTCCTTCTCCTATTTGTTGTGTGCGTTTGTTATATGTTGTGTTTTAGAAGGAACTTTCTCAAGGCTGAAATACACTCGAAGATATGCCACTGTCAAAAAAATTTGTTCTACTATTTGGTGTTTCCGGCCTGAAGTTTCCAGGCACTATCGAATGGCAAAAGCCCATTCGGTTACGACAGCCTACAACGAGCTCTAGTTTTATAAAAAATTAATGAACATCAAAAAAAAATTTTTTAAATGTTGATGTGCTATCGCAAGACGAATCTGTTTAAGGTGATATCAATAGAATAGCTGATATAATTTTTTTGGGATTGTCTTATTTTATGAAAAATAATTGCAAATCAAAAAAATATTCTTGAACATGGGGAAGTGTGTTTCCTAGCCCCGAATGATTCCGTTGGTCCATAACGTGCCAAATTATAAGGGAAAAAGCATTTGTAAGCAATTTTGTGGATAGTTTTCTTTGCAGCCATACAAATTATGATACTTGTATAGAGTTTTTCAGTAAGAGCGCTTCAACTTTTGAACTTTTTTGAATAAAACACAAACGGTTTGACTTTTTTAACTAATTTTTGTTTTATTATCGAGTTTGAACATATACATTTAAGTATGAAATTCGATTTCTTTTGCATGACCACCGCGTGCACGTTTTACGAAGTTCAATCGTTGAACCCAATTTTCGACCATTCTTATGCATAAATCGGCCGAAATTCCAGCAATTTCGCGTTCAATATTGCCTCTGAGCTCACAAATCGTCGCCGGCTTGTTACTGTAGACCAATGACTTCACATAACCCCAAAACGGGACGGCTTGTTAAATGGACCGTAAAATGGCCGTAATGCTCTTAAAGTAGCAGCAACAGAACGATTATTTTCATAAAAAATTTGCACGATTTGCAATCGTTGCTCAAGTGTGTAGCGTTCCATGACGAAATGTATGCTAATGAAGTTTACAAATGACAAGCGAAAAATAAAAAATATTGCGTCGTTCGCCCTCCCTATCGGAAAAAAGTTGAAGCGCTCCTATTGAATAACCCATTACAACTGCTGTCTGCTGAGAAATAAACTGCTAGTTTTGACTATCTGAAAGCCAAAAGCAAAACCAAAATATGGTGTATGCAAATTTTGCTTTTCTACTACTGCTATCACCTTGAATAGATTTGCGCTATCGTGTTGTCGTGGGGTGTATATAGAAAAATCGTTGAGAATACGTATTAAATATTAAGAAAAAATTGTGTGGCACCTCCGTGCTTGGACTTTCTTAGCCGACCCTGTATATATCAAATGTGCATATGCTTGAACCGACAAGCCCACTTCCATGCAGGTAAATATGTGTACCTAGTAAAAACAAATACCAGTATGGTCAGTATATTAAGTGAGGTGTTTTTTAAAAGCTTCATTATTCATACAATGTACGTAACAAGTCTTTTATTAGGGGTGTTCTATCTTTGATCTGACATATTAGCCATTTTATTATTATCTGGTTTAACAGCGTTTTCACAAAAATCGCAGTCTCTTACCAAATTTGTTGCATATTTTTAACATAAGCCTGACCAAATTTTCAAAAAGCTTTATTTATAAGCTTTTTAATAAGATGTATTTCCAATACTTGAAAGCAATAAAAAAATTTATAACTTTTATAGAAGTTACTATTTTAAAGAATCATACATTTTGCAAAATTGTATTCATGCAAATTTAAAGGAATATGGTTCCAATATACAATGTGTCGCAAAATTTATCATAAATTTTGTTTTTGAATAACTTGTTTACTAAACTTTTAAGCGATGAAAATCTTTATTTTGACTTTTACGTGCTCCAGTAGTTGGTTACTGTAGCTGCCTAGTTCGCAAGTGACGAACATTTGCAAAAATTTATAAATCATCCGATCTTACGTCACCTTGTAGATTAGGTGGATCCCGTGAATAGCCCATTGTGATCATATAAAATAAATGAGCAAATATGAAATCACTTTAAATGGTAGTTACTCTTAACTTAAGCGCAACTTCTATACCCACGTACGCACTCCGCTCTGAAATGCAGCGCATGAGTAAATATTTATGTATATACGAAACAAACTGAACTCTATATGTATGTATGTAGAAAGTGCTGTTGTGCTAGGTGTGCTGTTTTTGTAGTAAGATCTTATTTGAAATCTTTCTTATGCAACATTTTGACTTATTTAGAAAAAAATATATACAATATGTCAAAAAAGTACCGGGAATTGTTAAAAATAATTGTTTAATCATCAAAATTTATTTTATCGCCGTCAAAACAGGCTCCATTCGAAGCAATATACATACTATATGCTAACGATTAGTTCAGCCATCAAAACACTTTTTAAACGCGTTTGAAGAGATCTTCTTCAGCTCCTTCAGTAAATTGCCCTTAATGGCCTCTATCGACTCAAAATCCGTTCGGCGTCCAAAGGGGCAATTTAACTTTTGGGAAAAGGAAAAAATCACAGGGGGCTAAATTCGGTGAATACGGTGGCTGTTCGATGATATTTATTGAGTTCTTGGTCAAAAAAGTGTTCACAATATGAGCCTTGTGAGATGGTGTGTTATCATGGTGCAAGATCCATGAGTTTTCTTTCCACAAATTAGCCGTTTCCTACGCTCATTCTCTCTCAAACGTAGCATAACTTCCAAATAATATTATTTATTTACGGTAGAACCATTTGGAATGAGTTCCAAGATTTCTAGTGCACAACACCATGTTAAGCAAAGAAAACGATTAGCATGACTTTCACTTTTGACCGACTTTGACGTGGTTTTTTGGGTTTCGGCTCATGTGGATAGCGCCATTCAGGCGCCTGTTGACTGGTTTGCATGTCAAACTCATACACCCACGACTCATCACCTGTTATGATGCGCTGGATAAACGTTGGGTCCGAATTCACTTGTTCAAACACCTTCTTCCGATGAATTTTTTGAAAGAAATTGAACTCTCTTGGAACGAGTCGAGCAGCCACGCGTGTCATGCCCAATTAATGGTATAAAATGTTGCGAATTGATTCGTAAGACACGCGAAGGTCATGAGCTACCTTCAAACTTAAATGATGACGACTTTGTGGACATTTTCATCCGTTGAAGACGCTGATGGGCGACCAGATCTGCAAATTGCCCACGACTTCTCGGCCCTCTGCAAAAGCCTTATACCACTCGTAGACTCGTAGACGCCTACGGTTGACTGATATAATTAAATGCCAAAAACAAGCTAATTGACAAATCACGCTCAAACTCTGCGACACTATAGGGGACAGTTGTACCAACATTCCAGCAAAAAAAAAAAAAAACAAATTGACATACGTGTAAAGCGGGCTTTTTAAATGAACAATTCCCGATATTTTTTTGACAGAATATATTACCTCATAAAACCAAGGCACATTGAATAGGCATTACCAGTAGAGCAAAAACTGTAAGAGAAATGTAGGACTTGTTCGAGCTTCAATCACAACCGCAGTGTTGCATGATTTGTGAAAGTATCACGTTCGATGTAAAATTCTGGCAACATTATCAAAAGCATCACGTTTGAAGTGTCAAAAATTCGGCAAATGTTGCGCGCGAATACAAATAAATCGGCATCAAAAATTTTTTGTTTGCCAAACATCAGAAAAGTGTCAGTTGAGCAATTGCAGCAGTGTTGCAAATTGTCATCAGTGCAGCAGTATTGCCGCTTTTACTATATTACGTACCTCGAACAAGCCCGTATTTTGCTTTTGCTTTTGGTCCCAAGAGTGTCAAAATGGGTGTCAGGTGTTTTACTGATACCGAAGCGTATGAAAAAAGTATGTTAAGCACAAACAGCGTTGTTATTCGGCAGACTTGTTACGTCAACTTTTTCTAATTCGTTAACTCTTATATATGTGGGTATTATAGTATGGAAAAAACTGTTCCATCATTTGGTGTTTCATGCCCGGAGATTCGAACCTCTGCAATTCCAAAAACTGTAAGGTAATATCAATACTGCGGCACAGTAGAAACTTATTCACGCTCTCGCTCATCTCCACCTGATTTCTACTCAGACTACCGTAGAATTATTATTGCCATACGAATATGCACGTCTTATTTCATAAAATATACGAATATAAACATAAACCTGATTTATACAGAAGAGGAATTTATTTATAAATAAAATAACGGTCGAACATTTCATGTATAAATTAAACGTTTTCATTTTATATTTAATAGTTTACAAGTATTTATTAGTATTTCTAATTTTGAAAATAGATTTTGTAATATATGTACACATGAATATGTATACAAATCAAGTGGTTGCAACCGGTTGGTAGGAATCTTACAGAGAAGTTAAACAAAAGTAGAGAGCGCAATGTTATATGTAAACAAATACTTGTATGCACACATACATATGTACATAAGAAATTGTATTGTAGAAACGAACATCATTTTTTATAAATTGTAGATCACTGCATTCATTACGGCACAATTTTTATATTTTTTGATTTGATCAAATCCCCAAATTGCTTATTTCCTTTGCCATTCGCCTTTTCATAGTAGGGTAATTTTTCCGCACGCTTAAACCATGCAACTAAATTCGGGTATTTAACAGCATCGATTTCCAAATACACCTGCAATGAGCTAATCGCCGATATGAGTGGAAAATCAGCGATGGTTAGGTGGTCGCCAGCAACATAGGGATGATCCTTCAGGAAACCATTCACTGTTTTATAGATCAATGCAATTTGGTCGATCTTGGATTGAGGCACTTCAGTCTGATTATCAAAAAGAATTGGTTTGGTTGTTCCTCGTAGTGAGCGTTCGAAAACCACTCCCGTCTCATAGTATAAACGCTGATCGACAATTGAACGTTTTATGAGATCCTTCGGATATAGTGTATCATCTTTGCCATATTTACTTGCCAAATAGGCAATTATAGCATGTGAATCTGCGATGGCGTGGCCGTCATCGACCAATGCAGGTACGGTACCTGTAGGATTAATTTTACGATATTCTTCCGATTGATTATCCTTCGCCAGTAAATTCACTGTTTTATATTCATATGGTAATTCCAAGGCATTTAATGCCAACAGAACAGTGCGCACCGGTGGGCTGGGATCCATACCGTACAAAACGAGTTTACCCATTTTATTTAGATTTTTTTCTTTGTCACAGAAAACTGTAAATGTAGTAACAAAATATTCACGCGGCAACGTGTCTCGACCAACTTGTAGACACGGTAGTCAATAAGCTATTTATATGTTCAGAAAATGGAGCGATTCTGAATGAGTGGGAGAAATAAGTAAGAGTACACGATTGCATGTGGTGGATGAGAGAGACCGGCTTTGCTCTGGACAGCTGGTTTGTACAGTTGAATTCTCAAAATGCATAAATATTGGCAATCGTGCATGCGTTTGTGTTTAGGTGCTCGTATACAAACAGGTTCCAAGTTCCCTGTAGAGAAAACTTTATAAATTTCACCTAACTATTATTGATATTTTTAGCAAATTCGATTTTTTTATCTAACTAAGTTTACTTCCTTATGTTTATATGGTTCTACTTATCTTAAAAATTTTTTAGGTGTTTGCATTCAGCTCAAAATTTAAATTCACCACGGTTTTTCGGTTAAAACGTTGAGGTGCACTCAGCATTCCGCTCAGACGTCGAAAATGAAAAGACTTGTGAAAGAAAAATTCTTAAATATCAGTCCCGATATGGCGTCATATAAGCGACCAAGTAGCGCCCTCACCTGATACAGCATCGATACAGTATAATATATTTAACGGTTTTTAATAAACTGTTAGTGAAAATGGCGGTTGTCCGCTGTCGTTAATTTTGGAGCCTATTTTTTCTTTTTTTGGATTATTGTAATGATTATTGCGACACTCACTTATACTGATAGCAAAATATTAATATTTTTAACTAATTTATTATCGTGGTATGAAAAATAGGTGTAGTTATTGAATAATTTCGCCTTTTTTCAATCTGTACTAACATATGAAGAAAGTTTCGTTAAGTTATCTCAATTTTTAATTGATGTCCTCATCCTATCATCAATATCCTCATATCATAACGTATGGGCGGATTTTATATACTAACGAATATTTCAGTGCAATGACTTAAACTCGCGTTCTTGGCCTAATCGTCCACCTGAACACCACCAAAACAGGGCACTACTGGCGCATACTGAGGTTATGTTTAATTATGGAAGATTAATGAAAGAATACACACCAAGTTTGAGCCAGATCGGTATATTTCTTTGTGTTTGGCATTCGTTTGAATCGAAGAAGTCGAGTGATTTTCCTTTTCCATCACGAAAACGCACGAGCTCACGGCAGGTCCCAAAATGAATGGAAATAGGGTTCCAACTCATTTCAGATCCCCCGATTCTCCAGACTACCTCTCGCACTGCTATTTGCTCCCCAATTTGAAGAAATATCTGACGGGAAAAATATTTTATTCAAACAAGGAGCTGATTGCCGAAACGAATAGTTATTTTTCAGACTTAGACAAATTCTATTATTCGGAAGGGATAAACAAACAATGCCAGCTCAAAACATTGCTTAGCGGAAAAGCAAATGGCGTTGGGTGTCGTCGAGCACAAAAACTTGTCTATTTGGCACCATTTTCAATCATTCGACATCTACCCCTCTACAAACAGGAAGGTTTTGCGTTGAAATTTGGCCTACAAGTTTAGCGTAATATTCGGCGAAGTGTTTTATTTTTGGCTAAAGCGTTTGTCAATAAGCAAAATTTACACATTTGAAGAGAGAATATTATTTGCGAGGCTTTCGATATCCCTTTACATGCTGAAATTTCGCTGCTTGATGGGATTGTGCATAGCTACAGCATTATAAAGGGTGATCAGATTGGAGGTACTTTTTCTAATAGAGTTTTTTTGACAGATCACGCGTGACTATTGTCAAACTAAATACATAATTTTTTTCGGTATTCACTAACATTTCATCATGGGAAGACTTACGCCTCAACAACGTTTACAAATCGTACAATTGTATTTCGAAAATCGACGCTCTGTGAAAAAAGTTCACCGCGCTCAGGCCAACTTATGGTGTACAGCGAGTAGGTCCATTTTTGGCTTACTGGCTTCGTCTATAAGCAAAATTGCCGTATTTTGACTGAAGAGCAACCTGAAACTATTCAAGAACAGCCATTACATCCATTGAAAACAATCGTTTGGTGCTGCCTGTGGGCCGGATGAATTATCGGCCCATATTTCTTCAAAAACGAGGCTGGCGCCAATGTAACAGTGCATGGCGACCGGTATTGTACCATGATAAACGACTTTTTTATGCCAGAAATTGAAGCCCTTGATCTCCACAACTTTTGGGTCCAACAAGATGGCGCTACTTGCCATACAACCCATACAGCCCGTGAAACAACGGTTTTACTGCGCCATTGTTTCGGTGAGCGATTTATAATCGTCTTGGAGCAGTGGATTAGTCGTCAAGATCGTGTGATATCACACCTTTATTTGCAGGGGTATCTAAGGAAAGGAATTATCTTTAAAAAAATAAATGCCATGAATGTTTTTACACAAAAATAATAAAGATTGCCCAATCAATTTGAATTTTTATTGTTTTACTTCAATTTAAAATACGATACGTCTAAATTGATCACCCTTAATTCCTATAGACAACTTTTTCCGAAGGTACGCGCAATCAATGTTATTCCATATGCTGAACGTTATTAGCGAGATAGCGTTGGTTGTGTTTGAAAAAATTTGCCACAGGCCGAATAGTCGGGATGGCCACCCGTCAGAATTTAAGCCATAGACTTTGCAAGCTAATGACGTTTTTTTGTTTTTCAAAAGTACCACTAAATACGAGTATAAGTTTATATGCATGTATTGACAGTAGTTACAGTACATCACCAGTTATGTGACCAAGTAATTATACTGAAGTGCACTAGTATTGTGCCGCGTATCAAATAGATTTTCCCTATATCCCACTCGGCAGGCATACATATACACATATCATATTTATGTATATGGTATTGTAATATTTAAATACATGTATGTATGTAGGTAATTGTGTAAATGTGCACTGCCAATTTAAATATGTCTGGAATAAATCTCATAAATAAGAGAAAAATGCAAATAAATAATGAGTAAAATAAATTGATTGGAACAATGTGATTATTTTGAAATTTATACGAGTATATGTATGTATGTATAAAAACTATGACTATAAGTTTGCTAAAACTTAACCTATTATTTTATAGAAAAAACGCTTTGCAATGTCGTGTCTAAAAATAGGAATGGGCGATTAAATGATAATAATGTAGCAAGAATTATTTAACGTTTATCTATAAATATTGGCCACATGCACGGCAAAAGCAAAAAAGATACAAGTAAGAGAGTACGCATACGACCATAAGTGTGTAAGGTGGTGATAGAAATTGTTTTTGCAAACTAGTTTGTGCAGTAAAGTACTCAAAATATTTATGCACTTCTAAATGCTTTGGTATCTCCGTACATATGTTTGCATATACATTTGTACAAGTATGTGCTGAAATTCATTGCAAATTGCCTGACTATTTGCAATTTCACAACTACTCCAGGAATGCAAAACCTTACAGCAGGTCACTCTAAGCCATACAAGAAACGCAGCTGGGCAACAAAAGCTCTCCCGTGCCGAGATTTCTCTGGGAGATTCGCCATTTCATTTCAATGGATGTGTAATGGTCGTATAAAATGTCTAACTGTATCTAACGATTTTCTAAATAAATTGTCTATTATCTATATGAAAAATCGATTTTATGGATGAACTATCGATTTTATGGAAGCTATAAGCGCTTGTATGTATAGGGCTTTCCAATAAGAGGTGTTATTTTGAAATTCAAAGAAAAATACTATTTTTTAATATAAATGATCGGATGTTTATTTCATTATAAAGAGGAAGGTATGGCGTTAATAGTGGAAAATAACATCAGATAAATGACCACCACGACCACGCTTACAGGACAATATCCTTTTCATGAAATTTTCCATAACCGAATTGCAAAGTAGCTGCCCTATGTCCTCGATAGCCTTACGAATTTCCTCTTTGAGGTCTTGAATCGACTCTGGGCTGTTGGCGTAGATCGTCTCATTCAGGTGGCCCCGAAGAAAAAAGTCAGAAGGTGGCCAATTGTGATCAACTCTTCGAGAGACAACACGGTCCGGAAACTTTTCCCGTAGAAGGTCAATGGTCTCGTTGCTTGTGTGGCTCGTAGCGCCGTCTTGGCCATAAAAATCGTAAATCATCTCTCGATAGCGCAATCCATTCACCAATAACGCCTGTTATCTGTTAGCGATGTGCTTCTTTTCCAACTTATGACATGTCTCTCGGTGTATTTCTGCAAACGAAGTGCCCCACCATCGCTTTATGCCCGCTTCGAGCATCAAATGTTTTTTTTTATGAAAAAATTATGCATCGTTCTCGTAAATTGCTTGTCTGCAATCGACTGCTCGTTTTTGCCCTAATGCGAAGATGGAGAGAATATAAAAGGTGTGACCAACATCAGACCGTTAACCGGCTCTCAACGATTTGAAGGAATTAACTGATTTGCTAACACAATAGAGGATGTGACAGCGGTTTGTTTACAATAGGTAGCGGTAAAAATTGAGAACGCAGCCAATGCTCATATTACTACGTTGCCGCGTGAACAACGACCGTTTGGGAGACTGTGTTTAACTAAACTCACTTTATACTTTTTCTAATTTCATTCGCCCCTCTCTCTTTGTCAAACCCCTTTGACGTAATAGCCAAAGTTACTCTAACCATTTTGCTGCGGATAGTCAAACTTTGTCTATAAACCTTGCTCTTATGGAAGTATTGTGAATCTCTGAGGCTCAATCCTGCAGCTCAATCGACCAGCATATCGGGTTTTAAGTTAATAAGTAAAAATCGTAACAGTGATTTTGAAATTTCAAGCTAATTACATTGTTTGCTCTCTCAACTACTATTGTGAGTTATCCAGAGAGACAAGGTTGTGACAGATAGGGAATACAGGCGGTTGCAACAAATACGAGCCGCTATTCCGCTAATAGTAAATTTGATGGAATTATGATTTGACTTTACGTAATAAGTGGGCATTTGTTTTAAATTTTTGTAGTATCGTTCTTTAATTTTTATTGTTATTAACGAGCGAATTTATCATATTACGCAGTTCCCTTTCTTGTTCTTCCACTTGTTACGTCACAGTCACAAATACTCTCACGCTTGTAGCAATGCTTTAATTTACAGTTCTTCCAAGATGTCCCCTTTACCCAACACATTCGTAATACGATTTGGCAGTTCTTCGTCTTCTTCTTGTTTTATCAATCTTTCCGAAACGAGTAATAGTTGCACCCTTCAAGAGTTGCAACTGATTATTCTTATTTTTAGAGATGCAACAATTCCTCTGAATACAATTTGGTTGTTGTTGTTGTGGCAGTTCATTAAGCCCTGCCAGTGCCGTGTACGCACCGATCGTTAGGTGAGTGGGTTTGAGAGGGCATGTGAATAGGCGGTTAGTATCGTGCGGAATACCTTCACACGCCCGACATATATTGAGTATGTCGGGGTCGATTCTGGATAAGTAGGACTTTAAACTGCTACAATATCCCGAAAGAAATTGAGTCAAAATTACGCGGGTCTCACGAGGCAGCTGAAACTCTCCGTCTGCAATGAGTGGTGGTTGGACTCCGATAATGACATTCGGGGGTTGGGAGTTTAGGAAGGTGGTCTGATCCAGTAGTTGCAGTTGCGTTTGGTCCTGGATATCGTCGGTGTAGTCGAAGAGATGTCTCCTGAATCGCGTGTCACCCTAGCAGGAACTGCTTGCTGAGTATTTTACTGTGCTCCTGAACCGGCAGCTTTAAATGTCACGCGTAAGATTTCTTTGCCTTTGCTCCAAGTGCTGCCGGCTAGTGATTTGAGGACGTGGTTTTTGAACATAAGTGGCAATTGCGGTTATATGTACCGAGAAGGTCTCCTCCATCAATTTCATAATGCGGAATAAATTCTTTGCCAACATTTTTTATATGATTTCCTTTTTTTTTTTGTATTATGCAAAAATCTTGTATTTTTTACTTGTTTCTCATTTTTTGTAATTTGTTGAGTTTTTATCCTTGTTTTTTTACTTATATCAGTAGACAACTTTTCGATACAAATTATGTAAGATAACGATTTTTTTGTAATTCAAGTAGTGATTAAAACTAAATTATTTTACGTACAAATGGTTTCGCTAATTTGATCTCTAAACTTTTTATGATGAAATACGTAATCCGGTTTGTAATAGGAGAGTGAGGAGCTTTTAACAAAATTATATTATATTTCTAGAGTTCTAAACAGAAGATTTGCTTTGCTATCCTTGTTCATTTTATTTCTTTTATGCTATATGGTATTGTTTTTGTATATATACATTTGTATATTTTATGTATGCAGGTATAATCATGATGGAAATAATAACGAAATGGCGCCTATCGTGGTACCGTTACTTTGCTCTCAGCGAATTTGACAATGAGTTATGTGGTTTTAGCACCAGTATGGCCAGATTACCATTTTCATAACTTGATTTAGCATTTTTTTTTGTTATTTAGTATCGGCGTTTTAGTTCATTCTTCATGACATTTTTCTAACCTGTTCTAATTAAAAGTAATGTTCATAATTTTGTAAAATATACATTTTTTTAAAATTAGTTCAATAATTCACTCAGTTTTATTAAGCTTTAATTTTTTTAAAGTATCGCATTGCCCGCGATTGCAACTGTTGTTGATGTTCTTCTGTTTTCAGCAGTCAAATCTCTCTCTCGCTACTACAATGTTGCCTAGCTTTGGATATAAAAGCGCACTAAAATGCCCATTTAGAGAAAATAAAATACCAAATTTTAATTGAATTACTTAAAGAACCTTGTGTGCGTGACAAATTGTCTTTAAAATGTGCGTTTTTTTTTTTTTAAATAAATGTGATAGATATGTACAATTTAATTTATGAGTTTTTTTGTTAAAAGAAGCTCTTTTGTTAAGGGAACGGCTTATTTGCTACATTTCAGGTTATGTAACAAAATAAGGTACTTTTCTTGTAAAAATGTCGTTATGGGTTTTTCAGTATATTCTGGTATTTTTTTGCTTATTTTTACTATGAATACACCTGTTGATGCCCTATGTCCCACTAGGGATTGAGGACCGGACGAAACGATTACACCTCTATGGTTTTAATTCGCATTCAGTAAATTCAAACGCTTTTTAAAATGTGTAAACGGGTTTTCAATGTTAAGAAGAGTTGAGAGAAGAACATTTAATATTCTTGCATTAACTTAAAAAGAGCAAAAAATTAAATTTACACTTTCAAAATATCAAACTTTATAAGAATCAACAAATTTGCATTAGCACTAAAATCTTCTCAGAGTGACCTTTTTTAACCTTCTTTTGTTTAATTATACAGTTTTTTTTTAACTTACATTGGCAGCTTTAAAGAAACAAACACCAAACTTAAAATTTTTCTCATTTTTAGTATAAAAAAGCACTAAATTTATTGCGAAGAGCTTGGCAACACTGCACAACTCGGCATACGTGACGTCACGCACTCTCTGTTGGACGCAATCTTGTTTCTATCATTCTTGGATATAATTAACTCGAGCGAGAAAGTTGCAAGTCATCGTTTGCCACAATTTTGTCGAATTTCACAAGTATGTTTGTATATACCATACGTATGTATGAAAGAATATTATTATTAATGACCCGATACCCGATTTCATACCCAGCGCACTAGTGTGCCAGGACATTACACTTGAGTTCACATAATTTCTCTGTACCTTTATATTTTTATACAGATTTTGTATATTTTTGGAAGATTTCATTTACCAAAAAACTGTAAACTTCCAAAGAAGAGTATTTTCGACCAAAAAATTTTAACCTGCACAGCGAACGGATTTTTTAGAAAATTGAGGTTTTTTAATTTCATTAAACATTTGCAATTAAAAACAACTCATTTAAAATAAAATAACATAAATAGTTTAAATTGTATTTCACTGAAAACAACGGTCTTTAATAATTAAATCACATTTTGTTTTTTAATGAAATTCAGATTCAATGATGAAAAAATTAAAGACAATTTTATGTTATTTCATTCAAATCTGAAATTTTGGAAAAACTGTAATTTGTACTAAGAGGTAGATAATCTAAAAATTTGAAAAACTAATTTTAAGTTAAAACTGTGAATATGACAATTATTCAGTACGAGTAGATTTATTCCACGACCTTACGACTCCTTCAACTATTTATCACAAAGCTCGCATTTGTAATTCGTAATCGAATTATGCCCAGACTAAGCAATTAAAAGTGCGTAAAAATTTGTAAATTTCTCTTAAAATTTGTCAACTAAATAAAATGTTGTCTTCTCTGATTTCTATAAAAAATTTATCAAAATTATCAGTAGAACTAAAATATAAATAACAGCTCCCTCTAAGAAAGCAAATATTTTTGCATTAAATGCTATTATAAATAAAGAAAAAAGGATTTATTTATTCTTTCTCGAATGCATTTTTATACCGTATGATCAAAAAGTACCGGGAATATTTAATTTAAACGCGCACGTAGGAACCGATCCATATTGTTTTCTTGTGTTGGCAGGACTGTAAGACACATATCTATTATTATTTATACGTTTTGAAGCGTTTGAGAGATGTTGTACGTCGCAAACGGCCGGAAATGTGGGCAAACAATTCTTGGATTTTGCATGATGATAATGCGTCATCGTACCAAACCCAAATTTTGCTGGATTATTTGACCAAACCCCAAGTAAATACCACCGTATTCACCTGATATGGCCCCGTGCAACTTCTTTTTGTTTCCCAAGTTGATGTTACCACTTAGTGGAAGGAGATTTCAGTCGATAGAGGAGATCAAAGAGAATGGGACGAAGGAGCCGAAGGCCATCCCTTCGTCGGCCTACCAGGGGTGCATGGAGAACTGGGTTAAATATTGGCACATGTGTGTTGCTTCAAATAAATTTGCCTAAAATTTAACTCTGTTTTGTTTTATTTAAACGGGTACTTTCTGATCATAGGGTATACATATGGTCTGTACCCTAGGGTGATCGGTGCTATTATCTGGCAGAAATTTAAGGAGTGGATATGTAGGGTAATTCTGAGTGTTCTACGGCTATTTTCTTTTCCCATATAAAATATAGTACATAGGAAAATTAGGTACTGAGATTTAATCTTGATTTTCCAATTAAATATCCCGGTTTTCACTTGGAAATTTATACACAATATTGGTATGACCCCCGGTTCCATGATGGGGTTCATAAAAGTGGGTTAGACAAAAGGCACTGAAAATTCAAAATTTTTTAATAATTCTTAAATTTTCATTTTTAACTTTTAACTTATAATTTGATTAATGAATAAAAAACATTGCGAAAATATATAAAAATGAAAAAACACGCTAAAAACCAAATGAAATGGAGAAACTTTCAGTTTTGCTAAAAATGAATGAGCTATTACGAAAATATGTATTTAAATGAATGAATGAATACGAAAAAAGAATTCCAAAACATTACTCTTACATAAGAAAAAAAAGATTTCTAACCTTATGCACTAAAGTGAATTGACATACACAGTTTCTAATACAGGATGGGCCATATAGCGTTTGCTTTTTGAACCACCTATTTTTTTGAGAATGGTAACACAAATGACATGTCAAATGTGTTCATAATTTACTTAAAGGTTTGACATTTCCGAAATGGGACGCTATACGCTTGAACAAAATTGGGAAATATTGAAAACTATTTCCAAAGTGGTGAGTCTTCTTCTTCTTTTCTGATTTTCACATCGGTGGCTATGTCAATAAGCAAAATTGTTGGATTTGGGGCTCAGAAAATCCACACGTTACTGTAGAGAAGCAAATGCATCCACAACGAGTCACTGTTTGAAGCGGTTTTTGGTCTGCCGGCATCATCAGCCCATTTTTTCGAAAATGAGCGAGGAGTCGCGGTTACAGTAAATAGCGAGCGTCACCGTGACATGCTCATCGAGTTGTTTTCAAAAATTGAAGAGGATGACATGGACAACATTTGGTTTCAACAGGACGGTGCAACTAGTCACACTGCCAAAGTTACACTCGAACTTTTGGCTACCGTTATTGAAAACCGAATAATCAGCCGAAATTCCGATATCAATTGGCCGCCTCGGAGCTGTGAATTAAGCTCGTTGGACTATTTTTTGTGGGGAGCCGTTAAGGACAAATGCTATGCGAACCATCCAGAGACGATTGATGCGTTAAAACACGAAATCGAAGTTGCCATTCATGAAATTGGTGCCCAAACAATCGAAAATGTGCTTAAAAATTGGGTTGATCGAATGGCCTACTGTAAAGCCAGTCGTGGCAGTCATTTGAACGATATTATTTTTTATTCATAAATGACAATGTTCAATCTTCATAATAAAAAAAAAAGTTTCAAAAAATATTGATTAGTTTTTTTTTATAGCCGATTCAAAAAGCAAATTTTACATGGCCCACCTTATACAACCCGAAAGTTACTAACACGGCCTAAAGTGACTATCTGGTACTTTTCCTCAGGGATTTTAAAATGTATTCGCTAGGTTTGTCCAGATAGTAAAAGGTATTTGTGGTATGGCATTGTCATAATGGCAAACGACGATCTGTATGTTAATACATTTAGGCTGATTCAATAGATGATGGATGTTTAATTCGTTAGCAACGGCTATGATTCCCTTTGAGCCGATTTTCCTCATTTTTTTTATGACTTCATTGACTTTTTCGGTGGCCTCTATTATTAAATTTGCAAAGTGTTATGTACTTGCTTGACCTAATTTTTAGAAATGAAGATGAAAACTTTTATTTTCATGGTGTACATTTAAGCGCCTTAAGAATTAAAAAAGGGATATTCTTGTTGAACTAAATGTACATACCAAGAAATATACTTCACATACGTATGTATGTATGTATAAAGTATGATATAAATAATATTATAAACATATCGCTTAATTGTTGCACAAAAAAACTTGTGATCATTTCTACATACCAACCACAATTTTTATATTGTATTTGAGCGATATTCTTTTGAACACGTTAAAATACACTTGCAAATTTATTTATTTTTTTTTTTTCATTTTGACAGCCACTGTAGTTGAAGGGGTTTTCGTGTGACCACCAAATAGGCTGCTTCCAGATTCGAAGCCCACTGTGGCTATTAAGCCACATAAAATATGAAAAATAATAGGAAAGGTTTCCTCTGAAAACGGTCGGTAGCCGATCCGAAACTGTTAATAAAAAATATATACACATACATACATTATTAAACACCTAACACATACATACATACTCGTACATGAAGGTGAATCCTAGGCCTGAAAATGTTGGAACAAGCGACGAAGCATTACTCTGTTGTACTGAAATTATTGCTACTGTTATCTAGTAAATTTCGCTATTTTTAAACAGTACTTTTACATAAGTTAATTAGTATATGTGGTAACATATTTTAGTAGCAGTATCTATGGTCAAAAGCACAAATAAGCTCTATGGGCACTCATTTTATCTTCTCTATTCTCAATTTGAGAGCGATTGTAGTGGCCGACGCAGGCAAAAAGGGTTAGCCCACACTAATGTCAAAATTCAAGTCATGAACACAACAACACTGAGAAACTGTAAAACGAAACACAGTAATATTTCGCTCTCTCAAATATTTTTCCAGCTTTCGCTTTATGCCATGCGACGGTATATAAGAGATTGAAAAAGGGTGAGCAACGAGTACGGACGTAGAGGTCGCTAGGAGGAAATTTAATGCAAGTATCCTTTTTAGATACAAGATTAATATATCGCACTTGTTACGTTAAAGCGTAACAACTCAAAATCTGAACATTTTCAGTAGAGACGAAAAACTGTTTCCGTAAATATTAATAATATAGGTATTACAAGGGAAAAAATATGTAATTGCACGAAAATATCATTAAAAACAATATAACGGTTGTTTCATTCTTATTTGTTTCGTAGTTGCGCTAAAATAACAAATTTTTGAGTGGTTACTCTTTTCCTTTTCTTTTTGAGTTGTTACGCTTTAACGTAACAAGTGCGATATGTTTGTAATAGTTTGAGATATGCATGTGTATGTGTATGAAATTTTATAGACTTACAGCATATTTTATTACCAAGAAATTTTAGTACCGAATATGGATACCGCTCTCACGCTGTCAACCACATTAAACACACCATAGGATATGGGGAAAAGGGTTATGCGTGTTAAAACACTGTTGTTGCATACTTTTTGGTGCACTATTTAAGCGTTTTTAAATTTAACAGCTAAATTTGCTTGTTTTATATTTAAAGTTTTCCATTAAAACTATAATAATAAGGAAATTAGTATCGAAAAAATATGAAATACAGAAGTGAAACATATCAATTGATGGTCGAAGTTTCTATTGAAAAAATGCATCTTATTTTGACTGGACAATCGGGAAACTAAATATAAATGCACGGTTTTTCCGCACAAGTTCATTAATTTATAATTATCTGCCTATTGCATCCTTAAATAAAATAATTCGATTTGCTGTTCTTATTTTTTAACAGACTTCTTCATTTTGGCACATGCCTTGAAGGAATATGCAATTATAACTTTTCTGTACAGCCCACCTAGTAAATGCAAGAAAATTTCCATTAAAACTTGCGAAACAATAATTTTCTGTGCGCCTCTGAATCAGTGTAAACATCTCTCAAAGAAAATCCTCAGATGAACAGTTTAGTCAGCAAAATGTTTAGTAGCCCCACCAATGTTAGCAGTAGCAGCAGCAGCAGCAGAAGCAGCAGTAGCATCAAAGCCAACAGAGAAAGAAATGAAGTATGTACCAACAGAAGGCAGCATCCAGTTGAGTTTATTGTCTCCATGGGAGTGGATAATGTGCTTTCTCTGTACTCTCTCACGCGAAGCAACGCATTTAGTGCTTTTTGGGGCTTGGCAGCCTAAAAGCGGGACAAATTCGGTTCTAAGGCTGTACATATAAGGCAAATGATTTACGTGCAATGCAAAAAGAAGCATAGTTCGTGTTTAATTTTTTAATACATTGTTAAATTATCACTAATAGAAAATACAATTACGGGTAAAATCTAATCTAAAGAGAAACAGCTACTGCGATAATTAATTAAAAAGTGAGTGCAACCGTTTTTTGTTAAATCAGGAATAAGTATAAACTTCTTTTAAGCAAAAATTTGAATTTATAGTGAATTCAAGATGCGAATACATTTCTGTTTGGAAATGAAAATTGTTTGAGTTTAGAACTGGATTTTGAGCAGAAATTATACAATTTTTGTGTTGAGATACATTGACTAAGTTTTCCACTTAAAACAGTAAAGAAAAATGTGATTATTTTATGTAGCGTATATACATATATGTTGGTACATGTGTATATGCCTATGATCTCATAAAATATGTCAGAGCTCAATACGTTGATGCCCTATTTCGGCTTAAGAACACACATACAGATATGTTTGTACATATATATATACAGTTGCGAACATTGAAATCCGGGCCGGTATACGACGGTACTCAAAGCGAATTTGGATCCGGCAGGAAAAAGTGCTTAATATTCATAAATAAAATACTTGGACTTACTTTTCGTGAAAATTATGTGTGAATGTAGTTGGGAAAGGCTAAGACAAGTTAAGATATGTATGTAATCTCAGGAAACTTTACTTTGATTTACAAAAATTGAGTATATGGGAGATGACTGCAAAAATTTGGTTTAGCCATTGCTGAGTTTTTTTGCAAACCACTGATAGGACCGGAAAGCTTATGAGGAAAACCTACTTTGGCGCCGTCAAAAGGATAATAACATGGGAGGATCGATTATTAGAGCGTACCAGCTTAAACGAGTAGTAGGATTGTTTCAAAACTTGTGTGGGGCCTTAGCAAAGAGTTTATACAAAACGTTGTTATCAAAAATACATTGATAAGCGTGTCTCGAGGACTTCAAGATGCTCGGTGAACCGTCGAAAAACCACTTTTTAATACAAATATGCGTCAAAATCTACCAAGAACACCAAAATTAGACTCAGGTCATTTGACACAAACTCATATTTTCAAGTGATTCAAAGATCAGAATTTGAATAGGAAAAATCGAGAAGCGTTTCAGCGAAAAGTGTGTTCAAAAGCGGGTTAAGCAGATTAAATTAGATTTCCTAGGTTAACTGACTGTTAAAAAGTGTAAAAACGCAAAATGCAATACCTTCAATTGAAGTGCACTCTTCGCAATAGACGCCATAATTTTCCAGAACATCTCTGTGCACAGTTATTGTGTCAAGAGAGTAAGCATTTTTTTTAGTTTCGGAAAAAGCGATTAGCACAGGGTGTCAAATAAGGTGAATAGAGCAAATGTTGCAAGAAAATAATTTACCTTATTGCTAGAAATTCGCTCACTACTCTTGATCAATTGATTGATTTTTAGATCATCTGTAGCACCAATCTTAAATTCAACTAACGAAGACTTGAAAATGCGGTCAAAATGCGATACGCACTTTCATTTCAGGTATATTTTTAGACTGTTTCTTATTATTTTAATTAAGTTTTGCGTATATTAACTAAAATGGCGCAATAACTAAAGATCCATACATCCAAATGTCTGCTTATTTCACAGTATGGAAATACTAGACTAATATACCGCATTCAAAAACTTTGCAAGAGATGGCGATAAAAATATTTTTTTTTATAAAAAGTTAAGGAGTTTTGCAGTACAGTAACTTTAGAAATTCTTATATTAGAAACAAGAAGATGTGTAAAATTCAATATTTATTATTGAAACTAAAAAATATTTTAGGAAAAAATGTAGAGTAGTATTTATGTATGTATGTTAACAAAATATTTTTCCATTAATTCTCTTTGGTAATGCACCAAAAATACATCGAAAGTTAGAAAGAGAAGGTTCAAACATTCGACTGAAAGAATAGCAAAAAAATGACGACTCTTTCAATGTCCGAACTTAATTGTACGGAGCTGTATTTACATACATACATATGTACATGAGTTTCATCCAAGTGATTTGACCTAACTTTTATGAGAACAAACAAACAAAGTGTTTGATACTTGGCATCCGCCGATGTTAATTTATGTATGTGCACGCATACATACGTAAATCTCTGCATGGAGCCATGGATACGCGTACTATCGATTTGCAGAGTATAGAAGTCATATGCAAGCGCAAGTGTATGAGTGTACTTAAAAAAATGTTATTAACAATTGCACCATAAGTCCTGGAACCATCAAATACCACGTACCCACATCCCTACTTATGCATTTTTGGCGTGTAATGAATATGCACACAGTATCCAAACAAGGACGCAGCTTACTCATATTATTATTTAGTTTGGTAAAAACCCATTATGTGCTCAAACATACATATGTATACTTGTATGTGTAGTATACTCGTATATTATATTTTATACACAAAGCGCATGTTGTCACATAAAATCAAAAAATTTGTGTGGTTTTGCATTAAGGGAAACAAAGACGCTTTCTCAACAAGTCAACTTAAGTACTTGTGTTTTTGAGAGGTAATGCATGCTGACACACACAGACAAACAACCTAAGAGCGTATGCCGACAAATTCCTTTTAAATATCCCTGCCCACGTCATGGGCGTAGGCTGCGTATTGGTGTGTTGGAGAAAATGAGAAATAGGAAAGGAAAAATAGGGCAAAAATAATCTTCATATAACTGGAAAAATTTGTATGAGTATACAAAATTACGTCTTAGCGGTTCTAGGTTAAATGTGATACACAATTAATTTACTATACAGTGACTCAAATGCTTAATCGTACATACTTACTATTCAGCTTTAAAACAGAACTTTGGAACTGTGAATTAATTCTTCTTCTTAGTTGGCGCGATAACCGCTTACGCGATTGTGGCCGAGTTTAACTAAGCGCGCCAGTCGTTTCTTTCTCGTGCTAACCGGCGCCAATTGGACATACCAAGTGAAGCCAAGTCCTTCTCCACCTGATCTTTCCAACGCAGAGGAGGCCTTCCTCTTCATCTGCTACCACCAGCTGGTACCGCATCGAATACTTTCAGAGCCGGAGCGTTTGTATCAATTCGGCCGACATGACCCAGCCAACGTAGCCGCTGGATCTTTATTCGCTGCGCTATGTCTAGGTCGTCGTAGAGCTCATACAGCTCATCTTTCATCGCCTGCAATATTCGCCATTGCCAACGTGCAAAGGTCCAAAAATCTTGCGCAGATTCTATCTATGAAATTCAAATAATTACAATGGCATAATAATAAATAACAGAACGTACAACTAATATATAACATAAGTTGTCACTCGGGGGTATAATTATAATTATGAAAAGATTATTTTGGCACATCGTAAAATTTGTATAGACGGGACAGGTACTAATAACGTGCTGAATATTTCTGGGATATCCAAGTAACAAGCAGCATAAGCAGACAAGCAGTAGAAGTTAGTTTTTTAAAAGGCCTTGCATTTAATTAAGGAGCCCTCCTCCCCTTGCACGAAAGATCAAACTCATAGCATAAGCAGACAAGTCTTCACTGAAATAGTTGATGTAGATTTTTTCGTTTAGTTCTTCTATTAAATGTTCCCTCAAGGAAGTAGAAGAAAATACAGTTAGAGGCTCCATATTTAAAGTTTGCGGCAAGTACTTCCATTTTTTAACCCAGTGTACGCCAAGGCGCACAAGTTCTTTAGCAAGGATATGCGGAAGTCTGTCACTTGGTAGAGAAAAACAGTGCAAAACATAATACAGTCTGTGTCAGAAAAAAGAAACCGCGATTATTCATGAAGTTTAAAAAATAAATATATTTAACATTTTTTTTACATGAAAATATGTACAAAACTACGAGTCGCAATTACTCAATAAGCCGTGTATTCTTCATCGTTGTCGAGTATAGCCGGACATCTTTTTCATGCTTTGGACCAGCTTGTCTGCGTAGCTCGTCGACAAACAGGACTAGATTTTGTGAACTTGACGCACGAGTTACTCTAAATCATGGACCTTCCGCCAAAATGCATTTTCATAGTTCTCCACACATTTTTAATGGGGTTGGCGTCTGGGGACTGGGAAGGCCAGTCCAATACTGTGACGCCATTTTCTTGTTTCTCAATGTGTTTTTCTTGACACAGACTGTACATATGAGCTCTGAGATTATGCAAATATTGCGGAAATAGATTAGTTTCAATGTGGATCATGGAACTCGGCGTGTTTGCAGGCAAAAATATCATTAATAAAGAAACGCAGTCTCTCTATTGGCTCATATTTTCTGCACTCCAAAGTTCCAATGCATCATACGGCAATGATGGCGACATGGCAGCTCATTAAAATGAACGTACAACAACAAGTGTAATGGTATTTTCAAATGTTTATCGAATCGTCTAATTACACTGTACAACATAAAAAAACAGATTCTGACAATAGATTTTGATCGTACGCAAAAACAACTACACGTTACCCTCTTTTGTTTTGACTTATTTCTGGCGTTTAAGTTGAATTTTGATTTATTAAGGACTTATAGTAACTACAATTTTAGGACAAATATTTTTTTATACATTTTAAATCGTTATGTCACTCTGTTATGAGTATTTTTTGCGCAGTAAATTAAAAATGAGTACTGTATTGTTTGCCCATGGTTTTTTTGGCGTATAAATGTTAATTTTTTAATGATTAAATTATATTGTCAAATGTCTTCGTCGTCACCCAGACGCCTTAGTGAATTTTAACCATTTATAACCCGTTGAAAACAGAATTGGAAGTAGTTTAGTTTTGCATATAATCTTATACTTAGTATTGCCATAAATTCTCTGAAAAATTCTACAATGCATACGGCGAGCAGAAATTCGAAAAAAAAGTTGCGTTCTTTCTGCTTGTGTTCGTATGCATTGTCCACTCATAAATTATACTCAGTTTCGTGGCGAATTTTGCTTGTTAACAATGGAGTGGGAAGCTAAGGCAAATCGCATTGCAGTGATTGTATTACGTAAATGTGGTGAAAGTGCAAGTGAGATTCACGAATTGCCGAAAAAACTTAATATTTCGCGAATGTTTATTTGCCGCACGATCAATCGTTTTTCTCAAATGTCTGAAGTGACAGACAGTAAAAGAAGTGGTCGTCCTCGCGAACCAGTGTAGCCATAAAAGGCGTTCGAGAAAGAACTCGCAGAAATCCCCTTAGAAAGCAGAAAATCATGTCCGAGAAATGAATGTATCGACCAGATCCATGTCAAGACGAATTAGAGATGATCTCCACATGAAATCCACATGAAAATTGGACTCGACAGAGGTGATACGTGGTCACTGGCCATGAAAATATTATTTTCACACATAAGAAAATTTTTAATGTTGAAGAAGTTTTTAATAATAAAAACGACAAAATCTTTGCTAAAACTTCTAAAGACGCAAAGCGTTCAGCGTGACCACCATCCAGCCTCCAGAATGGTTTGGTGGGCAGTGTCTTGTAAAGGTGTCACATCTTTTCATTTCTGCGAAAAAGCGGTTAAGACCGGGTGTCTTCGGGCCAAGTGTGCCAGGAGGATGTCTTGGAAGGCGTGGTGAAGCAGTTGAGCAGTACTCTCTTCAATGGAGAGCGTTGGATCTTCCAGCAAGATTCCGCTCCAGTTCATAAGGCAAACACCAGCCAGCAGTAGCAAAAAAGGTATTCTTGGGTTCATCGCTGCAGAAGATTGGATGTCTGGAAGTCCAGATCTGAATTGGATTACAGTTTGTGATCAGAATTGTAGAATATGGTCGTCGAAAACCTCACAGAAATGTGAAGTCTCAAACAATCTTTGGTTCGAGCAGCATCGTCAATATCCATGGAAACCGTACGTGCTGCAATAGCTGAAATGCCTAATCGTTTGAAAGCTTGTGTAAAAAAAATGGTGACCATTTCGATTGAAAATTAAAAATGTTTTATTTTTTTAAATAGTTACATGATTAAATAAAACTAACTTCATTAAAAAAAGGATTATAATTTCGTATTTATAACGGAATTAAATTCTTATGGCAGGACTAAGATAATAAAGGGTTATTCAATAGGTGCGCTTCAACTTTTCTCCGATAGAGAGGGCGAACGACGCAATATTTTTTATTTTTCGCTTGTCATTTGTAAACTTTATTAGTATACATTTCATCATGGAACGCTACACACTTGAGCAACGATTGCAAATCGTGCAAATTTTTTATGAAAATAATCGTTCTGTTGCTGCTACTTTAAGAGCATTACGGCCATTTCACGGTCCATTTAACCAGCCGTCCCGTTTTGGGGTTATGTGAAGTCATTGGTCTACAGTAACAAGCCGGCGACGATTTGTGAGCTCAGAGCCAATATTGAACGCGAAATTGCTGGAATTTCGGCCGATTTATGCAAAAGAGTGGTCGAAAATTGGGTTCAACGATTGGACTTCGTAAAACGTGCACGCGGTGGTCATGCAAAAGAAATCGAATTTCATACTTAAATGTACACATATGTTCAAACTCGATAATAAAAAAAAAATTAGTTAAAAAAGTCAAACCGTTTGTGTTTTATTCAAAAAAGTTCAAAAGTTGAAGCGCTCTTACTGAAAAACCCTATACTATACAGTAGGAAGTCAAATAATCATTTAAAATCGTATTCAAAATGAAAGAATGTACAAAAAGGAAATCAAATAACGTTTAAAATCGTATTCAAAATGAATGAATGTACAAAAATTTAAAATGTTTCTTATATTCTACCTTTTTAATCCGATTTCCTTAAGATGTACAAGTATTCACATTTTATATGGCATTGTAAGCTGCTTATTTCGAATGACATATAAAACTTTTTTACTTTAACGAATAAAAATGCATAAAGTTACGAGTAAGTACATGCTTCAACTTATGAAAAAGTGGCTTTTTCAACTCGTGTCTGGACTTTGAGAGTCAATTCAAAATTCGGAGTAAACAGTTGTTTTCTACTTGTCTGAGAAAAAATATGCTATCAAATACTTTTAAGTTTTCATATATTTTTTATTATTATTATTTTATTTTTTTTATTATTATTATTTATTATTTTTTATTTCACTAGGCCAAAGAAAAACTATATTCGAAAATTTGTTTCTTACACAGTGTAATATTAAATTGACAAATATAGTGAATTGTAAATAGAACTTTTTCTGAAATGTTTTATTTATCAAATACTTTAAGGTTTATATATATGCACATTTTTAACTTGAAATAAAATAGTAACAATAAATTTTTTTTTATTAAAAAGTAGGGAAATTTGATGTTTTCCTTTTAAAAAATAGTCATTAGAGTAAACTTCGCAATGTTACGCTTTATAGCGGAGAGTTTTGATCAAAATGATCATCAACAAACAAAAAACCATAAACATAAATTTACTTCCAAAAAAATTTAACAAAATAAAATTAATTAAATAGTAACTAAAATTTAAAAAAAAGTAAGCTCAAAAACCAAATTAAAGGTTTACTTCCATGAAACATTATCTTCAGAATTGCCCGTAGAATACCTCGCCGCCAAAACAAAAGAATTTTAAGACCTAATTGACTCGCCCTGATATACATTTAAGCCTTGAAATCCGACGGAGAATCCCTCTTGCCAACAAGTGCTGGTTTGGACTAAGTAGGCTGATGGATAGTAAAGTCCTCTCTCGATGAACAAAACTAAGGGTCTCATCATGCCCGTCCTATCGCATGGCGCAGAAGCTTGAACAATGACAATATTCGATGAGACGTCCCTTGGAGTGTTTGAGAGCAAGATTCTGCGGAAGATTTTTGGACCTTTGCACATTGGTGATGGCGAGTATCGTAGTCGGCTGAAGTGAGCTGTATGACATTTACGACGACATAGACATAGCGCAGCGAATAAAGATTAACCGGCTTCGTTGGCTGGGTCATGTCGTCCGAATGGACACAAACGCTTCGGCTCTGAAAGTATTCGACACAGTACTAGCTGGTGGTAGCAAAGGAAGAGGAAGACTTCCTCTGTGTTGGAAAGATCAGGTGTGGAAGGACTCGGCTTCACTCACTTTAAAAAAGCTAATTGGGCCGGCTTCACGGAATTCACCGAGGACACCTTCGCCGCTCTTCCCATCCCCACTGATGTGCGCGTAGGCGAACGCGCATTCTGCAAGGTGCTCACAGCTGCTGCGGCTCGCTTCATTCCAGCTGGAAGCTATAAGGACATTCGTCCTCATTTCCGAGCCGAAGCAGCCAGTTTAGCAAATGAGCGTCACCACCTACGCCAGGCCGATCCCGGTGATCCCCGCATAAGAGATCTCAATTTGGAGATCCGGCAACTGGTAAATCAGCATAAGCGGACTAAATGGGTTGAGCACCTGAAGACCTGCAACCTCACCTCTGGGGTGAGTAAGCTCTGGTCCACCGTTAGGTCCCTGTCAAACCCGACGAAGCACAACGACAAGGTGGCTATCACCTTCAACGGTTGCACTTCGTCGGACCCGAAGAGATGCGCGAGCTATTTTAGCCGGATTTTCATACTGCATCCTCCGAGCGACAGAACCAAACGTCGTGCTACCAGAAGGCTGCTTTCTCCGGTGATGAGGTTCAGGGGGCCATCAACAAGTCGAAATCGTCGAAAGCCATTGGCCCTGACGGTTTAAATGCGCTGATGCTGAAGCATCGGGGACCCCTGGGAGTAGGATTCCTCACAAGGGTCTTCAATCTGTTCCTGGCTACTCTCATCATCCCTGACAAGTGGAAAGCAGGGAGAGTGGTCCCACTACTGAAAGCTGGGAAACCCGCCAACCAAGGGGAGTCTTATCGGCCGATAACTCTCCTTTCCCCAGTAGTGAAGACACTTGAAGCCCTCCTACTCCCACTCTACACGAAACACCTGGCCCCAGCCCCACATCAGCACGGTTTCCGACGAGTGCACAGCACCACCACTGCACTCACCGCCATAAACGCCCAGATAAATCGCGGGCTTAACCAAAACCGCCCCTGCGAGAGGACTGTCCTAGTAGTGTTGGACCTGAAGAAGGCTTTCGATACAGTCAGCCATTCCACGCTACTAGATGATATTTATCAGTCGACACTCCCGCCAGGGCTGAAGAGGTGGTCCGCAAACTATCTGAGCGGTCGGCACTCGTCAGTGATATTTCGAGATCAAACTTCAAAGGAGAGAAAGATTAAGCAAGGTGTACCGCAGGGTGGTGTCCTTTCTCCCTTGCTGTTCAATTTCTACATCTCGAAGCTCCCCCAACCACCAGCGGGAGTTTCCCTGATCTCATACGCTGACGACTGCACGATAATGGCGTCGGGCAATGACATTGATGGCCTGTGTTCCAAAGTGAACAACTACCTCACCGACCTTTCTCGCTTTTTCACTGCGAGGAATCTCCAACTTTCCTCCACCAAGTCCACGGCGACCCTCTTTACCACCTGGACAAAGGAGGTCAAGCTGTCCCTTAAGGTAAAAGTCGATGATACACCAATTCCGACGGTAAATAACCCCAAAATTTTGGGTGTAACCTTTGACAGCTGCGCACACAACCGCAATTGCCACTAAAGTCCAAAAGCGCAACAAGGTCCTCAAATCGCTGGCCGGCAGCACTTGGGGCAAAGATAAAGAACTGTTGCTTTCGACATTTAAGGCAATTGGCCGGCCGGTTCTAAACTATGCTGCGCCTGTCTGGTCGCCTGGAACTAGTGATTCGCAGTGGACAAAGCTACAGACTTGTCAAAATACCGCCATTCGGACAGCGACCGGGTGGCTCCTGATGTCACCCATCCAACACCTACATAACGAGACACAAATGCTCCCAGTAGTGGAGCACAACAAACTGCTCAGCAAGCAGTTCCTGCTTGGATGTTACCGCAGGTTTCACCCCTGCAGACACCTGCTTGAGCCTGAGCCGCCTCCCAGGCACGTCAGGAGACACCCCCTAGACTACGCTGACGAAATCCAGGACAAAACTACCGCAACCTACTGGACCGGACAGTATTTAGACAGTCAATAAACGACATTCACCGGGAGACCGTTACCACCTTCATGAACTCCCGTCCTGTGAATGCCGTAATCGGAGTCCAACCACCACCTACTCCAGCTTCCCCGTGAGACTCGTGTAACACTGGCACAACTACGTTCTGGGTACTGTAGCAGGTTAAACTCCTACATATCCAGAATCGACCCCGACATACCAAACACATGTCCGGCATGTGAAGGTACCCCGCGCGACACTAACCACCTCTTCACATGCCCCCTTAAACCGACTCATCTAACCCCCCTCTCCCTCTGGACTCAACCTGTCGAAACAGCATGTTTCCTGGGCCTACCCCTAGATGAGCTAGACGAAGACGACCGATGATATGCCTACACTGACAGGGCCGCCTATGCTGTTAAAACAACAACAACAACAACGGACGCACTTTGTTAAACTCGACCAAAATCACGTAAGCGGTTATCGCACCAATTAAGAAGAAGAAGAATATACCGTTTCCCCGACAGTCAGTTCTACGTTACCGAAACGACCCGGATTTATATCCGATCAGGGACTATCATTCCAGCAGCATTCCCCGTATGTAAGTACGGGGAATGTTTATGCTGCTACAACAACAACAACAACAATATACATTTATAGATCACATTTATCTATTTTTTATTTGAATATTTATAAAAACGAAGAGCCAATTTTATTGTACAATTTTAAAATTGTAACCTCGTTCCCTTTCTAAGAAAATTTTCCAATAAGTTATTTTTGTGGGAGGCTATACACCACAAATTGGAGAAGTAGCTTATTAGAGATTCATATATTTAACCCAAAAAAATTGACAGCGGCACAAAACCAAATTTTGATTTATTTAAGCTTTAATAGTATTAGTGTAAAAACAGTATAAAAATTGCTTACAAAATCGTTTGAATGTACATATAAAAAATTCAATACTAACTAACCAAAAGCCATATGTACCAATTGACTTTGGACTGTCTTACCTTGAAAACTTAATTAAGAAAATCTTCGCCATAAACTTGTATCAATGCAATGTTGCTATCTTGTGGAAGTTTAATTGTATTCACATCGCATTCATTTAGGTAAACCGCGCCGAGGTAGGCAGTGTCTTTCGCTTCTTCACTTCGCCGATATAGCACGCCGATATCCTTCACTTGAATCGCGCCATCAAACGCCACTACATAATAACGCACACGCCAGCCATTCGGCGCATTTTCTGGAATCGCAAATTCTTTAGGTATTTTTGGTGTATCTAGCGTATTTTTTGATAATTCATCATTGTATTTTGGCTTTAATGGGGACACATAACAGCGCCCCTTTTGCAGGCTGGTTGTGTTGAAGTATTCACCCATGAATAGATAGCAATCACGTGCGTTATTTCTAGTGCAGAAACGCAAAATGCAGTCGAAATCCCCATCATTTGGATGAAGTTTGAAAGCGTATGCAAAAACTAAACCTCCACTTTGCAATCTAAAATCGGAAGCGAAGATACGAAAGCTATTATTGTACTGTAATATTCGCAGGCATGACCCGCCATTAAAAGCATCTGAATAGTAGCGTTCGGCGAGTAAATATAGAGGCACTGAAGGTTGCAACGAGCAACGCGATAAATTAAAAAATTGTTCACCATCTCCACCACCACTACCGCTTACGCTGCTCTTTGAATGTCCGTGCACATATGTACACTTTCCCGATCCCAAACAAAAATCCGTATAAAATGGCAACACATTGTAGAGATGTGTGGCTAAATATTCCCATAATGAAAACCAAAATTTTTCGTTGCGTCGTAAAAAAGCATCGTTTACGGCATCATCTCCCAGTGGTTGTTTTATATTGTATCCAAACATTTGTAATGTTTCATATGTCCAAGCTGGCGCAAAAACACCCGTAGAGAAACGTTGACTCACAATGCGTGCCAAAGTTTGTTTACTCTGAAATTTGCCAACTTGACCACGTCCAAAAACATCGATGCCAAAAAAGGCGCGTTGACATTGAGATTGTACGCGCTCACAAATTTCCGTCGTCACCTCGAGACTTTTGTCACTCCAAGCGTAATTGATGAGCATACCATGCGCATTACGAAAAAATCGCACATTTTTAGCATTAACTTCATTTTGCCATTTCAATTCGCCAGTATCTATAATGCTGTCATACCAGAACACCACACCACGTTTCACTTCTTTTTCGATGCTTATACGTAAGCGATCTACGAGGTAACTGAAATGAATGCAGATTTGAAAATCAATTTGAACACAAGGTGATATGTATACTTATACTCACTAAAGGTTTTTCACATTTTCTAGCTTAACGACGCTTTCAACATTAATTAGCCAACCTTCAAAACAATAATGTTTGCATAGTTTCACCATAGCTTCGACAATTTTATCTACCATATCTGTTGACTCCAAAACTTCGTTCAATAATGACGCATGTGCCTTTTCGGTAATGAATGTGCCTATCAAAATATATGTCATAATTACTAAACTATAAAAACCCATCTGCCATTCGTAGGCCCCTCCATTTGTGGAACCACATCAAGACGCATACCACAACATGGAGGAGGAGCTCGGCCAAGCAACCAACAAAGGATGTAGCGCCAATTATACATATATGTATACGTATGCACTTATAAGATTTGCTAATTTTGTTTATACGACTTTACATGCAGTAGCTATTTCAAATATGATTTTGTTAACGATTAAAGAGAGGATTTAAATTGGTCTGTGATCTTCAACAAAAGCGCATATATCTCTATTTGTAAACAAAAATATATGTGCGTATGTACATATACTCGTGTAGATACTTACCCAGAACCCTTACCCCGTGTTTGTGTGCGGCATTTATCCATCCACATGGCGGTATTGTTATATAATTATGACTAAAGTAACAAAAATAGTCAATACCGGCCCAGTGGTAGAAGCGATAGTCATCATACTTTTTTGATGAGTGGAAATGTCTGCATTATAAAAAACAACTTAGTTAATGCAAAATCATTAATTTCAAATATAAAAGTATACTTACCGATCTTCTAGGTAATTACCCATCATATCGTGGCAGACTAGAATTTCACGCCTATTGTGATTTCCAATTGGTTCTCTATAATTGCTCAGCAATTGGAACTGTCTTTGCAGATATATAGGTGGAGCGCGAGGCGCTAATAGTGTTACATATTGCTCCCATTGTATATCTTTACTTCGCAGTTCAAATGCTAATAACTGTTCGTTGGAGTGAATCGCCTCTGCTTCTAGTTGATCTTCAAGAGAAAAATTTTGCATATTGTTTCTAAAGTTTTTAAATTTGTGCGCACATTAAATACCCTTCTTCATATACTGAACGCTTTGCATTGAATGCAAATGTTGTAATGCGATAAACGCATTTTGTGTCAATAATATGTGTAGTGTTTATCAGAAGCTTTAGATAGTTTATACACTCAGTTGCACTTAGGAAGTGTAACTAGAAATTTTATGATTTAGTAATTCTTACACGCGCGATACTAATGTATATATGATACGTATGTACATCCATGTGTAATGCGGCTGCTGAAAGTTTGAACCGAGTAAAAAGCTCTGCCTTATCACTGTTTTAGGAATTTCGCTATATATCGCGACCTTGCAATTTTTTCCCATAAACATGTATTAAAGATACGTTTAAATAATAAATAATGAAAACATATATAGTTGGCCCTAAAGAAGGTAGACTCAAATGTTTGGGTATAACTTAGTTTTCTTTTTTGTTTTTAGGAAATAGATTTTGGGTAAGTCATAAATTCAAGAAATATTTTGTATATTTCTTCTACAGCTTTGAGGAAAATATATTTGGTAAGTCTGGGGGTTATGAGCCCGAGTGAGTCCCATAGCGTACAGCCGGTACAGCCCAACATAACCTAAATCTGTAGCAACATTAAATATAGCAACGAACATTTTTAATAATTATTTTTTTGGAATAACCGACAAATAAGAATTGGACATAGACTACTTACATATGCTCGTGCTTGCTAAATCTTTTGGTTATTCGGTTGAGAAAATGTTGTAGCCGAACGAAAGAATTTTCTTTCATACGCCAGTATAGTTTAATGACATGCAAATATTTAGACCCACATCTATGCACATGCCTGCGGCAATAGCCACAAAGCCAAATAACTGATGTGTGTATTAACACATCAATAAGACTTTCAACCAAGCCTGCCCTTTTTAGTTGCTGTTATAGGAAAACCTAATTTATTATGATTAACAAATTGGCACTCACTGCAGCATTCCGCGCTCCCATCGCATGTTTTCATTTCGCCAATTCGCTTCTTATTTTATTTCTATTTTCATTTACACAATTAGAAAACAAATGTGGGTTTTATACAATTTTTACATAAAAATAAAACAAACTAACAAAAATAAAACTCTTAATCACTAAACACCATAAGTTGTCCATAAGAAACACGGTAAATGAAGTGACAGCAGAAGACAATCAGAATGAAAATAACATCAGCTGACTGGTGATTAGTGGTGAGACATGACAAACTTTTATTGATATTAGTCGTATTCGATAACGGAAAAATTTATTAGCATGAAAATGTACAGGCACATGACTTAAATTCTTGTAAGCAAACATAATTATTTCTTGTCGAATCTGCTGTTTTGTGCACCGGTTTGAAATTTGCAAGCTATATTCAATTATCAACAAGGGCTGCTGATGGCTTATTTTGTTATCGAACACAACTATTGTAGAAATAATCGACACCAACCGCTGTCTATTGAAAAGTGTTTAAAAGGGTATTTCAAAAGACGCGCTTAGATGTTGTTTTAAAATAAAACTTGAATAAGAGTAAATTCTTTCAGGCTTGACTATTTTTATTCAAAATACGGCTCTCAACAAATGTATGTGAAAAAGACTTCATTCAAATGTCCACCATGAGAAATCACGATTTTTGCAATATGTTGTTCTTAAGGGGTAACACTACTGTAGAAATTTCAAAAAATTGATTTTTTTTTTATAAGCTTAAAAAATTCTTTGAACCTTTTAAAATACAGAACAAAAAGTTTTATACGTTACCGAAGTTTATTTCATAAATATTTTAAGCTTTTAACCAAGCGTTAGTGACTGCTACCTAACGACTTCTCCAAATTTCCAAACTTTAAACGCGTTTTTCTCAAAACACGTTTTCTGAAATTGACACGCAGCATAACTCAAACAATTTTAAATATTTTTAATCAGGTTTTTCACTACGTCTGTATAATAACCAGAGAACGTTAAATATAGAGAATTCTCACGAGCTACGAATAGTGTGAATTGTCAAAAATGAAGTGAAACCGCGAACACTATTTCACCTCGCTTAACTCGACAGCGGGGAAGTTCTTAACAGAGCTGATTAGAGTGAATTATGTACAAGTACATTGGCTCTGCTCAGTTTTTGGTTTCTGTATGAAATCAAATTGACGAATGCCGACGGCATTTTGCAAGGCATTTGCTTGTGCATTTTTATGTTCCCTTGGTAAACGAAAATTTATTCAATTTGTATTTTCAAACAAAGGTGATGAAGAAAAATGATTGAAATTATTATATGCGCCAACATTTCAAATCAAAGTAACTTTATATTTTGATTTAATTTACCTCTCACATTTTGGTATGTGCGTTTTAGTAAATTTAAAACTAAACAAATTTGATGAAAATTTTTACTAATATTTTGAGTCGAAATTAATTCATAGCATACAAGTGTTTTGGTATATCGACATACACTTAGCCCACAAAGTCTGCGTTCACCTTAGACTTTTTGCGTGTAATGTGAAAATAAAACATAAATCTATAATTCAAATCAAATTATTGCCATAAGTTTATTCCTTATTTTCTTAAGTTTAAATAACAGAAACAATAATTATATTAATCTTCTCGATATTGATATAACGTGACATAAGTGCCATAACAAAAGAAATAAATAACCAAAAAGTCTGCGTTCAGTTTTACATCAAGTATGAAAAATATGAAAAATATTATCTTAAAAAGAAAATTAATATCTAGTTGGGTAGCCCCGTAGTTTTAAAACTTCCGCCAATCGGTTTGGCATCGAATATACCAACTTCTCTGTCTCTTCTGTTGTAATTTTCTCCCATTCTGTCTGCAGAACATTTCGTAAGGACTCTTTACTAGTTATTACATGCTGTCGTATTTTTTTCTCTAGTAAATCCCAAAGGTGCTCTATGGGGTTGAGGTCGGGTGATTGGGGGGGGGCGTTTTAAGCTGTCTTGGAGCATTATACAATAGCCAAAGTCGTACAACCTCCGCTGTGTGCTTTGGGTCATTGTCTTGTTGAAACCAAAACGTTGATGACAATCCAAGATTTTCTGCACTTTGCTTTAAATTTTGTTTTAAAATATTAAGATACCCCCACCTATCCATTGTGGATTCAATAAAGCTCAGTTTACCCACACCAGCAGCTGCCATACAACCCCACACCATAATGCCACCACCACCATGCTTGACAGTGCCTACAAGGTTTTGTTTTTCCAGCGCTGTTCCTGGTTTCCGCCAAACAATTTGACGTCCTTTAATGCCGAAAATGCAATACTTACTTTCATCTGAAAATATAACTTGTTTCCAGAACTCTGGAGACTTATTTATATAGGCGTTAGCGAACTCAATACGTTTACGCCGATTGACATGTGAAATGTATGGTTTTTTACGGGCTACCCTACCATGATACCCAGCTTTATGTAAAATTTTTCTTGCAGTTTCCGCACAAATTTTTTTATTGAACGTCTGTTGCACGTTTTCAACAATTTTTGTGGACGTAGTTCGCGGATTTGTCTTCGCCATGCATATTATTTTGCGTTCTTCTCGAAAAGATAATTTTTTTGGACGACCATTTCTCGGCTTAGATGTTAAAATCCCAGTTGCTTTAAAATTATTTATAACGCGTTGTACAGAGGAATACGTTCTTCCAACAGTTTGGCCTATTTTTCGAAAGGATTTTCCTTCTTTCCATAATTTGATAATTATTTTTCTTTCTCCAACACTAATTTCTTTTCCTTTTGACTCCATGCTTAAAAATTAATCCTTTCCGTAAACAAGATGCAGCATTGGGTGCGTTAAACAACTGACTAATATGCAAATAATAAAAACTGCGCAATAAAAAGCAAGAAGCATTCTTAAAACTAACGGTATCATTTAAACAAATAAACTGAACGCAGACTTTTTGGCGGTTGTATTTAGTTGTCGCGACATTCAAATGCCGTTATCTCGCATATGCATGCACGAATCTGAACAATTTTTTCACAGTTTTGCAACTGAATATGTAGAGAATAAATAAACGAAAAGCATTGTTTTGTAAAATACATAAGTGCTGTATATTAATATAACATATAATATTTAGTGAGGTGAACGCAGACTTTGTGGGCTAAGTGTATGTACATATTTACATTTGAATATGCATTTTTTGTTCCTTTGGCAAACCAAATCTTTTTCAATTTACATTTTATTACAGGGAATAATAATATGACATTTGTATGTATGCATTTTCTAGATAGTATAAAACTTTAAAATAAATAAAGGAAACAAAGAAACGTATTTGCATATATGGGACAACTAAATTCAATTGCATCTTTATTAAATATATATATGTTGCACGCATATGTGTGCACTGAAGCAACATGACCTACCTCACGAGCATCGCCTTATATTTCATGTAAATAACCTAATGATCAAATTCCTGCCTCACAAAAGCTAAAACAAATTTCTTTTGAATACTCATGTACATATTTGTATGTGCGTATGTACACTTGGTGCCCATATCCCTTCAAACAAATCAAAAAATTCTGTATACAAAACGCTTCCTTACCAGGCACACAGAAAGATGGCATATGCAAATATAAATATTGAATTCAAGCAAAACAATGCTTATTAATATACACATATGCATGTACATACAAGCGCACACACAGGGCATTCGCTTTATTCCTCAAAATGCGTATGTCGTTCAAAGCTAAAATTCTATGCCTAGCGACTACAAGAACAAAATGCAGTCATAGACGCAGGCGTAGCGGTCATCATTCTAGTTGCCATAGCGCTGAACAGTCGCGGCGGCGCCGAACAGTTTCAACTATTGAACTGTGCAACAAAAACTCATCTTCAAAAAATTCATTGATAAATTCGAGCTCATAGTTCTAAGAGCAAGAATTTTCATTCATAAAACGAGCCGCCCATATGCCAATTTTCTCGACAATTCGAAAATAGTCAATATTGGAATATTTCGCGTAGAATTATTTGCCAATATTTGATAAATCTTCAATTTTTGTCAAGTCGAGTGCCCGCGGCATCGTACATATGTATGCAAAAATATATGTATGTAAATATGTCTTTCTAAATGCTCGACAGCCGCAGCTGCTGTGCGTCAAGTGCGCGCATGAGCATACAGTAAGTTGCAGAAGAAAACAAGTAGCTTAAAAAAAAAGGTCTGATTCGGACATTTTAATACTAAGATAAAATTTGGAAAGAATTATTTTATGTTAACTGATAGTAGGCAAATAGTTAATTAGTAGATTACTTTACGTATGTAGTTTTTCAATTGATAAAAAGTGCACAAAACATATGCATATATCTGCAGCTAGAAACTTACTCTGAAATCAGAGCATTTGAAGATGCCTGTAACATTTCAAGCTTACTGTACATACAATGCTGTGCCAATGAATGTGCGCTGCGCCATGAGTGCGCGCTGGATTTCTTGCGAAGTTTTACCGTTTTATCTTGAGCTGTGGCTGGTGAGCACACATACACACAGCATATACATATGCGCAAATGTATATAAATTCACAAATGTATATAAATTCACAAATTTACATTTGCATATGCCATCTTCCTGTGCGCCTGGTAATGAAGCGTTTGCTATAGAGGATTTTGATTCAGTTGAAGGTAATTCAACAAAGTTTTACAGACACCAGACAGACAGACATAACATATGTACATAATTTGGATGATTTGGAGAAATTCAAATATATACAAAGGTCATATTAAAAAGCTACCTAACATTCTTTGCTTCTAATCACCAAGAAATTCTTATCGACTGCTGCTAAATTTACATAATTCAGCCCCTTCCTGTTAATTTTTGTTGAAAAATGTGTCAGTGGTGAATTGTCTTCGCGAGACGAGTACCCCTCGAAAATGAACACTTTCCAGTCATTAAGACTTCTCTATTCATTAACGTTCTCTGTAATAACCTTCTTAAGAGAAGAGCGTAGGGGATTTTCGATCGATTAATTTAAACGATTGTTATAATTATTTAAGTGCCGTTTTTTTAGTCCAAAATAGAGTTTTTTCCTTCAAATGCTTGCTAATTCCACAAAAATAAATATTTTTTAAATCCCCTACGTGTTTCTCTAGCTATTCTTATCTAGATTAAGAAAAAAAATGTTTCTTTGTTCCAGATTAAAATTTGCACCCTCTGTGCTGCGTGCCGCGGAGCTCCTTCAAGAGAAACCACATTACAAAAATGTCTCCAATGCCGCCATTTTGTAAAATTTTTCGATCAAACTTTGTAGTTTTGTATTTTAGTATATAAGTAATAACTTCCCAAATCAGAGTGATTGTTTTCCCTTTCCTTCTATACAAAAAAAATCTTAAAAAATCGTGTTTATTTTACGCGTGTACAGTGGTGTTACCCCTTAAAGATCGACAATCTTCTAAGTTTCAATAACTTATAATGCGTTTACATATAAGTAGATGATCTACTTCTTCGCGCTTAACTCAAAATCCGTAATTAAAAAGCGCGATTTCCCATACAAAATTTCTCTCCCAAGAGATTATAAAATAATTCTAGATAAAACGATACTTTTTGACATACAACGCTGTGTTTTCTGTGTTATCGATAATTGCGAATATAAGGAGAATCATCAAAATAAAAACTTAATTAAATGAATGCCGGTAAAGAAAACAGGTCCGTGAACATAATTCTAATAAAATTTTTGTTATATACATATTTTTAATTAATTATGGATTCATTTTACAGAAAAAAGTGAGTGTCCATAAACGTTTTGTCCTCTTATTATTTATTATAAAATGTAATATAGAATATCCCATGCGCATTGCTGCCATAATTTTTTGCAACCCCAGTAAATGTCGCATACGGATTTCGTCCAACTGTTTATTATTAGCAGCCAATTGCGCAATTAAATTAGCTATTCCTTGTCCTTATATTTTCTTCATATCGTTAATAATAATTAAAGAAACCAAAAACAGCGAAATATTCCACCAAAACCATTTCTATGAAGAAAAACCTCTCAAAGCAGTATTGACAGCTGATTGTCAATTTTGCAGGTAATCTGCCATATGTGAACGGGTAGATTAATTTGGTGGATTTATAAGTGATTAATGTATATGTGAACGTATTATTATTCAAAATATTAACTTAGCATTTTTATTAGCTTTATATAAATATATACATATATACCTGAAACTATTCTAACAATGCAAATTACTTAATAAATCTGTATCTTCTCTCTTTCTTTTTTAGTGCAAAAACTGTAATGTCTAAATTATTATTCAAACTGCGGAATGAACGTTTTCAATATTTCACTAAACCATCTCCTTTAAACAAAGCATTTATAGAACTTACAGAAAATACGCACGAAGAGCAGTCTTCGATTTACATATTAAAAAAAAACGTGATTGCCAGGTAAAAAAGTTTACCGTCAAAATGCCAGCGGGCAGAGTAGCCGGTAAAGCTGGCTATTCTAATCACTACTACAACGGTAAGTGCTTCAGACGCTGAAGAATTTTAAGTATGTATGTTTTTATGTATACTTACATATATTTTTTTAAATTTGTATTTTCATAAAACTCGGCCCGTTCAACTAGGACGATCATATGTTGGCATCAACGAAGAAATTATGTGGGTCAGTATAGGAATGGGTGTAACGATTGCAATACTCATAACAATCGCGTTATGTTATATTGCTCGTGAGAAGTGTCAAAAACGTCAACGAGAATATTATGTGACCGCGTAGTTCCTTTTGTAACCAGCCTGCTAACTACTCCATTACATGATTTTGTTGGTCGCCAAGAATGTAGCTTTTTGCCATAGCTTTCCGAAGAATTATTCATCCCAAATGAAATGTTTAGAATTAAACGATTATATTGCAAAAAGCAGATATTTTAACGTGTGAAAAATAAATGCAACGCACAAGACACTTCACACTTCCGTAAAGTAAAAAGGTATATATTTTACTAACATACATGTGTATGTATGCAGGTACAGAGTTGAAGTATATACCTAATCATATTGGTATGTACATATATGAGTATATATTATATATGTATGTGTCAAAAATTGTATTGTAATGTTATGAAATAGAATTTAAAAAAATATATACTAATTAAAAAAAACTAGGCCCTATATTATATACAATTTAAGACCCAGGATCCTCTAACAAGCCTTTTTTATTGATGTTACCTTACGTAATATAATCAAGGAACATCTCTGCTCAATATACATACATTATTTATCATATGGAAATACCTTATGAAAATAAAAATAAAAAGAAAAACAGGTATTTATGCACTTTAATTGTTGTTGAATTTTGCAAACGGAAAGAAAAAATATAAATATTGATATTGGATTGTTAAACATGGAGAAATTTGTATTTACACTTCAAGAAAACTATAGCATTATTGATCAAGTTATGTGATGTACATTTTATGTAAGTTGTACTCCTGCATGTATTTATTGAAAATCGGTTACTTTTAAGCCTTGCGAATAATAAACAATTATTTAAATGTGTAAGCCATTATTATAATTATTTACTAGATTAATAAACATAATTTATAGTTTTTATTAATAATTTTGGCACCCCACCGTAAGTACATGCGAGTATACACACTTATGCTCATATTAAAATATTTACCGATTAAACTGTTTTTATAAAAATAAGACGCAAATTTAATTTTATGTTAAATCAACTGCACCTTTTCCATTTTTTTAGAAACCGTTACACAAAGAACCCCACTGGTTATGAGTTTTATAATAAAAGTTTGGAGAAAAAAGTTATTTTTTGACAGTTATTTTATTTGAAAAAAAAAAATTGGTTAAGTTTCCTTTTACTCTTTCAGTCAAATAATAAGGGTTAAAATGATATTTATTTTTTTCCGGCAAAAATAAACAAGCTTTCATTTCAGTTTAAGAAAATTTGGTACCAATCGAAATGACTTGACATCAAGATTTAATGACAAAAATATATAATTTGTTGATATTGGGCAATTATGACTCTCCAAACTGACTCCACAAACGGCGTTAAAACTAGCTGTGATTTGATTTCCGTAAAGCTTTTTGACGTGATAACGTCTTATAATTCGATTTAACAGGCTGCACGCACGAAAAAATGTGTCGTTACCTTGCTCATTAGTGTTACCTTGCTCATATGTCGTTACCTTGCTCATTGCCGTTACCTTGAATGAACTGCAAGCGAAAGCGCGGAACGAACGACAAAGCAAACAAAGCAAACGAACGGCAACGTTCGACATCTTGCTCTCTCCTACTTAAGTGAGCGTATATGTGTATACATATGCGCATATGTACATATATAAATTCACGTACTTGTATTTGCATATGCCTTCTTATTGATTATTATTAATGTGATTTACTTGAAGAATTTAAAATAAAACCAAGTTTGTTAATAATACCTGTTGTTTTAATGTTATTATTATTTTTTGACGTGATAACGTCTTATAATTCTATGTAGCCAGCTGCACGCACCAAAAAATGCGTCGTTATCTTGCTCATGCGTCGTTACCTTGCTTGAACAGCATGTTATGTTATGTTATGTTATGATATGTTATGTTGTTATGTTATGTTATGTTACGTTACGTTACGTTACGTTACGTTATGTTATGTTATGTTATGTTATGTTATGTTATGTTATGTTTTGTTATGTTATGTTATGTTATGTTATGTTATGTTATGTTATGTTATGTTATGTTATGTTATGTTATGTTATGTTATGTTATGTTATGTTATGTTATGTTATGTTATGTTATGTTATGTTATGTTATGTTATGTTATGTTATGTTATGTTATGTTATGTTATGTTATGTTATGTTATGTTATGTTATGTTATGTTATGTTATGTTATGTTATGTTATGTTATGTTATGTTATGTTATGTTATGTTATGTTATGTTATGTTATGTTATGTTATGTTATGTTATGTTATGTTATGTTATGTTATGTTATGTTATGTTATGTTATGTTATGTTATGTTATGTTTAAGTAATATATATTATGTTATGTTAATGTTAACTCATTCTCTATATCCATACAAAATATCTATCAAACAAATAAAATTAAAATTTTCTTTTGAAAAATGCAACCATTCAATTAGTATTTTCTTATGACGTTATCACGTTAAACTATCGTCAGTAAACCGACTTTACAGACAACCTCTTTTTTTAAATGCCTTATGTCAATCCTACAATCATTTAAAGTATACAGGATGGTTTGAGAATCTCGGCATCGGGGAAATTTATAAAACCCATCTCATTAACCTCTGCAGTTTGCAAATCAAATAGGACGAAAGGTAAACTTCTTTGCTCATTCCTAAAAAGGTAATCCTAGTTAAAAACAAAACGCGAGTGTATTTAAAAACTTTCAATAAAAAAAAATTAATTTGAACAGTTCATTTCGTTGAGAAAGTTTTGTTTTTAAGCCTCAGAAGGCAAATTGTTTCAACATTGTGGCCAGACAGAGTAGAACGTAAGTCCGTTAAAACAAAGATGAATGCTGAAAAAGATCTTTCAACACTAACTTGAGTTTCAAGTACTGAACGGACAAAAAAAGCTGGAGAGAGTCCTCATAGAAGGAAGAATTTCCCAAGTCATGTTCAAGTAAACCGCTTCTTAAAAGGGAAGTTGCACTTTTCACTGAAGAATCGTCAACCAAAAACGACAAATCTTCACTAGAATCACTTTTTGTTAGGCTGACTCCGCTCCATTCAAACCGTATAATTTCCCTCATCGAAACTTTGTTTGAGCTTTCTTGCTGCTACTTACCTTTTTATAATTTCAAAAACTTGACATAAACCGAGGCTGTTGATAAACATGGAAGGTTGCCACTGCTACAATGTTGAACTTGAGAATTTCCGCTTATTATTTTTTAGTTTTTTTTAACTAAACATGTAAATATTTATATACTTCATAACTGATCTCTTCCTCTTTAATATATGTATAGCTAATGACATCATGCGCAACAAAATAATCGTCTTAAAATCCGATCTTTCCCAAGATATCTGCGAAAGATCACAAATTTTTCAGACGCAAGCTTTTGCAATAGAACTCCTTCATTTAGACAATTTCACGGTTTTATTTTATTGGTTGTATATCCAATTGAATTCCGAATGGTAATCACGCACCAATCATTCGGCTACGGCGGCCGCCTATGTTAAATTAGATGTCAGTAAATTTAATAAAAAACTCTAGAAATGGAAAATATTGATTTTTCAATTCCGCTGTTTTCTCATACATACATACATATGTATGTATGTATTTGTTTTTATTTACATCAGTCAAAGAAAAGCAACAAAAATAGGTGAATCAGCTGTTTATAAATTTGTGGCTCGAAATATTCTTTACATATCCATACTTCTGGACATTTTATATTTTTAAGAGAATTTTTTCGCTTTCTACCCAATCGCCGGGCTTACTCGGGGCTATACAGAGAATAATCCATTAGGCACTTCGGCCGCTTATGTGATCTATTGTGCTTGACCGCGAGCGTAGTATAATTGTAGGCTTCTAATGAATTTGAGCCCTTCCTCAAGCTTCTTGTTCCATATTACCAATAGATTCAGAGTCACACCACCTAGTTGAGTAGGTATTTATCTTGCGAGAGCTGATAAAAAAATGCGTAATTTTACTAATCCTAGTTTCCTGAAATGATAACGAAGACTACATTGCCCCGTATAGTATCCAGTGAGAGTTCGAAAGATCTCTCTATCCAAAGTTAAGACCCTTCTGGCGTTCCTTTAGAAGGAAGGATAAATTATTTAGCCTGCTTCTGTCAAGGACTTTCCATACAGTGTCGTATGAATTCCGTGTCATGTCATGCTCATGTCCTAGTACCGTGCCCAGTGAGGCGGTGTTCCTTGCGAGTTTAGATGTTATCGTGTGAGACGGCATCCACATAGGCTTGTTGACATAATACAGATACGCTTCGAAGTAGTATCTCGCCGTAGGCATTCTTTTCCATAAATTTTGATACCATGGGTATCTGCTTAAAAGACTGTGGGATAACCGCCATCGCTATCGATCTTTTAAAATTCGGCCCAAAGACACCCGCACCAGATTACATGTATGGTTTAGCCGCATCGGTCTAAAATAGATATCTGGAAATTTCTGGAAATCTTTAGGGCAGGAGTCATTGCATCACTCAATTATGCTACACATTTGTTATGAATTTCGAAGCGATTTCCCTATGTCCTAGGCTCTTATTATCTATTTGTCCCTTACGACAGTTTGATCAGAAATATTGTTGAATTTTAGTTCTGCTAGAGTCGCTTCCTTCTCTATCATGATAGGGAAGCGAGGCGTTCTTATAAGTGCACTGAGTGTACTTCTGGGGCAGGTTCTCATCCCCTAGTTATGCTATGCATTAATAACTGTTTTTCTTGAGTAGCTGGGGGATGATAAATGGTTCACTAGACAGGGCTAGTTTACTGGGGTGCGCAGCCCTTGGTCGGGAAAAACCCGAGTCATTCCCGTAACGTAGAACCGGCTGCCATGGGAATGTTCTTGAGTAGCTCAAAAGATACGTTATTTTATTGGCACTTTGATGTTTTTGGAAATCTGGATTTTGGATTGACGTTGTTGTTTTTACGTATCAAAATAATTTTGTACAAGCTTGCTCACAAAAGCTTGCCCATCATTTGATGTTTCAGTCGACGTCCAACCTGCCGCCTTAATATTCAGTAAAAGTAGGAGAAGGGAGAGAAAAGTGAAAAATTTAGCTACTATTACAATTTGTTCTGTTAATAAAATACAAAAAAAAAAAACGACACTTTAATAAATTCTGTATAACTTTTATAAATTTGTTTATTTATTTATTTATTCACGATACTATGGCGGTGAGACGTGACTTTAGTATATCCACATATTTTTTACATCCTCTGCCGTTCGCCTCTTCATAGTATGGCAGTTTTTTCATTCGTTCCATCCATGCACTTAATTTGGGATACTTTTTGGCATCCAAATCGACTATGCCTGCAAATGACGATACGGTAGCAACACAGCAAAAATCCGCTATAGTCAAACGATCATCCACTAGATAGGTACTTTTTTCTAAAAAGCTCTCAATCAAAACATAACCCTCGATAATTCCCTGTGTCTTCTCTCGCGGCACAATGGAAATATTATGACGGAACATGGCTTGACTAATACTGCGCAGCGCCATGTAAAGTACACTGGCGTCGAAGAAAAGCCGTTGATGGACGCGAGCGCGTAATGCCAAATCTCGCGGATACAGTGCATCATTCTTGGCATACTTGTCCACAAGATAAGCACAGATGGCATGTGAGTCCCACAACCAGAAGCCATTGTCATTCAGCGTGGGAACTGTATGTTGTGGATTGTGTTTGATTAGTTCGCCAGTTAATTGCTCACCGGCCAATACATTCACATGCTTAAATTCGAATTTAAGCCCGAGCGCTTTCAACGTTAACAAACATGCACGCACAGGTGAACTGATGTCCATGCCATAAAGAATAATGACGGACATTTTATTTTACAATATTAAAAGTGAAAAAATTCTAAACCTTATGTTTTTAATAAATGTCAATTAAAACGGCTGCGTAGTTAGACCAATTCGAGCTTAAAACTCTTCTACTGTGGAATGGGAGAATAACAAAAACTAATATACTTGCATACATAAGTATGTATGTACATACAAGGTATATATATAAGTAAGGTATGTGCTTGCTTATATATGTAGTTACGTAGAGTAACACTCTTACTTGACTTCCACATCGATTGGGATGCGGTGTATGTACATGCATACCTATGTATATATGAACTTGTATGGATGTAGGTAGAGATGACATCGACGAACTTCATAACGGTTTTATTAGTTCTGTTCACATTCTTTTCCAGTAATATATAGGCAGTAACTTAATTTCTGAGAATTAGTCAGCATTTGATCGCAAAAACAAAACTTTCCAAAAAAAACAGAAACATAAAAGTTGCAAAACTCACGGCCGTCATCGACGTAAAACTTACCAGTTTCCATCGCGCAATTCCAGAAATCTATAAATTGGAAAATGCGATTTAGCCATGTCCGATCGTCCTTCGGTTCGTCTGCGTGCGCACGATAACACTGTGGAACAAATTCAGGTTAGCAAAAGTTAGGTCCATTCTGAGAGTGGCGGGTGAAAATAGAGGCGAAATTAGAAGACCCGTATCGCGGCGTTTGTTTATGTTAGTTCGAATTTTTTTTTAATCGGCCTTCGAAGTTTGCAGTCAAATGCCGATTTTCAGTATATTGTTTATATGGTTTTTTGGCTATAACTCGTCGACTAATTGATATTTTTTCAATCTGTAAAAGCCAAATTATTGCTAGAGACCTGTGCAATAATTACAATTTTTGAAAAAATTGATTTCGAAAATTTTTATGGTACTTATGAGGCAAAATGTTGGAAAAATTATTTTTTTTTCATGTTTTTTGAAAATATTTTCAACAAAACTAAGTCTTTTTTACATTTTGTGTGGTCTATAATATGCTTCTCAGTTTCTTAAATAAATGTAATTTGAAAAGAAAATTACGGGATTAAATACTTTGGCAGCTACTTTGACGAAAGTCACAAAATGTTCGAAAAATTAACGTTTTCCTTATTATTTCTTAATATCTGGCAAGCAACTCATTTTTTTCGCTTTTTTTCTTATCTAAAATATAGTTTTCAATCCATGACATAAATATCATGGAAAAAAATATAGTATCAGTCGAAAATTTGTGCGATATACACACATTCATTACATAAAACTAATGTAAAAAAACCCAAAATTCCTAGTAAACACATAGTAATTAAAAATCCCCAAAACCATTAAATAAATATCGATTTCGGTAGAAGTAATTAAAAAGAGAAGTTTCAAGAATTAGGAACATTCCAAAAACAATTAAAGAAAAGGAAATGCTAAGTATGGATTAAAAAAGGGATTTTCCGAGAAGAAAGCATGCTCCAAAAATAATTAAGGAAAAGGAAATTCCCAGAATACAATTAAGAAAGGGAATTTCCAGGAACAATCAATAGCTATTAAAATAATATTTGTAAACATTTGTGTTGCATGCGAACTAATTTTAAAAATAAAGATTCAGTTAAGACTCGAAACTCAGCCGAAGCTGATGTCTTTTAATTTTCGCTCGGTCGTGATAAAATTTGCTATTCATTCTTTTGGAACCTATTTCATTTATTGAGTGATTTAAGTTAAGTGTATCAGTTTCATAAAATTAACAAAAAAAAACATTCTATAATATATATTGTATTAAAAATGTCGGAACCAACATGTAAAATGAACCATTTTTGTAATATTTGTGGACGTTTCATAGTAAGCGATGAAAAATGCGGCAATGTGACTGATTCTTTTTTGGAAATCTATAGACAATATTTCTCGCAAGAGTTTATCAATGACGTAAACTATGCCCCTAAAAAAGTTTGCTTTAATTGCTATTCAATTCTTATGCAATGGAAAAGTGAAAAGAAGAAGGCTATGCCTTTTGGTGTACCAATGATTTGGTCAGATAATAGCCCACATCAAGAAGAAAATTGCTATGGATGTACCAACTACAATAAAACTTTGAATAGAAGGAAAACAAAGAATAAAACTTATGTAGCAGTGTCAAGTGTCCAATTACCATTACCGCACTCAGAATTCGTTCCAGTACCAACATACCGAAGTACTGATCTTCAAACAGGTATCAGTACTACAACCACCCCTGCCACACCCATGGATTTCTCCTCAGAATTCAACCCTGGTGAAGGTACATCAAATAAAACATCAAAGGACCCAATCCTAATAACACAAAACCAATTGGATGGAATTGTTGCAAATTTGTGTTTGACTCAGAAAAAATCAGAACGACTGGCGTCATTTTTGAAAGGAAATAATTTGCTGACGAAAGGTACAAAAGTAACAGCATATCGAAAACGCCAAAAAGAGTTACAAAAGTTCTTCAATGTCAATGATGCAAAAAATTTCGCTTATTGCAACGATATTGAAAAGTTAATGGAGGCGATAGGGTTAACCTATAAAAAAGATGATTGGCGTCTCTTTATCGATAGTTCACTAATCAGCTTAAAAGTTGTGCTTTTGCACAAGACAAATAGAATGCCTTCTGTTCCGATTGCGTATAGCACTGACACTAGTGAAACTTTCGATAAATTGAAAGACATTCTGGAAGTAGTCGAATATAACGAACACCAATGGCGCATTTGCTGCGACCTCAAAGTAGTTTCCTTGATTACAGGCTTAACAGCATCTGGCCGTCCAAAATATCCGTGTTTTTTGTGCGATTGGGATTCACGATACGGAGAAGGTATTAAAGGAAGAAACCAGTACAAACAACATAACTGGAGTAGTCGAATTGGGCGAAAATGGCCTAATGACAATAGGCTACACGAAAGTCTTGTTCCTGAAATGAAAATTTTGTTGCCGTTGCTCCACATTAAACTTGGCATTGCTAAAAATTTTTTGAAATGTATCGCAAAAAGACCAGCAGTATTCAACCGCTTGAAAGATATTTTCCCAAGACTAAGTAAGGCCAAAATTCAGGAAGGGGTTGTTAATGGTCCCGACATACGGAAACTAATGAGTCGTCAAGATTTTGAGCAAGTTCTGACAGACCGAGAATTAAATGGATGGCTCGCATTGAAAGCAGTCATCAAAGGACTTTTGGGTAAAGAACGTGAAGAAAACTACAGGCAATCTGTTGCAAACATGTTGGCAGCTTTCGCTGAAATTGGGGTTAATATGTCATACAAAATTCATCTCTTGCATCAGCATCTTGAAAAACTCGCTCAACAGTTGCCAACTGAATCTGATGAGCAAGGCGAACGTCATCACCAAACTGCGCTTCCATTTGAAATAAGGTAACTATAGAGTGTGCATATTTTGAATTCCTAGATTTTTCTAATATCTTGGTCAGAGTGCACAATTTAAACATCTTAACGATTGAAAACTATTTTCGTTTCAGGTACAGAGGAAAGAAATCTCCAGATGCGATACTCGCTGAAATTTGTTGGTGGTATAAAAACACCTTTGAAGAAGAGGAAGACGAGGAAACAGAGGAAGAAGGGGAAGACACAGATGAAAATCCAGAATATCTGTTGGACGAAATAATCGATCTCTCTGATGATGATGACGATGACCAAGACATTAGAGAGAGCAGTGATGTTGATCCACAGCCGCCTGCTAAACGGCAGCTGGCCAAATTATTAATTTAATTTATTTTATTTTTCTACTTAAAACTTTTCATTATTAACATTTCAAAATTATATTTTTTTCCATATTTTTATATTTTCTTTTTCTATGTTTCTTCAAAACCAACACTGAACAAAATTGGTAAATAAAAAATGAGAAATAAATTAATATTAAGCTCAAAAAACGCAAGTTTTGTATTATGACTGTATGCCTAAAGCGCAAATTGTCGACTAAGACAATTTTTTTTCAAATTACATTTATTTAAGAAACTGAGAAGCATATTATAGACCACACAAAATGTAAAAAAGACTTAGTTTTGTTGAAAATATTTTCAAAAAACATGAAAAAAAAATAATTTTTCCAACATTTTGCCTCATAAGTACCATAAAAATTTTCGAAATCAATTTTTTCAAAAATTGTAATTATTGCACAGGTCTCTAGCAATAATTTGGCTTTTACAGATTGAAAAAATATCAATTAGTCGATGAGTTATAGCCAAAAAACCATATAAACAATATACTGAAAATCGGCATTTGACTGCAAACTTCGAAGGCCGATTAAAAAAAAATTCGAACTAACATAAACAAACGCCGCGATACGGGTCTTCTAATTTCGCCTCTATTTTCACCCGCCACTCTCAGAATGGACCTAACTTTTGCTAACCTGAATTTGTTCCACAGTGTAATTCGAGCAAAAATTGATATATGTATTTAAATTAAACTGCGTACGCATTAGACTTTAGTTTTATTTTTAACACACTTTTATTAGGTCGGGTTGTATGTATGTATGTATGAATGTATGTAACGGAATCTTTGAGCTTAATTTTCACTGGCTTCTAAAAATCTGATCGACTTGGAATTTTGCACACCTATCAAGGACCGATGACAATGTAATATTTTGATAAAAGTTTTCCACTATCCTTATTAGGATTGCCAGGATTAATATTTTCTTTTTTTACCTGTGGGAAAAAAGTAAGGTGAATTTGGTTGTAAAATGAAAAAATCTTTATTTATTCTTGTAAATCAATTTCATCCCCTTCAAAATAATCCCCTCTCGATGAAATACACTTATGCCAACGATTTTTTCAATCCCCGAAACATGCCAAATAGCCCATTTCCGGTATAGCCATCAGCACCTTCTTTGATTCAGCTTTTATCTCCTCAATCGACTCGAAACGCGTTCCCCGGAGTGGTCTCTTGAGTTTTGGGAATAGCCAGAAGTCACACGGAGCCAAATCAGGCGAATACGGTGGTTGCGGAATGATATGCGTGGAATTTTTGGCGAAATGGTCACGAAGAACGAGTGCAGTGTGAGACGGTGCATTATCGTGATGCAAAAACCAAGAGTTGTTGGCCCATAATTCTGGTCTTTTTAGATGAATTGCTTCACGTAAACGACGCATAACGCTCAAATAATACTCCTTATTAACAGTTTGGCCAGTTTGGCGATTTTTGAGCACTAACTCCTTCACTTTATTGACGTGTTGGTCATCTGTTGACGTCGATGGTCGTCCGGAGCGCTCCAAGTCATCAACACGTTCTCGACCCACTTTGAAGTCTTTGTACCACTTATAAACATTTTTCTGCGACATGGTCGAGTCACCAAATGCCTTCTGCAGCATGCTAAACGTTTCCGCAGCGGAAATTTCATTCCGCAAACAAAATTTGATGGCACTTCTCTACTCAATCAAATCAGACATTGTAAAAATCGAAAAATGCACTCTTGGTCGTTTGGTAAACAGAGGCGTAAATATATTACTGATAATGACATTCACATGAAAGTTGGCCCAGATGTTACTAACAGTGCTGCCAACTCATGAAAAAATAACTAGACCGAAATTTTAATCCCGCGAAGTTTAACCAATAAATTCACCTTACTTTTTGCCCACAGTAATATATGAAAATTAAATAGGCAATAAAGGTGCATACGCGAAAGTTTCTGAAAATTTTTGATTAAAAAGTTTGGAATTTTGATAAAAACTTGTTGAATTTTTTAAAGCTTAAAATAAAAATTAAATAATCAAAATGTTGTTATATGTTGCACTGTTATTATTGTAATTACATGTGTATGTGTAAGTATACCTATAAAAATAAACGGGATGATGAATGAATCTTCAGGATGAGCCATATCTGTGCGTTCGTCTATGCGCACGATCATCATCGAATTAAGATCATTTTTAAATTAAATTTCAATTAATTAAATTTATAAAACTTTTGTTATTATCTCTACAAATTTATTATTATTTAAACTTATTCAATTAAATTTTATTAATTTAGTTTGGCGCACTATTTTATTGCAAACCATTTTTTCTCTTTGTAATCAAAAATTTTTCTAATGATTCTGATCAGTCATTTTGTATTTATTTTTTATTATAATTTCTCAACAACACAGCGTTAAACAGAAATTGTGCACAATCATTATTTATAGAAAATCTAGCTGATGTATTTAAATGTACAAACATACAGTCTATCTAATAGAAACGTGACCGCCAAAACTTAGAAACTATTTAACCAACTCGATTCTAACAAATTGCATTATATGGACTTATACTATTTATTATAAATTATTCAATAAAATATTAGGTGCGCAACTAAGTTCCCGCTGTTTGTCAATAGATGCCGCCAGCAGTGTGTACTAGTCGATTCTAAGATAATCTAAACGTCATAAACTAAGCTTAGACATATGGTAAACAAAATGCTTCGACACATTAGTGATTTTGTTTTGGTATCATATAATTTTGGTTTTGTGCAAACGTCTGAATTTGTGCCGAATAATCGTCATTTGCGGGAAGTGTTGATTTTCCTCTTTCATTCGAAAAAAACGGCGGCTGAAGCGCCTCGAGAGCTACAAAAAGTTTATGGAGATACAGCTTTAAGTGAAACAACGTGCCGAGATTGGTTCCGTCGCTTAAAAGACGGTGATTTTAATGTTGACTACCGTCCGCGTGAAGGGAGGCCAAAAACCTTCGAAGACGCTGAATTGGAGGCATTGCTCAATGAGGATCCTTGTCAAACTCAAGAAGAGCTTGCTTCAGTATTAGGAGTTACCCGCCAACCCATTTCGAAGCGATTGCATGCTTTGGGAATGATTCAGAAACAGGGGACTTGGGTTCTTTATGAGTTAAAACCAAGAGATGTTGAACGTCGTTTTTTCGCCTGTGAATAACTGCTCCAGCGGCAAAAAAGGCCGGGTTTTCTTCATTGCATCGTGACGGGTGATGAAAAATGGATTCATTACAGCAATCCAAAGAAAAGAAAGTCATGGGGACTGCCTGGTCATGATTCTACGTCGTCGTCTCGGCCGAATATTCACGCTGCGAAGGTTATTATATGTATTTGGTGGGACCAAGTTGGTGTTATTTATTATGAACTGTTAAAACCAAGCGAAACCATCACTAGGGATCGGTATCGACTTCAATTGGTGCGATTGAACCGAGCACTGTGCGAGAAGCGGTCGCAATACGCGGAGAGGCATGAAAAAGTGATTCTACAGTATGACAATGCTCGGCTTCACGTTGTCAAACCTGTTAAAACCTACCTGGAAACACTGAAATGGCAAAGCCTACCCCAAACGCCATATTCTTCAGATATTTCGCCGTCCACTTATCACCTGTTCCGATCGACGGCACATGGTCTAGCTGACCAGCAGTTCCATTCATAAGAAGACATCAAAAAATGGCTTGATCCGTGGATAGCCTCAAAAGATGAACTGTTTTACCGCGACGGTATACGAGATCTACCAGAAAGATGAAAAAAAGTAGTAGTCAGCGATGGGCAAAACTTTCAATGATTCACTTGTAACCATTTTTTCAGAATAAAGTTGTAGTAGTTAGTTGCGCACCTAATAAATAGTCACCACCATCAGCTAAAATGGCTTCACATCTTCTAGTCATACTTTGTGTTAATTTCGGCGCAAGTTGTGGAGGTAATCGGCTCCAAATCAGCCGAATTTGCCTGGATAACTGTTTGGCTGCCCTTATTGGTTTTCCTTCGAGTTTTTGCTTAACTATTACCCAAACATTTTCAATGGAACTCACACCAGGCGACTGTGAAGCCTAATCCAACATTTCAATCCCATTTTGCCGATTCCACTCTATACACCTTCGTTTTCGATGCTTGGGATCGTTGTCTTCGCATCTGACAGTAATAATGTTTTTAGGTATATTTTTTCATCAAATCTGCATTAAAATTGGCGGTAAACACAAATAAACGGTCAAATCCTTTTTCGAAAAAGCAGTCGCGCCTTAACTGGATGCTAAACAGTTCTTTGAAGTTGTCGGTTATTAGCAGTACACCAGGACCGACCTATGCAACTATTCGTCCAAATGCAAGATTCTGCCGGGAATATTTCTTTTGCCCGAATCCGTTCTGAATTTGAGGTCTCCGCAAACTTTCTCGAATCTCAACTTCACCACAAATTCGGATTTGTTACAAACAAATCAGTGATCTTTAACGTTTTTAGCTTCGGTATACCAGGCATTGGCAGACCTCCGAGTGGACTTTTGCCATGAAAAAGCTCCTTACAAAAAATATTTGCTGTCCGGAGTCGCATAAAACTGTAGAGTTAAAGGGTGTAAGCGGCAATTATATATAATACATATGTATATATACCGTTGCACCTATTTATTATGAACGTCTTCGATTTCTTCAAATATTTTGCAATATCTGCAGATGTATGTGATATTTTTGGACGTTTGTGTACATAGAAGCACTGCTTCAAACCGTTTTTCATACGTGGAACGCATTTTGTAAAAACAACGTACGATTTTTAAATTTCTCGCAAAACTAACAAATTGCACAACGCGTATTGCGGAACCGAACTCTAAGTTTGAATTTTGCCGGTCACGCTTCTATTAGACAGACTGTATGTACATACTTGCTTATCTCACTTAAATAATTTTTTTAACAACCTATCTACAGCTTTACGAACATATCAACTGGTGATAAGCACATAGGTATTTACATACACGCCTACAACGACGTCAAGTAGAAGACTTTTTACTAATTAAAATTAATTAAGGAATGACAGAAATAACGCACACAGGTGATCAATTGCTAAGGTGACTGTAGTCTCGTCAATTTAAAAATAAAATGCAAAGTATTTCGTATCCAATCAGATATCATTTGTTAAAGTAAATTAAGAAACATTTTGCGACTGTGTCGCTAACAAAGCAAGTATCTGACGTCATTATTAAACCAACGAGTATATCTTATCATCAGAATATGTATGCCCAAAGCTCATATCGCTCTCAGCTCATACGATAGTCTGGAAGAATTATCGGGAAAGATGTATAAAACTGCACGATTGCGATTATGCAGTCAGTTATTACGCTGAGAACGCTAAAGAGCAGTAACGTGAACAGAAGAAGCTAAACTTTTTAAATAAACCCAATATCTGAGAAATTAATTAAGATTTTTAAGTGATACAAACTATCCAATAATGTCGTCCAAATTAGTTTTATATGGCACCAAACTAAGTCCACCCGTTCGCGCCGTGCAGCTCACCCTCAAAGCACTTAATCTTGACTTTGAGTTTCGCGAATTGAATCTCTTTTCCAAAGATCAGTTCCAACCGGAATTCCTAAAGAAGAATCCCCAACATACAGTGCCTGCTCTAGAGGATGGTGAACACATAGTTGTGGACTCGCATGCTATTGCCGCCTATTTGGTGCGCAAGTATGGCAAGGATGATGCGCTCTATCCGAAAGATTTTCACGCACGCGCCATTGTTGATCAGCGTCTATACTATGAAGCAGCCACATTGTTTGCCACCTGTCTTAAGCAAATTACCGGGCCACTCTTTTACCAGAATGTCACTGAGGTGCCAAAAGAAAAATTCGATCAAATACGCGATGCCTACACTATGCTGGAGGAATTTCTCGCCAAAAGCACCTATGTAGCTGGGGAGAATTTGACAATTGCCGATTTCAGCATCGTTTCGACGGTGAGTTCATTCAATGCGGCCTTTGTGTCAGTCGATAAGAGCAAGTGGCCGAAATTGGCTGAATGGCTGAAAGGCATGGAATCATTGCCATACTATGCGGAGGCGAATGGGGCAGGTCTAAAGATGTATGCCGATTTAATTCTTAGTAAATTGCCAAAGCAATATGAGAAGCTGTGGAAGAAGGCATTGGAAGATATCAAAAGTAGCAAGCAGTGAGTGGCAAGTGTGAGATATGCACTAAAATGAATCATGAAGTCGATTTTCGCGATGGTCGTTAAAAATGTTAAGTAGTCATTATGCAATAATACATTTGTCTTAATTGAGAATTGTAAATAAATATTTGTAAGCTTATTTTTAACCGAGTAAATTGTATGGCATATGTATGAACTCGTTTTGCTTAAAATAAATTATGCAAATGTATACACATAAATATTTATATTTACATATCGTCATCATCATTTCCAAGCCCCTTTGTGCCATTCAACTATAATGACTTTTGTCGTTGTGAAAGATGACGACATGCAATAAGGCATAAGGAAGCATTTCTTCCTTCTGTTGCTATCGTTAAACGAGCCTTCAACGGTGGCAGGCCGTTTCTAGATTGGTTTTCCACTATGCTGATATCGGGGTCACCTAATAAAGTAGACCCGCGAATTGAGTTGTTCCCCCACTCCTCTCTTGAATGTCCTAAACGATTATTGTTGACTTCTAAATTTTTAAGATTTATAGGCTGGCAGCCGAAAATCACTTCTGTATTACTTTTTTTAGCTGGTTTTTCCACTCGATTTCAACCGCTTTTTTCTTTTTCCTTTTTAAAAATGTTCCCAGTTTGACCCTTATCCATCACCAATTCTGTATTCTATTTACAATACCACCTTGACCAAAAAGTTCAAGGACCAACCGCCAGGCGACGCTCTAAGTGAACTGATTAGAGCTCCGTGATTAACATTCATACCAAAATTATCGCCAATGCTTTGAATTTATAACAGCGAGTTTGTATTAAATGTTGCGTTAAAATGGATTCAATGGCGCAAACTTCTTCGAAATGTTGGGAAACTGTATCGGTGAAGATACTTAAAAAAAAACAACTGCTTTCGAGTGGCATGAACGCTTCAGAAGAGTTCGTGAGTCCATTGAGGAGGAAAAACGTAGTGGCAGACCGTTCACAATGAAAATTGATGAAAACATCAATAAAGTTACAGAAAAGTTGATAAATAACCGAAAGTTAACCATCAGAGAACCAGAGAACTTGAACATCGCTTATGGATCCGTTCAGGACATTGTATTTAGCAAATTTGATCCCAAAGGATCTGAATTTTATGCAAAAAATGGGCCGCGTTGATATCGCCAAAGGCATGATTTCCAAGGCTGAATCTGACCCAACTTTCAACAAAAAAATCATTAAAAGAAAAGAGTCAGCCATCGAATTCACCTGACATGACTACCTCCGATTTTTTTTCTATTTGAGCGAGTCAAAAAACCACTACGGGGAATGTGCCTTAACAGCCCAAAAGAAGTAATAGAAAAATTGGAGAGGGCTCTGATGGCTTTAACGAAAATAGAGTTCCATAGTTGGATCAAACGTTGTCGTAACATATACCAGTAACAGTTGATGGGGAGTACTTTATGCTTTATTTCTTCCAATACAATTTTTTTTAACCGTTTTCAAATTTGTTTAAAGAGATGCCTCGCATTCTAAAAATGCGAGAACGGCGTAATTGGTTTGGATGATTATTGCTTTGTTAGGTCCAATACAAGGTTGGTTCAGAAGCACAGAATTTTTGGAAAACACCAGAGAAAAAACCGGAAAATCGGCAAAGTTTATATTTTAACATATAATATTTTATTGTTTTAGTTTCAACAACATAAACATTCCTCATTAATGTTAGCGGAATGTGTGCTGAAGTGACAGTAACTGTCAGCATATAAAACCGGGCCACTCCGATAACGTAGAACCAACTTTTGTGAGCATTTTTTATATCGAAGTGTCCTTTCATACATTATTTGTTAAAAAAATTACACTTATTGCAAAAAATCTTCCTACCGTCGAAATTGCAAAATCATAAAAATTAACAGGTTATTTTGCATTTTCATTGCTCACAGCATATTTTTCTTGTTTTCCATATATATTTACAACTCACAATTCTAATTAATATATTTTTGATCACAATGATTGAAGTTAGCAGGTTGATTGAGATTCAGTCCGTTATGAAGAATAATCAAATAAATTATAACTGATATGAAGTGGGTTGGTGTCGAAATTCTGTATGTACAAAATTCTGCTTTTTAAAATTCTGCTTTTTTAAAATTCTGCTTTTTTAAAATTCTGCTTTTTTAAAATTCTGCTTTCTAAAATTCTGCTTTCAAAATTCTGTATTACAAAATTCTGTATTAAAATATAATGTTAACAATGTTAAAGAGGTAATGTAATTATTTAATTTATTATTATTATTTTTTTATTATTATTCGAGATATTAAATAAAAAAAAAATAATAATAATAATTTTTTCTTCAGTTTCGATAGAATCCACAGTATTTTTGCGTAGAACTTCTTTTTGCGTGGGCGGCCTTCGGCCGCGCTTCAAAAACATAACCCTCATTAGTATAACTCCGGCTACGCAATCCACCGTATTTTTGCGTAGAACTGCTTTTCGAGTTCTATAAGAATCCGCCATAAGATTGCGGCGCCACGGAAACAGCAGAATCCCCTCGTACATATGTGCATACCTACATTAATTATAGTTGATAACAGTTATACATTGGTATGTACATATGTTTGCAATCAAATATTACCTGGAGATGAGAACTTTGACTCTTTTCTTGTATGACGAAAATCACAAAACTTGAATAAAGCAGAATTTTGAAAAAGCAGAATTTTAGAAAGCAGAATTTTTTTGCAATTTACAGAATTTTGTCACCCAGAATTTTGTAATACAGAATAATGAGCAGAATAGGGAGCGTATGAAGTTTAGTTCGCATTCGTAAAATAGTAGTTTTAAATAAAAATTGATTTAAACCATACCTTAAATATCTATGTAAATAAGCTTCCGTATATCCTTTGAATTTACTTCCCTCATTACTTAATTTCGTTATTAATTCATGTGTCGATAGTGCTTAATAATCTTTTCCAAAAATTAACTGTCTAATAGCTTAACTTTTCTAGTCAAAAAAAAATCTTATTAGAGCAGTGAGCCGTAAGTAAGCCCTGGCAGCTAGTGCTCCTTTTATTATAAAATAATAATTTATTGTTATTTCCTATATATTAAAAAAAAAATAATAATAAAACCCTTTCTCAAGACCAATTCAAAGCTTTCCATAAAATTACACGCGTTCAAACCATTAGATGAGATTGGCAACTGATGGTTTCACTGTCCAAACAGGAATCTGAAGCTGCTGCAGCAACAGTATTCGGTTCTACGTCACCGGAACGACCCGGATTTATATCCTACAAAGTACTGTTGAACTACTGTTATACTATTACAACAATTGCAACAATGACTGTCACTTCAGCGGTACTACTAAAAATGTATTGGGTATATTTTATTGCGATAAATGAACTTTATTCCCGCCATGCTGAAAAACCTTTAAGAATAAACAACAGATTTGTTTGCGGCAGCTGTTATTTCGCTTTATTTCAAATTTTTCTTGAAAGTTCAAATCGGATAATCTTTTTTAAATATTCTTGCTCAACATTAGTTTGACATTCATGTCATCTGTTATTACTTCATTTACACTGGCCATTCTTTTTACGATATTTATCACTTTTATGCTAATTTGGCAAGCCCGTAGTAACCTGTATGTTGGCCCATTTTAAGCATTAATAAATCGATCACAACGGGAAAAGTGGCAGCAGATTGGTTCAATTACAATTGATTTGTTTGCTTTTTATTATTATTTAATTTTTTGGTGCCTATTTAGCCACGCAACCAACTGCTCTCAAAGTTCCATCGAAAGGATTAATTATTTATCAACGATTTAAACCATTTAGTATTTTTTTATTACATTTTTTGTGTTTTTTCTTTGAGTTTAAAAATAAGAAATAAAGTCGAAGAATTCAGTTGATATTGAAATAAATTTGCTAAAAAAGTACTGAGCGTTGAAGATCAAGTTTAAGAAAATTAATTTAATTGGTAAATATCTAAACGTTTTTGTGTTTTTATATATTGTATATAATGCATTGTTGCAGTATCGAGAAATAAGGGTAAATGGAGTAGAATAAGTATTTTAAATTTACGTTTAAAAATTATCATTCATTTCGTTTCATTCGTCTCCAGTTTAAGAAGTCTGATCTTTTGTCGCTTTGATATTTAATTTTTTTTTTCAAGTTTTCTAGATATTTATTTTTTTAATTTTAATTTATATTTTTTGAAACTAGCGTGTATGCGATTTCTTGACGCTTCTATGCATCATTCTCTTCACTTTTTTACTTGATTTGTATTTGGAATTGTGTTAGTTTTCAGAATGTGCTAAACGAACTATTCAACGCTTTATTCATTTCGTTTGGTTTTTTTATATTTTCTTTATACTGTTTAATATTTTTTTTTGTTTTTCGGTGTGTTATCTATCAGTTTAAGAGGTTATTAATTAGTGTTTATATATATATTTTTGTTTAATGCGCGAATGGATTTGCTAAATTCAGTCATCGTCATCCTCTGATTCGGCCTCTTGCAACCAAGTCAGCCAGTTGTTAACTTGGAATAATGCAGTCCCCTTTCCAGGGTATTTGTCTGATATTTCCTCTTTCCACAGTATGAAGGTCTCCTCTTCGATAACTTCCGCCTCATAGAGATATTTGAACCAGCGGCAGAGCATACCTTAAAATGTAAGTAAGAAAAGCCTTAATATTTTCACTACAACAATTACGTTTAACGGAAGCCTAAATTTTATTCTAGGAAACAAATACTGTTTTTATACCAATATTTATTTGCTATTGCATATTTGTTTTTTTCCTACCTTTTGGGAAATTTTCATTGTAGCAGAAAACTTGTAGTGCATGGATAGCGATTAATTGCAGCTCGTTGCTGCCACCTAGGAATGTCTGCAAAATTTGGCAATACTTAAGTAGCAGTGATTCCTCCTTCTCAATGGTCGCACGATCGGGATGTTTTTTAATGTCGGCATCTTCGGCCAAAGTGGTTTCCTACAAAATTAAAAATAAATTAGTAGTTTTATTTTATTTTCTACTATGCACATCGTCGCCCTAGTGTCAGAAGAATGCATGTAGAAATTTTCCAATTTTGAGTTAATGGCTTAATTAACCTTTGGATGTTCTTTGTTATACCAAAACCCAGAATACCATACGTACAAAGCAAACAAACATTCTAATTTTCGTAGAGCAATAAATTTTCAAACTTGAATTCCTAGCATTTAAATTTTACATGTTTATTTATTCATGTTTTGGCATAAGCAGAACGACACAAGATATGTGAAATGCAGTACTCACTTTTGTGATAAATTTCACCAACACTGTCATGAGTGCATTTATAAAGCCAGCATCTTTGTAGAACTTGGCATCCACGTTGCTCTTAATCCATTTGTAGAAAGCTGCGGGATTTGGATCACTAGTCAATTGCTTCCACATCTCTGCCTGCACTTTGAGTAGCGGATACAAGAAGGCCAAGTTGCGATCGTCCAATATTTCGGCCAAACGCGCCTTATTGCGATCCACCTCTGGTAAACTATTCATTAAATCGATTTTACTGGCGCGGAACTTTTCAGCTAATGCATCCTTGCCAATGTACTTATGCAGCTGCTGTAGCACAAGCAGGAATAGTGGATAATGCTGACCATTATCGGTGTAATTAGCAATATCGGTCAATTTGAGTAAACCCACATCGGCGACGGCTCGGCTTAATAGTCCAGCAACATGCGTAGCAATGCGTGGATTCAAAGTTTCCCGCTCATTCATTTTATTGATTACTTGCTTGAAAATTTCCAGTATGATGTTGGATTTGATATTGCATTGCTTGTGCACTGCGGATAGGAAAGCGACTACACGGTCCAAATACTTGTCCTCGGCCTTTTCAAGCACATCCATAATGATACTAATGCAAACATCTTTCATGCATTTTTCAGGCACTTTCAGATCCATGAAACCTTCTACTAGCGCATTAAATTGCTTGCTATAAGGGCTATCATTAGCATTGGAGCTGGCCACACCACTGTCATTGTGTTCGTCTTCAGTGATTGTTACATCCTCTTCCTCTTCAGATTCATAGAAGAACTTATCCTTAACGAATGCATTTGTTTTTTTCAAAATCTCTTCTTTGTTGAATGCTTTATCCTTTTTCTGTTTGTTTGTTACAGCACCAGTAGCTTTCTCCACAGACCCTTGCTTAGTGACTAGCTGTTGCGGATCAACGGACGTCGAGCTGCGTTTATCTGCAGCATCTGCCACGCTTAAAAATTCCGAATTGTTTTCGGCAACGCCAGCCGCCTTAATACCTCTTTCTCCACTCACCGCGTTCGATGCACCGAAATTTGGAGAAGAAGAAGTTGTCTTCAGACCTCTATCAATGATTAAGCCTAAATTGGCCGGTTGAGAATTTTTTTCACTATCGTACTCTGCGGAAGGTGTCGATGAAGGACGAGCTGGATTATTAATATGAGAAGTGGGTGTACCAAGAAGCGGGTATTGCGTATTAGATAGCTGATCTTTGTTTTGTCCACCGCTGCGGTTAGAGCCTCCACTTCCGAAATTACTGCCGCCACTGTTTGGTGGTGTAGATATTGGCAACATCGTTGGCAGTTTATGGTTTTGTGAAGCCGCTTTAAAGAGAAGCGAGTTTGCGGCTGGTCGCATCTGGAGATTCTCGACTGGATCTTGATTTGTGGACATTAAATTCCGTTTGAACCTTGGCGCTAATTCTTTGCTATTCAACAGCGGATTGCCACCGCCACTACCATATTGTGATGAGTTAGATGAATCAGCATCACGTCCCATATTATGGGCATTGCGGCCACCACCGCGTCCCTCTTCACGATTTCCACCGGGACCACCATTTTGGTTGTTGTGCTTATTGTAACGATTGTTGTAATTATTGCCATCTCGTCCCCCCTGATTACGATCACGACCATTGTAGGGTCGATTTGAGTTGCTGGTACCAAATCTATGAAAGAATCACATTTTTAATATGATGACATGCAACATTTGGCTTAATTTAGTTGGTTTGTAAATTTGCAATACTTACGGTGAAACGATAGGCGATGCTCCTGTAACACTCAAACTGCTAAACATGTCGTTGAAACCCGGCTGAAGATTTATGTGGAAGCGATTCATCCAGCTATCACCGTCGCGGTCGTTGTTGCGCATTTCGCGATTCCTTTGTGCGAACGGCGTACGAATAATTGTATCATCGTCAGTGCGAATCTGCTTGATGGGCACGGGTCCCTCAGTGGTTGCCACTTTACGGGGTATCCAATTGTTTTCACGTAATTCGATGACATCCTTCAGCATGAAGCGTATCCGTGGCGGATAGTCAGTCGATTTTGATCGGCGTTCCAAAGTATCGAAGTACTGGTTCATCAGCTCTTTGCCCTGTTCTGAATCCAAGTTCTTACCGCAAGTCTTGAGCAACTGTGCCAAGCACTCCATGTCCTCGCACATTTCTTGCGGCATGGCAGAGCGTTTCTTCTTCTTATCGAGCAACTCCATGATGCACTGATGCAACACAGTCTTCGACAACATGTCCAATTTGTGGAGTTCACCGATGAATTTGACATTACCCAGCATACGCTGCTTGGCCAAGTGCCGGCGCTCTTCTTCATCGGTGTCATTTTCACTAACATTGACTTGCGACTGTGGTCGATGTACCTTGTTAAATTGATTATTATTATCGCCGTCGGCGTTGTCGCGTTTTAAGCGATTATTGAATTTATCACGGCAAACAGCGATCAGTAGACGTAGAAAAGTGCACGAACTATTTGGATCCTTTTCGAAAGATGGGGCCTCTTCTGATAGACGCTTGCACAACTGTGCATACATAGACGAGTACTTAGGCTCATCTAGGGCTTTATCAAAAATCAACAATATAACACCGTTCAAAATGAGAATTGAGTTTAGATCGAGCTTCAACAATTCATCGCTAAGTTCTTGAAATTTTTCTGGAGTCAATTTGTTGAGAATACCACGAACCTAGACACCAAGGTATAAATAGAGAAAATTTATTTTGCCACTAAGAACTCTTAAACAAAAAATGAGTATAAAAAATGGTCGGCCTTATCGTGAATACCATGTGAGCCAAATTACAACAATATAGGGACGAATTTTCACACTTTATTTTTTAATTTTTTATTGCAATATATGAGACCGATTTGTTCACATGGAATTCACGATAATTTCAAATATAATAATTCATCGATATTTGAGCTGACTCACCTTTCTGAAGACGGCATCATTCTTTTCACTCTGAGTAAGTCCATGCTGTGGACGTAAAGAGGGTGGTACCCAACGACCCGCAGCTGGTGGTGGTGGTGTGGGAGATGGTGTTGGATGTTGTGCGCCGATTGCGGCACCAGCCGAATTTGGCGATATGCCACGCGACGACGATGAAGCTGAATTTACGGAAGATGGTGTTGATGAGAGTGCTCCTGGTACTGGTCCGGTTCCTGTTGTTGCAGATGATCCTGATGCATTTCCGCCGCGTATTGGTGGTGTGCGGTTGTTATAGGCTCTACCGCCTTCAGCGGCAGCCGGTGCGCGTTCGTAACGATCCTCTATTGAAATACCGCCTTGTCGGAGAGCAGACGGTATGTTACTGTTGCCGTTACCTTGCTCAGAAGCCTTATAACGCCCTTTATTACCTCGTTCTAGACTATTTGTATTATTGCCTGTGTTGTAACGTGAACGTGGTGTGTCGTCGTAATCACGATAATTATTGCTGCTGCCGTAATCTTCCCGATGATTTGATCTTACGCTTACATTTCCATCATTATAACCGTTACGGGGTCCGTAACCCGACTTGCTTGAATAATTGTTGTTGTACCCAGTGTTTGATGCGGTACCATATGACCTCTGTTGTCCATTTCCGTTTTCGTAACGAGAGCCCTGCTGTTGGCGATAGCTGCTGCCGCCGCCAGTGGTTGAATTGCTTAAATTACGATTACCACCATTATAACTGCCATCTGTAGACCCTTGATTGTTGTATCGTCTGTTGTTGCTTCCGTCGGCGTTGTAAGAGCCGCGTCCGCTGTTACCTTCGTTACCTATGATAGCGCGTCCAATGCCATGGCCAATACCAGCACCACTAAGAGTGCCGTTACCGCCGGATCCAATGGATGATTTGGGGCCCTGTCCCAAAGTGTCACTATTTTTGTTATAGTAACGCGACGACGACGAGTCACCCTGGTAAGTTCGTCGAGGTCGTGGGCTTACGTCCGAATCGTATTGTCGAATTTTGGCGGAGTTCCTATTAAAGGCGGTACCAATATATCCCGAAGCGCTACCTGCTCCAGTTCGTCCTCCAACACCGATACTTGGACCAGATGATCCGCTTCCGTTGGAGATTATACCACGCTCTTCTACGGACGTTGGTGACCCACCAATACTATGTCCAAGGTTCCCGGTGTTTTTATAACCACCTACGTTATTCCCTTTCGGACGATAGCTACCAGCACCAATACTGGTGTTGCCGTTCGTTGGATTAGAACCCTTATCAATCTTTACTAAATTCTTCAAGTTGTTGAAAGTGTCCGATGCGGTAGTAATCGGTAAAAGATTTGGACTTGTATTTAAAAGGGTTTTACCGACCGTTGGTGTGGGCGGTGATTGGCCGCCGCAGCTGACGCCGCCGCCTCCTCCTCCTCCTCGGTTACTCGAATTGTCGTGAAAACGCTCAATATCAGTTTGATGAGCCGTTATTGCAAGGTGTAAACCGCTGCCGCCGATGCTGGTGTCACCGGTGCTGCTGCCTCCCTCAATGGTGCTTGCTTTCACGTTCCTGTCGTGCGCTATGGTGCCTGAATAAAGATCGCTGGTTGGATCCCAACGTTGCCTTGGGTCGTCGAAAGGCTGCGAAAAATGAGCACCAAACGTTGAATGAGGAATGGTGGAAACTTTTTGGTTGACGCGTGTACAAAGAATCAAATCCGCGTTACTGCTACCACGACAGTTGCTGACGTTACTTTCCGCCGTTGCGCTTTGATATGGCAAAAATGCTATTGGTTTTGATAAGGAAATGCTCTGAATGTTTACAAAATATTTCGCTCAGCCGTACTGCTAAGTCTGACTGTCTGTCTAATTCACTGACTGACTGATCAACTGAGTGACTGGAGATTTAAACGATACACTCAACTCACACGCACACACTCACGGTTGCCGATAACGTAAAATTTTTAACGAATGAAGACGCAAACAAGTTGAATATGATTACAAGTTTCACTATTTCCTTCGCAGTTATGCGATTTCCACAATTTATATATCTTTAAAAGTTATTATAATTTAAACTTAGCTTTCTTATAAAAGAATGTAGTTTTCTTCAAAGTCAATTGCCTTGTGGTTGTAAATATCCTGCAATAAAGAGTAAAAAAGTATATGTTACAAAATATCAATTTAAAATAATAAGAAAAATATTATATACGCTTTAATGTACATATTTCACATAAATAATTGTAGGTACTAGGTATATTTATAACTTAAATCGTTGAGGAACAAACCGTCAAACGGCAGTAGAAATTTGCATGTAAAATTTCATTTATGTTAATATTTTCACTATCGTATAACTGTAGAAACCGGAACACCCATGCGCCTTTCACATCGGAAAGCAATGATAAACTGGTCGTCCGTCAAAATTATAATTCCAGTTGTTAACTTCGTCGACGAAATTCCAACAAAAACAATGCATATTCAATTCGTCTCATTCCACTTCGCACTTTGCCAGTATGCCTGCAAATATACCTGCCACATACAAAAATTATCCGAAAGCTTTCGTATGCTCGTCCGACATCTACCTACTCTTCCAGCTCCTGCTGATGCTGTCGCAGCTGATTGTACTGCTACTACTGCTGCTGCTAAACGATTTTTTGCGTTATTTTCCTAACTTACGTGTTTTTATGTATTTCTCACATCCACCGTTTATTGCAGTTTTTGTTTACTGTATTTTCATCACGTAGACGTTTCGTATATATTCTTTGTGTTAAAAGAATGCTTGTGATTGCTCAGACTTGCCAAATTTCTACGAGATCGAGTACTTTATTGGCAACATAAATATCTTTAAAATATTCAGACTCTCGGTAAAAATATAGACACATTTTTCTTTTTTCTCTAGAAATCTTATCGGAACAGAATATAAGTTTGATTTTGGTTAGGTTAAATGTTCAAACTACATCGAAACAATCCCTTTCAATATTGCTCGAGTCAGAAAAGTGCTGAAGTTAAATATGTGTTTTCTTAAGTTATTTCATTTCAAAACCTATTTTAATTTAGTTAAAATTCAAACAAGTCTTGATCCTTTAATGTGCATGTGAAATGCAAAAAGGATCTACGATATTGAAAGTCTTCCGCGTTAATTTTACTATTTTACAGTTTATTTCCAATTTCAGATTACATGCATACCTACTCAGTCACTAGATGACTTTTATTCAGAAGTGATTTTATAATTTTAGTTCGAATAAATCAGATGTCAGTAGTGAATAGACGCTATCTTTTTTGTCATTTGCGACATTTGTCAAGTCAAAAATGGTCGATCATATCGCAAAGTGTGTGGAAATAATAATCGTCTGAATGGGTCGGAAATTCGAAGGTTGGTGAAAAAATTTAGAGAAACTGATTCTATCGAGGATAGAAAAAGGACTGGCAGACCAAAAACTGAACTTCTGTTGAGAATATTGCGCAAAGTGTTGCTGAACAATCTTCAACATGGATGTCTCGACGTTCCTAACAATTAGGCTTTCATGAATTGACTGTTTGGCGGATTTTACCTATAGATGTAATTTATTAAATGTATATTAATGTAAATGTATATTAAATGTAATTTTTAACATCTAATTATTAAGAAATAATGAGACCTTAAAGAATCTAAATTTTTACATTTTTTTTTCAATTACTCTTTACGCGTGTTTTGAAATACCCTTTACAAGTATTTAAATTTTGTATAATTTAATTTCTCATCAGCTTTTATAGATTTATATCTGATTTTGTTAGGTATTTAATATCGCATAGAACCGTCGGCTCCTGCCGACTGTTCGAAAATATCCCTAAAAAACTACCAAATGATCGCAATTAAATTACTATTTTTGCTCTATCATGAAATAAAATAAAAAAAATGTTTCTTTATTCCTTTACAAACATATTATTTAAACTTAAAATTTGCCATATACAATGCCGACCAGGATCTAGCATTCTATGCCAAGCAACATTCTTTCTAGTTTTTCTTCTTAGCGAACTAAATGATTACTAAAATTTCGCGATATTCTGGTTTATAATGCACTTAAACATATCCCGAAATATGGGAACGCAAAAAATGGGACAACGCCACAGAGCACGAAAAACCACTCCTAAAGAAGGTGAGGGTCATTGGCAAGCACATTTAAAACCTCCAGTGCTACCAAAATTGAAGAGCCATCAATATATGGTTTCCATATATATCCAAAAACAATTAAAAGACGATCGAATGAAAAAAATGTACGCGGATGCATAGTGCAATGCAAGACACTTGTTACAAAAAATAATGAAAGATCCACACTTCTGTTCGCCAAAGAGCTCATTGATGAGTTACTTCTCAAACAAACGTATCCTAATCCCATTATGAACATTTGGTGCGATATTAAGCAGCACATTAAGGCAGTAAAACCTAGTAACTTGAGTGAAGTGAACACAAATAGAAGATGTATGGAACGCAATATCACATCTTAGGAGAGTTTCTACTTTCATAGAAAAATTATAGTTATGATTTAGTGGGCTAAAAAGAAAAACTATAGGGAGAATGTTGTCTTGGAATGAAGTGCTCAATTCGTGACAACCAATGTACATACATAAGTGTAAAAACCCAACAAATTATAAATTCTTACGTAATTTTTTTCATATTTTATTTGTTGTTATCGATCAAATGTGAAGAATGCAGAGTAGGTTTATAAACATGTAATGCAGCGTGTTAAAGAGCAACCCGCAAAAATAGCCCAACACAAGGCCTGGGTCAAACGATAATTTCTGATCTCAACACTCAACAATTAGTGAGATTGCAACAATCAATTTATGTAACCCGAATAGATCGTGCCCGCGACAGACGATTCTACGTTATTGGAACGACTCCGATTTATATCCCTCCAATAACTCTCCGACTTCAGCAGCATTTCGCGAAAATTAATGGGGAATGTTTCATGTTTTACAAATCATGTTAACGAGATCAAACTATTCAACCATTCGCAATTTTGCAAATTCAGGCTTCGTTAAAAACAGGTATGTTTTACCTTCTTATATATAGATGAAGACAAAATTATTCTTAGACAGTACTTCCTTAAATTCCACATATGTAATACTATTTACTACAAAAGATTCGTTTTATCATCACAAAAGCGCAATCAGTGCATCATCTACGTTCAAGAGAAAATTAAATAACTCAAAGCAATGCAATAAGTGTAATAAGTATAATGAAACATGATGGTGGAGTTGTATTAGGTTAGAGTTGGTAGTAATGGTTGCCCAGAGAGTGGGCTCACTTGGACGAAAAAAGTTTGGTTCATCCTTTGTGATACCATTGCAAGAGGGGAAAAAAGAGGTGAAGGAAAAAGGACGATAAGACGAAAGGGAAAGGGGTGGGGAGGGTTGAGGGTTTGTGGACTATGAACGGTGACTAGTCTGCGGTTGTGTTAGCCTTTTTATGCTGCTGATGAAGTTCATCAGATTTTTGTTATCAAGACCTGCTCTATCAGAACCAAGATACTAGAGTCTTAGTCCCGCGAGACCTGGGCAGCTAAAAAGCAGGTGCTGGGATGATTCCACCTCAGTCGGTTCTACGTTACCGAAACGACCCATATTTATATCCGGCCAGGGACTGTCGCTCCAGCAGCATTCCCCGTATATAGGTAGGGGAAATGTTTATGCTGCTACAATAACACCAACAAAATAGTTCCACCTCATCCTCCATACAGCTGACGCAAAAAGGAATCGAAGTAATTCTGATCCGTGAGGATGCCCACGAAATTTGAGATGAGTTTTTGTCATCCTCAGAATATCCCTTGAACGCCTCCTATACAAACGTGGCCAGAAGGACTTCGCGACCTTACACGTTCGTGTACTTGCCCAGCGCTCGCTGAGTTGGTACAAAGCACATCCTTCCAGGAGTAGAGCCCAGGTTGTCAAGGGGATCCCGATCCTCTCCTTTCGCGGGCACACTACCTCACAGGTCCCTTGTCTGCCCAGCTCGTCGGCTTCGCAGTTTCCAGCAATGTCACTGAGCCCAAGTACCCAATTTATCTTTATATCGAAGAATTCTGATGCAATCGAGAGAGAGACCCAGACCAGTTTCAAATGCACCACAATAGAGCCTATGGCCCTAATTGCCGCTTGGCTATCAAAGTAAATATTTACCTTCTTAACAGTTATTACGCAAGTAAATAGCCAGTCAGCTGCTTCTTTAATTGCGGCCACCTCTGCTTGGAACACACTGCTGTGATCCGGTAACCTGAATTTGAATTTCATGGGGAGCTCTTTGCAGAATACTTTTCTTTGGGAAATAATTTCTACATCCAGCAAGATAATAATCCCAAGAAGACTACCTACCGTGTACTTATGAGGATTATAAATATATCATGTGCCTCATGCGCCCAACACCACCATCCTCCAGACTATGAACATCGTGGTTGAGTGTGACCAAAAGATAAGCACATAACTACATTCGTTGCAGGGTCTGTATGAAGTATTGTGAAGCATGGCATAAAGAGCTTAATGGATCTTCTGGTCGAGGTGCATTTTTTTACCACATTCTGTTCAATGAGAAATTGGTTGGTTTGTGTAGAATTTTGCCCCAAATGATATACATATGTACATACATATTTATAATCAGTAAATCTGCTACTATGACGTCATATACAAAAATTGGTAGCTTTCGAGGTACATAGATATTTCAAAGTTGATTGCTCGTTATGAACTTTCTTTGTTCATGAAGCGACACAAAGAAATGCATCACAGATGTATATACAATGTATGTCTATAGTTTATATGTAGATATATAGACGAATAATAACAACGCAAACGCAGAGGTACGATTGACAAGTATATACATACATATAAAATACGGGTAGAACAGTGCACTGTGTACATGCGCGTTTTCAGGGCAATTTGTGTGTGTGTTTCTGTTATTTCACTCTCGATAATACCTCTTATTTGGAGTCATTAATATCTTTGTAAATTCTACATCGAAAATACAAAAAATGCTGAAAGCTTCACAAAATATAATAGATTAAAATTACGAAGGTTCCGCCTATGCCTGCCTATATACATATATAGGTATTTATAATACATATAAAAACTGACGGTCACTACAAAGCTTTAAATTGATTTCGACCTCAATTCAAACTTCTGTCGTCGTCGCAGTTTCTTTTTACTTGCGCAAAGCGCCGATTAATTTTCACTTTGCACTTGCTGCTACGATACTACCGCTGCCTCCGTCATCGTCGCCGCCATACTCGCTGTTACGGTCTCAGCCCCAGCACCTACTTTCCCCTATAAAACACTTGTGTACATTATGGAATTATCGAGTTTTTCAACATCAACGGTGAATTGAGGATTACAAAAAAAAAATGGAAAGCAAAAAATTGTAATTATATTGCTTCCATATATCACCAAAAAGTTACATTTTACAAAAGGTCAAACAACGCCTAAATTCACTTGTCGTTGTTGCCCTCCCTAACATCGATTACATGACCAGAATTACAGACAAATAGGTACATATAACGTGTGTAAGTCTCAGTTCTTGATATATGAAATGGCGCATTATGATATCCGACAAACAAGATGAGTCTCGCGCTGCAAAGATTGAAAACGGAAAATCCTACAAATGAAGCTAAACGCAGCATACGTACATGGTATATCTATTGTACATGTGTCCCAATGCAAAGATGAAATTACAACAAAAACTAAAGTCACACGCGTGCGTATGCATGTGTAGGTACGAATATATGTATGTATACCAGAAATGGAAGATGTGACGGGGAGCGCGACAAAGCAAATGAACCAAACGTCGCCATCTTGATTGCGACGTCGTTCGTGTGATTCATTGGCATTGTTTTGCGAGGCTAACGTACTGAAGCAGCGACGTTAGCAGCGTTGATTAAATGCACCAAAATTATTCTATTCTAAAGAAAAAATCTTTATACAAAAAATCAATTTTCAATATCTGTAACTTCATTACATTGTAGACGGAAATTTCTGCCGATAATCGATTTCATGTACACTGCCAAACCCGACAATCTCCACAGTTCGCTTGCTCAAATGTGTATTACATATATGTATGTATGTCGCAGACGAATCGAAAAACTCATGCCTTTGAGATCTTGCCCACTTTGATTTTTAATTTTGAAAACCATTTCATATATACACAAATTTTGAATTTTATCAACAAATCAATATAATTTATTAACTTACCGTTTCTTATAAAAATTTATTTTTCTGCAAACCGATGCACAAAAATTGAAACTCACTAGCCAAGGCAAAGGCAAAAACGAAGAAATTAACTTTTGTCACCGAACTTGCTGGCGAAGCAAACGAAACGAGCGAGTGCGTCGGGGTGTCTAAAGACAAGTACACTTACTACTTTTTTTCAATTGTACAAGTTGCAATGAAATGTATTATTTATTAGAAAGAAATGTAATTCGAAAGGGCGACAAACAGAACAAACAAAAATTCAGTATTTACTGCGAGATTTTGAAAACGAAAACTATTTGATTATTGGCACAAGTGAAAATATACGTATTATTAACAACAACAAAAAACATGAAGATGAAACAAGTACAATAAATTGAGACTCTTGAGGTCTCTGTTGAATAGGGTATAAAATTAAATCTTCCTTTCCATATACAATTAAGATCAGGATAGGAAGCATTGAATGAATGCAGGCTTCATTGAACAATGAACGAAAATAAAATTTTAAAATAGAGAAGAAATAAAATTTCTTAAAGTCAAAGTTTAAACAATTCGTCAAAATAATAATTTATTTACACAAAATTAAAGTTTCTATTAATGTTCTGGAACTAACTCTCCGAGTAAAACTTTTTGGGCCAGATTTTTCAGTGCTATTTAACTTTAATGAATTTTTAAAGCTGAGTATAAGGTTGTAAAATTGGGCCTTTCATTTTAACTGGAAAATACCGAAAACTTGGCACAAAAGACATCAATACCTATTAAATATTATTTATATATTTACAAAAAAATTTATTACAAAAAATATATGTGATTATATTCACTAATACGTATATTCAGTAATAACGTCACAAGCAAGACTTTAAAATTTATTTGATGAATTTCATAGGCAAAACAAGAGTAGATATTGTGCTAATAGCAAGCATCAGAATAATAGAATTTAAAAATTTCGTAAAAAAAGGTAAATAAAATGTACTTAGGCAAATTTATACCAAAATCAATCAGAACTGTGTGGTGGAAAAAGAAGCATCACTATGCAACTCGTTCGTTCAATTTCAGCGAGTTAGCATATAAAGCTGTTTACACGCTTTAATTTTCATAAATTTGGAAGTTTGGTAACTATGCTATAAATTCCGAGCTATCGTTATCGATGGTAATTGTACTTATCGATAATTACTGCTTTTAACCGCAGATTTGATTTGGCATTGAGAGCAGAAAAGAATTACGATATAGAGAATACAGAAGGTGGCGACTTCTGAAAATTTACTTTATTTTTTGGTGAATTTACCAATCAAGTGGTGTCAGTACAGGAAATTATTCTACCCTTATTTTTGTTTCTTTATTTTCTGTACTGACGTTGTGGTACTTGGGAAGTCCCAATTTTTTTTCAGCTGAAAATGCAAGGAATAAATCAATATAATCTTCGGTATGCAATAAAGTAAAATCTTAGTTTTAACTTGTCGATTATTTACCAATATTTATCGCAAAGATATTTCTAAAAAGCAGAGAACAAGAACAATAAGCAGAATGCGAGGCAAAAGCAGAGTAATTCGTGAATTACTTAGCAATTTTTTAGATTGCGAATTACGTGCGGTGGGAACATAGCGTTATAATACGTTCACATATAAGTAGATGATCTACTTTTTCGCGCTTAACTCAAAATCCGTATTTAAAAAGCGCGATTTCCCATACAAAATTTCTCTCCCAAAATCTGAGATTATAAAATAATCCTAGATAATAACGATATTTTTCGACATACAACCCTGTGTTTTCTGTGTTATCAATAATTATTCTTACGAATGTAAGGAGAAACATCAAAATAAAAACTTAATGAAATGGATGCCGACAAGAAAACAGGTCCGTAAACATAATTCTAATAAAATTTTTGTTAAATATTATTAATTATGGAATCATTTTACTGAAAAAAGCGAGTGCCCATAAACGTTTTGCTCTCTTATTACTTATTATAAAATGTAATATAAAATATTCCATGCGCATTGCTGCCATAATTTTTGCAACCTCAGTAAATGTCGCATACGAATTACATCCAACTGTTTATTATTAGCAGCCAATTGCGCAATTAAATTAGCTATTCCTCCTCCTTATATTTTCTTCATATCCTTAATAATAATTAAAGAGACCAAAAACACCGAAATATTCCACCAAAATAATTTCTATAAAGAAAACCAGTATTGACAGCTGATTGTCAATTTTGCAGGTAATCTGCCATATGTGAACGGGTAGATTAATTTGGTGGATTTATAAGTGATTAATGTATATGTGGACGTATTATTAGTTTACGTTGTTAATGCAAGTATGCATACTTGCCTAAGCCAGGGATGGCTTTCCGATATTCGATAGTTAGCACTCATCGTCTTGATACTTCAATTTGATATCCAATTCTCGACAGCTTTGGTTTTCATATGTCGATATTAGTCTATCATTTTCTTAGTTTAGGAAGTGTTTCGAAAGCGTGTTGTAAATGCCAAAAGCTGTGTAAAATAAACAAAAATAACGAGTCTTTTGACAATAAAATATGTAAAAAAAAATTGAAAAACTCTTCAATTAATAGAATAAGAATAGCAGACGCGTCAAATTCTGTGGGGTTGGTAAGTTAAACTAATATTGTAGAAATTAAGGCCCAATATTAATTAATTTCCATATCACAGCTTCAAACAAAATATGGCCAAATATGTATTTATGTACGAACTTAATAAAATAAAATTAAGAGAAGAGATGAGAAGTACATACATATATTGCACCAAACATGAGACTAGCAGCAACACTGAAAATATTAGTAAGTGGTGGTGACCAATAGCAAGCGGGAGGCCCACATCAGGCACTCTGTTAAAGATCATTCGCGACACGTTTTCATCTATGGAAGAATGTTGACATATGTCGGTAGCCAATAGATAATTTTTGGATTATTTATGAAAAGCGCTACCAGTCATTTAAGGGATGGCTCAATAAAAAAAATACAATTGTCCTGGAGGTAAATTCGTGGAATAAATAATCTTTTTAACCATTCCAATTTAATCCATTCCAGTTGGCGTTGGCATTGTCATCGATGGTACGCATTTGCAGTTGCTAAAACTTGTAGAAAATTACCAGCTATATTTTAATAGGAAAGGAAAGTTAAGAATCAATGCTATATATAATATTATATGAATGTAAGAATATATATAGATATTTTAAGTACAAAATAAAAAAACATTTAAAATCAGAAAAACATGAAAATTGTTATGTTTTGTTGCGGTTGATAGCAGCGCAAGCGCAAAACGAAAAGAAAAGTGCTGTCGAACAGATTCTATCGAACTTTTGATTTAACGTAACGACATTTTTTTTAGAAGCAAAAACTATACTTTGATACACGTTTGTGGCCGATATTGAGTTACGCTAAGCCACTCCAGTATTAATTCTTACCCCTACAATTTCTTCTCGTGTACACATGTTGCAAAATTGTAAACTCACTACGACTCTTTCATAAAAATATAGTTCATACTACAACAAAAATCATACACAAACTTTAAATTTTGTACAACATTTTTAAAACTTTCAACTGTTTAACCAGAATTTTTGGATTTTTTCCGCTATCTAAAATTGAAAAATGTTTAAGTTATTTTTCTCCCAGCAAACACAACAGCATTTTGTCAGCTTCTCGACCAAGGCGTTATAAAAAAATATATGTAAGTTCATGTTTAAATCATTATTTTTTAAACACATTTTGTTTTGGATGACAGAGACAAATTCTGCTATGGAGTTGTCAAGTGGGGGCAAGTGAGTCCACAAACAATACAAAATTCTTTCATTAAAGCTGGGATTGGTAAAACAGATGCGCCCAATAACGATAGCGGTTGGACCGCAGAAGATGAGCTTCCGAAATCCAAGTTGACTTGGAAGACTATCTTAATTTAGATAATGAAATATTCATTATTGATGAAGATTTGGAAAATATTAATACTTTGTGTGCTAATTGTTTCCCAAGAACCGTTGGCCATATCGTCTGAAGATGAAATAGAAAATGAGATTAAAATTTTGAAAATGAGGAGAAATTAAAGGAAAAACTCGTCAAGCTAAAATTGCTGACTTTGAATATCTTGTATAATAAATTTTGTTTTTTAATTCCTGAAGAAATTTTGATGAAAATAATTTCTTTCTTTTGTATGTATGTATGTATGTATTAATATTCTTGTTTTTCCTTCATTTTTATGAACTCTTTTTATATTCTTCTCAGAAGCGGACATCTCTCATTTCGAAAATCGAAATCAAAATATATATTTTTTAATTTTCATCTTTATTAGTTCCATTGTGATTTGGGTTTAAGTTGTTTTTATTAAAAAAAACTTTTTGAAGTGAAAACTTCTTTAGAATCGTTGGGAGTGATTTGAGAAAAAGTGAAACGAAAAAGCGACACCAAAAAGAAGAAGAAAAAAGATATACGTATATATATGTATGTATAGAAAATGCTTCATTACCAGGCACACAGAAGGATGGCATAAGCAAATTTAAATTTGTGAATTTATATATGTATGTATACATGCGGATATATGTATATATGTTGTGTGTATGTACATATGTGCCTCGCCACAGCAAAACATACGGTAAAATTTCTGAAGAAATCCAGCGCGCATTCATAGGCACAGCATTGCAAGTACAGTAGGGCGGGTCGATTTAAAAATCGCTCATTGCTCTATGAAAATCGTATTCTAGGGATCAAAATAAGAAACTTTGCCGAAGGAACCATACCTCTAAAACGAATTCTGATGTCCCCCAATTTCAAAATATCACCATTTTTGGCCTTTACATGAAAAAATCAGCTAAATGGCTATGTTTTTTCTTTATTTTTATTTATTTATAATATTATCTATGTTTTCTCTTAAGAAATTTATTTAGTCAGAACATATGTAAATGAATGAATGTGAGTTATAGAAAAGAAACTAAAAAGTTCGGCCCATATTGGGGGACATCAGAAATCGTTTTAGAGGTATGGTTCCTTCGGCAAAATTTCTTATTCTGATCCCTAGAATATGATTGTCACAGAGCAATGGGCGATTTTTTTGCCTTCCCACAAATCGACCCGGCCTAATGTACAGTAACCTTGAACAGGCAGCTGCGGTTGTCGAGCATTTAGAAACATATATTTACATACATATATGGGTGCAAACATATTTACGGAGCCGCGGGCACTCGACTTGACAAAAATTGAATATTGGCAAATAATTCTACGCGAAATATTCCAATATTGACTATTTTCGAATTGTCGAGAAAATTAGCATATGGGCGGCTCGTTTTATGAATGAAAGTACTTGCTCTTAGAACTATGAGCTCGAATTTATAAACCAATTTTTTGATGATGAGTTTTTGTTGCACACTACAATAGTTGACACTGTTCGGCGCCGCCGCGACTGTTCAGCGCTATGGCAACTAGGATGATGGCCGCTACGCCTGCGTCTATGACTGCATTTTGTTCTTGTAGTCGCTAGGCATAGAATTTTAGCTTTGGACGACATACGCATTTACAGGAATAAAGTGAGTGGCCTGTGTGTGCGGTTGTATGTAGATGCATATGTGTATATTAATAAGCATTGTTTTGCTGGAAGTTCAGAACACAAATATGTATGTATGTACGTACATAGGCTAGGCCATAGTATAGCATACATACATATGTATAAAAAATTCAAACCAAGCGTCCTACGAATGTTTGTGTGTATGTTAGTACGTCTGTGTAATATACGCGCTACGACGCTCATAATAGCAACCGCGTGTGCTGTATTGCGTCCGTATTTTTATATTCGTAAATATTTTCATTTTTAAATGTTTACCGCAATTATGCCGAAAAATAATGCAGAAAAGTGTCGTGAATATCGACAGAAAAAAACAACAATTGACACGGTATTTCAAAGATATGTTGACAACATCGAAACCAAAGCATTTGTATCATATTTTAGCTATCATAAGCCACTCATATCATTTGTTGAAATTGAAAACATTGAGGATGAATAAAATATGAACTTTATAGCAATATTATAATGAACCTATAATTATCCCGCTCCTAATGCTGCCTTCGTCTCATTCTCTCTCAGTTTGTTTTACGGAAGGTTTCACTTCTATCGCGTCTAACCGTTAGACTGGTATTTTTTTTTTTTATTTTTGTTTTTAGATCACGGAGGATTTCATACAAACGACTATTAGAAAAAACTTCTTTTATCTGATTTCAATTGATAGTTTAACAAACATCTCTTCACTTTAATTTTTATTTATAAAAAAATTTAAAGATACTATTATAAAATAAGTTGAATTTGCATGCCAAGTAGTAAAATTTGGTCGAAATTGACAGCGAACAAGTTCCATAGATACTCAATAGATAATAAAAGCAAAACAAGCACAAATATGAAAACAAAAAAGCTAGCATAGATAATAGAAAAAAAAATACAGAACAAGCGTGGAATAGTGACTCCTCATTCAAGGGAAATCAATACAAAATACTTTCCACGGCAGTCGGTTTTACGTTACCGGAACAACCCGAATTTATATCCGGCCAAGGATTGTCACTCCAGCAGCATTCTCCGTTCATGTATGGGGAATGTTTATGCTGCTACAACAACAACAACTGCTGTAAAAGAAAAAAATGTGTTCTATTATACTGCAGTAAAAGGGAGTTCTATTAATTATTTATTTATTATTAAAACACACAACCATAAGTTATTTTACAGGGTCAGGCACTCGAAGTGTAATGAATTAAAAAGGCCATGCATTTAGAATTTAATTGGGAAAACTAATTTTATTCAATTCAAAGTAAAAATGGGTGAAAATAACACAAAATTAAGAATTAATTATCTCTTGCTCGATATGACCACCTTTTGCCTTGACTATATGGCCTTGAGACGGTCCAGAAACGAATCGGAAGCTGCCCGAATGTCACTTGCAGGTATTTTGATCCACTCGCGGACAAAGGCTTCTTTCAGCGCCTCGAGACTGGAGAATCTTTTAGTTCGGACCTTGCTCTCCAAGGTGGCCCAAAGAGAATAATCCACCGGATTCGCGTCTGGTGAATTTTGGAGCTATTGTGTGGACGTTATGAAGCTCGGAACGTTATTTTTTAGCCATTCTTGGTTCAATCGAGCTTTGTGAGACGGTGTCGAGTGCTGTTGAAAAGTCCATGGTCTGCTATCCAAATATTTGTCTGCTCACGGCTTCAAAGTAACCTCTAGAATACTTTCCCGATAATATTTCGAATTTACCTTGCCAGGCTCGATGAAAACGATTGAAGAGCGCCCATCTTCGGTTACAGCGTTCCAAACCATTACCTGTGGCGGATGCTGCCTCCTGGTGGCCAGTCGATGGCTCGAATTCTCGTATGAACGGTCGGTCAAATAAATCATATCGTTTTGGGAGAAATTTTCTCGTCAGAAAACAAAATGTTCGGAAATTGACTGCTTTCGGCCAAGCGAAGCAACTCCTTCGCTCTCTCAAGTCTGACTTGTAGCTGCTTTGGTGTGAGATCATGCGCCTTTTGGATCTTGTCAGGCTTGATTTTGAAATCATTTTTCAGTATGCGGCGGATGCTACGGTCAAATATTTTCTTTCAGTTCTTTCACCATTTCGCGTGACATTGCAGCTTTTGGTGACCACCTCCATGACGTTTCGCGATGCTTCCAGTAACTTTCAGGTGCTTGAGCTTTTCCAGCGAAATATAATGCAATCACACTATTACGTTTGAAACCCATTACTGATTTTTTTTCGCGTTTACTCTCGGCGAAATGCTTTCGCGCGCTTGTAATCAACGCCCTGGACTGTCATTTAGCCAACTAACAGACAGCTGATGTCCGTGCATCAGCTGCGCGAGTGGTCTAAAGTTGGTTACACTTCGAGTTCCGGACCCTGTACAGTGTTATTTAGAGATTACGACTTATAGTCTTGGGCATATTTGTGGCAGACAGCGCGGCAGGCCATGCGGGCAGGCCACGCACAGTATATTTGAAAAGTGCAGGACTCCAGCTTTCCAACAATAGCGTTTTTTCGTCCAAAATCGGAAGTCTCTAGAGTTTCCCTAATGCTTTTAAGCTGTAAGGCTTTAGGTTCTCGGAGAAGCTAATTTTCATTCTCAAACGTTTTAAACTAAAATTTATCGAGTAAGAAAAAAATGGGTTGGTGTCGAAATTCTGTATGTACAAAATTCTAAAAACAAAATTCTGCTTTTTAAAATTCTGCTTTTTTAAAATTCTGCTTTTTTAAAATTTTGCTTTCTAAAATTCTGCTTTCAAAATTCTGTATTATTATATAAAATTCTGTATTAAAATATAATGTTAACAATGTTAAAGAGGTAATGTTGTTATTTAATTTATTATTATTATTATTATTCGAGATATTAAATAAAAAAAAAAATAATAATAATTTTTTCTTCAGTTTCGATAGAATCCACAGTATTTTTGCGTAGAACTTCTTTTCGCGTGGGCGGCCTTCGGACGCGCTTCAAAAAAATAACCCTCATCAGTCCAACTCCGGCTACGCAATCCACCGTATTTTTGCGTAGAACTCCTTTCCGTGTTAAAACCATTGAGGCCTTCCAGCCTTTTTTTTATTCAATATCTCGAAAACTAAGCGAGATATCAAAAAAAGTTACTCATTCATTTCGTTTTCTTTTGTCGATTTCTATAAGAATCCGCCATAAGATTGCGGCGCCACGGAAACAGCAGAATCCCCTCGTACATATGTGCATACCTACATTAATTATAGTTGATAACAGTTATACATTGGTATGTACATATGTTTGCAATCAAATATTACCTGGAGATGAGAACTTTGACTCTCTTCTTGTATGACGAAAATCACAAAACTTGAATAAAGCAGAATTTTTCGCATTAAACATGCAGAATTTTGAAAAAGCAGAGTTTTAGAAAGCAGAATTTTAGAAAGCAGAATTTTAAAAAGCAGAATTTTAAAAAAGCAGAATTTTAAAAAGCAGAATTTTTTTGCAATTTACAGAATTTTGTCACCCAGAATTTTGTAATACAGAATAATGACACGCTCCCAAAAAAAAACACACCCAAAACAGTTCGGATTAATACTATATTTTTGAACTCACGATGTAATTTTTGTTTTTTCTTAAGTTTTGGAATTTTTATTTAAACTATTTTTGTTAGAATACGAATTACACTTTTTCTAATCAAAAAAGTAAAGATTGACATTTTCAGCGTCACTCACTGTATATATATACATATGTACATACATGTATATAATACAATTCATTCAAGTTCCCAACCGAAAATAATGTTAAAAATGCCAGCAACAGCATTTAGTTCAATAATCCTTGCATACTTTATTTAGTCCATTTTCAAACATTTATATTATTGCCTGGTACATATTACGTATAAAATATTTAAATACATACATACATACATCCATCCATATATACATACATGCGAGTACATAGTATTTATAGTAGGTTGAATACTACAACAAATAAATATTTTCGGGAATGATTAACTTTTTACATTGGGCTGTTTTAGAAAACATACAAGTACACGAAAACACATCCATACGTACGCAAAGTATGCAAAGTATGTTTCTTCCTTAACATTTGCACGAAAATTACTCGCATTTAACGCAATACTTTAAAGCCGCCAATCAACTTAATAAAATCACTATATTGCTTTAAACCTTCGCCATTCGCTTCGGCATAGTAGGGCAACTCTTCCAAACGCTTCACCCACTCAGCAATTTTGGGGTATTTGCCACCATCAAGTTGAGCAAAATTGAACAAAGTGGTTATTGTAGCGATAAGTGAGAAATCCGCAACTGTTAGTTGATCTCCAGCCACGTAAGCGTGTTCCTTCAAGAAACTCTCCAGTCGTTCATAGACTTGATAGATGGCTTCAATTTTGGCATGTGTAATCACATTATTTTTATTAAAAATCGGTCTGCTAATATTAAGGAAAGTGCGATCGAATACCACAGTAGCCTCATAGAATAAAAACTGGTTGACTTTCGCACGCTTGATCAGATCCTTTGGATAGAGCGAATCATCTGTGCCGTACTTGTCAACTAGATATGTGATAATGGCGTGTGAATCAGTGAGTATCTCACCATCGTCAGATAGTGCTGGCACAGTGCCATGTGGGTTAATGGCAAGGTATGCGGGCGTACGATTCTCTCCTGTTAATAAATTTAAAAATTTGTATTCAAAAGGCACATTTAACGCTTTCAATGTAAGCAAAACGGCCCGACTCGGCGCGCTTCCACCTATGGCATACAAAACTATTTTTCCCATTGCTATTGTCGATTTCCGTAAATACGAGTACGAGTATTGATGAACGTAAATAAATGATATGCGTACGTTGACGTTGAACTAACGACTAATTGATTGCGGCTCCTGTAAAACTAGCATACTTATCTATGCAAGTGTCTAAAGTTGGATTGTTGCTGAGTGAGTGGAGTACTGAGATAACATTCGATTAGAATTTAACCATTTTTCGGTGAGATATGTATGTATGTTAACCGATTAGCACACACTCACTTTTACACATATATAATACCTACATAAATGCAATGGCGGACCCAGAAACTTTTCAAGGGGATTAACTTTATTCAAACTGTACTGCGTCAAATTCAAACTTGGAAATTCTGCAGCGCTTCCAATCCAAGACTCTACGCACCCTAGTCAACGCTCCGTGGTACGTGACAAATGCCCAAATTCATCGGGACTTAGACATCCCTTCAATAAAAGAGGAAATACAAAATGTAACCAGTAAATACCGAAATCGACTTCAATCGCACCCAAATGAACTGGCCTCTACGCTCATGTCACCATCATGTGTCTTTTTAAGGTTGAAAAGAAAAACACCAATTCAGCTCGTCCAAGAGCCATCTATTGAATTATTTATTAGAAAGGATATTTCACTGGAAATATTCCTTTAATACTAAAATCAAACCCACTCTTAAATGTAACCAAATATTTGTAAAATGTCTTCTAAGAATTGTAAGTATAGACAGAATACAAAATAAAGTTAAAAAAAAAAAAAAAAAAAAAACTGTATTGACATTTAACTCCTTAACCTGTTGTGGAACTTTTTCATTTATTTTCAAAGCGAAGAATGCAGTTTGGTTATGTGTGAGCGTCGTTTTCCCCCTCCAAATTGTGGCTGGTCTTGATGTTTCTCCCCTACAAAAATTGTCTTCGATGTCGTGTTGTTATTGTTGTTATAGCAGTGCATCAAGCCCAGTAAGTGCGGTGTAGTCACCGAACGCCATCGTCTATACGATGCACTAGACAGGCGGTGGCAGCCTTTGGTCGAGGAATAGCAGATTATTTTTATGAGATGCTTTCTCATGTTAGATATGTAGTTAGAGGTCGCAGACTTCCTCGCCATCCAACGCCTACTGGTGAAACACTGCGACGTTTAGCCGCTCGCCTCGAAGACACTGGCACAACACGAGATGCTGCCAGGCGTGGCAGACCCCGGAGTAGCCGTTCTGCAGAGAATATTGCAGCTGTAGCCGAGGATGTCATGGAAGCGCCGTCGACATCGACCAGACGACGTGCCACGCAAATGGGTATCAGTCGACGGTCTTTACAGTGAATTTTGGTACAACATACTAACATACGCTCAAGCCATCTTTAATCACCACCAAGAGGAAGATGATTTTTCATCAAAAATAATCATGAGTGATGAGGCTCATTTCCATCTTAGCGGGTACGTAAATAAGCAAAATTTACGCTTCTGGGGCACTGAAAATTCGCGTGTAACCCATGGAGAGCCATTACACCCGCTCAAAGTCACTGTATGGTGTGCTCTTTTCGCTGGAGGAGTCATCGGACCTTTTTTCTTCGAAGACGTCGCGGGCCAAACGGTTACTGTGAATGGTGAGCACTACAGAGCAATGATCAACGAGTTCTTTTTGCCGCAACTTGATGAATTGGGATTGGAAAACATGTGGTTCCAACAGGACGGTGCAACGGCACACACTGCACGTGCCACAACCGATATGCTGAAGGATGCATTTCCCGGGCGCCTAATCTCCCGTTTTGGCGATTTGCACTGGCCAGCAAGATCGCCTGATTTGACCGCTCCAGACTTCTTTTTCTGGGGCTTTTTGAAGTCGCGGGTTTATGTCAACAAGTCTCAGACTCTTGCAGCTCTTAAAGACAATATCCGTCAAGAATGTGAGGACCTATCGCCGGAAGTTTTGGCCAAAGTGATGGAAAATGCCATAAAAATGGCTCAAATGGCACTCAACTGTGGCGGCGGCCATTTACATGGCATCATATTCTCGACTTGATGTAAAAAAAATTAAAAGACCAAATAAAAATAATCCATAAGAAGAATCAAAGTTTTTCATTTTTTTTTTAATTACAGCCAAAAAACATCGCAAGGTTACTTTTGCACCACCTTGTAAAAGTACATCAACACAAACTTTTCTCGCTCGCCTGAGTTTTTGATTGGCGCGATAACCGCTTAGTCGATTTTGGCTGAATTTAAGAAAGCGCTCCAGTCGTTTCTTCCGCATGCTAGCCAACACCAGTTGGACACACCAAATCAAGCCAAGTCTTTTCCACTAAATATCTCCAACGCAAAGAGGCCTTCCTCTTCCTTTACTACCACCAGCAACTACCACATCGAATACTTTCAGAACCGAAAGTTTGTATTCATTCGGACAATGTGACAGCGGTGCTGCTGATTCTTTATTCGCTGCGCTATGTCGATGTGCCGCAAAGCTCATACAGCTCATTGTTCCATCGCCTACGATACTCGCCGTCGCCACTGTGCAAAGGTTCAAAAATTTTACGCAAAATTTGTCTCTCAAACCCTCCAAAGAACGCCTAATTGGATGTTGCCATCGTGCAAGCTTTTGCGGCATACAATACCAAGCAAGCTTATGCGATATACAATGCCTAGAGTCTTATAAAGTGCTTGTTTTGCTCGTCGAAAGAGGACTTTACTACTCAATTGTCAACTTAGTTCAAAGTTGCACTTGTTGGCAAAAGAGATTCTTGTTTGATGTCAGGTGGTACTTCGTCTTGCCCTTGTTCACCAACAGATTCATTCGCTTTGCCTCTTTATCTAGCATAGAAAAGGCAGAACTAACAGCGCGTTCTGATGATGTCAATATCAATGCAGCTTTAAAATTGATGAAATTATGGTTTGTATTTCTTCTTCTTTCATGGATATTTTCCTAGACCGGCGTATTCTGAATATCTGGTTAATTGAGGACTTTCCAGGGCTAAAGTCGTACTGATAAGGTCCAATCTGTTGGTTGACGATGACTTCAGTCTTACGCACAATATACTCGATAGAACCTTGTGCGCGATATTTAGAAGGCTGCAACCACTCTGGGCAACCACTCTGGGTATCTTCCGAATACCAGTTTGGGAGCAAACTGAACATATGTGATGTGCGTGTGATGTGCGCTAGGTTTGGAACCCGCCTTGTGAAAAAGAAACTCCCAATGAAAATAAAATCAGCGTGTCGGATAAGAACTCCCTACCCTCATTGAAATATATACTATTATACATACATACTTTAATGGTAGTTTAATAGCAGAAGCTTTTTGATGTGATTTTTCCGACGGAGAAATTTTAGAAATTTATAATGTGACTCTCAATTGACCCCCATTAGCCCCAACAGTCGATAGCCTCTTGCTTATACATATGCGTGAATTTGAGTATCTATACAAATACATACGCATAGGAATAAACGAAGAAATATTTATAAACTAATCGTTTAAAATCACATACGCACTGTCTTCGTTATCAAAGTCAGCATGACGAATTGATATTTTATCTTGTACATGTCGTATATATGTATGTATGTGCATAAAACCCCTGTAATATCGACCGACTACATTTGTGATTATCACGCACTTTTGTGTACACTTTTAAGAAATATTAAGGGGATTCTGAAAAATAAAATTTTCGATCGTAGTCTCTATATTATGAACACAAATATTGCCGTTATTTTTTAAATTAATTGCCACTTCTGTTAGGTGTTTGACCGAGCTCCTCCTGCTATTTGTGGCGTGTGTCTTAATGTTGTTTCCATGGCAGCCGGTTCTACGTTACCGGAATGACTCGGGTTTTTCCCGACTAAGGGCTGCCGCCCCAGTAAACTAACCCTGTCTAGTGAACTGTTTATGTTGTTCCACAATTTTAAGCCGATTCCGAAAGGGAAAAGGTTTTTTATGAGGAGCTTTTTCATGGCAGAAATACACTCGGAGGTTTGCTATTGCTTACCGAGGGGCGACCGCTATTAGAAAAATGTTTTTATTACTTTTGCTTTCACCGAGATTCGAACCAACGATCTCTCTGTGAATTCCGAATGGTAATCACGCATCAACCCATTCTGCTACGGCGGCCGCCATTCTTCTCATATAGACCTAAAATGTAAAACTATAAACACACCACTATTTTTTTTATATAAACTAGCGTACCCTCGCCCGCTTCGCTAGACGATAAATTCAATGATTTGCTGAAAGAGAATAAAATTAATACGAAACAAAGCAAATTCTTTGATACAATTTCATTCGAACTTTATTGTAACACTTTTTGGTAGACAACGTTTTTGGTTTTGCATCTTTCGCGTGAATAATGACGATGGTTTGCCAACTCGTGAGCAAGCTACATACAATTGTCCATGAGAAAAAATTGGGTATTCTAAATTAATACCGCACATTTGTAGAGACTGTCCTTGCGCCTTATTAATTGTCATAGCGAAGGCAAGGCGAATAGGGAACTGCAAACGTTTGAAATCGAATGGTAAATCCGCCGGAATCAGTGGAATTCAGGGTATCAAAATGTCTTCTCCTTTGTACTTCCCTTTCAAAATTGTTGCTTCGATAACGTTACCCATTAGCTTCTTCACAGCGAGTCTGGTACCGTTGCAAAGTCGGGGCACATTAATGTTGCGCAGCATATAATCGGTGCTCCAATTTTTAATCGTAAATTATGAGGTAGTAGGCCTGACAAATCGAGTGAGTTTAAGAATTCAGTTGCATAATTTACGACATCATCTTGATCAGTAAATAGTGGCCATTGACTTACTTATATGCAACTATGTCACCAGGTATTTGATCCAAAATAGCTACATTTATATCATTTACGTCCTTATTTTTCCCAGCTAAAATTGCTCTTTCGCTGAGCCAATCATGGTTTTTGTAATGTTGAACTATATTTGGAAATACACTCTGTATCAATGCCTCTTTAGACTGTGCAAAAGTGCAGAAATTGTTAGGCAATGTTATCATTCCTGTTGTTTTTGAAAAAAGGTTTATTTTTTTGGTTAAAAAGTGTTTTTTGAAGTTTTGAAAAACACTTCGCTCTAACAAATTTCTTCTCAGTTAATTGCTGAAAATTAAATATTTTGAAAAAACTATTTTTTTTTAATTTAACGTTTTTGAGAAAATTTTGTTCTTGAAAAAATTTCATACTTTTCTAAAAGTTTAAATTGATTTGTTAAAAAAGATTTTTTTCCGCTTTGAAAAACACCCCCTCGAAAAAATGTATTCTCTATTAATAGTGGAATATGAAATGCTTTGAAAACACCATTTTTTTTTAAATTTTGTTTGGTTTTCAGAAAATTTTGTTTTGAAAAAATTTCATACCCTTGAAAAAGTTTTATTTTATTTTATTTGTTTAAAATTTTTGAAATTTTTTTTTTGTAATTTTAGAAAAACACCTCTTCGAAGAAATTTCTTTTATCTTTTTGAGGAAAATTTGGTTTTGAAAAAATTTCATGCTTTCGAAATTTTTTTATTTTACTTTATTTCTTCAAAATTTTTGAAAACAATTTTTTTTATAATTTTCGAAAAACACCCCTTTGAAAAAATGTTTTCTATGTGACATAGTGGTATTCCATTAACTTTTAGGATTATAGTCAAATACTTACAAATATCTACGCTTTCACAAATAGCAACAATAAACAAATTTCCTCAAAACCAAAAAATTTACTTTTTTTCTAAAAAAATTCTAAACAAACAACGTAATAAATTTAGAATTTTGTGTTCACGAAAAAACAGTATTGTTTTTATTGTATTAATTGAAAACCAAAATGTTGCAAAAAATCAAAACAAAACTAAATTATTTTTTTGTGTTCATTTGGTCCATATGTTCCATAAAAAGTTGATATGGTAAATAATATGCAGGGTCTGATACACGCAAATTTCCATTGACCATTATAGTGACAAAATTATCGATCACCAATTCCAACAGGATTTCAAAATCAGAGTTGGAATGAGTTGTTGTGTGGTGTACTTCTGAAAAAATGAGAAATAAACAAAATAAATCTAAAAATTCGAATTCTAACTTTATCTTGTGTATGTTCTTATTACCTTTGAATTTTTCCAATGAAGCACCATTCATTTTAAATTTTCCAAGAATTTTTTTTATCATTTCGCGTTTCTTTCCTTTTTCATTCGATTCCAACATTTGTTCATAGCCGAAAACATCGTTTTCATAAATACTTAGGACCTTAACTAATGCACCTTGGTACATACCTAACGCAGATATTCATCGCGACCTTGACATCGATACTATTGATGAAACAATACAAAGCGCTAGCAGAAGACACATAAATAGACTATTAACGCATACAAATCCTATGATGAGAAGACTACCAAATAAAGAAAAATCTACCCAAAGTCGGCTTAACCGTCAAACACCAACAGATCTTGCAAAATCCTTGTAATCAATTGTCAACTAATCGTATATGTCATTGTTTGTTAACCACTTGTTTTTAAATAATATGTATATATTTCTTCTAAATGAGCTTGGGGGCATTGGCCCTTCAATATCACTCTCATTCCATTTTTTTGTAAATCAAATTACTTATTGTCTAACGACAGGTGTAATATTTTATGGAAGAAATAAAAAAAAAAAAATTTTCATTCGAATCATTTGAAATTTCTGTATACAATAACGAAAAATTCAAAAAAAGTTGTACACATAAAATGAATGTCGATTCGAAACTTACTTTAATCTAAGAATCGAGCAAGTTTTTTTTTGTACAATATTTTGATTTTTTCTTTTTTTATATGAAGAAAATATTTAAAAGAAATTTTTTTTTGCTAAAAACCTTCCCCTAGTGGATCTCTATAATATGAAAAAAGAACGAATAAAATTGGCCTCGTATCGGCCCAAAAAAATGCGTACAAACGAACATCATTTCATTTTTATATATATAGATATAATTCATACTACAACAAAAACCGTGCAATGCAAAAGCTGAAACTCAGCACAAAATATTTCATGAAACTTTCAACTTTTAAACTAGAATTCACAAAATTTTTCTGGATACGCAGTTCTATAGTCCATACTTTTAGTAAGGGCTTGTTTAAATTTTTTGTATGTTACATATTTTTTATGAACCCATCTCAAAGCATAAACAGCATAACGTTTAGATATTACAACTATGTAGTACAACATAAAGACAGTAACCAGCAATTTTCATCGAACAAATAGAAGAAATTAAAGCTAATATGCGTCAAAATGTATGGGTCAAAATAAATGTATAAATATCTAAGGTACAGGTGCTACTAGATGCCAATCTGATCTAAAACTGCTTTATGCTTGGGCCACCGATGATGAGTACTTGGCTGAAGCAAAGCCAAAGCTTCAACGTTGTCAATGTGCACTTAGAAGTTGACTGTGAGTCATGACATACTTTTACGCTACCTCAATGACGAGTAGCATATCAAGATCACGATGGAAGTCGGAGTATGGAGCATTGACGATGTTGCGCAACACTTTATTTTGGAATTGTTGGATAATAGTAATGCAAGACTCGCTTGAGTATCCCCATAGCTGAATGCCATATATGTCCGGACCGGTGTAAGAATTGGGTTACATAGCAGTAGCAGACTATTTGCAGAATAGAGTGTCTACCAATAAGGTAAAGAATAATTTTTGATTTTAATTCTGGATCTTCACGCTTGTTCTTGACATGCGCCTTCCAGCGCAGTGGTATCATTGTAAATTTTTTTTGTTGACGGTTCTAGGCTTTTTCTTCCACATACAAAAAACACGAGCCGCACTTCGTATGGAAGAAAAGGTGTGACACCTTGGCGACAAAAAAATTAATTTAATTAAGGGCATTTTGTCGTCACCTGAAAGTTACACTTTGTTAAACTAAAGGCCTCTTCTTTTCGCCATGCGTTAGCAGGCGTTCATAAGTACTGTGTTAGAGATGAAGACACCATTTAAAAAAAAAAAATTGTTTTTCAACATAAAGGGACTATGTTTGTATTAGACCCTTTTAGAAAGATTTACTTCTCCCAAAGCTCCGACCGATTTTTTAACCCCTCCAAAATGAGGATTTTATGAATTCTCTAAAATATGTACGCCTCTGTCTCGGGGATGATGCAGTTTAGCGGCGACAACTCCGGATGAATGTGCAGGTGCGTTACTGTGGCAGAACAGCACCTTCTTTTTCGCCAAATGCAGCCGTGTCACTTTCAATTTTATGGTAAAGCGGTCCAATAACTCTAGTATTGTCCAGTGATCGTTCTTCCTTTTTCTAAAAAATCCATGGGGATGATGCCGTTCGAATCGCAAAAAAATTACCTTTCGGGCCGATGCGACTGATTTCGCCTTCTTTGGAGCAGATTCTCCGGCATAAATCCATTCTTTTTATTGTTGCTTAGTTTCTGGTGTGTAATGATGAATCTAGGTTTCATCAACGGTGACAACTCGACGCAAAATTCCTTCGGAGCTCACTTAAATTGCGCCCAACACTGCTTCGAAGTTAACAGTTGCATCCGCTTGTTGTTGCTTGTGAGCAATCGCGGCACCCATCGGGCTGACAATTTTTCCATCGCCAACTTATCATGTAAAATATTAATTACCATTTCGGTCGACACACCTATGGCCTCTGTTACTTCGCGCACTTTCGTTCGTCGTTCGTCGTTCAGCGAGAATCATGTCGTGGACTTTTTGAATGATTTCCTCGGTAACCACGTCTGCTGGGCGTCCTGGTCGTTCCTCATCAAAAACGGATGTTCGCCCACGTTTAAACTCGTAGAACCAATATCTAACTGTGGCCATAGATGGCGAAGCGTTCCCATAGACAGCATCCAACTCTGCTTTTAACTCCCCCTCCTAACGCGTCTTACTCGAATAGCTGGCAAAACCAAACTAACCTATCAATCAGTCTGAAATTTGTTTTGCCGTCGTTTGATAGACGGCAGCACTCGATGCTAATACCAACTTCCCTCAGTAACGCCTTCTGTTATCAAACACGGGTATTTACCGAACCGTCCTCGTATATTGGCAACGCAGAAATAGAGCTGCCTTAAATTACATGTGTTTGTAAGATTGTGAATTATACCAGTATAATGAGGTATGGCCATACTTGCTAGCGGCGAATCTTGCTCGATAACTTTGTTGTTGCTTCCCCTTGGATTTTTTTCGTCCAGTTAATCGAACATAAAGATAGCGACCAGAAAAGTGGCGAAAAGAAGAGGCCTTAAAATTCAATGAACAATAAAGCGGCAGACCCGGAAAAATTCTAAAAGTTCTGGTTAAACAATTGAAAGTATAAACAATTTTGTACAAAGTTTGAAATTTTGCATTACATGGTTTTTGTTGTAGTATGAACTATATTTTTATAAAAAAACTTTTTTTTTTCAACTTGTGTATATGAGAAGAAATCGTAAGGGTCCGAATTAATAGTAGTTAGGGCAAGTACATACTATCGGGTGTTTTTCTAGCTGAATGAGAATTATGTACAATGATAACTATGACTGCTGAAAATGGCAAACTGTGTTCTGTTAAGTAAGATTGGGTAAGTCATCATCGTCATACCAACGCTTCCAATTTGTGGAAACTTACTTTGAAAAAAAAGGATAAATCTGTTCCCGAAGTTCATAAAACGTCGTCCTTTTCAACTATTGGCCTTTGTCCTTCGACTACGTGGAAAATTTTACCTAAGGATCTCCTCTTACGTGCCTATAAAATACAGTTCGTGCAAGAATTCACGCCATATGACCATCGCTCACGTCGCATGTTTGCTGATTGGGCTCATTTAGATTTATCATTCGGATTTATTGGAAAAAGTAGTCAAATATTGAACTGATCGCATAAACCATGCAACTCGGAGTCGCGGTGAACATATGCCGGATATCATATTCAAAAAGTAAGTGCCATGAAGTCATTCAAATAATATTAGTTTGGGGAAAAAGAAATCCATTATCTCGGTAGATGACTGTAGTTATCGATATCTCGTAAAATATAATTTAAAGTTTATGCACGTTTTCAAGGTGACATTTCACACTAAAAAAATCGTTGTCTGTTTTTTGTTTGTTCCATTACAGGGAAATTGTGGTTGCCGATATTGTAACAGCTGTTTGCGTGCAATTTTGGTTTCGTCAAATCCGTTCAGGCATTTTTTATGTTAAAGATGCACCTCACACATGCAGGTCCGTCGTCGAAAATGTCGATAAAATCACAGATATAATCGAAGTTGACCGGCATGTCAATAATCGTAGCATCGTCCAGGAGCTAAAGATCGACCATAAAATAGTTTTAAACGATTTGCGCAAAATAAAAAATAAGAAGAATGGAAAAATAAGTTCTCAAGCTCTTAAAAAACTCACGATATAAAGGGTTTTCCAATAAGAGGTGTTATTTTGATAAAATATTAATGGTTTCGTTGCTTGTGTGGCACGTAGCGCAGTCTTGTTGAAAATAAACGCTGTCCAGATCAATACCATCCAATTCCGGCCATAAAAAATCGTTAATCATCTCTCGATAGCGCAATCCATTCACCGTAACTTCATTTTCGAAAAAGTAAGGTCCAATGACCCCGCCGGACCATAAATCGCACCAAACAGTCACACGTTGAGGATAGAGAGGCTTTTCAACAATAACTCTTGGATTCTCTGAGCCCCAGATCCGACCATTTTGCTTGTTGACAAAGCCACGGAGGTGGAAATGCGCCTCATCACTCAAGATGATTTTTCGATGGGACTCCGGATCATTTTCATGCATTTCAACGACCCTATCAGCAAAATCACGACGTTGTTGATGATCGGCCGGCTTGAGTTCTTGTGTTAACTGGACTTTATAAGCCTTAAGACCCAAATGTTTATGCAAAATACGGTGTAACGACGTTTGTGGAATGCCTAATTCCAAAGTACGACGAGGAATGGACAAACCAGGGTTTTCTTCAACACTTTCGGCTACAATAGCAATATTTTCGGCTGCTCTTGAGCGAGGTGCACGGCTTTTATTCTTCACATCACTAACTTGTCTCAACAGCTGGAATTTTTTCACCAATTTCTGTATTGCGGTCCGACAAGGTGCTTCACGATAACCCAAAAATGTTCGACTTTTACGAACCATCTCTGCCAAATTTCCACCATTTTTATAGTGAATTTTAATAATTTCGGTGCGTTGTTTAAGCATGCATCGTTCCATTTTCATTAATGGCGTAGTTTCTACTTGTCAAATATCAAAAAATGGCAGCTTCAAAAGTGACATCTACCGAAATACACACCTGTTATTGGAAAACCCTTTATATGAAGGTGCCAAGCCTTATCAAACTAATATGCAATTTGCTGTGATACACTAAGCATATTTTGTAATTTTGCGACGGCCAAATAAGTACTGCCAATTAAAAAAGAAAACAACAATAATTACACCAAAACTGACCTCGAAATGAAATTATTTTGAATTTTCATTGCAGTAAGAAAACATAAATAAGTAGAAAGCACACGTGTTCGCGCACCCTTAAACATTTCAAATGAGTCCAAACAAAGATTTGCTTTACTCAAAATTTACAATAAACCTGTTTGAATGCATTGAAGTATTTACTACATACATACTTATATAGTATATATAATATGTCTATACGAGTATGCATCTCCTTGTGTATGTGTGTGCACATACGTGTGTACATATGCTGTATGCGTGGACTGGAATATCAAGTGTTTAGAAATTTAATTAAATTTCATTGCTCATCGAGTCGACCAAATGCCACCCCTCACAGTTACATGCATATCTCACTACATTTAGCACACGCCAAACACCGGGTGATCGCTGCGTTGATGAAGCGATGCCATGACGATTCGGTTTTATTAAAAAGCCAAATATGCACAATTATTATGCTATACGACCAACCACTTGACAGCCCAAACCCTTGGCTAAACTTAAATAGAAGCACAAATGTCCTTGCTCATAGTCTTCACAGCACTTCCCTTCAGCTTATCGTACATTGACTGCACCGCTGCACAGCCCAGCCGCTCGTCGACGCTTATTTGCTTTTTAATAAAACAGGTGCTTGCCGACCTTTGGCGTGGTCCATACTCGCATGTGTACATGTGCCGTATCCTCTCCCTCTCCCTCACCCACTGCTACCTTCACTCCAACCGTTTTTGCTTTCGTATGTGTTTGTACGTGTGTTGGACGCATTATAGCATCTTTTATCATTTAATTTCACATTTCATTCATTTCATCTCCATCTTCCAAAAGTAAAGCACAGGACCGGCAGCATGCGAAATCGCTTTGGCTGTCCACCAGCAATACGTATCAACGTAAGCCGAAGCAGGAAGAGCATCATTCAACCGAACTACCCTCATTGGACAGCATTCAGTGGCAGCACGACGTGGCAGTGATGAGGTGACCTCGCACAATATTGTCTATAGCTCAGTTGCTCAATCACTCTGTCGTTCAATTTTCAGATCCCTGGATTGCTGCTGGGTAAACGCAGCGCATTGCTTCGGTCGTGACTATTAACAATTGTCATTTTTCATTTCTCCACGGCCATTTTCAAAATCTTATATTGGTTGCAACAACAATAATAACGATTACAAAAATCAAGGGTCGGAAAGTTTTCTGCGCACAAAATCGAAGCAAAAGTGGCAAAAGACATTGGCATAACAGTTTAAGCCAGGTCCGTTTAAGATTTTTATGCACAGTAAAAAATTTCACTTATATTTGCTACAATGTGTTTTTATAGACCAGTTTTTAATAGCAAGAAATTCAAGCTGGGAAAATACAGGGTTTGATAGAAAAGTAATGAGCCTTCCCGCGCGGAGCGTCTGCCAAGCGATCAACCGAATCGGCTGGTGGGGGAAAATGATCGTTGGACCTTCCCCTTCCACTAGAAACTGGTCCCAGTTCGCTGGCAACAGCGGTGCAGTCAAAATCGCTCCGCGCGTGAAAGCTGCTTTAAAAGTGTGTTAAGATTTTGTAATGGCGAAAATGCAGCGATCGTTGGAGCAGCGTTACTCGATCAAATTTTGCGTAAAGCTAAACAAAACGAATACCGAAACCATTGGGCTACTCAAGGAGGCTTACGGGGACCAATCTCTGTCCAGTGCCCAGGTAAAACGGTGGCACAAGTCGTTCAAGGAAGGCCGGGAGGACGTCCAAGACGAACAGCGATCTGGAAGACCATCGACGACGCAAACAGACGAAGATGTGAACTGGGTTCGTGAAGGGGTTTGTACCTCCAGGAAGCAGTGTAAACGCGGAATTGGCTGAAAAACCGCGTCGCCCGGGTTCGGCCCAACCTCGTCAATAATTAGACCCTTCATCACGACAATGCGCCGGCGCACACCGCCTTCCTCTGCACCTCTGCATTGGCCAAGATGGGGGTTCCGTGCTTCCCCACCCTCCCTACAGCCCAGACCTGTCCCCTCCGGACTTCTTCTTGTTCCCGCGCCTGAAAAGAAAGCTGAAAGGGAGGCGTTTCGACTCCACCGAGGCGATCCCAAAAACTATGACAGCCGAATTGAACGCGATTCCGGCGGATGAGTTTAAAAAATGTTTCCTGCAGTGAAAAGACCGTTATCAGCGGTGTATTGACGATCAGGGTCCTATTTTGAAGAATATTAGTTGTATAAGCCAAAAGGTTTAATAAAACTGCTTAAAAAAATAAGGCTCATTACTTTTCAATAAAACCCTGTATAGAGTCAGCCAAAATTTGAATTATAGTAAAGAGAATGAAATTCCCAAAAACGCAGGAATGCAAAAAATTAATTACTTATTTTTGTTGTTTGTATTTGACCAAAAAAAAATTTAAAATTTTTTAAAGCGGGATATAAATTTCTAACGATTTTTATTCGAATGCTGTCCGTAAGCCGACTTACAACAGTTGTAAACGAATTTAAATTCATTCGAAATTTCAGTTTGAGGACAACACGTGGTTTTTAGATTTAGGTTTGGGTGATTGCCACTAGCCACAAGGGCTGAGAGGGGGCTCACTAAGGCCTCCAGCTATTGAGATGCCACTAATTTGGGCTAAAGATCCGCCTCTAATTCCCAATTTGGTGAAACAATTTCGTCTGAAACGAAATATAAAATGTCTGCCAGACATCCAAAAAAGTAAGAGTTTAGACAGCGATATGGCGTTTTGGCAAGGACGGGACAGTGGCAGAAGAGGCCTTCAACACTTTCCATCTCTTCTCGTTTCTGCAGCTGCAACAGAAGTTATTGGAGGGAAACCCCGTAGGTTTCGCATACGTTCACATTAGATACTGCTCGGCGATTCTACGAACTGTTGTACTAATGGAAGGTCGCTATAGCTTGATAAGGGGTGTAGTTCTGTGTTCATTTTTTCTAGATCAGACTTGTCTTGTTACCTCACAAGTGGGCTCCGTGATTCTTTTACTATTTGCTTGCCTGCCGATAGTTTACCTGAAGTTAAAGCAATGCCCACATAGTGGGCGAAATTGATTTAAGATCAGTTCCCCTTCTAACAAGCTTATTTACGATGCAATTTCCAGGAATGTCTTTGTGTGCCCTAAGCTAGCTCATTTTGGATATTTCTACATTCGGTTGCTACTTTAGATGATGCGTCCTGGCACTGTAGAAATTTAAAGGCAGGTTGATTATCAGAATAGATAGCGATCGGTTATGCTACGACGGACGAGTCCCTGACTTACAACTTAGCCTCCCTTATAGCTATTAATTTACCTAGAAAGGCACTGCGGTAGTCGTGCCCTCAGCAGGTTTCAAACGCAAATACTTTAATTTTTCTATTTCAATCTGCCCAATATTATATTCTATCACTCCTGCTGTTTTTCGGGGTTTCGCGAGTGGCGTACCTATTCACACCGCAATAATTTTCCAAAAAATTTCTGTTGAATTTCCTGTTGTTTTTAGCTCATTCAATTCGCAACACAAACGGTGGTCTAATGGTTTCAACTTCTACACCAATTGGGTATTTGATTGGGTGTAGTCCAACATTTTGCTTGAAATTCTTCTCTAAAAAGAGGACAGGGGCGATGACTTCTGCGGCACTCATAATATTATATAACCACTTACTGGATGAATATTTTCCACATGTAGACCAAGTGTTCATTATGCTCGCCCCAACGTATGGCACTAAAGCGTGGACGATGACAATATCCAATGAAGCGTCGTTTTGCACGTTGGCGACCGCGAATATCGTAGGCGATAGAACGATGAGCAGTATGAATTTTACGATAACATACACATAAAGCTCCGGCAATGAAAGTATTCGATGCGGTACCAGCTGGTGGTAGCAGAGGAAGAGGAAGGCCTCTTTTGTGTTGGGAAGATCAGGTGGAGAAGGACTTGGCTTCACTTGGTGTGTCCATCTGTGGCGCTTTGTTAAACTTGGCCAAAATCGCGTAAGCGGCTATCGTGCCAATTAAGTAGAAGAAGACAAAGTGCTACTTGAGTTTAATGCACAAAACGTGAATTTCGGAAACGATTTGCTACGCAAATTGTCAGAGTTTGGTTGAGCAAATATTCCTATCGAAAGTTTTGTATCTTAAAGAAAAAAGCTGGTACAAATAAAAGTATTCTATTCTCTACAAAATTTTGAATAGCCTTGCCGTTGTCGTTTCTCAGAGCTGTAACATCAAGTTTAAATGTCGATTTGAATTTGATTGAGATTTAACAACTGGTCTTATAAAATATCAATATAGCTTTACTTCATCAATGCTTCACTCCTGCTTCTGGCGAAGTAAATTCCTCGTTAAGCTAGCCTAGCTTAACAATAACCTAACTTTGCTGTTTTACTTAGAAAATTACAATTTGATATCATCTTGCACTATACACGGTTATAACTATTCGTTTAGGCACTGAAGATCTCTCGAAAATTAAATATTACAAAGTGATTTTTTCAGTGTATGATACACTCCATTTCACCCATTCATGCATTCAGTAAAATCATTTGACATTTCTTGGCTGTTGTAATATGTTTCGCTGTAAATAATATCGTCGGTAATATCAAAAGTCAGCTAAGCTGACACCCTTTCATTTGTAAACGTTCGGGTACAAGTACGCGATTTGTACAATACATATAAACACAGATACATGTATGAATGTATGTAATCGTCTTTAGATGGTCTTCAATGCTTACGGAGAAAGGCGCACGAACGCAGGGATGATGGTAATTTGCCAACAATACGATTTTCAACACAAGGATTAACGGTCTTTTACACTATTTAAACGCTTCCACGTGACAGCAATATTCACAAAAGCGGAGAACAAAGAACCGAGGATATTAAAAAACAAAAAAACGAAAAATAAGAGCGGACGTATTGGGGTGGTGATGAAATTTGTTTGTAAATGATTATATGAGAGTGTCATTGAAGTGTTTTCCCATTGAGCAAAAAGGGGGTGAATAGATTTCGCGCGTATTTTTAAGCGCAAATTTTTATATGGGCGATCGACAGACACATAGATATGTTTATAAATCTACATACTATTAGCAGTACGGCGTTGTTGTTGTATTATTTTGTGCCAAAACGTTTCGGGTGTTTGGTGAATTTAATAAAAATACTTCTTGATGATTGCCATATCATCTTTAATTTGTGTTTTACATTCATGGGGTCGCACAAGTGCCAAATAATGAATCGCCCTCTTTCATTTGCTTATTCATATATTTATTTGTTGGAAAAATACAATATGTTTTGTGGGGTGTAGCAAAAGGCGAAGGTTTTGGGTATGTTTTGTGGTGTTGCTAGAGTAGACTGTGGAAAGTAAGAATTGGTACAGTGTTTTTCGCTAGGCTTTTGAGTCAAAATTTTATTGGTAAAATGTTAACATTTATTAAACAATTTCTTTCATTCTATTAACAATTATTAAAAAATGATTTGTCTTACAACTGTGTGGGTTCTAAAACATTTTCGTTATGAGAAATCAGAAGAAATGAGATGAACTAATTTTTAATCTTAGCAGGACATATTCAATATTAAGTAACTTCAAATGGCTCAATCGGAGCACTTTCGGCGGTTAAAATCATCAATAGGCCACAATTTCGCAAAAATTCCTGAAAAATGTAAACTCAGAGATTTCCAATTTATGTAAAAGGAATGGAGTCGAGTGATTTAGTCTATTTTGAACTCAAATTATGAAATTGTGTTCTGCGAGTATTTGGTACTTCGCTGTCGGACCTTATTAGGACAGGAATATTCAAAGGAGAATATTTTGAATCCCATTTTGCCACACAGCCTATCGGTGAGACGCTTATTATGCGTAAGCGCTTCTAATGTGGCGACTACCGACTCAGAATTTTGGTAGTATATATGTATATGTATATATATAATTGGCGCTTACACCCTTTTTGGGTGTTTGGCCGAGCTCCTCCTTCTATTTGTGGTGTGCGTCTTGATGTTGTTCCACAAATGGAGGGACCTACAGTTTCAAGCCGACTCCGAACGGCAAACATTTTTTGAGCAGCTTTTTCATGGCAGAAATACACTCGGAGGTTTGCTATTGTCTGCCGTGGGGCGACCGCTATTAGAAAAAACGTTTTATTCATTTTGTCTTTCACCGAGATTCGAATCTACGTTCTCTCGGAATCCCGAATGGTAAACACGCACCAACCCATTCGGATAGGGCGGCCGAATTTTGGTAGTACTTTTTAATAATTTCTAACTACCTAACTTCAGCATGATGAAAATGTATTGTAAATGAAAATGCCTTGATACCCCCAAGAAAATTTCGCAGAACAGAATCACACAGTCACGTTAAAGATCATTTATGTATATAAAAGTAACACGTCGCTGACACACCAAGCTAACCTTTAGACTCCTTATTGCAAGTTAGAAAATTGTTGGTAGACGAATTCTTGATTGTTAACGTCGCATATACAAAGGCCGAACGATTACACCAGATATGCATATACATCGTCCTCGATTGTGATCAGCCGGGTAGGGGTTGGTGTCGAAATTCTGTATGTACAAAATTCTAAAAACAAAATTCTGCTTTTTAAAATTCTGCTTTCAAAATTCTGTATTAAAATATAATGTTAACAATGTTAAAGAGGGAATGTAATTATTTAATTTATTATTATTATTTTTTTTATTATTATTCGAGATATTAAATAAAAAATAATAATAATAATTTTTTCTTCAGTTTCGATAGAATCCACAGTATTTTTGCGTAGAACTCCTTTTCGCGTGGGCGGCCTTCGGCCGCGCTTCAAAAAAATAACCCTCATCAGTCCAACTCCGGCTACGCAATCCACCGTATTTTTGCGTAGAACTCCTTTTCGCGTTGGCGGGTTTCGGCAGAATTTTTTTTTTAAGCGTTCTATATAATCAAAAGTCTTCTCCTGCTTCGAGAAGCGAGACGGCCAGTTTATTTATATAATACCTTGGACGTTAGATGTGAAACTCCGTGTTCTTTTCAGGATCAGTTGATGGGTCGTACTGTACAACCCATGAAGATAAGGAGAACACTGATAATAGCCACTTAGTACTTTTTAGGTCTTGATAGAATCGTACTACACTCTCTTATCCCTCTTTAAACTAGGGAATTGATAACAAGAGCAAACATTGCTGCGCTCTTTGACAGAGACCAGTAACTAGGGCCGGTAAGATGTACTTAAACTTGATTTCTATAATAGACGCAATAATAAACTGCCCTACTAGGTGTTTTTAGACAAAAACCTCAGACAAAAAGTAGAAGATATTCTTACTCTTATAAAGTGCCGCAAAAGATCTAGATTCTTTTTAATGACACAAAAAAGTGACTTCTTTTGAATTATATTTATGTTTACTGCTACTTTTGTCTCATTCAGTTCTCAGAATGACTAGGTGGTTCATTCGTTTTGGGCATCACAGTTATTCTATTAATCTTCGGGTACTTCAATTCCTGGAATTTTGTGTATCTATCTTTCTTACTAAAAGAAAGTTTCATTGGTTTTCTTTTTTTATTTCCTCATACTTTGCTGATTAAATCTTTGGAACGCTCCTAAAAACTGAACTATAAAAACTTGATTCTCCTAATTTTAATTTCCTGAAATGTAAACGAAGACTATAGCAGACTACCCCATATATAGTATGTAGTATCCAGTGTCAGTTCATAAGCTCTGGATAAACTGTTTAGTATGTCTTTGATCTGAACTCTCCATCTAGTGTAGTGTGAATTCCTTGCCCTCCCAGTCATTTATAAATTCCTTTATGTGGGCTTTGGTGAACCCACAAAAACGTTATGGTCCATAAAATTTTTATATAGCGCCTAATTTCGCTAGGCAGTTCACCTGTTCGTTGCCGTCATAACCTTCATGCCCAACTCATTATCTGCAAATTTCAAATGAGACATACGCTCCCATGGGTATCGATCTTTTAAAGTTCGGACTCAAACACATCCGCACCAGCCCTATCATCCGCAAGCTTCATATCAGATTTCCGTGTTAGGTTTAATGCCCCGAGTGCCCCAAACTAAAATAGTTATTTTTAGCACAGGAGTAACTTCATCGCCCAAATGCACTATAGGATTGTTTATGAATTTCTCATCACATGATATAAAAGGGTGTTTTCTCCCCTCGGCAAATAATGGAAAACTAACATAATAACTCGCACACCCATTGCCAATTTGACTATGCGGTGCTATTTTTCACTCCTTTGGGAAGCTGTTGAGTATTTGGGAAGCTATATGAGTATAAGTGATTAAGGTAAAACTGTTCTGTTTTTTTAATTTTATTTTTTTGATTTTCGCAACTAGTCGATCATCAGCAATTAAATAATCAAACTTTAATTAATAATTAAGTATAAATTGTCGGTGCCCCTCAATATCCAACTGCTTTTTACTATTGGTTAACGAATAGATGTTAAGAATGATAGATTACAAGATTTTGCCATCCTAAGCAAAATTGTGAGACTAACTTCGGCTGTCACGTCACTGGAGACTCGGCCACAACATCCTGCCGCTTATTTCCCACGTATTCTCACTCTCGTCCCATCAGTCGTTGCTCAGACAGCAACGAAGTAACAGAAGTCGTGATTACGTTTTTTTTCTTATATCATCAACACAATCTCGGGTTTTTCCTAAACAAATCGCTGTCATAACTCTGGTCCATCAGCAAATCAGCAGATTCCTTCAAAATGGCTGAGAGTCGGCTAATGGTCTGAACTTGGCCATATCTCTGCATTCTGTACATCGCGAATGTAACTACAGCCAACCATTAGTCAAATTGATACTGTGAAATTAAAAGGGGTTGACTAACATTAATCTCTTAGTTGACTTATGGTTCATAATGGAATTTATCACAATTTTTTCGGGAATATACAATATTTTATGAAATTCCTCAACGATATTGAAGGATAAAAATTGCAGAAATATTTTACACATTTTTTAGCATAGAATCTCATGAAATCTTCACATTCTTTTCTCATTTGATATCCACATGACTATGACAAGAATTAAAAAAAAAAAATTTCTTTACTTTTTGGTAAGAATTGTAAAGAAAAAAACTTATTTTGAATTATTTTAAAGTTCTTCTTTCATTTTATACCCACATGGCTTTAACAAAAATTGAAAAAAAAACTTCTCATGTTTTGGCATAGACATTATTCTTTAATGTGATATCTATATGCCTATGTCATATAATTTTATAGAATTAGGATTCCTTTTTTAATGCTGGGTTTTAACTGAAACTTTGAGGTCCCTTAACAAAGTCCTGACGGGATGGTGAATAACTAAATAAACAGATTTATAACCCATGGGTAATACCTGTAGTCTCCCGCCGTTATCAGTTTTCTAATTTTTGAGAAGCACTGTTGCATGGTGTTATTTGTAAAAATAAAGAAAATATGTATGCAAATATGTACAAATATTTTCTTGAAACCCTGATTTTGGACAGAGTTTCTAGCCATGTTTGATTTTTGTAAGTTTTACCTGAAAAGCTGCAGCGAAAGTCACTAAGAGCGGTCATCGGCCATTTCATCGTTAACCAAACGGCAATTGCTGCTTATTTTTCTTTTAATTTATGCGAGGAAAATTACTATATATGTTTCTTTGTTATTGTTGTACCTCATATAAGTATACTGCTTCTACTTTTTTAAGCTAAATCCGTTAGCAGCAAACCACTGTGCACCGTTTCCAAGTGATTTCGGCACGCTTCTGGTTTCAGCTATTACTATTGTACTTAGATGACTATGATGGTGATAATAGTATCCGGATGTGGATGCGGACGTTGCTGCTGACACTGATGACTTCAAGCTGTTGTTTATACTGCTGGTGATGATGCCACTGCGCTACACCCTTCAAACGCGTATAAGCATAAGAAAGAAAACAGGACTCTGGCAATGCGTATGGATGTATAGCAAATGAGGGAGTAAATGAGCGTTGTACTGGGCTAGATGGTGTGGTATGAGAGGCACTTGAGAATTTATTGCAAAATTAAAAAGACAAATTATTTAATTTCACTTTCTTTCAGCGCACATAAATGGTTGGGTGCCGGCTGGATGACTGACTGTTAAGTTCGCGAGCTGTTGCGGCGTGGCTGGCATGGCTTTAAATATTTAAAGCTGAGTTCCTTTTGTAAGTACATACATGCTCATGCTAAATACAAAATTATGCCTCAAGTACTACTTCTGCATACATATGTTTTTTGTATGTTGTTGGAACTCAACGCAGCTAATGCTTTTGATGTATAATATTTGAAAGTTTTGACTTTGCCGCGAGCTTCCTATAAACACGCTTCTTTTTGAACACTTAATATTTTAGAAGAATTATAAAAAAAAAAAAAATTTTTGCTTTGTTGTACTTACTAACTCTTTCACTATACTATCATCTTGGTTTCTTTGCTTACCCAATAATAAAACGGCACTTACTCACTTACCTGTGAACCCTTTTCTCCTCACAGCAAAGGTGTACATATTTCAATTGCATTCAAGGAGCATAAATTTGTGAGGAAGTTTTAGAACTACAGGCGTTGAGAGAGGCGTTTCGTCGCTTTAACCCGTTTATTTTGCCTTAACCATATACACACATACATACATATGTCAACTCCTTTACCCCTATCCCCCATACACGTTTTATGCCTTTGTCTATATAAAATAATAAACATTCCTTTGGGTCCACCAACTTAATTTCGCTTTTGTTTTATGGTCTTTTCATTAAGCTGAATTTTCATTTCTTAGCAAACGGTCATGCAGTCACATGGATATCCTTTGCGCTCGAAATGTCCTGCGCATTGACTTGTATACGCTGACAGTTTTAAAAAGGACGATCACGATAAGCAGCGTCTGGAATTTTTATTACCAAAAAGGCGTACTAACACAGGCATAAGTTTAAGTCCACACATACATACGTACTTGTAAAGATATGTATGTGTCTACCATAAGCGCCGAAGCTAAAACACACCGAGTGAAAATAAAAGAGTTAAAGTGTTGACATGGTCAAAGCTGTTTGAGGCGTGTAGTGAAAATTAATAGTTTAGGATACCATCGCGGTTTGTACCCTGGTGCCATCGGCGTCGCCATCGCAATCGCCAATGCTGATGCAAGTGCATTCATACTCGCCAACTTATCCTTTTTATTCTTGCACGCAACGCAGTTCACTTTGCCACTCGAATAAATTTAATATTTTCCATTCTTTATTATCTCATCGCTTGTGATATGCAGTTTGTTGGCTTAAATGGTGGCCCAATATGATTTACGATGCTCCTGGCTGATATTTGTTTGTATTAGGCGAAAGCGCATTGCAGCGCAGCTAATACAATCACACACACACACACATATATGTATTCTTAGGTAGTATGTTTGTGTTGTAGCTAGAGATCTCTAATCTGCGATCGTCACTCAACTGTGAACCGTACATATTTAATTACACATATTTACAACACATAAAACGACATGTCAGCGCTAATTAAAATGTTGCCGACCATTCGTTCCGTTTTGTTTAGGTATTTAATCATTACTTTTTATTTGAGTAACATTAAAAGGGTTGCCATAAAATGCAAATCCACTCTGATAGGCATACACACATATGTATGTATGTATCTTCGTGTTTATCTGCAAGGACATTTAGGTTATCGTCAACATTTTGTAATTAATGCTCTAACGAATAAAAATAAAATATTTAGTGCATATAAGGAAAGTAATAACTCGTATACAATTCTGCTGTTTGCGTAGTAAAAAATGCCACGTAGTAAGCAAATACTGTACGAGTATATGTATTAGTAATGGGATAGATAAAGTTGAACTAATTTTTTATACAAGTAATTTATTTGCTTTTGTTACTCTTTTGTTGAATGAATTTGTTAAAAGACTATTCAAACTGATTTTCAACAAGATATTGGCTACAATTTTAACCATTTTAATTTTAAAATTATTAAAACTTATTATGAAAATGGTCGATCTTTAAGAACAATGGCCCTTATTATGAGCAACATTCGATCTTCGACTATAGTCGAAAGTGCTGATCGAACGAATTTTCATTTGGTATTATGGTGCTCATTCGTTGAAGAATAGGACTATTGTGAATTTCGATCGCTCAAAATAAAAGAAAAACCGATTGTGTTGAAATTCTTTGCTAACAACAATTTTAAAAGTTAAAAAAAGTAATTTATGTGAAAATGAGTACAACGGAGTTGTGGTTCGACGCTTCATCGGACGATGAAAGATTAGTGGAACTAGCTAGAAGTAGAAAACAGCTGAGGGCGCATCCAACCCCCTTGAAATGGCTTCCACTGAGTAAGTTTAGTATTTTCAAAATGTGTTGACGTACTTAATATTACAGGCGTTTATGAACCTACTGTCCAGCACAGAAAACCAGTTGCAGCAGTGTACCCGAGCCAAGAGCTCTTCACAATTCTCCAAAAAAAGCGACACAAATTATTAATGTGTGTGCGGCTTTGCACAACATTTGCTTGTTTTATAATGTTCAACTTCCGGATGAAGAGTTATCCGATGAGACCCTCAACGATGATGCTGAAGATATTGAAGTGGAGCCAAATAACGGAAAGAAATAACGGAGGAAATGAAATTCTTAGAATATTATGGAAAAAACTAAAAAGTATTAAATAAAAACCTTTACGCCACAGTTTCTGTTTTATTTTTGTTATAAATTTTCTTTATTCAATTATTCGTCATTCGAAAAAAATATGTATTTCAGTTCCTCTACATATTTCAGCCCATACCTGCCAAGGGAAAATAAAAATGTATTTCCATAAACATCACAAAAAAAAAAACCATTATTAACCTTAATCAATTTTGCTGCCGTTCTAACTGGTGGTCCCAAGCAATTCAGCTCCGTTGTAAATTCCTCCCATTTTTTTGCTGCTTGTACTTTGGTGGAAATCCCTTTTGCGAATTGTGGATTCCCTTCCATTAATGCAACTAGCCTTTCTAATTGCTGTTTGGTACTCACGACTTTCGACCTGCATAATATTAACAAAATTAGTATATATTTATTATTTGGTTACTATAAAACCATAAATAATCGCAAACAACTTACATTTTAACAAGTTTTCCCACAATACGCTACACAATCGAAAGCAAAATTGCATTCGACTCTAAATTCGGTATACAACGAAAATTTCGACAGCGTTGCACCGCTCATAATACCAAATTGACATTCGATTTTCTATCTTCGACAACCAACGAATATCGAAGATCGAATGCAACTCATAATAGGGGCCAATATATTGCCAAATTCATAGTTTTTTGGTAGAAATAATAGTCTGAATGAGTCGAAAATTCAAAGGTTGTTGAAAGAATTTCAAGAAAATGGTTCTGTCGGCGATAGAAAAAGAACTGGCAGATCAAAAACTGGATGTTGTATTGAGAATATTGCTGCTGTAGCGCAAAGTGTTGCTGAAAAACCTTCAACATCGATATCTCGACGTTCTCAGCAAATAGGCATTCATGAATTGACTGTTTGACGGATTTCACATAAAGATTTGCATTTGCATACTTACGAAATTCAATTAACACTGGAATTGAAGCCAACAGATCATAATCAGCGCAGACCTTTCGTGAATTGGTTTTTTGAACATGATGCTGGTTTTTCACGCAAAATCATTTTGAGTCATGAAGCTCATTTCACACTCGGTGGATTTGTCAATAAACAAAATCGCAGAATCTGGTGAGGAGAAAATCCTCGAGTAATTTTAGAAAAAATCATTAAATAAAAATAAATAATTGGCGCGTACACTCGTTTTGGATATTTGGCCGAGTTCCTACTCATATTTGTGGCGTGCGTCTTGATGTTGTTTCACCAATGGAGTGACCTACAGTTTTAAGCCAACTCCGAACGGCAAATGTATTTTATGAGGAGCTTTTTCATATCAGAAATACACTCGGAGGTTTGCCATTCTTCTTCTTCTTAATTGGGGCGATAACCGCTTACGCGACTTTGGCCGATTCGTGCTAACCGGCGCCAATTGGACACACCAAGTGAAGCTAAGTCCTTCTCCATCTGATCTTTTCAACGCAGATGAGGCCTTCCTCTTCCTCTGCTACCACCAGCTGGTACCGCATCGAATACTTTAAAAGCCGGAGCGTTTGTATCCATTCGGACGACATGACCCAGCCAACGTAGCCGCTGGAGCTTTATTCGCTGTGCTCATACAGCTCATCGTTCCATCGTCTGCGATATTTGCCGTTGCCAACGTGCAAAGGTCCACAAATCTTACGCAGAATCTTTCTCTCGAACACTCCAAGCGTCGCTTCATCGGATGTTGTCATCGTCCAAGCTCCATACGTTAGGACGGGCATGATGAGAGTCTTGTAGAGTGTTAGTTTTGTTCGTCGAGAGAGGACTTTACTGCTCAGTTGCCTACTTAGTCCAACGTAGCACTTGTTGGCAAGAGAGATTCTACGTTGGAATTCCAGGCTGACATTATTATAAGTGCTAGTGCTGGTTCCTTGAAATTATAACTGTAAAGTGGGTGCCGATACGCGAGTGCGCCGACTGTTTGTTTGAAGACAGGAGGTACTTCGTTTTGTCCTCGTTCACCACCAGACCCATTCGCTTTGCCTCTTTATCCAGTTTGGAGAAGGCAGAACTAACAGCGCGGTTGTTAAGGCCGATGATGTCAATATCACCGGCATATGTCAGCAATTGTACGCTCTTATAAAATATTGTGCCTGAGCGATTAAGTTCTGCGGCTCGTACGTTTGCCATTACATCCACTAAAATGTACTGCTTCGTGTGGGTTTTGGTTTTCTATTATAGCATTATTGCGATCTAAGTTTCCTCGGTCGATAAATTTCACGTAATGGTGACGTAATGGTGTTAGTTCATGCGATCTAAATCCACTACCCTACTTTTGTTGGTTTTTCGAAAAGTGAAGTCTAAGTGAATAAGCCAACAAGGATCGTAGAACTGAAACTCAACATTCGTTTCGAGATTGCTGTGCTCAATACGATAATGTCTGAGCGCGTCCTTGAAATTTTAATTCTCGTTTGACACCCTGTAGACTTGCTCATGGTGGACATTTAAATGATGTAATTTTTCACATAAGAGTGCTAAGAGCCGTATTTTGAAAAAAAAAAATAGTGGGACTTGATAGAATCTAAATTTTTATATGTTTTATTTTAAAACAACATCTAGGCGCGTCTTTTGAAATACCCTTTATTTCGATAACATATTCATAACCTCTAATACTCGTACCTAAGGCCGAGGTCACGTAAAGAGCGGCTGAGGCTCTGCAAATTAAAACATGTGATATTGAAGTGTACACGCAGTCAAAGGTGGGATTAGAGGTGCTATTCCATAACTCCATAACCATAAAGCCTTCATCATAACGATATTTACTCATATTGAATAGTGGTACCATAACCATAAACAGCTGATATTTATATACGTAGTCATTTATTTGTTTGTGTGTGTTTCATAAAAACAGATTCTATTCAGAATATATAAAGACATATACATAATTTAATAACATATAATTATCTTTTTATTCACCATCAACTTCCAAACTATTGGCACGACTTTTGTTTGGCCTGGCTCTTATAACTTAGTCAACTTTTCGTCACCCATCACTAGTTATCCAACTAAAAAATATTCAAAACAACTACAACTATGAAAATTAGAAGATGTAGAGGTGAAAAGTACAAATTACTCGTAAAACTCACCGAAACAAAATGAAGTGAACTCGAAAACTAATCAGGAATCAGCTTTTTATAAATAGTTACGGCAAAAAACCAATACTACAGGGATTCCAATCGCAGAATGAGGAATTAAAAGCTAAATTTAAAAAAAATTAATAATGTCCTCGATGATTTTCAAAAAAAAAAAAATATGGTCCAGTTATTTCACTGCTTGCCAGTGTACATCAAACCGTCACTTTGGCACCGTGAAGTGTCGGTTGATGTTTTAATAATGGTTTTTGTCCTTTGGGTGACCAATAACGGCAATTTTGCTTTTTTTATACTTGAATCCAAATGGAAGTGGGTTTCATCACTCCAAAAGAAAGTGTTTACCGCACGAAATTGCTCCAACATTATCTCGCAGACATTTTTACGCAAGTTGTCATCGTTAGACTTAAGCGCATGCACGATTTGAATTTTGAAGCGGAGGAGTTTAAGTTTCTTCCTCAATATTTCATGCACAATAGTTTGGGAAGTCCCAGGGCAGCCACTGTCTTGCGCAGTACTGACGTGGTTTATCGTGCAAACTTGTAGCGGCGAGTTCATATTTTCATTTGATCTCGGAATGTCCGGCTGCCCTCGGACGTTGGCTATTTGAAGGGAACATTCGTATCCAATCTTCACTTGGGCACCCCGTAAAGGTCGAATATTGTTACGTGAACAAAATCTACGACGAGCAGTTGCACACGAATTATTGGCCTTGAAATGCGTTTCGATTGTGAATGCACGATTTTCAACCGTCCACTCCCACATCTTATCTAAATAACCCTCACAAGTAACAAAGCTTACGCGGTCTCCTCTCCACTCATACGCTCAGCGGTTAGGGAGAAATTTTAAATTAAAAACATAATTCTGCCACCGGACTATGGCTATGGCGTTATGGTTTGAAGCCATTAACCGAATGCAATGTTACATAGCATTGGTTGGAATAGCTGATTTGTAGGGTTATCTTTATGACACCTCTAATTCAACTTTAAGGATCTGTGAGCGGCGCCGCTCAGGATTCGAAGAAATAGCGAAAGACAGATTAAATTAAAATTAAAAAAGGCACTTTAACAACGCTTAGCTGCTCATTGTGGGGCCTCGTCGTAAGGCAGTATCGGATAATAGATATTTGGTAGCTACATGCCTAATCGTCTCACGAGTGGCATCAGCTATACTTTTCTTAAAAAACATGATTTTAAATTCAGCGGCAAACAGCCATCGTCTCATTAGATACAACAATCCGTTAAAGTAAAAGTCGATTATAACCGTTGGAGACAACAAAAACAACAAATTTAAAAGGCAACTTTTCACAAAATAGTCTGATTCTGATTTAATACAGTATGTTTTAAAATGTTAAATGAGTGTTTAAGATCGTCAGCGGCTATGTATTTTAGGATGTCCATAAAAGGCTTTGCGGGATGATTTCTAAGTTGAAAATATTAAAGTCACACAGTACCAAAGCAGCCAACTACGGCGATTGATTGGCGATTGAAATTTGATGTTTAGACACAATCACTGTTACCGTTTGAAAGTTTTTAAGCGAAGAGGAATTATTATAAAAAAAGGGTTTAGGGAAGTAAAGTTCATAAAAGCAAAGAAATTCTTATAAAAATGTGAAATTTTTAATTTTTTGTGTTAACTTTTTGCATTTCGTGAGCGCTCATATTAAGTCTTAATAGGCAAATCTTATTTAATGCTGTTAATGCTGTTTTGTAAAATTTTCGCAAAAAATAACGATTGTTAATATAATTTGGTATATTTGAGCTTCGAAAAAGAAGTGAAACACTCCATTCGAAATGAAAACGGCAACACTGGGAACAATTTCGTTTATAAATGTCGACCGATGAGATGGCGAATATCCTACACAAGCTAAAAGTTCAAACTTACACCCTTCATAAGGTCAAAATTGCATATGCATTGTGTACTAGTGCTTAAATAGATTGGTAAAAGTCATCGTTTTCGCATTTAACTTCTCCAAACGAATTGTTTTGCGGTGCTGACTTGTAAGAGGTCCTCCCACTGTGCACTTTAGCGCTTGGTCTGTGGATTTAAATAAGTGCTCCCCTTCTAATTTTGAGCAGTTTTTTGACTTGAATCAACTTTTACGGAACAACTTGGGCAGCGTTAAGAATGCCACACATTTATCGTTTTGTGGAGTTAAGGCTTTTTTAAAAAATTTGAATAATTATTTTAGCTGTTTTTTATGAGCTCTCGCATAGTTTTGCTGGAATCCGCGATGGCCACAGTGACCATATGCTGCTCATCATTTATGTCCTCACGGTTTATACCACCGACGAGTTCTGCCACGGTATAAAAAATGATCACCATAAGCTTTAACAATTAAAAAAAAACTGAATATGAGTATCGCCTATTAGTTCTATATTATTGTCCCGATAACATAAACATATTGTAATTTCGAATGCAATAACTCCGGTTATATTCATCCTAATGCCATCATACATAATTTGACAATCCATCGAAGAAGTCTGTATTTTTTCAAAATACACTAGATATGTATTTTTCGATTACTTTACAATGCACTTTGTATTTTCTAGATACGAGGGGTGCCTTTTATATGTCGGGATTTGGCAACTCTGGTGTTGCAATCTGGCAACTGACAGCTGCATCGCAAAGTTTGACATTTTTTGGCTTTTACGTAGATACTCAGAACGTTTTGAAATACCAGCGCTATTTGTGTTGTTTACAGTAACTTAAAAAATTCATCTCAGTCCAAAAATGGAATTAAATCGTGAACATTTTCGTGCCGATATTTTTACAACTTTCGACGTGGATTAACTCAGCAACATTGCATGGATGAACTTAATTCATTTTTTGGCGATGAAGCTCCATCAAGGACCAGTGTTTATCGATGATATGGTGAATTCAATCGTGGTCGTAGTTCACTCCAAGACGAATTTCGTCAAAAAAATTTGTTCGCGTTGGATCCCACACAATTTGTCAATCGCTCAAAAAAAAGGCTCGTGTCGATTGGTCGAAGGAAATGCTCAAAAAATACGATCGCGAAACACGTCTATGACATCGTGATGTCTCATGAATTTACGCGTATGAGCCCGAAAGTAAACAGCAGTCGACTGTATGGGTGTTTCAAGATGAGCCACATCCAACAAAAGTTGTTCGCGCACGAAGCACTTCCAAGCAAATGGTCGCCTGTTTTTTCGAAAAAACTAGACATGTCGCAACCGTACCACTAGAACAACGCAGAACAGTAAATTCTGAGTGGTACACAACCATTTGTTTGCCAGTTGTCTTCCAAGAAATTAGGAGAACCAATCGCCAAAGACGGATCACTCTTCACCAGGACAATGTGAGCTCTCACACATCGGCTCAAACAACTGCATTTTTGAGCACCCAAAACATCGAATTAATGGGTCATCCGTCGTATAGTCCTGACTTGGCACCGAATGACTTCTTTTTATTCCCGTACGTAAAAAAACAAACTGAGAGATCAACGTTTTTCGACACCTGAAGAAGCGGTTGCAGCATTCAGAATGCATGTTTTGGAGGTACCTCATTCAGAGTGGCAAAAGTGCTTCGACAATTGGTTCAAACGCATGCAAGAGTGTATAGATCTCCATGGAGAATATTTTGAAAAACAATAAAGTGATTTTCGATGATTGAAATTTGTTTTTGTTCTCTAATCCCGACATATAAAAGGCACCCCTCGTAGGCTTCCAAAAATTTAGCACAAAGTATAATATTTTGCTAACTCATATTTCCGTCTCATTTCGCGCGTGTCTACATTCGGTGATATCTGCGGCAAGTGCGATCTTTATTGACTAGAGCAATTGTTACTCACTGCACCTCCAAATGAAAACAAATCTATTGCATCCCTATGCTCGTTGTACCTCGCCTTTGTGATTGAGGTGTAATACATTGAGGAATTTACGAGCGATGATTACCCTCATAGAAATCGCGGTTTGGATAAGCTGAACGCGGTGCCGACACGTATGATGAGATATAAAAGTGGCTGCATACTTATTTTCAACGATCTTCGGAACCAACGGATTAGCCAAATGAATGCTTATCATGGTCAATGTCCGCTTGCTGTTCATCTGTAACTCCGACGCCAACCCGCCTCCAAGCAGTGAGGTTTCAAGGCTATGCACAGAGGCGCTGCCAGACTCGAGAGGGCACAGGTAAAGCGCTAACTACAAATATTACGGTCAGATAGGAAATAGCGCTTTTTGAAAAGCCTGTTCCGTCGCGTTTGAATATGACGCTGTGAACTTTGAATTTCTTTGCCAGTCGGCGAAATCACAGTAGCAGGAATGACATTTAGAGAATCAGTTGCATTAACCAGCACAAGGCAATCTTATGAAGTGTGTAGGGTGCCATGACAGGTATCGAAATTTGAATAAGTGGTCGTTACAAATTAAAGATATTTCCGCCATACCATTTCGTGTATGCCATGGTTTTCAGAGTGAGAAGCAGTGGTTGAAGTTGAGCTCAATCTTACTACTATACTTTCATCGAAGTGAGACTAATATGCGTGAGTACATATTGATGCGATAATGCGTCTTAAAAGAAATTTTATTTACAACTTTTTTTGTCCGATTTTGCAATTTAAACTCACTAGCTCTCCGATGCGTCTGGAATTGCTTTCCACTAGCACTTTTATCAGGTCAGAAAGTAGTGTCCGTGTTGAAACTCTCAGGAAGTGTGCAGAATCACTTCAGTGCTAGTCACAGCCTTGTACGTACCGCCGGAACATCTGCTGCCACACATCACAGAGCGACGGCTTCAACATTTACTTGGTATAGGCGAGATAAAAAAGTTGTCTAGAAGCCTTACTTCTTATTTTGCTGTTTAATTTCTCTCTTTTTTAATTATAATTATTTTGTGTGTTATTTCAACCACTGTAAACTTCAAATAATACCGACGGCAGTGCAGTCGTGCGTACGTCGGCCATTATTGACCGAGCACAAAGCAAACAGCGGACAAAAAATCTGGTTGGCTTTGAGAGTCCAATAACAACTTGTCTTGCGGCTTTCTTAGAGTAACTATGTACCTACTTATTGCATTTCTGTGAATGCATCTGCTGCCAAGTGCACAGAAACAACGCCAAGAACGATAAGATCGGCAAATCGACGCAATGGCTGAAAGAAACCGCAACTGAATGAAGTACTCAGCACTTTTCTAAGCACAGCAGTTAGCTGTAGGGGCAGTGCAAGTGTACGCGTATGATTGTCCATCATTTTCCATGCCATTGTCAAGAGTAGATCAATCAAAAGGTGATTGCAATACGAAGAGCATCGCACGGGCGCGCAAGTGACGATTGCACAGCATTCGTGTGGATGGTTGACAGGCGGCAGGTTGTTGTTGCATCAAATGCCTTACGGCAATAATGACCAATCGGAAGAATCTTAAATGCATCATCCGCACGTTCGATCGAATATCCGGTCATCCAGCCTGTCCGCGAATGAAATCGTCGGCATGTTCTAGGTTGCCGGCGACGACAATTTAAGTAAGAAAAAACTGAAATCAATTTCGAAATATTTAATGTTTGGTATCTCAACATTTGGTGGTTTTTGCGTAGCTTGTTTCTGTTTCTTGAGAGAAACAAGTTTGTCAGTTGAGTGATTTTTTGCTTGTGAATTCTAAGTTCATAATCGACTAATGTAGGTTAAAAATATGTAGGAAGCCTTTATTAGTAATATCGCAAAATTTATGGAGCTATTGCGTTTGGTGATACGATTTCGAAGTTATTTTATAAAAATATGTTGTATGTATGTATAACGAACATCTAGAATAGATAAGAACTGATATCCCGTGGAAATCGTAGTGTGTCAAAGGCTAATGAAAGACATGCCCCTTCACACCAAGGGCGGATGATAACATTTCAGTTTGGGGTTACTACTGTTCAAGGTATAGAGCGATGCCATGTCAAGTGACCCAAGTATTTTGGGCTTTGTCGCGGAGTTTCATGAAATCTGGTTTATTTGTTGGTTTGATTATAATAAGAAGTAAACCAAAAAAATATAGAAAAAATTTAAGTATTTTGAGATTTATTAATTGTTGAAAATTTTGGTATAGAGTTATTTGGAGTGAAATATTTTCGGTTCTTTTTAACTTTTTAATACATTTCTTTTTAATTTACCTGCAGGTAAATATAATTCGAAAAATTATGCGTTCCTGTGGCACTTTCAGGGTTTACTCAGCATAGTCTAAAGTATTAATAACAGAAACAAGAAAATATTCTGAGAGGGAGTGGCACAAAACAAAATTCAAAAATAAAAATTGAAAAAATATTAAACTTTTTTCTACAATTTTTTTTCTTAGTAAATTTTATCCTAGAAAATTACAAGGCAACAAATTATAAGTATGTTAAAAAGATAGAACGATATTTCTTTTGAAAAAACTCTATATCAAAATTTTTAACACAGAATACATCTAAACAACTAAACCAATTTTCAGAAAAATTTACGAAAATGTTCTAAATACTTGGACCCCTTGTCATGGAATCTGTCTATAGTTTGAAGAGAAATTATGTAGTGTGAAGTTCTTAAGGCGTTTCGACCAAAAGTTCTAGATTGTTTTCATTGCCATCATAACTTATTATGATTCTAAAAATATTGTTTTTACAAAACTAAGTAGCCGAGTTTTACAGGTGCCAAATACAATTTTTGTAGTGCGAACTCTGGTCTCTCTTTAAGTTAACACTCCCTTTGTTAAACTCGGCCAAAATCGCGTAAGAGGTTACCGCGCCAATTAAGAAAAAGAATAACTTCTGGCAGCCCAATAGCGGACGCCCCTCGACATGCAATGGCAAACCTTCGAGTGTATTTCTGCCATGAAAAAGCTCCTAATAAAAACCATTTGCCGTTCCGAGTCGGCATAAAATTGTAGGTCCCCCCATTTATGCAATGACATCGGACAGACGCTTAACAGAAATTTACGCGCCAATTATTTATTATAATTGAAACAAACATTTTTTGGAGTAGTATTTGACGTCAATATCCGTGTACACAAAGCTTCAATCAATTACATAAATAAGTTTTAATATGGAAAAAATTCTTCAGAAAAAAGTGAAATCTTTGGTGCTAAGTCCTTTAGTAATTTCTCAGAAAAACAATATATCTTGAAGAAACAGTTTTGTTTTTTGAAACACACAGCTTGACAATACCTTTCACAGATGTGGCACACAAAAATTGTGCTGATTCTTTCTCATTTACAAAATCTCGGCAGACCTCCTTGAGAATTCTAATTTTAAAAACATTTATTCTTCTTTGTTTCTTCATCATTCATTATCGATTTGGCACGTACGAGTAGACAAAGGCTCCCATGAACTCAATGGAAAAGTCAAATTCAAAGAATTTTGTGGTATATAACATGCATCGTCACTTAGAGTGAATAAGTGGAGCATTTTCCTTAGGAAGGGCATAAACCGACAAACGTCTGCATTCGTAGAGGCCTATGAAAAAATAAGAAGATGTCTTGTTGGATTTAAAATCTTACAATAATTTCGCTGTTATTGCTATTTAATCCTATTTATTTTGTATTACAAATATTTTAAATAATGAAAATGTGTACTAAAGTTCAACGCAGATTTCTCGGCTGCTGTAGACATTAACCTAAATATTTGTGCGAGCGTGGGAAACGAATTCTCTTTGGCAATCAAATCATTTTATTTGCTGTTGGACAACTTTAGGTCTGCACGCATGCGTATAGGAGTGTAACCTGCTGATAGTTGGTTATCCTTTTAACTTGTTATGTTTTGTTAATTGAACACTTTACCAACCAATTTCAATTCAATTTAATATTGACCTCACGAACCTTTTAAAGCTCTTTTATTGGCCCTTCTTGGTGGACAGCAGGCGGACGGAAGAAGTAGGTATGTATTGGACTACTTACGTATATAGAATCAACTACTAACACGTAATACTTTATTCGAACAACAACAAATAAATGCAATAACAATACCAATCACGCCCGCTGAACGTACATACATACATACATATGTATATGTGCGTACATTTAATGTGACTACACCAAATAAAAAAAAAAAACGAAACAAAAATACAAAAAACTTTCAGCGCGAGTAAAGAAGAGAACAGTAGTAGTGTGCAAAAAAACTTGAACTCATCTCGCGGTTCCAACTGGCAAAGTTATGGCAACATTCCGAAATATGCGTATGTCCTGTACGTGTACTCGTATGGGATGCGTTGCTGGAAAGCGCAAATCGACGAGAATCGCGAATTGCTGTTTTATCTGCGGCAGATCCGAAAATGTTTCAATATGTTTTGCGGCAATGGGCAAAGACAAAGCCAAAGCCAGCAACGACATCGATGTTCGCTGATTTGCTGCATCAACACCAAAAGCTCGCACTCACACACACACACACGCACTGACTGGTGCGGCCGATTGAAAGAGTGGCGGTGATTTCGATATAACAACTGGGATTGTTGGCTGAACAATTGCGAGATGCAGATAAAAAATAATGGCAGCAAGGGCGCACAATGACTACAAATAAAGTTTATGTAATGCCCGTAGGATTGTAATGTTTGCGAAATGAAAATCAACTAACATTTAAGTAATTCATTTTAACTTGAAAAAAGTTACCTCGAAAAGATATTTGCCGTAATTAGCCGATTTTTGTGTCTGAAATGTGAGATCTATAATAAAACCGCAAACTTTTATAATTGAGTTTTCTTCTCCAGAGCTGTATTTTACGGCTAGGCTACACACTCACTTATGTCCCTTAGGTCATCAATATTATTCAAGAACGATGCGCCAAAATATCTAAACCTAGTGGCATGCCACACGGTACAGTGACATAGAAGACATACTCTTTCTCCTCCTCATTCATGCAGCTTCTGTAATAGTTGAAATGAGATATATTCAATTTTTGAGCATGTCGACCTAGCCACTGACTCGGCCTATGATCAAAGCAACTAATCTAGAGACGTTTTTTCTTGACCGATTGAGTAGCGCCTTTGAGCGCCTAACGTTCTGTCCTGGCCAAAATCATGTCATTCTGTACATGTCATTCTGCTGAAGTGACAATGTTACTTGTACTTCCAACCTCCATACCAAGAGCGAGGCGAGTGGTAGTGCCCACTCTCGCTAATTTGTTGCCTTACAATTTCCTGGTATTTTACTATGCACCCATATCAAATGGATGCGGAAATATTCCGCCATCTTGTTAAGAGATGCCCAGCATTACCGAGCAATGATGGAATTAGTGACAACCCCACCAAGATATTCAATCGCTGCTTCGCTTGCAAAATAAATATAGATTTCTCTCATCTCATCATTCTTCCCTCATTATTGGCTAGACCTACGTCATCTGTGTAAGAAATTTCTTACAGCCCCGACCATCGAGCAACAAAACCTGATCCTTGACGACCAGATTCCACAGAAGTGGAGAAAGAACACCTCTTTGAGGAGTTCCTCTGAACACTGTGCCAGCGGTACAATATGCAACTAATTTGGAACTTATTTACCAACTAACTAGTAGGTTACGCACTAGTAGTCTAATTGACACATCAACTCCAGCCTCAAAAACGGCCAAGAGTACTTTCTCTCTCCCAGAGAGTATGTTCTCACCTCCAATGTCTAGGAAGGCTACTAGAGTATATTCTTTAACCGAGAAATATTTCTCAATAGTATCAACAAGTGAGTGCGGGGCAGTATCGGTTGACCTACCCTTAGTGAAAGCATGTTGACCTGCCGAGAAGTTACCACCGTTCAATCAACCTTTTAAGTGCGGATCGATTAAACGTTCCAGAGCTTTTAGAAGGAACGATGGCAAGCTCATTGATCTAAAGGATTCGTTTACTAATAGTTCTGCGACTTTTCTTGGGCCGTCTATATCGATATTGCTTCTTTAAATGAGTTTAGTCCAAAAATTTATATCTGAATATTCCCGAAAGACCTGAAAACTCAAAGTGCAAAGATTTCTTTCAGACCAATTAGTTGATGGAATTATGAACCTGGAATCAGTGGCTTGTATTTCCAATTTTTTTTGCTAAAACGCAAATATTATATAGTAATGAAAAATTCACTGAAGGCCCTAGTAGCCAGAGTGCTAATAAACTTAGGGTTATATTGTATATATCCCCTATAAATAATTATAATAATAATATATTACCGTTTTTCCACTGATGTTTGTGACCGGTTAACTGAAAAAGTAGCCAGCCAATTGAGTTCAAGCTTACAGATTAAGTTTGGCTGAAATTAGCAACATACACCAATCACACGAGGGAAAATATTTTGTTTTAAAATTTACTCAGTAGGTGGCGTTGAGTCGAGGCATCTCTCAAAATCGTATTTATGGTGCAGTGAAGCGAGGGTTTACTAATATAAAATAGTTAAAAAATAATAAAATATAAAATAATGAAAATGTGTGTGCGGCGAGTAATGGATAGGCAGTCTGGTCAATAGCTATTCACATTTACCTTCCAACTTGCACATATTTTGCTATCGACAAACTGCTCGTCTCTTCACTTAGTTGTTTTTAGACCAACTTTATGATCTTCATCCATTATAGTTTAAGCAAGGAACGTCGCTTCCGTCATTTATAATTGTGGTATGAGACTTCTAATCTTCGCTCTTAATCAGAGCGTTTGAATTATATCCTACGTAGTTTTAAGTTATACCTTTATTATTTACAATTTTTGCTGTAGCTTTTCTAATTCCGCGTTTTCGCCTTTTCATTTGCTTTCTCGAAAATGATCTTAGTTCATTCACTACCTCACGGTAGGTAGGTGGGTGAAATGGTTGAAGTACCAGTCTGGCACTCCTCAAGTAGCACTGAAGCGCCATTTGTTAGCATTATGAGACCTCCAACAGGCAGATATCTACTGGAGCTGCTGATATAATGGAGGAGATTGATTGGATTTAGGTTGGCGCACTGCCTCAGGCTGTCGAAGAAGGGAGCGCCCAGTGACCTTAGCCATCCAGCTACCAAACCCGGACATTTACAGAGAAAATGCTCTACAGTCTCCTTCTCTGAAAGGTCCCCACAGCTTCTGCAATCGGGGTTAAATGGTAACCCTAGCTTTTACGCGTGTGTGCCGATCGTCCAATGACCGGCAAACACAGCTACCAGTTTGGAAATTGAATGACGAGGAGTCCAAAGGACTTTCTGAGTCCTTCGTATATCGTATTGGGGCCAAAGGGTTTTAGAAATAGCACATGAAGAAATGGAGCTCCATCTTTTCTGCGGTTTCCTGAGAAATATGGGCACATATTACCTACAATACCTACATTATGGGTATTCGGTTTATCCCAGCGTGACTGATTTCGATATTATTTCCTCAACGCAGCTATGAAGTTCAAAGGATCCATTCTGAACTCAAGAACAATCATGTTGCCATTACCAGCAAAATCACTCAGTTACAGTGCGTTAGTGGGAGTTTTATTGCGAAGGCTGAATTTGTCGGCAGTTGCGGCATCTCTATGTTGAAGAATCTGGAGATGAAGTTTCTTCCAAATCACAAACCCAGCAATGGCGTACAACATGGGAGCTGTAGGAGATTTCGCAATGCTGAATGGTAATCTTGCCTTGTTTTGTTCCCCGCAATTCTTGTATGGTGCACCGAATTGGAGTTTAAACTTGTGCCAAATGACTGACTGTCCTTCTTTTAGAGGAGCAGGAAGAATTCTAACCGCGATCGATGAAGAGACTTAAGCTTTGTATGCACTTCTTGATCACACCTTGGATGCACTGTATGGTACTCATTGTATAATACATATTATGTATACATGTTGTATATAGCTGAAAAGTCTTCAGCGTTCGAAGTAGCAGTTGGAGAAAATCTGCTGAGAAGCGATGGAGACGAAATTAACTACTGAAGTACAACAATAACAACAAACACAGCAAGAGTAAAAATTAACAGAAACACACAAACCTGCAAGTGCCGCCTGGCAATTGGAAGGTTAAGGCAAAACAGCCAATATATTTTCCTACTCAGCGGCCGCGTTCGTTGAGTTCGCGAATCCGCGCGGCAGCCGTCAGTAGAATTCTCGTTTCGTTTTCGGTATCTCTCTTTGAACGCCTGCAGTCATGGGAACGAACTTTTCACATTCCGCAGATGCCACTGTTTTTGTTTCACTGCCAATAGTGTTGTTGATGTTGTTGTAGCTGCTGTTGTTAGCGTTCTGTTTGTTGTGCGCCGAGAACGACCGCAGTTTTGGCTTCTTGAATTTTTTGCAACTTTTTTTTGTGCACCATTGTTGTTGGTGTAATGCTTATTGTTGTTGGCGTTGTAGCTTTTATGTTTTTATAAACTACTAAGAAAATACCTTCGGTGCAAAATGTCGAAGAACGTGCAGGCAGCAGTGGCGGTTATGCGGGAAAAGCAAACGGGTGGCGGCAGCGCGATGAGGCGGCACAGGATATACTAGTTCGCATGGCGGCAGGATGCAACTCAACATGGCAAGCACTTGATGTGCCACGCGGCCCTTGAAGGGGGTGTGTTTGCAAAAAAGGCAAAGAGAAATAATAAAGACCAGTTTTAACCGTCTCAAATGGCTACGGCACGGCTGCCGCTTTTGCTTATCATTTGCCATCGATACGCGGAATAAAGCGATACATCGAAAATAATTTAAAAAAAGCTACAACAATTATCACAATAAAGAAAATAATGTATGTAGATGAAAAAATTGCAACAACGCATTTCAACTTGCTGCACGCACCTCATGAATTTTATTTGCCGCTCAATTTGCGATTGCATCTGCGCGCGTTTGAGCGTTGCGCGCGGCTATTTGTTTCTGCTCTCGTTTGCGGCTGCTGTTGTTCTTCTACGTATATACAACATATGTTTATATACATTGTATATATATATACTATTTGACTTTTTTCATTAATTTAGCAACTTTTTTTAGTCGTTCGTTCGTGCTTACCAATCGCATACTTTTTTTTCTTTTGCTTGTCTGTAATCATTTAAGCGGCAATTCATTGCAACCCACAAATAAACGTTGGCTCACCACGGCTGCACTGATCAGCTCTTTTTCGTTTAATTTGTTTTTCTCCTCTTTAGTTTTTTTTTTTTCCCCACAGAACTTTAGTCATATCCTCAGCGGCTTGCCGACAAAATCATACGCTCCCTCATTGTCCTCCTTGCCTCAATTTCTGTCACTTGCTTAAGTCATCTTGCTCGTAATCTCGTACATTTTTTTTGGCTAAATACTGGCTTTAATAAAATGCTTTTAAGTTGTCGGCACTCTGGTACTCATATAATTTTTCCGACGGTAAGACGTGTGGATGTTGCTACACTACTTTTTTTTCGGATGATGAGCTGCGATAGGAAAAATCATATTTCAAAGAAGAGTCTATTTGACTTCTTCCCATATATATCTAAGGCAAATTTCAGGCTAACTACAACGCAATCAGACTAAAAAAAAATACTTAAAATATTTCAGACTTGGGCACTCGAAAATCCTCGGACTCTTCCGGAAATACATAGGGAGCTGGATTACACTGCTCCACAATTCTGTTTTGAAACTAATTTTTCCACACGAATCCCAGAAATATTGGGATGGGATAACATTTTCACTGATGGTTCAAGACTAAATAAGTGGGTTGGAAGTGGCATCCACTCAAAACTGCTGCAGCTGAACCTATGTATGTTGCTACCTGACCACTGCTGGAGTAATAACTATAAAAGCGGGGGCGTTGAACGTCAAAAAGCCGTCTGCCGCAGCACTATCTATCATACTTTGAGAATCAAGGTGAAATAAAATCTCTATAATATAAAATTATTTTAAATGTGCTGACTAAGCGGTGCAACTCCCTGAACATTCCTGGGAGTTGCAAGGTCAATTAGCAAACGCGAAGCCCCTCTAATGACTTCTCTCGCAACTGCAAGAACGCAGAGGAGGTGGAGAGCGTTGAACACTTTCTCCGTCATTGTCCCTCTCTTGCCAAAATTCATCGTCGCTGTCTAGACTCTTACTCACTGGGATATCTGGTGCTCTTGGAATTTACACCATCCATAACATTTCATTGTTTATCCGAGAGACGAAATGGTTTAACCACATTGGGAATTCGAGCCCAAACTAGTGGCATCGCAATGGACCATCATGATTAAGTGAGCCTCTGTATACCTTTGTGGAGAGTGGCAACCAATGTAGCTTAACCTAGGCTAACTCGCCTACTCTATAACTATTTGTGGTTTTAAAAGTGGAGGCCAATTTTCCAGAAATGGTGTCTCGTTTTCCTAACTGTTTGCCGCTCAATATTTATTTTGTCTCAAAAAGAAAGTTCTATGCAAAGTTCTATGGATGACTTAGTCTAATGGCCCTCCTATTGCACGAGACAGAAGTTTGAAATGTTTATAGCTCTTTCAATAAGTCTTGAATTATCTCAGTTAGCTTAAGAGCTTTCTCGAACGTCTATGAAATTTATCTGAAAGCTGTATTTTATATAATACCTGGATCGATAGTCACCTACATTTTTGATATTGTGAGCCGTCAGAAGTGAGACATAAGTTCTAAAGTATTATTATTGTTCACGGGACACTAAAGTGAACTATTGTGCTTTCCCGCGGGTCTATCATTCAAGACTCTTGATGAATTTGAACACCCCTTTAGGTTTTTGTTTCACATTAATAACGAATTTAGAGTTGTATTATCTCTGTGTGCGAGTCCTCGTCTTGTAAGAGCTGCATATTCGTAGAGGTTATACTCTGGAGTTTCATTTTCCAGCTCGGAAAAAGGGCATACGTTTGTCTCTTCTAAGCCTAGCTGCCTGAAATGATAACGAGTACTGTAACGTTCCCTATCTGAAGATCTGATAGACCGACCCAGTTGGTCGCGATACACAAAACTTGTTGAGAAAATTCACTGCTGTATTTAAAGCTTGATTGGGTCACCCTTTGACGTCAACTAAATTTTTTAGGTATTATTTTAAGTTTTTGGTGTCCAGAGATTACAAAGCGCCATTTTAATACCATTATGAAATATGATGCCTTATACGAAAATAACTAAATTTGGTCCCTTCATAACTAATTTGACCATTTTGGGACCTAGAAATATTCGAAGTACTCACGTGATGGAACATTTTAAAGACACGATTCGTATTCAGCGCGAAAAATACACAAGAAATACCCGGTTTGCTATTGTAACTGAAAGCATGGTAATTTTCGCAGGTCTGGATAATTGGCGAATAAATCGTTAAATCAAGTTGTATCTTGTGGTTATCCTACAAAATGGAGGACCGACTCTAAACGGGGAATGTTTTTTTATAAAAAGGTTTTTTATGCCAGATATATAATCGAATCTGTCTACCTCAGAGCTACCGTTATAAGGAAGAAGTAAAGGGTTTTCCAATAACAGGTGTTATCTATCGCTATCGAGAGATGATTAACGATTTTTTATAGCCGGAATTGGATGGTATTGATCTGGACAACGGGTATTTTCAACAAGACGGCGCTAAGTGCCACACAAGCAACGAAACCATTGATCTTTTACGGGAAAAGTTTCCGGACCGTGTTATCTCTCGAAGAGGTGACCACAATTGGTCACCGAGATCTTGTGCCTTAACACCTTGTGACTTTTTTATTTGGGGCCACGTGAAAGAGAAGGTCTACGCCAATAGCCCAGGGTCGATTCAAGATTTCAGAGATGGAATTCGCGAGGCTATCGAGGACATAGGTCAGCCACTTTGCAATTCGGTTATGGAAAATTTCATCAAAAGGTTATTTTCCTGTAAGCGTGGTCGTGCTGGTCATTTGCTCGATGTTATTTTCCACTATTAACGTCATACCTTGCTCTTTATAATGAAATAAACATCCGATCATTTATAGCATTTTTCTTTGAATATCAAAATAACACTTCTTATTGGAAACCCCCCTTTATTTTCTCTAAATTACTGTATCATGTCCACAATGAGTTTTGAGATCGAATCAACTGACGAGGCAGCATTTAGCACACTAAACAGGGCTAGTTTACCAGGTTACTAGTTAAACTCCTACTTATCCAGAAGCGACCTCGACGTACTCATTATATCTGGCACTAGCAAACCCGGCCTCCTTCGCTGGGCACACTAAAATAGAATAGATATGGTTAAGAACAGAAAATATATGATTTTCATATTATTTATTTCTTTATTCTTTATTCAACCGCTTTGGCATAAACAATATTTTTTGTTTTTCTATTTGTTTTTGAGTAAATATAAAATATAAATTGAAAATCAGGAAAAAAGAAGATTGTTTTTGAATTTCAAATCAACGCAAATGAATAACTAAGAAACAATCGTCTTTTTTCCTGATCATCCATGAATTTTTCGTTTCAATTTATATGTTTTATTAAGCATTGGAGCTTTTTTAACCATTATCCATTTATATTTTTCAAAAAAAAAAAAAACGAAAAAAATTGTTTCTTCCACGAACACATAATTTCATTCGGATTTCACATTAAATTCTCAAATTTGGTAAGAAATTATTCACTGTTCCACTTACGTTTTTTCCTTATGGCATCCAAATCAGAAAGAAATATTGACACATTGTAACTCACACTGTCAATTTGACAGTTCAGTTCCGCCCCAAGCGTTAAAAAAGTAAGCGACATTATGGCTGGCTCAAAAGAACGCTGTACCCGTTGCCACTGCTCCGAATTACAACCAAACTTTACGAAACCCATTTTCAATACTTACTTAACAATGTGTGTAAGTTTGGTTTAATTCGGTGCAAAGACACGGCGGGTCCACGTTTTGGGATATATTTCGAGACCCTAGTCATCAATAGGTATGAAAATTACCCCGTATTAAAGCACTTATCAACAGCTTTCATTTGATACCCATATTGTACATACACAACCAAAGGTTACCCGGGTCCACGTTTTGACCTATATCTCGAGACCCTATCTACCAATAGGTATTCAAACTATACGGAAATCATCTTCAATACCTACTTAACAATGTGTGTAAGTTTGGTTTAATTCGGTTCAAAGACACGGCGGGTCCACGTTTTGGGATATATTTCGAGACCCTAGTCATCAATAGGTATGAAAATTACCCCGTATTAAAGCACTTATCAACAGCTTTCATTTGATACCCATACTGTACATACACAACCAAAGATTACCCGGGTCCACGTTTTGACCTATATCTCGAGACCCCAGTCACGGAGCGGCATGAAAAATACTCTGTACTAAAGCATTCACCAACAGCTTCAATTTGATATCCATATTGTACAAACACATTCTAGGGTCCACGTTTTGGTCTCTATCTCGAGACCCTTATCACGGAGTGGCATGAAAGATACTCTGGACTAAAGCATTCACCAACAGCTTCCATTTGATACCCATATTGTACATACACATCCGAAGGTTACCCGGGTCCACGTTTTGACTTATATCTCGAGCCCTATTTCCAAAATAAAATATGATCCATGTTACTCGCGGATGATGTAGCTTTCGAATGGTGAAAGAATTTTTAAAATCGGTCCAGTAGTTTTTGAGCCTATTCGTTACAAACAAACAAACAAAGTTTTCCTCTTTATAATATTAGTATAGATGTGGAGGTACCCTGCATGATACTAACAGTCTATTCACATACCCTCTCAAACCCACTCAGTTAACAGCCCTCTCCCTCTGGACTTAACCTGTCGAAACAGCACGTTTTCTAGGCCTATTGTTAGATGAGTTGGACCATGATGATCAATGACTACACTGCACTGGCACGGCCTAGTGAACCGCTACAACAAAAACATTACTTTTATTCAATTCAAACAACAACAACAACACCAGCGGGTTAGCATTAAAAATATGGGTATGCATTACTTTTATTCAATTCAAAGTAAAAAATATGTGAAAATAATACACAATTAAGAATCAATTCACTATTGCTCGATATGACCACCATTTGCCTTGACTATGGCCTCTCAAGTTTGATTTATTGTTGCTTTGGTGTGAGATCATGCGCCGCACACTGGGGATTTTTGTACAGAGATGCGGAAAAAAGTATACATCCCAAAAAATATTTACATTTTTACTACTAACGAAGTTGTATATATTTGTGTATGAAAAGAACATGTTTAAAAACTATTTTTTAAAAAAATTTTAAAAAACAATTTTTTTTTTAATTCATAAATTATATTATAAATTTTTTTTTTTATTAATATAAGCCAGCAAATATTTACGCACAGGATACATGTAAGTTCATAATTCTGAATTACCCTCAAAATGTCAAAACAAAATTAAAAGTGTTTCGTTATCATTATGCACACACTAGAAAGCGTTTAGTTATTATCATTGCCAAAAAATAATCAGTGGCGCCTGGTGGCACCTGCAATTGATTAAAACTGAAAGAGACGCCATTAAGCAACACGTTGATACTAGTTTCTGACCGTAGGTAAATGTAGCTCAACTTGCAGATCCAAGAATATGAAGGAATATGATTTTTTTTTTTTCGTAAAATTAATTATAAATATATAATCAAATGCTTCACAGCCTTTGTTCTTCCGGCTAAAATATATAAAAATATCGTACCCTAAATGAAAAATAAAAAATTGGAAGTCGGCTCAAGCAAAAGGAAAAAAAACCACCTTGGGCTTTGAAGTTTTTTCTTAGTCAGTTCAATACTATAAAAAATTATACTTTTGGCATATCTATAAAAAAAAACTGTAAGTCGGGGTTTAGTAATTCTTTTTGATTTTATTGTTGGTTCTATTCTGGAATTTAGAAATACCATTAAACAATGCGTAGGTGGTATGTTGCATATTTGACTTTCTTCCGCTAAATCCCCAGTGTGCGCCGTTTGGATATTGTAAGACTTCACTTTGAGATCACTTTTCAGTATGCGGCGGACTGCCATTCAGCCAACTAACAGACGGCTGATGCCCAATCATCCGCTGCGCAAGCGGTCTGAAGTTGGTTACACTTCGATTGCAGGACCCTGTATATTAACAGTCCTCCGCAAAAAAAGATATCAGCGCAATTGCGGTGTAATTCCTTGGATTGGGCAAATTGAGTCAATAACGTCGAAACTATGGAACAATTTGCGCGGATAGAGTTTTAGAAACTCAATGACTTTTCTTGGATGGACCAAAACCGAATTTTACTGAATCTTTTGAAGTCCTAGATAGAGATTAGCTTATTAAACTATCTTAACTGAAGTCTGGTCGATAGCGATCTAAAGTTACATGCAATCAAGCACTGAAGCAAAAGAAGCATTTAAAATCCTGGTATCATTATTGCACATTAATCTCGAGTATTTCATAAGAGTAATACGAGTACGAGTGTGTGTAGCCTACTTAATATGCCAGCCAATACAGTGTTTAAATATTTCTTTTAATTATTAATTTTACAAAGAAAGCCGCCATAATGTTATAACCATTTAAACCATCAATAATTTCGCACTTCCTTTAACAACCTGAAAGTTGTTCTCCTTGAAACACATAGTAGATATAAGTGCAGACCACTTTGAAAGAGTTGAGGAGTGTGAAAGCGCGACTTGTTTTTCTTCCAGTTCAATTATAATTGCAGTGCTTGGAGTGCCTATCAAATGCTGACGAAGAAAGCTACTTTGGGCGTATAAATGAATATGATGAAATTGTTGCTGTAGCTGATACCTTTGTAGTCGCGCTGTGGCATCCTTCAAAGAAAGCATTTCGAAATCATTTTCATTATGGCAATTTGTCGCCGAGGTATATTAATAAAAACAATAACAACATCAATACAAACCACTCATGGAGTAAACGATGACAATAGCAACAGTCATGAAAACAACAACAACGGCAATTGAAACCACGACAACAACAATACCAATAACAATAGAGACAATAACAACAATTATCTGTAGTATGAATGTCAAAGACACCAACGTTGCGGCTAAATTTCAAAGACACAAACAGCGTCTTTATGAAAGTAATTGAGGTGGAAAAGGTAAACGAGTGCGCGACTGAGCAAGACTATTGCCACTGACAACTGAATTGAGCGAAGAACGCCACATCTGTAGGCGGCTTGCCAAGGTAGTGCAAACAAGTGGAAAATGTACACTGGGGCCATTGGAGACTGAATTAGATAAAAATGAAGAATCAATTTATGGACTGAGTGTTTAAAAAAAAAGAACTAACAATAATAAAATAAATGTAATAAAATTGATTGAATGGGATCGTGAGTATTTTGCTCTTCTATTCCTCATTTTGGAATGACAAGAAATTGGCAAATGTGATAGGAAAATATCGAAAGCAACAATGCAATAACGTTGGTTAGAAATTAGTTCAAGGAACAAACAAGATCCTGTTGTACCAACATAGTTGCATTACTGAAATTCGTATTTTTCAATGCGAAAATTTTATATTAGGCGTAGTGAAATTAATGTGAGGGCCTTCACCCTCAAGTAGCCATACAATTTGATATATGGTTTGTTAGTTCGAAAAAAAAGTTTTTAGCAAACAACAATTAGAAAAATTACAACTTTTCAAAACTCTTTTCTTCGTAGAACTCAACTTCAACTCCGGTCGCGTTGCTCTATGCTAAAATGCATTACTCAATTGCTAATAATACTGGCACGAAATCCGATTACACCTGTGTATTTAAAAAAATATCAGAAGTTTTTAGCAACAACGAAATTAGTGATCCTTTCAAGGCTGTAGAAAGCTTAAGCGTGGACACGCACACCGACCCGGACGTTAAGAGCAAGGTGAGATATTTTTGCACAAAAATTACATGAGTGCTTAGCAGATGGATTTGATGTTTTTGTTGCTGATGGTGCGATCTTGGCCAATTCGGTTGGCTGCAGAGCAGGCCCGACGAGAGGGGGGGATCGGGTACTTTTCCCCCCGGGCCCGGAGTTTTCAGAGGGGCCCGGACTCGAGGGCAATTCCAAGAAATTTCCTGCTTGAAAAAATATAGTAAATAATACTTCTACTTAAAAGAATGTCAAACTGTTGCAAAAGGTTTGCCAAACACTTCGTCAACATTGCCAGCAAGCCGAAAGAAGAAACGTAATGATGAAGAACCTGAGAATTCAGCGGAAAATATGACCGCCGAATAAATTGATTTCAAGAGGAACACATTTCTCGTCATCATGGACTCAGTTATCACTGGTATTGAAAATCGGTTTACTGCAATTAAAAACATAAACAACATTTTCTCATTCCTGTGGCTATTTCCTAAAATTGAAAAAGCAGAACTTCAGACAGCAGCTTTTAATTTTGCTAAAAAATACCCTTCTGACGTGTCGGAAGAAATCTCAATTGGGATGTGTCACTTGAAGAGTGTGTACAAGGCGAATTTTACTGGAAATTCAGAATGTTGTATGCCTCCGTTCGACTTGTTGAGTGCCATCACAGCTAAAAACTTGGATACTCTGTTCCCGAACATCTTCATTGCTTTGCGAATATTCTGCACCCTGCCAGCATCGGTTGCCGGCGCCGAAAGATCGTTCAGCGCTTTATCAAGGATCAAAGACTACCATCGTTCATCTCAGAGTCGAGTAACAGGATTGGCAACTTTGTATTTGGAATCTGAGTTAGCAAGGAAACTCGACTTCGATGATATTATAAGAGCTTTTGCCTCAGCTAAAGCAAGAAAAGCAAAATTCTAAGCATCGTGGCAGTCATTTTCAAATATTTGTAAGGCTCACAAAATGAATAAAAAATTTTAACTTTTTTTAGCTGCGTTTTTTATTTCAGATCTGCTTAAGAGTTTTCTAAAATTGATTTTAATCAATATTTAATAATTAATATAATTCTATCAAAAATTTTATCAATGAGTTTTTCAATGTAAAAATGTTATATCACTATAACATAATACGCATTTTGATAAATAAAAAAAATTTGAAGGGGCCCGCATCTCAAGTTTCTCTCTCCACGGCCCTGCTGCAGAGTCTAGCATCAGAACAAAAAAGAAGCTTTTGGTTTTAAAATAGAATGTTGCACATCCGCCACCGTTGCAGAATTATGGGCATTGTTAAAGATATTAGATTTTGCTCATTTAGACGCGCGTGGTCAAAGTTGTTATCTTCTCGGGCAGCTCTTAAAAAACAACTGTTCAAGCAATCACTGTTTGGCTCTGTTTCAAGCGAAGCTCTCAGAGTTTAAATTCTCAAATGTTCATGTGATGTCTTAGACCATTCTGGCATATCGAAAAAACTGAAAACGTAGATCAAATTGCAAAAGAAGCAGTAGATAATGGCACCATCCATCGAAATTGAATACACTGTCGAAGAAGCTTCGAGAATAATTCGCAGTAAAATTTTCTCTTAATGGTACTATGGATTTCTGTCATCTGTAAGTAATCGACACATTTCACACATTTTCACAAAGTCACTACCAAAGATCTGGTTCAAAAATAGTAAGTTCAGTGCTAAAGCCATAAAACTTATATACAGAATAGTGGTTGGCCACACTTACGACGGCTGCCATCTATGGCTGCCAGACGGTGGAATATCCTGGTGTTTTGTGGGTTTTCATCCCGCCATTTTAGTAAAAAAAAATTTATGAGTAAATAAAATAATTGTTCCTGCTTGTCCGAAAGATTATATGAAAATTTGGAATTGGGCGATCGTTTCGGCCAGAACTCGCAGTCGGTTTTTATAGAATACGATGCCCCTCATGTGACTGCCTGTGTTCAGTAGTGTATCCTATCAACCTAATTTTCCACATTTTACGGTCTCCGGATCTATCTTACGAATAGGACGACGACTAAATTATCTACATAACATTGACCTTTGACTTAAAACACTCTAAAGATCAGCCAATTTGACAATGCCAAGGCAATGAGGTCACACAGTGCTAAGAAATGGGATGAAGGTGTGTCGAGGGAAGGGGTTGTTCTTAAATAACACACTTTGGCGACTCAAAGCTACAAATATTAAGTTTTAGTCAAATCGGTTACTAACAATGAAGGAATTGTGCTTCAAGCCGTGCTAAGTTTCTCCCGGACCAAAGAAAAGCCCTGATTATTATTTATAAAGAGAAATCATCTATTTACAAGGATTCTTGCACGGGCAAAAATAATAATTGATGAATGGCATAGTATATTCATTCGACGTAGAGAGTCAATCGGAGACGATCAGCGCGCGGACCGGCTAATTGAGACAAAATCCTCAGACATTGTTGGAACATTTGGGAAAGTTATTGTGGAATAAGCACTTTAGTTAATGGAGTAAATCACAAGAGTTTGTTAAAACAGGTATGAAATATGAATTGGAATTTTATCGGAGGCGAACTGGACTCATAACTGATGAACTGCGTGAGGGGTTCAATAAGTATCATGATAACGAACCAAATTGTCTCTAACTGTGATTTCCCGATCCCCAATGGCGTAAGTTGAATTTGCTAACATAGTCGTCGAGATGATTTTTCGATCATATAACTACGATACTCAAGGATGATACATGCAAGGTTTGGCCATTCGAAGCAAAATTGTGAGGGTAACTTTGGCGGTTACGTCACAAAGGACTCAGCAGCAGACTTCTGTCCGCGCATTTCACACACTCGTCCAATGAGAGAAACCAGACTTTTAATATCATAAATGCAGTTTACTCAAGTCTATTTGAAGATTTATTGCTTCCGCTGAATTCTTTGAATCCCTGCCTAATTTGAAAATGTGCAAAATCCACTAAAAACTTCTAGACTAGAAACTAGCGTGATACCGGACACAAAGCCATGCTGATTTGAATAGATTAATAATTTAAATGCAAAATAAATCTTGCTCTTAACGACAAATTCAAATAGTTTTGAGATGCTAGTTCCAAGCATCACTTTTACTGCCCTTTAAAGTTGCAAAAGGTTAAATGTTCAATAAATAGTTTTAAATACTTAGTGATCAGATTGCAGGTACTTTTTCCAATAGGGTGTTTTTGACAGATAACGCGTAACTATTATCAAACTAAATACATATTTTTTCATCATGAAAAGATCTACACTTCAACAACATTTAGAAATCGTACAATTGAATTACGAAAATCGACGCTCTGTGGAAAGTGTTCATTGCGCGCTCAGGCCAACTTATGGTGTACATAACCGATGCGATGAGGCCCATGTTTTGCTTAAAGGCTACGTCAATAAGCAAAACTGCCATATTTGGGCTGAAGCCATTGAAGAAGAGCCATTACATTCATTGTAAGCAACCGTTTGGTGCGGCCTATGGGCTGGAGGAATCAGCGGCCCATATTTCTTCAAAGTCGAGGCTGATGCCAATGTAACAGTGAACGGCGAACGCTTTTGCGCTTTGGCAAATGACTTTTTGAGGACGGAAGTTGAAGTCCATGATCTCCACAACATTTGATTCCAACAAGATGGCGGTACTTGCCATACAGCCCGTGAGAGAATGGATTTAATAAGTTGTCATTTCGGTGATCAATTTATCTCTCGCGATATCACACCTTTGGACTTTTATTTGTGGGGGTGTATAAAGTCTAAATACTTTGTGGATAAATCATAAAAGCAGCTTCGATTGAGGCATTGAATGGCAAAATTACCAAAGGTATTCTCGAAATACTGACCGAAGTCTCCAGCGAGTCACTTAAAATTGGTGTTTACGGATCGCCGAATTACGGCGCCGTTGCGGCCAACATTTGAAAAGGATTGTGCTGAAAAAATAAATGTAATGAATGGTTCTACATAAAAATAATAAAGAGGGCCCAATCAATTTTAAATTTCGTTGTTTCATTTCAATTTAAAATCCGATACCTTTAAATTGATCAATTGACGAAAGAAGAAAAAACATCTAATTTACCGATACCACCTTTAATAGATTCGCTTTGATTTATTTCATGGCAAGAAAATTCATTTATTCTCTTTTTCAAATCTATTGAAATAAAATTTTAAATTCAATATTAAAATTTCGAGCTAAACAGTCCCAATGTGCGACACATAATTTAAGGTCGACAGGTGTGGGCGCTTGAGTTGATTGTGTTGAAAGGACTCAAAGATAGGAATTTTACGTCACAGTGGGTGCACATAAAAAAAGCCAAAACTATGCGTAGTTAAAAGAGGCAGAAAAATGGAAAATGTTAATTTAATTCGAATTGCACCCATCATATGAAATATACTAAGCAATTGAAAATAAGGAGAATGAAACAAAAAAAATTATTGAAATGAAAGAATTTAAAAAATATTTCCACGCATACCAAGCATACCATACCTGTGGCGCGTTTGTCACGTGCCGCGCCACTTCAACATTTACAGAAAGTAGCGCATTCTATTGATTCCTTTTATTTATAATATTTATGTAGGTGCGCTCGATATTTGGGTCGCCCGGTGACATTTCACGCCAACCAACACTTGACATTTCCGATCAGAGTTTGGCTAATGTACAATTGTCAGCATGGAAAAAAACAACAACAAGAAATATCAGTAATGAATGAACAGTAATAATGAATAACGAGAAAATACTTGAAAAGCCTCAGCTGTGCCATTCACCTGTCTAACCAATTCCAACCAACTAAATACTCCACTAACCATTGCTACTCTATGCCGTCCGCTTGTCGCATTACTAATGACCATTATCAGTCAATTTGCTACCAGTTGGAGTGCACACACTTACTATATATGTTACAGCAGCCGCAGCGAACGCCCGCGACCACCGGCTGCGTTTGACAGGACAAAATCGAACGCAAAACCGCCAATACTCAACCGCACTTTGTATGCTCCGATCGCTGGACACTACGTAAGCATAGCTTATCTTAATTGCTACTGGCCTGTCTGAAATGCTCGAAATGCTGACCAGCCAGCCGCTCCACATGGGCGGTGATGATGATGGCTCTTGTTGTCGACGTTCGGCGCTGTGTAGCTGCTGATGCCGCTTGTGCGCAGGTCAGTTCCTCTGGCATTATCTTTAAACAACATGCACTTATTTGTTATCCTGGCAGAGCAGGTTTTGAGATGCGCAACCGCAATCGATTCACTCTAATCCGCTTTCACCTTTTCCTCTGGCCACCAAAGGTTGACGTGTGTGGGAAAGTCTGGATGCATATGCATTTTGTAGACATACTATCGATTACATTCATACATACATATGCATTTGTATAATTGGCGCATACATCCTTTAATGGATGTTTGGCCGAGCTTCTCCTCCAATTTGTGGTGTGTGTTTAGATGATGTCCCACAATTGGAGGAAAATACAGTTTTAAGCTGTTCCTCCTAAAGGCAGATGGTTTTTTATGTGAAGCTTGCTCATGGCCGAATGCACTCAAAGGTTTAGCATGGACTGTCGAGGGGTGAGCGCCAGTAGAAAAAACTGTTTTTATAATTTGATGTATCACGTCCACAATGGGCTTCGAACACGGATCCACCAAATGATAGTTCATCGTCAAACCACTCCACTCAGCTATGGCGGCCGCATGTATGTATGTACATTAGCAAAAAAAGAATGAAAGAAAAACAAAAAAATCCAACAACAATAAAAATAATCACATTTAACTAGAATCCAATTGCTGCTATTTTCCGCAGTTGCTACGCCGGATTAGCGCATGAATTAGCGGGAATCACTCAACTTTCAGCTCGCTTCATTCGCATGTATGGCAATTCCAATAAAAATGTCACGTGATATATGGACAGCTGTGAGCTAGTGAGTGTTTCTCTATTCAACCATTTACCCATCCATCTATTAGCCGATTGTTCACTTGTTTGCCTGCCTGCCTCGTCAAGCAGTCCAACAGTCTGGCAATCTGGCAGTGTGGCAGTTCATCAGTCAATGCATTATTCAATCTGGTTCTTGTCTAAAACTGCCTAATTCAGTGTGTCACTATTGCTCAGGTTGGCCATTAAATGCCAAATCAAACGCTCCAGCAGCGCATGATCGCCGCACTGCTTCTCTAGCTGCTCTATGGTGTGAATTGATGTCCGCAACGGCTTTGTTGCAGAACTTTTCATTTTCAAACACTTGCATATGCAACTCGTATGTTTGTGTTTGTGTAGATGTTCCTCAGCGCTTAACACTCTATCTGGACCATTTGTAGCTGCGCCATTGTGCCAGCTTTATTTGTTGTTGAATGTTGTTGCAATACTTTCCTTCAACTTCGCCCCAACGCAGTCACGCATTCGCTGGTCGGCCATTTGTGCCACGCACACACACATGTAAACATTTTTATAAAGCACAGTGATTACATTCAGCATTTTATTGATAAAAATTAGTTGTTTAGCGATATAAATATTTTTTTGAACAAGTCTTGAAAATTTTGGCGTGTTCCGCGATAAACCTAAGTTTAGATACATAAGTGGTTTGGGGTAGTCAAAGGCCCGAAAAAATTTTCAATAATTTTTTTTCGCTAGTCAATTGCTTTATTTTACAAAAATTAAAATATAGCATTAATACATCATGTATCGACTTGACTTTAGCAAAATTTCAAAAAAAAAAGTTTATAATTGTAAAAGTTATCGCTATTTGTGTGGAACCTGGTTCTCCAGAAGTCCCTTGCGGTGATCATCACAAGTCCTTTGAGATTCATCTAAAATCAATCGGAAAGAGAAATTAGTTTTATTAATAGATAATCTTGTGCCTGATCGAAACTTTTTTTTTCAAAATTAACAATATGGCGGCCTCAGGAAATTAGTTAAAAAACACCGACAACTTATTGTTTAAAAAAATCAAAATTTTTGAAAAAAAATCCTGCGATCACGAGTTTTTTATGTTTTTCAAAATCAGTATAAATCTTAGTGAAATTTACAAAGCGGTTTTTATGTTACAGTGATCACCAGTTCAAAAAACATAGTTTTGAGAAAAACGCATTTAAAATTTTGCTATCGAGCGACCTTTGTTAATTGTTGAATAACTCACAAGCTATTTGTCGGATTCACTTCAACTTTTCATGCAATATTTTTAAGATATTATACTTTAAGAAAATGCAAAAAAAAATCCAATGTTTTTAAATTCTGACTACCCCTAACTCCATAAGCTAAGACTAAACATTTTAGCTGGGCTTATTTTTTCATGTTTCAGTAAGAATCAGCTTTGTCATAAATCCATTACATTCTAAAAATTGTGTATGGTATAGACAGGGGCATATCATAGACCTACTGTGTCGGTAGGTCTTGCTTCAAGTCCCATACTGACGGGGTTAGGCTTTCGGTGCTTCCTTCATGTAAAAAACAAAAAAATGAGTACTTACTTACATCGGATACAGTGAGGTAATGTTCCAGAGTAAAATATAGTTAGAAATATCTTGACACAGGCTCTACGGATGTATGCCGCAGCATGTGCAATAGACTCCAAGATATTATACTAAAGGGTGGTTAAATTTCAAGGGCCGATGTTGAATGAGAACCACACCTAAACGTCAACGGCACCGTTGGACTTCTTTCTTCCGGAAAGAAAAGGTTTACGTCGATAAGTCAGCAACAATTCAAGAGCTAAAGGATGAGATGATTCGGCACATTAAACCTCAATTATGCCTCAGCGTCGTCGAAAATTTGGATCATCGGATGGAGGTGTGCCGCCGAGGCCGCGGTGACTATTTGGCCGATATTTTGTTTTATACGTAATTGAGTCATACCAATATTATCATAATAAAGAGAAATGATAATAATTTTTTCAAAAATTGTATTTTATTCAATATCAACACCGGCCCTTGAAACTTAACCACCCTTCGTATGAATTTGATTCAGTAGTTCTCAAGCTTATAGAAGACGTGTTTCGTATTTACCCTTATTTATTCTGAAAGTTATGCAAAACTCATTTTCTCAATTTAGCAAAAGTCATATGTGAAATAACTTCAGATCAGATTGAATTCAGACAAAGAAAGGGAAGCCTGGTAAGTTTTACGAGTTAATTTTTTCGAAGTAACTATATTATGCTGTGCGTTGTGCTTAACATGCGATAACTCTACTAAGAATTTCGAACTTTTTCTAACTTTTTTGGAATGGAATTGCTTGCTTGGAATTTGAAAAGAGTTTATACTGCTCTTTAATCAGTAGTCGTAAAAAGTTGAGAAAATTTAGCTCGGTGAGTTATTCTTCTAATTTCAAAATCTTGGAGGTGTATTTGAAAAATAGTGAGCAGTTTAACTGAAGAAACAGCCTTTAGTCTTCTTACTTCTTATAGTTAAATGAGCCCTTTATAAGAACTTAATTTGTCGTCAATCTCATTTTCTAGTTCATCTTCGGTAGACTTGGCAATGGATCCTTGAGAAAAAATTCTGTTTCAGTTTTGATATTTTTCACATTTTCATCACTTATCAAGCTTTGATTACCTACATTAGTCCAGTACTCAACAGCAACTTGGATTTGGTTTTCAACTAGATTAATAACATTGGGGAACTGAGTGTTTAGCTTTATGGAATGCTTGGCATCTAGAATTGACTGATTGCTTTTGGAGCTTCAGTGTGTAGTTCGTAAGGTTTGTTACCGCACGTCAATGTGGCCCGGCTTGCAGCTCGGTGGACTCTTGAGATGAGTCGTCTTATTGGAAGAGCTTGATGCAAGCCTTAAGTATGAGCAACAGCTGATAGATATAGATAGATATACAGGGGCCGGCACTCGAAGTGCAACGAATTAAAAAGGCCATAAAAATGTGTGAACATGATACAAAATGAAGAATCAATTTGCTTTTGCTCGATATGACCACCTTTTGCCTTGACTATGGCCTTGAGACGGTCCAGAAACAAATCGCAAGCTGCCGGAATGTGACTTGCAAGTATTTTGGCCCCCTCGCGGACAATGGCTTTTTTCAGCGCCTCGAGACTGGTGAATCTTTTAGTTCGGACCTTGCTCTCCAAGATGGCTCAAAGAAAATAATCCATCGGATTAGCGTCTGATGAATTTGAGAGCCATTGTGTGGACGTTATGAAGCTCGGAACGTTGTTTTTTAGCCATTCTTGGTTCACTCGAGCTTTGTGAGATGGTGCCGAGTCCTGTTGAAACGTCCACTGCCTGCGGGTTCAAAGCAACCTCCAGAATACTTTCCCGATAATATTTCGAATTTACCGTGACGCCAGGCTCGATGAAAAGGATTGGAGAGTGCCAATCTGCGGTTACAGCGGCGCAAATCATTATCTGTGGCGGGTGCTGTCTCCTGGTAGCCAAAAGATGACTCAAATTCTCGTATGAACGGTCGGTCAAATAAATCATATCCTTTTGGGAGAAATTTTCTCGTCAGAAAACAAAATATTCGGAAATTGACAGCTTTCGGCCAAGCGAAGCAACTCCTTCGCTCTCTCAAGTCTGACTTGTAGCTGCTTTGGTGTGAGATCATGCGCCTTTTGGATCTTGTCAGACTTGACTTTGAAATCATTTTTCAGCATGCGGCGGATGCTACGGTCATATATTTTTAGTTATTTCGCCATTTGATTGGCACTTCGTTGGGGATTTCACTCAAGTCGTTTCTTCACTTTTTGAACCATTTCACGTGACGTTGCAGTCTTTTGATGACCACCTCCATGACGTTTTGCGATGCTACCAGTATCATTGTAACGAGTGATGGTGCGTGGTTCCGGACCTAATGCATAGATGGAACTAGTTTTATTGCATTCACCTCTTTTTCAGTTAGTACTAGCCTTAAAAAGAGGATTATTGTGCTAAGAGTTACGCTACCTTGGGTTTTTTCAAAACAATGGACCATAAAGTGTTTTAATTTTACACTGCTTAGCTTGGTAATGTCTTGAAAAGTGTTATGCGGAATCCACTCCATTAGAAACAACAATCAAATAATAGTTTGCTGACTTCAAGCGAGGTCGTAGAGACACCGATGATGCACAACGCAGCGGACGTCCAAATGAGACGGTCACAACAGAAAACATCAAAAAAATCCACAAAATCGTTTTGAATGATCGAAAAATGAAGTTGCATGGGTTAGCTGACATTGAAAAGATATCAAAAGAACGAGTGGGCGGTAGGAAATGAAGAGGTTATCGCTGAAACTGAGGCCTATTGCGAAACAAAAGTGGTATTGAAATGTTAGAGCGGCGCTGGAATGATTGCGTTGGTCTTGATGGAAATTACGTTAATTTTGAGCAAAAAAAAAAACGTAATTTCTTTGTTAGGCCCACGACTTTTCAGCCCATGTGTTGAATATAAGTTAATTTTTATTAATTATATAACTTATAAAATTAAGTTACAAAAAATATATTACATTTAAACAAATGAACATACAGCATTGACATATTAATTCGTTGGCCGAAAAAAAGAATATATATAACTCGTCTATAATAAATTGGCTATATCTCATAATCTAAAGCTCGTAAGATTACTCCAATTTGGATCATCGACACCGTTCAGAACTTGACCCATTTCAGATTGGACTAGAAAGTGTTTCCCAAAAGCTGCGTGCAGCTAAAATTTTAATATGGGGCATCTTCCTAGAAAAAATGGATTGTTTCAATTTCATTTAAGTTACAGATTGAACAGTTTTCATTATACAGCCCGTTTAGCATAATGCACCCACTCTTAGCTTTAAATCTCGACGAAATTCGGTACGTATTCATATCGTCCCTAAAGTAATTATGTCCTATATTATGATTTAAAAGCTTATATATTCTTTCAGTACTGTTCAGCGCACGTTGCCGCATTTTTTCTTTGTTTGCATGCTATCAACATTATTTCGCATTTCTCATTCCAATTTCTTTGATTTGTCTTAAAACCATCATTTCATGACATTTCCTATTTTTTTGAGTTCTATAACCCAGAAGATTTTTCGTTTTAAAACCGAATTTGAAAGAATATGAGGCTGCTGATAGTTAAAGCCGTCATTTAGGATGATCAGCTTTCAATTTTTAGTTAGACTCACTTGTATGAAATTAATTAAATTCTGCTTTGTGTATGAAATTAACAACATCTAACAAATTTATTGATTTTGACAACTCCAAAGCAGAGTTTTTATGCTGTCTGCTTATGAGCCAACTAAAATGCTTTTGATGGGTGAAAAATTGTCCGCGTCCTTTTATGGGGAGGTTGTTCGCTCAAGAGAGAAAAATCTCTAAGTACTTTTATATGGGGCTGAAAAAAGTTAGGAGGAGGTACACTGTACATATAAACATTTGCTTTTTGTTTTTTTTTTGGCATTTTTCTAATAGCCGTTGTCACTCGGATTTTCGTAAGAAAAGAGTTCTATTAGTATTTTTATATATAAATATTAAGTTAAAATTCCATTAACATACTTAATGCGCTTCTTCCTGCCGCACCAGTTGCCTCCGGTTGTTCCTTTTTTCTGCGACTCACTACTCGTTCAGTGTCACAGTGCACTCCATCGATTTACTTATTGAGCGATCAGTTCCTTCTAATAAACAGGCATGCAAGTCGTTTCTGTTCCTCGCCAAATATGGCGGCTGTGGCATTTTCTTTGAAACGCCGCTGGATGGTATGCGTGGAAGTGTGGTGTGCGAGAGAGCTACTGCATGCGTTGAACCATACGGAAGCATTGCGTCCGATCTGGCCTTGCGATGGCTTTCACTATTGTGATGGCAATTTCGATGACGGCATAGACGACGACGACGGTGGCGGTGGCGGCGACAACCACTTCTTCTCTTCAACGGAATCACAACGATGCAGCAGGCTAAGTTAAGCGTTGCAGTGCGTAAATGTGGTTGCTGTTAAGCTTCTGATTAGCTGAATGCAAAGTTTGTCGAATTAACGCTGAGTTTGGTTGGCATTTAACGAAAATGGTAGTGTGGAAATGTGAGCAGTAATGGGAATTATGGGAATTAATTGGAAAAATGTGAAGTGAGATAGAAGTGCTCATGTACTTTAGGATTCTTTTGTAGAATGTGCAGTTGGTTTTGTTGGCTTAGGGGTAAGGTGGGGTTTTTATACTGGCATCTTAATACATTTTCTATGTTGCTTCTCCGAGATATGAATAAGTTAGCGACTACGTAAGTAAAATTATGTTTTTCTGAAAATTAATAATTACTATGCTAGTCGATTTTAAAATTCTTACATGAAATTCCTGCCGTGTTAAACACGTTTCAAACGCTGTGATTTGTCTTAACACCAACAGCGTTGCTTTATCCTATGTCACAAAAGGCTTGATGCTATCGACTCCGCCTTAAGCGGACAATAAAGAGATTAATAATTATAATGAGCGCAAAGGTGGAATCGTTATTTTAAATTAATTTATGAGGAATGACCGACAAAATTATTGCAAATAGCTTTCGGAATCAAATTCATTCAAACTTGAAGTTGCATTTATGTTGTTGATGATTTAATTGTTAGAATTTTCAATAGTATTTCCTTTGGATTTCAATGCATTTTCATATTTAAAAACTTAAAATTTTCAACTTAAACACTGCCAACTATCTGCCACATACATCTACAAATGCATAAATACGTTACCCAAAAAATTTAACTCCCCATTTGAGCGTCTTCTGTTTATCCAATTTAAAACTAATTGTCAAGTTGCTAGAATGCCGACTAGTGGGTGGATACACTCAGAAAAAATTCCCTCCCTAAAATAAAGAAAACCATTCTTTATTTTGAACTCTTCCAAATTCATTAAATTTTATCGCTTTTGAGTATTTTTTCTTTTAAATGACTATAAATGTGTTTGAAACATAAACCCGTAGTCCTCATTTAGATGTTACATTCTTCTTTGTTATTTTATATACGCAGAAACACAAGTAGACGCCCAAAGCATTGCATACTTTACTTACAATTATCTTATCGAATACTCATTGCTTTTACGAACATACGTAGTTGATTGTTTTTTTTCTTCGTGATTATATATTTTGTCGTGCAATGGATGAATTAATAGAAATTTTAATTGAGTTGGAAGGCGAACCGTTTTTGAACGTGTTTATTGGTAAGTTTATGGGTATTTTGTTTTGCTCATTTTAGTTATTGCTAATTATTTCAATTATAGAAAGCGGTCTAACTAAGGAATCATTGAAGCTCCTAAAGCCAAGCCATTTGGATACATTGATCGACACATCGCAGTTTGGACCAAGGGTAATTTTTGAGCATAATCTGCTCAATTGGCAAGCGCAACAGGTATTTTGTTATTTTGTGCATATACACACATACAGTGCATGAATTCATACACGCAAAAATTCATAATCTTCGTTTTACTTCACTAGGGAATAAAAACACAAGCCATTCACACTGAGGCATGCGCTTTATTGGCAAATGAATATCGTGGCAAGGTAAATGTTTTTTTTATTACTTTTACTTTAGTTATTTATTTATTTTAAATATACAATTCTGTACTTTATATACGGAATCTTTTGAAGCAATACTCAGTAAGTCGGCGGGTGGATCACAAATCCTGAAATACTATGCGCAAAAAAAGTGTCTCACTCCAAAGTATAGGAAACTTCTAGCTGCAACAGTTGCAAATTATTTTATTTCTGCTGAAGTACATCCAAACCCTAAAACATTTGAAGCTTTCGCCAATAAAATTGTGGATTTATTTACGAGTGAATCTAAAGTCTGATCACAACCTATATTAAAATTTTTATTAAAAAAAAGTTTTCTAACCTCGATTTCATTTACACAGGATATATATTACATTCATTAGAAAGGAAAAAAGCCAGGTGGATCTCTGTATGCTAAGTACTACAGTGTATTATTGAATCTTAGACGGGATGGTCTTATTTCCAAAAGAGATGTAGAACCAACAACAAAAGGAACGGAGATTAAGAGATCGTCGTTGCGAAAGCAATACCGCGTATATCCAATATACAAAACTACATAAGTGGTGAAGGAAGAGAAAACTGATTTTTTACAAAAGTATAGCTCAATTTTTTCACTGAACTTATAATTTATTAATATTATGACAGAGATCAATATACAAATAGTAATTCTGCAAAAGAGTGTACGTGAAACTTCAGTTTCTTTGGTCAATTCGTTTTGGTTTTATGCAGTTTTGCAATCGCAACGACGATATGGCTTTCATAACTCATGAGTATATTTTGGTTTAATTTAAATTTTAAATGAGAGATTATTAAATATTATAATCTGCATTTTATTTTACCTTCATTTAATAAAAAAATTACATTTAGATTGCATTCAAGAAAAATCATGGTTAAAGTATAACGTTGAACCATTCGATGAAGTTCAACTAAAATGGGAAGCGACTTTTGCTGTGCGACGACAAATGCTACAAAAAGATGCCAATTTAAATACAATTTTAGAAGAATGACCTCAGTATAAGCAGAGTTTTGGACATTTAATGGTATAATTCGTGAGTTTTATTTACATAAAAAATAATTTATTGTTGTTCATTCTTATCTTAGATAGAACTGGATTTTAAGAAGCTGTACCCCGAAAAGCAAAATTTGTTATTTGATAAATGGGAGAGCTTCTGCCAAGCGATTCCACCATTGCTAGAAATTTACATTAAAGATTCAAACAGCTTAACTACTTGGAGGCAGTTTAAAGAAGGAAGCATCAATGCTGGTATTTAATATGTCTTAAGCCCTCATTTTTTTTAACAATCTAATTTCAGATGCAAAAGACTTAGTCATTTTTTATCTTCTACACTCTGTCTTAATTCCAACTGGCCGAACATATAGAACATGCAAACAGACAAAAAAAAAACACTTCATCAAGTACACTATTGCAGATTCAAGAAATAGTTTCTTACTGTGGGCACCGACAAATAGTGAACTTCAGTCAAAATTGAAATTAATGGTAGATGCAAATTATATGGATAAAAGTACGATTCAGCCAATTATATGTTCCATTGGATTGGATTATTTTTATTGCAAGGAATATTATGTGTATTTCGCCGATATATTTTATAAGTTCGATAACCTAATCAAGTGTATTGATGTGTATTTTAAAACATTCCATGTACTTAACCTTGAGTATCCGCCCGAATGTAGGTCCATTTGGCTTTTTGTCCAGCAGTATTTCTATAACATTTCCTTGAAATCTCGTGTTTGCTATTCCAATTTTAAACTAAATGGCACAAGTTATAAAAAAGACTATATTGTATTTAATTATAATCCAAACTTTTTATCATACCAAGTTCTCGAAATTTCCATTATAAATGAAGAAATATTTTTATTTTGTGAATTTATAAATATCTTAGGGTACACAAATCACTACCTATCTTTTAAAGTAGGCCCTAAGAGCGGAAATTTTAGAATTATAAAAGCAGATGAATTAAACTATCCACCAATTCATGTGTATATTGTTAACAATGAAAAACTCTTACGGCCAAAAAAGTTTTTTAATGAATTTTTCCAGTTTGTGTTTCAAAAATAAAAAACTAAAACCAAATTTTTTGCATTTTTATTCAATATTTAAAACATTTCATAATCTGAAAATTCAGGTAGATTTTTTAAAATTGAGAAAAAAGCTATTTTTCTTTTAGTAAATTTTTACTAGAAACAAAATAACAGTTTCCCTAATTCCAGCAAATTTTACTCTGAAATGAGTAATATTTTTATTTTCTTTTAGCAAAATATTATCTATTTCAAACATAAAATTTATTACAAATATAAAAACAAATTCCTTAAATCGGGAAAGTTTTTCTCGAAAGCATGTAAACATTTTTTCTTCATTTTGAGAAAATATCAGATACTGAAAAGAGGATGCCTTTTCATAGGCGCCAAATCATTCCCATATTTCCTCATTTCAATAGTCGTTTTAACTTGAACCGAAGAAGTTTTTTTTTGAGTGTAGTGCATTCAGCCTTGCCTTGACTAAAGACCAGGTCGTGTTTATCCCGAATGCGCTGATTTTACCATTAAGATTGCGTCGCCAAGAGCATCTGGGTCGTCTTCTCGAGCGTGATCAGCTTGGACTCCAGTCGGTTTCCGTAGCGCATGTCCTATCCATCTACATTTGCGCTCACGGATCTAAAAATGAATTGGTTGTTGTTTATTGAGACTGAGTAATTCTGGGCCACCATTTACAGAGTATGACTCTGAAGCATCGATTGACGAACGTTTAAAGTTTTCTGTGGTTTTTTTGCTGACATGTACCATGTTTCGCTCCTATTAAGCAAAACCGACTTCAAAATTGAAATGAAAATACGAGGTTTGGTCTGCTTCGAGATATGGTTAGTGTACCATATTTTCTTCAGTCAGGCAAAAGTGCTCTTTGCGTACCGCATGGAATACTTTTAGGACTGGAGCGTTTGTTTCCATTTGCCCGAGATGACATAGCCCAGCGGGGTCACGGAGTTCCTTGCACAATGTCCAAGGATGATAGATTTCAAGGTTTGACCATCCGAAGCGAAATTGTGAGAGTAATTTCGGCTCCCACGTCATAGAGAATTCGGCTGCAGAATTGTGCCCAGTCGTTGTCTAGATGGTAACGTAACGGGACTGTTGGTTACATCGATTCGTATATCACCAACACAATTTCGGTTTTTTCTTAAGCAAACCGAAATCCTGGTTACGTCAGCAAATCGTCAAAATCGATGAGAGCCGGCTAACGGACTGATACAGAGGTGTAAATTCTGTAAATCGTTGAGACGGCAAAGAGGTAACATAAGCAATGGCTGCGCTAATTTTTCTTATGTCACTAATACATTCTCAGTTTTGTCGTAAACAAACCGTTGTTACATCGCCTATAACGTCAGCAAATCAGCTGATTCTTTCAAATTCTCTGAGAGTCGGTTAACAGTCAGGTGTTGGCCTCACTTTCTGAATTCTTAACCGTTCATTATGTCTATGTCCCCGTAAAACTTATACAACCTATTGTTCCATTAGCTGCGATATTCATAGGCATCAAAGCGCATGGGTCCAAAAATATTCTGCAGAATCTTTCCCTCGAACGCTCACGGGCCATCCCATCGAATGTTGTCATCATTCAAGCCCCTTCACCATACAATAGGATACGCATGATGAGTGAATACTTATCGGTGTTAATACGGTACAGTGATGTGGGTACCGAGGCACGAGTGCGCGTCTGCTTGCTTAACGATACTCCTCGTTTATTACCAGACCCATGCTCTTATAAAATATTCTGCTTGAGCGATTGAGTTCTGAGCATCTGAGTTTAGTTAATATTTTCCAGAAACAGGTTAAAGAAGGCACACAAAAGGGAATCATCCTGTCAGAAACCTTGCTTTACACAGCCATATTAGTTTTGCGAGGATACCAAATTTACACATCCCTCTAAACTCCTTTTCGTGCTGTTGAAAGTGACTTCAAAATCGACAAATCAAAGTTATTATTCTTTCCGGATATTTCCCAAAACTTGGCGTATTGCGAATATTAAGTCGATGGTAGATTTGCCAGGTAGGAAGTCACACTGATAAGGTCCAATTAGTTGAGTGATGGTGGACTTCAGCCTTGCGCAATAGTTGGCACAGAATAGGTGATCATAATTTTATGGCTTAGGTAGAGCACACTTTCAGTCGACAGGCGTGCATCTTACCAGCCACTCGAAATCATACTTGAATAATTCAACCGACAGTTCGGCAGGTTTTTCTTTATTTAGTTGCGCTATTCACGGCCGCCGTAGCTGAATGGGTTGGTGCGTGTCTACCATTCGGAATTCGGAGAACATAGGTTCGACTCTCCGTGAAACACCAAAATGAAGAAAAAGTTTTTTTCTAATAGCGGTCGTCCCTCGGCAGGTAATGGCAAACCTCCATGCCAAGAAGAGCTCCTCATAAAAAAATATCTGCCGTTCGGTGTCGGCTTAAAACTGTGGGTCACTCCATTTGGGAAATATGATAAGGTTCTCTTAGGCATGTCCTGGGCATCTGTGGGCTTAAAATTTTCAGTATACAATTATATAGTGAGCCGCTTGATGACCCACGATTGCAGCCCCTATCTGGGTGCCTACTTAGTGAACATTTTAAGCAATTGCGTCGTAGTGGTTCTACTAAAGCGAGGCATTACCCGACCAGTTTCATTTCACCGCCCATATTTGACATTTGACTGTCGGTGTATATATTAAAATCCATGACAATTATTAAATGCATGAGCTTGAAACACACTGCAGTGGTACGGTAGCCTCAATTAGAGCTTGTTGAGAAGCTTCTCGCAAAGTACACCAATATTTCTGTCCAACTTCGAGCCATCCGTGAACTGATCCACCAGATCCTGCCTCCAAATGCTCCCGCTGACTATTCCCTTGAAGGAATGTGAGTAAAGAGTGCCCCGCTAGGACTAAGAGAGATGAGATCAAAGTCTTTGTTGTATGCATATAAATATAAAGCCGGTTCCATGTACATAAATTTCACGTAAAAATGGTAGTTAAGAAGATTAATAGTTTCCCATTTCAGGTGAGAGTTTTTTACACAAAAATTTTAATTTTACCGCGGTTTGAGTACTTTTTTGAGTAGAGGCAATAATTTTGATGGAAGAAAATGGTTATTAAATCGACTGTATTTGATCTAATAATCCAGGCTTTCTTATAATTCCAGTGAAGACTGTACTTTGCTCGAAAATAAACATGCATCAAAATTTTTTTCCATCTAACGGTATTTCGCAGCAGTAATACTTCAAAAGCCTGTATTTATTGGTTCACTTGTATAAAGGCACTAATCAAATAAGAAAAAGTAATAATAAATGTAAGAAACTTTGGGTTTTTCCATTTGAAACTTTGGTTTTTTACATTTAACTTTGGTTTTTTACATTTAAAGCTTAATAATTTGTGCTGCCACCTTGTTTATCAATTACTTCGAAAATACGTTGATGATGAGATGATTTGTACAAATTCTCCAGATAGCCTAATGAAATTTCAGATCAGACCGTAAATGATTCGAATGAAAGTATTTTTGTCTTCAAATTGTTGCCCATTCTCATAAACCTTGCCACCAAGCCATACCCATAGATTTTCAATAATGTTCAGATCTGGGGAATCCGGTGGTCTTTTTCAAGTTTTAGTACTTCGGAACGCAGCCCAAGCTGTGACCGTACTTGAACTTGGTACAGGTGATTAATGCTAACCATTTTGATTTCTATATTTATACTAGCTTTAACCCGCGGCCCCGCTCGCGTAGGAGTAGTTTTGAGGGATTTAGGACAAATATATAAAAGAATTACAAACAATAATTTCATAGAAAATATTTTTTTATTAATAACCATAATATTACAATACCCAGCATCCGTTGCTAAGCCTCGTTGAATAAAATCAAAACAACCAATCAGAAAAATATCAAGCAAAATTATTTTTATTAATTTTGTATCTCAAACCGTTTTTGAACTTTGCATTTGGGTCATAGTTGAAAAGCTTATGCGGATTATGAAGTCTAGAGTGTACTATAAATAGTGAGAAATAGGAAAAACTAAGATTTTTTAGATTAAATTTAAGCAAATATTCGATTATTAGTAACGAATGAGAGTGTTGGCGCGGCCTGGGGGCTGTGGGAATGGAGTTCCATCATAAAAACATGCCTATAACCTTTACTGGGTGAAAATATGAATATATAAAATTTTTTACGTCATTTGGTGTTGTCGTTTCGTAGTGATGCGCGGACAACATACAGACATTCACCTTTATAGTATAGATTTCAGCATTATTTTTTTCCTTTTTTTGAACACGTTGATATGTGGATTTATATTTCCTTTAAATGAACGAAGAGTTAAGAAAAATATTGATGCCATTCTATAACGAGGAAAACTACGAAATATATTAACCCATATTACTGATTTTGAACTGCAAATGATTTCACATTTTCACAGCTCTGAGTAAATGGCTTCAACGTAGCACACTAAAAATGGCTCACGTAACGCATAACATTTTAAAGTAAAAACAAAAAAATCAATTGCGTTTATTCACTCTGCGTAGATTAATCTAACTCCAGTTCTCGATAACTGGGTGATACTGGTAGATATAAATATCATTATATTACTTCTTCAGAAGAAAGCCCGTTGTTCAGCCTTTCTTTTCACTCAATATTATTTTTGCAAGGAAATAAATGCTTACATATGTGTCAGACAATAATATGTAAATATGTAGGAAAGTGTATGAAGACCCTGCAAGACACTGGCGATTGCTTTAGTTACTGCGGTATTTGCGATGGCAACAATGGCCAGCTTTTTAGTCGGAAGTAATTACATTCTCTAAAGTAATTGGATGATGGAAACTAATCTGCACGAAATTGCTTTTGATATAAACTAGTGTAAACGAGACCAAAAACCGAGGCTCTTTTTTATAAAGGGTTTTTCAATAAGGGCGGGTAGATGTTGAAATGGAATAAAATGGCGTTTGCTGTGTGGCACGTAGCACCGTCCTGCTGGAACCACATGTCGCCTAGGTCCATATGGTTCAATATGGGCCATAAGAAATTGGAAGAGCCACCACGTTTACCGAAAAATGGGCGCAATGCGCGCAACGTTTGCGTTAATGAACACTCATTTTGATAATAAAGTTTTATCATTTGAACGTGCTGTTCAATCGTGTAACTTGCCATGATGATTTGGCATAAACAACTGAATAATAAATAAAAGATTTGACAGATGTCACCAAAACAAAATGGCTGCCACAGGGCGCCAAAATCGACCCGCGCCAATTGAAAAACCCATATTTAAAAAATGTATCTTTTGGTTTATTTAGCTGCATGAGAGCTATAGATGACAATGATTATGGTTTGACATCTGAGAATGGCAGACTGTGTTGGCATTTCTATTTAGTAAGGCTTGGCAAGCCATCATTAATCGTTTAACGCCAAAACAGTGCTTCCAAATTGTGGAAATTTACTTTAATAAAATTAATCTGTTCGAGAAGTTCATAGAGCGAAGTGTTGAAGAAGCCGCCGAAATCTCGATTCCATTGTTGGCCATTCTCAACTTGTTGGCCTTTGTGCTTCGACTGGGTGCAAAATTTTACGTTATGATTGTGGCTTACGAGCCTATAAAATACAGGTCGTGCAAGAATTGATTTATTCGACTTATATTGACTCATTTAGACTTATTTTTCAGATGGGCTGATACATAGATACATTAGACATACATATGTATCTACTGATGATGGCATTTGTGGTCCATTCCGTAATAACCTGCACGCTTATTATCAAGTAGCGAGGAATAGTTACAAAATGATTTTTTTTTCTTATTTCAATTTGAATTTTTACATACAAACATATCGTTCCCTTAGTATTAAAATAGCCTATAAATTGTTTGATGTTTTGAGAAAATGAATTTCAAACTTTTTGTCGAAAGTAGCTCTCACTCAAATTTCGTTATGTCTGTAAATATTTATTATTTTTTGACTGACGTTTTGACCCACTTTGTGGAACTAGAATTTGACAAAATATTTACCACATATAAAATCGACGATGGAGAATCCAAAAATTCAAAAAAAAAAAAATAATAGCCTATGAGCACATAGGCTATTGTTATACTAAGGGGACGATATATGCTTTTACTTATGGACTAATTTTAATTTTTTTGCAAAAAAATAAAATATGGAATTGATTATTACTTCTTTTGCACGGATTTTTGGGGAAAAAATTACATTTTTTCAGCTTACAAAATTTTTTAAACTTATGTGTTCCACAAAATTTACCATATGTTGCAAAAAATTTTTGTTTTTTGCACGCTTTTTTAAAGAACGTACCTACCATGTAAAAAAGAGTTGAGTGTAAAACCAGAAAGAAATAGTTGGGTGCACCTATTTTATGGATGGAATAGTTAAGTGCATATAATTGGCGCTTACACTCTTTTTGGGTGTTTGGTCCACCTATTTGTGGCGTGCGTATTCATGTTGTTTCAAAAATGGGGAGACCTACAGTTTTAAGCCGACTCCGAATGGTAGATGATTTTTATGAGGAGTTTTTTCATGGCAGGAATACACTCTGAAGTTTGCCATTGTCTGTCGTGGGACGACCGCTATTAGATACAACTTTTTCTATCATTTGGTATTTCTTGCACGGAGATTCGAACCTACGTTCTCTGAATTCCGTACCATTCGGTGCCCACATAGACAAAAATATCTGTTCTAAGATTATATGCTACTGCTTTGAATTTTATAAACTAGTTAACATACCAATTAAAGTAGCTATGCAAAGCTACCATTCTACATAAAAGCCAAGAATATCTGGTAATTTAAATTTATATCTGCGAATATGAGAATCGCCGTATACTCTTTTTAGTTGGATAAATATTTTATAATAAGTTTTCTGGTTACCGGAAATAAGTTATGATTTACAAAGTATTTAAGGTCAGCTGCAAGCTAGTTGATGGTAGAGCGAACGCTTAAGCAGAAAGCAGGCGCATGTATTTGGCTATACAGTTTGTTAATATATAAATATGTACGTTTACTTAAATTCACCACCCTTTTTGTCCACAGCGCCATCCTTATATCTAGCTTTTTGCTATGGACCAACCCTTGGCAAAGATGTCCGCTCACAATATCGACACAGTAGTAATACTAACAGTAACAACAACATCACCGTCACCAACATTCATGTCCGTACACACATTCACACATATGAACAATCATCTATGCGACAAGCCAGCCCAGCTTGAACCGGTTTTTCATTCTCACTACCACCACTACTACGCTCTGCTTCCGCACTTCATGTTGTTGTTGTGGTTGCAACTTCGGCAGAGGGTTTTCAATTGGGCGGAGACTGAGTCTGGAGCCGCTACGGCGACTCGTTAATTCGATACGAGTGACTCGTATCTGATGGCGCGATATCAAACTGGATTGTATACCTTCATGTGTACATCAATATTACCCACATAGGCACAAACAATTTAGAACAGGCAGTGTGCATAGCAGCAGTGTGCTCTTTTCAACTACCAGCAAAAGAAGGAGCCACAAACGGATTAGTGTTGTTCTCTTCCAACCACTGGACTTTGTTTATCGATTTTTACATGCATTTTCGGAACTTATCGTGTTGCAGTGCATGCAGCCGCTAGACAACAGCCACCAACTGCCAGCTGCTAGCCGCTAGCTACTTTGGCTCGTTCATTTCCGAAAAATGCACTCGATGCCCCACCATTCATTTTGTGCTCTCATTCGCCCGTTCATCCATTCATTCCTTACCACGTCCGTCCGCTTGCCCTTCCGCATGCTTGAAAGTTCAATGCAATTAATTAAAATTATGAAACATGCAAAGGTTGCCGCCGCATAGCCATCAACACCGCCTCATCAACACAGCCATAACCATCCGACCGATCGACCGACCGACAACTCATTATTCATTGGACAATTTGTCCACAGCTGACAGGTTTTCGTAAAAATATTTACAAAACACGCACAACGGGTAGGAGTGGAGAAGGGCGGAGAGTGCATTTATGTACATATGTTGCACAAGTAACTAGTTAGCACGCGAAAAGTATTGAAATAAAAACTAAAAAAAAAAAAAACAAAATAAAAATTGTGAAATAAAGTATTGAAGTAATTTTAATGAGTTTTTAGTTAGTAACGTGTTTTTAATATGGATAGAAGCTTTAGGTAGATATTTGTTTGGGTGTGCCAATGGAGTACCTATATGCGTGTATGCATATATACATATGTTTATATATCTATATACATATATTTATATAGATATGTTCAGACGCTCATACTTTACACATATTCATTTTTACGAATGTATGTACACAAGTGTGTATTTATAGAAAAATTACTGACTGAAAATTAATTAAAAAGTAGTTTTATAGATATCAAATATGTTGCCTAACGAATATGTACACACATAATTACAACTTCTCGCCTTAAACATACCTACGTATGTATTTTTGGGTTTCTCTAATGAAAGCAACATTTTTTCAAGCGAGCGGCTAATTGAATAAAAGATTAAGTTAATAAAATGCCGTTGACAGGTGTTTGTTGCAGTCCAGTTAAAGCTTAGGACGTTTGAGTATACACACGCACGAACATACTTTAATATGCTTTGATTTGTTGAGAAACTTTAACCAACATTTCCTCCGAATCGATTTTTTTGCAAGCAAGCTTTCTCATGAATGAAATATTATACATATTATATTCAAAGAGAACCATTGCATCTTGATATAATTTTTTTTATTTGTCATTTGGTCTACGGTACAATCCAGGTAGAGTGCACTAATTACTCACTTACTCAACCAATACTGTTCAAAAAACTCAAACCAGAAATTTTAAGACCCTTAAGTTAATTCATTCATGAAATAAATATATTTAATTCTAAATATTATTTTATATGCAATTCAAACGTTAATTTTTTGTAAAAAGTATTTATGTAATATTGGATTGTTTCTTCTTCTTTTTAAGCCAATCATTTACAGCTTCGTCTCAAAAATTTCGAGGAAAGTTACCCCAATAGCAGTAAAATGAAAATAACTAATATACCATTTGTTCTTAATATTTCTGCACTCTACTCAATGCAAAAGAAGTAAAGTGTTCACTCTGGAGTGCTCTATGAAAGAAATTTGGTGCTCACTCGATTGAGGTGCTCAGTTAAACTGGGGTTCATTCAACCTCGATTGTACTCATTTTTTTGTTGTAGTTAAGAAAACTCGACAAATTTTATTTATTACTTTTTAATTGATAAAGAAAGAAATAAAATTTGAAAGTGAAATATTTAAATAATTGGAAGATTAGCAATTTCCTCTGGGAAGAACTGTATACGTACATATGTGTACAGTAAGTGCTCGCTCCTTATTACGTTTCAGATCGAATATTTTAGTTTTAAAAGTTTTGTGCCGTCAGAAATCAAATAATCTATTGGACTTTACTTGGATTTGAAAAAAATTAAAAAAAATAAAAATAGCGGAGGAGGAGCAGGAATTCTATCATTTTACTTTTTAAACCGGATTTTTCTGTCAAGAAAGGATGCTATTTTTCATCCAACTCAGGCGGACAAAAAATGTTGGAAAAACAATTTTAGTTGTAATTGCAATTAAAATTGGCTTTATAAGAAAAAATCCCAGTCTTACGATTTCTGAAAAACTAAACGTTGAAGTTCATTATGGTATTTCACTGTTATGTGATCGTATATCACAACAACGACGTCATTAATTACAGTCCATTTTCCGTCAGTATCTAAACTGCAGGAAAATATTATCAAAGAAAAGATATATAATATTTCGTAAAATATCATAATCACCATACGAGTTTATTTTTTGTCGGAACAGACTGGCAAGTGCAGCACTCAGACACAATTAAATCCATTGTACTGCACTCGGGTTCCCTTTTTAATTTTCTTTCAATCTACTCGACCTCCGAAGAAATCTGAGTAGATCTTGTGGTGCCAAGGAGCCAAGGTGATCACTTCTTAACACATCAGTGCCAAAGGCCTCAAGCCTGATTCGAGTGAAGGCGGGGCAGACGCATAAAAAGTAGTCCACCGTCTCATCCTCCTCTCCATATGCTGGGCAAAGTACACTGTCTGAGATGTCCACCTTTTCCATGTGCTTTGAGCATAGAAAGTGGCCCGTAATCAGTCCAACCAGTCTCCTACAGTCTCCTCTGCTTAGTGACAGGAGGAACTGCGACAGTCCGTCGGACATGACAGGTAACATCAGTTAAGCCCATCTGCAGCCTCTCGCAGCCTGCAAGCTCGCTTGTGGGTTGAAGTAATCCGTTTGCTAAAGAAGTTGGCCTCAGAGCCCATCCTAGCTAAAGAGTCAGAGATCTCGTTTCCCGCGATACCCACGTGTCCCGGGACCCATGTTAGCATCAAGCTATTATGTCTGCCGACATAATTCAGCCTGGATTTACAGGACTCGACTACCCTTGAAGTGGTGGGCTGTCTAAGGCCATGAGCGCAGCTTGACTGTCGCTGCAGACACATATACATATGTAGATCTACCACTCGATCTGTTTTCCACAACAAAGTTCATCGCTTCTTGAATATCATACACCTCCGCTTGAAACACAGATGCATGCATTCCAAGAACAAAGTGCAGTTTTATCCCGCTGGATTCCACGTAGACCCCAGAGCTGGAGCCGTGCTTGGTCCTGGAGCCCCCCGTGAAAATGTGAAAACAGTGTTTGCCGGGCTCATTTTCGAGTTTGATCACAGTTGAGCCTCTGGCAGCACCACACTGTATCTCTTCTCAGGCACGACTCTGGATGACATGGAGTCAAGGGACATGGCAAGGGCCGTTGGATCGAAGTCCATGCCTACTCTCTTGCCCTATGCCGTACAGGGGCCGTACCAATTCCATGGTGTTTCAGCCTGCAGATGGCCTTCAAGGCCTCTCCTTGGATGAAAACATCAAGTGATGGTCGACTAATCAGAGCATCTAATACCGGGCCTGAAGTAATCGGAAAAGCTCCGGTGCAACAGATGGTCACAGTGCGTTGTAGTCTCGATAAGGTCCTCCTGACTCCCGCGAGAGAAAGACCACTGAGATTCCATCAGCAAGCTGAGTGTCTCACTTTGCCACTCCGTGAAGGTGCCATCAGATTTCCTAAGTGACCCCAGCTTTGCAGTTGGGTCCCTTTTCAGGATCCTAACCAATTTCGCAGTGTCACTCAGAGATTCAATACCGCTGCGGGATTCCCTATAGGAGGGTCTCTTTGATTCCCGAATAAGCCACTTGTAGTTCTTATGAACATCACGGAACATCACAGTCCTCAGCAAGGTTAGTCTTGAGGTCCCGGTTTAGAAGCTTTCTCGACTCACACCTCAACATCTGGAGCTCTCGATTCCACCAAGGAACGGGGGTCGAATTGGACAGGCTGACTCAAAACATTCAGTTAGGGCAGCGTTGCGTTCCTCAATAGCCGCCTCAATGGCTCGTTCTTTCCGAAGTCTTGGTGGCGTCACGTCAAGATTCCGCAGCGCCGCTCTAAACTTCTGCCAGTCTGTTTTTCTGGAGTTTCTAGAGGGTAATGGCATTTGTGCCTCCTCGCCACACTGAAACTCAATGTACCTGTGGTCTGAGCACGAATCTTCGGCAAGGACTCTCCAGTTCTTGATAGACCACCCAAGTTTTGAGTTTGATAGGGTGAGAGTACGAGTACCAGCATCGTTTCCAGTCTAGCCGTATTCACTGAATACTGTACTGCAGTTTTCGCAGCAGGGCATCAAGGCGACTGTATATTGTAATGGGGCAAAATTAATCATCCAATTTCGTTTTTGAATAACTGGGAAGTGGAAACTTGAAAAGCCAAAAACAGTGAAATTAAACTATACTGCAAAAAAACCAACCTGCGAAATTTTTGTAATAATTTGTAATTAACGAAATATAATATATAGACAGACTCTCATGGCGGACTATAGCAACCGAAGCAATTTTGTACTTGAATGACGATGATAGAGCACCGCTTTCGTATTGTAAAATGTTTCTGATATACTATATAACACACCTCTTCCTTCCTATGCGCCAGTGGAAAGACTTTTTCCTTTTGACGGAAATGTTAATCGATCGACATGCAAAATCTCACTGACGATAATTTTGAAGAATTCGTTTTGGAAAAATTTTTTTGGTGCGATATAATTAAAAGCTTGCACTCAAAATTATGGTTTATTTTGAAAACATTTCCTTATACTGCTTTAGTTCATATATAATATATAGTCTTACGTTTATTCTTCAAGAAATTATGTTACTTCAATGTTATGCTACTGAAAAATTTTAAAGTTAATGCTATGCTATGTTAATGAAAAATATATTAATTATAACTCAAGATTTTTACTGTCACTAAGTATTTAGTGATAATGCACTCTTTTTACACTATCACTAAAAGTTTAGGGATTGTTAATTTTTTTCACTATCACTAAATATTCAGGGATAATAAAATTCGTGTTTTAACTACCGCTGAAGAAGAAGTAGTAGTGAAACGCTTATTGCATTTATTTTCTGGAGCATTATGCCCAACCCTGTCAGTTAGCAGCCCGCTGTTGCTAATGCGACTTACTATTTGCAGGTGAATAAATTTCTCAAATACTTTTGTCAATACCGGGAGACTTAGTCCATGCCGAGAAATATCGAGGGCGTCATTGAATACTTTATGATATGTTTAACTCACTGTATTATACCTACATATATGTAAGAAAAATTTTCCAAAAAAATGAAAGGTTTTTTTTCATTTATAAAAAGTTCGTTCTTTTCTAAAGATGCATATTTATCTTCACCGTGCTATTTACAATAATGTAATATACATACATATCAATTAATTTAGTTAAATCTCAGCGCTGGACAAAGTAAGGAGTGCATCGTTGAATTAAAAAAAAGTTAAAATTTATGTGATTAATGTAGGTATGTAGGCGGTTTTGAGTAAGCTTTACAACTGCATGCACATATTAACAAATTGCGACCATTCAGATTTCCAGGAGGTACTGTTTTAGAAAATCTTTCATTTGCTAGCAAGTAAAATCTTACTTAATCAATACAGCAACTTTATATTCTCCGTCCCGCACTCCCCAAATTTTCGCTCATGTAAATTTTAGCTGCCTCAAGTAGGCGCTGCCGTGCTCGTTAAGTTTTCGAAAAGGCCAAATTTTAATCAAAGAAATGGGGGAAAACATAGCAAGCAAACAGGCACTCCAATATCAATACCAGCAAAGTTTAGTTGGAAAATTTTGTGAATTATTTTTCCATTATGAGCAGATTAAGTTGATTGTGAACTCCATTTCGTGGCCGAAACTCATTTGAGACCACGAATTACCACGCCATACCATACCAATTGAAGCAAAGGCGGCGAAGGAGTACAAATATTTAATACAAACCCCCGCCCACACCACACACACATACATAAGTATTCATTGAAGTATACGCAAAAGTAACTCGACTTGTGGCTTGGAGGGTTGAGATTGCAAGACGGCGCGCACTAAATGAATAAAATCAACCCAAAATTGTGGCAATAATGTGCTTTCAAAATTTACTTAGGCGTAAAAATTTAAAAGACTACTCGAAAGCAAAGGCGTAGTTTTGGCTAAGACCACCTAGCGGTACGTCGACTTGTCGTTTTCTTTCATTTGATGCAGGAAACTTTGAAATCAACTTACTTTATGGCCAGTTGGCTGTTGCTGTATAGCGCTTTTATTGTTATTTGCGGGCGACTCATACATACATACGTACATATAGATGTATGTAGGTATGTATAATTACTAAAGGAGAGTTCAAAGGAGTTGCTAAGGCAGGAATTGACGCAAAAGAGATAGAAAAGGTGACGTGGAAGGATAAAGGAAAAAAACATGAAAACACGAAGTGAGAGGGCAGCTAATAAAAGAGAGGGCAATGGAGTGAATTGCTGGCGGAGAAATGTGCCGTGTGTGTGGTTTCAAGTGAAATCGAGAATATTAAATAGAATGAGCAGTGATAATCTTCTTCTATACTATAAAGGTGAATGTCTGTCCGTTGTCCGCGCATCACTACGAAACGACAACATCAAATGACGTAAAAACTTTTATACATTCATATTTTCACCCAATGAAGGTTATAGGCATGTTTTTATGATGGAACTCCCTTCCCACAGCCCCCAGGCCGCGCCAACACTCTCATTCGTCACTAATAATCGAATATTTGTTTAAATTTAATCTAAAAAATCTTAGTTTTTCCTATTTCCCACTATTTATAGCACACTCTAGACTTCATAATCCGCATAAGCTGTTCAACTATGACCCAAATGCAAAGTTCAAAAACGGTTTGAGATAGAAAATTAATAAAAATAATTTTGCTTGATATTTTTCTGATTGGTTGTTTTGATTTTATTCAACGAGGCATAGCAACGGATGCCGGGTATTCTAATATTATGGTTATTAATAAAAAATTATTTTCTATGAAATTATTGTTTGTAATTCTTTTATATACAAATCCTAAATCCCTCAAAACTAGTCCTGCGCGAGCGGGGCCGCGGGTTAAAGCTAGTGTACCTACAATGATTTAAAAAATATTATTTTTGTTTATATCAGGAAAATATGAAAATTATTGAATGACTTCGAGTATTCAGAAAGAAATAAGTTCCGATTTTTTAGTTTATTTTTATGAGTTGACGCTGCAGTGGTTTATCGAGTGCTAAGTAAATACATTAAGAGTACAAAAAATGTGTTTTAACTTGAGATAAATGCCTGATTATAACTATTTTTTGTTTAACATTTAATCAAATTAATGTCAATGCTCATAACATAAATGCAAATAAAAAATAAAAAGCCTTAAAATTGTAAGAAACGAAAAAAATCATTATTTTGGGGTGATTCACATAATTATCAAATAAAAGTATTCTACTTACAAACTCCTGTATCTAATATTACTAAAAAATTTTCTATTATAACAATTTTTCTTTAAATGCAATTAGCACTTCATCACCTTCCTTGATCTCCATTGTGGAGCAAACTTTTTCCATTCTTTACGAATCCCGGTTTTAGTTTTGATTTGCTGCCAAGTTAGGGTTTTGTTCACGAATATAAATTCCTCCTCTATGCAGCGTCGCCAAGTAACTCTGGGCTTGCTTCTTCTGCGCTGTCCTTGATGGTTTCAGTCCATTATATGCCTGCTGGTTTCAGTGACCTCCAATTGTCTCGCCACCAAATACGTAGAAGGTATTCTTCACTTTTCGCTGAGAGGCACCATTAGGTTAGGTTTGGCAGCCGCATCGCACATAGCCACAGGGGCTGGGCTACATTCCCCCTTCCAAATTGAACCATCCTGAGCTTTGGACAAAGCGTTAAAGGTTGTTGATACCTAAAGTGTAAAGATCATCCATATTCATTAAAAAATAGTATCTTAAATATCGGTTCCTGCCTTTGCCTAGAGCTGGTGTAGAATTGTTTCCGACCCCTTGTCATTCCTACAGCTACGACAGAAATCATGCATGTAAACGCCTAATCTCCTTGCGTGATTTCCTATGAGACAATGTCCTGTGACGGCCCCTATTAAGGTGCTATTTTGAAGTCTACTCAATTTTATAATATTCTTGGATATATTTAGTCTTGGCCATGTTTGCCTAGGAATTTCAAAGGTAACGGCACTAATCCATCTTTGATTTACAGAACTGATTAGTGCGACGATGAGTGCGTTCCCAGGTATAAAGAAGAACATCCTTTACATTGGAGTTATAAATCTGGAATTCATTTGCCATGCGAATTTGCGTGGACTGCCATACCGGACGGTGAATAGCGAATGCACTTCGAACTTTTGCAAACTTGTAGATACATCAGGTTTGTATCCACTAACACTAACCAATTCAGGGTTTTCCAGATATCGAAAAACATTTACATGATCAATATTTTCCAATATTGAAGAATGTATCGTTCGTGCGTACTGCCAAAGGTTTTGTTTTCTTAACATTGACTTTAAGTCGGGACTAGAGTGTTTCACAGGGTCGTTCAACTTGCTTTGCATATCCGATTTGTGTTGTGAGAGTAGTACGATGTCATCGGCGAAATCTAGGTCTTCAAAATGCTCCATTGAAGTCGCTTCACATAGCAATTTCCGTTTCCCGCATTGTCGATTGATGTAATATATCATAAATGACGACAAGGAAAGGAAACGCCGACAAAATGCATTCCTGTCTTATACCAGTGTCATTTTGGATGACATCCGATAAGATTCCATTAGGAAGATTTTGTCAGGAAGTTTTTTTCATTTTAAAGCACACTATATATAATCGTGCTTAAGTCGATCGAAAGCTTTTTTATAATCAAAGAAGACAAGATGCATATAACGATTCTTATATATATATATATTAGAGCGTCTCGCCCCACAGCCAAAAGAAAAAAAGTCGCCCGTACCTCTCTCATATGAAGTGTTTTTGAAAAACATTTAAAAAAAATTTTTTTTTTTTCTGGCAACCCAAGATGTCGCCCAATTGCATTTTTCTTCATATCTTCGGCATTTATTGTCGGATTTGAAAGTGTGATACACCAGTTTTTTTGTCTCAAGGAGTGGGGTTTTCCTAAAAAAGCTCATTGAACACAGGCACTCCGTTGTGGTACCTTTGTTTTTTGTTTTTTTTTTTTCGAACTCCATTTATTCCATACAATCTGTCATAACAATAACAATAAGTACTATTTTTACTTACAATTTAAATAAGAATAGTGGTACCTACCCACCATATCTCAGTTGCTACCACCTTAATGTACCGAGCTAATAACAGCAAATTAAAGACCGTAAAAAATCGTAAATCTTTTGTGAAAAAAGTACTTCAATTAATTCAATAGAACTCGAAATAAAACCAATTTTGTTTTTAGTTGAAAGCCATACATTAGGTGCCTTATTTGCTTTATACATTTTTCGGCATGCTCCACCTAATTTTTTATAAATTAACTGGACTATTGTTTATCTACTTTTTTGACATCATAATCAATTGTCATTTTACTTGGTGCGTATTAAAAACTGCAAAAACTTTAAAAATGCGTTTTGTTGATTGGGATTTAAAAAACCAACTGCCAACTAAACGCGATATTATTAATTTCGAGTTATATCTTCGTCATAGAAGTGGTCGGAGTAGAAAGTTGGGAGTTTATAAGCAAGAAATTTTAAGGAAAGTGCGTCTTTTGTGGCAACGTGCAGGTATTCCAATTTTATCTAACAGTGTTACGCGTAGAAAATTAGATAGTGTTGTGAATAAGTACTAGTATAACGTAGTGAAACGTTCATCGAAATATGATGAAAACGAGTGGAATACATTATTTGTGATATCGCGTTGCGTATGTAGAATTGAAAAAAATAATTTATGTAACTGCACAGCCTGCAAGAAAATTCCAGATGATACTAAAACTTTTTTCATCGATCAATGTGGTCCACGATTAATGACTCCTGATAATGTAGATGTGAGACCGACGAACGACATACAACAAATGACGACAGTTTGTTCAACAAACACTATACGTAGTGACGTTTACTCTATTGAGTACTTACCAGACAGCGAAGAAGAACAGGAATTTGAAGAAAATGTGAGCGGAACGAAAAAAAATATATATCAATTGTGGATATCTCCTTACGTAATTTTTGTTCGGCTTTGGACCGCAGCGACAGCTCTGTTCGTTACGGTGCATTGCTTGCGATTATGCTGATAAAAGATTTGAGCATTTCAATTGCTGCAAAAGCCAAACAGGAGGAATCAGCAGAATCACTTGCACAAATTAATGAGTTGTTTGATGGGCTTATCATCGACAAAAACAAAGTATGTAGGGAACGTGTGAAGTTCCGCAAATAAGCATTAGCGGCGGCCTAATGTGATGACTCTGTAAAGCGTATCTCATTCTATGGCAAAACAGAGAAAACTTTAAAAAGAGTAACAGAGGCAAATGTGATCCGGAATGTTGTGTTAAATGAAGAACATATCACCATCGTAAAAGAGCCCGGTTCGAAATTTCTCGGCTATGCCACGCCCACTGAAAGTTCCGCAACTGGAATACAGAGGAGCATCGTGGGATATTTAGAACAACAACATATAAGTACGGATGACTTGGTTGCCATTTGTTGTGAAGACAAACAATTCACTAACTGTTTCGAGAGCGAGGAAAAGAAATAAAATTTACTTTTTCTTGTATGGCTTTAGACTAAAAATAAATTGTTTATATTTCTGGTTCTACTAATTGAATCGAAATACTTTTTTCGCAAAAGATTTATGATTTTTTACGGTCTTTAATTAACTGGCATTAGGTTGTTACATTAGGGTGGTAGAAGTACCACAACAAAACGCATGAGCTCAATGAACTTTCTTGAGAAAAACCTCCTCCTCCTTTGAGACAAAAAAATTGATGTCTCACACTTTAAAATCCGACAATAAATGCCGAAGATATGAAGAAAAATGTAATTGGGCGACATCTAGGGTTGCCAGAAAAAAAAAGAATTTTTTTTAATTGTTTTTCAAAAACACTTCATATGAGGGGAGGTACGGTCGACTTTGTTTGGTGATACGCTCTAATATATATATATATATATATATATATGTATAATTGGCGCGTATACCCCTTATGGGTGTTTGACCGAGCTCTTCCTCCTATTTGAGGTGTGGGTTTTGATGTTGTTCCACAAATGGAGGGCTACCATTCGGCTACGGCGGCAGCCGATTCATGCAGCTCGTTAATTTGCTCGATGATGATGCGCAGACTAGCTATATGATCGGTACATGATTTCTGGTAGCGAAAGCCTGCTTTTTGGCATCTCGAAGTAGCATACATTTTTTGTGGTGAAAGTCTTCCATTGATTTTTCTCCTTCGGGAGTAAAATTGGTGAAAATAACGAACGCATTATAGGCGGCTATATCGATCATGTTACAAAACCAGCGATTGTCCTTTCTATTGCAACGGTAATAACCAACAAGCTTATCCAAAGCATCCACGTCTCCTTTAGTGGGACTATAAATTTTTATATAATAATTTCGGGTTTTAGATCGTTTACAGTACTATTGCATGGCCCATCGGCCGCAACCCAAATTTGCATTCCGTGTTTTGCAGGCTTCGATGGAATATATTGGATGAAAGGACATCTTCCCCGTCAGTAACATTTCATCCACTGAAATCACCTGAGACATACACGAGTTTTAATCGCCGCACTCGTTTGTCGAAGATCGGAAGGAAGCTATTTTTTCACTATTTCTCTGGTCTCCCGATTATCAAAACGAATACAACGGTTCATGTGTTTGAAACGTACGATGGGCACTGCGGTTCCAAGAATTGGCGGACCATGCTTGTCATTCCTCAATTCTTTTATGTATTCACCATTAGATCCGCATACGCCAACAAATAACAACAATCCACGCTACGCTTGCTATGCCTTCTAAATTGGTCATATCAATTACAATGTTTTCAAATAGTAAAATAGTAGAAAAGCGAACAGACGATCAGTGATTTTAGATTTGGCAATATTAGTTGGCCCTACAAAACGATATCAACAACGAGTTGTTAAAACGATTTACATTTTCGCGTCGAGGAAGAGCATGAACTGGTAGTATTCGATCGCGCACATAGCCGCTCCTTAGAATTTTTCCTATTACTTTGGCCTTTTGATAACAACAACGAATTTTGCCGTAAGCCGTGGTAGAATCCTCACTATCATACGGTTCTCCCAAGAATGAACCTTCTGAATTCGCTGTGTAGTCAGGCGCTACGAGTAAACAAACATAAAGGAGAGGAAGACTAGAAAAACACAATCGAAACTAACAAACTTAAGAATTTCTACACGCACACACACACTTCCTTGCCATAGAGTCTTCCGCACAAAAACGCAAACAAACTGCATTTTGAGGCTTTATTTAAGTTTTGCTTTGACAATTTAACACATGTCACTTCGTTTTCATTAGTTTGTTTAGTTTAAATCTCACAAATCACAATATTATCAAGTCATTCACTGAATTCCCACTAACATGTAATTTCCCCTCCTTTTGTTTGTTTTGTTCGTTTATTCTGTATTGGAAAGGGAGCTGACGTCAGACTAGGTAAAAGCGAAAAATATAAAATAACTGTCCTGGGAAGGTGCCACCTATGGTACTCAATTCGCCTTGAGGTATAACGATACTCGTTATCGCCGAATCTTGCTCGATAACTTTGCTGTTGCTTTCACATGTGTCCGTCAAGTGAGCCGAGGCTTAAATTACCACTTTTTGGAAGGCCTTTTGAATGAGATGATAATATATAATTAATAATAAATAATATAAAATTTGCAGAAGAAATTGAAGTTCTGAACTTCTTTAGACTACGAACTATGCATGGAGAAGTTGGCCAAGCACTGGCATAGCTGTATTCTTCTAGATGGTACTTACTTTGCAAGCGACGAAATAAATTGTGATTAATAAATTAATGTTTCGTGTTTTATTTAACAATCCCGGGTACTTTTTACACAGAATGTAAATATCAAATTTTTTAATGCAATGCAAGATGCGGCCGTACAACAGGAAAGTTTTTTTCGATATACGCAATTTATTATTTAATAAATTTATTTTCTATTTTTTCGTGCCAACTGACATTAATTAAAAAAGTTTCAATGAAGCGTTGACTATTCAATACGGATGTGTTGTTGAACCGCCCCGGATATGTCAACTTAGTCTGAAGACCAGTTTTCACTTGTCGTGGCAAAATCGAAGGCATAAAAAATAGCTAGGCATACATACATATGTATTATATATATGTGGTTGTATTTATATGGGCATTTATTTGTAAGCAAATTTTCTGTTTGTATTTGTATTAATGAGGATATACTTTTAAATCACAGACAAATAAATCACCATAACGCCAGTCATCCGACTGCGCCAAAATCCAACGTTGTCAACCAACCAAAAAACCAAACAAAAACAAAAACAAAAGCAACATATTCGAAAAAAGTTAAATTAAAAAAAAGAAACATATGCACATACATACATATGCATATCCAAAAAATCAAATCAGCCGGCAATGGGATGCTGCTTGCCATGTAGCAGCTAGCAGCCGGTAGCTGAGGGCAAAGAAGACAGGGGCGTTTCGTCGCAGCCGACTCCAAAATGATGTATTGCTTTTTTAACGCTGCTGATAGTGTCTGATCCGCAGGAAATTAACCAGAAGAGGCAACGCCAACCACAAATAAATAAATATCTGCATACAAATGTATGTGTTTTAGAGAATATGATACCTATGCGCCAGTATAAATGTATGTGTGCTTGTGCATATGTATTGTGTGGGGAAAATTAATAAAGTAGCATCATTTAGCGGCGCTGCAAAACATAAATGCTGAATGGTTGGTTGCTCGCCTGGTGGACTTGCTTTGTTGTTATGTTGCTCGACGACCACTGGAGACATTGCCCTTTATGTGCACACAGTGCGTAGTTGACAACATGTGGTCCAAATATGTTGCATTTTTCGTTTATTATAAATTGATTTTCGTTATAATTTCAACTGCAGGACATTGATGCTCGACGCTTCGGTAGGTCCTTACTGTACATACATACATATGTATGTACCTACTTCTGCTTAAAGTGTCAGAATGAGCAATAGCGGTAAGGGAGACGGTTATGGCAGGGAGTGGGAAAAGGGAGCGGCGTGGGAAAAAGGTGATTATCTTAGACTTATGCTGCGTTTTTGTTTTTTTTTATATTGGACAGTTTTTGGAGAGCAGAGTTCATTAAGAACTCAGCGTTCGAAAGTTCAAACTAAATATAATTTTGTAATTGTATATTGTTTTTTGAGCTCATACATCTAAATTTCCTTAATTTTTGTGCGTATAGAAAACGGAAATGAGAAAATCGCTAAAGATATTATATTTAACCACTTCGGTCCGACTATTGTCGACGGCCACAAATAAAACAATAATTTTGAGTTAAATTTTCTAATTTTTCAATTATGTAAATAAAATTGCCAACATTTAGAAATATCGTAAAAAAACATACGCTCTCTTGATTTACATTACAAGTAATCTTCGCCTGTAATGTAAAATAAGTTTTCAGTGCTTCAAAGCTTTTCTCGTCACAGATCTGTAAAAGAGCAAAACGGATTCACTGCCGATGCACGAAGTATCATGCGAATGGTAAGTGGTTAAATGAATTGAATTGGGAAGAAGGAAGGATTAAATTTTAGATATGCGCTACTACTTGGAACGGCGTTAAATTATGAATTTATTCGAATTTTTGAAACCGCTTTAGACAACTTTACTGCTACAGTAGTGGCAATAGGTATGTAATATAAGTTTGGGAATTTAGTCCAAATCCTACCCGCAACTATCACAAAGAACCCAGTCTAAAATCACGCGCGCCGATCTGCAGTCTGTCTAGCAAAAGCGTGACTGGCGAAATTCACCCTCAAAGCTCTGTTATAAAAAAATTCAAATGCTGCTAAATACGTGTATCCTTTTTGCAATATGTGTTGTGCAATTTGTTAGTTTCGTGAGAAATTTAGAAAGCGTACGTTGTTTTTAGAAAATAAGTTCCGCGCATGATAGGCCCAAAATGTCACTTATATCTGCAGCAAAATATTTGAAGAAGACGAAAACGTTCATAAATAAATTAGTGGATATAACTCTCAACTAACTGTTTATCACCAATTTGAATGTACAGTAGGTTCTGTTTTTATGCGGTAGATACGTTCCGCAAGAAACAGCATAAAAAAAACAGCATAAAAAAAGCTACTAGTTCTATAGTAAAACTATAGATACGTTTCAAATGCTAAAACCGCATAAATCTGAAATAATGTAATAAAATCGCATAAAAAAGGGCACTAGTCCCATATTATAACTATAGATACGTTCCATAGACCGCATGAATCTGTGATGAGTTTTTGCTTAGCTGGTTTAGAATCTTGTTTATATGTACAATTCCCGATAGGTCGACATGCATTTTGTAATTTAAAAAAAAACCGCACTATTTCAAAACCGCATAAAAAAAAGCCGCATAAAAACAGAACCTACTGTATTTGGGATGAACAAAATTTATCAAAAAGCATCATTGCCATTAGCTGCGAAGATGCTTCGAAAAACTAGGTAACATCGGATTTTATAAGAAGACAACGATCCCAAGTATCGAAGCCGAAGGCGTGTAGGGTGGAAACAGCAAAATGAAATTGATATGTTGGATTGACCTTCACAGTCGCCTGATGCCAACCCTATTGAAAATCTTTGGGCAAGAGTTAAGCAAAAAATCAATGTCCGGTCAAACAGTTATTAAGGCAAATTCGGTTGATTTAGAGCCGATTATCTCCACAACTTGTGCATAAATTAATACAAAACATTACTCGAGGACGTGAAGTCTTTACAGCTAATGGTGTTGATCCGAATGGTGTATGCATCCGAATTTATATATGTTTCTAGCTTAGGACTCTAAATATCACGAGTTACATTTCGAGAACGATTTCAAAAATCTTTGTGAAAGACAAAAGGTTAACTACTTTACGTTGTAGTGGTAAACGTGGAGAACTTAAGGGAACCCGGTGGTCTAGATATTTAAAACAATCGAATATTTTTTTTCGATATTTCGAAAATATAGTATCTTAAGAATATACTGTGAAATTTTTATGCGAAAATTCCCAATACTATAGCTTCTAAAGCCCCTTAACTAAGTAGAGAGCGGTCCGCGCGCTCCTGTACCTCAAACTTTAAAATGATTTATCTCGAAACGACTTTTTTGGCACAGCGGGAATGAAAAAAAAAATTCAACCTATTCGCTTGAAATTTGAATATGTTGTTCACAACTTGTATGGCTATCGTCGGAACTATAATCATAATTTTATTTAAATAAGTTCCTATTTTTCACACTAAAATGCTAGTGAAAAAAGACCCGGTTTTACAACTTTTTTTCAAAAGCGCGCCATTTTTTCAATTTTTAATTTTCTTCTTGAATTTTGTGTTTCAGATGAGTAGAAGTCTCGAAATCACTTACGCCGTCCGGGTCCGATTTTTCGAGAGGGTCGTCTTCAGCGGCATTTCTATAATAATGAATATTGTTTTTAAAATAAAAAGAAAATTGTTTTGTATGCTGAATAGATGTAGTAATAAACACGAAAAGTTAAAATACGGGTTTTTTAATTTTTAATGGCAAAAAAAAAAATTATAAAAATAGGTGAAATTTTCGTGCTCTAGACTGGGTTCCCTTAATCTATTCTAAAGGACTATTATTTAAATCTGGGTAATGTCTAAAAAACATGATTGAACCTTTGATGGGCGCATGCCGCACTGAACTTCAGAAGGTCAAGGATCAGCTTCACTATCTTACATACACCTGAGTTCCCAATATTAGCAGCGCGACATATTGCAAAAGTTTGATTATTTTGTATTTATTTTAATTTAATTTTTTTTATAGAAATATAATGCATGCTACAACAAAATCTATTAGCTCCTAGTTTCAAGATTAGGTTAGGTGGTGCTGGCTGATCTGTGAAAAGATCTCACTTAGACTCCTGGAGTCGAAGATATCATTTTATATAATTCATAATGCACGTCTTCCAGAGTTTTAATAAGCCGTTCAGCTTTTGTCAGCAATATCCTTCAAAGATGAAAAATATGTTGATCCTAGGCACATTTGTTGAGTTCTACGGGGAGCAGAGGAGGGACAAAGTAGGTCTTCCAATGTACCCTGAGCATTCGCTTCGTTGCTTGTGTTACACGCATCGCTCTGGACTAATCTCAATTTGGCTGCGTGATGTGGGGTGAGACAGAGTCCCGTCAGTACTCCAATCAATATTTTGCAGTCTTTTCTAGGCAGTGGTAAAAACGAAAGTTTGCAGTTTTGCTATTTCGAGTTCTTAGTATAATTTTGGCAGTTTCGTGCGAGGTTTAGTGTTCCCATATCAACTGCGTTTCCAGAGCTGGTTCCTCATTTAGTTCCGTTTTCAGAAAAGAGAGGATTGGTATATGTCTGACGTGCTCAATCTCGGCAAGTGAATACCTGCCTTAGCGAACTCATCAGCTCTCTAATTTCCTCCTATTCCTCTGTGCCCTGGTATCCAGTAAATGGTGACCTGCCCGTTTTCGCAGAGTTCATCTATTTTAGATCTGCATTGTTGAAAACATTCCGAGTTAGGCCATAGTTTCCAACCTCGTAAAAAATTCTAAAACATTCAAGAAATTTTCATCAACATTTCAAACTTTTTAATCAATCATTTTTAGACAAATTCTGGGTATTCAGTTTTGTTTTTCAATTTTACCAATTTTGTAATCGGTGCCAGTTCAAAGTGGTGTTATGCATTTTCTTCCATATAACGAATGATCGAAATTTTTTTTTCGCCGAAAAATCGCGTCACCAAATATTAAAAAAAAATTTCGAAATGTGGAATGCTCGACATTTTTTTTAAATATTTGGTGAAAATGGCCAAGACCGCCGCAAAAAGAAAAACATTTACAAAAATCAACGTGATTTTTCGGTTACTTTAAATTTGCAGCTTATTTCACCAAAATTTAATGGGCTACAAAACTGCATACTTTAAATTTTTTAAGAGTTTAAAATTTAAAATTCGCAATTTAAGGGAAAAATTTTGAATTTTGTACAAAGTTATAAACCTCACGTTATGTGGTTTTGGTGTAGAATAAATTAAATTTTCTTAAAAAAAAAATTAAATAAAAAATTAATATGATGCGCGGCTATTATTGCGAGCACAGGTGTATATCACAAAGGAGTATTATTACTGCAGTACTTACCGCAATTACCACTTATCAATGAATAAGGCACAAGGGAGCGAAAAGTGTCTCTTTGTTTGGCAAAATTGCTTCCAATCTACAATTTCAACATCACTCCAAACATAATACTATGATATTTACAAGGAAAAGCAAGGTGGCAACAACTAATTTCGAATGCACGTCACTTCTGAATAATTTGGACGTCTTTTCCTGTAGCACTCAATGGACCAAAATCAAAACATTTCACACATTTTAAAACCAAAAGCACGCGCTTCCACGCATTTGTATTCAACGAAAAAAATATTACATTGTTCCAATTAACGACACAGCCACTTAAAGTCAAATTTACGATTGGGAATTAACGGCTAAAGTAGGGGCAACAATAACAATAAAAGACAGAGTGTAAATGGCATACACACTCTTATATGCTTACTCCAAATCTACAAAAAAAAGAACAACAACATTGTATGTGTAGAATATCTAGTGTTCGATTTGTAGGTATGTTAATGCCTTCTTTGCCTTCATCATTGTCCAATAGACCACAACATTAGAGCATCGTTGCAGGCAGACGTCTTTAGTGATTGTATAAGTATTTTTGTTGTTTTTGAACCATAAAGCAAATTGTTTATTTAGAAACCCCATAAAGTGTTTAGAGCGACCGTTGCAAGCATGTTGACATACAGTAATACGAACTCACCATCACCCTCGTTCTTGACGAGGCGCTTGCCTTTAACCTCCCATTGCCAGTCAAGCATTTTCTACTCCACACCACATCGCCTCTTGCGTATGCCACTTCTTATCGAATGCCATCGAATTTCACTAAATATAACCACGACCACTGCTGCTCAGGTTTATTTATGATGGACTCACGTGCACCAACAACAACATAAACACAAAATGTTGACACTCCAAATGTTGTTGCTGTGCCTATAGTTGTGGTTATTGCTGCTACTGCAGTTGTCATTGGCGTCACTGGTGTGTCGCCTCCTAATGGCCTGCTCATTCCATTCGCTTTTAATATCAGTTTGTGACAAATTTACTTGCAACAAATTTATGTGCAGTAGCTGACAATTTGTTAATTTTGATGATGTTGCTGCTGCCTCTGCTTCTGTGTCAGCAGACGAATGATTATACCGGTAGAGGATATTGTTTTGGCGTGGAAGTCAGAAGGTTATTATTGTAGTAAAAGCATATAATTTCGTAAAAAAACTTGTTTGGGTTTTTTATATAAATATTTATTTACGTATACAGTTACCTAGGTTGGCTTACCTATTTATTTATATAATTATATTATATACATATATGACATGTCAAGTGATCCAAGTATTTTTCTGAAGGTTTGTTATTTGTAGCCGTGAGTATAAATAAGAAGAAAATTGAAAACATTAAAAAAAAATTTTTATATTTTGAGATTAACTCAATTTTGAATATTTTGGTATGGGGTTTTAAAGTGAAATATCTGCGGTATTTTTAACATTTTTATAAATTCTACTTTTTTTGACTTTTTTAGGATGCAATATTCTTTGGAATTTTTTTTTCTGTTTTGGAAAAATTAAATTTTATTGTTTGAAAAAAAAATTTTTTGGGAAAATTTTTAAATACGCTCCCCCCTAAATTTTTTTCTTATTTTTTCATTAATGGCTGAGACTATTCTCAGTTATCCCTGAAAGTTGCATACTGGGATTCCATTGATTTTCGAACTATATTTAAATACGTAAAGTGAACCAGTGAAAAATACTGCTCTAGTATAGCGCTAACACACTTACTCGTATAGGTATTACGTCCGTTTATAAATCGATCAAAGTATTGCCCTGTAGTAGTAGTTAGTAGGTACATGGTATGGTCAGTTATAACTCGATAAGTTATGGAAGTTCTCTAACCACGAAGAAGTGCCCTGGAAAAACGCGGAGCCAAGCTTCCATGTGCAAAATTACTTCGTTATATCTATGGAGCATTTTTGTATGGGAACCACAATTTTTTCTTCAGGGGGGAATCAGCGAAAAATGCATTGTATTGATATATTCCTTTCATCAAGGTTCGTTATATCGAGGTTTCACTGTATTGAAATTTATTATAAATAAACTTATTTCTAAACGAACAAACTCTAAACTCGACAACTTTTATTCAAATGTTAGTAATAGTTTTCTATATATCAGGTGTTTTTTAAGAGCTTGTGCACCTAAAGTGATAATATTGGGTTTTTCAATAAGGGCGGGTAGATGTTGAAATGGAATAAAATGGCGTTTACTGTGTGGCACGTAGCGCCGTCCTGCTGGAACCACATGTCGTCTAGGTCCATATGGTTCAATATGGGCCATAAGAAATTGGAAGGGCCACCACGTCTACCGAAAAATGGGCGCAATGCGCGCAACGTTTGCGTTAATGAACACTCATTTTGATAGTAAAGTTTTATCATTTGAACGTGCTGTTCAATCGTGTAACTTGCCATGATGATTTGGCATAAACAACTGAATAATAAACAAAAGATTTGACAGATGTCACCAAAACAAAATGGCTGCCACAGGGCTCCAAAATCGACCCGCGCCTATTGAAAAACTCTTTACAAACAGAAATATTGTTGTTTTTATTATAGTCTGGTAGATAATTTCATGGCATACATTTTTTGGCATTGACCGTCGCGGCTACGAGTTGCATGGTCCATTCGATCAGTCCAATTTTTGACTACTTTTCGAATAAATCCGAATGATAAATCTAAATGAGCCATGACGATGGTCATTTGGCTTGAATTCTCGTACGAACTGTATTTTATAGGCGCATAAGCCAATATTCTCACGTAAAATTTTCCACGTAGTCGAAGGACGAAGGCCAATCAATTGAGAACGATCAGGAATCGACCTTGCGGCGCCTTCTTCAACACTTTGCTTTATGAAGTTCGCGAACAGATAATTTTTTTTTTCTTCAAAGTAAATTTCCACAATTTGGAAGCGATGTCGTTGTTCCGGCGTTAAGCGCTTCATGATGACTTGCTATACCTTACTGAACAGAAATTTCAACACAAAGCCAATTTGTTATCGCTATCGATAATTCTCATGCAGCTGAAAAACACCCGATACTGATCGCTCGATTAACTGCATAATTTATAGCTTGCTCTTCTACTTCAGCAATGTGAATAAATGCGTGCATTTGTATCTAGATAAAGAAATCAAGGTCATATTTTAGCGCCGCCGCACGTTGAACGTCTCAATGTCCAGACGTTGCTGTGTGTCATAAGCGTCTGATGGCTTATCAACTCTAATTGCCTGAAAACCATTACTAAATGATGTTTTTCCATTGACTGCTACTGTCACAGCAGTCCTGACCGTTGCTGCTTCAGCATCCTCTAGCAAGCGTTGCTTATCGCGATCATCTTGAAGCAGAAGAAGGCTGTAGACTCGGTTAGAGTTTTTGTGAGTTAGGCGCCTCAATCAATACAACACCATTTATCATCTCAAGAAAAGCAAGCAAGCAAGGGGGATGCATAATTAATGTTAATCCACACAGAGGTTGCAAAACTTTTGATTATATATGTATGTGTATGCATCTATGTACTTTTCCATGTACTAAAGGATAAACCATATACAAACAACAAAACAACCTTTAGGAAAAGTTAATGTACGCATTAACACAAAAGGAGACAAGTTTGTGTGTAACTTTTTTTATTTACAACTTTAGATGAGTCTGATGGACTGACTGATCGCACACCGGGCCAGTGAGCTTGACTCGCGCTCTATAAAAATATTATTTTTATTGCTGCTTTCCCAGTTTTTTCATCAATTATGCTGTTGTTGGTATTGCCATTTGATGTGCCTTTCATTGAATTAACAGGAATCAATGAGGCAACACGATCACCCCACCATTCGTTGCCGGTTGGGAAGAAGCCGCAATAACTGTGGCAGTCATCAAGTTGGAGCGGCTGTACGCGCACAACATTTGGTACCAAATGTGCGCAAACGCGCGCGCTCATGAATAAAACAAACAATCGATCGAATGAGCGACGATTCCAGTGATGAATCGATGGACAGCCGCGCATGGCCTGATGTGTAGCAGGAACTTTCTACGTATTTTTTGCGCATCCAAACACCTGAGCATCGAATGAACGATGAAACGATGTGCGGTCGTATGGCAGGGAAACTGCTTACAGACAGCTCAGGTAAACCTGTTGTGTTTGCTGTTTTTTCTATTTTATTTCTTTGTTGCAAATTTATTACACGAGTGGAGTCAGCAACTCAGCAACAAGCTGCTACATTAGAGACGGGAGTAGCGGCAGCACCAGCAGCCGGTGCAGTCGTTCGCAGCCGGCAGTAACACAATAGTAGCGGGAAACATAATTTTAGCATAAAAATTCAATAATTCTGACGGACCAGCCGGTCGGCGGGTTGATGTATACATTCCATGATGTCCCATGCAGCGGCTCACTCATCAATATGTGGTGAATGAAAATTTTTGTCCAATGCCATTCAGTTTGATGGTGAACAACATAAGATGTCAGGCGTTTGCGTGTCGCCAAGGTGTTCAACAATTCGCAAATGAATGGGTTTATCGCTTTTTAATAAGTTCACCCAACTACAAGGCGTATGGAATTTTGCAGTTTTTCTCCCTCACCAGCGGCAGCAACACCAGTGTTGCCAGCCTGTGCCCTTTTACTTGTCACCAACCGTCAGCCGCTATCTACCAAAAAGGCCAGGGACATGTGTCTTTTGTTTGTTATTGGTTTCGGTTTTTTGTGTGAAGTTCAGTTTAGTTTAGTTTTTGCTGTTTTTGCATTTACTTGGTCTACTTTGTTGGTGGTTTAGTGACAGATGTGCAGTGTTGGCGTGGTGATCGTACTTCCGATTTTGCAGCACGCATAAATTTCGAAGCCCTTTAGTTAGTTTTTTCCTTATTCTCCTACCTTCTATTAACGTGTGAGTATGTACACTTTTATGTTTATTCCATTGTTTCTAGCGAAGGGAGTTGGATTTGGTGCTTTGCCCATATTTTGTTCAAGTTTATAAACCACTCTTTAGCGTTAATTTTGGTCAAGCTTACCTTCTGAGAAGCAAAGTTAACTTGAAAATGGTGGGAACTTTTTTAAGGGTTACCGAAGATTATTCTATGTATAGATAAATAATCGATTCATGTTAATTTTTCGGCACTCATCGAATTCAAAGGATAAACAAATGTATACTTAGTATATTTTAAGGTCTATGCTCTGACTAGGTTTTTTGTAGTAGTTCTTTATTTCATACATAATTTCATCTAAATGTGTATAATAAAAAATAAAAAAATATTTTAAGGTCTCTAGGTCGTGAGCGTATATCAATAAAATAAAATATCAATGCAATGCCGTATATAAAGAAGGCACTTGCTTTTTGTTTTCTCGTACTGGCAAATAGGAAATTAAAACGTTAAATAAAACCACCTTGACCACTCGATCTGTACAGTGCAGAGAGAATGAGGCGTTTATACTCATTCATACGATATGATGTTGAATCTTTATTGCTTCAGTTCATCGTATGCGGGGTGCTTTTGAGGAGGGGTAGATCTAAAGCAATCTAGGTACATTGTCCGGCTAACCACGTCGCAACGCACTGCAATGTTGAATGAAGGCCTGTTTCGGAAGGCAGCGAAGTGAAATAAGCTCAGTCTGTTCTTAAGATTTATGCTTTCGTGAAGTTAAAATCCGAATCCGATTCCAGCACTCCTGGTTATGTATTAGATTTGGATACTACTACTGAAAAATTATTTCAAAATACTGCTATAGCGAAGCGCTAGTATACGTACTCGTATATTATAAATAGAATGCCCGTCTGTTAGTTAAAGGTTAAATTAGAGGTGACATAACCTTAACCACATAAATCTGCTGATCGAACCAACCTATTTGCCTAAGGTTACACACCAAGTGGTCATAATCGTAACCATACAGACCAATTGAATTTTGGTTTTTCGCCATAACCATAAATGGCTGATTGTTTTTTGGCTGCATTGTGGGATATAACGCCATTATATTAATGAATAAATTATTGATTTTCTCGCCACTGTTCATTTGGCTATCTTTACTTTAGTTTCTGTTCTTTCAAAATGAACAAATAAATGACAATATATGTATTATATATAAATATCATCTGCTTATGGCTATGGCACCACTAATAGATGACAATAAACATTGTTATGGTTAAGATGCGGTTATGGTTATGGCATTATGATATGGCACCTTTAATTTAACCTTAAGTGTCGTTACGTTAGGAAGTAGGCACACGTATATCCCACAGTTTCTCTGTACGTAGTTGAATATAACTTGAAAACTTTTTTGGAATCCCACTATGCAATTTTTAGGTATTATTGAGCGTGTGCTTTTCACAAATAAAAAAAAAACAAAACATTTTGCTTAAAATTTTTTGTAAAATTAAATGTTAAAAAGAACCGAAGTTCTTTAACTTTAAAAAAATCCGTACCAAAATATTCAGCATTGAATTAATCTCATAATTATTATTTTTTTTACTTTTTCTTTACAGTTTACTTTTTATTATATTCAAGCCTAGAAATAAAGCAAAAAAATTTAATACCATGTCCGAAATACTTGCAGGGTCATCTAGAAGAGAAGTGAGATAGTTCAAAGTACGTTATTCGTCAGGCCAATTTCAAGAAAGAAATGCATGTGATCAGAAAGCAAGATGGATGGAGGAAATTGGGGATCTACTATAAATAATTGAAGATACGGGAACCTTCGTATTATAAGAACTTAATTATCAACAGTCGCACCAGCTCCCAGAATACTGCAGCATTTTCTTAGTGGGGCAGTTGAACCCACTACTCTTAAGTCCAATATGAATATGTTAATTGACAATCAGATAGTTTCAGGACCGAAAGAGCAACAATGGCTGATTCACTTTAGATGGGACAGCATAGACAACGAGATGGATTTTCCATTGACTGACGAACCCTTATTTACTAAATGTCTTGACACAAACGAACTTAATGGAATGGGCGGATCAATACCTTGACTATAATCGGTGCAAGTTTGTCAACAATCCCTTAAAAGCTAGGCATGGCAATGATGTCGAGGGTGAATACATTGTGTTAAATAACTATGGCATTAGGACTTGTTGACAAGTTTTGACAATTTATTTGTTTCTTATTTAATTTTAATACATTTTTTATGAAGATGTATCATTATCCTGCAAAAGAAATGTAAAGCCAAGTTTTAAGCTTTGTGAAAATTAAAAAAAGATTCTACAAATTTTCATCAAAATTTTCTACTTTTTAATCAAAATCTTTAGAAAATTTTCGAATATGAAGTATGTAAACGTAATAATTTTATTGATGTAATAATTCTTAGAATCACATCTTCTAAGGGTTTTGTAGAAACAAAATCAGCTCGTTTCATTTCATGCAAAAATATTTATATTTTCGGCATTGTTTTATGGCAGAATAATATCGTTTAGGGGCATTCAATGAATCTCGATACTTCCAAAATCGGTATCATTTGTTAGATGAGAGTGCCCAAAATATAAATTAATAAATAGAAAATAAAAATTTATGTTCGATAATTTCTACGCTGTTCATGGGGGACTGAACAACTTGAAGTCACATTAAAGCCAATTTAAAATTTACATTTTGTCCAGTGCACATTTCGCTGTAGGCTACATGTTGTTGGGTGGTTACATTTTCTAAATGCTGCAAGTAACAAGAAGCAATGCCTTGGGCAGCCCTGGATGACCTTATATTCTATAACACACGGGGAAAACCGAAATTCCGGGAAACTATAAAAATGTAGAACTACAATTCTTAAGTAGTAGTATGTCTTTGAGGAAAGTGGACCTACACCATTTTCAAAGTGATTATATGTGTATTTTCTTTAACTACGAAAATTCGTAATTTTTTTGGAAAAAGTTTATAGTAAATTGTCATTTTTATTATTAACTAATGGACTAACCCGAATTTCAAAGAAAACGGCTCATATTACCAAAACATCTAAACTATTGAGCAAAAAATGGCGTTCCCACGACAGTCGATTCTGCGTAACCAGAACGGCCCGGATTTATATCCGGCCAAGGACTGTCACTTCAGCAGCATTCCCCGTATATGTATGGAGAATGTTTTTGCAGCTACAACAACAAAAACAACTAACACATGCCCAGCCATTGTTAAACATCTCGATAGTTTTCTCTCGCTGTCTGAGGCAACGAATTGCCAGTCGCGTTTAACAGTTTCAAGTTAGATAATATTCGGCCCAAATATCTCGGACTAGTACCTGCAATCACTTTTTATAGAAAAAAAATGAAATTAACAACAAGTCTTTTACTTCTTTTCGCATTTTTTCTTATGTTAAATATTACAAGGTAATTTGCTATAGTACGACTATGGTGGTCCGTCCGTTCTGCGCGGCTGTATGCAAGTCGACGACAGCTCGTTTCTATCGTTTTTTCAGCAATGTCCTTTTCGTCAAGTGTTCAGTCAATTCTAGTCCTATTATTCGTTGTGCAGTGTTGTTTAATGTCGTTTTAGTCCGTTCGTTCGTAGTGTTGTTCATCAGTTTAACACCACAGTATGTGGGATACTTACCTTCTGCGTGGACTCAAACCATTATTCCCAAATACTTATTGAAAACTTTACTTTTCGAATTGAAATTGATTTATTTCTTTTTTACATTTGATTTATTTTCTAAAGAACTTAGACGAAGTTACGATAATAATTATTATTACAATTTCTTAACTATGAAGTGTCTTACAATTTATTGCAATATTATATAATATTTTTAAGTATCTCATTTAATATTTGTTTGAAACATAAAATCGAACAAGGACATATAAATATATTTTTATATGTACAGAGTATGTATGTATTAATAAGTACTTTTCCTCCGCATTATGAATAGATATACATTTTTAAAAAGAGCCCGACAAAGTTTAAAGTTTTCGAATACAGCAGCTTAAAAATTACATGTGAATGCGCACATATGTATGCATGTACAAGGTGGCGCAAAATTAATAATTATTAAATTTTTTACTAATTAAAAACAAAAGTATTTTGAGTGATGGAAATCTTTATTTTGACCTTTACGCGTCATTGCTAGTCTGTTTGTACTTTACACTGCAGCTGTTTAGCTCACAAGTGTCAAAGATGATTGACATACGAAGCCATTTGCCGAAATTATAAATCTTCCGATGGGGTGATTAATTTTGCGCCATGTATATTTTGCGTATATGTACATGTAAACACATGGTGTTCATACATGCATATACATACATATACACACCGATGTGATGCTTGAAAGTTTCGATAAAGAAATAAGTTTCTGCCTATACATAGTTTGCGCTTTCAGGGGCGAGCATAATGTCTTTTTGCAAATTGTATTACTCGTGTTACTTTTGTGCTACACTCATAATAGATACGTAGTTCCGAAACGGTTGCATTATTTTGCAGCACTGAAAAAATTCAAGTGAATTCCCTTTTTAATTTAAGCAATTAATTTAATTAATGCTACTACTACAGGTGCATATATGTACATATGTATGTGTATGTACACACATGTGGACGTGCTGCAGTAAGTATCGATGTTTTTGCTTAACTTAAAATTATATTAACACATACTACTAAACGGGCAAATACAGATAATTACATATACATACATACAGATTTGCACATTGGCTGTGTTAGTGTTTTCTCCTATATTTATTCTATGTAAGCTTTAAACTTCGAGAATTGAATTAACGATGATTTATGTACCAGTTATCGGCTTTCAATTAGCAAATCAAAAATCGTTTGCGAATAGATTTTGGTTTTGTATGTGTTTGAGTGTGTGTGTTTTGTATTTTACATTGTGTATCTTAATTTAACGTTCCACGTTAATTCAAAACCAGTAAAGATCCTTTGATGACTCCTGTACTTGCGCCTCAAGGCCTAAAATGACAGTAAAAAAGTGGTATTTAATTAAAAAGTATAATCAAATATAGAAACAGCAAATGAATGACTTAGGAAAATTGGCAACTTTTCGAATAACCCACTAAAATGCATTTATTAAAAGATTTATTTACAAAAACCATATTCGTATACCCCATATGAAACCACAAAAAATACTAGAAAAATACTGAAAATACTGAAAAATACTAAAAAAGAACTTTTACTACTACTTCACGGAATATTATAATAGTATACTAACAGAAAAATTATTTATACGGGACATATACGAGTTCCCTATAACCTTAACTTAACTAGGGCTCTCAGTGCTTAATGACAATTACAAAATGACTTATTTCTAACTGTACATTTTAAATATTGTGATATATTAATATATTTCATCTGATTGTATACTTTAATCATATTGTCAAAGTTAACATTATTTAATAGAGTGGATGGTACCATAGTTCTAAGTGCAGTAGTCCGTTTGGTGTTAGTGTTGGTCAGAAGTCTAGGATGTGTTGGATTGAGAGATGCCCTCCACAAAACTAGCAAGTCTGGGTAGGAGAGCGGAGGAGAATATGTTCGTGTGTTAGATAGGGACTTTTTACAATCAGGGCTTACAAGAGTGTACGGATGTTTAAATTGAGACCATTCAACCTTTTTCAAGTGGGAAGAATGGAGGTTGATAGTTTTAAGAATGTCATTCGAGAAGAATGTGTCGAAAGTGATGTAAGGGTAAGAATAGTATTTCTGGCTCCTGCATTAGCTTTTACATTTCCAGGGAAGCCTATGACGTTAGGTATTTATAGAAGCTTTATTTTGTTAGGATTTTTTATTAATTTATTCCTGATCCGACAAACAATCTGATTATCACTAAAGGTATTTTTTAAGGGGGGGGGGGGTAAGGGTTTGTATTTTTAAAAAAATAAAAAAAATTTTTTTCTCTTATCTTATTGTTAAACATTTCAAGAATATATTCCTAAAATTTTATGTCGATCTGAGCAAAAGTCTTGAAGTTATTGTTTATTTAGCCTCTTGTCCTTTATCAGAATATCTCTGGCAGCTACGGGTGTTTTTTAGCTTACAAACTTTCAAACGCGTTTTTCTCAAAACTGCTTTTTCAAAGTCCGTGTTCACTGTCATTTAAAAACTACTTGACCGATTCATTTCAAACTTAGTATACATTTTCTACATATAAAATACCTCCCCCCAACGTTTAGTTAACATTTTTTTTTTAATTTAAGAGTGTTTTACACCCTCAAAATGGCGGAATTTTTTGCGGAAAATTGTAGTTTATATTTTAGATGGCCATAAAAAATTTTGAAGTGAAAAAAAAAATAATCAGAGAACGTTGGGGGGAGGATTTGATGATACTTTAACTAAATTTTAATGCTTTTTGATTTCAGATAATTTCCGACCGAGATATAGTGAACACCGCAAATTGTTTTTTTTTAAGACGTTCTGGGAAAAGCTTTGTCACCGGCTGGTTTTTCAAAATTTTCTCATAAAAAAATTACAGAATATTGTTAAAAGTATACTTAATAATATACAAAAGGTTTTAGTAAATTTGCTCAATCCACATTTAAAAAAAAAATTCACAAAAAAGATGTTTTTTTTACGCTGAAACCCTTACCCCGCCCTTAACGCTAGACAGCCTGTCAGTCTGTACATATTAGGAATTTGCCCTTACTATTTGTTGCATACTCTGACGCTTGGAGGATAGCCAATACCTCGCCAGAAAAAATGGAGATATTTGGAGTCAGCCAACCTTTGGATATTAGGTTTCCGTCTTTTTCTACCACAGCAAAAATTGTACAATGGTCAGTACTTGAACCATCAGTGAAAATCGTTGGCCAACCTTTAACCCTCCGATGTTCATATGGGTCTGGCCAGACCCATTCGATCTTTAAATGTATGTAGATCTTTTATTTTTAATATCTGAGGCTTCTTAGTCCATGACTTCCTAAAATGTAGTGTGCTAAACACAATGAAGTAGCAAAATTAAGATTTTTGCTATATTTGTTGTAAAAATAATAATTTTAAACTAATTTCGTTAATTAAGCTCACATGGGTCTGTGCAGACCCATATAAGCTTCTCATGTAAATTGGTTAACCGTTAGGTTGCGGAGGCAGCGGCAGAGATAATTTTTTAGTTGACATTTGAAAATTAAAGTGAACACGTGTTTTTTAATTAGTGGGAAGTGTTTTTTTAAATAAAATGGAACAACTAAATATGGATGAAGTTGATGTGATGACGGGTTTGCTTCGTAAGCTAAGTGCAGCAAATGTGAGTCCGGAGGAAAGTCAGCGACTTCAGGCACAAATTGAAGAAATTATGGGACAGGAGTCCGATCCATTTGAAACAAGTGGCGACGTAGAAGATGATGAATATTTTCCAGATGAACAGATATAGAACAGGAAATCGAGTTAGAGGCTGTTCTGGATGAAAACCATGATGATATTGAGGATTTGTATAGAGAAGCTATCGCCCTTCAGGCTTCAACCACAATGGAATCATGCAGCACATCTATTACCCAGGGCCTTATATACAGGTCGAAAGATGGTAAGATGTGGAATTCAAATCCTCCACCACCTGGAAGGCCTCGTTGTCACAATGTTACAACTTTTACTCGTAAAGGGCCACTACGAGGAGCGTCACCGAGTCATAAAGCTCTTTTCAAGCTATTGCTGTCTCCTGAAATTGTAAGTATCATTGTGCGGGAAACCAACAGAAAAGTCGTTGAAGCGTTTCGTCTATGGAATGAAAAGCATCCCAGTAATAAACAGCGTTCTTGGGTAATGACTAACGAAGACGAAATGTATGCTTTTTTTGGGATGCTACTTATTGCTGGTGTATTTCACTCGAATTCTGAGCCAGCGAAAGAATTGTGGGCCAGTTACAATATGCCAATTTATAAGGCCACTATGTCATTGAATCGGTTCAAGAGCTTAACTACTTTCATCCGTTTCGATAACAGTGGTACTCGTGCTGAAAGGTTGAAGCAAAGCAAATCTGCTGCCCTGGACGATGTATGACTCATGCTGATGGCCAATTTAGAAAAAGCATACACTCCGGATTGTCATGTAACCGTCGATGAACAGTTATTTCCATATCGTGGGCACACTCGATTAGCCCAATATATTCCGAGTAAGTCGGCAAAATATGGCATGAAAGTGTGGTGGATTTGTGACTTTGTTTCAAACTACCCTTTGAAAGGTATAATTTATACCGGAAAACCACCAGGTGGCCAGCGAGAAACGAATCAAGGTCAACGGGTCATCATGAAATTGATGGAAAATTATATGGACAGCGATAGGACTGTTTATGCTGACAATTTTTTTTCAACAGACAACTTGGCAGAAATGTTGATGGATCTTCGGTACCGTAAGAAAAAATAAGACCTTCATTCCGCATGAATTGCTTAACCCGAAGCGTGATGTTAAAAGCACTTTATTTTTTTATCACAATAATAATATCGCTCTGTGCTCGTATATGGCAAAGCCGAAAAAGCCAGTAATTATGTTATCCACTGCCCATTACCGTCAAAGCACCGATCCATTGAAAGGATTCAAACCAGATCAAATTTTGGACTACAATAAATTTAAAGCGGGGGTAGATACAATGGATCAAATGTTGACTGGCTATTCGTGCAAATGCTCGACAAACCGTTGACCACTGGCAATGTTTTATAATATGCTTGATATTGCCGGTTTGGCCTCATTCATCATCTATGACGAGCTGAATCCGGCAAATCAGAGTGATAAGAGGCGCTCATTTATCATTGAATTGGCATGGCGAAACGGGCGACTAACCCATTAGTATAGAGGTTTGCTCATATAAGACAAGCAATGAATCTTTTCAATATCAAGGTGAGTATGAATTATATACACACCTACATATATCTCCGCGTATAAAGATATGTGTATGCATGTATTCATATTTACTAATTTAAAATAAATTATTTCGCTACTTTTAGGTACCGGAATCTTGTCCATCGACATCAGATGCAGCACAGCAACAATCATATGCTCAAGTTGCTTCAACATGGTCATCGTGCTACCATTGTGCTGCTTCTTCTTCGAAAAAGCGACGTAAAACTCGTTATAACTGCAGCAAATGTAATCGTCCCATATGTCTTAATGAACATTCCATGCAACTATATAGTTGTAAACCCAATTGCTCTTCGTAATTAATACTAATCCGTTCAAATAAATAAATAAAATTATTTTTAAAACCGTATTTCTTACATTATTTGTATGGGTCTGGGCAGACCGGTATGATGCACTTACCGCATCATAAGGCACCGAACATCGGAGGGTTAAGGACTGCGATTGAATTATTTCCATAAAACGTTGTATAAAAACTACCTCATTTGTGTTAAGTTTACGGAGAGCATGAAAGTCCACATGCAAGAAACAGTTTTCAAAGACATTGACTACTAATTTTCAAGCAAGATGCCGGCACACAAATACCGAGGTTGTTGCAGTTGTAGATGCAACGACGGATGACCGACCAAATTTTAAAAGACCGATTATGACGGCCGCCGTAGTCGAATGGGTTGGTGCGTGACTACCATTCGAAATTCAGAGAGAATGTAGATTCGAATCTCGGTGAAAGACCAAAATGAAGAAAAAGTGTTTTCTAATAGCGGTCGCCCCTCGGCGGGAAATGGCAAACCTACGAGTGTATTTGTGCCATGAAAAAGCTCCTCATAAAAAATATCTGCCGTTTGGAGTCAGCTTGAAACTGTAGGTCCCTCCATTTGTGGAACAACATCAAGACGCACTCCACAAATAGGAGGAGGAGCTGCGCCATTATGATAATACATATTGGTATGGCTCAATTACGTATAGAACAAAATATCAGCCAAGTGGCCGCCGCGGCCTCGGCGGCACACCTCCATCCGATGCTCCAAATTTTCGATGACGCTGAGGCATAATTGAGGTTCTATGCCGTTAATGTGCCGAATTATCTCATCCTTTAGCTCTTGAATTGTTGCTGGCTTATCGACGTACACCTTTTCTTTCAAATAACCCCAAAGGAAGAAGTCCAACGGTGTCAAAACATGATCTTGGCAGGCAATTGACATCGCCGAGACGTGAGATTATTCGGCCATCAAATTTTTCGCGCAAAAGAGTTAATGTTTCGTTAGCTGTGTGACAAGTGGCACCGTCCTGTTGAAGCCAAATATCGTCCACATCCATATCTTATAATTCGAGCCATAAAAAGTTCGTTATCATCTCACGATAGCGAACACTATTCACAGTAACTGCCTGACCGGTCTCATTTTGGAAAAAAATACGGCCCAATGATGCCGCCGGTCCATTAACCGCACCAAACAGTCACTCTTTGTGGGTGCATTGGTTTTTCGGCAATCACTATTGGATTATCATTCGCCCAAATGCGGCAATTCTGCTTATTGACGAATCCACTGAGGTGAAAATGTGTCTCATCACTGAAGATGATTTTCTTCGATGTGCATTTTGATTTGAACGCCCGTTTTCATAATAAGCCTGAATAACTTTAACGCGTTGCTGGATTGTGTATCTTTCCATGTTTCAAATTGACGTTTAGGTGTGGTTCACATTCAACACCGGCCCTTGAAATTTATTGTAACCACCCTTTATTATGGCGAGAAGCGGTTTTAAATGTATTAAAAAGAAGTTTATTTGTGGTGCCTGAAAAATTGGCTATAAGTTTAAGAGTGGTTCTTTGGCATCTTTCAGTGATAGATGGAGGACCAGCTTCAGCTAAAACACACTGGATAGGAGAAGATCCTTGGAGGCATTGAGAAGGTTTAGATGCCCACAAACAGAAAAATATTTCGTATTGAGTAGTCAAAACATAAAGAAAAAGAATTTTCTGAAACGGATGTACATATAGGTATATATATATATATTTGGAGCGTACACCCGTTTTGGGTGTTTGGTCGAGCTCCTCCTCCTATTTGTGGGTGCGTCTTGATGTTGTTCCACAAATGGAGGGGCCTACAGTTTCAAGCCGACTTCGAACGGCAACGAAACGAATGTACATATATGTGACCTGGTCTACGAAAAGGTACCTTACGTGCGAAAACAAGTTTTCGAGAAAACAGCAGTTAAAGTTTAAACTTTTCAGTCTTTTTCGTATTTCTACTTTTCTTTTTTTTTACTTTTAACAAACTTTTAAACAAATTATGACTTTTTAGTTTTCACCATTTTAAAGAGCCTTTCACACACTATTCGAATCAACAAAAAAGTGAAAAATGATTTTTTGACACGTAAGGTACCTTTTCATACACCAGGTCACATATAATAAATTATTAATTTAAAATATTTATAACTCTTACTTTAAAATATTGCCTACGTCTTTCTTGCCCACGTCTACCTTTGATTTGTACTGCAGAACTTCAAAATGCGCTTATTTTATAAGTATAGGGTGGGCCATGTAAAATTTGCTTTTTGAATCGGCTATAAAAAAAAAACTAATTATTTTTTCAAACTTTTTTTTATTTTGAAGATTGAAAATTGTCATTTATGAATGAAAAATAATATCGTTCAAATGGCCATTCGATCAGTAGGCCATTCGATCAATCCAATTTTTAAGCACATTTTCGATTGTTTGGGCTCCAATTTCATGAATGGCAACTTCGATTTCATGTTTTAAAGCATCAATCGTCTCTCGCATAGCATTTGTCCTTAACGGCTCCCCACAAAAAATACAAAAAATAGCCCAACGGGCTTAAATCACAGCTCCGAGGCGGGCAATTGATATCGGAATTTCGGCTGATTATTTGGTTTTCAAAAACGGTAGCCAAAAGTTCGAGTGTAACTTTGGCAGTGTGACAAGTTGCACTGTCCTGTTGAAACCAAATGTCGTCCATGTCATCCTCTTCAATTTTTGAAAACAACTCGTTGAGCATGTCACGCTAACGCTCGCCATTTACTGTAACCGCGGCTCCTCGCTCATTTTCGAAAAAAAATTGCCCAATGATGCCGCCAGACCAAAAACCGCACCAAACAATGACTCGTTGTGGATGTATTTGCTTTTCTACAGTAACGTGTGGATATTCTGAGCCCCAAATCCGACAATTTTGTTTATTGACGTAGCCAGCGATGTGAAAATCAGAAAAGAGGAAGAAGACTCGCCACTTTGGAAATAGGTTTTCAATATTTCCCAATTTTGTTCAAGCGTATAGCGTCCCATTTCGGAAATGTCAAACCTTTAAGTAAATTATGAATACATTTGACATGTCATTTGTGTTACCATTCTCAAAAAAATAGGTGGTTCAAAAAGCAAACGCTATATGGCCCACCCTGTAGTATAGGGCGTGTCATCTGAGATATATGTAGTCCAAAATGTTAAAATCAATATGCATATCTCTAAAACCAATGAAGCTAAGGGATTGAAACTTTGCTTAAATTTTATATACCGTACTCATAATAATAGGTATTAGAAAAGGGGGCGTGGTATCTCCCATGCAAATTTAAATCTGATATTGTGTGAACAAAATAAATAAATTAACGGAAATTTCAAAACCTTAACACAATTTGAATGCATCGCTACCAGAGCTTGAACAAAAATCAATAAATTTTATCACTAGATAAATTCAAAAAATTCGTTTTGAGCACAGGAATCCCAAACAAACTCTCTCTTATACAGAGTTTCTTGCTACTTGGCAAGATAATTATTTTTAAGCCATTGTTACGTATTTAAAGCTTACGAAAAATTTGCAAAGTGCTGCACATATTCCGAAAAAACTTAAACAAATGACAGTCGTTGGAGCCTTTGATATTTTAAAGATTGCCTTAATTTGAACGCATCTATGCGATGTCTTTGTTCTATGTATACTCTACACTTTGTAGCTGAATATTAGGTGCGCAACTAAGTTCTAAGGTAAACAGATGCCGCCAGCAGTGTGTGCTAGTCGATTCTAACATAACCTAAATGTCATAAACCAAGCTTAGACATATGGTAAACAAACTTCTTCGACACATTAGTGATTTTGCTTTGGTATCATATACTTTTGGTTTTGTGAAAATGTCTGATTTTGTGCCGAATAATCGTCATTTGTGGGAAGTGTTGATTTTCCTCTTTCATTCGAAAAAACGGAGGCTGAAGCGCCTCGAGAGCTACAAAAAGTTTATGGAGATACTGCTTTAAGTGAAAAAACGTGCCGAGATTGGTTCCGTCGCTTAAAAGACGGGGATTTAAATGTTGACGACCGTCCGCGTGAAGGGAGGCCAAAAACCTTCGAATACGATGAATTGGAGGCATTGCTCAATGAGGATCCTTGTCAAACTCAAGAAGAGTATTAGGAGTTACCCGCCAATCCATTTCCAAGCGATTGCATGCTTTGGGAATGATTCAGAAACAGGGGACTTGGATTCCTTATGAGTTGAAACCAAGAGATGTTGATTGTCGTTTTTTCGCTTGTGAACAACTGCTCCAGCGGCAAAAAAGGAAGGGTTTTCTCCATAGCATCGTGACGGGTGATGAAAAATGGATTCATTACAGCAATCCAAAGAAAAGAAAGTCATGGGGACTGCCCGGTCATGCTTCTACGTCGTCGCCTCGACCGAATATTCACGCTACAAAGGTTATGTTATGTATTTAGTGGGACCAAGTTGGTGTTATTTATTATGAACTGTTAAAACCAAGCGAAACTATCACTAGGGTTCGGTATCGACTTCAATTGATGCGATTGAGCCGAGCACTGCGCCAGAAGCGGCCGGAAACGCGGAGAGGCATGAAAAAGTGATTCTACAGCTTGACAACGGTCGGCTTCACGTTGCCAAACCCATTAAAACCTACCTGGAAACATTGAAATGGGAAATCTTACCCCATCCGCCATATTCTCCAAATATTGCGCCGTCCGATTATCACCTGTTCCGATCAATGGCACATGGTCTAGTTGACTAGCAGTTCCATTCACATGAAGACATCAAAGAATGGCTTGATCCGTGGAAAACAAAAGATGAACAGTTTATGAGATCTACTAGAAAGATGGGAACAAGTAGTAGCCAGCGATGGGCAATACTTTCAATGATTCTCTTTAACCATTTTTCCAGAATAAAGTTGTATTTTCATCAAAAAAACATCGAGAACTTAGTTGCTCACCTAATATATTTTCTATTTTCCTCAGCAAACGTGAGAAAAAAATTAATTTGAAAAAAAAAAATCAACTACGTATGAACTTTTCATAGAAGAAGAACATTTGCTACCGTCAGCTGTTTAGAGTAACACCTTCCATTTCGAATGCAGCACTTCTACTTCTGTAGACAAACCACGAATGGTTTGGAAAATTGTTACTGGAACTTATAATTAAGTGAAAGAGTTATATGACAACATTACTGCCTTCACATTCATGCTGAACTATGTAAAATAATAAGAAATTGGGGAAGGACAAATCGTGGGTTCTTCACCAAGTCAAGAGGTTTCTTGCCAAGTAAAGTATGTCAGTCAATCTTGCGTTGTGAGGCTTCTATATATTTCATTAGGGGATATTTGCATGTTTGGAATAAGATTTGAGTGCATTGAAAATTTTTTCATGTTGTAACCAAAGAAAATAAAGCAACATTTATTGCATATGTACGTACATATTTCCTTTAATGAATGTTCATTTTGGTGAATGCTCCATATGAATTTTTCATGGTGAGGGTGTTTGCAGGGAATGAGCAACTTGCAGCAAATGGTTGGAAAAGTTGTTTTCATTTCATGACGGGGACATTCCTGCTTGGCGGCCATTTTTATTGTTTGATGGCTTATGTCCTTTCGACCTAGCATGTGGTGAGTTGAATGAACACATATGTACGTATATGCTAACATCTACATACATATACACGTATGGTGTGACGAAGAATCTGTATGCTTGAATGAAATTCGTCAGGGTAACTCAGGGACACAACAACCACCAAAAAAGTTTAACAAACGCAGCCGCATATACTTTACACCCGCAGAAAAGGTGAACACACAAGTGAGGTCATAGATATGTATGCATAAGTATTTATATTTTTATGTATGCAACTCAGGTTTATGCGCGTATGTGGTTTAACGCACATCCTTTTCTCTTTGCGGAATTTCAAGCGTTGAAAAGGGTCGCTATGTCGCTTTGAATAATTATAACAGCTGGGGTTGTCATAGCAACTGCCATATTAACATTTGTATGTATGTACCATATATATACGTATACATATTAAAAAGGATATTTGTAAACATAAATTCTAACTACAATCAAATCGAGGCAAAACAAAGACGGACGAAACAAGGACCAGGTTATTGTATGTGGCCATCCTCCCACAGGCATGAACACATACATATGTATGTAAGTAAATATATTAGTTGACTTGATATTTGCTTACAAGCCGCATGGGATCTGCTCTGACTCTGTCTGTTGGTTGAAATGACATATTGAGTAATAGCTATTGATTTTAACCAGCTTCCCAGGAAGGAAGCTAGCTGTTTCCGCCAGAAAAAGACTACGGGCACTCTCAAGTTTGAATGTATACTTACATATGGATGTAAATATTTGAAGTCAATAAAAAAGTTTCAAAAAATTGTAAAAAATTACCTAATTTTTCCTTACAACTATCCACAAATGGCATTTATTTCTCGGGATCACCTACTTTTTTATCCCGGAGAAATTTAGCTTTTTAGCGCCAAAAGTATACGACGTCCCGCAGAATGTGTCGAAAACCAAAGTAACAGTGAAGGTGATATATAATACAGTTAAAAGTTTGTATTAAATATGAGACCTAAAAAGTATAAATGTTTGACGATTCCTGAAAAGAAGAAATTAATTGAAAAATTAGAAGGAGGTGAGAAGAAAAGCTATGTTGCAAACGAATTTATGATGCCTCTTACTCTCTCTACCATAATAAAGAACAAGGAGAAAGTTACTGCTGCCCAAACTACTGGAGCACGGAAAAGAACAACTAAAGGTGGATTTTCTCGTCTGGAACAAAGCCTGGCAATTTGGCTTAGATAGTGTAGAGTACAAAAAGTATCTATGCTCCGATAAAGGAAAACGCAAAAAAGTTCGCGTCTACTTGAAACGTACAAAACTTTGCGGCGATTGAAGGGTGGCTTACAAATACAGATACGCATGAAAAGAGCAACGATGAAGATGAAGAGGATACATCAGAAGCTTCGGCAGAGGTGTCAGTTAAGGTAGCAAGAGCCTCATTCGATAACTAACAAAGCTTTTGTCTACAAAACGAAACTGATGAAACAGCATATCAAGCACTTTTGCTCTTTAAAAAAAATTATTGAAAAGTCTGAGCAGCAGCAATGTGCTTCGAGGCTAACTCGTATAAATGAGTTCTTTTCAAAGATGAATTAATTCACATTATGAATATGTAAAACATTAGCAGTTAAATAAGAACACTTGATAATTCGAAGTTTTATTTATTTTCTCTTAAAAATGTCGAGCCATTTAATATTTCAAACACTCGCTAATTGGTAATATTTTAAGAGTCCCTCGAATTTTGAATTAACGAGAGTCGACTGTATTTGAAAAGATCTGCACTGTTATAAGAAATGGCATGAGTAGATATTTGCATTTGTATTTGCTGGAGGCTTGGGAAATTTGCGATAGTCTTGCACCAAAAATTCCACTTGCTCTCTCTGTTAGAATGGTGAAAATTATTTCCTCTACATTTCCAACAACATCGGTAGCAGCAAGATACTGGGGCGAGATAATCACAAATCATTTTTTAGGTCATAGGGTCACTGTACAATATTTACCATTTTTGATATCGCTCTATTGACAAGCCGAAGTTGGTGTTCCCTTGACGTGCCGGAGCCGAAGAAATCTATCACCACGAGTCCATGATTTCTTACAGACTATAAAATAAAAACTTAACTATGATATTTTGTACTTATCTACTCGTATGTACATATATATTATATGTACATCTAAAGGTATAACCATTAGGGAGATTAAAAAAATTGGTTTCCTTCTTTAATGCTAGTTTGGTAAAAATAATTTTTATTTAAATAATTTAATATCTGTTGTTAAGTACACATGTAGATACATACATATATGTGTGCATCCAAATATGTATATATATACTTATATGTGTATTTATATGCTTTTGTGCTTGCTCACCTGCCATTGTGGGGTAACTGGAATAGGCTGCCGCACTTTCGAGCGCGTGCGCGGTCTGTTGGTCGTGATGCAGTCTGCAATGAGAAAAATTTCTTAGAAAAAAATATTTACATTAACATTATTGGCTGTCTTCGAGATATGTATGTACATATTTATTACATAAAATATTATAATTTATTCGGGAATGATACGAATAGGAGAATATGGTTATTCATCCTTATATACACAAAAAAATATTATGCACACATATTCATATATACATATGCACATAGGTGGTAATATTAGGTGAGCCCATCTTTGAAGTAGAATATATTTTTAAAGAATTATTTTCGACCACTTTCAGGGTTGCCCATATTCGACGTACCCGACGTATTTCGATGACTCTTTGGGAGCGTTCCAATCGACGAGGCTTGCCCGCAGGCAACAATATTTGCGTCAATTGAATCTTATACGGGAATAAATGCAAATCAATGCGGATAATTCGTTGTAAAGTGGTCCGAGCAATGCCCAACTGCTAAGAACAGAGATTTTGGGATGTCCTTGGCGACGCCTTGGTCAGTTTTGATTTGGCCTCTTTGGATTAGAAAGAGCATCACCATTCGAAAACCTTTCGTACAAACGTTTAATGGTGTTCTTAGAAGGCGCACTTTTCACATTATTTAATTTTTTATACGCACGTTGAGTTTTCACAATTGACTTCTTTTGTTGAATGTAAATTTCAGTGTAAATTAGGTTCGAATATCCGTGCATGAAACAGCAGAATTTTTCCTAAAAGCTGTCACACCTCGGCAGGCAATGACAAACCTGCGAATGCATTTCTGCCATGAAAAAGCTCCTCATAAAAATCATTTGCCGTTCGAATTCGGCTTAAAACTGAAGCTTCCTCCATTTGTCGAACAACATCAAGACGCACACCACAAATAGGATGAGCAGCTCGGCCAAACACCTAATAGAAGTGTTGGCTGGTTGGATGGTTGAAGTGGTGATTCATCCAGTATCCGCGCTATTTTGTTGCCACATCCTCGTTACCAACTTGTTTAACGGTCATTTACTTTACAGCATGACTATTATCCTGTCTGTGCTGTTTAAGAACCTTATTAGGTTGTTGTCATCTAAGCCAGTCCGTTATTCGAGACTCTCGAACAGCGGTTTGCCCAGAGTTGATATTCCCTTCCATAGGGCAGGGCATTCACAGAGGAAATGGAAAGTCGTCTCCCTTTTCCTCGGTTGTTTACAACTGTGACAATATGTGTTGTGAGGGATGCCCATTTGTTCTCCGTCAGAATAAAAGCCAGTTATGATTGCCATGAGTCTCCAGGCGTCCCGTCGCTCCATGTTTATCAATGTTGACGTTGTTGGCCACATTTATTTATTATTTATTTATTTTATTTTATTTTATTTTTTATTTTATTTTATTTACTAATACCCCAAGCTGGGTTTCCACTGAAGGAAAATAATTTTTTAATTGAAACTTCTTTCTGCATTTCTCTTAAATTCTTATTCATTAAAATTTTCCCGGGCTGATACAAAATTTTCTACTTTCGAAAATGTTTTGCCTTCCTAATATGCATATATATGTGTGTATGTGAATATGTAAATACGTACACGTTAATAAAATATGTATATGGTACATACCTGGTACCGTGGCTATACTGTTGTGGCAGCCGTAACAGGCTACCGTATTGCGCCATATTGTGGTGGTAGGCATGCGCGTGTGCAGCATGTGCATGTGCAGCGTGCGCATAAGAGCCGTAATGTGCGGCAGCCGCATGTGGCACCCATGGATCGGTTGCATAGCCACCGTCCGATGCGTACAAATCGCCAACCTGAAATAAAACAAATAACAACAAAGTCATCTACAGGGAGCAGTGAACAATAATTGCTAAATTGCTAGGGAGCAGTGTAATAGATACCCGAATCATTGATATTCTGAAGTTACACATGGCAGCCTGTTTTTGATTTCTTTATTTTGTGCCTATCTTTTGTTCGCAATAAAATATTCATATATACATGCATATACAGATATTTGAACTCACCTGCGGATGTGCGGGTGCAGGCACTGGATGCACATAGTTGCTATTCCAAAACGAAGGTGGGAAGTTTCTTGCTGACATGGGACTACTCGTTTCTGCAAAGAAAAAGAAGCACACAAAGAAAACATTTTATTATGAAGTAGCGGGTGAACGGGGCTAAAATAAAATATGGTGAATAGTCAAGAGCTTTTTGTCCATACTTCGTACAAATCTACTTTTCGAAGTGCTTCACTTCAAACACAATTTTTAGTTTCTGCTGGTTGCTTCAATAGCATTTTATTGTAGGTTTTTAACTCTAAAACTTACGCAGTTACACAGGTTAGGTGATATTAAAATTTTCAGTAGTGTTGCAAGCTTTTTGAGTGGCCTCCAAATATCTAGTTGTCGTATTTTCATTTTATGAGCTCAAGGTCCGATTAATAATAAAAAAAATAGTAATATTTGAGGAACTCCAATTTTAATTTAATTCTGTGGATTCGTAGTCCAGAAACATTCAGGCTATTTAAACACTTCATATACATAATAAACAGCCTTTTAAGCGAACCTATCTAAATAAGTGCTGATTTCGGAAATCGAATAGTTCGTTCGCAAAGCCCTGTGGCTGTTCTCCATTAATATCATGAATTTTTTTTACGTATTGACGAATTGAGTTCTTAAACGAAGCTGTGTTAAATAAATTAAAAAAACAAAACTTTTATCAAATTGTGTATTGTAATAAAAATGTATATAGTGAAACCTTTTCCTACAGACACCTCTATTAGACGGACACCTTCCTTGGGCGGACACTTTTTCCTATACCAAATTTTTAGTATACATTTCGGATCAAAGTACTTTCTTCTAAACGTACACTCTCTTGGCCGGACGCAGACAGCTATTTTTCATAAAACTGACTCAAAAACCTCTATTGAGCAGATTCGAACCTCTTATCAAAAGACATTAAAGTTTTTTTCATAGCAAATCAAACAAAAACCTCCGTGAGCAGATTCGAACCTCTTATCAAAAGACATTAAAGTTTTTTTCATAGCAAATCAAACAAAAACCTCCGTTGAGCGGACGCGAGCACCTCATATATAAATATATACACATATTTATAATTTGCGCGTACACCCTTTTTGGGTGTTGGCCGAGCTCTTCCTCCTATTTGTGGTGTGCGTCTTGATGTTGTTCCACAAATAGAGGGACCTACAGTTTCAACCCGACTCTGAACGGCAGATATTTTTATGAGGAGGTTTTTCATGGCAGATATACACTCGTAGGTTTGCCATTGCCTGCTGAGGGGTGATCGCTATTAGAAACAACTTTTTCTTAATTTTGGTTTTTCACCGAGATTCGAACCTACGTTCTCTCTGTGAATTTCGAATGGGCAGACAAAATATAAAAAATGTGAGTGAGCAGCTACTTACATTCTTATATACTCGTATATATACCTGTATATAAGTACATACTTAATGAAAAAAAGGCCAGATTCCAAGCGTGAATCCAAGAGGAAATAATTTTCAAAAAATAAATCCGCTATTGTCTTCTTTGTAATAGTTAAAGAAATAAACTTTTATTATTAGTGTTTTTTTGCTAATTTAGCTTTTAACTCCTGTATCAATCTTTAATCCTTCGTTGTCATTAAAATATTTTCAGAAGATTTTTCGAATGTATTTTGAATTATAGTAGGTATATACGAGTATAGAGTAATTAGTTTTCTTATAAATAATAGTACTAATTATTATTTTTGTTTAAAACATGAATTTATAACAATTTGCTACACCTCGCCTACTCTTACTTCAACACTGCATCTAACGAAAAGTTAATAAATCCAGCAACAGTCGAGCAAATTTCAAAAGTTGTGCATATTTTGCGAAATAATCCAATAGCACAAATAAAGCTTAACGTTGCAATACATTTTTTTCAAAAATATTATTGTAATTCAAAGTACGAGTGCTGAATATTTAAGTAAATTAATTCAATACCCACAAAGGCCAGTGGCAACCTAACTTCCCAGACATTTTTACAGCCTCATTGACTTGGTCTCCTTCCCATTCTCATTCGTACACTTTCCACTGCTCACCACCCGCACATTTACTTATCCTCCCTTCTGCTTTTGATGCAGCTGCTACCGCCTTTGATTGCCGTACGTAATTGTAAATATTTTGTGGCATTCGTAGTTTCAATTGGTTGGCATTGAGGAATTGAAAGTGAATTTAAATGATGCCTGCTTTAGCCTCCTCCCGACTTTCGAAGTAAGTACTGTTGCTGCTGTATGCTGCCGAAACCGCCACCGCCGCCGTCGCTGCCGCCGCCTAACACGGCATGATGGAGACATCTTGGCGCACGTATGCGGTTGTTGTTTGTCATTATGGATTCGTAGTTGGTTTGTCTTCTTGCTTCTGTTTTTTTTTATTTTTCTCGGTGTTTTGGTGTTTTTGGTGCTTGTTTGCATGGCTTTGTCCGTGTGTGTGTGTGTGTTTGCGCATGCACGTTAACGTGCCTCGATTGTGTTGGTATTAATGGGAATTCCTTAGCGTCATTTCGTATGCGTGTCGGCGGGCTGACAACAGTCTCCTCAGCCGACTGGGGGACTGGTTGCATCTTTGGCTAACTAGAGCAGGCTGGGGTATTAGTGCTGGAGACAAGAAACTGGGTGTGTGTTTTTTATCTACAGTGCGCCGCTAAGTAGGCATGCGTACAATTACACATACATATGCATGTATGCACTTTTATGTTATTGCTTGTATGTGTGCATGTCTGCGTTTGTAACTGATTTTGGCAGTGCTGGAGCCACTGTGGCACGCGGCATTCGAGCGTAAGTAGGCTGCCGGTGGTGTGACACCAAGTGCTTGCTCTATTTTGTAAAATTCACGCTGCGCAGCGTTTGTACGGAGTATCAAAACATATGTACACACTCGTACAAAGAGTGAAAACAAATACGATTCCCACTCTAAATTGAGTTCGGAATGTTGTAGTCAATGATGGAGTCAGACTCATCCGCGTCGCCACCACCATCATGAGCAACAGCTACAACCGCATCAGTCGCGTCGCATCAACTTGTGCAACATTGTCTGCCGCCACTTCCAAATCTAACTATTTATTGGCAGCACAGCAGCGCAGCAGCACGATGAGCGTGCAACAATACGAAATTCCAGCTGTTGCATTCCACAGCCGCACTCTTCAAGTGTTGAGTAGTGTTTTCTGTTATTCGCTCTATTTTTGGTAGTTAAACTTCAGGAGGCTTAATAGTGCGTGCATGTATGGGTTTGTGGTTTTATTATTCAATTGCGCACGTTCAGTCAACGACAGGCACACATACATTCATGCTTATACATAAAATATGCCTATCTTTATTTAGCATTATGTTTGCATATATATGGATGGGGCTTCATACTCACATCCATACATACGTACATGCAATAATAGCAAATGCTAATGCTTTTTTTCTTTTTTTCTTTTCAAGTTCCCTTTTTAATGAACGTGCTGATCCTGAACATGTTTGCAGCGAATTCCTGCTGGCCACAAAGCGCGCAACAAGCTGATGTGCAACAAGGCGTGGCGCCATGCCGTTAAGTGACACATTTCATTGCAAATCAGTGAATATTACCTACTTGTACCGGCATACATTTGTACATACATACATACACATATGCGCATACATATTTTGCAATTGAGCAGAAATTTCAGCAGAAATTGGTGTATGATGATAAACGCAGATGCCCACCATTTCAAATTGAATAGTGGTGTCATGAACTCAAGACGCATAAGTCGCTTAAGTCTTGTCTTAGCTTTTTGCATTAAAAATTAGTTAAAAGAGATGCGATATCCAATTCTTCAAAGTGATTCAACACCTTTTTCCATGGGGCATTAATATATGTAGTATTTTTGTTTTGTCTACGCCGATATACGCTCTAAACTGAAAACTAATACGGCTATGCAAGATGACATTGCTCAATACGAGCAACGCCGTCAGAATTGGGAAGGACCTCTCCGAGCCGTTTGATACCAAACGAGGTTTCAGACAGGGTGACTCGCTGTCGTGTGACTTCTTCTTGGCCTGGTGGGGAACGAGGACAAAACGAAGTACCTCCTGTCTTCAAACAAACAGTCGGTGCACTCGCGTATCGGCACCCACGTCACTGTTGACAGTTATAATTTCGAGGTTGTAGAAGACTTCGTATATTTAGGAACCAGCACTAACACCTATAATAATATCAGCCTGGAAATCCAACGCAGAATCTCTCTTGCCAACAAGTGCTACTTTGGACTAAGTAGGCAATGGAGTAGTAAAGTTCTCCCTCGACGAACAAAACTAACACTCTACTAGGCTCTCATCATACCCGTCCTAACGTATGGCGCCGAAGCGTGGACGATGACAATATCCGATGAAGCGACGCTTGGAGTGTTTGAGAGAGAGATTTTGCGTAAAATTTTTGGCCCTTTGCACGTTGAGGATGGAACGATGAGCTGTATGAGCTTTACGACGACATAGACAAAACGCTGCGAATAAAGATCCAGCGGCTACGTTGGCTGGGTCATGTCGTTCGAATGGATACAAACGCTCTGGCTCTGCAAGTATTTGATGCGGTACCAGCTAGTGGTAGCAGAGGAAGAGGAAGGCCTCCTTTGCGTTGGAAAGATCAGGTGGAGAAGGACTTGGCTTCACTTGGTGTGTCCAACTGGCGCTGGTTAGCACGATAAAGAAACGACTGACTCGCTTTGTTACACTCCGCCAAAATCGCGTAAGCGGTTATCGCGCTAATAAAGAAGAAGAAGAACAGTTATTGCGCTAAAAGTGACGCTACTTTTGACATGACCAAAACTATAAATAAAAAATAATTTCGTTTTTTAATTCGAGGCGAGTCCAGCTAATTTTGAACAAAAAACAAACGTGTTTTCTTTGTTAGACGGGGGACTTTTGAGCTCATGTCTTATGTACGCATTTTATGTAAGAAATAAAAATTATATAAAATCACAAAAACATTGAAATTTTTAGCTTACGTAATATTGTTGCTCTGGACATTTGCAAAAAGGCAAACCGAGAGCAAAAGTAGAACCGAACGTTCAATACAACACAACGAAATTTTTTTGGTACTGAAAGTAAAAACGATACTTCAATTTACGTTTTTGCACGCTATGAAATTTCGGAAATTCACATCTGAATAAATAATCACTCCAATAACGAATGCTTTGGAAAGATTTGTCGTATATTTAAAAAAGAAAAAAAGTATGTTAATTTTTATTACAACCACCAAACCCAACGCATTGTTAATAGCTCTTTAGTGACCCTAATAACTGATTAATAGCTACCTGTAACAGATAAGAACTGCTACCATAGCATGTCGCCAAGAAATCATTTTTTTTTTACTTTCTTTCCTTTTCAATGAAGTCTAACATTTCTCCTATCGCTTATGTAAGTATGTACGTTTGTGTTAGAGTATATGAAGTTGTCCTGCTGCGTGTTAGGCGTACAAGTATCCTGATAGGCTTGTCACATTACTTGGCGGGCGGCAAAATATTAATAAAATACTTCTGTATGTGTGCACGTATATATCTTGGGTCGGTATCTATAATTTATAGCGGATCTGATAAGCGCACTTGATGAGTTTATCTCCCGATGACCACACACAAACTTTCTTACATAACTAAAAATGTGTAGACACACATGCATTCTTCGTAACAAAAGAAAGTACGCATGCTGTCCCGCTAAGGTATTGGCTGCGTGCCTTTGGTTGCACTTCACACACCTTTCTTTAAAGGTATGCGCAATGGCCAACCGCAACGCCAAGAGCCGTGCCAAACGATGATGCAGTTGTTCGACTTTTAAATTTCAAATTAAATAAACTGCATAAAAAATAGTCACTCAAAGAAAGGGAAACACGAACAAATCGGTAGCAATAATTAAAAATAGCTTGACATCTGCATGTGATGCAGAGCAACTGTAAAATTGTAATGCAACAAGAATAACAACAAAAACAACAGCATGTAGGTACAATAAGAAAAGAACCGAAACCAAAGAAAAAATCCATATAGAAAATGTATTTTGTTTTAGCGTTCTTAGCGTACTGCGGTAAAATTCGATAAAGATATAAATGTTTTTCTGCTGTGCCAAACTCGGTATATCTGCGGCACTTGCTGTTCTTATTGTTGTTGGATTTTTCATTTTTGTTGATTGTGTTGCATTGTGGCGCGCACAAAGGAATTTCATCGAATTTCGGTTGGCATCTAATTAAATTGCTTTCGAATCATGAATATGCCATTGCTGAGCGAGCCAGCTAACCAGCGAGTCAGCGCGTCTGTAAGCGGCCAAAGAGCGCAATAAGCGGGTAGCGGACTACAATGGCAACGCAACTTTTTGTGCCATATCTTATTTGTATACTCGTATGTGTATCGAAATACCGCACGAGGATATTTTTGGTAAGTACTGCACCGCCACTTTAATACGATTTAAGTTTTATGCGGACAACTAATGAATTAATGCAGTGAGGCGGCTGCATTGCAGCGACTCAAAACGGAGATGGCCACCACCCAATGCATGCGCCCGCTGCAACGGTGCATTCCAATGTAAATACCATGCTAAAAAGTATAACAAAAACATTCAGAAGTAAAAATTAAAAATGACAGCGAACAACAGTACGACACAACTGCCGCGCAACAATTTGTCCCTTAAAGTCAACTGGTTTTACACGAAAAGATGCAATATTTCGTAAACGCCTGTGCGGAAATGCAGGCGGTTTTGTGGGCCCTATTTCAAGAGTAGCAACAAGACTACTGAATAACGAGGAAAAGTGAAAATTGTTTGGCCTCTCAAATATCTAAGAACACAGTGATGCCTAAAAATGTGGTTAAGCGTAAAATTCGGTGGAAATACTGTTCATAAAAAATCGGGCTTACTCCAGAAAGGAATACGAAACTGAGAGAAAAGCTGGCGTTTGTTTACGCTTTCACTGTTAAAAATTGTCGAACGTACTTCGTATGGTAGAAAATGCGTGACATTGTCAGCAAAAAATACTGTCCGAATTCAACAGCATTTTGTGGCTACTTCTACTTGCTCTTTATTATACTAAAATTGAATGGGTTATGAAACTGCATACCCAAAATTATTCTAGAAATCCTGATTAATTCATAATTTTCATATTTTTTGCACAAAGTTTGAAAAAACGAACGATTTATATGGGTTTTGTTGTATAACGAGTTAAGTTTTTATAAAAATGTATTAGACACTAAATAATTAAAAGTAAGTAGTCAAACTGCTCAAAATATCGCACCCCTACATACTTTTCTGTTCATGCGTATTTTTATGTAGATTTTGATGCATTCTTTACGCAATTATTTTTGTCATATGTCGATAAGTATTGCCCTTTTTGGCTGTTTGTGTAAGTAGTATTAAATCTCTTATTTTTGTTAAAATTAAAAAATAATTATATGTAAACAAAAATAATAAAAAAAAATTAGAATTTTTGGTAAAATATCTTCGTTTTTGTTTTTAATTATTTTTGATCATATCAGATCTGTTTCTTTCAATGTTAAATAATCCCGATTACTTTATAATTTTTCTTTTTATTAAAACGGGTTATTATTTTAAGTATTGCCATTATTTGCAGTTTGTCTAAGCAGTAATGAATCTTTGTGAAAAAAACAATAAATCAAAAAATGTTTTAAAAAATATGTATTACCATTATTGTCTTTGATTACATCAGATCAAGTTTTCAAAAAATAATTCCAATACAATTTTTGATTAAATCAGATTATTTTTTTTTTTTTCAATATTGAACAGTCCTGATTTTACTAATCATTTAATCACTAAGCTGACTCTTAAAACATTAATCTAAACAGTGATCATTACGCTTAATATCAGCTCTGAACCAAAGCGTTAACGGAACATTTGCTGAACTAAATAATTTTCCTATTTTTCCTGTAAGAGAATTTATGAGTTCGAGAGGATATTCATCATCAGATTCGGCCGCATCAGATTCTTATAGCCAATTTAAACTCTTTTCATGAAAAATAACATTTTTTATATGACTTATCATATTCATAAAACGTTGAGATTTCTTAAACTGTTTCAATATTTTATTTTTTTGTATTGAAAAGTTACATTTCATTCAATTACAACTACATATGTATGTATGTAGTTAAATCTAATAAGTAATATTTTCCTATTTGGAGGCTCCGTTGGAGAAGGATGTGCGTTCGTTCACGTAATCACAGGAGAAGTATGCTTTTGTATCTCAATAATAAGAACCTAATCCCCATTCATGCACTTTATTCTGTATGTAAAGTTACCTTACATTTGTAATCCCATACAATTTTGATAAACTGTCGCCCTGTCAAATTTTATGAAACAGGCCCATGATGTCTTTGTCGCATTACCGCCCCGATTCGTACTGATTAAATGCCACTTTAATGATTTTATTTCTTTTAAGGGCATTATTTATAAATACAATTTTAACAGCAGAAAACCTTCAACTCCACACTTACATATGCACTTATGTGCATGTATGCACATATTTAGGAACATAAATATGTATTGCTTTATGCATATGCATGCTTGCAGCAAACGTTTGTATCCTTCGGGGAATTCTTGTAAGTGTGCCACATTCCTGTTTGGTGTTGAAGTTCAAATATTTTGCAGAACTGAAATTTTTCAAACTTTTGTAATTGCAATAAAAATGTCATGCAATCGATTTTGGCTACTTACGATATTTTGTGGTATTTAATATAATTAATTATAGTTTATTTTCACTAAGCGTAGAACGCTTGTAGGGATATATAATAATATTATATATAATGCATGCATATTTTTGCGTACATAAATTTGTTGTATACTTTTACCAACTCCAACTTTTAGTGTATACTATACCAACTCTTGTTGTGCACGGTCGATACATTCATTTCAAAAGCCGCGGGAAAAAAGTGTAAAAATGCATGTGCAACATATAGTAAAAATGTATGTAAGATGAAATAACTTCAAATATTTTCCCAAAACTTAGGGCATGGTGAGGGATTCTTGGGGGACTCTTTTTTTGGTTTGGTTACGCACAATCTACAATATTATTATTATTATGAGAGGTGCGATCCTATGATCGAACTTAGAAATCTAGGAATTAATGATGATGATGATAGGATTTGGCACTGCGAATTGAAAGATCTATTGTGCACCCTTCATGGATTCAGAGTATTTCTCTGAGCATTCGTTGAAACTTTAACGCACGCTCCATGTCAGAATCACGATTAAAAAAATGTAGCAAATTTCAAGCCCTCATATACCTATTAAATCAACCGTTAATAGAGGAACTTCTCCTTCAATTTTGTCATTATACGACTTCTTTATTATCATAAAGCGTATTTAATTCCATTAAATCGTTCTGATACCAAAGGCTTTTTTCTTTTGGGAATCATACTTTGCGTAGAATAAAACTTTTTTTTAGATTCATTAAGGAACGAAGATTTCATGTAAAAAAGTTTATAGGTGAACCGTGTTTTTTCAATGTCGTGTGAAAAAGACAGTGTACAAAAGACTTAGGCGTATATGTTATTCGAGGCTCCGCGAGATATTCCAAGGCAAATGTCTACCTCTGTCAAATGGTTATACTCGTATGTAAAGCCTTTCACAATAATTACACTGTACAGCATTCGCCTGGGTATTAGACCAAACCATTTTTAAGAGATTGAGTAATAATCTCCGATTTTCGAAGTTAGCTTCCGAAATGAGATATGGGCGCTTCTTGTTCGAAATAGGGGCTTAACTAAAAAATTATTTAAAATTTGTGTGCATAAATAACTAAAAAAGTAAAAATATGGTCGTGATCCGCTTTGCCCACCGATTTAAATAGCATATCACCCTCTTTGCTCATAACTGCTAAATGTTACAAGTGCTATTAGGAGTCAAAAATCGGATCTTCGAAAAATTAAAAGGCTTATATATATTTTTTTTTTATTCCTACATTAATCATACATCTGTCATACTGGCATCTAGTACATTTTTTAACAATTACACAGGCCAACAACCAAAAAACTTTTTCGATAATTTTAACTAAGGTTTTAAGGTTTTTTATGCTGAAAACGAATATGACCTTGAAAATGCTCCAGCACGTCAGGATTTTTGGCAATTTGAGGTTAAAAAATCAAAAAATGCAGATTTTGGCCATTTTTTTAATTTTTTTTTGGGGATGGTAATGTTTTTTATTAATTTTCCACAACGGCATCGCAAAGTACTAGTCTTCAGCTTTAAAATCCATTTTTTTTAATATTTTTACGATTAATATAAAAAAAGTTATTCTATTTTGAATTGGAGACTTTTAGATATGCAAATTCAACCTTTCTAACTCTCTAACGCCCCTGTAAAGGGCGAATTCAAAATAGTATAACTTTTTTTATATTAATCGCAAAAATATTTTTAAAAATGGATTTTAAAGCTGAAGACTAGTACTTTGCGATGCCGTTGTGGAAAATTAAAAAAAAACTTTACCTTGCCCAAAAAAAAATTAAAAAAATGGCCAAAATCTGCATTTTTTGACTTTTTAACCTCAAATTGCCAAAAATCCTGACGTGCTGGAGCATTTTCAAGGTCATATTCGTTGTCAGCATAAAAAAACCTTCAAGAAACACCCATAGCTGTTTTAAAAGCTGTAAAAAAGCGAGATTTTGTTGGCCTGTGTTATTATAGTTAGGAAAATTATTAAATATATTTCATCATGGCCAGTGCCAAGACCAATACAGCGATTGCGTTTTAGGAAAACAATTACATTTTATATAGAACAGTTATTTTAGCATACGAGAATTAATATTTAATTTAGTAGGTCAATTGGTCGGTTTCTCTTCAGACGTCGTAAAGTTCTTCTTTCAAGCTGTGAGAGTGTATTGACTTCTCTATTTTTGTGCTGGTTTATTTCGTTAAAATACCTTGTTGATATCGCTTTTATTTCTTCGTCGATTAATGGTATATTATATTGAACGTAGTATGGATGTCATCATTTTTTGTGTAGCTGTCGGACATTGTTATTATACGTAAGATTTTTGATTGTTGTCGCTGTACTTTGTTTATGTGAGTTCTTTTTGCAGTTCCCCACACTTGAAGTCCGTAGGTCCAGATTGGTTTAATGACCGCCTTGTATACTAAAAGTTTGTTGGAAATATTGAGCTTAGAATTTTTGCCTATTAGCCAATGCAATTGTCGAAATTTTTCCTTTATTTGTTTTATTTTCTTTTTGATATGATCTTTCCAAGTTAGTTTTGAGTCCAGATGGATTCCAAGATATTTTGCAGATATTTCAATTTGTATATTTTTATTGTTGAGCTTAATCGGCATAGCAGCAATCTCTGTTCTTGTCGTAAATATTACTTGTACAGATTTGTCCTCGTTTACTTTCAAACTCCATTTGTCAAACCACTTCTTTACATTGTTGGTGTACATCTGTAATTTTGCTGTTGCGGTTGAGAGGTTTTTGTCAGATGACAATAAAATTGTGTCGTCTGCGAATGTTGCTATAGTAGAATTAGTTTCGTCTGGGAGTGGTATGTCAGAGGTAAATAAAACATATAGCAGTGGCCCTAGAACGCTGCCTTGAGGAACTCCTGCTGTTATTGGATGTATATGTGAGTATTTGTCATTGTATTTAATGTATAAAAGCTTATATATCAAAAAGTTTTGTTGTTAAAAATTAGTGTTATTGTAAATACAATTAATCGTTCTTTCCTTTTATATTTATATGCAAGTAATTATATACTTTGTGCCGTTTATATCAATGCGTAGATCAGGACCTAGCCAACAGAACCGCTGGAAGTTCATACGATACACTATGGCTATGGCCTTGTAATAATTAGCTGTTTAATTAATCAGAATAATCTTTTTCTCGAGTACTTATCGTCTTAGCTTCTGCACCAAATAACAATAGGACGAGCGTGTTAAAGGACTTAGATTGTGTGGTTTAGTTCGGGATAAACAATATTTTTTATGGTATACGAGGTTAAGCTATGAAGTGATAAAATTGGCAGGGTAAAATATTTGTTATGTCATATTTTTTATTTACTTATTACTATCTTGGAATCTTTCATTGATTGAAATAATATTGTAACAATTCTGTCAGCTTCTTCGGGCGCGTGTTGTTTTCTCTTTCACAATTTCAATGGAATCAAATCATTTTTCTTTTTTTCTTTTTATTTTCTTTATGTAGGTTTCTGCCAAGAAAACTGATAGAAATCACGTAATACAAGATTCGGTGAGTAAGGGAGACGGTCTGGAATACGACGACGTATTGTTTCTGTGACTTTTTCTATCCCAATTGCGGTCATTTTTCCTTATTTTTTTACGAAGTTTAGCAATAGCGAAGGTTCATAAACTCATGAATATTGAAAAAAAATCATCTTTCATTGTTCTATTGGCATACGTACCTTTGGATATACCGATTTGTTTAACGCTAGGTGGACCAATGTTTCATTTAAGAGTTATTGTATTTTTTGTTTTATTTTTATTAAATTAAAGTAATGAATGAGTTTATTATTGAATACAAAGTAATAAAGTATTATTAAGTATTAAAAATTACGAGTCCTTATAAGCTGGGAATGTATCCTTGAAGCCAAGGGGCTTGCAGAAATAAGTTGCACCTGTAAGTTACACTTGTTTTACTGTCGCTTAGTCAATTTTACATCAAATATTTATAGCAGCCTTTGGCGAACCTTTCAATTACTGAACAAACAGAGTTCATTGAACTATAGAGCTCATAGGCATTATCTTATAGGCCAGTATTCATGGTTCAAGACCTTGAATGTTATTGGTATACATAGATGATTATATTCTTTTGAGAATCGATAATTAAGTTATCTGTTCTGCTTAACACAAGAATATAAATAGTATGTACATAAGGGCGGGTCGATTTAAAAATCGTTAATTACTCTGTGAAAATTGTATTCTAGGGATCAAAATAAGAAACTTTGCCGAAGGAACCATACCTCTAAAACGAATTCTCATGTTCCCCAATTTGGGTCGAACGAAAAATACCACTTTGACCCATTTAGAGTGCTCCAATCGAGTCCAAATGTATGACCGACCCCCACTAACTTTGGACGGCCGATCCGGCCCATGCCAGTGTCACGCCCCCTGGAACTCCCCTGGAGGTTCCCCATACAATCATTTCAAAATATCACCATATTTGGCCTTTACATGAGAAAAGAAACTAAAAAGTTCGACCCAAATTGGGGGACATCAGAATTCGTTTTAGAGGTATGGTTCCTTGGGAAAAATTTCTTATTTTGATCCCTAGAATATGATTTTCACAGAGCAATGGGCGATTTTTTTGCCTCCCCACAAAAGACACTAAAAGTTCGACCCAAATTGGGGGACATCAGAATTCGTTTTAGAGGTATGGTTCCTTCGGCAAAGTTTCTTATTTTGATCCCTAGAATATGATTTTCACAGAGCAATGGGCGATTTTTTTGCCTTCCCACAAATCGACCCGGCCTAATGTACATATACATATATTTTTTTCACAAAATTTACACTTGCGTGAAATGAATCAATTTTCTTGGCACCCTGTGGCGCTGTCAGTGACAACTTGAAGGAAAACACACAAAACCAAAAAAAAAAAAAAGCACCGCAATTCCCAAATGTTTGGTTTATGCACTGATCTTTAAATTTTCAGCAACATTTGCGATAATGAGTTGAAGCACAATGATGAACAAGCAAGAAATATGAAAAAAAGTAATGAAAGCAGATGAGACACGTGAAAGTAAAAGTAAGCAGCACAAAAGGAGACGTCGAAAGACACGAAAAAAGACAAGTCATGTGCTTAAGACAACGCGTTTATCTTCATTAAATGCGGTAATTAATTTCACGAAATCGAAAAGAACAAGCAGCAAGTGTCAGGCACTGACAGCATCAGTGGCAGCGGCGGTGTCGCCGAAGCGGTTGAGCGCCTACAACGCTACGCCTTGACGAATTTATGAAGTTATTGTGTGGCGTGAGGCAGAAATTTGTGTTTTACCGAAAAAGAAGAAATGAAAAACGATAGACGACGTGCAATATTGAGACATCAACCAAGAGACGAACGAAAACAATTTGAATTAAAACTCGTGTTAATTTCTTGTACACACTCATTATGACATGGCACTTACATATAAGAACTTTGGGCGCGGGGGTTGAAAAGTAACAACTACGCGAAAAGTAAAATTTCTTTAATATTACTTTAATCACTTTAGACCGAACTCTTCATTCACATACAGACACACATACATTTGTGCCCAGCTGCTGCGCCCCTCTACTGGTAGCACACAACACACTTGATAATGAGTTGGACAAGGCGAGCCACTGTACAGCGCCGCTGTACTGACAGTTACATGACAGCAGCCGCTTTTTGATCATCACAAAGCCAACACACAACCGCAGCACAACCGTAAACACAATGACAATCGCCCATCGCGCATTATAAAAAGCATAATTAGTCATGTAAATCAAAGTGGTGAAATTGGTGCACGCTGGTTGATTTGCTAGTCGTGGCACTTTCACGAGCGACATCAAAAAGCGGCAAATTTCAAGTGTGATTTTCATAGAAAAAATTAGCACAAGAGAAACTAGCAGCCAACACATGTACGTGCATATGTGCATACATATTTAGATGCGTACATATGCAGTGTGATTTCGCTGGAAATCTGCATTTGGAAGTGTTTTTTCTGCATTAACACGCCTCATTCAATATTTGCTGGTAAAATATAAGTGTATATGCATGCAGATACATATACGAGTACACCTGTGTATGCACAAATAAGTCCATATAAATATGTGTTTAATTACTTGTTTTTATTTACTATTTTAGCTACTCACCTTTGCTGTCTTTATTGCTAAAATTGAGCGCCCGCGAGAAGTGCTCATCCACAACGCTGGCCGTGTCGCCGGAATAGTTTGTAAATACGACGCAGGTGGCTGATAAGTATTGTGCTCTGCCCTGTCCGTTGACATTCGAGTTGTCCAACGGTAGAGGCAGTTCTTTCGCCTGAGCTCCATGCAAGGTGTGACGAGGTGAATCGGGACTTGACGAACAGGATGACTCGTTGTGATGTGAGCCCACTAGACGAGCTGTAGAATAAGCACGAATATGTTTCTATATTATTTGAATAATATTTTAATCGACAAAATGGTAATTCCAAAAGGTGTATTCGCTAAGTCTAAAAATTGAAAAATTGTGTAAAGAAATATAAAAATGTAAAAAAACTATGATTTGAAGTCAAATTATTCCTTTTTTGAAACATTGAGAACCAGCCGAAAGCCTCTGCTGCTAGCGCTGCGTTTGCTTGAGTTTACTTATAATTTTATTATTATGTAAGCTTTTAAAAATAAAAAAATAAATAAATAAAATATTTTTTCAACTTCCTCTTAAATTTTTCTGCTCGATGAAAAAGCTCAATTGAACCCAAGAGAGAGTGTAAGAGTTCTGTTAGCTAGGATTAGGCATAATTTTGCACAACTCAGGCCAAACTACTACACTAGCAACACTAGGGCTCTAAACTGCGAATATTTAGCTCATGTGTGAATTCAGTATTGTTACAGGGTGCGCCATCTTGTATGCCGGTATGTAAACGCTGAATAACTTTGTCATTTACCAACCGATCGACTTCAACATATCGTATATGTTTTCGATACGTCAATTCAGTATAATTTCAACCATGGACTGCTTTACACCGAAACAACCGAAATTGACAAAGTGATAACAAACGCGGAAAAAAGATAGCAGTTTGTGATTGCTAATAAAGGTGGCCACTTGATTGATATTGTATTCAAAAAATAGTTTTAATAAATTGTAAATAGCCAAACCAAATAAAAGTACCTCACTTATACAAATCAGTTTTTTTTTTCAAAGTCATTCAATGTTTTCATACCGACATAAAAGATGGCGCACCCTAGAAATGAAACATGGCTGATCTCTAATACCATCACACAGAGCCTACAATCTTGGCCAAACACTATCAGCCACAAAAACAGCAGGGAAGCCATAGAGAGATTAGCCGCAGATAGACGGTTGCATATCTATTGAATACCCGGACATAAGGACATTTCCGGAAACGAAATTGTAGATGAGATTGCCAAAAGCGCTGTTTGCAGACAATTCGAACAAGAAAACAACATACTGAAACCTTTAAATACGTTAAACAATGACATCACTGCCGACATGAAAATACAGACCGCGAAAATCACGAGTACACAGAATGCCGATAAATACGTCCGATTCGTACCAGCTCGGTCTAGAAAAGAAAGCAGAACTATCGTAGGTATGCTGACAGGCCACAATTTGGTAGCGGCGCACGCATACAAGGTAGGAATTACAAACAACGATAGCTGTAGATTTTGCAATGAACTGGAAGAGAGGGAAACGCTAGAACACCTTCTATGTTGCTTAGCTAGAACCAGATTAAAATGCTTAGGAGCTTTACAATATGAGAAGTTAGAATGCCTCTTAGGGGTAGAGCTTCAGAGTTTACTTAGATTTGCAAAAGACGCGGACGTATTACAAGACGTCTACTACAAAGAAATGTAAAGGTCTAGCCCCAACTGGTAACACTAAGGATCAATAGGTCTATGTGATGGCTTTCAGCCAGCCAGGTCAACCTAATCTAACCTACGTTCAAAAAATCTTAATTATATATGTATATAATTGGCGCGTACAACTTTTTTTTTGCGTGTTTGGCCGAGCTCCTCCTCTTATTTGTGGCGGGCGTCTTGATGTTGTTCCACAAATGGAGGGACCTACACTTTCAAGCCGACTCCGAACGGCAGATATTTTTATGAGGAGCTTTTTCATGACAGAAACACTCGGAGGTTTGCCATTGCCTGCTGAGGGGCGACCGCTAATAGAAAAATTTTTTTTTTATTAATTTTGGTTTCACCGAGATTCGAACCAACGTTCTCTCTGTGAATTCCGAATGATAATCACGCACCAACCCATTCGGCTACGGCGGAAAATTTGTTAAATCTCTAAAAAAACTGCTTACTATTCTTACTTGTGTTCTTACACTATTTTGGAAACTTTTTTCATTGAGATGTTGTCGAATTTTTCGAATCGGAAAACGACGATGAGGTTAGTTTTTAAAAAAACGAACCGCTTGATTCAAAGTATTAAATATTAATGCCAAATATGATTGCAGACAATAAAATTATGCTTATAGCAAATAGATTTTTTTAGTTTTCTGTTCGGTAAAACTGAAGGGTCTCCAATTGTCGAGGGAAACGCTCGAATTATCAAAGATTTATGCGTCATATTACTATTAAAACTGTATGGATTTGTGCTTGACTACTATTCGGCAGAGCCCGGATTCCAAACCCGCTGCCGCTAGGAAACACCAAATGCTAAAAAAAGTTTTTTAATAGCGGTTACCCTCGGCGGACAATAGCAAACCTTGTAGTGTATTTCGCCTGTAAGATGGTTTCTCATAAAAAACCATCTGCCGTTCGGAGACGGTTTCAAACTATAGACCCCTTTATTTGTGAAGCAACATTAAGGCCAGGTTACCCTTGATTTGTGTGCTTTTTTAAATAAACTTTATTCATAGTAAAAAATATATTTATTAATCAATTTTTTTACATGTGAAAAAACAAATATTAAATTGCTTAAAAAAATTTTTTTTTTTTTTTTTTTTCAAATGGTGGCTTTCAAAATGGCTGCTAAATTTTAGCTGATTCGTAGTTGGATGCCATCATATCTCGAAAACGAATTATCTGAAAGTAAAAAATCAAACGGTTTCATCTTCTGTATTGAATTGGTTATGACCGCAAGCAGAATCACAAACATTTATTGTTATTTAAAAAAGTTATAAACAATTAAAAGTGAAAAAATAGTGGCAAAAAATTCAAAAGTCCGCCATTTTGTTTTTTTTTATTAAAAATATTTGATTCTGCTTGCGGTCATAACCAATTCAATACAGAAGATGAAACCGTTTGATTTTTTACTTTCAGATAATTCGTTTTCGAGATATGATGGCATCCAACTACGAATCAGCTAAAATTTAGCAGCCATTTTGAAAGCCACCATTTGAAAAAAAAAAAAAAAAATTTTTTTTAAGCAATTTAATATTTGTTTTTTCACATGTAAAAAATTGATTAATAAATATATTTTGTACTATGAATAAAGTTTATTTAAAAAAGCACACAAATCAAGGGTAACCTGGCCTTAAGACGCACGCCACTAATTAGAGGAGGAGCATGACCAAATACCCAACTAAGGATGTACGCGCGAATTATATATATACACATATACATATATATATATATATATATATATATATCTATACCTAAATGTATTTGTTAAAATAAAAAAGCAAATATTGCGTACAGCATTGAAATCCACAAATACAATTGTTGTTGTTGCTATTTTAACACCACCACTCTCATAAATCAGTACACCTAGTTGGATTAACACCTCCAACTAAGTAAAAACAAATAAACATTTTGACAGTTAGTTTCGCCTACAAATTTAGTGATCAACATTTATTTGTTTAATTTTTTAAATATTTCTCCACACTTCCTTACAATTCGTCCGTCGTGAGACGAGCATAGCTAACAAAACGAAATTAATGGATACGAAAGTTAATGACATTGAAAAATCTGAAAAATTTTTGCAAATTAATTAGCAGCAGCAGCGGTTTTGTCACTATGGCGCGCGCGCATTCAAGCGCAAAAGCATTTACAAACATATGTATCTACATCCATACATATGTACATATAAATATTTGTACAATTTTGTATGTATATGGAGTAAAATATATTAAAAATTTGTCTGTGGAATTTAAAAAATTCAGATGGACTTGACTTGTGGCGAAAGGAGAAGTCGTGCGACGAAAACGCTCAGCGACGCGACGCACCAAAGAGTGCGCAACCGCATTCCGATCAAGGCGCGACGCTGCTACTGGAATTCACTACCAACACCTGCCCGCTAAATACATTGGAGTGAGCTTGTGTTCGCACACGAGTGTGTGTATATATTTATGTATGTATGTAGAATATATACCTACGTGTACGCTGGTGAGGTTAAGTTGATCACTTTCAAACAAAAAATGATAAATATTCGTAGCAGCTAGCAAAAATATGCGTAGAATTCGCAAAGAACGATTAGATGTCGCATAAATTTAATGCTCATAAAAATTCTGTGGTGAATGCCTGTGCGAAATTTAAATATTTTTCAAAGTCGTTCTACATCACTCTCAAGAGAAGAGCAGAAATAAACAAATGAGAGCTATATAAATACAGCTACATACAAACATACATTGTATGTAGAGAGCAAATTGGAAGATAATTTATTTACAGTTTGCATTTACCTTCAGCATCACTTCGTGGCACTCCCAGATCCTCTTCTTTGGTATGCGCTCTGCTGTGTTGTATCGCATTGCTGACCGCTACGCTGCCGCCGCCGCCACCAATGACCGCTCCTCCACCAATTCCTGTACCGCCGATCACCGAACTTGCAACACCCGCACTACCGCTGGTGCCACCAATATTAGTGCTACCTCCACCACCTGGTACTACACCGCCACCGCCCAGCGGCAGACTCGTCGTTGCAGCTATGCTCGCCGATTGATTGGCCGTTTGTGCTGCGACGGCGACTACCGCTGCGGCGGTATTGTGTGCGGCCGCTACTGCTGCAGCGGCGGCATTCGCACTCACCGCCGGCGGTAGGATGGGACTGCAGGGCGAATGTGAGCTGCCAGAGGCACTTGATGAGGCCAATTGCACGCCCGACGAAGAGTACAGATCCTGATTGAACTGCGCAAGGATGAGGAAAGACAAGTAATAGATTAAAAAATTACGAAATTAAAGGTGTCAAGCCTAAAAAGTGTATATTACGTATATTATATGTAAAATTGTTTCAAAAATCTACACTCAAATCATTGATTTGTTATAAGTGAAAAAAATCTTTAATTCTCTTAGTTAGTATTACAAATTCACTGAAGAGTAGGAAGTTCCCCTATTTATCTGAATCGTCGCTTCGGCAAATGCGATTATACGCATTTTCAACCCATTCGGTGTTTAAATTTCTTAATATTTTAATAAATAAGATTTAGTTTCAAAAACTTCATATAGGCGTACAGATACAGTTGCAAATATGCAAAATACTTCACTGCCTATAATTATTCGGCTGCAACTACACACTGCGCTAAATAACTATGACTTATTGACAAGTTTTGACATTTTATTTGTTTGTTATTTAAGTTAAGTAATTGTTTTTTATGAAAATGTAGTTCGTTCTTCTACAAAATCTATATATTGTACATAACTCGAATTTTCAAACTTTGCACAAATTAATAAAACTTCAACAAAAATTTTCACTTTTTAATTTGAATTTTTAGACAAATTTCTGGTGTACGGCTTTATAACCCATTGAATTTTGGGTATAAGAAAGCGCAAGTTACAAGTGGAATAAAAATCGCGTCGATGTTTGCCAATGTAAACAAAATTTCGAGCATTCGTTATGTGGAGACAACGTCATTATTGCGCGACATGTAATTGGCATTTTCTTATACCAAAATTTAATGAACTATAAAACTGCACACTCGAAATATTTCTGAAAAGGTCTGAAATTTTGTTAAATGTTTGAATCTTGAATTTGTATGGTTTTTGTGGAGGATGAATTAAATTTCCAAAGAAAAACTATTAGACTGCGAGAGAGAGCCATCGAGATGTTTTAATAATCTCTGGGCAGGAGCGAGTTCAAGATGTTTTGGTCGATAGTTTCGATTGTTAGCTATGTTACTCTTACTTCAGCATGTTTTTTGGTGACTGGTAATTCGTCTACAGATCGAGAACCATAGAGATATGCGAACAATAGAGGCAATTTACTAAAATATGTAATATTAAGTAATATTAAGGACGCCCTCGTTCTTTTATCAGTATTGAGTTTCAATATGCTTAAGGTGGTTATTTCGATGTCTTAGTTAGTGATGGACCTCGGTTAGTTAGTTAGTTAGTGATGGACCTTAGTTAGTGATGGAAACTCAATATTGATAAAAAAATGAGGGCGCCCATAATATTACCTTCGTTATAAGTCTGGTAATGCTTTAATTTAGACCAGTCCTAGTTTTGTCGCGTGAGATGATGTAGGACAAAGTCTCCCAATCCTCACTTAAAAGTGTCGAACGATGGTATTTTTTACGTTGAATAAGCTTGGGTGCTTTTCATCCAAATTAAATGAAATGCCGCGCATTCATTATATGGAGAAAATGCACAAGATAATCAGCAAAACAAGAACAAAAAATGTATGCAATTTTCGAGCAACTTGCGCTTTATTATAGCAAAATTTCATGGGCTAACTCGAATTTTTCCAAAGATTATGATTAAAAAGTGGGAAATTTTGCTGAAAATTTGTAGACCTTTTTTAAATTTGCACAAAGTTTGAAACTTGGGTTTACATGACTTTTGTAGGAGAATGATGCCTTTCCATAAGAAAATTTATTAAAATTAAGTAAGAAACAATAAATAACATAAATTGTCAAAACTTGCTAAGAAGTTCCTGTGCTATAGTTACATATTTAACGCAGTATGTAAGTAGAACGACTTAAGGGGGTCTTCTGGTCTGAAGCGAAAAAAAATCGATTTTTTTTTTTGCATAATTTTGTTGTATGTGTATGCGAGAATACGCCACAGAAAGGATTTTTTGAAAATCGCATTTTTTTACATTTTTCTGGGCACCGAAGTGTACCCTCCTCCGGCCGTTTCATCATAAACTTTATCTTTAAACGCGTTTCCCCGAAAATCGTGTTTTTTAAGCATTTTGGTCACACTTTTCATAGTAGTTATACTCCGATTTCAATGGTTTTGGTCTTAAAGGGTTCGGAAAACTTACCGCTAAGTTTCCCCGTGTACGATTTTTGAAATTTTTTTTCATTCCATTTTTATAACCTTTTAAAGTTCAAAAAATGAGCAAAAAAAAATTTTTTTTGCAAATTGTTGCATAACTTTTGAAAAAAATTTAAAAAAAAAATCTGTCACCGGAAAACTTAACCAGGGCAACTCTGAAGACAACGCATATCTAATTTTTGCTTTCTGATTACCCAGGTGGAAAAACCGTGACCAAAATGGAGACCTGTTTCGTTTGGAGGTGGACGTCTTCAGCGCCATTTCAAGGTCGCGGGTGTTAATTTTTTTTCAAAGTCAAAACCATTTTTTAAAAGCCAAGACATGTACCTTTAAAATAAAAAATTTTTTTTTTTTAAATATTCACAGGATTTGTCACAATCAATCCCCAAAAAAACCCTTCATTTCAGGGCCTCGAGACCAGAAGACCCCCTTAAAGACGTGAATGTACATTTCTAGAGTTATGGAAATTTTCTTATGTCTAGACTAACAGGATCTTTAGGCTACAGAAAAAAATCAAATTCGTCGTAAAAGTGTACAACATTTTCGAATTCGAATGGTTACTTTCAATTCATTTCTTAAAAAATGCCTAAAGCACAACTCATAATCGGTGCAATAAAATTTTACATCTTAAGACTGATACTTTCTTATTTCATGGTCGTATTTTAAGAGGCAAAGAAATTAAGCCGTTTATTCAACAAATGGCGTAATAATAAGACAGCAGTTTTTGGATTTGATTTGTTTAACTGATTGATATATTTTAAAGGACTTTTAATAATATGCAGACAATAGATGCTTTCCATTTCAATTCTACCGGGCTATTCGGGACATGTTCTTCGATTTCGATGTAACTCAAATATGTTGCTCTCTGGTCAAAATAATGAGACGTATTTTTTTGTTCGCCCGAAAAAAATTTTTTTCAAGACTTATCGTCAATTTTGTTTTTAGGCTCAAAATCGATTTTTTCAATTATATAGGAAAATTTTTTTTGATTGCTCATAACTTAGACAAAAATTTTGCCAAAAAACAAATAAATGTATGCAAAAAATGAGTGTCACACAAACATTTTGGAAAGTTTATTGAATTCAAATGAAACCAATCATAAATCCAAATCAGAAATCCAAAACTAACAACTCTCTATGTTTCTTAAGGCTGGAGTAATCATTTATGTATGTTCATATAACATATTCTATTTCGCAGGTTGCACTCAAGTTTGTTAAGTTACGAGAGAATCTAGAGTAATTCCACTAGAAAATACAAACGGCATTTAAAAACAGTGTTTTTCGAAATTTTCAGACAAACGGATATTTTGGCTAAATTTTTACAATTTTTTTTTAATTTTTATTGTATTACTCAGAGATGTATCTTTAGTTTCAAGAAATAAGCAAACATTTTCCAAAAATACCCTACTTGGTTTTTTTAAATGCCGCCGGAAAAATACATCTAGCCGAAAAAAAATTACTTTCATGCGGTTAAGATTCTGTCAGTTCCAATTTCCGAATAGTGAAACCAGCTACATAAATATTGCAGGCCGTCTTCGTGTAGTCAGTACTTATATTTTTTCGGAATTTGGATGCAGCTGCTCAGTGATATTGAGTATTCTTCAGGAAGGTTACCGGTTATGTTAAAACATAGGCATTCCGTATCATAAGCTGCACATTTCCAATTATAAGCAATTTTTTAAATTACCACACAAAAGCAAGTGAAATCGGCGCGAGCAACGACAGAATAAAAAGTATTCGATAATCTATACGTGCATTAATTTATATATTAAATAATCTTATAATTTCTAAATTTTTTAAGATTTGGTTTAAAGCAGCAACAGTCTTAAGTCAGTCTAACTTTGGGTGGTGTAGAGCTCGAAAATGTTGGGTATTTTCAGGAATTGTTTTTACAAGAATTTTAATAATTTTAAAAAATGGCGCTGAAGTTGACCCTCCCGAAAAATTGGACATGGACATATTTATCTGAAATACAAAAACCAAAAAAAAAATATTAATCAGTATGACTGTAGCTATGTCAGTAGTAGAATAAAAAAAATTTGACAAAATGGCGCGGTTTTGAAGTTGACACTCTAAAAATTGGTTTTTTTTCAGTTTTTTAATCAAAAAAATACGAAATAATTGAAATAATAATATGATTCTAGTACGGGCGATAGCCATTGATGTTGTGAACAAAATATTAAAATTTCAGACGATTCGGTTGCACAGTTTTTTGTTTTTTGACAAAACCAGACCGAAAAAAGTAGTTTTGTGATGATTGAGCTTTAAGTTTTGAGAGTGGCCGCGTGACGGACGAATCTGACCTGCTAAAACGGCTGTAGAATCGAAAATACTGGGAATTTCTGCATGAAAATTTCACAATACATTCTTAAGATACTTTACTTACGAAATATTAAAAAATCGATTTTTTGAAAATTCTAGACCACCGGGACATGCGATTTTTCAAAAACTTTTGGAGTGCTTCCGAGTAGTTCTGGGTTGAGTATTCAGTTTATGAACCCTCAAAATTACAGGTTGAGTGTTGACAAAACGTCATCGTATGCTCTTGTATTAAAAAATCATAAGCAATTACCTTTCCAATGAGCCTGTTCAAAAATCACGGGTCCCACAAATTTAAAGATGTATGAAATACGACAAAAATACATAATTAATGAAAAACACGAATGCTTTTTTAGTGCATTTAATAATAGAATTTTCCAAATTGCAAGTCAGTCTTTTTTCAAATATTTTTTATTACCAAAGATGATATCTTATGAGATACATATACACTTCTGTCGGTAGTGCTTAACAACTTTGAATGAGTATTCTTTATCCTCTTCGGGGTATTTTGACGCCCGATCGAAAGCTATAATTAATTTCATGGATATTTTGGCAAATTCGTTTTCCTATGAGGTAATTTTCTCGATCGTGCTAAGTAGAAAGGTCCAATTGTAAAAAACCCATACCAATTTGAAATCGTTCAAAAACCGTTTTCTGCATGGTGCGCCGAAATCACTTACATATGCATATTTCTATTCGCAAACGACTTCACTTGTTCGACTGTAGCATACAATTGTTTTGGAATAACGATTTCTTCAAGTTCATCATCAATATTACCACCATCGAATTATACTCGTACAATTTCGTCTTGAATGAATTGTAGGTCTTGGCACGTTACGCATCCACACCAATAAGGAATGAAAATACGTGGGAAAAAATAAAAATCTTCCGAATGAAAAACCGTAAAGCAACAAATATCTTTCACATATATCATTGCATGAAGAAAAAGTTTTTTCTAATATCGGTCGCCCCTTCGCAGGGAATGGCAAACCTCCGAGTGTATTTCTGCCATAAAAAATATCTGCCGTTCGGAGTCGGCTTGAAACTGTAGATCCCTCCATTTGTGGAACAACATTAAAACGCACGCCACAAATAAGAGCAGGAGCTCGGCCAAACACCCAAAAAGGGTGTACGTGCCATTTATATACATATCATTGCTCAGCTGGGTTTAGCTGCGCGAAAGACGATCGAAAGTGTTGCATATGATGCGACATTTATATTTATATTTATATTTACGCTCGCTAGCATTCGATCATCAACGAAATGGATGTTTCTATAAAATCGTGCACTCTGTTGTTCCATGTAAAAACCGACATCAATTTCCTGAACTACGATTTCACTATCCCCCGAAATATTCATCACTGACGCAGCTGTGCAGGGTAGCCCATAACCGACGGACCCATGTGTTTTTTGGGCCCATTCCAATCGACGAGGCTTGTCCGCAGGCAACAATAAAATTCGTTGTAAAGTGGTCTCAGCAATGCCCAACTGCTGAGAACGGCGATTTTGGGATGTCCTTGCCGACGTCGCAACACTGGCCCGTACAAGATTTGGCCTCTTTGGAAAGAGCATCATCAGTCGAAAACCTTTCGTACAAACGTTTAATGGTGTTCTTAGAAGGCGCACTTTTCACATTATTTAATTTTTTATACGCACGTTGAGTTTTCACAATTGACTTCTTTTGTTGAATGTAAATTTCGCGTGGCGTGTACTGTTCCATGGTAAAAATCTGCTTGGACTGACGCTTCCAACGAGGTATGTCATTAAGCGATCTGACGTCTCTGTCAAAAGATACAGAGTTGCCAGATGGGTCTGTCGAATATTGGTTACCCTGTATGTGCACGATATATACCTAGTAGAAATGACAATCAAACAAAATAAAAATACACCTTATGGAGTGATACCATAAAAATGCTACTCGACTAAATAGTGTCTTCTTACTCCAGTCGCTTTGTTGGGCGTTTCTGTTTTCGGGCCAGCGTGGCGTCAATGCCAAAAGCCGACTCCTTTCTCTTTGCGGAAGAAGGAAATCTTTATCTTCTTGAATTCTTATTTCAGATCAACCGCAGCCGAGATGTCAGAATCTTACAGTAATTCTCAATCGAAAATCGGAAAAGTATCGAAAAGATGAATAAGAATTCTATGACAATTTTTATTCATCTTTTCGATACTTTTCCTACTAATCGTATTTAATTTTCGAAAATTTTACCATTCTCCGTCAAGTTTAATATGTAATATTTTCATGCAGTTGGTTTCGTTCATCATAGAAATATTAGATTTTCGATAAAAACCAAAAGTGTCGTCAAACTCGCTCTCATAGATATATTTTACACATGCGTATTATAAAAAACAATAGAAAAACTTGTTTCATGCTCGGCAACCTTGCCAAGTGTGAGATTGTTTTCACATTTTTCTACCAAAAATATTGTTTCATCATGGAATCGGAGTTGTTTCCTAGACGAGCTTGATGATGTCAATGCCATTCTTTCGATCGAATCTTAACTTTTTTTAATATAAGGTTGTCAAAAAAGTCTTGCTGTATTTTTATTGAATTTTCAATTGTTCATAAAATTGGTTATAATAATGCGATTTAAGTCAAATATGCGCCGTTTTGTTCGATGACGAGTTCCCAACGAGATGCCAACTTCATAATGTCCCTCTTATAGAAGCTCCCTCCCTATTGTCAAAAAACTCGGAGAGCCAATTTTCACAGGACTCTCTTGAGGACAACTTCCGACTAGCAAGCTCGTTCGCCATGGACAGAAATAGGTGGTAATCACTTGGTGCGAGATCCGGACTATACGGTGGATGCAAAAGAACCTCCCATCCGAGCTCCCGGAGCTTCTGGCGCATCACCAAATATGTGTGTGGCCTGGCGTTGTCCTGATGGAAGACAATTCGGCCTCTGTTGATCAAAGATGGCATCTTCTGCATGAGTGCTGCATTCAAGCGGTCCAGTTGTTGGCAGTACAGGTCCGAATTGAGCGTTTGGCCATAGGGGAGCAGCTCATAGTGGATGATTCCCTGCCAATCCCACCAAACACACAGAAGAACCTTCCTGGCCGTCAATCCAGGCTTGGCCACCGTCTGGGCAGCTTCACCGCTTTTCGACCACGACCGTTTGCACTTCACGTTGTCGTAAGTGACCCACTTTTCATCGCCAGTCACCATCCGCTTCAAAAACGGGTCGATTTTGTTGCGATTCAGAAGCGATTCGCATGCATCCATACGGGCAAAAATGTTTTTTTGCGTCAAGTCGTGTGGCACCCATACATCGAGCTTCTTTTTGAATCCAAGCTTCTTCAAATGGCTTATAACGGTTTGATGACTCATGCCCAGCTCTTGGCCGATGCTACGGCTGCTACTATGCCGGTCTCTTTCGATCAATTCAGCGATTTTATCGCAATTTTCGACGACAGGCCTTCCGGACCGTGGCGCATCTTCGATCACCTCTGCACCAGAACGAAAACTTTGAAACCATCGTTGTGCGGTGGAAATGGAAACTGTATCGGCTCCATAAACTGCACAAATTTTATTGGCAGCATGAGATGCATTTTTGCCTTTATCGTAGTAGTACTTTAAAATATGCCGTATTTTCTCTTAATTTTGCTCCATGTTTGCGACGCTATAACTCACGAACGACTAAAAGCAAACAACAATTAATCAAACACGTGTTAGCACGTGAAAAGAGCTGTCCAAAAAGCTCTAGCGTTAACCGATGCGACGAATACAACTAGAACTACGCGCAGAGAACGTTAAATATAGAGAATTCTCACGAGCTACGAATAGTGTGAATTGTCAAAAATGAAGTGAAACCGCGAACACTATTTCACCTCGCTTAACTCGACAGCGGGGAAGTTCTTAACAGGGCTGATTACAGTGAATTATGTACAAGTACATTGGCTCTGCTCAGTTTTTGGTTTCTGTATGAAATCAAATTGACGAATGCCGACGGCATTTTGCAAGGCATTTGCTTGTGCATTTTTATGTTCCCTTGGTAAACGAAAATTTATTCAATTTGTATTTTCAAACAAAGGTGATGAAGAAAAATGATTGAAATTATTATATGCGCCAACATTTCAAATCAAAGTAACTTTATATTTTGATTTAATTTACCTCTCACATTTTGGTATGTGCGTTTTAGTAAATTTAAAACTAAACAAATTTGATGAAAATTTTTACTAATATTTTGAGTCGAAATTAATTCATAGCATACAAGTGTTTTGGTATATCGACATATGTACATATTTACATTTGAATATGCATTTTTTGTTCCTTTGGCAAACCAAATATTTTTCAATTTACATTTTATTACAGGGAATAATAATATACATACATTTGTATGTATGCATTTTCTAGATAGTATAAAACTTTAAAATAAATAAAGGAAACAAAGAAACGTATTTGCATATATGGGACAACTAAATTCAATTGCATCTTTATTAAATATACATATATGTATATGTTGCACGCATATGTGTGCACTGAAGCAACATGACCTACCTCACGAGCATCGCCTTATATTTCATGTAAATAACCTAATGATCAAATTCCTGCCTCACAAAAGCTAAAACAAATTTCTTTTGAATACTCATGTACATATTTGTATGTGCGTATGTACACTTGGTGCCCATATCCCTTCAAACAAATCAAAAAATTCTGTATACAAAACGCTTCATTACCAGGCACACAGAAAGATGGCATATGCAAATATAAATATTGAATTCAAGCAAAACAATGCTTATTAATATACACATATGCATGTACATACAAGCGCACACACAGGGCATTCGCTTTATTCCTCAAAATGCGTACAGTGGCACAGTAAAGTCTACATACCCCATTGAAAAGCGAGGTTTGGAGATTTCTGTGAACATTGTAGCATTAGAATATATTCCAAACAAATCCAATCTAACAACAAACAATAAATTTTAACAAAAAAATTTTAATCCAAAAACATTTATTAACAAAAGCAAACAAAATTCATTTTCCAAACACAGAAAAGTCTGCATACGGCTTTGTAGTGGAGTACACAAAATGCAGTTCTGTACTCAAACAGTGCTACCAATCACTTCAGGCGTCTTTACTAGATACCGTTAGTTAGAAAGAAGTTTAGTTCTTCGATATTAATATTGTAGCTGTGTTAATTTAACCAAAATGGGTAAAGAAATCTGTGTTAAAGTACGTGAGCTAATTGTGAAATATTATAAGGAAAAAATCTTTAAGAGAGATTGGAGAACTGGTCGGACATCAAAAATCAAGCATTCAAACAATTATTCGGAAATATAATCACACTAATAGTGTAGAAAACAAACCAAGAAGTGGTCGCCCACCTAAACTGACTCCTCGTGCTAAGCGAAAAATATTGTTAGACGAGCAAGAAAATCCAAGAATAACAGCAATAGAAATTGCAAAAACCCTGAAAAATCAGGATATTGCTTCAGTGCATCCAGAAACGGTGAGACATTTATTGAGAAGCAATGGAATCCACAACCGTATGCCTCGAAAGAAGCCATTCATGAGCAAAATAAATATGGAGAAACGAGTCGAATTTGCTAAGAAATATATTGATGCATACGAAGATTTTTGGGCTAATGTTTTATTTAGTGACGAAAGCAAGTTCAACTTGTTTGGCTATGATGGCAAACAAAAAGTATGGTGTCGAAATAATGAAGCATTATTGCCCAAAAACTTGCTTCCTACGGTGAAGCACGGTGGTGGCTCCATAATGGTTTGGGGCTGCATGTCAGCGGCTGGGGTGGGTAATTTAACATTTATTGATATTAATATGGATCGCATGGTATATATGGACATTCTCAAAGATAATTTGAAGCACTCCGCGAGTAAACTGGGTCTTACGGCGGGTTGGTACTTTCAGCAAGATAACGACCCAACACATACCGCTGGTGTTGTCCAAGAATGGCTACTATATAATGTGCCCCATCAACTTCATTCCCCACCCCAGTCACCGGATTTGAACCCCATAGAGAATTTATGGGATGAATTGGATCGTCGCATTAGGAAAAGGACAATTAAAAATAAACAGGACCTCAAAAATGCTTTACTTGAAGAGTGGAATTTAATTTCGAATAATTACACAAAAGTATTGGTAAATTCCATGCAAAATAGATTAAATGCTGTTCTAGAAAGTCGTGGCGGACCCACCAAGTATTAATTCTGTTGTCTTTTTATTTCCTTTTAAGTGAAACACATTATTTTTACAAAGTATGCAGACTTTTCTGTGTTTGGAAAATGAATTTTGTTTGTTTTTGTTAATAAATATTTTTGGATTAAAATTTTTTTGTTAAAATTTATTGTTTGTTGTTAGATTGGATTTGTTTGGAATATATTCTAATGCTACAATGTTCACAGAAATCTCCAAACCTCGCTTTTCAATGGGGTATGTAGACTTTACTGTGCCACTGTATGTCGTTCAAAGCTAAAATTCTATGCCTAGCGACTACAAGAACAAAATGCAGTCATAGACGCAGGCGTAGCGGCCATCATTCTAGTTGCCATAGCGCTGAACAGTCGCGGCGGCGCCGAACAGTTTCAACTATTGTAGTGTGCAACAAAAACTCATCTTCAAAAAATTCATTGATAAATTCGAGCTCATAGTTCTAAGAGCAAGAATTTTCATTCATAAAACGAGCCGCCCATATGCCAATTTTCTCGACAATTCGAAAATAGTCAATATTGGAATATTTCGCGTAGAATTATTTGCCAATATTTGATAAATCTTCAATTTTTGTCAAGTCGAGTGTCCGCGGCATCGTACATATGTATGCAAAAATATATGTATGTAAATATGTCTTTCTAAATGCTCGACAGCCGCAGCTGCTGTGCGTCAAGTGCGCGCATGAGCATACAGTAAGTTGCAGAAAAAACAAGTAGCTTAAAAAAAAGGTCTGATTCGGACATTTTAATACTAAGATAAAATTTGGAAACAATTATTTTATGTTAACTGATAGTAGGCCAATAGTTAATTAGTAGATTACTTTACGTATGTAGTTTTTCAATTGATAAAAAGTGCACAAAACATATGCATATATCTGCAGCTAGAAACTTACTCTGAAATCAGAGCATTTGAAGATGCCTGTAACATTTCAATCTTACTGTACATACAATGCTGTGCCAATGAATGTGCGCTGCGCCATGAGTGCGCGCTGGATTTCTTGCGAAGTTTTATCGTTTTATCTTGAGCTGTGGCTGGTGAGCACACATACACACAGCATATACATATGCGCAAATGTATATAAATTCACAAATGTATATAAATTCACAAATTTACATTTGCATATGCCATCTTCCTGTGCGCCTGGTAATGAAGCGTTTGCTATAGAGGATTTTGATTCAGTTGAAGGTAATTCAACAAAGTTTTACAGACACCAGACAGACAGACATAACATATGTACATAATTTGGATGATTTGGAGAAATTCAAATATATAGGTCATATTAAAAAGCTACCTAACATTCTTTGCTTCTAATCACCAACAAATTCTTATCGACTGCTGCTAAATTTACATAATTCAGCCCCTCACTGTTAATTTTTGTTGAAAAATCTGTCTATGGTGAATTGTCTTCGCGAGACGAGTACCCCTCGAAAATGAACACTTTCCAGTCATTAAGACTTCTCTATTCATTAACGTTCTCTGCTACGCGCTTGCAAAGACAAGCTTACGGAAATACCGCAAGACTTTTTGACAACTTTATATATCTAAATAAATTCTCAACATTTGCAGAGATTACAAATATGCAAAATTTACAAATAAATTACCCTTCAGGGACAAATATGTTTCTTTTTTGTAATATTTGAAGGTAAATTAGTTAAAAAATTCTTAATTTACCCATTATCGAGGAAAAAAAGAAATACGGTACGCAACGATTATGGAACTGATTATATTTTCCTTTTTCATTTCACTTTGTAAACACCTAAAATAATATAAGTAATGTCACTTCAAAACAACTGATTTTTATATTTTTCCAGAACTTTGCGCATTTTCAACCGATGTCAAACTTTTTCTCATTGGGAAGGTGCTTTTTAATAGAGATTCAAAACATACGATTCAAAAAATAAGATTCAAACCCGTAACTTTCGTGGATGCATAAACTAAGTGCTGAACCACTCAAAATCGTCCGATGGGTTTCTAAAAAATTTCATGAATACTTTTATCCCCAACCCTACATTATTCCGTGCGAAAACTTTCGGATTTATGATTTGAAACTTTTTCATATCGCGCTGTGGCCACTCTCCTCCACACATTCATGCATACATATCACTACATATTGCACGTTTGTTGGAAAATTATAGTATTACATTTTTTCCTAGAATCTATGTTGATAAATATATGGGTATGTAGAATTTTCCGCCAGCTCTTCTTCCATGCTGTGCAAAATTGCCTTATGCGGTATACATATCTGCCAACACTATACTTATATATATTATTAGAAGAAAATAAGTCTTTATTTATACCTTTATCAATGGTAAATTCAAAACTTAAAAACCGCTTTTCTCGATATTTTGGTTTTTTGGACTATGACACTCTTCCAGCAAACGCGCGACAAATACGAATGCATTCGTACAGATTCATGATACAATGCAGAAAAATTCGTTACTGCGCAACACTTCAACCGAATTCAAACTGACACAATGCCTAATTTATGATTATGGAAACGAGTAGCAGCAATAGCGGTGGCAGCACAGCAATAACAACAACTCTTGCCATGAAAATTTATGGGTGCACAGCATATGACAAACGGCTGTGGCACATTACTTCGTGTGTTTATCAAAAGAGGTGACATTATTGCTATTTATTAGCTCACAAACCGAACAGGGCAAAGCAGGGTCGCGCTTAAGGCTAAGCGATAACCCGCAGTAGCACTAAACACCCACATGTGCGCTGATATCTCTTTGTGTGTGCAAACAACCGACCCCAATCACAACGAGCACTTCACACCCACTAATGAATTGAATATTGGTACCATTAGGGAATTGGCGCCTCAGAAAATATGCACACATATGTAGATGCATACTTATCCACATACATACATATATTAATATGAGCGCTTGCCTCTGCGCCTCATTTAGTTGAATTTCATTTGGTTTAGTTTTACTGACACTTAAAATTATAAAATCCATGTTAAACTCACGCATCGTGCCGCCTTAAGTGCCTAATAATGGGTTAACCAACACGTCTCATTTACGAATAAGTGCACATAAACGAAGGCCATCGGCAGGGAAGACTCCCTGTGCTGCGTCTGCTTTGATTTACGGTGCTCTTATTGATAGGGTTCACGGCAGCACGTGGAAATATGCACTTTCGTTTGTGCATACCCTTGCCTATGAACATGTGTGAGTGAGTTTGTACATCTATACGTGCGTTCTAAGATTATCTGCTTATTGACAGCATTGAACTTTTAATAATTATTGTAATTAACAACTCTACAGATAAATGGTACAAGACATAATTTAAATTGTAAATAGTTTTGTTTTCAGTTGGGATAAAGTCTTGAGTGGGAATAATTTTAAAAATAATCTTAGATCGGTACGGTTGCCGCCGTAGTCGAATGGGTTGATGCGTGACTATCATTCGGAAGTGCGTAGTGCGGAAAAAGTTTTGTCTTATAGCGGTCGTCCCTCGACAGGCATGACAAACCTTTGAGTATATTTCTGCCATAAAAAAGCTCCTCTTAAAGCTGTAGGGCCCTTCATTTCTGGAACAACATCCAGGCGCGAGCCACAAAGGATGAGAAGCACGACTAAACACCCGAAAAGGGGGTAAGCGCCAATTAGGTATATATAAAGATGGTAATCAGGGCTGTCATACGTCTCCGTTTTTTCGAAAAATGCAGCGGTTTATTATGTAACATTAATAAGTTTGATCGTAAAAACGTTACTCCATACCGTTGTTATATTTTTGATTCTTTTATTCTTCTATGGAAAATAGGGACTCAATGAAAAGTTTTTCTTAATGATTGGCCATTTTCATAATAAGAATCACTAATTTTAACGCGTTGTTTTATCATAAAAATTTGTGCATCTATCTACATACATATCCAAATACGTGCTAAGGGCGACCACTTGCGCGATATCATATTCAAAAAGTGATGTAAACGAATCTCCTTGAACTAAATTAAATGTTTTTCACAATGAAACACAAAAAAATGTTTCTTTTTCCATATTTTTTTAATAATCACATGGGTCAGTTTAATATGGCCAACCCTGTACTTGGCAAATCTCAAAGACGACATGAAAAAAGGTACTGTGTGGGAATCATTCACTACTGGCATCTATAAGTAGACATCTCCTTTGAAAGTCCCTTGATAAGAAAACTAATTTTGCTGTTACCATCAACAGTTATTTCTCAATGTTTATTTTTTACGTTGCGAAATAATAATACGAAAGGTAAACCGGTGTAAAGTGTTGCTAATCCCATGTCACAATAACAGATATTTATCAATTACATATCACTTAGTTCTTTATATTTCGCTATCTTAGTCGGTTTCATTTAATCGTATCTCTAGGTTGTACCATTGAGCAACAATATCATGGAGTCACTAGCACTCCATCGCAGTCAATCTACTATAGATTAGCCCAGTTTGTCTCATTTATTTCGATTTGTGATTTTTGAAAATTTGAACGGAGAAAAATTGCCCTCGTTTTTTATACTCGTATATACTTATATGCATATAGAATTAGTAAAAATTGGCAACGGAAAAAATATTTTTCATCTAATATCTTTAATTACTACATATGCTGACGACACTGCTTTATTGGCTTCGAATCAGTGTCCAACCAAAGCTTAAAATTTAGTAGAGAAAGAATTGAACGAGAAAGAAATCTGGCTTGAACGATGGAAAATTAAAGTAAATACAAATAAATGTGCACATGTTTTATTCATATTAAGGCTGCCCTCCCTTGAGAATTAATGGCAGTACGATTCCAAAATGTGACAGCGTTAAGTATTTAGGTTTGCATCTGGACAAACGGTTAAGGTGGAAAAACCATATCAAAGCAAAAATTAATCAGTTCAAAACCAAAACTAAAAAACTAAAAAACTTTTTTGGTTACATGGACATAAGTCACTACTATATCTCGAAACTGCACTACTATTGTACAAAGCTATATTAAAGCCAGTATGGACTTATGGCATTCAACTTTAGGGCACGGCCTCGAATTCAAATATAGAAATCTTACAGAGATATCAGTCGAAAACTTTGAGACTTATTACAAATGCTCCCTGGTTCATCACTAACAAAGCCATCCATTCAGATCTACACATACCCTTTGTAAAAGTTGAAATTAAAAAATTTAGCACGGCCTACTTACGCAGGATCAGCTACCACAAAAATTCTCCGGCAATTATACTTTTAGATGAAACCAACGAAATCCGTATACTTAAAAGACATCATGTTTTGGACCTTGAATATCGAAATTAGTCATAAACTCATATTCCCCTAAAAATACTTTTCTTAACTTTATTATGTAAATAGCTCTAATATCTGTTATGAGACAACTTTTTCGTTAAGTTTCAGAATTTGGGCAACGTTTTCAATTTGTAAATTCGAGACAACTTTTATTTTAGGCCCGGCTTTAAATATTCTCATATAAAAATTTAATTTCGTAAAAACCTATTATATAAGTATAATTGATGCTTACATCCTTTGTTGGGTGTTTGGCCGAGGCCAAGCTCCTCAGCCTATTTGAGCGCCTTCATGTTTTTCCACAAATTTGGGGATTTATAGTTTTATGCCGACTCTGAACGACAGATAGTTTTTATGAAGAATTTTTTCGTGTCGGAGGTTTGCCATTGCCTGCTGGGGGACAACCACTATTAGAAAAAAACCATTTGGTGTCACATTCTCATTCGAATCCGAACACTACCGAATGGTAATCACGCACTAACCCATTCGTCTACGGCGACGACCTAGAGGAGGCATTGTTATTAGATCTCATACTCATGCTAGTGGTAGTGGGTCTGATGCAAGGTGGAAAAAATACAGAGGTGGTGACTTCCGCGAACAAATATCCGTCCGCTGATTTGCTGACGTAATAATGTAATATTTGTATCCATTTAATTATTGCATTGTTTTTTATGCAGATATTATAATCGGACGCATTATAAAACGTTATTCATGTAATGACTGCTCTTTTGTATCAATTTGATTTGGAAGTTACTCCAGTAGTTATTCCAGAATTGAAATTCCGGCTTCACTCCCTATATTCCGGCCATAGTTTTGCTTTGGCATGCCCACCTTAAAATTTTCCCTGGTAGCACACTACGAAAGCGTGTTGATGTGTCGCTCAATATTGAAGTAAGGTTGTTTTTGTTACCACCAAACCACCAAAAAATTGTCCGTTTAGCTAATAACCAAATCAAAATAAGCGAAACATTAACAGAATATGAAAAATATCGCGTAGGAAAAAAAGTTTTTCAAAAATCGTTTTTTTTGGTGCAAAGCGGTTTTCATATCAAGAAAATTTTTTTTTTGTGTAAATAAACCGTTCAGATTCACTAAAAAACATTTTTCTACAATAATCATTTAATTTTTTTTTGATTTCAGTTGAGCTGCTCATGCGGTGCCGTGATCACCGCAAGCCTCTTCTAAAAAACGGCGTTTCGGGGGAGGGGCAATATCAACAATAAATAATAAATTTTTTTTAATAAAAACACCAATATGTATTCTTCGAGAAAATCATTTGAATAAAAGTTTTAAAACATATTTAAGAAAATTATGACAATCGTCCATTTTTTCGGGCTCACAAGGTATATAACCGCTTAAAATCAGTTGTCTCGAAAATTAAAAGGGATGTGTAGCAAACTTAGGTATCAATAACAGATTTCAGACCTTGATTTCATTGAAATTTCCAGCTTTTCAGTTACATCCAAAGTCATACTTTTTCCTTATAGAAATATATTCTATGTTATTGACATATTAAGAATGTTATAACACATTCGGACTAAAAGTTTTAGGCGCAATAAATAGTTAAATCAGTACATATGGGCAGAGTTTTTTCATTGGTTGGCCATAAAAGGGCGATTGTGTGCAATTTTTTGACTAATGATTTTGAACCATTAATACCATACGGGTTCACTAGTTTGAACATAGTCTTGCTCGTAAGCTCGAACTCCATGCCTGTCCTCTCAGCCGTTGCGCCTTTTGCCTCAAAAGATAAATTAGTGCAACTATAAGAAAACAGATCGACAAGTGAAGTTCGGAGCATCTAAAGCGCCTGAATGCAGCCAAATTTTCTACTTTTTATAAACGTTTCAGGCGTAATTGTAAACAATTCCGGTCGTGAGTTTAAAATGATATTTATTCAATTTAATTAATTAATTTTTTTATCTACTTTTTAATCTCATTCCTTTTTTGTCGAAAATCCTACATTTTGCTCTTTTCTCTTGCTTATGCATATTTTCCACAGCTCACAAATGCGTCTACATAGGGAAGACTCTCCTGTGTGAAGTATATGTATGCATATGCATATGTATGTATGTGTATGCATGCAAAGCCATATAATAAAACTTGTCCAAGCACAACTGGCGCTTTGATTGCGCTGCTTCCATGAGATATTGTTTATAAATGAATAATAGCCCATCTGGCTACAGTAATAAATGGATAATAAATAAATACTTCAACTTAATTCTATTATATTATATTACTTCGTAACAGTATCGAATAAAACCTGCTGTCCCTAATGGCGATGGCCTGCAGTTTGCGCTGTTGATCAACTAAGTTTTGCGCGGAATGCACATGAAAAGCTACAAATAATTGAAAGGCCGAGTTAAGTAAATGGATAGAACAAATATATTTTGAGAGTGTGTGTGTGTGTGTGTGCGTGTGTATTACCCGGCGGCTATGCCCGGCTGTCCGAGTGTCTGTCAGTTGTTTTAAGCACATAATCAGTGTTGTACGCTTATCGACGGACACGATCGACAATCGAACAACCAACCAGCCAGTCAGGCATTTAGTAATCGGTGATCGCGCCGAGTGGCAAACATCCAAATTGCGCAAAAGCGAAAAGTGCAGTAGCTGCTGCTGCAGCCGCCCGAAACCACGAGCGGCAGGGCCAGCAAATACAAAGGCAATAGGCGAACGCAGTGCCAAAAGCACATGCTACTCAACTAGCCCATCGCATTACTACGCGTATTGTTGGTCGATCGACTTGTCTATCTGTGCATCGATGTGTACATTGTGCCGATTTATCGTCTCTGATCGAACGATCGACTGGCGAAATTTCGAATTGAAAACCGGACCCAAAGGAATGTGTGCTGGTAGCCATATGCCATGTGCCCGGTGCATTTGCAGGGCTCGCCAGCCAAGTTTAGAGCGGGTAGATGGAGCAAGAAAAAAACGACAATATGCGTAGCTGTGCAGTATTTGTCAAGGCGAACACGAATGCTAAACTTTGGTGCGCAGCAGATCCCATTAGTCGTATGAATATTTCGATTTGCCTTGCGCGAAAGGCGAATTTGTTGGCGAAAAAAGCTCACACGGCATAAATCACCACAAAGCGGTTCGCAGATACTGAAAAAGGCGGCATCGACAATGATGACGTCGATGATAGTAACAAGAAAGAGCTGGAGGTGTTGAGTGCAGAAGCATGACTTTTGACAAAGACTTTTAAGAGAACGATGAATAGAGTGCAGCAGAAAAGATGTTAGTTTATCAAATGTGTACCTGAGGGAGGATAGGTGGAGGGACGGCGGCTTATTGTTTGCAGACCCAGCGTAGATTAGTTCGTTGATGGGAACTGTGATTGGGTATCGATCGCTCGCTTGACTGGTTATTTACTCCTATCTCACCGGCTTACCACTAAATTCAGCGAACTTCAACTTGTAGCTACTCTCGATCACAATGCTGTTCAATTGAACTTAACACGTTTTTAATGTAGACAAGCAACAACAACGGCAACGACAAAATGTTGTGATCGTCGTCCATCAAAAAAACAAATCATTAACTGAATTCTAGGTCTCCAAAAGCCAAAGCCAAAGAATAACAACCAAACGCTTCAACGGCTCAGCTTGGCACACAATTCACACTCCGCTCTCACTCTGGCGCGCAAATGAGTATCATAGCTTTGTGTGTGAGTAAGGAAAGCGCACATCAACACTGCGATCAGCAGCAGTGAAACAGCGATCACCGCCAATAAATTAAAAAAACAAAGGGCAAACATGTTGTTGGTGACATTTCGTACGTACGTTCGACCGTCCGTCCGTGCACGGGGAGACCCGATGTTTGTGACTTTTTTTTATCGAATGGGGGTGCTTGACGTCAATGCAGGGCAACAAGCGACAGTCACAGTTCGCCCAATTGTCCGCCGAGTCGTCCCAGCGTCTGTCCACGTTTCTCCAAGCGATATGCTCCCGAAAAAAGTACGCATGCAAAGCTCGGTTTCGCGTTCAGTTCAACACAGCTTCTGAAGTGCTTTTGCGGCTTGGGTTCTTTTGTTTTTGTTATTGTATATTGGTTTTATTTTTGCTGTTGACTGTTTGTTTTGTTCTTGTTATTGTTATTGTTCTGCTGTTGGCAAGTTTGTTGCACGGTTTGGCTACATAAAAGGGCAATTTCGTTTTAGTGCCGCGGCCTTGTATAATTGGACCTGAAGACAGAGGAATTCCTTTGAGTAAAGGCGACTGCAGCCGCGTTGCTGATTTTCTTTTAATTTTGCACAACATTTTGCTTTTTATTTTATAATTTTTCTTGTTGTTTTATTCGTCGCACATTGTCTTTGTTTTAGGTTTTTGTTGCTTTTATTGGTCATGACGATGTTTTTGCTGCTAACCTTTCAGGCGAGTGGGTTGTCGGGAACAAACAGAAATACATACTTATATGTATTTATAAAAATACAAATACAATAACATAAACACAAAAACACACTATTTGTCCTCTTCCTTAGCTGAGTCAGTTGATTGCGGCAGCGTGAGAACTTTTCAATTTTATAAGAAATGTCAATTTTGCAGCGGCAAATCGCACACGCATACATACATACGTGCAATTTGCTTCACTTGGTCACGAAATGCAAGCTTTTGTTCTTGCGTACATACATACACACATACGAGTATAAGCAAAAATTTCATAGGTGTATTGCTGCACGCACAAATATATGTATGTACGTATGTATATGCATTGAGAAGTGACGTGATGATTGGGACAACCAATTTCATGAATCATGACTCGCTTTCAGTTGTAAGTTTTGAAAAAGTCCTTTTAGCAAACACACGTACACACACGTTTACTATACTTATTAGTGCTTAGAAGCATTCCACCAAACCTAAGTGGGCACCGTTAAAAATAAATTTCCATTTTTATTTATTTTTGTTCATGTGCGAAAAAAGAACATTGCGTTATAGGTGATTAGATTTCTTAATAAAAATCTTTTTTTAAGAGCTCACCCATTTGCAACATTTTTTATTCTTCCTGATATACACAGGCATAAGCTTCTAAGTTTAAGGTCCATACTTGAAATTAAGATAATTTTTAATGTTTTAAAAATTATTCTGCTCACAACTCATCATATTTGCCCTCAAATATTGTGACTTCTCAAAATCAAATTTGATTTCTGTCAGGACCGAACGTAGACAATTTTTTTGAGGGGGATTTAAAAATGTGTAATTTTTCCATTTATCGGTTCCACCAAATAAAGCTGTGTTCCACTAGTCAATAATCAGGATCCGGGCAAAAAATTTTGACGCAAATGCAACAACAACGATGTGATCCTGATAGAGATCTGGTTTAATTTGTGATCCGTTCTGTTCGTTTTGTTTTTCGTTATTAGTTTGGTAGGACAGTCTCTTATCATAGGTTCACATATAACTAGATTATCTACTTTTTCGAGCTTAACTCCCAATCCGTAATGAAAAAGTGAAATTCGATATCATAAAATATTCTTAGATTGTGTACCTTTATATTTTTCAGTACAACCCTGAATTTTCTGCGTTATCGATAATTATTACTACGACGTAATAAAAGAAATATTGTGAAGAATTATATACATATAAATGTATGGTGAATGATTGGTATCCGGATACAAATTTTGAACGCAAATGGAACAACAACAATGTGCTCCTCATAGAGATCTGGTTCAGTTAATGATCCCTTCTTTAAGATTTGTTTTTCGTTATTAGTTTGACAGCACAGCCTTTTGCAAATGATAGCACTGACAAGCACAACACGGGAAATGAAATTATATAAACTAAATGAAGAAAAGCTAATCTATACGAGTATATTAATACGGAGAGCAAAATTTTGTCGTACCTTGTTTTAGTATTTATAGTCAGAGAAAAAAGTTGAAACATATACCAATGGATGGCATATGTGGAGACGGTTTGCACAATGTATTAAAATAGATACATAAGTGAATAGGTGCAGGTGAAATTAATCACACTATTTTACCTGTATTATGATATATCATTTTATAATATGTATCATGATATTATATATATGTATCATGACATAAACTGGAAACTTATATATTGTGAATCAATACTATTATGAATTTGATTCAGAAATTATGATGGTCATGGATTAATTAATGATTGTTTTTTATTATGGTTTTTCAAAAAAAATAAATTTTTTTTTCGTAATACATGAAATTAAATGTTTCCAATTCATGAATAAAAAAAATTATGATATTTGAAATACACAAATATAGGATCGCTGAATACAGGTTAAATGGGATATTTTTCACACTATTTTTTTACTACATCTATTCACATATATCATGTAAAAAGTTTCAACATAAGCTATCCATTTATATATGTTTCAACTTTTTTCTATGACTATAAATACTAAAAAAAGGTGTGACTAAATTTTGCTCTCCGTATTTATATAACGTCGAATAACGACGAAATTTTAACGTATGGGCGATCCTAGTTTCATGTAAATAAATAATAAAAAAGTTAAAAAAGCTTTTATTTCAGAGGTAAATTTTATGTTGAATAAGATTTTTTGCAGGAAATTGTATGACTACGTCATTAGGCTTAAACAATTAAACCACTAGGTTCTATGTTACTGAAACGACCCAGATTTAATATATATCCAGTCGAGGACTGTTACTTCAGTATCATTAGCCAAACACTGATGAGGCATGTTTATGTCAATACAACAATAAAAATAAGGGCAAGTTGCTAACATTCGAATTAATTAGTTCCTATTTTCAGTTGAAATATTGAAATATTCAAGAAATTGTGTACTATTCCTTCATCATCTGTTAGTAATTCATCATGTTCAACAAATGTTGTGGAGAATACATTCCTACATAATTATGTATATTTATTATTACTACCAAAACAGAATTCGGCAATAAGCTCCATATTCACTATCCGAATCCGTATATGTATTAGGGTGGCGTGATTTTTTTTAAATCGCATTTAGGTGTCTATCCCAATATTAGTTGCCTCATCGTACATATGTTAAAAGGTGCCCCGAACCGTTAATTTTTGAAAAAAAAACATTATATCCAACCTTTTCATTTTTACTGCCAAATTATGTACGTACAGTGGCTCAAACGCTCAATCATATGGTACATACTCTACAAACTCACTATTCCACTCCGTCCATTTATTCACATAAATAAATTACATTTAAAACAAAATATTTAAATTTATAAATTTTTAAAATATAAAAATTGTTATACTGCCATAGATTTTACAAATGTCTTGTGAAATATTGCACCATTTGGTTTTCAGAGCTTCCTTCAGTTTGTTTGTCTTACGAAAGACTTACTTTTTTAGTTTTCTGGACAATTCCTCCCAAACATACTCGAGTATATTGAGATCAGCCGATTGGGCGGATGTTTGGTCGTAATTTTGGGTAATTGTAGATGAGCCACATATTGGCAACCAAGAAGATGGTTTCAGGTCGTTGTACTGATAGGAAGCGAAATTGTGTAATACTCGTATACCCAATCGTTCGACACTTTGCTTAACATTAGCTTTAAGGATGTTCAGATATTGAAATTTATCCATACTGTTTTCTACAAAATGAATATTTAGGACACCTGCTTGTTTTAAGCACCGTACGCCATAACAGAACCATCAGAATGTTTATAACATTAGTTTTAAGGATGTTCAGATATTGAAATTTATCCATACTGTTTTCTACAAAATGAATATTTAGGACACCTGCTTGTTTCAAGCACCGTACGCCATAACAGAACCATGCTTTAGAGCATCTCTGGGCTCAAATTCGGTATTGGACTTTTGCAGACATAAAACTTACACAGTATGGATACCTGCGGGCAATATGGGAACCTAATACTTTAAAAAAATAAAATACAAAGTAGTGATTTAGTTTTTATTGTAAGTAGTATTGGAATTGGTAGTGACAGTCAAGCTGCACTAAGAGCCCTCGCTAACATATGCTGTTCTTCGAAATTAGTTGGTGAATGTGAGACAAAACTGAACAGTGTTGCAAAACACAACAAAGTTTGTCTTATTTTGGTGCCTGGACACTGTGGTATTACAGCGAACGAGTTGGGTGATAAACTAGCTAATGTAGGCTCTGCAAGCACACCACTGGGCCCTGAACCCTAGGGGTCAGTTCTGCATCTGCACCTCTAACCAATTTCTCCGTCTTACCATCCATACTGTATCTATCCTGTCTCTCTATTCCCTCCACTGCAATCTATCTGGGTGTAGTGCAATGGTCCTCCAGACTGAGTGCTTGTACTTGTCCAATCCTCCACAAAAATATAATTTAAAGTGAGTTAGTTATATTTTACCATTTTTCAGAAATTTATAGTCTTAGATATATATTCAGTGGCCAATTTCATGCGGCCGCTTTTGTTTTCCAGCCTAATTAAGTGCTTTTTTCGCGCAATTCGCCCTTATAAGTTATGGTTTTTCAATACATTTCGAACTATTTCATTCCAAAAAGCTTTGTGACTATTTCTCCTAGACATTTTATTACGTTTTACGGCTGACTCAAGACGATTTTTTTCATTTCATTTGAAAACATGCGTTCTTCGTGATCATACGTTTTTTTTTTGGCCTAACCGGCTTATATTTGTCTCTTCTAATTATGAATTGTATTATTATACTGCAAATTGAGTCCTCTTTATAAAATTGCCAACTTCTCTAAAATATTTGCCCCCTTCATGCAAATTAACAATCAGCCGACGTTCCTTTTTAGTGGTATGTTTTCCTGATGGAGCTATTGTGCAAGAATTATTTTTATCACTTCAAAACTTGTGGTCAACTAAAAAGTGTAGCACTTTTTGAGAAATTCGCTGCGCGTATTGACTGCGTTTTGGCATGGATTCTTAGAATTTGTTTATTTTGATTTCGCAGTTCAAAAATGTTGAATGTAAATATGATATAGTTTTTAGTTTAGTTTTTATTATCGAAAGAATAATGAGATGGCGCCTATCGTGGTACCGTCACTTTGCGCTCAGCGATTTTGACAATGTTACGTCGTTTTAGCACCAGTATGGCCAGATTACCATTTTCGTAACTTGATTTAACATTTTTTTGCTATTTAGTCTCGGAGTCTTAGCTCTTTCTTTATGAGATTTTTCTAGCCTGTTGTAATTAAAAGCAATGTTTATAATTTTGTAAAATATACATTTTTTAAAAATTAGTTCAATAATTCACCCAGTTTTATTTAGCTCTATTTTTTTAACATCTGGTAGCATTGTCCGCGGTGGGAGTTGTTGTTGGTGTTCTTCTGCTTTCAGCAGTCAAATCTCTCTCTCGCTACTGCAGTGTTGCCTAGCTTTGGATATAAAAACGCACTAAAATGCTCATTTAAAAAAATAAAATACCAAATTTTTATTGAATTACTTAAAGAACTTTGTGTGCGTGACAAAAACGTGTCTTTAAAACGTGCCTTTTTTTAAATAAATGTGTTATAGTTATGTACTATTTAGAACTTCAAACTTTTGCTATATTTGAGGTTATGTAACAAGATAAGGTACTCTTTTTGTAAAAGCGTCGTTATGGTTTCTTCAGTATTTTCCGGTATATTTTTGCTTATTTTTACTATGAATACACCGCTTAATGCCCTTTGTCTGCTAAGGATTTAGGATCGGAAGAAATGATTACTCCTCTATGCTTTTAATTCGCATTCAGTACATTCAAACGCTTTTTAAAATGTGTAGAAAGCTTTTTAATCTTAAGGAGAGTTGAGAGAAGAAGATTTAATATTCTTGCATAACCTTAAAAGGAGCCAAAAATTAAATTTGCACTTTCAAATTTTATAAGAATCAACAAATTTCCATTAGCACAAAAATTTTTTAACTTCCTTTGTTCAATAATATAGTTTTTTTTACTTACAGCTTGGATAGCTTTAAATTATAATAGAAAACAGAAGCAAACACCAAACTTAAAAATTTTCTCATTTTGGGTATAAAAAAGCACTAAATTTATTGCAAAGAGCAAATGGTTGGCAACACTGCACAAGGGACTTCTAAGGTAACTTAAGTGTTAGTCGACCATGTGCTGGGAATCTCGCGATTTCTTTGCGAAATCGAAATTGCAAATCGCTCAAATTAGCTTCGGTCGTGATAATTTCGCGCAATTTGAATGAGGTTCGAAGTTAAATCCGAAACAGCAGATTTTCAGGCAGCAGAAATTTGTATTTATTGTGCTTATTTAATACATCATAATAACAAGCAAAATCATAAACAACTTTAGCAAAATCTTCTTAGAGACCACTCCAACCCTTTGGATATTTCAAAACCTGTGTAAGTGCATATACAGCCATATTCAGATTTTTTTCCGAAGGAAGATTCCTATGATCCATTGCAAAGGATTTACTTTTGCACTTTATAGGACGACGGTGTTTGAAATTTTAAAACAAATGATAAATATCTAAGAGCGGACGCAGTGCCTAAATTGGATGTAATTCGGAAGGAGCAATATGAAAATCGTCATTCCATATTTTCACAACAAATGTGGATGCTGTGGACGCGAGCCATCCTGGATCATGCCATAATTTTTTTGTTTTCAAGTTACCCACTATAAAGTAGCCTCCATTATCTAGTTATTGAATTGGTGACCACAGTTTCTGATTGATAGGGGATTCCGGCTATGAAGAGAACAATTTTTGCTCACACATCATAGCGAACCCAATGCTAGATCATCGCTACATAAATTCAATTTGCAACATGCAAAAACTCCTAACATCATTGAAAGAGTAATGGAAGTGCTTAAAAGTCGACTAAACTTGTGCAAACTCTTTTGCCATTATTATTAACGTTGATTTGCCGAATGGTGACGATACCATGGCCGCATGCTCCGATGATGAGGCTGCTAAAAATAAGAGCAGTTTTCAAACTAAAAGAGCAAATATCAGGGACGATAAGATTTCTAGTGGTTTCCAGGCCCGTGCGCAGAAAATTTCCGAGGGGGTGGTTTTAACTCAAGTTACGTAATCAATGAAAAAAGAAAAAAACATTTTTAGAGTACAGAAATTTTATTGTTAAAAGTAATAATTAGCTACATTTAGGTATGTAATAAATCAACTCTTCGAGGTACTGAAAAAAACTCTTTCAAAATTATTTGCGGATCGATTTTGACATCGCGATGTACATTGAGTGAGGCTAAGCCGTTCAGGCGATCTTCAGACATTGTTGATCTCAAATACGTTTTCAGTCGTCGCAAAGTTGACAAGGATCGTTCATTCGTCGCTGTTGTCACAGGCAAAACTGCCATCACGCGAAGCATCTGGTTAAACATGCGGTGTTCACGGACTTTCAAGGAGTGAAAATTGCTCGTTATCACTTAGTTTTCAAAAATTTGACACATCATCTGCGGACCCTGCCAAAACATGCATATGTAACTTCAGTCACAGTGGGACGCTGAAGGCTGTAAAATCACCGGCACCATAGAAACAATGGAAGTCAAGGTTTTGTCCGGGGTATTTTAGAAGGGTGTTTTTATTAAAAATCAATTTCGTGAATAAAATATGGCATTATTCGCGCTGCATGTCGTGACTAGCCGATGAAAAAACTAATAGCTCTAAATATCTTGTAAAAAAAATTCTAAAAATAGTAAAGGACTTTGATTCAAAATTACAAGAATAATTGGCGGTTTTTATACATCGTGGGACACCTTCATAAATAATTACGCCTATTTAAGATACAATATATTATAACATGTGTTGGAGCCAACTTGCAATTCAACCATGTATAGTTTAAGTACGAAAAAAATATCAACCCTGTTTGTAACTTCTTTACTTCTTCTTCTTGTATTAATGCTTACTGTGACTCAATTCACTCCAATAAAGTTCTTCAAACGAAACGGTCGTGTTTATATATAATATTATATATTTAATTGCGCTTTTCTCTAACAACATGTGTTGCTATATAACGGCAAGAAAGTTACCATGAAAGAGCCGTTGCAGCTTTTCCTTATCGTAACGGCGACACCCTGTGTACTGTTAACTCGAAATTTTAAATAGCGCGCCAACGAAATCGCGATGACGGCGCCGAGTGATTTTTCCCTAAGACCCGAACCCGCCCCCCCCCGTGGATCCGCCACTGTTATAAATAAATAAAAATAAAGAAAAAACATAGCCATTTAGCTGATTTTTTCATGTAAAGGCCAAAAATGGTGATATTTTGAAATTGGGGGACGTCAGAATTCGTTTTAGAGGTATGGTTCCGTCGGCAAAGTTTCTTGTTTTGATCCCTAGAATACGATTTTCACAGAGCAATGAGCGATTTTTAAATCGACCCGCCCTAGTATCCATACATGATAATAAAATTCAAATATAATTTTTTTACATCTCATCATTACATAATAAACTGGGGAGCTGATGGGAGTCGGTGTGCACTCAAGTGTATTATGGTCTTTAATTTTTTCACTCTTTAATATCCGCCAGGTGAACTTTCAAATGCCACTATCGTTTACGCAATTTCGGAAGTTGAAGAAGCAACATTTTTCGGTTTAAAAAAAGTCGTTATTTTTTTATAATGCATTCGCAACGTAGCACTTTTTGTTTTGGTGATTCAAAAATAATATAGGTATTAGCACGTAACTCAAAATATCGATTTAATTTTCCCACGTTGAAAATAGAATTTTTTCCCAAATATATAAAATAGTTTTGTATTAAATTGTGGATCAATAACACCTCGCCTATGTTGCACCTCTAAATAATACTGAACGTAAAAAATGTTCAAAGAAGCAAATTGACCCTTTCAAAAGCTTCGAAACACTTTGAAATTCAAACAAAAAATATGCGTGTAGTATACTTTTAGGGATTGTGTTGTTTTTTATCTGTCGATTCTTGCAAATAATTGAAGATCCATAAGCACTTTTGTGAAAATAAAAAGAGGTAGGCATCGGTGTGCGAAACTAATGAAAAAAAAAACTTTATCAAAATATTCCATAGGCATTCCGTGGGGAGTTTGATTTACCAAAACCTGCATTCACCCCTGATTTCCATACACAATACCAGTATAAGGACGACAGTGGGGATTATAACGTTACCAGATTGTAAACTTACAGTTTGTTGCATTATATTCGATCCGAATATGTACTCATATTACTTAAAAGTTTTGAATCGAATATAAGGCTTGCTTGGCTTTATAGTCGAATAATTTAACTGGCAGTTGAGTGGTACCAAATATAAGAAATGTGATTTCTTATGTATGAATGCATTTCTGAAAGGAGAGAGCCAAATGGCGTAGAATCTTGTTATCGTTTTAAAACAATAAATGGCTGTAGAACCCTGTTTGAAGAAATCTACTTTCAACTCAAAAAATTTTTTAAATATTTCTCTATTAGTTAATTTATTGACTTGATTGTCAAACTTCCTAGGTTTTTCATTTAAAATCTCGTAATGTCTATTGTTAAAATTTTAGTACCAAAACTTATCACGACTAATTCCGTGATTCTAGGAAAACTTATTTTCCACTTTTTAGTCCATTTATAAGTATAAATATGGCATATTAAAAATTATTTCTTAACCGGCTTTAAAGTAAAAAATAAATATCTGTACACGTTCTCAAATGGCACAAATCAAATATGTCTTATGCTTAAATTGGGTATAACTCGAGTTTTTGATTAGCGTCAAAGTCCCAGACAGCCAACGGCTAAAGAACATTCGTTTGATGAAATTCTTACAATAAATAGCCTAATTCTTATTATTATTATTATTATTATTATTATTTATTAGAATAAACCTAATTATTATACTTTCAAATATTAACAAAAAAAAAAATCCATAAGATCTTACCCTCTCATATTGATAGAATGAACGACTTGGTCCAGCACGGCCATACAAATATGGATAGTAAGCACCGTACATAACTTCGGGGCAGGACACTGCCATCGTCCAAGTAATCCAAGGACTTAAAATTTATAAAATTACAGTTGCTTGTGTTCTGTTTTGGTTCGAGTTTTCAATTCAACTTATTGCTTTGTATTTTAATGGTTTCTTGATTGCTTGTTGTAGCTGTTGTGTTTTTATATGTAAATGTATTTGTAAATTTCACATACATTTCTCTTTATTGCGGAATTTCTCGAGTAACTGACTATTTTTTATATTTATTGCGTTGAATTAACCGTTTTTTCAAGCCCACGAAACTAACTTTTACACCCAGGCTATGCGAATGCACTTCAGTTTAACTTCAATTAAGTATGCACTAGAAAAAAGGCAGATCAAATTTTCATGTTTCACTGCAATTTCAAGTTGGCTGCTATTATTTGCCTTTGCCTTTAAATGTACGTGGAACTAGGTGTTGTTGTTTTTACAGTTTCTTTTAATTATTTTTTTATGTTGCCACACTCTTTGTTGTTGTTTTTCGAATAGGAGTGGTATTCACTTGTTTGGTTCCGCTGCAATGGCGAATTCCAGGAATGGAAATCTTCGTGCCAATAGTTTTATTGCATTTTACATATCGAAGTTAAAAAATTAAATAAAAAACTAAGCTACACAAATATCAACAACACCACGTTCACACAATTCCAAAAGCACAGGTGTTGTATTTATATTTGATGTACAATGTTACACGCACAACCGAATAAACGAATAAACGAGCGAGCGACCGAGTATACGATTTCTTATTATTTATTCCTCTTCTGTTTTTTTTTTTTTGTAATACTTTTTTGTGTGCTCTTTTAAGTATTGTAGTAGTAATAACAATTTAGTTGTTGCACTTATTCGCATGGGATGGCACCGATGGATGGGAAGGAAGGAGGGATTGCGAGCAATGTTTTAATTGCTCATCTCATGCACGTTTCACTCGCTGCTATTTCTCTCTCATCGCTGCTGCTTTGCTACTGCTGCTGCTCTACAGGCACACAAACAATCATGTGACTAGTATTCTGCTAAGAATAGTTGCGATTCACCTTTTCCTTCTACACATTAACTCAGCGGCTGCAGTCACCACTGCAGCAATGCTTCCCCTCAGCAACACTTGCTAAACCGTTGTGATAGTCCCGTCATCACGATCACATTCATCATCATCGTAAACGCTATCAACATCGGCGTGGCCATCATCAATTGCACTGCAATTAAAGAGAAGAAGCAGAAAAGAAGTGGTATGAGTATATATGTACATACATATGTGCATATGTGCAATAAAAAATGGTGGAAATTCTACTTTTGTGCGCATCTCTTAATGGTGTTTGCAATCAAATTAGAATTCGAAAAAAGAAGGTTAAGCATAAAAAATTCTAGAGAAAGGAAGAGGCGAAGCAATCATAATAATGAGCGGATTAACATTTCTGCATAGACGAACGGCAGCAATTTACCACGGAGCTAGTACAAAAACAACAACTAAACTACCACAACCCCAAATGTAGCAATGTGGCTTCCGTTTTAAGAAAGAAATACCAGCTGGAAGATTTGCCTTTTTTACACTAGAACTAACATACACATAGTTATTTAATAGATGGTAGAGAAAGAAATGGAGGACATGAGAATCTATGTATATGGGAATGAGCGTGAAGTGGCAAATGGAATTATTTTTGTTAGCCTTAGGTGTATATATAAATCCTACTTTGTTTTGAGTAATATTTTTACTAAATAAAAAACCTTTGCAAGCTCCATTGCTTGTCTGTTTGTATAACTGCAATTGTCTAGTTCACAAGTGCCAAATATGATTTACGTGCGACGCTATTTCAAAAAGTGATTAATTTTGCACCACTCTTTATATATAATATCTATAAATATATATATTTTATTGGGTGTTTGGACGAGCTCTTTCTCCGATCTGTGGTGTGAGTCTTGATGCTTTCCACAAATGGGGGGGCCTACAGTTTTACACCGACTCCGAAGGTTTGTTATAGCGGCCGCTTTTTCTATATTTTTTTTGTTTTTTGTTTTGTTTTCTATATTTTAATGCATCAAGCACGGAGATTTGTATGGCAGCCGCGGTACCAACGTATTTTTATTTCCGAGTTAATATTTTTTGCGCGATATTTTTACTAGTATGCTAATCGAAATCATTTATTCTATAAAAAAAAATTATATTTGAGCATGGTTTAGTGTAGAATTTGAATGGAATTGAGATATTCCAGTTTCAAATCTTTCATAACACGAATACTAATCTTCGAATATTCTGTAAAGCGTGCCTTATGTGTGAATTTACATATGAAATTGCAAAGTTTCTCAGATAAAAATATCCGACAATGTCCGTTGTGATAGGTGTGTAAAAATGTTATTGGAATTCAAATGAGGAGAAGTCAAGAATGCTAAAACTGTGACATTTCATTAGCTATAGCATAAAATTGTTGATCTTAAACATAAAAAAACCTTTCTATGCAATTTTTTGAAAGCGAACGTGGTCCACTTTGGTCCACTTTGATACGTACAAAAACTATTACCTGAAATTTTATACACATTTCGTTTTATCTTTGATAATATGATCTAAAAATTAATAAACTTTGACAGCAGTCACTTTTATATATATGAATAAGCACGAAAATTCAGAAATGTTAGGCTTGCTTTGATTATTGTTTGGTAAAATGTACTACACTGCAATCGGGCTGGACACTTTCAGTTTTTTCGAGAGAAAAACAGAGCGGCAGCAGGATGTCGAAGGCTAGTGGAAGAAAATAATACCCGAAACTTCTGTCAGAAGTAAATCGGCGTACAGAAGAATTCAATACTGATGGTCACATGATGGACCGTCATCTGTGAAATTAATTGAAGTTTCAGAGACGAGAACCTCGTTAAGCACATCCCGTATGGACCCTGAACGCTCTGACACACGTTATTCCGGTAAATCTACATATCAAGAAGATGGCAACAATGAGTGGATTTAGGTTAAATGAAGCTACAGTAATGCCTTGAGTAGTGAAAACCGTTCATAGCAACGTCCTGTACCCTAAGTATCCTCTGTATTTTCAGTCGCAACGTGGCCTTCGTTTGAGCATCGTATTACTGACGATGAATAGTGAAAGTTGTACACATTTGAAAGATTTTGTAATGGAGTAAATTGAACAAAACCAAATGGAATCATCTTCGGAAGGTTAGTAAAATACGAGAAATCTTTAGTACATATCAATACCTCGACACAAAATCTTTAGCTACAGCAATACGTAGATACATTTTTTGCAATTTTTTTTATAAAATTTGAGTTTTCAAACTGTATAGTAATACAACGCCGTCATATGCTGCTTTGAAACCTATTAAAGGTTACTCAAAAAAGTAATGGTTACTGAATAAAACAAGATTCAGTTGCTACCACTTGCTACCTTGCGACCCCGAAAACATATAAATTTACATGCATCTTGATTATGTTCTTGAATATACGCTATTTCACGTGAGGGGGTGGCCAATAGGGGTGGAAGGGGGTGGATTTTCAAAATTTTAAGATCAAATTCGTAATCAGCGGATGAACTGGCAAGAAGGGGATCTGCCATGAATAGCGCTCTTGCAGAATCGGTATTCACATCATTAGGTGCAGTCAAGAGTGCAATTTCCCTAAAATACCTCCGAATCGCGGTTAATAGATAGAGAGACCAGACGGCGTGCAATATTAGCCATGCAATCGTCAACATTGATAAGCATGAAACGACGGAACGCCTGGAGACAAACGGCAGTCACAACTGGCTTTTGGTCTATGGGAGAGAAAGCAGCCAAAATGGGCATCCCTCACAACACACATTGCCACAGTTGTAAACAACCGGAGAAAAAGGAAACAATCTTCCATTTCCTCTGCGAATGCCCTGCCCTATGGAAGGACAGAAGGTTAACACTGGGTAAACTGCTGCTCGAAAGTCTGGAAGAATCACTTGGATTCTGGAAGAATCACCACTTAAACCAACCAACCAGCCGCGACAGTAGTTGTCTTGATGTTGTTCATGCACCTTTACATCTGGTAAAGCTACCATCGATAAAAAATTCACGATTACTCACGAAACTCTGGGGGGAAAACCCATGAAAGGAGGATCTGTAGGTACCATCGCAGCTTATGGGAGTATGCAATATGACATTGAGTGAAATCAACAGCTCTGTCATAATTGTGGAGGACCTCTTGGAAAAGTTTGAAATCAAAAGAAATTTTCGAACGGCTCCGTTTAATGCCATATCTTTGGTCTGATGTTGGAAAAGATAATTCCAAAATTGTTGAAAAAACTGAAACTAAAAAGTAACTTTCGTTGATACCTCATGGATTAGAATTAAAAGAATTACTTTGAAGAACTTAAGTTCATTTCAGCTCATTTGGCTAGGTTTTCCTCATAGTTGTAAGATCCTACAGCATGCAGTTTTTTCAGTAACAAAATTGTTGTTTCTTCATCTAGAGATGGACTCTGAAACACCTTCATTGCAATTAACAATAATTGACCAGGAGGTCAAAGGCGTACATCCCAAGGATGTTTTCACCCTCGTTGATGCGTGAAACTAATTATAAGCTTATCATTTTTGATATGCTTTCCAAGTCATGTGGTTGAAAAAAGTCGTATATATTTATAGTGACAACGCCTGAGATCAGCTTTTCACTTAAAAGCAGAGGTTTTATCCCAATGAGAACGTCTAAAGGAGGATTTTATTGTGAAAAGACTTTATTCGAGACTTTCGCTACAGCTGCCTTAATGTCCCGTGCCTTTCAGCATTACTGTAAAGCACGCACAAGGTGGTGTTCCTAAACTTATATAGGGTGGGCCATGTAAAATTTGCTTTTTGAATCGACTATAAAAAAAAAAACTAATTAATATTTTTTCAAACTTTTTTTTTTATTTTGAAGATTAAACATTGTCATTTATGAATGAAAAATAATATCGTTCAAATGAATGCCACGACTGGCTTTACAGTAGGCCATTCGATCAACCCAATTTTTAAGCACATTTTCGATTGTTTGGGCTCCAATTTCATGAATGGCAACTTCGATTTCGTGTTTTAAAGCATCAATCGTCTCTGGATGGTTCGCATAGCATTTGTCCTTAACGGTTCCCCACAAAAAATAGCCCAATGGGCTTAAATCACAGCTCCGAGGCGGCCAATTGATATCGGAATTTCGGCTGATTATTCGGTTTTCAATAACGGTAGCCAAAAGTTCGAGTGTAACTTTGGCAGTGTGACAAGTTGCACCATCCTGTTGAAACTAAATGTCGTCCATGTCTTCCTCTTCAATTTTTGAAAACAACTCGTTGAGCATGTCACGGCCATGCTCGCCATTTACTGTAACCGCGGCTCCTCGCTCATTTTCGAAAAAAAAAATGGCCCGATGATGCCGCCAGACCAAAAACCGCACCAAACAGTGACTCGTTGTGGTTGTTCAAAAAGCAAACGCTATATGGCCCACCCTGTATATGCACATATACTTATCACTTATAAAAGGGAACGAAGGCCCATTCCATACGAGTTCTTAATTAAAGACGATCCCCATAGTATTTCACTTACTTGGAAAACCTTATCGCTGACCTAAAGTTTTATTTCGATTTATTTTTTATTATTTATTTATTTCAATACACATACGTAAAACAGTTATAGAAACCTTTTTCGAATCTTTAAGTTTAGAATTTCAATACAATTAGAATATAAATCCCATTCATGTTACGATATAATGGACTTCAAAGTAATCTATCTATAGCAGGAAAGAGAGGAATTTGCCATTGGATATCTTTTTGTAGTTAAGCTACTGATTTCATCACGCAGAGTGGATAATATGACAAATTTGAAGAGACAGCCGACTAGCCGGTTTAAAGAATGTAAGTATGCGAAAATTATAATTAAAGGGTGAGCCATTTGCTTGTTTCGCTTTTTTTCCTTTGTCACTGCTCGCTCAAAAAAGTGGCAAAAACTGTGTGATATGATATGGTATGCTTTATCCAAGGAAAAAGTTTGGAAATATTGAAGTAAACCTTTAAAAGGGAAGTTGTCTTTTAGACAGATATAATGTTTTGTGTCGAGATAATGCACCCAAGACGATTTGTATATGTAAATTTGCGAAGAAAGTTGAATAAAATGATTTAGTAATGGACACTAACCTATAATATTGCTGCCATTAACGTTTCACATGAATATGAGCAGCGTTAACTCCGGAACTCAACATTAGTCGTTCTACCCTTAGGCTGCAATAACCACAACCATAGACGCAACATTACAGCCTGTGTCGATTACTTATGCCTCAACCATCAACAGCTGATACTGAAGTAGAATAATGACAAAATTTGTATTTTGTTATAAAAACACGGATAATTTTCCACTAAGTCAATTAATTTTTCGTCGTTCATTTCCAATACTCAAATTGTTATTGCAAATATTTCACAGCTGCTTATGGTTGGGGCGAAACCCCAAAATTCAATAGATGCAGACGGCTACGGTAATGGCTACGGTGTTATGGTGGGACACCTATAATCTTTTACTTTATTGTAAGTTATATACTATAAGGTCGTCGTAGCCTCATGAGTTGATGAATGACAACCATTCGGAAGTGCGTAGGTTCGAATCTCCGTGCATGAAACACCAAATGACTCAAACAGTTTTTTTCTAATAGCGAATGCCCCTCGGCAGGCAATGGCAAATCTCCGAGTGTATTTCTGACGTGAAGAAAAAACTATTTGCTGTTCGGAGTCGGCTTAAAACTGTAGGCCCCTCCATTTGTGGAGCAAGATAAAGACGCGCACCACAAATAGGAGGAGGAGTTTTTTTCAAAACTATTGCATGGTTAATTTTGCGCCACCTTGTACATGGAAATTTTAATGTGAATATGTTATAGTTATAAAATATTTTATTTCTTATTTTTTTACATTTTTTATTCACTTCCCGTCACAGTCAAGTACAGCTCCTTAGTTTGACAAGGACATTTTTTTGGTATTCCGCGGGTTTAATTAAAAATGATCTTCGGTCAAGATCTTCGGAAACCTAAAACCGTTGATGAAAATGGATTTACAGTAATTATTATTGTTCTTATGCGGTTTTTAAGCAGCACATCAACACATCCCCTTTGCCGCATAATAACGGTATATTATTTCATTTTCCATAAGAATTTGTTTCTTGTTTTTGTTAATTCTTGAATCAAATCTAATAATCAAGAACATTTTTTATCCCTTTATGATCAAAAATTTTTGAAATCTTTGGCACTCTAGGAGTTAAGAAAATTTTGCCTCAGTTTATGAGATTATTAAGCTCAATTAACTGGGAAGTTGAAGGCAAATGACCAACCGCTCCCATAGTTCTACTCTGTATGGGTTTTGGAGCAAGCTGGAAGATGGCAGCGGTTTTGCGAAAGCAATCATCAAAAAATAAATTGACTTATTTAGAATTAGGAAAGCCACGCTTAGGCGTGAAGAACGCAATACGTGCGTGTGATAGTGTGGTGCGGTTATTAGAGCCTCGGAAATAAGACTATGTGAAATATTCCATGTATTGCCACCCACAATGGTCGATAATAAGGGCTTTATAAGCAAAATTTGCCTTCCAGTGGCATTTCCGACCACAAAAATGAACAAGTAATGCTACGACTTCAAAATCAACATCAAGTTGCCATTTCCTGTGAATGTACCATAGATATGTATGGCCTTTTAGACAATTACCTGCGGGTTTTACATCCACTTCTGTGGGCAGCTAAGCACTTACATGGAGAATAAGTTGGCAATAATTTCCAACATTGTTCAGACGTAAGGCGACTGGTTTCGTTAGTCAGTGTCCAAAAAGCATATGACTCAGGAAAATGCTCGTATTTGGACCACCTTGTAAGCTGTTTACACTCAAAAGCTCATTATTATGTTTTGGATTTTATTTCATTCTTTGATCTACAGAACATTTTGATTTAGATATGTTATCAATAATATTGAAGCTCCGTCGGAAGCGGTTGATTTAGTCAATTGTAAAAATTTGTACGGCGCTGGTGCTATGCTAATTATAAACTAGGATTGAAGGCTGTATAACATATAAAAGATTATTTCGAAAGTGGTTGAAATCTTACTATAAAATACAGTATATACAGGATGGTGCAAAATTAATCACCCTATAGGAAGATTTATAATTTTTTTAAAATGACGTCGTACGCTAATCATGCTTGACACTTCTGAACTGGACGGCTGCAGTATAAAATGTAATTGTTTTCCTAAAACGTAATCGCTGTATTGGTCTTGGCACTGGCCATGATGAAATATATTTAATAATTTTCCTAACTAATTGTTAAAAAATGTACTAGATGTCAGTATGACAGCTGTATGTTTAATGTAGGAAATAAAAACAAAAAAAAAAAATTTTGTTAAAAAGTTATTCAAAAGCAAGATCGGATGATTAATTTTGCGCCACCTTTTATATTTTTCTTTAATGCCTTTGTATTTAAGTGCGCTTTTAGGGCACTTGGCCTAACCACGTTTCAGCGGTATTAGAATTTCGGTTGAAGGAATGCGCTTAAGTGCATATTTTACCTAAGCGGACAAGTCTTTGGTGCAAAGAAGGTAGGGCAGCTAAGCAGAATCTACGTAAATATGGTATTATTTCGAGCGCACTACCCAAAGGGAAGCAGGAAATGGTACAAAAATACGGTTAACCATCTACTATATGTACCTATAACTCCATGTACAGTTACATTATTTAACCTTCCGAAGTTGTGAGACAGCGCAGCATAAAAAGTATTCATCGATTATGGATAAATATGTGTATGTTTTTAGTTTAAAACCCACTTCACTTTTTGTACCTGCATGATTTGGTGCTCAATGTAATCCGTCTCAACAGTGAATGTCATTGATTTATTTCATTTTGAAAATCGTAGTCCCAGCAAAGAATGTATATTTTATTAGCTTCTCTGTATATAAAAAAAAAATATAGTATGTTACTATTTCATTCTAATTTTTCTTTTTACTATTTCATCACTTTATTTATAGTTAAATTTCTTTTATTTATACTTCAAACTGGCAAAATATTTTTTCTCAACGTAGTATTTCACAAAGGCACGCACACACACACATTTTTGTCGCTGAAAATTCACGTGAATTTTTGAAATAATTCAGATTATTTCTGCTATCCCGCAAGTTGCGCGTAAAACTGTTGTTAAAGGTGCGAGAATTTTTTTATCGAGTCTTTAAGAATCAAGCAAATCGCCAAATGTCAAATTCCAAAATATCTAAAATATTTGAATTGCTATACGCACAGGCCGACGAACGCGCGTTGTTTAGCGTTGGGCTAGAAAAATCTGAGGAAGCCCGTGATTGTGTATTTTTTTTGTTTTGTATAGGTGAACACTTTCGTTTTCCGGCGTGCGCGCTACACTCACCAGTTGCACATGAATTGAGCACCGCTTGGAATTCACAAAAAATTACCCAATTGTCGCGCTTCACGTTTAATTGCGCAACATTGCTGCTATTTGATTGAACTGCAGCTGCAACGAATTTGAATGACAACGCGGATGCGCTTCTGACCACGGTTAAATGACTAAGCAACGAACGTCAATGGGAGCGAGCGCTTCCCATGCACTGATGCTGCTGCTGCTTCTCTTCGCACAACATTGTACTTGAATGACAAACAACAACGATTTCAAATCAGCGCGAGATACGCACATTCAACATACGCTGAGATACAAACAACACTGTCAGCACACAGCTGCTGGCTTGTCGCTTGCCGCAGTGCCCTATAAAAGCTACGAGCGGTAAGCAGTGGTAAGAAAGAGCTAACACTATGCGCAACTTTGATTTTGTATATTCCGTGCGCTAATTGGCTAAAAACCTGTTTCGCTTTCAACAGAGTGTGTAAGTGTGTGTAGTGTGAGCCACGCCTTTCGTGGTATTAATATAATTAATTGTGTATTATGGTGTAGGAATGCAGATTTGGCGTTCATTTTGACAAAAGTTGTCCGATGCTTGCTCTCTACAGCTTAATACGCGTGTATGAAAGGCTATCAGAGCTCATGAGAGACAAGGACGTGTGCAATGCAGTTGAATGCATGCAAGGCTTAGGTGAGGAGCGGTTGTTTCAGTTTTTTGTTTTTCGTGTCAAACAAAAGAAAATGGCGGCGGTCAAGCTACTAGTGCAGTTGGAAAAAGACTGCTGCTACACATGTATTGCTTACAGGCGCTGCAGTGTTTTAACAGCACCATACATCTGCGAAATATTTTGTAAAGGTCACGAAAGCCAGGTAAACTGCACAAGAGCCGTGACTGGCGCACTTCAAAATAAGGAGGTACATAGTTGGATTCAAGCTAATTTGTAAAGCGTTTTATTTTCTTGTAATAATGTTGCATTTGTTTTGCTTTGCGGCCGGGCTGTTAAACTTTCGCATTTTTTTTCTCAACATATTGGGTTTGCGAGTTCTTTCCTTCAAATGTTGCACTCTAAGCTGAAAAAGTGCAGCATTTCTTACCCTCTGCAAAAAGGGAGGGTGCATGGTATCCAGCTGATTCTAATTTAGCTGTGTAATACTTTGATTTTTACAAAATGCTATATTGTTCAACTTTAATAATTAATTTTTTTTTAAATCTACTGAATGCTTATAAAGGAAAATTAAACAATAAAAGGGACAAACCAATATTAGAGACGTTTTTTGGGAAAAAATTATTTTAAATTATAAAGATGTTTGTACCAAATATAATATGACATTTTAAATAAAATATGTTTGTAGAGTCTATAAAGTTTTGATTTGAGTTCTATGAACAACCTTGATTGAGTGAACAGACCTTGCACAAATTAGTTCACTCTATCCGGATTGTACTGTACCAATATTAGAGACACATAATTGCTTGGACTATATCTGGTGGTATAAGTTGGTGCATTTTAATAATTTGGTTTTTAGGGGAATGGAATTTGCGGAATGATAGTTAAAAATGTCGTTGGGTTTAAGTTACAAAAGGTTGGTTTCTGCGGGAGAAGTGTTTTGGACAGCTTTGGAGGATGCGAGGGATTGTGATTGTTATGTTTGGGTTACAAGGACAAGTTGAAGGATTCGGAGTTTCATAAAATGTACGTGAGTCTGTTTTGTGTGTCCTACACGGAGTCACTAAAATTTCATGATGTCTAGTCCGGTTATTTTGTGGTTGTTTGTGGAGAGATTGAATTTTGAAAGTTATCGTAAGCAACACTTTCATAATGTTGCCGTATAATAAGGCGCCATTTTTTCGCTAAATGAAAACACGATAAGAATAATTTAAATCACTCTAGATCCTTTAATTCTCTATCCGGCACTAAGAATGTTTTTTGAACTCCTTTTTATTGCAGCACAGAACTTAAGGGGATCCGGTGGTCTAGAAATTTCAAAAAAACGATTTTTTTTTCGATATTTCGAAAGTAAAGTATCTTTTATGCGGAAATACCCAATTTCATAGCTTCTAAAGCCCATTAACTAGGTAGAGAGCTGTCAGCGCGCTTCTCATTTATCTCGGAACGACTTTTTTCGACCTGGTGTTGTCAAAAAATAAAAAAAAACTACTCAACCGAATCGTCTGAAATTTTAATATGTTGTTCACAACATCAATGGCTATCGCTCGTACTAGAATCATATAATATTATTGTTTCAATTATTTCGTTTTTTTTTTAATAAAAAACTGAAAAAACCGATATTTAGAGTGTCAAATTCAAAACCGCGCCATTTTTTCAAATTTGTTTAAATTTTTTATTCTAGTACGTGACACAGCTAAGGCCATACTGATTAATAATTTTTTTGGGTTTTGTGTTTCAGATAAATAGACGAGCCCGAATGGACTACACCGTCCAGGCCCAATTTTTCGGGAGAGTCAACTTCAGCGCCTTTTTTTAAATTATTAAAATTAAAAAAAAAATGTCTCATTTTTGTATGTAAAATAAGTTAAATAAAAAGCCTAAAAAATTTAAATATCGTTTTTCATTTGTAAAAAAAAATTCCTTAAAATACGCTAAATTTTCGAGCTCTACAGTCTAGACCATAGAAAATTATTTTTCTCTAATTGACTGTTGTTACTGTGGCAGAAGATAGCCTCTTCCGCAATTGAAATACCAAGTGGATGAGAAACTCGCTTTACTTTACATCTCTAAGTGGTGCCAAGTTGTAGGACAAGTAACAAACGCCTGGTTTGCTTTGTTCAGTTCGGCTAAAATTTCTTACGAGGTTGCTGCAAAAATCCAGAGGAAGAAATGACAGGTAATATTTGCCTGATAAAATGAACAGAAATCAATTTTTTTTTCGGCAAATTATCGGTTTATTCGAAGATGCAAATATTCCAATTATGTATGAACCACGATTTCATTCCTGTGGTTGTCTCGCAGTAGCCCAACCTGGCTTTCTGGCTGTATCTCACGAATAGCTTGCTAGATATTCATTTAAGGCGAATCGTTTTAATCGTTTGATTGAAGACAAGGGTTCTTCACGGTACCCGCTAAAAAGAGTAACGACGTGAAATCGCAGCTCTAAGGCGCGCAAAAAGTCGATTGTGGTATTTTGCTGAAATCTAATATCGTCCAAGTCTATGTCTTCAATTCCGGCAAAAAAAAAATATATTTTATCATCCCTCTGTGACGCTTCTGAACATCTCCTTCGAATATTCTCGAAAAAAAATATTGCGACAAATATAAAAATCAGAGCGATTTTTGAACGACTTCAAACTTACACCGTAAGCTTAAACTATACTAAAATTAAATGGGCTATAAAACTGCATACCCAAAAGTTTCCTAAAGATCTGTTATATTTTTGCAAATTTTGTAACAATTTACAAAAAAAATGTTGCGCGAAAAATGTTGCGAAAATTGTAAAAATACGAAGTGACTTAATTATGTGAGCGCAAGTGTATGTAGCATTTACATATTCATCATATCTCCCCTCTAGAGAAAAGTTTAGCTTTTTGGAAATCAAAAATCGAAGACTACACGACATTTATTTCAATGAGGTATTTCACAAATTCACATCTGTGAAATCGAGAAAAACAAAATTTCAATTTTAATTTTCTGTGTTAGTTATTCAGTAATTAACAGCCTTTACGTGTGGTTGTTGTTGTAAACTAAATGCTTTTTCATTGTATGTACCTTAAGAGTAAATGTATGTGGAGGTATGTACAGTGTACTCTCTCCGAACGGGCACCTCTCTTAAGCGGACACATCCCGTAAGCAATAACATTTTTCAGTACATTTCATAAATCCTTAATGTTAATGTTAATAAAAATGTTTATTCTTTTTTTTTTATTTTTATCCTCTGATAACACTTTAACCCTCCCATAGCGTATTAATAATTTTTTTACAATTTTCTCATAAGCGGATAAATCATTCAGTTCCTTAGGTGTCCGCTTGAGAGGCAGTACTCTGAATTTATATTTGAATCTCCCCAGAGAGTCCCGAATTCATACGAATTACTTTTAAAAATTGGGGCAAACTTTTTGAATATAGACCTTACTTGCGATCCCGATCTCGAGCTGTGGCGCTTAAAAATTAGTTCAATTTGTTTTTTGTTGAAGGTTTCCACCCTACTATAATATACCTTTTGTGTTAGTACACTCCCAGTAGGGAGGGATTTTGCCCAGCGTAGTTCTGTGGTTTTGTGCCAGCCTAGGCACAGATAGGTATGTTACCCTTTGATTTTTTCCCCTGAGATCTTCTTTGATGGTGTGTTGCCCCACAGCCAGGAAAATGTTGGACCCTAGTGGAGAATATGAATGTGTTTACATGGCACTAAGAAGACTACACTTTTTATGTACTCCAGGTCTAGAAAGGCTTTTACCATAAAATAGGATAGAGCATTGAGTGTGACTTAGAAAAGCCATATATTCATTATTATACAGCCCTATCATAGAATCCGTCGTAGACTGTTTTTCGTAGAAACTAAGAAATTGTAATCATACAATTTGAATAGCTCCGAACGCACATTCGAAATTCGTAGAGTAGCATTCATTGAATACACTCGTAACGTCAAATCTTACTGTTTCGTACAATTTTTCTACGACAACGTTAGACTAACGGACAAAAATTAGAAGTAGTAATAAAAAGAAAATTTAAAAGGAGAAAAATAAGAAAGCTGTAAAATGTAAGTCCTATAATAACTAAACTATAAACAAAAAGGAATTTTTTAAGTATATGAACTTTTCTTTGATTTTTACAGGTACAAAGTCGTGTTAATGTTGAAGATATAGATTCCCTTATCCGAATAGCTGCATCAGTATATGTTGAAGGATAAGGTTCATACGTTTGATTAAAATGGTTTTCTACAACATTTTCTGAAAAATCATCAACCACGCGATAATGGATATAAATATTGTGCAATGCTGTGGCAACGTTCACTATTTGGCAAACCTTCATGGGTTCGTAATAAAGCTCACGAGCACCCAGAAGGCATCTGAATCGGTTCTTAAATACACCTATGGTCCTTTCTATAGTATTTCTGGCTTTTGCATGTATTTTATTGTAGTTTCCTTCGGCGCTTCCTGTTGTAGGTGAACGAAAAGGTGTCATTAACCATGGCTCTAGAGCATATCCAGCGTCTCCTGTGGAATAAATAAAATCATTTTAGCAAAAAATTATTCAAACGGTCTATATGTGTATGCACATACCCAAAAGCCAAGTGTTTCGTTCGCCGTTTAGGTATTTATTTTCAAAAAAATTTCGCGCGCTGCTTACGTTCCAAATATGAGCATCGTGGTTGCTGCCAGGATACTGCGCATTCACGTAGCGAATTCTCATTTTGTTATCGCATATCTGCAATAAATAAAAAATTAGAAAGATATTTGAAATATCAGTTTTTTCAAGACTTACAATCATAGCATTGATGCTATAGTACCCTTTACGATTAAAATACAGGAATTTGTCCTTAGCTGGCGCAACAATTTTAATGTGTGTTCCGTCTACACATAAAATCGCACCAGGAAATCCATATTTTTGATAAAAGTCCATCTTTGCTTGTGTTTTTTTCTTCGTTGCTTAAATCAAGATTCACCCACTGAGGACATAGGTGACATTGAAGAGTGTGTAACACGTCTTTTAATACGCCACAAAATGTGGATTGAGCCATGGGAATGTCAAAATCCTTTCCCACTCCATGCTGGTACCCACCCTCCGCAAAAAAACGTAATACGGAAGACAAACGCTGGAGCGAAGAGATGGAGCACGACCTCATTGAGCGTGCATTTCCATCTAGGACACTTAAGACGTACAAAAACGCCGCCTTATTCAAGCGGTAATTTTTAGTAAACCTGTTTCATAAAATAAAGTTAACCTATGAAGTTATGAAGTTATTCCTATACTTACATTGTGTCCCCGACATCGAGCGGATTGCTTGCGTCCCTTAATGTTTTTCGTTGAATTTTCATATTCGATCTACTTCTTTCACTTTCCGCCTCCACCAACATTATAGAAAATATTAACGAAGAATCCATAACACTCAAAAGCTTTGTTTTTCCAATATATATTGCAGTCTAATTAAATTTATTTACGCTTGTCTTTATTGAAATTTTAATTTATTGCAAAACATGTGATTTCGAAACGTCAAAATTTAAAATTTGCGTATGGCAACATCTTTTTCGAATTCACATGGGTTGCATGATAAGAAATTGCTCCGATTCGGAGCGGACATTTACATTCGGAGATTTGCTACGATGGATTGTGTGATAGGGCAGATAGTTTCATTCGGCACACAGACTGGTCGAATATGCCTTCGCTTGAAAGATGGATAGAGAGTTTCCCAATGACCTGGTACCAAATAGCCTTCTAGTGTCAGCTCGATTCTATGGTCTTCCTTAAGCCTTGAAGTTATTTACAGCATCGCCGAAGAATCGAGCAGTTGAAGCTGCGTGCTTATTGCCTCTATATTTCCTGATTATATGTAAAGTTGTTAGTTCGAGAACCACATTTATCGCAGCTCCCGTTATGCATACAAACATTGAGATGTACAATCTTGGTCAGTACTTCTCACTTCCTGGATCATAGGAAACGTTATACCGATCTACAGATAAGGCTTTGTGCGTTCTCCTTTGCTTGTTACTAATATACACTTACGTGTACGGCGCTGTGAATGGATGCCTTAATTTTTAGGAAGGCACACAGTATTACTTTGTCAAATGAAAGAACTGAGTATCCTAAGCATAACATTTCGCAGTGGTATCGCTAAAGCTAACTTCTATTGGGACCCGGAGCTCTTCATAACTTGGTTATTGTACCCACACAAGGGATCCAGTAAAATATGGAGTGTGAACTGATAGATTCAAAACTGTAAAAATATGTGGATCTGTGGAAGATCAAGCGAAAGTAAGTGAAAAACCAAGAATCAAGGCGCATCCACTCCGGGTGACTTCTCTATACTAGGGTGGCTATTTATATTTCTGGCCTAACAATGGAAAGCTGAAAAATAGTAGTTGAAAATGGTTTTATTGCTTTTCAAAATATTCTCCATGATGATCAATACACTTTTGAACTCCTTTGTAGGATCCAAGGCGAACAAACAATTTTGATCATCAAAATATTATTGATGCTCATCAAACTAATGCCAATCTCAAGGCGACTCGAAATTTAATGGGCTATAAAACTTGGATACCTGGAATATTCCAAATAATCGGATTAAACAGTTTAACCTTTTTTGATAATTTTTTTAAATTTGAATATTCATTTTTTTTGTAAATTTCGCACAAAATTTTGAGCTTTGAGTTTTATAGTTTTTGTTGTAAAATGCCTTATACTTTTAAGAAAAAATCAAATACAAAAAATAAAAAATAGTTGAATCTCGAATCGTATATTTTGAACAGGATGTACATATTTAAAATGCCCTCAACCTGTTTTGTACTAAAGTGAACGAAACGATAAGTATTTGACGTAGGCTTATTTGACAATATGAACGTAAACAACTCGTCTATTTGTGGATAAGTTTATTAACTCGTTTGTGTTTTTTTTTACCGGAGATATCAAAATCCACTTGCTTTACAAACACACTGTAAAATAGAATCCATTCACTCTCAGTGTTGTGATTATTTGAACAAGTCTTCGGTATTCCCCTTGACTTTTATTTTTATGTTTTTTCCAAATAATTATTTTTTTTTTGGTTTTTGTTTTAAAACTATTTTTAATTCCAGAATTTAATTTTTTCATACATTCTCATTTCATAAAAAAAAGTAAAAAAGGGTTAAGTCAACTACAATATACATGTCAAATAAGCGTATAGAAAAACGAAATGTCATAGTCTAGGTTGTTCAGTAAGTTTTGCAGTGTTGATACACTCTTCATATGAACGTATGCACGTATCTGAAGTTTCATTCCAATCTGCCAATTCATTCTTTGTTTACAAGCCATTTAGTATCGCCGGGTCACAATATCTTCTGCAATGGAAAAAATCAAGTATCGAGCAGTGATTGAATTTTTATTTTTTCCAGCCGAAAGCCTCCGATGCTAGCGCTGCACTACTTTCAGTTTGTATAATAATTTTATTGCTATGTAAACCTTTATAAAATAAAATAAATAAAAAATTTTTGGAACGTTTAAAAGCAAAGGAAATTTGTGAACGAATATTGAAAGTGAATAAAGACTTTTTGCCATCAATTAGTTTAGTAGAAAGATGGGCTGCTGAACTTAAAGCCTTTATGATCCCCTTCAAGGACGTCCAAAAACAGCAACAACGTCAGAAATCGTAGAAAGGTATAGGATATCGTATTGGAAAATCGTCGAGTGTCTGAACGAGATTTAGTAGAAGCCCTAAGCATCCCATTGAGCAGTGTAAGCAATATTTTGACTGAAGTATTGGATTCCACAAAGCAGTCTGCGCAATGGGTGCCGCATTCGCTAACAATAGAACAAAAACCCATTCGAATGCGACTTTCTCCGCAACATTTAGAGCGTTTTTGAAAGGATCAAGTGAATTTTTCAAGAGTAGTTGAGTCATGTAAATCCAGGCCGAACTATGTCAGGAGACATAATATCCTGATGCTAACATGGGTCAAATCTCTAGGCGCACTAATCTACGCTCATGCGTGAAATACGTATTGTTATACGGAAGCGAAACATGGCTGGTCTCTAACACTATCACACAGAGGCTACAATCTTTCATCAACAAATGGCTCCGCATCATCTGCAGAATATTCTGGTCAAACACCATCAGTAACGACGCACTGTGGAGATTAACGAACGAGGAACCCATCCGTACGCAAATCAAACGCAGAAAGTGTGGCAATGGATAGATCGCAGATTGAGAAAACCAACAGATAGCATCACGAGAATGGCACTGGACTGGAACTCGCAAGGGAGCAGTGGTCGCGGTCGACCAAAAAAAAAAACTTGCTGAAGGTCGATGCTGCGCGAACTACTAGATGCCGACATCTCATGGGACGGTGCAAAAACAACAGCACAGAACCGTCTACGATGGAAATGACTTGCCAAGGCCCTATGCTCCCGAAAGGAGAGGAGGGTGAGACGGCGGACCACTTTCTGTGCATCTGCCCGGCCTTCGCCCGAATCAGGCTTGAGGTCCTTGATACTGATGTGTTAAGAAGCGACCACCTTGGCTCCTTGGCACCACAAGATCTACTCAGATTTCTTCGAAGGTCGGGTATATTTTTAAGAAAATTAATTAAAAAGGGATTTTGTAGATCGATTCATCACTTTGGATGAGACTTGAGTCTATCACCATGATTTGAAATCAAAACAGAAGGCTAAAGAGTGATGAGCACTTGGTTCTTCGGCTCTGAAACGAGTTCGTGTCCAGAAATCGGCCAAGATGGATTTATGGATTACTTTCAAACTGGTGAAACAATAAATGCTGAGTATTATTGTAATCTTGTAGACCAGCTGAAGGAAAAACTTCGTGAAAAAAGACGAAGCTTGCAAAAGAAATAATTTGTATCAGGGCAATGCTCCGTTTCAGAAGAGAATTTTGACATTGGCTAAAATCCATGAATTAAAGTTCGAATTATTGGAACATGCATCTTATTTTCCAGATTTGTCCTATAGCGACTTCCATCTGTTGCCAGTCCTTAAACAATTCATGCGTGGAAAGCGTTCTTCATCAAATGATGAATCCATAACAGCTGTGGAAGCGTATTTTGCAACCCTCCCAGATTCTCACTTCAGGGATGGAATTCATAAATTGGAATCTCGTTGGAACAATTGCATTGATGCTTATAATAAAGTGTATTTCAAACCATAACATTGTATTGTTCTTATCGAACCGCAAACTTATTGAACAGCCTAGTGCTTATTTCACTTTGTTTTTTTCCAAAAACAAAAAAAGTGTTTTATGTACCTAATTTTTGAATAAATGAAATTCTCTTATTGCGTTACTGAAATATATGTAAATTGAAATTTGTTCTCAATATTTTATTGCTCATTCGAGCGCCTTTGTGTATGCAACGCACTTTGTGCCCTTTATCGGCAGAGCAGCCTCTAATGTAGTGGTGCTGCATTGATGTACATACATACATACATATTTTGAAGTGCGCTGTAAGTTGGCTCTTGATTTTTACAAAGCCTGCATTCCCGCATTATTTATTATGCAAATTAGCATCTCTCCGATTTTGAATTCTATTACGCTTGATTTGTTTTTTGCAAACAATTTATTACTGATCTCAATATTATTTTAGTATTATTGAAAATAATCTTAGCAGTGCAATGACTTTTCAAAAAAAAATAATAAATAAATAAATAAATAAATAAATAAAAAAAGAAACAAATGGAACAAACAAATGTATAAGATAACAATGTTCGATATTTTTCTCTTATTTCTTAAACCCAACATGCAAATTTAGAAAAAATTTAAGTTAAGTAATTCAAATGCATGCCAATAAAAATTCTGATTTTTGCATTAACTTTAGGTCTTTTTTGGTGGTTTTTGAATTTTTTTTATATTAACTACTTTTCTAATAAGAAATTACCTAGAGTAGTCTATTTTAATTGTAAAAAAAATTGCATTTTTACAAACAATTTTCAAGGACATCAAAAATACAGGGATCAAATTTTCAAGAGGAAGTAATACTTTGCCTTGAGTGATAATTATATTAAATGTGATTAATAAATTGCCGAATGATTGGTGCGCGACTACCAAACCCCTGAGTGTATTTCTGCCATGTAAAAGCTCAAAGAATCATCTGCCGTTCGGAGGCGGCATACAACTGTGGGTCCTCCATTAATGGGAAAACATCAAGTCGCACACCACAAATAGGAGGAGGAGCTCGTTCAAATACTCAACAAAAGGTGTAAGCGCTAATTATTATTAATAATAAAATGTGGCCCGCTACACTAGTATACACAAATTTCCATAAAAAGGAGTACCTCGTTAAAAAAGTGTTTTTTAAAACTAATTTGGGGTTGCTGAACACAAAAAAAGTTTCATTTATTTTCCATTTTCTATAATATATTTTTTCTTTTTTTCAGTTATTGCAAAAAAATAACTCCAGAAAGGGAACAAAATTAACCTTTCATGGGTCTTTAGAAGCCGTTTTCACCTCTTAAAAAATTGTTCAGGAGTGTAAGCTAAGGCTTAACTCTGTTACAAGGCGGCAAGTTTGCATGAGTGCCGGGACATTAGGGTGGTCAAGCTGGTGAATTGAAGAATTACGGTTTCTTGGAGTACCTAATTGGACCGAAGCATATTTGAGGGCGGGCTAAGTATAGCAGGAACAGTTGTCTACATCACAACTCTCAGTAAAAAATCTCATGAAAACCGTTGCTGCAGTACTGAAGCTTGCAAAACCACCAAGAGTTTTTTGAAAAGATCGGACAAGGTAGTAGCGAAAATCCTGATCTGATTGATTTGATCCCTGACTGAGAGAAGGATTGAACTACGAGTCCTGATAGAACTAATTACATGGTACAATCCATGGCGACGATATATGGCCACTATAGACATAATCGACAATCCTCTCATCGTTCCCACGACAGTCGGTTCTACGGTTCTACCTATACCTTGGTCTTAAGTGCAATGGCCATTATTGCCTCAGTGCTTGGACAAATGTCTGGCCCTCCATATTTCCATATTCATATCCAACTCTTCATGGATATCATTCGAAAGTTATATATGCATTAGGGCGGGTCGATTTAAAAATCGCTCATTGCTCTGTGAAAATCGTATTCTAGGGATCAAAATAAGAAACTTTGCCGAAGGAACCATACCTCTGAAACGAATTCTGATATCCTCCAATTTGGGTCGAACGAAAAATCCCACTTTGACCCATTTAGAGTGCTCCAATCGAGTCCAAATGTATGACCGACCCCCACTAACTTTGGACGTCCGATCCACCCATGCCAGTGGCACGCCCCTGGGGGGTTCCACATACAATCATTTCAAAATATCACCATATTTGGCCTTTACATGAGAAAAGAAAGTAAAAAGTTCGACCCAAATTGGGGGACATCAGAAATCGTTTTAGAGGTATGGTTCCTTCGGAAAAATTTCTTATTTTGATCCCTAGAATATGATTTTCACAGAGCAATGGGCGATTTTTTTGCTTCCTCACAAATCGACCCGGCCTAATATGCATGTGTGTATATTCATAGGCGTTATAAAAGATTGTTTTGAAAAAAACACCTTTCTTCTTCTGCATTAAATTATGTTTTTTTTTACAAGCGCTTCTGAGAGAAAACCAATCTGCGTTTTTGACTAATGTTCACGCAACTTCTTCAGATAAATAGCAAAACACAACTTAATTGAAGGCGTCTTCTTTATTTCAGCCATTACGCCAGGTATAATTGCATTTTTTATACTACTATAAACTAGTTGTTGTACAACTGCAGGCATAACTGCCTAATTAAGTAAATAGTTACGTGATAATAAAAAAAGAAACAACCTTTAGCAATTATGATCGATAAAAAAAATTTGGTTGTATGAACTAAAGAAAAAATCAATTAAAAGGATACTGAGCAAACAAAAGAGCCAATTAAAATCCATTTGCAAAAATCGATGTAGATAATTTTCTCGTTTTCTGGAGCTTGTTCGTTTAGCCAAAATCATACGCATTATGGCGTTAATCTCTTAGGGTCACGTGGGAACATTGAAGTCTTACGTATATTATCAAGTCCAAGGTAAAGCATGACAACACGCTCCATGCCGATGCCACCACCTGCATGAGGTGGACAGCCGAAACGGAACGATTCAACATACGAAGCAATCGTTGTTATATCTGTAGCAAAAGTAATACACAGAATAGTTATTAGAAACACTGCACTTTTTATGCGTTCATAAAACTCACCGATGCCGTGATGTTTTGCGCGTTCAATTAGAAAATCGGGATCGTGTATACGTTGAGCACCAGAAAGAATTTCCTCGCCGCGCATGAACATATCATATGAGTTGGAATAAGTCGGATTGTTTGGATCGGGCATTGTATAGAAAGGACGTACCGCAAGGGGAAATTTGTCCAAAACGTAAACGTCAGTATCGTATTTGGCTTTTACAAGTCTACCCAAAAACTTTTCATTGGGTGTCGACAAATCTTCCTCATCGCCCGTTTCTACACCAGCTTCTCGCAACATTCTCACACCTTCCGCGAATTCCAAAATTAGTGGCGGTTCGAGGAACTTAAATGGTTCCACTTTATATTGTTGGTTTACTGCCGCAATTTCGGCACTGTAATTGTCGCGTAGACCTTTAAAGATTTCCGTGAATGTATTGGCAATGGTATACAGCACTTCGTGGTAGTGGTATTTGAAAGCCATCTCCAAATCGAGTCCAACAAACTCAGTCAAATGGCGATGTGTATTGGAGTCTTCTGCACGAAATACTGCCCCTACTGTGTAAACTTTATCGAAGTCAGCAGCAATAGCCATCTGTTTATATAACTGGGGCGATTGGGCCAAGTATGCGGAGTCTATGAAAAATCAAATTAATTATGAAAAATCATCCTTAATTACCCTTGAAGTAGTTAATTACCTTTGAAGTAGCTGACAGTGAACACGTTCGCGCCACCTTCACTGGCGGCAGAAATAATTTTCGGTGTATGTATTTCCGTGAAGCCCTTAGTCGTCAAAATATCACGGAATAAACGACATACTCCAGCTTCCAAACGGAAAATAGCTTGATTTGCAGGTGTACGTAAATCCAACACGCGATTGTCCAAACGTGTATCTTGGTTTACACGAATATTTAAGCCTTCTGGCTCCTACAAAAACAAAGAATTAGTTTGAACTGCATGGAATGCTGTGAATTGCTACGCACATCAGGGTTATCGGGGCGGGAAGCATCTTCAATTTGTAACGGTAGTTGCGGTTTGGCCTGCGACACTACGAAGAGTTGTTCGATACACAATTCAATTGTTTGTTCGGTACATGACTCAATCTTATTGGGAACTGAAACAACTTTAGCTTGGACATCAATTATGCCTTCTCTGTTCACGCTGCAAAATTTAGTTTAGCAGAATAAGAGCTTTTTTACATAACTTTTTCAACTTATCGTTAAACTTACTTGCCAGCAAATTTCACCATTTGCTTGGAAATACGATCACCTACAGCCAAAATGCATTGCACCGTACTGCTCTGCTGACGTAGAACTAAGAAACATTGTTTGCCTTTCGAGCGCGATGTGTGCACACGTCCACGAACCCACACCAGTTCATCCTTACTTACATGCTGACTCAACTCGTTAACGCGCACAAATTTGCGTTCCTCAAATTTTTCTTTTGATTGGATAAGCCCTGCGGAACCATATCGATCAGCTGAGACATCAACTGCATCGCCAGCTTCTTCGTTGTTAGCCAAATTTGCGGCTTTTTGCTCAGCTTTCTATGATATGTTGATACAGTGAACACTGACATTCGATAAATATTTTATTAGTCTAACCTTTGCAGCTTTTAATGCCTCCTTCGCTTGCTTCTTTGCTGCCTTCTTCGAAGTCGTATCGCCTTCAACTGCGCCGCTAGCGGTCGCTACATTCTCCTTATCAGCTACCATTCTTCGTGTTATCGGTTCGGCTACAAAAATAACCGCACGGGTACAAAAAATATTAAAATATTTAACAGCAAAAAAGTTCAGCAACAAGTTACAACACAAAAAAATACACTCATGCACGTCATTCAATGCGGCAACTAGCTCTACAAAATCATTTTTTGGGGGGAGGGGGGCCGGTTGATTTTCGACTGCAGTTTTCATTATTGCGTCATGTTCACAAATTTAGTTTTTGAGAGCAAAACTATATTTTTATATATACAAAAGTATTCCGCCTTCACCCACTATAGTGCATCGCTCTAAAAGCTTCAGATTGCTTTCATCTCGTTACTTTTTAGTTTGTGGGTCACAGCTGCATGTCTGGCACAAGTATCACATGGTGATTACCCACACAATCTTTGTTGCACTATCAAGCTGCGCTATTATTTCACTATTTGCCATAATATGTTTAAAAAATGTATGTTTTATTCACTGCTCACCTTTTCGAAAGAGTTTTGTATAGTTTTTTCCCGAATTTATTCTTAAAAACACACAAATTGCAACATGACACGCAAAGAACACGTTTCACATCCACTGCATTCCTCCAACTACGAAATTCAGCTGTCATTTTGCTCATTGTAGCAAATGCGGACGTGTCAGCACAGAGTTGCTTCTGCATTCTGGGAGTCAGAAAAGTTTTAACACAAAAATAATTTAAAGTAATAAAAAATCTTTACATAGTCGTAAAAATATATACATATATCTGAGTATGCACATTTGTAACATGAAAATTAATAATACATTTTCTCCTAAATAGAGTGCATCATATTCCCCACAATAGGCTGTAAAAATGTCACCCTGCGTTGAGTTTACAGAGATCCTTGCCATACTCTTCCAATACAGAGAAATTTAAAAATTTATTGTTACAATAGCGAAGTTTTGCGAACCGACTGGCAACAATCGCGAATAGGTGACTAGCAAGGAGCTAGAACTCCTTTCCACTTTAAAACCATTAAACCAAAAATGAAATCGTCATATGTGTGTGTGCAGTAAGGATGCACATTAACTCCCATCCCTCATCCCTATTATCAACACTGAACTGAAATTCTTTATTTTTGTTCATATTTTTATTTTCATTTGCAGGTATCCGGCAACACTATACTGTTGTCAATTCCAATGAGTTGTTATTCTCCTTTAAAATAGGAAAGTTGTGATATCGGTAAATGCATAACCATTCAATTTTCATTCAAATACTTCGATTACACATGTAAAAATAAGTAAAAACACGCGTGTCAGTGTATATTTTGTAAATTTAAGTGAATTTTAATGTGCCAAACTAAAGGGAAGTTCCCGAGCGCACTTTAAAGTCAGATAATTACAAAACTATTATTTCCGGAATAATTGGGAGATATAAAAGTTGTTTCTGAGCCACTTCATAACATCTCCACCAAGTTTCATTAATAAGTTATTATACTTTGTCTAAAATTGCTCATGTTACATTATATCAAACCCGACCCTTATTCAGTAAGTGGAAAGCCGCCATCTTGGAACATTTAAATACAAATTTGTCTAATTGATTGAACTTAATTTTCAATGAATTATGCGTGCTACTGTTACCCACACTTTTGGTTTTAAATGTCTGTTTCTAGTAATTTGTGTTGCGAAACGACACTTTTCTGCATTCTTGGGCGTTGAATTATATTTATTAAAAACAAAAATATAACTCCATTATGAATAAATTGTTTATTATAAATAGAAAAAGGCAATAAGAGAAACTTATGTTCGTACAGCCGCTTAGAATAGTTTTAAATCGTGAAGTTTGCATCTGAACAAAACTTCTGCCTTCAATTAAGTTGTACATGTGCATTTATAAATTTCTTATACAATATTTTTTTTTTTTCAGTTGCAATAATTTGCTTAATAATTTAATTCAACAGTGAACAAGTTTAAACACACATACAAACATATAAGCACATACTTACGTGCTTTAAGTGTGTGCACATACAAGCATATTTTACAAAATTGTACATACATTTATTTTTTAAAAAATAGTGACTTTTTAATTTCAATTTGATTGCTCATTTAAATATATGTTCTACATACTTTCATAAGTATGTAAAAAATTGCTTCTTTTCATTCAATATTCTTACAAAACCAGTCACATAGGAACTAGAAAATGTACATTAGCATATAACTAATTACTCCCAAAAAGTTCTGACTAATTTCAATTTCTAAACAACGATAGCCGCTGTTGTTTGAGTATAAAAGTTTGAGATGTTTTAATTTGATTTATTCGAAGAATACTTCTTTAGTCTCAGTAAAAGGAAGCATTGGTATGAAGAGGCAATTTCCCTAATGCTTCGCCAGAAAATTGTCCAGTTTTGGAGCATAATGTGAGAATCTTAAGGTACACAGATGATCGGTGGGCATTATTCATTTCTATATGCCAGATAAAGCTAGTTCGTTGAGGTTATTATCTTCCCATTATTGTGGGCTCATCAGCCATAGCTACTTCATCGTTCGGTGCCTTGGCACCCTTCTTCTTGCCTGAGTACCACATGAATAGCAAACCGCACACAAGGTTCACTACAAAAGTAAACCAAGCCAAGTAGACTCCATAGCCGTATCTGAAAAAAAAAACAACAAATGAATTGATTGAAAACTTGCATAAACATATACATTATATGTAACATATAAAGGGTGTTTTTTTAGAGGTTAGGTTTTCAAGTTGGCACTACTTTTTTCGTAGATGGTCTTTTTGACAGCTGTCACTTGATTTATGCTTAGTTTGGTTTGCCATTTCATAATGAATAGACTTACATCTGAACAACGTTTGCAAATCGAAAATAATGGTTCGGTTCGCGCGGTTCGAAATAATGGTTTTTGTTCAGCGATGAAGCTTACTTTTGGTTGAATGGGTATGTCAATAAGCAAAATTGTCGCATTTGAAGTGAACATAATCCACAAGCCATTGCTGAGACGCCGTTACATCCTCAAAAAGTCACTGTTTGGTGTGCTCTATGGGCAGAGGGAATCATTGGTCCATATTTCTTTAAAAATGAAGCCGGCCATAATGTTACAGTCAATGGAGAGCGCTATAGAGCCATGATTAATGACTTTTTCGTGCCTGAATTGGACGATGTTGATGTGGACGACCTTTGGTTCCAACAAGACGGCGCTACATGCCATACAGCAACGCAACAATCGATTTATTGAAGGAAACTTTTGGTGAGCGCATTATCTCGCGCCGTGGACCTGTGGCGTGGCCTCCAAGATCGTACGATATAACACCGCTGGACTATTTCTTGTGGGGCTATGTGAAGTCGCTTGTCTACGCAGATAAGCCCGAGACGATTGACGTCTTGGAAGAGAATATTCGGCGCGTTATTGCTGACATACGGCCCCAATTGCTGCAAAAAGTGGTTGAAAATTGGGCCTCTCGGCTGGAATTTATTCGAGCCAGCCGCGGCGGCCACTTGCCCGAAATCATTTTTAAAACATAATGGCAAACCCTTATCTTTATAATAAAGCTAAATTCTTGGCCATAACATTAAATTATATACATTTTATTTCATCTTGAAAACCTAACCTCTAAAAAAACACCCTATACATACTTATAAATATCGAAAGAAGTGTAAAACAAATTAGAATAAAGATTGCAACTTAGATTATGGCCAAGTGACAAAATGTTATCAAAACCTTTTGCTTTCTATAACCATGAATATCAACGTAAGTACTACGTGTAGTGTACCTGTGGTACTCTTGCCATCTATAACCATGAATACAGTTGTATAGGGTGGGCCATGTAAAATTTGCTTTTTGAATCGGCTATAAAAAAAAAACTAATTAATATTTTTTCAAACTTTTTTTTTATTTTGAAGATTGAACATTGTCATTTATGAATGAAAAATAATATCGTTCAAATGACTGCCACGACTGGCTTTACAGTAGGCCATTCGATCAACCCAATTTTTAAGCACATCTTGGATTGTTTGGGCTCCAATTTCATGAATGGCAACTTCGATTTCAAGTTTTAAAGCATCAATCGTCTCTGGATGGTTCGCATAGCATTTGTCCACAAATAATAGTCCAACGGGCTTAAGCCACAGCTCCGAGGCGGCTAATTGATATCGGAATTCAAAAACGGTAGCCAAAAGTTCGAGTGTAACTTTGGCAGTGTGACAAGTTGCACCATCCTGTTGAAACCAAATGTCGTCCATGTCATCCTCTTCAATTTTTGGAAACAACTCGTTGAGCATGTCACGGTAACGTTTGACATTTACTGTAACCGCGGCTCCTCGCTCATTTTCGAAAAAAATGGCCCGATGATGCCGCCAGACCAAAAACCGCACCAAACAGTGACTCGTTGTGGATGCATTTGCAACGTGTGGATTTTCTGAGCCCCAAATCCGACACTTTTGCTTATTGACGTAGCCAGCGGTGTGAAAATCAGAAAAGAAGAAGAAGAGTCACCACTTTGGAAATAGGTTTTCAATATTTCCCAATTTTGTTCAAGCGTATAGCGTCCCATTTCGTAAACGTCAAACCTTTAAGTAAATTATGAACACATTTGACATGCCATTTGTGTTACCATTCTCAAAAAAATAGGTGGTTCAAAAAGCAAACGCTATATGGCCCACCCTGTATAAAAGTTAATAAAAATCAGCCTAAAACAGTAGCTGTAGATTTTGTCTTCACAATTTAATATTTCAATTTTTTATTCCATTCTCTCAAATTTCAATCAAAGAATTACTTTACGGACTTTTTTAATCTTTAAACGAAGATGGCAAAATACTTGTATAATTACTTTTTGAACATTTTGGTAGCAAAACAGTAAAAGGTAAAGCCAAGTTAGTTGCACGTGCAGCCGGAACCGGAATTGATACTGTTAATTGCCCGATTGTGAAATGAGTGCAATTCCATCGCTTATTTTAAAGTTTTTATTAAAAGTACTTACGTAAGTTTCGCCCCATCGGGATAAGCATAGAACAAGTGTGTCCTGGTGTAATCTACGGATGAAATTAGCACTTGTATGACTACCACGGCGGAGGATGCCGACACCAAGTGAATACCACCTGCCAGCCGCTTAAACATGTAACGCGGATTCTTGAAAGTGTAAAATGAGAAAATCGAGCCGAGACCCATAACAAAGACGGTAATACAGGCGAAAGAAGCCTGTGTTCGTATATAATCTGCAAAAATACTTATTTTACTGCCGCGAATAACTTTGCAACATACATAGGTGTATACTCGCACTTACCCATTAACTCAACATCAATGCCGGGGTCACTGCGCAGCGCATTCGAATTTGGAAACATGTCGATATACTTGCAACGCTCTAGAAAAGTATAACTTTGAGTATTTTAGAACAATTTCAATCGAATCATTAACGTTTACCCGTTGATTGATAAATATAACCATTAGCTTCCCGGCCGCTACTTGGTGGCAGTGGTGGCACCAACTGTAATATCACCTGATGATCATTCAACACAAACGCCGGTACGCCCAAATCACGCACAAAAGGCCAAAAAAGCTTTGGCACATATTGCCTCTCATTCCAACCCTGAAATATCGCCAATTGGGCAGCTTCTGGTATGACAAAATAGTACGACGTCGAATTAACCATCACCTTTTGCAATGCCGAACCAAATGTTTGTCGGGCTTCAATATCTCGCACATTAAGTGGATCAATTGCAATGGGTTTAGCTAGCGCTGGTATTATTTCAGCACGTGTTGCATTTGTATTTAACACCAGATTTTGAAATGCTTTTTTGAATGTCTGAAATTCGAGCTCGTCATTACGTACCCAATGAGCAAACATACGTCGCTTAGCTGACTCTGTGAAACTTTTCATTGGCATTTCCACAATTTCTTCGCTGAATTCACGTACGAAGTTCAGATTTGATGCGTTTAGTTTGGCATCAAGGAGCGTACTGGGATTTACATAAGCTATTGAGGTGAAGTTGCGCACCACATTGGCGGTAGGTAGTGCATTGGGCGTTGTGGTGTAGCGACAATGACGCCACAAGCCGGAGTGTGAGTACATGAAGAAACGACGCGTCTCCGGTATGAATATGCCTAAAATGAAATGAAAAAGAAAAGTGTTTGAACTAAATTATTTACTACATTCGCTCAACAATAAAACAAACAATTCCTATACCCGCGCCCACTTGTGCACAGGGGTACGAGTATTATAATGGGGTTCACTTAACGGTTGTATGTAACAGCATAAAGTATGATGAGAGGAGTTATTTATCGAAAATTGGTATAGTTATAGGCTTGAGTATAATAAGAAGTAAACTGAGTAAATTGTGAGAACTCTATTTATAATTTGAGATTTATTCAATGTTGAAAGTTTAGGTATGCTTTTTTCAAGTGAAAGATCTTCGGTTCCCTTTAAAATGTTTATAAATATTTGATTTGTTGATTTTACAGGAAAACAATTATTTTTTTGTTCAAAATTCTTGTGAAATAACATTTTTTGTAAAACACTCCCTTCAGATTTTTTGCTCACCAATGTACATCGCGACACTTCGATCGATTTGCAAATGTCCGTATTATACGAGTACTAGGGCGGGTCGATTTAAAAATCGCTTATTGCTCTGTGAAAATCGTAATCTAGGGATCAAAATAAGAAACTTTGCCGAAGGAACCATACCTCTAAAACGAGTTCTGATATCCCCCAATTTAAAAATATCACCATTTTTGGCCTTTACATGAAAAAATCAGCTAAATGGCTATGTTTTTTCTTTATTTTTATTTATTTATAATAATATTTATTATTTATTTATAATAATATCTATGTTTTCTCTTAAGAAATTTATTTAGTCAGAACATATCGAGCCATTACCGCCAAAATAATGTATCCCACACCATAATCGATTTTTGTTTTGTTATCGAAATCGATAGTTTAACATCATTTGCATCATCTATCAAAATTTCATGGCTGTAGATTAAACCGTTAAGATTTTATAACAAAAACAATTTTAATGTAAATGCATATGGTGACTTGTTTACATTTTCTTTGAACGCTTGTGTGGGATACAATTAAATTCTCTTTTAAAATAAATGAAACACAAGGGAACAAAATAAAAAAAACACAATTTTTTGAGACTTTAATTAAAGATAAAGCTTTAGAACAATATGTCGAAGGTATGAATTTGTTATTTTTGCAAAATATGTTTTTGTTTTGAATTATTGGATATTTTTACAGCTCTCCCTGGTACCGTATAGCGATTCAGATGAATCTTTCGTTGATTTAAATGGTTTGGAAAGTTTAAAAGAAGTCGAGGAGGAAACGTGTGTTGGGAAAAGGGGCTACAGAAAGCAAAAGAGAATACCTAAAAGGCTGCAAAAAGTTAAGAAAAAAAATACGAGTGTTTTGTCCAACCCGTGCTTAAAGAAAAAATGTCCAAATTCGTGTCATGATAAAATTTCTGAAGATGAAAGAGTAAGAATAAATGAACATTTTTGGGGAATCGGCAACAAAATTAGACAGAAAGATTGGCTGTCTTCTTGTGTTAAACAAGTCGATATTAAAAGGCGATATGGAGAAAGTGACAGGAAAAAGTGCAGCTTTAATTATTTTATCAATATCAATAATAGCAGTTATAAAGTTTCTCAACAATTTTTATTGAAAACGTTGAACATTTCACAAACGATTTTAATATCCGTAATAAAAAATAGAAGTTCGTATAAAACTTGCCTTGAAAATATAAAAAAGCCAACTGCACACAACAAATCTGAGGAAGCAAACATATCGCTAGTAAAATCCTTTATAGTACAATTACCAGCGGTTCCTTCACATTATTGCAGGAATAAAAGTACAAAATTATATCTACCTCAAGAATTTCGAAACATAAAAACTGTATATCAGCATTATGTAGAACATTTGAAAACTATTAATAAAGTAAATAGTCACTTATCGTTAAGAGTATTCCGTAATATTTTTAGAAACAGTTTCAATTTAGGCTTTCATTTACCTATATTAAAAAAGATAAATGTATCTTATGCGAGAATTACAATAATTTAGACACAGAATCCAAAAAGCAATTGCATTCATCAGAAGAGTATCAAATTCATCTAAAGGACAAAGAGAAATGTAAGCAAATATTTTTGGAGGACCAAAAGCTATGCAATGAGAATGCGGCTTATTTATGTACAAGTTTCGACTTGCAAAAGGTCTTAAATACTCCCTATGGAAAAAGTATTACTTTGTTCTATTCTAAAAAATATTCATTCTACAATGAAAGTTTTTATGAGAGTGGTACAAGAGATGGGTTTTGTTTTTTATGGGGAGAAAAGGATGGTAAACGAGGGTGTAATGAAACAACTGCACAACTGTTTTCCAATACCTTAAATTAGTCGATGAAAGAAAAACCCAGTCGATAGTCCATCTTTATTGCGATAGCTGCGTAGGACAGAACAAAAACAGAGCTATGTGTGCGACATTAACTTATTTTGTTGAAAATTCTAATTTTGTGACTAATACAATATAAAAATCACATACTTGTTGCCTGGACACACCATGATGCCTGTTGATTCGATACATAGTACAATTGAATCGTTTATTCGGAATAGGGCTATTACTTTATTTTTGTTTTATCGAATATACTAAGAAATGTATACATTTTTTTTTTTTTTAATCAAATGTAATTTAATTTTAAGGACTAAGTAAAAAAATTAAATAAAAAAAAAACGGGAAGTCACTTCCTTAAAATAAATGTTTGTGTAACCCACACACTTTTTTAATAATAGGTTGCCAGAAGGAAAGCAAAAAAAATGTATCCCACAAAAACAACCCTTATGATGCAAATATCTATTTAAACTTATTAAAATTAAATGTATTACACAAAAAAATATTTACATTATAAATTTTAAAATAATGGCTTTATTCAAACTGATTTAATTTAAAAAAAACCTTCCCCTGTAAAATTTCGAGTTTGTGGGATACATTTTTTCGGCGGTTATGGCTCGATATGTAAATGAAAAAATTAATTTAAGTGAGTTATAGAAAAGAAACTAAAAAGTTCGACCCAAATTGGGGGACATCAGAATTCGTTTTAGAGGTATGGTTCCTTCGACAAAGTTTCTTATTTTGATCCCTAGAATATGATTTTCACAGAGCAATGGGCGATTTTTTTGGCTCCCCACAAAAGACACTAAAAGTTCAACCCAAATTGGGGGACATCAGAATTCGTTTTAGAGGTATGGTTCCTTCGGCAAAGTTTCTTATTTTGATCCCTAGAATATGATTTTCACAGAGCAATGGGCGATTTTTTTGCCTCCCCACAAATCGACCCGGCCTAATGTACAGGCAGCTGCGGTTGTCGAGCATTTAGAAACATATATTTACATACATACGAGTACGTATGCTAGCTCTTCGCTGTAGCAGCATTTTGTACTGATTTTTCATTGGTTCGCTGAACGTAACATATTTGATTACATCTCGAAGTATTTTGGAGGTCCCACAATGAAACTTTCAGGGATTACTGAGCGTTGCCTTAGCTATTATTGAAAAAATAAGAAAAAAAATTTGCAGGGAGTGATTTTTCAAAAATGCCACACAAAAAAAATTTCACAAAAATTTTGAAGAAAAAAACTTTCAGAAAACAAAATTTTTAGGCCATTCCATCAGTCCAATTTTTATTTTCCACAATTTAAGTTTTTATAAAAGGTTTTTTTCAAGTATTTCTGTTTCTAAAAAATAAAAAAAAAGAACCAAGATATTTCTCTTTAAACATTTCTATACCAAATATCAGCGCAGAATAAATATCAAAAATATTAACTTTTTTGTACAATTTTTTCAGTTTTCTTTTTATTATACTCAACCCTACATATAAACGAATTTACAGAAAAATGTATGATAATATCCAAAATAGTTGGATAACTTGACATGGATTCGCTCAGATGTCTTAAGCTGTTGATATTAAAGTGAAATATGGATGAAGGAAAAAATTCATTGCCAAATGCATTTTTAAGTATGGAATAAAAGAAAGTCAAAGTAACTCCAGCGCTAAAAGACTCTCGCCCAAAAATTCGGTTATTGAAAAATTCTCCATGTGAGTTCTCAGACCAGTCAAACTATTCTTTGGTAAACCTAGAGAAAAATTTGACGTCTACCACTTCCAAAATGCGCAGTTCGTGTCTTTGTTGATGAATTTTTCTGCATCAAACTCAAATGATTTGTTTGAGTAACTCCTATAATTTATTCTTTTAACTTCATTTCAAAAATAATTCAATTTCATTTAGTTTTTTTGAAATGAATTCAAATTCAAATAGTCTCAGTGACCTTTGAGTGCTATATTTTCACAAATTTATTCATCACTACCTGCAGAGTTGAAGAGGAAACCGACAAAATTAATGATGGAATCAATTGCGTTAAATCGTTGTATTTATTTTCAGTTTGCAACACCCACACAGTAAAAAATCAGGTGCAGTCAGAAGTATGGAGTTTCATGAAATAGTTTCACCTTAAATTTTTGCAGCAATTCTGCCTTAACAGGCATGTGAACAATCCTGTTAAAACCACACACAGTTGAAAGGCGTTGTCTTTCGGCTTAATTCGACTTGGTAATATTAAAATTCCTTTAATATTTTCAATTAACGGTATGCCATTACAGTGCGACTGCTTTTTTTTTGCTGCAAACTTGCAAATCCGTTTCATGGCAAATTTTGGGATTAGATTTTATTAATTTACGTGTCCGTTTACGTCAAAATGGTTTCCTCCTCTTCTACACTTTCAAGAATCCCCTTGCAAATTTTCGATTGGATTGGCAAATCTGTGGGTTTTAATACTTGCAGTTTGCATGTACTTTTGGTTTAAAAAAAAAATTAAATCTTTGTGCAGAATAATCTGCAGCGACTGTCTGATGATACCAAATTGAGGTTGTTGATCGCACAAACGCCTACTTTGAGAGCTTTGAGAAACTGTGTTTTTGGAGTGCATGCAAATTAGGACTGGTGAACTGTAAGAAGCCAAAAGGAGATTCTGCTGAAAAATAAAATGTTTTTCTGTTAACACTCGTAATACCACAGCCACTCTACATTGCTCCGTGTGACTTCTGGCTCTTCAATAAACTAAAATCACACCCTCTAGTCCAAAACATAGAACCAAAGTGAATTGACACGCAAGCTTAAAGTATCTTCGGAATTCGAATTTAACGGCTGTTTGAAAAAAAAACTAGGCTTAAGGGAAATACTTTCAACAAATCAACATGCCGTTTGATTATAATATAGTAAATAGTTCGAACATCCAATTGACTGACATTCAGGTTCGTGACTGGAATATTCTCGACAAATGCCGGCTTTCAGACAGCATCATTATTCACTATTTGTGACTAATAAGTAACATTGCTAGTGTATAATTATTGACTTTTAAGTACTATCGCTACTAGTGACTGCTTTATTGGAAACTTTGTAAATATTTTTAATCATAAGTAATTGTGAAAAGCATTAGGCAATATTTATAAGTTAAAAGGATTCCATATTATCTATCATTATTATTATTATTACTATTAGAAGGCCATTACGCACTGCGACCAGAGCTGATCTATTGTGAAAGGCCTATTTTGTAACCCTAGAGTTTTAAGCTTTTTAGAAATTTTAGTACAGTTTTGGGTTTGTTGTTCCAAAGATTGCATGGAGATACAACGATAACACCAAGGTGGTGAAGTCTTCGACTGCCCAACGCAGGGCATTCACAAAGCACATGTTCTGAGCTTTCTATGTCCATTTCGCAAAAGCGGCAGACATTGGTCTCGGATAGACCAATATTGTTTAGATGGTACCTCAGGCTGCAGTGACCTGTAAGGTATCCGGTTAAAAGACGCAGATCTACTCTGTTTAGTGAGAGAAGTTTGTCAGATATTCCTTTGTTGGGACTTAGGAGTAGTTTGGCTTGACGCTGACCGGCACAGTTTAGCCAGTGTGCGGCAAGTTTTCTTTCCTCCCATTTCTTAAGGAATTCATTAATGTGGCCTTTTGTCAGTCCACAGAAAGGCTCGGGACCAGTAAGTTGCATATTTGCTCCTTGTTTTGCAAGGTCGTCAGCCATTTCATTTCCCTCATGTCCTTCATGTCCAGGAATCCAACATAGTGTTACTGTGTTGAGGTTTCCTAACGTGTTTAGGAGGTTTAGGCAATCGTTTACCAATTTAGAGGTGATGGTTGTTGATAGAAGGGCTTTTAAAGCCGCTTGGCTATCTGAAAGTATGTAGATGTGAGTACCTCTCATTTTCCTTCTAAGGCATTCTCTCACACATATTTCAATGGCATGTATTTCTGCCTGGAATATTGTTGGGTAGGATCCCATAGGAATCGATTTTTTGAATTTGGGCCCATTGATTCCTGCCCCTGTTCTACCATTTTCCAATTTGGACCCATCAGTAAACCATAGCTGGGAGCCAGGTTTGAGAGTGATAGAGTTAGTTCTCCAGTCTGTTCGTTCATTGATTATAACTTGGAAGTTCCTGAAGAGTATTGCTTTGGGTGATAGTATATCATCCCTATGAAGAATGGGACTATGTAGGAAGTCTTCTAAGATCTTTAAATGTCCTTTCATATCCCCACTACCTTTTAGTCTTAAGGCACTCGAGCGAGCTTCCCTTTCAATTAGAATTGGAAGCGGTGGAATGTTCAGGAGCACACCCAATGCATCCGTGGGACATGTTTTCATAGCTCCTGTAATACCAACACATACCAGGCGATGCAGTTTGCTTAATTCGTTTGCCGCCTTTCTTTGCTTGACCTTGGGCCACCATGCTAAGGATGCATAAGTGACTATGCGTTTTACAACTGTGGTGAATGTCCAGAAGGTCATTCTAGGGCTTAGTCCCCATGTCTTACCAAAAAGCCTTGTACAGGCAAAGAATGCCCTTGTGGCTTTTGAAGTAACTCTCTCAATATGGGAGTTCCACGTAAGCGTTTTGTCAAGACTAACGCCAAGATAGTTCGCTTCTGTCGAGAGTTCAAGTGTTGTTCTATTAAGGGTCGGACATTTGAGATTTATGTTCCTTCTCCTAGTAAACGGTACAAGTGTTGTTTTGGATGGGTTGATGGCGAGCCCTTTTTCCGTGCACCATTTGTTTATTATTGTAAGGGCTTGCTGCATGCGATCCGAAATGGTTTCCTCATGCCAGCCTAATACATAAACTACTAGGTCATCAGCGTAACCCTGAGTGTAAAATCCTAGGTTATTCAGTTTGTGGAGAAGTTCATCTATGACTAGAGTCCACAGAAGAGGAGAAAGTACGCCACCTTGAGGGCAACCTCTTGTGGCTTTAATAGGTTCGATTGTTCCTCCTATTTCGGTGCTGATCGTCCTAGATTTCAGCATGAATATTATCCATCTAGTAATGGGTTCAGGTACCTCCTTTAGATATAGGGCATTATAGATTGCCTCATAGGAGGTGTTATCAAAAGCTCCTGATATGTCAATAAATGCACATAGAGCTATCTGTTTGGACTCAATAGCCTTTTTAATAACTGTTACCAGGCTGTGTATTGCAGTCTCAGTGGATTTTCCCTGTTGATAGGCAAATTGAAGTCGATGCAGTGGGAATTTATCTATCATGCACAAGGGGTGAAAGGGCAAAGGTATATATTTATTACATATTATATAATATATTAAAGATTACTTTAATACTATTAATGCAGAACATTTTTTAAAAAAATACGAAAAAGTTGTATTCAAAAATATTGATCATGCAATTTCACAAGAATTCATGCTTAATGATTTATGCCGATATTCTAACAGCACTAAACGGACATTGCAGTGAATAATTGGTCACTAATAGTAGTGGCTGGAGACGCTGACTGAATAACAACATAAATTTATCATCCAACGATGCTTCAACCAAATGATTTGCAATCAATACACGAAAACAGAATTATTTTTATCCAAAATATGTACATACAAAAGTGTTTATACGCTTTTTGTTTCGCCGTGTCTTATCCATTATTTCAAAATAATTTTAAGTATAATTTTACTGAAAACATTTTTCGATCCGAAATTTTTCAAATATCTGCTCGTCAAAATAATTTAGTGAGACTATTGCGAAAAAATGATTGCGCCATTGTAAATTAAATTAGACAACAAATTGAAAAAGTATTTTTTCAAACAAATTAGATGTGCTTAGCAAATATAAATGCTATAGAAACGTTAAAGCGAGTAGTCAAGTACAAAGGCTAAAGGCGGAAGTCAATGCTTCGGTGGACGTAGTGGACGCTGCCATAAAACGATTTTGCTATACGTATGCATGCATGTATGTATATGTATATGTATACATCTGTCCAAATAAACTATAAAAATTTTGTAGCGTTAACAGCTCATCGTAAAATTGCTAATTCAGCTTTGTATAGTCCCGTTTACTGTTTTAGACGTTTGTGTAATTGTCAAACACGCTTCCGAAATTTTAGAAAAATTTTCAAAGATACAAACGCGAAAATATTAACAATATTACAAGTAAGACAAGCGCTGCCGCGTAGCATATATTATAAAATATGCAGGGTGGGTCATCTAGTGTAGAAGAATTTATGTAATTTAATTCAGTTATACTTATACATAAAATTTTAATCAATAATTTTTTATTGGAAAGAGCAAGCCTTGCCATTGAATATGAAAGACAATTTCACTGAAATGATTTCCACGTCGGATCTTACAGTAGCCAATTCTGTCACCCCATTTTTTCAGCACATTTCGTTAATTTCGGCAGTTTTCTCACCAAAGGCTCACGACTTTATATTTTGATTCCTCAATGACCACTGGATGGTTTGCATAATATCTATCCTTAAGGGCGTTCCATAAAAAATAATCGAATTGAGTAAAATCACAGCATCTACGTCACAGGAAGTCACGATTTCGGGATATTATTCGATTGTCGATTTTTTATATTCGATTCTAATATTTATTGTATATATTTCCCAACTTAGTTCAAGCGGAAAGCGACCTATTTTATAAATGTCTCATGCGGTTCCCAAAGCATGCAATTCACTTTCTAAGTAATTCGCGGCGCATTCGTAATTCACTTTGGCAGCTCTCCTTGTTTTTGTTCTTGCTGTGGCAGCATAAACATTCTCCATACCAGCATGGGAAATGTTGTTGGATGGACAGTCCTTGATCGGATATAGATAAGCCCGCTTCGTTCCGGCAACGTAGAACCGAGCGTTGTGGATTCTCTTTCGTGTTATTGTTCTTTGTTTTTTATTACTATTATTTGCTGCGTATATCGGTGATGGAGAAAAAATTAAGTTAAAACTAAGATTTTACTTTATTTTATAGCGAAATTTGTGTTAATTTATTTCTTCCATTATTCAGCAATAAGAAAAAGTACCAGCAAATGACAATAGTTCTTAGAAGAATAGCTACTTCAATAGCTGTAACTGCACCTCAAGGAGGCGGAACAGTTCCTCAGATAACAATATGGTTTCTTCCGCAATTCTCGAGGTGTTCAGTAACCTCCTTAAAATAATAATTTTTTTCACAATACTTGTTTTTTGCTTCCATTATTAAAATTTTACTTTTTTTGGTTATCATTCTCTTTATTTACCCTTTCGTTTTTGTTTGACAGCTTGTTTAGGTAAGTTTCCGATAAAAATTACGGAAGAGAACGATTGGTTCGTAATTGGTAATGGAAACTTACGAATGAGGAGTTCGCTCTCAAAATTTTTTATGGCGAACGGCCTTATTCGAAAGTTAATTAGCAAATGAATTATGAATGAGAGAGCGCATTACTTGCCATGGGCACATAGCCAAGGTGGATTTAATAAGGTGACAGCATTCACCCAGCTGAATTTTTCGCCGTAGGGATGGCTTACGTCAAAATGATATGCTTTGTTTGTATGTATTGGTATGTTTACATTCGTATGTTTACATTTGCTTGCTGATTTTGACGTGATGCTTGCACCAAACGCAACAACAAATACATGTAGGGTTTTACTTATATGTGTTTGCTGTCACCTGTAATAAATTTGCCTTGGCACATAGCATAACCGTAAACTAAATTTTTAACACATCTCGCATGTAATTTTGTGTAGCTGTCAAATTAATAAAAATCGATAGTTCAAATGCTTAACATTGGATTGACCACCCTGTTTATACAATTTTGTCAGCGTAATTGCTTTGTGGGTGTATGCTCATATTTGTTGTTATTAAAATAAATAAGTAGCATTCGTTTTTGTTGGCATGGTAAAACCCAAGTTTGCATAGTCAACTGAAAATAGCTTTCTAAATCAATGTACCTACTTACTTTATACCTAAACATTCGTGGGCAATTTGCTTACCTTTTCCACCCGTAATAATAACCCAATGATCCGTAGAAATGGCCACGATCCACATAACTAACGAGACCACCATCAGCACGCTGCAACCGAGTAGTACGCGTCGTTGGAACATGTACGCGGCCATTAGCGGCTTGCGCTCCTCCTCCCGACCCAATGTCGAGCTGGAGACGCCACTTATCATTTTGCTGCTAGCTAATGTCGCGGCGTTACTAAGGAATTTATAATTGCAGCAGTGCTTTCCTGCTGTCTTCTAACGCCGTTATTATGCTCGCTGCTCCTGCTTTGCGTTGGTTTTTAGTGAGCGTGTGAGCGTCTTGTATCATCCATAAGCAGTGTAGGCGCCAATTTTGAAAACTGTAAAACAATTAAAAGAAAAAATATTTTAAAGAAAATTTAGGAAGATCGTAAAACGAATGAGCTATTTATTTTTATCTAAAAATAGGAAGCATTAACATTATATTGCTCTAATTGTTTTTGACGGCAAGCTTGATAAGTAGCATACAACCAATTTTGTTTAAATTTAAATAAAACAATTATACAAAGTCTAAGTTTCCGGCGAAACTGAAATTTATATACCCTTTGCAGGTTTTTAATTTAAATAAATTTGATTTATTTATTTTCGTGAAAGTAGTCCGTTTTCGAAAGTTTCATTTTATTGCATTCCTTTCATTTATTTCATATTTGGTGCATTTTATTCGTTAGTTACACAAATATGGTAATTTTTGTATATCACCGTTATAGGGAAGTTGAACGCTATTGTTGACCGACCTCGCCCAATTCAAATGCCAACTTTCTTCATGCCAGCAGTAACATGTTTTTAAATTTTTTTTTTGCATTTTTTTTAATTTGATTTTTTAAATGAAGAACCTTTCAAGAATATTCTGTGAAAATTTTAGATGAATCGGAGCAAAACTTACAAAGATACAGCCATGTAAGTGTTGCTACCTACCTGGCTCAACCGCGTTTAGCGTTAGCGTTAAAGCGTTTTTCCCACAACTTACGTTTTCAAAGTCGGTGCCCCTCATAACTTTGAAACTACTGCACCGATCCTTTTGAAATTTTGAACACTTTTTCTGTAGATGTTTTCAAGGTAACGCCGAAGAGTTTTTTTCGAATTTGTTCATACTTTTGTTTTTACGGTAACTAATTCACCGATTTTTTACGCGAAAATCGTGTTTTTGACTTTAACGTGTTCCCAAAAATCGAAAAATTTTTAATTTCAAAAAACCCTCTCGGCGTTACCCGGAGAAAACGATTATCTAACGAAATAACTTTGGTTTTTCGATTTCAGATGATTTAACACCGAGTTATGAGGGGCACCGCAAAACTACTTTTTTTGAGATGCGTCCGAATAATTTCTGCCATTGCCGTATTTTTAAATATTTTTGGATGAAAATTTCACAAAATATACTTCAAATGTTATAGTTTTATGTAGTAAAAGATTTGATGAATAAATTTTAACTGTGTCATCAAAAAAAAAAATCATAAAAATGTGCCTTTTTTCCCATGAATTAACGTTACCCCCCCCTTAATTTTTACGAGTTAATGTGTGAGCAGATCAACGTACGGATGGGCAAATATAAACAACTAATTCGATTCTTCGGCTGAGCGTCGTAGCTGAGTGGGTTGATGCGTCACTACCATTCGGTAGGGACCGGGCTCGGACGCGAAACACCAAATGATACCCAAATATTTTCGAATAGCAGTCAATGGCAAACCTCCGAGTGGATGTATTTCTGCAACGAAAAATCATCTGCCGTTTGGAGGCTCCATGAAATACGCCCTTTTTGGGTGTTTGGCCGAGCTCCTCCTCCTGTTTGGGGTGTGCGTCTTGATGTTGTTCCACAAATGGAGGGACCTACAGTTTCAAGCCGAAACCGAAAGCCGGATATTTTTTTATGAGGAGCTTTTTCATGGCAGAAATACACTTGGAGGTTTGCCATTGCCTGCCGAGGGGCGACCGCGTCTTTCACCGAGATTCGAACCTACGTTCTCTCTGAATTCCGAATGGTAGTCACACACTAACCCATTCGGCTACGGAATATGTAATAAAGGGTGATTAATTTAGAGGTTCTGGATTTTAAATTGAAATAAAGCAACGAAAATTCAAATTGATTGCGCAATCTTTATTATTTTTGTGTAGAACCATTCATGACATTTATTTTTTTTTTAAATAATCCCTTTCAAATGTTGGCCGCAACTGCCGTAATTCTGGCATCTGCAAAACACGAATTTTGAATGCCTCGCTGGAGGACTTCGGTCGATATCTCGTGAATAATTTTAGTAATGTAGGTTTCCAATGCCTCAATCGAAGATGGTTTATCCACAAAGCATTTAGACAGTAAATACCGCAGAAATAAGGGTTAAAAAGTGTGATACTAACTGATCTTCGTGGCCAATCCGCCCTTCCGAGTCGAAATGACGACGCTGTATGGAGAGTAGTGTCGTCTTGTTGGAACTAAATATTGTGGAGATCATGGGTTTTAATTCCTGGCACCAAAAATCGTTTATCATGACGCGATAGTGATCGCCATTCACTGTTGCATTGGCGCCAGTCTCGGTTTTGAAGAAATATAGGCCGATGATTCCTTTAGTTCATAGGCCACAGCAAGCCGCACCATCAGTGGCTGATATGGTTGTTCTTGAATGGCTTCGGCTTGCTCTTAGACCCAAATATGGCAATTTTGCTTATTGACGTAGCCATTAAGCCATGGGCTGAATAAAATTCGGGTTGCAAAATGTGGACCTTCAGCAAATTTTCAAGAGCCCAACGACTGAAATTATGACGCTTTGGAAGATCGGCCGGCTTTAAATCTTGGACTAGCTGTATTATATACGTTTTCCAATCAAGGTCTTTCCGTAAAATCGCTCAAGTAGTGCCATAAGATAGGCCAAGTTGTTGAGATCGGCGCCGAATTGATTCTTCCGGGCCTTCGGAAAATTCTCATTTACGACCCCAATATTCTTTTCTCTTCGGGCTGTACGTGGTCTAATCGGTCGAGTATCATGTAAAATTATTCTCAATTTTGCCGATGGTTTGTCGAATAGTGTGTTCCATAGGACGGTGATGTCCACCATAAGTTGGCCTGAGCGTCGATTTTCGTAATACAATTGTTCGGTTTGTTAACGTTGTTGAGGCGTAAGTCTTTCCATGATGAAATGTCACAGAATACTGAGAAAAAATTATGTACTTAGTTTGACAGTAGTCACGCGTGATCTGTCAAAAAACTTTATTGGAAAAAGTACCTACAATCTGATCACCTTTTGGTTGTTACTTTAATTTAACATGAACATTAAAACCATCGTTGTTGAATCCCATTTGTAGGGTAGAGCCAATGAAAATTGCTCTTCTTGGAGGCACGCCGTTCAGAACTGGTGTTGACTGAAAATTCCATTTACTAACTTTATTATAAGTAAATCTCGTAAATTTTATGACTACTAATGCACAACACCTTCCGGGGAAAAAATTAACTAACACTTTTTAGCGACGTTAAATGTGCACTTTGTTATATTACAATTTAATGAGCTATAAAACTTCGTAGCCTAGTTTTTTTGAAGAATTCTGGTTGAAAGTTTGAAATTTTGAGGAAAATTTCTCGAATTTTTATAAATGTTGTACAAAGTATGAAACTTGGGTTATAAAATTTTAATAGTAAAATAATTGAAATTTAAAAATTAGTAAAGAAAAAGTCAAAACTTGAAGAAAAACAATATGTGGGACTTTTAAAATAATTTCAGGAGGTGTATCTGTTAAAAAAAAAAAAAATATAAACTCTTTAAAACTCCAAGTATGTGATTTTATTTTACACTGTTTTTATATTATTTCACATGAAAAAATTAAGAAAATTTCGAAATTTTTAGCACAGCTTTGGTAAGTCTAGCGCGATGTATTATGGTGGCTTTGGTTAAAATCAAAAGTTACTAGAGTTAAATTATTTTTCTAACTGTCACCTCTAGCTGACCTGTTACATTGGCTATTGTTGTTCCATGTTACATCATAAACATTTCGTTGGCCACTTACATATACTACTTGGAAGAGATTGTTTTCCTTTAATTTCTTCTTAATGTTTTTTTTATATTTAACTAGCAATCCCGGCCCGCTTCGCTGGGCACAGTAAAATAGAATAGATATGGTTTAGAACGGAAAAGATATGGTTTTCATATTATTTATTCCTTTATTCTTTATTTAAGCGCTTAGGGATAAACAATATTTTTTGTTTTTCTATTTGTTTTTGAGTAAATATAAAATATAAATTGAAAATCAGGAAAAAAGAAGATTGTTTTTAAATTTCAAATCAACGCAAATGAATAACTAAGAAACACTCGTCTTTTTTCCTGATCATCCATGAATTTTTCGTTTCAATTTATATGTTTTATTAAGCATTGGAGCTTTTTTAACCATTATCCATTTAAATTTTTCAAAAAAAAAAACGAAACATTTTTTTTTTCCACGAGCACATAATTTCATTTGAACATTCGGATTTCACATTAAATTCTCAAATTTCTTAAGAAATTATTCACTGTTCCAAAATCCACTCCAAAAAAATTCACAAAAAAATTTTACACTTTGCACTTACGTCTTCTCCTTATGGCATCCAAATCAGAAAGAAATATTGACACACTGTCAATTTGACAGTTCAGTTCTGCCCCAAGCGTTAAAAAAGTAAACGACATTATGGCTGGTTCAAAAGAACGCTGTACGGGTTGCCAGTGTTCCGAATTACTACCAAACTTTATGAAACCCATTTTCAATACTTACTTAACAATGTGTGTCACGGAGCGGCATGAAAAATACTCTGAACTAAAGCATTCACGAACAGCTTCCATTTGATACCCATATTGTACATACACATCCGAAGGTTACCCGGGTCCACGTTTTGAACTATATCTCGAGACCCTATCTACCAATAGGTATCCAAACTATACGGAAACCATCTTCAATACCTACTTAACAATGTGTGTAAGTTTGGTTTAATTCGGTGCAAGGGCACGGCGGGTCCACGGTTTGGCATATATTTCGAGACCCTAGTCATCAATAGATATGAAAATTACCCCGTATTAAAGCACTTATCAACAGCTTTCATTTGATACCCAAATTGTACATACACATCCGAAGGTTACCCTGGTCCACGTTTTGACCTATATCTCGAACCCTATCCACCAATAGATATCCAAACTATACGGAAACCATCTTCAATACCTTCTTAACAATGTGTGTAAGTTTGGTTTAATTCGGTGCAAAGACACGGCCGGTTAGCGAACACACACAAAAAGTTGACTTTATTTTATATATAAGATTTATTTATATTAATTTTTATTTGTTATATTATTTCTGAGTTGTCAAAGCTTTAACGTAGTATTTATCCAAAATACGTAACATTTTTTTTATTTTAATGTTCTAAAAGTCCCACAGCTTGTCAAAAAATCCGTGATGCTACTGTCATCTACGGTACATTGACGTTGAATTATGCTATGCGCTGCATTGCCAAGTATGTGTGCGTGGGCGTGCTAAGGTGTGCTTGTAAAAGCGAGGAAAATAGTTGGATTAAGAGGCACAAGTGGTCGTCAATTTGGTCGAAATTTTAATGACAATTTGCAGAAAGATTTTTGTGCATATGTGCACGTATTTAGATCTGCCAAAACACTTGACTGCCAAAATTGCGTGCGACTTAATATTTTACTAATTTATAAGAATGTTTTCTGCTGTCGCCATCAGTCTTTTGCGACCTACATTATTATTTTTTACTACCATGTAGTTGTTGTTGCTGTTTGCAAATATGTGTTCGTGCGTGTTTAGCTACATATATGTATATGTTCGTATGTGTAAGTAAATAAAACGCATTGAAATAAATGAATTTTCAAATTTTCACTGCTAGAATTCGAAAGCAAATAGGGGAAATATTATGCGATTTGTTTTAAGGGGTGCCGAGTGTGATTGTGGGCACGTGTATTTCTGTTATACCTTGAAATTAAATCCGAAAACGAAAATCTTACAAATAGATCACTCATCAGCGTTAGCTGTTTGCTATCATAAATGGAGAAAAGAGCAAAAATATGCGTACCTACAGTATGTATGCGTGCACACATGTTGCTTTGACAACATATGTATGTGCTTTTTTTTGAAGAAACTAAAAATAATAATTACTTCGATGCCTGAAGGTGAAAATATTGACTAGTTTTAAGAATTATTTGTCTAGTTTTCAAAAAATTATTGAAGAATTTCTCTGTCATATATGATGCATATATGTATTCGAAGGATATTTATGGGGGACGAACAAACCGAAGTATGCACATAAATAAGAGTGACCCAAAATATGCTCCGGCATGTTTTTTGTTTTACGTTTAAAAAAAATATATGTATATAATTTGGGCTATATTTCTTAAATCATATTTTGGCGTAATTTTTAATAAATGCATATTTCGCCAGAAAAAAAATTATAAAATCAGTGTGATCTTTGAGTCAATTCAAACTCGCACTTAATACCAAAATTCATGCATACCCGGCAAATTCCGATTAAAAAGTTTGAAGCTTTGATCAAATTTTCTTTAAATTTGTGTTCAGAACTATGAGAATCAACTATGTTTTCGTAAAAAATTATTAAAATGAAAAAAAAAAAATAATAAATTGCTAAAATTTGTCAATAATAGGGCTGCTACAATTTGCCCTTAACGACCGTTGCGGCAACGCATTCGGCTGACGTGACTTGTAAAACATACCGTGGTGCCGCAATGAAAGTATTGCTGCATATACACAAAAAAGCAGCAGATGTTCTTTTCGTGAAAGCTAATACCATATTTTGAATTGTATAAACAGGTTTTTGTTCGCTATGAAATATATAATAAAATTAATGCGTATTGAGGTAAAGAGGGTTTTATTGGAATTTAGACGGTGGGTGTGACCATAACTTCGGGATCTGGACGCACATTCATTTTTCTAGCCTAGCCTATTCTCTACTCTTGCAATAATTATGTTTTTTGGAATCTTTATTCATAATAAATAAAAACAAAATAGCAAAAAAAATAAATGGTGCGCCACCGCCTGGTTTCTTACTGAAAATATTGTAAAAAACATCGTTCCATATTTTTTAATTATTTTGTTTTTTTTTTATTATAAAAAGAACAAACCTTTCGATTTATTGTGGCATATCATTTATTTCAAATTGCCGCCTCAACAGTAGGTTAAACAGTTGTGTGTTTACATGCCTGAATCCTTTCTAAAAGATCGAACAAAACATCGATCTTTAACGGTATCCAATCGCAGTTTTGCCGAGTATAATTGCAAAGATCAAAGCGGCTGATTACACTTTTATGGAACTTCATACGATATCATTGTATTGTTGGACGATTTGTGTGGCACATAGCACAAACTTGCTGAAACAAGAAAGTGAGAAACTGTTTCTTCTTGATTGCAGCTTCTACATCTATTGTTGTACTGCCACTCCATCTTCCTGGCATGGTCTCCCAAAAGCCAGTGACCGGTTATTGTTGACGCACTTCAGCAATATGTCTGCTCGTGCCTTTCTTAACAACTCGTCAGTTCTGGATTTGTTGAAATTGGGCCACGTTGCTTAGTTATTTTGCAGGTATCCGTGTTGGTCCATCTGTCAACAACGCTTGCCGCTTACGAGCCCTAATCGCGATAATTCTGCTTATTTTCTAGTTCCTTATAGACTACACAGGGAATACTTTCATATAGAAATTGATAACTTATTGACGCTCACACTGTCATACCGCATTATGTTCCTCTTTGTTTGAGCGTGAGATTTTAGAAGAATGACCACAGACTTCACAATGCCGGTATTTCAAAAGCCCTTATTCCGCTTGTTAAAACTTATAATATTTCTATCGAATATCTCTAAGGTGCTGCCTATCGCTTCTGCCACTTTTCTAGCAGACATATTGCCTACGTTCCATATTATTATTAACCTGCAAACGCATAGAATCTAAACGTAGTAATGACCATTTTTGGTGGCAGAGTTTCACCTATATTATTATCTAGACTCTCATAAATGCACTCAATTACTCTTTCTGTTGGGAACATATTTCCTGTTGGGTGTTTGTTTGGCACTCCTCTGATTTTTGGTGTGAATCTTAGTTTACAAATGGAGAGACGTATAATTACACGTCGATTATGAACGTCCGAGGGTGTTTGTTTTTCTATAAGAAGCGCTTTCATGGCGGAAATACACTCGGAGATTAGCCATTGTTTGCCGAGGGGCGACCGCTATTAAAAAAAACCTATTCTACCACTACCACTAGTTGTCTTATGCGTACTTTGGGTTTCGAATTCTTGATGAATACGACAGTGGAAGCAGTAAACTTTTGAATAGCCACCACGCAAGACGAACTATTACTCACCTATACTTCAGTCAGGCCGTCAGGCCGTCATCCCGTGTTTGCCATTATAAATAGTCAATATTTCGCACGCCCTCTTCAAAAGAGGCATAATTTAAAATTTTAATTGCAAATTTCTGAACTAAAACAGAAAATGATGTCAAGTGTTTGTCTGCCTCAAGAATTGAACCTAGGATCTCCTGAATAGATTGTTTGGACGTCTGTAGCTATGCCAGCCAGGCTACATTTTTCTTTCTTCTAGACAAAATCTATCGAATTTAAAGTGACTGAGAACTATAATATTATAAAGGGATACCAGTCACACCAGAACTCATTGAACGAATTTGTTACTAGCTCCGAACTATCGCTGTCTATGATTCATCAGGTGCTTTGTGGAAAAAGGAAAGAGATCGAACAAGTTGGGGTTCAAAATTCGCTTTAACAGCAAAAATATTACTTCCTCATTCTACATATGAAATGCATGTATGTATGTATTCTTATATACTCGTGCGGTATGTATCTAAGTAATGTGCATGCACGACATAGCACTTAGTGAAGTAACCGAGCTCCTATACCATAACGTTTATGAACGTACTGGCCATTTTGGTAATCTAACAATCTTACAAACTAGAAGATTTCAACATGTGTGACTTTTAGAATGTATAAGTATAAGTATAGTACATGCTCGTATATTAACTTGTTGCACGCAAGAACTCATTCCTTAAACAACGAGTAGAGTTTGTCTTGCGAACTAATTGGAAATTAAGCACATATTAGCATGCATTTTAGAACGCATTTCAACGAATTTTTCACATTTGCTTCCTTAATTGGAGGTGGGGATTTTCAGTTAACACATTCCTTTGTGCGTCACCTTGATTTTCTTAGGACATCGCCCTGAAAAAAATATGCATTTTGAAATGCTCGTATATAGTCCCTAAAGGCGATGCATTCTTAGTAAATACATATACGATTGGGTAGCCAGGATGAGCTTCACTTCAGTTCAATTAACGCAGAGTAATTTTATTTGTTGGTGCTCTTTGAAAGTTCACACACATGTTATTGTGCTCTTAACAGTTGTGCTCCCAGCTCTCACTGGTACTTTATGAAGTATTTGCGAAGTTGTCGTTGCCCTGTGGCATTTTACAAAAAAACAATGCTTAACAGAACTTTTAAGAGCTATGTAAGTTTTTGTAAATTTTGCTTTTCATTTTATAAATTCTATAGCTTCAAACACCCATATGCATGCATGCCAATATGTATGGTTGAGTGAGTATACAAGCACATTGCTTTATTTTGTTTTGGCGCTTTTTTTACTCTTCTGCTTGCTACTTCCTCGAGCTACTTGGCTTCTGTTAATGCCTTCTCAAGTGCTTTTGTATACATGCATGTGTTGGCCTTTAAGTATTTTTTACTTTTGTATATTTGTGCTCTTGTCTTTTTTGAGATTTTCCCATTTTTCCCCCATTTGTTTTAAGTGAATAGGTTCTCAGTTTAAAGAGCTGCTGATAATTATATTTTACTCATCTCGAATGCTATGAATAAAATAAAAAAGTCAAAGTTGCTGTGGTTAGCGCATAAATTTTAGATAAAATAAAAACAAAACAAAAAAATGGGAGGTTCGCTGTTAGAAATTTTCGAATAGGTATGAATAAAATGAAAAAGTCAAAGTTGCTGTGGCTAGCGCATAAATTTTAGATAAAATAAAAACAAAACAAAAAAATGGGAGGTTCGCTGTTAGAAATTTTCGAATAGGTATGCCCCTCAAAATGAATTCGCGTTTCTCAAATGTTCTTTAATGATTTTTTAATATTGTGTTTATAGCAAATTTTTCAATTTGACGGTTTTATGATTTTTTTTTAATTTTTTGCTTGTGTGATTTTTATATGTATTGCAGGGTACGCAACATTTAAATATTTTCTCAGTTAATTAGCAAGCATGGAGGTAATTAAAACGTTCCACCATCTGTTTGAGTCTCTTTTTCCTGGTAAATATTTTCATATACCCATCTATGCTTTCTATTAGACGATACCATGCAGAAAAACTTACCAGTTCTGAACTACCTTACCATAATTTTCTCTTGCAGCCGAAGTAGTTCAATGTTAATTAATAGGCAAAAGAAGCAAATTCTTAGTTCCATCAGTATATATATTTTATATTCATCTAATCTTTTCATGTCTCGTTATTGTTTGAAGCATTCTTATATATATAAATAAGTATACATAATTGGCGCTTAGACCACTTTTGGGTGTTTCGCCGAGCTCTCCTCCTATTTGTGGTGCGCGTCTTGATGTTGTTTCACAAATGGAAGGGCCCTACAGTTTGAAGCTGACTCCGAATGAAAGATACATGTTTTTATACGAAGCTTTTTCATGGCAGGAATACACTCGGAGGTTTGTCATTGTCTACCGAGGGCTACCGTTATTAGAAAAAACTTTTTCTATAATTTTGGTGTTTCGTGCATGGAAATTCGAACCTACGCATTTCTGAATGGTAGTCACGCACCAACCCATTCAGCTACGGTGTTTTGCATGCACCTGAAATTGATAATTTTGCAACTGCCAAAATTCTACTTACTTTCGAACTAGTCTGACAACTACTTCAGATACCACTCCCTGAACTAGAACTACAATAGCAAAAATGGGGTAGAATTTTACGTATTAGTAGACATATTAACAACGAGCAACCTAAAAAATTTTGAGTTGTGTAGCTGTGCAGTGTGAAAAGGTTTGTTTTTTTGTTGAGGTGGCACAAAGCATTGTGTGGGACTTGCCTTTCGACTCACCCACTAAAACCCACCCCAGTTAAAGCTGAAAAGGGTGTGAGATTTGTTAAGTGTGCCTCGGTCTATTGAAATGCAATCCGATCACAATAAAAAAAATCCGGCTTCCAGATAATTTCATTCTCGTGTTGTTCGGTTTTTCGGTAGTAGCGTCGCCTAAGTATCTGGTCTTGGACCCAGTTTGTCCGTAAAGCGCATTTCGGTGTGATTTTCTTTGAAACCTCTAAAATCCTCTACTGTAATGATTCACTGTTATCTTCAACACACTTGGATTGATCAAATCCAGAGCAGCAGATACATTTCTTAGAGGCCAATCCATTGCAGAGTAGTGCTGTAAAATAAACTCGAACTTGAGATTTTCTTTTCCAACTATGCAAGGTTTTTGTGATTTTGAAGAAATCACTAAAAATAGCTTTTGCTGGGTGTATTTTATGTCGTAAGTTCGGAAGATAAATCAAGAGCCTGCAGATTTTAGAATGTTATTTTACAAATGAATACGAATGGTGAACTTTTCTTGATTTCTTCACAAATACTAGTATAATAAAAATAATTCTATTACGCAATTTAGAAAAATTCTTCAGATTTACTTTGTCAGTCAAAGTTTATTTTTAGTCCCTTTCAAATACAAAAAAATCGCAAATGGGGCAACATATTTCATCATCAACAACAACATTAGTCAAAAAGGTGATTTTTCAACATAACATTCACATATTGAGGCGAACCTGGTGGGCATGGCGTGTGTGGCGCGTTGTCAACATCGTTTAGCGAAGACCGATTGACATATTTTGGCATACTTAAGTAGATGTGTATGTACCCAGCAGGGAAAAGCCAAACTAGTATGAAAACAAGCGCAACCAAGTTCCCGCTTTTTTTTTATGAAAATACAACTTTATTTTGAAAAATGCTTACAAGTGAATCATGGAAAGTATTGCCCGTCGCTGGCTACTACTTTTTCCCATCTTTCTGGTAGATCTCGAATACCGTCGGGGTAAAACTGTTCATCTTTTGAGGCTATCCACGGATCAAGCCATTTTTTGATGTGATTCATATGAATGGAACTGCTGGTCAGCTAGACCATGTGCCATCGATCGGAACAGGTGATAATCGGACGGCACAATATCTGGAGAGTTAGGCGGCTGGGGTAGGATTTCCCATTTCAGTGTTTCCAGGTAGGTTTTAACGGGTTTGGCAACGTGAGGCCGAGCGTTGTCATGCCTCTTCGCATATTGCGGCCGCTTCTCGCGCAGTGCTCGGCTCAATCGCATCAATTGAAGTCGATACCGAACCCTAGTGATAATTTCGCTTGGTTTTAACAGTTCATAATAAATAACACCAACTTGGTCCCACCAAATACATAACATAACCTTCACAGCTTGAATATTCGGTCGAGGCGACGACGTAGAAGCATGACCGGGCAGTCTCCATGACTTTCTTTTCTTTGGATTGCTGTAATGAATCCATTTTTCATCACCCGTCACGATGCTATGAAGAAAACCCTTCCTTTTTTGCCGCTGGAGCAGTTGTTCACAAGCGAAAAAACGACGTTCAACAACCCTTGGTTTTAACTCATAAGGAATCCAAGTCCACGGTTTCTGAATCATTCCCAAAGCTTGCAATCGCTTGGAAATGGATAGGCGGGTAACTCCTAATACTGAAGCAAGCTCTTCTTGCGTTTGACACGGATCCTTATTGAGCAATGCCTCCAATTCATCGTCTTCGAAGGTTTTTGGCCTCCCTTCACGCGGACGGTCGTCAACATTAAAATCACCGTCTTTTAAGCGACGGAACCAATCTCGGCACGTTGTTTCACTTAAAGCTGTATCTCCATAAACTTTTTGTAGCTCTCGAGGCGCTTCAGCCTCCGTTTTTTCGAATGAAAGAGGAAAATCAACACTTCCCGCAAATGACGATTATTCGGCACAAAATCAGATATTTTCACAAAACCAAAAGTTTATGATACCAAAAAAAAATCACTAATGTGTCGAAGCAGTTTATTTACCATATGTCTAAGCTTGGTTTATGACATTTAGGTTATGTTAGAATCGACTAGCACACACTGCTGGCGGCATCTATTGACAAGCAGCGGGAGCTTAGTTGCGCACCTAATGGTTCAGATACTCATATGGTATGTAATAGAACAAATTATACTAGTTCACAATTGACTAGAATAATATCAGTAGTAAAATGATTAATTTGTCTGCAAATTAGTTGATTTTGTTGAATAGATTTATTGGACGATCGTATCACACATCCAAATTAGTCCTATTACAAGGATTACTGCGACGTAACACTTTGTTTTTAAAGTTGGTTTCAAAGTTGTAAAAAGTTAGTAGCAAGAGAAATTTGAGAAGACTTATAAAAAGCAAAGGAAGGTGCATATATTTAAATAGTTTAACCAATCCAATTTTCCATAGAAATTCTGAGATGCTGCAGTCTTCAGTTCAAGTAGCACAGATTGGCGCATGTTCAAATGCTGGCAAGGACTCTTCTTATTTTTCGTCAGAGTACGATGATGTCAATCGTTCCAATCCCAATACAGGAAGTGCTAAGCCTTCTGAAGGGAATGAGAATTTATCTGCTCATATCGTGGAATGCTCATTTGGAAAGAAAATCTTAGATTAGTACGTTAAGGGAGGGGTCTAGGGTTTGACTTTCAAAAAATCGATTTTTTGGAAATATAATAGCTTTTTCTTATAGTAAATCATCTCAAAAATATTGTCCCAAAATTTCAGCTCAATCGGAGCAAAACTTTTAGAGTTATAGACGTTTTTGTCCCCACTCCTCTGCGACAGCTGCGAGCGTTTGGAGCGGAGCGTTACGTTTTTCTCGAAACCACTTTTTCAAAGTCCGTGACTATTAGAACTTCAACAATATTTAACCGATCCTTTTCAAATTTGGTATACAACTTCTATATATAAAATACCTCCCCCCCACTGAGAGATTTTTCACTTTTTTGTTTTACATTAAGGGCGGTTTCCACTTATACAGCGAAAAAATCAGTGAAAATCGCACTTTTTGCTTCAAAAACGCGCTGGCAACGTAAAAATGAAAAAAAAAATCGGAGCCAGTGGGGGGGAGGCCTTGGTGATGATTTAACCAAATAATTCTGTTTTTTTTTATTTCAGGTGATTCTACAACTAGATACGATAGTCACCGCAAATCACCTTTTGGAAAAGGCGTTTTCGGAAAAGTTACCTCACCGGCTTATTTCCCGATATTTTCTTACAAAAATTTAGTACAATATTGTTGAAATGATGCTTTATAATGTACAAAAAGTTTAAATACATTTTGACTATTCATATCTCTAAAGCAAAGTCTCAAAAATTCATTAAAAAAATGCTCAAACCCTAGACCCCTCCCTTAAACATAGCCACGAACAACATTTGAGGACCTACTTTCGATTTTGCAAGAAGAAAATTTGGACGTTTCGAGATGTTCGGAAACACTTTTTTCCAACAAACGGCAAACTCTAAATTAGCACTAATGCACCAGGCCTATATTGCCAGTATTTATAAAATCTTGTTTTCCTCTGAACTCTTCAGTTGAATGAAAAAGTGGTGCATGAAAAGGTGTCTTTGACAATAAGGAGCCTACTTCGGCATTTTATCAACAAAAGTTGTAAAAACATGTTTAGCACCGATAATATATCGGAGTACAATATAGATGAGACCCACGGAAAACGAGCGTCAAGGAAGTTACAAATTTATCTGCGGTTTGTTTGGGTAATGAACGTTTACGTAATATCAAGATAAATGCAGTTATGTATTTTGTTTTGTTTAGACACTATGCGCCCGTGGCAGGCGGGAAAGCAACTAATAATAATAATAGTAATTTTGTTTCATAATCTATAATACATCTTTAATTCCGCCGGTGAACCAGATTTGGAATTAAAAAATCGCGCAGTGGAATAAGAAATAATTTTTCTAAAAAAGGCTATCGCAGTACCCTGACACATAAAATAGGAGTCCGTAATGTAATTTGCATTAATTTTATTTATGTTTCTGAAGTGAATAGCTTCTTCACTGTTAGTTTTTTTAAAGAACTTGTTTTAATTTTTTTTAAGATTTACCTATAGTTTAAGTTTGAATGTTTAGCAATTTCGGTGCCAGAATGAAGTTTCTTTTAGTTTTATGGTGGTACAGGAATTCAAAATTAAAAAATAAATTGGAAAATAACATCAGGCAACTGACCACCACGACCACGCTTACAGGACAATATCCCATTCATGAAATTTTCCATAACCGAATTGCAAAGTTGGTGCCCTAAGTCCTCGATAGCCTCACGAATTCCATCTTTGAGGTCTTGAATCGACCCTGGGCTGTTGGCGTAGACCTTCCCTTTCACGTGGTCCCAAATAAAAAAGTCACAAGGTGTTAAATCACAAGATCTCGGTGGCCAAGTGTGATCACCTCTTCGAGAGATAACACGGTCCGGAAACTTACCGTAAAAGGACAATGGTTTCGTTGCTTGTATGGCACGTAAGACGGCGCGTCTTCGTTGTCGAGATCAATACCATCCAATTCCGGTCATAAAAAATCGTTAATCAGCTCTCGATAGCGCAATCCATTCACTCATAATACCTGTTAAACAAATTGTGTGAAAATTTGAAGTGCATTCGATAAATATTTTTCGAGTTATTCAACAATTAACAAAGGTCGCTCGGGCGCTCCGGAGCGTTCGCAAAACTTTAATTGCGTTTTTCTCAAAACTATGTTTCTTGAACTCGTGATCACTGTAACTTAAAAACCGCTTTGTAAATTTCAATAAAATTTATACTGCTTTTGAAAAAACAAAAAAACTTTTTGATTTTTTTAAACACTTAATTTTTCTCGAAAATCTGAAAAATATTTCCTGACGCCGCCATATTGTTAATGTAAAAAAAAAGCTTCGATCAGGCACAATATCCATTATCTATTAATAAAACTAATTTCTCTTGTCCGATTCATTTTAGATGAATCTTCAAGGACTTTTGATGATCACCGCAAGGGACTCCAAACGGGCTACAAACAGCGATAACTTTTGAAATTATTAATTTTTTTTTATTTTGCTAAAGTCAAGTCGTAACTTGATATTTTAATGCTATGTTTTTATTTTTGTAAAGTGAAGCAATTGACTAGCAAAAAAAAAGCTATTGAAAATCATCATTTTTTCAGGCCTCTGACTACCCTTAACCCCTTACGATAAAAGAAGTTCTGCACACACTTTTAATATGAAATAGAATATTTTAAAATGTTGGAATGGAATTGATGTTTTTTTTTTGTATTTTAACTGGTACAAAACTGCGAATTTTGGAAATATATTAAATTCGTTTTGCCTAGTATTAACTGGTATTTTGCTGATGCATGGCCGAGTAACTGACATTTCGTGGGAGTACCCGGACATTTCTTAGGTCATTGTTTATACGAAAAAAAAGATAGAACGCGAACTGGTTAAGCAGAAAAGTGAATTGGCTGTATTATAGGTCACAACATTAATTTTTCCCTGCAGGGTACATAAATACCTATACTAAGTATATACATACATACTTATGCACATTACACATACAAATATAAAGTTGTTCTTCTATTTTCCTCTCCCGCGTAATTTATTACCGTCAAAATTGAATTTTCCAAAGCATTTTTTACTGACGTTATTGTACAGTATGTACTAAATTTTTGTTGCTACTTTCTTCTCACTTAAGATTTTTCTTTGTTGTTTTGTCTACTCAAAATATACATTCTTTGTCTAGAAATTTAACGCATTTGACAGCTTGTTGTGGCTTATTTGACGAGCTGCAATACTTTGATATTCCACTGGCCGGCAAAGACAATAGAAATGATTTCTCTAAACGTTTGCCAATTGCAACGCTATCTGTCAGCTTGTAAAAAGTATTTCTGTCTTTAGAATATTCTTTGTTAATTTTCGTTATTTATGCATATTTGTTTAAAATATATGCAAAAACGAATAAATAAAATAATAAATTAGCAGATTTTCGCAAACTCGCATATGAAGTCACATACATAAATGCAAGCAAGTACATATGTATGTATATACCTACAGTTAATCACATAAGATTGCAACCACATTATCGAGGGTAGTACTCATAGTATTGTAAACCTTTTTGCATACGAGTATCTAGGAAACCATTATTGTTTACGCATCAGCTCCTTGATCAAAGCAGACAGATGTCAGCGAGTTTGCGTACATCTTCCGATTTTAGTTAGTTTTTAGGTTGTACGCAGCACAAGAGACCCAAACTCGTAAGTTAATAAATGAACCTGACTTTAATTTTGCGCCTTTAATTCTGCCCTGAAACAAGTTGTAGGCCTTTAAGTGTGTGAAACTTAAAACGACTGAGTACTTTCTGCAAACGAAGGGGCGAAGTGGGGCTATCACTTTGCATTGCTCGTCAAAATCACCCAATATCATATCTTCGAAAATATTTGGGATTAAGTCTGCAATTCGCGGCAGCTCATTCAATAACTAAATTCGGAAAAACCTAAGTATTTTCCAAGCCTTTGATATTAATAAAGCAGCATACTACTGAGCAAGAAATGTCTAAATAAATATTATCCTCTTTTGTAACAGACTGTAGATTTGTATATACTTCTTCAGTGTAAAATTGACAGCACTAATGACCTTTAAAAATATTTTCCCATGTGCTAAACGAATTTACATACATTCGTATTGTGCATGAGTATATTTTTGTAATTTTATTGTTATTTTGGAATTTGTGAAATTCGTTGCGACACAAACTTTGTTCAAATTCTTGAAGAATTCTTGTTTTCTATTTTCATTCTTTTAATTAGCTTACAAAATATTTGGTGTGCGAATGAATAAGAAAGGAAAAATAACGGCAATCGCAAAAATGTCACACAGTCAGTCGGCTGCATGATACCAGAACTACTGGGATTTAACCCAGCATATGACTACTACTCAAGCGGCCATCCCCAAAAATGCATGGTTCGTGTTTTATGCTGTTACAACAACAACAGTATTTGAAATGTGTTGACGTAATTACCAAAATTTGTCGAAGTGATAGAGCAATAAATGTGGGTCTCTCACGAAAGTCGATTCTACGTCAATGAAACAACCCGAATTAATATTCGATCATGGAGTGTAGCTGCAGTAGCATTTACCATAATATTAAGATGAATGTTATATGCTGCAACAACAAGAACAACATCATCAAATGCTTATACACAAATTCACGAAGTTTAAGACTCTTCGTCTTCTAAAGATCCAAGTATTGAGCTAAAACATCGGGAGAACAAAATCCAAGTCCAGGCTGTTCTATTGAATCTGATGAGAGCTCCCGCATTAGGGTCCAAACATTTATAGTTAGCTTTACTTAGTTTGACGCGAACTGGGAACTGATAGCGCAGTGTTCCTTGTGGAACATTGAATATTATAAGCTTAGTAGTTCCGGGAAATTATAGGGACCAGAAATGACATCATAGACAAACAACAGCAATTAAATGGTTCTTGCCACTTCAAGTGACTTCATTCCTAAACGATGGACAGGTTAGAATGGTAAAGGATACGAGGAATTAAGCGGCTTGAGAGAAAAACGAATGAAACTCTACTGCACTTTTTTAATTCGATAGAAATAAGTTGAAATTCGATAGAAATAAGTTAATTGGATGTCAGATTAAAGAAGCATATTTCAATTTTGATCGCACCAAAGAAATAAACACACATTTTTCTTGTATACGGATCTTTAAAGTCCCTACCATAGCGGCGGAGAAAAACTAACTTCAGTAGCTTGACTGTTTTGTAGATCACCTGTCAGAGCAAAAAAAATAATAAAATAAATAAATTAAACTGATAGGTATTTGGCCGAGCTTCTCCTCCCATTTGCGGTGTGCGTCTTGAGGTTGTTCCACAAATGGAAGGACCTACAGTTTTAAGCCGACTTCGAACGGCGGGAGGAGGAGCATTTTCATAGCAGCGGCCGCCGTGGGTTGGTGCGTTACTACCATTTGGAATACAGAGAGAACGTCGGTTCGAATCTCGGTGAAACACCAAAATGAAGAAAAAGTTCTCATAAAAAAAATATCTGCCGTTTGGAGTCGGCTTGACTCTGTAGGTCCCTCCATTTGTTGAACAACATTAAGCTCGGCCAAACTCTCAAAAAGGGTGTACGTGCCAATTTTCATGGCAGAAATACACTCGGAGATTTGCCATTGTCTGCCGATGTGCGGCCGCTATTAGAAAAAACAATTTCTTTCATGCATGGAACATGTACGAATGGTAGTCATGCACCAACCCATTCGGCTACGGTTAGAGCAAGAGTATCTATTCTAATCTGCTTATTATTTTATTCGCCTTGCACAAAAGCTTATCTGCAATTTTTAACGGTCTTAACAAACTTCTCCGATTCGGAGCTATGAAAATGCGTGGGAGATTCATTTAGTGTATACTCTAGGATTTTATAAATCAAAGTAACCCCCTGGTCACCAAAAGCCTTAGAGCAGCTGGAACATCCACTTTGAACTCACATTTTTGTTTAAAAATATTAATTTTCTATACCAGCTACAAATTTAATCAAGTTGATCCATCTTTACCATTATCAACAGGCTTGTGAATCATATACTGAAGAAGATAAGCAGCTTCCCGGCCACAAGAGTACACTTGTGCTGTCAAGCATAGATCAAAAATTTCTGAAGCTTCAGTACAAGCAAATTTCATTGCACGATTGAGATGGAGGACGAAGAGCAATTAAAGTTTATATGAAATGTTATGTTAATGTACATAAAATACAAATAAATTTAAATTAAATTAAATTAATTGGATTAGTATCGTTGGCCTAGTGTCATCTGGTATTTAAGGACGGTTCTTTGGGGTAAAAAAGTGGACAAAATGAAAACTCAAATTTTATCCCGTCTTACTAGATTGGAAAATTTTAAGCATTGCCGCAATGTAGGAGATCATTTTTTAGTGTGTGTGACGTTCGTTAGCAAGTGGCGAAAATATGAAGCCACTGTTATAATCGAACATATATTGGCAACGCGGGCACAGAGCTGCCTTAAATTTCATGAGTTTGTAAGACCAGTCTAATGAGTTATGACTATACTCGCTAGCGTCGAATCTTGCTCGATAACTTTGTTGTTGCTTTCGCATGCAAATTTTTCGTTAAGTTAATCGAGCATAAAGATAGCGAGCAGGGAAGTGGCGAATAGAAGAGGACTTATATACTACTGTGGGCAAAAAGTAAGGTGAATTTGGTTGTAAAGAAAAATCTTTATTTATTCTTGTAAATCAATTTCATCCCCTTCAAAATAATCCCCTTTCGATGAAACACACTTATGCCAACGATTTTTCCAATCCCCGAAATATGCCAAATAGTCCATTTCCGGTATAGCCATCAGCTCCTTCTTCGATTCATCTATTTTGGGAACAGCCAGAAGTCACACGGAGCCAAATCAGGCGAATACGGTGGTTGCGGAACGATATGCGTGGAATTTTTGGCGAAATGGTCACGAAGAACGAGTGCAGTGTGAGACGGTGCATTATCGTGATGCAAAAACCAAGAGTTGCTGGCCCATAATTCTGGTATTTTTAGACGAATTGATTCACGTAAATGAAGCACAACGCTCAAATAATATTCCTTATTAACAGTTTGGCCAGGTGGAAGGAATTCATAGTGCACCACACCACGAAAATCGAAAAAAACTGTCATCATGACCTTTATTTTTGAACGACTTTGACGTGCTGTTTTCGGCCTGGCCTCGCCTTTAGCACGATATTCGCTTGATTGGTCGGTTGTTTCAGGGTCGTAAGCATAAATCCAAGTCTCATCTCCCGTAATGATGCATTTGAGCTTGTCCTGATAGTCTGAAAGCATTGTTTCACACACATCAACGCGACGACTTTTTTCCAAGAAATTGAGAGTTTTCGGTACCAAACGAGATTTGACTTTTCGTAGGCCCAAATTGCCTTTCAAAATGATTTTCACAGATCCTTCTGATATTCCGATCATATCAGTAAGGTCTTTAACAGTCAACCGACGATTTTTGAGCACTAACTCCTTCACTTTATTGACGTGTTGGCCATCTGTTGACGTCGATGGTCGTCCGGAGCGCTCCAAGTCATCAACACGTTCTCGACCCTCTTTGAAGCCTTTGTACCACTTATAAACATTTTTCTGCGACATGGTCGAATCACCAAATGCCTTTTGCATGCTAAACGTTTCCGCAACCGAAATTTCATTCCGCCAACAAAATTTGATGGCACTTCTCTGCTCAATCAAATTAGACATTGTAAAAATCGAAAAATGCACTCTTGGTCGTTTGGTAAACACAAGCGTAAATATATTACTGATAATGACATTCACATGAAAGTTGGCCCAGATGTTATTAACAGTGCTGCCAACTCATGAAAAAAATAACTAGAGCGAAATTTTAATCCCGCGAACTTTAACAAATAAATTCACCTTACTTTTTGCCCACGGTAGTATATGTATATATACATGATTGGCGCCTACATCCTATACAAGTAGGTTAAAATTTCCACACTTCTTTCTACATATTTCAAATATCATTACTTTTCCTCTCTAAAGTCCACCCACCCATATCTTTAAGCTAAACCCGAGCAAATGGTCACGTTTTTGAATGTAAGAGTTTATCTTATATAGTTACAGTGAACTCTAGATTATTACGACTCTGGTTTATAGTCATAATAGATATTTCGCGATATCGAAAATTTTATCATTCTAGGTTTTGAAAATATGAGAGTGGCACCTTCGTTATTACAGTAACTCACTTTTTGGAATAGCTTAAACTCGTTTTCTTATTTTGAATGTAATCATTTTACTCTGATTTCTCAAACGCAGATACACCTGTGTTCACAATATTATCGCCGCAACATATTGAAAAGCTTTAAGTAGCTATTCATTTTTTATTTAAGTTTTGTTTTTTGTTTCTTTTGTTGTTTTTATAAAAATATGGTAAAACTACAACTAAAGCCATATCAACTTCACGTTGCAAACTTTGCAAACAATTTTAAAAGTTAAAAAAAAATTCGTAAAATTTTCAAGCTTTTTTATCAAAATTTTTAAACAACTTTTTAGTACACAGTTTTATAGCTCAGTGAATTTGGGCATAATAAACTGTAAGTTTGAGATTGTTTCAAATTGACTTTTGAATTGTTGTTTTTTTTGTTTTTTTTTTTTTGGCGGCAGTATTGCGCATTTCCTTCATATAAAAAATCTAACATTCGTTACATAAAAGAAAATGCATAAACTCGGCAGCAAGTTTCGCAAAAATCAACTCGAATTTTGAGCCATTGGCTCACTGGCTCTTTATTGTACTAAAATTCAATGGGCTACGAAAGGTGTACTACATTTTTTTCTAAAATTTGAAATTTTAATTCAATGACAATTCTTTAATTTCTTTGTTATTTTGCACAAAGTTTAAATATTTGAATTATATGATTTTCGTTGGACTGTGAACTATATAAAAAAAATTGAAAAATAAAAAATATGTACATATGTATATAATTACATACATATATCCTTTATCATAATGCATCAAATAATAATAAATATTTCATTCGGTTTATAGAAATTAGTGTTCTCATAATTTCTTGCGAATTCAAAGTAAAAAACTAATCGCGGGTTTTGTGAAACCTCTGTATAAATTGCTTTAGTTTTCACTAGTCACTGCAATCAAAAAGGTACTGTATTTACACTGACAGCCAAGCTCAATAAGGTACTCATACGCCCAGTGGGATAAGCTACATACTGCTGTTATAGATATACCGGATTTCTGCTTCATAGGCATTCTCATAGCGTTAATTTCGTTTGTTTAAATTTCTTTAATGCCTTTGCTTCTCTTGTGACATTTTGTTGGTATTTGTATTTTTGGGGTTTCGTGTTCATTGTCACATTGATCGTGAAAGTATTAGCTGCTATATTCACAACCTGCAGCTAAAATGAATTATGCAACTACACTTGCAACTAGATAATGTGCATATATATGTATATATATATATATATTTTGAGCGCGTTATAAATAAATAAATGCTGTATATCTTTTTTTAGAAGCTCGGTGTTGAACATTACCTGCTTTTTCGCACATAAAATGCGTTGCTTATTTTAACTCCTCTTAATTGTACAGGCAGATGCTTTTTTCTTCGAATTAAATATTTTATTTCTTTGTTTTTTGTTTTCAAAAATTCATCACTGATATTAAGAGCAGCACACTTTCTTTTGGATTTGCGTGAAATGATGTGTGTCACATTTTTGTTATTTGATGTTTTTTGGTTTTAAAAACTCTCAGATTTGCTCTTAAATTTTACTTCGTAGTTAATCACTTTGTTTTAAGAACTCTCAATTACTAGAGATTTATTATTTCCACAGTATAGATTACTAAGTTTTTTACATTTTAACTCTAGTCACACTGTCAACACTTTAGCAGCTTTATAGTGGTTGGGGATAGCACTTTCCGGGTATAGGGGTACGGCAAGCGACCCGCTTGCTTGCTTGTTACAACGACAATAATTCGTCCGATCGGTCAATCAGTCATTCGCACACTGATGCGACCACGTTCCTGGTGACTGGCGAGTGGCCATATAGCTGCCTAGCTGCCTAGTTGCCTGCTGCCTGGCTGCCTTTTCTGCCTACTTGCTGGCTCGCTTGCCCCTGTGTGCCGCGCCTGTGTGTGTATGCGTGTGTGGTTTGGCTGCCTGGTTGCGGCGCGCTGATCAGAGCAGGCGACAAGTAATCAGTCTTATTTACATGTTTTGATTGTGCTAGTCTGTGCCACCGCATTATTTGGCTGTTGTTTCTTTGTTTGCGGGTCCATCGTTAACACTCTTCGGATGTGACTCCCTTTTTGCACAACAAAAATTCTAATTAAACGAGTATTCTTTAAAATGAGTTGCTGAAGTGCTAGGTGAAGTGAGAAGCCATCAACTGAGTTATTAGGACTTTGTACTCTAACTGTCGAATATGCTAATATTCTAATTTCTCTTCGCTAAAATTGTGTTCCTTTTCATTCGTGTTTACGCGCTCAAAAGCAACGTATGTTGGCGAGTACATGAGCAACAGCATGGCCAACAGGTCAGCTCACCTCACTCGGCTGCTCTTCGAGCGTGCCAACAAACAACTAACTGTAGGCACCACTCAACAGGCAAACAAACAGTTAACAGAAAGACAAGTATGTTGCCGCTACTCATTTGCTTGCACCACTCATCCCTGCGCGGTATGTTTCTGCGCTCTTTGTCCTACACGTGCATACATATGTATGGCCACATGTATCCCTCAAACGCTGCGCCAGCTTCAGTGGTTACTCGCCTCAGGCAAACTCAACTTAGCACTCATTTCAAATTTGTTTATATTGTACTTTTCCTTCTCCGCTTCTGAGTATTTATGTCTGCAGCTTTTTGCTGCCACTTTAAGTAATGTTTTTTGTACGTATGTATGCACATATGTATATTTTATATTAATACTTATGCACAAGTACTTGTGATTCAGAGCAGTGCCCTGCTTCCTTCATTGATTGTATGAAAAAATTGTATTTGCTTGCTTTCGACGTCATCAATGAATGCGCCCCCATTGAATATGTCAGTGCCCCAGTCGTTGTTTGTATACTTTAATAATACCAACCACACCGTCAACTCCGCCATCATTAAGGCTACAACAAATGTGGCACGTATGTATCGCTATATCGTAAAAAATATAAAGCATTAAAATACAAGGGTGAAGCATCACAGCGTGTAGCAGTCAATGTACAGAGAATAAGTTTTTCCTTGTGCGATTGGCAATAATGTAAACAGCTCACGTTTTTCCCCATCTATCGCCAACTTGGCTGCACCACAATTCTATCAACTTTTAGACGCTTCTACTTACATACATATGTATAAATGAAAATGAAATTTTTATAAAAATATCCGCAACAGGTATACAAACATACATGTGTCCATATGTAAATATATCCATACATACTTACAAATAAAAATTGCATGGTTCTGTTCGATTATCGTTTAGTATAAACTTTTGAATTTTTTGCGGTAGAAGTCGAGTACAGCATGCAGGGGATGGTATATGGAAAAACACTGATGAGATGAGATCTCGAATCTCGAATTTTCGTTGAAACGCCAAAATCCAGAAACAGTTTTTTCTAATAACGGCCGCCCCGCAGCAGGCACTCACAAACCTCCGAGTGCATTTCTGCCATGAAAAACTTCTCATAAAAAATATTTGGAATTTGGAGTCGGCTTAAAACTGTAGGTCCCTCCATTGGTGGGCAAATATCAAGATGCACGACACAAATAGGAAGAGGAGCTCGGCCAAACACACAAAAAGGGTGCGAATGGCATCGTACGTCATTCATATTTGACACTTGTGAATCAGACAGCAGCAGTACGCTAGAGTGTGCAAGAGCGTAGAGTAATTTTGCCGATTACAAATAATCGGTCGCTGATACTAGCGCAGCGTGAATATCGACGTCATTTCTTAATCGTGTCTCAGTATCTTGGCTAACATTCCAGCGCTTAGCTGCTCGACTCGAACTTACTAGAACCATGCGAGACTATGTAGGGCGAGACCGCTACCAGACTAGTCGATCGATCGAGAACATCGCGTTCCCCTACAAAGTACCAGCAGTGCATCAGTTAATGCCTGCGGGCTGTTAGTGGCATGTGAATTACTGTCAAGTCATCCTCAATCTCAACAACTAAGAGGACGATTTTGCATCGAAAGCCATTATGAGCGAGGAGACTCATTTCCAATTAAGCAGTCGCGACAATAAGCGAAATCTACGTGTTTGGGGCATTAAAAATCCGCGTATATAGAAATATATAAATATATACAATGATGAACAAAAGTATTGGCACAGCAAGCTACTTTCACTTTAACATTACTTTTTGTCCACTTATGAAGTGATTTTTAATCGCAAAAAAAACGGGCTTGATAGAAGAACATATTACCAATCATATTTCCTTGAACTCATTTTATTATCTTTTATATTTAATTAACACTAATTATAATATTAAAAAAAGTACTTATTATAACGAAACAAAATTATTGGCACACTTAAGTTTTATCAGGCTTTTTCGTCTAAATTTTATTGATCTAGCAACCCTCTTTCAAAAGTCCCGTTATGTTCACACAAGCAATTAAGTTTTTGTCAAAATTCAAACTACAAACATCATAGTGCCTTCAATTACAGCAAACTTTGCTTAAATTTTTGTAAAATGAGCAGCAAAAAAAGTGAAACCACCGAATCTCAGCGCAAAATAATATTATATTTGCATAATCAGGGCAAATCATACTCTGAGATTGGTGAAATGATGGACAGAAGTCGCTACACCATACGAAGCATTGTTCAACGTTTCAAGAGCGCTTCATCTTTGAAAAGCGTGAAACGTACGGGCAGGCCTAAGGCTTTAAACGACCGCGAACGCTGCCAAATAGTCAAGAAGGTAAAAAAAAACCCAAGAATATCCTCCACACAAATCGCAGCAGAAGTTAAGGAAGAGATGGGAAAGGATATTCATCCAATAACGGTCCGGAGGGTATTGCATGAGGAGAACTACAATTCGCGCGTGGCTAGACGCAAACCTCTCATTTCTAAAGTGAACCAAAAGAAGCGTTTAGCCTATGCGAAGGAGTACTTAAGCAAGCCAAGTGACTTTTGGGACAATGTACTCTTCTCGGATGAAAGCAAATTCAATATCTTTCAATCGGATGGCCGCCAAACTGTGTGGAGAAAGCCTAACACCGAACTGCAAAAACAGAACCTTGCTGCGACTGTAAAACATGGTGGTGGAGGAGTCATTGTGTGGGGCTGCATGTCCGCTGCAGGGGTTGGTGAGCTGGAATTCATTGACGGCATAATGGATAAAAAGTATTATATGGAAATCCTGAAGAGGAACGTGAAAAAAAGTGCCGAAAAGCTGAAATTGTCCGGTTCATTTTCATTTCAACACGACAATGACCCCAAGCATACTGCTCATGATGTGCGTATGTGGCTTGCGCACCACATCAAACATACATTGCCGCATCCGCCTCAGTCGCCTGATCTAAATCCAATTGAACATTTGTGGGAAGAGCTAGATAGGCGCGTTAAGAAGCGTGCTATTTCAACAAAAGCAGAGTTGAAGGTGGCACTGGTGGAGGAATGGCAGAATATTGGGGCAGAAACCACCCAAAAATTGGTTTCATCGATGCCAAGACGGCTGGAGGCAGTCATCCAGCAAAAGGGCTTGGCTACAAAATATTAACTTGTTTACTATATATTTTACTATTTTGTTATTGTTTTTTTATATTTTAATGAAGTGTGCCAATAATTTTGTTTCGTTATAATAAGTACTTTTTTTAATATTATAATTAGTGTTAATTAAATATAAAAGATAATAAAATGAGTTGAAGGAAATATGATTGGTAATATGTTCTTCTGTCTAGCCCGTTTTTTTTGCTATTAAAAATCACTTCACAAGTGGACGAAAAGTAATGTTAAAGTGAAAGTATCTTGCTGTGCCAATACTTTTGTTCATCACTGTATATACATACATATATATATGTATATATGTAGTTGCAAGTTTCAACTTTTTGTGTAAATTATTTTAAAAAAATATCCTTCAAAAATTCAAACTTTTTAATCATTGTTTGCGCAGTTTTATAGCTCACTGAATTTTGGTGTAGTGTAAATTTCAAGTAGCTTAAAACTTTATGTAAAATATAAATTATACAAACAAGTTTATATACAAAATTAACAGGAATTTAAAAAAATATTGGATATATTGGACAGGCCGATGGATTTTTTAAATTGTTTTTTTGCTGCCATCCATGCGATTGTATCCAAATGCTCGAAATTTTTTTATATGGAGGAAAATACCCAATACAGTCAGCAAGAATTTAAAATGTATTAATAAATAAAATCAATTAACATGTGAATTAAATGAAACGTAGTCAGTTAATTTCCTCTCTATTGAGTTTAATTTCAAAATCAATTAAAAAATTAAATATGAATGCAAAGTATTTGAAAATATATCATTTGGTCTTGCTTAACTTTGCTTAACTTATTCAACTCTCTTTACTGTTCTTGGCGAAGCCTCGTGCTACCCGGATCGATTAGTACATAAATAAATGTGTGCATGTTTACATGTAATCGTACCTGCGATTTAATTTTGGCAGTGGGAACACCGACGCATCCGCGACGAACGGCAGCTAGGCGAAAAACAATACGTTTCTCAACATTAAGAAAGATGTGTTGTTATTGACACTTATACACAAATATGTATGTATGCATACATTTATTAATGCTACACATTATTGCATGGCATGTGGACAGTTTTGCTAATTTTATTAAATGACCCACAAATCTCATTCTACTTGTACATTAACATTGCACGGTGCCGACTTATTTTGTCAAAATATTTTCGCTTTTTTCGCATGAGAAAATAAATAAATGAAAATATCTACCTGTATTAGATGCATCCACACATGCATACATACATATGTATGTGTTAAAATGAATGGCTGCATCGAGTACTCGGCCACCTTACACTAAAACGCCAACAAGGAGGCGTTGGTGGTGACAAGCACTTTTATTTGCATTTGTGTAGGTATTTGCATTTATATTAATGTGATTGTATATAATTGTATAAATTGAGAGCGGAAAGTGACTGAAGAATTGAGAGGAAGCAATAAACTAATTTACATGCCAATTGGTATTAATCAAATCGGAAATTGGCTGACTATCAAAACGCTGGTATATTAATGTAGAGGGAAATTAATCGTTGCTTTTGAAATGGATACATTAATTTAAGGTTTTGTTGTAGATAAAAGAGGAGAAAAGAAAATGAATCAATGAAGAATATTTTTACTCAGCTTATATATGTGGTGTTAGCGAGTTTGCTTGGGTTTTATTTATTAAGGGTACTCCGAATTGCTATTCTTCGTCAAATTACCCATTGTCTGATTCATTTGTTTATTTATTGTGAGTAAATCTAGGAATACATGATTTCTTACGGACTATTCAGTCACAATTTGAAAGTTTGTTTAGCAGATGAAAATTCAAAAGGCAGAGAATTTTAAATTTTATTAAATTCATTCAAGAGGACAGATACCTGTAAACGGCCATATTTTCCCTGATTTTCATTAAAATTATTTAAAATGAAGAAGTTAATATAATTTTTTCAAAATTGGCATACAGTTTATTTATACAATAAAATAATACAATATAACTTTTTTTAATCATTTAAAATGACAGATGTACATACACTCAATTTTTCCAGGAAGGTCGCAGCGGTGTTTCTCAATTGGCGGATATTGTAGCATCGGCGTCAGTGACCTGAATAGAAAAAACCAAAAAATGTTTTTCATTAATGTCATAATTTCTATATGAATTAAACAAAAATGAAAAAAAAATCGCGGAATAAAATGCTTAAAAAAAAAAATAATAATAATTTTGAGGCAAATTTTGCTTCGAAAAATTTTCGAAAATTTGTAAATTCACATTGAAAGTAATATCATAAACAAGATGTGTGCAGGGAGATCGGTCAATAACTTTTTGAGTTATCGTGTACGCCAATTTAAAAAATATAGTTTTGAGAAAAACGCGTCTAAAGTTTGAATACATAACTATACCTTTCCCAGTGCTCTAATAGAGTCGTCATGGTTGACGATCTATAATATAAGACTCACTTAAATTTACGTTCTAAAATGTTTTTGACATATTCTTAAAGGATTATATTAACATTTTATGTAAACAAAAATTTTTTTTCGAAATTTTACAGGTATAAGCATAGCATAAGAGGCATAAACTGTCTAAACCCGTCAAAGGAAGAATAAATTATTATTCCGCAGTTTTTAAAAGAAGAGGAAAGTCAACCACACCATTGATGTTATCGAAGATTAAGCAGAGTGAAATGATACTCTGTTGGCAAAGGTGATGCGGCCTCCATATGAATACAGCGAAAATTTATTCACAACGGGGCGAATACTAAATTAAATATGAGGTAGCAAATAACTGCCTAGACGATATCTGAAAAAATTTAGATGAAGGCGATATTTACCACACCAAGCCGCGCCGTTATTGAGATCTGACTGGAGCTTACATGAAGCTTGAAATTAATTTACAAATTTAAAATATTCAGATATATGAATAGTAATGGACCCAGAATACTGCCCTTAGGGGCACCAGACATATAAAATTCTGTGAAAACAGTAAGACTAGTGACAGTTGACTACCCAGCCATGAAACAATTCTGGTTATTGGATTTGTCTGAGAATACAACTGTTCTGGCAGAATACAACTTTTATTTGATAATAAGTTTTAACAAATTTGATATCCAAGATATTAGGCCTGTAATACGTAAGATCATTTTTATTACCAGCCTTGGTTATAGGTGTGATGGATGTGAACGATGAAAGAGAGCTTCGCTGGAGTACTTTTTTGCACGGCCTCGCTGAATTTGAATATAACTACAGAAATCGCCCAATGCTCCTATTAGGGTCGATAATATGTGCAGAGAGATGTTTTTTTAGTAACTCTTTTGTTCTTCTCAAAGAATAAACAAACAAAAAATATAACTGGTAAAGTTAATGGAACCACACTATGAATCTTTCAGGAATTACTGAGTATAGCCTCAGCTGTGAATGAAAAAAAATAAGAAAAAATTAGGACAAAAAAAAAAAATTGTTAAAAAATATACATTTTTTCACAAAAAATTTTTTTTCAAATTATTTTCCACAAAATAATTTTTTCAAATTATTTTCCACAAAATAATTTTTTCAAATTATTATCCACAAAAAAAAAATTCAGAAAAGGTTTTGTTTTTTTAAATATATTTGAGACTGAAACCCAAAACAAAAAATTAAAAAAAATGGCGTGCAAAAATTATTCCAACATTTTCAACATTGAATAACTCTCAAAATGATTAATTTTCTTTGAAAAATTTTCCAGTTTTCTTCACTTTATAATCAAGTCTACAAATAAGCCAATTTCAGAACAATTGACGACAATGCTCAAAATACTTATGCTTAGTTTTCTAGGCAAGCAACAAATGAAGATTAAGTAAATATAATTTACTACACTTTTATTTTGCATTTTCCACTCCCTCGCGGATAATAGTTTACAGAGATTTCGAAATGAAAAAATATTTGTGCAGCAGGTGTTCTTATTGTAATGCTATTTCTGCCGTCGCTGCCACCACCGGCTGTCATGAGGAAATTGTGAAAATCCATTTTATTATTTTTATACATTGTTTTGCTGTTCGACGTGGCTTGTTGCTTTGATTATTTCACTGCATTAGTTTGCCATAATTATTTTTCATTGGCAAATGCCAAATTTTCTTTTTTTTTTGTAAACAACCATAAAACTCACAGATATGTACATACATAACAAAGATATGCCGCAGGCCAACGGTTTGTCAACCGTCTCGAAAAATACGTGGATATCAAATAGCTGGGCTGTGCACCAATTAGATTTCATTAAATGGTATTCAAAATTGTTTCACATTATTGAGAAATAAGAAAATAAGAAAAAATAAATCTAGAAAAATTTTCAAAAAAATACCAGACACTATTATTAGGCTTAAAAATATTTGTTGAATTCTTTATTTTGGGGTGCTGTCATGGCATTCATCTCTAGCATAAACTCGTACTATGGTAATACTTGGACTCATACATAAAAATTGAATACCCAGCAAGAAAAGATTAGTCAGATTCGAAAAGCTCAACTTTAAAATTCGGTAAAAGGACAAATAAAATTAAATATTTTTGGAATAGTTAATTATACATAATTTTTAGGACAAAGTCAAGTGCCTCATGATGAGCTTGTTTTTGATTCAAGCTCAGTTGAAGTTATTCAGCTGAGAATCTACAATATATTAGTTTGGGGGAAAATAAATCTATTATTTTTGCGCAAATCGTTTAGAACTGTTTTATGGTCGATCTTTAGCTCCTGAGCGATGCTACGACTACTAACATGCCGCTAAGCTTCGATTATTTCTGTGATTTTATCGACATTTTCGACATTTTGTTTAACAATAAAAATGCCTAAACGGAATCGACGAAACCAAAATTGCACGTAATTAACTGTTACAGTATCGGCACTATAAATACCACTCACAATTTCAGCGGCCTGGGTTGCATTTTCGCCCTTATCAACGAAAACCTGTAAAATGTACCGAATTTTCTCTTTTTTGACTTTCATTGTTAACACCCTGTAACTAACAACTGAATGGAACAAACAAAAAACAGCAACACGTCATATGCTTATGTTACATACTTATGAATTCAGAAATTTCCAAAGGGCACCCTTGCTACAAATAGTTTGGAGTAGTGCCCATGTAAGATTATTCCATTTTAGGTTATTTTGAAAAGTCAATAAAAAGATCCAAGAAGAATGCCGGGATTGGCAGTCTTTTTAATGTTCCCAAAAGCCTGTGATTTTCGGGATTAGTAATTTCTTACGAAGCATATGAAATGAGGACTGAAAAATTTCCATTTTGCAAAAATAGAAAACATAGGTATATTTGAACATTTTTGGTTTTTTTCTTTTTGTAAAATTTCGAAAAAAAAATTTTTTTTTTCACAAAATGTTAATATAATCCTTTAAGAATGTGTCAAAAAAAATTTAGAACGTAAATTTAAGTATTTCTTATATTATAGATCGTCAACCGTGGCGACTCTATTCTTTGCGTTCGAGCGCTGGGAGAGGCATAGTTACGTTGCCGACTTTAGACGCGTTTTTCTCAAAGCTATATTTTTCGAATTGCCGTACACGGTACCTCGAAAAGTTATTGAACGATCTGCCTGAAATTTTGCACACATCTTTTTTATGATATTACTTTTTATGTGAATTTACAAGTTTTCGAAAATGTTTCGAAAAAATAATTTTTTCGAAGCAAAAATAGTAGGAAAATTCGCTTCAAAAACCATTTTTTTAAGCATTTTATTCCGTGATTTTTTTTTTTTTCTATTTTTGTTTAATTCATATAGAAATTATGACACTAATAAACAAAACAATTGTTGGTGTTTTGTATTTAGGTCACTGACGTCGATCCTACAATACCCGCCGATTGAGAAGCTCCGCTGCGACCTTCCTGGAAGAATTGAATGTACATCTGCCATTTTAAATGATTAAAAAAAATTATATTATTTTAATGTATAAATAAACTGTATGCCAATTTTGAAAAAAATATATTGACTTCTTCATTTTAAATAATTTTAATGATAATCAGGGAAAATATGGCTGTTTACAGGTATCTGCCCCCTTAATAAAAAAACAATACAGACATACAAATGCATGCCTCTGTTATAAGAACTTACATGGACTTACTCGATTTTTTTATTTTAACATAAATAAGTAAGTAGTATTAAAACCAACTACTTTCCGCTTATTCCGTTTAAATTGTACGAGATTGAAAATTAAATGAACTTCTTTTAACCACAAAATGCATTTGTTTACTTTTGAAACCTTTTCTTAATGATCTTTTTTCAACATATCTTAATCTACTTTATCAAGTATGTACACTAGTTCGAGTTAAATTATTTCTCTACTTTGCTTCGTCGACGGAAGTATTCCACTGACAATGTTGAACACAAAAGTCTACAGAAGCATAGCTCTAAAATATATTTCGAGTGCCTTTATTTTTAATTTGAGTTATTAGTCCTCAGTACCTTTTTTTTGTAATGTTAATATACATTTTTGGAAGAATTTGTATGTATGAAATTTTTGGGTACGAGAAATTAATTTTTTATGTTTATTTTACTCCTTGTGAAAGCAATCATAAGTTACAACATTCGCCAATTGGGTCCGTGCCCCACTTTTTTTTTGATTTTCCTAATGCATCATATAAAAGTATAAGTAGATGACGAAAATGGTAGCTCACTAAAATGTAGAATACGCAGTAGCCAATGCGTTTTTAATCGTATAGAAGGTTTTGAACCTCTTACTGCTAATTTTTTTATTATCAAATACTGTTTTTTATATATTTACTTAAAATTTTAAAGTAAACTAATTGCAATAAATAGTTATTTTGTTTAAAAATAAAAAAAAATTGGGTCTTTCTTCAAAAATAGTCAAAGTAAGTAAATTTTAGCAGATGGTTTTGAGCAAACCAAACATCAAAAATTGAATTTTTTATGCCCAAAATGCTTATACAGAAGGAAGTTGCCATTTGTAGCACGTGTTTTTTGGCAAAAACTAATATTTTAATTATCGAACACTTTCGGTATTTGGTTTGAACTTTATCAAAGTAAAGTATTTATGAACGAAGAAGTTATCGCTAAGACTTTCCCGCCATTGTCTTACGACGCGATTGGGGAGAGCGGATCCATTTATATATAGATATGTTCATAGATTGTCTAACCTCGATGAGAAGAAAGGAATGACACCATAAACATCATTTCCGAATACCTCGGTATGTAAATACTTTTTTTTCGCTTGATCAAAACAATTTCTTTTAATAGTCCATTGAGATATTTGATATTCCGTGATATGGAGTCTACATTTCAATAGACAGATCGGCTATCGATTCTTTGGAATACACATTGCTGATTTCACGCTGAAATATTGATGAGTTGGCTGAGTTATTTCGTACGCGCAATTTATGGGTGCCAAGGCACTACATGCATCCAGATATCGCCTTACAACCTGTAAACTGGTAATCAGCGGAGCAACACACCAAATCTCTACGCTCAGAGCTTGATTTATTTGCACGCTGGCTTGGAACGATTTTTGTAGAAGTGGTGCGGTAGACCTTTAGGTTTAGACAAAGAGGTCACTATACACCATCTTCTCTGCCACTGTCCGGCACTATATAAGTGAAGGATTCAAAACTCGTTAGACGCCTCTTTAAGATACTTTAGGTTTTTTTTCTACGAATAACAGCTACCTACAAAATTTAGTTTCAGTACAAATTGAGTACGACTGCTTAACCTGACCTATCCTAATCGTAATGCCTAATATAATATTTCACATTAGAAACTGAAATGATTAATAAAAACAATTATTTGCGTGTTATTAGAACTCGAATTGCATAGCCCTCTTTAAAAAATCCGAGAGCGCTCGAATGGCGTCCAGTTGTGTGGACTATTAACATTAATAATAAATGGAGAAGTATTTGATAAATATTGCTTTAGTGAAACTATTTTGTTTGTTTGCCATTAACATGAATATTTGTACATTAGGGTGACCGGGCTTTCAAAATTATGGTGCACGAAAAATGCGATGTTACTCTCTTTTGGGTAAGCTCACTGTTATGCACTCTATCACAGAATCGGGTGTTGCGGTGGCACTGTGAATCATTTTCCCGGTGAAAACCAAACTATTTAACTGAGAAATTTAATCGTCGGTACTTGATTTTCTGTCTATTTCATGTTATGCAAGACAAAATACCGGCGGCCGCCGTAGCCGAAAAGGTTGGTGCGTGACTACCATTCGGAATTCACAGAGAGAACGTCGGTACGAATCTCGGTGAAATACCAAAATTAAGAAAAACATTTTTCTAATAGCGGTTGCCCCTCGGCAGGCAATGGCAAACCTCCGAGTGTATGTCTGCCTTGAAAAAGGTCCTGATAAAAGTATCTGCCGTTCGGAGCCGGCTTGAAACTGTAGGTACTTCCATTTGTGGAACAACATCAAGACGCACACCACAAATAGGAGCTCGGCCAAACGCCCAAAAAGGGTGTACGCGCCAATTATACAGGTCTACATAGACGATTTTCAACCTTGGTGTTTTTGAGCCACAATACAACATTTTTGAAAACAGGCCGATTTATTTGTTTTTCCACTCGGTCACCCTAATATACTCGTACATATGTACACATATTCATATGGCCACTTGTTAAGAACGTCAGCAAGTTATGGCGTCGAGTCAGTTGATTGGAGCAGCTGGTGGCGGCATTGCGCTCAACTTATTAAAATCTTAAACACAACATGAAAATTGCACGGTCATAAAATTCAAATTATAAAATAAAAATTAATATAAAAAAAATTGTTTTGAATTTTCAAAATTATTCACATTTTCTTGTATGTACCATATATTATTCATTATTTACACAGGGTGAACCACACAGTGGTTTTTTTTAATTATATGCTAATTCGACAGTGACTGCTCTTTTCCACTTGAAATCTGAATAGAAAGTCAATAACGTATTTTTGAGAAACGAAAAGAATTGCTTTAAGTTTGAACAACGTTGCGAATCGAATAACAACGTTGAAATATTGCAAAGTCAATGTTGTGTAGCCCGAACCAGTGTTGCCAACGCCAATAAATCTGAGTCGCTAGGGCCAATATCAAAAGTCGCTAGAAAGTCGCTAACTCCATCAGGGGCGGATCCTAAATTTCATTCTGAGAGGTGCACAAAAGGCCAGCTGCGGACTTAAAATTTTTAGATGAATAATAATTAAACCAGTAATACCAACTCTACTGAAATTTGAGATCAACGGAAGTTAGTTTCAATCTCGTGAAATACTGTTTTTTTTATTATGATTCGATAAATCTACTAAATTTTCTAACGCTTTGTTAATATAATTTGTGTCTGAAAAACATTCGTATCTTTAAAATATCAGTGGAAAGCATGAGTGATTCAAGCAATGTTGAAAAAGTTATTTACGAAGTTGATCCAGTACTGGATTCAAATGGAAATTTGAAAATTTATAAAATTAATAATATTAACTATTACGCTTTTATAATAAAACCAGGCAAATCATATAACAATTTACTATATTATTATTAATTAAAGCCTTGAATGGATTTATAAAATATACTTAAGCATAGTAAAGAAAAAGTGGCATAAAAAAGCTACGCTTTAAGGGGGAACACCACTGTGACAACCAAAGAAATAAGTGATTTTTTTTTAGGGGGAAAATGAAGGAATTTGTTGATCGGATTTTTTTTATTTTATTAAATGTCCATTAAAGACTGTCATTCTAAATTTTTATGGAAAAATATTAATTTCTAACAAAAATTATAAACAATCTCGTGGGTATTTCCTCCTCCATGGTCGCATCGATTACTCAAAAACGGATCATCTGGAATTAAAAATTGAAACTGCTTGTTAATTTGTATAAATGTAGTTATCGTTGTATGTACGGAATTTCGAAAATTTTCATATGAAAAAAAATGGCGAAGGATTGCGTTATTTTATCTATAGTCAGTAAATTGTTACTCTAGAGTCTAGAGTATGGAAGGTAAAGAGCATTCACGGGTAATCAAGTTGACAGAAAAGTATCTGTTGCCTAAAATGGTTTTGATTTGCTCTCCAAAAGTCGCCAGATAAGTCGCTAAATAATTTTGGTCGTCAAAACTTTTTTTTGTCGCCAAGACTCAAGCAAAAGTCGTCAATTCTAGCGACAAAGTCGCTAAATTGGCAACACTGGCCCGAACAATGCGTTTATTGAAAATAAGTCAAAATAACATTAATAAGCTAATGTCTCCTCAACGATTGATAGTCTGGTGCCAATTTTGAAATGTGGGCATAATTGTACTATTTTTCTTTCAAAATGCTGCTGGGAACGCCATTTCGGTCAACGGTGAGTACTACAGACGCATGATAAACGAGATTTTGTGGCCGCAAATTGAAGGCATGCCACAATCGATCTTTTGCGCGCCAAGTTCAGTAATCGTGTAGCTAGCCGTATCGGCGATGCCAATTGGCTATTTTGAAGCTGCGATTTGACGCCGATAGACTTTTTTTGTGTGAAGGCTTAATGTTTGCAAATAATTCGTTGACGATTCAAGCTCTTATCGAGTAAGATATTCGTAAGATAGAGCGACGGGTGATATGTTCATATCTTGGAGCTAAAATGAAATGTACAATATAATCTTTTAAATTTTGTCATCGAATCCATAAAAGTTTAAAATTTAAGCAAATTTATTGTATCCCACCTCTATTTATATAAGCTACAGCTGATAAGCTTGGTCTGATATAAAATACAAGGAAAATTTCTTCTAGTAAAATATTCTGATAAAGACGCTATATAAACTGGAAAGCAAATTTCAGTCAAGTACATCGGGGACTATCTATTATAAGATATTTTCCCCTGAATAGACTAAAATACTGCCATATTTTTTCAAAAACATAACCTTATTATTTGTTATTACATTTAAAGTAATAAGGAATTCGATCCTAGTTTTTAATAAAGTGTACATGCTTCAATAAAATAATGAATGAAATCATGCCCCATAAATTCCGACAATGCTTTTTTTATTTAAAACGAATCAATTACATATTAGGATATAGGGTTTTCCAATAACAAGTGTTATTGGTGAATGGATTGCGCTAGCGAGAGATGATTAACGATTTTTTATGGCCGGAGTTGGATGGTATTGATCTGGGCAACGTTTATTTTCAACAAGACGGCGCTACGTGCCACACAAGCAACGAAATCATTGATCTTTTACAGGAAAAGTTTCCGGACCGTGTTATCTCTCCAAGAGGTGATCACCGAGATCTTGTGATTTAACACCTTGTGACATTTTTCTTTGAGACCACGTGAAAGAAAAGGTCTACGCCAACAGCCCACGGTCGATTCAATACCTCAAAGATGGAACTCGTGAGGCTACCGAGGTTATAGGGCAGCCACTTTGCAATTTGGTTATGGAAAATTTCATGAAAAGGATATTGATCTGTAAGCGTGGTCGTGGTGGTCATTTGCCTGATGTTATTATTCCAGTATTAACAGCATACCTTCCTCTTTATAATGAAATAAACATCCAATCATTTATATAAAAAAATAGTATTTTTCTTTGAATATCAAAATAACACCTTTGTGTGGAAAACCCTATATGATATATAAATTAAACCACTATATAAGCTACACTTTATTTGCGCCAGTGAAATTCTAAGAAAGCTGCATTTGTATGCGTAGTCAGCTACACAAATGGGCATAACTAGAGATTGACCGAACATTCATTTTCAAAGCCAAACCCAACCGAATAGCGCCCAAGTAATAAACAAGGAATGATTATTTAAAAATCCAGATTTGTGTTAATAAAAAAGCGAAAAGGTATATAAATATGTAAGTTTAAATCACAGTTATTTCAGCTCTTCACATATGTAGTCTTACATATGTTTGTTAAAAAAAAAAGAACTTATTTTTCATGCAGTAATTATTTTATCGGGCAACCGCCGTAGCCGAATGGGTTGGTGCGGGACTACGAGTCGGAGAACGTAGGTTTCGATCTCCGTTAGACACCAAAATGAAAAAAAGGTTTTTTCTATTTCTATTTCTTCTCTCGGTCGCCCCTCGGCGGGCAGTGGCAAAACTCCGAGTGTACCTATTTCTGCCATGAAAAAGCTCCTCATAAAAAATATTTGCCGCACGGAGTCGGCAATTGCTCACTAGCCGTACTCGATAGAGGGGTAGATATGTAGATATTTCAAAGCAATCTTTTACGAAAAATAGTTCTAGTATTGGCTGCAGATGTTTATGAAAAGAAGTAGTTAATACAAAATTTAATAAAAAAATAGTTTTTTTAATATATAATCTTGCAAATTATATCGTTATCATATAAATCCCAAATACTGTTTTGAATTACAAAAAAATGTTTTTATTTATACAATTTTTGAACAAAAAACGAAGTTCGGTTTGTTTCTTGCTGGTACCGAATCGAAACCGAACTGAACTTTTGTAGTCGAAGATGGCCGAAACCGATGCCGAAATTCGATGGTTCTCTAGCCATAACATTACAAGCCCACTTTAACGGCTTCGTTAAACAATTGCAGATGATTTCAAAAATAACAATTTAAAATTTGTTTAATGGAAGATTAAAACCGAAAGCGATAAAATATGTATCATGAAATATATATCATACATTTGTATGAAAAAAAAAATTTACATTTATATCCGATGATAATATGTATGTATATACAGTGCCTCAATAAAGAACTCTGTATGTCCGAGTTCTTCATTCAGCTTCAAATTCAAAACTTTTGTAAGAAATGCAAGTTAAATATTTTTAGTTTTATATTTCTCTATATGGTATTCAAATAGGATTCTAAAAATAGTAATAATAATTTACAAATCTATTGTATTATCTCCTTGATATAAAAAATTTATCACGCAGTATTCTCAATATTGGTGTCAAAAAAGAAGTCGGACATCTGGCAATATTGCGATTAGTTGGCACTTTAAAACGGGGAATCCCACAATTAATTTTCTCTCGGTAGAACAGTGCAAAGAAAGAACCACATGTAATAAATGAAAGTAAAATTTCAGTCGTATTTTATTGAATAAAATTCCAAATTATAAACATGGGCAGACACCAGGGACAAAGCTCAATTGAAGTCAGAAGTTATGACATTTTGAAATTAACAGTTTCAGTTACGCCAATAGACGTTTACCCAACGTATACGTAACTGAAACTGTTAATTTCAAAATGTCATAACTTTTTTTTTAAAAAATCGTACAATAATTTAAAAAAATGGGTTTTAAAGCTAAAGAGTTGTACTATGCGACCTTTTCGTCGAAAATTGAAAAAAAAAAATTTCTATCCCAAAAAAAATTATCAAAAATGGCTAAAATGGCCATTTTTTGACCTTTTAGGCTTCATTTACCAAAAATCCTGACGTGATGGAGCATTTTGAAGGTCAGATTCGTTTTCAGCGCATAAAAAACTACAAGAAACAAGTACAGCCATTCTAGAAACTGAAAAAAGTTAAATTTCGCAGGCCTGTGTTATTAGTCTGCATGATAAGGGTCAAACCGTTCGGGAAATCACAGAAATAGTGCATAGATCCCGTTCGACTGTATACGACGTGACAAAACGTTTCAAAGAAAGAAAATCAGTGAAAAATAAGAAGAAATTGGGACGACCAAAACTGTTTGTGGATGCAGATGAACGGTAGAGAGTACAACAAATTAAGAAAAATCCAAATTTGAGCGCCCCTAAGCTCGCAACAGAAGTCGCCCAATAATAATGGAACAGTTGCACGAAAAAACCTTTAATCAACGAGATTAACCGACACAAGAGAATAAAATTCGCAAAGCGTCATGGGGATAAGGATATCGAGTTCTGGAAGCAAAAGTCTTATTTGCAGATGAAAGCAAGTTTAACATATTTAGGTCAGATGGACAATCTTATGTGTGTAGAAGACCTAATTGACAGTTGCTGGAAAAAATTTACGTCCGACAGTTAAACATGGGGTCGGTAATGGTATGAGGTTGTATGTCCGCTGCTGGTACTGGAAGTAGCTAACAATTATTACAGAAAATTTAGTTCAAAGTGCTGCCTAGTTGGGAATTAAGGACAATTTCCAGTACTATTATGACAACGATCCCAAGCATAACTCACTTGATGTTCGCCTATGGCTTATGTACAACTGGTTTAAAGTATCTTACTTGAAACACCTCCACAATCTCCAGATATCAATGTAATTGGATAACTGTGAGCTCATTTGCAAACCAACTGAACAACGTAGTTAAGAAACAAGAAAGACCTAGAAGATTCTATTAAAGAAGGGTGGGGGAAAATAGATCCTTTAACATACAAGAAGCTGGTCGAATCCATGCCAAGAAGACTGAAAGCTGCGAGAAAAAATAAAGGCTTGCCGACTAAATATTAATTATTTTGTTTTTTTCTTAAATATTATTTGCCTAACTCTACTTGATATAAATGCGCGAGTTCTTTTTTGTCATGCATTGTTTTTTGATAAGTTTTTATGATTGTATTTTCTATGTAAGAATGAGTTGAAGTTTGTATATGTTTTTTGTAGTTTTGGAAAATACGCTTGAAAACGAAAATAAATATGACACATAAACGCATTAGATTTGCATTTTAATATATATATTTTGATTTCAAACCATATCACATAATAAAAAATTGGTACACATTTTGTTAAATGTGGTTGCTCGTCTTCGTTTCCTCCATCGACGAAATACTTTTACTTGCGGCAAACGCAGGCATTTTGACGGTTACAATAACCTCCTTGACGCTTGCCAAGTATTATGCAATGGGCTGAACAGGCGTAACTATTGCAAGTGAAACGTTTCTGACGAACCAAATTTTCAACAGCCATCTCCCTTTCCGTAGCTAACTGTGCGGGTAAGCTTATACCATCAGCCGCTGTAAAGGCGGTTTCGTCAGCAAGTGCGGCGATTGTACCGAGAATACAGAAAGAACAGATGAGGAAAGCCAAAAGTGCGATGATCTTCATATTGAGTGGCTGTCGCTACGAAATCAATTGTGTTCTGATTCTCTGTATCGTTGCCCATCTGAGTTTTATACGCCACTCGAGGCCTGGAGAACAGTCGCCTTATTTTCGTAGCGATAACGCATCTCTTCGATTTTGTGATTCCCGGTGTAATTGGATGTACGAGTATGCACAATAAAGCATTTGTGAACAAATATATTGATTGCTTGTACATATATGCATACGTATGTATATAAAGGGTATTCCTTGAAACTTACAAACTTACAAAACGCTGATATTCAAGCATTTACACACACTGTTACATGAACGCACCTCGCGAAGTATTTGTGCAATTCCAAGGTTTCTTTGTGGATTCGCTTAAATTTACGCACTGAAATCGTGGATTAAACTCATGTACACATTTTATATAAACCTATCCTCATAATAATTTTGACAGCTGTTTTACGAGTTCGTAAGTTTACCAGGTTTATGTGGGGCACGAGGTTTTTCAGCGTTTAGATGAATACCCTTATTGTATTTTTTGTGGGTTGAGTTGTAAGAGTGTAGTCCTGTGTTTGCACTGCGAATTTCATTCAAACATTTAGCTGTGTGAAGTGTTAGTAAACAGTGCAAAAGTCACGTACTTATACTCTGAAGCATATTACGCTTTGCATACTTAAATCAAGACCAAATCAAGGTACTTAAACCTTTTCCCCGACAGTTTGGGGTGCTCGTATATAGAGTATTGTTGGAGAAAATCGCGAGTGTTTTGTTTATGTTTTTTTGCCATCTCAACCATGAATTTTTAATATCCGCTCTCAGTTTATAATGATATAAATAATATCTCCCAAGAAGAATAAACAATTCAAATAGCACTAACTTTTCTAAGCCACAAGTATTGGGGTCAAACTATCGACACAACCAAGCATTATCACGCATTCAAGGTTTGGCCATTCGCAGCAAAATTCTGACAGTAAAAAATATTGTCATAGAGGATTCGGTAGTAGAATTGCGTCCGCTCATTTCACACGTATTATTACGCTCTTTGAATCAGTCGTTGTTTAGACCAATCAGAGTTTTTGAGAGCGCTGCCAAAATGTGAATTGTTTGTAACTTTAGCCAGTGATGTAACACTGGAAGAAACATTACTTGGGAATTTTTTAAACAAAAATTAGGAATTTTACAGTTTTCACATGACCACACCATACATATACATATGTAACGGGTGATTTTTTAGCTATTATCTTTTTAAACAGTTGGTTTAAACAGCTGACGCACGTTTCGTGTTTTGTTTCACTGCCAAACATCTTCAGTTTGATCTATAATTTAACCATGAATCGTCTTACAAACGAACAACGCTAGCAAATCATTGAATTTTATTATAAAAATACGTGTTTTGTTAAGAAAGTTTAAAATCCACTTTTTTATCGAAAAATTGTGTTCAGCGACGAAGCTCATTTTTGGATCAATGGGTACGTAAATAAGCAGAATTGTCGATTTTGTAGTGAAGATCAGCCAGAAGAATTGCAAGAGCTACTAATGTATTCAGAAAAGATCAGAGTTTGGTGCGGTTTATGGGCTGGAGGTATCATTGGACCGTACTTCTTCAAAGATGCTGCAAATCGTAACGTAACTGTGAATGGCGAGTGCTACCGTGAAATGATATCCAACCTTTTTTTGTCCAAAATGCAAGAGCTTGACTTGCATGACATGTGGTTTCAGCAAGACGGTGCCACATGCCACACAGCACGCGTAACAATGGACTTATTGAGAGGCGAGTTCGGTGAACATTTTATTTCACGTTCGAGGCCTGTCAATTGGGTTGCCAATCGTGCGATATAACGCCTTTAGATTATTTTTTGTGGAGCTATGTTAAAGCTCATGTCTATTCAGACAATCCTGCTTCAATTAACGCATATGTGAGATACCGGCCGAAACATTGGAAAGAGTATGCCAAAATTGGACTAAGCGGATGGACCATTTGAAGCGCAGTCGCGGTCAACATTTGCATGAAATAATCTTCAAACTTTAAATTATATGGACTGTACTATAGACTTAAATAAAAATTTCATGAATTTTTCTGAATTTTACGTGTGTTTTTTAGAAAATTTTTTCTATAACTCTTAAAAACTCACCCTTTATGTATATAAACCTACTATAAAAATATTGTAATTAATTTAGAAGGTGATATTCTAGATTGGGATTCCTTATTTACTGGGGTGGAACTTGCCAGTTGTTATGATATTTTCAAGTTTAGAATAAATGATATCAGTAAAAAATATACCTGTGATAAAAATGACTAGTTATAGAGTATCTTAGCATACGAGGGAACTGAGAAAACCTAAAAACTTGAGAAGCAAATATTTTAAAAATTTAAGTTAGGATTTATATGCAACTTAGACGATTTGGTACTTAGTTGTATAGATTTGATTTCTGTATTTTTTGGTAGGTAGTTATTATGCCTTTTAATGTTAAAAAGTAAATATTATTTATTATTATATTAATTATATTTATTAGTGCAAGGTGTTTAGAGCCAATAAAATATTTATATTGTATTACTGTGTTAAATATTTGGTTTTGAGTAAATGTCAGGGACAATGAGTTTTCAACTTTCCAAGTCAGGAGAAGGAGATAATTGAATTGTGATCCCTTCAATTTGTGATATTTTGCAATTTTTTTTTATTTAATTTGTTTGTTTTTTTACAAATTTGTTTTTGTTACCCACTTTTTATTTTACATATTTTCAAAAATTTCAATATTTTTTATAAATATACTAGTATTACCCAGTGGGCTTCGCACCACCATACATAAAATGTTTTTTTATATCGCAAGAAATTTTTCATATTAAGTTTTCTTTATAGAACTCGTAAAATGTTTAAACAGTTGAATTAGTCACAATAGCGTTTTCTGTACTTTTTTAAAATTTGATTGTGGTGGTTACCTACATATACATATACAGGTAAGGTAAAAGAGCCGATAAAAACTTATAATTAAACTTTGATTCTTTAATTTCCATTTCAATTTTTTACGCTAAATAAATTCTGCTGAAATAAATAAAGTTAAAAATGTTTTTCCAGTTCCTCCTGGAGCATTCAATTTTTTATTATATTTGCGTCCAAAATGACTTGCAGTTCGATAAAAAATTGATGCGAAAGTTGATTGCATCGCAAAATAAAATTGTTTTCTTGAGGGCGAATCATCAATCGATACGAATAAAAATTCATCGCACTGACGGTTTTCGTTGATTTTTGACCTGCGATGCAAAAATTAATTAGCGTATGAAAATTATTTAAAAATCATATTTAAACAAAAATAAAATGTGTATGTACCAGTTGTTGGCTTTATCATTGGTATGTTGATATGATAGCCATCGTCCCCTCTCCAAAACAAAATGGGGTATTGCAATGCATCATAACAGCGATGGAGTTCTGAAATACGTTGTAATTGCTCATTTCTACGATACAAAACAATATCTCGTGGCTGAAACTGTTCACCAACCACAACAATAGCTACTTCATCAATCGGTGGTACATTGAATCGTCTGGCGTGCTCCCAATTGGTGTTGTATCCGCTTTTATTATGATTTTGTGGCCATCGGTGGGCATCAGATCGAGTGCCACTTTGAACAATTTCACCAATTCATTGTTTTGATGGAACATTGTTTGCAATTCATACACGATTGATCTTCTCGTATTCGTCGAAATTGCACAGCGCTGATCTAATTCACGATTCTCATCACCAATAAAATATATTTGCAAAAATTGATGGTCACCATCTGGGAATGGTAGCAAAGACCCAGCTCTATGGTATATTTGACCTTGAATCTGTAAAGTTCGAGAAATATATGTAGATAACGGATCTGAATTTTTAAAAACATTTTAACTGGTTGTAGTACATAAGAATGCAATCTCTTAACCTGAAGGCGAGTTCCCAATTGGTCTATATCTGGAGTCCTTAGTTACCCAGCGAAAAGAAAAGTCTTCTTTTCATTAGCATTAATCAACAACTTACAATGGATACTCATGTGGTTCAAACACATCCTAGGGTTATCCAGGTCCACATTTTGGCCGATATCTCGAGACCCTAGTCACGGAGCGGCATCAAAAATACTCTATACTATAGAATCATCAGCAGCTTCCATTTGCTACCCATATTGTACAAACACATCCTGGGGTTACCCGGGTTCACGTTTTGGCCTATTTCTCGAGACCCTGGTATCCGATTCTTAAAATTTCAAAACACAAACCATCTACTGAATAGTCCAAACAAAGCCTAAAAATTTGGTTTGGATAGGTGAGCCCGTTCTTGAGTTATAAGATTACCAAGGAAATGTAACTTCTTTTTATATATATAGATATCTTTATATTTCAATATCTTATTGTGTATTAAAATCAAAATTTGTAAAACAAGAACTAGTAGTCTTATTGTAAAGATAAAAGTCATGACATTCATAAAATTTATAGGAAGGATAAGTTGTATAGGGTGTAGAGGAGTAAACATAGAGTACTATATAGGCATTCAAGTGAAGAAAAATTAGAACACCATTAACGAAAATAAGATCTAGAATTCGAGAAAGATCATTTGAGAAATTTTCACACATGGTATACCATTAATATTATTTGGACATAATGCAGTACTATCGCCTGCATTACTAAGATTGCAGTCACCCAGAACACAAAAATTGCCATTATTGGAGGATAGAGCGGGATCATTATCCACATATTTATATACATTTGTATATATTATATGTAACTCATGCGCACTTCTATAACAGCGTCAGTTTCACTACACTTCGAATTGCTCAAATTTGTTTTAGTTAACTTTTCATCTGAAAAAATCTATATGTGAAACCTCAAGCCTAAAAAACAACAATATATGTAGGTATATGTAGTACGTAATTTTAATGCCTCGCCGTAGCCTTATTTTCAGAAGGCAGTCTAGAGCACATTAAACAGGTAGCAGCAGTAGAGCAAAAACAACAAGAGCAATATATTTTTCGTTTCAGCTTTTCATCAGAGTGGAGCCACGTGTTTGTCTGCTGACACAACAGGTATCTGCGTCCTTGAGGCAGTCCATCATAACTAAAGGCATGTTCCATAGCTTTGAAAAACTTTGCTTTTCTTTTTTATAATAAAACCTAAGTAAATCAAATGCAAAATTAATACATACACACATACATAGGTATATGCAATAATACAGTTTATTTTTGAAAAAAAGGAATATTAATATTTTAAAGAAATAAATTTGCGAATAGTTTAAAAAAAATGTATAATAATAAAAATGGTTTTCATTAAGCTGCAAGTTTTCACTGCCGACAAATGCATGTACCCCGACGGCAAAAACCGCCACGCCATTTGCCCAGTGCAACGCAATGGGCGGAACACGCTGGAGGGCTTTTGAGCACGTCACAAGTGAAACGCTTTTGGCGATTCAAATGCACCACAGGCTCCGAGTTTTCCACGGCCAACTGTTCCAATAGAGGATTCACGTCTATTGCTTCCAGAGCAGCTCCTTCCGCCGCAGGCTTGGTACTGGCGGCCGTGAATAGGCAAAAAGCGTAGATCAGTCCAGCAAAAAGTACAATTGTCTTCATATTGGTTTGAATTTTTCGGATGAGATTTGCTGTTAATTTGAAGGTGACTTTGTTTTCAGTTGCGGTTGTTGTGCACTGATGCTAAATTCGGTGTTCATTTGTCTTTTATACTCAATATTTTCGCCATAGAACTGATAGCGCGCGCTTATAAATCTGGATTTCCCAACGTACATACATAATTGTACGAAAGCACATATTTACATTTTATATATACTCAGTGTAGGGGACTCACGAAGGTGTTTTCACAAAATCCATGCATGATAAGCAGGGAAATTTTGTATGTGGGAATATACGTTACCTTAAACAAATTTTTTGCGCTATTAGTCTACTTTCATACATATTATTTCTTTACGCATACCTATAACTATTGCTTGTAGTGAGCTAGCACTGTAAAAAAAGTGTTATAGGTACATGCACTACTAGAAATAATCAATTAGAGTAGCTAATCCTCTCGTAAATAAAAAAGCATGCATAAAATAAGTAAATATTTATAGGTTTTCTTACAATAGTTCCTTTATAGAAAGTAAAAGATACTATATACTACTAAATAAAAATATATTTTTAGATACATAACTACATATGTGCACGTAAAAGGTTATAAAAACATCCTTCAGTGCTAAAAAAATAATAGTAAACCAAAAAACAAAATTTGTTTAGTGTAAAAAAGTTAGGTCCAACTCACTCGTCCATATTTAATTCTCTCAAGGCGTTATAGGAAAAGTTACTAGAATAATATAGTTAATGCATTATATATATATTAGGCCGGGCCGATTTGTGGGGAGGCAAAAAAATCGGTCATTGCTCTGTGAAAATCATATTCTAGGGATCAAAATAAGAAATTTTGCCGAAGGAACCATACCTCTAAAACGAATTATGATGTCCCCCAATTTGGGTCGAACTTTTTAGTTTCTTTTCTATAACTCACTTAAATTAATTTTTTCATTTACATATGTTCTGACTAAATAAATTTCTTAAGAGAAAAAATAGATATTATTGTAAATAAATAATAAATATTATTATAAATAAATAAAAATAAAGAAAAAACATAGTCATTTAGCTGATTTTTTCATGTAAAGGCCAAAAATGGTGATATTTGAAATGATTGTATGGGGAACCCCTCAGGGGAGTTCCAGGGGGTGTGCCTGCGTGTGCATGGGTGGATCGGCCGTCCAAAGTTAGTGGGGGTCGGTCATACATTTGGACTCGATTGGAGCACTCTAAATGGGCCAAAGTGGGATTTTTCGTTCGACCCAAATTGGAGGACACCAGAATTCGTTTTAAAGGTATGGTTTCTTCGGCAAAGTTTCTTATTTTGATCGCTAGAATACGATTTTCACAGAGCAATGAGCGATTTTTAAATCGACCCGCCCTAATATACATATATCGGCTATCTATCTTTTCAGCACAGTTTAATGGCACTACTTTTGGCCGTTCCTCCGACTTCATACCACAAACTATTTTAAAATCATTTTCTTCTTCCATCTAGGCATCATCAAAACCTCCTTCTAAGTCATCCGTATAAAAAGTTTTTAAATTTAGTATAGCATTATCGTCAATACTCGAGGTATTATCAGGAAAAACCGTTTGAGAGCCAAAGGTTAGAGTATTTTTCAGATATAGGGTTTTCGGTGGCGAAAGGAGTAAATACTAAATTAAAAAATAATTATTAATGAAACGAGTTTCCAAAAAATATGGTTCAATAATTCCATTGTTTGACAATGTGAATCAAACCGTCACTTTGGGGTTTATCAGTGGCTATTGATGTTATAACAGTGAGTGCTGTCCTTAGGTGCCATAATTCTATAATATACAAAGGATAGTGTTTATTGTGCGAAATCGTTCTAAATTTGTATTCGTTAGGCTTAAGCACTTGCACGATTTGAATTTTGAAGGAGGGAAGTCGAAGTTCCCCTTTCTCAATATTTCATGCACAATATTTTTCGGTAATCCCAGGGTAGCAACTCTCTTGCCGGACTTGTTACGACGAATTCAATATTCACATTTTTTCTCGATGACCGGCTAGGCTCCGGCCTCCGAACTTGTTGCCCGGAACCTTCGCACCTAATATTCACTTGGGGCATCACCTAAACGTCGAATATTGAAACAGGAACAAGATCTACAACAAGAAGTTGCTCACTAACCACTGACTTTGAAATACTTGTACACAAAGGCAAATACTTGTGCAAAGGCAACTTTTCCACTCGTCCATTACCACATAATGACTAAATAATCTGAACGAATAACGAAGCTACCGCGGTTCCCTTCCCCTCATATGCTCAGCAGTTAAGGATAAACTTTAAATTGGAAACATAATTTTGCCACCGGACACCCAGTGTATCATCGTCTAATGGACGAGCTTCGGTGCTTATAAGTATGAGGAGCTTTTCTTAAAATCCCGCTTATCTTGCGGGAGGAGGTTAGCAGAGACTGAGCAACCAAAAATGTGCTCAGCCTTTGTGAATAGTTTTAGTAATAAGAATATTAATCTTTTTTTTGTTTTTAAAGTTTTATGGCCGTTTTGCGGCCGCCGTAGCAGAATGGGTTGGTGCGTGACTACCATTCGGAATTCACAAAAAGAACGTAGGTTCGAATCTCGGTGAAACACCAAAATTAAGAAACTCTTTTTTCTAATAGCAGTCGCCCCTCGGCCGGCAATGGCAAACCTCCGAGTGTATTTCTCACATGAAAAAGCTCCTCATAAAAATATCTGCCGTTCGGAGTCGGCTAGAAGCTGTAAGTCCCTCCATTTGTGGAGTAACATCAAGACGCACATCCCAAATAGAAGGAGGAGCTCGGCCAAACACCCAAAAAGGGTGTACGCGCCAATTATATATACATATATATGTATTAAGTTTTATTTATTTTATTATTTGGTTTTGAAAATGTGCAATAATAAAAAAAGGGGAAAATTCTAGTTTTGTTCATTTTTATTAAAGATGGTTAAGATTCTAGAAAATTGTGTTACCACTTCACAGTTGATTAAATTTAATATTTTTAATGCTACTTATTATTCTTTGGTGTTTGGGTAAGGTCAAAATAATTACTTCTGGACTATCGCGAAATAGGGTGACAAACCCTGTTACTACTTCTTCGCTTAGAATTACGAATGTTATTCGAATTAATTCAAATGCTATACTTGTATAACGAGCAGCACACATTTCTATTTTCTTCTGCTTTACATACATTAGCCACTTAGGTCATAAATGTGTTTAAAAAATCTCAGTCATTTGAGGCATTAGAGAGTGGATTGGATCAAAGAAATGTCCCCACTATTTCCGATACCCGGTTAAATTTCACCTTCAGCAAGAAAGCACAAAGCGTCACTAAGGGGCCGGACTCTCTCTACCTCTTCAAAACAAAAATATCGATGTTGTGGTCACGCGCCAATTAATAAAAGTTTCTACCGTTGTTCGTCGCTTAAGTTAAATCGCATTATAATTAGTTGTGCCCTACGATTTGTTTCAGACTCCTCAAACATTAATAGGCAAATCCTCTTAATAGAAAAAGGTATGTCCTCGTATGTTGAAATTACTCCGCTTTGCAGTGTCCCTGACGGCCAGCTCGGTTCAATGCCTACTGCTTGGTAGCAAACGAACGAGCAAAATACCATCGTCGGCCATCTCTCATCACCTTTATAAAAATAAGAAATAGCTGCTCCTCGCGGTGTGAGAATAGCTCCAATTATGTGGTGCTCTTTGGTATGTTTGTAGTTTTCGCTGCTATCAATATTCAGCAGGATGGAAATTCGTCCTCCTTATTGTCTAAGAAGTCTGTGGATTATGGACTGCAAACAACGAAAGTTTTGATAGAATTTTCTGAATTATTATTCATATCATTGTCATTATATTTTTTATATCCCGACATGTAAAGTTTGTCACACTTTGGCTTTGAATAGGTTTTTCTCTAAAAATACCTTTTCCCCTTCTCAATTTCGCTGCAGCGCTTTAATACACCTACCTCGTTTTTTTTCTTATGCATTCGGTCATAGTATACATATGTATGTATGTGTATCCCACCCTCGGAATAAAAACTGCATGATTTATTTAAAACATTATTTTGTTTATTAAAATTATTTTTAGACAATAAATATTTAATCATAGAATATAACTAAGCGTACGAGTAATGCTACTTCTGAGGCATTTGCCTTCTTCTTCCTCTTAGCAGCACGATCTCAGTTGCGGCAGACACAGACACCACGCCCATTACAGTAACCGCCACGATTGCCGCGAAGTAGGCAATGAGCAGCACACGCGCTGTGATTAACACCAAAACCGCTCAGTAAATCGCAGGTGGCGCGCTTTGGACGAGTTACCTCCTCAACTAATGGATCCTCCTTCAGTAATACCAACTCAACTTGGTTTGGTTCGAAGGCAGCTAAATCAGCAGGCGCCGCTTGGGTGGCACGGAACAAGCAGAAAGCGCAAATAAGACCAGCGAAAAGCACGATTGTCTTCATATTGAATTTATTTATTGCGATAGTGGTTGCGATTTGGGAGTTGAGTTGCGATGTGTCGCGTTGTAATTACTGCTGCAAAGGCTGTTTTACTCTGATGCTCTATTCCATCGCTCATCTCTCTTTTATACTTTTGTCATGAATAGTACTGATAATGAGCTACTGATGTTTTCTTGGATTTCCCTGTAATGCTAACTCATAGGGGACTCACAGATGTGCTTGCTCAAAACCCATTTATGCAACTGATTTGTTGTGTGATTCAAGACGGTGTCAGCGGCGATTGATAAGGGCTAGCAAATTCTTATTTGGGAATCTCCGTTACCTGAATATATTTATAGCTGGCATATAAATATTATTTTTAATACGAGTGTACGTTATTACGGGACGATAACGCACTGTGACCTGCAATGTACTCTATTTATATATATAGTATGTAAATATGTATGTACTTATGTATATATGTATGCTCTGAAGTAGTTTTAAATGTTTTGAGTACTTTTTTGTCCCAGAAGCAAGTGCTTTTTTTTAAATCTATTTTATTAAGTTTTATTATTTCAAAATCCCGGTATACGAGTATGTATTGAGAAGTAAAAAATATCCATCTGATATAAATACATATGCATGTATGTATGTATGTTCTTTTCCCAATGATTGCACCGGTGTTGCTGAACGTTCGTTCAGATTCCTTGATGCTGCCGAGTTACAAAGGATTTTTTCTCACCCTTTTTGGAATCAATCAACAAATCCATATTCAGAACCATCTATTCCATTGAAAGTTGAACTAAAAGGAGTTCCTCTTTGAAATTTGATTGCCTTTCAATTTTATGCATTTTGTTTATTCAAATTTCTGTTCTCGAGTCAAGTGTTTTGCGCCAGCATCGAGCAAGTGAAGTGTATGTACTAAAAAAAACTCTCTACAATCGGTTGTGGATAAAAACCGTTGGTAGAAACTCAAAAAAGGCGATAGTTTGCTGGTTCTACTTAAGAAATAGTGGCGTATAATCATAGACCTGAATTAGAAAACACTTTAGTTACTAAATATTGGGTTGGAGAATAAGTTCATAGCGTTTTTATATTTTCTTTTATTTTACAGCGATTTGTGTGCTGTTTGGCAAAGGGTAATCATTCATTCGATAGAACTCTTTCTGCTTTACACTACAATGTTAATTGTATTATTGAGTTATTTAATTTTTGATTAGCTTTGAGGGTTAGAAAAGGAATACCCAGGAGGAAAAAATAAACATTTTTAACACCTGCTCTTCTTTGCATTTCATCGAGGTCAAAAAGCTAGTGAAGCTGCCCGGGACATTTGCGTCGTGTATGGAGTACAGCACGAAAATGGTTTGCAAATTCAAAAATGGTGACTTTGATGTCGATGACACGTCCCGCAGCGGAAGGCCATCTGAATTCGTTGAAAAAGCTTACAAATCACATTTGAAGGAGAACGGTCGCCAAACCAGCTGTGAATGATCTGCCGGAAAAAATGATCTGCGATCATAAAACGATTCTCAATCATCCTCATTCAATGGGATTTATCGAAAAATTGGGAGCCTGGTTGCACCACGAGCTCAACGAAAAAAACAAATAAAGTCGCCTTCAAATTGCTTCTCAGCATCTCGCCCGTGATCATAAACAGCGCTTTTTGTACCGAATCGGAGATACGAAATGGGGCTTATATATCATCACGAAGCAAAGAAAGGATGGGGTTGCTCCAGGAGATGCCGAGAGTCAAGCCGGATCGTCATCCAAAGAAGATCATGATATATGTGTGGTGGGACAGGGAAGGCATAGTGCACTGGAAATGCTCGAAAAGAATGCCAACGGCTACATTGCCCAGCTATACCGCGTGGATGAGGCTATTCGACTGAAAAGTCCTGATCGACATGGTCAAACCATACTCCTTTACGACAATGCCAGGCCCCATGTTACACAGGTCCTCAAAGCCGCGCTCCAAGAGCTCGAATGGGAGGTCCTTCAGCATCCGCCGTATTCTCCGGACCCTGCACCGACCGATTTCCATCTTTTCCACTCCCTGTCAAATCATATGAAGGGCGTTGCCTCCGATAATAAAGAGGTGCTTAAAAACTGTCGCAACAATTTCCATGCCACCAAAACACGCGATTTTGGGCGGAACAGCATCAACAAACTGTTCAAGAGGTGGGAAGAGGTTGTAAACAGCAACAGCGAAAATATATGTAATATATGAACTTATTTATATAATTATTGTTTTCTTGGTTTAAATAAAAATCTTCGGTAAAAACGCTACGAACTTATTCCCAAAACCAATTCATAAAGTTGGCTTTGTTTTTAAGTATATCATAGTCTGTTTAGTGTCATGCTCAATCAATAGTCTACTTTGCGCAAACTTAATGCTGGTATTTACGCAGCTCATTATTTTCTTGAAATTATTTCCTTCTTGCGTTTGGTGGCTAGTCAATATAAAGGTGGAGTCATTCGCAAACCGCTATTTTGATTTTGGCTAATTCGACAGAAGTGTCGTCAGTGCAGAAAATAAACAAACCTTTGTGTGCATAATTATTTGTTTGTGGGTACTTATATTTTGATTTGTAAATTAAACTAAATATTTGAAATGAAGATCCGCTTTTTAAAGTAAATATATTTCGAGTTTACCTGGAGAACACACTATTTTTGACTTTTTTGAATTTACCCTTTTGCTTTTAATTTTCAATAGATAACAACTATTATATTGTATATATACATATTATATATAATTGGCGCTTACACCCTTTTTGGGTATTTGGCCGAGCTATCGGTCTACCGTCACAGAAATCAGAGCTCGCTCTCATTTGGATAGCTTCAGTCACAGGCACTTAATTATATTTCCTTCCAATTTTTTGAAGCATTAATTTTCACATTATAGTTAAATAACTTACAATTTTATTATTACAACCTTTACAACCCAAAATGTTGAAATAAATTCGTTTGCTATGATTTTAAAATTGTATTTCTTTCTTTCCCTCCCGGTATCTGGGTTTCAATTGCGACAGACGCAGACGCCTTTACCATTGCAGTAACCGCCACTATTGCCCCGAAGTGCACAGTGAGCCGCACAAGCACTGTGACCAAAGCCGAAGCCGCTCAACAGATCGCAGGTGAAACGCTTCTGACGACGCAACCCCAAAGTAGATTCACTTATTAAAGTGTTAGGTTGGATAGTGGTTTCTTCTTCTTTATCGCAATCCCTCTCTGTTGATTCTGCATAGGTGCCAGCAAATAAATAAAACATCTAGATTAAGCCAAGAATAAGTACGGTAATCTTCATTTTGGAGCAAATAGTTATAAGAAGACTTGAAGTTCTAATTCACAGAATGATTACTTCCCGTTCACTCGCTATTGTAACTGTGTTCAGATTCCAAGTGCAAGTTCTCTTTATAGTCCACCTTGGGCTCAATTTTGTCGCTTCAGTGATAACAGTGATGATAGTAAATTTCCGGCATGATAATTCAATCTGGGTTTAAATTACTTTAAGGTACTAAAATGTCAAGTCGATGAGTTTCGAGACAGTTGTGTCTACTGATAGGTACAAAATCGTTAAATTGTTACTGCGTTAAAAATGTTCATTTTAAGCACAGTGAGAGGAGTAATAAATTTTCGATTTTATTTTCAAATATGTGCATTAGGGCGGGTCGATTTAAAAATCGCTCATGAAAATCGTATTCTAGGGATCAAAATAAGAAACTTTTCCGAAGGAACCATACCTCTAAAACGAACTGATGCCCCCCAATTTGGGTCGAACGAAAAATCCCACTATTTAGAGTGCTCCAATCGAGTCCAAATGTATGACCGACCCCCACTAACTTTGGACGGCCGATCCACCCATGACAGTGGCACACCCCCTGGAACTCCCCTGGGGGGTTCCCCATACAATCATTTCAAAATATCACCATTTTTGGCCTTTACATGAGAAAAGAAACTAAAAAGTTCGACCCAAATTGTGGGACATCAGAATTCGTTTTAGAGGTAGGTTCCTTCGGCAAAGTTTCTTATTTTGATCCCTAGAATATGATTTTCACGGAGCAATGGGTCATTTTTTTGCCTCCCCACAAAAGACACTAAAAGTTCGACCCTAATTGGGGGACATCAGAATTCGTTTTAGAGGTATGGTTCCTTCGGCAAAATTTCTTATTTTGATCCGTAGAATATGATTTTCACAGAGCAATGGGCGATTTTTTTGCCTCCCCACAAATTGACCCGGCCTAATGTACATATTTTGGTGCTTTAAAAATTGGCAAAAAGGTCAAATTACCGGAATATCTTTATCTAAGTTTGTAAATGGCTAAATGTCGGCACTTAAACAAAAAGTTTTTTAAAATTTTAATAAAAATTAATTTGTTTGTTTCTTATTTCCAGTTTTAGATGGGTATACAATTAATTTTCAATACCTTTCGTCGCCGTAGATGTAATAATCAAAATATAGGATGACCAGATACGAATGAGAGCATGATAGGTTAAAAAAATATACAGATATAGAATTTATTTTGGCTTTGCTGCTCTGAAGCTGCATTCATTCAAATGATCGTTTCGGCTTCGCTGGTAATGCTTTTGGCGGCCGGTCCAATTTTTGATGACTCGGTCGAACAGATGCGGAATTATTCTTGTTTTGGTTTGTTAGCACAGCTTTTGAATATTTTGAAATAAATAAATTGTTCTCAGAATTTCAATAGGGAATCAGACAAAAGCATAGTTGCGAAACGCTCACAAATTGGGCGATATATTGGGATCTAGGAACACTGGACAGAAGAATGCTAAACTGCAGCAATACGCAATATCTATCACTGAACTTCACTGGTTGCCAAGCAGCTGTCAACGAACTAAGGTGCTGCTATACCGGTGAGTCTTGGTGTAGCTATATTAGATACTTTGCTATTTATAATAAGTATTAATGATACGGAAAATAATGATCTTTTATCAAGAAATCAGTAAAAGTAAAAGAAATTACTGATAAGAACATTAATATTATATTCAGTAGATATACCATTTTTTTAATAACTCCAGCAATCCTCTGCTGACTACCAAATTTAAAGTCTAAAATATTTTAAGTATACCTGTAAAAATACAACTTACGCACCAAGTATGGCATAGCTTTTCCCATAATAAAATTTATTGTTGTAATCAGAAGTTAAACACATTAGGGATACATTTGCAAAAAGCGGTGTTCACTTTGGTAGCCACAATTGAAATTACTTGCATTTCAGGGGAGTGCTTAATACTTTTGGCCAAGGCTGTATATCGCAGAAAATTCCGGGGATGGTTGTATAGATAAGCACAATAAGGATATTTTAAAAGTAGAAAGTTATTTCTAAATTTTTAATTTTTTTGTATGACCTTCACATACTTGCTGTTACCAGTAGTAATTCGTACCCATAGAATTTCTTCCCAAATACAAAATTATAAACACCACCGCTTTTTTATAAAAATATTTTGTAGTTCATGTCACAACAAAAGTCACAGAACGCAAAAATTTAAAATGTGTACAAAACGTCTCAAAATTTCATCAGAACTTTCAAACAAATCACTACTTTTTTTTCTTAAAATTTCATAAGTAACTTGTGTAAATTTATTAGTAAATAATTGGAACTCGATCATATAAGTACAATGAAAAAGGGTATACATAATTGATTTATGTCACCCCCGATTCTCAGTTACGGCAGACGCACACAGCGCGATCGTTACAGTAACCCCCACGATTGCCACGAAGTACACAGTGGGCGGCACAAGCGCTATGATTGACGCCAGTTCCACTCAGTAGATCGCATGTGGCACGCTTTTGACGACTCAATTCTGCCACAGGTTCATCCTTCAGCACGGCCAACTGGTCCCCTTCTAGTTCCAGAGTAGTTGCATCAGCAGGTGCGGCCTTGGTGCCATGAAACAAGCAGAAAGCGCAGATAAGACCGGCGAAAAGTATGATTGTCTTCATATTGAAATGATTTATTGGGATAATGATTGGTAGTTAGAAGAAGATTTCACAGCGTTTATTCGCTTTTGCTGTTGCTACTACAATGGCTTTCGTAGTCTGATGTTTAATCCAACTACTCAAATAGGTTTTATAGTTTGCTGACTGCTGATAGTACAGCCATATGCATCTGGGATCTCCCATTGCCCAATCGAAGGGGACTCACAGGCTATTTATTGCAGGGAATTTTATAAGGTTTCGAATTCTCAGCACGATGTTCACTGTGGGTACTGATAATAGGGGAATTGGTTGTAAGTGGAAATATGAGCTCTGTGCGACGTAAAAAATCACGATACATACATACATATTTAAATACTTATTTAGCCATAATAAATATTATCATCGAATGCACATACATATAAATATGCAATGCGATACATGTGGATGACGTACTGTTGAAGGAGCGGAGGATAAGGGAGTTCTTCAGAATGCAATCCAGGTAGGACAATGCTTGAAGTATGAATGGAATTTGCTTTCATATCATTTGGCGCCAAGTGACGACAATTATGCTTCTTCCAAACGAAACATCAAATAACTAATACTGGCTGCTAAAAGTAAAACCAATTTGGTTATAAAATAAACATTGTCGTATATAATCAATACCTATTTAACCAACTAGTTTCGACGTGAATTACAAACATTACTTGAGGTCCAAGCTTCGTTAATATTTTTGTCAGAGATTTCCATGATTAATAATAAATATACGCTGGTCATGCTTGGAAGCACGTATATCTGGCACAAATATAACAAAATGCCCCAGCTAAGCAAACAGAGAGCGTACCGAAATAAGGTTGCGAAAAAAGTCTTAGATTTTAGCTTTCTGCAGTGCTCGTAACTTAAAAAAATTTACCGTTTTTTAAAGAGTTTTGTAGTTTTTAGCGTCAATGCTCATTTATGAGACTATTTGATAGCATTTTTTGAGCATTAGCCTAAAAAGATTTGGTTGCAGTGTCTTGCTGAGTGAACTTTATATGAATGGTTTAAAGCCAATCCGTAATTTCGAACATGGAGTTTGAAATTATTTTTCTTAAACAAATTTTTGATACTTTGCTATACAAATGGTTGTATTTTATTTTGTGAGTTTTTTCAAACATTTGTATATAGTAGGTAAATATGTATATATTTATATAATTATTACTTTTCAATTATAATTCATTTAGTGTAATGTATCAATATAAAGAATATATTTTAGTTCCATTGAAGAAGAAACATCAAAAAGTACCAAAAACTGCTCGAATGTGACCCCTAAAAAGATCCGATATTCACTGAAAATGAGTGACAAAACTCCTACATTCATTATATTCCGAGACTTTTCGAACCATTTTTTAACATCTTTTAGGGTGCCTGCATTGAACGATTATTAGGAAATCGATATTTAGGACTCCAAAAAGAGCTCATTTATGAAAATAAAAAGCTACGATATAAGAAAGTTTATAACTCATAAAATAGTACTTTACTTCCTTGTTGCGGTAATAGACTTATTCCTGCCTCTCGGCACGCAATGACAAACCTCCAAGTGTATTTCTGCCATGAGAAGGCTCTTCATAAAAATCATCTGCCCCTATTTGTGGAAAAACATAAATTTGCTCACCCTGAATAGAAGGAGAAGAAGCTGGACCAAATACACAACAAAAGGTCTAAGCGTCATTTTAATAATAAAATCATTCCTATTGTGTCGACTTTAACCTTTTTGAAAAGCAACTAAACAGTCCTCTATAAAAATTGAGGTGATTTTTATCCCCAAGGCTGGAAGAGGCGGTCATGACACAGTATAACCTCTTTTATCCTCAAAACTCTTGAACGATTGCTCGATGCATATCTTAGAGACAAATGCTACAATTTACCATCCCAACATGCCTATCTCATAGGAAAATCTACAGATACAGCTCTTCATGAGGTTGTAAGTACGATAGAGAGAAGCATAGAGCACAAACAATACTCAATTGTCGCCTTTCTCGGAATAGAGGGTGCCTTTAACAACGTTAACACAAGCTCCATTATTGAGTATCTTAACACGTTAGTGATGGGCATAGGCTTCAGGAATTTTATCCCCCTGCTTTGGTGATTAGTTGTCAACAAAATACTTACCAAGTTCGACCGAAAGGGAATTTTAGCTAGTGGCTCATGGAAGGAGCTTTTGGGATTACTCAGCACATGGGCCACAGATTATGCTTTAAGGGTAAACCCGAGCAAAACAGAATTGATGCTATTCACTAAGAAAATCAAGATACCAGACATTGACCTGCCAAAATTAAACGGAGTTAGTCTAACGCTAATCCAGCAAGCGAAATACTTAGGAGTTATCCTTGATCCCAAACTCAGCTGGAGACCCAATGTAGAATACAGGGTGAAGAAAACTTATATAGCAAAATGGGGTCTTCAACCAAAGTTCTCCAACTGGTTCTACACAGCTATTGTAAAACCGATAGTAACATAAGCGGCACTAGTCTGGTGGCCCGCGATGGAAAATAAATACAACCAAACCAAGCTAAGGAAGATACAAAGATCAGCATGTATCTTAACCACAGGAGCACTCAGCACCAGCCCTACCGAAGCGCTTAATATGTTAACACATCTGTTACCACTATACTTATGTATATATAAAAACAATCGTCACATGCAGCGCGGTGAGACTCAGAGATATAGGAAGCTGGACAACAAGATTATATGCTCACAGCAAGATCCTTCTACAGGGACCCTCACTGCTCAAAAACAAATCAGACTTCACAATCCCCGCCCTCAACTTTAAGAAAGACTTTACAGTATGTTTTCCACTGAGAGCCGAATGGGGGAAAGGGAAAGTGATTGGTAGATTTGATGTCGAAATCTACACTGACGGTTCTATTCGGAACCGCTCAACTTATCCAAATCAATTCGACTTCCTGACTATGCCAGCGTGTTCCAGGCAGAACTACTAGCAATCAGGGAAGCTCTAAAATCACAGAAACACTACAAAGAAATTGGTGTAAGAGTGAACCTTTCCTACAGTAAATTAATGAAATCGCAGACAAAGAGATAAAAATTCTGCTGTTATATCTGTATCTCACGTAATGGACCTGATCTAAAAAAAAGAACATCACACGAGAATAGTGTGATACAAATACTCAACCACTTCAACAACCAACAGAGTAAAATAATTTCTGTTTAGTAATGCATTCAAAAATTTTCCGGACTGTAGTCGATTTCGATAACGGTCTATAACCAGCTACATAATTTTTATCGCCACTTTTATAAATCTAAGTTATGTAAACTTTTTTCCTGTTATCAATAAATTTACCTGATGAAAAAGATATGTTAGAGATCAGAGTTAAATTTCAGTTAGTGAAGCACACGTTTTAAATGTATAGTCGAAAGGTCATCGGAATCCATTTGTTTAGAGGATTTAAATGCATTGATACCTCTAGGAACATCCTCTTCAGGCAATAAAAGCGACCGGAACGCAAGGGCGTAATAGCGAATAAAGACGCAAGCTGGAATACTATTTGAGTCCGCAAAAATATTAACAGATTCTTCAGAACAACGCGCAGATTGGTTATTATAAAAATTTGAAAAGAGAATGTTAGACGTTGAGTTTTTTGATTTAAGGCCGAGAAGATGTGAACGACGAAAAGCGTGCCGGACGCCCGAGCACTTCAACTACAGACGAAAAAATTGATGAAGTGAAGAAAATTGTATTGGCCAATCGTTGAATCACCGTTAGAGAAGTTGCTGAGGACCTAGACATATCGGTTGGCTCGTGCCATTCGATTTTTTCAATGATTTGAGCATAAGACGGGGCGCCGCATAATTCGTATCCAAACTGCTCAATTTCGACCAAAAGCAGCATTGCATGACGACCCAAATTTGCTCCAGAGGGTCATAACTGGTGACGAATTGTGGGTTTATAGTTATGACGTGGAAATCAAAGCTCAATCATCTTAATGGAAGCTTGCGCATGAACCAAGACCGGAAAAAGCGCGCCAAGTTTGGTCGAATGTAAAAGTTTTGCTTACCGTTTTCTTCGGTCGCAGGGGCGTTGTGCATCATGAGTTCTTGCCACAGAGTAAAACGATCAATAAGGGATATTACCGGCAAGTTATCCCGGATTTGTGGAAGGACAAAAATTGGCTCTTGCATCACGATAACGCCTCTGCTCACACATCGTTGCTTGTGCGCGACTTTTTGGCCAAACTCAACACACTAATAATGCCACAGCCACCGTATTCCCCAGGTCTGGCCCCCTGTGACTTTTTCTTGTTCCCGAAACTGAAGAGGCCCATGAAAGGACGACGCTACGCCACGATTGACCAGATAAAGACATCATCGAAGGAGGAACTGAACAAGATAAAAAAAAAGATTTTTTTGAAGCGCTTCGAAGATTGGAAAAAAACGTTAGCTCCTACTTTACAATTGACTGAAAATAATATTGCTTACATAAAGTTAATCATCCGATTTTGTTTTTGCATAAGCTTTTTACTGAAAAAAACTTGATATTGAGTTTTGGAAATCTTTATTTTCACATTCACGCGCTCCATTGCTTGTCTGTTTGAACTTATGCAGCTGTCTAGTTCACGCCAATTGCAAAAAGTATAAATCTTCCAAAGGATACTGGCTTGACTTACAATTTTATTTTTTGTAATGGTTAATTTTTTGAGTGCATTGGTTTTAAGAAACTTTCTGTTTTTTGGTAGTTAAAATATTCTGTGGGCCGGCGACTGCAGATTAGTTCCATCAATATACTCAACAAGAAATTTAAAAGTTTCATTGCCTCACTCTCATGCAATATTTTAAACATTCAGCATGAACCGAATTTACGCACAAATATGCGACAAACTATGTTAAGATGAATGCATCATTTCACTAAGCTCACACAGGAGTAATTCCAGCAATAATGCTTAATAATTGAGTTTTAAAATTGGTTTTCTCATTGTCACATAATAAAATTCCTAAATCCCCAAAAAGGATTTTTTGCCCCAAACCAATCTAATAAACAACTTTTTTTCTTGAAATCTCATTAGTATTTTGGGAAAATTTATTAGTAAATAATCGAAATTTTATCATACAAAGAAAAAAGGGTATACATTATTGATTTATGAAACCCAGTTCTCAGTTACGGCAGACGCACACAGCGCGATCGTTACAGTAGCCCCCACGATTGCCGCGAAGTACGCAATGGGCGGCACAAGCGCTATGATTAACACCAGTTCCACTCAGTAGATCGCATGTGGCACGCTTTTGACGACTCAATTCTGCCACAGGTTCATCCTTCAGCACGGCCAACTGGTCCCCTTCTAGTTCCAGAGTAGTTGTATCAGCAGGTGCGGCCTTGGTGCCATGAAACAAGCAGAAAGCGCAGATAAGACCGGCGAAAAGTATGATTGTCTTCATATTGAACTGATTTATTGGGATAATGATTGCTAGTTAGAAGAAGATTTTACAGCGTTTATTCGCTTTTGCTGTTGCTACTACAATGGCTTTCGTAGTCTGATGCTAAACCCAACTGCTCAAATGGGTTTTATAGTATGTTGACTGCTGATAGTACAGCCATATGCATCTGGGATCTCCCATTGCCCAATCGAAGGGGACTCACAGGCTATTTGTTGTATGGAATATTCCACGATGTTTGTAAAGATAGTTGTGGGTGCTGATAAGAGAGGAACAGGTTGTAGGTGGAAATATGAACTTTGTGCGACATAATTAATCACGACACATATGTAAATGTTATTGAACAATAATATAATATTACAATACTTATACAATCAAAGACACATACACATACATAAATATTCGTAAGAATACAATTGCGGAAGAATTGTGCCAGGCTTTTGTTTTGTGGTTCCCAAATGCATCACAAATGTGAGACACGCGTAACCAGGGGATGCACAGAAGATATAGTTCGGTTGAAGTGTGACAATTTTCGATACTACTCGATCGGCAGCAGGTGTTTCTTTTTTTTTTTTAATGAGTAAAAATGTGGTTTTTGTTTTGTGTGCAAATTTCATGGACGGCAGCAGCGTGTGGGTATTTATGGATGTGGAGTTAGCGCAAAATGAACATATTTCCGCACTATTGGAGACAGCTAATCCGTATCCTTTTATAGATCTATAGATAGAGCAGGCGTGACTTTTATGCTGAAAGAATTTGAGAAATATTTTCAATACGCTCAAAGTCGTGCTTAGCTAAAATTAGAGCAAGGCAAAATTTGGAATATAAATGAAATTTATATGCTTTTTAAAGCTTAAAGAAGTACTTTTATTATGCTGTAAAAATACAAATAAAACATTTATTTTCATAAAATATAATTAATAAATTTGAAAAAAAATATATTGTACAATAAAGAAAAAGTAATAAAAAAACTTAAATAAACTTCATCAATTTAATCTTTCAGTTTCATTTATTACTAGCTTTAACCCGCGGCCCCGCTGGCGTAAGAGTAGTTTTGAGGGATTTAGGATATGTATATGAAAGAATTACAAACAATAATTTCATAGAAAATAATTTTTTATTAATAACCATAATATTACAATACCCGGCATCCGTTGCTATGCCTCGTTGAATAAAATCAAAACAACCAATCAGAAAAATATCAAGCAAAATTATTTTTATTAATTTGCTATCTCAAACCGTTTTTGAACTTTGCACTTGGCTCATAGTTGAACAGCTTATGCGGATTATGAAGTCTAGAATGTGCTATAAATAGTGGGAAATAGGAAAAACTAAGATTTTTTAGATTAAATTTAAGCAAATATTCGATTACTAGTGACGAATGAGAGTGGCGGCGCGGCCTGGGGGCTGTGGGAAGGGAGTTCCATCACAAAAACATGCCTATAACCTTCATTGCGTGAAAATATGAATATATAAACATTTTTACGTCACCTTTATAGTATAGATTGCAGTAAATAAAATGTAAAAGAAAAATGTATCATAGAAAATGTGCGTTCGGTTTTCACAGATGTAATGCCTTCGTACTTCAAAGATCAAAGCCCTGAAGCAGGAGAGCTGCTGTCATGTTTTTTTGCATCTCTACAGGAATTTGTTATCAGTCCAATCACAAATATTCTCTGGAAGTTGTATGCACGTGGATTTATATTTCTTTCGAAGAAAAAATCCTCTAATTCAAAATTCCTGCAGAGAAGATTTTTCTCGAAAGTTTCGGGAGAACGGAACTCGAATGTCGAGACAGCTGAATTTTGCATTTTTTTCTGTTCCAAAATTTTGTTTAAGTTATTTCAAATAAAGTTGATAAAAAGTGAGGAAAAGGATATAAAATTATCAAACAACGCATAGTATAGGCTTCTGCATAGTACCTGAGGAAGAAACTGTCGAGCTGAAGCGTCAGACACAGACACAAAAAGCTTTAAGAAGGCATATTTGCGATAACGCAAGTCCACTTGGATTGTCGGAAACCTAGTGCGTACTAAAATTTATTTATAAAAGTTTCCATTAATTTTCCATCTTTACAGATTTGCTAAGTACTATAGACCACGAGACATGCCTTCAGCCCAATGAACTCTCAATAAAGTCCCATATCAGGTGGTTGAGATTTATTAAACACATTTATGCCCAAAGTGAGTAAATGTTTATAAAGCAGAAGAAAAGAGAAATAGGTGGGGTACGCTTTATAGCAAATGCATTAATTTTAAAATATTCGCAATCCTGTGGCCTCACCCAATACTTGCAGCCACTCAAAGATTGATAAGTTAGGTAAGGTTGAAATGATTGAAATGGTTGCCCAAAGGGAGGGCACAGGACTAGGAAGAAAGGATGGAGAAAAGGGTGGATGGATATATATTTATTGCTGACGACCGAACGATGACTGAGTTAATGTGGGGTTAGCCACTTCGTACTGCTGATGAAGGCCTGCTATATCAGCAGGCGTAGTAAAGAGATGAGAGTCAAGATATTTATATAATATCTTAAATCAGCTGTAAAAAAAATTACTCGAAGTAATGCCGAGTCTCGCAGCATGCAAACCTCGCGAACAGTGTCCTGTAAGGACACCCACGAAATTTGAGAGCTGAGATTTTGTTAACGCCTCCGATCCACTCGTGGCCAGAAAGATTTTGCCACCTTACAAGTTTGTGTACTTCGCAGGATGAGTTGACGCGGAGCCCACCTCTTCAGGAGGTATGCTGTCTGGCCAGCTCTTCAGTTCCTAGTACCCAGATGAGCCTTACATTGGAAATTTCGCATGCGATCGAAAGTGAAGTCAGGCATTCCTCAACCATTTTCGAGAGCACCTTCATCGCCCCAGATCCCTAATTGCCGCTTGTCTGTTGAGGTAGCTATTAACCTCCGTGACAGTTATTACCTAAGTAAGCATAATTAGCCGCAAAGTGGGAACCCAGTTTTTTTAGAATTTTAACAATTTATTTATTGTATTGTATATGGCATAAATGTTAACGGTTTAAATTGCGTTCAATATAATAATAAAATATGAAATGAATCAAACTGCAGGCCATTTAATTGCTTCGCTATTTTTTACATTCAAGGTGCAGAGAACGGTAAGTTAAATTCATTTGACATGTGTTAATTCGCCTTACTACGGACATTTTGGCAGCCAGTGGATTCGGGAATATGTGAGCTGATACAGGGCAGCTCGAATGAAATAAAATTAACAAGCCACAGTGTGCTTTTGCGAGTAATTTGAGGACAAATAACTAAATTTTGGAAATTTATATACATATATGTGTATGCACCTTCTTAAATAACTTTAGCACAGGTACTTATTGCCAAGCTTTGGTTTTTTATTTATTTCAATTCATTCGTTTAATTAAATTCGTTTAATTCACTTCAACAATTCATTTGTTTTTTATTTAATTTAGATAATTTGTTTAATTGCTATAGAGTTCATTCACCTACAAAAAATAAATCAAAGTTGCAAATATTGTGCATCTTTAAACATAAAAAAAAATATTGTCACAAAACTTTACACTTTTCAATCAGAAGTTTTAGGAAAATTTTGAGTTGCAGGTTTATTGCCACTGCATTTTCATATAGTAAAGTGCAAGTTTCAAGTGGTTGGCGTTTTCTCCATATAGCAAATTCTGGAAGTTTTATATATGGAAGAAAAGACTCAACACCGCCACCGGTGCCTCACTCCGCCGGGGTGAATAGGGGCACTGCGCAAGGCGGCTTTCTCTCATCATTTGCTGCAGGGTGATTACCTTCGCGGATGACGTGGCACTTACTGTTAGAGGACAGTATTTGGACATTCACTATGAACTGATAAAGGGTTACCTAAAATATCAAAATCCTCTCAAGAGGGAGGAGCATCGATGCCAAAGGAGTATTACAGGCAAAACTACCGTCGCACCAGCCGCAATCTGACTGAAGTGCTCGGGTAAGAAGTTAGACTTAAGCTACGGGCACTCTTGTATCCTTCGAAATTTTTAGCTCACCTTTATAGTGACTGAACAATGTACACCCTCGCTGAGTCTGAGCGAGTCAAGGGAAGAATGGACGGGTTGCAGTATTTGGAGACAGATGTTGGTAAACCTCTTTGCGGATGGCTCGATGTTGGGCGGAAAAGTCGATGGAGGAGAATTTTGCGAAGGGCTCTTCCTCGAACCCAAATTCAGGCAATCGAACTATTGCATTCCTTTCCAAGCAGCAATCAAAGCAGTTGATTGGATGCTTACTTGTAAACCTACTGTCAGGGAGGTAAATGTTTACTCCGACAGCCAAGCGGCAATTAGGACCCTGGGCTCGTATTCGAGCGTCCGAAAATGGACGGGGAGTTCAAGGTAGTTTCTCCGCGAAAGGATTGAGGTTCCCTTAAAAACCTGTGGTCTGTTTCTGAAAAAGTGGGCTTTCACTTCAACTCAACGAGCGCTGAGTAAACTAAAAATTCCATTTAAATAACGCATAGGAAATCTTTAAGGCAATTTCTTGTTTTAATATTTTTAAGTAATAGATTTCTTTTTCCTCTAACCTTTGTTTAAACTTTTATAGAAAATAATGATCAAAGAAACTCTGATTTAACAAAAAGTAAATGTGTTTTCCATCAGTTTGGCTAGAAATTTTGACAGCTACAAAATAATGGTAACTTTGAGCGATGTGGACTATACCTAAAATTAATTTTTCCGAGCCTACCATTTTAAATTTAGACAAAATAAGAAGATAATATTATTATAATCAAGCACTTTTAGTACCTTTAAAAAATTACATTTAAAACCATGGTAGTCGTACTGACTAACATTGGGTATAACGTATAAAAAATAAATACACTGAGTTAAAAGACTGGTCCCTTCCACGTTGATAAAGAGTAAGCTGTATGAGCTATGGTACAATAACAACAACATCTATGATCGACATGGACATAGTTAAGCGTGTAAAAATACTGCGGCTACGCTGACTTAGCCATTACCCATATGAACGAAGACGCTACAGCAAGGCGAACCTGTGAAACGGTACCCCCAAAACGATATTTCTAACTGGCACCGGCGAGCGCAGGACCGAAACAGCTGGCGGGCTATTTTTGATTCGGCCAAAACCGCCATACGGTTGTAGCGCCACCTAAGTTAGCAATTAAGTCAAAAGACGTTCAATTAAGACCAATTAGGAAAATGTAACGAAGTTTCTGGCTTGACATTTATAAAACGACAACCATTAATTGTGGGCTAAAAGTTCGAATTGTCTCGTGAGTCATGACACACTAAAATTTTGTGCTATATGTGGAGAAACCTCCCACGATTTTAATCACCTCATTTCTGCATGGAGTGTGCCACTTTGCTAGGTGCTTCGGGGTAGCATTAGAAAGTATGAAAACAAATTATGACGCCTGCTCACTTAAAAGCTCACTTTAGCACCGCTTCCACCTTCTCCAGTCAGCAGGTATTATATTTCAAAAGTAATCTGTACAAAAGAAATTGTTTTGGAAGGTAGAAAGAAGATTAAGTGCACATTAGGCGCATTTGCCAATAAAGAGGAAGCTATTAAAAAAGCTCCTGTGGAGGCCCATGCCAAGTTCCCACTGCAACTGGCAGTGAAACGAGTTCTGGTGTGATTTGTCAAGCGGTGTCTAATGGACGCCCTCTGTCCTGTAAAAATCTGATCAAAGAGAGGTGAATTTGGTGCCAGGGCCGCCGAGACAGAGATGATACTCTACTTTACACCATCTTTTTAAAGAGGTCAGAACTTTTGTGTTCAATCAAGGTCAATCCAGATATCTGGATTGGAATCGAAATAACGAAGATACCACAAAGTTAAGGTAGGCAAAGGTTCGAAAGTAGTCATCCAGTATTGGACAGTTTTGAAAGAACTGCCTGCAGCACACGCGCAGAATAGTTCCCGAACCACAAAAACATGCTAGTAAGCTTCGCCTTGTTTGAATTATTTCGATGTAAATAAAAGCCAAATTGATTTTAACCACAAAACGGTACGTATCTGTCGAAGAACAAGGCAGAACGAGTCTAACGAGTCTCCCTTATACAACTTAGTTTTTACTCGATGAACTTCGTTCGTCATAATAATAACAGAAAAAAAGAAGTTAGAGTAAGAGTAAGAGAATGATATTTGTTTCTTCAGTTGAGACAGGAGGCGGTGATAAAAGGTGGTACACCACCTTTGCCAATGCCCAGGTCTAACCAATATGTCACATCAATACTTTCATATGCGTTCCCACCACAGTCGATTCCATGTTACCGGCACGAGCCGAATTTATATCCGGCAAGATACTGACACATCAGTAGCATTCTTTAAACATTCATGGTGAATATTTAAGCTGTTACAGCAATAACAACATACTACCTTCGTACACGATGTACGGAATACGAAAGGTGGCGCCCATCGCTTTTCGCTCTCAGTGAAGTTGACGGAATTCCAATGTGTGTGATTTCACACTTGTGCAGTTTATTAGAGGAATTTATTCTTCTTCTTGCATTCTTGTACGCTTCTTTCACTTTTCGCTCACTCAACTGCAACATGTCTCTAATGGCAGAGATTTTCATAAGTACTCTCTCAAACACTTAGTATATTTAGATTAGGCTAAACTGCCGAACTTAGCCACCTAACCTAAACTATCTAACCCACTGGGCAGGTGGTCGAGTGATTTATGCATTTATGATTTATGACGAAAAAGTTGCAGTTTCCAGAAGATACTCTATCGCTACTTTTCCTCTCCGAGTTTGGATTAAAAATCTCATTTATTTTGTGTTTTTTTTTTTTGTTTTATGCATTTTATTATTTTTTAGTTTTTATTCTAATAACAACAAATACATTAATATGTATGCAAGTTACAACTAAATTGTGTCAACTACAAACCAGCAGGCAAAATTATTTCATTTATTTTTTACATTCATATGCAACGAGTTTAAGGATATTTCCGGATAATATGAACATTCATATTTATAATTAAATTTGTATTTAAGGCAACATTGATGGGATTCACGACGAAAGGCACATTTCAGCAGATTGTATGTATGTACTTACATACACAGATATGTATGTATGTGGCAAACGAAACTAAAAATTTGTATGTAGAGAAACTAAATGTGTATTTATGTGTGTAAGTATGTGTTACACATTAATATCGATCGAATATCTATATAATTTTCAATTTGAATTTAAATTGCCATTAGTCTTGAAATTTTAAAAAATTTTTATTTATTGCCATTTGTGTACAAATATCGCATCTTCTTTTGCTTGTGAAAATGTTAAATTAATAATTTAATTTTTTTTGGAAATAGCTTTGACTAGTTTTATTAGTAAATTATGTGAAGGCTCGCGCGCAGCCGCATTTGCTTTCGCTCATCCTTTGATGTTTTCTTGTTGTTGCTTTTGCTTGCGCACAAGCACTCCACTTGATGCTTCTTGCAAACAAAGATATTTTTTAAACTTTGGGGTTAATTATATATATGTAGGTAATATATATTGAGTTATATTTTCAACATGAATATAAATAAATATATATTTACTTTTTTTGTTTAATTCTTTAATTATTACACAAGTCTGTAAATAAAATATAACAACAAAAATTAAATTTAATTAATTGTAAGCGGCTTTTAATATTGCAGCTGCTGGTGATTTTTTGTTCTTTTTTTTGCTGTTTTTTGTAATTTTATTATTATTTTTTCTTTGATTGCTTTTCAATTTGTTCATTCAACTAAAGTGTTGTTGTTGTTTTTGTTGTGATTGTGTTGTGTGAGTGTATGCTTATAGAACGCATTGCCAACGCATATCGGCTTTCGGGCACTCTTTCAGAGCAGGCGCTCCACGTAGTTGCCGGGGAAGGTACCAAAGCAGCCGGTGCGTTGAGAAGTGCCCACAAACCAGCCATCGTCGCATATCTCCAGCACGTGCACGATATCCCCCTCGAGTAGTTCCATTTCATCGGAATTCTGTGGACGGTATTTGTAGAGTGCGCGATATCTGTAAAAGTTACGATTAATTTATTGGAGATACAAAATATAAAAATATTCTAAATTGCGATCTTGTTTTCTTCACTCAACTTACACTAAAGGCTCTGAATGCGTATCAACGTGCAGGGCATCAATTTTATTGTTGTGATGTTTAGTTTCCTTGAGTATGCCATTTGGTGGTTGATGACCATTTTTGGTTATTAAATTGAATTCGTTATTAATATTTGTGCGTAAAGTGTCGAGTGAGGGACGTAAATTCGTGACGCTCGCATGTTCGCTGATAACCGTGCGGGCAGCAATGTCTTCAGCACCGATATCGGTGAGAACCTGAAATGCGTATTAATTCTTATTGTGTGTCTGATTGTATGGAGTGGGTAGCAATAGAAACAAATTAAAATATGTAATGTACAATAATTTGTAACGTTTTTCTAGGAACTCACCTCCACATATGACACTGGGAAGATACCCTTTCTGTTGGCAATTTTACCCTCGAACCAATTCTCATCCACGCGTCGGGTCAGCGTGACCAACTCGCCTTTGTTAAGTGACAATTCGATGCCCGATTGCGCCTGGAAATTATATTTTGCACGTGCTTGGCCCTCTGAGGGTTTCTTTGGTTGCTGACGGGTGGTTTCCTTGCTTACAATCTGCAAAGGTAGGCAAATTAATTTGTGTTTATTAAAATTTCTTTAGTTTTTAATAAAACATTTTTATGCCTCTATAAATATTTCTCCTCAGGCCCGACGAGAGGGGGGGGGGGATCGGGTACTTTTTCCCCCGGGCCCGGAGTTCTCAGAGGGGCCCGGACTCGAGATTATACGTATTTATATGAATTAGACATTATTGGAAAGGGCCCGCATTTGCAATTTTCCCCCGGGGCCCGGAATTTTCCCCCGGGGTCCGGATATGCTCTCTACGGCCCTGTTTCTCCTTATTAATATTTGCAAGATTTCAAGTGAAATGATAAAAATCTTGAAATTTTGCAAGAAGTTGTAGGTTTATGTTTAAATTGCTAAAAGGGAAAGTCTCAAAATATTTATACAAGATGGCATAAAATTAATCATCCATTTTGTTTTTGAAAAACTTTTTTACTAAATAAAAAAAGGTTTTTGTGTGATGGAAATCTTTATTTTGACATTTGTTGACATTTGTAAACGTTACACCATCTTAAATAAATCTACCTCTGGATATGAATTTGAATTTGTAATAAATTTTGCATTAAAAATGGATTGAATGGTGCGAAAACCTTATAAATGTTGGGGAATTGTTTCGGTAACGATACGTTAAAGGAAACAAACGCTTACTAGTGGCATGAACGCTTCAGATCGTGAGAGATCGTGAGCCCAACGAGATAATGAACGTAATGCCAGGCCATCGACATCGAAAACTGATGAAAACATCAATAAAGTGAAAGAAAATTTGATCAATAACCGAAAATTAACCATCAGAGAGCTGACAGAGGACTTGAACTTTGCTTATAGATCCGTTCGGGACATTAAAGTTGGTCCTAAAGGACCTGAATTTCACGGAAAGAAGGGACAACGTTGGTATCGGCAAAAATGTGATTTCCAAGGCTGACTACGACCAGCATTCAGATCAAAAAACCACGTCGTTTTCAGTCAAAAAAGAAATGCGCGGATGCATTCCGAATGTTGACTGTGCCATACGGAGAAGCTACTTTGGACCAAAGCAACGTTTATCGGTGGTACAGTATGTTCTCAGAAGGCCGAGAAGATGTGAACGACGAAAAGCGTGCCGGACGCCCGAGCACTTCAACAACAGACGAAAAAATTAATGAAGTGAAGAAAATAGTATTGGCCAATTGTCGAAGCACCGTTAGAGAAGTTACTGAGGACCCAGACATATCGATTGGCTCGTGCCATTCAATTTTTTCCAATGATTTGGGCATGAGAAACTGCTCAATTTTGACCAAAAGCAGTCACGCATGAACATTGCTAATGAGCTATTGGACTCTGTCCGCGACGACCCAAATTTGCTCCAGAGGGTCTTAACTGGTGACGAATCGTAGGTTTATGGTTATGACGTGGAAATCAAAGCTCAATCATTTCAATGGAAGCTGCCGCACGAACCAAGACCGAATAAAGTGCGCCAAGTTTGGTCGAATGTAAAAGTTTTGCTTACCGTTTTCATCGATTGCAGGGGCGTTGTGCATCATGAGTTCTTGCCACAGAGTAAAACGGCAAATAAGGAATATTACCTGCAAGTTATGCGCAATTTGCGTGAAACAATACGCCAGAAACGCCTGGATTTGTGGAAGAACAAAAATTGGCTCTTGCATCACGATAACGACCCTGCTCACACATCGTTGCTTGTGCGCGACTTTCTGGCCAAAAACAATACACTAATGATACCACAGCCACCGTATTCCCCAGACTAGCCCCCTGTGAATTTTTCTTGTTCCCGAAAGGACGACGCCGTTCATGAATTTTGATTGGGAAAAGTCGTACTAGAAAAATCATCAATAAAATTTTAATCAACCCCGACAGTTGAAAATTGCTTCTTGATATAGTTTTGAATTTACGATGTTTCCGTAAGTGTTGCCTTCTTGACATCATTAAAATTTATATAGTATAGAAACTATTCTGGAAACTGTCCGAAATAATTAAATTAGAGAAGTTCCCCGTAGACTGCGGGCTCAACTAGTGGAGGGTAATATTTCATAAAAAAATAAAATTCTAAGAATATGTGACTAAAATCAAAAACTTAAATACTTAAATTTTTTTACTAATTACATGTAATTCGTTATGGACATTACCGCCCCTATTTCTGATACAAATTCTCATTCTTTTTCGTAAATTACTTTTCACGATGCTGTCTCATTTCGTCAGTCGCATCAAGTATCTTTTGTTTTAGGACATTAAAATATTAGGATTTGAGTTGCCTTCGCCTTTCGCAGTCCAATATTGTTAGAATGCATAAAAATTCAAATATACAGGATAAACAATCGCAGATTCTGAAGTATGAATGCATGAAGTTAAAATTTATTTTCTTATTATTATTCTTTATGATACCTGTTTACAGGCCATTCTGTTAATTAAATATAAATATTAAATATAACTCACCTCAACGTAACTCACGGGTAGTAGACCAATCATGGCATTGTGTTCGCCTTCGTACCAGTTACGATCAATCTGGCGGCGAATATAGATCACGTCGCCTTTTTTGAATGATAGCTCTCTGCGGGGAATATGAAACATACATTGCTGTGAACGGATTGTATATAATTACATATACGAGTATCTCTTACCTTGCATTTTGTCCTTGGAAGTTATAAAGCGCACGCGCTGCCGTTCGCGTCGTTATCGTATTCGGCGATTTGGGTGCCAAATCCGATTGGAAGTCATCATACCGATTTAATGGTATTGGCGATTTTTGTGAAGGTGTAAAATTGTCTGTGTGACGGCGCGCATTCATATCTTGTAACTCCTGTAAGTACTTGCGACGACGCTCCTCCTGATAAAGCTTTTGCATTTGTTCGGCTTGCCGTTGTGCTAATTCCTCGTCCGACATGGCCTGTTTGTATTCATGACGTATTGGTGTCTTGAAATGGATATTCACATCCGATTCAAGATAACGATTTGGAGATTCTGCGGATAAAGTTAATGGCGAAAAAAAGTTAGAATTTTTAATCCTCTATCATGAAAGTTGTGTATTTCAATGAGTTAAAAAGGATTAAGTTGTATGGGGGGGACCCCATTCGTCAATAACTGCAATCGTTTGACACTTTGAAACTTTTGCACTGTTTCATAATCGTCTCAAAACATGGTTTCATATGAGGTATCAGAGACAGTCGAGATAGTGGACTCCTTGTCAAGATGAATCTGTCGACCAATAAGGCATAGAAGGCGTAGAACGAGCGCGATGTCATTCACACCGATTACCTTGAAAGAGGTAAAACAATTACGGCCTCATATTATACAGAGGGTTGAATCAATTCGGCATCAATTTGAAGTAAAAAACGATCGCATTCGGCGACGAAAAAATCCTCCTCTATCAGGATAACACTCCGGCGCAAAAGTTCGCAGTTGTATTGGTGAAACTGCACGAATTAAATAAAGAATCTCTACGTTTAGCCTTCTGGGACTAATTTTAAATTTATATTTTCTATTTATTAGTTATTATTTTTGTAGCAATAATAAAATTTCGGAGCAGATTTGTGTCGAATTAAGAGGACATCGATAAACAAAGGTATATTTTGAGAAGCTCAGGAAATCGGGTCTCCTAAATAGGCTTAAAAAATAATGGGAAACCCTTGGACGGAGCGTATCGAGTACGATAATTTTTTAGTTACTCTAAGTTCTAATTTCTTACTAAAATTTACGCTACTATTTGCATTGCCAGACATGTGGCAGACTAGAGGAAAATAGGATTCGCCTTTGTCTGTATATGACTATTAGATAGCAATGATAGTAGCAAGTTTTGCACCGGTACATACATAAATTTAACAAAAAAACATAAATAAGTACTCCAGTCATTTATTTTCTATCTCATTTTTTTAAGTTTTTTACAGAAATATGGTTCATACGACAACAAAAACCTAATATATAAAGTTTTAACAAATTTTGATCAAAATTTCAAACTTTATAGTCAGAATTTTTTAAGAAATTCCAGTGGCGCCAGCAAGAGGAAGCGGGCAATCGCGATAATAGCACAGACACACCAAATTTAGCGAAGTCCTCAACTGGTCTTTCTGCCAGAAAAATGTGACACACAGATGGCGCTTCAAGCTATAAGAAGGCGTAGTTCCTAAATAATGACAGGTGGACATTCCCACTACTTAGGACTGGTAGTGGTAGCGGCAGGCTAATCACCTATCCTGTCAGAAAGCAAAATATGTAGATTAACGAAACCAACGCAAGACTGAGTCTTGTCGAGGCCCTATGGTCCCGAGTGGAGTGAACAAGGGGAACAAATTATTTCTATATTAGTTCAAGTTTACGACGCCTCAAAATTTGTGTTTTGATTTTTGTTAATTTTTTTTGTTTTGTGTTGTGTTTGCATTTTCTTCCCTATACGAATGCTTGACATTTTTTTTATGGACGCAATTTTTAGATGGAAAATGATTTAGTGATTTCAAATTTGCACTTCATTATAGGGCGACAAAACTGCATACATAGAATATTTCTAAAGAGTCTGATTAAACAATTTGAAATTTTGATGAAATGTTTTTGATTTTTTTAAAACTTTGTACAAAGTATGAAACTTTAAGTTACATGGTTTTTGTTGCAGTGTAAATTATATTCTTAAAAAAAAAAAATAAAAAAATTAAATAGAGAGTAAATACATAGTAAAAATTTAGAAATACATCGGACTGCTATTTTTGTGAACACAGGTGTATATAAATATGTGCATATGTATAAGCACATTTGAATGCAATTACTTATGTAAATGATTCATTCAAATGCCTGTGTAAATTGCATTTTTTATAAATATTTGCAACGTCAAATTCACATCAAATACTACATATAAATTTATGGGAGCAGCTCGAAAGTTAGAAAGCTCACACCTGAATACTTGCAAACACACCCTACAAGACATTTCTGATCATTTTAGACATTGAGGTATTTGTGATGACAACAATGAACGCCTTTGTGCAAAACTTATGCAACTGGAAAAGAAACAAATATTTTCTAAACATATCTGAAAAAAAAACTTTTATTCATTCTGTTCTTAATTCATTTCATTGAGAAAATGTTTTTAAGCATAAAAAGAACACTAATTTTAATTATATTTATACAAAAGATTATTTGGTAATAAGGAAACGGTAATATTTGAGGACAGTTTGGGGGAAAAGAAATGCATTATTTTCTCGGTAGATGGCTGTAGTGATCGATATATCGTAAAAAATCGATCAAACAATTTAAAGTTTAGGCTCGTTGTCAAGCAGGCATTTCACACTAAAAAAATACGTTTGTTGTTTGTTCCATTCAACTGTGAGTTACAGGGTGTTAACAATGGAAGCCAACAAAAAGAAAATTCGGTAAATTTTACAGTTTTTCTTTGATAAAGGCGAAATGCAGGCCAATCCACTGAAATTGTTAATGGTGTTTATGGTGCCGATACTGTAATAGCTATTTAAGTGCAATTTTGGTTTCGTTGATACCGTTTAGGCATTTTTAATGTTAAAGAAAATAGCATCGCCCAGGAGCTCAAGTTCGACCATAAAACAGTTTTAAACGATTTACCCAAAAATAATTTCTTTTCCCCCAAACTAATATTATTCCACCAAAATCTTTTCTAGTACGGGTGGGCCATATAGCGTTTGCTTTTTGAACCACCTATTTTTTTGAGAATGGTAACACAAATGAATGTCAAATGTGTTCAAGGTGTTAAAGGTTTGACATTTACGAAATGGGACGCTATACGCTTGAACAAAATTGGGAAATATTGAAAACCTATTTCCAAATTGGTGAGTCTTCTTCTTCTTCCACGGTTACAGTAAATGGCGAGCGTTACCGTGACATGCTCAACGAGTTTTTGTTTCCAAAAATTGAAGAGGATGACCTGGACGACCTTTGGTTTCAACAGGATGGTGCAACTTGTCACACTGCCAAAGTTACACTCGAACTTTTGGCTACCGTTTTTGAAAACCAAATAATCAGCCGAAATTCCGATATCAATTGGCCGCCTCGGAGCTGTGATTTAAGCCCGTTGCTATGCGAACCATCCAGAGACGATTGCCATTCATGAAATTGGAGCCCAAACAATCGAAAATGTGCTTAAAAATTGGGTTGATCGAATGGCCTACTGTAAAGCCAGTCGTGGCAGTCATTTGAACGATATTATTTTTCATTCATAAAAGAAAATGTTCAATCTTCAAAATAAAAAAAAAAGTTTGAAAACATATTGATTAGTTTTTTTTTTATAGCCGATTCAAAAATCAAATTTTACATGGCCCACCCTGTATTTTGGCGACCGCCGATCAGTCTTTTCGTCAGCTTACATTGCAAACTTTGACTTTTTAGGGCAATGTAGATATATTATATTTTATACGAGAAGAGGAAATCAGCAAGTTTCTTCCCGAGACTAGAATAAAAAAAAATTACTTTGCTAAGCACTTTTGTAATGAATGACAATGATAATACAAGCACTTATTTGATACCCAGCTGTCTTGCAGGGTATGCACATTCGCATGTACTTATGTGCTTTTGTCTACTCCAACATTTCTAAATAAGTACTCCAGAATAAGAAAAACACACACACATACATATGTCACACGTTTAATTAGATTTGTGTTTAATTGCACTAAAAACACAATTAAAAAATGTAACAACTGTCACGCGTTGAATACCAACCATCCAACGAACAATGCAGCTTGGAATGCCTGAATGAATGACGCTCTCTCCGCTACACGTACTAATATTTTTGATTCGTTTTTTTTTTGTTTTTCGCTTTGTGAAATTCGAAACCACATCCACTGGAGCAATTTGTTACGCTTAGAAGTAAAAACTATTTAAGCACACACATATATACATACATATGTATGTACATACAACCAAACATTAAGTGAAATAAGCAACTATAAAATTTCAAGTCTTTACAATGCGAACTGAGAAATTCGTCTGCCGTTCATTACTGGCATTCAAATCCATTGATTGTTCACTTGCAACTCGATCGTCAATAGCCGATTGGCCATCGCTTCAATGCTTTTCAATTGTCCATGGATACACTTTTGCCTTGGCATAAAGAACTTAACGATAGATGACAATCGAGTGTGAGAATCTGCTATGGCAGTTGTTTTCACAAATATTTGTTGTGGAGGCAAATATATTGAATAAAGTAATTGTCGAATAACAACAAATAATAATTGACAAATAACAATTAGTAGGTCGTCGCATCCAACGTTGTCGAGTTACGCCAACAATGGTGGACAATAATGAAGGTGGTTCGAGGGGACGAATAGGTTTAGACCTTCAATGGGTGGTTTGAGTAATGAATCGAAAGATTGAGCCATGATTACAAGTTAACGTTAGTGTGGTAAAATGAGAACGCATTGGGTGGCTGGAGGCGAGGCTATCCGCCTCGACTTGTATTACATCAGTGAGGTAAACAAACTGGTAAATAAATAAAAATTAAAAACAAAAAAAACGTGTTCATGCGTAAGTATGTCTATATGTATGTGTGTATGTGTACACATGTGGTATACAAATGAAATACAGCTTGTCTTTATCTAACATCCTAACACTATCAGCAGATAAGCTTGATTAAGAAATTTAATTACAGCCTATGGCATGGCGTTTTCCGCATGAGCACATAACAAAATTTTCAATTATTTTAATTGCGATATGAATACGAAAAGTGATTGACTATAAAACTCAATAATTGTCTGCACATACATACATATATGTGTATAAATATATGTATATAATATTAACATGTATTATACATACATACATACATACATATGTGCTTCGACATGAAGAAACTAAGGAAATATTTGTATATTAATTACCAGTGGGGGAAATCGTAAACAACGTAATTAAAGTGGATGCAGTTGAAAATTTCGATCAGCAAAATTTGTTCAAGTGAAAATTGTTCAAAGATAAGAAATAACGGTTTTTTCAATAAGTATATAACAGTTTTATTTATATTAGAAACAGCCCCAGTTACATTAAACAGGTAGCAGCACAGGGCTGCAATTTTCATATTTTTCCTATTGGTCACTAAATTTTAATTTTTTTCTTAAATTACTTTAAACCGACAACATTTGTTTATAGATTTTTACTATTCAGGTACCAAAAACAAAAGCAAAATAACTCTTGTTGTTCTTGCTCTGCTACAACTAGTTCAATATGCCATGAAACACCCCCATGTTTTTTTACATCTGATCATCAAAACTTTATTCAAATTATACATTTTTGTGAGTTCGCAGTCCTCACTTGAAGAGTGCTGGCTCCAATTTTCGAACGTAATAATCGTTCACTATTGAATGTTCCTCTGCCAGAGCCGCAACGCAAAAATATCTCAGCGGAGAATAATTATTCTAAAATATAAGTAAATTCAATAAAGAAGGATATTCAATAATTATCAATATTCGAATGATTTTCTTATTGCCATAATAACTTAATTGAACTGGTTGTGATGCCAATAAAGACTTTTTTAGAGGGAAGTACTTTAAATATGAGTCACTTTTCTTTTTCGAAATTATCTACGTACAAAGTTCTGTAGCCCGCCAATGCAAGTCTTAGTCTATTATATATCCGGTTATAAGGCTATTGTGAAAATCAAACACTTTACGCGTATTCAAGTCGGACCGAGGACTGTCACTTCGGCAGCGCTTCGCAAAAATTTATAGGGAATACTTTGTGCTGTTACAACAAGAACAACCACTGCTGGAGGGGAAACGCTACGGTTTATAATAATGTATTGGTTCTACGCGAGGCGAATTTATTCAAGAGGAAGGCACTGGAGCAGCTGGTTTAGCGACTTTGTGTCTTGATTATCAAAGTGCCCTGCTTTTTTGTTGTTGTTTTGTTTGCTTGTTAAACTTTGTTTACATACGAATGAAAATTTTAGCAAATGAAAATTACATAAGCAAAATAAATGTAAATGTTGTTTTTGTTCTAGTGCCACCACCTTTATAGTTTCTATATACATACATTTTCTCTTGTTTGAGAATATGAGAACGATTTATAGAGTATTCTTACTTTGTTATGCGCCCTGATCGAGTATTCTGAGCCCCTGAGTCATACCGATCAAAGCGAATTACAATGAATTCTTATCTATTTAGCGTTGATAATTTGTTTGTAATGACTCATTAGAATAAATGGTGTAAAGTCTGATATCATGTAACACTGGACGTTAGTGAGAAGCTAGTCTTTGCTTAATGTAGTTAAAATTTTTGCTTTTCTTTTGTACTCTCCAGCCACCGTAGTCAGTCAGCGACTAAAGTAGTTGCCACCCATCGCTTTCTACCCGTGAAGTTACAAATAGCAACTTTAGGACCTCTTACAGCACACTTAAGATGGTAACTAACGGAACTGATCACTGCTAAGATCATTACACGGATCATAACTGACCGATGAAATTTAAGGGGTTAGGTGGGTTTGAAAATTTCAAAATATCGAATTTTGTTTTTTTGTCTCATTAAATAGTACAGTATATTTAAAATACTCTCCTAAAATTTTAAGTCAATCCGAGTAAAATTCTAAGAGATAGACCCTTCAGAAGTTCCGCCCATTAGGCCACGTCAGTTGAGCGCTTCGCTCGTATACGTGTTTATCTCAAAACTCCATTTTTTAAGTCGGTGGACACGATATCTCGAAAAGTTATGAAGCGATTTAGTTCAAATTTTGTACAAATCTTTGAAATAACATTATCTAGTTATTGAACGAAGGATTGTTTTTTTGTTAATTACAACAATTTTTTTTTTAGCCAATGTATGTCGAAAATTTCACTAAAAAATGTGTTTTTTGGTTCAAAGCCTGTCATAAATTCAAATTTTGATTTTTTTTCCTTCGTACAACAACGAGATTTATCCATGTACATACAAACGAAATCCGTTTGGTTTTCTGATTTTAGATGAACCAATAATGAGCTATGCTGTCCACGGCAAGAGAATTTTTTTTTTGAGACGTCAAGGAAGATGAGGTACCAACGGCTGAGTTTTCGAAATTTTTAAATAAAAATTTCACAAAATACTGTTTATATATGTATCTTAGATACAGTGAATTGCTTAAATAAAATATATGATTTTATATACAATACTAAAAAAAAATAGTCAAAATCTTCTTTTTTTCAACCTCTGAAATCCACCTAACCCCTTAAATATTATTGCAATTTTTATTATGTCCTGCATTCCTGCATTCTACAGAATGAGTAGAAAGATATTAAAATATTTAGGTTAGATGCCCTAAGCTGTACACAGAGCAAATTTAATGTTTCTGTTTTTAGAGATCGTACACGATTTGCGTTTAGAAAAATATATACAGTGACGTATGAATGTAGAAATAATAATAAGAAAAAAAAAAACAAAAAAATAGATACCAGATACAGAAGATTGAGGAAATTTATCACGCCACAAAACGCTGAAGTAATACCTTAAAATCACAGATGGCGCCGATAAAAAAATAAGAAGTAAAGTAGTCTAAATTCAAGTGAAAAAGCACTTATTATACCCAATGCATATATTCAGTGGGGGGAAAAGGCTCAATTGGTGATATTGATGCTGAAAAGCACCTGATGAAATCTCCATACAAAAAAGGGAGGTATGAGCTTTCTTTTTGTCTCGAGCTATATACATATAGTATAAATGGTTCGAAAACCAACAGAAAAATATGTTGTAATAGTTTTAGTTTCAGAAGTAATAACTTGTAGTTGAGCGTATGGTTGACTACCTTTCAGAGGAGGCATAAAATTAGGAAAACCTTCATTTGTAGTAAAATATCAAAATGCACACCTCAAATTGTAGAAGCTGTGCCCAAATCACATATACTCAGTCTTCATAACTATTCCGTAAGCCACCTTCGAATTCTACAATTTCTGTTATACAAACATGAGAAGAATATGCAAGGAAAGGTGCGCTTGACATGCAGAAATTAAATACTCCAATCGACCATGTTTTCATTCTATCATGCATTTATGCAATGGGTATAAAAATTCACTTTGAACATAAAAAGGTTACAAAGAAAAATTGAGAGAAATTATTGGAAGAAGAAGATTGGCTCCAAAGTAGAGAAAAAAATTAATTTGAGTGACCCAAAAAACCGATTTTATAGCATAGAATGGCATGAAAATTGTTGCAGAAAGCAACAAGCGGGGATAACAGGTAAAAACCGAAAAAAGAAATAACTTTCATAGATAGATAGATTGAAAAAAACTTGAATAAAAAGACAAAATTATAGGTACATATATTAGATAGGCAGAAAAAACTTCCATGTATGAAACAAAAAAAAATTAATAATTTGACATAATAGAAAAAATACGCAAACTGCACTTTGAAGCGGCAAATTGTCTATGTGCTGCGTCGCAGCTGGACCAGCACTGCATCTAGCGTCTGTTTATGGTTTGGGTATTGCGCCAGCCGCTGTCGGACGTGCTTTGCCGGTTATTTGCTGCGCGTTTAATTTACACTTTCACTACTGCGCAAGTGGCCAACAACTTTTTCCACAACACTTTTCCCATAATTTTTTTTGTACTTTTTTAATTTAATTTTATTTTTTTGCTTTGGCTGTAATGCAACGCTTAGCTTAGCGGGTTAACTACCGAAGTATGTATGAAATTGCACTGAAATACCATGCAAAGCGTTGCACTGTCTCGTCTTGCTGGTGCGGCGGTGTGACGGTATGGCGGCTAATGACGTCTTATCTGACTCTATGAAAACACTACACCAAACTGAACTGAGTTGAACTTTAAGAGGGAATGTAAAATTAAATTTTTTCCACTTTTTCGCTTTTATTTAACCATTATCACAATGAACGCGAAGCTTTGGAATTGTTGTAGCGCATACAGGAGCGCGCATTACGCGCGTATCAATTGTTTGCTAATTAGCACAATCTCCAAACAACAACAACAACACACATACACAAATAAAAGCTTAGAACGTACACAGTTCAATTCCACAATCCCTACGTTATTTTCTGCGCTACTACAGGCTGCCACTGTTCCAACACTTACTCAAATTTAATTCTATTATTCACTGTACGTGCTTATACTAGATTTAATTCATGTATTTGTGGCTATTTATTTATCTTCATTACACGTTCGCGAAAGTCTATCTACTTGAAACCACTTGAAATTTAAAATCCGCTACAATTCAACCGCCGCTCATAAGCGTATATACTTCACTGGCGGGTGTGCATCGTTAAACTGTTTGTGGCGCCGCTTGATTGTGGCACTCAGTCGGCGCTGTTGCTCCAATGCAGCACATCTCCCCAGTTGCTATTGCTGTTAATATTGTTGTTGCTGCATATTACTAGTGCAGATTTTGCGCCGAGTCACAGTCGCTAACTACTCGTGTGTACTCACGTACTTTCATTCAGATTTGCAAAGGCCTCTTATCAGCTTTGCTGGTATACTCGCTTAGCACTGTGGACCAATTTAGTTGGTTGAGTGGACACAAAGTATGAAAAAAGTGAAAATGAGTTCACTGGAAAAAACCCGATATGGGCACTGATTAAATACATACATACATACTTATGTATGTAAGTCCCTATATATGTGCGGATTATAAGCCTTAATCTATAAATATAAAAGCGAGCTTATTAGACAGTCGCCTCAATTATGGCTGTGCATTATAAATAACAGCCTTTTAATGCTTAAAAAAGATGAGGTTAAAGCAGCGGCATATTCGGATGATGTGATAGTTATAAAATCCGTGTTATGCTTTGACGCGTTCAGCGGAAAGATAAAAGAAATGTGGAGTTGACGTATGTATGTACACTAGCAGAAAATATCCTAATTTCCATCTATTTGCCTTCTGTAAGTAGTATGTGTTTCTCTCGTCCAGTGCTAAATACTTGGAATGATACTGGCAGTTAATTAAACTGGAATACGTGTAAGGAGCTTATGGTGCTCTCTATTCTTAAAAGAAAATACTTAGCGTTAACCGGTCTTAAGGTTTCAAACGCTTTGTCGGCTTTGCTGAAGGATTGCACTTAAGACGAAGTAGGTATAGTATCTTTCTATAATGATAAACAGGCTGCAATTGCACGAATGCGTAGCATTCACCGGGGTTCGAAAGTGATTCGTCAGTTGTCAACGATAGGCTTATTTTCAAAAAAACTTCTCCCTGAATGCTTATTCTACACTGCTTTATAAATATTTTTGTGTAAAAACTTTAACTCTATGTTTCGTATAAAAGAGGATCACAATGATGATTTTGGAATCATTTAGCTTCATGAAAAAAATTAAATAAAATTAACTGCGTAGTAGGTGCGGGAATCTGTTCAACGGACCTTCATATTGAGTAGTATATGTTTTCGACTACCTGTCTACCTTTCAGTCGGAAGTCTTTTTTATCTGGTGGGCTTACATGTGTACCCTGTTTACGTACTAGTCCCGGAGTGACGTTGCAATATTATTGATAATTTTTCGGACAGTCAGACAGCAAAAAGTGTTCCTTGGTCTTACTTATTTGCATAAACAAAGTATATGTTTTCTACTTGTAATGGCATGTATTATTTTAGTGTAGGTTTGTTTAAAAAAGGTTATAGAAAAAAAAAATTGCCATGTAGAAATCACGAATGACATAAATTATATCTGAAGGGAGGCTGTACTAATAGGGACGCTTATTGAGTTTGATTTTTTTTTTTGAAACCATACTTGTCAATCTGAAATCACAGAGATCACATTTATCGATTATTCACTTCATTAGGAGGCAAGAAGCCCGAAAATTGCTTCAAGTATATATATATATGTGGTTTAACTGATAGATCTAATTTTTAAAATGTATATGTGAAAAAATTTTAGAATTTTTGCTTTGAAAAAATAAAAAAGTTTTGAAACCATCTCCGCAAAACTTTTACCATTTAAGTTAATTCTATGCATTGCATAGTTTACTTCCAAGTGAAATTTTCTGACAATTACATGGAAGATCACTTGAAAGTGAATTAAAGAACCTGCCCGTATGTTTAAAACTCAATGCTCACATGACCGCAATCAAATAACAACGTTTTAGTACCGGGTAAAACAAACAAAAAGACATTAAATTTAAAATAAGCTGCTTTAATGAAAAACTTAATATATATTTTGCTGAAGTCACCGCAAAATTAATTAATAGTATTCTAATATAGCTTTTAAATCAATTATGTTTTCCATTTTTGATATGTAACTATTTAATTTTTTGCCACTGTGGTACTATTTGACTTACTGACTTATAGAGCGCGCACGAAAGTTTTTCATTACTCTCATTTCGGTTGTAACGACTGCCTCTCAACTCAGCTGTTCCCATACTAGTTCATATGTATGTAAGTAATTTATAGTTAATTCACTCGTATTTGTAGTTAGTGCTCGTATCTCTAATAACAAAGATAGAGAAGTCTCTCCGGCACTCAGAGATTTATTCATATTTGGAAAAACTGAGTACGAATTTGTTTTGTTGATTTACCACAAATTTACCCAATTATAATTTTGTGTGTGTTAATTTTGTTATTGTCTTGGTCTTTATCTCACCTCTTTGTTTATATTTTTGTTGTTTGTTTGTTTCTCCCGGCGTGATAACTACTAAATATATTTCATTAGTTTCACTTTTAAATTGTAATACTGACTCTTTACTCTAAGTACTCGGTTAAGTACGTTTTTATTAAATGCTTATGAGCATAGTTTACCTCTATGTAGTCTGTGCGGTAATTAGGAGAATAAATAAAAGCATAGTGTGGGGTTATGAGAGAAATTTCCACTAATTGACGCTTTTATTTTACTGTAAATTGAGTCGAATTAGGGCACACGTACAATTAAAAGGTTAACTAAAAGGTGATTTTGTGAGAGCGCGAGAAAGAGATAAATCTTGTCAGTACGTACCGATTACTCGTTATTCATTTTATTTGGAAAATTAGCTAAATATTCGTAATACTTGACCACGTGGAGAAGGACTTAGTTTCACTTGGTATTGTAGCCGTTTAGTATGAGAAAGAAACGACCGGCTTATTTTACACACAATAACACTTTTTATTACAAAAGTCCAGAGATACTAGAACGGGGGCTACATAGATGATTCAGGAGAGTTGTTTGGAATAATGAATAGTAGTTAAGGACCGGCAGTCAGCATCACCCGATTACTACAAAAAGTAGTTCAAACGCGGCCGCCGTAGCCGAATGGGTTGGTGCGTGATTACCATTCGGAATTCACAGAGAGAGAACGTTGGTTCAAATCTCGGTGAAACAAAAATTAAACATTTTTCTAATAGCGGTCGCCCCTCGGCACGCAATGGCAAACCTCCGAGTGTATTTCTGCCATGAAAAAGCTCCTCATAAAAATATCTGTCGTTCGGAATCGGCTTGAAACTGAAGGTCCCTCCATTTGTGGAACAACATCAAGACGCACACCACAAATAGGAGGAGGAGCTCGGCCAAACACCCAAAAAGGGTGTACGCGCCAATTATATATATATATGTATATACATATAAAGTTCAAACGTTTTCCCTCGATTAGTTTTCCCTACAGGTTAGTTGATTATTTTATATTTCAGCAAGAAGCTACTGGAACAGAATTAGGTTGTCCGGTGACAGAATTAGGTTTTAAATTTAAGGTTTCCCCCTGACCGTTGACCGCATGAGCGGAGACTTCCAAAAACTAGTGAGTATGAAATATTGAGAAAGGATCTTAAAGGATCTCTTCAAAATTCAAATCATGGAAGCTCTTAATGTTGGAGACAATGTTGGAATGATGAAACCCATTTTCATTTAAATAGAAGTGTAAATAAGCAAAATTGCCGTTATTAGTCACCCGAAGGACCGAACCCACTGTTAACACATCAGCAACCACTTTACATACCCAAATCGACTGTTTGGTGTGTCTTGTCAAGCACTGAAGTAATTGGACCATATTTTTTGAAATTCGTGAAGGGCAAACAATTTCTGTGGACAGTATCTCGCATCAATACGTGCTGAACGATTATTTTCCACCAGTAATGAGAGAACATCTTTCTTTCGGTACACACACCTGGTTTCAGCAAGATGACACCGCGTTGCATACGGCCAGAGGGACCATGATTCTTTAACAAACTTGCAAGCCGTTTTGCTGACATATTCGGGCTACGCAGGTGGCACGGTCTTACCCCAATGGACTTTTTTCTGTGGAGCTAGCTCAAAAGTTAAGTCTATGAATAATCGCATCCCGACATCATTTCTCCAGCGATCGGCATAGAGTACGGAAGTCAGATTCCAAGAGTATATCCGACGTAAGGGTCAATATTTAGAGAAAATAATTTTTTAGAAAATAAAATCCGCTCTTGTCTTCTTTGTAATTGTTTTTGGAATAAATTTTGTCGTAAGTAATTCTTTTTTAATTAAGCTTTTGATTCCTAATTCTGACACCGGAATCCCTGTACATGTACATATATGTATCCGAGCAAGGCTTTGAGGGCAAATTAGGCGACTAAGTGAAATTAAAAGCAAAGTTTTCAATTTGTATAGCTACAGTTGAATTTCTCAAAACGCAACGAGATCCAGATAAAAGTTAGACAACCGCTTTAGCCAACCATGAATAGACAGGCTGCAAACGATATTCACAAAGAGGGACAATCACCTTCATGCACTATCGTTCCCCAAGTCAGTCGTGTTGCCCTCACACAATTGTGTTCTTTGTATTGTATCAGATAAGCCCTACTTATCCAGAATTGATGTAGGCATACTCAACATATGTACGGCATGTGAAGGCACGCCCCATGACACCCACTACCTTTTTACATGCACACATAAACTCACTCATCTAATACCCTATGCTTTGGTCGCATCCAGTCGAAATAGCTTGTTTCTTGGGCTCATCGTTAGATGAGATTGACTACGATAACTGATGGCGACTTTTATTTAATTTTTATAGTCTATTATAATTAAATATTATTTTATCTTATTTAATTTTACATTTTTTTATTGCATACACATAAAATATGTACATAGGTGCATACATCGCCTTCAATTGCCTCATGTTGATATTGATCCGCTTCAGTTATTCGTAATTATAATTTTATACATATATATGTACATATTTTACTTATAGATGTGTACATACATATGCACTTTGTACTTGAAAACGTCATTCCACACTTCAGTTCACATCTTTTTTCATTTACTAGTTCTTGCATTCTATGCATTGCGACTCGTGACATTTCTTAGTGCATTTTTTCTAAGAAAATAAAAATAAAAAAAACCTTGTGTTCCGTTTTTTGGCGGTTACAATTTAGCCTTGCATAAGTAAAGGAGTTTTCAGTTGGTACATGTAAATATATTTATATCAAGGCTTTGCAGTGTAAAATTACATCAAATTGCCTTTAATAGCTGTAATCATTATTTGATTTAGGTGCCAAATATTTAAGGAAGTATTCATATGACTTTTATAGAGTAAAATGCAATTATATGTAAATTTAAGTAAATTACCCTGTTTTTTTTAAAATGCTGCCATTACTGACTTTCAACCTATAAGTGGCTTTGTATAGCTGGTAAAGGTTGTTATGTAGGTAAATAGGTGTGCCATTTTCTTTGGTTTTAGTAACAAATTTGAAAGCTACTTCTTAAGTGAAGAAGACCATAAATGTATAAGTAGTGCTGAGGGAACATCATGCGTAGACCACTTTTGTAGAACAAAGTTATAGTGTAACACATCTCTTAAAATTTTTGTCATAGAAATCCTTACACGAGGATTACCTTTTATATAAGGTTGTCAAAAAAGTCTTGCGGTATTTTCGCAAGCTTGTCTTTGCAAGCGCGTAGTTCGAGTTGTATTCGTCGCACAGGTTCACGATAGAGCTTTTTGGAAAGCTCTTTTCACGTGCTAACACGTGTTTGATTAATTGTTGTTTGCTTTTAGTCGTTCGTGAGTTATAGCGTCGCAAACATGGAGCAAAATAAAGAGAAAATACGGCATATTTTACAGTACTACTACGATAAAGGCAAAAATGCATCTCATGCTGCCAATAAAATTTGTGCAGTTTATGGACCCGATACAGTTTCCATTTCCACCGCACAACGATGGTTTCAACTTTTTCGTTCTGGTGCAGAGGTGATCGAAGATGCGCCACGGTCCGGAAGGCCTGTCGTCAAAAATTGCGATAAAATCGCTGAATTGATCAAAAGAGACCGGCATAGTAGCAACCGTAGCATCGGCCAAGAGCTGGGCATGAGTCATCAAACCGTTATAAACCATTTAAAGGAGCTTGGATTCAAAAAGAAGTACGATGTATGGGTGCCACACGACTTGACGCAAGAAAACATTTTTGCCCGTATGGATGGATGCGAATCGCTTCTGAATCGCAACAAAATCGACCCGTTTTTGAAACGGATGGTGACTGGCGATGAAAAGTCGTGGGAGCTCGGATGGGAGGTTCTTTTGCATCCACCGTATAGTCCGGATCTCGCACCAAGTGATTACCACCTATTTCTGTCCATGGCGAACGAGCTTGGTAGTCGGAAGTTGTCCTCAAGAGAGTCCTGTGAAAATTGGCTCTCCGAGTTTTTTGACAATAGGGAAGCGAGTATCTATAAGAGGGGCATTATGAAGTTGGCATCTCGTTGGGAACTCGTCATCGAACAAAACGGTGCATATTTGACTTAAATCGCATTATTATAACTAATTTTATGAACAATTGAAAATTCAATAAAAATACCGCAAGACTTTTTTGACAACCTTATATTTTGCGCCTTTGGAAAACTACTTGTGATGTTATTCGATATTTTTATAGAAATTTTGGTATCTTTTAGCAACAATTGACATATGACGAGCTTACGAGCTTTATTTGTTCTTTTTTCAATGAGTTGAAAATTCATTTTGCCCAAAAAATGTATTTAACTCGTGACAAGTTTCGTGCGCTGATTTATTACGATTTTCGACGTGAGTTATCGATACGGGAGCACATTGATCTACTTACTTCGACTTTTGGTGTTGAAACACCCTACTGAGCCACTGTGAGACGCTTGTAAAACGAGTTCCTGCGTGGCCGTGGAGTCTTGCAGGATGAATTTTGTGAAGGCAGTCCAAAAACCATTGATGTGCCAGCAACAATCGAAGCTGCACGTCAATTGAAAACGCAACATCTTCATGTGACATCGTGAGATAGAGGCACCGTTGGGCATTATCGATACCAGCATACATTCAATATTGCATGAACATTTGGTCGTCAAGAAAACTTATTCTCGTTGGATTGGGCATAATTTGACAATTGCGCAATTAGCTGAAAGAAATGTTGAAGAAATTCAACCGCGTTGGTTAAAAGCACGAATCTTGGATCCGTCCATATGAGACGAACATTCTAAACAAAATAAGAGTGAAGAAGCTGTTGAAGACTTGTGGAAAGTTTGTAAAGACTCGGGGAAAGTTTGTAAAGACTTGGTGGTATCGACTTCTGAGTTGCAAAACGGTTTTGAAAATTTACCCAAGCGAATACAAAAGTGTTTCGATTACCAAGGAAAATATTTTGACAAAAAATAACGCCATTTTCATGGGCGCAAAATATAAAAGGCAACCTTCATATTACATTTCAAAAGTGTTATGGGCCGATTTATCATAGAAATATTTTTATTCAATATCACAGACCAAAAGAAAAGTGATCACAATTTCGAAAAATGAAGGAAGCAGGCACAAAATATTTATGCAAACAAAAATTTTTGAGGTCTCCGGAACCACCTCCATAAGAATCCTGCGAGCTTTTTATTTTTTTAATTTTTGGATAATATGTTAAAAGTTAACTTTTATTTTATATAATTTTATAATAATTATTAAAACATTACTTTATTGCCATCCCGGCAATCAAATCATCGCCATTTTTTTCCTCGCTTGTTGAATCGAAAAGACTTATTTTTGAAACCCACAAGTCAAAACAAATCGATTAGTACTAAGGATGTTTTGTTATTTAGTCAAGGCTTTTATTTTTGTGGACAAAAATGAAAGTCACATTTTAAGCGCTATTATTTTAGTGAAAAAATAAAAGCTAAGTTGTAACAGCAATTTTTTCAAATAAAATGAAACTTAGCTTGTAACGGCCATTTTTTAAATCACTTAAAATAAAAGTCGAAAAATAACTTTTTATTTAGATACAAAGAATTGAATAATGAAATGAAAATACAAGAAATGTCAAACAGTGCCACAGTTTGATATTTCAATGGTGTTGTCACAGGTGCATATTAAAATAAAATGACCTGAAAAGTAGGTATTTTTTTGTTCGAATAAATACAGGAGTCAAGGCAAATCCATCAAGTAAGACATTTTGTTAGTTAGTCAAGCATTTCTATTTTTGTCCATAAAAAAGTCACATTTTAATTTTTGTCCATAAAAAAGTCACATTTTAATTTTTGTCCATAAAAAAAGTCACATTTTAACCATTATAAATTTAATGAAAAAAAAAATAGAAGCAAACAGAGTATCAAGAGTGACAAAGTGGCAGTTTGATTTTTTAATAGTGTTGCCACAGGTGCATACCAAAATAAGGTGTCCAGCTTCACAGAGACTATGCTGAAAAATTGGGGTTTATGTTTCCGAATAGAGTGTTTCTTAAAATTTTAGCTTTTGGGCACTTATTGACCCACCCTCGTAGAGCACATTGATAGAACAGATGTAACCCCAATATCGTACTACTTAGCAGAGTTCTTACTTAGTTGCTTTTTTTTCTTCTTCTTGAGTTGAGTATTGGTGCGCTAAAGGGATTCAAAGGGATATTTTTGGAAATAACGTGTCGCGTATTAGATAGATGCCTCTGGGTACATCCATTGTATTATTCGCCATGTCTATTTGTTCGTTTACAGGTACCTACAGTTTGCAGGCACATGAGCAGTGGTAGTCTTCCTTGGATCGATCTTCCAGTCTTAGGATGAGACCTTGCAATGAGCGACCTGTGATCGACCAAACGGTACTGCTCTGGAATATAGCTTGCCTTATACTTATTATATACCCTAATTTAACCTTGAACTCAACTATAACAACAGAAGCATATCTATCCTTACTGATAGCCAGACAGTAATCAAGGCTTTCAACTCTTTCCATGTTACATCAAAACTGGTGTTGGAATGTCTTGATGGGCTGAATATCTTATCTAGCGGAACCAAGTAGGTAAAGGCTCCACGGCACATAGGAATTACTGGGAATGAAATGACAAATAGGCCTAGAACCATTTTGGGCATAAGAAAGAGTAACTTTATCTCTCTTCTTCAGGAATTTACCGGGCTTATCGCAATCATAATTAATGATAGATAGCTTTACCCTAACTAAGTAGGTAGCTTTAGCCTGGACTAAGTAGGCAATTGAGTAGTAAAGTCCTCTCTCGACGAACGAAACTACCACTCTACAGTCATGCTCGTCCTAACGTATGGCGCAGAAGCTTGGACGATGACAACATCCGATGAAGCGACGCTTGGAGTGTTTGAGAGAAAGATTCTGCGCAAGATTTTTGGAGCTTTGCACATTGGCAACGGCGAATATCGCAGGCGATGGAACGATGAGCTGTATGACCTTTACGACGACATAGACATAGCGCAGCGAATAAAGATCCAGCGGCTACGTTGGCTGGGTCATGTCGCTCCGGCTCTGAAAGTATTCGATGCGGTACGAGCTGGTGGTAGTACAGGAAGAGGAAGGCCTCCTCTGCATTGGAAAGATCAGGGGGAGAAGTACTTCACTTGGTGTGTCCAATTGGCACCGGTTAGCACGAGAAAGAAACGACTGGCGCGCTTTTTTAAACTCGGCCAAAATCGCGTAAGCGGTTATCGCGCCAATTAAGAAGAAGAAGCTTTATCCTAAATCGATTTAAAGATTGTTTGGAAAAATATATGAATAATTTTAGAATCGTAACAGGAATTCTAACAGAGAGTTGGGGATTGAGTTAACATCTTACTAACCTAGGAATATACGTCAATGGAACTAGTAGGTTTAGTAGAAAGAAGGATGACACCAGCAAACCTGTGCTGGCATCGTGTCCAGAACTGATGCGTAAGCGGCATAAACACCTGGATAACATGATACTTTGAACATAGAGGAGGAAATGAAGCTCAATAAAATAGGGTAAATACTACAATTTATTTTGGAAGTTGGATAATAATACGATTTTTTTTTTTGTCAAAATATTCTATGTTTTTAAACGAGGTTTTTTCAACACCGATGGTATGTGTCCAATGCGGCCCTAATATTGAACTATTAACTTGGTCTGTACAACGGTAGACCGTTATTGGAGCAAGGAAGATTGGCAAATTTTAGAAATAAAATAATACAGACACTTTAACAACTGACCTCTCAGGAATAAGTCACACGCCGTTCAGCTGCTTATTGCGTGGCCTCTGCCTTATATGTACAAGTATGTTGAGGGTTGTGGAAAGAAGGCACTTCAAGCTTTGCTATGAATGTTGGTGGATATCTATTAGAAGAACATTTTGGAATAAAGCACACATGTCGCATAGAAAGGAAGAAAAAGAGGAGCTACATAGAATCTATTTCATTTTGCCATGGCTTTCATTAACCTACACCGCGCGATGGATATTAGATAATACGTAAATATGTATATTCCGTTTATGAATGAATGCTTATTTAATCAAAACCTTGTGAACTAGTTTAGCTAATGCGGTCAAGAAAAGGTTCCACTTACTTCAACTGCATTGGCACACTTTCCCCATTCCACTTACTACAAAACCACTAGCAAAACTTAATATCCCCCTTAAAGTTTAAAACGGAAATTGGTACTAACTCGATTGACGCCGCCTGTTGAACACTAACGGTACCACGGCCTCAATAGCACGCTGGTTGGCTAGGAAATCTTGCTTGCGCTCCGGCAGCGGCGTGTAGGGCAAACCTTTGGCATTGGTACGTATACGCACATTCTGCTCACGATCATAGTAATATCCTTTACTAGGGGCAAAAGTGCGTGCTGCCTCGTAGTCATTGTTCACCGGCACGCCCACCGTTTCGCGACTCACCCATAATATTTTACCACAATTGGCAATATTGCAGGAGTCGCTCGCGCGCTGACGCGACCAGCGATGAGGTGCGAGCGTTGTGCTGCCGCTGATAGCCGTAGTGTTGCCGGTGGCGGCGATAGGTGCCTCAAGGCGTTGAAAAGCAGCTTCGTCAGTCAATACATGCGGCACCGCAGTGGGTGGCTCTAATGCACGTAAATCATGACAACTCTGATGCAGCCGACTCGGCGTTGTTGAGGTTGTAGTTGTAGTGGTGATGGTATTGGTAGCGCGACGATAGTGTTGTTGTTCTTGGTCATCATTCAAATGATATCTGCGGTTTGTTGCCGCCATTCTTGGCGGTAAGGCGAAACCATTTTGCGCTGGTTGATATGAAAATTTACCGATACGTGCGTACTGCGTTAGCGGTCGCGGCGCGTCGTTATGACACTGCATGTGGACCGGCGTTGGAACGGGACTCACTCATTCACAGTTCACTTTCATTTTCGAATACCACTTTTAGTTTGCTATTTTAATATCTATCACATAAAAATCGATTTATTTATTGGTCGATTAGTTACAGTTTGGTGTACGGAGAATGCGCGTGTTATTTGTAATCGAGTTGCGGAAAAGGCAGCGGTTCAACGCCGACTGACCAACTGGGCTGTTTTAGTGCGACTTGAGTGTCCAAAGCGTCAGCTGGGCTGCTAGGCTGTAACATAGTCTTCTGGTCTGCAACTACTTGCCTTACGGAAGGGCGCACGAAACTAAGTTGCTCTGTTTATTTGTGTTGTTGTTGTGGTTCTTGTTTACTTGTTTGTCTACTCTATGGTGCGCTAGCCAAGTGGCCATGGCAACGCTTTTGCCGTTTGCTCGTGTGCAACCCTCTATAATCACCACCACTGCCACTTTAATTACCATCGCCACCACAACGGCTTTGACGTTGGGAGGTTTTCTTCAACTAAACACTAACTTGGCTAACTAACAGACTGCGTGCTGCGCCGCATACTGGCCATGCTAAGGAGGTCACAAAGCGCTGCGCTGCGCTACCGCTATTGGTATAATATTGATTTTGAGTTTTGAACTGTGGCAGGCAGCAGCGCTTAAGCAGCGGACAGGTGTAACGGTGCGCAAAAAAAGTCGAGGAAAAATAAACGAAGCAAAGGAGACGATACTAGCAATTCGACTGCACCCAACAATTCACTAACCTTCTTGGCCGCATGGCTGCCCCAAAAGGCTGCCGGCATGTAAGGGGGTATGCATGCATATACCCGTATGCATGTATGTATGTGCTACTTCTAGTTAAGAAGTGCGCAAAAGACTGGCGGAAACGGCTTTTAGCGCTAAGAGTCTTCGATTTGTTGTTTTTCCACCTTCTAGAGCTTCGCATTTGCCTTCGCCTTCGTGTGTGCGAATTATCTTTTTACGGTCAAAAGGAAATATTTATTTGTTTGTTTCTTCTATTATTATTTTTGGTTTGTTTTTCTTTTGTTTCTAATAATCTTGATGACGAAACAGTATTTCTTAAAGGTTACGAGAATCCATTGGGTGTGTCAACGGCCTATTGAGATATTGTGTGCTGACTGGATGAAGCGTACACTCGTACTTCGAATGGTTCGACCAAGTAGAAGAAGAAAAGTAAACAAATTACTTGGATGAATTGATTTGTTGTTATTGTTTTTTCCGCACTATGGTGTAGAAGAAAAGTGGAAAAACAAATTAATAAGCGATAGTAATATAGTTTTAGTTTACGGCAGTGAAATAATTCTTGGCCTTATCATTTCTAGTAGGAGCACTTTACGACAAATGTGTGTGGTTCAAAAACTAATGTAACATGTAATTAATCGTAAAGGAATTCCTTTGCTCTCTTGAGGATTTATTTACGTAATATGAGCTGGCAGTCGTACATTGCACTTTAACTGTGACCTGATTGCCGTAAATGCTCCTGCTTATTATTAATAGTTAGTTATTAATAGTTAAGTTATTAATCATAGATGGAGTTGGGATCCGATACTCTCTTGTGACCACACTTTTGGCACTCTCAATGTACCAAGAGCATGTTGCAAGTACTCTTCTGTATTCTGGAATTCTGAATTCCGCCACTTAATTAAGTGGTACTGGATAGCAGCTAGCACTACCTATTGATAAATATCTATTCAAGAGAATTGTATTTAACTGTGGTGCATTTGTATATACATAGGTATATTAAAACAGTAGTCAGAGGCCTTGATGATAACACCACCAGGAACGAATTTTCCGTATATGTTCAGACGAATTCATTCAAGTTAGTGGCACTAGAGCAGCTGATTATGCGGTTTTGTATATTGATTGTCAAAGTAGTTTACTTTTTTGTTGCTGCTGTGTTTGGTTGTTTATTTTGTTTTGACAGTAAGAATCACTTTTACAAAAACAAAATACTTATACCTTTTGTAGCTGCTCTAGTGATATTACCTTTAATAGATCAGGTTTAGTAAATCCCATGCATACCGACTTTTGCTCACCAAGCAAATATGCCTCTCTCTTTAAAGCTCATGACTCTCTTATACTCCAAGTAAAAGTGAAAACTGATTGCGGTAAATAAAAACCACTTCGTACCCATCTTTAACTATTGGCATTTTACTTAAAACGGGAAGCGGCGGAAGAAGCACTTAAGCCCGCATTTCTACCTAAAGTCTCAGATTGTCCACTGGCTGTAAGAGATTGACCGCAATGAGGAAAACATTTTTTTTTTTAATTTTGGATTAAACTGGGTAATACCAGACTTTTTTGTTTGGTTATTGGCATATAAATTGAGAGTGAGCTCTTAAATTACGTTAACTTTTTTGGGGTGCTAACAGAAAATTTGTTTTGAGAAGACCCTTTTAGCCAAGCTGCAATCCAGGCACTGGATTAGCTACAACAACCTATAAACTGGTGGAACAAAGTAGTAATTGCCTTTCCACCTTAAGTAAAAACGATAAAGTTACCTTAATCTGGGTTCTGGGACATTGGAGCATTTAAGATAACGAAAAAACAGTTGAACTGGCAATAACAGGGTCTACCATGAATAAGAGCCTGGCAGAATCGGTATTCACACCATTAGGTGCAGTCAAAAATACACTTTCCCTAAAATAGATCCGAACCGCGGATTGCAGATAGAGAGACCAGACCATGCCGTCTGGTTAGTAGTAGAGTAGAATGGGGTAAGATAGGTATGGGGGCACAATAGGTAGGTGGGGTTTTCGTCGCACTGTTTTTGCAGAGGTCACTCGCCTTATGTGAATTAAATACGTGGTGGGGAACAACGTTCGCGACTGTCATTTCGGCCGTCACCATTGATTAGTTATCCTAGTTCTGGCGTCGTTTAGTTTTTTGTGAGCTTTTTTCCGACGTAGCATTTTTTTTATTCTACGGTGCAGTGCATTTAATGTATGTAAATATTTGTCAGGTGAGTTTTATTTTACGTAGGAAATAATGCTAAACACGAATAATGTGTTAGTTTTTTGATATTTTTGTTTTAAAAAAAAATATCGACACTAACATAAAACATGTGCTTGGGAGCACTATAGGTCAGCCGTCTGGGGGCATTATAGGTCGCTACTTTTAATTGAATAAAATAAATTTTAATTGTTTTTGCAGCAAAATGGTGCGTAATTATGTGCGAAAAACGCCGAAACGAAGTGAAGAGGACGTAAAAAACGCAATCGCGGCAGTCCGAGATGGCGCTAGTGTTCGATCAGCCTCTAAGCAATTTAAAATTCCGTTTGAAACATTACGTGCTCGCGTGATGAATTATAGAAAAATTCCTAACTTTTATAACATGTGCAGTGTTCATACTCTATAAATAAAAGTTAAAACGTTAATTTCCAAGCCATGTACATTGTTCTTTTCCCCTCACATATAGTGACCTATCGTGCCCCTCGATTTTGAAAATATCGAAAAAAGAACCTTTGTCTTATTGAATGCAGCTTCCAAAATATTTAGCCAAACATAAGTCAGTATAACCAAAATGTTAGCAGATAAATAACCTTTCAAAATCTTGCTTATTTTTCAAAATCAATGCAAAAACACCGTAGCAAGAGCTCTCCACAAAAAAAAAGACCTATCTTACCCCATTCTACTCTACGTTATGGCACACCTACAACCTCAAGCAATCATCAGCATTGATAAACATGAAACGACGGGACGCCTGGAGACTAACGACAGTCATAAATGACTTTTGGTCTGTCGAAAACAAGCAGCCAAGATGGGTATCCCTCACAACACATATTGTCACAGTTGCAAACAACCGGAGAAAAAGGAAACAATCTTCTATTTCCTCTGTGAATGCCCTGCCCTATAGACGGACAGAATGTTAACCCTGGGCAAACCGCTGTTCGTGAGTCTCGAGCAACTGTCTGGCTTAGATGTCAACAACCTAATAAGGTTTCTGAACCGCACAGACTGGATATAGTCATACTATAAATAACCGTTAAACAAGTTGGTAACGAGGTTGTGGCAACAAAATGGTGCGGAATTGCTATTTGGATTCTGGACGAATTACCACTTAAATCAACCAACCAACCAGACCCTTTTAAGTTTATCGTGAGAGTTTCTTATCGTAAGAAGAAATCATAAGAATTTTGACTGTTTTTTCTCATCGTAATTAAAGTTTTGCAACTCTTCTGGCTCCAGCTAGAGCTGGATAAGCTATTGGTGAATTATACTCGTATACTAAAACAGCCATCGGCCGGTTTCATTTTAAATCACATCTTATTTTGACTTTGAATTTATGGTATCTTATCGTCGCGGACATCGTAGCCGAATTTGTTGATACTTGACTATCATTCGGAAGTGCACAAGTTCGAAAACTCGGACACGAAACACCAATTGATAGAAAAGTTGTTTCTAATAGTGTTCGCTCCTTAACAGGCAATGTGAAACCTCCGAGTGTATTTGTGCTATGAAAAAGCTTCTCATAAAAAATCATTTGCCATTTGGAGGCGACATAAAACTCAGGTCCCTCTATTTATGAAAACGTTAAGAAGCGCACTATAAATAGGAGAAGGAGTTCGGTTAAACATACAAAAAGGGCGTAAGCGCCATTTGATTATCCTTTACACTTGGAAAATGTTTCGAGTTATAATATAGAAAGCTGTGTATTTGAGTAAGTTCGGGAAATTGGAAAGCTAATTGACAGCACAAATTTGATACATTTTATTCACTACAACTGCATTCAAATTGGCGGTAATCACAAATAAACGGTCAAATGTTTTTTTCCGAGAAGTAGCCCCTAACATGAACCTTAAATAGATGCTTAACAGTTTGTTTAAGTTAACAATACACCAGGAGCGACGAATGCAACGTCCAAAAGAGAAATTCATCCGTGAATATTACGTTGGCCCAATTCCCTTCTGGCTTTGGCTTACTCCGGGATTCGAGACCTTCTGCACGTTAACTTCCTCGAATTGTGTCTTTGGATACATTAACACTACTTTTCTATAAAACTGCTTCAGCTAAAGGCAACAATAAGTTCGGCTTTGTCACAAACAAATCAATAAACTTCTGGTTTTGCTTTGGAGAGGCACTTTTTTTGACCTCGTCCGGAGAGGTTGTCAATGTTTTTAACTTCGGTTCGAAGTTCTAGTATTTTGTAGTTGATAAACTATTCCGGATTCTCATGTAATCGGCCAGTTTATACTCTGTTGACAGTCTGACTGCTCACCCCTTACGTTGAGTTGAACATCCTCATACTATGTAGAACACTTATGAAACTCACCTGTGCGATATTCTCTGGGTTTAGGTGGAACTGGTGGATCGTTACCATCATCTGTGATAACGGGTTTACAATGTAGAACACGGACATGAAAAAGGACATTTAAAAGATGCATAATTAAATAGAGTTAATAACAAAGTACAAAGTGAAAGCGCGTAATCTATAGGAACCAAAGCAGAAGGCGAAGTTGGAGTAACCCAGCGAACCAGTTAAACATTAGTGACTTCTCAAATGTCAAAGCGTAATGGAACGACACTTTTCTATATATAATATAGATAATAAGCAGTTAGATATACTTACTACCGAGAGGGGTAAGTGGATAAAAATGGCATTAATTCTAAAAATAAAATTTTTATGTAAAACTTATTTTTATAAGCATGCAAGTTTCATGGGAAATATTGTGGGAAAACACATGGAGACAGTCGAAAATAATTCAAATGGGCATTTAAGCAGTCTGCGCGCTGTTAACTGAGATTTCAAACAACTCGTTTCTTATCCGAACTCTATTCTCCACATTCAGTTCAAATAAACGAGGGTATATTAAAAATTGTGAGTTGTGTAACATCTTTTACACTTACTTACATATGTATGTATATGCATAGCTTTAAATATAAATATAGTAATTAAGATTTTATAACCTCTATTGGGTGCCATTTTATAAAAATCAATGTGTGTAGATTGTAAAATTATCATTTTTAAAAACCTTGAAATGACACCGCCATTGCACTTTTGAGTATTTCACAACTGCCTCCACAGCGCGGATGCGAAGAGGCTCGTTTTCGTTCACTCGCTTCGGCTCCATCTGGCACATAGCGCGCCTTCGGCTGATGCTTCTTCGGATCGAATTGTTGATTCGCGAAGAAGTCGCCACGATGAGTTTTCCACAGCGTAGTTTTACGACCATGTAGAACCGTCTTATGTGGCCTGGGCGGCGAAGCGGAACTCGAACGTTGCGGTAATTTTCGAAGTATTTTTGCGATGCGTGTTGATGTTTTCTCTTTGCTATCAGTTTTTCCAATGCCATTTCCTTTATAGGCATTCTGTGTGGGACTGGGATATTTGTGTGCGATCCAGTCTGCAGAGAGATGTGGTGAAATTGCGGCCGCTTGTGTTAAATTGGGGCTTGAGCTTGATATAAAGATGCTCGTAGTGTTGCGTGTCTTATTTGGCGGCGATATGCTTCGCTCATATTGGCTCCGTATGCGCTCAACAACAAAATTGCGCTCGGGCATAATTTTTATTGGTTGCTGACCAGTTTTCTTGGTGTCCTGTAGTGCTGCTGTTTTACTTATTACATCGATGTGTGGCATTAGACGATCTTTTACACTGATCGGCGAAATAACACGACGACGTGTACGTCCACGTCCCGCACTCGCACCCACACGCATGCTCTGACTACGTTGTTCGAATTTGTGTGCCAGTGAGAAGACATCACCATATTCCTCAGCCGCTAACTCCGTTTTTAAGGCGTCTTTTGAACCTGTTTCGAATTGCTTCAATTCAGGATCGCTGCGCACCTTTCTCAGCGTACTAACCCCAAAAAAATGACACCGACTATCATCATGTGCACCGAAATTTTCGAAATGTTCTTTCATTTTTCGCACATCGCCAGTATGTACGCGACAGAGATAAGAAGAGGAGGCCTGCGAATCGGGTGATAGGCTGCGCGAACGATAGTGGGCATCTAACATTTCAATGCTGCTATTTGGCGTCAAATCGCCCAAATCGTACCAGGCATCTGATACTTCCATGCAATCACGTGGCGGACTTATAGGTGATGCGCTGCCGACGTCGGGTGGGCGCTCGGGTGGCGAATGCATGTGAAAATTTACGCGTGCGGTATGTCGTTCACCAAAAATATCTTTCAGATCGGTTAACGAGGTGCTGAGCTCTTTGTGCTGGTGTGTGAGCGTTGATTTTCGAGTGCGTGCTTTCATATTTTCCTCAATGGCTCGCATAACTTCGGCTTCATCAGGCGATGAGTCTTCGCGTGCATGATAAATTGTCTTTGGTGGCTCATCATATTGCTTTTCTTCGAAATATTGTATCTTCTGTGTTATTTGCTCTTTCGGTTCTTTGGCAGTGGGAGAATGTGCCACTTCTTTAGGCTCCTTAATCTTTATATTTCCATTACAATGCTCGTAGCGTACATGGCACGTGGGCTCGGGTTCAGTGTATGGTGTGTTGATTTTTCGGCTTTCAACTACTTTCGCGATAGCACCGCCTTCGTGCTCTAAATTGTGTTTAGCCTCAGGCTGTTTTGGTATTGGTGGCGGCTTGGGCAATAATACTTCAGCATTCTTTGCGGCAACTGCACCACGGGTTTCGCGTGCCAGATATACTGGCGAGCTACTGCGTGTAACTTTAGATTTATCTTCCACGGTAGTAAATTCTTTTCCTATTTTACATTTACTTTGACTCTTTGAAGGCGCCGTCTCCTTTGCCTGTTTTTTGCTTAGCGTCGGTTGCAAAAGATCCTCCTTTGACATCGTCGAATTGCATCTGACTTTGAGGGCACTCGGTGGCGCCCTTCGCTTGGAATCTGCATCTACAGTGATCACATAATCTTCAGTGGATACATGTGCATTGTTCGCATAGATTTCATTTAACTGCTGCGTAATCCTCAATATCTGATCTTTGGAGAGCGTGCTTACAAGATGACTGCTCAACTGACATTTGGCAAGCTCTTCTATTGCTGTTGATTCAACACTTTCTGGCTGGATTTTGCCTTCCAAGCTGGAAGCCAAATCTGCTACAGTGTTGCGACGCCAGTATGGGCGCACATATTCACGCGTACCATCACATTCTTGTCGCAATTGTTGTCCATAGTCTGCGAAAATATTTTTCTGTTCGAAAGCGTAACGTAAGTCCTCCACCGACTTGTCCTTAGAATGTAAGCCAAAGTCGGTCTCTTTACGCCACTTTACATCTTCCACATCCTTTGGACGAAAAACAAAATCCTTTGTCCGTTGATCCTGTTTTAACTTACCTACTAGATAATTCAATTCCTTTTCGGCGCGCTCATGGCAACGTATCCTACGCCATTCATCAAAGTCCAACGGCTCACCATCCTTGCGTATCGGCTTGAAAGAAGACAGTGAGGTTGCACGCTCCAATTGGCCCACACGCTCAAGCGTGCTATAGAATTTATTCAGATCCGTAAAGCGATCGGAGTTATTACGGTAACGACAGGTTGGACTATGGCGTTCACAGTCTTCAAGCGAGGTTGCACTATGCGCAAGTTCGCCACAAAGGTAGAGCCCCCGCCTGGAGCGATCGTCGGCGCTGCTCAAACTGCTAGCTCTTATTACCTTTCCAGTCTCAAACTTATCTCCCTTGACAATGCTGGCACGATAGGTGTCTATTCGACGTCTAGAAGGTGAGCGCACACTGCGAGAGGTCTGCTGTGGTATACGCACTTCACGCGTAGGAGAAAATTTCCTAGAGGAAGGTTGCATCCGTCCAGCATCCCTTGTCGTTTGAGCTGATGCGGATTTTTGCAACATAGGTGGTAAACTATGTGGCACTTGTGGTACACGTATCTCGCGTGTAGGCGAGAATTTCCTTAAACTTTCAGTAATAGCTGGCGACTCAGGGCGCGCGATATCGCGCACAGTTTTTGGAGACTTTGAGCGCTGTAGTGTGGGTTGCAGGCTGGGTGGCAGTTTGTGAACACGCACTTCACGTGTAGGTGAGAATTTTCTGGAGCGCTCACTACTAGAGGAGCAAACCCCATTTGTTCGCACCCTCGTTGGCTCCGTTTTGCTGTGAGCGACTTGCAAACTTCTCGGTTCTTGTGGCACGCGTATTTCACGTGTGGGGGAAAACTTTCTATTTTTCAAACTCGCTGTAGGAGATTCGGGGCGCGCTATGTCCCTTACAGTTCTCTCAGTCGGAACACCTTTAGATGTGCCGGCTCTAGATATGCCATGTTCATATTGCCATAGCAAATCATCTACATAGTTGCGATCAACTTCATCGTAATCGTCTAACCTTGCGTTGTACTCTTCTAACTGATAGTATCGTTTTGGACTGAGACTGCGTGATTTGTGCAGCGAGACTGATTGGTAACCAGTGCGTGGAATTGTATGCACTTCCCCACGTGATTGGTGAGTAGTCTGCGATGGTTGTGATTTTAAGGCAGTGCGCGTTTTCTGCGTTTTGTGACTTGTATTCCCTTTTGGAGATGTTTCAATGCGTTTGGTAGTGGGTTGAGCTGCCAATTTCGATTTAGCTGCCTCATTCTCCTGCTTAGACTTTGACTCTGTTACTTTTTTGCTGGCTACTATCTTAGTTTTACTGACATTTTTAGACGGTGTGGAGTCTACTGAGAAAGTTGAATCGGTACGTGTCAAACTAACAGTTGAGACAGTTTTCGGGCGCGGACTCTTTGAGCGTGCTAATGTCTTGCGCATCGCTTTGGCACAGTCGAATATTTTGGTCTGTGGAAAGCACGTAGAATGTCGGAAAGTGCTACTCACAGTAGAACTCTCGGCCTGCTTGGCTTCCTCCCTAAAACGGGGCAGAGATTTGCTACGCAGATGCGCTACACATGTGGCGTACGAGCGCACAGCCTGCTTCACTTCTTGAGGCGATTTGAGCGATGGATCGCGTAAAATATTAGTACTGGCTTCAAAATTTGTAAAACCTGAAGGCAGACTATTCTCCAAACGCTTCTTTTCTTCAGCAAATGTTCGCTCTTTTGAGATTGAGCGCCCAAACGCAACCGGACTACGACTTGATTGACGCAGCGCTGTAATACGGCTTTGCGAACGCGTTGGACTGATAGAGCGAAAACGTGTATGCTGTTGCATACGCCGAATCTTCACACTATCTGCGACACTTGAGTTCCCACGACAAACGGTGAGCGCTCTTTGTGGGGCTTCAACGGATGGGACCTTGGTGGCTGTCAGCAGTGAGGAAACGGCGCCAGCCGATTTAGAACGACAAATCGTGCCATTGGTGCGTCCATTCTTGCGAATCGTTATAGTTGCATACTTATTGACGCCCAACACAGGTTCAACAGGGCTTTGAAAGCATTGTTCGTGACGTTTCGATATAACGGGCACTGGTTTTGGCGGCCGCGCAGGTGTGCCAGCCTTCGCAGATACTTTCTGGCAAGATGATTTACGATTCGGCGGCTGTGGTGGGGAAGGAGCTGATCTGGCGCTCCGCTTGCCATCAATCGGAATGAATGATGGCGTGAACATTTTTGCTTGGTGGTGAACTTTGGTATACGTAAAATGAGGTGGCGTTTGTTGGGTCGTCGTGACTTGGTTTGTTTCGCGTTTAGCGTTAAAATTGTCGCTGGTGCCGTTAGCTGGCGCTGAGATCAGACGAATTCTGGTCAGTGTTGGCGAGATTTGAGTGTAATCGAAATATTCTTTTGTTTGAGATGAAAAAATGAAAGAATTCAATTGTATTAAATACAGTTCGGTAGACGATGTGTGACAACAATTTGTGGGCCTATCCAGGCGGTGCCGTGCCGTGCGGTGCGGTTCCGTGGTGAAGAACATTTTTTTTGTGCGCGAATCTTTCTATACGCTTATAAACGTTTGATGGTGTAGTTTCGAAATTATTTGAGTGTTTTTAGTTTGAAAAATATTTCAAGTAGAATTTAGATATCAGCGATAGTTAGGGAATACTACCCACACCAGAATAACCCAACATCTTACATATAAGGAATATTAAACTAACTACTTTTTGAAGTGTTGTCGATGTTTTTCAATTGTGTGTATATGTGTTTTCGTGTACCATATTTTGTGTGGGTTGTCTATGTGCTACTTAATTATTCATTTGTGTAACAGAGTTAAAATTTGTTGTATTTCTTGGAACCAGTGTTAGCATTAACAATAGAAAAGTGTTAATTTCTGCACAACTTCGTTTTTTACAGAATTTGCGCTCAGCATTTAATAAATTATGTGCGTTTTAAGTTTAAGTATTCCAACTTTTTTTCGAGCTCACCTTTAGGTCTTTCCGGTGCTGGCTTTCTGAAGCCGAATAACGGTGGTTCGCCGCCCGCTTGTACGCTCTTATAGGCTTGCTTTTGTTCGACTGGGCTAAGTGGGCTGGCTTGTGGTACTTCACGCTTGCGGAACACCAAGTTTGAATCACTCGTGTAACCAGACTCTTTGGCTAAGGCTCTGCAAAGGAAAAGAGAATAACTCGAAATTAGTTGAAGTTAGTAATTGGTGTAGGTTTAAAGGTTTACCTGGAAAGATTTCCTTCAGTGTAGTGGGGCGAGAGCTTTGCTTGATCCAAGTGCTATTAGTCAAAGTGTGTTAAAAAGTGAGAAAAATATTTGAGTTAACATTTTGTTGTAGAGAAAGCTTAAGTAAATATGAAAGAGGTTTTTTTGCAATTTGATAAACTGCAGTACAATAATTTAAATAAAAAAAATAAATAAAATACGAGAGAAAATTTTTAAAGTCGCGGAATTGAGTGGCATTAAGAGATTGTATGAGTATTAAGTAATAAAGAGTTCAGTAAGTCACATCAACTACAGAATTTTTTTAAATTACCATTTTTTAAATTTAAATAAACAAGATAAGTCTTCTGTTAATAAACAAAAATGGTTGTGGAAAGTTGAATAAATCCCAGAATTAGAGTAAACACACCAGAAATTGAGGAAAAACTCCAGACTCTGCTGGTATATTCTATTGATCTCGAATGTGAGGTTACAGGGTCCGGCACTCGAAGTGTAACCAACTTCAGACAGTAATGGATTTCAAACGTAATGCTGTGATTGCATTATATTTGGCTGGAAAATCACAACTAGCGATTGTTCGTGAGCTCGAGCATCTTAAAGTATGATCAATAAAGTTTTTGTTTATCGCACCATTACCCGTTATAATGAGTCAAAAGACTGCAAATGTTTAAAAGAAAGTGCGTGTGGCTTGGGTGTTTTTAAACAGCTTGAGAACTTCAAATGATAATACAAAACAGAAATACTGTTGTTTTTATTATTTACAATCTGGTAGATAAGTTCATGGCATTTATCTTTAGAATATGATATTTGGCATACATCCGACGTGGCTATGAGTTACATGGCCGCTTTGATCAGACAAAGTTTTGAAACCTTTTTCCAATAAATCTAAATGAGCCCAATCATTTGGCTTCACTTCTTGCATGAGCTGCATTTTATAGATTCTTATGTGAACATTTCCACATAGTCGAAGGACAAAAGCCAACAAGTTGATAGCGATGACGAACCGATATTTCGGCGTTTTCTTTAACACACCTCTTTAACAGATTTTTCGTGTTTGTTTTAAAGTAAAATTCCACGATTTGAAAGCATTGTTTCGTAAACGATTTTTGATAACTTGCCAGATCTTACTGCACAGAAATATCAACAAAGTTTGCCATTCTTAGCTATCAAGACTATTGGACTTTATTTGAAAAAAAGTATACACAATATAAATAACTTTTAATAGTGTGTCAGGTAGGCATTTTTTTAAAACAATTTTGTTGTATTATTTGGTTCTGTTTTCTCGATTTCGCAAACTAAAAAACCATCTCTCGTATCATAGAATAAAAATATTGATTAAAATTAAGAAATAAATTAAAATAAATAAAACAAAATATAAGAAAATACAAATAAATTAAACTTTAAAAATTAAAAAAAAAATAATAATAAAAGAAAACCATGTAGTGCTGTTGTAATAGTAGCTACTTTCAATGCACCAATTACCTACGGAGTAGTGAACAAAACAAAAAATTTCGCTTGAATCCTACATTGCATATGATTTGGCAGCACTGTATTATTTTAGTTTCGACAGTTCGCCAATAATACATTTTTCAAAGCAAAGCTAAGTAAATGAGTCAAAATATATCTAAATATCTAATACACAAAATGACAATGAACGATTAAATTGGTTAAGAATGAGCATAGCTCGATAAGACAATTAAGGGGACCCGTTGGTCCAGAAATTTCATAAAATCGATTTTTTGCTTTTCCGATATTTCAAAAGTATAGTATCTTAAGAATATACTGTGAAATTTTCATGCGGAAATGTCCAATATTATAGCTTTTACAGCCCATTAACTGGGTAGAGTGGGCTCCGCGCTCTCCTGTACGTCAAACTTTAAACTCATTTATCTCGAAACGACTTTTTTCGCCCTGGTGTTGTCAAAAAAAAAAAAACCTATTCAACCGAATCGTCTGAAATTTTATTATGCCATTCAAACATTATTATTTCGATTATTTCGTATTTTTTAATTAAAAAAACTGAAAAATCCCGATATTTAGAGAGATAAATTCAAAATCGCGCCATTTTGTGATTTTTTTTATTCTAGTACGCGACATAGCCTACAGTCATACTGATTAATAAGTTTTTTGGTTTTTGTGTTTCAGATAAATAGAAGAGCCAAAATGGACAACACCGACCAGGTCCATTTTTTTGTGAGAATCAACTGCAGCGCCATGTTTAAAATTATTGAAATTAAAAAAAAAATAATTTTTGTATGTAAAAGAAATTAAATAAAAGCCTAAAAAATTTGAATATTTTTAACTAATTTTTAGTTTTAGTTTTTAATTTTTTTAATGTAAAAAATATTACTGAAAATACACTAACTTTGCAAATTCTCTACTACCGGGTCTCCTTAAGGTCACTGGATGCTCTTTTTTTTACCAGGCTGGGGCAGTGCTCCAACCTTAATCGCATCAATCTTCTCCATTACAGCAACAGCTCTATCTGTTGGAGGTCTCATGATGGTATCAAAACGGCGATTTTGTGCTACTTGGGGAGTGTCAGACTGGTACTTAAACCATTTCACCTACGTATCTAAGCATAAGTCTGCTTACACTTGGAAGCACTGACCTAAGCATGTCGCTTGTGAGCTGAGAGGCTAAGAATACAGTTGCTCAAATATCGCTCAACTGTTGTTGCTTTCGCATACACATTTTTCGCTTGGCGCGCAACGGAACTTTCTAGTGAGCAGAGAAGTGATGAATCGAAAGCAGCTAATATTATTTCAAGAACGCAGCTATCAAATTTTCATAAAACCCTTTATGCTTCGCTGAGTGTGGATTAAAAAAAATCACTTTTGGATAACCACTATACGATACAACTTTTTACGTTAACCAAAAAAACAAAAAAAAAAGTTTAAGAAAGGTGCTACAAAAATTTTATGTTCCTTTGGTGCAGTGCCTTTGCTTTTATGTCATCAAACGTGTATGAGGGTGATCCTTATATACATACATACGTAATTAAGAAGTGCTCTGCATATTAATTTAAGTGCATTGAAGTGAGTCATAAACTAACGGTTACATCATCGGCGAATTCGATGAAAATACGAGGTATTACGCGATATTCCCTTAACACCTAACCACGACAGTGAAAGAGCGAAAGCAGTTGTATTGTTAAAAATGCATTTTCAATAGGAACAGCAGAGAGGAAAATATATATAAGAATTAATATACTTATTCTTTACTTTGGGGCCCTTTAAAATAATGTGTATTAAATACCCTACCTCGAATAATCTGTTTAGAAACATTGGAGTCTCGCTCTAGTCTTAGGCAATAATTAATTTACCTTTAGGCCTTTTAAAATACTTTATAGACAATCTCGAATACTCTATATTAAACGAATCTTGAGCATCAATACGGAGTTTACGAGTTTCTTTATTTAGTTTTTAAAAGAGGCTTGCCTATTTAATCTCTCTCTCTCTCTCTCTTGGCCGCCGTAGCCGAATGGGTTGATGCGTGACTACCATTCGGAAGACGTATGTTCGAAACTCCGAATGAAGAAGAATGGCAAAAACGGCAGGCAATGGTAAATGAATGAAATGAAAATGAAAAAGCTCCTCATAAAAAATATTTGCCGTTCGGAGTCGGCTTAAAACTATAATATCATAAATAGAAGGAGGAGCTCGGCCAAACACCCAAAACGAGTGTACGCCCCAATTATATATATAAATAAGTAGCAGACCCCAACCACTGGAACGTTAAGCAGGGAATGTACTTCTATAGCATAGATGTCGGAAAGCGTAAGACTGCAGAAAAATCCAATTTGATAAAAAAGGGCACTTAGCTGAGACTAGGACGTTGATTAGTTTGCCATCATTGTAAGCAAATTTGCACCTTTAAATTAATTAGGTCCTAATTTTTGGTGGCAACATACTTATAGATACAAAAATATTGGACATGCAGAAAAAATCCTCCTTTTGGAGCAGTAGGCACCCTAATGTACCTTATGCTACACACAAAGAAAGAAACTTTGACTATTCATATAAATATTTTCTTAAATATTAAATTTCCCCACACCAAGTACGATGTACATTTAGAATATTCCAAATATGGAAATATTTTCAATTGTTTTAGAGTCTTAATAAACTTTGTTTACTCATTTATCGCTGTACTGTATCATATCTATTATATGTATGTATGTATGTATGTATGTAAGTATAATTTAATCAAAAGGTGATGCATACCCCATTAAAGATGTCCATCACTTCGTCCCACCACTAGAAAACGTGGAATAAAATAGATTCAGTTATAAAAAATTATAACGAAAACAAATAAAAACAAAACAAATAAAATACAAACTACAAAATATTCTACTTATAGTTATGTTTGTAAGCTTGTGCCACGGTATGGTGATCATAAATGCAAAACCTTGACGATATTCAGCTGGAGACGTGATAAGAACTGAATTATGAGTACAGTAAACGTAATCGGAATCGATGGACAAGATGCACACAATTAAATATAGTTATAAATGTTATGTATGTATGTATTGTATATACATTTAACTCCTTTACGTGCGTTTAGGTGTTGATGCAATCGTGAGATCAATGTATGTATTTATTTATTACCTTTTACGGCAGGTGAAAGTGAAGACAAAATAATGCGAATATAAAACCGTATGTATGTAAATATATATATCACTTTTTTATAATGAGCTGTGTAATTGCAATCACACTCGATTATTCTGTGATAACCTTAATCGTTTTCGTTTTTGTTTCAAAGTCGTTCTTTTCAATCGGATTTAATTGTTTTACCTCTTTGCGTTCCTTCTCAGAGACGGACGAGCGTCCTGTTACGTAGTCTTCTATGCGACCAGGTTGGTTTTTGTACGTACTTGGTGCCGATTTGATCGGATTTGGCATAGTACCATATACTCTGAAAGTAGGAATGATGTTAGTTGTTTAATTTTTGCAACTATGGAATAAATTTGTATTATGTTAAATGCAAGTGAAAGTTTTATTTTTCGCTGTGCCTCTTCATAGTGGTGCAATTTATAATGAATGATTGTTGTGAAAGGCCATGTATATGAAATATTTGCTAATGTTCCTAAATTTCTATAATAAACCGTCTAGGGTGGACAGTATTGATGACTTGGAGACCAACACTCGCAGCACATTAGCTTGATATTTCGGTTGTTTTAAAAGAAATTCTACAAAATTTGAACAATCGCATGTTGAAATGCATGGGTATGCCACTTTGTTCTACTAAATTCTACTTTCTCACACAGGCGGAATTCAGATCGTTCCTCGAACTTTATTCTACCCACTTTTTTAATCGGTTTTTTTTCATCGAATTACTAATTGGTTGAAATTTATAAAAAAGAGTACTTCACGGCATTCCGTTGCCTATTATCTATCTTCTATTATCTATTATCTATTATCTATTATCTATTATCTATTATCTATTATCTATTATCTATTATCTATTATCTATTATCTATTATCTATTATCTATTATCTATTATCTATTATCTATTATCTATTATCTATTATCTATTATCTATTATCTATTATCTATTATCTATTATCTATTATCTATTATCTATTATCTATTATCTATTATCTATTATCTATTATCTATTATCTATTATCTATTATCTATTATCTATTATCTATTATCTATTATCTATTATCTATTATCTATTATCTATTATCTATTATCTATTATCTATTATCTATTATCTATTATCTATTATCTAGTATCTATTATCTATTACCTATTATCTATTATCTATTATCCATTACCTATTATCTGTTGTTTACAGAGTGGGCCATGTAGCGTTTGCTTTTTGAACCACCTATTTTTTGAGAATAGTAACACAAATGACATGTCAAATGTGTTCATAATTTACTTAAAGGTTTGCCATTTACGAAATGGGATGCTATACGCTGGAACAAAATTGGGAAATATTGAAAAGCTATTTCCAAAGTGGTGAGTCTTCTTCTTCTTCCGCGGTTACAGTAAATTGCGAGCGTTACCGTGACATGCTCAACGAGTTTTTGTTTCCAAAAATTGAAGAGGATGACATGGACGACATTTGGTTTTTGAAAACCGAATAATCAGCCGAAATTCCGATATCAATTGGCCTCCTCGGAGCTGTGATTTAAGCCCGTTGGACTATTTTTTGTGGGGAACCGTTAAGGACAAATGCTATGCGAACCATCCAGAGACGATTGATGCTTTAAAACACGAAATCGAAGTTGCCATTTATGAAATTGGAGCCCAAACAATCGAAAATGTGCTTAAAAATTGGGTTGATCGAATGGGCTACTGTAAAGCCAGTCATGGCAGTTATTTGAACGATATTATTTTTCATTCATAAATGGCAATGTTCAGTCTTCAAAAAAAAGTTTGAAAAAATATTAATTAGTTTTTGTTTTTATAGCCGATTCAAAAAGCAAATTTTACATGGCCCACCCTATATTATCTGTTTTCTTTTTTGTGATGCATTCTGTAAAAAAGTTCTTTTGGCCATTTTCCATTTCAAAACTTACATTTCCAAAGTTTAAACTAAACTTTGAATCATCCGTTTCCAGTCAATATAATACATAAACCAGAATTCGCAGAGAACTGGAATCGATTTCAAAAAAAAATAGTTTGAAAAAAGTTTCGATGATTGAAATATTCATTATTATTTCAGAAGGAGTCTACTTTGAAATCAATACAATCAATTTGAAGTAATCAATATGAGGGTCATTTGGGTCATTTGGAAAGTCCGCGCAACGTCAGAGCGATGACACTACTGGCACATGTCAAGGTTATGTTTAGTTAGTAGCATCTCTTTGAATAATACACACCAAGCTTCAGCCAGATCGGTATATTTCTTCATGTTTGGCATTCTTTAGAATCGAGGAAGTCGAGTGATTTTCAAAAAATGTACGAACCAGAATTTCGTGTATGGAATCACACGCCTCAGCAGTTGTGGTGGCAAAATTAACGGTTATATCTAGGGATCCAACTCGTTTCACATTCCTCCTATCATCCATACTTGGCTCTCTCGGATCCCTCGGACTACTATTTGTTCCCCAAGTTGAAGCAATGGCTGGTGTAAAAAAGATTTTATTCAAACGAGGATTGCAGAAGCGAATGGTTGTTTTCTCAGACTTGGCCAAATCCTATTATTCGAAAGGAATCAACAAACTAGAACAGCGTTGGACGAAGAGTATAAGCCAAAGGAGACTACAGTACAATCGTGATAGTCCGACATTTCTTAATCCGACACGTTCGGTAATCCGACAACCTCATAACGTCTATGGAAGCAATTGGCATTATTTTATTTTGATCAGTCGTAGCAGAGCGTGTAATTATTTTCTTTAAGTTTAGCAGTTACGTTTTTGTTCCCCCACTAAAAGAGATATTAATAAAAAGATTATTTTTGCATTATGCATTTTGATCATAATTTTCGAGTTAACATTGATTAAATGGAACCTTCGGTGGTCCGGAATATTTGATAATCCGACAACGAGTCGGTCCCGTATGTGTCGGACTATCACGATTGGACTGTATGTCGAAAAATAAAAAAGATTTGCCCCAAATAATTAAGTTGTTGTGTTTATTTTTGTTTGTTTTTTTTGCGGACTTTTTAAACGAGTAATTTCTGTCTTAATGACCAACGCCCGGCATTGACTATTCTATTAACATTCCTTGTATTACTCTAATTGTCAATTGCATTAAAAGTAAAGCCGTATGATACTCACTTATCGTCCTGATACGAATTCGTAGTGCGATTCGCAACGTTCGTGGCCGATGAGACCGACTGCAAACGTCGTCGATCTAATGTTCGATATTTTACTGTGGAGTAGTCGGAATCGTGATTGGGCTCGGGCTCTGATTGATATCCAGTCGATTTCAATTGTGGACGAGCTGTTGCAAAAGAGCAAATCATGATTTAATAAAATATGCAGTAGAAAAAGCGTTACTATCACCTGTTAGTTAGTAGCGAAGTTTTGTTTTTTTTAGTACATTTGCATTTTTTAGTAAAAATTTTAGAAATTATGTGCATTAGGCAACGTTAATAAAAGTCTGTAAAAACCAGTATCCGGTATCCCATATGTATCATTTGTGTCTTTTAGTGGGGTGAGTTCCGTTTACATAAAAGTGCATTTTTGGAAATGTTATTTGTTTTGTTAGAAAATGTTATTTGTATTGCAGAGGTGAATTTTATAAGTGGTTATCCGATGTTTTCCCTTGTATTTTTAATCCTCACGTTTTTATACCCGCGCACATTTGTAAAAAGGGTATTCTAATTTTGTTCACATAACGGTTTTATATGAAAACATAAAGGAATCGAGATAGATGTAGACATATAATACCAAAATGCTCATAATGATGAGAGCAGGCGATTTAGCCATATTTATTCGTTCGTTCGCCCGCGCGCACGATAAGTCGAGGAAAAATTAATATATTTCAATGAAACCTGCCACGCGTATTACTCTTTGCCCAAGGCACGTTGTTACTGAAAATGGGCAGAATTGGTAAATAATTACGCCTACCTGTCATATAACGGTAATATCCAAAAAATATATATCTGTTATAAATAAAGCAAAATTTCTGATATTTGCTACAAATGATGAGCCGAAGAAAATTAATAAGACGCAAGTAAAATTTTGAAAAGCGAACGGTGCCACGCCCAATTTTGGGTAAATGCGTTTATCGTGATTACGACTTAGTAAGACCGGCCCAAAACTGGGCCGTATCTGTATTGCAGAGATGAATATTATTGACAACGGATAGAATCCACGCCCATATTTTTTATGTTAATAACCTAAATTTCCGTTCGTCTGTCTGATGTTTCGAGCTATAGAGCTCGAGAACTAGTTGAGATATTTTTATGAAACTCCACAGGGACATTTCCTTTGATACAAGTTAAATTTTGTTCAAAATTGGCCGAAATCGGCCGATACTCACGCCCTATTTCTATAATATATAACGTTAAATTTCGAAAAAAATGTGGTATATTTATTATAAATGAAGCAAAACTCCTGAAATTTAGTAAAATTGATGAGCGCAGAAAAATAAACACGAGACAAAGTGTTTTGAAAAACGGGTGGTGCCCACGCACACTTTTAAGTAAGTGCATTTAAGTTCATAAAACTTGCCCAAGCGTGGTACACACATTGCTACCCGTTCCATTTATGTACATATTATATAATTGAGTTCGAATAAAACCACGCCCCTATTTTGTATGTTAATTCGAAATTTCCGTACGTCCGTTGCAAATTAAATTTTACTAAAATGTGCGCGGGTATAGAAAGTTCGGTCCATACCGAATCTAGCACCTCCTTACTTGCGGCTACTTACATACTCGTATATTTAATTCATGCACACAACCTTATGAGAATTTTCATATTTTTTGTTCAGGAGATCATTTGACTTAGTTAAGATAAGCTAATGTTAAACGTGAACGCTGCCACAGCCTTCAACTTGCCTTCCATGTGAGTGTCATTGTAATGTAAGTATATTTTATAAAGCATAACAAAAGATCTAAAATTCTACTAAAGCACTGTAAGCATTCCGAGGCACGCGCTTTATGTCTTATGCAAATCTATTGAGGCATATGCAAGTAAGTATAATCAAGGCATTTGCAATTTCTACAACTACTGCTATTTATCTATTTATCTTTCCCCATTTTTTGTTATAAAATAAACGTAAAAATCACCTCTTTGGCATTTGTAGCGAATCACGTAATCATCTGTGAACGTTGAAGAGGCATGGCGCATTGCAGATGCGTGATGCGATGCGATGCGATGCGGAGCAGAATTGCAGGACCGATAGTGGCGCGAGCGTTAAACGCGGAATGGTATAAACGAGTAAAAGCGTTTTGTAAAGCCATAAAGCGTATCGCATTAAGAACGAGTACAAAGTTGATAGAAAAAATTGCAAATACAAAAAATACACAAATAATCACATATTTATTAGAAATTCACGACTGAATTATAATTACGTATTTACACATATGCATGTACTAAATATTAAATGGGTCAAAAGAAATCTTCAAATCCTATTAAAAATTCGTATTTAGTGCTGCTGAAATCGCGTTTAGTGTTTTGAGTGATCTCAGCGATCGAGTGTGTTGATGTAATACGGCAGCAGATTATTTGTTGTTTTTTTTTTTTTGCTTTTGACTGAGCTATTTCTAGTTTATGTGCAAATTATTTTAAATATATTTTTCGCTATCTTCGATTTTAATTAGCGTTGCTCATCTATTGCTATTGAATAATTTAATTATTTGAGCGATTTCGCTGTTACCATTTGCTTTACGACACATTTCTACTATACCATATATGTAGGCATAATACATACATAGGTATCTATAAGAGGTTTTATTTCCTTAAGCGAGCGGAAATGCCACTAAAAATGGCATGCAAATATATTTGCTGGGAATTTTTCTTTTCATATAAATTAGCGTCGCTCGATTGAGCAGCAAAATTGTTTTGCTCAAAAGCTTAAAAGAATTAGCTAATTTATGGAAAGAAAAGAAATTTGAGGGTACGTTTTTTTCGAGATTCCCGTGTCAATATAATAACACTGTTAAAGCTGCAAGAAAACACATGGCTGAAGGGGGCCGGTTACACCCTATTTCGGGTATGGGGAATCGAACTGCATATCTAGGCTGGGAATTTAAGCTATCGTTTTTGTACTTTTACAGCTAAGATTGAATGATTGAACAAATTTGATAAATGTTGAAAATATTAGAACAAACGGACTTGTGAGCTGCCGTAAAGGACAATTGTTTTCAAAGAAACGATTAAAGAATTGAAACTCGCGAAAAAGTACACCAATATTAGATCGACAGAGTGGCTATAAGCCAGCCGTGGATGTCTTTTGAATAAAATTGTGTACCAGTTTAATGAAAAGGCTTACTTTTTGAAATGAAATATTTTTTTTTAAATGCTCATGCGCCTTTTATTTATAGCCGAATCATACTAAATTCCCAACGCTGGATGGACCACCCATACCTATTATTGGTATGTTTTACTTACTGGTATGTTCCAGAGCAATCGAAGCATTGTACACAGATCTTTATTTATTAGACCAATAAATTGTTGCACCATATACGAGTATTTAATTACTGTTTTCCTGATTTTAAAATTTTGTTTTCATAGACATTTTTGTATAATAATAATTTGATAAAACAAATCAATACCGCTAAATCTGTATAGCTGAAAATTATATGTACTAAGTGCGTAGATAACTTTGTGTGAACTTGGCTGATTTATTTATTGGTTGAAAATCACTGAAGACGCATTCGATTTTGAAAAAAATCCACTCCACATTTTCACATGCTCTCCAAGAACTGAATTGAATAGGAGTGAAAATTTACCCAGTTGGGGTTATATGTATGTACTTGATTTCGAATTACGAATAGCAAATTTATTGGGATTTCCTCCCACATATAACGCACACCCTCTTCAAATCTAAATTTGTCATTTTTTCAGAAAATACAAAAACAAAAAAAATGGTTTTGGGCATATTAAGTACTTTAGAAAAGTAAAGAATTTTTTTACTGGGAAGGAAAAGTTTAAAAAAAATCATACGAGTAAAAATAATGAAAATTGTTTTTAAAACTTGTTGCAAAACCAAATTTTTTGAATATTGAATCTTCTGATACAATTTTTAAGTATTTCTTAACGAATTATTTTTAGTTCTGACTCTTAATTTTGAGTTTGACTCTTTTGAAAAGGGTGTGTGATATTAATTATAGAATTTTTCACATCTATCTAAAAATCACGATTGACTGAAATATTTCTGAAAATTAAAGGATTTTTCATTACAGATGGTCGTGGATATCGAGACCAATCAAAATAAGTCAGCCACCCTTAGGGTTCATTCGAATCTTGTATTTTACATGTTATTTTGAAACGCATCAGTGATCTTTTGTGAAATTTGTATATTCCTAGCAGAGGCTTTACTCAATCCAGTGACGCAACTTTAAAATTTTGTAGTTACTTCAGATTGCGCAATACTGAAAATGATGGTTGAAAGAACTAAAGTGGCTGCTAATGTAGGGAAATCAATCGCATTCGATTAGTCGATTAAAAAATCGATAACACAATTAATTAGGCGATAGTAAAAATAATAAATCGATACAAGTGGATAATCAATTAAAATCGATTTGTGCTGTAAGGTTTAATATATTTAAAAAAGGGTTTTGTTAAAACAAAAATTCTCGAAAAACTTAATGGTTCAGTAGCCGTATATTACCACTTTCCGGTTCGGTAGCCGTCTATTATCACTAAAGCTCTCTTTTATGTATGACAAATGACTTCCATTCAAAAAAATCTGATGTGTGATTTATTGGGCTTGCCTGCGAGCTTATAATTGAAGTTTTCTAATGAATTTGAGCGCTTCCTTTCATGTGACCAACGGATACAGAGCCACATCACTTAGATGAGTGTCTCTTCGTCTTGCGAATGCAGCAAATTCACATACATATGATGTACTATGGTGTTTCTAGGCGCACTAAACTACGAATATTCGGCTCATGCGTAAAGGCAGTATTGTTGTACGGAAGCGACAGAGGCTACAATCCTTCATCAACAAATGTCTCCGCATTATCTGCAGAATATTCTGACCAAATATCCTCAGTAACGACGCACTGTGGAGATTAACGAACGAGGTACCCATCCTTAGGCAATTCAATCGCAGAAAGTGGTCACACACAGACAGGCCACACATTGAGAAAACCACCAGATAGCATCACGAGAATGGCACTGGACTGGAACCGGTCGCGATCGACCAAAAAACATTTGGAGAAGGTCGATGCTGCGTAAACTAGCAGATGCCGACATCTCATGGGACGGTGCAAAAACAACAGCACAGAACCGTGTACGATGAAAGAGTCTCGTCGAGGCCTTATGCTCCCGAGAGGAGTGAACAAGGGGAAAATACTATGGTGTTTCATCGCCTAACTCGCACAAACGGCAGACGCTTGATTCTACTTATCCTAGTTTCCTGAAATGATAACGAAGACTGCAATAACTGAAGGGACTTTCTGAATTCATCAAATGATACGAATTTTTTTGGAAAGTTTGTTTTCACAAGAGTCTGAAGCTAAAAGATGTTCTAGTAAAACCCAGACTCAAATTATGGTGTGCACTGTCCAACATATAATATGAAGTGGACTACTGGTTTATGCTACCCCCAAAGAGCAGCTGTTTTTTTGTGTAAAGCCCTTTCATGACAAAAATTCACTCGATGACTTGCCATGGCCTGCTAATGAGTGGCCAGAAATCATTTGATGTGGCACAGTGAGGGTCGAATAACGAACTATACAGTAGTCGTGCACGAACACACTCGACTATGGCGATCAACTAAGTGATACGCGCATGCAAATATTAATGGAAAAGTTGCACTGCGCTTCTATTTACTATTTTTGAGGTATAGCGATCCAGATTTAGTGATATTGAGTTCCTATTATTCAATCTATGTGTCTAATTGCTACCGCTATGGCAAGACCTATTAATGCTTTTTTACAGAAGTTGCACGCCACATATGTACGGCTGAATTGTTCATATTTGAATATATTACATACACTCATCTCTGTAACTTTGTATTAACTTCTTGAATAAAATAAAAATAAATAGTATTTTAAGCAATAATTGATTTGTATTACCACCGCTCTTCTGCTTGTGTATCGTCTGGTACAGCCGTTTATACCATTCATGCTGATGTGGTTCCTTCACCTCCTGTGACGTGTGACGAATATCACAACATCATTAACGCCATTAGCAACATCAAAGCGCGCGACCGTTTCATTTAAAAGTGAAGTGTTGAAATATGTTATTTTGGAATTTGATTAATAGTTGATTGAATGAAGTTTTATATGATTGTTTTGCGCTTTTACCGATCTCAATATTATGGGCATTCCATCGTTGGTAACCGGTCCGATGCCGTCGACTTGGCGTCGACCCAATTGTGCCATTTTTCTGGGACGATCGTGCTCCGTTTCCGGTTCACTCATGTACTCATGTTTAACTTTAAAAACTGCAAATCAGTATTATATAGTGAGGTTGTTTGTTTTTGTAATATTGTTACTAATTTTTTGTATTTTTTTGTTGTATAAGAAATGTAAGGTATCAAGAAATCACTAAGGAATCCTTAAGGCTACGACTACTATGCAACACTGATATTTTAAATAAATAAAACACATTAAATTACAATAAAAACAAATATACATGCAAACACAACATACACGCTCTTTCTTCTTCTTCTTCCATTTTCTGTTCTTGCAAGTAACAAATAAAATATTATTCAATTAAATTTCTTCGTACACTTCTTCTATTCTCTTAATTAATCTGAACTACTTGCGTGTATGTATAAGTAATTTCAAATCGTGGCATGCGAAAAAATAAACTATGTATTTGCTCCGATATAAGAGGGACAAATTAATTACGAAAAAGTGCTCGATATGCACCAAAACCCATATGATCCCGTAAAACCTTAAAAACCTTTGGTATGCCCACAGAGTTTATTCGCCACGAAAAAGTGCTCAAGTGTCATCGTGAGAGTAAACGTTAGTATTTAATACGAAGGCGGGCGAACAATAGTCGTTACCGAGTTCACCCGCCTTATTTGTTATACTTACTGACTTCGTTAGGCTTATAAAATGGTTGACCAGTATCGTGTCGGCGTCGCGCTGCTGGCGAGTATAATGCCGATGTGGAAGCAGATCTTTCGAATGCTGTAGAGGGTGTGAGAAAATGTGGTTAGAGATGGAAAATTTTGTTAAAACGCGCCTGATTGCATTCTCAAAGCAAATATGTTCAAATATGTATATGTATGAATGTATGTACGATACTCTTTTAGGCGAGACGATTACAATTTACAGCCCAGATGAGTTGAGTAAAAACAGTTAAATCGTTTTTTATACAAAAGTCGTTGATTCACACTTTCGCACATGCAACCGAATACATATAAAGTATATGACCAATGCGCTGTCATGTGTATGAATTGCTTTTCGTGAGTGGCGTGCTCGAAGACACGATTCACGGTTTATGATAACAAAAAAAAAAAACATCACGAAAAAAAAAAAAAACAATTGTTGACACAAACATAACATCGACAATGACATTTATATGTATGCAACTGATTTCGAAAATTGTTAACCACCCATACTTTTGATTTTATCCGCAACACTCTGACTTGGTCCTGTGCCCACGTGATTGAGCAATGACGACTCGGACGGTATGGAGTCACAGTAGTTGGTGCTGCCTGTCGAGCCGATTGTGGTCGTTGGTGTACTTAAATTCGTATAGCTGTAGGCAGAGCGTGGAGAGGGTGCTGCGTAGGAGCTGTCCGCATCGGTGGTCGTTCCACCGGTACTCTGGCACCAGGGAGGTGCCACTTGTGGTGCTCCTTCGTTGGTCTGTGGCAGGACGTAACGGCGTGGCAGTGTTGGCGATTCGAAACGCACTGGCCGAAATTCTTTGCGACCGCTGCTCGGTGATGGCTGAGGCGTCCAAACGGGTGGCTGTGCAGATTGTTGTGGTGCTGGCGGTGGGGGTGGTGTGGGCGTGCTGACCTTCGGATGTATGTCGTTCAGGTTGTTGAACGATGTGTTGTTGGGTGTTTGGGTACCGGGTGTCCAGGTGCCTAAATGTGCGCATAGCCAAAAGTAATTATGTATGAAGGGTGTGAAGAGAAATAGATTGATTGAAATTACAAAGAAGTTGTAATTTTACGAAATGTATGAATGATGATGATGGTATGAAGGAGTGCGACGAAATGGATAAAAACGATCAGGATGACGACAGAGAAGATGCAACAATCGGATTTTAAATGTGGATATTAAAGTTATAGTAACATGACAAATCTGTTTTAGAACCACAAATATTGAATATATCAACTACTCTCCATACGGATATGCGTTTAAGGCAAAGAGGAGGTGAGTCTTATGTGAAAATACTAGAGAGGCAAGAAAACTTTAATTAATAGACACAAGAAAAAAAAATTAATAGATTTCATATCGAACCAAGTCCCAGTGGAAGTAGTGTCATTAATGTTGTTTGACTATGGAAACGGACAATAAATTCAAAATTCAGGAAAAATAATGTTTAATAGATCCATCCCGCATTTTTATCCGCACAAGACTACCTAGCATCGAGAGGTATGGTTAGACGAGAGATATGCAGTGCTGAGTTTTGCCGTAAAAATTTGTACAGAAGGTAAATAGTAGAGCTCGGCCAAACACAGCCAACAAATGATATACACGGCAATTATAAATATGTACTTATATTCAATACTATTCATTACTCTCTCAGCTTCTGAAAATCTGCACAAGTTAAGTCGGAGTTGTGTTTTACAATACCTAAGCTCCCTCTCGACACTTTCTAAGGACAGTCTATTTCTTTCCTTCCGCCAAAAGTTAAACATTAAAAATAGAAGCTGGAAAAAGTAGTACAAAGCACATAATCAAAAAAAAGGTGGGGACTTTAATAAAGAGAAATCCGTGCACTCTCAAAGGTCTGGCAACCTTAACGATTGCGCATACTGGTGGTCTATCAGCTCTAATATTCACGTCGATAAGGTAAGATCCTATGTATTGATTTTGGGACTAGTTCTCTAAGTCTCACCTATGTAACTGCATTTTGCTTGCATAGAAATATTTCTTATAGTTAAAAAAGGATATCATTCAAGTTAGGCTTAGCACAAGCAGGCCGAACAAAAAGTGCTAAGGGGAGGCAGCTACAGTTTAATGCAGCTTCCGAAGGGCCGATGGTTCTCATGAGAGGCTTTTTGGTGGCAGAAATACTCTCGAAGGCTTGCAATTGACTGCCATTTGCTCTGCTGTTTTTATAATCCGATTAGTAGCCACTTAGCTACGGTGGCCTCAATAAAATGACTTTCAAATTAAATGCCGCACTAACCTAAGCTGATGCCTTTCCAACCAAGTCATTGCGAATCTAATTTTAACACAAAGTGCTAACGATATGTATATTTTTAGGAGAAAATATTCGTAAATGATAAAATTTTCAATGGTCTTATGACGTGGATGTGTAAATAACGCTTGTTGGCTGGAATTTTTTAAAATGATATAATATGCATGTGCGTATGTACCTATATATGTATGTATGTATATATACGCTAAAAATCTTTTCGAGGAGCTCCGTCAAAAAGAAACCACCCGCAGATGAGAAAAAATCTCATAAACTGAAATTCGCTAAGATTATTTATGCATAGACGTGGAATCAATTCGGCGAACCCATGAATGGATTCTTTAGTAAATAAGAAAAAAAGAAAAACTCAATGGGGTTTTAATGCCACAATATACTGATGTCTGTATGTACATAAATACAATAATTAAATTATATAAAAACTGAATTCGTATAAAACTCGCCAAAACCACTTTTTTGTTTTTTTTTGTTTTTTTCTTTAATCTTTGCATTCGCCGCGCTTTTGTTTGTAGGGTAAATGATTATTTGCGTGCAACACTGAACTATCTAACGGCACAACAACAATATGCATATATACATATATGCAACCAAAAACAGCCACTCTTGGCAAGTAGTCAAGAAATGGATGGCCAATAGTAATGGCCAACGACGAAGTATGAATCATCCACTTTGGCAAACATAGCTACAATCCGCTACAAAAGAACTGGCCGACAAAAAATAATCAAAAAATAGGCAGAACAACAAGCTGTAGTATAGACATTAAATACATACAGGTATTTATGTTTGTATGCACATATGAACACATACATATGTATGTAATCGTAAGCAGCATCATTTATATGCATAGTCTCAAAGCCATCAGTGAACACCGCCGAATAATTTCTAGCATTTTTTATTTCATTCTCCTTTTTTCCTTGCCTGTATTTCTACGCAACAGATACTAAAATCGCAAGTGTTCACGTTGATGTGTACATTTAGCACTGTACGAGTTTGTTTGGCTAGATGTCCATTTGGTGGCAGTAAATGTGTGTGTATGCATGTAATTAAGACGCCTTCATAAGTGATGTTTTTAAATTTATCAGCCACCTGTAAATGAACGAACGCTATGAAGGTGTATGCCAGAGGCATCATTGACTCCTTGGCTGGGTATATCTCGAGGGAATTGACAACACTTTACCCTCACAGCGAGGCTGACTCAACACCGACTATTGCTTTTGATGTCTGTGGACTATTTATAGCCAGCCATAATCTGTTTTTGATCAATCAAAGTGTATGACAAAGGTGATATTTGCCATTTAATTTTAGTAGTTGCTCTGCGAGATTGTCATTATCTTGACTTTTGGGTTATGTAAAATCCATGTGGTTGATAAACTTGAATAACTATGCAGAACACACAAAGTATTTTGATAATCAAATTTTATATTTAAAATGAATTTCTCAAAAATTATTTGGAGACTCGGAAAACAAAAAAGCGTGCGTCGTTTTTCTGCGCCTGATGAAAAAGATACTTGAAGAGATGACAAACTTGATAAACTTGTAGTCAATGAAATTTTTCTATTTTAACTTTAAAGTAAAATTATGTGTGTCTATGTCGGCCGTAGACATGTGCGACGGCCGTAATCGATGGGTTGGTGCGTGACTACCATTCGGTGGTTGAAACTTCGGGCATGAAACACTAATTGTTGGAAAAGGTTTTTTCTAATAGCGGCCGCTCCTTGGCAGGCAATGGCAAACCTATGAGAGTATTTCCAAAAAATACTCTTCATAAAAAAGCATAAAACTGTATTCCTTGCCGTTGTGGAAAAAATAATGTAAGCGCCAATTTTTACATTTTTTATGCCCCACGCGAAAACTCGGAGTATTTGAGATACATCTTTATTTTTGGGCTCCGAATATTTACGTTTTTATTTATCAAGTAACAATGCACTTGCAAAAAATGGCTTATGAATTTCAACTCTTAGCTTCATTTTAAGGTGAAGAATTTATAACGAAATTAATCGAATAGACCGAAGCATGAAAATACGCTCGTAGGATTAGGCGATTGAGAGTATCATAACAGTTGTGTTTTTTTACCTTGTTCACTACTCTCGGGAGCATTGGGCCGCGACAACACTCAGTCTTGCGTTGGTTTCGTTAATCTCTTTTTGATTTCTGTAGCCTGCCGCCGCATCATAACATATCTCGCAGTTATTTTAATCGTTTGTGGATTTCTGTCTATGTTTTCTTAAAATTCATAATTTAAGCGTAAATGTGTAAGTGATATCTAATTGTCTTGGTGTTTTCAATGCATGTAAGTTACAGTGTACGTCACCCGTTTTGACTTATTTCTTGCTTTTAAGTTGAATTTTAAGCTCCAGTGTATTTAGAGACTTAATCGAATTTCATGACAAATATTTCTGTGGTTCATTTTTGCCCGCTATAACCCTCTGTTATGAGTTTATTTGGCCCTTTATCGCAAAAGAGACAAAAAATACCCGTCTATTGAGGAGTTAGATGATGAAAATATTCTACAAAAAGGTTATCCGTAGTTTTTTAAATAGAACTGTTGAAGATATCATGTATCCAAAATGCAAGAATCACGTGTCTTCCTATGCCGACTGTCCAAGAAGTGGAATTTTGTTTGCCTTCGCTACTGGAATCCATTGCCAGAACCTTGTTATTTTGGAAAATATTAGATTTTATCGTCCAATGTAATTGAACTGAGATTAGGGAAAAAGATTTTTTTCTAAAAAAATTTTTCAAATTTTAATAAAATATATAGAAAAAGTTGTTTCTAATTGAACATACAAATATAGAGGAAAATGAAATTGAAAATTGCTGATGAGCTTGATAGGAAGGGGTCGACTGAATTGATCTCCTACCCAGTTATTGGCATCCCCTTGACTGTTGTTAAAGGAGAATTGCACAACTTATTTCTCTGGAAAGCACAGGACACATGGAGCTCCGTTTTTTCGTGTGCCACTTCAAAAGCCCTTTGGTCTCAGAATCATGTAATAGATGCAGGATGCAGATTAGGGCGGGTCGATTTAAAAATCGCCCATTGCTCTGTTAAAATCATATTCTAGGGATCAAAATAAGAAATTTTGCCGAACCCCAAATTGGGTCGAACGAAAAATGCCACTTTGACCCATTTAGAGTGCTCCAATCGAGTCCAAAAGTATGACCGACCCCCACTAACTTTGGACGGCCGATCCACCTCCTGGAACTCCCCTGGGGGGTTCCCCATACAATCATTTCAAAATATCACCACTTTTGGCCTTTACATGAGAAAAGAAACCAAAAAGTTCGACCGAAATTGGGGGACATCAGAATTCGTTTTAGAGGTATGGTTCCTTCGGCAAAGTTTCTTATTTTGATCCCTAGAATATGATTTTCACAGAGCAATAGACGATTTTTTTGCCTCCGCACAAATCGACCCGGACTAATGCAGATTGTGCTGTGGACTGCTCGCCCTCCAATTTCCAAACCCAGAGCTGTATTTACCAGTCATTGGACGCTCGGCACACATACAGGAAGTCCAGATTTGCCATTTAATCCCTATTGCAGTAGCTGTAGAGACCTTTAAGAGAAAGAGACTGTTTCGCATTTTCTCCATAAATGTCCGCGTTTATCAGCTAGACGATTAAGGTCACTGGGTGCTCCTTTCTTCAATAGCCTGAGGCAGTGCTCCAACCTGGATTCCATCAATCTTCTCTATTACATGAACAGCCCTGGTTGGATATCTGACCATTGGAGCTCTCAAACTGGTATCAAAACGACAAGTTAGTGTTACTTGGGGAGTGCCAGACTGGTACTTCAACCATTTCACCCAACTATCTACCTACCATTAGAATGCATCTTTGCATTAAAAAACTTCGCATAGTGATCATTCGTCGTTTGCCAATTGTAACACCTTTTTACCATTTTAGGAGAACACCAAGAAAAGAAGCTCTTTGAAGTTAACAGGTCGATGTAGTTACCCCTTTGGGATGTTTGGCATGTTTCAAAGCGTGGAATGCTTTCATCTCAGAAATATTCGGAGCTCAGAACTGTTTCGAAATACTTTTATATTAGACTAACAAAGCAACTACGGATTAATTGGTGCTACAATAATTTAGTACAAGCAAGGAACTTCTAAAATAGAGAAGCTCTTCACTTTAACGTTCCAAATTTTGATAACTACAGGTATGTACATTCAGCATGCTTATAACCATTTGGTTCAAATAGGAATGAAATCGGAACCAATTATTAAAGACAATTTAAAAATATTCGCCACCAGTGATAGTATAGGTCTATATGACGATTTAAGGAAGGCAAAGATGTGGCCAACATCAAATCGCTAATCGGCTCTCAGCGAATTTGAAAGAATCAGCTGATTCACTGGCAGAGCTTGTGATTTGTTTATAACAGAGTTCGGTAAAAACTGAGATTGAGACAGTGCCCATGTTACCGTCTGAGCAACGACTGATTGGAAGAGCGTGAGAATACATGTAACGGACGAAAGTAATTGTGCTGTCAAGTCTCCTAAGACGTACCTATACTTTGCGCTACAATAACCATAATGCAAGTTTCAAAAACAAAAGTAATTTTTAATACAATGAAGTTAACCTACACTTTAATTTAGTGCATGCAAAGTCAGCCTTGAAATCCAACGAAGAATCTCTCTTGCCAACAAGTGCTATTTTGGACTAAGTAGGCAATTGAGTAGTAAAAACCTCTCTCGACGAACAAAACTGAAAGCTTTTTAGGGTGTTAGCTTTCATCTTGCCCGTCCTAACGTATGGCGCAGAAGCTTGGCCGATGACGATATCCGATGAGGCATCACTTGGAGTGTTTGAGAGAAAGATTTTGCTGTAGATTTTTGGACGACGAATATCGCAGGCGTTGGAACGATGAGCAGAATGAGCATTATGACGACATAGACATAGTGCAGCGAATAAAGATCCAGCAGCTTCGTTGGCTAGGTCATGTCGTCTGGATGGATACAAACGCTCCGGCTGTGAAAGCATTCGATGCGGTACCAGCTGGTGGTAGCAGAGGAAAAGGAAGGTCTCCTCTGCGTTGGAATGATCAGATGGAGAATGCCTTGGCTGCACATGGTGTGACCAACTGGTGCCGGTTAGCACGAGAAAGAAATGCCTGGCGCGCTTTGTTAAACTCGGCCAAAATCGCGTAAGCGGTTATGACGCCAATTAAGAAGAAGAAGAAAGTCGTAAGTATGTCAGCTACTTTTTATGAAAAGTAGTAGAAAAACATCCAAAAACATATTTTTGCTGTCTTTCTCGCCACCTTTCTCTTCTCGCACAGGAAGGCGCTGATAGCCAGTTTAGGACTTTAGGTAAAATCTTTGAATTTCTATCTGTTACCTCGGATCAGCCATTTTGAATTTTGAAAAACGGTCATAGGATTTGTAACCAGTGAGCCCAAAAACCTCCGAGTTTTAATTTTCATAACTTTAACTTAAACTAATTTAATAACTTGCAATTCGATTGTAACTACTGGGCCTCAAAGGGTTAAACGCAATTTATGCCAAACTTAAATTTTTTCTTGTTTTCTTAAACTTGAATTCTCTTTTTCTAGAATGTCTGGTCTTTGAAAAAACTTTAGGTTTTTACCACACACTTTTCTAAAAATCATAAAGTGAAGGACGCTTTTGGACCCCAGAAGGACTTTTAAATAAGCAACAATTTATCGTCTCGGACATTAAAACGTATTTTCGTGGTAAGATGAGAAAACAGCCCTAAAAATGTACTCTCAACGAGATGCTTTTCCGCCAAATTTTGTTTAGGTTTTTGTTTTTGTTCATTGCTCTCAGCGGGCAATGATAAGCCTCCGAGTGTATTTCTGCCATGAAAAATCGCCTCATAAAAAAGTATTTGCTGTTTGGAGAAGGCATGAAACTGTAAGTAAACATCATTTGTGGTAAATATCACACATTAAATAGGAGGGAAGGTCGCGCAAATAACCTAAAAGGATGTAAGTGTTACTTCCTTCGGTGATAAGAGGAAATGCATTAACTAAATATTTTCAATAGAATTTCGTAACGCATCATGATGAGGTTTTTGTTTCAATTTCGTTTTATTTTATTTTTATAAAAATTTTATTTTTTATAAAATAAGTTTAAAGAGTCAAAATATTGAGAAATTGAGTTTTTCTCATACCTTTTTGTCTTTTCAATTTAATTTTTTTTACATATCACAAATCTCCACTAATGCCGTTTTATATGATACCTGTATATCACTTGATCGTGTGAAGTTTTTTTATAAGTGTCTTCAAAAGCTTTAAAGCGAATGTGTCACATAAATCCTCTCTATCAGGCCATTCATACATGCATAAGTAAACCACACACAATTTCAAAACACTGCTTTATTTAAACACAAAAAAAGAACATCAATCCTTTCGAGCAAATTACTATTTCGAGTCACTTTTATTGCCAACACCGTCTCTTGCAATCTCACATCACTTAATTAAGTTCCACCCGCTTTCAAACATACTTGGAAGCACACTTTTAACGCACCAATGTCCTTTTATTGTCCAAATACAGGATATTTTTTCTATACACAAAATAAAGAAGGAAACTTTTATCCGCTTGGGCTTTTTATATTCGCTTTTTTCAAATCAGAGAATACTCGGCGTTACGCGTTTGCTGGCTGACTCCGCGCGCGTTTGGAGTCGACTGAATGTTGCGTGACATCGCGTAAGTAAACACTCCACAAAGCTGCTTGGAAGCGAAGGCAGAAATGCTGTCACTATTATTGTTGTTGTCGCGCTGTTGTTGCTACTGCTGCTGTTGTGGCAGCTAAATGGTCACCACAGGCGGAATAAATGCACTGCAAAATCACTACCTTGTTGAAAAAGCGAACGGACGGACGGATGGATGGATTGATGGGCGGACGGACGGTCGTAGGTCAGGCTAGGTATTCGGTAGATCCCAATGAGACGCAGGCACACACCCAGCTCGAGTGGCGTTCAATGAGTGCAACAACAACGACAACAACAATAACACCACTAACAGCTACCACTAGTTTGCATGTAGTTACGGAACAAGGCGATCAATTACACAAAAGCGAAATGGCAATGCGACAACCGGTGACTTAGCGAGTGAGCGAATGAGTGCGTCAGGGGCGAACAATGCAAATCAAGCGGACTTTTTATTCTTACTTTTTGTTAATTTCAATCCATTTATTTTTGTTTGTTTGTTTTGTTTTTACCTTTTACAAACTTGATCACTCAAGCATCATTCAATCGTGCGCGTCCATGTCCGCGCTGTTTGTGTACGCATACAATTTGAACATTGACAACATTTTGTGACTCCCTGCCGCACCCTACAGTTAATTTTATTGAATTGTCTGTGAACAATTAAACCAATAGCAACAACAAATCTCATTACGGTCGATTTGTAGTCCATATTCGCATATTGTCTAATTATTGGTTCTTTGGAATGTTTGATTCGCTGCTATTCGGTGCGCCTCGCTCAGCCGTGGTTTTTCGAACGCTGCGCACTGCAAAATTAAAATATTCCACAAGGGGCGCACAGCCGCGGGCCATGAAGCAATCGAACGCGCTTCCGGTATATGCGGGCGCGTACACAGTACAGTAAGTGACGGTGGTGCACACAAGCTCACATATGAGCAAGTCGTTCACAATGAAAGCGACCGCTCCAAGGCGTTCCACCGCGCCGCTAGTCATGCCACTGCGCGCACTGGCAGAGGTAGAGCGCAGAGCAGCGGTTGCTAGTGGGTAAGAGGCCGCCGTCGGCAGTCGACGGTCGGTAGCTGCAGTCAGTCAATCAAATCAAATTAAATCAATCGGAAATACGATTTTGTTTAATTTTTTGCATTATTCGCCTTTTTTTACAATAAAATACAAAAAATAAAATTATAAATTAAGAACACTAAAATAAGAACAAATGAAAAGTTACAGAAAAAATGTATGCTCGTAAAAATTTCAGAGCGCGACTGCAAAACAAGGCGCGTACAAGGAGCGCCGTTACAACAGTGCATTGAAGTTAACGAGCACCAACCTGCCCTGAATACAACTCCAGCCGCCTCAATAGTGATCCGTTAAATTTTTATATTTACATGCACATACGAGTGAGTAGGCATTGTGTGACTGTTGACGCGTTCAATGCCCGCGAGCCTACCGCTTTCGCATTGAATCAGTGCTGTCAAATGATGCGCTTTGTTGGATAGCCTCGTAAAAATCGCTAAAAATGTTATTGATTTTCTGCAAACACAGCCGGACACTATTTAGCGTAAAGTAAATGAGATATAATGGGACGCAACGCGTAGACAAATTACAAAATAAAACAAAAATAAAATAAGAGAAAGAAAAAAAACAGTTAATAGGAATAGATAGAAAAAAATTCCAAAAAAAAAAACGTAAATTAGGATTAGCTGCTTTCATCCGCTTTAGCGCCACGCTAGTGCGTTAGCTGCCTGCCTGAGTGGCAGGTTGTTTATACGTTTTGTGGCATTTTTCGCAGATTTAATGTTGTTTATGCACACACATACATATGTTTTCTATGCTTTTGCGTTTAGGCCCTTAATAAGGTGCGGCAAATTGAATTGATTTTTTGTAGCATAGATTCAGTAGATAGAATTTTTCTAATGTAAATAGTGACCTAATTCGGGTAAGAATAAAATAGATGCTAAGTGGGTGTGATCAAGGTTCAGTAGTTGAGGTACGCATTTGGTGCATTTATTGTTTAAAAGCAGTAATAAATTAAATTAAATTTTAATTAAAATTTGCTGTGTATTATAAACTGAAATCTAACTGTTCTTTATTCTGCAGCCTGAGCCCGCTTAATTAATGCGATTCAAATCTGTTAGACCCAATCCTTTTAGCTGTTTGAGTTGAATTGGCCACCAAAATAATGCAATTGCACGCCGCTATATGTTTTCTAGCTGGGCCTTCTGAAGCCTCGGGCTTATGACAATTAATAATTCATAGTCGACTAAATACCTGGAAATGTACATAAACCAGGCCAGCACTCAAATAGAGCTCGCTTATGCAGCAGAGCCATTGAATATTGGAACACTCGGATTCGTCTAACCGCCGTATTATGGCTTAAAAAAAAACAAACCATGTATTATACCAATTCGATAAATCCTTATTTAAAAATTATATCAGACCTGCTCTGTCTTTCGACTAGTTTTCCTGGTGGTATTCTCAATTCTGAGTGAGAACGGAAATTTCGTATAATTTAACATAGATTCGATAAAAATGGGCAAGCTCAAAATTAGCGCTAAGATTTTTATATTTATTCGTACTTAACCAAGGCTCTCTAATTTGAATGGCGTTTACCGTTTTGTCAGGCGGGATCCAGTTTTCGAGATAAGGGTGTTTGAAAATTTCCTTCAGAGCCGATGAGAGTTCATTTAGAAACCAGCTTACATTTTGAAATCGAACACGATATAAATTTTAATGGATATATAAAATACGATGCAAAAAAAAAGAATAAAAAAAATTGCAATACATTTTTTTTTGTTTTCTTTTAACACATTTGCTTAAATTTTAATATTTTTGCACATAACTCGCTCAACTTTAAAGCTATACTGCTAAAATTTCGCACTCAACTAATTTTTATTACGGGGTCCGGCACTCGAAGTGTAACCAACTTCAGACTGCTCGCGACAGTAAACGCGAAAAAAGAAAATCAGTAATAGATTCCAAACGTAATAGTTTGATTGCACTATATTTGGCTGGAAAATCACAACCAGCGATTGTTCGTGAGCTCGAGCATCTTAAAGTAAATAAAGTTTTTGTTTATCGCACCATTACTCGTTACAACAATACTGGTAGCATCGCGAAACGTCATGGAGGTGGTCAACAAAAGACTGCAACGTCACGTGAAATGGTTCAAAAAGTGAAGAAGTGCCAACGAAATGGCGAAAGAATTGAAAATATCTGACCGAAGCATCGGCCACATACTGAAAAATTATCCAATAGGCGCATGATCTCACACCAAAGCAGCAACAAGTTAGACTTGAGAGCGCGAAGGAGTTGCTTCGCCTGGCCGAAAGCGGTAAATTTCCGAACATTGTGTTTTCTTACGAGAAATTTTTTCAAATTGAGCAATTCGTAAACTCCCAAAACGGTAGGCTTTATTTTACAGATCGTTCATACGAGAATTTGAGTCATCGATTGGCCACCAGGAGGCAGTACTCGCCACAGGTAATGGTTTGGGCTGCTTTAACCGCTGATGGGCGCTCTCCAATCGTTTTCATCGAGCCTGGCGTCAAGGTAAATTCGAAATATTATCGGGGAAGTATTTTGGAGGTCGCTTTGAAGCTGTGGGCAGACAAAAATTTAGGTGCCAGACCATGGACGTTTCAAGAGGACTCGGCATCGTCTCACAAAGCTCGAGTGAACGAAGAATGGCTAAAAAACAACACTCCGAACTTCATAACGTTCACACAATGGTTCTCAAATACACCAGACGCGAATCCGATGGATTATTATCTTTGTCCCATTTTGGAGAGTAAGGTCCGAACTAAAAGATTCACCAGTCTCGAGGCGCTGAAAAAAGCCATTGTCCGTGAGTGGGCCAAAATACCTGCAAGTCATATTCGGGCAGCTTGCGATTCGTTTCTGGACCGTCTCCAGGCCATAGTCAAGGTAAAGAGTGCTCATCTCGAGCAAAAGTAAATTGATTCTTAATTTTTTATTATTTTCACACATTTATTACTTTGAACTGAATGAAAGTAATTTTCCAAACTAAATTTATGACCCTTTTAATTGGTTGGACTTCGTGTTCCGGACCATGTATAACCGTAGTTATTTCTGAAATTTATCAATCTGATGACTTCCATTTTCAAGCCAATCGAACACAATGGAGGACGCCAGTTAAAGATCACCTATCAAAACTTTTGTCCAAAAAAAGTTGAAAAATCCCAGTACAGTGTAAACAGCTGGTTCCAGTAATACTTTCGTTTGGGGTTGGCCATTAGGCGCGGATTATTTGTACAAATTCGAAAAAAAGTAAAATATTTTGACATACATATTTTCACAGAAAACATTAGTTCCACAACTCCAATGCATTTTTATAAATTTCGATAAATATTGAAATTCAAATCTAACTGCGAATGAAGGAACGAACCCACAAATATGTATATGCTCGAATAATATTTGAAATATATTGCAGCAAGGATAGTTCATAGAAGGTAGAGCAACGACAACATTTACATGTACTTTGTTTTTGTTTAGGTGGTGGCATTTTTTTAATAAAATTGTAACTGGCATATAAATAATAATACTAACAAGCAATTTGAATTTTTTTTTGTTTTTTTTAACAAAATATTTTATATTTAATTTAAATATTTGTACGAAAGACATACAAGTAAAAATAAAATGTATGTTACTCGCTTTGCATGAGGTCTGCAACTGTTATGCGCTTTAGCCGTTTTTGTGTAGTATTCAGCTGAAGTAAGCTGGATGCAGCCACGTTGACATGGGTTTTTAGTCGCTCTTTGTGAGCTGTGGCAAATTGTTTCGTCACCTCAGTGACAGTTAGCATGCCGAGCTCGTCACGTTTCTTTTTACGTGGGCTTTCCAGCGCAGTTTTGCACCAAGTATTTGGCTTCATTGACATATGGGATTGTCGATTCATCATAAAGATTGGTTTGAATTCTGTATTTTTCAGAGAAAAAAACTATGTGATTTGCTTTTTTTTAGTTCAATCCTTCATATTTTGGCTCTTGAGGCAATCTGGTTGACAGCATCTTGGATATTCATCGTAAAATCTGTCATCGAAATATGACGAAAGCACCTCGCAGAATTGTGCCGGCAGCATCGAATTCCGCTTTCAGAGTAGCCTTAAGTGCCATAATCTGCAGTGGCTTAATTTCCCAAATTTCAATGAGAATTTAAGTAAACAAACAAGGCGGCAACAAAGAAGCAGGGTACTTTGACATTCAAATCGCCAAATCGCAAGATAAGAAACGAATAAACTGCTATACCAAATCAACTTGTAGGGACTCGCCTTGCATGTAAATATCAATCTTTTCGATGAGTACTCCGTATGCGCTGAAGCCTAATGTAGCTTATCCGAAAAAATGATTGAATAAAATTTCCGTGGAAAAGATTGATTAAAGTAATTCAATACAGACTAGAGCAGTAGAGGCTGAAATATCTTTTCAACATTATGAAGATTAATACAGAAAATGTTGGCGAGCAACACCAGGTTTAATTTGCCAACTACATACATTTAATTTCCACTACTAATAAGCAAAACTTTTCAAACCGAGAAAATATTGTCGGAATCGAAATGCAGAACAGGATTGTATGGTATAAAGGGTGGTTAAATTTCAAGGGCCGATGTTGAATGTGAACCACACCTAAACGTCAACGACACCGTTGAACTTCTTTCTTTGGAGTTATTTGAAAGAAAAGGTGTACGCCGATAAGCCAGCAGCAATTCAAAAGGTAAAAGATGAGATAATTCCGCACATTAACGGCATAGAATCTCAATTATGCCTCAGCGTCATCGAAAATTTGGACCATCGGATGGAGGTGTGCCGCCGAGGCCGCGGTGGCCTTTAGGCCGATATTTTGTTCCATACGTAATTGAGCCATACCAATAATTATCATAATAAAGAGAAATGACAATAATTTCCGAAAAAAATTCTATTTTATTAAAAATCAACACCTGCCCTTGAAACTTAACCACCCTTTATATGCCACCAGTAGTGACACTGCGGTCATTGCGGGGATCATCTATGTCCATAGTAGAATAATTCATAGACAAAGTAATATATCTAAGCAAAAACAAATGCAGTGCAAAAGGTAAGGTAAATTCTAACTCAATAAATATCACAAAGAAATCATTAAAGTCGCATTCACCTTTTTTAAACGACCTGATACGGAATGAAAATAAATTTCGCTCCACCTCTTCTATCTGCTAGGAGCGTTCAAAAGCGGTGTTTCTAAAAACATTTTGATTTTTTTAAATTAGGTCTATTATCTTTTTCCATCCTTTTTTTAATTTCGGAGAATCGAAAAGTCAGTTTTACATTCCTGAAATACAAGATTTAAATGTTATGAGCTACCAAAAATTTTAAAGTCCTTACTAAATTATTGCTGATGTGGTAGTGAAGTCGATTGTGAATACCGTTTTTGACGGTTTGACTAAGAAGAACAAAACGTCATTCAAAACTATTAAAATTACTGCGCGGGATTTGCGTTGTACAGCAGTAAGCAAAATAAAAAATAAAAAAAATAATTTCCTATTCTCATGTAATATTTAAATATACACCTGTTTAAAATAATAATACAGTGTCAAGTGATTTTTGCCAAAATCTTTCACTGAGGTGTTGAGCATTTCCTTCCATATAGAATACTTCCGACTAGGCGCTTTATTTGGCAGAAAATTCTCAATACCACAACCAAACCAATTGTTAAAAGAAACAACGCGATTATTTTGCGCGCAGGTGTAAATATACAGGGTTTCTGGAAAAGTCGTGTTAGATACTTAAGTACAGAGTGCGCCATCTTTTATGTCGGTATGAAAGCATTGAATAACTTTGAAAAAAAACAACTGATTTGTATAAGTGAGGTATTTTTATTTGGTTTGGCTATTTAAGTTTATTAAAACTATTTTTTGAATACAATATCAATCAAGTGGCCACCTTTATTACCAATCACAAACTGCGATCTTTTTTCTGCGTTTGTCATCACCTTGTCAGGCATTTCGGGTTTTATAGCGTCGATTTCGGCACGAATGTTTGCCTTAAGCTGGTCAATAGTCTGCGGCTTGTTGGCGTAAGCCTTAATTTTCAGATAACCCCACAAAAAGAAGTCCGGGGGGCTTAAGTCAGGTGATCTGGGGGGCCAGTCGATGTCGCCTCTTTTTGACACTAGACGTTCCCGGGAATTTTCGTTGCAGAAATTCAATTGTTGCATTCGCAGAGCGACTGTTGGGCCGTATTCCAAGCGACGTCAATGGTCTGTCGGCAATATTCTTTGTGTCAATTGCACTTTATACGGAAACAATTTTTGATCATCCTTTAAAAAGCGGCGCATTGTGGTTTCACTGACGCCAAAATGCTGAGCGCGACGACGATACGACACTGTTGGCACTTGGGCAACGCTCTTCCTCACTGCTTCAACAAGTTCATTGGAACGTATTGGTCGTTGATGAACGGCATGTGGACGATCTCCTACTGTCCTGTGCTTAAAAAAATTCGACACCAAACGACGAATAGTATTGTCAGACGGTGCCTGTTTGCAGCGATACTTTTTGCGATATGCGCGTTGAGTTAGAACAATAGAACGACAATTTTCGATGTATAGCGTCACTAGCTCAGCGCGTTGTTTCGGTGTAAAGCGCTCCATGGTTGAAATTATACTCAATTGAGGTATCAAAAATATACTCGTATATGTTGAAGTCGATGACAAAGTTATTCAGCGTTTACATACCGACATAAAAGATGGCGCACCCTGTATATTATTCTTTAGGTAATTTTTAATTATTTAGTTATATGACATTTTGCGCAACACTTAACCGGTTTTGAGATATGCGATTTTAAAGATTATTAAAAAATATATAGAGGTACATTTTTCTTTCTCTAGTGCTTCCAGTTATTTTTGAATGTTAGTTCAAAGGTAAAATTTGTTCCTATTTATAGTTAAAGAGATGCCATTTAATTTAAATCATAAATACAATTGGAACCAATCCCTGACAGTTAAATTGGCTGCTTGATAAAGTTTTGAATATACGATTTTTCACTAAGTCTTTCCTACTTCATATCATTAAAAAAATTGTTTTATATAGTAACTAGTCTGCCAATTATTTAAAAAATGACATACATATGTAATTGGCGCTTACACCCTGTTTGAGCGTTTGACCGAGCTCCTCCTCCTATCTGTGGTGTGCGTCTTGATGTTGTTTCACAAATGGAGGTACATACAATTTTAGGCCGAATCTGAACGGCAGATAATTTTTTATGTGGAGCTTTTTCAGGCAGAAATACACTCGGACGTTGCCATTGCCTGCCGAGGGCGCTATTAGAAAAAACTTTTTCTTCATTTTAGTGTTTCCAGCTACCATTCGGCTACGGCCCGGAAAAATTAGTAAGTCTTTTTTTATCCAAAAAGGTATAACACTTAAAATAAGGGAGTATTCTGTAGGCAGACTGCGGCTCAACTAGTAGAGGGTAAACTTTCAAAATAAGGAAACAAATTAAGAAATAGGTGACTGATAATAATTTAAAGTTTTTCATTCATTATAAATCGTTCTGGACATGGAAAATTAAATTTAATTCTATATCGATTTATTTGTTTTTTGTTTTCTTTGTATTTTTATATTTAGTTATGTTTCAGTTTTTTTCGATAATATTAGGTTCTTAATCCAGGGTTTTCAAACGGTTTAAAACCTGAACAAAAAGCTGCGATTAATCGAAAACTGATTTTTTGGAAACGGTCCCTTCTATCTGCTGGACTCTTATAAACCTCAAATATGCACACATGCGTGAACTTGAGTATTTAGTTCACTACAAATACATATGTTACAATTCCACCCACACATGCACACCTGGCAATGGCCCTGGACCAGAATTTGATAAAATACAACGTTGAAAACGTCGAAAGGGGGTTTCGAGTAATATTTTTATAAAATTTTGCACTTATGAATTTATACTTCGTAGCATTATAGCTGAAGAACTTAAGACACATTGGTGTGATATCATCTAATAAGTAATCATTTACATATGTATGTTAATAAATTAGTGACTATATAGTGATGTGCTATTGTTGTTCGCACATTTGGTAGATGAATATGCGGAGGACATCCCACTCCCTCCGTTCTCCATTCAAATGCTGCCAATAAAAATACGATTACCGACAACAGCATACATATACATACATATATATTCATAAGCTTAACGGTGGCAGCTGTAAATGTACCAGTAAGTCTTTATTATGTTTGTTGACGCCAATACAAAAAATAGAAAAAAAACATGATAAATGTAGTTCGATACCAAAAATATGCGCTGATGGATTGGATCAAAGATTTAGAAGGGACACAAAAAGAGGAGGAAAACTATAAGTTGCTGACAGTTTATTTCCAGTGGCTGTTAGTTAAAAAACCATTGAATAGGCAAAAAATAAATTGAATAAAAAAGTAGTGGAAAGAAAAACGGAACGTGTGCACTGAAAACAGAGGTGCTGTCTTGCCAACACCATTAAGAACGCAAACGCTGGACAACATGTGTATGTATGCTGGTACATATGTATGTGTATAATGGTGACAGAGTGACGCACAGTGGGTATTAATTGTGAAAATATAGCACAGGTGACGTAAACAATGAAAGAAGAGGAGTGAATGAAAGAACTTAAAGTTAAAACAAATATTGTCGCGCCAACCTTGGCAAGTTTAGCTTAACGAATAAATCTATAAGCAAATGTTCACTGCGTCTCGAGCGACGAGTGCTATTAGAAATAGTAGGTATTACTGGAGTAATATCTCTGAAAATTAAGTTTTCACAAAAAATCTGTCATATTTAATTTATCGATTATCAGATGCAGCAAAAAATTGATTTTCACAGTATCCGGTAAGTACAATAAATTTAATTTCTTCGGATACTTAAAGGTAAAATTCGGATACTCTGTTAAGAGTATTGCTCTACCTGTATGTATAAAATTTTCGAAAAATACGAGAAGAGGCCTCACACGTATTCAAACCTAGATGCTCTGTTGGTGGAAGCGGTATTTTTTTTTTCATCAGTATTTTTATTTTCAACATATTTTGCTTATGATTTCATGTTAGTGTCAGTACCCAGTTTGGAGCCCAAGAACATTACATGTGTTGTCCCGTTTTGAAAGGTATGGTAGGCAGCTAGGTAGGTCTGGTGGCTACCAAAAATTACACACTTAAACCTGCCGTAGGTCCATTGTGATTTTGGAAGGTATACACTACCTTAAATAATTATAGCACTGGGGCTTATTGAGAAGTTTTGACAATTTAATTTGAACAATTTTTGATGAAAACATAGTTCATTCTACTAAATACAAAGGCCATATAAATCTTAAAAAAACAAAAAAAAAATTACAAAATTTCTATCAAAATTACACTCTTTTTAATTATAATTGTGAGAAAGATTTCGCTCAAAAATCGTGTTGATAACATCAAAACACACACCATAAATTAGAGGGCAAGTTCGGATCTTTAACCATTCACTGCGTTTTGTGTCTTCTCATTCTGAATTTTTTTTTCTTTCGTGATTTTTTTTGTTTTTTTAATTTCTGCTTGTGGTGGAAAAATAAGAGATATGCAAATAATTTCAATTTATAATTTAATTTTTCACTTATAAATGAATTAAAATACATTTTTTTATAATCTAATTATAAATTCCAAATTTGTGTTCCCTTAGTTCACTGAAGAAGTGCATTTCTCGCATTTGCTGGAAAAGTTTCATATTCCAAGATACCAAAATGTCCAGAAAAACGGTTTCATTTACTAGAGCAAAAACATATTTTCATATAATGAGCTACCGTTAATAAATATCGCCATAGATTTTTTCAACAGCACAAAAAAGCTTGGTAGTAATTTCTGCACATTTATTAAAAAAAAATCGTTTGCAGCAAATGAGTGATATGTTCCAAATGAATGTAGTACTCATGTAGGAAAATTTATTTTACAAGTTTCTATAAGCCATGCAAAAAATTACAAAAAACAAAAATTGCAATAATCAAAAAATCCAAAATTGCTTATTCGCGAGCGGCAGATGAATTTTTATGAAGAGCTTTTTCCTCGCAGAAATACACTCGGAGATTCGCCATTACTTGCCGAGGTGCGAGAGCTATTGGAAAAAAACCTTTTCTATGATGCTCGAGTTTTCGAACCCGAGCTTTACCGAATGGTAGTCACGCACTTACTATCGCCACGGCGGCTGTCTTAGTCTGCTACATGTCCTTATTAATTGACGAAAACTAATTAGTAAAATTAAAGTATTTTATAAAAGTTTTCACAAAACCTCACTTTTCTCAATATTAAACTCACTTCTCTGTAAAATTAAAGTGTAATACAACTTTTGCAATTCTTCACCCCAACAAGTTTAAATTTATAACAAATAACTCAACTCAATCAACTGATTTTCAGAAACAACTAGATGACCATTAGAATGACCAAAAAACTCTGAATAAGGGTATTGTAATGATCGTAAAGAGAAATAAATTAAGAGAAATAAACGCGCACTCATAATGGTCACACTTTCTGACGTTACATGCAATTGAGTATATAACAAATTCAACCGACATGTTGCAATAACCATTATTGCTTCAGGGTCTGAAATGGCTATGGTAACAGCTCCTCCTAGGCCTGCCGATTTCTTCTAGTTAATAAGTTACCGTTTTGCTGCTTTCTTAGGTTCCACTTTGCACTAACTCCTACAATAATACGTTCTTGCTTATCCAACAACCTGCGAAGCATAGTCCAGAAGAACTGCATTGCAATAAAATTGTTAAATTGGGTTATCTTGGATACAAAGAGGACTGAAATATTAGAAACGATAGTAGCCTTGCAAACCAATATTGTTAACACAGTAAAGTTCTTATCAGTGCACCGCCTCTATTGCCATTCCAAAAAAAGTTTTCTATAATTTTCTTCCATTCTCTTTGAAAACTAACACACTGTAGTGTCAAACACTATACGCCCACGAAAAAAACAACAGCGCGTCATACAATAAATTTAGAATTTGTTTATATTTAATAAACACAGCGTACGGCAGCCGTAGAAGCTGCTGCCGCTACAAAGGATGCAGCGATCACCGATCACCGAGACTTCTTACTATATAACCAAATGTGGGAATTTCAAATAATACTTTGCGCACATTTCTGTAATAAAATATTTGTTAATAGTACATCATCTTCCATTTACATACCAAACTGATGGCAAACACAATATATAAATGACTACTTAAAATTTTATGGAAACTGTGATGGAAACCACAAAAACAGAACCACATTTGAAATCTCGAAGCGCACAAAACGCTTCCAAATGAAATGCATTGGAAAAACGCTAAAAATAAATGGCAATAAATTTAAACAAATAACAGTTCGACTGAAGTGGTCAATGAGCTCAAAAACAAAAATTAAAATTATAACAAAAGGGAGTACTTTACAGTACAGAAAAGGCGTTCCATAATAGTGCGGAGCAGGTGGAGGAAGGCCCAAATCAGCAGCGTGTGAATACGTTGACTGTCTAAAACTGCTGATACTTAGACAGAAGTATAGCAAAAAATAAATAAAAACAACAACAATAAGAACAACTAGCGTAAAATAACTAACATGACTCAACACTAGCTTGCCGTTTATCTGTGAAGTCAGAAGCAGCATTGACAGCATCGGCGACTTGAGTAGAGGAATGCGCGTGAAAGCGCGAAAGATCGTTACTTGGAGATATGCGACGGTTAATTGGTGACAAAAGGCGGCGGAACTGGGGCATACGAACTCATAAACCCAGTGCAAACTATAAATTTTTGTGGTTGAAACGATTCTATAGCAGATTTTGAGCCGACATTGCGCGTGATGAGATGCTGGAAAAGTGATGGCGGTGATGTTGAGAAATTGGATGAGTCGATAGTGAATCGCTTTGCGTGCTCACTTTACTGTGTTTTTTTTTTTTTTAATTTTGCTTTTCGTTACCTGAGCCAGTTGGCGCGGTCGCTTTGAATTTCGGTGTGAACATGCTGCTCGATGGTGTCTGCTCTGTAAATTTACGAGAAAGAAGAGGAGTGGGGGTTGAAGTGGATATATATACTATATTTTTGATTTTTCACTTGACAGTTATTTAGCTAGCGTGATATATGTGACACTTTAATTGGAGTGTAATTTTGGAGATTTTGATATTTTTTGTATCCATCTTCACTTGACACAAACGCGCGTTACATCACTAGCAGCACAGCACTAGAAATTAATTACTTTATTTTTTGCCACAAAATTTTTTTTTACACAAATGCATAGTTTCAATTATTTTTTTAAATTTTGTGACAGTAAAAAACACGATAAATTCTGTTTAGTTTTCTATTTCTATATATGCGACTAACCCTGTCCCATTTTGTTGACCCGCCTCTACAAAATTTTATATTTCACAAATAATTTCAAAAACGTAAAAACACAAATAGAGACCGAGAACGCGTTTTTTGTGGGTTGCGTACGCCTTTACGTCCGCCGCTCAACTTGTACCAAATTTTCAATTTATTTTGATTTTATTTTTGCTTTCGGAAAAGCTATTCGAATCGTGTAGACCGCGCAGATGGACGAATATTCTGAAGCACGAACAGGCGGACTACATATTGGCTGCTGGTTGTTCGGTCGGTCGGTCGGTCGTCTCAGTTGGCTGGTGGCAGAGAGCGTGCCTATACTGTATTCGTTTGTTGTTGTTTATTTTTAAGATAATTTCGAAAAAAAGCCGCCGAAATGTCGGACGTGGCATACAAAATTTTTTTTTTCTTTTGTTTTTATGAAAATCATGAGAGTAGAAAATAGTATATAAAATCGTTCGTAAACAATATGCGGCCTGTACTCTACAATGCGCATTGGACAGTTTTGCCAACAGACAGTCATTTGTACGGGCCGACAAGACTAATGTGTAGTATAGCGGTAGCAGATGAATTTCAGGGGTATTTTGGAAACGCTTTTTTGAAAGTTTTTAAGTTTTCTCTTTAAGAATTCGCACACTCATACGAGCGTTGCCCACTGTGCTGCCATCAGCTTAAACTCCTCAAAACAGCTGAAAGCTTTTTAATACCGTTTTCACAGCCGATAGCTCTCCGTTTGTTTTACCCGCCATTTTCAATTGATTTAAGGTAGGAATAAGTGGCCGATTACCTGATTGTTCCTTAAACATACTAGAGTAAATTTATGAAACAGTTACTGAGTAGGCGATCCCATCAAGCTATTCAATTTTAGAAGTCTTCAGTTGCATAGGTGTTTGCATGATCGAGTCGAAATATCGGAAATTTAAAGAGCATTTAACTTGTTTGGCTCCACTTTTGCAGTTTTTAAGAGCATTTAATGTTTTCGGTTTCGGAATCATTGTCATCGTAGACTTTGCATAATTTACAGCACGTCGCACCTAAAGACACCGAAATTAACTTTGAGAAGATGTATCATTTTGCCGAGCTCGGGTTAGCTGCTTGAAGGCCTTGCCATCAAAATCCTATAGTTCAGACGTAGGAAACCATTCATGCTGTAGTTGCTGGCATACAGGTCCCTCTAGATATTTCAACAATGAGCACCAGCGAACGGTTGCTGCCGATAAATGTACACGAAGATTCGAGAGAGAGAATTAAATAAATCTCGAGAGATGAGAAATAAATAAATCTCGCAGACATGCCGAATTGATTGGAATATGAATAAGATGAAGTTTTGTTCAAGTAACTTTTTATATCGGATGAAACCCATTTGGACTAAATGCAAATAGGAAAACTGTATAATATGGTAAGAAATTCTCCATGAGACGGCGTGTATGTTCAGTTCGAGCAGCAGTGTAGTGTGCAGTCTCATTAAAATGCATTTTGGGTCCTACTTTTCTTAAAGAAAATGCGACAGTTTTTGAGGTATAGACCACTGTAAATATTAAGATTTTTAAAACAATTTTTTTTTCAGAACTGCGCCGAAAGAGAATTCATTACAACTCTGTGCCATTTAATAGTAATGAAAGAGCCGTGAAAATTCCGGGGATAAAGTTATTTCAAGAAATTCTGCATTTCATTAGCCTCCCGGTCTCAGAAATGAATCATACGTGCGCTGTTCGACTAACATAAGAAAAAGTTGTAACCATTCATAAAATGTACATAAATTTTAGAAAATTGTAGTAATACTAATATGATATAGTGTAATCTTTTAGATATGCTTTTTCATGGTACATAACACACAAATCTTATTTTCGAATACTCATGCGAAAGTAGAAAAATATATGCCATAGTTTTAAAATATTATTCACATATCCATATACATATATTTAAATATAAAAGCTTTTCATACAGATATATGAATACATATATATATACAATACTTGTACCATACATATGTACATATTCAAGAAAACTTTCACTCAAAGCAAAAGCGTAAAGATTCTGAAAGCTCCGAGCTTATTCAATCTACTTGGATGCTTTTCTATTCCAAAGAATCAATATACCAAAAGTTAATTCAAAAACTATTTTTCACACTATATAAATACAAATCTACAAATATATACTCGTATATATTTTTTGTACGCTGCGCAGCTCATTAATATTTATGAGCATGCAAATACGAGTACCTTCGGCTTTCACTCAGATATTGAGTGTTAACAAGAAAATCATCAGGTGTGATTGCATGATTGTATATTTAGCGCTATACTGCGGTGGATTATGCGCATAGTGGGAGGAGAGAACAATTTTAGAGCAGCATACAACAAAAACACCAAACACTTAAGCCGACTACCCAATCGAAACTGCAGCGTCAATCTTTTGACGTGCTTAACTGACAGCTTGTGCGTTGAAGGAGAGGGCTGCCCAACTGACTCATTGTCAACGTAAATACATGCATACATTTATATATTTAAGTTACTTATTTATGTATATACTTATGTTACATAGAACAAATACGTGAAAGTACGATGCTGCAGCATCATAGTTATTAAGTAAATTAAAACGTTAGGGGCGTCAATTTTAATATTTAAGAATCATAGATTGCACAGTGTAACCAAAATCTAACTTTTTTTGTTATTGAGGAAAAATTGCAAGTGAATCTACGAATTTTATGTAGTAATGCGGCATACTCACTTTTTGATTTTCTCATTAATATAATTTTTTAAAGGACTTTAAAGTTTGAAAGGACTAATTTTTCAAAAAAATGGTTTAAATAGATAATTATACTAACTTTATGATATTAGTATGAATTGTAAATGAAGGAGGATATATAAGCTATTAAAATAAAAAAATATGCTTACTTTTCCCCAGGATACATATATATTTTTTATAGTACCCATTGCCTGTACTTTATTTCGTAGGAGGAAATTTTAACTATTTCTTTAACGTTTCTATGAAACATTGTAAAGAACGACATTGTTAAGTAAACAACATATTTTTAACAACTGGATATGCATCCGTATTCAAAAACAAAAAGGTAGCGTCGCGAATTACCAACTTTTAACCTCTTCCGCTGGAAAGACGTGCAATGCACGTCGACTTGTTATCTTGGCAATGACGTGCAATGTACGCCAACGAAGATGTCAGGTATGCGTGAAACCGAATAAACGCAGTGAAACTGTATGATAATGTAAGAAATGTTTTGTTGCACTGCACATTACTTGAAATATATCACACTGTACAAAATCATTATTGGGTATGGGAATATGTAAGTTTCCGCCCTCGGTATCGCCGCTGATACTACATATTTTTGTGCTCGCTCTAGTAATACCTATACTGGTGATTTGAAGGTGTATATGTGAGGCCTCGATCGTAGTAGTTGACATTCGTTTGAAGAGTAAAGATCCTTTTTATCTGCCGTCAAAAATGTCTACGTTCGTTCCGAAGAAACAGCATTTGCAGAAAGTCATGCTTCATTATTACCTTTTAAATAGGTATTTACGGTAATCAAGCTCCATCTAATAAAACTTGTAAAGAGTGGTTTCGACGCTTCCAAAGTGGCAATTTCGACGTGAGTGATAAAGATGGCGAAGGGGGACCGAAAAAATTCGAAGATACTCAGCTACAACAATTATAATTGTGTATTATTAATTAATATTATTAATTATTGGATGACGACGCATGTCGCACCTTTGATGATATGATAGAAGGTTGGATGTTAACAGATCAACCGTCGGTAAACGTTAGCACGCGATGGGAATGGTCCAGAAACCAGGAAACTGGGTGCCACATAAATTTAAGGAGAGATATCAAGAGACGTTTGGTGACGTGTAAGATGCTTCTTGAACCATCTCCATCGACAGCGAAAAAAAATATTTATGCTTAAAGGCTATGTTGTGCATCTGGTGGTATCAGAAGGGTGCCATCTATTATGAGCTCATTAAACCATCTGAAGCCATCACTGGCGATCGTCAATGCGTTTGAATCGAGCTCTCAAAGAAAAGCGGCCGGAATGGGACATGACAAACTGATTTTGCTGCATGACAACGCCAGGCCACACGTTGCTAAATTGGTCCAGAAATATGTGTAGGAAGTGGGAAATCTTGCCCCACCGGCCGTATTCCCTAGACATTGCACCTTCGGATTACCATCTGCTCCGATCAATGCAGTCAGCCCTTATTAGCGAGTGGATCACTTCTTACAAACTGGTTCAATGAATGAACCAAGCCAAAAGAACTCGAATTTTTCGTCAGAGGAATCCGTATGCTGCCTTAAAAATGGAGTAAAGTTGTAGCTTCCAATGGCACATACTTCACATAATATTATGTATTATTTAATTGTTTAAATAATTCGTAACTTTGGCTAAGAAAGGGCGGAAACTTATTCCCATACCCAATAATAAAATTCTTTAAAATATTATTAATTTTATTTATATTCATTTCAATATAGTGACTATATGCATTTGTGAAACACACTCTGCTAAAAGCTTTAATAGAAATTGTTCCAAACAAGAGTTAGCTTTAAATTGGTTTCCACGCCACAGTCACCGGCTTTTGGAAATTAATTTTCAGGGCAAAAGGTTAATTATTTTTCTTTGTAATTAATTATTTTATGTTTTTATTAAAGACTATTTTACAGCAAAGACCATCTAACTCAAATCTTCCAACTTCGAGGAATACTCAGAAAAATTCAATAAATTTCAAAAAATTCAATGTCGTATGCAGACAATGTTGACAATTTCCTTTCATATAACAGAAGAAAATTGCTTCTTGGTATAAAAAAAATTGAGAAACAACGCGATTTTTGAACAACTCCAAACTTTCACTTTATTATACTAAAAGTGAATGAGCTATACCTGTAGAGCGCATACTGAGAAGTTTTCTAAATACTCTCATTAAAAAGTGGAAAAGTGACAATTTTTAAAATTGTTAAGTTTTTGTAAATTTCCTAAAGTTTGGGACTTTAACTTTTAAGGTTTTTACTATACAATAAACTGTATTTTTTTGGAACATTTACGAAAAAAATTTACCATGAAAAAATTTACGATTTGTAAAAAGATGAAATCATTCAATTATGCAAGCACACGTGCATATTAAAAAATTTCAGCTTTGAATTAATTATATAATAAATTAATAACGGTGTTTCCTTAAACGCGTAAAATGGAAATCCTGACAACGTCGAAATATTTCGAAGCAATTTTTCGAAACTCAACCTCGTTGCCAATTGCAAAATTTAGCAATTTCACATAAAAACACGTAAAACGCAAGGAAAAAGAGACTAAGAGACAACTTAATAATTTTTTTTTTTTTTGCAAGAATAGTATTCACACGTTCGTGTATGAAAGATAGAAAATGTTTTTTCGAATAGCGGTCATCCCTCCGCAGGCAATGGCAAGCATCCGAGTGTATTTCTGCCATGAAAGAAAGCTCATAAAAATCATTTGGCTTTCAGAGGCGACATTAAACTTTAGTTCGCTCCATTTCTGGAAAACATCAAGACGCATACTACAAATTGGAAAATGAGCTCAGCCAAACTCCCAAAAAAGGTGTAAGTGCCAATTATATAGTATATAATGTACCCGTACATAAGTTATAAAAATAGCACTAAACCGGGCAATACGCTTTTCAACCAATTGGCTCCAAAGTTTTTGAGGCTCATAAAAAGTATCTTTCGTACTAGTTTTGACTTTTCCTAGTTCACACCTCAGAGCGTTTTCAGACTTAATATTTATAGAATGTAAGTCATCACATATATAATCCGGTATCAAGTGAAACATGGGTATTCTCGCACTTTTCTTTTGTCAATTATAGATTTCTTTCTTGCTCCAAGTGAGCGAAAGTATTGCTTATTTAACAGTCCCACCTAGCTAGCTGATTGCCGTGGGAAGATGTTGCAATAAGGAGAAACAAAAAAAAATATGGCACAATGAATAAAATAATTAGGATATGAAAGAAAATCAGTTGGCCTCAATTGTGAGCAAAGTTCGGCAAGCGTTTTATGCTTAACAAACTTCTAGACTTGCAAAATTAATAATTCACATTCGTTGGGCTGTGAGCCCTATAAAGAGAAAAAGTTGAAAATTTTGACCTTTTTAAGCTTTGCTCTTTCGCGCATGATATTCATTTCATGTTGCTAATCATCGAAAAAATTGCATGAAGTACAAATTGGAACTGACTGGTGCCAATCAGATGAGCGTCGACGTCAACGTCCCAGCCATTTAGATACGTTGCCGTCGCATTAGGTGCCTGCGTCAGCAGCTATTAAAAGTCTAATGAATGATTACTAAGGTGCCGCCAAACTTTCGGAATCTACTTTTTTCTTGTCCACACTACGATAATCATCAGTTTCTCGCTGTACTTTTTAAAATTAAATTGTTGCTGTTTGGGTTTAAAATAGTCCACCATAATGGAATTTATCTACTTAAATAGGTGTCAGCAGATAGTTACTGTAAAAAATTCTGCAGAAAGATTTTAATCTGTTTCCCAATGGATTCAAATAAAAATACTCAGATTTGCTCTCTGTAGGCCATTTCGACCTAAGCGGAATTGAAAATTAGAAAAATTGTCGACTACGTGAAAACTATTTATAACCCTAAAATTCTCCATGAGACAGAATTGCACTCAACTCTAGTCAGAGTGTGGTGCGCAGTTTTAGCCACGATCAAATTATTTAAACAAATTCCACATTTTTGGAAGAAGGCCCCCCGATTTTTTAGATCTGACTGCACATGAGAATTTATTGCAAACACATAAAATGCACTACCAAAATTGAATAATTTAATGGTGCATGAATAATTTTCCGTAGCGTGACTTAGAACACTAGCACTATGGCATCCTTGATTAGAGATTTTCGAGCCGAAAACAACACATTTTTTCGAAATTTGTGTGTAAGTTACTCAGGTGCAATTTATTTTTGTTTTCGTAGGAAGTTGCTTATTTAAAAGCGAAAAACTTTAGTGGATATGACAGCCATTAAAATCGTAGAAGAAAAAATTTAACTGAGCTTGTTTTTTCTAAAGCATAAATGAATCCCGTATAAAACACTCACTATGACAACAACATAACTTAATGACAAATGCCATGCATTAAGTCAGTATTATTATCAGGTAACTTACAAGAATGATAGAATGCAAGGTTGCTCAGATTTAGCGAAAATCGCAGCGTAACTGCAAAATCGCAACAACAATACCAAGTTAAGTTAGGTTAATGGAAACAATGCAAAAAAGCAAAAATGTATAATGGAAATAATTTAATTAAAGATCATTAATATTAATAGTATTTAGTAATGGTGGAGTGTTTTTTAAATTATGTGTTTTGCCATCGACGTAAAGTGTTTTGCCTTCAATATAAATGACGCCAGTCTTCGCTTGAACTGCTTATGGCCTCCGGCACAACTCGATCCACTTCTACTTATATTCCACATTCGTTGGGAAAGCAAAGAAAGTGCACTAAGTAGATTTACTTTTATTTTCATTGCCATAATTTAACACCGCCCACCTTATTTTTATAGGTTTTTTAGCAAAAATGGTGGAGATCACAAATTATTTAGCAAAATGTTCAGTTCAAATATGGGTATTTACACATATAAATGCATATAACAGGGTTGTTTGTAAAAAAACGAAAATAAAACTTTTAAGGCACCTTTCTGGTTTAGAGACGTGAAAATTAAAGGCGTTGAAAATTTAGGAAAAGCAATCGGTATCAATTAAAAATCATTTTTATTCATTAGATCAATTCTTTATTTACAAAAACAAAAAAATATATATTTTTTTATTATAAAAAAAAATTGCTTCCCCTGACGTAACACATGCCACTGACATAACTGATTGGGCTGCTCAGGTACGTCTGCAAAAAAAAATTCGGTCGATTATTCATCAGGAGATATGTCGCTTTGGTGGGTAGCAGATTTACAAAATAAAATTTGTTCTAGATATTTTATCTGTTTATTGGGAAAACAAAAAATAAGGATTTTTTCATGTTCTCGCTCTTAAAAAAAATAGAAAAATTTTATTAAATTATAATTCTGCTACCCACGAGAGCCACAAGTCTGCTGAATAACATATTAAAAATTCAAATCAATCGGTTCAGTGTGTTTTGTGAAAATACCAACGCCAACTCGGAAAAAATAGTTTCGAGAAAAAGAAGGTTACCGCCTTATACCTGGGCGTCGGTCGTACTCCAAATCGGTCTCGTTTTAAAGGACTATAACGTCTAAGCTACAACGAAATTTAATATAAAAATTTGCAAGTATATTTTTGAAAGTATAAACTATCGTAACGTGAAAAAAAATCGATTTTTTCGAAATTCTAGACCAGAAAGGTGCTTAATTTACGTCAAATTCGCTGAGAGCGGTGCTGTATTCTCCCAATATCTACTATTCAAATTTTGACTCGTATACAAAAAGTATGGAATAACAGTAATTCAACATTTGGCTGCAGAAGAATAATTCTATTATTAATATTTTTGAATTGAGTCATCATTAAATTAATAAACGAGTACCACACCAATTTGCCAACCATGCCTTGCGACAAAGCTCGAAAAGTTTTACAGCACTTTCCAGAATAAGGGATACTCGTTATTTAGTGCAATGCAGACAATTTGAAATTAATGTGAGAAAATTGAAAGAACTATCTCAAACTACATTTCGGGCCGTCATGCGAGAAAGTAAATATTTTTGACATCGTCATGTCTGACAGCACCTTTAGGTAAGGTCAGACGATTGTTTCCCTAACCCAGAGACACAGTTTATCGTAAGTGGTACACACTTGCTTATTGCATGCTACAATTTTTCTTTCACTCTACATCACTACCCACCGTCTGTTTCCTATCGATCATTTTCAGCGACGCATTCAACAAGCATCCCCGATTTCATATGCTTTGTCGCATCATGTCTGATATGTATGATCCTATGCATACATACATCTGTGTTCGCAATAATAGCAGCGCGATATAAGTTTCAATTGTGTTTTTTAATTTTTTGGTTTTTTATTTTTCCTTTTTAATAATAATATAGCTTATATTATGACAAAAATGTTATATTCAGGGTTTCTAACTTTGTTCAAAATTTGAAAAAAAAAAAATTAAAAAAATGCTGATTAAAAATTTCAGATTTTTTAGTCAGAGTTCTTATACAAGTTCCGGGTAAACAGTTGCATAGTTTTTTCTTATATCTTTCGCCCCTCAGCAGGCAATTGCAAACCTCCGAGTTTATATCTGCCATGAAATATATCCACATAAAAAACCATCTGCCAGTCGGAGGCAGCGTAAAACTGTAGGCCCCTCGATATTTATATACATATATATTCTTAAATTTTGACTAAAAAATTTGAAATTTTGCGAAAATTTTGTTGATAATTTAATTTTTTCAAAAGTCTTACAAAGTTTTAAGCTTTGAGTTGCATGAATTTTGTTGTAATATGAACTATATTTTAATACAAACAAATTTTAACTAAAAATAAATAAATAGTCAAATCTTCGCAATATGTCACGCTGCAATTTTACTTCACATATGTATGTATGTGTGTACATACTCCTATGCACAATCATACGTTGACTTTTGTACATTTAGATTGCCTCTATTTGACATTTGCTTGTTTAGACAGAAAATACCAACAGCTTCTCACTTCGCTTGCTGGCTAAAATTGGATTTAATGACACACATTAAGATAGCGATGTTTCGTTTAAAATTTTGTAAAAATATTTTGGTGGTTCAAAATACGCATAATAAAAAAATATATTACGTGTGAAGCATGTTCGGATTCATTAAACACGTGGAAGTTACATGTGCACATAAAGCTACCGCATAGCATAGCTTTGAACATAAAAAAATGCAGGATGCATTGAAAAGTTGGATGATTTCAGAGGTCCTCTAAGGTGATTATGGGAATATTTAATGTAAGTGAATTTATGTTTCAGTGCAGCGAAGGGCAGAAAAGCGCAATTAAGTTATACGAATCGTTGTGATTTTACATTTTACTACTCAATGCGATGAAAGCACTGAGGTTTCTTAATTAGTCATTGAAAATACCAAATGCTTGTTAAGACGAAGTTCGCTAGATATTAAAAAAAGCAAAACAAAAAACAAAACAAGCGTTTTCTAAGTTAATAATTTAGCGGTTTTTCTGGAATAGGTGTGACAGCGACAATTTTCAACGCTATTAACTTCCTTCCCATCTCTATAGCTGCGACCAAAGTAACTTGTCGTGCGTTCTAATTACGTAATGCCCTATAATGAGGCCTCCCATACAACAAAGTGGGATTGCCGAAATTTTTAGTTCCATCTTCATTGATCTTTCACCTGACCAGCCTAGTTATCCAACATGGCAGCCTCATATCCTATTCGCTAATTCATTGAAAGCCAGCTTAGCTGTCAGAGTATACCAAGAAATATGTAGAGATGGATTCACTACTGAAACAAAGAGTCGCCCCTCTTTTTACTGTTAATAAACCTGAAATACACTAACAGTAGTCAAAAGCCCGCAAACGGAGATTCAGGGAGAGTTATTTCATGTAAACTCCACTGCCAACTTTGTGGTTTAGCTTTGAACCATTGGTGAAGATAGGGTGTTATATATTCAGGTTCTTAAAGTTGTCCCATTCATTTCTCTCGGTGATTTTTGTAAGAAACTTTTAAGAAGGCAGCGTAGTCCAGCTAACCGAAGTTTGCAAGAAAAATAATAGGTCTATGGATAAGTTCGTGCGGTTTTACAACAGATGGCGTAACTTGATTATTATTCCATCGATCCACATTTCCAAACATTCATTGGAGAGCTACTGTCGTAAGGCACAAACGTCAGTATAAGTTTTTTATTTGAAGCGTAAACAACAATATTTTTACCACACTTGAAAATGTCGAATTTCGTGCCAAATAATGTGTTTTTGCGGGGAATTCTTCTTCATTATTTTAATATGAAGAAAAAAGCAGCCGAAAGTCATCGTATCTTGGTGGAAGTTTATGGTGAGCATGCTCTAGCTGAGCGAACGTGCCAGAAGTGGTTTGCACGCTTTAAAAGTGGTGATTTTGGCCGCGCCGCCAAAGTTCATGGATACCGAATTGGAGGAATTGCTCGATCAAGATCCGGCTCAAACGCAAGAAGAGGTTGCAAAAACTTTGGGAGTTGATCAATCAACCATTTCCAAACGTTTAAAAGCCATGGGAATGATCCGAAATTCAAATTTCGAAAAAAAACCGCACGAACTTATTCATAGACCTATTATGTAGAATTTTAAAGTAATCAAGCTTAAGGTTCCTCCTGATTCGAATTACATTCGACCTGGCTCCATTGCAGCTGTTCTAAAGTTTGCCTTATACTCGTATGTGGAGGGAATATTTTTAATTATTTCTTTTATATAAAAATTTAGCAGTTTTTTCGCGCATCTTTGTAGCCGGTAAACCAAGAGTCAACCAATTGAGTTCAAACTAACGGAATAAGTTTGTCTTCAAACCAGATTAAACAAAATCTTAGGTCTTTGCGATAGGTGGAATTTATCGTCAAATTTGGCTCAAACTCAAAGCACATAAGTATGTAATATTTCGATCCAAAATTTACTCGATAGGTGGCGTTTTGGTCGAAAAACCTCCAAAAATCGCATTTAGGGCTCGATTCGGCTGAGATTCGGAATATATACAAACTACATACAATATTTTATCGTAAAATTAACTATATCGTAGTAAATATTCGCCGCCACGACAGTCAAATGATATCTTTCCATAACGAAGTTATTTACTACATGGAGTTCTTTTTTTATTTACTTTTCCATTAATTTCACATCAGATTGAGCCACAGCGTAGCAAAGCCAGGTCGCGCTTGTACTTTAATATAAGAGAAAATGGCATTCAGTTTGGGCTGATATGTCGCTCTATAGTTATTAATTTATGCTGTGGTAAGAAAAGAGCTTCAATGAAGAAATTTTTGTAAATGATGATAGAGTCGTCTGTTCCGATTTATTTTGAAAGTTTAGGCAATACATTTTTTAAAAAAGTTGTATGAAATATATTGAAAGGAAAAGTAATTTCATATTTGATTTCATATATCTTCCTATACATTCTTTTGACCATAGAAATTAAAATTTCTTTTAAACAAGTCTTTCATATTCCAAAATCCAAATTAAAATTCCCAATACAAATTTTAGCAGAATAAGTTTTTGTCATCCTAAACTGCTACTATGTCCTTCTAAACAAGTCTCACGAATTCGAGGCTCCAAAATTTCATTAAGAGTATTAAAATAGAGAACCAGGGAGCTAGTTTCCACCTAAATTTCAATATTATAGAGGCGTCACTTATGGACAAGTTTTGACTATTTTTTTATTTCTTAATTTCAATTATTTTGTTTTTGTGAAAATATAGTTCGTTCATTAGAAAATATTAGAATAATCCAAGTTTCAAATTTAGTAAAAAATTTATAGAAATTTTAAAAATTTTCATCGCAATTTAACAATTTTTAATTGGAATTAAAAAAGGGGGAAAAACATAAACCAGATCCATATCTAAAAACTCATTGAAAAACATCATGCTAACAATTAACGAAATTTAATTTTTCACATTTTTCCAAAATTAGGGTTTGTAATTTTAAAGTAACTTGACGTTATACATTTTTATAAAGGAATGCATACAAACGATCCAGAATCATTAACAAACATCGAAAAAACTAAAGTAAATGTATTCACACTAAAATGTATTCACACTCGTCAACATATTAATTGTGCATTCAAAAATTTCATCAAGCGAATTGGGCCACAAATATCGATAAATTTCGGTAATAAATTTGGAAAAAATGTTACGAATTGTACGCTCCAAATTATTTGAAAAATTTGGAATTTAGGATGGTAGCTTCCAATTTTGTATTTCACAATAGTATTTCATTGAAGTACATCCATGTGGATGCGCATGCATTGACAACAACTTCATGTCAGCATCAATTAGCTCGAGCATGTTAAAACGCGTATGCAATAACGAGTACGTACATGTGTATGTAATATTGTATAATATCACATTTGCAATTCACATATTTATGTACTTAGCCTCAACAAGACAACAAACACATACACACACACACTGACCAAAAGACTCACCCACCATTTGCATAGAGGAAGCCTTTCGCCAACTTCAATTCGCTGTCGATTTCCTTGAGCAGATCACTCTCGGACCAACTGCGCCGATTCGGCTCCAGCAGGAAGCGTGTTTTCTTGCAGGTGCGCATATGCGGCGCTGGTGGCCGGCTGTTGCTGTAACTATTGCTCGCTTGGTGGGTGTGCGCGTGGCTGTAGGGGTGGTGGTGGTGATGATGATGGTGGTTATGTTGATTGTGATGGTGTGGGGAGTGTGAGTGTTGGTGATGATCAGCATTTCTTTTGGCTGTCGATGCTGCACACTGCTGACCATCGACACTTCTACCGTATCCACCTACGCCAACAACACCATCATCACCGGTGGTGCTTCTGTGCTGCAGTTTGGCGCGCGTCTCGTAACTACTGCGATTAGTTGACGTTGAAGTGGAAATACTCGTATGACTGCGCCGTGTGATTGCTAAAGTGAGTTTGGCATAAGAAAATGAATAGAAGAAAAAAATAAAGAGAGAAAAGGTAAAGTTCACAAGAAACTTGACCATTGGCAAGGCTAAATAACAACCATGACACGTACAGAAACGCATGTATGCAGGTATGTATGTGTGTATGCTTTTGGAATTTAGGTTTTTGCTTCTGCAGAATGTACGAAATTTCGTGCCAATATACGGTGGGAGGTTTGTAATTTTGAATTTTTGAATTTTGGTTTTTTTCCAGATTTCTTGAAAGTGTACGTCAGCTTAGAAGACTTACGTAAGTACATATTTTATGGAACAATAGGCATGCAACATGGAATGTTTAGCTTTGCGGGGCAAAAATTTTGATTTTCTTGTTATTCTATAGCCAAGTCCGTAAATAATTTCTGCATGTCTCCCAGGCACAAGAAATCGATTTGCAAGCTTGCGGTTTTTAAAATTTTATAACATTAAAATCTTTTCTTTGCCGCCACTTATACAAATATAGGTATGAATGTGTAATTGCATACAATTTTATGTTCATTTATTATATTTTTCTTCAGCTGTTCATAATTATTGAATTTGTGGTTCAATGATCTAACCGCCTGCCTGCCCATCAAACCAATTAGCGTGCCTCAAGTGCCACAAAAGCCGCTGATCTCTTGAACGACCAAATTGAAACTTCCTTTTCATGCGCGTTTTTATCTGTTTTTGTTTAGTTTTTTTCTTTATTTTTTACTTTTCGCGTTTCTTACGCGATCTTCAATTTAGGTCTCTCTTTCACGTAGTATTTGTTGAGACGATCGCGTGCTTGAGCGTCGGGTCGCGCTTTAGCCGTAATTGACTGCCACTGCAGCGCGCGTCTCCACAGATGTCACGATTTAATTTTTGTGTTTCATATTTTGCAGACGCTTCGGAGAATACACACAGATGTATGCCTTTGACTTTCGAGACTTTTCATTTTCTTTTTTCTCTTGTATGTTAAATTGCAGATCCGCTAATTGTTTGCTTCATTTCTTTACAATTTCCGTTTCTTATTGCCGTTTTTTGTTAGCGCACATGCATTGGTCACGTGCATATGATGGTGCGTACAATAGGAGGAGCCCCTTGTTGTTCGAGAATGTTTTTATCAATGAACGCCGTAATAATTGTGCCACCAGACAGGCTGTGGGTACTATTCCGGATAAATTCGAAGGAACATTCTTCTGCAATAAACCATATTTTAGTAAGACAACCCATCGACCGAAGTACTGATATTGCAACCCTTTGTGTTCCAGTTTGATTCCATGCAGCTCACAGGAATTAGAATCTTTCAGTCCACATTAGGTCAACCTTACAAAATCAATGCCTGTACAGGAAAAGCCGTCCTAGATACTTAAGGGCGTTATTACTTATGTAATTTCTGATTAATTTGGTTAAGTGACTTGATGCCCCAGATTTAACCGTTTTTTATTTTTTTATTATTTTATATCAAAAAAATCTTTCTTTTTGCGTATGTCGACTTTAGTTCAGGTGTTCAATTTTTTTCTAGTTTTAGTTAAAGAGTGTGTCAATTAATAAAAATCATCAATAAAATTTGAATTAATAAAAAAATTCTGATTTTTCACTAAATGTTTACTACTTCACATCAATAAAAAAAATTTGGCATGGAAACTATTCTGAATACTATTTTGAAAACCAATACGTCTTATTAGCTCTCCTAAAATGTGTAATATTCTAAGAATAATAGAATGGAATAGACCGAGTCCAACATAATGAAACATCGATTCCAAACACTAGCTGGCCGAGTGAAATTTTTTTTGCGTTGAGAGACTGTTTTTTAATCGTTTTTTTTTTGTTTCTTCTTCGATGTGCCTTCTGACTGTGTGACTTGGTTCGTGAACTGGATTTTGCTGTCCGCTTGTCCAATACGTCTTATTAATATAGCTCTCCTAAAATGTGTAATATTCTAAGAATAATAGAATGGAATAGACCCAGTCCAACATAATGAAACATCGATTCCAAACTAGCTGGTCGAGTGAAATTTTTTTTGCGTCGAGAGACTGTTTTTTAATCGTTTTTTTTTTTTTTCTTCGATGTGCCTTCTGACTGTGTGACTTGGTTCGTGAACTGGATTTTGCTGTCCGCTTGTGAACATGGCGACGTATACCAATGACTTCATCTAGGACGACTTTCCCAGTAACCCTCTTTCATACCTATAAATAATTTCGATGATATTTAAGAAAAAAGAGGTTGTCTGTAAAGTCGGTTTACTGACGATAGCTTAACGTGATAACGTCATAAGAAAATACTGATTGAATGGTTGCATTTTCAAAAGAAAATTTTAATTTTATTTGTTTGATAGATATTTTGTATGGATATAGAGAATGAGTTAACATTAACATAACATAATATACTTTAACATAACATAACATAACATAACATAACATAACATAACATAACATAACATAACATAACATAACATAACATAACATAACATAACATAACATAACATAACATAACATAACATAACATAACATAACATAACATAACATAACATAACAAAACATAACATAACATAACATAACATAACATAACATAACATAACATAACATAACATAACATAACATAACATAACATAACATAGCATAACATAACATAACATAACATAACATAACATAACATAACATAACATAACATAACATAACATAACATAACATAACATAACATAACATAACATAACATAACATAACATAACATAACATAACATAACATAACATAACATAACATAACATAACATAACATAACATAACATAACATAACATAACATAACATAACATAACATAACATTACATTACATTACATTACATTACATAACATAACAAATTACCCCGTATTAAAGCACTTATCAACAGCTTTCATTTGATACCCATATTGTACATACACAACCAAAGGTTACCCGGGTCCACGTTTTGACCTATATCTCGAGACCCTATCTACCAATAGGTATTCAAACTATACGGAAATCATATTCAATACCTACTTAACAATGTGTGTAAGTTTGGTTTAATTCGGTTCAAAGACACGGCGGGTCCACGTTTTGGCATATATTTCGAGACCCTAGTCATCAATAGTTATGAAAATTACCCCGTATTAAAGCACTTATCAACAGCTTTCATTTGATATCCATATTGTACAAACACATTCTAGGGTCCACGTTTTGGTCTCTATCTCGAGACCCTAGTCACGGAGCGGATGGAAATACTCTGAACTAAAGCATTCACCAACAGCTTCCATTTGATACCCATATTGTACATACACATCCGAAGGTTACCCGGGTCAACGTTTTGACCTATATCTCGAGACCCTATCTACCAATAGGTATTCAAACTATACGGAAATCATCTTCAATACCTACTTAACAATGTGTGTAAGTTTGGTTTAATTCGGTGCAAAGACACGGCGGGTCCACGTTTTGGCATATATTTCCAGACCCTAGTCATCAATAGGTATGAAAATTACCCCGTATTAAAGCACTTATCAACAGCTTTCATTTGATACCCATATTGTACATACACATCCGAAGGTTACCCGGGTCCACGTTTTGACCTATATCTCGAGCCCTATTTCCAAAATAAAATATAATCCATGTTACTCGTGATGTAGCTTTCGAATGGTGAAAGAATTTTTAAAATCGGTCCAGTAGTTTTTGAGCCTTTTCATTACAACCAAACAAACAAAGTTTTCCTCTTTATAATATTAGTATAGATATGGTAAATATTACCATACATTTTTTCCTTCAGATATAATAAAAAAATAATAATAATAACATTAAAACAACAGGTATTATTAACAAACTTGGTTTTATTTTAAATTCTTCAAGTAAATCAAATTAATAATAATCAATAAGAAGGCATATGCAAATACAAATACGTGAATTTATATATGTACATATGCGCATATACATACATATATACGCTCACTTAAGTAGGGGAGAGCAAGATGTCGAACGTTGCCGTTCGTTTGCTTTGTTTGCTTTGTCGTTCCTTCCGCGCTTTCGCTTGCAGTTCATTCAATGCAATGAGCAAGGTAACTACATATGAGCAAGGTAACACTAATATGAGCAAGGTAACACTAATGAGCAAGGTAACTACATATGAGCAAGGTAACTACATATGAGCAAGGTAACACTAATGAGCAAGGTAACACTAATATGAGCAAGGTAACGGCAATGAGCAAGGTAACACTAATATGAGCAAGGTAACTACATATGAACAGTAATGAGCAAGGTAACACTAATATGAGCAAGGTAACGGCAATGAGCAAGGTAACTACATATGAACAGTAATGAGCAAGGTAACTACATATGAACAGTAATGAGCAAGGTAACGACACATTTTTTCGTGCGTGCAGCCTGTTAAATCGAATTATAAGACGTTATCACGTCAAAACTTAGGATTTTTGTATAACTCCGATTTATTTGAATTTACTATGCGTATTTCATAATTTTGATAATAAATATTTGGTATTTTAGTTTGATGTAACCAAAAATATTTAGCAAATCGTACGATTTTCAGCTCGTGCCTGATAAGTGAGACGCGCAACCTTTCTGATTGAGCGCGCAAAATCGTCATTACGCCCCTATTGAAAAATGTCTCAGTGCTTTTTTCTGCTTGGCAAGAAAACTGTGGAAATATTTATTGTTTTGAAAAAAGTTTAAATTTTGAAAATAAAACTCCCTGCTTTCCAATTTACTCCAAAGTTTATCGTTTGATTTTTCTTCAGTCAATCTTGAAATTAAAAGATGAAATGGAACTAGATTGGACATATTTCCTATAGAGAATAAGAGTATACTGCCAAAATGGCTTTTCAATGGAAGCCACAAGGAAGCCAACACAGAGGACGCCCACGACAAACTTGGATGCTCACAACTCTAAACGAGAGCTCTTCCACGGCCACTTGGCATGAAGTTAGACATATAGCAGCTGACAGACATCGTTGGAGAGCCTTTGCTACCGCCCTATGCTCCGACTAGGAGCGATAATATGTGCAGAGAGCTGTTTTTTATAGCAGCTCTTTATTTCTTCTTAAAAATGTTATCTAGAAGTTTATATTTATTATCAAAGAATATATAAAAAATGCATGCATTAGTGATTTAACGGTACTATATGATATAAATATTTATTGTTTAAGTCTAGTCTTGAATAAACAAACTAAGAAATAAAAAGCACCTAAGTAAAATGGATTCGGAAGAGTATAGGAAATATTCGATTTAGTAAACTAGTGTCTTTGTGTTCTGTACTCTATACTTTGTACTCTCTTATTGCTTATATTTCTTGTAAATTCAGTAAAAAGAAATTATCACGGAAGTTAATTAATCACTCTAAGCATTTCTCCACTTTTGTGTAGAAAGAGAACAATGAAAAACTAATTAAACAACAAACACCTATGTACGAATAGTAAGAGGTTAGATTAATCCGATTCTGGGATTTCGAAATATTGTGTACCCATTCAGGATCATATCAGGATTCTCTTTTGTTAATCACATTAATTTCATTATTCTTAAGGCCTATTTCAACTTGGGCTTTCTGCGATTTTAAGCTAGAGATTTTAAGAATCTTTCTAGTAGAAAAGCCTGTTTACTCGTATCTTGACCGATTTGCTCTGCAATCTCTTCATTTCAACGAGCCACGTCCATCTTATGGCGCCCGTTGTAAGTTAATAAATTTAAGTTCACTTTTCTCAAGGCGTATAATACACTCACTGATGATTATGAATGTGATTGTCTGTGGTATCATTTATTGTTCAGATCTACTAGATCAGATAAGCTTCAAAAATCCGCAAAGGATTTTGCGTTTTCACTTTCCGTGTGCTAAAATTTTTAAATCAAATTATTTAAGTTATGCAACTATTACTAGATTTTTTAATGAAATTAATTGCATTTTTAAAGTCCCCATTTCAATTTCGCCCTTCCTAGATCTCTATTTTTAACTAGGCTGGAATCGCATTTGCTTTAAGTTATTTTGTACTTTTAAAAATAATTTTATTTTAAATAGAAACAAGCTTCTGTTGATGTTCCACACTTGCGGTTATATATCCTTATATACCCGTGTGGTTATAAATTTGCATGTAATTGACTAAGTGCGATCTCACATGTGCTCCGGAGGAGTTTATGGCTCGCACTTCTTGGGTCTCTAGCACATCTCCAGAGAAATTTGCCATCTCAGTAGTTTACGGAAATTTCTAAACAAATTCTAATTCAACGAAAACTTTGCAGTCCCATTCAGCTATCATTCATAGTGAATTTATCACCATTCTGCAAATTTTGAAATGTTTAAACTAGTCTTACTATATTACGTATCTCTATAAATGGAGACTAAATGAAGCTATTGTGGTATACGCTTACGACTGCGCTTACTTGCATAATTCAAAACTATACACCGTCAAGCTCGAATACAAAATGTATTCTGACTTTTCACTCTCTCTAAGACGCCCATACACCTGACTTCTGCAGAAGCTGTCTAGATAAAGTGAAGGAAGAGACGATTCTGCATTTTCTGTGTTTCGGTTATGCTCTATCCACACGACAATTTACAAGCTTAGATGTACAATCCTTTGATGAGTTGGAAGATCTCAGAGATCTTCCATGATTTTTGATTAGTTCACACTCCTCTTCTGGCAGCCAACTTTATCTACTATATTTGCCTGTAGATTTTTTTTGCAGACCTCTCGACTTTGATAGTTATTTCAATTAAAGAAGGATTTTCTAAGTGTTGCTAAACGCTGATTAGGTATGAATAAAAGAAAATCTTCAAAACTTACTCATCGACTTAAAAATGCAAAAATACATTTAAAAAGGAATCCGTTGAATATTATCGTTACTTTCAAAGTAACGAAAAAAATGGAAATAGAAGCACACAAGCAATTATTATGTTTGCCTTTACTACAATAGCTCATAGCGTTGCGTTGCTATTGCAAAATAATTCAAAACAAACATACTTATATACTTACTTATATAAGTAAATACATATAAGAGGGAATCGATTCTGGCGGTGCTTCACTTAGCTGTAAGAGGCCCTGTGAATGACTCAAATGTTTCAAGTATTTTTCAGCTTATGCATTAAATTTTTCATCCAAATGGACTTTTGAAACCTGGATTTGCATTATTTTTTTAAATAAAGTAGGCACGTGAGAAACGAACTCGAGCTGTGATATAAATTTTAGCCAGAATATTTCGCCGCCGTTTTTATGCAAGTAACTCGTTTTATAGCACAAAACAGACTAATATTAACTGGCAGCATTCATGAGCTAATACGCTAACAATTACGACATCAACTATTAGAGCGAGGCAGTTTATATTGGAAATTCCGATTTTCAAAAATTAAATAACGGATATTACCCAGATATTTAAACATCTATACATGGTGATAGTTTTGTGCTGTATGAGTATAGCATTGAAGGAGATAATACGCCCTGCTCCATTGGCGATTTAGAAACGGGGCTAGGACCACATATACTTAGATATTTAATAGATCATGGCTAAGAGAAGCATATCAGCTTTGAGTTCGCTGAGTATCGATGCATACATTTATTATCTTGACTGGAGAATACTTCGTATCTTAATTTTATTCAATACTGTTGGGCTTGTCGTAAAAGATTGACGGAACCTGCAATAGTGAATAGTTGAAAAGCAAACATCACAGATATGCAGACTAATGACGCTTAACTAAAAGAAAATGGAATACATTGCATCAAAAGCATTTAGCGCTATGACCTGAAATATCTATTGTGTTCCCTTTATGGATTCAGGGAATTTCTTTGAGCACAGCTTTCTCAATCAGTTTTAGTATTTGGCCTATTTAATTGAGTTTACTTTTTACTCTGGCGAAATAGGTTATAGGCACGATGCCAGCACATATTTGGTGATTCCATTCTTCTCGCTACATAACCTGCAAGTTCCATTGGAGTACGTATATTTCCGGGGTAGTAAGATGATAATTCAATCTACAATCTACAATGCGCTATTCGAATTGCTATGATGATTCTAAAATTATTATTATTTCATTCCATGCAATTTTAAATCGTTTTAGGTTAAATCGGTCTGTCATTTGTTTTCATTCAGGTAACCCGGTAGATTGTCCCAGTGTGATCGCTTTCATCTTTTCTCTACTTATTGATTAAGTAGTATGACTCTGAGCCTATAAATAAAGAGTGCGCCCCATAATGCACTGGCATGATGGCATAATAATGGATTAATTTCCCATTCGATGTTGATGCATTTTATATGATTATAAAATATTTGAAAAAATTGTTCACTTGAGCGATTTCAAGTGAAGTGGTAAAAGTATTTTGGTCATTGTCGTAAATTTTTCTGAAAAATTGGTTATTTGTAGGTTTGTGCATGATAAGAAGTAAACTGAAAAAATTAAAAACAAATTATAATTTCACTTTTGAGAATTTTCGTATAGAGTTTTTTAAAAAGAAATATCTTCAGTTATTTTTAATACTTTTATGAATTTTATTCTTTTTAATTTTCCAGGATGAAATATACTTAAAAAAAAATAAATATTTTTAACTTTAAAATATTTTCGAATAATTTCTGCCGATTTTTAATTTTCCAGTATGAAATGTACTTAAATAAATATATTTTTTTGTTCACAACTTTTGCGAGAAATTTCTTTTGCTATTTTTAAAGAACAACTCCCTCAAAATTTTTTCTTACTTCTTTCATTAACAGCTGAGACTACCATGAACACTAATTCCACAAAATTCCGCAGCAGAATTCGCATAATATTATGCACATTTTTTTGGCATTTTTGAAAAACACCCCCCTGAGAGTTGCTTCTCACTTTTTTCATTAACAGCTTTTCGAGTTACGCAGCGTAGCAGTGCAAAATACTCGTACCGTGCAGCTGCTTACGCTTCGTCCGATTTGCAAACGGAATTAAAATGCGTGTAGCTCTTCGCTATAGAAATGTTTTGCTCTTGTTTTTGATCCCTAAAATGTCAAAATCTATAAACAAAGATTGACAGTAAGAGTAATTCAAACACAATTTAACAGTTTAGAGAGCAAATATTTACAAAAAACCAAAGTTGATACTATCTATTGGATGTGGCAACGAAATGGTGCGCGAGCGCTAGTTGGATTCTGGAAGAATCAGCACTTTAACCAACCAACGAACCAATTTACTCTCTGTTCAATGTGCCTTGATTGAATGCATATTTACAAAGAAAAATACAGAAAAAAAACGAAAAAAATTATCTTAAATATTCGCATTTTCACGAAAATAATTTATTGCAAACAAATATCAATAAGTAAAAATATCATTTGCAATTCATGTTTGCCCGCCCATCTGTGAGGCAGTAAAACGAAAATGATAAAATCAAGACATTTCTCGCTTGGTAAACATGCAAAAGCTTAGCGGAGCAGCTAGCGAAAATAAAATTCAAATAAATATATAAATATATATTATATAATACATACGTACAATGGTAAACAAATCACTCAAAAGTCAAAAAACAAAAACAGCATTAATTGTTTTTTTTTTGTATTTGGTTGGTTAAAACAATAAATATTTTTTATTCAACAAAGAACTGCATTAATATTATTACATACATATTATTAAATTAAGAGCATACATATGTAGATTGGTTTTCTAAATAATATGTATTACAAGCAGGTTGGTTTTATAATTTTTATAGTCGTTTTTTATTTTATAAATATTTTTTCTTTCATTAGTATAATCGAATTTTTTACATTTACGATACATATACAAATTTTGTTTCAGAAAAAGGTTTCGTTAATATCGTTTTCGAGAATATCGTCTACATAGTATTAATTTAAAAAATAATAAAAAGTTTTTAGTAATTTTTCATTAAAATAATATTTTTTGATTGTATATGGTAGTAGTAGTAGTAGTAGTAGTATTAGCGGTAATAGGTCTAAAACGATACGGGGCGCATTCACGGGGTTCATGTCAATCAAACGCAAGTCTCGTGATGCAAGTTGCAAGTGGCGCTCAAGTTGCTACAGTTCGCTATATTCTTGTTGCTTGTGGCATTTGCGTGTATTTGTAGGTATGCGCATTTACAAATGAGTACATAGTAGTAGGTCTATGTAGTGTGGTCAAAGCTTCGCCAGAATCTTTCGAATTCATCGTAAATTCGGCTCCTGAACGGGGACGTGGCAAACATCTCGTCAAAGGAGGGCGATACTGGTAGCTTGCTAAAGTATGTTGCATGGGGTGGTGCTGTTGAAAAGGGCGCTGTTTCATCAGCGAATACTAAAGCGAGCAATTGAAGAGAATATATTAACGGTTTTAAGTTTAAAATAACTGATTTCACTGTTAGAAAAAATACTAAATGACATTTGTACCCAGATACTGGAGTTGAAGTTGAGAAGTATTTACAAAAAGCCACATATGTATGTAGTTACGTATGTTTGGATGAATTACATTGCCGATGAGGTACCGATGAGAAGAGTAGTTACAGAGTTTGGAGGTAGGAGGGTATCCGGATATTTGGAGAGTTACATAAAGCATATTTTACACCAATGTATGTATGTATGTTGACAGTTTTTGTTCGAATTTATGCGGATGAGAAATTTAAGTACTTTAATATATTATATTGTTATTATTTTTCTTCCTAATTAAACATACATATATTGCAGAATACATTTGAATTAGCCTCTTTAAATGAACAATTTTTTGGCATGTCTAGATGATTTGATTGAGAGAAATGAGGTTTATGCGGCTGCGAGTCGTGAGTGGGCTTGGTGCGAGATTTTTTTTTTTTATTTTCCTTTAGAAGAGAAACAAGTCATAAATATTTTTTTAATTCTCAAAACAAGAAAAGCTTATTAACGTTTTTTGAAAGTCTTTTGAAAATTTAGTTTTCTACTCTAATTTCTGCTCTAATTTTAATCTAATGAAAAGCACTCCAGATAGACAAGCCGACTACGATCGCAGTACCCAAAAAGCTACCAGCACCAATTATAGCAGGCAGGGTTGCGGTGGATTCGATAGATTCAGTATTACCCGTTTCAACGACATTGTCGCTTGGAGCAGTAGTTATTGGTGTAGCTGTAGTGTCAGTATCGGTAGCAGTAGTGATAGTGGTAGTCGAGGAATTGGAGTTGGATTTGGAGTTGGTAGTAGTAGTACTAGAAGCTGAAGCAAATAATTTACGAGAAACTGGTATGGTAGGAGCGTTCACACATTGCATGCACTCACCCTGTTCGCCGCCGCTAGTCGTACGGCTGTGCCCTTGTTGTTGTTGTTGCTGTTGTTGTTGCTGTTGCTGTTGCACACTAGCTGGCAACCTTTGACTAGGCTGGCCCATGATTTCCGGTTGTCTTGCTATCTTCACAGTTTTCACCACAGATGATTTCTTCAATGCACTACTCATCGAATTCGCATTCGCCTCTTGCCTACGCTCCTCCTCCTGATGCACCACCCTATGGCCACCGTCGATTTTCTCTTCATTGTGATTAGAAAAGCGCGCGAATTCGCGTAGATGACGCGGTAACTGCCGCAAATCTGTCTCGGACTTGCCCTCAATCACTTTTACTGGCGGCACTTCTGCATCACTTTCGCTCGCATGTCCTGGCGCAACTGGCTGCGACTCGGCTCCGCTCTCCCAATCGCTATCGGGCGGCATAGCCAACTTGTTGCGTCGTTCTTTCACACGCTTGAGAAACTCATCGCTGATGTCGGTCTTGGGATGTGGCGGTTCGTGCGGTTGGTGTCCCTGTTGTGTCTCGTTCACCTTAGAAATCTTGATTATCTTCTGCAAACGCCGCTCCTCGCGCTCAGCCACCTTACTCAGCCACTCTTCGGCCATCTGTTGACGGAACACTTCATCCTCAGTGAGTGTGGGCAACTTTGGCGCTGGCCGGTATATGTCACGCATAGGATGCTGTGGCATTTGCAGTGTAGCTGGCGGATTATTCAACTCTTCCATGAGTCGGCGTCGTTCATTCTGTAGGCGATCAAATTCCATGCGCAACTCTTCTTCTTTGCTACTGATATATTTGAGCTGTTGTTCCTGTATTTCGCGTGGCAAGGACGCACGTCGCTGTCGCTCTGGCGCATGCGGACTGTAGAGCGGCTCTTGCGTAGTTGATTGCACGGCAGGCGATACTGGTGCTGGTGAGACGCCACGTCGCGTTGTGGTGCTTATGTATGTAGGATTAGGATCGCGCTCGAGCACTGAGTAGCAACTAGCGTGGTGTGGACGTTGCTGTTGTGCCACAGGTTGCAACAACGGCGCATGCGAGCGGCGCACATTGTAAGCGTTGTAGTTGTCGAAGTACTGCGAGTTGGACGAGAGATCGTTGGTGGAAGCGGAAAGCCGTGGCGCGCGTATAGTACGTGGCCGTTGACGCTGATAGCAAATCTCCACCTCACGCGCGAAAGGACGCGTGATATTTTCGGATGAGCCAAAGTCGCTGGCATAGCGTGCCCAATCATCTGCAGCAGCAGATTGCGGGCGATCGTAGTTGTTAAGCGGTTGTTGTGCTTGCGGCTGTGTACGTTGTGTGTTCTCTGAGAGATTGAACATAGATTCAGCACGTCGGAAGCGAGATGCATCATCTACTGTGTCATATTGTGCTGGCGATGGTGGCACCTTAGGTGCAGCGCCATTCTCCATTACAATGGGTATGTGGTATGAACGTTGTTGTGTTTGTTCCCTGGGCATTGAGCTTCTATCGGAGGTAGCTTGCGCATAACCATTGGAGTGCACGCTATTATTGCCATTGCGCTGTTCAATATGTATGGGTATATCATATGTGCGTCCGGTAGCAGGCGGATTATTTGCGTCTTTGTTGCCACCATTTGCCCAGCCCTTCAATTGACGAGAGCGCGCAGAACGCTCAATTTCGCGTTCCAACTCTTGCATATGCTCGTGACGTTGCTTCTTCAGCTGATCGAAATGATCCTTGAAATTCCACTGTGTACGACTGAGATCGTAAAGTGATGCAGACTTTTCGCGCTGCTGGCGGTGCGCCTTACCCTCTTCGAGCTCCATATTTAATTGTTGCGACAGAGCATCAAAGTCCTTGAACAGTTTGTCATGTTGGAAATTGAAAGCGGAATGCTTATTGCTTTCGCCGAGCGGTGGTGCGGTGGCTGGCGTCTCACTAAAAGCACCAAATGCGCCCGCTGTTGCTTTGGCACGTTGCCTAAATTCTTCATAAGCGTTGCCGCTGCCGTCACCACCACTTGAGGATGGACCCACACTGCCACCATTCGCTTGGCTATTTTTAATATGATCTTCTCTTTTTGTGGCATCCGCTGCTCCGCCAAACGAATGATCGGCGAAGTGGGATGAGCTCGCAAAAGAAGTGTTGGTTGTGGATGTGGTGGCGCCAGGGTAGGCGAAATTTGTCATGTTTATTTCGTTTGCTTTTTCGTTTGTTTCTTCGGTGGTTGTTTTTGCATTCTCTGTTGTATTTAATTTTATTGCTGACATAATTTCACTATTTCCGCTTCTGCTTGACGTGCCATCGCCAGCAAAGGGATATTGTAAAGTTTCTTTGGATGGTTCCTTTACGGGGAAATGCAGCAAAGAGGGTGTGGATGCGCTATCCAAGGACTTATCGCCATCCGACTGCCGCTCGTGCTGGGAATTGCTGTAGTCATAGACGACTTGTCCATTCTCTATGCGTTTCTTAGCTTCATATGAGCGCGTCTCGATATTGGAGTACCGCTTAGGCAGCGTACTCTGCAGTTGGACGCAGTAGGTGTCACCAGGCGATGCTGTAGATGATTCTATATTAGAGAAGCGCTTACGATTGCTATCGAAAATATTGCTTGAACCCATGGATGGAAACATTTTCGCCAATTCACTCTCGACACTTTGCATTTTGCCTGAGGCTGATGGAAAGCTGCTATTTGCGTAATTATTACCACCGTGCGAATCGAACGCTCTAATATTGGTTGGTTCGGACGCGTTTGCGTTTGAATACTGGCGAGAATCGACGCTGGTGGCTGGCTGCTTTCTTTCAGCTGCTGGTGCGCCACCCTGTGCAGCAGCAGCGGCACTCGATTGCCTTGAGTTATTTTCAAGCGATGATGCCTGTTGTTGTGATGATGAGCCAGCGACGGAAACAACAGCAGCATCAGCATCAGCTGCCTCGCCATTGTTCTGTCTTAGCAATAGCAAGCGCTGTGGTTGTGACTGGTTCGTTTGATTCTGCTGATGTTGCTCTTCTCCATTTGCGAAAGTGGCTGTTGTTTGCTCATTAGCATTTCTATAATTTGTTGCGTCATAAACGCGCTGGCTGCTAGTTATACTCGACCCGATCGACGAGGTAGTCGATGTTGTTCTTACTTGACTTTGTGCTTTCGCCGCCGTTTCGGAGCTCTTCGATGGCACTGGCGGTGGTGGCACTGGTGGCGGTGGTGGCGTGAGGCTTTTACGTAATTTCTTCATGTACGCTGCCGTTTTCAATATCTGCTGCTCCTCTTGCTGCAGTTCAGTATTGATTTTTTTCACCTGTTCTTCGGTGAATTCATGATAGCCACGTCGTTCCAGAAATTTCCGATGCGCATCCAAAAGTTGATCGGTCTGCTTCTGGGCACCAACTGGTGGCTGCTGTGAGGAAGGAGATGTTAACTGCTGTTGTTGCGCGGGCGATAGACAAACCAGCACATTTGGATCGGCTGACGTTGGCATGCCTAGCCATGGCGCATCGATGTAGTGCGAGGGAGGTGCCGGCACTGGTGGAGGTGATGGTGAATGCCTTACTTTCGCAGTGGTGAGATCACGCTCTTTGTCTTCCGGACCGCCGAGCTGTTTAATGACCACTGTGTGGGTAGTAGTTGTGGAGGTGGCACTGCTCGGCGTTGTGCGCTGCAATGTCGATGATGGCGCACTTGTATGCGGTTGCTCGTCCGTGATCGACAATTGCAGTTCGCTTATGTGCGGCAACTGGGGCAGCGGGTATGGCATAGTGCCGTCTGTCTTTTGTTGCGCTACCAAATTCTGCTCTTGTGTTTGCGTTGGCGGTTTTCCTTGTAACTCACCTATATTCTGCGCTACTGTGGCCAGCTCTACAAGCACTTCTTCGCCAAACGGCATGGATGCCAATGTTTCGGTGCATAGTAGACGTAGTTTTTTAATGGATGCATCCTTTTTGTCACTCGACTGCTTCAAATCGCTATTAGTGGGAAGCTGAGATGCATTGTCTTCTCCATCTGTGTTCTTCCAGTAATTGTACTGACGTTGCTGCTGTTCATCTGAAATGGGGGAGGTTGCTGTCAGTGGTGGCGTCATCTCATTATCTGTATGTGGGCGTGAGCCAACATTGATGGCCGTGCATTGACTGTGTTGGGTACTGTCGGAGCAATGGGACTCGGCGGATTCCTGGCGAGCGAGCAAGGACAATGAGGTCAAAGCGGGATTAGTGGAGCAAAGTGAGTTTGTTGTTTGTGGGCTCTTTTGTTCTGTTGTGTGTGTTTGAACATAGGTGGATTCATGTATGGCGCGTGTGGGTATGGGTGGTGGAGCTGTCGACAGTGGTTGTTGCTGTATTTGAGAACCTGTAAAATCACTATGAAAATCACTAGCACTAGCACTGGTGGGTGGTGGTGGTATGGGCGGAGGCGAGGGCGAAGCTTTCTGTGCACTATTAATATGATCAAAATTTAATTCACTCGAACGCGTATCGACGGCATTCCCGCACGACGTTGTTATTGTATTCGGTTCTACCGTATGTGAGTTTAGAATATCGCGCACGCTATTCATTTCCAATTCAATATTTTTAAGCAGCACTGCTGGGTCAACGTTTAAACTATCACTAGTCGCAGTTGTGGCTGGCGGATATTTCACTTCGATGCTGCTATTCAGGCTGCTGCTGCTACCGCCAGTATCCGAGCTGCGCAAATATTCACACCTCTCCGTTATTGTCTCTGAGCTCATCTCGGTCTCCGTCTCCGACTCGCTAGTAGTGGTTGCCGCGCGGTTATATGCTATTGTTGTTGCGCCACCACCGGAGGAGAGTGTGTGCTCACCACTTGGCTCTGCTAACAATTGCAAGCTTTTCAAATTCTCAAATATTCTACTTTCGATGGGATTAATGATCGCGATGTTCGCTGTGTTAGTGTCAATATTTGTGCCAATAGTGGCTGCCGTTATTTGCTCAACACTTCTATTGTTAATTGCAATACTTTTTTGCGTTTCATTATTTTCTGACAGCTTTGTTGATGCCTGATTAACAGGTGTACTCTCGCGGCTATCACTTAGTATGTTTGTGATGGCTACTTGCTCCTCGCTGACCGGTTTTGTTATGATTTCTCGCACGTCCGTGTCGAGGTCGATCATTGAACGACAGCTGTCTTCCCGCTCATCATCGCCCTCTGCCTCCGCATCGAGCTCGACTAGATCGGATAGGCTGCTAGATGCCGAGCTACTCAAATATATTACTTCAGCTGCTTCCGATTCGGGTGTGTGCTCACTGGACAAACGTATACAACTTTCTTGTGCTGGTGTTGTAGCGTCGATTATCTTAGCCGCCACTACCATGGCTACTGGCTCCTCGCGTATCGGTGAGGGTTTTTTTGGCAACGCGCCAAGCTGCTTTTTTGCATGACGCCGGGAAAAGTCCAGATTGCTGCGCGGAAATATCTCGTTGGCTTTACGCACTTTTGCCACTGATGGGTCATGCAAATCGTCACCGGAGAGTGTTGTCATCAGCGGATTTTCAGAACAATCACTACGTGTGTCACTCATATCGCTATTCTCCTCAATAATACTGTCCAAATAGCGCGGACTTAGCAGCTGGGGCAGAAAATGTGTTTCTAGTGCGACACGTTTTTGTGCGCGACGCTGCTTTAAGTCCTGCTGTTCCTGACTTGGGGTGGCGGGCAGCTTACATGCAACCTCGTAGTTATCATCGGAATCGGGTGATAATGTGCGTATGCTCTGCGCATAGTCCAGTGCGCATGCGCCAGCTGCTGATTCCGTCTCCGACTCGGCTTCGCTAATTAATGGAGGGTTGTCATTGTACTCGCTGGAGCTTTCATCGCTGAGCTCTTGTATTTGTACGACATGTTTATTGAGTATCGATTGTTTGGACCTACCCAGTTGTGATGTGGGGCTATCAGCATCAGGCAGTTCGACTTGATAGTTGAGAGGCGATGTTGATTCGGTGTATTGTTGGATGTGGTGTATAATGACTTTACCTTCATCGTTTAGCTGATTACACATACCTGTCGTGCTGGTACTTTCTGCGATGGCTTCGGTTATAGTTGGTTTTTGATCAGGAATAGCTTGTTGTACGACGACACTGGCGGTCGCTTCCCGATTCCCCATCTCCCGCTCTATCTTATGCACGATGACTTTAGCACCTTCACTGGACTGTGATTTCTTAGCATCCACTTTGCTCGTTCGCTCATTCTGTACGATGAATTTCGGCTGTGCTTTCAATTGCTTTTCCGCCAACTCTTCCCCCTCTTCCTTTTCGATCTTATGTATGATCACTTTTGATTGCTGTGATTTGCGTGCTAAATCGGCACCGTCCGCTGGTTGTTGTGCAAGTTGTCTGCCATTCACAGCCGTCTGTATGTTTGTTGATTGCTTTTGTTGTTCATGTATCACATCTACGTTATACCCGTCCGGCACCTCAGTGACCCTTCTGTGCAACTTGTCGCCAGTGTTCGCCACTTGTTCGACCTTGTCAATGTCTCCATTTTTCTTGTGCTTGTCTTCCTCTTCACTTGCCTCTCGTGCTATTCGGTGCACAATCACTTTAGCCATTTGCGTTTTGGACATTGGTTGCAACGTGTCCAACTCTCTGGCACCGAGTATGCTGCGATCTGGTCTGGTCATGCCGCGCAAATCAGACGATGCTGCTACCGTTTCTGCCGTTGTTGCCATCTTTGTACCTTTGATGGATGTTTTTGACTCTTTATTACCCATCGCAGAGTCTATCACACCGCTCACTCCACCCGCACTTGTCACTGTTTCGCTGTGTGCCGCTTCCGTATTATCTAATTTCGAAAAATATACATCTGCATCTGCATCTTCCACTCGGTTGCACTCTTCGCGGTCAACTGCGGTTCTGATCGCTTGGTGGCTGGTAGTGGGTGCAGTAGCAGCATCGGAATCGTTCGAATTGAAATTGTCACACTGGACGAACGCAACAGTAGGAGCGGTTGAGTCTACTTTCCGCACATCTTGTGAGCTCGCGTGCAGTTGTGTAGAGTTTGCTTCGCCTTCTGTGACAAGCGGAGGTGAAAGGTTGGCAGTAGGTGTTGGGGATTTTAGTGGTTTCGGTGGTTGCGGCTGATTAGATTGCTCTCGTTGACTTCGACTCTGACTTTGATTGTCTTTTTTGCCGGTTTCCTGACGGCTTTGACTGGTTTGTTGATTTTCTTGTTGATTTTGGTTTTTACTTTTATCTTGTTGTTGGGTTTGGTTTTGTTGTTGGTTCTTCTGACGATTTTTATTCTTGTGTTTCTTGTTTTTCTGGCGATAATTTGGCATTATATCACAAATAAATATTTATTGCACTTGTTTCTTACTCAACGCGATCGATTGCCGATCACTATTGATTGACTAATTCTTTGGCCCGTGCTCAAAATGTGCGCCTTGTGTACAAATGTCTCAGTACTACTACCACTATGACAATTGGGTCAACCGCGCACGTTCTCGTTCTGGTTGCGTTGCGGTGATTTTTCAGCGTAATTTTGTGGTGACTAAGGTCGGGTGCCCAGGAAAAAAATAATTATTTTAATGAAATTTGCTGCGTATGAAAAAGTTTGCTCAATCAATTGAAATTCGTATTGCGTATTTCAAAATTTCCGCTAATTCGTTTGCAGTTGCTGCTATTTACGCTGCTGCTTCTTGTTCGTTTCGGTTGTCGAAAATCGTTGACGCATTCTGTTCGACTGTAGGTCTGTGAAAATACTGAGCGATAGCCTCTAAGCGTTCAACAAAGTACCACCGACCGGCGAGCGGTGAGCATACAACGGATAATCATGCTGCTGGCGGACGGACCGCCAGACATTATTGGGCACGCGCACTTCCCTAAATGTCGCACATATAGTACATATGTATGTTATGTATGCATACAATATTGTTGCCTTTTAGGCTTCGGGAAACCAAATTTTGGATATGCTTTTAGAAAACTGTTGCCGTTGGTTTTTTGTTTCTAGGTATTTGGCACTCATACACACGCACTCAGTCGATTTCATAACAGCAATAGCAACATCGGTCGTAGCTGACTTTTTCGAAATTCACATATGCACATATGTAAGTGCTTGCATACGCGTAATAAGAAAAATGTTTCACTCGATTTGTTTTCGAAAACCACAGAGAAAATTTTGAGTAGTTAAAGGGAAAAGTTCTGAAAAATTTCGCGCTTCGTTTGCTCTTGTGCGCGGACGGCGCGCGATCGTTAGCTCACCCGCTCGCTCGCACGTCACGGAGAGTCGCTGTATTGAACTGAATTGTACAATGCGGGCAATGTTTTGGTCGCGCTCTCGACATTAATAACATTTATTGCTATTTTTTTCTTTCGTTTTCTTTTTTGTTGACTTTTTGTTTGTAGCTACAACAGTTGTTGGTTACCTAGTTGGTTTGCTTGGTGCGCCAAATGAGCGGCAGATTTTGTGAGTACGCTGCCGCTGCGAGTGGTCTGGCCACGGAAATAGAAGTGCGAGTGAAATTTGAATGTTTTTTGAGCGCTAGTTTCCCACACATATTTTCAGTTCAGGACTGGGCGGAGGGAGGTGGGAAAAGCTAAATAGCAAAATTAATGATTCTAGTTTGTGTATGTGTTGTTTGTATGTGTTGTGTATTATAAAAATATACTAAACAGGCATTTTCGGTTTGGCAACAACGAATACAGGGTATGACTGAGAGCGCGCTGCGAAGCTAATAAAGAAGTGAAAGTATAATTATTGCGAGATTGTTTGGATAGAACATGTTTTTCAATAGCTATTAATTTTATAAATGACGGGTAAGAGATCAGATCGCAAAATGTATGATACAGTAGACTCTGTTTTTATGCGGTTTTGAAATAGTGCGGTTTTTTTTAAATTAAAAATTAATTAAACCTATCGGGAATTGTACATATAAACAAGATTCTAAACCAGCTAAGCAAAAACTCATCACACACTACATCAAAAATGCTAACCTTACAGGTATGGAACCGCCTGCATCACCATCCAGATCAGACGTGTACATTTCCTCAAGTGACGGAAGTGATTTTACGCCAAATCCTAAACGAATGCGCAACATGCTGGTATTGTCTGATTCTATTTCTGACGATGTAAATTTATTTTTCGATTCTGACGTTTCTTAAATAAAGATATAATTTTCAAAAACACAATTTTTTGTTATAATATGGGACTAGTACCCTTTTTTTATGCGATTTTATTACATTATTTTAGATTTATGCGGTTCTTAGCACTTTTGAAACGTATCTATAGTTTTACTATAGAACTGGTAGCTTTTTTTATGCTGGGTTTTTTTATGCTGTTTCTTGCGGAACGTATATACCGCATAAAAACAGAATCTACTGTATTTATTTTCTAATTTATGAAAATGAGACTACAGAAAATGTTTCAGCGAAAGCCAACTGAACTGTATTAAAACAAAACTGTAAATTATTACAATCACAATCGGTGTACAACTTAGATACCGGACATGCCTATAAAAGTAATAGTGGTATTCACATCGAGCTCATTATTGCCGTTATTCGTTATTCGGTAACTTTAGTCATGTACAACGTTGCCCGATTCATAGTTTTAACTGCAAACTACAGTTTTTAGACAAACTTGCGGTTTTTTTCCAAATTTCGTCATGGTACAGATTACAGTATTTCCGAAGTTTCAGATTATTAGATATTAAAATTATATAAATAAACATGTATACGAGTATAATGGCGCTTACACTGTATTTACTGGTTATGTAAGTATATAGTTCGTTACAACTAACTCCCTTGATTGTCCCCTTTAGATGGATATAAGCCTAAACAGACGTCGGTGTTAATCGAGATTACGGGTACAGTTAATTCTGATTAAAATTGTAGATCACAGACGGTTGTTACGAGGATTAGTGAATAGCTAATTAGCTAATTGGATAGTTTTGTCAGTAAAATATGGACCGCATCCAACAAATACGGCTATTAGCTGCACAGGTACTAGGAAATAATTATTTATTAAAAAAATTGTAAATTGCAATTTTTCAAACTGCTCCGAAATATAATGCTATTTCAATCGCGTTAGTGCGAACTAGTATTGCATCCAGTCTTTCTTGTTCTTCTTTGAAAAAAGTTTCATTATTTTTCATTCACAATAGATTGATACTAATTGCCATTTTTCGGCAATGTTGCCATCGAAAAATCCCCCAATCCACTTAAATTATGAAAATTAAGTCAAGTTGTCAATTCGCATTAGTTGCACTTAATTTCTAGGATAATTCCAAATTAAGTCGTTAAACTCGATTAACGCCACCTTCTGTCTGGGCTGTAAGATACTCTCTGAGAATTCCGAAAACCTCAAAACAGTAGTGGCTGCCAGCTTGAATTGCAACTCGGAGCTTTTGAGTTTGTAAACGAGCACAAGGTGTTTCAAATACCTATTTCATAAGCTTATGAAGAACTGCAGTTCACGTATCGTAGGCGAATTGAATTTTCGAGTATAATGTGAACGTGGCATTAGTACTAATAGTTAACAAACCGAGTGGCATAAGCAAAATTAAAAAAAAAATGGTTTTTCTTAATGATGCTAAGTAAGTCTCAGTAATCAATTAAGCTCGCTAATTGCTTTGCCTCTTTATAATCATCAATCACAATCTGTCTTCCTTTTCTGTTACCGATTGGAGAATATTACAAAAAATGGTATAGAAAGTATTTGTAAAAAAACCTTTCATGTGAACTGAATGCCGCCTACAGTTTAAAATTAGTTTATTTTTGTAGGAAGAGTTGAATATTTTTCGCTAGAATATATACTAATACAGCTGTTAAGTTTTTCTACCACAATTGGTGGTAAGTTTTTTCTTAGAAAAATGGGAGATTAGAATGAATTTTGGTAAGTATTGCAAGACTGAAGACTTAAAGTGGAACTCTGAGAGTAATTTTGAGTCATGACGTAGTTGTAAATGCGCTTTAATGGAGAATTGCGTGGAAGGTGTATAAATAGCGAAACTTTGTAAATCAAAAATGAAACGTTAAGTTTAACTGTAAGGAGAATAAAAAATAATTTGTTTACAAAAAATGTAAACAAAAATCAAACATTACGTCAACTTAACAACTGACGCTCCCGCGATATGCGCGAACTTTTGTATTCTCTCTGCCGTTGATTTTGGCAATACCGAGAAACACAAATATATAAATATTTACCCATCTATGTAAATAAAATTAATGTGGAAAATATTTTTCTCACCAATTCAAACTCGAACCTGCCAAGTTGGTTATCATTTATTAAACGAAAATGAAAAATTTTAGGGAATTTAATTCAGTTTAAAAAAAAAAAAATCAAATAGACTTCATATCGAGTTATATTTCAACTAGTAAATTAGTTTGAAGTAAATTCAGTGAAGATGATGATAGTAAAATGAAACGCTCCCGTTTTTTCTAATAGCAGTTGCCTCTCGGCAGACAATGGCAAATCTCCAAATATATTTCTCCCTTGAAAAAGGTCCGCATAAAAACCCAGCTGCCGCTCGGGGGCGGTATAAAACTGTAGGTCCCTCCATTTGAGTTTTTCTACAAAGTAAGCCATGTTGAGTACAATCAGGTCACACACACTTTCAAGTATGTCGAAATTTCTTTTGCGTGTTTTTTAGCTTCATGACAACCATCGATATCGATAACTATGGTTTGACAGCTGAGGATGGCAAACTGTATTGACATTCATATTCGGTAAGGTTTGGCAAGTCATCGTGAATCGTTTAACGCCAGAACAACGCTTCCAATTTGTGGAAATTTACTTCGAAAAAAAAAATGAAATCTGTTCGCGAAGTTCATAGAAGTTCACTGGCGGCTTCAACAGTTCTTATTTCTTTCGCAATTAGGAAGGAACTGCCGTTACAATGAATGCATCAATTTGATCTTGCGAATAATCTGAGATTTTTGTTACAAATTTCCATCAGGTTGATGTCTTGGATGTTGAGTTGCTTAGATCGATGGCGAATCGACATACTCGCGAACGATAATTAATTTCATATTAATTCAGTTATGTTTTTATAAAGACACAGTTTATGCAACACTTCACTTAGTTTGGAAACTAGTGGATAGTTAGGGCACTCCCTTTCAAAAAAATTGAGAAACTCGAAGCACTATTTGGAAGCATATCTTTTTGAAACACCACAAATAATTCCAAAAATTCAAGAAATAACAATAAATGTGATTTATTTCATCGAAATAAAAAAAATTTATGTTGCCCACGAACGTTTTCATTTTCGAGCGAGTATTAATTGCTTTTGTTCTTTTTCTTCATATTTTTTTTTAATGTAGAGCATATGGGGTAGCACTGAACCTAAAAACCGTCTTTGCAAAAGTTTTGATTTTTCAGAGCTTTAAGAGTTTTCAATTCGTTTTGAAATTGAAATGAATACTAAAGCCAGATGGTGGGACATTTTAATGAAAAAATTATCTAAAGTGAAAAATGAGACATTTTTACATTTAAAAATATAATCCAATTATCAATGCACAATTGATCAGAATTCAACTATGAATAACTGTCCTTCTTATATAATTAATCGTTCAACCGCTAGCGCGTTCTGTCCATCAATCAAAGTGCATATGTATCAGGCTACATATCAATAAAAAATGCATTCAAGAAGCTCCTTAAAGTCCGATGTTTTTAGAATTCCGTGGAAAACCCATACAAATGTTTAAATAAATGTCCAGATGGGTATTTATATCAGGCTAATGTTATAAATGGTGGTTATGAATGTGAAGAAATCTTTTAAAATTTATGGTTGGAGGATAATTGTGTTGAAAACAATTTTTTTTTTGTTTCTATAAAGCTTCTGTTTTTCATCTAGCTTTGTGTTTAGTTTTTGATCACTTTTTCAAAGAATTATAATTTTTAGATTCAAATACCCTATGATCAGAAAGTACCGGGAACTTTTAATTTAAACGAACCGCGCACATGAGAACCGATTCATATTTTTTTCTTATGTTCGTAGGGCTGTAAGACACACATCTGTCACTTTTTAGCGCCATCGGATCATTAGTGTCTGCCTGGCCGGCCGAAAATGTGGGCAAAAAATTATTGGATTTTGCATGATGATAGCGCTCCATCGCACCGAGCCCGAACTGTAAATAGTAAATACTATCGTGCAAGCACCGTATTCACCTAATATGGCCCCGTGCGACTTGTTTTGTTTCCGAAGTTAAAGTTACCAGTTCGTGGAAGGAGTTGAAGGCCATTCCTTCGTCGACCTAGGGATGCATGGAGGACTGGGTTAAACGTTGGCACATGTGTGTTGCTTCAGACGGGTCATATTTTGAAGGAGATAAAATAAATTTGACTGAAATTGAACTCTGTTTTGTTTTATTTAAACATTCCCGGTACTCTCAGATCATAAGGTACGTCTTCCGATTTCTTTTCAAATAATAGCGTAAGATTTTTGCAATAAAAAAATAAATATATCTATGTAAAGGGTCTTTCAAAAGACGCGCTTAGATGGCGCTACTATTTTGATTCAAAATACCGCGCTTAATAATTATATTTATGTGATTTAAGTGTCCACCATGACCACTTCTAAAGGTAAAATCGTCGAGATATTGATATTCAGCATCACTTCGCGCTACAGCAGCAATAATCTCAACAGAACGCCCTGTTTTTGGTCTGCCAGTCTATATGCCTTTTCTATCATCGACAGAGCCAGTTTCTTGATTTCACCAGCGGATGAATTGTCGATTTATTCGGATGATTATTCCCACCGAAGAAATTAGGAATTTTCCGATTTGTTCTTCTTAAAGATCGACTCTTTAGTTTCGGCCATAATAAGTTTCAATAATTTTAACGCGTTGCTCCATCGTTCAAATTTGGTGATTTAACTCCTAAAAAATGTCAAAGATGACATAAAAAGAGGAGCCGCTTAGTTATTATATACTACTTGAAAGACCTTTGATATATCAATTTTACTTCCACGACTGAAAAATGTGTTTTGAACTCTTTGGGAATTTGTGGAATTTTTTGGGTAATTGAGGGATTTTCCAGATTTTTGTGGAAAATCTGGCCGAAGATGTGTAGCATCATTATGCTCCCTAATAATTATCAACACTGCTCAAGTGAAAAGTGATCCAGAAAGTGTATTTTTTTGTTATATTAAACAACCTGTTATGCAAACAGAAACTTGGATTTGATCCACCCTGTACAAGAACATGTACAAATAAAAACTACTTTCGTGTATGTATCATTTTAAATAATTAATTAAATTTAAGCTTAAGCAAATAAATACTCTTAAAACTGGCTGATTAGTTTGAGTCATTTGTGCTTCAATGCTAGCGCTAGCCAACTTTATTGTTCGCCATTCTCACTTTTTTCTTCGCACTTGAGTGTAGAGATTAGTTTTTAAATTGATTAGCACAAAAATTCGCGAAAACTAGCGCTAGCCGTCAACTTTGTTTATATGTTGATTTTTTATGTATTTTTTTAATTTTAATTTTTATTTTTTTGTTGAATAATCTGAGCTAAGCTTCAATTTCTGCTCTACTTTTGTAGCACTAATTAATAAGAACGCGCTGGAAATAATTGGTTTTTATTCAAAGCATTCACAAAAAATGTATACATATGTACGTATGTACGTATGTACATATGTAAACATGCAAATGCATGCGTTTGAGCGACTATCAGCTTGTGATCTCCCACCCCCAAAAGCCACCGCAATTTGCTCTATGCACATACAGAAATAGTTTTTGTGCTTCTCTTCATCGCCTAACTTTGTTAGTTTGCATAGCCCTCGACAATTCACTGAATGTGACCGCTTTGTTTATTGTGATTTGCGTTTCGTGGCTTTGCTTCTGCTGCTTTATGTTTACTATTGGTGATGATGTCACCTGTAGCATTACCGGCTCGCGGCTGACTGTCCGACCAGCTGCTCCACAACGATCGCTCAGGCGATAAACAAGTTGGCATACAAAAGCACAGGCTTATAGAGATAGAGCTGTATGGATGTGTGTACGTGCGTATATGTGTGCGCTGTGTAGAATCGCTTGTGATTGTGCTCATTCAATAATTAACAAATATAAGCGGGTTTCGGCATATGTGCCCTAATGTGTATGTGCATACGTTTGTGTGCATTTGAAAAAACAAAAAAAAACACAAAATTGCACATTGTAAATTTTTTATACAGTAATAATTTACATGAGGCTATTTTTATACCTATCAGTTGTTTTTTGTTTTTATTTCTTATTCAATTTTGAACGAGTATTTATTGCGATTTTATGCCATTCAAAATCTTTTATTTATTGCAAATTATTTATTTACTCCATACACACACACACACACATATTTATTTTTACACTTTTAGGTTGGGATCTCCCGCCGATTCTGTGTTCGTTTGGCAATTTCTGCGCCCCTTTTTGCTAGTTGCCCTATTGCCGGCGCGACGGTCAAGCAAGTACTGTCAGTTGCCACCAACGGACACTTGACAGACTGTGACTGCGGCAAGTGAACGTCCACCAGCAGCGCTCACATGAATACATCAAACAAGTATGTAAATGCATTGCATTGGCTGTTGCATGCAGCATTTCGCGACTGCTACTCAATTTTGTGGTTAGAGGTTTTTCGCGAATTAGCGAATCTGCAAGCGGCAAGTGCCACAAATAGTATGCGGCAGCGTAGCTAAACACAACGTGAGTAGAGCGCGCTAGCTAGCGGAAGTCATCACAAGTCTTTTCTTTGCTAAGCGACAGCAGGTGAGACGCGCGCTTTGACACCTGAGCGCCAAAATGTTGCGATGGTTATTTTTACATTTTGCTTCCGGAGTTGATGTGTGTGAGATTGGTTTTGCAGGTTTTTTGTTTTTGTTTTTCGAAAAACTATGTATGCATGTACATTCAAAATATTAAAACGAAATTGTGTACAAAAATGTGTTAGAAAATTTTCAAATGAAATATAATCGCAGTATTTGGCGTAATACTGATATATCAACTAAATTTATTCTCTCTCTCTTACAAATTTTCTTCTCTTATACCTACTTCCTACCGCATTGGTGGTTCTAGATAGTCCAATCTAAGTGAAATTATTGATACTGGTGTGTTATTTGACGCTCGATGCTTATTTTAAAGTAATTTAAATTGCACCTTTTTAAAATCATATCCAGTACCGGCATACACTCGACATATTTGCTCACAATTTTTTTATCTACATACTCTAAAGTTGTTATATATCCCTTTTGCGCATTCGAGGCTAGAAGACGAGTAGGCTGACTTTATTTGGAGATCAAGTCATATTAGTATGCTTTGCGCTCTTTGCATTTCACTGATCCAATTCCATCCTATAAAGATCGGTGCTCACTCGTTAATCTAAAATCACTACGTAGTAGAAAGAAAGTAGATTATTCTCTTCCTCACATTCGTTTCCGAGTTGATAAATGGAGCGACTGACTCCTCATCAGAGAAAATTAATTTGAAAATTCCTCACCGAACTTTACGTAATTACAACATTTTCTGTTGGGGATGGCTAGAACTAATCCAGTTTCGAATACTCCGATTTCTAGAACTTTGAGAGATTTGAATTCACTTTCAAATCCTATTGGCCTTGATGTTTATTACACACAATCTTATTTCAAAACCTTACTAAATGAATTTTTAACAAGTTTCTAAGTAATCTCTAATATTCTTTCATTGTAATCTGTCAGAAATGTTAAATTTTCTGCATTAAAACGAAATAAGTAAAGTATAAGTTTAAATTATTTTTAATCGAATTCCTAAAGTAAAACATAATTGTATAGCATTAATCTGTTTTTATAGCTTGTAAAAAGTACTGTATTTCTATATTATTATTAAAAAAAAAAAACAACAAAAAAACATTTCCTAAAATTTGGTATAGCTACTAATGGAGTCTTATTTTCATTCTGGAAGTATTTCGTATCTGAAAGTAGGCGGCTATCTCAACCAGTCTATCGTCTTGAAAACCCAGAGCGCCGAAGACCAGTGAAGACCCAGACCAAGATTATACTTATTCAATAAACTTAAGCCAGCCAAATTTTGCCAGCTTTGTGGCTTGTAGCCCTAATGCCTTAAAAGGTAAGTTTAAGAATTAAAGTTTGAAGCGCCTAGAATGAAATGCTAAAAGTTGAAGTGCCAACATCTCTACAGGTAATGGAGGGAGTACACGTTTTGCATACGTATCGTCATGTAGATCAGTCGTTTTACGTTATTTCCACCGCAGCTCAAAGTGCAATTAAGTTAAAGGAGGTCTCTCAAGTAACATGGTAGCTCTTTTGGTCAGTTAACACGGTATTTCTTCGAAATTCGAACATAGCTCTCTATCCGCAAATCTATCTAGAGTATGAGGGACGTGCTAGGGCAATCTTTCCAAATTGGCAGGGTTAGATCGAGGGCAAAATCTACACCAAAGATTGCACCTCTGTCTTCAATGACGGCTCCAAGATGGAATCGGGAGTCGGAGCAGGGGTTTTCTTTAAATCCGCCAATTTATCTATCTCCCTTAAAATGCCGCATACTGCTAGTGTTTTTCAAGCAGAATTCTTTGCGATTTTGCAGGCAAGCAAAATGCTTAGGAAACGCGGGAGCGAGGGAGATATTAACATCGCACGCGATCAAGGCTCTGGCGACGCCATGGTGCAGAACGAAACTAGTAAACTCCTGCAAGGAAGAGATCAAATCTCTTGGGTGTGCAGGTAACATTTCTCTGATCTGGGTTTCAGGACATAGGAACATAGAGGGAAACGAAATTGCTCATGATCTTGCCAGGAAGGAGACCTCCTACCCGGTTATCGGCATCCCGCTGACAGTTATTAAAGGGGAAATGCACAACGTATTTCTCAGAAAAGCGAAAGGTGTCTGTGGATCGGGGAAAAGATACTCGGAGGCGCTAGGCAAGAATGTATTTGCTTAATTTTGTGTAAAGTGGCAATTGGTCGAACTCAAAAATTGTATTTAAATTAAAATGCAGCAAAAATTGTAAGCAATTCTTTGCTTTAATAGAGGAATGCGTAAATAACGGAAATACCCTAAACACAAATATAAGAAAAAATGTGGTTTTCAACGCGCGAGTTACCTATTTATTTTCGTTTCGCCAATCATCCTGGCTTCGCTCTAGTGAGCGTTTTCACACACACTGCCCGACACGATATTTGTATTGAGGTCAAAAAGTTTGCAAGTAATGTGTGTGGCATTTATCATTTATTTATTGATTGAATTCATGGGTGCAGGTAAACCTATGAATGCAATAAATAAATCAGTTATACGTGCAAAAGATTTTAGTTTAGCATATATACAAACATAATGTGTGTGTGTCCGCTTCATTATGAACGTCCAATACCAATATCGAGCGCTCGATTTCGCACACGGCGCACGAGACTCTGGACGGGGAATCCCCGTGTTGTTTATTTATCTATATTTCATTTGTCGTGTTGTGAGAGTAATTTTCTTCATACGGCAACTTGCAGACTCGCAAGTGCAAAGTTTCTTTTTATTGTAGTGTATACCTAATGTTAAGGTAACTCAACGTCAACTTTTTAACGACATCCTGATCCACATCTGATCCGGGGAAGTGGGTATTGCCACTAAATGATGCGCAGCGCCATCTCTTAATTCAAAACGTTCCCGATCAAGACCTATAGTGAACTGATGAAAATTACCCAAAAGACCAAAGTAAAAGACATTTTTCTAAATTTCATTATACTAGAAAATTGAGTAACGGCGAAACGCCATATCGCAGATGGTTACCTTACTCCATGCCTCAAGATAAAGTTTATTGCTTTCCATGTAGACTTTTTTCACATTTGCAGACACAGATAGTAAAAGAAGGATGTTGTGATTGGAAGGATCTGAGTCGGATACTGCAAAGACATGAATAAAGTCAAGGACACATGGAGTGCATGATGAAATGGACGGAACTCTTTAAAGGAATCAAACACGGTAAAACAATAGATAAGGATAACGAGAGATTAATTAGGGAATCCCAAAAGTATTGGTATAATTTGTTTGAAAGATTGATAGATATAATAAACTACTTGGCCTCACATAATTTGGCATTTAGAGCTCATCGAGAATCCTTGAAATTGAACAATAGTAAAAATTCTGGCAATTTTCTAGACTTAGTTAAGTTGTTATCTAAATATCATCCGACATTACGGGATCATATGCAACGTATTAATGAAAAACAACTTAATCAACTTTATCCGAGCCACGACATCCAAAACGAATTAATTACTTTAATGTCTAAATTATTTATTAACGAAATTATACACAGGGTTAAACAAGCAAAATACTATGCCATCTTGCTCGATTGTACCAGGGACGTAAGCCGTGTTGAACAAATGTCAATAATATTAAGATTTTGCAATTTGTCAACTGGAGCTGTAGAAGAACATTTCATTGGGTTTATTGACGTCGCAGAAACAACAGCAGAGTATTTAACAAAATCAATATTAAAAGAACTGGAAAGAAATGATCTAGATATCCAAAACTGTCGAGGACAGGGATATGATAATGGTGCTAATATGGTCGGAGTTAGAAAAGGTATCAGAACAAGAATACTCAATATAAATCCAAGATCATTCTTTACACCATGCGGATGTCACAGTTGTAATTTACTTTTGATAGATGCAGTTAACTCTTCAACGACAGCCAAAACATTTTTCGGCCTTATCAATAAAATCTATGTGCTGTTTTCAAAGTCAAGGATGCGTTGGGAGATAGTAAAAAGTAAATTAAAATTGACTTTACAAATTCTGTCTGAAACGAGGTGGGAGAGTAGAATCGGAGCAGTAAAAGCAATATTTTTACAATTTGATGATGTCATCGAATGTGTGAATGAACTGAAAAATCGGTTCAAGACAACTTGCAAGTTGCTATTGATACTTTACGTTCATTTTGTAGCTAGATTCAAGAATTCCGAAAAAAGGGATTTGAAAAAAGCGTAACAGAAGCTAGATTATTTGTGGACAAAAATAATGAAATTCAGTCTCAATTTACGGAAAAAAGAATAGCCAGGAAAAAACGAATGCTTAGTTACGAATATACTGATAAACCAGTTGAATCTCCTGAAATGCAGTTCAGAGTTATTTATTTTAACACAGTGGTATAATATGCTATAATAGTCGATACCGAATGTCGATTTACAGCGCTCAATGAATATTTTGAGCAAGTTGGTTTTATTTATGATATCAATTATTTGAAATCTATGCCAAAAGAGGATCTTCTCAAACATTTTACTGATTTAGGTACAAAACTTCGGAAAGGCGAAAACAGTATTAACAGTATAATAAAATACAGCCTTTCGAACTATATGAAGAACTTCAGCTTTTTAAAACTAATTCACTAGACTCTATCAATGACGCGAAACAACTCATCCAATACATTTTAGAAAATAATTTAGAAGAAATATATCCAAATGTTGATATTATAATTAGAATCAAGCTCACAGTTACGGTCAGCACAGCTTCCGCTGAGAGAAGCTTCTCAAAGTTGAAATTGCTAAAAACCTATTTGAGAAGCACAATGAGCCAAGACAGACTATCCGCGTTATCAGGTCTGTCAATCGAAGCTGAAATAGCTGATAAAAGCCGAAAAGTTCAACTATTTTAATTTTTGTGTGTAATTATTTTTTGTCATCATTTTATTAACAATAAAACTCGTTAAACTCATAAATTATTTTATAATTTGGCTCACTTAATTTTACGGTTTTTTTTCACTGCGAAGTAAAGAGGCCTCGCGAAGTTGATGTCGCCGACGTACACATTTGGTCTAGCGCCGCCACTGAGAAAAGGTATTCGCATTAGAGCTTTGGGCCCCAAGTAACTGTTTAGAATGCATGCATCTGTGTTTCAAGCGGAGGTGTATGCAGTTCAAGAAGCGATGAACTTTGTTGTGGAAAAACGATGGAGAGGCAGATCCATATATCCTCAAACCACATCAGGGGTAGTGAAGTCCTGTAAATCCAGGCTGAACTATGTCGGCAGACATAATAGCCTGATGCTAACATGGGTCCCGGGACACGTGGGTATCGCGGGTAACGAGACCTCTGACTCCTTAGCTATGATGGGCTCTGAGGCCAACTTCTTTGGCCCAGAGCCCGCTTTGCCACTCCCCTCTGCGGCCATCACGGCCACGGTTAGCAAATGGGTAACTACTACCCACAAGCGAGCTTGGCAGGCTGAGAGAGGCTGCAGATGGACAAAACTGATGTTACCTGTCATGTCCGATCGACTGTCGCAAACCCTTCTGTCATTAAGCAGAGGGGAGTGCAGACGGCTGGTTGGACTGATGACGGGCCACTTTCTGTGGGCAAAGCACATGGAAAGGTTGGGCATCTCAGACACTTCCTGTGTGTCTGCCCCGCCTTCGCTCGAATCAGGTTTGAGGTCTTTGGCACTGATGTGTTAAGAAGCGACCATCTTGGCTCCTTGGCACCACAAGATTTACTCAGATTTCTTCGGAGATCGGGTAGATTTAAAGAAAATTAAAAGGGAATCCAAGTGTAGTACAATGGACTCAATTAATGTCTGAGTGCTGCACTTTCTAGTTGTCCCGACAAAAAAAAAGTAAAAAAAAAAAAAACTGTTTAGCTATGTTGAACTGACAACCACTGTTACTGTTAAACGCTGCTTTGGGCAGAGCACGAATGCCCTCACTCGAGTGCAAACAAAAACCACTTTCTACAAATTCTGCATGCTAGAACACTGCTAACACCATTTGAGGGGCACGAAAAAGCTAGATTTTCGTTAGTCAGTTAATCAAATTGGTGCGGCTCATCGAAGCATGAACGGTTATGGCAGAGCTTGGGGTATGCGTGGTGATGTTGTTGCACACAGATGGTTTTTATGAGAAGCCAAATGTCAGCTAGCACGATAATGAAAAACAACTGACACGCTTGGTGCAATTCGACCAAAATCGCTTACGGGGTTAGGCCACTGTAACGGCGAAAAAATATGCATTTTTTCCAGTTTTTTCAGCTGCACAATGAAATGAATTAAAATTTTGAAAATAATTATTTATGGCGTATGCCCGAACTACTTCATTATTAACTCTTTCAAAGTTAAGTTAGTTGCATAGACAAAATGGAGGACTGACCCTTTTTGTACCCGCGCGTACTAGTGCCCATGGGTATTATAATTTTCTTCACATTACAGTTGTGCGCAACAGCATGAAGGATTCCAGATAGATATATGTAGATAAATATACAAAAACATCCAGGTCTGTCCATCCGCACAATAACGCTAGCAAAAATTAGCATATTTCTACGAAACTTGGGAGAAATATTACATTGAGGCACTTTGGCATTGAAAATGGGCGAAATCGGTAAATACCCATGCCCACCTACCATATAACGGTAATTTTGATTTTACTTTAGATTTGTTAAAAAATTTATTGAGATAGGATAAAACCACGCCCACCTTTTTATATGCTAACTAAATTTAAGTCTGTCTGTTTGATTTGCAAGCTTTAATTGTTCCAAATGCTTATGAGTTTATTTAATTCTGATTCCAAAAATTAACAGTCCATCCAAATAAAATGTTACTAAAATCTGTATCGATGTCGATAACTATAGTTTGATAGCTGATAAAAGTAAACTGTGTTGTCTCGCCCAGATCGAATTCGCTTTGTTTTTGTGGTACACGCGGTCGGCCCAGCTAGTCGGAAGTTGTGTTATGTCGAGTTATTAGTTCGGCCGAAATTAGTAAGTGTGTTACAGTTTCAAGAAAAACGCGTTTACATATAAAATTCAAGGTCGTGAAATATGCGTGAAATTTCACAATAATTTCACGACATAATTGTACTCTGTTCAGCCTCGCAACATGTTGCCAGCGTGATGCTAGCAACATATTTTCACCGCTGTTTAATTTAGACATTTTTCTCGACGTTGCAATTTTTAAGGTGTTGTTCTTTTTTAAACAATTAACAGAAACAAATTTCTTTGTTATAATTTCTACGGTGGCCTAAGTTTTTGAAGAACTTGAACTTTTCGCCTTTAATAATACTACTGCCTTTTTTTCAATTTTTTTTTTTAAGTTGAAATTCGGCTAGCGAAGCAACATATTTTAAGATCTCATTGTTTTAACTTATTTCATCAATTTCGCACCGCGGATATTTGATACTGAGTTTTTGCAATTTTTTGAGCGTGAAATAGCTTTCACTATTAAAACAGTGAGTAAGAAATCAGCAACCCTTTATTTACACTTTTTTGATTGAGCAAACTTTTTCGGTGCGCGCTGTTCCAATTTGAATAATGCATTTCTTTCATGGATTAGGAAAAGTTTTCAAGTTCACAGCCAGACACTAAGTGACCACCGACGTAACGCTGCATAAATCGAGTGTTACGTGGTTTTAATCACGATTTTATTTGAATGTCACGGAAATGTTAAAAGATTTCTTAATTCTTGAGCGGCTACTCCGACTAATGATTTTTTATATTGTAATAATCACTTCACAGTCAATACTTTATCACTTGCATCACTTATTTGCAATACATTGCATTACCGCTAAATACACTGCACGCACGCATACACTTGATTGAGTAAACTTTTTCTTTCCCAAAGAAGTCCTTAACAGCTGATGGCTGGAGATGATCGGCACGATCACTTCAACCGATTCAATTAACCGCGTGCTTCGTTCAAGTGTAAACAAAACTGACTATTCACTAGTTTGTTTGCTTGTTAACAGCTACTGTATTTTGTTTTGTTGTTGTCTGTTGCTATTTTTGGCAACAGCCGCGTGCGCAACTTCCCACGCACGCAACTTCCGAGATTTCCGTAAGTAAATGCAAGTAAATAAATAAATATTCTGTATGTTTGTACGTGATCAGCTCAACACTTTGCCAAGCAATATGAAACTTCAAATTGGTGCGAACAATACTTTAAGAGCACTTCTAACACACTCGAAGAAATAAAAAGAGGTAGAAGAAGACGAAGGCGGAAAACGGAAAAAACGATGTGGTAGCATGCGGCAAGAATAGGCTAAGAAAAAAAGCGAAAATCACTACCGCTACAAACGAAATGAATAATACGCCAGGAACGGAGTTCTGTTACTCACTGACTGACAAAACGAATGCCTTGTCGGCGTGCGCATTCACGTTACCCGGTGCCTGCCGGGAGCACCGACTTGAGTGATCAATTAACGAGCAGCGGCCGTAGTCATCGTCGTACAGCCACTCAACACCAGAAACACAAAGTAAAAAAAAAACCAAAAAAAAAGCACAGACCAAACCAACAATAATAGCTATAAAAACGCTAAACGTACGCGGTATACCACCGCAGTTAGGCACAAGATACCGCAAAGGTGTGGATGCAGTGGGCTGAAGGGTGTGGCGCACTGTAGCGATATTGCGGCCGATTTACAATTAAAGTACTCAAACAACATTTGTTCGTACAGCTCTTTGCTGGATGTGGTGGGCTGTGCGAGCCGAGTTCTCGCGGCTGGCAAAAGCACTGCTACGCGCAGTCAGGTGAGCCGCCGAACCGCCGAGCCGCACCGCTATGACAGTGACAACAATCGGCCGCTCCAAAATGACAATGAAATCACGGCGTCAATGACGGTGGCATTGTATTGTGATGTGCCAAAAATGAAGTACCCGAAGACCTGGCGTTCGAAAGGTAGAATGTTGATACAATAGGTACAATTCGTTGAAAACGTACAAAGAAGATATGGTAATATATATGTATATTTGTATATATTGTATATATGCATTTCACTTCATTTATATAGAAATATAATGTGGCATTCGCTGCTTATCGATACGAGTTTTTGTCATTTGCTTTTTGATAAGCGTAAAAATTGCACTTCCATTACAAACGTACAAAGTACTTTTATTATACATATATACATACATTTGTACATATGTATATACTCAAACAAAAGTTCAAGCATTGAAATTGGTATCAAACCATACGATCTAGCAATACATTTGTCGCAGTGTTCCAATAAAAAAGAAATTCGCTTTCGTCACGGTACAGTTTTACCTCGATGAATGCAACTAAAACTCTTATACATAAATGTCTGGAACCTGCATATTTGAAACATTAGAATTAGATCCCTTAAACATTTGGATACCCAATTTTAAGACATGTTTTTCATGAGTAGTCTGGCATCATAAACATTTTCAAAACGCAATTTGAAACAGTTACACAGGGTTACCGAGAAAATCGTCCTAGTCGTCCTTGCAGTCATTCTTATTTAGGTAATTTCTGATTAATTTGGTTGCATAACATGATGTCCAAAACTTAACCGTTTTCCAGATATTCGGTTTTAAAGATTATGTAAAAACCGTATTTTTTTCACACACGCCTACTTCTTTTTAATGTTATATATATAATTGGCGCGTACGCCCTTTTTAGGTGTTTGGCCGAGCTCCTCCTCCTATTTGTGGTGTGCGTCTTTATGTTGTTCCACAAATGGAGGGACCTACAATTTCAAGCCGACTCCGAACGGCAGATATTTTTATGAGGAGCTTTTTCATGGCAGAAATACACTCGGAGGTTTGCCATTGCCTGTCGAGGGTCGACCGCTAATAGAAAAATGTTTTTCTTAATTTTGGTGTTTCACCGAGATTCGAACCTAAGTTCTCTCTGAATTCTAAATGGTACTCACGCACAAACCCTTTCGACTACGGCGGCCTCCTAGCGATTAAAAATCTAGACAAATAAATAATCCGGCTTACGAAAGCTTTTCCGCTGATGCTGTAGGGGCTATTGTAAATACCAAAAATAACAAAAAAGCAGGTAAGAAATAATTTCCCATTCCCAATCTCGGAGACATTTCTTTTTTTTTGTGGTTAGCCTAAATCAAATGAGAAAGCTGATATAAAGTGTTTGATTAATGGATGGAGAAAGAATTTCGTAACATCAAATAGGCTTCTGCTTCAAAATTAACTGTGCTGCTATTTTGATACCACCCTACGTATTTATATTTGCAATAATACATAAAAAAACACATACAAAATTATTAACATACGTATGTATGTACACACTTACATATCGCCATTTATGTGGCGTGAAATTAAATTTAAGTTAAACTCAAATATAGTCATAGGTAAGTGTGTATGAATAAATAATGGAAAATTAGAGAGGCAAAGGAAAATATAAATGCATTGCGACATATTTTCAAATAATTATTACTTTTTATTTAAGAACTTTAAAAATATTTGTTATTTACCTTAACAGTTAACGGCTTTGAAAATATATAACATAATGTCGGGTACAAAAAGAAAAGTAAAGTAGTAATTAACTATTTACAACATATAGAATTTATTGAATTTTTGCGTAAAAGTTTTTACATTTTAAATATGATTGGCAATGTATAAGACAATTTCTTAAAGTTAATAAGAAAATAAAAACTAATTTGATTCAAATTAATTTAAATACCGTTAATGAAAAACAAAACATTTTAAAAGTATACTCTTTTAAGCATACATATATATGATATGTATTTCTTTTTAATCTGTGCCTTAAAAAAAAAATTATTATTCTTTAACATAATTTAATTTGGATTTTTTTCCAGTTTGCTGGAGTATTTGCAAAATATAAGGTTAATGTTTACAAGGGAATAAATAAACAGCTGTCTTTATGTATGTTTTGGCCAATTATAAGCTCTTAAAGGTACTGCACACATACTCACATATGTACATACATACATGCATAAATATATGTGCGCATGTACGTAATGTTACTCGACTAAGTTCATATAGCCATATACCACAAAAACTTCCACTCTTGTATACACAAATATTTACATTCATACACGTCACTCACATACATATGTACATGTGTGCATACTTAAGCATTTGAGTACAGATAAGTAATTGTTATCTAAAAGCACGAACAATGAGTTCAAATTTATGCGTTTCATTGATGGAAAACAGATGCAACAGCAAATGAGACGCATCTACATACACACATAAGTAGCATACGAACATATGAACCCAGCAGAGAAAATATCGAGTTAAATCTAGTTCTGAATTGGTGCTTTTTCGCGTTAATCCGAACCAGTCTTAGCATGCATTCGTTGTTAATTGCTTGGCCGAGGTTCCAATATAATTACTGGCGTGCGTTTCGTTGTTCTACGCCTTCAAAAAACAAGCGTTTTTTTCTAAGAAAAGTTTTTTTCATCGCAGAAATGTATTTCAAGATTTGCTTTTGTCTACTGAAGAGCAACCGCTATTAAAACAAAACACGTATTCTATCATATAATGATTCATGCTAAAGGAGTCATGTCGAGTATTCGTTATGTCGAGAAAAAATGCAATTTTTTTATTTGCGGTTTGTGCGATTTCTCCATATAAAGAATACTCTTTTCATATGGACCAAAACACCCAATACCTTGAGAAAAAAATGCGTCAGAAATAACCGGGGCTTTTGAACCACTGCAAGCTTGAGCTTTCTTGTACCAAACTCAGTTCGATATAAAATTGCATACTCGAAATTTTTCTAAAAATGCTGATTAAAAGGTTTAAAATTTTGACACAAATTTTTGAGTTTTTTTTTTAATTTGCACAAATGTTAAGAGTTGGAGAAGTGGCTATATTTTTATAGAAAAACTATTAAAATTGAATTGGAATAAATAAATGGTCAAAACTTGTCGATAAGCCCCTGTGCTATAGCTTTTAACGCAGTGCTTATAGTATATTTATTAGGACCACGGCTTAAACACCTTCTTTTTTCACGGGTGTATATTACGTCACTATATAATTTTTAAGAAAAGCGCCTATCAACATCATCGACTGTCTGCTTAATGCTGACTTGGATCCAACTGACAGATTTAAAACTGATGATTGTAGTATGAGAGACCAGGAACATCCTGAGTAACCGAAGATGGTTGAAGAGGTAAAATCGGCAGCATTACAGCATGGAGTGTCATGCTAACAGCAAGAAGAATTGGCAGATTATTATTGGTTGTATAGCAAACAATATCGAAACTATTGAATTTATTAGGAATGATTCAAATATGTACACTGAGAAAGGAAGTAGTTTTTGAAAGGGCTCACGAAAGGTATTAAAAAGTGTAAAGGTAGTGAAAAGTGGATACCCTCCAATTATACCGAGAGAAAAAAGTGCTGTGCACTACAAAAACTTGATCATTTGGTGTCATCGCCGTCTACATAACAAACAATTTCCCTGGCCACCCTTTTCTTATATTCGAGCGAATTGAAAATTGGCTCAGTTTATATACATATTGCTTCAAAAACTTGCCAAGTTTTTTGGCAAGGAAGCCAAAAATTGTCTGAGAGATTAGAATAAAATAGAGTAATTGGAGGTTTGCATTTCGAGCTCAAAGTCTTTTGTGCCCAACATTAATAGATGAACAAAAGTAGCTGGATATGGCAAATATTTTGAATAGATTAATTGTATACTGTTTTGTAAAATAAATGCTAAATATTAAAAAAAACAGATGTTTTAACTTGAGCCTGAATATACTCGTACAGACATATGGTAATTTTGTATGTTATTCTCCTTGTTCGAATTCTCTAGTCTGGTTCTTGTTCTGAACCCGTCTAGTGACCTACTGGGAATATGTCGAATCCCATAGCTTGTACTTGTATACCCGTCTATCTACTCAAACGAGACGCCCTGTATTTTTTACAAGCTCGCAAACTAAAATAAAAGTAATAAATATAGAACTCAAAAAAATTATACATTTGTAAGAAAATAAAAAATAAGCACTTTTTCAAGTGTTGTATTTTTTATTTCCTAGGCATTGAAATATGTGATGCATTACACCGTGCGACAGTAAAAGTTGTTCTGGAAAAATTTGATATGCACGTGAAGCTACAGGTTTAATATGGTAATGCGGCATACTCAGTTTTTCATTTCCTCATCAATACAATTTTTAAAGGACTCGCAAATTTTAAAGCACTTAATTTTAAAAACAAAAAAAAAAACATGGTTTAAATATAGTATCTACCTACGCTCGCTCTATGATAATAATATGAATATCGGACGAAAGAGAATATGTTCAGCTGCTTAAAAAATTTCAACTTCGTTATTATTGCTGTATTTTAAAAACGTACAAAATAGTCGAACTTTCGTCCAATGAAATAAAGTATACGCAATGGATATTATAAAATATCTATATTTGTCCTGGCGAAAATGAGATTTTTTTGTTAATATATTCTGCATGTATTCTTATTCGTTTGATATCCATATTAATATCATGGCGTAAGTATAAGTATTCAAAGCATTTTTGTCAAAATTTAGTATTTTAACATTAAAGCCGTTTAAAAAATTTAATTGATGAAAGAGTGAGGTAATGAGTATGCATTATTACAAATGAAATTCTACTATTTCAGGTGCACATGCAATTGTCCTTGGATAACCAAACAAATTGATTTTTGTCGCACAGTGTTATATGTATGTATATGGCATACGATTATTTTCTTAACGTAACTTAATTGGACATCCTTCACGGGAAGTGCACTGCATATTTACCAAATGTTTATGGTCGTGTAGTCACAATACTCGTATGTTATATTCATATTTTATATTCTATTTTAGAATTACAAGTACAAAATTACACTTACGTGGTTACACTACGTTTCTATTGATTGCCGCTATCGGATATTGAATATACGAGGAGACTAACAAAAGTTCGGTAAATTGATGATATTTTACATGCTTTTGAAAAATCTGGGAAATGATATTCGCGGTGTAATAATCTTATGATTATTATTATTATTTATAGGGTATATATATAATATAGCCCTAATTTAATTACACATTGGCTAAACCTTATGAAAAAAAAGTAAAATCGGTAAAACCGAGGCGAGAAAACGTTAAATTAGTGATAAAAGATCGGCCGAAATTCTACTATCAACGCAGCAAGAAATTCCCTATGTGATTCTTTATGGCTTTTGACATCAATTTATAACAGGTCCGCGGAATAGGTTCAATGAATTCCAAATTGCATGTGAAACTAACGCAGCATCTCTTAACCCTTTGCCTTAAAAGAACGTGTGGAAGAGTGATCCTACTTCCGTGCCTAAAATGAGAACCACGTATCAAACACGTGATGACTTTTACTGGCCAAAAGTTAAAAGCTCGTATCAGACCCGTGATGTCTTGGTCCGGCCAAAAGTGAGAAGCTCGTACGAAGATTGTTTTTACTTTCATAGAAAGTGACACACACAATCGTCACTCGGCTAATAAGTCAAGGGGTTAGGATCATTTGTAAGTGGTATCAAAAATTACAGAACGAAATGTTTTTCATTTGTCGATTTGTCGCTATCTAAATATAGGTTCAAATTATCACTGTATGAATTTTTTAAATAGTAACGAGTTATACGTATACTTCTTAAAAACACTGTTAGTTCTATGTTTTCTGTAAGAAACCTTGAATTTCTGGATTTCCTAAATGAAAAAAAAAAAAAATATATATTAGTACGGTGCATCAGCAACTATGCCCCGGCAGCCGACAGACTGCCGGCTGAGCTGTTCAAACATGGCGGCGAAGAGCTGGTAAGGTGGTCGGATGAAAACATGCCTGCCGATTGAAATTTAAGAGTGCTCTACCCAATCCATAAAAAGGGTGATTGTCTGAATATAGCGTTCAAGGATCTATCGAGCGTATTGTCTGAAAAGCTGAAACAAACCACAACCAACTGCTGGATCTTATCAATGGGACTTTAGACCTGGAAATATACAATGGGCCAGATATTCACAATGCGTCAAGTGTTCTCAGAAGTTTGCACGACGAAAATATCCGACGAGGCGTCCCTTGAAGTGTTTGACAGAGAGATTCTGCGGAAGATGTTTGGGTCTTTGCACGTACGCGACGGCGGGTATTGTAGGCGATGGAACAATGAGCTGTATGAGCTTTACGACGACATAGTGCAGCGAATAAAGATCCAGCGGCTTCATTGTCCGGGCCATGTCGTCCGAATGGATACAAAAGCTCCTGCTCTGATATCAGATAAGCCAAGGAAGAGAAACACCTCCTCTGCGGTGAAAAGATCAGCTGGAGAAGGACTTGGCTTCCAATTGGCACCGGTTAGCAAAAGCAAGGAAACGACTGAGACGCTTTGTTAGACTCGGTCAAAATCGCTTAAGTAGTTATCGCGCCAATCAAAAAGAAGAATACGGCACATTCAACCTCCATTTGAACTTGACAACTTAAATTTTTTTGCTCAAATCCCAACTAAATTGATTATAATTCCATCATAATTTCATTTTGCTGTTCTCTCCTCGCTTTCCATTTTATTGCGGGTAATAGGAAAAACGAAAGAACCATTATGTATATATGTATGTATGTATATCTACTTATCTTGAGAAATCATTATTTTGTGTTTTGTTTTCTTTATCCTCTCCACAATTTCCGTTGACGTTAACATATAAATACATAAATACATAAATGTATATGTACGTAAAACAACCCCACTATTTGTAGTTCAAATGTAGGGCAAACACTGACAGTCATCGACTAATTTTCAATAATTCATAAATTTCCAAAAATTTTCTATGCGCATTAATTTTCTTAAAAATGTTTGTTAACTTGCTAGGATGCACGCCACACATGACAGCAACTATGCGGTGTTGACTAAATGTGTTTATTTATTTATATTCGGTTTTTTTGCTTTTGCCGGTAGTATCTAAGCGTGTATGCCTTGGAGTGGACATTTTATTGTTAGTAATAAGCGGAAAGCGATTTTATTTTGCTTTCCTCTTATCAGTAAGCTGGGGCCATTGAAAATTTCTGGCTGGCTACAGGCCAAATGTGATTTGGTGAATTTGGCAACTACTAAAAATAATAAAAAAAAAACAAAAAAGAGAATAATAAAGACTAAATATTAGGGTGGCCCTTAAAAATCAAATTAACGATTTTTTTCAGTATCATCCTCTCAAGCGGTAATACCACGACCAAATATGTGATATACATATTCATTTTGAGGGGCCCTAATTCAGACACCTCAGTCTTCATATATGAAGAGAATACCCAAAATCGATACTACTATAGTAGAGGATACCACGCATAAATTTTGGACCCTATCTGTTTAATACTTATATTTTGTAATTAATAGGTATTTTATTTATTTAATATTATTATTTTTTATTTGCTTTTCATTTCATCTAATTTGATGTTTTGGATCTCCATATAGTTGTCTGAGCCTTGCTCCTGTGCGTTACGCCTTAACCGCCTTCGATCGAAATCAAAATTTATGTGCTATGCTTTCAAAGTAAAAATTTTCTTCCTGCGTAAGGACCATCCTAATGCACATACATACGAGTATCACATAACCGTATTGCAATGTATTTGATTTGAATTTAAGAATATGGCATCTTATTTCCAATTTTGCGACCCTTTAAATTTTTGGTAATGTTTTTGGTTCACTAAAAATGAATATATATGAAAACTTTCTTACGAAAATCATCAATTAGATGGTTTTACTTTTTTTCTTGCTTGATCAAGTTTTGAATTAACGATTTTTCGCTAAGAGTTTCCTAATTAATATTATTAAAATATAATTATTTATATGGAAACTATTTTAAAATACTTAAATTAAAGAAGTAGCCCGTTTGCATATTGGGAGCTCGAGCTCAACTATTGGAAAGTAACTAATTGGAAAGGACAAATTTAAAAAATACGTGACGAAAACAAAAAGCCTAACAACTTAAACTTTTTAGTGCTTTAGAATTCGTTCTTGACATGACCGCGCCTTTTCTCTATACAATTCTCATTACTTTCCTTAAATTTGTTCAATTGTTTAAATTACTCAACAAAAGAAATTTGTGTTTAAAATAATATATAGCATGTCAGAACTCCATAATTTAAATTTTTCAAAAAAAAATATTGGATGTGCAACTAAGTTCTCGCTGTTTTTTTGATGATGTCAACTTTATTCTGAAAAAATGGTTACAAGTGAATCATTGAAAGTATTGCCCATCGCTGGCTACCTCTGCGTATTGCGGCCGCTTTTCGCGCAGTACTCGGCTCAATCGCATCAATTGAAGTCGATACAGATCCCCAGTGATGGTTTCGCTTGGTTTTAACAGTTCATAATAAATAACACCAACTTGGTTCCACCAAATACATAGCATAACCTTCGCAGCGTGAATATTCGGCCGAGGCGACAACGTAGAAGCATGCCCGGGCAGTCCCCATGACTTTCTTTTCTTTGGATTGCTGTAATGAATCCATTTTTCATCACCCGTCACGATGCGGCAAAAAAAATCCTTCCTTTTTTGCCGCTGGAGCAGTTGTTCACAGGCGAAAAACATCCCTTGGTTTTAACTCATAAGGAACCCAAGTCCCCTGTTTCTGAATCATTCGCAAAGCATGCAATCGCTTGGAAATGGATTGGCGGGTAACTTCTAATACTGAATCAAGCTTTTCTTGCGTTTGACATGGATTCTCATTGAGCGATGCCTGCAATTTAGCGTCTTCGAAAATTGTTGGCCTTCCTTCTCGCGGACGGTCGTCAAGATTAAAATCACCGTCTTTGAAACTACGGAACCAATCTCGGCATGTTGTTTCACTTAAAGCAGCATCTTCATAAACTTTTTGTAGCTCTCGATGCGCTTCAGCCGCCGTTTTTTTTTCGAATGAAAGAGGAAAATCAACACTTCCCGCAAATGACGATTACTCGGCACAAAATCAGACATTTTCACAAAACCAAAAGTATATGATACCAAAACAAAATCAATAATGTGTCGAAACAGTTTATTTACCGAATGTCTAAGCTTGGTTTATGACGTTTAGGTTATGTTAGAATCGACTAGCACACACTGTTGGCGGCATCTATTGACAAACAGCGAGAACTTAGTTGCACACCAATAATTTTTTCAGTTGTTTTAGGAAATTATAAATGGAAAAAATGAAAATGTAACTTAATATCTCATTAGTTGTATTTTTGACAGTTCTGACAGTTTCTGTATAAGGCCTGGTAATGTGACACTGGCTAAAATATTTGGTTTGAAATGTGTCAACTTCAAAAGCGTTAACAAAATTTTCGATTTTTACCCGCTCTCAAAGCATTGTGGATCGTGTGCATAAATGAGATAAAATGAACAGTTTCTTTTAAAACCGTTATCTTGGTATTGAATATAAATTCAAATCTATGTCAGATAGGGCTAGTATGTTTTAAGTAGAATGTGTCAGTAGATCCAGCGTTCGATCAATGTAAAGATAGAACATAAAAATTTAAATAAGTTTTTCTTCTGGCACATATAAATTGGCGAACCCGTGTGCACCTCAGTTATTGTTATTATGCTCATGTCAGTAAAGTTTTTCCACACAGAAATCATAAGTAGCCTCAAAATTCCGTATTACTTGGACAGCGCTAGGCCCAGTGCTTCCATTTGACCGTCGTACATATGTTTTAATTTGGAAATAAACTAAATTACGCATTTAAAAACACAAACGCTGTCCTACATTTGCGCAGCTAGCTTTTACGATTTTATGTATAAATTCGCATGTCTTTTTTCTACAACACAACAATTTGCATTCGCATACACATATAAATGCCGCAAATTTGTTTTTAAGTGAAAAATTAGCATACATTTGAAAATCTGAAATAGTTCGCATGCCCACAGAAGTCTTTGCTGCCGTGAGTCGCTTGTCTAACTCTTGAAATGTGTATTAATTTATGGCTACTCACAAGTAGAAACAATTCTGCTACTGTGCGATTGTTGTCTCACTGCACCACTAATCATAAACGAAGGATGCTATCAAACTTTTTGCAAATACATATATAATATGTGTATGAATGTACAGTGACGTGCGATAAAATGTAACCGCATACACAATACTTTTTTTGCTTAATTTTTGTACTTTCATTGTATTTTAAATTCCAATAACTAACTATACTTTATCGGCAGCTATTTAAGAAATAATTTCCGCTTTGAATAGATTTGTTTTGAAAGAGTCCCAATTAAAAAACTTTTTTGTTTGCCTTACTTATCTGAAAATGGTATTTCAAACGTAAAATGAGTTCATCCTCTTATTAATACGTGTATATCTGGGAAATATATGAGCGCACTAGTATATTTAAGAATGGAAAGCAATTATGTCTTAAAACGGAAAGATTATTGCAGTGCAGTATGCAGGGGAATAATAAAAAAAATTGTTGAAATAGTTGACTGTTCAAGGAAACTGGTTCAAGATGTCAACAAGTATTAGAAGCGACCTGAAAATAGAGGACTGAAATAATTCCTGATTAACGAGGGCGAATTAAGGGGCAAACGAACAACTCTCAGCATTCAAAATGTAGAATTATTTTGGTAACCGGAATTTTCTAAACGCCACTCGAGTTTACATTTAAAGATGTCGATTTACCTGGCGAAGCTTTCGATAAGATTTAGGCATAAAGGCACGCTGTCTTGGCAATTTTGTTCAACGAATGTCATCTTCTAAGACTTAAGTTACTTCTGGTTTCCAAATAAGCTACACATATTTTCTGAAAATGCGTTAAATTGGACGATATAGGGACCGATAATGCCGTTAAAATATTGTTGTCAAAAATTAAGTTCGTCTGCAATAAGTTGATTATTTCGTTGATTATTGGTTAATGATTATTTCGTCAGTATTCAAGAATACTACCATCAAGAATACCACCCAAAATTCACCACGTGGTAGTTGAATTGACACATTCTGATGTGCCTCAATACTCTCCCGTAAAACAGCGATATTTTCAATCGCGTGTTTTTATGACTTGTGCTAAGTAAATAGACTAAATTTTTATACCCACACACTCAAAGTCATTCAACAATCGCATTTAATTCATGCCATTCAACAGAATAAAGGAATCCAGACAGATACAGACATACACCCATGATCAAAATAATAAATACACGACATTTTGGCTACTTCCTACTACTTTGTTTTTTAGGTTTTTAATTTTCATTAGTTTATTATAAAAATATAATTCATTCTACCCTAAATATCATAAAAGTTGGCGCAAAATTAATCATTTGGTTTTTGAATAATTTTTTTTAACAAAAAATGATTTCGAGTAATCGAATCGATCTTTGTGCGCTCCACTGCTTGTCTGTTTGTGTACTGCAGTGTCAAATATGATTGACGTACAACGAAATTTACAAAAATCATGCAGCTTATATCTTTTGTAAAATATTTAAAAAAATTCGACAAATTTTCATCGAAATTTCAAACTTTTTAATCAGACTTAAAAAAATGAGAACGCAGTTTTATAGCCCAATAAATTTTATTATAATAAAATGCAAGTTTAAAGTAACCCAAAATTTTCGTTGATTTTTGATAAATTTTTCCGCCGAAAAGCCCTTTTTTCCATATATCGAGTGCGCGACATTTTTTATATGGTAAATTGTAGATGTTTTTTTAAGATCTGCCAAAAGAAGCAAAATTGAGCTGCCAATATGAAACATTGCTATAAAGGAAACGGTGTCTTGAAAGGCCCTGCACTTTATGAGGCACTATAATATTTTCCCTGGACTGCCACTTCTATTGGGGTTCCAACAATCTAACCACTCAAAATACACATTGCGGCGGACACTGAAATGGCTCCAATGTCGGGGTTTTAAGTTGGTATTCTCAGTGGCCTGACTTAAATCTTGTCGGGAACTTGTGAAGAGAAGTGAAAGCAGTTCTAAGTTATGAAAATTCAATCAATGATAACTCTCTTTAGCTTTATTTGATTTCACATATAAAAAAACTCAGCTTTATTTTCCAAAAAATTATGTTGTTTTGCATAAAAATGAAAATGTGACATCCATAAAACTTAAAAGTTCTATAAAACCTGTTGCTTTCAAGACTTGGCTTAGCGACGGCTCTATTTATAAGCACATCAGTGTATGTACATATATATTTACCTTTGTAGGTATGTGCCCGAATGCTTATAAATAGTCACATCTATGCACATACATACATACATACCTAACTATTATCTCATTTGTATATTGAAATTTCCATTTAATAAATGAAATTAAATTCTTAATTAATGTTTGATGCTAGCATAGCAGAATGGAATTGGAATAAGTCGGAATAAATGTGATGAAATTCCAAAACTAGTTGGGACTGAAATAAAGGAAATTCTAATGTTATTATTTACATTCTATATTTGCTGTTTTTTTTAATTCGTTTACGTCATTTTAAGCTACCACTTTTGCCTTATTTAATATTGAATATTTTTTGTTTATGAAATTGAGAATTATTTGTTTGTCCACCACTTACATATTACACATTGTTGCTAGTTTCTACAGTTGTTGTTGCTTTGATTACGCTCCAATATTCATGCACGCTCGTTCAATCACTTTGGTATGCATATTAAGCAGCGAGCGTACAGATCATGCGAGTATTGTAGCGGTCCGGGCTGTTGGCCTATACGGGTGTATAGCAGACCAAGCAGTGAACCGATCACCCAGCGCCAAGGTAATCACCATTAAAATTAGCTCACGCAAACTTACACATACAGCTATTCAATTACGTTCATGTGTCATATGCAGATTACATGCCTTTGGTAGTATTGTTATTGTTGCTGTTGCTTTTTTTTGTGTTATTGTACTCAATAAAAATTCGGAATAATTGCAATCAGTCAAGCGCTTCAAACTATTTCCAGTTCGCTGTCTATCACCCACACATATGTATGTATGCATGTGTGTATCTAGTATACCGGTATGTACCTAAGCAACTGCATATTCGGTTGGGCGCATGGCTAGGCGAACTGGGCGTGGTGACAATTTGAGAGCCAAATTATTTTTAAATACATACCAACATACTTTTATGCATATATGTATAAAAAAGCATTAAATTTTGAAGGTGTGCCAATTTCTTCGAGTTGAGAAAATACGTTTTCGAAAACATTAAAAAGCAGTATAAATATGTTACTTCGTGCCAAATATTGATAGCACAAGTTCCATATAATTCATGCGTTGCAATATAAATATAAAGTAATGACTTTCTTCTTTAAAGTTTATACGACGCCCACAGACCGGAACACGAAAGAAAATTTGCACGGTTTTGGAAAAATTCCATGGGTCGTTGAACTTTTTGATATTTAGAAGGCAGGAGGAGAACCCTTTGATAAAAAATTAACCATACATAAATTTAAAATCCATCGTCGATTTATAATGGATAATTGGGTAATGGATTTGAAAATCATCGTCAAAACGACGAAGGATGAGGGTAGTGTACCAGAATTAAGGATGGTGCAGCAGGGGAGAGATGCAGTTCCTTTTCTCCAATAAACCTTTTAATACATATTAGATGTACAAGTTTGCTTTCCTCGGAATAGCCGTATGAATAATGTATTGTAGATTGCCTTGGTGGATTTGAGTTTCTATATAAATATTCTCGCTGGAAAAGGTTAGCTTTTGTGCCAAATGCTCGTCATTTTCGGGAAGTTTTGATTTTGCAGTTGAGGCTCATCGAATGTCTCAGACAAAAGCCGAAAATGTTTCCACATCGCATTGTAACTAACGACGAAAATTCGGTTTACTAGGATAATTAAAAATCATAAGGAAGCATAAAATCATGCAGAACGCCTTGTATCTGGTGGAACCAACTCGATGTATATATGTAAATCTAATAATATATATATATTGGCATTTGCATCCTCTTGATATTTTTCCACAAATGGAGGCAGATGTTTTTTTTATATGGAACTTTTTCGGGGCAGAAATACCCTCGGAGGTTTGCCATGGCTTGCCGATGGGCGAACGCTATCAGATAATACTTTTTCTATTATTCTGTCATTTCGAACCCGATAACTATCGAATGGTAGTTAGCATGAACTATATTACTAAACTATTAAAGTCGAGTGAAACAACACAAAGGCTCGGTATACAACGCAATGAAGGAAAGACACCTTCAGTATTAAGAGAGACCAAACAAACTTATTCTCCAACATAATAACCTTCGGTCTCATGTCGCAAAAAGGTAAAAGGCAGACATGGAACACTGAGATGGGAAACTTTACCTCACTCACAGTACTCCTACTACGTTGTTCCCTCCGCTTATTATTTGTTTCGATCGATCACGCTTGCTCTGGCTGATCAGCATCTTAATTCTTCTAAAGAAGTTGAAAAATGGAATTATGGATCACCCTCAAAAGGCAAGGAGTTAATCCGAAGCGGAATTCGTGCACCCTTCGAAATGGTGTCCGAGAAAAAACAGAATCATTACGAGCCGAATCAGAGGCATAAGACGGATGACCCATTTATTCGATATTTTGAGCACTCAGAAATTCTCTTGTGTGAGGCGATAGTGGTTTGTTCTTAATATAATATTTGTCAGCCTAGAAACGAACTCGGATATTTACTCTTGCCTGTTCAAGTTTTATACTTCTTTTACCATTAGGAAATTACTTAATCGTTTAGTGATTAATAAATCTTAATGTAATAAATGACTGCGAGTTACTGCGTCAGATTAAGTAGTAGTGGGGTTGTGGTGGCCGATAAAATGTTGCCTAATTGCTGTTTATTGCATGTTTAATTTTTACTTTGCTGCCGCTTAAAAAGCTTCAGCTTTACTCAAAAACGTGGTATAATATTTCGGTCCGTTTCAGCAGCGTTTCGCACATTAAAATTTCGCATATCACATTTTAACTGTAAACTTAGGAATTTTATGCATTACTTGATTAACTTCATCAGTAACTGGCCAATACGAATGAGATATTTTTCATCACCACTCGCTTTAAAAATGATACTATTTTGGTCCGTTTCAGTAGCGTTTCGCATCTATTCCTTCTATTACAACTTTCACTGTCATTTGAATAGCTTTATCTACAAGTATTATTATTCTATTGAATCTTTCATTACTTTCATTTTCTTTTTAACTTAATTTACTCTCAAGTACAATAAGATAAGCTGAATTAAGAGAAAATAGTTACTTTTTGGTAGGATTTGAATATCAGAGGAATATTTTTTATTTTATTTAAACATAAAAACAAAAAGTTGAATGATTCCATGTTAAGTGACTTCAGTATTTTAGATATTGTCTTTCATTTTTCTAAAAATTGGTTTATTTCTAGACTCAAGAATATTTGAAAAAAAAAAATATTTTTTTTATTCAAAACATGTACCGAACCCATGAAAAAAGGCGGGTATCTGTTACTAATATAAGTAGAGACGCTTTGATCGATTTCGCGAGAGCTGTAATTTGGACTGATGGCCGAAACTCAACAGTGGTCGTTCAAAATGCCTGCTAAAACTCAATAAGCGAATACAAGAACATTGTTAGGTGTAATAACTGGTCATTGTCTAATAGGTAACCATGCAAGAAGTCCCATACTATGATTATTGTAGAAGCTGCTACAATGCAGAAGAATAGGAAACTATCAAACACCTCCTTTGTGAGTAAGGATTATGTAGAAGAAGACTTGAAGGATTAGCTAGAAGCAGACTTCACACGCTTGGAAACTAACGAAGTTAAGCTCTTTTATAAAAGCCACAGGATGGTTTGAAAGGGATCTCATAGTGTAAGGAAAAAGTTCTCGTGGTGTCACAATGGCCGGTACGACAGGTCTAAGTGTGTAATTTTGGCAGCCTCCAAACCTACCTAGCTACCTTGGACTTATTTTTCACTCATTTCCACGTTATTTTACTTATTTACTCGCAAATCAATGGAACTATGAAACTTTCTGAGATTACTGAGTATAGTCTCAGCTATTAATGAAGAAAGTAGAAAAAAAATCTCATTTCTCAAAAAAGAGAAACAAAACTTTTTCACCAAAAAATTTGTAACAAAAAAATCCTATTGTTTTACAAAAAGGTTCTTTTTACATTAAGTAAATCCCAAAATTATTATTTTTTTTTTAGTTTTTTTACAAGTAAACCAATTTTCAAAAAAATGTCCGCAATGTCCAAAGTTCGTGTATCACTTGACATGGATTCGTTCATATATGACACAAGTCATCTCTAAAACATGTTATTTTACCTGAGACTTTCTGTCATTTGTTAACGAACTTTTTAAAGAACCCACTATTTGCATATTTATTATGTAAAATGTTCAAATTTTTGTTAGAACGCTTCTATCACACTGTCCGTATACTGCACAAAGTAAATATTTTTTAAATGTACTTCCAGCCCTCAGCACTCATACACTATTTACTATCTCCGGGCACGTTGCGCTTTTTATGGGTGTTAATCCACTTGATTAGCGTTTACTATATTATCTATTTGTTAATGCCAATGCGTATGTTGTTGTTATTGTTGACTCGTCTTTGGTTGCACCATCACTTGGTATTTGAATTGCGTGAAAAAAGATGACGAAAGGCAATTGAACGCGACCTGAGTACGAGTAGGCTTGCGCTGATGGGCGGTATAAATTTCACTTTTTTTATTTTCCTTTTGTTTTGCTTCAACAAAGTACATACGCATGTATGTATGTAAGTATTTATGTACCTGTTGCGCTTATCAGCGCTGGACTTGACACTTTGTAGCCGATTGAAAAAAGCTACACAAGCCAACTTGAGCATTCAAACTGAAATGCTAATCAATTCGCATGCAAACACATATAGAAAGAGACACACTTTCACACAAACACTCACGCGCCCATTCACAAACGAAAATAAAAACATTTGTATTGCTAGCTCTTTTGAGGTTTTTCTCACTTTTCTAATAATTATAGATTTTTTTAATTTTTCCAATAACTATACTTATTAACACATACGTACATATTTTGTTAAATAACTACGGAAAAGGTACATAAAATTACATACAAGCGGAAATAAAATAAAACAGAAAACAAAATCATTCACTCACGACTAGAATTTTTGCAGTGGAAATACGGTTAAATAATAGTATTTAGCTGTCGGTCACCGTTGTTTTTTTTTATTGCTTTTGTTCATTTGTTTTGCATTTGCAATTTTCACGTTTCAAATCGTACGTCTATGTTGACTTGCGATCATCGGCGACAGCGACGCACAGCACAGCCCTCTCGTAATTAACGCGACTTGACTTGGCGAAACTTATAATATAACTGAAAAAGCATTCGCTGCGGTCGCTGAAGTTCAGAGGGGCTCAAAACAGCCAAACAGAGTCAACCATCCAACCAAAGAGCCAACCAAACAGCCACTCAGTCGGCCAACCGGGCGGATAGTGACGTTCGCTTAGTCACATTAACGTAAAATCCCTCACATTCACACACTCCACTACCACCAAAACCAACAACAGTATTGTACTTAGCATTGTTATAGCTGACGTTGCTGCCGTTGTCAGTAAAGCAAATGAGACGAGACGTTGGAATGGTATCATATCAGCATTCACGAAGTTAGGCACGCTGGGCTAACGCGAATCTAGAACCACCACCATCGAGCCGCACCGAATTTCCAACTTGTTGATTGATCCGAAGTGCGGATTTCAACTTAGAACAAGCAGTGGGCGGAAATGGCGTTTTAAGTGAACAAAAACTAAGGGCATATTTCAATTGCATATGTCGCATATTCAATTAAAACAACTATACTGAGTAAAAGTTAAGCTTTGTTTGATTAAAACGCTTGAAGGAATTTGTTTGCTTTGCAAAATCCCCTGAGTGTGAGGTTCGATTCCATGTGAAGCGATCCAAGTATTTTGGGCATTGTTGTAAATTGTTCTGAAAATTGTTTTATTTGCAAGCGTGAGTGTGATACAAAAAGTTACTATGGCATCTTCATCGAAATATACCATATTTATCACATTGATAAATGTAATTAATATTTTTTTCACTGTTCAAATTTTATTATTTTATAAAACAGTTCAATTCAAACCCAGTTTTATAAAATAATAAAAGAATACAAATATATTCGTACCAGTGCAAGGAAACCAGTATACAGTTTTTTAAATTTCGAAATACCATAATTTATTTTCAAATATTAGTAATGTGGCAGCCCTGCTACTAATATGAAAATATAAACAAATTACGAAGCTTGAAAACTCCCTGTATCCGTAAAAACTTTTGAAGTGAGACTAACTTCTTTTTGTATGATGGGCTTTTGTATAATAAGAAGTTAACTGAAAAAATGGGAAAAGAAATTTATAATTTTGAGATTTATTTATTGTTGAAAATTTTGGCAAAGAGTTTTTTAAAACGGACTATATTTAAAAAATTATTTTTAATTTTTTGCGATAAACTATAATTTATAAAAAGTTTTGTGTTGTAATTTTTTAAAATAAAATATATAAAAAAAAAATTTTTTTTTAGATATTTTTATTATTTTGTTCAAAATTTTTGTGAAGTTTTCATTAATTTTTTCTCAAAATGATTGTAGTGTGAAATTTTTGGAGTGTAATATATTTGTTCGGTTCTTTTTTACATATAAAAAAATTATTTTTAATTTTTTACATTAAACTATAATTTATAAAAAGTTTTGTTTTGTAATTTTTTAAAATAAAATATATAACATTAAAAAAACAGCTTTTGTTTGGAACTTTTTATTACTTTGTTCAACATTTTTGTGAAGAGTTTATTAATTTTTTTTTTTAAACTGTTGTAGTGTGAAATTTTTGTAGTGCCATATATTTGTTCGGTTCTTTTTAACATTTAAAAAAAATCTTTTAAATTTTTTACTATGAAATATACTTTAAAAACTTTTTGGTTTTGTAATTTTTTAAAATAAAATATATGTATATAATAAAAAAAAACTTTTGACCGGTTAATCAAAATAAAATCAATAAAAATAAAATATATGTAATAATAATATTTGGATTTTTGTTATTATATATATTTTATTTTTTTGGTTGTTTTCTTGATTTGTGAAATCTTCATAATTTTTTTTCAAAATTTTTGTAAAAAAATTTGTTTGTTGTCATTTTCGAAAATCATTCCGCCCCTCAGTTTTTTTTCTTTTTCTTTCATTAATAACTGAGACTATGCTCAGTAGTCCCTGAATGTTTCATTGTGGTATTCTCATAACTTTTCCAGTTATATTCAAATATGTACAGTGAACCAGTCCAAAAATATTGTCACCCAAAAACTGAACACGACTCCGGAAAAAACTATTGGGTACGTAAGTACAGTGTACGCTCAGATGCTTAAGTTAGTTCTTGAGCTAATGCAGGCCTCCGAATTCTTAAGTTTTTTTGACGGTTTTCAAAATTAATTTTTTCTGAAGAAAAATACCCCTATATTATTAATTTTTCTTCAACTATTGATCATTTCAATAAAATTCTTGGATGAAGTATTCCGGAAATAATATTTTTCATATATGCATTTCATTTCTTGCATATGTTCAAAGAAAATTGTTCATATAAGTACGGAAAACTTAAAACCTTTCTTTTACTTTTATAAAGAAACTTCCGGGCTTTGTTTATTTTGGTGTTTTCACTCTTTGCTTCTTCCAAAACTAAATAAAGGCATTGAACGTGCTTGGCTTCACCTAAGACGATATGCCTCCTAGTAAAGACTTTGCCGAGTTTATCCAACATCACTTTTACTGCATTACCGAAGACTTATGAGTATAACAATACTAGACGCTGTGAGAATATAATTAAAAATGAGTAAAGTTCGGGGGCTTAACCTGCAGCCTATGTTATTATTATCGAAGTATACATATTTGTATATTTCTATGTCTCTTTGAATAGATTACAAAAATCAGATCGCTTTAGACCTTATAATTGTTTTATTTACTTGGGCGAGAAGTGATGTATTCAGCGTTCTTTACCCGATATAATTCTGAGGAATTGATGCATTACAAGTCAATAGCAAAGGCAATCTAAACCAAGAAGAAGGTTAAATACAATAATATGCCAATGGTGATCGTGGAAGAATGTTTGCTAAAGTTCGAGCAAGACTCCTTAGACAGAACTAATGAAATATTAGTTAAAACTCTGCAGCTGAGAAAAGTGGCAATTTCACTATGTATTTAACTATATTTAAAAATAGTTTCTATAAAACCCTCTCGTACTTTGCTAAAATTTTACTCCACTGTGCCAAGTATGTATGGTACATACATACAACAACAACAACAACAGAAAACTCGCATTCTATCGAAGCGAAAATGCTTTTTTACTGATTCACTAACCGGCTGTTGGGTTGTAAGTACGTCTGTCTGTCTGGTTGGATGGATGAATGCCGTGTTCCCTCGGAGGCTGGCGAATTTAGGGTTTCGAATGAGCAGCGACCACAACAAACAGTCTCAACTGAGTGAATGAATGCAAATGCGCTCTCAGTTTTTGTTTTGCTTGCAATTGGGGTGTGGGATAAAAGTGGATAGGGACAGTGTCGATATTTTGTATTTATTTTTCTCCAGTAGTAGATTATAAAACATTTCAAATCCGCTACAGTTGATGCGAATAAATTTAAGAAAATACAAAATAAGAATATATAATGAGAGTAATTGAAAACTTTGTGCTGATTACTTAAAATTTTAACTCTAAAATTCATAGGAGCATAGCTATATTTATATACAAAAGTTAAAATCGGCTCTAAATAAGTTAAACAACATAAAATTTATAATTAAAAGATTTCATTTAAAAACACACTTAACTTCAAAATCTTAATCATAGGCGAGTTAATTGCGTTCTAAAGTGATATTACGAGCAAGTTTGAAGTTACTAAAAAATCGTGCATTTATTTTTATGGAGAAAATGCATGACACTGACAAGGAAAAATATTATAAAAAAACAACCCGATTTTTCAGTAAATTAAAACGTGCATAAAATTTAATAAGCAATAAAGCAGCATACTAAAAATTTTTCTAGAAATTATAATTAAAAACCATGCATTTAAAATGAATAATAGTGGAATTTTGGAAATGGAATGAATAATAGTGGATTTATATAACTTTTGTTACACTATGAGTTATACTTTTGTAAAAAACAAAAATAATGTACATTTCAAAAAAAGAGGAAAAATAGTCAGAACTGGTCAAATGTTTGATGTTTAGACGCGGGGTATATTTTTCTTGTCATATGTCATATGCGTCATTTTCTCATGCCGTCTGGTAATTCGTAATGCTGTCCTTTAATCAGGTGACATTTTTTGGTTCAAGATAAAAGACTACTAATCTCAACACTAAAAACTCGATTACTTTACTCCAACTTGATCTTTAAGGTGATCACTTTCTCAGCAGAGTTTTCAAATTCACATTCACGCTAATTGCAAAATTAAGCTTAAGGCGTAGATAATGGTGAAAGGGAATTTTATTTTTAAAATGTGATTTTAAAGAAATGTTTACCAAAATTGATTTGCATTTGCCGGCAAAAAGTAATCAGGTAAAACAAGATTATTTTTAAGATGAACTGTGTAACCTTTTCTCTACGTTTTGCACTTTATTTCTTGCCTAACTGTACATCAAATTTCAGCTTAGGATACATTAAGCTTCAATACTCTAATGACATATCGGTATATTTATGAATGTGTATGTGTGCCCATATTTCCTATAATATTTTTGCATTACCTTGAATCAAGCATTTAGCCAGTCGTGTTTTTCATGTACTAATTAAATAACCTTTCGTCATTTATTATCGCTTATTTGGAAAATAATTTATCTGTATTTATTAGTGTTTTGTAAACCGTTATTAAAAATTTTGCACTGATTGAAATAAGCAACAAACTTTAAACAAAGCTGTTTTAGTCTAACCTCAAACTACGATAGCCACTTTAGCTGAAGACGAAACCCGATTTTTCGACACTTTCTTTGAAAGCATTGAACTAAAAGCATCTGGAACACACGCTTCCATATCACACAGGAAATTATCAACATAAACGGACGATTTCCACTGCGAATAGTATTTCAACATGTACAAGAAGAGGTACCATAAGAAACACTTCACACATTTGCATGCTGTTCAAAACTACCAGGTGTACAAAGGAAAATATAAACATTTTAAACGTTTCACGGTACGGAAAGAGCGATGGTTCATTCACGATCAAAATTGTAAGTAGCCGAGAAAGAACACTTTTTAGGTATTTATAATATTATTTTTAATTAATTATTTTCCGAATTATTTACTGTTAACATATCCAGTTTTAAACAAAAAATTAACAGAGGAAAATAGTTACCCTCATAGACCAACAACTACAACTGATTTCCAAGAAGCATTTTTAGATGCTTTCTATGAAAGTAATGAATTAAAGAAACCAATTATACGAGATTTGTTCACTCAACAAAACCTCACTACAAGCAAGGAAACCCCCGAAGATATTATGCCGATCACCACAGACGAACGCCTTTTGGAGGGCACACTTGTAGAAGGGTCATTTCCAAAGTGTGTGCGGGAAAGTGTAAATGGTAAGCTGTCGTAAATATAAAAAATAAACTTTTTTCAAGGGTTTTTCAATAAGGGCGGGTAGATGTTGAAATGGAATGGAATGGCGTTTGCATGCGTTTGTGTGGCACGTAGCGGCGTCCTGCTGGAACCACATGTCGTCTAGGTCCATATGGTTCAATATGGGCCATAAGAAATTGGTTATCATCGTTGTGTAGCGTTCGCTGTTGACGGTGACCACCTCACCAACGTCGTTTTCAAAAAAGTACGGACCAATGACGCCGCCGGCCCAAAATCCACACCAAACGGTAACTTTTTGAGGATGCATTATCATCTGGTGCACCTCGTGTGGATTGGTGTTGTCCCATATACGGCAATTTTGTTTGTTAACACAGCCATTCATCCAAAAATGCGCCTCGTCACTAAAGATAATTTTTCGCCCAAAACTGGAGTTCTCTTCCAAACTATTCGAAGCCCAGTCAGCGAACAAACGGCGTTGTCTGTGGTCATCAACTTTGAGCTCCTGGGTCAGTTGGATCTTGTACGGGTGTAGGCCCAAGTCCCGACGCAAAATTCGCCAAGTTGAAGTCTGCGAAAGGCCAAGTTCTTGTGCACGGCGAGGAATAGACTGCCTCGGGTTCTGCTGTACACTTTCACGGACCGCGGCAATGTTCTCGGCTGATCTTGGGTTCCTTGAACCTACGGGAGTTGCCTGGTTGTTTACTGACCAGGTCGTCTCAAATTTGGCCACCAAACGTTGAAGAGTCGACTTTGAAGGGCCACCACGTCAAGCGAAAAATGGGCGCAATGCGCGCAACGTTTGCGTTAATGAACACTCATTTTGATAATAAAGTTTTATCATTTGAACGTGCTGTTCAATCGTGTAACTTGCCATGATGATTTGGCGTAAACAACGAAATAATAAACAAAAGATTTGACAGATGTCACCAAAACAAAATGGCTGCCACAGGGTGCCAAAATCGACCCGCGCCAATTGGAAAACCCTTTATAATTTAATTTTTTTCTTTTGTAACACTATTTATACACATCTTCTGTCAATAGCCAATATATATTTACAACAAACAACATTTGACAATTCTTCAACACCGATTATCAATTCAGCGTTGCCAAAATCCACAATCGAGTTTCCTACTTGGATTCCAAAACAAAGTTCTCGAATTGCGAATAACATCAACAGTGCTGCTATGGAACATCCACTGAAAAATTTCGATAACCATTCAGCTGATCCTTATATAATTATAGATTTAAACGGGTTAGCGATATCCAGTAAGGAGCTCGGGAAAATCATGCCGATTTCATAGCGAAGGGAAATTATAAACATTTAAAGGAGACGATTTGTTGATTGTAAGAGCTACAAACACAGGTTTGGTGTGGAATCAGTTGTGTAAAATTTTCTATCGAATTGTCTCATAGGAAAGCCGTCTAGGAAAGGTACTGATTTTGTGATGAACGTTCAATTTTGTGATTTGAAGAAGAAAATTTTACGAGAATTGACTAGATTTGAAGTTTATTGTTTATGAAGTTTATTAAAAAATAGTTTATTAAATGCCAGCTGATCTCGTTCAGATTGATTATTTAAGGTAGATACTTCTTACTTTTAAATTATAAGAAAATATATTTATGCAAGTAAATTCGTTTGTGAATCTTTTCCGTTGTTAAAAATAAACAAAATGTGCTAGCTTACAAACAAAAACATTAAAATTTTTCAAATTGAATTTTTCTTGAATTTTCAAAAATTTGTGGGATAATGTATGTATAAGCACAAAATTTGGTTGTTTTTAATTCTTTGTGATCTGAAAGGCGGAATTGTCATTAAGAGCCCCATGTATGGGCCCAACTTAATGGTAGTATGTTACAGCATAACGGAATCGAGATAGATATAAACATTTACATATAACTACATACATACCGAAATGTTCAGAATGATGAGAGGAGTCTATTTAGCCATGCCTGTTCGTCCGTCCGTGCGCACTATAACTCGAACAAAAATTAATATACATATACATATATTTCTATGAAACTTGTCCAAAGTAGTTTAGTTCTGAAAATGGGCGAAATTGGTAAATAGCCACGCCCAATTCCGTAAAGCGGTAATTTGAAAAAAGAAAAAAAACCAAATTTCCTTCTTTTAAATGATGCATACAGATGTTTATTTAGAATCAAAAACAAAAAAAAAAAAAAAAAAATTAACACGACGCAAGTAAAATTAAAAAAAAGGGCTGTGCGACCTAATAAAATTATCCCAAATTTGCACACGTATTGCTTCCCACCACATTTAGATCGAGCATAAATATTATTGGAATCGGATTAAAGTAGCACCCACTTTTTATGTGTTAAGACAAAATTTCATCTCTCGGTGCGATGTTGCATGACAGAACTCTCATTCTAACACATGAGCTGAACAGTCTCGGGCCTAACACATAGATGGCACCAGTTTTATTGCATTCACCGTTTTTTCAGTTAGTACTATCCTTAAAAAGACATCTCTTAAAATTGCATGTTCATGAGTTTTGTGCTAAGAGTGGCGCTACTTTTGGTATTCTTGTTAAAACAATCGATCAAAAAGAATTTCGTGTGTTAATTTTACACTGCCTCTTCATGGGGGAAAAATACCGTTTAAACGAAGCAATTGCTTTAAGAGTGTTATGGGGACCCCGCTTCATCAGAAACAATAATAAAACGATGGTTTGCTGACTTCAAAAGTGGTCGTAGAGACACCGATGATGCACAATTCAATGGACGTCCAAATGAGGCGGTAATATCAGAAAACAGCAAAAAAAATCCACCATCAAATACAAAAGTGGTGTTGAAATGTTAGAGCCGAGCTGGAATAATTGGATTATTCTTGATGGAAATTATGTTGAGAAATAAAGCCAATTTTGAACAAAAAAAAAGTGTTTTCTTTGTTAGGTTCGAGACTTTTCAGCCCATGTGTTAAAATTGTTTGATTTCAAAAATTGACAGCTAGCCCCAATTAAGTTTTACTAAAGCGACCGCCGTAGCCGAATGGGTTGGTGCGTGACTACCATTTGGAACTCACAGAGAGAACGTAGGGCCGAATCTCGGTGAAACACTAAAATTAAGAAAAACATTTTTCTAATAGCGGTCGCCCCTTGGTAGGCAATGACAAATCTCCGAGTGTATTTCTGCCATGACCAAGCTCCTCATAAAAATATCTGCCGTTCCGAGTCGGCTTGAAACTGTAGGTCCCTCCAATTTGTGGAACAACATCAAGACGTACACCACAAATAGGAGAAGGAGTTCAGCCAAACACCCAGAAAGGGTGTACGCGCCAATTATATATATGTATAAAGTGTGTGCTACTTGTTCTTATTCCCTTTGATCTATTGCAACTAGTGTAACTTTAATGGTGACACCTATAAGTAATCAATAAAGCTAAAATAATCCGGTTATTAAAATAATTCTTAAGTAATACCATGTCGTCCGAATGGACACAAACGCTTCGGCTCTGAAAGTATTCGATGCGGTACCAGCTGGTGGTAGCAGAGGAAGAAGAAGACCTAGTCTGCGTTGGAAAGATCAGGTGAAGAAGGACTTGGCTTCACTTGGTGTGCCCAACTGGCACCGGTTAGCGTGCGAAAGAAACGAGTGTAGCGCTTTGTTAAACTCGGCCAAAATCACGTAAGCGGTTATCGCACCAATTAAAAAGAAGAAGCAGAATGTCATGGAATTTTATAAATTGACTCATTTAAGCCATTTGCAGATCTACGATACCTTATATAGAAAACATAATTATCTCATTGAAAGACAAGATAACATAACAGTTCTGTATCCCGTTTGTGTAATTATTCTCTAAAAAGTTCTTGATTAAATTGCCAATTTGACGTCAAAACTACGTAAGTCTCAATTTTTGTGTTTTATTTACAAATTATTGAGTCTAATTGATCGACAAGTTGTTTTGCTTTTGCGTTCCCACGACAGTCGGTGCTACGTAACCGGAACGACCCGAATTTGTATCCGGCCAAGGACTGCCATTCAGCAGCATTCCCCGTATATGTTTGGGGAATGTTTATGCTGTTACCACAATAACAACAACACGTTTTTTTTTGGTAATATATTAATTGAGAAATTGGATAGAATCTATGTAATGTCATTATAATGAACAATTTTGTTAATTTATTACAGAAACGAGCCACTGACGATTTAATTACATATTAGTAGCTCATAATATCTTAATAGAAGAAAATACTTGAATCTTTCTCCAGCCTTTAAGATTCTCAGGGCGCAGAATTCTACATCGAAATTGTTCGACGGCATATAGTCATATCAGTACAGTCGGGGGAATTCATCCATTAAATATCTCTGACTCCTTTCTAATCGATCAATTTATATTATGAAGAAGAGATCTTACTAGGCTTAAATAAATGCTTTTTAGAATCACAGGATTTATGAATTGCATACAAGGCGAACCTGTTCAATATAAAGTCACTCGAGCAAAAACAACATTTACGTGTATTTTGTTTTTGCTATTTGGTGGTGGGTATATCAAATTTTCAACGATAATATAAACCAACAGATAAAGTAATAACAACAAGGTATTTCACCATTGCTATTCAAACCACCAGATCGCACTAACAAATCAAACAAAAAAACCAAATTAGTTGCAATAGTAACCACACCAAGTATGAATTCACCATGAGTTGAGTGCAAAACATATATCGAAAATAATAATCCATATCTCTAATATTTATCAGAAACACTAGTATTATAAAAAAATGTCGTGATGCATTCTAACATTAATAACCGGTAAAGCAATATTCCTGAACTGGGGACATTGAAAAGCATGGACCGAAGTTCGGGTTTAACAGAAAAGCAGTTTCCACAGTGAACGAAGTGAAGAGTACAAGGTTCGGAAATCTAAATTGTGAATATGTATATAAGTATGTTCGGCAGAGAGTAAAACACATTTATATGTGTGTATTAGGGATGCCAATATTAGCGGATAACTAGCGGATAATTTTGATCCCGGGGTTTCGGCATACTTTTAAAGTAGTCCCGGGGCTCATGTTGAGGATTAAAAAAGAATTCAGTGACTGATAGCACTTAAAACTTTCTAAATTTTAAAATAAACTGATTTTAAAAATCACATATTTATTAATACAGACAAATCTTAAAAAAATACTTTTTTTAAATTGCTTAAATAATTAAAAAAAAACCGTGTTATTCGGGAATGCGTTCATAACAAATAAGAAAGTAAACAGAGAGCGATGAGAAACCAGAGCACATCGTCTGCGAATGCGCAGCTCTCGCAAGACGAAGAATATGCACGTAAGGACAGGACAGCACAATTTTTCCATGCTTTTGTTACGCAATCGGTTTCGTGAGGAGCCAACCCTGGTTCTTAATTTGGCAATGTTTTTACATAATAAGGCAAAGATGGTAAGATGGCAAGAGTACCCCAGGTACACTACAAGTAGCACTTACGAGCCGTGTTGATAATAACGCAAAAATGGGAAATTTTGTGTTTGAGTAAATGTTAGCTAAAGAACAATGCCATCAAGTCACGATTTGGAGTTGATTCATGACTACCGTGTGCGGGGAGTGCGTAGATCGCCGATCATGAAACAGCAAATCGATACAAAAAGTTGTTTCTAATTTCCCCTCGGCAGCCAATGGCAAAAATAGCTCGGTATAAAAAGCTCCTCATAAAAAACCATTTGCCGTTCGGAGTCGACTTAAGCCTGTAGGTTCCTCCATTTGTAGAATAACATCAAAACCCACAACACAAATAGGAGGAGAAGCTCGACCAAATACCTAACAGAAGCGTACACGCCAATTATTTATTTTTATACCAATGGTTAAAATAATAAATACGATGTTTTGACTCCTCTTACTTTGTTTTCTTAATTTTCATAATTTTTTTATAAATTTACTATATAAATTGATGTTTAAGACTTTGTGCAAGATTTATAAAAATGAGTTAAAAAAATTGTCGTAATTTGTTACACGGAGAAAATGGCAAGACCATCAGAAAAAAAAAATATCAAAAATCAATGAAAATTTTTAGTCAATTCAAACTCGTACTTTATTTAACTAAAATTTGATGGGCTATACAACTGCGTATACGATTTTCGTTTTAGAAATATTAATTAAAAAGTTCGAAATTTTGATGAAAACTTTTGGATTTTCATAAATCCTGTTTTCTGTTATATGATGTATATTGTTGCTGAGTGAAGCATATTTTTATAAAAAGGGTCGATGACCTCTGCAGCTAGTACCCATAGTTTATTTGTAAATAGTTATAATTAAACAAAAATTAAAAGTAAAACAAACAACAGAAAAGTTTTCAAAACTAAAGTATCGTGCATTTATTATTAGTATTCTCAGCTTGATATGTAAAACAATTTAAACAACAAAACTTACTCAATTCGATTGATTGAGATGAATTATTTGCAAATTTTCAATTCAAATAAATGTACCCCAAATTAAACTGCTTCATAGGAAATTAAAAATATTTTATTGTGAATAAATTTTGTAATAAACCAATTTTGATTTCTTTCAATTCGACATTTCCAATTTTTCAGGCTCCCGGTATTTATAAACGCTAGTACCGGAATCCTCGGGACTTAAACAATACCGACATCCCTAGCACGTACATAGGTGCATACCACAGCGTCAATTTGCAATGGGGAGCAATTAGTCGCCTGCTTTGAGGATGTACATACATATGTACATATATACTTATGGACTTTGTTGTTTGCTTGTCAGCCGTTGATGGCATGCCATTTAAACTGTTGCAGTTCACCAGATGTACGAATTATCAAATGTATTGTAGGTGCATATATTGTGTCAAAAAAGTAATGGGAATTGGTCAATGAAATCAGAAGTATTTATTATTCATTCAAATCTATTTTATAACTCTTTACGAAATAATTCAATTCTACCAACGAATTTCCTATAATTAAACCACACTAAATAATTACGGCGGCCGCTGTAGCCGAATGGGTTTGTGCGTGAGTACCATTCGGAATTCAGAGAGAGAACGTTGGTGCGAATCTCGGTGAAACACCAAAATTAAGAAAACCATTTTTCTAATAGGGGTCGCCCCTTGGCAGGCAATGGCAAACCTCCGAGAGTATTTCTGCCATGAAAAAGCTCCTCATAAAAAATATTTGCCGTTCGGAGTCGGCTTGAAATTGTAGGTCCCTCCATTTGTGGAACAACATCAAGACGCACACCACAAATAGGAGGAGGAGCTCGGCCAAACACTCAAAAAGGGTGAACGTGTGTATATATATAAATAATTAAAAAAAAAATCGGAAATCGATTTAAGTTCTCATTGTGAATTGTTTTTTATTTCTTCTATCATTTGAAAACGCGTGCCTCGAAGTGGTCATTTGAGGTTTCGAAAGAGGAAAAAGTCAGCCGAAGACTTTAATAGTCCTACGGTGATTATTTGATGATTTTTGTTGAATTCTTACTCAGTAATTTCACTAGCAATACAATGGCCCTAGGGTTCTAAGTGAGATCTTTGTACAGGTTAGCCAGCACTACCTACAACGTATACATAAATTTGTTTAGCCTTATCAGAGGGTACACGTTTTTTTTCCTTGTTCTATCCTCTCGTGAGCATAGGGCCTCGACAAGACTCTTCCATCGTACACGGTTCTGTGCTGTTGTTTTTGCACCGTCCCATGAGATATCGGTATCTGCTAGTTCGCGCAGCATCGACCTTCTCCAAGTGTTTTTTAGTCGACCGCAACCTCTGCTCCCTTGCGGGTTCCAGTAAAGTACCATCCTCGTGATGCTATCTGGTGGTTTTCTCAGTGTTTAACCTATCCATCGCCACTTTCTGCGTTTAATTTGCCTAAGAATGGGTTCCTCGTTCGTTAATCTCCAGAGGGTGCATTATCGTGGTACAAAATACATTTCAACTTATTTTAGTCTGCTTTATTTAGTATAGAATTTTTTTGCATAAAAGAAGTACGAATTTGTTAAAGAATCCATGAAATCGTCGAACAAATTATAGACAGTTTGCGCGTAGCAAAAACAAGAAGGGTGCACAAGAAATGAATTTACATTAAAATTATATATATTGAGCTAAAAAAAATAATTTCTCATTTAATCTTTCTCAACTGAGTATTCATACCTTTGTCTTCCATAAATCTGACCTTTTCCGACTGACCTTCGACGGAGAGCAAGTTGGATCCGTTTTGTTGGAATCTTTAAATGACCATTTCCGGGTACTTTTTGGCAGAATGCGCATACATTAACATATATGTATATACATACATGCATATAAGCTTAGAACACATACAAAAATACAAGAGTAGCACTCATGACAAATAGAGAACCACAATTGACCTAACAATAGATTAATTCTCAAATGCTTAGTTTTGTTCGTAATCATGAGGCATTTAATTAAAAAAAATGCAATTTAATAGAAGCCATTCGTGAAAGTGCTTGCAAGTGCGTTGAACGAGTGTGTGCAAGTTCACATGTCGAGAGCATTAAAAAATGTATTTAATAAAGAGTGACTGAAAAGTGAAGCAAAAATATAAATAGAATTGCAGCGTACATACGGTAGTTGAGAACTTGCATATACAGGGTGGGCCATATAGCGTTTGCTTCTTGAACCACCTATTTTTTTGAGAATGGTAACACAAATGACATGTCAAATGTGTTCATAATTTACCTAAAGGTTTGACATTTACGAAATGGGGCGCTATAGGCTTGAACAAAATTGGGAAATATTGAAAACCTATTTCCAAAGTGGTGAGTCATCTTCTATTTCCGCGGTTACAGTAAATGGCAATCGTTGCCGTGACATATTCAACGAGTTTTTGTTTCCAAAAATTGAAGAGGATGACATGAACGACATTTGGTTTCAACAGGACGGTGCAACTTGTCACACTGCTAAAGGTACACTCGAACTTTTGGCTACCGTTTTTGAATTCCGATATCAATTGGCTGCCTCGGAGCTGTGATTTAAGCCCGTTGCACTATTTTTTGTGGGGAGCCGTTAAGGACAAATGCTATGCGAACCATCCAGAGACGATTGATTCTTTAAAAGACGAAATCGAAGTTGCCATTCATTAAATTGCCCAAACAATCGAAAATGTGCTTAAAAATTGGGTTAATCGAATGGCCTTCTGTAAAGCCAGTCGTGGCAGTCATTTGAACGATATTATTTGCAATCTTCAAAATAAAAAAAAAGTTTGAAAAAATATTGATTAGTTTTTTTTTATAGCCGATTCAAAAAGCAAATTTTAAATGGCCCACCCTATTATATATGGATATAACTTCCCGAAATCATAATTTTTCTTTTTGCTAAGATATGGAGGACCACAACTTAAATCAAGAAATGAAGATACATACAGTTATCGTCGTTATATGTACAAATCAGACCGATTTAAAAATCTTTAATTTTTTTAACTGCGCCCGTTCATGTGGTTCGCCATGAATTGGAAGCATCAGGCCTCGATGCGGAATCTGTTGGGAAACGCAAAAAACCCAAGGAACAATCTGACACTGTCCGATTTGCAAGGAGACAGTAGTGAGGATGGAAAGTGTACGAGGTGACAATCCATAGATCTTTCAGCCAGACTCTGGTCCTTCACACAAAGCGACGCAAGATTGGACGGCTAAAAATTTCCATGACCAAATAACCCCGAACTTAAGGCGCCCTTACTCTCCAGACCTTAATATTTTGGAGTACAACGTATGGGGCGTAGCTGAGCGTGAAGCTACATAATAAGCATCCATTTCTTCTCTTATTACCGTTATGATCAATATTAATAAGAAGAATTTGATTCCGGCATGCAATCGTTTCCGGACGCAAATCGAGGAGGCCGCTGTAGCCGAATGGGTTCGAATTCAGAGAGAACGTAGGCTCGAATCTCGGTGAAAGACCAAAAACAAGAAAACGTTTTTCTAATAGCGGTCACACCTCGGCAAGCAATGGCAAACCTCCGAAGGTATTTCTGCCATGAAAAAGTTTCTCATAAGAAATATGTGCCGTTCGTAGTCGGCTTGAAACTGTAGGTCCCTCCATCTGTAGAACATTAAGACACACGCCACAAATAGGAGGAGGAGCTCGGCCAAACACATAACAGAAGTGTACAGGCCAATTATAGAAGGTGAGAGAGTTTATTTAAAACATCTAGGAATATGTGAATCGTAGGACCTTTGCAGTGAATTTTATACTGTAAGCTGTTGAATGCCTTCTTGAATGAGTAAACAGATAAGCCTACAGTTCTGTTCTACTTTCGTCGACGTGGAAAGCCTTAAGCCGCTCGATATTTGAAAATTTATCACAAGGAATATTTTCTCAAAGAAGCAGGCTCGAGAGGGAAACATCTGCAATACAACATCTCCAATACAACCACAGCTTATTTGACGATAATTGAACATGAGACGGCACTCCCAGTAGCTCTTTAGTCTACGTAGAAAAGAATTATTCACAGATATGGAACTGCTCTAGGTCAGAAAACAGGTGAAATGGATGAGTGTCGCCCGGAGCGCCTTATGCAGAAGCTGTAGAACCGAAGAAAAGCCTTACAACTTGAGGCAAATGGCAATGTACTTCTATCTTTAGATGGGTCTTTTTTAAGGGTCGAAGTGATAAAGCTAAGTTAAGAATGCTGGATATACTTAGATTCGTCAACTCCACCCACTGGTTCCAATATAGGAGGACGTGGTCTGTAAAATATCTTGTATTTTTCTATGATTAGTACACGATTGCGATTTGAAGTAATCAACAAATAATCTTAATTATTTACCAATAAAAGAAAACATCAGTAGGTTAGGTTAGGTTGGTATGGTTGCCCAGAGGAATGGGCACACTTGGACGAAGAAAGATTCGTGCTTTGTGATACCATTATGAACGGGGTGAGGTGAGAGAGAAAGACCGATGGGATGCAGGGAGAGGGCGGGAGAGGTGGTGCTGGGATGGTTAGGAGCGTGCGGATCGATGACTATGTTTGCGTCGACTGCTTTATGCTGCTGCTGAAATTCATCACATTTTTAATGTCAGCGCCAGCTATATCAGCAGGCGTGGCAAAGAAGTAGGAGCCAAGATGCCTAGATCTTAGCCCCGCCAGAGCAGGACAGCTAAGGAGAAGGTGCTGAGATGATTCCCCCTCATCCTCCATACATCCAGCGCAAAAAGGACTCGAGATGATTCCAAGTCTCACAGCATGCACTCTTCGCGGATTGTGTCCTGTGAAAGAACCCACGAGATTAGAGAGCTGATATTTTGTCAGCCTCAGAAGCTCGCCCGAGCGCCTCCGGTCCACACGTGGCCAGAAGGATTTCGCGGCCTTACACGTTTGTGTACTTGCCCAGCGCTCGGTGAGTTGGTGGGATGCCCATCTTTCCAGGAGCAGACCGCAGGTAGTCAGGGGGATCCCGATTCTCTCCCTTCGCGGGGAAATTACCTCACATGTCCCTTGTCTGGCCAGCTCATCCGCCTCACAGTTTCCAGCAATGTCGCTGTGACCAGGAACCCAGCTGAGGCTGATGTCAAAGAATTCGGACGCAGTCGAAAGCGTGGTCAAGCATTCCTTGACCAATTCCGAATGCACCGTCATAGACCCGAGGGCCCTTATTGCCGCTTGGCTGTCGAAGTAAATATTTACTTTCTTGACCGTTAGTACGCATTTGAGCAGCCAATCAGCTGCCTCCTTGATTGCGGCTACCTCTGCCTGGAAAACACTGCAGTGGTTCGGTAACCTGAATTTGAGTCTAATGGGAAGCTCCTCGCAAAAGACTCCTCCGCTAACCTTTCCTTCCAACTTCGATCCATCCGTGAACAAGTTCACCAGGCCCTGCCCCCAAGTGTAGCCCTCCGTCCACTCTTCCCATGACGGAATATAAGTGGAGAAGGTTCCGGTTGGACTAAACGAGGGTATACACTGATCCGTTGACAGAGGGATGAACTTGAAGTTTCTGAGGATGCTTGAGTGCCCATAAGTGAGGTTGAGCTTATAGCTCCAGCCCCTCAGTTTGATTGCGGTACGCGTAGCGGCAATTCTGCCTGCGATGTCTACGGGTACCACATTTAATTTTGCGTTGAGCGCCAGAGTAGGAGTCGTTCGAAGCGCCCCACTGATTCCAATGAGTGCCGACCTCTGAACTCTCTCCAGCTTCTTCAGCAATGTCGTCTTCTCTAGTGAGTTCCACGAGACTATGACTCCATATGACAAGATAGGTTTTACAATAGTATTATATAGCCAGAAAACAACTCTAGGCGAAAGACCCCATCTTTTACCAATTGCGCCCTTGCATCCATACAAGGCGATTGTTGCCTTCCTCACTCTTTCCTCAATATTGGGCTTCCATGTAAGCTTACTATTAAGGATAATACCTAGGTACTTTACCTTGTCAGAAAGCATCAGAGGAGCGCCCCCTAGTGAGGGAAGTTGAGCTCTGGGTATTCTGGGTATCTTAACGTAGTTGTTAGATGGGCAACGGATTGCGGCCTACCGGTGAATCCTCTTAAGACGGAGCTCGTCCTATTTACGAGGAAACATAAAATAGCCAGAAAACATCAGTAATAATTAAATGTAATTAAAAATTATGGAGAATTTAATTGATTAATTTATTATTATTTTATTGTTTATTTTAATTGAAAATAATTAATTTCAAATAACGACTGTATTGTGAAAAAAAGTACCCTCAGCTACCCCAATTTTTATGTTACATTTTTTACTTGAAAATATTACCGGTTTCTAGTTTTTTTTTCAATTTTGGGTTATATTTGAGTTTTTACCTTGTAGGATTGAGAAAACATTTCCGGACACAATCTACGATACAAGATGTTGTTAAACTAAATAGTGGTTTCGAGTAGTTTGCTGCTCTGAGAGCTTCGGTTTGGTCCACCTAGCTAATTTTCTTGAAAAAACGTCACCTTTTCCGATATCTGTTAAAAAGTGATCCATGGATTTTTAATTTTTCAATACTACAACTTCGTTTTCTAGCAAACTAAAGAATTCAAATCATTTGTTTCTCTGATTGTTGCATAATGTTAGCAACTTAGCTTTACATAAACGTATAAAACAGTTTATATTTTTTTTTAAATACAGTTAACTAAGCCTGCCTAGGACCACCTGCACTTTCAAGAAATCTCATACACGCATACACACATTTCGCTACATTTTTTAAATATAATATTTAATTTAATGTTTAAAGTAAGTAAATCATTTTCGGCTTACCGCTGTTGCTGCGCACTACTCCCGTATTTGTCGCTTTTGTTTTCTTCGTTGTCATCTTTTCATTTACATGACCACAATTGCTGCAACGCTCAGCTGGATGAGAATTGCTAGGAAAATCCATTTAAATATTATGTTATGTACTATATACCATATGGCGCAAATTTAATCACTCTATGGGAAGATTTATAATTTTTTGCAAATGGCACAAAGAAAGTAAGCCCTATCATAAGTGGAAATTAATATGCATTTTTTTATTATCTTTATAGAAGAATTCAGCTCGACCAGTACTAAGTTGTTGGGTAGATGTGAACTACTCTTTAAATACAATACTTTTAATTGAAGAATAAATGGGATCATTGGGCAAAGTAACATATTAGAAAAAATAATATGTTCTTCATTTTTACTAGTTATTCAACTTTGAACTCTTTAAAGTATCGCATTTTGGGCAAAATAATTTCTACAATATTGCTGAGGATCAGTAAAAAAGTATCAATAAGGCAAAGGCGCAACAAAGGGGCGTTATGCTAATTCTATAATAATAACAGGTGGCGCAAAAGTAACCTTGCGATGTTTTTTGGCTGTAATTTAAAAAAAAAATGAAAAATTTTGATTCTTCTTGTGGATTATTTTTATTTGGTCTTTTAATTTTTTTTTACATCAAGTCGAGAATATGATGTCATGTAAATGGCCGCCGCCACAGTTGATTGCCATTTGAGCCTTTTTATGGCATTTTCCATCACTTTGGCCAAAACTTCCGGCGATAGGTCCTCACATTCTTGACAGATATTGTCTTTAAGAGCTGCAAGAGTCTGAAGCTTGTTGACATAAACCCGCGCCTTCAAAAAGCCCCACAAAAAGAAGTCCGGAGCGGTCAAATCAGGCGATCTTGCTGGCCAGTGCAAATCGCCAAAACGGGAGATTAGGCGCCCGGGAAATGCGTCCTTCAGCATATCGGTTGTGGCACGTGCAGTGTGTGCCGTTGCACTGTCCTGTGGGAACCACATGTTTTCCAATCCCAATTCATCAAGTTGCGGCAAAAAGAACTCGTTGATCATTGCTCTGTAGCGCTCACCATTTACAGTAACCGTTTGGCCCACGACGTCTTCGAAAAAAAAAGGTCCGATGACTCCTCCAGCGAAAACAGCACACCATACAGTGATTTTGAGCGGGTGTAATGGCTCTTCGTGGATTACACGCGGATTTTCAGTGCCCCAGAAGCGTAAATTTTGCTTATTTACGTACCCGCTAAGATGGAAATGGGCCTCATCACTCATGATTATTTTTGATGAAAAATCATCTTCCTCTTGGTGGTGATTAAGGACGGCTTGAGCGTATGTTAGACGCGATTGGCAGTCAGCAGCTAACAGCTGATGCACTGTCTGGACCTTGTACGGAAACATCTTCAAATCTTGTACCAAAATTCGCTGTAAAGACCGTCGAGTGATACCTATTTGCGTGGCACGTCGTCTGGTCGATGTCTACGGCGCTTCCATGATATCCTCGGCTACAGCAGCAATATTCTCTGCAGAACGGCTACTCCGGGGTCTGCCACGCCTGGCAGCATCTCGTGTTGTGCCAGTCTCTTCGAGGCGAGCGGCTAAACGTCGCAGTGTTTCACCAGTAGGCGTTTGACGGCGAGAAAATCTGCGACGAAATTCACGTTGTGCCAAAGTCACCGACCGATTACACTGGATCACAAATTTCAGCTTTTTTTCTGCACCAGAGACGCCGTTATGAAATTCCTATGTAAAATCACCGTCTGATTCCGAAAATCAAGGTTATTTTTTATTCTATGGTAACGTTTTTGAGATATTTACGAATTACCGTTATTTCAAAAAAAAAAAAAATTCGGCTCACTTAATCATATATATCTCGAAAACGAATTGAGCGATTCCAAAACCGTTGAAAGCTTTTAAAAGGTAATAAAATTTGCTATAAACTGTGTGTAAAACACTTTTTGCTAGGCCCTGCAGATTTAAAGATAACGAGCTATCATAACGGATTTTTTTAATTTTTTTTGTAAAAATATAAAAAAATTTGTACTTTGAGAGAAAGGATCTCGAAAACTTTTTACTTTTTCGTATATTTTTTGTTTTCACTCTAAGCTCCGTTTTATTACAAAAAAAATAAACTTTGATTAAACAAAATCGATGAACTAATACAAAAGTTACAAGCATTCAAGTAAATATATCCATTTAATACTTAACACGTTCCCTGTCCCAATACAAAAATGCAAAATTGACCGTCAAGTCCAACAAGGTTTTTTCTGTAGTCATAGGATAGCTTTAGTAATAATAATAACTAAAAAAAAAACGGATGTAGGGTATTTCTACCTGAAACACATATGGTCCATTTTTGCTTCTGCATGTTCATGAAACACATGTGGTTCAGGGAATTTTTTCTATGCTGACACACATATGGCTCAGGAACGTATCAGTGCTTATCAGGCGCACGTTTCCTGAACCATATGTGGCTCAGCGGACAGGGAACGTGTTAAGTACCCTACTGGTAATATGTGTTAGTATTCGCAGATCAGTTAGTTTCAGGTAGATTTTGGAAGGGTTATTAGATACAAAAAATTGTTAGTGTCGTTATCTCAAGCACAGACACATTTCAAGCAAGATCATATGTTTAAGGCAGGTAGTGTTTTCTATGTATAACTAGGGAACCTTTTTGTATAGGTAGGTGATCTATGTAAGTATAAATAATAGTACATGTGCCTCGTTCCTTCATAATTTCTGCAAGGATCGCCGGATACTGTTCATTTTTTAATTGCAGTTTATAATCCGTCATTTGCTTAAAAATATAATATGAATAAAAGGGCGCGAGAATTTGAGTGTAAAAATGATCCAGATATGTTCTGTTTCATCTGCGGGGAGTTTATCGTTAAAAGGATGCGACGTGTGTTTTCAAATCCTTTGAAATTTGCATACCATAAGTGTTATGGAATTGAGCCTAGAAACAATGAAAAACCATGGACACCGAATACTGTGTGCACCACATGTCGAGTCGAATTGATATTTTCGGAAACCGGAACCAAAAGGTACATCATAAAAATTAGGAGTTTGCTCTCTTTTAATGCATATCTGACAAGTTTCTTAAACTATCTATTTAGACGACATATGAAATTTATTACACCAATGAAGTGGAGGGAACCAACTTGCCATTCAACGGACTGCTATATTTGTACTACAAAAGTATTTGGGGTTGGAAAGTCAAGAAAAGTAACCTATGCGAGCGTATCTACAGTGTCATTACCAGAACTAAATTCAACGGAAGCTAGATTGCCAGCATCAAATTTAACTTTAGTTCCGGCTCCAGTTTCATTGTCAACAGCAGTATCTGATTACGCGGCATCATGTTGTACTGAATTGCAAACGGAAAACGAAAGAAACCCTTTGTCACAAGCACAACTCAATGATTGGATAAGGGATTTGGAATTGTCAAAAGAAAAGGCCGAACTACACGCCTCTCGTATGCAACAATTTAAATTTGTTTCATCCGATGTTAAGGTAACATATTATAGGACTCGTCACGAACAATTCTCCCAGTACTATACGAAGAAGGACAGTATTTGTTATTGCAAAAACATTGCTGGTCTATTTAAACAGTTTGGTGAACCATATGATTCAAAAGAGTGGCGATTGTTCATAGACGCCAATAAATTAAGTTTAAAGGCCGTATTATTGCATATTGGCAACCAAAAGCCATCTATCCCGATCGCGCATGCAGTAAATACGAAGGAAACATATGAGACAATGCAAAAATTGCTTAAATTAATTAAATACGAAGAACATGATTGGAAAATATGTGCCGATCTAAAAGTCGTTGGAATGCTATGTGGTCTACAATCTGGATACACAAAATACTGTTGCTTTCTATGCAAATGGGATAGCCGGGCACGTCAAGACCACTACATCATAAAGGATTGGCCAGAACGAATCGAGTTTCAAGTTGGGGTGGATAACATAAAATACTCACCACTTATAAAGAAGGAAAAAATAATTCTACCTCCGCTCCACATCAAGCTCGGCCTTATCAAAAACTTTGTCAAGGCTTTGGACAAAGAAGGCGAAGCTTTTCATTATTTGAAAACAATCTTTCCACAGATTTCAGAAGCAAAAATAAAGGAAGGGATTTTTGTGGGGCCGCAAATAAGGAAAATAATGGCCAATACCCATTTCAAAGAATTATTGTCACCAGTGGAGGCAGCGGCGTGGGACTCTTTTGAAAAGGTCGTTACTTCTTTTTTAGGCAAACACAAAAGTCCTAACTTCGAGCTGATAGTAAACGATTTAATCAAAAACTATGCGGAAATGGGTAAATAAAAAACACATATAAGACCATTTTCTCAGTTAACTTTAAAACTAAACAAAAAGTTTGAAAGCAAATTTTTAAATTTACATGAGAACATATAGCCCTTAATCTGAATTTATTGCCCTGCTCCGAACAAACAAGAACCACCAAAATTTGTTCTGAATTGGAAGATTAATCCAGCCTAAGAAAATTATATGCTAATGTGTCACTTATGTATTTATCTAATTCCCTTTTTAATTTTCTTTCAGGAGTAAATATGTCTTTAAAAATTCATTTTCTGCACTCCCATTTAAATTTTTTCCCGCAAAATCTTGGCGACGAAAGTGATGAGCATGGCGAAAGGTTTCACCAGCAAATGCAAATGATTGAAAGTAGGTATCAAGGATTCTGGGATGTCGCTATGATGGGTGATTACTGTTGGTTTCTCATAAGAGAAACCGATCCTTCTATAAATAAGCGTCAAAACAAGACACATAACTTTTTCAATTATAAAATAAGATCATAGAGTTAAGACAGAATCATATGTACATATGGTATTATTTGTAGGGTACTTAAGTATTAAATGGATATATTTACTTGAATGCTTGTAACTTTTGTATTAGTTCATCGATTTTGTTTAATCAAAGTTTATTTTTTTTGTAATAAAACGGAGCTTAGAGTGAAAACAAAAAATATACGAAAAAGTAAAAAGTTTTCGAGATCCTTTCTCTCAAAGTACAAATTTTTTTATATTTTTACAAAAAAAATTAAAAAAATCCGTTATGATAGCTCGTTATCTTTAAATCTGCAGGGCCTAGCAAAAAGTGTTTTACACACAGTTTATAGCAAATTTTATTACCTTTTAAAAGCTTTCAACGGTTTTGGAATCGCTCAATTCGTTTTCGAGATATATATGATTAAGTGAGCCGAATTTTTTTTTTTTTTGAAATAACGGTAATTCGTAAATATCTCAAAAACGTTACCATAGAATAAAAAATAACCTTGATTTTCGGAATCAGACGGTGATTTTACATAGGAATTTCATAACGGCGTCTCTGGTGCATTTTGGCTGTAAACCAGTGTTATTGGTCAAATAAATAATCAGCAATATTCCGCGTTCTGGAGCAGTGTAGCGTAACATTGTTAATTAACGTGTATTTCGCATGTGTTTACTACACAAATGTCAAAACAGAACTGACATTAGGGGAGGATTACTTTAGCGCCACCTGTTGTCATACTTTTATAAGGATAACTTAGAAGAAGAAGGAAGTTCGGGTAGAATTAAATGTTTGGCATTAAAAGTTAAAAACAGTTTTTAAAGCTATTGCTTTGTTCCGAAAAGGTACGTAGAGAATGAAGGAAATATATAAAATAATATTTCCTTAATTCAGGCGATTTCTTAATAAATTTCTTTAAACTATCTTAAATCACTTTATGACTGTTCCAAGACGCATTTTTGAAGTAAATAATTGTTGTACGCATTAGTACATAAAACAACCGAAAAATTTTCTACACTTAACATTTTCTTCTGAGGTCTGAATCAACTGAATGAAAAAATAGATTTAATTTAGCAACTAACGTCAAGAGAAAAGAATTTTAAGACAATTACTTTAGATAATCAGAGCATAATTAAATTATTGGCAAACAGAATTTTTGTTTGTTGATACATTTTTAATTTTACGTTTAAAAGCAATGCTCTTTTATGTAGCGGAGCCGGTGGAACACTGAATTTAATTAATTTATTGGTATCTGTTTGATGCTTGCTTAACCCTCCGATGTTCATATGGGTCTGGCCAGACCCATTCGATCTTTAAATGTATGTAGATCTTTTATTTTTAATATCTGAGGCTTCTTAGTCCATGACTTCCTAAAATGTAATGTGCTAAACACAATGAAGTAGCAAAATTAAGATTTTTGCTATATTTGTTGTAAAAATAATAATTTTAAACTAATTTCGTTAATTAAGCTCACATGGGTCTGTGCAGACCCATATAAGCTTCTCATGTAAATTGGTTAACTGTTAGGTGTAAACAACTAAACTGTTAGCGGAGGCAGCGGCAGAGATAATTTTTTAGTTGACATTTGAAAATTAAAGTGAACACGTGTTTTTTAATTAGTGGGAAGTGTTTTTTTAAATAAAATGGAACAAGTAAATATGGATGAAGTTGATGTGATGACGCGTTTGCTTCGTAAGCTAAGTGCAGCAAATGTGAGTCCGGAAGAACATCAGCGACTTCAGGCACAAATTGAAGAAATTATGGGACAGGAGTCCGATCCATTTGAAATAAGTGGCGACGTAGAAGATGATGAATATTTTCCAAATGAAGATGACTTCGGTGAAGCATCAGATATAGAACAGGAAATTGAGTTAGAAGCTGTTCTGGATGAAAACCATGATGATATTGAGGATTTGTATAGAGAAACCTTCGCCCTTCAGGCTTCAACCACAATGGAATCATGCAGCACATCTATTACCCAGGGCCTTATATACAGGTCAAAAGATGGTAAGATGTGGAATTCAAGTCCTCCACCACCTGGAAGGCCTCGTTGTCACAATGTTACACATTTTACTCGTAAAGGGCCACTACGAGGAGCGTCACCGAGTCATAAAGCTCTTTTCAAGCTATTGCTGTCTCCTGAAATCGTAAGTATCATTGTGCGGGAAACCAACAGAAAAGCTGTTGAAGCGTTTCGTCTATGGAATGAAAAGCATCCCAGTAATAAACAGCGTTCTTGGGTAATGACTAACGAAGACGAAATGTATGCTTCTTTTGGGATCCTACTTATTGCTGGTGTATTCCACTCGAATTCTCAGCCAGCGAAAGAATTGTGGGCCAGTTACAATATGCCAATTTATAAGGCCACTATGTCATTGAATCGGTTCAAGAGCTTAACTACTTTCATCCGTTTCGATAACAGTGGTACTCGTGCTGAGAGGTTGAAGCAAAGCAAATCTGCTGTCCTGGACGATGTATGGCTCATGCTGATGGCCAATTTAGAGAAAGCATACACTCCGGATTGTCATGTAACCGTCGATGAACAGTTATTTCCATATCGTGGGCGCACTCGATTCTCCCAATATATTCCGAGTAAGCCGGCAAAATATGGCATGAAAGTGTGGTGGATTTGTGACTCTGTTTCAAACTACCCTTTGAAAGGTATAATTTATACCGCAGGTGGCCAGCGAGAAACGAATCAAGGTGAACGGGTTGTCATGAAATTGATGGAAAATTATATGGACAGCGGTAGGACTGTTTATGCTGACAATTTTTTTTCAACATACAACTTGGCAGAAATGTTGATGGATCGTATAGTGGCTTTCGTCGATACCGTAAGAAAAAATAAGACCTTCATTCCGCATGAATTGCTTAACCCGAAGCGTGATGTTAAAAGCACTTTATTTTGTTATCACAATAATAATATCGCTCTGTGCTCGTATATGGCAAAGCCGAAAAAGCCAGTAATTATGTTATCCACTGCCCATTACCGTCAAAGCACCGATCCATTGAAAGGATTCAAGCCAGATCAAATTTTGGACTACAATAAATTTAAAGCGGGGGTAGATACAATGGATCAAATGTTGACTGGCTATTCGTGCAAACGCTCGAAAAACCGTTGGCCACTGGCAATGGTTTATAATATGCTTGATATTGCCGGTTTGGCCTCATTCATCATCTATGACGAGCTGAATCCGGCAAAGCAGAGTGATAAGAGGCGCTCATTTATCATTGAATTGGCACGGCAGCTAGTTATCCCACATATGACGAAACGGGCGACTAACCCATTAGTATGGAGGTTTGCTCATGTAAGACAAGCAATGAATCTTTTCAATATCAAGGAGAGTATGAATTATATACACACCTACATATATCTCCGCGTATAAAGATATGTGTATGCACGTATTCATATTTACTAATTTAAAATAAATTATTTCGCTACTTTTAGGTACCGGAATCTTGTCCATCGACATCAGATGCAGCACAGCAACAATCATATGCTCAAGTTGCTTCAACACGGTCATCGTGCTACCATTGTGCTGCTTCTTCTTCGAAAAAGCGTCGTAAAACTCTTTATAACTGCAGCAAATGTAATCGTCCCATATGTCTTAATGTACATTCCATGCAACTATATAGTTGTAAACCCAATTGCTCTTCGTAATTAATACTAATCCGTTCAAATAAATAAATAAAATTATTTTTAAAACCTTATTTCTTACATTATTTATATGGGTCTGTGCAGACCCTTATGATGCACTTACCGCATCATAAGGCACCGAACATCGGAGGGTTAAAAAAGGGATGCAATGACCATTTCGCCGTATGGAGTATTCTTTAAGATGGGGTATTATCTCATCCGTTGGTTATTTCTATTTATTATGAAATCTTAAAAACCAAAATTTCTAGTTACTTCTATATAATATTAAACACACGATGTCGTTTGCATGATACTATGAAATTAAAACAAAAGTGGTTTATAGAATTTAGTTAAACTTTTGGATCTTGCTAGACACTTATATGAGCACCCTTATGGTGAAAACTTGATTTTTTCCTTCTTTACAATCCCTTGAACACTCTCTGCTCTACCAACAGTTTTGTGCAACACTACATTATTGTATATTTTTCATAAGTCTCGGTGGTTCCTAAAGAATGTGAATTCACTAATATAATATTTTCCAACGTTACCAACTCAGCGCCAAAATGAGTGAACTGCGCGCGGGCGTTGCGCGTATCAGCTGCACCAGTTGTTTATCGTCAAGCTGCGTTTTCTCTTTCTGCAAGCATTTGACACAGAATATTACAATTTTCTGCAACTTACACATATCACACTGAGCAAATAAATAATTCACCTTCACATTTTCCATTTTAGTCGATTTGGCGGCGCGAAATTTCAACATTATTATTATTATCACTTTTTTTATTAAAATTTTCTTACTACACACGTTGCGTTTTTGAAAACAACTGATCCCATGCACTGTGCCCGCTCTAAGCTAATTTTTTGTGGGCGTAAACTAATTTTGAGCACAATGCGAGTAGAAGTCAGCTATGCAAATTCTTACAATATTCATTTATCTTACTTATTTACGCACAATTTAGCTGAATTTGATAAGATTTCAAATTAATCGGTCATTGGAAACGAAAAAACTATCGTACATGATAAAGCTATTCGTTATTGACGATCGAAGTGGTTAATGGATGATTTTTGGGCGCCAAATATGTTGAATATATATGTCATGGGTGTTTTTTTATACTTAAGGGGTCCCGGTGGTCTAGAGCTCGAAAATTTAGTGTATTTCAGGAATTTCTTTTACAATAAAAAAATGAAAAACAATATTTAAATTTTTTCGGTTTTTTATTTAACTTCTTTTACATACAAAAAGAAAAAAAAATTTTTTTTTTACATTTTAATAATTTTAAAAATAGCGCTGAAGTTGACCCTCCCGAAAAATTGGACCTGGTCGGTGTTATCCATTTTGGCTCTTCTATTTATCTGAAACACAAAAACCAAAAAAAATATTAATCAAATATTATTTTATTAAAACTGTAGCTATGTCCCGTACTAGAAAAAAAAAATTGGAAAAACGGCGAATTTGAATTGAATTTGACACTCTAAAAATCGTTTTTTTTAGTGTTTTAATAAAAAAATACGAAATAATTGAAATAATAATATGATTCTAGAACGGGCGAAAGCCATTGATGTTGTGCACAACATATTAAAATTTGAGACGATTCGGTTGAATGGTTTTTTTTTTTTTGTTGACACTTTACCTGAAATTTGAAATTTGAAAAGGTCGAGCCAAGGAGCACCAGGAGATTTGGTGGCTCCTAAAACACTCAGGCTAAAAAGCCCATTGTATTTAAAGCTCTGGAAAGGGTGGTAGATAATCAAGGAGGAAAGGAGAAAAGTATCAGAGAAAGAGATAGGAAAGACTAAAGACAGAGATAGAGATAGATAGTCCTGTGAGAATTTTTCAGATTCTTTGGCAAATCTGTAAATATCCTCCAGTTTCAGAGAACGAATATTACTAATTCGCGCGACATCGGAACCCAAAGCACATAGCCTTGCTCTAGCAAAGGCAGGACACTCACAGAGAAAGTGCTCAGTGCTATCCGCCTCCTCCAAGCATGACAGGCACATTGGGTTTTCAATGATTCCAATGGCGGTCATATGCTGACCCCATGGGTTGTGTCCTATAATGATACCGACCATCAACCGAACGTCCTTCCTTCTATGTTTTAGTAGAAAGTTTGTCACAAATCACTTTGCAGTTCTGCAACGTTCTAGACCGGACCATCACTCTTTATGTAGATTGCCTACATAATCGCTGATCCAATTCATGATTCCTGCGAAACTGATACCGATTATTGGCTATGGCCCTTGTGGGTGAACCGCTGATCCACGGTTGGCCAATTCGTCGGCGATTTCGTTTCCTTCAACACCGGAGGGTCCCGGAACCCTTTTATAAGTACAAGCCTGTTTTGTCTTGCGACAGAACTAAGCCTCTTCTTACATTCTTGAACAATCTTTGAGGTTTACTTCGCGTTCTCCAGGGCCTGTGCAGACTGACTGTCACTGAAAACTCCAATCTGTTTCCCGCTTCATCTCCTCTCGATTATCCATTCGGCTACTTTCAGGATGGCACTTTACCTAGTTAATGGGCTGTAGAAGCTATAATATTGGGAATTTTCGCATGAAAATTTCACAGTATGCTCTTAAGATACTATACTTTCAAAATATAGAAAAAAAATCGATTTTTTGAAATTTCTAGACCACCGGACCTTAAGTATTTTCGATAGGAATATTTGTTCCAAAATTTATAATCTTTCTTTTCACATCATATAAACAAAATCATTCATTCATTCACCCGAATTCGATACCTTAGAGAAAAGTATAAGAAGTTTGTATAGCCCGTTTAATTTATACAGGGTGTCCGGTGGCAGAACAAGATTTTAGATTTCAAGTTTCTCCCTAACCGCATAGCTAATGAGCGGGAGGTGACCGCGTTGGCTTTGTTATTCGTGCGGATTATTTAGACAAGATGTCACAGTGGACAGGTGAACGACGTGCATTCGCAATCGAAGCACATTTCAAGGCCAATGATTCATGTGCAACTGCTCGTTGTAGACTTTCTTCACGTTACAAAGTAATGCCCTAAGTGAAAATTTGAATCGATCTAACGATTAAAAATTACCTAAAAATTTTTGCGAGACAATGTTGGAGTAATAAAGCCCATTTGTATTTAAATGAAAGTGTAAATAAGCAAAGTTGGCGTACTGGACACCTAAAGGAAAGAACCATCTATTAACAGATCAACATCTACTTCACAGACCCAAAGTTATAGTTTGGTATGCAGATTCCAAGGATGCAACCGACATAATGGTCAACATTTAGAAGAATTTAGCTTGAATTTAGCTTTTAATTCATAACTTTGTCACCAGACACCCTGTATAAAACTTATTATATGAAATACATGACTCGACGCTGGGGCGAGATACTCAGAAAGGTCAAGCCTTTTCAAACGTCTGTTTTTTTCTATAGGCTTCCAAGGAAACTGCAATAGTTGGAATAAGCGACTTGTAGTATCGCTTGAACCATAAAACAAAAATACCTCATACTTTATCACTAAATTACGTACATATATGGTCGAGGGGGTTGGTGCATGACTACCATTCGTAATTCACAGAGAGAACGTAGGTTCAAATCTCGATGAAACACCAAAATGAAGAAAAAGTGTTTTCTAGAAATGGTCGCCCCTCAGCAGGCAATGGCAAACCTCCGAGTGTATCTTTGCCATGAAAAAGCTCCTCATAAAAAATATCTGCCGTTCAGAGTCGGCTAGAAAATGTAGGTCCCTCCATTTGTGGAACAACGTCAAGACGCACGCCACAAATAGGAGGAGGAGCTCGGCCAAACACCCAAAAAGGGTGTACGCGCCAATTATATATACGGGTGAACGATATGAAGTGGTACCAACTTCACATTGCTTGTATCTGTAAAACATCTCATGACATCAACGTCAAAATTGTTCTAATGACAGTTCAATATATTGTTTACAAGCTATCAAAAAGAATTGCGCTGTCAGTTTTATTGAATTTTTTTTCTGTGATGGAATTCAAACGTAATAGTGTGATTGCCTTATATTTGGCTGGAAAATCACAACCAGCCATTGTTCGCACTATAAAACGTTACAATGATACTGGTAGCATTGCAAAACACTATGGAGGTGGACCAAAAAAACCGCAACAACACCAGAAATGGTTCGGAAAGTGAAGGCTTGAAGGAACGAAATCCACGTCGAAGTGGAAGAAAAATGGCCAAAGAACTGAAAATATCTCAAGACAGCATTCGACGCCTATTGAAAAATGAGCTCAAGATCAAGGCTTACAAGTTCCAAAAAGCACACGATCTTTCACCCCGGCAAAAAAAGTTCGAGAATTTGAGCCTACATATGGCCACTCGAGCCTACATATGGCCACTCAATTTCCCATCGCAAGTAATGGTTTAGGCCGCAGTGACCGCTGATGGACGCTCCCCAATCGTTTTTATCGAGCCTGGTGTCAAAGTGAATGCGACTTATTATCGGGAAAATGTTTTAGAAGCTGATTTAGGCCATGGACCTTCCAACAGGACTCGGCACCGTCTCATAAAGTTCGTGTAAACCAAGAATGGTTATAAAATCATGTTCCACACTTCATTTCGTCCACACAATGGCTTTCGAATTCACCATATATAAGTTGTTTGTTCTTTCTTTATCAAGCAGTTCTCATACGCAGTACAAACACACAAAGTTGACACTACAGTCTACAGAGCGATAGATGCCGAAGATAAAACCTTAATGTCGTGTCTTTCGCTACCTAAGCTCGTTTCGCCAAACAAAAAACAGTTGGCTCCAGTAGGACTCAAATTTGGGGCGGGTTCCAGCTTCTTATCCTTATTAATATACCTATACTAAATACGTGTAAGTGCTTACATAAAATTAAGTATTATATAACTCGAAGCTCTCACAGAGCACAATACATCTTTCAGGACGCAGTGCTAAATTCCCTCATAATTATAAAAACATCTGACGTATTTTTTATACGTTTAGTTTTTTTTTATTGAACGATCAAATTTTATCAATGTGAATGAAAGAATTTGTTTTAAATACTGACGGTAGGCTTATCAAATCCAATCCAATATCCAATAAAAATCGACAGAAGCTTTTTAATCGTAATTTTTTTTATTTGGTAATATTTTTGTACGTAATCTGCGTATCAGCATTTATTCAATCCTCGTTTGGTCAAAAACGGAATACAAAAATTTAATGTAGATTAAAAAAAAAAAATTAATTTGCCCCAATAAAGCTATATTTTACTTTTCGCAAATAGATATAAATTTGCAAGAAATATTAGAAATTAGCGCAAATCGCAAAAATAAGTAAAAGCTCTTTACTCTGTACAAGCTGGAGAAAAAATTACAGAGCGCTCTTCGCACTATATTGAGATTTAGAAAATGCCTCGATCAGCTACATATATTGATAGCCTTCAGCATCCCGCAGACGTTTATGCAGGACCACACACCCTGCCACATAAGCATGCAAGCAAGCATCAATTACTTAAATTCAACTAATTTGGAGGTATTGGCTTGGCCTGGCAATCCTTCGGAACTTAAAAACTATATCCATTTTAAAGGAGGTATTACAGGGATTGAAGAGAATTATATCAACTAGTATCAATAGTATGCCCCATCGAATCAAGACAGTTTTAAAAGTAAGGGGCATGCAAATAAAGTATTATAATAGGTTCACATATAACTAGATTATTCTCTCTTTTTTCGGGCTAACTCCCAATTCATAACCCAGATTACCCACACAAAATTTCTCCTCCGAAGTCCGGCATTAAAAAATATTCTTAGATTATAAATATACTTTTTTCCGTACAACCCTGCGCTTTCCGTGTTATCGACAGTTATTATAACGCATGTAAGAAGAAATGGCAATGTAAAAATTAAATAAAATGGACGCCAGCAAAGAAAAGAAGTTTGTAAACATAATTCTAATAAGATGTTTGTTAGATATTATTAATTAAACATTCATATTTGAGAAAAAAACGTGCGTCCATAGACACTTTCGCCTGTTATTGCTTATTATAAAATGCAATATCGAATTTGGCATGCGTATTGCTGCTATATTAAAGACAACCCTCGTATTTGTTTTCATTTTAGTTCTTAGTTACTATAAGTTTAAGATTGTACATCTATTTTGTAAGGTTTGTAAGTATAAACGGAAATAAATAACAATGTAGATTCGCCTAGATCTAATTAAATTATGAAAAAAATGTTAAGCTGTGCCACTTAATGACGGTGCATTCACGTCTATATTAAGCTTCTGCCCAATAACTAAACTCATTTTATGAAAAATACTTTCTCTTTATTGATGCATAACTTCTTTTGACGTCTTCCTGCCTGCTACTTAGATGCGAGTAACATCTGGTGGGCATACTTGCAATATACCTACGTCTGTTCTTCGTCTGCTTGATTGGCGCAATAACCGCTTAAGTGGTTTTGGCCGAGTTCAACAAAGCGCGCCAGTCGTTTCTTTCTCGTGCTAACCGGCGCCAATTGGAAACACCAAGTGAAAGCAAGTAATTCTTCTCCTGATCTTTCCAACGCAGAGTAGGCTTTCCTCTTCCTCTGCTACCACCAACCGGAACCGCCGCGAGTGCTTTCAGAGCCAGCGCGTTTGGTTCCATTCGGACGAAATTACCGAGTCAACATAGCCGCTGGATCTTTAGTCGCCTCCGATACTCGCCGTCACCAACACGCAAAGGTCCGAAAATCTTCCGCAGAATCTTTCTCCCAAAAACTCCTCATTGGATGTTGTCTGCGCCATACGTTAGGACGGGCATGATGAGAGCCTTATAAAAAGAACGATGGTGCCTGATGTAGAAGTCCACGCAAGTGGGGAAAGTCACTGATTGCCATTCACTTGGGAGTGGCCAGGACTATTCCTCTACATATGGTCCAAGCAGCTCACAACTTCCGGGATTAGCCCAAGTATCCTCTCGGTAGCTTCGGAATACCCGTTCGAGAGCGAGCTAATGTGAGAAGGCGAAGCAATCGAGGATAACTGGTTGTGAGCTGAGTTTGGGATCCACCACAGATGAGAACCTACGCGCATATTAATATATATATGTTAAAATTTGTGGTAAATAAATTCATAATAGAATGGTTACATTTTATTATATAAAAAAAATATTTATTTTTGTAAAATGAGTCAACTTATTGAAGTATATTATATTTAGAAATATTTATCTCATACTTACAAATAAATTAATAAATTATCTTAATTAAAAATTTTGAACAATGCAATTTAGTCTATCTCCCATTTTTAATCACAAGTTCCTCAATTTCCCCCTTAATTCTGCGTCGCCTCGCATATACCTCTTTCTGTAAAAACATTCCCACAAGTTTCATCCACTCGATCCCATATCAACGATCCAAAGCGACGCGCGGTATAGTCCACAATTAGTTGGGCTTTACAATTGATACATTGATTGCGATAGTGGAAAAGTAGACCCACACTTTGTGGCACAATCGCCTCGGTATAGCCAGGTGCATCACGCCACACAAAGTGATTACCCATTTCGATAATGGAGTGTGTGTTCACGATGCACTTACTTCGTTGATGTGCGGGTGAAATTTCCAATGTACGTCGCACCTTCATTTGTGTATATAGAAAGCGATTGCGTGTATGAGCTGGCAGGCTAAAACTGTCATTACTATCGAGCTTAAAGAAGAAGACATTGCGAAAGACATAGGCTGAGGTCCGTCCCTCATCACACTGGCGCAGAAAAGCTAATAAAGAATTGTGTTTGAGCGGAATGAGTATCTCATCCAAATCGACTATGGCGGCATATCGATAGTTATCTACAACCATAGCTCGGTATACGCAGTCGTTAATTTGTGCCATATTGCCTATATAGTGTACCTCAGGCAATAACTCAGGTGGTACATTCCACTGCAGTATATCGACGATGCCTTCACGTTGGTAGTATTTTAATAGACGCATCACATCCTCACTAGCGGAGAGGTGATAGAAGTAAAAGTGACGAGCGCCCAGAATGCGATAAACTTCAATATATTCTGCGACGCGCAAGACATCCGAGTAGTTTTGTTGCAGTGTGCCGACGCAAACCGAGAGTACGGGCTTGGAGAGTGCAAACAATTGGTCTATATCGCGGGGATAGCTGAAAAAAAATGGAATTTACTAATTTGGTAATAAGAATTGGTGATAAGCAAGAGCTACCTGATTGGCACAAATGTTGGACTCAGTTTACTAAGTCTATTCGATGGATATGAAATGGCTATTGCTTGTGGCAGGCGCATCACAGTGTTGTTGCGATTCACATATAGAGGACACATGATCGAATAAGGAGCGAATTTGCAGTCATGATGTTCTTTCAGTGGATGAACTTGACCGATGTGCACAAATTCATCGACAAAGTCCTCGAATCTATGGCGTAAATAAATATTTATGTAAAAAATGTGACGCGTTAATTAACAGCTGTAAATGTCTCAAATACTCAGCTAAAATACGTACCTGATGGTGCAAGTAATGACATCCTCGAACTGCCGAGGTAATATAGCGATTATACGCAATGAACCTATGGGAACTCTGGTTTCATGATCAACAATTGTATCTGAAAGTGGCGATTGTAAGAAATTATGATAATAAATTAATAATGATACTAATTTGTAAATTTATATGTATAATTAAAATAAATATATGCTATTGGCCAAAAGGAAAGGTATTGCACTTGCCCCAACTCTAACTAAATCTCTTCCGCCAACAAAGCATTTGTTTTGTTTTGTAGTTTTGTAGACTTGCGATTTCAATAAACGGACAGTTTCTTTTTAATATTTTTTTATTATCTAAACACTTTTTTGTAGCTGCCGCCGTAGCCGAATGGGCTGGTGCGTGACTACCATTCGGAATTCAGAGAGGTAAAGTAGGTTCGAGTCTCGGTAAAACACCAAAATTAAGAAAAACATTTTTCTAATAGCGGTCGCCCCTCGGCAGGCAATGGCAAACCTCCGAGTGTATGTCTGCCATGAAAAAGCTCCTCATAAAAATATCTGCCGTTCGCAGTCGGCTTGAAACTGTAGGACCCTCCATTTGTGGAGACGCACGCCAGAAATAGGAGGAAGAGCTCGGCCTAACACAAAAAGAAAAGGGTGTACGCGCCAATTATACATATATATATATATATATATACTTTTTTTTATTATTTATTATCTCGAAAATTCTGTTCGGAAGAGAATTATATAGGCTGGAGGATGGTTCCATATGTAGAAGTCCACGCAAATGGTGAAAGTTATTGATCGCCATTCACTTGGAAGTGGCCAGGATTAACCCAAGTATCCTCTGAACAGCTTCCGAGCACGCGTTCGGGAGCGAGCCAACGTGAGAAGCCGAAGGATCCCAAGAGAGCTGGTTGTATGCTGGGTTTTAGACCCGACACGTAAAAATCGCCTTTTCTAGTTAACCAGCCCCACCCGTTTTCCATAATACTCAAATCCAGTGATTATGGTGACCACATCAGTAGTTTGACATTCTGTTCACTGATCCAAGTTTTAACCAATAGGAGCAATATTCTGCTAGTAAGCCCATTGAAGAGGTCCACATAAGTTACGAAATTTCGCAAAACTTCTCTGCAACTTAGTTTTATAAATATTTGCTGTTATTTTGGTGGTTTGAATTTCGAAATTACATAATGCGTTATCACATCCCACCTTCTCGACTGTGATAATGAACTAAAAATCGTTCTTGTTTTCTTAAATGAAGGAAATAATATTGTAATTAATTCCTTCGAAAGTGAACTTTTTTCGCTCGACAATACTACTGGAAGGCAGTCTTATACATCATCTGTTCTTTGCAAAAATGTACCCTTAATCCTTTGCATTGTTGTTTTAATTTAGGTTTTTTCGGACACATTTTCGCTATAAAGTTTTTGCTTTATTTATTATTCGCCTAGCAGAAGATAAACTCGCACTGGTGCCACTTTATGAACTGATTTTCGCACAGTAGACAGTTGAGCTATTGTGACCATTATTTGGTTTCTTTTCATATTTTTTTCATACCATTTTTTGTTCTTCGAATGATTCCAGGCGTACGAGAGTTTCATTTACATATTTCGCTTCAAGGCATATCTTGATCAACTTAAGCCTTATCTTCTAGAACCGATAATTTACACTTTTAACTTGAATTTTACATTTAAAAGATTATCTTTTTTTACTTGAAGAATAATGCCTTAGAATGCTTTCTTGTTCGAACATGTGCAACAACGATTGTTCTAACTACTATTGCCTCAATTCAGTTATTATTAATATTGCTTTCCTTTAACTCCTATTGGAGCATGGGCCACCTCAATTCAAATGATGCGAAAAGTACTTGCATTTTTTCCATCGAATTTGGAAAAAGCACATATGTACATATATACTCGTATTATCTTAGCGTAGATACAGATTAAGATGGAGCAGATTGTGTTGTTTGTGATTTGACCCATGAAACCTCTCTGGTTTACTAGTCAACTTGTTTCGTTCAGTTTAAAATATTTATGAGAACTCATTTGAGGTTAAGTTAATCTTACGGTATAGTTACTTTTCCTGCGATGTTCTTTGAATCACTTTATTTACATATAAACTTACTGTACTTACCAATCACATCTAATCTATTATCGAAATATGCCGAGTATATTAAGTGATTCGATTTGCTGCCAATTTGACGCCAAGAGTTGTTGTATTCCCATGACAGCGTTGGCTTAACATATAAATAGGATTTTTGTAATGAGCCGAGATCTTCGCGTAACTTAGAATTCTGTGGAAAACAATAGCATAATTTAGAAGTGAGTTAACGGTTTGAATAGTATCATATATTGGGTATTTAAAAAATGTCGGTTATAAAATGCCTGCATGCAACCTGAAGCTCAAATAACTTTTAAAATACAGCGCATATTGTAACATATGATTTTCATAGATTAAAATTATGAATAAAAACAAGGGAATTCACCTTAGAGCAGTTAACAATTAAGTGTGATCATCGATAAATTTATTTCTTAACTGTAAACTACCTATTAATTAATGAAAAGTGGTTTGCATTTGAATTTGAGTAGGTGCTTTTTTTTGTTGATTAGTTTTGAGTTTATTTTCGATGTTAATATTTTGTTTTTTACAGCAAAAAATGCGTGCCGTTTTCAGATATAATGCAGTGATTAGAGCAAGAGGCGCGAAATTGTTTGCTAGTTTTCTATGAACTATTTAAACTTCGCTCTGGCCGTTCAGTGTCTGAAAACATCAATGAAAATATTTAAAAAATGTGAGGAAGTTATGAGTTATGACATTTCTGGGGAACTAAACAATCATCACCAATCATTTTTGAACTATTTGAAGAAAACTGGATATAAAACGAAGTTTCATGAATACATTCCATATGAATTAACGAACAAAAATTTACCAAGTCACCGTATGCGAAACCCTTTGGGAATCGAGCCATAGTCAAGTCTGCTTGTGCGTGTCTACCATTCGATAGGGCTCGTTGCAACACATTTTGGGTATGAAGCATTAAATAATGGAAAAAGTTTTAATGTGGTCCATAAATGCAGATATTTATTTAGAAAGCCTTAAACCGACTCCGAACGGCTAATGGTTTTTTGAGAGAAGCTTCATCATAGGAATAACACATCAGGAGGCTTCGCATTGCCATCCGAAGGGAGCCCGCTATTAGGAAACACCTCTGCTATCATTACGTGTGTCATGTACATAATGGGTTTAAGTCTGCGCCCCGCCGAGTGGTCACTATGCTCCACGCTGATGGAATGATAGTTCTGCACGACTAGGGGGAAAAAGTAAAAAAAGGGAACGGTCTTAAATTCTGCATTACGACATTATTTTGGGTAAAAATTCTGGAAAAATGTGAAACAAATTCTACACAGCCTAAATTCTTTTAGGTTATAATTCTATAATCTCATATAATCTTCTGGAAAGACAAAATAATCGAAAATTAATATTCGGGGCGTTACAATTCTGTATGTAAATTTATTTTGAACCATAATTCTGTATTTTTTAAAGTACTGTTGTGTTTCGTTTTATTGCTTACTTTGAGTAGGAGGAATTTTTCCTGCGGAATTTCCCCACTGTTTCGCTTGCAAAAGAAATTGTGTGTTATCTAAAGCAGTCCTGCCGCGTGTTGGGTATTCAGGAGTATTAAAACTCTTTGGAATTTCTTCTGCAATCTCCAGCCGAAATTTCGAAGATGAATATTTCTTAGAATTTCGAATTTGCTTTTACAGTTAATTAAGCAGGCGCAAATTGCACGTCATTGCCAGTCGAAAGCTGATAACATGTCGACGTGCATTGAACGTCTTTCCAACGCAAGAGGTAAATTTACGAAATGAAAACCACATACGATTCAATATCTGTTATTATTAATTGAACAAATTTTTATGACCAAACCCTATGAAACCCAAATTTATTTTATCTCCTTCAAAATGTGCCAACGGTTAACCCAGTCCTCCATACACCCCTGGTAGGCCGACGAAAGGATAGCCTTCAACTCCTTCCACGAAGCGGTAACTTCAACTTAGGAAACAAAAGAATTCGCACGGGCCATATTAGGTGAATACGGTGCTTGCACGATAGTATTTAGTTGGTGTTTGGTCGGTCAGATAATTCTGCACAATTCGGGCTCGGTGCGATAGCGCGCTATCATCATGCAAAATCCAATAATTGTTTGCCCACATTTCGGGCCGGCCAGGCAGACACTAATGATCCGATGCCGCTAAAATGACAGATGTGTGTCTTACAGTCCTACCAAAAATATATGGACCGGTTCCTCCGTGCGCGGTTCGTTTAAATAAAACATTCCCGGTACTTTTTGATCAGAGGGTATGTGTATGTATATTTATATTTATATATATGTATTTATTAGGCCGGGTCGAAGCAAAAAAATCGCCCATTGCTCTGTAAAAATCATATTCTAGGGATCAAAATACGAAACTTTGGCGAAGGAACCATACCTCTAAAACGAATTCTGATGTCCCCCAATTTGGGTCGAACTTTTTAGTTTCTTTTCTATAACTCACTTAAATTAATTTTTTCATTTACATATGTTCTGGCTAAATAAATTTCTTAAGAGAAAAAAAAGATATTATTATAAATAAATAATAAATATTATTATAAATAAATAAAAATAAAGAAAAAACATAGCCATTTAGCTGATTTTTTCATGTAAAGGCCAAAAATGATGATATTTTGAAATGATTGTATGGGGAACCCCCCAGGGGAGTTCCAGGGGGTGTGCCACTGGCATGGGTGGCTCGGCCGTCCAAAGTTAGTGGGGGTCGGTCACACATTTGGACTCGATTGGAGCACTCTAAATGGGTCAAAGTGGGATTTTTCGTTCGACCCAAACTGGGGGACATCAGAATTCGTTTTAGAGGTATGGTTCCTTCGGCAAAGTTTCTTATTATAATCCCTAGAATACGATTTTCACAGAGCAATGAACGATTTTTAAATCGACCCGCCCTAGTATTTATATTAACAATTTTTTGTAGTATTTATTAGTTTTATATTAAAAAAACTAAAAACTTTCAATATTTTTTTCTGGCCTCTCACCTGCACTACTCTGCAAATGAAAACAATAAAATCATTTCGAACTGTTAATATTTTTGTTGACAGGATTTCGACTTTTTAACCACGAAAGCAAATATAATGTGCCAGAGCTGCCAAATTTTTTCCAACTGGTATACTCTGACCAGGCGAGTATGTGTCATTTTCTCACTTCCACAAAATATGAGAGTGAACGTTGTTTAGCTGATTTTTGTTTATCTGTTCAAGTAACTGTACGAAAAATTTAATTGTTACAACAAAAAATGGAAGTATATCATTCTATTCCATTATATTCAACATATTGAATATACAGGGTCCGGTACTCGAAGTGTAACCAACTTTAGAACGCTTGCGCTGCTAATGCACGATACTGTTACTGTTACAGAGTACACTGTCTGAGATGCCTACTTTTCTATGTGCCTTGCCCACAGAAAGTGGACCGTCATCAGTCCAACAAACTGTCTGCAGTTCCTTATGCTTAGTGGAACTGAGAGAGTCAGTCGGACATGGCAAGTAACATCAGTTTTGTCCATCTGCAGCCTCTCTCAACTTGCCAAGCTCGCTTGTAGGTTTATATTGTCTACACATAATGTAATATAATGGGATGAAATTTAGAGAAAAGAAAACACAATAAGATAACTAATATGCCAATTGAAACAAAATTCAAATCAGGTAGGGTGGGGAAGGGAGTACTTTTACCCAATAAGGTTTTTTTGACAGAACGCACGTGGCTATTGTCAAACTAAATACATAATTTTTTTCAAACAATGGATTTACTGCGTCGTCGTTTCGATGAGCAATCTATCTCTCATCTCGAACCAATGGATTAACCACCAAAATTGTGTGATATCGCACTTTTGAACTTTCATTTGTGGAGGCATGTAAATTCTAAATGTTTTGTGGATAAACCTTCAATTGAGGCATTGGAAGCCAACATTACTAAAATAATATAGACCGAAGTCCTCCAGCGAGTCATTCAAAATTGGTGTTTACGGGCAGCCGAAATACGGCGCAGTTGCGGCCAACATTTGAAAGGGACTATCTTTAAAAAATAAATGTTATGAATGGTTCGGTTCTACACAAAAATAATAAAGATTGTCCAATCGATTTGAATTTTCATTCGTTTTATTTCAATTTGAAATCCGATACATCTAAAGTGAAACTTTAAACTTTTAACGATAACTTTTAAGATTTAAAAATATTGAGTAATAAACACACTTTCACTAAACTTAAATTAATTATTAATAAAAGTAAAACCTGTAGAACAAAAAAAGTATAAGACCAGTGTTGTTACGTTGTATTTACGATAAAATTCACGGGGTTAAGTTATAATTTGTATCTTTGATTTTAACTTTTTAAGTCATCGAGGCATCGATTTGACTAATTTTTTTATAACATTTTGATCAATTTTTGACCATTCGACATTAGTCGCACTTCTAAGGCGCTTAGCGCTAACCATCTGTCTACCATTTTTCAAAACCGATTGAAAAAGTATTACCCGTATATTTTCAATTGGGTTAGGGTCAGGGTCAGGGCTGCAGACAGGCCTTCTAAAATTGGTATTTTTTCGCGGCCAAAAACTCTTTTTTTGTTGCTTTGGAAGCATGTCATGCTGGAAAATCCACTCCTTATCAAGATTATCAGTGCTTTGTCTAAAAGTTATATACGAGTATACTTCACAAAGGCCAACAAAACAATTTTTTGTGTGTTTCTAATTTCACTTCCTTTGTTTACTTTGAAAGTAACAATAATTCTCAACGGACTCTTTGTTTAAATGTATTTTTGCATTTTTCGAAATTTTTATTTTATTATACGAGGTGTGTTCAAAAAATGGCACTGCCACCATTTGAAGTGTTTTTGAGCACTTAATTCCATTTTTTACACAAAATTTGATGCAACTTCTTTCATCCATATTATTGGATAGCAGAAAATCGCCGCCTCTCACTAACAAACTAAACATTCTATATCGCTAAAACCGTGAACATTTTTTGGAGACGAGTGTACCCTCATACAAAAAATAATAATAATCGAAAGCCGAATGTGCGTAGCCCGCGAAAATTAAAAATTCATTTTATTTTTTTAACACACCTCGTATACTTTACTCTGTTCATTTTTGTGGACATGAAACACATAGACGTTTCGCCTTTAGCGCTAATAACTGCCCAATACATTTGGGAACCATTTTGTCCATCCAGATTACATTTTTTTCATCGGAAAAAATACTCTTTCTCATTCATCTTCCTAAAATTGATATTTTTCTGCAAATTTCAATGTGCCCGGTTTGTGTCGTGGGGTTTAGGTACTCGTTTCACATATTCTACACTATAATCTGCTTACAAAATTTGTTGCACATGACGGATAAGAGTGTATTATTTTCAGCAGGACTATTTGATTTATTTATAGCTAAACGTTTGATTTCCCGAACATCCCCAGCACTAAGTTATAGTTTTCGATCACTTCTCTTGGTGCATCCGTACTTTCCTTTGAAATGATTTTTTTTAATTTTGAGACAATATTTCGCATTGTAAAATCTCTCTCTCGCTCTCTCTCTTTCTCTCTCTCTCTCTCTCTCGCTCCATGCTAAAATTTGTCTCTGCTCCAATTTAGACAAGTTTTTCCACATAAATCATTTTAACATAAAAAATCGCATTTATCTTACTACAATAAATACACTGCTAATATTGTGTCCGGTCGAGATGAGAATTTGAGTCGATTAGTATTATAAAATATCGCTTTCAGGTAGCATGCATTTGATTAGTAGATAACCGAGTTTGTGTGTCTGGGTTATGCTTACTAGTGTTGTGCGCACTGATAAGTAGGCGAGTATGATAATAACCATTGCCACTGTGCCCGACAATAAAAAGTACACATATTGGGCCTGATTGCCATTGCTTGACAACATTTTCTGCTTTTAAAATTTGTTTAACGCGTAAACATAAATGAGCGCAATTTCAATTCCTTCTAACGCACACAAAATTTTTTACTTTTCTTTTTTTTTTGCAGATAACCTTTATCTATTACACAAACAATTATATCACACTTTATTTCGCACACCCGGGGTTTCTATAAGGTTTTTTTTTTAAAGGTTTTTGATTTTTATTGCACGAACGCCTATGCATATGCTTCGTATCGTGCGCGTTGCAGCTGTTTAACTGGTCGGTGTCGCGCTTGTTTTGCCGTCTTTTGCTGGCGACTTGAGACTCTTGAGCTGCTTGAGGCGCTTACCAAAGCAAAGCTGACATTTTTCTCACGGACATTACTATTTAATTATAGGTGCTTTTCCATGATTTGCGACGACTTGTGTTTGTTATTGTTATTTTTAGGTTTGTTGCTGTTCATTTGTTTTATTATTTTTGCTGCTGCTTCAGGCGCTATGTACATATGCATGTATGTGTGATCGATATTTTGTTTTCTTATTTGTATTTCTTTACAATTTCCGATTAAATTAAAATATTGATTATTATTGCGCTGACATTATTGTATGGAGGAACACAGTTGCTTGTACTACCTTCTTATATGCATACGCGTACACTAGGGTTGTTCGTAACTTTTTGCTTTTGAGTTAAAATTTTAACATATTCACAATTATTCCTTCACATGATCAAATTTCGATCTCAATTAGAAAACGTGTAACCCCTTCGTCCCCACTTGGATCTCAGCAATTTACATCATTATTATTGGAATTTTATAACTCAGTATAATGGCAATAAACTACTAAATATTAATCTTATAAGAGTATTTTCTGTCGAAGTGAAAAAAATCTATCAAATTTCGAAAAAAAACCCAGTGGTAATGGGGTAAATTTGTCAACTAGTTTTTTCTAAGGGGTCCAGGTGGTCCAGAGCTCGAAAATTTTTTTTATTTCCATAAATTTTTTTTATAATAAAAAGAATGAAAAACGATATTTTAATTTTTTAAGCTTTTTATTTAACTTCTTTTACATACAAAAATTTTGTTTTCCTTTTAATAATATTCAAAATGGCGCTGAAGTTCACCCTCCCATAAAATTGTACCTGGACGGTGTGGTTCTTTTTGGCTCTTCTATTTATCTGTATCACAAAAACCAAAAAAATTATTAATCACTATGACTGTAGCTATGTCCCGTACTAGAAAAAAAAAATTGGAAAAATGGCGTGGTTTTGAATTTGACACTCTACAAATCCGTGCTTTCAGTTTTTTAATCAAAAAATAGGAAATAATTGAAATAATAATATGATTCTACAACGGGCGATAGCTATTGATGTTGTGAACAACATATTAAAATTTAAGACGATTCGGTTGAATATTTTTTTTTTTGTGTTGACAACACCAGGCCGAAAAAATAGTTTTCAGATAACTGAGTTTATAGTTTTGATCATTTAAATGCGACCATTGATGCTGTGTGTGGCGAATCTGACTCTAACTGCTAAAACGGCGGTAGAATCGAAACGGCTATACTTTTGAAATATCAAAATATCAGTTTGTAATGTTATTTTTGTTGGCTATGCTAGGTTTTTTCTTTCATACAAAAGAATTGAGCATATACATACATACTTTGCATGGAAGAAATGGCGTGATACCTCAGACAGAATAAATTATCAAAATTCACCGTTATTTTGTAGCCACTCAAAACATGCAGTTTGAATACTACATAAAATTCAATGAGCTATAAAACGTCATGCCCAGAAATTTTTAGAAATTCTGGTCAAAAGTTGACATTGAAATTTAGTGAAATTTTGAAAAATATTCCGAAATTTGTTACAAACTTTGGAACTTTACATAATATGGTATTGTTGTAGAATAACACCTTTTTTATGAAAAAAATAGTTGTATGTTTATAATTTTGAAACAGGGTGTATTTGGTAAGAAATCATAGGTATACGAATTGTTAGTGGTTAGGGCAAGTATTAAAATATTTAGATTTTGATTTTCAATAGCCCTCATAAAATATTCCCCGATTGACTTTAAGTTTTCGAAGAATTTTTCATAGAAAGAAAATGGAAATAATGAGCTTAATTGCAGCAAAACTTTCAAGATAATTGCGCAACATTTTTTTTAATTGCGATAAAATTGTATACTTATTTGCATAGCAGGTACTCTCACGCCTAAGTTTTTTTTGCTGATCAAATGTTAGTTTTTTCATAAGGAAAAAAATTCTTTCCATGTGCAACGTACTATTTATAAAGTCGTTTATAAGTATACAAGTATTTATGGTGAGGTTTTATTAAAAAATTAACTAACTCATAGATTTAATTAAAATATGTTTTGTAAAATAAAAAACTTTTTATTTTTTGACTTAACTGTGATTTTTCAAAAAAAAATCTATTTTTTTTTTGCATTTTCTTAAATTAGATGTATTCAAAAATATGTAAAAAAATGTTAACTTAAAATCTTAAAAATTGACAAAGTTATATCCAATACAATAAGTGCAGGTAGTGAGTTACAGCGGCCATTGAAAACTTTAAGCGCGATTTACTCAAAACGACTTTTGAACCGATTTTAATTTTTTGTTTTTAATTTTTGTACATGTATTGGCTACAGTCGTACATAGCCGTTTTTAAAAATTCCAAAAATTAATATTTTTTCAAGCCTTTCGAAAACAAAAAAAAGGGTAAAAACACAAACTCATTTTTCAAACCTGCACCATTTTCTACAAAAAAAAAATATATATAAAAAAACCGCCACTTACGACTATAGCCATTGATGTATAGATTAAACATTTTTTTGGGTGCATCAGTTTTTTATGACGTCATTACATTAATATTAATAACAGTTGTAATTTTTAATATTTTTTAATAAAAATGTGTGTCAGTATAGTTGAATATATGTTAAATAAATTATAATTTGTCCGATCGTCAAATAATCATCCCTACTTATGAAAAAATTCATGAAAATCACTTAATTCTTACGCATTCACAGTGGTGTTCCCCCTTAAGTGCACATAAGCGATAATTACGTTATTACACTTCTTAAAGCGATGTGTGCAATTAGACTTTTATATGCCGTACCAAAAGTAATAATTTATAAATTTAAAAATGTACTATACAGAAAAGAACACCCCTAATGCACACGTCATCTTATCGCTATTAGCTGTGCAGCCAACTCTATACGAAAATGACAACCTTTGGCAATGAACGGGATTCCGTTTGCTTAAAGCTCTTCTAAATGCTAATGAAGAAAAAGCTGAACTGATTAGCAAAGCAAATGGTACTCATAGGTCTTTTGGGACTGGAAGTGGTTTATAGTAGGGATGTAAAACACAGTTTGTAGTCCCAAATCGAATAAGTTTCGGCACTTAAAGTGAGCAAGAGGCTACACTTCTTTAGTTAATCAAGTTTTGCAAACGATCTTTACGCCAAATTATGTGCAAAAAGAACTGCGTCGAACGATATGGGGACTTGGTTCACTTGGAAATGTAGTTTTTTATGACTATGATATTGCGACCGGCGTACTATATTAACTGACTGTCACATAATAAGGTAGTTAATTTGTTGGCTCGCATTTTTCCATTAAGTATAGTAGGCACAGCCTGCTAGGTGGCACGTTTGTTACGACCGAATTTTGAGTAAAAAAAGCCATTGGCTGCGTATTAATTTTTAAAATTTTTAAACGGCGGAGTATCCTTAACATCTGCACAGGGGAAATCCTGTTGCTATCGCCTGTTTCGAGGTTAACTACAGTTAGCAGTACCAGCACAGATGGCGCCGGATGCAGACGCCTAATCAGCTTCATCTTTAATCATAACCGATTATTAAAACCGACGGCCTTTCGCTTCTAAACGGAACGATGGAATATATTATTATTTTCAAACATTACTTCGTTTGTATTTAAACACAAAATTCTTACGTCCATATTTGAAAACTCACTAAAGAACTATTCGTCCCACTTTTGTATAACAAACACAAATAATTTAATGTAACAAAAATTTCTGCAAAAGGTTCGGTTTGGGAAAAAAATCCAAAAATTATTTTGTTTCCAAAATTATCAAAAATAAACACTTTTAGAAAGCCACTTGTTGATTGATCTATACAAATATCCGAAACGTTAGCACGTTTATTCACACACATACATACATATGTGTTTATATATTGGATTATGATTTAGTTGCAATGTGGCACTTGCAACCTATACCAATTCCTATACCAATTCACTCGCCAGAAAATTTAACCGAAAATCGCAGATGTTCGAAACTTTCACTTCCACGCTACTTCCACCGAAGTACAATTGCGAGCGCTTTCGACTTGTAAATGTGGCACATGTTTAATTTTATTTCGAATTCTGATCAGATGTGGTATAGTATTTTTAGAAGCGCAAAATGTGTTGGAGAAATAACAAAAAAAAAAGAAACACAAACGCCAAAAAAAAAAAACAAATAAATTAAAATAGCAATAATAAAAGCCAAGAGCAACGTACCGCTGTGTGTTTTTATTTCTATATTTTTTAATAGCGCATGGATTATTTGTTTTGTAAATACTTTTACTACATGCATACGTATCCCACTCAAGCATTCCTCTCGCTTATTAGCCTGCGTTAACTTTTATTTTCATTTGCTGTATTTTCGTAAAGCACATTCACATTTCCATCCCGCAGTTGTGGACAAATCGGACGGCGATGCTTTGCTTGGATGCCGCGCGAGAGCATCTCGACTTTGCGAGGCATTTCAGCGGCACAACTGCATATACCAGACGCCCACTTTATGTAGCCATGCAAACATACATACACGTGTTGAAACAGAACTGCGCATACATGAACGTGTTGAAAAAGATACTTACTCCTGCGTGAGATATCATTCAGTTCGCGCATTATTTAAAAGACAACTTTTCACAATATTATTTTGTACTATTAATTTCTCTTTATCTGTTACTGTTTGTCACTGTCCAAGGAAGAAGTTTTAAAAATTACACTGGCACACTTACTTACACGAATGCTGCAGTATAACAAATATAATAGGCAAAATATACTGATAAAGCATACGGTTGTACGCTGTTGATGTCGGCGGAACATCGCACCACACCGCTCTGATTACAAATGGTACTAGCACCAACTATTCAATATCGCGGAAATATACTTATCTAATTTTTATCAGCGCCGTAGCCGAATGGGTTGGTGCGTGACTACCATTCGGAATTCACAGAGAGAACGTAGGTTCGAATCTCGGTGAAACACCAAAATGAAGAAAAACATTTTTCTAATTCCAGTCGCACCTCGGCAGGTAGTGGCAAACCTCCGAGTGCATTTCTGCGATGAAAAAGCTCCTCATGAAAATAGCTGCCGTTCGGAGACGGCTTGAAACTGTTATGGAACAACATCAAGACGCACACCACAAATAGGAGGAGGAGCTAGGCTAAACACCCAAAACGGGGGTTACGCGCCAATTATATATACATATATATATAATTTTTATCAGGTCCTCAATAACGACAGATAACAGATAACGAACTAGATGACTATGTATCTCCACCTGCATGCCCGCTTATACAAGGTGGTACAAATTTAATCAGCCTATCGAAAGATTTGTAATTTTTGCAAATGCCGTCGTTCGTCAATCATATTTGAAACCTGTGAAATAGACAGCTGCACTATGGCAACAGGCAAGCAATGGAGCACGTAAAGATCGCAATAAAGATTTCCATCGCACACCATAAATTTTTTATTAAGCAAAAAAGTATTCAAAACCAAATTTAGATTATTGGATTGATTAGTTTTGCGCCACCTTGTATGTACTTTTATATATTTATATTAGAAAAGAAGAAAAACTTGCAAATCAGCCATCGAGTGCTGCTTGAATCTTTTTAAGTAGGGAAGAAAAGCCGTCTGGTCTTATCATATTAAATTATTACATCACATCCACCTACTTCAGTAGCTCGTAATACAGCCCTAAGAGTATTCGATTGGAGGATTCGAGTGGTTAAAACCAAGCGAAAAGGTAACACAGAAAAGCGATTTACTTAGCTTGGTTACCTCTAATCAGCGCCAATTGAAAGCATGTCGCACCTTTTTGAACTAAGTCAAAATCGATCAGGCGATTATGGAGTTAATCAAAAACAATAATATGTATGCATATTACATATCACACGAGTATATGTTGGTTGGTTGGTTAAAGTGGTGATTCTTCCAGAATCCTACTAGCGCTTCCGCATCATTTTGTTGCCAAATCCTCGTTACCAAATTATTTAACGGTTATTTACAGCATGACTATATCCAGTCTGTGCAGTTTAAGAACCTTATTAGGTTGTTGACGTCTAAGCCAGACAGACAGTTGTTCGAGACTCTCGAATAGCGGTTCGCCTAGGGTTAACATTCTGTCCTTCCATAGGGCAGGGCATTCACAGAGAAGATGGAAGAGTTTTCCCTTTTTCTACGGTTGTTTACAACTGTGACAGTATGTGTTTTGAGGGATATCCATTTTGGCTGCTTTTTTCTCCGATAGGCCAAAGCCAGTTATGACTGCCGTTAGTACATATGTTCAATAGATCAAAATTATAATATATACATTTTTTTTATACTTGGAAAATGGACTACGATATTTGTTCAATTAATTACGAATGGTAAGTTATGTAGTCCAATATTTCTTCTAATGGAATGACCGATAAATTTCCTCGCGTGAAACTTTTTTAATAACAAGTCCATAAACAAGCCATTAAACTCATGAATAGAACTCATAATTTAAAAAAAATTGATATTTATTGAAAATTGATCAATCAAAATTCCTAAACAGGTGCGAGTACAATGAATAGCTGGCACATTCCTTAATATGAACTTTTTTCAAAACAATTTTTTAAAAGTAAAGCTAGCCTTACTCTACTGTCAAAGCAACATACTTGTAGGTGGTACTAACTCATCGAATTATGACCGCTGAGAAAATTTATAAATTAGGACTTCTACTATCGATACCACAGAAGCTAGTAAAGGGAAAATAGTAAATAGAAAGAAAATAATAATAAAATATTATTTCGAAAATTTGCCATACAATTTTCTGAAAAAGAGTTTATATTTTTACTATTTAGTTAGTATTTTTCTGTCCACTTTAGATATCAGAACTGCATCGATGTATGTATATGCTCGTTGAGGCAACGTAATTTGCACTTGTTGTTCTCAATTGGACGTCACTGTTCCAAATATTGACTACATTTACGAGTTACTTATCCGTTTTGACAAGCTGTTATGTACTTCCATTGTTTTTCAAAGCATCCCGCCTGAAAGTATACAAAATATAATAAAAAATATTATTATTTATATTTAGAAGCACTGGCTTAAGTATTGCTTGTGAGCTAAGTAGCTAAAAACAAAGTCGCTTGAATATCACCGAACTATTGTTGTTTTCACATACAAATTTTGCGCTTAGTGAGCAGCGGGATTTTCTGCGCCCGGAGATGTGGTGAATCGAAAACAGCTTTACTTAGAATGTTAGGGATGCTTAGAAAATTCAAAATACAAGCTCAAAAGTGATATTATCGCCTTCAGAGTGGTCATCATCAACTGCAAGGCACTTATGCCAGCATTTGATCCAGCTCTCAAAATATTTCTGGAAGTCTATTTTCGATATAGCAACCAGAGCCGTCTTCGATTTTTCTATTACTTTCTTTCGGCTGTTAAGACGCATTCCCCGGTCTTGGCAATGGTTTTTTGACTCTATCAAGCAGAAACAAATCGCAGGGAGGCATATCAGGTTAACTTGGTGGCTACTGGATGGTATTCGTTACGTTATTGGTCACAACTTCACGAATAATGATGGTACTATGGGACAGTGTTTTATCATGGTGCAAAATCCACGAGTTGTTTTCCCACAAACCCTTTCTGATTTGGCGAATTCCTTCACGTAAACGTCTCATAACACCCAAGTAAAAGTCCTTAATAACTGTCTGACCTTCTGGCAAAAATTCGTGGTATACAATACCGTTGTAATCCATAAAAACCATTAGCACCGCTTTCTTTTTTGATGGAAAATTAATGATTTTTTTTTTGTCTGAAAAAAAACGGTTGTTTTTGGTCCTGATGTCTGGATTGCGTGTCGTACTCATAAACTCACGCCTCGTCTCCAGTAATGATGAGTTGAATGAATGTTGGGTCGGATTCAGCCTTAGAAATCAAATCTTTGGCGATATCAACGCGGTCCCTTTTTTGAAACTCAGGCCCTTTGGAACCAATAACCATCTTTGCAGCAGCGCGGCGCAAGCCCAAACCATTAACTACATACAATTTGTTCGTCATTCGAACTTTTTCTGAAGCTGTTGTTGTAAATTCAAATCCATTTTTAAAACTTAAAAAAATCTAAAGCACTTTCAGAGGTAGATTTCCTCAAGGCGGCGTAACTTTTACAAATGTCAAGCAATGGCGATACAATTTTGGTAGGAATGTTAATCACAGATGTGGCAACCTAACAAAATAGAACTCAAATGAGTTGACTTAGAGCGTCACCTGGGGGTTATTCCGTGAACTTTTTGATCACGGCGGCATTTCCGACACCTTCGATTGAAAGACACCCCCACACCATCACAGAGCCACCTTCATGATTCAAAGAAGCCTTTATATTTTTCGAATCAAATTCAGTATTGGGCTTTCCACAGACGTTTAAATTATATTTGCTTTCAGCTTTATATTTGCTTAAGATCTTGAAATAAAATAAAAATTACTGATTTAGTTATATTTTACCGTGGAGATTTTAATGCCCTAAGTGGCAAATTTCATACGGACCCTTTTGTTTATCAGGCTTCTTTCGGGCAATTCGCCTATGGAGCTATGTTTTTTCAACACATTTCAAACTGTTTCTTCAAAACAAAAAAAACGTTATTATTATTATTTGATTTTTATAACTTCGTTTAAAGACTTGCGTTCTTCGCGATCATTAACTTTCCTCTTTTGGTCTAGGCGGTTTTTTATTTGCAATTGCTCAGTCGTTTTTGTATCTTTTACTTATAATTATGTATTGTGTTATGGGACTGTAGAATGAGTCCTGTTCATTCAGTTGCCAATTTGTCATAAAAAAAGTTTTCCCGTCTTCATGCAATTTAACAATCCCCCAGCATTCCTTTTTGGTAGTCGGTTTGCCTGACGGAGCCATTGTGCAAGAATGCACTTGAAAACTTGTAGCAAACTAAAAACTGTAGCATGTTTTATGAAATCTGATCCGCGCGCTTGAAATACACGGAATCCTGTTAAAAATGTTAGATGTACAATAATATTACTCCTTATGTACGTATATGGTCTCCATTTTGTATCTAAACATCCTTAAAGCTAATGTTAGGCAAAGAGCTCAGTTTGGTACATTGCACAATTTTGCTTTCTGTAAGGACAACGACCCGGAGCACACTTCGATGGTGGCGTGACGAAGATGTGGCTGGTCTGCACTTGCTCTAAACTACTCTAAACACCTGCTCGTCTGATCTCAATATAATCAAGCGTGTTTGGAAGAAATTTTTCAAAAAAAAACAAAAAATTAAGTTTTTCGGACCACAAACAAACTGAAGCAAATTCGAGAACCGAATGGTATAATATTTCAACAGACATATGAAAATATATGTAGATTCCTTTAACGCCTAGCATAGGGCGTCCATATGTAAAAACTCGGTATAACATATGTTAAGACATTTAAACGTCATACTAAAGTTCAAAGAATTAGCCACTAAATACTATCAGGGTATTTTATATAAAATTTTAAGGTGATACAATTTTCTACGATTCTTCAAAGAAACAGCTGATTGGTTATTCACTTGCGTAACTCTTGTCAAGAAAGTAAATACTTACTCCGACAGTCAAGAGGGCTCAATGACGGTGCAATCGCAATTGGTCAGGAAATGCTTGGTTTCACTTTCGATTGTACCCGAATTATTTGACACAAGGTTCATCTTGGTACCTGGTCGTAGCGACACTGCAGGTAACTGCGAGATGGATGAGTTTGCCATACAAGGCACCTGTGGGGTTGTTCCTTCGCTGTATGGAAGATATGGTGGAGCCATCCGAGTACCTTCTCCTTAACTGCCCTGCTCTCGCGGAACTAAAAATCTGATGAATTTCATCAGCAGCATAAAGCAGTTAACACAACCGTAACTCAAATAAATACTCAACTCCTTCCTTCTACCCACCTCTTCCTCTTTCTTCTTCCGTCCTACCACTTTCCTCCATCTTACTTACTTCCGAAGAAATCCGTCCAAGTGTGCTCACCCTTTGGGCAACCATTTCAACCTAACCTTCTTTTGGACATAAATTCGATTTTGTTTATTTTTATTTCCTAGCATAAAAATGTTGATTATAAAAGTAATATAATTTATTGTATTTATGTGAATAAATGTCAAATTAATTAAATTACAATTCCGAAATTCTGTTTTAAAATTGAACAGTGGTATGCGCGATTAAGCATTTGAGCCACTGTATACGAATTAGGAACAATAACAAATAAGAGATATACCTAGGAATCAGAGATTATGAGTAGATATTTGTGCTGGAATTCGGCACGCACAAATTTTAATAGTAATAAGAAATACTTGATAAATTTGATTTATGCAGGCAGATAATAAACATTTCAAGATTGTGTAGCAAAAAACGTACTCCAATCGGTTGAGTCGTTTAAGATTTGTTGCATTGGGAAAATAAATTTTATGGTTTTTTTAGCATTTTGGCTTATGTCAGGCCTCTTTTGTAAGTTTATGCAATCTGTGCAAAAAAACTTCGAGAAGAGATTAGCTTCAATATACAAAAAACAAAACGCTGAGCAAATCGGACATTTGGCCACATATAAATTTTTGGATTTTATTTTGTAAGACTTAGAGATGAAAGTAATAAATGGAGCTCAGGTTGTCAAACTTTGTATTCCTATAGGGTCCGCCATATAACTTTACGGAATTAGAAATGCTATAAAAAAGAAACTACTCAATATTTTTCCAAACTGTTTTTTTTTATTTTGAAGTACAATCCTTCCGGTTAATGATGGAACACAACTTCATTCATATGGCTCTTGGCTTGGACTTTGTACGGCGCCATACCAAGGTCTTTACGCAAAACTCGTCTCAATGATGTCTCCGAAATGTCCAATTGTTGAGAACGACGGTGAACTGATGTTCCTGGTGATTCACGAACACTCTCGGCCACAGCAGCAATATTTTCGGGTGTACGCACGTATTTGGTCGGTCACGCGTTGGTTTGTCAATAAGCAACCCAGTTTATCTTACTTTTTTCGCAAAGTAACGCACATACGCTTCATTCGGTGCTTTTCTTCTTCCCATTGCCGTACTTAATTTTCGTACACATTCTGCAACATTACCATGATTTTCAAAGTAATGTCGCAATATTTCCCAGCGTTTTTAGAGCGTATTCACAACCATTTTCGTTCAGCGGAAGAATAAAACTAATTTTCTGTCAAATCAGATGACAGCTAAGTGTTACCATTCTTCAAATAATACCTAGTTCAAATCCGTAACGATAGATGGCGGGCCCTATACTAAAACAAATTATTTTTAATACAAACTTCAAATATAACTTAAGTTTTAACTTCAAATTTTGATGAAAAATACACCGGTACCATCCTTTTAAGGTAGGATTTTCGCTTGGGTTTAAGTCTTAAAAACTATTTAAACTCATTTTATTTTTTAAAAGCCCAACCTATGCGGCCGCCGTAGCCGAACGAAGCCGAAAAAGCTCCTCATAAAAATATCTGCTGTTCGGAGTCGGCTTAAAACTGTAGGCCCCTCTATTTGTGGAACAACATCAAGGCGCACGCCACAAATAGGAGGAGGAGCTCGGCCAAACATCCAAAAACGGTGTACATGCCAATCTTCTTCTATACTATAAAGGTGAATGTCTATACGTTGTCCGCGCATCCCTACGAAACGACAACACTCTCATTCGTCACTAATAATCGAATATTTGCTTAGATTTAATCTAAAAAATCATAGTTTTTCCTATTTCCCACTATTTATAGCACACTCTGGACTTCATAATCCGCATAAGCTGTTCAACTATGACCCAAATGCAAAATTCAAAAAATAATTTTGCTTGATATTTTTCCGATTGGTTGTTTTAATTTTATTCAACGAGGCATAGCAACGGACGCCATGTATTGTACTATTATGGTAGTTAATATAATAAAAAATTATTTTCTGTGAAATTATTGTTTGTAATTCTTGTATACATATCCTAAATCCCTCAAAACTACTCCTACGCGTGCGGGGCCGCGGGTTAAAGCTAGTTACATATATATATATATAACCTGTACCCATATTGGTCACTTCTATAGAAAATCTCACCATACGCCCAGATGCATATAGGCCATCGTTTATCGACACTATTTTTTTTTTTTCTACTTGGAAAAAAAATGTTTACATTAGGCTTAGAAACTCCTTTCCAATTGACAAACTTCTTCACTTTTTTAGTACAATTTTTTTTTTGCTTTTGTTGAAAATTTATTTAAAATTGTTTAGCACCCAGCTGTCTATAAATTTCCACATATTTCGGAAAACTTACACATATTAAATGTTTTATTTGCGAAAATTGGTTCCTTTTACATACAGACATATGTACATCGCACTTTTCAGTGTACATAAATTAGATTTTGTGATGTTATAAAATAATAAAAAAAAATTATGAAAATTGCTGACTTTCTCAACACTTAATACATTTGATGATCTGTTCATTGCTTGTCCTTGACGTTTGCTTGCATTTGCATTGAATTCGAGCCGCCGCTAATGCCATTGCCATTATCGCCACCACCACCATTACCATTATTCATGTCTCTGTTTTGTCCTGCACTCGTTGACGATGAAATATTGCTGATGCCATCGGCATTGCCACCACTGATACCTTTATCTGCTGCATTGTTTGTCGTCTTGTCATCTCCTACGGCATTCGAGTCCCGGTCGAAGAGGTAGCTGCCGCCTAATGGGCGTGCTGGTCTGCCACTGTAGGAATTGCTGTAAGAGGTGAGAGGAGTAGAAGCCTTCTTTGAATTATTTTACCCATTCACAGGAAGATTTAGGTTGACTATAAAATGAATAAAAGTACTTAGTGTGCGGATAGAAATTGTTGCAAAAACATACACACACACATATATATTTCTTGTGTTTAATTTGTTAAAGAACGTAGCCATATTGCAGTAGAGTATATATTTATAGTCTCATGCTAACATCTGTATTTCTTCAACATGAAGAACGCAAAGAGGTAAGAGCTGCAAATTCAGTCCGTTCTTTTAACAAAATTTGGTTAGAAAGTTTTACTATTCAAAATACTATTTGAAACTAATTATAACTAGTTTAGAATCAGTTAGTTACAGATGGCATTAAAACGATCCAGTTAATATAACCCCAATTTTAATTGATCTGGATCAACGTAAGCTGAGGCACTGATCCTCAAATGTTCAAATAAGGAACACTTTATTCGGCAGCAAACGTTTTACTTCTCAATGCAGTTTACTTTGAGCTCTATATTCTTCATTCAAGGTTTCTCTAAGGGTTTTTGATACCCTTCTATTTGATAGGATGTCGAGAGGCCTTCAAAATAAGCATTTAATTCATCGATGATCTCTTCATTTGAACTAAATATCCTTTAAGCCATATCCTCATATTCGGGAGCAGATAATAATCGCAGAGAGCGCAGTTTGGAAAATTTGCTAGATGACATACTAAGTCATAAGCTAGGTAGGTAGGTAAGTAGGTGGGCTGGCTGCCGCAATGACACACATAGCCTAATTCATACAATTTCGACAAGCCCCTGTTATGGCTTGTGCCTTAATTCGTTGTTCTGCTAGTTCGTTTTTTCTTGGACAAATACGGTAGTTTTGCTCCTAAAACCTGTTGACTGACAAATCCACCCTCAAACTCTTCTGCTTCATTCACTACGAGAAATCCATTGTCTCGACATTTCTCAGTTACTGGTACGAGTATATTGTGATGAAACAACATTTCGACCAAGGTTTCAAAATGGTACAAAAACTTATTTGATTGTCCAAACTTCTCTAAAATTATCAAACCATTGCCATTGGTATCGTATTTAAATATTTGAACAAAACTGTAATCACTAATAAATGTGATAAGCCGTAGGTCGAATGTAATATCGTGTGTTTACTTGACCATTTCTGGTGGGACGACCTTTGTTGAGTGACCACAACATTGGTCGTCACTTGTGCACTTATCGTCACTTATGTTGTCGTTGTTGTTGTAGGAGCAAAAACATTCCCCAAATATGTGCGTGGAATGGTGTTTGAGAGACAAGCCCTTGGCCGGTAGTAGACATGTATCTGTCTGTATTTTGTGTCTGCTTCAAATGGACTAAATCACAAAAGACTATTTCACAGATCAGTCCAAGGTGCATTAAACGGATAGTAACAGTAACTGATTCGTTGTTTTTTTTCTATTTATTTGGTCTCTAAGTTGTCAAATTTTATTTCCAATGATTCTAAACTGTCAAATTAGTTCATAAATTTATATATTATAGAAAGCAAAAGCAAAAAACATTGTTCTTGTTGTTTTTGATTTGCTTCTCCTACCTGCACAATTGTGAAATGTGCCTTGTACCAGTCAAAGAGACTGTCTTCAGCCTTTATCAACTTGGCTGAACTCATGGGCAAAAGTGCCATATATCCCTGTCATAAATAATAATGTCGAGTTTAAAGTCATCATTCAAAATGCAATAAGAGTCCGAAACTACTCCTGTGTTCACAATAATAGCAGTGTGACACATTGCAAAGTTTTGATTATGTATTTATTTACATTTTTGAATTTGTTTTATGAAAATAGTAGTATGGTATATGGTATAGTAATATAAACTATCTATGTACAATTAGAACCACATGACTCAAGATTTAAAACTGTGAAGATAATTTAAAAAAATTCAAAAAATTTAAAAAAAATTCTGAATAATCTTTATTTTATGGCTCTTAGAATTTTGATGTAATGAGGTGCAAGATTGAAGTGGCAATTTGACTATTACTTTTTGCATTTTCTTCATACCTATAAGAAAAATTGCAGCATTCGTTATATAATCGTAGAAGATAATGCATAGTAGCGCCAAACAAAATTATCAAAAATCAACTTGAATCTTCTATCACTTTTAACTGGCGCATCAATACATCACAATTAAATGGGTTACCAGTGCATGCCTAAAATTTTTATAAGATTGCTAACCAAAAAGTTTGCAATTTTGATGAGCATTTTTGAAATTTGAGTGATATGGTTTTTTTAATTATATTTTTGTAAAAAAAATTAATAGTCAAAACTTTAAAATATGTTGCGCTGATATGATTGTAAGCACAAGTGCCCATTCTTGGGCCGACATTGAGCAAAACAACTATTTGACAGATCAATCAGAAAATTAGGGGTCGTACTATTGGAAGAAACCAGCACACAGTCTCGTTCAATGCAATCATCAAACTTCTGGGCATAGCTACTGCCTTCAAAGTCATTGAACAAGTAATCACACGTTTCTGCAAACATTCTATCTTTGACAATTACGAGATGAGTTCAAAAAGTATCGAGAATTTTGAATTTTCGCAGGTTACGTATATTCGAATTTCGATTTTTTTGTGGCGATATGTTGGTACTCATGTCTCTCACTCTTGCCGACGAGTTCGGCCATTTTCAATGTTCAGTTAATTGTTGATAGCTGGTTCGCTTGCACGTGTTCGGCTCGCCTCGATTTTCACCTATTCAAAAAGATGGATCAAAGAACCTGTGTCAAATTTTGTGTGAAAAACGAAATTAAGTGCGCGGATGCATTCCGAATATTGACTGTGCCATATGGAGAAGCCACTTTGGACCAAAGCACCGTTTATCGGTGGTACAAAATTTTCTCAGAAGGCCGAGAAGATGTGAATGACGAAAGCGTGCCGGACGCCCGAGCACTTCAACAACAGACGAAAAATTGATGAAGTGAAGAAAATGGTATTGGCCAATCGTCGAATCACCGTTAGAGAAGTTGCTGAGGACCCAGACATATCGATTGGCTCGTGCCATTCGATGTTATTCAATGATTTGGGCATTCGACGGGTCGCTGCAAAGTCGTACCAAAACTACTCAATTTCGACCAAAAGCAGCATCGCATGAACATTGCTAATGAGATGTGACACTCTGTCCGCGACGACCCAAATTTGCTCCAGAGGGTCATAACTGGTGCCGAATCGTGGGTTTGTGGTTATAACGTGGAAACCAAAGCTCAATCATTTCAATGGAAGCTGCCGCACGAACCAAGACCGAAAAAAGCGCGCCGAGTTCGGTCGAATGTAAAAGTTTTGCTTACCGTTTTCATAGATTGCAGCGGCGTTGTGCATCAGAAGTTCTTACCACAGGGTAAAACAGTCAATAAGGAATATTAAGTGCTAGTTATGCGCAATTTGCCGAAGCAATCCGCCAGAAACGCCCGGATTTGTGGAAGAACAAAAATTGGCACTTGTATCACGATGCCGCCCCTGGAGCTGAACAAGAAAAAAAATTATTTTTTGAAGTGCTTCGAAGATAAGAGAAAACGTTGGCACAAGTGCATAATATCTCATGCGGATTACTTTGAAGGGGACAAAATAGATACTAATAAATAAATATATAATTTTTGAAAAAAAACCAAAATTCGCGATACTTTTTGAACACACCTCGTATATAAAACGTAGCCTTTAAAGAATCTATACCTACACTTTTGAACCAATATTACTGAGCATTGTGATACAATAACTTACAGGACCATACTGTTTCTTAACCCTTAACCTCTTTCAAACAAATAGCCTCACCACCTGTTATTAAGTCCACATTCCTGCTATTGACCCTAATCAATAAAATTCTTAGGTTTCTAAAAAGCTTTAATGATTGCAAAGCCTTTTATAGAAATATCATAATTACGAATGTTAGTTATGAATTTTAGGTATACTTATTATTACAAATATAACAACCAACACTTTGTAGAACTCTAACCATTACAACTTACCTCTGCTGATCCCTGTCTCGCTCCCGTTCACGACCTCTCTCCCCATCCCTACTGTTTCCCCGCATGTTTGACTCTTTATCACGTTCGTCTACATAATTCCAGCCCTGGGTACTGCTGGAATTATTGCTATTATTGGTACTTGTGTTGCGCGTCGCAGCGCCAGCGCCGCTTCCGCTTCTGCTATCACCACTACTTTCCATGCCATATCTATAACCATAATCATATCCATGCTGGCTAGTTATGGGACGTGAGGTAACTTGCGTTGTACCACTGTAGCCACCGCCGCTGCTACCGCCGGCAGCATAGGGGCAGTCGGTGACTTGTACGCCACAGGGCGACGAAAAGCGACGCTGATCGTAGACAGATTTGGACGGATAGCGGCTGCGATCGCTATTTTCGCCTGCGAAATAATAGCCACGCCCGGAATTGTCGAAACCCGACTGCCCTCTAGAGACCATTGGTAGGGAAATGAGGGCATGAGGCATGTGGACGCAAGAGCGTAAGGGATACATTTTGTATGTACAATTGTGTGAGTGCGCGCGTTTAGTAGCGGTGGATTTACACATACATAGTTTAGTTTAGAAGGAAAACAAGTGCAACAGGTGGACAACCAGCGGACAGGCAGAGAGAGTTTTTGGTGTTGATTTTAACGATTTGTTGGTGTTATTGTTTTTGTTTTTAATCATTTTTGTTTTGTATATTTTACAAATTTGTGTTGTTGTTGTTTTGCAGTATTTTACAGTGACGGTAGAGAGACAATATGCAATGAAAACAAGAAGAGAGATATTGCACATTTAAAATATAAGGAAATAAAGAAGGTAAGAATATTCCTATATATATTACATATACAGCTATGTACACAGAAGAGTTAAACACAAATTCTACGATATACTTTTACCATTTAAATTTTAAAAATATTGTAAATGCTCAGCGTTACATTACCTGTAGGTTTCATCCCAAGGTCGATAATTGCGATAATCATAGCGCGATGAAGAGGAACGATCGGGGTAGTCACGATCGTAGCTGCCGCCACGTGGACGCTCATAATAACGATCTGTGAAGAGGTGATTCAGTTTAATAACTTTCTTTATCTTACTTTTCAGACCAAACGTACCACGATAATAATCACCGATACGCTCCTGATCATAACCGCCTCGGCGATCGTAGCGATCGTATCCGCGTCCATCATAGCGATCATAGGTTTTCGACCCTAAACGATCGTCTCTGCGTAAAGAAAAAGAGAAAATTAGCAGGGAGTTAACGTGATCACATTGAAATAACACTGTGCTGTGTTCAAAAACGCTGAAAATGATAAATGTTGAAGAGGATAGTGATATTGATTTTTCTAGATTCACTCAAATGAGAAGGATGCTCGCTTTGGAGACGAAAGGTAGACTTCATCGTATGGTCGCATCATATGATATCATTGTAAATTTGATATTAATTTATTTGATATAGATGTAAAATATCCGAAAATGTATTCTTTTGCAAGAATCGCACTTAATACAAGAAGAGAAGATAGAATAATGAGTATCCCCACTCTTGTACTGTAATTATCGTTCATTTAATACAGGTATTAGTATGTACGTGTATATAAGTATGTACACATATATGCTGAACTATACGTTTATAATATTTTATAAGCTATATGCGAAACTCCATTGTAGACGATCACGCAATTGAACAGTCATAACTCACTATGGGTGACGTCATGCAAGCTTCAATTAAATTTTGCTGACCGTAGGATATTTAAAAAATTTTTTTATGATCGACGTTTTATTTGATGTTTAATGAGCTAGCATGCTGATCGTGAAAACTCTTTAGTTGCTACTACCTTTAAAGCTTTGAATTAAAAAGTTTCGAATACATATCTAATTCTATACTTTACAATTGCGACTTAATTAGTCAAAACCTACAGAACTCATTATAAATACAGTATAGTAAATTTTTATATTTTACAAACCTGTCGCGATAATATGAAGATCCCGCCGAGTAGGAAGAGGAATATCGGTCATAGTCGGGCCGATAGCGATCATCGGAGCGATAACGATCATCGGAGCGATAACGATCTTCTGAACGATAACGATCATCGTAGCGTTCATATGGGTAGTACCTAAAAATTATTTTTGTTTTTTATCATAATTTTTACCACATTTTTTGCTATCCAAATCACATTGTCCCATACCAATTGTCTGCTGAGCGACTAGAATAGCCGCCACTGCCATAGTAACGACTGCGATCATCACCGTTGCTAAAATTTAAAATAATGCCCGTATTGAATTATCTCAATATACTAATTTTCCCCATCTCCAGCTTACCGTTCTTCATAGCACCGAACACATCTCGATTGGCGACTTTTGCGGTATATTGAACCCAATGCGCTTTCTGATGGTGGCGCAGCTGCCTCTCCACGATTCGAATCGTACAATTGTACGATGGATGATTGACTATTTGAGGGGGCCTGTTGCTGCGCTGCTGTGGATAGAGTGATCCACTCTTGCTGAAGCAATAACACCAACCATATTGCCTAAATAAATGAGAAATTTCGATGGGTTATATTAAAGTATAGAAAATAATGATAGAATACAAGATTACGCCCATCAGAGGGGCGTGACGTCACACTGGTGCAGTTGCGTGAAAGAAATTTTGTTTTTTTGAACAACAAGAATCCAAGAAGAAGAAGAAACTATACAAGTTGGCCAAGTGACGTCACATACTCAGCGATTATGACAAATACACTGAGAGCGGAGAGATGGGCATCACCTCTATATTTTGTGCTGATATTCTGGACTTAAATATTTATACGGTCTGAATGGGAGCTTTCATACCATATGTTCATTTGCCTTTCCTGCGCCTACAACACTGATATATTCAGATATCAAGCACAGAATAATGTTGAGTAATCAAAATTCTCCATTTTGAAATAGTAAGTACGGCAAAAGACACTTTCAATAATCCCAACCACTAGTCGGGGACGATAGAATCGCTGGCCACTCATCTTTGACATTTGTCAAATGGACAGAAATACAATTTTAACCAAGGACACTTGCATCATAAAATCATGCGTTAAAATTATTCAAACTTATTATACTAAATGGTCGATCTTTAAGAACAACATATCGTCAAATATAGTAATATAATTTCCCCCCTTAGTAATGAAGCTCATTTCACACTGGATGGATTTGTCAACAAACAAAGTTGCCGTATCTGAGGAGTAGAGAACCACCGAGTAATGCGCCACTAAAATATACTGCTTAGTGTGGTTCTTAGGCTGGTGGTGTCTCGAATCTCCGGGCATGAAACACCAAATGAAAGAAAAAGTTTGGTCTAATGACGGTCGCCTCTCAGCAGGCAATGGCAAATCTCCGAGCGTATTTCTGCCATGAAAAAACTCTTCACAAAAAACCATTTGCCGTTCGGAGTTGGGTTGAAACTGTAGGTACCTCCATTTATGGGACAGCATCAAGACCAACATCACAAATAGGACACAAACACCCAATAAAGGGCGTAAGCGTGAATTAAATTGTTGCTTAATACGAAACGTTAAATATCAAGTTGTATTAAAAATAGAACAAATATTTAAACTTGGTGCTTCCAACTTCCATAACCCGCTTTTTTAAATCTCGTTATGGCCAACTGCGAAAAAATACACTCCGCGACAAAGTGGTTGCACATCAACATTTTGAATATTTTTTATTTCTGATTATTTTGACACTTATTCGCAGTTGGTGTTACCCGTTTTCTCTTTTAAAAAATAATGTCGTGTATTCGTTATGTGGAGAAAATTTTAAGGAAAAAAATTATAAAAGCCAACGTGATTTTTCAGCACCTCCAAACTTGCATTTTATTCTACTAAAATTTATGGACTATAAAACTGCATACCAAATATTTTTCTAGAATTTCTGATGACAAATGTGGTGTTGGGATAGAAAGTTTTTTTTATTTATACATGAAATATATTTATACAGAAATAATGAATATTCGAAAACAAAAGAGAAAATTAGTCAAAATTGATCAAAATGTTAATGGAATGATGATGATTAGGACCGATGCAAAATTTTAATTGAATGTAAGTCAGTGAATTTTAATTACTTTGAATTTGCGCGAAAAGTCGCACCAGTTCTGGGGAAAAATTTTTGATTTTTCACATATGTATTTGAGGTATTGCATCATACGTAAAACTTTATTCAGATAGGAGCAAAAAACTTGCCCTTCATTCCGTTTGGGCGCATAGGTTTAAGAAGCATCGACCTTTTGCCCTAGGTTTAATTAAAGTTGAAGGCCTATTCACACTTTTAGTTATGCCATGAATTAAGTTATGCCTAAAGTAAAACACATTTTTATTCGCTTATGGGGAGTATCCGCTTATGGGAGTTGAAGAACAAAATTGAAAGAAAAAGTTATAAAAACGATGTAAATGATTTATTATTATTTATAGGGGATATATACAATATAACCCTAACTAAATTATCACACTGGCTACTAGGGCCTTCGTAAATGAAATTTTTCACAATCAATAAATTTTCTGACATAAAATTTTCGTACGGAAATTGGGATATTTTTGTACGGATTTTATTTTTGCAAAACGAACTTGGTTAAATAGAGGCAGCGTTCACTTTAGTTATTTTAATTATCTTTTTTCAATGACTGATCTTCATTCCTCGTGGATGAGAGTCCCGCTTTTTCTTAACCTTTTTATCCAGAAATATATTCTATTTGTCCGTTACCGAGAGCTCCGCATACACGAGAGGTGCTAAAAATATAAAAATAAGCAAAAATGCAAATTAAAATATGGTTCTTGGGCTTTTGTCCGATTATGGAAGGTGCCCGCAAGCATTACTATATTGAGTTGTCGGCATCATTCGAAAAATCTTAACCTTACCGCCATCCATCGTTTAAGTTTTTCACATAGATATTATTTTCTATGCATGTAATGATTTATTCTCTCTGGAGCGGGTTAGAATGATTTAAGTCTTTCATGTTTCAATACATACAACATTGAATGAATTTTATAAAATTTCTAATTCTTTAGCTCATCAGTTTTTGTCTTTTAAAAAAACCTTCAAATTGTTACTGAATGAATTAAATATGTACGAGGGTCGCCTAAAAAATCCATGCAAAAATAGAAACTAATTAATTGTTTCGGGTAAACCTTTTCTATTTTTCTACATAGCCTTCTTTTAGGCTTATACACTTCGTCCAATGCTGTGCTAGTTTGTTGATCCCATCCGAATAATAGGATTTGTCCAAATCTGAAAAATAGCCATTCGTTTCTGCAATCACCTACTCGTTTGAATAAAATACTTTTCCCGCCAGCCATTTCTCCAATTGGAGAACAAATAGTAGTCCGAGGGAACCGCGGAAGCCAAGTTTGATGAATATGGGGGAATGTGAAACGAGTTGGAACTCTGTTTCTATTAATTTTGCGACCACAACTGCTAAAGCGTGAGCTGGTACATTGTCGTGATGGAAAAGGAAAAACATTCGACTTCCTCGATTCAAAGTGGTGGAGCAAAGCAGGACTAGCCTTACCACCTTGAGCGAAAACCATAAAGTTACCTTAATCTGGGTCCCGGGACATTGAAGCATCGAAGGTAATGAAAAAGCGGATGAACTGGCAAGAAGAGGATCTGCCATAAATAACGCTCTTGCAGAATTGGTATTCACACCACTAGGTGCAGTCCAGAGTGCAATTTCCCTAAAATACCTCCGAATCGCAGATTGTAGATGGAGAGACCAGACGAAATGCAAAATTAGCAGAACGTTATGGCCCACCTACAAGCTTAGCAATCGTCAACATTGATAAACATGAAACGACGGGACGCCTGGAGACTAACGGCAGTCATAACTGGCTTTTGGTCTATCGGAGAAAAAAGCAGCCAAAATGGGCATCCCTCACAACACATACTGTCACAGTTGTAAACAACCGGAGAAAAAGGAAGCAATCTTCCATTTCCCCTGCGAATACCCTGCCCTATGGAAGGACAGAATGCTAACCCTGGGTAAACCGCTGTCCGAGTGTCTGGAACAGCTGTCTGGCTTAGATGTCAACAACCTGATAAGGTTCCAGAACCGCACAGACTGGATATAGTCATGCTGTAAATAACTGGTAAACAAGTTGGTAACGAGGATGTGGCAACAAAATGGTACGCAAGCGCTAGTTGGATTCTGGAAGAATCACCATTTACACCAACCAACCTCGATTCAAACGATTGCCAAACGCAAAAAAATATTTCGATCTGACTAAAACTTGGAGTGTGTTCTTCAAGATATGCTACTAACTAAGCATAATCTCGACTTTACACGGATTATTCAAACGACTCTCTTATATAAGTATCAACTAATCTCGTTAAGTTTGCCTGTAGGGAATCATATATTTCTAGATTTGCTAATAATAAATAAATAAATAAGCGATTATTTTGAATTAACGTAAGATCCACCCGAATCAGAACTAAATAGCTGAAGTGGGGAGTTAATCTCGACGAATATCATTTAAACCAAGAAGAAGGCTGTAGATGAATTCCTTCGAACTATGCCAGCATTTTTGAGTAAGACTACAATTTTTTCTTCATGCATTAAGATGTAAAATACATTGAAATTTGATTTTTAAATTTTCCAGACTTTTGCATGTGCCATTGTATTGCCATACACTTATTCAACAACCGTTTTCACCGCTTTCAATCAGTTTTTGCATATTAAAATTGTTTAGGCAAAACGGTAATTTATGGAAAATCAATTAAAGCGTACACACATCCACATATGCAGCAGAACACCAAAAATAGTTGCTGAGAAATGGGGGCAATAATCTCGTTATCGATTAATCTTCATGCCGCTGAACTGTGTGCGCCGTCGATCGCAAACGCATTAGCTCAATTTGATTTTACAATTCAGCAGCTATTTGGGACAAACGCGACAGCGATTATTAGAATGTACGATTATTACAATAAAACATAATATGAATATCTATATTTATAGTAAAGAGTAACCAAAACACCTAACAGAAGTGTACGCGCCAATTATTTATTTTATTTTTGGTAGATAGACAGATAGGTATTCGTGTATATACATATATGTAGGTATAGCCAAGCAACTGCAAGCCAGAAATCGGCAGTAATCGGAATTATGTTATTTCATGGGTAGATGAAAAGCATTTCGCTTTAAACCTCACTTACTCGTACACACACTCGCTAACACATCGCAGAATGTCAATCATAATTTTCCCCAGGCGTCCATACACACTCGCATGCCTGACTTGATTGTGTAACAACAATAAAAGTCTGCTGCATAGTCATGTGTACATATGGCATAGTATGTGAATGTGAATTTATTATGTGGAGTGAGTCCGTTTAACACTTTACTGGTGACACCTCTGTCACCAACACGTCCCTAATGATCGGTCATAAAATAGAATATGGTAGCGCCATTACCGCGCACCGGATCTAATTAAAGCAGTATAATAAATAAATTTTCGTTCATACTCCGCAATAATTATTTAGTAAAAAATTGAGCGCAATTTTTGGGATATTTATCTATATTTTATTTTAGTATATTTTGTGCTCTTTTTGTTTTTTGTATAAAGTTATGATGAATTACATTGACATCATTTTATGCCTTCGGCAGCCCTGATGGGCAATACTTTAGCGTCATTAGTTAAAATGCAAAAACAACAAACACAAGCATATACATAGTAGAGCTCTTTAGCAACAGCACTAATATCAGCTTCAACTACCACAACAACGTTACTTACAGCCTAGTTGAGAAGTCAATTGGCCACATGTCGAAACGTGCGCGCTCGCGCTCTCCACGCATTGCTAGTCAAGCATCAGGAACCACTTCCGCTTATGCTGTGGTTTAGAAAAAATTATTCATATATACATACATATATATATCAGGCACACAAGATCGCCAATATACATATGTTTGTTAGTATATACGAATCATAATGTGCCAGGCTGTAAATAGGTATGTTCGTATGTGTGTGGTCATGGTTATTTTGCAGGGACATAGACACATAGCACTTTTATATTTATTATTTTTTTTATTATTATTTTTTTTATATAATTTTAATCGCCGTCCACTAGTGTGAGTAATTGTCCATTGCATAAAAAAATCGATTCTAATACTGAAAGTAAAAGTTTATCTCAAATACCCATGGTAAAGTATGCGCTGCGATCGACACTCGCGGTTCATGTAGCAAATTCCCATGTTAAATCATGGAAGATGCGACTAACATTGTAGATGTCTTTAAACAAATACTAAGAGAAGAATTTTGAGGATGGTTCCATATGTAGAGCTCCCCACGCAAGTTGGTAAAGTCACTGATTACCATTCACTTGGGAGTGGCCAGGACTATTCCTCTACATATGGTCCAAGCAGCTCACAATTTCCGGGTATAACCCAAGTATTCTCTGGGCATCTTCCGAACACCCGTTCGAGAGTAGCTCACACATGTGAGAAGACGAAGTAACCCAGGGCAATTGGCCAGCTGATTGATGTCCTCTTTAGAATAAAGGCTGGCATTACTGGCACTCAGGATATGCGTTGGACGGGGCAAGGCAAGAAAAACATTGGACCTTGAGACGTTTACTACAGGTGTTGGATTTCTTGTGGGAGATAGACTTCGTCCCCAAATACTGTCGTTCACTTCGGTGGACGAGCGTCGTTCAAGACCGGGGTGTTTCCTGTAAAAACAAAGACTAATGACTGATATCCAGAGCGTACTTAAGAAGGAGCATATGTCACAGAGAATGTGAAGATCCCGATATGCCAATCGTTGACAACGGAACTGTCGTTCCGCTACCCGATCATGACGAGGTGAGAATAGCTATTCAAACATGGCGGCGAGGAGCATGCATCAGCTTCTATGTAAAATATGGCCGGATGAAAGCACACCTGCCGATTGGAATTTAAGTGTGCTCTGCCCAATCCATAAGAAGGATGATTCTGCAAATTTGTGCCAATTATCGCGGGATTAGTTTTCTAAATATCGTCTATAAGTTTCTAGCGAACGTATTGTGTGAAAGATTGAAGCCCACCATCAGCCAACTGCTTGGGCCTTATCAGTGTAGCCTTAGACCTGGAAAATCTACAATCGTTCAGATATTCGCAATGCGCCAAGTCTTGGAAAAGACCCATGAAAAGGTAATTGACACCCGCCATCTTTTTGTCGATATCAAAGCTGCATTCGACAGCACGAGAAGGAGTCGGGTAACCTTTGCGGTCTACACTGCTAAGGTCATGCCCGAATAGTTCGCGAATTACTAATCCATTCTACTACTAAAGTAATGTGACAGCTAAAATACACACATTGTTCTGTATCCACAACAAACTGGGTATTGGGAAGCGGCAATCAGTTTATAGCAGACTGCTGAGCCATTCCATGCCAAGTGATTAAACATTGTCGTCGATTTTTCTGAAAATTAGATTAGTTGGTGGTTTGAGTACATGATTCAATGAATCATGGTTTGAGTATATATAGGAGTAAATGGAACAAACTTTGAAAAATATTTAATAATTTTGTGAAATATTCAATGTTGAAGTTTTTGGTACATAGTGTTTACAGTGAAATATCTTCGGTTCTTTTTAAGATTTTTATAATTTTTTTTTAATTTTTTACAAAAAATATGTTTGAAAAATATTAAATTTATTGTTAAAAATTTTTTTGTAATTTTTTTGTTTGTAATTTGGAAAAACAAGCCCCATCAGATTTTTTTTTTATTCTTTTTATTTTTACGTCCGTTTGCAAATCGATCGAAGCATCGCTACGACATTAGCAAGCAGATACACAGTATTTTTTGTTGGCATGGCACCTGTTTGAATATAATTAGAAAAGTATGGGAATTCCACTATGAAACTTTCGGACAAGAATAAAAAAAAATGTGTTTTTTTAAAATTAATAAAAAAAAACTTTTTCTAAAAAATTTTGAGCACAACACTAATTTTTTTACCAAACCCTTTTTTTTAAACGTATATTTTAAATTAAAATATAAAAAAGATTTAAATGTAACAAAACCGAAGATATTTAACTTTAATATACTCCCCACCATAATTTTCAACATTATGTAAATCTCATGCTGAATTTGTTCAGCATATGTATATTTGAAGACCTACATTTGGGTATAGCTATGATTTCTGTCTTGAATACAACCTAGAATACAAGTAGTCAGGAAACGCTATCAACAATACCTGCAAGTCTGAAGTTCTATATGACGTCATGGAGTGAACACTAAAAGGTCTGTGTGATAAAGCAAATTTTATAACCAAGCCGATATTTCAGCTAGCTTGATCACTACCGAGGCTTTCATTTCGTTTGTAACCTGGTGAAAAGTAGTCGCCCCGAAAACTTACAAAGGCAAAAAGCTTTAATCCTGCTGCATTCCTTCAACGAAATTCGGTTAGAAAATGTGACTCTAGGTAGAACTAATTAGTACTAAATTCGTTCTAATTAGTTTAAATGATCTGTTGTGTAGGCAAACTTTCTACCGAAGCTTGATTGCACTTGCTCGTATTTGTACGTTTAAGCGGCCTCCGTAGCCGAATGGGTGATTGCTATTGGCTAGCGTACAGGTTCAAAAACCCGGGCATGAAACACCAAATTATAGAAAAGATTTGTTTAATAGCGATTGCCTCTCGGTAGGCAATAGCAAACCTCGGTATGCTTTTTTGCCTTGAAAAAGATTCTCATAATCAAAAATGTTCTGTCGTTCAGAGGCGGCATAAAACGTTTAAGGAAAAACATCCAAACAAAGAGCGTGGTGCATCATAGGCCCTTTAAAAATTATTAGTCTTTCCAATTTAATATTTACAAAAAAATTATTTACATACCAACTTGAGTTGTTTCATCTTTATTCGTTGTGAGCAACCAACACTTGTACTGCAATCTGATTTTAAAAATGTAATTCACCACACACAAAGACTTTTGTACAAGTTTTAGAATTTTTTATCTTCACTTTAACACCACATCTGTCCCACACTTTGCGAATTCACGTGAATTGTCTGTATGTATCTACATATGTTTAGAATAAAAATTTTTATGCTGGCTGACCACTACTTATTTTAAAGCCACAGGCGGTCGATATCTCTGCCTGCCTGATGAGTTAATTTAGTCTGCGTACCGTTGACTTTCTAGTTTTGTAAACACAATGCGAATGCGCGCATCCCGACTCTTGGGCTGGTATTTATTTAATATTTCACTCTTTGCTACCCATTAGTTAGCCGCTTAATAATATTGTAATAATTTTTGGTAGCTTTTGGCTTAAATCATTGACATAGCATTGGTAATGGTGAAGCGAAGAGAAACCATGCGCAGCTGCCTGAGCGGATTAGAGATCGCATCGGTGGCGAAGGGAGGATGTATTTACGCTCGTTGGCGAGAGCATGCTTTTGTTAGCTCAGAATCAGAAAATTGGCAATGCCGTGGCTATGCGTGGAAAAGTAGTTACTTAGTTAAAATTCATTAAAATCATACAGAATGTGCAGAGTAGAAATAGAGAGATAATAAAAATTAAACACAAACAAAACAAAAAAGCTAAACGGAAAATGTAATGAGAATAGTTGAAATTTCTGCTAAAAAAGCAGTGGCATGTGTGTGTTTTTTACACACATATTTATGTATGTATGGGGATAATTGTAGGCTTATGTATAAGTGTATGGTTTTATAAGCATATGCAAATCTCCATCTAAATTACGTTGAAAGTTTGGCTGGAATTTTATTTATTTCAATGTCAACGACTTCATAATAAGCTATTGGGTGGATAAATTCAAGTTTTCATGAAAATCGGACTCAATGGATATTCTGCGAATATGTTGAGTACCAGAATTTACTAAATACACGTAAGTAATATAAATGTATTTCTTTGAAATATTAAAGAGAAGGTCGCAAAATGGAATAGGGTTAAGGAAAATATTTAGTGAAAAGGAAAATATATATAAATATATATACGAGTACTACTAGCTGTACCCAGCGAGCGTTGCTACGCCAACAACTAAAATAAATTTAAGAAAAATAATTTTAAAGAAAAATCAGTGCACAAATATTCAATTCATTCTAAACCATTTTATTGATTTTGTTTATTTCGAAAAAAATTGTTGAACGCGGCAGAAGTTGCTACTCTGCAGCGCCACCTGGTGGCAAGTGACAGCAATGAGCATATTCTACAAACCTTCTCCGTGAAAAAATACATATATCATATACCAATTTTTATAATAATCGGTCCAGTAGTTTTTGAGTTCATCGAGGACATACAGACAAACATTCATTTTTATATATAAAGATATTTACTCTTTTTCGTATAAATATATATTTTATATATACAAAAGTATACGTATATACATATTTTTTTTTAATTTTTAAATGCAGCGATCGTTGGAGCAACGTTACTCGATCAAATTTTTGCGTAAAGCTAAACAAAACGAGTAACGAAACCATTGGGCTACTCAAGGAGGCTTACGGGGACCAATCTCTGTCCAGTGCCCAGGTAAAACGGTGGCACAAGTCGTTCAAGGAAGGCCGGGAGGACGTCGAAGACGAACAGCTATCTGGAAGGCCTTCGATGACGCAAACAGACAAAGATGTGAACCAGGTTCGAGAATTTTTGAACATTGACCGGCATTTTACAAAGAAGTGCTCCTTCGGCTGAAAAACCGCGTCGCCCGGGTTCGGCCCGACCTCGTTAACAATTGGACCCTTCATCACGACAATGCGCCGGCGCACACCGCCTTCCTCTGCACCTTTGAATTGGCCAAGATGGGGGTTCCCGTGCTTCCCCACCCTCCCTACAGCCCAGACCTGTCCCCTTCGGACTTCTTCTTGTTCCCGCGCCTGAAAAGAAAGCTGAAGGGGAGGCATTTCGACTCCATCGAGGCGATCCAAAAAACTGTGAACGCGATTCCGGCGGATGAGTTTAAAAAATGTTTCCTGCAGTGGAGGGACCGCTACCAGCGGTGTATTGACGCTCAAGGGTCCTATTTTGAAGAATATTAGTTGTATAAGCGAGAAATTATAAATAACAAAAATTAAAAGAAATCTACGGAATTTTTCAGCAACTTCAGACATGTTTTAAAAAGCCATACAACTTTTAATTCTTCTTGATTGGCGCGATAACCGCTTAAGCGATTTTGGCCAAGTTTAACAAAGCGCCCAGTTGTTTCTTTCTCGTGCCAACCGGTGCTAGTTGGAAGCTAATTTTTTCTCCACTTGATCTTCCCAACGCAGAGAAGGCCTTTCTCTTCCTCTGATAGCACCAACTGATACTGCTTCAAATACTTTCAAAGCCGAAGCGTTTGTATCCATTTGGATAACAGGTCCAGTGGAGCCGCTGCATTTTTATACGCTGCCTTACGTCTATATCGCCGTAAAGCTCATACAGCTCCTTGTTCCATCGCCTGCAATACTCGCCGTGCAAAGGCTTATAAACTTTCCGCAAAATCTTTCTCTTAAACACTCCAAAGGATACCTCATCGGATGTTTTCAACTTCCAAGCTCCTGCACCATGCGATTGAACGGGCATGATAAGTCGAGTGTTAATGCTGGTTCCTAAATAAGCGAAGTATCTTACTACTTGAAAATCAAAACTATCAACAGGGATGTGGGTGCCGAAGTACTTTGTCTAGTGCTTGGTCACCACCAGATCCATTCGCTTTGCTTCTTTATCTAACTTAGGAAACGCAGAACTAACAGCGCGGTTGTTAATGTCGGTAATGTCATGACATAGGCAACTCTTAAAGATGGTGTGTGTCGATTATCCTTTAGTGGGTCTTTTCCAAAACTTGGCGTATTGTGAATATCTGCTCAATTATGTATTTTCGAGGCGTAAAGCCACACCGAAAAAAGTCCAATCAGTTGGTTGATGGTGGGCTTCAGTCTTTCGGACAATACACTCGATAGAACCTTGTACGCGATATTTAAAAAAATAATTCCGTGGCAGTCGGAACAAATTGCAGAATCACCCTTTTTATGGATTGGGCAAAGTACATTTAAATTCCAATCGAGGGGCATGCGTTCATCCGGCCATATTTTGCATGGGAGCTGTTGTTATAAAGCTATAAAACTGGATACCAAAATTTGTTCATGAAACTCTAACTTAAAACCGTGGAATTGGGATGGAAAATTTGCAGAATTATTCAAAATTTTTCATAAAATTTGAAATTCGTATTTATATGTTTTTTGTTAGGCAATGAGTTGTACTTCTACACGAGAAATAATGAATATTGAAAAACAAAAAGTCAAAATTGGCACTGTCTTTCGGTATAGAGCGGCATTGAACAATTGCTAACTAGCTACACTCGATATAGGGCAGATGGATATTTTATAGCAATTCCTTCAACAGAAAATGTGTACTTCGACTCCAGTATTAAAAAAAATTACAAAACTAAAACTTTAGAAGAAATTTTAAGCAAGGCCGAACAGAACATTTGTGGTAGACCGAAGTTCTATCTTCATCGAGATATAGGGTAGAATAGAATGCTCATAGTTCTTGTAAACAAATGGTACGGAGAGCTGGAATCGTCCGATTCATTCCTATGGTTCTTTAGTTTGCTGGTCAGCCATTGTGAGTGCATATCTCTAAGTATGATGATGAGCTGAGTGCAATTATTGGCATGCATTGATATCCCTATAAATTTGTTCTATGGCCAAAAAAATTAAACACTTATTCTTTAATTTTTTTTCTTATTTGATATTGAATTGTACCACCAGCACTTTGCAAATTAACAAACATTTAATTGTGATAATGGAATTTCCACTGCACCTATCCAGTATACGAATATTCCCAACGACACTGACTGAGTTGATTTTGCACTATCATAATTAACACCTTTCTGTTCTTTAAAAATTTAGTACACCCGTTTAAACAAAAGCCACAGAAGATGTGATATAATGGTATTCGTATGTATGTATGTACATATGCATTTGTACGCAATATTTGCCTATCAGAATGTGTAGTTATAATTGTGTTTTCATTTATAAAACTTTTCGATAAAAATTCTTCATTCCATTGCAATAGAAATTCTTGGTAGTATGGGAATTTATGTACATAAATATTATTTCTAGCAAATTAAATCTTTCAAATATTGGTGGGTGTTGAACTCCTAACAATTTTCTAATTTTCTGGCCGTGACCATGAATCCGGCTTCGACACGACACGGCGCATCGCAGCTCATTGTAAAGCGTATGCCTGTTTATTTCGCGCTCGAATTATAAGGAATTTATGACATAATGAACTTTACGGTACACTGCCGAAAATTGCTTAACTTGCGCGTAAGTACAAACATACTATGCATACATATGTATATGGGATTTATAATTGTTATGTGCGTATGTATGTATTTGTGCAATTTGTTGAAATTCGCAGAGAATAATTAATTTGTCTACTAGACATACAGATATACACAGTCTCTTACTTAGTTGGCTGACTCAAAATTAATAAAGACTATTATTGCCACGCGTGGGTGTAAGGTGCATATGTGATACATACATATATACAAGTAACATGTATGTGCGCGTGTAAATGTTTACGATACCATCTTATGATCAGCAGACCTTAAAGAAGGTCGCTAGATACGCAATTTCAGGTCAAAAATTAATTTTCTTTCAATTTTTGGTGACATTTGTAAAAAATTACAGTAACTGCATGTAAATCAAGTTCAATTTGTTGCTCAACAAAGCGCATCACAAAATATTAAATGCAAGAAGCAGAAACTTTTGCTGATGGCCAGCGTTATTTTGCGACACATGACATTCGTTGTTGTGCTTCGATTCCTGCTTCGAACAGAGAGTAAAGCTGATTTCGATCGGCACTGATCAAGATAAGGCCTCGTAGAGTGGATGCGAGAATCAGCGCTGAACTTCGCACGTCTTTTTATTTGTGCAATTTAAAGAAATTGATTCGTTAGATGAAGAGTTCTTTACTGAATATTTTTAATGAAGATAAATTTCGGAGAGCATCCAATAATTTCACTTCCAACTGATTTCCAAAAGCTTTACTAAAATTCGCAAGAGATAACATATATGTATACAATATATATAAATTTTTCTTCATTAAAAAATATTCAGTACAGAATGTAAAATATTCTATATATATTGATTTATTTTTCTTTCAAAGCGCAGGGCGAGAAAAGAACACATATCACATATCAGAACATTGGTGCCCCTTATTCTGCTTAACATAATAACCTGATTGAAAAGTGCTTGTATAATAAATGCCGTTTCAGCGCGAGTCAGCGACGAAAAACAGTTCAAAATTGAATTTCTTGCATTGATGAGCATTACCTTCAGCTCCGATCAGCTTCCACCTTGCGATGTATGTTCGATATGCACTTAGTTTGAAAGCTCGCATTCTCTGGTTTTAAGCTCGGCTCTGCTTTCAGCGTCCGCTTCGCGAGTGATCTAAGACGTGTAAAACGAAGTTTGTCATCCTTCAGCAGAAGCAATCTGAGACCATTCCAAGAAATTTAGACAGTTCGCTCTCTGATTTCCGAATGGTAGTCACGCACGAACCCATTCGGCCACGGCGGCCGAATTATTTAATTTTTACTTAAATTTATTTATACATATACGAATATATATACATTAGGGTGGCAGTTATTTTACAAGATTATTTTTTTATTTGTGCTACCCCCCAGATTGGTTCCTTTATATATAAAAATGGTGGAAAAAAAGTTTAAAGTAAATCTGGTAAGTGGTAAGTGTGCCCCCGGGCCTTCAAAGTTTCAAAAAACCCGAAAATTCGTAGTATAAGTACTAGTAGTAAGTAAAGTAGCCGAGCATTTAGTTTATCACATTACAATGATAATTCAAATTATTACGCTTAAAAAAAATATATTCAATGCAGAATCTATCAAGTCGTTCGACCCTTGCGCGTATTTCAGAGGAAATTCCGCAATGCTCAAAACATTTGTCTGTACCAGCAAAACAAAAAAGAGGACGACAAATAATAATAACTCCTAAGCTTGCTGCTGCTTTGGATAAGTGCAAGATCAGTGACAGGAATACAGTTCATATTCTTATAGCTACACTTGAAGCCCTTGGTCAAGATGTGGAGAGTTTTGCGATCAACAGGTGGTCTATTAACAATTCTCGTGAGAGACTCCGCGAAAAGAAAGCTACCGAAATCAAAAATATCTTTAAGGATAAGAAATTGCCTGCCGCTACGATACATTGGGATAGTCAATTACTGCCATCACTAACAGGTAAAGAGACAGTAGACCGACTTTCTGTTATTCTTTCAAATTGCGGTGCTGATCAACTTCTTGGTGTACCTGCATTGCAATCAGGGAGTGGAAAAGAACAGGCAACAGCTGTTTGCGAAAACCTTGCGGAATGGGGCCTTCAGGATTACGTAGAAGCATTGGTTTTTGACACTACTGCCTCTAATACAGGCGCTTTTAATGGTGCGTGAGTTTTGATTGAAAGCTGTTTTCGGGGAGAAGATGGGTAAAGCTACCGGCCCAACCGTACCAATCTTAAAAAAGTTCTAAACTGCTTGGCCTAAAATAAATGTAAATAATTTTAAAACCGGAATCGTGAATAAGAAGATCAGAAAACATTTGGATCCGGTCGATGTTTCCCGAGTTCTTGATTTTATACGAAGCACGTTGCAATAACAACAACCGACAGAGGATTATCGAGAATTTTTGCAATTGGCTGCTATTTTTCTTGGCGAAATACCATCTCGTGGAGTATCCTTCCGTGCTCCAGGAGCTATCCATCACGCAAGGTGGATTGCTAAGGCTATTTATTGCTTTAAGATATTCATGTTTCGCGATGAATTTAAATTATTACCGCGTGAGGAAATGCTATTTGTGATATTTGCATTTTCCTTATCAGTATATATATCGAAGCGTGGTTTTGTGCACCTTCTGCAGCCAAAGCAGCATTTTTGGATTTCAGTGTTCTTTCCAAAATTTATAAATACCGGACAGTTGACGAAGATATCTCTCGTGTGGCTTTACAAAAAATCAAAATTCATTTGTGGTATTTATCACCTGAATCCATCGCCTTGGCCTTCTTTGACCCAAATGTGACGGCAGAATCAAAAATTAAAATGGTAAAGGCGTTGAATCGTGAAACTGATGCTGAATGTGAAAAAAGTATTAAAAGGATAACCGTGGAAACAAGCCAAGTTCCTGAATTATTAAACCAAGGGCTTGAACAATTTGTCTCCAACAAAACAAAACGATTCGTTATAAGATTTAACATAAATGACGAATTCCTATGCACACAATTCCGGTGGCACAAACAAGAAGATTTCTTTAATTTTAATTCATTTTTATTTTATTTTCTTCAATGAGTTATTTCTTTTTTTAGTTTTTTTTATATGTTGTTATTAAACTAAATTGCAATGAAGTAAGCGTCATATGGAACTATAAATGCTAAATACTGTATGGATTATAATTTCCTTCTTCAATTTATATATGTATAATTTAATATACTTTACCAATTAAATTCTTTTACTACTTATTTACGCTGTATATATACTCATGTAAAATAAAAAACACATTTTTACTGAAATTAAAATTTTTTTGTCATTTTGGGGTAAATTTTGCATATTGAAAGGCTCGGGGGCACACCTTTTCCCTATTCGATTGGCACCAAATTTCACAGAGGTCATTTTTATATAGAATGGAACCAAACGCGAAAAAATATTGTATATAAAAAAACAGGTCAAATAACTGCCACGCTAATATACATATATATCGGGTGTTTTTTAGCTGCATGAGAACTATCGATATCACAGCTGAGAATGGCAAACTGTGTTAACATTTATGCTCAGAAGTTTTGGCAAATCTTGATGAATCGTTTAACGTTAGAACAAAGCTTCCAAATTGTTGAAATTTACTTTGAAACTTGTTGGATTTTGTCTGTCGACTACGTGGAAAATTTTACGTAAGGTTCTGGGATATACATATTACAAGGCGAAGTCCAAAATAAACAAGACTGGCGTCATAAAAATGTTTTTGATGGCGCCATCTTTTGGCCATGAAAGAAAAAACGTTTTACGCCCGTAGAGGCCATCCAAAAGGCTTGTACCAACATTCTGGTCAATGACCTGAAACAGTCTTTCGAAAAGCTTTGAGATCGCGCAAAATAGTGTATCGAGGCCAGAGGGGACTATTTTGAATAAATAAACTCGCGGCTTGATGCACAAGAATTGAAGCCATCTTTTTTTGTTGATTGGGCTCATTTAGATTTGTTGGAGAAAGTAGTCAAAAATTGGACTGATTGAATGGACTATGCAACTCGTAGCCGCGGCGGACATAGGCATACCGGATATCATTTAAAAAAATACCATGAAATTATCTACCACATTGTAATAAACAAAATTCATTCCAACAATATGTCTTATTATCATTTTAAGCTCTTAAGCTCTTAAACAACGCCCTATATTTGGCACGTACATCCCTTGTTGGTTGTTTGACCCAGCACCTCTTCCGCTTTGTGGTGCACCTCTTAATGTTTTTCTAAAAATGTATGAACCTACAGTTTTCTACCGCCTCCGAACTGCGGATGGTTTTTCATGAGAAGCTTTTTCATGACAGAAATACACTCGGAACTTTGCTATTGTCTACCGAGGGTCTACAGCTATTGGAAAAAATCATTTCTATTGTTTAGTATTTTATGCCCATGGGTTTCGAACTCACGCTCTACCGAATGGTAGTTACAAGCAACTGGGCTACGGCAGCTGCCACATAATTACGTCTATGTCTTAAATGACTTAACCATCTTCGCTGATCCGAATAAGTGTCGGTGCACTGAACTGTATCGCCGCTACTGGGTTCCCTGACTTGTGACTAATGCGAGGGATTGTATGTATGTATGTATGTACATATATGTACACATGTTTTCTTTAGAACAAAATAACATAGCCATTATTTAATTATTTTAACAATATTATACAAAATTAAAAAAAAAACACGACTACATCTTAATGTTCAAGTTTGATTGTAAGTAGTGAAGAAAAATAATGCTGATTTTCGAGGCACTGAATTATATTAACTAATTTACGAGACGCATCTTGAAAGGATAATTGGCATAAACAATTTATAATACATGACTCAATATACCATGCAAAATATAAGGCATTTTTGACTATCATATACAGTACACACAAAAAAAAAAACTAAATCTCTTTGCAAAGTTTATAGAGCGCAATTTAGAAAAAGGCGCCGAAATGTACTTTGCTCTTCGAATTGTAGAAAATTGTACGTAAGAATCTTGGCTTACTTGACTATAAAATACTATACAGCTTGTGCAAGAATTGAAGCCAAATTACCATGGTTTGCGTCGCGTTTTTTGCTGATTGAGCTCATTTAGATTTATTACTCAGATTTATTGGAAAAAGTAGTAAAAAATTGGACTTATCGAATGGACCCTGAAACTTGTAGCCGCGGTAGCCAAACAAAAGTGCCATGCAATTATCTACCAGATTATGATAAAAAAAATTATTCCAACAATATTTTTTGTCTTCTATTATCATTTTAAGTTCTCAAGCCTTTTTTAGCTATTTTTGTCAGGTCAGAAAGCTATAATTCCGATTCTAGCAAATCTGCCACAGCCAAGGTTCTCACTTTTCGCTTAAAAAGCTGTGAATTTAGTAATTTGGAGTGGATTAATTTAATTTCAGTTCATTGAAAAGACAACGTGTCGTATGCGTAACTTTTCATTTTAGGTGATTTGGTTTTTAAACTCAAACTAATTTTGATGATTATAAAAATGATAGTTATTATAAAAATATTCATAAAAACACATAGCAATAGCAAATTTTTTGTAAATTTATTCCATGTTCCCTTAGGCAAAAATCAAGCTTCTAACGAAGAAAATAATAATAATAAATAAGAAAGTTGTGAATGATTAAATAAAAAAACTCAGCCCGCAAATATTTATCAATATTCGAGTATGCGTAGAGTTTTATAACGGCATCATATACCAAATTTTATGGTGTTGCTTTGATCAAATGTTTACAACACTGAAGGCGTTTTATAGTAGTATTAGAAATACTGGAGCATGCATTCATTTTTTGGAAGAGGTCCTAAAATCTGCATTACAGTATTCTTTTGGGTACAAACTCTGGAAAAAAATGTGAAACAAATGTCTGATGGATTAAACCATTCAGAATCAATGTGACGTATGCGTTACGATAGCCATTTGTGTTTCTTTTGCCACTTTGAAAGAGCAATTTGTGCTTCTCACGAATTCGAAGTCGCTTAGAAAAAAGGGCGGGCGAGTTTATGAAAACTGTCTAATTCAATAGTCAACTGTTTTGAGTAAAAAGAAGAGGAATTGAAATTAACTATAAACTACAACCAATAATTTTAACGTTTTGTTTCGGACAGGAATTGCAAAAATGCAAATCCAATCCTCTATCCAAAGTCGGTCGATATTCACGAAAAAGTAAAATGATATTAATTAAAAATACAAATAAAAGTAAAAGTTTGTTTTTTACTGTGGTAGATATAAGTCACCAAAAGCTTAAAAAATTCCGGGAATCCTTTTTTTTATAATATGTTCACATATAAGTAGATTATCTACTTTTTCGTGCTTAACTCCCAGTCTCTCTCAAATTTTTCTCCCGAAATCTGAGATTATAAAATAATTTTAGATTATTACCATACTTTTTTACATAAAACTCTGAGTTATCGATAATTATTTTTACGAATGTAAAGAGAAACGTCAAAGGAAAAACTTTTGGTGTTTCACTGAGATTCGAACCAACGTTCTCTCTGTGAACTCCGAATGGTAGTCACGTACTAACCATTCGGCTACGGCGGTCGCTGTTTATTACCAGCCCATAATTGCTTTTAAATTAGCTACTCCTTCTCCTTGTCTTCTCTGCATATCGTTAATAATTAAACAAACCAAGAACTTCAAAATATTCCACCAAGGCAATTTCGATGAAGAAAAACCTTTCAAAGCAGTATTGACAGCTATCAATTTTACAGGTAATCTGCCATATATGAACGGGTAGATTAATTTCGTGGATTTATTGCTAATTACTGCAAATGTGAACGTACTTTTGACAAACTAACTGACAAACACCTTCTTGCAGCCCCTTTCTATGCCACCAAAAACCCATTGCCTCTCAACTAATCTGCCGCGATTCTACTTTCGCCGGCCAATTTTCGCTTCGTTCACTTCCACCACAAGCTCTTCGACACCTCCCAACTCATAAGGACTTCTTTCAAAAATGAAGTCCAGTCGTGGTTTTAGTGTAGCCAGTTGAAATGAAAAGTACACCGAAGCGGCAATCTGATCATAACTTAGATGGGCGCCTGAGTAAAGGGTGCCAGTTCGACAACTCTGCTTGAATCTGCAGCATATTATCTTCTTCTTCCAGTTCTTTGTGATCGTTTGTGATCGTCGACATGCTCACGAATTTATATACAGGGTGGCTGATGAAAGCCGCTACCAAAAAAAAATTGAATAACATTTTTTCTTTTTAAGTTATCTGTTCCATTTTTGTTTTAATTTGCAGATTGATCTTTAAAATTTATTAAACTGGATAACTGGGACACGCAAACAAGAATTTTGATAGTCCGCCGCTTTCACGCACTGGAGTCCGTAGTTTTGGTACAGAGAGAGTACAGGCGGATGTTGGCGGCGATGGTGAATAATTTTGCTGAGCAAGGAACAGTCGCAAGAAGGCCTTATCATCGAAACCCATCAGTTCGGACGTAGGAAACGATCGCTGCTGTAGCTGCAGCTATACACAGCAATCCAAGGGTTTCAACAAGAAGCTTATCTGCTCAACTTGGTGTCAGCCGACAGTCTTTGCAAACAATAATGCACAAAGATTTAGACTTATTTCCCTACAAAATTCAAATGGTTAACAAACTGAATGCAGCAGACTTGCCGATTCGCTTGGAATTTTGCCAGAAGATCCTGCAAATGGTGGAAGAAGACCAAAACATGTTAAACTGCCTTTTCATGTCTGATGAGGCCCATTTCGATTTAAACGGCAATGTGAACAAACAAAATTGTCGAATATGGAGTACTTCTAACCCACAGATACTCCACGAGACAGAATTGCATCCTCTTCGCGTGACAGTGTGGTGTGCGGTTTCTTCACGCTGTATTGTCGGGCCTTATTTTTTTGAAGAAAATGGTCACACCGTTACGGTTACTGGAGACCGTTATTTGAAAATGCTGAAAGAATTTTTCTATCCAGAACTACGCCGAAAGAGAATTCCTTTCAACTCTGTGTGGTTTCAACAAGATGGGGCAACGTCTCACATAGCCCAGACTGTTATGACAGAGTTGCGACGAAAATTTCCCAATAAACTGATTTCAAGAAACTCCGAATTTCGTTGGCCCCCCAGGTCGCCTGACCTTACTGCACCTGACTTTTTCTTGTGGGGTTTATGTAAACAAGAAGTTTATAAAACAAAGCCAACAAATTTGGATGAACTAAAACAATCCATTCGGGCAACAATTGCGGCTATTCCTGTCGCAACTCTCAAAGCAGCAATGAACAACTTTTTACTAAGATGCCGCACTTGTGTCAACGAGCATGGGGGCATTTAAATTCAATTATTTTTAAAACTAGTTAAGCTACATTTAATAAAATTTAATGACCTTCAACTTTAAATAAAAAATAAATTAATTCCATACACTAAAAAAAAAGTTATTTGAGTTTCTTAATGTAGCAAAATTCATCAGCCACACTGTATTTATAACAGTTTTTGGGCATCTTTTGGAACCTGCCAGAACTCCAACTAAAAATATCTGTACCTCATCTTTCTCCATATTAATGAAGGAAGTTATGGATAATTTCAATTTGCAGTTTACTAAACCAGTTGCAATGTTACTAAACTAGAAGTTGTCTCGCATTTACTTGGCGCTTTTGGTGTAAAATAATTTACAAGACCTTTAGAATGTCGTTTTTATTTAGTTTACGGAACGTAATCGGAGAAAAGAGCATTTGAATTTATAAATTTAATCTTGGCAATTAAATTTTCTGTAGTCTAAACATGTTATACTCGTTTATGTTAAGTAATAGTAAAAAAGAGTGGCATTACCAAGCATCTTTTAATTCATATTCCGTTCTTCACAAACAATGTATACATTTTTATTGACAATATATTTAAGTTAATATTAATATTTACCGAGTTTTTGTAGGAAATATTGTTTAAATATTATATATTATCTTCTGTAAAGAGAAAGTGAAGCTTGATCCCTCAGTGCATTTAATGATTGAAAAATATAAAGTGATTCATGGAAAAAAAGGCACATTTTTATGATTTTTTGTTTTATGACACAGTTAAAATTTATTCGTCAAATCTTTTACTACATAAAACTATAGCATTTGAAGTATATTTTGTGAAATTTTCATCCAAAAATATTTAAAAATACGGCAATGGCAGAAATTATTCGGACGCATCTCAAAAAAAGTAGTTTTGCGGTACCCCTCATAACTCGGTGTTAAATCATCCTAAATCAAAAAACCAAAGTTATTTCGTTAGATAATCGTTTTCTCCGGGTAACGCCGAGAGGGTTTTTTGAAATTAAAAATTTTTCGATTTTTGGGAACACGTTAAAGTCAAAAACACGATTTTCGCGTAAAAAATCGGTGAATTAGTTACCGTAAAAACAAAAGTATCAACAAATTCTAAAAAACCCTTCGGCGTTACCTTGTAAAACATCTACAGAAAAAGTGTTCAAAATTTCAAAAGGATCGGTGCAGTAGTTTCAAAGTTATGAGGGGCACCGACTTTGAAAACGTAAGTTGTGGGAAAAACGCTTTAACGCTAACGCTAAACGCGGTTGAGTCAGGTAGGTAGTAACACTTACATGGCGGTATCTTTATAAGTTTTGCTCCGATTCATCTAAAATTTTCACAGAATATTCTTGAAAGGTTCTTCATTTAAAAAATCAAATAAAAAAAAAATGCAAAAAAAAATTTAAAAACGTTACCCCGCCCCCCTAAGAACTTTTGAACAGAAATCGTTTTGCTCCTTCAGATCATTAATACTGGGGTCAATACTCATCAATTGGTACCCCCTTGACTCTGTCTGATGAAGTTTTCCATGTGCTCCAAATGTCGCTACACCCCTGACTGAGAAGATTTATTAAAAACCCTGTATTTCGTGTTTGAATTTAAGCATTTTACGTAAATTTTAAGCGTTAAGTCCCCAATGGGAAAAATTACTCTCAAAGCACACTGTGGCTTTTAAATTTTATTTCACTCAGATCGCCCTGTATCAACTCACATGTTCGCTAATCCGTCAGCTGTCAAAATTTATGTAGTGAAAAAGTAAACAAATAACAAAGTAGTAAAATGGACTGCAGTGACCAGTGAGTATTTGGTTAATTTAATATTTTAATATTACATTAATATAAATTTATTCAAAGCGTACTCACCCATTACTAACATCTATGCCATTTTTCCAGCAATGAGCCGCCGGAAAGTCTCAAGCACATTCAGGCTTTCATGCAATTGCCGCCACTGGACGATAGTAACGCATTTAAATATCTTGAACATTTGAAAGCGCTGCGTAATCTTTGTGCTGCTGATCCGACACATCAGAATGTTATCGCCGAGCATGACCAATTCAATGGCCAACTGCATAAATTGCTATTTGATAGCACGAGTTTACCCCAAAATATTCAACTAATGGCGCTGCAATTACTTGCTAATGCTATTGTACAAAATTCCAGTTCGCAGCGCAAAATTTGGTATCATTACGGCGAAGCAATTGTTGAATGCTGTCACAAACCACCGCTGGGTCGTCATACTGATATACTCCTTATGATAGTGTACAATGTCTTGAAAAGTGCTGCCGTGTTGAATATGGAACAACAGTCACTGAGTGTAGCAGTTCGCGTTTGGCAATCCATTGTGCAGGAGCGAAGTGAAGTCAGCTATGAATTCCTGCATTTTCTTTTTGAACATTTTATCGTATATGGTGGGCACAATACAGTGCGTTATTATGCACATTTAACGCCTACGGAACGAATTTCATTCCTAGAGTACTTGGTGAATTACCTACGTCAAGATAGTCCGAACGGGCGTGTACATCCATTTATTTTAAAATATATTACTAAAGAGTTCAACATGAAGTCTGATCGAATCCTGGTTTGCCAGCCTAATAATGCACAAGCGCCCACAACTGATCCGCTGCCTGCGCGAGAAGCTTATGCTATTTTGCGTGTTATTGCCAGCGCGTCCGGAAGCGAATTATATGGAGATAAATATGCTGATGAACACTCGCTTTTTTTGAATGTCAGCAGCCTGTTGCGATGTCTCGCACAAGTGGGCAAGCAATCGCAAAATATTTTCACACCAATGAGCAAATTAGAAGAAGTAGCACTCACTTCAAACATTTCCAGAGATTTCGAGGCGGAGGTCTCATTTGAGTTGAAAACCCTATTAGTACGGTGCATTGCGAATTTACTCTATAAAAATTCGACCAATCAAGGTTATTGCATAGACACTCAACTGTTGCCAACTCTGTTGGAATGTACCAATATGGATGCACGAAATCCACGTTAGTATTATAGAACTAGAATATAATACTTTTGAAAAGTTTGTATGTATGCTACCAACAATTTTTTTTTTTATTTACAGTTCTTAAAGAGTGGAGTATCTTGGCCATACGCAATGCTTGTTTTGGCTGTCCGGAGATACAGGCAATGATTGCCAATATGACCAACCAAGGAACTGCGCAAAATGATATTATTGACGAGTTGAATTTGGATATGGGCGCCTTGCGCATAAAGCCCAGTCGGGGATGAGCAATTATGACGAAAAAGCCAACACACATCAGCTAAAGACCTATGTTGCTATTACGATTTAAATAAATGCATGTCAAAGACAAAATCCTTTGGTTACATTTCTGTTTTTGAATTTATTCCGGCAAATATTTTTAACATACATACATACAGTGAGTAATATTCGCAATGTTTCTCATGTTAATTCTTTTTTTAATTAAAAAAAATATATATAATTCATACTACTACACATTCTAAAGTTTTGAACTTAATGCAACATAAAAAAAAGCATTAAATTTTCAACGAAATTTTGATATTTTCCTGATTTATAATTAATTTAATTTTTTTCTAACAAAGTGCAAGTTGACGTTGCTAAAAACCCACGTGTTTTTTTTAATATTTTATTTTGTTTTTCCAAAAATGTTCACATTTGATTATTTGTAAAATTGTACGTTTATTGAGTAAATGTAAAATTCGAAGCTGGTAAAAAGTCATTGGTTAAGATACAATAATTGCTTTTAAGTTTAGTAACATTTCATGTGGAAAACGGGCACTTAAATTTAATTTTATACCTATATTTTATTTTTATTAAATTTTTGTTACACCAATAACAACTGCGAAATGAATGTAATATACCTATTTACTTTTTACTTTTTTTATTACTGTATAACTAAAGCGTATAAAAACTTGCAAACCACTAATAATAGTATAAAGATTGAATGGAAAATTATTTGATGTCATACAAACCGTAATCCAATTGAAACACATTAGAATCAGCTTATTTCAATTGATTTTTGGCGGGACGGGAACTGTACCTTGTTAATTTTATATGGCATCTAACCCCATTCTTACAACTTTTACGAAATGTGTCTTAACATCAGGTTTAAATATGATTCGTTTTCTCTTTGATATCTTAGCATTTTACTTTCGAAACGGCATCAAGCAAAACAGATCGCTATATTGATTGTCAAATTATGAAATGACAGCTGATGTTAAGACAGTGATGACAAGATATTTGGGGTCTCCACTTGACATTTCTGTTTTAACATAACTGTTTTAGCCCAATCTGTAAAAGGTGTAGTTATGGGGTAACGAAGCATACGCGTATTAAAGCGTTTTCTCAGTGTGTTTGCTAAACTACGAATTCATGCATTGTTCTCAAAGAATTCAACTACGTGTAGCACCTTGTGAAGCGCAGAGTCGTATTCAATGCTGCCACATATTAGATGTCTCAATTTATAGTTGCCTTTATAACTTCTGATTTTCTGAAACATAACTTTTACGTATTCCTTTACAAAAATTTATAAGTAGAACACATTTGTTTACAAAGTATTTCTCCCCTAAATAAATCGACTTAGGCGATACGATTTGTTACATGCTATAAAATTACTGCACAACAGCAACCCTTGTTTCATTCATTTCGTCAAATATTCATCATTGAACGAAGTGGTGAAAAGAATACAACGACGACGAACTATTAATTCATTTTTCACGATCTTTTTGCATTTTGCTTTGATTCCCAGCTAAAACAAATTTGTAAAGTTTTTCCTTAACGCTATACCGCACAATTTACGCTTAAAGGCAATACAGTAATTAGTGTTGTGATTATTTATTATATATTCAAAGGTGAAGTAAATTCTGGTATTTTAAAAGTTTACTAAGAACAACGCAACAAGTCGCTGAGATACAAAAAAAAAAAAACAAGCATTTCATTAAGCTGATTCATCCGGCGCTGTTTGATGTATACTTGCTGGTTGTGCTGTGATATTATAAGAACATTCTTATTTACAATATATTGAACTTAATTGATTGTTTTCTATTATCTTTGTTCCAGCGAGTGACGCACAAAATTCATAACAGCAAAATTGGAAAATATGGAGACCCCAAATGATATAGCCGCACCATCTGGATCAACCGAGTAAGAAGAGGCAAACTTTAGTCTGTCCAAATTTTTTTCTTTTCATTTTGTATTATATATTAATGTTTTATTAGTTCGTTTGTCTTTTTGTTTTTTTTTTTGCTAAGCATTACACGTCTTGCATGTTATCAGTTGGTCATAACGTAGGGCGAGGAACGGCAATTAGCGCATATTCGCCATCTTGGTTAATACGTTGTGCCTACGCTTATGTCTACGTTCCATAAACTTTGGTTATCTACTACATATATATATACTGGTTTATAACAGCAGACAATCTTAGTAGCACGGATGTGTGCACATAGAAGAAATTCAAAAGTATTTGATTAAATTGCCATTAGAGACATGAAAATGCAAAAATAGAATAATACCAGTTGTGGCCATTAATGCATTCGCGCTGACTCCTTTGCCACCACGGGTATGACCTTAATGGCCTTAAAAAGTTTGGTGACATTCGTGTTACCATTGATATGGCTATCTTCGTGAGGGCGTGTGGGGTGTATTTGACAATTGGTTCTTGCAGGCAGTAGTTATGTACTTAAAATAGAATCATATCGTGTTCTTGTTAGGCCATTAATTGTGTACGTCGTTGTATAAAATGTATTCCTACATAGAATATATTTACATACAGTGTTGGCGAACTAATTAAGAACAGATTAACCTAATTGCGGTTACAAAACGTTATTTATTGCATTTAATTTGAAGGGTAATCAAGAATGGTTCTAAAAAATATTCGTTTTATTAGATGGCTGAATATTTGAATATTTTTTTGAGCAACCTCAAGGTACTCACCTCACCTCGGTTTGGTTAAGATCCGGATTATTTGAGAACTTCGCTTCCATTTCGTGTTTATTCCGACTAGTATGGTTTGGATCACTGTCTTAGTTAATTGTAACACAACTTGATTCAGTAACAAAAAAAAAAAAATAATAATAACTAGTAGAAATGATGTGCATTTTATAATTAAGGGAGAACACCACTGTGACCCCCTGTTTTTTATGCCGTTTTTCAAGAATTTTTTTTGTGGGAAAAAAAGAGATATTTCAAATTTTTTTGTTTTGTTTTGTTTGTTGTTTATTAAAGATACATAACAAACTTTTTCAAAATTTTCAACCCCGATGGTGGCGCTGGGGAAGCTCCCGCGTCAGGTGCTGTGGCTTCTGCAGTGATCCGCGGCACGCAGCAGAACTGTCTTCAAAGTCGATCTGAAAAAAAATACCGAGTGTTTTCGTTAATAATATGATATTTTGAAGAGAAGTACATAGGGATTTGAAAAAATATGGATTTTTAAAAAATTGGAACGCTTTTCAAATTTAAGGTCGATTTTCGAGCAAAATTTCTCTTCGAAAAAAGGCTATAATTTTTTTTTTTTTTAGATATCGAAAAAACCCTATGTACTTCTTTAGATAATCTAGTTTTATCGATGCAGTCCAAATTTGAAGTCGATCGGATAAGAATTGCTCGAGTTCTACTGCGTGCCGCACTCAAAAAAGTGGTTTTGAGAAAAACGTGTTCAAAGTTTTAAGTTATGCGATAAATTGCGCTGCACCGCTCCACAAAATATTTAATATCTCCGAAAATAATTATTTTTTCGACCTGGGACAAACGGCATTCTATTCTTAAATGTATTCTAGATTTTTCTAGATGGTTTTCAAAAAATCGATTTTTTGAAGTTGTCACAGTGGTGTTCTCCCTTAAATGAGAGTAAATGTGTCCATGTTGCTAGTTGAAAGAACTAACAAATTTGATTAAATTTTTTAAAGTTTTAATTAACAAATGCCATTAGTTTGCCACCACAGTATTTACATACCTATTAAATGTAGTGGAAAGTAAGCAGTTTGTATTGTATCGATCAATGTACAGGGTGTTTTAGGTGGGTTGGACGTTGCTTAGCACGCTACTCGCCACAAAATTTCTGAATGCGAAATTAAATGGACACCCTGTTTTTTTAGTAATCTAACCATATAATATTGTATAGTTTTCCTGTTTTACCCCCGCCTCCAAACTCTGCAACTCCCAGCAATAATAATCAAGCGCAGAAGCGGTTGCAACAAACCCAAGCCAAGGTCGATGAAGTGGTCGGTATTATGCGAGTGAATGTAGAGAAGGTGCTGGAGCGCGATCAGAAACTGTCGGAATTGGGTGAGAGAGCCGATGCGTTGGAGGCTGGCGCCTCGCAATTCGAGCAACAAGCTGGCAAATTGAAGCGCAAACAATGGTGGGCCAACATGAAAATGATGATTATTATGGGCGTGATCGGAGTGGTTCTCTTAATTATCATAATCGGTGAGTAAAATTTTGCTTAGCTGTTCTATCAATACATTGTTATTGGTTTCGGTTGGTTTTCTCAATACACTAAGTAATTTTAATTGAAAAATAGAAATATGGCTTATGACATTTGGACTGTGGTGCGATTTGCTTAAGTGGTTAAACAGCGTTGATTTTTCATACACTTTTGATAAATTAATTAATTACCTACGCCGTTTGTGTGTTTCTTAACAGCAATGTGAATAACTTAAATAATAAATTGGCTTAAGTATTATCTTTATAAAATTTTCACAATTTGAAAACATTTCTCTACCCTTTAACATTAACATTTTTATTTATTTTACTTTTTAATGAGTTTAATTTATATAACCTTTAATAATAATGAGTTTAATTTATATAATCTCAATAATCTTTTTTTGTAATCGCTTCCAAATTTTTACCCCGTTTTCTTTATATTAATTCTTTTCGATTTGCTTTCTGTTTCAAACTAATGAAATATGTGTTCAAACTAAAATAGAAAGCACAAGTTTTAAGGGAATTATAAATTGTTTAATAGGCAGATAGTTTCATAACATTAACCGTTTGTTGCGCAAGCATCGCGATCGCGCTGTTGAGATTTCATATCGAAAAATCCCAGTACATATCGAGCATTGCGGCCGTTGTGTTACCGATTGTTAAGGCGTCGCGCGCATTATATCTTGTAAGTCTTCAGGCTTAGATTAAAAAAATATTAATTTTTAAATATTTTATTAAATTAAATCAAGCGTGTGATTGATGCGAATTTTAGGACTAAATTTTGATTTTCACATTCGGTTCGGTTTTGCCTTTTTACAATCCTCTTTGTTTTTCTAAAGGCAAAAATCGATAAAGAAGGTTTTGCTTACATTAACAATGATTTATGCTAACTCAAGAAAACTTAAACAAAAGTTAATCGTTGTGTTGTTTTTGTTGAATTCAAGTGCATATCACATTTCACGAAGGCAATAAATGAAATGCATTTGTAACAAGATACATCCGTTAAGTGTTCAATACTGTTCACGAAATAACTAATAAACAAAATTGAACGCAATAAAATAAGTGCTACATTTTCTTGAATGGTTTTAAAGGGTTGTCCAATAAGAGGGGTTATTTTGATATTCAAAGAAAAATGCAATTTTTTTTTAATATAAATGATCGGATGTTTATGTCATTATAAAGAAGAAGGTATGCCATTAATAGTGGAAAATAACATCAGGCAAATGACCACCACGACCACGCTTACAGGACAATATCCTTTTCATGAAAATTTCCATAACCGAATTGCAAAGTGGCTGCCCTACCGCCTCGATAGCTTCATGAATTTCATCTTTGAGGTCTTGAATCGACCCTGGGCTGTTGGCGTAGACCTTCTCTTTCACGTGGTCCCAAAGAAAAAAGTCACAAGGTGTTCAATCACAAGATCTTGGTGGGCAATTGTGATCCCCTCTTCGAGAGATATCACGGTCCGGAAACTTTTCCCGTAAAAGATCAATGGTTTCGTTGCATGTGTGGCACGTAGCGCCGTCTTGTTGAAAATAAACGTTGTCCAGATCAATACCATCCAATTCCGACCATAAAAAATCGTTAATCATCTCTCGATAGCGCAATCCATTCACCTGTAACTCCTCTTATTGGAAAACCCTTTACTTATCTCCTTTTTAGAGGGTAGGTAGAAGTCATTGGTGCATTCATGTTTGGTTTATTTGTGTTATGTTGCTAAACAATGCTTGACAAAAAGTTGCTATGCCTTGTAAAATTGATTAATATAATCTCTGAATTTCTATTTCCTATTGACTGAATAGGTCTTAAAATGTCACACTCTAGGTTGTGCCAAATGAAATTTGCATGTTTGCTAAAGAAAAATTTGTAACAGCATAAACTATTCACAAAATTCATAAATATTTCGTTCTTGTAAAGCTGAACTGACTCACGGGTACGAAATTTTTACAATAAATCATTTCATTCTGTTTCATATCATCATATTTATATTAGTGGGGAAATTTAGCAAACAATAAATAACTTTAAATTTCTTGATCCAAATTTTTTGTTCAAAAAATTAACAACTAGCGTCTCTTACTGGTAATTTTGCTTTTCGAGGCTCAGCTAGTCATAGTAATCACGATATTTAGATTTTCGATTGGTGTCGGTTATATCATGGTACATTAGTACTACTTGAAATCTCCTTTTTGCATACAGAACTTGACTAAATTTCTTTTTGCTACTTTTCTATTTACAGTTATGCTATTTAATTAATTGCCACCAGTTTTCAAAGTCTTATAATCAGCATTTTAAGTAATATGCATAAATATACATATGTTCGTTATAAGTGTGCGTATGTGTGTGTACTGCTGTCAGTTTCTATAATTTTTAATTAAAAAAAGTAGAGAAAGGTTCAGGTTTACCCAGCACAATACGTCCGTAAGCCATTTTCTTCAATGTGTAAGTAGAATGACGCCCACTATTCGGGTAAAAGTAAATAAATTAACGTCTGCATAGTTAAAACATTTTATTTTATATTACAATTCTTTTCTTACTATTTGCAGTTTCCTTCCTGCCATCCAGTGGCAGCAGCTCCAATACAAACAACGAAATCCAAAACACTTCTTCAAAACCTTAAATAAGCTCAGGTGACCGCAGTGGCCTTACGGTTCATAATTGTTTTGGTTGAACGTCGCTGAATTCGTAATTTTCAAGCACAAAATGCCAGCACACTTTCAATATGCATTGAACCGTTTTTGAGATGTCTTAAATCAGTATACACTTAACTATATATACAACTAATTTACAAAATGTATGCCTTACATATTTAACTGATAATTGAATGAAATTGGAATTGGAATTGTAAAAAATGTATTTGTTTGATTTTTGCATTTTTAGTTTTTTTTTTTTTTTTTTTTTAAATGGTAAATGGTCTTTGGTAGATGAAAAGCAGAAAATGTATAGCTTTGACATTTGTGCATGTTAAATGTTGAAAAAGTTTGTAAATCTATATAGCTACTATATATACACATAAATACATATATATACAAATATTTTAGTGCTGATTTCTACGTTTTTGAAGTATTTACATTCTATATACACACATAAAAACCGTGTATGAGAAAATTAAACTATTTACATACATACATATACAATGCAAAATAAAAGTTGTAAACTATACACATCCAAAATAAATTAAGCAACCTTCTTTAAAACAATAAAACTATGTTTATTTCTCCAAAAGTGACAAACAAATATTTGAAATGGTAATACATTATTTTTTATTCTGTATTTTGACAAGATAAATATTTAGAAAATAGATTTTGCTTAACTTTGTGCAATTTTAAACATAATATTTTTCTACAACAATGACAACATGAAGCGATAATTGATAACTGAAAGATGCAGCTCTGAACTTAGTATACAATTTGTTTTTCTGGCGATTGCTTTATTCTAATTTCTTAGCATCATCAAGTGCCTCAAAGAATAACACGACCACCGAGTAGAGCGTCATGTAATTTATATAAAACAACGAGCCATACATACGAGGGCCAAGTCTGTCCAACCAAATGAATTCCGCACTGCTTATAGCTTTTCCGCATATCAGTATATACTACGAATATAAATTAAACCGAGTTATTAAAATAAGAGTGCAACAGTTTGCTTCTTGCTAAAATATCTCTCTATGATATAAATCATATTATTTTTAGTAATTATTCTCAAAAAATTTTGTTTGACTATAAGTTTTAAGCTCAAAGCAGAGGTGCCATACCTTAACGCCATAACCTTAACCGTAGTATTAACCATAACGGTATTTACGTCACCAATTATTGGTGCCATATCCATAAGCAGCTAATATTTACATACACTATCACTTATTTGTGCATTTCGAAGAGCAGAAACTACAGAAAAGACAACAACATGTGTAATGCAGCAAATCACAATGCAACTGCTTATGGTTGCGGCGAAAAACGGAATTATGTTGGTTCGATCAGCAAATTTATGGCGCTATAGCAATGGCAACTCTACTTTGCGCTTTATTCTCGGATTGTTGTTGTTGCAACATTACTGAACCCTGTCTAAATGCTGCTTGTTAGTTGTTGCTATCGAGGTCATCTAACGGTACCTAGAAACGAAGTGTTGCCGAACAATTAACTTTAAGTTCAGAGTATAAAGGGTGTTTTTTTTAGAGGTTAGGTTTTCAAGATGAAATAAAACGTATATAATTTAATGTTATGGCCAAGAATTTAGCTTTATTATAAAGATAAGGGTTTGCCATTATGTTTTAAAAATGATTTCGGGCAAGTGGCCGCCGCGGCTGGCTCGAATAAATTCGAGCCGAGAGGCCCAATTTTCGACCACTTTTTGCAGCAATTGGGGCCGTATGTCAGCAATAACGCGCCGAATATTCTCTTCCAAGACGTCAATCGTCTCGGGCTTATCTGCGTAGACAAGCGACTTCACATAGCCCCACAAGAAATAGTCCAGCGGTGTTATATCGCACGATCTTGGAGGCCACGCCACAGGTCCACGGCGCGAGATAATGCGCTCACCAAAAGTTTCCTTCAATAAATCGATTGTTGCGTTGGCTGTATGGCATGTAGCGCCGTCTTGTTGGAACCAAAGGTCGTCCACATCAACATCGTCCAATTCAGGCACGAAAAAGTCATTAATCATGGCTCTATAGCGCTCTCCATAGACTGTAACATTATGGCCGGCTTCATTTTTAAAGAAATATGGACCAATGATTCCCTCTGCCCATAGAGCACACCAAACAGTGACTTTTTGAGGATGTAACGGCGTCTCAGCAATGGCTTGTGGATTATGTTCATTATATTCATTATGAAATGGCAAACCAAACTGAGCATAAATCAAGTGACAGCTGTCAAAAAGACCATCTACGAAAAAAGTAGTGCCAACTTGAAAACCTAACCTCTAAAAAAAACACCCTTTATTACATATCATACGAGTATAAATGTATTAGATGAAGTTGTTTGAGGGCTAGGTGAAGAAGGTCGTCGTGCAGTCTTTCAATCAGATTCTTTTCTTAATATTCAAGAGTTTAATCTGCAATGTCTAGAACGCACTTGTGATAGGCTCCATCTGCTAAGTTCTTCTTTCCGCTGCGGAAAAGGTGGTTGGATAGTTCCATACTCAGAGCGACAACTGACATGACGAAGAGTTCTGTGTCCCTACTGTGTACGAGTACATTTTAACGATATCGAAAAAAGAGAAAATGAACAGATCCGACTTTCAGAAAAGGTAAAAGACAGAAAAACATGAGTACGAAGAGCTAAGATGTGGGCAGTAGCACAAGGATTTCAATATTAGTAAAGACAGATCAAATTTTGTAACAGAGCTTCAGCGTGCAATGTAGTGAATACTTTGTCCACACTGTACGTTCCTACAATAGTTGATCCCTTATTACTGGAACGACCGGGATTTATATTCGGTCAAAGACTATTACTTCAGCTTTTTGTTATTCCTCCATTTTTTTCTTAAACTCTAAACTCACAGCAGAAGGAAATATTTGGATACTGGAGTACATATTGTACTCAGACGGTATTCGATGTGAACTCACTATGGCGAAAGCTGAGTTAATGGCAATTCTAGCAGTAGAATGATTTGCAACATTTCAATTCACGTTGTATAAGAAAATTGTTTAAAGGTTGGATTGGGTATGAAACTCTCTTAGATTGGTCAAGGAAATTTCCGTGAAAATCAGTGGGTTCATAATTGATTGTCATATAACTCTGGACTTCCGATGTAATTGCTTTGGCGGCAGCCACCTCTGTGTAACTACATAAGTACCTCTTAATTTTACTAAACAGCTGCCAAAATTTTTCCTAATTCGTAAAATATCAAAGGAACAACACGCTAGCCTCAAATACGAAAGGACTAAGTCGTCGTTCCCATGACACTCGGTTCTACGTAACCCGAACGACCCGAATTTATATCCGGCCAAGGACTGTCACTTCAGCAGCATTCCCCGTATACCTATGTATGGGTAATGTTTATATTGCTGCAACAACAACAACAAGAAATAAGTCGAAAATCATGATCTCGATATATTAGTACCTATATTTAAAAAAAATGTCATTACCGAGTCAGTGCGTTTATTCTGAAGTCGACTTATCGTCATTTCGTGCTTTTGGCTAGAGTATTATGTTTTTATAAATTGTGGAGTACTTACAATTGACATAAAAAAGGACATTGTCAGTGACAAAACCATAACGAAATACGGGCTCCCCAGTGACGTTCCAACTGTGATACCCATTGAGGTGAGTATAAAACATCTACAGGTCCAGCCGAATATAAATTCTGGCTTGAATATATTAAAGTCCTGTGCGATTAGTGAGAAACAAAAAGTAATCGAAAAATTATATTTAATTTAATAAATTATTTAATTTACAAATGCGCATATAATTCCGTGAATGAATCCTCAATAACCAAAGGTCTAAAACGAAGTTTAAGTTCTCCAAGATGGCAAAATATATCAATATAAAAGTCATAAAACTAGCCGTTTTGATTTTACGTGTTCGTCAAGTCTTAAACTTCATTCATACCTCTGGCCTAATTGAGCAATAGTTAATGCAGTGATAGGATTACAAACTTACTTGCCTGTTAAAAGCGATCACCATACTAATTATTATCACAATTACTGTAAACGTGGCCGAACACACGAAATGCATAAATTCGGAAAAGCCAATCGGCATTGCAATAGCGACGGTGGCAAGCTGAAGCTATGAAGAAATGATAAAATTACATCTTCTTACACGCAACCAGAGTTGTGGGAAATGCATTAACTTTTTTTTAATTTTTGAAATTTATTGACAATAAAATTTCTAAATTCTAAATCTTCAACAGTGACTGTGGGTTCCATCACGACTATACCCCACAGACCTTGCCCCCAAAGCATGAATCTAAAGTGGACGATGGGAAGTGGATTGATGGACGAAGTTTTTTGCAGGTCGAGGAAAGCGAGTGGCCTCGCCGAAACCAGGTATCACATTCTATACAGGGATACAGTTAAACAACAATTGATGACCGCGACACAGAATTCTTTTCGAGCTGACAGCGATTTTACCGTGCAGTAGCTACACTTTGAGGCTGCACTAAGCAAAACTCCATCACTGACTTGGCTCAGCAAAGTCAACTTTGAAAGTATAGACATGACGCAGGTGGTACTGATACAGCAAACGCATCCCAGTGAATTTCCACAAGAGTTTATATATTTGAAAGGTGGTAGCAAACGGTGCCAAAGACGAGTTCTACATTCCTGGGTTGCGCGTTCTATATTGAACTATGCAAAGAACCTGCCCAATCTGTCAAAATAAAGTTGCAACTCCGCCGAAAACCCAGATGAACCCTCTGCCTAGAACAAGACTCGCTTGTTATGAGGACCTTTAGCTATATGGCCATTGATTACCTTGGACCGACATTCATAGCCGTGAACCAAAGGTGAGAAAAGCACTAGGGCGTTATTTTTATATGCCGCGCAGTGTAGATAGAAATAATTCACAGCCTCGATATAAGCCCGTCATGGTGTACCAAGGAAGATCTATACCGATAGTGGAATCAATTTCAAAGCAGTAGAGAAAACCCCACGCGCTCACTTCCGACAGTCGGTTCTACGTTACCGGTACGACCCGGATTTACTATATATTCGGCCAAGGACTGTCACTCTAGCAGCACTCCCGTACATATATGGGGAATGTTTCGCTGCTACAACAACAACAACTCCAAGCTACCTAGCGGTATATACTAATTTGGTACCCTTCGCTGAAAGTTAAACTCATCAACGGGTCTCATACGGGCGGTGAGTGGGAGTGGCTCATCAGATCGCTTAAGTCCGCTCTATTTCTTTGTTTCCAAAGATGCGGCGGCTAACGAAGCGATCACATCTACTCACTTGCTTTTAATGAGCGGCTACAAGTAGTGGAGATGTGTATCAGCGCAAATATTCGCTGATACATATATTCTGGCAAAGAAGGGTGAAAAGTACAAACTGATACTAATAAAATGAACGGAAAAGGTTCAGACATCATAACGGTAGAATATGGCAGGTAAAAAAGCAATTGGGTATAATGCAGCGGCTTGCCCCAAACTAGTCACTCTGATTGTCGGCAATTGTCTAAGCTAATCGAGCTTACCTATAAGTAGGATAACGTTGCCGCCATTGCTATAGGGGCACATACCACACTAGCTCTCACAGGGTATTTTGTTATTTTTTGTACCTGTTTTTGGTTTTTATTTGCTATATTATGTATTTGGTACCTAATTTGTTTCTATGTTTTTTTTTCACCCAACGGGCGTCTTTTCTCAACGTTCCTCTCTTATCTACAACGCGTTTTGTTGCCCAATTTGCAAAGTGGTGCATTCTGTACACTGCCCACAGTACGTTTTCTTATATGGACGAGTATACTTGTATGTAAGCTTTGAATTGTCAACACTTTTATACCTACCATTATTATTGTATACACGTAATATAGCACTTCATACCGGGCTCGAACAATTGCATCATAGAAGAATAGCAAGCACATCAGCATTACGTAGCTCATCATAAACGGAATCAGCGACAGGTAGTAGTGCGCAGCCACAAAATCGACAATTTGATGTCTGAGAAAAGGAAGAATACAGGATTGAAAACTCTCCCTAAACTGGTACAAATGTATGCATATGTGTGTCTGTATGCATGTAAATAAATTTCGTTTATAACGCACCCAAACCTACATTTCATATATTAGTGTCCATTGTACGAAAGCGACAAGTAAGTAGCCAAGTGCATACGCATGCACCTCAACTACAAAAGCACTGTGTGCCTTCCTCGAGACGCGTACCCCTACTGGCGTATTATCCTCTATTTCGTGAACTTGCAGCCTCAACGGGAGGTTTGAATCTTCTGATGTGGTTGTAAATCGCTGTAGTAAAGCTCTTTCTGGAGTTTCAGGCGCTACTTCAAGAATAGTTAACCTTCTGCGTTGCGATGCTGCTATGGCTTCTGCAGTTGCATCTGCAGCGGTCGGTTTAGGACCAATTAGTTTAACCAAAGGCATGGCACTTCAAAATTCCTCAATCGGTGTTATGTACGTACGTATGCATACAAATGAAATTCTGAAGCAAACTCTTTCATTTTGTTGGCATTCGTTGTCAATGCTGATTTCATTATAACTGAAATTTTTATAGAAATGAGTTTTTGTTTTATTCCAGACATGACCACATTTCTTGGCATATTTATAAAACATACCTATACGAGTATAAATAAGTGTGTACATAGCTAAAGCAACTTCAGAATACTCACATATGTAGGTATGTATGCATCACCCGTTTTTCGATGCTGAATTTTTGAATTAAGTTTTCACTTGCAAGTTAAGGTTTTTAAACTTACTTCAAAGGGTAAGCATAATTGATCTCGGTTGAAAAATTTAGTGACCGTGATGGTTAGGATAGGATATGGTGGCTGGCACTCTACGAGAGCATTTAGATTTTAAAAAGTTTGAAAATTTGATGAAAATTTGTTGAATGTGTTTTTAAATTTGCACAAAGTTTGAAACTTGTATTTATATATATAGTTATTAAAGTAGAATTAACTATATTTTTATATCGATGTAATAGGTTTTGGGGCAGGTACGTAGTGGTTAAAATTATTAACTTCGTAGATACCTAATAATTTACCTGAGAAAAAAATTTACCTACAAAAAAATGTATAAGAGAGAAAACCTATGGGTCTCCTCCATGCAACTCATTTAGTAGTACTACAGAGTGAACGATATGAAATGTTACCTATTCAAAACACCATAACTTTTTTGTGTGAAATTAGTTTTTATGGATTTCAAAGACAAAATTGCTCAAAAATGATTACAAATTTAAAATATATTCACTTTAGCTCGATATGACCACCTTCTGCCGTGACTATAGCCTTCAAACGGTCAAAAAATGAGTTACATGCTGCACGAATGTGATCTTGAGGTATTTTGGCCCATTCTCGTACAATCGCTTTTGTCAGCGAATCCATACTGGCATATTTTTTAGTTCTCACCTTGCTCTCCAAAATGCACCAGATGGAATAGTCCATCGGATTTGCGTCTGGCGAATTCGAAAGCCATTGTATGGACGAAATGAAGTGTGGAACATGATTTTTTAACCATTCTTGGTTCGCACGAGCTTTATGAGAAGGTGTCGTGTCCTGTTGGAACGTCCATTGTCTACGACCGAAATGTTTGCGTGTCCACGACTCTAAAGCAGCTTCTAAAACATTTCCCCGATAATAAGTCGCATTCACTTTGACACCAGGCTCGATAAAAACGATTGGAGAGCGTCCATCAGCGGTCACTGCGGCCTAAACCATTATGGGAAATTGCTTCGAGTGGCCATACATAGGCTCAAGTTCTCGTATGAGCGTTCGGTCAAGTAAACACGATCGTTTTGAGTGTTTATGAACTGCTCAATTGGGAAATTTTTTTCATCAGAAAACACAATGTTAGGAAATTCGCCACGTTCGTGCAAGCGCAACAACTCCTTTGCTCTTTCGCACCGAACTTTTTTTTGCTGGGGTGAAAGGTCGTGTGCGTTTTGGAACTTGTAAACCTTGTCCTTGAGCTCATTTTTCAATATGCGTCGAATGCTGTCTTGCGATATTTTCAGTTCTTTGGCCATTTTTCTTCCACTTCGACATGGATTTCGTTCAAGTCGAGCCTTCACTTTCCGAACCATTTCTGGCGTTGTTGCGGTTTTTTGGTCCACCTCCATAGCGTTTTGCAATGCTACCAGTATCATTGTAACGCTTTATAGTGCGATACACAAACATTTTATTATGGTTGTGATTTTCCAGCCAAATATACGGCAATCACACTATTACGTTTGAATTCCATCACAGAAAAAAAAATTCAACAAAACTGAGACGCAAATGCTTTTGATGACTTATAAACAATATATTGAACTGTCATTAGAACAATTTTGACGTTGATGTCATGAGCCGTTTTACAGATACAAGCAGTGTGAAGTTGGTAACACTTCATATCGTTCACCCTGTGTATTCATGTATGTATGTATGTGCATATGCAAGTGGTAGTGCTTATTATTAAGATGGGAATCCCAATTTCACATCAACATCAGACAATCGCGTATTTTATGAAGATGGAACACGCAATTCTGTAGAAGAACGAATAGAATGTACAGATGCCACAGACAGTCTGTTCGATGTTGGGCAATATATAGGGTGATCAATTAAGAGGAGTTTTTTTCATTTGCGTTTTTTTTACAGATCGCGCGCGAGTTGTGGCAAACTGTCATCGTGGATTTGTTGAACAGCGTTTGGCATTTCATCATGGAAAGACTCACACCGCAACAACGTCTACAAATTGTTCAACTGTATTATGAAAATCAGCGTTCTGTGACAAAGCCACTTGCCATACAGCTCGTGAAACAATGACTTTATTGAGAAGTCATTTCGGAGAGCAGCTGATTTCACGTTTAGGACCTGTGAGTTGGCCACCAAGATCTTGTGATATCACACCTTTGGACTTTTTTCTTTGGGGATTCGTGAAGTCCAAGGTCTATGCTGATAAACCAGCTACGATTGAAGCTCTGGAAGCCAACATTACGCGTGTTATTCACGACATACCAGTCGAAATGCTCGAACGAGTGATTGAAAATTGGACCTTCAGAATGGACCACCTTAAGCGTAGTTGCGGCCAACATTTGAATGAAGTCATATTCAAAAAGTAAATGTCAAAGAATGTCCTTTCAAACTATAAATAAAGGTTTTGAACATAATTTACATTTTTGTTTTTTTTTTAACTATTGAAAAAAGCACCTCATGATTGATCACCCTATACAAAATTACATTTTACTCGACATGAAAATCACTTTCTTTATTGCTATCGTCTACCTTCTGCGCGCAAAAAACATTGCTAATGCTGTTGTATTGGAAGGATCAATGCCCTCAACTGCACGACTGCCTGTGGCTCAGAGACAAAACATAGTGGGTTTGAATCGTCGTTGTGATCTATTTCCGGAAACATAATTACAATGCCTATTGCATACTCCTTGGCCATCAAGAAGGTTACTGTAACAAAGACCGTTTTTGCTTCTGTCGAAATTAACGCTTTAAGATTTTTGTTTAAGAATAATAGAATTAAACCGGCAGATAGAAACGTAAAGTGTACCTATTTATATACACATAACATACACACATATTCTGTCAAAAAAATGTCGGGAACTGTTCATTTAAAAAGCGCGGTCATGTATCTAATTTTTTTTGCTGGAACGTTGGTACAACTGTCTTGTTGTTGTTGGAGCAGCATAAACATTCGCCATATTTACATACAGGGAATGCTGCTGGAGTGACAGTCCTTGGCCGGATATAAATCCGGGTCGTTTTGGTAACCGATTGTCGTGGAAACGTCCTCTACAACTATCCTCTATAGTGCCGCAGAGTTTGAGCGTGGTCTATCAATCATCTTGTTTTTGACATTTAATTATATTAGTCAACCGTGGGTGTGCTCTGCGACTTTCACTATGATAAAAATATCGAACAAAGAATTTGTCTTAAATTTTGTGTTCTGAACGGGATTTCGTGTGCTAAATCGTTGAAAATGTTGCAGCAAACCTATGGCGAGTGTGCTTTATCAAAAACACGGGTCTACGAGTGGTATAAGGCTTTTGCAGAGGGTCGAGAAGTCGTGGAAGATTTTCACCGATCAGGTTGCCCATCAAAGTCTTCAACGGATGAAAATGTCGACAAAGTCAAGGAAATGGTGAAGGAAAACCTTCACTTTAGTTTGAGGAAGGTAGCTCGTGACCTTAGCGTGTCTCACGAATCAATTCGCAACATTTTACACCATCAATTGAACCTGAGACGCGTGGCTGCTCGGCTCATTTCAAGAGAGTCGAATTTCTTTAAAAAATTCATCGGAATGCAGATGCTTGAACAAGTGAATACGGACCCAACGCTTATCCAGTGCATCATAACAGGTGATGAGACGTGGGTATATGAGTAAGACATGCAAACCAGTCAACAGGCGGCTGAATGGCGCTATCCACATCAGCTGATACCCAAAAAACCACGTCAAAGTCGGTCAAAAGTGAAAGTCGTGCTACTCATTTTCTTTGATTATCATGGTGTTGTGCACTCGGAATTCGTTCCAAATGGTTCTGCGGTAAATAAAGAATATTATTTGGCAGTTATGCAACGTTTGAGAGATAACACAGCCCTGCGAAATCTCGCTTTTTTACAGTTTCTAAAACCGCTATGGGTATTTCCTGAAGGTTTTTTTATGTTGAAAACGAATATGACTTCGCATTTTACAGGGGCGTTAGAGAGTTAGAAAGGTTGAATTTGCATATCTAAAAGTCTTCAATTCAAAATAGTATAACTTTGTTTATAATAATCGCAAAAATATTTTTAAAAATGGATTTTAAAGCTGAAGAGTAGTACTTTGCGATGCCGTTGTGGAAAATTAGAAGAAAACTTTACCTTGCTCAAAAACAAATTTTTTAAATGTCCAAAATGTGCATTTTTTGACTATTTAACCTCTAATTGCCAAAAATCCTGGAGCATTTTCAAGGTCATATTCGTTTTCAGCGCAAAAAAACCTTCAAGAAACACCCATAGCCGTTTTAGAAACTGTACCTCGCAGGACTGTGTAATGTGCGTAGGCCTTATGGAAAGAAAACTCATCTTGCACCATGATAACTCACCGTCTCACAAGGCTCATATTGTAAAAACTTTTTTGACCAAAAATCCGACAAATATCATTGAACAAGCACCGTATTCACCAGATTTAGCCCCCTGTGAGCTTTTCATTTTCCCAAAACTTACATTGCCACTCCGCGGATGCCGCTTTGAGTCGATAGAGGCCATTAAGGAGAATTCACTGAAGGAGCTGAAGAAGATCCCTTGCATCCAAACGCATTTAAAACGTGCTTTGATGACTGGACTAATCGTTGGCATATGCACATATATTGCTTCGAATGGAGTCTATTTTGAAGGCGACAAAATAAATGTTGATGATTAAATAATTATTTTGCGTTTTATTGAACAATTCCCGGTACTTTTTTGACAGAATGTATATTCATGAATATCGAAAGAAACAATGGAATTATGGTAACTTATAACTTCATTTCCTGAAGACTTTTTCCCAATGTAACTCAACAATTTTAGTTGATTAATAGCAACTTGAGATGCATTTGATATGGAATAGCTTTGTCAAATCTCCAACGGCTGTTCTCAACAAGCGGATTATAGTGTGCCCAATTTACAAGGTGAATGAAGGGACCGACAGTTTTTAGCCGACTCCGAACGGCAGATATTTTTTAGGAGGAGCTTTTTGATGACAGAAATACACTCGGAGGTTTTGCCATTGCCTGCCGAGGGATGACCGCTATGAGATTCGAATCTACGTACTCAGAATTCCGAATGATAGTCACGCACCAACGCATTCGGCTACGGCGGCGACACAAAACACTGCATTTGGAGGTATTTCTGTAATTCGTACTTTTACAATTTCACATGCGGCATTTCATTTTATTCCATTATTTTATTTTTCAACGAGGCAGAGGAAAACCTAATCTCCGTTGAGGAGATCAAGTAAGGCACAACCTGGCAGCATTCGGTGTCATCAACTGGCGCCAGCAAGCAGCGAACCGAGCTATGTAGATGGCGCAATGTTTTAGATTCGACCGAAACCGACATACGGTATAGAGAACGTTCTCTGTACGGTAGTTAGTTAAGGGATTGCATGGGTTTCGTCGGGTAAAAAAAGGCCTATTTTCAATATTTTTTTTTCTATGTAAAAAATTATTTGTTTAATTCAAACTTTTTTCTGTTTTATAGATACATGTTTAAAGAATAATTTCTGAAATTTTCAAAAAAACAAAAAATTTAAACTCCTTCATTGTGACGTCATATCCGGTGACCCCTCGAAAAAAAGGTGCGTCCGCGTTGTCAGCATAACTCCTGACAGGCTCATCAAAAATGAAAAAACAAAAATTTGTGCTTTAGTTAAGACCATAAACTCGAGCTTGAACGAAGGAAAGAAAAAAAGTAAAAATTGGAATTTTGGCAGACATTTTTGCAAAAAAATGAAAATTTTGGTTAAATTTGTTTGACATTTTGTTTTTTTTTCAATTACAACTATTTAAAAAAAAACAAAATGTCAAACAAATTTAACCAAAATTTTCATTTTTTTGCAAAAATGTCTGCCAAAATTCCAATTTTTACTTTTTTTCTTTCCTTCGTTCAAGCTCGAGTTTATGGTCTTAACTAAAGCACAAATTTTTGTTTTTTCATTTTTGATGAGCCTGTCAGGAGTTATGCTGACAACGCGGACGCACCTTTTTTTCGAGGGGTCACCGGATATGACGTCACAATGAAGGAGTTTAAATTTTTTGTTTTTTTGAAAATTTCAGAAATTATTCTTTAAACATGTATCTATAAAACAGAAAAAAGTTTGAATTAAACAAATAATTTTTTACATAGAAAAAAAAATATTGAAAATAGGCCTTTTTTTACCCGACGAAACCCATGCAATCCCTTAACTAACTACCGTACAGAGAACGTTCTCTATACCGTATGTCGGTTTCGGTCGAATCTAAAACATTGCGCCATCTACATAGCTCGGTTCGCTGCTTGCTGGCGCCAGTTGATGACACCGAATGCTGCCAGGTTGTGCCTTACTTGATCTCCTCAACGGAGATTAGGTTTTCCTCTGCCTCGTTGAAAAATAAAATAATGGAATAAAATGAAATGCCGCATGTGAAATTGTAAAAGTACGAATTACAGAAATACCTCCAAATGCAGTGTTTTGTGTCGCCGCCGTAGCCGAATGCGTTGGTGCGTGACTATCATTCGGAATTCTGAGTACGTAGATTCGAATCTCATAGCGGTCATCCCTCGGCAGGCAATGGCAAAACCTCCGAGTGTATTTCTGTCATCAAAAAGCTCCTCCTAAAAAATATCTGCCGTTCGGAGTCGGCTAAAAACTGTCGGTCCCTTCATTCACCTTGTAAATTGGGCACACTATAATCCGCTTGTTGAGAACAGCCGTTGGAGATTTGACAAAGCTATTCCATATCAAATGCATCTCAAGTTGCTATTAATCAACTAAAATTGTTGAGTTACATTGGGAAAAAGTCTTCAGGAAATGAAGTTATAAGTTACCATAATTCCATTGTTTCTTTCGATATTCATGAATATACATTCTGTCAAAAAAGTACCGGGAATTGTTCAATAAAACGCAAAATAATTATTTAATCATCAACATTTATTTTGTCGCCTTCAAAATAGACTCCATTCGAAGCAATATATGTGCATATGCCAACGATTAGTCCAGTCATCAAAGCACGTTTTAAATGCGTTTGGATGCAAGGGATCTTCTTCAGCTCCTTCAGTGAATTCTCCTTAATGGCCTCTATCGACTCAAAGCGGCATCCGCGGAGTGGCAATGTAAGTTTTGGGAAAATGAAAAGCTCACAGGGGGCTAAATCTGGTGAATACGGTGCTTGTTCAATGATATTTGTCGGATTTTTGGTCAAAAAAGTTTTTACAATATGAGCCTTGTGAGACGGTGAGTTATCATGGTGCAAGATGAGTTTTCTTTCCATAAGGCCTACGCACATTACACAGTCCTGCGAGGTACAGTTTCTAAAACGGCTATGGGTGTTTCTTGAAGGTTTTTTTGCGCTGAAAACGAATATGACCTTGAAAATGCTCCAGGATTTTTGGCAATTAGAGGTTAAATAGTCAAAAAATGCACATTTTGGACATTTAAAAAATTTGTTTTTGAGCAAGGTAAAGTTTTCTTCTAATTTTCCACAACGGCATCGCAAAGTACTACTCTTCAGCTTTAAAATCCATTTTTAAAAATATTTTTGCGATTAATATAAACAAAGTTATACTATTTTGAATTGAAGACTTTTAGATATGCAAATTCAACCTTTCTAACTCTCTAACGCCCCTGTAAAATGCGAAGTCATATTCGTTTTCAACATAAAAAAACCTTCAGGAAATACCCATAGCGGTTTTAGAAACTGTAAAAAAGCGAGATTTCGCAGGGCTGTGTTATCTCTCAAACGTTGCATAACTGCCAAATAATATTCTTTATTTACCGCAGAACCATTTGGAACGAATTCCGAGTGCACAACACCATGATAATCAAAGAAAATGAGTAGCACGACTTTCACTTTTGACCGACTTTGACGTGGTTTTTTGGGTATCAGCTGATGTGGATAGCGCCATTCAGCCGCCTGTTGACTGGTTTGCATGTCTTACTCATATACCCACGTCTCATCACCTGTTATGATGCACTGGATAAGCGTTGGGTCCGTATTCACTTGTTCAAGCATCTGCATTCCGATGAATTTTTTAAAGAAATTCGACTCTCTTGAAATGAGCCGAGCAGCCACGCGTCTCAGGTTCAATTGATGGTGTAAAATGTTGCGAATTGATTCGTGAGACACGCTAAGGTCACGAGCTACCTTCCTCAAACTAAAGTGAAGGTTTTCCTTCACCATTTCCTTGACTTTGTCGACATTTTCATCCGTTGAAGACTTTGATGGGCAACCTGATCGGTGAAAATCTTCCACGACTTCTCGACCCTCTGCAAAAGCCTTATACCACTCGTAGACCCGTGTTTTTGATAAAGCACACTCGCCATAGGTTTGCTGCAACATTTTCAACGATTTAGCACACGAAATCCCGTTCAGAACACAAAATTTAAGACAAATTCTTTGTTCGATATTTTTATCATAGTGAAAGTCGCAGAGCACACCCACGGTTGACTAATATAATTAAATGTCAAAAACAAGATGATTGATAGACCACGCTCAAACTCTGCGGCACTATAGAGGATAGTTGTAGAGGACGTTTCCACGACAATCGGTTACCAAAACGACCCGGATTTATATCCGGCCAAGGACTGTCACTCCAGCAGCATTCCCTGTATGTAAATATGGCGAATGTTTATGCTGCTCCAACAACAACAAGACAGTTGTACCAACGTTCCAGCAAAAAAAATTAGATACATGACCGCGCTTTTTAAATGAACAGTTCCCGACATTTTTTTGACAGAATATGTGTGTATGTTATGTGTATATAAATAGGTACACTTTACGTTTCTATCTGCCGGTTTAATTCTATTATTCTTAAACAAAAATCTTAAAGCGTTAATTTCGACAGAAGCAAAAACGGTCTTTGTTACAGTAACCTTCTTGATGGCCAAGGAGTATGCAATAGGCATTGTAATTATGTTTCCGGAAATAGATCACAACGACGATTCAAACCCACTATGTTTTGTCTCTGAGCCACAGGCAGTCGTGCAGTTGAGGGCATTGATCCTTCCAATACAACAGCATTAGCAATGTTTTTTGCGCGCAGAAGGTAGACGATAGCAATAAAGAAAGTGATTTTCATGTCGAGTAAAATGTAATTTTGTATAGGGTGATCAATCATGAGGTGCTTTTTTCAATAGTTAAAAAAAAAACAAAAATGTAAATTATGTTCAAAACCTTTATTTATAGTTTGAAAGGACATTCTTTGACATTTACTTTTTGAATATGACTTCATTCAAATGTTGGCCGCAACTACGCTTAAGGTGGTCCATTCTGAAGGTCCAATTTTCAATCACTCGTTCGAGCATTTCGACTGGTATGTCGTGAATAACACGCGTAATGTTGGCTTCCAGAGCTTCAATCGTAGCTGGTTTATCAGCATAGACCTTGGACTTCACGAATCCCCAAAGAAAAAAGTCCAAAGGTGTGATATCACAAGATCTTGGTGGCCAACTCACAGGTCCTAAACGTGAAATCAGCTGCTCTCCGAAATGACTTCTCAATAAAGTCATTGTTTCACGAGCTGTATGGCAAGTGGCTTTGTCACAGAACGCTGATTTTCATAATACAGTTGAACAATTTGTAGACGTTGTTGCGGTGTGAGTCTTTCCATGATGAAATGCCAAACGCTGTTCAACAAATCCACGATGACAGTTTGCCACAACTCGCGCGCGATCTGTAAAAAAAACGCAAATGAAAAAAACTCCTCTTAATTGATCACCCTATATATTGCCCAACATCGAACAGACTGTCTGTGGCATCTGTACATTCTATTCGCTCTTCTATAGAATTGCGTGTTCCATCTTCATAATATACGCGATTGTCTGATGTCGATGTGAAATTGGGATTCCCATCTTAATAATAAGCACTACCACTTGCATATGCACATACATACATACATGAATACACAGGGTGAACGATATGAAGTGTTACCAACTTCACACTGCTTGTATCTGTAAAACGGCTCATGACATCAACGTCAAAATTGTTCTAATGACAGTTAAATATATTGTTTATAAGTCATCAAAAGCATTTGCGTTTCAGTTTTGTTGAATTTTTTTTTTCTGTGATGGAATTCAAACGTAATAATGTGATTGCCGTATATTTGGCTGGAAAATCACAACCAACCATAGTTCGTACGCTCAGTCACCTCAAAGTGAACAAAATGTTTGTGTATCGCACTATAAAACGTTACAATGATACTGGTAGCATTGCAAAACGCTATGGAGGTGGACCAAAAAAACCGCAAGAACGCCAGAAATGGTTCGGAAAGTGAAGGCTCGACTTGAACGAAATCCACGTCGAAGTGGAAGAAAAATGGCCAAAGAACTGAAAATATCGCAAGACAGCATTCGACGCATATTGAAAAATGAGCTCAAGGACAAGGCTTACAAGTTCCAAAACGCACACGATCTTTCACCCCAGCAAAAAAAAGTTCGGTGCGAAAGAGCAAAGGAGTTGTTGCGCTTGCACGAACGTGGCGAATTTCCTAACATTGTGTTTTCTGATGAAAAAAATTTCCCAATTGAGCAGTTCATAAACACTCAAAACGATCGTGTTTACTTGACCGAACGCTCATACGAGAATTTAAGCTTATGTATGGCCACTCGAAGCAAATTCCCATCGCAAGTAATGGTTTGGGCCGCAGTGACCGCTGATGGACGCTCTCCAATCGTTTTTATCGAGCCTGGTGTCAAAGTGAATGCGACTTATTATCGGGAAAATGTTTTAGAAGCTGCTTTAGTCGTAGACCAACAGGACTCGGCACCTTCTCATAAAGCTCGCGTGAACCAAGAATGGTTAAAAAATCATGTTCCACACTTCATTTCGTCCATACAATGGCTTTCGAATTCGCCAGACGCAAATCCGATGGACTATTCCATCTGGTGCATTTTGGAGAGCAAGGTGAGAACCAAAAAAATATGCCAGTATGGATTCGCTGACAAAAGCGATTATACGAGAATGGGCCAAAATACCTCAAGATCACATTCGTGCAGCATGCAACTCATTTTTTGACCGTTTGAAGGCTATAGTCAAGGCAGAAGGTGGTCATATCGAGCTAAAGTGAATATATTTTAAATTTGTAATCATTTTTGAGCAATTTTGTCTTTGAAATCCATAAAAACTAATTTCACACAAAAAAGTTATGGTGTTTTGAATAGGTAACATTTCATATCGTTCAATCTGTAGTACTATTAAATGAGTTGCATGGGGGAGACCCATAGGTTTTCTCTCTTATACATTTTTTTGTAGGTAAATTTTTTTCTCAGGTAAATTATTAGGTATCTACGAAGTTAATAATTTTAACCACTACGTACCTGCCCCAAAACCTATTAAATCGATATAAAAATATAGTTAATTCTACTTTAATAACTATATATATAAATACAAGTTTCAAACTTTGTGCAAATTTAAAAACACATTCAACAAATTTTCATCAAATTTTCAAACTTTTTAAAATCTAAATGCTCTCGTAGAGTGCCAGCCACCATATCCTATCCTAACCATCACGGTCACTAAATTTTTCAACCGATATAATAAAATTTCAACCGGTATAAAAGTGTTGACAATTCAAAGCTTACATACAAGTATACTCGTCCATATAAGAAAACGTACTGTGGGCAGTGTACAGAATGCACCACTTTGCAAATTGGGCAACAAAACGCGTTGTAGATAAGAGAGGAACGTTGAGAAAAGACGCCCGTTGGGTGAAAAAAAAACATAGAAACAAATTAGGTACCAAATACATAATATAGCAAATAAAAACCAAAAAAAGGTACAAAAAATAACAAAATACCCTGTGAGAGCTAGTGTGGTATGTGCCCCTATAGCAATGGCGGCAACGTTATCCTACTTATAGGTAAGCTCGATTAGCTTAGACAATTGCCGACAATCAGAGTGACTAGTTTGGGGCAAGCCGCTGCATTATACCCAATTGCTTTTTTACCTGCCATATTCTACCGTTATGATGTCTGAACCTTTTCGTTCATTTTATTAGTATCAGTTTGTACTTTTCACCCATCTTTGCCAGAATATATGTATCAGCGAATATTTGCGCTGATACACATCTCCACTACTTGTAGCCGCTCATTAAAAGCATGTGAGTAGATGTGAGTAAATTTGTTTGACATTTTGTTTTTTTTTAAATAGTTGTAATTGAAAAAAAAAAAAAAATCCTTCGTTCAATCACGAGTAAATCGTATTTCGAACACCTGTGTAAAATTTCATCAAGATCGGTTGAATAGTTTTCGAGAACATTTGACAACCGACTTTGAAAACACGGTTTACGAGAAAAACGCGTTTAAAGTTTTGAGTAACAATAAAAGTGACTTGGAGCGCACACATTCCAAAGACTGTATCTCCTAATTTATTATTCGGATCGACTTGAAAATTTAGGATAATATTCCTGAGATGTTGTAGAAATTAATAAACCAAAAAAAATAAATCGATTTTTTAACCAACGAAATTCATGTTGAATTTTCACAAACATGCAATTTCTCTTTCTTTTGTATGTTTTGTTTATTTTTTTTACTGGAAAGTGAAATTAGAACAAACGAATTACTTATAATCATTTCTGTAACTCATAAAAAGTGACTTCCTTTCACTCGCATTCGCTTAGAGAAATAAAATATGAGTGAAATAATGAATTACTTCAATAACTGATTTTCGAATGCGTGATATGCGGGAATTATCGAGTATTTGACGGGACGATTCTAATGATTATTATAGTGCATGATATAGCAGCTAATTCGGGGCGGTTGGCCGAGAAGAGCAGGGCAAATAAGCAACTTTCTTTAAATTATCATTCCATTTAGATCCATCACTTCTGGATCGATAAACTCCTACTGTGAATACCTTCACAAACTTTCATATGCTTCATTTTTTATTTTACTTCGGCTTATGTTTTGTATAGAATACTCGCAATAATAAACTTCATATATTTGTTTTGAAAAATTGTCTGTTTATTTTCGTATAATTTATTCTTTTTAAATTTATATAAAATTAATTTACATCTCTTAAAAGACATAGCTTTTGGTAGTAGCATATTTACAAAATTGTCCAGTGCTTTTTGGGCGCCAAATGGCACAATGGCGGATGATTCTAATAGATCACGTCTGTATCAATACCAGCACGACCGTTCGAGATTTGCTTGCACCGTCTACACCTTGGCTGTAGTCTTCTTCGCACTCTCCATCATTCAATGGATAATCATGATCGCAATGTATGTAGACACTTTATAATGCGCTCGAAAAGTTTTTTGTTCTCTTCCTAGATCAAACTGGTTCTTTTCTGTTTTCTCATTCAACAGCGATGGATTGCGAGACTTTATTACTGATTTCTACTATATTTCAATCGTTGCACTTTTTATCAGCATGATACTGGTGACTGCCTTTGTGTTCTTTGAGAATCTACGCTTTGCGGCACCAATAAATTGGTTAATAGCAATAATAATCGTAAGTGTAGATGTGAGAAACAAAGGGTGAATTAATAAAATTGTACTTTGTAGGTCCTGATGACAACTTGGGGCCTTTCACGAGCCATTGTCGAGCCAAATCTAGCGCTATTCGTCATAACTGTAGTAGTCGTGCTTTTCTTGACCCTGATTTTCATCCTCTTTGGTATATTTATTAACGTAAGTTGAGAACTTCGAAACTTTTACTTGTTATTTTTTGAACTGTTGCATATTGATGTTAAGAAAACCCATCCCTTGCGTCGGCCTCGCTGCACCCTGCTTTTTCCACGCATGGCAAGTTTATGGAGATGTAGAGGGAAGAATCTTTTCAAAACTAATTATTATTATTTAGATACTGGCATGAATACCTCCGATAAAAGATTTATTTGAACATTGGCTACCGGGAGCAGCAGCTCTGTACTAATTATTGTTTATGTTTCGATTCTTATTTTGTCATTTGATTTGTTTTCATAAATTTGGCCATATTTTCAATGGTGGCGTGACTAGGAATAGTTAAGACTTCGTTTATCGTTTTGGAGTTCAATATTGCGTTTTTCGTGCCGTCGTATTTTTAGTATTTAGGGGGTGTGGTCCAATGATGGTGGGTGGTCAGTCGCCAAATCTTTGCAATTCGCATTTTAGCAAGAATTATTAGCGAATTCAATTTCGGCAGTAAAACCAAATCCTAAAAGCGATGCAAGCAAAAGTCCACTCTGTCTATTAATGCGTGGAATACATTAGAAAATAAATCGGCGGTTATGATCGTTCAAAAACTTTTTTAATCAAATGTATATTTCTGATTTACTAAAGTTTTGCATTTTACATGTTTGGTTTATTTTCAGCACGATTTAACACTGGATGTGGTGATAATGTTTGTGGCTGCAGTTATATTTTTTATTACATCAGTATTCTTCGTGATGATGCAACTATTGGCCGGCGTTAAGGTGGCGTTTTACATTTATTCAATATTCATTTTATTAACAGTGCTGATGGTGAGTATCCCGTCGGTTTGTTCGAATTAAAGTATTTTAAATCGGACGCAAAACCATTCATATAGATATATAGCGTGTTAAATACTAGGACGGTTCAATAAATACCCGTGTCTGATGACAGAGGGCATTCGGGGGGGGGAAATTGGTATTAGCATCGTGTGCTGCTGTCTACCAAATGACAAATTTCAGACTGATTGATAGATAGGTTAGTTTGAATTTGGCAGCTACTCGTATTCGAATAAGACGTGTTTCGTGATTTTCACTAAGATGGAAAAAGTGCAGTATCGCTCTTTGTTTTGGATGGGATGAAATGCGAGAACATAAAAGCAAATTTGGATGCTGTCTATGAGGACGTTTCGCCATCTATGATCACAGTTAGATATTGGTTCAACGAATTTAAACGTGGACGAACATCCGTTTTTGATGAGCAGCTCCCAGGACGCCCCTTGTGGTTACCGAGGAATTCATTCCAGTCCACGACATTATTCTCGCTTCGAAATAGTGTTTGGAGCAACTTAAGCGAGATCTGAAAGCATTTTTGCGTCGAGTTGTCACCATTACACACCAGAAACTAAGCAACAATTTTTGAGATGCGAAAATCCTCATGGATTTTTTAGAAAAAGCAATTACGATCACTACACAACACTACAGTGAATTATTGGACCGTTTTAACAAAAAATTGAAGGAGACACGGCCGCATTTGGCGAAAAAGAAGGTGCTCTTTCACGCCGCACCCCCCGTATTCACCCGATCTGACTCTTTCAACTTTTTCTTGTTCCCTAACATGAAGAAATGGCTCACAGGAACAAAATTTAGTGCAATCGAGGAAGTCTTCGCCCAGACAGAGGCGTATTTTGGTTCGACAAATCCTGTTTTTTGGAGGGGTTAAAAAATGGCCGGAGCGTTGGGAGAAGAGTATCTTTCTAAAAGGGAATTATGTTGAATAAAAAATGTTTTTGAAAAAATGGGTACTAACACGGGTACTTATTGAACCCCCCTCGTAACTGTAGCACAGAGATTTAGTGACAATTTACGTGTTTTTTTTTATTTAATTTTAATATTTTTGTTATGAAGATATGATTCATCCTTCTACAAAATCTTTGTAAATCGAAGTTTCAAACTTTTTGCAAATACCTAGAAAAAAGTCGTCAAATTTCAGAATTAAAAACAAATTCTAGTATACAGTTTTACAGTCCACTGAATTTTGATATAAAATCACGTTGATTTTTGAAATGTTTTTGACTGCCAATCTTGTGGCTTGGTGCGCTTGAAACCGTCTTGAGTTTAATATTAATAAATATTTTCACTCTTCTTTTACTAGAAAGTAAAGTGAAGCTCCTCTCTGTAGTATCCCTCAAATATGATACTGAGTTTAGGACCTTTGGCATGAAACTCAGCTTGTTCCGAAATCATACGCAATATTGCGTTTTCGAAAATCTCTGCTTGTTACGAAAAGAAACGCAGTTTCTGATTTCAGCTAATATTAAATATTTGGAAATTAACACATTGCGTAGTACAGCATTGCTTCTCAAGAACCCCTAAATCGCAGGATTGCATTCCTTGCGCACTCTTTTGTTCCTAATCTTACACTCTGTCTCTAAAGAGCTCTGTCGATTTCGTCCTCCTAGAAAAACTAGCGCTCAATATCCCTTTTCGTAACCTACAGCATTTCCAGTTGTTCTATGTGGGGGTCCCCAAAGTTAATTGCGGTGAATTTGCTACTTTGCCAAAAGTTCTCTATTCTCTGATCTGACACTACTATATATAGTATATATATATGCAACAGTCCATACATTCTTATTTATCTAATTAATTTAACTGGACGCCAAGTAAGCGTACTTGTATATCAGTCTGCAAAAATCTATTATTCATTTTAATAAATAAATAAATATGAAATATGATATACGACCCTTGCTCGGACATAAACTTAGATTCTTAATTTCCCTTTTTTTATCAAAAAATGTCGTTAAAGTTTCTCATGTACCACGCGCAAACCATAAATGGCTATCGTTATGCTGAAATGCGAATCAATGACTATCTGCTGGCTGCGCTCATCATCTACCATGATATGACTCTGCTGCTGATCATGTCCTTCTACTTGATTGCCAAATTATATGCTTTGGCTGGCGGCAATGGCTTAAGTCTATACGGTGAATCATGGTGCGTACATATTTATTTAATAAACGCCTTTACTTTGATTTGGAGACCAATCACAATCATTTTACATACTTAATACTATTTATTAAAAAAAACTTTAATTTTTTCAAACTAGTTGTGCAAATATGACAAATGCTCAGAACCGAACGTATTATTCCGAAAACAGAGCGATGTTTCTTTAATAAAAAAAAAGCCCATATTTTGAGTACAGCAACTAAACTGTTATGGTGCGATTTTCGACGTTATTTGGAAAACTATGTGAAATCTCAACTTGTTTATAAGGGCCAATATTATGTAAATATGTATATATGTATGTATAGGTGTACGAATATATGTATGTTATGTATCTGCTAAATGTTAGTTATATCGTCTGTGCATGAATAAGAAATGAAAATTCAAAGTGTTTGCAATTAAACAGTGTTGGATAACACCGGAACATTTATTTTTGGTGTGTTTACATTTAGTTACTGGTAGTTCTGTGCCACAATTTAGTGGTTGCGAATTTGCCTTTATTGCTTGTGAAACATAATTCGAAACTGCAATTTATTTTTGTTTGATCGATTGGAATCGACTCTAATGAAAATACTAATTGTTTCAGAAGGTTTTTCAATATACATAGACATTTTTTCACACTCTTCTTGGAGCCTCTTTTCAAGTTTTATTTATTTTAACATGTTAATACATTTATTTGTAGCTTCTTGTTATTTTTAGTTAGTATTTACATATTAACTCGTATCAGCTGATTTGTATTGATTTCTAAAAATACATAAGAGTTATTTATGTTATATTTTTTTAATTTTTTGCATTTTTTGTAATATAATATGTTACTTCTTTTGTAAACGTACATATCAATGCAGCATGCAGACTATTCATAAATGATTATTTATATATAAGATTAAATTACTAATATATTTGTAGTAAGGAATATGCCTTATTTCTTGCATTTGTATACTTTGTTCTCATTGTTCATTATAGCGCAAAGCTGTTCCTTGCCTATAATCGCCAGAAAATAATATTCATAAATGGTATTCACTTTTAGGGGGGACACACCCCAATAATAGAGTAAGATATATTTTTAATATGTAGATTATTTATTTATGTAGATATATATTGAGATAACATGGATATTGGTAGATTATATTAGCGCATTTTCATGCAACAATAAATACATTTATAAGATATAATATAATTATGTAAATAGTATTAATTGTATTATTAATAGTTCCCCAGAAATTGGGGGAATGGGATCAACGCATTTTTTTAAGGATATTTTTTTTAATATGAATATTTTCTATGTTTGACATGCATATAGGCATAAGAAAAATGTGGATAATTTCATTACATATGTATAAGACCTTAAGTTGTTTTTAAAGTTTTTGCTACGTTTTTTTTTAGATTTTTTATGCACTATTTATTGCTAGCACAGCAGAAGAAATTTTAACTTTCATGAAATGCATTTATATTGTAATTAAGAATAGTTTTCGAGAGAAATTCAGAATGTGAAGTGAAAGTGAAAAGTAAATTAAGTAAAACAAAAAGAAATAAAATTATAAGTGAGATAAAATTATATAAAATAAGCCAAAAAAAATTTTATGAAATAAAGAAATAAATAAATTAAATTGATTTAAATTAAATAAAACAAAATAAAGTAAAGTAAAATAAAAGAAAATATAATAAAATAAAAGAAAATAAAATAAAATAAAATAAAATTAACTAAAATTCAAACAAAATAAAACAAATTTAAAATGAAATGAAATAAATAAAAATAAATTAGTAGTAAATAAACTTACTACTTTAGTATACCGCAAAATAAAACAAAATAATAATAAATAATAATAATTTAAATAAAAAAATTAATTTAACTCAATAATACAAAAACAAAAATTAATAAAAAAAATATATGAAGTGAAATGAAATAAATTAAAATATATTAACATAAAATAAAAACAAACTTATTACTTTAAACTACTACTTTAGTATACGGCAGAATAAAAAAAATTTTAATAAAATAAAAGAATGAAATAGAATAATAGAATGAAATAAAATAATGTAATATAAAACAAAATAAATTAAATTAATATAAAATAAAATAAAGTAAAATACAATAAAATAAATTAAAATAATATAAGACAGAATAAAACAAATTTAATGAAATAAAATAAAATCAAATTTAATTAAAAATATAAAAGAATATATTTAAATTAAATTAAATAGAATAGAAAAAAATAATATAAAATAAAATAAAACAAGAAAATATAAGTGAGGTGAAATAAATAATGTAAATTAAAGGACTACAAAATAAATTAAAATAAAATAAGGAAAATAAAATGAATTGAAGTAAAATAATATAAATGAAATTAATTGAATAAAATAAAATAAATGAAATTAATTTAAATAAAATAAAACAAAATTGATTTAAATCAAATTTAATAAAATTAAATAAAACTTAATAAAATAAAATAAAACAAAATAAAATTAAATAAAGTGAATGCAAAATAAAAGAAATAAAATAAAATCTGTATGAATTGAAATGAAAAAGAAATGCAGACACAATTTTATTAAAAATATTATTAAATATTACAAAAAATATTAGCTTATTAATTTAATTCATTTAATTATGTTGCATTTATCATTAGTTGCGTTTTAATTTTCTATCTACATTATTAATATATACCTGGGCTCATTTCCAAACTTTCTTCAAGTCCTTTTAACTCAATTTTATTCATGTACATGCTTTTTAATTTTTTTTTGCATGATTTATTAGCTTTTCAAATTAGCCTCAAGTCCTCTACAAGTTCAACAGCACGTTTTTCTATTTTATGTATGTATGTATGCACGTACTATAATGTTATCAGTTTTTTATCCTTAAACTAATCCTCTATCTCTTATCTTTTCCTCTCTCTGTTTTACTTTACAGTAGTACTTCCAGCTTAAATCAGCCCAGATCTATTGACGAGGATCGCGACTGTGCACCCGATGATGTAATGGAGAAATCTTCCGAACTGCCACAACGCGCCACCTGCCACGCATCTATATCGGTTTCGTCCTCGGAAAGTGTCGTTGCGTTTGCCGAAATTGATGACACAGTAGCTGTCGCTGCTGTTGTCATCCGACTAGTTGGCGCACTATAAAAGCGTGCTACACTTTGTCGCTTGGATAAAAGTTGTGTTGGCATGCTGCTCACGCCGGTATGCGTCGACGTGGATGATACGGACATGCATTCGGACGCACTTTCATCGATGCTGGGTAGCGTCGAGGTAGAACGCATAGAAGCACTCTCCATATTGATGAGACGAGCCGGCAGCGCGCTCGCGCCGCGCACTGATACCGCCGGCACAGTCTCGAAACTATGAAATAGCGTGGCCCACTGCGAGTCAGAGCCTGGTGTGTCGGCGTTGGGTGTAGTGGGTGTAGTGCCACCACTGGGTGTATTAGCGTTAGTTACAGTACTAGCGAAATAATTGTTGAAGGGTCCTACAGCTAAACCTGTTTCAAGGTAGCGCTTGCCATGATAGATTTCCTGCATGGTGCTGGCGCGTATAAACATGCGTGATTGCGGTTGCTGTGTGATATTGTTGTTGTCTAGGCTGGGTAGAGATGACGCTTGCGGTTGCGAGGACGGCGATGGTGTTGTACGCAGCGAAGCCGGTGCAGTTGAGGAGGAGACTGCAAGCATTGGATGTGTGTCGGCTAGAAATAGCTTGCGACTGGCTGCGACTAGCCGTGCATTCGAATTGGCCAATACACTTTGCTCCGAGGATACTTCCTCACACAGCTCATAGGGGACTTCATCCAAAGGGGAATGTAGTGGTTTGTAGAGATTTAGTGGGGTTTGCGTGGCGGTACTTTTGCGACGCTGCGATGTGTTGGGGGAAGTGATGGTATGCTGACTTAGATATTCAGCCGCGATCTTTGTCGTCGAGTAGGCGGGTGACGTCGCAGTGCGTCTAGCCGTTGGATAGTCTGTGCAGGCGAAAATAACCGAAATAATATATAATTACACAAGTACCGGAAACAAAAACCAAGTTAGGGTGTGCAAATAGTGGTGTTTTGGATCATATTTTTAAAATAATAATAAAGAAACGTTTTGGTCACGTTTGCGCCCAAACGACCACTATGTGAACACGCACACCGATTTTACTGCCTGTTATTCATATGCAGATATAATATTTGTATGTATGTATGGAACTCTAATACTATTCGAGGCCGTCTCTATACTTCACTGCATGTAAAGCTTTATAAAAACAAAGATAGCAACAACAAATATAAGTTTTCTACTTCGTTTAGCATTTGCAAAGCGGTTTGGACTACTCTACCTGGACTGCATACCTTCTGTGGACTCTTCACTATCTTCACTTATCGGAATTGGGTTCTTAATGTTCTTGACTGGCGATGCTGTGCCATTTGCCTCAGTACTCGAATTGTTTGTACTTGAATCGAAAGAGCTCTGAACAACTACATCCATATGAGAGTCCAAAGAGAACTGTTTGCCTGTGTGCAGAGAGAACAGCATTAATTATGATAATCATGGAAGCCATCATGCATACATACTTATACTTATACACACATATCCACGCATATAATATAATTTTAAAATATTAAAAAAAATTGTGTTTTTTACCAGACATTAAGATACCGCGCACTCGTCGCCGCATCGATGGTGATTCCTGGTGCTGCAGAAAATTATTTTCAACATTTGACTAATATGTGTAATTGTTACAACAAAATTATATATGTATACAAACATGAGTAGTAAATTTGAATTAACTTACAGCAATTCGTACACCAGCATAGGTTTTAGCCAAAAACTCATCTGCATCGAATATTGCTGCAAATGACCCGTTGACTATTTTCGGTGAGAGGGGCGAATTCGATAGGAGGAGACTGGAGCCGAATGCTTCGTTTTTTTCTTTAGCGTCTGTGGGATTAAAATGGGTTAAAAATAGACATTTTCCCAAGTGATGTGAAAATTCATAAATTCATATACAGTGGAACGACGATATAACGAACCTCAACGCAAAACTGTAGCCTATGAAATAATAATGTGAAACATTAAAATACAAAATATGTTTTTGCCGCTTCAGTGTAGTCAATAATTTTTGGACAACCTATCTAATGACCCACCTATAAGAATGTTCGGAGCGAAAATTCTACTTTGAACTAAATAGGAAACTAAGAGCAAAATCCACTCTCGACGAACAAAAACTACACTATACTACACTCTCTCTTCATGTAAAATTCTGAAAGTAACTTTGGCTGCTACATTATAGGGGACTTCACAAAGAAGAGGCGAATAAAATCAAAACAAAGTGTGTAAAGCAAAGTTAATTGAATACGACCTTGATCAAAAAGTTCCTGAAACAACCGCCAAGTGACGCTCTAAGTTAATTGGAAAGATACCTAAAAAATTTCGAAAAATGTTAATATAATCCTTTAAGAAAATGTCAAAAAAATTTTAGAAGGTAAATTTAAGTATTTCTTATATTATAGATCGTCAAACGTGACGACTCTATACTTTGCGTTCGAGCGCTGGGAGAGGTATAGTTACGTTGCCGACTTTAGACGCGTTTTTCTCAAAACTATATTTTTCGAATTGGCGTACACGATAACTCGAAAAGTTTTTGACCAATCCGCCTGAAATTTTGCACACATCTTGTTTTTTTGATATTACTTTCTATGTGAATTTACAAGTTTTCGAAAATTTTTCAAAAAAATAATTTTTTCGAAGTAAAATTAGTAGGAAAATTCGCTTCAAAATTCATTTTTTTTTCCGCGAATTTTTTTTCCATTTTTTTTAATTCATATAGAAATTATGACATTAATAAACAAAAAAAAATTTTTTGGTGTTTTGTATTCAGATCAATGACGCCGATGCTACAATGCCCGCCGATTGAGAAACCCCGCTGTGATCTTCCTGGAAGGATGGAGTGTACATCCGCCATTTTAAATGATTAAAATAAGAAAAAAAAAAATTTATATTATTCTAATGTATAAATAATGAATTGAGTCTGTTTTTTTTTTTGTTACGTTGCCAGATTTTTGATTAACATTCTGCCCAAATTGTATGGCCATTTGGGACATGGACATTTGCAAAGTTACGCCGTCTTGAAGAAATCTACCTCTGCACGTGTCTTAGATTTTTTACAGTTTTAAAAATGGATTTGTATTTGCAATAACGAGTTTCTAAAATCTTAGAAAGGTTGGGCAACTGTTTAAGGGGGGAAGCTGGTCTAGAGCGCAAAAAATGGGCATATTTTATGAATTTATTTTGACTCAACAAAGGAATCAATCGAAAATCTGTGAAATAGGTTTAATAATATAGCTTCCATGGTACAAATACAAAATTTTTCGTCTGAATTAATTTCAAAATGGCCGCTGTCCAGCAGTTCTCCTAAGGCGCCTTTTTTCTAGTGGGTCCATTGCCGAAGACGTAAACTCCTTAATTTTTGTCCTGGATCAAAAAATAAAATTTTTTTAGTTTCTATATAACAACAGAAAGAGACGTACGTAGGATTTTTTCGATATTTTGTTTTTTCGCGAAATGGTGCACGTTTGAACAAAAAGTTACAATTTTCACTATAAAGAACGACATAAAATTGTTGATTAAAAAAAAAAACTATGTAATATAAATAAAAGATCCTACGTACGTCTCCGGAGAAAGGTATTTCGAATGTATTGTCAAAATTTCGTAAGAATTGGTAAAGATTTGTTCGAGTTATGTCTTCGGCCAGTTTAAAAAAAGTGATTTCCAGAAAAACGCGTTTAAAGTTGTAAATAGCGTTCGGGGCATACCTGCGAGGCACTGCCGTCGACTGAAAAATTTGGGCATTTAGACATTTTTGCTGGCATCCCTCATTTGGTATATTATTTCTAAGACCCTAAAGCACCTTTTAAGACAAAAAAAAATTTTTCGATTTTTTCAAAATTCTAGACCAGCTTCCCCCCTTAAGTAAATTAAAATAAATAAATTATTGGCGCATACACCCTTTTTGGGTGATTGGCCGACCTCTTCCTCCTTTTTTGTGGCGTGCGTCTTGATGTTGTTCCACAAATGGAGGAGCCTACAGTTTTAAGCCGATTCCGAATGGCATATATTTTTTTATGAGGAGATTTTCATGGCAGAAATACATTCCGAGGTTTGCCATTGCCTGCCCAGGGGCGCCCGTCATTGGAAACAACTTTTTCTATCATTTTGGTGAGACATTTAAATTGCGTCGATTGACGTGCTCTCTTTTGTGGCGATCGTTACTGTATGCCATTTGCTGTGGTTGACGAGCCATTCTGCTGCTGCAAGAGTGCTGGTTGGCGTATACTGCGCTGACTGCAGCCCTCCAATGCTGGTACTGTGAGGAACGTACCCGAAGGCTTGCCAGAGTTTTAATGGGACGGAGACGATTGTAGCATTAGCCTATCAGCCATTTCGGTGAGGCGTCACCCTACTGTACTGAGGAGATAGAATACTACTTTCACCAGCCCATAGACTATCTAATCTGAAATATTTCCAGTATACCGTAATCAGGATCCTGGAGGTTCTCGTGGTGAGGCCTTTCGAGTCAAGCTCTTCTGTCGGATTTTAGTCCCCTCTTATGACGAGCATGTCTTACCGCGGATGTATTCGTTTCCCCGACCCGCTGGGGAAGTGCTGGTTTTTTTTACCAACAAATGAAACAAATACTATCCAAAAGCCATCGATTTCACCTGATATAGCTCCCTGCGATTTGTTTTTGTTTCACCGAAAGAGAGTAATGAAAAAGTCGAAACTGATTTTGGTGACTATACCGAAAATAGATTCCAAAAATTCTTCGAGAGCTGGATCAAACTTTGATGGTGATAATATCACTAATATCGTTGTTCAGACGGCAACGAAGTAACATAGACAGTAGCTGCGTTCATTTTTTTGTTCATGACCAATACAATCTTAGCTTCTGCCGACCTCTGTTGTAAGCAAACCGCTATCACAATCCCTGTACGCCACAAATCATAACAAGGGATGTATCCATCAATACGTATTATTTTTCTTCTATGTCCCGATGAAAGGGCGGTTCACAAGACTAAGAGAATCCTTATACTATCCGCTTTACACTTTTAACTCCTCCCTCAGTCCAAAATTTATGTTTTAAGAATATTGAATGAATATTTTGCACTTACCTTTTAAGTAAACTTTATTTCTATTTGATATTGTGATATTCATCTCGTCAAGTATCATGGACGCTACTCGTCTTATCTCATTCCAATCCTTTACTATGTCATCGACAGTTGTATTGGTAGATGTCACGGTAAATCGTATAACGTATTTGCCCTTCAACGATGATGGTATACAATGGAGATTACCACGATGATTCAGACGTTTCAAGAGGCGCTCAGTGATTTCGTTTTCACCCTTGATGCGAAACACCACCATGCCTGGTAGATTAACGAAAATTAAACTCAAAATTATGAAACTCTTGAGACAAGATTCATTCTGTAAAAATTATTCGTTAGTCACACACCCAAGTGCCTTTTTGCTGGTATCTCGAAGCGATGATCAGCCAGTACCAGCGCCTCGAATTTCTGCGCCAAACGAACTCCTTCGCGTATATGCTTTTGCAGGCCTTTTATGCCGAACGAGCGCAATACGAAGAATACTTTTAAGGCGCGGAAGCGTCTACTCAGCGGTATTTGCCAATGCATATAATCGATGGAGACACCTGAATTCTCGTGTTGTAAATAGAGCGGCTCCACATTGAAAGTGCGATGTATGGCGGTACTGTCCTTAATCCTAAGTAAAAATGAGATGTTTTGGTTATAGTGCCTGGATGCACTGAAATATGACTTACCACATCGCCGTTGCATCAAAGTGTACCATCAACCACTTAGATGGATTGAAGGCAATTGAATCTGCTCGCTCGATGCCCTTTAGCCAGGTGCGAAATTCAGGACAAATGAAAGCGCTGCCCGCGTATGCGGAATCAACATGAAGCCAAATATTGAAATCGCGACAAACAGTGCCGATCTGCAAGGGGAAGATGTAGAGTTTGAGTTTCTGTTTACTTCAAACTAATTTTACGATACCTCTTCTAAATTGTCGAAGGAACATGAGCCTGTGGTACCCAAGGTGGCGCAAACCTGTAGAAGCATATAATGTATCAAATATATCTAAAGTAATGAATTATTTTATAGCTAAGAGATTATTTGCCAAGTGATCTAAGTATTTTGTACATTACGGTCAATTTCTCTGAAAACGGTTTCGTTTGTAGGCTTGAGTATAACAAGAAATAAACTGGAAATATTTTGAAAAAAATTTAATAATTTTGAGTTATTCTATCCACCGTTCTTTTTAAGATTTTTATAAAGTTTTCTTTTTTTTAAATTCTTAGGACAAAATACGCTTTCTAAACATTTGTTTATTAATTTTTTTTATTAAAAATATTTCGTGAAATTTGTTTTTGTGACTTTTTTTAACAAAATTATCGTTCACATTTTTTTTTTTATTTTTTTATTAATAGCTGAAAAATATCTTCTGAGTAATCCTTGAAAACTTCATAGTGGGATCCCATAACGTTTTGAATTATACTCTTATTCAAATACGTACCGCGACCCAACGAAAAATCAATCCGGAATACTCCGTAGCGTAGCGCTACAAATCGATCGAAGCTACGTACACAACAATAACAAAAAGTTTTCCGAAAAATTTTGAAAAAAATCATGAAATATTTTTGAAACGAATATTTTTTACTGACTATATTTAATCCTAAAAAAATTAAGAAATAAAATTTTTTAAATAATTTTAAAAAGTTCGAAACTATTTCACTATGAAAAACTTTATTCCACAACTTTCAGCATTGAATAAATCTCAAAACTACTAAATTTGTATCAATAATTTTTGGAAACTTTTTCCAGTTTATTTTATCTTAAACTTAAGCCTACAAATAAACACATTTTCAGAAGCATTGCCGACAATGTCCAAATTACATACTTGGACCACTTGACACGGAACTAGGCGAGTAAAGTTGAAATTGTGGTGAAACTGATATGCATCTCCATAATACGGGTAACTCCGATAAAATATCAAAATTCGTGCATTCTGATTACGATAGGAATTCTGTAACTTACTTTTAGGTAAGTAAGTACATAGAAGTGGCAGCCGCTCTTTAAACCAACTCACTTAGACCTTTGACGATTAATTGTGATACCACAGGAGCAGTTTACCTGCTACTTCTCATTAAACAATTTTGTGTTAAGCGCAAACCCTTTCATTTGGCTGATACTTATATCCCTAAGGTCATCAGTATCATTCAAGAACGATGAGCCAAATTATCTAAACTGCCACGCAGGACAGTGACAAAGAAGATGTCTGACAGACTCATTGCAACATTCTTCTGACAGAAGAATTGCAAGAGTGCAATTTATGGGCTGGAGGTATCATTGGACCGTACTTCTTCAAAGATGCTGTGAAACGTAATGTAACTGTGAATGGTGAGCGCTACCGTGAAATGATATCCAACTTTTTTTTGTCCAAAATGCAAGAGCTTGACTTCCATGACATGTGGTTTCAGCAAGACGGTGCCACATGCCACATAGGACGCGTAACAATGGATTTTTTGAGAGGCGAGTTCGGTGAACATTTTATTTCACGTACGGAACCTGTCAATTGGCCACCCAAATCGTGCGATATACCGCCTTCAGATTATTTTTTGTGGGGCTATGTTAAAGCTCATGTCTATTCAGACAAGCCTGCTTCAATTAACGCATTGGAAGACAACATTAAAGCATTTATATGTGGGATACCGGCCGAAACATTGGAAAGAATATGCCAAAATTGGACTAAGCGCAATCGCGGTCAACATTTGCATGAAATAATCTTCAAACATTAAGGGGGTCTTCTACCGTCACGGTTTGAAAAAATCGATTTTTTTTTTAGATTTTTTAAAAGCTACTAATGTTAAGAGTATGCTATAAAGAGGGTTTTATGAAAAACATGTTCCTTCATGAGCATTTCGGGGAGAATACATGCATGCGCGTGGCATTTTCGAGCGTTTCTGTGGCGTGACTTTATCTTTAAACGCCTTTTCCCGAAAGTTGACTTTTTTCAACTTTCTGGTCACACATCTACTATAAATATTTGTCGAATTCATTCCATCTTTTTTCCAGTTATTCAGTGAACATCTCGCTATGTTTTCCCAGACCACTTTTTTCAATTTTTGATTAGTTTAATTTTGCGGGCCTCTAAAGTGTAAAAAAAAGAGGAAATTTTCAAACTTTTTTTTTAAAATCACGCATTTTTTACAAATTTCAAAATATTTAAAATCGCCACTGGGAAAACATAGCCAACGCTACACTTTATGATAAAAAAAAAATTTTTTTGATTTCAGATAAGTAAAATGGTCGATCGCGTGCCACAAAGTCGCCTAGGACATTTTTACAAGGGCAACCTCGAGGACGGTTCAAGGACACAGGGCCAAAGAATTCGATTTGAAAAATATATTTTTAAATAGTGCAAACTTGTGCAAATTAAATAAAAAAAATCTGATTTCATTATCTCAAGTGGTTGCTTTGTAATTAATTCCCAAAAATAGGCCCGAGATTAAGGCGCGACGGTAGAAGACCCCCTTAAATTATATGGACTGCACTATCGATTTGAATAAAAATTTCATGCATTTTTCTGAATTTTACGTGTGTTTTTTTGAAAAACTTTCCTATAGCTCTTAAAAAATCACCCTTTAGTGGACGCCAAAGCCAACTGTATCGTCAAGCTTTATACCCAGAATAAAGGACAATTGAGAATTGTCCGTCTAGACTTTATGACGGTTCCTTGAGAAGATTTTAGCAGTCTAATAGGTGAGAAGTATACTTAACCCTCCGTTGGGCACCCGGGACTGGCCAGACTTTTTCGACTTTGGACGTGAATTTAACATATTTCTATTATAGCTAACGACTTGAGCTTCTATGTAGGTAGCTTCCTGAAATAACCTGGATATAACCTTTTAAAAAGGATCCTCGAACAGGACGAAAAATAGCTAGATCCGGGTGCCCAACCCAAGGTTTTATAAAACGTGTCCAACAGAGGATTAAGAATTTTCAATATGTGCACTCGAATTCAGACTATTTGTCGTGGTCATGGTAGTAAATCATCTTTTTATGTTATGTCCTTATCAAGCGTATACAGCACAATAAAAACCAGTTAACTCAAAGTTTAAAGCTTTATATAAAATTAAAAAAAAAATTAAAAACTTTCCATCTAAATTTCAAACTTTTTAATCAGAATTAGAATTCTTATAGATTTCTTTCATATAACCAATGGTTGGAATTTTTTTGTATGGAAAAAATACAAAAAAATCGAAAACAAACTAAATAAAATTGTGAAAAATCGAAAAATACCAGCTAAGAAGTTAGAAATTTTAATGGAATTCTTTTAAATTGTATGCATAAAAAGTTTTAAACTTTTAGTTAATATGGGTTTTATTGTAGTATGAGCTATATTTTTATAAAAAATATAAAAATTGTCAAAATTTTGTAATGTGTCGCGCAGTATATACATAGGTCTTGGCTGAGCCTTTTCAATTTGTAGTGTGCCTCCTAATTTTGTCCTACAAATGGGGGAAATTGTGCTTTTATACCACCTCTGAACCGCAGAAATAGAACTGGGGTATGTGGCATTGCTTGCCGAAAGATAGTAATTGGCAACTTTTGTCACCTGATGTTTATATATCCAATGTCCGTTTTCAACCTTGTCCCAAACAATGGTAGAAACACAGACTAGCCATTCGGCTACGGTGGCATCCGAAGTAAAGAAGTAAGATTATATTTTATTATCCAGCGGAATTGGTGTATAGACACCTCGACGCCTTTGATCTTCTACGCTGATGTAATGTCCTTCACAGATGTCCATGGGTTTAGTACGGTTTTTTCAAGGGTTAGAGTCTCACGCTAGATGTAGTGAAAAAACGAGAAACTCCGCAGAGCAGCTACTGTTTACTTTCGAACAAAAGGCAACAAAGTCAATATCAGATGTTATAGTCGAGCAGAGTTTGGCTTGAGGAATCAAAGAAACACCCGTTAGGAGTTGTGGCTGCCTTCAAATGTTAAAGTTCAACAAAAGTAGGTTGGCGACACCACCCTACCATACCTCGCCTTGAACATTATAAGCTTAGAGTTTTTAGGTATTTCGAAAATCGATACACTGCTACCTCAAATACGAGCTCTGCTAGCTATCGATCAGTGTGATGCTGTAATGTTTGGCATTAAATGTTCAGATTAAAGTTTAACTTCAAAAATGTGGAGCAAATGAGTCGAATAAAAATTTTAATTTTTCCTGTTCTTTTGTAACTGAAAATTACTGAAAAATAAAATTTTCAAAATTCACATTCTTCAGTAAGCTCAAAATTTTAAAGAATCTTTTTTCGTATTAATATAAAGTAATTTTTCGCGACTTTTCATGCAAATGTTTCACTTGCTTATTTTCTTATTGTTTAATACTTTATCATTTCCCTTTCACTCGCACAAATGGGTACATTTGCTTTCTGCTGTGCGCAATACTGTGATTTTACTCTGGCGGCAACAAATGCAACGTTTAATCCTCTTTGGTCTGATTGTAGCAAAATATGACGCTATTTGTATGGCCCGTGACATGTGCCGCATGCTGCTACTTAATGGTGAAATCTATCTCTACTTCGCGTAGATGCTAATATTAATTGGCCCCAATGGAACGAAATGCAAACGGGTAGTAATCAGCCAAGAGCAGAAGTGTCTCTTTAAATGACCATTGGACAGGGAAAAGGAAAGAAGAACGGTATTTAGTAGCTACTAAAGTCACCATCTCCATACCGAAAAGTAACACAATTTAATTACTAAGATCTTTTAGCAAACCAACTATAAGAGGATATAAATAATTTGGTGTATTTTTAGTAGCAGATTTACCCAAAATGGCACAAGTCCTTGCTTAATGTCGTCCTCGATAGCTTCGCGTAACGCTTTGCCACGCATTGCCAAGCTGTCATCGGCCTCAATGAAACGCATACGCACAAGTCCTGCGAATTAAAAATAAGTAAAGTATGTAAGCATTAGAAAGAATTTAAAACATATACAAAGCACTATGGTCAGAGCTTAAGCTGATTAAATCATCTACTAGGGTTTCTACTGTTTGGTTTGCAAGCTTCACTTTGGGAAGTACTGAATTGTGCTTGACATGTAACTGCGTTTAATACAATTTCACAATATGCAACGCTTGACTGCTTTCGTTATAATCATCCGAGTAAAGCAAATAAACCAAATCATCGGTTTCTAGTAGAACGACTAGTACACTTTGACAATGTCGTCTTAAAAATATATGAAGAAATAAATATACACATACTTATATATACATAATAATAATATATGTATGTAGGTGAAGTAAAAAGTTCTAATCATTTTTTTGTTTTACTTCCACGATGGGTTTAACTCAAACAGGATTATCCGATTCAGATCAAATGTGCGCCGTTTTGCGTAAAATTAATGACCTCTTTCAAAGTAGTTTCATAATTTTGCGATTGAAGAAGTCCTCGTCACTTTCCCAAGCATCTCTAGAGACCAACTTTGTACCATCAATAACATTTTGTAAATACCTGAGAAGGTGATAATCGCTTGGTGCCGGGTCTGAATGATGGAGGTAATAAAACTTCCCATAAAAGCTCTCGGATATTCTGACGCGTCGTTAACAATGGACGTACCCTAGCGAAATTTCGAAGGTCAACAACACTCTCCTAGCCAGCTTTAATCCGGTCAATTGCGGACAGTAGGGGCCCAAATTGAGTGTTTTGCTCAATTAGAGCAGCGCATAGTAGATGATTGCCTTTTAATGCCACTAAAGACACTGCAAACTTTTTTCACCTATTAATCCGGGCTCGTTGGCCATAGAGGAAAGTTTTTCGGCTATTGTCTTCGTATGTGACCAATTTTTTAAACCCTAATATCCTTTGTTCCTCCTATTTCCTCCTATTCCTATCCTCCTATTTGTTGTGTGCGTCTTGATATGTTTCCACAAATGGAAGGACCTACAGTTTTATGCTGCCTCTGAATGGCAGATGGTTTTTTATGAGTAGCTTTTTCATAGCAGAAATACTATCCGAGGTTTGCCATTCTCTGCCGAGGGGAGAGCGTTATTAGAAAAACTTGGTCCATCATTTGGTGTGTCATACTCAAGGTTTCCCACTTGGGTGCTAACGAATGGTAGTCACGCATCAACGAACTCGCCAAGGGTGGCGCACAGTTACCATCCACTTAAAAATTGGGTCGATTTCGTTTCGTTTCAGGAAAGAACTGTAGCCGTTAATTCAGACAAAAAGGTTCTTTGATTCGAGTCCAGGATTTTCGTGATTTTGCAGACTGATTGTCTTCGTATAGCGTAAAGCAATTGTGATGTTCATATTATCAATAAAATCGTTCGAACCACCGTTTTGCCGATGCGCTCAGTACTTTATAATACCTATAACAGCACAGGTTTTTTAACCAATTACTCTGCCTTTTCACCTTGAACTTATTGAATAATATAACGAAGTTTCTCTTTTTTCTTTTTTTTTGTGAAACTATGCAAAACCACAACTGACTTCACCACATACAAAACTGTCAGAGAACTTTTTTTGAAGCGTAATGTGACATGAATACTACAACAAAAAACATATAATGCAAAGTTTTAAAATCTCATAAAAACTTTGAATTTTTTAACCAAAATTTTTTAGAAATTTTACGCAGTTGAATAGCCTATTGAAGTTTAGGATAAAAAAGTGCAAGTTTCAAGTGACCACAAAATAGCATTGATTTCCGGAAATTTGTTTGTTGACCATATGAAAAAAATTTGGCCAAGTAGTTTGGTCGAAGAAAAGTCGTAAGCGAACAATTTTTTCAAAAATAAACGGCATTTTTATAGAAATATTTGCGCCCATAGTTATGAAAGTGGTCTAAGTCATATATTTCTTGTTTCGAGATATTTAATAAATTGCGTTTGAACTAGTTAAAAAATATTTTTATATTATGCGACATTCAAATTTATAATTTTCCTAGTCTTGATTAATGGAAAAATATTGGGTTGGCAAGTAAGTAATTCCGGATTTTTTTCTTAGAAAATCAAAGGCAATTTTTTCATGGAACTGAATAACTTTATAATGACCTTTTGCCATCTTTCAGGCAGCATCATAATCCCACGTTCGTAAAACTTCTAATTTTTATTAGCAAAAAACTGAATCAGGTACGATTTGACATCATCATCATTATTGAAATTTTTACCATTCAAGGAGTTTTGTAAAAATCGAAACAAAAAGTAATCAAATGGAGCAAGGTCAGGACTATATGGTGGATGTGGCAAAACATCCCAACCAAGCTCCAATAATTTTTACCGAGTGGCTAAAGATGTGTGTGGCCTTGCATTGTCGTGATGGAATACAATACTTTTCCGATTTATTAATTCGGGCCACTTTTCTTCAACTGTATTGTTTAATTTCGTTAGTTGTTCAATGTACACATCAGAATTGTTCATTCGGTTGGGTGATAAAAGTTCAAAGTAGATGATTCGTTTGTAATCCCACCAAACTGATAACAAAACCTTCTTTTGATGAATATCAACTTTTGATGTTGTTTGAGTTGGTGCATCTGGCCTGCTCCACGATCTTTTCCACTTGTTATTGTTGTAAACAACCCCTTTTTCATCGCCAGTTATCAGACGTTTTAAAAATGGATCATTATTTGATTACGTTTCTTTAGCAAATCCTAACATCTGCGTTGCGTTAAAAGCGTTTCTTTCAGTTCGTGAGGAACCCATGTATCGAGTTTTTGAACATAGCCAATTTGTTTTAATTGATTTTCAATGCATGTATGTAATGCACGAAGCTTCTCTGCAATCTCACGTGTTGTACTGTGACGATTCGAATCGATTATTGCTTTGATTAGGGCGTCATCAACTTCAACTGGACGACCAGAGCGTTTTTCCTCTTTGAGTGAAAAATCGCCAGAACAAAATTTAGCAAACCAATTTCGACACTGCCGTTCTTTTAAGGCTTCGTCACCATAAACAGCCCACAACTTTTTATGAGCTTGCGATGCGATTTTCCCTTTACTGAAACAAAAACGCAAAATATGACGAAAATGTTCCTTTTGATTTTCCATTTTTCAACGAACGCCAAACGAAAACTACACAATCGATCAAAAAACATTTGTTTACTGATTGACAGTTGAATTGCCAACTATCAAGTAACAAAATGTGTTTTACATTTGTACTACGTCTGCAAACCTAAAAATTCAACTGAAGCCATCTATGAGTGAAAACCGCAATTACTTAGTTGCCAACCCAATATCTTTACGTTTTTCTTTCGTTACTCGTTTGGGGGTGGTGTATAATGGAAGAAATTGAATATTTTCGTATATATTTGGTCTTCCTCTTTTAGGTGAAAGATCCAAAATGTGGAATTTAGAATCATCTAAAGAAGTTTTATAAAGCATTTTATAAAGTTTTTTTTTCAAGAAACGAATTTTCAGCTAAGAGGCAGATTCGCCCGCGATATTTTTTACTCCCCGGCTGCGACATTCGTTTTACCGAATATGGCTTTCTCCTTCTACACTTTTCTATCAATTCATAATTCACTTTTCTATCAATGCTCAGGGTTGCATAAGCAAGTCCTTTTTTTATTTCCATTTCTTTCAAACCGAAATCACGGTCATTCGGTAGAAAGGAATGACCCGATACCAAAAATTTGTGGTCTATCGTTTTAACATTATTATGATTTGACTGAGCAATTTTCATCCATGTTAATGCTACTTTAATTTTACGATTTTGGCCAGAACATGCATCACTGAAAGCTATTACGCGATTCTAAGTAGTTATAATATCCTCCATATGTGCTAAAATGCATGATGCTATTTGCTGTGCACCTCTTGATGCTGTAGTTTCATCCCATACATACATCTTGACATTGTTATTATGGAAGTTACGCTTATAATAGGCGAACGAAACAGACAGTTTAGGGTACCGAAGTGCTTTTTCTAAATCAAACGAGAATCCATAGTATTCGCTGGAATTTTCTTTGGCCTTTTTCTCATCCTCTGCAATAAAGTTTATAGCTCTTTCGGCATTTTGTTAATGTACATCATGACTTTCTCTAATTTCTCTTTCTCATTATTGCAGGCTTGGATTTTTCCATTCAGTAGATATGCAACTTCTTCAAATTACGACTTAGACCACTTTCATAATTAAGGGCACATTTGGGCATACTAAAGTTCAATGGGTTATAAAACTGCATACCCAGAAAAATTCTAGAAAATCTTGCTAAAAAGTTTAAAGTTCTGATGAAATTTGTAAACATTTTATACAAAATTGGAGACTTTGCGTTATTAAGTTTTGTTGTAGTATGAACTATATTTTTATAAAAAAAATTGAGATGTGCTCATGATTTTGAAGCGGGGCGTCTACGACAAAAATACGTGGGGGTACGAATAAATACTGGTTAAAGCAAGTATGGCCCTATACAACGGAAAAAAGTGTGAGCTTTCCATTCGATATAATACAAGTATTTACCTTATATATTTATTTATACATAATAACTGAAAATGCATGAGTGTATGTAATTACATAATAAATTTGCATATAAAATATTTGAATGAAACATCTTCTCATACTTGAATGATTCGAATGCATTCATTTACTCGAAGTAGTGCATTTAACAAATAAGAATGAATGAATGCCCTCTAGCATCTACTACAACATCACCCACCTATTAATGCTGCTTTCTCCACACTCGAGTGAGCTTGATCGGAGCAGTAGGCAACTAATCGTGCATTGATTTCCGCATCCTGAAAGCCGGGGTGCTGCTCGTGGAAGCGCTGAATAGCGCGCGTTCGTCCCGCTAGCAAACACACCAGTGTAGCTTCACTTGCCGTCGTCTGTATGACACCACCGCCTGGACTTTTGTTGTGCAAATGTAAGAAATCATCGGGCAAACCGATCATTTTACCCAGCCAATTCATCACAATCACTTCGAGCTCTGTGCAGGCGGGTGAACTGGCCCATGTGAAACCCAAACAGTTGATGGCGTCGGCTAACATATCGCCCAAGAGTGAAGGGAAGGAATTGAGTGCTGGAAAGTAAGCATGCATATGTGGACTTTGCCAATGGGTGATACCCGGCATAATGACGCGTTCTACATCGGCGAATATGGCATCCCAATTTTCACCTTCAATTGGCGCAAACTCGGGCAGCAAACTCCTCATGTAACCCGGTTTGACATCGGGGAAGACGCGACGGTCACGAATATTTTCCAAATAGTCTGCTATATAGTCCACCATCTCCTTGCCTGTGTGACATAAAAAAGTGGGTTAGTAAAATTATTTATTATAATTACCATCATTTATTTATATGTGTAATAATACTAATAATTGATGCTTACACCCATTTTTTGCACAAATGCAGGGTCTATGGGTTTATACCGTCTCTGAAGGGCAGATGGTTTGTTATGGGGAGCTTTTCAAGTCAGAAATAAACTCAGAAGTTCGCCATTGCCTGCCAGACGGCGTCCTACTAGAAAAAAATGTCTATCACTTGATTTATTTCATTTCCATTGGTACAGTGTGATATGCTTCCGTTCCATGAGTGAGTGTATAAGGCGAGTACGATATAGAGAGTTAATACAAAACTGATAAGACGTCTTGGCATCACCTTGCCTAATATTATATTTGCATCTGGGATACATTAGGTACCAATGTACATACATGAGGTAGTTCATCAATGAAAAGTTTGATGAAATTGTCGCACAAAGCCGGCATGCGAAATCCTTCTTCCGTGCATCTCGAGCACTTTAACTACTTGCTCAATGCTTGAAATTACTACTAGATTGCCTTCCAGCGGAAAGAACATTCTCCGCACAAGTGTGGAACACCTTTCCTAGTAGTTACCGATATCTAGAGAAAGAGAAGGGTACTATACAACACCTTCTCTGAGACGCCCTCTCACTATCTAGGAGAGATTTTGTTGGTTGCCGCTCTCCAAGGTGTGTAGAGGGCATACTGAAGGAACACGGCTCATTGTGATGCAAGGTCAGAGGGCTCTAATTACGTATCTTTAAGAAATACATCGCTCTTTTAAGTACACTATATGTATAAACGAAAGGTTCACAGGAATCACTCGGAATTAAGAGTTCATGTTAAAGGACCAGGAGTCTCACCTAAAATAATTTAAGACGAACACCATTAATTGCGCGACAAGCACGGCTGAACATCTAACTATATATAAGGTTGTCAAAAAAGTCTTGCGGTATTTTTATTGAATTTTCAATTGTTCATAAAATTGGTTATAATAATGCGATTTAAGTCAAACATGCGCCGTTTTGTTCGATGACGAGTTCCCAACGAGATGCCAACTTCATAATGCCCCTCTTATAGAAGCTCACTTCCCTATTGTCAAAAAACTCGGAGAGCCAATTTTCACAGGACTCTCTTGTGGACAACTTCCGACTACCAAGCTCGTTCGCCATGGACAGATATAGGTGGTAATCACTTGGTGCGAGATCCGGACTATACGGTGGATGCAAAAGAACTTCCCATCCGAGCTCCCGGATCTTCTGGCGCGTCACCAAAGATGTGTGTGGCCTGGCGTTGTCCTGATGGAAGACAATTCGGCCTCTGTTGATCAAAGATGGCCTCTTCTGCATGAGTGCTGCATTCAAGCGGTCCAGTTGTTGGCAGTACAGGTCAGAATTGAGCGTTTGGCCATAGGGAAGCAGCTCATAGTGGATGATTCCCTGCCAATCCCACCAAACACACAGAAGAACCTTCCTGGCCGTCAATCCAGGCTTGGCCACCGACTGTGCAGCTTCACCGCTTTTCGACCCCGACCGTTTGCGCTTCACGTTGTCGTAAGTGACCCACTTTTCATCGCCAGTCAACATCCGCTTCAAAAACGGGTCGATTTTGTTGCGATTCAGAAGCGATTCGCATGTATCCATACGGGCAAAAATGTTTTTTTGCGTCAAGTGGTGTGGCACCCATACATCGAGCTTTTTTTTGAATCCAAGCTTCTTCAAATGGTTTATAACGGTTTGATGAGTCATGCCCAGCTCTTTGCCGATGCTACGGCTGCTACTATGCCGGTCTCTTTCGATCAATTCAGCGATTTTATCGCAATTTTCGACGACAGGCCTTCCGGATCGTGGCGCATCTTCGATCACCTCTGCACCAGAACGAAAACGTTGAAACCATCGTTGTACGGTGGAAATGGAAACTGTATCGGGTCCATAAACTGCACAAATTTTATTGGCAGCATGGGATGCATTTTTGCCTTTATCGTAGTAGTACTGTAAAATATGCCGTATTTTCGCTTTATTTTGCTCCATGTTTGCGACGCTATAACTCACGAACGACTAAAAGCAAACAACAATAAATCAAACACGTGTTAGCACGTGAAAAGAGCTTTCCAAAAAGCTCTAGCGTGAACCGATGCGACGAATACAACCAGAACTACGCGCTTGCAAAGACAAGCTTGTGGAAATACCGCAAAACTTCTTTGCCAACCTTATATTATACTAAGTTGTTCAATAAGTTTTGCGGTTCGATAAGAAAAACACAATTTTATGGTTTGAAACATACTTTATTATTCAGTATAATCTCGCTGAATATCTATACACTTGTTCCAGCGAGATTCAACTTTATGAACTCCATCCCTGAAGTGAGAATCTGGAAGGGCTGCAAAATACGATTCCTCAGCTGTTATGACCTCATCATTTTATGAAAAACACTTTGCACGCATGAATCTTTTTAAGTCTGGGGGCAGATGGAAATCGCTAGGGGCCAAATCTGGCGAATTCGGTGGATGCTTTAACAATTTAAACTTTAATTCATGGATTTTAACCATTATCAAAATGCCCTTGTAACAATTTTTTTTTTGCAAACTCGGTCTTTTTACACAAATGTTTTCCCGCAGCTGGTCTAAAAGGTTACAATAATATTCAGAATTTATTATTTTACCGGTTTGCAAATATTCCGCAAACCAAATTCCTTTCGCATTCCAAAAAACTGATCTTAGCATCTTCTTGGCCGGTTTCTGGACACGAACTCGTTTTGAAGCCGAAGAACCGAGTTCACACCATTATTTAGTTGCTTGATTCGATATAGGATCATGGTGATAAACCAAAGTATCATTCATAGTGATCACAAAATCCACTTTATCCTTTCGAAAATGCTCTAAATGTTGCATTATTAGCGAATGTGGCACCCATTTTGCGTACAGCTTTCTGAAACACAATACTTCAGTCAAAATATTGCTTACACTACCCAGTGAGATGCCTGCGGCTTCTATTAAATTTCTTTTAGTCCATCGACGATTTTCCAATACGACGTCCTGTATTTTTGTTACCATTTCTGGTGTTGTTGCTGTTTCTGGACGTCCTTGACGTGGATTGTCTTGAAGGCTTGTACGACCTCGTTGAAATTCAGCAACCCATCTTTCAACTATACTAATTGATGGCAAAAAATCCTTATACACTTCGTTCATAAATTTCCTTTGCTTTAAATCTTCCAAAAATAAAAATTCTATCACTGCACGATACTTGATTTTTTCCATTGAAGAAAATACTGTGATTTATCGATACTAAATGGATTGTAAACAAAGAATGAATTGGCGGATTGACATGAAACTTCACATATGACGAGTGTTCCAATATAAGAAAAAAATGTAAGCTAGGAGCAACGCCCTCTCTTATCGAACCGCAAAACTTATTGAACAGCCTAGTATATAAATGGCGCTTACACCCTTTATTTGGTGTTTGGCTAAGCTCCCTTAAACATATAACAACGGACGTAGTTTTTTAATCATATGTTATTTCGACAGCGACATGTCTTTTCTGCTCGAAGTTTTGACAGAAAATCAATATCATATCTATGCAGAATGAAATAAATCGCTCTACGTTTGAACAACGTTGGGAAATATTGCAAGCTTAATCCCACACTCCATGCTGTGTAGCTCAAACTGTGCATTTATTGAAATCACATTCTCTGATTAAGCGCATTTTCATCTCGGCGGTTACGTTAACGAGCAAAAGTGCGGCATCTGAGGATGGGGAAACTCACACGTGAAGCCAATGCATCCTTAGGCAGTGACAGTTTGGTGCGGATTTTGGAGCGGTGGTACCATTGATTCATTTTTCTTTGAAAATGTAGCTGGGAACGCCATTTCGGTCAACAGTGAGCACTACAGAAGAATAATAAATATTTTTTTGAAGCCGGAAATTGAAGGCATATACTTAGACGATCTTTGGTTTCAGCAGGATGGCGTGCCATGCTACACAGCTCATGCTACAATCGATCTTTCGCGCGCCAAATTCGGTAAACGTATTATCAGGCGTCTCGGAGCTTGGTGTTGACCTATTATTGTCGTATATTGCGTAGAACCGATGCTGTGCGAATAATCTATTCCCGATTCAGGCTTTTGAGGCGAATATCGGGCAAGCCACGAGATATTGCCAGAAACCGTCACTAAAGTCTTGGAAAACAGAATTAACTAGAAGCACATCTACGAAGCCAACCGAGGCATCCACATGAATAAAAGCGATAAATAATGGGATTTCTTTGTATATAAATATAAATGCACTTATGTAGATATTTCTGATTGTGTGTCAAAAAAATAACATCTAACACTTTAAAGCTTCACAACGCAATGGATTTTGTACCCTTGAGGTACTTGCAATTTGCAGCCTTCCAGTTAGAACTTCGTTATAGTAATCAGAAAATTTAATATTTATTTCATTTTCTACAATCCGCTCTTTATTGACTATTTTTCCTACATGAATTTCTCTACGCCAACGCTGCAAGTATGAGTAACCAGCGACGAAGAAACTTTCACTGCCAAAACTGTATTTCATTAGTCAATAGAAATTATAAAAGTCGGCTTATTTGCTTTGCGCTAAAAATTCGTAATGATTCACAATGTTTTGTTTTAAACGAAAAGCGTTTGCAGAAATTTACTTATCATTTTACAAAACAAACTAACCAAACAGAGTGAGGCCGATAGAGCGCAATGGCTGAAAGTGGGGAAACGTAGACGGGCCACGAAATGTCAGAAGAAGATTAGAAATCTGATTATGTGCGAGTGAAATGAATTGCTAGCTTTGGAATGCAAAATTCTAAATGCTTTCATATGTAAGTATGCAAGTACGAATATGAGGCACAAAGCTGACATATTCATGTGCACACACACAGACTCATGCATGCATAGTTTTCATTTCATTGGTTTTCTCACAATGCGTCTGTTATTGTTATTTTTATTGTATTGTCCAAAGGATTGGCAAATTAAATTAAGTTGATATTTATATGCAATAAAGTGAGAACGGACAAAATTGGTTACTGCTGTGGATGCGACTGCAGCAGAGTGAAGCAGTAAATCCAATTCGAATTTTTATGTGTGGGCACCCACAGAGCGGACTTAGCAAAAAGCGTGTTTGAAGGAAGGAAGGCTCTGCGTTTATTACCAAATACCCATATATGCGCATATGTATATATATAAATTTAATTTGGTACTCACCCCGCCGCCGATATTCGTTGACATCCATGCTTTTTACAGGCTGTTTCCTCCAATGGTGCTACTCCTTTGCTTTGATTTAATTTTCAATTGTGTTTGTGAATTTTGTGGCGCTGCGATGTTTAACTCACTAATCAAACGTGAAAATGTTAGCAAATTGAATTTATTTCAATTGTTAAAGAAAACGAATTGCTTTAGAAATCACAAATCACAATTTTAGAAATTTGCGCTTGGTAAAGTTCGAAAATGGTGATTTGTGGTCTCTAATGCAACTTCACCACAACAAAAAACAATCCAAATGAGTGAAAAACTAATTTTCATTCTTCGATGAACGAAATGCGCTTTGCCTTACGTTTGGCCTTTTACCTGCTGTCCAACTCAATACTTTCATTCTTTGAGCGCAGCACTAAATTCGTTGTAGAAAGTCAAATTCGCGCACAACTCATCCATACGCCCACGCACATTGGTGGCTACAGTTCTTCGGTAAAGGTTTCGGTCAAAACATATACACATACCCACACATTCACTTACACAGCCGCATGGATGAGGTGTGTTAATATTTTATAAGGCTTCTTTATTTTGTTGGGAAAATTCGTTAAAAAGAGAATAGAATTTTTTCTTACCAAATAGCAGCTGTGAAAATATTTTCAAAAGCGTATGGCCAAAGAGTTCATGTGAATAGCAGTGGGGGTAGTGTTGTTGCCGTTCGAATTGGCTATTGTGGAATGACAATTAGTTGACATTTGGGTTCGAAAAAATGCATCGCGATCCATGTAGGTACTGAAAAACGAAAATGAGGGGAAAAAATTATATATTTTTTTTTATATATTCAAGAAAGAAGATAGTTTTGTTGTAATATTTTGGTCGCCGTATTAACCACCCCACATTTAAATGGATTATATGGACAATATGGACAATAACGGACAATGCGAACTGCAAAAAATTATGAAATGTGACACTGTGCGACACAATGGGACGAAAAGAAAAAACCAATAAGGCGATATATTTAGTAATTACGAAAGAGGAATCGCTGTAGAATATTGGGTAACCTTTTTTTGTATTCGGATATATATATATATATATATATTAGGCCGCGTCGATTTGTGGGGAGGCAAAAAAATCGCCCATTACTCTGTGAAAATCATATTCTAGGGATCAAAATAAGAAACTTTGCCGAAGGAACCATACCTCTAAAACTAATTCTGATGTCCCCCAATTTGGGTCGAACTTTTTAGTTTCTTTTCTCATGTAAAGGCCAAAAATGGTGATATTTTGAAATAATTGTATGGGGAACCCCTCAGGGGAGTTCCAGGGGGTATGCCCCTGGCATGGGTGGATCAGCCGTCCAAAGTTAGTGGGGGTCGGTCATAAATTTGGTCGGTCGATTGGAGCACTCTAAATGGGTCAAAGTGAGATTTTTCGTTCGACCCAAATTGGGGGACATCAGAATTCATTTTAGAGGTATGGTTTCTTCGGCAAAGTTTCTTATTTTGAACCCTAGAATACGATTTTCACAGAGCAATGAGCGATTTTTAAATCGACCCGCCCTAATATATATATATATATATATATATAAACTGTATGCCACTTGTGAACTAGTGAACTATATGTATATACGGTTTATATATACCCTACCAGAAGATTTGATTTTGGCAAATGGCGTCGTACGCCAATCATATTTGACACCAGTTCGCAAGTGCTGAACAGCTGCAGTATAATAGAGCACAAGCAATGGAGCGCGTAAAGTTCAAAATAAAGATGTCCATAACTTAAAATCGCATATGGCGAAAACCCTGAAAATTTTACGTGCTTCAATTAGTCCTTGAAATGAGGACTAGTTTTTGGGAAGAGGTTAATCCGAGCTTGGCCACAACTAGTGGAGAGCTCTTACCTACTCCTCCAAAGTAAATGGAAATTTGATACTGAAGTAAATTTAGACATAGACGATTTAAATTTTGCGGGTATATCGATTCGACAACTATAATATACTTTTTTATGGTTTTGCTAATAACTATGCGCAAAATAGACCAGATTTGTGGTGAGACAACTTTAATCTTTGCTGTGCGATATTGCGCCAACTCTCTTTGTATTCATTGTTCGTGACCATTTGATCCAAAATTCGGCCCACATATGTATTATCAAGGTGGATTTTGTGCCACCCCATTGGAAGATTTTATACTTTTTGCAAATGGAGTTGTACCTCAATCCCATTTGACACTTGTGAACTAAACAGCTGCAGTATAGAAACAAATAACCACAGGAACGATGTTCTCCACAAGATCTTGAAATAATTGTGTCGATTTTCTTTGCCAGTAATAGATCGATTGTGCAGCGCGAATATCCATGACGATTTTCTAATCGTGCGCCATCAACTGGGCAAACATTTCCACGTTTAGTTGCCTGACTGGAGCAGAATGGAACCACACAATACCTTGCAGGGTGTGGGCGCCACCGAACTAGTTGCTCAGTCAAGAATATCGTTGCTGAGAACTAAAAATGGGCAAAGATAAATGACTTCCTACGGCCGGGATTGGATAATCGGGACATGGTAAAAAGACGGTGCAACCGCACCCACAGCATCGGCCACAATGGATATTGCAAATGAAGCGTTGCCTGGCCGCGTAATCTTACGCTCTGGTGATTTGGCATAGCTACCAAGATTTAACCATCCCAAAGTACATCGTTCTGATCATTTTCGGGTTTATCTTTATATGGGTTTATCTCTTTTTCTTTTAGTACTGACCAATATGGCAAAAAAAGCAACAGCACGATTTCATATTCATCAAAGCCATAAAAGCAGCCAAATTTTAATATTTTTGTATTAATAGAAGCTAAAAAATATTATATTATATCGTCCCCTTAGTATTAAAATAGCCTATAAATATTTTGATGTTTTGAGAAAATGAATTTCAAACTTTTTGTCGAAAGTAGCTCTCACTCAAATCTCGTTATGTCTGTAAATATTTATTATTTTTTGACTGACGTTTTGACCCACTTTGTGGAACTAGAATTTGACAAAATTTTGACCACATATAAAATCGACGATGGAGAATCCAAAAATTCAAAAAAAAAAATAATAGCCTATGAGCACATAGGCTATTGTTATACTAAGGGGACGATATATGAAATACTTTTTGTGGAAAACAGGTGAATTTTCAAAATACACCCAACTCCCTTTTTACACGTTCCTTTTTACACGATTTTGAAATAACACGGTTCGCTAACAAATTTACTTACACGAAATTTTCGTTCTAGCACGAATCTCGAAACGAAATATGTTTTTCCAAACAAAACATAATCCCTAAAAGAATGCCTTATTAAGTAAAATTTTTCGTGTAAGATTAAGTAAAGATACACACATACATATGTTCCCTCAAAAAACGATGCAATAAGTACATTTTAGAACTAATCAAGTTCGACTGTGAATCAGAATTTCAAATTAATCTTTAGTTTTGAATAATTTTTTACTAAAAAAAATAATAATTTTGAGAGATGGAAATCTTTATTTAAACTTTACGCGTTCCATTGCTGGTATGTTTGTATACTGCAGCTGTTTAGTTCCCAAACGTCAAAAACGATTGACTTACGAAGACATTTCCATAAATATATATTATACATTTTCGGATAGCGTGGTTATTTTTGCGCCACCTTGCATAAGCTCGGGAAAGCTAGAAACAGTCGCTAATAACAGACTTTGTTACAACAAAACAAGCCAACAGAAGCAGTTAATAATTTGAATAAAACAGCAAACAGCTCTACAGATGATATCATTTTTGGTCCAGTCCGTAAGCATGCACTGGTTATCAAGTAGCGATGGATAGTTGGAAAATTGATTTTTATTTCTAATTTCAATTTGAATTTATGTATGTTTAGTACTTATGGATTGCATTTTAACTGTACACTAATTTTAATTTTTTTGTAATAAAATGGAATTGTTTGTTGTTTCATCGTTTACGAGTGAGGTGTCTGAATTCGAATATTTTGAAGATATGGCATTTTAAGGGGTTTTTTGTCTCATTAAATAGTACAGTATGTTTAAAATACTCTCATAGAATTTTAAGTCGATCCGAGTAAAATTCTAAGAGATAGACTCTTCAGAAGTTCCGCCCATTAGGCCACGTCAGTTGAGCGCCATTTTTTAAGTCGGTGGACACGATATCTCGAAAAGTTATGAAGCGATTTAGTTCACATTTTGTACAAATCTTTGAAATAACCTTATGTAGTTCTTGAACGAAGGATTTTTTTTTAATTACAACTATTTTTTTGAGCCAATGTATGTCGAAAATTTCATTAAAAGATGTGTTTTTTGGTTCAAAGCCTGTCAAAAATTCAAATTTTGATTTTTTTTTCTCTTCGTACAACAACGAGATTTATCTATGTACTAACGAAATCCGTTTGGTTTTTTGATTTTAGATGAACCAATAATGAGTTATGCTGTCCACGGCAAGAGCATTTTTTTTTTGAGACGTCAAGGAAGATGAGGTACCAACGGCTGAGTTTTCGAAATTTTTAAATAAAAATTTCACAAAATACTGTTTATATATGTATCTTAGATATAGTGAATTGTTTAAATAAAATATATGATTTTATATACGAAAAAAAAGTCAAAATATTATTTTTTTCAACCTCTGAAACCCACCTAATCCCTTAAGCGAAATGTCTTCGCAAAGAGTGTAAGTAAATCTTCTTTACATTTTTGGTGTCACTTTATAAGTGTATTAATTTTTTAAAGCATCTTTCATACCAAAATTTGCTAATTGCTTCTGGATCAATGCTCATGAATTTGATGCTTCTTCTCATTTGACAATCAATGCAGCAATATTTCACGGCAAACTAAATGTATGTTACAGGCAAAATTTTACGGCTGTGAAGTTAATACTTACCTTTAAATGATTTTTTAATGTTCTGAAACCTACCCTCAAATTTACCATATGTCGCATGTATTTTTTTACACGACATTTTTTTGCACGATTTTATAAGGAACATATCTACTGCGTAAAAAAGAGTTGGGTGCTTCTACTTCATACCTTTTCTATACTTTTTATAAACTTTACATCTTTTCACCTCTTGTGAGGACCTGATCATTGCTTGTGCCAAATTTTATTGTAATCATAGTTTAGATATTTGTACATTTGTTATAAAAAATATGACCTAACTTAAACAAATCTAACAAACGAGTTATAGACATCTTTCTTAACTTTATTTCGGTATATTTTTTTTTTTTGGATTTTTGTATCGACATTTTGTTCATTTTAAATTTCGACACATTATACCAGACTCGTAGTTACATAATCAGAAATAGTTACAAAATGAAACAATCAAACACAAAATCATGTTTTATGCTGTAAAAACAACAACTGTCTAAGTCTGTCTGACTTTTGGCTATTCAATAAACCGAAAAATTGGCGCAAATAGAAGATTTGATGAAATTCAGTTTTGCACAAAAATCACGGTCTTTCTAAATGCCATAGTTTAAAAAAAATTGTTTGAACTTGAATGTATGTTCACGAGGAAGTTTCCTATTCATTGCCGCTTAAATAATATATCCATAAATAATATATCCATTAATACATTTCGTTTTTTAGCCTCTACAATTTAATTTTTATTTTTTTAAAGGTGTCAGTTTTTATAAAGAAGTAGCCAATTTTAAATATTTTGTGTGTTTGTGAGTTTGTGCGTTCGGATGTTTGTGACTCAATCACAAAATATTTAAAATTGGCTACTTCTTTATAAAAAAGTTCAGTCAAGTAGGTGGCACAAAACTAATCACCCTATCGGGGGATGTGCAATTTTTACAAATGGAGTTGTACCTCAATCATACTTGTTATTTGTGAACTAGACAGCTGCAGTTTACAAGCAGACAAGCAATCGAGCGCTTATATAGGTATAGGTCCAAAATAAAGATTTTCATCACTCAAAATCTCATATGGCGAAAACATTCACAATTTTACGTGTATGTATTATAATTTTGTTCACAGAACGCTTATATGAAAAAGTTTAAGTGAATTGAGATAAAAAGGGTCGTTCAAAAGACCCGCCTAGATGTTGCTTTAAAATAAAATATGTAAAAATCTTTCAGGTTTCCCTATTTTTTATTCAAAATATGGCTCTTAATAATTTTAACGTGAAAAATTACATCATTTAAATGCCCACCATGAGCACTTCTACTGGTAAAATTCACATAACTGTCGGTTCATGAATGCCTATTTGTCGAGAACGTCGAGATATCGATGTTGAAAGTTATTTAGCAACACTTCGCAATATTTTCAACAGAACGGCCAGGTTTTGGTCAACCAGTCCGTTTTTTTATCCATGACAGAAGCAGTTTCTTGATATTTTTTCCCCGATCCTCATTCAATTTACCAACTTAACTCGGACAATTGTTTCCACCAAAAAATCACAAGTTTTGCGATATGTTGTTCTTAAATATCGACCATTTTCATAATAAGTTTCAATAAATTTAACGCGTTCTTAAATCGTGTAAAACTGTACATCTGTCTACTTGGCAAGTGTCAAAGCTGACATAAAAAAAGATAACGTCTAGGAATTATTCACTACTGATATTCATTCGTCATTTTTGAAAGACCCTTTATATAGACAAATATAAGTCTGTACCAAAATGCTCAGAATGATGAAATGAATCGATTTAGCTTTGAACATAGATGAAATAGGTCAATAACCTAATCCACCTCCATATGACGGTAAAAATTATGAATCCACAACAGAAATATGACGTAAGTAAAATTTAGGAAAATGGGCGGAGCCACGCCAACTTTGGCCGACTTAATTGAAGTGCGACTTATATATTATTGAGGACGGATAAAAACTACGCCCCTTTCTTTTATATGTTAATATTATTACAAGCTTTAAATTTCATTGTATATGATTATTTTTTTATTTAAAAATTAACAGTCAGCCCTAATAACATTTTACTGAATTGTGTACGGCTACATAAAGTTGGGTTTTGACCGAATTCGGTACGTCCGTACTTGCTTAAATTACAATATCCAAGTTGAGTAAAAATAAATGTAAACTGGCTTACAACTGGATTTAAATGAATAAAATACAACTTTAAAGATAAAAATAAAAAAATAACTGATTTCTTCCATTGCCATAAATACTGGCAGTTATTTAGATATATAGTTTACTTAAAATCTTTTAGAAAAAACGCCACCCTCTTTATGGTTATACAGGGTGGGCCATATAGCATTTGCTTATTGAACCACCTATTTTTTTGAGAATGGTAACACAAATGACATGTCAAATGAGTTCATAATTTACTTAAAGGTTTGACATTTACGAAATGCGACGCTATACGCTTGAACAAAATTGGGAAATATTGAAAACCTATTTCCAAAGTGGTGAGTCTTCTTCTTGTTGGATTTGGGACTCAGAAAATCCACACGTTACTGTAGAGAAGTAAATGCATCCACAACGAGTCACTGTTTGGTGCGGTTTTCGGTCTGGCGGCATCATCGGGCCATTTTTTTTCGAAAATGAGCGAGGAGCCGCGGTTACAGTAAATGGCGAGCGTTACCGTGACATGCTCAACGAGCTTTTGCTTCCAAAAATTGAAGAGGATGACATGGACGACATTTGGTTTCAACAGGACGGTGCAACTTGTCACACTGCCAAAGTTACACTTGAACTTTTGGCTACCGTTTTTGAAAACCTAATAATCAGCGAAATTCCGATATCAATTGGCCGCCTTGGAGCTGTGATTTAAGCCCGTTGGACTATTTTTTGTGGGAAGCCGTTAAGGGCAAATGCTATGCGAACCATCCAGAGACGATTGATGGTTTCAAACCCGAAATCGAAGTTGCCATTTCTGAAATTTGAGCCCAAACAATCGAAAATGTGCTTAAAAATTGGGTTGATCGAATGGCCTACTGTAAAGCCAGTCGTGGCAGTCATTTGAACGATATTATTTTTTATTCATAAATGACAATGTTCAATCTTCAAAATAAAATAAAAAGTTTGAAAAAATATAGATTAGTTTGAAAAAATATAGATTAGTTTTTTTTATAGCCGATTCAAAAAGCAAATTTTACATGGCCCACCCTATAAATTTGGCATTTATTTTTTATTCAAATTTTAATAGAGTTGGAAATTGTGATGAATTTACTGAATTTGTTAAAAAAATTGGAAATTAATTAAAATTAATCAGAAGTGGTGCGTTATTTTTCTCGACGGGTGAATATGTTCCGAATATTTAATTTTTTTTGAAACACTCAGCATTATCGTTTTTTTCTTAAATTACAGTTTCAATCTTTGTCTATTTTATTGCTCTTTCACCAAAGTGATATTTCATACCTTCGTTGCATTTTTTCACAAAGTCGAACTACATTTCGGTTTAAAAATTTACTAAAGAAAATTTTTAGTTTTTTTTTTAATATGGAAATAGTGATTTTTTTTATTTTTATTTTTTAATATATTATATTATTTTTTTACTTACTCACTGTAGCACTAAACTATGCGAGCATGGCCAAGGGCCATCACCGACTGTTGCGTTTCACGCACAGGATGAGTATTTATATAGTATACGAGTCCTGTAACACAGCAAATCACTAATATGTCCTGCATTTGTTTTGCTTTTTCCATATGAGTACAAACACATGCCAGTAGATGCACACACATAAGTATGTAAGTGTGTATGCATTCGCAAAATGCTTTGCAATTGGCTCCAACGGCGAAAGGGTAGCAAATTCAGAATGTCCTTGCCATAAGACGTCAAAGCTGTGATGCCCGGTAAATCGTATTGGGCGAGCGGCTGCTTCGTAAAAAAACGAGAACTGTTGTGTGCTGCTCGTGCACCAATCAGAAAGCAGTGTTGTGGGGAGATAACGGTACTACCAACCAACAGTGGTAATATTTTAGTTTGTACCGTTAGTTTGAGTTACTTTCTAAGCTGCGATTAGCTTGATTTTAGATTGATACATGTGCAAGATACCAGCAGATGAAGAGGGGAGGAAAATGTAGAATAGCTGAAGTCAATTCAATAACTGAGATTCGATGATCGTGAAGAAAAAGTGATGCGGGGAAAACTGATAATGAACTTACTGTTGATTTATTTTCTTCTCAAGCGACTAGGCCACATTGTATACGGCAAGTAGGTACATATGTTTAAGTATATGTATTTATAAGTGATTGTAACTTACGGCATTTAAAAATAGCTAATTATAGAAGAAGATACCGCTTTTCATATTTAACATTTCTTTACCAAAGAAACAAAGAAAACAAGAAGAAATAAAGCGAAACAAAAATACTTAAAAGCGCTTACTTATGTAGTTATTGGCCATCTACTATAGCTAGCACCGCACTTTGTGGCGTCATGGCTGGGGTCAATGAGCTGCAGCTGCGTCGAGCCCGCTCGCAATGTTTTGGCTTGTACAAAGTACCGCTATACATATTTTTGGAGCTTCTGATATACAAATTGCCAACCGACCAACAAGCGAAAGAACGAAAATGAAAATAAGTTAAAAAACCCAAAAAAAAGCAACAAACTAAAACTGAAAAAAAGTGAAGCAATAAGACAAGAATTTCGGTTTTCAACAAAAGAACAGTTATTGCTGTTGCGTTTTACGACCGCTACAAACCGCTTTTGTCACTATACAGTGTACGTTGTTGCCGTTGTTGTTGTGTTTGCCGTTAGCCGTATTGGCATTTTTATTACACACACGAAAAATTTCGCCAAGAAAACATACATACATAAGTAAAAGTTGGTTAACTTGCCGAAATTCGTAAGTTCTGCGTCAGCGTCAAGCGATCGCCAGCGGTATCCGTAGTAGGAGGCGGGATGAACGGGTGGAACGGCAGTTTGGTTCGCGCGGAAAGGTATTATATTTAGTTTTATTTGTTTGAGACATCACTTCGCGTGGTGTGGCTTGTAGTTGTTGCTGTCACACGATACCGCTTTGTCATTGTTTTATTTATTTTCGCACATACGTATGAGCAAGCTTACATAAAGAGGTACATACTTACGAGTATGTCCATCCATTATCAATTTACTCACTATGCTTGCCTTGCTGGAAATGCGCTTCTTAAGGGAATACTGAATGCGGTGGATGTGACCGTCTACAGCTAATGGGCGAGACATCGGTTGGTTTAGCTTAGCTTAGCTTTGGAAGAAGATTATCAGCAGCTATTGAGTAATGAGCGGAGTTAATTTGGGTTTCGGCTGCGGAGTTAATTTGGTTTTGTGTGCTGTTTTATTTATTAGAACTCAATGTTGGTGTTTGGCGTGAGACCTCTTGCTGCTGATAAGAAGAGTCTCCGTACTGTTGCCAAGCTTACGGTATGCCTATAAATTATTTCATAAGTCTGTTGCGAATAGCAGCGTTTGTGGTAAACGAATGAAATAATAAAAAAATAGAGGTTTGTTAGTTCGGTCGTAATTAGCGTGACTACAAAAGTTTTGTTTCCCTGAATATCTAATTTACCTCATCATGTTTCATTGATCGTGGTAAAATAATGCGTTAATTGATAAAATAACCCATTGGGTGAAAGATAGCGCATTGAGCCAAACGAGACAAAATCTTCCCAATTCACTTTTACACTAAATCGAAAAACTTGCCCACCCGTTAAGCTCCATGATATAATCATCCCCCAAACTAATGTCTCAAAATATCTCGACATGCATTTGATAGCAAACTCACATGGAAAACCCATGTTTTCACCAAAACGGAAGGCTCTCGGAATAAAACTCAAAAGCCTAAATTGGTTACTACATAGAAATTCTCATGTTTCTCTTGAAAGTAAGCTCTCACTGTCTTGCAACCGATCGATTACTCGAAATACTTCAAAGACTCCAGTCGAAAACCCTCAGAATGATCTCAAACACCCCTTATTATATTCCAAATTCATCGTGATCTCAAAGTACCCACAATAATTGAAGAAATAAGAAAATATGAAAATAAATAAGAAAGTTTACTAATCAATCAATCCTCAAAAATAAGTATACCCGTGTATAATCGAAATTTTTCTGCTACAGATTGCTTCACTTCTGGTCAAACTCTTCAAAACATATTATCTTTATAATTTTATGGTATTATGGCTCATAGCTAGTGTAGAATCCGATCGGTAGCCCTAAAGTCAATTTTTTAATCAATTCTCTATTATTGGAGCCATGCTTCACAATAAATGCAGTAGCAACAAATAAAAGTTGATTTCACTAGCAGGTAATTAATACCTTTCCAAATTTTTGAGTACATATTTTGAAATATCTAATATCTAAGAATAAGGGAAAATAAAATAAAATATTTATTTTTTTATAAAATGGTATTAGTTAAGTACTGTTCAGGCTGAAAGTTGCTCACGTGTTAGTGAGACAGAAGGTCGACTATGTCGGGACGACGAGGAGAATACTCAAGACATTTTATGTGAATGTATGGTATTTGCGTATTGTTGTATGGTCTATTATTGTTATGCATTCTACCACAAAATGCTTCCTTGGCACTCATTAGGAAGTCTGACGGCGCTTAGGGGCTGTGTGTTTAGTATGTAATATACAAATAATCTTTTGCATCGCACTGGCCCTCCGTTCGTATGTTATGGTACCTGATGTTAATTTTTATATATAGTACAACCGGCTTCCTCTATCTAAGTCAAGTCGTGGTGAAAGCAAAGGTGCTTCGGAAATACCAAACCAAAATCGCTTATGCGGTTATGTTTAGTAGGTAGGAAGATATACATTTGTTAATTATGCAAAAGAAAAGATTATCCGGTTATATTAAAAAAAAAAGTGTTTCCTTCAAAATATTCCACATCTGAAATCGAGAATTTTGATCCTGAACTTTGATTGTGGAATGATCAATATTAACTGTCTTTTTGTTGCCAGGCGTTGGAGAGTGGCGAATAGATGAAGCAACTCTCATAAATAAATATACGTTGGCAGCACTGGAAAATATTAGTTTGGAAACACATGAGTACTAGTAATGAAACTTGCTTAATGTCAGAAAAAGGAGTTGGCAGCATTGAATACCAGTGAAGTTACACCAGTTTTATGAGGACCTACCATACTTGCTGGTGGCGGATCTTGCTCGGTAAATTTGTTGTGCTTTCACACAGAAATTTTTCATCAAGCGAGCAGGGCCCTAACATAGTGAACAGAAGAACAGTTGAGCTCCAGGTCACATAAAAATTGTATCCTGAAATCTTTAAATTTAAGTAATTAGATTGTGTTGTGGCCACTCTTGTGACCAAGGAACATGACTCGTGCCCTAATTAGAGCATGATGCATTCAAATTATAGATTTTTTTTTTTAATTTAGGCACAGTACGGAAAACCTGCAAATACATTTTTTTAATAAAAAAGGTTCTCTTAAAACTAGGTTATTCGTCGTCTTTGTCTGGTAAACGAAAACGGCTAAGTTCCATCACGGCTCTAATCTTATATAGGGGTTTCCAAGCAGAGGTGTTATTTTGATATTCAAAGAAAAATTCTATTTTTTAATATATGTAAATGATCGGATGTTTATTTCATTATAAAGAAGAAGGTGTGCCGTTAATAGTGGAAAATAACATCAGGAAAATGACCGCACTTACAGGACAATACCCTTTCCGTGAAATTTTCGATAACCGAATTGCAAAGAGGCTGCCCTATGACCTCGTCCTCGATAGCCTCACGAATTCCATCTTTGAGGTCTTGAAGCGACCCTGGGCTGTTGGCGTAGATCTTCTCTTTCACGTGGTCCCAAAGAAAAACGTCACAAGGTGTTAAATCACAAGATCTTGGTGGCCAATTGTGATCACCTCTTCGAGAGATAAAACAGTCCGGAAACTTTTCCCGTAAAGGTCAATGGTTTCGTTCCTTCTGTGGCACGTAACGCCGTCTTGTTGAAAAAAAGGTTGCCCAGATCAATACCATCCAATTCTGGAAAACCCTTTAGTTTTATAGCTCAGTGCATTTTAGTGTATACAAATTTTAATAAAACACCATTGATTTTTGACATTGTTTTTGTTGACGATGGTAAGCGTTTTCTTCCGTATAAAAGATTCTAGCTTCTACTTTGTATGGAAAACTAAACAATAGATCGGCAGTTGGCTTAAAGACTGACTGCTACTTACACCTGCCTTGTATGGAGAAAATACGCATCACAGTTAGGGAAAAAATTGTCAACGTTAATTTTGAGCCAATTCAAACTTGCACTTCATTATAGTAACATTTAATGGGCTAAACACTTTGATTAAAAACTTTGAAATTTTGATGAAAATTTGTCGAATTTTCATAAATCTTTTAAAAAAATTAAATTTTTATTCATATGATATGTGTTGTTGAATGAACGAACAATTAAAAAAAATGAATGGAAATTAAAAAAAAAAAAGAAAAATAAACAAAACCAATCAAAATATTGTATGTATAGTAATCAAATATTATATTATTATTATGACCGTGCATTTATTATTGATGACAGATTTGTTTTTTTTTTTTTCAAGTGAATTCGTTGACTGTGTAGTTGAATTTTTTTCACATGCTTCGTCGAATAATGTAATTTGACAAGCCTTTCGTATAAGTGATCTGTATTACGTAATTTTTGTTTTTTTTCTTTCTCCGTACCCGGTATGAACAATTTTTGTTTTGGTTTTTCTTGCTTCAAGATTCTACCGGCCAAAATTTCCAATTGGGTATTGTTAATCAACGGTATATGTAAGCATATAATTTGTGCTTTGTAATTTACTATACATACATTACACATTTATTTACGTACAGTCATTCCTTTTTATCAAGAATATTTAATTATCACTTAAAAGACACGATGCAGCGTTTTAGTGGGTGGAAATTTTCGACCTAAATTTTGCAAACGCAACAATAAAAATCGAAAAGTTCCTAGCTTTCAGTTTCATCATTTTATAGTCTAACTGACTTAAATACTTCGAAATACAACCGGCACATATACCTATATATAAATATACATATATTGTCGTCAAAGATCTCATAAAGGATGGACGCTTCGAAATATAGAAGCTCAGACGTAAGGCCACTAAGGCGGCTGAATGAGTAAACTGTTCTGTGATTTTTTAGAGAAATTAAAAATGAAATCGAGGTTAGAAAAAAGTTTCTTTGGGTACATTTCATTGTCTAACAGCAGTAATTCTTTCAGAGTGAATATTGTGTGACTTTCTTGGAATTGAATTCATGTATTTCGAAAGTTATTTAAGCAGGACATATTGAAATTTTCTGTCAGTAGTACTGAAATTGAGTGACAGAATCCGCCTGATAGTTGAAATTCCAAGTGAACCAATTGAAAATTGTTTAAGTTATGTGGCGGCACAACTTCAAAAATTAAGTTTTGTGATAAACGAGTTTAAGGGAGTTCGATACGCACTGGACGTATTCGCCCAAAAACTCGCAAATCTATATTAGTATTTAGAAAATTTCTCTAGATATATTCTTTTAGAACAGTATTTTTGAGTCCCCAAGAGATCATTTGAAAAATATTTTGTTTTGAAAAACTTAGAGTGGTCTAAATGAATGCTTTCGCCAGTCCCACTGTTAGGCTCCTAGTTTCAACACATTAGGCATTAAAAAGTAGGATAGGGAGAAATTGATAATCACTTTAAAATTAAATTAATTTTATAAAGCTATTAATATAGACTTGTTACATACATAAGCTGCTTTCGATTCACCACTCCTCGGCAACAACAGTTCAGCAATATGCAAGCGACTTTGTTAGTACCTGGCCGCTTAGCTCACAACAGAGGTACTTAGGCCAGTGGTATCCTTTTTGTGCTGCAGTGCTGCCAATCAAGTGCAACGTTTGATTCAGATTCTTTTATTCACTACTCGCTAGGCGATTGATAAACTGAAGGCAGCTAAAATGTTTAAACTCGACTTCACCAAATTTAACAAAAAAAAATCTTTTGGAATTTTATTTCTCCCCTTGTTGTTGTTATTGTTGTTGTTGTTTTAGAAGCATAAATATTCCCCATATATAGGGTGTTTTTTTAGCTGCAGAGATCTTTCAATTTTGATAACTATGATTTGACAGCTGAGAATGACATTTGGCTTGACATTTCTGTTCAGTAAGGTTTGGCAAGTCACTAACGACAGAAATTTATGAAAAAAAGTCGTCGAAAATTGGACTGATCGAATGGATTATGTAAAAATAAATGCCATGAAATTATCTACCTGATAATAATCAAAAAAATGTATTCCAAAAATATTTCTGTTTGGTTTTATCAAGTTATCAGTATTCTAGCTCTTAAAAAACACCATTTACATATGAGGAATGTGACGGTCCTTGGCCGAACTCGGTCGTTCCGGTAGCGTAGACCCGACTTTTGTAGGCACGATTCTCAGTGCTTCGTGGTGGTAATCACAACTTTGAATTGATTGATCTAAAAACAACCACACAAAGAAAACTAGTTAGTTTTACAGTTACTCTGGTATCTAATCGAAGTTTTTTTTCTGGTTTTGAAATTAACAAAATGGTGGCTTCCACCAAAAACGAATACTTGAAATTTCAATGAAAAGAATTTAATTTATTGTTTGTTAAAATAAAATTATGCAAAGACTTCTTCGATCAGTTACTTGTTTTTTTATAATTCCAATAAGCAGTATAAGTTTAAATCAAATCCAACGGGATGTTCTTGAATTGCCTACTTCGAAAGCATAGTTTCGAGAAAAATGCATTCAAAGGTCTTTAATCATATTTGGATATCTCGAAAACTATTGACTCAAATGACACGACAAAATAAATGTTTCAACCTTTTAACTGCTCCTAATCTTTTAATTATCGGCCGCTAGAATACAGTTTATAAACGCCCACCTCATCACCCATTTTATATACATACATGCGTTACACCTCGTAACGTTGCTCAATATTGAGCTCTCCAGCATTTTACAAACGCCGAGTATAACACATGAATGTAATATTCAAATTTGATATCCACTTGATATCCGTGCAAGTGCAGTTTTCTAATAAAATAAAAATTATTTTTAATTCTTTTGGTACTTGAGAAGATTCTAGCCTCAAGTTTTGGCTCCGGTATGCAAATCACACTAATTAGTAAGTCTTTCGGTAGGTGCACCCCGTGCATTCTTACCCCAAATGGAACTATTTTGTTTATTCGTGTACTAATTGAAAAAAATAAATGAATCTCATTACCAACGATGATGCCAGGTTAAAAATTCGATTCAACTCTATTTGATTTTCAATCCATTTATCCTTTCAGAGTTTTAGGTCAAGGACTAGTTAAACTTCTTAAAAAGATCTAAACCGCTAAGATCTAAGCTACTTAGTTAGGGGATGGAAATGAAATACAGGCCTTAGGGCCACCGAGTGTCTTGTCTTAGACAAGCAACCTGGCTGATCTAACCTAACCTATCTTGCGGTTTTATCTCCGGTGTGCATCAATTTAATGGATGCAGAAAAATACAAAAATATTCAATGAAAGTTTTTGATTTTTTCTTCTTTTTTATTGACAGTTAATGCTTGTTCATTGAACGATAAGAAAGCCAAGTGCATGCAAATTTTATATGTAGTTTTCATAAATTAGCTATTAGTGAGAAGGGCATATAAACTCGTTGCATCTACAACAACGATTGCAGTAGGAATTCGGATTACAACACAGCGAGATCTTTAATCTTGTTTTGGCAATTTTGCTATATATATTGTATTTGTCTTCTTGAAGATTAATTTGCATGGTCAGGGACACCTCTCAACTGTTGTTGAGTGTGTTATGAGCTCTCTTGTATTGTCTGCCTTTAGAAGGCTACTAACGCGATCCAATGTATGATAACTCAACAATGGTGATTTTTTGCTATTTCAACTATTTTGCCGATTCATACGATTTAAACTTAAAGGTTTGACATTTACGAAATGGGACGCTATACACTTGAACAAAATTGGAAAATATTGAAAACCTTTTTCCAAAGTGGTGAGTCCTCTTCTTCTTCCACGGTTACAGTAAATGGCGAGCGTTACCGTGACATGCTCAACGAGCTTTTGTTTCCAAAAATTGAAGAGGATGACATGGACGACATTTGGTTTCAACAGGACGGTGCAACTTGTCACACTGCCAAAGTTACACTCGAACTTTTGGCTACCGTTTTTGAATTCCGCTATCAATTGGCCGCCTCGGAGCTGTGATTTAAGCCCGTTGGACTATTTTTTGTGGGGAGCCGTTAAGGACAAATGCTATGCGAACCATCCAGAGACGATTGATACTTTAAAACACGAAATCGAAGTTGCCATTCCTGAAATTGGAGCCCAAACAATCGAAAATGTGCTTAAAAATTGGGTTGATCGAATGGCCTACTGTAAAGCCAGTCGTGGCAGTCATTTGAACGATATTATTTTTTATTCATAAATGACAATGTTCAATCTTCAAAATAAAAAAAAAGTTTGAAAAAATATAGATTAGTTTTTTTTTATAGCTGATTCAAAAAGCTAATTTTACATGGCCCACCCCATATTAATAAAAATAGTGAAATCTGAAAACATCTAAATTTGTACATGTTTTATTTTAAAACAACACTATATATGAGAGGATTCTGTGCAAAAATCCCCCATAAACTCCCTAAAATTTTTTACGCATATATGGAACGTATATTTCTTCTATGAGTCTGTATCAATTTCAAGCTCGTGGAATTTATTCTTTTAAAAGCATATTTAAATATGCCCTTGAAGAAATATAGTACCCCAACATTTTGACAAGTTATGACTATTTATTTATATATTTTTACTAGCGTACCCTCGCCCGCTTCGCTAGACGATAAATTCAATGATTTGCTGAAAGAGAATAAAATTAATACGAAACAAAGCAAATTCTTTGATACAATTTCATTCGAACTTTATTGTAACACTTTTTGGTAGACAACGTTTTTGGTTTTTTCATCTTTCGCGTGAATAATGACGATGGTTTGCCAACTCGTGAGTAAGCTACATACAATTGTCCATGAGAAAAAATTAGGTATTCTAAATTAATACCGCACATTTGTAGAGACTGTCCTTGCGCCTTATTAATTCTCATAGCGAAGGCAAGGCGAATAGGGAACTGCAAACGTTTGAAATCGAATGGTAAATCCGCCGGAATCAGTGGAATTCAGGGTATCAAAATGTCTTCTCCTTTGTACTTCCCTTTCAAAATTGTTGCTTCGATAACGTTACCCATTAGCTTCTTCACAGCGAGTCTGGTACCGTTGCAAAGTCGGGGCACATTACTATTGCGCAGCATAATAATCGGTGCTCCAATTTTTAATCGTAAATTATGAGGTGGTAAGCCTGACAAATCGAGTGAGTTTAAGAATTCAGTTGGATAATTTACGACCTCATCTTGATCAGTAATAGTGTCCATTGACTTATACGCAACTATGTCACCAGGTATTTGATCCAAAATAGCTGAATTTATATCATTGACGTCCTTATTTTTCCCAGCTAAAATTGCTCTTTCGCTGAGTCAATCATGGTTTTTGTAATGTTGAACTATGTTTGGAAATACACTCTGTATCAATGCCTCTTTAGACTGTGCAAAAGTGCAGAAATTGTTAGGCAATGTTAATATATCATTCCTGTTGTTTTTGAAAAAAGGTTTATTTTTTTTGGTTAAAAAGTGTTTTTTGAAGTTTTGAAAAACACTTCGCTCTAACAAATTTCTTCTCAGTTAATTGCTGAAAATTAAATATTTTGAAAAAACTATTTTTTTTTAATTTAACGTTTTTGAGAAAATTTTGTTCTTGAAAAAATTTCATACTTTTGTAAAAGTTTAAATTGATTTGTTAAAAAAGATTTTTTTCCGCTTTGAAAAATACCCCCTCGAAAAAATGTATTCTCTATTAATAGTAGAATATGAAATGCTTTGAAAACACCTTTTTTTTAATTTTGTTTGGTTTTCAGAAAATTTTGTTTTGAAAAAATTTCATACCCTTGAAAAAGTTTTATTTTATTTTATTTGTTTAAAATTTTTGAAATTTTTTTTTTGTAATTTTAGAAAAACACCTCTTCGAAGAAATTTCTTTTATCTTTTTGAGGAAAATTTGGTTTTGAAAAAATTTCATGCTTTCGAAATTTTTTTATTTTACTTTATTTCTTCAAAATTTTTTAAAACAATTTTTTTATAATTTTCGAAAAACACCCCTTTGAAAAAATGTTTTCTATGTGTCATAGTGGTATTCCATTAACTTTTAGGATTATAGTCAAATACTTACAAATATCTACGCTTTCACAAATAGCAACAATAAACAAATTTCCTCAAAACCAAAAAATTTACTTTTTTTCTAAAAAAATTCTAAACAAACAACGTAATAAATTTAGAATTTTGTGTTCACGAAAAAACAGTATTGTTTTTATTGTATTAACTGAAAACCAAAATGTTGCAAAAAATCAAAACAAAACTAAATTATTTTTTTGTGTTCATTTGGTCCATATGCTCCATAAAAAGTTGATATGGTAAATAATATGCAGGGTCTGATACACGCAAATTTCCATTGACCATTATAGTGACAAAATTATCGATCACCAATTCCAACAGGATTTCAAAATCAGAGTTGGAATGAGTTGTTGTGTGGTGTACTTCTGAAAAAATGAGAAATAAACAAAATAAATCTAAGAATTCGAATTCTAACTTTATCTTGTGTATGTTCTTATTACCTTTGAATTTTTCCAATGAAGCATCATTCATTTAAAATTTTCCAAGAATTTTTTTTATCATTTCGCGTTTCTTTCCTTTTTCATTCGATTCCAACATTTGTTCATAGCCGAAAACATCGTTTGCAAACGCATTCATTTCCATATAGAATTGGTCAAAGAAAGCATTGCTCAATTGAATTGAAACATTATTTTCATAAATACTTAGGACCTTAACTAATGCACCTTGGTACATACCTAACGCAGATATTCATCGCGACCTTGACATCGATACAATTGATGAAACAATACAAAGCGCTAGCAGAAGACACATAAATAGACTATTAACGCATACAAATCCTATGATGAGAAGACTACCAAATAAAGAAAAATCTACCCAAAGTCGGCTTAACCGTCAAACACCAACAGATCTTGCAAAATCCTTGTAATCAATTGTCAACTAATGGTATATGTCATTGTTTGTTAACCACTTGTTTTTAAATAATATGTATATATTTCTTCTAAATGAGCTTGGGGGCATTGGCCCTTCAATATCACTCTCATTCCATCTTTTTTAAATCAAATTACTTATTGTCTAACGACAGGTGTAACATTTTATGGAAGCAATAAAAAAAAAAAAATTTTCATTCGAATCATTTGAAATTTCTGTATACAATAACGAAAAATTCAAAAAAAGTTGTACACATAAAATGAATGTCGATTCGAAACTTACTTTAATCTAAGAATCGAGCAAGTTTTGTTTTGTACAATATTTTGATTTTTTCTTTTTTTTATATGAAGAAAATATTTAAAAGACATTTTTTTTTGCTAAAAACCTTCCCCTAGTGGATCCCTATAATATGAAAAAAGAACGAATAAAATTGGCCTCGTATCGGCCCAAAAAAATGCGTACAAACGAACATCATTTCATTTTTATATACTTATATAGATTTAATAAAATTTTATGAAAATATTCTTCGTTCTTTATACGAGGTGGCAGAAAATTAATCGTCCTATCGGGAGATTTATAACTTTTGTAAAAACAAAATTGGATGATTAGTTTTGAGCCACAGGATTTATAAAAATTTGCCAAATTTTAATTAAAAAATAAAATTGGGTACGCATTTTCATAGTTCATTAAATTTTGGTATATTGAAATTACTCAAAATTTTTGTTGAATTTTGATAATTTGTTTCCCTGACGGTGTTGCGTATTTTCTCCATATGGCGAAATTCCGGAATAAAGCCATGAGAAAATCAGTGTGATTTCTTGGGAACTTTCAACCTACACTTTATTAAACTAAAAGTTATTGGGCTATAAAACTGCTTACCCACTATTATTTTTTTCTAATTGAAAGGTTTGAAATTTTAATGACAATTTAGCCAATTTTTTTAAATTTTGTATAAAGTTTTGAATATGAACTTACATCGTTTTTTGTAAGATATTTTTTATAAAAAAATTATATCTAATAATGAATATTAAGAGATCGTAATCATGTTGAGAGGAAATGAAATTATTTTCAAAAATTATTAAAATTATGTGTTTGTTTGACCAAAAAGTCAAACGTTACATGCATTTCTTCAAAATGAATAACATTTCTGAATAACAGAAGTTATGTATGTACCTACGTATATAAATTTGCATATATTATAACTGTTTTGGACTGCTCTGAATCATAATAACATTTCCCACACGTCAAATTTGAATTCTAGTAGCATATTTTCAAAAATTGGGTTACGCAAATGTCAATAATGATGAATGTACATACATATGTTTGTGAATACGTACATATGTATGTGTGCACCTACGCTTGGCACTTCGAGAAGAAATCCTGCACGTACGCTTAATTCATTTGGAATATTTACATAGTACGCGAGTGGCAACGCCAATCACGCCCTCTGCTTTCCCTATCCACACACATACAGCCATCCACATCAATATACTTGCATCCATACATACATACATATTTAACCAATTTATTGGCTGCTTGCGGAACTTTGGCGCAATGAAATTCTGAAATTTCTCTTACACTCTGGCGCTCACTCTCTTGCACATAATATTCTTGAGCCATAACAATATCAACCCATTGAGGGCTTTTGTATACTCGTATTGCTCTCTTTGAATGCTTCTTCTGAATTTACAGATAATTTTGGCACTTCGTGGCGGCTTTCTTTCGCCGACACACTCTTTTGACAACAAGCAAAAGCTATCGGAGAAGTACAAAGGCAACAAAAAACACATCTGGCATGTATGTGTTTGTATATTTGTATGTTTGTGTTTGAGAGCGTGTTGGGTAATAAACTGAAGCAATCTACCTACCTACAATCGCTGTTCGCTGTTCGCAATTCGCTTATCTCGCTCGTTCGTTGTTTCTCTGCTTTGCTCCGCTCACATTTTTCGCTTTTCGTTATTGTTTTGATTACATTATTCTTAACTGCGGCGAAGTAAGAACGTTCGATGACCTTTTGCTGGAGGAACATCGCTTTTTGCTGTTGCTTTATTTTTTTTGCTTTTGTTTTTTTTTCCTTTACAATTTTTTCTTGTCATTAATGCTGTTTGTTTGCTTGTGGCATTGTTGTTCTTATTGTTATTGTTATTGCCGTTGCTGGTGTGGCGGTTGGCTGTTGGCTTTTAGCCATTGTTGCTGGTTCGGTTTCTTGACTAGCGGTACTTCTTAACTTGTTTTTCGACTTGGTAACTGCAGCACATTGGCAATAAGAACCACAGTCCAACAATAACAATAGCAACGCTAGTAAGTTGATATGTATCCAGATATGTACATATGTATTTATGTATGCTTGTATTTTATTATTTCCCGCTTGAGCGTCGACGCTAACTGCGTTATTGGTTTTTCTTGGCGTGAATGCGAATGGATCGACGACGACAACAGCAGCAGCAGCTGTTGCTGATGGGAACTGATCGTTGCCGCGGCTACCGCTGCTGTCAGCGTGTATTACGAAATCAGCATCCAAACTTTAATGCTTGCGCTCACACACATGCATGCATAGTAAATACATACATACATTAACTCGGACGAGTCCACACATCCGCTCGTTCATTTGATGAAGCTGTGGGAAATAAAGAATTGATTTTAATGTTTCCTCAATGCAATTTGTTTTCCGATTTTCAACACATTTTTTTATATTTTTGCAATTTCGTAAATAACTTTGTATTGTTTTTCCATTTTGTGTTTTTGTTTGCTTACGGAATGCATTTTATAATTGCATTTCAATAATCTGCATTAAATAATCGCATTAGCACATATTAGCGAAAACAAAAATGCATAAAATTTGTTGAGAAATGATACGAGAATTGAAGAAAAAATATAATACAAAATGAAAGAAAAAAATTTGATTTTGCAAATACGTTGAGAATGCGAGTAATTTGCGGAACATTATTTTTCCTACACACACATATATATACGAGTATATACATACATATATTAGGGCGGGTCGGTTAAAAAATCGCTCATTGCTCTATGAAAATCGTATTCTAGGGATCAAAATAAGAAACTTTGCCGAAGGAACCATACCTCTAAAACAAATTCTGATGCCCCCCAATTTGGGTCGAACTAAAGTCCTCTCTCGACGAACAAAACTAACACTCTACAAGGCTCTCATCATGTATGGCACAGAAGCTTGGACGATGACAACATCCGATGAAGCGACGCTTGGAGTGTTCGAGAGAAAGATTCTGCGGAAGATTTTTGGACCTTTGCACGTTGGCAACGGCGAATATCGCAGACGATGGAACGATGAGCTGTATGAGCTTTACGACGACATAGACATAGAGCAGCGAATAAAGATCCAGCAGCTACGTTGGCTGGGTCATGTCATCCGAATGGATACAAACGCTCTGGCTTTGAAAGGATTCGATGCGGTACCAGCTGGTGGTAGTAGAGGAAGAGAAAGGCCTCCTCTGCGTTGGAAAGATCAGGTGGAGAAGAACTTGGCTTCACTTGGTGTGTCCAACTGGCGCCGGTTAGCATGAGAAAGAAACGACTAGCGCGCTTTGTTAAACTCGGCCAAAATCGCTTAAGCGGTTATCGCGTCAATTTAGAAGAAGAAGAAGGAAAAAGAGATCTATTACATATTTTTTGGTAAATTTTTTGCGCAAATGGTTTAAAACTGTCTTATGGTGCCGTTCAACTTCGAATATTTCTGTGATTTTATCGAAATTTTATTTAACATCAAAAATGGCTGGACGAAATCGACGAAAACTAAATTGCACATAATTAGCAGTTACAGTATCGGCACGATAAACACCATTCACAATTTCAGCGGCCTGTAAAATGTACCGAGTGTTCTCTTTGTTGACTTCCATCGTTAACAGATTGTAACTCGTAACTGAATAGGTTAGACAAAAAACAGTTAAATAATTTTTGTAGTGTGAAATGTCACCTTGCCAATGAACATAAAGTTTAAATTGTTTGATCGATACTTTACGATATATCACTACAGTCATCTACCGAGACATTAATGGATTTCTTTTTCGACAAACGAATATTACTTTTCGAGTTATTGTGCGCACTAATGGATGGGCAGACGTGCCTAAATCGACACCTCTCATCACTCTGGGTATTTTGGTTTATATTATTATTATTTTTATTAGGCCATAATGCTCTGCGACCGCTGATGATTATATTGTGCTTGACCGCAAGCCCAAAAGTGGGAGCTTCTGAGGATTTTCTCAGCCTTTCTTACTTCGCAAGAACGACAGACGCTTCTTTCTTGTAATTTTTAGTTTTCTGAAATGATAACGAAGGCCACAATGTCTAGTACCCATTGAGAATTCCTAAGCCCTCTCTATACGGGCTCAGGAGCCTATGTGATGCTTTTCTGGAGGGAAGGATAAACTGTTTAGGGCTCTCATTCAGAGTCATGTGAATTGACTCTCTGTGCCTTCATGTCCTGTTACCCAACACAACAAAATGGAGTTTTTTGGACCAGGGTTTTGAGTGAAGTGAGTCATTCTTCAACGAGTTTGTATGTTATTATGTGGGATTGTAGTGTATATAGTATATGGCTGTCTGGCTGTCTGATAAAATGCAGACTTGAAATTGTGTCTCTTCGAAGGTATTCTCGGACACAGATTTTTATGCTATGGATTTCCGTTTGAAATATTGTGGTCCATCTAACGACCTTTATATGTCTACATATGTATATCTCGATTTCTTTATACCGTTATGTAAACAAACTCATAATACTCTTTGACACTAGTGCGTCTCGAGTATTATGTATAAAAAGTGTGATATTTTTATTGTCTGTCGTAAAAAACCCTTTCAATGTAGACGACCCCCTTAAAACAAAACACTGAACTTTTGAAGTTTATAAGAAAGTAGAGGTGTTTACAAAACTTTCAAAGTAAGCAGTTCAAATATATTTGTGCCGCTAATTAGAGAACTTTATGGTTTTATGGAAGTGCTTCCCTGACATACAAGCACTCGAAGAGTCGCCATTTCTCGCCGAGGGGCGATATCCAATTTTTTGTTAAATAAAATTTCTTGCTTGTAGTAGGAAGTCAAGCCAGAGTTTTTGAATTACAAATCATTGCATTACGCACAAGCACCCTCAATCATGACCCACGTTCAAACTTCTTATTAAGCGCACTTTCTCACCCGACTGCCACGTACCAAGGTTCTATTGCACCAACGACATATCACTTAGTACTTTATAATTTTTGGACAAGGCTTTTTTCTTTTAAAATAAATTGGATTAGTGTTGCACTATATACATATGCATCTGTCAAAAAAGCCTATCAACTTATCAGGATAAGTTGATTTCATAAGCATTCCACCGACAATTTATTTTGCTTTGCTAGTAGACAACTTTTTTACTAATATTAATAGCTAAATGATTAGCGTTTCTTAATGAAAAGCGAAGGTTTTGAAAAATTATGTGCATTTTGATAAACATTTTCATATTCTCTATTTTTGGTTTTGCTTGGGTTGAAGCACTGAAGGCTGCACAGTCTCTTCGATTAGCTACTGCTAATCGGAAGTGCTGAAAGGGGGAAGCCTTCAGCCTGGACATCATGTTTTTGAAGGAGCTGAGAGTTTCAAGCACCTGGGGATACTAAAAAATTACAATAGTGTTCAAGGCTGCATTCCAGATCGACTTATTGCAGCAAACAGAGCTAACTGAAACTACAAAACTACTTAAATTTAGACTACTCTCGCGCAGCTGTAAATACAGTATTTACATAACAACAATGAGACTAGTTTTGACGTATGGCTGTGAGTCATGGGTAATGCCAATTACGGATGAAAAAAATCTCCAAGCTTTCGAAAGAAGAGTCCAATCTGGGTTGTGGATGGTTGTTATTGAATCAGATACAACAAGGAGCTGCTGCGGATTCGCAACGGGCAAGATTAAGTTCGTTCGCAACCACTCCAAAGATTAGGTCATGTCATGCGCATGAGTAAGGAAGGTGCTCAAAAATCCTTCTTAAGGGAACCCAGTGGCCTAGAAATTTCAAAAAATCGATTTTTTCGATATTTCGCAAGTATTTTAAGAATATACCATACTGTGAAATTTTCACGCGGAAATTCCCAATATTATAGCTTCTGCAGCCCAATGACTAGGTAGAGAGCGGTCCGCGCGCTCTTGTACCTCAAACTTTAAACTTATTTATCTTGACACGACTTTTTTCGGCACGGCGGGAATGAAATAAAAATATTCAACCAAATTTGAATAGCCATGTATGGCTATCGTCGAAACTGGAATCATAATTTTATTTAAATAATTTGCTATTTTTACACTAAAAAACTAGTGAAAAAAGACCCGATTTTACGACCTTTTTTCAAAATCGCGATATTTTACCAATTTTTAATTTCTTCGATTTTGTCTAGTTCTGACCATAACTGCACTCTTTCTGATTAAGAATCTTCTTAAATTTTGTGTTTCAGATGAGTAGAAGTCTCGAAATCACCTACGCCTTCCGGGTCCGATTTTTCGAGAGGGTCATCTTCGGCGGCATTTTTATAGTAATAAATATTGTTTTTGAAATAAATAAAATAATTTTTTTGTATGCTCAATAGATGTAGTAAAAAACACAAAAAGTTTAAAAATCGCTTTTTTTAATTTTTAGGGGCAAAAAAAATCGTGAAAATAGGTGAAATTTTCGTGCTCTAGACCACCGGGTGCCCTTAAGGGGGTGGTAGGGTTTAGCGCTAAAAAAAAAACACTTTTTTTTTGAATTTTTTACAGAAATATGGCTTAAGATACTTTAATAAAATCAGTTGCATGTTATTGTACATCTTTTCAATAAGTTTTTAAAAAATATTAATAATAAAATATTGACAAATAAGTCCATGGCAGAGTTTTTTTGGAGATATGTTTTTCGAGAGGTGCTCTGCGGTGCCAATCGGCATTCGTCGTAGAATCATCTGAAACTAAAAAGGTCGAATTTTTCAGTTAAAGTATGACGTAATGCTCCCCCCCCATTAATAAAAATTGTTTTTTTTCATTTTTGTAGTTTTGGTGGCAAAAAAACGTAAAACGAGCATTTTTGGCGAAAAATTTCGCCATATTTGTAAGTGAAAAACAAAATTAAAAAAAAATTAAAAAAAACAGTGGGGGGGGGGGAGGTATTTTTGATTTAAAAAACGTGTGCCAAATTTGAAAAGAATCGGTTGAATAGTTTCGGAGTTGTGATTGGCACCGACTTTTAAGAAGTCGTTTCGGGAAAAACGCGTTTGAAAAAATGACTCTGAAAAATTATCTATGCTCCGCATTCGAGGTAGAGTGCCTACAAAGGCAATAACTTTGAAAGTTCTGCTCCGATCCACTTAAAATTTTGACACAACATTCTTGAAATGATTTACTATAAGATGAGTGAAGAAAAAAAATTTCGATTTTGTGACCCTACCCCCCCTTAAATTACACCGCGCGCTGATCACCAGTAAAGGAAGTTAAAAACTGGTTCGGCTACGTCATTCAAGAGATCAAAAAACTGAAAATACATAACTGGTGGTCCCTCATCTTGAATCGTGTAAGTTGGAGGCGGTTAGTTGATGAAGCTAAAGCTCATCCTGAGCTGTAAGGCTGCCTGATGATGATGATGAATCGGGAGTGGACTTATGCCAGATACCACTTATTTGCATTTTAGAAGAGTCATCTTAAGTAATTTTGTTACTTAAATTAGTATTTTAAGGTATTAAGATATTTTTTAGTTTTTAAGAGACAATAATAAACTACCGATTTTTAAATAATTGTAACACTGTAGCATAAAATCTAACCAATAAAAAAAATTAAAATCTTACTAATAACAACAAACCGGATTCTTCATCTCCAATACATTTAATAGTTCGAATATTTTTTTTTTCATTATTTTTTTTTTTTTTGTGTTTGAATCAAAGTTTTTAAACCCTGGTTAAATCATTGGTACGACAGACAAAATTAGTTTCAGCAAATTAATGCTAAAATTAGCAAAATGAAAGGTGATAAGTGATAAGTAAAATTTCTTGGTACAACGAAATAGCAATAAATTTTTATCATTTGTATTACTTACTGCTTGTCAGCTAAGGTCTTTTAGCTTAGCGTTTCGAATTTCGTTGCTGCGTTTATCAATGACTTTGATTGATGTTGCGATACACACAATTTTGCGCAGCCTTGATAATTTGTTAAAATGCACCGTTGGTGTAATAGAGTGTCATGATAATCCGGGTCAATAATTAATTTATTTGTGATGATAATGTGCTCGATCCTTAGCTGAAGCTTTTTGCATGCAAATATATACAAATAAAACACTGTTCTCTGCCAACTGACAACGCCTGCGGAACAGGAATTTCTTCGCGAACCAAAGATCGACCAGCTACACTGGCAGCTTTCTTGGCTTAATGGTCAAGCACTTAGCTACTCCAAGAGCAACGACGATCAAAGAAAGCAAATACCAACAGCAGCAGCTGCTTTCCTCTGCTGACTTCACCTTGCTGCTGTTGTTGTTGCTGCTGCTGCTGCTGCTTCATGCCAGAATCTCCAATGTGTACAAACCAATACATGTCAGTTTCTTTGGTTTTTCCTGTACACAGATCCATGCATGCGGGTAAGCAGGAGCTTGGCCTTTCGGTTAAATGTGATCACCATGATCACCACTACGAAGATGCGCGAAGCGAACGATGGTGTTACGCGACTAGCGACAAAGAAAGGTGCGCTCTGACGCGGCAGTTCGCCTGTATAACTGGCAATTCGTTGTCGATTGTTGTTGCTATTCCATGGTAGTCCCGTCCAGCGCAGTGTAGTCGAATCGTCATACGTTCGCGTCAAACGGTTGGAAAGTACCTTTTTAGTGTACAATTGATTGTCCAACAAAGCATCCGGGTGGCAAAAATCGCGCGAAAAGGCCAATTGAGAAGCGGAAAAGTGACGCCCACGCGATAGGAGTATATCTGCAGCTGAAAGATATTCTCACATCATAATTGTGCGTGCGTTCCATTTGCCAATAAGAAGTTGTAGTCGGGCATGCGTAATTGACTGATAAGTGAACCGCCTGGACAGGAGCATTTCGCCCAGTACAAACGAGTAAACACACGGGCAGTGTTTGCATTAGAAGTTTATATCCGTATGTATGTGTGTGTAAGTGCATATGTGTGGTAGTGTGAACTTGAAAGTAGTTAAACGACGACATAGGAAAGAAAACAAATACAAATATGTGCCTAACATTAATTTTTCATTAGCATGTTCTTCTACCATTCGCGACGATCTTGATTATCCAACACATTCACGTGCCATCGATAAACTAAAATACTGTTATATGTAAAATGTAATGCAACCGTAAAGTTTTCTTGTACTCACATAAATACAGTTATTCATATACATACTTATAATACATACATATATAAAGGCGTGTGTATGTGTGAAGTAACGTATCACAAAATAGTGTCGCATAAAATGCACGAAGTCGAACGATCAAATGACTACGATCTGCACCATACAAACAGACATAACTTGGAGTAAATGAAGTAACCACCAATCAAACGAGTATAATGCCCAGCACAATCAGAGGTGAGCATTTGTGACACATGTTTAAAATGGACATACTTATGTGCATATGTATAGGTCATGGAAGCATTAAGTATGCGCATACTTTTGAAATATTTAAAGCAATCTATCAGATTTGTGAAGATTCGCTTCCTTATATTGGTTGAATGCTCTATGTAAATATGATTCCCGCAACGTCTTCTAAGCAATTTCGCAAATTTAGCTTTAATTAAAAAATTATTTTAAAGATAATTAGTACTGAATAATCTTATTTTTTGTTAGTGTGTATCACTCGGTTGGTGCCGCAATCGATTCCACCATCAAATACCTTTGGTTGGGCAGACAATGTCAAACCACCGGGTACATTGATGCCTGAAAAAAGATTATCATAAAACTATCTGGCATTTAAAATTGGCATAGGTGGCTCCATTTGTGGGGCAATAGTAAGTTGCACAGTACGAATTGGTAGTAAAGCTAAGCTAAGCACCTGAAAAACGTTTTTTCTTCATAGACACTGGGATAGCGCACTTCCTTCAAGGGGCTTTCTAATGCCAGGGTAACCCTCTGAACCGAAGAAATCCACTTCCCACGGGACTGCCGAAAGATATTACAGACACTCTCTTAACAGACTTTTTAGTCGCTTCAAAACTATAAGGTTATTATGTCGGTGATTGACGTCCATTTGCTGGCACCACTCAACATGCAAACAGCCGAAAGCTACAGAAAAAATCGATACAAAATTTTGGTGGTTGAATCGCGGGCACTTGAAGAAAAAATATTAGATATCTTCAGCCACGTCGTTTCCGCAATGATCACCATATCCATCAGTCTCGTGATTAAACTTATGGAGGTATGTCTTATAGCAGGCATCCCCACTCAAGAATTGGCATATCTAATGGTCTACTATGCCTAACATTCCAGTTTTGGGATATAATGATAAGCCCAATGTTTTTTGATTACATTGATAGCTTTTGAAGGCACACTTTTAAAAGCTATCGACGATGCTGTTTCAACCTGCTTATTCTTAGTACCATTCTTGATAACGCCGTCACTGTTGCAGCTGCTTTGCTTATTGCATACTTCAAAAGTTCTTTGACGGTTAGCCTTTAGTCTAAGATCACACCGAGAAATTTAATGTTAGCTTTGGTCTTAGCGAAATAATCGCCTATTCTCAGCGATACCTTTTCCGGCTTTTTCTACTCGAGATGAGAACTGCTTCTGCTTGTTGCTTGGCCAGTTTGAGTCCACTGCTATTTAGAAAAACTTTAAATACATTGATAGATGTAAACGCCTGTTCAAACAAACCATCCAACTGCTTTGTCGTTACTATCAAACTATCAGAATATCATCTGCAAACTTTATATACATATATATAGAATTGGCGCTTTCACCCTTTTTCGGTGGTTGGTCGAGCTCTTCCTCCTAGTTGTGGTGAACGTCTTGATGTTGTTCCACCTACAGTTTCAAGCCGACTCCGAACGGCAGATGCTTTTTATGAGGAGCTTTTTGATGGCAGAAATACACTCGGAGGTTTGCCATTGCCTGCCGAGGGGCGACCGCTATTAGAAAAAACTTTAATTTTGGTGTTTCATGCATGGAAATTCGAACCTCCGCACTCCCGAATGATAGTCACGGTACAACCCATTCGGCTATGGCAGCAATTAGTACAAAAGGGTAGTTTAACTCTTAGTATTCTATCATACAAGGTGGCGCAAAATTAGTCACTTTGTCGGAAGATTTTTAATTTTTGCAAATGGCGTGGTACGTCAATTATATTTGATACTTGGGAACTAGACAACATCAAAATAAAGATTTCCATCAGCCAAAATCATTTCTTTCGTTTAATAAAAAAAAGCGGATGATTAATTTTGCGCCTCATAGCATAGTAATGGACTATGCACGGAATCCTGAGAAATACCGCTAGTACTTTCTGCTCGTTGCATCCTTCTTCAGTTTCGTACAACCATTCCTGATCGTGGAAGTATGTAATTTTATATTCAAAGACTCAAGCAACAGATGCTCGCCACAATAAAATGATAGCTTAAGCGCAGGATTGTATACCGCACCACCCTGTTAGAACCATTTCACACTTAAACTATTGCTTCTGACGTGAGGAACTTAGGCATACAGCATTTACCCTTTACAGACAGTTCCGAAACAGGGTGGATTGGCATGCAAGCTCTTTTTCGATTATTGTGATTGTTCTCACTTCATTCTATCTGTTAAGCTAGAAATAACAGCATGACAACGAATATGAAAAAGTCCTCTATGTCACACCGCAAAACTTGCAAGAGTTACACTATTCCTTTATACTGTTTGTGAAACAATGTTTCGACAAAAATCTTAGAGAGTAAATAAAGGAAATATGCCACAGACTCGAACTCAGAGACAATGGCTATTTTGAACTAAAAGATAAAGTAGGAAGTGAGATTCACTCGAATGGCCTCTCACTAAACCTAAGCCTTCGTCTAATTTACCACTGCCGTTAAGATGTTTCAGATTGAATTGCCAGCAATAAAAGACACAGCTCACTGGCTCAGACCTACTACTACTATTGAAGGGCCTATTTTTCAAAATTTACTCAGAAAAGCAAGCAGCTCATAGTTATAGACATATAGCAATATGGGAACCGATATCGGCGGGGAACCATGTACTACCACCGATAACTGGTGAAACGGTCGTTCTAAACTCTACCCAAAAGTGGAGGCATCGCACTATTTTCTTGTAAGCGATTTCGATTTTTATCGAAAAGGCAGATGAGTTATCGAGTTTTCCTGTCGGATAACAAGTCACTAATACAACCTGATAATTTCTCGAACAGTTTGGTAGCGGGCATGACAACAGCGCATTGTCTGCTGGGTACATATGTTAAGGTAAGAAGATGGATTTCCTATTCAACGATTTTCGTCGCAGTTACAGAATAGAGGTGAGGATGGAGAGTATTGTACAGTACCTCTGCTCCGCTCTTTGCAGGACGCGACAACGATACTCTATAAGTACTCTTTCGACTACTTTATTCAGTGGTAACACAATGGGATAAATAATCTAAGTGGGCCTCCATACAGCCCGTGCAAGGTAGCAGCCACATCAACCTGAGTAAATCTCGAATGTATGATTGGTAATTTTAAGAGTACAATGAACAGAACTGCATAGATAGCTTGCTTTGCAGTCATTCAGCCGTTACAAAGTCATTCATAGTACTTACGTATAGAGGTATAAATATTCAATTTACATAGAATACACAAATATCTCCATCATTTTATGTAGCATATCCGCACACACACACATATTTACATTCATATGAACTCTTTTGGCATTAAATATTCGCCTCGCGTAATTTGCTGAAAATCGGTTTTTACCGTTAATATACAATGTATGTATGTATGCATGTTAATAAATTACGAAATATCCGAACAACAAGAAGCAGAAGGCAACAGTATGAAAAAGATAAGAACTAACATGGCTCGCGCCGCAGATTTACAGCTAACACAGCTAGCACAGCTGCCATTTTAAATAAGTGAGCAATGTCTTTGGAGCGGGAGGAACGAAATGAGTTGGTAAGTTGGCGAGTTGGTCATAAAAGCTTATGAGATGACCTGCCGTCAAACGTTTTCATCATCATTAAGGCGAATAAGGTTAAAGAGAGAAATGTTTTTACTGTAATCCACCGGCCATTGATGGCCACTGCAATTGCAGAAAGAAAACTCGAAAAGCAAATATTGTATGTACGTAAACATTAAATAAATTAAGAAGAAACCAGTCTGCAAGACTTAACCAAAAGGCTAACGAGAAGTAAACATCATTCAGACTAACCAAAAAACAAAAAACCAAAAAAAAAAAGCGGAAAAAACCATTCATACAAGACTTGTTAGGCCACTGCGGCTGCTGATGCAGATGTTGCTGCATATACATATGTATGTTTGAGTGTGCATGCCCTGCCATGGTGGTGTCATCAATCAAGTATTGCTTAACGCTTCGCCTGTTGGTTCAAGAATAGGAAATCGCCGAAGACGAAAAAAGGCTTGTACGAAATGAAAAGAAGATCCCAAATATGCGACGACCGGTAGAGAAACGTTCCTCTGGTCGATTCCTGTAACCGAGCAGCTGCTTTGCACTGCTGATGCAAACTCATTCCACATACAACATGCAACCATCTATCCATGTTAGACTTGAGGTGTATCCCATTTTCGGCACAGCAGAGTTTCCTCTTTTCTGCCAACACAAGTTAGCCAACAGGAGTTCGTTGGGTCGTTTTGTTGCTTTTGTTGTTGCACGTAGTTGTAATTGAACCGGTCGTTACCAATGTTGCAACATAGTTGCGCAACACAAAAACTCAGAATCAACGGTACTGCGCGCCATGGTTCCACTAACGAATAACTGGTTTATTGGTGTTGGCTGACTGGTTGGTTGGTTGATGGAAAAAAACTGGGGCTTTATTACGGGACTTTTACTACGTTTGAGTGAACAGGTTTACCGACAACGACGCTGACGATCACGACGACTGACTATGAAGAAGAAATGCTAGAATAAGAACAAGAACGATGATTGCGCCATTAACGTTGAAATAACGCTGCATGCGACAGCCGAAGATGGCTTGCAGCAAATGCATGTAAGCAGAAGAATCTGCGTTGTGCCAAAGTTGTGCTCGCGCTGAATATTCCTCTTGCGTTAAGATGTAAAATTGCTATTAATAATTAAAGAGAAGTGCTGGCATCATCGGCAACAAAAAGTTCCCAAACTCCAAAGTAGTAACTGCGTGCGTACAAATGTATGTATGTATGTATGTATGTACGTACTTGTACATTGATGACGAGCAGTTTGAATGTGGAATACGCGTCGCGCATGCGCGCAACTACCCATTCCAATATATCTGCTGGCTGAGGCATATGGTGCATACATACATACATACATACACTGGTGCTTATGCTCGTATCTGCGCCTGCGCCTGCGCCGTTTGCATTTTACGATCTTCTTTTCTCACCTTGTCGTCTACTCAATGGAAAATTCTTCGCAATAACAATTCTTCAATTGAAATCGCATTCAAAGAAACAGCTGGGTATTGCTTTCTAAATGCTTGATAAAATTATAGCGTTTTAATTTGAGTGGCGGAAATTCCTGTCAAACGCTGTTTTTCACATTCATGGCTACATATGTTTGTATGTATATACATTCATGTATATGTGTGCGATGTAAATCTGTATGTATGTATGTACGCACATCAAGGGAGTGCGGAAAGCATGCAGCATCCTTCATTAGTAAATAAACGAATTTTTCTCTTTCAGTTATTGCATAATGAACGGTGGAGATTCATCCAGGTGCAAACAATGCCAGTATGCGTTTCCCTTACTTTTTGTGCCCCCAAGAATTCGATTTTTTTTATTTATGTTGTTATTATACGTAGTTATATATGCCCTAGGAATACCACTCTTTTTCGATTTTCACGATTCCGGGACTTTCGGGACTGGTCTTAAAATTCGTCTTATTATTTGGCAACAACTTTGACAAAATTTCATGAATATTATTCGGATTATTTGGGCTTCAAACAAGAATGATAGAAACAAGATTGCGCCCATCAGAGAGTGCGTGGCGTCACATTAGTGTAGTTGTACAGTGTTGCCAACCCTTTGCTACTCGCAGTAAATTTAGTGCCTTTTTATACTCAAAATGCGAAAATTTTTAAGTCTGATGTTTGTTTCATTTTTTAATTCAAAGCTACTAAAACTGAAAGTTAAAAAAAATTGTATAATTATTTAAAAAAAGTCCAAAAAAGGCCAGCCTTGCATTTAAAGCTTATACTGAGAAGATTTCAGTGCTATTCAACTATTGTTGATTTTAATAAAATTTTATATTGTAAAAACACAAATCTAATTTTTTGGTTCTTTTGAGGTTATGCAAGAATATTGAGCCTTCTTCTCTTAGGTTAGGTTAGGTTGAAGCGGTTGTCCTGTGGGACACACCCAGGCTCATAGCTTATTGTGATGCAAAAATTTTAGAATACCTCCCATTTCTGCGGAACTGAGATCTTCCAATTCGTTAAAAAATTGTCTGCCTAGAATAGCAAATCTCCGTCTGGAAAGAGCAGGATAATGGCACAGAAGGTGTAAGATTGTCTCTTCCTATTCCTCATCAAGGCAACTCCGCTGAGTCGAGCTGTAGGCTACAGCCTGTAGCTCGGAGGCAATTTGGTATGTCGCGCCAGGGAGTTGGCTGGCCAGTGTGGTCTAAAACACCCCCAGTTTGTGTGTCTGCGGTATGACCGGCTTGCACTGCTTAGTTGGTAATGAAATATTGTACATTAGGTACCTATGACCTGAGAAGAAGTTGCGTTTAGACACTCTCCAGTCTTGTAAAATTTGCTCCCCTTGTTCATTGACACAAGTGATGTCTAGAACTTCCCTTCTCGTAGTGGTTACAAAATTGGGGGTATTATATATATTACTAATATAAAGATTGCTGCACATAATGAACTCAAAAATGTACTCACCACGTGCATTTGAGTCTGAACTACCCCAGACATGATGATGTGCATTAGCATCTGCTCCCAGTATGAATGGGGTACCACATCTCGATGCTTGCTCAGTTGCACTTTTTATGCGTGGTGATGGACGTGTGCCATATATGAAGAGTCAAGCCATATCGTCCTTCCGCAGGACTCCACCGATATGATGACGTTATCCGCATAGCTTAATTGTATTAGTAAATATACATTAATACATTTCTTTGCTAGTATGCACGACCTGGGTTTACCTTTGTCAGTGACATCTCTTTTTCTGCGAGATGGAGGATGAATGCGGCTGAGGACGCCTTACGGTGGTGAAGATTGATTTGTACAACCCTCACCACTTCTCTTAACTCTTCTCTAATTTGAATTTATTGAATACGAATTAATTCCGTAGAGGTGTATAGCAAAATAAAAAATAGTAAAAATAAACAAAAACAATAGCAGATAATGCTAAAGAAATCATAACGACATTTTTCAAAGATCTTATCTTGCTACATAACCTCAAATTTTGCAAAAAAAGCGATTTTCGGCCTTTATTTAAAGAATTCTCTTAATATAAGTTTTCAATACATGCATGGATTTTTAAAACTCGGTTTTTTTTTAGTACAATTTATCATACGTAATAGCAGCACATTTATTTAAAAAAACGCAGACAGTAGAAACAATTTCTCACGCGTACAAAGTTCTTTGTAGAAACTTGGAAGAATAATAACCAACACCAACAATAATCACAATCGCCGACAATGTAACCAGATGCTAAATAAAAAGTAAAGCTAAATAGAACTGAGTGAATTATTAAACAAATTAAAAAAAAATCTTATATTTCACATTACAAGCGGCTAGAAAAATGTCAAGAAGAAAGAACTAAATATCCGATGGCAGAGAACAAAAAAACAAATTCTAAATCAAGTTACCAAAATGGTAAAATGGTCACTCTGATCACAATCGCACTAAGAGCTCGTCATGAAAATCAGCTGATATTGTCAAATTCGCTGAGAGCAAAGTAACGATACCGCTATACACGCCAGCTCATTGTTCCTCCATCGTGCATTTGCTAAAAAGTTAAAGTCAATGTTGGTGTTTTGCAATAAAAGCGGATTCTGTCGTCTCCACTTCATACGTCTCGTAAGAAAAGTACGGCATGGCGGGATTGACATCTCTACTATATGAATATAAAAATTTTATTTTATTTTAAATTGATTAGGAAATGTTTATTATTTTTGGGTAGAACTATTTATGACATTTATTTTTTAAAGATAATTCCTTTCAAGTGTTGGCCACAACTGCGCCGTAATTCGAACATCCGTAAACACCAATTTTGAATGACTTGCTGGAGGATTTCGGCCGGGAACTTGTGAATAACTTTAGTGATACTGGCTTCCAATGCCGCAATCGAAGCTGATTTATCCACAAAGCGTTAAACTTTAAATATCCGCAAAAATAAAAGTCCAAAGTGTTATATCACTCGATCCGAGAAGAGAGCGAGAGATAAATTGCTCAGCGAAACTATGACACAGTAAATTCATTGATTCACGGGCTGTAGCCCCATCTTGTTGGAACCAAACCCTGTGGAGATCACAGGCTTCAACTTCCGGCACCAAAAAGTGGTTTATCATGGCGCGATAGCGTTCGCCATTCACAGTGATTCCTCCAGCTCATAGCTCGCGACAATGACTTCGGGCTGCTCTTCAGCCCATATACGGCTATTTTGCTTATTGATGTAGCCATTTAGCCGAAAATGGGCCTCGTCGCTGAACAGTTATGTACACTATAAGTTGGTTTGAGCGCGCCATGAATGTTTTTCACAGAGCGTCGATTTTCGTTAAACAGTTGTACGATTTGTAAACGTTGGTGAGACATAAGTCTTTCCATGATGAAATGTCAATGAATACTGAAAAAAAATATATATTTAGTTTCACAGTAGTCATCCGTAATCTGTCAAAAACTGTAAAAATATAAATGTAAATATTATTCACAATAAATATTTACTGCAGGTGCAAAATTTCAAGAAACATACAAATCAAATCATAAATTACAAAATCTAAATTAACTACATTAAACAGCTTTTAATAAAAATTATATCTAAATATTTATTATCTGCTATGGAATTTTGCGTTTCAACTTACGCTGATTTTGGTCTTCCTGTAAGAGCACCAACCTCATCGAGGAATTTGTGAGTGACAGTCGTCGTTTGATGTGTTTTGTTCTTGCGTTCTGCATCACTTCTTCAAAAACCATAGAGAAGGGGGGAATAAATTTTTACTCGGATGGATCCAAGATAGAAAATAAAGTAGGGAGAGAGGCTAGAAAGTGTTTTCAAAGTAATTAGGACTAGAATTACCTGACCGACTTCCGAGCCACTGTAGCGTCTACCAGGTAGAAGTCTTAGCCATAAAGGAGGTAACTGTGTACCTTAACATGAAATCAATGGAGGTAGTTATACTAAGATCAAAGGTTGCTGAGAATGATTGGTAGCTCTAGATGATTTAAGGCCATCGAGGTGTCGAAGATAGAAATATTGTAAAGCCGATGAGCTAGCCAAAAAGGGTACTAATCTTTCACTGCTTGAAAACAGAGGCAATACTAGAAATCTTATGGCAACTTGCAAATTAAGGAGGCCAATAGGTCATGGGGTGTAAATAATACTTGTGTTACAATCAGACTAAGTTGGGCGTAAATATATAAGAAAAGGTTAGGAGAATTGCTTAACCTCTCAAGAGAGAACATTTTAAAGGTCGTGGCTTGTGTCACTGGTCATTGGCTGTTAGGTAGGCACTCTTCGAGGCTAGGAGTATTTTCTCACGAATACTGCAGAAGTTGTAGAGACGAAGTAAAGGAAGAAACAGTAGAACACTTCCTCTGTAATTGTCCAGCCTTAGCTTGAAGTAGAGCAAGCTTGTTAGGCAAATACTCTTTTGAGTCTTTATCGGAACTATCCGATCTTGGGATAAAACCTATTCTACGCTTCATCAGAGAGTCTAAATGATTTCATGATAACTAAAAACTGAGGTTCCAATGTAATACATTGGTACCACAAGAGACCTACATGGTCTGTGTGAGTGGGCTATTCTAAGCCGACTGTCATAAAAACCTAACTTAACCTATCCCCTTTTCAGTAGTGTTAATGTTTAAGTCAGCAAGTTTGTATAGTATGTACCAAGGAGCATTAGCTCCAAGGATTTTATATTGGACCTTTTGTTATATCTGCAGATTACATTTGGCACAAGAAATTATACGTTATTAGGAGTGAATATTCGGTCGAGGCGACGACGTAGAACGATGACCGGGCAGTACCCACGATTTTCTTTTCTTTGGATTGCTGTAATGAATCCCTTTTTCATCACCCGTCATGATGCGATGAAGAAAACCCTTCCTTTTTTTCCGCTGGAGCAGTTGTTCACAAGCGAAAAAACGACGTTCAACAACCCTTGGTTTTAACTCATAAGGAACCCAAGTCCCCTGTTTCTGATCATTCCCAAAGCATGCAATCGCTTGGAAATGGATTGGCGGGTAACTCCTTATACTGAAGCAAGCTCTTCTTGTGTTTGACACGGATCCTCATTGAGCAATGCCTCCAATTCAGCGTCTTCAAAGGTTTTTGGCCTTCCTTCACGCGAACGGTCGTCAACATTAAAATCACCGTCTTTCAAGCAACGGAACCAATCTCGGCACGTTGTTTCACTTAAATCAGCATCCACATAAACTTTTTGTAGCTCTTGATGCGCTTCAGCTGCCGTTTTTTTCGAATGAAAGAGGAAAATCAACACTTCCCGCAAATGATTAGAATCGACTAGCACACCCTGCTGGCTGCATCTATTGACAAACAGCGGGAACTTAGTTGCGCACCTAATATTCCGCAGAAATATTGTGGCTCTTTAGGGAATGTTTTTAATTATTTTTCCTGTTATTAGGTCATATTTTTACTATTTAAAGGTTATTATTATTACTTGAACTTTTTCGTTTACGCTTAACTCCTATGTTTTTATTGATTTCTTTTCAGTGTGTGGTTTTTCAGTCAGTTGGTAGCTGATTTGATTTGTGAATTTGTTTTTGAAATGCTTTGATTATAGGTCTGTTTTGTTTAAGAGGCGCTTGATGAATAGTAGATCCGTTGATTGTCCTGGTTGTTTTCTGTAGAGATCAGTTTGTCGATTTTAACGAGTCAGAGCTTTGTAAATAGGTTTCCAGCTTTCTATCTTGGTCTTGTTTTAAGAGGCCGCAAAAGAGCCGCAAAGTATTCTATTTTATCGCCTTATACCCTACATGTTTTTCTTTTTCCAGCTTTTGTTAAAATAAAGAATAATTTTGGATTTCCCACTCGAAAGTAGGCTGAAGACAGTGGTTATTTTGGCTCAGCAGATATTCTGTGCGTTTAGCATTGAGAGTCAGGCACACTTGTCGGACAAAACACACGCATTTTTTAGATTTAATCTATAAAGTTGTAGTGATGGGTCTTGTGATTTGCTTATTGTTTTAGAGAAAGCAAGACGGACGGGAAACTATAAGCGCTTAAATTTAAATGGCATGCTGATGGGATCAAAGGAATTCTTATAATAAAAGCATTATTACCTTTCGCTTTACAAGTTGACGCTTCGATAATATTTGCAGAGTCTAATTTGTCATTATTTTTACATATCTGTCTCGAAACACGCCCAATTTTTTTGTTAGTTTGCTTCATTTTTTAAGACTTATTTTGATGCACTTACAATAGAAAATCATGGATTGAAATACTTTCTTCTTCTTCTTAAGTGGCGCAATAACCACTTACCCGATTTTGGCCGAGTTTAACAAAGCGCGCCAGTCACCAAGTGAAGCCAAGTCCTCTTCCACTTGATCTTTCCAACGCAGAGGATTCCTTCCTCTTCCTCTGCTACCACCAGCCCCTACCGCATCGAATACTTTCAAAGCCGGAGCGTTTGTATTCGTTCGAACGACATGACCCAGCCAGCGTAAATACTTTACCTATTATAATTTCCTGTTTATAAGGGGGGTATATCATCTCAATGCTGTGCTCAAATTATTCTTTAACGCCTTGAATTTAGTATTTGAAAATTAACTTACGCTGGACGATTACGCCCAAATATTGAACATCATATATGGCATATATTTTTATCATTGGGGAAACACACTTGTAATGCTACGAAATTATCGGAATTCTGAGACGGATACCGGAAATTTATTGCTTTAATTCAGAGTGCCCAATTGTGGAACTCAAATCACATTCCTCAGTGTGGGCAATTTCTCGGAAAGATCTTGGCTCAAACCACTTTGAAACATTGCAATTTTTTTCGACTAGGCTTTGGAAAATGGCTTTGTTATAAGGAAAAATAGATTAAAAAAATAAAGTTATGCGAAAAAAAATTTCAAAACCGAACTTAAGACATTTACATTTTTTAAATAATCAGATCTCAATTGTATTTTTTAACGAGAATTTTATTCTTTTTTTACGCCACTGAACGAAATTTTCCTCAATTTTGTTGCTTTAAAGCATTTCGATAAATTTGAATTTCGGTTAATAAAGTAAAATTCTCCAATTATTCGAATACAATATTACAAAATTTGAAACTCAAAACTACGAGCAAATGCCATTGTAAAATGCTTCTTTGGCTCCGCACCTGAACTTAAGGGTGAGAGTCAAATTCACCATTCAACGATGTTATAAACTGCAACAAACCACATCGTCAACACGAACGACATCGCCGCCACCATCGCTACCACCACTACTAGTATCGCCGATACAACTTCCAACTTTTCCTTGCTCGCTGCACTTGGCATTATGCCTACTAACCCTATTTTCCAGCAGCGAGTCCTATTTTCTATACATGGAATTTAGTTCAACATGCACCCGCTCGTGCCCACCACAGTCTTTGCCATCACAACTTTCCAGGCGTCACAATACACGAACACACATATACACACATAAATATGGGCGCAGGACAAACGGTAATGCCAATACGCATACATACACACGAATACATAAAAATGAAATAAAATGGTATTCGTATATAACGAATGACGACGAAAGCTCGCTTTACGAATATAAGTAAACAAATATCGGCTTGTAGGTTAATTGTATTTGGAGCTGTGCTGAAGCGGGAGGAAATTCAATACACGAATCAAAATAATTGCTGCCGGAAATTTAATATGAAATAATGAATGAAATAAAAAAGGCATGAAAGGCATGAATATGAAAAAAATGGTGGACATTTTATTGAGAAAAAAACTATAATCATATGAATTATTTTTCCACCTTATTCTGGCGTTTGTTTAGTACTTTTAGGATCCCTTCTTCTTCTTGATTTTGGGCGATAACCTCTTAATCGGTTTTTGGGAATTATTTTGTATGTATTTTGAGAAAAAAAAAATTCCCTGACATGAAATGGAATAGAAAAATTAAGAAAAACAGTTGCACCGACATAAAATGAAACAAAATAAAATAAAATTAAATGAAAACAATAAAATCAAATTAAATAAACTAACAAAATAAATAAACCATAACAAAATAAAGTAATTTATAACAAATATAATAGAATAAATATAATATGAAAGGTAATATAAAATAAAAGGAATAAATTAAATTACATTAAAAAAGTAAAATAAGAAATAAAACAAAAAAAAAACAAAAAAAATATATATATGAATAATTTGTAATATATAAAAAATAATATGTATTAAACGAGACAGAAAAAAAAAACGAAAAGCAAATAAAATGAAAGAAATATGGTAAATTAAATGATTGAAATAAATAAAATTAAATGGGCTCCCATAAAATGATATAAATGAATTAAAATAAGATAAAATACAAATAAATTAAAATTTTGAAATAAAATAAAATAAAATAAAATTAAATAAAACAAATAAAAATAAAAATAAAACTTAATTATATATATGTATATATATAATTGGCGCGTACACCCTTTTTGGGTGTTTGGCCGAGCTCCTCCTCCTATTTGTGGTGCGCGTCTTGATGTTGTTCCACCTACAGTTTCAAGCCGACTCCGAACGGTAGATATTTTTTTTTTATGAGGAGCTTTTTTATGGCAGAAATACACTCGGAGGTTTTGCCATTGCCTGCCGAGGGACGACCGCTATTAGAAAAAACTTTTTCTTAATTTTTGATAAAATTTAATTAAAAAAATTAAAAGAAATAAAAGTAATCAAATTAAATAAAGTAGAACAAAAAAAATTAAAGATAAAAACCAAAAAAGTAAAATAAAACAAAATTAGAAAAATGAAATGAAATGAAATAATAAAATTAAATAAAATTAATAGAAATAAAATAAAAAATAAAAAATGAAACAAAAAAATTGGAAAAAATATGTATTGTAAAATATATTTTAATTTTCCATAAATTTCCAATAAAACTTTCTCAAACAATGAAAAACTACTCGACTCTATTATTTTCAACACGATTTTGCGACAATTTTGCATTTTTCTTTTGTTAAAAAAAAAATACGCGATAAAATAAAGCGATAGATAATTTTCTTCATGGTTAAAAATATATATGGTAAATATATATTATATGTATATATAATACGTATACATTCCCATATATTCCCGAGCCACTCGATGACCTTCTTTCTTGACGTTTCTTACTTCCTTTGATAGAAATTTAAACGTAAAATCCCATTTTAAATTTCCCAAAATTTCCTACAAATAAATTCATTTCATATCCTCCTATTAAAGTTGCCTCAACGTAAATTACAGCAAACTTGAAAGCACACTTCCAGGCGCACTGGAAGCGCTTTTGTGTGTACAACACAACCAGCAGTCCAACAGCTGAGGGGTGGCGTGCGAATATGCCGCTATGCATGCGTGTGTGTGTGTACGTCCTTGTTTGCGTGTTGCACTGTGCCAGAAACGAGTATTTTCCTTTTGCTGCAACGCGGCACAACGTTCGTTCGGTCGTGCGCTCGCTGGCCCGCAAAACAGCTGCTGCTTAGCATACAATTTCCACACATATTTCGAAGGCGTTTTTCGTTGATGATTTTAAATCAATAAACGGTTTTTTATTCTTCATTGTTGTAAAGTGCTAAAAAGACCAGAGTTTTTAGCGAAATTCAGATAAATATTGGCAGATTTGCGTTCGTGAAAGCACATTGGCGAGGCGCAGTCAGGACTGGAATCGCGCACAGCTGTGATATTCCGCCGCCACCACCGAAAAGCTGCCTTACATGTTCGGCATGTAGCAGTTAATTTCACAAACAAGTGTGTGTCGACTGAAATGCATGCGCGTGCGTGTGTGTGTATGTGCGCTGTGACAGTGAACTAAAAATCGATTATCAATTCCGAATAATGCGTCCACTGTTGTTGGAGCGCACTTCGTACACATCAACAACAACTGCGACGACGACGACGAAGGCGTCGGCAGCACTGTGTATGGTGGATTGCGGTTGCTACCGCCACTATCGCCCCGACCACATTTTCGTTACCCACAAACTATTTACTACTGCATACTGCAAGGCGCAAAGGAGATGCTACATATTGTTAACGTCTTCGGCGGCACAATTCCACCATTTCCAATTATTTTGATTTTGATATATCGGCCCATTCCACAGACTGGAGCGAGAGTAGCTACCACTATTGGATGTTGAGGAGAATTGTTTGTTGTTGCTATTAGTTTAATTGTTGCTAGGTTTGTTGGAGGAGCGCGCGCATCACATTGAGTTGCATTTCAAGACGTTAGTTGTTGCTGCATTATGTATGCAAGCAGCATATACGTATGACTGTGTGTATGTATGCAAATCCACCGCCACCCGATTGCGCTGCCATTCCAGCTGCCGAATGCCAGAGCATACATGGCGAACGCAAATGCGAATGCAAACATCCTTGTGCAATAGCATACCTCCAAAGGAAGTGGCAGTGCAAAAACTCTTGATTGCAATTTAGCAGCAACAGCAGCAACATTTTGAAAAACTGGCTTTAAATTCTTAAAAATATTGCTGAGAAAATTCACAATTGATTTAAGTATTGGAAAATTGCAGCAGCAGCTAAACTAGAATTTGTGCATTTGGACTGTGAATTGTGAACTGGAGGCAGTGCATGTGCACAGCATACATACGAGCGCATACATTGTTGGTGTGAAATAAACATTGCAACGCAGTTAAACAAGAAAACGCAAAATGCACAAGTCAAAATGCTTGCTTGCAACAAATGCTGATGTGTGGAAGTGAGCTGAAAAAAGTGACAAATCAAGAAATAAGGAAAACATAAAGAAAAAAAAAGCACGGGAAAAGTGGAAGTCAAATTTCGCAAATCTTTTAGACTGCAGTCGAATTTTTTTTCTTATACAAGCAAACACGTTCACACACACAAAGGAGCAAAAGTAAAAAATCAGCAATTCCCTTCAAGCAATTTATGTATACATTTATTTAAAAATTAAAGGAAAATCAAGTAAAAACAAAAACTGAATTCATTTTAGATGTAAACGAAAAAAAAAACAAAAACAATAACTAACTGCAGCAATCGTCGTGAACTATCGGTATCGTTATTGCATCGGTGAATCGGTTGCTATTTTGAATCGCTGTCGTGGTCTGTGAGGCGTCGTTGTTCTTAAGTGCACTTAAAAGGCTGATTTTTTCTTATTTTGATGTTGTGCTTCTACACTCGAATAGACTCGTTTAATAACACAAAAATAAATCAAAAAACAAAAACAACAAACAAACAATCGAAAACAATTCTATAACACGCATTGGCAAAAAGGCGAAAAATAATAAAAAAAAAAAAACAAAAACCAATAAAGACTCGGCGACCGGAGAAAATTTGAAACTTATACTAAGTAAGGCAAAAATTCAGTTATACACAAATTATGAGAAGAAAAGTATCACTAAAGAAAGCCCACTTGACGGCAACAGTTTCGGAAATGCCAAAAATTATTACAAATAACTTGGAGTATAGGAATGAAGTATGTACGAGTATGTGTGGAAATGAGGATATGTTATGAAAAACGGTTATTTGCAGCAGTAAGTAAAAGTTAAAAATTTCCACGTTGCTAGCGTTGGATTTAAACAGCACAAAGTTTCACATGTAGCACCAAGTACAGGAATCAAATAAAAGTTATTAAAAAAATCTGAACGTTGCATAGCTTACAATAAGACCGAATTTCATTAATAGGTACAACAAAAATGTTTTGGCGCTCCTCGTGCTTATCCATTATAAGCAGAAAAATATTGTAACGAAACATGGATTTAAGGAAAAAGTTGCATTTTGTAGGCAAATTTAAGTAACTTTAAGAACCGCTTAAAAACAGTCGAACCAACTGATATCAAAACCAAATACATTTAAAATATTTACTCAATTAAGTGAGAACAAAATAGTGAAATAATTTTTCAGAATTGATTGATCGGAAGATTTGTTATATACAAAGTTAAAGCTAAAGACCCAAAGTGAGTAATAAAAAAGAGGCAATTTTCCTGAAAACCCAAACCTACCCAAAATACAACATAGAAACCATATTAAAATTATATGAAAAATTAAAAAAAAATTTAAAAAGTATCAACAGAAATAAAAAACGATAGCCACAAACTATGAAGACTATTGAAGCTCTTTAGTAAAAAATTATATTGATGAAACTGAACAAAATTATGTGAATGGTACAGAAGATAATAATACAGCGCGAGAAAATGGGACGAAAGAAAAGAGACAAGAATGCTATGTTGGAGTTATGAATGAAGAAAAGCTTTAGAATATTAAGATAAGCTGTAGAATATTAACCACCTGCTTTTTGAGCATTTTTTTGTTCTTTTTTTCCACTTGGGAACATTTAAGTCTTATTCTATTAATCGCTGTTCTCTTTGCGGCATCCCACGCTTGGTTAACTGCTTCTAGTTCATGAATGTTAGAACGCCTCCAAGTATTTCGTAGACGATCGGGACACCTGTGTCGTCATGGGTTCCATTCCAATGCTGTTCTGCTAATCCTTTCTCTGTCCTTTCTGAGAGTGTGTCTGATCCATCGCCATTTACGGCCTCTTATCATCTTTTGGATTGGATCTTGCTCGGTAATCTGCCACAAGTCCGTATTTCGGATAGTGTTCGGCCAAAAGACTTTACATATAACCCGAAGGCATTTATTTGTCAAGCTCTGTAGTTTCTGCTTAATCAAACTTCAACAAATAATGACCTCGGTTTTGAGTTTACATATCACAATTTTTTTTACAGTGTATGGAGGTTTTCCTAGTTTGCCTCAAGTTGATGATGTATTTTTGCTCGCTATCGCACTCTATTTGTATCTGAGGATCTGAGAAGGTTCCTACAAAACATTTTCAGGAGGATGGTTCCATGTGTAGAAGTCCACGCAAGTGGGGAAAGTTACTGATCGCCATTCACTTGGGAATGGCCAGGACGATTCTTCTGCATATGGTTCAAGCAGCTCACAACGGCCGGGATTAGCCCACGTATCCTCTGGGTAGCTTCCGAACATCCGTTCGGGAGTGAGCTAACGTGAGAAGGCGAAACATTCCAGCATAGCTGGTTGTGCGTTGGGTTTGGGACCCGCCACTTAAAAATCGCCCCCAATGAAAAGTGTAAAAAAGCCTCGGATGAGACCTCCCTATACTGATGACGACCCCTGCAAACGAACTAAGGATTATGATTTGAGGGCATGCACCTGGAATGTCCGGTCCCTTAATGGGGAAGGTGCCTCTGCCCGGCTGGTTGATGTCCTCGTGAGAGTAAAGGCTGACATCACTGCCATCCAAGAGATGCGATGGACGGGGCAAGGTAAGAAAACCATAGGACCTTGCGACGTCTACTACAGCTGCCATGTAAAGGAGCGCAAATTCGGTGTCGGATTTGTTGTGGGAGAGAGACTTCGTCGCCAAGTACTGTCGTTCACTCCGGTGGACGAGCGTCTCGCAACAATCCGCATCAAAGCCCGTTTTTTCAACATATCGCTAATTTGCGCCCACGCCCCGACGGAAGAGAAGGACGATGCGACCAAAGATTCCTTCTATGAGCGCCTGGAACGTTCCTATGAGCGCTGCCCCCGCCACGACATAAAAGTCGTGCTTGGCGAATTCAACGCCAGGGTGGGCAAGGAGGGAATTTTTGGTCCCACAGTCGGAAAATTCAGCCTGCACAACGAAACATCCGGTAACGGACAGAGGCTGATCGACTTCGCCGGGGCCCGAAACATGGTAGTCTGCAGCACCAGATTCCAGCATAAAAAGATACACCAAGCTACCTGGCTGTCTCCTGATCGAAAAACGCGAAACCAGATCGATCATGTTGTGATAGATGGAATACACGCTTCTAGTGTATTAGATGTACGTACAATCCGAGGACCCAACATCGACTCGGACCACTACCTTGTTGCAGCCAAACTGTACATCTACCTACACAAATAATGTTCAACATCGAAAAGCTGCAATCACAACAGACAGCCAGAAGATTCGCCACTCGACTCTCACTCCTGCTCTCCGAAAGCACTGCCCAACAAATCGGCATGCGCGAGCAATGGAGCAACATTTCTCGTTCCCTACGTACCGCCGCCGAAGAAGAAATCGGATTCCGGCGAGCCCGAAAAAACAATTGGTACGACGAGGAATGTCATGCTGCCGCAGAAAGAAAAGATGCCGCTCATAGAGCCACGCTGCGATCGGGCGCAACGCGAGCCATGTGGGATCGCTACAGAGAGCTGAAAAAGGAAGAGAGACGTATTATCCGAAAGAAGAAACGAGAGGCCGAAATACGTGAGTGCGAAGAGCTTGAGATGCTGGCCAACAGGAACAACGCCCGAAAATTCTACCAGAAAGTTCGGCGGCTTACAGAAGGTTTCAAGACCGGGGCGTTTTCCTGTAAGAACAAAGACGGCGAACTGGTGACTGACGTACAGAGCAATCTTAGATTATGGAGGGAACACTTCTCGAACCTATTAAACAGTGACAACTGCGCATGTCACCGAGAAAGTGAAGATCCCGATACCCCAATCGTTGACGACGGAATTGTCGTTCCGCTACCCGACCATGACGAGGTGAGAATAGCAATATCACGGCTAAAGAACAACAAAGCCGCGGGCGCCGACGGACTGCCGGCTGAGCTATTCAAACATGGCGGCGAGGAGCTGGTAAGGTGCATGCATCAGCTCCTATGCAAAATATGGTCGGATGAAAGCATGCCTGCCGATTGGAATTTAAGTGTGCTCTGCCCAATCCATAAGAAGGGTGATCCTGCAATTTGTGCCAATTACCGCGGGATTAGTCTTCTAAATATCGCCTATAAGGTTCTAGCGAGCGTATTGTGTGAAAGGCTGAAGCCCACCGTCAACCAACTGATTGGACCTTATCAGTGTGGCTTCAGACCTGGAAAGTCCACCATCGACCAAATATTCTCAATACGCCAAATCTTGGAAAAGACCCATGAAAGGAGAATCGACACACACCATCTTTTCGTCGACTTCAAAGCTGCATTCGACAGTACGGAAAGGAGTTACCTGTATGCCGCGATGTCTGAATTTGGTATCCCCGCAAAACTAATACGGCTATGCAAGATGACGTTGCTCAACACCAGCAGCGCCGTCAGAATTGGGAAGGACCTCTCCGAGCCGTTTGATACCAAACGAGGTTTCAGACAGGGTGACTCGCTGTCGTGTGACTTCTTTAACCTGATGTTGGAGAGCATTGTACGAGCCGCAGAACTTAATCGCTCAGGCACAATATTTTATAAGAGCGTACAATTATTGGCGTATGCCGATGATATTGACATCATTGGCCTTAACAACCGCGCTGTTAGTTCTGCCTTCTCCAAACTGGATAAAGAGGCAAAGCGAATGGGTCTGGTGGTGAACGAGGACAAAACGAAGTACCTCCTGTCTTCAAACAAACAGTCGGCGCACTCGCGTATCGGCACCCACGTCACTGTTGACAGTTATAATTTTGAGGTTGTAAAGGACTTCGTCTATTTAGGAACCAGCATTAACACCGATAACAATGTCAGCCTTGAAATCCAACGTAGAATCTCTCTTGCCAACAAGTGCTACTTTGGACTAAGTAGGCAACTGAGCAGTAAAGTCCTCTCTCGACGAACAAAACTAACACTCTACAAGACTCTCATCATACCCGTCCTAACGTATGGCGCAGAAGCTTGGACGATGACAACATCCGATGAAGCGACGCTTGGAGTGTTCGAGAGAAAGATTCTGCGTAAGATTTTTGGACCTTTGCACGTTGGCAACGGCGAATATCGCAGACGATGGAACGATGAGCTGTATGAGCTTTACGACGACATAGACATAGCTTAGCGAATAAAGATCCAGCGGCTACGTTGGCTGGGTCATGTCGTCCGAATGGATACAAACGCTCCGGCTTTGAAAGTATTCGATGCGGTACCAGCTGGTGGTAGCAGAGGAAGAGGGCGGCCTCCTCTGCGTTGGAAAGATCAGGTGGAGAAGGACTTGGCTTCACTTGGTGTGTCCAACTGGCGCCGGTTAGCACGAGAAAGAAACGACTGGCGCGCTTTGTTAAACTCGGCCAAAATCGCGTAAGCGGTTATAGCGCCAATTAAGAAGAAGAAATACTTTCGTGGAGTATTTTACCCTCTATCAACCCTATAAACTTAATATTATTCAGATTTCTAAAAAGAATGATCCACACGGGTAAGAAATATTTGATTGAAATGTGCAACAAAAATATGCGCCATTAAATTTTATTATAAGCACTTCAAGACAACATTAGCGGTAAATGCAGTTTTATATGAGTTTTTCTAAGTAAGTCCAAATAATAGTAATAATACAATACACTATAAAAAATGTTCATGTTTACAGATAATAATATTCTGCAGCTCTTCCTCTTTCATAATTGTTAAACCGCATTCTTGCCTTTTTTTACTGCTACACAATTACAGCTATTCACTGTATAGTTATTAAAAAATTTAACATGATGGTGTGAACGCGGCATTATGGTTTTTTAATTCAACGGAAAATGTTCTTCTACAAAAAAAGTTGATCAAATTTCGCAATTTCGAAGTTATTTGATGTTTAACAAAAGCAACCGGTTTTATAAAACGACGAAAGGAAGAACCATTCCAGGGTTTATGAGATAAGCGGATTTGTTTTTTTTAAATTAAATGCAAATAACGCACAGATCGACTGTGAACCTGGCATTGTGGTTTTCTAATCGAAATTGCATTTGAATTAAAATTGGTTCTACAAAAAAGCTAAAATCTCGTGATCAACTTATCATTTTAAAATTTTTGAAAATAAGCTTATCTTATCTTTAAAATGCAACAAAAATAACCTAATCTTAACACGGAGAATGCAATAAATAATTTTTTTTTTTCAATTAATTTAAATTGTTCAAAAGCCTTTTAGCAAATACTTTTGATTTGATATATTACTTCATAGCATCACCAAAAAAAAATCTGCTTGTAGGCCTTCGTTGTGCTCAAATGTGTTTTGGAAGATATCTGTAATATCAAATGTAAAAACAAAAACGCTGCCAACAGAAAAAATATATGCTCGATATGACAGTTTAAAAATAGGAACCTTATTGCACATTTTTACATATACTCGTACATACATACGCACAAGAAAGTAAATTTGCCTCAGTGTAAACGCAGAATGAGTTTCTTAGTAAATGTGCAAATAGAGTTTCAAACACAAAAATAATAAATTTGGCTGAGGGCTGGGCGTTCAAGTGGATAGTTTTTCGAATTTTAAGACTTGAAATAAAATTTAAAGACAAAAAAAAAACACAAAAAAATGCGCAAAAAATGTTTCTAAAAATAACATTTTTACATATTAAACCAAATAAGGTGTTAAAAAGTGCACCACATTACTTAGTGAATTATTTATTTAAAGAGTGCTAATCAATATTTTTCCCCACTAGCATACACGGACATGAATAATTTTTAAAAAAGTAAAAAAATTTCGGAAAGCTGCAGCTACAAAATACAGCATACATACATACATGAACGAAAGGAAATGAAACTTTAAGGATTTCAAACATTTATTTCAAAGAATTTCTAAAGTTAATTTCGGCACAACTGCATCTTTAAATAAATTTACTAAATTTATAATTTTAATGTTTTGCTATCAAAAAAATAAAAAAAAATACAGAGATACTTTTTTTCGAAAAGCAGAAAATTCGACTGATTTAAAATTTTGGAACGTATTGGGGCGACATAATTACATACTTAAATAGAGCTAAAGAATACAAATAATACAAATACAAAAAACTGAGACAACAACAATAGTGAAAACCCGAAAATTCGTGCATCTTAACAAACGAAACCTCCCTGTGTTGCATTCTTACCCAAACTGCCAGCAATAAGTGTGAGAATAACGTGAAACGCAAATACCTAAAAATCAAATAAAGTAAGCGCTTAAATTGCTAAAAAAATCATAATAAAACAGAAAACAAGAAGAAAGTCAATATTTTCAATAGTATTTAAGGCAAATATAATCACTTTTCATAAAAATCAAAGGATCCCTAAATCTCTTAAATGAACGATTCACCAAAAACTATACATACATACTCGTATATACAACTCTACTTATATATAAACGTAGCATAAAATATTAAAAAAACAACAACAACAAATTGCACTCCATATGTACCGGTTCTCAAATTAAGTAAAAGGCGTTGAAGCTAAAATTTAAAAAAAAATATTTTAAATCGCGCAACTTAAATAACCAAAAATATACATGCAAATATTCATATATAATTCACAAATGTAGGAAATGTTATATAAGTAGAAGTAAAACTCATCTACATATATATCTACTATAAACTATTCAACTGTTTATAATCGTGCATGCATATACGCACACCATTAAGCTGTCACCTACACGAGTAGAAACGAAGAATCTATGGCAAATATTTAATGCACCGCAATGCTCATAAAAAAATAACTTCTATGTATATCTACCACTTAAAGTCGCTAAATTCACTGTTAACCACTAAATGAAATATTAATGAAAAGCAAAAACAAAAACAAAAACAAAATCGTTATAATATTGTAAATAAAACACCACCAACATCTGCGCCTTTCACGCAACTTTTCTAATTCATATGCGTGCGCACAAACCTTTGTACAAACGCCCAAACTCTTCGTGCGTGTAAGTGTATGGGTGTTCATGCAACTGTAAACATATGGAAAACGAATGTAAACAAAGCATTGCAACACCTGCAGTGGGTGACACACCTTTCTACCACCAACTAGGCGCATAATTCTCCACCAGAATGGCGGGTAATGCTATTTTAGACACAAACGAAAAGGTGAAACCAAAATAAAATTGAACAAAAAACAAAAACATAAAATAAACAGTGAGAATTTTCTGTAGCAAGTAAAAATATTAACTACTGATTATTAATGCAAATGTAAGTGGTAATTTTAAAAATGGATAGTAATTATATAGGAAAGGGCGCAATAAAACAGGCGAAACTCAAAAAGTCAACAGTTGGGCGAAATTTATGCGCTTTACGTCCACTACGAAGACATATTCAACATTATTCAACAAACATTTGAAACTGATATACAAAAGGTGCAACCCAGTAACTTTCTATGAAAAATTTATAACGACGAAAATGGTGAATTCTTTTACACAGATGCACTCACGCAACGTGCAGGTGCTATACTAAATCAGAGAGGCACGAAAAGTTCGGGTTGCTTAATTGAAAATCAAACCAGAACTGTATAATAGTGAGTTTGTAGACAATAAACTGTACTCACACACGCGTGTATTACCGTTGCCGACTGGGTGAATACATGGAATGCAAAGAAAGATATGTGCTACGAAAGTACTGCAATCACAAGTAATACAAATAAAGTAGAATCATAGCATTTAACGTTATTTAGCAGAGTTACGCTAAAGTCACGAACCTTAAAACCCTGGAAAAGCGTAAAAATATAAGTGCAATAAAAAATTCATTAATGCAATTGTTGAATATTAATAAAGATACATCCACGAACTGCTGGAATGCACACAATTATGAGTAAATAACATTGATGACAAACGCATTCGTTAAACTCACGCATGCCTCATGAGCAGATGTAAATGAGAAGTCGTTTCGAAATGTTACTATAACTTAATTTTTCGATGATCGTATCAAAGGCTGCTTGATCTGGGACTTTTCTAAAGTTTATTTTTTTTTTGCACGCACGCGCGGAATATGATAATATACTCCAGGGATATGTGACAAATGCGCTCGTAACATTCGAGGTAAAATTTATGCATTCACCAACATCAAGTCAAGTACGGCAAAAGTCATGAGGTTTTTAATATTCTAAAAATGAGTAAAAGTAAAATAATCAGCATTTAGAAACAGAAACACACTCGCCTAAGCAAAAAACTCATATGAGCGCGGTGTAAAATCAATAATAGGTACAAATAGTGCCGATGAAACATTTTTGGAACTCACGCAAGTCGCACGCACAAACACGAATTGTAAAAGTTACGATGGTTGGGTCGCAATTTCGCTACATGTAAATGCTGACTGTCTAAATTTGAATTTAAAAAGAATTTTTTTAACAAATATTTACAAAAAACGCACTCACGAAAGAAAAACACGATTTGCACTAGACAACTTTTCCAAGGGAATAATTTGATTCCAAATTCAAGTGGTCAGCTCAACAGAGAAGCTTAAATTGTGATGAGAAAATAGCCAATGGGTATTTGTTTGAATAGTAATACAGCCTGAAATCGCACTTGGAATAGGCTGAAAAGCAAGTTCTGAATCAAATAAAGGTATAAATAAACATACATAACTGCACGTCTAAAACAAACAAAAACTTTGACAAATTCGGGTTAGATATAGGACACTTACACGAAACGCACGCTTTGTAAAACGTAACAAAAATAAGTAAAAACTATTCTTAGAGTTTCACTGCGTGTGCCGAATAAGCGTGCATGCATTCAAATATACCTGCAAAGCATGCTCACGCAAGTGTCACGATCGGTAAGATGGAAAAATACGTAAACGAGGAAAGCCAACAAATCCATGATTTTAAAAATGCATTTATAGAGCGCATTAATCGTACATGAAAGCTCACGAAACGTGATAATGAGGAAGTTCTCAAATGAGGTGCTTATTTAAATGTACCAAGTAAAAGCATAAAATACCACAAAACAACCAAACAACCAAACGCACAAGCAAACAGGGAATTGCGTATTATGAACCCATCAAAAAATAAATATCTGCAAGGTGATACACAAGAAACGCCATCAATGCAACAAAAGCGAAGCAATAGCACCACATTTAAATCTGCAAAAAATCCAAAGACTTACTTACATATATACATACCTACATAACTGAAAGCAAACACCAATAAGACTAATTACTAGTTCATCGAAATCGTCAAATCGTCAACTCGACCATTCGCAATCAACCAACCAATGCATTTAAATGCTGCCCATCGACTCAACGCTCGCTGCCAGCTCCACCAAAGCGTCGCATAGCTCACCACCTTACACACTACGCTGTCGGCCATCGCGCAGCGCCACCAGCGAGCAGCATGTCACCAATAATCTCGTGTTGATCACGCAGCAACTACAGCAGCAGGACAACAAGGCTGGCGGACGCGCTTCGGATGACGGCACCAAAGTCACCACAACGTCTGTGAATATACACACTTGCAATAGCAACTACACCAACCACAGTGCAACAGGAGTGACAACAGTGAGCGCCAACAGCAATGACAATCCAGGTGCTGGTGGCGGCGGCGGTGTTTGCAGCAGCAGCCATGCAGCAAATAGTTTTCGCAACAAAATACCATCGATCTCGATTATTCCATTGCCGGTTAGCAGCGTCGCCAGCTGTAGCAGCGGTACAAGCACAAGCACAAGTGTAGTGCGCACAGTGACCACCTCGAATAAGGCCACTTCGCCGCCACCAATCTTCAACTCACCACCAAGAAGCAATAGCGGCAGCACCGGTGCTAATTTGCAGTCTCAACGTCCACTACTGCAACACCAATACCAGCAGACAGATAAGTGCACCATATTAAAATTTGATGTACTACGCAAACCATCGGCGACCACAACCGCAACCGGTGATCTTTTGTCGCGCAATATCATCACAACAGCGCCAAAAACGCATAGTACGGCAGCAGCCGCCACTGCTACCGTCACAAATGCTGTGACCTTTGCCACGAGTGCCGAACGTCGTCAACAACACTTGCAGGCTTTGCAGCAATCTATCTTCGATCAGGAGATGTCCGACGATGCGGAAGCCGATGCGGAAATAGCAGCACTACATCAACAGGTGCTCGGTGGCAATAACAACATCACGGCGGGTAGCCAGCCAATTATCGTAAAGATCGAACCGGCGCAATCGTTTCACATCGTCGATGAATCGGATACGCGTGTGCTCAGTTTACCGCTGTCTGATGCGGATAAGGTGGGCGCCAGTTGGATTGATCTGAAGGATATTGCTGGGCTGCAAACCACCTCCGCTACACTGGTAGATGTGTGCTTCGAATCGCCGCCAGCATTGTTACCCGTTAGCGCCAATACGTCCACTTCGACAACCGAAGCAATGGTGCAGACGGCGGTAGACACAAACGGTGTTAGCCATGCACCAGCGGCGAAGAAGCGTCAGTTGGTTGTTAAAGTAGAGCAACCGGTTGCGGCGGCAACCGTTATTGAGACTGTAATGACACCCACGACGGCTGTAACTGCAGCTGTTACAGCCACAGCGCCCACAGCGTCTGCAACGGCTACTGTGACGCGGCTGAATGTTAATGAACGTAGTGTGCAGCAGCAACAACAGCAACAACCACAGCAATTGCAGCAACAACAATTTCAGAATAAAGGAACCACCACAACTACGGGAACTGGAATAACACCGTCCTCCTCGACGGGACTGAATGCTGGAGGAGCAATGACAGGTTTGTACTTTACGCATTTACTTTGCGAATATTTCTTAGAATTTTGCGTCTGTGTGTATGTACTTATAAGTGATTGAATTCATGTAATGATTTTTTAATGTACTTAAAATAAACTCCAACATCAATTAATCAATTCAATGCAGTGCCGGATCCACGGGGGGGAGGGGGGGGTTTTCGGGTCCGAGGGTGGAATTTCGTTTTGTATTGACGTATTTTTTTCGGCTGATTGTTTTACAGATTGTTCTACAGATTGTTCTAAAATTTGTTCTACTGTATTTTCCTCAAGGTTCGACTTCTCTGTGTTTTCAATCTAAAACAATAAGTAAGAAATCCAGAATTTGTAGTTTATTTTTACTTTCATTCATATTGTAAATTATATTGGAATTTTGAAACTAAAAATGATATTTCGTAGAGGTAAAGAACGTAAAAAGCCAACTACGTAGAGTGATACATTTCCTTAATCAAGCTCTGCATGTTGAGTTATAATAAAAATATGCACGAGTTAAAAAGATTTGGAGTGAAAACCCTTGTATACACAGAATGATTGTTTACAGTAAAATATCTTGTACAAAAAACGTTAACTTTTTACTTACAGTGGGTGCTCAAATTATTAGAATCATACTGTAGAGGAACAAATTGCCGAGTTTAATGACGTGTAGTTTGCAAAAATGTTAGGAAATGCTACTTTTTTGTATAATGTGAAACATTGTAGCAATCATTGCTTTGTCGAAATTACCGTTCGATATATTTGGCTTTTTGTGAGCAGCTTTTTGGAAGAGCAAAAAATTCAGGTTCTTAATTGGCCAGGAAACTCACCAGACCTCAATCCAATTGAGAACCTTTAAGAGTCAACAAAGACAGAAATATCGAAAGATAATATTACAAATAAAGAACAACTGAGCGAAAGACTGCAAAATATTTGGAAAAATGACGACCAAATAAAAACAAACTGCTTAAAATGCGTTGAAAGCATACCCAAAAGGATTCCGGTTTTAATTGCTGCACGAGGTGCTCACGCAAAATATTGATTTTTTGATTTTTTTTTTGATATTTTTTTAATAAAAGACTGGTTTGAATATTGTTTTTGTCGTATTATAGAAATTTAATAAACAACATATTAAAAATAGACTATTCTTTGATTATTATCAGTTAAATGGCTGAAACTTGAATTTTTCATAGTGATTCTATTAATTTGAGCACCAACTGTACACTGACTGTTCTTGGATACAAATTTTTAACTTTACCTGTTTTTCCTTCTTTTTTATTTTTGGTTCTGATTCTGGATCAAGGCGCTCGAAATAAGAAAATAATGTTCTCTTCATGTTAGGAGGCGTATTACAATCACATTAACTACTTGTCAACAAATGCTCGACACAATGTATTCTCCTCGTTGAAAGAAACAAAAGAATAGAAGCATGTTCATGCATGTTTAAAGATAGCCTAGTTATTCACCAAAAAAACTTAGGGAAAAATCACTCGGCGCCGTCATCGCGATTTCGTTGGCGCGCTATTTAAAATTTCGAGTTAACAGTACACAGGGTGTCGCCGTTACGATAAGGAAAAGCTGCAACGGCTCTTTCATGGTAACTTTCTTGCCGTTATATAGCAACACATGTTGTTAAAGAAAAGCGCAATTAAATATATAATATTATATATTATATAAACACCACCGTTTCGTTTGAAGAACTTTATTGGAGTGAATTGAGTCACAGTAAGCATTAATACAAGAAGAAGAAGTAAAGAAGTTACAAACAGGGTTGATATTTTTTTCGTACTTAAACTATACATGGTTGAATTGCAAGTTGGCTCCAACACATGTTATAATATATTGTATCTTAAATAGGCGTAATTATTTATGAAGGTGTCCCACGATGTATAAAAACCGCCAATTATTCTTGTAATTTTGAATCAAAGTCCTTTACTATTTTTAGAATTTTTTTTACAAGATATCTAGAGCTATTAGTTTTTTCATTGGCTAATCACGACATGCAGCGCGAATAATGCCATATTTTATTCACGAAATTGATTTTTAATAAAAACACCCTTCTAAAATACCCCGGTTCCAGTCTTCAAATTTAATATATTTCAGAAAAACGGCATAAATGCTTTTGGCTAGAGGCGATTGGGAGAGTAGCCTTCAGGGCAAATACCAGTTTGTCAGTTGAATGAAATTTAATAGGTACACCCGCGCCTTAGTGCGCGTCTCCCGGTGAATGTCATTTATTGTCTGTCTAAATACTGTCTGGTCCAGTAAATGTCTGTTAGTTTTGCCCTGGATTTTGTCGGCTTAATTTAATAGGTATCTCCTGACGTGCCTAGCAGGCGACTCTGGCTCAAGCAGATATCTGCAAGGGTGAAACCTGCGGTAGCACCCTAACAGGAACTGCTTTCTGAGCAGTTTATTGTGCTCCATTACAGGGAGCATCTGTGCCTCATCGTGAAGGTGTTGAAGAGGGGACATCAGGAGGCAACCCGTCACTATCCGAAAGGCATTGTTTTGTCAAGACTGGAGCTTTATACACTGCGTGTCACTGGTTCCAGGCGACCAGACAGGCGCAGCATAGTTCAGAACCGGACGATCAATTGCCTTAAATGTCGATAGCAGCAATTCTTTGTCTATGCCACAAGTGCTGCCGGCAAGCGATTTGAGGACCTTGTTGCGATTTTGGACTTTAGTGGCAATTGCGGTTGTGTGCGCAGAGAAGTAGAGCAAACTGTCGAAGGTTACACACAAAATTTTGGGATTGTTTGCAGTCGGAATTGGTGTGTCATTGACTTTTACCCTGAGTTGCAGTTTGCCCTTCTTTGTCCAGGTGGTAAAGAGGGTCGCCGTGGACTTAGTGGGGTGAAGGTGGAGATTCCTCGCGGTAAAAAAGCGAGAAAAGTTGTTAAGGTAGACGTAAGCAAGCCCTGCCTAGTGAACCGTTAAACGGAACTCGTCTTCAATACTCGTTATAGGCTGACATTAAAACAAAATTGAAAACTTATTTAAGAAGCATAGCAAAGCACGCCAAATTTGCACTTTACCCGTGCAGCTCAAAGGTTCAAAAGGAAATCAAAAATAGCAAACGTTCACGATAAAATATTTGTCATTTTAAAGCATGCGAGCTACGGTGCTGTCGTATCTTTCGCAATGCCCACCATGACAAGTAATTCATGGCAATTTGCAAGCACCGTTTACTTAATCGATCTTCATCTCTAGCCGATATTTGTCGCAGTAAAAGTACGGTTTTTATTATTACAGAACATTACACAAAAATATACAGTTCTTAAAATTGTATTCATGTACATCTTTATTGGCTAGCTGTAAATCAATAGTTGTTAAAAAATATATTGTATATTTACTATGAAAATCACCTGGCCCGTTCGAAAACCGTTCTAACCGTTCAACACTTTGCGCTAAATATTAGTTTAATGATTACCCAAAAATTAAGGCAATTAACTCATAAATCGAAACTGTTGTTTTGCTATTTTAGCGTTTGTTATTATTGTGATTTAATTGCAAAATCATCATCAACAGCAACCAACGTTAAAATGCCATGGTTGGAATACATACCCCGCGTGGTTTCACCGCCGCAAAACGCAAGAACTGCAAAAGCACGTAACAGTAATGCCAAAGTAGTTAACGAGAAAAACTCACACACACACGTACATATGCAAGCTTTAAAAGCAAGAAAAATAGCAAGAAATTAGCAAATATCAGAATGGAGTACTTACATATATGCAGAAGAAAAAATTAAGAACTGCAATTTCAACCTGTAAAATAACACACGTAATCGCAAAATCCCCAAGAAGATTTCTCCATGCTCGTGTGGGAATGTGTGTATCTGTGTATGTGAGCGTGTATATTTATACACGTGCACGGCTGTGTATACTCGTACATGTGTATGTGTTGGTGCAAACATTTATTGGCTATTCACCTTTGCGTGGTGCGCTTTCAAGTGTCCCACTTTCCACACTGATCCAACTAATACGCGAACAACCGCAAGCAACAACAGCAATAAGCGGCAATCGGCAAGAATGGACAAAAAGCTAACAGCCACAGAACCGACACGTTCTAACACACACACACATACACGCACATACGAAAAACATAACTGCGTCAAGAAGACGTTTCTTCGGCTTTAGCTGCAACAACTTCAGCTACAGCTACAGATACAGCTTTGGCTTCGTCTTCGCCTTCGACTACGGCTTCGACTTAACTTCTTTATGCGAATAGAGAACCTGAAGTTGGTTTTTGGTGTTGCGGTTCTTGCTGCATGTGACTTGTTGCTGCTGTCGCTGCTGCTGCTATTTGCTGCTGGGTTCGAATGCTTGAGTGTAATGTTGTTGTTGTTGTTGTTGTTGTTGGATTAGTGTTGGTTACTGGCTCATTGTTGGGTTCTATTATTTCGCGATTCTCAAATTCTTACACAATACTCGCCAACCGGCCGTTTCCCTCACTCGCCAGATTTCTTTCAACCGCCGTTGTTTCAACCACATCGACGTTATTCGTTTGCTTATGGCCAGGCCAGAACTCTGGCGCAGCACTAGAACAGTCAGCCTATGCTGTAGTCGATTGAGCTTAAGCTGGGGCTGAAATTGAAGTCGAAGCCACTGCTGCAGTTGGCGTCTGGGAATACGCCGTCGTCACAAGAACCAGAAGCGAAATACGAAGGCAGCGCTCCAACAGTGAGCTACATTACGGGCCACACACACATACACAAGTCGCAGAAGTCTGCCTATGCGCCAGACCTCATGTAAACATTCACATACACACACACGCACGTGCATCTGTATAGGTACATACATATATGCAGTTAGTGTTAATAATTTTACCGTAGCACGAACCTTAGCGGTAAAATATTCAACTACAAACTATACAGTTAGCTTGTCGGAGCTGTGTGCCAAAGACGGTGGAATTGCCAATAGACATGTAAAAAGAGACTCGAAGAACGCGCAAGACTAGCTTAGAATGATGAGCAGGCATAAAGACCTCCAGTACTTGTATGTATGTATGAATGTAAGTACGTATGTATGTAGGCGCTAAAGCAGTACATACCATACATATGTACATGTAGTAAAATAGAATGGAAAAAAGCGGCTTGAAAAGTGCTGCCGCGGAAGCCCACTGACTGCATAGCTAGCTGGCGGCTGGCTAACTGACTGGCGCACTAAGTAGTAACTTGGCTGACATTGTCTTGGTTGCCAAAGAAACTCGTGATTTTTTTGTGATTTATTTTTGTTTTTGTTTCGCATCAGCATGAGCATGGCAATCAGTTGAATGGGCGGAAAGGGAGCACTGGTTGCATGCGTGTTTAGTACAAATAAAATTAAATATCCCTATATATGTATAGGTGCTTACATACACATGTACATATGCACATACGAGTATTTGTGGCATTGTTAGTTGAACGGAGTTTTCGCGTCGCATGAATGGAACTAACTGACAGTTACTCGTACATACTGAATCACAATTACCTAAATGCATATAAACATGCAGGTTCTTTAATACATTTTCTGTGTTATTATACACACATACATGTGTAAGCTCACGTGCATATTTAGGCACATATACATACATACATGCATGCATGCCTATTACACCATGTTTTACAACTGTGCGTGTCTAGGTCTTCTAGTTATTGTGTAACGGTGCGTTGCGCATGCGCAACCTCCTTGCTGGCGGCAAAGTATTCAAATTCATATATTTTGTAATGCTTAAGTACAAAATGGTATGCACATACATACATACATACATACATATGTGCGTTAGCATATATGTCAATTGGTTAATGGCTGATTGCGCACTATCATCAAATTGTTCATTATTACGGTGCAAATAGTTGCGTTGTTTCTTTCAGCATACCAAACCCGGATCATAGTATATTTTTGCCTAATACAAATCTTTTGTATAATTTTAAATAGCACGCATTCAATCCTTATGCGGTCTTCTTGATTTTGTACAAATCTAATTTCTGGCTTAACACTAGAATGTTCGGGTCCTTTCACTTGCCCTGAAAGCAGTTTCTGCCAATTTCGATATATTACATTTCTAATGTTTATTTTTATTAGTTTGATTAGAGATTGTATTAAAACATGAAAAATCATTAGCTAAGTGTCCATTTACACGGGGAATAATTTTTTCGGAGGAGAAGGACAGCCGCGGAAGAGTAAGAGATTTTTTCTCCCGTGCTAGCGACACACTTTGTGCTTCTTATTCGCATTTCCAATCTTAAAGCAATTTTTGACAGTTTCTTCTTCTTTTTGTGTTTTCTTCTTTTGTGGGAGAAAGTTCTGAGTTCTGTGTTGGTTTTCAATCAAACGGAAGAACGATGACAAACCAGAGCGCTGCTTGGGAGATGCAGTAGGTATAATTTAAAAAAGTTATGGGACATTGAATTATAATTTTTCTCTCCCTTTTTAGATCCTCAAGTTAATTTTAAGTTAATTATTTATGTATATATGAAGAATTTTTAATTTAATACTTTTTTATTCAAGTACAAAAATTTATATATATATGTAAATAAAAAAAATAGCAATAACAAATCTATTATTTAAGAATTTGCATTCTTCATTGAAATATTTATGAAGTTGTTGACGAATGTACTCCGCTTTACATATTAGCGGGTTGTATTATAGAATATATCCGAAACCGAAGATGCTAAAGCAGTAAACGTCAAAATGTTGCCGAAAACAATTTTGCCGGTGTGACCGCGAATGGAACATGAAAAGAGAGATTCCAGTGTCTCCCTGCCAGATGTCGCCGTAAATCGTTGTGTAAATCGGCGCTAATGCGTAAAAGAGAAACAGTTTTTATTTCTGTTGAATGTTTAATATTTTAATTTGTATTTGTTCCTATAAGAGTAAATGGAAGAGGATCATAAAAAAAATTACCAGGCGCGTATCAGTTCTTTGTTAAAGTAAATGAAGTTGAAAAGACCATCACTTGGTAAATTTCTGGATCTTGGTATAATTTTTGATCCAGCTTTTACGTTTGATGACATAAGGCTTTTGCATCTTTGGCTTTTGTCAAGTGAATTAATTCTGAGTTCAGAGACTCGTACCCGAAAAAAATGTGTACAACTCTTTTCTTAGGTCTCCATTCGAATATGGATCTGTCACATGGAATCCATTTCATGCTCTTCAAAACCAGATAATTGAATGAGTCATACATCTTACATGGTGAGAATATTCATACTCGTAGAGTAAATTCAAGTTACTTCGTTGCGTTCGTTCGTGAACAACGATTGATTGGTCGAGTGTGTGTATAGGAGGGAAATGCGCGGGCAGAATTCTGCTGCCGAGTCCCTTTACCGAGTTTAAAGCATCCGGGTAATATGTCTTTGTATGGGAATATGTGGCAAATGCGCCACATTTATTAGGTGCGCAACTAAGTTCCCGCTGTTTGTCAATAGGTGCAGCCAGCACTGCATACTAGTCGATTCAAACATAACCTAAACGTCATAAACCAAGCTTAGACATATGGTAAACAAACTGCTTCGACACATTAGTGATTTTGTTTTGGTATCGTATACTTTTGGTTTTGTGAAAATGTCTGATTTTGTGCCGAGTAATCGTCATTTGCGGGAAGTGTTGATTTTCCTCTTTCATTCGAAAAAACGGCGGCTGAAGCGCATCAAGAGCTACAAAAAGTTTATGGGGATGCTGATTTAAGTGAAACAACGTGTCGAGATTGGTTCCGTTGCTTGAAAGACGGTGATTTTAATGTTGACGACCGTTCGCGTGAAGGAAGGCCAAAAACCTTTGAAGACGCTGAATTGGAGGCATTGCTCAATGAGGATCCGTGTCAAACACAAGAAGAGTATTAGGAGTTACCCGCCAATCTATTTCCAAGCGATTGCATGCTTTGGGAATGATTCAGAAACAGGGGACTTGGGTTCCTTATGAGTTAAAACCAAGGGATGTTTTCCGCCTGTGAACAACTGCTCCAGCGGCAAAAAAGGAAGGGGTTTCTTCATCGCATCGTGACGGGTGATGAAAAATGGATTCATTGCAGCAATCCAAAGAAAAGAAAGTCGTAGGGACTGCCCGGTCATGCTTCTACGTCGTCGCCTCGGCCGAATATTCACGCTGCGAAGGTTATACTATGTATTTGGTGGGTCCAAGTTCGTGTTATTTATTATGAACTATTAAAACCAAGCAAAACCATCACTGGGGATCGGTATCGACTTCAATTGATGCGATTGAGCCGAACACTGCGCAAGAAGCGGCCGCAGTTCGCGGAGAGGTATCAAAAAGTGATTCTACAGCATGACAACGCTCGGCTTTACGTTGCCAAACCCGCTAAAACCTACCTGGAAAAACTGAAATGAGAAATCCTACCCCACCCGCCATATTCTCCAGATATTGCTCCGTCTGATTATCATCTGTTCCGATCGATGGCAAAGGTCTAGCTGACTTACAGTTCCATTCATATGAAGACATTAAAAATTGGCTGGATCCGTGGATAGCCTCAAATATGAACAGTTTTACAGCGACGGTATACGAGATCTTACAGAAAGATGGGAAAAAGTAGCCAGCGATGGGCAATATTTTCAATGAACTTAGTTGCGCACCTAATATAATTAATTTTTAAGCAATTAAAATATATACATACCTTTCTTATTTTTCATTTCTTATCTTTTTCATTGGTTTTGGCATACATTGGCCTACCTATGGAAGCATTACTTCGCTGAAAATAACGGGCGGGCCATATAGCGTTTTTTGAACCACCTATTTTTTTGAGAATGGTAACACAAATGACATGTCAAATGTGTTCATAATTTACTTAAAGGTTTGACATTTACGAAATGGGATGCTATACGCCTGAACAAAATTTGGAAATATGGAAAACCTATTTCCAAAGTGGTTAGTCTTCTTCTTCTTTTCTGATTTTCACATCAGTGGCTACATCAAGAAGCAAAATTGTCGTATTTGGGGCTCAGACAATCCACACGTTACTGTAGAGAAGCAAATGCATCCACAAAGAGTCACTGTTTGGTGCGGTTTTTGGTCTGGCGGCATCATCGGGCCATTTTTTTTTCGAAAATGAGCGAGGAGCCGCGGTTACAGTAAATGGCGAGCGTTACCGTGACATGATCAACAAGTTGTTTCCAAAAATTTAAGAGGATGACATGGACGACATTTGGTTTCAACAGGACGGTGCAACTTGTACACTGCCAAAGTTACACTCGAACTTTTGGCTACCACTTTTGAAAACCGAATAATCTGCCGAAATTCCGATATCAATTGGCCGCCTCGGAGCTGTGATTTAAGCCCGTTGGACTATTTTTTGTGGGTAGCCGTTAAGGACAAATGCTATGCGAACCATCCAGAAACGATTGTTGCTTTCAAACACGAAATCGAAGTTGCCATTCATGAAATTGGAGCCCAAACAATTGAAAATGTGCTTAAAAATTGGGTTGATCGAATGGCCTACTGTAAAGACAGTCGTGGCAGTCATTTGAACGATATTATTCTTCATTCATAAATTACAATGTTCAATCTTCAAAATAAAGAAAAAAGTTTGAAAAAATATTGGTTAGTTTTCTTTTTATAGCCGATTCAAAAAACAAATTTTACATGGCCCACCCTATATTTTGGTTTGTCAATAATTATGTTTTGTATTGGAGCGGAGCCTGACGTCAAACTTGTCAAGGTGGCGAAAAATAAAGTAACTGTTTTGGTAAGATGCCACCTTCAGTTTTCGTTTCGCCATGCGCTGAACGCAGCTCGGCACATTTTGCATAAAACGAACATACGCACAAACACATGTTTTTAAGAGGTGTCATTTTTGGTTATTAAAAAATAAATGTCTAATTTTATTGATGCAGAAGGAAAGTAAAAATTGAAGAATAAATATTTCAAACGATTTGTTCAGTTTTGATGTGATGATTTTTGCTAGATTTTTGCATATTGTCAAGCCCCTTGCTTGAAAATTAAACTTCCCGGATAACTAAACTGAGAAATACAAAATATCCCTTGCAAACCAAAGCATTCTGTACGAAGTTATTACATTACATACGAATTTCGGGACTTTGTTTTATAAGAAATATAGATTATCCCACTCATTGGAACACGCGCCAATTCCAGTGCATTTTTGAATAAATTTCAATATTTGTTCTCTGAAGAGAAAATGCTAAGCACTGGAAAAACAATACTGCACTATATTTGGCTTATTGTGATTAAAAATATTCCTTGAAAATATCCTTCCTGACTGGTTTGGTCACAAACAACAACAGACCAATTTGTTTTATCCGAAGATTTCATTTATGTGTCCGTTGCAAGTATTTTAGTCTTAGAGTTTGGGATCAATTTTTCCAGCTATTTGAAGGTTTCTATTGCTATAAGAATATTAATGTGATTTGACCTAAAACGCATCCTCGTTCTCTGAATTTGGTTCCTCAGAATCAGATTCTCCACCCTTCAGAATCATCCTTGAGGAGCTTGGACATACAACAGGCTTTAAATAGAGTGTGACCCACAGGACTTCTCTTTAAAGTAAGATCCTAACCGGCATTTCGGAGCTTTCCCGACTGATTGGTCATGCAATCCCACCAACAACTACCACCACAACGTTTACGACTCTTCTACTTTAACGAAAAGAGTGGGATCGAGACACTGTAAGGCAAGGCGAGTCCATCGAATGGATACACAGACGGCTCAAAGCTCGAGGACAAGGTGGTACATTTCGAACATCTGGCGATGCCCTTTAGTTTTCGGTTTCCCGACTATTGCGGTGTTTTTCAGGCTGAACTGATGCCAATAATTAAGATTATAACATTTGGTCAGTGTGATACGATACCGACAAATGATATCTACGTTTTCACTGACAGCCAAGCAGCGATAAAATCCATCACAAAATAATTGCCAACCTCTAAGACAGCCTTGAAATGACGCACATCTTTTAACGATATGGTTAAGTAATTTCATCCGAAAGTAGTATCGGTACCTGGCCATTGTGACATGCAGAGAAATTGTAGGGCTGATGAACCAGCGAGATTCGGCACTACAGTCTCTAACGAATACATAGACACTGATACCAATGCTAGGCAATACCACCACAACCATGCAAGCGACTTATTTAAGGGAAAGTTGTAAGAATAACGAACGAAAGATGGTGCAATGAACCAAACAGCAGAATCGCCCGATAATAGTGGCCAACTCCCAATGCTTAACGCACAGAATGTCGACAGATCCAAAACAAGAAATAGCCTTAACACACTGGTTTCTATTACAACGCGGCACAGTCTTATGGACAGACACGTCCAGAGGCCAGGCGTGCGGGCGCATTATTTCTAGAGAAGCTATCTAGGTGAAGAAGAGGAAGTTATGAATTTGCACCTGCTGTGTCACTGTCCTGGTCTCGAGGACTCACCACTTTAGGTAGAAGATCTCAGCCCGGTTTCCTTGATTTCCAGATCTTCTAAAGTTTACTTTGATTTTAGGGAGAATAAGACACATTTTTCATGCGGCATCACAATGGGCTATGATCCTAAGTGTGTCCCATACTGGACAACCGCTTCAATCTAATGTACCAAAACTACTCAAATAGAAAATTTAACAATGACTATATTTTGGGGTTTTCGTTAGTTTTTAGCAAAAAGAAAAAAGATTGTTATTCGTACAACTACTAAAAGATTGGCAAAAGTTAAGCAAACGTTAATTCGCATTGATCACGGTCGATGGCGCATGCGCCTTCGCAAGAACTGCACACCAACTCATTCAATCAACCGAAGAAAAGCAAAGCAAAACGCAGAACGCGCAACCCAAAAGCGAACGCACACTGACAAACCAACACAAATTGGCGCATGCCAGCATTTCATATCCATAATTAGTAGCTAATACTAAAGTACACCATTGCTCCCTCTGCGTGCGTGCTGCTGCAATCACCTCTCATCCACCATCACCGGCTCATGCATATTTTCCTTATTATTCGAACTTTTGCAAAATTTCACATTTTTTTGTGACCACAGCGGGGAATTTTTGTTTCCAATTGGTTTTATTGGTTGTTTGTAAGCATGTGAGTACGTGTGTGCATACGCTTGTTGTTATTGTTGTCTTTTGCGATTTTTTACAATTCACCTCTGGCCATGTTGAGAGTCTTGTTGGCGGTGCGGTGGCTGGTTGATGGTAGACTAGCTGCTGCTGTTTGTGTTATTGTTGTTATTGTTATTGTATTGTTACAGCTGCAATCAATGCTGCTGTTAGTTTTGGCCCTGAACATGGTCGTTGGACTTGGTTTTGGTTTTTAGTCTTTGAACGCAACAGTGTTGTTTCACAATTTCCAAGCTATTACAAAACTATCTGCACACTATCACTTTTTTAGTATTTTGTATTTATTATAAATTCGTTATTTTCCTATGCGCAGACGTATTATATATTTAAATATATGCATACACAACCATACCTACGTATATGCAAACATACATACAAACACACACTCACATGACGTACACAGGTCATTATTATTTATCCAAAGCGCTTCGAAAGCGATTGACGATCGTTTCGACTAACTAAATTTAGTTGAACCAATAAACGAAAACGAGCCATCAAACCGCGCCAAATTGCACTAAATGAACGCTTGCTGGCAAACTTTGTAAGAGGCATGTGCCTGTGTGTGTGTGTGTGTGCGTGTTTCTCTTTCATAATATTTTATATGCAAAATTGATTCAAAAACTTTTTACAATCTATTAAATAGTTATTTATTTACTATTGATGGTGTTCTTTTTTAGTTTATTTTTCATACAATTTTTTACAAAATATATTTTAAGTTTTATTGCATTATATTTTAACTATTTCATTTTCGCTTTTTTCCATGTTTAACATAATTGTTTCAACCAAAGAAATCACAGCAGCGAAATCATTGCACAACAGTGCAAAATTAATGCTTAAAATTTGCGAAAATGAAGATTACAATATGTTTTGCAAAAATTTTCAACTAATATATGCATCAGGCTACGCGTGTCTATGGCTGTTTGGCCAATCCACTTGTATTAGCCAGTTCGAACAGGTATTTCAAGGGCGTGCTCCTTCAGCACCTCATATGCTTGCATTTGTATGTATGCACAGGTATACTTATACATATACACACATATCTATGTATCCATTTGTTAGATAAAGCTAATCACGAGATTTATGTGGCGACGTTACAAAGAAACTTAATTACTCCGAAACTCAATCTTACGATTTATATCGATTGGCCTCTCGCAAGTAAAGATTTTGAATCTTTCTTTTTGTAAGGGAAGGTTAAAATGGAAGAAGGCTCAAATGAAAGGGTGTAAATTTTGAAATGAAAAAGTTTTTTTTTATTTATTATACAATTTTATTTTATTTTCAAATTTTAGTTTCGAATTTGTGGCGAATTTGTCTATGAATTTACAATTCTTGCGTTTTCTGAAGAAGTTGTATTTTTCTCTTGTTAGATCAAGCGTCGAATGCAGCAGCGTTATCTGGGATCCATTCTATATGGGTTCATTTTTTTGAATTGAGAAGGTTCTGAAACGTTTTACTAAATTTGGCATTCTTTCGTTGGCCTTATAGTTTGCCTCCTTATAAATTGTATATGCCTTTTTTTAGCATTGCCAACATTAGAAATTCGAAGTAAAATTGCATCGGTAATATTTATAAGGAGCATAGCCTCGAATCATATTAAATGCCACTTCTTACTGAAGCTAATACTTTTTGATTGACCTACTCGTAACCTTCGACTCAGCAATAAATTTCATTTACCTAATTACAAGACCAGTGTTAGTCGCAATGAACCACTTACACGTTGTATAAGGCAGTCTAAGCAATTTTGTAAAAATTTAAATATATCTAAAATAATAGTTAACGGACCTAATATGATACCCTGGAGGACATCAGAGGTCGGCATAAATGCAGTGGAAGAGATTCCATCAATAATAACAAATTTATTCTATTGCAAAAAAAACTGAATGAAATCGCAGATAGAAAAATTTAATCGCAAGAATTTTATGAGAGATCCTGTCAAAGATTTTTAAGAAATCTGTATGGCATCAACCTGATAACTGGTCCTCTTCTTCTTCCTGATTTGCGCGATAACCACTTACGCGATTTTGGTCGAGTTTAGCAAAGCACGCAAGTTGTTTCTTTCTCGTGCTAACCGGCGCCAGTTGAACACACCAAGTGAAGCCAAATCCTTATCCACCTGATCTTACCAACGCAGAGGAGGCCTTCCTCTTCCTTTGCTACCATCAGCTGGTATCTCTTCAAATATTTTTAGAGCCGGAGCATTTGTATCCATTTGGATGAAATGACCCAGCCAACGTAGCCGCTGGATCTTTATTCGCTGCGCTATGTCTATGTCGTCGTAAAGCTCATCGTTCCATCGCTTGCGATATTCGCCGTTGCCAACGTGCAAAGGTCCAAAAATCTTGCGCAGAAACTTTCTCTCAAACACTCCAAGCGACGCCTCATCGGATATTGCCATCATACAAGCTTCTGCGCTGTACGTTAGGATGGGCATGATGAGAGCCTTGCAGAGTGTTAGTTTTGTTCGTCGAGAGAGGACTTTACCATTCACTTGCCTACTTAGTCCAAAGTTGCACTTGTTAGCAAGACAGATTTTACGTCGGATTTCCGGCCTAGCATTATTATCGGTATTAATGCTGGTTCCTAAATAAACGAAGTCTTTTACAACCTCGAAATCATAACTGTCAATAGTGACGTGGGTGCCGAGACGCGAGTGTGCCGGCTGTTTGTTTGATGACAGAAGGTACTTCGTTTTGCCCTCGTTCACCACCACACCCATTCGCTTTGCTTCTTTATCCAGTTTTAAAATCAGATCAATTATACAATTCTATTTTCGGCCGCCGTAGCCGAATGGGTTGTTGCGTGACTACCATTCGGAATTCACAGAGAGAGCGTCGGTTTGAATCTCGGTGAAACACTAAAATTATGGAAAACATTTTTCTTATAGCGGTCGTCCCTCGACAGGCAATGGCAAACCTCCGAGTGTATTTCTGCCATGAAAAAGCTCCTCATAAAAATATCTGCCGTTCGGAGTCGGCTTGAAACTGTAGGTGCCTCTATTTGTGGAACAACATCAAGACGCACACCACAAATAGGAGGAGGAGCTCGGCCAAACACCCAAAAATTTATATATATATTTGAAAAATTTTTTGTGTTGAATAGTTATAATAGTGGAAAAAAGAATATCTCTTTATCTTTGTCTGCATGGCTCACAAATACGAGTATTTCACTCCTGTATAAGAACTCGTATTAAATTCGTGAATGAGCCAACAGCTGTTCTAAAATCACGCATGCCCAACATTTTCTTAAGGGGGTGGTAGGGTTTAGCGCTAAAAAAAAACACTTTTTTTGAATTTTATACAGAAATATGGCTTAAGATACTTTAATAAAATCAGTTGCATGTTATTGTACATCTTTTCAATAAGTTTTTAAAAAATATTAATAATAAAATATTGACAAATAAGCCCATGACAGAGTTTTTTTGGAGATATGTTTTTCGAGAGGTGCTCTGCGGTGCCAATCGGCATTCGTCGTAGAATCATCTGAAACTAAAAAAGTCGAATTTTTCAGTTAAAGTATGACGTAAAAAACAAAATAACGAGCTTAGCATCACATGGGTTTTTTTTTGTTCACAATAATTTATTCCGTTTCATCATCGCTGCCAGCTGTTGCATTGTTGTGGCAATCACAGCTTGATTAAAAAGTATCGGGAAGGTGATGTTGATTGTTTTCTTCGATTGCCAAGGCGTAGTGCACCATAAGTACCTTCCATCGGGCCAGACAGTCAATAAAGAATATTATTTATCGATTTTAAAACGTTTGAGAGATGCTGTACGTTGCAAACGGCCGGAAATGTGGACAAACAATTCTTGGACTTTGCATGATGATAAGGCGCCATCCCACCGGGCCCAAATTGTGCTGGATTATTTGACCAAACACCAAGTAAATACCATCGTGCAAGCGCCGTATTCACCTGATATGGCCCCGTGTGACTTCTTTTTGTTTCCCAAGTTCATGTTACCACTTCGTGAAAGGAGATTTCAGTCAATAGAGGAGATCAAAGAGAATGCGAAGAAGAAGCTGAAGGCCATCCCTTCGTCGGCCTACCAGGGGTGCATGAAGGACTGGGTTAAACATTGGCACATGTGTGTTGCTTCAGACGGGTCATATTATTAATAAATTTTTTTTTTTTCGTTTTTGTAGTTTTGGTGGCAAACAAACGTAAAACGAGCATTTTTGGCGAAAAATTTCGCCATATTTGTAAGTGAAAAACAACCTTAAAAAAAAAAATTAAAAAAAAACAGCGGGGGGGGGGGGGGGAGGTATTTTTGATTTAGAAAACGTGTGCCAAATTTGAAAAGAATCGGTTGAATAGTTTCGAAGTTGTGATTGGCAGCGACTTTTAATAAGTCGTTTCGGGAAAAACGCGTTTGAAAAAATGACTCTGAAAAATTATCGATGCTCCGCATTCGAGGTAGAGTGCCTACGAAGGCTATAACTTTGAGAGTTCTGCTCCACTTAAAATTTTGACACAACATTCTTGAAATGATTTACTATAAGATGAGTGAAGAAAAAAAAATTCGATTTTGTGACCCTACCCCCCCTTAACGAAATATAGAGAAGTGCAGCCTCAGCTATAGAGATCCTGATACTAGGAACTAACTGTCTTACTCTATTTTTCTTTCAATTTCCTAGTATTTCTTGTGGTATGAAATGAAACTTGACCCGAGGTAATGAGTACTTTGAAACCTTCAAGAAAAATTTTACAATATAAATCTTAAAATTTATATGTTATGAAATTTTATCAAATTGAAGATCCAAAATAAACATTTTCTAATGATATAATTTAAAATGAATCACAATAAATCAACCTCTTTCGAAAGGTTATCATTATCGATTTTTGCAACATACATCCATTCACATGAATACATAATTAAATATACTCATACATATTTGTTTTTGTTTTGGTTTTTTAAGTAAACTGCATTCGCTAACAACAGGTTGACACTTCTTCACTTCAAAGTTTCGACGTTTGGCTACCTATTGCGACAGCAATGAAAATAGGCGAAGTAGAAGAGACAAAGCAAAAACAAATATCTAATTTGCACATATGTATGTATGTATGTACCTATGTATGCATAGTTTCCATACTAATATCTGTGGACTAAAGTCCACACAAATGCACACTCATGTAAATATATGTAATTTACTACGTCTGAATTTGCAATGTGTCATAAAACTTTTCACAAACGTATACATACATATGTACGCACATATACATATATGTACATAAATATAAATATGTATAAATGCAATCTACACACGGTTCTAGCTTAGGCGCAAAAATAAATTCCCTTGCATACAATTCACGTATATATTTATGTTATAACCTATGTATGTATGTATATGTACTTGCTTATATATGTGGATGAATATGCATGCTAGCAACTTGTCCGCAAAATGTAGGGCAATAGGATAGGTCAGTGCAGATGCGTTTACTGCCAAACCACAGCGATGGCAATCTATGTATAAAAATTGCTTCAAATCGCATTGAAGGCGCAGCGATTGGCAAAGGAGCAAGAGGAAGACCCAAGTCATATAAATTCACTTTCGAAAGCAATGCATAACGGAACAACTCAACTTGAAGTTTTAAGGGGGTAAGGAGCATATCAGATTAGGCACATATTTATTTACAAACATATGTAAGTGTGTGTGTATGTGTGTGTGAAGAAATGGCATGCCAAAAATGAACTTGGATTGTGTTCTTTAAAGATTTACGTATATATGTACATTAGGGTGGTCCAAAAAAAATTTGTATGCTGCCGCCCCCCAAAATAGTAAAGAATGAAAAATAAAAAGACCCGTATTTTTTTTTTTAATCAGACCATATTTAATGGTGCCGCCAGGGCTTTGAAATATCCCATGTATTTTGCATGGGAAAAAAATACTTTTTCGTAGATTTCATGTAAAAACCTGGAAAATGAATATATTTTAACCGGATACCTCAGTTTCTCTTCATAATTGGTCAGGGAATAACAACCAATTATGAAATAATTAATTTTTTTTGTATTAACTATTTTCATAAAAGTAATATAAAATATTGTTTTTCGATTTTTTCTTAGATTTTCGTTTTATGGGGGCTTTTTGGGGTTCTATAAAAAATAGTTAATACAAAAAAATTAATTATTTCATAATTGGTTGTTATTCCCTGACCAATTATGAAGAGAAACTGAGGTATCCGGTTAAAATATATTCATTTTCCAGGTTTTTACATGAAATCTACGAAAAAGTATTTTTTTCCCATGCAAAATACATGGGATATTTCAAAGCCCCGGCGGCACCATTAAATATGGTCTGATTAAAAAAAAAAATACGGGTCTTTTTATTTTTCATTCTTTACCATTATGGGGGGCGGCAGCATAAAAATTTTAATATAAATTTTTTCCCATGCATTTTTGGACCACCCTAATGTACATATGTATTTATGTAGGTGAGCTTGCTTGAATTTTGTTTACACATACTTGCGTAATATTTTTATGAACGCACCGAATTGAAGTTCGAAATTCCATAATACCGGCTTAATCGATATCTTGGGTTGGGGAATAAGTGCGTAGCGTTCTTTCCGAAGACTTTTATTGAAACAAAAAGTTCATCAATCATAAAGGGTGGTTAAGTTTCAAGGGCCGGTGTTGATTTTGAATAAAATACAATTTTTTTAAGAAATTATTGTCATTTCTCTTTATTATGATAATATTGGTAGGGCTCAATTACGTATGGAACAAAATATTGGCCAAATAGGCGCAGCGGCCTCGGCGGCTCACCTCCATCCGATGGTCCAAATTTTCGATGACGCTGAGGCATAATTGAGGTTCTATGCCGTTAATGTGCCGAATTATCCTTTAGCTCTTGAATTGTTGCTGGCTTATCGACGTACACCTTTTCTTTCAAATAACCCCAAAGAAAGAAGTCCAACGGTGTCAAATCACATGATCTTGGCGGCCAATTGACATCACCGCGACGTGAGATTATTCGGCCATCAAATTTTTCGCGCAAAAGAGCCATTGTTTCGTTAGCTGTGTGACAAGTGGCACCGTCCTGTTGAAACCACATATCGTCCACATCCATATCTTCCAATTCGGGCCATAAAAAGTTCGTTATAATCTCACGATAGCGAACACAGTAACGGCCGGTCAGCCTTATTTTGGAAAAAATACGGCCCAATGATGCCACCGGCCCACAAACCGCACCAAACAGTCACTCTTTGTGGGTGCATTTGTTTTTCGGCAATCAGTCTGGGATTATCATTCGCCCAAATGCGGCAATTCTGCTTATTGACGAATCCACTTAGGTGAAAATGTGCCTCATCACTGAAGCTGATTTTCTTAACGAAGTGCGCGATATGCATTTTGATTTGAACGCCCGTTTTCATAATAAGCCTGAATAACTTTAACGCGTCGCTCGATTGTGTATCTTTCAATGGTTCAAATTGAGTTAGTCTGAAATTGAAAAATGTCAAATGAAATGCAGAAAAACTTGACGTTTAGGTGCGGTTCACATCGGCCCTTGAAATTTAACCAGTCCTTATATATACTCATCGTTGCTGTTACCAACATCCTCCCCCCTCTCGACCAATTTGTTGATGCCGTTCCCCAAATATCGCTTGGTCCGGTGTCAAAAAAGTGGTTGAGCCAGTTTTTAAGGACCTATTTATTATCGAATGTAACGCCCTTCATATGGTTCGACAGCGAGCGAAAAAGATGGTAATCGGTCGGTGCATGGTCTGGAGAATACGGCGGATGCTAAAGGACCTCCCATTCGAGCTCTTGCAGTGCGGCTTTGACGACTTGTGCAACATGGGGTCTGGCGTTGCCGTGAAGGAGTATGGTTGGACCATGTCGATCAGGTCTCGCGAGGCACCCAGGCTCCCAATTTTTTGGTAAATCCCATTAAATGAGGGGGACTGAGAATCGTTTTATTATCACATTTCCGCTAATTTACGACTGGTTTGGAGACCGTTCTCCTTCAAATGTGATTTGAGACGTTCCTCATCGAATTCACAAGGCCTTCCACTGTGGGGCGTGTCATCGATGTGAAAGTACCAATTTTTGAACTTTGCAAACAATTTCCGTGCTGTACACTCACCTATGACAGCTTCACGTCGCAAATGCCCCAGGCTGCTTCGACAGAATTTTGGACTCGATAAAACGCAAAGAAGAGCAGGTGTCGAAAATGTTGATTTTTTTCCTCCTGGGTATTCCATTTCTAAGCATCAAAACTAATATAAAAAATTAAAAAACTCAAAAATACAATTAACATAGTTTTATGGAGCAGAAAGAGTTCTATGGAATAAATGATTACCCTTTGCCAAACAGCAAACAAATCTTTGTAAAATAAACGAAAATATAAAAACGCTATGAACTTATTCTCCGACGCAATATTTCGAGGTATATAAATATATCTAGTATGTACTACATCTACATTTCATGATAAATTAAAATTATTTATAAACACTGTCTAAGTTGAGAATATCTAAAAAAACAGTTTTCAGAACAAATATTCTGCAAAATAGTTTCGACACAAATAATTCTTTTTCTAGTGATGTGATATAGGAAAGCACGCAAAAAGTGATTAAAAAATCGAAAAAGTTTGTTTTGGTGCGGAATCAGCGGTATAAAGTGTATAAAAATGTTGATGACTTTTCCGGGAGCGGCTAAAAGCGAGTGACGAAAAAAAGCAGGATAAAGTGATCGTCCAACTTTTTAAGCGGGGCCCTTCTTTGTGACTACGCCAAGTACGATCAGTTCTTGCTAAAAAGGAAATATATGTGAGTATCAACACCATCCAACGTCGACTGAAGGAGGCGAACATATCCTACCGTCCCACATCACCAAAACCACTGCTCTCAGAAAAACACAAAAATCCCGTCACAGTATTGGACTGGCCTTCCCAGTCCCTAGACGGCAACCCCACCGAAAATGTGTGGGAAACCATGAAAACGCATCTTGTCTGAAGGCCAGTCCATGATTTAAGGCAACTCGTGCGTCAAGTCCGCAAAATCTAGTTCTGTTTGTCGACGAAGAAAATGCCAGGATATACTTGACAACGATGAAGACTATACGGCTTATTGAGTAATTGCGACTCATAGTTTTGTACATACTGTCTACATTACTTAATGAATAATAGCGGTTCCGTTTTTCTGACACAGACTGTATTATACTAGCGTTTCACCGGCTTAATGGCTCATCTTTCTTCGTATTGAAACAGTACTTATTATTATTGAGTACTTTAGTATTTGGTATTCAATCGATTGAATAAATAAATAAATAAATTGATTGTTGTATTTGTCGAAATAATATCACGTTGTGTATATTCGCGTTAGTTTATACTAATTTCAAGCAAAAAAAAATTATGCTATACTAATTAACCGAATTTCGTATTTCTTCAAGTATCGCACCAATTGCTCCCAGGGTTTCTTCTGCATTGTTTCGACATCCTCTAACTTTCCTTAGATAATAACACCCCATTCGAGCATATTTGGGTGCTTTGGCACTCAGTGGTACACTCAGCAGTGGGAACAGTTGGTTGATGTCAACCTGAGTGAATTACTCATATACAAGACGATATAGGTGCGGCCATGTATTCTGCTGCTAAATCTTGGTATGATCTAATATAAATTTGCACCTTTTTCGCTACAAGTTCTTCCATTCCAAACCCGCCGGAAAGAAAGCTAAAATTTGGCGGTATAATTTCTCTTTCACCAGGATTTACGGACCGAGCGTGTAGCTAAAGGGTTTTATGTTTTGTTATTTGATTTGCAATGGTATTTAATTTTTGAATTATTTGAAATTAAGAAGTATAATATGTATACTCGCTAATCCGAGTCTTGTGGACTCGCTGATTATCTCAGTTAATCAAATTTGCAATACTCAAAATCCAAATTTGCGGATTCCATATGGCGGTCAAATTTTGGGGTGAAAAAATTATGGAATTCGTTCTAAACTAGGTACTCGGAAGTTTCTGGGGTTACTGATTTTAAATGTTGAACATCTGGCAGGTTATTCGTAATCAGCGAGTCCCAAAAACGTTCGTGAATCGAATAGAGTCGAATAATTTTTGTAATTGATTTTATTTACGCTTTTTCAGGACCAATGGACTCTCTTTTGAGGTGTAATTGTAAAAAAAAATGTGTATAATTGGCGCTTACACCCTTTTTGGGTGTTTGGTCGAGCTCCTCCTCCTATTTGTGGTGTGCGACTTGATGTTGTTCCACAAATGGAGGGACCTACAGTTTCAAGCCGAAACCGAACGGCAGATATTTTTTTATGAGGAACTTTTTCATGTCAGAAATACACTCGGGGGTTTGCCATTGTCTACCGACGGGCGACCGCTATTTGAAAAAACGTTTTCTGACGCACCAACCCATTTGGCCAAAAGAACCTAAAAGAAACTAGTATAATTTGAAATATGTGGGTAATTCGTCAGAGTGAACATCAATTTTTTCGGACTATAAGTATAGGTCCCTTTTAACTAAATGTCCAAAACATATCGCAAATATATTTGTTTTAAACCTGCTATTTTCCTTTCAATGTCTATGGTAACATTTTAATAACCATTAAATATGATGTAAATATTTCTGTGTATTTAATGTAAAAATTAGTCCACAAAATCATATTATCTTACCGTTTAAAACAGAATATAATAATAATAATCTTAATCTATAAGAAGAAATTATAACAAAACATTATTCATAAATGAAAGATGGTTAGAGGTAGTAAGGTCAATCTCAAAATATTTTTAGATTGTATTGAATTTTATCAGAGCTCTCATGAGGGTCGCATCCATGTAGTTTTTCTGAAGCCAATCTGGAAAAAATCTAAATTAGGAAGGAAGGAGGAGGATGCTGCACATCTCTGAGTCTAAAGCATTTTGGCAAGACAATTTCAAAAAAAAAAAAATTCTTTTGGCCAAACGTAGGGGTCGCCTTTTTAAATTATTCGTCTTATCTTCGGCATTTACATGTGGACCTTAAAGTATATTATATCGCTTTTTTTGTCCCGAGAAGACAATTCTTGTTTGTTCCGAAGATCATTGATCTGAAGTACGCTGCTCTAGTGCTACATCGTTCATATCATATGTACATATGCCTTTCGCAGCGTTTCCTTCTACTGCAATTTATTTCACATTCGGTTCGTTATTAACACATTTTTTTAAACACTATTCAATCAGATCAGCTTTTTTCGAACTCTACTTTTACTGGAAAATCTATTTATCTTACACCCGCAATATTTACAAAAAAACCTTGGTGTGAAAGAAAAAATTATAATACTAAAATCCAAACTCGAGGCTCATTGAAAAAAATTGTCAAGAAGGTTCGGTCAAATAACATATAAAGTCAAAAAGATGCAGTTATCGGCACGTTCCTCTAAAAAAATTGACAAGGAAATTCACCATCCAAAACCAATTCGTGTTTTTTTTTTGTTTTTTGTTTTTGCGGTGAGGTTGGGTTAAAAATGCCTTCGCCCCATATAGTAACCGTCACGACTACGTGATTGGTGATTCCACTAAAAATATCCCTCCTCTTCTCTTGGATTTTTCCCTCCACCCCTGGACTGCTTCCGCATTGCTTCGAGGTAGAGGGCCAAGATGGCGTCCTAAGAAGGACACTTACTGATTTACCCTGCGACCAAGGTCGCCTGTTTTGAGAAACCTGTGCTCAATGCTCTTCAGCATAACTTTCCTCTTCACGCTTCTTTTTTTGGATAATATCCTCCACGAAATTTGTGACGGCATTCCATCATTTTCTCGATAATTTCTTCAGGTGTAAATACACCAATAGCTCGTTGCAGACTTGTTCTCTCTATATTCCACCTCTCGCATTTAAATAAGGTGTACTCCGCATCATCATACTCAGTATCTCCATATATGCAGTTTGGTAGGCTCACTTTTCCCATTCGCCACAAATATTTGCGAAAGGACCCATGTCCGGACAAAAACTGTGTGAGGTAATACATAGTTAACCGCACCATGCTTTCTTTCTACCCACTTTTTCAGACCGGGTATTAGTCTCGCTGTCCATCAACCGTACTGTTCAGAGTTCCATCTTGCCTGCCAAAGAGTGAGCGTTTGAACTCTAATATCGGAGAAGCGTGGTACTGGGATTCCTGTGTTTTTTGCCTCCCATCTCCGCTTGCGCTCTTGTGCTAATTAAATACTGTTAACAATTGTTTTTGTGTGGTGAATATCATAGCCGAGTTAGTAAGGAATTAAATAGGAGTTAAATCACTAAGCCAAATGGTTACTTGGGTTGTGAAATAAGTTATGGGAGTTTAGGTAGCGGAATGAGTTCGAATGGCAGATTTTAGTTTTTCAAGGTTTTGTAGGATTTATTTATAGGAAGTATTTTATTAGGCAAAAAGTTAAGATAAAAGCATTTTCGAATTATTGAAATTCATTTATAGACTTTTCAATAGCGTTTTCTTTTCTCGCAATAATGTCGAATTTATTCCGCCCTGCGCCAGTGCTGTCAAATTTTCGTTTTCTTTTCTCAAACTATTGTACTCACACTCTGCAGTGTGGCATTTTCTACCCTCTACAAAAAGTGAGGTTGAGTGTTGTTCAGCTGATTTTTGTTTAGCTGTGTACAAACATTCGTCAAAATAGTTGTGCGAAAACCTTAAATGTTGCAAAAAAATGCAAGTAAATCTCCTTATATTCAATATGCTTATATTTTTATATTTTTTGTATTAAATATATCATATGTGGAAGTGTGGAGCTTTTATTATACTATTCTCCTTTGAAATACGCAACATTTTCACAGGGCGTATGTCAATATTTTCGTAGTGTCAGATGACATTTTTTTAGAGAAGAGAAAACACTATAAGTTTTCGAATTTTCATAATTTTGCTCTCATCCCTTCACATCTCTTGCTATGCATGGTTCATTTCATTCCCTTTGGTTTCATATAACTTTTCGCTTTTCATACGCTACATTTTGTTTCTTTCCATTCCGTTGCGGTTAATTTTGTAGCCATATTTTTATTAAATATTATCCAACAGTTTTCATCGTTGCCGCTGGAAAATCTGTTCCTCTTTCAGCAACTCAAAGCACGCATTCCTCATTTCGCCCCGCACCCTACACACCGCACATACACAACCATTAGCTTTGAAAGCGCACTCCGCAAACAGCTGTTTTAAAGCGCTTCATAGCTTCTATGCTCTTACAACAATTACTTGCAGTCGAAGAGCACCATGTAAGGAAAGAGCGTGAGCGCACAGAAAGAGTGCGAGCAAACTCATACTAGCCCACTCTCATACGTTGGCGGCGCTGTAGCTGCGCTGCTGATGCGGCGCGCTGCTCCACTACGGCTACCACCACTACATACTCATGTACTGCTAGCAAATGAATGATCAGCAAAAAGAAAAAAGCAAACTTATCGGCACAGAGACACAAATACCCACTCAGCGCAACCGAAACTATAATGTTGTGCCGCTACTGATGGCTGTAGCCATTTATAAACGTTGCCTTTGCTTCGTATTTTTGCTGCTGCTAAAGTTTTATATAGATACATACATATGTGTGTAAGTATGTATTTATACCATATTCTGAATATGCATATAAATTCATAAGCGCCTATGTGTGTGTGCTCCATTCCGGCACATATGCAGATACATGTACACACATATATGACGATTGCTCCCCACCACGTCATTGCATAGCGCAAAGTCGCGCTATCCCGGTATGCCCGTTGCTACTCGCGCGTTTCCCGATTGTTGCCGGCTCTTATTGCCACCACCGTCTCCGCCACCAACATCAATCATCACCACCACTGCTGCTTATAGCTTTGGTACCGTTTGATATTATAGCTTTGCTCAGCAACTACACTGACTACTGTGTCGTCTCCGCCTGTACACCGCCCGCACACCATCGAGTGCTTGCTTACTTGCCATTCTATCCCCAGAGCATTGCGAAGTGACTATGTAACTCTTCCCGGTTGCTACTTTGGCGCTTTGGCTCTTCTTCTGCTGCGCTTTTGTTGCTGTTGGCTATGTTGCTGCTCTGTGACTTCGCTGCCACTAGTATCGTAGTTTGCGGTTTGTATGTGTGCCTGTGTGTGTGTTACGCTGCTGCGCAGTTGTTGCCACTGTCGCGGCGTTGGCGGCAGCAGTTTCGCTGTACTTGGTTGTTAGTGGGTCTTTTTCTCGGTGCTCTTGTTGTTGTAAAGTCCGCGCGCGCGGCAATGTGGAGCGTTGACGATGATGGAATACAACGAACTCGATAACATTTTGAGGCAGTCTTTGGCTACACTTCGCATTGAACGTATCTACGTATCGCGGATATGTTGCGTTGCTTCGCGTTGCGTACAACATCAACAACATCATCATCAAATTCCACTTGATATACTCTACTCGACTCTCCACATACAACTTGAAATTTTTTACAATTTCTTACAAAAATTTTATACTTGGATATTAGGTACTACAAGCAAAACAAAAAAAAAAAAAATAGTCAATAAAAATTTGTGTTGAGTTTTAAAGATTTTTTTTAACAACGAAACGGGAACTAATCAAGTGAAGAGTGTTGTGTGTGCTAAAGTGACGCGTGGACAGTGTCCTGCGTGCATCGTATCTATGACTATTGTTGCACGCGAACACAGCGAATTGACATTAAAAATATTTATGTAAAATGGGAAATTCGTAAACGGAAACGCTTCGTTGTTAAAAAGTTCATGCGTGCGCTTTTGAGTGAAAAACTAAAAATCCGCAAAGTGCCGCAAAGCGGCTATCGGTTAATTGAAAGCTTGTGTGGACTTACGGTCGCTTGGTCGGTCGGTCAGTCGGTCGCAGGGTCGTTGGACGGTCGTTGGCTTACAGACGTTGCTTGTTGGTGCCTGCATCCTTGCCCCGTTGCCACTATTGCCACATCCTCCCCCTCCCGCATTTGCTTCGCAAGGCACCACCTTGCCGGCTGGTGCATTTAGGCCGGCCGCTAGGTGCAGGAGCCTGTGAAACAACTTGCTACCACCCAGCCGCCCATCGCCCACCCCCATCGCCCATCGCTTAACCAGCAACTAACCGCCCGGCCTTCCTTTCGTCGCGTCTATGACATCGCCCGACGCGCACGAAGTCTCTGTCGTTGTCGTCGTATCGGCACTCATCGTCATCGCACACAAACGCACTTACCTAATGCATGCAAGCACACTCACACACACAATGCAATAGACTCACAAGCTGCATTGCAGCAGTCAACAGCAGCAACAGCAACAACGAGCTGCTAGAACAGAAACGACGCTGCTGCAACGCTGCGCTGCATTGACGGAAGTGACGTAATTTCCGAAACAGGAAGCAGCTACAGCAGTGAGCGAGCGAGCGCATAGACAAATTCAATGGCCAACAACAGTAGTGTGGTGCTGCTGCTGTTGGCGAACGTTCAGCAAAAAAACAGCAGGAGGCGAAAACTGTGAATGGGAAGAATTGAAGAAAATTGTGCAGATTTTATTAAAAGAATTGAAAAAAAGAGAGAAATAATGAAAAGAAAGAATAAGATTTTCGAAATTAAAAAGACGCGAGTGCATTTCTATTAATGAGAAAAAAAAAACAAAAAATATGATTTTTTAAAAATATGTGAAACAAATAAAAAGAAAACCTATTTCTTCTTCCACGAAAGCTATGGAAAATGCAACTACTAAAATATTTATGTGCCGAAAATAAAACGAAAACAAAACAGCATGAAAAGTGTAGTGTTTAACTTTGTGAAATATTGTGTTAAAATTATTAAAAATCAAAACAGTTGAAAAGCAAAAATCTCAATCAAATGAAGCGACGCAAAGCCGCTAACGAAGCGCGCTAGTCGAGAACGTTGCATGGCAATGGATATGCGTTCTAATATAGCAGCTGTGGTAGTAGTTGGGCGTTGAACGGAGCGTGAAAGAGCAAGAAAAAATATATAAAAAATAAATTGCTGGGGAGTCAATTATTAAAGAGGTGCCTACTTACCCCACCACTAATCCCACCCCTGCTCTACCCCTCGCACACGCAAACTCTAATCCATACTGTCGCAAAAATGCAAAAATTCGAAAACTCAAAAATGCAAAAACAAACTAAAAATATCAATGTTTTCGGAACAGACAAAATTACCCCAAAATCAAATATTTAGTTAAATGAGAAAATTATAAACAATTAGGAAAAGTTTTGAAAAATAAGCTGCAAAAACAAAAAAAAACGTTGCAACACAAAAATGTTGTGCAATTACAAAACGAATTCTCTAAATTTTTCAGAAACGGGCGAATAAATGTCTGCTGGCTGGTATTGATGCAGTTTTATTTTTATTTTCGAAATCGACCGCAGTTTGTTTTTTAGAGCAAAACACTTTACTTTCTTTGAATCATTGAATTGATGGGACTTCTATGAAAATTTGGCATAAATGTAGATGTGCGTCCACCTATTAAGAGCTATTTTTAGGGGTTGAGTTCCTCATTTTCATTCTTGCGATTACCTCTGATAAGTTTAATTTACTCGTATATTCTGTATTATTCATTGTCATAGTCAAATAAATTTTTATTTTTACCCCCTTTTTGAACTGAAAATATATGAAGCACTCCCTATTGCCTAATTCATTTATAGAAATACTATGAAAAACAGCACTCAATATTTTTCAATGATTTGAATTTGAAGGATTCGGCTTACCCATCCTGCCAACATAATTTTGCAGCCTCTTTCCGTTGATTTCAGTTCGAGTCGATCTTTAACGAAGACACACAATAAAGTCTATTGGTGTCAAATCGCTGACGGGCATCACCATAATGACTAATTATATGATTATCGAGCTTGGCCCATCGATTATATGTAAACTGCCAAAACCAAATGCTTATCATGTCCGCTGCCACACAAACCACATCATATAAACACACGTTTAGGATGCATTGGCTGCTCTTTGACTATTCAAGGGTTTTCGAGACTTAAATATGGCAATTTTGCTTGTTAACGTTGCCGCCGAGGTGAAAATGTACCTCATGCCACCAGTTTCAGCTGTTCAAACGCCATCCAGAGAATCGATATCGAAGTGGATGGGTTTTTTGCTTACAATTCCAATATTAACTGTTCCTAAAAGCGATTAAGATGAAGCTCATATGCAAAATTCTGCTCATGCTCGTGCAACTAATGCCCAATTGCTGCGATCTGAGGCGAGTTGATATTAACAATAAATATAAACACTTGAGCAAACCGCCAATTGGATGTGGCAAGGTTCTAGTGGAACCTTTAAAATCAGAGTTTAACATTTCATTTGCGTTAGTTAAAAATGTTACCTCCAGATATCGGGAAAGCCCAATACGGGAGGTGAGAAATAACTTCGTTCCTAACATGGCTCTTGCAGCCTCTTATAGCTTCCGCAACAATTTGAAAGGCATCTGCCCCCGTTTTATAGGGAGCTCCGAAAAGCTGAGGTGATGATGGTAAAACTAATCGCCGCGTCAAACTATTCAACTTGCCTCTCTGATAAGCCGATATTTTTGGTAAGGCTTCAGAATTCTGTAATAACAGTAGAGTCCCTTTAGCACTGCAGCTTTGTTTTCAAGAGATGGGCCAAAGAGCAAAACTTGCAATATGTCAGCCACATACGACAAACTGTATGCAGTGTTTGATGATATTTAAAACCCACAACTTTCAGTTACTCTCCCGCACTCTGTGACCACAGACAATGGTGTATTGGAACACCTGCCTTAGACACACTTAGCTATTTGACGGATATTGGTTTAAAATGTTTAATGAAGTTCATCTCACATACTGATTGATCTGGCAAGCAGGACTTGCAGCGTGGCCTTCAATTGTAGTATCGCAATGGACTTATAAAGATATAATTTTTTGTTTAGTTGTTCGTGTCTGACAAGAATTCTCCGCAACTCGTAGTTTTGATATTCCTCTCTAACTTCTAATTGACGAAATACTAAAGCATTGCAAACGCTTTTAACCGTTACTTTTGCTTTCGTTGTTGCCAAAGTGCTTCATAAATGCACTTGTATTTTGGCAATGTTTTTTTTTTTTTGTTGGCGGTAGTGCCAGGCTTTTTCTTCAGTGTAAGAAAAGTCAAGCAAGCACTTTGTATGAAAGAAAAGTCGAAACTTGTACTTTGTTGGACTAAAATTCAATGGGCTATAAAACTGCACACTCTAAAAATTTTGAAAACTCTAGTTAAAAGTTGAAAGTTTTTATGAAATTTGGAAACATTTTGGAAAATGTTATACAAAATTTGAAATTTGCGTTATGTGGTTTTTGTGGTAGACCTATATTTTTATTAAAATAAAGAAATAGTGGTGTGCTTATAATTTTGCAACGAAGTATATAACAGAGGAGATCGTAAGGGCGCACATCAAAAGTGATTAGGGCAAGTACATATCTGCACTCGTAGCTGCCAACAAATTTATCGAAAAATATCGTTTTACTATGCAACTTCTAAAAAATTCAAAACTCGCTGTTAGCCTCATAATTCGCTTTAAAATTTATTGCGATTTGCTAACGATGTGCTTTGATGCGAACGTAACAAACTGTATAAAAAATTCGTAAATGCATGAAAAGATGCTGAAGTCTGACCAGCCCATCTGAGGTGTGAATATGGAATATTTTCATATAATACTTAGTCCTAAAATAGGTGTTTTGTGTTAGAAAATTTTGTAAACAAATTTTTAATTGTCATACAAACAAATTTAGGCGAGACAATCATAAAGTATCAGTTTGATGGCATCACAAATTTTCTTCACGCAAAGACGATTTACGTATATTCAATAGTTCTACACAGAACTGGCTGCCGCCAACAAGGGTTAAATATGGTTAAACCGGTTTTTCCGGCAATCTATTTAGCTTCAATATGAAATTTGTAGACGCTCTTACTTCTCAAATTGGGTTGTTGTTAGAGAGAGACCTATTCTTTGCTGGCGGTCTTGCAATTTTTTCTATTACACATCTACACGTTTTTTAAATTACCTAAAAATTACACTTTATTGCGTCGGAATTGGATGGCCTATAAAACTGCGTAAACGAAATTTTTCTACAAATTTTAGTTAAAAGGTGTGAATTTTCGATGAAAATTTATTGATTTTTTTCCGAATTTATACAAAGTACGAGATTTAGATTTATATGGTGTTTGTAGGAGAATGAACTATATTTTAATAAATACATTTTTCAAATTAAATTATAAAAAAATAATTTGTCAAAACTTGTCCCTGTGAAAGGATTAAAAAATAACATAAATAGTTGGCGCGCACACTTCTGTTAGGTGTTTGGCCGAGATCCTCCTACTATTTGAGGCGTGGGTCCTGATGTTGTTTCACAAACGCAGGGACCTTCAGTTTTAAGCCAACTCCGAATGGCAGATATTTTTTTTTATGAGAAGCTTTTCATGACAGAAATACACTCGGAGGTATGCCATTGCCTGCCGACTGCTATTAGAAAAAACTTTGTTGTTGTTGTTGTAGCAGTATCTTTGTCTACCTTTTTGCTGTTTAATGAACCTAGCGCAGTTTATCCACGTGACGGAGTTAAAGGGGAAAAATAATAATTATGTACTTACATTTTCTTCTTCTTGTACATAAATATGTATGCATAATGAAGGATCTTACAATTTTATTCTGTTATTGAACAACAGCTGGTTACGTTTTGTGTCAGAAACGTACTCTAGATTTTCCAATTTCTTGCAGAGCTGCAACTTCTGTTAGAAGAAACTATTTATGTACTCATTGAAGATTGAACCCTAGAATTGCTCGTATGTCACGCATAAGCACATCTGGTCACTACAACTCAAGGCTCATTATAAATATTTCATTAGAAGGATCCTTCTCATTGTAGCCTAAATAGTGGCCCTTGCAAGGCTTACTATCGCTGCCGTGTCAACAAAACGCATTGTTTTATCTTAAGATGAATCGCAGCTTTCTTGTGTATTTTTATTACAAGCTGAAATTAAAAGGTTTTTAGCCCGACAGCTTCGCATATCCTCATTAGTTCAATAGTTGTAGATGATTGGCTCCTTTAAACGTATTTTCGAACGGATAGGCAATAAAATTCGTGTGCGGAACTTTAGTGAAGTATACAGTATAAGTGAATAATTTTTTTTATTTATTTTATTCTTTGGTAAATTATGCATTTAGATGGCAGTCCCAATTGAAAACAAACAAACTATGCAAATAAAACTAGGAATAATTTATTAGGTTCAGTATTCGAGCAGCTGAAAATATAAATAAATTGAAAAATTCACTCACATTCATAACAACTATCTCAATTGGATCTAAAATTTATAAATAACTTCGAACACCAAAATATATTTTCATTTATTACTCTAACGTCTCGTCACACTCACAAATCAATCTCTGTTCGGCTAGAAATCTCACACTGACCCAGTCAAATGTTAGATTTTTTGAACACACAGCTAAGCTTTAATTTGTTTCCAAAAATAGCATCCATAAATACATATAAACAACTTCACCAAATTATGCGACCTCTGTAAATCAATAGATTTGTATGTAAAATATATGCACACGTGCATATTTATATAGTATGCGCCAAATATACACTCATATATATATACATATATATATATGCTTGTATGTATGTAGTTACCATTCCTCATTTGCGAGTGAATAACTATTTGGCCTACATTTGCAATGAATTCCTGAACAATTAAAAGCGCATCTTTACTTTGCGCATACACGCAGCCTGACGCATACATACATACAAACATGCATAGGCATAAGTATGGATTCGCGACCATGCTTGCATTTCTTTGCGCCTAAGGAAAGCAACTATGCAAGGAAACAGACAGGCAATCTAGCCATCATGCGGGTAAACTTGTATACTCGTACATACATATGCACGTATTTATGTGTGTATGCGCATAGGACAAATTATTCTCTATCTGGCTATCTATGATTGAGTGTATTAAGCGCTTTCTTTACGAGCAAGCAAAGTCTTAAAAAAAAATAAGCAGAAAAAACAACCACCAGAACAGCCAGGCAGATTGCAATGCAACCAAGCAAACTATTCAAAGCGCTGCCTTGGCGCTTTCCTTTTATTGCATTTGATTATTTTTTCGGTTTTTGGATTTTTGTTGGTGCTTGCGTGTCGAGCATGTGTGTATGTGATTGTGTATTTTGTCAGCAAACATACCTAATTGTAAGCTGCGATAGCAAGCAACCCAACCCAATAGCAATCAGTTGCCACTAACAACAAACAGTGTCCACATCTTACTTCCACTTCCTTCTTCCCCACTGAACGAAAAGCCAGAACTTTGGTAATCGACTGCGAAGACCGACAAACTATTGCCGATAGGTATTCCTTTAGTGCTGTTTGCATGTGTAAAACCTTGCAGTATATCAGACAGTTTCCAGACATACGCGAGACTAACCTAATTTGGCCTACTACCAGTCTGTACATAAAACCCAATAAATGCCTTCGATTGTCTTATTATGCGAGTTGTTGTCTGCTATGTCGCTGCATTCATTTAAGAGTATTGAGGTTTTAAAGCATTACGGCGATATTAAAATGAGTTCTAGGTTAAATAGCTGCTTAACGGAATATGTGAGCGCCTGAGACACCGACAGTATATACGGGATTTGAGAGCATAAAACACCAAAAACACCCAAACCCCAATTCTGAGTGCGATAAAAAGCTTCTCATACAAACCATCTGTCGTTCGCAGGTGCCATAGAACTATAGTGGCCACCATTTCCAATACAAAATCAAAACCTACACCTTGCTCAATTTGCAAATGCAGCTATACGGTCACTATTATTATTATTATTAGTATTACTATTGCTATTTTTTAATTTTATTTTTATTAGCCAAACTTACCACCATAAGTTATTTTTGCAATGCTTGATTTTAAAATGAGATTAATAAGTTAAACTCAAAGTAAAAGTTTTACCTTAGATTATTAATATTAGAAAGTAATAATAAAAGTGGTAGAAGAAGTATTAGAGAATAGAGAAATTGAGATAATATTTAATTTATTTATTTATGTATTTAATATTCAATAATTTATTTGTTATATAATATTTTATGGATAATGGGACACATACACTAATTTGAGAGAAAATTATGATTATTATTATTATCCCATGTTCGCTACTTCTAATATACGTTTTCCTTTATTTCTACTATTCTTCTATTTTTCATAATTTATTTTCAATTCATAATAATTTATTTAACTTAAAAGCAACAAAACAGCTCCTCATCCCTTCAGTCATACTTCAAGCAGCATTTTTGCCTATCAAGCCGACTTATTCAAAAGAATAGCGTATTTTGAACTACGGTCATGAAATAGGTAATATTGAACTAGTCTTTCCATGAGACACTCGGAATTTTTGTCTCAGAGTATTCATACTGAAATACCAAAAGCACAACATACTTCCCAACTATCCCCAAACCCACTTTGTTTTGAACATACATTTGTACTTACATATGTATATGAATACTCATTTTGTGCTGTTAGTAGAACAAAAGCTATGTTGTCTGCCCAGCAGGCAGAGAATGAAATACTCGTGCATGAATGTTTGCAGAATAAGCATATGGAATACGAAGAGAAAGAAGTGGAGAAATGAATGGTTGTTGTTGTAATAGTAACAGTATACGAGTACCGTACGTACATACCTCTTCTAGCATAGGTCATTGGTCTTTTTCGGCGTCAACGACACGACGGCTAACCAGCCAAGCAGCTAGCAAAGCAATCTAGAGTTCTGTGTGACGTCGTCATCGTCATCGTCATAGGCATAGCCCATCGTTGTCGTCTCAGTTGCCGTCGTCTCAGTCCATTATTTGTGGTGGCTATGCCGCCAGCAGCATGTTTATAGCAGAGCAGTGTACAGAATGGAGAAGAGTGTACGTGTGTGCCGTGTTAAACGAGAAGAGGTGAGACAGTCAGAGAGAGGATCTGAAAGCTGTGAATTGGAATTTGGTGAATGTGTGAATGGTTTGTTTGTGGGTTGGTTGAGTAGTTTGAAGAGCTGAAAGCGGCAACTCTGGTTATTAATGATGGGCGAATGTTTGCCACTGTTTGTCGCTGTCTGTTAGCTTTCGGCTGACTCGCTGACTGTCTGGCCTACTAACAGACAGTTTTGCGCTACACCAGACTGTTTATCTACATTTGTATTGTATATGCATTTGCGTGCATACAGTTGTTTGAAACCCAATTCGGCAGACCCTGCAAACTTTTACCAATAAGAGATGCGTACGGAGAATATTTAAATGAATCAGAACTCTTAGAGACTAGAACTTTGTTAGCGTAATAAACACTAGTTACCACTCAAAAAAATTTACCTTTAAAAGGTATTGAAATTCATTAATTGTTATAATATATTCGCTGAACTTTGAAATGAATTTCTCAAAATGACAAATATGCTTCGTCAACAATTTCAGTTGCATATAGTTGTTAAATTTAATTTTTGAGGAAATAAAACTAAAATTCCATATACGTTGCGCTTATTCAGCTATAAGATCACGAAGTAAAAATTGCTGAAATAGGAAAGGCTTTGGCCGCCTGGCGTTGAGTTCCAGCTTAAACTCAAATATTTTTTTTTTTGCCAAAGCTATTACATATTTTATTTTACAAAGTAGAAATGTATAATTTCACAATGAAAGCAAATTTAAATGACATTTTTCAACTACAAGTAAATGTTTTCCGTACACTACAAAGAGGTTAAAGTTGAACTATTGAAAATATTGTGCTTTTAATTTTTGAAATTTCTCCAACATTATTTTAATAAGTTTAAAACTTAATTTTTTTCAATTTGAGGGTTTGGTCATGGTGTAATTAGAAGAAGAAGTACAGCATAGAGCGTGTCACTTGTGTGTTCCTCTAGTATTTTTTTTATATTTTATTTTTGGAGAAGTGGTTAGATGTTCAAAGAAATGTTTCCCTTTTGGTGTACGAGAGGGAGAATAATTTTACTTTTAACCATATTTGACCTTACCGAATTTTTAATATGTGCATTTAAAAAGGGAATTTCCATTAACGATTGGGTGTAACGAATGGTTTTTTGGAGAAATATTAAATTTAAGGTAGGTGACAAAACGAACTGCTAGCGCCACCAAATTAAAAACCTTGAGCTTAAACTTTAGAAAAAATTAAAATCTGCTTATAAACTCTGAGAAATTAGAAATTATACGTTTTATTTCTCAAGCATTTTTACATCATTTGGAGCTTCGATTTCCGGATTGTGAGTAGAATAGAGTTGCTGTCAGAGCCAGCGGAAAGTTTCTTGATACCAACATGTTACACTTTATCTATCCATATTCAAATCGAAAGCTGTTAAGTGTAATTTACGAAAATGACATCTGCCCGGCTACATACTAATAGCGGAATTCTCCCTAAATGCATTTAATTTCATCGAAAAAGAAACAAAATCGCTAAAAACATTAATAAGTAAGATTGTTTCTATTTCCAATATCAAAACGACCGCGAAGTTACAAAACGGTCTAAATTACTACTATTCACAGACATCAGTTTGTCAATTCTTCCACTAGCATTTCCAATATCAGGCATCTTCTTTTCGCCAAACGTTAGCAAGTGACGACTAGATGAACCAACTGGTATAAATGGCAACGCTAGAATAGAACCGCCTTAAATTATGCGCGTTTGTAAGACAGTAAGTTATACCGGTTAAATGAAGTATAACCATTCGCGCTAGCGGTGAATTTTACTGTATAACTTTGTTGTTGCTTTCACATGCAAATTTTCGTTAAGTTAGTTGAGTAAAGAGAGTGGCGAGCGGAGAAGTGGCAAATAGAAGAGGCCTATAATCTCACCAGAAAGATTGTTTTCGACATAAATTGAATTTCCTTTAAAAGGACGCATGTCTATGAGCCAAATAAGATTTTAAAAATTTATAAAACTCATTTCTAAACTGCAGCAAATCAAAAATGGCTCAACCGTTGGAGTACCATTTAATGTTTTATTCTAAAACTTTGAAGTGTTTATTAATTCGCTATGTTGTCGCACAGTACTCTTTCGCTTTAACGACAGAGCAGAGAGATATATGATACAAATTTTCCGATGAACCAAAAATTAAACTTACAATAAGGGCTACCCTGAACTTTGCATTAACGGTAGAGCAGCACATTCTGGGTGTTTGCTAGTTAACATATAATATAAATAAGTATAATATTATAGCAACAATGTATCCATACATACCTGACAGGTGATTAATTCAAACTTCTACTTCCCGTTTAGCTTCGATACTTCCACAACTGTAAGACCTTATTGTTTTAACTATGAGCATACTCATGTGTCCTCCCATTTTGTTTTTTTTTTTTTGTTTTGTCGGGACAATTAGCAAGTACAGCACTTAGACACCGATCCCGAAGAAATCTGATTAGATCTTGTGGTGCCAAGGAGCCAAGGTGGTCGCTTCTTAACACATCAGTGCCAAAGACCTCAAACCTCATTCGAGCGAAGGCGGGGCAGACGCACAGGAAGTGGTCCGTCGTCTCATCCTCCTCTTAACAAGCTGGGCAGAGTACACTATCTGAGATGCCTACCTTTTCCATGTGCCTCGCCCACAGAAAGTGGCCCGCCATCAGACCAACCAGCTGTTTGCAGTCCCTTCTGCTTAATGACAGGAGGATTTGCGACAGTCGATCGGACATGACAGGTAACATCAGTTTAGTCCATCTGCAGTCTCTCTCAGCCTGGCAAACTCGCTTTTGTGGGTTATAGTAATCTATTGGCTAACCGTGGTTTTGGTGGCTGCAGAAAGGAGTGACAGAACGGACTCCGGGCCAATGCCGTGCGCTGTCCTGGAGCCATCCGTGAAAATGCGAAAACAGTGTTTGCCGGGCTAATTTTCAAAGTTTGACCACAATTGAGCCTATGGCAGCACCAGACTGTATCTTTTTTCAAGTACGACTCTTGATGGCATGGAGTCAAGGGGCATGGATAGAATCGTTGGAGCGAAATCCATGCCTTCTCTGCTTTTTAATATCGGACAGGGGCCGTACCAGTTCCCATTGTGTTTCAGCCTGCAGTTGGTCTTCAAAGCCTCTCCTTGGATGAAAGCATTAAGTGGTGGTAGACCAACCAGAGCATCTAATGCCGAGCCTGAAGTAATCGGAAAAGCTCCAGTGCAACAGATGGCCACAATGCGTTGTAGTTTTGATAAGGTCCTCCTGACTACCATAAGAGAGATTCTGCTCATCCAGACTACTGATGCATACGTGATAATAGGTCTTATCATAGCCGTGTAGATCCATAAGACCTTGCTAGAAGAAAGACCCCACGTTTTCCCAAAGTTACCTTTGCACTGCCAGAAAACTGCCAGTGCTTTGGATGACTTTGTTTCATCGTGTGTCTTCCAAAGAAGTTTACTATGGAGGATTACTACAAGATATTTATTTGGTTTCTTTGGATAGCTGGATTGCGACTCCTTTCAGCTTGGGCAGAACGAGTCCCGCAAGCAATCTCCATCTAGTAAAGAGGTCAATACCAGTTTTGGTGGGGTTTGCCGATAGCCCCAAAGAACAGCACCCAGTGTCAATCATTGTGTCCTCCCAAAGTTCTATAAATTGTATCATGGCAGAAATCGATTTTTTTATATTAATAACCTAACCTTGGCTTATCACATTTACAAAAAAAATTCAAAGCATTAAAATTGTGAGATCGAAGAAATGCTAAACTGAAAACTCAGTACTCGGAATATTTTATTATCTTTTGTATTCATATTCCAGAAATGTATGAGCTTGTGCTAATTATTTTAAAGTCATTTCGTTGTCGTTTTGTAAAAATTTGGAATATGATGTAATGTATAAATTAATGGTCGCTATCAACCTATGGCTTTTAGCGTTTTCTTGATTTTGTGTTACTGATGTTTTGAATGATCTGGGTTTCATAATTGCCTGATAGGCTAGCTATTAACTTTCACAGAAAATATGTATATACATGCATATATTTTTAGCTCTGGATCCTATAAACACATTTACAAGCATGTATGTAAGTAAGTATGCAAGTACGTACGTACTGCATAGACATTTTTGAAGAATGGCTATGGGCTAATTACGATTTTGACTTTGTACCACTAAACCACCTTTCTGTTGTGCGTGTTTGGCTTGCAACAACTGTATACGAGTATAGATTATGCTCGTAAATGCATACACGTACACACATATTATTTTTATATGTATGCATGTATGCACTATCTATGCATGCACACAACTTACCGGTGAATAACTGTGCAATTGCTATGAGTCCTGACTGTGATGTGTCTTTTATTCGTCTCTAGGCTTTTTAGGGCTTGTGGGTCGCCTGCTGTTTGCCAATGCAGGCTGTTGCTGTTGGCGGTTGCATGCGCATAAACAATTTTATTCCATTCTTCTCCTCTTCACATTTTAAGCCTACCTTATACATATGCACATATGCATGCATAAGTACTTGCTAATGCATACTTATACATGTTTGTATGTATGTGTGCACATGTATTTCTTATTCTACATAGTAATCATTCCATTTGCAGTTAGTCGCGCGACGAAGTCAATTTCTCCGACAATTGCTGTTGGCACAATTTCTGAGCAGCGCAGCTAGCAACAATTAGCAGCGCTGTTGGCTGCACTGTTCGCTTCATTCGTGTTGCGTTAATGTAATGTTATGATTCGTTGAGCTGGTGCTTTTACTGTTGCTTTTGCTGTTGGTGGTGATGTTCTAGCTGTTCGCTGCTGTAACTGTAACTTGCTGACGATGGCGATGGCAGCACATTCATGCATGCATACATACATAGACTTAAAAGAATAACTGTATAGCGCTGCCTCCATGATTATTCCGTTCAGTTGGTTGCCCCAGAGTTGGTTAAATTGGTATTCGCTGTAGCAGCGGCTCAAGTCATGGTGACGTATTCCCCCCATTTCATGGTGGTACTCCAGCTCGTGGTGGCATGCCAATCGCACTTACCAATATGCCTACATACTTACAGCTACAAATGTGCACACATATAAAGAAATCTAAAAACATGTAGGCATGCATACATATCACATTTACATATACATTTATGCATACCTACAAATATATTATATGGTTGTTAGATGACAATGTAAACATGTTTATATTCGGTTAGATACCGGTATTCTAGCCGCATTTGGATACCTCACTATGGATACATATTTGAAACATTTCTGACATACATATACTATATATATGTATATAAATGTGCGTTGGTATATTGTTGTGTATATACACGAGTATGTGTATATGTATGTTTGTGCATTTCTTTCTGTGTATGTATCTGTGCTTATGCTTGCGTTTGTTTGCGCCTGCCTCTTCGTTGTTTTATTCTTCTGTTCGCTGTCACCAACGACGAGTGGAGCTTTAGGTCATAGAACTTTTGGGTTCCTGCTGTTGTGCTATTGGGTTGTTGATTTTTCTCCTTCTTTTTGTTTTTGTTTTTGTTTCAGTTTTTTTCTTTTTGATTTGTTTGACTCGCTTTTACTGTTGCTGCCGCTTTTTTTAGGTTTTCTGCCTTCGCTCAGCTATTTCACAGCATCGTGCAGAGATTCCCACATTTACACACTACAGGGATACCAAGTGTTTCTTATTTGCTAGCCAGGATTCTCTGAATCGCAGTATTACACATCAGCTTGAAACTCCGTAGAATATCTTCTTATTTCTTAAGGATTTAAACACAGAGCTATAGAATTTAATCACACAATTTATTTTGCTATAAATCTATTGAGCTCCACCACTCGCTGATCTGGCTCTTGAACTGTGTTTGGCGTTTGGCGTTCAGCGAATAGTACGCCGTAATGTGATCGCCACTTACCTTTTGATTTCAGTTGATTCATCCTACACTCCCTATTCTAAAAAAGATAATTATAATCTGCGGATTTTACAAATGGAAAACATCAGTGCATATTCCGAGGCTCAGCCCACATAATTTTACGAGAGAAATATTTATTTTTAGTACGCCGAGATATGCCTTTAATTGACTGTTCTATGGCGCAATTTTGTTTCATATTGTGGATTTGGTTACCTCTTAGTTGGCTTTGGCTTGAGTTACAGTATTCTGCTCACTTCAAAGGCCCCCTGTTGCAGGTTTCAGCATTTCTACTACCTGAGTATTTGCTTCATACTTCACCTACAATAATATACAATATTATATGTACATATGACCGCATACAGTTATCGTAGTTGAATTTATTGATCAACTCCCCGAAGTGTTTGTTAAGCCTACAGTAAAATTATTAGTTTTCGGATTCTACCTAGAGTTCCAGACTGTTATGGGGTTATATACCTTGTTAGCCCGAAAAAATGGACGATTGTCATAATTTTTTTTAAATATGTTTTAGAACTTTTATTCAAATGAGGCATATATCGTACTGAAGGGTAACTCTCGACTAATACATTTTGGTGTTTTTATTTTAAAAAATGTTATTATTTATTGTTGATATCGCCCCTCCCACGGAACGCCGTTTTTTAGAAGAGGCTTGCGGTGATCACGGTAGCGCATGAGCAGCACAATTGAAATAAAAAAAAAATGAAATGATTATTGTAGAAAAATGTTTTTTAGTGAATCTGAACGGTTTATTTACCCAAAAACAATTTTTCTCGAAAAATCTCGGGTTGAAAAATTAAAAAAAAAAAATTAATTCCAGCGAACTATGCAAATATTTATAAAAAGTGATCCGTTCAGATTCACGAGCTTGTAACTTCGAATAATTAAAAAAAAAAGTTCATGCAAATCGGTCACAAAGTTTTTGATAAATAATGATCCCCGCGAAAACACGACTTCGAGATAATCGCGTCTAAAGTTTTGCGTGCACTTCAATTATGGATAAGGTCGCGCGCTTCCACGGTCTGTAACTTTCATTCTAGTGCTCCTATCTTTATGATTTTTTGAATTTATATTTCTAAAATGATGTACTTTTAGAATATGTCATAAAAAAATTTTCGATGTTTTAGTCCAACACAAGGTATATAACCCCTTAAGCACCCTGAATGACACTTCCTTGTTGATAAGGCCCGAGACTTTGAGATCTTTGGTATGGTAAAGACAGCTTTAGTTAATTTTATGATCCGGCGTGAATCACTTCAACGTACTGAAGTTCCACACGATCAGCAAAGTTTGGAATTTATTAAAAAATTTTATTGAATCGTGTAAATTGGTCGTAATAATCATTTCATCAAACAGATAAAAATGAACCAAATGAGTCGGGAAGTAAGGAAACTCTTAGCCCAAATTGTGGATAACGATTTTGGCCTATGCTCTCAAAGTAATTTAATTTTGTGGCCTTAACGCACATATACGCATTCTGAAAGTTAGTGCCCATGAAGCTTTTTCGTGCAATAAAAGTGCAACTGCTGTCTCTAATCGTCGTTATGCATCTTAGATATAAAGGGTTTTCCAATAAGAGGTGTTATTTTGATATTCAAAGAAAAATGCTATTTTTTTATATAAATGATCGGATGTTTGTTTCATTATAAAGAAGAAGGTATGCCGTTAATAGTGGAAAATAGCATCAGGCAAATGACCACCACGACCACGCTTACAGATCAATATCCTTTTCATGAAATTTTCCATAACAGAATTGCAAAGTGGCTGCCCGATGTCCTTGTCCTCAATAGCCTAACGAATTCCATCTTTGAGGTCTTGAATCGACCCTGGGCTATTGGCGTAGACCTTCTCTTTCACGTGGCCCCAAAGAAAAACGCACAAGGTGTCAAATTACAAGATCTCGGTGGCCAATTCTGATTACCTCTTCGAGAGATAAGACGGTCCGGAAACTTTTCCCGTAAAAGATCAATGGTTTCGTTGCTTGTGATCAAAGATCAATACCATCCAATTCCGGCCATAAAAAATCGTTAATCATCTCTCGATAGCGCAATCCATTCATTCATAACACCTATTATTGAAAAACCCTTTATTACAAACTACCCTAAATTTATTAATACTTATAAATTAGAGATCATATTTAAATTAAAAGAACTTCGTCTGCTACTAGCTCACATACATGCATACAGTACTTCGAGGGGCGTAATAATGTGGATACCACCTGTAACTTTGAGCTGCACCGGCGTGCTGCCTTGCATAAGTTTCTATTGCTGTATAGAAAAGCTAATAATGAAAATAAATAAATTCTCTTGCATAACTTGAAATTATATTTTGATTACACTCCTGATGCTATTCCTGAGCTTCTTCTCATTAGCTAATGAATTACGTGTAGCCTATCAAGCAATGATGAGGTTAATGGTAATTTTTCAATTTATTAAATTTATGTATTTTTTAATATTTATTAATTTTTTATCTAAGTTGGCATCTTCGGCACATTGCTTTGCTACCACCAACAAAAGACCCAAACACAAAATAAAGTCATAACAAACATATGCACGCTTTACATCGAAGTGTAGTTAGTTGGCATCTCTAATCCCACAAACCCATTAAAATACGCATACACGTGTCAAGTGCTGCATCGATATATTTTCATACATACATACATATATACATTATTGTTGTGTGAACGCATGCACAGAGACGAATCAACGGAGGAAGTTTGCGTAGTTTTAATTGCCCGCCTCTGCGATATTGAAAACCATGATATGAGCAGCTGGTGCCCGCGGCTTTGCTTGAATTTCTAAAATCGGTTTTCGTGTAATACAACTTCATACTCTATAATATAAGGAAATTCCAATAATTTCTTAATTAAGAAATAAACTTTTTCAATATTCATCACATTCTAATAATTAATTCATCTGTATTGTTATTTACTATTTTCGATTTAAGAGTTAGGTGGCCATGCCACAAACAAATAAGTTTAATTAAAACTCTTTTTATTATATTTATTACATATTTTGTTTGATGCTCATTACTTAACTTCTAATTAAATTTGGTATTAATTTAATTTTTTTCTTTGAAATAAGTTGGCAACGCCATTTTGAAAATAGTATTGGATTGAAGCTGTCTTTACCTACATTGAGATACATATCCATGAATATATAAATTTTTTGCACATCATACACTTTGTAAATTAATTTCTTAATTTTCAAAAATTAGTTGGCAACACCAGCTAAAAATGTGTTTTATTCAAGCTATTTAAAATCCTTTCCTTTGATGTCTGTATCTCAATATTAAACCAAATGTGTGACAAATTGCTAATTTCGCAATAAAATTTAAGTGGCAACGCTGTCAAAAAATTTTTTTGGAATACATTTTTCTATCGAATTTTAAATTGAAATAAAGCAACGAAAATTCAAATTCATTGGGCAATCTGTATTATTTTTGTGTAGAACCATTCCATGACATTCATTTTCCCTTTGATATATTGGCCGCAGCTGCGTCGTAATTCGGGCATCCGTAACCACCAATATTGAATGACTCGCTGGAGGATTTCGATTGGTATCTCGAGAATACCTTTAGAAATGTTGGCTTCCAATGCCTCAATCGAAGCTTGTTTACCCCCAAGGCATTTAGACTTTACATGCACCCACAAATAAAAGTCCCAAGGTGTGACATCACACGATTTTGGTGGCCAATCCACTGGTCCGAGACGAGAACGAGAGATAAATTGCTCACCGAAACGACGACGCAGTAAATCCGTTGTTTCACGAGCTGTATGCCAAGTAGCAGTGTTTTGTTGGAACCAAATGTTGTGGAGATCACGGGTTTGAATATCGGGCAGGAAAAAGTCGTTCATCATGCCGCGATAGCGTTTGCCATTCACTGTTACATTAGCACCAGCTTCGGCTTTGAAGAAATGTGGGCCGATGGTTCCATCTAAAATTTTTAGTGGACGGAATGGTTGTTCTTGCATGGCTTCAGGTTGCTCTTCAACCCAAATACGGGAATTTTGCTTACTGACGTAGCCATTAAGCCAAAAATGGGTCTCATCGTTGAACACTATAAGTTGGCCTGAGCGCGATTTTCGTAAATCAATTGTTCGGTTTCTAAACTTTGTTGAACCGTAAGATTTTCTATGATGAAATGTCAATTAATACTGAAAAAGTTATGTACTTAGTTTGACAGGAGTCACGCGTGATCTGTCAAAAAACCATATTGGAGCAAGTACCTCCAATCTGATCACCCTTTATTTGTCTTTTTATCCATGCTGGTACACTTTTGATAATTTTTTTAATAAATGCACCACCCTGCTAAAATGACTCTTTCACACAAACCTTCTGCCATCCATACGGTATAGAAAATTTTAAAATCGGGGCGGTACTTATAATTTTTGAATGATGCTCTCCCGAATAAATTGTCTACGTTTTTATGTGCGTAAATATGTATGTATATGTAAAGATTTGTCTTTAATGTAATACCACTTTTAAATCCTTAAGGAAATGAGCTTAGTTATTTTGAATCTTCACAGGAGTTTTTTTGAGATATTCGCATATTTATGTTGACTGTATTGACTCATTACTGCTCTCTTTTCAACACATATTTTTTTAAGTTTCTATTCAAGAATCGAGTCGTGGCACATGTTCCTCATAACGTAATAATGTTTCAATTTTTTTTTTTAATATTTGTGTTTTCATAGTATGCCAAATCTCCGATTACTTACATTGTAAATTTTTATCAACAAAGAGTTTGGTGAGAGCTCCTTTACATAAACTTCTTCATTATCAAATTAATTAATTTTGATCTTGTGGACTGAAAGTTGTGAAGCCAACCTTATACAATTTAATTTTAGAAATGAAATTTTGTAATCCATCGAATTCCGCATTATTTAATGGAGTTACAATCATTATGATTCTCTACATGAGGATCAGTCTTGCTTATCTATGAGCTGAATACCTAAGACACCTACGTAAACAGTAAATAACTCAAATCGAGCGCTTGGTGCAAACATTTTCTGGCTTAGTTTTAAAATACAAGACTCTTTCAAAATTTATACAGAGGTGCTCACAGTAATAACACAGAAACATTTAGCAAAGCTTTGAATATTTATTTATTTTCTTAACTTTTTTTATTTTTCTATAAAAATATAGATTATACAGCAACAAAAACCGTATAACTCAAATTTAATAAAGAAATTAGAATAAAAAAAATTAAAAAATGTTCACTATAATTTGAAATTTTCTAGTCGAAATTCTTAGAAAAATGTTGGATATGCAGTTTTAGAGTCCATTCAATTTTTGCCCTAATTTCATTCAAGTTTAAAGTGCATTGGAATTCTGGTTGATATTTCATAATTTTTTTGTTGCATTTTCTCTCATTCAACGAATACTTCCAATTTTTTCTACTCAAAAATCAATTACGTTCCAACCCTCTCAGAAAGAGATTTTCAACTCCGTCAATGCCTAAAAATTTTCATTTCGGTTTACGTCCGTGTGTATGAATGAAGGCATGTTTATAGGCGGAAAGTCGTACATTGCTTGTATGAACTGCAAATTTTATACATAAAGCGCACTTACAAACATATCAATGAGTAGATACCCTGCTGGTAAGGCCATGCGCTTTTAGGGAACTCCGAAATATAACAATCCTCTTTTTCATGCAGACGGCTTTTCAATGAATCTCAGTTGATGGACTGGTGGAAAGCTAAACACTAGAAATTCGCTACAATAGTTCAGGTTTTCTCTACAGGGCAAATATTTTAGTGTACGCGTGTGTGTGGGTGTGTATATGGAACAACCCCACAACGATTCATTTATCGATTTCTCGCTGCCAAGCAACCCATACACTTAAATGCGCAAGCAAACATAACTACATACAGAGATATGTGAATGCAGGGATATACGCACATTCATATGCATGTGTGTGCTTACAATAAAAAGGCTCACATGTCTACAGCAAGCCGGAAAACTACGAATATTTGTCAGCAACGAATTATTTTGGGGAAGTCTGCTTTGCGGCGGACAGACAGGCTCGCAGCTTTAATAGCGCAAAGAGATATATGTATATGTGTGTGTATATGTATGTATGTATGCTTATAAATAGACGAAAACGTGTGTATTAATATTTCATAGGATTGTTTGATAGTGCATTTCTCCAAATAGCGACTCCCACGCCTACTTAATTTTTCATGCCAGTTATGTTGCGCTGCTATTCATATCGCTTAGAACACCTTCATATTCCATGCTTACATGAGGCAATAACAACAACTTTACAAGTATCAGTTTACATAACTTTACGGGTGCGGTGTGACTGGTGCGTTGGCTTGAACGATAGCATCCCCAGCGCACAATAATACTAAAATGCATATAGTTACTGGCGCAATTGATCAAAATAATCTTAATATAAATCTAAATGTGACTAAGAAAGAAAGAAAAACTTGGTTTAGTTTCAAACGAAAGTGGAAAGATTTTATGTTTGCTTAACGGTCTCCTTTTATTGTTTCGTCTTTTCAAATTGCACGTCACCCAAGCACCAATTGTGATAATAAATATTCAATAAAAATATAGTTCCGTCTTTGACAAAAGTCACATGAGTCAATGTGCCTAACTTTCTTTGAAAACTAACTTTTCTACAGAAAAATGCAGTACAATTTTATCTAATTTACCAACTTTTTAATCAGAATTTTTTTTAACCTTTTGTTATGCAGTTTTATAGCTCTTTTAATTTAAGTATAATAAAACAAAAATTTGAGGTAACTCAAAAATTGCTTGGATTTTAGAAAACATTAAAGGAGTAGAACTTTTCCTCCATATAACTAAAAAATGTGTTTTATATGGAAGAAAACGCGCAATACCATTATTAAGACTAATTTCTAAACATTCACGTGAATTTAGGGACACTACAAGCTTTCGCTTTATAAATAATAAAACTGAATGTGCTTGAAATTAAATAGCCAAAAGTTTGCTAAAAATTTCGATTGAAAAGTTGGAGATTTGGTTGCAAAGTTGACGAATTTTTCTGAACTTCATACAAAGTTTGGAATTTTGATTCATAAATCTTTTATCAAAGAATGAACTATATTTTTATCGAAGATTAGATAGAAATTATATTAAAAAAGTTAAATGTCAAAATTAATAATCACAAGAGGGGTGCAGAATATTTTAGTTGTCGTGACCCTGGCGACGTCAGCCATATAGCTAATTCTTTCCCGTTAACGGTATGATCTTGGTTACACCTTCTGAATTATTTTAACCATGCCACAGCCTGCTTAGGTCGTCTAAACAGGTACAAAGACTGTATCGTAAGCTTTCGTTCAGAGAAAATTCTTAAGCTACAATTCCATGCCAATCGTTCCAAGTGCTTGGGCTTTTAAACACTCATCACTTCATCAGCCAGCAGACAACCGAGTTCTCATTGTGAATTCATTAAATTTGTATTGCACCGAAGCATATTTATTTATTCATTTTTCTTTGTGATCTTCATTCTTCTTTCACTTATCGCATAACCCATCCAAACACACTAACAAATTTGCTAATTAAAAAGTTTGATTTAATTAAAAAATATCTCCATACACAAAAAAGCGACCTCACCAACAACAAAAAAATATAAAAAAAAATTCAGAAATTCATAAAAAATAAAAAAATTGAAAAAAAAACAACTAAAAACACGAATCTCTGGCAAAGGAAAAACCGCAGAACCGTTACAAAACCAACTTGTGTGCAACAACAAGTACACTGCAGGCAAGCAAACATTCAGTCAAACAGTAGCAAACAGAAATAATAAAACGACAAAACGGCAAAAAGCAAAATAAAAGTTGAAATGGACTCGTCGCTGCAATTGTATAAAATAAATTCCAAATGTCTTCCGGAATAAATTGTCGTGAAATTTTCGTATTTTTGGAAATTTTAATTTGGAACCAAAGAGATCACCAGAAGAAGAGAAATCATCATCATCAAAAGCAGCAGCGACATAACAACAACAATGATAGTGGCCAGCAGCGGCGACAGCAACAAGAACAACAGAAACAACAAACAACCAACAACGCAGTGAAAGTGTTAAAGTGTAAAAATAATAATAATAATCACAACATTTATAGCAGCAAAAGCAATAGCAACAGCAATAGCAACAATAACAGCAGCAACAACGTCAGCATCGTCAGTGGCGGTAGTCAATGTAGCAGTAATACCAGTGTCAGCAGCAACAAAAGCCAAATAATCAACAATTACCAGCATAGTGCTGGTCATCGTCAGCAGCAGCAACAGCAACAGCAACAACAACAACAGCATTTACAATATTTTCAGCAGCAACAGCAGCAGCTGCTTAATAACGCCAAAAGCAACAACAACAACAACCACCACACGCACTTAAATCACTTTAAAATATTGCAGAATCAAATGAAAATCGTCAGCAAAACCTGCACAAACGGCCAACAATAACAATAATACATACCTACAAATATACGTAGCAAAACTAAAAAGTGCTCACGGGGAAAAAAGTAAATTTCGAAAAATCACAGAGGAAGTAAAAATTAACGACATGCGTGCGTGCGTGCGTGTGGATGTGTGTTGATGAGAGAAGAATCAAAAGCTGGCTAAGACACCAACAAAGAAACTTAACCGGCTGTACAGTGGGTCCAAAACAAGCAAAGCGCGAAAATTAATGATTTTTAGTAAAAAAAACTTATAATTTTTAAATTAATTTGGTATGCGCGTATAGCCAAAAGCAAACAGCTACGCTTAGCGAGTGACAAGCAGCGTGTAAAGTTAAATGCTTGAACTGTTGAATGAAATGTTTATTGCGAAGGGATTTGTTTGTTGCAAACACTGAGTTGGCGTTTTGATTTGGGTTGATTGAAGTGTTGAGTGGAGAATTTCAAGATCGTTTAATTCTTATTTTACGCTAATTGTTCGAACAAGTGTCTTAGACTAAAATAAAAAAATAATTCAAGAAATAATAATAATTAAATAATCTACATATATAAACTATATATACAAAACATATATATTATATTATATATATATATATATATATATATATATATTACATATATATATATAAAGCATAAGTTGGCAGTAATAATTACAATAAAAAATGAATTAGTAAATAACCAGCAAATAGTACCTTTTCATAAATAAACATAAAGAATATATTGGGAAAGCAGTAGCAACAACAGCAACAGCAAAATTAACAAAGCGTTTAACTTATATACAAGCGTAAAAAATTAAATAAATTCGAGCAAAAGTTTATTAAAGATAATAAAAGAAAATAGCGGCATCGTTGAAAAACCAACAAAACTGTGATACTAATATTTCACATTTACATACATATATACATAACAGTTAAAACGAAAAAGGGATAAACCATTATTAACAATCGAAATAGTAAAGTATATAACATTAGCCAACAGGAAGCGTTTAAAGCATCAAACACAATAAGTAAATAACCAACAACTCTAGCAAAAATTAAAAGAAAACAAAAAATAGTTTCAACTTAAAAATATAAAAACAAAATACAAGCAAGTACCGCAAAACATTACAAATTTATATACACCCCTTCATACTTATATGCACTTATAGTACATACAAACGTTGCATGTGGAAAGCGCATTTTTGTACAGTTGCAAAAGGAACACAAGCAAAATTGTGAAAAACATACATTTCCAAAAACGTTTCAAACCCTACAAATTATACCGAAAACCTACGAAAACAGTGGTTTTCTAAGATTTTGCTACAATAAAAAAATTAATTAGTAACTTAATTTCAAAACTTTAGTAGGCGCTGAAGTAAAATTAAATTAACAGCAAATATTTTTTAGTCTACAACAAATAACACACAACTCCGAAGTGCAATGGCCCCCCTGGCAAAAAATTAATATTAAACAAATATTAAAAATATATAAAATAAACTTATTAAAATTATACATAACTTAGCGTTATTATAAGTGACAAAAAGAAATTTGTAAAAAAGCTGTAATAAAAAATTATGATAGTTAAAAAAAATTAATGAAACACTTATAAAACTACATTTAATTATTAAAACCAACTAATTGTTAATTACTTGCAAGTAAAATTAGTGCAACTGTGCGAAATAATATGAAATTTCTGCTAGCGCTTGAGAAACTAGAAACTATTTTTTAATGCACCGAAGAAAGAAGTTAAAAAAATATGTTTTTGCATTAAGAAATATACTATTTGTTGTTAATTTACTAGAAAAAATTTGAGTTGCAAAGATTGTTTCGAAATGTGTGCGTCTACAATGCCTACAGTTCGTAGACGAGGACGAAAGCTTATGAAAAACGAAATTTGTTTATGTGCTAAAATTTCACACGCCGCAAAATTTACAAATTAAACAATTAAAAGCCAAGTTAATTAATAAAATTCCCACAAACAAACACAAGTAAATTGAATTAAAAACACGCAAAAAAAAACTTATAAAAAACGAAGTTACGAGCAAAGAAGCAGCTGCGCGCGCAGCAAGCCAGCAAGTGCAACTACTACAATAAGTAACAACAACAAAAGCTTAATTCAAAATAAATAAAACATAAAAAATAATACAACAAAAATAGAAAAAAAACTGCATTGAAGTTAAAACTTTTTTAAACGCTGAAAAAATAACAAAATTCGAAAGCAAAAATAATAAAACATAAATCAACACATACACACAAGCGTTAACACATAACAGATACTTATTTCGTGTATGTAACTCAGCCAGTTAGTGGAAGCAACAAAAGCAACAAAACATTAAAGCTTTTCTCACATACCAACACCTACAAAAACATTAACAACAAGCAACGCTATCAAAGCTACAGTTTCGTAATAACAATAAAACATATTACAACAATAACTAATAAACACAACAAGCATACACATACAAACAACAATAACAACAACAATAACTAAATAAATACAACTAAAACGTGCAACCAATACCAACAACCAAATTACTATAATGTATACGCAACGTATGTTTGACATGTGGAGCAGTGTTACATGCAAGCTGGAAGCACACGCAAACAATTTAGGGCAAAGCAACGTACAATCGCCGGGACACAACAACTCCAGTGGATCAATAAAAGGTAAAGAAATACACCACAATTAAAAAGGGAAGCACAAAACACAAAACTATGCAAACACAAAAGTCCAGAAAGCATTAAGAGAAAGAAACAAAAAACCTAAATGGAAGCGCCGGGGATTGTGTACATTTGGGGGTTGGCGCCAAAAGTATGCTGGGGGTAGCGTGCCAAATTGCAATTGGCAGCAGCTAACCAGCACATGCACCTGCACCTACGAGTATTAGTTGAAATACATATGTATGTATGCACATATGGGCAATATTTTGACTAGACTGTGAACGCAACTTGCGCAAACACTTTCCAGGTTACTTGAAAAGGGCGGCTTTCGGATGAAAATCAAATTAAATTAAATTGCTAATTGAAGTTTACCTTAAAAAGAAAACTGCATGCAGCCTGAAATTAAGTTATCTTTGATCTAATTGATGTCAAAATACTGACATATGAGAACATACGAGATCTAAAATATTAAATAAAATAAAGTAAAATACAATAAAATTAAAAAAAAGATTAAAAATAGAACAAAATACTATCAAATAAAATAAATAAATAAAATAAACAGAAATGAAAGCCAGCAAAATTGAATATAATATAATGAAATTAAATAAACAAAAAACAGATAAATTCATATAAAATCAAATTAAATTCATTAAAATAAAAAAAAATACAGGAAAAATAATAAAAATAAAGTAAAATGGAATGGAATGAGGAATTAGATTAAATATAATAAAACAAATTTATCTAAAATAAAATATTCTAAAATATAACAAAATGAAATGAAATTAAATAACATTAAAAAAAATAAAACAAAATAAAATACATTAAAATTAATACGACTAAAATAAAATTAATAAAACAAAAACCTCAAAAAATCAACTGAAGGCAATATAAGGAAATAAAAAAATACAATAAAATAAAATCAAATAAAAATAAAATCAATAAGAAGAAAATGAAATAAATTGCAAAAAATTAAAAACAAAACAAGAAAAAAATAATATATAAAATATAATACAAAGAAACAATAAAAAAATAAAAACTTAATAAAATAACAACAGTAAAACAAATTAAATTAAATTAAACGAAAGAAAATTAAATGTAATTAAATTTCTAAGCACAAAATAAAATTAAAAACAAGTTAAAAAATAACATAAAATGATACGAAATTAAATAAAATAAAATAAAATAAGGTAAAACTGAATAAAATAAAATTAAATGCATGAAAGTAAAATAGCATAAAAAATTAAGTTAAATTAAATTAAATTAATAAATACAACAAAATATAATAGCATAAAAAATAAAATTAAATTGAATACAGTAAAATAAAATTAATAAGAATCAAATGCAAAATATTAAACGAAATGAATTAATAAAATCAAATAAAATAAAATGAAATAAAAACAAAATTAATAAGAAGAAAATGAAATAAATTAAAGAATGTAAAAAAACTGAATAAGACTAATAAGCACAAATAAATTTTTTTGATAATTAAATTAAATAACATATAAAACAATAAAATCAAAGTATATGAAATTTAAAAAATTAAACAAAATAAAATAAAATATAGGAAAATAAAATGCTAGATGATGGAAAACAACAACTAATTAAAACAGAGCGCAATCGCATTTAGCGATAAAATTAAGCGAAATAAAATAAACCTAGTAAGCCGAAGGCCCTAGTAGCCAGTATACTAATTAAGTTGGGGCTATATTGTTTATATCCCCTGTAGGTTAAGGTTTGCGTTTAGCAGCCGCATCGCACATAGTGACAGCGATGCCACTTAAAACACGAAATGGGTCCGTTGTGAGCCATGAAAAAGCTCCTCATAAAAAATATCTGCCGTTCGGAGTCGGCTTAAAACTGTAGGTCCTTCCATTGGTGGAACAACATCAAGACCCACGCCACAAATAGGAGAAGGAGTTTGGCCAAACACCCAAAAAAGGGCGTACGCGCAAATTATATATATATATTAGGGCAGGTCGATTTAAAAATCGCTCATTGCTCTGTGAAAATCGTATTATAGGGATCAAAATAAGAAACTTTGCCGAAGGAACCATACCTCTAAAACGAATTCTGATGTCCCCCAATTTGGGTCGAACGAAAAATCCCACTTTGACCCATTTAGAGTGCTCCAATCGAGTCCAAATGTATGACCGACCCCCACTAACTTTGGACGGCCGATCTACCCATGCCAGTGGCACACCTCCTGGAACTCCCCTGGGGGGTTCCCCTTACAATCATTTCAAAATATCACTATTTTTGGCCTTTACATGAGAAAAGAAACTAAAAAGTTCGACCCAAATTGGGGGACATCAGAATTCGTTTTAGAGGTATGGTTCCTTCGGCAAAGTTTCTTATTTTGATCCCTAGAATATGATTTTCACAGAGCAATGGGCGATTTTTTTGCCTCCCCACAAATCGACCCGGCCTAATGTATATAAAATAAAATAAACTGATATGAAGTTAAAAGAAATATAGTAAAATTAAACTAAATTAATTTAAATAAAATCTAAATGATAAAAATAAATCACCTAAAATAAAAAGTAAAGAAATTAAATAAAATTAGCGAGAACAAAAAAAAAAATAAATAAAAAGTAAATATAAAATGGAATGTATCAAGTTTTAAAGTGTAATTAATTAACGTAAATTTGGCAGAGCTAAGGAGAAATGAAAATAAAGAGATTAAACGTAATGAGCAAATAATAACTAAAGCTAAAAATTATGTGGTCCCCTCTGAAAAATATTTATAACATCTTCAAAATGAAAATATATTTTTAATAACAGTTATAAGCTCTATGCCTACCATAATTTTAGGGCTACTAAAAACTTTCGAAATTACTTTTCACTTAATTTTTTCTCACCTTTTCTTTAGCCAAATTAAGTGCGAAAGCAAATGAAAGTAAAAGTACTTTTATACACGTTTGCATGCACGTACGTTCATACATATGTATGTGTGTATCCATGTATATGTATTTACCCTGTTTTATAATAAACACATGAACGCTTAAAAAGTCAAAAGTTACAAGCAAGTCATTCAGTAAGTCAGTCAGTCAGTCAGTTAGCCGATGGAAGCAAAAGTCAACAACGATAGCGAAATAAAAATTACATTGTCGATGATGTTGCCAAAAAATAAGAAAAGGAAGGAGACATAGAGACACAAGCGATCAAAGAGTAAGTTGATACAGATACCGAACGCATTTCATTCGCACACACATGCTTATATGTGTATATGTATGTACATATATATATTTGTACAATATATGAGATACGCTGCATTTCGCTCTAGGAAAGCTTTTGCTATCATACTTTCATATTAACAACAAAGTACATGCATACGAGTGCATACCTATAAATCGACAAAAAGCTAGTCAATTTGCAAATATATAAATAAGTATATTGTTAAATACATATGATTATAGGAATCGTCTGTAAATATGTATGTACACGTATGCTTGTACGCAGCTAACGCCGCATAATAAGAGTGAAAGTCGTCGCTGCTGCTGTTGCTGCTATTTTTGATTGTTCGTTGCTCGTCGTTCGTTGCTGGTTGCTGGTTGTTGGCTACTCTCTACTGTTGTTTTATACTGCCTTTCTGCTCTTTTGAAGGGAAACCCATAAAATCGTAAATAGCATTACGACACAACTTTGCTATCTCCCTCTTCATCTGTGTCACCACTGCCGCACAGCAAACTGCCAGCGCTTTCTATGTCCGCCTATCTGTCTGTCGGTTTGTCTGCCTGTCCGTCCTTTCATCCATGGGCTGCATTGTGATTGTGGTCGGTCGTTGGTCGCATTGCATATTCCTGCAAATGTTGCTTACACTCATACTTATAAGTATGAAAGCGTATATGTATGGGCATATGCATGTGTGTGAGTATGAAGTAATATAATCAGATGACTAACTAAACAAAATATTGTAACTTGCCAACACACTACCGCAATGCTGCACTGGTTCATCGGCTCACTGACTTACTTACGCTTATAAGTCAACCAACCAACCAACCAACCAACCAACTGGCTGACTGAGTTATGTGTGAGCATAAATATGTGCATATATCAATATTTGTTACTTACATACATATATGTACCTATGCGTATGTATGTACTGATTTGGCGAGTTGACCAAGTGATTGACTAACTGCTGAGGCTCACGTCGAGTGTTTTTTTCATCAATGGCTAGTGGATTTGTTAGTTGAATAACTCGTTTATTACTTCATAATCTGATATGTGCAGGCACACGAGTACTAGACAGAGATTATATCAAGAATATGTTGCATCACAGATAATACTAAATTTGTATTATTCACTTTATATTACTTAAATATGCTACATGGTATAAATTTCTAGCTGTGATGCGTTTCTGCTTTTAATCCAATGCAAGCCCAGTTATGCGATTTATCTCAACTAGCAGGTGCAGTAGTTTACTATGCAACTTTGACAACTATTGACAACTTATTCGACAGAGTAAGCCTTAAAATGTGCACAGAGCGCAAGGAAGGTGTCATCCATTGGAATACTACAGGTCACGCAGAAAATCCTTTAATTCCCTTTAGCACACCAGTGTAGCGTTTAGAGATGCAGAGGCAGCATTTAATATTACTTAAGAGGTAAACAATGTGTGAACAGGTTATCAGGCCATATGTTTAGCACAGGTTAACTATATATGACGGGATTGTCGTTATAAACCCAATATGACATCCTCATCAGAATTTCCAGGTTGTGTTCTGGATCACAGCTAGATTAGCTCACAAATTCTGGATCTCTGCCATCCTTTAACTTTGTAGCATTTCTGTTTCCGCTTTTGATTTTAAAAGAGTGATACCTTTTACATTAGAAACCAATAACATATTACTGAATTTAAACAGTTTTAGTATTTTCCAATAAAATATGGTACTAATGGACTGCTTGCAGTCTTTGCGATCATTAATAGATTTTTGAATATTCAGACCATAACGAATTTGGAAGTTTTATATGCGCTTCCACTTTTTCTTCTTGATTAGCGCGATTTTGGCCGAGTTTAACAAAGCGCGCCAGTCGCTAACCGGCGCCAATTGGTCATATCAATCACCTACTTAGTCCAAAGTAGCCCTTGTTGTTGCGCTACCAAGGCGAAAGAGAATTATTGGAATAAACTCTGCGGCATTCGAAAGAAAAATGCTTGCACTTTAAGATGTTATGCAATGCTACATAACCTCAAATATAAGCCAAAATCATATTTTTACACTTTTTGGTTAAAATAAGTGCACCCCATGACAAGATGGTAGCGCATCAAGATTTTGACCAGTTTTTACTATTTAAATTCTTTTGAATGTTCGTCACTTTTGTATAAAAATATAGCTTATTGTCAAATAAAAACCGTATAAATCCAATTTCAAAGTTTTCTAAAAAAATTAATAAACTTCTAAACGGTTTTTAAATAGAAATTGTAGAAAAATTTTTGGTTTGCCGTTTTTAAATCCACTAAATTTTAGTATAATAAAGGGCAACTTTAAAATAGCTCAAGTCTCGTTATTTTTTAATAATTTTTACCCCTCTTTTAGTTTTATGGATTTGTATGGTTTTTGTTAGAAAATGAGGTATATTTTATAAAAAGCAGCCTGCTTTCTCGTTAGATAAGATAGACGGCCTCCACCGATTACGATAGGGGGTTGTAAAGTGTTACAACAACAATTAATTTGAATTAAAAATATTTTTAATAGACTCTATTTGTAATTCTAATTCTGTTTCGAGCTGGGAGCATTTGTTGAGCCATTGTGTTTTTGTAAGTAAGGTACAGATTACTAACTAGAGATGCTAATATTAGCAGAAAGTTTTGATTCCGTGATTTCGACACACTTTTAAAAGCTTCGGGATCCCGAGATTGGCATCCCTACTACTAAGTACGTTGTTGCGGTTTTTGATCGGACTTGGAAAAAGTGTAATCTTTCACACAAATTATTGCGATCAGGTTTTTTTCTCAAATCTCAAATATGAGAAAGCACTAAGCTAATTATTGCTATCTGGCAACCTCAAATACCATGCAAAACTGTTTTAACCATCACTAAAACGTAATATTTTATTCACCATGCGAAAATGTGTTCGTCCAATTGGTGTTTCAACATTTTACTCCATCTTTAACTATGCAAATCTTAATGCTTCATTTAAAATCCGCAACTATTTGCGTCAGTGGATTGTATGTCTCGAGTTATAATTTTGTGTGTATATATTATTTATATTTTATATGCAGCTTATGTATGAACATATACACGTATGCACATATATACACTACATCTATTATTTAGTAATTTTGGCTACGATTATAAAAAACCAACATAACCATTAAAATGTAAAGAAAGTGAAAACGAAAATGAAAGCAAAAGGGACAGAGAAAAAACGTCAGAGTTGACGTATCAAGAGTTGCACAAATTTCGGAAAAAAACACTAAATGAACATAACAAAATAGTAAACTATTACAAAATTTCTGTTTTGCTTGAATAGTAGTCACATGACGGACTAAGCAATGTTGCCACACTATTTAAAAATTAATGCAAAGTAAGAAGATGTATTTTTTCTAACAACGGCGGGGAATGGCAAATCTTCGAGTGAAATTATGCCATGAAAAAACTCCTCGTGAAAACCAACGGCCGTTCGAAGTTGGCTTAAAACTGTGGGTCCCTCCATTTGTGGAGCAACACCAAGACGCACACCACACATAGGAGGATGATCTCGTCCAAACACCCAATAAAGGGCGTAAGCGCCAATTCTATGTATATAAGAAGCTGTCTTTTGACATTGTCCTCAATCCTTCTAAAAATTAGTTTATTTTTAGTTGTAGTAGAACAGTTGTAGTTGTATAAGAAGTAAACTGTGAGAATTTTGAAGAAAATGTAATAGTTTGATGCTGAATATTTTGGTATAGAGTTCTTTAAAATTGAACATCTTTGGTTCTTTTTAACATTTTCCCCTAAATTTTTTTATTCAAAAATATGCTTTAAAAATTTTCTGCGGGAAAAAATTACGTTTTTTGTTCAAAAGTTCAGTAAAAAAAAATTGTTTTACATTTTTGTTTTTTCAAATTTTTGTATTAATCTCAGTCATTTCTGCAAATTACATGTTGGGATTCCCATATATTTTCGAGTTATATTCAAATACTTACTGTGAACCAGTGAATAATACCGTATGTCTGTTTACTAAATAATGTACGTAAAGATTCCTCCTGAGAGCAATTTTTGCATTAAAAAACCCTTTACCCAATTTTTTTAAATTGAGAAAAAAAAAAATGAATGTTAGTATGGAAAAAAAAATTCTGCTACAAATATTTGGTAAAATACGTGTCCTTTTATTTTCCATAATCTAACAGAATTAACTTAACTGGGATTGACATATTTTTTGTATGTTGTTCAACAGTGTTATTTAAGCTATTTCAATCATCTTTAAAGCCGTAAAAAAATATAGTTAAGTACGCTCTTCTGCGCCACTGTGCACAATAGCAAAAACATTAATCCCATTCACTTGCATATCGAAGGTGTTTGAATACCCAGCCACCTTCCATCCCCGGTGTGCCGAGACGGTTTTTATTAAATTTCATTTTTGCCTATTTTCATGTTTCTCTGTATTAAAAGTTTCGTCAAACTAGAAGGAGTTAAAATCTACAAGCATTTGACTTTCAAGCATTTCGCATTAACGAAAATATCGCTTCGCAGATACATGCAGAGAAGCGAATATAACCAATCATTGTTGGCTTCGCATAGCTCGCATTTTTTCGCAATTTTATACTATTTGTTAGCTACGCCCACAAAAGTAAGAATTTTTCGCTAAAAAATGAATTGCATATATTTTATTTCAATTGTTACTCTGCACTATAATAATATTGCTCAGCATAATAAATGTGGAGATAATAACCACTTGACTTTCGAGTTCCTTCAAACATCAGAGTGATAGATTTGCCTGCTGATAATCCGAGCATGAGCAAGTGTGCTCAAATATTGCTATAAATCTTGCTGTGAGAACGAAATTTGAAATGAGAAAACAATTGTTTCGCACAATATTAATCAAGTAATGAAATGCTTAAGAACCCATTATTGCATTACTATTTTGAGTCGTTGAGTAACCAATTATGTGTGCATATACAAAATCAAGCAAAGCAGTGGAGAAATAGTTCACTTATTACAACAAGATATTTAACAACTTTTGGTATTCTGTAAAAATTTTCTATTGTGTATTCACACATACACACACATATATGTATCGAAGCCCCCATGTATTATGTAAAAAGCGTCTGCTAGTCGCTCATTAAAAGGTTAATCACGCCTTTGCGCTTTGTTTCGGTAGAACGGGAAAACGAAAGTACCGCTACAACGGAGGGTGGTGAAGCATTGTTACTTTCTATCTGCTCAGTAGAATTGCGAAAGAAGGCAACTACAAAAAAAGTTAGTAATGTTAGTAATTAGAAGCAAAAGCAACTGTATTTAGTGGCAATAACCTTAGCGTAGTCAACACTAACACCAACCGAAACGGGCATATGCACACACACACCCAGCTTAGGGCTACCAACACAAAAGCAACATCCATCTCCATCACAGCTTAGACGGCTAACGCTTCCGTAGCTATTAGCAAGCGTACATTTGTTTTCTTTGTGTGTATTGGTATACGTATACTGTATTTGTGTATGTACTACGCACAGCAACAAAAATTATTATCGTTGATTTCTTACCGAATTTTTGGGCATTATTATTGTCGTTGTTGGTGATGCGTTCGCTCGTCTACCGCTTGTCAAGCAACGCACGCACTCATCCACCACCCGCTGCTGCACCAACTTCTCCTATTTCTTTGCCTCGCCTTGTTTCTATCATTCCATTTTCTTATCACATTCAAATCGCCACTGCGAGAGCAACAAAAAAATCAACAACAACAGAAAAAGCTGTCATCGAGAATGCACGTAAGCTCTGCACTCGCCAGCTGAAAGCGGCTAACCTCTCGTGACCGTACAACTACATACATATGTACGTCTACTCCTTTCACCCCACACCACTCCACTCTACTTGGTAGCAGGCGCGCTAGCACTTTCCTATGCGTGTGCTGTGCTAATGAGTGAAGCGTTGAAACGCGCTTGCACACGCAAGCAACTGCTCCGCTCACTCGCCGACACTGCTCAGCTTTGTGGTGCGTATGCATGTGTTGGCAAAAAGAAAGCCCAAAAAGTGTCCATAAATACATTTTTGGGGAAAATTTCTCCAAACCGTTGGGACGGCGACGCTTCTGTTCGTTTTGGTCGACGCTACCGTCGCCGCTGCCAGCGTTAGGCGAAGAGAAATGCGTTGACTACTATGGTTTGGTGAAGCAAACAAAGCACGCACGCACGTATACATACATACATACCAAATAATATAAACCAAAACAAATTGTGCAAACAAAATTTCCAAAAAATCGACAATGTTACTTGGCAAGCAACGCAAAGTGCTATCAGCAGCAGGGGGCATTGCGACAGCAACGCACAATTCGGCAGTCTTGAATATTATATATTTACATATATACATACATAAACCCAGATGAGGAAGCGTTTGCTGTCGTTTGAGATAGGGAGGAAAGTGTAAAAAATTCATTATGAACTGAAATAAAACGCTCTTACTTGATGCGCAAGCAGAAAAAAGTCTCGATTCGCCAATGATCGTAGGTGGAGAGTTACAGAACGAGATAGGGTATCTGTGAAAGAGAGAGAGAGAGAGTAGAAATAACAGTGGGAGAAAAGCAAATGCCACTTTGTTAAACATTTCTTGAAAAATAGTCGCAAGAAAATGGTCAAGGTTGGATTCCATTTCTTTCCCCAAATGATTTTTAATGCTTCTATAAAAAACATTAATATGCCTGGCACATCAAAATTTTCTGAGCGCGTGTATAATAAAATGTACCAAATTTTCCAATTGGAATTTCAGATGGCGCTCGACAACACTAGTAATGCCCCAGAAATATAAATGGCAACCTTCATGTTTAGAAACTAGGAAACAACTTTTTACAATATCATTTTATAGCGGGCTTAGACCACTTTTTTATATGCGTTACATGTTACTTTTCAAGGGAGTATGGAAATTTCCATCTGTATGTGAAGTATTGCGTCCCCTTTTCCTTTAATCACAATTTCACTCAATTGGTATGGGATTAATAGCATATGCCTTCGTACCAAATTTCTGTACTTCTCTCTATGATAACGAACTTTTTATGGCCCGAATTGGAAGATAGATGTGGACGATGGTTTCAACAGGACGGTGCCACTTGTCACACAGCTAACGAAACAATGGCTCTTTTGCGCGAAAAATTTGATGGCCGAATAATCACACGTCTGTGATTTGACACCGTTGCACTTCTTTCTTCGGGACTAATGGAAAGAAAAGGTGTACGTCGATAAGCCAGCAATAATTCAAGAGCTAAAGGATGAGATAATTCGCACATTAACGGCATAGAACTTCAATTATTCCTCAACGTCATCGAAAATTTCGACCTTCGAATGGAGGTGTGCCGCCGAGGCCGCTGCGCCTATTTGGCCGATTTTGTGTTCAATACGTAATTGAGCCATGCCAATAAATCATAATAAATGACAATAATTTCCTAAAAAAATTGTATTTTATTCAAAATCAATACCGGCCCTTGAAACTTAACCACCCTTTATAAGACATTATAGAATTAATAACAAAATATACACTACACAGTTAGCTATAGAAATATGAACCCAAATTTTTGCAAAAGAGTGAGTGCGTGCAAACGAATGTCCATCACTGATAATACTCGTAGAATAGATTTTATACAAAATTTATTGAAAAGCTGATTTACTTTGTAGGTTACATCATTAATATTGATAGCTTAGAAATATTATAATCTCCGATAAGGAGAGAGAGAATAACACCTTCTTTCCAGAATTTCTTGTTATTATTCCAGTATTGCAGTTTCGCATTTTGCAACAACAAATAATATTATATACTCCATTAATAATTTGTACTATCTTCTACTAACCAAATTTGAATAAAGTGATAGCATTTTACCCACGGTACAACGAAGAATGCGCTGGATGCGGCTACAACAGTGGCTTTGCGAGAGAGAGGCAGCAAAAAGCGTAAATAGCTGCCGAAATAGACCCAAAAGCATTCTGCAGTGCGTGCAGCCATTGTACGAGAGCATATTCTCACATACATACCTATATTCATATGTTAATACAAACAAACGCATAAGTGTGGGCTGATAAGTACACACACGCAAACATATCGATACTATTCGTTGAGCGCTTTCACGCGAGTGCGTAAATTTCTCGCTCTCACCATATCTATCAGCGCGTTTTTACGTAGGTATACCTATGCATGTATGTGCGTATGTGTGCCTGCTCCCGCACGGAAAAGGCAGACGCTGTACAAAAGCCACCAGCTACACAAACTACCTATACGACAATCAGCGAACCGCAAGCAATCGAACGAATGCTCGAACGTTTTTAGGCTGAACAGTCTGGCAGCAGCAAGGGGCGTATGGTGTACGCGCAAGACACCGCAATCGTCAACGTCAACATAGTAAAAGTCTAAAATCGACAAAAATTTAATTTTCGGCGGTCATTCACCCGAAAGACGAGCGTGCGCATACACACACATCCATAAAAACAATGTGTGTGTGTGTGCGTAGCTTTATAAGTTTGCTTCAATTGTAGGTGCCGTCGTCGGCGCTGCTCGAGCTCTGCGATGTATGCGCCTAGAAGCCAACAGTCAGCCAACCAGCTGGCTAGTCTAGCTGTGCTATAGTCGCTTTTGTGTTCGCTCGCTCATATTTTGGTAGGGTTCGTCTTTTATGTCCACGAAATTTACAGTTATACGGCGTCTGCGCTGACTGAGCGACGCAAAGCGTCGCTGATCGAACAGCTGGCAAACGCATAGCTTTTTTCATATCGAATATATGCATTGTATTTATATGTATGTATGTATATGTACATACACGCATAGACTGAATGGTTGTTAGAACAAAAATGGGCTCAAGACGTTGAAGGCGGGAGAAGGAGCGACTGCCGCATGCTCTCTAGTGACGCGCCGCCAGGCCACTAACCCATAACTGCAAATAAAACGAAAAGTATCAAATTGACTTTTATTTGACAGCCTAGTGGCTGAAATAGAAATTTAGCGGCCGTTCGATTCCTTAGGGAGGGCGCATCAACAATAATTACAAGCATATGTATATATGTATGTACATACATGAATACATATCGGCTACTCTTCTACGCTTTCTTTTGCCTTTGAATTAATTCAAAAAGATTTTACCACCTCTCATTTTCAATTGGCAACAACGGTATTTTTGTCTACCTGCTCCACCTCACGTCTAAGCGCTAGCCACAGTTCCAGCTTGAGTGCTTGATACGTAGCTGAGGTTGGGTAAGGTTGACGTAGTTGTGAAATCGTTGGAGTTGTGATGACGTTGTATACGCAACAATCGAGCGAACGATGTAAATGCCCGCTGGGCCACTAATCAACGACTTCACGTATTACATCAGCAGTGTGATGAGCGCGCGGTCGCGCCAACCGTGGAGGAAGGCATTCATTGTTCACACGTTTTAAGCGCCTTCCCTTACTCACGTCAACCGTAGATTAATTCGCTTATATTTATATGCACATAATAGCATTTGAATTAGGTTCTTAACTCCATTGTTCGCACACAGGATGGGGTTAGGAAATTAGTAGGATTAGGCGCTGGGAGAAACTATGGAACATTATGGAAAAAAAACCCACACACATGCAAAAAAAACTAGCCATTAAGATTGTTAGGAGTCGAGACTAGAAAGCTTGTGGACAAATATATCTATATACATATGTATGTATGTAAAAGTATATAATTGCTCATCGAAATATGTGTACGAAATATATTTGCATGTGCACATATGTACATACATACGTGGAAATATACTTACTTGTATCGCATATACAAATATTGAAAATATTTATTTTTATTTCACTTTTGCAGTATGAGTAATTTGCTTAAGTTCATTGTACTCGCCGAGCAGTGGAAATAGTTGTAAAAATATATTCCGTGTGTTTGTAAATGTCGATTCGTTTTTATTTTATTGATTTATGGATGATTTATTTGAATGCTGTGCTTAGGCATTACTAATCAAAAAACGATTTTTCAATAAATATATGCATACACACATATATACATATGTATATGCATACGCTTACTCTTATCCACAAAGGTTTGTTACTTTAATAATGTCGTATAGGCTGTTGTTGCTTTTTGCGCAGTCAGAGTGTACAGATCAAATATTACTAATCTAGGTGTTGTCGTTGGTCAATGCCCTTTTCGATTACACAATGGAATAGACGCATAAATGTATATATGAACATATGTAAGTATAGATGTGTGCAGGCTCACGTCTGCTTTTTTCTAAACTTTTCTAAGAAGTTGAGGTTCTTAATCTGGTGTAAATTTTAAATCCAGTGGTTGTAAATTTGTAATTCTGTAATTCTTGCATATACATACATACGACAAATTTATTTTGACAGCCAGGCTGCAATCAAACACCTGGTTGGCTGATGATGCAGTCACCTCAAATTGAATAAAATGTTTGTGTATCGCACTATAAAATGTTACAATGATACTGGTGGCATTGCAAGACGCTATGGAGGTGGACCAAAAAAAAACCGCAACAACGCCAGAAATGGTTCGGAAAGTGAAGGCTCGACTTGAACGAAATCCAGGTCGAAGTGGACAAAAAAGGCCAAAGAACTGAAAATATCGCAAGACAGCATTCGACGCATTTTGAAAAATGAGCTCAAGGACAAGGATTACAAGTTCCAAAAAGCACACGATCTTTCACCCCAGCAAAAAAAAGTTCGGTGCGAAAAAGCAAAGGAGTTGTTGCGCTTGCATGAACGTGGAGAATTTCCTAACATTGTGTTTTCTGATGAAAAAATTTCCCAATTGAGCAGTTCATAAACACTCAAAACGATCGTGTTTACTTCACCGAATGCTCATACGAGAATTTGAGCTTATGTATGGCCACTCGAAGGAATTTCCCATCGCAAGTAATGGTTTGGGCAGCAGTGACCGCTGATGAATGCTCTCCAATCGTTTTTATCGAGCCTGGTGTCAAAGTGAATGCGACTTATTATCGGGAACAAGAATGGTTAAAAAATCATGATCCACACTTCATTTCGTCCACACAATGGCTTTCGAATTCGCCAGACGCAAGTCCAATGGACTATTCCATCTGGTCCATTTTGGAGAGCAAGGTGAGGACTAAAGAATATGCCAGTATGGATGCACTGACAAAAGCGATTATACGAGAATGGGCCAAAATACCTCAAGACCACATTCGTGTAGCATACAACTAATTTTTTGACCGTTTGGAGGCTATAGTCAAGTCATTTTTGAAAAATTTTGTCTTTGAAATCAATTTCACACAAGAAAGTTATGGTATTTTGAATAGGTAATACTTCATATCGTTCCCCCTGTACATAAATTTCGACATTTAATTCTTGTAACTTAATTTTAACTATTTTATTCAATAAAAGTATTGCTCATTCTTTAACAAAGCCATGCGAGTCAAAATTTTAAATTTTGAATTTGGTAATTGGTAAAACCTTCAACAGAATTTACAATATTTTAATCAATATTTTTATAAAACTTTTAAATACACAGTTTAAAAGCCAAACCAAAAATTGTAGTAGTTGAAGTTTAAGTAGCGTCAACAATTGCGTTGATTTTTAACAATTTTTTTTCGTGAATGGCATTGTATGTTTTTCGAAATAAAAAACAGGTTTTATGTGGAAGACAGATCTACACGGTAAGCAAAAAAGTTCAAACAAACGCGATTTTTGAGGTAAATCAAACTTCCAATTTGTTGCACTAAAATTTAATGGACAATAAAACTGAATACGCAAAGTATTTAGAAAAATTTTGTTCATAAAAATGTGTTAAATAAACTAATAAAACAAATTAAATAAATAAATATAAATAATCATTGCTTCTGAACTAAGGTATTCTGTATCATAAAAACTAGTTCACGTGACATCAGAGAGTTTTGAAGTCATGCATTTGTTCTTAGCTTAATTATTTTGTAGTTTATTCTGGAAAATAGTCCATTTTGGGTTCATCTCGAGCGAGTAGTTAAGGGAAAAATTTAATAAATTCTTTGATATATTCTATGCTACATATTTTATTGAAATTTCGATAGAAGGACAAGAGTCAGATATAGAGAAATGCGATGTATCTAAGACGTTAGAAATGCCAGAATCAAGTCTTAACTTTCAAAATCAGAAATAATGCAAAAAAAAGGTAAATGAAGTTGCGTCTGACTTCTTGTCATATATGTAGATTATGCAATACTGTATTTAATTATTTCCACCGTGTGTTTGTATGCATAATATTTGCAAACTTTAATCTTGCGTGATTTGTCTTCCATTAATGATGAGAATTACCCCTCAAGCCTCAAATAATTATGTGTGTGTGTGTATACAACTGTGCTGTCTTCTCTTCAATGCATAGTACAGGCAAGTGCGAAAAAGTTAAAAGTGCAAAAAATCTTAGTTATTGCAAAACTTCGCACGCAATGCACACAAAAGAGAATTACATTTATACATTCACAAACACATATATGCACATACACACATACATAATGCATCAGCATACATGGCAGTGTACTCTAAAAAAATATGTATGCTTGTACTTGTTAAAAGCAACTATTTGCTTACACACTTTTTGCCTTCATTCCTTATCTTTTTTCCATGCACATTTTATTTGTTTATTTATTTTACTTATAGACTTATTTGCTCGTACCATATCCGCACCGAGACGCCTCGGATATTTCTGGCAATCATCCATCATCTATCTAACATTATTTTAAAAAACTACAAGTGCGAGCCGCATGTAAAACGCATCGCAATGCATGCACTCACATAAACATACACACACATATTATGCATGGTACATACATGTGTAGGTGTGTATGCATGTGCGAGTACGCAAAATAATTGAGCACATTTGCAAAGCTTGCACACAGACAAAGTGCTCATACGCCCTGGTGGTCGATCACATCTACATACATACCTACATACACATGCCATATAGGCATACACGAACACAAACACCAAGTGAAGACCAGGCATCGTGTATTTAGCTGACATAGTTGTTTGTATTTTATGTTTTCCGCCTCCGCCATGTTAACCTCTTATAGAAAAGAAAATCGGAATTTCTATGTTTATGCCTATGCAATAAAATTGCTTGAAACTGGACCCATTCATTGATTCTGACTTCTGAAAATGAAAAATAACATAGTATTCGCAATAAAATATTCATGGAAAAGCATTACGTTGAAATTATCATATTTCGTGATAGACTAAAGGGTGCTACCAAACTTCTCACGGACTTAACTTTCAGCGCTGGCCGTTACTGTCAGTTATGGTTATAAATAAATATTAAATATGAATCAAAAATTACTTACTGCTTTAAGATGCATTTGTGTTTATCAATAATATTGATTCGTTTTAAGTGATATATTACAAAAAATGTAGTACAACAGAAAATGCGGTAATATGCCTTAGTTAAGCATCAAACACTTTTTGGGTGCTTGGTCGAGCTTCTCTTCCTATTTATAGTGTGCGTCTTCATGTTTTGCACAAATGCAGGGACCTACAGTTTTACACCGCCTCCGAATGGCAGGCACTGCTATAGCTGAGTTAACAGGGTTGGGAAAAGCTTCTGCCACTCGTATTCAAAAGAATACAACTACAATCAATGTTGTTCAATACCATCGACAGTTTTCAATAGCGTTTGGTTGGTATCCCTCGCTTTGTGGCTGCTGCTATGCATCGGTATATTTTATTAGGTACTATAATAGTGTCCAATTTTTGGAACAACATCAATATACAAGTATCGAAATCAATTCATTGAAATTTTCATATTTTTATATAATAGTTTAATGCATATTGCAGTCTTATTTAAGTCTTAAGCAGTGATCAGCTATTCTCTGTGGTTATATCGGAAAACTATTTCCCAGCTACTAATAATACAGATGGAGCTAGAAATGGGTGTAACTACGATTGGATTTTATTTTTTTGCCCACAAATGATGATGAGAAAATGTAAGCCTGATTATGCAGCATTATAAATTAATACAATACGGTGTAATATTTTTACTTGACTCAAGACCAAAAAATTTTCTGATATTTTTGTAATTTGTCTATAATATAGGTTCTGTTGTTTAGTAAACCGTTACGATTCTCAATTCAATTTTTGCTCTCAAGGATAATGATTAATTCTAGATTTTTTATTATTATTATTTTTTATTTATTTAATTTTTTTTTGGTTTTTTTTCAATTTGTCTAAAATTTTTGTTGTTTTTTAGTAAAGTGTTACTTTTTTGAATTAAATTTAACGATAATCATTAAATCAAGAGTTTTTTTTTATTTATTTATTTATTAATTTTTTTTTGTTTGTTTGTTTGCTGAACAATGAAAATTTTTTTAGTTAGGTTATGATAACTTCTTGCATTTTGCTCCGTGTTAAAGGTTCATCACAATTCTTTTTATTCATTTAGATTTTGCTCACAAATAATGATGATGAAGAAATTCCAGCAGTAGTTGGGAAGGCAAAGCGAAGCCAGATCCTCTTCTTTTGAGTTGTATCCAGAAAAAACCCATAAAACTAAAAGCTTTGCCTTAAGCTCATTAAATTATTCTGCCTGTAGTAATTTAAGTTCCAAAATCTCTACATTTACTATATAAAGACATAAACAATTTCTTCGAAAAGCCTCGGGTGGAAGTCTATTATGGATACGGCCCATATATAGTTTTTGTGTAACACTAATTTTAGCTGGGTTTTGCCAGCTCCTTGTATTACAAAAAAAAAGTAAATTCTTAGAAAATCGACATAAGTATTAGCGCTTGAGTATCAACATAAGAGAAAAACAATATTTCAAAGACAATTTATTTAAAGCGTTCTGACCTGAATTTCATTGCGGGAATGCCAATTTATCACACATTTCAGTTGAATATTAAGATGTACGTAGGCATTAAATGAACAGAACTTAAAAAAAATTTAATAAATAAAAAATAATTTAATAATTACGGAATTTATTACAAAAATGTATAATAAATGTCCGAAAATATATAAACATATTTTAACTTAAAGGCAAAGTTAGCTTTAATTTAGCAATATTTTCAAAAGGCGTTGCCATCAAAATTTAAATAAAAACTCAAAATTATAATAAAATAAAATTAGAGGCTAGGATATGGGTATCAAACTAAATGTGTTCAAAAGAATGCACAAAGCATTAATTAAAATATTTTTTGTGTGGCGTTGCCTTTTAACTCTTAAGGGGACAGATACCTGTAAACGGCCATATTTTCCCTGATTTTCATTAAAATTATATAAAATGAAGAAGTCATATTTTTTCAAAATTGGCATACAGTTTATTTATACATTAAAATAACATACATTTTTTTTTTAGTTTAATCATTTAAAATGGCGCATGTACACTCAATTCTTCCAGGAAGGTCACAGCGAGGCTTCTCAATCGGCGTCAGTGACCTGAAAACACAAAACCTAAAATTTTTTTGTTTATTAATGTCATAATTTCTATACGAATTAAAAAAATGGAAAAAAATTCGCGGAATAAAATGCTTCAAAAAAAACAAAATAGTTTTGGGGCGAATTTTCCTTTTATTTTTGCTTTGAAAATATTATTTTTTTTTTTAATTTTTAAAAAACTTGGAAACTCACATAAAAAGTTATATCGTAAAAAAGATGTGTGAAAAATTTCAGGGAGATTGGTTAATAACTTTGCGATTTATCGTAGACGTCAATTCGAAAAATATAGTTTTGAGAAAAACGCGTCTAAAGTTTGAATTCATAACTATACCTCTCCCAGCGCTCGAACGCAAAGAATAGAGTCGTCACGTTTGATGATCTATAATATAAGAACTACTTAAATTTACGTTCTAAAAATTTTTTTTATATATTCTTAAAGGATTATATTAACATTTTATGAAAAAAAAAAATAGAAATTTTACAGGTATCTGTCCCCTTAAGGCGCATATAGTTAATAGTGATAGATTCAGAAATAGAATGTTATGGTTGAGAACATTTTAACTAAAAAATATTTTCTGTAATTTCAATAATTATCAATTCTTCTAATCAATTCTTTCAAAGTTTCAGACCGCCAGCCTCAGCATAAACAAATTTTCAGAGTTACAAAGGAAAGTCTTTGTTGCTAAATATAAATAGAATCGCTCTGAAAAGATTAGCTCACGCGTCCGGTTGACAGACTAATTTTGAATGAGAGATTGAATGCATTTTTGTTTTGCTAGTAGTTAGCGATGAATTTTTGGAAAACACGAATAGAAGTCGATAAATTAACATTCAAAAGTTAGAGTGTTTTATTTTTTATTTTTTAATATTTGTCTAAGTGTGCCCTATGCTAGGGCTGCCATTTAACCTAACCTAGAGTACTTTTTCCAGCACTTTGTGTAATATTTTTTCTAATTTTTTCTAACTACTTTTAGCCCTTGAAGTTTAAAATCAACAGTTTAAATATTGAATTCGAACCCAGTAATGAAGTGCTGCACAGGAAAAAAGCACTGAGTCCACTTAAGTATTTTTTCTTGTTCGAAATGTTCACATATATAAAAATAAATGTATATTTCATTGCGATTGCAGCGAAAACTTTGAAGTACAAATGAGAATATGAAATCCTATTAAAGTGCCAGAAAAGAAATTCCTGGCTATGTTTTCTTTATATGCATATACACATTTATTTGCATATGTACATATTTATATACTCCTATGTATATATTAAACAATCTTTTTCTTTTTTTTCATTTTTTTCTTTTCTATTTGTTCTTCTTTCATACCATAATCTAACATCATTTTTTTCGCAGCGACAAATGGCAATTTTTAAAACGCATCGCATCTGCGTATCTTATCTGCGCGAATAACTCGATTGCCTAGCTTTGTGATCATTTGCTCGCCTGGGCGGTGGGTCGGTTGGTCGATCGGTCGCTGGGTCGCTTAAATAGCTGCTCGCACACTTTGCGCTCAATAGTTTTGCGTGAATTCGCATACGTGTTTGTGTTTGCCGCTGTGCCTATACGTGTGTGTATGTGCATGTGCTGAGTATGCTGATGCGCGGCCCACTGCCCCACCGCCCTATCAACCGACACCACACAATGCATCGCATCCCATTGCATTGCACCGCATTGCTGTGCCGCTTCATTATTTGCGTCTGTGTCTGCTGCTTCGTTTTTTGCTTTGTGTCTATGTTTGCTTTTCTGTATGCGCGCGCCATCGGTACACTACCACCGTTGAGGCCTTTTTGTATGTGTACAACACAAGTATGCACGAGTGTAATATGTGTTTGTTGTCGCGTCTGTATTTGTGTTGCATTTTCTGTTGTGTTCGCCAATTCGCCGATTCGGCTGCGTGCAACTGTGTCATCGGGCCACCGCCCGCCACCCACTAGCCCCTCCGCCGTGCATTAACAATGCAAACGGTGCCCTGCCTGCCTGCTTACCAGGCGATAAGTGCGAATGAATGCAATTGTTTGTGAGTGTACATATACGTGGTTGAGCGCGCGCGTGTGTGTGTGTGTGTGCGTGTATGTGCGGGTATGCGAATTGGTTTTAGTTAGTATATTTATTCGAATGCTTGCATGAGATGGTGTTTTTGTTGTTGCGATTGGTATTGGTGTTGGTGTTAGTTTTGGTGTTGGTGTGCGCGCATGCAACTATGAGGCACCGAGTTTAGAGCCAACAAATGAAAATAAGTGGGACAAAGTTGAACACACCAGCCAAGGACGGATATTAGTTAGAAGAAAAACACAAAGCAAAAACAAAACGGCGAAAAAGGAACAAAACATTACAAAAATACAAAAACAAAAATAAAAACGAGACAGTGGGGAAAAACTCTGTTTTTCCATGACGATGGTATTGTTGTTGTTGATGTTGATGTTATTGGTGTATGCAGTTAATCTAATGGTTATATTGTTGCTGTTGCTGTTCGTGTTGTTATTGCTTTTGGCTGACTGAATGACGGACTGGCTGGCTGAGTGACTGCAACTGCAATAAGGCATGGCAGCAATTGTCCGTCCGGTTTGCCGCCAGCCAGCGTTGTTGCTTTTGTAATTTTTTTGTTGCTGATGTTTTTTTGAATTTGTTGGCTTTTGTTGGTGCGTTCTTTTTGTTTCTATTTTTGTTGTGATTACTGCACGCCTTTTTTGTTTTTGTTTTTCGGTTGCGTTTTTTGTTGTTGCCAAGTATTTGCCGCCGATGTTGTTTTTGCTAAGTATAGGCATTTGTATGTATTTGCAGCAATGCACTTCCAGCGCGCATTAATGGCCGTTGTTGTACGTTTTGCGCATATGGTTGCTATTGTTGTTGCATTTTTTTCTCTACTTTGTTTTTGGTTTTGTTGTTGTTACTTAAGTTATCGGCATTGCTGTACTGGGATGCATATCGACAACAACAACAACAACAACACTTGAAACCACCACAATAACCGCTTTAGTGACTTTATTGGCTTTGCTGGTTATGTGTCCGGCGTCCGTCCGTCCATCTGCCTGCTTGTCTGTCTGACAGCTCGCATGCAATTCGTAAGTTTACATATACGTATACTTATACGTGCATATGCGCTAGTGTGTGTGTGTTTCGAAGTTGTTTTGAATGTTTTGAGGATTTTTTGCTTCAATCCTCCAAATGTAAACCAGTTTTCGGCTTATTCGTTCGTGTGTTCTTTTTTGTTGGTATTATTTTTCATGTTTTCTACATTTTTATCCGCCCATTCGTGTGTCAGTCATTTTTGCATTAAAGCTGTTAAAGTTCTTAACTTTATTGGACATTCGTTGCCCCGTTGTTCTTCTTGTGCTCAGTCTTCTAGTGTTTCTTGGTGTTGATATTTTTTTCTTTTGTTGCTCATTATTGTTGTTGCTTTTACTACTTTGCTTCAATTGTTAGTGCGATTCTCCATTCCATTTTGCTCTGTATTCTCACAGCTCAGAGATTGTTTTTGTGTTTTTTTTTTTGTTATATGCTTTGTTTTGTTATTATTGTTTTTCGTTGCAACAATGCGTAACCGCTTGCGGGCATGTTGCAACACTCAGCCCCAAGGCTTTGTCTAAAGTTTTATTCTTAACCAAAAACCGACAAGAACCATAATAATAAAAAACAACAACAACACAACCAACAAACAATTCAATAGTAGAAAAAAAAACCAAACCAGATTTGTTACAAACACCGAAACCAAAACCGATTGTGAAGTATTTGAAAAACAACCAAAACATATGACAGAAAAAAGAAACTTCAAGCATTCCGTCAGGGCTATAATTTTCATTTTAGGCGATTATCTTTTGGTGATATGTATCTTCACTTGGGTTTCACAATCATATCTATGTTATAAATTTGATTTCTATAACTGGAAGAACTTCTGAAATCGCTGCAAAAATGTTAAGCGAAGGTTAATCAATTCAACATAAATTTGCAGAATTAGAAAATGTTGATTTCATTGTGGTTTTCTGATTTTAACTACAATTTGATGGTGATTTTATAGTGGTTTTTATTGTTAATCGACGAAATCTACTTATGGCCAAGGATATACATGCGTTCTATTCGATGTTTGAGAAACCAAATAAAAATTAAGCCAAGTATTGTGATTTTTTAGTAAACCGACTACTAATTTGTATCTCAGATTTAATTGCCTTCTTGAACGCGAAAATCAAGGCAGTAAGTGGACGGTGGACGCAGATATCAAACAGCAACAGTGTCTTCCTATCGGGTATTCTTGATATAGAGAAGTGAGCTCGCATGCTGAAAATGCCGCCACTTCTTTTGAAAGTCAAACGCAGGCATTGAAAGAAATGGGAGACGAAGTACTGAAACCAGCTAGAATTGTAAAAAAATGTAATGTGTTGATGACATACATTACTGGTTCACCTAAACGCCATAGCCATACTCTTCTGGACTCTGAAATATAGCAATGTTGGGATATGTGAGGGACGAGATGACCAGGCGGATAACTCTATGCAACTAGCGTTTTACGATCTGCTGAGAAGAAGTAACAAATGACGTCACCAGATCATGAGGTTCCAAGATTGGTATTGCAAAGGTTAAACAATAAAAGGACTAATGCACTTTTCAGAATAAATATCTAAGGGCTCTTACCGAAGTCATTGATACCCCAACGATGGCATATACTAAGAATGTAAATTTTTTCGATTTTTAAGATTCCGAGATTTAGATACTCATTATTTTGCAACAACTGCACTCCAAAAAAATTGTATCAATAGTGTTTGAGAAGTCCTCCTATCATATAAAATGAATAACCAGGTTATAAAAATACTTTTTTTTTTAGTGAAATTCGTTCATTGGTAATAAAACAAGCTCTGCGCAAAAAAAAATCTTAATATGTGTTCAAATACATTTTGTGGCTGGAAGAGGTTCACATTATTTTTTAATCTCGTACCATTTAAGCGAAAAGTAGTAGGTTTTAATACATAGTGAGTTATGTTAGAGTAAAAAATCGAGGAAGTCAGTGGAACTTTTTACCATAAAAGTATTCATATTGCTTTGATATTAAAAAACAAAAAGAAAGTGTTCAAACATATCCAAATTTGCTAAAAAATAGCTTTTTTAGCAATCTTGCTTTACAGGAAGGGTTTCAATATGGTGGAGTAACTGAATCGGAAGTTTTCATTTTTTTATCTGTCATGGATACCGAATAACATTGGGGAGGATGGGATATTCCGCAATTTGTGAAATTTGTGCTGCCATTTATTCTAGACACTCTAATACATATTATTAGTCACTGCTTCACAACTTCCAACAGAATGGCATAAGGCTGCCATCTTTCCTGTAGTCGAAAATAGTCCTAGTGATTATAAGCTTCTAAGCATTTTACCAGCCTTTCCAAAGGTATGTAAGTCACTGATGGCAAGGAACAATGGTAACATATCCCTTCATTGTATTCTGGATTTCTCTAAGGCATTTTCTTCAGCAAATCTTTACCTTTGTTGCAAAGAGCTTAAACACTTTTTTGTTTTAATATTTCCGATAGCTCTGTCAAGCTTATGGGCAGCTAGCTTATAGGAAGAACTAAATTAGTTTTAACTTTAATTTACTGTTATTATTTTATAAATTTTTAGTTTTAAGTTTACTTTGCATAAATAATAACTGAATCTGTATTTTGTAACATCCAACCAGTTGATGTATTACAAAAGACTAGTGCATACCAACAAGCTCCTTCTGCAGTAGCTATTAAAAGGCATGCAAGTTTAAATCAATTCGTCGCCATCCCTTGTGCCTCTCTTCAGACCTGCTCAAACATTTGGGATATCGCTTTTTCCTTAATCAGTTAGAGAAAACGGACTTAGAACTTTATTTTTTTCCGAGATAGAAAGTGGTTTAAAAACACAATATTTGTCTTGAATATTTTATGAATTCTGGTTAGAGAGCTGTACCTCCACCTAGCACTCGCAAAGGATATACGCAATCGACAAAAATGTCTCGCGTGGTAGTTTCTTCATACACGCCTTCCAAATTGGAAAACTCAACGCCAATCGGAAGCAATAACCGGAATCAAAACCTTTCATTTGTTTTTACCGGCTGCTATCACCATCAGCGGTTGTGGCATCGAATTCTTCGGTGGCCAGCTTTGCCCCTGAAACTTAATAAATGGATAGTGCAAAGTTTTAATTGCTTATTTACATATTTTTATTAAAAAATATATAATTTGTACTACAAAAGAATCATATAATTATAACTACAATTTTCAAATTTTGGAAAATTTAAAAAAATTCAAAAAATTTCCATAAAGCTTTCAAGCATTTTAGTCCGAATTTTTTTTAAATTCTGAGTGTGAAGTTTTATAGTGTATTAAATTTTGATATGACAAAGTACAAGTTGGAAGTGGCTTAAAAATCGCATTGATTTTTGGCAATGTTTTTCTGCGGCGGCCTTGCGCATTTTCTCCATACAAAAATTTCGAGCATTCGTTATATGGAAGAAAATGCTGTTTTGCAACGAAAAAAAAAACAAAAATGTATTAAAAATCACAAAGGACTTTGAGCAATTTTAAACTGGCACAATAACTGGCCCCTAAATTTAATTGGCTGGAAAACTGCATACGCAAAATGTTTCTAAAAATTCTGACAAAAATGCATAAAACTTTGCAATATGCCGCGCTCCTTATACTATGAACAAAGTTATATGTATCATCAATTAGTTCACCGAGAAAAAACATTTTTCCAACACTTCACTAGTGATTTTTGTTCGTCCGCCCATTCTGCATGCCAATGTCTTCCTCAGAAGCCAAGGGATGTGTACGGATCTTTTGTTGTTGATAATATTTCTCGACCAATTCGTTCTCTTTGCTAAATCTCGATACTCGTGGTGTTCTGGTGTGAACCAGAATGAGCTGCGGTTGCATTTCACGCAAAAATAAAAAGAAAACGAAACTTGGATGTTATCAGTGCAAAAATGCATGAAGTTCTAAGGTGGCCGGCTTGGTTACTATACCGCAACCCCCTAGAAAATATATGTCCGATTCTGAGATATCATGTAAATGCCAAAGACTAGAAATTCAAATGCATAGCATATTTAAAGTCCCAAATAAGTGAAAGCTCCCTAGGAATTAAGAGAAAAGCAGGTGAACCTCATTCAGGTCTATGAACTTGCTAAAAATTGTTCAACATTACTCCAGCTGATTTTTAACATAATTTTTAAACTGATTATTGTGAATATTTATGCATTACTTTTTATGTGTTGGTTAACTGTGAAACAACTAAAAACTTACCTTTTTAACTGAACAAAAATTAAGTGGCGCGGGTCGTAGCAGTGAATCCGGGTTGAAAGCTCATTTTGGTCATTTGATGAAAAAAGGTTTTTGAAATGATGATCGTCCATCGGCTGGCAATAGGGAGCTTCCGAATGTACTTCGGTTTTAAAAACAGCTTCACATAAAAAGCATCTGCTATTCGAAATTGGCATAAAACTGTGACTGAAATGGAAACAGCATCAAAAAGCACAACACAAATTGGAGTAGAAGCTTGGTCAGATATCTAATAGCCCCTCTATCGATGTAACCGCCAATAATATTCTATATATAATAGATAATATATAAATTTACTAAAAATGTATTTACCTACCTCTTGAATTTTTCTAATTGGAAAACAGGATTCATATGATTTTTGTGAGGCAATAAACTATACTTTTGTAAAAACAGGAATGAAGATTAAAAAAATAAGAAAAATTGTCAAAATGTTGATATGCTTCCGTTTTGTCAAATCTTAAAATTTTATTTAAATTGTTGATAATTTATTGAATGAAAATATATGAGAATGGAAGAACATCAAGACTCACGCCACAAATAAGAGGAGGAGTTCGGCCACACACCTAGCAGAAGTGTGCGCGCCAATTATTTATTTATTTTTTGAGAATCTGTGTAAAATTCTATTAAGCAACTACAAAGAAATTCCTCATAACATTTGTTCTGTTTTAATTTATATATACATTAAAGCAGCAAAATATTATCTGAAAACTAGGGGTTTGCGTGCCGTTAGTGTTCTGTAAAAAAGTTTCTAGAGGCCTTAGGGACAAAAGAAAGACAAGAAAATCGAAAAAATATTTTTTAGTAGTTCTGGTATTTTCAAATCTAATAAAAATACGTTCTTAGAACTTGGTGGAAAAAACAACAACAAAAGATATTATTTAAAATTTGTATTTTTGAATCAAATTTGAATATTAAAAAATTTATTATTGAATTTTATTCCTTTCCTCACCATTCTTATTAACCAAACTTTTTCTAGGACCAATAGGTTTTGAGATAAAAATTCCTGAAAACAGGATGACTCAAAAGTTTGATTAGCAATAACTTACAAAAAAAATTAAATTTTACAAAACCGTTTAGCTCACAAGAAATAAAAATAAATTATGGTATTTCGGAATTAAAAAAACTTCAACTTGCAAACGCGCAACTGATTTTTTGTTTTTCTTTTTATTATATTATAAAATAGAGTTCGAAATGATATTAAAGTAGTTGAAAAAAAATTAATTACAATTTTCAATCTGGTAGCTATATTTCGAAAAAGGTGTCGTAGTATCTGCAAAAGTCAGAGAGCTAATAAGGCTGCTAATGTCTTTAAGCGAAACTGCCTTATTTTTGTATCATGAGGTAGAGAACCTACGAGTACATTGTGCAATAACCACTACTTTGGTTGAAACAATTTCGTAATAGTTGATTGCTTACGCATTAATTTTTTCATTTTTAAATATTCATTTTCAAAATGCCTGTCGATATTTTTGGTATGTTGAAAAGCTACAAAGTCTGCCAGATTTTTACGCCTCAAGGTACAATGTCATGGGCTCACATATTTCGTCATTAGATTCTTTGTCTGAATCACCAATGTCCATAATATCGCTTTATTCCTCAAATTGAATTCCCTCAAATTGTCTTCCTTCGCCGTTTCGGGTGCTTCCTGAAATTTAGCACAAATTGCCAGTGGAATATCATCTTCGAGATCAAAATTTGAGAGACTCTCTTCAATTTCTGAGAGCCCTGCTTTACGGAAGCAGTTTTGGGTTGTTGTTGTTTCTACTTTATTGTAATTGTTTTAATGGAATACACAGTTGACAGTGTAAATTCTAAGTGAGCTTCTTTAAAAAAATATCTTATTTTGTATTACACTTTGATCAATGAATTGACTTAGTCTCTTTGTGTGTGGATGATAAAAAATAACAAGAATATTTTTTCTTCTGGGCCTTCATTCTTCTTGCTTGGTTGTGTTCTTTTTTAATTTTGCAGAGAAATTTTATTTGTAGTGAATCTTTGTGCACGAAACTTGTGCGCTTATAGAAGCTAACAGCTTCAGGGCGGTCCGTAATGAGGAGTTTTACTGATTGGAATACAATGATTAGAAGGCGGTTTTTGTCTAGAATTGTCTAACAACAACACAGATACCATTAACAACGAATTGACTGACAACTATTTAGTAGTACGCAAAGGAATCAGGAATATATTACTTGCTCTTTAAGTTTACAACGCACACATAAGTATACTTGTGTGTATATACATGCAATCGCACATACATATGTATGCACAGACTTTACTTGAAAATATGAATTCTATGAAACATTCAGCGGCTTTAAAAGCGTCAAATCAGCTGCACATCTGGAACCGTCTTTGGGTCGAAAAACACACTGAAGCATTGGGCCTACCACTACATTCATACACACATACATATTTACTAATGCTAATGTGCTTATAAAACACATATGCAAACAGACACATTTGTACATATAATACATACATATGTACGTCTGCATTAACATGTGTCTATCATAAATGTACTTATGAGTTAATATGAGATACTGTGTTTTGGAGTTAGAATTAAGGAGTTCGCCACAGCTAAACCGAACCAGACAAAACCAGACAGCAAAGCTCAACACCAAAATAGTTGATGAAACACTACATACATCCATACATAAGTATTTGAATTGAAAAACACAAGCACACTATAGCGACGACAGTGAATAGAAACTAAATAGAAATTTAATAAAATAGTGTAGAATAGAACAGAGTAGAGCACAATGAAGCAGAATACTTAGAATTGTCGCCTGCAATTGTTTGGCTGAGTAGAGCGCGCTAATGCTGTGCGAGAGCAAAAGTAAGTTGAGTAAGAGCAAGTAAGAGTACGGCGCTGATATGTGTGACATGTGACGCTGGCAGTGTTCTCGCAGACTCTGCCGTTGGCGCTTACGCCAACGTTCACAAACACACTAGTCTCCAATACATATATATGTACAAATATGCCCACTGTAGAAGAGTTATGTGCGCTTTGAGGCGGAGTTGTTCACCGTTGACGCCTGCAACGACGTCGACGCCGCTTAAAATGATGTAGTAGAATCCGCTAATGGCTAGCAAGCCAGAGGTATATGTGTGTGTGTGTGCCTTGTTTATTTTGCTGCCGCCTGCATGCAACTATACTCTGTGTGTGTGCGTGTGTATGACTGGTTGTGCTTATGCGCCAGCGACGTGCTAACTGCAAAGTGTTTTCTGCAGTGCAATGACCCCACATCGCGTTGACCCACTTACGAAGCTGCTTTGCGAATACGAATGCGAACCGAAGCTGACGAGGCAAACGAATCATTGGCGCTGGTGGCTCGCTGGTTGACTGGCTGCTTGGTTGCTTGTTTGGTTGTTGGCGAGCGGGCTCATTGTGCGGCACGACGCAGTACGGCCGTTCGTGCGGCTGACTGGTTGCTTCTTATTATTGCTGCTGTTGTTTTTATTTTTGCTGCGACTAGCATTCGGTACTGTTTTGTGGCTTTTTGTGCTGCAGTCGTTGTTATTATCGTTGCTGCTGCTACTGCTACTGCTGCTGGTGCTGGTGCTTATGCCGTGTCGCTTGTGCAATATTCGCCCCTCTCACCGCACCTACGTCGCTCGCATTGTAGCTACTCATTTGTCTTCGCTATTGAGTTGGTGTATTTGTGTTTGCAGTTGTTGCCATTGTTTTTGGTTTTTCTCTTGTGTATTTTACGTCGTCGGATTTCGCATTCGCACACTGCATTGCACCGGCCCACAGACCCGCTTTATCCTCATAATGCAACAAAAACAACACAACAAACATACTACAAACTGACATGTAAGACATCAAAAGAACAACAATGCGCTGTGGCATGCATTCGTTGCACCTTCCAAGCGACGTCGCATCGTTTGCGTGTCATTGCGTGCGTATGTGTATGCAGGTGAAGATATGCATCTGTGCGAGTGTGCGTGCGAACGTATGAGTGTGTGTTATTTTTGTTGTTTACATTGCTTTTTATTGCTCGTTGTAGTCGCATACAAATTTGTGTTGGAAAATTCTGTTATTGGAATGCAGTTGCAACAACAATAACGAAGGCAACAACTTTTTGGCCTGCTGTTCGCTGCCAAAATAATACGCAAAAATAATAACGATAACAATAAAGCGAAAACAAATACTCAAAACAAATAAATTTTTTACAATTTAAATGGCAGACGACTTCTTGGAAATTTAAACACTGACGTTGTGCTAATATTAATAAAAATTAAAATAAAATATTTAAAACGAACAGCAACTGAAAAACGGATAATAACACATTTTAATTAATATGCTTACGTGTTTATATGTGTGTGTATGTGCATATTTATATACATATATGTATGTATATGGGCATACTTATATACCATATTTATGGAATTATGCACGAGTATGCACATATTTATTGTATTATTTTTTTATTAACCGAAGGCTCTTAGTAACAATAAAGTACGACATCAGAATTTTTTATGTACCAAAGGTTAGTTCGAGCAGCCTATAGGTTATCGATATTGATAAATATTTATGGAGGTATGTGTGTAAGTTAGGCTAGAAGGGCTGTTTCAAAAGGCAATATTAGAATTAGAAGAAATTCACATTAGAATTAGTAATTCTACTTCTACTTGTCGCTAACCCATATCGATATTTAGGCGAATCCTGTTAACTGTTACAGCTATTACAGTTTTTGAGAGTATAAGGCGACAAAGCTCTTTCTCTAAACTTATCGCATAATTATTTATTTATTTTCAAGGCTAACTTGAAACCTTAAGGAACTTTGCACCACAAGTTCATGTTCAAACTACTGTAGCGCCTACAACCGTAAACAGAGACTTTAAAATTGAAGCAATTCTTAAGATTAGCTAGTCGACTGTCGATAAATGCCAAATTAATTGTATTTTAAAATTTTAGTTTTTTTAATAATTAGCGTAACAGAAAATATTTTACATAGTTTTTTTCTTACTTTGCTCACTCCAAAAAAAAAAAACATTTTGAACTTTCGAGTGTATCCATCTTCGTACGCATAAAGCTTGCACATCAAAAGAAGTATTTTTTAAAAATAGTATTTTTTAAAAATAATATGACTGCTATTCTTAGGGTGTTCAAGTCTCTTTCGTCATGATATTAACTACAAAATGTAACCTTAATGATAACAAACCACCCTTTGTAACGAATCTTAAAAAAATGAACCAATAATTGCATGCATCGAAAGACTCGTTATGATTATATTTCATATAACGTCAAAGTCTTGATTGAACTCGTGTTCAAGCAACCCGTTACAAATTTTTTATAATGAAACCTGTGCGCAGTCCTTTTACTCTCTTTGCGGACTTTTTCAGCTCGAACTTTGAGGCAGACCTAAGTGATTATGTTGCTTCTAGCTTCGATTCTCTTAACCACTGATGAAGTCATTAAAAGTATTTCAATAATGAAATTATCAGTTAAATCAGATGTAGATGGATTTTGCTCTTTATTGCTTAAGAATGACTTGGCAATTGCTTCCCCAATTTTAATAATATTCAGTCGCTTAATATGGGTAAGTTCAGTGCAGCCTGGAAAACAAAGGAGTGGCTTTCAAAAGTGACAATAAAAACATTATCACCAGCCCACGGCCAATTTCCAAACTTTCTACAATTTTAAAGTGATTTGAAATTATAATTGCATGGGTTTATGCCAGTGAGGTCAATCGTAACCAATCTCATGTTTTTGTTTTCTGAATTGCGTCCTCTTCAGCCTTTTAGTTATTTGTCTTTAAATATTTCAAACGGTCACGAGTTTTGCTGATTCTATCAAGCTTCAAGCCCATCTTGATTATGTTACAGCTTAGTATGGTAGGAATTGCTTGCATCTTAATGTTACAACATTCTTTTGTTTAGCATTTTATAAATCTCGATACTTGACTCTTTACTAAGTTCGTTTAAGGAGGTGTACGACCCTCGAGGAGTTTTTGATGCGAAATTTCTATTTTTTTTCTATAGTCAATTGAATTACGTTGTTGCAAAGTCTTATTCATTTGTCGCCTCATAAGGAGACCTTACAATGTCCGTCGGATAAAACGGCTGAAGCTGTTTCAAAAAAATTTTTGTGCGTTTTGCTATTCGGCCACTACGATTTCATAATCCCATACCTTCCTATAATGCTAAGTGTGTGTTAGTTAACTTAAAATCCATAAATAATAAATGAACTATTCTATCATTGACTTTTTTATACCATATGAGTTGCGATTGATTTGCTCTTCTCACTTGAATGTATTCGTTTTAACCCTCAATCTGGAAGCCACCGAAATCATGATATTTTTGTATTAGATCGAGTAAGAACGATGCTTCTAATTCTCCCATTTTTGGAACGATGAAGAAATACAGTAAGCCCCAAACCACTTTTGACATAGATTTTTCTTTACCAAAATCTAGATTTGGGCAGTTGGGTTAAATGGCTGCTGTTGCGAGGGGCCCACTTGTACAAAAATGTAAAATTGGTCCGTTGTGATACCATACAGGGGGAGGGGAGGGGAAAGGGTGAGGGGGAAGAACCAGACAGGTGGAGAAAACGGAAGAAGAGGTTTGAATTAGAGGATAACAACCAACAGTGGCGATTTCCGTTTGTATAAGCCTTGAGTTACTTAGTAGCTTGACTACTGATTAATTTTACCGCAATAGCTGCCGGTGTAGTGAAAAAGTGAGAGCCCAGATGTTTAAACCTTAGCCCGACGAGAGCAGCAGGACAGCTGAGAAGAAGGTGCTGAGATGATTCCACTTCGTCCTCCAGACAGCTTCTGCAGAAAGGGCTCGAAGCAATCGCAAACCTCACCGCATGAACACCTAACGGGCGGTGTCCGCTGAGGATACCTACAAAATTCGATAGCTGTGGCTTTGTTAGCCTTAGAAGTTCCCTTGAGCGCTCTCGATCCACCCTCGGCCAAAAAGATCTTGCGACTTTGCGTGTTTGCGCACTAGCCCAGCGCTCGGTGAGTTGACGCAAGACCGATTTTTCCAATAGCAGACCTAGATTGCAACTAAATAAATAAATGTAACGGAAGTACAGCAAAGTTTGAAGCAAAGTCATTAACAGTAGTGGTTTTCTAATCGTTTTATGCCTATCTTAAAATAACATATGAAAGTACATATGATCCAAATTTTTATTTTTTTTATCTTTAGTACTTTACTTTTTTTACTCTAAGACTACTAGTAATTAAAAATTGTCATTCATTTACGCTCATTGCCGTCATTGATTTTATTAAAAATGAAAGTTTCGGCTACCGTGAGGTTTCTTTTTAAAAATTAAAAAAAAACACAATTTTATATTTTTCCGTTGGTAAAGCTAAACGCTCCAATTAATTTTGGAGAGCCGTTTCATTTAAAGCTCTGCATTAGCCGGTCTTGTCAATATAATTTTCCTAGACAAAAAAGAGCTTGCTTTCTCTATCTCACCAATGGCGCGGCCGATGGTCAACTCAAGGATCTGCTTCGCTTCTGGATTATTAGAACAACATTAATATTTAACTGAAATCTGCAAAAAAAGTCCAGCGAGTCAAATCGCAGCTCTGAAGCTCTACTGCTGAAACCAAAATCATCACCAAATGTCATGAAATTCCAATCCCATTTAAATGGCAAAATATGAATTACCATTTTTGCCACTACTCCCAAAGAGGCTTGAAACTGTAATTCTTTGCGTATATTTTTTAATCTATAGTCCAAAGCTTCTTTTCAATAAACACGTAATATGGGCAATCCAGTATTACTTTGGGAGATAATTTTCCACATTTCAAAATATTGTTGAAGCGTGAAGTGATTTATTTCACATAGCGGAGATATGGTATCGTATTTCTGGACCATTTCTGAATGTCAATTGGCTCTTAGTTGCAAACAACATGTAATTAAGAAAACAGTTGATGGAACACCCTTTATCAAAAGGCGCTAGAGTGAGACTTAACACATTGTCATAAAAATTAAAATGGCTCCTCCATAGTTTCTTTAACACAATGTCAAAAAAAGAGTTTAAAGTCACTTTTATAATTGAAATGAAACATTAAGATTATTTTCTGCCAGAAAAAAAGAACTGGAAATTTACACTGTTAGTAGTGTAAGCATAAATATTATGCCTGTCATTTCTCTACGACTAGCAACATGAAGAAGATTTATAAATATTAATACTGCTAATAAATATTAAATATTATTAGCACAAACTATAATAGGGGCGGCTTCGGCCGTTTTTATTATATTTCATATATTTCAGTACTTGCTTTAGTTTGAGTCACCTTTGGCATAGAGTCTCATATAAGTTAGAGTTGAGATTTACAGAAACGGCCTAGTAACTATGCTCATCTACAATACGAGTATATGTACATAATTGCCTTTTTATAGTGCGAGTGTACAGTTGTACGAGTTTGAGTGCTTCTATAATTTTTGTTTATTTCCATTTTTTGCTTACTCCTTGGTGGTTTTTAACTGCTCATTACTTATTATTAATCATTGGTTAAGTGTTATTGCTAGGCACTCATTGGCGCTCATCATATAAAAATTTCATTATGAATTATTTTACAAACTAAAAAAGAAAAATAGAAAACCCCTAAGTAATTACGAAAAAAATTTAGTTTGTTTAGGTTTTTTCTTTGCGCTGCTTTATCACAGGTGGGAATCGCTTAAATTTGTCAACTGCTCATACAAACTCGTACATTAATGCATACACTTTGACGCCGACGCATATGGACACACACGCAGGCATTCATACACGTAAATGCACAAATGCATGCACTTGCATTTTTACATCGCCGCTTTTGTATTTTGTAGCGTGTATTTTTTCACTTCACTTTAAATTTGTTCTCTGTTGTTGTAAATTCGAGAAGGTGGCACGCAGTCCATTCAGCCAACTCGGCCTCCTCGATAGCGCACCTTCCCCTCCATCCTTTCAATCTGCGATTCCAACTGCATGCCACGCCAACAAGATAAGTATTTCTGTAAAACAGGCACACATATACACACGCACGTACAGCACGGTATGCATGTATTGTATTCTTTTTAGCATGCAAACCAATCGAAAAGCTGTGAAGCTGCAAAAAATCAGTATTTTTTGCCGTACACATATAAATATGTATGTGTACATATAAGTGTATTATTTACATAATAATTTCTTGGACTGTCAGAAAACAAGCGAATTGCATATGCATGGATACTTAGTTACATACATACATACCTATGCATGATAGGGTGATCGATTATTTCAGCTTCTTGGAAACCTAGTTTTAGAGGTATTTATATGAAAATAAGAGAAGGGAGATTCTAAGAAATAAAATATATGGTGTGAGTAAATGAAAATTTGAACTTGGTAACAGGTTTTTGGTCGAATTTCGAAATGTTGTCGAATTTACGGTAATTAAAAACCAGGAGTGAAGACAAATCCGTCGCAAAGCATCTCGAGTAGATTCTTTCTCTCTTTCTTTTTTAACAAAGCTAGTTTTATGTATAGAATAATAGTTATAATAATCCATTGCTAGAAAATTTATGGAAAATATATTATATTTGGTTATGAAGGCCGCCCAATAGAGCTGGTAGTCGGCGTGATCTCTGCAGATATCTCATTCGATCCCAAAAGCTTCCAAGATAGTCTTCAGCAACAGTAGATGCTTTACCATCCCTTGTTCTCCTTTTATCGCCCAGTTTCTGTTGCAATCATTATAGTAGGTATAATTGTACCAACCCTTGGGGCTTTATAGAATGAATTTTTTCTTCACATCATATTCGGGGCAAATGAACTCTGCTATTCTGCAGTCTGATATCTTACTCTATTTAGAGACCATGAAAAAATTGTGTAGAGATTTTATTACTGTGGAGTTTTATAATTCAAGTTTATTAGCCTAAGTATTTTTTTACCAGGAAAACAAGCTAATGATATCACAAAAATGTATGCTGTTTTGGCTATTTGTTCAATGCAAAACTGGATATTTCTATTCTCATGCGAATAACTTTTCTATTTATTAAAGAACTTGTTTTCATTTATATCACAAATGAGTACAAAAATGTTGGAAAATTATATTCTCATATGCTCAGCAGCAAAACTGTGCGTACAAACTATTTTCCTTAGCATTTATGCCCATATAACACATGGGCTGAAAAGTCCGGGCCAAACAAAGAAAAAAATGTTTTTTTTTTTGTTCAAAATTAACTTTATTCATCAACGTAATTTCCATCAAGAACAACGCAATCATTCCAACCACCGCTCTAACATTTCAATAGCATTTTTTGTAGAACGATTTTTAGCCTCGAAGTAGGCCTCAGTTTCAGCGATAACCTCTTAATTCGATTAAAATTTTTTAACGATGAGTATTTGTTTAGGTCTGCGAACAGCCAGTAGTCGCTGGGAGCCAAATCTGGCGATTACGGTGGATGTGAGAGCAATTCGAAATTCAATTCATGTAGTTTTGCCATTGTTTTGATAAGCACATCTCTTCCCATCGCGATAGCTCACGAACTACTGAATTGAATATCGAATTTAACTCAATATTTACTTAAAATATTCCGACAAGAATAATCTTCACTACTTATTTTGCCTTAAAGCTATCGAGAAATATCGATAAGGCGTACCATCTATTGAGCTGAAGAAGTGTGCGTTGGTGCGTCATTGGTAATAAGTATGCGTTTGCCCAAATTATTCATAAGTAATCAGTTTTAATTGCAACTATAGAGTAAGACCGGAAAAGACCATGGAGGCCAAAAGAAATGAAATTAGAGTTGGCGGAAGAAAAATTAATGTACACTTGTGGAAGGAGGGGAGAAAGAGCAACCGTTGAAAGAACGTATTCCTCAGTCCAGAGACTCATTCAAAACTTAAAAAAAGTGAGGTGTATATGCATACATATATTTCTTATAATAAAAAGCGAAATTTTTATATTTTTGCAAAACAAAAAAATTGGCGTTTTTAATATCCTGAAAACGTATGATTTTAATAAAAAATTAAAAAAAGATTAAATTATCTTTAATTTACTTTAATTAGCTTAAATTTGGTATCGCATCCTTTGATGTTTCAACGAATTCTTCAGATATTAGAAATTCTTGAGTACTTCCCTTTTTTATTCCAAAACCGCTATCTCGTAAACTACGTGGCAGAAAAAATGTGTATTCTCGGGCTCAGCGACCGATATCACATAGCACCTAAATTGTCTGGTTCTTGAGTTCTTTTGGCTGTAAACTAGTGCAATAAAAGAAAGGCGTATGTATACGAGTATTCAAAAAAAATGTCATTGCTTCGAAATTTGGGCCATGATTCTGATACAAATTTCGTAAAATTGCAGAGAACTGCAAGGCAAAAGAACTTGCTCGAACCGGTACAACGCGCGACCTCCAAGTGGATAAGACGCTGATACCCATGACTATAGCCTCTTGTAAACTATTGAAACCATTCAATAAGGTAAATACAAGTTGGCAAAACCTCTCAACATGCGAACTAAGCAGACAGACATTGCCGAAATGGAACAGCGATCGATCAAAAAGCTTGTTAAAATTTGACAGAGAAACTATAAGAAAAATGATAAGGGTGTTGACTGGTCATTGTCTGATAGGCAGCCACGCTAGAAGGTTAGAACTTCCGTACTTCAATTTCTGTAGAAGCTGTCTAAATACAGAAGAGCAGAAAACAGTGAGACACCTTCTATGTGAGTGTGAAAGCTTAGCGACAAGGAGGCTCCGCACTCATGGCATGGCATTTTTAATTGATTTAGCGGGCAGAGCGCATCTAAAACTAACGAAGCTTTGCTCGTTTATTAAACCTACCGGATGGTTTGAAAAAGAACCTATAGGGTAAGGATTAATTCCAGTGGTATCACAACGGCTATGAAAGGTCTAAGTGTGTCTTTGGACAGCCACCCCACCTACCTACCTACCTATAAGCCACAGCTCAGTACTGGAGTTAATCCAGCTTCGAGCATTTGAGAGCTCCGCATTGTATTTATAGTAATCTTCTTAACTAACTTCTATATTACATAAATTTATTCATTAAATACTAAAAAATAGTTATTTCAAGAGGTTGACTATTTCTACCTCAAATTTAAATATTTATTCGTGAAGTAATTACGGTTTATCCAAAGAACATTAAAAGTATAATCCGCCATAAAGTTTTGCCAAAGACTTGTTACATACAAACATAATTGCTGCTGATACATAGAACAATTAAATTAAACTACATTGATAACAAAATTCTTACAACTCTTAAGTACTAATTTTATTTTTATATAATTTTAATTTAACCCAAGCAGCTTTAATGTGCGCTTGCAAGCATCAAATCGCAATTAAAAGTATGTATATAAAGTTGAGAAGAAAAATAAAAACAACATTGAATGAAATCGCTGCCGCGCTGAGCCGCTTGTAAACCAAAACCACCGCGAGCATCCAATCACTTGCGCCCCAACAACACAAAAACAACAGCAACATAAAGCTTTTGTGTTGAACTGCAACTATGAATGAGATGCAGGACGCCACAATAATTCATACAAATGTACACGCATACATACACACACACACCTACTAATGCATACAAACTTGCATGTAGGCGCATATAAGACTTGCACACATACATACACCCGTATATACTATCATAACTTTAAAGAGCCGGTGAGTTATCAAAGAATGGCTGAAGAGAGTGCATGCAAGAGCGTATAAGCATAGTTATGCAAATTAAGAGTGCCCATAGTAGCTTTATAAGAGAAAAGGACAAAGCTTCGAACAAAAAAGCTTTTTCAGCTTTTTGTTTAGTGTTTTATTCTATTTACTTTTTCATTCATTTCATTTCATATTGTTTCGAAATATTTATGTGCGCGCCAAACGGCGTTGTAGCACTGAGCGTCTTGTACTGTATATTTCTACAACAAAAACAACAACAAGAACATAGTCAACACTATCCAATACAATACAATACATTTGATGTGTTATAAATCCAAAGAAAGTTCATTGACATCTTGAATGCTTGTCATTTCACAAATAAACACTAAACGTACATACATACAAAAAGGCATACGTACCTTGTATGTAAATATGCATATACGTACATTTGTATGTATTGTAATTATATAAATATGTACATTCATACATGTCATATGCAAGCATTAGATTCCGTGCGGTGAGTGGCAAGGTGCCCCTCTATGGGGAAGTGTAGTGAGTAACTCTCAATATTTGTAGCGGAAAAAAATAATAATAAGAATACACTTCATCTTGCGAAAAGATAATGCTTCCGAATGCCCTTTGGCAGCTACAAGTTGTTTTTTTATATTTTCAGTTCAGTCTAGGCGCATTCCTCGGATTGATAATTTTTTAAATTTAGTTTCGAAATTTTTTTGATAATTTCATTTTATTTATGAGCGCGACATTGCGTTTTTTCGTCACCGGGCGTTTAATCTGTTCTTTGTGTGAGTGTGTTTTTTTTTATTTGTCTTTTACTGTTGTGCAGTAAAAAGTATTTAAAGCTTTAACACAGTTAATCAGGAAATAAAACTGAAAATAACCTGTATGAAGGGGAAGTAGTGTGGCTTCATTCTTGCATACATTGCCACAGACAATTTAATTTACTATATTTTTTAATATGTTTTTTTTTTGTTTTGTTTTTGCGAACGCAAACCGTTTGCAGCATAATTGACGCCGATTGTTTTTAGTATACTTGATGCACCGCAAAAGAACGAATACTTTTCCAACCAACTGTGGTAATGAATGAACAGCAGAAGTTTGAATACAATGTTGCGCATTTTCTTCCATATAGGGCATGCACGATATTTGTTTTTGAAATGTTTTGGAAGAAAATGCGCGTCCACTCGGCGAAAAAGAATAGCCACAAAGCAACGCGAATTTCGGGCCCCTTGAAAATTGCACCTTGTTATACTATAATTGCATAACCTATAAGGCTACATAACCAGAATTTCTCTAAAGGTTCTTTCTTAAATATTTTAAATTTGCGAAACAAATTTTTAATTTGTTGAATTTTAGTGACTATTTTTTTTAGAAAGTTTTAAATTTTTATTTGAATGGTTTATATTATTCAATTAACCAAATTTTTATAAAAAATGATGAAAAATATTTAACATAAAAATCATTATTAATAAATTTATGCAAATAATCCGATAATACATACATATATATATATACTTGGCGCTTACACCCGTTTTGAGTGTTTGGCCGAGGTCCTCCTCCTATTTGTGGTGTACATCTTGATGTTGTTCCACAAATGGAGGGGCCGACTCCGAACGGCAGATATTTTTATGAGGAGCTTTTTCATGGCAGAAATACACTCGGAGGTTTGCCATTGCCTTCCGAGGGCAACCGCTATCAGGAAAATGTTTTTCTTCATTTTGGTGTTTCACCGAGATTCGAACCTACGTACTCTCTGAATTCCGAATTGTAGTCACGCACCAACCCATTCGGCTACGGCGGACGTAGTATACGCAGTAATCGCAGCCTAAAAAACAAATGGGACATTTTTTAAAGTACACTAGCACACTTGAAAAATTTACGTGGCTATGAACGTATGATAATTAAACCAACTATGACAATATTTTGAACATCTATCTGTATAGTGAAACCTCTATAACGCTAACCTACAAGGAGGAAAAGTTAAATATTAATATGGGAATAACTGAAATTATAGAAAAGAGGATAAATTATGGGACTTTTTAAAGCAGCTTAAACATACAAATAAAAACTTACTTTTAATGTTTTTATGATCGCCAATGTCAAAACGCCAACAAGACAGTTAATCAAGTTTCTAATAAACAGGCGAGATGTCAATAAATGTTTCTTTTTCCCAATTGAAATCTTAAGAGAAATTTTTAGTTAATAATTAACATGTAGATATTGAGAAAAAGGTGTAAAATTTTTACTTACGCATATATGTAAGCATCTCATTAATTTGTTTCATTTTGTCTTCTCATTTTAGCTCAAATTGAAATAATTCCATGCAAAGTTTGTGGTGACAAGTCATCTGGCGTACACTATGGCGTTATAACTTGTGAAGGCTGTAAAGGTTTTTTTCGCCGATCACAAAGTTCAGTGGTGAATTATCAATGCCCTCGCAATAAACAATGTGTTGTCGACCGTGTTAATCGTAATCGGTGCCAATACTGTAGACTGCAAAAGTGCCTAAAATTGGGAATGAGTCGTGATGGTGAGTGTGCATGAAACCATTTAGAAAACTATGTATTTTATGCAAGGTTTAACATTTCAATTTCAGCTGTAAAATTCGGTAGGATGTCGAAGAAACAGCGTGAGAAAGTGGAAGAAGAGGTGAAGTTTCATAAGGCGCAGCTGCAAGCACATAGTGACGCGGCGCCGGATAGTTCAGTTTTTGATACGCAAACACCATCGAGTAGCGATCAACTGCATCATAATTACAATGGGTAAGTATTGTTAATATTTTTCTTTGTCTTTATCTAAATATTAATCTAAGGGTTATTTATCTACATCTCTATCTTTATCTTCATATCCATATTCATCTCCATCGTTAACTTCATCTTCATCTTCATCGTTATCTTCATCTTCATCTTCATCTTCATCTCCATCGTTAATTTCATCTTCATCTCCATCGTTAATTTCATCTTCATCTTCATCTTCATCTTCATCTTCATCTTCATCTTCATCTTCACCTTCATCTCCATCTTCATCTTCATCGTCATCTTCATCTCCATCGTTAACTTCATCTTCATCTTCATCTTCATCTTCATCTTCATCTTCATCTTCATCTTCATCTTCATCTTCATCTTCATCTTCATCTTCATCTTCATCTTCATCTTCATCTTCATCTTCATCTTCATCTTCATCTTCATCTTCATCTTCATCTTCATCTTCATCTTCATCTTCATCTTCATCTTCATCTTCATCTTCATCTTCATCTTCATCTTCATCTTCATCTTCATCTTCATCTTCATCTTCATCTTCATCTTCATCTTCATCTTCATCTTCATCTTCATCTTCATCTTCATCTTCATCTTAATCTTAATCTTAATCTTAATCTTCATCTTAATCTTAATCTTAATCTTAATCTTAATCTTAATCTTAATCTTCATCTTCATCGTCATCTTCATCTCCATCGTTAACTTCATCTTCATCGTTAACTTCATCTTCATCTTCATCTTCATCTCCTTCTTCATCTTCATCTTCATCTTCATCTTCATCTCCATCTTCATCTTCATCTTAATCTTCATCTTCATCGTCATCTTCATCTCCATCGTTAACTTCATCTTCATCTTCATCTTCATCTCCTTCTTCATCTTCATCTTCATCTCCATCTTCATCTTCATCTTCATCTTCATCTTCATCTTCATCTTCATCTTCATCTTCATCTTCATCTTCATCTTCATCTTCACCTTCATCTCCATCTTCATCTTCATCTTCATCATCATCATCTTGATCTTTACATTCTTCTTTATCCTTGCCTTATCTTTATCTTTACATTCTTCATTAACCTTGTCTGTATCCATATCCATATCCATATCCACAACTTTACCTCTATCTTTATCCTCATCTTACTCATCTGACCTGTCCTCTTTTTAGCTATGGCTACTCAAGCAATGAAGTGAGCTATGGCAGTCCCTACGGCTACTCGACATCGGTGACACCGCAACAGACGATGGCCTACGATATATCAGCGGATTACGTCGACAGCACCACGTACGAGCCGCGTGGCACGATAATGGATCCGGACTTCGTCAGTCATGGTAGGAGACAAAAATCACAAAAACTCGTGCCAATGCGCATTTCCATAGACGAATCAGCATTTAATACTCGTATAACCACTTACCACACGCATTACCACTACTACTACTACTACTTACTACTACTCATCTTAGTCATCATTGAAGTTATCCAGTTCAGTTCAAGTTCATCCCGTGAGCCCATCGCGTTTTCAAGTTGTACAGTTTTTGTCCATTCTATTTATTGTCGAATCAAATCTTTTATCGTTTTTTTGCTATAATTTCTTTTTGTCAGCGCCTAGGTATTGAAGTGAGTGTGTGTGGGATGTAAGTAACTCCGGTGCTACACTGCACCCATGGACTGTAAATACAAACAATATTTGTTTTTGTTATTTTTTAAAAGCAACAAAAAATTAAGTTTCACGTTAACGTAGGTGGGCGCGTAGAGTCAAAATTTCAAAATTCATGCAAAATTAGGAGACATTCATTTTTCATTACTCATTGGCATATATTCATTATTAATTATGGGGGTCGCACATCACATATGTACGTGGGGTTGCAACATATATATTTATTTTGTAAAATATTATACCGTACAATTTTTCGTAATATCGCTGCATCAACTTTTCGCTGTTGTCTACCAAAAAAAAAAAAAACAAAAAAACAAAAAAAAAAAAAAATTTCAAAATTCTGGTAAATATTTTGACTGTATATTCCTTGTTACATTGCTTCTCCTCCCCCACCAACCAGCTGATGGCGACATCAATGATGTTCTTATAAAAACCTTAGCCGAGGCACATGCAAACACAAGCACCAAACTCGAAGCCGTACACGATATGTTTCGGAAGTCTCAGGTAAAACCGATGATATACGCACTCAATTTCCCATCGGAGTTGAACTGCAACTAATTGGCATTTGTGTTTTTATTTTATTTTTGTTATATGTGTTTAATTATGATTTCGCTTACGCTCATAAGGATATTTCGAGGATACTTTACTACAAGAATCTGGGTCAAGAGGAGCTGTGGCTAGACTGCGCTGAAAAGCTAACACAAATGATACAAAATATAATCGAATTTGCGAAACTGATACCCGGATTTATGCGATTAAGTCAGGATGATCAGGTAAGACTAATTTTTTATACGACAATAAATGCAAATTTGACATAATGTCGATGGTAATGGGATATGATAAAATATTGCACAGGATATACACTGAGTTAAATATGACTATAGCATAGGGGCTTATAGGCAAGTTTTTACAATTTATTTGTTTCTCGTTTAACTTAATTAATTTTCTTTTTAATATAGTTCATTCTCCTATAAAAACAATATAAATCCAAGTTTCAAGCTTTATCCATATTAAGAAAAATCGAAATATTTCGATAAAAATTTCACACGTTTTAATAATAATTTTTAGAAAATTTTCGAGTATGCAGTTTTTTTGGTTTAGGTTTGAGTTTTTCTCCAAATATATGTATTAAATGTCCCCTTGTGTCAATGCACTTCTCACCAAAAAGCGCTTTGATATCGCCTAACCTCTGCCAACAATGTGGCCTTTATCCCCACAATTATCGCAAATCTCCATCTTTTCATGGGTATTTTCTATTTTAGGATCAAGAAAATGCCGCAAATTGCCTGGCTTCGTGAGTACAGTTGTTGTGGCAAATTAAAATGTTATTTTTGGCCAAAACATTAAAAAATTTTATCCATTTTTTTGATAGCGAAAATCACTGAACGCACCAAAACACGTCCCACCTTTATATCTGTCAAAAAAAACCTCATTGAACGATATAATTCAAACTGTAAACACTGTTTAATACACCAAACACGTCAAAACGAAAAAAAATCAAAAACAAATGTTAGTCACCTTACCTTTTGAACTCAACTCTTTCGGCTATAAATCTTGCATAGAATAGTTCTGCTGAATCATCATCCACGTCACATGAGAGGACAGTCATCAAAAGAGTCTTGCAGTGTATAGTTTTTATTCAAGGATGATAGATTGCCCAGGTTTGGCCATTTAATTGTGCGAGCAACTTCGACTGCCACGTCACAGGGCCATCGGTGGCAGAATTCTGCTCGCTCGTTTCACGCGTACTCACTCACTCGTACAATCAGTCGCTTTTCAGAAGGCAACGCGGCAACATAATTGGGGACCGTGTTGTTTTTTCCCGTTTATCACCAACACAAACTTAGTTCTTTTGTAAACACATCCCTTGTTGCGTCAGCCTATCAGCTGATTCTGCCAAATTCGCTAAGAGCCGGTTAACGATCTGATATTAACCACACCTATAAAAATCTTTTCACCATGGTTCCTATTTGTCAAGGGGAGTTCTATTTTACAAACATCTACTGGTCTACTGTGCCCAAAAAGCATTACCTCATCTCAACGTTACCATTTTTGGTGGCATTAATGCTAAGTAGACAAAGTTTTTCAATGTCATAACTATCAACTGCTACATAAAGTTAGGTTCCGCTCGAATTTGTCCACTATTTTACCTTTTTCATACTTTTCAGCAATTAAGAGATTCTAAAACACAATAAATTTCAGATTCTGCTACTGAAAACTGGATCATTCGAATTGGCCATCGTGCGTATGTCACGATTGCTCGATCTCTCACAGAATGCGGTACTTTATGGTGACGTAATGCTGCCGCAGGAAGCATTCTACACATCCGATTCGGACGAGATGCGTCTGGTATCGCGAATCTTTCAAACGGCTAAATCGATAGCTGAACTGAAACTGACTGAAACAGAGTTGGCGCTGTATCAAAGTTTAGTGCTGCTCTGGCCAGGTAAAATACACCTAAAATATTTTATGTCCGTTAATTAAAATATTAATTTAATTCGATTGCTTTCAATTTGGCAGAGCGAAATGGGGTGCGCGGTAATACAGAAATCCAGAGGCTTTTCAATTTAAGCATGAATGCAATAAGACAGGAGCTTGAAGCGAACCATGCGCCCTTAAAGGGCGATGTGACTGTTTTAGATACATTGTTAAACAATATACCGAATTTCCGGTGAGTACTTGAACTCCGAATCTATTTGGGAACTTTCTTTGATTCTTCCTTCCACTTACAGCGATATCTCCATTATGCATATGGAAGCACTGAGCAAATTTAAGCAACAACATCCGAATGTCGTCTTTCCGGCGTTATACAAAGAACTGTTTTCAATAGATTCGCCGCAGGATCTCACATAACATCAAGAAAATTATGTGGAGACTACCAACGCAATCGATGCGCCGGACACGTTGGATGCGTTGACGTAGAAAAGAAACAGAGCTACTAGATACGGAGATGGAGCACGAGAGCGAGAGCGAGGACGAGGGCGAAATGGCAAGTAACGCATTCAATGCATGCAACTGGTTGCTGCTGCAATAACTTTTTGTTGTGCATGCGCGTGCGCGCGATTAATAGCTGTGTGAAAACAACAACAACAACTATACATTTAACCAACCAACAGCAACATGAGCAATACCCCCAAACAGCAACAATGTATGTACATGCAGAAGATCCTAGAGCAGCCAGTCAAATAACCAGGAAGCGTCCGAAGTTTTTTTTCGGGATTTATGTAGAGAAACAGCAAACCATTTATTCTCATTTCATTCACTGTTATGGAAAAATACAGAAGCAAAAACAAACAACAAAACAAAAAAGTGCTAGACATGCAGAAAAATAGTAAATCATTTATAAAATTAATTTCAAGCCACATAAAAGAGAATAACAAAAAAAAAAAAAACGAAAACAAAAACAAAAAATAAGCAGCAAATTATGTTTAAGGATATTTATACAGAATTTAAATAGAAACAAAAAAATTATATATATAGACAAACCAAACCAGAACCAAACCGAATGCACACACACACACACACTTATACATATAAACACATCAGCAAAAAAACACTGTACTACCAATTATAGTCAAACACCTAGAAACAGCAACAAAAACTAAATTCCGAAAAACGTTAAATCCAATTTCAAAATCGTTGCCAATCTCACGCAAAATCATCTCTTAACAAACAACTAACCAACTACTACTACGTATGTAGATGCATGGCGCAATCGAAGAGTAGACGAAATCAATTTAGTTCAACTCGAACCAGCACAAATTTTTCCGAAAACAAGCAAGCGAAAAATTATACGAATTAAAACTAAAAATCCTGCGGATATTATTGAAAAGACTTTGCAAAACAAACGTAACACATAAACACATGCACATATACACACACACACATACAGCTATATATGTACGTACATTTAAGAGTAATCAAACGCCCCCAAAGACTCTGTGGTTGTATTGAGCGACGAAAAAGTGAAAAATATTCGAAGAGAGTACCATATACATATATGTTAGTATGCATTTTATTGTACATACACATACGTATGTATATATTTTAAAGAAAATTCAAAATCAGTTGAACGCGCCCTGCAAAGATTTCAAAGGTATACGCTACTTTTAGGCGCAAATTCGCTGATACTCAACGCAGCTTTCAAACTGTTGTTGCAAATATAACTGACTGCTTTCTTTCGTATTTGTTATTGCTCATTATACATTTTTTTTTAATGTGCCGCTTTCATAAATTTAAGACTTTGAGTTGTTTTATTTTTTATATTTTACCTTTAAATGTTACTAATTTTTAATATGTTAATCAACACAAACAAGCAAGCGAAGAATGAATAAGTTTTTGGTATCGCAAAATGCAATGCTCAGCGCAAAGAGATTTCAATATTTTTTCTTGCTCAAACTGATAGCCGATTGTTGACAATTTTGTGCATAAATAGGATCGCATCCATTTACTTATATGTTAGCTAACGTTTGTGCGTGTTTCTTATGTTTCATTGTAGAGCAAAAACAACAAGAACAATGTATTTTGTTTTTGCTTTTGGTCCCTAGAATATCAAAATCTATAAGCAAAGATTGACAGATTAGAGTAATTTAAATAAAATTGAACAAAAAATCAAATCAGCTGCTTCCGAGTTAATGCTTAGTCCAATGGCATCTAGTTTTTTTATTAGGATTTGTATACGATTTAGCGTTGATAGGTAAAATTTTTAAATATATTCGTTTGAAATATTCATATCTTGTACCCATTCCCAGAACTGATTAATGCCGTTCGGAGTCTCAGCATAGAGGGCAAGCTAATGTTTCCAAGTAAGCCCAACAATTCTCAATTGAACTTAGATTCACACTCTGTGCAGGTGCAAATTTTTGGGTTTGCAATCAATCTTTTACTATTTTGGCAGTATATTTCGGGTCGCTGCCATGCTGCACAGTATTTTTTTCAAGATCCCTTCCATTTTTGGTACTCCGTGCAGAATGTGACCCATAAAAAGATGTAAATAATTCTATTTACGCATAGCTCAATCGATTCTAACTATAGATGCAACAAAAAAAGGTGTTATACGCTCCCATAATATCAATGACGCGGCTCCGCGCTTGAGATAGGTTTGAGGAATCGCGTTCTTTCGGTATTAATTTTCATCTTCTCAGATGGTCCTTAAATTTATAATTCATTAAAAAATAATAGACAAAATCCTTGTGCAGTAAGTGAAGTGTTTCACTTATCGATTGCCTATCTCATGCCTTCATTTTTGGAAAAACCTTAAGGCGCACACCACAAATTGAAGGAGAAACTCGTCCAAACACCAAATAATGGGTGGTAGCGCCAATTTTGTTGTGAGTCATACCTCGGCCTGAAATGTCGACTTCTTTCAAGACTTTTGTGTGACAATCTTGGCTTCGATTTCTTTAGTTGTTAATCAAACCTTTTTCAGTACTTTTTGCACTGTCCAACGACTCACAGACTGAGTAACTTTGCAACAGCCCCCTCACGTAGAGGCGGCCTCAACTTCGTGCTTCTGTTTGGGTTTTTTTCAGTGGCCTTTCTTTCGTTTAAGTGGGAATTTGTTGTCTTTTATTCTCATTTAGGTTTTTTATTATTTTTGCCACTGGCTAATGAGCGGCTTTTAATGTTTCGACGATTTCCCGGGACGATTTGCTTTATTTGGCATGAGAAACTACATCTTTTCTTAATGTAGCACTCAGCGGTTTAATTAAAAAAAATTACGCTTTTCTCTATGGCAAGTGTTTAAAAAAATACCAAAAATATTACATGATGCCCTGATTTCATCAAGATGGGAAAGAGCATAAACAAGAGCAGGGTGAGAATTCTTCAATTCCAACAGATAGCAAACGAAGGTTTCCGGAAAAGTTTTTGTGAATGAATTTTAGTATTGAACTAAATATTTCAAATAGCAGCCAAATTTGTTTTGAGTACATCGCGAAACGAACTATCTCCTCGTAAGCAACAGTCACGCACCGTGTAAGAGGCAACATTAATAGCTTGAGGTAACATTCATGGCTTGCATAATTCAATAATGCTTTAAATACCGCCTCAGAAGTTCTGACTGTTTCATAAGAGAAACCGAATAGTTCAAAGTGAGAAGCTAAAACTTGTCAAATTTTATCACAATGGTGCTTTATTTTTGAGCAAATTGTAAATGTGGTGGTGGCAGCCACATCTAAAAAAAGTTTTAAAGCTTAACTGTCCCACCTCCATTGAGATAAGCCAACTCAGTGCATAAGGGAGTTAGTTGGTTGGTTAAGTGTGATTCGTTCAGAATCCAACTAGCGCTTCCGCATCAGTGCATAGGTAGATTTCACATAAATTTGCATTCCCACGTCACCTGAACATCCCGGATTTACATATATTTGACTAAGAACCATCACCTCCGCAGCGCACCCAAAAATTTAGGAAGAATGTTTACGCCATTAAAATATCAACAAGAAAAAGTTTTAAATAAAATTTTCGCTCAAGTAAGCACAAAAAAAAACCTAAAGTGCTTCATTTTATTTGCATTATCCCTCCAAGGCATTTTTTCTTTCGTAGGCGAAATGAAATCTTTGTAAAAAATTTCAGTGTTGCGATTCAGAATTTTTCAACAATAACTTTAGTTTTCAAACCGAAATATAACAAGAACTTAAATGAAAATTATTTAAAGTTGTATTGTACTCTTATTAGGGAGAGTAAGGTTTGGCAACTATAAATGAAAAATGTTATCGGATAGATCTCCACTACGGACGCGGTTGTAGATGTCATTTCGTTCATAAAATTTGTTAATCACTTTTGGAAAAATGGCGGGTCTATTTCATTAAGGGGGGGGGGGGGGGGGGGGGGGTAAGGGATAAACGCTAAAAAAACACTTTTTTCATGAATTTATTGTAGCGAAACGGTTCAAGTCAGTTTATTAAAAGTTGTTGCATATTATAAAGTAACATTTCAAGAATATTTGATAAAATTTTTATGTAAAAATATTGCAAAATGAGCGAATGAGAGCACATTTACGTAGACGTCTTTTCAAGAATACATTTTGCAGTAGTCAGCATATCTCAGCGTAGAATCATCTGAAATCAAAAATATTGAATAATTTAGTTAAAGTATGAGTTAAACTTCGCCCCAACGTTTATTTTGACGATTTATTTTCATTTTCAGCCATTTGGTAGTCGTTTAAAGTAAAAAGTGATTTTTGACGAAAAAATGCCGCCATTTTGTAGGTGTAAAACCACCTTAATATAAAAAAATGGCGAAAAAAAACGTTGGGGGGAGGTTTTTTATATGTAAAATATGTGTGCAAAATTTCAAAAGGATCGGTTGAGTAGTTTTCAAATGCCAATGACTACGCACTTTAAAAAAAAAAGTTCGAGAAAACCGCGTTTAAAGTTTGTAACGGACTACGCGCGCAACTGCTGCATCTCGGCAGGTGTTTGAGGCGGCTCGGCTTTATGCTCTATAACTTAAAAAGTTTTGCTCGGATTGACTTAAAATTTTAACACGGTATTTTTGAAATGTTTTACTACAATAACATGCAAGAAAAAAAAAATCGATTTTTATCCCTTACCCTCCCTTAATCACATCACGTATTTTAAGTTTTAAGAGTGTAGTCGTTTCGATTGGCTCCGTATGGACTCTATCTTTATCATTGCCCCAGAAAAAGTAATCCTTTGATAATAAATCGCATGACCGCGGTGTGCAATTAACTGCTGAATTTCGTAAATTTATACGGTCGTGATTCTGTGATATGTGGCGCTGCCCGGTTGTTAGTGGTATGTATACCAGGAATAGGAAAACATTCAGTTCTTAACATCTTCCATTAGCCGACCCGGTCGAACACGCATTGATTTTGGTGCATTATGCAACGATCCAGTCGACCCAAATTTATTGATCAAATTCTTTAAAGCGGTCTCCGAATGATGAATGATGTTGACCGAAAATATGAGGAATTTCAAGAAATGTTACCTTTTCAGATCCACCACTTTCATAGTGAATTTTTATTACAAATTGAACTTAAGGTATCAATTCCCAAAGTTTCTACTGTGTAAATGTCTAAAATCAAATACCCAAATTGTTATGATATTATACTTTGATTTTAGAGAAAAACAAAGTTCTTGTTAAAAGCTCCTTTAGAAAGGATTACAGTGGTATCAATCCACTGTGGACAATAGTGGATGAACAGCTGAGTTTTGCTTGCAATTTATGAGTCACCTTGAATATGTAAATTTGTATTCGTACAATGATGAAAACCTTTTCAAATTGTTGTACTTCATCATATTACAGGCCCATGAAGCTGAACTGAATAGAGTGGAGAACTTTAAAATACTTCCGAATTGAATCAACTATGCGTAAGAGTGAGCTATGCTAAAGTGATTGTTATGATATTCACGGTGAGCATATTTTAGCAAGCGTAGCTTTCTCAGGCGATACCAGATTTATTCAAAGCCTATCGCAGGCATGCGATGGTATCCATCATTTAAAAAGTGGTATACTGAAGGCCAGGGTAAGGTCAACAAATTAATTGTTTGCAATGAGAAGTAAAATTGTTATTATTCGACAGTTGTGGACGTAAACTCAAATAGTATGAAATCGAAACTTGATGGTTGATAAGGAATGATAGAATACGCGAATAAAATTTCGAAAGTTATTTTGCTGTGATGTAACCTTTGTTAGATTGTGAGAGATAACTGCGTGGGAGGTGTTAAAATAGCAAACTTTTGCAAGCAAAAACGAAAAGTTAAATTAGGTTAATGTAAACATAGAAGAGAATTGAAGAAAAAGGAAATAAAAAATTTGGATACTACTCAACAACTTTTTCTATCAAATCCACTGAAAACCATGTTAGTCGAATGTTAACTGTTAGCCTGAAGTACCTGAAACTTCCACGCAATTAAAAATTCAAGAAAAGTGGCAGTCAACAAAACTTTGTATTTCATTCATGAGCAACGTTAATTTACTTCAATGGAGTCGTAATCCAAAAAACCAAAATTTTGAAAAAAGGTTTCCTTAAATTTGTTCACTTTACTATGCCTCCCTAAGTAAAAGTAAAGACATACTTTCATCTAATGAAATACTATTCATAGATATCGCCATGTATTTTATACACAGCATAAAGGAGGAGCTTGTGGTCATTTCTGTTGACTTATCTAAAGCACTTGTGTTTTTATGACACTATTGAAGTAAATCGGTAATATATCTGGTGTGAAAATATCCGATTATATTAATCAGAAAACCTACCTAAAACGAAGTATTATTGCACAAGAATAGGCCCAGAATTTATTAGAAGTCTTCAATTATAGATCGCATAGCATAACAGATCATATTAAAGGTCGCAGTGCGCTATAATAATAAAAGTAATTAGTTGCTATAGCGGAGTCTGGTGGGCGCATAGTGCCTTCATAAATGCTTTAGAATGGCTTCTGTTTTCAACCTTTGCCTTGACTTGAGACCACGTCATATTAAGTCCGATGGCGCTGATTTCATCATTGGGACTGCATCTCCATGAGCCATTTGGGTCGTTTACTTCTGCGCGATTCGCCTGGATTCCAATCGAGGGCCATTCTACTGATTTCGGAAGCAAATTTCCGTTGTGTACTACTTATCCATCACCATTTGCGCTCTCGTGTTTCCAAACGAATCAATTGTTGTTTACTACGCCTGAGCTTTTCTTGGTTTCACACCCAAATATCTAGCCACCATATACGAATAAGAACGCCGAGACATTGATTGTCGAATGTTTGAAGTTCTCTGCTGGTTTTCGCTGGCATATGCCATGTTTCGCTCCCATAAAACAAAACCGATTTCACATTTGAATTGAAAATACGAAGCTCGGCCTGCTTCGAAATATGCTTAGCATACCATATTTCCTTTAGGGAGTCAAAAGTGGTCTTTGCTTTTCTTATTCTGCTCTCAACATCTTGATTTGCACCACCGTCCTGCATAACCTGACCTGCTTGATATGAGCACTCGTTTACTTTTCGAACTCGTTGCTCAGATATGGTGAGGCCTGTGTGCTGCTGAGTATTCACGCTCATAGATTTTCTTTTAGAAACAATTATTTTTAATGCAGTACTCATTGCGCAGCGTGTCAGTTCATCGAGCTGCTTCTACATGCTCCCAGGGTTTTTAGACAGCAGAGCTAAGTCATCATTCATATATTCCATGCCGATAGGGTGTCAAAGTATACCTCTTTTTATTTTTTATATAGCGCGGCATTTAAGAAGTCGTCGATAAGAATTAAAAACAGCAAGGGAGACAATGTGCATTCCTGCTTTACTCCAGCAGTGCACTATGATCCAATAAAACTATACCAACTATAAGCCGCTCTTGTCCAAATGTTCTGAAAGTTCTTATTCATAATCGAATTTCATTCATAGTTCAAACTCAGTGTATGTCCCATCTACCTAAAAGAGAAAGCAGTATTTGCGGCAAAAATATTCACGCTAAGAGGCACTGTATTCCGATTTGATTCGTACTCGAAACATGTCTGATCTACTTAAAACGAAAGATGTACTTGAAAAAATTTGACCTGCTGCCAAAAGGCGCTATGGTCGTCGATATGCCGACAGTTGTTGTTTATGATTTGATTTGGTTAAAACTTTGAAAATGTATTTTTTACTTGCCCAATATTTTATTTCGGTTTCGCGCCATGGGAACATCACATTTCATTTGAAAGGGCGTACAGAGATAAGACTTAGATCAATGCGTTTAATTGAAAGCAATCAGGTAGGAAATATAAATTAAAATACCCTCAGATTCTGCAAATGGATGTCTTAGCTGGGGGTACGCATTTTTCATTAGTCTTAATCCAATATGCCGTAATCAATCGTTCAAAAGTCACTTTTGCAAAGCTGGACCCTAGCAATGCCCAATTGTGTTCATAAGTATAGTTGACGCCTTTGTCTATTGAGAGAGGAAAATATTTGTTTTTTTTTTTTAATTTTTCCATACGCAGCTTATTTTAATTTTGTATGACCAATTACGAAATTCGAAAAAAGCTGAGATATTTTACACCAGCTTATAGTGTTCAACAAATATTACAAAAATACAAAAAAAAAAAAAAAATACGCATATGATAGTGTTGTTTTGGGTTTTCTTGTTTTTTTTTTTTTGTTTTTGTTCTGTTTACACCAATGTGCATACGTACATTTAAATTTTAAGCCTTCTATGTATTTTCTACATTTCTATTTTGTTAAACGATTTATAGGCATTTATACAAACACTTTTATCCATTACTGTATGTCTAAAATAATTATTGCGACATCAGTATTTTAGAAAGAAAAATGAGATATACGATTTTACGCCACATTTGTGTTCAGTTTGTGTAGAGCTTTGCTGCAAGACTTTTGGTAAAATTATGCGATTTATTATGGCAAATTGATTAAATGTTTTTGAATCTAAGCACACAAAAAAACTAAAAAATAAGTAGGTAGCCCTCGAGTACATTCTTGTCCAGACTGTCTTGTGAACAGATTTCATCAAATGTGAGGGAAGTGTTTTTTGTTGCTACTGCAACATCAAGAAAAATATTGCGGATTGTACTTATATGTTTTTTGCTGATTTTCACTTCAAAATTTGATTTATTTTCTTTTAGTATACTTTGGATTATGAGACCTCTTTGTGCTGCTTGCATTCGCTTCTTTGAATAGTTGGAAAGAAATTATCTGTGAGCATTTTACAAGGGTGCCAACAGCCGTAATTGTGTATAGAAGGGTTTACACTCTCCATACAAATGAACAAACTCGAGCAATGAACCAATTTACTACATTCTAAGACTTGCGCTATACTGTTTTGAAAAAATATTAAGACTTAGGTGATTTTGATAGATTTGAAATTGCTTCCAAAAACCGACTTTTTTATAATAAAATTAGTTTTTAAAAACTCTTTTGCAAAAAATCGCCCCAGTTAATAGAATACTTAAACCTTAAAATGTTTAAAAAAATCATCACCTAAATCAAATTTGTTAGATTTTTTTGTGCTATTGTTTTACTTTTTTTGGAAGTTATTGTAGATTTAACTCAGCCGAATCTTGACCGATTTAGACTTTTAAGACGCCATTTCAAAAATATTTGCTCATCATTTTTATTTCGTGACTTAATACATTTTGCGCAAATACTATTATTTTGATTCTATTGGTAAAATTTTTAAACATGTTTTTGCAACCCTTTTAAGCCTAAATTCTTCTATAATATGAGGTGATTTTTTGAAAAAGTAAAAAAAAACATTTTAACAGTCTTTTTGTGGTATTTTCAAATCGTTCCAACTCACTTAAATCTTCATATTTTTTTGTAATATTTGGGCCTAAGCCTTAGAATATAATAAAGTGTATAATTTTGTTGATAAAATCGCAACTTTTTTGGTAAAGCACCCTAATGTATAGTAATCATCTGGACCAAATAATCGCGTGCATACCCCACAGAACGTTAAACAATTTTCGTAAAAACTTTCACTAGCTATATACATATGTAAATGGTTTTAAAACCTAAATAAAGACGTTGTGAAATTTTGGTACTGACAAAGCTAGATTGATGCGCCTAGCGCCCAATATAGCTGTGTATATGTATACCTGCTGATTTCTAACTTACGCCAACTTAACACTTGCTGCCTGACAAGCCTTAGTATTCGCCACTCAATGCAATATTCAAACTTTCAATTAGTCACAGTCGTAATAATTATGAAAAAACCAGTAAAAGTTGAATAAAAAAATTGTATTATTTTCTATGAAAAATGAGCGGCGTTTATTGATCTAAAACCGAAAGAACCATTCAATTCAATTAAGCTGTTTTGTCAAAAGTCCGCTGGTGTATATGTATATTCGTTAGTTTATTATTTAAATTTCACGCAAACTCTAGCATAACTCTTTTTTGCGAAATTCGTTATCAATTGCAGACTAATTGTATAGTTGTGACACTTTCGCGTTTTTAACGTGCTTTTTAACGAATTTCATAATGCTTTCGAAGGTCAATTTAGCTTTTTTGTGTACCACCTTTTGAACGACAGCAAACAAAGTTTACTTTGATGCACATATTTAATTTGTTGCTGCTTTACATAGCTAAGCTGAATTTCCTACCCACATACAAATACATATACACACATACATAGGTAGACTTTGAGGTGACTTTTTGTTCAAAAGTGTTGTGTTTGCGGTAGCGCATTTCGCAGTATTTGAATACGACTGATTAACTATTCAAATATTACGTAGCAAACGTAATCATTTACCAACTAACCAGTTTTGCTGTAAAAAAGTTTCTTTCTTTCTTTTTTCTGTCTATGGTTTTTTTTGTTTTTGTGTTTTTTTCTTTGTTTTTTTTTTGTTAGTTTTCTTGACATAACACTGAAGTCTCTCGCTTCACAACTAAGACTTTAAACTTAAAATCTCACAGTCATTTCAACCAAAACACCAAAAAAACCATTGAACTCATCAAACCCCTTTGGCTTCACGCGTACCACTTACTCACACACTCACACGCGCGCACATACATGCATGTAATATGTCTAACTGAATTCATCCCCTCTCCTCATCATCCACAATAACAACCACAAGCAATTAGCGCAGTATCAAATAGAAAGAACGAATACGTTGCAAAAAAAAAAAAATAATAACAAAAACAAAAAAACTAATAATAAAAAACACAAAGTAAAGCAAAAACAAAAACAAAAACATCAAAAAAAAAAAACAAAAAACACTTGGAGGACGGTGATAATTAGTGTGTCTTAAACAAAATAAAATTATACATACGTTTTTTCTATTTTTATTATAATTACTATTATTATTACGATTATGATGACTTTTATTACGATAATTTTTATGAGCCGGTTCCGAGAAACGTAAAAAATGAGATCTAAATTTAAAATTTAAATTTAACTGAAAAAATTTAAAATTTAATAGCAAATCAGAAAACTTAAACAAAAAACCGATAACAGAAACAAAATCAAATTTCGTTTTATGTTTTTGCCTTAAATTAGTTGGAAAACAATGATATACATACTATATACACACTTATACATGCATACATACATATATATAAATGAAGAAACATAACAAAAACAATACATTAATGCAATATGAGTACACATTCAAGAAACACACATGCATATACATACATATATACAAGGATATGTGAAAAGTGGTAAAATGTTAGTATGATACATAATTGAAGAGTGGAAATAAACAATATTTACATGTGTATAAAAAAATCCAACGTTATACATACATACATATAAATTATATTACTGTTAAAGGTAAACTGTAAGTTTTTAGTGCAACTAGTGAAATGGTTAATTTTTTATTATTATTGATATATAATATTATTACTCTTATGTTTATTAACAACATTATGATTAATTAAGATTAGTTAACATTTATATATATATGCATATATATATATAAAAATATATGTATATACTCTATTGAAAGTAATATAAAAAGTAAGTTGTTTAAGTAGCGGAACTACGGTACACATGTCGAAAATAATTATCTAAATATTATGGTAAAAAGTAGTTACAAAATTTGAAAAAAAGTAATAAAAAAACATTAATTGAATTCATGATTTGACTTTTTATTACATATATATTTACGAGCAAAAGCGACATATAGTTAAAAATGCAACAACAAAAATCAAAAAAAAAAATTAAATGGTAAACTTTTGTTGGTTACTTTCTTAGCCATGAGACTCGTATGTACAAGCATGTGCACATAAGTACATATGTATGTACATACACACTGCATATACTTGTTTTCTTTTACCAAAAGCAAATCCATACCACATCAGCGCATTTCCTCCTTTAGAGCAACACAATTTATTTATGAAAAAATTATAATAATAACTAATAACCACAACTGCGTTTGTTTTTATTACCAATAGCATTTACCAATACAGCAATAATGCTTATGTTGCAAAAAACAAAGCATAGAACAGAACAAAGCAAATATAATTAAAGATGTTGATGAAGTGTTAATCAGTGGGACTGTATGAATATATGGCATTTATACATATATATATATAAATAATATATATATATATATATATATATATATATATAAATAAATAAATAATGATAATACAAAAACTTAAGAAGTGAAAATGAGAATGCAAAAGCAAAAGAAAAAAATTATTATATATTATACAATTCTGTTGGTCTTTGATATAATTGATAAATGAAAGCAAAAAACAAAAAAACAAAAACAAACATTACGATGATGATGAGAAAATTGATGCATTAAAGCTAATTTTATTCATAACTTAAATATACAACTTAAATTAAGTAATAAGTGTGAGTGGAATGTTTACACCTACTACATATAAAATAACAACACATACATACAAACGAAAACACATTAACACATATGCAAGAGCACACGTTTATTCACACATCCACACACACACACACTTACACACGTATATATATACAAGTACATGCATTTGCATTAAGTTTCAACTAGACCAATTCATTTATGTTTGTAAATTGTTTTTTAATTTTTATTAGATAAATCGATTTATATTATACTCCATAGGAATAACAATTAACATAAAAATAAATCAATTCAATCTTAATAAATATATCTGAATTATAAAGAGTGAATGAAATGTGTTCGTTTTTAATGGCTTAATGGATTAGAAAATGTTTGATGATATGGAGCGGATAAAATAAGATGTCATGACAGAGAGAATATAAAAGGTTGCGTATATTCAGTGTGAAAAGATTTTTAATTCAGGTGAGAAATTTTTAAATGTGTGGGCTGGCTCTCAGCGAATTCAACACAAGCTGGAATCTCCAACTTTCCCCCACTAAGTCCACGGCGACCCTCTTTACCACCTGGGCAAAGAAGGTCAAACTGCAACTCAAGGTAAAAGTCGATAAAACACCAATTCCGACGATAAACAATCACAAAATGTTGGGTGTAACCTTTGACAGTTTGCTCTACTTCTCTACGCACACAACCGCAATGGCTACTAAAGTCCAAAATCGCTACAAGGCCCTCAAATCGCTTGCCGGCAGCACTTGAGGCAAAGACAAAGAATTGTTGCTATCGACATTTAAGGGGGGAGCCTGGTTTATGGGGTCTAAAAATTGCATCTCTTTGCGATTTTTTTTAAGGAAAAAATTAATTTAGCACTGCAAAGTTTTTTCTATCTTTTAATGAACATTTAAAAAGTATAAAATAAAATAAGTTGAAAAAATGTTTAACATAGAAATTAGTAGAGCGCTGCAACGCTGGAGTTTCCAACTGGCGTACAAGATACAGCTCGTAATTATTATCTAAAGCAAACAATTCAAATGGATTTCTAATTATCATGATTTTTTATTCTAGATGAACTAAGAAAACTGAGAGAAATTCCAAAATTTCAACTTTTTGGAGGTTTTAAAGAAAAAAATGCCTTTCTATAAAAAAAAATTCACTTCAACTTGGTATAAAAATCTTGAAAATTTTTTTTTTTATCTATTTTGTTAGTTCAAATAGAAGAGATTTTAATACTGAAGGGAACAAGCTATGATTCATTTCAAAAGGTTCATTAGTTTTTTTTTCATTCATGTACGCCAATGCAAAGAAATCATAAAAATGAAAAATCGAGAAAAGAAGATAAAGTTTGTACTATAGGTGTCCGGTCACAGCGTAACTACCTAACGCTTGCCTACCTTTGGCTTTGTATCTACGGAAATATTGAGAATTAGGCTCTGTAACTTTGTGTGAATATTCTGAAATATACTAGGAATCGCTTAAAACGAAAAAAAAAATTGATTTTTTTGACCTTATAAACCAGGCTCCCCCCTTAAGGCAATTGACCGTCCGGTTCTAAACTATGCTGCGCCTGTCTGGTCGCCTAGAACTAGTGACACGCAGTGGATAAAGCTCTAGACTTGCCAAAACACTGCCATTTGGATAGCGACGGGTTGCCTCCTAATGTCCCCAATACAACACCTTCACAATGAGGCACAGATGCTACCTATTAAGGGACATAACAAACTGCTCAGCAAGCAGTTCCTGTTAGGCTGCTACCGTAGGTTTCACCCTTGCAGACACCTGCTTGAGCCAGAGCTGCCTCCCAGGCACGTCAGGAGACACCTAATACACTACGCCGACGAGATCCAGGACAAAACAAACATACACCTACTGGACCAGACAGTGTTTAGACAGACATGAAAACAACATTCAACGGGAGACTGTTACCACCTTTATAAGCTCCCGCCCAGGGAATGCCGCAATCGGAGTCCAACTACCACCCATTGCAGATGAAGAGCTCTAGCTTTCCCGTGGGACCCACATAACACTGGCACAATTCGTTCTGGATATTGTAGCAGGTTAAACTCCTACTTATTTAGAATTGATCCCGACATACCAAACTTATGTCCGGCATGTGAAGGCACCCCACACGACACTAACCACCTTTTCACATGCCCTTTAAAACCCACTCAACTAACACCCCTCTCCCTCTGGACCCAACGTGTCGAAACAGCATGTTTCCTGGGCCTATCTTTAGATGAGCCTAACGAAGAGAACCGGTGATATACCCTACAATGAAGGGCTTCTCTTACTGCTGCAACAACAACAATGTAGTCCGGGTAACGACAAGCATGATAAATTTCAACGATTGCTTGATAGCTATGGTGAAGAAAAAATATTTTATGCGGAACTTTGGCTACCACACCACTTGGGAAATCTTTAACAAAATTTAGCTTGAGTTACTAATATACGATAAAATTAACACAGCCAATACTCAAACCATGGCAACGATTTGTTTACGAATACGGTGAATACCAATGCGCGAAAGTGCGTAATTTTATTGTGCGTTATTTAAAGTGAGTCTGTGTTTAATTAAAATTAATAGGCCAGTAGTAACGCACTCAAATTTAGAATTCACATGCAGAATTCAGCTAGCGAATCACCCCCGTGACGTGGCAGCCGAAGTTCCCCTCATAGTTTTGCTTTTCACCATAGTTATTGGCCAAACCTAGTAACCATCCTTGGCGTATATTGCATTTCCATCACATTATTCTCAATGAATTTGACAGAAACAGTTATTAAACTAACGTAATTTTAAATATAGCGGCTGCCGTATCCAAATGGGTTGGTGCGTGACTACCATTTGGAAGTACACAAGATCGAAACTCCGGGCACTAAGAACCTAATGATAGAAAATATTTTTTCTAAGGCGGTCTTTTCTCGGCAAACAATGGCAATCCTCCGCGTGTATTTTTTACCATGAAAAAGCTCATCATAAAAAAACCATAAGTCGTTCGGAGGCAGCGTAAAACTGTAGGTCTTTGCATTTGTGGAAAACATCTAGATGCACACCACAAATAGGAGGAGGAGCTCGGCCCAAAACCCGCCAAGAGCCATTATAACACATATAAAGGGTTTTCCAATAACAGGTATTACAGGTGAATGGATTGCGTTAGCGAGAAATGGTTAATGATTTTTTATGGCCGGGATAGGATGGTATTGATCTGGACAACGTTTATTATCAACAAAACGGCGTTACGTGCCACACAAGCAACAATCTTTACGGAAAAAGTTTCCCGACCGTGTTATCTCTCAAAGAGGTGATCACAATTGGCCCGAAATCTTGTGATTTATTACCTTGTGACTTCTTTCTTTTAGGGCACGTGAAAGAAAATGTCTACGCCAATAGCCCGGGGTAGATTTAAGACCTCAAAGATGGAATTCATGAGGGTATCGAGGACATAGAGCAGCCAATTTGTAATTCGGTTATGGAAAATTTCATGAAAAGAATATTGATCTGTAAGCGTGGTCGTGGTGGGCATTTGTCTGATGTTACTTTCCATTACTAACGGCATACCTTCCTGTTTATAATGAAATAAGCATCCGATCATTTATGAATATCAAAATAACACCTCTTATTGGAAAACCCTTTATATAAGTTTGGGGGAAAAAGAAATCCATTATTTCGCAATTAAAATTTAGGCTCGTTGTCAAGGTGACATTTCATACTAAAAGAATTCTCTAGCTGTTTTTTGTTCGTTCCATTCAGTTATGAGTTACAGGGTGTTAATTCGGCATATTTTACAGTTTTTCTTTGATAAATGCGAAAATGCAAGCCAGGCCACTGAAATGGTGAATGGTGTTTATGGTGCCGATACAGTAATAGATGTTAAAGATGCACCTCGCACAGGCAGAACTGTCATTAAAAATGTAAATAAAATCACAGAACTAATCGGAGTTGACCGCCATGTTAGTAGTCATAGCATCGTCCAGGAACTACAGATCGCCCATAAAACAATTTTAAATCATTTGTGCAAAACTAAAAATAAAAATTATGGGTTTCTCCGAACTAATATGTAGCTATATTTGTTTAAATTAGCTTGTCTTGGTTTTCTATTATCTTCTAATTTTTACATTAACACTATTCAACAAATTTTCACTTCTGATTTTGGGCTCATTGGCGTGTCAATTAATGTGTCAATATTACGTGGCTTCGTACTTGATGTAAAGTTGCTGCCACTTTTGCAAATTTAAACCGTTCGTGCACATTGAATTGTGACGTTTCATGTGCGCTAAACTATGAAAAACCCATGGTGGAGAGAATTTAAAACGTTTGGCTAACATCAGGCCGTTAATCGGCTCTCAGTAAATTCGAATGAAGCAGCTGATTTGCTGGCTCACAGCCCCACAAGTTGGAGAATTCGTCCAGCGCTTGCACAGGCAGCCAAGAGGACTCCAATCCTCTCATTTCATCAAACAACTAAGAAAACCTGACTTAATATCTCTCATAGAACTCGTTTCAACTTTCACAAAGCGTCCTATCGAACAAACCTGTACGGAAGAAATAGTTAAATTGCAACAAAGGTGCAAACTTTTCGACTATGCAGAGTTTATTCTGGCTGGCGTAGCAATGTTGATTGCTTGAATAGACTAAGAACAAACATCCACAGAATTATGGAGTAATAGTTTTGTACCAAAAATTTGGCAACCCTGGAATATAACCTCATTGAGCTTTCGTTCTGCGACCGATCTGTAGTGCAGATATTAAATGTCGAAATGATAAAAAAGTTATTTCTAATAGCTATTGCTACTCAGAAGGTTTCAACATGCCCATGAGTACGTTTCTGCCATGCAAAGCCTTTCTTAAAAGTCATCTCTTGATAGGTATTAGGAAAGCAATTCTGGTTATAGAGGCATAATAACTGTTGAGTTGATATCGAGTACATCGCTCATTGGCGCACCTTTAGAAATTTGTTTGTGGATTTGATGATAGTCCAGAAACGACTACGGCACTTACTTATTTACAAGGTGATACAATAAGACTGCAGAAAGACAAAATGTGTTGCAATAAGTTTTTTTTTTTTCATAATATTTTTCAGGCCATTGCATTTATGTAGGAAATCAAATATCCCTTAAAGCACACTAAGACTCCTCTGGCAAAATCTCCCATGACCTTTAGGTATAGTTCGGGCTGTATATCATTTATAATGGATATTATTTTATTCTTCATGTCATTTCCTTCAGGCTATAAGAAGTTTGTTATCATGCCACGATAGCGTTCACTGTTCACCGTGACTGGGTTAGCGGCGTCGTTTTCGAAGAATTGGGGTCTGATGACTCTGCCAGCCCAAAAAGCACACCAAATAGTGACTCATTGTGGTTGCATAGTTTTTTCTTGAGGAGCATGGACGCAATGCCCTTGCAAAACAACCATTTTCATAAGAGGTTTGGATCGCTTTTACGCATTGTCCAACTGAGTATCGTTCCTTGATTACTTAGCTTTGTCTGTAGTACCGATTGGTTGAAAAAAAATAAACGAATTGAAAATAATTGCTGTCAACGATTTGCATCACCCATGGACCACCCTATATTATAATATTGTTCCCGATATTGCTTGACTTTGAGTCTCTGTGCCGCTACCTTGGCCTAACCTTATCATTAATAAGAAATAATTTAAATTTGACATAGAATATAAAATTTTATTTTTGTGAAAATGCATAAAAGCTTTTTTTCGGTTTACAAAGCAATAGTATTTCCTAGTGAAATATGTAATTTCCCCTATTCGCACATTCCCTCGTACGAGTTTCGCTTAGTTGTACCTTAAACGGCAATCAGTATTTAAATGAAATTTATGCCTTTCTTTCTATTATTTAACGCAAATTTAACGTCCAAAGTTTTGGTACCCATCACTCTCTGCTCAAATACATTTGTGGGGGCCCAACTGCTGGCATATTCTTTTCTATTTCTTCGAAATTCAGTGCCCAAAATAAAGCTATAGGTACAAAAAGTACTAATGACCAAAAATCCTTGCTCTTGACGGCTTTTAGGAGCAGACAAAGTTTTTGCGAATTATTTTCGCTCCACTTAGCGTTGTAGGCAGCGGCAGAGACTTTGATAAACTTCCAATTAAACCCCATTCGGTCGATGAGCGAGAGTGAGTGAGTGAAAGTGCTCTAAAGTTGTACAATAGAGAATAACAAAATAGCAAACAAAAATTAAATGAAAAATGATTGCGATCATTAACGAAAGTTTTATTCACAAACGGGAAAGAATGCATTCGAAAGATTCTTCACTGCCACGAATAAAAACTAAACATGAATATATATGAAAGTTTAAAATTATTGTGACGCTTTGATGCAGGCTATGCTCAAAGCCTTTAAAATCGAATAGCGGACTATCCAATTTTAGTACAGTAGCACTTCGTAGCACTTCATTCCTGTCTCCGTCTACAACTTTTGCAGGAAATAGATGCCGCAAATATTACTCCCTGAAAGCTCCATGCTTAGTTCTAAGCGAGCATGGTGGAAGGGGGATAACAGACATGGCTGGCAGGGACTCAAAAATAAAAAGAAAAGAAGGATGCGGAGCAAAGTGTGTACACCACTCCCTGAAAGAATACTAAATGGTAGTACGTGGGGATCGGTATTTTATTTGAGATAGTAGGAGATTTCGTGCCGATTCAAGCCCCACCCTGATGTGGTATTGATCCTAAAAGACGAAAACCGAACTGGCTTGATAATTGTAAGTTACCTTAGTAAACACATCCAGATCACGTAGAAGTGTGCCAGAGTGGCATCTACGTAGCTTTTATTGATGTACAACCACTTATAGCACTCCGTCTTTGGTTCTCAAAACCATTGTCGAAAAATGTATGAATATTTCAATGGGCGAAGTCTGAGTGGCAACAAAAGGCTACAATTGGACTAAGCCTACGGTACTCTCAAAATCAGACTGTTTGGCAGGTCGAGCTAGGTATTTACTCTCTCTCTCGCTCTCTGAACACATGAGACTGCAGGAAGCTTGTTCCATAGTCAACTAATTATTATTATTAGATAAGCAGCTTTAGGAAAACTTGAAATGCGAATAGGAATAGGTGGAATACGTGGTAGAAGTGCAAGTGAGATTTATGAATTGCTGAAAAATTTAATATTTCGAGAATGTTTGTTTACCGCATGATCAATCGTTTTTTCGAAACGTCTGAAGTGACAAATAGAAAACGGAGTGGTTGTCCTCGCGTGCAATTCGAGAATGATCTCCTTAGGAAGCAGAAAATCATATCCAGGGAAAGTAATGTTTTGACCAGATCCATGCCAAGATTAGTTAGTTGGTCTCCATATGAAAGTCATCATCATCCAACTAGTCATCTTTTGACAACGCGCTTGAGGAAAATTTGACTCGACGTATGCAAGTAGATTCTTCGGTGATGAGAAAGTTTTCACTGTTGAAGAAGTTTTTAAAAGCAAAACTACACAATCTATGCTAAAACTTCTAAAAACGCAAAAAATGTTGTTCAAAGAGTTCAGCGTGGGCATCATTTAGCCTCCGTAATGGTTTGGTGGGAAGTGTCTTGTAAAGGCGTTAGTTACATCTCTTCATTTCTGCGAAAAAGAGGTTAAGTCCGGAGCCAGAGTGTAACAGGAGGATATTTTAGAAGGCATGGTGAAGCAGTTAGCAGAACTCTCTTCAATGGCGAGCGTTGGATTTTCCAGCAAAAACCACCCAACAGTGGCTAAAAAACAATATTCCTGGGTTCATAGCCGCAGAAGTCCAGATCTGAATCCGTACATCTACAGTTTGTGGTCAGAATTAGAGAACATGGCCTATCGAAGACCTCACAGCAAAATTTGTAGAGTCTCAAACAATTTTTGATTCCAGCAGAGACGTCAATATCTATGGAAACAGTGCGTGCTGCAATAGCTGAATGGTCTAATTGTTTGATGGCTTGTATAAAAGTAAATGTTCGAAAGAAAATTTTATTGTTTAATATTTACATGATTAAATAAAACTAACTTCATTAAAAAAAGTATTGTAATTTCATATCTATAACGGCCTTAACTTGTAACAGCACTTATGGCATGACGAAATAGTAAAAAGGGCGATGTAAAGTCGGGGTGCTATTTTCTCTACGTCTTAATTGTGCAGTTTCTACAAAAACATCGCTAATTTATGAAAAGTATGCGAAGATGAAAAATTAGGGAAAAAAACTACTTGACAAAGATCAGTTTCACTTGCGCAGAGCTGCTCCAAAGTTGGAAAGTGTAGAAACTTTAGCATGGTAATGTCATTGGAGTGGATAAGTTGAGCAAGGATAAAGGTGAGCTTACGTGAAAATTCTGGTATCATTAACTTATATTCGCTGTAACAAATTCATTGTTTTGAGAAAGTTATGCATGGATTGCTAATGTATCTGCACCTGTTTTTAAGTACTTTGAAAAGATTTAGAGAGTGACTAACACAAAATAAATGATTTCGTTGTGTAATGAAATGGGCGCACTCTGAAAACAAAGCGCCCATGATATATATTTATAAATAAACAAATATATAAATATAGATATATAATATATATACATAGTGCGGTTTTTTTTAATTAAAAAATGCATGTCGACCTATCGGGAATTGTACATATAAACAAGATTCTAAACCAACTAAGCAAAAACTTATCACAGATTATATCAAAAATGCTAACCTTACAAGTATGGAACCGCCTGCATCACCATCCAGATCAGACGTGTACATTTCCTCAAGTGACGGAAGTGATTTTACGCCAAATCCTAAACGAATGCCCAACATGCGGGTATTGTCTGATTCTATTTCTGACGATGTAAATTTATTTTTCGATTCTGACGTTTCTTAAATAAAGATATAGTTTTCAAAAATAAAAATTATGCGATTTTATTTAATTATTTCAGATTCATGCGGTTCTTAGCACTTTTGAAACGTATCAATAGTTTTACTATAGAACTGGTAGCTTTTTAATGCTGTTTTTTTTAATGCTGTTTCATGCGGAACGTATATACCGCATAAAAACAGAATCTACTGTATATGTAATTTCCTTTAACTCCTATTTGGGGCGTAGGGCCCGAACAAAATTATTGAGATAAATACATATATGCAATCAATTGTTAGCAAGTTGTTTTACAGAATTCCAAGTAGAGTTTGAGTTTGATAGATCCGTATCCACATGCGTCGCCAGGAGGTCTTTGGTCTTCCACGGTTCCCGGTTGAGCAACCCTGTAAACTTCGCCGGCATCTTTGCGCAATGTGTGGCCTATCCAGCCAAATCTTCTGCGTTTGATAATGAGCTCGATTGGGAATTCGTTGGTCAAAATAAGCAAATCCTGGTGTGAAATAATACGAGACCACCAAAAATAAGTCCATTTTAGAGCTATGCATTTCATGCATTAGAGTTCTTTGATTTTTATAACTGCCAGTAGAGTACTTCAGTAGCCGAAACAAATTCTGTTGTATTTTTGAAGAAAAAAATGCCCTGCCCTTATGTACGTGCATGTCTACATATTTTCCCCCTTTTCATTGAGAATTCTCCATCAATAACCAAGCAAGCGCCAATTAAATCCTTTCACTCACAAACACACTCGTTCTTTAATTGATTACATATTCGTAGAAGCGAGTTCAGGATCGCCCGCACCATAAAAGGCTTATATTTTTCAATATGCATTTCTTATTTAATGATGTCAGTAAACCGCAAACAAACAAAGCAATAAAAAAGTGAACTCATAAAAAAGTCTGAAAACTGAAAAAGCTATAAACAAATAGCAGTTGGATGAGAGGATGGCAAGTCGAATGACCAACCAACCAACTAACGACTTACCCATCAACCTACCCAACTCTAGTTAATCGACACAGAGCCAAAGTAAAATAAAAAATAAAAAAAACCAGACTTCAACAGTCAATACAACATCCGCCTGAATAAAATATGTGTATGGAATATTTGAAAAAGCTGAAAAAGCACAACGGAAACCAATAAATAAATAAACAGCGAGTGCACCACAAAACAACAAAAACAATGTAAACAATAACGCTGGTTTTACAGGAAAATCTCGTAGACAAATACACCCATTAAAGGATTTATGAAGCAAAATTTTCTATTTTCACTTTGGTTTTGCCATAATGAAATTTATGGTGAAGCGTTTGACTGACTGAGTGACTGACTAACTGACTATCGCATTACATTTTGAATTTGAACTCCATTATTTGTTTAGTGGGTTGGCGTGGCATAACTCTAATGTGCAAATTTTCTAAATAAGCTAAATACATTTGCGAGTTGCAATAAAAAGCGCAGCCAGCGTTGCATAATAAAAAAAATAGTTAATCAATATTAAACAACTCCTGCAGCGGAGGGGATGCAGACAGCTGTTTACCGATTATACTTTTTTCCTAGTTTTGCCATCTGCACACATAAATATTTGCGCTGCTATTGTCTTTTGCAAATGCGATGGTTGCATTATTTCTCCTAAGCTCGTAATTATTTATAGTTTTATAGTATTATATAATATTATGTCACGGTGCTGAGCCCACAAACCAGTTCCAGTTGGTGTAAGCAATGCAGTCATCCAATATCACGTTGCATCTTATTTATTTTCTCGTTTTCTGCCTGTACACTTTGGTCTCCCCATTAACGATTTCAACCATTTCCGGTATGCCATGCATCTCGCAACCGGATGGTGCAGGATGTACATTTTTACGTGCAAGTTTTTCTTCTTCTTCAGCTGCTTCTTTTACTCTTGCTTTTGCGCAGCTGAATTGATGAATGAGTAGTCGGTTACGCACGTGAGGTAATGTACGAATGCGTATTTAGTTCAGTTGTGTGAATTATTATGGCAAAGGGGAGTGACAGCAAAATGCCAGCGCAACAGCTTTATTTAGCTTTTGATTGAACTGTAACAAAGACCATAAAGTTATTGAATAATAGCTAAGTAAAAAAAAATTATACTTGTATAAGGAGAGGCAAAAACTCAAGACAACAAATATATAGGAGTGGTTACTTTGAAAGTTAATTTAACCAGCGTCAATATGGAGTTCATACAACCTATATATATGTATATATTATATATATAGCCTACCATATATGAGTATGTATAAAAGGTGGCTCAAAATTACTCACCCAATTAAGTTTTTGAATAATTTTTTTACTAAATAAAAAAGTGATGGAAATCTTTATTTTTATATTTACGTGCTGCAGTGCGGCGAGCGTCTGTTCTTGTACTGCAACTGTCTAGTACACAAATGTCAAATATGATTGAGGTACAACACCATTTACAGAAATTATAAATCTTCCGATAGGGTGACTAATTTTGTCCCACCTTTCATATATACATATATATATATCTGTCGACTTTTTACAAAAAAACGTATTTGGCTTTAAGAGGTTTTGCTTTGCGGGCAATAAATTCTAATTTATCATAGAAAAAATTTAGTGTTTGATTAAGTTTTTATTAAGCTTAAGCCATAAAATTAATTGATTAAATATTTCCGTGCCTGAAGAAATAAAATGCTAAGTTGTTTAACGAAAGTGCACAGATATAATACAACTTAAGGACTATCGTATCTGTACACTGAAAATATTATCTAGGTAAGGTAAGGTAAGGTTGACCTGGCTGAATGAAAGCCATCATATAGACCTATTGGTTCTTAGTGGTACCAGATGGAGCTTGACCCTTACGTTTCCTTGTAGTGGGCTTCTTGTAATAAGCCTGCCTCTTTTGCGAATCTAAGTAAGCTCTGAAGCTCTAACCCCGAGAGGCATTCTAACCTCTCATATTGTAGAGCTCCTAAACATTTCATAGAAGGTGCTCTAGCGTTTCCCTCTCTTCTAATTGATTCCAAAATCTGCAGCTATCATTTTTTGCAATTCCCATCTTGTATGCGTGTGGTCTGTCAGTATACCTATGATAGTTCTGCTTTCCTTTCTAGAAGGCGTATTTATCTGCATTCTGTGTACACATGATTTTCGCGGTTTTACAAGTGGCTAGATTATTCCACCTCCTGTCTATCCGTGTTGTCATTGTATACCATATTTAAAAGTTTCAGTATGTCGTTTTCTTGTTCGAGTTGTATGTAAACAGCGCTTTTGACAGTCTCATCTGCAATACCCTTATGTCCGGGTACCTAATAGTTGTGTAACCATCTGCCTAGTATCTTGGAGTAATCCTCGATAGTAAGCTCCTATGGAAATCACACCTTGAAACAAAGACATCCAAAGCACTGGCAGCTTTCTGGCAGTGCAAAGGTGTCTTTGGGAAAACGTGGGGTCTTTCTCCTAGCAAGGTCCTATGGATCTACACGGCTACGATAAGACCTATTATCACCTATGCATCAGTGGTCTGGGTGAGTAGACTCTCTCTAGTGGGAGTCAGGAGGACCTTATCGAGACTACAACGCACTGTGAACATCTGTTGCACCGGAGCTTTTCCGACTACTTCAGGCCCGTCATTAGATGCTCTGATTGATTTACCACCACTTGATGCTTTCATCCAAGGAGAAGCCTTGAATGCCATCTGCAGGCTGAAACACAATGGGAATTGGTACGCCCCTGTCCGGCATTGGAACACAGAGAAGGCATGGACGTCGATCCAACGATTCTCTCCATGCCCCTTGACTCCATACCATCAAGAGTCGTACTTGAAAAGAGATACAGTATAGTGCTACCATAGGCTCAGTTGTGGGAAGACTCAGAAAATGAGCCGGGCAAACACTGTTTTTGCATGTTTGCGGATGGCTCCAGGACCGAGCATGGCTCCGGCTCTGGGGTCTACTTGGAATCCAGCGGGACAAAACTGCACTTTGTTGTTATGTTGGAAAATATTATCAAAAAATATCTAATAAAACAAAAAGCTTCTGGCTAATTTAGGGAATGTACCAGACTATAAAAATGATATTTTTAAAACATAACTTTAATTAAAAAAAAATTTGCCTTTTCGAATACTTTATCTCCCGGAGTTTCAGGGCTTAAAATGTTATCATATTACAATAACATTCCCCGTAACAGCGTTACATGCATAATTTGCGCTCCAATAACTCCGCCAGCCCATAAACCACTCCAAATTCGGTAGTTTTGCTAATTACCGTAACCATTTAGCTGAAAATGTTGCTCATAGCTCAAGTATTCACTGCTTCTAGTTCAAGCATCCGCTTGGCTTCCCTTACGCTTTGTTCAATTGAGTACAAAAACCTGTTGAAAAATGTAATCGTAGTAATTACTATCAGAGGTCTGTGACGGCCTTGAATCACCCCATATCTAAATAATAATAATAAAGTAACTGAATGAAATGCCCATGACTAGACTGGAACCGCTCGAAGAAAATTCTGAGGCTAACAAACCCGCAAGTCTCAAATTTGATTGGTGTCTTTAACGGGCATTGCCCGTTAGGTGTCCATGCGGTGAGACTTGGTATTACTTCTAGTTTTTTTTGCAAAAGCTTTTTGAGGACGAGGTGGAATAATCTCAGCACCTTCTCCTCAGCTGCCCCGCTCGTATCGGGGTAAGAGTCAGATATCTGGGTTCTCACTTTTTTGCTACACCTGCGGATATCGCAGGTTTAAACATTAGGCACCAGGTGAATTTCATCAGCAAATTGAAGTGGTTAACGTAATTATTCGCCGTTTTATCATCATCCATTTTCTTCGTTCTTCCCCCCTTATCAGTTCTTGTTTTTCCCCCGGTTTTGTTTTCAGTTTTTTGTTATTTCCTTTAGTTCGTCCCTATAGCTCGTTGCAGAGCTCTGTATTCTACCTCTCGCATTTGAAGAAGGTGTGCTCCGTATCATCATACTCAGTATGTCCATAAATCAATGCGGTAGAGTCACCTTTCCCATTCGCCACAAGTACTTGCGAAATTACTCATGTCCGGGCAAAAACTGTGTATAGTTAAACTCGCCGTGCTTTCTTTCTACCCACTTTTTTAAATCAGGTATTAGTCTCGCACTACATCAACCGTACTGCTCAGAGTTCCATCTTATTTGCCAAGGTTTGAGCGTTTGAATTCTAATGCCGGAGAAGCTTGGTTCTGGAATCCTTGAGATTTTTACCTGCCATCTCCGTTTGCGCTCTCGTTCTAAAATACCTATAGGGATAGTTCCATCTCAATACGAAGAGTTTCATCGTAGCTTATATTCCAACGTTCAGGTCCGAGTATTGATTCTTGAGCTGCAACTGCTGTTATTTGTTTTGTCGTGCATCCTTCACGGATTTCGTATAAGAGTACGCGATTGCTTAATAGCTGCAAATAATTTTCAGTAGATTATTCGGGATCTTGAATTTTGTCTTTAAGGCTTCAATTACGTCGCCCCATCTTAAACTGGCGAAAGCATTTCGAATGTTCAGTGTGGCTAGTAGTACTAATCGCTTGTACTATCGGTTACCCGCCCGAGCATGTTCTACGCTAGTTATTACGTCTTGGATGGCTTCTAAGGTAGATATGCCACTTCTACCACCATGCTTTCTGTCAGACAGACTACTATTATATTATTATCTACTGTTTCACTAAGTCTACCCTTTATCACTTTTTCAAAGAGTTTTCCAGCGCTATCTAGCATACATACATAGTGGTCTATAAACGAACGCTAAAGTTGGGTCTCCCTTTCCCTGGCTAATTTATACTAATTTTTGTTTTCTCCATATTTCTGGAAAAAATTGCTTCTTTTAGACATGCATTGTACATGTTGAGTAGCAAAAGGCGATTGCTATGTCATCAGGCCCCGACGCTTTATTACATTTCGTTGCTTTTGCAGCATCTATTAATTCGCCTTCTGTGAATGGAACAGAATCCGTTGCTTCATACACGAGTTCTTTTCTCTCAACACAGTGTGTTGGGAAGAGTGTGTTGACAATCCTACTTATCACTTCGGTTTCCATGCCCGCAGCAGCGGATTTGGCTCCTAACTTTTTCATAATGATTTTGTAACCCAACCCCCGCTTATTGTTTAGATCGTTTCTTAGCTCTTCCCATTTGTCTTTTTCGCTAACCTATGATTGATTCTGCTCACTTCAGATGTACCGCAGATCAGTAGATCCCTGGTTCACCAATTTGTTAGTCTGTACCTTACGTACACAGCACAGTGGACTGTTACATATATAATTTCAAGCGGGATATAAAATCTTTCCTAAATAACTTTTGCGGAGCTATGAGCACTTCCCAGTGCAAATATAGCTGCGCGGCTTTTATTGTACCTCTTTTAACTTTACCTCGTTTTAGATGCACGAGTATGTGTATATGATATTTTATACATGCAGTTGAATGTTTATGGTTTCCAAGGTCGTGTAAACAACCATTAAAATTTTGTACACATTTCGATTTGTTCACCGCCTTAATGAAGCTGTTCGGCTATTAATAAAGACGTTATAAAAGTTATACTAATTTAGTAAAACTATTTTTATTTGGCTGCATAAATTAGCCAAATTTGATTTTTATGTTTCTCTTCTATCTCAAATCTATTTCGTACCCCCACAACTGCAAAAACTATACTCGTACGTGTGCAATTCATGGACACATTTTCTATTTTTATGGGCTTATATGTATGTACATGCAGAGTTTTGTCTGTGTTGTTTTCTTTTAATGCAGCTGCTCACCTGCTTCTAAGCCATGTACCATTTTATTACGAACAGGAAGAAAATAGTAAACTCTTCCCGAAGCGTAAAGCGTTGAAAATCCACTGCTAATATTATTATATTATTATTTTTCCATGCTCATATGTACATACATATGCATGTGTGTAGTCAATTATTGGTAATTGTATTTTTTTATGTTTTGTGTACATTTGAATTTGATTTCGGCTTCTCTCAGTTTCTGGAAAACTGTTCGACAATTTTACACCATTGATTTGAGTATGTAACGAGTTTCAAAACAAGCTTTCTAATGGCTGTGTTGAACCTGAAAACTTTTGCAAATTAGACACAGCCAAGCTAATACTTATGCCATAGTGCTATTTTTACACTCTTCAAAGTGCTTAGTTGCTTACGGGTGCAGTGATATTTACATATTTACATACAGTAAGTTTGCAATGTGTGTGGATAAAGGCATTTTCACATGTCTTTTATTTCCAGCGCACACAATTTGTTCATATAGGAGACTTGTTCATGCGGTGACTTGACACGGATTCAAAATATATTTATAAAGAAACGCTCAGAATAGTGAGCGGAATCAATTCAGCCTCCTCCATTTACATTGGATAGTATTAAAAAATCCATTACATGATTTTTATTTTAATCATACGAGTTCGTCCGTTTTTTATATTCACCCGCAGGTGAGCGTTAAATAATTACAGCAACTTTTGACAATTTATTTGCTTTTAATAATAGTTTTTTTGAAAATAGTTCAGTTTATTAAAACTACATAAATCCAAGTTTCAAACTTATTGCAAATTAAAAAAAAAATATCAACAATTTTTTTATATCAATTGTAATTGTAATTACAATTTGTGGGAATATTTCGCATTTACAGTTTTATAGCCTATTGAATTTTTGCCAATTTAACGAATGCAGTACAAGTTCGCGCATTAGGGAAGAAATCAGCCATTATCGCCATGGTTTCTTTGATAATCTTGCTGAAACCCTATGTATGTAATGAAGGAAAGATGTTTTCTCATTACTGGCAGGAAATAATCGTTCAGCATTCGCCGATAAGAGACACCGTCCATAGAAATTCCCATTGCATGAGGAGTACCCGAAGCTAAATGCAAGGGTGGACTAAACCATAAAAAATAAATAAAAACGTCATCTTATTTACAGAGTAACTATTTTACTTCTGATAGAATTTTATAGTTAAATAAAAGAAACATGGAACAAAACAGGAGGAAACAACTGAAAACAAAAAACATCAAAAGAATTTTAATAAAAAGATTTTAGTATAAAACGTTGCCAGCTTGTCAACGAGCATTGTTTGATCGAGACTTTACGAGATGTGGTACACTACAACCATTTACCGAGAAAATAATGGATTTCTTTTTTTCCAAATTAATATAATAAATACTTTTTGGCCTAAAAATCATGCATGTTAAAAGTGCCTTTTATCTCCTTACTGTGTTAGGCCACTTCTGCTCTCACGCTCTCATATGTAACCAGTAAGTTTTCTAAGTAAACTGAAACAGGAGAGAATAAAAAATTAAAAACGCCGGAAATGCAAACCCTAAAGTATTACCCTCTTTAATAACGACGTACTTATTTGCTCACTCAGGCATCGTTTGAAAAATGCAAATCAATTTTTTTTAACCATTTAGAAAGGCAGTAACTAAGACGTGGCACAACTTGTTAAAAAAACTGTCAGTTTTAAAGAAAATCAAGCAATAATGTGTTCAGTTGCCGGAGTGCTTCCGCATTGCTGGCATAACATCAACACTTGACAAGTAATGTATAAAGTGTCAAATCATTGCTCTGGAGTCCAGTAAAATCAGAAAAACGGCTGATTATAAAATTATTGAGCATAAGTAGTGCGAAAAATACCCATTATTGGGCGGCTTGTATGGCACATTACGTCGTTTTGCTAAGTCTGGAGCTCGTTCACATCCAATCGTTTGATGAAAAAATTGAAATTGCTCAAAAAAAAAAAAGCGTATCACTTTTCATAGGCCTTAAAGCTTATGACACCTTTATTTTCATAGGTAAAGAGGCTAACAAAGCCCAGCCGAAAACCACGCCAAACTGTCACACACGAAGGATGCACTGCCTTCTTTACAACTACGCCTAGGCTTTTCTTGCCTCAAATGCGAAAATTTTTCTTGTTAACGTTTCCGCCGAAATAAATAGGCCTCATGCGTCAACATTATCTAGCTTTTTCGGAAACTATACAGCTGAGCTACATCTGAGTTAACTGAAGCTTGTAAGCGAATACGGCAAAGTTCTTGTGCAGAATTCTTCTTAGATTTTTGCGGCTAATCTTAATGCCTTCCAGTTCATTCCTCCATTATTAGCATCAGCAAATATTATTCTCTGTCGCCGACCGGACAAGCACGAGGATGCAAGGACAATAGACTACAACGTTTGGCCATCTGAAGCAAAATTGTGAAAGTAACTTCGGCTGCCATGTCATCGGGGATTCTCCAGCAGAATTCTGACACACTCTGGCAATCAGTCATTGTTCAGAGGACAACAAGGAACCTATCATGAGTAAAGGCTGTATTGATATTTTCTTATATCACCAACACAGTCTTAGTTTTGCCGTAAATTAAAAGCTGTTATAGTCCCTGTAACATCAGCAAATCAGCTGACTCCTTCAAAATCGCTGAAAGCCGGGTTAAGGGCTCATGTTGGCCACGCCTCTACATTCTACTTATATACATCTTGTGAAGATTTACATACATCTCTGAATTTCAATTAATAAATGTATGTGTTTTGTTAATTATGTGTAATGTTAATTATATTATATTATATGTTATATTGGCAGCAAAGCACTCAAAAAGCGCTCTATTTTATAATATTTCAACTAGGCTTGGTAACACTTCATAATAAATTTAAATCATAATAAATTTAAATGCAGAAATAGTGTGTGTTTCTGTCTTATACATCCCTGACAGTTGTATAGATCGAGATTTTGTTAGAGTTGTGAAATGTCTTTTTTTATGCTCAATACCTCATAGAAAACAAATTTTAATATAAGGATTGCACTTCTGCATTCGCTTGAACCAATTTTAAAAGCATTTTTTCCAGTGGATACCTTCAAAACGAGCTGCTTAAAGGTTCAAAACGTTTCTTCAGGCGTTGAAATTTGTTGGACTCGCATTTTATTTTTGACGCCGGGAACAAAAAGAAATCGCTAGGTGCCAAAACAGAGCTGTAAAGCAGATGACCCATTAATTCGATATCTGAGATCTCGCATAGTCTTGGTAAAGGATGATTCGTCTACGGCGGTTGGTTTTCCTTATTTCTCGGAATGAAAACATCAATGCATCGAAAATATACTTTGATAAATACAGTCCAATACAGTTGGCCGCCGTAGCCGAATGGGTTGGTGCGTGATTACCATCCGGAGTTCACAGAGAGAACGTTGGTTCGAATCTCGGTGAAAGATCAAAAAATGAAGAAAAACATTTTCTAATAGCGGACGCTCCTCGGCAGGCAATGGCAAACCTCCGAGTGTATTTCTGCCATGAAAAAGCTCATCATAAAAAATATCTGCCGTTCGGAGTCGGCTTGAAACTGTAGGTCCCTCCATTTGTGGAACAACATCAAGGCGCACATCACAAAAAGGACGAGGAGCTCGGCCAAACACCCAAAAAAGGGTGTACGCGCCAATTATATATATATATATACAATATATAAATACAGTCCAAACAGCGCTTTTCTTTTTTATCCCCATTTTTATACAAAACACTCAAATTTTCATAATATATATTTTTTATTAAGGAGCAGATACTAAAAAACGCCACTTTCAAATTAACTTTATTACTTTGAAAATAAGAAAAAAAAAACTTGACATTATTATTTAGGTTAGCTCTCATCACGAGCCTAGTCACACAGAGAGAAGAAAAATCAATCACACCAATCGCATAAAAAGACTAAGAAAAACAGGAATGATCACCCGACTTTTTTAGATTGTGTAAATTATTTCAGGTACTTGTAGTGATTGGAATCGATGTTTCGTTATGTTGGACTACCACGTGAAACTATTCAATCACGTTATTTTTAGAATATTTTATCTTTCATAGCTAAAAATGCTTACTAGTTTTTAAAATAATTATCAGAATAATTTCCATTTTTTTAACGATGTAAAGTAGGAAGCACTTAGTGAGAAATCGTAAATTCAAAACTTTATCAAACAGTCATTTTTAACTGTCAGGACTTGTTTAAAACTTTTTTGATGATTTTTACTAACTGGCATACCTTTTAACTAAAAACAGAAAAAATCGGAGGCTTCAACTACAATTTAAAAAAAGTGGACGTACGCAAAAAAAATTTTTTTGGAATAATCTTTAAAATCGAATATCTCGTAAACGATAAAGTTTTGGACATCATGACGTTTCACCAAATTAATCGGAAAGGACCTAAGTAATAATGTCCTTAAGTATCTAAGACGACTTTACCGGTAAACCTGCATAACTGACGCGTACATATATTAATTTGTTGAGATGTTTCACATTCACACTGGATTCGGAAAATTGGTCTTACTCAATGGTAATTATGCGGGGCAACTTCATCTATATCAAATAATAGAAAAAAATTTCGGCAGACAACGGCAAGCCTCTAAGAGGATATTTCCTCTATGAAAAAACTTCTAAAAAATCATCTGCCATTAGAAGGCTACCTAAAGCTGTAGGTCTCTCCGTTGGCATGCGTCAGTTCCATGTATAGTTAAGTACGAAAATTTTGAATACAAATAACAAAAATTGCAATTTATAAAAACCGAAGGATCAGAATAAATCAGTGATTAGCTAAAATAGAGGATGGTAAAATCTAGAAACCCCATTTTGTTGTGTAGTGTATTTAGTTAATAATGCAACATTGAAGCCCACTCGAACTCTTATTATGTCAACAGTTACAACTCATTTATTTAAAAAACCAAAACCATTGAGCCCCCAGCAGAAAATTGGGTAATGTGGCAAACAACATTTTACGCTTACCATACCTGCCCCACTGTTCGCACACTTGCTAGCATACAATAAACACATACTAGTATATTACACACACACTCCTACATGCACTTGCACTTGTTGCCTGTGAGAGAAATGTGCATTTGTGTGTATGTGTGTGTGTGTGTGGTTAAAACCAAAGCACAAAGAGAAAAAACATTTCGACAACTTTTTCCAGCACCATACAATTTTTTAACCAAATTCATATTTAAAGCGACATGCAGCAGCCACCTTGTGGCAATAACGTTTGTAACGTGCTGCAAGTAACATTAAAACATTGGTGCAATACTCTAATGTGGCTACCAGCAAATCAAAGCTTACTGCGCAAAATACCATAATCACTGACTGCATCAGCCGAGGAAACAAGCCAACAAGCCAACGAGCCAACAAATCTGCAAACCAGCCAAAAAGACAATCGCTATCACATAACTATCGGTGCAACATATCAATCAGACAGTTAATCAGTGCGTGGAAGAGCACAATCAAGCTCAGAGCCAAGTTCAGTGGCTCGGTACGCCTTTTCAATTTGCGGCATTTGTTCCGGCGATTATCCGCCTATTCAATTGCTATTACCATCGGTTTTTGTTTAGTTATTGCTTTAGCTACCGCCAAGTCAGCGCTGCTGAGGTATCGGCCGACCGCATCATGTTGCTGCTACCGGATGGTGTAAGTGTTATTGTGTACTCAGTTATTGTTGTTATTGTGATGCTGCAGTTGTAACAGCAAGCAATCAACTAAAGCGCCACCGGCGCAGAGTTCGAATGCAAAAAAAGTAGAAAAACAAAAAAGAAGTGAAATCAAAACAATGGAAAAGCATAACAACAGTCAACATCGTAAATTACAAGACAATAATTCGTAACGCTGATATCGCAGTGATCAAAAATAGTAGACACCACTTGCAGACATAATATTTCTCGTTGTGTCTGTCTGCTTGCACGTACAAGCAATTGCTTACACACACACATGAAAATGCAAATCGAAATTAAATCGAAAAAAGCCTTAAAGACAATGCGCATACAAAATTACAATTTCAGGCATTGTTGGCCGTGATCTAAAAAAAAGCAAACAAACAAAAAAATTCAACTTACAAAGTTGATATCCCAAGGCAATTGTCTGAAAAATATGAGTTACGGAAGTTGTTCGATGGACTTGGATTAGATTTATTATTATTTAGTTTGTCTGTGTGCGTTTATAAATTTGCGAGACTGTCTGTGCTTATAATTCAGAGCTAAGCTCGTACGTAACTGCTTTAGTATTAGTGAAAAGCAGGCGCGATGAACGAAGTATAGCTGCTGCCGGAATAAATCATGGCGCTGCATTGAATATTAACTTCATTTCAGAATGGAAAGTATTTCTTTTCAAAATTTTATATACTATAAAGCTTTCATTAGCCAACCTTCGCGAAATAGCCAGCCCACGACAAAACGATAGCAAAGCGATATTTTTACTAAATTTGACTTTGTTTTTTTTTCGAACGTTTTCAAGTTTTGTGAAGTATAGCTTGTTGCGCAACAAAAACCATAAGAATTAAATGTTAAAATTTTATACAAAAATATGAAAAACCATTTTTAATTTAGAATTTTTAGAAAAATGTTTGCTATGCAGTTTTTTAGCTTACTACAACAAAGTGTACGTTTAAAATTGCTGGAAACCCCTGTTAATTTTTTATACTTTTTTCCGTTGGCGGTGTTGCGCATTTTAACCATATAAAATGTATTTCGTACTTCCGTAGAATTGAATTGGAAAGTTTGTAAAATTTTCCTAACTTTTGTGTAAATGTTTAAAATTTAGTGCATGTGGTTTTTGTTAGAAAATTGGTTATAATAATAATAATTGGCGATTAACCCCTTTCTTAAGTGTTTGGCCAAGCTGCTCCACCTATTTATGGTGTGCGAATTGATGTTTTCCATAAATTAAGGGGTCTATAGTTTTGTGCAGCGAATAGGGTTTTATGGGAAGCTTTTTAAGGCATATACTTAGGCTATACTTTTATCAAAAGTAATGAACATTCAAACAAAAGAAGAAAAATTGTCAAAACTGGTCAAAATATGTATGTACGGGCCCCAAAGAAAACAGTCACAACGTGTTAAATCACAAGATCTCGGTGGCCAATTGTGATCACCTCTTCGAGAGATAACACGCTCTGGAAACTTTTCCCGTAAAAGATCAATGGCTTCGTTGCTTGTGTGGCACGTAACGTCTTCTCGTTGAAAATAAACGTTGTGCAGATCAATACCATCTAATTCCAGCCATTAAAAATCGTTAATCATCTCTCGACAGCGATAGATAACACCTGTTATTTGAAAACTCTTTATTTAGGCCAGTCGTGTGGTGTGTCCTGATATTATTGCCAATTAAGGGATCTGGAGTTTTATGCTGCCTCCGGATGGAAGATAGTTTTTATGAGAATCCTTTTCATGTGGCATAAATACACTCGATAGTTTGCTATTGCTTACTGAACAAGCATGGATGATAATTTATAAGTTTTCGTAATTTTTTAGTAATTCCAGAGACTCTACCGAAACAATTTCTACCGTCGCTCATTTTGGGGTATTCAAACACAATTCCTCGCCAATATTTCGCGATTCTGTTTATTCGACAGAGTACTACCGTTTCTTTTATTCCAATTTGTTCAAAATTGAGTTGTATTTCTTTGTAAAATGAATATTCAATTTTTATTTTATGGTTTAATTTATTTGATATTTATTTAGATTTCATAATAATTTATAAAAATTAACAAACCAAAATTTTTAAGGAGATGTAAGAACAATCCAAGAACTCATTTTGGGTCTTCCCACATTCAGCTTTTGTGTTTTGTCGTCGAAACCTTTGGCTATCCGGTTTCAGTAGCAGCCTCTTTCTCACGCTGAATATTGTCGAGATTTTCGAATTGTTTATGATAACAGTTGACAACTAACAATAGTATCTAATATTATATTTTACAAACATATTTCTATTACATTTTTCAGTTTATTTTGTTTATTTTTATAAATTGCTTTATTGATATGTTTGCACAAGCATTTTACAGGTTTTATTCTTCAGTGAATGTCTGCCAAAGTTGAATTTATTATATCGAACACACTAAACACACATAAATGACGAATACGTACAGAATAAATGAAAATGGTGGCCAAAAATTAAAAAAAAACCTCAGTTCTATTAATTTTGATTTTTTTTAATTATGGCGGATTTTAAGCGTGCCCATAAAAAGTTGGTTTCTTGAATATTTCAGTGGATTTATCTGCAAATACCTTACATAAAATTTACGATAAACTACATTTTTTACATAGCAAAAACCAAAAGGTTGGCAGCATTGGTTAAAATTAAATAAATAAGAAAATAGGTTCTCATTTTCTTAGTCATAGAGCAAATTTACACAGTAGCATCAGGAAACATTTTTGTTTACCATCCAAATATGCACTTTTGCTCACAAAGTGAAGCCACTTTACCATTTAACAAATTTCATTGTTGATTGGTTAGCAAAATACTTTATAAATCGAAATTCCAGAAAGTTCTCACAAATAAATATTAAAAAAAAATATCACAAACATTTGCAACTTCGCATAAATTTTTGGCATTATTTTTTTGTTCATACGATGTGTAGCATTTTCTTACATATAACAGAATTATGTGGAGGAAAACTCTCGTATATTTTATGGGAGAAAACTCTCAACATCGCATGCAAAACAATTTTCAAAAATCAACGCATACATAAAACATCCTGTGATAAAATTTTTCAAAACTTGTTTGATAATTCTTTGAAATTTATTAAATTTTTGTGAATTTTGAACATAGTTTGGAATTTTTAATTATAAGGGGCTTGTTATACAATGAGCTATTGTATATTTTTATAAAAAATGAAGAATTTTGCACTAAAAATATTTCGAATAATGTAAAAGGATAAAGTGACTTAGCTATGCGAGCAGAAGTGTCCATATACCATATATTTACACTTAATTGAGAATTGCTCTAATACCTTTTTTTAGCCAGTATATTATAAAGTAGCACTTGCAAATAAAGCACTTATACTTTAAATGCTTTGCAGGCTCATTTTGACTGACACTTTAAGTTCAGCGAAATTGAATTGAAAAAATAGCCCCTTTTTTCGAAATTGGATTTCTTCGTGTGTTCCACGGATTTCTATGAGTAATATCTTAAACCTCTCTACATCTCGTGAAAACCTCTGAAAGAAAATTTAAAAGTCAGCAAAAATGAAATTTTGGAATTTTAATTACCAGTTAGGTAGGGCGTATACGTTACTTACCTTACTGAGGCTCCGATTAAGGCTTCGGCGTGTGAGTAGCATACAATGTAGACCAAAACTGTTTTGTATTTATGAACTTTCTGCACTTTTAAGCGTAGGTGCACAGAAGGATAATAATACTTTCCAAAAAGGTGTTTGCCCTTCTGTACTGTTGCTCTGTCATGCCCGCTGTACTCCACGTCGCATTAGCTGGTACAGGTTTCTGCGACTTTTAAGTATTGAGCTGGCCTTTTGGCGATTGGCACTAACGGGGCTAAACTTATCTAATGGTGCAGTTATATTGGAGCTGCAATAATAGAAGAGAAAATGATAAATGGGTATTTGTGTTGAAGTTAGAGCAGAGCTGTAAACCAATATTAACAATAACTCGATCAACGATTTTCTTTGCACTAGTATTTCTTGTTTAGTATTTACAAATAAAATTATATTAAAAACTCCAAACTTTCATAGAATTTGTAAAAAATAAAAATTAAAAATAGTTTAATCAGAATTTTTAGAAAATTTTAAGGTGTGTAGTTTTATTCCCCCTTTAATGTTAGCATAATAAGCTACTTGTTTGAAGCTTTGTAATTTTTTGTATGTTGGTTGGTTGGTTAGAGTGGTGATTCATCCAGAATCCAACTAGCGCTTCTGCACTATTTTGTTGCCACATCCTCGTTACCAAATTGTTTAACAGTTATTTGCAGCAGGACTATATCCAGTCTGTGCGGTTTAGGAACCTTATTAGGTTGTTGAAGTCTAAGCCAGACAGTTGCTCGAGACTCTCGAACAGCGGTTTGCCCAGGGTTAACATTCTGTCCTTCCATAGGGCAGGGCATTCACAGAGGAAATGGAAGATTGTTTCTTTTTTCTCCGGTTCTTTACAACTATGACAGTATGTGTTGTGAGGGATACCCATTTTGGCGGCTTGTTCTCCGATAGACTAGAAGCCAGTTATGACTGCCGTAAGTCTACAGGTATCCCGTCGTTTCATGTTTATTAATGTCAACGATTGCTTGAGGTTTTAGGTGGGCCATAACGTTCTGCTGATTTTGCATTTCGTCTGGTCTCTCCATCTACAATCTTCTTGACCGCCGAAAAAAAAAATGAAAAAATTCGCAGAATCAAGACAAAATATAGCATAAAAATATTCTAAATATTTTTAAAAATAACCATATGAACGTAAACATAAAAAGGGCTTAAAAATAATATAATTAATATTTATATGCAGTAGAATTTCCCCCTTCTTTACCATTACCGTTTTTTAAATTTCATAACTTTTGAATTCCTTAATTTTCAATAAAAATGTTTAATTTAATTTCAAATAAATAACTTACGACTTATGGTCTTATTTAAATGTTTGTTGACTAAAATGGGCTTAGTGTGATAATCGTATCATTCTTTAAAATTCATTCACATATATTCTGACAATTTGACGGAATGCAGTCTTAAAGTTTCGTATAGGTTATGAAACTCGCCAAATTTCTGCCTTTCACTATAAATAGGGTGTGCCTGAAATATACCAATGCCCAAAAAAGTAATCTAGTGGAGTTGAGGGAGACTTAGATCGCGATACGCGGGTCGTTTGAAAAGAAAGAGATAGCGCTACTGATGCCTATCGAGCTTATGTTTAATAAGTAACATCTCTTGGAAGAACACAAGCTAAGTTTCAGTCAGATCGGCATATTTCTTTTTGCTGGCATTCGTTTGATTTGAGGAAGTCAAGAGATCTTCCTTTTCGATCACGACTACGCACCAGCTCACGCTTGAGCAGTTGTGGTCGCAAAATTAGTGAAAATAAGAAATCGTTTCACATCCCCCCTATTCTCAAGATTTGGCTCCTTCGCATCCCTCGGATTACTAATTGTTTCCCAATTTGAAGAAATGGCTAACGGGAAAAGATTTTATTCAAACGATACGGTGATTGCCGAAACGAATGGCTATGTTTCAGACTTGGTCAATTATTCCACCAGTCCAAAAATTACACAAACAATACATTTTATGGTTGCAATGATTTTTTTGAAATTAATCGAGGGCTTTCTGCTCCCCGGTTGCGGCAACTTTGTTTATTGACAAATCCATGCAGTGTGAAATGAGCTTCATCACTATGGAAAAAAATCACAAGTTTTGCCATATATTGTTCTTAAAGATCGAGCATTTTCATAATACGTTTCAATAATTTTAACGCGTCGTTCTATTGGGCAAAATGATATATCTGTCTACTTGACTTAAAAAAGGTATTGTTTTATTACCGATTATTCATGACTCACATCTAGGCGTCACTTTGGATAGACCCTTTATAAGTGATCTGACACACTTAAATAGAATGGGACATTTTTAATGTGCTACATCCTAAAAATTTGCAACTTCAAATATATCACTTTTGACACAAATGACGTATTAAGTTAATAAAGCCTAATTTTTCCCCCATGCCTCCCATTTATCGATGCTAGAGTGGAATTTTCATAATAAAAATGTGGTCATATCAAACACCAGAACCGTAGCATAAACTGTTCCAGACCAATTCTAAACAATATCACAATTTTAATTTATATTAAAGGGTGCCCTTCTTTAATACCCATCACTTGGTTCTTCGACTCCGCAACGAGTTCGTGTCTAAAAATCGGCGAAGAAGGTGTTAGCATCGATTTTTTGGAATGCAAAAGGAATTTCGTATGTGGATTACTGGCAAACTGGTAAAACAATAAATTCTTTTAGATCAGCTGAAGGAAAAAGTTCGTGAAAAAACACAGTTTGCAAAAGAAAAAAGTTCTTTTCATCAGGACAATGCACCGTGTTACAAGAGCATTTTGACAATGACTAAAATCCATGAATAAAAGTTCGAACTGGTGGAGCATCCACAGTATTCACCAGATTCGGCCCCTAGTGGCTTCCATCTGTTTTCAGACCTAAAAAATGCATGCGTGGAAAGCATTTTCATCAAATGATAAAGTCATAACGGCAACGGAAGCGCATTTTCTGGCCTTCCAGATTCTCACCTCAAGCATGGAATTCATAATTGGAATATCGTTGGAATAAGTGCATTAATGCTCAGGGAGACTAATCTGAATTGTAAAGTGCATTTCGAACCATGAAATTGTGCTTTTCTGAGCGAACCGCAAAACTTATTGAACGACCTAGTATATTTTCTGATTGTAAAATGTTGAGCTGTGTAATAATTACAAAATATATGAAATTAGATACGAGGGGTGCCTTTTATATTTCGGGATTTGGTGTTGCAATCTGGCAACTGACAGCTGTATCGCAAAGTTTGACATTTTTTGGCTTTTACGTACTCAGAACGTTTTGAAGTGCCAGCGCTATTTGTGTTGTTTACAGTAACTTAAAAGATTCATCTCGGTCCAAAAATGGAATTAAATCGTGAACATTTTTGTGCGATTATTTATTACAACCTCGACGTGGATTAACTCAGCAACATTGCATGGATGAACTTAATTCATTTCTTGGCGATGAAGCTCCATCAAGGACCAGTGTTTATCGATGTGAATTCAATCGTGGTCGTAATTCACTCCAAGACGAATTTCGTGAAGGTCGTCCAAAATCAGTTCAAGATGAGCCAAATCCAACAAAAGTTTTTCGCGCACGAAGCACTTCCAAGCAAATGGTCGCCTGTTTTTTCGGAAAAATTGGACATGTCGCAACCGACCACTAGAACAACGCAGAACAGTAAATTCTAAGTGGTACACAACCATTTGTTTGCCAGTTGTCTTCCAAGAAATTAGGAAAACCAATCGCCAAAGACGGATCACTCTTCACCAGGACAATGCGAGCTCTCACACATCGGCTAAAACAACTGCATTTTTGAGCACCCAAAACATCGAATTAATGGGTTATCCGCCGTATAGTCCTGACTTGGCACCGAATGACTTCTTTTTATTCCCGTACGTAAAAAACAAACTGAGAGGTCAACCCTTTTCGACATCTGAAGAAGCGGTTGCGGCATTCAGAATGCATGTTTTGGAAGTACCTCATTCAGAGTGGCAAAAGAGCTTCGACAATTGGTTCAAACGCATGCAAAAGTGTATAGATCTTCATGGAGAATATTTTGAAAAACAATAAAGTGATTTTCGATGATTAAAATTTGTTTTTGTTCTCTAATCCCCACATATAAAAGGCACCCCTCGTAATTTCCATACCCAACTACAAATACACAAATTATCTATTACAAAATCATCTTTTAATGAGCTATTTCACAAAAGCCATTAACTAAAATAAGTATCAAAAGTTTTTAATGTAAAACAGGAAATCAGCAAAAACAGCATTTTCTTTTCTTCATCCCCAAACCGATAATTATCCCAACAACATAAATCGAGCTCTAAACTATGCACATCATAAAATGTGTAAGTTTACGGTACAACATGAATTATATTGTGCCATCTAATCAAATTTAAATCATAAAGTTTTATTAATTTTGGGTTCTTAAATATGCAAGCACACAAATTTTCAACTAAAATCCGTATTATTTAATTACTCCTTTAAAGCATAAAATGAAATTATGCAAAGAGGAGAAGCAAACGGGTGTCTCAAGTTCGAGTTTTACACATACTTTATTTATAAACATTTATGCATTAGAATGCCTCATCAAGTTACTATTCCTCAACTCGAATTATACAATTTATTATATATGTAGTCTTAAATACTCCCGTAAAAATATCTGCCGAAAATGAGTTTTTTATAAACTCAATTTTAAAAAGATTTTTTCCAAAATATCATCTCAAATAATAGAAGCGTTTATGCTTAAGAGGGATGAATAAAAATATTTGAAAATTTTTGGCGTATGCTGACATTTGCAAAAAAATGTGTGGCGTAAGTTTTCTAGGAAATAAAAAGTGTGATAAAGTGTGCCTACCCATTGATACCTTAAAAGCCCAAATGGATCAAAGTTTGTCAGAGATACTCAAGTTTTCTTTAAACCTATCTTCCCAAAACGTCATTATTAGTATCGAAAGTATCGAGATATAAAAACAATATCTATTGTAGGTACTTTCAAATTGGCCCTGTTCAAGTGAAATTTAATATTTTTCCGAAATATATTGGCGCAAGTCTTATAATATAAGTATAATATGTAGCTTTATAGCTCCGATGGAAAAACAGTATCGCTAAGGAAAGTGGTGCACCCTAATTAACAAGTTGATTTCCAAGGGTCCCCACGTTAACAGATATCGATTCTTCTAGTGAAATTTTTGATGAAATTCAAGCATACACATAAGTGGGGCTCAAACTTGGCAATTTAGTTCAATTTCATTGAATGCTTCAATTTTTCTTCTCTATTCACATGAACGGCAACTTTGTGACGGCGCCACAGGAAATTGTCCAATGACGTTACATTGTACGATTTTAGCCGCAAAGTTGCTGCAGAATATCGTAAAATTGTTCAGCAAAAAGTTGTCAATTTCGTTGGCTGTGTTGAAACCAAATGTCGTTAATACCCATGCCATCTACAACAGGCCTACACCACCTTGTATAGCGTGGACTCAATTGACGTAAATGCCCTTCACTTGGCGAACTATGATCTTCTTCAATGATTTTCCTTTCAGCAGTGATATTTTCAATGAAACGGCCGTGAAGAGCAAGTATTGGTGTTTTTATGTTTTATACTGAGCCAACCGACTCAAATTTTTCATTTCAGTTTTATTATTCTGACCTCTCTTAAACAATTAAACGACCAAAAATACCAAATGCACAACGTTGCGAAACGTAGCTTTAACAGATTCACCCTTCTCGTTGTGAACTTTAATTACTTGTTTTCCGTTCTCTAATAAAATCAAGCTCATTTTAGTATATTTAGATGTTCTGCCTAACAGCACTCAAAAGTTATGCCATCAAACTATGACTGCTGCCAAAACAAAGCCCTGCTGGAAAGGAACTCGAACTTGAAATACCCTGTAGAATATTAAGTACCCATCTAGTTGGAATATTAGAAGGAAAAGTGATTTCCGTGGTATTTTCAATATTTATGGCATGTTTACAAAAGGCATATTTAAGGAAGCTAGTACAAAGCCGACAACAGTATCTATGCCAACAAACATGTGTACATCCAGCTACGAGTACATGCAGCTACACACATAGATTTTCATACACATACGTACATATTGACATAAGTATTGCATGTATGTGGTACATAAGTACAAGTGTCTTGTGATATTTGATATATTTGATGTAAAAGATACTTTTACTGCATGGTGAGGCGGCACACACACAATCACACACATTGGCCCCTTTAAAAGCCACAACTTTTATTATTGGGTTGCAGGCAATATGCCATCTTTTGATAATCTCATTTAATTTTATTCTCACACATTTCATTTCATGCGCTTTATTTGACTTTACATTTTTCATTTCCTTTTACTTTCTTTATTTATGTACACAAAACTGCTTATGTGCTCCTGTGCAGATGCTTTCACTTTTCATCATCATTGCGATGTTGTTTGCTTTCTCTGGCGGCTATCCTTCCGAGGAGAAATTAAAGTAAGTGTATTAATTTAAATTTGAATAGTAGGTAAACAAAACTCTTACATACATACATATGTACATATAAAAATGTATATTTCTTTTTTCCCTGTAGGAAATTTTTTTGTACGAAGTGTACACCTTTACCAACGATTTCCGAATTGTGAAATGTACCTCAGAATAGACAATTACAGTTTTGAAACCGTACCTGTAGAATAGATTTAAAAATGTGTGATGGTCATACATGTATATATAATATATATTAGGTCGATTTAAAAATCGCTCATTGCTCTGTGAAAATCGTATTCTAGAGATCAAAATAAGAAACTTTGCCGAAGGAACCTTACCTCTAAAACGAATTCTGATGTCCCCCAATTTGGGACGAACGAAAAATCCCACTTTAACCCATTTAGAGTGCTCCAATCGAGTCAAAATGTATGACCGACCCCCACTAACCTTGGACGGCCGATCCACCCATGCCAGTGGCACACCCCCTGGAACTCCCCTGGGGGGTTCCTCATACAATCATTTCAAAATATCACCATTTTTGGCCTTTACATGAGAAAAGAAACTAAAAAGTTCGACCCAAATTAGGGGACATCAGAATTCGTTTTAGAGGTATGGTTCCTTCGGCAAAGTTTCTTATTTTGATCCCTAGAATATGATTTTCACAGAGCAATGGGCGATTTTTTTGCCTCCCCACAAATCGACCCGGCCTAATATATATGTATATGTATACCTCAAAAGATATCAGATGTGCTCCGAAATATTATAATGTTGCACAAAATCAATAAAAATTGACTTCAAGGATAGTAAATTACATATATTTGATATATTTTGATTATATTGGACGCAACTGATTAGTATGAAGTACAAATATTTATTGTTTTCAGTCATGTGGATTTCAAGTACAATACCGAAAAATATTTTGTGATTTCTTAAATACAATCGACAGATGAACGAGCAATTCTATGCTAAGTGGCCCAAGGATTATATTTTGGACATTGTCGTCAATTCTTCTAAAAATTGCTTTATTTGTAGGGTTGAGTATAATAAGAAGTAAGCTGAAGAAATTTTGAAAAAAAAAATTAACGTTTAGGTTTATTCAATGTTGAAAGCTACGGCATAAAGTTTTTCGATGGTCATCAAACTTTGTTTTTTGTAACAGTCTATTTATTCTAGACTTATGCGTAACTTAATATACTTGAGAGCAAAATAGGAAACATGTATAAATTATTATCCCAGCCTTAAGAAACTTAAAGAGCTTGCTTTGGGATTCTTACGTTACGTAAACTACGTAAGTTGAGAGCGATGAGAGAATCTTGCTCCCAAATGATTAATTTTTTAATAATTCAGGAAGCTTTTAAACATTTGTATGATGATGACTGTTTAGCTTAGGAAGAGTAGTGGGCGAGATATAGAGCAGAATTCGAGTTACAAGAGGCAGGAAATAATTTTTGCTAGGAATATTTATCGAGCTCAATGAAGCTGAGAAGAAAACATTTGATGAAATTGCGTGCTATTATTTATTCGGCATGATGCTGTATACGTAATTTGATTTTACAGCTTATGGAAATATCCTTAACTTAATTTTATGTATATCTTTAACTCATATTAAGTTAAGTTTACGTCTAGAATAATAATTTTTGGCATTAAAATATACTTAAAAAAAAGTTAGTTCAGAAAAATATTGGTATGGGGATAAGTCTCCGCCCTCGTAAAAGAGGTGTCGCTGCTGATACTGTTTTTGTGCTCGCTTTAGTAATGTACTGGGGATGTGAAGGTGTGTATATATGTGAGGTCTCGATCGCAGTAGTTGATAAGTGTTTGAAGCGTAAAGATCGTTTTTTATTTGACGTGAAAAATGTCTACGTTCTCCCCGAAAAAACGGCATTTGTGAGAAGTCATGCTTTGTTATTACCTTTTAAGGAAAATTGTAGCTGAAACGTGTCGTATATTGATCTATATTTACAGTAATCGCGCTTCATCAAATACAACTTATAAAGAGTGGTTTCGACGCTTTCAAAGTGGCAATTTCGACATGAGTGGTAAAGATCGCGAAGTGGCACCGAAAAAATTCGAAGATACTCAACTGCAACATATATTGAATGAAGGCGCATGTCGAACCCTTGATGATGCGTCTAAAAAGTTGGATGTTAACAGATCAACCGTCGGTAAACGTATGCACGCGATGGGAATGGTCCCGAAAGCAGGTAGCTGGGTGCCACATCATTTGAAGCAGATGGATATCGAGATACGCTTGGTGACGTGTGAGATGATTCTTGAACGGCAGATAAGAAAAGATTTTCTGCATCGCATCGTAAGTGACGATGTAAAATGGATGTATTATGATAACACTAAGCGCGAAAAATTTTGGAGGTGAACCAGGCCCATCGACAGCAAAAAAAAAATATTCACGCTTCAAACGTCATGTTGTGCATCTAATGGGATCAGAAGAGGGATCATCTATTATGAACTCCTTAAACCATCTGAAAGCATCACTGGCCATCGTTACCGACTGCAGCTAATGCGTTTGAATCAAGCTCTGAAAGAAAAGCGGCCGGAATGGTACAGTAGACATGACAAACTGATTTTGCTGCATGACAACGCCAGGTCACACGTTGCTAAACCAGTCCACAAATATTTAAAGAGGCTGAATTGAGAAATATTGTCTCACCCGCCCAATTTCCCAGACATTGCACTTTCGGATTACTATCTGTTCCGATCAATGCATTAGCACTTATTGGAGAGCGGTTCACTTCTTACGATTGCGATGCTTTCAATGAATGGATCAAGTCAAAATAACTCGAATATTTCGTCAGAGAAATCCGTATGCTGCGTGAAATATGGACTAACATTGTAGCCTCCAATGGGATATACTTCACATTATATCATGAATTATTTCATTGTTTAAATAATTTGTAACTTTGGCTAAGAAAGGACGGAAATTTATTCCCATAGCCAATATTATATTTTTTATTTTAATTTGTGAAAAAAAAAATTGTTGGTTAGTTTTGAAAAGCTTCTCGCTCAAGTAAGTTTGTTTTAATACATAATCATAATAGATTAACAGTCCCTACAAATTTCTTTATTTGGATTTCATAACTTCTCAAGTTATATTCCAATAGGTACAGCTCATCAGTGAAAAATACAGCTGAAGAATTTAATTGTTCTGAGCTTTATTGAGTAGTGAAAATATTGTTTTAGAATATTTTGAAATATCTTCGGTTATTTTTTCAGAATTTCAGGGAATGAAATATACTATAAAAAGAAGTTATTTAAAAAAAAGCATTTTTTTATTAAGAGAACCTCTTCTTAGGCGTCGATGGACGAGTGAGAATGAAGAGCAAAATTTCAAGGCCTTGCAACGTTTTGGGCATTTTCGTTCCGCGAGAGAGAAAAATGATATAACGTAGAGGAAAAGGAGAGAGAGAGCTATACCTTATATATTTATAGTGATTTACCGCCATAAATCCATCGATTTTCGGTTAATTATTTACTGTTGACCGTCTGATATTTGTCATTTTATATTTTGTATTATTTTATTACGGCCGCCGTAGCCGAATGGTTTGGTGCGTAATTACCATTCGGAATTCACAGAGAGGTCGTTGGTTCGAATCTCGGTGAAACACCAAAATTAATAAAAAAAAAAACATTTTTCTAATACCGGTCGCCCCTCGGCAGGCAAGGGCAAACCTCCGAGTGTATTTCTGCCATGAAAAAGCTCCTCATAAAAATATCTGCCGTTCGGAGTCGGCTTGAAACTGTAGGTCCCTCCATTTGTGGAACAACATCAAGACGCACACCACAAATAGGAGGAGGAGCTCGGCCAAACAGCTAACAGAAGTGTACGCGCCAATTATTTGTTTTTTATTATTTTATTACGGACATCAGTCACAACGCTCTGTTTAAATATCGGCTTATTTAAGGTTTTTCGCAATCTTAATCCTTTACGTGGGTTTTCCGAAATGTTGCTGCAATGAATGAAAAGCGTTAACCAAAAGATTTCAGATTGCTCAGAGTTGAACACAGGGAAATATATTTCGGCATACTTACAATTTCTTAACTGCTCGTCCAAGCTCAGATCCATAGTCGTTGCGTACCGTATTTCTTTTTTTCCTCGATAATGGGTAAATTAATAATAAAATTAAATATTAGCTTAGACTACACTCACTAGTAACTTTTTCATTATTTTTTCGAGTTATATTATTACGCCCATTTGCAAATCGACTGAAAAACTTTTTATTTCGGTATGAAGTGTAATTTACTATATCCCATTAATATAATATTACATATTTTATAATTTCTATAGTAATAGTTAGCTTTTCCAATAACGTGGATGATAAATATGATCGTAGATGCATTCGATCTTAGAACCAATACAAAGTAAATGAAATAACTCCATAGCCATATTAGCTATCCGCCCGTTTATGCAATTTCTTGCTACCATAACATGCATTTACTTCAGTAGAGTCGTAATCCAAAAATCGAAATATTGAAAAAAACGGCTTCAAAGTTTTCAATTTATTATTATCATTTTCATCTAATGAGATACTGTTAATAAATATTGCCATACATTTTATAAGTTTTGTAAGCAAAAAAATCAATAATTTGTTTTTTTATGTAAGAAATTAGAAAATGAAAGGAGTTTCATTTCGATTTTAAAATATTATATATGCAGTCAGTCACTGTCCTTAGTTGTAAATTCTTATTGGGTACATGCGCAGTTATAATACAAAGTGTGGCTACTTAATAGTGGGATTACTGCTTCTTAGAAACGTAGGCATGAGCTAAACGCCAACGGCCACAAGTTGTTTAGCGTGAAGCCTTCTCTCTCAAATGTAATATCTCGCGCATACCCATGGCATTCGTCCGCACTAAAGTTGTTTTTGGGCCAGAAATTAACACTTTAATGTTACTAATTAAAAAAATGAGGCAATGCGGCAGCTTATTCTGCAATGCCAGTGAAAAAGTTTCCAGCCAAGATCAGAATTCTAGTGTAGGACTAGCTGCCTTATTTGCGAGATTTTGCGTCATGTGATCTTCATCTGTTTCCTAAGGGAAAATCTGCAGTAAAAGGAAAAATATTTGCGTCAGTTGAATCTGTCAAAGAGAATGTGCGCATATTCCGATACAATTGCCAACTGATTACTTGCAGCAACGTTTCAACCGAATGAAAGGTGCACTTATAAAGATGGAGGTGGGGTATATATTGTGACTGTGCATATGGCACTACAGAATTTATGTATAAATATAAGTAGTCATGCTGCATGCACAGTTTGTTTCATTTTCTTATCATTCAAATTTTTTAAATAACTTAAAAATTTCAAAAAACAGCTTTTCACCAGAACAAATATAGTAAAATGCTGATCCTTGAAAGTTTATCCGTATATATCCTTGAAATTTCCTGTGTTCGGGTTGCTCTCGTTTCACCACTTCTCTGCTTGCTATAGAACTGCGCTTCTCGTTTAGCGATATTCAAGCGATTTTGCTTAACTAACAAGCGATGCGCTTAGGCTAGTGCTTCCAAGCATAAGAAGGGTTATTTTTTTATCATAGTTTGAATGCTTTCAGGCCGAATGCTTTGAAAAGCAATAGAATTACATAAAACTCTGCCAAAAAGAATATAATGCAAAGCTGCAAAATCAAATGCAATATTGGATTCAAGGATTTTTCGTTTTATTCACTACTCGCTAGAAGGTTAGTGAATTGAAAGCAGCTAATCCCAGCTGCGCACATATTACACAATTTGTATAGCTTATTTTTTAAATAAGTTTTTTATTTCTTACGATTCACGATTTACGATTCAACTCAAAATTTTAGAACTTTCAAAAGTTTCATAATTTTTCATCACAATTTCAAACTTTATAGTCAGAATTTTTCAAAGTTTGTGGTTTATAGCCCATTCAATTTCGGTAAAATGAAGTGGTTGCATGAAGTGGCTCAAAAATCGTTTAAATTTTTGACACCTTTTGTTTGGTTTTCAAGCATTCGTTTTATGAAAGAAAATGCACAAAACTGCGAGCAAAAACAACGCTATTTTGAGCTATTATAAACTGGCACAATATTATATGAGATCAATTTTTTTTGTCTATTAACGACAACTGGTATATATAAAAGAATACTAAGAATAAGCAATTTTCATTTTCACCAAATCAAAAGGGCTAAATAAAAAAATCTAACAAAGTTTGATACTTTGAGTTATATGGTTTTTGTTGTAATATAGACTTGATGTTTATGAAAAAATAAATAAATAGTTCGAACTTACATTAAATCGTGCTGCTATTATTGTAAACATAGCTTCTTCTGCAATTTTATAAAGGGTTTTTCAATTGGCGTGGATCGATTTTGGCACCCTGTGGCAGCCATTTTGTTTTGGAGACTTTGTTTATTATTCAGTTGTTTATGCCAAATCATCATGGCAAGTTAACGATTGAACAGCACGTTCAAATGATAAAACTTTATTATCAAAATGAGTGTTCATTAACGCAAACGTTGCGCGCATTGTGCCCATTTTTCGGTAGACGTGGTGGCCCTTTGAATGAATTTTTCTCCAATGAAATAAAGTATACGCAACGTATACCCTTGCTTACGTTTCCCATTTAAAACTTCAAACGAGTTTAAGAAATTAATGAGATGAGAAATTAAATTGATGAGAAAATAAGAAATAGAGCATTTAGCATTACTTTATAAAGTCTATAGTTTAACGTCTATATGAAATTTTTCAGGATAATGAAAATTTTTTGCCGCACGGTGTAATAAACGCAAGTAAGTAAATACGCATGAATTTTTACAGTGTTCAGTCTCGTTATTTAGAGGCCAAACCTCGTATATAATTCATATGGTATAATTATAAAGATTGTTTCACGTCCTTAAATAATGTATGTACTTGCATAAGTTTGTGTATATTTGGGTTTTTTCGACCCAGTCAAGTTAAAACGTAAATATTTACATTTGTATTGATGTTTTTATTGTCTCTTCCTTCCTTCCACGGCTGCTTCCTACTCATGCCACTCTCCGCTTTGTTTTATTCACAGAATTCGCATACATGTACCCGTCAAGCACCATACACACGTACACACCAAAACCATCATAAAGAAAGTGCCGCTGCCAATACCGGTGCCGGTAAAGGAACCCGAGCCGATGAAAGAGCATCATCATCATTACTATGAAGAGGAGATGGAGGACGAAAGTGAAGGTTATGATTATCCGAAGAAAAAGCGAAAAACACGGCATCCCTTTATGTGAGAACGGTAAAGGAGGAAAAGCTTGGTGAAGATTTGAAGTCAAATACATAGTACTGAGAGTCTATGTGTGGAAGAGGCGAGGAGGAGATGTTCGAAGCAGATAGAGAAGCAAAAATGTACAACGAAAGGCAAAGGTCACATGAAACCCACAAATAACCATCGAATTCCACAATAAATATCTTATACTTGTATGCTGAACTTTTTACATGCTTGCACTTAAATATAAATTGTAAATGTGTTTAGCAACTACTTCTGTCTACAAATTCGCTCGTTCTTTATGGCTGTCTGCTGCTGCTTAATATGTATGAATTCATATTTTATACATACAATCCTGCATATGGGTGTGCTATATTAATTTGCAGATAATGCGAATGGATTTATTTAGTCGTGATAAGGTTTAAAATATGGCGTACATACTTACATAGTTAGTTTAAAGCAGACAGACGTAATGGGCAAACAGCATACACAAAACAGAAAGCACGTAAAGACGAATGAAAGCGCTTGTTGGCGAGCGAGAAGATGAGCGCCGGAAGTGTCTGACGGAAGACTACGAAAAGGCAAGCGCGCCTAGATTTATTTTCATATCCGATGAAATTTCGCATGGATAGACGGCGGATAAAAAGTGTGCACTTAAATACATATATTATACATATATGTATACCCACACACATATAAAACAAATATGTTAGTATATATTGTTGTTGGGTGGCAAATGTTTATTTGTAATTCACGTCTATAATGAAATTTCTGCTGTTTAGATTGAAAATTCGAGATTAGATTAATTTTCCTTGGGTTCAATTACGTTTGCTTTTTGTGTGTATGTATATATATGCTTAGGTATATATGTATATCCAGTATGAGTTTTTTTTCGTCGTCTGCGCTCATTTACATAAAAAAATAGGCAACATAATGGTGTAATACAAAGGTAATTTGCATATTTAACATTTCAAAACATAAATAACGTGTGACAATAAAAATGTCCATGGCGGCTTGTGACTTTTATTGCAAGAATACAAATGTACTATAGAATGATTCCACTCTTCCGAGATAAGAAACCTTTAACTCTTTGGTTGGTGCATTACCATAGACTCTGTTAAACACATTTACTTATATATGTTTGTATGTATGATAATTTATTCTACTGCAATGAAATACTAAAAATAAAAAAAGTGCTATAAAATTTAAATTCCGCTTTTAACTGTAAACTTTAACTTAGGCCATTTTTAAATGCATAATATTCGGCTGATGACTTGCTATGCATAAATGATTTGGACTTTAATCATCTTAACCAAAGTAAGTGTTTCTGGGTAATTTTAGAATATTTGGTATAACTGCGTCTGGTAACTTTTCATGAACAACACCGTGAAATTACGCAAAATATCAAGAATTAAATGCGCGATTGATTTTTGCTGGTCAGGCTTCTATTAGACAGAAATAGAAATAATAATAACAGTAGAAATACTGCAAGAAATAATGAAAAAAAGTGTTATCTTTTATATAAAAATGTTGTCGTTTCCTCATACATTGGGTTGGGAAATAAGTTCATAGCGTTTTTATATTTTCTTTTAGTTTACAAAGATTTGCTTGCTGTTTGGCAAAGGGTAAGTATTCATTCAATAGAACTCTTTCTGCTCTACAAAATTATTTATTAGTTTTGAGGCTTAGAAATGGAATACCCAGAATGCAAAAATCAATATTTTTGACACCTGCAGTTCTTTGCTTTTCATCAACGACAAAAAGCTACCGAAGCTGCCGAAGCAGGCCGGGATATTTGCGGTCTACAGCACGGAAATGCTTTGCAAAGTTCAAGAAATGGGAACAAAGCCCTTTTGAAGGAGAATGATCGCCAAACTGTGAGTCGTAAATTGACGGAAAAAATGAACTGCGATCACGAAACGATTTACAATCTTCTTCATTCAATGGGACTTACCGAACAATTGGGAGCCTGGGTGTCTCACGAGTTCAACGAAAAAAACTAAGGAAGTCGCCTGCAAAATCATCTGTACAGAGTTACCGGGAAAGTCGTCCCAAATAGTTAAGGAATGTATTATTCATTATCGTTTCTAATTAATTTAATTATATTACATGATGAAGAATATTTAGAACCAAAATATTTTTTTCTTGGTTTTTTTTTTTCTTTTTTTAGTTGAAGGACACGTCAGTTAATAAAAGTCATCAATAAAACATCTTCCAATACCTGACAATAAAAAATAAGTGTTTGTTAAAACATTTATAATTTACGATTTTTCCCTAAGTGGTTGCTACTTCAGATATGGATAAAAAAAATTGTTTATGAAAACTAATGTCCTTTTAGGTATCCAAAAAGGTATTACTGTTTTTCCAATAAGTTTTGCAGTTCGATAAGAAAACACACAACTTTAGAGTTTGAAATACACTTTATTATTCAGTACAGTCTCCCTGAATATCTATACACTTGTTCCAGCGAGACTCCAATTTATTGGTTCCATCCCTGAAATGAGAATTTGGAAAGCCGGAAAATACGCTCCGGAGCTGTTATGACCTCATCATTTGATGAAAAACGCTCGAAGTTGTTTAGGTCTGAAAACAGGTGGACGTCGCTTGGGGGCAAATCTGTTGAATGCGGTGGACGCTTCAACAATTCGAACTTTAATTCATGGATTTTAGCCATTGTCAAAATGCTCTTGTGGCACGGTGCATTGCCCTGAGGAAAAATATTTTTTTTTCTTTTGCAAACTCGGTTTTTTCTTGAAATCAAAGCAAAATGAAATGAAAGCAAAAAATAATTTACTGTTATAATAGCATGCTTTCAGATGTACTCGTCCCTCACGGTGGAAAGAACGCAGAGGTGGCGACATCACATAACCGCTTACCAACCCTCACTATATTTTACAATATTTGTTTGATTCTATTGTGGTATTGTTTTTCATTTTTATTCTTATTTACGAACAAATTTTTCCTCAAACCCCGTAATATCTCCTGTTTATTTATTGTTACGTCACAGCCAGAATTACTCCCACAGGCTTCCCAATCTTCTAATCAGTCAAGCAAGAGCGATGACTTATATTAGTCAATTGCACTCAAATCCAGCAAAAACAGCAAAAATCTCAATACAATTTGTTGTTGTTTTTTGTTTTGTTATTCACCTACTCTATTATTGAGTTGCGGCTGTACTTTTATAATTATTTCCCCTCTTTTGATGGTGTACCTTCTACTCAAATATGAACGAGACGGTATCAATAAAACGGTCCGCGGATGACATATGGCAAAAATAAATTTTATGTTTTTTGGTAGGACTTTTACAAGCTTACATGGCAAATTTCAGCGTGATATGTCACATAGTTTGTTTTCTGTGCTACTGTAAACAAGTCAAGCTCGAGTGTGTTCTTCGAATTTTCTTTTATGACTTCAATTGTCTCAAAATGTTTTCCACGGAGCGGCAACTTGAGCTTGGGAAACAGGAAAAAGTCACATGGAGCCATATCAGGCGAATAAGGTGCTTGCGGAACGATATTAACATTATTTTTGTTCAAATAATCGCGAACAAGACGTGATGTGTAAGCTGGTGCATTATCGTGATGCAAGAACCATGACTTGTTGTCCCACAATTCCTTCCTTTTAAGACGAATGTTCTCGCGCAAACGCTTTAAAACGTCTAAATAATATTCAGCATTAACCGATTTTGCGATTTGTGCGATTTTCCAGCACAATTTCCTTTACTTTTCCGATGTTTTCGTCGTTTACTGATGTTGCTGGACGACGTTCATGAGGCAAGTTTTCAACCGATGTACGGCCCTCTGTGAACGATTTGTACCACTGGAAAACACGTGCACGCGATAGAGCAGAGTCTCCATAGGTTGTCTGCAACATTTTTAAGGCGTCTGAAGCCGAAATTTTGTTGGAATAACAAAATTTCAAACAAATTCTTTGTTCAACTTGAATTTCCATCGTTAAATTCGAAGAACACACTCGAGCTTGACTTGTTTACAGTAGCACAGAAAACAAACTATGTAACATATCACGCTGAAATTTTCTATGTAAGCTTATAAAAGTCCTACCAAAAAACAAAAAATTTATTTTTGCCATATGTCATTCGCTTACCGTTTTATTGATACCGTCTCGTTCATATTTGAGTAGAAGGTATGATAAGTAGTTGGTGCGTGGCTACCATTCGGATTTCACAGAGAGAACGTCGGTTCGAATCTCAGTGAAAACGCCAAAAACAACACCAAGAAAAACATTTTGCTAATAGCGGTCGCCTCTCAGCTGACAATAGCGAACCTCTGAGTGTATATCTGCCATGACAAAGCTCATCATAAAAAATATCTGCCATTCGGAGTCGGCTTGAAACTGTAGGTCCCTCCATTTGTGGAACAACATCAAGGCGCACACCACAAAAAGGACGAGGAGCTCGGCCAAACACTCAAAAAGGGTGTACGCGCCAATTATATATAAAAATATAATATAATCAAGGAATGAAATAACAAACTTATGAGGTTACGTCCTTTTTTATACACTTTTTTTATTTTTATTATTATCAGATTTTTACCCTTAACGGCTTATTTTTTGTGCTGCAAAAGTTAACTGCTCTTATAAGAACTAATAATAAAATTTCGATTACTAAAAAACGACCTGGAAAACTACTTTACTTCAATCCCTTTCAAGTTAAAAACTAATCCAGCACTTATGGACATAAATCATCATTCACTGGTTGCCTGGGTTATTTTCAGTTTTTGTATGTAAACAGTTTTAAAAATCTAATATAATTTTATGGCATTTAATAGTCCACATTTAAATACATATGCATGCACATTTATATTGGCCTGTTCTATTAGAATTTCTGGTTTGGTCTATGGCAAGCCTTAATTTTCGCATTTTATGGGCACGAGAGTTAATAAATATTCAATATACTACGTACCTGCAAATTCACATGTAAACAATAACTTTGCATTCTACATCTCAGTTTAGACCAAAATATAGTATATGTACGAGTATGTGTGTTCAATATGCATGTAAGTATGCGAAGCTTTGAATATAGTCGCCGAATATTCACCGGATATGTTCGCTTTTTTCGACGTCATAAATAATTTACAACATATTTGGTATATTTTTGTACTTGGAATTTAAATTTAGTAAACTTTTATATCTTAATAAACAGAAGAAACACTTTTGAAGATCCCGGTAGACAGCGGCCTTCAAAAAAATCATTGAGTAATTTTCGGATTGAAAAATAAAGGAAATAGATTAAATTGCACTTGAATGTGTATATGCACAGAAATAAAAGCAAATATAATATGTGTTGTAGGTGTTTGAAAAATCAATTACCGAAGAAGTAAAAGTTAATTTTAGCAACGCCTTCGAAATGGGAATTTCATACGAATTTAATGAATGATATTAGCTAATGCTTAAAGAATAAATATAACCCATTAGAAAACATGGGGCTGACAAGGGACACTGTTTAGGCCAGGTAGAAATTAATTTCCCATCAGAGCCAAAGCCCCGGAACTGATTAGTGAAAAAATAAACGAACTTCTATAAATAATTGGAGCAGCGTTGCGTTGAAGAACGTAACCTAAGTTACAGTATTAACTTCGGTTGCTGCCGAGGTCCGGTTAGGATTAGGGATAAGATCTTTATTACCTTTGGGTGTTGATATCGACATTGTTGGCATTAGTTAGCGGGCAGTCAGTGCAACTTTCTCCAATGTTGAAAAAAGCATACCGTCGATTTGGTCTTGCGGTAAACGAGGGCAAGATAGAGTACCTTGCGTCAACAACCAAAAAGTCTACGCGTATTAGAGAGTCGGTTGCGATTGGCAATTACGAGTTTGGCGTAGTCAAGGACTTTGTTTACCTAGGATCCAGCATTAACACCAACAACAATGTCAGCCAAGAGATCCAGCGAATAATATCTCTTGCCAACAGGTGCTACTTTGGGCTGGATAGGCAATTGAAAAATCCCTATCACAATGCACGAAAAAAGGTCTATCAAACACTCATCCTCGCGGTCTTACTGTATGGCGCTGAGTCCTGGGCGTTGACGAACACCAATTAGCGTGAATGATGCATACCGAATAAGATGAAATCACGAGCTGTACGCCGACATCGACGTAGTGAAGCGAATGGACAATAACGCTCCAGCAAAGAAAGTGCTCTTATCGAAATGCTCTGGTGGAACTCGGAAAAAAGGACGTTCTCATCTACTCGTGTGTTGGAAAGACCAGGTCAACGACGACTTGACTGCCCTTGATATTTCTAACCGGTATCCATGTGTGCAATGCAGAGGCGATTGGCGCAACATTTTGGTAGCGACCAAGACGGACCATCGGTTGTAGTTGCCAACTCAGTAAGTAAGAGTAAAGGGTGTAGGCACACAGAGAAGAAAGAGGGGGATATACGGATCGCATACATTTTTGTTACGAGATTATTAATTTGAGCTTGATAATTTAGGCGGCTTGGTGGCAGACTCAATGCTTTGTATTTTATTGTTGTCTTAATTCTAGCAAACGACCGATCATCGTTTTTTACTTTCTACCGAAGCCTAACCAAAACTGAAACGAGCATTTTAAAGTTCCCAAGTTATAAACAAGAGACGAATTTTAAAAAATCCAGTATTTTTATTGAAGAAAAAGGAAGGTGTTGAGTGTTTTCTTCCATATAAAAATAATATCGAACACTCTTTATATGGAGAAAATACACAAGATCACCGCCTAAGTCACATTTTTATCCGAAAATGCCCATCCATTGAGCAAGAGTATTATTAATACTCTCTCTCTTCTGACTACAGCCCTATTTATAGCTTCACGCCAGATGAAATCCCTGCTGAGGGGATACAACCGAAAGAGGCTTAGAAGACTCATAAACCCCCCTAAGGATGAACTGGATGATATATGGTCCACTGACTATTGTCGTTTGTGCGACCACTCCCCGTAAACTCCCGGCTAATTACAGCCAGAAGAAAGGCACATATGCTCAGCCCAACTCTATCTTAACTTTCATAAGAAAACTGCGTTTTGGATGAGGTACTGTGATGAATAGATGGCACAAAAGACCATTAGGCCGAAGTTAAATTAAATTTATTTATCTATGGCTTCACGTGGGATGTTGTCAAAGGCACCTTCTATATCCAAGGCACAGACTGCAGATTCCTTGTTCTCTATACTATACCGAAGTCTGTCCGTTTGTTGTTACATTGCATTTGATCGCCCAGTCCTATATGCATGTTGATATGAATTCAGTGGTGCATTTTCTTGAGTCTTTGTGCTTGAATCAAAGTCCCGATCGACGATTCTTACTCTTGTTCTGAAATGGGAAGATCATAAAGCACGGCTCATTGTTTCAGCATACAAGTATTGTACGCTGTCAATGGTCCATTTAATAGACGGGGAGAGTGTTGGGTAACGGGTGTTGTTATAGTGAAAATCTGCCATTGACTTCTATGAATTCATTCTCAGTCTACTCATGGGAAGGCAAAATGTAACACTTAGGAAACACCGGAGGAAGAGTGAGCGGGAAGGGAGGGCTATCAGTGAGACGTTGGGCAGCTCCAGTAAGGCGAGAAACATTTCTGTCCAAAAACAATTTAAGTATTATTTTAATAATTTAATCAATAATAATAGAGCTACCAAAACTGCTTTTTTTTCTCAAGAGAATTTCATGCGGGTAGACTAAAACTCGTCGCACCTAAGACGGTAAGTTCTGGAAATTTGGCAGGAAAGCAGAAACAAATTAAGGGGGGGTAAGGGATAAACGCTAAAAAAACACTTTTTTCATGAATTTATTGTAGCGAAACGGTTCAAGTCAGTTTATTAAAAGTTGTTGCATATTATAAAGTAACATTTCAAGAATATTTGATAAAATTTTCATGTAAAAATATTGCAAAATGAGCGAATGAGAGCACATTTACGTAGACGTCTTTTCAAAAATACATTTTGCAGTAGTCAGCATATCTCATCTGAAATCAAAAAAATCGAATAATTTAGTTAAAGTATGAGTTAAACTTCCCCCCAACGTTTATTTTGACGATTTATTTTCATTTTCAGCCATTTGGTAGTCCGTCCATTTTGTAGGTGTAACACCACCTTAATATAAAAAAATGGCGAAAAAAAACGTTGGAAGGAGGTTTTTTATATGTAAAATATGTGTGCAAAATTTCAAAAGGATCGGTTGAGTAGTTTTCAAATGCCAATGACTACGCACTTTAAAAAAAAAGGTTCGAGAAAACCGCGTTTAAAGTCTGCTGCGTCTCGGCAGATGTTTGAGGCGGCTCGGCTTTATGCTCTATAACTTAAAAAGTTTTGCTCGGATTGACTTAAAATTTTAACACGATATTTTTGAAATGTTTTACTACAATAACATGCAAAAAAAATCGATTTTTAACGATAGAACAAAAAGACAAAGTATGGCTTTAGTGAATTATGGCAAGTGCAGTTATTTTCAAATAGCTGAAAAAAATTATATATCGAAGGCGTTCGTGTCGAATGTTTTAAAAAGAGTCAAGATAATAAAACCTTGCAACTACTTTACAGCGGAGTCAACAAGTCAAGCGGAGTCGTAAGTCAACACCGAGAACCGACCATAGAATCTTACAGAAAGCAATGGATAGTCGAAATCCACCTACATTTCAGAAGAAATTATTTCTGGTATCACAGTGTCATTAACACGCTGCGTTCCCGTTTGTGCGAAAAACGACTGTTTTGCAGGCATTCAACATAAAAGCCAAAGCTGGCTTCAATAATGCGGAAAAATACACTATATTGGACACAGCTGCATTAAGTGTCCGACAAAACAATTGAAGCAAAGTTATCCTTTGACTTTTGCCTATTTTCTATGGCATTTAACATTATTTGCTATGAAGCAATTTTTTGATCCTATTATCTTTAGTGATGAATGTAGTTTCGAAGCGGTGATCGAAGCGAAAACGTTCTTTCTTGTATTAAACATCTACCATCATTGATGATTCGGATCTGCATTACGTCGAAAAGTACTGGTGTAATGTATTTTGTTGAAGGAACAATATTTCTTGTTGCTTTTGAAAAACCCCCTGATATACGGGCACATTGATGGCCACTTCAACTGCTATTTTCGGTCCATCATTAAGTGGAATATCAAAGCTTTTTCTACCACAATTTTCAACAGTTAAAGTAAGAGAAGCCAATAGATTTTCGAATACTCAACAGATTTTAGATCTAAATATCAAAACCTCTAAATGGATTTTCTAACAAACTTGAAAAGGCAAACTTACCTGTGCATATATTAAAAATCTAAATAAAGTCTCTCTATTCTTAAGAGATTATTGTTCTCAAATGTAAACTACTACTGCGGCACTTTATATTACGCACGTTCATGTGTGCATGCATACTCGCACATTGCACATTTCCATTTGTATTTCAACACATACGTATATGTGTGTAGGTATATTTAGCCAAGTACGAATATAACCGTAGATTTTTCTCCCTCTTGATAAAAAATGAAAGGGATTTAGTTGCTTAGAGTGAACTTTTTGACATTTGACACGAAATACGGGTAATTGCCACCCCGGCGGGTCGGTCATCATTCGCTTAATGCATTCTTCAAGCCACCGAGCGGTATAAAAAAAGAAATAAAGCAACAATGTTAGGGGAAAATCAAAATGAATACCTATGGGGCATTGCATAGCTACCAAAACAAAGAAAACACGTTTAGACGGGAATATACAAACAGTTTGTGTGTGATATGCATACGAATACCTTTACTGTTTTACTATTGGGCAAAAGTATGTACAGTAAGGCTTAGCTAATACAAGTAATTTTGAGGTGATTCTATCCCGAATACGGAAGTTTTTAAATTTCTGAAGTCGTGGGAAAATTTAAATCCTAAACAAGGTGGCGCAAAATTAATCACACTATGTTTATAATTTTTGCAAATAGCGTAGTACGTCAATCGTATTTGACACTAGCATTCAAACAAGCAAGTAATGGAGCGCGTAAAAGTCAAAATGATTATTTCTACGAGTATCACTTAAAATAATTTTTTTATTTAGTAAAGAAGTTATTCCAACACAAAATTTGATGATTAATTTTGCGCCATCTTGTATAAACTTAATCCTTCCTAATGCCACAACGTCAAATATACTTATCGCTAGTATTCTTGGATCATGAAATAGATAAATTGTCAACATTTTCATTCAACATTCACGTTTATATGAACAACTCATTTTTTTTTTTTTATATTTGTTTATTTATTATCAATTAATATTATTATTATTTTTTTTTTTTTTTTTTTTTTTTTTTTGAACAACTCATATTTGGATCCACTGACAATATAATGTTTTGTTGTATTTGAGCCTCAGTTTAAAAAAAATTTACAGTGAGAGTTTTAGACTATGTACTTATACTACCCAATAGCAGTAAAACATGGCAGCAGTCAGAGAAAACCCAAAAACTGTGATGAGAATGAATTAAATTTTCAATTCCCAATAAATCGCTTATAGTAAAAATATCTAAAACAAAACAAACAATACTACTGGGAAAGAAAAAGTAACACCCTTATTATGTGCTCTTGACAAATTCAGCAGCTTGCTTATTTGTCAAGATTTCGGTATTCTGTGTCATAAATGAAAAGCTGCTTTATTCATAAATTGTTAACACACCAAACGCTCTTGACAATGAAAAATCTGTTTTACTCTTTGATTGTTTTAAAAATTTGTGTAAACCATGTTGTGAAAATGGAAGAAGATATTTTATTATTATTATTATATATTATTAGACTGCACCTCCATGCAACCAAACAATATATTGTGATAACCCTGCTGAGGTACTGTTCATGCCAAGCATATTTAAATAATTATTGTATATGCTTACTTATAATTTGTACAATATTATTATTATTTTTCTTATTAAAAATATTCAACATACTAAAATTTATATAATTAAATTTTTGTAACTCACCATACTGTAATTGCAACTCTGTTGTAAGAATGAGGAGTAAGCAATCGAATTAAGTGCTGGAAAAGTACCGTATTTGAGTGCAGTATGCGAGCTTAGAATTTAGCTTTCCTTTTTTCATTTGGACATCAAACCGTGTGGTCGTGTATATATCAAGAATATTCAATAAAACAGGTACCCTTTTTAAAAAATTTAGCACATTCTGGGGTTTATTGATCCAAAATTTATATGAATGTAAGGCAATACCACCAGGGTGGTGTAGCTGTTTTCTGCCTAATGCAGGACATTCACAAAGAATGTGCGCTGAATTTTCAGTATCCATTTCACAGGACCGGCAGATGATAATCTCAGAGAGACCAATTTCGTTTAAGTGATATCTCAGGCTACAGGGACCTGTTAAAGGAAATGATTCGCTTGTCGCTGAGCGATAGAGTTCCTGCAGTGTTCAAAAAAGATATTTTACTTTGATTATTATTGTTAGACAAAGAGGAAAATTACAGAAATAGATATCGTGCTCGTTTGCCTGAAATTTGCGGTATTCCACTGATGCATTTTTGCTTGATATGCCTGATAAATATCTTGACTAATTGTGAATATATTTTTATTTTGTTAAGTGCACAGAATAGAGGTGGAAGTGTCAATATATAGAAACTTTTAACATTTAGTGTGATTTAAATTAGTCTGCATTTAAATTGGGATCAATTTCGGAGGTCAGGGCTTATGTTACGCCATGTAAAAATTTGGACAGTTAAAAGCAACCGCTGGATAGTGATTAGGACCAACTCGTAGTGAGAGAGCTGAGACCCTTGCGCAACATTTTTTAAAGCGTTTGAAGTAGAGACAAACATTGTTTCCAATAAAAAGTTTTTCTATTATTTTCTATTCAGGTTTCAACCCGGATAAAACCCCTGATCTTTTCGATTTGGCAAAAAAAAACCTGAAATATATTGTAAAATAGCACTACAAAAAACATACAAAACTGAAAAAAATCGAAAATGAAAAATTGTGTATCCAATAACTGATGATAACATCGACGTTGCAGTGACGGCTGCAGAGTCCAATAAAGTTATTCAATCGCTTACTTCAGTTTGGCAGCTGGGCGTTTCTAAATTTTGGGTTTATGGATCTCGGCATTTATAATTGCTGCTACCACACCCGCGGTGGTCTTGTAGATAATAACCTTTAACATTAGAGGTACCCGCTCCCAATTTCACCAACACCAAACAACTTATTTAATTCAACTCTTTTGTTGTTAAATGTAGCCACAAGGAAGTTCTATTTATTTTATTTTAATTTTTTTAAATGCCGTTTTGCCCTTCTTAATAATCAAAACCCATATTCACAATGGATTTCACAATGAATTTTGCTTAACTATCAGTCTAAATAAAATAAAAAACGGTTTTTAGAACACCATCTCTTTTTGAACATCCCTAAAGCAGGTCAGTTCGAAAACAAATGAATGTATTGTATTATTACTTTTTCTTTGTGCATTACTTATTAATATATGCATATGTTACATATTGTTTGATAATGATTGTTTTTTTGTTGAAAGGTTTTTAATTAGTAAAGCTTGGGGATTAAGGAAGGTTCACAATATCAAAGCTATACTGTAATATGTATGAAACATCTATGCGTACGTACATATGTATGTATGTTTATAAAAAGTTTGCTTGCACGCAACGAGACCAGTGACACATTTGACCAAAATGTCTAACAGCACGTGCTGCATGTAAACAGCGCTAACGCGCGAAAATTCAGTACACCGCACCACTGCCACCACAAACACAACCACAAAATCTTCAACATACTTAAAAGTATACCCCGCAGTCAAGCCCACTAGTTTTGAACTACTCACTTTACTACCAGTTTGCAGTTAAAGTGTTCTTTATCTCTTTACAGCCCCAGTTACAATGAAGAAGTAACAAGAAGAAGGATTGCACCTCGACCTTAAGCTCCTTTGTGTCCAAACTAGTTCATGAAAGCCAAAAAGAAAATTGTAGTCCATTTTCACGCAATGAAGCAGCATCTAAGCACAAACGTGGTGCAAAGTAAATTCAGAAATGAGACTTAAAAAAGTGGTGTCAAACAGGACGACACTTTATCAACAACTGCGTTCAATTTGTTTTTGCACTACTCAATCAAGGACGATGCGAAATCCGGTCATATATTCAGCCGCTCCAGCCGAGCCACCGCGTTTGCTGATAATATAGCCATCTTCACTCGAAATCGAAGGTACATGGATGAACTTTTCTCTAACATCGAAATAAAAGCAAAAGAGGTCGGCTCCATATCAACGCCGATAAGACCAACTGAGACACGAAAATGTTACGCGATGTAGTAAGGGGGAAGCCTAAAAATATAACTATTAGACAATACGTTTTTGAATGAGTAGAGAGTTTCAAGTATCTTTGGTTACTACTAAAAAATAATAATAGTGTTCAGAACTGCATCCAAGATAAACTTGTTGTAGCAAATTGAGCTTCCTACACCAACCTGAAACTACTATAATCCAGACTATTCCCGCACGGCTATAAATACTTACTCTTCTTCTTCTTTATCCTTTATTATAGGCTTTGCCTGTTTTTCCTTACACATATTTATACGATACATACATTGATACATGAATACATTTTAATATTTAGAAAAATTACACATTGCTGTTCAATATAATGCATATATCTCATATCATTGTTGTGTTGAGGTAGATATCCAACTTTCTGTCCATCGTTTTGGTGGTCTTCCTGGTCGTCTTCTTGCTTCTGGTATCCCATCTCGAGCTATTTTTGTCAACCGATTGCTAGTGGCACGTGCCACATGTTGCGGGCTTGCTCGTCTTAGCTATAAATACAATATTTAAAAACAATTATAATACTACTTATGGCTGTGAATTATAGGTAATGCCAATCAATGATGAACAATATCTCGGAACTTTCGTGTGTAGTGTATGGTCCCATCCGGGTAAACGATGGTTGTTATAGAATCAGATGCAACGAGGAGCTGCTGTGGATTTGCAAAGAGGGAAGATGACGTTAAGTTCATCAAGTCGCAACGAATTCAATGGTTATGGAGAAGGAGCTTGGAGAAGAAAAGTGGATGAACTAATGCTTACCTCGAGCTGTAACGCTGCCTGATGATTATAATGAGAATTATTAACGGGAATAGGGGGCTCATATCGAAAACCAATTATAATGAATAAAAAAGTTTAAGTTGTTGACTTTAAGTCAAGTATTTTTATAATTTTTGCCTTCTTATGAATTTTTCCCCTCCACTAGTTGAGCCGACAATCCGCCCACGGATTGCTTAATTTAAGTATTATAACTTTTTGTGTAGATAAAAGACGTTCCAGGTTTTAAAAAGTTTTGCAGATTACCTTCCATACAAAAGCTTCAAGCACCCATTTTTAACTGTCAGAGTTGGTTAAAATTTTATTGCTGATTTTTATTTAATTGAAAACAGAAAAAAAATCTTACCCTTGAACTAACATTTACAACAAAGTGGGCGTATAGCAAAAAAAAAAATATTTTCAAATAATTTTTAAAATCGAGTTTCTCGGAAACGGTTAACGGAACATCAGGCAATATAAGCAAATTAATCAGAAATCACCTAAATAATAATGTCCTCATTAATATCGGCGACTATCCGGTAACCCCGCATAAGTAAAGGGTAGGCATATTGAACTGTGACTGCCAACATAAGACTTCTATGGACCTGAAACCACAAACAAGCTTGTGCTGGTATAACATCTCATATCAAAAGATTTATTGTTGTATTTAACGAGTTGAAAGTAGAAAAGCTAATAAATGAATACTTGAAAAAAATTGTAAAAAATTTTACATTTTCTTTAAATTTGTATTCCGACTTAGTATGCATTTATTTGTGAATGCTGGAATGTATACTTACATATATACTTTATTGTGCAATTACTTTGTTATAGAGAGTAGCCATGTAACATACTATAGGTATATTATATGTATAGGTGCACCACATTTTCATTTAGAGAAAAATGCCTAATCACATTATAAAATATTCCAGTACGAACTTTCACACAATAAATATTATTCAGTTTCATCACAACTCTTATTTTATATTGTTGGGTCTTTCTGGACTTCTCCTACTAGTAAAAACTACTTATTTGAAGATTTTATTTACTCGGAAACTAAATGAAAGCTATTAATAAAAAGCGGCCGCCGTAGCCGAATGGGTTTGTACGTGACTACCATTCGAAACTTAGAGAGAACGTAGGTTCGAGTCTCGGTGAAGCACCAAAATGAAAAAAAAGTTTTTTTCCAATGGCGGTCACCCCTCAGAGTCTATTTGTGAAATGAAAAAGCTCCTCATAAAAAATATCTGCCGTTCGAAGTCGGCTTGAAACTATAGGTCACTCCATTTGTGAAATAACATCAAGACGCACGCCACAAATAGGAGGAGGAGCTCGGCCAAACACCCGGAAAGGTTTCGCGCCAATCATATTTATAATATATAAAAATATATATATTGTATATATTAATAAAAAGCTGAAACAAAAATGATTAAGTACTTATATTGAAAAATATACCAACAATAAAGCAAAAAATAATAAAAAACAAACGTTCGTTTTGCTTACACCTCCATCTATGCATTTTTCTACTGGTACCATTTAAGCCACTCTCGAACTAGTATGAGTTCTTCCATTAAATACCTGATGCTTGGTTTTTCATTGCGGTATACTAGCATTCATGTATGTAAATTCTGTCAAAAAAATTTCGAGAATTGTTCATTTAAAAAGCGCGCGTTGCACATACGTCTAAGTTTTTTTTGATAGAATGTTGGTACAACTGTCCTCTATAGTGTCACAGAGTTGGGCATGATCTGTCAATTAGCTTGTTTTTTATTTAATTATATCAGTCAACCGCAGGTGTGCTCTGCAATTTTCACTATGAATAAAAATATCGAACAAAGAATTTGTCTTAAGCTTTGAACGGGATATCGTGTGCCGAATCGTTGAAAATGTTGTAGAAAGTCTATGGCGAGTGTGCTTTATCAAAAACACTCAGTTGGGCCTGAGAAGCGTGGCTGCTCGACTCATTCCAGGAATTCATTACAAATGACTCTGTGGTAAATAAAGCATATTATTTAGAAGTTATGCGACGGTTGAGAGAGAATGTGCGCATGAAACGGTCCAATTTGTGGAAAGAAAACTCATGGATCTTGCACCATGATAACGCAAGGCTCATATTGTGAACACTTTTTGGACCAAAAACTCAACAAATATCATCGAACAACCACCGTATTCACCATATTTAGCCTCCTGTGACTTTTTCCTTTTCCCAAAACGTACATTGCCACTCCGCGGATGCCGCATTGAGTCGATAGAGGCCATTAAGGAGAATTCGCTGAAGAAGCTGAAGAAGATCCCTTCAAACGCGTTTAAAAGATGCTTTGATGACTGGACTAATCGTTGGCATATGTACATATTATATATTGCTTCGAATGGAGCCTATTTTGAAGGCGACAAAATAAATGTTGATGATTAAGTAATTATTTTGCGTTTTACTGAACAATTCCCGGTACTTTTTTGACAGAAGGTATATACGATACATACGTATAAATTGTGCAAACTGCTTGACGCTTGTGAGATAATTTTTTGATCGCGGGAAATGGTAAAGTGCAAGCTTTGCTTGTGAGCTGACTATGAACGAACGTGATTGACGTATCGTCGACCTCGGATAAAATAGCGCAACTAACTTATTTTTATTGTTATTAAAAAGAAACTTTTTGTAGAATTGAGGTTTCTGGCGAGTTTGAAAGATTATCAAAGCATATACAAACATGCGAAATCACAACAAGGAATAATAAAAAATAATTGAAACTTTAGAAGAAGCGAAGATCTTCACCTCACTTACATATCTTTAAAGTAAAAAGGGCTTTGGCCAACAATATTGTACATACTCGTATAAGAGAATATTAAAAGCAGATTAAGTGTACTTAAAATAAAAAAAATAAATACTAAGCCATCCTCATAACTTTCCAATTTTTTTATTGCTATTCTGATATCAATTAAATTTATTGAAAAATTAAGTTAGTTTACTGGATACTCAGGCCGGGATCAATGTTCTGATGACGCCATGGCGCAGATCCAAACTAGTCAACTCCTGTAAGGAGGAAACCAAATCTCTTGAGTGTGCAAGTAAATTTTTCATGCTCTTCATTCTTAGTATCATACCTTTCACTTAAGCTGTTTTCGGACTTTTATCTTCCAATTTTTTTTCTAATTAACTAACTCTCTAACTCCAACAATGGCTCAAAACAAAAACAAAGTGATACTCGTATAAAATTAGACAACTCTACTGGTATTCTTTTTGGGAAGCCAACTAAGCAAAATCTTTCTATTGAGTAGTGGCTTTGAAGCTTTATCTAAAATTGAAGACTGGACTTAGGACTGTGATTTCTGATGCCACTGTATTGGAAGTAAATAAATAAGAATATGTAATAGAAATCTACCTTTCCCGGTTTCGTAAACATACTAATACAAAGGAATTAAAACACTAAAAAGTAAAAGGCCAACTAGATAGGATGCATAAGAATAAAATGGTAAGAAATAATATGGATAGGTAATAGAAGGGTAACAAAAAATATGTAGGTTAACTGAAGTATATTTTGTTATATACATCTTTTTTTTTCTTAATATTTTTTAGGTTCATTTTAATAGGTTGCTAAATTAGAATGTATTTTGTCAAAGAAATAAAGTTATTGACATAAACATTTTACAAATTTTAGTTAAAGCAATGGCTTTTGTAGGCTTATGAGTTACTCCAATTTGATTGCCTCGGGTTCGAAACCCACTTTTGGTATGAAACACCAAAACATTATAGAAAGGTAACCTCCGGTTGTATTTCTGCCATGAAAAGTCTTCTCATAGAAAACACCATTGGCGGTTCGGAGGAAACGTAAACTGTAAGTCCTTAATTTATATGACAACATCGAAAAGTTATACTCTATAGGTAGACAGGTGAAATGGTTGAAGTACCACTCTGAAACTCCTCAAGTAGCTTTAAAGCGTAATTTTGATACCATTATGAGGCCTCCAACAGGAAGATATCTACAGCCAACCATAGCTGCTGATATAATGGAGAAGATTGATGCCCCAGGCTGTCGAAGAAGAAGAAAGGAGCACCCAGTGACCTTAATCGTCTAGCTACTAAACCCGGATATTTACAGAGAAAATGCTTTACAGTGTCCTTCTCTGAAAGGTTCCCACACCTTTTGCAATGGGGTAAATGGTAACCCTAGCTTTTCCGCGAGTGTGCCGATCGTCCAGTGACCGGTTAACACAGCTACGTATTTGGAAATTGATTGGCGAGGAGTCCAAAGGACTTTCTGAATCCTCCTTCTATTGTACTGGGGCCAAAGGGTTTTCGAAAAAGCACATGAAGATACGGAGCTCCATCTTTTCTGCGCTTTCCTGAGAAATAATTTGTGCAGTTCCCCTTTAATAACTGTCAGGGGAGTGCCAATGACCGGGTCGGAGGTCTCTGAGGCCAATTCAGTCCCCTCACTGGCAAGCTCATCAGCAATTTCATTTCCCTCTATGTTCCTATGTCCAGGAACCCAAATCAGAGAAATGTTATGCCGCGTTGGGGAACTTGCCCTTATCCCTCCTAAAACCAGTGTGTACTTTTAAAAAATTTTGTAAGATCCTTGATTCCGACAGAGCCGAGATCTTCCAATTCATTAAAGGATTGTCTACCCAAAATGGCGAGTCTACGTCTGGATAGAGCAGGACAGTGACACAGAAGGTGCGGATCGTATCTTCCTCTTCCTCGTCTAGACAACTACTGCAGAAGTCATGTGTTTGCACTCCCATTCTCTGGGTGTGACTACCGGTTAGGTAATGCCCCGTTATAACTGATACCAGTGTGTTAATATTGTGCTTATCTCTTCTTAGTAGAAGTTCCGTGTGTTTAGCATTGAGGGTCGGCCACAGCTGTTGGGCGATTCTGCATGTGGCATCATTACACCATCTTTCATTCGCTACTCCTACAATTTCTTCAAAGTTAACTAGTTTAACTGTTTGCAAGGGTATACCTATATCATTGTCTATGTACTCGTCGGTCAATTTGGTGCCGATTTTCTCTAGTTCATTGGCTCTGTGGTTCCCCTCAATATCACATTGGCCAGGAACCCATGTTATCATTAGGTGAAATGACTCAGCCATCTCAGCATTTCATGGCTACCTTCCAGGTTGTCGACTGCATTGTGAGGGATTTTATAGCCGCCTGACTATCAGTGAAAATGTATATATCATCTCCAAGTATTACATCACACTGTACCACTGTCATGTATTTACTTTTGATAGTGGTCCTGAAAACCTAAAATTTGAAAAAGATTTAAAATTAAAAAAATATATATATAAATATGTTTTTCCTTTTGTTTTTTTTTGTTATAACTTGCTTAAACATCTGTGAAGAGAATTAAATAATAAAGAGTGGATTAAATAATATCGATCAGTAAGATCAAGAAGATTTTTGTGAAAAATTCTAATCTAACTACCTTTGGGTCATAATTCTGTAATGTCTTAATTCTGTAAAACTGCATAATGTAAAATTAATATTCTGGGTATTAAAGTTCTATGTGCAGCATTGGCCAAAAGTATTAGGCACCCCAATAATTACTGAATTTGATTTTATTTTGATAACAGCAGGAATTCTCTGGGGCATGCTACGTGCAAGCTTTGCACATTCGGCTGTACTTATGACGCTCCACCAGTGAATTAAAGGGCGGTTTGCGATGATATGCTGTGTTCCTTTGTCTTACTTTTTAAAATAGTCCCGGACACTGTGCTGGCAAATCTACAAAACAATGTTATTGTCTCTGAACCAACGCATAGTGGACGCTTGTTTATGACAAGGAGCATTGTCTTGCTGGAGGGCAAAAGTACAGTTTCTAATACATTTATGTATGTACTTTTGACTGTTCATGCGACACGCGAAAATGAACAAATTTAAAATGGCAAAATATTTTAAGTATACCTTTAAAATGCAACTTTTTAGACTTTACGCACCAAATTTGTCATGGTTTTTCCCCTAATACAATTTGTTGTTTTAAAGGTTAAACACACTGGCAACTTATTTGCACTTTGGTAGCCACAATTGAAATTGCATGTATTTTAGTGGAGTGCTAAATACGTTTGGCCAGGGCTGTATGTGTATAAATTTATGTAAATGTATATAAATTTATTTGAGCCATAATTCTTTATTTTTTAAAGTTCCCTTAAGAAAAAAATGTATGTATATTGATTTTAAGAACTCAAAAAGAAGTGAAAACAATTATCAATTCAATGCTCCTGTAACTGCTTTCATTATTATAAGCAAAACACTAGAACATATTAAAGAAATAGTATATAAGATGTAAAAGAAATTAACATAAAATTAAATTTGGAACGATGTGAATCGTTTATGAAATTTACCCGAAGTAGTTATTTTAATAAAACTGCCTGAATATAACCTGTACTGAAAATATTGAGAACCCTGCGGATAATGAGAAGAAGTGCGCACTGAAAATTTTTATTATAGAGTTTTGCAAAGGAGAATTTAAGCACCCAGAATTTTGATAATAGAATATTGTTTTATAAAAATTGCATACCCAACCTTAATCAAATCATAAAGATATTCTGAAAGATTTAAGTACAGTGTACTCTCTCCTAACGGACACCTAAACGGTTCTTGAGCGCACAACTCTTTCATAACACGACGCAAACACTTTTTTCCACCCCAAAGGGTATTTTAACACTAAACATACCATGGACGGGTCAAATGACCCATTTTAAACTTTTTGTCAGAAGTTCTTAGAAATAACATTATTAAATCGTCGTTTGCCTTCACGACTTTTATTAAAAAATACATCGAATGTATTTTTCAAGATTTACTCTTCTCTTGCTAATTGTTTTACCGAGAAATATATGTGATCTTAATAATATATATAACACTTTAAACACGGGTCATTTGACCCACTTTGGTAGGAATAGGAATACATAAAATACCGGTAGGTTTAGTGCTAATTCCCCATAACCGGAAAGCCTACAACATTGTTTTAACATTTAGTCTCTACCATATTCGTACAGCTGTTGCTTATTCAATAGCACTTGTATGAATAGAAGGGAATACCCTAAATCCGAAGAACTTGTTTTTAATGCAGTAAAAAAAAGGATTATGTATTTACATACATATACACGTAGTTTCCTATTGTATACATACGGGAATCGCAATGCCTAAAGTATTGCTGAGTTTCAAAGACAAAGTGAATGGCATTGAAATTCGTAAAAATGAAAAACTTATTGTAAGCGAGTTGGCAAAGAAATGTAAGATCAGCAAGACTCAAGCTGCTTGCATCATCAAAAGCAAATACCAAATTTTACGTTTGTGGAACAATGATGTTAATACGGTGAGAAAAAGGAGTCTGATAAAGCCCAAAGCTCTTAATATTGATAAACTGTGCTACGAATGGTTTGTGAAGGCTCGAAAAAAAGGCATTCCTTTGTCAGGCACACTTATAAGGAGCTAAAGAAATTTCGGTGAGACTCAATCACGAAGATTTTAGTGCATCATCCATCAAGGCGATGTCAAAAGTTTTACCGAAATGTTAGCAAATTTTTTCAATCAAATTTCGCGAAACATTTATAAAACAGATGAGACTGGCTTGTTTTTCCGAGCATTACCCGATAAAACATATGTATTAACAAGTGGCAAAATGATTGAGAATAGGCTCACAATTTTACACTGCGTCAATATGGCTGGAGAAAGAGAACGCCTTTTTGTTAATTGGCATTTCGCAGCATAAATTTGAAGAATTTACCCGCTTCGTGGCGATCAAACAAAAAGGCTTGGTTGATGTCTGATTTGATGACAGATTTTCTCGTGCAGTTCGATAGAAAAATGCAACTTCAAGAGAGGAGCGTCGTCCTATTTCTAGATAATTCAGCTTCCCCTCCTCGCGATATAAAATAGAAAAATATTAAAGTTATTTTTCTCCTAGCAAACAAAACAGCATTTTGTCAGCCCTTGACCAAGGCGTTATATAAACTTTAGGTTCATTTATAAATCATTATTTTTAAAACAGATTTTATTTGGGATGGAAGAGACAATTTCTGCTATGGAGTTGTCAAAATCAATCAATTTATTAGATGTTGTTTATTTCATACACAAAGCGTTGGAGGAAGTGAGTCTACAAACAATACAAAATTGTTTCATTAAAGTTGGGCTTAGGAAAACAGCTATGCCCAATAACGATAGCAGTTGGACCGCAGAAGATGAGCTTCCGTTATCAGCACTTACTCAGCTCTCCAACGTTATTGATCCAATTCAGAGCGAAATCCAAGTTGGCATGGAAGACTATTTTAATTTAGATAATGAAATATGCATTAATGATAAAGATTTGGAATATATCAATACTGAACTGTTAACTGTTTCCCAAGAATCGTTGGCCATATCGACTGAAGATGAAATAGAAAATGATATTGATGACAAGTTAACTTCCCATAAAGAGGCTTATTTAGCTATAAGAAAACTAAAAGCTGTTTCTCTAAACCACAACGACCTTAAGGGTGTTGAGCTGCGTACTAATCTTCAAATACATCTTCAAGATATTGAACTTGAAGAAAGAACTCGCGAAGCTATAATTTCTGACTTTCTTAAATCAATTTGAATATCTTGTATAATAAATTTTGATAAATTCTTGAAAAAAATTTCATGAAAAAGCTTTCTTTACCTTATATGTACATATGGATGTATCAATATTTTTGTTTTGGAAATAAAACTGTTTAAACATAAAACTACTACACATTTTTATGAACTATTTTTATATTTTTCTCATAAGCGGACAAATTTGTCAGTCCCTTAAGAGTTCGCTTAAGAGAGAGTACACTGTATAAGTATATCCTTCTTATACTAACCGTTTATCACAAACTCATTCAAAACTAATGAAAGAAGGTATACAGGTGGGTCCAACGACACCTCCTAGAGTAACATCGTGTAAATTTCACTGACTGCTTATGCTGAGTACAGACGGCAAACAAATTCAAAAAATCGGTTGAAATTTCAACAGATTGACGCGTGCGTGGCACAGTTGGCAAACCGATCGAAAATTGATAAAGAATTTTGTCAACTTGCAATCGGTTGCGTGTGTGTGGCGAAGTTGACTATATTCCCTTCGGGTTTTAGAATCGGTTGCGTGTGTGTGACCCGAAGCAAAACATTTATAGGCCCATAGTCTTATGGAAATATAATTATATTCATTTAGTAATTATGTAAATATAATATAATAGTAATAGTATAATAATGTAATGTAATGTAGTATAATAATATAATTATATTTCTAATAAATAAATAATTTATTGAGGAGCACAATTAGCTGTTCAAAAGCCAGCCATCATTGTGGAAAAATAATAGCGATGAATATAAAGACAGAAATATAAAATTAAAATTATTAGAAAAATATAAAGTAGATGAAAACGTTAATATATAATAGAAAGTGTGAAACAAATCTTCTCTCCCTCTTCTTTTCAAGCACAAGTAAATACCATGACAATTATTTTTTCCGCGTATAGCAAAATGAGTTTCAACTCATTGTTTGGATTTGTTTTCCGTTGGTGGCCTGCATTATATAGAAAGGGGAAGAGTCGTGAGACGTGAGCATGTCCGAATTACCAACTCATTAGAAACACGCCAATTCGGTACTAGTGGAGTTCACTACAGGGGACCAATGACTTTGAGGTCTGTTGTTCATTTCAACCCCTAGCATACATATTAATTTCGTTTACATATTTATATACCTATTCGCACTAAATTCCGTCGTATGTATGTGTGCATATACATATATAAACAATATTTGTTTCTTAAGCACGTCTCCTTGGTGCTGTCTTTGCTTCGTGAGCTTTTCTTACTTTTTGGATTTAAAATATTCCTAAATGTGTGAATGTGTACACATAAGTATTTTTTAAACTAGTTTGTAAAGAAATTCATAGACCAACCATTCTCTGGATAGCTCACGTTACTAAGTGCCAGCTAAAAGAATCAACAATTAAGTAACTTTCATTGGTAGCTTCTGTTTGACATCAAACACCGTTAAAACATGCACAAACACCCGATCCAATTAAGAAAATTTCTTCCTTTTATTATCAGTGTGTTCAAAATTAGCAAATGGAATGAGTTTTGAGCTATTACCACGCCAGTCTGTTGTTTGTGTATTATTCTCTTCTATCGACAAACACAAAATATTTTATAGCAACCGCTAATATAAATGCTGTTCCTTCAATCAGGGTCATTTGCTTACCACTTTGTCTTATCGGATAGCCTCTTGTTCAGTTCATGTAAGACATACCGGCGAAAAAAAAGTTAAACATGCACTAGCTTCAGAAAAATACTTTTTCTAAATAGTTCTAGAAATGTAGTGTAAATTTCAGTGATATCATTTTCTATCAAAATTCTCCTGTTCTCCCTCTATTGCTACTTCTGAACTTGAATATACTCGCAAATCCTACTTTTACATTTATTTTTCGGATAGCATTCCCCAGGGTCTCTTTCTCACTTTTCTTAAAAACCGACATACTTTTACTATCACTTTAAATTTGTATGTACATACCTATGTATATTATCAAGGTAAAAGGCATAGAAAAAAATTGTATAATAATGAAAAAACTATAATTTAAAAAAATTGGCGAGACTAAATTCGGTCCAGAAAGAACTTTGTATACTCACACAAACAAACCAACTCATAGACAATGAGAGTGGTAGCTTATGACACAGAAAGGGACGGACGGAAATTTAGTCTTAATATATATAATAAAAAGTACGTGCTTTTATCCGGTCTCAATAATATTAATTTGGGAAGAAGAAATCCACTATTTTTGTGTAAAATTTTTACACAAACGGTTTTAAACTATTTTATGGTCGATCTTTAGCCCCTGGGTGATGCTACGAATACTAACCTGCCGGTCAACTTAGATTATTTCTGTGATTTTATCGACATTTTCGACGGCGGCCCTGCCTGTATGAAATGTGTTTTAGTGTAAAATGTAACCTTGAGAACGAGCATAAACTTTAAATTGTTTGAACAACACTTTACGAGATATCGATCACTACAGCCATCTACCTTTCTTTTTCCACCACCTAATATAGGGTGGGCCACGTAAAATTTGCTTTTTGAATCGGCTATAAAAAAAAACTAATCAATATTTTTTCAAACTTTTTTTTATTTTGAAAATTGAACATTGTCATTTATGAATGAAAAATAATCAAATATCTGCCACGACTGGCTTTACAGTAGGCCATTCGATCAACCCAAATTTTAAGCACATTTTCGATTGTTTGGGCTCCAATTTCATGAATGGCAACTTCGATTTCATGTTTTAAAGCATCAATCGTCTCTGGATGGTTCGCATAGCATTTGTCCTTAACGGCTCCCCACAAAAAATGGTCCAACGGGCTTAAATCACAGCTCCGAGGCGACCAATTGATATCGGAATTCAAAAACGGTAGCCAAAAGTTCGAGTTTAACTTTGGCAGTGCGGCAAGTTGCACCGTACTATTGAAACCGAATGTCGTCCATGTCATTCTCTTCAATTTTTGGAAATAACTCGTTGACCATTTCACGGTAACGCTCGCCATTTACTGTAACCGCGGAAGAAGAAGAAGACTAACCACTTTGGAAATAGGTTTTTAATATTGTCAAACCTTTAAGTAAATTATGAACACATTTAACATGTCATTTGTGTTACCATTCTCAAAAAAATAGGTGGTTCAAAAAGCAAACGCCCACCCTGTATTTACGTCTGATATAAATGAGCTAGAGACGTGTACTAAGTTTAGGCGAGTTTTATTACTTCCTTAGCTCTGAAGGCCCTAGTAGCCTGTGTGCTAATTAAGCTAGGGTTATATTGTACATGTCTCCTATAAATAATAATAATAATATTACGTCCTTATCGATACACGAGGTGTGTTAAAAATAAGGTGAATTTTCGAGTTCCGCGGGCTACGATTATTTTTTTTTTTTATGTTGGTCCACTCATCTCACGGTTTTAGCAATATAGAATGTTTAGTTTGTTTGTGAAAGGCATAAATAAGACAAGTGTTTTGCGTGTTAGGCGTTTCCATTTTTCCAAAGAAAGCGTGGCAACGACCATTTACAAAATTTTTATCTGCGTAGTATTTATTATTTAGTGTTCATCAAAATTTGACAAATTTTGCAGCATTTATAGAGGCGGTATCATGTTTTTTGTTTTTTGGAAAATTACCGTTATATGGGAGGTGGGCGTGATTATTAGCGGATATGTCCGATTTTCGTTACCAAACTATATTGGATAAATATTAAGATATGTGCCAAGCTTCGTTCAGATATAATAATTTTTGCTCGATATCGCGCGCACAGACGGTAAGGCAGACGGGCAGCCATTAAACGTTAAATGAACTCCTCTCATCATTATGTTAGATGCAAACGTTATGTGACCAAATTATAATACACTTGCCCACAAATGTGCGGGCATAAAAATTATGTCGACTATTACCCTTTAAATCAGTTAATGCAACGGCGAGAGAGATTTTGATATCCTTATATTTTCCTTATATGGAAAAAATTATTAATCTGTAGCACAATACCACGGAAACCCCACACGCCTCCACGACAAGCATTTCTATCATACTTTACCCGAATTACCCGGATTTATGTAAAACAGCCTTATCAGCTGGACTCGACACAGCGCGCCCCTGTTCGAAATCGTAAGCCCTTGTACTTATACACATTAAAAGTCATCGTTTTAAGCTCAAACACAAGATCCAGCAATATCTACAGTCACCCGAGGCCTCGACGGACTATCGATAAGCGTAATCGGAGACATGGCAAAAGAAAAACTCGATTGTGAAACTCGCATAAGAATAGCAATATTAGTCACGTAAAATATATCGCGCATTTAATAATATTTTATTTTTTTTCATTTAATAAAAAAATAACCGAAATAATGTTATTCCCAGCTTTATTGAATATTCAATACGGCCAAAATGGTGGAAATAGATATTTTTGCATCCTTTTTCATAAACACAACCGCCAACGCAACATGGGTAGATACTGATAAAATAATCAAATTCAGTGTTCCTCGGGCTGCGCTCAATAAAAGTAGGTTGCCTTTTAAAGTTATTAAAGTGCTTCAATACAAAACAAATCCATTCCTCTCTTTGTACTGTGTTCTCTGCCGGGAAATTTAATTCCCATATAACAGACAGCGGCTATTGTTAAAAATAAACAAAATAAAATAAACAGAATCAAAACAGGAAAATTTTAAGTGAAAAAAAAAATTTCGTTATTGGAAGAAGTTGCAGAAGGCGACAAAACCCTCTTATTTGAGCTTTGGGTATTTCCATTATTTACGCATTTCACTATTAAAGCAAAGAAATGAGGTAATAAATTAAAAAGCTTCGCATATTTTAAACAAACTTAACTTTAAGGCAGATTTTTACAATTTTTGCTGAATTTCGATTTTAAAAAACAATTTTTGAATTCGACGAATTGCCATTTTACACGGAATTTTGAATAGCAAATGTAATTTAAGCAGCGGTGAAAAAATGTTGCTAGCCTCATGTCGGCAACATGTTGCGAGCCCTTTCACCAACTGAACAGACTTAAAATTTTGTTGTGAAATTTTTGCGAAATTTCACTGCCAAGAATTTTGTACGGATTTTAACAGCAAATCACACACAACTCCAATCACATCGTGTTTCAAGTCAAGTTAGTAAAATTACGCTGAGTCTTGTCGAGGTCCTATGCTCCCGAGTGCACTATGGTCTGAAATTCAAATTTTTTGGCATAAATCCAACATTTATTTTTTCTTATTTCAAAAAAATAGGTACGCAGTATTAATTGAGACATTCCAGTGGTCTAAAATATAAAAAAAATTATTTGGATATGGCAACTCTGTTCTAAATATGAGCTGTAAAACATCATGCTTCTGAAGCACTAACAAACTTGTAAACAGTTCAGTAAAATATTGTAAGAAAACAGCTGTTCGATAATAGTTAAAAAGGAAAAAAAGAAATAAATTTATAATGGAAGAATATAAGAAAGGTATTTATTTTTTAACTTAATGAAAAAAAATGTGGTTTATTGTGTCATATCTGTATAGTGTGGAGTTTTGTTTAATAGCTTTTTTAACCGAAAATTTCGTATTAACCTGTGTTCTCTGGAGTGAAAGTTGTGTGTATTGTCCCGTATTGTCCCGTATTGTTCCAGATTTTTATGTTCGGTGGAAGTTTGGGGTATGTTCTTTAAAATCAAGTATGTCACATTTGCCCGTTTTTGCCCCATTTAAGTATATTTGTAATTTTCAGCAACCTTTAAATTCCAACACGAAGAAATGCTTGGAGTTTGGATAGAGGGCGATCGCAAAACTAATGTTGTTTTGGATTGGGTTTTTAAAAAAATTAATCCTAATGAGTTAAGTTTAAAGAAAAAAGATGAAATAAGACAAAAAATACAAAATTTATTAGCATATGTTAGCGAAAAATTATCAAAATGTAATGTAGGTTAATAGATTTAAAGATAAATACCCCCAGTGGGTTTCCGCAACAACTATTATTGAAATTTCTGAAAATGATTTTGAAAAACCCTGTTCAAGTAAAGCAGGACGATCAAGGTTAGCTACACAGATGCAAAAGATCGGCTTAAGAGGAAGCTGGCAAGTGATCTTTCTTGTGAAAACAATGACGATGTTGATTTTTTCATTCATGTAGCTACTGTTGCGGCAAAAAATCAAAACAAAGTGATTTATGTAGCATTTATTTTAAAGAAAACTGCGCATCAAGCAGAACAAAGCGAAATAAAAAAAGCTGTTACCTCCAAAAATGATTTGCTTGGTACATATAACTTTTTATATTATATTCAAGTGAATTTAATAATTCTGTAACTTCTCTCACATTTCAGATGTACAGTTAATGTTATTATAAAAATAATTGATTCAGTAAAAACATATGTATAAATATTTGGATAATAAAATTATTTGACCACTTTTGCCTATCATATGCAAATTTTTCATTTTATGAAACCAAATTTTTACTATAGGTCCAAGGGAGGTACTCCTAGGGATTGGCCGATTTCAACTATTTTTGGTATCGTCGATGCGTATTACGAGAATAACATATTTACCAATTTTCGTTAAGATATCGCAATTTTTTGAGCTGAAATTCAAACATTTTTACTATAGGTCCAAGGGAGGTACCCCTGGGGAATCACCGATTTCATCCATTCTTGGAATTTTTCTTAACTAAGTCATTTATAACCTGTATGCGAAATTTCAATGGCCTAGTACCACTTCTTCTAATTTATGCCAAAAAATTTGAATTTCAGACCATAGTGGAGTGGAGTGAACAAGGAAAACAAAAAACAAAAAACAAAAGGACCTACAGACACTTCTGCATAATTTCGAAATGCTCAAAACTTTTCGCAAAAATAGTCAAAGGTAAATAATTTTTTGCTATTAAGGAAACAATAAGTCTGAATCAGCATAGTTTTGTCTGCGGTCGTTCGACAGTCACAAATCTTGCTTCATTACCCCACTTTTGTACATCATTGGTCCAGCGTGGATGTCAAGTCGATGTAATCTACTCTGATTTCTCGAAAGCCTTTCATACTGTTACGCATGGTATATTGTGCACAGTACCATATATTGTAGAAGCTGTAAGCTATATTCAATATTATTATGCTGGATTAGCAATATCTTTCCAATAGAACTGCCTGAAATTGAAAATACTAAAACATATGCTTTTATTCCCACGACCGTGGTACTACGAGTACAGGGTAGTTTTCTTGGCTCTTCTTATTATCATAAATGGCATTGAAAGTTGTTGAAAGCACTCAAAGTTTCTATTCTGTGCGGATGTTGTAAAAAATTTTAGAAGCATGGCCTCATTGACTTTGCTAATTGAAGTAGAAAAAATAAATTATTTGTCAAGGCATGTTTTCACATCACATCACATCACTTTTAGGAACGAAGTCGCTTGAATCGAGAAGAACCTTTCAATTCCTGTTGTTTAAATCCGACGCCAGTGGGGTCCAAATGGTCCAAAATTCTTCCGCAGAATATTTCTCTGAAACATTTCACGGGACGTCTCATCGGATGTTCTCATCGTCCAAGCTTCTGCGCCATACGATAAGACGGGCATGATGAGAACCTTATAGAGTGTTAGTTTTGTTCGTCGAGAGAGAACATTACTACTAATTGTTGGAATTCAAGGCTGGCATTATTATCGGTGGTTCCTAGATAAACGAAGTCTTTTACAATCTCGAAATCATAACTGTCAACAATGACGTTGGTGGCGATACGCGAGTGCGCCGAATGTTTGTTTGATGGCAGGAGATACTACGTTTGCTCCTCGTTTTCCACCAGGACCAATCGCTTTGCTTCTTTATCCACTTTGGAAAAGGCAGAACTAACAGAGCCTGAGCAATTAAGTTCTGCGGTTCGCACGATCTTTTCCAGCATCAGTTTAAGAAGTCATAAGGCAGCCTGGACGACGGCAATTGCCTGGAACTACTTGAGTTAATAAACTTAAATTTTCCTCAATAGTGAAATCGAAGAATTGCTAAGATAGTGCAATAACTCCACCGACTTTATTTGGAACTGAACATAAAATTGCATAAGCAAATAAGATATACCATTCAGGTTGAATCTTATTAGGGGTTACTAAGTGTGGGCTGGGATGAAATTAACAGGGTATCCTAATAAGTGGTTTAATAAGAGTTACTTATGGATTACTTAGAAGATGAGGCATATGAGGCTCCAGAAAATAAATAACCAACTAAGAGTAGAGTGCAAAATTGACAATCAGCTGTCAGTTTTAAATTAAGCACTCAGCTGGCTTTTACAGGTTTTTCTTCATAGAAATTGATTTAGTGAAATATTCTAGTGTTTTTGGTTTGTTCAATTATTATTAAATTAATTGCGCAATTGTCTGTACGATTGTAGATTGATTGTTGAAGAAAATCCGTAAGCAACGTATATTGAATTGCGAAATTCGATATTACATTTTATAATAAGCAATAAGATCCAAAGCGTCTATGAACACACGTAAGCAATTAAGATTATATCAACTTTTTTTATTACTGTATATAATTTTATTTCTTTAGGGATGAGGGGGTTTAAAATGTCTTATGCATCAGCAAAGCTGCCGTCGCAGCAATGGTATGTCGATGGGCTACAAACACTCCCCCTCGATTGGGACTGAATATAATAATCAACGCGCACGTAGGCTGGTCACGGTAAGTTCACGGGGCTAAGCATTCCTTCAAACACCAACCAATTATTTAAGGAATATTTTAGGATGAGCCGGGAATCATTTGCCTTTTTATATTACAATGTATTAGAATTATGTTTACAAATCTTTTTCCTTAGCAAGCGTCCATTTTATTTAGTTTTTACTTCTACGTTTCTCCTTACATTCATAAATATAATTATCGATAACACACAAAACACGGGGTTGTACGGAAAAAATTCTAATTATAATATAAGACTATTTTATAATCTGGGAGTTTGGGTGAGAACCTTTGTATGGGTAAACTCCTTATTTAATTGCGGATTGGGAGTTGAACTGGAAAAAGTAGATAATATGTGAACCTATTATAAGGGTAGTGAGTTCGCACTAAGTTCAAATAATTTGGAGACAGTTCAATTTACTACGAGGTAGACGTGAATTTTCAACGATGTCAATAAAGTTCTTTGAATGAGGCCATGGTTTTTTTGTTACCCTATTCCAACGTGATTGTCGCTAAGAAGTTGAGAAGTGATTAATTCTTGTGGGAGAAAATGTTAACAAGTAGACTACTCATACACATACATGTGCATACATATGAATGCATGTGTGTATGTAGGTGTTCACGTGCGACTATTTACAAAGGCTTACCAAGATTTTTTGGTGCTCGTTGAGGGTAATTATTCAAAGGAAATGAATTAATTTTCATCACATTTATAAACTCCCATAATAGAAGGCGGGGTTGTGTAACTTGAACTCACACAACTTATATAGTATATGTAAGTATGTAAGTAAACAAACCCAACTACATGCATATACGAAGGCATATGAAATATGACATACAAACACATTTTGCTGAATCGTAATAATAGCCTCTAATGACTTTGGTGGGTAGGAAAGTAGCCGCCTACTTTTAGTCAGTTATGGATAGTAAACTATTATATTAGATGTTACCTAAAATTTTCTCTTAAATCTGCATAATTTCAATATTTTGGCATTTTTTAACTTTTAATTGTGAGGTTTGTGTCGCGAAAACTCTTCTTATAAAAACCAACGGTTGTATAGAGGTGAAGTCACCACCAATCAGAGGAGATATTCAGCCAAAATACCTAACAAAGGATATACTTGTGAACCTATTATACATATATAGATATATCATAATGCTTTATTAGTCTTAAAAGCTATGAATTTTGATTAGACGCGAACAAATGTCATGCGAGTACGAAAATATATTTGAAGGTGGGCAATACCTGGCACTTTTCATAGAGATGTAGGATTATTGTTGTACGGGAATCGGGCGTGGTTTTGTCCTCTGGCTTCAGTAATGCGAGTATATGGATATATTGATGATGGAGAAGTTGGGAAGGGCAGTCTTTTGTCAGATATATGTATATACCAAACATGATCTATCAGTCATATTGGTTTGGCGAAGTCTATCAAATCTGTTGGTTATTATTCAGTCATTGATGCCATATAACCATGGAAAGTCACGTGATTAAGCAGCGCGAGCAAATAATAAATGCTTATTGTGAACTATTTGTGGATATGGCTAACCTTTGAGAAAGAGGCATGAATTGGCTACCAAGATCGAACGGTTTGACGCTACTAAACTCTGTTTTCTTCTGAATGTTGTGAAGCTGCAGAGTAATCATTCCCGTGACCTATACCTTCAAAGTCCAAATAACGTAAGCCATTACTTAAATTCAGCCGGATCAATGCAAGAGAGTCCTTGATATTTTTACCTCTCTTACCATACTTACCAACGTGTGAAGGCACGATCGACATTTAAACAGAATTTTAACCAAATTGTAAACTTCAGCCTTTCAAATAAAAACGGAATCTCGTTAATGCCTCATATACAACTCGTTTTACCCCATTTCGATCGGCTCTTATTGAAAAGCCCTATTCCTCCATAGAAGTTAAAAGCAAGTTTAATAAGCATTTTATTGGTTCGAAAACGCCAAGAAAAGGGACAAAATTAATGGAGGGACGCTTTTACTTTTACCAAAGTGGACGCTGGCCAATCTTATACACTCTGCTGTTGTTGTTTCAGTAATACAAGCCCTGTCAGTGTAGTGTACATCCCGGTCGTCTTCCTCTAACTCATCTAAAACATGCTGTTTCGTCAGTCCAGAGGGAGAGGGGTGTTCGATGAGAGGGTTTTAAGGGGCATGTGGGGCATATGTTTGGTATGTCGGGTTCAATTCTGGATAAGTAGAAGTTTTACCTGCTACAATATCCAGAATGTAATTGTGCCAGTGTTACGCGAGTCTCACGGGGAAGCTGGAGCTCTTCATGTAGGTGGTGGTTGGACTCCGAATACGGCATGCAGTGGTCGGGAGCTTAAGTAGGATGTGATGGTCCTCCAATTAATGTCGTTTATTGTGTGTCTAAACATTGTCTGGTATAGTAGATGTCTCTTCGTTTAGTCCTGGATCTTGTCGGCAGCCCATGACAGCCAGTCCTACGTTACCAGAACGATTCGGGGTTTCCCCGACCAAGGGCTGCCGCCAAAGTAAACTAAGCCTGTCTAGTAAACAGTTTATCACACCCAGCTCTGTTTTTACATGCGACATATGGTAAATTTAGGGATTCACAACTAAATAAATAAAATATCGTGAAAATGAAAAAGCTCTAAATATTCACCCAAAAAACCGTGCAAAAGAAGTAATACTGAACAAAAATTGCAACATTTTTTATACCACAAAAATATTAAAATTAGTGTACAGCTAAAATCCAATCCATAAGTACAAAGCATATCAAAATTCAAGTTGAAATTAGGAAAAAAATGAATTTTGCAACTATTCATCCCCACTTGATAACAAGCGTGCATGTTTATTTCGGACTGAATAAAAAATTCTACCATCAGTAGATCTGTCAGATATGTTCAGCCTATCTGTCAGGCTGTCTGCTTTTTTATTCAAATTATTAACTGCTTCTATTGGTCTTTTGTTGCAACGAAGCCTTTTAATAGCGACCGTTTTTTGATTTCTCGAGTTTTTTTTATACAAGGTGGCGCAAAAATCCTATCGAAAAACTTGTAATTTTTGCAAATGGCATCGTGCGTCAGTCATATTTGACACTTGTGAACTAGAAAGCAAACAAGCAATGGAGCGCGTAAAGGTCAAATAAAGATTTCCTCAAAATTATTTTTTTCTTCAATAAAAAGTGATTCGAAAACAAAATGGGATGATTAATTTTGTGCCCGCTTGTACAATAATTGTTATACAGCTACACGCGACTTAACGTTTACGTTGAAATTTAAATGCACAGTCGGACTTGGATAGTTCTAAAGTGTGCTTATCTCATCTTAACTTCGTCTCACATGAAACATTTTTACTTAAGGGGTTATACGCAGTTATGAAGCAAATAAAAGACGGGTTGTCAAGGATTTATCCTGAAGAAACTTCAGAATATTTTAATTTGAAAATTTTTGGCGGTTATAAAAGCATCCTTCAAGAACGTAACAAAATTTTTTATTTATGAAAATGTTGATTATAGAGCGCGCTGCAGGCGATTTCTGGAACCTCCTTTAAAAAAAGACGATTTACGGTGTACATCGTAACTCAGGATTGGATTATCTGAAATCAAAAAACCAAACAAATTTTGTTAATATATTAGATTATCTAGTAATTAATCGTTCGGCCAATCAAAATAGTGAATTTTCACAAAATGGCAGCTTTTAAAAGAAATGATTTCGATTTTTACGTTAAAATTTGCCCGTAAATTGATTATAAAATGGAAAATAAGTATCAGATTTACAAAAGGAATGATTAATTAGTAGAAAATGTATCTTTAAAGATTGAGTTAAAACGGTTGACCGATCAAACAAGCCGTTTTCGAGATATCGTGTACACCGACTTGAAAAATGCCGTTTTGAAAAAAACACGTTTAAAGTTTCAATACCTACCTTAAAACGTGCCGAGGCATCTCTACATATTTAGGTATAACTCCGAAAGTATTGCTTAGATCTACTTCAAATTTCGTACGTATACTTTTGAATATATGTACATTACGAAAATGCAATAAAAAAATCGATTTTTTTGAAAGGCATAACTGCGTATAACATTTATTAAGGAATTATGTCTTGTTTAGTAACACATTTTTTTGTTTTGAGATTCGTGCAAGAAAAAATGTATTAGTGAATGTTAGTGTTAATTCCAAATCGTGTAAAAAAAGACCATGTAAAAAGAAAGTTGGGTGTATTTTCTTTAATTTTCTTTACTTTTCTTTATTTATTTATTTTTTTTATTTTATTTTAATTTCTTAACACTCTCTTAACAAATCAATGTAATATTTCCCAGAAACATTAACTAGGCCATTGTCTGCTAATTCCTCATATTTGGATTCCAACAAGTTGGCCTAACAATAAATAGTTCACTCACTCGTCCCACACAGGATATTCTCATTCGTTTTGTCAGCAAAATGAGTTGATGCTTATTTTTTGTTTTTGCTGCTGATTTGTTGTTGAAATTCATTGAACTCAAATATTTGTATACCTGTTTCTGTCATTCACCGAGTACCACACAAAGTCGTACTCTCGCCCGCTCATTCTCTAATAACTCTTTAAACTTAAATATTGCACATTTTCGTTTTTCGACACAAAAATAATCAGGAGTTGTCATCAACTCATGCTATCACAGCAACATCAACACACCGTTGATGATAAAACAACAAATACTGAGCTACATAAACAACAAACAGCAATGTCATTACAAATGTGATAATTACAATTCACGAAAATGTCATCATCACCTTCACAGTTTTCATCATAATAATGAGCTTTCAACGAGCGTCAAATTAACCAACTACATAGGCCGACATAACTCGAACACTGCCCCCAAAGGAAAATACTACGCAAGTAATACTCAACAACAATATATAGTACTCGTTGTAATGAGTTGTGCAAAAAAAATATAAACAACCCTCTCTGCGAGTGCCATCTGCCCGCATTCCCACACATTAGAAACCTACCACATACACAAGCACAGAACCATGCTCGCCCATTTACCTAGCCGTTGTTGCCTCACTATATTGCTCATCATCGCTTTTAATGTTAAGGGCATTAACTGTTGCTTTTTGAGCACGTTTCACCACATAACGACTCCACTCGTATGCCGACTGCGCGCCGCAAATTCACGCGTATGTAGATGAGTGCGAATCGCAGTAGTGTATTCTGCGGTTGAGTACTTCTGTGCTATAGTGGCACGAACAAGCCGGCCATCCACCAACCTCCCACTCAAGCAACTGAAATGTTCCATTTTCAAGTGTAATGTAACGGTGTGATTGCTGCTTCCTGCCTCATTGTGGTAGGTTTCACTCAGCTTCCCCTGTTGCTTTATGTACATAAAAGTGGATGTTGCTGTAATAGGTGTCTCTGTTAATTCTGCTTCACTTCCACTTCTGTTGTGTTTCTTCTTGCGCTGCTATAGCTACGACTTCTACACGCACTCTTCAGCTGAGGTAGTGAAATGTGTTCCTTCATTTTCTTTTAAGCTTCAGTTCAGATCAGCGAACACATTGCAGGTTCAAGGAGGCGATACGCATGGTATCTATTGAAAACAGTGTGTCTGTGACATCTAAATCATTAAGAAAAATTTTAAATTAGGTTAATTTTGTTAACTAGATCTGTTCAAATGTTGAAATTTTTGTGTGAAAATAAAATATGATATAATTTACAAGGACCAGTAACGTGACACAAAAGAAACAACTACTCTTTATAATTAAAGTGTAATAATATTTTTGCCACTTACCATTCGGAACTCACAGAGAGAATGTTGGTTCGAATCTCGGTGAAACACCAAAATTAATAAAAACATTTTTCTAATAGCGGTCGCCACTCGGCAGGCAATGGCAAGCCTCCGGATGTATTTCTGCCATGAAAAAGTTTCTCATAAAAATATCTGCCGTTCGAAGTCGGCTTGAAACTGTAAGTACCTCCGTTTGTGGAACAACATCAAGACGCACGCCACAAATAGGGTGAGGAGCTCGGTCAAGCACCCAAAAAAGGGTGTACGCGCCAATTATATATATATATATTATTTTTGCAACACATCAACAAAGTCAGACATTGCACGAATAATTTGTAGCATACCTTCAATGAGCCTAAATCCTTGATTGCCGCCTTACTAAGGCACTTAATAATTTTAGTAATAATTTCTTTGATTTACTAGATTTTACAGATTTACAATTTTCTAATTGCTTTTTTATGTACAGGATTTTATTAAATATTTATTAATAAAAGTGCTTTAGATCTAATGCAGTCATCATCTAATGTCGTCACAAGCATATGGAGCAATACTTAATTTTACTATTTTGTTTCCGATGATTTCAAAACAATTATATTTATACCGGTTTACAAATAATTGCTCATTTTTTTGTTGATCTATCGGAGACTATATTCACCAAAATTTCCCGCATATGTGGCTTTGCTAATGACCTGGTCATCCTCGCGAGAAATATGAATGTTCTAAAAGAAGTATTCCAAGCACTCCAAATAAAAGCAAAATTCCTCAGATTAAAGGCCAATGAAAGCAAAACGAAATGCCTCGAAAGACTTAACACGTTGAGAAAGGCGCCTGACCTTGCAATTAGTGCTCATAAATTTAAAAGCGTCGATCAAATTAAATCTCAATAAAATGGATGATACAACGATTGCCATCCAAGAACGTGTGCAAGCTGGAAACAGTACATAATATATTTACTTGCAAATTCTTAATACAGAATGTAAGCGATCACAGTAATAAGTTATTGATTCATTTTAGTACAAATAATTCTTTCTTCTTTTCTACACTTAACAAAACTATAAAATATTATCCAGTGGCAACATATGGATGTGAAATGTGTACACTGAAAGCAGATACAATTACAAAATTAAACATCTCGGAAAGAAGAATACTGAAAAGAATACTGGGTTCAGTACGAGAAGAAAATTGCCTCTATCGCATCAGATGTAAAAACAAGCTAGAGGAATTCCTTCAAGGAGAAAATGTCGTGAGGTTTGTTAAATCGCAGCGTATCCGATGGCTAGGACGCATTTGCAGAATGCCAGATGAAAGAATACCGCGCAAAGTTGTGGATGCACGCATGTATGGTGAAAAGCGAAGGAGGCGACCGCAGAAAAGATGGTAGGACGATCTAAGAAGCATAGGAGCAACAAACCCTCTTAGAACGGATGTAAAAATTATGGAAGAAGCTAATGCTCAGACCGAGCTGTAGTGCTATGCATGATGATGAGGAATAATTTTTTTAATCAAGAGTCAGACTATCCGATTTCTACGTTATATAGGTCGCCTAGTCCTAAAATAAGTAATATATCAAATCAAAGGTTATTAAATTTGCCGTCATTCATTCATTCTCAATATTTCATTGAGAAACTATTGTATTTTTAACGAAATTTTTATGATCTACCTTTTTTCTTTGATCCAGAACTGTAATTTGGTGGCATCTCGAAAACTACATGACAGAAAAGAATTATGTGGTTTATCGAACTCCGATTTTCCGATTTTACATAGAAAGAGTATTTTATTTTATTTCGTTCTTGAAATAAAATGGTCTGAACTGAGCCACTACTAGACAAACAGGTTTTTTTATCAAAATGTGCCAAAGTAGTAGCTCTGTAACTCTCAAACATCTCTACATTACCTCAAATCGTGCTGTTTGCATAGTCAAAAGCTTCGGTAACTGACTGACTGCTTGTTTTTCTGCCTCCTAGCTAAGTTAATAGGTGGGTGGATATTTTGCTAGTAAGTTGACTGTTCGCCTTGCTGCCTGCTTGAGTGGGCATAATGTTCTTGCCATTTTCTCCTTCCGTAGCGTCTGCACATGTCTGTACATACTTGTACGTATGTATATTGTCTCGCCGCATCTCATACACAACACTTGTATTTATATGTATTTATAGACAGAACGCACGTGTTGTTGTTATTATACTCGTATGTACTATATGTACACAGCGTCGAATTCTTCTTAGGCGCTTTTTGTTGCTGCTCTCGTATTTTTTCAGTTGATATTATTATTGCTGTTACTGTTGCTACCACTGGCCCATTGACGCTTTTAATGACGCTCCGCTTTATCGCGCGCGCCACAGAATTTCTTCTAACACACCTCACCTCGTTTCGTCGTGTGCTTATGGACGGGTGCTGTGTGGTGAAATGGTGCTGTTAGCCGTTTTAACTATTACATTCGCCACACGGTACTCTCCACTCCGTTACGCGACCTCGCATACTAGTACGTATGTAAGTATGTATGTAGGTATTTCTGCTGCTGTGCGCTGCTGCTCAATTCTTAGTGGGTGGGTTTTGGTTAGTGACTGGCTGTCGTTCTTTCCACGTGTGCGCGTGTATGTACTTGTATTAATTTGTGGTTATTGTTGTTGCAGTTGCTGCTGCTGTTTCATTTTCATTTTCAATTTCGTTATCGTTTTCATTTTCGTTTTGCTTGCGAAAATTTCACTCAACAGTAGTAAAACAACCGGTGTCGACTGATGATTTGCAAAGCTGAGCGGAGAAAAATTGCGCTACGTTCTTTTATTTTTGTTGTGTTTACTAATTAAAGGAATATATATTATACTACTGCAACAGCAACAACTCATAATATACAAATATATGTATATACATATTTAAGAAGAAAATTTAAAAAATATACCAAATATACAAAATATCAACAACAACAGCAATAAGCATAAAATCAAAAATAAAGAAAAGTGTGTACCTCTCTAGTAAAAAACGAAATTAAAAACGGCACGAAATATTGAAGTACGTCGATTTTGCGTGCATAAAAAATTTTTCATTATTATTTCAAAAAGGTGCGAATTGAAATATTATTAAGTATCGATTAAAGATGAAATTGGTTTTTATAGCCATATATTGTATACAATATGCGTATGTGTGTGTGAATGCGAAAAAATTAAATCATTAAGCGTCAGCGTTGGCTGAAATTGGTGGCTACAAGCTGATAACAGCAACAACTACTACGAGTACACCAACTTTAGCGCCGGGTAATTCCATTTCAATTAAAGTCCACTTAAATATTAAAGAAAATATGGCAATTTCTCTCAATTAAAATAAATCGTTTTGGAAATGTTTATTTCATGATTGAGTGCTACTTGATGGGTGTACATATATATGTATGTATGTGTGTATGTGTATATATGAATATGCAGTTGCATTTATAGACCCATATGCATTGTATGTGCAGGTGTGTAGTTAATGCCATTGATGCGTGCATTTGGAGCGTGTTGATCAAGTGTTGTTGGCTAAAATGTTGACAGTAAATTGATACAACAAAAACGTTTACTTAGCATAACAGCAATGCAAACAGAATTTCGCTGATGAAATGTGAAATGTGACAATAACTGTACAAACGTACAGACATACTCGTACTTAAACGTAAATCTCACACAACAATACCAACCGCTGCCCTACTCCTTGCTGGCTAATTTCTACTACCAATTCCCTCTGTGACTGCAATAATTTCATCGGTATTACTGAGTTATGCAGCGATTTTACATTCCAGATATTTATTTTTGGCTTGTACCTCAAACGCTACTAATTATTATTTAATAAATATTTATACATATACTAAGTGCTATATACTCATATATAAGTGCTACGTATGCGTCTGTACTGCATAGAACCCATCAATTTCGTACTGATTTGTGAAGTGCATAGTGCAGAATATGCAGCAACATACATACATACACATATCCATATATACAAATTAACTAGTGTCATACACACCATTACACACACATGCACACATGTACATATGTATGTATGTATGTATGTACTGCAGAAAGACTAAAAGTCTTAAAACAACGCATCGCAAAGAAAACAGAAAAGCACGGCTAAAATTGTATTGAAAGAAAATTCGCACTAATTGTGTATATTTTTGCTTTAGTTGGAATATTTAAATACACGTACATACCATACATACATACGCCACGCTTATATACAAGCATAAGTAAATATGCACATATGCATGTATATGTACATGTAAGCCTATATTTGCAACTTGTAAATTGTGCCCAGTTCATAGTCAACGACGCGGTGTTACAGTGTAACGGCTAGTGCACTTTCTTCGTTGAATTTAACCAAATACGATTGTGCTTACTCTAACATACGAAACATACTTACATTTACAAAATGCTAAAATTATGAAGAAATTCTCAAAATAACAAAAACGTACGTAAAATGTACTAGAACGAATTAAAAGTGCTTTACAGTTGGATAAACACCACCAACACTACTTATGAAGCTGTTCGTAAAGAAATGTTTGTGAAGTGAAGTGCTCTTGAATGATAAAACACAGTGGCATCTACATACATACATACATGTATATATGTATACTCATGTGCATAGGCATACAGAAATACTGACTCTAAAACCAAAATATTGCCATAAATGGTAATCAACTATTTTTAAGTGAAACAGAAATCCCAGGTAATCTTCATCAACCAGAAGTTTTGAAAATTTTAATGACAAATTCATTTCCCAAACCGGCAACCTGAGTAAAAGGGTATAGGAGTATATGAATTTGTGTACAAATTTAAAGTGAACGGTGGCTATAAAATAAAATAAAGCAAGTAAGAATCACGTATTCCTCTTTTCTGCTTCCCCTTCTCCTTCAATGTTACCGCAATATACGAAATTAGGCGTCGAAGTGAGAATTTTCACCTTTGACGGCAACCAACCCACCTAACCTAAACTAACTTAATTGCCGATCGCTACTGTTTTGCTGAAATTTACTATAATTTTAGTCCTGCAATTTACTTTGGGTGACGTGTAATAAAACTCCGATAACTTTTTTACGTTACTATATATTTGAAAAAAATTTTTTTTTTTTAGTTACAGTAATTCTAAAATTGTTATCATATTTTGTAAGACAGTTACATTTGTGTAATGGTACTTTAAAAGTATTACCATGACGTTTTTTTGTCCATTGTACAATTTTTTCAAGTATAGAGGAATATGAAATTTTTTAAGAGAAAAAATAGTACATCGCTATCTGAGCTTTCCTCTATATAACTATTCGAATCACTGTTGTCACTTTCGCAATTATTCGACACATCAGAAAAATATTTAAACACTTTAACGTACGAGTATTTACAAATCCCTCCGAAATAAATATCCCATTCAAAATTTACATAGAAACGCAGTTAATAATTAATTGTTTATTGTGTTTAGAATCAGCCCAAGACCTGCTGAATCGTCATATTTAAACCAGGAAGTATAATATTTCTGACTTACATATAAAGGGTTTTCCAATAACAGGTGTTACAGGTGAATGGATTGCGCTATCGAGAGATGATTAACGATTTTTAATGGCCGGAAATGGATGATATTGATCTGGACAACGTTTATTTTCAACAAAACGGCGCTACGTGCCACACAAGCAACGAAACCATTGATCTTTTACGGAAAAAGTTTCCGGACCGTGTTATCTCTCGAAATGGTGATCGCAATTAGCCCCCAAGACCTTGTGATTTAACACCGTTGTGATTTTTTTCTTAGGGGTCACGTGGAAGAGAAGGTCGACTCCAACAGCCCAGGATCGATTCAAGACCTCAAAGGTGGAATTCGTGAGGCTATCGAGGACATAGGGCAGCCACTTTGCAATTCGATTATGGAAAATTTCATGAAAATAATGTTGTCCTGTAAGCGTGGTCGTGGTAGTCATTTGCCTGATGATATTTTCCACTATTAACGGCATACTTTCCTCTTTATAATAAAGTAAACATCGATCATTTATATTAAAAAATACAATTTTTCTTTGAATATCAAAGTAACACCTCTTATTAAAAAAACCCTGCATCTTAATTCCTGCCGTCACTGATGGGGCATAGGGTCTCCTAACTTATTTTACATATACCTATCTAATATTAAATATATTTCTCAATAATTGCATATTGAAATATTACGTTCATTTTTTATAGTAGAAATTGTCTACATATTTAACATCTTTGGTGGAAAAAAGTTAATGGCACATAAACTTTTCGCTTTGCATTTTTTCTATCGTTTTTTTTATATTAGAGCTACTAAATATTTAAAGACGCATTTATTTTTTTTATGTGGCATTTTTATTGGTGAGTGATCAATCGAAACTCAAATTTAAATCCACAATTTTGAGGTAATTGCGTTTTTGCGAAATTGCAGTAAAAGTTTGCGTACAATGATTATACTAAATATATCATGTGAATTTATATATGTGGCCGAAAATCAGTGTGAATATTCCTTCGCTTCTCACTTGCACTTTATTATACTCGTACTGAAGTTTATAGTGATTTCGTTTTTTCAAAACAGGAAAAATTTTGCCTTTTCATTACATTGTACACGAAAAAGTGTAAGAATTCAAAAAGTGTTCGATTCAAAAATACATGTAATCCGGTGAGAAAATTCTATATACGATTCTAAAAATGCCACGTTCAACGAGTGCAAAGGTGCAAATTTTCTCCCTTCAGAAGTTTAGGCAGCGGAGTTGATAGTCCTGAAAATCAGCTAACTAAAATGTTAATATTAATAAAGAAATGCGTGTGCCAGACGAAGATAGACGCGCAGTGTTTTGTGATTTTTTCTGAGTAGGTAGAAAAACATGCCAGGGTTGAGCGCAACACTAAAAAATTTGTAAGCCATGGAAGAGCACGAAAACACCATCAATGAGATATAAAACTACTTCCTTCAAAATTTTCTAAAAATTTTTATTGAAAAATTTTGATTTGGCGCTTACGCCCTTTATTGGGTATTTGGCCGAGCTCATTCCACTATAAGTTCCACATTTTGATACCTCTTTGAATTCTCTCAAATATTTTTCAAAGTTTTGAACTTGGATCTACTTTGCTCATATTATTGAATAAACTAAATTTTATAAAAAAATTATTAAAAATAATTTACTTAAAATAAAAATCATTGTGAATATTTGAAAAATAATTCAAACTCCCAAAAAAATATACTTTCAATACCAGAATTTTTTTTTTATATTTGACATCTTAGAAAAATATCGAAACCTACATCAGACTTTTTAAAAACTGCGCACTTTCAGTGCTTTTAACCCATTTTCGGCAGCTGGTCGATTTTTCGACCACCAACTTCGGACGTAAACTTTAGTGGTCGAGAAATCGACCGCTGGCCAGGAACTGTCATGTAGGATAGAACAAAATCTAGCAATATTTTTTTCTTATTGAAAGAGATGGAAGTGATTATCTTTGTGGTATAGGAAAGGTACTACCCCTTCAGGGAAAATCACTACTAGTGAACCAAAATTCTAGTTCAGCACTAGTACCTTACCTCCAAAATCGAACCTGTCCTATATTGGATGGTACGGGACTATTAGAAAATACCTACAAATCGAACTAGTTCTCATTCGTCTAATATCGAACTAGGGCAGAACTATCCTAAAAGGGATGCAGCGGTGGAATGTTGGCATTCCGCTAAGATTTTTAGTTCTAGAGTTTTTCGCTTGAGTAAATCGGGTTTTGCCCGTCCCATATGGCGAAAACCCAGAGATTTTCAATACACAAGGACCGCAATAAATGTGGAAGCAATCAAATTGGAAGAAATGTTTTCTGAAATTGGTAAGCAATCAATCCTTTTTGTATACGTATATATAATTGCACTATTTTGTAGGCTCAAAATCCCCCTATGATCTCTTTACATTGTTTTTTGATCACAAATATTACCACTTTCACAAATGAGTATGCAAACCAACACAATGCTCCAATTAACATCACGCCAATCGAAATACGTAGGTTTATTGGAATATTGTACCTATCGGGGTACCATACTTTGCCACACCTTGACCACTACTGGTCTGTTCGACCGGACATGGGAGTTCCAATTGTGAAGCAGGCTATGAGTCGTAATTGGTTTAAAAAAATTAAGCAGTTTTTCCATCTCGCTGACAACACGAATTTAAACGCAGCAGACCGTATTGCGAAAGTTCTTCCTATTACTGACGCTCTCAACAAAAAGTTTATGTAGTTTGGAGTCTTTAGCCATAATCTCTCTATAGACGAACAGATGATTCCATACTTTGGACGCCACTCCTGCAAAATGTTTATCAAGGGAAAGCCAATCCGGTTTGGGTTGAAAACATAGTGCTTGTGATCTGAAAGTGGGTACTTATTTTCTAGTTCATTGTACGGGGGAGCAGCAACCCCTCACGATAAAACTATTGGTCTAGGCGCACAAACAGTCTTAGACTTGCTTGCCAATGTATCTGACCCCGAGTGCCACATCATTTTCTTTGATAATTTTTTTCTCTTCATACCATCTAATGTGCCCTCTGAACGAACGTCGATTTTTTGCAACTGGTACTATTCGCGAAAATAGAATGGGCGATTCTCCTTAGAGAAATTTAAAAAAAGAAATACGAGGAACATTTGACCAACTACTTGATCATCAGCAAGAAATATTTACTGTTCGGTGGAATGATAATGCTGTAGTCAATGTTATAACTAATAACTCCACAGTCAATCCAATTATTAGCACTAAAAGATATTGTTCGGAAGAAAAAACAAACTATCACTATCCCGCAGCCAAAAGCTATTCAAGAGTATAATCATGGCATGGGTGGTGTGGATCTCCATGATAATGCGGTGGCAAAGTATAGAATAAAGTCACAACAGAATTATTGAATTACGACAAGGACGAGGACGAGTATGAAAACGAACATGGAGATGAAGGTCCATCGAACCTTCCTCGGATCAATGAAAGACATGAGAAGCATTGAAAACAAATTTTGGCGGTGTAAATTTTGCAAGAAACATACTATTTTTACTTGCAAAAAGTGCAATATTCATTTACATATGTACTATATGTTTTGATGATTAACATAAAAATTTGTAAGCTGACTTTTCTATCAATAAAATAACAAAAAAATATTTGTATTTGAAATAAAATGAAATAAATTGACTTCGTGTGCTAAATTTTTTTCATAAATGTTGTATTTTTTTTTTAATATATTTGACGGTTTTTGGCCAGTGGTCGATTTTTCGACCAGTCCATATCTAAAACACCGATGGTCAGAATTTTTTTTTTTTTAATTTTTCTTGATTATGGTCCTATAAGCACTGACTAAAAAGGAAATGGAAAAATTATGTCGAATTCTTGTAGCGGCCGAAGATGGGTTAATTAACATTGTGTAACCAAGACAAGGCATGGGTACCTCATATTGTCTGTCTGCGACAACAGTCCAATGGAAGAAAATTTGAAAGACCATTCCAAAATATTACAGAAAAATTTTTCTAAAACATGTGGTAACATTCTTTAATTTTTTATACAAAATAATAAACTCGTTAATATCAAAAACAAAACTGTTAGTAATAAACTAATCGTTTTTTTTTCTTAATCAGAGTCCTACGAATACTCAATAACAATAAAAAAAAAACAAATTAGAAAAAAATGATGTTGATTAGTGTAATCTTCTGTTACTTGGTGTACTTCAATAAAGAAAAATTGTTGTTTAGCTACCATTTTATTATCTGTATGTTGTGCGTCGAATTCACAAAAGGCCCAGTTTTGTCGCGCGACAACTTTTGACTTTTGTACCAGGCTATTGCAATGTCTCGCCTGCTTTCACTGTTCGTAAACATTTGGCCACGAACTTGACTCATATACATTGACAAGTATAAATACCTAATTTTCTGATTTAGCTGCGTGTGACATCTGGCTAATCAACAAACTAAAAGAATCACAAGGGAGCATCTTTTACGAGTGCACAGAAGAGAATTAGTGTAGAAGTGCGAATGTGAATTCAGAAACTTTTCGGAAATCGCGTGTAAGAAGTATTTCGAAAATTAGAAAAAATATTGATATGCGCATACACCCTTGTTACCAAGTTTCAAGTAGTTTTTTGTATTTAATTTTTAATGCATTCAACAACAAGGACCGTGTAACTCAAAGCTCTTAACTTTGCTCAAAATTTACAAAAACTTGTTTTAATGTTTTAAAAATTTACTACCGAAATTCTAAGTCCGGTGGTCAAAACTTCAAGATTTTTGTGCTTAATAATAATCCCAATAGACGGGCTGTGCGTACTATAGTCGATAAATAGAAGTCAGCAGGATTTTCTGCAGTTCGAAAGAACTTGAACTGTAATGCTCTCTATTTGTAAAAACAAAACAACATTACACCCGTCACAAATGCTGGTGGAGGTGAAAAAGATCAAATGGAATGAACTCAATTGAATTAGTATTGTATTGTGCACATGGAATTTATTCTATGCCTCGGTTCAAGCGGCTTGCTATGAAAATATGAAACCATTTTGACACACCCCCCATTTTACATACATTTCTAGTTGAAACTCAAAATCGTGCAGTATATTTGCAATTAAAGGTTACTATTGGTTGGTTCACATTTCCCTAAGGTGTTCATTACTTCAAATGCTCAGTAATTCATAGCAGAAATGCATTTAATCGTACCTCAAGTTGGTTCTGTTTCCTTATAAATGCACTTGATGCCGTAACATTTAATTTTCAAAATGGCTCCATGGAAATCAGTTCATTGAATTCATATGCAAAAATTATCGGAATTGTTGGCACACTATGAAGTGGTAGCTATTGTTGAAGTCTAAGGCATGTTAAGAATTTTGGTAAGATGTTTCTAAATGATGGCGTCATTATGGAAATAGGGCAGTCTCCATATGACATTTCTGTTTTAATGCAGTTTTTCCACATAGTCCACAGAAGGTGCGGAAATGGAATAAGACTCAACATTGGATGTTGTGACGACTTATGTCACTTTTGTGCCTCTTTTGCATTTTAGGAGGCACTATTGGAATAAACGCTAATGTCGGTGTAACACAGATATGCAGCAAATTACACATTTTTAATGATAATTTCAATTGCCCTCAAATCTTTTATAAGGCGTCTTCGATTCACCATGCGTTAGCGAGTAGCGAATAGATAAATCAACTGGTATAAATAAACATATATGTATTTGTAGCACTGGAAAAGAGCTGTCAAAAATTATATTTGTTTGGAAGTGCTAAATGAGTATTAGTAAGACCGCGTTCATACAGGTAAAGCTTTGTTGCTTCATCACTGCTACTTGTAATGCTCTGGTTCTGTCAACGCCCCTTGTGTACTCGTTTTTCTCATTGTTGTTGTTGACTCCAAACTAGAAACTGACAATTGCAAGGTGTGTAAACATGATGGACAACACCAAAAGAGATTTCGAAGTTGTTGAAGCAACAAAGTTCTCCCTATGTGGATGCGGTATAGGGAAACCCTGTTGAAAGAGAGTTAGCAACATTGAGTTATACCAATTTTATGAGGTATACCTCTATTGCAGATAGAGAAGTGACGAATCATAGGCGCCTATAGAAAATTTTTCCCGTTTTTCCGTATAAAATTGTGACCGGTAAACTGAAAAAGTAGTTAATCGATTTGGTTAAAGTTCGAAACATTCTCGCAGCCAAACGAACCTAAATATTTTGTTCCAAAATCTACTCTATAGGTGGCGCTGGGACCGGGATGTCCCTCAAATACGTATTTTTGATACGTTTTAGCACAGATACTAAGCACACAGTATCTACACAAAGAGAAACATCTTATTTTTATTTATCTTGTCTTTATTTATTTTTTAATTGAACGCGTGCACTGTGTGCCATACATTGGTTTTCAAGAGGATATCCCGAGCTACAAGGCACAATAACTTTAAAAGCCAGTAGTTAGTTGAATCACAGTGACCCAACGAGCTGTAAATTACAAATAAATAAATCAGCAAACCCACCCATCCTCAGGTAACGCTCCCCTTACCCCCTATTTATTGTGATTAGAATTATAAATTTGTTTGAATGTCATCGATAATGAAATGCACCAGCGGTACATTTAGTTCTTTCAATAATCGCTTGTTGTATTTTGCAGTCTAACTAAACAATTCTAAAGTTTTCATCTATGGGAAATTAAGCCTATGCAAGGAACATCCTCCTAATATCAATGACGATGAAGTAAAAACGTGCTTTAATTAGCCATAATATCAAATTTTTATTTCAAAATTGATTGAATGCAAAAAACTTATGTGTACCACATTAGGTTAAGTTAGGTTTATCTCCTTTTTAAGCCCTTTTTGGGAGAATATAAATAAGTTTTAAAATTATGCCAAAGACATTCCAAATAATAATGATAACCTATTGTATAATCAAAAGAAAAATAAGTTTTAAACTCCTAGATAATCACAAATGTATGTTAGGATAATGCTAAATAATCTAATTTTATCATAACTTTGTAAACTCCTATGTTAAAATGATTTTGGGCAATAAATGAAATGAAATGAAATGAAAGGTTAAGTTAGGTTAGATTACGTTTATTGCCGAATGTAAAGAGCCCACTTAGGCTTGGAAGCCCATTATGATGCCATTTGTTTGGGCACAAGTCTGCCCTCTAATTCTCGATGTGGTGAAACCATTGGGTTTCTTTGATAAACGATGGCTAGTCTGCCAGACACCCAAAGATGTAAAAAGCGGCATCGCATTCTGGCAAGAGCAGAACAGCAACAGGGAAAATGTTTAACACTCACCATCTCCTCCTTGTTTCTGCAGCTGCGACAGAAGTCGTTAGAGGGAAACCCATACACTTTCCATTGAGCAGTGTCCGGTGATGATGCCAACTACTGCACTAATGGAATGCCAGTCTAGATTAATGAGGATCCTAGTTCTGTGTTAACTCCTTCTTGGTCAGACCTGTCTAGTTACCTCACAAGTACGGAGCCCACTTCCATCTACTGTGAACCTTGCGATGTAGACAGACTTAAGTTGCGTATAAACTCTTTAATCTTTCTATTTTCAATCTTTACTTACATTTGCTAAATATAATTTTAATTCAGTGAGTATAACTTAATGAGCCTACCAAACGTTTTTTTGTTTTGTTTTTATTTTGCAAATGTTTTTAATACTATGAACATTTTGCATGGCGAAAAGTAATTAGTTAAAAATGATGGTAGACTAGAGTTCACTCGTAGAAATAGACAATTTATATTGTATTTCTGACAAATTTAGTGTACAAAAATCTCAATAAGAGCATTCAAACTTTGAAAATAAATAATATTAAATAGAAGAAAAAACAAGACTAAGTCAGTTTTCTTGCCAAATTTGATAGTTGTTGCTTTACCAAGATGGCTGATATACACCGTCAAAATTTAAACGCATCAAGGAGGCAACCCTTTATGTTGTGATAATCGTTTCATTTATTTTTATGTAACCCAGTAACCAATTTTAGATTCAACATCGTCTTTTGAAGGCTGCGTCATCTAATTGGTCGTCAAACCATAAAAATGGAAAGACCCTAACTCATATCTTTACCAAATCGAGTGTGCAACGGAATTTGATGTCTATCCTCTTACAAATTCACTTAAAAAATTTTACATTACTATAGAAACTAATGGGTTTATCTTTTTCCTATAAAGTGACAAAAATATGAGCTTGAGCCTTTCTATATTAAGGTTGTTGTTTGAAAAACTCACAAATATAAAAGAGCAATAATAATAAAAAAGGAAATGTTTCTCGTAAATTAAATTGAATCTAGCTAGAGTAACACCTCCTGTATCAACAATGGAATATTCTAGAATAAAATTATATTAGAAAAATTCAGATAATAACCTATTTTAGTACAACTTGATAACTTAAATTGCAGTTGTCAGTAGTAATTTTAAAGGCACTCATTTAATAGCATTCCCCCCCTTTAAAAACTTTCACATATTTCTGCACCACTAAATGGCCTATAAAGGTATATTCTGTCTGCGGAAAATTGCTTGACGTCGGTAGTGGCATTTGTAATCCTTGTGGCTTTTTCAAAAGAAGCTCTAAATTAAATGCATGTCAGAATACATTTTCACGAAAAATTTGTATCCTTCAACTTGTAAAACGGAAACGTAAATTGGTATTTGAATGTTAAGAAAAGGAAGCCAAAAGGAAGAGCACAAAAATTCAGACATATGCTAATAGGAAAGTGAAAAACGAAAGTTAGAAGAAAAAAATAAAAAACAAATCACAAAACTCTTTCTTTTCGAAGGCAGCGAATAAAAATGTGTTTATCTTTCTTTACATTTTCTTTGTTTTTCAAGGTGGGTGTCAATTTCCCGAGATTCTTATCGGTAACAGTACACTGTTATTGTTGCACCAGCTCCCCTCTATGTGATATGTGTTTAAAACAACAAAAAATGTAGTATATTGACAACAAACAAGAAGAGTAAATAAACAACAACACGATTATAGGTACGAAGAAAAATAAAAACTGAGAGTTATATTGACAACTAAAGTGCCGAGCATGCGGGAGTGTATGTGTGTGTGTAGAGAGAGTGTACGCGTCTGCTTCACAGTCAAAGGGTATTACAATAATAATAATAAAAATGGCTGGAAGGTACGAGACACCACGGTTCGGCTATGTCAACCTTTTCCCATCCATTACAGACGTCGCACAAATAGCCACAAAAGTACAGCCACATACATACATATGTGCACTTTTCTGTAATTTCGCTTTCTATACTGTGCAGTCAACCACATAAGTAGTCTCAGACACGCATTACATTGTGGTTCTTCTGCTTTTACTCTCTTTAGTTTCCAATTAACTACTTGTTTTTTGTTTTTTGCACAAGTCGTCTTCGTCTTTGCTCTATGGGAACTCACCATATTTGTGGGCACGTTTCACAAAGCACCTCAAACGGAGCCGCAAATCGCATTTGTCAAGGAAATTAAGCTGTCAATTAACATGAGCACATAAATTAGCACAAACGCCATGACCAACGCTAGAGAGCTAGTCAATACTATTCGCAAGCACATACGCAAACATACAAACATATTCTATAGTCTATGTACATATGTACATACATATGTATGCACAGGACTAATGTGTAGATAGTACACCTTTATAAACTAAGCTGATAGAGGCATTCAAGCAAGTGCGTAGGTGCATAGATGTATGTGCATAAGTGTATGAATGTGCGTATATGCATAAAGTTTTCCATTTACATAGATGGCAGCCATGCATAGCCTTTTATTCACATACATTCGTGCGAGTGAATATCACTGCATAAGCAGTTGATAAGTAAGTCAGTGGGTTTATTATCATTTTTCAGCAAATTGTCATAGCAGCCAGCCGAATGGATTTCTCTTATTCTATTATATATATAAAATGTCGAACATCTAAGAAAATTTATAGCACCAAATATCAGTATAAAAGTAAAATTGTCATTTCGATACCAACTTACAGTATATAACTACCTTGGAGAGACAGCAAAAGTTATATCTGCATGTATGTATGTTTTGGATAGGTTTATGTATGTATTTATGGATATAGAAATTACTTTTCAGCGCCAAAACAAAATAAAAAAGAAAGCAATCGTAAAAATTTTGATTCCATCAACATCATAATCCTCGACATCAACGTCGAGCCAACGGCTAAAACCCAGTAAACAAATGTTGATGAGTTTGTCAATAAAGCTGGTGTTTTGAGAAGTAAACAACATTTTTTATCAGTACATTTGTTCGACTTTATTGCCTCGTAAATATTTCTGTGGCACTTGAGGTTAATAAATAATTTCACGCATATGAGTTAACTATCCTGTATGTCCTACCTACTGTGTGTTATGAAGAGAGCATGCGGCTACATTTTTACATCATTAGCGTCTATACATATATAATATTACATCCAAATTATATTGGCATCCAAGTGCTCAATCATAGTTGATTTATCGGCGTCAACCCGTAGTTTGACGTTGCCTTTCAAAAAGTGGTTCAAAATAATATGTGCTGGCCGGCCAATTCACTAGCCTATTTCAGAAGATTATTTGATTTGTCCCAATAGAGCGAATGATTCAAATTTTGCGCAGATGTACTCTATTATTTTAAGGGTATATTTTTGAGCTCTGTGGCTCATAAAGTGCGGTGGATATGCAGTTGAAGTTCTAGTAAGCGCGCAGCTGTCAGCTTCGGCATCAACAAAACGAAGTTAAAAGCGTTAACAGATGGAAAATTTGAAACCATACCGACCACCCACATGCATATGTACATATATGGAATGTTTGATGAACTTGTTAAGAACTACTTGGTATACAAAGCAAATGGAATCCGAGGCAAATAATACAGCTTACGAGAAAACAGAAAAATCAAGATAAGCTATTCTGGTTCATATTTCTTAGCCATTTCTTCATTCCGAATCATTTGGAATGGTTTTCTCGCCCGAAAAGTTTGTTTAATCCTTTTAAAACAAAAATTGTATCAAAAAAGTTACCCTATTTTTTATTTTCGCTATTTTGCACACAATTCTTCAGTCAGTTAACACATGAAAACCATAAATAATTTAGTAAGTAATTGTATTTCGTGGAGTAGAATTGATTGGGCCAATGACCGTGAGCAATATCGAAAATATGGTCACCATTTCTAGTGACGCATATTTCAGCTCTGTTACTGCATTCTCCATAACATTTTCGAGTATTTTTGGGATTATGGTAACGATTTTCTTCCGAAGTTTTATTAGGAGCCCCTAAAGAGGCCCACAGTACATGCTCCGCCGTTATCAAATAATCAGTCACGCTACCGCCATCGTCTTCCTCGAGAAACAATGGCCCGATAGTGGCGTAGTGCACACAGAGACATTAACACCATGCACAGTTCACGGATTTTCAATGGTCAAACTCGAACATTTCATGATCACTGATGGCTGGCCCATCGCTATGCGGAATTTTCGCGCACTGAGATATTCCAAGTGTTATTTATAAACTAAAATTAAGCGATTTATTCGCGCTTTGCGGCTGTTGACCGTTTATAAAACGCAACATGGTTGTCCCAAGTTCACATGAGTCATTTATAGATGGAACACCCTGTACTACTAAAGCTGCAATTCATCTGCTCATGAACATAAGCTCCTTAAAATTGGTTACTTGCAACATTTTTTATAAGCCTATTTTAGTAATCCTAATAATTTTTTGCACTTGAAAGTCTATTAAAGGTTCAACTACTTCATGAAGTCTCAATTGTTTTCCCTAAACAAAATATTTGTGAAAGTAAATTGACACAAAAGGTCATGTCAATCTATTCATATCTTTTTTTCTAATAATTTTTTTCGGCTTCGGTAACTTTTGTTTATTAGGTAGCTACACACATTCACACATGCATACATACTTGTGCAACAAAGCATGCAAATAAAAGCACATAGTTAGCACCTATAGAAAAAAGCAAACAATTTTGTGATTCGCGAAAACTCAGCAGCTATTTGTTTTCCTGTCAGCCAAACTGTCTATTTGTGTCGACTATCCGTCCATTCGAATGTCCCCCTAGTTTTCGCTTCCCGACGTGCCTTATTCCCAGTGGTGAAATAAATCTAATATTCATTAATTTCACTGTAAGGTGTATGTACATAACTCTTTCAATGTGGTATAAATTTGCATATGTATGCGAGTATGCATGTTAACATTGACCTCCCTAGCGGGTACATACGAGCTGTAATTGGTTTGAAAGTAATTCGCTGCGAAACAAAGCTTATTCCTATGATTTTTTTTTGTACTCACTTAAATTAAAATTCGACTACATAAATAATTTCAATCTTACTCTTTCATTCACATACAATCACATATGCATATATGTGCATATGTGTATACAAAAATTCACGTCTACACTTAGTAGGTGTCGTCATGTGAGAATCGCAACTTTGTTTCACTGAAATGTTGATTTACATTCGTTGAGTCGAATATTTAACATCACCCCAAAGGAGAAAATATACAGAAATCTCAGTACCTGTGTACGTATAGTAAATGATCAAATGGAATTAAGTAAGATATGCTGAAGTATGAAGAGTAAAACGTAAGATGAGGAATTCCAGAGCTTTGTAGATAATTTTTCTTATTGTTTGAGTAAAGCCGTGTGTCCACTACCAAGTTATCTTGCAGAAGTTGCTTCCAGAAGTTTTTGTCGTGTAAACACGTATTACGCGGCCGCCGTAGCCGAATGGGTTGGTGCGCGACTACTATTCGGAATTCACAGAGAGAACGTCGGTTCGAATCTCGGTGAAAACACCAAAATTAAGAAAAACATTTTTCTAAAAGCGGTCGCCCCTCGGCAGGCAATGGCAAACATCCATTTCTGCCATGAAAAAGCTCCTCATAAAAAATATCTGCCGTTCGGAGTCGGCTTGAAACTGTAGGTCCCTCCATTCGTGTAACAACATCAAGGCGCACACCACAAATAGGAGGAGGAGCTCGGCCAAACACCCAAAAAGGATGTACGCGCCAATTATATATATATATATAAACACGTATTAGAAGTCGACTTCCAGAAGTTACGGATTGCAAAAGTTACTTGCAGCAATTATGTGGAAACACGTGTTTGTTGCCTGGAAGTAACTTGAACGACTTGCTGTCAACTACAAGTGTTTTGAAGACTTGCAGAAGTAATATAATAAGTATACGTGAGTTTTACAAACGACAGTTTAACAAACTTCGCTCAACAATCACTTCACTTACGCATTGGAGTAAAAGAGCATAGCTTCAGTTAGAAAATGTTTCCCCATGCGATTCATTTAACTATAATTTGTTTAGGCAATTTAACTCATTGAATAAATTATTACTCATCAATGCTATTATCAGGACAGTCCATAAATTCGTGCGTATTTTACCCATAATTTCACTTTTGTACCATTTTTGCATACAAAAAATTATTCGCGGAATATAACAGAACTATTTATATTTTCTTTGATATGTTGTGCATTCAACAAGTGATTTTAATCGGAAATAGAAGTACGTGTTGTTAAAAAATAAAATGGAATATTCGAACGCGTATAAGAGGCATATTTTGTATTTTTTTGTAAAAGTGGTTTTTTATAAAAATGCAACTGCTGCTGCAGAAATAAACACTGTTCACGGAGAGGATACCGTGAGTGTAAGGACTGCGCAAAAGTGGTTTTCAAAATTCCGAAGTGGTAACTGCGACGTGGAGGATGCCCCGCGCGCTGGTCGTCCTGTCCGGTCGTCTTTAACTCCGACGCCTTGCTCGAACTCGTGGAAGCTGAGCCAAATTTGACAGTCGATATGATAGCTCAGAGGTTAAATTCATCGCATGGAACAGTTCACAGGCACCTGGTTCAGTTGGGAAAGGTTTCAAAGCTGGGAAAATAGGTTCCGCGTAGACTTTCCGTCACCAACCTTCAGCAGAGAGTGAATGTGTGTTCTCAGCTGCTGCAACGGCTTGAAAATGAAATTTTTTTTTAACCGTATCGTTACTGGTGATGAAAAATGGATCCTTTACAATAATAATATAATAATCCTGTTCGCAAACGCCAATGGTTAGATAAAGATGAAACACCAGAACCGACCCCTAGAGATGGCCTTCACCCCAAGAAGATTGCCCTGTCTATTTGCTAGGATATGGCTGGTATTGTTTATTATGAACTTCTGGAACCAAACCAGACGATAACTGCTGATTATTATTCCCAACAGCTATCAAACCTGAATGAGGCGCTTAACAAAAATCGACCGTCTTTAGTGAATAGACGCAAAGTTTTGTTTTACCACGACAACGCAAGCTGAACGAGCTTGGATGGGAGCTAATGCCGCATCCACTGTACTCTTCGGATATTGCACCTTGTCATTATCACCTTTTCCGTGGACTTCAATCCCATATGAGTAACTACTCCTCAAAAGAAGCTATAAAAAGGGATATCGAAGCGTAGTTTGGCTCCAAAGACAAACAATTTTTTAAGCAGGGAATTATAAATTGGCCTAAACGTTGGGAAGACATTGTAAATATTGAAGGAAAATACATATATTATTATTAATGAATACTTTAAACATCTTTTTTATTAATTTTAAACCACCTTTCAAAAACGCACGAACTTATGGACTAACCTGATCACGGTTTGCTTTTTTGGTTTTAAATGGACGAAAATTGTACCTCAAATTTTTTTGTTGATTATAATAAAGTATGAAATTTGATGAATTTTCAGCCCAAAAAAAAAGAAATTCTTAGAGCGCTTTTTGAAAAAAGTGAAAAAAACGAAAAAATCGAATAATATAAAATATCTATATAATTAACGTTACATAAAATAAAAATATTGTATTGTGAAAATATTGACTATATTTTTTCATGTAATAATTCATAATATTTTAATATCTATTGAAAATATTGACAATTACATATATGCAAAAGAAAATATATATCTACGAAAAACTATAATTAAAAGATTGTTTAACTGATCATCTTTCAAAACTTTATACATCTTGCTTATGATTTAGAACTTAATACTTATTCCTAATAACTTTCCTAATAACTTATTCTTATCCTAAAGATTTAAAAAGTTTATATATAAGACATCATGCTCTTTGTTTACTTTCAAAATTCTGCATATGATTGTGATGCGCGTGGAAGCAAAACAATGCAATGCGCTGTTGACACCCGGTCGGTATCTTTAATGTTGTTGAGTGAACCTTCCTTGCATAAGATATTTTATTCTTTTAAGCAGTAAAAATTTATTTTGTTTTTTGCTATGGTGAAAAATACATGTCCTTTAAGTTTTGAAATATTCTTCGTTTGTTAAAAAAGTTGACATTCTTTATTTTATAATGGCGCGGTTATCGTATAAGAAGGCTAGAACTCACGAACAAAATCGTTATAGATTATGTTTAATTTGTTTGAAAAAGGCTCAAATACTTATTGAAGTTAAAGGAGTGCTAAAAACAAAAATTTGTTGAGTGGTTACAATACAAATGATGAGAGATTACCAGCTGTCGTGTGTGCTAGTTGCAAATTGAAAGTGTATCGTTCATCTAACAATAACTGTGACGAAGAAAAATATAAATTGAAGTTACCTGATTACTGTGAATTTATGCCGCTGCAAAGAAATACTCGAAATTCTGTCATAAAAAAATGCGAATGTCGTTTATGTGAATTAGTGAGAATGCCAACAATTGTCGCAAATTTTCACAAAAATAATACTCTAAAAACAATAAAATCGACAAATAATAACAAAAAATGTGAAAACTGCCTAGGTTATTTACGATCAGGACATAAGTGTACTCCTAGTATTTTAATCGCTAATGTCAAAGAGAAAATTGAAAATAATTGTAATGTAACAGAAAAAGAACAGTTAATTAGTTCATTGTTGAAGAGTGTTATAAATGAGAAAAATACCAGCACTAAAAAGAAGACGGAAGCTAAAAATCTGGCTGTATTGTCACAAACTCGCGGTAAGCCGTTAATTTTGGATGTTAAACCAAAAATGACAAAAAATTCAAAAATTTCTAATGATGAGCTATATAAATTACAGAGTGATTTAAATTGCAACAATAATACGATCTATAAGATAGCAAAAGCAGTTCGTAAAGTATCAAACAGTAATCGAATTATTGAACCACATTTGAGAAACAAAATTGTCGAAAAGAATCACAAACTAGATTCATTCTTTGAAGAACGCGATTTTCCATTTATACGTGAGAAGGCTAAAAATGTAACTCAGGAACCAGAGCGAGTTATAATTTGTAAAGATACAAAAGGTTTCATAAATTTCGTATATGGAGAGCGTGAGCAAAACGCAGATGAACTACATTTTAAATTTGGCATCGATGGAGGAGGTGGATTCTTAAAAATATGTGCCTCATTACAGATTAAAGAAGAATCAAAAACAATGAAAATTCAAAATTCTACGAAAAAATTTAAATCTTCTGGTGTCAAAAAAGTTTTACTTCTATGTGCTGCACCTAACGTTCAAGAGAATTTTACAAATGTTAAACTCATTTGGTCAGCTTTGGACATAAATGATCTTCTCGGCACCGTTGCAACTGATCTTAAATTAGCAAACATCATCACTGGATTAATGACTCATACTAGTACACATCCATGCACATGGTGCGACGCTCAGAGTGGTAAATTAAATCTTTGTGGTAACTCTAGAAGTATTGGAAACTGTGTAAGAAATTATGAATGCTGGATTCACGAAGGTAAAAACTATAAAAAAGCCAAAAATTACAAAAATTGTGTTAATCTTCCAGTTTTTTCATCGCTTGATTCACGAAAAGAAATTTTAGACATTATTCCGCCTCCCGAGTTGCATTTGATGATTGGAGCAGTAAACACTATATTCAATGACATGATGATAAAATTTGAAGAAGTAAGTTTACTGTGGGCCAAAAATTGTCACGTTGAAAGGTCGCTAACTTACGATTCTCCTGCCTTTGAAGGTAATCAATGCAAAAAACTTTTGGATAGTGTCGATAAACTAAGAGCTATATGTAATTTGGAGTGCCTTAAATTTGTAAAAGCTTTTGAAAATTTAAAGAAAGTTGTTGACAGTTGCTTTTCTTCAGTATTAAAGGACACGTATCAAAATGATATCGACGAATTCCAGAAAAGCTTCCTGGATCTTGGTACTTCAGTAACTCCAAAAATTCACGCTTTGTTTCATCATGTGCCACAATTTTGTTTGAAAAACAAATGCGGATTAGGGTTTTACAGTGAACAAGCTGTAGAATCTTTGCATCATGACTTTAGTGCAAGTTGGAACAATTATAAGGTATTAAAAAGTCATCCAAATTATTCTAAGCATTTGCAACGTGCTGTTTGTGAATACAATTGTCATCATATTTGAATTGGTTATGATCAAAAGTTCGTAAAAAAATAATAAAATATCAAATATATTTTATGTTCATGTAAAAATTCATAATAAAAATATCTACAATAACACATTTTTACTTTATTTCATGGTAATTACTTGCTTATTTTATACTATTCCATTATCTTTCGTTTTTTTCACTTTTTACAAAAAGCGCTCTAAGAATTTCTTTTTTTTTGGGCTGAAAATTCATCAAATTTCATACTTTATTATAATCAACAAAAAAATTTGAGGTACAATTTTCGTCCATTTAAAACCAAAAAAGCAAACCGTGTGATACTTACCCAATGGTTTATTTTTGCACTAAAGGTTTTTCAGTTTCGTGGGTGATTTGGTTTTAGCGCTTAGCTAAGAACCCTGCGCAACTCCACGTACGTCAGTTGGGAACGCACTGGTGAATACATCTTAAGGGAGCCAGCTCTGCCTGTCATATCACATTTTTTATAACGAACCGCTTGCTCCAAGTACAAACTCTATCTTTCGACCGCATCTCACATAATGAATCAGACGTCGAAGAAAGTTAATTTTTTAGTGAAGTTTACATCTCCGACCTGTGTGGTCCGCAGGAGATATCTCATCTCCCTCCTACCACCACATCTGGGAGGCATGCCGTTATCCACCATCTGCGAGCGCGCCCTCTAGGAGAATCCTCCGCCTTATGTTCCGACTAGAAATGACATAAAATTGTAACTTTACATCAATTTTCTTTTTGATTCAATTTATTGACGAGGAAATAAAAAAACTGGTTTTGAATTAGTTATGACAGTTTAAGTAAATGATACACCCATTCTAAGCAGCTGCCAAAAGGAATTACCCACACCAGATACCAAGAACGTAGTAATGTAAAATGAAATCCATTCGTTCCGTCTCATTTTCAGCAACCAACTTTCTGTCCCTAGTGTAAAATTCTACGATTTTTATGATCGCGTGATTTTCGGGATTTTCTTATTACAATTGTGGGGGTTGTTCCTTTTCATATGTGTAAAATATTACATTTTCGGGACTTAAAAATACTTAAATCCCAGCGTCACTTGTTGGTGGATAATGGCTATAGTTGATGCTGTTAGTAACGGTTGTGTACCTTCTTCAGATGCCAACGATGGCGTTGATTTTGATAATCGAAATAAAAGGCAGAAGAGAAGAAAATTTGTAAATAAAATTATTTAGGAAAACCAAAAAATAATGGATAAATGAGATTTTGTTTAAAATACTGATTGTGGGACTTAAACATTATGAATTATAAAAATTTAACTTCACCACAATTTTTACTAAAAACCTCCAGTATTTATTTAAGAAAAACAAAACGAATTAACTTCTCTAGAACTGGCCAACGTTGCTTAGTGCTTACGAAAACCAAACCTCATAAATGAAGACCACGTACTTAAAAACCTATACGCAAGCATTTTCTGAAAATACTTTTCAATAACTTAACCTAATTAAGCAGTAACTAGAGTGCCAAGTTCAATTAAGGATATCTTCCTAATATGCACTAAACTGCAAAAAGGCCATGAAAATGGTGTAAGTAGGAGGTAGCGCGAAATTAATACCCGAATTTTGTTTTGAATAACTTTATTACTAAACACAAAAAAATGGTTTTGAGTTATGGATATCTTTTTCGTTTTTTTAGCTTTACGCGCTCCCTTGCTTGTCTTTTTGTATAATGCAGCTGCTTAGTTCACCAGTGTCAAATATGATTAGCGTACAACGTCATTATCAAAAATTATAAATTTTCCGATAGGGTGACTAATTTTGTACCACATTGTGTTATTAAAACCTAAAACTAGAACCTGGAATTGGTTACACTCAATATCGAGCCAACAGGTTTAATTTTTTCGCATAGTGTAATAATTGTTGACTTTAAGAATGATTTTCTTTAATAGTTTGGTGAAACTAAGTCATCACAGCTCGCACCCAAGCCCTTAGGTTAGGTTAGGTTATGGTGGTAGTCGGTCCATATGGCCAACTCACTTAGACCTAACAGGTCCGCTGTGATACCAGTGTACGACACGGGAACCTTATTTATTTACTTTCATGAAAACATTTTGAGGCTCTTATGAAGCGCAGGATTGGTCTAATCCCCGCGCCAGATAGTTCTATAAGAGAATTGAAAAAGTGTTTACCTAGACAACCTGCTCTGATTTTAGCTAAGGCTGCACAATTGCAAAGGTTTCTTCCTCCTCCTCATCTCTACAACTTCTACAATATTTATGGGAGAATACTCCTAGTCTCAAGGAATGCTTTCCAAATAGCTAGTGGCCGGTGACACAAGCCACGACCTTCGAGATGTCTTCTCTTGAGAGGCCAAGCAATTCCTTTGTTCTTTTCTTGTGTATTTGCGGCCATAGTAGCCTGGCTGTTACGCATGTATCTTCATCTTCCCATGACCTATTGGCCTCTTGGGTAATGTTGTTTTTTCTTATTAATTTACTCGTGGCCAAAGGTATTCCAATGGTACTTTTATCACGGAACAGTTGAAGAGCAGTACCTATTCTGGCTAGCTCTTCAGCTCTACAGTTTCCCTCAATATCTCTGTGTCCCGGAACCCAAATAAGGCTGACCTTTAATACGACGCTAATATCATTTAGGGCTGCTCGGCATTCCTGTGCAACCTTTGATCTTAGTATAGCCGCATTCATTGATTTAATGGCCGCTTGGCTATCTGAGAATATATTTATAGTCGTTTTTGTTACGGGATGCATATTTAGGTATGTAGCCACTTCTTTTATGACTAGAACCTCCGCCTGATAGGCGCTGCAGTAGTCTGGTAGTCGAACGGATAGTTCCAGTCATAATTCTTTCGAAAATACTCTATAGCCAAATTTATCGTCTAGCTTGGAACCATCCGTATAAAAGTTTAATTCCCCCCTTCCCCATGGCCTTGGTGTCTGCCACTCCCTTCTAGGCGGTATATTTGTCTTGAAGAGCTTGTGGAAGGTAAGTCTAGGAGTAGAATAGACTATTTCTTGTTTGTGACTGTTCAGAGTGTCTAAAATACAGGCGTGGCCAAACCGCCGTTCTTTCCATAGCGCCATACTTTCGAGTCTAAGTGCCGAGGCGGCGGCCACGTTTTTTTATACAAGATTTAGTGCAGGCAAATTGATTAGCACTTCTAGCGCTTTGTTTGAGGTAGTCCTTAAAGCACCAGAGATGCATAAAAGAGTTGTTCTTTCGAGCAGATGGCCACCATACAAGTATTCCATATATTAAGATTGGTCTAACTACCGAAGTATATAGCCAATGAGTAACGCGATGTGCTGGGTCCATTAATACTGACCGCTCTTTTGTAAGAATACTCTTTTTACTTTTTTACTCTTTCCTCAAGATTAGGTTTCCATGTGAGCTTCCTATCTAATATGAGTCCTAAATACTTGACATTCTCTCTCAAAGGAATCTCCATACCATTGAAAACCAGCGGGAAGATTATAGGAAGCCTATGTTCCTTTATGAAGAGAATTATTTCCGTTTTTGCGGGATTTATAGCGAGTTCCCTACTCTTAGTCCAGCTCCTAAGCGTGGCCATGTTAGAGCGCAGAATGTACATGAGGGTGTTAGGATATCCACCTTTAACAGCAATTGCTAGGTCATCTGCGTATGCACCCAAGCACTTACTTGTCTAAGAGAGCTAAAAGAACATTCCACTGTAGCTTCAGCGCAAAGCATTTCCAACAAAAATTCACAGGCTTGCCTGATTTTTGGGTAAAATTATTTTCACTTAAGCACAAACCAGACCTGCACCACAATTATTCTCTTTCATTCATTCCCTATACCCCCCAAATTATAAACAAACAATAAAAAACAACTTCGGCATCGCATCTTTCGCGTTTCATATCATCACAACTCATTTTTGCAACTTAAATTCTGATGCAACGCACCAAAGGTAATTGAAAGATTGTTCAAGTCGTTGACAACCAAATTAAGCGCAATGAAAATCCAGGCTTTTTAGAAACGAAAGTTTCAAAATTTTCTGCACACCATTCATTTTGACAACCACATTACAACATTATAAAAAAAGTGCGTGTAGCGTAGTACACATAACAGAAGTGAAACTTTCAAGGCAGACAAAGAAAGAGGGAGAGACTCGTGAGAGAATGAGAGAGTTAGAGAGAGAAAGAATAAATTTAGTTTAAATAAATTCCCAACATTTGCAGAGAATACAAATAGACAAAATTTACAAAAAACCGAGAAGGGTCCACCGGTGTAGGTAAACGCCGGACACAAACCGTGGCAACAACGCCCACTACTTCGAGCCTGTATCACCCGCACAAACGCAGCGATTCCAGGACCGCAGCAACGGCACAAATTACCGCAAGGCAATACCAATAAATACGACGCCGGAATGGATAGCACTTTATAGTACGCACAAGCATTAGCCAGGAAACGGAAATAAGCGCCTAAAAGTAGGCACCAAAAAAATTGAGGCCAAAAATCGCCCCAAACAGTAGGCACCAAGGAAATATAACGCCAAAAAGTAGGCACCAAAATATATTTCCTACAAGTTTGCATCAATAAGCAAGCGCCAAAAAGTAGGCAGTATTAATATATTTCTCATTAGAAATTAGCAACCACAAGTAAAAGCTCAGGAAAAATAGCCTAAAGTGTATCTAAGATATATAAAACGTATAGCTCTCTCTCTCCTTTTCCTTTACGTTATATCTTTTTTCTCTCTCGCGGAGCGAAAATGCCCAAAACGTTGCATGACCTTAAAATTTTACTCTCCATTCTCGCTCGTCCATCGACGCCTAAGAAGTTTCACTTCAAAAATCTTATTGATTTTTGTAATAAGAATATTTTATTACCAAGAAAACTATTCTTTTCAGTATAAAGTTAATAAGGACTACATCAAACATACCAATTTAGAGTAAATAACAGAGGAATATATTTTTACATTTTTTATGGGTTTTGGATATTGCGCCCTGGCTACGCCCGTGCCTCATTTCCACTTGATACCTCTAAAGTCGAATAGGCATTTTCTCTCATCTCTTATTATACTTTGGATTCGATCGGAAATAGAGCTGCCTCAGCAAAGCACAAAGAACTTAATGCGATGAGTTACTTCTTTATCAACTTATAGCAGACAGCTGAAACTCGGCATCGTAAGTTTGGGAAGGAATCTAAGCTACGAGTATTTTTGGTGCACTGCAATACAAGCTGCACTGCCATATACACGCAATATTAGGTCAAACATAATTAGGGCTTTTAAAACATAGTCTTTGTTCATCGAGGGAGGTTTTTCTTATTTGCATATGTCTCTGAAGCGTATGCGTCTCTACGACTGATTTTTAATCGTACGCTATTGGTCTTTGTATTGGCCTTTAGTCTTACACGCAAAACTAGCCTCTGAGCACGCTTTTGTATGCTCTGAAGACTGGCTGTATAATATTTTATTTTGATTTCAAATTAATTTACTTATTATCACCCTCACTCGCTAGACGTCTTCTTCTATTAGCTCAAAGCAGAACTCAAAACCTATACCTTTGATTTGACTAGGGAAGCGGATAGTAGTCCCACAGTATAAGATTTGCTCTAAGACTTGTATGCTGTACTTAACTAGAAACCTCTTGACCGACAATAGAGGCATACGTGCTCTATTTTTACTTTGTACACCTTCCACTTCTTGTCAAAGCGAAAAAAAAAAATTTAAGTCCGCAGAAGCCATAACTATACTGATTCGTTTACACGCTAAACAGTTGGCGGTCGCTGGTATTTGGCCCATGCATATTTCATATACAACATCATTCATTCCGCACTATAATCACGCATTAAGAAATCATACTTAAAGAGGGGAATAAATAATTTAAAGCTCTGTGTTTTATGTCAAACTTCTTGGAGAGCTAACGGTTACCCGTCGTGCTTTGTGGCGCCTCAAATCTAAAAAGTTTATACTTTTATCACCATGGGAGTGAATAAACAATGTTGAAAGTAAGGTGAGCCAAATCACGATGAAGAAAACAATGGGAATTTTATGTTTATTGCTGTCAGAACTCCATTTTTAGCGAGTGCGAAAAACGGCACTAAGATCGACATATATATTAGTCAATTCTGCTCTTATGGTCTTCTTATGGTTTTCAAAGAGGCTCGGCAAACGTGGATGTCAATATTTTAGTTAGCTATTTGTAATATCTGATGGGAAAATTATGTGAAACTCCGGCCTCTCCCGTCTTATACATCCACTTTCGTTTGAGACTTTCTCAGATTAAGAAAAAGCATTTAAATAATTTATATTCACCGAATTCTTATATGTTTTGAATGTTAGATGTAGTGAACTAAACATAGATTTTTTCCAGTTTTTTCCGTCTGCAGCCTAAAACACACTCTGAAAAGCCCACTATCTATCAGGAAAAACTCCGCCAAAATTAGCTCGGTTAATTCGGAGATTAATCCGAACAAACAGATCAGCAAATAGACGCAAAATATCCAATTTTCTTAAAGTACAATATGCTTACCTATGCAGAGTCACGTTAAATTAAAATGCCATTACGTCAAACTCGAAGGCATATACTTGGATTTTATTCATGTATGGATGTTAAAAAAGTCGGATATATAAGTAGAATTGGCGCTTACACCCTTTATTGGGTGTTTAACCGAGCTATTGTGGTGTGAGTTTAGATGTTGTTCTACAAACTGACGGACCTATAGTTTTATGCCACCTCGGAACGACAGATGGCTCTTTATGAGAAGCTTCTCGCTTGGCAGAGGTTTGCCATTACCCGAAAATCGAATACAGATATACAAACCACTTTCTTTCAGACGACGGCGAAGTCGATAGGGCATTTACGATTATGCGTTACTGGAACGACTCAGACTTATATCCGGTTAAAGACCGTCCCTCAAGATGCGTTCCTCGCACATTAATGATGAATATTTATGCTATTACAACAACAACATCAGACGATTTTCGAATGGTGTAAAATAAGTAGTGAAGTCTAGCTTTCCGACAGTTGGATATTTATTCACTGTACAAATAATCATACAGAGGAGAGTAAACTAAGGGGCTAATTGGGCTTAAAACAATAGTTAACTATAGTTACTTTTTTAGCTAAGTCTTTTTAGCAGTTTTCACAATTTTCCTTACCGCCGATGTTTACTTTTTTACGGAATAAAAAAATTTCATGTATTTGAAAAAAAATTTTAAATTTTTAACGACCCCAAACTTACACTTTGCTACATCGGGTGTTTTTTTAAGAACTTGAAAACTTCAAATTCAATAACATAAATATTAATGGAATGAATTTCTTTTTATTATAATCTAGTAAATAATTTAATGGCATTTTGTTTTTTGAATATGATTCCGACTTATGTCCGTCGCGGCTACATGTTACATGTTTGCCAACCTCAGCTGTCAAACCCATGTTATCGATATCGATAAAATTGATAAAAAAAATGATACATAGGCATAAAACTCCGTACCCAATTTTTTTTTTTTGGAATTCTTAAAAAAAACTTGTTTTAATTTTTTGTAGAAATTTTTCGGTGTTATGGTGTTTGGTAGAGTCAACAATATTTGTATAAGAAAATAATTTAAATAAAGACTACACAAATTAATAGTCAAAAAATTATAAAAAACTTAGAGGATGCATTATTGCCAGGATGAAATTATTATTTAATAGACCATTGGTGCGTACACCATTTATTGGGTGTTTGGCCGAGTTTCTCCTTCTGTTTGTGGTGCACATCTTCATGTCTTTCCCCAAATTGAGGACCTACAGTTTATGCCACCTCTAAATGGTTTTTTATGAGTAGCTTTTTACGTGGCAGAAATGCACTCGGGGGCTTGCCATTGCCTTCCAAGGGGCGACTGTTATAGGAAAAACTTCTCTATCATTTTTGTGTTCAATCGTGCTCCCAGTGGATTTCGAACTGGGCACTACCGATGGAAGTCACATTCGGCTACGACGACTACCCATTGGTTCATTGCACATGAATAAGATGAGCCACCTGCTGCTAGATACTAGCCTAGAACAGTTTTAATATACTGCCTCTGGTAGTGAATTTGCGCTGTAAACTTTTTGTATTGAACACACTTCAACTAACTTTTTTTCTAGTTGCTTACTTCGCCACGCGCATGGTTGCTCACATTTCAGTGAGCGTTTGAGCGCGCGATTGGGGGAACAACTGTCATTACATATTATATTAAAAAATACATTTACTCCCCCCGGCACACTATTCACATTCAATTACAGTATGCAGCCAACAACTTTTTAAATTTCAAGTGGCGAACTTATCATCGCTTGCAATATTATCAGTCGCTTGTATGGAAATTTACTCCAAGGCCGACACTTGTACTGCTATATACTCCAAGAGTACTTTTGCGCTTATAGTTTCAAACTCAGATATGCCAGTATTGCTTTTACTATTTTTGCTCATCAATTTTGCGCTCAAATGTCAAGCAAGCTACACTACACCCGCTGCCAACTTTCTTTCATTAATGCTGCTATAACTCAAACACATGCCAAGTATACTCTCGTAAGCAGCGTGTTTCCGTCTATTTTCCGCTGGGTTGCTTGGACTATGCAAATCAGTTTGTTTGCTCATCAGCAGCCGCGCCAAGTATACGCCACGTCGTCCCAACACGCTTTTCTCTCGGTGTTGCTTCTTATTATTTGGACTTGGAAAGTATACGAAATTTTAATGGCTTTCACAGAGTGTTGCTTTTGCTTGTTGTTTGTATTTGCTCTTTGTTATTTGTTATTTGTATTCCAAATACAATCAATACCCATTACTCGACGACTGTCATTAGATGAGCACCAATGCATGTACATGCAAACGTATGTATGTATGTGTGAATGTTTGTACATGTAAGTGCTGCTACAAGAACAATTTGCGAAAATGCAAAATAGTTTGCAATAAGTGCTTGCTTGCTGCGCGCCTACATTCATACACATTTATACACACAAATGCAAGTGATGCGTTAAATCGTCGCACCATCGCCTCCTCTTGCAAATCCACCCATTTTCGTGCATTTCCTTTTGTTGTTGTGTGTATGTGTGTTTTTTTTTTAATATGCACCCTCCGTAGCTTCTACGCGCCTTATCTGTTGTCGATTTGTTTTTCGCATTTCGCATTTTGCATTTCACCTTTTGTCATCGTTGTTGCTCGTTAGTTAGTTGGGTCATGGCACGAGTGTGCCTGCAAAGTGTGCTTTGTTAAATTTAAAAATAATTTTCCCCCTCAACAGCTGCACTATGTCGCCTCATGTCACCACACATTGCTGCTATCGCACTTTGCCTTTGCCGCGCACATTCCCCACTGTGTCGCTCTAATTGCTCGTAATATTTACAAGTGCCGCGTGTGGAACGCTATATTTGTTGCTTAGAAATAGATACTGATACTGTCGCTGCAACTGCTATTTGAAAGCGCTCGCTGGAAAAAGGATAACAACTCCTTGAGAATGCGTATTCATACACCTCCACTTACGAACACGCAAGCACACACACATACGTAAACATACGTGTGAGATGCAAAAGCAACAAGAGGCTTATGCATGTACCTACAAGCTCACAAGCTCAGAAGTCAAGTGTCACAAGTACCGCACGCTTCCACAAATATGACTGACTGAAAGACGCGTCACGCGCCAATATGCCAAACTTGACAACTTAGCAACTGACTAATTCAAACTCGCAGCCCGCAACATGTCGCCTTTCTAAGAGCGCAGCTTATAGATATGTTTACATACATGCACATACATATAAACATATATAGTTATGTACTTTTACGCTGATTCCATGGCAAATGCCTACCACAGGCACTTCCCAACGAGCACTTTTCTCCCGCAATAGTTCCACTACACGTGCGCTTGCCTTGGCTGGTGCGTTTTCGAATTTGAGTGGCCTCAAGTAGCTTGTGTGTATGTGTACGCCTTTGTGGGGGTCTAGGGCTCTATTTAATGGAGCTTCATTAATTAATAACACAAGTGAGCTTCAAGAACTCTTGCGGTGTTTTTATACGACCGCCGTCACTGACGGTGTCGCTGTCACAGGACCAATGGCAATTGTCATGGTAAGTGCACGAGCGTAAATATGAATGTCTTTCAAACGGGAATTTCGCCAATGGAAGAAGCATATGTATGTATGTACATATTATACTATATAAAATCTGCGTGTATGTGTAACGGACGAAATCATAGTACACATTTAATACAGGGTTTCCTTCATAGAATGGAGGGTTTCTTTATATGAGTTTGAAGTTTTGAAAGGTAGCAAGATGTTTAAATTGGCTAGCCATTGACTCGATTGTCAAAATTCGTATATAAATATTTATATTAGGGCCGGTCAAATTTTTTTTCGACATAGTTTCTAGCGGATTCGGAAAAAAGTCCATTATTTCAAATTTTGACAGAAGCTATATTTAATTTCATAAAAATTGGCCCACTTTAATTTATATATTATATATAGATAAATATATAGATACATGAGAGAGCACTTAAATCACAATCTTGTAGAAGTTTGAAGCTTGGATTACTAAGGTCTTCGTTATAGAAGGAACTCTACTTTTAGAACTAATTAAAAAACAAAGGAAAAATAGTCAACACTGGTCAATATATCGCATTTTACGCATTTCTATTATATTCTCAATAGGTGTATGTATAATTAAGGCGCACATTCTTTGTCGAGCTTTTGCTCAAATTTGTGTGTTGGTAGTTGTATGAGAAGTTTTTTCAGTGAAGATTAGCAGGATTTCCATAGTCACCGAGTGCTGCTTAGAAAAACATTGTCCTATCTTCTGATGTTTTATGATCACAGTGACTCTCAAACGCGGTAGTCACACACAGATCCAAGGAATGGAAGCGGGCGTCCGAGTTGTGCCGCCCTTCAGTTTAAAAGTAACAAAGAATGCAATAGATTGATCTTCCTGCGGCACTCCCTACTATTCCAACACCAGCGCTGAATACGCTGTTGACTATTTTTCGTAGAAATAAATACTAATAGCAAGCAGGGAAACTTCAACTCGAATAGCGTTTAGCCAACCGGTTATTGGCCAATAATTTAGCACAAATTAAACAAGATTTTAATAAAATTTTTAAAAATATAAATGTTACAGAAATAATATTTTTCTATTATCAGTAGATTTTCTATTATCACATTTTTAGGATTTTTTTTTGATGACACAGCTAAAATTTATTCGTCAAATCTTTTACTACATAAAACTATAGCATTTGAAGCATATTTTGTGAAACTTTCATCCAAAAATATTTAAAAATACGGCAATGGCAGAAATTATTCGGACGCATCTCAAAAAAAAGTAGTTTTGCGGTGCCCCTCATAACTCGGTGTTAAATCATCTGAAATCAAAAAACCAAAGTTATTTCGTTAGATAATCGTTTTCTCCGGGTAACGCCGAGAGGGTTTTTTGAAATTAAAAATTTTTCGATTTTTGGGAACACTTTAAAGTCAAAAACACGATTTTCTCGTAAAAAAAACGGTGAATTAGTTACCGTAAAAACAAAAGTATCAACAAATTCGAAAAAAAACTCTTCGGCGTTACCTTGTAAAACATCTACAGAAAAAGTGTTCAAAATTTCAAAAGGATCGGTGCAGTAGTTTCAAAGTTATGAGGGGCACCGACTTTGAAAACGTAAGTTGTGGGAAAAACGCTTTAACGCTAACGCTAAACGCGGTTGAGCCAGGTAGGTAGCAACACTTACATGGCTGTATCTTTGTAAGTTTTGCTCCGATTCATCTAAAATTTTCACAGAATATTCTTGGAAGGTTCTTCATTTAAAAAATCAAATAAAAAAAATGCAAAAAAAAAATTTTAAATTAAACAGAAAATTCATATCTATGATAAAAATAATGGAAAATAATTTTTTTACAAATATTGTCCAACACATAATATGATAATTCCGCTCTTGTTTTTATAGTTACGGCTCTGCCTGCGCCTGAAAGTTTCTTATAAAAACTGTTTACAGCTATCACAATTAACAACTGGACACAACAAGAATTTGCATTTCAATGCAATATATAACTTTAGTTGAGCGCAAACTGTAGTTCAGTGGAAATAATCAAAAAGCCTTTGTATGCCACTGTTGTTCAGCAGCCAAATTTGTTTACAGATGAGAAGAAGATTTATAAGATTTGCGTTCTGTTACGACCTTTCAAGCAGTCATAAATTTTAACGTTATAAATAGAGTGACCGCAACCACAGAAACGAATCGATGTTCACTATTGAGCTATTCCATGTGAAGTGATCCAAGAATTTTAGGCAATGTCATCAATTCTTCTAAATATTGATTGAATTATTTGAAGACATAAAAATTATCTGAAAAAATTCTGAAAAAAATTTAATAATTCGAAGTTTATTCAATGTGAGAAATTTTGGTGCATAGTTTCTCAAAGTCAAATAACTTCGGTTATTATATTATTAAATTCAATATTTTTGTTTTTCCTTTTTTAGAATGAATTATATTAAAAAAAATTGTAAAGCAATCCATGATGGAAGGAATAATGAAATGGCGCCTATCGTGGTCCCGTTACTTTGCTGTCAGCGAATTTGACAACGAGTTACGTGATTTCAGCACCAATATGGCCAGACTTTCCGTAACTTGATTTAGCATTTTTTTGGTTATTTAGTCTCGGAATTTTAGTTTTTTGAAGCAATCTATATTTTGTTGTTCAAAATTTTGAAAAAAAAATTTTGTTTTGTCATTTTTGAAAAAAATTTTATGCTGCCTAAGGACACTTGTATTTTTATGTTCTGTGCAACATTTGAATTCAGTTCGGAGCAAATAACTACTATTTAAAACTAAAGTTTGTTAATTAATTTTGAAATCAATTCGTGCTGCTATTGGAAAATTAAAGATAAAATAAGGAGCTAAGCCTGATTTGCACGAGTAACTCGCCATTATTGCGCGATCAGGGTTTTGCGCATTTATAGAGTACTCTTCGGTATTTTTGAGCTTTGTTTTGAAGTCAAAAATAAGGAATAGCGATTTAAATCATTGTTGAAACTGAAAACTATTTTCTTCAGTGAACTCTTTACTCCCGGTTGATATCACAGAGATAGTCGGAGTGAATATTCTTGCACTGGGAAATTATGTAAACTTTTACTAACCTGCTAACCTGTAGATGTCGCTTGGCGACTCCGAAGTTGCGCTTTGACCCGGTTCATACAATTTCTAAAATAACTAAGGAGAGAGGAAAGGTATTTAAACTTATCTCAAGAATATTGTTTAAAAATTTCAAGTCAATGTGAGCAAAAGTGAGAATGTTTTGAATATTTGAGCGTCCATTGCTCCAAGCCGGGTTTCTATTCCTAATCGATCTTAAAACGTTTTTTTCTGAAACTTGTTACTTGTGAAGTTCGTGTAGCGCCATAACTACTTTACCAATTGTTTCAAAATATTCAATTTTCTTCACATAATTCAGTTTTTGTTTTTGGCAATTTTTGAAAAATTGAGAAATCGAAGAAAACTCCTCCTACGGAAATCTTTTTTTTTTATTTTAATTTTTTATTGCAACTAGTTCATAAATATTTACAAACGACTAACAAGCAACTTAATTCTGATAACATTACACAATTTTCACTCTACATGACATAAAGCATTTCTATGGAGGTATGAGATCGCGAGGTTTAGTGCGTCTGAGCCGTGCGTATTAATCCGTTGGTTTCAATTAAATTAAGTGGTTATTCATTCGTGTGGTTTATTAGTCTTTCTTTATGGGCAACTGCAATCTTTGCGATTTCAGTGTTGACGGAGTTTATTTTAAGGTCGCGCTCAATGTCGGAACTTCTGCAGTACCATGGAGCTTTGACAATGCACCTAAGGACCTTATTTTGGAAGTGTTGGATTTGATTTTTCGTACTATGACTGGCGCATGCCCATAGCTGCGCACCATAACTCCATACTGGCCTTAGTATCTGCCTGTAAATTAACAGCTTGTTTTCTATCGTGAGAGCTGATCTGCTACCCATGAGCCATTGCAATTTGATGTCCAATTCTTGCCTCTTTTTCTTGACATGCTCTTTCCATCGAAGTTTGCAGTCAAGTGTCATACCTAGGTACTTCGCATAGTTTGAGTATGGGACCTGTTGAGCATCTATGTATTGTTGTATATGTTGTATTTTAGTGTTTGTGAAAACTACGTGTACAGATTTTGTTTGGTTAAGTTTAATTTTCCATGTACTAGTCCACTCCTGCATATATTTGTCGAAGACTTGAGTAAGCATCATCTTGCTTGACTCGGAAATAGCGATCTGATAAGTACGACCCCAAGATTTCGTAGTATTGCTTAGGAAGTATTAATTTTAGTTTAAAAAGGGAACCTGTGTGACAAACTTTATCGAATGCCTTTGCCACATCGAGAAATACGCGAGAACATACTACTGTGTCCAAAAAATAAGGTGACATTTGATTTTAAACTGCGCGCTTTGAAGGATTAGGAGAATTCTTTTTTTTTTTAGGTTGGTAGTACTGTGAGTGACATCTATGTCAAATTTCATGTGAAATATTCATTTACTGTTTGAGATACGCGTCGTTTTGTGAGCTGCTAAAAGTGAGTTTCTCGTTTTTTGCAATGTCGAAATTTGTTGAGCAAAGAATTTGCATTAAATTTTGTTTGCGGAATCAATTTTCGGATACGTTGAGGATGGTGCAGAAAGCCTTTGGTGATGAGGCTATGTCTAAAAAAAATGTTTACAAGTGGTATAGTGAGTTCCAAGCCGGTCGTGAACGTGTCGAAGACGAAGAGCGTCCTGGGCGACCATCAACCTCAACTGACGAAGCTCACGTCCAACAAATCAAAGATTTGGTGTTGAAAAACCGTCGATTAACGATTAGAGACCTTGCTGATGATGTTGGCATATCGAAAGGCTCAGTCAATACCATTTTGAAGGATGTTTTGGGCCTCAAGCGCGTCAAATCTCGACGGGTACCGAAAACATTGAATTTTTTGGACTCGTAATTCGTGATCATTTCATCAAAAACTCAACCCATATCGTTCCGCAACCACCGTATTCACCTGATCTGGCACCGTGCGACTTCTGGCTGTTCAGCAGGCTCAAAAGACCGCTCCGGGGACACCGTTTTGACACGATAGAGGAGATTCAAGCCGCAACGAAGACGGAACTGAAGGCCATCCCGGAAAGTGACTACAACCAGTGTTTCGAAAATTGGAAAAAACGTTGGCATAAGTGCATTGTGTCGGGAGGGGATTACTTTGAAGGGGATGAAATTGATTTGGAAGAATAAATAAAGAATTTTCAAAATAAATACAATGTCACCTTATTTTTTGGACACAGTAGTAATACTTTTTTATTTTCAAGTACTTTTTGTATTTCGTGCGGGATCCTGTGTACCTGGTCGATTGTAGAATGTTTACTTCGAAAACCAAACTGATGTGTTGGAATTATTTTTTTTCGTTCTATTATTTTATTGAGTCTTAATCCGACGGAAATCTTGAGAAAATTCTTCTTTACCAAATGCATTTTGAGCTTTTCTTTTAGATGATGCTGTTGCGAGTTATGGTGTTCAACACTAAACAACTTTTTTCGAAGAGCCTTCGGAGATTCACTGTCAGAAGATAGTCGAGTTAAACCACCTTTGAAGTCGCAGTGCACTACAGCACAATAAAAACTAGCTTAGCATACTATATACCCGTATGCATGTAGAAAAAAACTAATTTTTTCAAAACTATTAGCTATTTAAAATATGAAATATGTAATAAATGTAAATTTACTGGAAAATATTTAAGAGATATAACTTCTCCACGCCTGCTGTACAGAGAAATATTACCCTTTTAATATCTCTGCTTTGATAACCAAAGCATTGTTTTTAAGTTATCTTTTTAACCGCTACTAAATTTCTTAAATGATTTGAAGTTTATGTGTCTTTTTTTAAATATTTTTCAAATGAAGACTCACTTAATCTCTTAAACCAGCTACCCTGTATTAAGATGAAAACAGTTACATACTTCGTTTCATTTTTCATTGTATGTGTGTGCGTGTGTGCGCTTTCAAGCACTAAAAGTAGCAAAAATTCTTCGCAAAGGTGTTTGACAGTGCCGCCAGCTGTGACCCGCAATGAATGAATTTGTGGTTGAAAATATTCATATGTATATGTGTATGTGTGATATATAAGACCATGTGTAACTTTACATACGTGCATATATCTGCGTATGTGTATAACAATATCTCACACATACATACATACTCTTCATAATTAACCATTATTTCTTGGAAAGTGCACAACGGCGTCGTCAAAGTGCCACACGTAAAAACAGGGGAGCTTACACAGCCACACACAATCGCACACCCAGAAGTGCTTGTAGTAAAAGTTAAGACAATCTGATAAGTTTAATTCAACCGAGCTTAGTCAAAAATTGGTGCAGATTATTATAAATTACAAAGTCTAATAAATTTAATAAATTTATTGGAGATTAAGTTTAAATTATTATTTCCTCAAATTTAACCACTTTCAAGCTCGTTTGCAGATGGTTCAATTTCCTATAGAGACTTAAGTCTTGCTTATAAACACATACTGAGCTCACGTAATGAATCACGAAGACTGCTGATTGACCAATTTCAAAAAAAAGGAAACTTTTGAAGAACATTTTTAGAATATAATAACTCAGTTTAATAGCTCATTCAATTTTGGTATAATAAAGTGCAAGTTGCAAGCGACACTGATTTGTCACATTGATTTTCTCCTTCTTTTTGTTGACGTTAGCCAATTTCTTCCATGCGAAAAAAAACGTAGAACATACTTTGTATTGAAATGGCACCTTCAGCAAAAAATTGTTAAAAATAAACTGCATTTTGTGGCTGCTCATACTGGCTCAACTGGCACTTTGTTATACTAAAACTGAATGGGATAAAAACTACATATAATAAATTATTCTACAAAATATGATATAAAAAAATTTTGAAGTATTAGTGAAAATTTTGCATACTATTCATAATTTTATATGGATGTTTTTGTATTATATAATTACAATAATTAAACTTGCATTCAAAAGTAATAGGCACTAAATAAAAAAAAAAAAAAAATTAGCGAAAACTGCTAGGGTTTTCAAGCAGAAGATCCTGCAGGCATGCAAAATACTTAGGGAACGTGGGACAGAGCGGGATATTAACATTTTTTCTGATATTCAAACCGCGATCAAGGCTCTGACGACGCCATGGTGCAAATCCCAACTGAGTGCGGATAAAATTTCTCTTATCTGTTTTCAGGGCATAGGAACATAGAGGGAAATTGAATTGCTGACGAGCTTGCGAAGAAGGAAACTGAATTGGTGTCACAGACTCCTGCCCGTTCATCGGCATCCCCCTGACTGTTGTGAATGGGGAGTTGCCCAACTTTTTTCTCACGGAAGTGCAGAAAGGGAAGAACTCCATTCCTTCATGTGCTATTTCGAAAACCTTGTGATCCCAGTACAATTGACGCAGCACTCAGAGGACCCTAGGGACTCCACGCCATTCAATTTTCAAACTCGTATCGGTGTTTACCGCTCATTGAACGATCGGCACACATGCGGAAAAGCTAGATTTACCATTTAACCCTCATTGCAATTGCTTTGGGGACCTTTCTCTGTAAATGTCCGGGTTTGGCAGCTAGACCATTAGGGTCACTGAGTGCTTCTTTCTTCTACAGCCTGGGGCAATCCGTTAGATAAATCCCATCAATTTTCTCCATTACATCAGCCAGCTCTGGCTGGCTGTAGATATCTGCCTGTTGGAGGCCTCTTAATGATATCGAAACCTCGCTTTAATGCTACTTGGGGAGTTCGAGAGTGGTACTTCAACCATTTCACCTACCTACCTGCCTACCTAAAGAAACAAACATTAAATGACCAAAATTGTACGCAGAAGAAGAGGACTTTCCTCTCTGCGTTGAAAAAGAAAAAAACTGTGTTCAGCCGTTTTTCTTGTCGTATGGCAAGCTTTCGACAAAATATGGTACGAAAGACTCCACCAGTCACTAAAAAACGCTACTTATAAGTCAATCTTCATCGATGCGTCGATAATCTTATACGCCGACGATCCAAATCGATATTTCCAAACTGCGCTGTTAAGTTCATGCCATGAAAAAACGAGAAGAGCTTGATTTCAAATTAAATAAGCCCAATCTTACAACACTAAAACGGGTTTGCACCGACAGTACGCAATTTTGATGATGCGTTAGCCAAACGTACATCACCTCTATCCAACGTCCGCAAAACTAAAATTCTGCAGAACATAATAAACGCGCCATACTATAAGGAAAGCGGCCTTCATCGTGCTCTTGTCATACCAACTGCGACTGAAATAACGAAACAATTTGCTATAGAATAAGAAATCATTTCAACGATGCAGCATCCATCTTACTTCGGCTTAATTCTTCTCAAAGACGTTTAAAACGCACGATGGTAGCAGGCCTTACGGCGAGCGAGTAGGTCTCTTACTAGTATCCTTTTATATATTCAAGGTGCAATTGTACAACGGTTCAAAAAAATGAATAAAAATCGTTAATAAAACAAAATTAGCTTATTTGAGCGTAATAAGAAGTGAACTGGAAAGGATTTATTGAATAATGAAAATTTTGATTTAAAGTTTCTGGAAGGGAAATATCTCCATTTTAAAACTTTTGACTTTTAATTTTTTGCCTATATTTGCCTCATATTTCGTTCAAAAGGTGGTCTCTTAAATCTAAATTCAAGAGCCTTTGAAAATGTAATATCCAATGCCTCCCAATCTGTAATTTAGGCTAACCTGAAAATGTAACACATGGACTGTAAAGTCTCCGTTTTTTGTTCAAAATTAGCTTTATTCATCAAAGTAATTTCCATCAAGAACAACGCAATCATTCCAGCAGCGCTCTAACATTTCAATACCACTTTTGCAGAACGATTTATCTTTTGCCTCAAAATAGACCTCAGTTTCAGCGATCTCTTCAAAGCGAACTTTCTTACGGCAAGCATTTTGTTCGAACAGAAAGTAGTCGCTAGGAGCCAAATCTGGTCAATACGGTGGATATGAGGACAACTCGCAGTTCGATTCATGTAGTTTTGCCATTGTTTTGATTGACAAGTGAACGTTCCCCTGATGATACAAAACAGTGAGCAAACGCGGCGCCCACTTTGAACAGAGCTTTCTCATAGCCGCTTACGCGATTTTGGCCGAGTTTAACAAAGCTTTCGTTTCTTTCTCATGCTAACAGGCGCCAGTTGGACACACCAAGTAAAGCCAAGTCCTTCTCCACTTGATCTTCCCAACGCAGAAGAGGCCTTCCTCTTCCTCTGCTACCACCAGCTGGTACCGCATCAAATACTTTCAGAACCGGAGCGTTTGTATCCATTCGGACGACATGACCCAACCAACGTAGCTGCTATATCTTTATTCTGTGCGCTATGTCTATGCCGTCATAAAGCTCATACTGCTCATCGTTCCATCACCTGCGATATTCGCCGGTGCCAACGTGCAAAGGTGTAAAAATCCTGCGCAGAATCTTTCGCTCAAACACTCCAAGCGTCACTACAACGGATGTTTTCATCGTCCAATCTTCTGCGCCATACGTTAGGACGGGCATGATGAGAGTCTTGTTTAGTGTTAGTTTTGTTCGTCGAGAGAGGACTTTACTGCTCAGTTGCCTACTTAGTCCAAAGTAGCACTTGTTGGAAAGAGAGATTCTGCATTGGATTTCAAGGCTGACATTGTTATCAGTGTTAATGCTGGTTCCCAAATACACGAAGTCTTTTACAACCTCGAAATTTTAACTGTCAACAGTGACGTGGGTGCCGATATGCGAGTGCGCCCATTATTTCTTCGTTTTGTCCTCGTTCACCTCGCTTTGCCTCTTTAGTTTGGAGAAGCGCTGTTAAGGCCGACGATGTCAATATCATCGGCACACGTCAACAATTGTACGCTTTTATAAAATATTGTACCTAAGCGATTAAGCTCTGCGGCTCGTACGATACTCTCCAACATCAGGTTAAAGAATTCATACGACAGCGAGTGACCCTGTCTGAAACCTCGTTTGGTATCAAACGGCTCGGAGAAGTCCTTCCCAATTCTGACGGCGCTGCTGGTGTTGAGCAACGTCATCTTGCAAAGCCGTATTAGTTTTGTGGGGATACCAAATTCAGATATCGCGCATAAAAGTAACTCCTTTTCGTACTGTCGAATGCAGCTTTGAAATCGACGAAAAGATTGATTGCAAGATCACCCTTCTTATGGATTGGGAACGAGTGTGCGGAAGCAACCCAAAGGATATTTGGGCTAGTCCCGGGAGTTGTGAGCTGCTTGAACCATATGCAGAAGAATCGTCCTGGCCACTCCCAAGTGAATGGCGATCAGTAACTTTCCCCACTCACGCGGACTTCTACACATAAAACCATCCTCTCTTATAGTCAAATGCTCATGCAATATAAAGCCAACACCTTCTCTTGATAGCTCTAGCATGTCAGCTAACTCACGCAACTCCACCATTCAAAACGATTTAGTGCTCTTTTTTTTGATGTTTTCTAGTGTTACCGCCTCACTTGGACGTCTACTGTGATGCGCATCATCGGTGTCTCTTCAATGTCTCTGTTCCCAATCAAGAAGTAGTGTAAAATTAAAACACGAAGTTCTTTTTGATCCATTGTTTTGAAAATAACTAAAGTAGCGTCACTCTTAGCAAAATAACTCATTAGCTAATGTTTTTTAATTAAATTTAAATTTTAAAAAAATGGACTATGAATAAGTTCGTGCGGTTTTACAACAGATAGCGTAACTTGATTATTATTCCATCGATCCACATTTCCAAACATTCATTGGAGAGCTACTGTCGTAAGGCACAAACGTCAGTATAAGTTTTTTATTTGAAGCGTAAACAACAATATTTTTACCACACTTGAAAATGTCGAATTTCGTGCCAAATAATGTGTTTTTGCGGGGAATTCTTCTTCATTATTTTAATATGAAGAAAAAAGCAGCCGAAAGTCATCGTATCTTGGTGGAAGTTTATGGTGAGCATGCTCTAGCTGAGCGAACGTGCCAGAAGTGGTTTGCACGCTTTAAAAGTGGTGATTTTGGCTTGGAAGACGAAGAACGCGAGGGTGCGCCGCCAAAGTTCATGGATACCGAATTGGAGGAATTGCTCGATCAAGATCCGGCTCAAACGCAAGAAGAGGTTGCAAAAACTTTGGGAGTTGATCAATCAACCATTTCCAAACGTTTAAAAGCCATGGGAATGATCCGAAAGGTAGGCCATTGGGTGCCGTATGAATTGAAGCCAAGAGACGTTGAACGCCGTTTTATGGCATGCGAACAACTGCTTCAACGGCACAAAAGAAAGGGTTTTTTGCATCGAATTGTGACTGGCGATGAAAAGTGGGTCCATTACGACAATCCAAAACGTCGGGCAACGTATGGATACCCTGGCCATGCTTCAACATCGACGTCGGCGCAGAATATTCATGGCCTGAAGGTTATGCTGTGCATCTGGTGGGACCAGCTGGGTGTTGTGTATTATGAGCTACTGAAACCGAATGAAACGATTACGGGGGATGTCTACCGACGACAATTGATGCGTTTGAGCCGAGCACTGCGAGAAAAACGGCCGCAATACGCCGATAGACACGACAAAGTTATTTTACAACATGACAGTGCTCGGCCACATGTTGCACAAGTGGTCAAAACATACTTAGAAACGCTCAAATGGGATGTCCTACCCCACCCGCCGTATAGTCCAGACCTTGTGCCATCCGATTACTATCTCTTCCGATCGATGCAACATGGCCTGGCTGACCAGCACTTCCGTAATTACGATGAAGTCAAAAAATGGATCGATTCGTGGATTGCGGCAAAACCGACCGAATTTTTCACAAAGGGAATCCGTGAATTGCCAGAAAGATGGGAAAAAGTAGTAGTAAGCGATGGACAATACTTTGAATATTAAATTTGTAACCATTTTACGTCAATAAAGTTTCAAATTTCGAAAAAAAACCGCACGAACTTATTCATAGTCCTATATATCTTAAAAATATTATGTGAAATTTTGAAGTGAATCCGACAAATACTTTTCGAGTTATTGAAGAATTAATTAATTCGAGAGCAAATAGCTAGCACTTGAATTGCGTTTTTCTCAAAATTATGTTTTTTGGTTATCACTGTAACTTAGAAACCTTAAATGTATACTACTTTTGAAAAACATAAAAAACTCGTGCCTAGTCGAAGGATTTTTTGTGATGATCACCGCAAGGGACTTCTGGAGAAACGGGCTCCACACAAATAGCGATAACTTTTACAATTAATTTATTAATTTTTTTTTTGAAGTTTTGCTAAAGTCAAGTCGAAACATAATGTAATAATGATATGTTTTTATTTTTGTAAAATAAAGCATTTGACTAGCAAATAAAAATTTTTGAAAATCATAATTTTTTCGGGCCTCTGACTACCCCTAATCCCTTTAGATCAAACCCAAAATCTGGATCACTTGCCACGGGATCGCTCAATACACATTTTCACAGTTTTTCGAGTTTCTAGAGCCTTATACAAAAATATAAACCACGAAAGAAAGTGATGCACCCGATTTCATGAAGTTATGAACATATCTGCCGGTGGGACATTTGTACTATCTATAACTATGCCGTCAAAGGGTTAAGCAAATACTTTTATTTGTATTTAAAAACATATAATATTAACGTTATTCAAAAAAAAACTTTCTTCATAGAATTGCTTAATTCAAAGCTCTACTGTGTATGCACACTTCATTTTGTTTGCATATTTGTTTGTGTACATGCATAAGCACATCCGTCTGTGTGATATGTGTAAAATAAACAATCCCGCAGAAATAATCAAAAGAGCCGGCGAGTACCACCTTCATGCTGTTAAGTCATCCATACTCGGTTTTATGCCATATGTATAAGCACATATGCGTTGTGTGCATATGGATTTATGTATGTATGTATGTAAGTATGTATATTGTACCTTATGTGGCCAGCAGCAATGACGAATTCGTACGCCGACTGAGTGATTGTACACGCACTTGAGCGATTGAGTAAAAGTTGGGAGTGGTTGCCTTGGCTCTGGGATATGGACGAGTATCTCTATGTATGTTTGTATGAGTGTTTGCAAGAACGCATTGAAGCGTGTAGATGTATAAGTGTTGATTGCGAGCTATGTATGTATGTGTGGCCCCTCAACATGTTGCCGCGCAATAAATTGCTGTAAAATTGTTTACAAATAGCACAGCAAAAGCAAGAATAAAAAGACGTACGCATATGTCAGGTAGCTTTTTCGGGCTACACTTTCCAAGTTTTTTTTTCCTTAGCCTTCTGCTTTTTTTTTTCATTTTCGACAGCTGCCGATAGGCGAAACGAGCCATATTTTTCAACAGTTGAGCCTTCGATTACTTCACGTTTTTCATATTTTCAACCACAACTTTGCACACACTCATACACACAGCCATACACGTACACATCCTTACTTATCCACCGCGGCTCCACCTACTTGCATGCACCACTTATGTGCATACATACACATGTACGCCCCTAACTGCTACGAAGGCACTAAGTTTGTGTTTAAGTGCGTGCTGCAGTGCCTACTGTGCGCCTTTGAGTCCATAATTTGGCATTATATGAAAAAAGTTGACGTGCACTTTGCAATTTAATGACACCTACACTTACACAACTCGAATTGACCCCTTTGTCGATAGCAGGCGGTCGCCGCTTTCGTTTGCTTGTCCATTCGGCCGTAAGCAAATCCTGTTTGGGTCGGAAGTTTTTTTTCCAACTAATAACCATAAAATATTCGTGCATACTTCACGGGCCAATGGCTTAGTGACTTTGTAACTCAGTGAATTTGGCGGGATTTGGTTTTTTACTCGGAATAATGCCTCCTAACAAGTAAAATGGGTTATAAAAGCAATAAAATTATGTAGGTATTGGTGGGCGAGCCGCAAGGGTTTAGTAAAGTTGCCACACATTCAGCGCGTGTACGCACAAGTTACATTCACACAAACAGCTATATACGAATACACACAAACATGCAAAATCACATGTGAAAGGACGAAGAGCATACATCTGGATAGTTATACCTACATTCGTATGAAGCAACCACAGTGCTGGGCAGGTAAAATGCACCATTACTGAAATAACACAGGCCGACAAAATTTAACCAACATTCAGACCCAGAAACCAGACTATATATTTCCGAAGGTTTATGATGCGCTGAATCCAAATCTGGCCTCAGAATTGCTCTATCAGCTCTGGTTTTCGAGATATCCTAACCTAAAAGTGCAAAAAACCCCATTTTTGCCCATATTTGAGGTTATGTAGCCTTGCAGATGTTTTCTTTCACCAAAATTAAAGGATGGCATCTTTAAATACAATCCTTCTTTTTTCAAATGGCGTTTTGTTTGCTCAAACATCATTTTTTTTCGCAGAGATATCGCATTTTGAAATTTTCATGTTTTTTTGTATTTTTTGCACTTTTAGGTTAGGATATCTCGAAAACCAGAGCTGATAGAGCAATTCTGAGGCCAGATTTGGATTCAGCGCATCATAAATCTTCGGAAATATATAGTCTGGTTTCTGGGTCTGAATGTTGGTTAAATTTTGTCGGCCTAGTTCCATTAAACACGAAAGATACGATTATCGTAAAAACTCAAACTAATAAATTAATTTTAGTTATCAATCCGAATTTTGCATGGACAGAGAAGCAGATATTAGTTTAAATTATTTCGGATACTTTTCCTTGTAGACTAGTGTAATCGGAAAGGGACACATTTTGGAAAATGAAAATTACCTGCATTTAAATTAAAAAAAAAACGTAGAAGACTGTTTCCAAAATAAAACAAGTAAACAACTCTATATACTCGCTCACATTTTAGCTTTTGGGATGAAATTAATTCAGACAATGAGAGTTATAGCTTGTAAGGGATGTAAGAACAGAGGGATGCACGGAAATTTAGTCTTAACATAAGATACATACAGGGCCCGCCATCTATCGTTACGGATTTGAACTAGGTATTATTTGAAGAATGGTAACACTTAGCTGTCATCTAATTTGACAGAAAATTAGTTTTATAATTCCGCTGAACGAAAATGCTTGTGTATACGCTCAAAGAACGCTGGGAAATATTGCGTTTTCGCTTCGCTTCATGGGCTTGGGATCGACTTGAAGAAGATGAAGACTTTTACCGAAAAATCATCTTTTCGGATGAAGCTCATTTCATCTCGGCGGGTATGTTAAGAAGCAAAATTGCCGCATTTGGGGCTCAGAAAACCCGCACGCATTCGAAGAAAAGCCGATGCATTCACAACGAGTCACTGTTTGGTGCGGATTTTGGTCGAGAGGCATCATTGGTCCATTTTTCTTCGAAAATGAGCGAGAAGTGGCCGTAACCGTCAATGGAGAGCGTTACCGGGCCATGTTGAACGAATTTTTGTTCCGAGAAATTGAAGAGGAGGATATTGGTGGCATTTGGTTCCAACAAGATGGCGCTACTTGCCACACAGCGAATGCTACGATCAATCTTTTGCGCACTGTCTTCGAAGGTCGCATTATCAGCCGAAATTCTGATATCGTTTGGCCGCCTCGGAGCTGCGATTTGACGCCGTTGGATTATTATCTTTAAGGTGCCGTCAAAGACCAGTGTTATGCCAACAAACCAGCAACAATTGATGCACTGAAGACCAACACACGCGATGTCATAGCTGAAATACAGCCGCATAGAATCGAAAATGTGTTAAAAAATTTTACCGATCGTATGGGATGGTGCATGGCTAGCCGAGGCAGCCATATGAATGAAGTTGTGTTCCATCATTAACCGAAAAGATTGTACTTCAAAATAAAAAAAACAGTTTGGTAAAATATTGAGTAGTTTCTTTTTTATAATTCCGTAAAGTTATATGGCGGATCCTTTATATGTTCCCATAGTTCTTAGATGAAACATAGGCCCTCAATAAACAAGTTATAATTTCGTTTGTCTAGGAGCGGCCTGCTCTGTCCGCCTCTGCTGCTACTTGCCGTCTCCATGTGTTGGCTGGTCCTCGCACCTATGGCTTCCTTGGGGATTACAGTCTGGTGCTGTCTAGTATTGTCCTTTGGGTGTTTGAGCGAGCTCCTCCGCCTATTGTGGTTTAAGCCGACTCCAAACGGCAGATATTTTTTATGAGGAGCTTTTTCATGGCAGAAATACACTCGGAGGTTTGCCATTGCCTGCCGAGGGGCGATCGCTTTAGAAAAAACTTTTTCTCAATTTTGGTGTTTCACCGATATTCGAACCTACGTTCTCTCTGTGAGTTCCGAATAGTAGTTACGCACCAACCCTTTCGGTTCCGGCGTCCGCTATTTCCATTTCCACTTGCGGCGTATAATTTCTATGTGTACTGGTGTTTGCCCGGTAGCTGCCCAAAGATTTAGGAAGGATTGCAAGAATATGCTTGTTGTTAAGTTCCATGTTTCACATCCATACAAAACTACCGACTTCACCTTGGCATCAAATATTTTCAGTTTTATGTGCGTGGAGAAATAGGTTGATCTCCATATCTTGTCTAGAATGCCAAATGCAACGCGTCCCCTAGAGATTCGGTTGCGTATGTCAGTTGCTGATCCGCCGTTTTTTAAAATTATGCTCCCAAGGAAGCGAAATTCATCAACATCTTTTCAAGCGGCGTGTCGGCAATTTGAAGGGCTTGCGTTTCGGTGGGGTTAATCCGCATTACTTTAGTCTTTGCTATGTTAATTCTTAGCCCTGTTTGTGCTACTGCGTGGCATACCGCTTGTAGTTTAGCTGATGCATCTGAGTATTTGTGCGATAGTAAACAAATGTCGTCCGCGTAGTCTAGGTCTTCAAGCCGGCCGCATAAATCCCAGGAAATGGCCCTGCTGACCGCACACGCTTGTCGCATTGCTAGGTCTAGGACTAGGTTGAACAAGAGTGGAGATAATACACATCCTTGCCTAACAGCGGTTTGAACTTCGATACTACCCAAATGTCAACCTCTCCTTCACGTGGCATCCCCTGTTTAAAACGAACGAGCCCCTGACGACCGAGCAAAGGCGGGATAACCTTTCTACAAGCGAGAGGGAAATCCCTACGCCATGTCACCCTTTAGGCCGTCCGGCAGCCCCGGATTCAGTATCGGATGCAGAAGACCAATCCCCTACTCATCTTAAAATAACGGATTACAGAAACCAACATAAACAAAGAAACAATACCAAAAAACTTAACATAAGAGGACTAGACACAATTATATATGTTTTACCATAAAATATGTAAAAACTTAGATTCTTTCATTATTTGTATTCAAAATACGGCCTATAACAATTATATGTATAATATGTGAAAAATGGCATCACATAAATGTCCACCATGAACACATCTACAGGTAAAATCCACTAAACAGTCGATTCCTGAATGCCCTTTTGCTGAGAACACCGACATATCGATGTTGCGCTACAGTAGCAACATTCTCAACTGAACGTCCAGAGTTTCGTTTGTCAGACCCATGTGTTTTTTGGGCCCATTTCAATCGACGAGGCTTGTCCGCAGGCAACAATCTTTGCGTCAATTGAATCTTATACGGGAATAAATGCAAATCAATGCAGGTAATTCGCTGTAAAGTAGTCCGAGCAATGCCCAACTGCTGAGAACGGCGATTTTGGGATGTCCTTGGCGACGTCTCTGTCAAAAGATAAAGGGTTGCCAGATGGGTCCGTCGAATAATGGCAACCCTGTATTGTTCTGAATTTTGGCTTTTCTGCAACGTAATTATGCTTGTTTTATTTTGAGACAACATCTTGTCTCGCATGTAAGCCCAATTTTTTTCCTTCTTTTTATTAAAGCATAATTTTTCCTATATTTCTCATCCGTCAATTCAATTTTCTCATCCGTCAGCATATTCTCATGGATCTCGGAGAGGTGTTTGACTCGAGATTTACCTTTGCTAATCTCAATAGCTTTATTATTCCTAAAGCATACCTCTAGCTTTTCTCTGCCACTATGGTGGGCACTTTAAAGAAAGAGCGCAGCGGAGTTTTATTCGGTTTGCACTCCAGCCATATCATTTCTCTGATCTTTTGTCATCCTATGATTACCGATGTATGCGTTTAGGAATGAAGTCACTTGTTTGCCTATGATACCATCTCTGACCTCAATAATTGTCCGGAACTATTTGAACTTATAAGCTTTAATGTCCTGCAATGAACACTACACTTTCTGTTTCCATTTCACGGCAATCTAATTAAAGCTAATTATATTTTTTTTAGCCTATTGCAAGAAGAGCTCTCATCGAATTTAATGGAATATTTAATAGTCTTGACTTTGATTTTGCTCACCCGAGATCTCATTTTGGCTAAATGTTAAGTCCAATTTGTTAAACTAGTCTAGAAGATTTGTAAAATCATAGACTCAATAAATGAAATTAAATATAAACCGTATAAAACGAATCCGAGAAGTTGCATTAAATTAGCTTTTCGCTCACAGAACTTTTGTGAACCAACGCCATCAATCGAATTTCGTTGTCAGATTTTGGCTTTAAAGACGCTATATCACAAGTTAGCTTTTCTTGCTTGCTCTTTTGTTGCTAATGAGCAGCTGTCCTAGAAAAACTACCGTTTAATGTCTCTTTTCGGACATTTCAATTGTTCTGTGTGGATGCCTGCAAATTTAGTTACAACCCATTTGCTCATTCGTTAAGAGCTAAATAATGTTCCTAATGTAAATCTAGCATTACACTTTGCAAAAGCTCGTATCCGCTTATTTAATCATCTAAGCGAAGTTCTATTGTAGGGAGTAAGAATCTACTCTTCATTTGTCGAAATACATAAATATGTAAATATTGCATAACAGGTCTAGACAAATACAGCAGAGATTTGAACCTGTTAGAGAGCAAGCGACACACGGGAGAAGCACTATTTCAAAGCAGAGGAAATTCTAATGTAGTATTTTAGCAGAAATCTATGATAGTAAATATGTTTCACATAAAAAAAGCTTACAATGTCAATCTCACTATTTAATAGCCACTCCTTGTAAATTCCAATCATACGCCTTGTAATAAAAAGTTATTAATGAGGAGTTATTAAAAATGTTCTTACTAAACCTTTTTAGTAGTGAAATTATGCAAATTAAATTTATTTTACCCAAAGCATATTTTTCTGTGACCTGCTGACAGCCTTTTTCAGTCCATTACTGTACTTACGAGCTTAGTTGTAAATATATTTTTCGTGCCTTTGGCTACACTGGATAAAATGTAGTTAAATAACAAAAATCTAGCGCAATAAAATGTTCCGTTGGCTATCTTTATTCTTTTTCCCACTTTTACTTATGTGCATACATACATACATTTCTTATTTATTTTTGTATACATATATATTTTTTCTAATTATGTTTATACAGCTGTAATATGTGGCCTTATTTGGTGGCAGACATCCCGTCGTGTCTTGGTATTTTTTGCCCTTTAAGAACAATTACCTATGAACAGCGGGGAATATTAATGTGAGGAAATTATTTTGATATCAAGAATTAAGTAGCTAAGATTATCAAGGTCTCATACATAAACAGACCCAGCATCAAATTATTCCATTTGTTACAATTGTGGATTTTATTAGGGTAATAATTTTTTAAGTTTTTGTTTAACTCCAATTTGTTTTAAAGAGTTGCTCTAGCGCTTGTAAGGAATAAATGGAGTAATAAAAGAGTATTTCCATATTTTCTAGATATATGAATATTATATAGAAAGCTCTTCATTATTGTATTCTCGTACAACTCGAGGAGGCAGAACACGCATTTAGCAAATCTCACTTAATTTTTAATATGGAAACTAGAGAGAAGAAAATTTGCGTAAACAGCAGTACCCTGCACTCAATAAATGCACTTAAAAAATAGTTCTATATCAAAATGTTGTACAAGTGTTTGGCAAGAATATTTTGAAAATTATATCAGTATAGCAAGATACTTCCCTACTGCATTCCACTCATAAAAAACCCTGCAAAAAAATCTGCACAGCACTAACTCAAGGCTTGTAAACAAAGAGCGAAGCGCACCTCACTACACTTCCCTAAAGAGATGGGCTTGTTTGTTTTTGCAGTTCATAATTTTCATAATTACTCATAACTTGAGACACAATTGCTTTGAATCACAATCGATTCAAAAGGCAATCGCATCGAATACAACAATAAATTTAATATGAAGGGCAGAAAAACTTAAAAACATAGGGCTTGTTCGAGCTTCAATCACAACCGCAGTGTTGCATGCTTTGTGATAGTATCACGTTCGATGTAAAATTCTGGCAACATTGTCAAACGCATCACGTTCGAAGTGTCAAAAATTCGGCAAATATTGCGCGCGAATACAAATAAATCCGCATCAAAAAACAGTGTTGCAAATTGTCATTAGTGCAGCAGTATTGACGCTTTTATTACGTGCCTTGAACAAGCCAATAATATAATATACTTAATTCTAAGTTTTTTTTTATTCTGTATAATAAAAGAATATTCAGAAAGAAAATTTTCAAGTATTCTAATATGTAAATAAGAAATTAAAAATTTTGTAAAATAAAAATTCTAAAAAAACAAAATTTTTTACCTCTTGAGCGACCAAGCATTTCCGAAGGAAATTTTTGAGTTGACCATGAACAAGCGTCGTTTATTTTCTATTTTTTTTAAATAAAAGACAGAACACAGAATGATTCGTGTTGTTATGGCACTTTCTCGTGCTGTAACTGTTAGCTCGCTCTGTACTCGAAAGGCAAAGAAAGTAGTTATAACACCAGCCCTTCATGCTTTAAAAGGGAAGAGCGAACTTCGTTGCCTCTCAAGTTTCTCTCCTTCTAACATTTGTTATTGAGTGAATGTTGATCATCTGTTAAATCGAATCAAAGCCAACATCGGCAATCGCGCTGAATGTAAAGAAAAACGAATATAATAGTGCAGGAGACAAATCAGATTCCCTTTCTTCAAAATTGGCCATAACTTCGGATACAGTAATCTAATTGTTTGAGACGAGATAGAAAAATTATGTGAATTTTTTTCGAAAGCAAAGAATTACTGTTATGTAATAAAACAAAGCTTCATAAAAAAGTTTTACAACAAAAATATGCTCAAAAATTATTTTATTTGGATAAAATGCATAAGACCACTAGACGAAAAAGATGTTCAAAGATCAACGCAATTTTTAATCCCCTTGTAATTTGAACTTTATTAAACCGAAATTCAATGGGTCATAAAACTCCATGCCTAGAAATTTTCCAAACCGTCTGATTAAAAAGTTTGTATTTTCGATGAAAATTTTTTGAATTTGTTTAAATTTTGTATAAAGTGAGCGCAGGGTGTATAAGAATATAAAGATCTTGAGCATAGGATGTTACGTCGAAATAATGTATACTCAGATCGCTTAAAGGAACGACTTATTTGCTATATTTGAGGTTATGTAACTAGATAGTGTACTCTTTTTGTAAAAATGTTAGTATGGTTTAGTCGTATTTTTTTCTTTTGTTTTTTTCCAAATGTTTTTTAGTTTTGTAGTATTTTCTGGTATTTGGTGGCTTATTTTTACAATGAATACACCTCCGGAAGAAACGATTACACCTCTATGGTTTTAATCCGCATTCAGTAAATTCAAACGCCTTTTAAAATGTGTAAAAAGGTGTTCAATCTTAAGAAGAGTTGAGAGAGGGACATTTAATATTCTTGCATAACCTTAAAAGGAGCAAAAAGTTAAATTCACTCTTTCAAAATATCAAATTTTCATTTCAACTAATTTTCATTAGCACTAAAATCTTCTCAGAGTGGCCTTTTTTAACCTTCTTTTGTATAATAATACAGAAAAGAAACAAACACGAAACTTCAAAATTGTCGCATTTTCGGTATAAAAAAGCACTAAATTTATTGCGAAGAGCAAATGGTTTGCAATACTGCACAACTTGGAAAAACGTGACGTCACGTACTCTCTGATGGGGGTAATCTTCTTTCTATCATCCTTGGCTATATAAGTGAAGTTCAATGAGAAGCGAGTAGCAGTACCGCGATATTCGCCACCTTTTGCAATCTGCCAGGGCCCGTAATCATTATCATTAATCATAAATTGATGTTATTGTTATTATTTTAAAATGGGAATTAGGAAATAGTAACAAAAATATGATTGAGTTTTCAGGTCTGACTGAGTTGTTAAAAAGGTATAATCTTGTATCGGAGTTATATTTTTTGGATATAAATAAATAAATAAACTAATTTTACGTGTGTTAGTGTTTTGATCCAAAATAATTATTATTTTTTGAGTTTCAAATTTCTCTCCAGAAATAATTATAATTTTTTAAGTCTTGGTTAAAGTTAAGGTAAATATCTAGGAGTAATCTTGGATAAGAAGCCGACTTGGGAGACGCAAGGTGAATCACGCATTAAGAATTTTTGAGCAATGCCGCAGAGCCTTTGGTAAAACCTGGGGTCTGAAACCTGCTGTGGTCCTATGGATATACACAGCACTTATCAGACCAATCATCACTTACGCCTCTGTGGTTTGCTGGCTCCCCTTGGATTTTAAGATACAACAGGAAGCAATAAAAGCAATGTGTAGACTCCATAAATATGATTTCTGGCTCGAAGACGGAACTTCGGGACACAGAGAAATCTTTAAGTTGCTATCTGAGCAGGATCTACTGTTTTTGGCATCTAAAGACGTCCTGATACCCACAGTCTCATTTAGAGGGAAATTTGATGTCAGCTCACGCAATGGAGCAATCCAGAATGCATTCAAGGAGATTCGACGGATATTTTCTTTACCGATGGGTCTAAGAATGAAATAGGGTCTGGAGCCGGATGGTACTTAAACGATAGTAATAAGTATCACTATGTTATGGGGGAAATGGCAACTGTTTTCCAAACGGAATTTTTTGCCATCCTGTAAGTAGCCGAACGGATGATCGAGAGGAGAGGGAGCGGGAAACAGGTTGGAATTTTCAGTGACAGTCAGGCTGCACTGAAGGCTCTGGAGAACGCGAAGCAAACCTCAAAGATTGTTCAAGAATGTAAGAAGAAGCTTAATTCTGTCGCAAGACAAAACAGGCTTGTACATATATGGGTTCCAGGACACTCCGGTGTTCAAGGAAACAAAATTGTTGATGAATTGGCCAACCGTGGATCAGCGGTTCCCCCACAAGGGCCAGAGCCAATAATCGGAATCAGTTCCGCAGGAATCTTGAATTGGATCAACGGTTATGTAGACAATCTACATAAAGAGTGATGATCCGGTCTAGAACGCTGCAGAACTGCAAAGTGTTTTGTGACAAGTCCGAACAGAAAACTGTCAAACTAGAAAGGAAAGACGTTCGGTTGATCGTCGGTATCATTACAGGACACAACCCATGGGGTCAGCATATGACCACCATTGGAATCATCGAGGACCCAGTGTGCCTGTCATGCTTGGAGGAGGCGGATAGCACTGATCACTTTCTCTGTGAGTGTCCTGCCTTTACTAGAGCACGGCTACGAGTTTTGAGTTCTGATGTCGAGAGAATGAGTAATATTCGTTCTCTAAAACAGGAGGATATTTACAGATTTGTTAAAGAATCTGAAAAATTCTCACAGGACTTACTATCTCTAACTCTGTCTCTATTCTTTCCTATCTCTTTCTCTGATTCTTTTCTCCTTCCCTCCTTGGCTATCTACCCTCTTTCCAGAGCTTTAAATACAATGGGCTTTTTAGCTTGAGCTATTTAGGAGCCACCAAATATCCTGATGCTCCTTGGCTCGACCTTTTCAAATTTCAATTTCAATCATAGCTTCGGTTATCGCTTGCTTGCTAGCTAAATTACAAATAGCGAAATCAAGTCACAGTCCAGTGTTCCTGAAGGTGCCCTCTTATTAAGGTCGAAATAACGACAAATAAATAATAGTAAACATTGAAGACGTGTTGACTACCTAGTGTTGACTAGAAATTGTATGGAGGTGTAGGATATGCTGAAATCGCGTTGTTAACAAAAAAAACTCATAAATTAAATTGTACATAAGCATAACACATTTTTTAAAAAAAACGCACATTAAATTTTAATTAGAACAGGCTAGAAAAATGTCATGAAGAAAACTCCGAGACTAAATAACACAAAAAAAAAGCTAAATCAAGTTACAAAAATGGTAATCCGGCCATACTGGAGCTAAAATCACGTAACTCGTTGTCAAATTCGCTGAGAGCCAATTAACGGGACCACGATAGACGCCATCTCATTATTCTTTCCATCATGTTATATAGCTATTATTTTAGACAGTTTGTGTTCATAAAAAATTATTTTCCTGCATTCATTTTTCAGTTCTTTTTCCTATTTATAAGTACTTTAATCTAACTTCATTTTTATTTTTTCTTTTGACACCTTCCTAACAGTTCGTTCGTACATTTCGGCTAAAATTAAGCCATGGCAAAATTACTTTCAAATTTTCACTTCAATCTTGAGTAAGTTGCATGCTTGATATAAAGAGGTTTAACTTTATTATAATTATCACGAAATCAGTAATAATGTTAAATAGTTATTGTGGATATGAACTTCAAACCTAATAAATCTACTAGCGATCAGTTAAAGAAATGTTCCATGCAACCTTGGAGTTAAATTTTTGTTTGTTTGATTGGTTTTTATAATACGAGTATTTTCTTATTTGTTCCTTCTTACTCAAACGAGAGTATTGACAGATTATGAATATTTTTATCACCACTGACTAACACTTGTCATTCAATTGTCACTTATCGCTCGTCAACAAACGCAACTAATATTGGTAGCTGTCATAAATCCTCACCCCACACATTTATCTTATTGTAATAAATGGTTTTGTCAATGGCAGTGGCTCCAACACAAATACGAGTACTCTACCCTTTCCTTCCACTTTAGTTAACAATACACACATACACGTACACATATCCACACATATTTTAGTAACTGAATTTAAAACAGGCGCAATGCAGTTAATAGTACGAATATAAAAAAACCTGATACTACTTCGACACTGACTCTGGTATGCAACAATTTGGATGTGGTATGAAACAATTTTAAAGAAAATGTACGAAAAACTGTCAAAAAAAACTACACCTATAGCGGTTTATTTGTAAATAAATCCGCAATGGCTATGATAGCGAACATATAGTATATGGCAAATATTTTGTTTTTATTGCTTACAAATTTTATGGCATCCAGTGTTTATAGAGAAAATTGGTTTTGAGTATAATAAAATTAACTTGAGTATTTGAAATTTATTCAAGGTTGAAAATTTTAGTATAGAATTCTTTAAAGTAAAATTTCTTCGGTTTTTGTTAATATTTTTATAAAGTTATAAGTTTCGTATCAAACTGTTAATGAACGCTGATGACTTAGTGCTTTTTGAATCTCTTCGTCTTTCCGAGTCTCCGAATGAATTGCAGGATTTAATGGATGCGATCCGCGATTGCAGCATTCAATGGGGCCTTAATGTAATTTTGATCAAGTCGAAATGCAGGGTGTTTAGGGATTGTAGCAGAATTCCTTCTTTTTATAATTCGAAATTTGGTGACGAGTATATCGAGATTGTTAACGATTACACATATCTGGGCGTGCCGCTTCCATACAAACTCTCTTATGCCAAACCCTTAAACCTGAAGCTTGCTGATCCTAAAACCGCTATCAATATGCGTGCTCAAGGTACGATCATGTTTTATGGGGCGCTAGTTTTTTTGCCCCCAAATAATCCGAATTATACTATCTGATTCACATAAAAACAGATTTGCTTCCGCAATATCTACATACACTCCGAGGACATATATGCTTTGTCTTACAGTGTTTTATTCTACCTAGTCACTGGCTTCCGGGCATCCTTGCTGAGGAGACTGCACGCCTCGGCGCTCATTAACTAAAAAAGTCCCTTAATATTAAAATAGCCTATACATTTTTTGATGTTTTGAGAAAATGAATTTCAAACTTTCTGTCGAAAGTAGCTCTCACTCAAATCTCGTTATGTCTGTAAATATTTATTATTTTTGACTGACGTTTTGACCCACTTTGTGGAACTAGAATTTGACAAAATTTTTACCACATATAAAATCGACGATGGAGAATCCAAAAATTCAATCAAAAAAATAATAGCCTATGAGCACATAGGCTATTGTTATACTAAGGGGACGATCTCGCTAATGTTAAATATGGAGCCTCTTAATGATTTTACTTCTGAATCCTTGTCTGCTTTCATACTTTCGTTTTTAGACAATATTAAGAATAAAAAACTTTCGACTTTTCTGGACTCTGCTGTTAAGGGGTTATATATATATTATTATCTTGTGATAGTCCTATTATTATCTTGTGAGCCCGAAAAAATGGACGATTGTCATAATTTTTTTATATATGTTTTAGAACTTTTATTTAAATGAGGCATATATCATACTAAGTAACTCTCGAAGAATACATTTTGTGTTTTTATTTAAAAAAAATGTTATTATTTATTGTTTATATCGCCCCTCGCCCGAAACGCTGATTTTTAGAAGAGGCTTGCGGTGATCACGGTAGCGCATGAGCAGCACAACTGAAATCGAAAAAATTAAATGATTATTGTAGAAAAATGTTTTTTAGTGAATCTGAACGGTTTATTTACCCAAAAAAATTTGTCTCTATATGAAAACCGCTTTGCACCAAAAAGACAATTTTTGAGGGGTTGAAAAATTAAAAAAAAATTAATTCCAGCGAACTATGCAAATATTTATAAAAAGTGATCCGTTCAGATTCACGAGGTTGTAACTTCAAATAATTTAAAAAAAAGTGTATGCAAATCGGTCAAATAGTTTTTAATAAATAATGATCACCGCGACGGTATTTCTCCACAGTTGTAACTTCCACGGTCTGCAACTTTCGTTCTAGTGCTCCAATCTTTATGATTTTTTGAATTTATATTTTTAAGGTGATATACTTTTAGAATATGTCATAAAAAATTTTCTGATTTTTTAGTCGAACACAAGGTATATAAGAGAAAGCTTTCTTAACCTAAATGCGAAACCTTTTAAGAATGTACTCGCTACTGCATACGCAGTTTGTAACTTGGGTAACCCCAACATGCGACACCAACACGACACGGCATCTAACACGTCATAGTCATCTGGCCAATTTATAAAAAGTTTGTCTGTCTAATATTATAAATTTTTTAAATGGCTATGATTTGTATAAATATTTATCCTGCTGTCTCAAGTATAGGGAAATGATTTTTTTGAATAAAACGCGTTATTTCGTATGAAGGTCTAAAGAGAACGAAATAAAGTTGCCATGTAACTAAAATATACAAATTATTTCAACAGATTTTAAATGAATTTTCATAACTACACTTTTGAGTTTAAATAATAATATTTTGTGCGTACCGAAGTTTTAGTTATTTTTTGCATTTTATAATAATACTTTTGAACTTGAATACTTTGAATAAAAAATGAAGAAATATTTTCCATCATACATCTATTTATTTTAAATTATTCCCACCGACAACATATCAATATTATACAAGGTGAAGTCCAACATAAACAAGGCTGATGGCGCCATCTTCTAAAGGAGTTAATGCGTTGGAAGTTTTATCCCTAGCTGACTTCCAGTGAAAACTTTGTGATATTCGGTTCAGAGGAAGCGAAGCTATTGTGTCTAAAAAGCCGGTATGTTTGTGTCATCGGTACAAAAATGAGTTTCGAACAAAGAGCTAATATCAAATTTTGTTTTAAAATCGGTAAAACGTTTACCGAAACATTTCAATTGAAGAAAGAAGTTTATGGTGATGATTGACTATCCCGTGTCAGAGTTCATGAGTGGTTTGTGAGGAGGAATCACCCAAATCAGTAATCACCCAAAACTCCATCAAAATTGTTCGTAAATTTATCAAAAATTAACCGAAATCATCGTTATAATTCATGGAATCGGAGTTGAATATCTCCAAAACATCGATTTATCGCATTTTAACTGATCATATGGGCTTACGAAATGTCTGTGCCCGTTTCATTCCACACAAATTAATTGAGGACCAAATATTGCTCAGAATTCGACATTCGAAAGACCTCATTAAAGAGGCGAGAAAAGAAGAGAACTTCCTTTACAACATTGTAACTGGTGATGAAACGTGGAGTTTCCAACATGAACCTGAAACTAAACGTCAAAGAGCCAAATGAAAGGCCCCAGACAAGCCACCACCTAAAAAATCGCGTTTGGAGAAGTCAAAAATCAAGTCGATGCTCATTTGTTTATACGATTTCATGGGAAATGTCCACAAAGAGTTCGTGCCAACGGGCCAAACCGTCAGTGAGATTTTCTATCTTGGCAGTTTGAGGCGTCTGTTGCATCGCATTCGTCGAATTCGCCCTGAATGTCGCGAAGGAGGCAGCTGGCGCTTATTGCATGATAATGCATCATCACATCGACACCATCGACATGTGACTAATTCTTGGACTAGAAATTGCATTTTCACCATTAATCACTCACTGTATTCGCTTGATATGGCTCCCTGCGACTTCTACCTATTCGAAAAATTGCATTTGGCCATGAAAGGAAAACGTTTTGCGTCTGTAGAGGCCATCCAAAAGCCTTGTAGCGACATCCTGAAGGGCATTCCGGTCAATGACCTGAAACACTCTTTCGAAAAGCTTTTAGAGAGGACTATTTTGAATAAATAAACTCGAAGTTATCAGAAAAAAGCTCCTGTCGTTTCTATTATAGCTCAGTCTTGTTTATTTTGGACTTCACTTTGTAGACGTACATTCTAAATAAAGAACATAACTTTAATACATACATACATATAACTTTTTTTGCATTTTTTAGGATAAAACATAAATACTTAAAAAAATTGCTTCTGCACAAAATTTCATCGTCATCAATTCAAAAATATGAACCGGGTACTTTACAAAAATGGCAAACAAAATGTTTGTAAGAAAAATTTACGAACAAAAAAATAAAATTGTTTTCCAAACAAAAACTTTTTTTAAAAGTGCATTCATCTAAAAAATTAACCAAACAAAAATTTGTAAAAACGTTCAACGCACCCAAGATACATATTTCACATATTTTCAGCTAATAACAACGAAAATACAGAAAATCAATTTTTCAAATATGACAAAAAAATGCCCAAAAAGGTTATAAATAAATAAAAGGAATTGTCCTTAAACAATGTTTTTAAAAGTTGCATTTTATCCCAAGAAGTTAACAGAAAGTCTATAAAAACATTAAAAAGAAACAAAGATATTTCACTTTAAAAAACTCTATACCAAAATTTTCATCATAGAATAAAAAAGTCATTAAATATATTCAAAATGGTTTTCAGTTTATTTCTTATTATACTCAAGCCTACAAATAAACCAATTTTCAGAAAAAACGGCAAAAATGTCCAAAATACCTGAATCAGTTGAAATGGTATCGCTCATATACATATATAAGTAAATACATTAATTTTTCAACACCTAAGTAACACTTTCACTAACTAAGACCCAGACGCAGAAGTTCCAACAAAAATTATAGGGAAGTGCGTTAAATTCAATAAGTAAATAAATAATGCCTGAATACGAAATAATATAAAGACTGAAACAATATTTTGTTAGCCATAAAAAACATTTCAGTGTGTATTTATGGCAGGGACCACTCTTTGTGGGGCAGCATCTAGACGTACTTACAAGGGTTGTCTTTTATATTTGGCGCCTCTGCAATACTACGTGTGCTGAGCTGCAATTCGACTTTTTTTAGCATAAATTATTATAACATGCAATATTTTCCCTTACAAGCTTTATTTGTTCTTTTTTCCCATGAGTTGAAAAATTCATCTCGTCCAAAAAATGGAAATAACTCGTGAAAATTTTCCTACGAAGCTTTACTACGATTTTTGCCTTGTATTACCGAGACAGGAGTGCATTAATCAACTTACTTTTGGCGTTAAAGCACCATATTTAGTCACTGTGAAACGCTGGAACAACGAGTCGCAACGCGGCCGTCGATCCTTGCAGGATGAATTCGCGAAGGCCGGTTGTTGTGCCAAGAACAATTGATAACGCAAGATCGTCATGTAACATATCGCAAGATAGAGTATGGTTGAGCATTAGTGGGACGAGTATATACTCAATATTGTATGAAAATTTGGTCGTCAAAAAGTTTGGCTCTCGTTGCATTCCGCATAATTTGACAAATGCCCAAAAAAGGCGCGTGTCGATTGGTGAAAAAAATTTTGAGAAAGTTAGCCGCGGTAGTTCAAAGGGCGTCTATGACATTGTAACAGCTGACAAATTTTGGACCTATAAAACAGCATTCGACAGTATGGGCTTAATCCAACAAGAGCGGTTCGCGGAAAAAGCACCTCAAAGCGAATTGTCACTTGCTTTTTCGGAAAATCTGTTCATGTCGCAACTGTACCACTAAAGCAACTTAAAACAGTGAATTATGAACGGTATACAACCATTTGCTCGGCAAATTAAGGAAAACCAACCGCCAAAGACGAATCACACTTCGCCAAGACCATGCGAGCTATCCCATATCGGCTTACACAAGAAAGTTTTTGAGCACTCAATGGATCGAATTAAGGGAACCCGGTGGTCTAGAAATTTCACAAAATCAAATTTTTGTTTTTTCGATAATATATTAATTTAAGAATATACTGTGAAATCTTCATGCGGAAATTCCGTCCCAATATTATAGATTCTACAGCCTATTAACTAGGTAGAGGGCGGTCCGCGCGCTCCTGTACCTCAAACTTTAAACTCAATTATCTCAAAACTCCTTTTTTCAGCCTGGTGTAGATACGAATCGTCTGAAATTTCAATATATTGTTCACAGCAGAATCGTATTATTATTATACAATTATTTCGTATTTTTTTTTTTAGAGTGTCGAATTCAAAACCCCGCCATTTTGTCAATTTTTTTTTTTATTCTAGTACGGGACATAGCTATAATCATACTGTTTAATAATTGTTTGGTTTTTGTATTTCAGATAAATAGAAAAGCCAAAATGGACAACACCGTCCAGGTCCAATTTTTTGGGAGGGTAAATTTCAGCGACATTTGTAAAATTATTAAAATAAAAAAAAATGTTTCATTTTTGTATGTAAAAGAAAATTTAAAAAATTTAAATATCATTTTTCATTTTTTATTGTAAAAAAATCCTGAAAATACCCTAAATTTTCGAGCTCCAGACAACCGGGACCCCTTAATGGCTCATTCGCTTTACAGCCCTGCCTTGGCACGTAGTGATTTCTTTTTATTCCCGATCTCAAAAATAAAATAAGAGGTCAACATTTTTCGATGATTGAAGAAGCTGTTGAAGCCTTTAAACAGCTCTTTTCGGAGGTATCCACTTCTAAGTGGTAAAAGTGCTTTAAAAAATTGCTTCAGTCGAATGCAGAAATGTGTTGACTTCCAAGGAGAATATTTTGAAAAACAATGAAGCCATTTTCATTATTATTTTACTGTTTTTTTAATTGTTAAGCGCAAAATAAAAAAGCCAATCCCTATATACCACAAAATTAATGAGTCTTACGGTAACTAAGTTTTATTGACTTTCCGCAGTACTCTTTTTAAATTAGGTACTTCATTTCCAATATGAAGTTTTGTGAACTGCTTTCCCATTCAAGGCAAACTACCGCTGTTTATGGTATACTTACGTACGTGCGTATGTATGTATAAGAAATTGCAAACTAAATGCTTGCCAGCAGCGAGTTCGACAACAATAAACAAGTAAGCAAAGTTTGTTTATCCCGATTTAATAACAGCGGCTGTTGTTTGGCATAAATTTTGTATAAGAAATATTTATATTGATATTAAAACAGCTTAGTACTCACGCCCATCCAAGCAAAGTAAGTAACTTTTAAGCCGTTTTACTAAAACGAAAATATTCACTCCTGGACACGGTGCACAGTTCAAGTACATACGTACGTACATTCATATACAATATATTTCCCTCAACAACTTCAGTTCCAGAGCTGCCAGAAGCAGAGATTGCAACATAATAAGTAAAGTGGTAGGCGTAATAGTGGACTTTTCTTAACGTAATGCATTAAAAAGCTTTAAAGTACATTTTCTAGCTCTACGTAATAAATGGACTCTTTATTTTATGCTTATTATAACAAAGGAATGGTCATGAATTCAATTTTCCTAATGAATTGATTTTATACACACAATACTGGCCAAATGCGAAATAAAGCCGTTATCGTTTCAACTTTCTTACATAGAGTCATAAAAAATATAACTGAAATGTTACGAAAGAACAAAGCGGGTCGAGCAAGGAAGCCGTTTTAATGTAAATGAATCAAACAAAAAAGTGCGGGTGTGTATGTATGTGCGTACATTTGCGAGCGAGAAAGCGAAAGGCCAGAAGGCGGGAAAGCAAAAAATGCTGGCGCAAATGCGATCATAATAGTTGCATTGTTCTTGAAAACGAATAAAACAGAACGTCATCATATTTTCTCTTTACCAACAGCAGAATTGTACTAATTTGGCTTTTTCCAAGGCAATAACGTTGCTATAGTACCAAAACTGGCCGCGCAAGTGACCCATTTCCTGTGCTTGCCTCCTCATCACAAAAATTTAAAAGGCACAGGAAAATGAATTTTTTGGAATACCATGTCAAAATGGAGCACCCGGTTTTTTGTTTCTTGTTTTTTGCTTTGTTTCTTTTTTGTTGCTTATTTATTCCGGTTCTCTGCTTTAGTTTATATTGTGACTATGCGAGCATGCTGAAGAGGAAAGTAGAGAATATTTTTCTGTCGTGCCATTGTGCCATAAAATGTCAAAGGAGTTTTCGTGAATACCAGTATAGTATATGCGAATATAAAGCAACAACAACAGCACGGAAAACACCAATACATACATATGTATTTAAGAGAAATAAAACTGTATGGAATGAATAAATGTCAAAGCATGAACAAATGTTTTGTCAGCTGCATATCAAGTTTAGGCAACAACTATAACTATAACAACAATAATAACGAATCGTGTGATTTTAAGTCGAAAGCAGCAGAAGCCAAGAATGCCGCTGGAAATTAAAATGAAAATATTGAAATTTCAAGCCGGGTCATAGGGGCGTATGAGTACTCCTACGCGACCGTTGATGCAAATACTCCGAGGTACTCGTTTAGTAAGCGGAGTGGAAAAGGCTGGCTATGAAATATTAGACAGATGTACGTACAAATGCCTCAGCAGTGGCATACATAAAGGGAGACATACGAAACTGTCTGTATAGCCTCAACAACATATATTTAGACAAAGTTTGTTCTAAAAAACAGTGAATCTTCAAATTTCACAAGCTATGTGCTAACGATTTTTTATTTTTGTTATACCAGTATTGGTACAAGTGACCGCAAAACATGTTGCCATTATCAGCCTTTAGCACTTTTAAAAAATAAAAAAAGCACTTTTAGTGTATTTTTTTTGTAGGCTTCGCGATTTTTAAAACAACTTCAACTAGGAGCTGTTGAATGATGTCAGCTATAACTCACATTATATCAAAAGGGTCATGCTGGTGACGAAACGTGGATTAATTATCATTATCAATTTCAAAGGTCTAATGTTCTTCCCCGCGGCCGCCGTAGCCGAATGGGTTGGTGCGTGATTACCATTCGGAATTCAGAAAGAGAACGCAGGTTCGAATCTCGGAGAAACAAAATTAATAAAAACAACAAAAAAAAAAAAAAAAATTTCTAATAGCGGTCGCTCCTCGGCAGGCAATGGCAAACCTCCGAGTGTATTTCTGCCATGAAAAAGCTCCTCATAAAAATATCTGCCGTTCGGAGACGGCTTCAAACTGTAGGTCCCTCCATTTGTGGAACAACATCAAGACGCACACCCAAATAGGAGGAGGAGCTCGGCCAAACACCCAAAAAGGGTGTACGCGCTAATTATATACATATATATATGTTCTTCCCAGAGAGCAATATGGTCAACAAGAAAAACTACCTTCAAATTTTGCGCCACCAGCGTGAAAAAACACCTAGAATTGTGAAACAATCAGTGATGCACATTACACTATAATAATGCGTCAGATCACATTTCAGTGCTTCATCGTAATATCTCGGCCAAAACCAACACTACAATCAGATCTGAGCTACTTTGGTTTGTTGGTTAAAGTGGTGATTCAACCAGAATCCAACTAGCGCATCCGCACCATTTTGTTGCTACATCCTCGTTACCTCTAACTTACAGTTAGATGACCCAAAAAAGCGAATTTCCTGGAATTTTTTCTGAGAAAATTTTAAATTTATTGATCTAAAATTTTGTACACAAAATATGTTATCTTTTAACTGTATTTTAAGACTACAACTGATCTCCGGGAGCTCCTCTCAAAAAAGACGTTTTGCGATAACCATACATCTGAAATGAAATGGCTGATGACCTTGCAAAACAGAGAGCAAATATGCAACTTACTGGTCTTGAGCCTTTCTGTGGACTCACATTAATAGCCTTTTACATTAATGAATTCCTTAGGAAATGGGAAGAAAGAAAATTTGCTGCACACTGGCTAAACTGTGCCGGTCAGCGTCAAGCCAAACTATTCCTAAGTCCCAACAAAAAAATATCTGACAAGCTTCTCTCACTAAGCAAAGTAGATCTGCGTCTTTTAACAGGATATCTTACAGGTCACTGCAGCCTGTGGTATCATCTAAATAATATTGGTCTATCAAATGTCTAATGTTCTTCCCCGCGGCTGCCGTAGCCGAATGGGTTGGTGCGTGATTACCATTCGGAATTCACAGAGAGAACGTCGGTTCGAATCTCGGTGAAACCAAAATTAATAAAAACATTTTTCTAATAGCGGTCGCCCCTCGGCAGGCAATGGCAAACCTCCGATTGTATTTCTGCCATGAAAAAGCTCCTCATAAAAATATCTGCCGTTCGGAGTCGGCTTCAAGCTGTAGGACCCTCCATTTGTGGAACAACATCAAGACGCACACTACAAATAGGAGGAGGAGCTCGGCCAAACACCCAAAAAGGGTGTACGCGCCAATTATAGGTACGCTCCTTGGTGGTATCGTAGTATCTCCATGCAATCTTTGGAACAGCAAATCCAAAACTGTGCTACAATTTTTAAAAAGCCTAAAACTCTAGGGTTACAAAAATAGGCCTTTCACAATAGATCAGCTCTGGTCGCAGTTCGTAATGGCCTTCTAATAATAATAATAATAATAATAATAACCATACATCTCTGAACTGGATTCTGTAAAATTAAAAAACCAAACTGAGTTCGTTAAGGTAATGTTAAGTCTAGTAATTAATCGAAGAAATTTTTTTGACAAAATGGCGGTTTCTCAAAAAAAACTCGATTTTGACTATAATTTCGACCTTAAATTGTTTATACAAAAAAAATATTTATCGATGAGAAAAAATCTTCGATTAGTTACTAAAACATATATTTAAGAAGCTCATGTTAAAATTTTAGACTAATCGGTTTAGCGTTTTCGAGTAATGTTGGTCACCGAATTTGAAAACACCATTTTGAGAAAACACGTTTACAGTTTGCCTTATACATACTTTGAAGCACTCTGAAATGCCTTTTCAAATGTGCGTGTGACTTCGAATATATTCACCGGAACGACATTAATTTTTCTGTGTGTATTCTTAAATATAATCACATTAAGAAAAAAATCGATTTTTTGAAAATTCTAACTGTATATAACCCCTTAACAGCTATTTATAGCGTGACTATATTCAGTCTGTGCGATTTACGAACCTTACTAGGTTTTTGAGGTCTAAGCCAGACAGTTGTTCGAGACTCTCGCGGAGATTGTAATATAATCTCTCCTTGGCTCAGAAACACTCTCAAAAAGTAGAAAATCGGTAACTGCAAATTTTTAATAGCTATTAAAAGACGAGGAGGCCGCCTTAACTGAATGTAGATATAACCATATATTGTACAAAATGGCGCAAAATTAATAATCCAATTGTTTTTGAATAACTTTTTTACTAAATAAAAAATTGTAATTAAATATAATATAATAATTTTGAGTGATGGAAATCTTTTGACCTTTACGTGCTCCATTGCTAGTCTGCTTGTCAAGTCACAAGTGCCACAACTCACAAGTGTCAAATATCATAGACATGTGACGTCATTTGCAAAAATTATAAATCTGCCGAAAGGGTGGTTAATTTTGCACCAGCCTCTAATAGCATAAAATATTCCCCCTGTATTTTTGAGTAATGCTGCTAAAGTGACAATTCTTGGTCGGTTACAAATTGAAAAAATAGGAAACCACTGGAAAATGTATTTTTGAAATCTGCAAAAAACTTGCCGAGCTTGTATGCAACACTTAGATATTTTGTTAATAGTTGAGCTGAGCTTCTGCTCCAATTTTGAGAAGTGCATCGTGATGTTCTTCCATAAGTGGAGGGACTTACAGTTTTATACCGCCGCCGAACGGCAGATGGATTTTTCTAAAGAGCTTTTCAATACAGAAATACACTCGGAGATTTGCCAGCCTGTGGGCGACCGCTTTAGAAAAAAGTTTTTCTATCATTCGGGGTTTCGTGGCGGCGATTTCTGTCCCGTGCACTTCCGAATGGTAGTGACACAACCATTCGTCTACGACGGCCGCTTCATATCAATATTACCCCCCTACAAAACATAAGGCCTCCAACACTGGCTCGCAATTTAGAGGATTTTCAGATTTTTCATTTGTTTTGTCAGCACAGTTTTTCGCCCATTCGCATGCATATATGTGTGTATGTGTGTACACGTAGCATACCCGTATGTATGTACATACAAAGCGCGCTTAGAAATTAAAACCATCTACGTTTTTTAGACTCAAGAATATGCTGAAAAACTCAAATCAATATATTGATTTAGGTAGCAAAACTAAAAACAAAATCAATTCATAATTTTGCATTCTCTTCTTCAGCATTTTTCGAACGACGCAAAAAGTTTTTAGCTAAATATGGGCATTATTGAATGCAAATTAAAATATGAAACAGAAAATGTTGACGTCGTTGGAAATATTTTAATGCGAGCTTGAACGCTAAATAATTTGGCGCTGGCAAAAAGTTATGTTATATACGTGCAATACATTTACACATACACGCATATACATGCCCAAAAAAGCGCAACATTGTCCAATCGTAATCATGGAGACCATGAAGTTCATGCATACACACACACATACATTCAGTGTTACGGTTAAAAATGTCAAAAATTCGGAAAAAGAGGGTCACGAGGTAAAAAAGGGTCGCTATTCAATTTAAATCCCAAATACAAGTGGATAGTAAAAGAAAACAAATTGTGTTAAATAATTGACAATTTATAACCAATTATTTACCAAATTTATATTGAACATAAATTGACTCATTTAATAGCAATTTTTCACGTCTCAGCTCCCAATGAACAAAATTTAACGAAGTCAAGGAGGAGGAGAATGCTTCACAGGAACAATCTGATTATTTTATGTACACATACTTTGATTAAAAACTTTCAAAAATAAATTTTATTCCATTGAATGCAATATTAATTCGAACACAGAATAATAGGAGTTGTGTCAAAAAAATAAGGCGAATTTTCGAATTTCGCGGGCTACGTCGAATGTACATTTATTATTATTATCGATTATTATTTTTTTTATGCTGGTACACTCGTCTCGAAGATATGTTCACGGTTTTAGCAAAATAGAATGTTTAGTTTCTTTGTGAGAGGCATATATAAGACAAGTGTTTTGCCTGTTCGGCGATCGAAAAAAACGAATCAAAGAAGCTGCATCAAATTTTGTGTAAAAAATTGAATTATTCTTCTTAATTGGCGCGAGAGCCGCTTACGCGATTTTGGTCGAGTTTAACAAAGCGCGCCAGTCGTTTCTTTCTCGTGCTAACCGGCGCCAGTTGGACACACCAAGTGAAGCCAAGTCCTTCTCCACTTGATTTTCCCAACGCAAAGGCAGTTTTCCTCCTCCTCTGCTACCACCAGCTGGTACCGCATCAAATACCTTCAGAACCGGAGCGTTTATATCCATTCGGACGACATGACCCAGCCAACGTAGCCGCTGGATCTTTATTCGCTGCACTATGTCCATGTCGGCGTAAAGCTCATACAGCACATCGTCCATCGCCTGCGATATACGCCGTTGCCAACAGGCAAAGATCCAAAAATCTTACGCAGAATCTTTCGCTCGAGCCCTCCAAGCGTCGCTCCATCATCAGGTCTGAAACCTCGGTTGATATCAAACGGCTCGGAGAGGTTCTTCTCAATTCTGACGGCGCTAATCGTATTGAGCAACGTCATCTTGCATAGCCGTACTAGTTTTGTGGGGATGGTGTGTGTCGATTCTCCTTTTATGGGTCTTTTGCGTATTGTGAATATTTGGTCGATGGTAGACTTTCCAGATCTAAAGCCACACTGTTAAGGTCCAATCATTTGGTTGACGGTGGGCTGCAGCCTTTCACACAATACGCTCGCTAGAACCTCATAGGCGATATTTAGAGGACTAATCCCGCGGTAATTGGCACAGATTGCAGAAAAATTAAATTTGAGTACTCAAAAACACTTTAAATGTTGACAGTGTCATACGGTGAGAGTACTCTTAGTCAAAATCATGTTTACAAGTAGTACAAGCTTTTCACAGAAGATCGAGCAGATGTGAATGACGACGCTCGCTCTGGATGCCGCACCACATCAACAACCTGTCGGGTGTCGGTTGGCTCATGCCACGCAATATTTGCGAAAATTTTGAGCATGAAGCTTGTGGCAGCGAAGTTCGTCCAAAAGTTGCTGAATTTTGTCGAAAAACAATATCGCATGAGCATCGCTCAGGAATTTTTGAATGACGTCAACGATAATCCAGATCTGCTTAAAAGGGTCATAACAGGTGACGAATCATAGGTATATGGTTATGACATCGACACCTACACCCAAGCGTCCCAATGGAAGAGTTCAGGAGAGCCAAGACCACAAAACCTAAAAACTGAACCGCTGAGAGAGCTCAAGGACATACAAAAAGTGCATATCAGAACTGCTTCGAGGATTGGAAAAAACGCTGGCTCCAGTGTATCATATCTGAGGGGAACTACTTTGAACGAGATAAAATAGAAATTGATGAATAAATCAATATTTTTTGAAACAAATGACAATTCCACTTATTTTTTTTAACACAGCTCGTAAAAGGAACTTTCTTACTAAAAAGTATAAAATAGTTACAATCATTATCACTAGGGCTTCTCAAAAGTGCCCAGATATCAGTAGTGAATGATTCCTATACGGTGACTTTTTTATGTCATCTTTGATATTTTTGATGTAGAATTGTACACGATAGAACGCGCGTTAAAATTATTGAAACTTATGAAACTGATCGATCTCTAAAAACAACATATCGCCAAATACGTGTTTTTTTTTTTTTGTTTTGTGGAATAATCGTCCGAATGAGTCGACAATTCAAATGTTGGGGAAAAAATTTTAAGGAACTGGTTCTGTCGAAGATAGGAAAAGGCAGATAGAATGGCAGACCAAAAACTGGGTTCAGTTGAGAATATTGCTGCTGTACTCGTACAAACCAATATGTTGCTGAACAACCTTCAACACCGATATCTCGACATTTTCAACAATTAGGCATTCGTGAATCGACTGTTTACTGGATTTTACCTGTGCGCACCTGACATGCTCATGGTGGATATTTAAATTATGTAATTTTTTCACTTAAAACTAAGGAAGTGTCCTATAAAAAATTTACATTTTCATATTTTAGGTATAGCCACACATTAAATGCATGCATACGAAATGGCAAAATTTGAGCGGAGCACACAGAAAGTTTTGATGCATTCACTACATAGTACTAACCGTGCATTCTCAAACTAGCATTACGAGGAAAGCTAAACTCAATAAACTGTTGAGAAAATACAAAAAGTAGTGAATATTGCTATGCGGTCTTCAGTGAATTTGGTAGTATCAGCTGTTGAGCCGTAGTTATGCTGACAGACATTTGTTTGGCGAACACGAAATGTGTTTGATCTGTTTGGTGTGAAGTGGTTATACTGGGTTCGTTATAGAATTACATTCTGAAAAACTGAAGTCCAGTTTGAATTTTTTTCTTTCTTTTCTTTTCACAAAAAGTGTTAAAAATGGGTAACGAAGTAAACAAATATGCAAAAAATTGCATATTATAAACAGCACATCGAAGAAATTTTGTAATAATAGCTGTAACATTCATGGAAACATTATTGGAGCTTAAAAACCGTAGACGCGCTAATCACGATATTTACTTCGCTAGTTCGGTCGAACGAATTTTGTTCGTTGTGAGAGTCGGCGAACACTCACCCTTGGTGTTCAGTGCAACAACAATTCGAACTTTTCATTTTACAAACTACAAATCTTCGCTAGTTGTATTCGCCATTTTATGTTCCGTTATTCTTTAGAGTAATGAAGGATTGTCAAATAGACCCTAAATAGCTTTTAACTCAGATGACTCAGAACTTTGACATTAATGGAATAATGGTTCTAATCAAGTCTAGCAAAAAGTAACTGTACGACCATTTTAAGACAACCGAAGACAAACCGAGTTTCGTTGGGAAAGTTAGTTCTAATAATTTTTTTGTCATTTAAATTTTCTTTCCTCTAGGATTCTTTCCATTTCAATTCAAAAGGGCTATTCGGGACATATTCTTCGATTTCGATGTAACTCAAATACGTTGCTCTCTGGTCAAAATAATGAGACACGTATTTTTTTGTTCGCCCGAAAAAATTTTTTTCAAGCTTTATCGGCAATTTTGTTTTTCGGCGCAAAATCGATTTTTTTTTAATAATATAAGAATTTTTTTTTTTAAATGCTCATAACTTAGTCAAAAATTAACCGATTTTAATAATTCTGGGTTCAAAATGATCGTCATTACTTACACTAGCGATTTCATGTAGAAACATTTGCAAAAAAGTAGTTGAAAATTTTTTATTTTGCAAAAAACAAAAAGTGCGAAACAGGTTTTCTACTCAAAAATTCATTACTCAAAAACAACTCATTTAAGCTACTAGGCATTCAGCTCAATTAAAGTTTGAGATGTCCTTCTGATTTGGAAAAAGTTAAAAAAAAAAAATACACTTTTTGAAATATTGAATTTCGAAAAAATTTCAATTTTTTTTCTTTTTTGCTAAATAAAAAATTTTCAACTACTCTTTTGCAATTGTTTCTACATGAAGTCGCTCGTGTAAGTAATTACGATCATTTTGAACTCAGAACGATTAAAATCGGTTCATTTTTGACTAAGTTATGGGTATTTAAAAAAAAAATTTTCTTATATAATTAAAAAAAATGTAGTTTGAGCCGAAAAACAAAATTGGCGATAAAGCTTGAAAAAAAATTTTTTCGGGCGAACAAAAAAATACGTGTCTCATTATTTTGACCAGAGAGTAACATATTTGAGTTACATCGAAATCGAAGAACATGCCCCGAATAGCCCTTTTGAATTGAAATGGAAAGAATCTATACAAGAATTTTTTTTTTAATTACTCATAACTTAGTCAAAAATAAGCCGATTTGAATGATTCTGGGTTCAAAATAATCGTTATTACTTACACAAGCGACTTCATGCAGAAACATTTGCAAAAAAGAAGTTGAAAATTTTTTATTTTGCAAAAAACAAAAAGTGCGAAACAGGTTTTCTACTCAAAAATTCATTACTCAAAAACAACTCATTTTAGCTACTGGGCATTCAGCTTAATTGAAGTTTGAGGTGTCCTCTTGATTTGGAAAAAGTTATAAAAAAAAAATACACTTTTTGAAATATTGAATTTCGAAAAAATTTCAATTTTTTTTCTTTTTTGCTAAATAAAAAATTTTCAACTACTCTTTTGCAATTGTTTCTACATGAAATCGCTCGTGTAAGTAATTACGATCATTTTGAACCCAGAATTATTAAAATCGGTTCATTTTTGACTAAGTTATGGGCATTTAAAAAAAAATTTTCTTATATAATTAAAAAAAATCGAGTTTGAGCCGAAAAACAAAATTGCCGATAACTCTTGAAAAAATTTTTTTTCGGGCGAACAAAAAAATACGTGTCTTATTATTTTGACCAGAGAGCAACATATTTCAGTTACATCGAAATTGAAGAACATGACCCGAATAGCCCGGTTGAATTGAAATGGAAAGCATCCTAGGCTATTTTATACTCCCAAATCTTATTTTTAAATTGATTTTTTTTTTTTTTACTCTACGAGACATGCAGGGAAAGCACTCAATGGTGGAACGATTTCTCAATTTTTGCTCTTTAGCACGTGAGATCTATTGTTGATTTCCTCTTCTTAAAGGAAATGGGATTGGTGGTAATTTCTTAATTGAACTTTGTTCTTATGATTGGTCGTAGAATTGTTGTTATTATGTAATTAAATATTTTTTGGTGTAAAATTATGTATAAAATAACTGGAATTTTTTCATTTCTTGAGATTTTTTTTTTAACTCAAAGTCGTTATCAAGCTACACAATTTGAGGTGTGAGGCATATAATATATATAATCATTAATCTGTAAGGAGTAAGCGGCTTCCAAAGTCAAATTTGTTTATGCGTATCATTCCCGCGGAGTTGTTTACTTATAACGTTTACATCTCGGAAGACGATAGTAAGTACATTTGTACGAGTATGGTATATTTCGTGCACAAAAACGCTAGACACCCTCTACACCCTTTTTATCAATGAAAACCAGTTTAAGATGATTATTTACCCCGAACGGAATGGAGTGGGACTATGGAACTCTGACGAGTAGATCAACACTGATCATTCTACACCCTCGCTTAGTTCAGCGGGAGTGGATAGGAACCCACATTTAAAGACAGAGCCTTTTGAATCTGTTCACGGATGGCTCAGAATTGGATAGCAGCGTTAGCGGGGAAGTATTCTGTACGCTGTTCGCCATCAAACTCAAGCTCAGGCTGCAGTACCACTCACTCACTGCTCACTTGTGTAATAATTATCACGGTAGTACTGCGACAGCCTAGCTGCAATTAGGGTCCTGGTGCTTTCGAAACTGGTAGACGGTGTCTGGTCTTTCTTTCTATCTCATCCGAATTCCTTGACATTGGGCTTATCTGAATACCTGGTTACAGGGACACTGCAGGACCTTGCCAGGTAAGAGACCTGTCAGGCAGCTTCCCGTGAAATGACGAGGTTGTGGTCCCCTTGACTGTCTATGGTCTCCTCGAGGAAAGGCGGGTCTCAGTAAAGCGTTGAGCAAGCAAACAAACTTGTAAGATCGCGAGTTCCTTCTGGCCACGAGAGAGCTTCTAAGGTTTTCATTTCCTCAGCTTCTGAATTTTGAGGGTGCCCTTGCACGACATTGTTCGCAAAGTATGTATGCTGTGAGACTCGGCATTACTTCAATTTCTCTTTACTTCAGCTATATGTAGGATGAGGTGGAATAAACTCAGCACCCGCTCTCGGGAGACTAAAGTTAGGCACCTTGGCTCTCACTTCTTTGCTACGCCTGTTGACATAGCTGGTCTCTATGGCTAAATATTAACCACCTAATGAACTTGCTCAATAGCATGAAACCGTTAACACAACCATAATTCAGTAGTCATCCAAATCAAGGTGCACCAATTACACTGAAAAAGAGATACTGGTAATCCTAGCCATCATATCGTTCGTGCAGAAAATCAAAATAAACTTGATTCCCACAAAGAGCGTGAGCAAAATTTTGTTACGCTTCCAGTGGGAAGAGATAGTGAAATTTACCAACAAAAATTTGTTCGGACAAGAAGAGTGAATCCGCCCTTAGTGACGGGGAAAGACCAGGTTGTCCCCAAAGTGTATTATCCCCAGAAAACATCGAAAAAGTGCGTGATTTCATTTAAAATATTAAGAAATTAGACTGCAAAAGGCCTAGAAATGGAATTGTGAACTCCTCTAGAAACTGTGTATTTCGTTTTGGCTGAGCCTTTACGGCTTCGTAAGCCTTAATATCGAGAAATTGGTGGCCATTTAAGAGCTGTGCCTGAATTTTGAAAAATGCAAATTATTTCGCCCGAAACAATTATTAATTCCCAAAATTGCATTTTGCAATGAAAGAAAGGCTTCACAAATCGATTGATCACCATACTTAACAAGGTATTGTAATTTGAATGGGCATAGATGGCTCCGTTGATTACTTGGTGTGTAAGTGTTCAAATTGTTTATCGCAGCAGAAAATGGGCAATTGACTAATAAAAAATTGTTAGCATAAAATTCTAGTGATATATACTCGAGATTATGTTTGTGAAAGCTCGGTATTTTTCAGAAAAAAATGTTTATTTTCTTCCCCAGTAAATATGTATGCTTTTAAATGCTCTAAGGATCGTAGACATTCTCGTGCACCTTTGGTAAGTCCCAATCGTCAATCGCTCAAAAGATATTCACCTATTAAGCTTCTGAAGTGGTTAAATATTCTAACACCTACATAGCGCATAAGCATATAAAGCGTATAAAGCAAAGCACTTAGAAGCAACTTGAAAAAAATAAACAAGAAGAGAGCAAATTTTGCAGCAAAATGTGTGCACTAATATTTTTAGGCCAAGTTCGCATGGAAGTGCATACGAGTGTGTTAGCAAAAGGCAAAAATTGTACACGCAAAGAATATGCTCTCAAAACAAAGAAAAAACATTAAGCAACCCAAAAAAATGTATTGTAATTTTTTCTACGCCAAACCGCCAAAATGAGCTCTGCCTCAATTCATTAAGCGTAACCATACAACTTGGTTTTCTCTTAAATGACCTAGACGCAAGTTGCAAAACAAAAATTGTGTTTGTTATTATAAATAAGTATGTACATATGCGTGTATTTATGTATGTATATGTGTGCCCGACATGTGTACACTTACTAAACTCTTTTGAGCATGGCAATTATGATTAATTTTAATTATAGTCGCTGTATTTTTATACCCTCAAGTCAAGGTCAGTGAAGTGTATAACACTGCAGCTGTAGCTCGAAATGCACTCTAATAAATTTGTTTGTGTTAGCGTCTGGGCGCCTACTCACTTCCGCAATTACTGTTTACAAACAGCTGTGCCAAACTTACATAGCTTCACGGTGTCCATTGTCTGCTTGTCCTTCTTATGCCGCTCCTGGACATTCCTATGAATACCCAAGTACCCGTGCAAGTATTTACGATTTAATTGTCCACATTAACCCACTTTTCTTCTAGCGCTGTCGCTCACTCATCCCTTTTCACGCTTTTATATCCTTTTACTCGTACTATTCATGCCAGTATTTCCAACGAACGGGATAAAGTCGCAAAGCATGATTACGCTTAATTGCAGCGCATCAGTTTACATGACAGTCACGCCGCCGTACACCTTTTATCGTCATTATCATCGTTGTTACGACCTAATGGCACGAATGGTGCAGATGTATTCATGTGTTTATGTGTTTATGTGTTTATGTAATACAAGTACGAACGATTCGTCAGAGTATAGCCGACCAAACGACCGGACGTCTCTGGCGTGACAGAGCAGAAAAGGATGAGTGCAATGGAAATGAATGTCTAGCAAATAATGATTGACTAATGGTGTGTTGAACTTTGCAAACTAGTTTCTTTGAAAATCGAAAGTGCGTAATGGAACAAAGGGGGTCAAAAATGTTAGGATACAAGATTATGCAGATTGTTGCGTCACGCAAGAGTAACCCATTTTACGAGTACTCGTACGTATGCTAGCGCTTCGCTAGAGCATTATTTTGCACTGGTTTGCTGTACGTATTTGAATATGCCGTGAAAAGTTAAAGGGACTACATTATAAAACTAGAAGAGATTACTCAGCATAGTCTGAGCTATTAAAACAAATAAGAACAAAGTCGGAGTTTTTCAAATATGGCAAAAAAAATTCTTCTCCGAATATATAATATTAAACCCAAAAAAATAGTTTCTCCCAAAAAAGAGAAAAAGTACATACTTTTAAATTTTATATATTTTTAAATTGTATTTTTCCCCTTAAAAACCTAAAAAAATTAAATGTTTAATGCAATTAATTGATTAATTAAATTTTTTATATACAATATATATATTTTTTTTTAATTTTAATAAAAATTTAATAAACTGAATATATTTCACCTTAAAAACACTGTTCCAAACTTTTCAACATTGAATAAATCTCAAAATTATAAAAGTTTCTTATAGATACTTATGTATAATTGGCGCGTACACCCTTTTTGGGTGTTTGGCCGAGCTCCTCCTCCTATTTGTGGTGTGCGTCTTGATGTTGCTCCACAAATGGAGGGACCTACAGTTTCAAGCCGACTTCGAACGACAGATATTTTTATGAGGAGCTTTTTCATGGCAGAAATACACTCGGGGGTTTGCCATTGCCTGTCGAGGGGCGACCGCTATTAGAAAAATGTTTTTTATTAATTTTGGTGTCACCGAGACTGGAACCGATGTTCTTTCTGTGAATTCCGAATGGTAATCACGCACCAACCCATTCGGCTACGGCGGCCGCCGTATATATAAAATTTCCTTCAGTTTACTTCTTATTATATTCAAGCCTCCAGTTACATCAGCTTAACAGCTGATCCTGCCAAATTTATTGAGAGCCGAGTAGCGCTACCGCGATATGCGCAACCATTTGTATCTTAACCGTAAAAAAGGGCTACTTTGAGGCATGCTTAAAAAATAAAGGAGTTATATCGGTTTAACCAACTTTAACACAGTCATTAAAATGGAAAATAATAAATGGGCTAAATCAGATCTTGAACAAGCACAGACATATGCTCGGCGCTTATCCCCTGCTCAGAAAGTCTAAGAAGTAAAAACGGTATTCAAAAAGCTTAAAACACAGAGAGCCATTGGATATGATTTCATCATAGGAGAAGTACTTAAACATCTGCCAGATGAAGGAATCTCTTTTCTCACCCATAAACTCGTATGCAATGCTTTGACCGCATGACGGATTCCTATGCAAAATAAAAGACACTCTACCCATAAATGATTACACTTTTATCAAGTTCTACCTCAAAGACCGACATTTCTTTTTTTCGCAAAACGAAGAACACTCTGAAAAAGCTTAGCTGGGCAATTTAATGGTCCCAATCTTATAGGTGCTCTACACCCACGATTTACCAGTTACTGAGGAAACTGTTGCCAGAATACCGCTATTCTCGCAATTGACTCTTACCCCCAGAAGGCTGCACCTTAAACTCCAAAAGGACTTGATATTTTAACTAAATCTATCCAATATCTATACTGGTTACTTAATCGAAATTCTCATGTTTCTCTCAAAAGCAAGCTCTCATTCTACCCAGCCAAATTAAAACCGATATGGATCTACGGTATACAACTCTGGGGCACTACAGCCAATTCGAATATCGAGATACTCCAAAGATTCCAATCAAAAACACACGCACCATATCATATCACAAATACCCACATCCATCATGATCTCAAATTTCCTACAATAGCTCAAGAAATAAAAAACCTAGCCATATCACACAATATATGTAAGACTTCAATCGCACCAAACCCTTTAATTGCAGAAATAACTCCCAATCCCATCTCCTTCAATGGCGGCGCCGTAGCCGAATGGGCCGCCGTAGCCGAATGAGTTGGTGCGTGATTACCAGATAGAACGTTGGTTCGAATCTCGGTGAAACCAAAATTTTTCCTAATAGCGGTCGCTCCTCGGCAGGCAATGGCAAACCTCCGAGTGTATTTCTGCTATGAAAAAGCTTATCATAAAAATATCTGCCGTTCGGAGTCGGCTTGAAACTGTAGGTCCCTCCATTTGTAGAACAACACCAAGTCGCACACCACAAATAGGAGGAGGAGCTCGGCCAAACACCCAAAAAGGGTGTACGCGCCAAAACAACGGTTTTTTTTCTAATAAGAAAAAATCTCGAAATGGTTTCCATGCATGTCTAGTGTAATGTCTTAATTGTAAGTAAAAGTATTGCTGAATGTTAAAAAGCAGATTGCAATAAATAAATGTAACCAATTGATTTTAGACTGTTTAGTCGATGATACGTCTTACTCACATCCTTGAAATGTCTTCTAGAAGCGCATATTATCGCCTGACTCTATAACCTCTTCGTTTGTCCCTTTAGGCATAAATAGCTCAGTAATCTCGTTTATCGGATGATTATTGAATAGCCGGGTGATAAACACAAAGTTATATGGATCACTATTAGAAAAAGTTCCGAACACACACGGATGGAGGCAAAATGAGGTGAGCCACTAAAGAAAAGATTTTTGATCTTATCACTACTGTGCAATCCCGCAGCTTACAATCTCTTCGACGAACTGGAAGCTATTACGAGTAGAGGGGAAATAAATACCTACGTCGTTGATATTGTAACTATAAGCAATCTCGCAATGACTAGGAGTGATTTGGGGAAAAGCGGACTTGGTACTCTTTATTAAAAGATATAAGACTGCCTGGAAATTTAACAATAATAGGCAAAAAACATATAAAAATGGTATAATATCTATGACTCACCCTATATAGGAAGCTAAACTGTGAGACTACAGCACAATTCGCAAAGACCCGATCGAACTAAAGGGTGTTTTTTTTAGAGGTTAGGTTTTCAAGATGAAATAAAACGTATATAATTTAATGTTATGGCCAAGAATTTAGCTTTATTATAAAGATAAGGGTTCACCATTATGTTTTAAAAATGATTTCGGGCAAGTGGCCTCCGCGGCTGGCTCGAATAAATTCCAGCCGAGAGGCTCAATTTTCGACCACTTTTTGCAGCAATTGGGGCCGTATGTCAGCAATAACGCGCCGAATATTCTCTTCCAAGACGTCAATCGTCTCGGGCTTATCTGCGTAGACAAGCGACTTCACATAGCCCCACAAGAAATAGTCCAGCGGTGTTATATCGCACGATCTTGGAGGTCACGCCACAGGTCCACGGCGCGAGATAATGCGCTCACCAAAAGATTCCTTCAATAAATCGATTGTTGCGTTGGCTGTATGGCATGTAGCGCCGCCTTGTTGGAACCAAAGGTCGTCCACATCAACATCGTCCAATTCAGGTACGAAAAAGTCATTAATCATGGGTCTATAGCGCTCTCCATTGACTGCAACATTATGGCCGGCTTCATTTTTAAAGAAATATGGACCAATGATTCCCTCTGCCCATAGAGCACACCAAACAGTGACTTTTTGAGGATGTAACGGCGTCTCAGCAATGGCTCGTGGATTATGTTCACTCCAAATGCAACAATTTTGCTTATTGACATACCCATTCAACCAAAAGTGAGCTTCATCGCTGAACAAAATTTTCTTCGATGCGTCGCACGAACCGAACCATTATTTTCGTAATAAATTTGCACGATTTGCAAACGTTGTTCAGGTGTAAGTCTATTCATTATGAAATGGCAAACCAAACTGAGCATAAATCAAGTGACAGCTGTCAAAAAGACCATCTACGAAAAAAGTAGTGCCAACTTGAAAACCTAACCTCTAACAAAAATACCCTTTATATACATCTACAGCAGAAGAATTTTGCCAAGATGGAATCTAAAATAAAAGGTCCAAGAACTCTCGCCAATACAATAACCAGTGCAGTTAGGCCTGCTACAGCCTTGAAAGAGCTGTACGTGATACTGAGACGTGACAAAAAAGTCGCAAACAGTACAGCTATTTAACTGAATACTGAAGAATGTGGTCAATTACGAGCTACGCTTGTGTGAGCATACTTGCCAAATCATCGGAGCCGTAGGAATTTTGCACTATCGGCAGCAACTTTCAACGCAGCGCTTAAAACCATCCAATCTCGCAAGAGATGACGGGAAAACTGACGCTGTTAGAAAAGACGAGTCTATACACGTATACAAAGATGATTCCGAGTTGGTTGCGAGGAATTCCAACCATCTTTGAGATTTTTTTGCTCGCTTTTTTCTCGTTTATTCCATCGTTTTTGAGGCGGAACTGCTGGCTATAAACAATGCCGCGACATTGGTATTATCTGATGTAATACTCGAAGATTCACACAGTCATTCGATCAGAACTTTTCACTGATAGTCATAAAATAGTCCGCATCCTCCTTAAGGAATCAGACAGATTAATTTTGTTCAAAGGTTGTATGACCATTGTCACATTGAGAGGAAGAGCAGCATTGATGAATTTGCGGGACTTTCCTATTTGGTTTGATGAACTATGCAAAAAAAATTAAAAATTACTCACAACTTAAAAACTCAATAAAGTAAAAAATAGTAGATGCCGTGAATATCAACTAACTCTCTATCGTTTTCATTTATTGAAAAAATAATTTGTATTTTGGAATTACTTAACTTTCCCAACATATTTTTATGTACCTGATAGACTCAGAAATTCATCAATTAAAAGAAATAATGCTATTTTTCGAAAATTCCACAGTGGCGTATCTTCTCTATGAAACCCATAAGCGATGGGAGTTTCAAGCTTGGAGTTCGCATGTAATACAAAATATGTATGAACCTCTGTGAGGTACCAAAAAAATTAATTGGAATGAGATTATCCTCGTTCAATAACTCTTAAATACTGAAACATTTCATTGATTACTTTTCACGCAAAATTATTAATTTGTTTACCAGGTTGCTTTAAAACTATTACCCATTTACATATCATTTGTCTTGTTTGGCGCTTCTCTTCACAAATGCTTCTCTTCACAAATACCGTAACTGAGTGGTTTGTATGTGATTTCCATTCAGTTGGCTTTGAGCTCGAAGTTTATTGTCGATATGAAGTATCAAGTGATTGAAAATATTTCTTTCTACTAATGGCGTTGGCGAGAAATGGAGTAGTTCTCCTCATTCGTAGAGCAAAATTAAAAGGCAAGAGTTATAATTTTACCTTTGATTATTTAATACTGAAATCAAATAATTCTTGTTATGTGCATATGTATTTATATGAAAGTGCGATTTTTTTAAGCATTTGCGTATATTCGGAATTTTTTCGATCTATTCCACTGTGCCCATGAGCTGAAGCTTTCGTAAAACAGCTGTAAAAAGCTTTTGCCTAAAAATGCTTCTCCTGCTACAGATGCCACTGATGGGCCATTGCTGTGCTTAATATAGGGTGATTCAATGGTGATGCATATCTTTGAAAGCAATTATTTTTGAAATGTAAATATTTTTTGTATATTTTGTTTAGACAATTGGTACTACAGGCATCGGCAAACTTAGTCATAGAACTATACTTAGTTGAACAAAGCGTAAACGCGATTTAAACATTTTATGGAAATGGTGGTTCTGCAAGAAGTAAGTGAATTTCCCCATTTGGGAAGCTGCAAATCGACATGTCATTTAAGCACAAAATATACACCCACAACGAGTACTGTTTGGTGTGACTTTTGGGCTGGCGGATCGTATTTATTCGAAAATGTGACCGATAACTTTGTGAAAGGTTAACGGGTTCTCGTGATATGGTAACAAACTTTTTAATGCCTGATTTAAATGGCATAGAATTTGATGATAACTAGTCTCAACAGAGCAGTGACACTTGCCTCATTGTGCATTAATCAATGGTCATATTGCAATTAACACTAGAACTACGAACCGGTCAAAATGACCGGTTGGAACATTTATTTCCCATTTCCTCTTAAATATTCCAATTACATTTTTTTCGATAATGTCATGATTTTTATTAAATTTGTGTATAGAATAATATTATAGATTATTTTGTTCTTACGCTTCCAATTTTCAGAGTTAACTATGTGTTATACCTAAATATACGAACCGGTCATTTTGATCGGTCATAAAAATATCATGAATACTTTTTTTGTATATTCTTGAAATATTCTTTTTGAATATGGAAAATTCCCGGAATTCAAAGATTTTGCGTTTTCCATATCGAAGAACGAAATCAAATAAATTATAAACGGTATACAGTCCGAACGATGACAAAAAACGGGACATTTTGATATGCACAATTTTTGTTGCCAGAAGAGTCGCGGGAAACATAGACGCAAATGCCATACACTCAAAAAAAGTTATGAAATACAAAAAATCCCTTCCGCAAATTTTTTCGTTTTTTATAAAAGTAAATCTACGATCTTATTGAATCACCCTGCACATAAGAAGGAAGAGTGGCAACGAGAGTTAGCGGAAGCTTTTTTCTAATGGTTTCAAGAAGCTTACGAGAGTAAACATAAACAAACATCGTTACTTTGTGTTGCTGAGAGTAGTTAGATGCTCTCAGCTAAAAAATAAATGGAAAGTACTTCATAAATAGGTAGATACTTACGCGTTTCCAAACAATGAAAATATGCTGTTCGACGATAATTAAAATTCTGCAAATTACAAATGAAATTGAAAACAAAATAGATACATATGTACATGCATATGTATGTATGTAAAAAATATGAATATGACATTAATTTGGTTCGAATGTAGGCTAGACAGTTCATAACATAAATGCAAGCACATCCAAACAAATTCATGCATATGAGTATGTGTGTATGTGTACATACGTAATTTTGAAGTGTGCGAATGAGTTGCCTTTATCAGGGTGGCAAGAGAGTGCGGTGTTGTGCATTCAATGTTTATATTTCTAACTCTGATGCAGGCAAGAGTTCACACATATAATATATACATAAATAGTTGTGCATGTATGTACGTATGTATGTATGCTACACCTCATCAGACGGTCGATTTTTCGTTCTCAAACGTTCGTTCGCTATCTTGTTACAGTGTTCGTCTGCCAGTCTGAGATGACTAATAAACCAAAGTTCCCTGACTGCTTTTCCAACTAGTTTTTAAACAGTGGCGCATTCGATGCAACTAACTTCTGGGTTTCTTAGTTTCTTTTTTTGGAGGGCGCCCATTGAATTATTTTTGGAATTCTAAATACTAAATTTGTATCTTAAATATGCAATTAAAATTTTAACAGTTTGCAATTTATTAGCTGGCGATCATTTAGTGATGACATCAGCCTTGGATTTTATCTTTGGCCTGCACGTATACATTAATATGCATTTGCATATTTACACACATTCATACATGCATACATACATATGTAGACAAAAGTCACATACTTTTCTATCATTTGTACACTTCAGCTAATTTTTTTTGTGTGTGATTTTTGAGGCTTTTTCGAATCTAGAATACTTTTATTCTTGGCCTGAAGGTCATCACACGGATTTGTTTTCAATGAGTTTACATAAATAAATTCGACTGCAAGCAGCAGTGATCGTTCGTGAATCTCATATAGACCTGTAAGGCATTATGCTGCCAACAATCATGAACAGGCAATTAACGATTTGTGGCTCATACTCGTGTCACAGTGTGCCTGATGCCACTTCGCGTAGAAGTAAATGCAATATACATATTTTATATTAGCAAACGGTTAATACTAGGAAATATACGAGTATTTTGTATGCATCATAAATAGATTTCATAAGTCATAAATTATGGTATGATAATATTTTATTATACAATTTTTTAAACCACTTCGCTAAGCAATAAAGTGGATTTTGAAATTCATGGTAATTTTAAGAGAATTTTTGAACTTCAGCAGGTTGAGAGTTGAAAAGCAAATTTTAGTACCAAGAAGAAAATGAAGGATGGCGATCAGTTCACTTGGTGTTTATTTTTCTATCACGTCCAAATTTTTGAAATTATTTTTAAATTCTTCATTTTATACGAATTCATAAATTTCAAGAAAAGGGAAGACATAATATACTAAGCAGCAACTTCTTCTTCTTCGAAAATAGAAATTTTTAGTTATTCACGAGTATGCACTTACTAGACAACACTCCATCCACTTTTTCCGTAAATTCGGAAGGTGATAGCGCTTGAGCAACAGCAGCTTTTAATGTAAAATTTTTGTAAAAGTGATTCTTAATGTCGAAATTTGCATGAGAACGTAAACAAACCAGCAAGACTGCATCAAAGAAGGAAGTCACTTTGGTAATCAATAAACACAATCACAAATCAGTTGTTCCAGTGTCACCGCCTTGAGTCTATTAGTCTTGGCTATATCCTATATATCATATATGTTATACGGCCATTCCACGTGTTGCAACATCCACGAAAGCAGCAGCTCATTTTGAAGTAAAAACTTCTTTAGAATCGTTGGGAGTGATTTGAGAAAAAGTGAAACGAAAAAAGCGACACTCTTGGCTACGAATATTACATATAAACGTAGCGACGAACTAAATAACTTTTAGGCCAGCGCCGACAGCATGGCGCGATAGCCGAGCGGCTAGCAATGTGAGCTTCCGATCCAAAATTCTTGGTTCGAATCACAAGAAAAAAAAATTTTTTTATACAGTTATTTTATTTTATTTTATGATATGTTTATGAGGAGCTTTTTTTCATGGCAGAAATACACTCGGTGTTTTGCCATTGCCTGCTGAGGGGTGAGCGCTATTAGAAAAATAGTTTTCCTTAATTTTGGTGTTTTCACCGAGATTCGAACTGACGTTCTCTCTGTGAATTCTGAATAGTAGTCACGCACCAACCCATTCGGCTATGGCGTTTGTTTAATTTTACTGATGCAAAAATGAGGAAAAATATATGAATAAAGTTTGCTTACTGTGTAATTGTGTTAGAGTTTCGGTCACGCCCCAGCAAAACCTGCGTGCATATGTGTTTGTAACATTCAAAAAAATGTAATTGTGTTAGAGTTTCGGTCACGCAGGTTTTGCTGGGGACGCTCATAATAGCAACCGCGTGTGTATTTTTATATTCGTAAATATTTTCATTTTTAAATATTTACCGCAATTATGCCGAAAAATAATACAGAAAAGTGTCGTGAGTATCGACAGAAAAAAAAAATCAATAAATAACATCACGGAATTCATTCACGAAAATTTAATAAAGTATACACCAGAAGTATCGCGGATACTTAGAAAAGATTACAATAAAGTTCCAATGATTTTAAGTGGCGATTTTAACGTAAATTTTGCATTGGACACAGCGGTTCCTTTAATTGACGTTGTCAATACAACATTCAATTTAAAAATGTGTAACAACCGCACTGAATCGACAACACGATCAAAAACAACCATTGACGCGGTATTTCAAAGATATGTTGACAACATCGAAACCAAAGCATTTGTATCATATTTTAGCTATCATAAGCCACTCGTATCATTTGTTGAAATTGAAAACATTGAGGATGAATAATAATAAAATGAAGAAAATAAAATATGAACTTTATAGCAATATTATAATGAACCTATAATTATCCCGCTCCTAATGCTGCTTTCGTCTTATTCTCTCTCAGTTTGTTTTACGGAAGGTTTCACTTCTATCGCGTCTAACCGTTAGACTGGTATTTTTTTACATCTTTTTTGATGAAAATGGTTCTTAAAAAATTTTCAATTGATATGTTTGACTTTTTCTTATGCCAGGTAGTTAAAGCGGTGGCTAAGAAGAAGTGAAATTACTTTCTAAAAATTTTTAAATCTGATTGAAAGTTTTGTAATATACGAATAGTATAATATTAAGATTTGAAATAATTGTAAAAACCCTTTTAAATTGTTTAGATCGGGGCTCCCCTCCGATTTGCGTGCTACATTTTGACAAGAAGAAAACGCTTGTCATAAGTTTTAAAAACACGAGCTCTATGAATTCTGTTACTTTGGTTGGCTTGAGTTGAGTGACCAGTTTTACAGCTAGCTACTCTGTGCTCAGAATCAGCCAATAAGTACGATTTTAAGGTGATTATCAATATCATTCGACTTATCTAAAGAAAGAAATCTTACTTCTGAAAATTTCGAAAAATTTTTGAATTGAAGCAATAAAAACTAACTAAACTAAAAACTAGCTTAAAATCATTTGGTCTACACAACACTATAATACAGTGACTCTCGAAGGGATTTGACGAAAATCTTTACTGAAGGTAGAAGTTTTGTATGTAAAAATCATGGTAGTGCTATACAAATTTGATCAAAGATGTTTTCAAATATCAGTCTACTTTAAAAACATAATGCATGCATAATGCAGTCTCGCATAAAATCATAAACTAAGGTACATATAAGATGAAGCAACATCTGTACCGCGCGCTTTCGTGCTACTTGGCACCCCAGAAAGTATTCGATTGGGTGCGGAAGCATGCGATATGGCACTCAATGTGTTAGCAAGGTTTTTTCTCCAACAAATCGTACTAATTACAGATGTTACAAGAGAAAAGCTAAGACCACGTCACATCACGTTTATTATCCAATACTATTGTGCGAATATGTAAGGCAATCGTTGGATAGACGTGGTAAAATGATAGACAAATAAAATAAAATATTAAAAAATAGGGCGGAGAGAGGTTTTAGGAAATATATTATTACCAACGCGATATTTTATTTTCTTGTACATATGTATATAAAAAATAGTTCCTTGATTTTACGGATTCGTTTTTAGGTCTCAAAAGCTTTTTAAGCCGAAGTAAAAACTACTTATTATTCTAATTCTAACTAAAAAAATTGAAATAACTATTTATTAATTCAATTTTAAAATTGATAACTTTCATCGCTGATTCGACAGTTTCCAAATGCCAACTTAAGGGAAAAATAGTATTATATACATAATTTATTTTATAAAAAATTGCTTTTATGCCAGAGAAGTCATTGAAACCAGAGAAATAAAGTCTTTTATTTCGATAACAACTCCAATTTTACCATACATTTTTATTCATTATTATTTTGGTGTTTTTTTTTTTTTTGTTATAACTTTTTTGTTTTTGCCCACTGTCTTCCGAAATCTGCAATGCACGTTTCTCTCTATCACTCTCTTGTCCGTAAAGTGTTCTTTGTTTGGCATCGGCTCCGCGCAGCTGATTTTCTAAATCCCACAATGTCGGTGGTGGTTGGGGCGCCCCTGTGCTTAACCAAGCCAGTCAAACAACCAGCGACCTACACAAAAAGCCAGAATACAGACAATTTACATTTTCTCCCGTCTGTTCAGTTGAGCAAATGAAAGCACGAAGCGCTCAACGAGTAGCGCAAAACTACAAATGACACAGGTTAGTGAGCTGTGAGCGGTGAGCAGTGGAAAACACTGTAGTACAATTACAAGAACAAAACAATAACAATAAACAGGCAAAAAATCAAAAAAGCTGCGGAAACAGAGAAAACATTAGTGGCTGTTGTAGCAGCAGCAGGCATCAACATTCAGTGAGCCAGTGAACCAGTGAAGGCAGTAGCGCGCAGCAATTTAGTCTGTATTTGTTTTCTTTGTTCACAACTTTACAAAAATGAAATTAGTGCGCAATAGAAACAATAATTTTTCAATTGTTTAATTTTTCTATTGCTGATGAAAATTGCGTTACATCATATTCTTCACTTTGTTGTCAAATGAAAAACTAATGAAATTGAAACACATTTGTACAAGCATACATAAAAAAATAAACAAAACGCTGCGAAATCAAAACAGATCCAAAGCAAGGAAAAATATTAAAAAAATAATAGTAATAACTGCATACTATACACACACAAAAGCAAAAGGGATTTGACTGCAATTTAAAGCACAAAACAAAAATCAACGAAAAAACTATAAAACACCAGCAAAGCATTTGCCTTCGCTTCCCAGCGAGTGCCACCGAATGCGTTTTGCTCATATGTACCGAAATTCAATTGGCCACGATTCAACGCACATAGTAGTCGTCGTTGCCGGAGCGCGTGCATGCAGACGAGGAATCGTTCCGAGGTGTAACCAGAGGAGCAGCCGCCGCCGTTGGAACAGGAAGAGCGTTTGCAGTGTTAGTTGCAGTCATAGCCGTCATCATAGAGGTAGTTGCAGGAGCTTAGTTATCCATAGCGACAGCCGTTGTAGCCTTTATTATACTGTGAGTACGATTACTAATAAACGCCATCAAGATGCCATCACTACTGGAAGCATTGGAAAGAAAATATTTCACCGACTGTCAATTAGAGAATCTGAACGACGACGATGCAGCTGCTGAAGCAGAAAAAGGCCTTATATCCATCTATATACCGCGACTACCACCGCTGCTCAGCGTGCCCGAGTTGTTGGTGTTGAACGACTGTGACATTGACTGTGCGGGTGATTTCGAAGCCATAAAAGAAAAATGTCGACGCGTACGTGAACTAGATCTAGCACAGAATAAGCTAAACGATTGGCAAGAGGTCTTCCATATACTCGAACATATGCCGCGTGTGGAGTTTCTCAATTTGAGCAAAAATCATTTGGTCGGTCCAATATGCAATCCCACTACCCTGCCCACGAATAGTTTAAGGAGCATGGTGCTGAATGGCACTTACCTGGATTGGCCATGTGTTGAAGTATTATTGGATAATTTGCCATTGTTAGAGGAATTGCATCTCAGCTTGAATGACTACAAAGAAGTGCTTATTGATTCAATTGAGTGTGGTGACCGCGAGGACGATGTAGCTGGCCGAGAGGGGGCAGAAAAGGTGCATGCAGATGACGACGAGGTAACCGAGTGCAACGAGTGTAACGACAACAAACAAAGTGACTCACACAATTTAACCACCACAGCTACATCCACAGCGCCTGCAGCAGTAGCAACAGCAACAACAGCTGGAGAGACAATAGCAACAGTAACAGAAATAGAAACCAAAACAGAAACAGAAACTGAACCAGAAACACCAACAACACCACCGCCAACACCAACTTCTCCCACAGGCAGTTGCTACACAGATGCGAGATGTAAACGCATACGTCCACATAGGAAACTGAAAACGCTACACTTCACCGGCAATCCCGTCGAAAGTTGGCTCGAAATTTGCCGCTTGGGACGCGTATTTCCTAGCCTTGAAAATTTGGTGCTCGCCGATTGTCCCATCAAAGCCATACAGGCTAATGCCGTCAACAATAACGACGACTGCACAACCGCCTGCGAAGAAGATATCGAAATGTCCAACAAAGCCGAATGCCCGCACAAGCATTTCCACAATCTGCTTTTTCTCAATCTCAGCTACTCGAACATCAGCGCTTGGGACGATATCGACCAAATTGCGAAATTCCCGAAACTGCGCAATTTACGTGTCAAAAATTGGCCGCTCTGGGAGCGACTCGAATGCACCGAACACGAACGTCGTCAGCTGTTAATTGCGCGTTTGCCGAATGTTAATTTGCTAAACGGCGGCGGCGTGATCAGCGCAGACGAGCGCGAGGATGCAGAACGTGCTTTCATACGTCACTACATGGACAAGCCAGAATGGGAGCGTCCTAAGCGCTACGATGAATTGGTAGCTAAACATGGCAAGTTGGATCCGTTAGTTAACATAAATCTTAAGCCTGAGAAACGCCTGAAAGTATTTATTACATATAAGGATAAGACGGAAGCGCGTTTGCTCGATGTCTATTGCACGGTGGCCGATCTGAAGACGAGGCTGGAAAAGTTAATTGATTTAACGGCGAACAAAATGCGTTTGTATTATGTGGATCAAGACTTCAAAGAGTTCGGACCGGAACCCATGAAATATCCCAATAAGCGTTTGTATAGTTATAATATACAAGCGGGCGATGAAATCATTATCGATGAGAAGAAATAAGTGGGCGTATTCTAAATAAATAAATAAATAATAATAGTAAAAACAAAAACAAACACCACGTTACGACTAAATGCAGCTAAGATGCGATGCTTTTAATTATATAAGAGAATGTAAATATTTTGTAAAGTGAATATACGAGTATGTAGTTTTTAATGTACCTTGCGCTATTTACGAAATATGGTAAACTACTGTGGTACACAAGCGTGCTATATGAATTTGAATGTATGAAATAAATAAATAATAACAATAAAATAATAAAAACAAAAATCCAAATACAAATACAAAGCTATTGCTAATGCTATTATAACATTTTTCATTGCATTGTTTACTATTTTGCCTTTTGCTTCGCATAATTGATGAATGTGGGACTGAGTTTCGCAAAACGTTTTAGCCACACAGTCGATCGTACGCATTGGCGAGACAGTGGCGACGGAGTGGTAAGTGGTGAGGGGGGCTGGGTGAAGCTATCGATCGATGCTCATACCCGTATGCATTAGCAATGTAAACTGGGTCTTCTTTGTATTCGCATGTGGGTGCTCTCCAACCTGTTTATTCTTTCTGTGTCAATAATGATTTGCTGGTGGCAGATTAATTGTGCATTTCAGAAACAAGTGCTTCTATCATAAATGACTATATGTGCGCCTCTCCACTACATACATATACATATACGTAAGTAATAATATCTTGTAGTTTTCAGACAATACTGAACTTCCCTGTAGGAAAAACCCAACTAACTAACTAACGATACGCATTTGTGGTTCCGTGTTGGTACAATTTCACCAATTACGAACTACTTTATTACGCACGTCGCACACTGGAGATTTTTGTACAGAGATGCGGAAAAAAGTATACATCCCAAAAAATATTTACATTTTTACTACTAACGAAGTTGTATATATTTGTGTATGAAAAGAACATGTTTAAAAACTATTTTTTAAAAAAATTTTAAAAAACAATGTTTTTTTAAAATTCATAAATTTTATTCTTAAAAATATATGGAAAGAACATGATTTAAAACAATGTTTAAAAACTGTTTTAAAAAAATGTTGAAAATCAATGTTTTTTCCATATATTATATATAGAAATATAAACTACTGCGTTATTTGTAAAAATATGAAAATTTTTATATGGACTGACGACAAGTGAATAAATAATGAACAAATATATTATTTATTTTTAATGATGTCATACATACACAAATTATACACATTACATATTCATATAAAACATATTTTTTTGCAAATTTTATTCTTGTAAAAGCGCAATTACTTCCTTGCTTAAATCACTGTGCTTTTTCTTATTGAAAGAAGGTGTCAAATGTGATATCAGCGGGTCTGATGTCACCATCATTCGGTGCATGATGTCTTGATTCGTGGCAATTCTGCTGCATTTTCTGGAGTGCCTGAGTCTATACTTTTTGTAGTCTTTGTTTCGACATTCCTGAGCCTCTTCAGACAATATACCCACAGGGAAAATACACTTTTCCATTATATCCTTACCGTGTATGAGAATTTTATGGAGAGTAGTTGGCATATTGTACCACTCATACAAAGTAACAAACTTTTTTGCTGTCTCCATACAAAAATCTCCAAATTTTGTTGGGTGCACTGGCTCACGTATGGTTATGGCTTCAAGAATAACAGCAAATCTTTTAATTAAATCTTCGTCCAAACCTGTTATTTCAGAAACTAAGGTTGGATTGGCAAAGAATCTTCGTGACGTGTTTCCGGAATTTGTTATTATCATTGCCAAAAAATAATCAGTAGCGCCTGGTGGCACCTGGTGGCACCTGCAATTGATTAAAACTGAAAGAGACGCTATTAAGCAACACGTTGATACTAGTTTCTGACCGTAGGTAAATGTAGCTCAACTTGCAGATCCAAGAATATGAAGGAATATGATTTTTTTTTGTTTTTTTCGTAAAATTAATTATAAATAGATAATCAAATGCTTCACAGCCTTTGTTCTTCCGGCTAAAATATATATATAAAAATATCGTACTCTAAATGAAAAATTAAAAATTGGAAGTCGGCTCAAGCAAAAGGAAAAAAACCATTTTTTCTTAGTCAGTTCGATACTATAGAAAAATTATACTTTTGACATATCTATAAAAAAAAACTGTAAGTCGGAGTTTAGTAATTCTTTTTGATTTTATTGTTGGTTCTATTCTGGAATTTAGAAATACCATTAAACATTGCGTAGGTGGTATGTTGCAAATTTGACTTTCTTCCGCCAAATCCCCAGTGTGCGTCGGGCGTTCCGCTCTCACTCTCTCTACCACTTCTCACACCTGCAGATGCAGAGATGATGTGGTTTTAAAATTCAGTATATATAAACATGAACTTCAATTTTAAGATTTCTTAAATTATAAATGATTGCCAATTTAAGCAAATCATTTTAGTAAAAATATAATAAAGGGTTTTCCAACAAGAGGTGTAATTTTGATATTCAAAGAAAAATTCTATTTTTTAATATAAATGAGCGGTTGTTTATTTCATTTTAAAGAGGAAAGTATGCCATTAATAGTGGAAGTGGTCAGGCAAATGACCACCACGACCACGCTTACAGGACAATATCCTTTTGATGAAATTTTCCATAACCGAATTGCAAAGTGGCTGCCCTATGTCCTTGATAGCCTCACAAATTCCATCTTGTCTTGAATCGACCGTGGGCTGTTGGTGTAGACCTTCCCTGTCACGTGGCCTCAACGAAAAAAGTCACAAAGCTTTAAATCACAATATCTCGGTAGCCAATTGTGATCACCTCTACGAGCGATAACACGGTCCATAAACTTTTCCCGTAAAAGATCAATGATTTCGTTGCTTGTGTGGCACGTAGCGCCGTCTCGTTGAAAATAAATCGTGAATCTTTTCTCGATAGCGATAGATAACACCTGTTGTTGGAAGACCCTTTACATATATAAAATATTTTTCTTATCTGTCCGAGATATTGACCACAGTAACCGTGGCTAAAAACAACATAGAAACGGGAGTGAGTGGACTACCAGCTAAGCTTTTTAATTTTATAAAAGAAATTACTTTAACTTCTATCCAAAACACGAATTCACCGCACGCAATAATTGCAGCAATTTACTTTTTCGATGGTCTGATTAGCTATCGCAATATTGCAGAAGTTATTTCGCGCCTTCCGAGTTGTTAGAAAATATCGAAATATGGACCAATATTTGAATTTAATTTTACGCCAAAAATATTAAATTAATAATTTTAAACTTCAAAGTAGTATTTGCTAAATAAAAACTTACTTTTCCGCTTCCATTTTTGCTCCGCAGTGAAATCTTTTATATTGCGCTTGATTAGCTAGTGATGGCCATTAGAATGTCAACATTTGAATGACAGAGTGCATGTCTTGCAGACATTTTGTGACAGAGTTGGATGCCATCTCATAAAAAGTCGCACTGTCGCAATTATTAAGCTAAATACACACCAGGCAACCGTTGAAGCAACGGTTGCAGCAACGTGTTGCCTTTGTTTAAGAAACACGTTGCGACCGTTGCTTCAATCTCAGTATTGTGTATAACTCTGGTGCAGGAAAGGTACAAGCGGAAGATACGTAAAATTAAATTTTTTAAATGACCGACGAAATGCGTAAAATTACTTCTCTTATTATAATTGTACGAAAATGAGGAAGAAGAGATGCAGCAAAAGAAGAGAAAAAAAATCTGGTCCAAAAATTGGCTTTTAAAAAAATCGAATTTTCGAACGAGAGGCTGCTGAAAGAACTGAAGGAAAATGAGCCAGCGGACTATAAAAATTACATGAGGATGGACGAAGCCCTGTTTAGAAAATTGTTGGACTTCGTAAAGGCCAAAATAACGAAACAAGATACCATAATGAGAGAGGCAATATCAGCAGAAATTAGACTGGCAATAACTTTGCGGTATCTTGCAACAGGAAACGCTTTTGCGGACTTGAAATTTTTATCAATTTTATCAATCGTATGCTTTTTTTCTAAAATTTTTATTTTTATATTTTTCACTACTTATATCCCACAGCTCTCTCAAATTTTTATAATCGTTAATAAAATTAACATAATTTTCATTATTTTCAATTGCCATTTTTTCCTTTTTCACTTTATTTTACTCCGCACGAACCTTCTTCTTTGCTTGTGTTCAACGAACTGAACGAGTAAAAGCAGTAAACAATGATACACACGAAGCAACGGTTGCAGCAACCTATCCCAAAAATCAAATTTATTTGATATTTCAGGCAACGGTTGCAGCAACACGAAAATCATTTGGCAACACAGCTACACACGAGGCAACGGTTGCTTCAACATGGCCGAGTTGCTGCAACGGTTGCCTGGTGTGTATTTAGCTTTACAGCTCGAACATACTCCATATGTAATCGCGTGCATGCGAACACTCTATGATAATTGGTGCGGAAGTTTCAAATGTACTTGTCGTGCGTAGAGTAACACATCAGATGCAGAGTTCCAAATAAAATTCTATCAAGTTGATTTTGAATAAATCTAAGCCCATCAGCAATGAGCAACCTACATCTTATCGGTTTGTCTTTGAGTATAGTAAATCTATAATCGACCTAATACTCAAATTACGCCAACTCTTGGAAACGACCAAAGGAAAAATAATTGCCACCTCTTGTTAATTTTAAAGCCGTATGTATCCCAATACCGTTATATCGTTGAGCAGTGTCACCAGCTCTGTCGGATTTGTGAACGGTTCCTCCAAGTCCTTTCATACAATTTTCCAGATAAGGTTACACCATTTCAAAAAACTTCTTTAATCGAGCGGAAGCATGATTTAATAATACAGGGTCGAACACTCGAAGTGTAACCAATTAAAAAGCCCATAAATTTAGTTTGAAAAATTACTTTTATTCAATTCAAAGTGAAAAATGTGTAAAAATAATACAAAATTAAGAATCAATTTACTTTTACTCGATATGACCACCTTTTACCTTTACTATGGCCTTGAGATGGTCCAGAAACGAATCGTAAGCTGCCCGAATGTGACTTGCAGGTATTTTGGCCCACTCGCGGACATTCGCTTTTTTCAGCGCCTCGAGACTGGTGAATCTTTTAGTTCAGACCTTACTCTTCAAAAAGGCCCAAAGAGAATAATCCATTGGATTCGCGTCTGGTGAATTTGAGAGCCATTGTGTGTGCGTTATGATGTTCGGAGCGTTATTTTTTAGCTATTCTTGGTTCACTCGAGCTTTGTGAGACGGTGCCAAGTTTTGTTGAAACGTCCATCGTCTGCCACCGAAATGTTTGTCTGGCCACGGCTTTAAAGCAGCCTCCAAAATACTTTCCCGATAATATTTCGCATTTACCTTGACGTCAGGCTCGATGAAAACGATTGGAGAGCGCCCACCTGCGGTTACAGCGGCCCAAACCATTACCTGTCTCGGGTGCTGCCTCCTGGTTGCCAATCGATGACTCAAATTCTCGTATGAACGGTCGGTCAAATAAACCTTATCTTTATGGGGGTTTACGAATTGCTCAATTTGAAAAATTGTCTCATCAGAGAACACAATGATCGGAAATTGGCCGCTTTCGGCCAAGCGAAGCAACTCCTTCGCTCTCTCAAGTCTGAATTGTTGCTGCTTTGGTGTGAGATCATGCGCCTTTTAGATCTTGTAAGGCTTGACTTTGATATCATTTTTCAGTATGCGGCGGATGCTACGGTCAGATATTTTCAGTTCTTTCGCCATTTGATTGGCACTTCGCCGGAGATTTCGCTCAAGTCGCTTCTTCACTCTTTGAACCATTTCACGTGACGTTGTAATGGTTATCGCACAAAAACTTAATTTACTTTAAGGTGCGCGAGCTATTACGTTAAAATTCGTTACTGATTTTCTTTTTTCGCGTTTACTCTCATCAAAATGCTTCCACGCACTTGTAAACAATACTCTGGAATGTCTTTTAGCCAACTAACAGACAGTTGATGCCCGTGCATCAGCTGCGCGAGCGGTCTGAAGTTGATTACACTTCGAGTGCCGGACCCTGTAAAAGCTTTGCTCAGTAAGTAGCTTTCTTATTCCTTATTAATAAATCGTATCCCTTAACAAGCACTGGGTTTCTAACTCTAGAAATTTTGAATAAAAGTGGGAGTGTCAAAACTCGAACGTCCCAATTAATAATTGAATCATCAATTCATTGTATATTACTAGCTCATATTTTTCTTGCAGGGATGTTACAGTGCTTATAAGATAAGTACGGGGCTACATATTAGGGTGATCCACAAAAAGTAAAAGTACCGAATTTTAAGATGTCATGGTTTGATCACTTCTGATGATAAACATCGCTTGACCATTGGAAACCGTTTCTTTTTCAACAATTTATAAGGCAATATGTTAGGGTAATCTTCAAAAAATTTAAATACTGAGTATTAAGGTTTGATAGTTTGATAATTTTTGGTAATAAATATCTCTTGACTGTTTTGAAAAGCTAATTTTAATGAATTAAATTTTTTTTGTCATATAAAATATTATGTATGGGAAACTTCATGGCATTTGTGACACCATCAAATCAAACTTATTTCTAAACAAAAGTGTGTTTTCTTTCTGAACATACCTATAAAGCATTACTGGTGGAGGCGCAAACAAGTTCGTTACTTTGACTTTTTATGGACCACCCTAGTATATACGCTGTTACGCACATTAGGATCGCACGTATTGAATCGCACGAATTGAATCGCAATAAGATGCTTCTTTATGAGCATACTAATTCTGCTATGACTTAATAATAACACAGGTTTTTTATCTTCCCACTAACTCATAACAGGCTGATGGAGCGGAACATTAAAAAATATGTTTAATCACTTTGCCTCACTTGTGAATTTTACATTCATACCTACATATATATCTATTGGTTTAGGATAGTCACGTTTAACTGCGGTGAACTTTCATTCTTAACTCAGCCAAACAAAAGAAAAATTAAACTTTTACCGATAAACTAGTTTTGTCTCCAAGCGAAAAATTTAGATCCCGGGATTCGGGACTTTAAGGGGGGACCCTCATTTAGACGGTCGAAAAATGCATCATTTTTGGGAATTTTTTTCTCAGGTAAAATAACTTCAAACGTTTTGTAATTCATAAAGTACTTTAATAAATGTCTTGACTGTCTACAAAAATTTTCGGAGAAGAAAAAAAACATTTTAAGTATGGAAATATACACCTCGTCCATGGCACCTCATTCTATCTGTGTACATTCTAGCGCTCTGAATTTTTTTCTGAAATAAAAAAACCAAATTTTTTTTAAAACTTTAGGATAATACCTTCGATGTGACATTTTGATTTAAAAAAAAAATGTCGAAATTGATATTTTTTACCCAGTTTTATGTTAAAAGTGATTTTTCATGCATAAAAATTGACTTTAAAATTACAAAAAAATATGAAAATCTTTTTTTTTTAAAAAAACACTTAATGTCACATTGAAAACAATTTAATTATCTTTAAAATGAGCTATTGTAAAGCCTGATTGGTTCAATACAGCGTTCTCAATTGTGTACACAAAATCGAAAAATGATGTTTCGAGAAAAACGCGTTTAAAGTTTTGGATACAGGCGATCAGGCCACCCGTCGCGTCCTGTTAAAAATTTTGTCACTCCTTCAAAAATACAGATATCGACTTGAAATTTTGAAAGTATATTCTTAAATAGTTGTAGAATAGATTAAAATTATTTCCAAAAAATCGATTTTTTTGACCCGATAAATGAGGGTCCCCCCTTAAGAATTGCATTTTCAGTAATACAAACAAATCTTAAAATGATATTTTTTTTTAAATGGGATTCAAGAAAGCTTGGAACACAAAGAAAACTTCAAATACAAATGAAACAATTTATAAAAAAAAAAAATACAAGACCAATTTTTTTAAATATTAATAAGGCTATTTTCAATGCAAACCAATTTACACCATATTGTTTAAGTAAAGTAAACAAAGTTTCTTGGGAATTTAAACAAGTTTATTTAAAATTTTATAATAAACAAGTTTATTTAAAATTTTTCGGGATACCGGAAATAGCATCCCACTACTTCGATATATTTTATCTTAACAACCAAAAAATTCAATCAGCTGAACCAGCTCGGTCTAAAGAGAGTTCCCCGCAGTAGAGCGTAAAGACCAGCTTCCGATTTTTTTATTTTTCCATTAATAGCTGAGGATATGCTCAGTAATCCCTGAAAGTTGCATAGTTGCATAGGATTATCAGGAGTTTTCGAGTTATATTCAAACACATACAGCCAATCAGTGAAAAATTCGATCGATTTGCAAACGGACGTAATGCGAGTATACATTTATGTAAGTATGTAAGTACATATGTATTCTATCGCTTTGCTAGAGCAGTATTTTGCATTGATTTTAATGAACGTTCGAGGAAGTTACACTGATTCGCCAAGCTTGGCACATCCTTTGAACGACAAAAAAACGCCACGACAGTTCGGGTCTGGGCTTCCGAAAAGCCGCTTCAATATGACGGCAGGTGCGATGAATGTGTTTACTTATCCAGAAATCTTCAGGTAGCTATGAAACCCTTTGTGTTTTAGCATATCAGGAAAAGCATTGGGTACGATAAAGAATTAAGCTGTGATCAAGGACATGCAATACTTGTAATATTATGCATATATATTTTTCGAAGAAAAAGTGGGTGGCCGAATATTAAATAAGCGAAAACCAACAACCAGAAAGCAATAATACAGAGTTTTGCCTTTTTTTAATCCCATCGGGGTAACTGCCAAAAACCGGGAACACCCTGCTTGAGCTGGCAGCTATACAAATATACAAAAGTAAGATCTAAGCCTGCCTTAAATTCATCTGTACGCTGAAAATGCCAAGATCGTTGGCCGCAACTTACGCGTCCTCGTATACGAGCCTACAACTCCAACAAGAATTAATGCTAATCAAACTGCAAAATACTTTGAACCAAGTAAATAAATTATTGAATTCTCTTCTCTCCGTGGAGTGCAGAAACATAAAGTTATATTGTAATGAGACCAAAGTAGAATAGTATGTCATAATTCGGTGTCGGCGCTGTTTACGTCACATTATAAGAATTGTTGAACAATCAAAGTATTCGATAGGATCTTCTATTTTTATTGCAAATAAAGCCTTTTATTCGACGTTTGAGCCAAAGAAACTGGTGCTGTTGCAAATTGAAAAGCGTCGAGGTCAAAAGCAATATTTTGTTAAAGTCTACTTATTTTTATTAATTTTGAATATCAAATTACACAATACAAGGTGAAGTAACAAACAAACAAGACTGAGCTAAAATAGAAACGAAATGAGCTCTGCCCTCTGGCGTCGATACACTGTTTTGCGCGATCTGAAAGCTTTTCGAAAGAATGTTTCAGCTCATTGACCGGAATGTCCTTCAGGATGTCGGTACAAGCCTTTTGGATGGCCTCTACGGACACAAAACGTTTTCCTTTCATAACCAAAATCAATTTTCCGAATTGGTAGAAGTCGCAGGGAGCCACATCAGGCAAATACAGTGAATGGTTGATGGTGAAAATGCAATTTCTAGTCCAAGAATGAGTCACATGTCGATGGTGTCGATGTGATGGTGCATTATCATGCAATAAGCGCCAGCTTCCTCCTTCGCGATATTCAGGGCGAATTCGACGAATGCGATGCAACAGACGCCTCAAACTGCCAAGATAGGAAATCTCATTGACGGTTTAGCCCATTGGCACGAACTCCTTGTGGACATTTCCCATGAAATCGTATAAACAAATGAGCGTCGACTTGATTTTTGTCTTTGTCAAACGCGATTTTTTGGATGGTGGCTCGTCTGGGGCCTTCCATTCGGCACTTTGCCGGTTAGTTTCAGGTTCATGTTGGAAACTCCACGTTTCATCACCAGTTACAATGTTGTAAAGGAAGTTCTCTCCTTTTCTCGTCTCTTTAATGAGGTCTTTCGAATGTTGAATTCTGAGCAATTTTTGGCCCTCAATTAACTTGTGCGGAATGAAAAGTGCACAGGCCCTTCGTAAGCCCATATGATCAGTTAAAATGCGACAAATTAATATTTTGGAGATATTCAACTCCGATTCCATGAATTTCAATGATGGTTTCGCTTCATTTTCCATAAATTTACAAACAACTTCGATGGAGTTTTGGGTGATTACTGATTTGGGTGATTCATCCTCGTAAACCACCCATGAACTCTGACACGAGATAGACAATCATCGCCATAAACTTTGTGCATCAATTCAAATGTGTCGGTAAGCGTTTTACCGATTTTAAAACAAAATTTGATATTAGTTCGAAACTCATTTTTGTACCGATGACACAAACATACCGACACTTTAGACGCAATAACTTCGCTTCCAATTAACCGAATGTCACCAAGCTTTCACAGAAAGTCAGCTAGGGATGTAACTTCCAACGCACTAACTCATTAAAAGGATGGCGCCGTCAAAAACATTTTTATGACGCCAGTCTGGTTTATTTTGGACTTCACCTTGTGTGTTATTTGTTACATTGTATTTACAACAGAATTAAAAAAAAATGCTTTAGCAGAAAGCTTATAGGATTAGCACCAACTGCTAAAATGAATGGGAATTAACAATTACCGGAGAAATTGAAAATAAAGTTGCCCAAAATAAGAGATAAACAACGCAAACAAATAATTAGCAAATAACTGTTTACTAAAGCGTTTATTATAAATAAGCTGCAACACCCACCATAACAAACGATAACTGGGTTGCCATGTATGTATGTATATGGTATTACGGAATTAAACGAAATACCTTAAAAATTTTTCTTTAATGTTATTTCAAACACTTCACGCTATTCACTTATTATTTCATTTGTCTAGTAGATATGTCCGAAATTCACAACGATCTTATAAAATATGAAGTTTAGTGATATTACTAAATATAATAGCTCCGAAACTGTCGAACGGATTTTAATAAAAATTACAAACAACATAGCTTAATAAACACACTTTAACATAATATTATCATAAAAAATATTTGGTTGGTGTAAAAAAGGCACCAACATTTTTTTTTTTTTTTTTTTTTTTTTTTTTTTTTGATTTAAGATCTAGTTAATTTGACCAGTTTTTTTAATTTTTAATATGCATATTACCATCACTTAAAGTTTGCTCCTTCAGCTAAAAAACCCAAATTATGGAGATGTTTATAGTTTATGGAATATATCCTCATAACCGAGCACTCATCGTCTGTGTTTTTGTCCGGTTGTCCGCTTTGGAGACAGAGCACGCACATTTTTAGAAGTTCTAAAAATTACGTTTCAAACAAATCAATCCGTCCTAATTATGAGCATTTTAGGATTGCCCTGAACTAAACTTTCTTACGCACTTATCTTACCGCGTACGAGTTTTTCATCTCTAGTGTCTTCACTTTAAACTTAAAAGTTTCCTTCAACATTTAATCCTCTAATTGCAATTTTTTAACGAACTTTTATTATAGGTGCTCTTTTAGTACAGGTCAAAAATGCCCATTGAAGTGGAAGTCTAATGTTAAAATCTTGTAAAAAAATGACTAGATAAATTCTACTGTGGAAATCTGAAATTTGCTGAAGTCGTTTTTTACATAATATTTGCCGTAAATTCATTGCACTTTCGGTCAAATGTTTAAAACAACCCCGCGTAAAAATATCTTCGTCCCTCTGTACTAGTACTGTTTTCGGCAAAATTGGTTTTGGGGACATTCTCTTTCATAATTATTAGCATTTGCTCGTGCTAATAATCCCCCTCAACATCATTACGCTTACTCCAAGGATCCCTCAATATTAATCTGTGCCATCTCTGTAAGCTGATCTACAGCTTTTGCTGGATTGTTAACGAATGCGAGACTAACTTTCCGATCAGTTTTTTCGTAGGTCTTTCTGCATACATACAAAATATGTTTAAGCGCTACAATCAGTTGGAAATGAAGACGCAAATTCTTTTAATACTTTCATCACTTTTTAAAAAATTTTGTTGCTGATAAATCTTCCAAACCAAATAATTTCATCACTGCACAATATTCGATTCGTTCCATTGTGAAAAAATTCACTAGCTCGTGAACTTTAAATGGCTTGTAAACAACGAATTATTAACAGATGGAAATAAAATTGTTTCTATGTGCAAATGAAAAACACAAAAGATCTTTTATGACGAAATGTTGGTCATTAGGTACACTACAGAAAGAAATTGTGTTCAAAAGAAAGATAAGATATTGAAATAAAATAAAACATAAATTTTGGTTCCTCTACTGTCGCGTTCAAAACTTTTCAACCAACCTGTGCATTCGTAGTAATTTTTAATAATTTCCAAGCGTTGCTCGTTTGCGAGCTCCACCCCCTAAAGATGTATACCTTGAATGACTTGTGGACATTACCAGAAACATGGCAGCTTTGTCTAAGACTCTTGAATTCTTTAATCTTATTATCTACAAATGTATGTATGAATGCATTATGCGTATGAAAGCATACAATGACGATCTATTTCGGCCCGCTTCCTGCTTAAGTGGTTAAAAAATCCAGCTGTATCTTATCTTCTTGTGAACACACCTTCTTTGTAAATCGTAACTTCGGTACTTTTGTAAAAGTGAACCAAAAAACTAATAGAGCGTCATCCTCCGACGGCCTCGTCATTTTCAGCGCGAAGGTGTTAATTGAGTAGTAAACTTGAATTTGCACGCTCCATTAGATACTACGTAAAAATTACTATTCCCAAGCGGTTAGTAGCCATCGGGCGACATTAGCAGGCAAGGTGCGTGACTAATGAGCTGCAGTGAAAACGTTGCCAAAAACACATATTTCGCTTAATGTTAAAGTAAATAGTAAAGACAAATCGAAAAATTTAAATCATTTTGGTTTTGTGTACTTTGTATGATTTTGACTCTTTTTGAGTGTTTCAAATTGGGCTTATTTGCTTTACAGCCAATTTGAATTTACTTGGTGTTTAACACCTACAACTTGCTATACATACCTGCGTATGTGCGTATATACAGGTAAATAAACAGTCGTTGAATAATTTGCTGCATACTGAACGGCCACTTGCTAAGCTGGGCTCAACTCAAATCGAGGCTTGCAAGTCTCTAAGTGACAGTCGAATGTGTTGGAGTTGCATTTAGCGAATTGCGGGTGCATTCAGTAGTGATTTTTTTGCTTGTAAAATATTATACTGAGAACAGAGCAAGGAAGTGCAGAGTATAACTATCTATAAAGTCCATGGTGAAATATGGATCCCGACAATGAATGTATTCTTTTCTATGAAAAACGTTTTCATTGGAATCAAGCTAAACTTTTTAGGGGATACTCCACGGAGCTGTATGAATATGTATTTATTTTAAATAGTCCCAGTGCTTGACTTATTGACAAATTTTGACAAGGTATTTGTTTTATACTTCATTTTCATAATACTTGTTTGAAAATATAGTTCATTCTACTACAAAAACCATTCAAATTACATACAAATAAAAACAAGATCAACAAATTTTCTCAATGCTTCTGGAAATTTGCTAAAAAAAAAATTAAGTATACAGTTTTATAAAGGCCTTTAAATTTCAATGCAAGAAAGTGCAAATTCCCACCTGAGCCAGCTGGCGTTGGTTGTTGGCTTTTTTTGTTGACGGTGTTGGGTGTTTTCTTCAGTGTGGGAGCACTCATCTTTATGTGCATAAAGTACACTAAACCAACAGCAAAAAAAAAAATTTCAAAAATTATTTTGAAGTTCGCACATAGCTTAAAACTTGTATTTATATGGTTTTGGAGAAAAATAAATTATAATATATATGTATATTAAAATTAAATAAAAAACAAATTAACTATCAAAATTTGTCAATCAGCTCTTGTACTACAGTTATTTAACGCAGTGTGTTTTAGAATATTTTATTTATTTATTTATAAATAAATTATTAATATAATAAAATTATTTTATTTTATTTAATTTATTTAAAAAATTGTTATTTTCATATTTATTGAAATAAATTTTGTGCACATGCATTATTTTGCAGATCATGTAAGTCCAACTATAATAACTATCCAGCGAACGGACATCTTCGACCGCGAATGTCTCTCTTAGGAAAGCCGCTGGCCTACAATCGCGGCACACGCCGTGACGCTCGCTATCGGCGGCTACAAAGTCGTGTATATAATTTTTTAGAGAGACCCCGCGGATTGCCTGCAGTTTTATATCACATCATGGTGTAAGTGTTATTATTGAAACTAATTTTCATTCATTTTTTTATAATTTTTTTATACTTTTGTCAAGCTTCATGCTTTGAATAAATTACGATATTCTGTTCATTACATTTTTATGTCATAGCAATGAAATTCGGTTGGTGACATATGTACATGAATATTTATGGGTACTACCTAGATTTTTGCACAATTATCGTACCATTTTATTTCACATAAAATATATTTTTTTTAATTCTCTCTATTTAAAGGTTTTTTATGGTATTCACTTGCTTAGCTTTAAGCGTCTTCTCCACCATCGAAGAGTACGAGAAAGATGCAATTTATATACTATTTCGTATGGAAATATTAGTTGTAATATGGTTTTCGTTGGAGTTCTGCTTCAGGTAAGTTAATCCCAAATGAGTAAAGACATCTATGCTTTCCGTGTATCCTTACTTTTACTTATTTCCTTCAAACAACATTAAACTACTATAATATCATTATTACTATTGCGAGGATCTGAAAGATTCTGATGAAATATTGGTGCCGCCTTCAGAGGTTTTCTCTGACCCCAACTTCCTCAAAAAATTGTAGCATTTATCCTATTGTATTGAGTTTTATTTCCTCTATTAGTAAAATATGTTGACCCAGATGTTTTATGCATTAGTTCTGGACATGATGCCAGCACATGTTTGGTCGTTTCATCTTCCTCCCTACAGAACCTGCAAGTCCCATTAGAGTATATGCCCAGTTTAGTTAAATGATAATTAAATCTACAAAGGCCTGTTAGAATTCCAGCGATGATTCTCAAACTCCTTATTTTGCTCCATTCCAATGTAAAGTAGTTGATCTCCTCTACTTTTCTTATACTCGTATATAATAATAATAATATTCTTATTTAATTTCATAAAATCTTTAAAAGGGGTTATGTTAAAGCTTACTCTCATTGATTTTGATTGTTCGAAACCCAGTATGAATAATCCTATTCTGCATTTTTTTTCTGTCCATATTACAACATCTTTATTTGACCCGACTTATCTACGCTAGCAGCGCTACTGAATCTTTGCAAACCCGAAAACCATAGATTTTACAAATAATAGTTCTCTACTATGTATCTAATTTTTTCGAAGGCACGCTAGTAAAACTGATGCTGTTTCCACAAGATATCTTCGTTTATAGTCATTGAGTACAAAGAAATATGCGATCCTTCCTCCAATCTTAACATGGCATTATCTATTCAATAGAGCTTATGACTTTCATTACATTTCCAAACTCATATTACCAGAACTCTTTCAAAACCTCAGCGGATTCCACTGTAGCGGTGGCAAAAAATATCATATTTAGGGGATCTTTGCCCTATGGCAGTGAAATAAATCAAAATTATGACAAAAGGTGCTTTGAGGAACGTCTGCAGTTTTTTTTCTTGTTTTTCAAAGCAGCATAGCCGAAAACGGCGCCTGTACAGTGAAGAAGAAAGCGCGTTCGAGCCAGTTGCACTTACAATTTTTTATTTACAATGAATGAAAATTTTCTTCGATTATATATGTACATGTATGCGAATAGCTATACAAGTACATACACTTTGATAGGTATGTATAATATATGAGTGATTCTACGTCGAGTCATCCAAATATTTGGGGCTTTGTCGTAAATTGTACTGAAAACTGGTTTATTTGCAGGCTTTAGTATAATAAGAATATGATGTTGTGAGTTATTCAATAATTTTGATATGGAGTTTTTTTAAAGTGTAATATCTTCGATTTTTTTTTTTTTTTACTTTTAAATATTTCTTTTTTGTTTTATTTTTGGAAGAAATATGCGGCTTAAAACAATTTTTGTTTTTGAATAAAAAAAAATCTGAGGGGTTTCTTTAAAAAAATGCAAAAAAATTATTCCACAAAAATATTCAACAAAAAAAGCGTTAAGGATATCTTTCAAATAAACAAAAAATTCTTTTTTTATGAAATTTCGGCAATAGCTTAACCTCCAAAATCGTTCATTTATCAATCCGGTTCAAGCAGTGAAACTCGATTAAGGCCAACAAAAATAGAGCCTAGAATTTTAAAGTTATTTTTCTAGCCTGTTGGAAAATCATACTGACAACTTATCAATTATATCAGTAATAAGACTTCAAATTACACTTATAAGGTAATATCAACTGATTAACAATGAAATTTAGTCGTTCATCAAATATGAAACTTTTGTCCGCCAAAGAGGGCATTTTATTTATTTATTTGTTTATTTATTTATGTATTTATTTATTTATTTTTTTAATTATTTATTTACTTATTTATTTATTTATTTTTTTTTATTTATTTATTACTTATATTTATTTGTTTTTTTTTATTTATTTACTTATTTATTTTTTATTTATTTATTTATTTATTTATTTTTTTTAATTATTTATTTATTTATTTATAAATTTTTTTTTTATTTATTTTATTTATTTATTTACTTATTTATTTATTTGCATATATAGTCTATAAAGCAATAATTTGTTACAAACTAATTGAAAATTATACATAAATTAGCATATCATATTCAGAATATCTATGTATAAAAATAGTTTTAGGCAAAGAAAAATCAAGATCGATAGAATGGAGAAGTGCTCACTGGACCTCAAAACATTACGGCGAAGCAAATTTCTGATCAACTAAATTTCGCATTGATCGTAATTACAATATATAAGTTTAGGATCCCGATGTTTTTCAGGTCCCTGAAATCCAAGTTTAGTTTGTTTTTGTCCTGGGATCCCAAAAAATTTTAAATATCGAATTGAAACATGCGAAAAAGTGTTTATCAGGAATTTTATTGCAATAAAAGCTGTTGAATTTCCCAGAAACTTGGTTTGATTTACTTCTTGCTTTACGCCCAGAGACACGAATTTGCATAAGCGCAAAACAGCGTTGCACATAATGCTCGAATAAATGAAACGTAAGGAATTTATGTAATAAAGATTTGAGTTTCGAAAACTATTGAAAGAATTAAATGGGGTTGAACAGTTATGACATTTTCTCTTTTCTAACGTATCCTAATAATATTTAAGAGCTGAAATAAAGTTTTTGTGAAATACCATTTTTGACTACAGATAAATAAAGACCTTGAAACTATACTTTTAAGATTTGCAGCCCAAGTAGTTTTGTGAAAAAGATTTAAATGAATGTATGACGCATGAGGTCACTAATTTAAACGAAACAAAAACGTTTAAGGAATAGTTAGTGGCATTTTTTATTAAATAAATCTGCGCAAGTCAAGATTAGAAAACTGCACTTTATATCCTTTGCTTTCATACATTTTAAATCGTGAAATATGTGATTTAAATATTCAGCTATTAAACTTATACTCATTAGAAAGTTATCCCTAAGGTGAATCCAGAGACGATCGCCGAGATGCCAGGACTACTTAAAAAATATTCCGAAATCGAGGCATCAAAATTTTACGCTAATATTGGCATATCTATGATAAGTATAATACATTGTACTCGATCATTTTGTAGAGCTGAAGCAACTACTCTGTAATCAATTATTGTTGGCCCAGTTTCCTCTTCGGTTTTAAGCTGAATTTAAGAGTATTCGTTTCTTATCTCTAATGTATCATCAAAATAGGTAAAGGTAAAAAACTTTGGAAGAATTTTCTCTGTGCTCTAAACTAAACATCCGCTGCCAAATATGTAAAAAATGCTGGCAAAGTTTTTGTATACAACTCCACATACGCACACCTTATTCTCACTCTCATTACTATTTCCCCTTATAAAGGAGTTGCTCTCTTGGACTAGAATAGGCATTCATTTTGTATAGGCTGCGGACTTGGCTTCGTCAGTTACTGCACCAATAAAAACGAAGAAGAATTTTCCACATATAAGGAATGCGTGCGTTACAAGAATTAAGTGAATTCTCATTAGCAAAATACGATGTAACCGCAACTTTATGCACAATTGAGAATCGAATTAGAAAATTGTTGAATATGCTTTCCGATTATAATTAACCCCTTTTTCTTTGCATGACATTTTTATCAGGTGTTATATTATGTATTATTTGGAAATGGCACTAATCAAACTGTCTACTCCAGTTATATGAAAGCACTGACCCTGAAAGATTCAATCAATCAATAGCAATCTGCAGATAACGCTTGATTAGAGGCTTATACATTTTTAAAAGCCCATGAAATAAAGGCGTTATTCTGATACTTTTTAAAAAAAGTTTAAACAACTTTGGTACATGCACAATAGTTACATTCAGACTAAACTTATCTTCCTCTTTTGAACGGCATGCAACTTAATTAACTTTTAACCAGAGTTTAATCGTATTATTATCATCGCTCACAAACAAGAGTGTCAGAAGTCTACAAGGAATTGTAGAGGTGTAGTCATGGATGATGTACGAGCGAACATAGATTACCATTACTTACATAAATATGCTTATGAGCATTTACAGAACTTTTCCCCCACAACTGTCAGCATTCATTTAAAGTGACTTTTTTAATCCTTATACATTCATAAACCTGCAAGTACTAGTTAAGTGAAATTGCAATATACGAATACTATAGAGTGTATAGTACATATACTTATACATACTACACAGTTAGCCACAGCGAAAATCGTACATTTATATATTATTCTCATAATAGGCAAAATAAAAAAACAGCTCAATTTAGTTTTTGTATTTTTTTTTTTTTATTAACTTAAAAATCATTTGATTTATTTTTTAAAAGCATTCTGAAAGCTTCGCAAATTTTTAAAAATCTTAAAAATTGAATTTTCACAATTCCCAAAAAAAATCTTCTCTCATTTTCTTGGACATTTGTGAAGGCAAATTAAAAACGCAGATTGAATAATATCGATCTGTAATTTTTTTTAATTTTTTTTTTCATTTTATACCAAATTCACGGAAAAGTGCACCTTTTCCATAAGAATTCAATCGTAATTCTCAAAGCGTTGGCGTTAGGTTATTAAAAAGTTAAATTAATATAAAAAAGATGTTTCGATTTTTTAGCTATAGAAGAAATTTGGATAGTTGGCCGAATAAAGAAAAAAAGCGTTTTTTGGCCACCCTAATATACTTGTGCATACAAAGCACGCAGTGAAAAGTACACTCTTTCGTTTTTAGGATATCAAAAAAATGTATTAGCTCTATCGAATTTCAGTACAGCTGAAAGATTCGGAAAGATTGAGGTGTCTACGCAGACCAAAAGCAAAAAAACTGAATGAATTTTAAGTATTAAAAAGTAACTGTAGAACACGGAATCGCCTCGCCAGTCAAGCGATTGCCTCAGTTCATAAGGTTGAGAGAATTATAAATCGTTTTGTGCATGTTGGTATATTAAAAGATGTGGCTTCCGGCTAGTGAAAGATGTCACTCATAGTAGATGGAAGCTCCAATAGGCCAGGCACATAAAAACACCCCTCTAAAATGTATAAAGCGCAAGAGGATAGAAAAGCCTGATTGATCAGAGCAAGGGGTTAAAAATGCCTGATTGGTCTACCCATTCCGCTGATCCTAATTATAGTGATTGAAAGCACAAAAGTTGCTTGAGAAGGAATATCTCAAAATATCATAAACTCTAGGGCACTAACGATATTTTTCGTGATGGCAGTCATCGAATGGACGAACATTAGCATACCAAACATAGGTCGACAAAATTTGATTAACCTACTGAGCCAAGAAAACTTTTTCCGATATTTTTTGGAGTGCAGAATTCGAATCTAAACCGTGAATCGCAACAGGTTTTTGAGATATTCTGACTTGAAAGTGGAAAAAAACATGATTTTTTGGCTTTCTAATAACACGACGATTTTTTAAAGGTAGTGAAAGCAACCGAAAGTCAAAAGCTATTGCTTTTAAACAAATTTGAAGCGTAAAAAGTCTTTATTTGTCTCTGAGATGATTCTTGATTCAAAAATTCATATCTTCTCTCTTTAAGAGATATGCAAGTGTCATCGATAATAATAATGCAAGTAAATTCTCTAATAATTTAAAATAGAGATTCTCTAAAATTTCAAACTAAGTAGTACTTTAGTGTTGTCTATTAAATTATCCGCTTAAAATGTTTCCTTGATCTCAACCCTTATTTATGAATCACTGAATTCTTTTAATTTTCCTTTGTCAATAATAAATTCATAAATATATATAAACAAAACTACAGAATGTAATTCTGAACCTCATATTTGACAGAAATGTCTTAAAGGGTGCTTAAGTTTTAGCCACTACTGTGCCAAGTACGTCAATTAATGTAATGACTTTCTCCAGCCCACCACGCGCATTTCCGCTTATTTCTCCTATGCCCTTTTTTTAATCCATTTTATGTTTCCTACATTTTTTTTATCGCCACGAACAACAACATCAACTAACAAACCAACAACAGGCTGTGGTCATCCGGATGTCGTTCACGCTATCAAGGATGTGTGGGACGTCTGAAATTCGTGAAGCGACCCTTTTGTATTATAGGCAAGTCAAACACCAACTATGTATGTCGTCTAAATTATGCCAGCATGGGAAAAAGAAAAATAAAAGTTAATTAATTTATTTAATTTATGTATGTTTGTATTGTTTTGTGTTGCGCAGATATTATAACAATAGCCGCCTCGTCGGTGGTGTTGGGCATGGGCACCTCGGGTCAGGTGTTCGCAACAAGTGCACTTCGGGGGCTGCGCTTCTTTCAAATATTGCGCATGGTGCGCATGGATCGGCGTGGCGGCACGTGGAAGTTGCTGGGCAGCGTCGTTTACGCACATAGACAGGTAAAATATATAAAATTTTTCTATGTTCAAAATATGTAATATTTTAACTACAAACTTATATAAAATTTATTTATTTTAGATTTTTTTTTTATTGTATATAAATATTGAAATCGCAATACCTCACAGCCAGCGAGAGTAGAAAAATTAAAATTGATCTCACATTTTTAACTTTTGCCAACAATTTAATTATGATGAGAATTTAGCACAAAATCTTATTGAATTTTGTTTTACTTAAAAAAATCGATTAACTACTTTAATGAAAATGTACAGTATGCGAAATAAAAGCAAAACTTAATTCATTTATTTTTAGTACAATAGTTAACAATATAAACCCATATACCCCTACACATACATACATATTTATTATACATATTCATATAAAACAATTCATATATTTTTTTCATATTCTCCTTACAGGAACTCATAACGACTATGTATATAGGTTTCTTAGGACTGATATTTGCATCATTCCTCGTTTATTTAATGGAAAAAGATGTCAATAAAAAATTTAGTAATTTCGCACAGGCGTTATGGTGGGGAGTTGTGAGTAAAATTTCAAAAGAAAACAACTATGCATTTCCGGTTGCAGCTAATATATTTGTTGTTTTTTTTTTATTTTGTATTTTAAGATCACTCTGTGTACAGTGGGCTATGGTGATATGGTGCCTGAGACGTGGCAGGGCAAATTAATAGCGTCCTTCTGCGCGCTTTTGGGCATTTCGTTCTTTGCATTGCCAGCGGTAAGTGGAAACAAGAGATGAGTAAACATAAAAATAAAAACATAAAAAATAAAAAAAAAATAAAAACATACAATTAAGCGCCATTATTTGAAAATATGAACTGCCAGTGCGAGATGTTGTTGGTATGAAATCAATCAAGTTTTTTTTATTAATATTTAACTTGAAAGCTCAAAATTCTATGAGATTACAAAAGCATTAAAGTGAATCAATATTAGGGCACTCATTGCCTGTTCGCAGAATGAAACCAATTTAAGATGGAAGTACATGAGCCTTATAGTAAAACCCGCAAAGTTTTTTTATATTCACAGATAAAATTTTTTTATAGCGTAATTAATTTTTAATTTATGTTCCCGTGCCTATCCAAACGAAATACCTAGTTTGACGTATAGGGGAGAATGGGGAGTTGTGAGACGGGTTTTGTTTTTGGACCCGTATTACTCAAAATCTTAATATTCTGCATATGTCAACGATGGAATCTTTAGTCAATGAATACTGGAAACTATTGGTATGGCCTATTTAACAAAACTACAATTTTCCTTAAAATTAAAATTGTATATAATAATATAAAATATAATACAAAATACAAAAATGTGGGGAGTTGTGAGACACCATGGTTTAAATCAATAAAAATGACTTATTTTAGTTGTTAGTTCTTTATTAAGATGAAAAATAAAAAAAAAGACAATTGTTATAAAAAAGTGTAAAAAAAATGCAATGCCATCAATCTGATGATTCGCAGTGAGAACATGTATAATAACCAGTTCGTAAATTGGCACACTTTAGGTGCACAGCTCGATCGCATACATTGCAATGAATGGAGTTGTTTCTGCTTAACTTTTTCGGCATTTGCAGAAAAATTTCATGATATATATACAAACAATGCAGATGCGTTAAAACGTCGAAAAAAACGGTATCTCACAACTCCTCACATTTGTTGTCTTACAACTCCCCAAATCGTTTTTTTATAAATGGTCGCTTGGTCATAAACACATCGAACGTTCATGCCCAAGTGAATGTGTAAATTCAAAGCTAATAGGACAATGAATAATTTGTATATATTAACATTTGCAATTTGCTTCAGCAACTGATCGAATGTATCGCAAAACAAATGATGAAAAAAACTTACCGAGAAATTCCAAAACACAGTAACTGGAGAGACGCGTCGAATGCGTGTAAATATGACCAATGCTAGCTGAAAAGTGAGATCGCATCGAGAATACTTGTTGACACTTAAAATCGAATGTAAACAAATGAATAATGCCGAAAGGTAACAATGTCTCACAACTCCCTATGTCTCACAACTCCCCATTTTCCCCTACAATATTTTTACAAAATATTTCAACCCATTAGCTTCCTCTACATAAGGTCGCTGGAGCACTAAAATGTTCTAAAAAATTATTTGTAAAATTTGTCAAGTACTAGGGGTCTTCTCAGACAAAATCTGCGTAAAACGAACATAAAAGTCCATAAAAATGAAAATAGCAAATCGTTCTTCAACTCTCCCCTTAAGATATGCAACAATTTTTATTCTTTTACTCGTACATTGCGAATGCGCAGAGCTTCCAGCTGTAATTAAATTTATTATTTATTTATAATTATTTAGTGTCTTAGAAAAGAGTTTGCTTGTTCTTAACTACTTCAAAGAACAGCAAAGCCCAAATTAGAAATTATATGTGATTCAGATATTGATGATTGCGATGATTGTGCTAGTGACGATTTTAGTCCCGAACCACCATCGCCAAAAGTATCTAAAGTTACTTTTATGAACAATAAAACGTTTATAGTTCTGCGCTATATATTTAAATAATAATAAAACTTTTCTAGTTCTAGACTTTTCTCAAATACGCCTTTCATTAGCATATGTATGTAAAATTTTTAGCGAAATATATTTTTGCGAAAATGTTTATTACTTATGGTCATGTACCTATGCGAATTTTTACACGAAGGAAATTCTAAACAAAACAAGCAAGGAACTTCGTTGAAAGATAATATTTTTTAAGGAAGCATCTTAAGCATTTGAAAAGCAGTGGTCAAAAGAATTCAGTGATCTATTCCCTTTTTTACAACTTTAGTAAGACCAATACGAAAATATGGTTTAATTGTCTGACATCCACTCTACCGTATTTACATAGACAGATACTGTTTAAAAACACTTTTTACTTTTTGCAGTAAGAAATTTTCAATATGGTGAGTTCGGCCTTGGAAGTGATTGAGGTCTAACAACGTACCAAGTTTTTTTTTTATTTTTATTATTAGTATTTTCATTGCAACTAGTATAACATTACATATATATACTAACGAGCAATTTTTGTGGAGTTTTGTTACAACAAATAATTTGAGTTTTACGTTTGAGCCTTCGTTTCCATTTTGTATTATCGTTAAGAATCAAGGCTTCATTGTTCACATGCTTGCTTAGTCGCGTGCGACTTTGCAAATTTCTTTATGGTTGCCGTAACCGAATCAATATTGAGGTCAGGTTCTAGATCTTGCGTCCTAATATACCATGGAGCACAAACTGCATGCTTGAGTGCCTTAGTCTGAAATTTTTGTATATGCTGTGTTACTATAGCTGGTGCATCCCCATAGCTGAATCCCATAGGTCCAGATAGGTTTGAGAATTTGTTTGTAAAGCAGTGTCTTATTGTGTGCGGATAACGCTGATTGCTTACCCATTAGCCAATGCATATTTTGGAATTTTAAGTCCAGTTCTTCTCTTTTCTTTTTCACATGCGCACTCCACCTAAGTTTCGTGTCGTGCGTCATACCTAGATACTTTGCTGTATTAGAGTATGGTACTTTAATGCTGTTTATGTATATTGGCAGGTAGTTGGTCTTTTTGTTTGTAAAGTTGATGTGTACAGACTTTGTTTCGTTCAATTTAATGTGCCATTTATCTGTCCAATTGTATATTTTATTGGTAGCAAGCTGCAGTTGTGTAGTAAACTCTATTTCTGTCTTTCCGGCGGTTAGTATTGCAGTGTCATCAGCAAATGTTGCTATAAAGCAATTTCTGCTGTTTGGCAGGTCGTGAGTAAAAAGTAGATAGAGAAGAGGACCGAGCACACTTCCTTGCGGCACACCAGCTTTTATCTCTTTCAGTTCAGAGAACTCATCTTCGTATCTGACGCGAAAATAGCGCTCAGACAGGTAGGTTTTTAAGAGATTAAAACATTTTGTTGGCAGTACATTCTTTATTTTCCTATTTATCCTAAACTCAATAAAATTCCTTATAAAATCCCATTCTAATACACAGGAATTGAGTTTAGTCCCTAGTAAGCAACATCAGGCCTATCTTTTTTCTTAAATATCTTATCAGTCGTCTTGGTATTTTTAATTTGCCTCCTCGGAGTTGCGTTTAGACTGCACTCGATTTTTTTGTGAAATATCGCTATTGTTATGCGTTGTAGAATTTTTTTATTTTTCAAATTTGTCGATCAAATTTTTGCGATATTTTGGAATTAACATTTTTTTTCGAAAATATTTGGTACTGGAATTTAAATTTGGTCATACAGAAATAATCGTTAATTGATTTTTTATTTATCGATTGTATGTTATCGATATTTAAAAATTTTTATTTTTCGAAAATATTTGATGTACTTGGATTTAATTTCTTTAAATCGGAAATCATGGTTGTTCTTGTATGTAAATTCTTTCAACCCAATAGCTATTATTCAATCGAGAAAATATGACTTCAAAACTTTTGCTCAAATATGATAGCAAAATAAAAATCGTGAAATGACTAGTAATAAGGGGTGTTTTTTAGAGGTTAAGTTTTCAAGTTGGCACTACTTTTTTCGTAGATGGTCTTTTTGACAGCTGTCACTTGATTTATGCTCAGTTTGGTTTGCCATTTCATAATGAATAGACTTACACCTGAACAATGTTTGCAAATCGTGCAAATTTATTACGAAAATAATGGTTCGGTTCGCGCGACGCATCGAAGAAAATTTTGTTCAGCGATGAGGCTCACTTTTGGTTGAATGGGTATGTCAATAAGCAAAATTGTCGCATTTGGAGTGAACATAATCCACGAGCCATTGCTGAGACGCCGTTACATCCTCAAAAAGTCACTGTTTGGTGTGCTCTATGGGCTGAGGGAATCATTGGTCCATATTTCTTTAAAAATGAAGCCGGCCATAATGTTACAGTCAATGGAGAGCGCTATAGAGCATTGATTAATGACTTTTTCGTGCCTGAATTGGACGATGTGGACGACGTTTGGTTCCAACAAGACGGCGCTACATGCCATACAGCCAACGCAACAATCGATTTATTGAAGGAAACTTTTGGTGAGCGTATTATCTCGCGCCGTGGACCTGTGGCGTGGCCTCTAAGATCGTGCGATATAACACCGCTGGACTATTTCTTGTGGGGCTATGTGAAGTCGCTTGTCTAAGCAGATAAGTCCGAGACGATTGACGTCTTGGAAGAGAATATTCGGCGCGTTATTGCTGACATACGGCCCCAATTGCTGCAAAAAGTGGTCGAAAATTGGGACTCTCGGCTGGAATTTATTCGAGCCAGCCGCGGCGGCCACTTGCCCGAAATCATTTTTAAAACATAATGGCAAACCCTTATCTTAATAATAAAGCTAAATTCTTGGCCATAACATTAAATTATATACGTTTTATTTCATCTTGAAAACCTAACCTCTAAAAAAACACAAAATGCATTGCATTCCTTTTTTTTAATAATGTTTGTTGACACTGCAACTAGTTACACATAAACTAACGAGCAGTACAAGTTTGGTAACATAAAGCGAGTTGTGTGAAGAGATTTTCATAGTCCCTTTCTTAAGTTAACAGCCATCATGGCAGATCATGTGGTTCGATTCGATGAAGTCATCGCGTTAGGCCTGAGGTGTTGAGGACTTTGCTAGCTTCCTCATTCACGTGCCTTTGAAGCCTGCAGAAGTGGGCTTCTGCTTGTTTTTTAATTTCTTCAGCGACTGTAGGGATTTTCAGGTCTCGATGAATATCCTTATTGAGAACGAACCAAGGTGAGTTTAGAATATCGCGAAGAATTTATTCTGGAGTCGTTAAGAATTGAATTGCAAATAATCTAAAATCATGGAATTCGCAAAATACCACAGTACCGCAACAACAAAATGTATATATGGGCTAAAACACGTCAAGTGTACCCACCTAAAAATTTCATCGGTTCGATTTAGGTATTTTAGGTATCATTTTAAAGGAACAACCTTGCATTCAAGCATCATGTAAAGAAAATCAATAATATCGAATTTGAAATAATAAAAAATTATAATTGGAAAAAATTTTCTACCCAAATTTTTTTTTAATTTGTTACATTTTTTTAATTTCACTTTACGAAGTGTGTCCCGAATTCTTCTCTAAGATCGACAATTATTTGACTTACTATTAACAGAAAACCAAACTTCCATAAAACACACAAAATTTTGAAACTTTGACTCTCGGCAAATACGCAAAATTTAGAGAGCGACCGAGCTTTTGCTTCGGCTTGGGCCATTTTCAGTCGCAAAATTTCAGTTCGCCCAAAAAAGAGGCGATCTTCGGTTAAACATTTCTGTAAACTTCTTTTGATCAAAATGTTTATTACCTTTCAGTTTTTGTTTTTTCATTTGCTCCTCCAAAGGGGCTGCAAGTCTGTGCTATACCACTAGCAAAGTGAAAATGCCGATAAGCTAATGTTTTTGCATTCCAATATAAAAATATTCAACCTTGATATTAAATAATATATATATATGTCTATATGTGTAGAGGAAACAAAATTTTTTTTTACATGTTAACAAACATAAGTACATATATGTAATGAGCTGAGATTAATGTGATTGAGACTTATGCACATTTTTTGCTTTTTATTAATAAAAGTAATGTATTTTTTAAAAAATCTTTACTTATTTATTTCTTCTTAAATAAGTTCCTCTTAAAATATTCCATTCGGTTTCGGTTCGGCTTCGGCTGAAATTTATCGAAGTTCGATTCGGTTAGGCTCGGCCTAAAAGTCGATGTTCTGTCGTTCTATAGTTTTGCCCCATATTTGCCATCATTTGCCCTTAATTGTGAATTTTCTTTTTATAAGTTTGCTCCCTTTTCAATGGCACTTAAATAAAAGTAGGTTATGCTCTTCTACTCTACTGCGTGTCACTGTATTAAACAATTATTGTGAAAGTATTCACTTGACATTGTGGCGTGGCATCTGCCACTTACAGTCTCTTATCATTCAAAACTATATTCGTTTGTATTTGATTTTTAGTCTAAGTACTTTATAAATATAAATAAATGTGTGTATACAGTATGTATCTACGCATGAATGTGTGTTTACATATGTCATATATGTATGTATTTTTAGGGCATTCTTGGCAGCGGTTTCGCCTTGAAAGTGCAGCAGCAGCAAAGGCAAAAGCATATGATACGGCGACGGCAACCAGCTGCAACGCTAATACAGGCCGTCTGGCGTTGCTATGCCGCGGACGAGCATTCAATATCGATCGCCACCTGGAAAGTACACGAAGTGCCTTTACCAAGTCCGCCCACCTCGTAAGTAACAATACATACACATGTATGTACTTTTAAAAGATTTCAAGTTCTTACAAAACAAAATTAGAAATAAATTCTTAAAAGCTTGCGTTTTTTGTGGGCATGCTCTAGACTGTCGCTTAATTACTTTAGAAACTGTCTACTATATAAATAAATAGTATAATGGGAATTTAATTAAAACATGTTGATCAAACAAAATTGTACAACTTTTTTTTGTTTTTGTCTTTTTGACAACTGTTATACATTTTCAAACACCAAAAAGCAAAAAAGAAGCATTTGCCGCAGCAATAAATGTCACATCTACACCCTTAGCACAGCCAGAGCAGCACCATGCCTCAAACAGAATGCTTCACAATGTGCGCAAGAATTTTCCTACACACTGTTCTTTAGAGCTAATGGCACGTTTACACTCAGCAAAATATAAGCGAAGTCCAAAAAATAAACACACCAATTCAACTGAACTTAAACACCAGTTTTGTTGATTTTCTTCTATAATTTTTTCTTTGTCCAATGGGTTCCTGCAAATAACTACAAATGTGTATATATATTTTTTATATCTATTTTGTTTTTACAGTTCGGAATATTGGGATAGATTATTTAAGAATTTAAGTGAATATAGGTAAAAAAAATATATATTGAATATTTACATATATAAACACCAACATCAAACATGACATGAACACAAGCATACAAATGTAACCAAGTGCCACATAGAATACATCAATTCGTCCTAGACACATCCTCCTTTAATTGTGAACTCTCGCTAGAGTGTATAAAAATTTGCGATTGTAGCATTCTTTAAGCAATACATATTTCAAAATATATGTGTGTGCATTTATGTGCCTAACGTCGACTCTTTAACATACAAACACCAACCATTGATTGAAAAACATAAAAAAAAAACAACATTTAGAATAATCTTAGATTTTGTAGCTTAGTGTGTAGTCACTAATGTAACGACGTCAATGTTACTAACTCACTGAAAATTCATACAAAACTATGTATGTATGTTTGTAGCTGCTCTACTTCTATTTTATGTACGTATGTATGTATGTATATTTCTCTATCGATTTAGACGAGCTTCATCTAGCTTTAAGCACAATGCCTCATTCGTTACACGTCTACCAACAATTAGACGGCACCGGAGTCAGAACATGCCGCCACGAGAGGTGAACACCATTATACCGCAGGGTCCGTCAAAAATCACCAAATACACGCGTACAATGCGAGAGATTAATACGTCTGTGGAGAATTTGGGTATGTTTAGTTGCCATAAAGCTAACTAATCGTATATAAAATACACTGTTTGCACCACAACTTTGCACCACTAACGAAAATCAGCAACAAATACCTACATCACTCATTGCGAATGAAATACTTACATTTACCTACTCATGCAATTCACGTTTCGAAATCGCTTCCAACTCATTTAATATAATACATATATATTTAAGTAACTTGTACTCACATAATAGCATACCAACACAAACGTGTACATCGAATACTCTGAGTACTCGCACATTCGTGCCTGTGCTCGAATTCTCAGTCCACACCTAAACGCATCTTTGACGAATACGCGGAGCATTGCCAAATTATTATAGACAATCAGAAATCAATCTACGTTTTAAAGAGAAATTAAAACATTTAATGAACGTTTGCCTTTGCTAAAACACGAAATATACATAGATACGAATATACATTTTGAAAACCATTTTCTTTCAGTTCACAAAAATCTGTATTTATTTGTTAAAATGTTAGTCATGGATTTTGCTCCAGAAAAATTTCTTAATATGTTTAGAGAGACTGCCACCACCCATACAAACTGGAATTTCCATTGGACATATCTCTGAAAGTATTTGTAGTGCAGTAAAAACATTTGCTATGAAAACATTTGTTATCTATCCCATACCCATGGAGAAAAATTGTGGCTTTTGGAAAAGCGGGCATGACACTTTCCATTCAAACTGAAACTTCCATACTTTATACTTCTCAGATGAGGTATGAAAACATATTTTATCAATACGACTTTACTGAATCTTAGTTGGAAATATTAAAAAAGGGCGTAACAACTCCCTTGGAAAGTTGTTTGTAAAAAAAACATGCGTACACGAGCATAAGCAAGTATGATATATAATAGAGGCATGTGAGGCGCTTTTCTATGGCAGATAGACACTCGGGAGCGATCGCTATTAGCAAAAACTTTTTCCATCATTTGGTGCTTCATGCCCACAGTGGGTCTCGAGCCGGGCCCTACCGAATGACAGTCACGCAATCAATGTAAAGAACGCTGGTAAAGAGTATGCCAAAACCACCATGCTAAGAGTGCAGCTGTATTATATTCGTTTAAAATGAAATCCATTATTTTCTCGGTAGATGGCTATAGTGATCGATATCTCGTAAAGTATCGATCAAACAATTTAACTCACAACAGGGTGTTAAGAATGAATGAATAAAAAATAAATAAATAATTGGCGCGTACACTTCTGTTAGGTGTTTGGCCGAGCTCCTCCTCCTATTGTGGTGTGCGTCTTGATGTTGTTCCACAAATGGAGGGATCTACAGTTTCAAGCCGACTCCGAACGACAGATATTTTTATGAGGAGCTTTTTCATGGCAGAAATATCATACAATCGGAGGTTTGCCATTGCCTGCCGAGGGGCGACCGCTATTATTGCTTTCACCGAGATTCGAACCAACGACCTCTCTGTGAATTCCGAATGGTAATCACGTACCAACCCATTCGGCTACGGCGGCCGCAAAGAATGAATATGATATAATAATATCAGCAAACTACAAAAATAATAAACTATATTTATGAGTATGTATGTATGTATATGAAGATTAAGTTCGATTGCTGCTGCACACTTTCTGCATTCAATTTCTTTTTTGTTTTTTTTTTTAATATAATAATTTGGCTACCCTCTATACACATACAATCCTACATATTTTTACAACTAGCTATAATCACTTTTTTCATTTTTTTTTTTGTCGCAATTTTCAAAAATCTACGTAGATATTTTCTAACAATTATTTAATATAAGTTTATAAACTTGCCACACATTTTATTGCGAGTAACTGAAGAATTAAATGCTGCGCATTTCAATTTACGTTTGTGCAGGGTAGCATCCGAGGGGGTCTCGTGGCGCTTCCGATCCGATCATTTTCAGAATACTACCTTTTAAAAGAAATGCTTTTACATACTACATATTTTCTTACTTAATACTCGTTAATGCGTTCGCACTTTTGTCCCCAACGGTGTTAGTAGAGTATAATTTCGTTAGTGTTGTTGTTGTTATTATTATGAAAAAAAAAATATACTACAATACATTTATTTCCACGGTTATTGCATTTTCAATTCGTATTCGCATTAGTCTTGTAAATTTATTTTGTTTTGTTTTTTTCTTTTTTGTTCGTCGTATTTTTGGTGCCAGTTTTTTCCCAAGTACGTTTTGTTAATTTTTTATTACTTTCTGCTGCCTTCTTCTGTACATTTCCAGAAATTATGCAAAATGGCAAAACTTTAGATCCCTGTTTTAGTGAAGATTCGGTGGTAGAAACAAGTGTTTTGAAAAAGAATTCCGATGGTAAGTGCAGTTGTTGTCAATTTCACGTCATTGCTAATGGATGTTGTCGTCTAGTTGTTAATCACTTCTAACCAATTACAAAACAAAAAATAAGCATATGTTAATACTAGAACAATTTCAATATATACAGGGTGCATGGGTATAACTAACATATACATTTACATATATATTTTTATAGGAGAAATTATGAAATTTTCTGCTATGAACATTTTAAAATTAAAAAAAAGATCAATAATTAAAATGCTTTTAAAAGGAAATCTGACTAGGAATAGAAATTTGTTCATTAAAATATTATAATTTGGATCTGTTTTCTGAACGTAAAATCTTGCTGGCTTTTTCTCTTTTGTAGTAGACGTAGTGAGTATGATTTTATTTGAGTTTTTACTCGTTATATTTATTTTAGCCTTGTTTTCGTTGTTTTGTGTATCTGCAGCTACTTAACATTGTTAAAAAGTCTGAGCATATATCACTTTATACTCCTGATTTATTTGTAATGTTTGTTTGTACACAACACTCACAATACATACATGCACTAGACTGTTCAACCTACAGGAAACAAAAAATGGTCGCCATTCGCCCCTGAGTCTAAAGTATTTTTGCAAATAAACTTCGATTTTTTTTTTTTTAGCCGAATGTAGGAGTCGCCTTTTTACATTTTTCGTCATATCTTCGGCATTAATATTCGAATATAATATATATCCACTTTGTGTTCCTCATTGGTCTGAAGCGCCTCATTTTAGTACTTACCCACAAAATCTCAGTTTCTACCACCCTAATGCACCACACTAAAGTTAGGAAATCAAAGCTCGTCTAAAATTATTAAACTTTTGCTAAGGAAGTATTTCGATTATTACAGAAGAAATATTGACAGAATGGCATTACTGTCGAATGTAGAGGTCGCCTAAAATCCGGTTATAAAAGCTGAAGATTTGACGAAAAATATGAAAAGATGACCTACAGTATGTACACAAAAAATGTTTTTACTTATTTAATATATATCCACAAATTCAGGTACCTACAGTTTTAAGCCGACTCCGAATGGCAAATGTTTTTTCTATAGTCACACAGCGACCATTCGGCTACGGCGGCCCCCTTCATTATTTTTCTTAATTACTTGCAAAAATACTTCCGACTCAGGGGTGGTCTGATATATGCGCACTAGACATCGTTCCTTGCAGATTCAAATTATACATAAAATCTAAGAAAAAAGGTTCACTAGAGCAAAGCTCTAAAGTCAATTTAGAGCTCCCAATAATACGAAATGAATATTAAAGTTTGATATTATTGTATTTTTGAAGTTTATTTTTCATGTAAATAATCCCACGATGGCGCTACGAAGCAAATTATTGAAATTTTTCAATATTTTAATAGAAAAAGTGGTTATGAAAAAAACAAAAACAATTTCATTTTACACTATTTATCTTATCATATCATTATCATACAAATAAAAACGTACTTACAATATATTAGTTTTAGATTTATGGAAGGTTTGCACATTAGTTATATTAAAGATTCTTTTTACTTTAAACGGGATGTGTATTTTTTCTCTTTATTGCCCCAACTCCCTCTCAATTTTCTAAAATTGGGGAACCATGAACTGACTTAGGGCTATAATTTAATTTCATAAGATTGTAGAAATATAAAATCCGACTCTATTGGGAACGATGTCGAGAAAAATTGTTCCATACAAATTGACCCACCCTAATGTACACACTATTCTGACTTGCAAAGATTTGAGGAAACGTAAAAAGTTAAAATGGACTCAGTAGCTCTGGAAAAGCTGATTTCCTAAACATTTCTAAAAACAAGAAAGAAAGAAAAACAAAACACAGAGAACTGTTTAATTTGACGAGTTGAGTATATTTCTATTAACTTTTGGTGAAAAACATGTGTGTTGGGAACTACGCACGCAAAACGATTACCTCTCAAAATTCCATGCGTTCGCGTCATTGAAACTTCTCTATGCATTAACGTTCTCCGCAAAATACCAATGCGAATCTATTAAAGGTAGTATCGGTAAATCAGCTGATTTGGTTTTTTTCTGTCGCCGTGTCCATATGGCTGTCAGCCCAGAAAAACAAGGCGAATTCATTCTTTGTTTTCCACTTCGCCAGTACTTTGCTTTGACAATCGAAACGTACAAAACATCGCTGTTGGTTTAGTAATGAATGCGCCTTGCAAAATACAAATGCTCCCACTTTGCAAATGTAATAAATGAAAATTTTAAAATTAAGCAAATTGAAATTAAAAGGCAGAATAATTGTTATTATGCCATACCGGCGATACCAAATATTATATGGTCTAGCATCCTCCGAACCTGCTTTTCTCAAAAATGTGGCATATTATTAGATATCGAAAAAAGTATGCGGCTTTGTAAAGTGTCTGCTTCAAATTGTAACACCCATTTTTAAGAGGCTTCAACTTAATACTCGATAATGCGAAGATGAAGCTTCGTCAGCGAGCAAGACACTGGTCCAGTAATAGTCCCAATTATCTTTCATGTACTCCAGAAGTTTCTTGGTGGGCTTTCAGTGAGCAATAGCTTTTGCAAAGTCTAAGAGCTATTTTAATAGGATTTTTTACCGAGAAAGGGGTACTAGGCGCAGAAACCAGCTAACAGTGAGCAGCATTTATTTTAATAAACTTGCAGAATCTTCATGAGGAACTCTTCTTTCTATTCGCTTACGTGGCAAACTGTGTTTTCGCTTTTTAATTGTTAAATACACAAAAATGCCTTTTTATTCCATTGCAACCCAGAAAAGCTTCCTTTATGGCCCCTCAGATTGGCTTGAGTAATTGTTGTGAAAATGTCTCCATACAAACCAACTGCACTACACTACCATTGTGGAACACATCGATATGAGAGAGTTGGCATTGCGAATTGAACGATGACTAGGCGTGAAACTGTCATTTTGTAGTTCCTGCAACTGTTAACTTTGGACAACTTTAAGAAATTTAGAAATTCTCTTTTCTTATCGTCTGTACATTTGAAATTGTATATTTTGAGAATTCTTCCAGCAGACATACCTATGTCAAAATTTAACCTTTCGTGGTCCAAAACTCCTATTTCTCTTTAAACCAGAGCGAGCAGAACCAATCTGAGCATCTACTGAGATGGCATTTCACCCCCTACTACTGAGATCATTGCGTACCCTCACTATTTTACCTTCTCCTATATTTTGCAGAATAATAATTTGATGAACTCTGGGTCTCCTTCGTAATGGCAGCTTTTTTACTGCCACACTTCATAACTTGAAAACTACACTTCTGGCAACATTTTCACTGATTGCGCCCCCCATTTGTTGTTTTGTTATAGCATTTTTTGGTTTTTGTTTTTGAAACTTTTCCTTCAGACTTTTCCTGTTAAATTTATACTTTTGATTGCTTATTTTCACGCATTTGCTGTTACAATTTTTTGCTAATTGTTATTCACTGTTATTCAGCGCGAAAATTAGGGTTCATTGATGGCAATGAATAGAGGAGTGAGCCCTTTAACAGAAATGGTTGTAATTTACAAAAATCTATTGAAAGGAATAATTTGCAAAGTAAGATAGTTCCACGTGCACGTTGGTTTTAGAGAATTGAATAGTGATCGTTGCTTTCCACAGTGACGTTGTTAGCGATTAGAGATTGAGTGAAAAGACCAACCACGTCTCAGAATGTGCCTTGGAGCAGCTAGAAGGGCACGACGATGTTACTCAAAATCATGAAGAAAATATATTTTCTTTATGTTTTCTACGTTAACAGGCAAAATTTCCCTATTTGCAGCGCGGAAAATCCACGCTTAGTCGTAAAGAGCGTGTAATTGTATGGTGTAACATCTGAAACGCGGGCTCATTTTTCTTGGAACAATGTTACGATTAAAAAAAACGCTTCGAGGACATGCAGCGCATTGGAGATTTAGATGTTGTATATAAGTCATCCACAATGGATCGTTCCCGCAATAATGTCGATGCTTGTGTAACCAGCCGATTTAGTGATGTCACTTGACTTCCATGAAGAGACGGAGCGGAGAGCGATTTGACACAGTTAGGCGTTATTAAAGACGCCAAAGCTATGTTCTTTGGCTGTCAATTTTTTTATAAATGAAAAACTTTAGTTCTGCTTTTGTATTCTGTTTATTTGATGTCTTACTTGTTTGTCAGCCAAGAGACCGCCCCCAGAATTGATTACCAATCAGGCCCGATTTATGGCATTTTCCTAAACTCTGGCATTATTAACCGATATTCTTCAACACTTTAAGAATCTGAGGCTGCCTAAAATAGACTTGTGACTTCAAAAAACCGCCAAAACAAGAAATTAGACGATCCGGAAACGTAGAAATTTCGATTGTGGCTCGTGCTCCGTCCAGTATAAATATAAACAGCACATTAGGCAGTAACTTTGAGTGTGTATAATGGCTTTTCGTGAGTCATACGCGAATTTTCATTACCACAGAGCGATAATTTTGCTTGTTCACATATCTCCAGAGATGGAAATGGTCCTCGTCGCACATAATGATTTTCGATGAATAGTAGTTGTCTTCCTTGAACGTAGGTTTAACACAGTCAGCACTTTGTAAGGGAGCATATTGAAACCTTTAAATAAAAAATTGGAACTTAAGGATAGTTCCTTATTTTTTAAGAAACTGTTTAATTTTTAATGAGTTTGCAATATAAAAGTATATTTTAAATAGAAAAATATTAAAGTATTTAGTTTTAACTATCGACATTTGGAATTATCGACAAAAAGAATGGTTTAAATCGATGCCGCGCACTTGTTTTTGCCTATCGTAACTCTACTAAATCCTCGGCAATTATTTAGCAACATACCAGTAACAGGATAATGATGATCAACTTTGTTGTATGTACATATATACTGGCCGTGCGTACATACCTACATATCTACATGCATATACCCTCGTATGGAGTAGTCATCCAGGCATTTTAACGCTGCACACAAGCCATTCGTAAATCCGCTATTATCTCCCACGTCCACACTTGCGCAGTGGAATGCCATACTGCATACTCGTACACACATACATATGGACCAATGTATTCGTTGTCTCTCTATGGTGTTAATTACTTACTCTTTGAATGTATATGTTCTCCAAATATTTCCGTTTCACACTTAGCAAAGCCCAATCCCCGTAAAAACGATTGTCAACAAAGGTTCAGCTCTATTTCTCTTGGAAGTTTTTGTAGGAATGCAACAAACAGCTCTCCGCAGCAGCAGCAACAAGACCAGCTACAAGTACCGCAACAACACACCGATCAACAACATCCATTAACATCATCACAACAAAAACAACAGAATTTCAAAACGCCACCCACCTCTGCACCAGTTGCAAATCACAATGCCGCGCTGCCAATGAATTCTTCCTGCGCCAAAAATATTGATTTAGAGGCTAATAGCCACAACAGTAGTACTGCTGCTTTGGCGAACATACCTGTGATTCTTTGCGGTTTCATGCAGGGCGACTTTTTTGGTTCGAATTTTTCACTGCCTCAAACAACGAACTGTGATGAAGCGCAAGATGAGAAACGCTACAATCGGACGCAGTATCTTGAACCGCGTCTACTGGCCAGTGTACATGATAAGCGAGGCAATAGTATGGGCGAGGGTCGATGTCGTTTTGGTGGTCTAACCTTAGGCGGTATAGGTGGTGGTGGCGCACGTGGCCGTGGTGGATGTGTAGAAAGTGGGTATTCGTATCTTCGTGAATTTACCGGTATCCCTAGTAAATGAAATGCTGTACTCGTAAAAGTAATATGTATAGCTAGATTGCTGAACTCCATGTCCTCTCTAGTATCCAAACTATGTAGAAATCGTGCTAGATGAAAAATATGCATTTTATGTGTAACTCCAATAAAAACAAACTACTAAAATAATCTTCTTTGGTGTGTATATGTGTGTAAAGCAAAAAACAAAAAAACGTGTAGAAAAACGACTAAATCTGCTGAAAAATTAATGCATCAATAATTATATTGTTGTACCTGTAAATGCCTACGTATATGCATACATGCATTACATTATACAAATGAGTAGCCATAACGGCCTCCAATGATTCAATAACTTTAACGCAGACGTGCCTCTCGCTCAAAAAATGCATTGCCTAAAATTTGTTATCATTTCCCATTGAGTTGTTTAGTTAAACCTGCTGTCAACAACCTTAACTTCATATTTACATATTTCCTAAACTATTTACCTACATACTCGTACCTTATTATTTACCATAGCAACTCTCATACTACATTACTCGTATTTACTCTATTTACTCTATACTTGCCTATACTTGTACTCGTAATTTCCATTGTGATTGTACAATTTGTATTTGATTTGTGTGGACGTAAAATTGTCAAAGAGTTACTTTTGTAGCACTCGTCGTAGTACATTGTCATTTTTTCGCCTTTTTTCTCTCTGTATTCAGATGAAGATGAAGAGCCGCGATATACACAACTGACGAGTCAACACAAAACGGCCATAAGATTCATCAGAAAGGTAAGCGAAGCGCAATAATCATGTGTACGTATGTATTATAATGTATTGTACTTAGTAATTAAATCAATGATGTAACTAATTAGTTAAGTGCAACTAATGGCTAATTGGCTAATGCATGGATATTTAAGTAAGTCACGTCAAACAATACGCAATTTTAGTATGGAAAATAAAACTGAACAAACGCCGTATGAAAACACATTACAATAAAAAATATAAACCAACCAATTCGGTTAAGGGGGTGGTAGGGTTTAGCGCTAAAAAAAAACACTTTTTTTTGAATTTTTTACAGAAATATGGCTTAAGATACTTTAATAAAATCAGTTGCATGTTATTGTACATCTTTTCAATAAGTTTTTAAAAAATATTAATAATAAAATATTGACAAATAAGCCCATGACAGAGTTTTTTTGGAGATATGTTTTTCGAGAGGTGCTCTGCGGTGCCAATCGGCATCCGTCGTAGAATCACCTGAAACTAAAAAAGTCGAATTTTTCAGTTAAAGTATGACGTAATGCTACCCCCCATTAATAAATTTTTTTTTTTTCATTTTTGTAGTTTTGGTGGCAAAAAAACGTAAAACGAGCATTTTTGGCGAAAAATTTCGCCATATTTGTAAGTGAAAAACAACCTTAAAAAAAAAATTAAAAAAAAAACAGTGGGGGGGGGGAGGTATTTTTGATTTAGAAAACGTGTGCCAAATTTGAAAAGAATCGGTTGAATAGTTTCGGAGTTGTGATTGGCACCGACTTTTAAGAAGTCGTTTCGGGAAAAACGCGTTTGAAAAAATGACGCCGACAGCCGAGCCCTTGGGAATTGCCAAACATCTATCGATGCTCCGCATTCGAGGTAGAGTGCCTACAAAGGCTATAACTTTGAGAGTTCTGCTCCGATCCACTTAAAATTTTGACACAACATTCTTGAAATGATTTACTATAAGATGAGTGAAGAAAAAAATTTCGATTTTGTGACCTGATGTGAAAATTCTGTAGGCTGAACTAACCTATGTAGTTAAACAGTGAGAGCCAAAATGTTGAAAGTATAGCCTGCACAAAGTGTTCGACATTATGTTGAGACATATCGCACTCATGGCATAATATACAGTTAATACCCCCATCACCATGAGAAAAAGCTTTTTACAATAAAATATGGACTTTGCGAGGACCGAAAAAAAAATATAAAAAAACTAACAGCCTCCGTTAAAATCGATAGTTAGCGGATTTTCAGTTCATATACAATCAAGAAAGAGATGAAATTTAATTAAAGTAAATTGAATTTCAGCACCGCAGGATGCAAAAATGTTTAGTTTTCGTAACCAGAAAGTAAGAGAAACGGAAACGATTTGCCTGCTATCATTCTAAAAACTTCAAAATTAAAGTTAAATCGCGCTCCGTCCGATCCAATTTCTATTGATTGTGATGCATTTCATCAAATTACGATACTAGATGAAAATTTTAAATTTCTTAAGAGGCTATTCAGTTTTGGTATTTTTTAGCTCCTCTTGTAAAAAATTTGCTAGTTACAGCTTTTTGCATTTCAAGTCACCATATGTAGTTATTGCAAGGAATTTAAACATCCATGACGACATAGACATAGCGCAGCGAATAAAGATCCAGCGGCTACGTTGGCTGGGTCATGTCGTCCGAATGGATACAAACGCTTCGGCTTTGAAAGTATTCGATGCGCTACCAGCTGATAGTAGCAGAGGAAGAGGAAGGCCTCCTCTTCGGTGGAAAGAACTGGTGGAGAAGGACTGGGCTTCACTTGGTGAGTCCAATTGGCGCCGGTTAGCACGAGAAAGAAACGACTGGCGCGCTTTGTGAAACTAGGCCAAAATCGCGTAAGCGGTTATCGCGCCAATTAAGAAGAAGATGAAAATAACTGGTAGCGGCAGGCTAATCACCTGTCCCGTCAGAAAGCAAACTAGATTAAAGAAACCAAAGCAAGACTGAGTCTTGACGAGGCGTTATGCTCCCGAGTGGAGTGAACAAGGAAAATAAAAAACAAATGCAAATAACTAGACACATAAAGAAGTTATGTAGTTGTGTAGGCGCGGCTAACCAAGTTTCTATCTGCGAAATGCTCATTCTCCATAAATAAATATTATAAATATTTTGGGGCTTTCGCCAATTTGTTGATGCCGTTCCGTCAACAATCGCTTGGTCTGGTGTCAAAGTAGTTGTTGAGCCAGATTTTAGGGGTCTCTTTGTTAACGAAGGTGAGGTTTGAGCGGAAAAGATGGTCATCGGTCGGTGCAAGGTCCGAAGCATACAACGGATGTTGAAGGACCTCCCATTCGGGCTCTTGGAGTGCGGCTTTGACGACTTGTGCGCAATGGAGACTGGCGTTGTCACGAAGGAGTATGGTTTGACCATGTCCATCAGGTCTTTTCAGTCGATTAGTCTCATTCACGCGGTGTAACTGGGCAATATGGAGCTCCTTGTTGACCGTGGCATTCTTTTCGAGAATTTTCCAGTGCGCCATGCCCTCCCAGTTCCACCAAACACATTTTATGATCTTCTTTGGATGAAGATCCGACTTGACTCTCGGCGTTGGCGTATCTCCTGGAGCCACCCACTGCTTTCTTTGATGTATAGGCGCTATTTCTCATTTCCTGTAAGGATTCGGTACAAAAATCACTGTTTGTGACCGAGTGTTGCTCGATGGCGGGCGAGATGCTAAGAAGCAAGTTGAAGGCCCCTTTTTTTTGTTTGAGCTCGTGAGGCCCCCAGGCTCCCAATATTTCGGTAAATCCCATTGAATGGAGGTGACTGAGAATCATTTTATGATCGCAGCTCATTTTTTCGCCAATTCACGACTGGTTTGGCGACCGTACCCCTTCAAAAGGGATTTGACTCGTTCTTCATCGAATTCAGAAGGTCTTCCGTTGAAGGACTTGTCATCAACGTCAAAGTCCCATTTCTGAACATTTCCATGCTATAGACTCGCCTATGACACCTTCTCCATATACGTCGCAAATGTCCCGGGTTGCTTCGGCAGCTTTTTGACTTCCATGAAACGCAAAGTCGAGTAGGTGTCGAAATGGTGATTTTTACCTACTGGGTATTCCATTTCTAAGCCTCAAAATTAATAAAAAATTAAATAACTCAAAAATACAATTAACATATATTAGTTTTGTCGAGCAGAAAGAGTTCTATCGAATGAATACTTACTTACCCCTTGCCAAAAAGCGAACAAATCGAAGAATAATAAAATAAGAGAAAATATAAAAACGCTGTGAACTTATTCCCCAACCCATAGATTTCGTAAAAATATTAAGATTTGCTTGAAAGTAATTGAAAAAATCGAGTATTTCATAAATAAAATTAGTTTTTAAAAATCCTCTTTCCAAAAACTCAGCTCAGATGTTAGAAGAGTTCAAGTTTAAAATTAAAAAAAAATGTGTCAACGGAATCAAAATAATAATATTTTCGACTTCAATAGGTACCAATATTTCTTAACTGAGTTATTCCAGTTTCCCTTTCATTATTTCCTATCTTCCAAGAAATAATCAAAAATAGCAATAAAAATCCCATTATTTTGATTCTGCTGATATAATTTATAATTTAATTTAATTTTAAACCTTTTTTTTTGCAAACAAGATTAAACTTTTTACAAAATTGCAAAGGTTGCTGCTTATATTCTGGTCTTAGGCGCTTCTAGTGCTCTCAGGGGACATCTGACGTTTCTATGGAAAAGTTTGACATATGTATTTAACCATAAACCCGCTCAGAACTTTGTGTGAGCCATTTCGTGTTGTTTACAGTGTCTTTAAAAATTCATCTCGACAAGAAAATGGAATTAAACCTTGAACATTTTCGAGAACATTTGGCAAGCATCATCCTTTAGCACCGTAAAAAACTGCTGCAATGAATTTCTCGTAAGCGCTGTTCGCTCTCCGACGAAATCCGGAAAGGTCGTGTAAAATCTATTTTTGTGCCAAAAAATATTGATGCTGTAGGCGAAACGATTGGGCAAGATTTTCACGTAAGATTGAGGCATCCTTGGCAATAGACAATATAGGGTGAGCCATGTACAGTTTGCTTTTAGAATTGGCTATAAAAAAAAAACTAATCAATATTTTTTCAAACTTTTTTTTTTATTTTGAAGATTGAACATTGTCATTTGTGAATGAAAAATAATATCGTTCAAATGACTGCCACGACTGGCTGTACAGAAGGCCATTCGATCAACCCAATTTTTAAGCACATTTTCGAATGTTCGGGCTCTAATTTCATAAATGGCAACTTCGATTTCGTGTTTTAAAGCATCAATCGTCTCTGGATGGTTCGCATACCATTTGTCCTTAACGGCTCCCCACAAAAAATAGTCCAACGAGCTTAAATCACAGCTCCGAGGCGGCGAATTGATATCGGAATTTCGGCTGATTATTCGGTTTTCAAAAACGGTAGCCAAAAGTTCGAGTGTAACTTTGGCAGTGTGACAAGTTGCACCGTCCTGTTGAAACCAAATGTCGTCCATGTCATCCTCTTCAATTTTTGGAAACAACTCGTTGAGATGTCACGGTAACGCTCGCCATTTACTGTATCCGCAGCTCCTCGCTCATTTTCGAAAAAAATGGCCCGATGATGCCGCCAGACCAAAAACCGCACCAAACAGTGACTCGTTGAGACCCAAATCCGACAATTTTGTTTATTGACGTAGCCACCGATGTGAAAATCAGAAAAGAAGAAGAAGGCTCAGCACTTTGGAAATAGGTTTTCAATATTTCACAATTTTGTTCAAGCGTATAGCGTCTCATTTCGTAAATATCAAACCTTTAAGTAAATTATGAACTCATTTGACATGTTATTTGAGTTACCATTCTCAAAAAAATAGGTGGTTCAAAAAGCAAACGCTATATGGCCCACCCTGTAGTTTGACGAGCATCAATCAAATTTTGCGTAATCACCTTGTGGTAAGAAAGTTTTGTTGGCGTTGGATCCCACACAATTTAAAAAACGCTTTAAGGGGGTGGTAGGGTTTAGCGCTAAAAAAAACACTTTTTTTTGAATTTTTTACAGAAATATGGCTTAAGATACTTTAATAAAATCAGTTGCATGTTATTGTACATCTTTTCAATAAGTTTTTAAAAAATATTAATAATAAAATATTAACAAATAAGCCCATGACAGAGTTTTTTTGGAGATATGTTTTTCGAGAGGTGCTCTGCGATGCCAATCGGCATTCGTCGTAGAATCATCTGAAACTAAAAAAGTCGAATTTTTCAGTTAAAATATGACTTAATGCTCCCCCCCCCCATTAATAAATTTTTTTTTTCATTTTTGTAATATAGTTTTGGTGGCAAAAAAACGTAAAACGAGCATTTTTGGCGAAAAATTTCGCCATATTTGTAAGTGAAAAACAACCTTAAAAAAAAATAAGAAAAAAAAAAACTGTGGGGGGGAGAGGTATTTTTGATTTAGAAAACGTGTGCCAAATTTGAAAAGTTTCGGAGTTGTGATTGGCACCGACTTTTAAGAAGTCGTTTCGGGAAAAACGCGTTTGAAAAAATGACTCTGAAAAATTATCGATGCTCCGCATTCGAGGTAGAGTGCCTACAAAGGCTATAACTTTGAGAGTTCTGCTCCGATCCACTTAAAATTTTGACACAACATTCTTGAAATGATTTACTATAAGATGAGTGAAGAAAAAAAATTTCGATTTTGTGACCCTACCCCCCCCTTAAAGACGTAACTGTAAAAAGTAGATAATACCTATTTTGAAATACAATCGAACCGTTTTCAACCACCAATGTATTTTTTCCAGGTAAGAAATTTAATTAGCAACCCTCGTAACAGGAAAAGCATTTTTTTAAATAATTTTATTCATAAAAAACTCGATTTTTGGTGGAAAAACTGTTCTTTTTAGATGAGGCACCGTATTGTACATATATATACTACTTTCTTACCTCTTTTCACAGCTGAAATATTTTGTGGCTCGCCGAAAATTCAAAGAAGCTCTCAAGCCGTATGATGTTAAGGATGTGATGGAGCAATATGCGGCAGGTCACGTGGACTTGCTGGGTCGAGTCAAAAATGTGCATGCAAGGTAACTAAAATTTCTACATATACCTACATACATAAATATATGACGCATGCATAAAAATACTTTATTTCTTTATTTTTGCTTTTTCCAATTTACCCAAAATTCAGACTCGATCAAATCCTGGGTAAGCAGGGATCAAAATCAAAAGATGTTTACGCTTCTAAAATTAGTCTAGCTTCGCGTGTAGTTAAAGTAGAGCGACAGGTGAGGAAAAGCTTCACTACTATATATTATACACACATACATACTTATGCACAGATGTGTAAATTTCTATTTTTGTCAACAAATTATTTGAGCTTACAATTCATATTTTTGCAAAAATTTTAGGTCGCTGATATCGAAGAAAAATTAGATGTACTCATCAAAGCGTATATGGAGGATCGCGAACGCTTCTTAGCACTTCCATTATCTACACAGCCTGTAGTTAAACATTCCAATAATAACAATGAAGATCACTCGAAACGGGACGATTGGGGTACGGGCAATAATAAAAATAGTAATAGTATAAATACTAATAATACACATGCGACAATCAGTGCTAGAAGGGATTTCTTCTCGACGACGAAAATCGGGGTCAGAGATGATAGCAAGGTAAAGTTCAAATTGGTGTTGTGAATAAATCAAATAAAGTAATAGAGAAAGTTTGGCGTTCTAACTTTTCTAGTTTGGGTGAGGTAAAACAAAAGTAATGTCTTATTTTAATTATACATGGAGTCCTACTTTTATTAGATGAAAAAGGGTATACCATATACCGTATTATATAGTAAAATGAAAACACAAACCGACTTCTCCTTAGTACACGTTATATAGCTTTTTATGAGAAGTTGTACAATCAAATAAACTTTTTTAAGGACTAAAAATAAGGAATGGCCCTAATGTCAGCCATCGCGAATGATGCAGCCGTCAGATGTTTTTTTAAAGTTTATACTCTCGTCCGTTTTCTGAAGGAATTTCCAACAATAGTTGAATCCAATATTGCACCATCCAAGGCCTTGACGTCAGCACAGTGACAAGACAAAACTAAAATAGAAGAATAAGCGAATGCAAGAGCAAACATTGCATTAAGAAGATTTGTTATCATTCATGCTAAGACGAATTCATTAAAGGTGATGGCACTAAACCAACAAAAACTTGTTGTACATTAGAATGCCACGACAAAAGAAAGTTGAGTAGTAGTAAAGTAGAACAGGTTTTCGTCATTTTATTTTGTGCTGACATCCCAAAACGAATTAAGTACATTAGATGGAGCGTTTAGGAAACAGTTACTTTATTTTTCGCGATTTTGACAAGTCTGACGTCAGCTTCCTTCGCAATAAAAAACAAACAAACAAAAGGAGGAGAAAATATACAGACATGCTTGTGAAAATTCAATGAATGGCTTGGTAATTGGGATTTATGAGATTTAAACTAAACAAACTAATGAAAAACGAAGTGCCATTTGTTAAATTGCGAAAGCACAAATTAATAGAAAGCCTCCAAATGCAGTGTGTTTACGCTCTAATACGAAAGGCGTCGGCGGCAAAAAAGTATGTCTGTGCGGGTATTGTATGGTTGTTTCCATTGCTTTCGCCTGCTCTTCTTCTTCCCACTCCCTTCCCTTCTTCCCACGCCCTTCCTTTTGCTTGTTTATTCAAGGACTCTTACGACACAGCGAATTCAAAAGGCGCAATCTATTTCTCTATCATTCTTGCTGTCATCCTAATGTAAAGGGTCCGCCATATAACTTTACGGAATTAAAAATGCTATAAAAAAGAAACTACTCAATGTTTTTCCAAACTGTTTTTTTTATTTTGAAGTACAACCCTTCCGGTTAATGATGGAACACAACTTCATTCATATGGCGTCATACGGCGTCATACCAAGGTCTTTACGCAAAATTCGTCTCAATGATGTCTCCGAAATGTCCAATTGTTGAGAACGACGGTGAACTGATGTTCCTGGTGATTCACGAACACTCTCGGCCACAGCAGCAATATTTTGGGATGTACGCACGGTTTTTGGTCGGTCACGCGTTGGTTTGTCAATAAGCAACCCAGTTTCTCTTACTTTTTTCGCAAAGTAACGCACATACGCTTCATTCGGTGCTTTTCTTCTTCCCATTGCCGTACGTAATTTTCGTACACATTCTGCAACATTACCATGATTTTCAAAGTAATGTCGCAATATTTCCCAGCATTCTTTGAGCGTATACACAACCATTTTCGTTCAGCGGAAGAATGAAACTAATTTTCAGTCAAATCAGATGACAGCTAACTGTTACTATGCTTCAAATAATACCTAGTTCAAATCCGTAACGATAGATGGCGGGCCCTGTACCCGGCGAAAGAGAAAAAACAAATCGCCTTGATTCGTATTTCCAAAATTTATGACCCGGCACTTCCTTTCCATTATTTTGCTGAATTTAAAATTCAAAACATTCACTGATTGATTAACAAACAGATAAGTTCATAATAAGGTATACTTATTTCGATTCAGTGAAATTCACCAGTAACAAAGTATCGTTACTGCAATAGCGCAACCTTTGTATTTTCTATACCGTGAGAAATTCCGACATTCACTCTTTGTGTTTTGGTATAAATTAGACAGACGGGAGAGTGATGAAGAAATGCTTAACGTATAATCTCAAAGCGGTTTGTCCTGCCTTCTGCTATTGCTACGAAGCGCAACATACGAATTTGCTATAAGCATCAACTCGATCGTTACTGATCGAGCAATAATTCTGCATGCCAATTACACAGGCCGACAAAATTTAACCAACATTCAGACCCAGAAACCAGACTATATATTTCCGAAGGTTTATGATACGCTAAATCCAAATCTGGCCTCAAAATTGCTCTATCAGCTCTGGTTTTCGAGATATCCTAACCTAAAAGTGCAAAAAACACCGTTTTTGCCCATATTTGAGGTTATGTAGCCTTGCAGATGATTTCTTTCACCAAAATTAAAGGATGGCATCTTTAAATACAAGTCTTCTTCTTTCAAATGGCGTTTTGCTTGCTCACATATAATTTTTTTCGCAGAGATATCGCATTTTGAAATTTTCATGTTTCTAAATTTTCCTACACTTGAAAATCGATTAAGATAACATAGACATGATATAGTCGATTACTAATTTTCTTGAATTAAGTCTTATTTTTCTTAAAATTTTGTCTCACACCATAAGTGTGCTGACTCACCACACCCCTACACTATCTAACCTTTGGGTACCGAGTCACACACAGCCCTAACCTCTAGAAACCACCCCTACCATACCGCAAGCAGGCTAACCCACTCAACCCTGGAGACAGTGAGTTTAGTCAAATATCTTTCTTGAAAAAAATCTTATTTTTCTTGATGTCTCATAACACAAGTAGGCTTAACCACTTAACTCCTAATCCACCAACCCCCACGTATCTCCTAATCCCTAGAAACCATCCCTACCAAGCCACAAACAATTTAAGCCACCTGACCCTAGGGAAAGCGAGTTAAGCCGCATATTTTTCTTGAAATGAGTGTTATTTTACCTGTAATCTCACACCAGCAGTTCACCAGTTGTGAAAGTAAAGTAGCATTTCATTTTGAGAGAAAGCTGATAGTTTCTGCTGGAAAATTTATACTTCAGCTTTTTATATTCACTTTTTTATAGAGATTTTGGTTCGTGCCATTTCTTATTATCTGAGATAAAGTTTTCAACTCAAATTGTTGTTTTGTTTTGGCCCAAAAATGTAGAGCCCAATCTCTGGAGGAAAAGTATAGAATTCTTTATCGAAACTGAAACTTATTAAAGAAAGAAAATGAAAAGAAATTTTCAGTTTTTTAACGGTCTTGCACAATCAGCATTTTTATTTTACTGCATTTTTTCCTGGTATAATCCAACCACTTCTTTTAGCGTGCCAAAGTGCTGTAAAATGATATTGCTAGAGCAGTTAATTTTTTTTTTCTTTGTTTTTTTCCATTGAGTATTTTGAATTTCAAAGTTAACTGCATCTCTGTTGTCGCGTTGGTTGTTTGCTTTCATTCGGATAGAAATTTTGACATTCGAAATATAAATTTGCAAAATCAAAATGTATATAAGTTGACACTACTCACTTTGACTCTATTCATGTGAATTCGAAGCGGTATATAATTTTTTTACGACAGGAATATAGTTTTGTTCATTTTACCCCCGTTGAGCAAAAATGAGTTCTTTTTCTTGTCAAGCACCATTCATTTTTTTTTAATGTATTACTCCATTATATAATTTTAAATTAATTAATTTTCAATTCCTCTTTATAAAATAATTTTAAAATTATTTTTACACACATTTTTTGTAGGTTTCCGATGCGCGTGCGTTTGCGCCATCCTACGAATTAGCCTCGGTTAGTCCTTTTAAACTATGTAGTGATAATGCCATATGCGAAATAGAAAATCCAAAGAAACGAGTAACTTTAAGGTAAGCTACAAATACTTATTTCAATTATTTTGTTACAAATATAACATTAAATCTATACTTCAACATTCAAATCTATACTACAGATCAACCTCCAATCCTTGTGACAGAGGAATATACAAAGACGATAATTTTGCTATAACGATACCTGCTCTAACCGAACCTCTATGTAGTAGCTTAAAACCGAATTTACGAAAAGAAAACTCAAGTAAGTAACCAGCAAAAGTAGTTATATTAAATCCAAGGAGAATAGATAGTGGAAAAGATAATTTGAGAATAACTTCGGCTACCCATGTGACGTCAGCCAATTAGCTGATTCTTCCCAAGAATGATGGATTTACCAGGTTTGGCTATTATGGCTATGATGAAAAACAACGGCTACCAAGTCACAGGGCCATCGGTATCCGGGTATCCGACTTCTGTCCGCTTTTTTCACACCTATTCAGGCATTCGTCCAATTCAGACATTCGGTCAAACGGCAACGAAGTGATAAGAGTGGAGACTGCCTTGATTTTTCATATCACCAACACAATCTCAATTTGTTTGCGAACACAAAGCCTCTTTCGTCACCCTATTAACTGATTTTGTCAAATTCATAGTCAAGGCATATAAAGAGGTAATAACAGCTGATTTGATTATTTCCTTTTTTTGTTCTTTAAAGTTTAAACTATCAATCTTTGTTTATAAATTTTGGCTTTCTAGGGACCAAAAACCAAATCAAAATGCATTGATCTTGTTGTTGTTGCTCTACTGCTGCTACTTGTTCAATGCGCCTTAGCTTGAGTTAATAAAAACAAGTACAGTCAACTAAACTTGTACTCAGAATTTGTCAATAAACCATAAATTGTTTGTTGTTTTAGCAATCAAAATTAATCTTATCTCCTTTGAAGTTTTCAATAATCAGTTGTCAATCCATTTTTTTTTTTTAATTTTTGAGACTTTTTTTTCTATTTATTTTTTTACATGAAATATAATTATAAATTATTATATCACACAATTAAGGCAAATAGCAGCAGCGGGTATCAGCCTGTGAAATATTTTTAAGTTTTGCTTTCTGGCTTCAACAAACACTTAAGGTTATTTTAACGCATATTGACAAACGTGATACATTTGGAATTAAGTTGATAAATTTAATGGCTGAAATCGACCAACAACCAGGCCCACCTTCTTGATAAACTTGAGAACTTTCAGAATGTTGGCACATGTTTAGCTGCGTTTTCTTCGGGTAGAATTCTCGAATATTTTCTTGCAGATAATTATGAAATCTATTCACCTTTTGAATTCTCCTAACGAATTCATAATGCGCACTTCACGAATAACGACGAATTATGAATTCCTGGTAGAAGTTTCACTTAATCAATGAAATTGCAATTTTTATACTAAACAAAAAAGTGCTAAACATTTTCTCTTAGTTATACTCATCGATGAGGTTGAAGATTTCGAAGAGGAGGATCTCAATTGTGAAGGTGAAATGGATCACTACCCCTCCTGGGAGATCGATAGCGACGCTGGTGCAAATGTTGATCTCGATTGTGAAGCGGCTGCCGAGGATACTGCGCTACTGCAACAAAGATCTCATACGAAAATTATTATAACTTCCGTTACACCTGTAAGTCGTCATAATAAAGTAAATTAATATTATTTCTAAAATTCTAAATTAAATTATTTCTTTGCAGGTAAGCTCAGCAAATAATCTCACAGATTTGGATAATGAGTCCGCGGATACACCTACAAAATCATCATTACTTTGCCCTCAATCTGGCTAAATTGTATTATTATTTTTTACGTTTCGCATTTTTTATCCCATTTGTGTTCAGATTTAAGTAAAAAAAAAATTGATTAAAACAAAAAACACATTTAGAAAAGTTAATTCATAGAATTTTAAAATTCATCAATTATAGAAAAATTAAAGAAATAATAGAAAGATTATACTGAAATTTTCGAGACTACTTTTTTTACAATAGATATGCCAAAAATGTATGTATACCACTTTTAAATGGATTTTTACATTTCTGGTTGAATTAATTGTGCGTCTTGCTTAGCCACCTAAGCAATGTGGGCCGCCCCAAATGCGGTAAATTGTCGTTACTTCAAGTGATTTTTCCAACGTAGACTACAGTTCCTCTTTTTTGGAATACTCCAAAAGCGTTCGCGTACATATGTCGCCGGAGATGCTTATTATATGCAGGGTGTGTTGTTAGACCTTAAGGGGGTAGTATGGTATTTTTTTTTTTTTTTAAATTATTCTATAACATCTTAAGATTATTGTGTGAAAGTTTGAAGTGCATTAGAGTAAAATTGACAAAGACACAAAGGATTAAGTATCTCTCCTCTCCAACCGGATTTCACGCTGCCGAAAATCTTTAAACGCGTTTTTCTCACACTTGCCTTTTTTACGGTCGGTGTCCACTGCAGATTCATATCTACTGCACCGATTCTTTTCAAATTTGGTTTTTTTGTTTCTTTACTTTATTCACGAGGTAATGACGTCGAGTTTTTTTTTTTTTTTTAATTTTGTCATATTTTAAAACAACAAAGTTTTCAAGTTTTTTTTATGAAAAATCGGTGTTTTGACTTCAAAGCGCTTTAAAAAATTTAAAAAAAAAAAAAAAAAAAAAATTCGACGTTGTTACCTGCGAAACTTTATTAGCTGATGAAATCAATTTGGTTTTTTGATTTTAGTTGATCCAGTAATGAATTCTGAGGGACAACTTTTTTATGAGACGTCCGCGAAGATTCGCTGCCACCAACTCATTTCTTCATAAAAATCAATGAAAATTTCACACAATATTCTTTAAATATGACTTTATAACGAAGTAATTTTAAAATTTTGAATAAATCAACTGTGTCGACAAAAAAAATTTCGAAAAATATGCTTGTTTTACACCGAATTAACCATACTACCCCCTTAAGGTAATATTCTGGGGTTAATTTCATGATGAAAGAGACCTGCATGTTGGAATCCAACTCGAATCCCCAAGGGATAGCAGCCAGTTTTATTTTTATCTTGCCAAACTAGGAAGGTGTGTGTAAGAAATAAAAAGCGCCTAGATGTTGTTCAGGTTTTCTGATGCTGTTTTCAGTTTCAGGTTTCACTATATTCATTCAAAATAAGGCTCTTAACAATTATATGTGAAATATGACATCATGACATGAGCACGTCTACAGGTGAAATCTGCCAAACAGTCGATTTATAAATGCCTAAATGTAGCTTATGTTGGAGATTGTTCAGCAACACTTCGCTACAGTAGCAAAATTCTCAACAGAGGCACTCTTATTGAACCCGGGACCCTAATTACCGCTTGGCTATCGGAGTAAATATTTACTTTCTTGACAGTTATTACGCAAGTGAGTAGCCAATCAGCTGCTTCTTTAAATGCGGCTACACACTGCGGCGATTCGGTAACCTGATCTGGGGTCTGAAGGGGAGCTCTTCGCAGAATAATCTCCCCTTCTAACTTCGGGCCATCTGTGATAAGGTTCACCAGACCCTGTCACGTGTTGCACCACGTCCTCCCTTCCCTTGATGGAAAAAGAGTGGAGAATGTTCCGTTTGGACTAAGCGAGGGTGTACATTGACCCGTCATGAGGAGGATGAACCCAAAGTTTTTAAGGATATTTGAGTGCCCGTAAGTCAAGCCTGCAACCCGAACGCCTCAGTTTGATTGCGGTACGTTTTGCCCGTGATGTTTACGGGTACTACGAGGGGTGCCTTTTATATTTCGGGATTTGGCAACCCTGGTATTACAATCTGACAACTGACAGCTGTATCGCTAAGTTTGACATTTTTCGGCTTTTACGTACTCAGAACGTTTTGAAATACCAGCGCTATTTGTGTTGTTTACAGTAACTTAAAAGATTCATCTCGATCCAAAAATGGAATTAAATCGTGAACATTTTCGTGCGATTATTTTTTACAACTTTCGACGTGGATCAACTCAGCAACATTGCATGGATGAACTTAATTCATTTTTTGGCGATGAAGCTCCATCAAGGACCAGTGTTTATCGATGGTATGGTGAATTCAATCGAGGTCGTAGTTCACTCCAAGACGAATTTCGCGAAGGTCGTCCAAAATCAGTTGTTGTTCCGAAAACCATTGATGCTGTGCGCGAACTGATATTGCAAGATCGTCATGTGACCTATCGTGAGATTGAGACAATCTTAGGCATTAGTGGGACCAGCATACATTCAATATTGCATAAACATTTGACTGTCAAAAAAATTTGTTCGCGTTGGATCCCACACAATTTGTCAATCGCTCAAAAAAGACTCGTGTCGATTGGTCGAAGGAAATGCTCAAAAAATACGATCGCGAGGCTTCGAAACACGTCTATGACATCGGGACAGGTGATGAATCATGGATTTACGCGTATGACCCCGAAAGTAAACAGCAGTCGACTGTATGGGTGTTTCAAGATGAGCCAAATCCAACAAAAGTTGTTCGCACACGAAGCACTTCCAAGCAAATGGTCGCCTGTTTGTTCGGAAAAACTGGACATGTCGCAACCGTACCACTAGAACAACGCAGATCAGTAAATTCTGAGTGGTACACAACCATTTGTTTGCCAGTTGTCTTCCAAGAAATTAGGAAAACCAATCGCCAAAGACGGATCACTCTTCACCAGGACAATGCGAGTTCTCACACATCGGCTCAAACAACTGCATTTTTGAGCACCCAAAACATCGAATTAATGGGTCATCCGCCGTATAGTCCTGACTTGGCACCGAATGACTTCTTTTTATTCCCGTACGTAAAAAACAAACTAAGAGGTCAACGTTTTTCGACATCTGAAGAAGCGGTTGCGGCATTCAGAATGCATGTTTTGGAGGTACCTCATTCAGAGTGGCAAAAGTGCTTCGACAATTGGTTCAAACGCATGCAAAAGTGTATAGATCTTCATGGAGAATATTTTGAAAAACAATAAAGTGATTTTCGATGATTAAAATTTGTTTTTGTTCTCTAATCCCGACATATAAAAGGCTCCCCTCGTACATTCAACATTGCATTAAGCGCTAGAATACGAGTAGTTGGAAGCGCCTTTGCATCCATACACGGCGATTGTTGCCTTCCTTATCTTCTCCTCAGTGTTGGACTTCCACGTTAGCTTGCTGTCAAGAATTAGATCAGGTACTTCAGCTTGTCAGAAAACACCAACGGAACGCCTCCTATTAAGAGAAGTAGAGCTCTGGGTATTATATATTTCTTCGTGCATGGACGCGGTCCATCTTGAGTGGTTTCACGGATAGTCCCATCCAACAGCTAAGTTCAGTTACCCTTGCATCAAATCGTACAGGGTATCGACAAATTTTCCTCTAACAATTAGTGCCACGTCATCCGCGTAGGCAATCACCCTGCAGCTACTTCTCACCAGCTCCTTCAGCAAGTTATTGACTACAACAATCCAGAGGCACGGTGAAAGAACACCACCTTGCGGAGTGCCCCCACTCAACTTCCGGCAGAGAGAGACGCCACCCCACTTTGCCACGACCATTCTGTCGCTAAGCATTCTATAAATAAATCTAGTAAGGTCTGCTCCAACCCTCAGTTTACACAGAGACTTTGTATATGCCCCCGAAAGGACATTATTAAAAGCCTCCTCAATGCCTTTATAATAAGCGTGTTCGGTATGCGACAAACCCTTTACTATATCTTTTGGGATATCTTATCGGATTAATTTTGTTATGTGCCAACCGCAACCTAGGTACAACTTCCTCATTTTCCTTAATACTGTTGGAGCATAGAATCTAGAGAAATTGTGAGCTAGGGAGTTAAGGTTAACTGTACACTCTAGGTCTAGGGGAGAATTTAACTTCATTGTTCTCTGTTCATTGGATGAAAGGGCGTTGAAATTAACTCGATTGATGAATTAAGAAAACAACTTGCTACTACAGCAGGAAATATCACTTGTGCTTGCAGCTTTTTTTATTTACGAAAACACTATAAATATCATACGCACGTGAACTATTACCAGCTATACCGTTTTTTGAGTTCCTACTAAGTCTATCAGCTCACCAGCTCAAAAACGTCAAGACATACGAAAATGTAAGGCAACTGTTTGATTATTTTGTGAATGTACATATGTAACTACCAAAATGTTTTCTACTGGATCAGACATTAAACGACATTCATCGGGTATCGCTTACCACGTACCTAAACTTCTGACCTCGGAATACCGTCATCGGAGTCTAAGAGGAAAAGCTTCCTCGTGAGACCCGCGTAACTTTGGCTCAATTACGCTCTAAATATTGTAGCAAGTTAAGCTCCTCCCTATCCAGAATTGACCTCAACATATTCAATACGTGTCCGGAATACGAAGGTGCCCCGCGCGATAATAGGACTATGAATAAGTTCGTGCGGTTTTACAACAGATGGCGTAACTTAATTATTATTCCATCGATCCACATTTCCAAACATTCATTGGAGAGCTACTGTCGTAAGGCACAAACGTCAGTATAAGTTTTTTATTTGAAGCGTAAACAACAATATTTTTACCACACTTGAAAATGTCGAATTTCGTGCCAAATAATGTGTTTTTGCGGGGAATTTTTTAATATGAAGAAAAAAGCAGCCGTAGTCATCGTATCTTGGTGGAAGTTTATGGTGAGCATGCTCTAGCTGAGCGAACGTGCCAGAAGTGGTTTGCACGCTTTAAAAGTGGTGATTTTGGCTTGGAGGACGAAGAACGCGAGGGTGCGCCGCCAAAGTTCATGGATACCGAATTGGAGGAATTGCTCGATCAAGATCCGGCTCAAACGCAAGAAGAGGTTGCAAAAACTTTGGGAGTTGATCAATCAACCATTTCCAAACGTTTAAAAGCCATGGGAATGATCCGAAAGGTAGGCCATTGGGTGCCGTATGAATTGAAGCCAAGAGATGTTGAACGCCGTTTTATGGCATGCGAACAACTGCTTCAACGGCACAAAAGAAAGGGTTTTTTGCATCGAATTGTGACTGGCGATGAAAAGTGGGTCCATTACGACAATCCAAAACGTCGGGCAACGTATGGATACCCTGGCCATGCTTCAACATCGACGTCGGCGCAGAATATTCATGGCCTGAAGGTTATGCTGTGTATCTGGTGGGACCAGCTGGGTGTTGTGTATTATGAGCTACTGAAACCGAATGAAACGATTACGGGGGATGTCTACCGACGACAATTGATGCGTTTGAGCCGAGCACTGCGAGAAAAACGGCCGCAATACGCCGATATACACGACAAAGTTATTTTGCAACATGACAATGCTCGGCCACATGTTGCACAAGTGGTCAAAACATACTTAGAAACGCTCAAATGGGATGTCCTACCCCACCCGCCGTATAGTCCAGACCTTGCGCCATCCGATTACTATCTCTTCCGATCGATGCAACATGGCCTGGCTGACCAGCACTTCCGTAATTACGATGAAGTCAAAAAATGGATCGATTCGTGGATTGCGGCAAAACCGACCGAATTTTTCACAAAGGGAATCCGTGAATTGCCAGAAAGATGGGAAAAAGTAGTAGTAAGCGATGGACAATACTTTGAATATTAAATTTGTAACCATTTTACGTCAATAAAGTTTCAAATTTCGAAAAAAACCGCACGAACTTATTCATACTAACCACCTATCCACATGCCGTCACCCTTTGGACCGAACCCGTCATAACAACATGTTTCTTAGGCCAGAGATAGACGATGGAGATCGGTGACTACACCATACTGGCGGAGCTTAATGAACCGTTACGACAACGACAACCAAAATGTTTGCAAAAAATAGGAGTAATGTTTTGGATGGTACTGATCTGAACAACGTTTATTTTCAACAAGACGGCGCTACGTGCCACACAAGCAACGAAACCATTGATAATTTACGGGAAAAGTTTCCGGAACGTGTTATCTCTCGAAGAGGCGATCACAATTGACCACCGAGGTCTTGTGATTTAACACCTTCAAAGATGGAATTTGTGAGGCTATCGAGAACATAGGGCAGCCACTTTGTAATTCGGTTATGGAAAATTTCATGAAAAGGATGTTGTCCTGTAAGCGTGGTCGTGGTGGTTATTTGCCTGATGTTATTTTCCACTATTAACGGATACCTTGCTCTTTATAATGAAATAAACATCGATCATTTATATTAAAAAATAGCATTTTTTTTAATCTCAAAATAACACGTCTGTTTGGAAAACCCTATATGTTGCTTTGCCGGACTTGCCGTGCGGCAGGATTAGACAAAAGTACAAATACAGAAAATCAATTCGGCTGCCAATCAAGTGCGGTGCTACAACAGAATCATGTTGGCCCTATGCATCCGACTAAACAGGTCAGCGTGTGCCAGAAAAAAACCAAATCAGAGGTTCAAAACTACATTTACATTTTGTTGATAGTGCAAATTTTCGAAAATCGTTTCACATCAAATGCAAAGTATAATGTTTTTCTCATGAACAGAACGGTATTTTAATTATCACATGATGTACTCGGTTTTGTAAACAGCCTAATAGTTTTTAAAGTGTTAACGATTTTGAAATAATGCGTGAGATTGTCCTTTAACCCCCAGCAGCTCCTCCAAACAACCAGTTTTTCAATCCTTTTTTGCGAAAAAACTGAGAGTATTTATTATCATAAAATAAATTACATATTAATATTCATGCTTAAATTATATATATAAAATTTTTGAAATAAAAAAAGAACAAAATGACGGCGCTACAGATGCTCAAATGTGGCTCCTTTAATTTGCGCTGTGGAATGTACAGCCTCTTGTAATCAACTGAAACCAACCAGACAAAATTTTTCGGAACAAATTTTTTTAAATATGTTGTTCCGCTTTGTACTTAGCTATTTTTATCGAAAAAAGAAAATTTGAAATGAAAAAGAAAACAATTACACTTTTTTTTATAAACTAATTGATGAAAACAACAATATAGTGATAATTATTAGAAAATTTGAGGTACATGCAAAGACCAATATGTTAAAGAATACCCCTGTTGATATCTTGATTACTTTTTGAGTTATATTCGACAGCGCGGAAAAAAACGTATTTCGAAAAAAACGCGATTAGAGTTTTCGTTCTGATTCATCTTTCCTTAGACGCTCATCACTTCACTGACTTTATAAGGACTTTTTAGCCGCTCTATTAAGCTTAAAACATTAAAAATATATTTTTTAGATTGTAAATGAATTTTTGAAGCAAAAAAAAATTTTAAATTTTAAAGTGCTGGAGGAGCTGCCCCCCATAATTTCCAAATAATTTCAAATAGTTTTAGTACCGTTGTAACCATCATACAAAATTTGATCAAACCTCCTATTTTAGTTTTTTTTTCTACCGAAAAAGTGCATATTCTTTAATTATAGTAGAAACTGGGCATGCAAAGCATTAAAAAATATTTAGTTCGTTAAAAAGCTGAAATAATTTTTTCACAAATTCCGAAACTGATTTATAATACGTTCACATATAAGGATGATCTACCTTTTCGTGATTAACTCCCACTCCGTAATTAAAAAGCGAGATCACCCATACAAAATTTATTTCCAGAAATCTGAGATTGTAAAATAATCCTAGATTATAACCATACTTTTTTAAATACAACCGTGCGTTTTTTGTGTTATCGATAATTATTTTTACGAATGTAAAGGGAAACGTCAAAGTAAAAACTAAATAATATGGACGCCGGCAAAGAAAACAGGTTTGGAGACATGATTCTAATAAAATTTTTGTTAGATATTATTAATTAAGCATTCATATTACAGAAAAAAACCTGTGTCCATAGACGCTTTGGCCTGTTATTGCTTATTAAAAAATATAATATCGAATTTCGCATGCGTATTGCTGCCATCATTTATTCCAACCTCAGAAAACGTCGTTTACGAATTTTCTCCAACTGTTTATTATTAGCAGCCAATAAGGGATAAAAATCGATTTTTTTTTTGCATGTTATTGTATTATAGTAAAACATTTCAAAAATACCGTGTTAAAATTTTAAGTCAATCCGAGCAAAACTTTTTAAGTTATAGAGCATAAAGCCGAGCCGCCTCAAACATCTGCCGAGACGCAGCAGTTGCGCGCGTAGTCCGTTACAAACTTTAAACGCGGTTTTCTCGAACCTTTTTTTTTAAAGTGCGTAGTCATTGGCATTTGAAAACTACTCAACCGATCCTTTTGAAATTTTGCACACATATTTTACATATAAAAAACCTCCTCCCAACGTTTTTTTTCGCTATTTTTTTTATATTAAGGTGGTTTTACACCTACAAAATGGCGGCATTTTTTCGTCAAAAATCACTTTTTACTTCAAACGACTACCAAATGGCTGAAAATGAAAATAAATCGTCAAAATAAACGTTGGGGGGAAGTTTAACTCATACTTTAACTAGATTATTCGATTTTTTTGATTTCAGATGATTCTACGCTGAGATATGCTGACTACTGCAAAATGTATTTTTGAAAAGACGTCTACGTAAATGTGCTCTCATTCGCTCATTTTGCAATATTTTTACATGAAAATTTTTTCAAATATTCTTGAAATGTTACTTTATAATATGCAATAACTTTTAATAAACTGACTTGAACCGTTTTGCTACAATAAATTCATGAAAAAAGTGTTTTTTTTTAGCGTTTCTCTCTTACTTACACCTTGTAATATAATATCAGGTCAGTCCATAAGTTCGTGCGTATTTTACCCATAATTTCACTTTTGTACGATTTTTGCATACAAAATATTATTCGCGGAATATAACGGAACTATTTAAATTTTCTTTGTCTCCAAGGTCAAACAATTTTTTGAGCAGGGAATTAAAAATTTGCCTAAACGTTGGGAAGACTTTGTAAATAATGAAAGAAAATATATTATTGATTAATAAATACTTTAAACATCTTTTTTATTAATTTCAAAACTACCTTTAAAAAACGCACGAACTTATGGACTGACCTGATAGTATAACATAAACCTATTGACGATGGCAAACGACAGGCAGTATCTGTAAAATATTAAAATACACACGGTCTAAAAGTATGTTCACATTTGCATTAATTACCAATAAATCCACAAAATTAATCTACCCGTTTACATATGGCAGATTACCTGCAAAATTGACAATCAGCTCCCAATACAGTTTTTTTTCTGTTATATGAATGCATAGTTAATAATACCTAACAAACATTTTATTTAATTTTTACTTTGACATTTTTCTTTACACTCGTAAAAATAATGATTTTTTACACAAAAAAACACAGGGTTGTATGTTAAAAAGTATGGTTAATATCTAGGATTATTTTATAATCTCAGACTTTGGGAGAGGAATTTTGTATAGGAAATCTCGCTTTTTAATTACGGATTGCGAGTTAAACACGAAAAAGTGGATCATCTACTTATATGTATATGAATGTATTATAATGAGCGCAATTATTTTGATGGCAGCACGACTTCAGGCTGAAAACAGCAAATTTACAGTGTCCCTGAATCAAATATATTTCTGATTTTCTTGGCGAAAAGTCACAAAAGAAGTGATGTAGAAAATATGGCAGCTTAGAAAACTTTATATGAAACTCACGTTATTTAATAGAAAAAAGGTGAAATAACTATGGGCACTTAAATATAGAAACAAAATACCTTACGTAAAACAAAATATCTTAATTTGAAGAGAAATTTTGTCGCTGCCACTTTTTAAACATTTATGAAGCTGTATTTACAACAATTGCAGCCAACAATTTGAATGACGCTACTTCGTGAAGTGTTGTCGTCAGTGTGTTTATGCTATAAGGTTTCAAAGAGCGTATATATTCATACGTTCTTCGTTAACTTTTACGTTCCATTGCGCTACGTTCTGCAGTGTGAAATTGGATGCGATTGCGGTGCTTTGCGATAAAGATTTTCGTTAAAGCTGCGCCAATTATAATTGTGCATTGACCAAAACAAAAATTACTTTTGCGTTGCTGCCAAGAAAAAAAGAAGAAAGTGAAAGTATTGTGAAATTTTCAGCGAAAAACGGAAAATTCGTGGAAGGTAAATAAAAATGTCGCAAATTCCTTAAAAAATAGATTCATTTAAAAGAAAAAAGTGCGTACTTTGTTAAGCAGTAGAAAAGACGTTTCTAGAGATTTCATTATCGCGAATGCTTTGTGATTAAGGAAAAACCAATTATTATAATTTGACGTTAGCACAGCATCGATGGGTTTACATTATCGTGGAGAATTCACAACTATACAAATTGTGTGACCTTAAAATGGCAGCTGGAAAACGCCGATGCTTGTTTTGCTACTATCAATGAGTCACTTTTCCGTTTTCTGCAATCAATCAGCCGCTTCCACCCAACAGAACTGAGCGATTTGAAGCATTTTTAAAGACGATGTGTGCTTTCGGGTATGAGTGCGTGTCCAAGCCCTACATATTTACTGTTGTAAAAACAAGTACTTTAGATAAGTGCAAGTGCACTGGAATAAATGTCGTCATTTTTCTCTTGAAGAAAGGGAGCATTGCAAACTTCATACATATTCTATTCAGTTCTAAAAGAAAAAAATGGAAAAATTACTTAAAAAGGTTTATTTGTTGTGTTAGCTTTCCTATATGACCGATTTTGTTTCGTTTATTATGTCGAAATGGGTGGGCGAAATCAAAGATTTCACATACAAACGTTCCTAAAGGATGACGACTTTTGTTTAAATGCTCTTTTACTACTAATTTTACTACAAAAATAACTTGCCCAAAAATAGTGGTGACAGTCTAGTAGCAGTTGGACTAAAGAGGGTAACTTTTTTGTTGTTTTTTTTTTTTTGGAAGAGCACCTCGCCTACGCTTGAAGGATTTCTGGACACAAAGAGTGGATGAAAAAGAACTCTGCTATAAAGTTCCGTAGATGCGGCTGTGGAAATAAATTTTACGAGAGTCTTGTAAAGCCGCGTTAATTAACCGTTGGGTTAACCACATGAGCCATTGTAACGTCTAAACTATTTTAAAATCTTTTAAGAATTGAGTTGATTTTTTGCATAATTAAAAAATGGCAATACTGCTGTTTCCGTGGCGCCGCAATTTAATGACGGATTCTTATAGAACTCGACAAAAGAAAACGAAATGAAAGAGTACAATTTTTTGATATCTCGCTTAGTTGTCGAGATATTAAATAAAAAATAATAATAATAATAGGACTATGTTTAAGTTCGTGCGGTTTTACAACAGATGGCGTAACTTGATTATTATTCCATCGATCCACATTTCCAAACATTCATTGGAGAGCTACTGTCGTAAGGCACAAACGTCAGTATAAGTTTTTTATTTGAAGCGTAAACAACAATATTTTTACCACACTTGAAAATGTCGAATTTCGTGCCAAATAATGTGTTTTTGCGGGGAATTTTTTAATATGAAGAAAAAAGCAGCCGAAAGTCATCGTATCTTGGTGGAAGTTTATGGTGAGCATGCTCTAGCTGAGCGAACGTGCCAGAAGTGGTTTGCACGCTTTAAAAGTGGTGATTTTGGCTTGGAAGACGAAGAACGCGAGGGTGCGCCGCCAAAGTTCATGGATACCGAATTGGAGGAATTGCTCGATCAAGATCCGGCTCAAACGCAAGAAGAGGTTGCAAAAACTTTGGGAGTTGATCAATCAACCATTTCCAAACGTTTAAAAGCCATGGGAATGATCCGAAAGGTAGGCCATTGGGTGCCGTATGAATTGAAGCCAAGAGACGTTGAACGCCGTTTTATGGCATGCGAACAACTGCTTCAACGGCACAAAAGAAAGGGTTTTTTGCATCGAATTGTGACTAGCGATGAAAAGTGGGTCCATTACGACAATCCAAAACGTCGGGCAACGTATGGATACCCTGGCCATGCTTCAACATCGACGTCGGCGCAGAATATTCATGGCCTGAAGGTTATGCTGTGTATCTGGTGGGACCAGCTGGGTGTTGTGTATTATGAGCTACTGAAACCGAATGAAACGATTACGGGGGATGTCTACCGACGACAATTGATGCGTTTGAGAAGAGCACTGCGAGAAAAACGGCCGCAATACGCCGATAGACACGACAAAGTTATTTTGCAACATGACAATGCTCGGCCACATGTTGCACAAGTGGTCAAAACATACTTAGAAACGCTCAAATGGGATGTCCTACCCCACCCGCCGTATAGTCCAGACCTTGCGCCATCCGATTACTATCTCTTCCGATCGAAGCAACATGGCCTGGCTGACCAGCACTTCCGTAATTACGATGAAGTCAAAAAATGGATCGATTCGTGGATTGCGGCAAAACCGACCGAATTTTTCACAAAGGGAATCCGTGAATTGCCAGAAAGATGGGAAAAAGTAGTAGTAAGCGATGGACAATACTTTGAATATTAAATTTGTAACCATTTTACGTCAATAAAGTTTCAAATTTCGAAAAAAAACCGCACGAACTTAAACATAGTCCTATTAAAAAAAAAATAACCCTCATCAGTCCGACTCCGGCTACGCAATCCACCGTATTTTTGCGTAGAACTCCTTTTCGCGTGGGCGGCCTTCGGCCGCGCTTCAAAAAAATAACCCTCATCAGTCCAACTCCGGCTACGCAATCCACAGTATTTTTGCGTAGAACTCCTTTTCGCGTGGGCGGCCTTCGGCCGCGCTTCAAAAAAATAACCCTCATCAGTCCGACTCCGGCTACGCAATCCACCGTATTTTTGCCTTTTTTTTTTATTCAATATCTCGAAAACTAAGCGAGATATCAAAAAATTTTACTCTTTCATTTCGTTTTCTTTTGTCGAGTTCTATAAGAATTCGCCATAAGATTGCGGCGCCACGGAAACAGCAGAATCCCCTAAAAAATAATTGTTTAAATTGAATTCAGTCCATTCATTTACTCAAACCAAGCGAAAACGCAAGTGCGGTTGTGATATTTTGCCCTTTTTCTAAAAAACCATTGGAGATTCATAAGAAATCTAGGTGGCTAAGGGTTACGTGTTTTGCAAAAGGCAGTTTTTACAATATCTAGATTGGAAATGGCTGTCCTGTGTCCAACGTCCCTTGAAGCATCGGTCATATAGGAAAGTTCCCCTTTTTTTATTATTCAAAGGTGTATGCTTTAGATCGATACGATACATAGTTTTTCACATTTCAAAATCACGTACAATTTACGGAGCCATTTTCGTTTTATGTGAAAACAGGAAATCTCAAGGATTATTAATATTGCATTGCCATCTTCATATTCTTTTTTTTTAATTTCAGGTATTTTGAACTCTCTTTTTAACTAAGTACTCAGTCGCACCTGCACCAATGGCTGGTAAGTTCCAGAGCAGCAATAAGAACTAACGCATTTTCTTTTCTTTTTTATAATTTTCACAATTAAAAGATCTAGTTTAATTCAAAACCTTATTGTATACGTGAGAAACCAAAGCAACGGTGTTTAGAAATATTTGAAAACGTGTTAGTAGCCGGAAAGCAATATCTGTAACTAGAAATGTCGTGGCAAGGCGGCCCAGCGTATCAAGGTTAATTTTAGTTGTTCAATTACTCAAGTACTTACATTGTACCTAAATACTAAAGTAATTGCATGTTGTAAGTGTTCATTTGTTCATTAAAATATGTAAAGTGAGTAAGCAAAAAATCGCATTTCGTAACCAAGCTAATGTTTTACTGGAACTTGAAACACAAAGATAAAAGTTGAATTTACTAATCAAAGAGCATAAGTATTTCATCAAACGATATGTTTTTAGCGTAGCTTCCTCGCTCGAGTACTTTCTTCTTTGAAATTAGTGCATACACTCAGTAACATACACTATGAAATTATGTAGCAACATTGTAAGAAAACTCCAACTTGTTGAATGGAATGCTAAGCAACTTGTTAGTTATATGAAAATGCCTTTTGTTCCAAGAAATACTAAGCAAATACCTAAACAGCTGTATCAATCAAATTATCATAGCGTACATAAGTATAGTACAGTAGGTTCTGTTTTTATGCGGCTTTTTTTTATGCGGTTTTGAAATAGTGCGGTTTTTTTTTAAATTACAAAATGCATGTCGACCTATCGGGAATTGTACATATAAACAAGATTCTAAACCAGCTAAGCAAAAACTCATCACAGATTACATCAGAAATGCTAACCCTACAAGTATGGAACCGCCTGCATAACTATCTAGATCAGACGTGTACATTTCATAAAGTGACGAAAGTGGGTATTGCCTGATTCTATTTCTGACTTAAATTTATTTTTCGATTCTGACGTTTCTTAAATAAAGATATAATTTTCAAAAATACAATATTTTGTTTATGCGATTTTATTTAATTATTTCAGATTCATGCGGTCTATGGAACGTATCTATAGTTATAATATGGGACTAGTGCCCTTTTTTATGCGATTTTATTACATTATTTCAGATTTATGCGGTTTTAGCATTTGAAACGTATCTATAGTTTTACTATAGAACTAGTAGCTTTTTTTATGCTGTTTTTTTTTATGCTGTTTCTTGCGGAACGTATCTACCGCATAAAAACAGAACCTACTGTACTGTCATTGGTATAAAAAGCTATAATCTTTTGCGATCTGTCTATGTATCTTGATATAGTATTCATATGTATATCGCATCATCACACAAACATACACACATACATGTTATGGAAAACAGGTATCGGCATAAATCAGTCTTGTATATTTTGAACGCTTCGAAGTAGTCTCGTTTGACACGTTTTGTTTTGTCTTATCGCCTGTTTGGTTTTGGCGCCTGATTACTTGTTCGCATGAAAAAATAAAAGTATCATCAGTAATATACTGTATATTTTAGTTTCTTAAAGCATATTGTCCTGCAAAGTTATTCATTCATATTTCATTCCTAAATAAATCCTGTATTGTATTTAATTTGTATCAGTAAAACTAATACTTACGTTTTATGTATATTCATCGCGTAATAGACCCCAATCAACAATATTATGGCGGCTATCCACCACAAGGAGGCTATCCACCACAAGGAGGCTATCCACCGCAAGGAGGCTATCCACCACAAGGAGGTTATCCACCTCAGGGAGGTTATCCGCCTGCAGGAGGCTATCCGCCACAGGGTGGTTACCCTCCTGCAGGAGGATACCCGCCCGGTGGTTACGCACCACAACCGGGATTTGTTGTTCCACCTCCCGGCGGTAGTGGATATGGCGCTTACGATGATCCCGAAGGACAACCAAAGAATTTTTCATTCGATGACATGAGCATACGTAAAGGATTCATACGCAAAGTCTATATGATACTAATGGTATGTAATTAAACTATTCTTTACGTCTTTAATGTATATATATTGTATAATTATTATTTGCAACGAAACAGGGTCAGCTTGTGGTTACTTTTGGTTTTGTGGCTCTGTTTGTTTTCCATGAACCCACTAAAAGATTCGCCTATCAGAATCCAGCTATCTTTTGGGTGGCGTTGGCCGTCTTGCTTGTAACAATGATATGCATGGCATGTTGCGAAAGTGTGCGCCGCCAGACTCCAATGAATTTTATTTTCCTCGGTTTATTCACGCTGGCTGAATCCTTCCTAATGGGCGTTTCCGCTAGCCGCTATGCACAGAATGAAGTAAGTACTATTCAGCTTTTCTTTTTCTAGTTTCTTCTCATGTTTGTGATTATATAATATAATTTATGTTTTAAATTCTACAGGTACTTTTGGCAGTGGGAATTACAGCTTTGGTTTGCCTTGCTTTAACAATTTTTGCCACACAAACCAAATATGATTTTACAATGTGCGGTGGTGTTCTGGTTGTTGCAATGGTCGTATTTCTCATATTTGGTATCGCGGCTATATTCATAAAAGGCAAAATTATAACACTGGTTTATGCTTCTATCGGTGCTTTACTCTTCTCTATTTACCTCATTTACGACACTCAACTCATGATGGGCGGAGAACATAAGTACTCGATAAGTCCAGAGGAATATATCTTTGCTGCACTCAATCTTTACTTGGATATTGTAAACATCTTTATGTACATTTTGACAATAATAGGCGCATCTAGGGACTAGAAGTGAATACATTAAAGGCTCACATAGCAGATGAGTGAGCAGTAATCAGAATTGGCTGCATAATATTTTCCAATTCTTTCCATTTTCTTAAAATTTCCTTTAAAAAAAAGTACATGTTTTTGTGCATATTCGATTGTATTGTTTTAGATATTTTATAAGTAACACGAATCTCAATTCAGATTAATTTCGAAATTTTTACTGTGCTAATTAAGTACAAACTTTATGTCATGTCAAAAATGTATTTGCTTCTCGGTCAAATCTTTCCAAAATAATAGCACAGTTATTAACAATTGCTTAGAAATTGGTAAATGCATTTTTGTAAAACTAAATTTATACAAATAATCGGTTAAAGACTAATGTTCTTGTAAGTATTTATCAAAGTAATGCGATCTTGCTATACTTTAGTTTTTTTTTTTTTATTTTGTTTTGTTTTGTTAAATTTTCGTTAAGAATATCACTAAATACCAGTAAAAATATTAACCAAAAAATGGAAACAGTTTACTCGTTATAACTATTATAAACAACTGCATACGTATGTATGTACAGAATTAAGTATGTATGGTACGTATGCAATATTTACAAAATCAACTTGAGAAATATTTTGATTTTTGGTTTCTTGAGCTACTTATGGATTTTGTATTTTCTTGTTAATTGTAGCATTCAAAAATATTTAATACGAAAAATACATTTGATAATTAAAAAAGTTTTCGATTTTAATATTTGCTGTCACGGTATTAACGAAGGCAAATAATAGTACTGAATCTATGTGCTTATTCCAAATAAATTGATAGAACGACTAAGGAGTTGTTATTATTGTTGCAGTACTGCGACTATGGAATTCCTTACTGCGGTTTACACGCAAGTCGTAATTTTTTAACAATTTACTGCGCTACATACATATATGTATTAAAAAACAATCACATGAAAAGTTGTAACAAGCTAATTAAAATGGTTGAGCTCGTCAAATGTTTACTATACCGGTTGATGATTGAATTACATTTAAAATTATATATGTACGTAATTGCTAAAACAAACTCAAATACCAAGAAATAAAGTATTTATTCTGTATATAAAATGTACGTCGTTTCTTTGATAAGAAAAGTTGTTGCAAGATAAGTCAAAACTGGCTGAATAGAACATCTTACGTTAAAACAGGCTGTGTCCGGTGGCAAAATTGGGAATTAAAAGCTAAAACTAAAGCTAAACTAGAAAATAATTACTAATGATAAAAGTTTATTTCAATAATAATTGCAAAACAAAAAAAAATGTTTATTTAATCTTTTTCTCTAAATTTCGAATTTCCTCGATATTTTCTTTTAGTGTCGAGACTTTCATGGACTTTACTTTTAAGGTGCCCCACAGAAAAAGTTCATAGCGGTAGGATCAGGCAACCTGGGTCGCCAGCATATGTCGTCGAGACGGCTTTTCAGTTTGTTAGGGAAGAAATCATGCAGTATTGCCGCATCGCCGTGATTACTCGGGTCGTGTGCGGCATGGCGCCATCTTGTTGGAACCATGTGTGTGTACTGAAAGATGGATGTTGTCTCATTATTGGCAGAAAATAATCGTTCAGCAGCGCCGATAACAAAGACCCTCCACAGAAATTGCTTGCCCTCTGCAATTAAAAAAAATATGGTCGAACTATTCCACTGCTTGACAATGCACTCCAAACCGTCACTCTGATGATCTATTCTTTACGAAAATGGGTTACATCACTCAAAAGGTCGAGAAATCGTACGACATCGCTCCAACATTAGGTATGTTTATATAAAAATTATCCACTAACTTAATTCTCGAGAATTCTCTCTCAAAGAGAAAAATATCAAAAAAGTACGTGAACGCAAAACCAGTAAGAAATAGCAAGTTTTATGAACAGCTGATTAAATTCTTGGCAGGAAACATTACAAAAATAAAAAAAAACCACTTAAGCTACTTCGTATTAAATTAAAAAAAAATGAAGTAAATAAAATGCAAAATAACGAGCTTCGGAATCACATAATTTCATTTTGTCCACAGTAACTTGTTCCATTTCATCATCGCTGTCAGATGAAGAAAATTTCATTAGGAATTGCAATTCGCCAATTTGAATTCGTGTTTATTTTTACTTTACGATCAGCTGTTTTTCTCACTTGCAAATTCTTACAAGTAAAAACTTATCCCGTAAAAATTTTGCAACTTCCCCTAAAAATGAAATATAATTTTGCTCTCTCACTTTCCCCTACTTTGCAAGCTTTTTGGGTACATGAACATCAAAACGTCATAATTTGTAACAACTTTTACAAACCATTTGCTTCATGAACAGACCTATTGCCTCGCAGAAATTTTTAAGCAAATTGTAATCGTTAAGCTAGATATACACGAGGCAACCGTTGAAGCAACGGTTGCCTTTGTTTAAGAAACACGTTGCGACCATTGCTTCAATCTCAGTATTGTGTATAACTGTAGTGCAGGAAAGGTACAAGCGGATGATACGTAAAATTAAATTTTTTAAATGATCGACGAAATACGTAAAATTACTTCTCTTATTATAATTGACGAACTTTTGTACGAAAATGAGGAGAAGAGATGCAACAAAAGAAGAGAAAGAAAATTTGGTCCAAAAATTGAAAAAAAATCGAATTTTCGAACGAGAGGCTGCTGAAAGTACTGAAGGAAAATGAGCCAGCGGACTATAAAATTTACATGAGGATGGACGAAGCCCTGTTTAGAAAATTGTTGGACTTCGTAAAAGCCAAAATAACGAAACAAGATACCATAATGAGAGAGGCAATATCAGCAGAAATTAGACTGGCAATAACTTTGCGATATCTTGCAATAGGAAACTCTTTTGCGGACTTGAAATTTTTATCAATTTTATTGTATTCATTTTTTAATTGTTCGTATGCTTTTTTCTAAAATTTTTGTTTTTATATTTTTCACTACTTATATCCCACAGCTCTCTCAAATTTTTATATTCGTTAATAAAATTAACATAATTTTCATTATTTTCAATTGCCATTTTTTTCCTTTTTCACTTTATTTTACTCCGCACGAACCTTCTTCTTCGCTTGTTTTCAACGAACTGAACGAGTAAAAGCAGTAAACAATGATACCCACGAAGCAACGGTTGCAGAAACCTATCCCAAAAATCAAATTTATTTGATATTTCAGGCAACGGTTGCAGCAACACGAAAATCAATTGGCAACACAGCTACACACGAGGCAACGGTTGCTTCAACATGGCCGAGTTGCTGCAACGGTTGGCTGGTGTGTATTTAGCTTTAGGCCTAAGCGCTTCTATAATTTGAATTTGAAAGGGTGAAGTCTTAAGTTCTTCCCAAGGTGGATTTAATAATAAATTCGCCTTGGTTCTTCCCCAATATTTCATTCACAATAATTTTTGGAAGTTCCATTGCAGCCACTCTCACGATGGCGATTTAAAAAATCACACATTCGCCTTTTGTTCTGGTATTTATGAACAAATTTATATAAATATTTTTTCGTTGTAATTGTAAAATGGTATTAGTTCAAACATATTTTTAATAAAAAATAATATTTATTTTGTCAATGTTTCCATGTGTATTAAAAATTTTCTTTGAAAGGATTCTGCGAAGTGGCAAATCTTTGGCTGTATCCCAAAAATTTAAAGTATCACCACAACTCCCACTTTCCTATTTTTTTAAATACGCAAAACGAAAATGTCAGTACTTTTGTTGCATTACGGAGTACCCAAAGATCCCCAACCCGGTCAGACAAGACTAAATGAATTCATTTTGTTATACTGGATATTTCAGTGATGTAATGTAATTTTCTATGCTTTGCGATATACACATTTACTTGTTATTGTAGCAACATAAACATACCCCATACGTGTACGGCGTTACCTGGCGTCTACAAGCGCCTAGCAGGCCGCGACTATGCAGAAGACATTTGTCTGCTGGCCCATAACTACCTTGACATGGCAGCGAAGATCCAAGCAGTGCAAGAGTCAGCTGAGAAAGCCGGTCTAAAATGCAATATCCCAAAAACCAAGGTCATGCGTTTGATAGACAAAATACGCAAAAATCCCAATTGATGATATTGAACTGGAAGAAGTACACTATTTCTGCTACTTTATATCGGTGACTGGCGCTTCGAGAGAGAATATCAAAAGTGCCAGACGAAGTCGACCCTACACTGACGGGGCTTCTATTACTGTTAAAACACCAACAACAGAATATCGAAAGCCGAATAAAGAAGGCAACAGCGGCATCGGCTCTTGGCAGGCAATTTGGAACGCATCATACATGACACAAAACTTAGATTATTTAATTCTAATGTAAGATCATCTTTACTTTACGGGTGCAAAACGTGGAATGCGATGATAACCGACACAAGCTTACTACAAGTCTTTATAAACAGATGCCTACGAAAAATTCTTGAAATATTCTGGCCAAATACCATTTCCAATGCTGACTTACGGGCCAGAACACAACAGAAACCACTGTAACTAGAAGTCCGAAAGAGAAAATGAGGCAAGATCGGTCATGTACTGTGGAGGAAAAGAGGCGATATAACAAGAGCCGCGATGAAGGGGAGTTCCTAAGGTAGACGCAGGCGAGCAAGACCAGCGACACCAACACCTGAAGACGACTGCTGGAGTCAAAAACCCGTGCCATGCGCCTTAAGGGGGTCTTCTGGTCTCCAGCGAAAAAAAATCGATTTTTTTTTTTGCATAATTTTGTTGTATGTGTATGCGAGAATACGCCACGCATTTTTTCACATTTTTCTGGGCACCGAAGTGTACCCTCCTCCGGCCGTTTTTATCATAAACTTTATCTTTAAACGCGTTTCACCGAAAATCGTGTTTTTTAAGCATTTCATAGTAGTTATACTCCGATTTCAATGGTTTTGGTCTTAAAAGGTTCGGAAAACTTACCGCTAAGTTTCCCCGTGTACGATTTTTGAAATTTTTTTTCATTCCATTTTTATAACCTTTTAAAGTTCAAAAAATGAGCAAAAAAAAAATTTTTTTTTGCAAATTGTTGCATATCTTTTGAAAAAAATTAAAAAAAAAAAATCTGTCACGAGAAAACTTAACCAGGGCAACTCTGAAGACAACGCATATCTAATTTTTGCTTTCTGATTACCCAGGTGGAAAAACCGTGACCAAAATGGAGACCTGTTTCGTTTGGAGGTGGACGTCTTCAGCGCCATTTCAAGGTCGCGGGTGTTAATTTTTTTCAAAGTCAAAACCATTTTTTAAAAGCCAAGACATGTACCTTTAAAATAAAAAAAAATTTTTTTTTAAATATTCACAGGATTTGTCACAATCAATCCCCAAAAAAACCCTTCATTTCAGGGCCTCGAGACCAGAAGACCCCCTTAACTGGAATGAAGTTAAGGCGCAAAACAGACCCGAATGGAAAAAATTCGCTGTGGTACTATGCTCCAACTTGGAAATCTAGGAATTGGTGATGTCGACACATGTACGGGAAATGCTGCTGGAGTGACATTCCTTGGCCGGATATAAACCCGCGTCCTTCCGATGACGTAGAACCGACTGTCGTAGCAACGCAATAAATGTCTTTAATTGCAAGCATTTCATCAACCGTTATAATACGCTGTATACCTACATACAAATAGAGCGCCGGGTATAAAAAAGGGCCGAATCACGGCTCTCTTCTATAGCACACCGACCGCTCTCATGGGTGTGCTCGAATGGCACACAAAATTTGGAAAGTTTATCAGTTCATTTCGTTATCAACAGATAAGTTATGGAACTTTATCTTCCATATTGAAGTGAAACACCTGCATTGTACAAGTCTGTATTTTCATAGTTGAAAGTGATTCAGTACGAATTTATTTAGCCACCAGAATACATTTAACGCTTCCTCGCGATTGTTTATCAAGTTTAACAAGTTTTTTAATTGAAAAATAACAATAATGTATGCAGGCAAGTACAGACATCTGAATATATATGTATAACAACAATTATTCAAATTACGGTGAATTACAAATGTGTGGATCATAACATTGAGTCATTAAACAAAATGCAGTACAACAATAACTAACTATCGAAGTGAAGCGATTAATTAGTTACTAGTTACTCGCTCTGGAGAATTATTTCCGATCATGGGCCGAAATTTTTCTTTGCTGTCACTTCAGTACTGCTCCACATGTATTTACATAGACACGTATGTATGTATTCAGGAGGTGGATTAACTAACGACATGCGAGTATGAGTCACAAGCCAGACGAATGTGAAACTTAGTTAGTTAGTGTTTAGTTACATATATTCGACACTGCTGCATGTGTATGTATATTTCTATATATGTACATATCTAAATACATGTGTATATGCCTGCAAACACACATATATACACAGTAAAAATTTTAGTTTAATATTAATACCAATTTGGTGTTTATATATAACAATTCCAGAAAGTATAAGATTAAACCCATTCCGGTTTCAGAAAAGAGAGAGAGAAGTTAATATAATTAAAATATTCTCTTTAAAAAACCAAGAATGAGACTAAATTATATACTTTTAAGGGTTTAAAAATAAAGCTAAAATGGTTTTGACTTTATACGAGAATTGAAATAAATTTAATAATAATTAGAATTAAAGTTAATCCAAAATTGAATTGAATGTAGAACTTTCTTGGAATTGAAAGTAAACCCTTGAATGATATTTTAATTCCAAAAAGGAATTGAATCCAAACCAAAATTGTAGTAGATTTAGTACATTGTTGACGAATCCTCAAAACAAAAAACAAAATAAATTTTTTAAATAAAAATTTACGTTTTATTTAAAATGACATAAATTTATATACATAAGTGAAATAATAATACATATTTAAATTTTATTCTATAATTTCACATGGAATTAATAAAAACATTTTTGAATCTATAAAGTACACTTCAAATGGTTTTACATTTTTAAGGCTATTAAATTTAATTAGTTCTGAAAGATTTGTTGAAATAATTTCATAACACTGCAAAATGGAATTAAATTCCTTAGTGACAAAGATTTCTAAACTTAAGTAAATTTCGTTATCAACAACATATATATAAGTTACATCAAACTGTATATTAAATACGTAAAATGCTTTAAAATACAAGTCAAAAACTTGCCTAAATTCATAATGCTCGGGAACTGCTATCTTCTTACCATCAATTGTTATAAAATATTGGCAAATTGTGGCTTTGTCTTGTCCAACTGCAACGATTGTGGGCTGACCAGACGTTATTTTATATTCTTCTAAGCTGTAAAAACAAATTTTTTTACTTATGCCCATTAAGAACAAAAAATTTATAGTAAATTACGTTTTCAAAAATAAAACTGTCGACAGATTTTTGGAATTTTGCTTTTTTTTGTTCGCGTCCACTGGCAGTGGATGGCAGCAACTTTAAGAAAATCAAATAAGGTATTACTTCAGACGTCCATTCTGTACAGTTTCCCAAATTAGAACCGCCACTCGCAGCAATAAAAATTTGTTCCACTCTGCTTTCATATTTCCAAAACATTCCACGCAGTTGCGATAAATTTTTGTCTCGATTTTAACGTTTCTCGAAATTTCTGCTGCACCAGATTCAGTTCGTCTTTAACTATGCAGTTTTGAAAAAAACGAAGATCTTCTTCAGAAATTACCTCGCTATCATCGCTTTCCTTCCGCGTGGTATTTCACTTTTAAAAACATGCTTCTAGAATAGTGGAAAAAATGACACAGAGTGAGAGAATTTTTTAATACTTTCTTGGTTTTACTTTAAAGGAAATAATACTAAAGTTCAGAGTACATTAAAATTAATTGAGAGTGAGAAAATTTTTTAATACTTTTTTGGTTTTACTTTTAAACCAATAAATTTAAAATTGAATATAATTAAATTGAAACCAAAATAGCTTGAAACATTTAAGAGAGCATTTTAATGTTTTTTTGGTCTTACGTTAAATCTAATAGGTATTAAATTTCAAAAACGCAACGCTCAGCACCAATTAAAGTTTTGTTTTCAACCCATTTTGGATTTAAAATAATTGCAAGAATATTTCATCGTCTTAAAATAAAACTTTTTAGAATTAAAAATCAAATTTAATTCCAAAATTGTATAAATTCAATAGCAACTGGTATTAAATATAAACCATCATTTTTTACTGTGTACATATATTATATATAACATCAAGAGCTTTTCTTTCAATAAGTAATGTGCCTATTTACTTTTTTCTTCGTATGGAAATTCATACAGCTTTAGGCCGCTTGAGTCTGAGAATATTTTAAAAATGGTTTTGAGCTTACATATGCGTATGTTTAGCTAAAACCAATGTTACCATGAAAATGTATGAAATGAATCAGATTCAAAGCATATATTGAAAATCTAAAAAATCCAACCCGCGACAAAACGGTAGCACTTCAACATTTTGACCAGTTTCGACTGCTTTTCTTTTGTTTTTTTGAATACTCAAATTATATAGCAAACCTTGTGTAAAAAAGAGAAAAATTTTACAAACTTTTCATCCCATTTCCATTATTTTGTAATAGAACTTCTAGAAACATTTTTGGTATGCGGTCTTATAGCTTATTAAATGTTAGTGCAATAAAGTGGAAGTATGAAAATGTCAAAAAAAACCTATTCTATTTTGATAATTTTTTCCCTGACGGTCTTGCGGATTTGCTCCATATAAACAATTTTTTGTTTTTTTTTTTTAATGTAAAGAAAACCTTGGTGGATTTTTGTATAACGCCAAAAATTGAGTCATATTTGTATTATCACAAAATATTGTACTAATAAATCTTATCTGGTGGAGAACTGGGAGAACTTATCCATGCCACCAAAAGAAAAACAGTGCTTACCTGCATACATACATGCATGCAGCAACTATTCACTGTAAAATTTGGTCTCTTTTTGCTTTCATAAATGAAATAGACTTTGGCGCGATATTATTTTCATACCGACACTGTACAGATTTATGGCGGGACAGCTCCGAATTAGAGTAATTCGACAAAGAGCAGCACGCTACAAAGATGCAGGGCAGTCGACTCCAAAATTCACTCTCTTTCACCCTTAGATATAAAGAACTCTATTTTGGGGCACCGTGTAAACATATTCATACGTACGTACATTTATTTTCACATTTACTGACCGAAAAGGTTTTCGAATTTTTTATAAACATACATATAAAGTTAAAGCAATTTATATTAAAATGTCTCACTCGCTTAAAACACGTACATATACGAGTTATGTTCAAAAAGTAAGATGATTTCAAATTTCGTGGGCAACGTACATTCGACTTTTTTTATTTTGGTGCGTTAGTACGCATATCCTGAATATTTTTTAGAGTTTTAACACTGTGGTATATTTAGTTTGTGTTTCTCTGCTATCGGAAAAATAAATTGTTTAACAAATAACAACACCCTAATCTTGTCTCAGCCACCGTACTCACCGAATTGGGCCTTTTGGGAATTTTTCTTCTTTCCAAAACAGAAAGTAGCTATGAAAAGACAGAGATTTGCCACAATTTGTAAGAGCTCAGTCCCCACCAAAGCGCTTTTTGATCTAAGGTGAGTTGAAAAAGCATTTTCACAAATGTATTATATCTGAGGGGTATTATTTTGAAGGGGACAAAATAGATATTGATGAAGAATAAAAATTGTCCAGAAAAATAAACTTCCCTTACTTTTTGAACACCCCTCGTACATAAATCAATATGCACTCACATTAGTAAATAGTTTGCATAAACAATTTGTTTTCATACATTTTTTTTCACAAAAGCTACGAACACTAAAATACATACAAATGTAAGTAGTTCTATAATTTCACGATTTCTAGAAGTTAAGAAGTTGAAGCACATCGAAAAGGTGATGAGTCTAAAATAAAGAAATATAGCGCGCCAGTAGTTTCTAGGTCATTCCAATTAGAAATACTGTACGCTTCTCCATCTAATCCTAATAATGGAGAGTAGGCAAGCTAGACTATGTTGATGTCTTCCTAGAATTTATACTTCTCCATTCTATCATCTGTGGTATCTGACTCAGCTAACGCTCAAAAATACATAAATCTTCCGCATTTTAGAAAATAGAGATAAAGATTTATTCAATTTTCCGGCCGTTATTAGGTCGATCCATCATTGGTACGAATATGATGGGAAGCAGGTGTCCAATGTCCAAGTGCCCAATGTGTCGAGCTGTTGGTACACTGAGTAATTGATAACAGGAAGGAAGTCCTCTTTTCGTCGTTCACATACGGCCCATATTAGAGACGCCTCTTTAACCAGTTGATAGCAGAACGCTCTGTTGAAATCATTTTACTGAACACTGATTTTAGAAGTAAATCTCCATTTTTTTTTTTTAATTTTGTCGGATATAATCTTTTAAATGGCAAAATAACTGAGTAAAAATGCATTTTCAATCGTTCTATTAACTGTCCTAATGTGAGAGAGCTTCTACCTTTTAAGAAAGGTTCTTAAAAAAAAAAGTTCTAAAATTCAGCCGCTTATATTGCTCTATATTAGACTTAAACCTATTTTGCACTGGTTTCCTATGGCTTGGGATTTACGACATCGAATATGCAGGGTGGTTCAATAAGGCCGCAGATTTTCACAACAAAATTTGTGGAAATGATTTTTTTTCTTCATCATGATTTTAGTATACGGCATTTTGGCATAGTTTGCGCTGTATATTATAAAAATCATATGATTTCGATCTTCAACTTTAACTTTAAATTGGCATATATTTTATATATATTTTTCTTGTAGTCCCAGAAGAAAGAGTCCAAAGGTGTCAAATCGCAAGATCTCGACGGCAATTTGACCTCGTTGTTTCGTGAGATAATGGGCAAGTGATATGCGATATGTGGCAAGTGGGGTCATTCTACTGACACCAAATATTCAACTTCATATCATTTATTTGAAACCTTAAAGAGTATGTTATCATATTACGATAACGTTCGCCGTAACAGCGGTAACGGCATCATTTTCAAAGAAGTGCGGTCCGATGACTCCGCCAACCCGCTCATTAACTTATTCTGAGTGCAAAATTTTTCCTTGAATGGCATGTGAATTTTTAGTTCGCCAAGCGGCTGATTATTGATTGCCAAAAATTCACGTCTTGCAAAACAACCATTGTCATAAAAGGTTTTGATCACTTTTACGCGTTGTTCAACTAAGTATCGCTCCACGACTAAGTCTGCCAAACATGTACTCGTACATAGAACCTAACAATTGAGTGAAAGAAATTAACGTATCACAAATAATTGCTATCAAAGCATCGCCCTTGAATCACTATTGAATCACCCTTTATAAATATCGCTATTTTGCTGGAAGAAAGTAATAACCCAAAGAAAAAACTTTTAAGACCATCTGCTCTTCTTTTATGCTGTTTTAAAAAATCATAGAGAGTCTCATTAGATTCGAATTTATTGTTGTTGTTTTAGCAGTTCATCAACATCAACAGTTGGCTTTGGTTTAACTTAGGGCCACGTAGTCAATTGAAAACTGAAGCCGTTTTTCTCGATTTTTTGGATTTTTCGAATTACGTCATTCTTCCAACAAACGACTATTTAGTATTTAAAAAGCTCACATTTTGCAAAATACTACTTGTAACTTTAATTTAGGCTTCTCCCATTAATAAACTTATACCGCTTCACGATGCTCAATGAGTCTATTTCGACACCTTATTTATTATTTCACTCAACACTTTCGCTTATCGTCTTTAAACAAAACTTAAACAATAGCAAGCAAACACACACACGCACACACAATTGCACCCTTTTCACAAACCACAAAAACACTCATCTAAATTTGTATACTAATTTTTTCTTAGCTGCTCACACAGGTGACAACTATGGCGCTTATGATGCTGAGGGCGCGAAAAGCTTCTCTTTCGATGAGGAGAGCGTACGAAAGGGCTTCATACGCAAAGTCTACTCGATACTCATGGTAAGTGCTACTCGTTTAATTATTTTAAAAACAAACTAACACAACTTTCTGTTCCATTCTACATGCATATGTAGGTGCAATTGCTCATCACCTTCGGCTTTATTACGGTTTTTATATATGTGACGGAAGTCAAAGACTGGGTTCATCGTACACAATGGATAGTTTGGGTAGCACTGGCCATACTTTTGGTAACGATGATATGTATGGCTTGCTGCGAGGGTGTACGACGCAAAACACCTTTGAACTTTATTTTCCTGCTTATATTCACATTGGCAGAGTCATTCCTGCTGGGTATAGTCGCTACCTATTATGGTTCAAGTGAGGTACATAAGTAGACCTTTATTTGCAGTATAAGAATTGCTTTCACACAATTGCTTCTCCGCAGGTTATGTTGGCCGTTGGCATAACAGCTGCTGTATGCCTTGCATTGACACTCTTCGCCTTCCAAACCAAATGGGATTTCACCATGTGCGGCGGTGTCCTTTTGGTCGCCATTGTTGTATTCCTCATTTTTGGCATTGTGGCTATCTTTATACCCGGCAAAGTGATAACGCTTGTGTACTCTTCACTGGGTGCATTACTCTTCTCCATCTATTTAGTTTATGATACACAATTGATGATGGGGGGTAAGCATAAATACGCCATTAGTCCGGAGGAGTACATTTTTGCAGCGCTCAATCTTTATCTGGATATCATAAATATCTTCACGTATATATTGGCCATTATTGGAGCGACTAGAGGATGAAGCGGACATACTGTATTTTAACATTTAAGCAAACCACAGAGATTAAATGAGTAGTTGCTGTATCATATCTACGTCGGACGGAGATAATATTAAGCAACTAACTTCAATTTTTATGAATCCATATAAGCCAAATATAAACGCAACATACCTTATAAATAATAATTAAAAATAAGATCTTGTATGCGAAATTGGTGTTACCAAGTAGATTAAGAAAAATTGTAAGAGCTTTAAAAATCACAACTTAAAGGTAAAAGAAAAATTCGGTTAATATTAAAAAAAAATTAGAACAATTATATACATACATGTAAATCCTCCATTAGATGTTTGCCGAGATTTGTTACAATTTGTGGTGTGTGTCTTGATGTTTTGCAACAAATAACAGTCTTATGCCGCCTCCGAATGCTAGATGGTTTTTTACGAAAAGCTTTTTCATACAGAAATACACTCGGAGTATTTGCCATTACCTACTGAGGGACCCTGCTATTAGAAAAAACTTTTTCTGTCATTTGATGTTTAGTCGCTGCAGTGGATTTCGAACCCGAGGCAACGGAGAATGTCCAAGATCTTGCGTTGAATAATATTGCCGAATGGTTTATGTTCACCATGTTTCTGCCTCTTATAAAAAAAAAAGAGAATGCATTATGGGATACTTGCACATATTACATATTTTTGTTCGTTGAGCGTAAATTATTTTTCATTTACTTATCGAGCCCAAAATAACACTCATCTGCAAGAGTCGTTTTTCTCTTCACATCGAGACGGACATTTTTTTTTATTTTTATCGCTAAGCAGGCAAAGTTTTTCGCGACGGCAGTATTGATATTCAGCAATCGTAGATTTCATTCATGGGATGTGTTTTAAGTATACCAAATCACGCTTAACAGCAGATTTATGGACCTTACCAACACCTCGCCACTGGCTTTGAACAGTTGAGCTGGTAGATCACCAGCCCCGGGAGCCTTATTGCTTTTAAGCTGTTTATATTCCAACCTCGCCTTAGAAACAAAACTTCTTCTTTGAATATGGCCAATACAGTGTGGCAAAGAATTTCCTCCATATCTGAAAGGCACTCAAAACGGCTGTTATATTATGGTTTTTTTTTTTTTCAAGAACGCCAGATTTGGTCACATCACTGGCATTTTTTTTTTAATGTTGTTACGCCATAAAATGTATGTATTCAACAGCATAGCCTATCATATTGCACAGCTCATCCAACAATCGTTCTTTTTTACGCAAAGTTCGGTTATTAACCGCCTTATACTTTTTTGTGAGGCGGCCGCCGTAACCGAATGGATTGGTGCGTGATTACCATTCGGAATTCACTGAGAGGTCGTTGGTTCGAATCTCGAAAAAAAAACATTTTTCTAATAGCGGTCGCCCCTCGGCAGGCAATGGCAAACCTCCGAGGTGTATTTCTGCCATGAAAAAGGTCCTCATAAAAATATCTGCCGTTCGGAGTCGGCTTGAAGCTGTAGGTCCCTCCATTTGTGGAACAACACCAAGACGCACACCACAAATAGGAGGAGGAGCTCGGCCAAACACCTAACAGAAGTGTACGCGCCAATTATTTATTTATTTTTTATACTTTTTTGTGAGATATCGTTTTAAATCAAGCTTATGCGGCCAAATTTTCAGATCCAGATATTCAGGTGCATGTAGTTTGACACATTTGGTGTATAAAACCCTAAATGACCAGGAAATCCTTGGAAAAGTCCTCTTTTCACAGGAATAGATCTTGCGAAGCCAGTCGAACCAGCTAAATGAATGAAATTCTGTTCCAGATATAGAGCTCGTTTTGGTAAAGCCATGATACCCCAAAAGAAATGGATTGATGGAAATTCTTTGTTTTATTTCATTTTTAAAAAGATACTCGTATATGGATAACCCTATAAGAAATTAAACTGAATTAAAAATTTCATTTACCTTACACTTCAGTTTCTATTTTAATTTATAATCCCGCACATCTCAAAACTCACCCTTTAAAATACTCTCTAATGAAAAATTACATTTACTCATATGGATTGGAAAATCTTTCACATCATAAATAGAACATAAAATATTGAAGTCGTTGAAATAGATTTATTTACTTTTCCCCTACTCTTTTGAGAAAAGAGCCAATGAACACGAAGAGAATTTAGCTACATTTTATACATCCTCTTTGTCGCCTCCTGCCTGTGTTGACAAATAAAAAAAAAATCAAAATGCGTAAACGCGATTTAGAAAGCTTGAGCTTTGAAGATTTTGATGACAAATACGTGCGCCATGCATTCATCTCGAAGGTGTTCGCTATTCTATCGGTGAGTGCATAGCAGTACATCAAGTCACAAATGACTCAGCCTTAGTGACCGAGCACCGATGATGATTTCTTTCAGGCACAACTCGTTTTGACACTTGGAGTCGTCAGTATTTTCATCTTCGTTGATGCGGTACAAAATTTTATAATCGAACGTCCTTGGCTTATATGGGTGGCCTTTGGTTGTGTCTTTATTACAATGATACCGATCGCCTGCTGTGAAGGAGTCCGCCGCAGTTATCCCATAAACTTTATACTTCTGATCTTATTAACATTAGCGGAATCGGTTTTGGTAGGTTGTGTTGCCATCAACTACTCACCCGATACGGTTAGTACGTGCAACTTTGAAAATTTGTGTTCAAGGTTATTGCTGAATGTCTACCACTTTCTATCACAGGTTCTATATGCCGTTGGCATAACGACGCTCGTTGTCCTTGTGCTCACTATTTTCGCCTTGCAAACAGCAATCGACTTTACCGCTTGTTGGGCCATACTTTTGGTTGCTTTGATCATTTTGCTTATAATCGGAATAGTAGCCATGTTCTTTCCATCACGTACCTTACTAATAGTTTACTGTTCTCTTGGAATTCTCGTCTTTTCCTTCTACCTAATATATGACATACAATTGATGATTGGCGGCAACCATACATACGCGATTAGTCCAGAGGACTATATTTTTGCAGCGCTAAGTATTTATATAGATATTATCAATCTGTTCCTCTACATTCTTAACTTATTGGGCATCTTAGAAAATTAAATTAAAGGGAAGTAATATACCTATACGCGTTTGGCGGAGACCCGAACAGATGTCGATGTATACTATAAACGTACATATTTTTCATCGTACATTTGTATATTTTTAGCTTTGAATATTTTAATATTTTGCTTTACTGTTTTCATACTGTTTAAATGTATATTAAATATTTTTGAGAAATTAATGGCGCACATAGTATTTTACAATATGAAAGTAAGTAAATTTTAGCTGAGTGTAATCCGAAGAGACCAGTAAAGCACTTACGTAAGTTAGTGCTCAACTTCCTTATCGAGCTAATAATAGTGCATGTGCAAGTGCATTTGAAGATGTCAATGTATTTTAGTGAATAACCCGCACATAGCTAACACACACAATACAGGGAGTCCCATTGAGACTGCCTGTTTTTCGCGCTCAGGTCAACTTACATAACTGTTCAGCGATGAGACCCATTTCTGGCTTAATAGCAACGTCAATAAGCAAAAATACCGTATTTGGGCTGAAGAGTAACCCCACGCCATTCAAGAATAGCGATTACATCCCTAGAAAACAACCGTTTGGTGCGTTCAAAGGGCTGGAGGAATCATCAGCCAATATTTCTTCAAAACGAGTCTGGCGCTAATGTAACAGTAAATAGCGAACGCTGACGCGCCATGATAAACGACTTCTTGAAGCGGAATATTGAAGTTCTTGATCTCCAGAACATTTGGTTCCAACAATACAGCGCTACTTGTCACATAGCCCGTGAAAATATTGATTGTTTTGCATCGCCGTGTCGGTGAGCAATTTATCTCTGGTCTAGGACCAGTGGATTGGCCACCAAGATCGTGTGATATCATACCTTTGGGATTTTATTTGTGGGGGTATGTAAAGTTTAAGTGCTTTGTGGATAAACCAGCATCGATTGAGGCATTGGAAGCCAACATTACTAAAGTTATTCACGAGATACCGACCGAAGTCCTTCAGCGGGTCACTTAAAATTGGTGTATGCGGATGGCCATTGCGGCCAACATTTGAAAAGGATTATCTTTAAAAAATAAATATCATGAATGGTTCTACACAAAAATAATAAATATTGCCCATTCAATTTGAGTTTTCGTTGTTTTATTTCAATTATGAAACCTTAGAGGATCCGGATTCTAAATTGAAATAAAGCAACGAAAACCCCGATCACCCTTTAGAACAAAGTTACTTGTACAACCCAGCACGTTATAGAACCTTTTTTCAGTGAGGCAAAGTTTTAAAATTTTTGTGATACAAAGTTTTATGTTACCAGAAAAAAGTGTTATAAGTCGATTTAGAATATTATTGTTAATGTTCTATAGCAGGTCTGCCCCATTTTTATAAAAAGAAAGGCTAAAATATCTTTTGAAATAAATCATTTGAGAACTAAAATATTCTACGAATAGATAAGTATAAGAATATGACTGAAAATTTCAGTCGGAGTTAATGTAATGGCGCAAAATTAATTACCCTATTTTTGCTAAAAAAATGTTGAGTGATGAAAATCTTTATTTTGACCTTTGCAGCTGATACGGCAGCTGTCTAGTTCACAAGCCTCTAATAAAGCGTTTTTCAGTAAGAGCGCTTCAACTTTTTTTTGAATAAAACACAAACGGTTTGACTTTTTTAACTAATTTTTTTTTTATTGTCGAGTTTGAACATATACATTTAAGTATAAAATTCAATTTCTTTTGCATGACCATCGCGTGCACGTTTTACGAAGTCCAATCGTTGAACCCAATTTTCGACCATTCTTTCGCATAAATCGGCCGAAATTCCAGCAATTTCGCGTTCAATATTGGCTCTGAGCTCACAAATCGTCGCCGGCTTGTTACTGTAGACCAATGACTTCACATAACCCCAAAGAAAATAGTCTAGAGGCGTCAAATCACACGAGCGCGGCGACCATTCGACCGGTCCATTTCTGGAAATAATGCGCTCATCGAACTTACTCTTTTTACAAATCAATTGTAGCGTGTGCTGTGTGGCTTGTGGCCCCGTGCTGTTGAAACCACATGTCGTCTAAGTCCATACCATTCAATTGCGGCCAAAAATAATCGTTTATCATGTCGCGGTATCGATTTCCATTCACAGTAACGTGGCGATCGTTCTCGTCAACGAAAAAATATGGGCCAATTATGCCGCCGGCATGTAAACCGCACCAAACAGTCACTCTTTGTGGGTACATTGGTTTTTCGGCAATCTCTCTTGGATTATCTTTCGCCCAAATGCGGAAATTCTGCTTATTGACGAATCCACTGAAGTGAAAATGTGCGTCCTCACTGAAGATGAAGTGCGCGATATGCATTTTGATTTGAACGCCCGTTTTCACAATAAGCCTGAATAACTTTAACACGTTGCTCAAGTGTGTAGCGTTTCATTATAAAATGTATACTAATGAAGTTTACAAATGACAAGCGAAAAATAAAAAATATTGCGTCGTTCGCCCTCCCTATCGGAAGTTGAAGCGCACCTATTGAAAAACGCTTTATGATTGGCCTACGACCGACCCCATTTGCAAAAATTATAAATCTTTCGATAGGGTAATTAGTTTCGCCCCACCTTGTACTGATATATACGCATTAACTTGTAATTGGTGGGAATACCCGCCTACGCTTCAATAGTGCTCGATTGTATGTGTACAAAAAAGAATTACAAAGTAGATATGTAGAGCATCACTTTTTCTTCGGTACCAAACCTATCGACTCATTTTTGCGCACTACATCTTTTCTAGTTCTAGTTTTCAAAATTGAGAAAAGGTTAGATTATATTGAGAAAGTGTAAATTGAAATTGAGAATTATAAGTTCAAAATGAATGAAATGGGGGTAAGGGATAAAAATCGATTTTTTTTTTTGCATGTTATTGTAGTAAAACATTTCTTTTCTCATTATGAACTTGAAGAGGTGCATGTCTACAAGCTATCATATTTCAGGACTGGTCGAAAAGTATGAGTTTAGATCGTTAGGCGGTCCCATTTTGACACCCGTTGGTTATATGATTACTTAATTATGTATGTTCATGCATACGTACCAAAGATTTTGCTTCACATTTAGACGACGAACCCAATCTAAAACGTGTTACAGCACGCTCGATCCGTTGTTACCCAGTAGCTGAAGTTACCGGGCCTGCTATACACAATTGTATTTATGCAGGTAGTTGCCAAAGTGCCTGAGACTCTGTTAAAACTAGTGCATAAGTATGTACGTGTTATAACTAACTGTGCTTTGATAGACGACATGTTCGTCGAGGGGAGAGTGATTATAAATTATCTAATGAGTTATTATTCGCTTGATCTCAAGGCAGAAATTGATGGTGTTTATGAATGTTCTTAAATAAACAGGAACAGGGGCGTACCTGGAGGACGTAGCGCCCATGGCAGCGAACAATTTTTTCAGTTTCATCCCTTTCTACACTTAATAACGCCAAATCGCACAATATTTCTTCACCCATTGTAGCTCTTGAATAAGACAGTATAAGTTTTAACTAGCTGAAGGATCTCTCGCAGCTAGCAATGGAAACTGGTATTGTCAATAGAATTTGAATTGCGACGCGAAGATTCGGGAACACGCTTTCATCTCCGAACTCAACAGTGAATTCGACGAATGTTTCTGGACTTGAAATGGTGTTTTTTCGGCTCGTGAGCAACATCCTGCAGTCAAGAATTTCTTCATAAAGTTCATTTCCATCAATATCACTCACGTAAATAGAATTGACCTAACTCATTGCACTTTTTTTGAGATCGTATTCTTTTTCCTGATAAATAAGACCTTTGGCATCGAGAAGGAATACAAATTTTTCATCGATTTCATTCAACCGTACGAATCTGCCGTTCATTTCTTGAAATAGTCGATCAACTGTTTCTTTCAAGACCCTTTTCATTTCTTCGATGGCACTCAAACCTGCATCAATCGAAATTTCACCATACATATTTTTTATTCTATTCAACAATATTTCACTGTATTGAGAAAAAGAAGATGAAAAACACTGAGCGAAGATTATGTTTACACCAGAAGTACCGTGACGTAGCAAGTTAGTTGCATGCAAAGATGTAAAATGTCCAGAAGGGGGGCGGTCCTTCGCTTCCCACCTCGGTGTTTTCTCTCGATCACACACACTGCTTTCTCCGTCGCACTCGCGCCCCTCCACGTTGTTCGAAGTTTTTCGAATCACCGGCAGTCATTAGCTAAACCGGCTTTGACTTAAGGGGGTATTCTAGTCTAGAAATTTGAAAAAATCGAAAATTTTTGTTTTCAAAATTCGATAGTTTAGGTATTCAAAAATATCTCCCTAAAAGGATTTTGCAAAATTCGAATTATTTTCGAAATTACAACTATTTTTGTGACGCGACAGTTAGACTGGTTTGAGCGGACGGCGAAATTCAAACGCGTGTTTCTCGAAACTACTTCGTTCGATACGGTCGGCACGATATCTCAAGTTCTAATCAACCGATTTGCTTGAAATTTGTCATGAATATTCCTTAAATATGTCTCTATCGTATGAAGCTCGAAAAACTCAATTTTTTAATATGTGTAAACAATTCGAGAAAGCTTAAAAATAAGAGAAAAATCGACCTCAATTTTTTGAGTAGCCGCCATTTTATGGGAAAAATTTTTTTTCCGTTTTTTCTGGTTCATACGATAATGACATTCATATTAATTAAGAATTTGTATTTCTTTTTTTTCAGATGACCACAAGGGTAGAAATCGTGACGACGGGGACACTGCCTTTTTTCCCCCCTTCCACTTCAAGGACGCATAACTCCATGAAAATTCATTTTTTTTTTCAAATTTATTTTGTGTGCTCCTAATATATGAATAAATAAATGATAAAAAAATGTATCGTAAAAATATCAATAGCTTTTTTTTTTATTCATCGTCAAAAAATGCTCGAAATTCGGGCCTCTAGACTAGAATACCCCCTTAAAACAGCGTAGAGGGACGCGGACAGTATACGTTTCAGTTTTTCTCGCTGCCGAGTATACAGATTACAGAGTCGACTATCCTGACTTCTTATATCTTTATTTCAAACTGAAGTTCAAAATTGCGATTGAGGTGTCACTTTGCCAGTTTGTTCGTTTTGGCCGGAGTTACAGCACACATAATGGATAAGCTTGTCGAAAAGGATCAGTCTGCACTTATTATGAATAACAGATATAATTTTTCTAAGCAGATATCCAACCGTCATAGTTTTTTGGCCAAACTGACTAGCGGTTTTAGACCAAATGAGAAGAAAATTCAATTCTCGCAGTCAAAGCAATACGAGTCTTCAGCTTCAATTTGAAAAATGGCACATACAGATGTAAATGCTGTTAAAGGCTTATAAAAATTAGATAGGAAGACTTATAAATTAAATGCTTAAATATGTCGTTGGCCTGTATACTCGTACTTCAAGACTTTTTAAAGACCAATTACTTCGGACTTTTTAACCCCGGTATTAAAGCAACCGGATGGTTTGAAAAGGAACACGTAGAGTAAGGATAAGCTCCAGTGGTATCACAATGGACCTGCCGAAGGTCTAAGTGTGTCTTGCGACAACCACCCTACCTACCTACCTACCTACCCCGGTACAACATTACCATAATTGTTGTTTTAAAACAGCATAAACATTCCCCATACATCATCGAGAAATTCTACTGTAGAGACAGGTCTTGGCCGGATATAAATCAGGGACGTTCCGGTTACGTAGAGCCGACCGACTGTCGTGGGAACGTCTAATCTATGGAGTTTAAACTCTTCGTTATTGTGCTTAAGAACAACCCTGCAACAAATCGGTCTATTTCATGTCTAGCTGAGAACAAGACATTTTAATGGCAGTTAACTAAAGTTAACAAATTAAGTCTCTTCTTAATGGCAACCTCATTTCATTAAATGACGCAATGGACTGGCGGTCCCTTACAAACCGAGTCAGATTCAGCAGACGCCATACAACGTTTGGGATTGAAATATCGATTTTTTTTATATTTTGACAGCTAAAATAACATCCTTGATGTATCAGGAATTTAGTTTATGATTTGATATTTACAGAAAGGATCGCTTTTCGCTTGAGCAAAGTTGGGAAATATTAAAAACCAAAGCGCGTCGATACAAGGTGATATCACTAGAGCTGATTTTACCTGCTTCTTTATTGTTGACTGCCTAATTTTTTGCGTTTTAGGAATGGCGGCAGTTTCGGATTCTATTTGCGCGTCTTTATAGTTTTTCCTCAATTGTTATAAGAATATCTCCTGGTCTGGTTTTATTGCAATGCCACGTTTTTTGCCTCTTAATTTCTTCGTACGAGTACATGAATCTATTTGGAAAATTTTGGTGTTTAATTTTTCAGTTTATTACTTGTGTCGGTTTTATTAGATATTTTAAGAAAAATGTAAAGTGGAGATTCAATTAAATCAATCTGCGTAGATTTCAAGTTACATAATTCTTCATTTTACCGCATTAAAAAACAAGATAATGCTTTTAAAAATTGTATACCCGAAAATACAGAAAGTGCGTAATAAATTGTTTTCAAATCAAAAAATAACAATGTCAACTCAAATTTAAATATCTGCGGAAATTTTGCGATCGAAAGGAAATCAGTTTCAATCCAAAATTTATCCAACAGATTTCAAACAGAGTTTCAATTCTAGTGAGTAAGAATGAAATTATGGATTTAGTTATCGCGAATCTTCACCTTCCGCCGCAGCCCGTGTTTTTAATCAACGGCAAAAATAAACGTTAATGTATGAATTCGACTTGCGAAAAGAACTAAAAAAAGAGGTTGTCTGTAAAGTCGGTTTACTGACGATAGTTTAACGTGATAACGTCATAAGAAAATACTGATTGAATGGTTGCATTTTTCAAAAGAAAATTTTAATTTTATTTGTTTGATAGATATTTGTATGGATATAGAGAATGAGTTAACATTAACATAACATAACATAACATAACATAACTTAACATAACATAACATAACATAACATAACATAACATAACATAACATAACATAACATAACATAACATAACATAACATAACATAACATAACATAACATAACATAACATAACATAACATAACATAACATAACATAACATAACATAACATAACATAACATAACATAACATAACATAACATAACATAACATAACATAACACAACATAACATAACATAACATAACATAACATAACATAACACAACATAACATAACATAACATAACATAACATAACATAACATGACATGACATGACATAACAGAACAGAACATAACATAACATAACATAACATATCATAACATATCATAACATAACATAACATGCTGTTCAAGCAAGGTAGCGCCGCATAAGCAAGATAACGACGCATTTTTTGGTGCGTGCAGCCGGCTACATAGAATTATTATGTCACGTCAAAAAATAATAATAACATTAAAACAACAGGTATTATTAACAAACTTGGTTTTATTTTAAGTTCTTCAAGTAAATCAAATTAATAATAATCAATAAGAAGGCATATGCAAATACAAATACGTGAATTTATATATGTACATATGCGCATATACATACACATATACGCTCAGTTAAGTAGGAGAGAGCAAGATGTCGAACGTTGCCGTTCGTTTGCTTCGTTTGCTTTGTCGTTCGTTCCGCGCTTTCGCTTGCAGTTCATTCAAGGTAACGGCAATGAGCAAGGTAACGACAAATGAGCAAGGTAACGGCAATGAGCAAGGTAACACTAATGAGCAAGGTAACGGCAATGAGCAAGGTAACGACACATTTTTTCGTGCGTGCAGCCGGCTAAATCGAATTATAAGACGTTATCACGTCAAAATGATAAAAGCTTGCATTTTACTTCATTAGACTATTTTTGGTGGAGCGCCCTTAAGGATAAATGTTGCGCCAGCCATCCAGAGAGTTGAAACTTGAAATCAAAGTTGCCATTGATGGGGTAAGTGCCGAAACTCGTGAATATGTACTGAGAATTTGTGTTAACAGAATGGGCTACTGTACAGTCAGATATGATCAAGATATTTGAATAAAATTAAGTACCAATTTAAGATATGCGTAACTCGATGTTATTCTACAAATGGTACCGCCTGTTCACGGTAGATGGTTTTTTATGAGAAGCCTTTTCATTGCAGAAATACACTAAGAGGTTTGGCATTCCCTGTCTAGAAGCGGCCGCTATTAGAAAAAACAATATCTATCATATCGGTGTGAAATCATGAATACAGGGAGTTTCGAACCCGGGCACTAGCGAATGGTAGCCTCGCGCCAACCCATTCCTCCACGGTGGTTGATTTATAAGTAAATTAAATTCCAAACTCTAAATGGACTACTTCGCATTCTCTGCTGTCAACTCTACTTTCTGTATAATAATCAATTTTGGGACTGCAACAACTTCCCGACTGTGAATAAATTTGTTTATGATTTTTTTCATTTATTATCATAAATCACACAATAATAAAATTACTCTTCTACACAGAGCTGTAGCAAGCAAAGGTTTTAGCTACTAGATAAATTATTTGCTGCCATTAAAACTGTCAGGAAGGGAAACTTGTGGGACTAGTACTGCTTTCAGACTGTACCAATTCTTATTCCCTTGGTAAGTTCGCAGCATACGCACGTACATGCATACACATGTGTTTGAAAATAGGGAACCCATGTGGTCTCTGGATATCCCATTGAGACGAAGACCTTGCCAAAGCTATGGTAGCCAATTAATTATAAAGGCTAGTGTGCCCATAATATAATTATGACCAATTGAATTTGCAAATGAAAATAGCGACAGAGCGGCTGAGATTCGCACATTAGGGGAAGAATGAATCGGTGTTCATAAGAGCCACCATTGCGCTGAAAAGATTTTACCGGCAGCTAAATGCACACAAATATGCAAAATTAAGCATTCGCGAAAACGTTTAGGGTGGTCTCCGATGAATGTTTTCCACTAATTTCATTTGTGACGCGCGCGTTCAGTTCCAAGTGGACTTTTGTATCGCACGGGTTTTTTTTTTTTTGCTGCCTCGCAGTCGCTCTCGAGAAGCAGCTAATTAAGGAGTTATGAAAATTCGTTTAACCGTCTAATTATCCTACCATCCATGGATTTCGATGAAGTACTTAAAGAGGTCGGATCCTTTGGTTTGTACCAGAAAATCATCATTTGCTCGGTGCTCTTGCCCGCAGCGCTGCCTTGTGCCTTCCATGCCTACAGGTGAATTTGGAGCTAATTTGAGCTCAAAACGGAAGCTTGTTTTAAAATACTTATAGCTTATTAACTATAATTAAAAACAATAGTCAATTATTTATCGCAGCAACGCCAAAGCACTGGTGTCGTGTACCCGAACTGGAGCCATGGGCGCAGGACTATCGAACGCTGGTGAAAAACCTCAGCATACCTATAAATATGATCAATAGCAGTGTGGAATATGCCAGCTGTACGATGTACCATCGGAATTACTCGGATATTGTGAGATATATGGAATACCGCACCCCAATAGAGTTGCAACAAGACAAGGTTTGGCAAATCGGAAATCCGGGACGTGCACAAGTACTGCAATGTCAGCATGGCTGGTATTACGATCGCACTATGTATGCAAGCACAGTGGTCACAGAGGTAAAATTGAATTCAATAGTTTGTAAAAAACAATTCTTATCGGGTCACAATCTTAGTGGAATCTTGTGTGCGACCAGAGCTTCTTGGTCACTCTTGCTTTGGTTCTCTTTGGCGTTGCAGGCTTGATCGGCAACTACGTGTTTGGCTATTTGCAAGATATGTGGGGTCGTCGCCCCTCATTTTATGTTTATCTTCTTATAGAGATTGTAGCATGTGCAGCCAGTGCCTTCGCTTGGAACTACTACTCCTGGTTGAGTATGCGTTTTGTGGTGGGTCTTACCGTGCCAGCCATACTCGCAAGCCCATATGTCCTTGGTAAGCTGATGTGTGCTAAGTACTCTCTCATTCTATTCTAACTCTGTCTTCATAGCTATTGAACTAGTCGGTCCTGAACAGCGCGTCTTCTGTACAATTGTCTCTAATATCGCTTACTCATGTGGTCTGGTACTACTCGCTGGCATAGTCTATTTAATACGGGATTGGCGCTTTCTCACCCTAACCGTATCGCTGCCATTGCTATTGCTTTTTTCTTGCTATTTCGTGCTACCAGAGTCTCCACGCTGGCTGATCGCAGTGGGTAAAACACGGCAGGCGGCACGCATCTTGAAAACTATCGCTCGTGTCAACGGTCATAATATTCCGCCAGATTTTGTTAAACTCGTGCATCAAAAGTTACAGCAAGCAGAAGCGGCAATAGGTAAAGAAGCGGAAACCACCTATGGCATTTTGGATTTATTTCGAACTACAAATATGCGCCGCAAAACGTTGATTATAACGCTCATTTGGTTCGCAAACACCAGCGTGTATGTAGGTTTAAGCTATTATGCACCAGCTTTGGGTGGCGATGAAATATGGAACTTTTTTCTCGCTGGTATTGTAGAGCTACCCACCTACATAATGCTTTGGCCAGGCTTAAGCTACTTCGGCCGGCGTTGGATACTTTGCATATCAATGTTGGTAGGGGGTGTGGCATGTGTTTTGACATTGTTGTACGATGAGCAGCCAGAGGCGATGCTGTTGCTTTATTGCATTGGCAAGATGGGCATTTCTTCGGCATTTGTAGTGCTGCCGTTACTCGCCTCTGAACTTTATCCGACTGTAGTGCGTGGCCTAGGCATGAGCTTTAGTTCGGTTGTTGCGATGATCGGACCAATTGTCATACCCATTATTAATCACATGGTAAGTAGTGGATTTCAACTACTCCCACATTTTTCAGCATATCCTGCCTGTTCCGCCCTTTTTAGGGTCAGCGTATGTTGGTACTTCCGCTAATTATAATGGGCGCCCTATTAATAATCGGCGGCTTTGCTAGTCTTTTCTTGCCGGAGACGCGTGGCAAAAATTTACCACAAACCATCGAAGAGGGCGAATCAGTGCCATTGAAATTTTTCAATTGTTGTTGCTGTTGTTGTTGTACAAAAACGCCGCGCAGTACCGATCTGAATAATTCGGCCTTGATTGCGAAATACAAGCGACAGCGTGAACGAGAACGAGAACAAATAGGACGGGGGCGTCGACAGCCAATAACAGTATGCAGTATTTGTAAGAATGAAATTAAGGAGACGTGACAACTTTAATAAAATTAATTTTATGTGCAATATTAGAGTTAGAATTTACAGTTAGTAAGAATAAAATACAATAATTTGTAGAAAATATGAGTCTTTGTCGAACAAAAGCGCTTAAAACAAAGTCAACTAATTTCAAATAAAATATTTTTTTAATTTTAGGTTATAATTTACAATTGATCGCATGGTAAACAGGACTCTTTTCAGGAATCGAAAATTTTTTATATCAAAAAACCTCTCGAGTTGTCTATTAAAATTCGTTCAGTTTTTTGTACTTACATACATACATACATATGTAACATACATATGGGAAATATTGAAAACCTATTTCGAAAGTGGTGAGTCTTCTTCTTCTTTTCTGATTTTCACATCGGTGGCTACGTCAATAAGCGGATTTGGGGCTCAGAAAATCCACACGTTACTGTAGAGAAGCAAATGCATCCTCAACGAGTCACTGGCATCATCGGGCCATTTTTTCGAAAATGAGCGAGGAGCTGCGGATACAGTAAATGGCGAGCGTTACCGTGATATGCTCAACGAGTTTTTGTTTCCAAAAATTTAAGAGGATGACATGGACGACATTTGGTTTCAACAACGGTGCAACTTGTCACACTGCCAAAGTTACACTCGAGCTTTTGGCTACTGTTTTTGAAAACCGACTAATCAGCCGAAATTCCGATATCAATTGGCCACCTCGGAGCTGTGATTTAAACCCGTTGGACTATTTTTTGTGGGGAGCCGTTAAGGACAAATGCTATGCAAACCATCCAGAGACGATTGATGCTTTAAAACATGAAATCGAAGTTGCCATTCATGAAATTAGAGCCCAAACAATCGAAAATGTGCTTAAAAATTGGGTTGATCGAATGGCCTACTGTAAAGCCAGTCGTGGCAGTCATTTGAACGATATTATTTTTCATTCCTAAATGACAATGTTCAATCTTCAAAATAAACAAAAAAGTTTGAAAAAATATTGATTAGTTTTATTTTATAGCCGATTCAAAAACCAAATTTTACATGGCCCACCCTATATATTAAAGTTCTTCATCCGTCCTACTCAAAATTAAGGCATTTTTTTGACGGGGGAAATTTGGGCTGCCACAATAATATCAAAAAGTGATTCTTAAAAAGTGTGGCATCATAAATTGATGTAAAAACCGCAAGTGCTAAACAAATTAAATTATTTTTAAGTCGGTAGACAATCCCGACAATAATGATGGATAATTTTTTGACGTGATAACGTCTTATAATTCGATTTAGCCGGCTGCACGCACGAAAAAATGTGTCGTTACCTTGCTCATTAGTGTTACCTTGCTCATTTGTCGTTACCTTGCTCATTTGTCGTTACCTTGCTCATTGCCGTTACCTGGAATGAACTGCAAGCGAAAGCGCGGAACGAACAAAGCAAACGAACGGCAACGTTCGACATCTTGCTCTCTCCTACTTAAGTGAGCGTATATATGTATGTATATGCGCATATGTACATATATAAATTCACGTATTTGTATTTGCATATGCCTTCTTATTGATTATTATTAATTTGATTTACTTGAAGAATTTAAAATAAAACCAAGTTTGTTAATAATACCTGTTGTTTTAATGTTATTATTATTAATTTTTTTATTATATATGAAGGAAAAAATGTATGGTATAATATAATATATTAATATTTACCATATACCTTATAAGATATGTTGTATACTAATATATATATATAAACATGCATATACATATAAAATTTCGCGCAATTTTCAAAAAGAACAAATCTATATGTAAAGATGCATACAAATCATATGGACATATCAAATATACGAAACTATTCCGTACGCAAGCAAATGTAAGCTAATGTGCTTGAACTGCAAGCGAGAGCGCGGAACGAACGACAAAGAGCACAATCGGCCCCCGCGTTCGGCAACGTTCGACATCTGGCTCTGTCCTGCTTGAGTGAGCATATATATGTATGTATATGCGCATATGTAGGTATATAAATTAACATACTTGTATTTGCATATGCCTTCTTCCTGTGTGCATGGTAATGAACCATTTCTCTGTTGAGAATAGGACGCTGATAGAAAAAGTAGGAAATGAAAGGGAGTGTTTCGAGTGTAAAGTGTCTTGAAAAAGGCAAATCGATGATGGTGCCTCTTAGTGTTGTTGACTTATTAACGTCTGATGCACAATCGAAATTGAAGATATCTTTCATGAATTTGATAAATGTTTCGTCATTTTTCACGTTTGTGTAAATGTAACTTGATCAATTCCATTGCAATTCCATTTACCTCCTCCTCTATATCCATACAAAATATCTATCAAACAAATAAAATTAAAATTTTGTTTTGAAAATTACAACCTTTCCATCAATATTTTCTTATGACGTTGTCACGTTAAACTATCGTCAGTAAACCGACTTTACAGACAACCTCTTTTTGGATTTATAATACCCACAGTTGCAGCTGAGATATACATACGTCATCCTAGAACACTACTTTTCGAATAGACTTTCAAGCAGTGAGGCTGCATTTAAATTACTTGGTTTACAAGGCTAGAGGCTAGAGGCTACAAGGGTAAATCACATGACTTTGGCGACCAGTGTACCAATGAATTTCTGAAGCTTTCAATCACCAAACATTTTCTTCAACAAACCAATGGTTTTTCTGCGAGTCTGGTGTCTATTAAGAGTTTGAAGACTGGAAATGATATCACAAAACATAATTATTTTTAGAATTATTATTTTATTCTAATCTGGTAGATAATTTCATCTATTTTTTAATATGATATCTCGAATATGTCCGCCCCTACGGCTACGAGTTACATGGTACGCTCGATCAGTCCAATTATTAACTACTTTTTCCAATAAATCTGGCCATATGACGTCAATGGTGGTTTGAATATTACAATAAATCGATTGTTAAGCGCGCTATATGGCAAGTTGGCCCGTCTTGTTGGAACCAAATGTCGTTGATGTTTAGCTGATTAATAGCTGGAAACAAAAATTCAGTGAGCATGGCTCGATAGTGCTTGTCTTTTACCGAAAGAAATAAGGACCGATGATGTCCAAGGCGGCGACCTGGAGAACAGATTTTTTTTTTCAAGTAAATTTCCACAATTTAAGGCGTTGGCACCATTAACGTTCTCTCGTATACAATTCTCAACTGTCACACTACAGTTATCGATATCGATAGTTCTCAAGCAGCAAAAATAACACCCGATATTACTATCATCTATACATCGATAATTTGTTATGCAAAATGTTATATCTAATCGATAACTTTGGTATATGTCGAATTGTCGCACTATACCAACAAAATATTCACATGTTTAAACGTCAAAAATCTTGGCAAACAACCAAGCTCCAATGTTGGATTTAGCTGAAAATAATATCGAGGATATAGAGGATCTCATCTCAGAAGACGATGTGAAACCACGTGATCGCTATAACAATAAAAAGAGTGTATCCGTCCGCCCAAAGAAGCGTCCAAAAATTACTTGTAATGATGCAGATGGCATACATCAAGATAGGCAGTTTCCAGAGAAAAGAACTTACGAAAGCGTGATACCAGGGACTCAGACGGTGTATGTGAAAACGTGGGGATGTGCACACAACAACTCCGACTCCGAATACATGGCTGGGCAACTTGCTGCATACGGCTACAACCTAACAAACAGCAAGGACGATGCCGATCTTTGGTTACTTAACAGTTGTACGGTGAAAAATCCATCTGAGGATACTTTTCGAAATGAAATTCAATCTGGAATGGCTAATGGAAAACATGTTGTGGTAGCAGGATGTGTACCGCAGGGTGCACCCAAGTCGGATTACCTACGTGGATTATCGGTTATTGGCGTTCAGCAGATTGATAGGGTCGTGGAGGTAGTAGAAGAAACATTAAAAGGCCATAGCGTACGGCTTTTACAAAATAAAAAAGAGCAAGGCAAGCGTGTAGCCGGTGCACGACTAGCCTTACCAAAGGTGCGTAAGAATCCTTTGATCGAAATTATACCTATCAACACAGGTTGCCTTAACCAGTGCACCTACTGTAAGACGAAACATGCACGGGGAGATCTTGCTAGTTATCCGCCGCAAGAAATTGTGGAACGTGCTGAGCAAGCCTTTGCTGAAGGTTGCTGTGAAATATGGTTAACATCGGAAGATACTGGCGCATACGGGCGAGACATTGGCACTTCACTGCCAGAACTTTTGTGGCAACTAGTTGAAGTCATACCAGAACACTGTATGCTGCGTGTAGGTATGACTAATCCACCTTACATACTGGAACATTTGGAAGAAATTGCCAAAGTACTGAATCATCCAAGAGTATACGCATTTCTTCATGTACCCGTGCAAAGTGGAAGCGACTCAGTTTTAGGGGATATGAAACGCGAATATTGCCGTAGTGAATTCGAGCATGTTGTTGATTTTCTTCGCGCCCGTGTACCAGGAGTCACCATTGCCACTGACATAATTTGTGGGTTTCCAACAGAAACAGAAGAAGACTTCGAGGAAACAATGCAAATGTGCGCCAAATATCGCTTTCCTAGCTTATTTATCAATCAATTCTTTCCACGACCCGGTACACCAGCTGCCAAAATGCAACGGATACCAGCACATCTGGTAAAGAAACGTACAAAACGGCTAACAGATCTATTTAACAGCTATTCACCATATGATGGTCGCGCAGGCGAAGAGTCCACAGTGTTGGTAACGGAAATATCACACGATAAACAACACTATGTCGGACATAATAAAAGCTACGAACAGATTTTGTTGCCTATGCGGGAAAATCTGCTTGGCACTGCGGTGCGAGTACGCATTTCAGACACCAGCAAATTCAGTATGATGGGAGAAATCATTGACGATGAATCTGATTGGACACGCTGTACTGTAAAACAGGAGCAGAATGGTCACATTCAAAATGGCAAGATAGCAAGCCCTTTGGAGAGTGAGAGTGAAAAAGAGGACGTCGTACGCAAGTATGTCGGTTTCGGATTGATATTACTGTTCATAGCGTTTATGTTCCAATTGTTGATTAAGTTTTTATAGTTATTTAAAAAACAATAAAACAGCGCTAAAGAAAAAACACATAATTCAAATTTTAAAAAATTTAAACGTTGAACTCGTATTGCTTGGATGGTAGATATTTGATTATGAGAGCCCGAATATTATTTTTTTAGTAGGCACCGCGTTTGGAAACCTGAAGCTGTTGTTGTTATTGTTTTAGCAGTAATAGAAGCCCCGTCAATGTAGGGTCTATCACCGGTCGTCTTCGTCTGGCTCATTTAAAGGTAGGCCCAAGAAACGCTGTCCGTATGGCAGTATTTTGGCATGTCTGTAGCGTTATCCACTGCATGTCACTAGTTCCAGGCGACCAGACAGGCGCAGCATAGTTTAGAACCGGCCGACCAATTGGCTTAAATGTCGATAGCAACAGTTCTTTGTTGTTGTAGCAGTACCTTTGCCCTGTCAGTGTAGCGCAATTACCGGTCGTCTTCGTCTAGCTCATCTAACGGCAGGCCCAGGAAACTAGCTGGATCCAGGACTTGTTGGGTGCAGAGGGAGGGGGTGTTAGATGAGTGGACGGTTCTTTGTCTTCGGCCCAAGTGCTGCCAGCAAGCGATTTGAGGATCTTTTTGCGATTTTGGATCTTAGTGGCAATTGCAGTTGAGTGATCTGAGAAGGAGAGCAAACTGTCGAAGGTTACACCCAAAATTGAGGGGCAGTTTGACCTCCTTTGCCCAGGTGGTAAAAAAGATCGCCGTGGATTTAGCGGGGGAAAGTTGGAGATTCCTCGCAGTGAAAAAGCGAGAAAGGTCGGTGAGATAGTTGTTCACTTTGGAGCACAGGCCATCGATGTCATTGCCCGTCGCCATTACCGTGCAGTCGTCAGCGTATGAGACCACGGTGACTCCCTCTGGTGGTTGGGGGAAGCCCTGAAGCTGTTATCAACAAATATGGTTATTGTATGCTCCAAAAAATTGCAGTAAAAAAAATTAATACTCAGTTCATATTTTTTATTTCTCATTCTGTATTATATGAAGTCATTCTCTTAAGCTAAAATGGCTAAAGGTAATCATCAGAAGGTTCGGTACCGAAATAGCGATCGCCGAAATTACCAATACCGGGTATCACGTAAAATTTATCATTCACCTCTGGATCCAGTGCTGAGGTCACAATTTTCACTTTCGGGAAAGCATACGCAATCGAGTGTACACCAATTTCAGCCATCAACAATGAAGCTAATATTATATTCTCTTCGGGCACATCATGATCCAGTAACACACGCAATGCCATCATAGCAGCAGCACCCGTTGCCACCGTGGCATCCATTAATATTACTTTATAATCTTTTATATCTTTAGGTAAGCGTAAATAATACAGCTCGGGCTCGCCAGTATTTTGATTTGTTTGTATGAGTATCTTGCCAATGCGAATATCTTTGCAAACATCACATACAGCCTGCTCCATTGTTTCACCGGCACGCAGAATTGATACGCCGCATATTTTGCGAGAACCCATGCGTTTTCCTGCAAGAATATATTCAAGTGTAAGTCAAATTTACTTAATCTCTATGAAATTAATATTTATACTCTAAGTATTGTACTCTCGACTTACCTTCATAGAGCACGCCTTGTGGTGTTTCCACAGTTGTTGTTTTGAATGGAAAAAGACTCAATGCATATTCAATAACCAAGCGTATAAGACGCTTAGAATAAAATATGAATTCGTCTCTGGAAGTGCTGCGACAGCGTATAAAAGTGTGCAGCCCTTTAATTTGTGGTGTCGGTGGCAGTAGGTGTAGCGAGTCTGGCATAGGTTGGTCCTTATAGGAATTCACTAATGTTTCACGCAATTTGAAACCACGCTATATTGCAAAAAAATAAGTATTTAGATTCATACAGCCCATTCCAATATGTGTACAACTAACCAATTGCAACTGTGTATGTACATGTTGAACTATGAGATGTATGGCTACTTTATTTTCGCCACCGCGTGGTACAATGATATCGGCATGCGCCATTGTTGGTGCAATATAATTGGCATAGGAAGGTTTGACCATGTTCAAATACTGTTTAAGTACACCACTGAGATCGCGCCCACGTTGAGAAATGTCTCTGGAAAATAAATTTTAAAATTATGAGATTATTTAAAAAAAAAAAAAATCGTGAGTATTAGTAAGTATTAGTGTTAAATAAATACAGTATAGGCGCTTACATTTAAGTTGACATATTTATGTATGTAAATCTAAAATCCAATTTGGTCTCTATAATTTGCGTACCTGGCTTCAAATTACCTTTCCGTTTCTCTCTTTCGTATTTACTTTTACGTAATTGTTGTTGTTGTTTTTTCAAAAAGCTACGCTTTATTTATATTAGTAACTACTTTTTATTTGCACTGGAACACAGTGCAGAGTTAAGAGTTAATAAAAATCATGAAATAGTACCTTCGGATAACGTTTCGCGGTGCCCCCAGCCTAATCAAATTTGGAAAAATAAACGAAATTTTACACAGCTCTTAATAAACTTCATAAATCAAAGATTTTAAGTATTATGTTTGCAACTTGTTTTTAACTACAGTACCAAAGTAAAATAATAATAATTTAAATAAGAAATAATAAAAACCGACAAACCTGACCACCTACAATGCAAACTCGTCACTGAAAGTGATTTAATGTTACAGAATGCAAACATTTATTGGCCTTTCGTGCAGGGGAGGGTTTCCTAAACTAGATGAAAGGTCTTTTAAAAAAGTAACTTCTACCGCTTGTCCAGTTTGTAACTTGGATGTCCCAGAAAATATTCAGCACGTCATCGGTACCTGTCCTGTCTATACATATTTTCGATGTGAACATTCTGGTGAAATGACATTGGATCTCCTAAATACAAACATGATTTTGAACGGTAGTGATTACAAAGCTCTGAACAAATTCTTATCTAGCTGCCTCAAATACAGGGGGATTGTTCTTAATGAATTCTCGTTATTTGTTGTGCACTGATTGATTTATATTTTCATTTTAGGATTAGTTTTTTAATAAGTAAAAAAAGTGCCATGTGCCAAAATAATATTTTTATTTATTATACCTCCTATATACAACCTATTATATACAACTTATGTTACAGTCGTACGTTCTGTTATTTATTTTTTACTATGTCATTGTAATTATTTGAATTTAATATGAAATAAAGAACAACAATACGAGTGTATTTACGTACATAATTTTGGGAAGTGAAAATTAAAAGGTTGAATTTAATGATTTTGGAGCACCTCTTAATATACGATGAGGTAAGTAATATTTTGCACCCTTATTTCTGAGATAAAAAGCCAAGTATCTGCAGGTCTTCCAAAAGTGATTTAAAACGAGAAAATCACTCACCCCAATGTACATACATACATATGTATGAATACGTATGTATTTGCAATTAAATTAGCTATAACTTTTAACAACCGGTCCATAAGCATTATATGCATGGAATTGTTACAGCAACACAAAAGTGCAACAGAATAATTGCCAGTTTTGCCGCTAGGAAAAAATTAATTGGAATGTATGCAAGCTTGCGTGACTCATTGTATGTATGTATGTATATGAAATATTAATTATGGTAATGTAATACATGTGACTGCTACAACAAAAAAAAGTATTTTCCGGAATTAGAACTTAAATACGTTTGAAAATAAACGATTACATAAAAGGTCACAGCTGATGTGACTCTTTCGAAAAATCATTTTCAAAAATGTATAAGTAAAATGATTTATAATGATGAAATTTATAGCGTATTTCTCCCCAACGTAATTTGAAAATGGTATGATGCCAGATCAACTTGTTTGGTATCTGTTTTTTTCCTCCACTTTTTTGTTTAGATGAAAAATGTCAAAATTACAGATTTTGAACCGTTATTTGAAATATTTCCACGCAACTCCGCAATTTTGTGAAATTTCAATTTTTCCACATTTATTTCATTGTGCAAGAAATGTATTCAATTTTAACAGCATTTTTTGTTTATCGCCTAGCACCGTCAACAAAAAAAATTACAAAAATCAACAGTTTTTTTAAGTCACTTGAATTTTGCTCTTTTTTATATATACTAAAACTCAATGGGCTATAAAATTGAAAAATTGCATACAAAGTTTGAATTTTTGCTTTATATGGTTTTTGATGCATCGGGTTTTTTTTTAGCTGCATGAGAACTATCGATATAGATGTCTATGGTTTGGCAGCTAAGAATGGCAAACTTTGTTGGCATTCCTGTTCAGTAAAGTTTGGCAAGTCATCATGAATCGTTTAACGCCAGAGCAACGCTTCCAAATTGTGGAAATTTACTTTGAAAAAATAAAATAAATGATCTCGAAGTTCATAGAGCACTGGCGGTTTCATCGTTCCTTATTTCTTTCGAAATGCGGAAAGAGCTGCCGTTACGGTAAATGGCGTGCCATGCTAATTGAATTTTTGTTTCAAGCCACAATTGATGACCAGATTTATTGTAAAAAGTAGTCAAAAATTGGACTGATCGATTGGACCTTGTAACTCGTAGGCGCGGCGGGCATATGCCAGATATCGTATTCAAAAAATAAATGCCATGAAATTATGTACCAGATAATAATAAAATGTACTCCAATAATAATTATGTTTTGTATTATCATTTTAAGTTCTCAAACTCTTAAAGGAACACCCAATAGTATGAAATATATTATGTGTTTATAATTTTGAAACGGGGTGTATATCGTAAAAATTAAATTAATTTATTTGATTACCTTTTGAGACGCCTTGCTAAACGTATATCTGCATCGGTGTCAACAAACACTTTCATATCTAAAAGTTTAAGTACTTCTGTGCTGTGAAATGCTAAAATACCTTCAAATATTATGACATTTGCGCCATACATAGTTTTCTACAAAGTAAACATTTCGATAAGATTAAAAATACAATATAATAAATATATATTCATGCATATGAACTGGATGAGACCTACAGTCTTTGATTCACGTGAATGTGTTACAAAATTATAGATGGGCACCTCCACCATGCGACCCTCCTTTAGTTTCGTCAACACCTCCACCAATAAGTCTATATCAAATGCGTCTGGATGATCAAAATTATATTCGTTCAATAACGCTTGCTCATGCTGTTTCTCTGTTAATATCTATACAACAAAATATTATAATATTAATAAAATGTGCAAAATAAAATCACTTTGTTCTATGTACAACCGTTGAAAAATACTTAAGAACGATGCGTTGGCAACCATGTTTACCGAGTATGGTGCCGTAACGGTACTTTTTGGGCTTGAATATAATATATTGGCTGTGATAAGATTCATTTAAATGCGGCAATCTTATTTCTCTTGGAGGGTGCTCGCATTGATTTTTTGCGTTTTAATAGAAGCACTCATATTTTTGTGAGAAATATACTGAAGAACGATTCGGTCTTCGTCCAAAACTTTGTGAATTGATTTCTGTTTTATATTGTAACTGGTAACTAAGTAAAAAATAAAGTATCTGGAGTATTCCTACAGCCATTTATTTTAGTTGAAATGACTAAATAATATCGAAAGTGAAAACTTGCAGCCCAGCTCTTCGAAGGCAAGCATACAATTGCAAAAGACCGATTTATCCTATTGTGCTTTTCAATACAATTAAACGTTTCAAAAAACGATGGTTTTTATTACTTTCAAATATTATTCTGAGTATAAAACAGCAGAAAACGTTTCCAGAAAAACGATAGCGCGAAAGACTAATAGCTAGATTGATGGGATGATCGTTAGATTATCAAAACAGGATCTCAGGAAGAGTGCTGCTGGCATCCATCAAGAAATTTGTGTTCCTGAAAAGCCAATAACGAAAATACCACAATAACAGTTGCGCTTTGATTGACATAAGCAGGGATTCACAGTCAACTGGCGCGGAAGAAGCCATTGGTAACAGCCACGCAACGACAACGCCGAATTGCTTTTGCTCGAAAGCACATATCCTGGACTCAAAATCAGTGGCGTTATATTTTATTCAGCAATGAAACGAAAATAGAGTTGGTCCAGATGTTAGGAAGTACACGTGCAACATTCGATCACAATATTGAAGGTAATATGGGTGCGGTCAAGTACATTCAGATACTTAAAAATTCACGTTTCCACGACAGTCGGTTCTACGTTACCGAAACGACCCGGATTTATATCCGGCCAAGGACTGTCACTCCAGCAGCATTCACCGTATGTAAGTATGGGGAATGTTTATGCTGCTACAACAACAACAACAACTTAAAAATGCAATGCTACCTTATGCGGAAAAGAATTTACTGGCAACTTGGAAATTTCAACAAGACAATGATCCGCAGCATATGTACTGCTCGTGTGGCAAAAAATTTATTAGAAAACAATTTGATTACTGTTCTGTACTAGACATCTTCGAGTGCCGACTTAAATCCAATCTTTGAAACGACGTAAGAAATGCACTCAGTACGCAAGTATCACAAAATTGGATAAGTTTTTTGAAAAAGCCAAGGCAGCATGGGAATCCATTCCTGTTAAACGTTGTAAATATTAACGTATACTTTTCCCTTTCGCACTATTATTTTGCTTTGTTCTTTAGTATTTTTATCGTAGGATTTTCGAATCGTACTAAAAATTTAGAGTTCTCATAGATAAAAAATACTAATATAGATTGAAAATATTTTAAATTTATAGAATAAAACCTAATATGCGAAACATTGAAGTGATTTTATTGAAAAAAAAGTCTCAAATGGAGAGAACTTTGTATCGTTCTTAAGTATTTTTCAAGGGCTGTAAGATATGCTTACCTTGTAAAAACAGTCCATCGAGAGCAGTGTTACCCATGGCACACTCAGGCTCTCAATAATTTTTTGTGCTACTGTTGTTTTGCCCGATGCGCTGCCACCGCACACTCCTATACAACAAATTAATTTCATTATCAAATTAAATTCATATCATCACAATTATTTACAACTGATTAAATATTTTCCCAATGAATGTAATATAAAGATTATCGCTATATACATCCGTGTTCACAATAATAGCAGCGTGACATATTATATTGCAGATATTTGATTATTTTATTGTTTTTTTTTTTTTATTGTTTATTTTATTTATCTTTAGTTTTTTATGAAGATGTATTTCATAATACAACAAAAACCGTATAACTGAAAGTTTCAAATCTTGTACAAAATTTTAAATATTCAATAAATTTTCATCAACATTTAGAACGATTTAATAAAATTCTTTTAATGGTGGTCTGAATTTTCTCCATATAAAAAAAATTTCGATTATTTGTTGTATGGAAGAAAATGCATATAAAAAAGTCAACGCGAATTTTTAACCATTTTAAGCTCACTTTATTCCAGAATTGAATGAACAAAAAAAAAATCGGCATAAGCAGAATTTTTCTAAAAATTCTGATTGAAAAGTTTAAAGTTTTGAATTTCATATACTCGTAAGTAAGGTTTTTGTTGTAGTATGAATACATGGCACATTGCACAGGTAGAGCAGCTGATTTTATTTTTTTTTTTTTATTTATTTGGTCTCTAAATTATTAAATGTTTCTTAAATTACTCTCAACCTTTGTTTATCGATTTTGATATTATAAGGAAAAAAAGCAAGAACAAAATACAGCGCTCTTGCTACAGGTAATCTGTACAATGTGCCTTGGTATGAACCATATTTTTATAAATAAATAAGTAAAATTAAATAAAAAATAAATAGTCAAAACTTGGCATTAATTATGTCGCGCTGCTATTATTGTGAACACAGATGTATATGCAGTTATCGCCTTCTGTTATAAATAAAGCGCTCTTTTGAACTTACCAATAACAAATGGTTCCACTTGCTGGCCGGCACAATTATACCACGGCGGACGTCCAGCTGTGTATATTGTGCGATTATTGGCACGTATGATGCACTCAGCCGGATTAGCGGTGGTCGATTGGCTATTTACCGACGTAGTGCGTTGACGACGTGCCGGACGTGTTGGAGTAGTTGTGCGTGCCGGCGACTCTAGCGAATTCGATGAAACAATGCGACCGGGCACAGTGGTGGGTGACGCCGGGCAACAGTACTCCCCATTGCCAATATCCACATATAGATTAGGATCAATATATAGTTGCTCCGTCAAGTCTGGACGATCATCACTGAAATGGCGAAGAAGTTGGGAAGAAATTGTGTCAGACACAAACTTTCCTCGTTTTTATTCAAAATTTATTATTTAAAATATATTTATTGACAACACACCAACTGTACATAATATGTTTGTATGCATATACGAGCCTGAGCAAATTCAAAGAGGTAGAATATATAAAGACCAACACCGAAAGTTATGTGAATGCCTGTGAAGAATGTGATGTTTTCGTGGTAATTTTTGCTTTTAAAATTTACCCGCGCACATAGTAAACAACAAGTCTTAAACAAAATTTGTTTTTTTGTATATAATATTTATTTACACAGTTGATACGTGGGCGATGCTAGCTAGTGCCCTGGATAGATGTCATCCAAGGCTGGAACCATGTGCCAATGAACTAGGACGAGAGGCATCTTACAGAGTAAGGCAAGACTTTCGAAACATAACGACCAAGGGGATAGATATCTTATGCAATGCTTTCGCGGGACATGGCTTTGGTAAAATTCACAGTTAAAAAATCGAGGTACTTACCGGTACCTGAATGTCTTCAAAACTCTTGACCTTGCTATATGCAACAATTACATACACATGTATGTTACTTTTTATCAGCGTTTTTAATTTTTGTTAAGCCTTTGCAGTCAATATACATATCAGAGCGTGTGTGCGTATATGAAATCCCGTATTTCGCCTTTTTTGCAATCGGAAAATAGGCATAAAGGCAAGTGCCAAAGTTCTAAATTGAGTTTTTTTTTAAATATATACATATGTAGGTCTTTGACTTGTCCATGTGATTCTCCATATTTACGTAAACACATTTTTTTTATTTGTATGGGCACACTGCGATCGCCGACACATACTAATGTAAATACACACGCTTATTCCAAAATAATCAAACATTTCACATTTTGAGAAGCACCAGCGGTTGATTGATCTAGTTGAAAGACCGAGCACTCCACAGAGTGGATTATGATTAGAAAATTTCGAGAAAGTGTGCGGATTCATTAAAGAGAATAAAGAATCGTCTATAAGAACCATTGAAATGGAATTGAGCATTTGAAAGCATTTTTTCATTCATAGGATGAATAGGAAAGCATTTGAAAGCATTTTTTCATTCATAGGATGAATAGGCAAGAATGACACCCTCTTTTCTTTAGAGAGGTGACATGCGCAGTCTAGTAAACTAAAATGTTTAAAGATGCTGCCAATGTGAGCGTCACAAAATAATTCAATTTAATTGTTTCACAGATGTTGGCGCTATAATATACGACTTAAAATATTTCATGGCATGGATTGCCAAATACATTCAATTTGCTGTCTCAATTGGCAGTTTCATTGACAAATTGACCATTGAAAGTATCACACATTTAGTGTCGAGATGTCAAGTAAAAGAATGAAATATTTGATTTAAATGTGGCAGCAAGGAATATATGTGCCTCCATAACGTTTGCTATATCGCTGCCGCTTTAAAACTAATTAAGAAATTGGCTTTAAGACATTTGCAGACATGGAAATTTTTCTCTTGCCACGCCGTGAACGCGTCAATGTCTATTACGTTTGTATACCGATCGGTTTTTTTTCTCATAGAGGGCGTAGATCGTCGGTACTCACATGCATACATGTACACGCGTTCATGGCTAAGCTAAATAATATACTCATAGAGTACAGCTGTACTGATATATTTACATGAATGTACATACATATCTCGTTCTGGCCAATTTTAATTTTTACACATAATGTTTAACGTATTTATATATAATTTCTTCGTTACACCTCACAATGAAATTACTAGTGGACATCTATGTTTGGAATTTTAAAACAATCTGATATGAGGGCCAAACTGCAACGGTTTAATAACAAATGTTATATTTTTGGTGGGTTTTCGCACGTTTTGAAGATATATAGAAAGCAATATCGTCAATACTCGATTTTTCATTGCTTAGATAGAAAAGGTGCACGCATGTGTATCCATACATACCTATGTATATACATATTTCTGTTGTAAGTCTATGAGCTCACTGTACATCAAAGCAATGCCGGGCCCACATGTATTACAATTTGCATCAATTCAGCCAATTGTTTCTTATTATGCTAGCAAACAACGTATGCAATGCATGTATTTATTTATACATATCGCTCGCCCACTGCAAGAGTGTCATAATACAATAAAAAAAAAATACCGAGAAAAACGGTCTTAAAGTTTGCGATTTACCATGCCTTCCTATGAAAACGTAAAGACATTGTCATCTAATGAAGTACTATTAATTGTCATCGCCATGAATTTCATACACAAACAGAGATTGCGTTCATTTCAATATACATATTTAGTTATCTGCAAACACTTTTTTTAATTTTTTTGGATATGGCACTCTTGCAGCAAATGACCGATATATAGTTGGATAGGCACGTTCGATGTACAAATGTATAGTGTATGATAAACGCCTTCAGTGACAAAATATGCATGACTAATTTTATTTGCCGGCAACAGCAACGTGTGCAGTGATATCTTCTCCCATGTGCTTCGGCGATATTTCTTTATACACTTATTTATAGAAATGCCCCCCAAAAGAGAGATCGTTGGTTGAATTTGATCAAGCACGAACAAGAGCATGAGTGTAAGACAAAGACACGTAAAAAGCAGCAGATGCCACAAAACATGGATACCAATATTTGATTTATAACCTCACATATGTATGTATTTTCACATCGAATTGCTGTTTGTGCTCTTCCCTAGGTTGCTTAGGAAACATACATATAATTGATTTGTAGTAACACAATGTCACATGCTCCAGAATGCGAGTGACTTACTTCTCCTACTAAATTAGTTTACTGCTGCTGTATTCGAAAAACCCAAAAAAACCACTTTCAAATCAAAAATAGGCCTAATAGAAAAACATTGCATTGCAAATGTACGTGTATATGGATATAAGTATACACACATACATATCTATTATAATGCGGCCGTTTTTAAAGATAGCAGTATCCTCTTCTTCTAAGGTGTTTGGATAAAAGAAATACTTAGCAAATTAACATGCAAATTTTTAAAAACGTCTTAATATTGTACTTATATATAAAGCAAATATGTAAACAAGTGAAGGAATTAATGGAATATAATTGTGTGAGGCTGTAAATGAGGATCAACAATGTTTTACAACTGGAGAGGAAAGGAAGAAAATACAAGGAGTAAATGAAGAGACAGACATATATATCCACTTAACTGGTACAAAAATGATATAAAAGTACGAAAAAGATACTAGAGAGATAAAGTATCGCAAAATAATTATGGTGAAATGTGTAAGAAATTACATGAGACTACCAATGCCACTATCGGTTGTGCACGATAAATGCGATGATGTAGGCGAAGAAGATGACGATGACGACGTGGATGATTTAGATACTGATGCTGAAGATATGGTTACTGACGGTAATTTCTTCACAGGCTGCTTGTTTGGAGTCATCTTTGTGCTGCTGTCAAACTTCTTCTTGATATCGATATTGCAATCCACTCCATTATGTGCCACAGTCACTTTTCCACTCATGATGCTTAAATTTGATTGAGGAACCATAAGCTTCAGATTTCACCACAACGTTAAATATTCATCAGTTTCAGAGGTGAAATTCCTAGCAAACAGTGCAAAACAGCCAAACAATTGCAATTGCACAATACAGAAAATAACTGAAGGATAATTAAAATTTGATGTTTTCTAAAGAAAACTAAGCGTATTTCCAATTGACCGTCATTGATTTTTAAACACTCATCAATTATCCACTACTGGTTTTATCAAAATGAAAATTTAGGAAATGTTAAATTAGCACGCCTCGTTCCGCACCGTATGACAGGCACTTCGTCAGCACATATATATGTATATCCTTATGCAGTAGCTGGGTCCTTTAACGCGAAAAGGAAATAGCTAGCGAAGAATACAGATTTTTATGTTTTCATGTTCTTAATTCTGGTTTAATTTTTTATTATTTTCATTAAAAAAGTTCAGTTGGTTATCCGTCGAGTCGTTTATTGCGCACTGATTTCCTTTGCTTCTCATAAAAGACGACGGCAATTAAAACAAAAACAACAGTGTTATAGATGCACTATGCAATTAAATGTTTGCACAATTTCTATATGAACTTCGCGAGTTTTTGTTCATGTTATAAAAAAACTAAACTGGTCACTTTTAAGCACAGCGATTTGTAATTACCTATCGGAACTGGCTGAGCTGGAAGGGTAGAATTTAACTTGTTTTCCCTGTGTGGACGAAGATACCGACATTTCTTTTATACAATTCGGCACGCGGTACAAGTCGTACGAAATAAATAAAGAAATGACTTGAACGAAAGCAAATGATCCTGCCAGACCTTTTAACAACACTTCGATTATTGAATCAACGGCGTTACTTATCCAACCGGCGACTTCGAAGGTATTCACAAAATCTATTCCCTTTGTGACAGTTTATTTATTTAATGTCTGATTAATTTACTTCTTCATGTGCGATGAGCTATAGATTTCATGGCGTGCGGAGAATTTGTCACAAGTGTATTTTTACGTGGGCATTTCATGGCATAATTTTTCTTTCAAAAAACAAATTCCGTACAAAACATTTCTGGCATTTTCGGGCAAAAAAGTTTATTAAACGGAGAGTTAAGAAAAACTCGGGGAATCCGTTTATCTTTACTTGTATACTTTAAAAATGCTAAATAGGTTAATGAAATTAGAATAAACACTTCGTTTTTTAAATTTCTCTTTTGATTTTATAATGCTGTCACTACAAAGATTTCGTATTAATGTAATGACAAAACACAAGTGACAGTTCATTGCATACGATAAACCTTGCACCCTTTGCGATTTATCGCATGAGGTCTGCGATGAGCAGTCTCCATTTAATAATGGGGACCTTTGGTTGAAGCAACCTTTATTTTTCGCGATTTTGACAAGTCTGACGTCAGTTCCCTTTCCAATACAAAACAAACAAAAGGAGAAGAAATTACAAATTTGTGAAAGTTCAGTTAATGGCTTGGTAATATTGTGATTTGTGAGATTTAAACTAATGAAAACGAAGAGCCGCGTGTTAAAGTATGGAAGCACAAATGAATAGAAATTTGGAATTTGGAGGCAAATGCAGTTTTTAACTTTATCTGATGAAGATGGCGTATGTGTGTGCGTACAACTTCTTGTGTTTAGTAATTTCTATTGTTTCGCCTACTCTTCCTCTTCACAACCAAGTAATTCTCCTTCCTTTTGTTTGTTTATTTATGGGCTCTGACGACACAGCAAATTTTTGAGGCACAGCCATGTATTCTATCATCCTTGGCTTTGTGTTTTCATTCTTCTCGATGTTGTCGGATCTAGACTAATGCTGAAACCAGTGAACGCCGTAAACGCAATCTCCTGTCAGCTGTTACGATCAAACTAATGAGAGCCCCATGTAAATGAAAAATTCCTTCCTTCCGTATCGCAGTATCGTAGATTTCATTTCACGATTTTTAAAAATTCCCGTAATACCCTGTCAGCTGATTGCCCTCTCACCACACAGTGTTGCCAAGCAGTACATTTCGAAATCATTTACAAAATAAACTTAGAAAAATTATAATTTTTATTAAAATAACTTAAAAACACTGTTGAATAATGTTAATTATAGATAAATGAACTATTTGCATTTGTTGGTTTTTGGCTTTATTAGACAATGAAAAATTGTAACTGATAACGCGGATGTGTGAAAAAGTGTGTAATCAAAAATATCAATTGCAACATTGTGTAGATACACCCAAACACATACACACACACACCGATGTATTGTGTAAATATGTAATTAAAAGAACGCAGCTGTTCTCGGGGGTGAGTTTTTGTGCACGGTAAGGGACTGCGGTAAGGAACTGCGTACGGTGTTCACTGTTTTCAGCATTATAATTCGATGTAGCCGGTTGCACGCACCAAAAAAATGCGGCGTTATCTTGCTTATGCGGCGTTACCTTGCTTGAGCGCGGAACGAACGACAAAGGCGCACAATCGGCCCCGCGTTCGGCAACGTTCGACATCTGGCTCTCTCCTACTTGAGTGAGTTTAATAAATGTGAATTTCATGAATTTAATAAATGTTTCGTAATTTTTCACGTTTGTGTAAAAGTAACTTGATCAATTCCATTGCGATTCCATTTACCTCCTTTTCTATATCCATACAAAATATCTATCAAACAAATAAAATTAAAATTTTCTTTTGAAAAATGCAACCATTCCATCAGTATTTTCTTATGACGTTGCCTCGTTAACTATAGTCAGTAAACCGGCTTTATAGACAACCTCTTTTTTTTTTTTTAAATAAATTTCCACAACTCCTAAGCGTTGTTCTGGCGTTAAACGATTTAGGGTGACTGGCAAAATCTTTCTTAACAGTAATGTCAACACAATGGTTATCGATATCGATAGTTTTCTCGCAGCTAAAAAATCACCCGGTATATTGATATAGTGTCTATAATTGGTATTGAACGCATTGACGGTATGCCACACACAAATAAATTCGGCTATTGCCAAGGTGGATTTATTAAGGTGACAGCATTCACCCAGCTGAATTTTTCACTGTAGGTATGGCTTACGTCAAAATGATATGCTTTGTTTGTATGTATTGGTATGTTTACATTCGTATGTTTACATTTGCTTGCTGATTTTGACGTGATGGTTTCACCAAACGCAACAACAAATACATGTAGGGTTTTACTTATATGTGTTTGCTGTCACCTGTAATAAATTCGCCTTGGCTATTGCGTTCGCCTTTGAAAATATCGGTGCTAAGTAAACTTTCTATCGAATAAAAAGTATCGAATCTGTACTTTGTATTTATTTAATACGTCCAATCTCTATTTGTGGCTAGTTAGAATAGCAAAGTATAAATTGTGTCGTTGTATTCGTTAGATAAATTTGGGTTTGTCAAAATTAATAGTATATAATCTTCAAAATTCATTAATTAAGTAGATTTTTTATCGAAAAGTGATATTTTTGTGAAAAACGATGTAGTTATAATTGGTGTTTTCACTGTTGAATTACAAGTGAGATCTGATATCAAAGGCTGGGTGTAGCTTTACGGAACGTCGTGAAAAACGAACATTTTTGCATTGCATTTTTTTAATTTCTCTCAAATGGAAATGGTTGTGGCTGTGCTTGAGAAATAGAGTGCAATAATGGCCTATATCAACGTCGTGGAGTGGACTCCTGACCAAGTGACGGATTGGTTAAAAGGTAAGCTAAAACATCTAATCAGAAAATGTGTGCAAAATAGTATAGTAATAAGAATGCCACTCCCGTATTGTGAATAGTTTAATTAATATGATTATTTTAACAGGTTTGGATGAGTCAATGGAACACTATATAAGTTCATTCACAAACAATGAAGTCGGTGGTCGTCAACTACTCAATATACGTCCTTACGAATTAGAACAACTGGGAATGTACTCAATTGGTCATCAGGAAATTGTATTGGAAGCTGTCGAAAATTTACGAAATTTTGTAAGAGCAGTCAATATTCACATTAAATGCAATATAAGCAATTTTTACTTATTCTCTTCTTTAGTATTACAATTTGGACAAAGAAAATCTTCAATTTATGGCATTACATGTCGCCACTGCAGCTCATAGCTTGCATAGACAGTTAATTACACATAGTGATTCCTCCAAAATTGAGACACAAATTTTAAGTGATATTACGCGCACAATTGGCACAATAAAACCTCTAATCGGTTGGCTTGAGCGCGCTCCTTTCCAAGGGCAGGTACAATTTACGGAAATTTGTCGTAATTTACTGCGTCTTGGTCTAGAAATGGCGACTATGGCACAACGAGATCGTTTTGTCGAGCGTCCGGTGGATCAGATACTAGGAACTGCAGAAAAGCTTGAACGGCTTGCCAATTATATAATACAAGATATTTCAGATCCTATGCTTCTGCAACCGGCTTCGTTAAATCTGGTCACCGTTAAGAAGCGAGAAATGGATCCTGGTTTTGAAATTGAGTCCAATTATCATGGTGTTCACCGTATTACTGAAATTAAATATAATTCTCCAGCACACACCTCTGGCAAAATAGAATATGGTGACGAAATAGTGCAGATCAACTATCAAACAGTAGTAGGTTGGCAGGGCAAAACTGTGTGGCATCAGTTACATGTGTCACCAACTGATGTGCTTTTAACATTGAAAAAGCGGCCGAAACATACAAAAATCTATGGCCAGATTTACATGCAACCGTATCGATTACCCAGCAAGAAACGTACAGTTGGATCCCGTTGGGGTGAAAACCTACCCACTCCAAAAACCAGCTTTCTCACTGTGCCAAACAACTCGGCAGCATTTGAGCTGCTATCTTTGAAGTCTGAAGAAAAGGCCGCTACAACTGCTTCAGATTCGGAGTCTAATTGCAGTGACACATCTACACCCACAGAGACAAAAACATCGGAGAAACGCAGTCGGCTGTATTACGAAAAACCACGTACTGTGCTGCAGCGTCGGCATACGATCAGTGGTGACCTGAAGTGTGGTAATGATGTGACTCAGCATCATAAACCAAACGCTAGCATTGTGGGTGACCCATCATCACCGAGTTTACGCGATAAATGTAAGTCGTTCGGTTTCGGCTTGGAGTTGACTTCACGACCGAAGACTTGCATAGGTATGGGTGTTAAAAACGAAGGGGGATCTGAAATACATGAAGTATTTAACAAATCAAAGGCAACTGATATTACTGAAAGCGGAGAAATTACGGTTGAACGTTCAAAGCCAGGAGTAAGCAAGGTTGTACGTTTTGATGCGAATATGAAATTTGAGGACTATCCAGTGGATGAAAAATATATTTGCAATGTAGAAAATACGATTTTAGAGACATTCGAACCAATACTCTTTGCTGATGAAGAGGATGAAGACGCATTGGATACGCAGCGCAATGTTATTCGTGATGATAGGGTTTCAGCTCCACTTTTGCCAACCCCAGCAACAACACCAACTACACCGAAGCCTCCAGCGCCTTTGCCTGATGCCACCGTTGTAACTCCAGCTCTTGAAACAGTAAATACACAAATTGTAGCTCGACGTGGCCGCCTCGACAAAAGCCATAGTACGCCGGCATACGATAATACAGGCGTAGAGTGCGATACACCTCCCGCTATTGAGCCTCGCAAAGAATTTCTTCAACAAACACCGCCTGTGCCACCGCCCCGACCACGCAAACAAAAAGATATGATACCGCAACCAGTGCCACCACCTCCTCCAAAACCACCAAATTTAATGGGTACTGCATTGCACTCGTCTTCTAATATTAAGTTGGCTACACCAGTTATTAGCGCAGAAGTAATGGGCAATAACCCACTCCATATACCCCTGCCTGTGATGCCATCCATGATGATTCCGCACCCAAATTTAACCAGTACCAACATCCATTTATCAAACGCTCCAACACAAATCAATGAATTACACACTCCAACAAAAAGCCGCACACTGTCGTTGAAGAAAAAACATAGTCTCGTTGCAAAAAGGCGTAACGTTAATCTGAAAGTGCTCGGTACCGGTGACATACAGGGGCATTTGTATCGGCGTACAAAAGATAGACGTGGTGTCACATTTTGGGCCCGACTTTATTTTGTAATGCTCAATACTATTCTTTATGGATTTCGCTCCAAAGAAGCAACAAAAGCTAGTTGTGTTATATTTCTTCCCGGTTTCACAGTATCCTTGGCTAAGGTAAATATGTCTATAATAATCCAAATATAGGAGAATAATTAAAAATGTTTACTTAACATTTTTTTCGTCAACAGGAAGTGCATTCGAAGCCACACGCATTCAAAGTGTATCATGCAGCAAAGACATTCTACTTCGCAGTAGAGTCCCAGGATGCACTCAATCAATGGGTAGAATTGCTAAGACAAGCCACTTTGCATCCGCAACCGAACTCGCACAATGTGCGACAATTTGCATCAGGCGATACAATGGACGATATAAACACCAAAGAACTATTCTCTGAAACGGATAGTTCAGGTGAAGAAACTGAGTCGATAGTTTCCAGCAATCTATGCACGCCATCGCCCCAATCCTCAGGAAAGGATATCATCGCAAATTTATCATCGGCTACATCTACTCCCAGTTCATCGCAACCAAAACAAGAACGTCGGTATTTGGGCTCTCTCCGTAAATTAACTAAGGGCACATTGCCATTCAAAAGCAGCAACTCGGGTGAAAAAAAACCTTCAAGTGACATTCCAGTGCCTACAGATCAGTATCGGAGTTACCGAAAAGTACCAGGAGGCAGTTTCGGATTACAGATTGGAACCAATACGCCTGGCTATCACCACGATTTGACGTTTCAACCGCTTCAAAGTAGTAGCCCTCCCACGCATGCACTGAATTTCTCACAAACACATTTGGCGCCAGTAGTGGCACCCCCGCCACCACCACCGCAAGATTTGGGTCGTAAGCTTTCGCTCTCTTCAAGTCACGTTTCAATCGTAAGCAACGGTACTGATTTTTCGCTCAATTCTTCAGTAGTGTCCACATCGTGCTTAGGTCCACCTTCGTCACCGGCACCAGTGCCTGATCGTAATGCATCCTACACTGTGAGTCAGCAGTCGCCCGGCGCTCACAGTAATTCCACATCAACTTCAAGCATATCATCGAGGTCCATGCGAAAAATACCGTACAATTTCATACATGCATCCAATCCAAATTTAGTCGAATTCGATTTCCAAACATCGAAAACACTTGACTATTCGTTGCCCAAAATCAACTCTGCCAACTCTTGGGATGCACATCATAACATTCAGAGTTTCATTACACTGAAGGATTTAATGTTACGTAAACAGGAGGAGGAAGCCCAGGAAATGTATAACAATCGTGTGTTGCTGGGCGTTGAAAAGAAGGATGTGCAGCAGAATAGGTCTGTTGCTGGCGGCGGTGCGGGGGATTGTGGGGACAGTTGCGCCGGTAGCATCACTAGTAAATTATCGAAAACCCAGAATCGCAGTTTGCCGAAGACGCCCGATTATGAAATTAGTTTTAAACCGGATGATGAAGACATCCGACGAACGCGCACAAAGGAGGGTCTAAAACTGCGAGACTTTGGTTACGAATTAATATCTGGCGACGAACCAATGGGCTCTGTCATTGGAGGCTCCAGTGTATTAATAGCTTCACGTCAAAATTCTAACATGTCAACGGTAAGCAGCAATGCTGACCATCACTCGGAAAGTAGCAGCATAATAAGCAGCAAGTCGCGGTCATTTGTTCTCTTGCCGCACAAAAGCAAGAAACATTCGAGTAATAGTTGCTCCTCCACATCTTCCATTACTGAACTGACAAGCAGTAGTGAAAAGCGTTCTGGAAGTATAAAAAAGAAGAGTAAAAGCGAGCGCATTTTCCAGCAGTTCCACAAGCATACAGGCAGCAACAGCAGTGGGAGTACAGCAATGACCATGACTTTGCCACTAAACAAGCAGAAAGCCAGCCAACGAGACATGGAATTATCCAATAATGGTAGAAGTAGCATCTGTGGCACTGGTATAAAGAAGAGTCATACATATAATCATGATTTGAAAGAAAAAGCGGGTGTTAAATATGACGCCCACCGCAAAAACTCTGTGCCAATTTTGACTAAGTTGAGCACTACATTCGGTGTTGGAAGTAGCAACAGCGGGGGTAATGTTGCTGGATCAATCAATAATAGCAATTTTATAGGCACTAAGAGTGGCAAAGAGAAACGATTACTGGGTTCACCATTGCTACATCGCACCGTATTTGGCACACAACATCATCATCAACAGTACCAACACACTATGAGCGGTATTTCTATGCCCACTACACCAACCTGTACTGGCAGAGAATATGATCGCGAGATATTCTCGCAAATAATATTTCCGAAAGTAAACTCCTCACATCATCACCAATCTAATAATTACCAGAGTGACCGCAGTGGTGGAAGTTACGTGCGACATGCTCATTTGGCGACTTCACAATCCAGTTCAGTAATCACAGCTCCTGACGTAGTGGCGCCGCCTCCACCACTACCACCTCACGAACATCGAGACGGTAACATCAGCAGAAACCTTAAAGATACAAATACCGTCATTGGAGCAGGCGCAGCGACAATCAACTCGCCTGAGTATCCGCATATGGAGTGCCCGCCGGTATTTGAACCCGAAATATACTCATTAACAGACACGTATGCTAGCCAAACACTCCTACTGCGTCGCAAAGACAGCGGTAGCAATGGCGTTGAAAAGCAACAATAGCAATACCAGTCTTAAACAGCGACAATAGGAATATCCTATGTAAAATATCCGAAGAGAGCCGGCTACAAACGTCAAATAATATAGTGTCTTCCCTTAGTTAGTTTTATGCTTTTTGGCTTTAAGTTTGAGTCATGTAGATTGAATATTTTTGAACATAGTATTAGACGAAATAAAGTATATATATTATTTTACGAACATATTCCGATAAAGAATTCAAATGCCTTATAATTTTATTATATTTTATTTAAATACAAAGTACCAAATTGAATGCATTTATATATGGTCGCATCCCCGACAGACGTCATTCACACTCACCGTCCTACAGGGCAGCTATTTCCCGTTCTACCTCTTCTTTCGAAAACATACGGAAATCTTCGTTTGGTCTCATAACCAGCACTTCGACATTCTTCGATTCCAGTTTTTCCTCCATTACTTGTTTGAGAATAGACATTGCCAGTTTTGTCGCCTCTTGTAAGCTCATGTCTTTGTGATATTCATCTTTAAGTGTTTGCTGCGCACCTTCACTACCAGAACCGATTGCTTTGGCACCGTAGCGTACATATGTTCCCGATGGATCCATATGCCAAAGCTGAGGAACACCCTCATTAATTCCGGCAAATAGCATAGCTACACCAAATGGGCGACTCATAGCCGATCCACCATCACTACTGTCGCCAAACTGTATAGCCATAGCAGATACTGCTTGCGCACAAGATTCTATAGGCATTGACTCATTATAGATGAACCAATAGTTTTGGCATTCAACGCGTGCACGGTCAATCAATGTACGTGCATCAGCAGTCAGCCCAGATGTAACGCATCCAATGTGTCGGTCTACTTGTACGATTTTTTCTACACTACTAGAAACCATCAAATCAGATGTGCTACGTTTTTCAGCAGCGAGTACCACGCCTAGAGTTTCAAGTCAAGTCGTTAAAATTATACATGCAAATGGTGTGATTTCTTAAGCTTACCGCTACTTGTGCAAATCCCGATGGCAGTGGATCCCAATTTGATAGCTTCTATGGCGTATTCCACCTGGAATAGTCGTCCCTCTGGCGAAAAGGTGTTCACACCACGATCATATTCAGCACGTGTTAAAAACATCTGAAATATTAAAATTAAGCTATAAGTACTTTGACTTGCTAAACAATGTTCAGGACTCACATTCTAACTCAAATTGGATGGAAATTCAGAAAAAAACGAATTAATAATAAGCGGCTAGGAAAATGACCAAACACTTTTGCCGTCTTCAATGCTGTCAGCAGAAATGTCAAAAATCAGCAATACCAAACGTTATACAGCGAGGCTGCCAATAGGTTGTATGAAGCGAACGTAAAAACACGTTACGTTACAAATATGAAAAGCCTTTCGAACGTTAATAATAATTTTCCTTTCCACGAATCAATAATCTATATTCAGTATTTTTACATTTTTTTTTTGTGAAACAGCCCTCGCATATTTTTTTATGTACGACGCTGCCTTTGGCTCCAGGAATCTTGGACGATGACAACATCCGATGAAGCGACGCTTGGAGTGTTTGAGAGAAAGATATGCGTAAGATTTTTAGACCTTGGCACGTTGGCAACGGCGAATATCCCAGACGATCGATGAGCTGTATGAGCATTACGGCGACATGGAATTAGACCAGCAAATAAGGATCCAGCGGCTACGTTGGCTGGGTCATGTCGTCCGAATGGATACAAACGCTCCGGCTTTGAAAGTATTCGATGCGGTACCAGCTGGTGGTAGCAGAGGAAGAAGAAGACCTCCTCTGCGTTGGAAAGATCAGGTGGAGAAGGACTTGGCTTCACTTGGTGTGTTCAATTGGCGCGGGCTAGCACGGGAAAGAAACGACTGGTGCGCTTTGTTAAACTCGGCCAAAATCGCGTAAGCGGTTATCGCGCCAATTAAGAGGAAGAAGAAGACGCTGCCTTTAGGGCTGCATGAAGATGTTAATGTTGTTGCTGTAGCACATTGTCTGGATTGATGTTTTAATATGTCTTGTCACCGAAGTCATCTAACATTAGGTCCTGACACGTCGAAGAGACGGTTCAAACTCTAGAAAATGTCTACTGGGGAGGTATGATGCGTTCTTTAACTAGAACCTCAACTTGAGAACCATTGTCAAGCAGTAAAGAAGTGAGAAAGTTCATTGTAATGGGTGAATCGCACATAAGATGAGGGAAACTCTCTTATTGGCAAGCTGACAGCATTGAAAAGACTGATAAAATTCGCGATGACGCTTTCCGAAATGGCTGTGACTTTAACGCTACGAATATGCAAACAAAACGAAGAGAAAGTACTTGTTTGTAAGAGGAAGTGAAAGCAATAGAAACCGCCAAAAACCAAAAATTACATACACGTATACACACTTTCTTGCCACGGCGTCATCGACAAAAAACTGCGTTCGGAAATATTTTTATAATTAGTGCCTTCAAAATTTAACTCGCAGCTCTTCATTAACTTAAAAATCACAAATACTAAAATCCCAATATTACCTACACATTTACTGAATATTCACAAACAAGCAACTTTCATTCCTTTTGTTTCGTTTATTTCAAGCGATGGCGGCAACCGTTTGTCAAAATCGCGACAAATAAGTTAGTGGTTTTCGGAAGGCACCACTTTAAGTATTACGTACACCGTGCAGCATTGAGATACAGACATTAAAATGTAGTGGTGGAAGTATGCGATTGACCATTTGGAAAGTTGTCAGTAGGTTCTGCGTTACTAGGACCGTCTTCTCACATATTCGCTACGTTTTATCTGAGAGCTTGTGGTGCTAAGTAATGGGGAGATGCTGGGCTCAGCAGGTGTGTTGGTAATAGGAGAAGAAAGGACTTAAGTATCTTCAAGACATCAGAAGCGGTATGACTTCCCTTGGTTCTTAGGCTCCCCACTTTTAAATAGTTGCACTGTCTCTAAACACTTTCCACAAATCATTTTTCAGTAACGAATAAAGTATTTGTAAATTTTTTCTTGGTTTATATATTGGCATTATATCTTGCATTTAATCTTTGCCCGTTTCGCCTTTTTTTTTCTGAAAAAAAAATCTGGCAGCACTGTTGACGTATATTTTTTAGCAAATAGATCGGCGATTAATTTGGTACCTCAGCAGAGCTCTTCTGTTGAAGAAGATTTGTCATTTGACATATGTCAGCTGACTATTTTCGAGCTCTGCCTTTATTAACATAGTTATTGATCTTAAAGTGGAAAATGGCTTTACATTCAGCAAGAGGAAAATTAATATCGGTTATTGGTGATGAAGTGAGCAAAATAACGAGTTTTAAACAATTAATGTAATTTACGATATTATTTATATTTATTTCTAGGACACCTGTGTTGGTTTTCTTCTGGGCGGAGTTGGTGAAATCAACAAGAACCGTCACGCCAATTTTATGGTCGTCGACAAAAGTTAGTTGAACAATTTGCACCACATCATCGTTTTACATTATTTGACATTAACTAATTGAACATTTAAACAGATACGCCAGTAAGTGAGGTCGAGGATTGCTTTAGGCGTTTTGTAAAGCGCGATGATATAGATATTATTTTGATCAATCAGAATATCGCTGAACTTATCCGTCACGTGATTGATGCACACACTTCGCCAGTACCAGCTGTACTGGAAATTCCATCAAAGGATCATCCATACGACGCTAGTAAAGATTCGATTCTGAGACGTGCCAGAGTAAGTTTAAAAGAAAATCTGTTTAGTACTGCCAATAATATGTACATTTTGTGTTTGTTTTACAGGGCATGTTCAATCCTGAAGATTTAAACTAAATAATAAAGATAATTATTCAAAAGATAATTGTAAAGGCAAACTTTTCATTCTAAACCCAGTATTCCAAAACTTTTTGTTTTTATTAATGTTGTTATAAGTTCTTGTGAATATAATTAAATGCAATAAAATTTGTGACCGGAAATGGCCTTTTCCCACTGTGGGGTTACCTATTGATCTAATTTTGGATGAACGCTATTACAGTATTATTGGAAACAGTAACAGCAATTGCTTGAGCCAGGAAAACTTTGACAATATCTTAAGGTTGCAACGGGCTGGGCAAGTTTTCTATGAATAACAAATAATGGAAGGATTTAGATTTTTAAAATTACATTATAACGGTATTTTATTCTTAAGTATCATATTCAGTGCAGAAAAATAATGAATTAATGGTAATGCAATATGTGTAAGCGGTTGCTCCTACACTTTTAATCAGAGCTGACAGTTGATTTTACGTAACCGGAACGACCCGGATTTATATCTGGCCAAGTGCTGTCACTTCAGCAGCAGTCCTCGCATATGTTGCTACAACAATCAGGGCTGACATTGAGATAGCGGGGAAGGTATTTACTGCGTGTACCAGCGAAAGTTTTATCTGAACTCTACTTTGGTTCCATGTAGTGAAGCGACAGATGGAATCACCTTAATAACTGTTCAGGCTTTAAGCTATACAGAGAGTAGTACACACAGTAAGTGGCTCCATGGTGATACCGCAAACAGGCACCCCGAGCCTCCACGCGTGTAACCTTGGCAAATTGCCGACACCTTTACCTCTAATATCCTTTCAACTTCTTTCACGCTCCAATCACCGTATGAACCCAACCAGTGGCTCTTGGTACGGCACACGGTCTGTTCAGTGCGTCAGACCTGTATATCTCGGAACCTGACATATGTATATCAAGTGCATTACATACTTTAGCTCGTGCTACTTTTGTTGTTGTTGTTGTAGCAATATACTTAACCCTTTCAGTGTTGTGTAGACCACCGGTCATCTTCGACTAGCTCATCTAACGTTAGGCCAAGGAAACATTCTATTTCGACAGGTTGGGTCCAGAGGGAGAGGTGTGTTAGATGAGTTGGTTTGATGAACGGTGAACGAGGACGTCCCCACCAGTAACCGCTATTGCTCGCTCAGTTGCTAGTAAATAGCGTAACATGGGGACCTATGCCATCCCTAACATAAGATCGTTTATACATATACGTATATATTATATATATATATAATTGGCGCCTACACCCTTTTTGGGTGTTTGGCCGAGCTCCTCCTCCTATTTGTGGTGTGCGTTTTGATGTTTTCCACAAATGTTGGGTCCTATAGTTTCAAGCCGACTCTGAATGGCAGATGGTTGTTTATGAGGTGCTTTTATTTATTTATTTCTTAATATCATTTTGTAAAAGCTTAGGTTCTTTTAAGTGTTTCAGCTTAATTCTAAAAGCTTAAAAATAGCATTAAAAATATACGCAGGTGTTTTAGGGGAAAAAATTTGACAAAGGGAAAGAGTAGGCTGTGAAAAGTAAAAGTAGGAAGAGAATAACAAAATAATGCATGAATTGAATCGTTTTGAACTTTTGTGGTAGAGCGTTTCAAAGAAGAATAGCTAAAACGAAGAACTGACGCTCGGATGCAAGGCAACTCTATTTCATACTAAGGAGATTAAGAGATCAGGACGATCTAGCGAATGGAATTCGTTCGACAAGGTATTTGGGCTCACTAGAGTTAATGACCTTGGAAACTAGCATTGGGGATTTTACTTTTAATAAATCATCAAATTTTACAGAAAATATTTTTAAAGCAAAAATTCATATGTGTAGAGGCCATTAATTTTACTACGCCACAGACTATCACAATTGGCATACCGTTCACATCCATATAAAACGTTGGTAACATAAATGTTTTAGTTAAAAGTAATCGAATTTTCATTGGGGTAAAGTGCCGAATAGCCCATAATGGACGGAGCATACCACAGACATTGCCGAATCCAATGTGGTTATTCCACGATATACTTCTATTGAAAAAAAACCGCGCTGGTAGTTCTGCCTTCTCCAAACTAGATGAAGAAGTAAAGCGAATAGGTCTGGTGCTGAAGAAGGACAAAACGACCTCCTGTCATAAAAAAAAACAGTCAGTGCTTTCGCGTATCGGCACCCATTTCACTGTTGGCAGTTATGATTTCGAGGTTGTCAGAGACCGATAGCAATGCCAGCCTTGAAATCCAACGAAGAATCTCTCTTGCCAACAAGTGCTACTTTGGACTAAGTACGCAATTGAGTAGTAAAGTCCTCTCTCGACGAACACTTTATAAGGCTCTCATCATGTCCGCCCTAACGTATGGCGCAGAAGATTGGACGATGACAACATCCGATGAGATGTCCCTCGCAGAGTCTGAGAGAAAGATTATGCGGAAGACTATTGGAGCTTTGCACGTTAGCGACGGCAAGTAACGTAGGAGATGGAACAATGAATTGTATGAATTTTACGACGGCATAGACATAGTGTAGCGAATACAGATTCAGTAGCTTTATTGGCTAGGTCATGTAGTCTGAATGGATACAAACGCTCCGGTTCTGAAAGTATTCGATGCGGTACCATCTGGTGCTATCAGAGGAAGAAGAAGGCCTCCTCTGCTTTGGGAAGATCAGGTGGAGAAGGACTTGGCTTCACTTGGTGTGTCCAATTGGCGCCGGTTAGCACGAGAAAGAAACGACTACCATCCGATACCCAAATTAGCCCCGTCATACAGCTTCAGTCGGATTTAAAACCAGATTAGTACTGATTGACGAGCAGATCTCGACTCAGAAAATAATTTAATTTGGCGCACTATGCGCTCAAGTTCCTTGGACAAAAAAGGCAGTATTGCGATGAGCCTAAAGTCCCTATTAGATTTTCTAATCGGAATGATTTCAGCCGACTTCCAACAGTGAGGAAAAACAGACGAGCTGAAAATGCTTCTTAAGACATACATACATACATAAGTTACTTAAAGTAAAATGTTAGGCAACAAACACTTAAAAAATTTGGAATCAATGCCATCTGGACCAATCGCATTATATTTCACACCAAGGACGGACCCGACAACTACACAATCATCAATATTGTATACTTTTTCCATCGGGTATCGGGTATTGTTCCATTCATACATTCAGTATACGAGTACATTTTACGACATATAAAGGGTGTTTTTTTTAGAGGTTAGGTTTTCAAGTTGGCACTACTTTTTTCGTAGATGGTCTTTTTGACAGCTGTCACTTGATTTATGCTCAGTTTGGTTTGCCATTTCATAATGAATAGACTTACACCTGAACAACGTTTGCAAATCGTGCAAATTTATTACGAAAATAATGGTTCGGTTCGCGCGACGCATCACAAGAAAATTTTGTTCAGCGATGAAGCTCACTTTTGGTTGAATGGGTATGTCAGTAAGCAAAATTGTCGCATTTGGAGTGAACATAATCCACAAGCCATTGATGAGACGCCGTTACATCCTCAAAAAGTCACTGTTTGGTGTGCTCTATGGGCAGAGGGAATCATTGGTCCATATTTCTTTAAAAATGAAGCCGGCCATAATGTTACAGTCAATGGAGAGCGCTATAGAGCCATGATTAATGACTTTTTCGTGCCTGAATTGGACGATGTTGATGTGGACGACCTTTGCTTCCAACAAGACGGCGCTACATGCCATACAGCCAACGCAACAATCGATTTATTGAAGGAAATTTTTGGTGAGCGCATTATCTCGCGCCGTGGACCTGTGGCGTGACCTCCAAGATCGTGCGATGTAACACCGCTGGACTATTTCTTGTGGGGCTATGTGAAGTCGCTTGTCTACGCAGATAAGCCCGAGACGATTGACGTCTTGGAAGAGAATATTCGGCGCGTTATTGCTGACATACGGCCCCAATTGCTGCAAAAAGTGGTCGAAAATTGGGCCTCTCGGCTGGAATTTATTCGAGCCAGCGGCGGCGGCCACTTGCCCGAAATCATTTTTAAAACATAATGGCAAACCCTTATCTTTATAATAAAGCTAAATTCTTGGCCATAACATTAAATTATATACGTTTTATTTCATCTTGAAAACCTAACCTCTAAAAAAAACACCCTTTATTACTGCTACAGCCGGATAATTGCACAAATTCCTCGTTCAGCTCATTTATATTTTTATTTTTGGAAAATAATTACTTTTGTTGCCAATCCCTATTTCTCGAATGTAATTGCATATTTTTTAGAACCTATTCGTGTGCTAATCTGATGTTCGAAGAATTTCAGCTTTTCAAGTTTAATGGTGGCTTCTCTTCTGTGACCCTTGAATACATTACAGGTTGCTGCACATTTCAAGTGATTCCAGTTTAGATATACCTTGGTATGCTTAAGTCCCTTTATAAAATTGTTGAACCAAGGTCTTTTACGTATATTTCTTGATTTTGTTACAAGTGGCATATACTGTTCAAATAGGGAACACGGCGGAAATACTCTTGGACATTTGCCATTGTCTGCCAAGGGACGGCCACATTTTAACATTTTTTCTATAATCATCACTCCCTTGGAGTGTTCGAGAGAAAAATTCTGCGAAAGATTTTTGCACCTTTGCAATGGCGAATATCAAACACGATGGAACAACGAGCTGCATCACGGCGGTGATACTTCAGAGAGTGTGGGCAACATAAGACCGTTAACCGGTTCTAAGCGATTTTGAAGTAATCAGCTGAATTGCTGACATAACAGGGGATTTGAAAGCGGGTTTTTTACAACAGAGGTTGGCAAAAGAATACATGTGGAATGCGCGGGAATAATTCTGATACCGAATCCGCTATGACGTGCCGCCGAAGTTACTCTCCCAATTTTTCTTCGGATGGCCCAATCTTGTAATTTCTCATCCTTGGAACTTTCTGAGTTTTATGCCGACGTCGACACATATATAAGGCACGTACACCATTTCTGGGTGTTTGGCCGAGCTTCTCCTCCTATTTGTAGTGTGCCTCTTGATGTTGTTCCACAAATGGAGGGACCTACAGTTTCAAGCTGACTCCGAACGGCAGATATTTTTTTATGAAGAGCTTTTTCATGGCAGAAATACACTCGGAGGTTTGCCATTGCCTGCCGAGAGGCGACCGCTACTAGAAGTTTTTAAATTTTTATTTTTGCATTTTTTTTTTATTTGATTTTTTAAATGAAGAACCTTTCAAGAATATTCTGTGAAAATTTTAGACGAATCGGAGCAAAACTTACAAAGATACAGCCATGTAAGTGTTGCTACCTACCTGGCTCAACCGCGCGCCATTTGTACTTTAAAGCGTTTTTCCCACAACTTACGTTTTCAAAGTCGGTGCCCCTCATAACTTTGAAACTACTGCACCGATCCTTTTGAAATTTTGAACACTTTTTCTGTAGATGTTTTACAAGAGTTTTTTTCGAATTTGTTGATACTTTTGTTTTGACGGTAACTAATTCACCGATTTTTTACGCGAAAATCGTGTTTTTGACTTTAACGTGTTCCCAAAAATCGAAAAATTTTTAATTTCAAAAAACCCTCTCGGCGTTACCCGGAGAAAACGATTATCTAACGAAATAACTTTGGTTTTTTGATTTCAGATGATTTAACACCGAGTTATGAGGGGCACCGCAAAACTACTTTTTTTTGAGATGCGTCCGAATAATTTCTGCCATTGCCGTATTTTTAAATATTTTTGGATGAAAATTTCACAAAATATACTTCAAATGCTATAGTTTTATGTAGTAAAAGATTTGACGAATAAATTTTAACTGTGTCATCAAAAAAAATCATAAAAATGTGCCTTTTTTTCCATGAATTAACGTGATTTAACGCCGCACTGTTTTGACCCCATCCGATTTATTATTATGGTCAAGGTTAACTCGCCTCTTCCAATCCGTAGCATTCACGGTAATATAAACTAAATCAGTTTCGAATTGCTTTCTAAAGATTTGCTTTGCAAAGATCTGTAGTACAACAAAGAGTGTGAATACATAAGGCCAATAATGGGCATAATTAACTATAGTTACAGTTTTACATATGTATAGACACGTTTGTATGCATGAATTAAGAAGGCAACTATGGAAACAACTAATTCTCAAACGAAGGTCGTTGACCAAAATAAAAAAAGTGTTTCTGAATTTTTTTTTTTAATAATATTCAAAACTTCATATGTATATGGCAAACATGTGCATGTACATATATACCCATATGTACGATAGTAATACGTTGTAGCTCGGCGTTGATCCATGATCCAAGTGAAGCGAATGAAGAAGCATCTTAAAGCAGGTTAGTATGGCGTTAAAAATGGTGAGGAGAATGGGGTGGGCCGATACTTGTAATGAGGTAATGTGCCAACGTTAAGTCTCAAACACCAACTAATATGTATGCAAATATACTTCGAATATAAATGTATGAGTATATAAGTGTTATGTGTGTGCATGTATGTATGTATGTACAAGTACATAGTATTACATATATTATATAATATAAATGTATGAATGCGCTTTGTAAAAATAGTGCCAAACAATAGCGGTCTTGCCACAATTTCCACTATGATCGTCATAAAATAATAGTAATAAAATTAACAACAATGCTGTATATATTTTGAAAGGTTTTGTAACAAATTGAAGTCTATGTGGGCCGGAGTCGTCTTATGAAAAGGGCATTTTTACTGTTCCAATTTTAAAACTCTTTTTATTACAAAACTGATAATTTTAACTGGATTAACAGAAAATTTAGAAGCCCAACAAAAATAATGAAACTATATATGACTGGGGCGCGCTGAAGTTCATTCACTTGATAATAGTCGGAAATAATTCTTGAGTATGCGATTCAATCAGTGTTTTACAACTTCCGACTTTGGTCAAATATAGGGGTTTTCAGTAAGAGCGCTTCAACTTTTGAACTTTTTTGAATAAAACACAAACGGTTTGACTTTTTTAACTAATTTTTTGAAGTGAAAACTTCTTTAGAATCGTTGGGAGTGATTTGAGGAAAAGTGAAACGAAAAAAGCGACCAACTTGGCTACGAAGCGTTATTATATGTTGATATAAAAGTAGCGACGAAATAAATAAAAATAACTTTTATTTTTTCTTGTGATTTGAACCAAGGATTTTGGATCGGAAGCTCACATTGCTAGTCGCTCGGCTACCGCGCCATGCTGTCGTCGCTGGCCTAAAAGTTATTTAGTTACGAAGCGTTATATTATATGTTGATATAAATAATTTTTGTGAGCGTGTAATTCTCAAAAGTTTTATTAGGTTTATTATTTAAAATGTATTGACTAGGTAGTGTGGTTATCAGCTTAACATCTGATAGATCCTCCATCGGAGGACAACAAATGTTAAACTGATTTTTGGAAATGGGCGGAGTGTTTTAGGGGCTTGCTCCTTCTCTGCCACGGGTTGACCCGGTATTGCAGTACCGCCGGGATTTCGGCTTTGAATAAATACAAGAAAAAATATACTAATACATTTAGCTTTGGTGGGAAGAGCCATAAATTTTTATATGAATACATGTAGACGAAAATGGAATTTTTTTTTTGAAATTTGCATTGTAGGACATTTCTGATTATTTATTGAAAACAGTTTTTTGGCTTTTCTATTTTTGGTTTAGATACTGAAAGTCAGTTTAAGTGAATCGGTATGAATATTTCGTACATTAATTTTTGAAGTGAAAACTTCTTTAGAATCGTTGGGAGTGATTTGGGAAAAAGTGAAACGTATTACGTATAAACGTAGCGACGAACTAAATAACTTTTAGGCCAACACCGACAGTATGGCGCGATTGCCGAGCGGCTAGCAATGTGAGCTTCCGATCCAAAATTCTTGGTTCGAATCACAAGAAATAAAATTTTTTTTTTTTTGAAATTTGCATTGTAGGGCATTTCTGATTATTTATTGAAAACAGTTTTTTGGATTTCAGCCTTGAATAAATACAAGAAAAAATATACTAATACATTTAGCTTTGGTGGGAAGAGACATAAATTTTTATATGAATACAAGTAGACGAAAATGGAAGAAATTTGTAAGTCTGTTTCTTCGGTCCGTTTGGGTATTTTTTTTGACAACATCGAAACCAAAGCATTTGTATCATATTTTATCTATCATAAGCCACTCGTATCATTTGTTGAAATTGAAAACATTGAGGATGAATAATGATAAAATGAAGAAAATAAAATATGAACTTTATAGCAATATTATAATGAACCTATAATTATCCCGCTCCTAATGCTGCTTTCGTCTTATTCTCTCTCAGTTTGTTTTACGGAAGGTTTCACTTCTATCAAGTCTAACCGTTAGACTGGTATTTTTTTTTTTTATTGTCGAGTTTGAACATATACATTTAAGTATGAAATTCGATTTCTTTTGCATGAGCACCGCGTGCACGTTTTACGAAGTCCAATCGTTGAACCCAATTTTCAACCACTCTTTTGCATAAATCGGCCGAAATTCCAGCAATTTCGCGTTCAATATTGGCTCTGAGCTCACAAATCGTCGCCGGCTTGTTATTGTAGACCCATGACTTCACATAACCCCAAAACGGGACGGCTTGTTAAATGGACCGTAATGCTCTTAAAGTAGCAGCAACAGAACGATTATTTTCATAAAAAATTTGCACGATTTGCAATCGTTGCTCAAGTGTGTAGCGTTCCATGATGAAATGTATACTAATGAAATTTACAAATGACAAGCGAAAAATAAAAAATATTTCGTCGTTCGCCCTCTCTATCGGAAAAAAGTTGAAGCGCACCTATTGAATAACCCTATAGTTTCGGGGTAGCAATTAACTCAACCTCTAGAAAGCGAGCTTAAGCTTTAGGCTGACCTGTTTCTCAGTAGGTACAGCTGCAAATGTGCGCTTGTGTTGTTATAACAGCATTCTTTAGCAGCTGATTGTGTACTGGGCTTGCGGGCCGACACTTAAAAACGAGTACTAATTCAAAACATGTAGGGAGGTCCAGGCCCGACGAGAGGGGGGGGGGGGGGGATCGGGTACTTTTCCCCCCGGGCCCGGAGTTTTCAGAGGGGCCCGGACTCGAGATTATACGTATTTATATGAATTAGACATCATTGGAAAGGGCCCGCATTTGCAATTTTCCCCCGGGGCCCGGATTTTCCCCCGGGGCCCGGGTATGCTCTCTACGGCCCTGGGGAGGTCTATATTCAGTATACCCGGGCACAATTTAGTAAAATTAATTTGAGCTTAATTCGGTGTTCATTTTTGGAATCAAACAAACTCACAGACAATGGGAGTTATAGCTATAGCTTGTAACATCAGACGGACGGACGGAAATTTTGTCTGAACATACTTGGTTGTTCAATAAGTTTTGCAGTTTGATAAGAGAGAGCGTTGCTACCAGCCTATATTCTAGTATCGAAGTGACATAGTACTTTCTACAATGGAAAAAATCAAATATTGTGCAGTGATTGATTTTTTATTTTTGGAAGGTTTAAAAGAAAAGGAGTTTTATGTACGAATGTTGAAAGCGTATAAAGAATGTTCGCCATCAATTACTACAATAGAAAGACGGGTTGATAAATTTAAACGTGGTCATACATGCTCTGAAGACGAGCCATGTCAAGGACGTCCAAAAACAGCAACAACACAAGAAATTGTAGAAAGAATACGGGGTATCATATTGGAAAAGCGTCGAGTGACTGAAAAATATTTAGTAGAAGTCCTAGGCATCTCATTGGGCAGTGTAAGCAATTTTTTGACTGAAGTATTGGGTTTCAGAAAGCTTTGGGTGCCGCATTTGCTAACAGTGGAACAAAAACACAGTCGAATGTGACTTTCTCTGCAACATTTAGAGCAATTTCGAGAGGATAAAGTGGATTTTGTGCATCGATTCATCCCTATGGATGAGACTTGAGTATATCACCATGATCCTAAACTAAAAAAAGATGCTAAAGAGCGTTGTGATCCTCGTTCTTCGGCTCCGAAAGGATTTCGTGTAAGAAATCGGTCAAGAAGGTGTTAGCATCAGTTTTTTATGGATGCGAAAGGAATTTTGTTTGTGAATTACTTGTAAGCTAGTAAAACAATAAATTCTGAATATTATTGTAACCTTTTAGACCAGCTGAAGGAAAAAATTCGTGAAAAGACCCAGTTTGTAAAAGGAAAAAACTATTTTTTGAAGCATCCACCGTATTCACCATATTTGGCCCCTAGCGACTTCCATCTGTTTCCAGACCTAAACAAAATTTATGCGCGGAAAGTGTTTTTCTTCAAATGATGAGGTCATAACAACTGTGGAAGTGTATTTTGCAGCCCTTAATTCTCACTTCAGGGAAGGAATTCATAAATTGGAATCTCGTTGGAACAAGTTTATTAATGTTCAGGAACACTATACTGAACAATAAAGTCTGTTTGTGTTGTAAAATGTTCGGCCTGTTAATGTCGGGCACATTTGTTTGTTGCCCTCGTAAATATATATGTTGACATTATCGTTATCCAAGAGATGCATTCGATGGGGCAAGGCCAAGAAATTATCTCTACCTGCGACGTCGGAGATATTACGTAAGAGAGCAAAAATTCCTTGCTCGATTTGAGGAGCTCTGGCTACAGAAAGTTGATTCACATCGCTCTATACCGAGAAGCATTAACAATAACGATGTCTATTTCCACATTTTGAAATAAATAAGAACCGACAAACCCATCAACCTATAAACTGCACTAAATAGTAAATTGTTGTGGATGCATTGAGGCTTGATCGCACACTTGTAGATTGTGCTCGTTCTAATAATGGCATCTTTGCTTGTTGCATAGCCGCTGAGAAAAAAATTTCGATGATTATATAAATAAAATAAAATATAAAATACGCGTTTCTGGCCAATATTTCCAGGGCAGCAAAGTCTTATACGGGTGCAGGCCTAAAAATAAGCCGGCTGATCGGCGCTGAATCGACATTTCTCGGTCTTCATCGATTTTGGTTGCTACGACGTCTATGTTTTCTTCACTTCGCGCCAATCTTTATCTGGTTGATGGCTTAAGGTCCACAAGAATGTACTCGTGCTCAAACTTCTCCACTGTACGATGAATTGCCTTCGCATTGAAGTCATCGTGAAACTGCATATGTATTTGTAGTGAAGACATTGGTTGCTTTGGTCCCAAAAATATTGAAAATAGTGTAGACTCAGGCAATCACTTTGTGTTAAATTATTTATACATAAGTATCATATGTACATACATATTTATCCATCTTGAGTATCTTGGTCTAATGGTTTGAAGTCTAACTGGCTGATTCATTGCCTAGCTAAATAACTGTTTAGCTAGCTCCGCATTTTGGTTAGCTACCAATTAGACAATACTTTTCGCGATTTTTAAATTCGAAAAAATTGAGCAATACATAAGTATATTTATAAGTGCATTCGAGAGTAGGTACATATGGCATGCAATGGGTGTTTATTTTGGAGGAATATAACTCTCGATAGTGATATTTGATAAGCCAGTACACTCTAGAAATTGCGGATTCAAATTCAAATAACCCGAAAAGTTATGGGTTCCATAATCCATTACCAAACTTGCAAGGATTACTGAGCGTAATAATATCAGCTACTAATGACAAAACTAAGCAAATCATCTGAGCCCGATGTTTTTCCAAAATTAAAAAAAAAAATTGTTTTCTCAAAAGTTTTGAATAAAAAATTATATGTTTTTCCCAAACTATTTTTTTAATATATTTTATGCTAAAAAATTAGAAAGTTTTTTATAAAAATGGTAAAAAGAACAGAAGATATTTCACATTAAAAAGCTCTATAGCAAAATTTTCAGCAAATTTCTCAAAATTATTAATATTTTAAAAATAATTTTTCAGTTTACTAATTTATAAGTTTTAAAGTTTTTTATTTTAAAAATAATAATTTTCAGTTTACTTCTTATTATACTCAAACCCACAACAAATAAGCCAATTTTTGATTAAAGGCAAAGTCCCAAATACTTAGGTCGTTCTAGTGGAAAACATTAGAAAGAAAAATGTTTTTTGTAAAAATATAGAAGATTACGTCAGCTAAACGCCGGGCTCCGTCAATTTCACTTATAGCCGGTTAGCGGTTCCGCATAATGCGCAATCTTCTGTATTCTCATAGCAGCGGTACGTATCGAAGGTGTCGTAGCTGCTGTGGAAGACTCAAATTTGACGACATATGCCACTATGTAGAATATTTTAATCTTGACCTACAGCCACAAAATGTCCAACTGGTGCACAAATTCAAACCAAGAGCACCATTGTTTGCTTCATTCGTTCGATGAATATACTGAAAATCAGTTGTAGCCGGATGTTGATGCCGGAATCATCTTCAGCGTTGATATTTTTTATAGAGCCTTTACATGGCAGACTAACCATTGCCTGCCGAGAGGACCGACCGCTATCTTTCTAACTTTTTCTATCATTTGGAGTTTCGTGCCCGGGATATCCTAACCACTGGCCTTGACTGATTTTTAAATTACGATGAACTATTTTGATGCCACCATTCGCCACGTTATTAGTGAGATAAGTTCTGTTATGTTGAGAAAAGTGAACTATTATAAATTGATGTGAGCTGATAATCTGCATAAGACGCAGTCGAGGTAACCAAATGCCCGACGTCTTTTAAAAACACTCGGTGGCCGCCGTGGAAACACGGTTTTTACTCAAAAATTCATTACTCAAAAACAACGCATTTTAGCTACTAGGCATTCAGCTCAATTAAAGTTTGAGATGTCCTTTTGATTTGGAAAAAGTTATAAAAACAAAAAAAATACACTTTTTGAAATATTGAATTTCGAAAAAATTTCAATTTTTTTTCTTTTTTGCTAAATAAAAAATTTGCAACTACTTTTTTGCAATTGTGTCTACATGAAGTCGCTCGTGTAAGTAATTACGATCATTTTGAACCCAGAATTATTAAAATCGGTTCATTTTTGACTAAGTTATGGGCATTAAAAAAAAAAAAATTTCTTATATAATTAAAAAAAATCGAGTTTGAGCCGAAAAACAAAATTGCCGATAACTCTTGAACAAAATTTTTTTCGGGCGAACAAAAAAATACGTGTCTCATTATTTTGACCAGAGAGCATCATATTTAAGTTACATCGAAATCGAAGAACATGACCCGAATAGCCCGGCTGAATTGAAATGGAAAGCATCAGTAATGAATTGTAATGAATAATAAATATGATAAATAATTATTTCTTCTATTTTACATTTGTCAAAACTATAAAGTATTAGATATAATATTATGGTAATTGTCTTTGCTTCAACCAACTGCTCAATAGTCCTTAATCCTGTCTACTCTCTTATGCCTGCTTCCACATTTACTTCCTTCCAATTTGCCTCCCATTTTGCCTTGTACAATCAGTTACAACAACTTATTTTTAGGACCACGCATAATATGACCAAAATATGCGGTTTTGCGGCGCTTTATCGTCAGTAAAAGCTCTCTATCCTTTCTAAGTTTCGTTAAGATTTCTTTGTTACTAATTTTGTCTGTCCACGATATTCTCACCATCCGCCGATAGCACCACATCTAAAGCGCCTCTAATTTATTCATACTCGTAACCTTTATTATCCATGCCTCTACACCGTACAACAAAACAGACCAAACTTAACATTTTTGGTGCCGAAGACGTTATTTCATGTTCAAGCTTTTGTTGGAAGGAACTTTCCTGTAATTGAAGAAAGCTTGCCTCGTTGCTTCAATCCGACAGCAAATTTCACTGTCATTTCACCATGTTTCGCTAAGCCAACAGCCTAGGATCGGGTTGTCATATACATAAATGCTTGAATTTTGATTTGTTGAGAGTTTTTTGAAACAACCATGAATTTGATTTTTTGGGTGTTAATACTTAGTCCGTATTGCTGACTTCTTTAACGAGGTATTATACTTCCGGTAGTGGGTACGACACACCAAAAAATATCGTATACATAAATGATTGCCGTAAATTCGCAAACTACTACAACCAAAACATTAATATTTTTTTCTTTTGTATTTTATGTTAAATAAAGTTCTATACATAAAAAAGAGACACCCCTTACTATGCATGTACTCGTATATTAAAATATTACTATGCTTTTACTTGCTAATGTTGATTGCTAAGTCGGCTGTTTGAGTTTATAATAATTTTAGAGCGGCAACTTTAAAATTTCATTTTGTTATTGTAACGAATTTTTAATTGAATTACTACTACCAGATACATTAAATCCACAAACTTAAATATGTGTAAATATATATGTCAAATCCAAACCAAATTGTATTCATATTTACTATAACTCTTAAGTAGTCATTTATTTGAGAAAGGATTGCTGAGAGGCTAAAGAAAACATGAACATCAGTGTGCACAATATATGCAGCATTTTCATGCAATAAAAAGTCTCGCGTTGTAACCACATCTTCGCTTCGAAAATTCATTAGATCTATCAAGTTATATTTCTCAATGCGTATTTTAAAAATAAAAATGTTGAACGTGATTTTATTGTATTTAATAGGATTATAGGTATAGGTATACTCCCTTCTCTATATTTCATTATAAAGGGCCGATGTTGAATGTGCACCACACATAAACGTCAAGTTTTTTTCTTCATTTCATTTGACATTTTTCAATTTCAGACTAACTCAATTTGAACCATGGAAAGATACACAATCGAATAACGCGTTAAAGTTATTCAGGCTTATTATGAAAACGGGCAACAGTGAATAACCAATTTTCGAAGAAAATCATCTTCAGTGATGAGGCACATTTTCACCTCAGTGGATTTGGCAATTAGCAGAATTGCCGCATTTGGGCGAATGATAATCCAAGAGCGATTGCCGAAAAACAATTACAATATTACAATTATATATAAATGGAAATAATTAACATTTCTCTGCTCATTAATTTCCTTTAGAGAAATGACATTTTCTCGCAATAGTGCAAATTTTTTTTAAGATATCCATTGAATGGGGATTGGAAAGTGTTTTAAAATTATTGAATAACACTCAGCAATTTTCGATAAAACAAAGCGGTTATGGCAATATTATAAATATTTCGGTGAAAAAATTACATCGGTAAATGAACTATTTACAAGGAGTGTAATATAACTAATATATATTTGGAAGCACGGATTTAAGCGAGTTGCTTACAATATTTCGCTTTTTGCTCGTTCAAGTTTAGTACTCCGATTTGCTCACGCGTACAATTTGACACAAATCACTTGAATAGTAATCATGACGTAAACTACAATCAATTTCAAAATGCCGCCATCAAAGAAACAAGGGAACATTTTCACTTAGCTGAGAGTGTTGCGTGTCAAAGTTTTGCTCAGCTGTTAAAAACGAACGAAAAATTTCCCATCGTCTTAAAAGACAAATTTTATTGCAAATCAAAAAAAAAAAATTCAGAAAACTTGTGAGTGCAACTTTCAGTAAGCGATATAAACAAACTCGATCCATTGGATCCTTAGATCTATTCAGTATCGGACGGTCATAATAAGAGACTTATAAAGTGTTGGTTTTGTTCGTCGAGAGAGAATTTTACTACTGCATTGCCTACTTCTCCGTTGTCTTTCAAGGCTGACATTACTATCGTTAATAATGCTGGTTCCTAAATAAACAAAGTTTCTTACAACTTCAGCATCATAACTGTCAACAGTGACATGGGTACCAATACGCGAGTGCGGCGACTACTTGTTTGTACTTCGTCTTCGCAATGCTTTTCTATCCAGTTTGGGAAATTAACTAAGCAACTAGGAGTTTGGTTGCTAAGACCGATGATGCCAATATCATCGGCATACGCCAGCAATTCCGTACGCTACTAAGGGCTGAGTTTTTTCCAAGACTTGGCGTATTGTGAATATCTGGTCGATTGTGGAACTTTAGCTGTATTCTTTTACAACCGATTTTCGAGCTCGTTTACATATGTACATATGCATTAGGATAGCCAAAACAATATATTGGGTTGTTACTTTCCATGTAATTTGCTAAACTATTTACAAAGGCAACTAGATCACCATGGGCGGACAAATTTTACACAATGGATTATTGTAATAAGGACAAAGTATTACAAAAATTAGCTTATGATTTAAAAATGGTATATACCAAAATATATTTGGTTGTAATGTAGTGGACATGGCAGTCGAACTGATGACTAGAATAGAACATTAGAAGAATCTGTTACTACTGGGTCCGGCACTCGAAGTGTAACCCACTTCAGACCGCTCGCGCAGCTGATGCGCGGGCATCAGTCCAGAGTTTTGTTTACAAACACGTGGAAGCATTTTGCCGAGAGTAAACGCAAAAACAAAAATCAGTGATGGATTTCAAACGTAATAGCTCCAGCACCTTAAAGTAAATTAAGTTTTTGTTTATCGCACCATTTACTCGTTACAATGATACTGGTAGCATCGCGAAACGTCATGGAGGTGGTAATACACAACTAATACACAGACTGCAAGGTCACGTGAAATGTTTAAAAAGTGAAAAAGCGACTTGAGCGAAAACCCCGACTAAGTGCCAATAAAATGGCGAAAGAACTGAAAACATCTGACCGTAGCATCCGCCGCATACTGAAAAATTATCTCAAAGTCAAGCCTTACAAGATCCAAGTCAGACTTGAGAGAGCGAAGTAGTTGCTTCGCTTGGCCGAAAACGGTCAATTTCCGAACATTGTGTTTTCTGACGAGAAATTTTTTCAAATTGAGCAATTCGTAAACTCCCAAAACGATACGATTTATTTGACCTACCGTTCATACGATAATTTGAGTCATCGATTGGCCACCAGCACCCGCCACAGGTAATGGTTTGGGCCGCTGTAACCGCAAGCGGGCGCTCTCCAATCGTTTTCATCGAGCCTGGCGTCAAGGTAAATGCGAAAATCCGAAATAATATCGGGAAGGTATTCTGGAGGTTGCTTTGAAGCCGTGAGCAGACAAACATTTCCATGGACGTTTCAACAGGACTCGGCACCATCTCACAAAGTTCGTGTGAACCAGCTAAAAACCAACGTAACGAACTTCCTAACGTCCACACAATGGCTCTAAATTACCTAGACGCGAATCCGATGGATTATTCTCTTTGGCCCATTTTGGAGAGTAAGGTCCGAACTAAAAGATTCACCAGTCTCGAGCCGCTGAAAAAAAGTTACTGTCCGCGAGTGACCCAAAATACCAGCCACAACAGCCGCATTCGAGCAGCTTGCGATTCGTTTCTGGACCGTCTCAAGGCCATAGTCAAGGCAAATGGTGGTCATATCGAGCAAAAGTAAATTGATTCTTAATTTTGTATTATTATATATATATATTACATTTTTTACTTTTAAATCGAATAAAAGTCACTTTCCAAACTAAGTTTATGGCCTTTTGAATTGGTTACACTTCGAGTGCCGGAACCTAGTAGTTGTAAGTACTTGTGCAAACTTAAGGGGTTAGGGGTAGTCAGAATTTTTGAAAAAATCGATATTTTTTTTTTGCATTTTCTTAAAGTATAATGTTTTAAAAATATTGTGTAAAAATTTGAAGTGAATCCGACAAATACTTTTCAAGTTATTCAACAATTAACAAAGGGCGCTCGGCCGCTCCGGAGCCGATAGCAAAACTTTAAATGCGTTTTTCTCAAAACTATGTTTTTCAAACTGGTGAACACTGTAACTTAAAAACCGCTACGTAGATTTCAATAAAATTTATACAGCTTTTGAAAAACATAAAAAACTTGTGCCTGATCGAAGGATTTTTTTTTTCAAAAATTTCGATTTTTTTTTAACAATTAACTGTTGGTTTTTTTTTCTAAAATCTGGAAAAAATTTTCTGAGGCCGCCATTTTGTTCATTTTGAAAAAAAAAGGCTTCGATCAGGCACAAGATTATCTATTAATAAAACTAATTTTTCTTGTCCGATTGGTTTTAGATGAATCTGCAAGGACTTGTGATGTTCACCGCAAGGGACTTCTGGAGAAACGGGCTTCACACAAACAGCGATAACTTTTGCAATTATTAATTTTTTTTTTTTTGAAATTTTGGTGAAGTCAAGTTAAAACATGATGTTTTTATGCTATGTTTTTATTTTTGTTAAATAAATTAATTAAGTAGCAAAAAAAAATTCGTGAAAATCATCATTTTTTCGGGCCTCTGACTACCCCTAACCCCTTAAACCGTGAAACTGAAACCACTTGTTATATAGCGTTTAATGGGTTTAATTAACATGTTATATAAAAAAGTATTTAGAAAACAAAAACTTGAGTGATACAATGTCGTATGTACTATATGCACATATGTATGTGAGTAGTTTCTATTTTTGATATTGTGAATTTCCACCAAAATTCATTCTATTCCACCAATCTACTAGCCCATAGGTATATATCAAGAGAATAGAGAGAGGTGATATACCTATATATCAAGAGTAAAGGCTTAAACACTGATTGGGAACGAAAAAATAATATTTGTCAAAACATAAAAAGATAGCAAAAGACAAAAGGTTGCTTAATTATTGCACAGTTACTGAGTATAATTTTTGCTTCAATAGTTTTTTAACTAATACATAAATCTCCGTTGACTATTATTATTAATATTAATATTATTATTTCTTATGGTTCCAAATAGGCAATTAAATGATTTTTAAGAACTATAATTATTATTAAAAAGTATGTACGCATATACCTGTACATATACATAGGAGCCATACATACATAATTAGTTATGTTTACGAAAATTAAGTTTTTTACATAGAAAAATGAAAAGTTACTTAAATAGCAATGCCTTAGCACTCCAGTCCATGTATTTAATCTCATACTAATGAAAGAATTGTGTTGTACATAGAATTACATCGCTTAAGGCTTAGGCTTGAAAGTGCGTTCATAGTTACCTTTTCATATAGCCAAAGGGCCATCAAGGTCTTTTCCATTAGGACAATTACGTCTTAGCTTGTTAATGATTATATTATGGAGCAAATGCACCAAAACAAACAACAACAACACGCCAACCAAAAAAAAAATTCAAAAATTAACTATTTTTTGAGCCACTTGGAGCTTGCGCTTTATTATACCAAATTCAATGGCCTATAAAACTACATACAAAATTTTTATAAAAACTCTGATTAAAAATGTGAAATTTGTTTGAAAATGTTGTTGTTGAAAGATAAGAAAAAAATATAAATGCTAGTCAATAAAAACTGCTCAATAAGTCCCTGTGCTGTAGTTATTTAACACAGTGTACTTATAAATGGCCTGAGTTTTTGAACGAACAATGTATACAATTTTAAGACTGCGCACGAGAGTGGTGTGAAACGAAAAAGTTTTTTTAGTAAATTAGTTTTTTTAACGAATTTGCTCTCTGCTACGGTGCATAATAATGCCCATAAATTATTCCTTATTTTGTGTTCCATATAACCCTTTTCTTCGATTCTGATAAAAGGTCGATTCCTAATACTTTTCTGATAGAATGTATTATTGGAATACAAAAGAAATTTTAGAAAGCAATGTTCCTTCGTTTAACTTCTCTCAATTTTAAATCTATCATCTATCTTTACCATATATTTCGCAACGAGACTCGATAATCGGAAGTATTGTTGTGCATACCTATGTATGTATTTCCTATTCACTTTCGCTTTACATGAAAAAAATTTGCAATAAATATGGACATACAAATGAACCTGCACATATGTACATACCGCATATATCAAAATGTGAAGCGAAAAATAAGTACAGGCATTTCTACTTCCGGTTTCAACGTGTTAAAATTTTATTCAATGTAATGGTACAAATACTAAAATATTTACATGCAGACATATTTTTTAATAGGCACACGCATGGATTTTCTCTGAGAAATAAAAAAAATAATTCGTGAATACAACTATACATAGTATTTTTTTCCGGTATGACGCCCGTGAAGAGGAAACTCTCATGAGTACTACTGTACCGACATAGCAGTATACACGACTTGTAGCCTCACAGCTACACCTACGTACCAAACACCTCTCCACACTCTCCATCACTCTCTCCGCGGAACTGACAAAAAGGTATTACCTCACGGATACTACCATAAATATGCACCTCCTACACTTGTAAGCAAGTAAAGGCGTGCTTCGCATCTAATGTATTGGCTAAGGCATAGGTGCACATACATTCCATATCTACATATTTATACCTGTGTATATGTATGTACCATACATGCGCACACACATACACAGCTATACTTACTATTGCGAAATAATGGCGAAAAATAAAAAATGCAGAAATGCAAGATACAAAATATAAAATATAAAACTGCAGGAAGGCCCAAGTATGTACACCCTGGCCTATCAGGTTTTCAATAACAACTGTTAAATGATTTACTGAAGATCAACAACCACTGCGCTTGGCTAGTATGCATTAGCTATGCACTTTCTTCCGTAATTGAAAACGAACTCGAAGACCTACACTCGGCAACGAATGGTGTTTTGAGGTTGCGGATTATCGGTACAATTAATGAGGGTTGTTCAAGTTCATTTACATAATTTAAATTTGGTGTCAAATAACCAAACAACCATAACGGAAGCTGCGTATGTATGTGTGTATATCTATCTATACATATACATATGTAATATGTAATTAATGCCTTCATTGTTCGATGTCAATGTCTGCAGCGGTTACGTACATACATACACATGTTTTTGTGTCACTGAACTGACTGACTGAAAAAAATCACAGAAAACATAAATTGACATACAAACATACATACATATATAAATATTTACAAATGCATGCGGACTGTCAGCGATTTCGTAAGATCTCTGCGGGCATTGTGCTAATTTACATACACACATACATATGCATACATAAAAATTCGCTTTCATTTGTGTGAGTTGATGATTGGCGTGTGCAATGCGCTGTTGATTTTCTCTCCAGTATACCATTGTACCATTTCCTTTTGGTAACTGATCACGTCGATGCATGAATGCACATTTGAGTGCGGAAAACAGGTCGTTGATATAATCAACCAGGCGTTGAATGCTTTCCTCTTGTGGCGCTTTTTGGGAAACTTGCTACCAAACAGGTCGTATTCTAAATACCCTGCAACAATATAAAGCTATGTAAGTAAAATAATTGGTTTTGGCGCAATCTTTTACAGCATTTCGCATAAAATTTTAAAACTTGAAATATTAAGGTCGAGTCGAGTATCTTTTGGTGTTCGCCTTGAGTTTTTGGGTTAGCTCTCAACTTTAAGATGAGAGACAGAAAGGCATTGGAAGCTTTACCTGTTTTAATAATTTTATTGCTTTATTAGGAGAATTCGGGATTGAGCCCACATTTTTTGCCACATTTTTAATTAGCTTTTAATAATACTAATACAGATACCTACTTTAAAAATATTTCTCTTCTGATTTGTGATGCGCAATTTAATACTGGCTCATAGAATCGAGGGACCCACAGTTTGAAAAAAATATACTCAGAGGTTTGCCATTTCTAAGCGTGGACCGACTTGTACGTTATACGTAACAAAAAAATATCTTTGATGTTTAACGACTGCAGTGCCCATGGCACCCAAAACCAGCTCCAGGTAGGTTTTGCACAAACAAAGCACCGATAAAGTGTAAAATTTGGTGCACGATATTAGAGATACAAAATAGACTCAGGCTGCTTTGGTTCCAGTTTGCCCACAGAATCGAGGGTCCTACAGTTTGAACACCTGATGACCTTTTATGGGAAACGTTTGCAAGACAAAAATATACTCGGAGATTTGCCATTGTTAAGCGTGGACCGCCTGCTACGTTATACAGAAAAAAAAAAATATTTGTAATGACCGCAGAGCCCATCGCACCTAAAATCAGCTGCATGTTGGTTTCGCACAACTAAGCACCGATAAAATGTAGAATTTGGTGCTCGATATTAGAGAAATAGATAAATAAAATCGACTCAGGCTGCTGTGGATGCAGTTTGGAACACGAGGCGCAACGCAGTTTCACCTGTTTCTAAGGCGATTTAATATAAACGGAAGTAACTAGGGCAACGGATTTGTTTTTGTTTTTCCTTGGTGATCTGAGTGTCAAAGTTATTCGTTTTTTGTTGCTGTCGTTTCGTTTATATTCCGCTTGAAATTATGACATTCAACCCAACAAATCGCAAAAAAAAAATTTTAACTTTATCTTGGCTCACCTGGCTGGTTCTGAAAAAAATGCTACATCAAATTAATGGACTGAAGGAAAACCTGCCAACTAAAATTATATTCGTAGACGTATAATATCTCAACAGAAGCGTTGGTACATGTAAACTTTTAGACAAAATATTCGCATCTTTCAATAGACCTTAAAAAGGATGTGCTTCACCGCATAGCCTCCAATCGAACAGTGTCTGGTTAAGATCCCCACTAATGTGAAGAATTACGTTTGGCTACTTCTACAAGCTACCTCCACTGCAAACAATTAACCTCCGTACAATAATTTGAGAACCGAAAAAGCCGAAAAGAATATTATATGAATAAGTAGAGCATCACTGATTTAATGCACTAAGGTTTTTGAGGTTGCTGTTTACTCTAGTGAACTCAAATCTGGAAAATTTAAAATGGCCGATAAATTTCGAGAAGCCTTTACATTTTTTTTTAAATACAGTATTCGTATTTGAAATAACCGATTATGACCCTGAATATAGAACGCAAAACTCAAAATATTACTTTTTCAATCCTTTTCAAACTCGATTATTGTACATTACGAAGTCGTTGATTACGATTTTTTAAGATTTTCAAAATGCATACTGGTGTACTCGAAATGGTAGCAAATTTGCGAAAAAAATTTTTGAGTTTTTTCCACACTTCATTAGAATAGAAATGGTGGATTGAAATTGAAAGAAAACTTCCAAAAAAATAATTAAGGGGACAGATTCCTGTAAAATTTCGATTTTTTTTTTCATAAAATGTTAATATAATACTTTAAGAATATGTCAAAAACTTTTTAGAACGTAAATTTAAGTATTTCTTATATTATATAACTCGAGAAGTTATTGACTGATCTCCCTGAAATTTCGCACACATCTCTTTACTTACTTTCTATATATGAATTTACAGTTCGACAAATTTTCGAAAAAATAGTTTTTTCGAAGCAAAAATAGTAGGAAAATTCGCCCAAAAATTAATTTTTTTAAGCATTTTATTCCGCGAATTTTTTTTCCATTCATATAGAAATTATGACATTATTAAACAGAAAAATTTTTGGTTTTTTGTTTTCAGGTCACTGACGCCGATGTTACAATGCCCGCCGATTGAGAAGCCCCGCTGCGACCTTCCTGGAAGAATTTAGTGTACATCCGCCATTTTAAATAATTAAAAAAAAAGTATATTACTTTAATGTATAAATAAACTGTACGCCAATTTTGAAAAAAAATATATCGACTTCTTCATTTTAAATCATTTTAATCAAAATCAGGGAAAATATGGCCGTTTACAGGTATCTGCCCCCTTAAATCTCACTGGATCTTGGTTGAAGTTTCCGAAATTTTTTTTTTTGTGACAAGTTACTATTTTCGCTTCGAATATATTTTGCTTTAAAGCGGTAGCATAGAACTGTTTGTACGCTTCGGTCGATTTGCAACCGGGCGTAATATACGAGTACGCTCGAGTATGCTAGCGCTTCATCAGAGCGGGATTTTGCACTGATTTGCTGGTTTGAATATACTTATGTAACTCGAAAAGTTATGAAACTTGCAGAGATTACTGAGCAAAGTATCTGCCATTAATAAATGTTAAAATAAGTTTTTTCCCAAAACTTTTTAATAAAAAAAATTAATTTATTAGCAAAAACTTTTTTTAAAGTATGTGTTGATAAAAAAAAATTAAAAAGCACAATTATGAACATTTAAAAAAACCGAAGATATTTCACTTTAAAAAATTCTCTACCAAAATTTTTAACATGGAGTAAATCTCAAAATTATAAAATTTTTTTCAAAATTTTTTTCAGTTATATATATTACTTATATATAATTGGCGCATACACCCTTTTTGGGTGTTTGGCCGAGATCCTCCTCCTATTTGTGGTGTGCGTCTTGATGTTATTCCACAAATGGAGTGACCTACAGTTTCAAGCCGACTCCGAAAGGCAGATATTTTTATGAGGAGGTTTTTTATGGCAGAAATACACTCGGAGGTTTGCCATTGCCTGCCGAGGGGCGATTTATGTGCAAATGAATGTGTGCACGATTTATTCTTTATTCTTGGCTTCCCACTCACTTTCCCTTACTCCTGCTTTTCTTTTTATTTGTTTATTTTCTGCACAATGCAGATTGCTGCGCAATGGGAATGGGAATCTTGTATTCTTTCATTCGTGGAGAAATGTCAATATATCATATTTATCTCCATTTTTTCTTTTAGTCCAGCCTCTCTGAGTGCAATGTGTACCGTACCGAAACATTTATAGCTTTGAGCATTCTGAGGGGCATTTTTCAAAACGGCCAAACTAATACGAGTAACTCGAACAGATTTTAACAAAAATCAAAAACAGGCTTTAAGAAAAGCTGTGTAGTGGCCATTTTCATTATAGAATTAAAATAAATATAATTCATAGAATTAATAACCTTTTTCGGTACATAAATTCATGTGAAAATTACCAAACTATGCTTCTTTTTGAATATATCTTCAATACAACGGGTCTCTAACTATATACGAGCACAATGCGAGTGACGCCTGAGGTACATTAGGGGAATGGCTTGTGCTACCGTGGGAACCAGATCATCGGGGACCAGATCATCGGTCTCTAGCAACACGCTTAATTCGCTGTAAATTAGTTATTTCTTCCCACCATTGGTGATCGCCAGAAACTTGATGAAGTGTGGTGGGCATCTAAGGCGAGGTAAATAGGTAAATGAGTTGAACTCGTGATGCTGAACATCTTAGAATATTTCCACGCAATGTATGCATGTGGCTGAGTGTGCAAGAAGAAGAGTATGTGCGTGAGAAAGCATTATAACGGCACTTCATGAAGAGCTAGCTCGAAGCTTGAGTTTATGTTTTTAAAATAAAGGGAAAACCTGAGCCGCTTATGGTTTGTTGCCAACAATATATGTATGTATGTGTTATTTATATAGTAGAAAGAATGAGTTAGTCTGCATGGTATCCTGCGTACTACGAGTATATATAATATATGAAAATTGGGATCCCCATAAGTCTAGTGAATCTAGCATGAACATCCATTACCAACAATTTTTATTCCAAAAGAAGGACGGTAATACTTTGTTTAAAAAAATCAATGCAACTCTTTAAGTTCACGCCGATGAAAATTATTGTGGAATATCATAAACCTTTCGCTGGCGAACTTGCGGTGTCGGGTTTTTAAACTGTGGCGAAACGAGTGCTAATTACTCATAACTGCGGTTTCTTTCTTTGGATTTTGTTGCTACTGATATGTTGGCTAAAGCTACTACTGCTAGTGTTACTATTAACTATATGCATTATTGTAGCATACCACCACTTCCAAGCAAGCGGCGCAAAAATGTTGTTGTTGCTGATGTGGCGCTTATTATGGATGATTGTTATTGCTGCACTCTCTTGGCGTTACCAACATATTGCCGCGCCGTCGAGCGCAACTATTGGTACAATAGCGTATGCGCGCGCGCTGGGTTTTCACGTATATATAAAGTAAGCGACCACAGCTGAACAAGTCAGTCCCAACTTGGATCTCGTTATTGGCTAAACAAACTCTTAGTGTTAATTTTCCTCTACTGGTCCGTTCAAACCGACAGCTCGACAATGCGCTTGGTAATTAAACATTTAGTGTACTCAAAATTTATGGACGCTCTATCGTCCTCAATATGTCTATCATCAAACTGGACACACGATTTTAGATTGTAATAAAAAATTTTATTTTCCTATTTACAGTTTGTTCTTCCTTGTCTCGCCTTGTGCGTGGCAATTGTTAGTTGTGTGCCAGCGGCTGAAAAAGCGGAAGCTGCTGCGGCAAGCGAGAAAGATGCAGCTGAAGCGAAAGATGATGGCAAAACCGTCGAAAAGCGTGGACTTCATCTAGGAGATTATGGAGGACATCATCACGAACATCATCACGAACATATTAAGACTATAACAATTGAAAAGAAAGTACCTGTGCCTTACACTGTTACGAAACACGTTCCATATACCGTGGAAAAGAAGGTACCCTACGAGGTGAAGGTACCAGTGCCCGAACCATACTATGTTGAGAAAAAGGTACCAGTGCATGTAAAGGAATACGTGAAGGTTCCAGTACATGTACCAAAACCCTATGAAGTGATTAAGAAGGTACCCTATGAGGTGAAAGTTCCAGTTGACAAACCGTACGAAGTAAAAGTGCACGTGCCCCAACCCTACGAAGTCATCAAGAAGATCCCTTATGAGGTGAAAGTACCCGTGCCACAACCCTACGAAGTCATCAAGAAAATTCCTTATGAAGTGAAAGTTGAAGTACCTGTGCCCAAGCCCTATGAGGTGATTAAGAAGGTACCCTATGAGGTCAAAGTGCCCGTGGAGAAACCATACCCGGTTGAAGTTGAGAAGCCATATCCAGTCGAAGTTGAAAAACCATATCCAGTCGTTGTGGAGAAGAAGGTACCTTACGAAGTGAAAGTGCCAGTCGACAAACCCTACAAAGTCGAAGTCGAGAAACCTTACCCAGTGCATGTGAAGGTGCCCGTGCCACAACCTTACACCGTGGAGAAGAAAGTACCATACACGGTTGAGAAACCAGTACCATACGAAGTAAAAGTGCCCATTGAGAAACCTTATCCAGTTTATTCGGAAGTAAAGGTGCCAGTGCACAAGGAGATCCCTATCCCAGAAAAGTACCATGTTGAAGTGCCAATCTTCCATAAGGAAGAACATCATGATTACCATGGCTCTTATCATCACGAATAAAATGAATTCAATACGTTTATAACAAGATGGCAAACTAAAGACGGAGAAGGCTGAGTAGATGTAAAATGACATAGTATGAGAAAATCGGTGAACACAGTTGAAAAAAGGCAAACTGGATGAAAACTACATACAAAAAAAATTTAAATAATTTCAAAAAAGATAAAACGGCGAAATTCGAGGATTGCCACCACAGATCGCGAATACAAGTAAGAACATAAACCGAAGGAAAGGATGAAAAAATAGAAGGAAGGAACAAAAGATAAAAAGAAATCAAGCAACCACTAAAGTAATAAGTAAAATAACCACTCCAATTGATTCCATCCGAAGGTAATCAAGAAAGTCTGGACGCATTCATGTTGAGCTGAACGGGAGTAACACCAAAACAACAACAACAACAACTTTGAAGAGGATGTTAATGAGGATGAAATTAGCACAATAACGAGAACAAGGAGGACCGATGGCCAGTCGGATGTTTAGACGAAGGACGGAGGAGGAGGAGGAGGAGAAGAAGGAGAAGAAGCAATCTAATGGAAGGGGGGTTCAATGGGGTAGCCGAGACTGTTGGATGCGGATACATTGAGTATCCCACAACTATGGCTACTTCGTTTTTTTCCATTGTATTATAAGCCAAATGTGTTATATATTTTTTTATACAACTTGAAAACTGCCCTAGGTTTAATGCTACTTTATTTAAATAATAAGTTAAAGAAACACTCAAATACTGAAAATGTTTTTATTTAAAATGCTGGACACGAGGGAACCACTATTATATGTGTGTCGAAGGTAAGTAGTTATGGTAGCTTGTGCCATAAAATGATTGCAGTCAAGTGAACTTGGTAAAATTGTAAAAAACATCTAAATTGATTTTTAATTTTTGGAATTATAGAAAAAAGGCTTAATTTAGTAGTTTCCCTTTAACAAAATTTCATTTATAATAATTTTACTTTTACTCCACATAATTAAAAAAAAATTAAATTATGTTTCTTGTACTTAAAATAAATGAATTAAGTTTTCAGCTGAAACGTAAAATATTTAAAATATATTTATGTATATATTTTATATTATTTTATAACTGATTTGATTACATAATTTACGCTCATTGCAGCATAAAAATTATTTCCTCAATCGAATTAATCAAACTTAAAACTATACTCCATTTTTGGCAGATTTGTTGCTTAAGATACTTTAATTGCACTACACCAACAACAAACATCGTTTTTCTACTGCTCACTACGCCACGAAGTGAAAGCGAAAACACACTAATCCATGCACATCTTTCCATAGATGTGCATGCTTATGGCAGCACCTGCAGAATGTCGGTAAACCTGTTGCATGCGAGAAAAAATGTTTGGTAGCCATTATATGCAATTTTTTCGCCATTTGGTTGGTTGGCGAAGCATGCAAACGCTCTCGATACATCAATTGCTTGACACAATTATGCGCAAACGTAGGCGGGAGAAGAGAGGAGTCACATTTGAATTGTGTCATGCAACGAGCACTCGAGCGATTATTGCATAACCATTTTAAAGTAACAATGAAGTTGAAATAATTGCTAATATGTATGCATTTGTGCACGTACATAAAAAAATATATACATATGTATATATAACTATTATAAATATACGTAAGTACAGTGCTTCTCGAAAATCACGACTGACAAAGTTCGGAGCCGGTTGTCGGATAATAACGTTTATTTTTTAACTAGAATTTTCACACTAAAATGAGAGTTTATTCATTTTAAGCAGACAATTAATTTGGCTTTCATAATCTAAGTCTTACTTATTGTATTCTTGCGTCTTGGACTTAGGAACTACCTATAGAAAGAGTTCCATATGTATACAAGGCGGCACAAAATTAATCACCACATCGGTAGATTTCTAATTTCTAGACTGCTGTAGTATACAAACAGTTCAAATAAAGATTTGCATTATTCAAGATCATTTTTTTTTAATTAGTAAAAAAGTTATTCAAAAACAAAATGGATGGAGAGGAACTTTTTTGTAGCAGAAATGGACGCAAAAATACATTGCTTGCCGAGGAACGAACGCGATTAGAAAAAAATTATTTCAAGCATTCTTATAAACAGTGGAAAATTTCAGTTAAATCATGACCTACTTCATTTAAAACATGAAATGTAAAAAAAAACAATACAAAGCCACATTTATGGTTTATTTATTGCAATAATCGCAATTATCGACAACTCACTGTATATTTAAGTATTAACATTGAGTAATGTATAATAACTTTTAATATTTTTACTGAACTAACAATGGCATTGCTTCTGTTGTTCAGTTTTAGTGCTATTGTGCAATATGGGCAACAACAAGTGGTCAATAAATTTGTTTTAAATGCAGTTTGTGGCCATAAAAACGATAGCGGCTAAAACATATGCATAAAGTAAGTAAGGCTGTTATAGGATGCGTTTGTGTCGAGTGTTTCGTATATTTTATTAATACAAATTTTAAGGTAAGCAATATTTTAACATCCGATAAGCGTTATGTTTTTAGCAGAGCGGTAATCCTCTGGACTTGCACTTTATTAGGCGTGGGAGTCTTAAAATTTGTGAAACCTTCCATTGGGATGATAAGTAGGTTTTCTAAGAAAATTAAAATCTATTTAGATAACCGATAATCAATAAAAACTTCATTTCTCCCGAATTTTTTGAAAGCTAGGAACATTTTTGAGCTTGAGTGGTAGTAGTAGCTTGAAGCTAGTAATAATCTTTGCAAATTGCGTCTAATATAGTTGTGCTTCGGTTTTTATTCTACGAGCAGAGAGAAAATTAGCAAAAATTTAGCAAAATGTTTTGAAAGGCTTACTTTGGAAATACATAAGTACGAGTAGTATTAGAAAAAATCGAGTCTCTTTAATGTCGCTTTGGCTACATTTGTATTCACGAGCAGAGAAAAGGTGGTTGACACAGGTGCATTCGTTCGCGTTTCCAGTAATAATTTCCCCCAGCGGAATAAAATAGTACTCGTACTACCCGAACCAATAACAATTCGTACCTCTACGATTTATTCTCATATATACTCCAAATACACCACTATTTTTTATAAAAATATAGAAAAAAAATTATAAAAATTATAAAAATTAAAAAAGTATAAATAAATATACAACAAAAACCATATAACGCGGTTTCAAAATTTAAAAAAAAATTTACAAATTATCATCAAAATTTTCAACTTTTTAATAAGAATGTTAAAAAATTGTCTGCATATGCAGTAACCCATCGCATTTTAGTATAAAAAAGTTCCAAGCTACCAAATATCGTCAATTTTTGAAAATTTTATTTTCACTAAGCGGTCACACCTTTCCTTCCATACAAAGTATATACTAGAATTTTTTATGTGGATTATTATTGTTATGAGGACATTTAGAGCTGTGACCTAAAAGATCTACTGCGCCTCGCTGCTCATTGATTCAGAGCATATCTCTGGGCGCAAATTCTTCAAAACATTTTCCTATTTGTCCTATTGTCGGTCGCGGTGGCCGAATTGGTTGGTGCGTGACTACATTTCGGTAGTGCCTAGATTCGAAACGCCAGGCATCGAACACAAAATGATTGAGAATATTTTTTTCTAATAGCGGTCGCCCCTCAGCAGGCAGTGGCAAACCTCCGAGTGTATTTCTGTCATGGAAAATCTCCTCTTAAAAACCATCATAAATTGGAGGAGGAGCTTGGACAGACAGTCTATAAAGGATGTATATAGATATATCATATTTTATTGAGTTTTATTTCCTCTTCTGGTGTCTGTTGTTTACCCAGGTATTTGTCCCGCTTATGCATCAGAGCTTGGCACGATACCAGCACATGTTTGACGGCTTCATCTTCCTCCCTACAGAACCTGCACGTTTCATTGGGGCATATTTCCAGGTGAATAAGATGATGACTCAATCTATCAGTGAGTATAGATATGCTTCTCTAATAGTGTTTTCACCAGACATATTCCGTAGATTCCAAAGTAGATTTACTTACTTCGTCCACATCTAATGGTAATGGTTTTACTGATTAGGCTAAGTCCTTTATGTATGCGACTAGATTGAGCTGTTGTGCGCCACTAAGTGCTTAATTTTAATTACTTAACATTGTGAGGAAGCAAACCAGCTCCTTAGGAGGAAGCATATGCAAGCTTTCATCCTCCAGTAGGTACATACAACCCCAGGATTCAGTGTCTCCTGTGGTCTAATGCTTCGCAATTGGTGATTAAGTGTTCCATCGACTCCTCTTCATCACAGCAGAACCTGCATAGTTTAGTGCATAATTTAGTCCCATTGTATTGAAATTTTTATTGCAGGCAAAATGGCCATAAAATGCTCCACAGAACAATCTAAGGCCCTTTTTTGTAGGGTTACAGCATATTTCGCTCTGCTAGTATTAAAGTAAAGTGAAATCCAACATAGAATCTCTCTTGCCAACAAGTGCTACTTTGGACTAAGTGGGCAATTGAGTAGTAAAGTCCTCTCTCGACGAACAAAACTAACACTCTACAAGATTCTCATCATGCCCGTCCTAACGTATGGCGCAGAAGCGTGGGCGGATGACAACATCCGATGAAGCGACGCTGGAAGTGTTTGAGAGAAAGATTCTGAGTAAGATTTTTGGACCTTTGCACGTTGGCAACGGCGAATATCGCAGGCGATGGAATGATGAGCTGTATGAGCTTTACGACGACATAGACATAGCGCAGCGAATAAAGATCCAGCGGCTACGTTGGCTGGGTCATGCCGTCCGAATGGATACAAACGCTCCGGTTCTGAAAGTGTTCGATGCGGTACCAGCTGGTGGTAGTAGAGGAAGAGGAAGGCCTCCTCTGCGTTGGAAAGATCAGGTGGAGAAGGACTTGGCTTCATTTGGTGTGTCCAATTGGCCTCGGTTAGCACGAGAAAGAAACGACTGGCGCGCTTTGTTAAACTTGGCCAAAATCGCGTAAGCGGTTAGCGCGCCAATTAAGAAGAAGAAGTATTAAAGTTCAATAACTTTTTTGAGGGATTAAGGATCGATCCATTTTTTGGTTTCCTGTTTTAGGTTGTTTTTGTTAAAGCGGAAAAATGGGGTTGATCCAATAAATGCCGCCCCTATTTTTGGCATACATAAAAGTCTGCGTTTTTGTTTCCTTCGTGCCCCTCGTGTCCTGGTACCCAAATCAGGGAGACCTGATTAAGAGTTGCCAGCTTGTTGAGTGCATTGTTACCCTCTATAAGGGCTTTTATATTAGGCGTCAAGTTATTTAAGGCTTTAAGGAGTGATTGACTGTCCGAAAGTATTTTAATTTTTACTGTTTTGGATAAGATTTCCTTTGTTTCCATTATGGAGAAGCAAAAATTTTCCATCACGAAAGCATACCATATGATCTAAAGGCATTTGATTGAACTTTTTGTAAGCAAACAAATTTATTTTTTGTGGAATCTGATCGTTTGTGCCATACTGCCTGTAACTTGCAGTTTATAGCCAGTAACGATAAAATGGAAAATTTTCTAACAAAAAAAACGTGAGTATATTTACGCTAATTTTTCTTTTTGGACGACACAAAAGTGTGTAAACAAACTCAGCTGGTATGTCTTTTTCTACCGGTTTTTGAAAGTGATGACAGATTTTTCGTTCATTTACAATACTTTTTTTTTTTTGATGACTGGTGATAGCTAATTTTCATAACGAACACAGCTATTGCCAGAAAGTGCTATTGTAAATGAAGTAACGAGTTAAGCTATGAAATAATTTAAACGAACAAAGTAATTATACCACCAGAGCATATTCAGACAAAATGTTTATGTTAAACCGCCCAGGAGCTCTTGAAGGATCTGTTTGAAAATTGGCGGGCGCTGTTGCGTACAGCAGACATCACTGCATAGGGATGACCTTTGTTATTCTTCATTATTAATTTTAAAACAAAGAAGTTTTCAGTAGATAACGAATTAATGAAAAGTAAATTTGGGTTAATGTAAGCAAATGAGAAAATAAAAAAAAATTGATAACAGACAAAAGAACTGCTAACAAAAATCTGATATTGCATTAGCTGATGCCGCCAAACTCGCTAAGACCCGAGTAGCTGTATTTAGGTATGCGCAACCTTCTGTTTTATTTGAACCGTGGGAAAGCAGCAGCCGTATCTGAGTGGGAAATGCCAAATGACGGATGTCTTGATTTCGGCTGCTGTTTTCAATTGACATCAGCTGACCCAATATGGAGCGAAAGCTGGTTTGCTCTGTTTGGCCAAAAGCGCCTGATCGGACAGTCAATTATTTATCGTCAATTAATGAAAAAACATATAGTATGTATGCATCGCATTATACAAAACTACAGACACACATACATATGCACAATATGATAGATGAATTTAAACCCTGAGTATAAATACAAAATTTGTTTAGTAAAACTGTCATTTAAAAGAAATCTAATATTTCGATACTTAATATACTTTCTTATACTTTTACATATATGTACACATATACATATGTGTATATGTATAAAAAGCTATTCCATCATTGCGATTGCAAAAAAAATAAGTCATACGTACATACATTGGTATGTACAGGGTGTTCGGCGGCAGAATTCGGTTTTAAATTTGAAGTTTCTCCTTAGCTGCTGATCATATGAGTTGGAAGGAGACCGCGTTAGCCTCGTCATTCTTGTGGATTATTTAGTCACGATGTCTTACCTGTAGTATAAGGATGTCGCAGTAGACAGGTGAACAATGTGCGTTCGCAATCGAAGCATATTTCAAGGCCAATGATTCGTATGTAACTGCTCGTGGTAGATTTTATTCACGTTACAATATTCGACATTTACAAATGAAAATATTGAACTCGTCGCTATAAGTTTTTCACTATAATTCGCGTCAGTCCGTGCGCAAAAGAGTGGCTGTAATGGGACTTTCAAAAACGATTGTGGATGATATATTGAGGAAGAATCTTAAACTGCATCCCTTCAAAATTCAAATCGTGGAAGCGCTTAAGCTTAACGATTAAAGTTTGTGTAATAACTTCTGCGAGACACTGTTGGAGCGATTTCGTACAGTAAGCACAACATTTAAGAGTGCTGCAGCCCATTTTTATTTATTGGTCACCTAAAGGACAGAACCCACTTTTAAAACATCAACAGCCACTTCTCAGTGGCTACCCCAAAGTGACGCTTTGGTGTGCATTGTCAAGCAGTGGAATAATTGTACGATATTTTTTTGAAAATTGTCGAGGCAAGCAATTTCTGTGGACGATGTATCTTATTGGCGCATGATGAACGATTATTTTGTGCAAATAATGGGACAAAAACCTTTCTTTAGTGCACGGCCAGAAAAACCATGACGATACTGCGTGATTTCTGTTAAGCCGTTTCGATGACATATCCTGCACACCCAGGATCTTATTACCCCAATGGACCGTTTCTGAGGGGGCACCTCAAAAGTAAAGTCTATCAAAGTCTGAGCACTAAAAGAAAATATCGTTCGCGAGGTTAATGGCATCCCGACATCACATAACGATCAACATTCAGAGGAAATATTGTAATAATAAAAAAAATAAAATGCGCACTTGTCTTCTTTCTAATAAATATTGAAATAAACTTTTATCATTAGTAACTTTACTTTTAATTTAGCTTTTAATTCCTAATTCTGCCCCCGAACACCCTGTATGTATGTGTGGACTTAAATCCAACAAAATATAGTGCAATTGATACTGGCATGTTGATATGCACGTATGCTGTCAATTTTGGGTAAGACTCCGTCAGAAAATATGAGATTTGCAAGTGGTCTTTCGATTTCTTTGAAACTTTGGGAAATATTAGTTCTAGGTAAGATACATTCAAGCCTAAAAGGATTTTGAAAAATTTTCAAAATTGAGTCATCTACGCCATGTTGAATATCGGGACCGTGTTTTTTCAAAAATCAATATTTCTTGAACCGGTGGATGGATTTCAATGCAATTTACAGACAATATAGAAACAAATAAGTAGTTTAAATTAGTATTATGTAAAAAAAAAATTTCGAAATTTTGACCAAAAAAAAGTCAAAAAATTTTTTTGAATCAATTTTTAGTTGATTTGGCCACTTTTTTAGATTTTCTGTTATACACGTAACGATTCCTTATGATTTAACCTTTATTTTGAAAAAAAAAATTTTATGGTGTCTATAATAGTTCTCGAGATATTGCGATTTTAGTGGAAGCGAACACCGTGAATTTCGCGGTTACGCAGCGCAGGAGTAGAAAAACGCGCACAGACCTGCAGCAGTCTGCTCCAGTCACTTCATACAGGAACACATAACGCAGCGCGAACCGTGCGTGCGTACGCGAAAGTGCGTGCGCGCTTCCACTAAAATCGCAATATCTCGAGAACTATTATAGACACCATAAAATTTTTTTTTCAAAATAAAGGTTAAATCATAAGGAATCGTTACGTGTATAACAGAAAATCTAAAAAAGTGGCCAAATCAACTAAAAATTGATTCAAAAAAATTTTTTGACTTTTTTTTGGTCAAAATTTCGAAATTTTTTGTTTACATAATACTAATTTAAACTACTTATTTGTTTCTATATTGTCTGTAAATTGCATTGAAATCCATCCACCGGTTCAAGAAATATTGATTTTTGAAAAAACACGGTCCCGATATTCAACATGGCGTAGATGACTCAATTTTGAAAATTTTTCAAAATCCTTTTAGGCTTGAATGTATCTTACCTAGAACTAATATTTCCCAAAGTTTCAAAGAAATCGAAAGACCACTTGCAAATCTCATATTTTCTGACGGAGTCTTACCCTTTTGCTAAATATTGGCCTAGTTTGTGTACTGTGTACATACATACATCTGTATGAGAGCGCGAGGTATGTAGCCATTTTTATTTCTTTTGTGGCACCTGAGCTTGGCGTCTCGCTGGCAAACAGACAAACGATTGCAATTGAACGTACGAGTATGATACATACAGTGTATGCCCGAAGAAATTCGATAAAAGTACATATGTCGAGATAACTCTAGCTTTAAATTGCTTCGGGCTGATGACACCGATTCTTGACCAAAAATAGTCATGTCGATAGACTTAACAATGGAAGAATAGAGAAAAGAATGGAAGAATAGAGAAAAGAAGAAGTAGCATCAATGGAGCGAAAACCAAACTGTTGAAGAGGAGACGATTATATGGTACGTTTGACGACTTCACTTTATCTTCTGCCTCACAGAGGGGAGTTTAACCGCATGGGTTCCCAGTCGAAAGTGAACGGTTAGTACCCTACAAAAGTTGTAGTTTAGTTCGTCTAAGAAGCTTCCTCGATCGGCTCTAATTCAGTCTTTACCAGAAAGGCCTTGTATGTAGTATCAGTGCGACACTAACACCAATGTGGGCAGATCCTCAAATGAGATACGCGAAACAAAAATGGTGTATTTTAAGTTATTTGGTTTTTCGGTACAAACGGCATGGTCATTGCACTTACATGTATGAGGGTCGTTTAAAAAGTCCGTACAAAAATAAAAACTACCTAATTGTTTGGGGTAAACCTTTTTTTATTGTTAGACATGGTATCCTTTTAGGCCTATACACTTCGTCCAATGCTGTTCTTGTTTGTTGATCCCTCCGGAATAATAGAATTTGCCCATTTGTATTGGAAAAAAAATAATTCGACTTCCTTGATTCAAACGATTGCCAAGCACACATAAATATGCCGATCTGGCTAAAACTTGGTGTGTGTTCTTCCAAGAGATGCTACTAACTAAACAATGCCTCGAAACGCGCCAGTAGTGCCATCTGTTTGACTTTGCACGGACTTCTCAAACGACCCTCGTATTAAAATCGAGTGAATCATGGCAATAGACTAGTGAGGGCAAATTGAATACGATGAGTGCTTAAACAAACCACCAGCACACAATAATTTCGAAATATTACAATGAAGTAATGCTGCTACATACAACTTTTTTCATCGGCAACGTTAGTTTGGCCGTCTCGTGTTTGTCTGTTTTGGCGGCTTCAGTTCAGTATCAATTACAGGTGAGTATTGCAGCAGTCATCAAATAACAATTTTAGTTGCAAAATGTACAACAGTACAGTAGTGATTCAATAAGTCAACTAATCTATGTATAATACGAAAATCTAGTCATCCAAGGCATGCATTCATAGCTGGGGAAACTCTGTGTATGAATTAACTTCAATTAGAAAACATTGAAATACCTATGAAAGAAATAATTACAGATATGTAGGTATATAAAAAAAACATAAAACTAACAACTATACAGAAATTTTTATTTACATTGTAAAATCTTTTTCAATAACTATAGCACAAGAACTTATTGACGAGCCTTGGGAACTTGATTTTGACGTGATAACGTCTTATAATTCGATTTAACAGGCTGCACGCACGAAAAAATGTGTCGTTACCTTCCTCATTAGTGTTACCTTGCTCATTGCCGTTACCTTGAATGAACTGCAAGCGAAAGCGCGGAGCGAACGACAAAGCAAACGAACGGCAACGTTCGACATCTTGCTCTCTCCTATTTAAGTGAGCGTATATGTGTATGTACATGCGCATATGTACATATATAAATTCACGTATTTGTGTTTGCATATGCCTTCCTATTGATTATTATTAATTTGATTTACTTGAAGAATTTAAAATAAAACCAAGTTTTTTAATAATACCTGTTGTTTTAATGTTATTATTATTTTTTGACGTGATAACGTCTTATAATTCTATGTAGCCGACTACACGCACCAAAAAATGCGTCGTTATCTTGCTTGAACAGTATGTTATGTTATGTTATGTTATTTTATGTTATGTTATGTTATGTTATGTTATGTTATGTTATGTTATGTTATGTTAAAGTATATTATGTTATGTTAATGTTAACTCATTCTCTATATCCATACAAAATATCTATCAAACAAATAAAATTAAAATTTTCTTTTGAAAAATGCAACCATTCAATCAGTATTTTCTTAGGACGTTATCACGTTAAACTATCGTCAGTAAACCGACTTTACAGACAACCTCTTTTTTTATTTCTTATTTAATTTAAATTATTTTTATTAAAATACTCCATGCAAAAACTCCAACAAAAACTATATGAATCCAAGTTCAAAACTTTCTAAGTGCAATTGTAAAAATGGAAAAAAATTAAACAAATTTTCATCAAAATTTCCAACTTTTTAATCAGAATTTTTAGAAAAATTCGAGTATACAGTTGAGTTTTATGTAATAAAATGGAAGTTTCAAGGGCTCAAAATTGCGTTGAGTTTTGACAATTTTTTGTAGACGATGTTAGATGTTGAGTATTCCTTATCTAAAGAAAATGAAAAAAACTGCCGCAGAAAACAAAAATTTTTTTAAATCAATTCGAATTTTGAGCCACTTCAAACTAATTATGATAACCACTTCAATCTGCTGATGAAATTCACCAGGTGCGTAACATTTAAATCTGCTATATCCGCAGGTGAAACAAAAAAATGAGAGCCCAGATATCTAAATCTTAACCCGACGAGTACAGGGCAGCTGAGATGAATCCAAATCGTCCTCCAACTAACTTTTGCAGAAAGGACTTGAGGTAATTCGTCCAGTAGCCTAAATTTGTGCAACTTCGAGATATCCGTAAACATGTTTGCTATGCTCTGTTTCCAAATGTTGCACCCGTCCACTTGAGGGAATATGAATGGGGAAAAGTACCGCTCGAACCCAGCTAGGGTGTCCATGGAAACGAGCTCTAAGTTTCTAAGAATACTTGAGTGCCAATAGCTTAAGTCTAGCTCGTGGCCCGAACTTCTCAATCTGGTTGCAGCGCGTGCAGCGGCAGCTTTCCCTGCGATGTCCACGGAAATCACTGGAAATCTATTCGATCAAACTAATTTTTGAAATTATGTATGTATGTATGTTAGGGAAAATGGAGACAGATTTGCGAGAATTTATTTTGAAAAAAGGTCACAGAAAAAAATTACATAAAATTAGAGTAGATAATTTCAGGTCCTTCAGCCCTTCCAAAAGGCCTTCCTGAAAGTGATGAGGTCTTCCATTACATTCCCTTTTCCTTTTTTCATATGGTGTCGCACAAATTGAAGGATTTCTGCTTTCGCTACCCGTAGTAGGACTTCCATAAAGGAATTCATTTAAAATGAAAATTAAGGTATTGCAATCATGGAATCAAAAAGTAAAAATAAGCGTTTATAAAGATGAATATTTTTGCTTTCTATTTGTTTAATGCCTATTGACTTTAAGATATGTCTATTTAGTCTATAAGAACTTGGCTTTAAAAAAAAAAAAAATAAATATGTAAAGCAGTGAGAATAATTCATGTAAGTTTACTATATATTTGGTGTTTTAATAGAAATATTGAGGAAAACAAGTAAAAATATGCTTTGGTAATTTAACTAAAGTGTTTATTATCAGTGCTAAAACTGAAAGACCTCTCAAAACTAAAGTGAAATTTGTTGGATTCTTAATCCTTTTTTTACTTTACATTCATAAGATGTAATATTGTCTCTAATGTATAAATAATAATTTAAATTTGGTTTATATTTTAGTCGAATAAGTTTTTATGGTCAAACCGCTACTGAAAAGATAAATAAAACGACTTAGCAAACTCTATAGAGAAAAAACACTTTTGCGGCATTTTATATTCGAAATCACAGCAAGATGCGTTGACGGGGTTATCTGAAAAATTATGTACTTATAATAGTCCGGGAGCCAGGGGTCGATTTTGGACTGCGTTTTTATACCGTTAAATTCTTAACTATGCTTGTGATTTAGCTTTCACGAATAACGAAAGTGAACGTCAGCTGGCGCACCCCCGCTGGGAGTAATTGTGGGAGGGTACGAAAAGTGTCGAAAAAAATTTAAACCAACTTATTTTATACCGGCTGGACACCTATGAAAATATAATAATGATAGTCAGCTGCGTTTATAGCGGTGGGAAGACCGTCAGCCGAAGCATTGAAAATTCCGCGCGCCGCCGAGATGTATGAACGTAATGATACATTCTTGCTTCGGTTGACGGTCTTCCCACCGCTATAAACGCAGCTGACCATCATTATTATATTTTCATATGTGCCCAAAATTATGTAAAAAAAATTTCAATCGGCATAAAGTAGTTTTACTTTTTAATTTATTTTACAAGTTCGCCTGTTCAGCTGACGTATTTTCCTCCCTCTACGGCGCAGCTGACTATTTTTTTTATTCTACTAAATGTCAACAATACACAAAAAAAATTTCAGCCGGTATTAAATGAGTTGTTAAACTTTTTTTTCGACACGTTTCGCAGCATACCACGCACGTACCCACCGCTACTGGACCAGCTGACGGTTGGTTGCGTCATCCATTGGATGGCGTCTGCCTTCAGTATTGAAATCAGTCGGCATGAAATGATGAGGTCAAAATGACCCCTGGCTCCCGGACTATCCTGGGGTGTTTACAGATGTGAGAGGTACTGCATTCGGAGGAGAAAGCTTCAGGCTAAACGGGCTGCCGCCGCTAGCTCCACGTTTTCTACAACAAATATAAATACGTGAGCAGGCTTAACATGACCGAAGTGTTAACCGATGTTGTATTCTGTTGAAATACTCTTTTATCTTCCCTAAATGAGACCTCTTTATTTAATTTAAATCGAAATCCATGCAACCAATCACACTTCCTTGTTGAGTTTATGCTTTTTCAAAATAGTCGATGAAGATTATTTCATGAGCAAAAAACTTTTCCACTCTCTCGCCAACAAGTTTTTTGGACTAAAGTCCTCTCTCGACGAACAAAACTAACACTCTACAAGACTCTCCCGTCCTAACGTATGGCGCAGAAGCGTGGACAATGACAACATCCGATGAAGCGACGCTTGAAGTGTTTGAGAGAAAGATTCTGCGGAAGATTTTTGGACCTTTGCACGTTGGCAACAGCGAATATCGCAGGCGATCGAACGATGAGCTGTATGAGCTTTACGACGACATAGACATAGCGCAGCGAATAAAGATCCAGCGGCTACGGATACAAACGCTCCGGCTTTGAAAGTATTCGATGCGGTACCAGCTGGTGGTAGTAGAGGAAGAGGAAGGCCTCCTCTGCGTTGGAAAGATCAGGTGGAGAAGGACTTGGATTTACTTGGTGTGTCCAATTGGCGCCGGTTAGCACGAGAAAGAAACGACTGGCTCGCTTTGTTAAACTCGGCCAAAATCGCGTAAGCGGTTATCGCGCCAATTAAGAAGAGAGAAGAAAAAACTTTTCCAGATGATGGAACACAATATTCCTTGGAATACTCACAACGGTTGTTGAGCGATTCTTGTTCTTAGATATGTTATCTTTAAGGGAAAACTTTATTATAATGTAAAACGCTTTGAACGCTTGAAACTGAAAACCGCACCCTCCGGAGGTTTATAGTTTTTAATAAGTTTAGTGAAAAGTTTTTTTTTTTTTTGCTTTAGTTTAGAATTGAGAATAATTTATTTGAAAATATAAACATATAAAATTGGATTTGACAGGAGCGTCGATTAGAAGTTTTTCAAATTTTTGGATTTTTTGCGCATGGCGGCCTTCGGCCGCGCCTGAACAAAATAACCTCATCAATCCAACTCCGGCTACGCCATTCATAGCATTTTTGCGTAGAAATCCTTTCAACGTTAAGATCATTGAACCCAAAATTAAAACGCTATACGCGGCCCTATCATCAGCACTGAACTGAAATACTTCATTTTTGTTCATATTTTTATTTTTATTTTTATTTGCAGGCTCCGGCAACACTATACTGTTGCCAATTCCAGTGAATATTTATTCGCGCTTAAAATTAGAAAGTGATGATATGGGTAAATGCATTAGCATTTAATTTTCATTGAAATAATTCGAAGTAACAACACGCGTTTGCTTGTATATTTTGTAAATTTAAGTGAATAATATAATTATAGAAACATATGTATATGTATGTTATAATGTGTCAAACTATAATAAAGTTCCCCAAGTTATTTCCGGAATAATTGGGAGTTATAAAGGTTGTTCCTGAACCCCTCCCTAATATCTCCACCAAGTTTCATTAAATAAGTTATTATACTTTGCCAAAAATTACCCATGTTACATTATATCAAATTCCTCCCCGTATATTTCCTAATGCAGTTAGGGACCTCCGTCTCTGAGTTGAGTTTCCAATTCTTGTTTTTTAATTTATGTCGCCGTTCTGTGTGTTTATATATGCCAACTGTGTCTTTTGCTTGTCTCCAAATAACTTAAAATTAATATAAAATGAAACAAGAAATTTGCTAACAAATTTCTAGATATTTAAGCACTTCATAAAAGTTAGATATAATAATTAAAAGGCTTCCGTCAGTCTTTCAGTGCTAGTTTAACTGAAGTGAACTTTTAAAATTGAGTTTAAGTCTGCAAAATTTGGCGCTTAGTTAATTTGGAAAACAAAGTTAAACCACGTTTGCTTGCACTGAACAACTAGTTTTACCATAAGAATTTAGTCGCAAACATTTTTATAAGATCAGTGTGCACCCTGTGTCCGTTTCTGTTATGATTACATTCCGCTATTTCTTAGAATTGAATTTTTAGCAATAAAGCGAACTAAACAGCAACAAATTTTATAGCTGGCTCACTGACTTTCATGGACAAATTGTAAACAATGGCTGACGGGGAAGATATTGAAAGTTCAATGGACAAACAATTCGATGACAACGAAGGTGGAAAGCCAGATAAAATGTTCACCTTGAAGAAGTGGAATGCTGTAGCCATGTGGAGCTGGGATGTGGAATGCGATATTTGCGCGATATGCCGGGTGCAAGTAATGGGTGAGTGTAAATGGTTTTTACTGTTTGTATTGTTTGTTTGTTAAAAAATAGCAATACCTTCTTAAATATTATTTTGTTATTCACTCGTTACACATACATACATATATATTCTTGTGTGACTTAAGGGAGGCTTAATGAAAAAGTCCTAAGTTCTAATCTCATATCGATGTTCATTGCCTAAAACAGAGTTAACACCTTGGTTCTTGGGACTAAATGTCGGTATTCCACGCTGTAGAATACTTCATTACGATGGCAGCTACCAGGAGAGACAGATTACATTTCGAGCCAAATACTGTCCATCCAACGCGTGAGCTCATGCGTATATACAGTAAAACGCATCCAGTTATGTTAATTTTTAAGGCTCGGCTCAGTAACTGAGAAGCACCTGGTTCTTAGTTACCAATCTCTCGTCTTTAAAATCCCGAGAATATTTACTAGGAAGACGTAGGTCAAGCCACGCAAGAATAACTTTTCATTGGGACGTTTGTACTTATATAGAAAATATTGTACGATTGATTCTGGTAATTATTTTATTTATGTTGTATTGCCCTATGCATATGTATGTATGTATTTTGTTATGTTATTTTGCATTTCATAAACAAACCGTATATAGGTAGTTGGTTACAATTTAGTAGCAAAGGTTATCAAATGCATTTGCAAAGTCCCAATCCTACTACTATAAGTACCATAAAATGAAACTATAACAAAATCCGACATAGCCTGATTATAATTCTTAATATAAATAGTTCTTTTCTAAATGATTTTTTTTTTTGATAATATTTCATGTTAGTGTGCATATAAGCATGATGAAAATTTGTTTTAATTCTGATAATTTGAAAAGTGGAAAATTTAGTAAATTCCTTTGTTTATATTTTCAATCCTTCATTGATACGGTTTGTTGTATACGAATAAAATCCTAGTATCTGATAACCTTCAAAAATCCAACAAGTTTTTGGTAGATGTCAGATGAATTGAGCAGAAGTATTTTTTTATTCACAGCGATAATTATGTATTTGCTAAATGTGTATTGACATTTGCTAAACATATGTATACATTAGTTGTTGTATAGCTTCATTTTTGGGAAGTTCTGTTTAAGTGGAAGTCCTTGGCCGGATATACAGCCAGGCCATATAAATAGCATATTTAGACTTTGAAAGAGTTGAATATGTTTTTAAATACTTATTTTTTATGGGGGAAAATCAACATAAAAAATAAAAAACTTATTTACATCCACTTTAAAACAAAAAAATGCTCAAAAAGAATTTTAGTTCTGATTTAATTTACGAGATCGTTGGTAACACACGAGACCTCCTGAACACATAAATAACCACCGTTTTTGATTACTTCTTCAAGTCGTCGCTCCATGCTTTCTACAAGCTTGTGGCATCTTTCCTTTGGAATGAAGTACCAAGCCTCCTCAACTGCGGTCCACAAATCATCAAAATTTTTTAAATTTTGGTTAGTGATTTTGACCTTAACATGATTGCGAAAAATTTTCTATTGGTTTGAGATCAGGGCTCTGCGCCGGCCAATCCAGTGCATTAATTTTTTTTCTTCTGAGCCATTGCTTCACTGTCTTTGCAGTATGCTTTGGATCATTGTCCTGCATAAACGTCCAATTTAATGGCATAAACTCAAACACAAATGGCTCCATTTTATTCTGGAGTATATCCAGATACTGAAATCTATCCATTTTACTAACCACGCGAACAATCGGCCCAACACCATGCCAGGAAAAAGCTCACCCAGCCATGATGCTTCCGCCGCCGTGTAATCGTCGTTTTTGTGAATCTAGGATTTAGCGCTTGATTTTTTGGACGACGTCCAAAGACGTTTTTTCAAAACTGAATAGATTTGTCTTTGTGGGCTTTTGCAACGGCAAGTCGGTGTTTGCTTATGCGGCCAAACAGCTGGGCCTCGTTAAGTCGCCTTCCCACAAGCTTTCTGGACACCTGTAGACCAGATTCTTGGTTTATTTCAAGCATTACTTGCCGTGCCGACTTAAAAGGATTTGCTTTGCTCTTGCGTATTATAGCTCTATCCACATTAACATCAGTCGCGGCTTTGGTTTTGTTTTTCTTTGCTTTTGCTTACATAGGATGAATCTTTCTTAACTAAATTAAGAGCATTATAAACCATTTTCCGAGAGCAGATCATCATTTCAGCTATTTCTGCATAGCTTTTTCCGTTTTGACTCATACAGTATATAAGAGCTCTACCGTAAGCTTAATAACGGTAATAAATGTAAACAAACAAATTTATTCACAGCACATTTGTGCTATTTATCTGTAAATCCAGTAGTTCCTACAAATTAGTTCATACAAAGGGAAATACACGCCACTTAATTTATTTTAAACTATACATTTTTCAAAAGGCTCATATCAAACCTGCATAGGTAACAAATTTTGAAATTTTGTTTTTGCGGTTCTTATATTCGTATATACTTATATGCTTATGCATCTCTAACATGAACACACTACAGGCTGGCTGGCTGTCATTTTTGGCTTTCACCACTAAATTTGATGAGCTTTTTGTGACTGCAAGTCGTCTGAGGACGCAAAAATAATATCTAACAAGTAATCTCAAGTTTAAGGACTTGAAACTGGTAAAAGCAAAAGTAAAAAGAGATTCTAACTTGTTTACAGTATTTATTATATTATTTATTTATTGAACTAAATTTATAATAAATTATAAAATTTAATAGTTAGGATACAACGCTAGCTACCAGGGCTATTGGCTGTATTGGTAATGTAAAAATAGGAGATTACATATATTAACGGTGATGGCTTGAAGGTAATTATAGATGGTACATTGATGTTTTGAATTGTGGAATATTTGAGTAGGTTGATTGGGATGTGGTTTTTAAGAAGGCTGATCTACATCTGTGAAGTATCGGACATTCGAGGAGATGTTGTCCGTGAGGTGTGTGGTGTAATGGAGACAGTTGCTGCTTTGTTGATTGCTTACCAGGAGGAATGTGTTACGTTTGTGTGGCCAGGGCAAAGGCGCGAAAAAACTATTTTTTATTTTCTTTTCTTGGAGTTCGTCGACGGACCAGTGTGTGCCTTCGCTAAGTCCAAGTGGAAGTTTCTCCACCCATATTCCACCAAGGGAGGAGTGGACCGGGGGCAACACCTGGGGACAGGGCCTCGTTAACCTGTTCACGGATGGCTCGATGTTGGACGGTAGGGTTGGAGGAGGAGTATTCTGCAAAGAGCTCCCCATCAAACTCAAATTCAGGCTACCGGATCACTGCAGTGTGTTCCAAGCAGAGGTGGCCGCAATTAAAGAAGCAGCTGACTGGCTACTTACTTGCCTAACAACTGTTAAGAGGGTAAATATTTACTCCGATAGCCGAGCGGCCATCAGGGCCCTAGGCTCTATTATGGTGCATTCGAAGCTGGTCAGGGAATGCCTGGTCTCACTCTCGATTGCATCAGAATACTTCGACATAAAGATAATTTGGGTACCTGGTCACAGTGACATTGCAGGAAACTGCGAAGCCGACGAGCTGGCCAGACAGGGGACCTGTGAGGCAATGTGCCCGCGAAAGGAGAGGATCGGGATCCCCTTGACAACCTGCGCTCTACTCCTGGAAGGCTGGGCTATGCACCAACTCAGCGAACGCTGGGCAAGTACACGAACGTGTAGGGTCGCGAAGTCCTTCTGGCCACGTTTGGATAGGAGGCGTTCGAGGGATATCCTGGGAATGACAAAATGTCATCTCTCAAATTTCGTGGGCATCATTACGGGGCACTGTCCGCGAGGTACACATGCCGTGAGACTCGGAATCACTTCGAGTCCTTTTTGCAGCAGCTGCATGGAGGATGAGGTGGAATCATCTCAGCATATGCTCCTTAGCTGCCCTGCCTTCGCGGGACTAAGATTCAAGTATCTTGGTTCTCATTTCTTTTCTGCACCTGCTGATATAGCAGGTGTTGATAACAAAAATCTGATGAACTACATCAGCAGCATAATGAGGTTAACACAACCGCGGACTAGTCACCGTTCGTAGTCCACAATCACTCACCACTCCCCCATCCCTTCCCTTCCTCCCCCTTCTCTGTCCTTAAATGGTATCACAAAGGACGAACCAAACTATTTCGTCCAAGTGGGCCCTACTCTCTGGGCAACCATTATAACCTAACCTAACCTAACCTAACCTTTCTTGGAGTTGGGTATATGGCAAGAGTATTTTTCGTGTGTATGATTGGGTAGTGGTGATGTTGGGTGTGTGCTTTTCAGGCGATCAGTTTCTTCCATGATAGGGCTTTTAAAGTTTGGTGCATTGCATACAGACTTTGCTGCAGTATTTGTTACCTCATTGCCAGTAATTCCTACTGGTCCAGGTAGTTTGTAAATATTAGTTCTAAGTTCGGGAGCAATCTCTGAGATCGTAGATTGCAATTCGAATCTACTGAGCGGGGAATTTTTATGCTGTTATAACAATAATAGTAGTTGGAAGTTTTTTATTAACCCTTAGGTATGCCTCATAATCAGCATTCATCATTTCCTTCCAATCGGAACACTGACCAAAACCAGCTTTTTTGAAGCAGTTGACGATTGTTGGTCTATCAATGCTCTATTTTATGCCAAGCTTTTGATATATGATTGATCCAATGAATAAGTGTAACATCCTGTCTTTTGTGTTCCTTAGGGTTTCTTTACCGATCCTGCTACGATAGTTACACTACATATTTTGAGTGACACTCTGATCAAGTGGTTGCTGTTTGGAGGTCATATTCGGTGGAAAGAATACCAATTCAATTCGTTTCAGTTTATTTTATACGGCTTTTGGGTCGAAAAACATTAACTACTTACGCTTTTCATGTTGAAAGTGCTTATCCAGCTTCAAAATCCATTCTTCAAAAAGTTTCCCGGTCGTCCATGCTTTGGAATTTGCTTTATAATCAACGGGTAACCACTAAATACCACGAAAGCATCGAGGTTTGTTTCTTCTCCCAATCAAAAGAATTTTAAGCTTTTCTGAACCTTCCATATTTGTTTGCCACCATTAATGTTGGATGTTTGCTATTTTTTTCACCATGACATTTTTCGTTCTTGGAAGCTAATGTTTTGTGTGGTACACATTTAATTCACGTTAAAAGAATCGCATTCATTGTATTTTTCCATTTCGAACAGCCCTCGGCAGGAATGTCATTACTCTCGCCACACACCCTTTTAAGGCTCACAAGTACTTCCCAAAACGAGAGTTTCGCGGAAAAAAGCATGAAATAATCACAGAATTTGGGATTTCCCCTAAATAATTCAATTCAGAGAAGCATGGGCCAAAATTGTTCTTCGAGTTATGGAGAATTTCGAGATAGAGAAGTTTGAGTTATGGCGCTAAAATTGAGCGAATATTGCTTTTGAAACACTATTGCCACGCGATTTAGTTCGAGTTATAGAGAATTCGAGGAGTTTTTCTTTTATTATTTAAATTTTCGAAGGGCTTGAAACCTTCAAAAGGGGAAAACGTAAAGAGAAGTATCCATTACGTACAGGTATCCGTATCCGTATTTAATAGGACGAATAATCAACAATTTTTTTACTTACGTTTGTATAAAACAACGTAATTTTACAAAACAAAAATCTAATTTTTATTTTAAAAATAATTCATTTGGAAATTTCAAGGATATTTGGGGATACATTTTTCAAAGAATATTATTGTACAGTATTTGTACTGGCGAATGGTACACAAAAAAAAACTTTTTTAATAGCTGGATATATCCTCTTTTGTTTGATGTCCATATTAATATTATAGAGTGGGCATAAGCATTGGAAACCATTTTTTGAAAATTTAGTCCTATTTAATGTTATAAGCAAATAAGGTAATTTAAAAATTAAATTGATGAGAGATGATGAGATTAAATGGACTAAGTATGCAAAACGTTACTATATAAAATCTGTATGTTTACTGCTTATGACATTTTTCCTGGATATCTTTTACTGTCGCACGGTCTTATCACTTCTCCGATTATCATGATAAATCTTGGTTTTGTTTGACCGATAATTCATTTTATCAACGTGGACGACTTCATAGTTTTCTTCATTTTCATCGGCTGCTAGCAAAATAAATTTGCTTTAAATTTTTCATAAAATTCAGTGTCCAAAGTACCACTACGAGGCAGTTCATAATTTTTTTTAAACTCGATTTTCTTATTTGTCTGAATCGCAATCAGCAGTTTTTGTGGTTTCTAAATTCCCAAGAGTTAAAGATTTTTCAAAACGAATTCGCAGCTTTTCTTCAAATCAAAATGCCAATTTGCTCTCTTAATTTACCGCAATTACAAATAATATAGTACAAAGCATACCTATAACTTTTCGAATTTGATATTGGTGCTTAATAATCGAAAATTTTCAGACAACTGACATTTCTCTGAGCATCACAGTATCAAATTTGTCATTTGCTTATATGAAAAGGCAAAGGAACGCGAACTTTAGTCATGATTCAAATGAGCAACTTTCGGAAATTAATGATCATTGCTGCCGAAGTGCGACTTTTAGTAGTATTAGTTAAGGTAATTGGTGTTGTTGTTGTTGATTCAACAGCATAAGAATTTCGAGCAAATGTTTGGTGTATGCTGCTGGAGTGACAATCCTTGGCCGAATATAAATCCTTTATTGGGTGTTTGGCCGAGCTCCTCCGCCTGTTTGTGGTGTGTGTCTTGATGTTGTTCCACAAATGGAGGAACATACAGTTTACAGAAGATTTTAATGAGAAGCCATTTCATTGCAGAAATACTCGCAGAGCCTTCCGAGGAGCGACACCTATAAAAAACAACGATTTCTATCACTTGATATTTCATGTCCGGTGATTCGAACCTGTGCATTTCCAAATCGTGCACTAACCCAATCGGCTACTGTCAAAAATAACGCAGCTTCAGTTGAAAATTAGCCAAATCGAACGCCGTTCAACCCATTTTGTGGCGGATTTTTTTTATGAAGATTTTTGCCTACACCGGTAGCCCTCCGTTGGACACCTTTTTTAAAACCTTCGGTTGGGCTCCGGGTCTCGCGTTTTTCGTCCTGGAGGATTCTCTTTAAAAGGTTATATCCATAAATCGTTAAAAAACTAAATTTTAGGAAGCTATCTGCAAGCTCAAATCGTTAGCTATAAAGGAAATATGTTTAATTCACGTCCAAAGTCGAAAGAGCCAGTCTGGTCAGACCCGGGTGCCCATCGGAGGATCGAGGAATAAAATTTACTCAAAAGTGCGTCTTGATCATTTCAAGTGTCGAAACTACTTACATTGGACTGTGCAAAATTTGAGCTATGCCCTACTGAAAAGCCAGAGGTTCAATCGATTAAACTAAAAAACCGCGCTATCTGCAGATTCATAATTTTTTAACCAAGAAATAATGCTCGCCTTATTTCGGTCATTGCACGCTTCAAGTTTTGGTCGATAGACCATTTATTTGTGTTTAAATTAAATTCTCTTTTTCTTTTAACAATTACTTAATGAATAGATAATTATTATAATTTATATTGATTTACAGTAATAATAGTATAATTGGTTTGATTATATTAAAATTCTTTTTTCAATTGTTTCTCATGTTTTGCTTTTTTCTTATTGGATTTTGGTATTACGGTTAGTTATACCCGCTAACTTAATAAATATAGCACTATAGGTCATTATAATAATAAAAAATCTAATGTGCTCAATTAAGAACAAAGTACACAGTTCACTACTACATTTTACGGTAAATACTACTAATAACACAATGAAATTTTTGTATATCATAGTTTGCTTTTGCTTTGATTTTTCTTATTCAAAATTTTGCAAACATCAACTGTCACGAACCGAAAGGAACGCAGTTCCATATATCCCTTCGTAAAACGGCTAATAGACTACATCACATTTAAAATATTATAAATCTCATCTACGTAATTTCTTTGACTTGCTAGCTCCCTAATAACTATGTAAATTATTTTCATACATTCTAACCGCGCACATTGTTTCCGCTTTGTTCGTCAAACTTTACTTCACACTGGTCCTTAACTGCTGTAGTGTCGCGAGAACTAGATTTAAATTTAAGGCTCTTAACTAGTATTTGGTTGTATTTACATACACATACATTAGTATATGCATGCATGTATGTATGTATACATATATGACACATACGTTCGACGTATACAGGATTTGAGTAAAATCCTTCTACATATTGAAGGATAATGGTTTCATATTCGCTAAGGACGACATACGACGCACGCGTCCCATCATTTTACGCTCAATATCTTCGAGAGTTTTGCCTTGCGTCTCTGGCACGTACAATATCACGAAGAACAAACCCACCACGCAGATGGATCCGAAAAGCCAGAATGCACCATGCGCGCCCATAGTTTCTGCAAGCAAAGGAAAATGAAAATGAATGTTAGACTGGAAATCTCGTATGTGTGTATGTGTTTAATCAGTTTGTCTAGCTTAGCTGCACTGCTTTGCGTACTTACCAAGCATATCGAGAAAAGTCTTCGTCACAACGAACGTGCATGACCAGTTGAAGGCGGTGGCCACCGATGCGGCAGAGCCACGAATTTTCGCCGGCAATATCTCGCCCATCATTAGCCAGGGTATGGGGCCAAAGCCGAGCGAAAAGCCGACCACATAGATAACAAAACTAGCCAGTGGCAACCAACCAACTTCGGAGGTGTCCATGCCAGATGACTTGCAGTAGAAGAAACCGCCAAGCGTGAAGAGTGAAATAATCATGGCAACATCGGAGATATACAGCAGAATCTGTGGAGAAAAAAAAACATTGAGTTTTTAACACCATTGAATCCTAAGTTAATGCAGGTAAATATATCCATTTATATGTGCATAAAGCTAATTATTACCTTACGTCCCAGACGATCGATAAGCATGGTTGCCATAAATGTTGCAATAAAGTTCACCACACCCACAATGATCGTACACACATTGCCGTCAATGGTAGATCCAGCTTCTTGAAATATTGATACTGTATAAAAAATGACTGCATTTATACCGCTAAGCTGCTGGAAGAACATTAGACCTAACGATATGGATAGCGGTTTCAAATTGTTGCGTTTGAACAATTCCATTAACTGATTGCCTGACGAGTGCCGATCCGCTTGAGCTTGTGTTCGTAATAGACCTTTCAATTCTGGTTCTACATCGGCTTGTCTACCGCGCAGCCATTGTAATGCACGGCGTGCACGATCTTCACGTCCACGTGAGACATACCAACGTGGCGTCTCAGGTATGAGGAACATAAGTATCAGAAAAGGTATCGGTAGTGCACCACCAAGGAAGGCTAGTTGTGACCAATCCATATACGTGCCGGCGACAAAGCACAGTAATATGCCAATGTTACCGAATGCAGTCGGCAATAGACCCAACGAGCCACGTACTTCCGGTTGTACAGTTTCGCCTAAATACACGGGCAACGATAGCGAAGCAATGCCCACACAGAAGCCGGCTAGAGCACGACCAGCTAGAACCATGATGATGTTAACAGCACAAGCGATTAGCAACCAAGAGATTACGAAGGGTACAGCTGTGGCGAGAATTGTATTACGTCGGCCAAGATATTCAATGAATGGGCCACCAGCAATACCGCCAGCTAAACCGGCCAAAGGCATAAGACCGCCTACCCAAGAAGCCTGCAATTAAAGTGTTGAAGGGAGAATCATTAATAAAAAATCTCAAACTTTTAAAATACCGTTATATATTATATGTACTGAAATTTAGCTTACGAAAGTACTCAAGTTCAAAACTTACCGCCTGTGCTGTCACATCGAAGTCAGTGTAATTTCGATCAGTCATGGAAACCAAAGCAGGAGAGGTATAGGCAGAGGAGAAACCAACAACCAATGAACCCAGAGAGACGCTAAGTGCGGCAAGTACCTGTTAAAATAAAAAGGAAAGGAAATGTTTGAATTAAATAGTTCTAAATCACGCTAGTATTCTAAATATTAAAACAAAAATTCTTAAAATTAATTCTTTCGAAAACTGTTCGCATACATAGCTGCATACATATGCATATAAGGGGTAGGTACACTTATATGTATTTTAAGATGGATCAACACTGCACCTGATGAAAAATCCCCTGTGGCTTGGGCTCATTCTCGGGCACTGAGAACGACATGAAAGTGTCGGCACGTACGAGCAACTTCATTTTGAAGCGAATTTTAAAATAATTCTTAAACCGCCAAAATTTCGAGTTAACTGATTTTTGCGCATAAATTCTCGTCGGATGATCCACAAATGTTGCAAAAATTACCTATGAAAAAAGCGTTTAATTTTGCTTGTTTGAGCTCGAAGGGAACAATTTCACTGAATATTTCACATTAACGCCACGGTTATTATGCTTCGACGGACCTGCCGTGAAAAAAAAACTATTTGCGATGCACAAAGTTTACTACGCGTTGCTCGGTAGCTCAAAATGAACTGATGCCAATGATGTAGTTTTCAATATATTTTCTTCATAAATCATTGCTATTGAAAGCTACAACAGCTTAAGAACTTGTGAGTATTTGCTGCCTCTGCTGCTCTGCTGCTGTTGCTGCTATTGATTTTGGGGATCGCCAATCGGCGTAGGTGGCGCAACAGATGCATTCGGAGATTTAGAAATAGACGTATGCGCCATCTACGATCTCTTTGTGAGATGTTTATATATTTTGCTTAAAACGTTTTCTTTTTTAGTAGTTTATTAACTTTTTATTTTTGTAATTCACCGTGGCGAGTTAACAACTTTTCAATGAAAAGCTGCTTTTGGCGATATAAAATGGTTGTTTAAACATTTTTATAGGCTTGCAAGCAAGAATATGTGTAGAATTGTGGCATTAAGTCAATTTACTTGCATAATGGCAAGATATGGTTACTTTATTGCAATGACAAATTGCCCACCCTGCTTAAGGCAGTCAGATCTTTGCCAACAAAGTGCTCACTCTAGCCCCTTTGCTCAATAGTTTGTAAATAGTGTTGCATGCTGCTACAACAACTGATTTTGCTGGTAAATTTGGCGTTCTAACATAAAGCATATAATTCTTAATTTAAAATTTTATACAAAATTTAGATAAGCTCCACGAACTTTTGATCACAATTCTACGGGTTTTAATTAGATTTTCTAAAAATGGTATTCAGTTTTATTGCTTACTAAGCCTTTGGTCTAATAAAGTGCAAAAGAATTTCGATAATTTCCTATAATTTAATCACATCATTAAAATTTTGAGCTTTTAGCGATAATACGCATATTAAAGTGCAATTCCATATTAAAAATGAGCTGTGCGCTTAACCGGCAGAAATCAGCGCGTAATAATTGGTTCTGACCTCTCTTAGCTAAAGTAACTTTTGCCAAATGTACCTCAAAGCTCAATTCTAGGGCCACTGCTATTTAGCTTATTCAGCAATGACATTTTAAGTGTTTGCAATTTCAGTGCGTATGCGGATAATATTCAGCTTTACTTATCAGAAACTCTGACCTAAGCTGGGACTTGTGCTCTAGCTTCAATAGCGACTTATCATCTATAACTTCTTGCGCTCCAAAAAACAGCCTATGCCTTAATAGTGGCAAGTCTTATTTGTTACTTTTTCTATTTTTAACTATTATTCTATTCCAGGTCTTCACGTGGGTGATAAGTCTCTTAACCCTAATACCATGTCGATGAGTCGGCGCTTATTTCTACAATATAACGGCAACAGAAAATTAGAAAAAATTCATAACGTGTTTTCTAATCTTTAACTAAATATATCTGAAGAGATGTTTTCAAAATTTTTTATTTTGATAATATTTTATCATAAACAAATGGTATGCTCCGTGTAGTAGTTTCATAAAAAACCGGCCGGACACTAACGACCATCGACCCTAATTCCATGGTTAAATTTGTCTCAAAAGTAACGAATCTTGACTTACTTGTGCCGACCATGCATGATAAATTTTGTTACATTCAAAGTGTATAATATTTTAAGAAATTTGAGAATGCTCCCGTTTGCACAAATCGGCATCAGGCGAAAACTTGCCATACAGTCTAGCACTAGCAGATTAGGCTTCATATCGCAAATTAGTCAAAATATACATACACGCCGTTAGTTTTTCTAGTAAATAATTTTATAGTCAACAGTTTGCAACAATAGTTTTTAATACCCAATGAAGTGTGAGCACTTGTATTGAGCTGAGCCACAAAGCTGTATCATTGGAATTTCGAAAAGCTATCAAAAGGAATTTCGTAGTATTAGGCGTCTGTGCGTAAATTGATAATAGCTGCGAATGTTCTTATTTTAACATTTTAACTTATGTATGTACTCGTACAGAGACTTGTAGCTGATGCTCGTGGGGTTTTATGGGTTGTTAAACTTGATTGAATTAAAAATCTGCTTGAAGATAAGATGCCTTCTCCATTTATATTTTTTTTCAATTTTTTTTATGAGTTTGTTTGAAAAGTACATGAAAATGCTTCAAGAAAAAAAATTTGCAATTCCATTTGCGTCAGCGTAATTTTGTTAAATTACTTAGCAAGCCCTATTTTTTTTTGTCGAATATTTTAAGCTTATTTCGTGCGTCATTCTGAACCTTTATCAATTAAAAGAAGTTCTTAGAAGTTTCATGAAATGGGCATTTATTGAACTCAAATGTGCTACGAAAATCTTATTTGAGGTTATGATAAAAAGATTTTTCATTCTCCTAAGGATGAAAAAGTACCAACAATCAAGACAAAGTGGGACTTTAATTATGAAATAATTATAATCATATCTAATGACTCTTGACTACCAACAAATTTCGGCAATATCTCGTCCGGAGTGAACACAAATCAAACAATTCTTTAGATTTACATACAATTTGTTGTTGTTCCTTTGGTTTTGTGGCAGCTTGTATTTTGCATATCACCAGAAAAATAAGTTAATAGGGAAGAAAGATCAAATATATAAAGTAATCCTGGCTAGATTTTTAAGAAAACTTTAAAAAATGCCATTTGTGACTGCTAGAAAATATCCGCTGCTGAATGTAGTTAGTAATTGGAAAACGGAGAATATTTTCAAAGGGGTATCATCTAAGGCATTTTTATTAATTTTGTGAATTTGGCTTTAATCTACTAATATTTTCTTTTTTTTTATCTAGAACCACCGTAGCCGAATGAGTTGGTGCGTGACTACCATTCGATATTTAGAGAGAACGTACGTTCGAATCTCGGTGAAACACCGTTTTTCTAATAGCGATCACTCCTCGCCAGGCAATGTCAAACCTCCGAGTGTATTTCTTTCATGAAAAAGCTCCTCTGCCGTTCGGAACCGGCTTGAAACTGTAGGCCCCTTCATTTGTGGAACAACATCAAGACGCACGCCACAAATAGGAGGAGGAGCTCGGCCAAACACCCAAAAAGGGTGTACGCGCCAATTATATATGTATATATAGAAGTTTAATCATAGCTTAAAAGGGTGTTTTCAAAAATATCTTCTATTTGTATACAAATATTGTATGTATGTAGATATAAACGCGCATATAGAAATTTTAGTCCATTTTTTATCTTTCTGTTGAGCGCAATTTTTCTTTTTTTCCGTTCAATCAAGAAATTTTGAAAAGTGAGGTTCGCTCATCCAATCATTAGAATTCGACTTTTTATTGCTACCACAGCAACTGAACTGATAATGTTGTTTAGAGTCTACAGCTACGCCACCATTTTCAAAATACAAATTTATAATCTTGCTCGCCAAGCGTCTTAGTAGAAATACGACAGCAAAAAAACCGTATACGTCATCGCATCTTATTGTAAATTTGCTAAAGTTATGAAAACTTTTGGCATTTTCACCAGCATCGCTTAATTAATGAGAATACTCTTGATGAAAATATAAACAAATTCGTCTATAGCTTATCTATAAGCTGTTACCGGTCTATTAAATAATGTAATGAGCTATGCAAATATTCGCTTCCTTTTGTGTCTGTTCCTCCATTTCGTTAGGGTCCAGCGGTGCGCATCTTCTTATCACGCTGTTTTCGAATGTGCAATGCAGCCAGCAGATTCTGATAACAACTAGAAATTAAAAGTGCAAAGGCAACAACAACAACAGCAGTGGCGTTAAAGGCGACAGCAATGACAAATGCAGCAGAAGCAGCGGCTACAACAATTAATTATATTCGACAGATCACGTTGATTATTCGAATTTTTTTTTTTTGTAATTTTGTTTTTTTTCTGTAAATTTTAAATTGTAAAAATTGTAAATATCGCCAGATTCGAGCGACTAATCGGCCCATTTCGAAGAGTTTTTTCTTCGACGCATTGCGATTCAATTGATTATTCAGTTCTTGCATTTTTGTTAATTGCAAACACATCGGATTCGAACGAGCGATCACTCCATTTTGATGAAATTTTTCTTTTGCGTTTGCAAGTGCATACTTTTATACTGATATCAATTTTAGCTGGTGTAATAGGCACTTTACTGCTTTTGGACCGTTATTAAGCGCGTTTTGCATGCAACTGAAGTGCATACTTAGAAAATGTAAACAATGCAGACAATGCCAGCAAAATACGGCAAGCAGTTAAAACAGGACATATTTCAAAGTAGGTTTGTTTTTTACTGCACATTATTTTATTCAACTGTATTGACCACTTACATGCGTACATACGTACGCAGCTTGAGTCAAGGTAGCCATGCCTATCCATCCATCAAAAGTTGATTGGTTGGTTGGAAGGCGGCGAAACGAGCGGTGCATGGGAGAGATGCCTGCACGTGTCCTGCTACCTTGACTTTGCTTTGGTGCGTCCCACGCACTCAATAAAATTGCTATCATTATTTAGTAGGATATTTTTACTTTATTTAATTTATAACTTAATTTATCGCCTACTACGCTGTAATCGTATATTTGCTTTTAAATATAGCATCGCTTGAGAATGAATACAACAGTGTTCGCAACAATAGCAAGGCGACAAAGTTTGGACTATTTTTTTAATATTTTTTATAAAAATGTAAAATCAGAATTAAAAAAAAAAATTAAAAAAAAAAACATTTTGGCGTAAGGTAGCTAAAAACTCGCATTGGTTTTTGATAATTGTTTTTGTTGCTGGTGTTATGCATTTTTTCCATAGAACGTTTGGAACTACGTTACTTTAAGCTAGCGCAGTATTAGACTAAAACTTAATGCACAAGAAACTGCATACCCAGATTTTTTTTTTAAATCTTGCCTAAAAAATTTGAAAATCTTGTGAAAATTTGTTGATTTTTTTTTTTTAATTTTGTAGAAAGTTTAAAACTTTAACTTAGGTGGTTTTTAGTATAATGTAAACTTTATTAAATAAAAACAAATAAAAAAAATTGTATCAAAAATAAATATGTAAGTAGTAAAAACTTTGCAATATGTCCCGCTGCTATTATTATGAACACAGCTGTACATATGTACTATATATACAAGAATTGCGCACAAATATGTTTCACCAAGGGCATTATGGTAAACTTAAAAACGGAATTTTAAAGGTGATTTTAAAGCGGATAGGAATTCGAGTGATTATATCGTCCCCTTAGTATTAAAATAGCCTATAAATTTTTTGATGTTTTGAGAAAATGAATTTCAAACTTTTTGTCGAAATTAGCTCTCACTCAAATCTTGTTATGTCTGTAAATATTTATTATTTTTTGACTGACGTTTTGACCCACTTTGTGGAACTAGAATTTGACAAAATTTTTACCACACATAAAATCGGCGATGGAGAATCCAAAAATAGGCTATTGTTATACTAAGGGGACGATATGGTGAATAGCTAAATTTTGGACAAAATTTGACACTTTGTTTTATAAAGATTTGTATACCAAGAACTATGTACATATTTATAAAAAATTTGCGAATTAGCGAAAGATTTAACATGACCAAAATTGTTAATATTATTTCTGGTATTTTTCTAAAAGCTTGCGAACTTAAAATGATGATACAAAAGAGAAATTTGTTAAAACTATTTTTTTGTATTATAATCTGGTAGATAATTTCATGCCAATTAATTTTTGAATATGATATTCGGAATGAGTTCGCTGCGGCTATGAGTGACGTGGTCCCTTCGATCAGTCCAATAAATCGATTGTTAAGCGTCGCTGTTTAGCTGATTAACCATTGATTGGAAACAAAAATTTAGTCAGCATGGCCCCATAGCGAACGCCATTCACCGTAATGGCAGCTCCTTCCTCATTTCGAAAGAAATAAGGACCGATGTTACCGCTATTGCTTTAAATTTCCACAATTTGGAAGTGTTGTTCTGGCGATAAAAGATTTAGGCTGACTTACCAAACCTTGCTGCACAGAAATGTCAACACAGTTTGCTATTCTAAGTACCATCTCAGTCAAACCATAGTATCGATATCGAAAGTTTCTCATGCAACACAGACTTCTTCAGCCTAGTATGTGTTAATTTTAACGTCGAAATGAAGCAAACAAGTGCTAAGAACTTTTTACTTAGTCTAATATTTTGGCCTTTTAAAAGGTTTTCCAATAACAGGTGTTATTGGTCAATGGATTGCGCCAACGAGAGATGATTAACGATTTTTTTTATGGCCTGAATTGGATGGTATTGATCTGGACAACGTTTATTTTCAACAAGACAGCGCTACGTGTCACGAAACCATTGATCTTTCACGGGGAAAAGTTTCCGGACCGTGTTATCTCTGATTTAACCTTGTGACTTTTTTCTTTGGGTCTACGTGAAAGAGAAGGTCTACGCGAATAGCCCAGGGTCGATTCAAGACCTCAAAGATTGGGATCGTGAGGCTATCGAGGACATAGGGCAACCACTTTGCAATTCGGTTATGGAAAATTTCATTGAAAGGATATTGTCCTGTAAGCGTGGTCGTGGTGGTCATTTGCCTGATGTTATTAAAAAATATAATTTTTCTTTGAATATCGAAATAACACCTCTTATAAAAAAAACCCCTTTATAACCAGAGAAAGTTTTAATTTCAACAGACGACGAACTGAAGTTTTAGGGGCATATCCGTTCTATTTTTATTTTTATTTGTATGTATCGATGTCAACTCTACAGATAAAACGTTACATTTTTTAACTAGTAGATCAAACCAGTAATTTTAAAAGTTGTAACTAATAGAAACTGGTATCGAAAAAACTTTTCGTGTGATTTTCCTTATAACTTTTAGCAAAAAGAAAAAATTTAAGAAATTTTAAGAATTTTAATTTCGCCCAGCCACATTGTCAAATGCACCCATTTCACTTGAGGGATTGTATTTTAACTTCTTGTTGACACAAATTATATTTGACCAATCTAAAAAACAAATATTTTTCTAAATCGATATACTCGCGTAATTTGAATTCGAGAGTCAGCGCCTTATTTAAATCTATACGTTTCTCTGTTTCGACAGTTACCACGAAATAAAAATAAATAACCTTTAATATTTCTGATAATTTTCTAGTATTAAAAGTTAATAGTCGATTTCCGAGAATTCGTTTGTCATATAAAAACACTTTCAACGCCGCCGCTTTGTAGAAATATTGCGAATGAAAACCTCAACTATTTGCTGCAATCCTTCAATCTAAATTTGCCAAGGTTGTTTAAGTGTCACTATTATTAATATTAGTTAATATTAGCATTAGCAATAATAATAATCGGTAGTATTTGAGCGTTTCAAGCTTTGAGCTACCAGAACATAAATTTTACAAACAAATATGAAGAATTTTAATAAAATAAAAGAAATGTTTTTCTGTCAAGCTTTCTGATCGTTTGTGTGCAAAACAGCTGTGTTGTCTTATTTTTTGCAGCTAATAAGTGTATAAGTATTTGCAACCCTGAGTATCAAAAGTACTGGGACAATAAATATTCTCAATCTCAAGCTCCAGCTACTTCACTTTTTAAATTTGACTCTAAGGTGGGCATTCGAATAGCAAATGATAGAAAACTTATTTTTTTATTTGGAATAAACAATTTTTACAAGCTCTGTTCGGCGTTTCCAATACAGTAGAGTTAACTCAAACTGCTGATTTACGTTTACATTTGTGGTTTACTGACGACTGAGCTGTACGTAAAGACTCTCACCTGTGAAGTTCATGTTTTCGGCTTGCGTTTTTAGACTTCACAATTTGTAATTAGTAGTTACTCCCGTTATTTTATTGATGATTTCTATTTATGCTAAAAATAAAGTAAACTGCCCTTTTCTGCATGAAAATTCTGCCACACAAAGCTTAAAACTCTCTTGTTTGTTGCAGCTAAGACGAAGCTGCCGCTGAAAGTATTGCTATATCTTGTGAAAAATGTTTATAAATATTTGTAATGTGCCTATCTAACTGCGTCTGCGAGCGTAACACTTTCTTTTAGGCCATGAAAGTTGAGTTAACTGCATATTGAGACATTTCCCATAAAGTTTGGGGAATGCCATTGAAGTGTCAGTACTTTACAGGATATAAATCTGGGTCATTTATGGCTGTTGTGGGAAGTGATTGTTGATCACCATAGTCACCGCCGACTACTATTTTTAAAATATACATATTTGTGAATATATTTGGTAAATATTTTTTTGGAAATATAAAAAAAATTATTTTCCAGCGACGCTCGAAATTGCTCTTTACCTAAGTCTTCTACATTTGCGTATACAGCTTTGATTCTAAATTAAATGAAATTTGATTTTATTAAATTTGTCAAGCATTTCTTTGCACAAGTACCCCTATATGTATGTATGCGTTTTGGTTTTTGTTGTTTTTGAGATATTAATATACAGCTTCATGCAGCAGTCATTGCTGTTCGAGTACTAACATCAACCTAACCTGACTCAACATAACCTAACCCAACCTAAACATTAAACTAAATTTTACGTTCCTAAAAGTTGAGTTCCTAATTTAAAAAAGTGTTTGTTTAGAGGTGAGACATTACAAAGTGAAGATATTTTTTTTCATTGCAAAAAGTGAAATTTTGTGCGATTTTTTATAAAATACGTCAATTCTTCAAGTCCTCAAAATTATGATGAAAGAGTTTAAAAAATGACGCCTAGAGGTCAGTAGTGAATAATTCTTAGCCTGTACATTTTTTCATGCCATTTTTGTCAAGTAGACAAATGTGCAATTTTACACGATAGAACAACGCGTTAAAATTACTGAAACTTATTATGAAAATGGTCGATATTTAAGCACAACCTATCGCAAAACCCGTCCTTTTTTTATGGAAATAATCGTTCCATATGACTCAACAATTCAAAGGTTGATGAAAAAAGTTCAAGAAACTGGTTCTGTCGAGGATAGAAAAAGGACTGTCAGACTAAAAACTGGACGGTCTGTTAAGAATATTGCTGCTGTAATGAAGTGTTGCTGAACAACCTTCAACACCGAATCTCGACGGTTCTCAACAATTGGGGTTTTTGAATCGACTGTTTGGTGGATTTTACATGTAGACGGGCACATGGTGGATATTTAAATTACATGATTTTTCACATATAATTATTAAGAGCCGTACTTTAAATAAAAATAGTGAAACCTCAAAGAATCTAACTTTTTACATGTTTTATTTTAAAACAAAATCTAGTGGCGCATCTTTTGAAATGCCCTTTATTAGTTTTACACGGTAACTTAAATCATGCATATGCACCAATTTCAGTACAGCTTTGCAAAAAATTATCACTTTGAAATTTAGCTGTACATATGATTTAAAATTTTTATAATTTATAATTTTAAAAATTTGTCTGCCGCATGCATCCAAGAAAGTATATACATGCACCCGGCGTAGAAAAAAACGCCTACATAAATAAAGAATCTTATGAATTTTGACATTTAATTTGTTTAAATTGATTTTTAATGAAAAATAGTTCATTCCTTAACAAAAGCCATATAAATCAAACCTCCTAACTCTGTACGAAATTCAGTAAAATTCATCACAATTTCCAACTTTTTATTCAGAATTTTTAGAACACTTTTGACTATGCAGTTATATAGCCGATGCAATTTTAGTATTAGTGTAGGCGTTGAGTATTTCTCTTTGTTTTTGCTTTTGATGTTGAACTTTGCCTCTGAATCAAAAATGGAAGAAAATTCACCATACCTTCAACAAAAAAAAAATGAAATTTTCTGAATTTTTTACAAAGTTTGAAACCTTGATTCACATGGCGTGGTTAAAGAATAAACTAATTTTTATCGGAAATTAGTTACAATTAAATTAATAAAATAAATGTTAAATTTAAAATACAAAATATATATGTACACCGCTAAAAATTTCAAATTACACTCTCAAATTTAATTTCAAATTCACTTAAAGCAATTTTAACAATATTTTTTCAGATTCGACTTTGATTTTCTTTAAATACTTCCTAATGGCACTTCCTGCTGTATTTCACTCATTTACCTGAGTCCAAAGATAAATTGGCTTGCAATTCTCGTTTATGTCAAACTTAACATTTTGATCCATTTTTCAGCTTCAAAATGTTACAAATACAATTATCCTCTATTAGAATGTGTTCAAAATATGCTTATACTCCTTGCTCTAGTAATTGATTTATTGGCTTGACTGGCACTTTAGACGCATCCGCGTTCATCTCCTGTGTTACACTCACTATCCGCTGATTCCTAGGCTAGCCCTGTCAAGTCGAGTTGAATGTTTATCAGCACGAGAACTGTTGTAAATTGATTATGACTTGAAAAATGTACGTTTTCTTCATTTTTCAATTAAATTGTATTCACACTTTAAGGTCATTTAATCTCTGGAAGAGTCGCAAATTTCGATTATCATTTATATATTTCAATATATGTATGTACATACAATATATATTTCATACATATTTATATGTGAAATACATACGTACCTACATACATATTTTATATATTTATTTGAAACAACGTAAATGAAACTATTTGCTTTTGTTCGAATTTCGAAGAAACGTAAATAAGTAAACGCAAATACATCCGCACATATTTAGGTAAGTGAAATCAGTGGTGTGCGAAAGTAAAAACATAACATAATTCTATTATCACCACGTGAACGTAAATAATGAAAAATCTATTATATGAACACATAGAGAATTGAAATGGCATGCATGCCAATGGGCTTCCCTGATCCTGATCGCTTGTTATCGAAAGTATTTCTTAAGACCGACTTTGAGATTTACAGTTTTTAAGAACAGGAAATTGGCGTGTTCACAAGATTTAGAAAATAAATTATCTGGTATAATTATATATATGCAGTTTTGTGATTACCATATTGAATGCGTCACAAGCTTTGCCTTCAACATTTCAGCTACTGAACAACCTTTTAACTGGCACGCATACCTACGCAGAAATACAAATGCACTTTCATACATACAACAGTTTCGCCAGCTTTACTGTCCTGCACTTTGACCACTCCAATCGCGACTACTTGTAGGCTTGTAAAAAGGGTGGCTCGATAGGCGTGCTATAACTTTAAAAATTTGCATTGCTATAACGTTCGCTCTAACGAACCTTGCTAAAGCTTTATGCCTTACAAATCTCATTTGGCGACGTTTTTATAATGAATAGTTTAGAATTCATAATTAGCTCGATAAGTTTATCAAAAGCCTGTACATAGCGAACAACTATTGTGAATTACATATCGCAAGAATGTCATAATCTAAAATACCAAAATGTTGAGGAAAACAGCTTCAATCTAAAATTGTTTCAAGTTACTTTACTTATAGAGATATGATTTAGCTGTGTAGAAGGGTTTGAAATAAAATAGTACCATATCGCTGTATTCCGCTATTGTTAGAAAGTCCCAAGCAATTCTATACCCTATATTCTATTCTATAAAAATCTGAGCCGATGTTGCTCGCACATTTTGTTTTCCACATAGCTAATAGCCAAACCTGGTAAATGTATCATCCTTGTGCTATGCCATTGTATTAGACTATAGAGCCCCACTCAAATCCATCAACACGAAATAATCCTTTGTGGCTCGAAAGCACGGTACGTCGATGAAATTACTGTTAAAAAAGTGTGCACTGACTGCTGTAGTCAGAGAATATATAATTGAATTAAGTCTTGAGAGTCGTTCGTAGCAGATTCGGATTCTACATAAATTCTAAGAAAAAAGTCCACTAGAGCAATGCTCTAAAGTCAATTAATACCAAATTAATTTAAAGATTAATATTACCCAAAATATTATGAATGTAACTTCGTGTAACGTGACTACCATTCGGAATTAACAGAGACGACTCGGTGAAATACCAAAATTAAGAAGAAGTTTTTTCTAATAGCGGTCGCCCCTCGGCAGGTAATGGCAAACCTCCGAGTGAATTTCTGCCATGAAAAAGCTCCTCATAAAAATATCTGCCGTTCGTAATCGGCTTGAAACTGTAGGTCCCTCCATTTGTGGAACAACATCAAGACGCACGCCACAAATAGGAGGAGGAGCTCGACCAAACACACAAAAAGGGTGTACGCGCCAATTATATATATAAATATAATTTTTGTTTAACAAATTCGAGCTTGAGGATTTTTTAGTACCAATGATTTATTTTTGATATCCATTTTTTATTTACGGAACCTCATGAAGGTGCTACTAGCAAAAAAAAAATTTTTTTTAAATTTATTTTTAACATTTTTTCTAGTTTTTTTTTTTGTACTATTAACTAACAGTGAATTTACAAGTATTTAGGTTTTCGATCCTTCAACAGAAGACGTATTTTTTCTACATTTTATTTTCATTACCACAACTTCTCAATTTTCGTATTAATTAAAGATGTTTTTTTTTTTTAATATGAGACGCTTGAAATTAGCATTAGAGCTATGATCTAGTGGATTCTAGCGGTTTTCTTAGAATTTTATGTATAATTCGAATCTAATAATCTTTTGTATATAACCGAAAATGGACCATTATCCTATACCATTGCGCTGCCGAGAAAAATTGTTCTTCCAAATTACTTGTTAATGTCTATCTAGCGGAAATGCGATGCACTAACTGAATTCGAAATCCTTTATTCTTTTCAGCCCTTTGCTCCATTAACAAATTTTTGTTTTTGTTACAGTTCTATCGGCCCACCCTGTGTGTAGCTGGAGGACGTTCATTTGTATTTTAATGAAATGTGCTTATGCCTTAGTTTTATTTATTGCAGTTTTTAAATGAATTTATATCCTTTTCGCGTTTTCTAAGCATTTTCTGCAGTAGTTGCACTATTTATAGACGATTTAATTTATTGTCTATGTGAAATGATTTCGTATTTAACAGAAATGTTAATATTAGCTTTGTGATATCATATCTGATATTATTTTTGTGAGTTCTTGAGTTTGATACCTATTCACATTCGTTAGTCATAAAGCATAGACTTATTTTCGAAAGTAAGTCGCCACACTATGAAGGCGGCTTAAAATTGTTGAGGGCCGTTTAAGAAATAAAGGGAAGTTTTAATAGGTATAATTATATCTTAATTTAAAAAAATTATAAAAAAATAAAATTTATAGTATTGGGGATTATCTAAAAAGAGGCACATTAGGGTGGTATGTATTGTACATATTTTTGGAGGTTTGAAATTAGCATCTACCAACTCGGAAAACGTGTTCTACTTAATTCAATAACATTAACGATCGTAGGAAGTCAGAAATAAAAAAAACTAGAAAAGAGATGCCCCGCAGGACAGCGTTAATAATTAAGTGGTTTTTTTTCTGTTTTAAAATTTGAATTTTGTTTAATAGGTCAAGCTAAAATTTAATGAAACTGGTAACATTTTTTCATCCAATCACATTTTGTTTTATAGAATCACAAACAAAACAATACTAGTATGGAAGGCTTATAATTTTCAAAATTGACTTTATTATATATATTTATAATCAAAAACATACACATTATAAATATTGAACCTTTGCCATTATTTATGAATACTAAGATCTCAAAACATTAAAAAGGAAAATTACCCAGCTACCCAAATTTATTTCAATTTCCAAAGCTAGTCATCAAAAATGAACTCATATTTGCATAAAAACAATAAAAAAAAACCCTTGTGAAAGTAAAATCTTGCATTTGTTTATTTTAGATTTTTTTTTAATCTTGTGGTGAGATTGTAGCATTTCATGAAAATTTTTAGCGCCATTTTTATTTTTTTTTATACGTAAGAAGAGTTCAAACTAAATAAAACTAATTAAAAAAATATTTCTACTCTCAAAAGTTCAACCTTAATGCGAACAACTATTAGACATATCACGAACTACTACTTTAACCCTAGAAAGGTGAACCTCGTAAATTGTACGATTTCATTTTAACCAAAGCAATAATAACTGCCCTGTAATAATTGTGCATACTAATGTCGAAATATTCTGATTTTTATTCAAATGAAATATGTAATATTTGGAATTTGAAAAAAATGTTATATTATCTTTTAATCAGTTTTAAAATAGTGGTCTTAAAATTTACGGAGTTCTTTTCTAACGTAACTTGTAAGGGGTTCAATTTCCTTGGGCTAACTACTAAGCTAACTAACTCTTAAGTTACACACAGGCACAAATTTCTGCACTAACCTGCGTCCAAATATATATTGGATTCGTTGTCGGCCGGTACACTTCTAGTTTGGGTTTGCCATCCTCTGTTATTTGTCTGACGAATGGTACAGCGTTGCGCAGGTTTTCATTTTTCTTTTTGCCCATTTCATCCATTTCGTACAGTCTATGGCTGAAATACCAGTAAACAACAAACATTTACTTAACCTTCCACATCCTCCACACCGAAGTGTAATCTGTTTACATACCTCTTTCGCGAGTCTGTACTTATGGAGCGTTGTTGTTGGAAATGTTGACGATTTGTCACATAATCCTCCTCACTTTCACTCTCGAAATCCTTGAGGTCAATTATAACCGGTTTAGTTATGTCTTTAGGACGGTGTATTAAACGCTTATGTTCCACATCATCGGCCTCCTCTTCGCTATCTGTGCTTGAACCTTGCAGCACTTTTTCCAATTTGAAGCTGACACGCGGATCTAAACTTTGATGTTTTCGTCCTTGGAATTCTCGTCGATTCTTGTGAAACTCTTCCTCAGAGGAGGAATCTTTCAGCATGTCCTCGAGGAAACGTGTGCCCTTGACATCAAGCGAGACATGCTTCTTGGCTTGAAACTGTCGACGATTATCATTTGCAAGTATGTTTTTAAGATCCTAAAAATGCAAAACAAATGAGTTTGCAAAAAATTTAAGGCATTTGTTATTTGCTTTACCTTCAGTATACCCTTGTGGTCTACACTGATTGTTTTCTGTTGTTGAAAGCCACTGCGTCGACTCTCGAAATTATCCTCATCACTGCTGTCCACCGATCTGCGTTCGAATGAAACACGCGAGCCCTTCAGCGATTGCTTGCTGTGCTGCAGGTCATCAGTAGCCAGGGAAACAGTACTGCGTTGATGGTGATCGCGGTGACTGTGCTGTGATGATGGTGGTGGTGGTAAAGCCACAAATTCCTGATTGCCGCTAGATTTCGCCTGACTTACAGGCAGCGGTAAGGGGGGTGGAGCGCGTATATCATTATCCTCAATGATTGGACCAAAATGTAGTGGTGTATCATCGACGGGGAAATTGCTTTGCTTCACCATTTGTCGTTGCTGTGGTGTGGGTCCCTGTGGAAAGAGGAATGGATCCTCGGGTAGAATTGTGTCCAGACTGGTTGCTGTGTTTGATTGAGAAAGTCCTTCTTCGACGCGTTGGTATGTATCCTGCATAATGATATGAAAATTTGTATGATTTCTCTTACAGTAATCAAAAAAGATATGAAGAAAATATATGCTATACCGTTGATCGTGTGAGTTTATCCTTTATTTTGCCCATTGCATTGCTAAGCGGTTGGTGGCCACTGCCACGATTATCTCGTCCACTCATTGCGGCGTTGCTTTCTTTTGCAGTTTTGCAGTTGTGGGTGTTTTGTTGACTTTAACTTTGTAATTATGATACGTTTGATATTCACCACACCTAAATTTTTATGCTTGTTGATTTTTATTTGCGCTAAAAGAGAGTGAGAGAAGAAGAAAGCAATGAATATGTGAGTCGCTAAGAGAGCGGGAGAATTGTAAAATTCGAAGGCAGAGCATTGCGCTCTTTATGCTCTTAGTTTTTGTTGCGCTTCGAGCGATTTGAGTGACTTGCTGTATTATCTTTGTTGCTGTTGCAACACTACGTGCGCTGATTGCAATTTTGGCCAGTAGCATTAATTCTTTTGTGTTTTTTGTTGGTTTGGTGGTAGCGCTTGCACTTCAAATGTCACTTACACTACACGAGTAATATGAAAGTGGAAATAGTGCGCGCGCACCTGTCTGCGCCCCATTAGACATTTGCAAACGCTAATTTTCGTTAGGTTTCTAGTTTACCATATTTTGTTTACAGAACTGATTTCCTTCAAAATTTTTATTGTGAGCAATTATTTTAATTATTTTTATTTTTGTTTTTTCGTTACTTTCGTCGTTTGTTTATCGTGCGAATTCCGCGAATATGAATGTATACAAACAAGTGTGCGGCCAAATTAACACTAAACAGTGCTCGTGTATTCATTAATTGTTTTCGGTCTTTCGATTTCGATTTTCAAAAGTTTTTCTAATTATAACATTCACGGTCTTTGTGCTTTGCACTAGCTCTGAAAAGTTTCCCCCCTCTGCTCGCTTTACCCCTTTTCTTTGCAAATAAATTTGGCTGCGTATTGCAAAGGGGAATGGCAAATTTACGAAAATACTTAAGAAAGTAGAGTGTTACGTAAAAATCGCAAACGAACCAATTGACAATTATTTTATTTTATTTTTTGCAGTCTGGGCTTAATTAACTTAAATGGAGAGTATTACGTGGTCAGAAATGTATTAGGATCAACGAATAAACGAACTGCTGCCAAACTTAGTACCGACAAAAGTCCACACTTTAAAAAAAAAAAAAAATAAATAATTAAAAAAAAATAAATGAACTTTTCATCAAAGAACTTAAGTCAATTTAATACCCTTAAGTTGTCAAGCATTAAATATCTGAATTTTAAGCAATGTAGATTTTTCTGTGAGAGATCATGATTTATCGTTTCACAAGCTCAAATAAGTAGTTTTTTCACTTAATATTTTTAAATTGTTTATAATTTCCCACGGAAGTGTAAATAACTAAAAAATAACTTTACTTAGTCGATGCTGCCACTCATTTTTTTCAATTCAGGAACAATTTTTTAACGCATTCACTTTTTAAAAAAAAATCTTACAGTTTTTAGATACTTTTTACACCATAGACTCGCACCTTAACCCATAAAATAAAATTAAAAACTTTTCTACCTTCAAACCTCATACCATACCACGTAAAATAATGTTTTCTAAAGTTCTAATTAACAAGCGTCCAATTGTGTTGAAAACTTTGTGGAATTTTTCTAATTTTGCATAAAGTTTGTAACTTGGATTTGTATGGCTTTTTCAGACAATGATTATTGGAATACAACAAAATTAAATTGCATTACGTTTGACGCGGACTTGCACATTAACCAAAGCTCTGATCTGCTTTATTTTAAACTCTTCAATATTTCTTCTTCTTTTGTAACTCCCATTTCAGCCCTCATCGCTTTGTTTAAAACTTCATATGACAATTAATTGAATAAAATTTAAACGTTTTGAAAATTCCCAAAATATATTCAGCTTTATCGCGCACTCCATTTGCATAAATCATTCCAATGGACGTAGTCCGCGATATGACTTATTAAAAAAAATTTTTTTCGTGACAATTTGGTTTGGAGGAAAAATAAATTAAATTAAACATTTTAGAATAAGAAAAACGGTAAATTATGTATATGTATCCAATGATGTAGAGGTTAGAAAGTTATAATACATTATGGCGCAAAATTAATCAGGCTATCGGAGGATATAAAGCATAATTTTTGACGTACGACCAATCATATTTGACACTTCTGAACTAGAAAACTCAAGTAGAAAGCAAATTTCCATCACTAAATTGTTTTATTATTTAGTAAATGTTGTTTTGAAATAAAATTGGATGATTAATTTTGCGCCACCTTGTCCTATTTATAGGATTGCATAGTGTGTATAAATTATTTTCCTATCCGCGGAGAGAGGAGTCTACTATTTACATACTTGTTTTTCTTGACATAAGTGTAACAGCTGGCTTGGCTTAAAATCCCTTCAAGAGGTACTATTATGAAATGCGTACATACTGCTTAAGAATTTTCTATCACAAAGGCTATCAAACACCATTTTTGTCCTCAAGGTTTAAACTTATTTTATTTTAATTAAATTTTTTCATTTCACTTTACGTATAATTTTGATTTCAATTGGGTATAGGTTTTTTAGATTTAATTTTTATTTGGAGGGAGAAACTTATGGCCAAACAAGTGGTATCACAATAGGTCTCCAGTCCTAAATTCCTACATTCTCATGGAAAGTGGCAACCACTGTCATTTCAACTGTCATTTTTGTACTGGAATAAAATAGTTTATTTTATGCACAATTTTAACTTTAATTCTCTTCAATTTTTTTTTTTCATTCTCATAATTATAGTTTTTTCTTATATTATTTCAATTTATATTAAAGTATTTTACATTACTTTTTATTCAGTGGCTTTTTAAATTTGTTTGTTTTTAATATTTTTTATGTAATTTTATTTTCTTCTATTTTTTATTAATTTTCTTTTACTTTATTTTAACTTATTTTCGTTTATTTTGTTTTGTTCTATTTTTGTTTTATTTATTTTTTTCCCTATTTATTATTATTTTTTTTTCCTTATTTATTATTTTTCCCCCTTATTTAATTTTTTTCTAATTTTTTAGCTTATTTTCATTAAATTTTATTTTATTACATTTTCATTTATCTCCTTTTATTTTATTTGGTTTTATTAAGTTTTGTTTCATTTTAATATTTAATAATAAACATAAATATAAATAATAGTAATAAATATTTAATAATAAATGAAATAAGATTTATTTCTATTGTTTTTCGTTTTGTTGTAATTTATTTTACTTTATTTAAGTTAATTTTGTTCAATTCCATTTTATTTTATTTTTTCCCCTTATTTAAGTTTTCCTTTTCTCGTTTTAAGTTAGTTAATTTAATTTAGGCTTCATTTCTTTATTTAATTTGTTTCTATTGTTTTTTTGTTTTGTTGCAATTTATTCTATTTTTGTTTAGTTACTTTTGTTTAATTCCATTTTATTTTATTTTTTCCCCTTATTTAAGTTTTCTTTTTCTTGTTTTAATTAATTTAATTTAGTTTTAATTTTTTCTTATTGTTTTTTTTTTTTGCTTTGTTCATTTATTTCATTTTATGTATGCTAATTCTATTATACTCCATTTTATTTTATTTTATTTTTCTCCTAATATAATTTTTTGTTTTACTTTAATTTTATTTTCCTTATTTCATGTTTTTTTTTCAAATTATTTATTAGTTTGGTTTTATTTTATTTATTAATTTTATTGTTTTTATTTATTTATATTGTTTTTTGTTTTCCTTCATTAAACATAATATTTATTACTATTATTCATTTATTAGCAATAAAACTAGTTTTTACTTGAAACGCGTCTATGCTGCCAGTGGCTAAAAATCATATATTTTTCTATTCCTTATTGATATTATATTATTTTCATTTCCACATAAATGTATACACACACACATACGTATATGTTTGTCCACCAAAAACATTATTTATTAAATTTCCGTTTTGCTTTTGGCATTTTGGCCAATCATTCAATTGTTCGTGAAAATTCAGTAAAGCTACTTTCGACCTACATATATGTATGTGTATATGTACATATGTAAAAATGCATATATAAATATTTTTACATATATTTGAATACTTCTGTAGGTAAGTGTTTCTATTTTTATACGTTTTTGTGCCTTCTGTGTTTACGATTTTACTTTCTCATCTTAAATTTTTGCAGCAATTCTGCGTGCGTACGTATTCTTTAAAATGTGATATATGTATGTACATATGTGCATTTTTAATTACTTAGTTCGCATATTTATGTGTGTCGTTTGCATACAAGTTCTTCTGGTATTTTCGCTTTTGAAGAGCATACGTATGTATGTGTGTAGTTACGTATAAATATATTTAAATTAAAATCATTTATTCACCAAATTTAGGAGGCAACAGTTCTAAATCAAACATACATACAAACATGAGGAAAACAAACTTTTATGAATATGCACTTCTACGTAGTTTATTAATTTTTCCATATTTTGAACATAATTTTCATTTTGTTTATTTTGGATCATCGCATCATTGACCTTTTGCTAAAACAACTTATTTGGCCTTAGCGGTTCTTGTTTTTGTTCAATAAATTGTGAACTTTCATGGAAAAAAATATATATGAACAGTTTCATTCAAGATTTATTGAGTTGGATTCCTTAACTACAATTTTAAATGATTAAAAGTTGAAGTAATGAATTGAAACTCGGTAATTTAGCGGCCGCCACGTAGAAAGTGCAGGGTTGATTTAAGTTTTTTTGTAAAAGTTTGTATATAGTTTATATAGTTATGTACGCACTTAAATAATTGGAAACCAGAAATTTGGTGTAAGAGTAATATTTTTCAATGCACAATTTCCTTTTTTCTCACCATTCCATCCCAATACAATATTTTTAATACCACAACATTTTCTTTCTTATTTAAATTTTAAACTGTATCTGTATGTATACAAGCATTACATGACTTTTTTCCATTATTTAACAACAATATTTTTTCAATGTGTTTTTTTCGTAAGTCAAATTTTCAAAACAAATAGGTACTTAATACAAAAAAAATGAATTGTAATAAAGTTTCGCTGGTAATGGCTGTGGGCATTTAAGAATTTAAGTTTTTTTAATTACATATGTATGTATCAAAAACAAAATTGTATAATTCTGAAACGTTTTCTAAACTTTAAATTTAGTACTTTACTTTTTTTTACAATAGTTGCAATATTTTTATTAAGAAAATTGATGGCAATGATTTCTTTCTGACCAAGTGAAAATAAAATTTTGTAAGTTGCACTTTTCCCCGTTTTTTGTTTTAATCTTTTTAATTGATTCTTATTACTCGAATACTAAAAATTCTACTCTCACAATTTTGGCGGAAAAATTTTTTTTCTTAATAATTTTTTTTAATTATTTGAATATAGTTTCTTTATACTTTGTCACATACATTTTTCAAAGGTGTATGCATATTATACAAGCTGCGTGCTTAGTCTTACTTAATTCCGATGAAATGTGTGTACTTTTAAAAACAATTATATAATCTATATCAATCAATGTATACAAAATTATTTTATTTTCTGGCATCGTACATTAGTTTTACTTTTGTTTTGGCAAACTTTTTTCATGCTTTTTATTATGTTTTTTTATTTTTATTCGACCTTCACCATTTCATTTCACGTCACTAATTGCTTTTGTATGTTTTCACACGCCAAAATTATACTTCCTACTGCTTGTTTTGATTTCTGAGTTACACAAATTTGCCACACATCTACTGCTAAATCAATAGCTAATCATTCGTCACTAAACAAGTAGCAATTGTATCTTTTAGGCTTCGCTTGAAAAATCCGTTTGCACTAAGGCATTTATGTACATGAAAAGGGCAATCGGTTCGAATCATAACAAATCGCTTTTATAATGAGGCAGTAAAAAAAAAAAATTTTATTATTCCATTTATTACACTGCAATTTATTGTATTTTTTGCACTTTTTTAATACGTAAATAGTTTCAAGTCTCAGTCTTGCTAGACTTTTGCCTTTTCAACCCGCGTTTCATTTAAAGAAATGAGTGCCGACGCTGCCATCAAACTCAACTTTACAACTTTGCCAGTCAGCATACAATTTGCGCGCACCCAACGTTACAACAAAAACTTAAATAATGTATATTTATGTAAATTTTAGCAATCAGCAATTGCAAACTACCGACTCGCTGAGTCGCGATACTGATTTGGCATTTTACCTTTTCGAATTTGAAATTGAAAATATATCCACGCTATAACTAAAGCACGCGATCAGTATGCGCGGCGTTTATATAGTCGCTGCTTGAACGCTCGTTCGCTCACTTGACGCCGACGATATTCTGGTATCCAATTGAGTTTGAGTTTACTCATTCTCTTGCTCTTTCAATGCAATTGGCGCACTACTTTTCCAAATTTTGCTTGCGCGGCAGAGTAGGTGAGTGGGTATGAAAAGAAACAAAAACCACAAACGCATACGACTAACGTGGTCAGATAATATATGGGCGGGCATGTATGTATGTAGATATAAATGCGTGAGTACGATATATGTACGCAACTCTTTTGGTAAGGTACTGGGAGAGGCAGAGCGTCGATTAGTCGTCGTGGGTCACTCATGCAATTTGGAAAGAAAATTTCTGTTGATTTTTGAATGAAATGTTAGCGATCATTGATCTTGATACAGATGTGTAGAAGCTGAAAAATTACATTTGTACACTTATATATGCATGTATATGCACTTAGATGCCTGGTAAAAAGGCAGGGAGTTGGAGAGGAAGGGGAGATGTGAGAGAGAATGAAGTAGAATGATCGTGAGCGTTATTGTAATTGTAAAAAGTGTGCCATTTGTTAAAGTACAAAAAGTCGTTTTTGTGTGGCGCTCATTTGGCATTGAAAATTCATTGAGGTGAGCGAGCATCTTGGTAACTGTAACATACGTACTAATATTATATATAAATACCTTTCATTCTTACCGAGATACATATGTAAGTATATGTGCTTATATTATATATTATAAAATAGATATGTTGGTTATTTGACCCTTGGCATGAAAAATAATTGAAATTTATAAAACTTAGCAGATTTTAAGATTTACTACAAATGCATATTTACCATTATTCCAATTTAGTTACTTAATCGCACATATAGTACGTTTGCATAGTGTAAGTAAAAGCTATTTTTACACAAACCTAATTTAATCATATTCAATTTGACGCCGGATACGCGTCGACCTACAACTTGACAATGATTATATATACATATGTGTATGTATGTGTGCATGTGTGTTCACACAGCCACTTATGTAGTACATTCATTTGGGCATCTTTCGCGCACAAATTTGCCATTTTTGAACATCTTGCAAGTTGAAGTAACGCCTATAAATTAAAAAATCTACACATTTTTAAGTGATTTGGACTGAATTTGTATAGGTTGTTTTTTAAATAGTTATAGTAAGTAAGTATTTAACATATCACTTACTTATAAATAAAATTTTATAGCATTGTGAAAATTGCAGAAATCGACAAGCCAGTGTTAAAAAAAAAATATTTTTCAAAAGCCTTTTAGTAGTTTTTATACTCAAATAAGAGTTCATTATATTTTTAGAATTCGCAAATAAAAATTGAGTTTTGACTCACATTTGGGCGTAAAAGCAAAATAAATATTTTTTGATGCTCGTTGCAAAATAAATATTAGGTATGACAGAAAAGAGTATGACGCAAATCGGTATTTAAGCTAAATATATATGAGAAGGAGGTAGTGCGGTCGACCAACATTGAAAATGGCATGATGGGCGTGATCTTGAAGTTTTTCTTATTTTTTGAGCAATACAAATAGAAGCTTTACTTTGTAAAGACTGAAATAAAAGCATTTTGACGTCATCAAACTTTCATGGAAATGCATGTCTGTAGGCATGTACATATGTATATGGAGAAGGCTGACCATTTCTTCATATTAAAAATATTATTTATTTATTTTATTAATCAAATACACAACCATAAGTTATTTTACAGTGTTTGGCTAATTCTAAAAGATTAAAAACAACATTAAAAATAGAGGTGTTTTAGGGAAGAACATTTGACAAAGGAAAATAGTAGGCTGTAAAAAGTGGAGGTAGGAGGAAAATAACACCGAAGCATTAGAAAAAAACATATATGTGTGTGCACGTGCATATCAGCACTTCGGTAAAATAGTGTATGAGTTCATTTTTAAAGCGCAATATATTATACTTCGAATGGTTTTGATCTTTTGTGGTAGAACGCTCCAAAGACGAACATCAAAAACAAAGAACTGACGTTCAGATACAAGATAACTGTATTTTTTACTAAGCAGGCTAAGTGATCGGGACGATCTAGTGAATTGAATTCGTTCGACAAGGTATTTGGGCTCACTAGAGTTAATTACCTTGTGAAATAAAACTTTACACAAACCATTTTTATTCAAAAACTGATATACTTATGATCACGACGTTTTACACAATACACATATCTGGCGATTACAATAAAAAAATATTGAAAAATTAACTAAAACCAGCCAGACAGGTACGTAAGAAATTATTTTCAGAATTTCACCATGACGTACAAATTTCTTTGAATGCATAAATGGTTGACCATCGTCTGGTTTCTTTTATTTAATATTTGTCCATAATTTTTTATTAGAAAAAGTAGATTTTATCAGTACTGATTAATTATGGAATGGGAGTATAACTTCATTTAAAAGGTTGCCTGCAGTAGCCCGCCCTAGGAACCTCATTTTCTGCACATTTTCTAGAATTCCGGTTCCTATTTCTGCAATAGCGTCAGCAATATTGTATCTTGTCTAAATGTTTTTGGATTGTCGGGATCTTTAACGACAGCGAATATTCGCAAGTCGTCAGAAAAGTCGATGCTGCCAGTCTGGCGGTAAGCTATCATTAAGACGAAAGGAGAGATTTCCGGGATCAGCAGAGTTGAGATCATAGAAAGCTAGCCACCCAGCATTTCGCACGCTTTATTTCAAAATTAAACACAATAAATAAGTTTCAACGAATTCTGTGCTTTCTAGTATCCATATATTTGCTTTAAATCTTCGGCTAGCCGGTACACCCATCAGAGAAATTTGCCGATCGCAAAGGGTTGAAGCTCAACTCCGTGAAGGTCAGCTGATGTTATCAAAACTACTGATTAAAGAATCATCGAACTTAGTGCGCCTCGCCACAAGCTGATTTGCAATCAACCCACATTTGAGCCACACAGCACTCACTTCAGGAGCAAGTTTTCAATAATTCTAGACGTTATTTAATAGCATTGACAGACGACGGTGTTAACCCAAATTACTTGGGCAGTAAATCTTATTAAAATTGTAGTGGGGCAGACGGTTGTTACGCGGATTAGTGAATAGCTGATTTATTTAGTGAATAGTTTTGTCACTGTAAGATAGACTGCAGGCAACAAATACTGGTATTAGCTGCCCTGACACTAAAAATAATTATTAAAAAAAACTTAAACTGCGATTTCTCAAACTGCGCCGAAATATCAAAACAATTAACGTAATTTTCATCATGTTAGTGCAAACTTCCATTCCATCCAATTTATCTCATCCATACAGCAATGATTGTTTTCAGTCTTTCTTGTTCTTCTTTTTGAAAGTTGCATTATTTTTCACTCACAATAGATATAAACTGTCGTTTTTCGTTGCCGTGTTGCCATCGAACATTCCCTTAATCCGTTTAAATTATGAGTATTGAGTCTCTTAGTTGATCTGGATTAGTTGCACATAATTCCTGCGATAATTCCGAATTAAGTCGTTAATCCCGATTAATGCCACCGTCTGTCTATGCTATAAGTCTAAAGCAGTGCAAGAAAGCCGTACCGTAAAGCTGTCTGCATCGAAATGACATGGAATTAAAAAAAAATGAGATAAATAAAGGTTGCTCTCCTTAAAAAACCTTTAACAGAAAATGGTTAGAACTACTTTTATTTAAAAAGTTCCATTTGTGACCTTAATGTTCCAACACCATTTCTACCGGTTTCTTAGTGCTGAAATTTGATCATATCTAATCTGATTTCTGTCATACTACAAAAAACTCGTTTAATGCTGGATCTGTATTAAGAAATTATCCCCTTAAGAGTTTCTGCCTCTCGATAATTTCCTATTTTTTCGATGTTGGGTGTTTCCTTCCACATAAAAAAATGCAATGGAAAAATGGATATCGAGGAAATTGACAAAACAGCTCGGAAAAAATTGTCAAAAATCAACGCGATTTTTGTGCCACTTCAAACTAGCACTTTATTATACCAAAATGGAGTGAGCTATAAAACTGCGTGCCCGAATTTATTCTAAAAATGCTTGTTAAAAAATGTGATGCTTTGATGGAAATTTGTTGAACTTGTGTTTTTTTTTTATTTTTATTTTTTTGGTAGTTTGAACCAAGTTGGGAACTTGGATTTATATTTTCTTTTGTAGTAGAACGAAGTATATTTTCATAAATGAAATATTAAAATTTTATGAGAAAAAATAAATTATCTAAACTTGTTAATAAGTCCCCGTGCCATAGTTATTTTACACACAATATCTGTATGGCATGCAAGCAGAATATGTTTTCCTAATTATATTGGTCATAAAAGTTTCTACAATAGTTAGCAATAGTTTTTTTAGCAGCAATATGCGATGACAACTTGTGAATGTGTAAGATTACGAGCAGATCTAAAAAACAAATACGCTGTAGTTAAAATAAAACAATAAGAATTGAAGAACATATTAAAATCATGTGAAGTGGTTAATAAGGAAAGAAAACATTTTTCATTTTTTGTTTGAACAGATGTGTAATTTTGAGTTTTTGTTTTGTTTTAAAATGTTATGAGAGCAATGAAAGAGAACGTTTTGAAAATCTACAATTTAATATATGGAGTATTACTTTTTTAAGCTTTATTTGTATCTTGACGTTTGGGCTAAGAAAAAAGACTGGGCAGATTTCAGATCAAACGGGATGCCTGGACCGGTACATGTCCTCAATCAATTTCCAGTGTAAAACATATAACTCATAAGCGGTAAATTACGCACAACGGAGTGTAATGTGTGAATTTTTAGAAAGAAGATTTTAAAATAAAATTTAGATTTTTCCAGTTTTATGGTTTTCAGGGAGTGTAAATATTTTAAAATGTGCCTTCATCGCTCAAACAGAGTCAAAAAACCAATTCATGAGAGCATACGCTTACCAGAATTAGTGAAGAAGAAGAATTGAAGTGTTGAAAAACGGTCGACGGAAATACTCGTTCCATCATTTAGAGAGATTGGGGGATTTTCTTAAGGGCAAAGGCAAAATTCTTTTAAAAAACTTTAGACAGCTTGTAAGAAATTTGCATTCAGTGATCTCTTTAACAATTTAACATTTTTAGTTGTCTATTTCCAGCAAGAACTTAAATGCTTTGCAGAACTCTCTTAAGTTTAACTATGACTGTTGTTACAACCTCTGTTAGAGCTCCGTTAATTTTAACTATGACTGCTGTTACCTGTTGTTAAGAACTCTGTTAGCTTCTGTTAACTGCTGTTGAGAGTTTGTGAAGTGTAATAGAAGGCCTCTTCTATTCGACATTTCCCCGCTCGCTATCTCTATGCTCGATTAACTTGTCGATTAACTTGAAAAATTTGCATACGAAAGCAACAACAAAGTTATCGAGTAAGATTCGCCGTTAGCGAGTATGGCGTTCACAATAAAGCAGCGCGACATATTACAATGTTTTAACCATTTATTTATTTTTGTGTATTTATTTTCTAAAAATATCGTTCATACTACAAAAAAAAAAAAAAAAAGACTCAAAGTGTCAAACTCTGTACAAAATTAAAAACAAAAAAAAAAAAACAAAAAAAAAAACACATTTTCATAAAAATTTCAAACTTTTTCTGTTCTTATTACGTTCGGGGTATGCAATGAACAGTTTTGGTATAATAAAGCTCAAGTATGAAATGACAACAAAAAAAAAAAATTATCAACAATCAATGCGAATTTTGAGCCACTTTAAACTGGCACTTTATTGTACCAAAACTCAGTGGAATACAAAACTACATAACTAGAATTTATATAAAATATTCGGAAAAAAGATGGAATTTTGATAAAGGAGTAGGTCTAATAGTTTCGTCAAAAAAAGTGTTTGTTTTTTTACCTTTTAATTCCGTTCCGAACGAAAGCTAACGCACTTTGATACAACAATTTATAAATTTAAAAGCTCTGTTTAACTGTGGTTAAGTTTAAACTGCGGTTAAGGCTCAATGAAAATTAGATATTCTTAGGATGTGTTGAGCATAAGTTCGTAGATTAGTCAACCTTTTTTAAAAAGTAAAGAATGCGAAAATTTCTGACTGCGTATAAAAATATGTTTCTACAATTACGAATTACTTCAATTACTCGTTTCATAATTCATTTGGACAGTTTCGGTTCTGATTTTGCATTGTACTGTACATATTTATTGTACCAAGACAAGATTTATTGTATATGAGATTTATTCTTTGTTAATTGCCTTTTAATCACAAAATTAATTTCGGTCTTAGAAACTGTTGGTTTTGTTTTTGTTTAACAGCTGACGTAATTCGGATTGTAATTCAAATTGAATGGGAATTTCGTAATGCAGGGTATAATTCTAGCGCGCAGTACGAAGGGGATCCGAAATAAATAATACTAAGTAACGTGGAAACGCACTGTTAAGTTTTCTTAGTTGTTAAGTTGGGTAAATTCCATATGGTTGCTTTCGAAACAGTAGCATCAAAAATGAAAATTAAGCCAATTGAAATTTTCAGTGAATAGTAAGCGGATTATTTATTCCAAATCGGTTTTAAGTAGCAAGTTTTTTATTTAACTATTAAAATATAATAGTTTTGAAGGGCCTCGATGTAGTATACGAATATTTTATCTGCCTTTTTAATGTTTAAATTTTTTCTTTAAGTATTTGACGTTTAACAAGAAAACTATGCCAATCGGAATTTCCGCTGATCAGTAAGCGGATTATTTATTCCAAATCGGTTTGCAATTCTCCTGTGAAATGTACGAATATTTAATCTTTTTTTTTATTTATTTTTATCGATTTTCATTTTCATATATATTTTCGCGCAAATTTGAAAAGGTTAGTAAGCATTTGTGAGTCGCAAAATTCACATCATGTAAATTAGACAGAATCAGCGTAAATTTGTATTTGCCACTTTGCATTTTTCAACTAATTGAATTTATGAAGGAGTGAGAGAGATTGCTAACTTTGGCTCGTTACAGCTACTTCGTGTGAATTTTTTTCCCTCCCATGAGCATTAACACTAGGCTAAGAAAAAATCAAAAGCACCGTGTACTTTTGCTGCCAATACTATACGAATATATGTACATACATATGTATGTATTTAGAGTACAGTGGCACGAACGGTTTTGGGGTGCGGATGGGGCAGCAGGCGCGACACAAAGTTCATTTTACTAAGTGCAAACTGCTGGCGGTGTACAGTTAGCGGAATTTTTTTGGCGAAAGCTAAATATAGAATTGTCATGATGAATACGTATACACAAATACAGACGTATGTATGTGCATCCTGATCCCAGTAAGAAATAAACAAAGTAATGTAAATCATTTTTGAAGCCAACTGGCTCTCACTATAAAATAAGTTGAATCCGTCATTTCTTTTGTTTTTGCATATAGGAAACTTACATTGATACTTTTCTCAAATAAGAAAGGGCAATATAATCTCCGAATGGGGTACTAATGCAGCAAAAGTAAGAATTCAGCAGGAATCATTCTTAGTTACAGTTACTAGTTACTCTGTGCAAGTTCAAAATCAGGGCCAAGGCTTTGAAAGCTGTTGCCAATGTGACAAAACGGAGCACGCAGTTGAGTTTAGAAGGTCCCAATGTTGTCAATAAAAACCCAGAAACAACGAAACCCAGTTACGACTTTAGATGCCATACACAGTAATATTTGCATCCGAAATCGTTTTCAGTCACTTGGCATGGCGCCCCACCAAAAATATTCGATTAGTTGGCTGAAGTTAAAATATCTAAGGTGGGGCAAAATTAGATAATCATCTACTCAGTTTGTTTTTGAATAACTTTTATATTAAATATAAAAAAATGATTTGAGCGATGGAAATCTTTTTTACTAAATACAAACAAAAATGATTTGAGTGATGGAAATCTTTTATACGAAATATCAAAAAAAAAAAATGATTTGAGTGATGGACATCTTTTTTACTAAATATAAAAAAAATGTTTTTGAGTGATGGAAATCTTTTTTACTAAATATAAAAATATTATTTTGAGTAATGGAAACCTTTATTTGGACCATTAAGCGCTGTATTGCTTGTCTGTTTGTATAGCACAGCTGCCCATTTGCAAAAATTATAAATCTTCCAATAAGGTGTAATATATATACATATAAAATAAAATCAATATATCTTAATATTGAACAAAGTAAATTGGAGATTTTTTTCGATACTAAATAAAGATAACAAATTCATCATTTTATCTGGATATGTATGTATGTACGTTGTTTTGAATATTTCCGTTTAAAATGCGGAAAAATATCATTCGAACTGCTCCCATTTTTGCTGGTCTTCTTCTTGTGGAGTCCGTCAAGGAACGCTAACAGAAATAAACTTGAAGGATTGCCATTGCCTGACGAGAAGCAACCGCTGTTAGAAAAAAAATAACGCTGGGCATAAAACTGGCATAGAACCTGAACCAAATGAATGATAGTTGCATCCAGCGGCACTCTACTACGGCGGCCGTATAGATAGTGGGTGCAATTTGTTTGCATGGAAATTAATTTCTATGAGTCTAAATAGAAATCCTTTGTAGTTTTTGCGCGCTGTATATCAATTATTAAATTAATTATTTATGATTCAATTAAAAATTATTCAAATTTCGATTCGTTAAATTCAACTACTTTTTCATCATTGACAGTTCTTTCCTGCAAGGTTTTAACCACGGCGCTAATTGCCTTCAATACATACATACATATGTATGCGTATGTGTTCATGCATGTATATACATATGTAAGTACATTTTCGTGTACGTGAGCGTGCCTTCGTGAGCATATAAATTACATACCTACATACATATGCACATATATTCAATTTATATAGCTGTGTAGTGTGCAGAAAGTCACACGTTCGCAACAGTTACTCACGTTCCGCACTTTGCCTTCCCAATTGTGTCAACAAGTACAAATATATCCACATACATTTACGTACTCATCTACATACATACATGCAGTATGCACTAACAAATGAATCACATGTATCACGGCAGCAACGGCACCAGCTTTGAACCAGCTAACTGATCAGCGATCGTTGCAGTACCAGTTTGCAGCGTAGTTGTTGCCTTATTTTAACATTTTTTCTTTGATTTTCCCTATAGTTTTTCATTTATTTTTTTGCATCATCACTTCTTGTTTTGTTGTTTGGTTTTTTGTTTTTGTTTTGGGTATTTATATTTTGTTTTGTATCTCGCTTATTTGTGTTAGTGTACGGCATACCGATACACTCACTCACGTGCAACCACACATACAAGCATAAATGTATGATAAATTTTTCATATGTATGTATGTATTTATGTATACGTAAAGTCAAATAGGAGGCAAAGCCATCAGTGGCTTTGACGTCAAGTGAATGCGAGACGAGCCCCCAATCGACTACGCCAACTACAATAAAAGCAAAAACTGGCAATAAACGTACATAAATGCGCATACAGCCACCACTACATGTGCACAGATACATGTATGTGTGATTACAATTCATATATACACACATCTGTATGCAAAAAACAACAGAAATTCGAAATAACCGCAAATGAAAAACTAAACCCACATGACTGGTTGCTATCCAAATACATTTACGCGCACATACACACACACGAGGCAGTTAGATATGTACATATGTATGTATGCCACATGATAAATTGCTAAACAATTTTATTTATTATTTCATATACATACATTTATGCATAATAAACGAACATTTGCGCATACATAATAATTTATATTTTTTTATTATTTGTTTATTCATACGTATACGTCTTCTTAATAAATTTGTTATTAATATTTTTTAAATAAAACATTTTTTTATTTAAATGTTTTATTGAATTCAATTCTCTTGATTGCGATTCGTCGTGGCGTTTGTGGCAAATTCCTTTAATTACAACGAAATTCTCGCATTTGATCACGTTCACTCAATACTTGCTTTAACTGCGTTCGTCGCAGTCACGCCCTCTTTTTGCTGACCCATCGTTCGATATACGGAGGCGCGTTTGCTCAACCAAGAACGTATAATATAAATATGGGCACATAAATTTGCAGGAATATACTTACAAATATTTGAACGAATAATTGTTTTTGCTTAGAATGCATTGGTTTGATTGCCTTTGAAGGTGATCAATACATATGTGCACACATTCATATGTATGGATGTGTGTTAGAATCAACTATTCTTTTGATTTACGGGTAGTTTATGGGATATGACAATAAATTAACCAGCCGTATAGAGAGGATTCGCGTTCGTATGAAATACGAATAATCTGGAAATACGCTGGAATAGAGTGTCTTTTTGTATTTTTATTGAAAAACTAGCTGGTGCCCTCGGCTTCGCTTGCTTTCAGAAGGAGGAACGATTTTTTTTTTTTAAGTTTTTTATTTTGCTGTACATGCTTTATGGTGTATTATAAAACAATTCGAATACTTAAGGGGTTATATACCTTGTGAGCCCGAAAAATAGACTATTATCAAACATTTTTTTAAATATGTTTTAGAACTTTAATTCAAATGAGGCATAGGTATATCATACTGAAGGGTAACTCTCGAAGAATACATTTTGTGTTTTTATTTTAAAAATTGTATTATTTATTGTTGATCTCGCCCCTCCCCCGAAACGCCGTTTTTTAGAAGAGGTTTGCGGTGATCACGGTAGCGCATGAGCAGCTCAACTGAAATCAAAAAAATTAAATGATTATTGTAGAAAAATGTTTTTTTATTGAATCTGAACGGTTTATTTACCCAAAAAAGAATTTTCTCGATATGAAAACCGGTTTCTGAGGGATTAAAAAATTAAAAAAAAATTAACTCCAGCGAACTATGCAAATATTTATAAAAAGTGAACAGGTCAGATTCACGAAGTTGTAATTTCGAATAATTAAAAAAAGCGTATGCAAATCTTCGAGATAATCGCGTCTAAAGTTTTGCGTGCACTTCATTTATGGATAAGGTCGCGCGCTTCCACGTTCTGAACTTTCGTTCTAGTGCTCCAATCTTTATGATTTTTTGAATTTATATTTTTAAGATGATGCACTTTTGGAATATGCCATAAAAAAATTTTCGATTTTTTAGTCCAACAGAAGGTATATAACCCCTTAAATTATCAAATGAAAATTGCTTATTAATATACTTTTATATAAACTCGTTGCAATTGTACAAAGCTTCTGAAAAATTATTGTTATTTTTAATACTTCATCTTTATTAGAATTTTTTTTACTCTATTTTGCACTTATTTAACTTTCAACTTAAGTGTTTATACGTTATAAAAACTTTACAGTGTGATTTAGAAGTTTTTAATATGGTCGACGCAAGTTCTTCTGAGTATTCGTTCTGTCAAAAAAATATCGGGAATTGTTTTTTTAAAAGGCGCGCGTTACACATCTGTCTAAATTTTTTCTGCTGGAATGTTGGTACAACTGTCCTATATAGTGTCGCAGAGTTGGGCGTGATCTGTCAAATAGCTCGTTTTTGGCATTTAATTATATCAGTCAACCGCAGATGTGCTCTGCGATTTTCACTATGGATAAAAATATCGAACAAAGAATTCCTCTTAAATTTTTTGTTTTGAACGGGATTTCGTGTGCCGTTGAAAATGTTGCAGAAAGTCTATAGCGAGTGCGATTTATCAAAAACACGGGTGTACGAGTGGTATGAGGCTTTCGCAGAGGGCCGAGAATTCGTGGAAGATTTTCGCCGATCTGGTCGCCCGTCAACGGATGAAAACGTGGACAAAGTCAAGGAAATGGTGCTGGAAAACCATCATTTAAGTTTGAGGTGGGTAGCTCGTGACCTTAGCGTGTCTCACGAATCAATTCGCAACATTTTACACCATCAATTTGGCATGAGACGGGTGGCTGCTCGACTCGTTCCAAGAGAGTTGAATTTCTTTCAAAAAATTCATCGGAAGAAGGTGGCTGAAGACACGCTTGAGCAAGTGAATTCGGACCCAACGTTTATCTAGCGCATCATAACAGTTGATGAGACGTTTGACATGCAAACTAGTCAACAGGCGGCTGAATGGCGCTATCCACATGAGCCGAAACCCAAAAACCACGTCAAAGTCGGGCAAAAGTGAAAGTCATGCTACTCGTTTTCTTTGATTTTCATGGTGTTATGCACTCGGAATTCGTTCTAAATGGTTCTGCGGTAAATAAAGAATATTATTTGGAAGTCATGCGCGTTTCAGAGAGAATGTGCGTATGAAACGACCCAATTTGTGGAAAGAAAACTCATGAATCTTGCACCATGATAACGCACCATCTCACAAGGGTCATATTGTGAACACTTTTTTGACCACAAACTCGATAAATATCATCGAACAAACACCGTATTCACCGGATTTAGCCCCCTGTGACTTTTCCCGTTTCCCAAAACTTACATTGCTACTCCATGAACGCCGCATTGAGTCGATAGAGGCCATTAAGGAGAATTCGCCGAGAAAACTGAAGAGAATCTCTTCAAACGCGTTTAAAAGGTGCTTTGATGACTGGACTAATCGTTGACATATGTGTATTGCTTCTAATGAAGCCTATTGTGAAGACGACAAAATAAATGTTGATGATTAAACAATTATTTTGCGTTTTATTGAACAATTCCCGGTCCTTTTTTGACAGAATGTGTTTATATTATGCTCATTCTTTATATTCCCTGAAAATGTTAAACACATTTATATTCCCTGGAAATATTCACTGGGTGTTAAATAGCTGAAATCCTTATAAAGAGGCATTTTTGTGCCGCTGTGGTAGGTAGGTAGGCGAAATGGTTGAAGTGCACCTGGCACTCCTCAAGTGGCACTAAAGCGCCGTTTTGATACCATTATGAGACCTCCAACAGGCAAATATCTACAGCCAAGCAGAGCTGTTGATATAATGGAGAAGATTGATTGGATTTAGGTTGGCGCACTACCCCAGGCTGTCGTAGAAAGGAGCTCCCAGTGACTTTAGTCGTCTAGTTGTCAAACCCGGACATTTACAAAGAAAATGCTCTACAGTGTCCTTCTCTGAAAGGTCTCCACACCTTCTGCAATGGGGGTTAAATGGTAACCCTAGCATTTCCGGTAAATACAGTGACGGGTAAATACAGCTGCGAGTTTGGAAATTGAATGGTGAGGAGTCCAAAGAACTTTCTGAGTCCTTCGTATATCGTATTGGGGCCAAAGGGTTTTCGAAATAGTACATGAAGAAATGAAGCTCCATCTTTTCTGCGCTTTCCTGAGAAATAATTTTTGGAGTTTCCCTTTAACAATTGTCAAGGGGATGCCGATGACTGGGTAGAAAGTCTCTGAGACCAATTCAGTCCCCTTCCTGGCAAGCTCATTAGCAATTTAATTTCCCTCTATATTTCCTGGAACCCAGATCAGAGAAATGTTTCCTGTACACCCAAGAGATTTGATCTCTTCTTTACATCAAGAGCCTTAATCGCGGCGTAACTATCGGAGAAAATGTTAATATCTCCCTCGTTCCCGCGTTCCTTAAGCATTTTGCTTGCAAGATTGCAAAGACTTCTGCTTGAAAAACACTAGCAGTGTTCGGCAGTTTAAAGGAGATAGATAAATTGGCTGATTTAGAGAAAACCCCTGCTCCGACTCCTGATTCCATCTTGGAACCGTCAGTGAAGACAGATTTTCCCATCGATCCAATCCTGCCTGTTTGGGAAGATTGCTCTAGCACAGCCCTCAAACTCTAGTTTGCGGATAGAGATATCTGTTCGGAAAAATACGGTGCTAACTGCCCGAAAATGCTGCCATGTCCCTTGAGAGATTGTCTCCAGAGGCCAGTCTCCTTTAACCTGATTGCACTTTGAGCTGTGATGGAAATGACGGAAAAGTCGATAGGAGGTAAGTGCAAAAGGACATTCAGGGCAGCACTGGGGCAAGTTTTACATGCTCCGGTGATGCCAATGCACCCTCCCCAGTTTAGTGATATTAAAGATATTCCGAAGAGCTTCCCACCAAACGAGGCATCCATACGTTAAAATTGTCAAAACCACTGCGTTGTAGATCCACAGCACGACCTGTGGCTTGAGTCCTCATTTGTTACCGAACATAGATTTGCAGGAGTATAGGCTACACTGGCCTTCTTTACCCGATTTTCAATGTGTAGCTTCCAATGGAGTTTGGAGTCAAGTATCACTCCAAGATACCTTACTTCCGATGAGAGCGGGAGAACGTGGTTGTTTAATTTGGGAAGTCGAAAGGGTGGAGGTACTCCTGAATTTTATTCTGAAATCAATCGAGTTTCTAAGTTGGTATTTTTATGCATCCTTCACATATTCAACCTTTTCCGTTAGATATGTTGGCGCATTATTATTCTTGACTTTGAATATCATCACTAATATCATTTATTTTTAATTCAATTTCACTATTTATTTTCTTAATTTTTGTTTTCTGGCCGCTTAATTTTAGTTTATTATCTTTGAGCCTTAGATTTACTCGTTGAATAACATACATTAGTTTGCTTCCGCATTCAGTTTCTTATTTCCTTCTGGGTATATTAGAGTGTTGTCTGCGTGCACTATTACTTTACAATGCTTTAAAACGTTTTCAATATCATTAGTGTATGAAAATAATAAATAGTAGAGCACCAAGGAGGTACCCTTGTGGGACACCTATTTGTACTTTTATAAATCCGGAGACGCATCCATTTACTTTGGTTCTTTGAGTCCTTTCAATTAGATAGAATTGAATTGATAGAATTGAACCATTTTAATTCATTATCTCTTTTTCATACATTTTTAGTTTCTCTGACAGTATTTCCCCTTCTATTGTTTCGAAAGCTGTTATTTGTTTCTGAAACCAGATTGGAGTTCTGAGAATAGGCTATTTTTTTCTATATTTTGTTCAAGCTGTTCTTTGACAACTTTCTCAAGCAGTTTTTCTAAGATTTTTAAGCCGTTAATTGAATTTTTTTTTGTATCTTTAATTTTTTCTATAGGCGTTATCATTGAATCTTTCCATAATTTTGGGAACTCTTCTTTAGATAGTGAGGTATTAATGCTCCTCAGTAATGTAGGATTTAGTGTAACCCAATGATATAATAGTATTTTTGGACTAACACGATTTACGCTCTGAATGTAAAGGGTGATTTTTTAAGAGCTATAAGAAAGTTTTTCAAAAAAACACACGTAAAATTCAGAAAGATGCATCAAATTTTTATTTAAATCGATAGTACAGTCCATATAATTTAATGTTTGAAGATTATTTCATGCAAATGTTGACCGCGACTGCGCTTCAAATGGTCCATCCGCTTAGTCCAATTTTGGCATACTCTTTCCAATGTTTCGGCCGGTATCTCACATATAACTGCTTTAATGTTGTCTTCTAATCCGTTAAATGAAGCAGGCTTATCTGAATAGACATAGCCCCACAAAAAATAATCTAAAGGCGTTATATCGCACAATCTGGGTGGCCAATTGACAGGTCCCGAACGTGAAATAAAATGTTCACCGAACTCGCCTCTCAACAAGTCCATTGTTACGCGTGCTGTGTGGCATGTGACACCGTCTTGCTGAAACCACATGCCATGCAAGTCAAGCTCTTGCATTTTGGGCAAAAAAAAGTTGGATATCACTTCACGGTAGCGCTCACCATTCACAGTTACGTTACGATTCGCAGCATCTTTGAAGAAGTACGGTCCAATGATACCTCCAGCCCATACCGCACCATACTGTGACCTTTTCTGGATACATTGGTAGCTCTTGCAATTCTTTTGGCTGATCTTCATTCCAAAATCGACAATTCTGCTTATTTACGTACCCATTGATCCAAAAATGAGCTTCGTCGCTAAACACAATTTTTCGATAAAAAAAGTCGATCTTCGGCCAACTTTCCAAGAACCCATTCCCCAAAAATTCTGTTCTTCAATTCGCGCTCTACGTAAGCGTGCTGGTGGTCTGATGTCCAATAATGTAAATTTGGTTCTAAATTTAGTCACAATAGTCATATTTTTATAATAAAATTCAATGATTTGCAAGCGTTTTTCGTTTGTAAGACGATTCATGGTTAAATTATAGTGATATTTAAATGTGATTATTCATTAAATTTATGTGATATTATCGTATAATCAGTATACTCTACTTTTTCAAAAGAAACTAATTTTCTTCTACTTGTGCATGTCTTGACCACCAGATTATTTATTTTATTCCACATTTCTCTCTTGCTTTCATAAGTCTATTCTTGAGGTAGTTATTTTAAACATTTTTTCTTAACTTTGTGAGTCCACTGTTCTTCATCTTCTAAAATTTCGTTGTACGATACGCCTCCATTTTAGATTTTTGTTAAACGTATAGTTCTTTATTAAAACAATTATTTAATTGGTTACTTTCTTGTATAATTTTTTATGTACGTGTTTAGAGGTTACGGTTTTCAGCGTCTGATCTCTATTTTTGCATACATATGTATGCACGTCTCTTGTGCCAACTGAATGTGCCTTTTCTTCTTTAAGTTGGAGTGCAAAGGTATCTTTGTTTCAGCTGAGATATTGTATTTAAGTTTTTGTGCTCAGCTGTTTTGGATGATGCATTTTTATTTCCATATCAATAATTTCGTGATCCGATATTTCGATATTTTATTATTCGTAGTAATCTTTACTCTCAAATTTGGCATGTTTGTTATTTCATAGTCGATCAAAGTTTTAGAGTTTATGGATGTTCTCGTATAATCTGATATTATTTGGTTTAGGCCATTAGGTGCGAACCCATATCACAAGGTACTTCTATTTGATTTTGTTATTATTAAAATTTTTGTTTGAACTAAAGTTATGTTTACCCCTGCATTTATATATGTATAAGTCTATATAATATATTTTTTACAAGAAATTTATTTTTTATCAGTTTTTTAATTTATAAAAACAACTAACCAAATTAGCTAAAAATAATTTTTTAATAAAACTTGTTTAAACACCTTTCATTTGACGTCTATATCTTAATATTCAATTCAAATGTGTGATAAATTATTTTTGATTTTTCTTAAAAATATTTGCTTTCACACCCATACTGTCATACTTATTTCTGTTTTTAATGAAATTATTTGTTTTTTATATAAATCGATGGCCACGCCTAGCTAAAATATGGTACGTATACCACACTAGTCGAAGGCTTTCCAACGGTGTAAAAATGTTTAAATCGGTTCCGTAGCTTTCGAGTGATACTCTTCCGAAGAAATTTTCTACACCCTTATAGAAATAAATAATTCAATTTGTCTATAACTCAAAAAATGCTAGGTCAAAACAAAAAAAACTTTTTGAAAACAAAATGAAAATTTTGTATAACTAATATTTTTTAGCAAATCCATTCGTCATCTTGCCATTAATGCAAATAAATTAACGATAGTTTTCATCGGAATTGATTACCAGGCCTCTTGAAGTCTATTGAAAAGAGAATCGCCATTTCTTACGCTATCCCACTATTGACCAACTCCCAAAAGTTCTAAAGTTGGTTGAGCTGCAGGGACTGCAGTAGTCATTCCATTTCATTAACATTTTTGGCGCTAAACCCTAACTTAACAGATTTACCCGTTTGCCTTGGGTCAGCTTCCTTTTGGTAGACCCAATGCGATGGCATTTCCCACTTCGCACTTGGCAAAATACCAGTCTCTAAAATATTTTTGTACTGGTGTTGGTTCATAATTCCATTAATTTTATATAATGACCTAATCCCCCTTTCAGTATTTTCTTACGATAAATAGGATCATAATATTTCGCCTCCAAAAGTGAACTGAAAAAAGATGTAATTACTTCTATAAGAATCAGCATTATCCTTCTTCTTCTTCTTAATTGGCGCGATAGCCGCTTACGCGATTTTGGCCGAGTTCAACAAAGCGCGCCAGTCGTTTCTTTCTCGTGCTAACCGGCGCCAATTGGACACACCAAGTGAAGCCAAGTCCTTCTCCACCTGATCTTTCCAACGCAGAGGAGGCCTTCCTCTTCCTCTGCTACCACCAGCTGGTACCGCATCGAATATTTTCAGAGCCGGAGTGTTTGTATCCATTCGGACGACATGACCCAGCCAACGTAGCCGCTGGATCTTTATTCGCTGTGCTATGCCTATGTCGTCGTAAAGCTCATACAGCTCATCGTTCCATCGTCTGCGATATTCGCCGTTGCCAACGTGCAAAGGTCCAAAAATCTTACGCAGAATCTTTCTTTCAAACACGGATGTTGTCATCGTCCATGCTTCAGCGCAATACGTTAGGACGGGCATGATGAGAGGCTTGTAGAGTGTAAGTTTTGTTCGTCGAGAGAAGACTTTACTACTCAATTGCCTACTTAGTCCAAAGTAGCACTTGTTGACAAGAGAGATTCTACGTTGGATTTCATTGCTCTTTAAATAAATATTTCATCACTTACACCTCTTACTATACTTAGTACCTCTGCTTCCATTTATCAAGCCAAGCTGTGCTTGCCTTGAAGTTTTCATCGCCAAATCGCCTTGCAAACTCTATTGCTTTGCCCTTCAATATTGCCCCGAATATTGACGTATATTTCGCTATAGAAGTTATTTACATTCGACTTTATTCGGGGCAATAGTTGCATATGAGTTGGCCACTCTGTACGTGCATTAGACCGTACCGAAGTCTAAGTATATCAGTCTGAAATATTTTTGTAGTGTACATAATTTCGAAGAAAAACATTACTTTTTCGCACGCAGGCGTCGTTTTACTTCTGCTCAAATATGAACGAGACGTTATCAATAAAACGGTCCGCGGATGACATATGGCAAAAACAAATTTTTTGTTTTTTGGTAGGACTGTTATAAGCTTACATGGCAAATTTCAGCGTGATATGTCACATAGTTTGTTTTCTGTGCTACTGTAAACAAGTCAAGCTCGAGTGTGTTCTTCGAATTCTCTTTTATGACTTCAATTGTCTCAAAATGTTTTCCACGGAGCGGCAACTTGAGCTTGGGAAACAGGAAAAAGTCACATGGAGCCATATCAGGCGAATACGGTGCTTGCGGAACGATATTAACATTATTTTTGTTCAAATAATCGCGAACAAGACGTGATGTGTGAGCTGGTGCATTATCGTGATGCAAGAACCATTACTTGTTGTCCCACAATTCCTTCCTTTTAAGACGTCTAAATAATATTCAGCGTTAACCGATCGGCCTTGCGGAAGGAACTCCGAGTGCACCACACCTTCGTAATCGAAAAAAACAGTCAGCATAACCTTAATTTTGGAGCGACTTTGGCGTGGTTTTTTGGGTTGACGTACGGCCCTCTTTGAACGATTTGTACCACTGGAAAACACGTGCACGCGATAGAGCAGAGTCCCCATAGGTTGTCTGCAACATTTTTAAGGCGTCTGAAGCCGAAATTTTGTTGGAATAACAAAATTTCAAACAAATTCTTTGTTCAACTTGAATTTCCATCGTTAAATTCGAAGAACACACTCGAGCTTGACTTGTTTACAGTAGCACAGAAAACAAACTATGTGACATATCACGCTGAAATTTGCCATGTAAGCTTATAACAGTCCTGCAAAAAAACAAAAAATTTATTTTTGCCGTATGTCATCCGCGGACCGTTTTATTGATAACGTCTCGTTCATATTTGAGAAGGTATATATTTTTCGTATTCATACCTTTAGCATTTACGCTCGGATGTTGCAGTATGATATATCGACATTTGTGTCTCGAGGAGACAATTTATTAGTATTTATTATTCTAGAAATCATTCAATTAGATATTATTTTGTACATACCTACCGATAGTAAGGCAATAAGAACTGAAATATGAAGCTTAAGTGCTAAAACGGGGTACTTTAGGTCAAAGAACTTTGAGCAAAACACTATCCATATTTATGAGGTCGAAGTGCAAACCTAATTTTCATTAATTCATTCATTCAATTGCCTGCTCCGAACAAAACTTCATTCAGAACTAGTTCTCTTATGTCATCCAAGAGGGTATGAGGTTTTAGTGCATGTGCATATGTGGCTTTTCCTTGGACATAAGAAACCGATATGCGTCCCTTATCTTCTCGAAATAACTTCCCATTCAAGAACCAAGTGCATTGTTGTCTCCGGTGACGAGCGCAGAACCGAAAAGAACCATTCTATACCAAGCCTGTGTAGGTGACTTCAGAATCTGCAATGAAGAGTAAGAATGCCTGAAAGCATTCTCAGTTTGTTCTTTTGGGCTTATATTACTTCGAGATCAGGTACTGACGACTGTTTGAGTTACTAAAAATGATTTAAATTTTATGTTGAGCTAAGCTATTTAATTTTATCAAATGAAAAAGTTACGCTTCACAAACATAAAAAACACATCCGAAAAACTTGAACTCAAGTAAATAACCCAAAATACTTGAAATGTGCTCAAAATTAGTAATTAGTAATTTAAGATACCTTCGTGCATGCTATAAATACATAAATTTTAAGCCTTGATGACTTTTATTTATATTTCTGCGATTTCTATTGCAGTCAGTGGCATAGGTGATGCTCATATAAGTAAATTAAATTTAACTAAAGAGTTGTATTGCCTCACATTGTTGTTATTATTAGTAGTGTGATTACTTGAAAGATGATAATACTGTGATGCATGCAATTAGGTTTCGGATAATTTATGATCGTCTTCAATTGCCAAATTTCTATGCCATTTATAAGTTAGTGATGAGTGTTACTATTTATATGGTGAACGTGATACGATAATAAAAAAAACCATAAAAAGCAAATAAATACGCATAGCTTCTTGATTCGTCAGCAGTCATGATCTTGATACACCTCTTTTGAAGCTCTTTCAGCATGTTTTCTTGCCACCTTTTTTTTGTATCATAACGCGATAGGTGGTTCAGGGTTAATGGTTTCGGGTATCGATGCCTGAAATATCAAATGTAAAGTTACTAAAAAATTAAGAATAAATTACTGAAAAGCAAAGCAATTGAGATTCACCCCACCCTTAAAGTGACCAACCTTTCGGTCAACCCTCTGCATCAGCATTAAACAAATCCCGTTGACAATTACATCATCTACCTTTTATGACTACGTTGTACGTGCTATTGATGGTGGCATCATCTAATGCACTGCCTTTTCCTACATGTGAAAAACCCCCATTACAAAGTGGTATATCCAAGTTTTACCTCCTTGCACGCAAATTGGCTGATTGATGTGAGGTTATAGGATTTAGTAAAAGCACTTGCCCCTAAATGCCATACCAGTAGCTTTCACGCGCATTTCGGTATAATACTAGAGTCTGTAGGCTTCTTTTCAGCGTTGTCAAGTGGCGAATAGATGAAGTAACTGGTATAAATGAATAGCGCTTCCTAAAATTATGGGGTATAACTATACTCGCTAAAAGCGAATTTTGCTAGATAACTTATACCACCTATAATATGATTAAATGTTTACTAGTGCTAGGACCTGATACCAGGACCTTGTATAAAAATTAATTCCCCAACCCCGCTCCATCTTAAGTTTGTAAAGGGAAATGTGTTTGGATGAGGTATTATGATAAGTAGAAGGTTCATAACATCTTAAAATCGAAGTAGAAACCTCCCAGGTAATTAGGTTACTAATATATTTCCATGTAGAGTTGTGCCTGAATCCAGGTCGAGCCTTCTCATTCGTCTCCCTCTATAGTCATAGTCGAAAACTGATTGCCAATACAGAATATAGGAAATATTTAGTTTAAAAGTGGTAAGTTTTCCGGAATGGTATCTAGGGCCATTCGCTCAGATTCGACGGCCGCCGTAGCTGAATGATTTGTGCGCGACTGTCATTCGGTTACCTTGGGTTCGAAACCCAAAAGAGGCATGAAACATCAAATTATAGAAATCAACTTTTCTGATAACGGCAGGTTTCAGCGGGCAATGGCAAACCTTTGAGTGTACATATTTCTACAATAAAAAAGTTCCTCACAAAAAATCTATTTGCCGTTAAAAGGCGGCATACTATATAACTGTAAAGCACTCGATTTGTAGAACACCACAAATTGAAGAAGGAGCTCGGCCATTCATTATTTTCTCGCTAGATAGCAGTAGTACTGATCGATATCTCGCAACAATTTAAAGTCAAGGTGACATTTCACCCTCACAAAATTATTTTACTGTGTTTTTGTTTGTTCCATTCAGTTTGGAGTTATAGGGTGTTGACAATGAAGACAGCAAAGAAAAAATTCAGTACATTTTACAGTTTTCCTTTGATAAAGTCGAAAATACAAGCCAAGCCGCCGAAATTGTGAATGGTGTTTATGGTGTAACAACTAATTACGTGAAATTTCGGTTTCGCCGATTGCGATTAGTAATGTCGATAAAATCACAGAAATAACACTAGTCTACAAGGAAAAGTATCCGAAATAATTTAAACTAATATCTGCTTCTCTGTCCATGCAAAATTCGGATTGATAACTAAAATTAATTTATTAGTTTGAGTTTTTACGATAATCGTATCTTTCGTGTTTAATGGAACTAGGCCGACAAAATTTAACCAACATTCAGACCCAGAAACCAGACTATATATTTCCGAAGGTTTATGATGCGCTGAATCCAAATCTGGCCTCAGAAATGCTCTATCAGCTCTGGTTTTCGAGATATCCTAACCTAAAAGTGCAAAAAATACAAAAAAAACATGAAAATTTCAAAATGCGATATCTCTGCGAAAAAAAATGATATTTGAGCAAACAAAACGCCATTTGAAAAAAGAAGGATTGTATTTAAAGATGCCATCCTTGAATTTTGGTGAAAGAAAACATCTGCAAGGCTACATAACCTCAAATATGGGCAAAAATGGGGTTTTTTGCACTTTTAGGTTAGGATATCTCGAAAACCAGAGCTGATAGAGCAATTCTGAGGCCAGATTTGGATTCAGCGCATCATAAACCTTCGGAAATATATAGTCTGGTTTCTGGGTCTGAATGTTGGTTAAATTTTGTCGGCCTGTGTAATCGAACTTGACTGACATGTTACTAGTTGTAGCATCGCCCAAGAGCTAAAGATCCATCATGAAACAGTTTTGAAACATTTGCGCAAAAATTGTACCCAAAAATATTGGATTTCTTTATTTAATATTCCAAATATTTATTACCTATTTCAAATACTTATTTAATCCAAATTTAAATTTTTTAAAATATCTCAACTTATACACCTAATTCTCACAACAACAAGGTTAGAATGTCAAAAAATTATGAAGTAGGGGTAGCTTAGCCTATCACATATACAAGATGGCGCCAAACTAATCATCCCATTTTGTTTTTGGTTATTTTTTTACTAAATGCAAAACAAAAAATGACTTCGAGTGATGGATATCTTTCTTTTGATCTTTACGCGCTTACATTGTTCTCTGCTTGTATACTGCAGGTGTATAGTTCGCAAGTGTCAAATATGATTGATGTACGGCACCATTGGCAAAAATCAGAAATCTTCTAATAGGGTGATTAATTTTGCGCCACCTTGTATAAAGAGAAAGAAACACAATTTCACACAATCGATTAATATACCGAAAATATATAACAAAATTCAACCAATATGCACAATTGATCATTCAGTGTCTGAAAGGGTTAAAAGTCAAATACTCAAATTCTTAAATCTTTGTAGTTGCAGAGTTGTAGGAATAAAATGATTAAACTCCTCATTGGTTTAAACTGCTTATGGTAAAACTGCCATAAACTTGAATTTCTAACCCATATCTTCGGTATAAATTTAAATTTAATACTCGCCGCAAGAGTCAACGCTTCCCTTGTTTGAAACCGTATAAAAAATTATAAATTAAGGGATCCCGGTGGTCTAGAGCTCGAAAATTTAGGGTATTTTCAGGATTTTTTTTTCCAAAAAAAAAAAAATGAAATACGATATTTATTTTTTTTAGGTTTTTTATTTAACTTCTTTTACACACAAAAATATTATTTTTTCTTTATTTTAATAATTTCAAAAATGGCGCTGAAGCTGACGCTCCCGAATAATTGGACCTGGGCGGTGTTGTCCATTTTGGCTCTTCTATTTAACTGAAACATAAAAACCATTGTTAATCAGTATGACTGTAGCTATGCCCCCTATTAGAATAAAAAACAAAAAAAAATTTAACAAAATGTTCGGTTTTGAATTTGACACTTTAAAAATCGGGTATTTTTTCAGTTGTTTCATAAAAAAAAAAATACGAAATAATTGAAATAATAATATGATTCTGGTACCGGCGATCGCCAACATATTAAAATTTCAGAAGATTCGGTTGAATAGTGTTTTTTTTTTTTTTACAACACCAGACCGAAATTTGAGTTTAAATTAATGACCATTTTAATGCGACCATTGATGTCGCCGCGTGACGAATCTGACTCTACCTTAAAAGCCTATACTTTCGAAATATCGAAAAAACAAACAATCGATTTTTTAAATTTCTGGTTTCCATGTTTATTCCAAGTTGTTAACTCTCATTCCGCTGCCCTTTCAACGTGTATATCTAACTTGTTTTTCAACTTGCTTGTATACTTTAACTTTTTAAACAGCTGATGAGCTCTTTCTGTAGACCTCAACGCTAGTCAAACTCTTGCCTTGCGCGACTGGTCGTCGAAGCAGAAAATTATCCGTACGCCTTGTAGGATTGGACGCTTCGGGTCGATTAGGCGTGAGGAGCGTAAATGTTGTGTTTGTTATTATTATGAAACAAATAATTCTGGACAAAAAAGAACAAAATGTCACTCATTACAACCTGTGTCAAGTAAAATATAAAAGGTTGTTTCAATGTCATATTTTTTTAATGAAATGTGGAAGTTTGAAGCTTAGTCGCATTTTGTATGGAAACAAATCACAGCTCTGTAGGCATTTCAATTAACTTTGAGCTGACTTTAAATGCACTATTTCTCAACCACTTGAAACTTCGACTAATTTTCTTTTTTTTAACTGACTGCTTTTTCAATACCATGGCGCCGAAAAATCCACTTCCAATAGAAAGTTATTCCAATGCTTTTAATTGTCAATCGTAAGATGTGTGAATGATCTTTTTTTATTTATTAAGTAAACATCAGCAGAAATTTCGAACACTGAAATGAAATGATTAATTTTATGGGTTTGTAAGCGTAGCGACAATTTTGCGTGGCAGGGTAAAGATTGTAGACATACATACATACCACTTATACATTCATTCATATTTGGAAATGGATGTGTCTTACATTAATCCATATATAAATATGTACGTACATACATGTGATTAAATATGTTTATGTTTGTACTTGTTTTTGTGCAGTTATTAAACTAATTCTGAGTCTTTATGAGCATCCAATGAGCAAAAGCGCCTCACAGCATTTTGGGCTATCACCACATGAAACAATAATTTTCGTTTGATATACCGGGTGGTTCATGTAATGTTTGGTATTTGAACTGCCTTTTTATTCGCCTCTGGTAGCTAAAATAACTGTGCTAGTAGTTCAGTTTAAGGTTAGATATTAAAAAATGGATCACTTTTTGCTTGAACAAAATGCATGCAGATGAAGCTCATTTTCACATCGGCGGATATGTTAACAAACAGAATTGTTGCATTTGTGATCGAAAAATCTACACGTCGCACAGTGTTTCGACTATAAGGAAGTAAATGGAAAAAAGTCAGCGTCATAGTTGGCAGACAAAATCTGCTTAGCTTAGAGAGGGAAACCTAGAAGTCCTACATATTTTAATTAAAAATATAAACAAAAAAATTAAGACAAACTAAAAAGGCAACTCACAGCCAAAATGATACAGTCCTAAAAACATTGCTTAAAATAAATAAATAATTGGCGCGTACACTTCTGTTAGGTGCTTGGCCGAGCTCCTCCTCCTATTTGTGGTGTGCGTGTTGATGTTGTTCCACAAATGGAGGGAGCTACAGTTTCAAGCCAACTCCGAACGATATTTTTCATGAAGGGCAGAATTACACTCGTAAGTTTGCCATTGCCTGCCGAGGGGCGACCGCTATTAAAAAAAAGTTTTTCTTCATTTTGGTCTTTCACCGAGATTCGAATCTACGTTCTCTCTGAATTCCGAATGATAGTCACGCACCAATGGGCTACGGCGGCCGAACATTGCTTATACTTTTTATAATAATAAAAAGTTTAAGGTTGAGAAGAATTTTTTTCCATTCTCTTTTTAACGCCTTTTTGAGGTCAAAGTGGTTGCGAATTTCATGTTTACGAATCTCTTTTATCTAGAACCGGCTACAGCTGGCGATTGTGTTTGTTTTTAAGCTTCGGATAGAGGCACATTTTTTCCAATTTTTTGATTTTGTGGCAGTTTTTAGTAAATTTACCTTTAAGATATCCAAATACTTACTTACCATTTTTAATTTTGTAGCAGTTTTTAGTAAATTTACCTTTATGATATCCAAATACTCATTTATGCCTATCCATATTACTTTCAATACGTGTCCTCCGCCGTGGTTGGCTGTGATGCGCAGATTTTGTGATTGTCGCTCTGAATTTGATTTTGTCCAACCAAAGCTTTTGCCGTCTGATCCATTGAACTGGAACAACAGCAACAATTATGGTGTTCCTGAAGTTATCATCCTTCAAACCTTCCGGACGGTTTTTAGCACTGATAAATTATGGGATGTACGTCCATGAAATCAGCTTCTCTTAGGCCTCTGAGGATAGTTTTGGGATGGCGCTTTTTCTCAAGATAGTCTTCAACTTCATTTGTATTTATTGGAGCGCTCTCATGTGGATTTTCCCGCACTATTCGCAATATCCATTTGGAGTTATTCTCATTGAAAATCTTGTTCTAGCCTTATTTTACACGCGTTTTTGTCCACGTAAATATGATTGTTATATTCTGAGACTAATATCGCTTGCTGTGCATTTAAAATTTGGCATCGCATCGTCACAACTATCCACCGAACTTCATATGGCCGAAACTCTGCAGAAGTCAAGTGACTGGTTAGTGTTAATTTTGCTGGACTAATTTGTTTGAAAATGAACGTTGGATAGAATGATGAGATTTACTGGGCCATTTGGTTAACAGGACGTCGCTACATGCTAATCAGCCTAAACGGTAATGTCAATGGACCGCCTGGAAGCTGCGATTTGACACTATTCGAATATTTTTTGTGTGCCACCTTGAGCGATAAACAGTACTCCAACTACACAGAGACGATTCAAAAATTGAAACATGAAATTAAAGTTACCAAGTATAGGAAAATTAGGTTGGCAGGAGGAAGTGAAATAAGGCCAGCCGTGAAAGTAAGTTTTACGAACTTGTTGACCATATTTAATGGCTATGTTTACTCTTTCCAAAAAAAACAAGAAATGAAAAAAGTTGATGCGTATTTCATTTATAGCCGAATTAAAATCCAAAGCCTGGTTGGACCACCCTGTATGTAATAAAATGCATGCGCCTAACTTTTCATAATTCTAATCAATGAAGCCCTTTCGCAAGGCCAATCAGCCAACCTTGCACTGATTTTTTTGAATTTGCCCCCGTCTTTTCAAAGTTCATGGGATTTTTGGACATCTTGACTTCAACATTTTTATATTTATATTTTTGCAATTTTTAAATGAAAATGACAATTCATTGGAAATAATGATTGAAAGCAGATATGAAATAGGTTTGGTTATTGGAACAATAAATTTCGCGGGGCTAAATAAGCCACGTGTGATCAAATCGGCACTTTCTTCCACCTTGACTTTTTTTGTGCGACCTTTTGTAGCACTACTTCTGATGCCATGTTGCTACTATATATACCTAAGTATGTACATTCATATATACGCTGGTGATCACTTTACGTTTGTTTGCTTGATTACACCACAAGAGTGTAATTTACTCATCTTTCGCGTGCGAATTGCGCGCTTACAGCTTATTTGGTTGGACGGTTGGTTGGTTATTTAGGAATCATTTGTTTGCAATTTACAATTGTTGATACACTTGGATATACAAAGCGTTATGATAACTTTTAACTGCACTTAATAATTCTGCCAACACAGGTCAACATCATTTTTCAGCACTTTCTACTTTATTTAGTATTTATGATGAAGACTATTTTGAGGCAACGTTTAATTTTTTTTAGCAAAGGATATTAAAATCATAAAAATTAAGTGCGGTGAACGCTTCGGACTAACTATTCATAAAGCTTTTAATAATTTTTAACTGCCCTCTAGCGTTGGACATCAGAAATGTAAACAAGGAAAAGCTAATACTTTATGTTGACTGTTACACTACAGCTGCACAAAAAAGGCGTGACATATCATAACGGTCATTGCAAAAGAGCTGTAGGTAAAATATGGGGATGTGGTTGAGAGGCCTATCCTCTTCGATGGAGTCACTATTTGATGGCCAACATTGGAAAATATTGCATCTAAGAAAAATTTAAAGGGTACAAAGGCAGCATACATACTTCTCCCCATAGATATCTATTGCAGATTTCGGGCTAATAGCAACACAGTCAGACTGAATGCCTGCCTATTCTGGAAAGATTTCTGATTTGGGTATTCGAAAATTCTTAGAACTCTTTCGGGAATACGTATGGAACTAGAGAACTAGATTACACTGCTTCACAACTCCGTTTTCAAAATAATTTTTCCACACGAATTCCAGAAGGAGAGATAACGTTAAGGACCTTGACACATGAATAGTGGCTATCTTCACTGACGGCTCAAGAACATCGAGCGCTATCTATTCTGAGAGACAAGCTGCCATAAAATCTCTACAGTGAAATAACACTTCTCTCAAAGTAGCAATTGAATATAGAGCTATTCTTAATGAGCTGGCTAAGCGGTGCACCACGAACGTTCTCTAGGCTGAACACAGAGCCATTCCTGGAAATTGCATCGCGGAGGAGTTGGCTAGGAGGAAAACTGATGTTAAATCGGTCAATTCTGCTCCATATGTGAGCGTCACTTTAGCCTAGCCAATAGTAGATGGATCACAGAGCCCACTTATGACATGTGTAACTAGGCAGGTTTGGCCTAGTAGGAATAAGCATAGGGCTAGGCCCCTCATCAATCTAAACCGGCCTTCCATTAGTATGGTGCTTGGGAACATACGGAAAACCTAAGTGGTTTCTCTCAAATCATTTCTGTCGCAACTGCAGGAGCGAGGAGAAGGTAAAGAGAGTTGAATACTTCCTTTGCTAATGCCCCGCGCTATCCAGAATGTGATATCGCTGTCTAAACTCTTACAGTCTAGTAGACTTGGAATCGACAACCATGCACAGTATTTTATCGTTTATCCGAGAGACAAATTGATTTCAGAAATTGGTGGGCGCAACTTGAGTCGAAACTAGTTGTATCACAATGGATCAACAGGCCTGAATGGACCCCCTCTACACCCCTCTAACCTTACCTAACAGATCGACAGAGTTTAAATCGAACTTTGATTTGCTACATTTAAGGACAGTACTAACATTCGAGTTAGAGGTAGTTAAGAATGCAGTTTATTCAAAATTTAGTGCACTACTCACACCTCGGGCTCCATGAACGTCATTTGACTATCACTATTACTATCTGTAACACACCTGCAAACAATAGCTGTTTGAAGTCAAATTAATCTGCCAATACGTTATCAGAACGATCCGGATTTATATCTGGCTAAGGACTACCACTTCAGACACATACTCCAAACATACTATATGGGGAATGCTCTACATTGTTACAATAAGGGTAATCAAGTGTCTTCAAAAGCTTGCATGAATGTTGGTTAAACATTTTTGGAAGAAGTGACACATTCAAAAACAAAAAAAAAGACGCATCGCTGTTGCCTTGTGTAGTAGGGCTTTCCGCAAAATTAAACGAAAAAAAAAAATAGATGCTCTCGTCGAGCGGGTAATCACGAACAATGAATGATAATTCTGTTATTGTATATTTTTTTGCTCGAATTACAGTTTCTTCCACGTGGCTTTGTGTTTGTGTTTGTGAAATGTGGCGTGTACTTACGTTCCTGTTTGCTTAGTATTTACTTGTAGTATGCATTTGTTAGACGAACCATTTAATATTTTAATGCAACTCTCCAAATTGGATTAGCTGAAAGCATACTTAAGCGGACTATTTATATTACTAATATACGTATGTATATATACAGTTATGGACAAAATAATAGAATCGGGCTATTTTGACTACTTTTCTTTTGTTTTTAATTTTGACGTGATAACGTCTTATAATTCGATTTAACAGGCTGCACGCACGAAAAAATGTGTCGTTACCTTGCTCATTAGTGTTACCTTGCTCATTGCCGTTACCTTGCTCATTAGTGTTGCCTTGCTCATTGCCGTTACCTTGCTCATATGTCGTTACCTTGAATGAGCTGCAAGCGAAAGCGCGGAGCGAACGACAAAGCAAACAAAGCAAACGAACGGCAACGTTCGACATCTTGCTCTCTCCTACTTAAGTGAGCGTATATGTGTATGTATATGCGCATATGTACATATATAAATTCACGTATTTGTATTTGCCTATGCCTTCTTATTGATTATTATTAATTTGATTTACTTGAAGAATTTAAAATAAAACCAAGTTTGTTAATAATACCTGTTGTTTTAATGTTATTATTATTTTTTGACGTGATTATGTTATGTTATGATATGTTATGTTATGTTATGTTATGTTATGTTTTGTTATGTTATGTTATGCTATGTTATGTTATGTTATGTTAAAGTATATTACGTTATGTTAATGTTAACTCATTCTCTATATCCATACAAAATATCTATCAAACAAATAAAATTAAAATTTCATTCAATTAGTATTTTCTTATGACGTTATCACGTTAAACTATCGTCAGTAAACCGACTTTACAGACAACCTCTTTTTTTTATGAAAATATAGCTCAGTGTATAATGAATATCATATGAATGAATGCTTCAAGATTTGGTATAAAGTTCGACAAATTGTCAAGTGCAAGTTTTCAGTGGCTCGAAATTCTCGTTAACTTTTTACCACCCTCATCAAAAAGCTCCCGGAACAACTGCAAGGTGACGCTCTAAGTCAACTGATTTGAGTTCTGTTTTGTGTTTTTGTTAGGTTACCACATCCGTGATTGACATTCCAACTAAAATTTTATCGCCATTACTTGACATTTGTAAAAGTTATGCCGTCTTGAACAAATCTGCCTCTGCACGTGTTTTCGATTACCGTTTTAAAAATGGATTTAAATTTGCAACAACGAGTTTGTATTAAATTTGCGTTAAAAATGGATTCAATGGTGCGGAAACTTTAAAAATGTTAGTCAACTTTTTCGGTAATAATGCTTTAAAGATAACAGCCATTTACGAGTGGCATGAACGCTCCAGATGAGATCGTGAGTCAATCTAGAACGACCCATACCACGTAGTGGTAGGCCGTCAGCATCGAAAACTGAAGGAAACATCAATAAAGTGAAAGAAAATAACCGCAAATTAACCATTAGAAAGCCAGCAGAGGATTTGAACCTTGGTTATGGATCCGTTCAGGACATTGCAGTTAATGATTTGAGTTCGCGCCGTGTTGCTGCAAAGTTGGTCCCAAAGAACTTCAATTTCATGTAAAAAAGGGCCGCATTGATATTGCTAAAGTCATGATTTTCATGGCTGAATCCGACCCAACTTGCACCATTAGTGGAGACAAGACGTGTGTTTATGAGTACGACACACAATCCAGACATCAGGCGAGTGAGTGGAGAGCTCCGAATGAACCAAGGCCAAAAAAGCCGCGTCGTTTTCAGTCAAAAAAGAAAGCGATGCTCACGGTTTTTGTTAATTACAACGGTATTGTACACCACGAATTTCTTCCAGAAGTTCAGACAGTTGATAAGAACAAATAGTCGGGCTTTATGAGACGTTTACGTGAAACTATGTATTCGTCAAAAAAGAAAGGATTTGAGGGAAAGCAACTCATGGATTTTTCATTATGATAACGCACCGTTGTACAGTGCCATTATTATCCGTGAGTTTTTGAACAAGAATGAAACGAATACAATCCAATAGCCATCGAATTCAGCTAATATGGGCTCGCTGTGATTTTATTTCTGTTTGGTCGAGTCAAAAAAACCACTACGTGGAACGCGTTTTAACAGCCGAGAAGAAGTAATGGAGAAATCTAAGGCAATTGTATCGAAAATAAAATCGCAGAAATGTTTCCAGAGCGAGATCAAACGCTGGCATAAATGCGTTACAGTTGATGGGAAGTACTTTGAAGGTGATAATATCGCGTTTGAGGAATAAACTTATATTTTGAGTTTTCTGAACATTTCGAGGACTTTTTGATCAAGGTATTTCTTTCCCAGACGGTGTTGCGCAATTTCTCCATATAAGAAAATTGTGTGCATTCGTACGGCTGCTGATATTTCGTTAATCAGTGATATGCACGATGTGCAGAATGCAGAGGTATAGCGAACATCAGGTCGTTAACCGGCTTTCAGCAACTTTGAAGAAATCAGCTGATTTGCTTTTGTTGATTTTTGTTTGATTGTTGGGTATATAGCCCAATTTTTTTTTCGCTTGTACTTTAGAAAAAAGAATTCAAATCGGATTTCAAGACAATTTCGGCAATTTTTTAACGCACGGCGTCGTAATGAAAAGATATCTGCCTGAACTTTTTAGACACAAGAGAAGTGTAATAAAGAAAAATACTTGAAAAATGTCGAAAGGAAAAAATGGAGAGGAATGGGTATCGTTCTTAAGCATTTTTAACTCGCGTTGGAGCGTAGGGCCAAATGAAAATTCAGAAACAAAGGAAAAGTCACAACTGGTGAAATAATCGCGATTCTATTATTTTATCCACAAGTGTATATATATACTATTTTAAAATTTTAAGTGAATGTGTTTATTTATATGTGTAAATATGTGAGCACGTATGTGTGTGTATAGGTACAATGCAGTTGTGTCTTGTTTATTTGCACAAAGTAACATAACGCCGGTGAAATGACATACAACAGCAACAATAACGCCCATATCACTACAATTTACATTAAATAAATCATATAAAATATCAACAATAGTAACAAACCGCGGCAAAACCTCTTGTCAACATACACATATACACATCCCTGTGCGGCAATTCGCTCTATGGCTGAAAACAATTAGCAGCTATTTGAGAAGCAACTGCAGAAGCAGCAGCACACAAACCAGCCAATGAACTGTACGATCGGCAGTCTAGTCCACGCATACATTCGCATATTGACTTGCATGCCGCCACAACTTTGTTGGCCTCCAAATGTCCCCGGCCCACGTAGTATGCAGCTTTCACCTGTACGCTCTCCACAGTGGGTTTTTATGGTTGGTGGATGTATTCGTATTGTTGTTGCAGTGGGTAATAGAATGGAATGTGTTCCGGCTGCCCGCAATGACTTTGAAACGGTTACAACATCATGCGTTCTAATCCACAATAAGTCTGAAAATTTACTTATTGTTGAATTTTTTCATTGCACTTGATGATATTGTTGTTGGTATTGTTTGATTTCGTAGCTTTTTGCAATTTATCATTTTGTGCCTCACGTAATTATTGATAAACATAGAAAGAGCACTTGGCCGTAAATGATATTTGCTATCTTTATGAATATTGTAGGTAGCTTGCGCATTCCTCTGTGTCAGCACTATTCTACCGAATTTAGGTGCGCAAGTAGGTACCTTTGCCCTCATTGTGTTGCGCTGCACTTTGGCAGTTGACGATCGCGTGTTATGGTGGTGTCGCTAAAGTATGTGTGCAACTATTTACACAATTTAATCTATTGCTGATTAACGATTTGCGTTTATTTTCTTAGTGACTATGTTTTAAAAATAAATAAAATATTTATTCATGCGACTAGGAGTATTAGGGCAGCTTCTTCTCAGCCAAGTAATATCCAAAGTCCGTTTTACTAACCGAACCTATAATCTACATATTCCTAACTTCAAAGCGTTCTTTAGCCTTTATGTTACTAGCTGAGACTTATAATGAAAATGCAAATATGAGAGTAAGTTTGACCCAATTTTCGCTCTTTCAAAGAAATAGACGGTTTCTTAGTATAATGGTTAGATATTAAAAAAGCTCCAAATTAAATTAGTTGCAATGTAGTTTATTTCAACAGTTTTTTTATGTAAACAAAAAATTAAGGTATACGAAAAATTTACTACAACTACTACTACTCGTAAGTTAAACGTTAAACTTTTAGCTCCGTTTTCTCAATGTTTGATTTAGCGCTTAATCATAACATAATCACTTACTTACTTACTATATGTGGCGCTACAATCGTTTGTCAGTTGTGGCCGAACCCAAAATGGCGCACCAGCTGTTTCTGTCCTGCGTTCGTTGGTGTCTGTTGAAAATCTCGAGTGAAGACAGACCCTGCAGTACTTGGTCTTTACAACGGAGATGTGGCCTTCCTCTTCCACGCCTTCTTTTTGGAGGTACCGTGTCGTAAACTCGACTTACGGGAGCGTCTTCTTTCATACAGGTGACATGGCCAAGCCAACGTAGCCGTTGTATTTGTACACGCTTAACTATGTCCATATTCCCATATAGCTTATACAATTCGCTGTCCCATCGTACGCGGTACTCCTCATAAACGCGGCGGGGGCCAAAGATCTTGAGTAGAATTTTTCTCTCGAAGGCTCCCAAAACTTTTTCGTCCGCTGTTGACATCGTCCATGCTTCTGCGCCATATATTAGGGCGGCAATGTTGAGCGTTTTGTAGAGTGCCAGTTTGGTCCTTCACGAGAGAACTCTACTTCTCAGTTGCCTACTGAGTCCAAAGTAACACCTGTTGGCAAGAGTTATCCCCCGTTTGATCTGCGGGCTGCAGCGAGAGCAAATTGGCAGAAAAAAGTTGCGTTATTTTTGCTTTTCTTCGTATGCATTGCCTATTCAGTTTCGTGGCAAATTTCGCTTGTTAACAATGGAGTGGAGAGCTCAGGAAAATCACATTGCAGTGATTGTATTATTTACATAAATGTGGTAGAAGTGCAAGTAAGATTTACGAATTGCTGAAAAAACTTAATATTTCGAAAATGTTTGCTTACCGCAGGATCAATCGTTTTCAAAACGTCTGAAATGACAGACAGAAAGCAAAGTGGTCGTCCTCGCGTGGTTCGAACCAATGCAGCCATAAAAGCCGTTCGTGAAACAATTCGCGGAAATCCCCTTAGAAAACAGAAAATCATATCAACAGAAGTGAATGCATCGGCCAGATCCCTGTCAAGACTAATTACAGATGATCTCCACATTAAAGCCTTCCATCGCTCAACTGGTTATTTTTTGACAACGCGCTGGAAGAAAATTAGACTCGACAGATGCAAGCAGCTTCTTCGGTAGCACGCGGTCAATGACCATGAAAATATTCTTTTCACAGATGAGAAAATGTTCACTGTTGAAGAAGTGTTTAATAAGCAAAATCACAAAATCTATGCTAAAACTTCTAAAGCCACAAAAAATGTTGTTCCAAGTGTACAGCACGGCCACCATCCAGCCTCTTCATTTCTACGAAAAAGGGGCTACGACCAGGGCAACAGTGTATCAGAGTGCTGGATCTTCCAACAAGACCCCGGTCTAGCCCATAAGGCAAAAACCACCCAGCAGTGACCAAAAAATAATATTTCTGGGTTCATAGCCGCAGAAGATTGGCCCTCTGGAAGTCCAGATCTGAATCCATTGGACTACAGTTTGTGGTCAGAACTGGAGAACATGGCCTGTCGAAGACCGCACAGAAATGTGGAGATCTCAAACAATCTTTCGTTCAAGAAGCGACGTAAATACCCATGGAAACCGTGCGTGTTGCAATAGCTGAATGGCCCAATCGGTTGAAGGCTTGCGTAAGAGCAAATGCTGACCATTTCGAATGAAAATTAAAATTTTTTTTTAATATTGAAATGATTAAATAAAACTAGCTTCATTAAAACAAAGTATTTTAATTTCATATCTATAACGGACTTAACTTGTTACAGAACTTATGGCGGGACTAAGTAGAACCAGCAGCTGATAGCAATGAAAATACAATTACGTTTCTTAAATTTATAACAATTTCTGTTTTAATAGTGGTGAATTTGAGGCAGCAAAAAAACTATAATACCCCCGGTTTTGACTATTTGCGTTTTTTTTGTGTTTTGAAAAAAAGGGTCGTCATAAAAACCATTTGCCGTTCGGTGGCGGTATAGAGCTGTGGGACCTCCATTTGTGGAAGACATAAACACATCTAAAAAATTAGAGGAGTAGCTCAGTTAAACACCCATAAAGGGTGTTAGCGCCAATTATATATACAGCTATGAAGAGAGAAATAGCGTACTTATAGTGTTCTCTATACGAATGGTTATTTCTTAGAAGAATAACAGATATTCGGACATATTTGTATGTCAATGTTATACTGTGGTTCACATCTCCTTAATGTCAGATAATATGATAAGTCCCTTAACTTTTCTAATGTTTCTTTTTGCCCTGTTTTATTCGAAATGCACACTATTGCGTTGTACAGCGAAATAGCGCAGTTCTATTTCAATCATTAGTTTAGATGCTTAAAGCTAGTTTTTTCGCTAAATTCTGGTTTGTTATAATTGCAAACATAACTCCTTTAAAATCGTTATTGGGCACGAAAATGGGGAGAGGACCTCACTGCTCACTCGAAAGGAAAACATATTTCATTTACCATTACGACCATTACGAAAAAGGTACAAAACAAACAAAAATTGCAAAAATTAAGAGTTATTCCCGTAAAATGCTATACAATCTCATTAAATATATTAGGACAGACAAATATATTCTTAAAAGAAAGAAAGTTCGAAAGACGACTGCGCGAAATACTACAACTCAGGGGGACAATGCCACCGTTAAGAAAAGTAAGCGCGATCCCTTTAAGTCCTCTCTAGCCATAACGCCGGAAATAAATGAGGAATATTGCCTGAAATATATCTAGCAAATAAATTGAATAGGCCTGCCAGCAGAAAAAACCGCTACTGTCGAAAAAAAAAAATAATAACAAGGCATATTTTTCCTTCCCATAGAAGTAAGGGCGTAATATTCTGGAAAATAATACTTTTTATGGACGACACTAAAATTAATATAATTGCTCCTGATGGGAAGACTTTCGTTCATCAGGAAAAAAATTAGAATTAAATTCCGGTACACCACAATGCCCTTAAGGTAAGCGCTGTTGGGGTAAGTTGAAAGTTTGGGGATAATTTTCTTCTAATTGAGTTGACCCAATAGTGAGAATAAATAGCACAATGGAGAGTTTTGCTTATCTTGATATTCTCTCTTCAAAAATGCGGTGGAGTCATAGTCCTTCGAGTCCGTGCCACTAAACGGATTATTCATGCATAATAATGACCCGAAGCCTACTGCCAAAGTGGTGATAATTTGGCTTTCCTAAGGAAAAATTGCAGTTGTGGATTGGCCAGCTTAAAGCTCTGACCGTAACCCCATTGAAAATCTGTGGGGCGATACGAGTATTAAGGTTAAGATTAAGGTTGAGCAACCTAATTTAAAAAAGCGAATGATCTATGGCAAGGAGTACAGGAAGCATGGAATTCCTTTCCAGTTTAAAAATAATTTATACTCAACGAAATACCTATTAGGTAAGAAATAAAGAAATAAATGAACATATTTAACCAATTTGAAATAATAAATTTCTGCAAATCAGTAAACTGCGCTATTTCAGCGCGCTGCAGCGTCCAGTTAAAAATGTGATAAATTCCGATTTTCAATTCCGAGCTTCAATTCTAAGGAGGTATTGAATGTTTTTTTTTTTGTTTTGATAATACTGAAATAAAGCATGAATTTGTGTAAAAATAGCTGTTTTACTAGGCCATCCAGTAAAAGTAATCATTATATGTTATTGTGGCGAAGTAGTGCGCTATTTATCTGTCCATAGCTGTAGAGGCGGCGTTCGCAATCGAAGCGTATTTCAAGGCCAGTGATTCGTGTGGAACTGCTCATCGTAGACTTAGTTCATGTTACAAAATCCGACGTTTACGTGATGCATTAAGTGAGGATTTCATTCGTTCATGGGCACGACGGCTCGTAGCAGCTTATCCGAACGCGCCGCGCCATAGTATGATATTGCTCCCCATACCATAACACCAGCTTCACGGCTGTGATGTAAACTCTTTCCTCCTTTCTTATACATATATACAAGGTGAAATCCGAAATAAACAAGACTGAGCAAAAAAAACACGCCAGGAGCTTTGTTCTAATAACTTCAAGTTTATTTATTCAAAATAGTCCCCATTGGTTTGCGTGATCTAAAAGGATGTCCATCAGGATGTCGGTACAAGACAGCGCTTCACGAGGTAATCCGAACAATAGGGGGGTCTCTAGCAAGCAAACAGTACACCATGGCAGCTTTTCTTAACATAGAAGGCGCATTTAATAACGCTATCCAAAGGGTGTTAATAGACTTAGGGGTGGAAAATTGTATCAGCAATTGGATCATATCTATGCTAGTCCATAGGGGCACTCCACAGGGGGGAGTATTATCTCCACTCCTCTGGTTATGTGTTATTAGTAAAATCTTAATAAAACTTAATGGATGTGGGGTAAAAGTGCTTGCGTACGCTGATGATGTGGTGTTAATGGCATCAGGACTGTGTCCCAATGCGATCAGTGGGATCATTCAAAGGGCGCTAAGCGAGCTTAACTCTTGGGCTACAGACTGTGGCCTAAGTTTAAGCGCGCGTAAAACAGAACTCATGCTATTTACGACCAGATATAAGGTACCAATTTTTACTCTACCAAACATTAACGGACAAACCCTCTCACTTTCACCCAGTGCAAAGTACTTAGGAGTAATTCTGGACTCCAACCTTAGCTGGAAAGTTTGGTGGAAAGCTCTAGAGAGAGCATACATAGCAGAATACAAAGATCAGGGAGGCCTGAACGCTCTGACACACAATGGGTGCATTTAGGTTAAATGAAGCGGGTCGCTGAAAGGAAAAAGCTCATGGCCATGCCAGTCTATTACTGCGACAAGCCCAGTATACCTCGAAGAGGACTGGCTACATCGTCCCGACGGTAACATTCAGTAGAAATTTTGTCACTCTCTATCCATCTCGGAAAGAATGGAATAAGGGATTCTCACTAAACAAGTTCGACACTACAGTCTATACAGATGGCAGTAAAATGGATTGTAGTGTTGGAGCTGGTATATATTCTCATAGACTTAAAATTGAAAGATCGACTCCCCAATGCTTGCAGTGTCTTTCAGGCGGAAGTACTGGCAATTGGAGAAGCTTGTAGGCTACTAATCGCAGATCCCTCTTTTAAGGGCAATATCGCTATTCTTTCGGATAGCCAAGCTGCAATCCAGGCACTGGGTTCAGCTACAACAACCTCTAAAGTGATGGAACAAAGCAGGACTAGCCATACCACCTTGAGCGAAAACTATAAAGTTACCTTAATCTGGGTCCCGGGACATCGGAGCATCGAAGGTAATGAAAAATCGGATGAACTGGCAAGAAGGAGATCTGCCATGAAGCCTCTCTTGCAGAATCGGTATTCACACCACTAGGTGCAGTTAAAAGTGCAATTTCCCTAAAATACGTCCGAATCGCAGATTGTAGATGGAGAGACCAGACGAAATGCGAAATTAGCAGGACGTTATGGCCCACATACAACCTTAAGCAATCGTCAACACTGATAAACATGAAACGACGGGACGCCTGGAGACTAACGGCAGTCATAACTGGCTTTTGGTCTGTGGGAGAACAAGCAGCCAAAATGGGCATCCCTCACAACACATACTGTCACAGTTGTAAACAACCGGAGAAAAAGGACACAATCTTCCATTTCCTCTGCTAATGCCCTGCCCTATGGAAGGACAGAATGTTAACCGTGGATAAACCGCTGTTCGAGAATGTGGAACAGCTGTCTGGCTTAGATGTCAACAACCTGATAAGGTTCCTGAACCGCACAGACTGGATATAGTCATGCTGTAAATAACTGATAAGCAAGTTGGTAACGAGGATGTGGCAACAAAATGGTGCGGAAGCGCTAGTTGGATTCCGGAAAAATCACCACTTAAACCAACCAACCAACCAACCATGGCCAAATGCAATTTTCCGAATAGGTAGAAGTCACTGGGAGCCATATCAGGCGAATACGGTATTGGCGCGTACACCCTTTTTTTGGTGTTTGTCTGAGCTCCTCCTCATATTTGTGGTTTGCGTCTTGATGTTGTTCCACAAATGGAGGAGCCTACAGTTCAAAGCCGACACCGAACGGCAGATATTTTTTACGAGGAGCTTTTTCATGGCAGAAATACACTCGGAGGTTTGCCATTGCCTGCCTCCCTAGTAATTGTATCCATGCGGCCCATCCAGATTAAATTTATTTTTGTCACTAAATACTAATTTTTTCCATACAGCGGGATCGTTATTTGTAACAGAACTCACAGCCATGTGGTCTCTTGCACAATCGAGGTAACGTTCTTCGCGTAATTTATTTAAAGGTGGTTTTTTGTAATTTTTTATGCTTCAGATGAGGCTTTTCGAAAAGTAGATTTGCTGACTGCAACATTTTCCATTCCTTTAATTTTTACTGTTGAAATGGCGGAATTTAATGCAATCTTAAGGATTTTGCGGGTTTCCTTCGGTGTTAAAGTCATCACAGCTCTGCCTCTGTAGTTTTTACCACCGAGTTTTCCTTTTTCGCAATCTGTTAAACTTTTCTGTTTTCCCAATTTATTAGAATTAAGAAGTGAATGCTTAAAAACCGACCCCTTTTCACAGCGTTACTGCGCAAATAATGTAGTCTACGTGAGCACTCCTATTCAAGTGAACCAATAAATCAAGCTCAATATTACAACTGCTGAAGTTTTCCTGCTGCGAGATCGAATAATATTTTGATGCACGTTTATTTTCGAGCAAAGTACAGTATTCACTGGAATTATCAGTAACCCTTGTGTCACTAGATCAAAAACGTTTGCTTTAATAACCATTTTATACCATAAAAATTATTGCCTCTAATCAAGTAAACCGGACTGTATATGTGATAAGCCGCCTTTCCTCTCTCACTCTATCCCAAGCAGGTGGTATTAATTTATTTATGTATAAGTGCAGAGGTATGTTTCTAAAAATATCCGCTTGTCGCAAATATTTCATCATTTAATTGCTAATTTTAAAAATTGTAGGCGTTCGGTTACTTGCGTGCAAATGATTGACGTTGATGTGGTGGTTGTAATTGATCTTTGAAATATTTGCTCGTAATTGCGATAGATAATATTGACAGTAGCTCTAAATACATACTAGTATACCTCATGTAACGGGTGATGACAAAAAACTGCGACTTTTTTAAAAACGTAAAATGGATTTATTTTATTTCTTTACAGAAAGTATACAATAAAATGATTTGCTAGTGGTAGAACATTAAGAAAAATTATTGTATAGCTGACAAAGGGCCCTGATCAGATCCAAAATCTGTTGGCCTACATTGGAGGTAATTTTGCGGGACTTCCCTCTTTTGGTACAAAATAAACTTTTCGTTTATTTAAAAACATCTACGTTTTAACGGCGTAATGGAACGATGCTTTGTTAGGCCAGAGGCCATAGTTGCAATAAGAATTATAGTTTTTAAGGAAATAATCCAAATTTTGTCTAAACATTCCTTGTGGTTTGCCTCTTTGTTCACTGCAAGACTACTTGGCTTGATCAAAGGCTCAGAAATTTATTTCTAGATTCAAATTTGTGCTTAAGCTCCAATTTCACATCGAAGTCAAAGTTTGAAATGCCATTTGTATAAATTGGATAATTTCCAAGCACCTGCAATTTGAGAAAGGAAAATAAATTTCAAATTGCGATTCCATTTTAGATATTTGTTCGACGGTATATTTTGATGAACTAATTTCGGCAATTTCAGCAATTTATTTGAAGTCTTTTAACGTTTTGCAGATATAGCTCTGATTCATTAATTTCTGTAACGGTGTTACGTAGACTAATTGTTGAGCTTATTTTTAAGATTTGATAGGCGCCGTTAATCATAATTATATATAAAGGAGATCTTGTAATATTTTCCCTACCTTTCATTTTATTTTTTAGAATTACACAATGCGCTCTCGTATGGCTTGTTGCTTCGACCGCGTCTTTACGAAAACTATTTTTTAAATAGAAGCTGCCAGACGCATTTCTTAAAAGTGGTGGGACTAGACCAACAACAATGTTTTGTAGGTTTGATTGTCAAAGCAAAGGATTGGCAAAGTAGAAAACAAATAATGTTGAATCAGCTGATCAAGTCAGCTGATTTACCGATATCATCTTTAATATATTTGCCTTGAAAGTTACGTAGTGAATTAAAGCATCCTTGGCAACGATAAAAACTAACGACTCGAAGCGTTAGTTTTAAAACGAAATTAGTTTACAAAAGTCTCATTGTTTCGTCATCACCCGTTATGTGTATGCACTGAATTTTGTGTGTATATAGGTATTATTGATAGAAGCCCTGCAGGCAAATATTACTATGTAGTTCGCGACCCTTCACGGTGATGTTCAAGGAAGTGTCAATTATCATTTGAATGGCAAGGTTGGAAAAAAGTCTAATTTATAATTTTTTATATGTAATTTGTGCAATTTATGCAAAATATTTTTAGTTAAGTTTGCCATTTGTGGTGGCGCATTGCGAAAGTCTAAGCGCACTCAGCATTCAAAGAAATGTTTGCTTTTTAAGGCAGTACTGCTGCATTTTGACCAGAGAAAAAGCAGAGTGCTGGACGCTTACTGCCACCTGCTCATCCCTGTAATAGCAAAAAAAGGTATTAGAGGCGTAAGATATACGATCCATATTCATTCCTATTTTGTCCATGAACCCAAATTAGTTTAGTTTAAATGGTTGCGCACTTAAAAAAGCAATCAAATTCGAACCTTGTGATACCCTTGCATCGGAAAAAGGGTTATGCAAAACAAAGAAAGCAGACCGAATTATGACTAATAACGGTATAGTACTACAACAACAACATGACTAATAACGGTTGTGTTACCTGCTTCATGCTACCGACGAAATTAATCAGGTAGTTTATATTTAATCCTGCTAAATCTGCAATCGTAGCAAAGAAGTGGGCGACAAGAAACCTACATCTTAGCACCACGAGAGCAGTACAGCAAAGTGAAGGTGCCGGGATGATTGTACCTTATGCTCCAGGTAGCTACTGCAAAAAAGAATTGAAGTATTACCGAGTCGCACAGCATGGGCGCCTAGCGGACAATGTATCCGATAAGAGCACCCAAAAAAGTCGAGAGCTGCGGTTTTGTTAACCTTGATTGAGCTTCTCGGATCCAGAAGAATCAGTAAAGTTGCGCGACCTTGCAAGTTGGTAATTGCCACAGCAACCGTTGAGTTGGTGCGAAGCCCACCTTTCCAGGAGCAGACCACAGATAGTCAAGGAGATCGCCATCCTCTCATTTCGCGAGGAAACCACCTCCCCAATCTACAGTCCAGCCAGCTCATCCGTCCTGCTGTTTTCTGCAAAGTTCCACAAATGTAGACTCTGGACGACTTTTTTGTGGTTTTAGAAGCCATTACGCTCATAACATTGGCGTCAACAACTATTGAGCGGCATACGGCGTCAAGTGGTAGAAAAAGTTGTAATTATTTATAGCTCTAATACCATCGCGTATTTCAGAAGCTTCTAAGGTGACCATATTTCTAAAACTAGATTTCATCTCTTTTCTCTAATGGCTCTTTTCCCAAACACTGGTGTTTTTATTTTAATTTACAGCACTGCACTTTCTTCACATGCCTTTTTTGTCTGTGGGTGCCAGGGCTCATCTGCCGCTTTCTATCATTTCTATGGCATCTGTCAATCTGTCAGATTTTCCCTGCAGGGGCGCCAATCGGCAAATTTGTGGTTTGAATAACTGGGTGTGTTTGGAGGCGGGTCCCTCAACAGACGGCTAGTTTGCAAATATTTTTTTATATAACAACCAATCAATGGAATATCTTTCATATTCGGCTACTCATATAACTGGAAAAGTATTTATTGCTATTTGCTAATATTTCATTCAGAGTCTGATGATATGAGTTTATACAACTAAAAATGATTCATAAATGTACATAAATAAATTATACACATATGAACATTACTCGGCATTTTAGCTGGAAAGAACTGTTTGGCTTCGACCTTTAAACGTTCGCTACACCCCAGTGAGAAAGAATGTATGTATGTATGTGTGTATGTACATACATAAATAACTTTTATAACTTTATCTAGCCACTGATCACTTTGAACCTTTTGATAATCGGAAGTTTTTATTGTTCAAACAGCTTTTTCATATGTCTCATGTTATCAAAATGAAATAACTGGATTTTCGTTTTAATTCCCACCTGTAAAAAGCGATTTATCGCACAACCTTTCATTCTTTTTTGCATCTTAAGCCCTACCTACGTGCAAAACGTGATCTTACGACGGTTTCCCACTTCTAAAATAAAAATCTGCTAGTCTGCTGCATTCACAAACATACGCAGTCATGTATGCCTATACAAAAGCTATGTATAAACTGGTCTGTGACTCCGGTTTTCATCATCAGCAACACACTTTGCTACCGCGCATTGGTTTTTACAGTTTTTGGCATTCCGGCGCAGCCAGCAAACGTCTCTACAGCAAGCATCAAATGGCTGATAAATTTGTCTGCGGAATATTCCAGAAGCGCTCTACTTTAGGCATGGAGTGAATCAACACAAAAATGAGTATCTTTTTCTCCCACACTGCTGATTTTCAAAATCGACACACTGTAAAATTTAAGAAATGGTTATATCTCTACATACCTACAGATATGTGATCTTTGGCGTAAAAAATAACATTTTTAATGGAAAATTACCGTGGTGTAAAAATAGAAAATCCATTTGGAAATTTTCCATTCATGCTCGACAACCCACACGTCCACATGTCCACACAAGTGTTTGGCTGCAAAAGTAAATCCGTCATACATATACCTGAGCATATTGTATTCGAATATATGCAGATATATGTATGTACATATGTGGTAGTTGATTGTTTGCTTGTCTAGAAAACGAGACGACCGACTGTACGGTGGATTAACCAATAGGCAAAGCTGTCAAAACTGACTGGCTGCCTGACGCGTCGGACAAGCAGACCGCTTTTTTATCAATGTACTTTGATGTGTTTGTGCTCCACGCACACTCATAAATCATTTCAATTTATATGTGCCTATATGTATACTACATAAATACAAGCATATGTCCCTCCGTATGCATGTGTGGTATATCGAAACACTTTGATTTATCTTCAATAATATTAGTTTTTTTAAACAGGTTTTTGAGGACAAGTTAATGCTTCGTGGAGCGCTGCATGCCTGCATAATTGTAGATAGCTATTTTTATATAAGAGGTGTTCACAGATTTCAATTCAAACTAAATAAATTAAGAACATAATGTAAAAAAATTAAGTGATACAAAAGTAATAACATCAAATAAAAACTAAAGTGAAATAAATTAAAATTACAATAATTAAAATAAATAATTTAATTATAATAAAGTAAGATAACAAAACAAACACTTCATAACAAAAAAAAATAAATTTGCGTGAAATTAAAAGAGCAAAAAAAATAAATAAATAACAAAGGAAAACTTCATTGAATTAATTAAATCGAAATAAGTAAAATGAAATAAAATAAATTAAAATAATATAACAAAGTTGACTTAACATAACAGAAAAAAATAAATAAAAAAATAAATATAACCAATAAAACAAAAACCTATTTGAATGAAATAAAAAAAAAAAAACAGAAAAATAATAATAATGGGAATCTAAATTAAGTAAAATAAAAAAGTGTAGCAAAATAAATTAAATTAAAATCAAATCAAAGATATAAATTTGCAAAAATTAAAATAAAAAATACAATGGAAAATTAAGTTAATTACATGAAATACATTAATTGAAATAAAATATCAAAACAAACACGACTTGACATAAGATAAAAAGAAAATAATAAAAAAAGATAAAATAAAATCAAAAGTAAAAAACGAATTTGAAAATGTAAAAAAAAACAGAAAAAATACAATGGACAATTAAATTAAGTTAAATTAATTAAATCAAATAAAATAAAAAACTTAACATAAAAAAAAATAAAATAAATTAAAATCAACGCAAAAAAATAAAATTAATGAATTGAAATAAAATTACATAACAAACATGGTAGGACATAACGTAATAAGAAATACCATAAAATAAAATCAAAAGTAAAAACACAAATTTGAAAAAATTAAAATAAACAGAAAAACTGAAAATAATGGAAAATTGTTAAATTATGGTAAATTAAAAGAAAATTAAGCAAAATAAATTAAACTAAAATCAAATCAAAAATATAAATTGGCAAAAAAATAAAATAAAAAAATACAATGGAGAATTAAATTAATTAAATCAAATAAAATAAATTAATTCAAATAATTCAAAAAAAAATAACAAGCATGACTTAACATAACGTAAAACGAAATAAAATAAAATCAAAACTAAGAAAAAAAAACAAATTGGAAAGAATTAAAAAAAAAACAGACTAATAGAAATAATGGAAAATTAAATTATGCTAAATTAAAAAAAAAATTAAGCAAAATAAATTAAACTAAGATAAAATCGAAGAAACAATTTTGTATAAAATAAAAAAAAAACCAAAAAATAATAACATACGAAAATTTCAATATATTATTATAAAGGGTGGTTAAATTTTAAGGGGCGATGTCGGATGTGAACCACACCTAAACGTTAGTTTTTTTCTGCATTTTATTTGACATTTTTCAATTTCAGACTAACTCAATTTTAACCATGGAAAGAAACACAATCGAGCAACGCGTTAAAGTTATTCAGGCTTATTATGAAAACGGACGTTCAAATCAAAATGCATATCGCGCACTTCATCTTCAGTGAGAGGCAAATTTTCACCTCAGTGGATTCGTCAATAAGCAGAATTGCCGCATTTAGGCGAATGATAATCCAAGAGTGATTGCCGAAAAACCAATGCAACCGCAAAGAGTGACTGTTTGGTGTGGTTTATGGGCCGGTGGCATCATTGGGCCGTATTTTTTCCAAAATGAGGCCGGTCAGGCAGTTAGTGTGAATAGTGTTCGCTATCGTGAGATGATAACGAACTTTTTATGGCCCTAATTGGAAGATATGGATGTAGACGATATGTGGTTTCAAGAGGACGGTGCCACTTGTCACACAGCTAACGAAACAATGGCTCTTTTGCGCGAAAAATTTGATGGCCGAATAATCTCACGTCGCGGTGATGTTAATTGGCCGCCAAGATCATGTGATTTGACACCTTTGGACTTCTTTCTTTGGGGTTATTTGAACGAAAAGGTGTACGTCGATAAGCCAGCAACAATTCAAGAGCTAAAGGATGAGATAATTCGGCACATTAACGGCATATAACCTCAATTATACCTCAGCGTCTTCGAAAATTTGGACCATCGGGTGGAGGTGTGCCGCCGAGGCCGCGGCGGCTATTTGGCCGATATTTTGTTTCATACGTAATTGAGCCATACCAATATTATCATAATAAAGAGAAATAACAATAATTTCCTAAAAAAAATTTATTTTATTCAAAATCAATACCGGCCCTTGAAACTTAACCACCCTTTACATAAAATTAATAAAAAATAAAAAAAATATAACAAATAAAAATTTAAATATATTATTATACATAAAATTAATAAAAAAAATTAAAAGTAAATTAAATTAAAAAAAAACAACGTTAAATGGAATAGCATAACAAAACAAAAAAACAAATTTGCATAAAATAAAATAAACCAAAAAACTATTAATAAACGAAGATTACAAACAAATTTTATTAAATAAAATTGAACATAAATATACAACAACTTAAAATAACCTTTAATTAAATAATTACAAAATAAATGAAATTAATCTACATGTGATGAAATAAATTACAAAACGAAAACAATTTACCACACTAAAGTAAAATTAAAAAAGGATTATGATTAGGTGATTAGTAAAGTGAGTTGAAATGAAGGAGACGAAAATTAAAAAAAAAATCGAGAGAATCTGTCTTAAAGTTTTGAATTTACTACTCTTTCGTCGGTAAAAAATTTAGCCTCATTTCATACTAATGAGATACCGATGACGTGAGATGAATACAAGATTACGCAAATTGAAGTGGAATGATAAACGTAACTTTTCCGTGACGGAATTGCAGATGAGGTATGCGAGAAAAATAAATAGAGAGTTTTGGTAAGCAGAATCGAAAGTGTAAACAAGAAGGAGAGTAGAAAGAAAATAGTTGTTTGTAAATAAAACTCTAAAATTAAGTCAGATCAACAGCTGATACTGCCAAATTCACCAAGCTTTTGCATTCCTCCACACGTGGATAGTGACAATAGATACCGCTATGCAATTTTTACACAGCATAAACGAGAGTGGTAAACCACTTCTGCATACTTTTCTAAAAAAATGCAGATTATGGCATCAATATCCATCAAACGGTTTGATATGAGTATACAGCTATGTAAGAAATAATAGGTACTGCTTACACATAGATCGATCAACCGTACTATTTTTGACCTAAGTAAATCCTTTGAGGAAATGCTATACATATATTTGCCTAAATTTCATAAAACGCCGTTACTCGATCAAGGCCAGTGCTAAATTGGCCGAAGCTATAAGGGGTTTTTTTCATAACAGGAGTTCGAGGATAATTGCAGAACGATCGAACATAAATTTAAGGCCGCACCGAAGCGAATATTTTCGATGATCCAAGTAGGCAATGACTTTTTAAAAATCCAGTATTTTTAATAATACAAAACAAAAAGAGTACACACAAATTTAAAATACATCTGGTAATTATTTAATACTCATAGTTGAAGAATTTCATACTGTAATGAAAAAACAATAGCTTACCGATATTTCCACCTTGGTAGCAGAACCATCTATCACTATGGAGTCACAATCGATGGAGAAGCCGGTAATATTTGATAGCAATTTTTTCAACAGAAAATGTGAACTGATGCCAGTACTCAAAAAATGTTACAAAAACTAAAGGTTTATGGAATGTTTGAACAAAACAATTTTTAACTTTTTTTTTTTGCCAAAGCCGAACCGAAATCGAAATGGAATTTTGTGATCGAAGCCGAGGTTTGGACGTTTTCTAGTGATATTATTAAATTTTTTAGGTTTAAAAGTCTTTTTAATTAAATTTGCTTTTTATCTGCTAGTATGACATTGATAGCGCTAGCACGGTGTTCGAGGTCCTCGGAAAAATATCAAAGATTTGTGTAAAGCAAGAAACTCTTATAAAAAAAAAATCGTGGTGTTGCAGATTCAAAAGGAATAATCGAAAATGTAGTAAAATAGATTTCTACTACTATTTCGGAAGTTATTTCCAACTACAAAAAAAATCAGATCACCGAAAAAAAAACGTTTAGTGGAAAAGCACGAAGTGAAAAGATTTATATCATAAAAAAAAAAAAAATTTCAAGGTTTAATTAGTGGTGGTGACTTATGCGCCAAAATACTATTTGATGATACACTGAAGAAAATATGCCGCTCAACAAAATAACGGCTCTAAGCACAGAGCAAAGTTTACATTTTAGTCAAGGATGATAGATTACAAGATTTGACCATCCGAAGCGAAATTCTGAGAGTAACTTCAGCTATCACGTCATTGGGGATTCGGCAGTGGATTCTGCCCGTTAATTTCACTCGTTCAAGCAGTCGTTGTTCAGATGGCTACGAAGTAACATGAGCGAAGACTGTGTTGATTCTTTTCGTATATCACCAATACAATCCCATTTTTTCGTAAACAAACTGCTTACACAGCACCGGTTACTTCACCAAATTAGCTGATTCTTTCAAAAGCACTTTGAGGCGGTTAGCGGTCTGATGTTGGCCACACCTCTGCATTCTGTACATCGTGCAAATAGTGGTTAGCGGCCAACATCATTATTGAACCACAATCCACAATCAAAAATGTTGCCATCGAACAATGAGCAGCTGTGCTGCAAGTTATAAATGCGCTGTCCTACGCATTCACGACTTCCATCTGTCAAAACTTATTTGACTCAAGGTGGAAAAGTGATAAATCCTTCCCGGCTATTAGAAGATATTTAACAAAGTACTAAGTAAATTAAATTCAAAATTCATTTTAATATTGTAACATTCTGAGACAAATTGAAGGCCAAGGTGTGGTGTGATAGAAAATTCTTTCCAGAACGATGGGTGAATATATCGAAATCCCCAAGAGGTTCGATCCAGGGAGGTCGATTAAGTTTTCATATTTGTGACCAGGGTTGTTTCGAAAAAAAATAAATAAAATGTTTAAAATATCAATTTGAGCTAAATATAGTGTTTGTGAATAAAAAATCAAATTTGAGGAGGAACTTATCATAAAACATTTCAACCCATTATTGTCTCTCATAGTAGGTATTTTTTACCCTTTATTTGACAAGTACCTAAGATGCCCTTTTAAAAACGGAGTCAAAACTTTTATGGAAATTTATATGAAAATTTAGTTTATCTAACCACCAAACAAATTTTACCTCAGTGAGTCGTACGCCTTGGGAGGTTCGATATACTCACCCGATACCATGGTTAGGTAAAGGAATTTCAGACCTACCACCCGAAAATGGTGTGGTTCAGTGTAATAAGTGAATGTAAATCGACTTTGGTTTTACTCTGCCATTGTTGTTTTTTTAAGTAAAAATTTAAGCGTCCTTATCCAAGTTCATTACTCCAAAAAGTACGGAAACAGTTACTTGCTTTTGTGCTTTAATATAGAAGTATATATGCACGTCACAGAATACTGATTTGATTTTCGTGATTAGCCATCAATAACAAATTAATATTTCACAATTGGTCACACGCATCGGCTCTGGTCACAATCACTCTTCAGTCCTCCACTTTGAATGGAATTGAAAGTGATTCAAGTACTCGTGAATCGACCAGCCCTAATACATACATCTGAATGCATGTATGTATGTATGTATGTGGGTACATCAAGCTTCTATGCCTGAGTCAACATTATTGATTTAAAAAATTTTTTTTTATTAAATTTATGATAATTATGATAGTGCATATCTAATTAAGTAATCGCGTGCTAATATTAAATATGTACATACATACATACATATACATACATATGTAGGTATAAATTTTGCATACGTACAAGGCTTGCTTTGTTTGCCAGACTTCGCCGGTGGAAAAAAAAACACAAATACATCTACAATACACCAATACATAAATTCGTACACACTTATACAGTTGAAAAGTGGCCAGTTTTCGAAATGGAAGGCTGTCACACACACACTGCTTTGGCTGTGGAGGCTGCTTTGTAGACTGGTTGAATTTGACAAGCCCCTCGTGTATGACGTCACGTAAGCAATAAAAACCTGTTCGAAGACTCACGCCGCTGAAGTGTGTATGTATATGTATATACGTGTAGCATGCATGTGAAGTGTATAACATACATACATATACACTCATATCCGTGTGTTCATTCACTCGCTCCCTGCAGAGAAAATTTGAAATGGTGAAACCAATTGCTGATTCAGAGATAGTACAATTTAGCCAAATATGAAATATTTCGCTAATAATGTTGGAAGTAGGGAGATATGGCGCTTGTAATGAAAGCGATAGTATTGCAACACTCATAAACGATTGCAACCCTGTCGCAAACGCCAAGTTGATACTTTTCTGATGTTTAGCACTTAATTTTCATAGTTAGGTTAAGGTTTCAAATGGTTAAATAATAGACTTCTTCTATTCGCCATTTCCCCGCTCGCTATCTCTATGCTCGATTAACTTAACGAAAAATTTGCATGCGAAAGTAACTACAAGCAAGATTCGCCGCTGGCGGGTGTGGCTATAGTTCATTAGACTGGTATAACTCACTCTCGTACAAATATATTGAATTTAAGGCACCTCAATTCGCGCGTTGCCAATGTATGTGAAGTTATACTAGTTGCTTCATCTATCCGCCACTTGCTAACGCTTGGCGATAAGAAGAGGCCTAATGTTTAAGACTACACATTTTTGGTTATCTCGAAAGTATTGAATCCAGTACCGCCAATACTAAAACCTACCAGAGATTGCGACAGCAGCATCTGCACTAAGTGAAACTCAGTTTTATTTCTGATGAATATAATTCTTTGAATTCAACATTGGTTCGAAACTATCGAAAAAGGGACACAGAGCGTATTACATCGCATCTGCCAATTTTATTACTACATCTTTTACTTCAGAAATCTGCAAATGTACTTCATAAACCGTAAAGAGTTCTTCAGAAGGCGGAAAATGTATTTCGGAATAGTCAATTGCACTTCAGAAAGCGTAAAATATATAGTCAACTGCAGTTCAGAAATCGTAAAATGTACCTCAAAAGACGAAAATTACAATAAATTCTAATTGTTTAGATGGAACACATAATAGTGATTTGAAATATACATATTTGTTTTTTTTTTCATTTATTTTCCAAATTACTATTACATAGCAGTAGTTTGTTCACAATGTCTATTTACGAATGAAACAATTAATTATTTATGTACGAACTGGCATATCTAATAAAGATGGCACTTATGAATCAAAAGTGGTAAAATGTTGAATTTCTCTGCCGTAATCACCATCAACAACTGCCGTTTTTGTCTCGTCAATAAGTCCGTCCCACAAAGGCTCTAGGGCTCGCTTTTGTTCGACAACGGCTTCGCTTCTGAAGTGCATTTTACGGTTTCTGAAATACAATTTACTATTTTGAGGTTCATTTTACAGTTTCTGAACTACATTTTACGGATTTGAAGTATAATTGGCTATTCCGAAATATCGCTTACGGTTTCTGAAGCACATTTTATTATTTCTGAAGTATAAATGACCATTTTGAAATAACTTTTACGGTTTCTGAAGTACATTTGACACTTTTTGAAGTACTATTTCAAAAGGTGTAGTTCCAAACTATCACTAAAGGGACAACACCAAAATGGGGACAACTGACACTGTCTAAGCCATCGGTATTCAAAAATAAAAAACTAAACTAAGATTGGTGCTAAATTCAATACAAGCGAAGTTCGATTCTAGTGGATTTTCCTGCAGGGTTTCGACATGCATTTATATCAATATATGGATATATTCATTTGACTTGTTGCAAACATTTTTTCTTCTCTTTGCTTAGCCGCTTTGTCCGCCAAAACCACTTTTTATGACCTACAAAGGTCCGCCGTGCGAAAACGAATGATGAAATTCTCGCAATTTGTGGTAAATTATTTTGACTTCTTCTCTTTTGAAATGCTTCAAGCATGAATTTTTTCTCTCATAAAATACAACTCAGTTTTTTTAAACAAGTTTTGTTTATTTATTGGCGGAATATTTGGCCTTTCAAAAATTTTATTGTTACAAAGTGGTGGAATACAACCACCAAATAAACAATATCTACATATGGCTGTATGTATACGTGTGTCTGACTCACAGAACTTCGTGTACATGCAATTGTGCGAAAAATTTAAATCACATTCTGGGTTACCCAGGAATGGAATACGTAATTGCGAGCTAAAAGTATACACTTCAAGGTCATTCTAAATTATGAAATATTTCTCTCAAGAAATTGTCTTTTTAGCCACCTTTTAACATACACAAAGGGCGCTTTCAATGTGTAAGTGTAACACTCAAACAAATGCGGTGTTGATAAAACTTATCTAAATTTCATTAAATATTTGTCCAACTTTGTTTTTGCTTGTGTTGTGTGAAGGTCTAGGGCTCTAACGAACAGTGTAACCATAATCAAAAAGTTAAAAACAAAAATGAGAGAAAGCACGAGCACATGCTCACGTGCCGGAAGTCGAATTTGGTATAAAGAGAATATTTTTCTCTTACTTATGTAAGAGAGCGTCAACATTATCCATTGAACTACGGCGCCATATATAGTGGAAAATAACTTGTCGATAAAAAGTTAGTAATGCTTCGATTTTTATTTACTCATTTATGGTGGAAAAGTTAGATAATAAAACATATTTTTATCAACCGGCTTTGGTTTTGTGTGGAGTTATGCAGAACATTTGCGTCGCAATGTACATATTTGGCGCCATTTCAAGCGCAATACCATCGAGTAACTTTGATTTTCGAAAACAAATATTACCGAATGTAAAATATGATCAATGAAAATATTTTTTTTTTTTAGTATTTCGTAAATTTGAAAGATGGTGGAATATATTTATTTTGTCGTAGGTCTTTTACTTTGATGTGGTGGGAATAAGAAAATTTATAAGTTAATTCACCTTGGAATTTCAAGGAGTAAGCGGTGGTAGCAAATATTTGGAATTTCTTCCAGCGAGATAATTACATAAATCAAAATTCTAAAAAATATCCCTAATTTTACAAGCCATACATTTTATAAATTATTTTCTTCAAAGTAATATAAAATACAATTAGGGCTGCATTTGTTTTAAGCAGCGGGGGCATAGATCAGCTACGCCTGTAATTTTAAATTAAAAAAAAAATCCCATTTTACTACATGTGAATAGTTATGGAGGTACAGCATATTTTTTTTATTTTATCAAGAGTTGGAAAAGGTTAAAAATTAAAGAAACAAAAATCGTTCGCAATTTTTTCGAAAAACTCCATTCATACGTAATTATGATCTTTTTTCGATTGTACTGTATGTGCATAACTATAATATTACTTATATAATATTGCATTTATAATTTTTTAATAATATGCAGAAACGTCCAGTTATTTGAAAAAAATTCAAAACTTCAAAAAAAAAAAGGAAAATCCTCCGAAAATTGTTTATAAAAGAAATCCCGAAAGAAAGATAATTTAAAACACCGAAAAAAATAGATTAAGTTAAAGGTATATCAAAATCAATTCCACTGATGTGAAGGTTGAATCACTATATCGCATTTTGTTGTTGCTTTTGATTTCTGCAAAGTCAAAAAACAGCTTCTTTTGGCGTCATCAAACTGTAGGGCCATCCGTTTGAAGAACACACACCTCAAATTTCCGGAGCAGGTCGGCCAAACATCCAACAAAATATGGGGCGCCATTTGTATAACTGCATTGTATGCATATGTAATGTATACTATAAATAGGTGGCGCAAAATTAATCACCCTATCGGAAGATTTATAATTTTTGCAAATTACATCATATTTGACACTGGTGAACCAGGCAACTGCACTATACAAACAGACAAGCAATGGAGCGCGTAAAGGTCAAAATAAAGATTAATTTGTTTTTGTGTTTATATAAAAAAGTTATTCAATAAAACAAAAAAAAAAATAAAATGGATGATTAGTTTTGCGCCACCTTGTGTTTGTTTATTACAAATATAATATTAGTTGTACTCTCTATTCATAAATACGTATGTATGTACATTATTTGTATTACTATTATTATTGGGTTTAAACGCTAACCAAAATTTGGAGACCTCTGATGAATTTTTTGCACCTTTTCTAGCTTTTTGTTCCATAGCACTAATGAATTTAGAGTTACACCACCTTGGTCTGCGGGCCTTCATTCGCAATCGGGTCCATTCGCAAAGAGTGTGCTGTGGTGTATCATCGTCCAGTTCACAAAAACTGCAGCCGTTTCTTTCTACTAATTCCCACGACAGTCGGTTCTGCGTTACCGGAACGACCCGGATTTTCTATATATCCAGCAGCACTCTCCGTACATGTATGGGGAATGTTTTTGCAAACCAATAATTATAGTTTTCTGAAATGATAACTTGTACTATCCATTGAGAGTTCGTTAGCCCTCTCCATCCGGTGTGAATTCACTGTCCTGCCAGTCTTTCATAAATGCGCTTTGGTGAGCAAAAGGGTTATACCAGTTCATTGAATTTTGAAATAGAGCCTTATTTTGCCAGGTAGTTAGCCTGTTCGTCGCCGTCATAACCTTCATCGCAATGAAATGACGTTATTTGCTCTCGTGACTTTGAGGACAGTGAAGTAACCTTCAACGAGTTTGAATGTTATTATGTGAAACTGCAATACATATAAGGCTGCCTGGCTGTCTGATCACATGCAGATGCGCTTGGAAATCGTGCCACTTAGAAGGCATTATTTGACATCGATTTCTAAGCCATGGATGTCTGGGATAACCGCACATAGGTATTGATCTCTTAAAGTTCGGCACAAAGCCACCCTGCACCCTTCCTATTGTCCGTGAACTCCGACCCATCTGTGTACCAGATTTCAAACATACTAAAGTTTGTTATGATAAAATGTAAAAAATTAGATTAATTATATATTAAAATATATAAACTTTGGTGCCGGCCAAGCTTAAACACTTCTTTACTGTTATATTTATGAAATCTGTAAAAAGTCCCAAATTAAGAAATTGAAAGATCGCAGCATATGCCATTATTAATTGACAAAATAATAATTTAAAGCTTTTTTCTTTTTGTACTTTGTACTGATCAGTAACATCCATGCAATTTTTTTTCCTTTTTTACTTGTTTCTAAACATTTCCTCTTCTTTCTGCTTTTGCCCCAGAAAATTTCCATTGCTTTGAGGCCACACCCCTTAACTGTCTATTGTAACTATTTCTTCCTTCAGATCGATTTTTTTGTTTATTGTATTTTTATTTTTATTTTTTTTTTGTGATGATTTTTGTGTTATTTGCTTAATTAACCGCTACTCGTGCCATTGCGGTTACCGGTTGCTATAATGGAACTTTTTGACTGACGCAACACCATTGACTTTCAATGCCTGGTTTTGTTTGCGCATATTTTGTCCGATAGCCTTTTCAAGAAATTGATTGACTTGATTGTTTTTAAATGGCAAGCCGTAAAGCGAATCTTTGAGCTTTTGCTTTTATATAACTAAAAAGTGCATATGTACTAGTACGCTTTATAGGTATGTGCGAGTACTTATAATTTCTATGCGCACGCAAAATACAAAGTAACCAGTAAAAATTAGTTTGAAGGCGATTCTTTATGACTTATTGCGACGCTCACAGCCACGATGGCTTGGGGATGCGCATAACGGAGCAAGCCACATACCCTAATGCCACACTTAAAAACTTAAGTCGTAGTTTCCCAACCCAAATTCTCGTGAAGCTCTCAAGTCTGCGGTATTGCGAGTATTTTATTTACTCAAAGGCACGCGGTGACGCACTCCAGGTCAATGGACGATTTTGCTGAGTACGCATCAAACCTGGCTCGATGACTCGATTTCAGTTATTTACACCAATTATTGTTAAACATTATCCCCCTCGAACGGGCCCAGGGGGTATTCCGAGTTGGATTCCCACAACTTTTACGTTGACTGAACGATTTATTTTGCCTTTGTAGCAAATTTGTGTTGAGGCTAGCAGAAATTTTGGCAAAACATACGTGCTCCCGGGAACGTCGCCGTTGAACAGGTAAAAAGCCTGTATTTCAAAATGTTATCTGGCATGTCCGTTATGCGAGTCGATCGACTCCGATTTCACTGCCACAACTGTTTCTCTCCCCAAATATATATGTGTATGTATGTATGTATGTATGTATGGAAAGACTAGCGGTAAAGTATTTTATTGGATTAGTGGGTAAATACTCATATTCACTAATTGAAAAAAATGTTGTAATTGCAATTCCGTATTCCCGGAATTCATGTTTAATTAAAACGTAAACAAAATATTAAATGTGTAACCCTAGTAAAACAACATTAAAATTCAGTTCTCAAGCATTCATTCGATCCCTTCGAAGTCAGTGAACTTGAAAAATATATTCGCCTATGCTGTATTTCACCATTCCATGAATGAGTTGTTGTTGGTGTATGAATAAAATTGCACAGAATTCTCGACTTTTATGTTTTTCATTCATCAACTCATTTTTTTTATTGCGGTTAAGGTCCTGCATTTTTTTCTCTTAAGTGCCTGACTAAGTTTCTTCCTTTGAGTCATAAGCGCAAGTGAGTTTAGATAAAACTTATACATACATAAAAAATTTGAAAATTGTTAACAACAGAATGTTTCTTATTTTTTTTAAGTATTTACGTTGGCTTTTTGAACAGGTCAGAATCTCTATTGGCATCCAGCCGTAGTTTTCTTTTTAAATGTGCGGAACTACGATTCTGACGTTTTGTATTTTTTCACAAAAATTTAGGTATCATTTTAAAGGAAAAACTCTAAGCTTTCCAAGCATACTTAAACAATCAAAAATTTCGAAATTCAAAAAATAATAATAAAAAATTTACCAAAATATTAAAATCTTTTTTCTTTTTAATTTTTTTATCAGAAAGTTTTTTTCTACAAATGCATGCACCTACAGTTTTATGCCGCCTGCAAACGGCAGATGGGTTTTCATGCGGATATTTTTCATAGCAGAAATACACTCGTATGTTTACCGTTGTCTGCCGTTACTTTTTCTATCACTCAGTACTTCAAGACCGGGGCTTGGAGCTCGTGACGCTGCGGCGGCCTTAGTATTACTAATCACTTTTTTGGTTGTTTAAACTCCTTACTGCCTTTAAGAAATCCTTAGCGATTCCAGCACTTGCGTGCATCTGTAAACACGAGTAAGTTTAGTGACTCTTCGTTTTACCTAAAAACAATTTTTTAATATTGTTTTCTATACTGGTAGAAATTTCATTTAAAAGTGCCAACTTTTTCCCCCAAAAATGTAATTTTCCTTTTTCAAAGTTCATTAGTAATAAAAGAAAGGGAGAAGAGAAGCAATTTCTTGGGCATTTCTATTCATTTTATGAAAAAAGAAATATAAAAGAATTTCCCGCGGAGTTTCTATTCAAAATCGGGTTGTATATCTAATTTTTTCGCCTCAAAAAACAACTCTGTATCTCCTTAACAAAGGAAATGGCACTCTAAATCGTACATCTCGACAAAGCCAGCAAAGAAAACATCACATGTCTCGACGTTAGGTTTTCCTTCTACATATCGGGTGATCTTTTTTAGCTGCATGAAAACTATCGATAGCGATAACTATGATTTGACAACTGACAATTGTAAATTGTGTTGACATTTCTGTTCAGTAAAATTTGGCAAGTCATCATGAATCTATTAACGCCGTAACAACGTTTCGAAAGTGGGGAAATTTATTAAAAAAAAAATAATAATAATAAATAAATAAATGTATTCGCGAAGTTCATAGAGCAAAGTGTTAAAGAAGAATTGGATTTTACATTACCTAAACTATGTTTTTCTGCTCAATTAAACTCAATTAATTCTTTAATAACGATATTTGTATAGTATTTAGTGAGTAAGAAAAGTTGTAATTTAACTTAAAAATTTTTTTTGTTAAATTTACTTTTGTAGTAAGTAGTCAGTAAGAACAATTGTTTTTTGATTTCTAAAATTAAACAAGTAAAAAGATGCCGAAATGTCGATTCTTCTTCTCAACTTGTTGGCCTTTGTCCTTCGACTATTTGGAAAATAAGAACTTGGCTTCACTTGGAGTGCCTAGCTCGCGTCGGTTAGCACGAGAAAGAAACGACTGTCCCGCTTTGATAAAGTCGCTACAAATCGCGTAAGCGGTTGTCGCGCCAATCATTAAGAAGAAGAATCAAAAATTAAACTGATCAAATGCACCATGTAACTCGTAGCCGCGGCGGACATGTGCCGAATATTATATTATATTTAAAAAATGCCTTGAAATTATCTACCAGATTATAATAAAAAAAATGCATTCCAACTCTGAAAAAAAAAAACAAAACACTCGACACAATCCCACATTTTCCTCCATATCCCCGTGCATGTACGCTAATTGAAATACAAAAAGATTTATGTAATTACATATGTATTTACGATACATTCCTTATGTACGTATGTAGATCAGCGAAAACGTGCCACCAGCCATCGCTCGAACTGGGTGCCGATGACGGGACCCCGCAACTTTTATTATTTATTTTGTCAATTTAATAAAAGATTTGTTATTCAAATAAATTGCTCGTTGCCTTGAGAGCCAAATGTTGTCTAACGTTGGCCCCCATTATTTCGATTAGCTTGCATTTGTGTTTTTTTTTTTTTTTTTTTAATTTTGAAATTTTTGCAAAACAGTGTTGTAGTAGTAGCTGTCTGGGTACACTGCCGGTAGTTTGCAAAATTTGCTATAAATATACAACGTCAGAAGGAGGTGTGTACCCGAGAAGAACAATATCATCATCATCCGAAGAGATCATGTGATTTGAGCACTTGCCAATTATAACCGTAATAAAATGGGCAGTGGCGAAAAGCTTGCGTCATACTTAAAACGGAAAAGAAAAAATACAAAAAATATGAATGCTGTGTACTATTTTCACAAACATAAAAAACAAATAAGACAATTGGCTGGCAAACAACGGTACTTTTTGGCAAATGAACTGAGTAAGACGCAATTTGCGGCTTTAAAAATTTAAATATTTGTATATTGTCAATCACGGGACTGCTATATTTAGACTATCTAAAAACAAAAAAGTTGTTGAACTAAGAAAGTGAGCGCATAAAAATGAAGTATTTAAAACGGTTTTTTTTTTTAATTTAACCTAAATGCTTTTAAAAAGGCAATGATGCCAAATTTTCATAAAATACTTACGCCAAATGGCAAAAAAAATATACAACCATGTGACTAAATTTATTGATTACCAAATTATGAGACAAAGTGGTTTTCCTTGTATTAAATTAAATTTACCCGTTTTAATTTTTTTTTACTTCTATTCATACCTACATACATAAGTATGTTTGGAGATTAAGGCTGAGTATTTATTATACCACAATGGTATTTACTATTTTTGGCAACTAGTTGAGTATAAGCCGGGATCCCGGCTTTTAGTAATTCTAAAAATCGCGGAGAAGGTATATTCAATTCCCGGGATTGTTGAATAAATTTGTTTTAATAGTAACATTTTCATCCCCCTCATGAATAAATGAAAGCTTTATTTGCAGCATTGGTTCAGTTTTTTTCAATAAAATGGCTGAGTTGGTATTTGGCGGAGAGTTGTTTATATATATATATATATATATATAATTGGTGCGTATACCCTTGCTAGGTGTTTGGCTGAGCTGCTCCTCTATTTGTGCCGTGCGTCTTGATGTTTGTTCCACGAATGGAGGGACCTACAATTTCAAGCCGACTCCGAACGGCAGATATTTTTATGAGGAGCTTTTATAGAAGAGGTTTGCTATTGCCTGCCGAGGAGCGACCGCTATTAGAAACAACTGTTTCTTCATTTTGGTCTTTCACCGGGATTCGAACCTACATTCTCTCTGAATTCCGAGTGGTGGTCACGCACCAAGCCATTCGGCTACGGCGGCCGCCATAGTGTCAAAAAAATAGCAATCGTACGTGCATGAATAACATAATAACGTACATACACAGCAGCGTATAAATATAAGGAGGCGCAAAATTAATTCTTCCACTTTTGTCTTGAATAACTAAATACAAGAAAAATAATTTTGAGTGATGGAAATCTTTATTTTGACCTTTACGGGCTTCTTTGCTTGTCTGTTTATATACTGCAGCTGCCTAGTCCACAAGTGTCAAATATGATTGACGTACATTTGCAAAAATTAAAATCTTCCGATGCGGTGATTAATTTTGCCCCACATTGCATGTGCTCTTGTGCTCACATAATTAAATCACCTTATACTTTTACAATATTCACAATATTTTCATGCAAAATTCTTTGTCATGAAGTTTTTATAAAAAATTAGTTTATTGTTTAACAAAAACCTCAACAATCAAAATTCTAAACATTGTGCAAAATTTACAAAAATTTTACAAATTTTTTAAAAATTGAAACTCTTTAGTTATACGGAACTCTAACGCATTCAGTATCATTATAGTGAAGAGAAAGAATATTTTTTGTGCATACGCTGTTGAATACTTTCTGCCACCACTATACTTCCGCTTCATATGGAAGGAAATTCACGGCATCGTATGAAAAAAATTTCTCAAAAATCACGTTGATTTTTGAACGACTTCAAACTTACACTTATACTGAATTTGAGGGGGCTACAAAACTACAAAGCCATAATTTTTCCATTCTGATTAAAAAGTTTCAAATTTTTATGAAATTTTTTGATAATTTGTTAAATTTTTGAGAGTTTTGTAAACAAATGAGGCAGGAATATAATCTTAAAAAGTAATTCGCTTATATATTTTAAAATCAACAAATTCTCTACTTTGTTTAATTTCGGAACGCGAACATTATTTAACATTTAAGTGTCAGGCTCTTGATGAGCTGGTAAGATATGATAAGTGAATATGAATACAGTCCAATCGTGATAGTCCGACTCGTTGTCGGATTATCAAATATTCCGGACTACCGAAGGTTCCATTTAATCAATGTTAATTCGAAAATTATGATCAAAATGCATAATGCAAAAATAATCTTTTTATTAATATCTTTTTTAGTGGGGGAACAAAAACGTAACTGCTAAACTTAAAGAAAATAATTACACGCTCTGCTACGACTGATCAAAATAAAATAATGCCAATTGCATCCATAGATGTTATGAGGTTGTCGGATTACCGAATGTGTCGGATTAAGAAATGTCGGACTATCACGATTGTACTGTATTTATATTATATGTGTTTTTAGAAATTAGATTTTCAAATGCACATTAGAACGATAGATATTTAAAACCGATATCAAACAGTGAATTCAAATAATTTGATATAGGCGATTGCTGCTGTCCCAAATATTAGATATTTGTACGTGTGGTACAAAGACGCGTTATAAAGCACTGAAAATTTAAGTTTATAGAATTTTTTGTTTATTTTTTTCATTTATAATTATATTATTATTATTATTTATTTATTAAATTATAATTAAAATTATAAAGTAATATGTTTACTGCACTAGCTACCAGGGCTATCGGCTAAGTCATTACGTGAAATAATTAGTATTACTTATTGTATATTATATACTTATATTTATTTACATACTATACTTATCTATTATAATATCTTAGATTAGATGCGCCATGTTCAAATGTTTTAAAAAGTTGAAAATGAGTTTTACGTTGGTTTCTGATGCATTGGAGAGAATTTCAATTGGGTTTTTATTGGTTTATAATATTGCGTGCGTAGATGGGAAATAGCGGTACAACTTAGCAAAATATGACGTACACTTAGATCAGATTTGTTGCAGAAAGTACATGAAGGTGGTTGAGAATTCTTCAAAAGGTATTCATGTGTTAGAAGGCAGTGGCCTAACCTTAGGCGTATAAAACATTTATTCATCCAGGTTGATGTGTTTGTTGGTAAGATGATCCCATTCCCATGAAGATTCACTTCTTTGTATTGGTGTTTATAATTGGACCAACTACGTTCTTGCCGTGAACCCATAGCTTTGGAGAATATATTTTTGATGGATTTTTGTCCGAACGGCATGTGGTAGTGGAGACACAATTTTAAAGCACGTTTTGCTGCTATGTCAGCATATTCATTACCTGTAATACCTGCATGGCTAGGCACCCACATGAGTTTTACTTTTGGTGACAGACTAATTAGTAGTTGCTGTGCACGGTATAGAGGATCGACAGTAATACGAAATCTTTTTGCAGCTTTAAAGACAGATAGACTGTCAGTGCATATTACCGTTTTATTATTGATGACTTTAGTCACAGACAAAGCTGATAATATACCCTGCAGTTCCGCGTCAAATATGGTTGCATAGTTCGGGAGTAGTCCACAGGTTACAGTGTCGCCATTACTGTTTGTAACAGCAAATGAGACTCCATCATCTTGTTTTGAGCCATCCGTGTATATGAAATTCCAGCCATTCTCTTGCAATGGATTTGCTACGCTATAAAAATGTGACTGGTAAGTAGAGTTATTTGTTATTTCTTTACGCAGGAGAGTTAATTCATTCACAAACACGTTTGCTAATTAAGCCGCCGTATCCGAATGCGTTTGTGCGTGACTACCATTCGAAATTCACAGAGAGACGTTGGTTCGAATCTCGGTGAAACACCAAAATTAAGAAAACGTTTTTCTAATAACGATCACTCCTCGCCAGGCAATGTCAAACCTCCCAGTGTATTTCTCCCATGAAAAGGCTCCTCATAAAAATATCTGCCGTTCGGAGTCGGCTTGAAACTGTAGGCCCCTCCATTTTTGGAACAACATCAAGACGCACACCACAAATAGGAGGAGGAGCTCGGCCAAACACCCAAAAAGGGTGTACGCGCCAATTATATATATATGTACATAATTAAGTTAGGGTTATATTGTATATATCTCCTATAAACAATAATAATAATAATTATTGTATATTTATATTATATTACTTTATTATATTTTTTAATCTATAATTTATGGTCTAAATATGGTCTAAATTGGTATGGCGCAGAGAAAAACATACGTAAATATTAAACTAAAGACGGTCTTGATTGCGTAAAATCAAAATCTAAAGCATTGAAGACTAAATTTAGTTCAGCACAAGTTCTTGACACCAAAACTACTTCTAGAAAAAGCAATTTTAAAAAATTCTGAATGGCGACAAGTTCTAGAAGGAACATTAAAAGTGATATTTTCTAGAAGAATAGAGCTAGTTATGATGTGAGCACTCTAAACTGGATCTTTTGTCCTCCAGTGTTAAAAAGCTAATTAGTTGGCAACGAGAATAGTAGGAAAGTAGTGAAGAAGATGAATAGAAGGTAGTGAAAAAATTAGTGAGCGGAGAGCAAATTTTAGAAACAATTTTTGAATTCGCCCAAAATGGTTAGATTGAATTTTTGTGTAAGACCTCCAAATAACGCTGCATACTCCAGTCTTGAGCCAACCAACCAGATTTGTGTAGGGGTTCGTAAACGCTTGACAATTTCGACAGATAAAAGCTAACATCGAATGCGAGCGCGAAATAATATAATTGACATGGCTATTATATGTCAGCTTGGAATCAAATACAACACCAAGATCCTTTATTCGGTTCACAGATTGTAAGACAGAGCTAGCGATACTAAAAGAAATATGCAAATATGCTATAAGTTAAATGAAAGCATTTATTGATATTAAGCGTCAACTGATTTTTACGGCACCATTCACTGCCTCTATTTGTGTCGGATTAAGGGTTGACTGAGTCGGGTATATCTGTGGTGATTTCTGTATTATAATGTTGTGATTTAAAATACTATCATAGGGTATGTTTAACAAACTCAAACATTTGCTTACAAAATAAGTTCCCGTGAATTCCGGGTTCAGTAAGATCCCAAAAGATTACATCTCTAGTGCAAGCGTAAATATTATATATATGATAAGCGCTGTACTATTTTATACGACGAATATGGCATTCAATGGTAGAATGCAGGGTTCAAATCCAAGTGAACACTCTTGTCCGTCTAACATGGCGGAGCATCAACATTTTGACTAGTTTTTTTCCTTTTTCGTTTTGAATGTTCATTATTTTTTATATAATTCCAGCCCACTGTCTAACATAAACCATATAAATCCAATTTCAAAATTTTATGGAAAAATTAGAAAAATTCAATAAACCAATTCGTTGGTTTTAGTTATACTTTGTTGAAATATTTTTTGTATGCAGTTTATAAAATTTTACAGCAATAAAATACAAGTTTGTTCTTTTTTATAATTTATTTCATTGATGGGTTTTAATCATATTTAACACTTTCTATGGAGTTTATGAAGTATGATCAGGTCACGGTGTTGAGAATGCAAAGTGGTGGCTAACACCAAACCGTTGACCGGCTCTCAGCGATTTTGAAGGAATCAGCTGATTTGCTGACGTAACTGGCGATGTGACAGCAGTTTGTTTATAACATCAGTCGGCAAAAACTGAGATTTGGTGGTGATATACGGAATAATCTACGCAGTCACTGCCCATTTTACTTTGTTGTCGTCTGAACAACGACTTATTGGAAGATCGTAAAGGTGCAGATCCAATACAGGTTGGCTTCTTGGCTTCGAAACCTGTCAAAAATTAATAGAGTATTACTAAAATATATGAAATGAGACCAACAGGCAGTTTTGTTTGAAGGGCTTGAAGTACGGCGAAGTTTCAAATAGCTCAATATTCTACGAGTAAATACTTGCATTCTATTCTTTTGACATTAGGAATTAAAAACCCCTGTCTTTCATTTAATTTGATTTGGTTTAGCTTCATTTGTGAATTTTAGGAAGATTAGAGGAGAGATTGTTTATTTACATTTGTTTTTGAAAAATGTTTGAAGAAAATTTAATAAATGCCATTGAAAAGCATAGGTTCATATGTTCGACGTCTCTTGCAAGCTTGCGCATAGCTGAAAGTGCCCATGTTTTTGTCGATATAAATATATAGTAATTCGCGCACCCATAACTTTCAACGTTGGCGCAATTGGCGTCTTGTACATTTTTATTATTGAAAGAAAAATTCGCAATATGTTTCCTCAGCTTCAAGGTAATATCATGACTCAAAAATGTGTTATGTATTGTATTATTGAAATTGGCTAACATCTGTGTTTCCTTTTTCCTTTTACGAATCATCTGATTGTAACAATCACAGCGTTCGAAGCGCCCATTTGGCCGTACAAGCTTTAAAACCCAAGCAAAACAAGTACAGCAAGCAAGGCCAGCCTGCATTGGGTCAGCACCTTAAGAGTATGTGTGAAATGAGCGGGCAGAAATTCTGCTGTCAAGTCCCCTTTGACGTAGCAGCTAAAGTTACTCTCCCAAATTTGCTTTGGTTGGCCAAAACTTGAATTCCATCATCCTTGAATCAGGGGTATAAATTGTTTGTTTCAAATGGATGCTTCGGTAAAAAATAGCATTTATTAGTAATTTAGAATTTTTACTTAGAACGTGAAGCTACTTCATAAAAACAACAGCACTGCCGCAATTATTAAAGCTCGAACACACCCACATTGTTGTGCCCCCATTGAAAACCTCGCTGAATAATGAAAGATATTTCCATTCGTCATTTTATTACCAACAATTTTCACAATTGCGTCGCGCAGCAGGAAGACAACGTCACATATATATTTTTTTTTTTTTGTTTTTTCTAGTTTCTCTTACGTACCGTTGTTTTTATTCTAATGCACAAACAGGCGCTAAAAAAACAATATTTGCTGTCATTTTTGTTATTGTCACCATTCAATGCCAAATAAACGCAGAAATTGTGAAATCCGTGGCGCGCTGAAGCAGCAATGTCGGAAGAGTGGGCAGGCGTGTACCTGTGTAAGTTTAAGGGAATTGTGCGCATGCAAAATCATTACTAATTAAAGTTCAATGTCGTCAGTGGCGCACTTGCCACTTACAACAATCAGCTTGTTTCTGTTGCTGGTTGCTGGTACATACTTAGGTGGGCAGTCAGTTGGATGGCGCACACACTGCCCCCCAGTCGCTTCCCAAGTGTTTACTGTTGCTGCTGTTGCATTGTGCGGCAATTAGTGGTGCACTAAAAATCATACATTTATTTGCCTGTAAATACATGTGAATTATTATCAACTCTATTAGAATGTTGACAACAAATTTAGTTTGTAATATCGGTAACATGTACAGTGTCGGCCAAAACTTACTGGATTTGTGCCTATTGTTGACATTTTCGTCTCTTGCATTGGCAAATATAATTCTGATTATAATGAAATTATTTAATGGTTATTTAAAATAATAATAATTTTAATAATAATAATAATAAAAAAAAAAATAATAATAATAAAAATAATAAAAAAAAAAAAATAATAATAATAAACGGCGGCCGCCGTAGCCAAATGAGTTGGTGCGTGATTACCATTTGGAATTCACCGAGAGAACGTTGGTTCGAATCTCGGTTAAGAAAAACATTTTTCTAATAGCGGTCGCCCCTCGGCAGGCAATGGCAAACCTCCGGCAATGGCAACTGTTAATGATTTATGGAGGAATACTTAATCAGACCATATTGTTCATATTCACACCCCCTCTGTCTATCCTATTTTCCAGCAATTTTTGAGTAAATGAAGATCCCGCCATTTGAAGGCAATGACTTCGTTCGCGATCCAACTTCTTACGAGTTTTGAGTTGCGCTCGGGTCGTTATAATATTGGAACAACCATGAAAGTTGCATATTCCATTTTTCACTCAATCCATTTATGCTATTTAGTAGGTGTTGGGTCTTGAGTCTTCTTATCGTTTTGTAGCTTTAGGGCGTCCTCCTCGACAAAGAGTTTCCCCAGTTCGATATATTCTGAACTTGCTTATTATGAAACATGCAGTTAATTTTTTTAATGAAAACGTTTTGCCAATTTCTTCATTTCTTCAATTCATAAATAATTTTGTCAATTGAACTGAATATTTCTCCACATCAAGAGAAATTTCGACGTTTTTTCATGAATCTTTTTTAAAAAAGAAAATAAAATGCGATCGTTTTAAAGTTTTTACATGTTTTTATTGGTGTTTTGAAGTATATAAAAAAAATTTTTTAAGTTAATTTTATATTAATTTGTTTAAATTTTTTGACGTTAAAGTGGAGTCCTTAAAAAAAAGATGAGTTGGTCCGGGAAAACACACAGCCTTCCAAAGTCATCTAAAAAATTCAAAGAGATTATTATTCTGTAGACTTTATTTTAGGTCCCGAACCTAAAATATACATAAAACTAAAAAAAAAAAAATAAAAAATGGCGGACTTGTGAAAAAAGTTCTCAAAATCTAATGTTTTTTCTTCATAAATTATTTAAATTAAATAGTTTATTATTAAAAAATTAAATTGTTTAAGGGTCCAGGATCTAGATATGTATATCTAGAATAACGGGTTAAATTTTTAGCCAAATCGGTTGAATAGTTTTGAGTCAGTGATTCCCCGAAATTTCGAAAACATGGATTTGAGAAAAACGCGTTTAAAGTTTCAGAGCAGCTGCTGCTGACGTGCCAAACGCTTTCATACACACTACGGCGCGCTCTCTTATTTTAGCTATAACTTTAAAAATAATTAAAATTTCTGTCTGAAATTTTTATAGTATATTTTTAAGATGTTTTTCTTCCGAAAAATGAAAAAAAAAATTCGAGATTTTCAGCCCGTCACACCGGGCTACTACCTTATGTCAAAAAAAAAGCTCTATTAAAACAGAAATGCTATGGTATGTTCACTGTTAAGACACATCTGTCCTACAGAATTTCTTGCCACAACTGTCTCAACACCAACTGCCAGTTCGTAGTTTGATGATTAAATTTTAATTATTCTGCGTCATTTTCATGCGTGAATACAGCGGGCTGATTTGCTTGATGCCATTTGTAAAATGAAATGTTAAGGCAGCATATTGCCCACATCAGAAAACGGCACAAAGTAAAAACAGAAATTTGCCCGATGTTAAGACTCATTTAGCAGTGTTCCCACGAGACTCGATTCTACGTTGACGGAACGACCCGTATTTATATCCGGCCAAGAACTGTCACTGCAGCAGGATACCTCATACATTTTTGGGAACTGTTAATGCACAACAACAATAACATATTTAGTAGAAGATTTAGATGTGGATTTGCGGTTTGTTTATAGCCCTAACCATTTCTTTACTAGATATTTAAAAAGCCAAATGCGGCACAACTTTTACACTCCATTTGGCTGCATCAAATAAAGTCTTACTAAAAATGCTTGAATTACGCAGTACGTGCATATTCATCATCTAATAACGGTAATTCCGAAGCTTAAAATTGCAATTTCAGCATTTCTGCTTGTTTGCTTCAGATTTGTAAAAAAAATGTTTGATAAAAATTCAAATTATATTCGATTATGAAAAATAATTATTTAACTTATTTTATAAGGTTTGAAGAAAACCATAGGACCTTGCGACGTCTACTACAGCTGCCATGTAAAGGAGCGCAAATTCGGTGTCGGATTTGTTGTGGGAGAGAGACTTCGTCGCCAAGTACTGTCGTTCACTCCGGTGGACGAGCGTCTCGCAATAATCCGCATCAAAGCACGTTTTTTTAACATATCGCTAATTTGCGCCCACGCCCCGACGGAAGAGAAGGACGATGCGACCAAAGATTCCTTCTATGAGCGCTTGGAGCGTTCGTATGAGCACTGCCCCCGCCACGACATAAAAATCGTGATTGGCGACTTCAACGCCAGGGTGGGCAAGGAAGGAATTTTTGGTCCCACAGTCGGAAAATTCAGCCTGCACAACGAAACATCCGGTAACGGACAGAGGCTGATCGACTTCGCCGGGGCCCGAAACATGGTAGTCTGCAGCACCAGATTCCAGCATAAAAAAATCCACCAAGCTACCTGGCTGTCCCCTGATCGAAAAACGCGAAACCAGATCGATCATGTTGTGATAGATGGAAGACACGCTTCTAGTGTATTAGATGTACGCACGATCCGAGGACCCAACATCGACTCGGATCATTACCTTGTTGCAGCCAAGCTGCGCACACGCCTCTGTGCAGCAAAAAACGTACATCTACCTACGCAAAGAATGTTCGACATCGAAAAGCTGCAATCACAACAGACAGCCAGAAGATTCGCCACCCGACTCTCACTCCTGCTCTCAGAGAGCACTTCCCAACAAACCGGCATGCACGAGCAATGGAGCAACATTTCTCGTTCCCTACGTACCGCCGCCGAAGAAGAAATCGGATTCCGGCGAGCCCGAAAAAACAATTGGTACGACGAGGAATGTCATGCTGCCGCAGAAAGAAAGGATGCCGCCTATAGAGCTACGCTGCGATCGGGCGCAACGCGAGCCATGTGGGATCGCTACAGAGAGCTGAAAAAGGAAGAGAGACGTATTATCCGACAGAAGAAACGAGAGGCCGAAATACGTGAGTGCGAGGAGCTTGAGATGCTGGCCAATAGGAACAACGCCCGAAAATTCTACCAGAAAGTTCGGCGGCTTACAGAAGGTTTTAAGACCGGGGCGTTTTCCTGTAAGAACAAAGACGGCGATCTGGTGACTGACGTACAGAGCAATCTTAAATTATGGAGGGAACACTTCTCGAACCTGTTAAACAGTGACAGCTGCGCATGTCGTAGAGAATGTGAAGATCCCGATACCCCAATCGATGACGACGGAATTGTAGTTCCGTTACCCGACCATGACGAGGTGAGAATAGCAATATCACGGCTACAGAACAACAAAGCCGCGGGCGCCGACGGACTGCCGGCTGAGCTATTCAAACATGGCGGCGAGGAGCTGGTAAGGTGCATGCATCAGCTCCTATGCAAAATATGGTCGGATGAAAGCATGCCTGCCGATTGGAATTTAAGTGTGCTCTGCCCAATCCATAAGAAGGGCGACCCTGCAATTTGTGCCAATTACCGCGGGATTAGTCTTCTAAATATCGCCTATAAGGTTCTAGCGAGCGTATTGTGTGAAAGGCTGAAGCCCACCGTCAACCAACTGATTGGACCTTATCAGTGTGGCTTCAGACCTGGAAAGTCTACCATCGACCAAATATTCTCAATACGCCAAATCTTGGAAAAGACCCATGAAAGGAGAATCGACACACACCACCTTTTCGTCGACTTCAAAGCTGCATTCGACAGTACGGAAAGGAGTTACCTGTATGCCGCGATGTCTGAATTTGGTATCCCCGCAAAACTAATACGGCTATGTAAGATGACGTTGCTCAACACCAGCAGCGCCGTCAGAATTGGGAAGGACCTCTCCGAGCCGTTTGATACCAAACGAGGTTTCAGACAGGGTGACTCGCTGTCGTGTGACTTCTTTAACCTGATGTTGGAGAGCATCGTACGAGCCGCAGAACTTAATCGCTCAGGCACAATATTTTATAAGAGCGTACAATTGTTGGCGTATGCCGATGATATCGATATCATCGGCCTTAACAACCGCGCTGTTAGTTCTGCCTTCTCCAAACTGTATAAAGAGGCAAAGCGAATGGGTTTGGTGGTGAACGAGGACAAAACGAAGTACCTCCTGTCTTCAAACAAACAGTCGGCGCACTCGCGTATCGGCACCCACGTCACTGTAGACAGTTATAAGTTCGAGGTTGTAAAGGACTTCGTTTATTTAGGAACCAGCATTAACACCGATAACAATGTCAGCCTTGAAATCCAACGTAGAATCTCTCTTGCCAACAAGTGCTACTTTGGACTAAGTAGGCAATTGAGCAGTAAAGTCCTCTCTCGACGAACAAAACTAACACTCTACAAGACTCTCATCATGCCCGTCCTGACGTATGGCGCAGAAGCTTGGACGATGTCAACATCCGATGAAGCGACGCTTGGAGTGTTCGAGAGAAAGATTCTGCGTAAGATTTTTGGACCTTTGCACGTTGGCAACGGCGAATATCGCAGACGATGGAACGATGAGCTGTATGAGCTTTACGACGACATAGACATAGCGCAGCGAATAAAGATCCAGCGGCTACGTTGGCTGGGTCATGTCGTCCGAATGGATACAAACGCTCCGGCTTTGAAAGTATTCGATGCGGTACCAGCTGGTGGCAGTAGAGGAAGAGGAAGGCCTCCTCTGCGTTGGAAAGATCAGGTGGAGAAGGACTTGGCTTCACTTGGTGTGTCCAATTGGCGCCGGTTAGCACGAGAAAGAAACGACTGGCGCGCTTTGTTAAACTCGGCCAAAATCGCGTAAGCGGTTATCGCGCCAATTAAGAAGAAGAAGAAGATAAGGTTTGATTTAATTTTATTTGCTACTTTGTTAAAGTTGTATGATGTTAAGATTGCATTAATACTTAGTTCAATATTTTTTGTTCGACACTGTATGTATGTATGTATGTATGTATGTGTGTATGAATGTTTGCAATTATTTCCACAATTTCCGCTTTATAGAATACCAGCTAATACCCGGCATGCGTTGCTACGCCTCAATAAACGAAGTAAAAGCAACCAATTTGAGAAAAATTTAACAAAATTATTTTTATTCAATTTTATCTGAACCAAGCGGTTAAGGTGTTCGGGCCACAAGCTAGACTTAAGTTACGGACATTCTAGCATTCTAAAATTTTTTGAGTTCATCCCCATGGTGCTGGATCACTGTACACCCACGCTAGGTCCGAGCGGCCCGTTTTCTACTCATATTCCCTCAAGGGATGAGTGGGCGGGGTGAAACATTTGGCGCAAGGCATGGCAAACATGTTCACGGATGGCTCGAAGTAGGACGGAGGGGTTGGTGGGGGAGTATTCTGTAAGGAGCTTCCCATCAAACTTAAATTCAGGCTTCCGGATCACTGTTTTCCAAGCGGAGGTATCCGCAATTAATTAAGCATCCGAATACTTTGACATCAGGCTCATTTGGGTTCCCGGTCACAGCGTGGTCTGCTCCTGGAAAGATGGGCCTCGAGTCAACTCAGCGAGCGCTGGGCTAGTGCGCAAAACGTGCAAGGTCGCGAGATCCTTCTGGCCGCGGGTAGTTTGGGGACACTCGAGGGAACTCCTAAGGCTAACAAAGCCTCAGCTCTCGAATTTGGTGGGTATCCTTACCGGAAATTGTCCGTTAGGTGTTCATGCGGTGAGACTTGGGATTGCCTCAATTCCGTTCTGCTGAAGCTGTCTTGCGGACGAGGTGGAATCATCTCAACACCTTCTTCTCAGCTGCCCTGCTCTCGTCTGACAAAGATTTAGACATCTGGGCTCTCATTTTTTTGCTATGCCTGTGGATATAACGGGTCTAAATGCCATAAATTTGGTGAATTTCATCAGTAGCTTGTTGCGACTAATAACGAACGCAAAGCAGCCACCGTCGGCGTCGTCGTAAAATGTGTCGTCTCTATCCATCCCAAGGCTCCTCCTTCCCTCCCTTCTCATTTCTCCTCTCCCATGTTTAGCGTCACAACGGACGAATTTTTAATATTTGTCCAAGTGTGCCCTAAGCTACGGCAGCCATTTAACCTAACCTAACCTAAGCGGATAAAAAACGTTTTTGGCCTTCCCATTTGAGGCATAGATGAACAATTTATACGGAGTTTCAAGTCTACGGAAAACTATAAATAGTGGCCAAAGGACAAAATAAAGATTTTTTAAATTCAATCCAACTTTATTTAAAGACTTTGCTTGGACTTAATTTTTTTCGGTAGGTATAATTGGAACACGCGGAATCAAAGCAAGTTTTCTCCTTTCCAAAGAGTTTAAAAACCCAACATGGAATATAAGTTAAAGAAAATTTGTTTCTGCATTTAGTCTTGTTTTATAAACTACATTAAATTAAAACATGTTAATAAAATATCTTAACCATCGGTAACTGCGGTAAGTTAAGGGTTAAACTTGGTGCTACTAGACCCTAGTCAAAAATCTTCGCTTCGAACTTTTCAGATAGCTCTAGCTTTTTAGCTGTTTGTTTTCGCCAAATTAAATGTACGCTCTTTTAAATTTAAAAAATGCAAAAACGGTAATAAATCCGAAATATAAAATCCAGTAATAAATTCGAAAAGAAATTTAGAAAAACAGATAAGCGCATAACACAGCTATTTTTCTATTAAAGCAGAAACGATATGACGAGGTAAATATTAATAACGTAAATTTAAATAGTGAGAAAATGATATTACCGGGTTTTTAGTTCTCATTAAATTTCAAAAAATATGTGTCAGAATCATTTTCTTATAAACATAGTTGGTATGGCTCATTTGAAAATGAATTCTAAACCAATGTCAAAATAAGCCAAGTAACCAAAACCAAAAACAAATGACGTCTCATGTACTATAAAAAGTTTTGAATAGTTGGAAAGTCTGAAGTTTGTAAAATATCAAATATCAAAAAACAAAGAAAAAAATGGAGGCATAATACATATAGAAAAAAATATTCATTTCACAATATAGCAGTATTTCAGTATAATTTTACTTATTTATTGTTAATTATTGAATTTAGTTTTTTAGCAGGTGGCAATCCTATTAAAAATATATTCGAAGTTAAGCTTTTGCACACCTCTTTCCTCTGTTATGTTTTATTATTTCATTATTTTTACTTGCACTTAACCTTAGTACAAGTGGTAACTCTCTTTAAAAAATATTTTCGTAATTAAACTCTATTAAATCTTTTCTCATTTGACACCTATGTATATTTTAATATTTGATGAAACTTATTAATTTAATTTAAAATAACCTTTTTAACAGGTGGCAACTCTCTTAAATAAGTAGCCTAGTTTTCAATCACAAGTCATAAATTATCTTTGTGCATAATTTTATGCAAATCCGTTCAATAGTTTTCGGATGATTGAATCAGAAACATCCAAACTCTCAAGCCCACAAACATACATACAAACTTTCACATTCATAATATTTGTAGGAAAATAAAATTAGTAGGATATGTAGTAGATATGTCGAAAATAAACTTATTCAATCTCGTAATTTCTTCTCTCCTCTTTCCAGATGCTTGTCTTCGCTGTCAGGCGGAAAATAAACGCGAAGTACTCGGCCGTCAGGATTGTGTGGTCGTTTGGGGCGAATGCAATCATTCATTCCACCACTGTTGCATGTCGCTCTGGGTGAAGCAGAACAATCGTTGCCCACTCTGTCAACAAGAGTGGTCCATTCAACGCATGGGCAAGTGAGCCGACATGAGACCCAGATGATGAGCACAGTTGTACTATAAAAGAATAGAATATCTAAAAATTAAGAATACAATTGGTATTGAGATTATGTAAGCCGAAATTTTCTCATTAGATTTAAGTTTCAATTTTGAGTTGCTGAGTATACCTATAAGACAAAAACATTAAAACACAAATGTATGATGGGATAAATGTTGGAATAAATTTTATTTGAGAGCAATTATGAAAGAAAACGAAACCAAAATCAATCTTAAATATGTGAAAATATGCCTCTGCATGGATGGAAGATAAAAATAATAGCAAAATCACTTCAGTAAATTATTAGCGCATCGATATAAGTTTTCGTAATCAGAAATAAATTTAAAAGAAAAAAAAAAAACAAAAAAAAAAACGAATGCCCCGGGTGAGGCTCGAACTCACGACCTTAAGATTATGAGACTTACGCGCTGCCTACTGCGCCACCGAGGCTATACCAAATACGCGACGATAGTGACATAAGAACAGCAAACGGGGCAAGTAAGTAAAAAAAATACTATATACTAATAAAAGCGGTTCAAGTACGCATTTATAAAATACAGAAGAGCAGTCAAATTAATAGTACATCAATGCAGTCTGTAACAAAAGTGAATGCATGTTCGCAATTATTTTTACGCTGTAGTGCACGTAGTCATTTTTTAGTGTTTTTATAATGGGGCGCAAAACTATTGAAAACCGGAATCGGAATAATGAATAAGATTGTTCTTTACACTATTAATTTACACTATTTTTATATATATTTCATCATGAAAATATATACATAGCTACATAAAATTGTATGAATTTAAATATACTTAAATGCGGACTTGTGTAATGTCACCACAGAATCGCTCTCTAAGCGCCAATTTTTAACGCGAGTTTAATTACATAACTGAGGAAACTTACGGCGAAAACTCGCTCCTAAACTAAATTTTTGTTAATAATCAAACTGCGTGAATTCTGTATGTATACAAGACACTTTAAAAAGCCGTCGGTAGTTACAAATTTGACACTGGCATGTGAAGGCACCCCGCACGACACTAATCACCTTTTCATATGCCCTTTAAAACCCACTCATCTAACACCCCTCTCCCTCTGGACCCAACCTGCCGAAACAGCATGTTTCCTGGGCCTACCTTTAGATGAGCCTGACGAAGACGACCGATGATATGCTCTACACTGACGGGGCTTCTCTTACTGCTACAACAACAACACATTTGACAATGGTGACGGAGATTTGGACTCTTGCGCGGGACAGCTTGACCTTTGAACGAACTGGATCAGATAGTGCTTAGCATCTCCAGAAATCACTTGACTATTCCCGAAGTTTCGCTTTGAAATAATGGTTTTAATATAACTTTATGTAAGTTTTCTTTGCTGTCGTATGAAGTTATCATTGCCAAGATCTTACTGAGCAGTGAAACAAGTCCAAATGCCTCACAGCATGAAAATGTTCTTCAAATATTGCCTCCAACTGTTCGAGTGAGGTGAATTAGTAGCGATTGAAGGGTAGAAGAAGACGGTCATATGGTAAAAAATCTCAAAACGATAATAAAAAATTGAACTGAAAAATATGCAAGCGGTCTTTTATGCCTTCTTCTTTCAACAATTTGTCTTGTATTCGAAGCAATCAACACAGAATAGATGCGATACAGATTCTTCGATGACAAGACTCATCACTCATTATTTGTTTTCGAAAACAATTATTGAATTCACTAAAATATTAGTTGTGTTCTACAAAAACGCGTCTAGCATTTATGTACTAAGTTTTTTTTATACAAATAATCACTCAATAGGAATTTCTGAAAACATTTCTTGTGATTTTCCTGAACAAAAAATTAAAACCTCCAATAATATGTACTACATATATGTCTTAACAGTTACTAGACATCGACCTGTGCCACGTTCATGCTTGCATGAAGCTAATTTTGGATAAAAGATATATGCACATACAAAGGATACCACTTTTCATCAGCACGACAAAAAAATTTTAAAATACATTAATTGGTCAAAAGTTATACTCCAAAAAATATAAAAGAGTGCTGGTCAAAATTGACAGTGCAAATTGTGCAGTTTGCCTAGTTTATTCGCAATGCAAAAAAAAAAATACATTTTTAAAACACAAATACATGGGTATATACTCTTTGGCTTTCAAGCATTTTTCCCGATAATACGTTGAGCTGTACGATAATGCTATTCTAAATTAAAAAAGTGCATACTTTTTGTAGAGCTGGTTTAGGAGATTTTGAGCTCTAAAACAGTTTTAGAAATCATTGAGCAATGCCGAAAAGATACACTGCCGAGTACTTTTAATTTATTAGCTATTCTAGCAACTTCTCCCATAACAACTTACAAAATAATTTTTATTACTTTGAAAGGAGCAGCACATCTGTATATATATTAAAGACATAAATTTCCACGAGAGAAAGAGTTTTAGAAAAACTTTCTGAAAACAACCGAAATGAAATTATAGTTTTTATTGTCTATTTCCATTATTGTTTGTTCCATTGTGATTTGGATTTAATTTGTTTTCACTAAAGAAATGTTTTTTTTTATTTTACTTATTCTTTTTGTTAGAACGTTGAACGTGTTTTTTATTTTCATTTATTTGCATACATATATGTATGTACGCTGTTGTCAGCTAATTAGAAACGCTCTCTTTTGATAAACGCTTGATGAGCATAATATTAAACTGTTTAAATGTACCGTTATTGTTTCTCTTAAAATCATTTGCATTGCTTTTGTTACTCTATTTACTACCCAATGCGCCTAGTTTTGTAGTTGTGTAATTGAAGTACCGTTAATATTATCCAACGCAGTGCATGGGTTACTTAGTTCAAGGTAAATAAACTGAGACGAGTAATTAGAAACAGTTGTTCAATGGAAGCATATCCGGCAAGTTGTGTTATTTTAATAGTAATATAATCGACTTTTTGGTATCTATATATTTTAAATTGTTTGTTTAAAAGCAACTAAAATATTCGTCTTCAAGATGTGTAATGGGGAAAAAGCAGCAGCTGTACACCTGCCCTGCGGAGCTCCATTTTTGACCTTCGTAAAGCTGGAAAGTCGTACAGTGAAATTTCTAAGCAAGTCAAATGCTAAAAAAAAAATGGTTTTTAACGCCTTAAAGCATATCCAACTTTTTAAGACTGTTGACAATGTTCCACGTAAGAAAAGGCCCCGGAAAACTTCAGCAGAAATTGACCGCAAGATAGCAATAATCTCCAAAAGAGACCCAAAAACGACTTCCACTGACATCCAACGGGAAATTCAGGATCAATATAATTTCGAAATATCCAAGAGGACAATTGCTCGGCGTCTGGTCGAATCTCGACTGCATGGCAGAGCAGCACGCAAGAAGCCCCTTCTAACCAAGATACAAAGGAGACGGCGAGTAGTCTTTGCGAGATCCCATTGGTCATGGGCTCCAAATCAATGGAAATATATCGTTTGGAGCGATGAAACCAAGATAAATCGCATAGGCCCAGATGGTAGAAGGTATGTTCGACGGCCAATCAACCAAGAATTCAATCCTCGCTACGTTTCACGGGTAGTGAAGCATTGTGGAGGATCAATCATGGTGTGGGGATGTTTCTGGTGGAATGGTGTTGGCCCAATCCATAGGATTGATGGAATTTTAAATAAGGAGAAATACGTCGATATATTGTACTAAAAAATGTAATGTTGCCGTGGACTGAGGAAAATTTGCCTGTTATATGGAAGTTTCAACAGTATAATGATCCAAAGCACACGGCAAAGTTGACGAAACAGTTTTTCGACGAAAATTCCATCAACGTTTTGGAATCGCCATCATCCAGTCCGGACTTAAACCCAATAGAGTATCTCTGGGGTGTCGTTAAAAAAGCCGTGAGTGCCAAAAATATCCCAAATATGGATGTCTTTTTTGCCGAAGTAAAAACGGCATGGCAAGCAATACCTGTGGCGCGCTGTCAGAATCTCATTACATCAATGCGCAATCGATGTGAGGCAGTGTTGAAGCAAAAGGGTTATGGAACCAAATACTAACATAATTTTTATGTTGATCTGATAATACATTACTGTTTCTAATTAGTTGCCCTATCCAAATCGTGCATTTCACATGCTTTAAAAAAAATATATATATTTAATAAAGAATTGCGATTAAATTGTTTTCCACTAGTTTTTGAGTTTATCATATGTTTAAATAAAATTGGCAAAAAGTTATGAAAATACGTGTTTAAAAGGAAAATGGAAAATTTATTTCGAAATAAGTGTCGTTTCTAATTAGCTGTCAACAGCTGTATGTAGTTAGCACCTAAATTGTATGCTAATTTTTATGTTTTTTTATTTACTTTTTATAAATTATGTAATGTAAGGAAACCTACAAATATGTACTTATTTCATATATGTATGTATGTATTTATATTTATGAGAGAAACCTCCTCCGAAAGAAATTCTGGTTACGCGCCTGTGACAGGATATCTGTACATTTTCAATTCTTCTGTTTTTTCTTCTTCTTTTTGGAACAAAAACGGCCTAATACATCTTTATTATGATTGTTCATGCAGTGTTTATATAAATAAAAGAATTGGAAATAGTTGAATAGTTTTCGAGTTGTGACGTCAGCCAATTTATATAATTTATGAGTTTTTAGCTGCGCTTCACTTTTGTGAACTGCTGTTTTGTAGGCTCAGTACTATTATGAAAGCGAACGGATTTGGTGGATAACTTAATGATTTGCAATCTTAAAAATGTTGACTTTTACTGTCCTTTGAAGGTTTTATTGTATTATTACTTCCTACTAATATATTGGATATCCTTACCCTTATCGTACATATGTATTTAAATTGTAAATATTATGTCTGCATGAATTTTAACTTGGCTTAAGAGTATATATACGCATCCGTATATACGTACTTGTAAATATTATACATTTGCTTGTATAGTCGAATCCTTTTTGTATTATTGTTGTTTTTATTATTAATTCTCTAAACACACCCTGCTTTGAATAAAAACAGCGTTAAACATTCTCTGAATGCAGTCATCGGGTTTATATAAGACTTTCGGCAACCACCGTCCACTTGTCCCTTTGGCGCAGAGGATAGCGCGTTGGACTTCTAATCCAAAGGTCGCGGGTTCGATCCCCGCAAGGGATGTTCTAGTAAGTTAAATTCTAACTACTTTTTTAAATAAATATGTTATTTATATATAAAACATTTCAAGGAGATAATTTAAAGACTGGGATATGCACGAACCTCGGCTTTTTTTAAATATTGTTTTTGTAATTATTGCCTATGAAATGTACTAGCGCGAAGGAATTTACTTTGAGAATTAATATTGCATAATATCTGTCTCGATAAATATGACACGCGCCTCCACTCGTCCCTTTGGCGCAGTGGATAGCGCGTTGGACTTCTAATCCAAAGGTCGCGGGTTCGATCCCCGCAAGGGATGTTTTTTTTATTATTACAGAAAAGCGTTGCTGCTGTGATTATTGCTTAGCAATGCTAATGTGGGTTGGCATAAATAAAAAAAATGGAGAGCTCATATTTTCCTCATTTCTAATCCAGGATAATCCAGTCAACATATTAATTCAAAAATGAAAAATTTGCACATTCATGCTTCTGGCATATGAACATATTTATAAGAACATATTTAAATGAAACTGATGAGCAATTTAACTGTTTAATGTGAGCTATATACGGATATATTCCTTCCTATACCGTTTCAAAATTCAATGTGCTAATTCGTTCCTTTACTTAATTTAAATTTTTAAAGTGTCTTTCTATTATATGATCTATACAACAATTATCATATTAACACTTTTACATAATTTCAAATATATCATATAAAAAGCAAAACCTTAAAAGAAATGAAAATTACATATTATATCTATTTTCCTTCCAAACAGCTAACACTTTTAATTCAAGACTTTGGCTGCAACGAAGGAGGCAGATTTCTTTCCAGTATATTTACATTTAGACGCAACTTGTCCACATGTGTAGGGTTAGTTAGCTCTTCCTCGGCCAGTCGTTCAGCTCGATTTTCCTGTATGGATTCTGAAAAAAGTAATATTTCTAAACGCAATACTCCACAATGATGCAGTGCACACTTACTATTATATGGAGTATGTCTGTCCGAGAGTATTCGCTCGAGGTTATAACCAATGAAACCCACGACACCAGCGATCGGTAGTGTTATGTAGACAGCATTGCGACGGAGTACCGCCATTAGGATTGGCCACATTATTCACAACTTACAAGCTTTTGATTTTTATTCAAGAAAATTGGTACTTTTTGGTATATTTATATAATTATAATATATTATTGTGGCTAGCACACTTAAAAATCCGAAATATTTGTAGATGTTTACCGGTGTGCACTTATTAAACAGCTGATTATAAGTTGGTTCTAATATTTTGACGTTTCGCACTCCCGCTTTTTCGTTTTAGTAGTATCACCCTGTGTCTAATTTAAATAACGCGCTTGAAATATTCGGTCGCGTATAAACAAAAGGCAAGTGTAACAAGTGGACAAGTTTATTGTTTTCTAAATAAATCAAAACAAAATGTGACTGTTTCAAATAGTGAGTGAATAGGTTTATAAATTTAATAACAAATTGTCCTATATGGAATTTAATGCCTGGCCAGCAGGTGATGAAAGTGGCCGAGCTAATGGAAACCAAAGAAAAGTGAACTTGATACATACAATTCAGAATGATTTTATTGTTAGAAAAGCACTATTTAGCGGTAAGTTTTTAAAGTACGCTAAAAAATTAAAAAATAACATTTGAGTTTTTACACACTTTGTTGCGCCAATATTTTCATCGTATACTATCGTATTTCTTAAAATTAATAGAAGTGAATTTCTCCTTTGAATTCTCAACTGGCGCGTGTATGCGTATCTGCCGTAAATGTGTGTCCCGACCATTTTGATGATTCGCCACGATTGCAATCTGCAACATGTATATGCGCACGGGCCGAGATTTACCATTTTCTACATGTATGGCAGTCCAACCTGAAATGTATTAGCTGTTAATATATGTATATAATATATTATTGCTCTAAATGGTCCCACCTGTTGGTTCGAAAAGTTCATGGTTTTGCAGTTCTTGCAAGTCATTAAAGTTTGAGCCGGTCCTTAAAGAAATACGCGACGGCGTATAGCTTTCATCGAGTTTGTAGTCGGCATACAAATAAACAGCACTGATTCGCGTCTTGCGATGGAATTGTACATTGACAAGGTGCGGCAGTTGACCATCCGACTGCCAATATGTGTCAATAATATTATCACGCAGACGTTCAACGCCAAATCCTGTGGAAGACATGGCATTACTAGATTCACTTACATATAACACATTGTATAGATCCATTTACAGATTTCTGTACAATAGGCTAGTACTCACCCGGTTTGCAAGACGATAAACTCCACACAGCTTGGTTGCCAATTTCACGCACTGAGCCGGAACGTTCAAGAGGTAATGGGTCCTGATTGCTGATTTCTTCATCGCCGTTACCTTCCATTATAGGAAAAATTGATCGAAATTGGGAATAATGACTTGTCTTCAATGAAATTGTAGATTTAGCTTACAAATACCGCAGTATAAAAAAGCAACTAGAATTTTTGTTTACTGATTTTGCAGGGGTAAAGAAATGTCAAATAGTGGTCGACCGGCATTGATCAGCTGTTTTCGTTGTTTTTCTTATTTCGATTTCGGTTAGGGTTGCCAGTAGCTCGTGTAATATATGAACGAAAAAGAGAGAGATACTTGTTTTAAAATATCAACTTAAATTTCTGTTTTACATCATAAATCACATAAAAAAAACTCGTAATGCAAGTATTTTTTAAAAAAGTTTAATTTCTGTTTAATCGAGTAATGTTACTAGAGTCTTTACCATGATTCAATTATAGAATTGAATTATTATTCAATCATAAGTCTTTATTATGTTAAATTCACAATATAATATTATATATTGTAAAAACATTGGCGATATGGCAATGTAGACACATTTCACGATTTACCTTTTGACATTTTCATTTTCAAGTTGTTAAATAGCTGAAATTTGTTTATTTTAATTTTCACCTGTGATGTGCAAAAATAAAAATTGAGATTACAATGAGTCTGGAGCAGGGTGAACATTTGTTGGCGTTGAAAGGTAAGTCTAAGAATAAATAAGTAACATAAAAGCTAACCACATGAGTTTGCAGTGATGCGGCTGACCAGGCCTACACTCATCGGCCCACAGGTGATTTCCTGCGAGAATCGTGATTTGCCTCAACAAACCTTTCGTCGCCGCATGTTGGAACACGAAAGTACCACTGTTGCTGGTGCGGAAACGCTAGCAGCGGGACAATTTATGCTACTGCCACAATCATTTGGCTCCATATATTTGGGTACTATGCAATAAGAACACATACATTTTTATGCCATTTGTGACTGTTAACTTTTTTGTGAAGGTGAAACATTTGCCAGCTACATTTGTGTGCACAACTGCACCACGTATTCCGTGGAAGGGGTTACAGTAAAGGCGGATCTACAGTCAAACACTACGCGCATCAATCTGCCTATGAATGAGAAGCAGACAACGACAACACTTTCGCCCGATCAAACTTTGGACGACGTAATACGCTATGAGGTGAAAGAGATAGGCACGCATATGTAGGTAGAAATAAAACATACGATGAGTTTATTAAATTGTATTCCGCATAATATTCCAGTTTAGTCTGTGAAGTAAATTACACCACGCCCGCTGGATTCCCACAATCGTTTCGCAAATTCTTCAAATTTCAAGTACTCAAGCCACTTGATGTAAAAACCAAATTTTATAATGCAGAGATGGATGAGATATACTTGGAAGCGCAAATACAAAATATTACCACTGGACCTTTTTGTCTAGAAAAGGTCGAATTGGACAGCTCCGAGTACTATACCGTGACACCACTTAACACGCTGTCCAACGGCGAGTCAGTGTTCTCCTCAAAAAACATGCTGCAGCCAAATAATAGCTGCCAGTTTCTATATTGCATTAAGGTAACTATAGATACGTGCAATTTGCATCCCTTTCCAAATAATAGTATTAAACGCAGTTTGGTTTTGTAGCCTAAAGCGGAAATCGCAAAAGATATTAAAGCTTTAAGGCAAGCAAATACGGTGGGTAAATTAGACATTGTATGGCGTTCGAATCTTGGTGAGAAGGGGCGTTTGCAGACCAGTCAGCTGCAACGTTTGGTAAATATTGTAAGATTTTGTTAAATTTATATTTAATCACAACTAATATATTCCAGCCATTCGAATACAAAGATGTGCGGCTTGAGGTTATCAATGCACAAAATATTGTGAAAATAGGTGAACCGTTCACATTTATGTGCCGCGTTACAAACACTGCCGAGCGCTTAATGGATTTGATGGTCAAATTAGAAACACAACTTGAATTCGGATGCGATTATAGTGGGGCAGCTGAGTTTTCGATTGGTAAATTAGCGCCAGGAGAGCAGCGTGAATTTCCACTTACAGTATGCCCAGCGCGCTTAGGTCTTGTAAAAATTAGTCCACTATTCCTTACAAATGTGCAGCAACAGGAACAGTATATAATCGAAAAGGTGGTTGATGTGTTCGTCGTCGATTCTGATTATCACGAAGATGAAGCATTCCAAGTAAACAAATTTGTGCGCTACGATAATGCGCTATCAGCACAAACAGAGGAACGCACACTTCAGCTACAAGTGGTCTGAAGGAGTTTAAGGGAAAATGTTAGGGCAATTAGTGTATACAGATGAATATTCAAGTGAAGTTATGGAACGACATTTGACAATTTTTAAATCTAAGTTATCGTCACTACCGAACCATTGTAATAGTTTAAATGTAATAGTACTTCTGTATATGTACTTACATGTCTATATTTTCATTAATCCTCTTTTAAGTGAAGATAATTGTCTCCCAGTTTGCAGCAAAAACCTTGCAACTCTTATTTACAATGTTAAACATCACTTTTGACGTGATAAGGTCTTATAATACGATTTAGCCGGTTGCACGCACGAAAAAATGTGTCGTTATCTTGCTCAATCGTCGTTATCTTGCTCATGCGCTGTTACCTTGCTTGAACTGCAAGCGAACGACAAAGAGCACAATCGGCCCCCGCATTCGGCAACTTTCGACATCTGGCTCTCTCCTACTTGAGTGAGCATATATGTGTATGTATATGCGCATATTTATATAAATTCGCATATTTGTATTTGCATATGCCTTCTTCCTGTGTGCATGGTAATGAACCATTTCTCTGTTGAGAATAGGACGATGATAAAAAAAGTACGAAATGAAAGGGGGTGTTTCGAGTGTAATGTGTCTTGAAAAAGGCAAATCGATGATGGTGCCTCTTAGTGTTGTTGACTTATTAACGTCTGATGCACAATCGAAATTGAACATATCTTTCAAGAATTTGATAAATGGTTCGTAATTTTTCACGTTTGTGTAAATGTAACTTGATCAATTTCATTGCGATTCCATTTACCTCCTTCTCTATATCCATACAAAATATCTATCAAACAAATAAAATTAAAATTTTGTTTTGAAAAATGCAACCATTCCATCAGTATTTTCTTATGAAGTTGTCACGTTAAACTATCGTCAGTAAACCGACTTTACAGACAACCTATTTTTTATTAAAAACTTCGCAGGTGAATATTTCAGCACACGCAATCCCAACTTCATCTGAAATTGAATCTATGTGTCCACGTACTTGAGCCAAACATTTGTTGAAGCCTTCAAAAGTTCATTGTACTTAATCGGTTATTAAACTATTGGCTGTCAAAATAATAAAATAAAAATTTCGGTACTTATCGGTGAATTTACAACTATGATAATGCGCTGCGGTGCACTCAATCAAAGTTGATTTGCATTCATTAAGAAATTGCATACTAAAATCTTAAAAGCAGTTGCGCCTAGGCATATAACAACGTGTAATATTTATGTATTTATGTGTGTATACAGGAGTTTGTGTTGATACACTGAAACACACACTTGCCACGGCATATCTTCACATATACATTTACATATGTATATTGCCGCAATTTGCTATTTTGGGTGAGAAAATGCCAATATTTTTTTATTTATTGCTTTATTTCTATTTTTTAATCATTACATCGCCTTTTGGCTCGTAAATCTTGATTGAGTTTTCGAATTTGTTTGAAGCGAAATTTACGATTAAGTAAATGTTTGCAAGTCTACGCATTTTTTAATATGTAACTGTCCGAAGCACATTTGTTGCATGTCGTTTGCAGTTTGTTGTTGTTGTTTTTTATAGTGTCCTCGATTGCTTGCAGGTGGCGACTTTTTAGTTCGTTGCTTGGAAGCTGTGGCGGTGGTGGGGCGTTGGCGGTGTAGGTGCGGTGCATGGCGAAGCAGGCTCGTTCGTGTGTGCATACATACATACACACCTATCTGTACATACATATGTAATTTATTAGATTTTGAGGAGATGTTTACAAGCCTGCGCTCATGTGCATACAAACATGTTCATATGCGTACACACATACAGATATGGTCATTAAAATAGGTACCCTCCACGTTCATATGGAAAATGCAAGTTTTTTAAATAAATAATAACAGACATTCAATTGTAAGTGGTTTTTATTTCATGGATTAAGATACAAAATAAATAAATACTGTGCGCGTACACTTCTGTTAGGTGTTCGGGCGAGCTCCTCCTCTTTTTTGTGAAGTGCGTCTTGATGTCTTAAACTAATGACAATGGGAACAAAAAGGAAATTTCCATGTGGTGACATTTTACAGGCGTCACTCCCGCTAGGACTGAAGAGGGGGTCCGCAACCTATCTGAGTGGCCGACACTCGTCAGTAATATTTCGAGACCAAATCTCTAAACAAAGGAAAATATGGTGTTTCGAAGGGTTGTGGCCTTTCACCATTGTTTTCAATTTCTACATATCGAGGCTCCCCAGCCACCAGAGGGAGTTTCCCTGGTCTTATACGCTGACGACTGTACGATAACGGCGTCGGCCAATGACATTGATGGCTTGAGCGCCAAAGTAAACGACTACCTTACCTACCTTTAACTATGTTTCACTGCGGGGAATGTACAACTTTCCACCACTAGGTCCACGGCGACCCTCTTTAGCACCTGGACAAAGGAGGGAAAACTGGAACTCAAGGTCAAAATCGCCGATACCGACTGTTAACAACTCCAAAATTTTGAAAGTTACCTTTGACAGCTTTCTCTACGCACATAACCGCAATTTGCTACTAAAGTCCAAACCGCAACAAGGTCCTCAAATCGCCAGTCGGCAGTACTAGAGGCAAAGACAAAAAAAATGTTGTTGGTGACATTTAAAGCAATTGGTCTGCTGGTCCCAAATTACGCTGCGCCTGTTTGGTGACTTGATTCTAGTGATACGTAGTGTACAAAGCTTCAGACATGCTATTCGGACAGCGACGAGATGCCCCCTGATATACCCACTACAACACCTTCATAACGAGCCACAGATGCTCCCTGTGAAGGACCACAGCAAACAGTTTCTGCTAAGGTGCTACAGCACGTCCCATCCATGTAGACACCTGCTTGAATCAGAGCCGCCTCCCAGCATGTTGTTGTTGTAGCAACATAAACATTCCCCATACTTACATACAGGGAATGCTGCTGAAGTGACAGTCCTTGGCCGGATATAAATCCGGTTCGTTTCGATAACGTAGAACCGACTGTCGTGGAAACGTCCCAGCATGTTTCGTTGCCGATTCGTTTCTTTAGATCTCCCTAAAGATTTTCAAAGGGGTTTAGGTCGGGTGACTGGCTTGGCCTATCTATAATTCCAACATTATTTTGTAAAACCCATTCAAGTACCAACATTGAGGAGTGTTTTGGGTCATTATCTTGCATATAAAGTCACCGGATTGGAATATTATTGCCATTGTAAATTAATTTATCCATTTTATTGGTTATGAGATGAATTGATCCTACTCCATACCAAGAGAAGCATCCCCAAATCACTGTTATCATGTTGCCGCCACGGCGCTTGACCTTTTTGAGAACCGCTGTGAGAACTCTTGTGCTTTAGGACATCTGACATTTCGTCCAGCATCAGTTCGAATGAAATTGTAAATAAAAAGTATTTTTGTTTCATCGCTCCAAAGTATGTTATACCATTTTTCCATTTATTATTACCATTTTTCGTACCCTCTTGCCTAAAACTTTTCTTCTTCCTTAAATTTGTTTGTTTCAATAGATGAACATTATGAGACGTACAGTTCTCGCTGATACTACGTGGTTGATTTTAGGTGCAATGGCCTGTGATGACTTAAAAGCATCCATCTTGGCAAGAGTTATAATAAAATTATCAGTAGTGGAACTAATTTTCTCTTTACCACCACGTCGTTCTGTGGATTTTTTGGGCTTTTACAACAAAACTTTCGGACCGTCCAAGTGACTCGGCGATAAAATTGTACGATTGCTTTTGTTTTCAAACTCAAACTTTTCCTCAACTGCGCAATGCTGCGCACAAACCACCTTTGCAAGAAATACATATTCACTTAATTAGTTAAAATGCGAGAGTTATCCGCAAGGCCACGCAAATTAACGCTTCATGAAAATAACCGAAGCTGCCAATAACGCAACTTAATATAACTGTTCTTTTAAATTCACAACGAAGCAGTGATGCCATTTGTAAAAAAGCGAAATTTCAATCAAAGCTTTCAATTATTCTGAACGTGATAAGGAAATCGATAGATGAAGGTAGCGTACCTATTTTGATGACCACATGTGTATGTACACATTTTCTTATGTGTGGACAATTTTTTGAAAACATTTGGTCGATGTAGTTTCTTATCGCTCGGAAAATAAATTCTCCACTGTCATTTGCATGCTGTATTGCTAGACGGGGTGGACGGCGTGCAAACTTAAAAAACTAGTAAGATTTATTCCGTGTTATTAAATCAGCGCAAAAGATTGTTGCCAACTTCCGGTTTAACTTAAATTTTCAATACACATGCATGCTACAGTACAGTGTTGGGAAAAATAATAGGAACAATCATTTCATCTTGTTTTTAATCTAAGTGCCGCAAGATGAGAAAAAGCTGATAAGAAATGTAAGGGAAGAAAAGTCGATAGGGTTAATAGCAGAATTGAAGGTCTTCGAAATTTCTTCTTTCAAGAGAATTTCATTAGATCGCGTTTGTACAAGTGTTGACAGAGCACGAGCATCACAAGTAACGAGTTGAAGCAACAAATGTTTTTTTTGTGTTTTTTGAGGTGTCACAAAGTTCTTTCCTCTCACCCATCCACTAAAAACCCAACTCAGCTCCATTTCCCTCCCATTGCGGGGCAACCGTTAGGTATTACTTTACGGGAGAGGGAGCGGCCTATTGCCAATCATGAAGATTTGCGCTGTTGTGTTACCGGCAAGTATAACTACATAAGCAACAAATGTTTCCCTGTATGAACGCGGCTTTACTAATACTCATTAAGATCTTCAAGCCAAATGTCATTTTTGGCAGCTTTTTTCCACTGCTATCAGCATATTTTTATTTATACCAGTTGCTTCATCTATTCGCTTCGTGCTAACACTTGGCGAATCGAAAAGGCCGTAAGTTTCAAAGTTCAAAGCAAGTTTGGCTACAACTGAGATATATAGTATGACCAAACTTTTCAACTGAGCGATGGAAATCCGTCAGTCGGTTCTACGTTACCCGACATGGATTTATATTCGGTCAAGGGTTGTTGCTTCAGCATCATTGCCTAAAAATGTATGCCGAGTATTTCTGTTGCAATAACAATCCAGTTTCTTGATCCGTATTTGTAGAAGCCAATTTCTTTCTGCCTTCATCTTCATCATAGCATCACTGTTCAGGGTGAACCATTGCTTCGGATATACAAGGTGAAGTCCAAAATAATCAAGACCGGCGTCATAAAAATGTTTTTGATGGCGCCATTTTTTTTAATGAGTTAATGTGTTGGAAGTTACATCCCTAGCGGACTTCCAGTGAAAGCTTGGTGACATTCGGTTCAGTGGAAGCGAAATTATTGGGTCTAAAATGTCAGTGTGTTTGTGTCATCGGTACAAAATGAGTTTCGAACAAAGAGCTAACATCAAATTTCGTTGTAAAATCGGTAAAACGTTTACCGAAACATTTGAATTGATGAAAAAAGTTTATGGCGATGATTGTCCATCTCATGCCAGAGTTCATGAGTGGTTTACACGTTTCAGAGATGGTTGAGAGAAGATAAACGAGAAAAATTATCACCGAAAACTCCATTGAATTTGTTTGTAAATTTATCAGAAATGAACCAAAATCATCGCTGAAATTCATGAAATCGGAGTTGAATATCTCCAAAACATCGATTTACTGCATTTTAACAGATTATTTGGTCGAAAGGTCTGTGCACGTTTCATTCCGCACAAGTTAACTGAGTGTTTCCAACATGAATTTGAAACTAAGCGTCAATGTGCCGAATGGAAGGCCCCAGACGAGCCACCATCCAAAAAATCGCGTTAGGAGAAATCAAAAATCAAGTCGATGCTCATTTGTTTTTACGTTTCCAAGAGAATTGTCGACAAGGAGTTCGTGACAACGGGCCAAACCGTTAATGCAATTTTCTATCTAGGCGTTTTGAAGCGTTTTTTGCATCGCATTCGTCGAATTCGCCCTGAATACCGCGGAGGAGGAAGCTGGCGCTTAATGCATGATAATGCACGATCTCATCTATCAACTCTTGTGACTGATTTTTTTTACTATAAATTGCATTTTAACCATCAATCACTCACCGTATTCGCCTGATATGGCTGCCTGTGACTTCTACCTATTCGGAAAATTGCATTTGGTCATGAAAGGAAAACGTTTTGCGTCCATAGAGGCCGTCCAAAAGGCTTTTACCGACATCTTGAAGGACATTCCAGTCAATGACCTGAAACACTCTTTCGAAAAGCTTTTAGATTTTTAGATCGCGCGAAACGTTGTATCGAGGCAGAGGGGACTATTTTGAATAAATAAACTCGGAGTTATTAGAACAAACTCCTGTCATTTGTATTTCAGCTCAGTCTTATTTATTTTGTACTTCACCTTATAATTCGCCTCCACGTCTCTCGGTCTTAAGCTTCTCTTTTGACATCAGATATGCCCATGTTTCGTATGTCTTCTTCTACGTCATCCATTTTCTATCTATCGCCTTGTGAATTTGCTTCGAAGATCTTTTTTGTGGTTCTACTTTCTATCTTCAAATGAGCTAAAAACTGATTCCAGTTTAGAAGTTTTAAAGCTTAACTATTCGGTACAGGTTGGTAGAAGTCGAACTTCAACTAAAAATCCATAAAAACCAAAGTAATAATAATTGCCAGAAAACACCTTTTCCATCGAAATTCGAAAAAAGTGCGATGTGTGTGGATGAAAAAAATGTGTGATGTTGGCATTCGATGGAAAACAGTAGTAATAAGTACGACGACTCCCGAACACAGTACACAAATAGGTAAATTAAGTATAATAGAGGCTGTATCGTCATGATCGTGACTATGACTCAAATATAGAAGTCCGGTTAGTGGACACTTCTTAAAAGATTTAAACATCTCATAAACGTTCCGAAGGGGTGGAAGCAAGGGTCTGCACAAGACTGACGATGATGAAATCTTCCTAAGGACAAATTCAAAATGTTCACAGGCATTTTGATTGGTCACTTCAGAATGTGAAGTCATTTGCATGGTTCGGGATATCGTCTAACGACTGCTGTCGATTAACTTGTCTCCAGAGACGAAGTCACAAAAGCATCTCGACCCGTTAGGGTCAGAAGGTAGCACATACTCAGAGGTTTATCTAAAGAACTCGGTCTGGGTGAGGTATTGTGAAAAATAGAGTACACAATTTAAGGGGGGACCCTCATTTATCGGGTCAAAAAAATCGATTTTTTGGAAATAATTTTAATCTATTCTACAACTATTTAAGAATATACTTTCAAAATTTCAAGTCGATATCTGTATTTTTGAAGGAGTGACAAAATTTTTAACAGGACGCGACGGTTGGCCTGATCGCCTGTATCCAAAACTTTAAACGCGTTTTTCTCGAAACATCATTTTTCGATTTTGTGTACACAATTGAGAACGCTGTATTGAACCAATCAGGCTTTACAATAGCTCATTTTAAAGATAATTAAATTGTTTTCAATGTGACATTAAGTGTTTTTAAAAAAAAAAAGATTTTCATATTTTTTTGTAATTTTAAAGTCAATTTTTATGCATGAAAAATCACTTTTAACATAAAACTGGGTAAAAAATATCAATTTCGACATTTTTTTTTTAAATCAAAATGTCACATCGAAGGTATTATCCTAAAGTTTTAAAAAAAATTTGGTTTTTTTATTTCAGAAAAAAATTCAGAGCGCTAGAATGTACACAGATAGAATGAGGTGCCATGGACGAGGTGTATATTTCCATACTTAAAATGTTTTTTTTCTTCTCCGAAAATTTTTGTAGACAGTCAAGACATTTATTAAAGTACTTTATGAATTACAAAACGTTTGAAGTTATTTTACCTGAGAAAAAAATTCCCAAAAATGATGCATTTTTCGACCGTCTAAATGACCCTTAAGATCTATTGAGGTGCATATCTTTATTTTCGTACCAATCTGTCTATTAAGGGGGGAAGCTGGTCTAGAGCGCAAAAAATGGGCATATTTTATGAATTTATTTTGACTCAACAAAGGAATCAATCGAAAATCTGTGAAATAGGTTTAATATATTAATATAGCTTTCATGGTACAAATACAAAATTTTTCGTCTGAATTAATTTCAAAATGGCCGCTGTCCAGCAGTTCTCCTAAGGCGCCTTTTTTTCTAGTGGGTCCATTGCCGAAGACGTAAACTCCTTAATTTTTGTCCTGGATCAAAAAATAAAATTTTTTTAGTTTCTATATAACAACAGAAAGAGACGTACGTAGGATTTTTTCGATATTTTGTTTTTTCGCGAAATGGTGCACGTTTGAACAAAAAGTTACAATTTTCACTATAAAGAACGACATAAAATTGTTGATTAAAAAAAAACTATGTAATATAAATAAAAAATCCTACGTACGTCTCCGGAGAAAGGTATTTCGAATGTATTGTCAAAATTTCGTAAGAATCGGTAAAGATTTGTTCGAGTTATGTCTTCGGCCAGTTTAAAAAAAGTGATTTCGAGAAAAACGCGTTTAAAGTTGTAAGTATTGTAAAATCATACCTGCGAGGCACTGCCGTCGAATGAAAAATTTGGGCATTTAGACATTTTTGCTGGCATCCCTCATTTGGTATATTATTTCTAAGACCCTAAAGCACCTTTTAAGACAAAAAAAAATTTTTCGATTTTTTCAAAATTCTAGACCAGCTTCCCCCCTTAATCTATCTATCTAAGTAAACATTTAATACTCTATCTAACTTTGACAAATTTGCTTGCTTGTAGTAAATATTTAACTTTGTTTTTGTAAAATGTGGTATTAATAGTCATTTTGATCCCTCATTAAAAACTGTAATGCTTGCAATATCGTCTCACGTTTTTGCATTGTAATTACACTATTTATTTTTTATTTTTTTATAATTGGCGCGCGTACACCCTTTTTGGGTGTTTGGCCGAGCTCCTCCTCCTATTTGTGCTGTGCGTGTTGATGTTGTTCCACAAAATAGAGGGACCTACAGTTTCAAGCCGACTCCGAACGGCAGATATTTTTATGTGGAGCCTTTTCATGGCAGAAATACACTCGGAGGTTTGCCATTGCCTGCCGAGGGGCGACCGCTATTAGAAAAATGTTTTTCTTAATTTTGGTGTTTCACCGAGATTCGAACCAACGTTCTCTCTGTGAATTCCGAATGTAATTACGCACCAACCCATTCGGCTACGGTGGCCGCCGTAGTTTACGTCCGAAAAAAAACTCGAGAAGCAGATCATCCGATTTCTATTTAAAATCGGTCGCTGAACCCGAGCATCCACATAATTTTTTTTGTGATGTAGGTTGCGATATAATGTTAATTAACGTCTGGGGCAGTTTAAATACCCTAATTCTCTGCTCTTTTGGTGGTATAGTTTTGAAGAGTGCTATTTCCTGTAGTCACTTCGCTGGATATAAAAATTTCCGGGATGGTTTGTCGAAAGCTCGCAATCTTATCCTTGATAAACCCGGACAATTGCAAAGGTAGTAAAGGAGTTTATGGTGTTATGATTTTTGGACGGAGAAACTCCAACCTGATAATATCATAGTTTTAATTACTACCGGCATTATTTAAAAGATTTTTCTTCTAAGCCAAACTTGGGAAGTGGTTCTTTGATTATTTGGGATGGTTTCAGTTACCAAACCAAGACTCCCGTGTAAAAAATTTCCGGACGTATGAACACAGAAGGTTACATAAATCTGTTACAGAAAATCTTGATTAACTTTATGTAGGACCCTTCAGATAGTAACGCAATATTTCAGCAAGATAACTTTGCCGAAATGCGTCTCCTGCCAACCAGCTGGCTGGAAAAACCAATTGAAGTATTGGATTGGCCATCAGGATTTCCGGACTTAAATCTGATCGAGTATGTGTGGGTCAACTTTTCTCGCTGGAAGACGTAAATTTCAGATGGTAAAATAGCTATTTTACGCCGGAGTTTTTGAATAAAGAATTTACAATCTGCGCATTTGCGTCACTGCAGGCGTGAAAGTAAGAAATTCAAACAATTTGAGGCAACAGTCAGCAACATAAACTTCACAATTGCCGTTCAGTACAAATAATAGTAACAACAGTTGGAGCACTTCCAATACACAGGAATTTAGTGAAAGGATGCTAATTTTTCTATAGGGCGCACTTGAATGATCATTTCATAATGATCAAAAGTAAAAGAAATTACAACTGCTTATAAAATCTTATCTAATTATGATTTCAATACTTCAAAATATTAAATTTGTATGAAAAAATCGGCTCCAAAATGGATTGCTGCTTCGGAGCAGGATTCTACTCTAAATCCCTACAATTGTCCAAGTCAATGAGCCTTGCAGACAAAGCTAGTTTATTCTAGGCAAAATTGCTATATTAGTAATCATGGAAGCCTGAAAGTCCACCCCTCACATCATGCAAGCTGGAGCCAAAATAGATATCTTCACCGATAGTCAGTCTGCTTCAATCATAATAACTTCCAAACTTGTAATGCAGTGTATGGAGGACCTCAGTTCGCTGCGGCTCTATGTCACTCTAGTGTGGGGCCAGGCACATCGAGGGTAGCTAGAGGGCGGATGAGCTTGCTCGGCTAGAATCCTCAATAAACTCGATCAAAGTGGAACCAGTAAAATTTCCCTTTAGCCGGATTAAGGCGGAATTAGGTTCTCATTATTAAAGCATTCCCGTTAGATGGTGGAAGGATCTGTGCAATATTTAGGAAAACATAGTCTGATTATGACGCATCAAAGGCCAAACAACTGCAACAACAACAACATGAAGCAATGAATTTATTTAGTTAATTTAGAGCCACCGTAGCTGAATGGGTTGGTACGTGACTACCATTTAGGGGTGCGTAAGTTCGAGTCTCCGTGCATGAAACTCCAAATGATAGAAAAAGTTTTTTCTAATAGCGGACGCCCCTCGGCCGGCAGTGGCAAACCTCCGAACGTATTTTTGCCATGGAAAAGGTCTTCATAAAAAATATCTGCCGTACGGAGTCGGTTTAGAACTGTAGGTCCTTCCATTTGTGGAACAACATCAAGACGCATACCACAAATAGGCTTCTCTTCGCCTCGGCCAAACTCCCAACAGAAGTGTACGCGCCAAGTATTTATTTACTTACTAATTTAGAACTAGGTGAGCTAGCTTTCCCCATTGATCGTTTTTAAAATTTCCTTTGGCAAGATTAGCATCGGAGGAAAAACGGAAAAAACTGAATTGTTATACTTTGCTCTAGTTTTTTATCCAGTGAGCAAATCGTTATATGTAAATTTGAACAAAAAATGAGTATTTAATCATTATTACCAGATTTTAAAATTTGCGATTAATTACAATGATAGATTTCTGAGTTTTATTGTAATCATAAATAGAGGAACATATATTTTTTTGTCAAACATTAAACTTATTTTTGAGTGCCATTTTTTCGCTCTGGAATAATGCTTATTTTGTGGGTGGCTACTTTGTTGATCGGAAGAAATCATAATTTTTTGAGCTTTTTCATAAAAAATTATGACTTTTTAAAGTTTTATTTGTTGGATGGAAAATAAAACTCAATTCCTGTGCGTTATTTTTTCTCTCAGAAATAAAAGTTAGTTTTTGAATTTTACCATTTTTTTTGGCAGATCGATAAGCTCTTTTCATTTAGACTTCACACAGAAGAAAAGCAAATATCTGCCACTACATATTGGGTTGGGGAAAAATTAATGTCGTATTTTGTCAATTGAGCGCGACATTTAAACATATCTTGCGTTGTACTTATTGCATCGGGTCACACTAAACGGCGATTTGAAGACGACAATCTGTACTACAAGTGTCTCTGTCTCTTGACAGTGTTGTGATCGTACGTTTCAGTCTTAAGTTATAGCGCGTCAAAGATGGAGTCCACCAAGCAAGAAATTCGTCATATTTTACATTTTTACTACCTTAGAGGTAAAAATGCAACGAAGGCGGCGGCAAAAATTTGTGAAGTTTATGGGCCTGATACTGTAACGATTCGCACAGCACAGCGTTGGTTCGATCGATTTCGTTCTGGTGTAGTAGATGTCGAAGATGCACCCCGTACTGGTAGGCCAATCGTCGTAGAGACTGATAAAATCGTTGAAATTATCCAAAGAGACCGGCATGTGAGCATTCGATCGATTAGTCAGGAACTAGGTGTAGACCACAAAACCGTTTTGCAGAAGATTGGATTCCAAAAAAGCTGGATGTTTGGGTGTCACACGTGTTGACGCAAAAAAATCTCTTGGACCGAATCAACGCTTGCGATTCTCTGCTAAAACGGAACGAACTTGACCCAGTTTTGAAGCGGATGGTGACTGGCGATGAAAAGTGGATTACGTACGACAACGCCAAGCGAAAAAGATTGTGGTCGAGAATTGGTGAGCCCGCCCAAACCATCGCCAAGCCCGGATTGACCGCCAGGAAGGTTATAAAGGGGGGATAATGAAGTTGCCTTCTAAATGGCAACAAGTTTGCGAACAAAACGGGGCATATTTGACTTGAATCGGATAATTCTAAGTACGTTAAATAAAGCGTCACATTTCGATCACAAATACGACATTTCTTTTTATATACATACATATCTGATTTAGAAATTTGTACTGGCTTATGGGCAACCAATCAGCCTTATCCATATACAATAAAATTCTTTTATATAAGCAGGTGCTTAAACCAATTTGGACCTATAGGATCCAGCTATGAGGCTGCTCAAGCTCAACCAACATAAAATCTATACAAAGATTCCAAAATAAGGTACTACGATGCGCTGTTAATGCTCTTTGGTACGTCCGCAACATCGCTATCGTACGCCACCTTGGCATCGAATCAGTTGCCACTTCGATCAACATCAACGCTAAGTCTCATATGGAAAGACTGTGCCACCATGTAAATAGCGAAGCTTCAGCCCTAATTGACGCCGGTAAATGGAAAGAAAGGCTGAAACGAAAAATAACCGCACCAACTCACGCAGTAGCCCATTTCCCTGCAAGTCTAGTGCAGAGTATTTTTAAATTTAGTTGTATTGTTCAAAATTAAATTCAAATTGTTCGTTAGTTTATAATTTATTAACTAGTTACAATGTAAATAATAATAAAAAAAAAAGATCGATAAACTCAAATCGCCACACCTCACCTAAACTCGTCTCTGCTCACCTTACACACACATACATACTTACATAACTATAGCACAAGGACTTATGGACAAGTTTAGAAAACTTCAGTGTTTCTAATTTAATTTTAGTAATTTTATTATGATAATATAGTTCATTCTACTACAAGAATTATATAAATTCACATTTCAAAATTCAAAAAAAAAAAAATTGTAAAAATTTCGAACTTTTTAATCAGAACTTATAGAAAATTTTGGAGTTTGCAGCTTTATAGCTCATTAAATTTTGCATAAGAAAGTATAAGTTTGAAGTGGTTCAAAAAGCGTTCTCATATATTTTTTCTATTTAACAAATGCTCGAGATTTTCGTATATGGAAAAAACATCTAAAACCGTTAGCTAAAAACAAACAAAAATATATATACAGCGCACACTCGATAACGTGAACTAATTCAAACCAAGGCAGTTCACGTTAACAAAAGTGTTCACGTTTTGGAATGCCCAAAACGACTAAGTAAATATATTTATTCACATTTAAATTCACATTTTATTCTTGTTTTCGTTACATATTAATTGAAAATTAAGTCATACGATGGTTTTATTTAAAAAAATCAGTCATCTTTTTTTGTATCTTCTATTTTCTAAAACTTGAAGCACAGCTTTCTCCCTTCACCGTCTTAGCACACTCATATCATTTTGATCGACGTCTTCATGACCTGCCCATATTAACGCCTTGTTGAAAATTTCAACTGCTTCAGTCGGCTTAGTTTCCTCCAGTTGCTCTGATACGCTGTCATCATCGGATTCGTCCTCTTGTTGATGATCGTCATCTGCATTGACCTTCTCGATACCTTCGCTCCATTCATGAATGGCTGGTAACTTGAATTCAATCTGAAATTTTTAATAAAAAAAAGTTTTTTCAATAACCCACCTACATATCTTTGAGCATATCTGCGAACACGAACGAACCTCAGGATTTAAACTACTAGGGAGATCGACGGTGTTTATCATCAAAGAGCGAAGTTCAGTTTCGCATTTTTCTTTTAAAACCGCCAACGGAACATTATCTTCCAAAATTTAGCTAATGTTGCTTCACCAACACGAAACCAAGCCGCATCCAAAAGATTTATAGCTGTTTTTAAGTTCATTTCTTTCAACGACTCGAGCAAATCAGACTTTGTCGCTGCTATTGAAGCTGTTTCTGTAACGCAACTTAGTGATTTTTATTGCATTCTGATCCATCGGTTGAATGAGGGGAGTAACGTTTGATGGCATAAACATTGCCGAAATTTGCCCATTCTCCGTTGTCAGTTCAGCTTCATTTGGGTGAGAAGGAGCGTTGTCAATTAGGAGGAGAGCTTTCGTATAGCTTTCAACTTTAAAAACGATGTAACCTTAAAAAACAACAAGTTAACTTTAAAAATCGGACAAAACTTAAAAGGAGTATTCACCTGTGGAACAAATGACTCATGAAACCATTGCTTGAAAATAGCCGACGTCATCCAGGCGGATTTCGAGCTCTTATAGTCGGTGGGACACTAAGATTTTTGAAAGCAGCGTGGATTCTTTGCCTTTCTGACCATAGGCACTTCTAGTGTTGTTGGACGCCATCTGACGTTTCCATTGACATATTTTACCATAAATGCACACAGACCGCTTCAAACGGCGAGCCATATTCATGTTGTTTACAGTGGCTTTCAATTTTAATGCGATTATAAAGGGTTTTCCAACAACAGGTTTTATTTAGAATAGCCCGCTATTTCGGTAGTTGTCACTTTTGAAGCAGTTATTTTTTGATATTTGACAAGTAGAAACTACGCCATTAATAAAAATGGAACGATACACGCTTAAACAACGCATTGAATTTATTAAAATTCACTATAAAAGTGGTGAAAATTTGGCAGAGACGGTTCGTAAAACTCGAACATTTTTGGGTCATCGTGAAGCAACTTGTCGGGCCGCAATACAGAAATTGATGAAAAAATTCGATTTATAGGGACAAGTTAGTGATGTGAAAGATAAAACCCGTGCACGTCGCTCAAGAACAGTCGAAAATATTGCTGTTGTAGCCGAAAGTGTTGAAGAAAACCCAGGTTTGTCCATTCCTCGTCGTTCTTTGGAATTTTGCATTCCACAAACGTCATTACACCGTAGTTTGCATAAAGATTTGGGTCTTAAGGCTTATAAAGCCCAGTTAACGCAAGAACTCAAGCCGACCGATCATCAACAACGTCGTGTCTTTGCTGATTGGGTCGTTGAAATGCATGAAAATGATCCAGAATTCCAACGAAAAATCATCTTGAGTGATGAGGCCCATTTCCACCTCGGTGGCCTCGTCAACAAGCAAAATTGTCGGATCTGGGGCTCAGAAAATCCAAGACTTATTGTTGAAAAGCCTCTCTATCGTCAACGTGTGTCATTGGACTTTAGTTTTTCGAAAATGAAGCTGGATCAACAATTACGGTGAATGGATTGCGCCATCGAGAGATGATTAACGATTTTTATGGCCGGAATTGGATGGTATTGATCTGGACAACAACAATTCAACAAGACGGCGCTACGTGCCACACAAGCAACGAAACCATTGATCTTTTATCAAAATAACACCTCTTATTGGAAAACCCTTTATATACCATCAGCGTCAAAATAAAGTGAAAACCACGTATTGATACATTTTGTCTATTTATTTATTTTACAATTTCAATTATTTTTTATAAAGATATATGTAGTTAATACTACAACAACTACCATATAAAGGAAACTTTCGAACTTTCGCCAAATTTTCATCAAAATTTCAAACTTTTTACTCGGAACTGGCAACTGGTTTTTTATGAGAAGATTTTTCATGGCAGAAATACACTCGAAGATTTGCCATTGCCTGCCGAGGGGCGACCGCCATTAGAAAAAAACTTTTTCATTTGGTGTTTCATGCACGGAAATTCGATCCTGTGCTTTTCCGAATGGTAGTGACGCATCAATTTATTCGGCTACAGCGACCGCATTTGTGCGATTCTTTTTTCAATTTTTGACGTGGAATAATATGACCAAAATGCATCGATGAATTAAAATCATTATATGCCGAGCAAGCACCAACCTTAAGCACCGTGAAAAACTGGCACAGGAAGTTTCGCGTGGTTAGTGTTCGCTCAATTTTCGCTGCTCGACGAATTTCGGGAAGGTCGCCCAAATCAGTTGTTGTGCCAAAAAATATCGGTGCTGTGCGCACCTTGAGTAAGCAAGATCGTCATGTCACATACTGTGAGATTGGGGTATCCCTGGGCATTGGCATGACGAGCAGTAATAAGATTTTCAGTTATCAACTTGTGGTAAAAAAGATGTATTCGCGTTGGATGCCATACAATTTAAAAAACGCCTTGGCAAAGTGATCGGAAATCGGCTCAAACGAGTGCACACCTGTACTGACTGTCATGGAGAACATTTTGAAAAGCAATAAAACTGTTTTCAACCTTTAATGTTAATTCATCCATTATAAGAAGAAGAAGAAATATATGTAAGTCCTCGTGCTGCAAGGTCTTGGGGTCGACTCAAAACGTTGACACTTACTAAGTGTCTCCGTAAAACTCATCATTTCGATACTGGATTTTCAGATTTTTTGTCCATTAGCGATTGTAATTTTCCATGATCGAACTTCAAAGTTCACACATGACAGCTGTCATACAAAAACGCCGTATGTCCGATACAACAACAAAAAATCGTTAAACTTCAGAAAAGCAGACTTAATGCGACACCCATTACTTGGACAGGCTCATGGGATTCCATTTTCTTTTTATCAATTAATCAAAGGAAAATATTTTCAAATGTAACGACGATAAGTTTTAATTTTCTGTGCGAACCCCTAAAATTTTTATGACATTCGAATGCTTCTGAAAAATCATCACTCGGTGCACGCCGATGCAATCACGTGCACATTTTCTCTTAATAATGCCGCATCGTTGGACGTTTTTCCATTTTGATTGAGTATCAATTTTTAATGGTCGCCTCAATTCAGCCATAAGTAAAAATTTTTGTTTTGTGGCAAATACGTTTTAATGATCCATTCAATGTGCAATGTGCATTGCAGCGGCGATAAAGCAATTGCGACTATAAAGCCGGAAATATAAAAATGCGCCGAAGATTATGCCTGTTTTTATAACTGCATTGGCAGTAGCAGCAGCTGCAGCATTTGCAACAGCATTAGCCGTAGCCGTAGTGACAGACAGCTTTGGTTATGGCAGCGGTGTCAACTAATGCACGCTCAAACTGTCCAGCGTTGTGCGCAATTGCGTGCGCTTTCAAAGTGATTGCGGCGTAGGGGGGTGGGAGGTGTAGGGGGATAGCGGAGCTAGGCAATGGATGCGATGGACGGCGCTGGATTGACGCGATGCTGATGCGTCGACTTTTGCAATATTTGCTGTTGATTGGCTGCAAGAGCAGATTACTTGCGGGAATGTCTGTTTAGACAGATCGTATGGCTGAGTGTGGTTGGGTGAGGCTTTGCGGCAGACGCTCGCACGCATGCGCGCATTCACTTGGGAATAAATTAACGCTGGAAATATAAAAAGTCTGCACTATTCCCTATCTTGTGTTTTTGTTTGTTTTTTAGTGTTTTTTGCTTTTTTCGCTTTCAACCACTTTGCGGCGCACAGCGCTCATTTTTATCGCTGCGCGTAATGCGCTTTATTTCATCGACTACAGACCATCGGTATTGCAGAGTGTGTATTGTCAATTGATTTTGAGTGCGATGCAAGCATTTCCCTACCTTGCGTACCCTTGTGCCATTCAGCTAACATCTTTTTCCCTTTAGTGATGTATTTGCGCACGGAATTCAGTCAGCACGTCAATTGCGCGTAATGCAAAAATTCCATAACAACATCGCGGCAGTAAAGACTTTAGTAAAGGCGAACGCGCAAGCGTCGCGATGCCATTTGGGCATTTATCGCTCCCGTGGATAGTTAATACTCCGCGCTGCCGCCGGCTCCTCACCTACATCAGTTAATGACACATTAAAAACGACTGCCATTGCAAATATCCGCTTGCATTGCTGCTGCTGCCGTTGTCCGTTTCTGCTTTTGCTCCAGATCAGCGTCACAACGATTGCTTTTGTTGCCGCCGCCGCCGCCGCTGCGCTGCCGATGAACAGTCGTCCTGTGGTGACACTTTGACAACTTAATTCTTTCGCTACACTAAGCAATTGAGTTGAGTAGAACATTTCCTTTAGAAAAAGAAGTCATCCGCGGCTTTTACGCACAATTGCCCGTACACATCCGTATATGTATGTATGTATTGTATACGAGATAGCGGCTATGTTTTGCCTTTAGTTACGGCTTTTATGAGACCCTCATCAAGTAGATAATTAAGTAGTTTTCCATCAGTTCCTGCTATCTCCCTTATTTCTCACGTCTCTTACTTTACCCCATCCTCTCTATATTGGCTAATCACCTTGACTAAGTGTAGTGGAATTTATAGCGGCAAATCTGCTTTGCCACATGAATGAATGCGCTCATTTAATTGGCAGCAAATGAGTGTTAAACCGACGGAAATACCTTGAAACATTAAAGCTCATTAATTGATACGTCCCGGTATAATCCAAATTCATAGGATGTGATAGGTTTTATTACCGTACAACCGTTAGAAGCTCTGAAACTATTGCATTAATTTTGCAGCGCTCATTATCCTCCTTATGAATTGTAAATTTGACGAAGTGACCGTACAAACATATATACTTTAGATGCATGAACACAAGCGATGAGGAGGTTTCGAATTCTGTTTCTTATATTTTACAAGGAGGCGCAAAATGAATCATCCAATTTCGTTTTTGAATAACTTTTTTACTAAATAAAAAACAGAAAAAATAGATTTCGAGTGATACTCTTCAATGCTTAACTGTTTGCATACTGCAGCTGTCTATGTAGTTCACAAGTGTCAAATATGATTGACGTATGACGCCATTTGCAAAAATTATAAATCTTCCGATAGGGTGATTAAGTTTGTGCCATCTTGCGCAAAGGTCCGTCCATAAACCATTTAAAAGTCATTTTAAAGTCAGGAACATATTGAGTTGGGGAATAAGTTCATAGCAATTTTATATTTTCTTTTATTTTACGATTTGGCAAATGGCAATGAAATACTTTACTTATCTTATCTTACTCGTAATAGTAAGAGCGACGGGCGATATGTATACATTTTAGAGCTAAAATCAAATTGTAATCTTTAAAATTTTACTATCAAATCCACTTAAAAAAAAAAATTTCTAATTTAAATCCATTTAAATAATTTTATTCATTCAGTAGAACTCTTTCGTTCATTGTATTTTTGAGTTATTTAATTAATTATTAGCTTTGAGGCTTAGAAATGGAATACCCAGGAGGTAAAAAGCAACATTTTCGACACCTTTTCATCGAGGTCAAACAGCTACCGAAGCAGCCCGGGACATTTGCGACGTGTGTGGAGAAGGCTAAAGCATGGAAATGGTTTGCAAAGTTCAAAAATAGCGACTTTGACCTCGATGAGGCGTCCCGTAGCGGAAGGCCTTCTGAATTCGATGAAGAATGTCTCAAATCACTTTTGAAAGGAAACGGTCGCCAAACCAGTCGTTAATTGGCGGAAAAAATGAACTGCGATTATAAAACGATTCTCAATCAACTTCATTCAATTGGGAAAATTGGGAGCCTTGGTGCCTCACGAGCTCAACGAAAAAAAAAACAAAGAAAGTCGGCTTCAAGTAGCTTCTCAGCATCTCGCCCGCCATCGAGCAACACGCGATCATAAACAACGCTGCTTGTACCGAATCTTAAAGTGAGATGAGAAATGGTGTCTATACATTAATATGAAGTAAAGAAAGGAGTGGGTGGCTCCAGGAAATGCGCCAATGCCGAAAGCCAAGCCGGATCTTTATCCAAAGAAGATCATGACATGTGTTCGGTGGGACTGGGAGGGCACGGTGCACTGGAAAATGCTCGAAAAGAATGCCGCGGTCAACAAGGAATTCTTCATTGCCCAACTACGGCACGTGAATGCGGCTATACGACTGAATATACGTGATCGACATGGTCAAACTATACTCCTTTTATTTGTCGAAGCCGTACTCCAAGAGCTCGAACGGGGGGTCCTTCAGCATCCGCCGTATTCTATGGACTTTGCACCGACCGATTATCATCTTTTCCGCTGCCTGTCAAACCATATGAATGACGTTACCTTCGATAACAAAGAGGTCCTTGAAAACTGGCTCAACAACTTCTTTGACATCAGACCAGGCGATTTTTGGCGGAAGGCCATCAACAAATTGGTCGAGAGGTGGGAAGGCATTGTAAACAGCAACGGCGAATGTATAATTGATTAACTTATTGATATAATTATTGTTTTTTGTTAAAAAAAAGTCTTCGGCTAAAATGCTACGAACTTATTACTCAACCTAATATCACTGATACTATTCGACAAAAAAAAATGTTTTTTGTTTTGAAGGCAGTTACGCTTTGGTTGGATACACCATCATTCAACGTATCTCCATTTTTTAATGCCCTTTAAATTACTTCTTTTCTTGAAATTCTGAAAACAAGCGTTTTTTAAATCCTCTCGCCATACTTGGACAACAGCTATTAGTTGCTTAGTCTGAAGAATATTCTGGAAGCGAATGTAATTCCTAACCTAAATCGTGCAATTCTGCTATTGCGGCTGTGGGCTTTTGCGCCGGTGTGTTATCCTAGTGGAAGAGAACTTTTCCGCGCCAAATGTGGTCGTTTTTGCTTCTTGTAACTGTCGATACGATCCAAAAGGTCTGCATAGGAATGCAGTTATTAGGAAATTGAAACAGTTTAAGGGCAGTTACAATTGGCAAAAGATGGGGTATTTCGCCTAGAGTTGTATTTTGGCTCTGCAATACCATAATAAAGCCAATATTGTTATATGGAGTAGTTGTGTGGTGGAACTCACTGGAGGCGGATGACATAAGTTAAGAAGCTGGAGAGAGTTCAAAGGTCTGCACTCATTGGAATCGATGTTAAATGTGGTACCTGTAGACATCGCAGGCAGAATTGCCGCTGCACGTACCGCAATCAGACTGAGGGGTTCGGGCATAGGCTCAATCTCACATATAGGAACTCAAGCACCCTTAAAAACTTTGAGTTCATCCCCCCACCGACGGATCAATGTGTACCATCGCTTAGTCCAAGTGGAACTTTCTCCACCCATATTCCATCAAGAGGGAGTGAACCGGGGGCAACACCTGGGGCAGGGTCTGGTTAACCTGTTCAGGGATGGCGCGAAGTTGGACGGTATGGTTGGAGGAGGAATATTCTGCACTCGAATTCTGGTATTCTGGTGCACTCGAAACTGGTCAGGGAAGGCCTGGTCTCACTACATAGTGACATTGTTGAAAACTGCCGACGGGTTGGCCAGCCAAGAGACCTGTGAGGTAGTGTGCTCGCGAAAGGAGAGGATCGGGATCCCTTTGACAACATGCGCCCTCCTCCTGGAAAGATGGGCTTTGCACCAACTCAGTGAGCGCTGGGCAAGCACACGAACGTGTAAGGTCGCGAAACCCTTCTGGGATATTCTGAGGATGATAAAATCTCAGCTCTCAAATTTTGTGGGCATCCTCACGGGACACTATCCGCGGGGTATACATTCCGTGAGACTCGGAATAACTTCGAGTCCTTTTTGCGTCAGCTATATTCGGCGGCCGCCGTAGCCGAATGGGTTGGTGCGTGATTACCATTCGGAATTCACAGAGAGGTCGTTGGTTCGGAGTCGGCTTGAAACTGTAGGTACCTCCATTTGTGGAATAACATCTAGACGCACACCACAAATAAGAGGAGGAGCTCGGCCAAACACCTAACAGAAGTGTACGCGCCAATTATTTATTTATTTTATATGGAGAATGAGGTGGAATCATCTCAGTACCTGCTCCTTAGCTGACCCACTCTCGCGGGAATAAGATTTAAGCATCTTGGTTCTCACTTCTTTTTTGCGCCTGTTGACATAGCAGGTCTTGATAACAAAAATCTGATGAACTTCATCAGCTGCATAAAGCAGCTAACACAGCCGCAAATTAGTCACCGTTCATAGTCCACAAATACTTAACCCCTCACCTTTTCGTGCTTTCGTTTTCCTTCACCGCTTTGGAGCGGGCGCTCCGTTGGTGCTTTTTGACAGAGTGGAGTACCTGGGACGTATCCTTATGGGGGTCTTATGTGGAAGCCCAACATTGAGGAGAAAATTAGCAAGGCAACAGCCTTGCATAGTTGCAGGGGCGCTTTCAGCTAAAAATGGGGTCTTTCGCTTAAAGCTACGTAAGTCATCTCGCCTCGGCTTTGTTAATACTCCACTACCTTTGATGAATTTAAGAGTTGTAGGATCGAAGAAGAAAAATGCCAGACTAGCTTAGAAAAAATTTTAGCGGTAGCTTCTTCTAAAACCTGATATTTTTACACCTCTTCGAAAATAGGCCTGGAATGTAAATTGAGGTTGAACTCCGTTGTAAGGGCGAATGAGCTTGAATATTTGTGGGCGAGGGATATTGTGGTGTTCAAGGCAATGAATTGGCTGTGAAGCGCGTTTCGCAAAATTCCTTCTCTGGTTAAGGAGGTATAAGGTTGTCAAAAAAGTCTTGCGGTATTTCCGGAAGCTTGTCTTTGCAAGCGCGTAGTTCTAGTTGTATTCGTCGCATCGGTTCACGCTAGAGCTTTTTGGAAAGCTCTTTTCACGTGCTAACACGTGTTTGATTAATTGTTGTTTGCTTTTAGTCGTTCGTGAGTTATAGCGTCGCAAACATGGAGCAAAATAAAGAGAAAATACGGCATATTTTACAGTACTACTACGATAAAGGCAAAAATGCATCTCATGCTGCCAATAAAATTTGTGCAGTTTATGGACCCGACACAGTTTCCATTTCCACCGCACAACGATGGTTTCAACGTTTTCGTTCTGGGGCAGAGGTGATCGAAGATGCGCCACGGTCCGGAAGGCCTGTCGTCAAAAACTGCGATAAAATCGCTGAATTGATCGAAAGAGACCGGCATAGTAGCAGCCGTAGCATCGGCCAAGAGCTGGGCATGACTCATCAAACCGTTATAAACCATTTGAAGAAGCTTGGATTCAAAAAGAAGCTCGATGTATGGGTGCCATACGACTTGACGCAAAAAAACATTTTTGCCGTATGGATGCATACGAATCGCTTCTGAATCGCAACAAAATCGACCCGTTTTTGAAGCGGATGGTGACTGGCGATGAAAAGTGGGTCACTTACGACAACGTGAAGCGCAAACGGTCGTGGTCGAAAAGCGGTGAAGCTGCCCAGTCGGTGGCCAAGCCTGGATTGACGGCCAGGAAGGTTCTTCTGTGTGTTTGGTGGGATTGGCAGGGAATCATCCACTATGAGCTGCTCCCCTATGGCCAAACGCTCAATTCGGACCTGTACTGCCAACAACTGGACCGCTTGAATGCAGCACTCATGCAGAAGAGGCCATCTTTGATCAACAGAGGCCGAATTGTCCTCCATCAGGACAACGCCAGGCCACACACATCTTTGGTGACGCGCCAGAAGATCCGGGAGCTCGGATGGGAGGTTCTTTTGCATCCACCGTATAGTCCGGATCTCGCACCAAGTGATTACCACCTATTTCTGTCCATAGTGAACGAGCTTGGTTGTCGGAAGTTGTCCACAAGAGAGTCCTGTGAAAATTGGCTCTCCGAGTTTTTTGACAATAGGGAAGCGAGCTTCTATAAGAGGGGCATTATGAAGTTGGCCTCTCGTTGGGAACTCGTCATCGAACAAAACGGCGCATATTTGACTTAAATCGCATTATTATAACCAATTTTATGAACAATTGAAAATTCAATAAAAATACCGCAAGACTTTTTTGACAACCTTATATGAGCTTTCAGCCCTGATAGAACTAATTACGAATCATAATCCATGCGGACAATCATGTAGATCACAAGACATCTTGTTTAGAAAATGAGGATAGTACAAAACATTTTTTCTGCCGCTGTTCCGGACTTCACCCGGCTTAGATGGAGTAATTTTGGCTCGGATGTATGTTTTTACTCTCAAGAAGCTTCAAAGATTCATAAAAGAGTCTGCAGAGGTTTCAGAAGATCAAAGCATTCTTACCACACCTGTTCTTCCCTGTCTTTTAAAGCCAATTCCATTCTAAGCATTTTATGAAACTGAGGATATCTATGCTAATTGCCCCTAACCAACTCACATACCCCATTCCAAATAAATATGATATTTTATGTGAACCTCAAAACTAATTACTTATACAAAAGTCCGCAACAAATGCATCTCCCCACAACGTCAATGTCAAACAGCACTTGATCGAATAACCAAAAAAAAAAATAAGAAGAAACAATTTTTGCCGCTGCGGCCAAAATACCCTCGTATGGGGTTCGCCATTTTTGCCAATGCCTTCGTTGTTCGATATGTAAGCTAAATTGCACATTGAACGTTGAGTTGGGCTGAACAGAGTTGGGCTGGGCTGGGCACGGGTCAACGCTGTTCAAGATACAAGTGGAATTGGAGCAAACTCAAAAGAATTGCGATTTATTCTTTGGGCTTGAACGCAAGCGGTGCAATGTCGGAATGCAGCGACAACGCGGAGACAGCAAAAGACAATGCTTTTCGCAGTTATTGCAGCTCTCAACTCGGAGCTATTATTATTGGCATTTTGGCTTTTTACCAAAGCGCTTACAATTATTATTATTGTTGTTGCTGCTGCTGCTGTCCGTTGTTGCTTGTCAATGCGGTAGTAGTTGCATTGGAATGACATAATTGCCTCCCAGTACTTTGTAGTAGTGACTGCAGTGATGGCGGTTGTGGTCGCGCAGCGCGCACATGCAGGGTAGAGTGGCAAGCGTACATTGTTGTTGCAAACATTTTTCCTAAATTGACATAATGACAGATGTACCTGTGTGTGCCAATAGCAAGAACAAATGCTACAGTAACAACAATAACAAACACTAAAAAGAACAATGAGAACAATGCTTAATAAACGGTAACAAAAGCGCTGGTGGTGGGGCAAGCAGCGGTGGCGGGAAATCAGACAAGAAACCGCAGAAAGATAGCAATATTGGCGACGTTGCAGCTGATTGCTGATGCTGCTGTCGCCTGTTGTTGTAGTTGTTGTTATTGTTGTAACTGCTCGTTAAGTGAATTGCATAAGAATGTAGCCACCAACACCAACATGAGCAATCCACGAGAACTTATATTTAGTACCGACGTGTACCGCAACGGCGGCGGCGACACATCCAACGCCACTGCCGTCACTCTGCTCTACTTTGCTTCATACGAAATTTAAATATTCGATACAATTCTATACAATTCGTTTGTAATGCGATTCGTCGTTTGCAATTGAATTGTAAATTCAGTTGTCGTCGTTGTCTGCCGACGTCTGTCGTCTATTCGTCCGCCTCCCCCACTTAGCCGCCGAAGGTTGGATTGGTGGAAAATCTGTGCTACCATCATCGCCGCGGGTGATTTTATTCTGGAGCGTGTACAAGGCCTCATTAGCGTAATGCGGTTGCAACTCTGGCGGTCAGCATGTCCAAGTGTCCGCTTGTTTCCGGTGTATCCACCAGCGCGCCCACAGTTATACGTATGCCCACCCGCTCGCTTCGGCATGCCGCACAACTGACTGTCATGTCATAGCCGACTCTTGCAACCTGGCGCTTTCTAATGATCCCAGACAGTCGGACAATAGGACAGTCAGACAGTGGAGCAGTAAATGTGCGTGTGCAGCCATTGTGCCGTTAAGGAAATTTTTAGAGCCACTAGTCTTTGGTTACTCTGTTAACTGCAGTCAATACAACTGATTTAATTTGCGAGCTGTTTCAGTTATCAAATCTCCTGATGAGTGAAGCATTAAAATTGTGGTTGAATATTTTTAATTTTATTTATTTATAAATAATTACATTACAGTAGTAAGGCAACTAGAATCTGGGGCTATCGGCCTGTGAATATTTTTTAGTTGCATACTCGTACATTTCTATGTAGTAAAAATAAATGGGGAAAATTAGGCTTTTAAGGGGTTAGTACCAAAGTTTTCACTTGTTTGTGAAATATTTTGTTTTTGCATACTAAGATTTATTATACTGACTTAAGCTTTTCTCACATGAATATTAACGACAAAAAACTATTACACAAACATTTTTTTTATAATACTTCCGGCTGGTATGGCTGTCTGAAATTACTGCTATTGAAAACGGCATTAACAACCGCGCTGTTAGCTCTGCCTTTTCCAAACTGAATAAAGAAGCAAAGCGAATGGATTTGGTTGGAAACGAGGACAAAGTAAGGGACGAAGTACTTCCTGACGTCAACCAAATAGCCGGTGCTCTCGCGCATCGACAGCCACGTCACGGTTGACAGTTATGATTTCGAGGTTATAAGAGACTTCGATAATAATGTCAGCCTTGAAATCCAATGAAGAATATATGTTGCCAACAAGTACTACTTTGGACTAAGTAGGCAATTGAGTAGTAAAGTCTTCTTTCGACGAACAAAAGTAAGACTATAATGCTCTCATCATGCCTGTCCTAATGTATGACTTGGACGATGACAATATACGCTGTGGCGTCCCTTGGAGTGTTTGAGAAAAATATTTTTCGGAAGATTTTTGGATCTTTGCACGTTGGTGTCGACAGTGTATCGTAGGCGATGGGACTATGACCTGTATGAGCTGTAAGAGGCCTTCGCTGGCTGGGATATGTCGTCCGAATGTATACGAACGGTCGGGCTCTGAAAGTATTCGTTGCGGTACCAGTTGGTGGTGGCAGAGGAAGAGGAAGACCTCTTCTACGTTGGAAAGATCAGGGGGAAAAGAACTTGGTTTCACTTGGTGTGTTCAACTGTCGCTGGTTAGTAAAAGAAAGAAACGACTAGCGCGTTTTGTTAAACTCGGCTAAAATCGCGTAAGCGGTTAACGAGCCAATTAAGAAGAAGAAGAAAAACGGTTGAAAGGATTTTTCAAGTTTGGAGGATGTAAAACAAAACACAAAAAGTTATTAGTAAATAGTAGATTTGTCACTTTGACATGAACTACGATGACTAAATCAGAAAAAAATGGCAGATTCGGAAAATTTGAAACTTTTTTTAACCGTAAATTGTTAGAAAAAATCATTAATTATTATTCATTGTTTCGCGTTTATCGATCTGCATTCTATCTTTTGTACCAAAATAGAATTTTTCTCGACAACTCTACAAACGTTTTCTACAAGAATTTCCGCTTTATAAAAAATCGATTTTATGAAAATTTCTTTGGTACTAACCTCTTAATGGTGGATAAATAAGTCTCCTTTTTTAAGGGGGGGGGGGGGGGGTAAGGGATAAACGCTAAAAAAACACTTTTTTCATGAATTTATTGTAGCGAAACGGTTCAAGTCAGTTTATTAAAAGTTATTGCATATTATAAAGTAACATTTCAAGAATATTTCATAAAATTTTCATGTAAAAATATTGCAAAATGAGCGAATGAGAACACATTTACGTAGACGTCTTTTCAAAAATACATTTTGCAGCAGTCAGCATATCTCAGCGTAGAATCATCTGAAATCAAAAAAATCGAATAATTTAGTTAAAGTATGAGTTAAACTTCCCCCCAACGTTTATTTTAACGATTTATTTTCATTTTCAGCCATTTGGTAGTCGTTTGAAGTAAAAAGTGATTTTTGACGAAAAAATGCCGCCATTTTGTAGGTGTAAAACCACCTTAATATAAAAAAAATGGCGAAAAAAAACGTTGGGAGGAGGTTTTTTATATTTAAAATATGTGTGCAAAATTTCAAAAGGATCGGTTGAGTAGTTTTCAAATGCCAATGACTACGCATTTAAAAAAAAAAGGTTCGAGAAAACCGCGTTTAAAGTTTGTAACGGACTACGCGCGCAACTGCTGCGTCTCGGCAGATGTTTGAGGCGGCTCGGCTTTATGCTCTATAACTTAAAAAGTTTTGCTCGGATTGACTTAAAATTTTAACACGGTATTTTTGAAATGTTTTACTACAATAACATGCAAAAAAAAAAATTGATTTTTATCCCTTACCCCCCCCTTAAGAAATAAACATCGATAAGTTGCGAAGGACCTCATGGTGGAGTTGAGAGGGTTGATTGCAGTTTGGCTATTTATTTATTTATGTTTTAATTTCAATTTTTTTTCATTAAAAATAGTTCATCATCCAGAAAAAACCATATTAATCCAAGTTTCAAACTTTGTATATTACAAAATTTATTAAAGTTTGAAATTTAAAAATTTTTAATCAGAATTTAGAAAAAAAATGTGTATGCAGTTTTATAGCCATAAAATATTAGTGTTAAATAAAGTGCAAATTTGAGCGCTAAATATTTTTGTTGATGGTTGATAATTTTTTTTCAGACGCTGTTTTGTATTTTCTCCGTCAAAGAAAAAAAGAACGAAAATGTGCTTTCGTGTACTCGAATAGAAAAGTACTTTAATAAAAATAATCGAATATCATTAATGTTAACTAGTTGACAGATTTTACTATTCGAATAGTTTTTTTCTTTCACCGTTTCATAAGTTTTTCGCTTACTAAGATTTTGCCGGATAAGTCAGATTTTGCTCACATTTTATGCACTTCGGAATTGGAAAATAATTTCTACACTCAGTTACGCTTACGGAACTCATTCTGAATGCATAACAAGCATCTGGTTGTTTGAAGTAAAAAAAAATGTAATGCATAGAACTTTCACTAGTCGACTAATGACAGTGGACTACATGAATAGTCGGAAGTGATGAATCTGTCCAATACTTGCGCTTGGTTTTCAATCAATGCAAATGTTGCTATTTGACTGTTTAAATAATTGGATAGTCGGATAATGGATTGTTAATAGGAGCTCTACTATTGAAATTCGCAAAGTGTATGTTAGTTGTCGAATCCCACACTTCATGAGCGTCCTTTGTTTGCGGATGCAAGGCCCAGATATTCGTTTGGGAACTCTTGAACAGTTGAACTCTGGAACGTCGAGGCGTCAGCTGCCTTCAGTTCTGCTCATTGCCTTTTTTTACTAATCCATCCTCGCTCTGAGGCGGGCCCCGATGCACCGGTAGGTTTGTGCGTGACTGTCATTCGGTAGGGTCCAGATTCAAAACTCATTGCGAGCATGTAGCACTAAGTGATAGAAAAGGTTTTTTTTAATAGTGGTCGCCTCTCGACAGGCAATGGAAAATCTTGAATTTTTGCCATTAAAAAGCTTCCCATAACGATAATATATAGAAAATTAGAAAATTATGTTAACGGTTTAATATTTCGAACACTATTAAGAAAAGAATTTCATTTTTTTTTCATTCTCATTTTTTAAGGCGACTTAAGATGCTATGGTAAAATGAAGATGAAAATAGCAAAACAAATACAAAAATGATCTAAAATCGCTGACATCCACGTGCTAACAGGAGCTTTAATATTATATAAACGTCTCGAAATCCCTCGCATTTAGTTTGAAAATTTTGTCAAATTGACTCAAAAAATGCTTGAAGATTAAGGCCCAGTGATTGCTATCGAATTGAAAATTATTGCTTTACTTAAAGCTAAGCACATAAACATTACCACTCGGGGATTTTTGAAGTCGCTGATTACGAGTTCGTTGGCAGTTTCTTAAAATTAAAAATATCCAAGACGGATCCAAGACGGCAGACCAAAGTTCAAAAATATGAGCCAACGTTCTGAAAATCACCGCTCGGGTGTTTTTTGCGTGACTCTCAGCGCCTTTACGTCCGGGTTTGAAAAAGGTGGGGATAGAAACCCCAAGAAACTTGATTTTGGTGTATTTTATTTTTACTTTTATTTACACTTTACACTCTTATTTATTTTTTTTAAAACTGTTTATTTTTTTTGGGGCTTGCATGTGTGGTTATTGTAATATAAGCTTCGAGTTTTCAATTTAAAAGTACCCAAAAACACGTTCCTATGGGGGTTTTCCCCCTATGAAGTGATGGGCACATTTGAACATCGGAATAATGTTCAGGGAACAAAACTACATCGAAAACAAGTTTAATGTAGGTAGGTAGGTATAATCGGTTGCCACACCTAGGCCTGCTGTAGGCCCCTTGTGATACCACCAGGGCTGTCCCCTTTCCTCACTCTACATGGTCCTGATTGAACCAACCTTTGGCTTTAATATATCTAGCAAGGCTTGTAATTTTTATATTGGCTACTTCTGCCAAGTTATACAGGGAACTTTTTCTTAAAATATTGAACCTTCTTCTATCCACAGCCATGCACCCTCATAGAAAGTCTTCTATAGTCTCTTCTTCTTCAATGTCGTAACAGCTTCTGCAATAGTCGTTATAGGGTGCTCCCAGTCTACTGGCATGCCTGCCAATCAGATAATGGCCTGTTAGGACCCCGAGAAGATGTCTCATGTTTTTCCTATTTAGTTTCAACAGTCGGTTTGTGCGGCCCATGTTCCATTCCGGCCACGTCATTCTACTTGTTGCACAGGTCGGGGACTGAGACCATAGCCTGTTGGCAGCACTGATAGTGTGTTTATCTATAAGCATCTTACAAGTTGCTAAAGGAAAAGGTTCATCTGCTTTGCAGTTGCCTTCTATGCCTCCTTCAGAATGAAGGCCTCCGCCTACTTGATCATTTAGCTTGGAACCATCAGTATAGATGCTGATTCCGCTTCTATTGTCCATTACCCCATTGTTCCAATCTTCTCTCGTTGGGAAAGTTCTGGTAAAGGATGTGTTTAAATGCAACTCTACGGAGCTACAAAAGTCTGTCGTTTGATGTAGGAAGGAGTGGGTATTCGTCTAGTATTCTTGCGTGACCCCTTCTGTTAGTGGCTAAGTTAGAAGATTCTCTTAACCTAAGTGCCGATTTCGCCGCCAGCTGTTTGCTGTAGGCCTCAATCGATAATAAGTGCAGCATGACATTCATCGCTGCCGTGGGCGTAGTCTTTAGTGCCCCGCTTATGCAGAGACATTTTGAATAATTTCTATACGTTCTACTGTTGTTCTTTTCTCAAGTGTTGACCACCAGACTAAGGCACCGTATGTCATAATAGGTCGTACCACTGCTGTATATAGCCAGTGTACTATTTTTGGGGTTAGGCCCCATTTTGCCCCCACAATTATTTTGCATGTATAGAGTGCTGTGGCTGCTTTTTTTACTCTATCATTAATCGTTTGTTTCCATGAGAGCTTCATATCTAATACAAGTCCTAGGTAGCTCGCCTCTTCCCCAATTGACTGTGTGATTCCCTCAAGGGTAGGGGGGTTTAGAACAGGTATCCTGTGTTTCCTAGTGAACATAATTAGTTCTGTTTTGTTGGGATTTACCCCAAGACTAATCGATACAGCCCACTGACTTACATCGTTCAAGGCATTTTGCATTATGTTGCAGAGGGTATCTGGGAATTTCCCTCTTATTAATATTGCAACATCGTCTGCATAGGCCACTATCTGTATCCTCCTTTTCTCTAGATTTTTCAACAATTGATTCATTGCCAGAATCCACAGCAGAGGAGAAAGCACACCGCCCTGAGAGGTGTCCCTCCTGCCGGATCTGCGTATTGTCGAGGGGTCCAACGTCGAAATTACGAACCTGCCTAGTAGCAACTGTTCCGTAAATTTCACAAGGCCCTCGGCGACACCCAAATCAGTCATTGAACTTGTCTAGGAAGGCCTTTAGAGTATCCATGTTGTGATATCGCGAGTAGCGACGGGGTCAAGTTTTCCCTTACAAAGGCGTCTATTAATCGCTCTAATGCCTTTAATAGAAATGAGGAAAGGCTAATAGGTCTGAAGTCTTTAGGATTCGTATGCGAGCTCCTACCAGCCTCTGACTGCACTCCACCTTAGGGGGACGTAATTTAGTAGTAATGTTGCTCTGAATATAGTTATTAGCCATTTCATAATGTTACCCATTGTCTGTTGTAGTTGCGCCGGGATTATACCATCTGGTCCCGGTGTTTTATATGGTTGGAAGTTTTCTACAGCCCAAGTTATCTCGGCTTCTGTGACAATGTTGAGGATGAGTTTAATGTAAGGTGACGCAAAATTAATCAAAGTTGTTATTATGAGCATCAATCATATTTGACATTTGTGAACTAAAATATTAATGTATACAAACAGACAAACAATAGAGCGCTATAGTCCTCAAAAGCGTGGAATAATTGTGCCAATTTGTTTGACCAATGATCGGTCGATGGTGTTGGCGCAGCGAGATTATTGACGTTGATTTCGCAGTCGTGTCGCGCCAAACAGTCCGGTGCTCAGCTGCTCAACTCGAACAAACTGGTACCATACGAGAATTTGCAAGGCGTGGCCGCCACAGAACTGGTCTTTCAGGCGAGAATAGAGTGGCGCCAATGTGGCTGAAAACGAAGAAACATCAATCTGACGATAGACCACGCAAATGGGCATCACCAGACGGATTCCTTAGCGAATTTTAGTGAAAGAGTTACACAGTGTATCAGTTAACGCCTGCTGCCCGTCAGTCGCGTGTGAATTACTGTCAAGTCATCCTCAATCTCAACCACGAAGATTTTGTGTCGGATATGTGTCATGAGCGACTAGGCGCATTTCCACTTAAGCGGTTACGTCAGTAAGCAAAATCTTAGTTTTTGGGATACTGGAAATCGAGAATTTAGGTCGAGCAGTCTGTAGATACTGTTTAACTCAGTTTGAACCTAGGCCATAGGGGCAAAGTCATAATAGTTTGCTTTGACTGTTGTGACGTTGAATGTATAGTAAAACCGAAAAGTTTTGTGAGGAATATTGAAGCCAATCTATTCAAGAACTTCGGGAGAATTAAAAGAATCACAAATAATATCAAAATTAAGCATTAAGGACTGAAGTGTACTGCTATTGGTTAGGGAGCCCAGATCTATTAACATTCACGGACCATTGTAGAATGGTAATAGAGCAGCTAAATGAGGAGATTGCAGAGCGGCTAGAGTAAAATTTCATTGTAGCCTTTCAATCCTATTTGAATGAAAGGCATAAATTGGATTCCAAACCAAATATGCATATTCCAGCGTATAGTGAACTAGGAAGTTATATACAATTTTTCTAGTATAAAGGTATATAAATTCCTCGCAAAGCGCCTCAGAAATGCTAAATTAGCATAAGCCTTACGAATGTAAAGTCAGAGTCAAATGCCACACATAGATCAAAAAACTCTTTAACTTTAGAAAGAACAACATTTGGTAAAGTATGAGAAAGGAATAATATTCAGAGTTGTTGAAAAGGTGACATGAAAACATTTCTTTATATTAGATGAAAGCTTATTTTGGACACTGCAAACGACAAGGTTGTGTAAATCATGTTGTAGTTATTAAAGAAAAGTATGCAATAGAGTATCAGTATAGAGTAAAAACTTACAGTGGTTAAAATATAACCCAATGCCGTTAATAAAAAGGGGAAATAAGAAACTAAGAATACTCTCCGATGGGACACCCGAGGAGGCTACAAAAGTGTAGGATTTAGTATTTTCAATTTATACAACAGATTTTCTTTTAGAACGATGGGATCTTAACATTGACATAAAAGTTCAATGAAAACCTAAGCATTCAAGTTTCCGCAATAGGATATTGTGTGAAACGGTGTCAAAGGTTTTAGAAGAGATGCTGTATAAAGGCCGACTTGACAACTACTCATAAGTGTAGAGATACAACATTGAAATACCACGAGAATTGTAACAGTGGACAGAAATGCAAACAGTTGCGGAAAATTATGCAAAAAGCGATCAAATGCGTTCCACTTGCCAGAAAAAATTACTCTAAATCATTTTTTTTGTATTCGGTTCATATTCCCAAATTTTATTTATTCATCGGGATTGAAAACTTTTGAATTAGAACATACGAATTTTTGGATGCTCGTTATGATAGGCGATGATAAAACTTGGAACTAAAATGTAATATTTTCCTTCATCAATAAATTTCTTAATTGAGCAAAAGCAAAATATTAACTGAACAAGTTTTACTTTTACTTCCTTTTCTTTCAGTCAAAATGAAATCGCTTCTGATTTGCAGCAGCAATCACCACTCGCATTACCATTAAACAATCTCTGGTAAATTCAATTCCCTATTTGCCTTTTTACGGGTTTTTTGCCCTTTATTTATTTATTTTTTTCGCTACTGCCGTTTCTTTTTCTGCATCGCTGCACAAGGATCGCCAATGCCATTTTGCATTTCTTTAACGTGACGTGTGCATCTCGCCATCACCGTTGCTATGGTAAGAGTCTCCAATGCTGTTGATCGCTGCAGTTGCCAAGCGCTAATTACAATGATTAATTGGCCGTCATTATAATTCTATTTAAGGGAAGCGAATATTTCGCAGGCGCTCCAAGTATGCTTCTGGTGACTTGCTAACTTCACTGATGAATGGCCACTAAGTTGAGTCTTCGAATGTGCCACAAATATTTGCTTGCGACTTTGTTGAATAATTATGGGTTCAATGGCGTTGCACAAATGGACTGATGTCAACATTTGTTAGCGGTGAATGGATGGTTAGGCGATGCTTAAAAGAGCTTGTTACGAATGGTAGAAAATGTTTGAAAAAAAAAGAAAGTGATTAAAGAGAAACATCAGCGGCATAAGCAACTTTAGATGGTTACGATGGCTACTTTGTGCTTCGCCTTTTTCCTCTAAGCGATATATTTTTATAAAGTGAAATGGGTAGAAGATATGCCACCTCACTATTTAAAAACCTTAGAAGGTTTATAAATAAGATGTAGTTTAGCTGACCGCCGGAGGTGGTTAAGTTTCGCTAAAAAGATAGTAAGGAGGGCCAAGGTCCAAGTAATAAAACATTTGCCGAATGGTTTTCAAAACTAAACAACGCATGTGATGGATGCTGTGGTTGGAAAAATTCTGTAAATTTTGCAGACGCTTCCATAGTGACTTTACCCTTCCCCACTATAGGTGGACCTCTAACGGATAAACCTTGTTTATGTTGTATGTAAACATTCAATGGCATTGACATTTATCAACCGATTGATTTGAGTAGACAAATGTTTTAAAATTTAATTCAGTTCATGGAAACAACTCGCCGAAATAGTGACGTTGTAAATGAAATCCGGCCACACAGTTGCTCGAACCAGTTTAACCTGATTTTTGGAATGATTTTGATCACCGAAGATACCCAATCCACATTCTTTGTCGCCGTTGAGAAGCAAAGTAGCCGAACTTGGGGAATGCCGAATCTGCACGAAATCCATGAAATACTTTTTTTCAGAGAACGCGAAACAGACGAAAAGAATCGATGCCGCTGGAAGTTGGCTCATTACGTCTGCAAACAAATGTGTCAAAAAGATCGGGATGATTATTGATTTCATCGAGACGGTGTGGTATTCCACTACAAATCAAGCAATGTTCAGTTTCTGCAATAGAAGTTCCCTGGATGTGTGATGCCAAAAATGGTGACATTGACTGGTCACCCAGATCTCTAGCTTTGATTTCTGCGGACTTCTTTTTGTGGGATTATTACGATTGTTATTGCGATAGCAAATTTTAGCTTGAGGTAAAAATACGTGCCGAAACCCTATACCGCCCGAAATGATCAAAAAAGTGATGGAAAACGTAGGAAAAAGGGGAACATTTTGGTTAAAAATAGCCAATAACGACGGCCACTTGGTTGTTGCTAAATTAAAAAACTAGTCCAAATAAATTTGAAAATACCACTTTGAATGAAAATAACTCATATCTGGAAATCTCTTTTTTTTTTTAAGTTATATAATATTCACATATCAACAGGAAAGAAGGTGCAACCTGAAAGTTTTGGCTACTATTATGCAATAATCATTCTAAGCTATACTAACAGTTTTTCCGTGGGTGCTGATAGGTGGTTATTGCCCTGTAAAGATTTCATGTAGTTCCACGAAAAAATAGTCGACCGGCGTTAAGTCATTCGCGCGTGAATAGTAATCTCACAAAGATGACGAAGCTCTTTGACTTCTAATGCAATAAATTTATTGTTTCCCATGCAATATGGGAAGTGTCGTCATATTGCTGAAACCCTATGTTTGTGAGATCTACAGCATCCATACAGCATTGCTATCATTCTTCAATATCTGTCACCTTTGACGAATCTGTGATTTTGATAATCGGGTAGCGTTCTTCGGTTGAGGCGTATAATTTTGTGAAGAACCTAAGTTTCAAAACGAGACCGGTGTCAGTCGTCCAGGTATCTACTGCAGCCTAGAAAACCAGTCCTTGGAAGAGTTATGTGTGAAATTGACCACAAACTGGGATCAACGAATTTATTTTTGTTCCATAAAAACCGTGAGAGTAATCTGTTAACGGAAGCTGGCTGCGGTAGCTGTTGCTGACTATCAGCGCGTTTTTAATACTTAAGCGAAGCATTGGAAATGGTGCATCGAAACAGGGAAGAACGCATATTTTGAAAAGTTCTGAAAATATTGTAAACTGTATTGGATAAATGACTTAAAAGACACATTTCAACAACTTTTTGGGACGGGCTTTGAATATTATCCGCATAAGAGTGAGTGTTTGAAAATTGTCGTGACCATTCGTTAGAGCTCGGGTTCGGAGGAATTTAGGCAAGTAATCAACAACGGCCTGGTCTGAAATTTCATTAGGATATCTGGAAATTTTGCACAAATCCATTCATCAACGCATTTACGAAGTAATTCATAAACAACGAGGCCGCACATACTATTAAGCTTTAAATAATAAATGTAAAAAAAAATTACCTTTATTTGTTATTAATATATTTTTTCTTATTTGGTTAGTGCCTCTATTCAAGTAAACCAATAAATCTAGCACAGTATTACAAACAAAAAAATTGAATTTGGATGGATTTTTATTTTTGAGCAAAGTACATACAGTCTTCATTGGAATTATCAGAAACCCTTGTGCTCAAATACTGGACTGTATAGTGCCTGCGAAAAAAACGTAGCACCTCAACATGTTCACCAGTTGATTATTTTTCTCAATTTTAAATGTTAATTTTTTTTATTTTACTTTTATAAAAATCATATAAATCTAAATTTCAGACTTTAAACAAAAATTAAAAAATGGACAAATTTGCTTTAAAGGTCCATTGTTTTTTCTTAATTAATTAAAAAAATGTGTAAGGAGTTTTTAGTTATTGAGCTGCATAAATTTTAAAGCAAGTTTGAAGTTGCTAGAAAATTCCGTTGATTTTATATCATGTGGGCATTTCTCCATACCATAAATCCACTATTTGTTAATCAAAAATTTCGCAACGCAATTAGGAGGAAAAATTATCAAAAATCAACGAACATTTTGAGCCACTTCAAACTTGCTCCTTATTATAATAAAATTTAATGGGCTATTTTCTTAATTCTAATGTTTTTTTGAAATTTTGATGAAAATTTGTCGAATTTTGTATACTTATAAATCATGACCAAAGGTTGGAATTTCAATTAATGTCTCTATTATAGAATAAACTAATTTTTTTATAAAAAGAGAGAGTTTATGTTAAAAAATAAATAATTTCAAAACTTTTAAATATGTTAAAGCGGACTGCATAACAGGCTGAATTAACGTGGTTCAAGGACTGAATTATGGATCTACGCAGAATTTGAGATATTTGTACCGATTTTAGCGTTAATACTCGTATCTGTCTGTTAAGTATAATATCTGTCAAACGTATCTTCAGATTTTTTGATTGCTGTACAACATTTTGTTATCGAAATCAAATTCTCTTAATCCTAATAAAATGCAAAGATACTCGTCAGCTCGGAGTGAGTCTTAGCTTACTCTACAATTCTCTTCCATGCATCTCGGTCCGGCCGCCATAGCCGAACGGGCTGGTGCGTGACTACCGATCGGGAGTGCGTAAGTTCAAATTTCCGTGCATGAAACAGCAAAATGCAGGCAATGGTAAACCCGCGAGCGTATTTCTGCCATGAAAAAGCTTCTCATAAAAAACCATTTATCGTTCGGTGTCGGCTTAAAACTGTAGGTGTCTCCATTTGTGGAACAACACCAAGACCCACTCCATAAATATGAGGAGGAGCTCGACGAAACACCTAACAGAAGAGTACGTGCCAATTATTTAAAAAAAAAAAATTTGTTTTTATGTCGGTCTACAGCCATACTACGTCGTCTACCCATCTTTTCGTGGTTGCGTGCATTCAAAACTTTGCGAGGTATTCTTTCATCTGGCTTTCTGCAAACTTGCCCTAGTCATCGAAGATGCGCTGCGATGTAACAAACCGCACGTCATTTTCGCCTTGCAAGAAATCCTCTAGTTCGTTATTATTTTCGATGCGATAGAGACCATTTTCTTCTGATAGCCGTAGTCACGGTAAATTGTTTTTTGAAAAATGCGATAGTCAAAGGGGTGTTAATTATAATATCATCATTTTGGAGTCACAAACACTTTTGTCCTTATTTTTCTCTCTTATATGTATTTTTATTAGCACCATTCGGTACTAAGTCCCTGTTTACTGATGTGACCGTACATGCGCACTTCATAATTCTAATGCGTGCCCATACTTCGTTACAGCAGCTGTTTTCTAAAAACATGTAAATGCCAGAAAATTAGGCTTCTAATCTTCAAAAGCTGGAAGTATTATGATTGCTTTGGCTTTTTTGCTCCACACAGTTTATTCTGCCGCTAAACATAATTTCAACGCATTTATTTATTTTCCACACGTTAATCAACAAACAGCAAATTTAGAATTTTTTCCTCTGTGCCTGCCCGCATGCATTGCTTCCGCTGAACATACCCCACAATCACGACCCTCTCATCCTATCTTCGGTTCGTTCATTGGCTGTGCCACACCATTCGCCCATTTACACAAATGTGCGAGTGGAAACTCCAATCCCAGTTTGCCAGTCTTCGCTGTGGACCATCTACCTACCGTCTAGCCCTCCGTGTACACATACTCGTATCACCTATTGGCGTTGTTGGCTAATTGCATTTTCAATTACCTTGCTGAAGTGCTGTCATTTATGTAAGTATGACGCGTTCACTCATCCTCAGCGCCTCCATCAGGCTGCCTGACCCCTCAACTAGCAGAACTCAACTCTTCACACCGCCAGCCATGCTTTAATTTGTTTGCCGCTCAATGGCTTGCACAATTAAGGCAGTGATAAATGGCGCTGGTCATCACAGTGAAATTCATCAAGATTGCGAATGGTGCATTGCGTCGCATCGCGTCGCCGTGTTGCATTGCCTGCCTGGCGTTGCATCGTTTCGATGTGCCGTATTTGGCCACAGACGCAGTGCGCGCATCTGTGAGTATATACTAGACATACCATCATTTGCGCCTGCGCGAATGCACAATTGAGCCACACCAAAAGATGCTACACACACTCGCGTATTCGTTTTGGTCGCTTGGTGCGTTTGCGACATTCACAACGCGGAAGCATGGACACATCCACGTACATGTACAGGTTTGGTAGAGGAGGCGTTATTGTGGTTGTTGTTGTTTAAGCTTTTGTCACTGCCTTTTCGTTGCTCGTTTCACCTCTTGATTAGTTGTTGTTTTTGTTATTACTGCACACATTAACCCCAAAAATTGGCGAGATTTGACTGCAGCAATACAATGTGGCCGGGATAGCATTCGTTAGGCTGGTAATATCACCCTTGGGCGCTCGTTTGTTGCATGCGATCGACACATTTTTGTATGCTCGTTGCACAAATGAACTTGCAGCATTTGTACAGTTTTGAGCTTAAGCACAAGAAATTGTTCTGTTGTGGTTCTATTTTGAAAAGATGCTCGAGAGGGGACAAAACTTGCTGGATGGTGTAATGAATTTGATTGATTAAAAATGAAAAAAAAGAATGATTTAAAGATGTAATGACTTTAGTACGTTTACGTTTAGTTTAAATATGAAAGTAATCATTCGCTGCATCATATACTTTTTGAAGCTGTATTAGACTGTCGTATATAAAAAAAGGTTTTTCGAGGACTTCCAAAGGTGTAGAAATACCCGTCTTCGCTTTGTATTTCAAACTTTTTTCCCGTTTTGCAAATAAATATTCTTTCGAAGGAGATAAATCTGGCCTAATGAGAGAAAGTAATTAAGCCTATCGAAATCACACTTGGGTCGGGCAGCGTTGGAACATAACTCTTCTGAACTGACGCATTCTGACTCACAGTCCGAATTCATTTCCCTACCTAAATGATAGGAAACGTTTTTTTAATAGCGGTCGACAGGCAATGGCAAACCTCCGAGAGTAGTTCTGCTATGAAAGACCTTCTCTTGAAAAACCATCAGCCGTTTGGAGGCGTCTCCGTAGGTATCTCCATTTGTGGAAAAATATCAAGACGAACGCCATAAACAGGCTAAATACGCAATAAAGAGTGCAAGCGCCAATTACATATACATATATAAAGGGTCTTTCAAAAGACGTCTAGAAGTTGTCTTAAAATGAAAGATGTAAAAATTTTGATTATTTCATTAGTTTTATTCAAAATACGGTTCATGCTAATTATGCAAGGTGAAGTCCGAAATAAACAAGACTGACGTCGTAAAAATGTTTTTGCTGGCACCATCTTTTTAATGTCCTCGGCAATACAGTGCATACGCCCATTACAATTGCCAGGTGGTCGCTATGCGTATAAATTGACTCGTGAAATTTCCATTTTGTGCGATTCGCTGTGATACGATCAGCAAATGCTAGGTCAATTATAGAGCGCCCTCTAGTGCAATCAAATGTATATACCCCCGGTGTGTTGAGCAATACAAGGTCCATTGCTGCAAACGTTTCTTCTATATTACAATTTTCCCTCTTGCGTTTGTAGACGTGCTGCCCCAACCTCTGGACCATGCGTTGAAGTCACCTGCAATTAGAATGTCGCTTACCCCTAAATTCTAGCCCTAGTGCCGCCATCATCGAAGTAAAGTTTTCAATTGACCATCGTTGAGGTGCATAACAGCTCGCAAAGAGAATGTCGTCCAACTTCATCCACGTGAACCCCTTACAAGGTGTGGACATCCTGCTCTGAGGAACTTTGTTGTTTACCGCCCAGATTACTGCTTGTTCTTCGGTGTCTGCTATCCAGCTGTGAGAGTTCATCATTTGGAAGGGCTCCGAAAGCATTGCGATGTCTACTTTTGTTTGCCCGAGTAAGTCCTGCGCAGCTCTGCAGTGGTGGATGTTGAGTTGCAGGATTCTCATCGCTTGATTTTACGTACCGCTTCTTGGTAGCGCGGGCATTTTGTGCTGCCAGCCTTGTGTGCTCCATCGCACAGTGCGTATTTTTCTGCAGCTTGCTGCCATGTGGCCGTCCTCCCCACAACGACGGCAGAGTTTCGTGCGATCAGATGATTTACATACTGTCGCCACATGATCGTATGACCAGCATCTATAACATCTCTTTGGAGATATGACCTCTGATACCCGGCAGCGTACCCATCCCACCTTAAGGGCACCGAGCGCCAGAACCTTTTTGGCTTCCACAGCGTGCAACGAAATGTAGGCTGATTGGGTACCGCCGTATGTGGCATGCATACTTTTGATGGCGGACTTATCTGGCCTCTTTATCTGCAACTATCCAGCAACTCTTCCTCCGACTTCAGTTCTGTTATAAGGCCCTTGCATTGCAGCGTGATGCAATGGGTTTTTAGGTTGACTGTTGCAACACCATCCAGGGCTTTTTTGACAGCAGATTGACAACTAGATGATTCGCTGCCCTTGTTTCTTTTGAGCTCTATCAATAGCCCGCCTTTTTGCGTAGGTCTCATTGTCCTAACATACATATAAGCCGCCCAAAATCAGTAATCACCCGAAACTCCATCGAAATTGTTCGTAAATTTATCAAAAATGAACCGAAATCATCGTTGAAACTCATGGAATCGTAGTTGAATAAAACATCGATTTATCGCATTTTCACTGATAATTTGGGCTTACGAAAGGTCTGTGCACGTTTCATTCCGCACAAGTTAACTGAGAACCAAAAATTGTTCAGAGTTCAACATTCGAAAGAGGCGAGAAAAGCGAGAATTTCCATTACAACATTGTAACTGGTGATGAAACGTGGTGTTTGCCACATGAACCTGAAACTAAGCGTCAAGTGCCGAAGGAAGGAAGGCCCCAAACGAGCCACCACCAAAAAAATTGCGTTTGGAAAGGTCAAAAATCAAGTCGATGCTCACATGTTTTTACGTTTCCAAGGGAATTGTCGACAAGGAGTTCGTGACAATGGGCCAAACCGTCAATGCAATTTTCTATCTAGGCGTTTTGGAGCGTTTGTGGCATCGCATTCGTCGAATTCGCCCTGAATACCGCGAAGGAGGAAGCTGGCCCTTAATGCGTGATAATGCAGCATCTCATCTATCCACTATTGTGACTGATTTTTTGACTAGAAATTGCATTTTAACCATCAATTACTCTCCGTATTCGCCTGATATATCAGTTTCTTGATATTATTTCTCCAACCTTTGAAATGCCCGACTCATTCGGACGATTATTTGCACAAAAAAAGGTACCGTCTAGGAATTATTCACCACTGAATTTTATGCGTTACATTTTAATATATCTTATAATTTATATACAATATATCTTAGCTTTTCATAAAGTGTAGCATATAATTCCCCTGTAATACTGACACATTTTTCTTTAAAATCCACTAATAAGGTATCTTTAAACTTCTAAATAAATTTAAACATCCATTATCTTTCCAGTCGAGGGTTACATCTTGAACATCTTGGACGTCACTGAACCTCTTTCTTGCCACTGCTAGACTCCTACTTGGAAGAGGGTTCATAGAAATTAATTCAAGTTTCATTGCCAGTAGAAATCTGGTTAATAAAGAAAGTCGCACTCTTCTTGAACTACCTTTAGAAATTCCGTAGTGGTGAGGGAGTTTCTTCCATACACAAGTAAAAGGAATATAGAGCATTCGTTAAAGGAGAAAATGCACAAGACCGAAGGAAGATTAGAAATCCTTTAAAAAGTTTCAAATTTTGATGAAAATTTCTTGATTTTTTTTAATTTGAAACTTGAAAACCATATATTCAAGTAGAATAATGGCCAATAAGTTCTTGGGATATAGTTATTTGAGGTATTACCTGTGTTATTATCCGGTAACGAAAATCACAGCGAAGTCCATTCAGGTAGCCGATTTTTTGTCCAGCTTCTGATAGCTTTGTGCACTTAATAGGAATTCAATTTCCTTAACATCAGTTGAGTAGAAATATGAAAGATTTATACTTCTGTAACTAACATCCGTTGTTTAGCATGCTAATTCATATTTTGAGGTTATGTTATATCAGCCTAGAAAAAATATAGTTTAGCTGCGTGATTTCTCCTGCAAAGGACACGCAGAGCAATCGTACAAAGAAAGTCAGCAAAGTAAACGCAAAAATATACCTACGACACGCTCATAGACAAACGAAAGCTCCGCGCAGCTACAAGACACATTGAGGTACGCAGTCAAAAACTGATATTAATTGAACGGTGGCACGCAATTCGCAAGTGTCCATTTTGATTAATTGCCGCACAACGAAATAATACACGAAAATTATTGCGTACGACTGCCTGCGCCTCTGCGCAGCTATTTGGCTTTAAACATATTTTCATTGTGAACATATTCACACACACATATACACATGTATGTATGTATGTATGTGTATACATGGTGCACACTCCTATGCAGCAGATATTGTTTGCAGCATGCGGCGTTGCAATAGCACAAGTAATGTTGCGTTGGTTGTACTTACATGGAAATGTGTTGTAGCTGTTGTTGTTCGTGTCGTTGCAACTATGTTGTGTTGGCAGCGAACGATTGCGCAAAAAATTACCACAATAAAAACTACAAGGAGCAGATAATCAAAAAAAATTGAACTACAATCAAATGAACTGTGTATGAAAAACGGCGCTTGTAAGCGGCTACTGCATGCGCCGTGCCACAGTTTTTGTTTGCTCTCCTGTTTTATGGTATTTCCCCTCATATGACTGCATAGCGCATCCTGAACGCACTCGCCGCCATGCCCTCGCGCGGATTATGCAATTGCTCTTGGTTTGGGATTGCCATTTCGTGCCCGAATTATCGGCGGCAATATCCATGCGCTGCAACGGTAGCTGACCGGCTGACTGCCACTTGCGCGACACCGACGATCAATTGGACTCCGGCTGGGGTGGCCCGCTGCGTAGCCATGTACCCATAACCAGATTGACATGGTCGATAGCGGAAGGACGGACGATTGGCCGGTGGAACAGTGCATAGCTACTTGCAATCGGCGTTGCTGCGAGTTGTTACAACGCATGCGTCCTGCTGCGCGGTCGAACAAATTGCTACAATTTCGATATGCCAAAGTGCTGCTGCAATCAAACGCACCGAATGGTTGAGGTGCGGAAATTGGAGCGAAATACGTGAAGGGAAGGCCGCTGGTATATGTTGGGCGTTGCACTGTTGGGCGGGCAACTCTTGAAATGGACTTAAATGGGCGCATCGCTGTAGTTGAAACCCACTCTACGTTTGATGTCGGCACGCGATTTTTTCAAATAAAAGAGGAATAAAATAAAATAAGATAAAGAAAAGAATTTAAAAGTGAATAAAAATAAAAATAAATTATATTAAATCAAATATAAAAATGAAATAAAATAAAACAAAATAAAAAAATAGAATAAAATAAAATAAAAAAAACATAAAAAAAAAATAAAAAGAAAATCAATAAAATAAAATAAAATAAATCAAAATATTTTTATAGACAACTTTTATAGCAGCGAATCTTATAAATATTTAGGATTTCTGCAACTTAAAGGAATTAACCACACGTTAGTAAAGCAAAACCTCATTAACAAATTTGAGGCACGACTGACAGCTGTATTAAAAACTAGTCTGAACAGTGGAAATAAATGCAAAGCAATTAATACCTGGGCCATACCTCTTTTGACATACTCGTTTGGAGTAGTAAAATGGTCTCAGACAGATATCCTTCGGATTGAAACGCTGATACGCACCACTTTTACAAAGTTCCAAAGCCATTACCCTCAAAGCGCTGTGGAAAGAATATCCCTTCCTCGAAACGTTGGTGGGAGAGGAATCATCAATATAGCGCGTCTACACTTCTCGCAAACTTTAAAGCTACGTATATATTTTCTAAGCAGCGAGTCTCATCTATTTAAAGCTATAGCTATGGCAGATAATGGCTTTACCCCGCTCAGTTTGATGGAGCAGGACTTCCCAGTACCTGAAGGGTTTAAGAGGCATGGAAGGCAAAAACAATACATGGTGTCCATCCCCATGATCTCGAAATGGAATGGATAGACGCACAATCATCCAATTTATGGTTGAAAAGAGGAAAGCTATTTTCTGAAACAGAAGGTTTCGCAATCGCTATCCAAGACCGAGTTATCCCAACAAGGAATTTCCGAAGGTCGATACATGGCGAGGCAATAGAAGATAGGTGCCGAAGGTGCGGCGTTTACGGTGAAACAATCGACCATATAATTGCTGGATGTAGCGTACTTGCCCCCCGTGAATATGTCATGAGACATAACAATATAGCAAAAATCCTCCACCAACAACTTGCGATAAAACACGGTCTTTTATAAGAAGAGCTCTTGTATTTTATTTATGAACCAAAGGCAGTATTGGAAAATGCAAATTTTAAACTGTACTGGGACAGATTTATATCCACAGATCAAACCGCAGCTACCAACAAACCTGAAATTATCTTGTTCGACAAGACAAATAAAACACTCGAAGTAATCAATATAGCGGTACCTCTTAATCGCAACATCCAAAGCACACGCTCCACTAAAATATCAAAGCATGCAGCTTTGGCCATAGAATTAAAATGTATGTATAAAGCAAGGGAAGTTAATATAATACCAATAATTATATCTTCCACTGGATTAGTGTCTAAGCATTTAATACAAAATTTGAAGAAGTATGACTGCCAACACCTTCTAGAAGACATGCAGAAGTCGACTATACTGGACACATGTGCAATAGTTCGTAGGACCGGAGCACAATCCCTTGATAATTTTATCCGGAATGTGTAATCTCTGGCAATACCCGAGATGCATTAAACTACAAAAAAATAAAATAAAAATGAAATAAAATAAAACAAAATAAAATATAAAATGAAATGCAAGAAGAAGAAATTGAAATAAATTAAATTAAATAAAGTAATGCAAAATAAAATTGAATTAAATTAAATGAGATAAAACAAAAGAAAAATAAAATAAAGTAGAGCCAAAAAAAAAAATATGTAAGTGAAATATAAAATATAGGCAAAATAAAATAACAAACTGAAATGCAATGAAACAAAGCTAAAACAAAAAAATAAATAAATAAAGTAGTTAAAGAAAATCAAATTAAACTAAATAAAATAAATAAGGTAAAATATAATAACTAAAAAAAATATAAAATAAAATAACTAAAAAATATATAGAAAATAAAATAAAATGAAGTAAATTAAAAAAAAACTAAAGAAAATAAAAAATATAAGATAAAAGAAAATAATTTAAAATAAATGATAAAAAATAAATAAAATAGAAAAAATGAAGTTAAATTAAATGAAATTTAATAAAACTTAAATAAAATAAATAATATGAGAGAAAATTATTCAATATAAATAAATAAAAAAAAAATCGAAAAAAATAATTAATATAGAAAAATGTAAAAAAAATAAGATAAAATTAATGAAATCTGTTTTAATTAAATAAGTTAAACTAAAATAATTAAATATACGTAGATAAACTATTTAAATTTAACAGAAAGATGGCCACCGTAGCCGAATGGGATGGAGCATGACTACCATGCGGAATTCAGGTTCGAATTTCAGTGAAATATCAAAAATTAAGAAAAAGTTTTTTCTAAAGCGGTCGCTCCTCGGCAGGCAATGGCAAACCTCCGAGTGTATTTCTGCCATAAAAAAGCTCCTCATAAAAAATATCTGCCGTTCGGAGTCGGTTGAAAACTGTAGGTCCCTCCATTTGAGAAACAACATCAAGACGCACGCCACAAATAGGCGGGGGAGCTCCACCGAAGACCCATAAAGTGTGTACGCGCCAATTATATATATATTATTTATTAATTTATATAGATAAACAATTTAAATAAAATAAGAGAAAACAAAATTAATTAAAATAAAATAAAAAAATAAATAAAATATAATAAAAAAATAATAAAAAATAAATAAAATAAAATAAAATAAAATAAAATAAAATAAAATAAAATAAAATAAAATAAAATAACAGAACTAGAATAAAATTATTAAAAAAAATATGAACTAAACTGCGAAAAAATTGCATAAAGTAAATTGTATTAAATAAGATAAAATAAATTGGATAAAGTTAAATTCAGCTGAAATCAAATTAAACCACTCTGTTTTTGTGTTTTTATTTATGTCTTTTATTTATTTCTTGATATTCAACCTCAATTAGAAGTCATCTTCAAGAACTCTTGGTTGTGCTTGGCCCGCTATTGAACCCGTCTTAAGCTCGCACAATAAAAATACTTGATTTAATTATCCGGAGACCACCAAAACAGTTAAAATCATTTTATTAATTTTATCAAAATGTGCTCATCTTCCTCCTAAAAATTATCTTTCGATTCCTCAAGAAAGATTTCAACACAAAAACAAATTGAATTTTATGGAACTGAGCTTAAGTAAATGAATTAAAATAAATATACATTTTCTAAAACTTGAAAGTGCTTGTTTTAATCTTTTAATCTTGATATATTTTATTTGCTAATATTAAGTATTGGTAAGTAATTACCAATTGGTATGGTAATTTTTCCATGCGAAGTATAAAAATTTTGGGAAAAACAAGTGAAGCTTATGGGAACTGCGACTAGTATACTACTCAAAATAATTCGAATCGAACGCCAAATTTTCGTTCAAAATCATAATTTCTGGCTTCTCCTGGAAGATTGAGGTTACTCAAACAGTTCAAAAAAAGAAAAGGCATTTTCCGAAATTATTTGTTATGTCTGTAAATGTTTAGAACAATTTTTGTGTGCATTGCGTTCGACAATTATATTTTTGTGACAAAAAATAGCTAGGTATTTTGTGGGAAGTTGTTCCTTTACTCGAAAAACTTCTACGTTGGAAAACTTTTGTGAGAGTAACTGAGCAATTTTCCCTAGTTGAAAGATGCAGGAGTTAGTCCAAAAATTTTCTTCTCGTAAGTTCATGTAAAGTGTTAAACGATGAGCTGTGTTGCATTTGTCAATACATCTGATAAAAAATGAAAGTCAACCACAAAATATTTCTTTGAAAATGTAAACAATTATTCTTAATTTTATATGTTTTATAATTGTTTATTGATCTGCCAACCAAAACAGTTTAGTGAACCAGCCGTCTGACATTCTTGCTCCGGAAAAGTGATTTTTGCTTTTCCGGTCAAATTTGTAATTATTATGTGACAGTTCTACAGGTTTTAGTTTGAAGTGAAATGGAACGGACTACAAATTGAATTACTATAAATTGGATGGCTTTATTAAAATCTAAGTAACGGTCCATAGTAAAGCTTTCACTTCATTGTACAATATAGAAAGGATCCTCCACCAATGTGCGGAAAAAAGAATTTCATATTTTGCACAAAGGATTGAAGACTCCTTATGGAGCGTGCTGGATACTATTGTAAAAAATTCACAAGAGAGTTCTTCCCCAGAAAAAGTTTTCTCGTTCTCTCTGAGATGTGACTATGGAAGTATCCACAACTAACGAAAAAATGTTTAAGACTTTATAATAGTACAGAACCCTAACTGGAAAAATCTTCGTATTTTTAAAAAGTTCTCTGAAGGGATGCAGTCAACTAACCTTGCATAATTTCCTACTTACCCATTTTTGTGAATCTGTAGTGATTGAATTTATTTAGAAAATCGCCTCTTCAACAATTAATGTCATATAAGGCGTCTTCATTTGCTTCACCGCTTCTTTGCTCGCTATGTTTGGGATCTGTTTGCTGGACAAAAAATTTTCATGTGAAAACAACAACAAAGTTATTCAGCAAAATTCGCCATTATCGAGTGTGGTTATACCTCATAAAACTGGTATAACTCACTCTATAGTAATCCTGTATAAGTAAACCGAGTCAGTAAGGTTTGTTATTAATGACTTAAATAAATAAAGAAATATGCAATGCTGCCAACTTTCTTTTATGATATCAGCCAAGTTTCATTAGACCGCGTCCATGCCAGACAACTTTTGTTGCTTCAATTCGTAACTTGTGGTAGAGGGGAAGACGAGGAAAATAGAGCGGCACCGAGTTGCTAGTGCTCGGCCAATATGTTTTGTGTTTTCGTTCTTCTAATGTTGTTGTTGGACATAGACTAAAAACTAAACTAACGCAAGCGAAAGAGTTGCCCCGTAAGAACGCGGTCTTACTAAAACTTATTAAGTGCTTTCAAACAAATTTCTGACAGTTTTATCTATTCGCCACTCGATAACTCATGGTTTTATTTATTTGGTTTTGCTACGAACAATGGGCCTATTTAGAAAAACAAATTTTGAAAGGAATAGGACAATTAGGTATTAGAACCATAAGCAAAGCGAGCTCGTCAGCGAACTCTGAACGGCTCTCCAATGAAAGTTAGCCGCTGTTATATCATTTGTTGAGTTCTTGACTAGAACTTTAATCACAATGATAGCTTTGTGAGCAGATACATTACCGTGGTGTAAAATCGATGAATATTTTTTTCACAAATACGGCCTTTTCGACGAGTTTACTTCCTCAGACGCCGTTAATGTCCTGATAATATTATTTTACTGAATTTCAGCAGTAAATTTAGAAGGCTATTTTAAACGATCAACCCAAAATGTATATGACATCCTTTACTTCATGTAGAGTCCCTCCTCTAGTGAATGAGTGGTTTCTACAGTTTTATGTCGCCTCATAGGTAGATGGTTTTTATGAGTAGCTTTTTTCTGTCAGAGCTGCGCTCAGTGACTCGTCATTGTCTGCTGTGCAGTGATCACTTTTGGAATACATTTTTTCCTCTATTTGATTATGTCCACAGTGCACATCCAAACCGATACCAATAGAATGAAAAGTCTTCAACAAACCCATTGAGCTGCCTATTAAATACGAAAAGCACCAGACCAATCATCGTTTATTTTATTTTACTAAGAAAAAATTATTATGTACATCCTCTATTTGGAAGTTGGTTGATCTCGATTTAGATTTTCTATAAGCATTTAAGTGCTTTTTAACGATATTTATGGGAAGAAACATGAATTTCATAATTGTAAATCTGTTGAATGTTGGTTTTCCGACACTATAAAATAACTTTGAAAATTCGTTGAGCACAAAGTGTTAGTCTTCAATTTTTCTATAGTGCCCAGCAATAATAATAAAGCTTATATTTTTTATTACATTAAAATGTTATAACTAACTGAGGAAGCGCTAGCTACCAAAGATTTCGGTTCGTAAAAGATTATATTTATTGTAGGATATAGCAAATGAATGCCGATAAGTACCTACATTGGGCTGGAAGCAATACAATTATATTCACGATAAATGCATTTAATTTTGTGGCCCACCCTAAAGCCTGCCACACCCACTCGACCACTTACTAAATCAGAAGTCGCACCAAAGTAATAAGTACCTGCACGATTCATATTTTTTAGTAATTTTATTTTATTTTATCACCTGCAAATCTTTTATTTATGCCATTTGCGGCAGGGTGACGGCGACGCATCTAATGGCGGGAATTTAGTGTCACATTAGCACCAGTGACGGGCGCCACCCAAAGCCATGCAGCCAGCCAGGGAGTCAGCTACACAACCGCACCGTTGGTCATTAGAAAAGTGTTGGTGGGTATTGGTACGAGTTAGCTCGATAAACTGGCCGTTTCGTTGGTTCGTTTGGCTGGGCCAATGCGTTGCTTGTCGTCGCGCTGCCGCAAGCGATTAGTCAACACACTCGACGTTAAGGGTGTAGCGGGTTGGAGGCTACTGCACACCCAGACCAGACATTGGATGACAGTTGCTTCGGTATTTAATTGCTCGTGCAAAAACAAAACTAAAAAAAAAAAAACAAACACACAGAAAAAAACATTGAGTCTGAAAAAAATTGCTTGAAATTGCATTGGCAATTTTTCCAAGTGAGCTGTTTGTTGTTTTTTTACTGATATTTTTTGCTTACTTTGCAAGTCATGCATTTACTAAATATACCTAACTATGTGAGTGCAATATTTTTTCATTTGCTCGCACTTTTTCATTTAAAATAATACTTTACGGTTGGGAGTGACAACTACCAATCGGAACGAACCAATGGAGTAATGGATGTGTATACATTTTATGGGTTCGTTAAGCTGACATTGAGCTGGCTTTTTTTATTTTCATTTAGATATTTTCTATGATGCATTGTATATTATTATCGTACATTTCGTATATACAAATACCTGTGTTGAAAATAACAAGAGTGTGATTTATAGGGTGGCCCAAAATTTATTACTCTATCGGCAGATTTATAATTTTTGCAAATGGCGTCATGCGTCAATAATATTAATTAATTTATTTATTTAGTGGTTCGATTCTAATACAACAAGGGTAAACCTTATAATTATTAGTGCTAGGTTACAATTTTCATGTTCAAATTTACAAAGATGTTTTAACTTACATAGAAAAACAAATTAAGTTAGAATTACTAATGAATTAGTCATGAATTAAAATTATCTCTCTTAGTGCTAATATATCTCTGAAGTTCGCGTCTAAATGTATTCATGCTACTTATAGACACTAAATTTTGGGGAAGAAAATTGCAAAGCAGAGTCACATGCTCCAAGAACTGTCTTACTGACGTCAGTGTTTTGTATTTTGTTTGGAATTTCTTACTGACTTCGTGGCAGCTATTCTGAGGGCGAGGTACTGTGAACTAGTCAACTGCAGTATACTAACAGATAAGCAATGGAATGCGTCAAGGTCAAAATATTTTTTTATTAAAAAAAAACTAAAAAAAAAAACAAATTTGGATGACTACATTCTACGCCACCTTATATTAAAAAGTTTAGGCAACAATATTTTTATTTAATTTTACCTATTTTCTTTGTAAAAATACAGTTGGTTCTACAACCAAAACTTTATAAATGACAGTTTTAAACTTTGTGGAAAATTGTTCATCATAATTACAAATTTTATTCAGAATTATAAAAAAGTGCTTGGCATGCAGCTTTATATGTCATACAATTCTAGTATAGTAGAATGCAGGTTTGAAATGGCTAAACATATTCATTGATTTTTGATAATTTTTGTCGCAGGCGGAGTTGGAAATTTTCTTCCATATAAAAAATATTTCGATCCAGCATTCTTTTATATTTCGGGATTTGGCAACCCTGGTGTTGCAATCTGGCAACTGACAGCTGTATCGCAAAGTTTGACATTTTTTGGCTTTTACGTACTCAGAACGTTTTGAAATACCAGCGCTATTTGTGTTGTTTACAGTAACTTAAAAGATTCATCTCGGTCCAAAAATGGAATTAAATCGTGAACATTTTCGTGCGTTTATTTTTTACAACTTTCGACGTGGATTAACTCAGCAACATTGCATGGATGAACTTAATTCATTTTTGGGCGATGAAGCTCCATCAAGGACCAGTGTTTATCGATGGTATGGTGAATTCAATCGTGGTCGTAGTTCACTCCAAGACGAATTTCGTGAAGGTCGTCCAAAATCAGTTGTTGTTCCGAAAACCATTGATCCTGTGCGCGAACTGATATTGCAAGATCGTCATGTGACCTATTGTGAGATTGAGACAATCTTAGGCATTAGTGGGACCAGCATACATTCAATATTGCATAAACATTTGGCTGTCAAAAAAATTTGTTCGCGTTGGATCCCACACAATTTGTCAATCGCTCAAAAAAAGGCTCGTGTCGATTGGTCGAAGGAAATGCTCAAAAAATACGATCGCGGGGCTTCGAAACACGTCTATGACATCGTGACAGGTGATGAATCATTGATTTACGCGTATGAGCGCGAAAGTAAACAGCAGTCGACTGTATGGGTGTTTCAAGATGAGCCAAATCCAACAAAAGTTGTTCGCGCACGAAGCACTTCCAAGCAAATGGTCGCCTGTTTTTTCGGAAAAACTGGACATGTCGCAACCGTACCACTAGAACAACGCAGAACAGTAAATTCTGAGTGGTACACAACCATTTGTTTGCCAGTTGTCTTCCAAGAAATTAGGAAAACCAATCGCCAAAGACGGATCACTCTTCACCAGGACAATGCGAGCTCTCACACATCGGCTCAAACAACTGCATTTTTGAGCACCCAAAACATCGAGAGGTCAAACTGAGAGGTCAACGTTTTTCGACACCTGAAGAAGCGGTTGCGGCATTCAGAATGCATGTTTTGGAGGTACCTCTTTCAGAGTGGCAAAAGTGCTTCGACAATTGGTTCAAACGCATGCAAAAGTGTATAGGTCTTCATGGAGAATATTTTGAAAAACAATAAAGTGATTTTCGATGATTAAAATTAGTTTTTGTTCTCTAATCCCGAAATATAAAAGGCACCCCTCGTAGAAATTTACATTTTTATCCTAAAATTAAGTTAGATAACTAATATTGAAAGTAAAGGACTTAAAATTTCATCACGATCAGACCTAAAACATTTATGGAATTCCCACAGAGCCTGTTCCTTTGATAATTTTTTTGTTTGTGTAGTGGTAAAACTTTCAACTGTGAAGACACTTTTTATTAATTATCGGTAGTGTTGTAAATTGTGTCACAGGTGTTTCAGTTTTATTGAGAAGTGAAAAACCTGCGAGATAGTGCGAAATCAAGAACTCTTGAAATCTCGTTTATTACTGGCAACCTCTTTAAAATGAGGTAGAAGAGTAAGAAGCTAACTTTAACATTTCTTTTAGATGTATTCAGAGCAGATGAATATTTGGTGAAGGATATCATTAATGAGCTTCATAACAACTTGCAGAGTGTTATGAACTGTCTTAGAGGTATATTCCAAAATAAATCTGTGATATTTAAAACATTATCAAAAAATTATGAAACTTGCTTAGTGTGAATACCGCTATTAATTTGGATTTCGTTTCTATGTCGATTAGAGACGTTTGAAATTAAAGATTTTTTTTAAAGCAGTAGGCAGGATACATTTTCCTTTCTCTTAGGTCAGGTGGTATACTTTTAGTGAGTATCGAAAAGTACAAAAAAGTCATAAATAGGAGATAAAGCGCATAATTTAAAGAACAATCCGCTTATCGGCTAATCCGGATATATGACGGTGTCTGCCAAATATATTCGTTATTATCCAGCTATTAATGTCAAATGATTTTAACAAATTATAAAACTTTGTTATGAATGATTTGAGAAAGTGGTAACTTTTTGTGGAGGTGACTTAAATTGGGCGTCAAGATGATGCGACTGATGTACTCAATGTTAACATAATCGAGACCATTTCTTAAATTTAGCCGGACATATACTGCAGAGTCATTTGAACGGCGCCATATTCCATACCTAATGACGTACATATCGTATGCGAGCCTTTTGTTTCAGTTCGACAAAATGGGGAATATTTTTATAAAGGGTACATAGATTACTGGATGAGCGCAAGAAAATATTTCTTGTATCATGCGTGAGCATAGGTTTTTCGATTCCATTGATTTCCAACATTTGCTTAGTTCCTTAAACCCCGAAGTTGAGTGCTTGCAACTTTACCAGTTACTTGTTTTAGACCAAATGCTATGTTAAATTTTTTATTCGATCAATGGAACAAGATCAAGACGTTCGCCACGAAAAAGACGAGAAACTCACCCAAACTCCCAAAAAATGATGTAAGCGCCAATTATATCAGCTGTTTGTTTTTAGCTGCAGAACTATTGATATCGCTAACTATGGTTTGATAGCTGAGAATGGCAAAATGTGTTGACATTTCGGTTTAAGTCATCATGACTCGTTTAACGCCAGGACAACGCTTCCGAATTGTGAAGACTCTGTTTGAAAAAACAAAACGAGTAATCAAAACTTGGACTGATCGAATGTGTCATGTAACTTGAAGCCGCGTTGGACATATGTCGGATATCATATTCAAAAAATAAATGCCATGCAATTATGTACCAGATTATAATAAAAAAATTCCATCTTCCCATCAATATTTCTGTTTTGTATTATCATTTTAAGTTCTCAAGCTCTTGAAAAAACACTCCATATTTTCTTATATATGTATATAATGGCTTACCATAAGTAATATGTTAATATATTTAGAATAAGAATCAAAGGAAATAAAAAAAAAAATTACAACTATTTCTAATATAATTCAATGACGTCAATGCAAATTTGAGAACAATAATTTAGCGTCGTCTGATTGATTATTATTCTTATTTTAATTAAATTTAATATCAAAACAATAACAATTTGATTCAAATTTCTTATTTCTGAAATATTTAAATTATATTATTTCTAATTTATATTCTTGCCTTTATTTGACGCTTTGGTTCAGACTCTACTATTATTACTATTACTACTCAAAAGTTACTATTTACCTCGCTTATACGATGTAAGTTGGAAGAATATGCTGTCTTTCTACGAAGGCCGCATCATCTTCGCCATATAAATAGATTTGAACGAATTCAAAAGAATTTTCTTCGCCCCGCTCTGAGATCGCTTTATTTTGTTCCGATTACTTCGCAGGATGCAAAGTCTGGCTTAGTAAACTTAAAGCCTTTGTACTCCTCAGTATGCCTTATTTTTTATGTCATCGGAGATGCAATTAACTCCGTTTCATTTTTGCATCCCACAACAACGCCAGGAGAGTAATGATTTATTCTTTCTGGAGTGAGCTAGAACGGTTTATGCCTCTTATGCTCCGATACATAGAACAGTGAACAAATTTAATAAAACTTCAAAAAAGTCCTGCTTTAGCATTCCCCAGGAGGGGTTCTTTAATGGCAAATATGCCGCCTCTACCGAAGGGCTGTTTACCTTTTTGGGATGACATTCAGCACATCAAAAACTCATGGCAAGTGGATGTTCACTAACCCTCATCTTATTTTTTTTTTAATGTTGGGCTCTTGCCTATAAATTCTATAAATCAGCATGGTTTTATGGCTGGTAGGTCAACAGCGGCTTTGTTGGCTGCTGGTTTGTTAAACTCAGCCGAAATCTCCGTAAGCGGTTTTCGCGCCAATCAAGAAGAATAACAGGCTTAATGTAGTCCATGATAAGAGTCTACTTCAATGTGCCATTTCATGTGCCATTTTCTAAATCTAAGCATTTAACCTCTTACTCATATTTTATAAAGTTCTAATCATTTATATTTTATCATTCGATGTTTCTGATTTTACTTATCCATATATCAGGTCAGTCCGCAAGTTCGTGCGTTTTTTAATGGTGGTTTTAAAATTAATAAAAAAAGATGTTTAAAGTATTTATTAATCAATAATACATTTTCCTTCATTATTTACAATGTCTTCCCAACGTTTAGGCAAATTTTTTAATTCCCTGCTCAAAAATTTTTTTGTCCTTGGAGCCAAAATACGCTTCGATGTCCCTTTTTATAGCTTCTTTGGAGGAGTAGTTCTTGTTACTTATATGGGATTCAAATCCACTGAAAAGGTGATAATCACAAGGTGCAATATCCGGAGAGTATGGTGGATGCGGCATTAGCTCCCATCCGAGCTCGTTCAGCTTGCCTAATGTTTTGCCGGTATGAGGTCTTGCGTTGTCGTGGTAAAACAAAACTTTGCGTCTATTCACTTGTTAAGTGCCCCATTCAGGTTTGATAGCTGATGGGAATGATAATCAGCAGTTGCCGTCTGGTTTGGTTTCAGAAGTTCATAATAAACAATAACGGCTATATCCCAGCAAATAGACAGGATAATCTTCTTGGGGTGAAGGCCATCTCTAGGGGTCGGTTCTGGTGTTTCATCTTTAGCTACCCATTGGCGTTTGCGAACAGGATTATTGTAAAGGACCATTTTTCATCACCAGTAACGATACGGTTCAAAAAGCTTTCATTTTCAAGCCGTTACAGCAGCTGAGAACACACATTCACTCTCTGCTGAAGGTTGGCGACGGAAAGTCTATGCGGAACCCATTTTCCCAGCTTTGAAACCTTTGCCAACTGAACCAGGTGCCTGTGAACTGTTTCATGCGATGAATTTAATCTCTGAGCTATCATATCGACTGTCAAATTTGGCTCAGCTTCCACGAATTCGAGCAAGGCGTCGGAGTTAATGACTTCAGGACGACCAGCGCGCGGGGCATCCCCCCACGTCGGAATTTTGAAAACCACTTTTGCGCAGTTCTTACACTCACAGTATCCTCTCCGTGAACAGTGTTTATTTCTGCAGCAGCAGTTGTTACATTTTTACCACTTTTATAAAAAAAAAATACAAAATATGCCTCTTATACGCGTTCGAAGAATCCATTTTATTTTTGAACAACACGTACTTCTATCCGCGTGAAATTATGGATAAAATACGCACGAACTTATGGACTGACCAGTAGACTTGAACGCGTTCAAAAGAAATTTCTTCTTATTGCACTCATATCCTTAATACACTGCGAGGTGTGGATTATTAGATTTAAAATCGTAGAGTAGAAATTGTGAAGTAGAAGAAGTGTAATTTCACTCTGCTTTGTTTTCGATATTATAAATAGGACACTTGACACCCCACTACTCTTAGAGCGCATTCCTTTTTACATATGTACCTCAAAAAAAAAAAAAAAAAAAATTTATTTTTCCAAATGCGGGTTAGAACTGTTTATGCCTCGAATGCACCTTTGTTTAGAATCATTAAGTATATTTGTGGTAGTCTGTAGGCAAACAGTGTTTCTGAATACTGATGCCATATCAAAGGAAGCAATAAAAAAGGCACACAAACTTGGTTTAGAGATCCCAGCGCACTCCACCTTAGTAAGCGGTGCCATTTATTACTAGGTATTTTTGAGGCTTGGAGGTACATTTTGATGATCTCAATATTTTTTTTTAATTATCACCTGCTTGGCTTCTCAAATAGTCAGACTTCACTTAAGGAAAATTCAGAAACTTGATAATATATAGTCGGGTTTAATTTTTCAAGTCAAAGAGCAGCATTCTAACGATTTTAGGACATTTGTTGGCCTGAGGCTTACCATATATATATACATATGTGTGTCTATTAAACTAATCCAAATACTGTTTGTTTTGTGGTGCTGTGTATTATATATTACATATATAAGTATATTGTGATTGGCTAATGGCCCAAGATGACTACAGGTGTGCTCAGATGCAATAGATTATAGAGTATCACCGATGTGGTGCGTCATACAATATTATGAGTCCTTGTCTTCTAACACATTCAAGATGAAAAGCTACTCAGAATTTTTGAAAAATCATTAAAGCTTTAAATTGGCAGTTGAACATAAATTTTTATTACCCAATTTTAATTAGTTAAAATTATTATTGACGTTACAACATCCTTCTTTGTATTTGTTCATAAAAACATAACACACATCCATATATGATTATAATTTTTTTCGTTATCAAATTAAAGTCCAATTAACCTCTGCTGAGTTACGTAATTAAATTTACTACGACACGTAGCCAAAATAATCATAATTAGAAAATTAGTACCTAAACAAAAATTTGCTGCAAACATCAAATCAAAATTTCAAACGTATGTGCTTAAACTGAAAAATACGGCATACAGCCGTCACACATTTTCTTAATTTTTTAGTGGTTTTATAACAGTTTTAATTACACATAAACTTGCATAAAAAAACGAAAAAATACATAAAAAAGCTTTAGCTACCAAAGCTACGCTTTGAAGGGGCAATAAACCAAAGGCTATGAATGCAATTCGCAGTTGACCTCCAGCAGGCCAGGCACTTGAACGAATGAATGGTGGTCATATTTGCCAAGCAGCCCACATATGAGCAATGGAATTATATATGGATATATGTGCATGTATGTGCATGCTCGTAATAAATAAATGCTCGGCAGCTGCAGTAAGCGGCCACCGGACGCCCACAACCGCAGGCATGCCATTTGCCGTTGATTGCATCATTGCGCTCGCCAAATGTCAAAATGTCGAGAGAGCTTTAACGTTGAAGCCTATCAAAAGGGAGAGGTGGTGATGGTGATGGTGACGGTGGCGGTGTTGGAGAGACGGAGATCATCTATGCATGTTGTTGCTTTTACCGCTAACATAGCGCTTGCCGTGTGCAGATTATTCGCTGTGGCAGCTGCAGTAGCTCTACTGACAGTACAATTGAGGTTCACTAATCCGCACCAAGATTGACTGATCGCTTATGAATTGGACATACCACACAGCTATATATAAGTAGATATATGTATTTGTATTCGCTTGTTGTTGGCTGATGCCAGTACTAGCGGTTGGTGATAGTTAGCTTAAAGATCCGTTAAAATGAATCATCTATGAACAGTCATAGAACGAATGACCAGCTGCATAGACGGATTGTACGATTTGCCACCAGGCAAAGCTTTCTCACGACCATAAAACTTCTCGCATTCCATCAGACGCACAAAAGTACTTACATATATATGGGTGTTTATAATTATTCACCATAGAAAAAAGCGAGCAAGTAAAATTGCCGGACTGCAAAGAGGTATCCCTTCGCAAAAGATATCTCCTAGCAAAGGATGTCCGTTCTTATGCCAGTCTAACCTTAAAAAGGACATTTGTTGTTTATTTTTCTACTTTTTAACATAAAAATCAAAGCTGGAAATTCCGGTTTAACCGCCTCGCTGTCCATTGTCCACCACTACGTGCTCGGATAGGCGATCCTTGCCGCGCCTGCGCATAATTAATGACCAAATGCGCAAATACCTTGCACCCATCTAGTCATTTGATTCTCAGCATTCCATGGCATTAATTCTTTTACGAAACTTTCCTGGCGCTGGAGTGTTTCTTAAGACCTTAGAGTGTGTTTGTAAACGAATTTATATCTATGAATGAAGCTCATATTTACATTTATCCTGATTGATAGTTGAACCCATCGCACAAGGGGTGGTATACGTACGTACTTGACGCCTCTACATACATTTATATATGCAAACACATATGTACATATGTATGCACACTCAATGCACAAAGTCCCAGTACAATATTTTTATTTTCCTACCACAAATGGCATATTTAATTGTTGTTGTTACTTAATTTGAATTCAAAGTTCTAACAACCCTTGATTGATAAATGCTTTGTGTTGGTATGCGATGGTAAGAATATCAAGAGGAGGGTAAAATATTTTTGCAATTGCTTTTGATGTTTTTATATGTACGTATGTAAAATGATAAAGAAAAGGTTATAATGCAAGATTTTCAAGGAAATAACGAACTAGTCATCTATAGACATTCGATTCCCATTTCGTAATGCTTACATTTATACAGCAGCGAGCTTCTCCTCCTATTTGTCGTGTGAGCCTTGATGTTTTTCTACAAATGAAGGGGCCTACAGTTTTCTGTTACCTTCGAATGACAATCGATTTCTTACGAGGAGCTTTTTAACGGCAGAAATATATTCGAATGTTTGCCATTGATTGCCAAATGGGCGACCGCTTCTAGAAAAAACTTCTTCTATCATATCGCGATTTTTCGTTTCCGTGCACTTCTGGATGGTCGTCACGCACCAATCCAAATCGGTCAATCCGTTCTAAAGTTTCACGGTTGCATATATTTATGAGCTAGGACTGAAGATTAATCAGAAAACCTTTTGCACATTTTTATAAGGCTACTCTCAAGAAGGAGTTCGATGTCTGGATACCAGATGATTTGACTCCAAAGAACTTTTTAGACCGAATCCATGTGTGCAGAGGCGTAATGAATCGAGTGAGTGAATATGGGCGGTGAACAATTAGTCACATGCGAGAACAATAACCAAAAAATAAAAAAATAGTCTATCGCTAACCTAAGCGTTCGTCAAGTCCGAACGCCAAGCCATGAAGATTTTGCTATGTGTTTGGTGGTATGGGCAAGGAATCATTCACTATGAACTAATTAATTCATAGTTGACCATGGTTCAGGACTAAATTTGGGCACCGCAATTTGGTTTGTTGGCCTAGGAGTGTTAAGACAAACACAAAATAAGTTTCTCTCAGCTGCAAAGAAAGGGTGTTTACATATCTATTTTCGGTATCAGCAATGCTATTTGACAAATAGTGACCGTTTTAAGCTTATACCTCTCTTAGCTACGAGTGGTACAGTTGCGACCACACCGACAACCATTTCCTTTAAGGTACTTCATTCGCGAACAACTTTTGTTAGACTAAAATTTGTCTTGGAATGTGTGGGTGATACTGTCGATCGCTGTTTCGCTTCGGGCTGATATGCATAGATCCAAGATTCGTCACCTGTTACAATGTCATAAACATACTTTGAATTACCACGGCTGAATTTCTTCAGTATTTCTTTGCACTAATTGACACGAGTCCTTGTTTGGGAAATTGTCAAATTATGCGGTGCCCAACGAAAACAAATCTTCTTGACCACCAAATGCTCTTGCAATATTGAATGTAGGCTGGTCCCACTAATGCCCAAATACGCTTCTATCTCACGACATATGTCACATGATGGTCTTGTGTAATCAATTGACGCAGAGCCCCGATTGTTTTTGACACTACAGCCGGCAACCTTCGTGTTCCACCACTGCAGTGCCTCGAAATCATCCTAAAATGACACGCTGGCATTTTCGTGTCGTTTGTTCGTTCATTCCAAATCCTATCTTAATGTTGTATTAGTATGTGTGGAGTTTGAATAAAATATTGTAGAAGCCGCGCTTAGGTCGACAACGTTCTGCGTTGAAGGAATAGTTTTACTCTTCAATATTATTCACATTCAATGCTTGATTTAATTTTTTTTACTAATAATTTTCCATTTTCTGAAAATTGTACGAGGTGTGTTCAAAAAGTATCGCGAATTCTGTGTTTTTTCAAAAATTATTTACTTATTCATGAATATCTATTTTGTCCTCTTCAAAGTAATCCCCATGAGATTAGGCACTTGTGGCGTGGTTTACTAGGGTTTGTCTGAAAACCAGATGTTTTCTTCATAAAATTGAATTTTGCAAATTATGTCTGTGTGTGAATGCATTACATATATATGTATGTGCATTTGCTGTTAAGGGGGTGGTAGGGTTTAGCGCTAAAAAAAACACTTTTTTTTGAATTTTTTACAGAAATATGTCTTAAGATACTTTAATAAAATCAGTTGCATGTTATTGTACATATTTTCAATAAGTTTTTAAAAAATATTAATAATAAAATATTGACAAATAAGCCCATGACAGAGTTTTTTTGGAGATATGTTTTTCGAGAGGTGCTCTGCGGTGCCAATCGGCATTCGTCGTAGAATCATCTGAAACTAAAAAAGTCGAATTTTTCAGTTAAAGTATGACGTAATGCTCCCCCCCCCCCCCCCACCCCCCCCACATTAATAAATTTTTTTTTTTTCATTTTTGTAGTTTTGGTGGCAAAAAAACGTAAAACGAGCATTTTTGGCGAAAAATTTCGCCATATTTGTAAGTGAAAAACAACCTTAAAAAAAAAATAATAATAAAAAAAAAACAGTGTGGGGGGGAGGTATTTTTGATTTAGAAAATGTGTGCCAAATTTGAAAAGAATCGGTTGAATAGTTTCGGAGTTGTGATTGGCACCGACTTTTAAGAAGTCGTTTCGGGAAAAACGCGTTTGAAAAAATGACTCTGAAAAATTATCGATGCTCCGCATTCGAGGTAGAGTGCCTACAAAGGCTATAACTTTGAGAGTTCTGCTCCGATCCACTTAAAATTTTGACACAACATTCTTGAAATGATTTACTATAAGATGAGTGAAGAAAAAAAATTTCGATTTTGTGAAGAAGCTAGAAGATAAGGATGGCTATGGAGTATTTTCGAATGAATTAGGGCTGGAACAATCCGTCCGACTACCAGACTACTGTAGCGTCTATCAGGCAGAGGTTCTACCTATAAAAGAAGTGTCTACATATCTACATAAATGCCTATGCCGTAACAAAAATGACTATAAACATATTCTCGAATAGCCAGCTCTACTAATATTAAAGGTTATACAAGAGTGCCGAGCAGCTCTAAATGATATAAGCGTCGTGGTAAAGGTCAGCCTTATTTGGGTTCCCAGGCATAGAGATATTGAGGGAAATTGTAAAGCCGATGAGCTAGATAGGAAAGGTACTGCTATTCAACTGCTCAGTGATTAAAAGTACCATTGGGATACATTTGGCTACGGGCATCCAAAAGTGGGCTGTAAACGCAAATAAACGCCCAAAATAAAGATTTCCCCGTGAATGTTATCCGCTCTGAATTTGCATTAGCTCATGCAAGTGTGATAATGAGTACAGCGGTTTTTTTAATGTGCTCCGGAATTTGAAGTTTTCAAACAAATCAATGATCTTCCGATCTTGCTTTCGAGAGATATTTTTTGTGCCTCATCCGGGGATGTAGTCAACATTTTTAACATCGGCAGCTATTGCGCCGATTAATTTATAAACGACTTCGACTTCTTCTTATGTTTTGCTGCAGATGCATTTGACATTTATGGACCTTATTGTGTATTTAGGAACATTGTTTCATTTCGTTTTCCATACGTGCAACTCATTTTGTAAAAATATAATATAGTACAATACGTTTTCTAAATTTTTCACTAAACTAGCAAATTTCAATACAAAGGATACGCCTATTTAGCAGCAATTAAATATTTTTTATAAAGGAACTCTAAGTTTAAATTTTGCCGGTCACGCTTCTATTAGGCTGACTGTAACGAATGCGCCTGACAATGGGTGCTGCAGCTCGAGACTTATCAAACTTATCCTTGTACGAGTATTAACATCACTCATTTCAATGTGAGTAGTAGAGAAAAGGAAAAAAATTCAACTGCATTCATGCAATGCTCTAGTGCTTAACATATCAAGCTGTACGATGGATCCAAATAAATTGTGAGGCCAGGTGAAAAATGAAACTTTAAAATGCGTATAAATGTTGATTCCTCTACTGCTTAATAGATGTCGGTTTCATTTCTTTGCAATGTTGTTCTCACCGGTTAAATACCAGGTATCATGTTGGACTGAGTAGGCGATTGTGCAGTGCAGACCTTTAATGTAGAACAAAAACAAACACCTTACAGAACTCTTATTCTGTCCGTATTTAATACATCTGCTGATGCGACTTTTAGATGGCGAAGTGACAAGTAGAGCTGAGCCCCTCAGGAAATAATATCTAGATCTCTGCCGTCAAAGTTTTTTCGTGCCAATTTGAGAACGACCTAACATCGATTTTTGAGGCCAGATCTATTATAATATTTTCAAGGATCCTCGGGCACGAATTAATTTGGGAAACATTTGCATGTGTAATGGATTTAATTTTTGGTTGCTTGGATTAGTATGAAAAAGCAGTACATTTTACGGAAGAATTCATTTATTTCTAAAATATTATTTAATATTCAGGTAATTAGAATTGCAAAACAAAAATAAACTAATAAAAACAAAACACGGCATCCGCTCCTAGGGCAAACAAGTGCCATGATGTGTTCCAGACGTCAACTGTACCCAAGGGGCTAATTTCAATTCATTACATAATGGTATTTACTTATCGTTTTAAAAGATATAATAAGAATAATAAAAATAAAACAATAATTTAATTTTGTAATGTAAAATCAATAGCTTATCGGCATTTTCATCTTAGCGCTGGTCTATCGGTATATAGCTAACCTTCAGCGCTGAATGGAGGAGCAGATAGATAGATATTTCCCAGCAAGTTTTTTTTAAGAAATGTGGCTTTGGTAACTATTGAAAAATGTGTTGCAACGCAGAGTCTTGCTAGAACGTGTTCTCGTTTATTCGATTAAACAGGATTAAACATAATTGACATTTGGTCTGTATAATATAGGTGATGCCAGATTTGTGATACATTATCCATTTCAACAGTAACCAGCATTAAACTTTGTTTTTTACAAAAACTAAAAGTTTATACAATTTTTTGAATAAAAGCAATTTTAAAATTTGTTCGACCAAAGTTCGGCATTATTTTAGCCGCGAACTCGAATGGACTTTTTTGCACGAACATGATTGAAACCGAAACCGAAGCCGCAGTTCGTTCGTTCTGTAGTGCCATTGAACGTAAGTGCCTCAGTTCTGAAATTTAACAGCATTTGCTCATGGTGAAAAGGTTTTAAAGGTGAGCTCTTTAACAGACCGTTATTTGCCTCTGCGCAAATTTTACAAAATCAGCTGATGGGCTTACGTCACTTGGGGTGTGTTTATAAAAAAACTGAGATTGCGTTGGTGATATACGAAAAAAAAATCAACGCAGTCTTCGCTCATGTTGCTTCGTTGCTATCTGAACAACGATTGATTGGACGAGTGTGTGATTATATTAGGTGCGCAACTAAGTTCTCGCTGTGTTTTAATGAAAATACAACTTTATTCTGAAAAAATGGTTACAAGTGAATCATTGAAAGTATTGCCCATCGCTGGCTACTACTTTTTCCCATCTTTCTGGTAGATCTTGTATACCTTCGCGGTAAAACTGTTCATCTTTTGAGGCTATCCACGGATCAAGCCATTTTTTGATGTCTTCGTATGAATGAAATTGCTGGTCAGCTAGACCATGTGCCATCGATCGGAACAGGTGATAATCGGACGGCGCAATATCTGGAGAATATGGCCACCACCCGCCATACGGTTTCCCATTTCAATGTTTCCCGGTAGGTTTTAACGGGTTTGGCAACGTGAGGCCGAGCGTTGTCATGCTGTGGAATCACTTTTTTATGCCTCTCCGCGTATTGCGGCCGCTTCTCGCGCAGTGCTCAGCTCAATCGTATCAATTGAAGTCGATACCGATCGTCAGTGATGGTTTCGCTTGGTTTTAATAGTTCATAATAAATAACACCAACTTGGTTCCACCAAATACATAGCATAACCTTCGCAGCGTGAATATTCAGCCGAGGCGATGCCGTAGAAGCATGACCGGGTAGTCCCCATGAGTTTCTTTTCTTTGGATTGCTGTAATGAATCCATTTTTCATCACCCGTGACGATGGGATGAACAAAACCCTTTCTTTTTTGCCGCTGAAGCAGTTGTTCACTGGCGAAAAAACGAGGACCCAAAGTCACCTATTTCTAAATCATTCCCAAAGCATGCAATCGCTTGGAAATGGATTGGCGGGTAACTCCTAATACTGAAGCAAGCTCTACTTGCGTTTCACATGGATCCTCATTGAGCAATGCCTCCCATTCAGCCTCTTCGAAGGTTTTTGGCCTTCCTTCACGCGGACGGTCGTCAATATTAAAATCACCGTCTTTGAAGCGACGGAACCAATCTCGGCACGTTGTTTCATTTAAAGCAGCATCTCTATAAACTTTTTGTAGCAGTTTGTATACCATATGTCTAAGCTTAGTTTATGACGTTTAGGTTATGTTAGAATCGACTAGCGGGACAGCACCTAATATGTGAAATGATCGCGTAGAATGCGGCTGTCGAATCCCCAAGTGACGTGGCCGCCAAAGTTCTCCTCACAATTTTCTTTTTCACCATAGTTAAAGAGCAAACTTTGAAATCTATCGTCCTTGTATTTGCTGGCGATAGTAGAGTAAAAAGGAAGCATCCTCTGCATTGAAGAGAAGTAGTGGCGAATTACATGGTGCCAGAGGTGAAAATGTAAGTATTAAGTATTTGTGCTTTACAAGGTTTTCAACGAAACCCAGAATTCTTATTGCAGTTAAGATTTTTTTTATTCTCTCTGTTTGTCTAAAACGTCATAATTTCATAACTCCTTAGTTAACTTTAACCTTGTTTTACCCAGCTTAAAACGGCCTTTACAGAAAATGACTTTACTTTCCTGAAAAATTGTAAAAAAAATCTACCGAAAATATAAAAAAAGTGTAAATTTCTGACTGATTTGTGAAATTGGTGCTAAATATTCAACTATTTTCGGAGAAGCCATTATTGATCTAATAAATGCCAATATTCTTCTTTCCAACGATATGAAAGGTCTAAAGCTTGTTTTGTAAATGAGGCCATGCCAAATTGTTTCTTTTATAAACAAGTTGAGAACTTGAGGGCGATGGAAAATTTTTAAACTCGTTTTCTTGCCCTGCACGACCAGATCTATAATCTCTACTAGGTCATTTAAAAAGTATGTGTAATTTTTTCAGTTGATTTTTTAGCACCTTGTTATATTTTCTTCATGTTTCTCGATTGAATCAGTACGCGACAGAAATTAAAAACGACTCATTCGTTTTGTTGAAATCTGTTGAAATGTTGAAATCTCGTGAGAGCTTATAGAAGGTCAAGAGAAAATATTCTGTGCATTTGTGTATTTATGTATATTAATATATATAAAAGTTGTCGCCGGATTTATCTGTCCTCTTTGAATATGGCGAGACCTCAATTCGCGACTGTAAAATTATTTCATCAAAAGCCAACAGAGGTCTGTGAATAATAAAAATACAAATTCCTTACGGATATTCAAACAAACAAAATATCTAACATCTAATTCTTGAAAAAAGCATATGTACATACATACTTGTACATACATACAAACACCAAACCAAAAACGAACGCCAACAGAAAAAAAGTAAAAAGCATCAAAGAAATTGACTAAGGTGCTTGGCCTGCCCCTCGTGCACCGTTGTTGCACCATTGCCATACTTCCCTGCCTACACACACTCCATGCGCCAGCATCACAGCAACAATGAATGCAACATTATGTGGCACAGCGCACGCGAAATGCCACGGCGACTCCGTTGCTATAACAGTGCGCCAACAACGTTCAAGAACATACAAGAAGTTTAAGAAAAAATGTCCATAGATGAAGGAAAAAGCCAAAGGTGGTATTGGTAGTAAGTGAGGGCGGCCGCTCGAAGAAGGGGGATAGGGTAATGGAGGCGAAGTAGAAACATTCACTTGGCAATGTTTAATTTATTTGCATTAAATTTAGACGAGCGAAAGGTTGTTTGCTTGCTTGCGCTGGAATGCACTCGCCTTCATACGTATTTTGTCGTATACATACAGATATATTTATAATATATATACACGTATGTATGTGTATTTGTGTTTTTGTTTGTGTAACTAGATTGGTGTTTCGCGTTGAATTGCACAGAACAACAGAACTTGAGAACTTTAGAGATGGAAGATTAGAGACTGCAAAAGCAGCGACGGCGGAGCAATGTTCCAGCACGAATGGAGGCTGCTTACACTGAGAGTTTTTTGTTGTAGCGAGCCTAAATAAGTGTGGAAAAATCTGTATAAAAGAGTTGACGGAAATTCTATTCCATTCTGGTAGTGATCGGATATAGAAATTGCGGGCGTTTCGATTATGTAGCAATTTCTTACACAAATCATTTCTTTATCCATGATTCGCTAACACTTTCGGTTTTCTTTCAAATAGAACTTGGTTGTGCCTTTAAATCTTTACCATTGTTGAGTGTTCTGGTTTGGTTAAGACGACGCTAGTTCACGATCTAGCAAACTAGCGTGCACTCTGTCTAATCCATCATATTATATAAATAACTTTACTAGACCCTGGGACCAAATGCTATATTTTACTCGGTCCTTGAAAAGATCATAGTGTTGAAAGATTTTCTGATAGTCGATGCGGTCGCATCTGACTCATTCCGGTTGAGATTAATTGGAAATTCTTTAGATGTTTAGAGTACTCGTAATCCGGAATAATACTAAATCCTTAGCCTTATTGTAGTTTTGAAAGTTCGGATAATTTCCAAACACATGGAAAAGCCAGATAGCGACTGGATATCATCTTAGAGCGGAATGCTATATCAGCTGCTTTATAAGGGGCGCGGTGAGTTTCCTATCAAAGGTTTTTAACAGTTTAAAGACCTCGCAAAAAATCAATATGTTATGCTTGTTGCTTCCTAACTTCTATAAAGCATCGCTTAACCTTCTCAAAGGAATGAAGTTAACGTGTGGGGTATTTATTTGTAAATTCTGAGAACTCAGGCTCATAAGGCTTACTTCCTATCTCCTAAAGGTTCTAGAAAGGTTATTGATTATCTACAACAACTAAATGTAAAAACTGTTGAGAAAAGTTGCAGGGAGTTCTTTGACCCGAAGCGAGGCCTTAAGCCAGGCAAAGACTTATTCAGTCCTATGATAGAGAGTGCTACCTCTCTGAACCGCAGCTCCACCATGTATAACAAAAATGGGATACTGATATGTGGACGATTTTGGCGTCATTTGGCTCTCCAACAGGGCTCTCACCATAACTTTCTCAAGCTTAGAGAAGAAGCAAAAATATTTTTTTTTTTTAGGTGAGCGAGGGTAAAATCAACGATCTGCTGGCAGCACATAAAGAGCCCACAGATATTGAAGCATACATAGCGTTTTGAAATTCTAAATTCGAAGATATAAAGGATAAATTTATTTAAGCAACAGTATAAAAACACCTAAAAAAATCCCATCTTGGGATGTACTCTAGCTAGCAGTGGTCATTTTGAGCTCGGTAAACAGTTGAAATCCAGAACACAAAAGCCTCTCATGGGCTCGTTCCTTTGGCTATGTCGAATTTTCATGCGGCAAAACATCTATAGTCAGATCTGTGTGGACCACTGTGGGTTGTGAAGAAGAATGAATAATTTTACTACTTTTATTATGACAAGGGCATATTAAAGCGCGTTGGTTTGGCTATGCCACACTGTACTGCAATTATACGGACATGGATACTCTGTTGAAAATATATTTCGAATCAGGAGACAACGAAAGCAATGGCACCCGTGAGCACAGTAGAAGGTTCGAGATCTTTGGTCTAGCGAAGTGTTTTGGTCTCAGCGCAAACAATGAAATAGTTGTGTGACCACTTAGAGGAAGAAGAATTTTCGACAAAAATTTAGTCCCTAATGTATGGTTGGGTAGAGTAAGCAGAAAGTGTGCTTGAGTTATTGTTGTTAAGCGATATTTATCGGACCCAGCGAATAATCCATACGGGTTCAAGTTAGCTATGGATTCACTGAGTCTATTACGAGAATTAGAGCTCTGAGGGAGTGCTGTATTCTATTTATAAGTTGGGTAATCCTTGCCACTCGGAGACTTCACGAGAAGAGTGTTGCGCTTATTCGGCAGAGGGCTATGCAATTAACAAACTGAGCGAGAATTTCTTACGCATTTTGTACTGAATTGTCTGATTCGTCTTTAGCACTTTAACAGTGTGGAAGGTGGGTTTTCATTACCACTTTTTTGAATAGAGGGAAACTTCTACATTTTAACAGTGAATTTTAGAAATGATGCCGCCTATTTGTTAAGAGTTGTTTGACATCTTATAAGCAATCAAGTTATGGAAATTTTACAGTGTTCTATAAAGGGTCTTTATAGAAACCCTCACTTGAAGATACTCACTTCAAGTTTAGTGAAGCAGAAAAAATTCTCACAAGTGTCTCATAACTGTCCAAGTATTCTTCGGGAGGAGTAAGATAGCGCAATAACGAAATTAATTTGACTATAAAGCAGAGCTCACTTCCAAGAATAGGGCCTAAGTCTTTAGTTTCGCTAAGCTTTTGCAGGATATTATTATATAAAAATAATATTATGTGACAAAAATCGTCACATATGCCGCTAATGAAAGGGATGAATATTAGAGGACTTCTAACGTTCGATTGAGGGACTCCTCGTGAAGCGATAAAGCGCTCAGAAGACGCATTATCTACGGTTACTACACAACGTCTTTTAAGTAAATAGGAGTTACTTCAATCCAAAGAACTCGAATAGAAGCCTAGAGACGAATATTTACTAATCAGAGTTTTATATGACTTAGTGTCAAACATTTTACGCTGGCAGATAAGGCATCAGAGAAGTATTCTGCGAATACAGAAAGATTCGAAACTGTAGATTTATTGGAAATAAATAATAATAAAATACAATTTGTAACAGAAAAGTAGTTTAGCAACAGTCGGGAGTTTGAGATGGGCGTATAATTTCGTACATACTATGAATGGGGTTAATCGAAGTGGTTTTATACTCATCTATTAACTTCTCTGAAGCTAGAAATTGTAAAAAATTACTTTTAGGGACCGATCAAGGCATGAACAGTTTTTCAATAGCTTAGAAGAACACCCGTCCACGTCGGTCTGTATGGAGGGCTTAAGTGATAATATTCCCAAACTGACCGTTACCATGAGATTAGAAGACCTTTCAGTAGGACCGCTCGTTAAAGTATTGATTTTTTGAAGAAAATTATTTCTGATTATTCATGGACTTGATCATACGATTTTACACCTCTGGCCTAACTATTTTTAGTGGCGCCAATCTAAGCCATTGGCCTGCGTGAACAAGCTAATAATTATTGTAGCCATGGAAACCAATATTGAGTGCTTCATCTGTGATATGCAGTCGTAAATGTTTGCCTCTGGGTATTGTATCTCAAATGTAATGATTCCTTACAGTGTATACAACTCTCTAGAATTAGATGCAGATACTCCATCATCTGTAGGAAATGAAGTAAAAGACGACGTCCAAGTCGAAAGACAAACAAAGCGATAAGATTGCTACACTGAACAACAAAAACAACAACAGCAACAACAAAAAGGCGCATAAAGAAATGATATACTAAGAAGGTCGGAATCGAAATAAAATAACATAAAAAAAGAATAAGAAATAAATAAACAATAAAAGCAACAACAACCAGCAACGACGAGTACCACAGCAGCTAGCCAAAAAGCCACTAGCGCAGATAAAATGAAAAAAATTGGCTAAAAAGCAACGAGTTAGCCAATTCAATAGTATTAAGAGTAGCGAGAGAATCAATTGCAGCTAAATATTTACTCGTGCAAATACACTTAACGACGGTAAGGAAAAATCAGCGAATACGAAGTAACGAGTGAATGACGTCGCGCAGCGAATAAGCGATGCGGTTAACTATTGAGCTGCTGCACTACCAACGAATAAGCGGAGATGACAACTAATAAGGAGAGCTGAGTGCACGAAAACACTAACACAGAGGAGATAAAGGCGCATATGTTAACCTATACAAAGTAATCATGCGAACGGCTATCGAATTAACAATTGACTTTGCTGACAGAATTGAACAAAAAAGAGTGAACATTTGAAAGAGTCAGTGTTTTGTTATTCTTTATATTTTAATTTGCAGGTATTTTGGTAGTTTTTTAGACGGGATGATTTGGTAAAGTGCGCATCATAAAGTTAAGATGCATTTACAGCAATGCAAAGCATGCACACACACTTACACGCGCATATATATACATGTATAGACACTCACGCCAACGTTTGATCTCTAAGACATTCTTTTTTATTACAGAATGACTGCAACACTTGTTGACTGTTTTCGTTGTATGTGTCTGGCATATGTGTGTTTGTGCGCGTTTTGATATTGCAGCAAGTGTACGAAGGCAATAAGCCCCGTATGCTCAACTACATAGACATGCGCATGTATGTATCCACTAACTTGCAAGAGCGCATTTTGTGGCAGCAGCGCCATGGCAACAACGCTGCAGCAGCTCTCTGCTGGAACTCTTTTCGGCCAGTAAAGTTATCTATCTGTGCGCCGCCTTTCTACCCACTTACCAAATTGGCATCAGTGGCGGTGCGCGCATACCTATTTGAAATCGGAAAATCGATGAGGCATAAAAATAAAGTGGGGTTTCATAGGTTTTTCTGGTATGTATTTGGTGCACTCACTTTATGGTGCAATAATAAACAGCAATGAAAGTTAAGCATTAGATTAGGCTAGAATTCGTATTAGGTGTAAAAAAAACTTAAGTAAGAATAGTTTTTCGGCACATCCTTTAAATTTGAGGAGGGGGTGAGCACATGAAATTATGCGTAGATGGGTTCAAATCCAATTAAAATTATTAAGCCATACATATAAAGGGTGTGACATACATATAAAGGGTGTTTTGTAAGAGGTGTGGAACTATAGATTGAAGAAAATGTTAGTAAATTAGAATTTCTTTAAGATGTAGAAAATTGTTTTGAGCACAAAGCCACCATGGGAACGTCTGAGGTGTTTCAAACAGCTTTTAGGGTCGATTTTGATTTCAAAGGCTACAATATTTGTTACCTATTCCGCATACACTAAAGACTTAAAATATGCCACAGAGAGAAAATGGTTCAGATGTGTTAAATCACGTGATATTTGAGACCAGTGTACAATACCGTTATTGGAGCAGGGAAAACTTCCGTAGATTAAGCTGAAACCAAAAAACTTTGCAAAGCTTGGCCACACAGTTTTGGAAAATGTAGTTGTATGATAGATGTTATTGTCGTTTTATGTCATACGGTATTTCCTACGGGCTTAAAGTATTTATTTTACTTATTTAAATAAAATATAACTATAAATTAATTATATATTAAATAACTAATAATAATAATAAATATATTTAATAAATTAATTACAATTATATTACACAGTCAAGGCAGCTAGCAGTAGAGCCTATCGGCATTATTATGTGGGACAAATAATTGAGCGCTGACTGTACTGACGCTGACCATTTGCCTTGTTTCGCTCGTCCCACCATCTCTCTGACTGATGAAAATATCGAAATAGCTGTGGGAATTGTACTCCACGATTGGGACATGAGCGTCAGGAAAACATCGTTCTTCGTTGATTGCTTTCTTTGACTTCCGAAGTTGTGTTCCACTCCGCATTTTTTTGACATGCAAAAAAGAGGTCGAAATTGTGCAGAGATAACTCGTAATTTGCTTGACCACGATTATGCTGCGGCTACCACATCTCATCTGGTATGCAATTATTTCAGGATTTCCTAATACCATTTCGATAGCTCCGTATCCCCTGCTCTGTGTAGTTTTCTAGTATTCTGTTGTCACGACTGAAGTTGTCACTTTGGGGCAAGCGTTTTGGTTTATGGCCTAATTTTCATGTACTTTTTTGAATAGAAGGTGAAGAATGATGATGAATAGACAATTATTTTGATATTGTGAACAATTTGACGCTCAAAAATGATGGAAACTAGGTATCATATCTCCGCGTTACGAAACGCATCTCTGTATGAAATATTGAAGCATCGTTTTCAAAATAAACGCTATTTTGCTGAAATAGTTTGAAAAATTGGCCTGTTAATCATGTTTATCAGGTCTGCCCAGCCAATAAGATTAGTGCTCTTGCTGATAATGTACTCAGGAGCTCGAGAGCACCAACTCAACTTGAGGTGAGTTTTGCTTAGAGCTTGGGCTTACTTACTTATAAGATTTAATGAACTCTGAGGGAGTTGAGGCAATTGACCATGTGCTTCGATATTCTTTCTCTTTATGTTCTTTTGAGCAGCTATGGTTATGACGATTTTGCCAAAAAAACAAAAATCAACTTCGGATGAGGACCATTTTCGTCTCGCTAACAAAGAAATTTGGCGTATTTGGGACGCAAAAAATCCATCCGTAGTCGTAGAGAGTGTGTGACGTTTTCGCAGAGCCGGTATTATTCGCACAGTTTTCTTCGAAAATGAGTAATGTTACAATGGTAAGTGGAACAGAGGCATGCTAAACAAGTTTTTTTATCAGCACATAGAATAATTGGATGAAATATGGATGAGTTCTGGTTTCAGAAAGATTGGGTTACGTGCCGCACAATCTGCCCAATAATTCGATTATTTGAAGTCAGTTGACTTCCATAGAGCCAGGGTGCTGCGATTTGACTAGATTAGATTAAAGTTAGGCTTTTTTGTAGGCTGCCGTTAAAAATTGTGATTATGGCGACAGAACGATTCCGGCACTAAAAACATATTGTTCGTGCAATTGTTGAAATAGGAGGCGAAGCCATTAGAAATGTGCTTCAAAATTGATTGGTAGTTGGCCTACTGGTTGACCACCAGAGGTGCCATTTGAATGATGTTATATGGCACGGGTGGCTTACTCTTTCTAATAATAAAGAAAAATGATTTTTATTTAGTTGGTTACTCTATTTAATACAGAAAAAAAATTTTTTTAAACAGCAACTAGCCAATGGCCTGCCTTAACGAAGCTGTAATTTCATTTCATGTCCGTGTTCATCGAAAATTTGGTTGGTTTTCATAACTGTATGAAGCTGTAGGACTTTCTATGCGCAGAAAAAAATTAAAACGGGAAGTAGAAGGAAAGACTCGGCCTTCATCCGTTAATATTATTATAGACATTCTAAAATACTGCGAAACCTCAATATAACGAACCGTGATAACATAAAAAATTGGACATAACACAAAACCCCCTGAAAAAACGTCGTTGTTGCGAATTTTTCGGTACAAAAATACTCCATAGATATGATGTAGAAACTTTGAGCATGAATACCTTTAAAATATTTATATCGAAGATTAATAACCCGTTAGCAAAAGTCCCTACATAGGGAAGTGTAGTGAGTTGAGCGCAAATTGTCATTCGGCTTTAACATAATTGTTGTCAAAATGTGTTGTCGAATAATTTACTTTTATGCCAAAACTGCAAACAAAACGCTCCAAATACTTTTCGGGGTCAAGCATTCTATACCGCATAAAATATTTGAGGATTTGACATCTGTAGAAAAACCGATTTTTCGTTTTATTCAAAACGAGCGTAAATAAACTGAAATAACAGATTATTTTAGGGCAGATTGAAGGCTTTGAATGAATTTTTCATTAAAAAAAATTAAAGCAACTCAAAATGTTGTTTTTCGTATTATTCGATCAAGAAATAAAACGAACTATACTTACGAGTATAACGGATTTTTTTGCATGTTTCGTTCAGCCCCATCATCATTTCCATATCTCCCGCTGGAACATAGGGCCTTAGTAAAGAAACTCCATCTTGCACTATTTTTGGTTAGCTATTTTAATTCATTTCACGATTTCCGTCGTTTCCGCGATTTCTTTTTGTGACGATCTTCTCCATGTAGTCTTAGGGCGGCGCTTTTTGCGGCTTCCTTAGCGACTCCACACAACAGCTTGTCGGCAGAATTTCGTAGCCTATTTTCGCAGTATGTGGCTTATCCACCTCTTTTTCGTAATTTGATAGAGTTGGCCTGCACTTTTTATATAAATCATCATTGCCGGCGACCTTGGGGCCTCACACTTTGAGAATACGCCGGAGCCATCTGTTTACAAAGCTTGGAATTTTCCTGGTTAGATGGTCAGGTTCTGCGTTCATAGATCAGCACTGAAATGGCCGTTGATGTAAATAGTATACGTTTTGTTTGGAAGGATATTTGTGATAAGTTCCAGATTTGATCAGAATATCCTTTCCCGCATTATTCTTAGCAAATATTATTATGTAGGTAGGTAAAATCTTCGACTTGTTCTATTTCTGCGCCATGTTTTCATTTCGTTAGATCGGGGTTATCATGTTCTATAATTTAGTTTGGGGAGATCTATTATTTCTGCATAAAAGTTTTGCGCAAATGGCTTAAAACTGTTTTATGGTAGATTTTTAGCTCCTGGGCGATGCTACGACTACTAAAATGCCGATTATTTCTGTGATTTTATCGACATTTTCTTAAACATCAAACATGCTTGAACGGAATCGATGAAACCAAAATTGCACGTAGTTAACTGTTACAGTATCGGCACCGTAAACACCATTCCCAATTTTAACTGCTTGGTTTGCATTTGCGCCTTTATGAAAGAAAACCGAATTTTCTCTTTGTTGACTTTCATTGTTAACACCCTGTAACTCACAACTGAAAGGAACAAACAAAAAACAGCAAAAAGTTTTTTAGTGTGAAATGTCACCTTGACAACGAGCATAAAATTTAAATTTATTATACTTTACGAGATATCGATCATCCACCGAGAAAATGGATTTTTCCCCAAGCTAGTATAATGAGACTATAGATATAATGAATCGTTATATTGAGGTCTCACTGTTTTTACGGAAGAATGTCTGAATTTAGATTTTGCTTAATGCTTTGAAGTTGAGAAGAAAATAATGCTTTTGGCGCTTATAATTTCTCCATACGGGAGCGGATTCACATTATTGATAAGGAGTGCACCTTGAACAGTAGTTGAGTGATAGAATTACTTATTGAGTTAGCTCTACTTACCAAGGTAGTCTAGCAGTGCCAGCGCTAACATACTTTACCTAAGCTATATAATATATTAAGAAAGGGTAGCTTTCCTTAGTGTTAACTCAGGCGGCGGATGGCGATAAATATTTGAGCAAGTGTCAAATGCATTCCTCCAAGAAATATTTATATTTCAGTTCCGGTAAACATTTTATGCATTTCACTTTCAAAGTATGAAAAATATTAGCACTCTGTGCATAGTATTGGGCTCTACGCATACGTGGGCATAACTAAGGGTGTTTAGTGAAGCCAGAGCGGATCTGAGGTTATAACCCATATGCTTAAATTTTTTTGGGATCCTGCGAGTATATTGTAATTAATAGAATCATGTATTTATATACTTTGTACCTACTATGTATTGAAACGATTCCAGAATAAAAACAAAAATAGAAACCCTACAATGCGCATCTCCCCTGTGCGCAAATTTCGCTTGAACCGCCTCTGTGGTCATTAATATGAGCAACAACAATTTCACTGCTAACTTTTTGACTTCAAAACTGAGCCCGACTATCCCTAGCGCACTCGCTTTGTCATATGTGCACACATCTACACACACATACACACATGTAGTCTGATGCTTCTAGCACGGCACTTACGCACGCTTACTATTTATGTACGTGTTCACCATGGAATTGTTGCGTCGCTCCAAACATTTATAGCTGTTGTTGTTCTTCTTAGTAAATGTTAGTGTGGTTGGCTGCTGTTCGCACTAACTATGTATGCTAGTAGCGGTGGGAGTGTGCGCCGCTGCCATCGACTTCGACACTGCCGCTGCCGCTCCCGTCACCACCGCGTCCCGATATGAATCGAATTTGAAATTGAATGTCGGTACTTTTGGTGGTTGAGTGGAGTTAAGTTTGAGGGAGTGCTGGTATGTATTGTTATTAAAACTTAAAGAAGTACAGTGTGCCATTTAAGGGGAAAATGTAACAAAAAAAGAATACACTAATGTATTTTAACAGAATTATTTCTTTACGGGAAAAGGATGTGTTTCAACAATATTAGACTCGTTTAGAATTAGTGCCGGTTGAATTTGATAAAAATTTTCGCAACAACAAAAAAATATAAAAATGTTCTTTGAACCAATAATATCGACATCTGAATGTGGCAAATCGTCCGCGTCTCTGTTATTACAGCCATATAGTGGACGACCACTAATGGCAATGAGTTAACCCAGAACCCAGAAGGGGAGGTTTTGATCACCGCAGGTGCAGATTTCTTTGGGTAGAAAATATTTTCGCTGTAGCACACGGCAGAAGTGGTCTTTTCCGTCAAAAGAGCGCTTGCGCACAGTATAGGGCTTCAATAGGTCACATTTTCCTAGCCAAGTATATGCCAAATCGCAAGTGGACGCCTACAGGGTTTGATTGAAAAGTAATGAGCCTTATTTTTTTTAAGCAGTTTTAATAAACCTTTTGGCTTATACAACTAATATGTTTCAAGATAGGACCCTTGAGCGTCAATACACCGCTGGAGGCGGTCCTTCCACTGCAGGAAACATTTTTGAAACTCATCCACCGGGATCGCGTTCAATTCGGCTTTCACAGTTTTTTGGATAGCCTCGATGGAGTCGAAATGTCTCCCTTCAGCTTTCTTTTCAGACGCGGGAACAAGAAGAAGTCCGGAGGGCACAGGTCTGGGCTGTAGGGAGGGTGGGGAAGCACCAGAATCCCCATCTTGGCCAATGCAGAGGTGCAGAGGAAGGCGGTGTGTGCCGGTGCATTGTCGTGATGAAGGGTCTAATTGTTGACGAGGTCGGGCCGAACCCGGGCGACGCGGTTTTTCAGCCGAAGGAGCACTTCTTTGTAAAATGCCGCGTTTACAGTGCTTCCTGGAGGTACAAACTCCTTGTGGACGATGCCTCGAGAGTCGAAAAAGATGATCAGCTGCATTTTCGTCACCGCAAAATCCTAACACACTTTTAAAACAGCTTTTACGCGCAAAGCGATGTTGACTGCACCGCTGTTGACAGCGAACTGGGACCAGTTTCTAGTAGAAGGGGAAGGTCCAACGATAATTTTCCCCTACCAGCCAATTCGGTTCGCTTGGCAGACCGGGAAGGCTCATTACTTTTCAATCAAACCCTGTATAGTGTAGCTACTTCCCTGCTGTGACCTTATTAGTATTGTGTGCGGTAACCTTAAGCAGAATCTTTGAGAAAGAAGCAGCGGATGCATTGGCTGCGGCGTCTTTACTAATAGGAACCGAGTTCTTTCTTGCTATGAGACAACTCACCATCAAGGAGAAGTTTAGGAGGGAAAAGAGATGTTAACTGGCATCAAGTTATGTGGCTATACCAGCCGAAGTCCTTATTGGGGAGATATAATCAAAAGAGGTTTAGGAAACCGTCCCAATCTGAAAATGCGCAGTCATCTGCACAGAATTGGTATATGACCCACTGACTTTTGCCGTTTCTGCGACTAATCAGCGGAGACTCCAATACACCTTCTCCATGAATGTGGCGAGTATAAGGGTGTGACATCTCTACCAGATGCAACCAGAATAAAGGTATATATGCTTAGCCCAACCCAGCTCTATCATATCATATAACAATAAAATAATAAAAAAAACTTTCATTTAGTTCATAACATTTTAATGAACTACGCTTTTTGTTTATTTTATCTTTCACCTTGTACTAATTTTTAAAATCCCAAACAGGCAATTAATTGAAAGCAGTACAGCACGCTTGCTTCCTATAACCAGGCTTATCTCAAAGCAACAATACCTCCTATTCTCCTATTCGACGTCATGATGACTTCAAAATGTGCGAGGCATAAGATTTCTTTGACAATCAGCCATAATCAACAAGCTTTAAAGCACGCGAAGGGAGTGAAGCATCCATTCACGAGGTAAGCAGCAACTCAACAGACTATACTAGGCCAAGAAACGGACTCCTGAAGCCGACATAAGCCCAGTATAGTAGGAGGGACATGCCTAATTGAGGGGATTTCTAAACATAGACAGTGGAAAGATTCAAGTACTTTTGATGAGCTGCGGGGTACTCAAACAGACTCCCGACGATTTACCTAACGGTAGTTTCATGAGCGAATTTTTGAAACTTCAGATTCTATGATTCAGATAGTTTTTGTTAAGTATATACTTAAATACATATATATTTATTTATAATATATACGTATGTATTTATTTAACAGTTATGGTTCAGCACACCGTTTCATCACTACCCCACTGTATGCGCACATCTGAATAGCCCAGCACCCAAACAAGCGAAGCAATCAAGCGATTGAGGGTCCAAGGCATAAGCGCGTTTGTGGCTTGAATCTTTCGTACATATGTATGCATGCACACACAAACATTCATGTATACAAGTTAGTGCGGTGAGGCCGCCTGTTGCGCGCGCGCTGCTCCCTGCCGCTGTTACTTCATCTGTTACCCCTGCGTATCGCGCCCACAATTCGCTCGGCTGTAGTGATTCTATGTGAAAAGAGTACCTGTGCATACAACGCCAATAAAACAATCGCTGAGTTTATTACACACACATGCAATACGAGCCATAAACGAAAAGAGTAACACACAGCTTGAAGGGTTGCATGCATACGAGCGCCAGTGCCGAGTGCGTCTGTGAGTGAGAAGGCTTGCGCTTGTATGCAACACTGAGATGAAACCATAAAAAGCAAATTGCCTTTTGAGACACCTTCCACAAACTATGCTCACACACACGCACACAAGCACGCCATACACACCTTTACAGGTGTTTTAATGCTCATTTGATGCCTATGCACGCGTTTTTTCTTTCTTACTCGCGCCTGATCATGATTTTGAGTAGGTGCGTGATTGTGTGTGTGGTACACTTGTTGGTGTTTACGGGCGCGCAGGTAAGCAGCGCCACACAGGTAGTCAACGAATACGTAGGTATTTGTGGTACTATCGAGCCGAGTATGCTGAGTAAGGCTCGAGCGCGCTGAGATTACCATCCACTAAACGTGCATCTGTATGGTGGACTCTGAGCTACCAGCCACAAAATACCGTCGCGCGCTCGCTCACTCATTCATTACGTTCGTTTGCTAGTTCGTTGTATCGCTGCTTTGGTGTCCGTTTTCTTGTTGGCTTCGTGTCCACTTTGCACATTCGCTCGTTTGTTGCCTCATTCGCTCGTTTGTGGTTTGTACACCTTTTGGACACCAACCACACCACTCCACTCCAACACACTCCACATCACAGCACACAAAATAATAGTCGAGTTCGAGACGATATTTTTTGTTTTAGCCAAGAAAACATTCACAAGAATTTTTTAAAATAAATTCAACAATAAAATAAATATTTGTGTATGAAATACACAAAGTGTTGCTGTGGCACTATGTGAATTGGCGCAAGTGAATTTTCTGCAAATAGCCACGAATTATTATTTAAGCAGCACAAACGAAAATAAAATACTTGTGTTGATTTGTGCATAAATTAAATTTACTGCTGTGTGTGCAAAATATTTGAATTGTGTTTGAAAAGTGTGTGAAACAATTTGGAGATTGTGATTTTCGTTTGAAAAGAAGAAAAAAGAAATAATTATAATTAAATAAAGCCATCGATTTGTTAGCTATTGCAGAAGGCGCGCGTGGCTGCCACACATTCGAAAGAAAAATATAAAATATATATACAGAGTAATGTATTCGTGTACAACGCGCTGCTCGTTATTGCCATCGTTGTTGTTGTTACTATTGTGTGGCAGTGCAAATTCGCCAGCAACAGAATGCCAACAGTGTTTTGTGTAAAAGACGCGCGGCGCGCGCTTCTCGTCTCTTCCAATTCTGTCATTGTGGTGGTGTTGGTGCAGTGATGTGAGTTCATGATGTGAATTTGTATTGCATATCCATTAATACATGGATGGGTGTGTAAGTGTGTGTGTACATTTTGTTATATATGCACACGTATTTGCTCATATCACAAACCCCATTGGGTTGATTGTGTGCGCGTGTGTGTGCCTATACAAATGTAAGTGCTGGAGCGTTGTTGGAAAAAAGTGTTAATTAGCACAGACGCGCTTTTTTCTTTTAGTCAAATCACAAACAATCAATTGGGAATAACAAAAAAAAAAAAAAACAGCAAACAGGCGAAAGGCATGGTGAAAGAAAAATCAATAAAAAGCATCATTAACAATTTCAGTTTTGCAAAAAGTTGAAGAAATTGGTGAAAATAGCAGACATTTCTGACTAACGAAGTAACCAATTTCCCCAACTTCTGTGCAGTTCATCCAGCTAACAGATAATCGAGCGCAAAAAATTCCAGGTTACTCAGAAAGCGCTAAAAATTTAAATTATTCATAAAAATGATTAATACCTCACCCTTTTCGCCTACTTTCGCCTGACTCTCTATCAAAAAATTTCAAACATTCCTCATTTGTTTACCTTAACACGCAGGGTGTTGTTTTTTTACCATCTGCTCTTGTGTTTTCTTAAAGCAGATTAAATCGTTAGAGGCCTAATTTGTTTAAGAAATATATATTAAAATAAAGAAAAATAATACACAAAAGTAAAACGAGTTTCCAACAGCTGCGTTAAATTTGAACTGGATTGAGATTTAAATAACAGTAATAATAGTAGAAATACATACAGACGTACAAAGATGGGTACGTGCATGAACAAAGGCTCCTTTTGGTAGAGGTAAGCGGGGGAAAAATCTGCATATGTGTGTGCACTGGAATGACCTCTACATATTCTAATTGAGCGGCAAACAGTTATGTGAAACCAAAAACCAAACGTCAAAGTATAAAAATAATAAGCAAGAAATTAAAAAAATAAAAAAAAAAACTACTAGGATTCTCTAATATATGGCGCCAAAATAACAAAAATGAGAAGCAAAAAAAGTGACGATGTAACGCGTCTTGATGTTGTTCAACAAATGGAGGGACCTACAGTTTTAAGCCGAATCCGAACGACAAATGGTTTTTTACGAGGAGCTTTTTCATGGCAAAAATACGCTCGGCGGTTTGCCATACTCTGCCAAGGGGCGTCCGCTATTAGAAAAAAATTTTCTAGTATTTGATTTTCATGTACGAAGATTCATACCTACGCACTTTCGAATGGTAGTCACGCTCCAACCCATTCGGCTACAGACATTTACCAGTTCTGAAACTACGTTGCTGACAAACTATCCCTAATTTAAATTGCCGGTTAAATCTTTTCGTCTCTTCAAATACCTTTGCTAGCACGAAAATGTGTTTATCTGCAAGATAAAGTAAGCTTTAAAGTTAGGTATTGGCTGAGAATATGGCTTCAACTTTTTTAACTGAATTTTGGTGTATTACAGGGCGTCTAATTTTTAGCTTGTTAAACCAAATATCCTTTAAATAACCCTTTCATAAATACACCATGAATCCGCCTCAAACACTGCTTGGGCCCTATAATCAGGTTACCTTATCGACCATTTATTTGGACCTTTCAAGTATTTGTTTAGCCTAGGAAGAGTGGGGATTGAGTGAGTGTTACCTGAGCTTCTGGGTGAGCTCGTTACGGGCTTATTTTTTTGAACTTCAAAGCTCATAAGGTCTGTTAGCGCACACCAGTGTAGAGCCGCTAACCACCATTTGATAAATTAATTGAGCCTTGTGACTCGGAGACACTTGGAAATTGTCGGTCTGTGTGGGAAGAGCTTTTTTACTTAAATCGCTTTAAAGTAACTGTTGAACAAATAAAAAGGTAAACCAAATTTTATTCGGGTCGATGCTTATTGTCGGAATTGAACTGTACTATTTCGGCAAATATTTGATATCTGCTAAATAAAAAATTGCAATATCCAAGTAACGATGAGAGATGACTCGATTCATAAGCACAAGAGCATCATTAAATTTAGTGATTAATTGAAAAACACATAGCCATGTACATACACCTGTGTTCACAATAATAGCAGCGCGACGCACTGCAAAGTTTTGACTATTTATTTTTTATTTAATTTTTTGAAATCTGTTTTTAATAAAAGTAGTATTCATACTACAACGAAAGCCGGAAAACTGAAGATTTTAAACTTTATACAATATTTGAAAAATTCAAAACATTTTCATCAAAATTTAATGTAGTTTTTAATTACAATTTTTAAAAAATTCTGAGTTCGCAGTTTTGAATGGAATGCGAGTTTAAAGTGGCTCCTAATTCACATTTTTGATAAATTTGGTTTTTTACATTGATAAGATGCAACAGGGCCAGCAAAAACAAAAAAAAAATTGTATTTTATTGTACCAAAATTCTCTTTGTTGTACTAAAATGCAGTGTATTATAAAGGGTGTTTTTTTATAGGTTAGGTTTTCAAGTTGGCACTACTTTTTTCGTAGATGGTCTTTTTGACAGCTGTCACTTGATTTATGCTCAGTTTGGTTTGCCATTTCATAATGAATATACTTACACCTGAACAACGTTTGCAAATCGTCCAAATTTGGGCCCAAAACGAGATGGCCACCGATCCCGATTTTCACAAGAAAATTTTGTTCAGCGATGAAGCTCACTTTTGGTTGAATGGGTATGTCATGAGTGAACATAATCCACAAGCCATTGCTGAGACGCCGTTACATCCTCAAAAAGTCACTGTTTGGTGTGCTCTATGGGCAGAGGGAATCCATTGGAATTGGTCCATATTTCTTTAAAAATGAAGCTGGCCATAATGTTACAGTCAATGGAGAGCGCTATAGAGCCATGATTAATGACTTTTTCGTACCTGAATTGGATGATGTTGATGTGGACGACCTTTGGTTCCAACAAGACGGCGCTACATGCCATACAGCCAACGCAACAATCGATTTATTGAAGGAAACTTTTGGTGAGCGCATTATCTCGCGCCGTGGACCTGTGGCGTGGCCTCCAAGATCGTGCGATATAACACCGCTGGACTATTTCTTGTGGGGCTATGTGAAGTCGCTTGTCTACGCAGATAAGCCCGAGACGATTGACGTCTTGGAAGAGAATATTCGGCGCGTTATTGCTGACATACGGCCCCAATTGCTGCAAAAAGTGGTCGAAAATTGGGCCTCTCGGCTGGAATTTATTCGCGCCAGCCGCGGCGGCCACTTGCCCGAAATCATTTTTAAAACATAATGGCAAACCCTTATCTTTATATATTAATAAAGCTAAATTCTTGGCCATAACATTAAATTATATACGTTTTATTTCATATTGAAAACTTAACCTCTAAAAAAACACCCTTTACTATAAACTGCGTATACAGAATTTTTTTTTTAAATCTGATTAAAAAGTTTTTAAATTTAACGACATTTTTTCGAATTTTTTATTAATTTTGTGCAAAGTATAAAACCTTAAGTTTTGTTATAGTAGCTTAGATTAAATTTTTATACAAAAATAAAATAGTTCCTAAATCATAAACAAACTGTCAAAACTTTCCGATATGTCGCGTTACTATTATTGTGACCACAGGTGTATATCCGCCTATAAAAAAAATTATATTATAAAATAAATACAAAAATTTTTTACAGAAATTAGTACTTTTTTGAGATTAGCGCGAACGTCTCGAAACTCGAATACTTTTGTTGCCTTTCAATGGCATTAACAAGACACTGACAAAGTTATTAAACATGCAAAACTACAACAACAATCACACTTAGGCCGGTGAGCTAAGACACTCGAGTGGTTTACTAACAACCAGAAAAACCACTGCTAAACAATGATGCATTAACAAAAATTAGCAGTCCAAGAGATTCATAGGCGAAATTAAGAAATGTAATATAAATAAATACACATAAACAATGATGGGAATATATTTATGTGTGAAGTATTGCAAACTGTCTAGAGCACAAAACAGATACATACATATGTATATGTAGGGCAGATTTATGTGAAATAGCTACTATTTAAACTGTTCTCCACAAAAAATAAAATAAAAAAATAAATAAAAACGTTCCGACAATGACTTTTGGTAGAGGGGATAAAAAAACACAAATATACGTATCCGAATTTTTTTAGGTAGGTCAAAGTTATCACTTCCTGCACTTTCTATGGAGAAACAATGGGCAAGCATTTTGTGGAATATTTTAATCCTTCAACTCCTAAGCAGATGGGTGTTTTTCGTCTCCCGTGCCAGAAATGTTTGTAACAGGGGATACAGGGGATTAAAATGTACTACAAAAATATTTGTTATAAAATTTTATTATAAGTCTCTTAATACACCAATACTCAAATTTCAACTTGAACAGCAGAAATAAGTCACAACGGAAAATGTGTTTTATGTTTGTTACAAAAAAAAAAGAATTATTAAAAACTTGTTTTAAATTTAAAAGTACAACACTGTCGATGTGATGTGGTTCCATACAGTGGCGGTTACAATAATAGTAGCGAAAAATTTTGCAAAGTTTTAACTATTTATTTACTTCAAAAAAATATTTTTTGAGTGACTGCAATAAAAACCACATAACTCAAAGTTTCAAACTCAATAAAACTAAAAAAAAAATAAATAAATAAATAAAGTTAATATTGCAAACTTTTTAATCAGAATTTTTAGAAGAGATCTGGGGGTGTGGAGTTTAATAGCCCCTGAATTTGGTAAAATAAAGGGGTAAAATTAAAGTGGCACCAAAATTCACATTGATTTTGGTTAATTTTTTTTGTTGACGGTGTTGCGCATTTTTGAATATTCATTAGAATATAAATTTTTTACATCTATGCCGATCTGCAAAGCTACATAAACTGGTAACATCTGGGCGGTCGAAAAAGTATACCACCCTGCCATTTGTCATAATAAAATTGAGCTCATCCAAAGTGTAAATGTGCTCTATTATGCTTTATCAAAACGGAAATACACGTAGAATTCAGCGGGAGTAGATCATTATTAGAAAAAGCTTTATAAGGGGCCAAGATGGAGCGATCAGATTATGCGTTTGGTTGTGCGTAAAGTTGGTGTTTAGATTCGCACGTAGAGATTATCCATACAACTAATTTTTCTAGCTCTGTTTGATTTTCATACAACCAGTTGTACAACAGATACGATAGATACAGATATATCTACTTATACTCTACAACAAATCGTACCGTTTGACGGCCGCCTAAAGCGTCTCATGAGTGTTTTGAGCCCACTATTAAAAAAAATAAATAAATTCAAATATTCCCGAAAGGAATTCCAATTACACCTGACTAAATATAGATTTTAAGACATTAAATAAAAAATTAAAAGCGATCAGTGAGACTGTGAGATATTTAATGATACAATCAGAAAATGTGTAATGCAAATGTGAATATATGTTTTATACTAAAATCAGGTGGAAATATTACTCGAAAACGTTTCATAGTTAAAAACCCTGTTTAATAAAGAGTATCGCAAAAGCTGCGCCTAGAAACACTAGTTGTATTAAATTAGAAATGTTAAAATTTAGATTTTTCAGATTTTTATATATTTATTCAAAAAAACGGCTCGTAACAATTATTTGTGAAAAATCACATAATTGAAATGTCCACCATGAGCTTGTCTAGAAGCTGCCATATGAGAATTCAAATTTTCAAGGACTCGCGTGCACATTGTCGCATTGGATTCAGCCCTTCGGAGCTTAGAACGCTCATAATTAACCCATTGGTAAAAGCACATAGACCCTATTCTCACTATAGATATTAAAACATTTAACATCAAAATGAAGTTTCAAACAGCAGCCGCCTCTCGGAATACAGTGCCAAGGCTCATTTCTGCCATCAAAAAAGTTTGTAATAATTAATTGTTTGCCTTTTGAAAACTGCATAAAGTTAGGAACTCCATTTTTGGGGCCAACATCAGGACGTACTCCATAGATTGTATTGGTCTGTGTCTCTGAAAGTGATTTAAAGTAAAAATTAGATATAGTCTGGTGACTTAGTTAACCCCTAACAGCATGTAGAGATTTAGCTAAAGCGCGGAGAAGGTTGAGACACTTCGGCCAACTGCAGCCAGGTTGCAAGAAAGGCATATGCGCTCAATCCAATCCATCTCTATCCTGACTGTGCTGTGATGAGCACAGGGCACAAAATACCATGAAATCGATGAGCAAACCTCGAAGAAAATCTATCTACCTTTGTGGAGACTTAGTTTCAAACTTTATTTAAAGAGGTATCTCAGGGTTGTAGTTCCGTTTTCCTGACCATTTGGATGAAAACTCTCCTGTATAAAATCACAATCTTTATATTCGTTTGTCGTCCATTTGTATGTACATTAGGTTGGAGCGATAGTACAGGGTGAACGATATGAAGTGTTACCAATTTCACACTGCTTGTATCTGTAAAACAGCTCATGACATCAACGTCAAAATGGTTCTAATGACAGTTCAATATATTGGTTATAAGCCATCAAAAGCATTTGCGTCTCAGTTTGGTTGATTTTTTTTTCTGTGATGGAATTCAAACGTATTAGTGTGATTGCGTTATATTTGGCTGGAAATCACAACCAGCCATTGTTCGTGAGCTCAGTCACCTCAAAGTGAATAAAATGTTTGTGTATCGCACTATAAAACATTACAATGATGAACTGCAAAACGCTATGGAGGTGGACCAAAAAAAAAACCGCAGCAACGCCAGAAATGGTTCGGAAAGTGAAGGCTCGACTTGAACGAAATCCACGTCGAAGTAGAAGAAAAATGGCCAAAGAACTGAAAATATCGCAAGACAGCATTCGACGCATATTGAAAAATGAGCTCAAGGTCAAGGCTTACAAATTCCAAAAAGCACACGATCTTTCACCCCAGCAAAAAAAATTCGGTGCGAAAGAGCAAAGGAGTTGTTGCGCTTGCACGAACGTGGCGAATTTCCTAACATTGTGTTTTCTGATGAAAAAAATTTCCCAATTGAGCAGTTCATAAACACTCCGAACGATCGTGTTTACTTGGCCGAACGCTCATACGAGAGAGAGAGAGCTACGTATGGCCACTCGAAGCAATTTCCCATCGCAAGTAATGGTTTGGGCCGCAGTGACCGCTGCGTTTTTATCGAGCCTGGAGTCAAAGTGAATGCGACTTATTATCGGGAAAATGTTTTAGAAGCTGCTTGAGAGCCGTGGACAGGCAAACATTTCGGTCGTAGACCATGGACGTTCCAACAGGACTCGGCACCGTCGCATAAAGCTCGTGTGAACCAAGAATGGTTAAAAAATCATGTTCCACACTTCATTTCGTCCACACAATGGCTTTCGAATTCGCCAGACGCAAATCCGATGGACTATTCCATCTGGTCCATCTCGGAGAGCAAGGTGAGAACTAAAAAATATGCTAGTATGGATGCGCTGAAACAAGCGATTATACGAGAATGGGCCAGAATACCTCAAGATCACATTCGTGTAGCATGCAACTTATTTTTTGACCGTTTGAAGGCTATAGTCCAGGAAAAAGGTGGTCATATCGAGCTAAAGTGAATATATGTTAAAATTGTAATCAGTTTGTTGAACGGTTTTGTCTTTGAAATCAATAAAAACTAATTTCACACAAAAAAACTTTTGTTCCACCCTAATGTACACTCCTGTGAGGCTGGGCTAATGAAGAAAGTAAAAGAAAACTATTCTGAGGAAACAGTGTTGAGCCTCTAGCAGGGATTCATCGCTATATAACTATAGGCTGCTTCAGAATTCAAGTTGTACAACTTTTTAGAGAATCGGAAAAAAGTCAGCATAATTTTGTAAGTAAGAAAATTATTATGAAACTGACGAAACATTTTTGGAAGAAAAAAAAAAAAATTAAAATTGTTAAACAAATTTGCCTTGTTAATGTCAGGTTCGGGTAGAATGGCCTGCAAAAAACCCAAGTAACCGTGAGAAACAAAATACTATAAATTCAGCAGGGGATAGATAGCTCAGAGGCGTATAAATTTTTTTTTGAACATAAAAATGTGTTTAAAAGGAAAGCAATTGTACTTTAGAATACTTGAACGATATTTTATGATGTTACATAACCGCAAATATAGCCAAAAATCGTATGTTTTGTACTCTAAAGTCGAATATTTAGAAAACGTAATACGTGGCGTGCTGTTGTGCTTCTGAGGCTGGATTCTAATTCAGCAGGTCATGATTCTTATAAAAATTCTATGTATTTATTTACTATGTATTTATTATAAATAATCATATTTGGTTCCGTAAATCAATCATATTTTTTCGGGAATTTTTTTAAATATTTCTTTGTGCTTAGGACTTCGTATTTTGTTATATTTTGTACGAGATAACTTTTTGTATATCTTGGAAATACAAATATTTCTTCTTATGACGGATAAGGCTATAAAACTGTTGAAACTTTGAAATATACATACGTATGTATAATAAAATAGAAGGAAAAGAGCTACTCTAAAACGTTACCCTTACACTTTACCTTTACTACATTCCATTGCATCACAAAAGAAATATCAGAACTTTTGTTTTTCTAAACTCCCCTCCCTACTTCATTGTTCCATTTCCAACGAAATATCGGTGCACTTGCTTACATACATACAAACATACAAACATTCATACATACATAAGTACTACCTTAATGTTTTCACTTCAATGCCCCCACTTATCACCTATACTCGCACTTATCTCCCACATCTTTCCTGCGTTGCATCCATCTTTTTTCTCATTATCATTTCGACATTCATTGCCATCGTTATAGTGTTGCTGCTCCCCTGCAAGTCATGGCTAAAACCACACTTGGTCATATTTTGGTAGTTGATTTCGTGTTTGATTTGATTTTTGAAGGGTTGGAAAAAGTTCAAGTCACCGTTGAACTCTTACAGTGTTACTCACAACTCCCTCATTCCGAACGGGTACCTTCACCTTTAGACAAATAAAAGTAAAGTAGAAGAAAAAACAATCAATGTAAGTACTTGGATTGCTCACCAAAAGGTGGGAAATGAAAAACGAACCAAGCATAGTAAATAGTCATGAAAAGAAAAAGCATACAAAAGGTAATCAAATAAAAAAATATCATAATTTTAATTGTTATAATATGAAAAGAAAAAAAATACCACTTGCACTGAAAGACTCAAAAACCAGAGCGTAATAACCAAAACTTACCACACAGTAACAAAAGTTGTGGTAACAATCGAACCAAAAGAAAAAAAATTGAGAAACTGTTTGGAATTGTTTGTTATTGCTGTTGGCTTCAACCCATTTTTTTATTGTAGTAAGCTGCCATTGCGTTATGCAACAACTTTTCCCGCTTGCTTGCCCCTCCAGTGTGCTAGATGTGTTCGGCCGCATGTTGAGTATTTGAGCGCCTGCGCTTGTGCTTGTAAGCCTCAGACAAGCCAATCGAAAGCAGCGAAAATGGCATACACCAGAGCCGGGTGTGTTAAGAGGCAGCCAAACTAAGATATTTAGGGGCGCTAAGGCGTATAGAAAAATTATAAAGTACTATTAAAAGCTCTATACTGGATATCTGATTAATAAATTTTGTTTTTGTTTTCTGCTTAAAATATTCCTAATACCTTAAAATGTGCACACTCAAAGGATTAAGGTTGGGACATTTTTTCTCAGTTCGATATAATCAATCGATGTATCAAAAAAAAAAAAACATTTTTTGTTTACTGCGAATAAAAGAATTGCAGCTGCACTTAAAAAGGCTGTGCAGCCGTAATTTTCTTTTACATTACTTTGGAAAAAAATTAATAACAATACTAATAACTTATACAGTTTATGACATGTACAGAAATCCCCTTTTTCAGAATTTTTATTTATGTCATGAACAAAAAATGTCCGAAACATTTCCCAACCATAGTGACCTAACCCCTTAATTGCTTGATCAGAAGCTGCATATCTGTCAGTTAAGAAGAATGATGGATTGTCGGTTAACTGCTAACTAAAGTTAATTGCAGTGAAAAAACTAAATCAACTTCTACCAAATTTTTAATATTTTGTACTTATGTATTTTTTAAATCGATTGAGAAATTTTATTTCTAAATATTTTGAGAAAATTACCTGATCAAAATGAAGGAAACTCAAGTCAGTAATCTACGACTCAAAACTAAGCTTACGTGTCTCGGAATTTTTGTGTGTAATTAAAAGTTACATTAGATTACACAACTAAAAAACACAGAGGGTTCACTCAAAACGACAGTATTATATCTAGAGTCCGCAAAAAAAGTAAAACATCTCAACACTCAGCTCCCAGATATGACTATTTTTCCTGTTTGTAATGTTGATTATTGTTTTTATTTTTGTGAAACATACTTTTATAACGGAAAACCATATAAATAAAAATTTTAAATTTGATACGAAAATTAAAAAAAAAAAATGGAAACATTTTCGAGTAAATTTCTAACTTTTTAATTAGTATTAATAAACAAAAAGTTGGTGAGAAGTTTTATGGCCCATTAAATGTTAGAAAATATTTATGGTATTGAATTTTTATAATTTTTTTTTTGATTTTTCAAATTAAGTATTTTTTTTAATAGAGAATTTTTATAAATCGTTTACAAAGTTAGAAAGCTGAATTGATATCGCCTTTTTATAGAATGAACTATATTTTTATATAAAAAAATATCAAATTAAATAAAAAAAACTACGAAATAGTCTAAATTTGTCGAAATGTTAAAGTGCTATACTTTTTTTGCTGGCTGTATATATAATAATTGTAATCGAAATCCTTTATTCAAGTATTCACAATGGTTTTTGTGAGCTATTTTCCCATATAATTACAATCATCGAATCTGGTAATTGTTATTTCAAGCTATTTGATGGTTAACTAACCTCGGGTTAAATGCTATACTAACCAGTTATTGGTTCATCCGCCCTAAGTATTTTAGCTTAGTCCAGCTCAACTCTTTCTCAACTCCTAACAACTGTATTACTGCGCTTTGAAGGCAATAAAAACGGCCACAACTTCACAGCGCTCCTGTTAAAACACACACACACACCCATACGCGGACAAACAAATATATTATATTGCATACCATGTAGTGTAAGCCAGACAAAAGGCATTAAATATAAAAAAGTTTTATGTTTATTTCAGTGCAATTTCGATGCAGCAAAGTATTTAACAACAAAAAAATCAAATTAAAAAAATATATAATGTATAATAAGATTTTGCAGACCAAACTGAAAGCAAAGTAAAGTTTTGCATTGAATGCAAACAAGTGTTGAAAGCATGCCAAAAGTGTGCAGTACTAAAAGTGAACGAAATAAATCCAGCCAGCCACTTCGAATTGTTACAGGCGAAAGAAAATTAAAATATCAAAATTTAGCCGGAAACAAAGTGAAATAAAATGAGATCAATGAATTTAAGTGCCAATACAAATAAATAAAAATTCAGCTAGTAAATGTTAAAAAATCGACAAGCGCACACACACATACATACTTACAAGGTTGTAAGCATGTAAGTACATTCACAGCCGCAATAAAATCAAATTGAAAGCCGAAGTGCATACAGAAAGAAATATGATTTCCTTATTATTTTGATATGAGTCAATATAATCCAGAGACAGCTACATAAACCAACAACTTGACAAGCAACAGCGACACCAACAGTGAAGGCAGCAACAATAATAACAGCAACAGTAACAGCGCCATCGTTCAATCGAGCAATCGAGTAACCGATATCGATGAAATAGCCACCGTAGTGCCAAATAGACGCGACCATATGAAATTTTTGGTAGCTGTGTCGCCAGCTGCTGACCAACGACAACAACAACAATAACTGCAACTGCAAATACGACGACAACAATAAAATCGATGTCCACCACATGAATGTATCCAACACCAACAACAATTGCAGCGAGTGAATTTCAATCAAAGGCGCACTGTGTAAGTAAAACGAATACTCCATTTTCAAACTGAATGAATTTTAACGGTGTATACTATGCGTAAGTGGCCTAGTATATGCTGAAATACTTACTATATAATAACACTCGCTGCTCTAAAGGCGGTACAAATAAATATGATTAGTATCTAATAGGACTATGGTTAAGTTCGTGCGGTTTTTTTTCGAAATTTGAAACTTTATTGACGTAAAATGGTTACAAATTTAATATTCAAAGTATTGTCCATCGCTTGCTACTACTTTTTCCCATCTTTCTGGCAATTCACAGATTCCCTTTGTGAAAAATTCGGTCGGTTTTGCCGCAATCCACGAATCGATCCATTTTTTGACTTCATCGTAATTACGGAAGTGCTGGTCAGCCAGGCCATGTTGCATCGATCGGAAGAGATAGTAATCGGATGGCGCAAGGTCTGGACTATACGGCGGGTGGGGTAGGACATCCCATTTGAGCGTTTCTAAGTATGTTTTGACCACTTGTGCAACATGTGGCCGAGCATTGTCATGTTGCAAAATAACTTTGTCGTGTCTATCGGCGTATTGCGGCCGTTTTTCTCGCAGTGCTCGGCTCAAACGCATCAATTGTCGTCGGTAGACATCCCCCGTAATCGTTTCATTCGGTTTCAGTAGCTCATAATACACAACACCCAGCTGGTCCCACCAGATACACAGCATAACCTTCAGGCCATGAATATTCTGCGCCGACGTCGATGTTGAAGCATGGCCAGGGTATCCATACGTTGCCCGACGTTTTGGATTGTCGTAATGGACCCACTTTTCATCGCCAGTCACAATTCGATGCAAAAAACCCTTTATTTTGTGCCGTTGAAGCAGTTGTTCGCATGCCATAAAACGGCGTTCAACGTCTCTTGGCTTCAATTCATACGGCACCCAATGGCCTACCTTTCGGATCATTCCCATGGCTTTTAAACGTTTGGAAATGGTTGATTGATCAACTCCCAAAGTTTTTGCAACCTCTTCTTGCGTTTGAGCCGGATCTTGATCGAGCAATTCCTCCAATTCGGTATCCATGAACTTTGGCGGCGCACCCTCGCGTTCTTCGTCTTCCAAGCCAAAATCACCACTTTTAAAGCGTGCAAACCACTTCTGGCACGTTCGCTCAGCTAGAGCATGCTCACCATAAACTTCCACCAAGATACGATGACTTTCGGCTGCTTTTTTCTTCATATTAAAATAATGAAGAAGAATTCCCCGCAAAAACACATTATTTGGCACGAAATTCGACATTTTCAAGTGTGGTAAAAATATTGTTGTTTACGCTTCAAATAAAAAACTTATACTGACGTTTGTGCCTTACGACAGTAGCTCTCCAATGAATGTTTGGAAACGTGGATCGATGGAATAATAATCAAGTTACGCCATCTGTTGTAAAACCGCAAGGAACTTATTCATAGTCCTATTATATTAATTTTTATAGATTGGCAAACATAGGAGAAGTTTTACCTTTGAAGGTTTCTTGAAATGAACATTCGATTTCATTATATGGTCACATCTCTGATTTGATGCGAAAGTGTTATTATTAAAGAGAGTTTTTTTGGTAGATAAGCAAGTAGAAATTACCACCAGCTCTAGTTTTATGCTTCAAAAAGTTTTGGCGATATCTATTAACAGTAGACGAAAAGTTAGATGGAAATGTGTCTTTACTTTCAATTAGGAAGGCATAGTAAATGGTAATGTAAAACGGTTCTTCTCGAATTTTCGAGTTTTTGAGTTATGACATTATTCCAGCAAACGAGAATCTGTTCTCATGGGAGAATTGCACTTAATAGATGACAGGAGTTGATGGCTATTGTAGCTTGCACTCCTATATGCAATTAGGTTTAATATCTATGTATTTTTCCTAATAAATAATAATAAAAACAGATGACAGATATTTCTTAAAAACAGAAAAAAAAATAAATAAATGAATGAATAAGGTGCGTCCCTAAAAATTTAAATAAAAAGTACTCCATTCGGTGAAAAAAACATTTCTCCTTTCAACATTTACACTTCAAACAACGTTTCTTCCAAAAAACAATTTTTTTCAAATAAACCAAGAAGTTGGTTCGAGAAGCCTTTGAAAATATAAATAAAAATACTCGTCAAACATTTTTTTTTCAACATATACTTTTAGATCGATACACTACATCCAAGTTTTCTTCAACAAAAAAGTAAAAAACTAAAAACGTCAGGTCAATGATGATGTGACAACAAAATGGTGCGGAAGCGCTAGTTGGATTCTGGACGAATCACCACTTAAACCAACCAACAAGTCCCTGAAAATTCCAAATTTACACTTCATCCAAGGTTTAAAAAAAAAAGAATTAAAATAATTGAAAAAGGTCAGTCGATAAGTCCGTAAAAGCTTTAAAAAAAGTACTCTTTTCGGCAAAAAAAAAGTTTAACTCTTTGCTCGATAGATTTCATGCGTCGTTTCTCTAATAAAAAAAAATAGATAATTTTAAAAATAAGTAAAAAATGTGCGGTAAAAAATTGTTTATTTTTTCAACACATTATACCCTTTGTTCGATAAACTTCATCTAAAGTTTCTCCAATTAAAAAAAAATAAATAAATAAAAAAATAATGAATAAATAAGTAAGTAAAATAAAAATGACTCTATTCGGCGTAAAAAAAAAAACACTTTTCTTTTTAACAACTCTTTGTTCGATGCACTTTATCCGGCATTTCTTTACAATTTTCGTGCCCTCCAAAGATTCTATGTAGTTCTAATACCATCTCAGAATGCCCCAAAATCTCTTACCCCCCAGAAGTTTTTTATTCCATTCGGAAGCAGCAAATAGTCGGTTTGCGATTTGCAGCTCTGGTTGTTCTTAAGTGAAGAATATTTTTTTTCTATACAATAGAATATGAGATGCAGAATATGAGTCGGTAATCATTTTGTTCTTTGATAATAGATTTCTATTTGGTAAACTGTGTTCATGATCAAATCGGTCGATTCTTCTATGGTCTGTGGTGCATTGTGATGAATTCATATTTTACTTACGGTTACGGAATGGCAAATAGCACGAATACGTATTGGACATCACCAAACCCTTCTTTGAGGTTGTCCAAATATTGAATCGTTTGTCAATTATGAGAAGCAATCATCTTTTCCAAATCGAAAATTTAAGGCAAAAAACTTAAGAGGCGAGAAAGCTGCACTACACCCTCACCGAAGCTGTGTTGACCAAACCAACACTCTTCGATTCAAAGTAGAGCAATCAGTTGTGTGGCGTTCCCCGTTTTACATGCTGCTCATTGACTTTAAGAAGGCATTCGACACAATAAAACGAGACTCAATATGGTTGGCGTTGAGTAGAAAGGGAGTGTCCGTTATAATATTCCACCTCATCAGGGCCCTTTATGAGAACTCTGAACTGGCAGTGATTCACAACGGTAAAATCAGCGTCCCATTCACCACCAACGAAGGCGTAAGGCGAGGTTATCCCCTCTCGCCCCTTCTCTTCATCATCATCCTAGACGACATCATGAGCCAATTGGCACTGCACCAAGAGGCATCGTATGGAGTTTCATCAGACATCCTGGAGTTAGGAGAGGCCTTAGAGGCTTAGAATGCCACAAGGCACTCAATAATCTGGCATCCAAAAACAATGTTTCATTAATTTGGGTACCGGGACATGAGGGATATGACGGCAATGAAAAGGCAGACTTTCAAGCCAAAAAAGGGGCAGATGAAAACTTCATCGGATCTAGTCCTATGTTCGGATTCAACAAAAACAACCTAAAACAAAAAGTAAAATACTGGGCCAAAACTCTATTAAATCGGCATTGGAACAATGTAGAGGGTCTTAGACACTCCGAAAAGTTCCTAAGTTTCAACGCTAAAAGAGCGAACATGACTCTCACGTTAAACAAAAAGAGCATTCGCACTCTCACAGGCGCCCTCTCGGGTCACTTCACCTGCAACAAACACTTACATAAATTAGGCATAACTAACACCAGCACCTCCAGATTCTGCTGCGAAGATGAGGAGTCTATAGAACATCTCATTATCGAATGTCCGGGGTTGACGCATAGAAGGAAAATATTTTTAAACAAGTTCATGCTTACAGATGAAGATCTTCAATCACTCCCTCAGAAGGAGCTGGTACAATTCATAATCATAATTAACAGTCAATAGACAGCATAGGGTGCACAATAGATCAATATGGTCGCAGTACTAAAGGGCCATACCTCAACCCTTTACAACTATTAACTATTAGGAGAGGCCATCTGGCTCCTCTCTCACAAACTCACTTACAAGGCAAGGCGGGCAGACAAGCTACGCAGGCACGCGCTGTCAGATCGCCGAGACGAAAGCTATGAGAATCAACAAAAATAAAGCAAGACCTATAATGGTTGACGTGTGCTTGGTGGAATTTGTCGAAAGCTACTGCTACCTCGGCTGTTCGATCACGGCAGACGGCGGATGAAGATGTTTACTGCAGGCTGAGCAAAGCAAAGATGGCGTTCAGGAAAATGTATACGGTATGCTCAAGTTCGCAAATCTAGAGATGCTATCCTATGGTAAATCAAACGCAGAAAGTGGCAATGGATAGGTCACACGCTTAGATAGCATCACGAGAATGGCTCCGGACTGGAACCCGCATGAAAGCAGAGGTGGCAGTCGGCAAAGTAGTGCTTGGAGAAGATTCTCCCTGGATCACTGGACTTTGTAAATTTGAATAATAAAACATCCATGAGTAAAATTTTATTATTATTAAAGTCTTAGTGAGTTTCGAACATCTGCAACCGAAAACTTTGGCGACTTCATTTATGTTTTCTCCTCGAGAGCTTTTAAAATATCGGTCCGTTCCCTTGTAGCCACGACTCAGTATCCTCTCCTCGAAAGTCAGTGGCCGTAGTGGCTGCGCTCTTAATCCCTTTGGCGCCAATAATGCCGTCAGAGCCACTCGGAGCAGAAGAATGTCCGTCGTTGACCATTACACTTCAATGCACCATACTGATTATTTGTTGTCCTTGGAATACACGGACATGCACACACAACTTCACCATTGGAAGTCATGAGGCAGTGCTGCAGATTAATCGCTGAAACTGTCATTCACATAACAAAGCCGAAAGCAAAGTAAACCAATACAAAACAAAACATCAGAAATCAACAACGCAAAGAAATAATAACAAACATTATCTTTACTGGCAACTTTGGCACGCCAGCAATAACATTAACCGCTGTAATCAGCGACAACAACTTTTGCATGCGTGTTTCGTGCACGCTACATGCTTGGCTACCCGAAACCTTTCCCGCTATACCGCAACAGCCAACAGGCTCTAGATGCCTTGCCGCCGCCGATTACTGGTTTCTTATCAACCCACTGCCTTCTGTCGTCTGCCTTCCACCTGTACGCCTGCTTGTCAGGCAAGTTGTGCGCCGTCTCGTTAATAATTGCGGCCTCCCTTCCTGCATCGCTGTATTGCTACGGCTAGCCAGTCGCTGTGATAAGCATTCTCTGGCTGTTTGACTACTTGAACCGGGTTCACTTGTTTCTTGATTGGCTTGTTTCTTTCGATGTACCTCTGCCTCCCCGCCTATGCGCCTAGCCGCCAATCTTCAAGCCGCTATCCATCTACTAAAGAGCCCGGGAGGTAATCCAAACATTTAAGTCTGCTCTGAGCCAGTTTATCGTGCGCTCTCTATGTTTTTATTCTGTTGACTTATTTTTCCTCCTTACTTGTTTTGCATGTTTCCGTCTTTATTCGTCGTTGTTTATTTATACTTGTTTTAATTTGTGTCATAATCAGCGGTACAATTTTCGGAATTTTGCAAAAAAGTGTTTACTTATTTTGTTTTTTAAATGTTAATACTTAAACTACAATTGGAGGCGAACTAATAGAATTGATTGATAAGAAGGGAGTACAGGATACGTGAAGGGGTCAAAAAGTGCAAGCACTGAAGTCAAAAGAGGGCGAAATCCCGTTTGATTGTTTTGCTTTTCTTTTTCGCAGAGTTTTCAGTTAAGGATTGAAGATACCTTCTTTAACATATATTTATACCATAACATTTTTTTTGACTCGATCTCAAATACAATTGGCTTCATTTATCATCAACAGTAAATTTTTTTCCACGGGATTGCTTTTCATTAAATAATAATAATAACCTGGAAGAGCTAAATCATAGTCTAAGAGTGTAGCTACTAAGTCCTTCGAAGCCTCTTGGGTAGAGCAGCTATCGCAGCTATCCTTAGTGTATTCTTCTTTAAAATATTATATTTTACTAACAAGCCTTTAAGTTCTTACAAATTAGTAGCCATCATTTTTCCAGCTGATTGTAGCAACTCGAACTGCTTGGGTATTGTTGCATCTATTTTGTACTGCTGCATAAACTACTGCTGCAGGAAGCAGAACAATGCACCTGAGTTTCTTTCTTAGTAACAATCCAGGTCGTAAATTCATTTCTGTTCTCACTATGCAGATTGAAAAACTGGCATGTCTTAACACTCCACGCGCTGTTGCTTGTATTTCGGTATTCGCATGATCTTAGATATGTCAAGTTTATTCTGACGGAGTCTTAAATTGATCATAGGGGATCATCATATCATCACAGTTCGGGGTGAACCATTGCTTCCGTTACAATCGCCTCCACGTCACTCGGTCATCAGTTTTTTGTTTGACATCAGATATGCTTTAAAGTCGCCTTCAATGTCATCTCTCCATGATTTTCTCTGCCGGTTTCTTCTTCTGTCCATCACCATTTGCGTGTGCAATAAACTATCTACTCTGCTAGAGTAGAATGTAGCACTTAGAAATTAAAATGTTTCTCAACTAGAACCTCTTGACTAACCGTTAATGTCTCTTCCAAAATTAACTGTTTTCCATCCGATTCGATTTTTGCGACTTACTCTCGTTGTAGCCCCATAAAGATTTGCCATAAATGTTTGGAGAAAGCTGATGGAGTCACAGTTTTTGGTCGGATATAGATCGGTATCATTTCGGTAGCGCAGAACCGACTTTTGTGCTTAGACCTCTCATCTCATACATCTGCCCAGAATTACAAATTTACTTGTACCGATCCATACATTTGTTTTTTTTGTGGGTTATAAATCAGTAGCAGATATAGGACACTATAGACTTGACCTCCTCAGTTCTTCATCAGAAACGACTGTTTCAAGTTTGTAGAATTGGCTTAGGTCTCTTATAAGCTAGCGTCCTACAATCTGTGTATGTTTTTAGACGACGGCTGGTATATTTGAATATAGGAATATCTGGGCGTCAGGGAGAAGGTCATGATTTGTGTGTTGCCACTGTTAAAATTCCCAGAGAGAAAGTAAATACTGGATTGTTTGATTTTATGTTTTTAGCGTCGGGCTTTAGGGTTACTTTTATTGCTGCCATGTAACTTTCCAAATATTAGACCCATATCTTGGATCAGTGAAGGTAATGTGAAGGCAAGGTATGTGTAATCCAAGTTTCGGTAGGCTCTTGTATGGAACATGTTAATATAGGGAAGCTGTTTCTTTAAAGCCGGCCTGTTGATTACCTCAATTTGCAGACTTCAGTGGATTCCTAAGCTAATAATGTTGAGTTGATCTATTGTGTTGGAATGAGTTTTACAATACATAATGAAACACACTCAATATGAAAAAAGACTTTGGTGATAACCGGACTTCAAAGGCGAATTTATATCCATTCGGTTAGTCCCGGGTTGGATGGCCTCCGTAAGCATAAAAGTAGAGTAAAGGGAGGCAATTATAATTCTCCACATTTCTGCCAAACGGATTTGGCATAAAACTGGAAAGCCCCCTCAGCTTTAGGGCAAATCCAAGACGTATAACACCGGCGAATACAATAAACTATCAACTCAGGAATAAAACAGTTCAGTGGGATCGTCAATCCTTGAAATGTTTAGGGACTAGTAATCGGATAATCAACTCAATTAGTAATTCTAAAAACTAACCATACAAGTACATTTTTTACTTACTTTTAAGGCTTTGCATTTCCCCTTGTGCCTACTTGCAATACTGCAAGAGCTATGCCCACGCGACACTCTATGTAGCTGACTGGCTGGTTGCAGCTTCAATTTCACAAAATCCATTACATCAAGTACCAAATTCATTCAGCTACCTATCCCCTGCGCCTGTCACTTATCTGTAGCGCTTTCCGCATAACCATTGCTTGGGAATGAGAGGCAAAGGCAGCTGTTTGGCGGCGCATGCGCAGGCGGCCGGTTGGTCTGTCGGTTGGTCGTTCGTATGGCAGGAGGCCATGAGAAGGTTGACTGAATGACTAAACTCACCGCCCCCCTACATCCGCTGACCTCTTTCGTTGCAATGTGGTACCAAGCGCACCCGACGAATTTACGACAAGCGCACGACGTCCGCATGCCAAGTCAAAGATTGCGCGGCTGCTTGGTACTCGTAAGTATTGCAGGAGCGATCGGGCATGACCACTTTGTAGTTGTGGTTGAATCGTTGGTGGAAGTAACTCTTGAGCCACAGCATCGATCGTTCGATCGAAGGTGGCAGAGGTGCTCTGATCTTTGTGCCTGTGGCGTTGCGTGCCACTTTATGTTGCTGCAGCCTTGGCTGTTGCCATTGCTGCGAAGCTGCAATTGCAAGCATGCTCATTTGTGCTACGTCATCGCATACTCTCCTCCGTCTCTCTTTCTCTTCCCGTTCTCTCTCTGACTTCATAAATACATATAATTTATCGTCGTACGCTCTCCACTAACTACCTTTCTCTTGGTATTACCTGTACGCTGATTATGCAGCGTCTTGGTCGTAAGGCCACCAGTACTATATTTAACAATGCTCAGCTGGTGATTGGACTCGTTGCGCGTTTACTCGTTACTTTGCTGTCTGTTCCAGCGATATCGGTTTTAGCCGCTTTGTCGCCTGTGGAATCTATGTTGTGTAGCTACCTGTAAGAGTCGTTGAGAAATCATCTCTCTCTCAGCCATCTGCAATTATTGCCCTATTGCGCTGTATGTGTTTTCTTATCTCTTGCCATTGTTTCTATGCTCACCATCTGTATTTGTAGTTGTTGCTTGCGCATTGTACCTGTGCGCTCTGTTGCGCTCCGCTGTAATTTATATGAACGTTTGTAGCTTAAGTCTTTCGTTCGTTTCATGGGATTTTTTCGCTCTACACACACACTTTATTGTTGTATTATTGAACGAATATTTGTTTGTGTGGTAGTGACTGTCTTTATTGTATATCTGTGACTTGCTGTCTCTTGAATATTTCCCTTCGCTTTCCTCTCCTATTTAGTTTGCCAGAGTTCGTATGTGTTTATTGTCTCTTTGAACCTCAGCTAGTAGGCTCTGCGTCTTTCGGTTGTCTTTTACTTCCATTCCAAATTCAACTCGCTACGATTTCTACTTCTCAGCATCGCTTTGTTCTTTTATTTTGTGTATTCCATTTTATTTCTTGGTTTTTTCCGATTTTTTGTATTGTATTTCTTTGCTCTGCGTTATTTTATATGGACGGTACATATGTATGTATGTAGGTATGTATATTTTTCTTGTTGTTGTTGGTTGTATTTAATGTTTTATGCACTGCCATCAGCAAAACACGGCAATGTTATTTCTTATTGCCTCCACCATCACCACCAGCTCCATTACCATTACCATCACTCCACTCACTGTTGTTGTTGCTATTATTGCTCTTGTAGTTAGTTTAAGGTATTGTGTTGGCTGAAAAATGGTCATTGTCTTTTATTCCCTTTTTTGCTTTATTGTTATTTATTCTCTTTTTTCTTAATCGCTATGGTCACTACCATAGTTGTTGTTGTTCCTGCTGTTTGGTGTCTTGTTGATGCTGCGCTCGCGTCTCTTACTTATCACCATCGTACATACCTCCATACTTTCATGCTCACGTAGTTGTACATATCTCTTTTGGTTTTACCTCTGACTGTGCCGTTTATTATTGTTGTTGCTGCCATTACTCTGTCAGTTGTTGTTGCTGAAATGTTAGTATTGTTGTTGTTACTTGCTCGCAGATTTTTTAGCTCTTTGCCGAAAACAGAAAAATAACGAAAATACTTTTTCAACTTAATGTTAAGCGCTGGCTGATAGGCTTTGCATCTGTCTCCCCACCCTCTTTTCCTCAACCTCGTTTGTCCTCGTTAGAGAATTGATTTCCGAAGTTGGCTTTTAGGTCCTCTAGGAACCTAATTCTTAACCGTTGCTGTGCAATCATTTTCTTGGTGGCTAAGTTTTCTCCTAAAGCATTTGTGCCACATTTACATTGCCAGGTTCTAGGCAGGAGTTGGGTATGAAGCGAGGCAGACAGAATATCAGTTGTGAAGAAGGCGAATGGTTTAAGGATATACTAGTAATAGAAGTGATATCCAATGAATACCTGGAGCCTATAAATATTGAGAGAACATGCGAGTGATGGGTGACCTCGTGATGTTCGAAAACAATAAAGAGAATCGTCGACATTGCAAAAGTAACGTTGACTCGACAACTTCGCGCGAGATGTTTAGAGTCAACTGACTTTTATATTACAATATAATTTAGGAATACGGCTCGTAGCAACTGAATGCTTGATTCTTACTTAATAAGGGATTAATGTTTTGTTTAGTTATAAACGTAAATTATCCAGGTATCAACATCCACGTCACTGGTGACAGTTCCCTTATTTAGGATCCAGCATTAACGCCGAAAATTAAGTTGACCTTTAAATCCAATGGGGAATCTCTCTTGCCAACAAGTGCTACCATCGACTAAGTAGTCAAATCTCTCTCCACGAAGAAATATTACACTTAGAGTGCTCGAGAGGTTTGTATGGAAGATTTTTAGGCCTTGCAGCTTTGTGATGGCGAATATCGCAGACGATGGAACAATGAGCTGTGCGAGCGTTACGGCGATATTGAAATAGTGTCGTTCGTATGAATATAAAAGCTCTGGCTCTGAAAGTATTCGATGGAGTGTCTGATGGCGGTAGCAGAGGAAGAAGAAAGAAAGCTCAAGCGGAGAAGTACTAGACTTCACTTGGTGTGTCCAAAGAGCTCCGGTTAGCACGAGAAAGAAACGAAGGAAGCAGGAAAAAGAAACAAAAATTACTAGAGAGCCCGCAAGAACGTTATAGATTTCAAAGCAATTTGCCTCTTATAATTGATTTGTAATTTCAATAAAGTCATATTTTCTCAGAAAAAAGATGCCTTTTCAAGATATAGTCTCCTTAACTTATGTATAACTGATCTTTGTGAAAGTGATGGTATTAATTCAAAGCAAAACGAATAGCTTTTTGTACTCATATTGATAGCAAAGATTCGATTTACTGAACCGAACATACTTTTGGTCTACGATCTTGTTCCGCGATCTACAGAGCTCGTTATTACCTTTACCAGAAGCCAATAAAGCAATGGATGGACGAGCTTGCCTTATCCGTGCTAACATTTCAAGTTTCGGTTCAGTAATACCTCGCGTGAATTGTAGGTGACACAAGAAACAAATGTTGTGGCTTGTCTTAGGAGTGGCGAGTGAACCTCATCGGGCAATCTCACTAGAGCCACACTCCCTCACAACTTTCGCGAATCTGTGCCATCAACGAAGCACTCACAGTATTTCTGCACTCTGTCTAGCATTTCTTTCGTTCCTTTTTTTGTGGTAGCTCGTTTAGCTTTTTGCTGTGTATTTCTGGCTTGTTTTTGTTTTCTATTGGAATGCTCTGTGAATCGCCGTACGCTTCGGCGCGGCAATGAAAGAAATTTTTAGAGAAAAAATAAATAAAAGAATTTCCAGCATGGCCGCTATCGATTGATTGTCAGCATTGTGGTGGTGGTGGCGGCGGCGTGCCGTTGTTAGAAACATTTTCAACGCACACACGACGCTTGTACTTATATATTATATTATATATACACACTATACAACACACAATATGGGCATTTATTCGCGTGTTTCTGTGTTAAGTCTCCAGTATTCGAGTGTAGTTAGTTCGTTCGCCTGGTCCATGGGGGCCTGCTGTTTGGCGTAAGCACAGGCTCATAGCTGCATCTTAATAATTCATGCCGTTTGGCAGCCGAGGCGATTGTGGCAGTCGAATCGCGCTGTTAGATAGCTGTTCTATGCCTTCATTGTTGTTTTTGTTTAGTTATTTCTATTGCATGAAGGCTTTGCAAAATTTTTTACGTACATTACTTGTTGTTTTTGTATCTATTGCATTTGCTATTTGTTATGCGCTGTCATTGTTGTAGTTGTTTTGGTTTACTGATGGCGTTGTTGCTGCCATTGCTAGCTTGTAAAGCTGAGAATTTAACGTGAAACACTCACTTATTACTTATAAGCAACAGCAATAGCAAACCCAACAACAACAACATCAAAAATGTAAACTGCAACGGCAACACCAACGCAATACATTCGCTTGGTTTTTTTTCGTAATTTAAACGCCAGCTATGCGAGTTTTCTCCGCGCAAAGGTCAGACAGATGACCGCGGGAGCAGCCCAGGGGCAGGCAGGTAGGTAGGCAAGCGGCGGTAGGAGGGCACACATGTTTGCATGCTTTTAGCATTTACTCAATATTTTAACTGTTAACTTTTTTCTGTTGTTCGCTTAAGTTATTTGATGACTTTGTGTTGATTTATTATTATTGTTGTTGTTTCTGCTGCTGCTAGTCGAGTTGAATGCCGTGCGGTGCAACAACTGCGCAAATTCACTCTTACACTAAGTAATTAAAATCGAAAAAAAAAAATGCTTAGCTTAGAAAATAGAAAAACTTTTAGAGTTTTGTGCTCTTTCCATATTTTTTTGTCTCTCTAATACCGCTGCTACATTACTGAGTTCGTGTTTTGAGTCTTTTGTTTGCCTTTTTTGTCTGCTGGTAATGATTTTTTCGTGTAGCACAGCACATTTTTCATGGCATTGTGATGAGGGTCACTGTTAAATTGGGAAATTTTATGTTGGAAGATAAGAAAAGAAAAAGGAATTAAAGTAGTTTATTGAAGTTGTATGCGTGTATGCCTGTCGATACGAGTGCATAGTTGAGGTTTTTTTCATTTGAATAGTTTTTTCTCTAAAATTATTTGAATATTAGCTTAAACGGACTAGTTACAGATGTACGTAAGCCGGTAAATAGATGCGTGTTACACTGAAGATGTATTCCTCTCAGCCTATTTGAATAAATTGGATTTTTGACGAAACTTTTTGACTTATAAATGTGCTTGTATACATACATATATATTAGGTACCTCTTAAGTATTGTAGAGTCCTGAAAAACTCTGGCAGGGCTGATAAGCTAGCCAAACACATTAGTTGCTAGTAATGTCAAATCGGTGTTCTAGGATTTTTTTTCTTTTTATTCCGAAAATCCCCAGACTAGTCGATTCGCATTGCGTTATTTGCTGAGTCAACTTTCTTTCATCAGATGTAATTAGTAAAATGTTCATCATAAAAATGTCCCGTTTTAAGGGAAGAAAAGTCGTAATTGCAATTTGGGTGGAGCTTTAAGTTTTTGCAACACCTTGTTTTATAAAACAGCTCAGTTAGTATTTAACGGAGAATTAAGTTTTCTGAGTGCGAAAAATTAATAGCTAAAACTGATTGACACACAAAGCAGTCAAGGATAAATTGTATAGTGCTTTAACTAGCAGTTCGCATCATCATCATCTTTTGGCGCTACAGCTCTTTGAGAGCTTTGGTCTGCTGCACGTGGGATCTCCATACACCTCTTTGCTTGGTACTTTTATCCAATTCCTTATCCCAGCTTATTGATGTCCTCCTCTAGTTCATCGGAATGCCATTTTATCCGGTGCGCCGTTTATAAGCTGGCTCGTCGTTCCACCTTATACGCCACTCGCAATGATCTCTGATTGCTCCAAACATTTTTCTGAGTATTTTTCGTTCAAAGTCTGGTCTAGTTATGGTTTTTTACAGAAGCAATTTGCATTGTCTGTTTAGTAGTTTCGATTTGAAGAGCTACGTTAGTGACGCGTACGATTTGTTAGCTGCTTGAATTCTCTCATCGATGGCGAGGCTTGTTGAATTGTCTCTACTCAGTTTGAAGCCTAAGTAGGTAAAGGATTCTACAATTTAAAAAGAAAAGAATCAGTTCGCATACTCGCGAAAACTTAAATTTCTAAAAATGCATGGAAGAGAAATCACGGCTATAGACTCACAGATTAACTTAATCCTAACTCTTAAAAAAGAGCCCTCAAGGCTAGAAGTAGCAAACTGCTTTTTAGCAATACAGCCATTAAAATTGGACCTGACAATGGGCAAAAAGTTAAGAAAATGGGAACTAAAGACGTTACGGAGAAATATTTGCTATGCGTGCCTCCAATGCGAGGTCCAAAACAATAATAAAGAAAAATTTTTTGATAGTTTTGCATTTTTTCAATTACATTTTTTTATTACTTGTTTGATTTTGATTACTTGGAATTATTTTTGTTTATTTCTGACCAAAAATTTATTTTTAGTAATATTTTTAATAAGAATTTTTCAAAATTATTTTTTTCTTGCTTAGTTGAATACTTTTTATTTAATTTTGGTTATTTCTGACTAAAAACTTATTTAATCAAAAGTTAATTTTTGGGATAGTTTTAAATGATAATTTTTAAAATTACTTTTTTCTATTATTTGAATATTTTTTTAATTCAATAAGATTATTTTTGATTAAAAATATGAATTATAATTAATTTAGATTATATTTTTTATTTCTGATTATCTATGATTCCTTCCTTTACTAGTAAATAATCATAACATTTAATTTCATTAGTTTTTAATTAATTGCGATTATTTCTGATCAAAAGCTTATTGAATCAGAATATATTTTGTGATAATTTTTCAAAATTATTATGTTCTGATTGGGTGATCATTATTTAATTAATTGTGCTTATTTCTAATCAACATAAATAATATAATTTGGCGCTTATACCCTTTTTTGGGTATTTGGCCGAGTTCCTCCTATTTGTGGCGTGCATCTTGATGTTGTACCACAAATGGAGGGACCTACAGTTTTAAGTCGAATGGCAAAGGCTTTTTTATGAGGCAGAAATACACTCGGTGGTTTGCCATTGCTTGCCGAGGGGTGACTGCTATTAGAAAAAACTTTTCTTAATTATGGTGTTTCACGGAGATTCGAACCTACGTACCCCGAATTCCAAATAGTAGTAACGCACTAACCCATTCGGTTACGACGGCCGAATCAACAACTTATGCATTTAATCAATATTTGATCTACTGATTATTTTAAATGATAATTTTCTAAAAATATTTTTTTGATTAGTTGATTGACTCTTAATTAATTCGGAGCTAAAATAAAAGGTCGTTAAAAAAGGCTGAAAATGAAACACTCGTACGGGTTACGATAAGTGCGTGAGAGAGGCCATTTAAAATTGCGTATATTAACATCTTTGATATAGATTCGTTGCGAACTATACACTAATGAGTATTAGGGTAGATTACTTGATATAGAATGCAATTTTTAGACCTTCTATGCCACGTAAAGCGAATTAAAAATAATTGGAAGTAATTGGAATCGTTTTTATTTCACATTATGAGGCAAAGACCAGGTTAATCTAACATTCGATAGTTGACGAAAATACTAGCTTAGAAGAAACCAAATTCATGTTTCTGTGCCAAATTGACTGTGCTGATGATACCAATTTCGGTGGCAAGAGCTTCGACCAGCTGTCCTATGCTCCTGCAACTGCCTCATGTTCATGCTCTTCTGCTCGGAAACGTGCCGCTAAAAGTAATCCGAAACTTCTTTTGGAGAAAAATGACTGGAAATAACGTTGAAGTGCTGGCGGCACACAACACAAATACGAATTTTATCAGCTCCATTTTCCATACTTACTATATCTATATATCAATTTGTAAAAAATAAAAAAAAATTTAATTGATTGTTTACTCAGAGTAAATATTAATGCGCCTTATTTGGTAGCAGGCATTCTCAGGCACCCTCAATTGCGGTGGTCCTACTGCATAAAAAAAAAAAATAAATAATTGGCGCTTACACTTCTGTTAGGTGTTTGGCCGAGCTCCTCCTCCTATTTGTGGTGTGCGTCTTTGATGTTGTTCCACAAATGGAGGGACCTACAGTTTCAAGCCGACTCCGAACGGCAGATATTTTTATGAGGAGCTTTTTCATGGCAGAAATACACTCGGAGGTTTACCATTGCCTGCCGAGGGGCGACCGCTATTAGAAAAATGTTTTTATTAATTTTGCTTTCACCGAGATTCGAACCAACAACCTCTCTGTGAATTCCTATTGCATGCATTGGCACAATTTCCAGCGTAGTTACCTCATGAAAAAACGTCTGATAAAAACTATTCAGAGTCGGCATAAAGCTTTAATTCCTGCCATTTTTAGGACAATATAAAGACACATCGTATAAATTGAAAGAGAAGTGCGGCCTAGTACTCATTTTGGATTTGATTTTGTCGTGAACGGTCTTGTTTTGGATTGCTCCGCTACCGAAGTTATTAAATATGAACATAGACCATCAAAAATTAGAAATTGTGTAATTTTCTTTATGAGACAGTTACTCAGTGTATTATATTTATTCTGTTTGTCTATTGTATCTTATTTCGAACTAACAATGACGTGTCTACGTGCCAATAAAGTTGGGCGTACACAAGATAAAGTGCAAAGCGTTAAATGTAATAAACTTTTTCAATTTTTTTTTTCGAACTGAACTGAACTGAACTAATGAAGACAATTTTTTTTCTAATGGCGGTCGCTCCTGGGCGGGCGCGAAAATGATTCTCATAAAAAATATCTGCCGTTCGAAGTCGGCTTAAAACTGTAGGTCCCTCCATTTGGGGAACAACATTAAGATGCACACCACAAATAGAAGGAAGAACTCGGCAAAATACCTAACAGAAGTGTACGCGCCAATTATTTTTATTATTATTATTTGTTTTTTAAGAAATAAATCTCTCTTTCAATACCAAGCTTTGCTCAATTTCTATTTCATTTCTTCGAACGTGTTAAATTACAATAATTTTCATAATTTTTTTTAAAATGCTCTGAAAGAAAACTACACAATTTTTTACCACTACCGTGAATTTTTGCACTCTGCATTAAATTTTGCAAATGGTTGGCTCTCATTCCTAATGCCGCCTATCTTATTTCTGGAATTTCTTTCAATTATTCAGGTAGTGGAATTACAGGGTGTGCCACGACACCAAACAATCTCAGTCGCTTCCTCACGCTTGTGCTTTAATGACTTTTCGCTTACACTCATAATTCTCTGATGCCCTTTTGCAGCAATTTATGTTCGCGATCGAGTTTTGCATACGCATGCGCACCGCACAAGTGATGATGAGCCGTGGTCGCTTTGCCGCCCAGACACAATTTATTGTTGACTGACAAGTTTTCCTTTCCCTCTCTTGTGTACGCGCTCATACGCTCGAATTATCGTAGGGGTAATTTTGCCCAGCGCACACCAACAACCAGAGTCCATTCAGCACAACCATAGCGGCACATCAGCTGTTGAGTGTTGTTTGTTTTGTTTGTTAGCGTCAACGCGCTCAGCTCAGCTGATTTACTGATAGCACGTTGTTGATAGTGGTAATATAGTAGCAATGCTAGTTGTTGTCACTGCCTCTGCCACCTCCGCCACCGCAATCGCCAACATCACTGTCACTGGCACCACCGCTGAAATTGTTGATTGTTGATGTTCCGTTTCAGGTTCAGGCGCTTGGAAGCACGTGGCGGTTTGACTGGTATGACCGGGCAGGCAAGCTGGCAAGCAGACAAACAAAAGCCGCCGCACCAATACCTTAGCAGCAATGCCCGCCTAACAATTGGCGACCTGCTGCAGTGACGAACTGGCTCGCCAACCAGCTGGTGAGCAGAGCAACCCATCGACTATTATTTACAAAATGAGCGAGCGTACGCGCTGGTGAGTGTGTGAGGTAGCGTGAGAGTTAGGGGCTAGCATACTGGTTCCCATACGGGTGACTGACTGCCTGACTGATTTAGGGCCACCGCAACGACAATGCCGCCCAGCAACAAAAACAAATTTATTAACAAGAGGAAGAAGAAGAGCCAGCAACTACGACACTATGGCATACTACACTCATTCAACAACAACAAAAGCGCACTATTGCGCCGCACTTGCAACAACAACAACAACAGCAAGAAGATACTAGCAACACTGTAATGCTAACTCATAACAGTTGCAAGCAAAAATACTCTTACTGGTATTGGCATTTACATTACAAGTACTTACTTGTTTATAATAACCATCAACATATGTTGTGTGCAAAAGTCTCGTTTCTGTTGTTGATTGTCGACTTTGGTTTGACTGACGCGGCTGTTTTGTTTACAAGCAAATCGGAAGTGAATAACTAACCAGTATCCAGTAAAGTTCAATGGCAATCGCTGAGTGAATGGTTGGCTGTTTGAGGTAAAGTGAAATGATGTGGACTAATACGAAGCCGGTGGCGCCAGGCTAAAACAAGTTTTGATTGATTACCAGCTTGACTGTCTAGTTAACTACAACGATGAGATACGTATTACATAAGAAGACAGTTAAAGGCAACTGAACGGGTTAGAAGTACTAATCGAGTTTGTGTGGGCAGCTGGATTAGATTTACACGCCAAAGAATTGCGCTCTCTATTTTAGGATGAGGCATTTTTTTAATGTAATCTGAATGCGTTGCATAACCAGGCTTAATATTATATGCTGAAATAAATAACTATATAACAGGGACTTCTTGATAAGAAGTGACAATTTATTTGTGTTTTATTTAGATCTAATAATTTGTTTTATCAAAATATTGTTAAATTTCCTACAAAAACCATATACAATCGTTGAAAAATACTTGTGAACGATGCGTTGGCAACCATATATGTGCATCCTTTTTAGTATGGTGCCGTAACGGGTGTTTTTGCGCTTGATTATATATTTTCTGTGATCACTGGATTATCCTGCAGTGCTATTTAGACACAATTAAACATTTAAAAAACTGTGGTTTTAACGCTTTGAAATATTTGTCTGAGTATGAAACAGGAGAAAACGTTCTCAGAAAAAAGAAAGTGCGAAAAACTACCAGAAGTCAGATGGAAGTGGTGATCGTTAGGTTGTTAAAACAGGATCCCAAGAAAAGTGCTGCTGACATTCATCACTAAATTTTTATGCACATGGAAAAGCCAATAACGAACAGAACATTTTCGATTGGTAGAAGCAGGGCTTCACGGTGGACTGGCACGAAAGAAGCCATTGATAAAAGCCTCGCAACGACAACGCCGAATCGAGCACATAGTGTGAACTTGAAATCTGTGGCGTTATATTTTATTCGGCGATTGGACGAAAATGAATATAGTGGGTCCAGATGATAGGAAGTACGTACGGTCACCAAAACGTGCAGCATTCGATCCCAATTTTGTTACAAATACAGTGAAGGCTCAATAATGGTGTGGAGCGGCTTTGCCTGGAACTGTATGGGGCCAAATCATCACGGTAATATAGATGCGGTCAAGTACGTTCAGATACTTCAAAATGTAAAGCTACCTTATGCGAAACAGAATTTACCGGTCATTTGAAAATTTCAACAAAACGATGATCCGAAGCGCACTTCTCGTGTTGCAAAAAAGTTTTTCGAAGACGATTCGGTGACTATTCTGGATTGGGCATCTGCGAGTGCCGACTTAAATCCAATGGAAACCTTTGGAGCGACGAAAAAATGCACTCAGTACGCAGAATATCACAAATTTGGAAGGGCGAAGGCAGCATGGGAATCAATTCCTGGTGAACGTTGTAGATTACTGTCAATGCAAAGACGCTGTGCAGCAGTAATAAAGCAAAAAGGATTTTAAACAAAATATTAATGAACACTTTTTCCTTTTGCCTGCATTTTTTATGATTCGACCATTATTTTGCTGCGTTTTCCTAGATTGTAATAACATTTGTACATAAAGTAAGCAATTTTATGTTTTTTTTTAAGAAAAAATACTCATACTTATATGCAAAACATTTAAATGATTTTATTGAAAAAGTAACTCGGTGCATGATGATTTTTTTTTAATTATTGTATATTTACTGTATTGTTCGTGTTAACATTTTCTTTTTAATTTTTTTAATTATTTTTTTACTATTTAAATTAATTTTGAAAATTCAACAGATTTTCATCAGAATCTTCAATGTTCCAATTTGAATTGGAAAAAAATATAGACCATTGAATTTTGATGTAATAAAGTTCAAGTGCAAGGCGGCCGCCATAATCGAATGGGTTGGTGCGTGAGTACCATTCAAAATTCAGAACACGAAAATGAAGAAAAAAGGTTTTTCAAAAGCGGTCGCCCCTCGGCAGGCAATGGCAAACCTCCGAGTGCATTTCTGCCATGAAAAAGCTCCTCATAAAAAATATCTGCCGTTCGGAGTCGGCTTGAAACTGTAGGTCCCTCCATTTGTGGAACACATCAAAACGCACGCCACAAATATAAGGAGGAGCCTGGCCAAACTCCTAGAAAAGGTATACGCGCCAATTGTATATATATAATGTGCAAATATTAGGTTGGGGAATAAGCTCGTAGCGTTATTATACTTTCTTTTATTTTACATTATTATACTTTCTTTTAATTACATTCCATTTACCTCTTTCTGCTCTACTAAAACTATGTGAATTGTATTTTTTAGTTATTTCATTTTTTTATTAGGGTTGAGGCTTAGAAATGGAATACCCAGGAGGGAAAAATTTTCGACACCTGCTCTTCTTAGCTTTTCATTGAGGTCCGAAAGCAGCCGATGCAGCCCAGGACATTTATGACGTGTATGGCAAATGTGCCATTGGTGAGTCCACAGCACGGAAATGGTTTGCAAAGTTCAAAAATGACGACTTTCACGTCGATGACTCGTCCCACAGCGGAAGGCCTTCTGAATTCAAATTCTTCATCCAAAGAAGCTCATGACATGTGTTTGGTGGGACTGGGAGGTTATGGAATAAAAGGATGCCACGGTGAACAAGAAGCTCAACATTGCCCACCTACACCGCGTGAATGAGACTGTTCGACGCAAAATACTTGATCGACATGGTCAAGCCATACTCCTTGACGACAACGCCAGGCGCCATGTTGCACAAGTTGTCAAAGCCGCACTCCAACAGCTCGAATGGGAGGCTCTTCAGCATTCGCCGTATTCTCTGGACCTTACACCGACCGATTACCATCTTTTCCGCTGCCTGTCAAACCATATTAAGGGCGTTAACTTCGATAACAAAGAGGTGCTGAAAAACTATCTGAACAACTTCTTTCACACCAGACTAGGCGATTTTTGGCGGAACGTCATCAAAAAATTGGTCGGGAGGTGGGAAGAGGTTGTAAATAGCAACGACGAATGTATAATTGATTAACTTATTGATATAATTATTGTTTTTTGTTCAAATAAAAGTGTTTGGTAAAGACGCTACGAGCTTATACCCCATCCCCAACAATATTAGATTGCATTGGTTTTAGAAACTTTTTTGGTGACAATTCTTGTGGAGCTTTTTCGTACAACAACTGGAATTATAGGTTGGAATTGATGCTTTATACTTTTTTTTTGCAAATGGTCTTTGCAAACGATTCATTTTTATGTGGAATAGAGTGCAAACAGCTGTATCTACAGTCTTCAAATCTTGACTAACAGTCAATTCCTGCAAATACTAAGCTTGAAATTGAACTTAAAAATCCGAGTATTTTACAATGAAAGCAAGCATCGGTTATGGGTAATTAAAAGCCTTTGACGCCTTCAGCGCACCTTTGAATCTGCCAGTAGTCAGCAAATTTGATCTGATATTTGGTTGTGAGTGGGAAATTGATGGAAATGACAAGACTAACATGTAAAAATATCTTTGCTCTCAACTTTTAATAAACTTAATCCTATATACATTTTTAAGAAGAATGTTTCTGCCACATTGTAAGTATAGGCGAAATGTGGATTCACTCAGGGACTCATAGTAAAATAATCCATTTTAGGCACAAAAAAATTGCTATTGACTTCAGAAATTTTCTCAGTACAGAGTGCCTTGTAGAGAAAGAACGTTATACGTCATTTATGCAAAATCAGCCCTACCCTTAAAGCATTTGACTTGTCAAAATTGAGGTCAGAATATTGTCCGAATTTGGTTTCTTCCGATTATTTTATTTATTCGAACTGTAGAAATGGCTGAGTGTAAGTGAAATGTGACGAATGCAAAAAATCGTATAATATTATGCGAAATACATCAAGATTTAAGGGCTGTTAAATTAACTTGACGAGTAACAGTTTAAGAAAATTTTTTTCAAGATTTTAATTAAATAACATTCGAATACATTTTGTTTTATTTTTGAATTTCTATACATTCACATTTCGGCAGGCAATGGCAAAACTTTGAGTATATTCATGCCATGAGAATGCTACTCATAAAAAATATTTGCCCTTCGATGTGGGTTTAGAATGAATTGTTTTCCTAATGTCTTTAGACGTCTTTTTAAATCTGTCTACGAATGCTTTGTTTAGCTGGCTTTCAAGCGCTAATTTTGGTTTTTCTATTCTAAAAGTAAAAACCTAACCAAAGCTTAAAACGCCTGCTGATGGAATAATTACACATTTACATTCTGCATTTAATTCGCATTGTGGCAGGTTCTAAGAAACATTAGAAACTGCTCAGTACCCTTCTCTGGAGTCCATTTTAAGCGGTGACACGTCTGTTGTTGGGTTTTCTGTGCTTCCTTTCAAATAGCCAAAAAGGACCGATATGTAAAGGAGGTAAAAGTTTGCCTGCTCAAAAAAATATGGCCGTGATATTCGCCATATGATTGTTGTACAAATTGCATACTTCAGGTGTAAGCATCTCGTGCTTTCGACCGAGTGCCTTTTCGTCCTAATAAGAGTGTACTTTGCCTTCTGTGGCCTCTCCGTCTGTGGTAAATTGTTTCATGACTTGAGTGTTTTATAATTTAAATGTATAACCCATTATTAAACAAAGCAGAGCCTCATTTATAAGTAGTTATTAAAACATCTTTAAACCATTTTTTATATAATACTGATTTAAATTTTATTGAAAATATATGTAAATGCTATTTTTCCTATGAATATCAATTTACTTAATAAATTCCTTAGGTACCCCGCCAAAGTTGTATGCATGTGTATGTGAGGCTGATTATATGTACATATGTATATACCTACGTATACATGTCTGTATCTATATAAATTCGATTTTTATTAAATTATTCGGCCCTTTTTTATCAACATCTGAACCCTTTGGTATTCGTTTCATCTAACCAATTAACGAAAATCACGAAACAGTGCTTTAATAACAATGATTTACTTACATAAATGTACATCCATGAATACATACTAAATATTAGCTTATAAAATGTAAAAGTAACTAGCTACCCTTTAGGGAAATTCACTAGCATCCAACTGGTGCGCTTTTAGTGATTTTGGAACCATAAACTAGTTCCAGTTTTTGCTCTCCTAAATATGAGCAACTTTTACATTGTGAGGCGCAAAGCAGTGTCAAATGGCTTCATGTGTATCGCACTTTGGATAATTTCACACTAAATTCAACAAATTATATCTCATCACAAACCAATCTGTAACTTCGCTTAAATTACTTCTGGTATCGCTATTGCCAAAAGGCTTGCCGTTTAGTAGGCTCTAGGTGAAGTTTTTGAGATGGACAAGCAGTTTCAGTTTTTTTGTGTATTTCCTTAAACTACACAAGTCTGCAATTAAAAAAAATTTTTGTTTTTTGCCATTTATATTGCCACATTATATGACCATTTTTGAATACAAAAGATTCTGAAAAGCAAGCTTGTTTTCTTTTTTTTTTTAATTTTTAAAACGACCTAAAATATTTCACTTTAAAAAGCTTTATACTAAAATTTTCTACATTGAGTAAATCTCAAAATTATTAAATTTTTTCTGAACATTTTTTTTAGTGAGGGTTGAGAAGATAAAATAACCAATGTAAAGCTTGGAACCTGTGGTTTACGATTGGATAGCGTTATTTTAAAGCACAATTGAAATTAGTTGTTAAATTTGATTTTTGACAGAAGCCAGGGTGAAAAATTGACCTAAAGTGCCTTTGAATATGCAAATGAATGGCGGCAGCAAATTGTTCCACGAGTTTCGTTTTTGTTTTGCACCAAGCTGGTCGACTCAAAGTTGTCGATAAATTTTTGTATTGCGGGCATGGCTATGATGACCGATGGTATCCACAATTTTGCGAAACTCCGAATTTTCTAAGTTCCTTTTCGTTTTTTCGTTTGAATTTTAATTTATTTTTAACAATATGTAAGCAAATAAATTGTAAATTTGCTCATTTAACGTCTATCAAAACAGACCCCTTCATTCTCTAACAGCTGCCAAAACAAAGCAATGCTAAGAAAGAGAAGAACCCAGAGCGACTTACCGCTTTATCATACGAACTCACGTTAAGTTTACTGTGTTGATACCGTTACACTTTGAAGGCGAAAGATGCTGCTGCTCACAACTTGAAATCTGTATGACAGATGTTTACTCTAGGGGTTGTACACATATTTTCCCTGCAGGGTATGTGGCTCTATAGGCTATAAAAATTTCATGTCAGTTTACGTCAATGCCTGTAGAAGATCGAACATTGGTAAAATTAGGGTTGAACGAAAGCAACAAATGCGGCAATTTCAATAAACTAATACATACTAAAACCAGATAGCAATGCCTACAGATACACACGTATACATATATGAGCTCATAAATATAAGTATACGCCTGCGAATGTATTGTACCTCTACGAGAGACGTCAATTGACGGCGATATTCGAAAAAGACTTTAAAACTTTAAAAGCATAAAAAAGAAAATAAGAGGGAAACAAAGAAGAAAATGTTCGCTGGTTGTCATTTTACCAGTCAAAATGCTGTACTTGTATGTGTGTATGCACGTAGTTATGGCATGTATGTATTGTACTCGTGTGGCTAAATGAACAAGCGAGTAAGCGTTCAGTTGTTGTGCGGTTGGAGAGGGTTAAATGCAGAGGCCGCAAGAGGTTTGTGACGGCTGAGCAAAACAAAATTCACAAAATATTTATGGATGCCATTATCTTAGTTACGTGATTCGCTCCATGCTATTATAAGCGGGTAACAATAAGCGAGAAACTGCAACAACAAAAACACGGACAATAAATATAAAAATAAATAGAAATCTTAAGCAATAATAAAAACAACAACAAAAATCTCAGCAGTCATCGTTAGCTATAAAAAGTGACTGTGGAAATCGGCACTTTTTTGACCCTCAAGCAAAGTATTGCAAAGTGGAAAAGGATGAATTTTCAAAATGCCTAAAACGTCCAAAACATACAGATGTGTGTATGTATGTGTTTATAGTATTTACATTTATGTAGGTGTGTACACCCGTGTTCACAATAATAGCAACGCAACATATTGCAATTTGTCTACCGATTTTTTAATGAATTTAATTTTTTATTTATTTTTTTATAAAATTATATTGTAGTTCACACTACAAAAAGCCAATAAAACTGAAAAATTCAAGCTTTGCACAAAATGTAAAAAAAAATTAAAAAAAAATCAACAAATATTCATCAAAATTTCAAACTTCTAATCAACATTTTTAGAAATCGCGTTGATTTTTGACAATTTTGTTTGTTTGTATTTTATCCATATCATAAAAATGTCGAGGAGTTGTTATATGGAAGAAAATGGTGATAAAAAATCAGGATGAGTTTTGAGCCATTTTAAACTTGCACAGCATTATACTAAAATTGAATTGAATGTACCCTATGATCAGAAAGTACCGGGAATGTTTAAATAAAAAAAAAACAGAGTTAAATTTCAGGCAAATTTATTTTTTCTCCTCCAAAATATGACCTGGCTGAAGCAACCCACATGTGCCAACGTTTAACCCAGCCGTCCATGCACCCCTATTAGGCCGCCTAAGGGATGACCTTCAGCTCTTTCGTCGCATTCTGTTTGATCTCCTCCATCGACTGAAATCTCCTTCCACGAAGTGGTAACTTCAACTTGGGAATCAAAAAAAGTCACACGGGCCCACTTCAGGTGAATACGGTGCTTGCACGATGGTATTGACTTGGTGTTTGGTCAAATAATCCAGCACAATTTGGGCTCGGTGCGATGGCGCGTTATCATCATGCAAAATCCAAGAACTGTTTGCCCACATTTCCGGGCGTTTGCGACGTACAGCATCTCTTAAACGCTTCAAAATGGATAAATAGTGGCATATGTGTTTTTTACAATCCTATCAACATAAGAAAAATATGGACCGGTTCCCACGTGCGCGGTTCATTTAAATTAAAAATTCCCGGTATTTTTGATCATAGGGTAAAATGACATTCTCGAATTTTTTTTAAAACTCTGATTAGAAACCTCCAAATTTTAATGACAATTTGTTGAATTTTTTTTTAAATTTGTACAAAGATCCAAATTTTAAGTTATATGAGATTTCTTGTGGTATGGTTTTTATAAAATATACAAATATAGAGTATTTGAAAAATGTATGTATAGTATTTTTTTATAGAAATTATATAATACCTTGGCTATAAATTACATAAATGATTATAATAATTCGTGCTGCTATTATTGTGAACACAGATGTACGTACGAGTATGTGCATGCGAGAATGTATGCGTGCGCACAGGAACAAAGACCCCAGTTCGAAGGCCAGAAGGCAATATTTTTGAAAAGCGATTTACATTTGTTGAGTTGCGTTAATGTGATGCCCCAGTCATGATGTCCATCCGCACATACCTACACACATACATATGTATGCCCATATTGTGAACTGTGTGATGCCACTTTGGCTGCTGCCGCCGTTATTGCATACACCGATTGTCGATCCCCTGCTTGCTCTACGTAATAAAATACCTGCAGAGATAAAAGAAGAATACCAACAACATCAAGCAAAGTGACCTAAAATTAAGTTTACGAAACCTTAATCAAAGCGACACAAATTATATACATACAAACATTGTACTTTGGTATATGTATGTTAGTATAATCGAGTAGTATACGTGAGCGGGGAGCCAAAGTAAAATGAATAAAAATTCCAATAATGAAGGGTTCAACTTAAAAGAAACAGTAAAGCAATGCAAACGCGTTGATCAGAATTGGAAAGACAGGCTCCAGAAATGCATGTAAATGTGCTTTAATAAAAAGTGAACGCAAGTTGGATTGGACAATGTCAGCAAAGGAATACCGAACACAAAAGAAGAATACTCTTCTTCTTTGCTGGAAAAATCAACAACTTTCTTTAGTTCATTTAGCACTAAATGAGTCACTGGCAAAGACACCTTCATATTCGAAATGTTCGAAATGAAGTATAAAAGGGCCTTGGTAGTTGGATTTCTAATCTTTAAAATCCAAGTCACCTTCATTTATTATATTAAAGGTTTGTGTGTTCGGATTCTTAAAGGAATTATAAATTCCATAAGGAATATAAATGAAGTACCGACCAGCGCCGGTCTACGGATTCATTCGGTGCAGTTGCGAACTCAATTAATTACGACCGTATAGTTAATCTGTGATTGACTTTAAGTTATTTATGAAATTTTTATTAATACTAGATAAGGCCACAAAATAGCCTAGGTTGGAGGAAACACCAACTGCCCTTTTCAGCTCATTGACGCGCTTGTTTGCTTCCTTAATTTATTAGTGCATTTCGTTCCCAGACTTCGAATGTTGTCAGACTTCTTTGCTAGTTTGGATGTGAATATGCAATATTGTGTGAATTTAGTTTTACGTTGAAATGCAGTAGGTCTTATGCCCATCAAGCCTTTGTATATGCACCAAAATCCACCCCTCGTTCATTTTAGAATCATCTGTATACCAGGATGGATATTACGCCTGAATATCAGGATATTAACAGTGCTTGTATGGCAATAAAGTCATAATCAGACCGATCTTTTTAAGACTTTTACGGATGTTCTGGCAAGCAACTCTTTGCTTTGAGATCTTCTCTTCTTAATTGGCGCGATAACTGCTTACGCGATTTTGGCCGTGTTTAACAAAGCGCGCCAGTCGTTTCTTTCTCTTTGAGATCTTAATAGCTTAAAATATGCGAATTGTTTTGAAGTTGGGTAACAAAAAGCAATACGTTTTTATTCTTTGATAAATGGAAGAACAAAGAGAAAAAGAAGAGGTGAAGAAAGAAAGACAAAATGAAGAAGAGAGAGAGAGAGACCGTTTACGGTATCAGAAGATCTTCAAGTACTAATTAATAAACAGTTAGGGCAATTCAAAATTGAATCTTTACATATCAATCTTCACTTATCAGTGTTGACTATTAGTGTTGACTTCGGATCGTCCTCTAAGGAACAGCTACGAATGAGAGCTGTGCCGATCTTTATAAATCGATATAAAATAGGAAGATGAGGAAGCTTAGTGTTTTTCTAACGAATAAGTTTGTGCAGTGGTACAGAGTTCTCGTCCACGTATTCGAATCTTTGAAAATCAAATAGGGTTTTGTCTACATATTAATGTCAAGAAAAGACGCCAATGACGCCAACATTAGAAAACTCTCGGAGTCAATATTGTAAAGTAAGTTATTTTTAGTAATATTAAAAATATTTCGGCTCCAGCGCCACATACCTAGTAAATTTTTAGGCAAACAAATCATATTTGTTTCTAAAAACAACAAAAAAAAAATTAAAAAAACTTTGATACTTTGAATCTGCATCAAGTCAGATTGCAAATACAATTTTTAAGAATATCTTAACTCTAGCATTAGTTGTTTGTAAAATTCTAAGCTAAAATATTTTTTTTTTTACTTACTAATAAATACATACTGCTAATATAAATCATATCGGATTGTAGGTACAATTTTTATAAATACCTCGGCACCAGCGGCCGATAGCAACCGTTTTACGTGTACAGAAGATGCTAACATAAACATATTGCAGTTCTGGAATCTATAAAGAACAGAAAAGGGTAGCTACTAGAGACGTACGTTTTCGATTTATACGATCTCGGGATATTCGGAATTTCTCGCGGGATTCGAAAATCATTATTTTGCAACAACTTAATTCGCGAGAAGCTCTCCTAACCTAAAATAAATAATAAATAATTGGGTTTTAAATACACTTTTTTTATTTAAAGTGGAAAATATTTCATTAGTATGATTTATTTATAGTTTTTCGAGATTGTGGTAATTGAAAGCCGGTAGCTCTCATTACCATCGGAGGTCCTCCGATTCTGCAAACGGTAAAAATTTAAAACAGTCTACTGTAGTCATCTGGCTTTCAAAATAAAACATTATTTTTCGCTGTTCGCAAGGGACAGAATTACGCTGATCAGCTTCGTTTTTATTCTGCTTAGGTTTTACAAAACTATAGTGGGATTTCAAATGTGTGTTCAACTCTATTTTAAATTTTCTTATATTTCGACTTTTAAAATTAACTGTTTCTTTTTTGTTGCGAGCTACTAAAAAATGTCTACAAACAAAGGTAGAGTTCTGATCTCGTTTTGTGGGAGACAAAACCTGTGCAATATGAAATGATAATACCAGAACTTAATTTGATTATCTGTAATCATACCTCAATACTTTCAATAGTTATGGAGTTAAAGGATTTTATATATATTTTAATTTTACAGTTACTTTCGAAATTGAACATTCAACACAAGAAGTCCATCTGATTTCTGTCACAAAATTGTGGTAAACGATAAATATTTTTTAATATGCTTTTTTGATGCAGAATAGTTTCTTTTGCCCTCATTTTATATGCTTCGTTTTTGGAGGTAGCTCCATCTGAAGAAGAAGTAGATTGGTTGCTTTCTTTTGCAATTACTTTAAGCGAGGGAAATATTGACCCCGACGCTCGAAATTAGTTGGGGAATGCCTGAATTCTCTCTCGACCGCATCCGAATATTTTGATACTAGTCACAGAGGCATAGCGGGAAACTGATGGACTGATGAGCTAGGGGACTCTGGAGACGGTTTTACCGTAATATGATATATTAGGTTTGGGGTTCCATTAAGAACCTGTGGTTTGCTCCTGGAAATACAGGCCTCGCGGCACACTCAGTGAGTGCGCCGACGTGCAAAGTCGCAAGATTTTTCTGGTCACGGGTAGATGGGGGCGCTGCAGGCTAATAAGTTATTTGGAGGACGAGGTGGAATCATCTGAATACCTTCGCCTCAGCTGACCCGCTCTCGTCGGGCAAAGATTCAGATATCTGGGCTCTAAGTTTTTCGCTACACCTGCGGATATAGCAGGTTTAAACATTACGTACCTGGTTAATTTCATCAGCATATAAAAGTGGTTCACGTAATTAATCTCCATTTGGTCATCATCCTTTTTTTTCCTTCTTCTCCCTTTTTAGTGTTTGTTTTGTTTTTCCTTCTCTGATTTTCCTCTGTACGGCATCAGAATGAACGAATTTGATTCTTTGTCTAAGTAGGCTCTCGTTTGGGCAGCCATTTATCCTAACCTAACCTATATGCTTCGTGATAGAAAATACCGAGATTGTTACCAAATAAACCCACATAAGATATTGCGGGATTCTGGGCTACCGCGATTGAGTTCTCAGTAGCCTCTTCAGTTTTAAGATAGACAAGTAAAAATAAATCGAAAATTTATTCTTTTTCAAAATATTGTCCATCCGCATTTCTTTGCACCCAATTAATTAATTGATTCTCCGTTACCGAAACGACCCGAATCTATACCCGACCAAGGCCAACATTTCATCATTATTCATTCAAATATTTGTGGGGAGTGTTTATGTTGTCATCACAACAACAAAAACAACCTTTTTTGACCTTATCCCATTAAGTTCTAGCTATTACGCTATGTGCGCCTCTATGTGTTTACCTAATCATCCAAAAAAATATAATAAATAAAAACAAAAATAAAAATGTAAACAAACTGGGTGAGCATTTTTTCGATTTCCTATAAGTCCCGTGATTCCTGCAGGACACACCCCAAAATCTGCACAACAAGAAACTGTGCCTTTGGAAACGGGTATTCTTCACATACAAATAACAAACAAATAAAATATGGCATGCATTTGAGAATATGAAACACGTTGTATGCACATTACTCATTTACGTTTACTGCACCGTCCCATATCGCCACAGGGTCGGCTTATGAAATCAGGATCCCTTGCGAAGGTAATTTAAACAGGTTTCTGGGCCACTTGTGTCAAACAGCAGAACATAAAAACTCAAATGAAGCACACATACACACTTACCCACTCGTATTTGTACACAATAAACAAATGCCATCAGTAGACGTGTATTCTCAGACTGGGCCACACGTGCCAGTCCAACTAGTTTAACTCCTTCACAGCGACGCCAACGAACAAAGTGTCAAACGGTGAATGGAAGCGACCTGCTGCTGCGGCGGCATAATGTCGCTGCGCAAAGTGACGCCGCTTGAATAACTCCAATCGAACGACCGGTCCGTTGGTCGGTTGGCTGGTGGTTCATTGGCCACCCCCGCCATCATGCTGTTAATCTATTTACGTTTGTTGCTGATAAAACAAGAATAGCCACATTTGTTTTGATTTAAAATTCTGGTTAATGGTTACGCAAAACAAGAAAATCGTCAACAACAGCAGCAGCAGTGACGGTGCGGCGCTTCCCTGAGCGTTGTGACAAAACATGTTTGTTTTTTTTTATCGTTCCAGCAGGACGAGAGAGTGAGTGAGGAGCTCAATTGCGAGCGAACGAGCGTGCGAAAACTGGTACCGGCAAAGTAATCCTTGACCCAATGCGGTCGTGATAATGATGACGTCTTTAACGCTGGTGCTAGCGCTGGCACTGTCTGACCGCTTCTTGGGCTTGCTGCCTTAAGTCAGCCTGTTTGCTTTGCTGTCTTGGACTGGCCTGACAAGGAACGGGTAATGTGTACTAGGTGCACATATATGTGCGGACAGTTCAAATACACAAACAGGCAGGCTATGGGAAAGTTCAGTGCCAACAGCAGCCGCAGCAGCAATAACAAGTAGGTAATCAAAAGGTGAACTGGTAGCTGGTAGCTGGTGGCGGTTCGCTATTGTTGGTCGGCCGGTCTGGCTGATTGGACTTTTGGCTTGAATTGCTGTGCTGCTTATGTCGAAGTTATTGTGGCATGAAACTTGTTTGTTTGCGATACCTACGGCCAACAAATCGTTCTCATGCTTATGTACTTATATGTACAAATATTTCTGTGTGCATGTACTCCGGTAAGTGGGTGAGGTCAGTTTCGACTTGGAACTGGTTGTGCTATTGGTGGTATACGATACACATTAGAGGCCACTGGTTGACCAGGCAAACAATTTGGAGAACCAATAAAACTTGCCACTCGAGTTAATCGAGCAATCGTTCAGCGAAAGAGCCACTTCACTCTCCACCAGTCATTGGCAGCGCTCTGCTCTTTTGCTTTTTGGCAGTTACGGGCATTTAGAAATTGGAGCATGTATTTTGGAAGAAATCAATTTACAATGCAAAGCATCTTTTTGATTAATATTTGTTGCTTTAATAAATGTTGCCAATATTTCCTCTCTACAGCAAAAATTTAAGTGTGAAGTGTGAAGTGGATTGAGAATAAAGTGCTATTGACCTAAAAGACTTTAATCTGATTAGTTGTGAAAAAGAATAAAGTGGGTAAATTACAAAGAAAATACTTATCTAGATCTCCTATCGAATGCTAAAAAAAAAGTAAAAATGTGTGCGTTAAATAAAATATGAGTATTCTAAAATCAGAGTTTCACATTCGCCCTATTTTTAAACGCATTTGGAACCTCTTTAACAGGCTTCATTATATCTTCTCCCAGCTTTCCTACTGCGAGCGAAGTTAAATCCATTCACACTTGCACTTTTGAATCGGGGGTTTGAATGGGGCACACTCATACGCTAAAGTCGACTGTACTTGTGTGATATCTGAACTGTTAGACCGAAAACTGTCAGCTCAATCCAAGGTTTGAAGCAAGGGACCTTATGTTGGCTGGTGAAAAATAAACCCTGGGTTGTGGTACCATTAGTTTTAGTTTTATTGGAACATATCATTACAGCAGTGCACTGCGACCACTTTTGTGGTTTATTGTACTTGAAAGCTTCGAACGAATTTTAGTACTTCCCCGAGCCTTTTGCTCCATATTACCAATGGATCCAGAGTCACATCAACTAGTTGGGCAAGTCTAACTCTGGCGAGAGCTGCAAATTGTGCTCCGTCTCTCAATCGTCCGGCTTGCAAAAATGAAAAAGGGCTTGATTCTACTAATCTTAGTTTGCCGAAATGATAACGAAGACTACAATGCCATGTATAGTAACACTTGGGAGCTCGTAAGCCCCTCTCTGTCTGGACTTAAGCGCCTATTTGACGCTCTTCTATAGGAATCAATTGTTTTGCCTGCCTCTGCCCAGGACTTTTCATCCAGTGTTGTATGAATTTTGTGCTGACAATTTCCTTTATGTGGGCTTTGGTAAGCTCGCAGAAGGGTTCTGGTCCATATAAATTTCGTCCTAATTTCGCTAGGCAGTCCACCTGCTCGTTATCGTCATGGCCTTCATGTCCTACACCCAGCTCAGCAAGACGGTGTTTCTTGCTCGGATGGTATTGAGGATAGGAAAGCATTCCTCAACGCGTTTAGATGTTATTGTGTGAGACTGCAGTGAACATAGAGCTGACTGGCTGTCTGACAAAAAACAGATACGCTTCTAATTAGTACCTCTTCGTAGGCAATCTCTGCCGCAAATTTCTTCAAAGACATCCCCACTACTCCTATCATCCACATTTGTGGCCAAACTTCCATGTCAGGTTGAATATATAGATTATCTACCTTCCAGAGCGCTGGATCTAAAATTGTAGATATCTTGAAATTTCTAGAAACCTTTAGCGCAGAAGTTATAACATCACACAACTGCACTCCGATGGCTAGGGCACGTTTGCAGAATGCAAGATGAAAGAATACCTCGCAAAGTTCTAGACGCGCGCATAGACGACGTTGAGGACGACCTCAGAAGCTAACTATCGCTGTCTGGTTATGGACCGAGATGCATGTAGAAGAATTGTGGAGGAAGCTAAGGCTCACAACGAGCTGTAATGCTATGAATGATGATGATCAAACCAAATATTTTTAAGAAAAATCTATTCGAAGCATTAAGCAAATTGTTTGATAGTGTTGCCACCTGAATTTTATGCCCAAATAGCGACTTATCACAAATTCTACTTAAATATTACATCATAGCTGACAAACTAAGGGGTTTAAACAAGCAAAAAGAAAAAAGGTTTTAGCTGGTGTTGCCACATGGTTTTTAGAGAAAAGAAATGAGAACTTTGAATACAAAAACATGGAAATCGGAAGAAAGTTGTTGAACAAGCTTGAATAAAATAATATTTTTTAGCCGGTGCTGCCACCTATTTTTATTGCAGAAATAGAAATTTATGAGTCTTTCCATTCGAGTACTAAGATATTGATATCAGGTAAAAACATGCTTTAATAAAATAACATTTTTAGCCGGTGTTGCCAGCTTATTTTTCTAGAAATTAAAGAATTGATAACAAAAACATATTACTTCGAAAAAATACATATATATATATATATTTGCGTAACAATGCAAAGGTAGCTTAAATCCAATATTTTTAAAAGACGTTGCCATCTAATTCAGAAAACATTTTATTGCAGAAATATATATATATATTCATTCGAAGACTAAGATATAGATATCGGGTAAAAACATGCATTAATAAAGTAATATTTTTTGCCCGGTGTTGCCACCTATTTTTTATTGCAGAAATTGAAATTGACGAGCCTTTCCATGAATACTTAGATATAGATATCGGTTGTAAATATGCATTAATAAAATAATATTTTTTAACCGGTGTTGCCACCTATTTTTTATGAGCCTTTCCACGAATACTAGGATATAGATATCGGTTGTAAATAATCATTGATAAAATAATACTTTTTTGGCCGGTGTTGCAACCTATTTTTTCTGGAAATTTAGTAATTGATTACAAAAATTTATTACTTCGAAAAGATATTCATATATCAATGTAAAGGTAGCTTTAATCTAATAATATGTTTAAAAGACGTTGCCATATAATTAAAAAAAAATGTAATTCTTAAAAAAATGTAATCAAAGGTACGAAATGGGTATCAAACAAAATGTGATCCAAATAATGATAAAATCTTTAATTGAAATTAAATCGAAATTTTAAGGTGCTAATAGTACAGATGAGTTAAGTATTAAGATGTGGGTATCGCGCAAATTATGATTGAACACATTTTAATTACAAAGTATTTTTTGAGTGGAGTCGCCACTTAGTTTGTAATTCAAATAATATTACAAATTCCTTATAATATAAAGTGTGTACAGTAAAATAAAAAAAATGGTAGCTAAAAACAGAAATTGTTTGCTTTTGCCTTGCAAAAGTTGGGGGGGAATATAAAAATAAAAAAAAAAACGAACGCTGAGGCTTTCGGTGAAAGGTAAAATTTTTTTACATATTTTGCGGTTAATGTCTTTGGGCATAGGCTATGTATATGTCTTCAAATATTACTCTCCAAATGGCGCTGGCGTCAAAATATTTCTGAAAATCCTTAATTTGTACGGACCGATTTGGCTCCTATTCATAATATGTAACAGTTGGGTGAAAAAAAATTACAAAATAGAAGTACCGGGAGAACCACTATGGATCAAAATAGTTCTTCTATTTCTCTTTCCTTTCAGGAGAAATTCACAATACTTGCAAATTGGTTTATAAAGAAAAATGTTACCTTAATTTTATTTCCTACCAAGCCTAGGACTGCAAATGAAATATTTTCCTACCTTGGATCATTTCCCGCTGAATCCTATTCAGTTACATTATTCTTACAATATTATACCTTTTTTATTTTTAAATAAATAAAATAAATTGCAAAATATTTTCCATTAAAAACTTGTTTTTTTTTTAGTGATGTGAAGTAGAAAGTAGCTATGAAAATATTTGTATCCGATCATATTAAGGATAGTAACATAAAATATCAATTTTTAATTATTTCGCACATTTTTTCAGGTGAAATGTAGCTGTGTTCTTTCCATTCCGATTGAAATCAGGCTAAGTTTTAAATGCAAAAAGCAACATTAAGTAATTTCGTAGCAAACAATTTTAACCGTAGCAAAGAATGCCGGCTATTGCTAAAGAATAATAAGGCACCTTAGGCCCTTTAAAAAATTAGCTCTGAGTGAGAAGAAAGCATCATCATATAAACTAATACCAATCTGTCTGTTGTCACCTCTGTTTATATTCTTTTAGCTCCATCAGCCATTCTAGTACGCTTACTAATCCGGTTTTCGAACAAAGAATGACAATAGACATTTCCACTTTTTGCCACAAAGTTGCCACAACAACTTTTTGCTTCAACTATGACGCTCCAAAACAAATCATAACCTACACCAATTTGAACAATTTGAACAGACAGACTAAAGATAACAATCAAGCGACGAGTAATCCATCTCACCAAACCAGGCAAGTAGCAGCCAAACAAACAATCAACCTGTCAATCGCTACCGGCTGGTGAGGCAGTTGTACACACATACACGTGTGCATATACATACATATACATTACTAACTTGGTAGCCATTGACTTGTCCAACCAGACAATGACGTCGCGCATCAACCCGACTGACAAGCCAATTGAATTCAATAGAGTGAAGCTAGCGCATGGTTGGGAAAAACATCTGATTAGTTGTAAGTAAGTACTTAGGAGTGCATGGTTTGATAGCGAAGAGGCGCGAGAAAAGTCGCTGCAATCGGCTGATTATTACAATTGCTGTTTTACTTTTGCTGCTGTTGTTGCTGTTGTTTTTGTTTGAGCTGAAAGCATTTTTCTAAGACGTTGTGTGATTGTTTTCCTATCTGCCCATCTAGCAGAGAACAGCAGGACAAGCTGATATCTATGAGTGTGTATGAGTATACTATGCCTCATTGCCAGCATTCAGCTGCCAGCCGCTTGTACCTTTTGTGGCCATCGCACAGATTGTTAACTAGTTTTCATCATTGATTTCCAATTATTGACATCGCGATAATGGTTGTGCATTCGCTTCATTGTTTTCTCATTCAATCAAATCATATTTGTTTCAGTCTGTGTGTGTAGTCGTTTTTTGTTTTCCAATTGTTTTGCCTTTTTTGCGTCATTGCTTGATTGCCATTTCGGTTAGAGCCCATTACTGGCATATACATTGCGATTGTTGTTGCTGGAAACATACATACACATACATATACAGTGCTCATCTACTTAATAAATATTTACTCATAGGACAACCAGTTCACACTGCAACAATAAAATGATCAAGAAGTGCAATAACAACAATTGCATGATACAGCATGCGCAAATATTGGCGGACATTGAACTCCACAGGTTAGCTAAACAAAAGTCACTACAGTGCAGCTTCCACTACATCACAAACAGAAAAAGGAAAAAACAAAAAATGGTTGTTGGCTACCAAAAATATTTCTCTCATTAACTGGTTAAGCTACGAAATTTTCTCATTAACCGGTGGGGGTGTGTATGCCTACGGCTGCTGCTTAGGTTAGGCTGCACCTCAATATGGAATTAAAATTCCCGCACCGCCTTTGCCGCTGTGAGCGGCGAAACTGAAACACCTGGCGTCGGCAAAGAGTTTAATTTGTTTGTAGTAAAGCGTGAAGCGGGCGCGCGCATTTTCGCTTTTTTTTGGTATTTGAAATTTTTTACAATGAATTGTTGTTTTTGTTGCAAGTAAGCACATTGCTGTCAAACCACTTGAACTTTGCGTGTGCCTCGAGCCATCACAAATGCCATTAGCAATATTATTAAATTTGGTATTTGGTATTGTTGTTGTTTTTATATTTTTTCGACGTTTGAAAATCAATTTTTCTCACCCTATACGCTAGTAGTATTTTGAAAATAGTTTCTGAAATATGTATTATCCACATTGTCCATGCAAACGGTATTAGGTTTTCTTTTTAAATTGTTGTTGCTTTAGTTCTACTGCCCTTTCGTTGCAGGTATAAGTCATGGTAAATATCTGTGCTGCACTAACAATACGAATGTTACCAAAAGTTTTTTGAGTAGCCTTTGTAAATGAATAGTTAATTGGCATTTGGAACAAAAGACTTAAGTAACGAACTTGTTTGTCGTGGATACAGAATGTGCTCAGAGTTGATAAGGCGATTGAATAGTTTTTTGAAATTTCTTAAGTAAAAATATTTCTTTTATTTTGTTTTTTAGATTTCTTTGGTTTATTATCTTAAGTCAATCAAATTTCAAATGGTATGGCATTTGCACCAAATTCACAACTTAACTGAAGAAATATGAAAACATGCAGTTATAGTTGCTACAGGTGCAAATCACACCGATTTAGTAATCGATAATTTTCTTAAGTGCGTTCATTCGTTTAAAATTCGCCGTGAATTGGAACATCAGGCGGCGATTTAAAATCTGTTGCGAAACTCAAAAATCACCAGGAACATTCGGATACTGTCCGATCTGCAGAATTTAATCAACAGGTGCAAGCGTTCATTGACGAGGGCCCTTCACAGTCAATGAGAGCCCTTTCGAGGGAGCTTTTACCTACGTTAGGTGCAGAAGGAAAGAACATCGAGTTGACCCATCTACACGGTTTCCAAATAAAATTACACACGTTGAAGTGTCTAAAAGGTTATCGTTTGTTTCTGTTAAGGTTTTAGGTTTTGTGAACAATAAACGACATGTCGTGTCACCACACTTATTTACTTAAGGGGTTCGAGTGAAGGTTTTAGAGACAGTAGAAAAACTGGGGCTTGATAGTGTACGCGCCGACAGCCCATATATCTTTCTGCAAGACTTTGCTCCTTCACACAAAGCGAAGAATAACACAAGATTGGATGGCTGACAATTTCTGTGACACCGAACTTATGGCCGTCTAATACCCCAGATCTTAATACTCTGAATTACTAGGTAAGGGTCAGTATAAATAAGAAACATTTTCTGCAGGCATGCAATTGTTTCCGGATCCGGGTCGAGGAGGTTATTACAGCTAATAGAAATTTTATTGAATCCAAACGGATACCTCTATTAGACAGATATCTCCATTGGGCGGCCTTTTTTCCTATACTAAGTTATACAAAGTATACATTTCTCTGTTAAAAATAACGCGTCAAGAGAGGACGGCAGTAGCCAGTAGGCATGTTTTACTAATCAAACATAATTTTCCTAGATAAAAAATAATTAATTCGGTACATTTAGTATAATGCCATCACTGAGTCTCTGTATTTTAAATAAGTTCAATTTTCATTATTAGGTTAAAAATTGGAAAAACACAGGCTGCGCTCATCGTCAAAAAAAAAGAAATTCGATAAAAATGTGTGTGGGGACAATGACTTTACTGCTTTCTAAAATTTACGGTCGCCGTAGCCGAGTGGGTTGGCGCGTGACTACCATTCGGGATTCAGAGAGAACAGGGGTTCGAATTTCGGTGGAAGATCAAAATAAAGGAAAAGTTTTTTCTAAAAAATATCTGCCGTGCGGAGTCGGCTTGAAACTGTGGGTCCCCCCATTTGTGGAACAAGATCAAGACGCACACCACAAATAGGAGTAGGAGCTCGGCCAAACACCCAAAAAGGGTGTATGCGCCAATTACATTATAATATAAAATTTACGTCAATCATTAGTTTCCAAGTTTTTTACGTAATGAATCTAATTATCTAGTTTTATCTAGTTTATTAACTGAACTGTTTACTTATTTTATTTTCGTTATTTCGTTAAATGAAATTTGCACTTTTGGAAAAATATCTACACATTTTTGTTTAACTGTTCAATAAAAAAAATTAAAAAAAAAATGAACAAAATTTGACTGACGGTGAGTGTTCATCCAAACGAGGTTTGACTGTTAGTGTCGCTTAAGTAACAGTTTTGACTCATACTTACATACAGGGAATGCTGCTGTAGTGACAGTCCTTGGTCGGATATAAATCCGGGTCGTTTCGGTAACGTAGAACCGACTGTCGTGGAAACGCCTTCAAATACTGTATACACCTTTAGTTATGAATTTGACTTTGGTATTAAGTATTTTACGTTTTTATAAAATTAGAGTGCATTATACTATAAATCATATAACTCAAAGCTCTAAACTTTATACAAAATTCAAAAAAATATCATTTTATAATAGGAAAAAAAGTTGCATCAAAATTTTTAGCTTCTTATCTAGCATCTAGCATCACTCAAAACTAGGGATAAGGCAGCTTATCAAGCTGCCAGACCACAGCAGTAAAAAGAAAGAACTAAACAATTAATATATACGTGGATAGTCAAGCAGCAATAAGAGCAATAAGCTCATATTGTATTAAGTCCAAAAATGTTCGACGGAGCAGTGAGGCCATAGAAAGGCTAGCCGCAAACAGTAGGCTGCATATCTACTGGGTACCCGGTCACAAAGGCATTATGGGGAACGAAATAGTAGATGAGATAGCAAAAAGTGCTGTTAGCCTACCTTTTGAGCGAGGGAACGACATACCAAAACCGCTAAACACAATATACAATGAAATGGACGACCACATGAAAAGACGAGTGGAAGCTAGGTGAACTAATCTGACCACATGCAAAACAGCAAAAGTTATGTGTAGAACTAACGACAAAAAACTGACTCAATTCGTACTTACGCTCTCGCGAAAGGACTTCAGAATTATCATAAGTATGCTAACAGGTCATAATCTATTGGCTGCACATGCGTACAAGATAAGGATTGCTAACACGGAAAAATGCAGGAAATGCATAGAGGATGTTGAGGAAACTTTAGAACACCTTCTGTGCGTTTGTCCGGCATTATTAAAAACGCGACTAAGATGCCTGGGAGCCCCATTGTTTGAGGGTCTCGAGGACGTCTCAAAAGCGGAGCTCCCAGCTCTACTTAGATTCGCCAAAAGTGCTGACATCCTACATTATGTCTACTTTAGGTATTCATAGAGGTCGGTCACCATCTGGTATCGCTAGGGACCAAAAGGTCTATGCGTGGCTTATTGCCAACCAGGCTAACCTAACCTAACCTATCTAGCATCTGTAGAAAAGTTCATGGCATACAGTTGTATAGCCCACTGAATTCTAGGATAATAAAGTGTACTACGTTTAAAGTCATTCAAAAATCGATTTTTGACAATTTTTTTTGCCTCTGCAATGTTGGGAGTTTTCTTCCATCTAAACGCTTGTTCGTCTCGTATATGGAAGGAAAGTTGTTAGAAACCAACGAAAATTTGAAGCCGCTTGATGCTTGAACTCTGTTATTGATTGGGCTATAAAGCAGTATTTACCTAATTAGAATAGAATTTATCTTAAAACTCTTAATAAAAAGTTGGAAATTTTGGTGGAATTTTCGGAAAAGTTAAATTTTTGTGTATTTTATACGAAGGTGGAAGCTTTGAATGATGTGGTTATTGCTTTAGAATGCACTATATTTGTCAAACAAAAACAGAGTGTCCAATCCTTTTTTTAATTCGTTGCTCTACTATTATCTCTCTACTATTCATCACAAGTGCTGTGTATGCGCAAACAAATAGATGACAAACACGTAAAAGTTAAGTCGCAAAATAAAACGGCATTCAGACAAACTAAATCAACTGCATTGCGACACTTCTGCATCAGGTCAGTAAAATCTAGATGGAGGGGGGTACATATGTATGTATGTATGTATGTGTGTATGTATGCATGCATGAATGTATGTATGTATGTATGCATGCATGAATGTATGTAGGTATGTATGTATGTATGTATCTATATATACTTTAAAATCAAAATTTGTATACTACTGCAAAAACCTCGACGCAAAAACGGGAGTGAAAAATGTAACTTAAATTAGAAGCAGAAAGCTGAAAAACTACAAACAGCAAACCCCTGTAAGTATGCTACGAAAACGTTGGCCATAACTCATGCATTAAGAAAATACTTGTGATACAACAAATGCAACAAACAACATATTTTTATGAACAATTAAAAAATTCTTCTGCAAACATAAAGAATATATTGACAATTTTATGAAAATAAAATTTAGCATTTAATCGCTCTGTCACAGCTTTTCGCTGCTCACATTCTTGCCGCTGAATTTTGAATGTGTGTGCATAAAAAGAGAGAATTTTCAAGTGGCTGCAAGTGAATAAATTACCATTTATACTGTTGTATACGTGTTCTTATTGTTGTATTTGTTTTTCGATAGCAACATTAAAAATGGTTCTGAAACACATTTGCATTTTGTATATTGCATAAATGCCATTAACTATGCCCCTGTATGGGTGTGCATATGCATGTGTGTCTCTGCATATGGCTTTTTGCTACTGCAGGCAATTTTCGCGTTGTCGAGAAGCTAGAAAGCGCGGTTACTTACGGTTTGTTAGGGTGGACAGGTGAAAAAGGGGATGCAGTCCGCTATGGATGCTGGTAGTCAGCATTTAACACGCTGCACATAAATAAGGCGACAAGCGCGACTGCTATTGTCGTGGCAATATCGTTGGTATTGTTTTTGTTGTTTGTGCACAACTCTGTTGCAGCTGTGATGCTGTTATTGCTGTTATTGGTATGTGTTTTATGCAAATTTTTGCTGTCGCTGCTGCTGCGTTCACTTTAACTAGCTTACAGCTTTGGCTAGTTGGTTTTGCTGATAACTCTTGTGGCTGTTGCTCTTGCGCTTTTATTGTCATTGTTGTTGTTGTCATTGTTGTTATTATTTGCACTGCCACCTTAGTGCTCATTGTCGCCTATGGCATTGCATACATGTTTAAGCGTATTGTACTGGAATGCTGTTGTTGTTGTTGCTATTGTTAGTGATACTTTTTCATTATTTCTAGCCATTATTTAAATATTTTGTTGTTGCTAGTACATTGTGCTTGTCGCCTTTATTGTTCTTATGCCTGTTGCTGCTGCTGCTGTTTTTGTTGTTGTTCACTTCACTCCATGCGCGCACCAGCATACAAATGTTATTTACGAGCTTTTCGTGGCGTTCTTGCGCACAGTCTGCAGTCGACCGTTTAAAGTCTCCATGCCTGGGCCTCTGTTACCACACCCCGCTGATCGAATGCAAGTAATTATTATATTTTTTGCTGCACTTCATTTGTGGCCATAGTTATTGTTGTTGCCGCTGCTGTGGGCTAAGCGATCGTGCACTGGGTGCGCTGCATGTGCGTAGGTAGTGGCTATTAGTTTCGTGAAATTTATTTTATTTTTTATTTTCATGTTTCTTGTTTTGTGTGTTTGTGTTTACTCTAAGCTACTGATGGAGCCAACACAAAAGAATTTGGCCACCATGAGCGCCAGCTACTAACTATATTCTATTGCTTGAGTAGCCAACGGTGGCTCATTTATTTCGCATTCCTGTTGTTTCGGACTCGTGTTTTAGCGCCATTGTTGCGTTGTTAGAGTTGCAATGGTTCTTGTTTGTTTTTGGTTTTATTTTACAAAAGTCAATAAAGTTATGAAAGAATTTAGTACTAGCAAAATTAACTTAACCCTGGATTGGGATCGGCATCGTTGGTCAAAAGGGCATCGCGCGTTCGTATTTTCAAGCTTTCTCCTCTTTTCATTGCTTGATTGGCTTCAATTTTCCAAATTATAATTTTCTAAATATTTCTTAAAACATAAATTTTGATTTAAAATTAACTTACGAGTATTATAAAAATAAAATCCGTTGTTGCTTTTATTTATGCGCAGAATCCATTCAATATGGATTTAAAATAAGTCATCATTCCCAGAAAAAACTGGGACTTGGACTGTTGATTTTCAAAAATGTATGATAGTAAAACATAAATACAGTGTAACCTCTCCTAATGGGCACCTCTGTTAGCCGGACATCTCGCTTGAGCGGGTATTTGTTGTCTATACCAAATCTTATCAAATTTGAAGAAGTTACGACCTTTTGAGTGGACATTTCTCTTGGATGGACAAAAGCTGACTGATAGTGAGTGTACGCCCAAGAGAGGTTTCACTGCATATATTTTAAGTGTTAATGAAGTAGTATAGCAGCATTGGAGAAAAAGTCTAGTATTTCGAACGCACTATTGAAACTCTTTTGTGCCTGATTTGATTGTTAAATGCTCGAGTAGAGTTTTCTTGTAATTGCATGAAGCTTTCATTTATGAAGCTTATCTTGTTGTCAGCAAACGACCCTAGTCTTATTAGCACAGAAAACGAAATTGGGTGTTTCAATCCAGCGCTTAGCCGCATAAGCTTTGCCTCTTTCGTGGAAGTGAACTATTTAGGTGTAACTCTAGATACAAAGCTGACATGGAAAACCAACGTTGAGCTGATGGTAAATCGAGCGCTAGAAGTTTTCGGACAGTGACAAAAACGAGGGTTCTGAGACCGGCTATGGTGTTATCAAATATACATACATAGCATTAGTCAAACCAGTTGTCACGTACTCTGTTGCGGTATGCAATACTTAACGTAGCAGACTAAGTAACTAATATAGGATTCGCAGTAACTGCTAAGCTACTGTAAATTCATTAGAAATCGCTCGGAACTTTTCAAAAGTAGTCGAGGAATGTAAGTTGAGGAGGCACTACGTTGCGAGGTGGAATAAGCGGGAACTTGTGTGTGGGCCCGGGCACTATGCTGTTCAAGGCAATGAGCGGGCAGACAAGATTGACAATCGCAGACAACATTGACTACCCACCGGATGTGCTGAGTGTAGATAGTTGGCATCTTATTTCCCTTGGAGAACTGTTAAGGTTCTTAAAAATATCTGGACAGTTTGCCGAACAAACTGAGAGTGGGATAGCGGTTGGCGGATGTTGCCACCATATTGTCTTCACCGTGTCTTCAGGAAAATCTTGGACAAGGTTGCGTCAGCATGCAACTTCCAGTTAAGCTTGGCATCCAGGGCAACACCAGGATACTTAACTTCGCTGACCAGATCAATAGCAACTCCGTTTATGCTGATCTTTTTCATTCCTGGTAAGGCTCTTTTCTTGATGAAAGGGATGATGGCTATTTTAGACGGGTATATATCCAGACCTACCCCAGCACACTATCGTTTTGTCAGGTTTAAAGCTGTTTGCAGTATGTCGTAAAGAGTGTTCTCGAACCTGCGTCTCGCTTTAATTATAACGTCAGCACTAGGCTGCACAGGAGGTGTGATAAGACCCCCCGACGGACACCCCTAAGTTGCTTTGTAACTGGATAGTACTGTCCGCTGTTGTGGTTTCAGCTATCCTTGTCTGTAGCAGGGACTCTATACATCTGTAGATGGGTCCCTGCACGTTTCTCTTTTCTAGTACGCGACATACCCTTGAGGGAGAGGCATTGCCATTTTATTGGAATTATTGTTAGTATTCAAGTATTTATTATTTTTATAAAAGCAATTATTTTTAGTTGTAATAAAATGCAGTTAATTTGAAATTTGTATTCTAATTTTTAAAATTTTTTATTATCCTTTTTTCTTTCAGACTTGTCTATTTTCAACATTTGTTGCAAACAACATATCTCGCCAGCCGGTCTGATTGCCGCAATTGCCCATTATAGCTGCCGCTAATGTGCCCAGAATAAATCAAAACACTACAAGTGCCATACACAAACAAAGAAACGCCGTTACGACGTAACAAAACGTAACGTAAATCAACGCAACGAATTCCGTCCAATCATACTGAGATTCTTAGTGCCTTTTTACAAAACTAAAAAAAAAGTTTTAAACAACAAGCAACATGATATAATATTAAGAGTATACAATTAAGGACATTAACATAGTTAAGAACAGAGCTTCCAAAAGTTAAACTGAAAAAGAATAGCAGTAAGTTAAAGTAGCGCGTAAATAATAAGAAAAAATCATATTTCCTTAGAAAGCCATAGAACAAATCAATTGGAGCAGCTTACACAATTCTGACATAAACTTAAGCTAAGCTTGTCAGATTGGAATTGTCCTAAGCTCTTAATGAACGCTTCATAAAGCACACGAAAGCCGCTAACACCGATTGGAAAGCTCTAAATAGCAAACGAAAGCATTCGTAAAGTTCAACCATTTAAATCAGAAAGCGTTAATATATAGCTTCACTCGCTCAACAATATTGTCCTTAGGCGTGCCTCGAACTGGAGCTTAAGTATAAGAAGCATAAGATGTCCGCATCGCCCGCCACAACTAGTGTCATCACTTCAAACGAACTTGCCATACAACAGCAGCACCACCACCAACAGCAACAACAACAACAACAACAACATCAACACCAACAGCAACTTCAAGCGCACACCTCTCCGACGCGTGTCTCACTCCCGCCTGGTGTTACTGTCACCAACGTTGTAACCACAACCTCTACAGGTGCAGCTGCTGCCGTCGGCGCCAACGGTTTGTCCCTCATGCATCGCTCACCCGACAGTCCACAGCCCGAGTTGGCCACTATGACGAATGTAAATGTACTCGATCTGCACACAGACTCCTCGAAGCTCTACGACAAGGACGCTGTTTTCATCTATGAAAGTCCGAAGGTGGTGCTGCCTACAGTGGGCTCGGGTGCGACGGTAACCAGTGATGAGCAAGTGATTGATGCGCGCATGGTCGCCCAATTGAACGAACAACAAGCAGCTGTTGCTGCGGCTGCTGCCACCGACAATCAGCCATTGGCTAAGATCGAATTCGATGAGAATCAGATAATACGCGTAGTTGGGCCGAATGGCGAGCAACAACAGATAATTTCACGTGAGATAATCAATGGTGAACATCACATTCTGTCGCGTAATGAGGCTGGCGAACACATACTCACACGCATTGTTAGCGATCCGACAAAGTTGATGCCAAGCGATAATGCCGTCGCTGCAGCGATGTTCAACCAGGCCCAAAAGATGGCCAATGATCATGCAGTCTATCAAACTTCACCATTGGATGCTTCAATGTTGCAGCATTATGAGCCGGACAATGTTGTCAAGGCGGAAGTGGATATATACGATGATCCGAAGAAACCGCCGGGTGGTGGCGGTGGTGGCCAACAAATACTCTATACTACAACTGGACCGGATGCTGGAAAACAGCTTTCTCATTTACCGGTAACGGCGAAACTGGAATCGGATATGTATCCGACAGACAAGCATATTGATTTGATTTATAATGACGGCAATAAGACCGTCATATACACGACCACAACCGATCAAAAAGGACTTGAGATCTACTCGGGCAGCGATTTAAGCGGCCTCGTTGCCGATGGGCAGGTAGTGGTGCAGGGTGGATTGCAATATGCCGGCGCCGGTGCTGGAGGTGGACAGCCTGTTTACATTGTGTCCGATGGTGGCTTGCCGCCGGGCGTCGAAGGACATTTGCAAAGGTGAGTCAAATTTAAATATTTATAATAAATTTTGGTTTTCTCCGAAGTGCAGGGAGGTTAATTCTGTTACTAAAATTACTGTAAGAAATATAACTGTTAATGACTGAGAAATACGAATAAAAAGCAAGAACGATAAAATACAAGATTGCGCTCATCAGAGAGAAGTAGCATCATACTGGTGCAGGTGCGTGAAGAAAATGTGAAAATACAAACAATAATGCAATAATAAGAAGAATTTACCGAAACAACACACGAATAGTTCATTAAGAAGAGAATTGCGGTACCGGTGCCAGTTTTTTATTTTGTACATCGAGAGGGAGAGGGATTAATGGCGCTCAAGAGAATTGTGCAGTGGATACCAGCAAGTTCACTGATGCTCCAATTCACTCGAAAAACTTGGTTTAAAAGCCAATCAACTTTATAATTGGGTGGTTTCTAAGTTACCGTGTCGTGCTTATTTTTCATTCGCGTACAATTATAAAACTCTGTAATTGTCAGCCAGCTTATGAAAGAATTGACGAGGGTTGTTAGTTGTATTTCTGGCCTAATAATTGGCACATTCGTGGCTGAAAGTGATTTTATAGTTTTTCGAAATGATCTCCATGGTGGTCAATACACCTTTGCATTCGGTTGAAACAGTTTTCGAAGCACTTTGTTCAGTTGCGTTTCTAGGGCGTTTTTTTTAAATCCATGAGATTCATCGCGAATACGTCATTTTTTTAAATGATGGTTATGAAAATCACATGCACAAACCTTGAGTGGAGAAGAGAGAAAAAGGGAATTGATTTACTCTGCCTTCTAAACCCAACTTGGAAACCTTTCAGCAAAAAAAAAAAAAAAAAAAAATTGGTGCAGCTATTTTAGCCAAAAAGGAAAGTTTTTCAGTCTCAATCAAAAGCATTGGTAGAATAAATGTGAAATCCCTTTCTAATTCGATTATGTGGAAATACATGGTGGCTGAAAAATATTGTTAAAATAATTTGGTTGTTTTAAGTCGACTCCAAACGGCAGATAAGGAGCTGTCCCATGGTAGAATACACTCTGGGTTCGCCATTGCCTGCCGAGGGGCGATCGCAATCAGAAAAAAACTTTTTCTATCATTTAGTGTTTTATGCCCGAAGGATCGAACCTTAACACTTCAGAATGGTAGTCACGCCCGTGATATTTTTTTAATTGGTCTGCAAAATAAGTGAAAAGTTAAAATTTATTGATTTTGTTTTGTGAGCTTTCTGTTTCCAATAATCCCAGAAATAAAATTCTTGCAGCAAGTTGAGGGACCCTAGGGCCAGCGGAATGTAGAGTTTCTTGAGATCAGCTTATTGGAGAGTTTATGCTGCGACAAGTTGCACCTCCTTGCTGATACCACACGGACTTGAAAGGAACTCTCTTTCGGCATAGTTCCAAAAAGAAAAATTCTTTTCACATTTTAAAAAACGGTCTCCATTGACAATAATGTCATTTAAAAAAAAATGTCACTGATCCTTAATTAGACTGCACACCATCCTGGCACACAAAGTGAACAGAATTTTCTCTCATTGAGTATCTGGAGATTAGAGCCACTCCATATTCAAGAGTGTTGTTTGCTGACATTGCCGTTTTGCTCAAAATATGCTTCGTCAGACACAAAAATGTAGTTCACTTTGTCTTCGTCTTCTTCCACCAATTGAATGAACTTTCGGCAAAACTCCAAGCAATGCGGAGAGTCTACGGCATTGTGTATGTTTGCTAGTTGAATTTTAAACGCAAATATAGGACTATGAATAAGTTCGTGCGGTTTTTTTTCGAAATTTGAAACTTTATTGACGTAAAATGGTTACAAATTTAATATTCAAAGTATTGTCCATCGCTTACTACTACTTTTTCCCATCTTTCTGGCAATTCACGGATTCCCTTTGTGAAAAATTCGGTCGGTTTTGCCGCAATCCACGAATCGATCCATTTTTTGACTTCATCGTAATTACGGAAGTGCTGGTCAGCCAGGCCATGTTGCATCGATCGGAAGAGATAGTAATCGGATGGCGCAAGGTCTGGACTATACAGCGGGTGGGGTAGGACATCCCATTTGAGCGTTTCTAAGTATGTTTTGACCACTTGTGCAACATGTGGCCGAGCATTGTCATGTTGCAAAATAACTTTGTCGTGTCTATCGGCGTATTGCGGCCGTTTTTCTCGCAGTGCTCGGCTCAAACGCATCAATTGTCGTCGGTAGACATCCCCCGTAATCGTTTCATTCGGTTTCAGTAGCTCATAATACACAACACCCAGCTGGTCCCACCAGATACACAGCATAACCTTCAGGCCATGAATATTCTGCGCCGACGTCGATGTTGAAGCATGGCCAGGGTATCCATACGTTGCCCGACGTTTTGGATTGTCGTAATGGACCCACTTTTCATCGCCAGTCACAATTCGATGCAAAAAACCCTTTCTTTTGTGCCGTTGAAGCAGTTGTTCGCATGCCATAAAACGGCGTTCAACGTCTCTTGGCTTCAATTCATACGGCACCCAATGGCCTACCTTTCGGATCATTCCCATGGCTTTTAAACGTTTGGAAATGGTTGATTGATCAACTCCCAAAGTTTTTGCAACCTCTTCTTGCGTTTGAGCCGGATCTTGATCGAGCAATTCCTCCAATTCGGTATCCATGAACTTTGGCGGCGCACCCTCGCGTTCTTCGTCTTCCAAGCCAAAATCACCACTTTTAAAGCGTGCAAACCACTTCTGGCACGTTCGCTCAGCTAGAGCATGCTCACCATAAACTTCCACCAAGATACGATGACTTTCGGCTGCTTTTTTCTTCATATTAAAATAATGAAGAAGAATTCCCCGCAAAAACACATTATTTGGCACGAAATTCGACATTTTCAAGTGTGGTAAAAATATTGTTGTTTACGCTTCAAATAAAAAACTTATACTGACGTTTGTGCCTTACGACAGTAGCTCTCCAATGAATGTTTGGAAATGTGGATCGATGGAATAATAATCAAGTTACGCCATCTGTTGTAAAACCGCACGAACTTATTCATAGTCCTATTAATTTTAAATCTTTATGCAGAATTGTCTGCTGGCACCGAAGCTTTACTAATGGCCTGCACCCCAGCCTCTACATGAGAGAAGGTTTACTGTATCTGAATTGAGAAATTTCGATTATAATGTATTTTGGTGAATATTGCGCTTGACAAAATTATTCATAAGCCTCATGATCGTATACCTGCTAGGAGCAGTGCTACCAAGCGTACGCCTATATGTCCTTTGGATGAATGCCACGGACTCTCTCTTGAAAGCGGCACACAATCCAAATTCTAGTTTCATTGTTCCAATCCTCCATTTTCGTAAAATATGAGGATCTATGAATAAAATAGAATTAAATAAAAATAAAGGAAAGTTATAACGTTTGTTTAAGTAGCACCTTTCATAAACCAACCTGTATTTTTTTTTTAATTTATATCTTTCTTCGAAATTTTGTCTATTTTTAACGTTAAATCCAATAGTCTACTTAAAAATATTTCCTTACGCAAACCAATCGTTCTAATTGTACTTTATTGTCGGCGTCATTGTCGCCTTCGTCGCGAGTGCGTCTTGGTGTGGCATGCAACATGTCGAGCGCTGGCATGTTACCGTTACTATGTCGTTGCTGTCGCTGACAAAGTGATAACACAACTGTTACACTACACTCTTCGCTAATGGTCCGAAAGCTGGCACCTACGCCCCGCCATACCAATGCGATCGAACGATAAATTCCAAGCGACAGCTGCATATTTTTGCTACAATTTAGCTGAGCGGGCGGACGAAAGGCAGCGTTGCATTAGGCGACTGAAATTAATTGCTGCGCTTTATGGTTTCAATGAAATGCGCAACAATTGCTTGCTGTCCTGTTGTTGGTATTGGTTTTGTTTTTGTTAATATTATTTTAAGTAAGGCTATACGAGCGAATTCAATTTATTTTACTGTTGCATATTTTAATTCCATTTGCTGTTGTTTCCCTTATTGTTGTTGGTATTATTGTTTGCTTTATTTCGTTTTGTTGGCGCTGCATTTGTACATTTTAATTATTTGCAATTCATTTTCGTTTTTATAGCTGTCACCGCCGTCGCCGCCAACATCTATTCGAACGGTTTTAAGCTTTGCAGCGCTCAACGCTGTGACGCCATAAAATCGCGAAATCATTGCACATTCGTGTATTCGGGTATTATTGTATGTATTTTTTTATGTATGTTCATAGTTGCGTTGTAGTTGTAATTGTAGTTGCAGGGGCTTTGAAATTCTCACTGGCGTTCATTGATCGTTGGTCGGCGGCGCTCGTCGTCTGTTGCCCGCTGCCTCTTTTGGAGTTTTATTGAAATTTCATGTTCATTGGACATTTTTCTATAATCTTGCTGACTTCATTGACTGCAACAGGCGCACATGTGATGATATAGGTATACATATGTATGTATAAATATAAGTATAAGTATACTATTAGATATGTATGTGTATGTGGAGTGTATATTGCGCTGGGCATGGAATACAGGGTGGTAGAGGCATCAACACAGGAAGGCATCACACAGTTAGGATTTAAAAGGATAGGAAGGGACAGGTGGGGTAGAGATGTAATACTCCTCAGCAAACGTTACAGATTTTTCTATGAATATTTGCAATTTGTCGAGTGGAAGATAATGTAGCACGTCCATTCTCCATTCATCCGATCCAAGAATTTACCATTTAAGTGAAACGAAAGCCGGACAGCGGCAGAGAAAATGCTTTGTACTATCTTCATTCTAGGCACAGTGCATCGGCGATGATGCCTATGGTGACCATATCCCATCCGCATAGATTGTAAACCGTAATTTGTTCTTTCAGCGCCCGTAGCTCACTCCTTCTGTGACTGAGCGGATATTTTGTTAAGACGCTGCCTCCCAGCCCACCCTTTTTTCAAGAAACACTTGATTATATTGCCGGTTTAAGTACAGGGTGGGCCCTATAGCGTTTGCTTTTTGAACACCTATTTTTTTGAGAATGGTAACACAAATGACATGTCAAATGTGTTCATGATTTACTTACACTTTTACATTTCGTAAATGGGACGCTATATGCTTGAACAAAATTAGGAAATATTGAAAACCTATTTCCAAAGTGGTGAGTCTTCTACTCAAACTGTGAGAAATTTGAAAAGAAATTCCAAAAAAAAAAGATTTGCCAACAAGACAATTTGTGGATCAATTTGTTAATCGTGTTCGTGAAAGTGGATCGTTAATGGATAAAACAACACGTGAACGTGCTCCTACAGTGCGTACACCCGAAAACATTGCTGTTGTAGCCGAAAATGTGCGTGAACATCCAACAACTTCAACTCGTCATCGTTCTCAAGAATTGAACATTTCACGCACTTCTTTGAGGAGAATTTTGCATAAAGACCTCGGTATGAAGGCTTACAAAGTTCAATTGGTGCAAGAACTGAAGCCTAATGACCATCCATTGCGTTTTCGGTTCGATCAATGGGCAGAAAATCGTTTGACCGAAGATTAGCATTTTTACCGAAAAATCATCTTTTCTGATGAAGCTCATTTTCACATCGGTGGCTACGTCAATAAGCAAAATTGTCGGATTTGGGGCTCAGAAAATCCACACGTAACTGTAGAGAAGCAAATGCATCCACAACGAGTCACTGTTTGGTGCGGTTTTTGGTCTGGCGGCATCATCGGGCCATTTTTTTTCGAAAATGAGCGATGAGCCGCGGTTACAGTAAATGGCGAGCGTTACCGTGACATGGTCAACGAGTTGTTCCCAAAAATTGAAGAAGATTACATGGACGACATTTGGTTTCAACACGACGGTGCAACTTGTCACACTGCCAAAGTTACACTCGAACTTTTGGCTAGCGTTTTTGAAAACCGAATAATCAGCCGAAATTCCGATATCAATTGGCCGCCTCGGAGCTGTGATTTAAGCCCGTTGGACTATTTTTTGTGGGGAGCCGTTAAGGACAAATGCTATGCGAATCATCCAGAGACGATTGATGCTTTAAAATACGAAATCGAAGTTGCCATTCATGAAATTGGAGCGCACGCAATCGAAAATGTGCTAAAAAATTGGGCTGATCGAATGGCCTACTGTAAAGCCAGTCGTGGCAGTCATTTGGACGAAATTATTTTTGATTCATAAATGACAATGTTCAATCTTCAAAATAAAAAAAAAAGTTTGAAAAAATATTTATTCGTTTTTTTCTTATAGCCGATTCAAAAAGCAAATTTTACATGGCCCACCCTATACTATTCGCACAGTTCTCATGAGTTTTATTGCTCAGAGCCTTGATGTATGATACTTGACTATTCCAGCTGTATTTGGTAGTAAAACTGACTTTGGTCCAATAAAACACTCCACGGATCCGCAGTTCGTCAATTAATCAACCAGTTCATTGCCTTGAATACCACAGTGTCCTGTCACCCATATAAGTTGAACCACATTCCGCCTTGCAACATAGTTTAGTCTCAACTCACATACCTGTATAGTTATGGTTGGTGTTTCAAGGGCTTTTAGAGCAGCATTATTATATATCCTTGCCACCTTTCGCCAACTATCCAGTCTGCTACTTTAAGTATTCCAAGACTTCCCATGAGAGACTGTTACCGTTATATCTAAAGCAGTAAAGCATCTGAAGTTACTGTCCAAATGCCATCCCGTTCCAATACCTTTTTCAGTCTTGGTGCCGTGCATGTAGAAAGTTCGTACCGAGCTCCTCAAGAAAAAGCTCTCCATTATTCTACTGCAGGAAAACTAACAACATACTGCCTTGCATAGGGGTTCCAGGTATTAGTTTGTAGTTGAGTGCAATAAACCGAGGGTGTTGCTTTGATTCTGACAAACGTTTAAAAATTCATTAATTCATTGTGTCCAGGAGTGGTTCTTCTCACATGTGACGTCTTACGTAATCAAGGAGACTCAATCGAGACATGTCTTGACAGTTTTTTTTTTGTTTTTGTAATCTGCCATATACCAATATTCGTATTATTTAATCCTTAGTATATATTCCCGGCGCAGAAGATGGATGATTAAGGCGGAGATGGAAAAGACGAACAAAACATGGAGTGAAGTTAAAATACTGGAGACCAGTGAAAACAATTTGTTGAGGAATATAGGAATAATATATTTTATCGAAAGTGGCTCTGACCAGCTCATCAAGTTCACCTAACAGAGTTCGAAATTTGCTGAATTCTCTCCTCATATTTTCGGCATATTCTAGCTCCTGAACTTCCCTTTTGGCGACTTTTGAGCAGAATTGCCTTTACAGTTGTTATAAAAATTCTCAAAAATTTTCAAAAAATTTGAAAAAAATCTTCGAAAATCTATATTAAGTAAGCGCTTTTGTAGAGCAAAGTATTTAGTTTTTTTTTTTAGATAATCTCGTTAATCACTGTTCTAGTTTTTGATATGAAATTTTAGTAAATTCAGTCGATTCTCGCCTACTTAATTGATGGATACCTCTAGTGGAAGGTCTACAACACAGACATTTTTTTAGGAAATCTGATTTTACAAGTTTAGGGATTCGAATTGGATCAGAAAATCATGGCCATTAAAGAAGAGTTCTACATGAAAATTTTTCGGAAGAAAAAACGCCACAAAATTTACTTTTAAGATTTTTCTTTGAATAAACTTGAAGAAAGAAATATATACACCAACAAAAGAAATGCATTTTAATAGGTGCAATTCTCCGATTACTATCTTTAAAAAAAATATTTTATCAATTCATACGGTCATTCATTTTTAAAGAAAGCAATGGGGCGCAGTTTATTCATTATATTTTATTAATGCAAAAATACGAAATACCCTTTTAGGGTGTTTGGCCGAGCTTTTCCTCGTATTGGTGGCGTAACGGCTTTCCACAAATGGAGGGGCCTACCGGCTCCGAACGGCAGATAGTTTTTTATGAGGAGCTTTAGTGGCAGAAATACATTCAGAGGTTTGCCATTTCCTGCCGAGGGACGACCACAATTAGAAAAAAAACTTTTTCTATCAATTGGTGTTTCATGCACGGAGATTCGGATGGTGACTATTCGGAATAGTAGCCACGCAGTAACCGATTAGAGCACGCCGTCTGCGGTATAACTTCTTGAGTATGAATTGCAACCTATGATTAGTGCTTCGCAAAAAAAAAAACACGGCGTTAACTGCAAGTATTGAGCTGCCTTTAAATTCCAGTCGTAACCGTCTACTAGTTCTAAAGGTAATTCCAATGGTCTTTCGGCTGACAAGCACCCTGTATCAGTACGCACATGTGGTATGTGTAAGTTTGTCATGACTATATTAAGTTGCTTCATTTTTGTTGGTTTTGCTCGTGTTGGTTTATTTTCCTAGGAACGCTCGTAGCATGTGACAGCCGCTCGGATTATTTATGGGTACACGCACCGTTCACCATGGCATCGCATTGAATCGGCGCATTAACGCAACAACAACAACAAAAACAAGTGCACTATTTGCTCTCATTTCTAGTGCTTAAGATGCTCCAGAAAGTGCTCCACTTTGCGACACTCCTCACAACCTCCCCACGGACGCCATGGACGCTTGGTGCTGCAATATTTGAATTATCCGCTCAATGGTTGTTAGCTAAAGTAGGCTGTGGTCATTGCAGTTGTTGTTGATGTTGCTATTGCCTGCCACCGTTGCTGCACGAGGCTGTTAATTAGCTTTTGCTATGTCACTTGGCAGACGCAGCGCTGCACTCGTTTTTTGTTTGTTTTGTTTTTGTTTGCTTTGCGAACCCAAGCTGCTTTCATTACACTGAATGGAGAATTTGTGACGGCAACAGGCAGCAGCTTTTACTTGCCACATGCGGATGCTGCACCAATTCTTTCAGTTATTTGATGTGTTTTGAATTTTTAAGTAGGCGACTTAATAGCCAGAAATGAATGGACAGGTCGGCCGACTGACAGACAGGTAGGTAGGCAGCTAGGATGGCCTGTGAGTTCGAGACTTCGAATAGCGGATAGCGGATGGCGGATGGATGGACACTGGCGGATGGTGTAGCGTGCATTTAGCGCTGCTTGTGATTTGTGGTATTTGTTCTTATTTTTAGTTGTTGTTACCATAGCCATTTCATTTGGCACATCCGCCGTACCACTAGCTGGCGGCTTTGCTCTGGCTCATGTCAACCACATTTTTTTTATTCTTTATTTCGTAGCAGCAACTAGACAACTGGAAGAGCTCCAACACATTGCTATCACCTTCCTCAATGTCGCTTTCGTCCTCGACGCCGTCGTGCACGTTGTTTGGTAATAAAAATTTGAATAGAAATTAATCTAATGTAGAACCGTTAGGCGTGCAGCAACTAACTCAACAATGCTTTTTTATTGTTATTTTTCTCTTTGTTTTATTTTATTTTAGTTTTTGATAAGCTGACAAGAAAGAGGAGCAGCATAAACTATGCAGCTCCACCTCAAAATGGCGATTGTTGCACGGCGGCGTTGGTGCAGATAGTGTTCGTCTTCTACTGATGTTGTTATTGTAGTTTACTGCTGTGGTTGCTCCAACAGCCAACACCAATAAATAATGAAAAAAATTGCATTTCCGCATGTGGCATGCACCACAGTTCGGTCTGTTTATGCGCTGACCGTCACGCCACGCCACGCCACACCAATGTTGAGGAGCTTAGAATGTTTTGAAGAGCTTAGAACGTATTGGCTAACTGACCGTCAAACTGGCGGCCAGACACTTGCGCGCGCTGTCTGCTCGCCTAGTGGGACGCCTTCTCGCTGGCATAGCTCCTTTTTGATTGCACATGCAAATCCATGCGCGATCGCTACACTGCGCCACTACACCACCATGCCATGCCGTGTGTCATGCCACAGCTGCGGCGTTCAAGTGCATTGTGGCAGGCCAGCGTTGAGCGCTGTAAGCCGCTTGCAACTGCAATGATGATGAAAAGGATGTGCTGCTGCGACGATGATTAGCATCAGCAAACAACACACACATACGCATACACATACGTGTGGTGGTTTTTCGCTTTCTTTTGGCTTGAGATTTTTTATTGCCCAATGCTTTTAGAGATGCGCCTGTCTGATAAGGCAGACGCTGAAGTAGTAGCAGTCAGTTTTTTTGCTCTTGCGCATGCTCGATCATGATGGAAAGCTGCATTTGAAATATACACATTTGCTTCTGTTGCTTACTTTGCTTTGAGATACGTCTGTGTATATGTACGTTTTCTGTTACCTTGTTGCCATGTCATTGAATTGCTTTGCATTTTATAATAGCAGATGAAAAAAGTTCGTTTATAGAATTATAAAAATATTAGAACTACACAAAATTTGGTTGCTTGCATGAGGAGGGTAGGGACTTTTAAAATGCATGAATTACCTTATCTCTGACTAGTATGGCCTACCATTTTAGGTGCCCTAATCGGTTTCGGGGGTTTAGGACAAATTTTAAGTATTGAGCTTTTTATTGATGCAGTGCATTTAATAGCTGCGGCACAGATACTTATTTATTTTGTATTTAATTTTAGTATTTTTTTTAGTGAAAATGTAGTTCATCCTGCTACAAAAACTTTATAAATCCTAGTGCAAATGAAAAAAACTCAACAAATGTTCATCAAAAGTTTTAGCTTTTAATAAGATTTTTAATTTCGAGTATGATGTTTTATAGCCCACTGTATTTTTGTGAATAAAGAGCAAGCTGAAGTTGCTCAAAATTCGCGTTGATTTTTGTAAATTTTTTGTGCTTATTGTCTTGCGCATTTTCTCTATATAATGAATGCTCCACGTGTTTTTTTACTATATATTGAAGTAATCATATAGACATAACAAAACTCAGATTTTTCTGGTTGTAAAAGTATATGCATCCGTAAAGAATGTGCTCTACAATGCAATTGCAATAGACACGAAGAAAACGGTAACGTCCGAAGACACCGCCCCTCCATACACGAAAAACAGATGCAATGGTAGCGCTAAGAGTCAACCCATCTTCGAACGCTTCTGGTGTTAGACGGGCGCCTTCCAATGAACTTAAGGAAAGTGGTATACTTAAAATTCTAAAAAAAGCGATATCTCAAAATGCACCAATTGAAGAGGAATATGTAGCGCTAATAAAATCGTTTCCCATATTATAAATGGTCGAATGCACGAATCTTACCCTGAATCATAAACTGGCCTTAGGCCACACCGATTGTGTGTTGACCACGTAAACAGCCTTCGTGTAATAGTAGAGTAACGCGTACAATATCATTACATTATCTAATATTTATTGACTTTGTTAAGGTATTTGATATTCTTCACAGGAGGCTATTTGGGCCGCGCTCCGGTGTAAAAGGATTCCTGAAAAAATAATTACCTTCATAATAAATTTATACACAGACGCACGCTACCGAATTCTGTCTGAAGCACAATTAAGAGATCCAATAAACGTAAAATCTGGATTTAAACAAGGCTGTTGTTCACTTTTTCCAACTCTCTTTAGCGTTGTTCTGAACGTCATTTTATGCCAGGCTCTAGTTAGTCAGAGAGGCATCACATGGCGTCTCAGTGGATCCTCGATTTCGTCGATGATACTTGCATCTTTGTGCGCCACTACGACGACTTGGCACAAAAACTCGAATCGACACTAGCATCCAAAGTGGCACTCAAAATCAATATCTCTAAAACCAAGGACATGCGTATAAATACAAAACGCACCTGTTCATTCCTACTAAGCTCAACACTTATAAAGGAGGTTAAAATTTTCTGGTATCTATGAAACATTATATTGACCTCTGGCGGCTGTGCCGAAGACATCGAAAACAGAATAAATAATTCGCAGCAAGCATTCGGGCAACTGAAAAACATCTGGAGCTCCTCATACCTGTTGCGGTGCACTAAATTAAAAATATTTAGCTCAAACGTAAACGTAAAACTTGTTGGTTTGCAGTTTCATAGTCCAATAAATTCTAATACAATAGACTTAAAGTTTGAAGTTGCTGAAAATTCTCGCTGATTTTTGGTAAGTTTTTCTCGGAACGGTGTTAGGCATTTTCTCCATATGAGATAAAAAAATTTTTGGGTATTATCAACATTCAACGAGAATTGTGTGTCAGTTCAAACTTGGTCTTTATTATACTATAATTGAATGGGCTGTAAAACTGCATACGGAAAAATGTCCAAAAAGGTCTGAATGAATAGTGAGAAGTTTTGATGGAAATTGATTGAATGTTTACTAATTTTACCCTCAGTTTGAATTATGTGGTTTATGTTACAGAATAAAATGTATAGGGTCCGCCATATAACTTTACGGAATTAAAAATGCTATAAAAAAGAAACTACTCAATATTTTTCCAAACTGTTTTTTTTATTTTAAAGTACAATCCTTCCGGTTAATGATGGAACACAACTTCATTCATATCGCTGCCTCGGCTAGCCATGCACCATCCCATACGATCGGTCCAATTTTTCAACACATTTTCGATTGTATGCGGCTGTATTTCAGCTATGACATCGCGTATGTTGGTCTTCAGTGAATCAATTGTTGCTGGTTTGTTGGCATAACATTGGTCTTTGACGGCATCCCAAAGATAATAATCCAACGGCGTCAAATCGCAGCTCCGAGGCGGCCAAACGATATTAGAATTTCGGCTGAAAATGCGATCTTCGAAGACAGTGCGCAAAAGATTGATCGTAGCATTCGCTGTGCGGCAAGTAGCGCCATCTTGTTGCAACCAAATGCCACCAATATCCTCCTCTTCAATTTCTCGGAACAAAAATTCGTTCAACATGGCCCGGTAACGCTCTCCATTGACGGTTACGGCCACTCCTCGCTCATTTTCGAAGAAAAATGGACCAATGATGCCTCTCGACCAAAATCCGCACCAAACAGTGACTCGTTGTGAATGCATCGGCTTTTCTTCGAGTGCGTGCGGGTTTTCTGAGCCCCAAATGCGGCAATTTAGCTTGTTAACATACCCGCCGAGATGGAAATGAGCTTCATCCGAGATGATTTTTCGGTAAAAGTCTTCATCTTCTTCAAGTCGATCCCAAGCCCATGAAGCGAAGCGAAAATGCATTGGGTGGTCGGTCCTTTAAGCGTATACACAACCATTTTCGTTCAGCGGAAGAATAAAACTAATTTTCTGTCAAATCAGATGACAGCTAAGTGTTACCATTCTCCAAATAATACCTAGTTCAAATCCGTAACGATAGCCCGCCATCTATCGTCATCTATATTATTATAAACAAAAATGTGATTAATTCAAGAAAAAATATAAAAAGAATTAAGTAAAAATATAGCCAATATATGTGACCTTACAGTTATGTCACTCACAATATTGCTGTTCTCTGCATAAATTCGACGCAGAAAATTTCTGGATTCCCCCAAAATATTTTAAATATTAAATTGCTTGTTTTCGCTGGAAGTTAGTCTTTTATTTGTCTACTGACATGAAAAATGCATCATCTTGTTGAAGTAACCAATTTTGCTCAAAGCCGGAGGCTAGAAAGGAAACAAGACTGCTTTAGATAACAGCTACGTAGCCACCGCTGCTCAGTCTACTCGAACAAACCAGCAGCTTCAATATTTTGTGTAGGAGATTTTTACACACATCATGACATTTCGTCTACCGCGTTTTGAAAAGTGTATAATTGCACATGTCGTACCGGTGCCCATTTAGGTTGTGTGGGTCATTAAATTAAAATTTTTTCTCATCTTAAAAAATTACGTGAAGAGAAGTTTTTACTGACATTTAAGAAGCAACCCCAATAACTTGTAACCCTTCACCTTTTAGACTGGAAATTTGCTTCTATGCAAATTATGAGGACGTTTTTCCATAAAACAATGAAATGTTATTTACAATTGTTCATGCAAAACAACCCAGAATTGAAGTAAAATTTTTATGTACATACAACTCTGTGCAGAACATTTGTGTGGGTTGAGAAATTCCTGTGCAGAACCATGATGTCGGGCAATTATATTGAAAAGCCAGAAAACCATGGGCAGAAATTAGTTTGGTGGTCAAACAAAGTTTTCATATTTGTGGAAATACTGTGTAAAGCTTCATTCTGAGCCATTTTTTTCGTAAAACATCTTATCCCGTTATTGTCTCTCAGAGTAGGTCTTCTTAATCCTTTAATTGACAAGTGTTTTAAAAGTGCGCTTTAAAAACTTAGTTAATCTTTTTAAAGCTCTTCAAATATATTCTTTGGAAAATTTTTCTGTTGGCCTTCTTATTTGAAGAGTCCCCCTGGTCTAGCGCTCGAAAATTTAGCGTATTTTCAGGATGCTTTTTAGAATAAAAATGATATTTAAATATTTTAGGCTTTTTATTTAAGTTTTTTATAACAAAGAAAACATTTTTTAGTTTATAATTTAAAAAATGGTTTCAAAAATGGCGCTGAAGTTTACCCTCCCAAAAAATTGGAGCAGGATAGTGTTGCCCATTTTGGCTCTATTTATCTGAAACACAAAAACCAAAAATATTATTAATCAGTATGACTGCAGCTATGTCCCGTACTAGAATAAAAAAATAAAAAAAATTTGGCAAAATGGTGCGATTTTGAATTTGACACTCTAAAAATCGGGGTTTTCAATTTTTTAATCAAAAAAATACGAAATAATTGAAATAATAATATGGTTTTAGTACGGGTTATAGCCGTTGATGTTGTGAACAACATATTAAAATTGATGATTCAGTTGAATAATTTTGTATTTTGACAACAACAGGCCGAAAAAAGTCGTTTCGAGATAAATGAGTTGAAAGTTTGAGGTACAGGAGCGCGCGAACCGCTCTCTACCTAGTTAATGGGCTGTGGAAGCTATAATATTGGGAATTTTCGCATGAAAATTTCATAATGCATTCTTAAGATGCTATACTTTCGAAATATCGAAAAACAAAAAATCCATTTTGTGAAATTTCTTGACCACCGGGTCCCCTTAAATTTTATGCGATTAATAAAAATTGCCAAAAAATTAAAATACCTGTGTTATGAAATTTTGAAATTAGTTCAAAACTAATGCCAAATTTGCTAGTAACTTAAAGCTTGCATTCTATGTATTATAACAAAATTTAATAAGTTCTTAAACTGCATACCAAAAACTTTTTTCGAAATTCTTTTATTCTTTTATCGAAAACCGTTAAATTGTAATGAATTGTGTAATTTTTCTATATAGTTTGCAATTTGAAATTATATGGTTTTTGAGCTGTATATTTATTGCGATAATAAGCTATATTTTTATAAAACAATAACAAAAGTTCAACAAAGCAAAAGTAAAATAGTCAAATCTGGTAGAAATGGTGGTACATCTGCTTGTGTTTGTTGCGGGCTATCGCAGTGGATGCTGAATTTCAGCAGAACTATAGCCCAAAAGACTTTTATAAACCGAAATTCACAGAAAATTATGGTTTTTGAGTTTATACGCTTTCTTAAACTGTGGCTTTTAATCCAAAAAATTTGCTCCTTCATATAACAATAGCCCAGAAATAACCTTCGTCGAAATTCGCTATAAGAGGATACCCACATTTACAAATGTAATTTACCAATATCAAAGTTATCGATTCTCATCGCCAGCAACTCTCTTCCTTTTTTTGCACATATTTTATGCCATTTCTGTGCACTTTTAACAGTATTTTGTCGAATTTTCATATAAAAATGTATGCAAATAAATGTCATGTAAATAAGGTTACTCATACGCCCCGATGCATAGATCAAAACCAATACCAAGAACAAAAACAAAAACAAGGGAAATGAGAAACGAGAAAAACGCTGATTGATATGCACGCACGCAAAAAAAAGACACACACGCAAGCAGCAAAAACTACAATGGAGTTGTGTTGGCTATTTTCACAATTACAACAACACTCACAATAACAAATACAGCCAATGCGTGAAATTTGCATACAAAAGTGGCTGCGTTGAGTGTCCACTTAATGCAATCATGCAACGCCTATAGCTAGCTAAACTCCACAAAATTTTAGCAGTACTTCAAATGTTGTTGTTTTATTGTATGACAACAAAAGCGTGCATGGAAAAGCGCTGGAAGCACGCGTATGTGCAAATAACATGTATACATATACATATGTATGCATGCATGTAATGATGTATGTATGAGTACATGTGCGTACGTGTATGTTGATTACATTGCAACTAATTTGAATGCGACATTTTGACTTCGATCGTCGCCACGGCGGTCCGCTTGGCGTCTGCAATCAGTTGCCTACAGCGTATTCCTCAAAAAGATTTCCTGTGATTGGCTGATGTGGTTGTTGGTTTGGCTGTGGTTGTTGCTGTTGCTGCCGATTTTTTACTTTTTGCTTTTGCTGCACTTGCCGATTTATCATTTCCATGATTAATGAGGCAATTTCGTAAAATAATTGGAAAACATTTTTGCGCGCAACACCACCGAGCCGCTGCTACCCATCACCACCAGCGCGCACATTCTTTGCTTATTCCCCATACTCTGCGCGTTATCCCTTCTTCCACGCTCTGTGGTAGTTTTGTCCTATGTAACTGTGTTGCGCTCTCTTTTTGCACTTCACTGCAAGTGTAAAGCATCGTGCCAGCATATTGGTATTGCATCCACTGCTCCCCACCAGCTTTGCATCACTTCGTTCACACTGCTGCCTCTTCCGTATATCTTCTCTTGCGCCTTGCCTTACTTTGTTGCTTTCTACGCGCTTTGCTTCACTTAACATGCGTCGATTTTTATCGCTTCTCAGCATTACCATTGCCTTTAGTGCTTTGCTTGCTTTTTCTCCTTCTCCTGCCGTCACAATTTCCGCTGTGTTGCACTGATCGCTCAAGATTAGCACAAGCATGCGTGCGTAATCGAAGACGCACGATAAGGTCGCGTTGCAAGTACAGCTATTTCTGTGTACCAACATGATATGCCCATACATGTGTATATATTCTTACAAGACATTGAATTTTTGGGGCAACTACAGTGTTTTAAGGCTAATGGAGTTTGGTAATACATATTTGACATATGTAGGTATATACATATGTACATATACTTTTATATAATTTTGGGACCAGACCACGAGTTCAAAGGATCCATCAGTGTGGATTTGAGTGACCGGTAGGAAAAGATAAAACGATTTTTTTTCAAAAATTCCGAGAAGACATAACGTTCAGAATCGAAAGAAATTGCGTCCTTCATTATAATATTAATATCGGTTCAATATATACATTCGAAAATAACCTTTGCAAATTAATTAAAAAAAAAAATCCAAAAACAAAAAACGCCAAAAAGTAGGTAGTGTTATTTCTTACTAGAAATTAGCAACCACAGGGAAAAACTCCTGAAAAATAGCCCAAAGTGTGTCTAAGATATATATAAGGTATAATTTTCTATCTCCTTTTCCTCTACGTTATATCTTTTTTCTCGCTCGTGGAACGAAAATGCCCAAAACGTTGCATGGCCTTGAAATTTTACTCTCCATTCTCGCTTGTCCATCGACGCCTAAGAAGTTTCACTTCAAAAAAAAAAAAACAAAAAAAAAAACAAAAAAAAACAAAAAAAAAAACAAATGTTTGACGCAAAAAGTAGGGAACAAATGAAGCACTACCCTGGGCGAGCAAAAATGCATACGAACTATCCTAACAGCCTTATTCTTAGCTAAAATCTGAAGTGAATGCCTTCTCAAGAGCGATTTTTCTTAAGATAATTTCTTGTGAACTTATTCTCTTTCAAAAAAACAAAGAAAGCCTTATATGCTTCATCACAGCAAGTTGAAAAGCTGTTTGCAGTTAAACAGTTCTCGATTGTCTTATGGTTTGCATATTGCGATGAGTGGTTATCTCTCTCAGAAAGGCCATAGGTAATTAAAACTGAAATGTTTCCCCATTATTTTTGATAATAATAAATAATTAAGAACCATTTACATGCAGGTAAACATATTTTTTTATTTCTCTGTTTGAACATTAACGCTTTAGGGATGCATTATCTTTTCTGTTGGTTTTTCGTCATGGAGAAAATAATCCAGAATGTTTGCCCAATATTAGACCGTTAGCCAGCTCTCAGCGAATTTTACGGAATGAGCTGAGTTGCTTACGTAACTGGGGTCACGAAGCGGTTTGTTTACGTAAAAACTAAGACTACGTTGCTGATATATGAAAAAAATCAACGCATTATCATTTCGTTGCCGTCTGAACAACGACTGATTGGACTAGTGTGTAAAAATCTGTGAAATGCATCTGCGTAATTCGGCTAACGAAGCCCCAGTGACGCGGCAACCGAAGTTACTATCATAATTTTGTTTGTTACCATTGTTAATGGGCAAACCAGTAATCTATGGCTCCTTTTTTGCTTGTGATCTGCTTGTTGATGCGCACAGTTTTGCTCTCAATTGAGATGGATTGAGCTTTTGCGCTTTGTTAAATATACCAAAATGTACCAATTCTGATAAATATCGCAGTTGTACCTTTATTATTTATTATAATCTTTAATACTTAGAATACGTGAAAAATGTATGCGATTTTTTTTTAAATCCAGTAGATGAGATACATAAATTGCAATTCCTACTATTCCATACGAATCTGGAGCGCCAACTGTATAACCGAATTTTTTCCATTAATTTCCTTATCGAAGATTTAAACATAGACTGGCCTAAAAATATGTTACTACTGTAGTTTAATATGATCGGCGTTTTTTAATACGTGAAATTATTATTTGTTTTACGGCATCTTTTAGGCGCTCCTATTTTTAATTTAGCAAATTTGTGTTACCATTTTTGCGCAACGAATTTCAAAACTACTCTGCCTTTCGTACTCTTTCGCATATATTAACTTCCATCAACACACTGTGGCGCACAAATCCCACACAACGAAAATTCCAATTTGCAGCATTTCGGTTGGTTCGTGTGCCATGTGTACCGTGTAACTGTACTTAAGCTGAAGCGGCGCGCTTGCGCCACAAATTGTGGCAGCTGCCACAACGAGGCAAGAGGTTGTATAAGAGGAGGAAAATGAGTAGCCGGCAGAGAGCACGGCGCAGCGTCGATGATAGATATGGGAAGCGCATTAAATTGTTTATTAGTGAACGCATGGATGGACGCTTTTGACCGCTGGGTGAGAAATTAAATACGGCGCATACGAGTAGGTATGTAAAAAAAGTGAAAAAAAAACAAGTAAACAAAAAATAGCACAACGAAATCTAGGTGTGCGCTTCAGTGTCGCAGTGGCCACAAATCAATTGTAAAATTTATACGATCACAGCGAGGTGTTTGGCCGCGTGAGTTATGGCTGCTTGTGGCTGCCACAAATCTGCAACTGACCTGTGCCTAAAGCCTAAAATACGATTGCTACACTGCAAACATTTCTTCTACAGATGGTCAAGGTGTTGATACATAAGTGTGCCTCCGTTCCCAATTTCAGTACAAGCTCTTTGCTGGCGGCGGCCGAAGGTCAAAGTCGAGCTGAAAAAGAGTGAGTGCCGCAAAAGTCAGAGCTCTTGTCTGTTACTGATTAACGCCGTTGCTGCCGCTTGGCTATTATCAGTGATGCGATCGCGGCGAAGATCAGATAAGCTGCATAGCAGCGATAGGTGAACTCAGACATATCAGAACATGCCACAACAAACAAACAAATATGTATGTCTTAAGGAGAGAGAAAAAAAAAGAAAATACAATCAACAAAGATAAAATAAAAAAAAGACAAAAACAAAATTCTTCAACCAACTTTGTTCTCATTTCCGCCAAACGTCGTACGCTCAAATGCATGGCAGCGGACAAGTGACACCTAACAAGGTACTGCAATGCCAATATGGCGCGCAAATGTTGCACGAATGTGCCATGTGTTCAGCAGGAAAGCTATAGGAGCAAGAGGAGGCTGTGATGGCTAAAATAGCCACGGCGATTGCGCGTCTCTGATAGATGTGCGACCGCTGCGCTTACCAAAGCTATTCGCTGTTTGTTTTTAACATTTTTTGTTGTTATTGTAGTTGTTGCATTGAAATCAAATTCGTTATTCGCTAGTGTTGCATATAAATTTCACAGATAACAGTAATAGCCGGAGTATGCGCTATTTGTGGACTGTCCGCGCACTGTTCTCATATCCGTATCGCGGTGGTTCAAGCGTCGTCGCATGTTTTGGCTCGCAAATGATTTGCGTTGCTGATACCCGCAAAGCATCTCCAATGCATTCATGCACACATACACATGCACATATATATATTTGCATACAGCAATGTCCTATCTATTAGATTATGCTTTAGTTTTCAAAGCGCTGCCGTCTGTCGCCGTGTCGTGGCATCGTGTTGTTCTCATTTAGCCCCACAGTTGATGCGAATTTATCACAAAGCGACAGCGGAACCGCTGCTGATGCATGTGATTGGCGCAGTTGTAATGCTGGTGATACTCACTCAGATGGTGGGTGCAGTGGGAAGCGGGAGAGCGCAGTTGCGCTTGGTCTAGTTATCGGCTATTGCTATTCTTAGTCGTATTTAGGAGATATCAAGGAGTTTAAAAATTATTTATTTCCTTGTAAGGTTGGTTGTGGGAATATTTTTTCTTCTATTTTCTACATATATGTATATATGGAATTATTATTTTAAGGAATTTCCTATCAAATTCATAGATTATTTCTGTCGTGCGTCTTGATATTGTTCCACAAATGGAAGGAGCTACTGTTTTAAGCCGACTTCGAATGACAGATATTTTTTATGAGAAGATTTTTCATGGCAGAAATACTTTCGTCGGGGGTGTGCCATTGCCTACCAAGGGGGGCGATCGTTATTAGAAAAAACTTTTTCTTAATTTGGTTTTTCATGGTGGAGATTTCAATCTGACTACTTCGAATGGGAGTCGCTCACCGACCCATTCGGTTACGACGACCGTAGGTAATTTGTTATTCAACTAATTGGCTCAATGGTGCATATTTCTTTTTGATCTCTGCCTCTTACAAAATATAACCTGAAAATACGTTTGTATGTAAGCTGATAACTATTCACAAAGCCCACTGATTTGAAAAAACGTTTTTGTATTTTCATCTAATTCTCCCTGAAATGTGTTTGCCGACGTCAACTGCATAAAATAAGAAGGGAAGCATGTCTGAAAGCCTAAAATTTATTTTCAAAATGCAAAACATCAAAAATTAATCCAGCGTGTTTTCTTGTTATAAAGCTCTGAAATGCTTACTATCACTGTGCTTTGTTAAAATTGATTAATTACTTCGTTTGATATTAAAAAAAAAAAAAAAAAATTCTGAAAAAAAAATGGTTTTGAAGAAAGAAATTTGTTTCCAAAAATTGCTATTTGTGTTCACTGTGGACCAATTTTCATTAAGCGGGATTAAGTAGACAAGACAAAGAAAAAAATGTATTCCTTCTGAAATAGAATATCTACTGATTTGTTGTTGTGTTACTCACTCATCTTCTGGTATATACTTTATCTTAACGTAAGAGTATCGCATGCCGGCTCTTTTTATATAATTTGCGCTTAAACTCCTTGGTTGGGTTTTGACCGAGCTCCTCCTCCTATTTTTGGCGTGCGTCCTGATAGTGTTCCAGAAATGGAGAATCTGTCGCCTCTGATTGGCAGATGGTTTTCATGAAGAGCTTTTTCAAGCGAGAATTACACTCGGAGGTGTACCATTGTCTGCTGAGGAGCGACCGCTGTTAGAAACAACTTATGTTCTACCGAGTAGTATTCACGCACCAACCCATGCGGCTATGGCGGCCGGGTCTTTAATAGCTGTAAATTTAATATAAGTATATGCAAGGGTGAGCTTCAAAAGTGTTATGAAACTTATGATCACCAGTTATCACACCAGAAATTATAAGTAAAATCAGCAGTACAATGTTAGAGAATCGGCGAGTGCAGGTGCTCGAAATTGAAGAGGCTACCATCTTATTTCATAGGTCAGCGATTCCAGTTTTGCATAAATATTGGAATATGAAAATAGTGGGTGCCATGTCACGTGTACCTACAATTGACCGCAAATGCCAATGTTCGTCAATATCAAAGGAGTGTTTGGCAATGTTGTTTCGCAACCCGAATAAATTCACAGTCGATACAGCGAACTTTTCGTGAGCAATCGTAGCCGAAGAGGTTGTGCACTAACAATGTTTTTGGATGTGCGCTGTTTCTTGAAAAAATACTGGCGTCTGATATTATGACGAGCTGTTAGATCGAGTCAAGATCAATTTAAAGAAAAAGCAAGCATATGTGGCGAGCGAAAATGATTCTTTCTCTCAAAGCACGCCCCGGCGTACAAGCAGCAATAGTAAAAGGTAATAACATAAACTACTATAGAATACGAATAACTCTCCATCCGCTATTTCCTATTTCTAAATATAAAGAGTGGGCTCAGGGGTAAAATATTTCAAAGAAATGTACGCTTATTGCGAGGGCTCGATGGAATCTTTGTATTTGGGAAGCATCAGAAAATTTGAGAATCGTTTGACGAGCTAGAAGGAGACTTTAATAAAACATAAACAGATTTTTGGCTGAATAGGGTGTTCCTAATTTAAATTTTTAGAAATTCAACTCCTTATTTAAATTTTTAGAAACTCAATGATCCACTCATTTTTTTCTAGAAACTGTTATCACTTGCATAGATTCATGTAGGATTTCCCTTTAGAATATATTGCATTGTGAGCAGAATACAAACAAGGCCTGGATGAAATACACCATCACAGCGGAGAAGCGACAGCTATGAGAAACTATTTTTGATATTTCATATCCATACGACATCAAATCTAGTCTGACATCAACCGAATTCCAGTCACATATAACCCTACTCGGCTGGGTTCTCATAAGTCTAGATTTGCTTCAAATTACTTATTAAAAAAATTACGCATTCATTGAGTAGCAAAATAGGAATTTCAGTTTTTGAGGCTGCCATCATTAGAGGCCAATAACTAGCAGTTGTGTATGAAGAATTTTAGTTGCCCAGTGAGACCCGCGTTGCTCTGGCATATTTATGTTCTGAATATTGTAACTAGTATGATAAACTCCTACTTAAGACGTACTGAGCATGCGTCCTGCGACCCACGGATGACACTAACCACCTTTTCAAATGCTATCACAAATTCGCTCATTTAATACTACCCTCTCTCTTCTCTTCTCCTCTACCGGCAGGTAAGATTAACGCCGACTGTTGTAAGGTTAGACACCCGTAAGCTGCTATACCAACAACAACTGATGGTTCAACCGATTGCATAAGCCCATAAATTAAATGTCATACTTACTCTATACCTTTCTTCCTTTTTTTTCTGTGAAATTTTGACAACGTCAACGCTGGCTAGGCTGTGACATTAGCGTTGTAGAACTAAGTCTCGAATGGTAACAGAATGAAAGCATTCGGCATTCTTAATTCGATTGTAATCACTGGTCCTTAAAGGGTTAACTTAATCTTATTCGAAATTGTTTTCTGTTTTTCTTTTTGTTTTGAAGTTTTATATATGATTATTGTACTGTAAAGTTCGAGCTTTAATTTGCGAAGAGATAGAAGTCTCTAGCGCCAGGTTATTGAGAAAAGTAGGGGTAAAAACCTATTAAAATACGTTTTTAGAGGTTTTTACCTCCATTTTTCTCAAAACCATGGCGGAATGAACGCTTAGACACTAAAAACGTGTAAGGGCAATGGAAACCTATTTTTGTTCACCCTAGAGTCAAAATTTTAGGTGTAGTTCGTCCGGCTAACCTATTCTTTCAGAAAAATGATGGCCTCTAATCAAGTGAACCGGACTGTATGTACACCCCGCGACAAAAGAATAGCAGATCAACATTTTGACCAGTATTGTTTTTTTCTTTTGGAGAAAAATTGTAAAAAATGTAAAAAAAGGGCTTTTAGAAAAATCAAACTTGACTTTATTATACTTGAAGTCATTAAGGCATGCCAACATTCCTTTGAGAAAACTTTGAGGAATTTTTCTAATTTTTTTATGAAATGTAAATAAAATTTCAGCCATTTACGCTTTCAGTAAATATACCTGAAATAAATTTAATAAATATATTCGTCAGTAAATTCTATTTCTATTTCGTATTCGAAGACCCCTGTACTAAGTAACACATTTTGTTACCTACGCGGTTACAAGCAATCAACTGTTTAGTGCTTGTGCGATCTGCGTGTGTTTTAAACGCACGTGCCGAGCTGCTTCTTGCAGTGGCTCGACTAACATTAAGAAAAAATAATAATAATAATATTCATCTATTTAAAAACTATAGTCAAATATAATATTCAGCTCCATTTTCATATACTACCATATTTGTGGATTATCCTTCACAAATTGCACGTACGATTTTAATAACGCTTTGGTAGTTCGCGCATATTTACTGAAAGAAAGACTAAATTTAATTCTTATTTTCCACTGGCTCAGCCATTTTGTTCTCTTTTGCTGTGCTTTTTGAAAACTTAAAACTAAATTTCACGACTTATTTAATTTTTATATTATAAAGACCTTTATAAAATATTGCAACTATTACCCCTCTTCTTTTTCTTGATTGATGCGTCTGCGCCTAAGCGCTTTTGGCTAGGCGCAAGAAACCGCGCAAGTCTTTTCTTTTTCGTGCTAACCCGATCTAGTTGAACACATCAAGTGAAGTCTTGTTCCTCTCCATCTGATCTCTCCAACGAAAAGGAGACTTTCCTCTTCCTCTGCTACCACCAGCTGGTACCGCGTCAAATACACTCAGAGCCGGAGCGTTTGTATCCATTCGGACGACATGGCTATTGTCCTAGAATACCAAAATCTGTTTCGGGTGTTATAAATAAACTTCAGAATTTACTTATCTGCCCAGAGAGAAGACATGCAAAAAGCTTTCTTATTTCTAAGAATTGTAATTAAACACCGTGGAGTTGGGATGAAAAGTTTGTGGAATTTTTTTAAATGTTGTACAACGTTTGGAACTTGGATTTACATATAATATTATTAATATTTACTACATATTTGTATACCATATAAATATTTATATATCTAATATATACTCGTATGCATATAATTTTATAACAAAAAATAATAAACACTAAAAAAATGAAAAGAATAGTGGTCAAAATGTTTGTGTGCTATCATTTTTCGCGGACTGTGCAATAAAAGACCTTTTTAAGAATTTTGATTTGTTTCATTAACCCTTTAAAAGAAAAAATTCCCAAAATGTGCTTATTTTTTCCGCCGCTTTAGTAGTCTAACATCTTAGAGAACCACAAGATATTAACTCAATTTAGCTGCTATTGACCCGTCAACGCCACCGATTAAGCTGTCAGACTATTTTCGATTAAAATTTGACATACTTTAAATGAATTTTCACTCAATTGAATTTGCGCACAGCAGTTGGAAATATGTATAACACATACCGTTGTTGTTTTTCTTGCGCTGTGGCTAGGCTTAGCGGCACGACGCTGTTTGTAAGCTGCGCCTTGGAAAAAAGCGGAGTATGAAAGAAACTTAAATGTGTGCCAATTTCGAGTTTCCTGCTGCTTAAAATTTTACTGCAAATTAAAAAAAATAATAATAAAAAACTATATAAAAAATAAAAAAATTAAAAAAGAAAAGCGAAAAATATATCAGCAGAACACTTTGCAAAACAATTTAAATATAAATAAATAGAAAATTAAAAAAAAAAAGAAATAATGGAAAATTGAAAATCCAGCTCTATCAGATTTACAGGCATACAATGTATGCTTTTAAGTGTGTGTATGTGTGATAGTAGCGCCACCACATGCAGCGCGCCAGTTGGCTTTGGCTGACGATTTACAGGTGTCGAGCGCGACTGTCGACTTGGTAAGCGTTTTTGTTTATTTCTCTTTTTGTTTTTGTGTTGAATTTTAATTTGCTAGCGTTTTTCTTACTCAATTCTTATTTCTTGCTGCAATCACAGGATCATGGGTGTTGCTCTGGTTGATTCGGTTGCACATTGCTGCTGCTTTGGCTGCTGTTGCCTCGTTTGCTAATCGATTTTGCGGCCAAATGTGTTATTATGCGAGAAAATTGCTGGTATACAGCGTAAATAACATAAATGTAAAAGCGAAAAATAAAGATATGATTTTCGAAAAATATCGTGTGTACACAAATAAGAGCAATCGCAGCAGCAGCTACAGAAATAATAATAACCATAATAACAACAACAACAACAGTGCAGCGCAGCGCAGCTACATAAAGTGGCATTAAATCGAATTGCATTTGTAATTCTGGCGCGTATATAGCGTTGGAATGTTACAGCTGCAATAGCAACAGCAACAACACATACTGTGAGCATAACATACATATTATATGTATGTGTATAGGTGCATGTATAGCAATAACAATTGCGTCAATGCAAAGCAATAAATAATAATTAGGAGGCCATTATTGCAACAGTCGGCCAACACGCCCCACATCCGTTCAGCGGCAGTCGCGGCCGCTACCGACTCCCCTTTTGCCACTGCTGCCAGCATTCCTCATTGTTGTTATTGTTGTTCCTGTTGTGATTGCTGCGTTTGTCATTTGTTGCTTTGCCGCCCAAAATAGCTGCAAATGGCGAAATTCGTCGTCGTCGTCGTCGTCACCGTTGCCGTCGCCGTCGCCTGTTCCGCCCACTTGCTTGCGCCACTTGCCAGCAAATATGCATTGAACACACTTCGCACTGTCGCACTTGCCACATTTCCTGCCAACAATTCTAAGCATCCATTTCATGCGGCGCACTCTGTCCTTGTCAACACAGGCAGCAATTTTAAGTCTTATTAATGTCGCGAGTGGACGGGTGCAAATGGTCGCGCACACACACATACATGCGCATTTCAGGGCATACGTACGCCTTACTGTTCTACAGCTGGTGGCGCGAAACTGTTGGCGATAGCCATTTGGTGTAAATGCTCTTTCGTTGCTGGCGGCATTTTCCATTGTTCGAAATAACTTTTTTATCTTATGAATATTTTTTTTTATTTGCAAATGAAGTTATTTTCCTACTTTCAGCGTTTTCGTGGCAGAAACACACCCGGAGGTTTGCCATTGCCGGCCGAGAGGCGAACGCTATTAGAAAAAACTTTTCCTTCATTTTTGGGCTTTCACCGAGATTCGAACCTCATTTGGCTACGGCGGCCACCAACTTATTTATATTTATAGTATATATTCAAAAGATTTGGATGAATGTGTGCTTTGGTCGGAAATATTGCAAATTTTCTTAGAAATGTGTTTTAATTAAAATGAACCTTTTGGCTAAAGAAAAATGGCCATTTAACCAATCTTTTTGCTGCTGCTCGTGAGTATTTTTATGGGACTACTATTCAGTTAGTCTAGGATGCGATGCTTGAGCAGCCAGTTTTTTCAATCACAAACCACCGAGTGTACATATTTCTGCAACGAAAAGCTTCTCATAAAAACCCATCTTTAATTTAAATGATGCCATTTTTCACATATTATTATAAAGAGCCGTGTTTTTAACAAATATACTAAAACCTGAAAAAATCTAAATTTTTAACATGTTCTTTTTAAACAACATCAAGGCGCGTCCTTTGAAAGACCCTTTGTGTCTGTAGGCCGCGACGAAAAATAGCACATTAAATTTTGATCACTTTTTACTATATTTCTTTTTGGGAAATTCAGAATATGTATAATTAGTTCTCGCCATTTCCAAACAAAAAACATCTTGACGTCAAATGCTTCGCTGAGGAATATTCAAACTAATTTTGCGAAGTCAAACGCCCGAATTATGAAATCGAAAACGAAAGCGAGGGAGAGTGTAGCCTCTTTACTATCTAGGTAGTAATAAGGTAATAAGCAAGCGCCGACCTTAATAGGATGGAATTGGATCAGTGAAAGCCTACATAGAAAGGTAGGTTAGGTTAGGTTAGGTTGAAGCGGTTGTCCTGTGGGACACACTCAGGCTCATAGCTCATTGTGATGCCGCGTGGGGAGCTTTCCCTATTCCTTCTAAAACCAGTGTGCGCTTTTCAAAAATTTTAGAGTACCTCCTATTTCTGCAGAACTGAGATCTTCCAATTCGTTAAAAAATTGTTTGTCTAGAATAGCAAATCTCCGTTTGGATAGAGCAGGACAGTGGCATAGAAGGTGCAAGATTGTCTCTTCCTCTTCTTCATCAAGACAACTTCTACAGAAGTCATGTGTTTGCACACCCATCCTTTGGGCGTGCCTGCCTATTAGACAATGCCCCGTTATGACTGAAATCAGTGTGCTAAGACTGTTCTTATTTTGGGATAAGTTGCTTATATATTTGTAAGGGTATGTCTATGTCATTGTCATGTACTCATCGGTCAACTTGGTGCCGAGTCGCGCTAGTTCATCGGCTCTGCAGTTACCCTCAATGTCGCGATGGCCAGGAACCCATATTATCTTTAAGCGAAATGACTCAGCCATCTCATTAAAAGATCTGCGGTATTTCATGTTATATATAAAAGCTTTAGTGTATGTGGATCAACAAAGTCTGAACTAAAACGTCGAATAAAGTATTACTAAATGCGTATAAATTGAATCATTGTCTTTCGCTTTGTTACTAATGAAATAATTTTCATATCAAATAAAAAAGTGTATGGAAAACCCATTATTTTTATTATTGCATAAAAAAAAAAGTAATTTAAATTTTATTTTATTTTTAATTAGTAATTATTATTTATTACTTTTTATTTATTATTTATGATTTATGATTTATTATTATTATTTTCTAGTGGGTGAGGTAGGGTTCAAAGTGCCTTCGCACTTGCAGCATCTACTGCGTCGTATGGTGTGGCAACTAAAACCATCCCTTCTCCTCTTCTGAGAATACTCTCTTCTCGGAACTAATTTCTGCATTACTTCGGGAGGGCCGAGATCAACGTCTATAAAATGGACCAATTCTATTCATCCACGACTGGGTCCATCATGCTTGGCGCCAGCTTCATGCTATAGGCTCGTCTTCTCATGTCTCTATCCATAAAGCTTCGGTTTGTTGTACTGCGTCGAGGTCTATCTTTTTTCTCCGTAATACGCTTCAACGTACATTTTAACCACATTCCAGTTATTCTTGCGTTCAAGCATCTTGTCGATCACGTTGGTCGGCGCGATGTCGCCACTCTGCTCCCTCAGGGCATTTCTTTCCACAAATCATCTGTCGCAATTAAAGAACATGTGTTAGGCGTCATCGTTCGGTGCTTTGCAGTATATGCACCTGGGGTTACTTACTTCACTCATGCGATATAGGTATTTCCGGAAGTAGCCGTAGTCCGAGAGGAACTGACTCATAAAATAGCCCACTTCCCTCAAGTTCCTTTGAACGCATTTACCCATTGCAGCTTCGCTGCCCATCTGCCACTCGATTCAATGTCCCATCGGCTTTACCATCGCTGCGTGGCTCGGCACCTCCGTTCCGTTTTCCTAGAGTTCCGCGCATCCATTCGTTCTCTGGCCATGCGACACTGCGGTAGGCTGAATCAACTCTGAGTGCCACTGTTTAATGTTCATCGTGCATCTCCCCGTATTTCGCATCCGTACAGAAGTATTGTGATTGTGGTGGCCATGATCAACCTTCTTTTACTCTGGGTTGATCCACCGATGTTCGCCATTAGTCTGCTCAGCAATCCTGTGATCTTCGTTGCTTTAGTAGCCGCGTGTCGCATGTGGACCCCGAACGTAAGCCTGCAATCTAGCTGAATGCCCAGGTATTTCACCGCTTTTTGACTCACTAGGGATGTGTCGCCTAGTTGCATGCTGACCTCGAGTGGCATGTGACCTTGTGTCATTAGGAATACTTCGGTCTTACGTTTTGCGAGCTCCAGGCCATGTTACTCAAATCCAAATTGGGTTCTTAACATGACTTGGTTCAGCTTCCTCTTGGCATCCTCGGCAGCTTGCGCTGATATGATCGTGGCTATATCGTCCGCGTATCTCACGAGATATGTATGTGTCTTCTGGCATTTTTATACTCAGGATCTCGTCGTCGCTCAGATTCCAAGGATCGGGGCCGAGAATAGATCCTTGAGCTGCGCCAGACGTGATTAATATCTCAATTTCGGGATCCCCAGATTTTAATAACGAGATCCCGAACCCCGTGGATCGCAAAAATCGAGAACATCTACTTTCCTAATTGTTAATTAAAGGTTAAGGCAATAATTTCGTGTCCGGTAGTCGTTGTCGGCAATGCGAAATGCGCTACTGTAGCACAGGTGGCGCCAAGAGAGCTCTGAAGCGATTTGCTGCGTGGCCAGTACTGCACTAACGTTGAAATTGGCCTCACACAGATTATATCAGAACAATGATTATATAACTTAGTTTTACTGAGTTTTATTTGACTAGGTACTAACAATTTTTTTCTGCTAAATATGGGACCATTACGCTGCTATCATTACTATCATACTTTTATTTAAATACTTTTATAGTTATTATATGAAATCTATTTTTATGATGCGCTTATTTAACATCGTTTTTCGCTTTTATTGCAAGTGGTTTATTTTGTTTTGATTATCTTTTGTGCAATTGCAAATTTACAGATGGCATGTTATTGTAAAATTTGCTGCCGCTGATGCAAGCCATTGCGTGCATGCATGCCCGCCCGTTGAACACGCTTTCCTATATGGTATGGCATTTCGGCATGTTGCCTACAGACGCCTATACGTATGTTTGTAGTAAAAGCTCAGCTGCTGGCGGCTATTAACGGTGCATTCGCTGAAGTCATCGAATCGCGCCCCGCAGTGGCATTATGCAAAAATTATTATTGTTTTAGGCTGTCGTTGGCAAACAATGAGTTGCCAAGCTCTGGCTGAAATTGCAGATGGACAGTGCTGAAGTGAGTTAAGTCGAGCCGAGCTGAGCCAGCGTAGCGAGCTGATGTGAGCGTGGTATTGTAAGGTATGTGGCAGGCTGGCAATTCAAAAATGATTTTCGCTTGCAAAAAAAGGAAAACAAAACAGCCAACGAAAGACCTCATCGTCAACTCGCAACATCTTCAGCAGCAATCTTCCTCTGCAGTGCGGCGTAATTGTGGCTTTGACGCGATGCATGCGTGCATTTCACCCAAGATTTCTGTTGGTGTCTGCATTGCTTGTTGACTTTTTGGTAGCTCTGTTACTTTTTTGGGAATCAAAATTTGCAGACAAATCGTTGACGCGTAATTTTTTTCTGGGCGTTTGATTTTTTTTCGTTCACTACGATGTTGCAATATGCTATTGTGCCATGAAGCAGGCGTGCCATTGGTAATGTGTGTGAGTGTGTATGTGGCATGTGTGTGCCATATGATAGCGAGTGTCGCAATATTTTCCATGCGCCATTTGGGAATTTGAAGGTTTGAAGTTGTGATTGCGCCAGCACTTTTTTATGTTTTTTTTTTCTGGCGGCTGCCAGGCGGCAACGACAAATTGTTGAACACCGCTATGTGGCAGCGGAAAAGTTAGTAATTGAGTGTCATAGCATGCATTCGTGCACACTTACTTGCCTGTGAGTTGTGGAGGTTAGGAACTTTACTCGTACATTAAGTGAAGTTAAGTCAGGCTGGGTTAGCTACGAGATCCATGGCCATGCTGCTTGATGGAGCTGGTATCCTAGTGAAGCGTCAAACTATTATGAAAATATCGTAAATCTGTTTAATAATGCACGATCGATCGATTTGCAAAAGCTAAGTAGTATTTTGCTTTCAAGAATTACTGAGCATTGTGGTAGCTATTAATGATGGAAATGAGAAAAAAAAATTAAAATATTTTTTCAAAAGTGGCAAAGGAAAATGATTTCTCAAAATAAAAAATATAATTTATTTCCCAAAGCAATTTTTTATTATTAGTATTCTGAAAACTAAAACATTTTATACACAATTTTTTCAGTTTACTTATTTTATACTCAGGCCCACAAATAAACCAATTGTCAGAAAAGTCTGCTAGTCATTTGTGAAGTGCGAATAACCTTTCTTGATTAGAGAATTTGGTCACAAAAGTTAGTTAAAGTCGGCGTGATTGGAAAGATTCAGATTTTTACTTGATGCCGGACGTCAAACTCTATGTGAGAAAAGAAAATAATAGTTTTTAGATATTTCCTATAATCGTTTATGTTTGAGCGAATTAAATTCAAAAGTTAAAAACCAAAAAGGGAGTTGAATGTGTTTATACTCCTATGTGTATATACTATAATTTATAAAATCCAAAACCGGCTCGAGGGATTGCAGAAGATTATGAAGAAAGATTTGCATTTGTTCCCAAAAAAGTGCAACTTTTGAATGATCAAAGTTTGTTGGCTATGGATAGTTTTCTGAAGGCAATGTGCACTTCAGCGCTCATCTCCAAAAATGGTAATTTTTAATGTCTGCTTCGCCAGTCCGATCTGACAGGGCTTCTTTCAAGAGGGCTACTTAACCTTCTGCAAATGACATGACTTTGAAATTTCTGGTGGGAAATGTGTGTTGAGCTTTATAATCTCAATTACTTGACTTTCTGCATACCAATATTCGTGAGGAAATCGGTGCCATATTCCCAAAAAAATGCAGTAAAAAGGGTTCAAGTGTGCATCACTGGAAATGGTGATCATCTTCCTGATATTGTTACCGGCCATTGGATGCATGAATTTTATTGAATCAAATAAAATTTTTTCCGAAGGAATTTTAAATTGGTACATTTCTCAATAAGTTTTCCATGTGCCAAGTATAGATGGAACACCCTGCATTATGCGGTTTATCTAGAGAATTTAATAAATATAGGGGCTACCCAATTTATGCCATCTCTAGAGAAGAGGATAGAAAGACCGTAGGTGTAACTCATGTAGACAACTGCTTGAGCCAGAGCCGCCTCCCGGGTACGTCTAGAGGCACCCCTTCAACTACGTCGACGAGATCCAGGACAAAACGAATTGAGAACTACTGGACCGGACAGTGTTTAGACAGACAATAAATGACATTCAACGGAAGATCCTTACCACCTTCTTAAGCTCCTGTCCTCCGAGTGCCGTAATCGGAGTCGAACCAACACCCACAGCAAATGAAGAGCTCCAGCTACCCCGAGAGATTTATCTAGAGAACTTAATAAGTATAGGGGCTACCCGAGCTTCAGCTACCCCGAGAGACCCGCGTAACCTTGGCACAACTACGTTCTAGATACCGTAGCAGGTTAAACTCCTACCTATCCAGATTTGATCCCGACATACCAAACATATGAAGGCACCCCGCACGACACTAACCACCTTTTTACATGCCCCGTCAAACCAACTCATTTACCAACTCTTTCCCTCTGGACCCACCCTGTCGAAACAGCAAGTTTCCTGGGTCTACCGTTAGAGCTAGATAAAGACGACCGGTGAGTTACATTGCACTGACAGGATTTAGTACTGCTGCTACAACACAACAACAGGATAGAAAAGCAAATCTGCAGCCAATGAAATGAAAGCACTCCGAGTTATGTGGCACAAGCGAATAAGTTGCGTGGGTGTATGGTCAAATAATATCGGAAGATTGTCGAATTCGAAGAAATGAACTTTTCTGACTGACTTTAAACCGTATTTTGTAGCGTTTTAAATTACTTAGGTAAATTTTTCCTGCTCTTTTCCACTCTCACGGACAAACAACCAATTTTTGTCGAGGTTCACTGACAAGGACAATCTTGAAATTGGAAAATTAAAACTAAGAAAATTAAAAAGAAAAAAAAGAAGTAGTTTGAAAAAAAAACAACTTCGCCTGCTATATCTTTCGAGAGTTACCAACGCGTTTAGTTCAAATGAAAGAGGAATGATTGCTGAGAAAAGTCAATTTGCTTGATTAGTTTTTTTTCAATCGTGCCCACCAAGTTTCAAAAGTCGTATAAATTAAAATTGGAAAAAGTGCATTTCAAGTCCAGCTACTCATTCTAGCACCATGATTTTGGGAACATACCATATTCCCTGGTACATGGAGTATACATAGATTTGAGCATGGAAAACACTAATATTTTGGATCTTCTAACGCAGGTTCCTGCTCCTTATGGATTTTGCTGAAGAAAGTTGACATTCTCACCAAAATTGCCAATATTTATACATTTACCATAAGTATAGGGTGTTTTTTTAGCTAGAACAACGCTTCCAAATTGTGGAAATTTACATTAAAAAAAAAAAAATCTGTTCGCGAAGTTCATAGAGCGAAGTGTTGAAGAAGGCGCCATAATCTCGATTAGTCGTCGTTCTAAGCTGAATGACCCTTGTCCTTCGATTACGTGCAAAATGTTACGTAAGAATCTTGGCTTAAGTGCCTATAAAATGCGGCTCGTGCAAGAATTGAAGCCAAATAACCATCCTTGGAGTCGCATTTTTCTGATTGGACTCACTTAGATTTAATATTCAGATTTATTGGAAAAAGCAGTCAAAAATTGGACTGATGGAATGATCCATGCAACTAGTAGCTGCGTCGGACAAATACCAGGTATCAGAAAACTAATGTCATGAAATAATCTATCAGATTATAAAAAAAACTGCATTCCAACAATATTTCTGTTTTGTATTACTATTTTAAGTTCTCAAGCTCTTAAAAAAATCACCCCAATATGTACATTTGTCTATTAATTTTTTATGTGATTTATTGTCGATACAGTTACTTTTCAGCTCAAATGCAAACTTGCTTGCCACTAGTAAAAAATATCACTTTGATCTTAAGCCACAAGATTTCTCTTGCCCAAAACAAAAAAACAAAAAATTACAAAAAAAAACACCCATACAGTTTGCCACAAATGTTGCACAGACGCCGCCGCTGGAAAGTGCTCTAATTAACGCGCTTGAGAATTGGTGCTTTTTAGCGATTTTGTTTTGCTTTTTCGTGCATTAATTTCAAATCGATACCGTTAAATTCACCATATGCATTTTGCATACGCGTAAATAATGTTGTTGTTGCCGAATAAATATTTGTTGTTATTGTTATTGCATTACCAACTATCCGCCATGTTATCGGCCGACTGTCGGTGGTGCCTAATTGAATTGCAAGCCCCATTTGCCAGAGAGGTCTTATCAAAAGGCAGCAGGGGGCAACGTGCAGTGTTACTGCCGTAGGCGTTGTTGTTGGTCTTCGTCTTTTTGTTGTTGTGTTGGGGCTGGTGGTAGCGGTAGACATTGGCCGAAAGGAATTAAATGTCCGCATATAACAAATCTGACAGTGAATACGCATGCGATAATTAATCCGTTGCGTCGCTGCATGGCTACATGGCCGCGTGGTGGTGTGCAGCAGATTTTGTTGCATTTGCTTGCGTTTGATATGTTGCAGCATTGCAATAGCTCAACCTAGCGAGTGGTATGCGAAATGTGGCATTTTTATATGCGTTGCATAGCGGATATTTGATGTTTTTGTAGCTGTGATGGCTGTTGCTGCTGTTGTTGTTTTGTTTGACTAGAGCTTTGGGAGATCGTGCAACATCAATTACAAATTTTGGTTTGCCGCATGCTTAGTTTGTTCAACGTGTACTTCCTTGAAAGAAAGCACTTTAAGGCTGATGTTATTGCCTGGTGTTGTTGTTGACGTTTTTGTTGTACTCATGTTTGTTTCATCTTTTCGTATTCATTGCTTCGTCTTGGCTGTTCAATCGTTCTTTATTGGCACTTTGCTTTTATAGCTGTCATTGATTTTAACTGTGGCAATGTGACCTAAGTGGCATAGAAACGTATGTACGTCCGAGTATGAATAGTCGAAACCAGCAGGTACCTTGGAATAGGCAAGGTGTTTGGTATGGAGCGAACGCAGAGAGTTATTATTATGAGGGGGCTTAGAACTGCGAACTGAAAGATCTATTGTGCTCACTTCATGGATTCAGAGTATTTTTCTGGGCCCAACCACACTCAATAAATTTTAGTATTTGTCCTATTTTATTGAGTTGTGTTTCCTGTTTTGGCAAAATATGTTTACCCAGGTGTTTGTGCCGCTTATGCAACAGTAGTGGGCACGCTGCCAGCACATGTTTGAATTAGGGTTGAACGATTTGCATGGATGCAACGAGCGTCTATGTTTTTTTAAGGTGATACTTCGATCTATCTAACACACCATCTTCGCGTACACCCTTGAAACTTGAAAAGTGAAGATAAATTCGCTCATGGACAAGTGGGAATGAAGTTTTCATAGCTCATAGGGGCTATATTCGAATAGTTTATAGTTATATTTTTCTAGCGAACGAGAAAAGATATGGGCGGTAAATGGAAAGTAGTTTGACACGATCTTTCAAGCTGCAAAACTGAGTGTATTTACCTTGTGGAGATACAAGTTGACTTTGCTGCACACATCTTTTCTCTTCGTATTTATGTAGTTGGAACAGTGGTTTACTGATTTGTATGGTTCGAAAAGAGGTTAGCCAAAATTGAACTTCGTGTTTTAAGTTTGGTTTTTGGTATTTTTTCAAACAGCGATTTTGTTTCAGTGGGGTCTAAGGTATCTATGAAGGGTCTGCGAATTAAAATACACCAAGCATTGGGAATGCAGGAAATTCGGGGGCCAGTTATTACAAGACTGCCAAAAAACCAGCGCAATGGACTGAGAAATGTCAGTACCTCCGTGAGCAGTTTTTTGTCCACATGTGAGTTAGTGCCTTGCAGTGGTGTTAATCAATACTTCGGTTTTCTGAGATTTCCTAGTTTTCAACTAAACCAAATTTAATAAAACTGTTTTAATCCTCGATATATTCTATTTGTAATCTAAAAAATTCTTTGAATTTCGATTGCTTGCCTTCCAATATATTTCTTATTTGTTTTTAATCTAAAGACTATTTTTGATATATGTTTTTCTACGTAAACGAAAAAAATATTCTTTGATATTTTTATAAATTCGCATGTATTGTATGCATCATGCAAATTAAAAAAAAATATTAAACCACATTTTGTTTTTGAAAATTAAAACTCCAAATTTGGTGAAATTTTGCCCCAGTCTATCATCCAAACGTTGCAAAGAAAACAAATTAATTCCAATTTCGAAAGTTGAATGAAAATGTAATTCGTCAGACTCTCCTCTCTACGAAAAATCATTAAACGTAAAGTATTTAACCCCGCGAAACATCTAACTGATTAAGTTTCGTCCATTTGTATCACTCAACTACTTTTTGAATTTAATAGTCGTCCCATTTTTAAATTGTGTTGAAATCCACTAAAGAATTTGTATTGGAAAAATTCCTGTGCTACCAAAATGATTAAACAAATCGCAAGGCGTCTTGCATCAGCGCATTGGTCGAACATCGCAATTGCCGCATCGCTCGTTTCGTTTGAATGATTTTCTGTGGCCGAGTTTTGCTGCCAGAAAATTTGTAAGCTCACATAAATCACCACATCATTTACAACAGTGCCTGGAAGGTTGCACCTTCCCCTGACTGTCTGTTTGTCGGTCTGTCTGGTATGGTAACTGATGAAGCTTCCGCCGATATCGCTATGGTCATCACTGTTGGCGACGCTTCGGCCAAATAAAAGTGGGTCAGCATGGAATTTACTTGTATGATGATTTTTGTTTTAGGGATTCAGTCAATTCGAGTTGCATGTGGCAAGGTGCATTTGGATGCTGTCTTAAGATGTATGTGTGTTACCGTAACCATTGTTTGCTTGCCATTCGTTTGGGCCATTTGTTTAAGCAGCTATTTTTTGTTGGTGATGAATTGCCGCCGAAATGGATCTTTTGTTTTATTGCTAATACCCAACACTCGAATAAAATCCATTGAATTTATGCAATAAAATTGAATGTCGTTCGCCAAACGCTCACAAACGAGTAATATTAAAAATGAAGCTATAAAATTTAAACTGAGTCAGTGTATATACGTTCACCTATCATTGAAAAGAGCTTATCATTTTCAAATAATCTGAAAGAGGAAACATAAGCGCTCCATGGCTTTGAAGAGCAGGAACAGAAAAGAAACACAAATAAGCGATTCGACTACTTCAAATTAATTTTTATATCAAGCTATGCAATACAGTAAGCCAAAAAATTGATTTCCATACAAACCGATCCATTAGGGAGGATGCGTTTACAATGCAACTATACCAAAAGGGCGCATAAAGCTTTCTTTCTTGCAAGCTCAGCTTAACCCGTGTGAGTTTTTGGTCTTACAATTTAAGCCTACAACTGTATTTTTTAACGCACTTGCATTATTCTTGTTTGGAGAAGGGGTGAAAAATACCCATTTAGATAGCAGGTAGAGGGACAAATATAGGATCAATGGTTGCCCACGCGAGGGGTCCACTTGGAGAAATAATAAAAAATTCGTCCATTGTGATACCATATAGAAGAAAAACAGAAGATAGAGAACCAAATTGGTGGAGAAAAAAGGAAGAAAGAACATAGGAAAAAGTGCAAGCCCAGTTCTCTGAATCTTAGCCCGACCCGACGAGAACAGGACAGCTGAGATTAGATTATGTTTGTGGGGGGTTGGACAAGTCCAAGCACTCAGTCAGGAGACCATTGTACTACGAAAGAGAAGAAAGTGCTGAGATGACTCCAACTTATCCTCCAGATAGCCTCTGCAGAAAAGCCTTGCAGCAGTCCCAAGTTTCACCGTATGGATAACAAACGGAAAATGCGCGAGAGCTGGGCCTTTATTAGCCTTAGAAATCTTCTCGAGCGCCTCCTATCTACCCGTGACAGTGTGAATCTCGCGGACCCATGACAGCCTGCCACGATTTCGCAGAATTCTCCCCATGAGCCTCACTTCGCTTTCCTCATTTCAAACTTGTGTACTCCTAATCCTACTTTGTATGGTTCCCATTCCGAGGAAGAATTAATCCTTCTGGCTCTATTAAAACGTCGTCTACACGAAGCGATAATTTCAGAGAATTCAGTTGTCCACCAAGGCAGTTTTCTGTTTATTTTTTGGGGCGGTCTTAGTGTACAAGAGCGCTCAAGGGCTATATTACACGCAGCTGTGAATTTGTGAATGCCACGACCAATTCGTCTATTGATTCTTCCGAAAGATCTACATTTTCTTGCGGAGGAAGATCTTGAAGGTGTCTGTCATATAGGTCCAGATCCGTACTCCTAAGGATCTTGTAGGAGCATCTAGACGGAGGTTCCTCCTTTTTTTGATAAACTATGCGCACTTTCCCCCAAAAGTTTGAAGCTTTAATACTCCGTGCAAAAAAATCAGACCATCGGGCCTAGTACCGTATTCTGCGAAGTTGATCCTGCAGACATCCTCTTTCATAGCTATTAGCGGTTGCTCGTGTTGAGTACATTTTACTCAGGATTGAGTACTTATTACATTGTAACACTAAGGATATCGAGATATTATGTTAATTGCCTTTACTCTGGGTATTTATTAATATGTTTCTTTTGGCTGAAAACTTTTTGTCCAAGTGAAACTCTTCCAAAATATTTAATAAATATGGTATTTAATAAAAATATTCATAAACGTAATTGCGGATATAATTTTTATGCTTCGCGTAAACTGAACGTATCATGTAAAGAGAAAGGCAACTTTTCACTGTTGTAACACCGTGAGGCATGCCCAAGTACAGCCAATGCTGCAATGCGAGTACAGCAAGTGAATGGCAAATGGCTTACGCCAGCGACGCGGCAATTTTCTTTTGTTAAATGTGTTCTTGTTTTTATTTCATTTTGTTTTGTTTGTCTTACTCTGCTTTCAATGGTTTTCGGTTTTTGGCCAAAACACATTTAAATTAAATGTCAATCAAAAATGTTTTGTGTATTTTGTTTTTGCCAAAAAGATGTTGAGCTGCATAACCGAAGCCCTGATTTGTTTCCGTTGTTGGAGGAGATGCATAGCTTAAAGGGAATGACATACAGTATTCGCGATGCATGTCAATTCATCATGCCACAATGAGCCCAGTCAAGCCAAGCGCTCTCTGTTGGATCAAGGACTTAGAAGGGAGCAGAATTGAAAATAAAAATGAAGCGAATTAGCTATGGTGGCGGTGTAAGTGAAAAAATATATAGCAAGAGTAGTTGGCGGGTGGCAACAGTAGGAAATGAAGAAAATAAAATATTGAAGCTGCTCTCCATTAAGATCAAGTCCACTGGTAGGAAGGCTTGTAATTCGAGTGAGTGAGTGAAGTGTTCGCGCTTTCTGTTGTGCCTTAACATATGTGTGACGGACAAGCGAATGTCATAAAAGGCTGCGCAGTCGCAGTTGAAAGGCGGCAAGCTAAAAGCGCAGCACAGAAGACCTAATAAATTTTGACCGACGAGGCTGCGCTCTGGATCGTTATGGAGTAACATGTATGGCTGTTACAATTGGCTAACAGTATTCCTACGTATTATTATTATGGTTGTTGGTATTCCTGGCAGTACGAGTAGTGGCAAACAATCGTCTCGGCCGCGACGAACTCGTTCAAACGTCACGCGTCACATTGATGAGCTGTCACATGGGAATTCATGTTGCAAGCCACATGCAACTATGGCAAATGCGCATGACTTTGGTTGACTGCAAAAAATTTTTATCCCGCCTTAGCGATTGTTAGGCATATCAGCACACACAGACACATTCGTAGTATGCCTATGTAAGTGAATGGAAATTAGAGCAAACAAAATATTGAAGTAATTGGAAATAGACAGCTGGACATATTGGATTGGGAAAATTCTGAAAGTAGACTTAAGATACAAAGTTTTTATTCTTAGCAGCGAAATGTTTTTTTGAATGATATCTAAAGGTAAGATTGCATTTATATCACTCAAAACTATTTTTGTATTCCGCAAAAAAATGATCACAAACAAAATTGGACGATCAAATTTGCGCCACCTTGTTATTCAGCTAGGCGAGGCCTAAAAATTACGTTACAATTTTAATGCACTGTTGGATTTGGTGCGACCGCGAAAGATGTAAACTCAATAGAGTAATTCAAACGAAGGGTTTCTTTTAAGCCTGTTATGACCACAGTCTTCTGTCATTTGACGTGATGCCAAAGTATTTGGGTGCAAGAATAATTTCTTTTTACAGCGGGTTGATGTGTTTTTTTAACGTATTTTGAGATCACTGTAGCTTTGCGCATTGCAGACATACCACAGGCAATTTATTATCATTCTGAGTACTTTAGACTGAAATCCCTGTATTATTTCGATATTTGAGTTCTCTACAGTACCCCATAGCTTGATGCCTTACCGTATGTCCAAAGGGGGTTGAGAATGGCCTTATACAAGAGAATTTTGTTATGTAGCGGCAACTGGAATGTTTTGCTTAGTAACCAGTAGAGAGAAGTACGTTCTTAGCCCAAAGCTTTTCTTTTGCTGGGGGTGTGAGTTTGTTCACGTCGGGATGTAAACTTCACTTGAACCGATTTAGTCTAATTCGCTTTAATTCGCCAATTTTGTAGATGTTTTGTTGCAAGTTATGCATTTTTGCAAATTTAGAGATGCTTTGTTCGCCACTTTATCTACAGCTAGGGCAGCTGTATCGTCATAAGAGCAGGCAGTTCGCATACGAGGCTTTGTTTTGTTTTCATTGGCGGGGGAATTTTTCGTGGCGGGTCCCACATCCAGCGCACAACCAGATATCCTAAGTTGTTTCGACTTCTCACATAAGCTCGCTCTCTAACGGATGTTCGGAAGCTATCCAGAGGATACTTGGCCGAGGCTCGGAAGTTGTGAGCTGCTGGGACCATATGTAAAGGAATCGTCCTGGCCACTCTCAAGGCAATGACAAACAGAGAATTTCCCCACTTGCGTGGGTTTCTATAAATGGAGCCATCCTCCATGGAATCCAACGGAGAATCTCTCTTGCCAACAAGTGCTACTTTGGCCTAAGTAAGCAATTGAGTAGTAAAGATATCTCTCGATGAACAAAAGTAACAGTTTATTAGTGTCCCTTGGAGTGTTTGAGGAAAAGATTCTGCGCAAGATTTTTGGACCTTTGCACGTTAGCATTAGTCCGTATCACAGGCGATCGAACGATGTGCTGTATGAACTTTACGACGACATAGATATAGCATAGCGCATAAAGATCCAGTGGATTCGTTGGCTGGGTCTCTTCGGTTCTGAAAGTATTCGATTTGGTACCAGGCGGTGGTAGGAACGGAGTAGGAAGGCTTTCCCTGCGTATGAAAGATCAGGTGGAGAAGGACTTGACTTCACTTGGTGTGCTCAACTGGCGCTGGTTAGCACGAGAAAGAAACGATTGGCGCGTGTTTTTACAATCGTCCAAAATCACTTAAGCGGTTATGTTCCGACTATATTGTAATATAGATGTAATATAAGTCTATCGGCAAGATACGAGTTTATAAAGTTATAGAAATTTAGTGGGAGAGATGTTTTTACTTTGTAAAATTAATATGAGTGTAACCTTTTTTCTACCTTTCTGTTCACCTTAGGCAGGAAAAATAATGTAAAAATACCAAAAACGTACATTCGGTAAAAAATTTATGTTCGTCCATCAGTGGTATTGTCGATTTAAGGAAAAATAGGAAAAATGTGAATTTTCTATACCTTCCGCTAAAAACTGTTAAAAAGACCGAAACTTTCCAAAATTTGTGCTAGTGTATTATAGAAGAGCATCTTCACAAAATTTCATCGAAATCGGAGTGATGAAGTTTTTAGGTGGATCCTGTTTATATGCTTTACTCCATATATCTAAAATTTGCGTGAACATCCGTTCCGGCCGAGTTTTTAACACGTTCGCGGACACTAAAAATTTCAGGGAGCTGCAAAAATAGACAGGCAATTATTTTTGAAACTAGTTGTAATATCAAAAATCTGATTATACATATATTATATTATAAGAGTAGTTAGAACATCGTATTTTAACTGTTATATGAAATGAATGTTATAGCATGCACGACAATATAGATCATATTTTTCAACTAGGATGACGTGAATGCTATAGCATTCGTTCATGGAATACATGAGAAAAAAGGTTTATTATAGTTTCATTACATTTTTCATTTAACAGTAGATCTTAATTCGTATGAATATAAAAAATTAATAAATTAAATCCATAATTTCATGGTATGTACACCACCGGTCAAAAGTTTGGGTTCACTTGAAAAATTGTAAAAAATTTTCAAATAATTGTGATTTTTCTCGTTAAATATTTTTTAATATTGTTATTTTACAGAAAGTTATTGTGTTTAATACAAAATATGCTAAATTTTGAAGAAACCCGCAATTATTTGTTCATATTTTCGATTCCTCGAAATATCCGCCTTTTGCTCGTATTACAGTACCGCATATTCTGGGCATCCTATCAATTAATTTACGCAAACATTCTGCTGTTATTTGATATCAGCAGTTTTGCAGAAATGTCCAAAGTTGTTTTGTATTAGTAGGTTGCAATTTTCTTACTTCTCTGTCCAATTCGCCCCACAACAACTCGATCGGGTTACAATCCGGCGACTGAGGAGGCCATTCTATATATTTGGGTGGTTTTTGATTTTCTTTGGCTGCAATGTAATCCTGGCAAAATTTTGAAGTGTGCTTAGGATCGTTATCCTGCTGGAAAACGAATCCGCTGCCCACAAGCATTTTCCCAAACGGAAAAGCTGGCTGTTGAAGTATGTTGTGGTAGACTTTTTTGTCCATGATACCCTCAATTTGCACAATGTCTCCAACTTTGTCTCCAGTAAAACATCACCAGACTAACACTGACCCTCCACCATGCTTAACTGTGGGAACAACACATTGGTTCATCATGCGTTCACCGACAAAACGACGAACATATTGACGGCGTCGTTTGTTGAAAATTTCTAATTTGGACTCGTTCGTGAACAAGACTTTAGACCATTGTTCAGTTACCCACTCTTTATGTTTTTTAGCCCAATTAAGTCTCTTTACTTTATTTTGCTTTCGAAGCAAAGGTTTTTTGGCGGCGACGCACCCTTTTAGGACGTAGTTTCTTAGTCTTCGCTGTACCGTCGAAACAGATACTGGAGCCTCGCGTGAGAAATTTAGTTGTTCGCGAATTTCAGGGGCTGTTAGAAAACGATTTTTTTTTGCTTACAACACATATGAACTTATTCTCTCCTTTTGACGTAGTTTTAGGCCTCCCAGAACGATGACGACTCTGATTGCACACAGTATCGCTCTTTCTTTATAACGTTGTCATGACAGCATTTTGAGAGACATTACATTTCGAAGCAATTTCGCGTTGAATAGCCTTCTCCATGTAGTGCTAAAATGACTGCTCGTGTTTCTAAACTAAGCTCTGCTTTCCGACCCATTTTTCTACAAATAAAACAACAAATACGTAGTTTTATTTAAATTTTAATAATTAGAAGATAATTTTTGTATAACGTCGACTTGTATGTAAGTTTTTTTTTTAAAAAAGTTATTTTTTGGAATACAAAAACTTGTTTTACTTACCTTTTTGATAACAAAGATGACACCAACAATTAGAAATATAACTCTTGAAGAGAGTTTTGCAGCAATAAGATTTTACGCGTAATAGGCACTAGACGCATTGGCAGAATGCAGCAAATCATAACACGTTCACGCTTGATCTACGCGCCTCCCACAGTCACTTTGTCACAATCTCCTAAACTCAAACTAGTAGCAGAACGCTCGTTTAAAAAAAACACCACTAATAAGCCGACTTGATTGTGTAAAATTCCAAAATAATGTTAGTGAACCCAAACTTTTGACCGGTAGTGTATATGTGATAACAAAGCTAAATATTTCTGTCCATCATTTTGATTGAATGTTTTTAGGATTCCATATGCGAATTGGACCTATTGAATAATGTGATATCATTTGATCACATCTGTCTATGCCAGACATATTTGCGTTATAATTAGCAATCTCTATTTTCTTTTTCTTCGAGATACCATATTTATTATGCACGTTAATTAATTTGGTATGGTTTTCCGTTGTGATACAAAGCACATCTCGCCTGTCTTTCCACTTACTAATATAGACGTTGCCCAGTCTTCTTGGTATGTTCTCCTTTTTTCAATTTTTTTTTGCATTACGACTTTCGTATTCATTTTGCGATTTGTACGTAAGGTTCCAGTGGTATGAGTTTTAAAACTAAGTAATCAATTGCTCAGTCCAACACTATTATAGTAGTTGTCCATAAATATTGAATGGCCCTTCGATAAATATGGTTCCATTAGTCTAATAACCACAGAATCCGCTACAGATAAGGAAGACACTTCACTTGTTACTTTGCCTTTATATATGTCTATATTGAGAGCATAGCCATTGTGTGTACAAAATTGCCGAAAACTGAGTCTCCCTTGATGCAGCATCATAGATTCATCTAACGATAAATTTTTTACAGCTTTTTAGCCTGTCATTATTTGTTACGGATATGTAAGCAAAGCAATAGCTGTTCAAACCTGCGCCCGGTCATAGATGCCCCGAAAATTGGATGATAATATAAGGGATTTTTAGACCAATTTGAACGAATTTTATATGCCTTATTTTAGCCTGCAACAAACAAAGGTCAAAGAATATCCCCATTTCTTGAAAATTTGTTTCTGTGAAACTCTTTATCCGGCAATTTATCGTACCGGGGACGTGATAGTGACAGCAAATTATTCCCATATTCATTTGTGCAACTAACAATTAAATGCATTATTTCCATAGGCAAAATTTGAGCGAAAATCTCTTTCAGAGTTTTACAATGTTTTAGATCATCAACTGTACCCATTGAAGACCAATCAAAATGAAAGTCTTGTATTTCTGCAGTATCTTCATTCCAAAAGGTATCATAGTTGTCTCATCTATCCCATTTGAAATTTTTATGCCGTTAGAATCTTCTGAATCAGAGAATCTCTGAGAATTCTACGAAATATAGATGCTATAGCATTCACGTCATTTTGCATCACTATAAAATGAATGCTATAACATTCATGTCCGCGAACGTCTTAAGTTCCATCTAAAGTATTTTTATTAAGTATTTAAGTACTTTCTGAAAAATGCTTTTATTATATGTTGACTAATATAGGGTTTATTCATAATTTCATATTTTTCTCTTTGCAACACAAAAGTTAAAGCGTTAATTTGACATTCGCAAAATCTCTAGTTGCCACACTTTCTACAAATAATCACAATTTCGCATTGTGTAGCGCTTGCTTTTCCGGCGAGGCATAAAATAATAAGCGAAAGCTCCTTCCATCACCAAAAGCTTTTACCTCTTCAGCTTTATAGCCAAAAGCTTAAAGCTGAAATTGCAGAAAATGACATATCGAAAAAAAAAAAAAATTACTTCATTCTAAGAATTCGCATGCACTGAGGTAAAATAATTGCATTTATTTGCACTTCCAACAACAACAATAGGAAAAGCATTTTGTGCAATTTAATTTCGTTTGCACAACTAATTAAATTGCCAAAAGCGGAAAACAGAAGTCACTAACTGAATGTGTGGCTGGCTGCATGGCTGGTTGGCCTCTCGGCTGAAGTGGTAGCAGTTGATAGTGGTGCGGCCTGCTGGTGGGTGTAGCCACTTATACCGTTATGATAATGATATCGTTAGACTTGCGCGCGACTATGTGTAGGTGTTTGGTTCGCGAGTAGGAAATGCGCGTAGTTCGCTGCCTGCAAGGAAAACGCCTAGGAAGGCTTACAGTTGGTTAATAAATTATTTAAAAATGCAAAATGCAGCTTTGAGGCCAAAGGCTATGAAAAAATACAAAAACAAAAATACGATTATTCTAACTATGAAAGAAAACAGCAACAAAAATCGAGCGAATGTTTGTACAACCACAATAGTGTAGCAAGTTAAGTTCGATTGTGATATGGAAAAGCATTTGGGCATGCACAAATCCATAGCTTTCAAAGTAGGACGAGAGAGAAGAGCAAGCGAGAGGGAGCGATAGAAAATTAAGAGGCAGGCAATCATTTTAGTTAAGGCTGATAGCTTTCGTAGTTGTTGCTGTGGCAGCTTTACTTGCAAAATAGCGCTTACCTTTTGTCGTTATTGTTAATACTAGTTTAGTTGTTGTTGTTGGTGTTCTGCACCATTGCCTGCTGGCGTGCAAGTGAATGCGATTAAATATGCGATTAAGCGCGCGGAGCGGTGTCTTTGGAATGCGGGCCACTTTGTTGTCGTTGTAGCCACCGCTGCACTCGAATAGGTGAGGCCGCTGCTGCTGCCGAAAAATGCATAATAAAATAAAATGGTAAATAGCAACAATAACAACAACAACAACAACTAACATGCCCATGCTAGGTATTTCATTGTCTGTAGCAGCTGTTTTTGCTGTCATTGTTGTTGTTGTATGATGACTGCGCGCTGATAAATTGGCCAATTCGCCATAAAGTGGTAATTAATCAATTGAAATTATCAGCTACGGTAGCACTGGCTGCGGGCTGCTTGAGTGTTATACGCGCGCCACTGACTAAGCGGCCAAATGCTGCGCCAGCGCCTGCTCACTTTGGTTGGTCTTAAGCGCTCGAGCTTTAGGCATGTACTTGTACATATGTAATGATATTAGCGTGTAGTTGTTACTGCCTTGGCGATTTGACCACGCCACAACTATTGTCTCTTGTCTAGCTTTTGTGGTTGTTGTAATTGCACTTTTGGTTTTGTTATATTGTTGCTATTTACTACTTATTTCGGCCGCTCGATCGCGATATTGGTGTTGTCTGCCTAGCGTCGGCAATTACACGCCTTTTTGTTGTAGTTTTTGCTGCAGCGCGGTGCTATTGTTATTGCTACTTTAATGTGTATAACGAAATATGGCGACTATGAATTTATGATTATGAAATATTTATAAATCAAAAATACGCTCAACGAACAACGCAAACTATGTTGAACGCTCGTTGTAATAATTTGTGGCATGCATATTGAAATGGTACACTTACATACTTGTACTGTTGCAACAAGGATATAACACTTTGGCATACGGAGGAAGCGCGACTGCGTTGTGGCCATGGCGGTGGCGGTGACAGCATTTGGGTCCGGCCGCTATGTAACTCAGATTTGATTGCGGATTTGTGGCGCGTTAATAATGCCGCTGACCGCAAGCTTATAAGCTTCATAACCAAACACAAGCGCGCTTATTAAGGCTCACACATACACATGCAAACATACTATACCCACTTGTAAAAAAATTATGGTTGCAAATGTGTGTTGCTAATGTAACCGCAACAATTTTGGCGCAGCGCTTGTGGTTGAATTTTCTCCATTTTATTCAAGCAAAGTGGCACAGTGTGACGTTGCTATGTTAGCAGTGATCAAAAATTGGAAATGGTGCTTCATTTGGTATAATTCGAATTTGGATTAGGAAAAGGGTATAAGCCCAGCTCAAGCAGCAAATAATTTCATTATACAGTGTAAATCAATTGTTATACTCTTCGAAGTCCAACCCATTCACATATAATCAGAGAATTCCTTGCTTTAGGAAAATATATATTCTTTAATAATTAGTTTTTATACTGAATATGAATCTAATCGTAACACAAATAAGATTTCTATAAATATTTCAATATAAGCGCAAGCTGGTGGGCCAATGTTCAGCGAAAATTTTTTTCTTGCCTAGTTAAAATAAATTCTCAATATAGACAAAATCGAGCTATAAATATAATTTCCATAAATATAATGACCTTCACTTTGCATGTAACTGAAGCAAATGCTGAATATGAATCGAATCGGGCAATAAATACCATTTTTAGAAAAAGGCCCACATAGCGCCATCTAGCGTATCCATTTTTCCAAAAGCATATCTGTTTAGGCGGCTAATATGTTTTCAAATATGAACTAAGTCTGAATATAACACCGATGCCTATAAACATTTTAACTCTAGTAGGACCTAGCGAATCCAGATGAGTTTATGAACTGCCGGCTCAACTCTCCAAAGCTTTACTGCAATCGGATGATGCATTTATAAAGGCGTAAACGACAAATCAAGCAAACTAATACGCCTACGCTTTTAAATATAGATAAATAAATAAATAAGAAGAAGAGGAAAATAGTGAACGGTAGTAGCGTAACAGCTCACCTCACTATCCAATTATGAAACCCAATTAGTGTTAAAGGCACGGGGCGATTCCATGTGAAATGATTCAAATATGTGTGACATTGTCGGACAGTTTTCTGGATTTTGGTTTATTTGTTGGCTTGGGAATAAACTTGGCAGTCAATTGAAAAGTGTACAAAATTTGTAAAAAATTTTAATTATTTTGTGAAAATTTTTATGTCGAGGTTTCTAAACTACTACACGTATAAAATTTTTCGTTTTTTTCAATAAAATATGATGAATTTTTGTTAAGAAATATCCACTTTTGGCTTGAGGAAAAGTCTTCTTATGTAAATCATAATATAGGACTATGAATAAGTTCGTGCGGTTTTTTTTCGAAATTTGAATTTCGGATCATTTCCATGGCTTTTAAACGTTTGGAAATGGTTGATTGATCAACTCCCAAAGTTTTTGCAACCTCTTCTTGCGTTTGAGCCGGATCTTGATCGAGCAATTCCTCCAATTCGGTATCCATGAACTTTGGCGGCGCGGCCAAAATCACCACTTTTAAAGCGTGCAAACCACTTCTGGCACGTTCGCTCAGCTAGAGCATGCTCACCATAAACTTCCACCAAGATACGATGACTTTCGGCTGCTTTTTTCTTCATATTAAAGAATTCCCCGCAAAAACACATTATTTGGCACGAAATTCGACATTTTCAAGTGTGGTAAAAATATTGTTGTTTACGCTTCAAATAAAAAACTTATACTGACGTTTGTGCCTTACGACAGTAGCTCTCCAATGAATGTTTGGAAATGTGGATCGATGGAATAATAATCAAGTTACGCCATCTGTTGTAAAACCGCACGAACTTATCCATAGACCTATTATTTTTTCTTATTTCTGTCACTATCAATCATTTCTGTCAATCTCTTAAAGCTTCATAGTGGCATTCCCATAACTTTTGAAGTTCAGCAGCGAACCAGTGAAAAATCATTCATTTTCATAAAAAAAAACATTTATAATATTTATTTTTTTTTTTCTAATTTTTTACCACTATCACACCACTGTACGACACGCTTCAGCTTGGCTTTGTAACCAAGTACCGTTGGATCGGTGTACTTTTTGTTGTTACTGTTGATATTGTAATCGATTTACATTGGCAATTTAAAGTGAATTTTACGCTACAGACAATAATCGGCTCTAGCCCCGTGGCTTCTTACATCTGCGTATGCACAAGTTCGTAGCTTAAGTCTTTGGTTTCCTGCACCCAAAAAATATCAAACTCTCTTTGTTATTGCTTTCTTCTTGTTTTTCTCAATTTATGCTTATTAGAAGTATTTCGATGTATACTTGTACACCTAATGATCGTATACTTTGAAAGTAAGCGGATTTAGTATTATTATCCATAAATTCATTTCGCTCGATTCGCCATGGATATTATTTTGATGAATTTTTACCAAATAAATTAAAGTGCTGTAATTATTTGAAGTATTAGTAGAAAATTTATATCGCTATAATTATGTCTAATGTATAAATAAATAAATATATACTTAAAAGTATTAAAAATTTGCACATGTAACGGTTGTGTGTAACACATAAAAGAGCAGTAACAGTTACAGATAAATAACACTGTTAAACAATACAATGACCCTAAGTCATTGCCTGCAGACGCAAATAAACAAATTTGGGATGAAGTAGTGGGGTAATTTAAGGGGTTTAAAGATTTTTGTATTCTCCGGTAGAATTTTTTATAGCATAATTAATTTGTAAATAATGTAACTGAGCGTCTTTCCAAAAATTTAAAAAGCGGTTAAAATACTTTTCTGAATGAAATACCTTGTTTGGAAGTTGTGGTAGAATTTCGTGGTAGAATAAAGTTTTGTAGAATGTTTTAACCCATTATTTCTCGTAAAACAGGTTATTTTGGGCACTTTTTAAAACATTTTCAATAACAATACATTTGTGTGGTCGCTAGTGGGTTAAAATGTTTGAGAAAATCATTACACGGAACATTTCACTATGGTTCTTCTTAGTCGAGATCTGCATAGGAAGAACGTAAAGGTCTGCAGAAATTAAAATAGCAGACAATTCTTTAGTTCTCCGTAAGATATTCAACACTTTTTATTCTCTTCATTTATTTTTCGAATGCGCAAAGCTTCAGCTTGAGCTGGTAATTGCATTCTTAATGCCTCAGAGTGGGTTTTGCTTGTGTTTTACTAATTGTTCAGAAAGTACTTTGTGTCCGAATAAGTTCTAAATATCCTTGCAACATATATTTATCTAAAAAAATTAACATCTGTTAATGGATTAGTGTATTTGGGTAAACTTTTAGTAATAGAAAACTTGTAATTCTATATAACTAAATAGCTCATAATCATAAAAATTTAATCGTTCATAAACGTAACATTAGATTATCTCTTCTATAATGATTCGAGGCTAGAATTGCCACTATCGCTAGAATCGATGACATCAATCAAATTCTGACTCTCCTAATTTTTCTACAAAATCTTCGTAATCAGGATGTGCTTTTTTTGGGTTTTTTTAGAGAAACTACTGTTTTTATTTATTCCATTTATTGTGCAAGGATACTTTTTGTTTTTAAACCGACCTCACTTCTTTCGATGCTATGAGAAATGTTCGAGAACTCTAACGAGAATAGCTTTTGTAGTCATTGGTAATAGTCTTCTTGGATGTTTCAAACAAACCAATATGAGAATTTTCAAATGTGTGAAATGCCTGATATTGATGTTCCAAATTAGATAATTAGTCATTACACATCTTAGACATTTATTTTTCGCTCTGTTTCTTCTTGTTTATTTTGTGAGTTGTAATGTTTTTGATCAGAAATATTAATTGGTTTTTTACTTTTAAATTTTTTTATAAAAAAAATTATTGTGTTTTGAGTCTTAACTTTTTCATTGCCACTAAAATTCATTTTTGAGCTTTATTTTTTCTCTCAGAAATAAAAATTAGTTTTTCAGTTTTATTTTGTTTTTGGTAAATCGAAAAACTGGAAACGTTTCACCTGAAAATACTTCGCTGAAATACTAACTTCGCTCCAATAAATTGCATTAAATAATTATAGCACAGAGGTTTATCGACAAGATATTGGGAATTAGTTTCTTTCTTGTTTTATTTTAATCATTTTTTTGTTCAAATATAACAAACTCTACCTGAAAAACCATATATAGTACTTCCAAGTTTCAAACTTCGTGCAAATTCAAAAAACAAAAAATCAACAAATTTTCATTAAAATTTCAGTTTTTTAATCAGAATTTTAACAGAATTTCCGAGTGCGCAGTTTTATAACGCATTGAATTTTTGTATAAGAAAGTGCAAATTTGAGTTGGCTCCGAAATCGCGCTGATTTTTTGTAATTTTTGTGCTAATGGTGTTTGGTGTTCATAAAAATGTCGAGCATTCTTTATATGGAAGAAAACACAAGAAAGATCATTAAAAGATATTCATGTATAATAATATGTATATATGAAAATGTTCTTCCCTATTTGGACTCTTTTAATATCTTTTCATTGAAATTTTGGCCCTAGTGATTAGTAGCGGTCCCTAATAGTCTCCAATATCACACTCCAAAGCTGTTGGTCTAGTACACAACCTCCGCAGCAGCTACTAATTCCACTGATTACATTTTATTTTCCGCAACTATATTATTTTCAACCCCGATTCAATCCATTCGCTTACCATTAAATTTCGCAACATCGGCATGGCCAAGATGGATTCAAAAAATAATCTTCGCTTAATTCTTTTTGATATTTATAAATTATGTCTGTGTATGTTATGTATGTATGCATGTATGTGTATCTACGTGCTTATGTTCTTCATTAGCAATTGAAAGATTGCATCCGCTCAAAGTCCTCACTTGTAAAACTTTAATACTAATATCACTTAATGCCTCTAATATCTCCAAAGCAACCGAAACTTGATGCTGCAGCAGCAGCTGTTAAATCCATTTGATTGCCACACAAGTGAAGTGAAGACTAATTTCAAAAGATAAAATAACCAACAAAAGAATAGCAATATTAATAGCAATAATAACGAATACAGCAACAAAAGCATCAAACCATTAGCAAGAGCAACCGAAGTAGCAAAGGTAAGTACACCAACAAAAACAAAGTAAGTACGTGCATCCAACTGACGACAGGTGCATTTAATGAGAGTGATTTTTAGTGCGTTGCAAATAAACGCATCGCTTCCGTTTCACTGTTGTGTTTAGTGGCAACTATAGATTGCCCATCGGCAAACTAAAGGCCCACCGATTGCTCAGTCAATCTATCACGCAGCACAGTAGCTGATACTCAAGCACACTAATAAACTTATGCACGCATACATATACAACTTTGGCAGCATGTTTTATGCCACAATGCTTTAAATAGTCTAGTAACAACTATCCATTGCTTTGCAGTTGCTGCTGCTGCTATTGAACCAAGGCAGAGAAGTGCTCAGCGGCTGGCAATTGAGAGTTAAACAGCAAAAAAAAAGCTATTAAATATGTTGCTAACCCTTCTTTAGATTGGTTTTTTTTCTGTGCTATCGCAATGAATTTCAGACCGCGTATTCAGAAGAAGTAGATATAGAAAATTCGGTTGGCTGGTGGTTATTTGACGCTGGGTTATATCATAGAAGTGTCCCTAAAACCCATTGGATTGAACTCAGTCGCATTTTGGGGGTCATAAGGTTCAGATGTGAACAACAAATTTACAAATATTACTATCTAAATATGGCAGAAAATTTTCGTACATAAAATAGTTCGTTGTAAAATTTACGAGTTTTGATTATTTATTAAAGACTGACTATTTATTAAAATAGTTTTATTAAAATTGTTTCTTTTTATAAAAATATAGTTCATTGTATGACAATAAACATATTCATCCAAGTTTCAAACTTTGCATAAGATTATAAAAATTCGATAAATCTTCATCAAACCTGAACATTTTTAATCGCAATTAAAAATAAAAACAAATTACATACGCAGTTTTACAGCCCATAAAATTTAAAAATAATAAAGTGCAAATTTAAAATTTCTAAGAATTAATCTTGAGTTTTAATCATTTTTTCCCAGATAACGCTATGAATTTTCTCCCGCGCATTTTGTGTGCCTATTTTGTTGTGCGTAACACCGTCAGGAAAAAAAATTATCGAAAATCGACGCGAATTTTCGCTACCTCGAGCTTGCGATTTATTATACTAAAATTTAATAGACCATAAAACTGCATACTCAAACATTTTCTACAACATCTTATTAATGCTGTGAAATTTTGGTGAAAATTGGATAAATTTTTAAAAATTTTGCACAAAGTTTGGAGGCCGGGTTTAATCGGTTTTTGGTATAGAATGAAATATATTTTTATAGAAAGTAATAAATAAACTTAATTGGTAAAAAAGAAAAAAGTGTAATGAAAATTTATCAATATGTGGGGTGGCCTGGAAATTATTGAACCGATTTTATAAACTAAATGAATAAATTTGTTTAACAAAATCATAAAAAAAACTGTTTGCAATCGCACAGAAATCAAGCGCTGTCCGTTGTAGAGCCCTGAAATAAGTGTAATCTTTAAGATCACTTAAGATCCACAAGATCACTTGTTTGATGTGTAAAGTATTGTCAGCTGTAACTAAGAATCAAAGTTGGGTTCATTATGTATCCCAATATTTATTTATTCACTTATTTAGTCTAAGAATGTATACTCTTACAGTTTACGAATAGGCAGAAGAACTTAAGGCTTCTACAAAACTTCTTTATTTGATTCTAAATTCCACGTCTTGGATCTTTCAGCTGTAAGGTGAAGACCAAATATATACGGAAATGTTAAGCTGATTCCATTATACAGCGCCACTGGACCAGTAGTAGAAGAAAAATATAAATATACTACCCTACATCCCTCCAGTTTTTTAAGAACATTTCAAGAATTTTAAAAACTTGAGACGATAAGCATGGATTACTTTTTTAACTAACTAATAAATGTTCATGAATTATTTCATTAAAGTTATTGTTTCAATTAAATCTAATAGATCCTTAGAGCTTTAAGTCATTTATAAGACATTCAGTAATTTTGAAAATGGACAATTGAATTTCAACTTTAAAGACAATATTTTCGCATGAAATTCACAGAAAATTCTATATCAAAATAAATTTCGATTAATAAAGACTTTAAATTCTAAATAAAAAGGCCACAAATGTAAAATTTTTTTGTATTTTTTCAAATCCAATTCATTAAATTGCTACTATTATTATTATTAGGCTACTGCGCACTGCGACCAAAGTAGATATACTGTGTAAAGCCTGTTGAGGCTTTTTAAAAATTTTAGCACATTCCGGGGTTTATTGTTGCATAGTTTATATGGAGGCACAGCAGTACCACCAAGGTGCTGTAGCCGTTTTCTGCCTTGCGATGCATTAAATATCTCGAAACAAAAAATATAATATTTTGACCACTTCCATAAGTATGGGCACTAGGACGGGTCGATTTAAAAATCGCTCATTACTCTGTAAAAATCGTATTCTAGGGATCAAAATAAGAAACTTTGCCGAAGGAACCATACCTCTAAAACGAGTTCTGATGTCCTCCAATTTGGGTCGAACGAAAAATTCCACTTTGACCCATTTAGAGTGCTCCAATCGAGTTCTAATGTATGATCGACCCCCACTAACTTTGAACGGCCGATCCACCCATGCCAGTGGCACACCCCCTGGAACTCTCCTGGGGGTTCCCCATGCAATCATTTCAAAATATCACCATTTTTGGCCTTTACATGAGAAAAGAAACTAAAAAGTTCGACCCAAATTAAGGGACATCAGAATTCGTTTTAGAGGCATGGTTCCTTCGGCAAAGTTTCTTATTTTGATCCCTAGAATATGATTTTCACAGAGCAATGGGCGATTTTTTTGCCTCCCCACAAATCGACCCGGGGACAAATCGACCCCATTAGACATATGACGATGATTGTAGAATGGGAAAAATAATCGAGATGTTAAAAGAAAAAAAGAAAATCAAATCATTCAATCAAGTATCATCAAATCATGAAAATTAAAAAATCAAAAGATCACTCAAACATATCTCCTTTTGATGGCCACCTGTTTTAAGTGGTGGCGCATGACTTGCCGGAATAGCCTCTTCGCACTTTCGAATAAACTAGACAATATTTGGATCACCCCAAAACACAATGAGTTTCTGCAACTCGCAATCTGTATGCTATCAGAAAGATGAAGAAGCTCTCTAGCTAGAGATGGACAGTATTTTCAAGAATAAATTTTCACTAGAAAACTTCAAATTTAAATACAAGAAACTCAAATTTTCTACATTTCTACAACATACATATATGAATACTCGCAATTGAAGGTAAGCGCACTTGTTTATTACCAACAATTTGTGCAACACCAAAGATGTTGCTGAAATCGCTTGAATACTTCATATTATTTGCTTTATTCTTGTTGTAATTACATTTCTGCCGACGTAGCTTCTGCTGATTTCCATGCCGCTTTGAGTTCTAAAAGTTGGTTGGTTCCTAATGCAATTTGTGTGCAACAACCGGCAGCTTGTAATAACTATCACTACAATAATAGCAAAGAAGAAGCTACCAACATCTTCAAGTGCAGTTGAGCATCTTGCAACGAACAGCAACAACAGCCAACATCATTTGCAACGTGCAACAGCAGGTGCGGCAGTTGCGCGACGTACTAAGAGTGAGTGATTTTGTGTTGCGGCCACCGCGCAGCTATTATGGCGTTAATGGCAACGCCATCGTCGCCGCCATTGGCAATTGTTGTTGTTATTTGTTGCCACAGAGCATATTTATTGCCAGCAATTTTGCTGCCTTTATTGCTTGGATGCGCAGTTGTTGTCGCCGACGTCGTCGTCGTTCGTTGGTCAATACAAAATGACCATAAAATGGCCTGCGCATCTCGCGAATTAATTTCGTATTCAAATTTAATTTATACGCAGCAATGCGGCAATGCAGCAATGGCAATGTGGCTGACGTGCAGCAACGTGACACGCCATAGTATGTGTGGTTGGCAACAACAACAACATCAAATAAATAGATAAAGAGAATGGGAACAGTAGTAGCAGCGATTGAGCAACACATTTGCATGGGTGTGAGTGTGCGTGAGTACATTTATGATTGTACGCATATGTGTAGGCATTTATGCAACATCTACTTGAGTGCGTGCGGCATAAGTGGCTGCCACAACTTTTGTTTATTTAGTAAACGCATATGCAACTAATTTAATGTAAAGTTTGCAACAACGCATACAATAATGCAGCATCAAGTGGCAGGCAGTTACTTTGCTCTCGCTGTTGCTGTTGCTGTTGGTGTTATTGCTGTGGCAGTGATTTTTTATGTGTGCGTCGCGCGCAGCACTAATGCGGAAACGGCTGTCAGCGGCAATTGTCAATGTCTGACGCTGATGCACGCGGACATCGGCAACAACAGCAACAACATCAATAGAACTGCAAGCGTCTCTCGGTATGTTGCATGTGACGTTGGATAAGATGCTGGTGCATTGAACTTACCATGCATCATGATGGCCGCTGCCACTGCCGCTTGTGTTGCATGCATGCGGCGGCAGTTTTTATCATCGTCGCTTAAGTGTATTTCTGCGTAAATTAATATTGAAGTGACCTGGCCGAAGCAAACGGGCAGCTGTATGCTGTATGGTGTGGGGTTGTTGCAAGTATTCCAGTGGGAATGGAATGCTTTGTTGCTTTTTATAGCTGCAAGCAAGCTTTTTAATATTATTATTTTTGTTTTTTATTTTCAATTTTGCTTTCAATGTTTGTCGCGTTTTTGTTATTGTTTTGGACTTTTTACTTATTTTTTGTTAACTGGCTGCTTCATTCCCATTCATTCATGCCACTGCCTGTGGCATGTTGAAAACACATTCACTTGTACGCCTATATTGACAAGCTAAGAAAAACAAGTGCACAGTTCATTGCTTGTGGCAAGTGTTGGCGAAGCATGAAATGGGTGGCAGGTAAGAAGTAAAATAGAGCACGCCTAACGCACACACACACACATCCTACCCACATACATACATATTTATGTGGAAGCGCGCATTGGTAATGAGTAAGTGTATAAGCAGTAGCGTCCTGCCACTAGGCACTCGCCACATACGCCGCAGCTGCTATGTATTTGTATGTATGTGCCATTGCCGTCAGCTATATTTTTGCTGCTTCCTCGCTTTTTGCTAAGCGCAGGCTGATGCTGTGTTCATAGATGCCCGCCTCCTTTTTTTGTTGCAACTTGTGTATCTACTTCACTTGCATCATCACTTTTGTGGTAACTCTTGCGGTTGCGGTTGCGCTCGTGCAACACTTCTGTCAGCCTCTTGAGGCAGTTCATTTTACTGGTTGCAACTCATCTGCCTCATCTGCAGCCTAGATAAGAAGCAGGCAAACTAACGTGAATGCAAAAAAACAAAAGCTCAGCTCACTGTTACTCTTGTTGCTTTCGGCACTGAACTCCAGCGCAATCTTGCTGCATCAGCCTGGTGCAAGCAGACACAGTAGCGCATAAATCATGTGGCAATCAAAGGCAATCAGCAGCAATGGATGACTGCTATTCAACCACAGTAGTTGTGGTAATTTTTTCTACGCACGGTGGTTGCCTGTCTCCCTACTACAAAGCATTCTAAGGAGCTGTGGGCGATCTTATTGAGCAAATATCTTGTGCGAATACATGTTGCACGAAGGAGCAGCTGCACCAAAAAGCTTGATTGAAAACCAAAGTTGATGGGGAGATGATGTGTGGTTGTAGCAGATGTGGCATGTCTAGGCACACAGCAGTAGTGAAGAAAGAAAGTGTAATCTATTTGTGTAAATAATTTTCGAAATGGGCATGCCACTAACATATACAAACTATACCAAATATTATTTAGTGCTAATTTCTGGCCAAATTAGCCGCCTCTTCTACTTGTCTCTACTGATAATCGTTCGAAAGTAAGCTTGGTCACAGAAGGACATAGAAGGTGTATGTCTACTTTATCAGATAAAATATTTCATCTAATGTCACTACCGGTAGCTAGTGTTAGTGACGCTGACTGAATGCCTTTGTATATATTTTTAACTATTCCACTTTAAGTATTGCCTTAATATTTTTGAGTTAAAAAGATACATGAAAGCTTTATGGGTGGCTCTTTTTCAGAAATCACATAAACTGGTTTAGTAGGACCCTTAAGATTGCCTACAAGTTAATCCGCCGATTATAAGTTATGGCGTTCGCGCCCGCAACGAATGGGTATATCTGTTGAGTCGAAATTCGACTACGCATAGAGGACGATTGAGCGTTTCAAAAAATTTTGTGGGACAGAACGGGCTTGACTAGATTCAGATTGATATTTTTTAAGGGCTGTTAGAAAAATTATAGCGGAAGGTCTATTGGCTTTCATTCTTCTTAATTGGCGCGATAACCGCTTACGCGATTTTGGTCGAGTCTAACAAAGCGCGCCAGTCGTTTCTTTCTCGTGGAGGCCCAGGTGGATACACCATGGGAAGCCAAGTCCTTCTCCACCTGATCTTTCCAAAGCAGAGGAGGCCTTTCTCTTTCTCTGCTACCACCAACTGGTACCGCATCCAATACTTTCAGAGCCGGAGCATTTGCATCCATTCGGATGACATGACCCAGCCAACGTAGCCGCTGGATCTTTTTCGCTGCGCTATGTCTATGTCGTCGTAAAACTCATACAGCTCATCGTTCCATCGTCTGCGATATTCGCCATTCCCAACGTGCAAAGGTCCAAAAATCTTACGCAGAATCTTTTTCTCGAACACTCCAAGCGTTGCTTCATCGGATGTTGTCATCGTCTACGCTCCTGCCCTACGTTAGGACGGGCATGATGAGAGTCTTGTAGAGTGTTAGTTTTGTTCGTCGAAAGAGGACGTTACTACTCAGTTGCCTACTTAGTCCAAAATAGCAAGATAGATTCTACTTTGGATATGCAGGCTTGGAAGCCAGGCTTGACTTTCATTAGATTACAGTGATTTACAGTTCTCTTGCCACCCCTCAGAATATCTTGTAACTATCTTACTTTGCCATACTTTAACTTCTCTTATCCTGATATTATCTTATTTGATTTTATTTTATCTTGTTTAATACTATATATCTTATCACACCTTATCTTATTTTGCATTGTCTTATCTCATATTTTCCCTTGTTATTTTACCTTAATTTGTCTTATTTTTTTATCTTATCTTATCTTATCCTAGTGTGTCTAATTTTATCTTATTTTATATTATCTCATAGTACCTCATCTTACATTATCTTATTATAATTTATCTTATTTTATCTTAATTTGCCTTATGTCATTTTGCCTTATTTTATTTTAAATTATTTTATTGTAACCAATATTTTCTGAACTTAATTTATCTTATCTCATCTTATCTTAAGAATTTTATCTCATCTTAGGTTTATCTTATTGTCGTATTTTATTTGGTTTTACTTTATTTTATCCGTCCTTATCTTACGATCTTATTTTATGTTATCTTATCTTATTTCATGTTTTATTAATTCGTCTTATTTTATTTTAATTTATCTAATCTTTACTTATATTTTTTTTTTACTTGATAATATATACTTTTAGATGATATTTCTCATCTTTTCTTATCTTCATTTGCCTAATTTTATCTTGCCTAATCTTTTCTATTTTTTCTTATCATCTCATTTTATGTCGTCTCATCTTATTTTATCTCATTTTACCTTATCTTATCGCCTTTATATGAAAATTAATAATTTTTATTTAAAAATGGACCAATCGGATTATTTCACCAGTTTATTTGCATTTGAGCAGGAGTTGACGTAAAAAATATTGTAATATTAGGCGTGCCCCTTAATCATCCTTAAACAAGACGCTAAGAAGTGAAGTCAGGAGCACAAAAAATATATAATGATTCAGTATACGAAAACGTCAAAATTTTCGCATTTGTTTAGGATTCGCTATCACTTTCCAGTGTTAGAAAACACCGAGAATAAAGAAGACAAGATTGCGCCTTCCGAAGTGCCGAGATCCCAATCCATTCACCTGTAACACCTGCTATTAGAAAACCCTTCAGAATAAATTGTGCACAAGTACATCTGCACATGCATACAATTGTACGCAAGGGTTAGTTTATTTTTTGTACTGAAGTCAAAATTCCCAAAAATAAAACACAGGTTTTCGCAAGGCGACACCTTTTTTATGCTCTGCATCGTGAGAAAACGCAATACTCAGCGCTCTAATTTAGACTTAGCTTTCACTCTATGAAAAATAACTGTAGTAATGTCAGTTCCAAAAAGCTCATTCTTTAGATAAAAGTTCATATAGAAATTGCATAGAAGACTAAATTCTTTTCATTTAACGTACGTTCTTTGTCCATGCATAACTTTCTTAAGTTTGTTTTCCAATTAACTGCTAACATTAACTCACTTCGTCATGGCAATAAAGTCATTTCAGCGATTCCATGTCATGCTGTCCAAGTAATTTGGAAATTGTGGTCAATTCTTCTAAAATCAACATAATTCCATAATTTCGATGGATGCACGGCAACACCAATACTACACAAAAGTGGTGTAGCCGTTTTCTGCCTAGTGCAGGGCATTTAAAAAGATTATGCTTTGATTTTCAGTACTCGTTTCACAGAATCGGCAGATGATGGTCTCAGAGAGGTCAATTTTGTTTCAATGGTATCTCAAACTACAGTGACCTGTAAAGTAACCGGTTAAAAGTCTTAAGTCTACTATGCTGAGTGAAAGTAGTTTATTAGAAGCTCCTCTGCCCGGCGTAGGAATTTTTTCGCTTGTCGTTCACCGATAGAGTTTCGCCAGTGTTCAACGAACTTTTTCACCTCTCACCTCCTGAGAAGTTCATTAATGCGGCCTTTTGTAAGTTCACAGAAAGCCTCAGTACTAATGAGAGGTATGTTTGCCTCCTTTTTTAGCTAGATGATCCGCCATTTCAGGTTCAGGTAGTCATATACAATTTTTGGGGTGATTATAGTTGATAGAAGGCTTTCAAAGCCGTCTGACTATCTGAAAGTATGTAAATGCAGGCTTCTCTCATTTTTATACGGAGACACTCCCTCTCACATATGGCAATGGCTGCATTTCTGCATGGAAGATTATTGGTTAAAAACCCATTGGAGTCGATGTTTTGAATTTAGTCCAATGTATTTCCGCCCCCGTTTACCATCTTCTAATTTCGACCCATCAGTAAACTCCACCTGGGAGCCAGGTTGGAGGTGATAGAATTATTTTTCCAGGCCGGACCTTCATTATTAAGAACAGCAAAGAATGGGCTTGCGACATAATGTATCAATCCTATAAAGAACAGGAGTGTGTCGATGTTGTAGTATTTTAGTTTTGTTAATATTTTTTTTGCAAATTTTTTTTTATGTCAAATTTCTTTTGCTAATTGTTTTTGGTAAACATATTTTTGGGGTCCAATTTCTTCTTATATCTATAAAAATATGTTCCACTATGTGCAGTAATCCCTCAAAGCTTCATAGTCAGCTTTAGCTTTTCGAGTTATATTCAAACTATCAAGCGCTCGTACATTACATCCCTTTACAAATCGATCGAAGCATCACTACATACATTAGTTAGTCGATTTTTGGTATTGCAAATGATTCCCATCATCACCTGTTTCGTTCTTTGATAATCCGTGGTAGCAACAGTTTGCATTATCAGAAGATATACAAAATTGAGTAGATTTGTGGATAACTTGAAAATAGGAAGAGTTCTTTCCACGTAGTATCGGAATGTTAACAGAAAGGTGCGAAAAAGTAGTGGCTAATAATGGTCAATGCTTTGAGTAGAAGTCAAAGTACGATTTTTTCCGTGGTTAAGTGGTTTTTTTAGTACAAGAATTGGCGAAAACTTATTTATACACCAAGTATTTGAAATTTGCTCAAATTTGTTAGCGAACATTTTAGATGACCCACTATTTTGGATCTGTAAAAGTAAATACAACTCCGTAGGCTATACTCTATTTTGCAAGAGAATGCTTTGGATTATTTTTTTTTTTTACTTTTCACTTCTTTTAATGCCACACTTGCAATACCATAAAATAACCAATCATTAGCAATTTAATTACATGGATTATCATTTCTTTTCTTGCAGGTGAGTCGAACGAAAACATTTATATGATTCTTACATATCCCACGAACATAGTCGATTATTTGGTGGTATGCGCCGAGGTAAGTCTTTCTATTTTCGAAGTGTAACTTGTGCGTGCAAAACGTTGCATTTTAACTGCCACCGATGTGACAATTGGTGTACGCCCAGCATATTCAAGCAACATAATTGGCGGTTGGGACAAAAAGCGCGTAAAATAATTACAACAAAAATAAAACCAAATCAAATAAATAATATGCTGTCGACTCAATGCTATGCAATCAACACGAAGAGAACCTGAGAAATAGGAGGCGTCCGCATTGGCAGTTGTAACAGTCGATTTTAAGGCCATTTTTCATATCGACGACGTAACCGAACAAAAGCACTTGCAACATGCACACACATATATGCGTATGCAAGTGTGTGAATGGGCATATGAATTGTTATTATTGGGGTTGATGCGCCGACACTTGAAAATGCATGCGAGTAGATATTCGTATTGTCTTTGCACTGGCGACGACGAACCGGACCCATGGGAAAGTGCCGAATTGTTGATAAATGTGGTAATGTGGCAATGCGCCCGCTGACGATGTTGCCCTTTGGGAATCATACGTCCATTCACGCATTCGCTCATTCGCACTCGCAGTCGCACTCACGCATATCGTTTATTGGAAATTATTAATTGGCGCTGGGGTTGGGTAGCGCACGGCTGACCGAGTTTCATAATTTTCGCAGCATGCAATTTATGATTTTTGCATTTGTTTGCGATCCTCTGCTTCGACCATTGTGGTTGTTGTTACATTACTTGAGTTTGTTTTTCTTAACTGCTCTTTCACGTACCACATATGTTGCGTATTTGACCTGCGGCAGCGTGCAACGCTTTGTGGTGCGTTGTTGATCGATGATGACTGCAGCAAATCACATATCATGCGAGCAATGCGCCAGCCAGCGATATGTAAACGATTATGATGATTACAATAATAAAGACTGAACTGCAAGTGGTTTATAATGCGTATTTTTTTGCGCTGTTTTTTTTTATCCACTGCTTATAAGCTTTGACCCAATTGCCAAAAGCAGTGGCAATGGAGTGGCAGTGGCAGTAACAGTTGTGGCAGACACGTGGCTGTCTTGGCGAAGTCAAATGCGCGTCACGGCACTCTTCGCCAGCTCGTCGATCACATCGCATCAATTCGTATCACATCACTTGGCCACTCACATGATTGATTTGGCCGCGGGGTCAGCCCATCAATCATAGGTATGCACCAAGGCATGAAGCCAAAGCGTATGGTATCAGGTTGAGATAAATTGTTTGTGATTTCGAAAGTAGCGTAGCGGCTTTGGTGCGGCATGATAATTGAAGAGGGGTCACTAAATTGCCGTGACATGTAAATTAAACGTCCACTTAAGAGATCATTGCATCAAGTGACATTTATGATTGACTATTTTAAGCTGTGAATAATGGGCATCGGGATTAGAATTTCTGTTTTATGCATGCAAATCCGTGACAAAGTGTGAAATAGTAATAAAACAACAAATAAATACTCGTAATACCATCAATGTAATGCCAATAGTTTGACTTAGTCTTATTCGAATGCCGTTGCGCTGAAGTATTTTTTCCGCTGCAGTTATGCATGTGTACAGTCCACGGCTACTGAATTGTGTCCGATGCTAAAAATTCAAAAATTTCGTTGGTGAAAAAATAGTATTTATTTGTTTGTACTTAGTAAAGTGTTAATTCCAAATGTACCTTTTGTCTAAAAAGTATCGGGAAAAGTTCAAGAAAACAAACTGTTATTTTCAAATTTATTGTTTCGCCTTTAAAGTAGGCGGTTTGGAAGAATTGTAGAAAAATATATAGTGCATATATAAGTATAGCATATATGTTATTAAAATCAATTGGAAGATATGGAGAATTTTAATTTCTATGATTTTTTAAATTTTGACTCATAGATGGCGTGCATAAAACGCTCTAGCATCTTAGTTTCAACTATGGGCGAGGAAAATGTTTGAAGGTTTTGATTTTTTTGTTACCTTGCAATACGAGGTTTGGTTGCCGTAGTAGCCGGCTGGGTTATTGTGTGACTACCATGCGGTAGTATTCGCTTTTAAAACTCCTGGTATAAAGCACTAAATGATGGAAAAAGTTGTTTCTAACAAATGTCGCCTCTCGGCGGTCACCCCTTGGCAGGTATTTCTGCCATGAAAAACTCCTCATTAAGCCTGGAGCCTGGTTTATAAGGTCAAAAAAATCAATTTTTTTTTTCGTTTTAAGCGATTTCTAATATATTTCAGAATATTCACACAAAGTTACAGAGCCTAATTCTCAATATTTCCGTAGATACAAAGCCAAAGGTAGGCGAGCGTTAGGTAGTTACGCTGTGACCGGACAGCTATAGTACAAACTTTATCTTCTTTTCTCGACTTTGCATTTTTATGATTTCTTTGAAGTAATGAACCTTTTGAAATGAATCATAGCTTGTTCCCTTCAGTATTAAATTCTCTTCTATTTCAACTAACAAAATAGATAAAAAAAAATTTTTATACCAAGTTGAAGTGGATTTTTTTTTTATAGAAAGGCATTTTTTTCTTTGAAACCTTCAAAAAGTTGAAATTTTGGAATTCTTCTCAGTTTTCTTAGTTTATCTAGAATAAAAAATCATGATAATTAGAAATCCATTTGAATTTTTTGCTTTAGATAATAATTACGAGCTGTATCTTGTACGCCAGTTGGAAACTGCAGCGTTGCAGCGCTCTACTAATTCCTATGTTAAACATTTTTTTCAACTTATTTTAACCAGTACAAAAATTTTTTATACTTTTTAAATGTTCATTAAAAGATAGAAAAAACGTTGCAGTGCTAAATTAATTTTTTCCTTAAAAAAAATCGCAAAGAGATGCAATTTTTAGACCTGAATTTTAGACCTCATAAACCAAAAAATTTAGCGAACCTTTAATTAAAATTATTCATGTATTTTGAAGCAAAATAAAACAAACAACACAGAGTAAATAAAATAAATATGTTTTATTGAAATCGGATCAATCAATCGAAATATAAATATATATATATAATATATAAATATTGTTACGCTTTTGTCCAAATCAAACGTCTGTCTATAATTCCTCTGAGTTCGATCACTAGACTGCTAAATAAAAGTCGCAAACTAATGGCAACAAAATTTGCTTGCTTTATCGAATTTCAAATCTTTAGTACTTTACTTCACGTGCACACATTCGTGCGCTCAACTTAAGACTGAATATTCTGTGTGCGTTCCCCTCTGCTTATATACATGTGATTAATAACTTTCATAATTTGTAAATGTGGCAACTCGTACTTTTCGACAACTTCTGTCTCGCCGTGTTCTGTCTCATCTGGTGTCAAGCCGATTTCATGTTTTTATTTTAGTATCTCATTTGCTCGGTTTTTGTTGTCAGTCCAAGGCGAATTGTGCACTGAAGGTGGCGGCATCGAAAAACAGTTACTTTACTCTGACGTCAGCTCCCTTCGCAATATAAAACAGAAGACGGCGTGGCTAGAAAGTATGTGTTCGTATAATTTCTTGTGCTTGGTTGTTTTGGTTGTTTCGTCTACTCTTCCCTTTCACAAACAATTGATTCCCCTTTCTTCTGATTGTTCGGTTGAAAACAAACCAAATATTTTGAGAAGTACAAAAATAGGCAAAAATTAAAAAATCGTTTGATTTTTATTAAGAATAAACTAAAAAAGATACATTCGATTAAATAATATTTTCTTTCAGTTCACATTTAAAGGTAAAGAAAGGAAAAGTGAAAGGTGCGAATATACAGATTACGAAAAAAAAGTCAAAAGCGATATGAAGAGTTTAAAATTTAGTCAAAACAATTTTTTTTTTATAAGATATTTTTTTCACTCTATTTGAAGTTTTATGTTAGTGACGTTGTAAATACGGCGACAACGGTAAGCTCTATATGTCTGTGGCCATTCTTGCGAGTAAAAATACTATTTACTTATGCATGTCTGTAAATTCTACAGCAACCCTTACGTTAAGACTATCGGTTTTTATTAAGAACTTTTTAAAGAAATTTGTTGGGAGACAAGAGTTGTGCGTAAATATAGACTTTTGCTAGTAGGTCTTTTCAAATTTTTCTTACATCAACTTAGGCGGTTATTGTTTGTGTCTACAGATATACAAAACGAAGTTGCGTACGTAAGCCACGCATTACTCGAGAACGAGTCGTTCGATTAAGTGGATCTACGAAAAAATTTTGTGGTGAGAAAATTTAAAAAATTTCTCGGAAAAATTGAGATCTCAATATATTTTGTATCATCCGATTGCAGCAAAATTTGCAGGAATTTTTAGTTTCGTCGCTTGATGCCGTCGGAGTAGAGATATTTTTTAAAATATGTGACATTTGGACATGTTTGAAAGCTGTCACCTTTATTTACTTATGCGCTTGATAACAAAACAGAAAAACATAGTTTGATTTAATTTTAGTTGTGACTCTCCCAACTTCTTAACATTCTGTGCAAATAAAAGCCGCTGAGTAGAAAATAATTAAAATTTGATTGGAACGGAACTCGTTAGGTCTGCTAGTAGAAAATTTTCTTTTGAAATGTTGGTAACTGAAGATGCGGAGTGAAAAAAACTACTGAAACATTCAACTATATATAGAAGAGGCGCTAAAGGTGCTTAATGAGTGAGAATTTTGATTTAAGTTTTTTTTATTTTTAAAGGTAATTCAATCAAGTAAATTACATATAATGTCTTTAAGCCACTGCAAAATATAATTGAAATATCTCTCCAAAATCATATTCTCACTCTCGTGCGAAAACAAACTTATCAGGCGCCCCTTCTACAAAATTCTACTTCGAAAATAATGCTGTGTTGGCTCTACCATTTTTGTGTAAGTTTTTGCTGCGCTGTGTGTTCTTACAAAATTCCAAGCGCTGTGTTTTAGTGGACCAATAGCGCTCCTTTTGCCACCCTTGTTCCATCTGCTACAAGCTTACCACAAATTTTTTTATCGAGATATGATTATCCGATATCAGCTTTTTGCATTTGCTTGATTCACATCGAGAGACGTTTTGGGCTATGTAAATTTTTGTAAAGCTTAAAAAAAAACAATGTAAAGCAAAGACAACCTCTGTACGCGTTTGTGTAAATATGTAAATTCTGATAAGTTTTATCTTTTCTGTTCAGTTAGTGCTAATTCCAACAATAACCCCTTTAAGCATCTTTTAATAATTTTAATGACTAAAAGTACCTCAGATAAAGCAAATCGTGATTAACGGCTCACGGCAAGTGTACAGAGTTGAATCGAAGCAGCGCTCAGTAATTGGCAGCGCCCGCGCATTTTTATTAAAAAAAGGAAAACAAACAAAAAACAAGAACTTGTACATAACTGTAAATGAGCACTTTCTTTTCCGCCAAGCAAAATAAACACACATACGTGTATGTGGGTTTATATAAACAGGCGTTTTCATCTAGAAGATATGTATGTAAACTGACTTATAAATCCTTTCGCCTTTTCACCATTTAGGGCAACCAAAAATTTCACATAAACTTGCTTAAAGAAACCGTGGAAAAAAAGAAACTGAAAAAACGAAGTATCCCTTCCAATTGCAACCTACTCTTGCTTACTTGCCTCATTTATTGTGTGTGCTTTCCTCACGCTCTCATTTCGCTTCTTTCACATCATTTATCAGCGTCCAGGCGGCCAGCCCGCTTTGTGGTTGCTGTAACATTGATGCTGGGCGCAGATAGCTCATGGCAATACACATTGCATGGGCCGCAGTAGCTGTGCCCTTCACTGAAACAACACTGTAACAACAGCAACAATAATAACATTAACAACACAGCAACGCAAATATTTCATGCATTTCATTTTGGTTGCATTTAATGCGTTATGTGGCAGCATTTCATGAAATTTCGTATCGATCTTTCGGTCGCACCGTTTGTGGCCAATTTTTCTTCACCAATTCTTGCTCTCATCCCATCCCTTGCCACGCCGTGCCTACTGTTGCATAAAAGTTCCAACGCATACGCATTCATTGCATTTCAATGCTTGTAATTATGTTGCTGTTGCTGTTACTGTTGCTGCTATTGCTGTTGTTGTGGTTGCATGCGACAGCGAAATTGCAGTGTTGCATTAATGGTGGCACACTGTATTCGCTGGCTGCCAGCCTCCTCTGCATATACATATATTTTTTTCTTTGGTCCCTGTTGCTGCCCTCCAACTTTTGGGCGGCTACGGAATTCGCTGCACTTCAGTCGCCGCCACACATAATTTTGCAGTTAGTTGCCTTCTTCCCGCAGAGGTGGAAACTCTGCTGCCTCTTTGAAGATTTTTTTGTTGCTTACATTATTGCACATTTCATTAAAATTTGTTGTCATTGTTTTCGGTTTTCATTGTTTTGCGTTTACTGCTGCTTTGTTTATTTTGTTGTTGTAGTTATTGCTGCAGTTGTTGGCAGTATTTGTTACCGACCATTGTCGTTGGTTTACTGTTGCCACTTCTTAGTCAATTGTTGCCGCCTTAACTGCCGCTTTGCCATTTAATCATGAAATACTACCATCGCTGCTTTGTTGTTTTTGCTTTTTTTGCTTTTTTTAATTTTTTGTATTTTGGTTTTACTATTGATGTTGCAGCAAACATTTTATCACCACAAATTAGAGTTCGCAGCTTTTTGGACGTTTTATCGGTCATTATTATTGCGCTTCATGTTTTTGTGTAGTTGCGATGCGATAGTGTTTTTCGATTCGCCTTAGTCTGGGCAACATTGAACGTTCGAAAACAAACATTGAAAGTCGAATTTGATCGAAAAAGGTCAGAAAATGTATACACTGACCAGGCGCATTGGGTTGATATAATAATTTCTATGACTTAATATTTTCTATAAAATTAAAACAAAAATGCATTTTGCCTCTATAATTTTCAAATTTAACAAATGTTTAATAAATTCTAAGCACCGTTTAACGCAAAATTAACGCATCATCGGCGATCCCCTGCATGATGAAAAAATCTCAGAAGTTGGCTAAGATTACGCCGGTAACCGGCTCTCAGCGAATTTGAAAGAATCAGCTGACGGGATGACGTAACAATGGTCTTGACAGCAGTTTGTTAACGAAAGAAATGAGATTGTATTGGTGATATTCGAAAAAAATCAGCACAGCTCCCGGTCATATAGATGAATGAGTGTGAAGCGGATGGCAAGCCTGCAATCTATCATTCTTGAATTCACTGGGTACATCTTCTTTTAAATATTTTCTCTGCCGCTGTCCACATTTGACCAGAATTAAGTTTGTGCATCAAAGCAAAGAATACGGTGGTATGGACATGAACACGTCCTAAAAATGAGCAGCGAAAGAGCAACCACAAAAGTTTTTGAAGTAAATCGCGAAGAAGCAAGAAGGAGAGCCCGGCCAAGGCGACAATGGCTGCAAGCCGTTATAGACGAATCTCATGGTTCAAATCTTTCCACAATCTAGAAAGATCAATTGAAACAATTTTTCCGAATATTGAGATAATGCTAAGATGTTGTTTATTACCAATATGCAAGATGATCGTTGGTACTTAAAATTGAAATAAGTAGAGATTCATTACGGAACGCAATGGCTGTTAAAATTGAATTTTTTTACCCTGATGTCGATTGAACGTGTGATTTGGATTCTTTAGATAGGATAGGATGAAATAACAGGAGAATTTGTTTTGCTACAGAACCGACGCATATGGGAAATGCGATTTATTTAGAAGCAACGTTTTTAGGGCTCCACAAAGTCAATTTTACTTCACAAATCTTCTAAGTTTTCTTCCCCTTATTTGTGGTGCCCAAAATCTACCTCTTTTGTCTCCATAGTTAATGCGGCACAGTGCTATATTTCTCATCCTGCGACAGATGATTCTTAAAAAATCTGAAAAGTTTGCAGAGGAACAATAAATCTTCACTCCACCTGTCTCTGCATATGTTTTAAATTGTCTCTCCAGATCTTTGCAATGGGCAATATTGCCTGAGTGCGTGGAAAATTTCTGTCCATGTACAATAAAATTCAATGTTATTCCAAATTTTTCAAAAAATAATTAAGTTAAAATTTTTTTTATTACGTAAAGACATGCGAAAATGGCTTTCGAGGCATAACTTAAGAATATGAGCATTTAGGAAAATTGTTGAACACAGTTTCGTGCAATACTCAAACAGCTTTACGCACTATTTACGTACTAGGCAACTCAAAATTCTAGCACAATTTTTTTCTCATCACAATCAAAAATATCCCGCAAACATGCACGAAAAATATCAAAAGCATGCTGCAAGTAGGCCAATTTTTGCAGAGGTATGCTCTTCCATGTAAATATCATATATCCTGACTTTAAAAAAAATTGATTTTGAATAGAGCTTTTCAAAATGCATCGTCAAGAGCGCTAGAACTTTTTACCAGACCAAGGAACTGATAGATAGACGTAGTAGAAAACGATCCCAACGATTTGGGAATACGTAACTACGAAGCAAAAGCTCAAAATCGACCGCTTTGGAGGAGCATTGTGAAGGATGCTTTGACGCACGCCGCGTTGTAATAGTGAGAAAGAAGAAAAATAATGAGTTTTCGTCATAGCCTCCTATTAAAAACAATTTCTGTATAAAAATAGCTTCTAATACGTTCGACAAAGTGAAATATTCGAGAACATCAATACAGATATTTCGGAGGTTATAGTTATATATATACAGGTTAGCCAATATTCGACGGACCCATCTGGCAACCCTGTATATTTTGACAGAGCCGTCAGATCGCTTAATGACATACCGCGTTGGAAGCGTCAGTCCAAGCAGATTTTTACCATGGAACAGTACACGCCACGCGAGCGCTCCCAAATTGTTGAAATTTACATTCAACAAAGGAAGTCAATTGTGAAAACTCAACGTGCGTATAAAAAATTAAATAATGTGAAAAGTGCGCCTTCTAAGAACACCATTAAACATTTGTACGAAAGGTACAACCAAGGTTTGTATGACCAAGACGATCCGATGAGAATATTGCTCTTGTACGGGCCAGTGTTGAGACGTCGCCAAGGACATCCCAAAATCGCCGCTCTCAGCAGTTGGGCATTGCTCGGACCACTTTACAACGAATTATCCGCATTGATTTGCATTTATTCCCGTATAAGATTCAATTGGCGTAAAGATTGTTGCCTGCGGACAAGCCTCGTCGATTGGAATGGGCCCAAAGAGTCATCGAAATCCATCGGGTCCATCGAATATGGGCAACCCTGTATATATAATTGGCGTTTACACCCTTTTTGAGTGTTTGGTCGAGCGCCTCCTCCTATTTGTGGTGTGCGTCTTGATGTTGTTCCACAAATGGAGAATACAGTTTCAAACTGACTCCGAGCGGCGGATATTTTTGTGAGGAGCTTTTACAGAAGTGGGCAGAAATACACTCGGAGGTTTGCCATTGCCTGCCGAGGGGCGACCGCTATTAGAAAAAAACTTGTTCTATTATTTGATGTCCATGCAGAGAGATTCGAATGTACACACTTTTGAATGGTAGCCACGCACCAACGCATGCGGTTATGGCGGCCGCCATAGATTAGCTTCGACAAATAGCCCGACAAGAAAAAATTTGGAAATGCTTGTCTATGTTTTGGTTACATGCAACTATTCGTGTGGGCTTTGAGATCATTTATTTTGAAATTACAGATACTGCGATTTTATTTATATCTATTGAAGCAAATCTGATAGTTTTGAGATTTATTCAATGTTGAACATTTTTGTATACAATTTTTTTAAGTCAAATATCTTCGTTTTTTTAATGTTTTTAATGTTTTAAGATAAAATATATTCAATTTTTTTGTATGTTTAAAACTTTATCAAAAAAATTTTGGTATAGAATTTTTTAAAGTGAACCATCTGCTTTACTTTTAAAATTTTTATAATTACTTTTATTTTTTACTTTGGAAAAGGCTTTTTTGGGAAGATTTTTTTATGTTTAAAATTTTGTTTTTATTTGTTATTACTTACTGTCGTACGACAGTTGCTATTAATAAAAGAGGCAAAAAAAATTTTTTTTTTCTTTTTTAGTTATTACTTGTTCTTTGTTTTTGGTTTCTAGTTTGTTCTTTGTTTTGATTTTGCTCTTATGTTTTCCTTTGAAAGCTGAGCGTATTATCAGTAATCCCTGAAAGTTTCATAATGGGATTCCCATAACTTTTCGAGTTATATTCAAATACGTACAGAGAGTGGCATACCTCTTAAAAAACCGTAGATCTAATATTACGGATGTATTTGGTAAAGAACTGTGTAGGCATAGGTATATGCGGGTATTGGAATGAAAACCCTTATATCTGACACCCTGATTTAGTTTGAACATCCAGTTATTTATTCTTGAGTGTTTTAAATGAAAATTAAAAATATGATATTCATTCCAGATCTACTTTTCAATTCAATTCTGATGCTTAACATTTCTGGCAGATAAAATTGGGAGTATTACAAGAGATTTTGCAAGAGAGAGTGTATTGCAATAGATTTTTGAGAGCGAATTAATGATGTTTTTTTTAGGCAAAAGTTATCATTACGCACTAATTTTCTTTCAGTTTCAATATGTGCAATTACATAAATCCGTACCAATGCTGCAGCCCCTACCTAACGTGCTTGTTGACTCTTTAAATGCTTGTCCGTATGTATGCCTTGTATGTATGTTTATACATTTATACCTACATGCACATGCACATGTGTGTGTGTTCTTAATCGCCATGTGGTGCGCAGGAATTTCCCATGCTTGTTATTCTTGGAAGCGCGTCGAGCGTCATTCAGCTTCGTACCCCCGTACGTCATTTCCTTTGACTACTGCAATAGCGCGAGCGCGCTTACCTTGCGCCACATAAACACTACGCCCTAAATGTCCGCTTACAATTGGCTACTTTTAATTGGTTTTTCTTAACCATCTCCATACACAGACTCCTCAGTTGCTTGTGTGCGCATACTCTGCTCATTCCCATGCTTACCAAATTAACCAGAGCTTCTCGAGTGCACAGCAGCACTTGCACTCATCTCGGCTACTGTTGCTGGCTTTGGCAATTTAATAATAATTTTGTCCGTCCGTCAGTGATGCAGCGCAAAGCAGACGCATAGTTCGATAGCAGAGATGTGGTGCGATAAAATGCGCCCATTTTTTCTGCAATTATCTACAAAATATCAAGTGTTGTTACATGCTCACAATCATGTTAAGTGTTGTTATTGCTTTAGTTGTTGTTGCTGTTATTCATTTTGCCATCTTATTGCAATATTGAAGTTGAACAGTTGAGCAGTTGAGCAGCTAAGGAGGCATGTCAAAGGCGCTATTAATGAATAGCAAACGCTTCGAGATAGATGAGCTGTGGCGATCAGGTGGCTGCAATTGGTGCAGCAGTTGCATACCACCATCACCATCATTATCATGGTTACTGCCCCTTAAACAGCTTCTGTGCATTTTTTACTCCTCCGGCGCTCCTTCGACGCTCCATTGACGTCGGCGTTGATTACATAGCTTGGCGTTGGCATTTGTTAACACAAAAGTGAGTGGGCTCAATATGCCGCAAGCGATGCTGATTCGATGGTGGTCAACTACTACACATCGAATGAAACAAAGCTAGTCACGGGTAGAGTCTTAACCTTAAATAGATGGATACAAATTGCTTGCCATAGATATAAATATGTACACAAAACTCTAGTTTTCCCAAAAGGTAAACTGCCAAGTGATTTGTGGGAGTTAGGATGTGCTAATGGTTAATACTTTTGATCTTTAGATCAATTAATTTTTCACACTATTATCTGTTATACTGAAATTAATTTCAAACGAGAAATGATGAGGCGTTTTCTGAAAAAAGTCCAATTCATTTAGAGTTTAAGTTTCTCTGACTTTTTGCGACCAGCTCTCATTCAATAATAAGCGTGATGAGAACCACATTCACTGAAGCGCTATGCACATTATTCGGTCTACTACTAACGCAACAAAATAATTACATCCGGCTGTTAGGGGGGCGACCTCATTGAGCTACCTATGACAGTGCAATACTACCTTCAAACTCTTGTAACTATTAACGAATTTGCGACCCAAGTGCTCGCGAGGGATGGGCGGATCTTTCTTAGAAATAGGTGGTCTTTCTTTTTTACACTGATTTATATAAGCTTGGTGGAAGGCTTAAGGCGGTGCGGCTATGATTCTATTTTCTACTGTTGCTATGAAATCTATATTTTCATAGAAAACCTGTCGGCTGTCAAGCACCTGGGAAAAATGTCACTAAACTCAAAAGTGGCTGTGCCATCTCCTAGCAAGATAATCTAAGACATATCTTAAATATTACCGAGATTCCATTCAATTGAGACATTGATGATAGCCGTAAGATGCTAGCTGGTATCTCTATCCTACTTGATACCGCCAAAAGGTAAGCAATCGGCATTTCCTTACAAAACCTGCAGAGTGACATTCAAGGAAAAATTTTTCAGATTACAGGGCAAAGATGGTGTGCAGAACACCCCTGCCAGTAGTTCGATAACTTTACGCGGCGCTCACCCTCAGTTGACAAGAGATTCGTCTAACAACTGCGGACATTACTGGGCTTACTGAGCCATTTTTAAGATTCTTTGGAATGGTTTGGACAGAATTTGCGAAGAGATTTCGCCACTCAATATTAGATAGGTAGACATTGTATTCAGGAACATGGTGCATCTTGGTGCTACGAATATTAGAAAACAGGCGAATATTTTTTTTTTTTTTGAGTACAGACTTAATTTGAGGATACAGTACTCCTTATAAACTTTCTGTGGTATCAAAAATGGTTGGAGCTTTAGTGCGTCCCACCAGTTGGACCCATCTAATGTTATACTCGAATATCATTTACAAATTGAGAGAATTAAAATTAAAATTTATGAATAATAAAAATAAATTTTCAAAATATTGGATTCGTTAAAAATTTCCCCAGAACTGCTTACATTTTCTCAGAATGACCAAACTTGTGGAAACTTTTTTAGTGCACTTTGTGTATTAGTATATTCACTCTCAATATCGAATTGGTATACGAAATGCAGACAGTCCCAGTTCGCATTAGTTCAGTAGGTGGGCGTATTTTCAATTTCCTTTCGCTCTTTTAGTGCCTAGTTCTGATTCGTAGATGAAGTTCGTCTTCGAATCAACATTAATTCACAGCTGACTAATCAGCTCCTACTACACTAATTCAAGCAGTTTGTGGGCCTTAGGTAATATCGGGTAACAATAAAAAAATTAGAAGATCACCGTCACCAGCGACTGCTTGAGTGCTTGACTGCCGAGAGGTATTTATCACCTTCTTTAACTCTGCTTCATGAGTGCAGAAACTCTTCGCAATGACAGAGCTCGATTTGACTAGCAAGATCTGCTTAACAGTGGGGCAATTACGCTCTAGATAACGCAGCTCGTTGAACTCCTATTTATGAATAATATAAATATATATCGAAAATACATATGGAAACGTGAAGTAGTCCGCACAATGTTCACTTAAATCAATTCATCTAGCATCCCTCCTCCTCTGGAATGACCACGAGGCAACGTGCTTCCTGCCAAAATATTTGATTACCTTGATACCATTGTTTGGCAGAGCACCGACCTAGAAGGCGTAGCTTATTACACCAACAAAGAAGAGGGCTAGTGTTCTGCTCAAAAATGTTCGGCTCCTAAAGAGGTATTTGAAACACTTTTCATTTCATCGGAATATGTGTATGTGCGGAAACCACCGACGATTTCTCAATGAAAGTGTTGACAAAGTGGATAATGTAGTCCATTTAGTGATGTTTTTTGATGGCATTGTTGTCCAGTCTCAGCGGCCAACAACTGGACTATTCGCTAGTACTAGCTACTGATCATAAGAAAAAATATCTTTCTTCTCCAACACTTATGTACAACTTAGTGGTTTTGCCAATTTTGACACTTGATTGCCTAGTATGGTAGGTGACTTTTCGGAAGGGCTATAACATCACTTAATTAGAGAGAGATCAGAGGACTGCATGTATTGGCATCACAGGGGCGTGTAGAAATGCCGGTGCTGCCCTTAACGTCATTCAGCACTTACTTCCCGTGGATGTTCAAGTTGAACCCATTGCTGCTCAGAGCGCTAGTAGGTTGAAGAAGATTGGCCTCTGGAGGCAACTTCCTGTAGGATATAGTAGCATCTTGAAGCAGATCTCCCCTTCCTGCTTTACACTTTCTACAGATCTCTCCATCCGCAAATTGGGGTGCGAGGGCTATCTTGCCAAACAGGCTGGATTAGAAGGAGGGCAGAGTCTGCACGGACAAAGGTACTTCTGTGTTCCCCGACGGATCTAAAATGGAATTTGGAGTTGGAGCGGGTGCTTTCTCTAAATCGGCCAATATTTCAGTCTCTTTTAAACTGCCGAAAACTCGTAGTGTTTTAAAAGCTGCGATAAGGCTCTGTCATCGCCATGTTGAAGCTCTCTTCTGATCAACTCTTGTAAGGAGGAGATCAAACATCTCGAACGTACAGGAACATTTCTCTTATCTGGGTTCTAAGGAATAGAAACATAGAGGGAAATGAAATTACCGATGGGCTTGCCAGGAAGGGATTGGCAGAACCAGTTTCAGTTGCCCCCCTCTTAGACTTCGGTGTCCTTTTGACCGTTGTTAAAGGGAAGCTGCACAATTTCTTTGCTGAAATTATGTAACGATTTAGTCTTGCCTCTTCGTCCATCCAGGCAATAAAAGAAGCTAGTTTGGTATTGAAAATGGGCGAAATCGGTGAATACCAACATAATCCTCCCATATAACAGAAATTTTCAAACAAGCAAAAAACATGATATAGGTATCTGTTAAAAAAACATTAAAAATTACTCAAAAGAATTTGAAATGAGAAAAAATTATTTTATGGGTTCTTTAAAATATTCCGCTTGAGCTGCAGGCTACTTGGTAATATTACTTGAACTTTTTTGTAGAAGTTTCTCCTTAAATTCCCGTTCCTGACTAATAGGCGCTTAAACTAACTTTTCGTCTCTGTGGATGCCTTTCTTTTGAATTCTGTTGAATTTTTCTACATCCGTCATATTTTTCCCTATAACAAACACATCTGCTTAAGTTTCAAACACGCAGTTTTACTGCTCACTTTTCCATCACACGTTGCAACGCTTTGCTCGTGTATATTATCAGCAGTCACTGTGGCATCATCAAGCGCCCGTTAAATCGATTACCTACTCTTCATTGCTATTGAGGAGATATTTCTGTTCATTGCTGGCCGTGTTTTTCGTTTTTTTTTTTTGCAATTTAAATTGTTGCCTCGTTTTTTTGTGTTGCTTTGGTTTTGTTACTGTAATCAAAATTGATGAACGTTGCAAAATGCGCAAAACACCTGTAAGCTGTTGTAGCTGTAACATCCTTGCAACTCTATTCAACGACGACGCTACGCAGCAAAGGAGGAATGCGTTGCCATCGCACTCACTCACTCACTCACTCATTCACTCACTCACCTACTCAGTCATCAACTATGTAGAGGGAGGGGGGAATCGTAATACAGCAAGTGGAGTAGCGTATGCACGCATGCATGTGTGTTGGTAAGTGCATTCGTTACATGTTCTGCTATCAGCTTAATTCATCTGCAACTGATCAGCGCGGCATGATCACTCTGCTGTTGCGTTCAACTTCTTGCCTCTGGCAATCTGCAACTTAAATGTATGTATGTTTGTGTATGAACTTTTGTACGTATAACTGCTATGTTTGCTGCCACAATGATTTTTATTCATGAAATTGTTAACGAGATTGATGATGCGTTGTTGTTGACGTTGCTATAGCTGTTGCTGTTGTTGCCACTATTATTGCTATTGTTGTTGCCCTGTCACAACGATTGGCTATTGTAGCTATTGTTGCATTACATAGTTTTTTGTTGTTGGCCTCAAAGTGGTGTTGTTGCTTTAGCTACTAGAAAATTAATGTTTGATGTTGCAACATGTTGCACATTGCTAGAATGGCGCATGTTGATTGTTTTACCTAAAATGCTATTACTGCTTTTGTTGCTTCTACAACGTTCGTATGTGCTAGTAAGCATTCATGTGTGTATGTATGTATGTTTGTTTGTCTGCGCTTGTTGTTCTCTGGCTGCTATGCTGAATAGACGCTGTCGGCGCATCAAATAGCCATTGAAATAAAGTTTCATCTGCATGATGTTGCAGCTGTTGCATATTGTCACATTGTTGACGCTTTGCGCTGGGCCAGCAAATTGCTTGTAATTGTGTTCTGCTGTTAATTTTGTGATCCTCACTGCAATTATCATTTTTTATGTTGTACTTTCATTTTCATTAGCAACGTCCGGTTAGAGTTCTAATGTAGTAATAAGCAATAATAAATACGCGTTGTGTTTGTTTCTATTGTTGTTAGCAAATTGTTTTCAAATCAGATTGATTGCTTGATTGTTCCCATTTTTAATGGTGTTATAATCGTCCAATCCTAGCCTAACATCAATTTTTATGATACAATAATTTTCATTATGCACTAGGGGCACCGAATTGAAGAATTGGTTTGAGAAAAAACAAAAATAAAACATAATACGTACAAATTAGATACATAACTACTGATCTCTACGATTAACGCTGTATGTAACCAAAGCAATACAAGCAGCGACTTGCGCTCATATAGCCTTGATTCCGCGGGAAAGTATTCTTGGAATATGCGATGCAAAACTATGTTGAGAGCGTCGTCATGATTGTCTTTCGATACTTATTGTTGTAGAGGTGTTATAAGCTTGTGTAAAAAGATGTACTCCAACTTCTTCGCCTTATTGGCGTGACAGTTATTTAACCGATTCCAGTCGAGTTTAACGACGCGAGACAGTCGTTTCTTTCTCGCGTGGCGCCACGTAAAGTCTAGTTCTTTTCCCCCTGACCTTACTAACGCAAAGAGACCTTCCTCTTCCTCCTATACCACCTTGCGTCCAGATGTTGTTCCACAATTGAAGGACTTTTAAGCCGACTACGAACGCCGGATGATCTTTATAAGGAGCTTTACCATTGTTCGCCCAGCAGTTACTAGAAAAAACTTTTTCTATCGTTTGGTGTTTCATGCATAGAAACTCGAACCTACGCACTTCCGAATGACAGTCGCACACCAACCAATTCGGCTATGGCAGCCACCACCACCAGTGGGTACTGCAGCGAATAATTTCACGTCCTTTGGGACTATATAGTCTAACCAAAGAGATTCTTCAGGCAAAGCGCATACAGCTCATTATTCCATTGTCTACGATACTACTCGTCACCAACATCCAAAAACGTCCAAAAATTCTCCGCAGAATCTTTCTCTCAATCAGTGCAAGGACCGGCTCATTTGAGCCATGCAAGAGGACGGGCGTGATGAGATAATATACTATATATTTGTTCGTCGAGAGAGTACTGTACTAAATTGTTTACTCAGTCCAAAATAGCACTTGTTGGCAAGAAGTATTCTCCGCTAAATTTCAAGGCTAACACGATTAATGCTTGTTCCTGAATAAACGAAGTCTCTTACAACTTCAAAACGTAACTGCAAACAGTGAAGTGGGTGCCGATATAAGTGTTCGCCGCCTGTTTGTTTGATGACAGGAGGTACTTGGTTTTGTCCTCATTCAGCACTAAACCCATTTGATTTGCTTCTTGCCTTGGAAAGTTGGGAAAAGGCAGAAAGCAGCGGTTGTTAAGACCGATGATATCACTATCGTCGGGATATACCAGTCATTGTATGCTCTTATATTGTAACAAATTGTTCTGCAGCTCGAACAATTTTCTCCAGAATAGGAGTAAAGAAGTCACATGACAACGAGCCACCTTGTCTAAAACCTCGTTTGGTATCAGACTGCTCGGAGAAGTCTTTCATTATTCTGATGAACCTGTTGTATTACTTAGCGTAATTTTGTCAGCCGTATTAGTTTAGCGGGTATACTAAATTCAGACATGGCGCTTATAGGCAACTCATTTTCATGCTGTCAAATGCGGTTTTAAAATCGATGAGTACTTGGGATATGTGGATTCACCTTTCATGAGTATTTTCCAAGAGGTGCAATGAGGGGCGGTGGTTCTTCTGAATAGGCAGTTAGTTACAAGTGCGCGACTATACGTAATCTCATCTATTGCGACTACGATCGAGTACCCTGGACAATGTGAGCGACTTTTGTGCTAGATGCAGTAGCAAACACATGTGAAGTCGAACGAGAAGGAGTTTTTGGTGTCGTCACTCCGACTCATTCGGTCTCAGATTCTACTAAAGTAAACAACGTGTGCCCATCAGGAGGTGCTGCTGTAAATGGGTGCCTATCTCAAGTAAGCAACTCGCTGTATAAACGTGGATATTAAATTGAAATTCCACAGAGTGACGTTGTACGCTGGGGTAAAGAACCTTCTCGTATAAATCGTTTCCGATTAAAATAACGACGAAATCCAACAAATTGCATGCTAAACAGAGGCTTACAATTTTTTTATTATTTGCGAAGACAGAGCACTGCCCACCACTTACGTCAGCAGTACTAGGGAAAACTCATGTTGGAGATGTTGGCTTTGAGACTGGGTATAACAGGGTAACAGCAATTCGACTGCAGTAATTAATATTAATATAGGTTGTATTGATAGCTAATTGGAGTGGTACTAGAGTAATAAAATAAAATAATATAAAATTAAATAAAATAAAACAGAATGAAATGAAATTAAATAAAGTAAATTAAAATAGTATGAAATAAAAGAAATAAAAAAATTATATAAAATAAATAAAAAATAAAATAAAATAAAGACGTAAAATAAAATTAAAAAATTAAATAAAATAAGAAAAATAAAATGAAAAGAAGTGAAATAATTTAAAATCAACTAAATAAAATTTAAAATTAGATAGAATTAAAAGTAAAATAAAATAAAACTAAAATAAAATTAAATAAAAGAATTCCAGTCTAACCAACATTCATTGATCGTCGTAAGGAATTACAAAATTAACAGAACTACGAGAAACTAAGTATAATAGAAAACGGAAATTAAAAAAAAAACGGAAACTAAATTAAAAAAAAAATTTTTTTAATTAAAATAAAAATAAAAAAGCATGGGAAAATAAAATGCAATAAAATAAAAATAAATCAAATAGAAAAAAGTCAAATAAATTATATTGAAAGAAAATAAAAACAAAAGAAAATAAATAAATTAAATTAGATTAAAAATAAAATAATAGAGAGTTCAATTTACATAAAATAAAATAAGCTTAAATAAAACACAGTACAATTAAATTAAGGGGACAGATACCTGGGAACGGCCATATTTTCCCTGATTTTCATTAAAATTATTTAAAATGGTGGGCATTGTAGCATCGGCGTCACTGACCTGAATAAAAAACCCAAAAATTTTTTTGTTTATTAATATTGCAATTTCTATATGAATTAAAAACCAATGAGAAAAAAATCGCGGAATAAAATGCCTCAAAAACAAAATGAATTTTGTGGCGAATTGTTCTACTATTTTTGCTTCGAAAAAATTATTTTCTCGAAAAGTTGTAAATTCACATAGAAAGTAATTTCATAAAAATGATGTGTGCAAAATTTCTGGAAGATCGGTCAATAACTTTTCGAGTTATCGTGTACGCCAATTCGAAAAATGAAGTTTTGAGAAAAACGCGTCTAAAATTTGAATACATGAAAATTCCTCTCCCAGCACTCGAACGCAAAGAAGAGAGTCGTCACGGTTGACGATCTATAAAATAAGAAATACTTAAATTTACGTTCTTAAATTTTTTTGACATATCCTTAAAGGATTATACTAATATTTTATGAAAAAAAAAATTTTTTTTTCGAAAGTTTACAGATACCTGTTTCCTTAAAAAATAAAATGGAAGAAAGTGAATTATTATTATTATTTATTATATTAGAAAAAATATATAAATATTAAACCTAATTACATATAGGAGTGTAACTTACAATGGCCATCGACTGAAAGAATTTAAAACTAAATCAAATAAAACGAAATAAAATACTATTTAATTATATTATTGAATAAGTAAATTAAAACCGCATAAAATGAAGTAAATAAAAAAGTGAAATTGAGTAAAGTGAAATAAATGAAATTGAGATGAAATAAAATTGAAAACTAATGAAATCGAAAATCAAATAAAAGAAAAATAAATTTATATTATATAAAAAAGTAAAATAAAAAATTGCAGTCAAACCAATAATTATTTCCTCGCCTTAAGAAATTATGTCGTATGGAATTATGAAAACAACAGCAACAACACTATTTAAAATCGGCAACAACATCGCAAATCACCAAGCAATTCCATTACGACAACTTCTACAAACGCAAAATTTTAAATATCTTAATTGATGTTTATTTTTTTGTTTTTGTTTTTGTAAATTTCACTATAAGCTCTTCCTTATCTTCACTGTGCGTGCAATTTTACACAATAAAAAACAACCGCTACCCATCAACTTCAACTGCGTAAGGATGCTTCTTTGTTTGCAATGTTATTGTTGTTGCTTTATGCTGCCACTTTTGCTTTTTGCATGGATGAGTGCCAATAAAATTGATGTATGACGCCTTAAGCTGTCAGCTGCTAACCGTTAAGTGCGCATAACGTGTTGCGCTTGTGTTTGTTATTATTGTTGGTTTTGTGTCTTGCTAATCGGCGGCGGCGACTGATTGGCTGCTTGGCTGATTGGTCGGCTGGCGTCTTTATTTCGCACCTCATTTCAATCCAGGAACGACAGAGCGTTAAATGGTCATAAAAAGCCTGGTAAGCATACGTACAACAACAGCAATAACCACTATGTTAAGGCGTAAGAATAAAATGGTTAAGTACTACAAATGCATTAGTGCATGCAGTGCGCATAAGTGCAACGTCATTAATGTATGTATTTATATATGTGATGTGTATATGTGCGCGGTGTCAATAAGCTGGAACGAATGGGTTCTTGTGTGGTATGTTTTGGTGGTTGCGAAATTTCCTTGAGTTTCATAAACTGACTCTTAAATCTGTGTACATACAGGTATGCATATGCTGTGTGGCATGAACTTGTACCAGCTATGTGAATAATTCAAATATATTTTTGTGTATTTGTGTTTTTTTTTTGTGTTGCATAAATCAAACGTTTGCTTAGCGCTATAAATATGCATTTGACATTGATTTTTGTGTAGGTGTCTTTGATTTCATATAATTTTTTACCTCCACTCGCCTTCGCCTACCGCCAGTCCCCAGTGTTGCTTGAAATTTGACAGCCATTTATTGACTGCGGCATATCTGCAACACGTTGCGAGCAATTAATTTTCCAAGAAACGCTGCAGCAGTGCACAAAATATCTGCACACCGCAATTCGCCTAACAATCGCCTCCACTGTAAGGAGCAATCAGTTTTGCTAGGCTAACAATAAAAGCAGCAACAAAATGATAAAAATAAAAACGAAACAAATAAACAATGCCAACAATAGCATAACAATTCGATTTGAGCTTTTCGCTTGACATGTTTGTGACAGCTGTTGCCATCGTTTGTGTGTACTGGCAATGTTGGCTGCATTATTGCAATTTTTTGTTGTTTCATTTTTCTTTTCTCTTATTGTTGTTGCTGCTGTTGCTGCTACATTTGCAGTTATGCTATTATTTTCCCATTCATTGCAAGCCAATGCTGGTTGGTGTTCAATATTTTGCTATGCATTTTTTGTTAACGAGATTTTTTCTTGGTGCTTTGCTTGGCTATGCGCTTGTTATTTTACGGTTTTCTTTGTAGTTGTTTTTGTTGGTGCTGACCGCTATGGTGGTGCACGGGCACTGGCACTGGCACTGCACCATGGCATGCCCGTTTCGTGCGCAATTCGTGCCGCGTTTGACCTTTTCAGCTGTCAATGAATTGGTTTGCCGTGTCGGGATTAAATCGAGTCAAGTTGCGACGGAAAGAAAAACAAACAGGCAAACATGTAAATAAAAACAAAAACAGACATGAAAAAAAACATCAGCGAAAATCTCAAATAACAATAAGTAAAGTTCTAGCAAGCCTTACAATGTTTTTCAGCTTTACAAAAGCAACTTTACAGCAACAACTGCCAGCCAACATGATTTACTTACTCTACGCGTTGCTCCATTGCAGCGCTAAGTTACATATAATATAAATGTGTATTTTCTTTTGTAATTTGTTAACTTTGCATACATATACACACACACACACACACACACGCATGTATGTATATGCAAATGAACTACCATCGATCGCTCGTCTGTTGATTTATTTCGCATTTTTATTTATTTACTTTTTATTTATTTTATTATACACATAAATTTGCAACAATAATCCGTTTTATATGCAATATTTATTTCTTCACATTTTTTGTGATTTCTATGCAAAAGTATTTCTTTACAGCATTGTTTTATAATTACTTATTTAGAATTAAATAAAATATGTATTCAATTAAGTTGGCATCTTAAGTCTTTCGTTCCCACATTTGAGGAATTCAATACTGACTGTCGTTATTTATATGCCAGCATGCGCTTGGATTTGATACGGGTTGCTGATGATGTTGCATAATGTTGGCATCTTTTATAATATAATTGCTGTTGTGCTTACTGTTGTTGTTTTACTGACTACCGACTTACTGGATATTGTCTGCTTTGACTACGATTGTACACTTTGCTGCTCATGCACTCAGTATATTGGTTTAATCTTAATTAGCAATATTTTCTTTATATAAGACTGCTGAAAACTGGGGGCATATTTTCTTGGGCTAAACATATAGTAATTCGCTTATTAAGAGCAGAGAATTGCTGGGTCTGGATTGAAAGTAGGAGGAATGAAAGTATGGGACGCCTAGAGACGCACGACAGTCTTAGCTGGCTTTTGCTCTGTCGGGGAACAAGCAACCAGAATGGGCGACCTCATAACACACACGGCCACAGATGTAAACAACCTGAGAAAAAGGAATAAACTTTCCATTTCCTCTGTGAAGGCCCTCCCTTATGGAAGGAGAGAAATTCAACCTTGGACAAACCCCTGTTCGGGAGTCTCGAACAACTATCTGGCTTACACGTCAACAACCTAATAAGATTCTTAAACCGCACAGACTGGATTTAGTCATACTGTAAATAACCGTTACAGAAGTTGACAACGAGGATGTGGAAACAAAATGAAGCGGAAGCACTAGTTGGATGGCTGCAGGAGTCACCACTTTAACCAAGCAGGAGGAATGATTTGTTGTGGAGGAAAGATTTTGCAATTCTGTCTAAAAACACACTACCCTTTCCCATCGGGTTCCGCGTTAAAAAAAAATTAATTATTTGACGCAATTAATCAACAAACATATTTTTTTCGGAAAGTTTTTTTGTATAAAATTTTCTTACTGATTTAAAAAGAATATTAATAAGAAAAAAAAATCATTTTTTTATTGAAATCCAATTAAATCCAAATCCCAACGGAACGAATGAATGCATTTAGTCACAATAAAATAAGAAACTATGATTTTATTTCGCTTAGTTTCAACAAAATTTGTAAAATTCTTTCCCAACGGGAAGTCTTTTATATTGACGAAAATTCTCAAAATCGTATGCGACAAAAAAAAAACGAAATGTCAAAAATCAACGCCATTTTTGAACGACTTCAAACTTACACTTCTTTGTACTAAAATTAAATGGTCTATAAAACTGCATAGCCAGAAGTTTACTAAAAATTCTAATTGAAAAGCTTAAAATTGTGTGAATGTTTTGAAATTTTTTTAAATTTTGTACAAAGTGAGGAACTTTGATTTACAGGGTTTTTGTTATGCAATGTACTACACTTCCATAAAAAATTTAGGAAAAGAATTAGCGAATATCGGAAAAACCTGAAGGGCTTTAAGTATGGGAGCAAAGTGTATGTAAATAAAAGGTTTTTCAAACGACGCGCCTAGATGTTGTTTTAAAATAAAACAAGTACACATTTTTATCCAAAATACGATTCTTAGCAGTTATATGTCAAAAATGGTACCATTTAAATGTCCATCACGAGCACGTCTGCAGGGGAAATCCACCAAACAGTCGATTCATGATTGCCTACAGCAGCAATATACTCAACAGAACGTCCAGTTTTTGGTCTAGCAGTTCTTTTTCTATCCTCGACAGAACCAGTTTCTTCAAAGTTTTTCACCAACTTCTGAATTGTCGACTAATTCGGATGATTATCTTTACCAAAAACACAAGAATTTTGCGATATATTTTTCTTAAAAATCGACGGCAAATGTTAAAGATGACATAAAAAAGCTACCGTCTAGGAATTATTAACTACGGCGTGACTTTTGCCCCTTTATATCTGTTACTAGCTTTTTATCCGTGCCACTTCTCTGGTATGTGATGCGCATCCTATAACTAGAGAGCTCTATCATTTTCGTGCTGGAAGTTTTCCGTTGTTTGCTGAGCGGCTCCTAATATTAAAAACACTTTTTGCAGCATAGTGAGTCTTGAGCACGCGCTCAAGCGCATGTTAGTCACACATGAACCAATCGAATGTGGCGGTGGTGCCATTCAAATAGAGTGCGCCTAGAAATATGCAACAGTGCCAATAGCGCAAATTGCACCATCGAAATTTTGTTTCCCCGTAATAATTCAATTGACTTGGTCTTGCATACTTTAGGCGCATTCTTAACTATTTCATATATCTTGGGAAAAGCTTTGAAGAACTTTAAAAATTTCAAAATTTCAAACTCATATCTACACTTGCAGCAATCTTTTCACTGCCTTTTTTATTTTGTATTTTATTTTCAAAATATCATTCAATACTTTTCTCAGTGTAGCAGGCCAACAGAACGCGCACACATATGCACATATGCATGCTTATGTGTAAGAAAAAAAAAATAAATTGAATTGATGATGATAAATTGCAAGCTGACACCCGAAACCTTACGCCGCAGACGCCGTGGTCAGAAAAATGCACATGGAACAACGACAACAACTGTAGTAACAATAACAACTAAAACTACAAGAGTGCTTTTAAAATCGACAATAAAAGCAATAACAACAACATAACACTGTATCCGTATTACTTGTATGTATAAAATATTTTATTTCGAAATTAATTTTTAATACAGCAACTAAGAGGGGAACGACGGAATTTTTCGTGATGGAATATTTTGAAGAAATGAAGCAGACGAAGAGGAGATGGGTACACCAATATGCGCCCAACAGTATGACAAAGCAACAGATGAAGCAACGTGGTTGCATTAAAAACTTGCCAGCTATATGGCTACATGAGGCATGCAGGAGTGTGGTGACTGCGGTGCAAGTGGGGGCATCCGTGCTTCAGCGGCTGAGTAGAAGATTACCTTCATTGTGGTTTAATATGTCCGCAAGTGGATATATATGTATTTATGCAGTAGGCATATCAAGCCACAAGTGCATCATGCCTACAACAACAGCAAATGGAATTCACATCAACATCACCATCACTGGCAGCAGCCGCCGCGTGTGACCACAGAATCAATGTGCCGTTTGGTGTGCGACGCAGGTGCGACAATGGACGACGGCCGACCACCAGCAGTCAGCAGCCAGCAGCCAGCATAACCAACAGCCTCTAACCGCATACGGTGTGATACGGTGTTCGATCGGTTGCTTGGTATTTTTTGGTTTGATTTTTTGTAGTCACTTTGGCACACACTTTCACTTTTTACCAATACCCGCCCGCATTTCAAAACTCTGCCTCAGCGCTCTTCGTCGCTGTGGCAATCTCCGCAACGCCCCACCTTCTTTGTTGATTCATCTGCATTCGATCGTATTGGAGTTGAATAAATTTATTTTATTTTATTTTGTTTTATTTATTTTTTTTATAAATCTTTTTTATTTACATCACTTTTTTTATGGCGGCCGAATGCAATGCTACATAGTTGCTGATAATGCTTCCAATATTGTCGTTGGGGTGATTGTTAGCGTTGCCGTTATTTAATCAAAAAGGCGTGAGCGGAGACTTAATATTTATACCTGAATACATACACACGTACTTGGGAATATTTGTATACGGCTATATTTACAAATATATGGCAGGCGTGTGGCTTTTCATGCTTACACTATGAGATACGCTCATTACTCTTGTTAAGATACATATACATGTACATACATGTAAATAGTTGTGGCTGCATGTATTGAGTTTCATGTTGCAAGGATCGTGTTAATGTAACAACAGTGGATAGTAACAATCATGTGGATAGTAAGAGCGATATACATATATATATGCCGCTTTAATATAAAAAACAAAAAAAAAAAAAAACTTTAGAAAAAAAAATAAGAAAAATAAAAATAAAAAATGAGAGACCAACATTTACAGAGTGATTCAGTAAGAACGCAGATTTCCTTTTATAATAAAATGCAAATGCATTTGATTAAACAATGTTTTTTATAATTTTTTGGTTCGTTCATTGATTGTTCACAATAATATTATAGCAGCTCGACACATTGCAAAGTTTTTACTATAGTTTTGTAATAATATAGTTTATAATACGACAAAAATCGTGTAACTTATAGTGTCGAGCTATGTGCAACAGTTTAAAAAATTCAAAAAATTTCATCAACATTTTTCATAAACGAAAATTTCTAAAAATAAAAAAGAAAGTTTTAATCTTTGTAACCAAAATTGTTAAAGAAATTTCGTATCTATAATGCTAAAGTTAATTTAATTTGTATGCTAAATTGAAGTATCTGAAAAATAGGGTTGATTTTAGAAATTTTTGTTTTTGCTCGCGGTCTTGTACATTTTCTCCATTTCAGGAAGAATTTCGAGCATTCGCTTTGCTTCTTTATTCAGTTTGGAAAAGGCGGAACTAACAGCGCAGTTGTTAAGGCCGAAGATGTCATACGCCAACAATTGTACGCTCTTATAAAAGATTGTGCCTGAGCGATTAAGTTCTGCGGCTCGCACGAATCTCTCCAATAGAAGGTTAAAAAAGCTGTCTGAAACCTCGTTTGCTATCAAACGGCTCGGAGTGGTCCTTCCCAATTCTCATGGCGCTGCTGCTATTGAGCAGAGTCGTCTTGCATAGCCTTCGTCCTGCTCTTCCATAGGGGCGGGTCGCAAATGAGCGAGATGTTGAAAAATATCGCTTTAATGAGGATTATTGCGAGACGCTCGTCCACGCAGTGAACAACAGTACTTGGGGACGAAGTCTCTCTGCCACAACAAATCCAACACCGAATTTGCGCTTCTTTTCATGATAGCTGCAGTAGACGTAACAAGGTCCTAAGTTTTTCTTGCCGTGCCCCATCCATCGACTTGAATGGCATTTATGTCAGCCTCTACTCTTGCGAGGACATCAACTGTCCGGGCAGAGGCGGAGGCATTAGGGAATCGGACATTCCAGGTGCAAGCCCTCAAATTATACGCCTAAGTTGCAGGGGTCGTTATCAGTATAGGAAGTTCTCATCCGAAGCTTTGTTTGTGTTTTCATTGGAGGGGATTTTTACCAGCAATCCTGGGATGCTTCGCCCTCTCAGCTTGGCTCGCTCTCGAATGGGTATTCGGAAGCTACCCAGAGGATACTTGCACTAAGCCCAGAAGCTCCGTGCTGCTTGGACCGTATGCAGAAGAATCATTCTGGCCACTCCCAAGTTAATGGTAATCAGGTACTTTCCCCACTTGCGTGGTATTCTACACACGGACCCATCCGCCTTCCTCCTTGTTGTATTACAAACTATGTATATAATTATAACAAAGTAATTAAAAATTACATAAATAATAAATAGTCGAAACCATGCAATATGTCGCGTTGCTACGTTGCACGTACACCCAGTGAAAGAAGTGCAATGGTGTCGCTGTGTGGCAAATAGCACAGTCCTGTTGAAACCATACTTTTTCAAGCCTATGCCATCTAATTCAGTCCATTGAGCGATTGCTCCGCCAGCCCAAAAACGTTGTGGGGGTCAAGGTTTTCTCTTGAATGACGTCATGTAGATTTTCAGTACGCCAAAGTGTTGACTGTCGACTCTATTTACTGGTTATGTTGACTGAAAATTTCACGCAAAGCGCGAAATACACTTCCTGCAGAACGACCATTTTCATAAAACGTTTGGATGTGAAATTGGCGTCGCGTTTGTTCAACTGAGTATCGCTCCATCACAAAGTTTGCCAAAGACTGTAGTACCAATTGTCTGAAAGAAGAAAACAAATAATTGCTGTTCTGCGTTACTCTTTATGCATTCTAGTGAAGAGGTTGAGGGAAGTTGAAACGTTCGCGAATGTGTATGCTACGAAATGGCGTAGATGGCACCAAAGCTAATAACTAATGATTGAACTTTTTGTAGCCATAATTTCTTAAAATTATATACACTTTATTGTAATAACTAGATAACCAGCGAACATTGATTTTTAAGACCGAACCGAACCGAAATGAACTTCCGCCAAAATCAGTATAAGCCGAACCGAATCTTTTAAAAGGTTCAAGTATTAAACAAGAAATGTTTTTTTTTAATTGAGTGGTTTTATTAATAAAAAGTTTTCAAAATATGTTACAAAAATTAAAGTTGATAACATTTTTAAACAAAGTAACCAAAATGTTCGGCCAGGGTGCGGCCGAAGCGAAGTCGAACTGAAATTTCGGGGCCAAGGAAGGCGGAAGTCAAAGTTCGATCGTTCTTTAGTAGTAGTTAACGTATGTAAACCCGCAGAATTTTTAATTTTATTTTATATACACATATATTTCTTGTTTAAAGTATCATTTCGCGTGAGCTCAAAATTTTACTCCCTGCTAATGCAAGCAAATCAATTCTAGTTTCTCGTAGGATATACTCGTACAGTGCGTACTTTCGTTAAAATTTGAAGCCTATCCGCTATCACATTGCGTTATGTCTCCCTTTGTTTGACGGTCACAAGTGCGAAATTTGTTTAGTTTATTCCTAATTCCTGCGTACGAGAAAGAGGATTTGAGCCCATGCTTGCTCTTACTTCATCCGCTCTTGTTGCATTTAATGCAACTGGTAATCTTTGCCTAAAAGCTCAGAATGGGTGTTGCTACCCATGGGTTGGTCGGTTTGTTGAATATCTCTGAGGGCTCTAGCAATCGCTTGTAATGATGTATCGGCCATGGCGGGAGTATAATTAGAATTAGACCTGACCTGCGACTATTCCGCTCTGGCCAGTAGCCATTTACAATTTTCATCTTTCATTAGCGAGATGAAGTGATTTGACCTGATTTGAAATTAGATCAAGCCAAACAAATGATGTCACAATGAGGTTCCAAGCCTAACATTATCTATATAACCTAACATATGTATGATATATTCTACCCTAATGTAAAATTCTTTCGCAAATCTTGAAACTTACACATTATTATACCAAAATCGAATGGGCAATAAAACTGTGTGCCGCAAATTTTCAAGAAATTCTGCTTAAAATAGTGTGAAGTTTTGATGGGAATTTATTAAAAATTTTGGAACTTGCGCAAAGTGTGGAACTTGAATTTATGTGATTTTTGCAGGAGATTCAACTACATTTCTATAAAAAATAACAATATTATTGTATAATTAAATAAGAAATAACACTCAGAGGTTTGTCATTGCCTGTAGAGAGGCGACCGCTATTAGAGGGTGATATGGATTATCGCCATTGTCAGGTTCAACCATCCTGTTGGCTCATGAAGGCCTAAATTTTTGAATTAGGAAAAATGAAAAAAATTAAATTGATTTCTATTGCATAAAAAAAGTTTAAAAAAGTTAACTGATTTTTATAATGTAAAGTTTTTACTCGATACACGACACTTTTTTATCGATATTTATTTGATAATCGATACTTTGCTATACCATAAACAACTAAAAGTATCGATGCATCACTATCTGCCCAGCTAACTGACTAAGTGAAATTCTGACATAAAATAAAAAAAAAATACCAAAAATAAATAACATTTTGTTCAAGCTCTAGTATTTTAGTTTCGAGGTGATATTTTTTAAGGCGTTTTACTCGACTTCCAATGTTTGTACGCAGCTCTTGGCATTGCCAGATAATTGTTATTTATGTCAAACGACAAATGCCAAAATCGTTACACTCCCGGGAGGCACACTCCCGTCCGCTCCAACTGTAAAATACATATTTTTTACCGTTACTATTTATATTTACAGTTATCGTAGCAATAAATCGCTTATTGTTATTATTTTCATTATTGAAGTTGTTGTAGTTGTTGCAGTCACTTGTACGGTCTCTCTGACTTCATGTGAGCTACTAAACTTTTCATATTTATTGTTATTTTTTCCTGTATTAACTTTCATTGAAGACAACAACAGCGCACAGACAACGAACGATGTTAGCCATGGCATCGCCCTCTTTCGCCACCTGCGTTTATAATGATGAAAATGTCCCAGCAAGGAGCAGCAGCCTATTCATGTCGCTGTGATTGTTTGTGTAATTTTTGTCACCAAATTGAGTAAAAAGACTTTTGCGTAAATTTCCCGCTATAAGGACAGCAATGGCAACAGCAACGGCAACGGCAACGGCAACGGCGATGGCGCTGGTGATGGCGATGGCTACGCGACGATGACAGCCAGCGTGCCAGCAATTGCGTTGTGACCAAATCAGGTGCGCTGTTGCTGCTGCTGCTGCAACTACAACAACAACAATCACAGTTTTAAAATAATAAAAACAACAACAACAGCCGTAGCAACTGTTATGTTGCAAAAGAATGCGTGCAAGGAAAAAAGTTGTTGCTCGTCTGTTCGTGCGTCATTTCGCCACACAGCCAAATAGCCTGCCAGTCATTGCCAACCTCTTTTCATGCGGCCCACCATCATCATTGTCACTGCCATCAACGGCTGCTGCCGTTGGTTATATTGACTACATTGACCACATCTACATACTATACATACATACATCGACAAAACTGACAACATTGGCCATCAACATTATCACTCCACCGAAACAACCATATTTAGTGCTCACTCATTTCATTTCATTTGATTTCGTCTGGTTTTTGTTGCTTTTGCTGCACTTCTTTTTATTACATTTAAGTCCGTCTACTAGCAGTCCTCCAAAATTGGTTGCAAAGCACCGTTCGAAAGCGACTAACGCACTAACACCAGCACCAACGCTATCACCACTCCACCACCACACTTACACCGAATCTCGGTTGTGGCAGTTGTGGATGCAGCCACTGCCGCGGGCATGACCTAAAAAGTGCGTGCAACGAGCTCACACATGCGCACACACATAGACAAGCGCGCGAGCTAGTTCATAAATTTGCACGCACTTGTCGCTTGTACAATGTGGCATTGACAGTCGCGGCAGTTCGATTTTGTTTTGTTGCATATTGAGCTGTTGAATAGCGGTATGTTGTTGCAGTAATGTTTCTAGTAACCAACAACAACAAACACCACACGTTGCACTACACTACAAACACACGCTTCAACGCCACTGCGTCTGCTATGCCTTATGCACGTTGACAGTTTTGTGGCATGCCACTGAAAGCGCACGCGCTAAAATGGCACCGCTTGCCACAGCAACTGCAAAATATTTGATTTCCCCGCTGATTAGTTGAAGTTTGAGTTGATTTTGTAATTTGCGAAATTTCATAGAAAAAATACTTGAACTTGTAATAAAAAAAAGAATAATAATAAATAGCGAAATATGCTGTGAACTGGCGAAATGAAATTGGAGGCACTCAACGCAGTGCTAAAACTTGATATATAGGTATGTCTAAATTATGAAAATTACAAAAAGGGGGGAAAAAAGCTTTAAAAGTGTATAATTTTGAAGGAAACTGAATTTTGTATCAGTTTCGAAAATACTATACCACCTCAAAATTTTTTACCAGTTTTCACTATTTTTGTTTTATTTTGTTCTAAGTCTCATTCTTCTTTTTATGAAATAGCAAAATAAATCCTAGTTTCAACTTTATGCGCGACACAAATTTAAGAAATTTTTTTATATGAAGAAAATGTGCAACACCATCACGAAAAAATTATCAGCAATCAACGAGGTTTTTTAACTGCTTCACACTTGCATTTTATTAGGCCAGAGCTAAATTGGCTATAAAACTGCATACTAGAATTTTTTTCTAAAAATACCAATTAAAAACGATGGTTCTGTGATAGTTTGTAGATTTTTTCTAATTTTTGTTAAAATTTTGCAATTTGGATGTGCATGGTTTTTATAGACAATGTGTATGCTTTTATAAAAAGGCAAGAGAAAAAGGGAAGAAAAATAGTGAAAACTAGAGGAATTCTTAAAGAGCCGTAATTTTTCTCACGGTCTATATTCGGCGCACCTCAGGACATGAAATATCTTCTTCTTCTTAATTGGCGCGATAACCGCTTACGCGATTTTGACCGAGTTTAACAAAGCGCGCCAGTCGTTTCTTTCTCGTGCTAACCAGCGCCAATCGGACACACCAAGTGAATCCATGTCCTTCTCCACCTGATCTTTTCAGCGCAGAGGAGGACTTCCTCTTCCTTTACTACCACCAACTGGTACCGCATCGAATACTTTCAGAGCCGAAGCGTTTGTATCCATTCGGACGGCATGACCCAACCAACGTAGCCGCTGGATGTTTATTCGCTGCGCTATGTCTATGTCGTCGTAAAGCTCATAGAGCTCATGGTTCCATCGTCTGCGATATTCCCCGTTGCCAACGTGCAAAGGTCCAAAAATCTTACGCAGAATCTTTCTCTCAAACACTCCAAGGGACGCCTCATCGGATGTTGTCATCGTCCACGCTTCTGCGCCATACGTTAGGACGGCTATGATGAGAGTCTTGTAGAGTGTTAGTTTTGTTCGTCGAGAGAGGACTTTACTACTCAATTGCCATGAAATATCAAATAATAGAAAAAATTGTTTCTAATAGCGATCGTTGCTCTGAAGGTAATGGCAAACTCTCGAGAGCATGTCTTCTATGAAAAAGCTCCTAATAAAAAATATCTGCCGTTCGGAATCGGTTTAAAACTGTAGGTTTGTAAAGAAACCATTAAGATGCACACCAAAAATAGGAGGAGAAGCTCGGTCAAACATCCAATAAAGGGTGTAAGCCTATATATGTATGTTCGACGCATGTTGTAACTTCCAGTTAACAGAGTGTCTTTAGCTGCTTTAGGGTTCGCCACTTGTCTGATGGCTAGAGAGTTCCGCTCTCTGCTAACCAAAAAATTTCCATGTGAAATAACAACTGTTTAGTGATATTCAAGCGAAATGTTTTAAGGCGCAGAAGCAACATGCTTAAGCCAATGCTTTCGAGTATGAGTAGGGATATGTTTTTATTATATAATATTTTGCATACTTCCTGGCGTCATGTTTGGAAAAGCAGTGTAGGCGCATAACAGTTTATCAAAACGAAAATAGTGTAGTGCTGCCAAGTCATGTAAAACGTTGTTCTACTCACTACTTCATCAAAAGCATGTCCCTTTCTGGTGTAATATTATTAGTACTAAATTTTAGCATTCGTTCGTGTTTAGTTATAAAAATATCGCATATTGTCAATTTTGAAAGGCACTTGTATATAGAAAATGGGCGTGGTCGCCTATTTCAAATGCTAACTTACATACCCTAAGTCAAGCGTAAGTATTTGAATTGTGCGTTGCATAGGGAACGCAACGAGATTCCGATGGAAATCATAATTTTAATCGGATGGGAGAAGGGTGTGGTTATTGACAGATCTTATTTATTTTCAAAATCATGCTTGATAGTAGGGAATGCAGTGCAACGTTCTTTTTCTATAAGGTCTTCGTTTTTATGGAACTTAATTGGACAATAATAGTACAATAATTTTTATAGAAATTGTTTTTTGCCTCTCTATAACATTGGTAATTTTTCGAGTTCTGACCCTTTTGTATGTGTTTGTGTTTGTGTGCGATATAATAATGACCGGACAAAATAAAACTCCTCAAATCGGTACGAGTGTAATGCGCTTCTTGAGAAATTCTTTGAAACGAATTAAGAAAATGTTAATTAGAACATCCTATCTTGAGAGCTATCATAAATAATGTATTAAAGGCTACGATTTTACGATATTTCCTGCTACTGGTCCTTGAGAAACAAGGTGCCTGCCATTGGTGGCCTAACAGAAATAAATCGAAATTTTATTGCCCAATTAGATGAATTTAAAAACCAGGCAATGGACATAGCTTGCACGCAGTTATAGGGGGTGGCTGGGACAAGAGGCCTTTCCGAATATTCCGATTCTAAAGGAATTTACATGCACGCAGTCTAGAACGTAGTAGTGGAGGGAGCATTGATTTGCTCATGATGAACTCTAATATTCGTCGCCGAGAGTAAGTAGCTCACCTCTGCGTACATGAAGTCTCTTTCAGGTTGGTACTATCGTAAAGACACATCTGACTCTCCCATTGTACAAGAGATAAGAGTACACATTTACTAAAGTGTCAGCAGGCAAAGTCTTAAGTAAGCCGCTTGTTAATACATAGTAACTGTCTGCAAACCGAATTTGAATAAGATTGGTGTGTGGTCCTTTCCAACTGCGATTGCTTCTTAGCTATTGAGTAACTAACTTCTTAGTGCTGAAAATGTCATTTCAGTTAACGGTGAGCGTTACGAAGGATTGATGCGCAATTTTTTGTAGACGTTCTTTGGTTTTAGCAAGAGGGCACGCCGTGCCACAATTGATCTTTTGCACGCCATGTTCGGTAATCGTGTTATGAGTCGCCTTGGTGATATTAAGGAAATGGAATGTTTGCTATTTTGAATAAACCAGTAACGTTCAAAAAATAATAGTTTTTGCTATTTTTTCCATTTTTTAGAAGAAACCACCATATGGACCACCGCATATTTATATATTTATGTTGTGAAATTGAGCAAAGTCAGGTCATTAGTAGGTTTTTTGGAATTTATGCGACGCCATCGCCATCCCTAATGTAAAGTAGTGAATAGGCTTCTAAATAAATAGTGTAAAATATTTAAGGAGGTATATGGGTCCTTGAACGCTGTTGAGTGTTTTCTTCATATAAAAAATCGAGCAATCGATATATGGAGAAAACGCATACGACCGCTGGGGGAAATTAAAAATTAAAAAACTCAAACCAAAAAAATTAAATTAAAAAGTAAAAATTTTGATGAATTTGGATTTTGTAGAAGAATGAAATACATTTTTATAAAAAAAAAAATTATTCAAACTAAATAAGAAACAAATAAATTGCCAAAATATGTCAATAAGTCCTAGTTAGGTAGGTAGGTAAAATGGTTCAAGTGCCGGTCTGGCACTCCCCAAGTATCATTAAAGCGCCGTTTCGATACCATTTTGAGACCTCTAACGGCAGATATCTACGGTCAACCAGAGCTGTTGATGTAATGGAGAAGATTCATAGTATTTAGGATAGATCACCACCCGGAAATTTAAAGAGAAAGTGCTCAATAGTCTCCTTCCCTGAAAGGTCGTAACAGGTTCTGCAATGGGGATTAATTGACAGGCCTTTCTCTTTTGCGTATGTGCCGATCATCCAATGACCGGTAAATAGAGCTGTGAGTGTGGAAATTGATTGAAAGTTCCCATGACTTTCTAAGTCCTGCGTCTATTGTACTGGGGTCGAAAAGTTCTTGAAATAGCACATGAAGAAATAGAGCTCCATCTGTTCTGCGCTTTCCTGAGAAATAAGTTGTGCAATTCCCCTTTAACAATAGTCAGGGGGATGCCGATGGCCGGGTAGGAGGTCTCTGAGACCAATTCAGTCGACTGGAACCTGGAACCCAAATCAGAAAAATGCACACCCAAGAGATTTGATCTTCTCTTTAAAGGAGTTGAACAGTTTGGGTCTGCGCTTTGGCGTCGTCAGTGAACGCAGCTTGATCGAAAAGATTTCTGCCTGAAAAACAGTAGCAGCATTCGGCAGGTTCGGAACAGATAAATTGGCTGATTTGGAGAAAACCCTGCTTAGACTCCTGTTTCCATCTTAGAACCGCCAGTGAAGACATAAGCATCGGTACAAATTTTGTCCTCGTTCCAATCCTGCCTACTTAGAAAGATTCCCCTGGCACGACCTTCCAACTTCAGTTTGGCCATAGAGAGATCTGTCCGAAGTTCAGAGAAATGCAGTGTCAACTGTCTAAAAATATCACCATGTCTCTTCAGAGACTGCCTTCAGAGGCCAACCTCCTTTCACCTTTGAGTAGCGATGCAAGTAACAGAAAAGTCGATGGGAAGTAAGAGCAAAACGTGTAATTGCTGCACTGAGACAAGTTGCTATAGTTTTTTCATTTTATATTTAGGATTCCTTAATATTCGATTATTGTGCCGAATATGACCACTGCATTGAAGATGATTCTATATTTAAGAAACTTCTTTTTGACTTTAATCTAATAAATTTTTTCTCTTTTCGTTTCAGGTACGTAATAAATGGATATTTTTAAATTCTATTGAATTCGAAATGGGTAAGGCCCGAAGTTTAATCACGATCAATGTTACAAGCGTTCTAGACTGTATGTATTTTTGATTAGATTTAAAAACAGTTGGATTAGCAGCTCAGCTCATTTCGTAATGACAATGGCAATGAAGGAAAGCATGAAGAAATATTGCATGACTTCAGGAAACTATTTGCTCTATCTTATTTTCTGTAACATTTTAAGTTCTGCGTATACTTGTTTACATGTTTTTTAGAACATTTTAACCCTCTAGCGACTTCTCTTATCGCAGGGGTATAGAATAATCAAGACGATGATTTCATGAGAGAGAGCTAATAGGTAGAAGTGTTCTACAAAAGTAGTCCTCGTGAAATTGTATTGTATGTGTATCAAGTAGATAATTCGATGAGGTATACTTATGTATACGAATTTTACTAAATCATAACAAAATTTTACCTGTGAATCTAAAATACTCCAGAAGTTTTTTAATAAGTGGAGTTGGAATTATTACGCCCCCAAAATGGCTTTCGAACTGTGTCGTTCGTGTTGTAAAATAAAGAAATTCTTTGTTTGTTGCAAATAACAGCTGTTTCAAAGTTATTGAAAATAACGCCCTTTCAAAGTTATTGAAAATAAATTATAAGAATTCTTGTTTATCGATCCGTTCAAATATATGATAGCACAATCACCTTACTAGAAGTTTTCTACTCAACCCTCATCATAAAGCATTCATATACTGCAAGTGTCAATAAGCAACAAGTGCGTCTGCAGCATATGCGACACACGAGTACGTGTATGCAGCAGCGTAGAACCCAATCATGAAGGCGTATCGAATCAATCGAACCAATTTCAACCAGACTGTCGTCACACAGGTTGCACCAACCAAAAAACAAGGAAACTCAGGCAGGAGCTATGCGCTTGCGCCGCTAATGCATTTTAGGTATGATGAGTGTGAGAGCACGAAATCTGTGAGAGAGCGCATGCTAAGATGATCGAACGAATAGCGCAACTGCAGCGCAGGTGCATTCACTGTCATCGTCAACGCCGACGCATAACAAACTGTAACTACGACTGCGTCGGAACGCTATTGACCCGAACAAAATGCTGCAAGCCAGTCTGTTGCTTTTGCTGTTTACACGGCAACGCCGATACCGTTTTTGTTTGGGGTTGGGACTGTTGCGCAGGCGCGTACGCATCGCGGCGAATTCGCGCCATTCAGGCGCACACAAATTCTCTATACACACATATTGGTGATTGCGCGGATGCTGGAAGGCAGACAGGTAGGTTCGCTGGTTTGCTGGTTGACTAGCTGTTATTCGGTTGTCTCTTTGGCGCTGTTGTTTTGTTGCTCTTGCTGACCGTCTGGTTGTTAGTTGTTGGATTTTTGGTTGTTGGTTTGGCGAATGCGCAAAGTGGTCTTCAGTTGTGAATGGCGAGCCGCAAAGCTAACACCGACAGCAGCGACGGCAACGACGACGAATTCGCTCAAATATTTACTTGGTGACGGCGCGCGAATACAACAACACGTTTGTTTGTATGCATTTGAATACGTAGTGATAGTGCGCGCATTTTCTTGTATGTGTGTTGGTATTGTGCAAATTTTCAGCAATTATTTAAGCTTTCAAAAAATTAAAAGAAAATCAAATACAAAAAAAACACAAACTAATTGATATACAGACAAAACGTAATGTAATGACAAACGTCTACGCATTATCAGCGACAATAACAACCGACACCAGTCTACTGCTGCATCTTCAGCTAATGAGCATCACTACGGTCTAGCCGCTAACTAGCCCGCCAGTCAACCAGCCAACCAACCAATCAACCAGACAGCCGGCCAGCTGGTCAGTCAGCAAATCAACGGGATTTTCCAGTTGGGCTAGCCACGCTTATTTGTGCGTCGGCTACCGCATGTAACGGTGCTGCCTGTTTGTGCCTTTGCTGGTGGTTGCTTCTGCCGCGATTGCGTTGACCCGCTCCGGTCTTACTTGTTTCATTAATTGTTTGCCACCAACAACAAAAATAACATTAAGTAAATAATAATAAAAACATAATAAAAACAAAGCCAGGAAAAAAACTAGTACTAATATTTGTATTTATGACGATTTATTAATGCGGCGATATATGTTGAAGCATTTGTTGTTGTTGCTGCTGGTTTTTGTGATGCGTAGTGTTTTAATTGGAGCAAGCAGCGCAATTGACACTTGAAGATCAATTGCCTGGGGCATTTCAAGTTGGATGGAAAAATCGCATTAATTGCTAAACGAGTTTTGGACGTTTAAGAAATTTCAATTAGATATAAAATTTAGACAAGAAACGAAATAGACTAAGAAAACAACAGAGAATGAAATAGAATTAAAATAAACTAAAAAGAACTGTAAATAAAATAAAATATGCTTAAATAAGGTAAATTAAAACTGGCTGCTTATTTATTTAAATAAATAAAGTGAAATAAAACAAAAATTAAAATAATATAAACTAAATTAGAATATACTAAAATATGTAAATTAAATACAATGGAACAAAATAAAAAAAATGAAATTAAATATTTTGCAATAAATTCAGGTAAAAAACATATAAAACTAATATCCTCTATATAACATTATATTTAATCTTCACACTTATTTCGAAGAAAATGCAGATACTAAATTTTTTTATTTTTTTTTATTTTTATTTTTTTGCTCCTTCCTTTTTTTGGTATAACAAGTTAGTTTAAAATACTTTTGTTCACAAAATTTAGCAAAATAGATTTGCCAAGTGGTATTTTGGAAAAAGATCAGCTTTCGAAACCAGCAGTGCAATTGCCTAGAGCATTACAATTTGTGTGCATTTGCATTTAATATTGAGTACCTTCATCGGTAACTTTTTTAAAATAAATTAAAAAAAAAATAAATATTATTTTTATTCTAAAATGTTCGTTGCTATTTTTGTGGTGTAAAAAATTTCCAGAAATTTTTTAATCAATTTTATTTGAGCTTTTCAAAGTTTGGATTAAAGAAGTGTTGTAGCCCGAGAATCGTAGTAATAAAAATATGCTAAAAAAACAACAATAACAATCAATCAATTCTGCTTTACTTTTTACTTCCTCTACTTGCGAAGTTTTCGTAATATCCTTTTCACACATTTGCGGTTTCATGTTTTAAGTTGCATGAGCGAAGACAGCTTAGCTTTAATTTTTTAATTAATGCTAAAGCATAGTTTTCAATGAATACTAAGATGGAATATTTTATTCTTGTTTTATTTTTTTAAATTTTCTTTCTTTTTGTAATTAATTTCAATATGATTTTATCTAAGGCAATCATATGGGAACTCTGCTCATAATGCTGTATGTGCATATTAATATTCTACCTTTCTGATTAACTATAATTTAACTAATTTTTATATTTTATGGCAACCCTACCTATAATAAGTTTTTAAAAAACTCTGTTTCCAAAAACCTTCTGGTTGATACTTATGTAGAAATTTCTCACCATAGGTAGTACTGTGAAAAATGTTTTCGTAAACGGTTTGGTGGAGAGTCATGCAGAAATTTCTAACAAAAGTTTTATCCTAAACATTTTATGTCAACTCTACCTGTAATACGTTTTGAAAAACCTGTTTCGTAATCATTCTGGCTGATAGTCATATAGAAGTTTTTAACAAAATTTTAAAGCAAAAAATTTCATGGCAAATTAATATTTCTTTGAATTAATTTTTGGTATCAAAAACTTTTAAACTCACATCACTTAATATTCATATGGAAAATGCTTGCTTTTAATATTATTTGAAATATGTTGCCGTAATGTATGCACTTAAAATATATGGCAACCATATTCATGATTATTTTTTTTAATCTGGCTTATAACTATAATTAATTTACCACGCAGAGTTAAGCATTTAGCTGTCATCTGAATTTAGGTAAAAATTTGATTAGCCTTTTTTAAGTTCCTTACGCAAGATTTAGTTATTATATTATAGAAGTATTTTCTAGTTTTAAATACAAGTTAGAGTCACAAATTCTCAATTCTATGTCAAATATTCTATGACTAAGTGCGCACAAAAGCAAGACCAGCAACAACAGCAATGAGTCAACCAACCCCGATAGTAAATGGAAATCAAACACTCAATAAATGTTTGCATAAACTTACGTCAATGCATCCGTGTACATTCTTTTAAGAAAATTCACTTTTTACGTTGTTGGCAAACATTGCAAACATACAAACATATCTAATTAAATCTTCCACGTAAAGCGGGTGACAAGTGCAGTTTCATACTAACACACAAATGTATAACAAATAAAAAACAACACCAAAGTTATAATAATATCACAATAAAATACGCCTTTGGCATTACAGTGAAGCATTTCAGCCAACCAATGAGTGAAGCTCAAAAAAAAAAAATTTGAATACAAAACTCAATCACTTGCGTGTGTAACCGAAATTTCCAAGAATTTGAAATAAAAATTTAAATAAAGTGACAAAGAATACATGAAATAAACTAAAATGGACTGCATTGAGTGAATTTACATTGAATTCGCGCTGAGTGACATTCGATGAAGTGATAAAATAAAGTAAAAACAAAAAAAAAACCAAGTACTAAATATAAAAGACTTAAGCTACGAACCCGTTGCTAAAGAGAGAAAGTCAAGAGTGAGCAAATCAATTTTAGTAGCAACATTGTTTGGCCAATTGGCAGGAATTTGGTAGTGAATATTTCAGTACAACAACAGCAAAGGCGACGTGACGTGACGTTACGTTGATGTAGCAGGAGTAGACAATACGAAGAAGTGTAGACAACGTGGTAAAAATCATGGATACGGCGGGCACTTTCTCCATATCCTATGCGGACTGGTTAACGGAGCCACGGTAAATAAAAAATAAGTAAAAAAAACAGATTAAAAGTATAAATTGATAAAAGAACGCCACAATATGCTATTTTAATAATACAATGCATAAGGAAGTCAATTTTAACAATTTAACAAAATTGATATAAAAGCCTCAAAAGAATGAAAACATAAATTTGAATGCATTCAAATAAAATAAAGTGAAACAAAACAAAATGAAAGATAAATACAATAAAATATAATTAAAAAAGATAAAATAAAATACAAGAAATAAAAAAAATTAATATAAAATATAATAAAATACAATAAAATAAAGTAAAATGAGATAAAGACAAATAAAGTTTGATAAAAAATAAAATAAATTAAGTTAAGGTCATTAAAAAATCAGTAAAAGGTAAAGCGAGATTATATTATATAAAAAAATAATTTTTTTTAATATAAAATAAATGGAGATTAAATAAAAAAATAGTAATAATTAAAAAATGTAATTAAATTACATACAAATTTTTATTTTATTTAAAAAAAAAATAAATACATGAAAAATGCAAATTTGAAAATAATAAATCCAATTACACTAAATACTACGATAGTTATTTTTTATTATATTAAATGACAAAAGTAAATGTAGATTCTTAAATATAAACTAACAAAACAAGAACAATAAAATAAGAAATAAAAGCACGAAAAAGTCAAACAACCTTTTATATCATGCTAAACTACATCGAACAAAAAATTTCAAAACAAGAAAAATTCCTACTGGTTTTTAATATCTGATAATCAGGAGTTCAACTCAAACATTAACATATACATTTGCTTTATTTTGTAATTTAGCCATACCTATTTGCGTGTTTGTTTTTACTTTCGATACTCAGTAGTTTTCTTTGTCGTGCTTTTTAAAACTTTCGTCAGTCTATTCTTTACTCATAAAGTTGGCAAGAAATGTAGTATGCAGGGTATTTCACTAAGATATCTATATCTTACAGGAAAGGATAAATGTTTCCTCTAATTCGTAAAATTTTGTATTATTATGTTTTTTTATTATTTGAAATAAATATTTTGTCAAAAAACAAACAAAAAATATATATTATTTTACTTGGCTACTTAGCTTATTCACTTCTTACGAAAGCCTACGTTTCAAATCTGCAGAGCAGCAGCACACGTTTCAAGTTCATATGGATGTATGTACTATAACATATGGAAGATACTTACACCCCGCGACAAAACGATAACACTTCTGTATTTTTACCAGTTTTGACTATTTTTCTTTCTCTTTCATTGTCAAGCAAAAGCCACATAAATACAATGTTTTAATTTCATACAAATTCCTCGACCTTTTTATGTAAATTCCATGGCTCTCAGTCATAATTTCCAAAACAATTGGAGTGCTGGTATGCAGTTTTAAAGTTTATTACATTTTGGGAAAAGTTTAAACAAAAGTTTCTGGCGTAGAATTGTTTGAGTATATGCAATGCAATTGATAAAATTTGATAGTCAATTGAACTGGTTACTAATAGACAAATATCGTAGCATACTAGAGAGTAAAAAAGAGGCCTAGGGGCATATTTTTGTAACAGCCTTCGTCAGCATACTTTATACGACCTATGTAAAGCTCAATTGGCATTCCTCCTATGTTCCCCTATATTTCCGTTCCAACTCAAACTTCGTACAGTCAGTCGTACTAAGCCTGCCTGCTAATTAAAAAAGCAGCCTCGGCCCGAAAGTTTATCGAAGTTCGACTTTAATGATTTATTTTCACTGCATCGCTTGTCAGCATCTCGATTTCTGCCTTTTGCTCTGCTATTGTAATAAAAATAATATCTATATACCATTATTTGAGAATAAAAGGCTTATCTTGGTATGCTATCGTAGATCAGTTTACATAATCTACAAAAGTTCTTCATGAAATTATCTCCATTTTAGTAGAGAATTTTGCAACTTTATCGCGTTCATCAATCGCATTTGACTTAATTTTTCATTACTTAATAGTTTTTGCTACTCAAACATTGAAAAGGGTTCACTTCAACTTTAGCAGAGGTCTGTTAAAGGTCTGTTCACTATCAAACCTGAAATGCTCATTACCACTTGAGGCCCGCCTCAAATTTGTGAACTCATCATTATTTTTACTTCACGCATTGTTATAAAAAAAAATTAATGCATTTTTGTTTTTAAGTATATTTTTCAATATTTTTTTTTAATCTCTATTTCGCGCATTCGTGCTAATTCATGCATTTTACTTAGCTCAAAAATTCCACACATCTCATATCTATCATTCGTAGTTTTCTCCCTTTGAATTTGCAAAATTTGCGTAACTTTAGTTTTTGACATCGATAGTGCGCCTCGTAAGCAAATGAGTAATGGCTAATTTGCTCATTTTTTTGACAGCACTGGCAGTCTGTCAGTCGCTTGTCATTTAGTGACCGCCCCGCGTGTATTTTGCGTCATTAATCGCTGCTATTAAGGTTGATGTGCAAACTTATTTTTGTTTTTTGGATTTTGGTTTTTACATTTTCTAGAGGGATTTAATTAAAAGCTTAAATTAGTATTAAGTTTTTGTTTGTATTAAAGTTTTAATATTTTTAATGGAATTATGTATGTAAATTTCTTATTTCTCATTGCCAAATGACACTATTTTGCGCAAAAATTTTTGTTAATCAGCGCACTATTGACACAATATTTTTATTTGAATATAATGTAGTGTTTACACACACACATGTAAATGTATATGCATATACTAAAACATAGTTGCAAATGTATGTACATATACGCACATAAATTCCCTAACATCATTGCAAAATGTGCTAACTGATTGACAGCCGAGTTGTTAATTAATCGCATCGCTTTGTGGCTAATGTTTTACGTTGAAAATTGCATCCCCTGCCACGTTGTGCTTTCATCTGGCCCACAAGCTAGCTCTATCTAGGCTGCTTACATTCATTGATGCTAATAATATTGCTAAGCCGTTTTATCTGTGTACGTGTGTGAATTATAAATTTCCATGAAAAACCGTTCAGTTCGCATGAATAATGTGAAATATTCATTTGTGTCTTGATAAATGTATATGTACTCATTTTTATTACTAAATACTAGCATTTTTATAACTATAATTCGCGATTTGCAGGCGCTAAATTTTCAGAATTTAGTTCAGGGTTTCCCCGCGCGCGAAGTGCTTACAGCTACTTATAAATTCAATAGAAATGGATGCACTGTGCATGAAAATAAAACCAAAAACACGAAACATGCAGAGATCTGTGACAATTCAATTAACCCTCCAAACAGCATGGATGTTGCAGTGTAGTAATTTTTAGAATAAATTATTTTCTAATTGAGAGAAGGAGAGAGATGTGCGAGATACCGCTGCAGTGTAGAATAAATCACAGTTTTCTGTGGGGAATTTCTGGGAGTCATGTACGCGCCAACCCTCACTACAATTCTTTGGTCAAGCCTCTTCTCAAATGTTGGGCGTGCGCCTTGATGTTGTCCTACAAATAGAGGAACCTAAAATTTTCGTCTGCTTTTGAACGATAAATGCATTTATGAGAAACGTTTGTATAGCAAAAATGCACTTATGTATTTGCCCTGCCTTCAGAGTGGTGCACGCATTTAGAAAACAAAAGAAAGTAAGACCTATAAAGCTATATTAATCTAAATGAAACCTGCTGAAATGGCATTATGTACAACAACTCTCCTTTTTGCTTGCGTTTGGCCGCGCTCCTCCTTGTGCTTGTAATGTGCGTCTTGATAATGCTCCACAAATGGAGGGAGCTACAGCTTTAAGCCGACTCCGTTGGTTGGTTAGAGTGGTGATTCATCCAGAATCCAACTAGCGCTTCCGCACCATTTTGTTGCCAAATCCTCGTTATCAACTTGTTTACCAGTTATTAGCGGTATGACTATATACAGTGTGTGCGGTGTAAGAACCTTATTAAATTGTTGACATCTAAGCCAGACAGTTGTTCGAGGCTCTCGAACAGTGGTTTGCTCAGGGTAGGCATTATGTCCTTCCATAGGGAAGAGCATTCACAGAGGAAATGGAAAATCGTGTGAGGGATGCCCATTTCGTCTGCTTGTTCTCCGACAGACCAAACGCCAGCTATGACTGCCGTCAGTCTTCATGGCGTCCAGTGGGCCTTAACGCTCTGCTAATTCTGCGTTTCGTCTGGTCTTTCCATTTACAATCCGCGATTCGGAGGTATTTTAGGGAAATCGTATTCTTGACTGCACCTAATGGTGTGAATACCGGTTCTGCTAGAGCGTTATTCATGGCAGATCCCCCTCTTGTCAGGTCATCTGCTTTTTCGTTGCCTTCCTTTTTTCGATGCCCCGGTACCCAGATTAAGGAAAATTTATGGTTTTCGCTCACGGTGGAAATGCTATTCCTACTTTGTTCCACCAGTTTAGAGGTTATTGTAGCTGAATCCAGTGCCTGGATTGCAGCTTGGCTATGCAAAAGAATAGCGAGGTTGCACTTAAAAGAGAAATCTGCGATTAGTAGCCTACAAGCTTCCCCAATTGCCAGTACTTTCTCCTGGAAGACACTGCAGACATTAGGGCAACGCACAGAGTTTGCAATTTAAGTCTATGAGAATATATGCCACCCCCAAAAGCATAATCCATTTTACTGCCATCTGTATAGACTGTAGTGTAGAAGTTGGTTAGTGAGAACCCTTATTCCATTCGACCATAGATAGAAAAAGAGTGGCAAAATTCCTGTTGAATGTTACCGTCGGGACGATGTAGTCAGTCCTCTCTAAGGTTAACTGAGTTTTTCGTAATAATAGACTTGCATGACCATACGTTTTTTTTCTTTCCAGCGACCCGCTTGATTTAACCTAAATGCACTCATGGTTCCCGTCTTCTTAATATGTAAGTCTATTGGAATAACATGTGTCAGTGTGTTGAGAGCCTCCCTAGGACATAATCTGATTGCACCGACTGTTATTGCACAGGCTGATCTTTGTATTTTGCCGAAAAATTTGGTGTTGTAATCTCTCCCTAGAGCTTTCTACCAGACTGGCGACTCCGCGCATCCGTGCAGGAGATATTTTTTATGAGGTGATTTCTATGCGGGGAGAAAAAATCATACTTTTAATGGTCATATTGAGTCCATAACTCGCTTCAATAAAACTATAAATTATTGTAATTCATTAAAAAAATATTTAAAAAAAAGTTGAAATCAAGCTTCCTTTCGAATATCTCCCTTCTTTACTAAACAGATATGGCAAATCCGACTTCATAATCACATTTTTTGTAGCAAAATCAGCAAAACAAAAAAAAAACGCTCTCTCAGCTCGCAGAGACTTCGGTTAGGTGCACTAGAGGGTTAAATCACAATTTTTAATAGTTTTGCGGTTTTTCTCCAGATCTTTTGCATATTCGAATGGCTTATGGAATACCTATGAGCTCTTTCGAGAAAGCCATCTGCTAAAGTTAATTGTTAATTCAACAGTTATAGGCAGGTCATTACGATATTATTACAGCAGTAATTTTACCTATATAGATTATATTGGTAATTTTTGTCTCAGTATGTGGAAAGAGTCAACAAACAACCGTTTTCTCTATAGATACTTACACAGTTAATTCACAAATAATTATTCAGAATGTTTGAGCAAGAGATTTTGTACCACTTTTTAACACAACCGTCCTTTTCTATGTCACAATTTGCCGAGTATTGACGTAGCTGCGCAAAAATGAATCCAAAGGGCTTGGCTTCCAAGTCGTCAATCATATCTGGTTTGTGGCTTGGCTTGTCTGCCCAATTACATTTTTTTTGTGCGACCAATTTGCATGCTGATTACTAGAAATGTTTCGCTGTCCAAAACTTCGTTTCAAAAAAGCAGAGTTTTGTGTACTGTGTGGCATGTTTGGTGCAACCTACTGAAACATATTACAGCATTTTGGCAATTTGTATTTACGTGGGAAGTCTTAATTATCAATAACTTGTCGTGTAAAACAAGAATCGAAATATGAAATTTGCCAAACACTTCCCAAAACTTAAAACCCTAAACTAGCTTGATTATAAAACGATTTTAGAAACAAACAGTGCCCTTATTAAAATTATGGTTAATTCAAATCAAAAATTGGTTAAGAACTGGCTGAGTCATTTAACTTTTCATGACAAGAAAATATAAAATTTTTGGCTACACAACTCAAAAATGCTTGCTTGATTGTTGGCATGGAGGGATAAAGATGTGACAACCTGAGTAACTCAGTCAGTTTTAACTGCTTTTTGAAAGCAAAAAAAAAAAACTTTCAACTTAATCATTATTAAAGGTACTTCTTATGTCTATTCAGGATTATTAAGGCTTTTTATAAAGTAGTACGAGAAAAAATAGCCAAAGTTGGAAAAAGTGAAGAAAGTTAATAAAAATTGTTTTTGCAGTGAAAGTCTAAAATGAATGAATTAAATTAATTAGCATATATACACCCTTCGAAAAGTCAAAATATCTTCTTTCTAAAATGAGGAAGAAATTAAGTCGAGTGAAAGCACGCAAAGTTGTGAAAAATGCCTTTTTTAATAGTAAGTGAAGAGTATTGAGGTTTTCGGCACATCTTATATTTCGCTTGTTTCTTTATTCGACAAGACCTACCAGAAATTTACTTCACTTTCCAGGCATTCCTACTTCATTCGCTTTTGTAGCACTGTGTTATGCCACGCCAAACAGTGCATTTTCGATGCGGTTTCCATTGGTAGTTGATGAGCCATTCATAGACTATCGGCTCTCTAAATTGGATGACTTTATTATTCACTTAGTCACTGAGCCGGATGAGACCTTTATCGCTGAAGACTGGTTTGTGAAAATAATATCTTGATTCTGAAAATAAAAACCTACAATTTGTAAAGATTGTTTAGGTTTAAGTCTAATTGAACAGAAATGTTAAATACGGCGACAGCTGGTTTAGTGCGCTGCATGTGCGCGATTTTGTTCCGTCTCGTCAAGTCGTTTTGTCTGCTTTAATTCAGTACTATGGCCCATAAGGTACCTAGCTAAACGCCTAATTTTGTTGACAGACAAATTAAAAATGTTCCACCAATAGCCTGCGATGTATATGGTTAAAGATGGCGCCATCCGAAAACCGCTACTTACTCATACTGTGTTCTTGGCCAATTTGACAATTGAGTGTCGTTAGCGCTGAAAATGAACAAACCTTTGTGTGCAAATGTATGCAGATGAATCTGTGCACTGTTTACTTTACATTCTTGGCTTTCCACTTACTTTTGCTTATTCTTCCTCTTCATCTTCTTTTTGTTTGTTTATTTTCTGTATTGACGACACAAATTCTATCAGTCTTGACAATAGCCAGTACTTTAGTATATAAATGAAATAATTATCAGTAGTTAGTAGTAGTTATCAGTATGCACTTACAAGTATGCAACATCTGGCACACGTAATATATCAGAAAATAAAATATTAAAAACTAGTTAACTCTACTTCGTTAGATACAAAGGCTTATCATTTTCAAATATTTGTTCCATACCAGTGTACGCTGACCTCTGACAAAAATTAGAGTGCAAAAAGATGAGAACATTATTGTAAAGTACTTTTCACGTAAACCTGGGTAATTCATTGCTTGGTTAGTATCACTACGATATGCAGAATGCATAGGTGTGGCCTACATAAGACCGTTAACCGGCTCTCAGTGATTTTGAAGGAATCAATTGATTTGCTGAAATAATCAAGGTTATAGTAGTTGTTTGTCTATGAAAAAACTGAGACTGCACTGATGACATAGGAAAAAACGCAACGCAGCCCTCGCTCATTTTATTTCTTTGCCGTCTGAACAACGACTGATTGGAAGAGCATAAGGATACGTGTGGAATAGGCTGGCAGAATTCTGCTACTAAATTCTCTATGGCGTGACAGCCGAAGTTACTCATACAATTTTGCTTCGAAACCTTGTAATCTATCATTCTTGGTTGATAGTAGCATCGCCTGACTATGTAACCCAGAATTCATAATTGTGTTAGGCACTATTTTAGTACCGCTTAAAGAGGTCATCAAGCCATACCTTGTCTAACGTATATAAATCGAATCATGCAGTGCATAAAGATTACATAAAATAGTGAACATTGCTTACAGAATACGAACTAAGGTAAAGAATTTAATTGTAATAATAGTAATAATAATTTGTAATAATTTTAATATAACATTGACCAGTAGTATGCCACAACCTGGCAGCGATTTGAGGCATATCTTTTGTATGTAGTAGAGAACACTAAATATTTATATTTAATTTTTTGACAATGTACCATTTTTTTACTGCAGGAGTATACTAATTATTAATTCCCTGCCAAGGGTATGAACTCTATAGAGATCATTGCTGATGCTTCCTAGTCGAGCAGTTGGTATTGGACTACAAAATAGGTATAATTATGATGCGCTACCAATTCGTGGCAAATTCTTAGACCGATATTCTTTCCCGGCTTATGATGTGCGTCTTGTTGTCTTGCAAATTAAACATTCCTGCCGTTTTCTGCGGGGAACTTTTATAAAAACGTGTACATGTCAGAGGTACCCTGGGAGGCTTTTTATTATTGCTATAGCTTAAAGGAAATAGTTTCTCAAAACTTTTTGATGCTTCATGTATGTGAATAATAATTTCCCCGGACCATACATGTCGGAGATTTAAACTTGGCGAAAAACTGACTTTCCTCATGGGGTTGTGCAGGATTGGTAGCTCAGCTGTAAAACCAAAATACCCAAGAAACGGACAACCCCGCCCTTGTCCAACTAGCAGCGACACTAAATTGTAACGTAATACTAATTTTTTTTGGGATTCATTTTATCGTCAAGGACAAAAAAAAAACTATATTAGAAGAACTTATTGCTAAAATTATGCAATTTATTGTTTTTTGAAGTGAAAACTTCTTTAGAATCGTTGGGAGTGATTTGGGAAAAAGTGAAACGAAAAAAGCGACCAACTTGGCTACGAAGCGTTATATTATATGTTGATATAAACGTAGCGACGAACTAAAAAAAAATAACTTTTATTTTTTCTTGTGATTCGAACCAAGGATTTTGGATCGGAAGCTCACATTGCTAGTCGCTCGGCTACCGCGTCATGCTGTAGGTGCTGGCCTAAAAGTTATTTAGTTACGAAGCGTTATATTATATGTTGATATAAATAATTTTTGTGAGCGTGTAATTCTCAAAAGGTTTATTAGGTTTATTATTTAAAATGTATTGACTAGGTAGTGTGGTTATCAGCTTAACATCTGATAGATCCTCCATCGGAGGACAACAAATGTTAAACTAATTTTTGGAAATGGGCGGAGTGTTTTAGGGGCTTGCTCTCCACCTCTGCCACGGGTTGACCCGGTATTGCAGTACCGCCGGGATTTCAGCCTTGAATAAATACAAGAAAAAATGTACTAATACATTTAGCTTTGGTGGGAAGAGACATAAATTTTTATATGAATACAAGTAGACGAAAATGGAAGAAATTTGTAAGTCTGTTTCTTCGGTCCGTTTGGGTATTTTTTTTGACAACATCGAAACCAAAGCATTTGTATCATATTTTATCTATCATAAGCCACTCGTATCATTTGTTGAAATTGAAAACATTGAGGATGAATAATGATAAAATGAAGAAAATAAAATATGAACTTTATAGCAATATTATAATGAACCTATAATTATCCCGCTCCTAATGCTGCTTTCGTCTTATTCTCTCTCAGTTTGTTTTACGGAAGGTTTCACTTCTATCAAGTCTAACCGTTAGACTGGTATTTTTTTTTTTTTAATTAATTTAAATTCTTTTTTTTATGAACAGCTATCATCGCCAGTAAAATAAAATCTTGAACAATCAACACGATTTTAGAACTACTTCAAACTTCCTTTTTATTGTATCGAAATGCAATGGAAAAATTCGTATTAAAAAGTGTGAAATTTTATGGAATTTTTTTCTGAATTTGAAATGTGGATTTATATACAGTGGCTCAATAAAGAACTCGGACAAACCTTAGTTAAAACTTTGTATAAAAAACACTGCTAAAATAAAGGCAATTTGAAACAATATTTTTTCGATTTCTAAATGCTTTATTTATATAATTTAAGAAATAACAACAACATAAGATAAGTCGTGCGCACTTCTTTTACAATAACAAAAAACTTTCAAAATGAGGAGAATTCACGCCAAAAAAGAACTCGGACATGGAAATTAATTTTACTTTAAAAGCCAATAAAAGTAAAAATTAATATTTTGTGGGAAATCCTTTGGATTTAATAACAGCATTTAGTCGTTTTGGCATTGACTCCACCAAATTTCTGCAATCGGAAGGATCAATTTTAGCCCATTCGTCCTTAAGAGCAGCTTCGAGGTCCTTTTGGTTTGAAATTTTGTGATTTTTGAGTTTATTCTCCAAATGCGCCCATAAATGCTCAATGACGTTTATATCAGGGGACTGTGGTGGAGTTTCGAGCACTTTCGGGCAGTTATACATCAACCAAAAGCAAACATCAAGCGCCTTATGCTTGGGGTCATTGTCTTGGTAAAAATAAAATTGTTCCTTTATACCCAATTTTTCAGCACTTTGAATTAAATTTCATTTTAAAATTGAAAGATATTGCTTGTGTTCCATTATGCCATCAACAAAGCAAAGCTTTCCGGGTCCGGAGGCGGACATACATCCCCAAACCATCATTGAACCGCTACCGTGTTTAACAGTGGTACGCAGGTTTTTCTCTTTCAGCTCCTCATTTGGCTTCCTCCATACATACGACTGCCCATCTGATCTGAATATGTTGTATTTGCTTTCGTCGCAAAATATCACATCTATCCAGAATTTAATGTCCTTATTTTTATAGGTTTTTGCAAAATTAATTCGTTTGTTTTTATTTTCCCTACTAATCTAGGGTTTTTTCTTGCGACTCTGCCATTGAGGTTGTTTTTTCTTAGAACTAATCGCAAAGTTTCTGGATTGCAGTCAATTTCAAGATGTTCTTTAACTTGTGTTGTAAGTTTTGGAGCACTTAAATGACGATTTGCTCTGACTTGGTTTACTATCCACCGCTCGTTAGCGTCCGTAAAAAGCTTTGGCCCGCCTGTTTTCATTTTGTTTTCTACAGATTTGGTTTCTTTAAAGCGTTTTATAGTGTCACATACAGTTGATCGCGGTCGATTTACAAGTTTTCCGATTTCACGCATGGTTTTTCCATTTTTGTGTTGCTGAATAATTATTTCTCGCACTTCCACCGAAGTTTGGCCACGTTGTCGACTCATTTTACAAAAAAGAAAAAAGAAAATGCGTACTTGACACAATTTTCTTGACACAATTTACTTCCAAAACTGTCGATCGTTCCTCAATTAACTATATATCATTTAAAAAATAGGATTCCCCCATTTAAACTGTCAGAAATTACGAAGTGATGCCAGATGTCCGAGTTCTTTTTTGGCGTGAATTCTCCTCATTTTGAAAGTTTTTTGTTATTGTAAAAGAAGTGCACACGACTTATCTTATGTTTTTGTTATTTCTTAAATTATATAAATAAAGCATTTAGAAATCGAAAAATATTGTTTCAAATTGTCTTTATTTTAGCAGTGTTTTTTATACAAAGTTTTAACTAAGGTTTGTCCGAGTTCTTTATTGAGCCACTGTAGCTCGCTGTTGTAAGAGAATAAACTATATTTTCATAAAAAATATATTCAAATTAAATTAATTCCACCAGAAACAAACAAATTGCTAGAACTTGTCAACAAGCCCTTGTGCTATAGTTATTTGACACAGTGTATGAGCAATACAAGTCAGTTTGATGTTTGGCCATTACAAAATCTCCCTTAAAAGCTATATTTTTAGTAAGAAAATTATTAATTTTTGAATTATTCTGTACTCCGAACTTCCAATAACTCATCAATATCTCATTACCTGCAAAGTTTCACTGAAATTATTCGAAATACCGTATAGAGCAGCAATCAGTAGGATATTTCTAAACATAAAATTGGAAAATTGAAATCAGTGTACTTTTGGAATAGTGTAAGTTTCCAAAGGTCATCTAGCAACCCTTTTAAAAAATTTATAATTTTCATGAATTTCGTAAATTATTTCTAGGTCAGTTGTGCTCAGCTGAAGACACACTAATTGGCTGTCCGTTTCGCAGTTGTCATTTCTTCCCAGCTATGTTCTTCCTATAATTTCATTCATGAAAATTATCTGTTTTTTTCCTTAATAGTGCAATGCAAAGTCCCTTAAATTAATTTTTCTGTAGGAAGGTATGCGGATATCTTCTACGTGATTAGTCCTTTTTTCTCTGCCTTTCGAAATGAGGTTTGTTTCCCCGTTTTTTTTTTTTTGTTTTATTGCTTTTTCTCTTCTTTTTCCATTTAAATGACCAATGAATCACTTAAAGTGCTGCAGCAACACTTTATCAAGAAAATGTAATAGTACCTACATATCTTTGCATGAATTTGCATGTGTATGTGTGTATGTATGCAGTTAGGCATATGCATTTTTGCTGCGGCCGAGCGTTGTTGTCTGTTGGATATTTGGTTTCTCACACCCCTTCCTAGGTGAAAGATTTTGTTGCCACTCACCCTTTAACTAATAAGCGCACTGGGTATGCACAGACACATACGCGCTCATCCTCAAGCCTCATATACATACAATATTTCATAGTTATTTGAATATCATTGTGGTTGCGCTGTTAAAGGGTTGTTGCGCTTTATTAGCGCTTTTTGTTGCTGTGGCTACGGCTGTTTATTCTTTACCTTTTATAATTTTTGATTTTTTGTTATTGTTTTGTTTTCCCTAAAGATCTGTTATGTCCTCGCCATCCTTTCCTGCCACTGTCCATCAGCTCGGCGTTATGCAAATGTAATGGTCATAAATTAGAATTGGCGGCAGTGTAGATATTTGGGCAAAGCCTCTGGCCATCTGTGCAACATTGTACAGTGATTGCACACATACATATACAAATATGTGTTTGAGTGTATGTGTGTATTGTTGTGTGTACATAAAATATTTATTAACGATTCAGCCACCGTTAGTTTTGTGTTTTTAGTAGCGGTACTTCCTACCGTATGCTGGCGGATAATGCCGTGTGGCATTTAAATGCATGGCTGGTAATTTATTTTTACATATGTTGCAGGGATTTGCTGTTGAAATGTACAGTTAACAATTTAACAAATAAGGAAGTCGTAATACGGAATTGCGACAAGTGGTTCCTTAGTGCCTGCCATCTGTTAGAAAATTTGATAACTACTAGTTTTGGGTTTAACTTTTTTTTTCGTTTAAGCGAAAACTTAAAACTGCGTGCATATGATTGAGATATTGTTGATATTTTTTGTTGTGAGGCAGCAACGTTAAACGTCCCCTGGATGAGTGCATCGCTGCCTCCCAATCAAGATACCAGGTTGATACCGTTTACATCGACTTTTCTCAGGATTTTGATCGGGTTTTGCATGCAGTATTCATTTAAAAATTAGCCTGCATTGGCTTCCACTCAGCCTTCTTGAGTTGGATTGCATTTTACTTGCTCAGCAGCCGTTGTCCGGCTGTCGTCGACAATATTAGGTTCAGTCCTTTCATTGCTTGCTGTGGGGTTCCGTAAGGTCGTATCCCGTTGCCGTTTTTTGCTGTGTTTATCAATGATATTTACTCTTGCTTCTCGCCAGCTAGATTCGTGTTGTATGCGGATGACTTTATTCGGCTATCACTAGATCTTTCGAATCTGAGATGCAACTTGATTTAGATAATTTTGGTAACTGGTGCAGGTGTAACAATAATCGTCTATCTCTGAATTACCTTTTCTACACGTGCCTCTGTTGTAGATACTTCGTATCACATATCTAGCATTCCCCTGCTACGTTCAAGTGAAATTAAGGACTTGGATTTTGTTTTTTTGTTTTGGTGGGTGAGGTAGGGGTCAAAATGTTTCGCACTTACAGCGATCGTCGTTTACTACTGCGTTGAGTGATGTGGCCACTAACACAATATCTATTCCTCTTCTGGGGAGACTCTCTTACCGAAACTACTTTCTGCATTTTTTTCGGCAGGATCCAGAAAGGGTTTGGATGTAATATTTGATTCGAAGCTTATTTTTGCTAGTCACATAAATTTTGTTATTACCAAATCTTACAAATCTTATGCTTGCTTTTGTTAGGCGTTATAGCTCTGATTTCTCCGACCCGTATACCCTGAAGCTTTCTTATACGGCGTTTATACGTTCCAAACTTGAGTATGCATCTTCCATCCTAATTTTATTTTTTACTTTCATCCACCAGTTAATCCGTGGTGCTGTTGACTGTCCGGTGCTTCTTGCGAGAATTTTCCTTAATATTCCCTAGTTTCTCCCCTTCGTAGTTTGGAGTTTTAATATGTTGGTCTCTCAAAATACTCTTATTAAAAATAAATAAATAACTGGCGCGTACACCCTTTTTGGGTATTTGGCCGAGCTCCTCCTCCTATTTGTGGTGTGCGTCTTGATGTTGTTCCACAAATGGAGGGACCTACAGTTTCAAGCCGACTCCGAACGGCAGATATTTTTATGAGGAGCTTTTTCATGGCAGAAATACACTCGGAGGTTTGCCATTGCCTGCCGAGGGGCGACCGCTATTAGAAAAATGTTTTTATTAATTTTGCTTTCACCGAGATTCGAACCAACGACCTCTCTGTGAATTCCGAATGGTAATCACGCACCAACCCATTCGGCTACGGCGGCCGCTCTTATTACTGGAGTCCTAATTGAGTTTAATAAAATTTCTAAATTTGTTGAAATAGATTTTTAATTTTCAAAAGATCGCCTATTGCAATTTTTGAATATTTATTGTAAATAGTTTACCTGTACTTTTCCAAATATTTATTAACCATAAAATTTGTCTACTTAGGCTACACTGCCTTAATAAATAAAAAAATAAACATTTTGGAGAGTGTTGCTGAAATGACAGCTCTTGGCCGGAAATAAATCCGGTTCACTCTGATGGCGACGATTGACGGGGCAGCGCTTTGGATATTGCTCATAGATAACTTATGCTTAACTAAATAAATAAATAAATAGTAATTATGGATTGCAACACGGCTTAAGGATCTACGAAATATTGCTCTTATACATACAAATATAAGTTAGATTGGGTTGACCTGGCTGACGAAAGACCATCACCTATTGGTCCTTAGTGGCACCAGATGGGGCTTGACCCTTACGTTTCCTTGTAGTAGGCTTCTTGTAATAAGCCTTTGTTTTTTGCGAATCTAAGTAAGCTCTGAAGCTCTAACCCCGAGAGACATTCTAACCTCTCATATTGTATACCTCCTAAACATTTCATTTGGGTTCTAGCTAATGCAGGGCAAGAACATAGAAGGTGTTTTAGAGTTTCCCTCTCTTATAGTTCATTGTGAAATCTGCCGCTAACAAATTGTGGCCTGTGAGTATACCTACGATAGTTCTGCTTTCCTTTCTAGACAGGGCTAGTACGAATCAGGCGTATTTATCTGCATTCTGTGTACACTTGAATTTCGCGTTTTTGCGAGTGGCTAAATTATTCCACCAAATATAAGTCAGTTTGGCATTACTAAATCTTCGTTAAAAGATATAATTTTTATGAACACTTTTTAAAATTAAATCTTTAAATTTAAAATTATTTATGCAAGTTTATGTCTCGGTACATCTCTTTAAGAGTAGTACTGGGAGAAAGAATAGATTTCGAGAATATACATATAACTTGTTGGATCTGGATATTCCCGACTCAACAAGTGGGGCAGGATCAGCAGTGATTCTTGTATTATCTTAGGCATATTTTCACATATTTTTTACGTAACAAAAATAACTGTTAAAAGAAAAACATGAACTTCTTTTATTAGTATTCACAAACTACCAGATTTTTTGTCCTATTCACATTCATGTTTGTTCATAAAATATTTGTTAAGGCATGAAAGAGTGCCCAAACTTCAGAATTTGTATAGCACTATACTAATTTTTGAAAGACTTTCTTTAATTTCAAAATATGATTTTGCCATTTTGATCCCATGATATATTTATACGCCTGTACATTACGCTTAGAAATTTCGAGCGATATCGTTTAATATATGCACGCTTGTAGGTATGTATACACTTTACATCTAAGTCGGCCCTTCTCAGCATCGCTGGTGGATTGTTAACTACAACTGTCGTCAGTTACTACATACAAAAATGCCATAATTAAACTTTACATTGTACCTATGCAGGTGTGTTTGTGTGTACGTATGTATGTGCATATACTTTATATGCATGTTCGTATCTAATAATACGTCTAATATTGGCTGATGTCCCCGGCTACAAAATCTTATAAAACACACGTTCACACATACATACAAGCATACATACATATGATACATGCATAAATATGGGCGAACAAACTCAGTTATGCCGTGTATGCGTTTAATACACCTGCAGCTGCGTGGTCCATTTCTTCGGCACAAAGCCAAACATATGTACAAAGGCTATAAGCAAACGCCTTGCCGCTCATCCGAGCCACAATAAAAATTTTCATTTAGTAAATTACGAGTAACTTGTGAGTGAGATTTCATCTCGGTCAATATGGTACGAGTACGCCGCTTCCCCACTCCATTGCTTCGCCACAGCGAGCACAAAACGTGCCCCGGCGTGCACAACCTACCAATGAAATTTTTTCGTGCGTCACTGATCGCGCCGATCGCCTAGTCCACTGATTGTCAGTCTTTTAGTCGGACTTTCAGCGCCTTAGCGTATATTTTTTCATATCCATATGTATGTATGCACACACGTATATTAGTTAGTATGTATGTATGTATGTGTTAGTACGTGTTTTTGTGCTCATGCATGTTAATGCTTATGTATTTGTGCTTGAATGGCGTATCTTAAAATTTGATTTTACTGCTGGCTGAAAACATTTTCGGGTGTGGGCAATAAATTTCTCATTCGTATCGCATTAATTAACAACATTATCGAAGTTAATGTTCAAAGCGAAGAAGAAGAAGAAGAAGCATACGAAAATGAACACAAAATAAAAAAAGACGGATGCTTAATACAATGCTCACACGTACATATATTTAGTAGATGCACAAAAAAAAACTTAAAAAAAATATCCAATGATGAAAGGGTGTATCACAAATTACAATAACAATGAAATTAAAATTTAAATAAAACAATTTGTGTTTTTTTCCAAAAAAAACATACATTAGGCGGGAAATGAATAAGAGCAAAGAGGAATAATACGAGGCTCGTTCAATGAGTATTTAAAAAAAAGTTGGAAAAAAAACAAAATATTTCTAGTATAGTTTGAATTCTATTTTTAATCCTTTCACTTCTATATACCTCTGGAGGCTTTTCTTCAACTCTTTCAAAGAGTAGGAAAAGTAAGATTTCGGAAGGTCCTCAAATTGGATATTTGTTTGTGGGATGATAACCTCATTCAACGTAAATCATTTTTCCATGGGCTTCAAAGGCAAAAAAACATATTTTTCAATTTCAATTCAACCATTGGGGCCTAAATTCCTGTAAGAATAAAGTTGCCTTGGCGTTAGCTGGATGGCTCATAATAAATCTGCATATCGCCAATACCAAAAATTAAACTCATTATTTCTGTTAGTTTTAGTGTTTATCTTAAGATAGGCCCGAAAAAAAATTGTGTTTTCTTGGCGCTACCCCTTAAAATTTTAGCTATGGCTAAAAAAATTATGCAACTATTTTTTGGATTTTATGCCGCCAATGCTTTGAAAAATAAAAACTAAAAAACTTATAAAATAAATAAAAAAATATATATCTCTTTTGTTATTTATGGCATAAGAAATTTTGAATAAAATGCATTGTTATGGTTTTTGTAAATGTCTTTCAAATTTAATATTAATTATTATTATAAATTGTTATCTTACGTAGTTAGTTGCAGTTTTTTCACACCTTATTCATACATATTTAGTTCAAGCTTGGATGAAGATCAGAAAAATAATTTACATTTCAATTTTTAGTAGTGTTATGCACAAGGGGGTAAGAACATTGGTATAACTTGGATATAATTATATAACCAGGTATTACTTGGTAAAATTAGTTCTGATAAAAAATACTCCTTTTAAGCACCAACCAATCTTTTGAATAAGTGTGAAATTTTTTAGCAGCTGAGGTTCCGACTTCTGACTTATTTCTGGCGTTGAAGTTGAATTTTAAGCTTTGATGTACTAAGAGGCTTATAGTAGAATTTTATTACAAATATTTTTCTGGTACATTTTAATGCACTCTACCCGCCTGTTATGAGTATTTTTGGCCTTTGCTTTCTCAATAGATAGAAGTTAGAGGATTAAAATTTTCTACAAAAATGTCTTGTTGTTTTTTCCATCGAACCGCTGAGCGCATCATACATCTAAAATGTAAGATGGTTCTTATGTTCTTTGTTTCATATGCCAATTTACCCAACGAATTTGCAAAAAGGTGAAAACTAATTCACTCCTGAAATAAAATTCAGACATAAACTCTCAATTCGCTGAATTACGCCGGTACACGTGTATTGTTTTTTTGTCCTTTCTACCAGAATCCATTGCCGAAACCTTTTTTGTTTGGTGTTGTACAACACTATTTTTTGAGAAATCATACCACCCGACTTCGAAAACACGACATGTCTTTATGAGCGAAATTTCTCAAAATTCTATCTCTGTAACTTTTATTTTGATTGTCTTAAAGCTTTGGGAGGAAGTCTGGACATGTCTCTCTTCTCTTTTCCTCTGTTTTAATTTTCAAATGCATGTAACTCTTCCAGTCAGTGTTAGCCAAATTCAGTGAATACTGTTCATAATAAATTAAGCTGTTGCATTTATTTCTGCACTGAGTGTAAGCTTAGCTCTTATCATATCAACATTTTCCTTAAATCCACTTCCTCATGCAAAATTGCGAGCATTATACTTTACGGTATACCTGTTCTTCAACTATTTCGTGCACTTTGAGTCACCGATCACTTAAAATCACATCGCAGGTTTTGACAATAATTTCGAGTCACAGTCACTTTTTTCGACAGCTCGAGTTCTAGTCAACCTTTGTGGTTTAAATTCAGATCTAAATTCACCCAGTAACTATTGTAAGAGCTGACGTGCTATATACAGCGCAACCTTTTACCTTAATCGGTGTTAGACCTTTTAAATATAAATATTTGAACCACTTCACTGTCACATTTTCCTTTTTTATAATTCAAAAACAAGAAAAACTTACTTCAGTCAGCAACAAAAATGATTTTGGCTCGATTTTGTATATACCATACTTATTGTACTGCCCTCGTATACACGCATGCACATATAGTATATATAATGTATAAACACCTATTTACTGCAGTATCTGTGATTAAAAAATAGAAGCGAAAACCGAAATTATTCTGTGCATTTAAATAAAAATATCGATGCTCTAGTAGCGCACATTTGACAGAGTATTACATCTACGTTGCATAAGAATGTGTTGATTAGAGAAAGAGTGAAAGGCGGGTTTCATTTTAGCTTATTACAGACACGTGTTTTGGGAGAAGTTCGAGCTTCCTATTTATTATACGTATTTGGGACAAGATAAAGTAACCACATTAATAATTTTAGCTGTTTAGTAGCAAAACTATGGAATGAAAATTTCCCAACTTCCCAACTTTTATATTCTGAGAAAAATATATGAATTACTGGAAATTACCAGTTTTACGGTAGAAAAAGGAAATCGAACATTTTAATTGCAGGATTTTTTTTTTTTTTTTTTTTCAAATGCTATAAATTCTTCATACCAACAAAAACCATACTATTTACAAACGAAAATCAACTTCATACATTTTGTGACTACTGTTTCTTATTAATCAATATATTCTGCTGTGATTTGGCATATTTTTAACCCCCAAATTCAGCTTCAGGAAGTGATAACAATCGCAAGGTATATCCGGTTAATATGATGGATGTTCCGTTCAAAAATTTTGATTTTTTGCCAGAGATACACACCCGACTCTTGTCCTTTGAATATATAATTTGATCGCCAAGTTCAAAAGAAATGCCATGATAGTTCCTTGTTTAAAACTTAGTTGATTAAATATACCAAAAAATATCACGCAATATCGATAGTTATTTGTATCCAAAAGACGTAATTAGTACGAACAAAAAAGTGCGCAAGATGGCGCCATCAATTTTTTATTTTTTATTTATTTATTTATTTAAAGTTCGGTTTGGTTTGGAATAAGGAATTTTTGAAAAAATTTAATTTTAAAAATATATAAATTGCGTGAAAAAATCGTATTGCTCAAACAACTTTTATCCAAAGAAATTACAAATTTAATCTAAATCGAAAAATTGCATTAAAAAATGCACATTACAGAGAATGGGCTCAATAGTCCCCCTTTCTGAAAGGCCTCCACAGTTTCTGGAAATGGGGATTAAATGGTAAACCCAGATTTTCTGCGTAAGTGCCTATCGTCTAATAGCCGATAAACACAGCTACAAGTTTCAAAATTGAATGGCGGGAAGTCCCTAAGACTATCTGCGTCCTGCGTCTATTGTACTGGGGCCATAAGATTCTCAAAATACCACACGAAAAAATTGAGCTCCAACTATTGTATTTGCACATGTTTTTCACATCTAGTTAATTTACCACTGAAAAGTTTTGCAAAATTATCATTATACTGGGCCCTTAGTTTTTTTTATTTCTAAAATGTTTAGTTTAGCTTAGAATAGAAGAAAAACAGAATGGCTTTTTGATTAAATCTGATTTGTACAAAGCGAGAATATTTAATTTAAAAAAAAAAAAAAAAAAAAAAAAGAGAAAGATCAGAATTTTTTTCATTTTTTTTTCCGCATCTTATTTAGAAGGCTGGCAGAAAAAACCATCTCCAATCTATACGTCCCTCCAATTGTGGAACAACATTGAAATGATTTTGAGTGATGTAAATCTTTATTTTGCCTTTTTCGCGCTCCACAGATTTTATGTATCTGCTTCTTTCAGAAACTGCGATTCGAACTTTATCAACGTTTTTTTTATTATTCCGAGTACATTTCCGAGTACAGTAAAACTTGTTACATCAGTCGCTGTATTATCAATAACTTATTTGCGCATTTTAGAGAGAATACTAAGTCTCTCAGCTGTCTCATTATAGCCAAATAGTATTAGTAAACTGACAAAAGGTCAACCCGAAGAGGAAATTCACAAAGAGTTCGCAATTGAGTTTCCTCTAAAGGGCAATTTCTCAATGTCTAGTAATGTGGTTCTGTACTCTTGTGAGATTAAGATATGATTTTGCAGGGTATTGTACTTCCTTGTAAATAATAGATTCTTTAGTTCTATAATAACAGAAATTTCTGTTTAAAATATTACTTTATACAGCATCAAAAGCAAGCGCTTTTCAAACGGCCGTTAAAATTTTAATCCGTCATCTGCTACCAACGAAAGGACGAAAGCATGACCTTATTTGATGTACATACATACATTCTTAAGATTAATCAATTTCAATTTCTGCCTCAGCTCAGGCGCATTTGAAAGCGCATTATTATATGATACGCATACTTCTATAGACTAATTCACATGCATACGTACATAGTCGCATAAGCATTGTGTGATCGTCATCAATTTTCTTAGAATGACAAGGCGTAAAAAGTTTCCGAATGGACTGCGGCGAGTTCAAGTTGAAGCGCGTGAAGCAGGACAACACGGACAAAACAGCATAAGTGCCAAGTTGCAAGCTGCAAGCTATCGCAACACCAGCACACAAACAAACAGAAAAGGTAAACATTCGTCACAGCACAGCCGCTCATTTGCATAATGCTTTCAACGTCTTTCGGGCATTTCGCATTGCGGTCGAGCGCAACGCGCATAGTGTCCTTTTCGAACCGCCTCGCTACATTACACTCCGCTGCCGACCGCTCACAGTCATACGACGCGCCTTACCTTTTTGATATCCTGCAGCATTTGCTGAAGAGTCGCGGCCAGCGGCGCGTTCGCTCTTTCTTTCTGCACACCGATTTGCCGTTTTCTTTGTATATCAGTGCGATGTCATTGTACGATGTCTCGGACAACATCTTTGCTGCGCCTGCTATCTAACTTACGTGCGTAGCTGTATGTGCCTTACCACACTCCGCTGTCCGATTCAAAATGTGCGGTACACAGCAACCGCATTAAGTAGCCCCTGCAGCAGTGCGCGAAGATGAGTTGAATGGACGACGGATGGGCGCATCATTATTATGCAAAGCGCATGCGCAGCTCGGCCGCAAGGGGCATTTGCACCGCTGAGCGCACCGTTGTGATTTTGTTAACTCGGTCGATCGGTCGGTCGGTCGGCTATTCGCCTGCGCGGCCAGCAAACAACCCTTTCGGTGTTGATTGTATAATTTTTCTTTGTTGCTGTTGTTGTTGTTGTTGTTCACATAGTCGCTGATGCAGATAGACAACCAACACGCAAGTGGGAAAATTATACAAAAGATGAAAAAGAAGTTGAGCGCAAAGAAGAAGCTGTAGATGGGCAGTGGCAAAGCAAAGGAGACACTGCCGCTGTGCTGGACGAGCAACCCTTGAAATGTGATTTTTCTTAGATTTAATATTACTGCCTTTGGTATTATTATTATTTTGTTGTTGCTGCTGCCGCTGTTATTATTATTATTATTGCTATTGCTATTATTGTTATCAACTGACAGTGCGAGCCATTTGTGTCGTATAAATTTAAGACAACAGCACACCGACAGCAGCAGCAGCAGCGCACAAAGACAACAAAGGACACAGCAATGGGAATATTTTACAATGGAGCATACACATATTTCTACTTCATTGCAAGTGTTTACTTTTACACATATATACATATAATTATATGAGCGTCCGTTTGCCCTTACATATTTATACACTTCGCTTGAGACTCATTTCTGTGTAGACCATTGTGAGCGTCTCAAATTATTAAATGAAATTGAAAGCCCTCCTGTGGCCGCTAAAGGTATGGAATTAAACAACAGCAACGTGAAAACATTGCACCATACAACGTGCAACACTTAAGTTCATTCAAGTTAAAATTTATGCTGTCCCAAGTGCACAACGTATTAATCACAATATGAATTCTGAAACACCAGTCTATCTGGGAGGTTCCTTTGGGGTCTAGTATTGCGCTAGAAGGAAACGCAAAATGACTTCACTTCATATACATAGATGATTGGCCTTGGTTGGTAAGAGGTAATTGTATAGTTACATAAAATTTCGTCATGAGGTTTGTTACTACTTAGACTAAATAGAACTTCGTGTGGCATTTATGCTTTTACTTACCTCCTTGACTTGGCTTGAGTATTGGTTTTTCGCTTCATTTTGTAAAGAGAAAGGGACAAATTAGCTCCACTCCTACAAATAGTTATGGCTAGATTTAGTATGACATACAGGTCAAAGTAGTGTTCATTCTAATGATAGGAAGGTAAAACTACGAAGCAGTAGAACATCTGACACTTAAAACTTCTCACTCTTAATATTTCAAACTCTGAAAGTCGAATGACGTATACATAAGACCGCTTTAGGGGGAATCGGTACTCTCATCAGCAATACCATACCTATATCGATGGTAAAGTTTCTTGAACAATAGTTGAATTTAAGAATATTTCAAAGCGATCAGATATTGATTTTTCCTTACTAGAAATACTTTCAAATAGTTTTTTATTTTCTGTTTTTAGTATCGATTTTATATACAATATATTGCCCTCTGATTTGTAAGATTGTAATATCGTAGACTGAATAAATTGAACTGAATTGAACTGAAATCCACTACACGAAGTTACGAATTTTATAAAAAAAAATTGCTAATATGAAGCATTAGACAAACTACTTGAGAGTAGGCGCGTTAGTGGACAAAGTTCGAGTTAATGATGGGGTTAGTTGGATAGATATTTCTATGCTAGATAACAGAATAATCAGGCAACTAGCGAGATGACCCCTATGACTCACTGTTTGAAAAGAGAAATAAAGGAAGTTATCAGATAGTGGCATATGCCGATGAGTAGTACGGGGTGTCTTTTACGCTTTGCGCCAAATAATGAAAACATAGTAGAATAGTAATGAAAATGGTTTTACTGTTTTTCATAATATTCCTCTTGGAAGTCATTACACTTCTGCATTCACTTAAACAAATTTTCAAAGCATTTCTGTGACTCAAAGTTTACCGCCAACTCGAGCTGTTTAAAGGCTTCAACAGCTTCTGCTGGCGTTGAAAAACGTAAACCTCGTTTTTGTTTTTAAATTTCGAGAACAAAAAGAAAGCATTAATGACAAATATGGACTTGAGAGCTCGCATTTGGCTTGGTGAAGCGTGATTCGTCTTCGAAAACTATTTGTAAACAAATGGCTGCGTATCACTCAGAATTGACTATTTAAGCTTATCTAGTGAAACAAGCTTAACAAGATTATGATATTAATTTTTTATAGATTGGCTTAAATAAGTAAGATCGGTTCATTTGAGCAAATCGTATGATTGAGTGAAATTCTTGTCGTGTGGCGACTGACATATGTAGGTATTTTGAGCTCATCCGTGAAAAAGGAACACTCAAAACATGAAATTAGCGAGGAAGTGAGCTCTGCAGAGGTGTCACATTATACATTTTTTACGTCTTTTTCGTTGTTATGTTGCATATCTACATGCTAAAGATACCCGCAGTTATTCAAGGGTCCACTGTTCTCAAGAACTAACCCTTTCTTAAACTGCCTTTCCGGATCGATTTTGTACACCTGTTTTCTTTCAAGTACTGTGTATTGTTTTAAGTTTGCTAATCGATTTGTTGCTGAGTTACCGGACATAGTAGTAAATAAAGAGCATACAAAGTCATTTTTGCTTAAACTTTCCGTAGGTTCGTAACACATTTTGTCAATGGAAAGAAAATTTTTACACTCGTCAGCTCATTGAGTTATCTGGGTTAATTCGTTTGAGCAAAGGTTGCTTTGTCTCCGTTAACCCACAGTGTGGCCAATTTTTGCGAGAGTTTTGTGCATGAGAAGAATAATTGTTTCTTTTGTAGCTACCCTTACTCAGAGTTAGCAGTTCTCTTCTTTCTTTGACCATCGGCGGCAAGGGCAGCTTTTCCACAACGCTCTTATAAACGCCTCTAGAGGGAAAGAATTTGTAGCTATTATTTTTCCTCTCCAACGTTTTTGTTTTGTTTTTTGGCAGGCTCATCTTTTCTGGAAAGCCTCTTTATCGCCCAAAGATACTGCGTCACCATCTGAGCTATTGACGCCGCAGCAGAGTTGTGTTTTGATTTTGCTTTATTTTTGTTTAGTTAATTCTTCCGAGTGTTATCGCACATTCAAGGTCGTTCAAGGCAGAGCCCCGGTATATGGGAAAGGCTAACTAAAATTAGACGGTGGCATGCATGTGAAAGAAGATACACTAAAATAGTGTTATTTAGATTAATACGTAGACTTACGGATTTTATCGAGCTGTTCTCGCTAGAAAAGCATGTCTATCAGTAAAAAAAGATGCACCAGCTGCTACACGTAATTCTTCGCCACGTATGGTCGTTTTAAAGCATGTACACATCTTTCAATAATCACCCAATATCACGTTTAACCAAGCCCCTTGTTCTTCTTTATGGTAGTTCTCAAAGAAGTATACACTTTCGTTCGATTTACATTGATTTCAAATCAACAAATATTATATTATATATAACCCGTTGCAAAATTATAGAAGCCTCACATATTGATACGTGTTGACTATTTATCTGTTTATTTTATAAATAATTTTTTTTTTTATAAATATATAGGTTATTCTATAACAAAGGCCAGATTAATACAAGTTTCAAACTTGGTATAGGATTTATAAAAATTCCACGAAATTTCCTGAAATTTTCAGTTTTTTAACTCAGCATCTTTTTAAAAAATTAGGTACGTAGCTTTATTGCCTATTAAATTCCGTAAGCCCTGGCAGCTAGTGCTAATTTTTTTTTTTTTATTGTAAAATAATAATTTATTGTTATTTTTCATACATTAAATAAATAAATAAAGTGTTAGTTTAAAGTGGCTCAAATTCTCCTTGATTTTTGGTAATTATTTTTCCTAACCGTTTTGTGGATTTTCTTTACATAAGAAAAAATATCTGGTATTCGTTATATGGGGAAAACGCATAACACCGCCAGAGAAAAAATTGCCATAAGTCAACATGCATTTTGAGCCCCTCCAAACTTGACAATATTATATTAAAATTAAATGGAATATAAAACTGCATTCCCAGAATTTGTTTACAAATGCTGACTAAAAAGTTTGAAATTTATGGTATATGAAAATTAGTGGATGTATTTTTTATAATTTTGTTTAAAATGTCTAACTTTGAGTTATATGGTTTTTGATGACCTAAATTTTTATAAAAAAAATTAAAAATAACATAAAAACATGCAAACAAAAATAAATAATTGGTCGTTTTATAGTTTTGCAACAGTGACAAAATATGACAAGTTCAAAGGCGAAAATCCGCCTTATGCTGGTCAATATAGAAAAATATCTATCGCGTTCATATGCAGCTTACTTCAAGTGCCTTCGATAGCACTTTGTCACATATTTTGAACGCAGTAATATCTCTCCTAAGTGAACCTGCCTCATGTGAAATTTTTTGTTTTACTAAGCTACATTTTACTAAATATGTTTGTTTAATATATCGTCTTTTGCTCTGCATAGCCTCATTTTGTATACATTTTCAACGTACTGCGCATCTAATCTACATTTCAGAACTAAAATCAATTACACAAATAAGTAGCCAAATTAAAATAAATTAAAATATCTAAAATGCGTCCGCATCAAAGTTAATATATGGTAATAAACTTAAAGCTAGCAACAACAACAATATTCCCGCCGTTTATGCACCATTGTCGCTTTTCAAACCATTTTATAGGTATCCAATGAAAGACTTAAGCAACGAACTCGCTGCGCGCTTCGATAAAATTCAAATAAATAATTAAGAGTACCAGCGACAAAAAACAAAATGGATAAGAAAAAAAATTATGTATTTAATTGAAAAATAAACAAACACACTCTGCTCCAAATCTACAATCAGAAACAACTACAACAACATTTGTCTGCTAGACAGGTACACTGTACCTGCCGCTCCATGCCACTTTGCAGGCATAAATGTAAATTAGCGTCAATTAAGCCGACAACATTCGTTGCTGATAGCGCGAAGCGGTGGCGGTGCTGGTGGTAGCCATCTTTTTAAACCAAACTCTAGTGAAAACGTGCGGTGGGGCACAGGAGCGGAGGGGTGCAGATGTGACCGCGGGATAGCTACATGCGTACGTGTGACTGCATCAGAAGGGAGCAGACATTCGCCACTTCAGCGCCATATACTTTAGTGGCGCGCGGGCTGGATGACCCCAAACATGGCGATCAACGTCAATGATAAGCATGCAACAACAACAATATCAGCAGCAGTAAAATAAGGAAAATAAATATGCAATCATACATGTATATGTGTGTGTGTTTGTTTGTTTGTTTGCTGCTTTGTATATTGGTGTGTAAAACAGCAATCTCAGCAGCATCCAGCAGTGGTCGCCAAAAGCATGCAGCCATGCGGACAAGCATCCAGGCAAGCTCCCCTCTGCTTAAGTGCATTTTAATGGGGCGGCCCTGACTGATGGATGGAAGACACCAGCGATCGGATGCTGTTGCTGCTGCTGCGTTTTTATGGACGTCGGTATGTTGCTGTGTTGCAGGCCATAAACTGAATTTATTGCGTTAGTTGGCACGCACGCACCACAGCGCATACACGCATGTACAAGTATGTGTGCATATTCACATATGTATGCATGTGAGCCCATTTAGTTGACTTGTTGTCAACTTGATACTGAAAAATATTCGCATGGTGTATTGCACTTGAAATGCCAGCGCGGCTAAAGCGCATACTACGTGGATGTGTGCCTAGTAGTTTTTGGTGTTGCTGCCAGATTTTTCTGCATTTTATTTTCCTCATCTTCTGCTGCCTTTTATGACCACTGCTATGCAAAATCCATTAGTTCAGCTGCTGTTGCTGTAAAGTTGAAATTTTATTAATTGAATTGATCGGTCGCGATGAGAATAACAACAACAACAGCAACAACAATTGTCCAGCAGCTGCAGCAATCATTTAAACTATTGGCAATTGGCGTCGCAGTGATTATTATTGACTACCCACCGTTACTGTACCGTGCCGTGCCACCACCAGCACCACCACGCACGTTCACACACATGCTGTTGCAACCACCAGGCAATTAAATACAAAAGTTGCACAGTAGCCGAACGGCAACCCACATTCAAGCATAAGTACTTTCGTTATGAGTTTCTTCAAGCATTTGCAAGTGTGTATGTATAGGTGTGCATAGTTACCAAAGCAGCTGGCTGGCGGATAGACTAATTGCCGGTGCGACCAATCAATTAATCGATTGGCTACCGCAAGCTGGATATGTTAATCGCCAGTTTGTGGGATATTTTATCACATACCACAATCGATTTGGTTTTTATTTCAATTCGAAATTTTGTTTATTAAGTTTCTGCAGAGAAACTCGCTGGGGGTTCAAAAAGCTAGGTCAGGAGATGTATATAAATATTTTACTTCAAAGAGCGTGAATGCGCTGGATAAAATTTTAAATTAAATAGCTTGTGAAAATTAATTATAAATTAAGAAAATTTGTTATTTAACAGAGCTCGTGCGGCTAGCAGCAATATCAGTGATATTTGTAAAAACAAAAATTTGCAATTTTTAAGCTTGTTCATAACTGTTTAGTATTAACTTGTAACCTTTTAACGTACTATTTTTTGCAACTGACAGATTTCTTTGATATCCCAATTCCTGAAGTTTTAAAGGGCGCTAAAGTCAAATCTGAGACTAGAATTGTAAATTTCAAAATAAAATATAAAAATATGCTTATAACAGTTTCAAGTATCCCAGCATGTGAAAAATGATCTAAGCAGATATTAAAACAAATGAATGAAACTACATTATGTTGCTCTAAAATTTTTTGCCTATAATAAGCAAGAAACCCTCGTCGCATCTGGAAAAATGATAATTTTTTTACTACCAAAAAACCTAAAACGTACTCTTGATAGGAAAACTAAAAAATGTAATAAAATATGTGTTAGATACTAAAGGGATTCTACCTTTATTTCAATATGTAATCATGTCGATATGTATGGAATAGCGGTCACGGCTTCGCTGATAGTGCTTCAAGCAGTCGGTCCAATTTTTGATGACTCGACGCAATATGTGGGGCTTATTCCGGCAATAGGGTCTAGAATCTTTTTTAGCATTGCCCTCTTCCAACGCAGTTGGCTTACTGCCGTAAGATAAGAATTTTAGGTAAAATGATCGCCCGGCCAATTGAGGTGTGCTCGCCGTGAGATGACCCAGTTACCAAATTTCTCCTTCACAACTTCGAGTGATGGTAACAACTTTCTTTGTATGGCATGAAGCGCCATCTTATTGGAGCGACAACGCGGTTTCATCGATTTAATCACACTTTTCTGGCCACAGAAAGTTGCTTAGTATAGTTTTTAAGAGTGATAAAGTTATTGTTTCTGGCCAAAAATAGCGTTTCATTTATTCATTTCCTCAATATGAAAAAATCACCAAGCCCACCAAAACACGTCTGGCCTTAAATATCTGGAAAGAAAAATTACAAATATCTGGCAATGTCAACATACAGATGTGTCAGGATATGTCTACAGAAAAGTTCTAAACTCAATTATGCCTGACGCGCGAAAAATTAAACGTCACGTCGTTGGTTAAGTTTTCTATTGGAGCGAGTTGTTGTAAAGAGATCAATTTAATTTGAAAACTGTCGTCAATTCTGTTAAAAACTTGGTTACTTTTAGGCTTGAGTATAATACGGTGCTCGCTGTAGCCGAATGGGCTGGTGCGTGACTACCATTCGTAAGCGATCAGGTTCGAATCTCCGTGAAACACCATAATGACGAAAAAGTTTTTTCTAATAGCCGTCGTCCCTCGGCAAGCAATGGCAAACCTCCGAGTGTATTTCTACTATGAAAAAGCTCCTCATAAAAAATATCTGGCGTTCGGAGTCGTCTTAAAACTGTAGATCCTTCCATTATATATAGATATATAGTAGAAGTGAACAGAAACAAAATTTTATAATTTTGAGATTAATTTAATGGTGAAAATTGGAAACATGTTTTTGCATTTATTTATAATTAAATAAATTTGATTTATAAATAAATAAATAAATAATAAATAAATAAACAAATTGTAAATAATAAATACATTTTTTTTTTAATTCTTTAGGTCAAACATAATTGTTTAACAGAATTTTTCTGGCAAAGAAATATTTTTTTTGTTAAAAAAATTGTGTTTGAAAAAAAAGACTCTTTAAATTTGTTTTCTTATTTTTTCATTAAAAGCTGAGACTACACTCAGTAACCCCTGCAAGCTACATAAGAGGATTCCCATAACTTTCCGAGCTACATTTAAACGAACGTTTTCCCCATAGAGCGAATACTCCAAATTTGTTTTTATGGAAGAAAACACCCAACGCTGTCAGCAAAAAAAAAAAAAGAATTGTCAAAATTCTACGAAATTTTTGGGCCACTTGAAACATGCGCTTAATTATCCCAAAATCCAATAGGCAGGTGTATAGTTCGATAATCGTTACCAATTGAATACAGAGTGAAAAAAATAACCAAATAGCTGAGAGTATATTGAATTTGAGTTTGAAAAAGTATCCATTGAAATAATGTGCTTTACTTCATATTCAATTTTTTCGGATTTTATGTTTATGCAATATTATTATTTTTCGTATTTTTCCTATAACCGCGCCGGCAATTACAATTATTAATGTTGTCCTACACGCCGTTCGCATTCATTAATAACTATGTTTTTGCCACTTTACTCAAATTTCTGGCAAAAATTTGCATAGCAAATAACTAAACGAGCTCACAACAGGCGCTCGAAATGACTGTGGCATGCCACGGTTCCGAAAACTATTTGCAATAAGAGTTACGCTCAAGTGTGGGTGGCACTACCAGAAAATTTATGGCAGCCAGCTGAGTGCCGTTGGTGGTGAAAAATAAATATATTTTCTTGAACAAGAAATTACCAGAAAAATAAAAAAAAATTACAAACAAGAAGGAAAATAAAAATAAAAACAAATGGAGCACAATAACGTGTCACTCAATCAACTTGCCACACATAACAGCTATTCATTGTTACCATTCACAGTTATTACTGAAATGCATTTACGAAGTTGCAACTGTCGCAAGCATTTATACAGTATTGGGTAAAAATTAAGCACACGCTTGGAATTTTTTTTTTTATTAAAACAACATTTCGACATTTTTCGTTATATTGTCGATTTCAATACTAAGAACTTTCATGAACTTCAACACCGCATAGTAGAAAGTTCATTGCTGTAAGACAGAAAAAGATGCTGGTTCTTCTGCTTGTGCTTTCGATGCGATATGAATTACAAAGTTGTGTGGAATTGAAGAGTAAATATATATAAGCAGATTAGAGGAGTTTTGGATGTCAAACTGTCTCAATTGCTCGATTATTTCTTGGCAAAATATTTTGAGAAAATAAAGTTTTATATAAATACGTTCTCCTGCACCGCAAACTAATCTCTCTCATAGCAAAATTCTCTGAAAATTATGTACCTTTGCCCATCCTCCACGTTTAGATAAACCATTCTCACCGTGTGCGTATTAAAGTTTCTGCAGAAAAACCAGCAGCAATAAGCAAAAAACAAAAAATTGAATAGAACAGGAAATTCAGATTTGAGTTTGCCAACACTTTTCTTAACTGGAGCCCCCAAAAATGGGAAACTTTGTTATTCTCTGATGAGAATAAAACAAAAATAGATGGGAGAAGGCAAAAATTCAATCCTTTGTATTGCCCAGCAATAGATAAGCACGAAGGACTCAATATAATGGCATTGTTGTTTCCCTAGTCAGTGAATTGCAACTTCATAGAATTGATAAGACTAAGAGAGTTCGAAGATGCTTCGTAATCGCTTTCTAACGGCTAAATTCAAATTTTTCTAAAAAATATTCATAAGCATCTAGTAAAGGCCAATCCTTTGCATAAAATATGTTGAGGTGTCTTTTAGCCTCTTCGGTGTTCTGTCCCAGTACAGTCATCCATCCATTTCAGACGCGAATGCAGTCGATTAAGGTCGGTTTAAGGTTACGTAATTTCTACCTGTACTCATTACCGAGTTGGCTGAGTCATTTCACCCAAAAGTAACATGAGTTACTGGCCATTGGGACGTCGTAGGTAACTGTAGGACCTCTGAGTTAGCGATACTTGGCATCAAATTGAATAATGACTAGATAGACAAGCCATAGACATGTTTGTAAGGATTAGACGTATCTTTGAGAAGTTTGTAAGAATAGGGAACGAAAGATGGCGTAATGAACTCACCTGTAGAATCACCCAACAATTCTGATCACTCTGAATGCTAAACGCACAGAAAACCTTCTAAGCCAAAATAAGCGTAGTTTAGTGTACTGATTTCTGATATAACACAGCATTGTCTAATAGGCAGGTATTCCCATGGGATAATCACTAAGACATATTATCTGCGGTAGGTATCTAGCAGAAGGAACGATTTTGCATATTCAGTGTCACTGACCCGTTCTAACCAGGCGAAGATTCTGCACTTTAGGCAGTCAATTTTTCATTGAGCTGGAAGATCTCTCGGTGAGAATCAAGGATTTTCCAAAGTTCCACAGTTCACATTGGTTTTAAGAAAAATAAAGTCTTATTTCCCATGCGCGAGTCTGAGTACGTCTCATTGTGGACAGCCACTACAACGTAACCTAACCTTAGGCGTTGTGCCTATCCCGCTCTGAGTACACCCACTATTAGGCGTAATTGTGCTAAGTTGGCATAATTTTTTCTGCAAAACAGCAGATAAATGTAGTCTACTCAGCTCAGCGACGAAATTATTTCCTTCAATTTAGCCGCCGCCAGGCTGGTTTTGCAGCATTATTTTTAATTTTTTTTATTTTTTTTTTTAATATTTTTTTTTTAATATTTTAATATTATATTAATATATTTTAAATAATATATTTTTTTAAATTTTTTTTTTAATTTTTGGTTTTTGCCATTTATGCTGAACCTCAGCCTTATGCTCATCGCAATGAAGAGTTTAGCACCATATTTGTATACCAGCTTCTGTTCAGTCGTCGGTTTTCAATCCGATCCATCTGTAACAAAGCACCTATATGAGGTTAAAAATTGGGACTCTATTTTCTCCACTTTCTTGGGCTGAGAGTCTGAGTAGGAACTCGTACATTTCTTTAGAAATCCTCTCCCATCCAAGGCTACTCTCTGGAATAGTCAATCATTTAACCTGCTGGTATTATCCTAATAGATATTAGCTGATGATTGTTCATTCAAACGTTGTTAAAGAGTGTAAAAGTGTAAATTTAAAGTGACTAAAAATCCTTGTTGATATAATAATTTTTTACTCTGCAAATGTTGCGAATTTTTCTCCATATAACCAATGCACGACATTTTTTTATGTACGGAAAAATGCAAAATTGGCAAAAAACGGGAAAAAGTGTGTTAAGTAAGTGCTTGAACTTTCGCCAATACTGTATATTTGTTTGTACAGCATGTAATGTACATAGGAGAATTTCGATCGTATTACATTTCATTTGCTTATAAACATATGTTGCGGCTACATGTTGCCACGGCTGTCAGTTTTGACTTTTCTGCATAACTGCATCTGTATAATTATTACGATTGTACGGATGCGCTTCTTAGCTACCGTTTTAAGTTTTTTATTTTCCTTGGCTGCTGTTGTCTCCTTTAAAAGACGGATAATAATTGGTTATCAAAAGCGATTTAACGTAAATGTGTATATGTATGTATAACATTTCTATAAACAAACGGGAAAACGATTTACAAATATGGCCACAACGAACATTGATTTGTTGGAGAGTATCTTCACCTCATATATTTCTGTGGTCACAAGCAATAACCGCTTAAGTCGATTTAAGGAGGAATAGAGATCTATGTAAATATACTATGTACTACAAAAGGGCACAAAAGGCCATGAGGTCAAAGTGCAAACCTCCAAAATATGTCTCAGCACAGTACAAAATATATCTCAGCATAGTACTAGTACTACTGGCACCCGCCGTAGCCGAATGGGTTGGTGCGTGACTACCATTCTGAATTTAGAGAGAACGTATGTTCCAATCTCGGTGAAAAACCAAAGTGAAGAAAAAGTTTTTCTAATAGCGGTCTCACGTCGGCAGGCAATGGCAAACCTCCGAGTTTATTTCTGCCATGAAAAAGCTCCTCAAAAAAATATCTGCCGTTCGGAGTCGACTTGAAACTGTAGGTCCCTCCATTTGTGGAACAACATCAAGACGCACGCCTCAAATGGGAGGAGGAGCTCGGCCAAACACCCCAAATAATTGCTTCAGTAATATTTCTCTGTGGTTTTTTGGCACTCATACCTAGGAAGCTTTAAGTTTCTTATTTTCGTAATTTCTAAATTCAACAATGTGGTTTTCGTTAAGGGGGGGTAACGTTAATTCATGGAAAAAAAGGCACATTTTTATGATTTTTTTTTTGATGACACAGTTAAAATTTATTCGTCAAATCTTTTACTACATAAAACTATAGCATTTGAAGTATATTTTGTGAAATTTTCATCCAAAAATATTTAAAAATACGGTAATGGCAGAAATTATTCGGACGCATCTCAAAAAAAAGTAATTTTGCGGTGCCCCTCATAACTCGGTGTTAAATCATCTGAAATCAAAAAACCAAAGTTATTTCGTTAGATAATCGTTTTCTCCGGGTAACGCCGAGGGTTTTTTGAAATTAAAAATTTTTCGATTTTTGGGAACACGTTAAAGTCAAAAACACGATTTTCGCGTAAAAAATCGGTGAATTAGTTACCGTAAAAACAAAAGTATCAACAAATTCGAAAAAAAACTCTTCGGCGTTACCTTGTAAAACATCTACAGAAAAAGTGTTCAAAATTTCAAAAGGATCGGTGCAGTAGTTTCAAAGTTATGAGGGGCACCGACTTTGAAAACGTAAATTGTGGGAAAAACGCTTTAAAGTTTTAAATACAGAGTAGGTAGCAACACTTACATGGCTGTATCTTTGTAAGTTTTGCTCCGATTCATCTAAAATTTTCACAGAATATTCTTGAAAGGTTCTTCATTTAAAAAATCAAATAAAAAAAAAATGCAAAAAAAAATTTAAAAACGTTAACCCCCAGTAAAGTAGAATTAATGGGCTTCCATAATAAATGTATTTCGAGCCTTTTATTAAGGTTTTTGTAAATACCTTTCAACTGATATCAATATTTTTGTATTCATATAAATCTTTTGCTAGTTTGCAATAAAGTTGGGTAGCAATACCAAATAACAACATTTTTCACAACACATCTTCAAGTTCCGAGTTTTGTAATGAAATTCAGGTGGCAATATCATAAAAAATTGGTTTTAGACTCAAAGTTACTACTGGTGATAACTTGTCTAATGGAGATAAAAAGTATTCCATCTCTTAACTAGACCTAAATTTCGGCAGTGTGCAAAATTTCATGGTGATCGGTTGAGTAGTTAAAGCATGAGAGCATAACAAACACATAAACTGACTTTCGCATTTAAAATATTAGTAAATGCTGGTCACTTTTTTGGATCTGCTCGCTTGACGAGTAATTTCATCGAGAAAAGTTATCAAGCGAGATTCGCCGCTAGCGAATGTGGTTACAACTAAAAAAACTGGTGTAACTCACTATTTTCAGTGCTGCCAATCTCTCCTTTGATATTAGGCAAGTTCAATAAGACCGTATTTAGACTGAGTAAATTTTGTTGCTTGAAATTTGCGAATCTCTTTTGATGTGTTCATTCGCGGCAACTCCATTGCTTGCTTTAGTTTTTGGTTAACAGTCAACAACAACATTGAGAAGACCGACAATACAAAGAATGTCGACAGAGCACTAGCTTTACTACATAGTAACGAGTGTAAGCAACAAATGTTTCCCTGTATGAACGCGGCCTTACCAATACTCATTTAGTGCTTCCAAATAAATGTAATTTTTCGAATTTTTTTTCCAGTGCTACCAATATATGTTTATCTCTACCAGGTGCTTTATCTATTCGTCATTTCACGCTTGGTGAATGATAAAATATAAATTTTGTTTTCCTCTTCTTAATATTATATTCAAATATATGAAGTCCTCTCTCTCGAAAGCATAATTTTCAACCTTATGCTGTTACAACAGCAACAGTTAACTCGCCTTTCTACCCTTACACTTTCAACCTGTATGTGATTCAGCTTAGAATTTGTCTGGAGTGTTTTGACAGCAAGGCTAGACTTTGTGGTCTTTTAGATACCTTATTACTAGGCTTTATTACATTTGCACTTTGAGGAAATATGCTACCATTCTCGATGAGAAATATTACAGTCACAGATTGTCCGTCTATTGCTAGGATTATCAGAGTGCATAAGGACGTCGTCATATTGTGATCAATTAGTCTTTCGCCTGTGTGTTGTGAGCTGATTATAGGGTTTCGTGGTATTGCCAATCGAGTAGCAAGCCTGTGGATTATCTACAAGCGAATGGATCAGCCTATTGAGATTAAGTGCCGAATACATCTGAAGCAAACTGAGGTGCCTCAATAGATATCATTTAAATGTCCAGGTTTTCCTCCATCTAGATTGATATTTTTAAACAATTGCTTAGCTAATGCAATAACTGTGAGGAATATAGCTGTCAATGCTCTCGTAGTTCTCATTAAAGAATCTGAAGATATTTTATATTAGTACTTTACAAATCTTTTCTTGCTTCAAGTCAATCTCATTTACCTTCACATGCGGGTTCTTGAAGGTGTCGCGAAAATTGGTGGTTAGAAACGTATACGAATATGTGGATTATAAAGTGTTCATAAGCTCCTGTGCTAATCACTATCTTATTAAGCTTAGAAACACAAATAAATAAATCTCCAATTGGCATGGGAATCACAGCTCTTTTGCACATATTAAAGCCATTGAAATACCGTTGAACTGTAAAAATTACTCATTCGTTACTTTTTCAAGGTTGGCCATTCATCTCTTCAATTTTACACTCTTACTTAGCGAATAGCATCTTAAACTGTTATTGCTGATTTTAATTTTGTTGTTTTTGTACAATCTTCAATTTCATCAATCAGTATTGTAGCCATTCTATGTGTTTTTGCTTGTTTAGTATTTTAAGCATACAGTTCAACTTTTGTCCATTACCAGCAAAAACAATTAATTATGGCTAAAATGGCGCATGAGTCATGAAAAATAAGAAGAAGAAGAAAAAACAACGTAAAGAATAAAACTGAAGAAACATAGGTACGTAAAAAAACAAAATCAAATATAATAAATTTAATGAAATATAATAAAAGCTCACTGGTGACACATTCGAAATAAACGAGCAGCCGCTACTCGCATAATGAATGACGTCAATGCGTTACGGACATAAATATATGTGCATATACGTGTAAATGATTATACAGGTACGCAAATACTCGCGTAACTAAACTGAATACACTTTGTCACATAAGAGCGTAGCCACTGTTTTGTTGGAAAAAAGCAAAAAATAATGATCTTGCGCTTGAGATTTATTTTATTAAAGTTTAAATAACAATTTAATTATTAATAATATACAAATTTATTATAAATACAATGTAGCGTTAGCATCGTATGCTTACGGCTGTCCTCATATATTATTTTAATACTACGAAAATCTTCATACAAATGCATGTTAACTCAGTTAACTCTTCACTAGCAGTGGTTGTGGTCTAGCGTTGACTACAGCTTGGTATCCACGATGAGTATTCTCAGGGAAAAGGCCTCTAAATTTTAAGGGACTCAATCAATACGGTTGGGAAATGAAGCCAGAATCACACTAGCGAAGATATAATATTAGGCTTGTATGTGGGTGTGGTATATTCTGAGAGCCAAGTGTCGCTATTAGAAAATAACATCAACTTGTAAAAAGTATTGTAAAATGGATTCATGATCAGTGTCTCAGTACTACTTCCTCGCTCGGGATTTAAAAAGAGAACGAATTTGGCTAAAGCAAAAGCTTTATGAGTCAAATCTCGAACTAATCAAAGCAGAGAATTAGTCGGGGGTAAACCAGCAGATTTTTTTGCCCAATTGCTGCAGAATGAAGGTAATGGATTTGGGACAGACGTATTAAGAATTCTATTAACTGAAAAGGAACAAGAATAGCGCTTTCCTGGAACGTCTGAACGCTTTTGAGGGAATTGTTCAATATTTCACATGCGCATGTACGAGCCTTGCATCCATAATATTTAAGACTAGCAAACCCGGCCCCCTTCGCTGGGCACACCAAAATAGAATAGATATGGTTTAGAACAGAAAATATATGGTTTTCATATTATTTATTTCTTTATTCTTTATTCAAGCGCTTTGGCATAAACAATATTTTTTGTTTTTCTATTTGTTTTTGAGTAAATATAAAATATAAATTGAAAATCAGGAAAAAAGAAGATTGTTTTTAAATTTCAAATCAACGCATATGAATAAACAATCGTCTTTTTTCCTGATCATCCATGAATTTTTCGTTTCAATTTATATGTTTTATTAAGCATTGGAACTTTTTTAACCATTATCCATTTATATTTTTTATTTTTTCTCAAATTTCGTAAGAAATTATTCACTGTTCCAAAATCCACTCCAAAAAAATTCACAAACAATTTTTACATGTTGCACTTACGTTTTTTCCTTAGGGCATCCAAATCAGAAAGAAATATTGACACATTGTAACTCACACTGTCAATTTGACAGTTCAGTTCCGCCCCAAGCGTTAAAAAAGTAAGCGACATTATAGCTGGCTCAAAAGAACGCTGTACGCGTTGCCAGTGCTCCGAATTACAACCAAACTTTACGAAACCCATTTTCAATACTTACTTAACAATGTGCATAAGTTTGGTTTAATTCGGTGCAAAGACACGGCGGGTCCACGTTTTGGCATATATTTCGAGACCCTAGTCATCAATAGGTATGAAAATTACCCCGTATTAAAGCACTTATCAACGGCTTTCATTTGATATCCATATTGTACAAACACATTCTAGGGTCCATGTTTTGGTCTCTATCTCGAGACCCTAGTCACGGAGCGGATGGAAATACTCTGAACTAAAGCATTCACCAACAGCTTCCATTTGATACCCATATTGTACATTCACATCCGAAGGTTACCCGGGTCCATGTTTTGACCTATATCTCGAGACCCTATCTACCAATAGGTATCCAAACTATACGGAAACCATCTTCAATACCTCCTTAACAATGTGTGTAAGTTTGGTTTAATTCGGTGCAGACACGGCCGGTTAGCGAACACACACAAAAAGTTGACTTTATTTTATATATAAGATTTTTTTCAGTTTGTGTCCGAAAAATCCAAATATCTGACGGAACCCTATTTTTTTCCAAAATAAAATGTAATCCATGTCACTCTTGGATAATGTAGTTTTCGAATGGTGAAAGAATTTTTAAAATCGGTCCAGTAGTTTTTGAGCCTATTCGTTACAAACAAACAAACAAACAAACAAACAAACAAACAAAGTTTTCCTCTTTATAATATTAGTATAGATGATAAGAAGATGATGAGGTATGCGATAAGGGACTTATTGGGAGTAATGAATTTGGGACAGATGGATTAAGAATTGTATCAACTGCAAAGTAATAGAATAGAAAAGCGCTTGCATCCATAACATCTAAGATGATAGATGATGATGAAGTATGCGATAATAGACTTATTGGGAGCCACAATTGGCGGCATAGGTAAATTTATTAAAGTGTTGGCTAAATTTGCCTATAAAGAAGAAGAAGATCGTAATTTGTGACAAGCGTAACGAAATAGGGCTCCTTCAATTAGTCTTTCTGCGCTAATTCTCTATTTCTCAGTGGTCGTTCGGGTTGCGCTGCAACTAAATAAGCCTAAATGCTTTTATGGGTGGTCTAAATAATTTTTTTTCATCAAATTTCGTTTGTTCTTTATACTAAAGCTTTGTTGGAAACCACAAATACTCCAACTTGTATCGAATACGATTCCACTCATAGCAATACTTCGTCATGCTGATGATTTCTGGTTTACCTCGCGAATGCACCTGAAGTGCTTAGTTTCTGACTTGTTGATAACCTCAATTTTTCAGGGCTGCCTACAAAAAAAATTATAATGGGCCCAAATTGAAGCCGGCTGCCAATTGCAATCACTAAGTTAACCGATTATCGATTATCGTTAGGACAAAGTTATCGATCTTAGCACGTAAAAGATCAATTCTTTGATGGGCTCTGTACCACGGTGGGGCATCTTACTGAAAGCAGTGATCCCCCCGGTTTTGCCAGCAAATGCCGCTTGCCAGAAAATATGTTATCTCGATTAAATCCAACACATATTTTGAGTTGCACTAAAGTCTAAACTGAGAAGTTTTAAGCTTTAACTTTTAAACAATGTTGCCAGAGGGTCCGACTTTTGCCTGCTACTTGAGATGTTGTTTTCTTGATATTGATGGCGAGCCGATGCTCTCGGCCTTAGATTTTCAACGTCATCACGAAAACTGTCTTTACCAAAGTAACTGATAATTCAAAAATTATTTTGTTTTTAGACCATCTTTTTCAAAAAAAAAAAAAAAAAAAAAACATTTAATGAAAGTTTTCCCCCTTAGCTTAGTAAGTTCATAACAACCAATGAAACCATCATTTAGATTTTGATAAATTATGCAACCAGTTATGTAGTTGTCGTATTTAATTTGCCATTATGTCTACTTACCTATGCTTAGGTTTCTCGAATTGCAAAAACTCAAAGTGAGCACCAACTGAGACAACTAAGAGCAAACTGCATTCGCATGAGGTTCAAGACACGCGCAGTACAAAAGCAAAAACTTCATTAAATACAACAACTACTAAGGCATAAAAAATTAAAAAGAAAAAAAGACAACAACAATGACAAAGCCAACTACTATATTAGCAACAGCAGCAGCAGCAGCGGCAACATAAGCAACAGTAGCAAAACATTTGTGGTTTAAGTGACAGCATCATCATTAGCGCAGGCAAGAATACACAAAAACAGAGGCAAAATAAAAAACGTGTTGAAAGCTATTAACAAGAAAATTCCAACAATTATGGCAATCGTATGAAAACAAACAAACACAACTTACTAAATACAGAACTCTAAAAAATTTGTTAAACAAATAAAATTGAAAAAATATCTACAACAAACGCTGCAGGTAAATACTAAAATACAAAAAAAGGAATAGAGTCAGCTTAAAAGAAAAAGTAGCAAAATACAAATTATTAAAATATTCGATTGGCAAAAAAGTATTTTTGGTTTTCACAAATATTTACTCGGCGTTGAATGTTAGCAACTATTTCATTTAGTCTACTATAAAAAATCTTTCTTATAAATCTAAGCAACCGCCGTGCAAGTGGGCACCTTTATATAAGCTCTTTTTTCTGTTTATCTACTGCAAATCTATTTCCTCGTTTAATTAAATGCCGCGTGAAAGCTCTTCCAGATTTTTTTCTGCATAAAATATCACTCAGGCTAAAGGTGATATTAATTGACACTTGACTGTCTTATAAGCAATTTTTTGTATGTGGGCCAGTTCAGTTTTGCAATCAAATATTTTTTAGCAGAATTGTCTTTGGTTTTGTGAAATTTCGAACTGATGGCTGGTAGCAGTATTACTCATTATGAATGCTCTCTGTTCGTGACAAGAGGCAACACATTTCTCTAATCGGGGCTTTTATTACTAGTCAAAGTATTATGAGAGTAGCTACGTTATATCTGCTCGCCTGTTGAAGAAGTATGATTTTAAATATAATATATATGTGAGTCTAGCGTTTGAAAAAGCAAAAAGAAATATGCTATATGGGAAACTATACTTTTTATGCATACAATTTTGGCATTGCTATATTGCGCTTGTTTCAACAGTCGCAGCTGTAGCAGAGTACAAATAAGTTTGTCGCTTAGCTGTGATGTGGCTCCTACACCTTCGCTATTTCAAACAGTTCAGCCACAGCATAATTTCAAATTTCCAGGCGTATGAATACACTGTGGCTTTAGATGTGGAAAAATAACAACACAGCGCAGCAAACTCTTAAAAACATGTAACCATTACTAGGAACCTTGCAGATTTTTAAAAACTGAAGTTTACTATCTGCTCGACCTAAGTAACATCCGTGATCATCTTGTAGCACAATAGGAAGGCGATAGTAGTTGTGGCAGCAGCTGCGACAGCAAAACTCTGCTGTTTCCAAAGCGCCATCGTTATGCTGTCGTGCTATAACATTCTTCACCGCAAAGCGATATCACAGCTTATTTGCATTGTTATTTTTTCAAATTTCTTCAGTTTTTCATAGAAATATAAGTTTAAGAAGATTCTGCCTCGCTCATGCCCATTTTCCAGCTCTGAATGCCATGCTGTCAGATGTTTTACTTCTTATAATCCGGTAGAAAGATACCTTTATTTATATTACTCCAAATGTTACACATGCTTTTGGATCGTTGCTTTCTATTATAATTCTCTTTATTATCGCCTACACCCATCGGTGCAATCGTACAGCTGCATTCTATGATTGTTTCAAAAAGTTCACTGTATGAGCGCTTTGAAGCAGGTAATTAGAATATTCGAATCAAAAGTGCTTCGAATAGAATAGAATGTATTAAGTACTGCATGAACATGTCCCGGCATCGTAATGGATTCAAACACTTCACGCTATCAGGTAATTTAATTACATTTTCTATTGGTCTCTCCTAAATTCTTTCACCAATAGATTTTTTAGAAAGGAAAAAAAATTATATATTTAATGAGGAAATATTAAGTGCTATAAATGTGCTAGATTCATATCTTGAGGTAACCAGGTGGAGTGACAATTATAGTTTCGCACATATTCGCTATAATACAAGATAAGATACTAGGTATCACAGAAACAGAGGACACTGTGATTTATGTAGATCATCGTTTATATCGCGGTATCATATCCCTCTCCCTCACGCCAAGGCTTCTTCAGACGCACTAATAATGACCTAGAGATCCTTAGTAGCTAGATTCCTGACAGTCATAGGATCAGCTACACTTTCTTAAACAAATATTTATTCAGACATAACAGACTGGAATACTTCACTCTTTTTTATTACATTTTCTTCCTTTTATTACAATACAATTGCAAGCTTTTTGTAGTCAACTATTTCGAATATTTCCAAGCAAAAGATATTGAAGGTATTTAAAAATCTCAACGTTTTAAAATTAATTGCATGCAGAAGTTACAAAAAAAGGAAAGAACAAAAAAATGGCAGCAAATTGAAATTTAAATGACCTAATTTGGCCACATTGAATAAATTTATGCCATATAGCAAATTCTGCAAAAAGTATCGTTACTCGAAGTACCAAAGTCGAAAAATCATCGAGTAAGAAATTACTCAACTACCGGGAGGCCGCCGTAGCCGAATGGGTTGGTGCGTGACTACCATTTGTAAGCGCCAGAGTTTGAATCTCCGTGCATGAAACACCGAAATAATAGCAAAAGTTTTTTCTAATAGCGGTCACCCCTCCGCAGGCAATGGCAAACCTCCGATTGTATTCCGGCCATGAAAAAACGTTTCTCGAAAAAACTATCTGCCGTTTAGAGGCGGCATAAAATTGTAGGTCATGGTTAGCAATCTTAACCCAGTCCTATCGTACAACAGGGGTATTGCTCCTAAAGCCTCCCAGTATTCACTTTGTATCCCGAAAATACTTGTATATCCAGAAGGCTTATAAGGTAAATAACCAATATTTTTTTTTTTTTTGGTATGAAAGAGTAAGCGCTAGAACCCAGAAGGAGTGAGAAATCTAAATTTAATAAAAAAAATCTACCAAACCTAATTGTTTCATTAAAGCTCCTTGCCACCTTCCATACATATGTATGACGTCATCTACTCGCATAACCACCTCGCTTTTTATTCAAAATACATTTTCATACACGTGTAATATTTATTTATTACATTTTCACTGTCTCTCCGTTTCCATTTGTTTATATTTTCTCAAACAATTTATTACTTATCTGTGCCCAAACAACATCTTCATCGTTGACAACTTCCTTAACTTCGACTATTTCTCAGCTACTGGTCTTTTATCTAGCACATTTACCCAAGCTTCAGCTACAGCGGGTGACTGGAGCTCAGTCGGCATAATGTTTGCGCAAACACAACAAGCCACACAGCACAACTCAACATAGCGCACTTCGTCCATTAGCACTAACATTCGAATTGATTAGTACGTATGCGAGCACACACACACACACACACTGGCATACATAAATTTCAATTTAAAGAAATATTCACACCAAATAAAGTTGTTTTCTTTTTTCGTGCCACTGCCGCTTTTGACACTTTCTCGTATTGACTTGACGTTCGTGTCGCGCGGTAGTTGAAAGCTAATATTTTGTATTTGTTGTTGGTTACAGCGTTTTTTTTCGCTCTTTTTGAGCGCACGACGAGTGGTCCGCTTAGCAATTAGTAGTTAAAAATTTCTCAGCTCCGAAAAAGTTTATTGCGTTTGTACACTGGCCGCAAGGGGCTGTCGCACATCATGTATTCATGCGTGCTGAGCGCCTAATTATAGGCTAGCAAAAGTTATATGCTGAAAGGTGCAAGTAGGAATAAATAAATGTGATGAAGGAAAGTTTTTGGCGATTGAAAGGCGTTATGTTGGCTTTTGTTTGCGCTAAGTGTGAGCTTTGAGCGTTGAACCCGTGATTATATGTGCAAGCACGCACACACACGCACCTATATTCACTTGAGCATTTTTTGTTAAGTTGAAAGTGTTGAAGTAAGGTATTATGCAAGCTTTAGCCTCCAGCAGCAGTAGCAGAAAGGAGGAAATGAAAAGTTACTGTGCTTTGTTGTAGTAATACAAAAATTACATGATCGGGTGAATTTAGATTTTTGTTTTTTTTTTTTTTGCATTTGCTTTTGCCTCAATCTTTTCTTTTCGCTTGAATTTGCAACATGTTTTAGTAAACTGGCAGCCTTGTGCCACGTCATGTAGAGCTTTAATGCCTTTGTTAAGCTTTTTTTAGTATGTTTTTTTAATTTTGAGAAAACTTTGCTGAGAAAATTGCCTAGGTTTTGTTATTTTCACCACAAGTGCCTGCCTACTGGTCGTGCCCACCATCTATCAAGGCGTGCGAATACTTTAACTACCCTATTTAATTCAATATGTATGTACATGATTACCTTGCAGTCACTTTGATACTCACGCACGCGCACACACATACACGCACACCGCTATAACCTTCATCATTCATTCATTGAGCCATTCATTCATGCGCTTACATACATCTTCCATTCACTCACTCGGTTAATCACTCAGCTAAAACGTCATGCAGATCCTGTTGCAAGCATCTCTCTCTCAAGTCTCTGCCTTTGCATAACAGATCAACGGGCATACATACATACATATTAGGCTTGTGTCTTTGAAGCGAAATATATAATATTTCAAAGCCGAATAGCTTTCATGTCAACATCTGCGCTTGAATGGGCGAGTGAGAGACTGAGTATCGTTCCACCCGCACATTCTTGACAACCCGCAGTAGCGGACGCTAAACAGTGGTGCGAGAACCACAAAAGTTGAGACTTAAAGCTAAAATATTAATATTTTGAAGATTTCCTCAGTGGCTTTTGTGGTTTGTCGAAGAATGTTGTGCTTGTGGTTGATATTTGTTTCTTCTAGGGCTGACCATGAAAACAGCGAAACCGAAATCGCGGAAGAGTTTTACAGATTGGTTGAAAAGTATTGAAAGCAAAAGTAATTGAACTTAAATTATTAAAAGTTGAAAGGTTATATATTAAGTTTAAGTTAAGGTTTTGATGCGTCTCCGAGTTAATAGCGTTGCTTTCAATACTTATCAACCAACCTTTAGGTACAATTTCTGACGCGCCATAGTTAGAAGGCATAATTGAACAACCTATCTGTTGGAGAAAATAGTGTTTTAGAGAATTGCATTGTGTTTCAAACTAAAATAAAAGGCAACGAATATTGCCACGAGCTCGCTTATCACGAATGGTCTTACTTTTAAAGTGCTACTCCATTGAAAATAAAATCAGTACTGTTTTTCGTAGGATTTATAGAATTTTGTATATTTTAAGAGCTCTGCCAAAATATTTCGGAAAATATTAAGATTTACGTGAACTGACCGATTTGAAAGTGAGTCAAAAAATCTTATTATTTTGATTCCGCTAATCAAATTTTTAAACAATTTTATGCTTACGTTCTTCTTTATTCTGAGGTAATTTTTTTGTAAAAAAATTTTTTTAAAAACTAATTTTACTTATAAAAACTCGATCTTTGGAGTTACATATATACAAATCGATCGAGCTCACGTAAATCTTAGTATTATTCTGAAATATGTTGACAGAAATCTTAACATGAAATAAATTTTCCAATTAAGCTATATTACAAAAATCGCACTTTTTTGATGAGGCTGTCTAATATACAAAAAATATATAGTCGGTTTTTGACCTTCGTATGCCTCTTGTAAATGAGTTCTGAATGGTCAGAAAGTCTGAAGTTTGCACAATATAAGAAAAAACTGAAGCAAAACTTAAAAAATGATTCATTTCACGCACATGTATTTTGTTATGTATTGCTGTTCAAATGAATATTAAGGCATATAACAACTTTATAATTGCTCTATTATCAAAATATCTCTTAAGTTATAGAAAAATACACCGAAAACTTTGAGGAATTTCTGAGGCTACCAAATAGCATTTTTAATATTTTTTTTACTAGGTGGCAACCTTTTTTAAAAATATATTCCATGCAAATATAGATTTTTCATACCGCTTTCATTTGCTATTAACTCAAATATGAAATTAAATTTACCCTTTAAAAAAGATGGCAATCCCCTCCAAAAATATTTGCTAAAAGAAGCTGTCTTAATTGCCTGGCACGCCTCTTCAAAAACATATTCGAAATTAAGCTCACCTAAATTAAACCTTTTTTCATTTGACTCCTGTATTGCAGTATCTGACTGCACTTATTATTTTAACTTTTTTAAAGGTGGCAGCTCTCTTAAAAAGGTAGCTTTCCTCTTAAAAGGGTAGCGTTTCTCCGTCCAGGTCATGAACAATCTGTGTGCAAAATTTAATGCACAACCGTTCGGTCGTTTTCGCCGTGATTGAGCTTTAAATATCGAAAGTCACAAACAAACAAATTTTCATATTTATTTTCACGTTAATTTACCTTTGTACCCTTTATGGCGACTCTGCAGGGCAGATTTCGAGGAGCTTTTTCAAGGCAAAAACACGCTCGGTTTGTCTGCTTTTGCCTCTCCCAGAAGGGCAGAAAAAACTTTGAACATTGCACTACAATAAACAACATTCCCGAAGCAGAATTTTGTCAGGAAGCCTCTTTCGAATTCCTCATATTCCTCCTAGCATGCAAACTTAAATTTCGATACTAACAAATTCGACATAAATCTGTAATTAATTCAAGGTTGTTATTAAACGTGCCCACTGTGCCTTTTGGTAACGACGTCACGCTTCGCTGCACCGTGCCCCACGCAACGCCCACAAATTGACGTCGATTAGCAGTGCGCAGAAAATCACAACTGTGTGTTAAAAGCAAGAGAGAAAACAAAAACACGATCAAATGTAATAATAAAAATAAAACCGAAAACTGTTTACAATAAAAACAGCAAAAAACGTGAAACCTGAAGACCTTCTTTCCCCCCAAAAGCATCCAATGGTGAACAATGAATGGCGACCACAACAAAACTAAGCCTACAAAGAAACAACAACCTATAAAGCATTCGAAAACATAAACACTTTGAGTACACAATGAACAGCAGCGGACGTGTTGCACCAGTTAAATGCCACAAAACGCTAATGTTGCCACCAAAGTGGCGATTGTCGCTCGTAAGCGGAGCTCCCTAACTCCCCTGACTTGGCCACTTTGTTGATTGCTTTTGCCTGCTGCGTGTTTATTATTGGTTATTCGCATTACGAGTATTGTTGTTGTTAATGCAATTTTAAGTGTTCTTGTTATGCCGTCATATTTCAACTTCTCAGTCATTCTATTTGCTTCTGCTGTTGTTGTTGTTGTTATCTGCCTGTCACTCGGTTTGATGGTTTTGTGGGTGCGCTGTCGCGTTCGCGTTCGCATTCGCATTCAAGTTCGAGCATTCATTCTTGAGCTTTACATTTGTTTAAGTTGCTTTGGTTTATTTTTCTATTTTATGTTATTATGTTTTTGCATACTTTTTTTTTTGTCTGTATTATTTACATGTTTACGCCTCTGAAAGAGCTGAACAGCAATGAGCAGCGCCTCGTTGGCTGGGCGCATGCGCATTCATTATTTGTTCGCATTATGCCACCAACCAGCCAGTCGCTCCGCTTGGCTTGGAAATGTGCACACGGTTTTATGCATGAGTTACCTGGTGAACATTCACACACACATATATATATAGCATTATGTACGCAAATATATAAAGGTGTGTTAATTTGTTTGTGAATTGCACATTAAGTGCATATTTAGCTTGCCGCACCAGCTGCTGGTGGCATGTGCGGGCGCCATACATCATCGCATTGGCAGGTTGAGGACTTTGAGATTTTGTGCTTAACTTTATGTGGCCTGTACGTGTATTTCTCTTTTATATTGAATGTTTTCGTTATGGATTATGCAAGAATTTGTGAACTACATAAATTTTTATGGCTTTACTATTTACGTTTTCTTAGTCTAAAATTGCGTCGCTGATGTAATAGCAGTACATATTTGCCTGCAGTTAAAAACTTATTGAACCATTTAAATTGTACCAAAACCTCATTTCATGCCATTAGAGACGATTGCTTATTTAGCAAAAAAAACTTTTAGATAGTCTTAGAATATTCTTGCCGAACCGTCCTCTTATATAAATTTATAAGTTTTTGTATATAACAATAAAATGTATACTTATATATTTTCAAAGAATATAAAGAAAAACACAAAAAATATATACATGTAACAATTAAAGAGTATGTTCATAGAAAACTAGTGACTCCGAAAGCAGTAAAAATAATTTGGCGTATTGTTGCTGGTATACAGATATACCCCACTCGCTAGATGGCGCTGGCGCTCTAGATATTCCTAAAAATCATATTTACCCTTCGATTCGGTTTTGCTTCAGAATGTGAAATGAAATATAAATTCAAAATGCTTGCAACTAATAGACCCGTTAAGTGGCGCAGAAGAAATAATATTTCTAAAAATCGCGTTCATGACCCGAATTTATTCAAGATTTAAATGGATTGGAAATAAAGCATTTTTTGCATAAATTTAATGCACTTGAAGGCATTAGAGTCCAGATATTTATTTATTTTCAAGAAGTCAAGAAAACAGATTTCAGACTGACTACTAAAACTAAAAAGTAATGAAATAAATAATGCATAATGCAATTACAAACTCTCTCTCCCTCTAACTAACTAAGATAGAGCTCAATAGTATAGAAAATTATTTCTTAGAAACAGAGAAATCTAGCAATTTACCATCACTCAAAATCATTTTCGGTTTTATTTAGTAAAAAAGTTAATCAGAAATAAAAAAGGATAATTAATTTTGCACCACCTAGTATATACTTGCCCTTAGCACTATTAATTCGCACCACTACGATTTCTTCTCACATACAGCCCGTTGCATAATTATAAGCACACCAATGTTTTTTTTTCCATATAACGCAGGGTTCCAAACTCTGTACAATACTTTTTTTTTAAATTTCAGTAAAATATCAACTTTTTAAATTTCCATAATTCTTTTGAGTACACAGTTTTATAGCTCATAGAATTTTAGTGTAACAAAGTGCAAGTTTCACTAGACTACAAAATACCGTTGATTTTTAATAATTTTTTTTCGTTGAGGTGTCACGGCTTTTCTTCAATATAAAGTGCATGATCGAGTGTAATAGACACGAAGCCGCAAATGGGATGAATGCTTTTCTGCACTTGCACGATTTGTTACGAGCTTACTCCCTTCCCTTAGCTGACAGTTTCACATGAATTTGAACGACATTTTGTCCTTACCAGAGCGCGTCATTTTTTTTTCCTTAGTTGTCATTTTGTGTTTTTCAGTACTTTAAACATATCGTTTGGGTACGTTTGTAATTGCTTGAATTTAATTGTGGTATGAAGGACCATGCCAAGAAAATTTAGTCTTAGTCGACAATGCCAGGAGGCAAGCTGTAACGAAAATAGAAGAAATTGAAGTACGGCGAATATCAGATGATCGAAAACGCAGTGCGCGGTCACGTTCTCGCTCACGAACAGGAAGTAACACTAATAATCGAGCACGTGTAAATGTCAATTGCGCTTTAGTCAGCTATGATAGTCAAGTGGATTATAGTACACACAAATCCGCGAGCATTGGCTCAATGAACAAGGATTATGAACTTTGCGAAACACCAGAATTATGCTGTGCACATAAGGAAGTCAAATTTACGTCATTGAATTGTCCACCGGAACCATTGCAATTCTTGGTTTAAGGAACGTATCTTGGAGAATATTCTGGCATATCATTCAGGTTTTCAGAAAGAGTTTCATGCCTTCAATTAAAGTAAGCACCGAAATAAACGACAATTGCAATGTTTATAAAAATTTTAACTTGACAAATTTTCATATCAAGATTCAATCGGAGATGCACGACAGAATGCGATCGTTATTGTCACTTGCAGTTAGTTTGCAAATAAATTTTCTTGAACATTCCAAAGACAAAATTGGTCCTCGGTGTTATATTTCTCCAAACATATAAAGAGAAGTAATTTCATGCTTCCGAGAAAGTCATTTAGCTTACAGCATTCCAATAAATGTTTTAATTTTATCCAAATTGTTGGAAAGCCACGTTGAAGAGCGACATTTTGGAAATACGAATTTGTGATTGGGCTTCAAGTTTAAATTTTGAGGCTGAAGCGACGCTTTTGGACTTAATGTAAATGTAACAGTAGTTCCATAAAGGTTAGGAATGTCCCATTTCATAGGAATTTAGGGTTTTTGTCAACTCCATGCGTCATCACTTGAATACTAAGCAGAGCTTAAATGAGTATTATTTTTTAAGACAATATTTCCTCTCAGTTTAAGGTACAGAAGAAAGAGATTAAGTATTAATTTATGGTAGTATTTTATGTAAAAGTAAATATTTTGTGAAAAATTGTGCCGCAAAATGTTACTGGGTGTAAAGAGTTTAGATAAGTTTCACTGAAACCACTTCAAAAGGGAATACCGTCAGTTGAAATCTATTGGGATTTTCAGACTAAAGCATATCATTCCATAATAGCTTCCCATAGTACATAAGACATAGCTATCTTCGATTATAAAGAGTTTTGTTCTTTGAGAAGAATATCACAAACAAAATTCATTATTCGCTCTTATTTACATTTATGTATAAATATTCGGATGAAAAGATGTGCAAATGTAGACGCAGGAGGGCTGCAGCACTCCCACAATACTGACTATTCTTAAGTCGACTATGAGCACTTAATGAGCAGGATTTCTTGCCTACTATTACGAATACAAATTGTACCAATTTGTGAACTGATTACGCTTAAAGTTACTTTGTTGGATGAGGATATGCATATAGAGGGTTTCACAAGAGTTAATTTTCATTTGTTCGCTGACAGCCAAGCGCCATAAAATGCTTAAAGTAAACCATTATTCAAATCGAAAGACATCCAACTAGCTTATTTTATGTATCTAATGATCGTTTAATCTAAATTTTCCATCAAGTAGCGATTGTTCAAATGTATACATATGTAAGAGGATTGTCTATCAGTTGATTGAAAAAAAATTCGTATTCAATATTTAGAAAAATAACTATGGAAGACGAATACAATTATGAAAATTTAATATTTGGAACATTTTCTTAAACCAAATTTTTCCATTATTTTTGCATTCTTATTTTTTTTTTGTTTTTGTTCTTTTTTTTTTTGCTGGCGTCTTTCATATAAAACAATTCGAACATTCGTTGTATGAAGCAAATGCGCAAGACCGGCTGCAGAAAAAATTATCAAAAACAATGCGATTTTTGAACCACTTGAAATTTACACTTTATTATACCACATTTCAAAAAGCTATTGTATAAAACTGCATACTTGAATTTTGTCAAAAAATTCTGATTAAAAAGTCTGAAGTTTTTATGAAACGTTTTTAAATATTTTTTTTAATTTCCACAAACTTTGGAATTTGAATTTATATAGGTTTTGTATAATTCATAAAACAAAAACAAACAAAAAATACTGCAACCGCTGCTCTTTTAAACTTTCACGAAAAATATATCTTTTTTGTAGGGTTGGTGCACAATGGCCTAGAGTCCCGAGCAAATGCCAAGTTGGCTTCAAAGAATTTGCAGCTTAATCTGCACAAAAAACTGCCGCTGTGCAAACAGCTACTTGGTTGTTAGCAAAAAAACTAAAATAAAATTTTTGGTGACGTTGCCCGCATTTAAAGAGGGGAAAACACCCAAAACACTTTCTCATGCATTTTTCAACGCTTTAAAGATTGATGACTTAAACTGTCAGTGAATATTGTAGCCCCAAGCTCTGTAGAAATTGGGGCTTGACTAAATTCGTTTTTAGTACCAAATGGTTTGAATGGTACTATATTACGTTCAGTTTATCATATTATATTTATCATGTTGACATCTTACAAGTTTTGTCTCACTTCCATTAATAGGTTTGTTGCTTAAGTCTTTTGAACACGGCTCAACGGTGTTTCTCGATCAGAGGTCGTTCGATTCATAAATAAATACTTAATGATTTTTGTTCAATTAGTATATTTCCGCTCGTGCTTAATACGCATTGAAAAGAAAATCAAAATTAAATACTTAAATGACAATCGGTTAATCAGTAGAAAAAAACCTCCTGTCTGTATGTATCTGGCATGATTCATTACTGAACTAAAATGCCATAGGCATATTCACATATTCAAAATTCAATGCTATAGACAAAAAACAATACAAAAGCAACAAAAGACTTGTGGTCAAGTGAAAAATGGCCTACGAAAATGAAAAGAAAAATTTCAGTTTCTTTGTAATCAAAAGAAAAAACAAGACAAAAAGGAAGAGAAAAATCATCGAAAAATTAAATTAAAAATTCATAGCGGTCAAACATAAATAAAATTACAATTTTCGAATGCTATACTACAATACAAGTAACTGGATAACAAATTTTTCGAAAAATATATATCTAACCCAAATCAAAAATTGTTTACTATATGGAGAGAGTGCATGTGACACCATGTTGCAGCTAGCGTCTCACAAATTATAGGTCCATTGTGGCACATAATCCGGAAGAGTTAAAGGCAATTGTGAGCACATGTGTGCTTATAAGCATTTTTTTTCTTTTCCATTTAAGTCGCTTAAATTATTCATCTTTGACTCATTATTTATATCATATGCACATAATTTTCTGTTATCGCTCTATTAATTTTTATTTTTGTCAAGCTTAGTTTTAAGCGGTTTTTATTGTTATTTTTTTTTCTGTTTTAATTCTTTTTTTAACATATTTCTTCATGCCAATTGTCATTTGTATTTTTCAACTATGCAAATGTGTTGTCAACGCCATGCGTTCGTTTCTGCTGCCATCTACCATACCATCATACCACAATTTTTTTCACCTTGCCGACTACTGCGTCAATACTTTGAGGCAATAAATTCATTTGTTTGAGGAAGCTGCTCTTTTGTGTCTATACCTACGTATAGGTATATTGGTTGGCATCAGGTGAATCACCTGCCTTTGGTTTGCCACTGCCAAACTAGCGTGTTGAAGGTTGCATAGTTATATGCAAATTTTTGAGTTATATAATTTTAAGTATACGTTTATATATAATACCAAATGAATAAATAAACGTTAATTTGACGAATTGAAAGATTTTTAAAATTTATTTTCTTCAATTTTATTGGTTTGTGCAATTTTTTGTGTGAAATTGTTGGCCCATTCAAGCAAAAAAAACACTAGTTTACCTTTATTTTTCATCAAAACGACAAATTAGTGTCTCTCTGTCAGCTAGCTGACTCTATTACTCGGCACTTTCTTTGCAATAATTCAAGAATTGTTCTCATTTCCTCTCATTTCTCGCACTCGCAGGTATTTCCTTCTGTATTGTATGCGTGCCTTAGGTAGGTAGGTAGTGCCTTACTGGTATGGATTTTTCTGCGTCCCCTCATGCACTCATCTACTGTTCGGCTTATCAATTCGCTCATTTGTATTTTTATCGCCAATGATTCAGTATTTTCTTCTTAGTAACACTTTAGTAGCTTGCGTGTAGCTTAATGCTGCTTTAACAGTCAACGTACGGGCGTCCTTCAGTCGCTGACCGCTAATGCTCAGTCGCAGCTACAGCAGTGTTTATTATTACTGATTTAATAACGGTGTTTAATAACAAAATAGCGCAAAAAATATGAATGCAGGAGCGTTAAAACGACTATAATAAAATAAACAACATTTAAGCGAAAAAAGCTTTTAAATAGCGCAGAATGTACCCTCCTATCAATTGCTCAGATCAGAAGTGTTATTGCTTTTAAAAAGTAATTAAAAATAATTGTCTTTTCTAGAGCAGATTTTTGCTAAAATTACAAGGTGTTGAGTTGGTTTTTATAATTGAACTATTAAAAGAATGACTGAGGTATAGGATATGATCTTATTCTGAAATTTTCTGTGTGCTCGCACGTCCTAATGTTAACTCTCAAAGAACTTCATAAAGTTGCTTGTCATCTGTTTGTAGGTCTCACCATTGGCTCCATCTTCGATTTTGAAAAATATAACCTAAGCAGTAAGTTTTTCGGGCTAAAATGGTATTTTAAGAGTCTCGGAGGCATTGTTTTATTTGCAAATACAACACCTTTGCATCTGAAGGGTGTATCCCTTCAAGCCATAATTCAGTTCAACTCCCATTATGGAAACAATGACAATCAATTCTAATGGTTTTTTATACGCCATTACTTCCAAGATCATTTCTTCAAGTGCTCTTTGACGAGCAGAGGTCGGGTGGTTGAGCGTAGCGTCGAACAAAAATAAATTTTGACGACGTTGAATTCTTCGTTGAACACATGACGAGCTCATTTATTTGTTTATTTTTATTTTTCTTTTTTTTTGCTTTAAGTTCTTCTTTTATTTGTTGTAATGGACTATAGGAGCTACCCCACGATCGAAGGCAAGGAATAGACTTCTAAGTATTACCTCACGATTCCATATGTCGAATTTCCTGTTAATGTAACCGTTTTTGCCAAGACGAAAGTTTTAGATGATGAGCGTAGAATAAGCGGGTCTATGTTTAAAAAAAATCGGATTCATGCTGATGCGTACTACGAAAACTGCCTTACTGGTCGTAAGGGGTACCGTTCGTCTCGAGCTCGAAAATGTAGGGTATTTCCAGCAACTTTTTGTTTTTACAATAAAACAAATCGAAAGCGATATTCAATTTTTTTAAGATTTTTATTTAACTTCTTTTACATACAGAAATGATTATTTTTTTTAATTTTAATAGTTTAAAAACTGGCGTTGAAGTCGACCCTCCCGAAAAATTGGACTGGACGGCGTTGTCCATTTTGGCGCTTCTATTTACCTGAAACACAAAAACCAAAAACATTACTAGCCAGTATGACTGTAGCTATGCCCCATACTAGAATACAAAAAAAATAAAAAAATTGTCAAAATGGCGCGGTTTGACACTCTAAAACTTGGGTTTTTTCAGTTTTTTTTTTAATCGAAAAAATACGAAATAATAATATGATTCTAGCACGGGCGATAGGATAGCCATTAATGTTTTGAACAACATATTATAATTTGAGACGATTCGGTTGAACAGTTTTTGTTCTTTTTTTGACAACACCAGGCCGAAAAAATTAGTTTTGAGGTAATTGAGTTTAAAGTTTTGACCATTTAAATGCAACCATTGATGCCACTCGTGACGAATCTGCTAAAATAACTGTAGAATCGAAAACATTCGGAATATTCTTCCGAAAATTTGACAGTATAATCTTGAAAGCCTATACTTTCGAAATATCGTAAAAACAAAAATCAATTTTTTGAAATTTCTAGACCACCGAGTCCCCTTAAGAAGGCCATAAGAATGACAAAATAACATTTTTTCCAACATAAGTGGCAAGTCGATAAAAAGCTACATCACAGGGGCTTATTGACAAGCTTTGGTAGTTGATTAATTTCTCATTTTGTTTTAATACTTTTTGTATGAAAATGTGGTTCGTGCTTCTTCAAAAACCATATGTACCTATTCAAGATTCAAATTTGTCGCAAACTAAAAAAAATGCATCGAATTTTTATCAAAATTTCACATTTTTTTATAAAATTTTTTAGAAATATTTCAAGTATGCAGTTTTACAGTCTGGCATACTAAATTGCTAATTTCAAGTGGGTCAAAATTTGGTTAATTTTTGAAAGCTTTGTTTGTTACTGGTGGTGCTGGCGACCTTCAAATGTCGCATGCCCGAAATTTTTTTATATAATATGAAGCAAAAAACTCAGCACCGTTGCAAAAAAAGAAACATTATCAAAATTCAAAACGATTTTTTCTCCAACTAGGGCTTGATCTTTATTGTACTAAAACAATAGAGTAAGAAACTGCGTACTCAAAATTTTTCAAAAGAAAGTGATTAAAAATGTGAAAGTTTGATAATTTTTTTCTTTTATTTGCACAAAGTTTGAAACTTGGATTTTTATGGTTTTTGTAGGAAAATGAACTATATTTCATAATAAAGTTATTAAAATTAAATAAAAAACTAATAAATTGCCAAAACTATATTTTTTTAGCGCAGTGTATATTTCATTCCACACACATTAAATAATTATTTAAATACAATTTTTTCTGAATGCGTCAAAGTTAAACACCATTAATTGCTTTAATATGCTTTTCCTTTTGTTTTCATTGTTATGTTTATCATATATTTAAGACAATTTTTCTTCAAATATTATCTCTGCATGGAATTACAATACTTATTTGTTTTATACTTGTCTACGTTCTGAATTTTTTTATCCTTTTAATTTAGTGCCTTGCTACTTGCGAAGCCTTAACAACTTTAGATAAATTCTGAAACTTTTTGAAAGCTTTCAATTTAATGCCATGTCACATGCGGACTATTTTCACATCAATGCCTGGGCAGTTGCACATCCCTAAATGCCTCCTAAAAACTTCTACATTTTTTCGAATCCTTTCATATCAAACCATCACAGATGGAGATCTCAAAGTGCCTTAGATAAGTTCTGAAACTTTTTGGATCATTTCATACGAATGCCATATCAGCTTCGGAATACAAAATTTTTTCATTATTTCCGTATTTCATGCATGCAAGTGCATCTGACAGCTCCTACATTTTTTCGAATTCTTTCATATCAAACCATCTCACATGCGGTTGAGCGCCGTGCCCGTGCCCGTGCCCGTACCCGTTAAAAGTTCCGAAATTTTTGTCATCTTTTCAAATAAGTGCCGTGTCAGCTGCGTATTATCGTACAAAGTGCCTTGGCCATCTCTATTCTGGCCAGCAGCCACATACTGCATGCATTGAGCGGAAATAAAAGATTAAAACAACAACAACAGATGCTAAAGCGCATACTTGGTATTTAAAATAACCATAAACAACACTTAATGTTGGTAATCACTAATTTATTTAAAAGTTTTTCACTAAAACATTTTTTTTTTTTCATTTACAATTATTTAAAATCTCATTTAGTTTTATTGACTTTTATGGTAGCTTCGCTTAAATTAATAGTGATGCAATTCGCAAGTCTGCAAAGCGCAACCTGGCCATGTGCTGGCCATCACGATCAACTATGCTTTTAATATGAAAACATAAAGTAATTGAGCAAGCAGCTTTAGGTGAAATATTCTTTGAATCCGGGTATTCATGGCCGAATTCGCTTCTCGCTCATTAATGTTTTTGTCCTTCAAACAGGTCGAAATCGTAGCTGCAAGTAATGTGACTAAACTCGTACTTTCTTGTGACTCATCATTCGCAAAGGCTTCATTTTTTAATTTTTTTTTTTTTGCTGTCCAATAAAATCGCTTGGAAACTGTATTAAGAATTCAAAAGCGGCCAACCACCGCTCACTCAGCAGCGTCGTGATTGAAGTCATCTATAGGCACCGCTAACCACTCGCCGCTCTCCGCTAACCGCTAACCGCTACTCTTACGAAAGCGCTGCGTTCTAAATCATAAATTAAATGCCAAAGTTTACACTTGCATTTATGTCTGTACATATATAATTTGCAAATCGATTTTGAGCAACGCCGTGATGCTGAAAAAAAACATACTAATTAAGAATCAAATAATGGCATGCGATTTAATTTATACGCAAATTAGTCGCACTGCAGCAATAAAAGCAAAGGCAATTGAAAACGAATTTTATTTGAGTCAACAACAAGAGACGCAAATGCAAAACAAAAGAAAAAAAGCAAGAATTTTAATGCCTTTAATGCGGCTGTGATATGCAAATATTCTGAACCGCAAGTGAATTCGATTTCGATGCAAAGTTTTAAGCGCGAAAAAAGTTTAATTCAATTGAAATAAGAATTAAATAAAATGAAGATTTTAAGTATACAGTACAAAATACTAACACATTTTTTAAAACATTATTTTTTTAATTAATTCAGTACACTTAACATTTTTGTTTTTGTTCTTCTGCCTTTTTTATGCCTCACGAAGCTCAACACGAAACAGAAATTTAAATAAAATTTATATCACAGAAAGGCGCAAAAAATACGAAAATATTAACCGAAAATGCCGAAATAATAAGTGACCATAAAAGCTATAAATTGAATATAACAGAAAAAACTGAAAAAAAAAACAGATCTGAGAAAACACACGCAGTATATTCGTACAATAACAAAAAACAGGCACTGTATTAAAATGAAATTGAAAACGATATTTGAATGAATTTCGTTTTGCCGCTCTGTTGCTGTGTTGCTGTGTCAGTGGAGCAGCGCGAACCAGCTTGTACTGCTGGGCTTTACAGTTTCACTTTTTTCGCCTGTGACAGGTTTTTTCGCATTTGGCTCAGGTGGCGCTGCGCGAAGATGCTCATAATTTGCAATAAGACGAGCCGCTGTGCTGCCGAGCTACTGATGACGCAATCGCCGAAAAAGTAGAAGCTTCGCTTAGTTGTTTTGTTCAATCGAAAGGAGTGAATTTGCCTTAAATTTATGCTAAGTATAGCAGTTGAGCTGCTGAAGGTCGCGTAGAAGCTCTTTAACTGATATGATCTCAATAGGCCCAAAGCAACTAGGAAATTTTCTGAATACATAGTTATTGCGGGAGAAACGGAAAAGGGAATGGCTGAGTGCCTATATGATTAAATGGATGAAACGAGTAGAAAAAGGTTTTTATACGTTAAACACTTTTGATAACCTTTGAGGGCTCAACTTAACGTAAAGTTACTGCTTTTCGCGAAACAATTTTGTGTATAAATATAAACGGAATATTTGGTGTAGCACATGGAAGGGTCAATGCGAACGAAAAGTTATTTTTCATGTTAGTAATAAATTCCGAACCATGGTTACAAAAGATACCTTCAGTTTCTGAAATGAGTGCTAAAAATTCGCGGAAGATTAATTGCTAATGCTTAGGGTATCGAATACATTAGAATGTCCGAATAAACAATTTTTTTCTTAATCCTACCGCTGATGCTATTTATTCTACATGTAGGCAAAAACATTGACCACCTTTATACTTTTTTTCTTTTTTATATATTGTGCTTTTATTTTATATTTACTCGTGCCACAAACGCTTTGAAAACTAACATTGAATTCCTATGAGAAAAATTCCACTCTTCTATAAATTTGGTATACAATTATTTAATCTCAGCTTTGAACTCCCTTTCACAAATGTCCAATGTCGTTTACACCCTTTTTAGGCTTTTGGCCGAGTTCCTCCTACTATTTGTGGTGTGTGTCTTGATGTTTTTTCCACAAATGAAGAGGCCTACAATTTTAAGCCGACTCCAAATGGCAAAATATTATAAAATACTAAAAAAAATATTGGTTTTCTTTTCTTGAATTTTTAATATTTTTTCAATTTTGAGGGATTTTGAAGTCAACACAAAAAATATTTAACTTCTTGTTTTTTTTTTAATAAAGTAAAGGATATAATTTTTTGGATATTCTTGAAAGAGAATTAAGAGAGCAGATGAAATAATACCGAACTGTGCACTTTTCGATTTGACCTTTTTCCCCTAAAAAAAAGAAGATGTAGCAGCATATAAGCTCCACACAGGAATTTCTTTACGCATTAAGCTGCAATTTGTAGTGCTGCAGCCATGACACCATAGCCGTAACCGTAACCATAGCCGCAGCAATACAGCATTTGTTGATTAGCTATGCCGTAATTATAAATATCTGATATTGAAGTAAAATGAATGGCAACATTTGCATTTTGTCATAAAAACGCAGACAATTTTTCACTAAGTCAATTAATTTTGCAGCGTTCACTTCATTCAATATTCAAATTTTTATCGCAAATATCCAAACAAATGTAAAGTATTTCACAGCTACTTACGGTTGCGGGGAAAAACCAAAATTCAGTAGATACATACGACTACGGTTATGGTTACGGCGTTATGGTGCGGCACCTACATTCGTTTACAGTGGTGCCCATATGTTTGATCAGAACAGCTGATTGCTATGGTTACGGTTATGGCTAAATAAATAAGTAATAATAGTGTAAATACCTCTAAAATCGGCACTTTTGTTTCGGAGATTAGCGTGCTGCCATAGGCAAACAAATACCAAAGTAATCAGATATGCCACATTTTCGTACTACCTGAATTGCACTACTGGAATCGCTGCGTTACCTGGATCTTTCACAAAAATTTAATGTATAGTCGCGGCGACCCAACAGTTTTTTTTGTTCATGGAATATATTGCAATTCAAAATGCCTAATAACTGTACTTCAATATGGGCTTTGTAGAAAATATGAAAACACACAAATTTGTTACTAATTTGCATTTATGAAAAATTGGAAGTTTTTAAGTTGCATGCCATATGTGTTTGTATGTCTGTCGCCCATAAAACATGTGGCTTATTTTGGTTATTTTATTTCTATGTAAAAAAATCGGCCTTTTACGGCCGAAAATGACGCACATGAGCTAAATTGAGAAAACTGAGTATGAATGAGGTAGTATTGTAAAGAGTTGAGAACACAAAATATCCTGAAGATGAAGTGCAAACCTCTAGTGAATTCCATTCCATTGCATATCAAAAATCAATTATGAGTAGAAAGTTTTTGCAGTTATAATTTATTGGTGATTGAAAAAGTCTAAGGTACTCGTAACCTATCAAGTACCTATCAGTAAGGAGCAACAACTGATTCAAATCCCAATATTCCAATTATGCTCCTGCAATCAATCAACTTTTAGGCTTGAAGATGCTTAAGATATTGAAACTGCCGACTTCAACCAGTTGGATAGTAGAGCCTGAATTATTTTTGATACAGCAGTAGCGGAGTCTTCAGTTTTTACCACTTTTGAAAATTTCAAGTTGAAAAATGTTCACGTCATTAAAGAGAGTTTCGGCTCATAATACTGACTTAACTGACTGCACCCGGCAGTTAAATGACAAACATATGACTACACAGCTACGTAGGTATAACTAGACACACATACATATATGCTGTAGATACCAAACCCAAGCTGACGCACGTACACCCGATATTCCTTATTTGTATAAGTAAAATATATAATTTTCATAAAATCAACATAAATTGGGTAATTAAAAGTCAGTTTCAGTTTTTGTCTCGAATGCCTATTGCTTATATTATTTGCTGTGGTAAACATTGTCATTATATATATAATTTTTAACGCTAATTTCAGACTTTTTGGGCTTTTGCATAACTTGAGAAATTTTTTTTTTGGTTTTTTTTTCACTTTTATATTCATGTGTTTCTCTTTTGTAGCTTTGATATTCAAATACTTTTTATGACTGTTTTTTTTGTGTGCCTCAAACTAAGTTCCCAGCCTCCTTAGTATGTGATTTACATAAATACATATTGCTATTAATTGTTGTTGTAATTACGTTGTGCTATGTTTGTTGTAATCAGCTCGGCGTCCTGAGCATGGTGATGAGATTATGATGCGTGCGCTAGGTATTTGTTTTTGTTTCTGTTTTAGTTGCTTTTGTTTTTTGTCTATTACGCACGTTATACAAAATTTAAATTTTTCTTTGTTTTTTTGTACAACTGGAGGAGGATGGCCAGTTTCGTAACGCACACATTAGTGATAATAACAATTAATAAATGACTTGTGAAGAAATTGGTATTGTTTGTTTTCTTCTGCTACTGTTGCATTACTTTTCATAAAAAATTTGACTAATTTTCAATATTTTTTTCTCATTATTAAAGCTTAAAATAGCTTCATAACAGAAATCTCCTCAATGTTTGGCAAAACTATAAATTTAAAAATAGATTTGTGCTTTCAATTTGTTGCTTTAGATTTTCTTTTTCATACACAATAATTCATGCAACTACAGTATTCCGTCAAAAAAACAACTGTAGCATTACAAAAAGTTTTCGTATGTAAATATTTTGACTATTTTTTTATTTTGTTTCATTTTTTTAATAATGAATAGTCTTATTTTTTTGTAAAAGTATAGCTCATTTCTCAACAAAAATCATATAAATCCAAGCTCCAAGTATAAATCTTTTCAGCCCAATTCCAAGGTTTTTAAATAGCAGCTTTAAAGCCCGTTAAGTTTTAATAAAGCAAATTTGAAATCGCTCAAAATTTTCTTTGATTTGCAGTAATTTTTCCCCGCTTCACATATTTTCTCCATATAACGAATGCACGACATCTTTTTCTATGTCAAGGAAAAAAATTATAAAAATCAACGAGAATTTTGAGCAACTTGAAATTTACTCTTGTTCATACCAAAATTTATTGAACTATAAAACTGCGTGCCACAAGTTTTTATAGAGACTCTAATTAAAACCGTGGAATTGGGATAAAAAGTTTTTGGAGTTTTACTAATTTTTGTATAAAATTTTAAAATTGCATTTGTATGGTTTTTGTTAGAAAATTAGCTATGCTTTTGAAGTAATGAAAATTAGCAAAAATTTAAAAAATATTGATGCGCCAGCGATTTGTCTCAGGATGCAATTCTATGCATAACATTCATCTATGTTGAACCTGAATGGTCTTTCGTTTTTATTTATGAAACGTGTTTGTCTATCTCATATTTATATATTTCTTTTGTCGGGGAATAGAAAGTTAGTCATAGTTGCCTCTTAACCAACACAAAGAACAAATATTTTAGCCATTTAGCTTCACTCTCTCTCTTTGCAAATTATTATCAAAACTCTTTCTAGCTCGTTAGTTGTGATCGTCCATGTTCTAAATCTGATGTCCCTGAAAAAGTAGCTGTGTCTACGAGTCAGAACAAAGCCAAGGGATGTTGGATGAGTTGGCTTGCAGTAGCAGTAAATCGGTAGCTGGGATCATTCACGTTTAATTTACAAACTGAACAAATATTCATTAAGCCGAGATAAGGTCTAGGCAGACAATCGATGTACGCGAGACAATGTCGAATAACGCGAGAGTCCCGAGGTAGTTCAAGTTCTTGATCTGCAATAAGTAGTCACTGATCTCCAATTATGTCTTTCATGTGACCAGAATTCTTTCTCTTTGAGATGACGTCTGTAAAATGAAAACTCCCATGAGTACTATTAAGCCGGTACATATGTAAGTAAGCAGGACTTGCAGTCAGGCAAGCTCGCAGCTGTATCGCGTAATATATCCCCCTTACAATCACTTTCCCCACGTAACCGCCATGAAAGTATTACATCACGGGGCTGAATAGCTCATTGGCTCTTCATAGTAATTAGTGACACCTGCGGAATTCTGTGCGACTCAGATCAGTATAAATGAGTCTTAAAAGTTCCTCTATTATTTATCAATTGTCTGCCGACTGAAACATGTCATCCAAAATATTTTTTCCTTGTCAGATTTTGCGATTTTCCGGAGCATAGGGCGGGCAGCGAAGCATAACATAATCTATAGCTTCTTCACTGTCTGTTCAAATTAGGCTGTGTGGAGAGCTGTCGTGGCCATGTCTATTGAGGTATTTTTGAAATTTCTCATGAGGGAGAGGAACTGCGTTAATCAAAAGTTAGTTTCTCCATGGTTCCTATCAAGCCAAGTCTCTACACTCGGTTTATGGGTTCGCCTTCCCTTTGTTGATATATTTTTCTTATTCGATTCTTTATGCAGAAACCCTAAGTGGTTTGTAGGGAACTAAGCCGATAAATATATATTTCAATTTTCTTTCTGGTGAATTTATATTGACTGCATCAGCTCAGATCGGCGCGGCTTACAGGAGAACCGAGCTGGCTACTCTTCCACACAGAATTATTTTATTGTGTCTAGGCATTTTGTCATTTTAGGCATGATCCCCAATAAGTAGCATTGGACGCTCGATGCCTTCTTGATGGCATAGGTGCATTTTGAAATTCAAACGGCCGTACCAGAGATTTTGAAGGCTGTAATGTCATTTAATTAAATTCCTTGCATTTAAAAATTATTTTTGCTAAATTATTTAATAATAAATAAATACATATTTTTTTTTAATCTTCCTTCACTAAACAATACTATATTAAGAAAATAAATTGGTAAAAAAAACAGTAAAGTATTATTTTGTGCATTTTGCGTCTTAAAGTGCAAAACTTACAAAATGAGTAGTTCATCAAAAAGGGTCACTTCCTTTTTAGGCGAGTGTGAAAAAAGAAACAGAAACGCCCAAAAAAACGCCAAAAGTTGTGTCAAAAAGTGGTAAATTGCTATACAATGCGGCTTGTTGTAATATGAAAATGTCTTACAGTTGATTAAACAGCAGCCAAAATATTGAAGGATATTCGTATATCCTTGCACACTAACACATGCCCATAATCTCGATGCGTCAGCAGGCGCTTAATGCTACTGTATACGAGTATAATAGCGTGTGCATGAGTGTGACTGAGAGTCGACACTCATTTATGTTATCACGTTACAGGCCCTGAACGATATCCTTCCTTCGGCCAGCCGTTTCAACGCTTTCGTTCTTCGGCATCCTTGCGCACATTTACCCTTTCGAGTAACTCATGCATTTGCATAATTTTTTCAAATTCAAATTTTTTATTTATTTCACACATTTGCTTGTTATTTTATTGTTATGTTGAAGAAGAAAAAGTTTGAAATTCTGTTTTTTTTATATTTTCCTTGTATTTTTGCTGTTGGCTTTTGTGAAGTTTTTTTATGTTTTGTGTTTCATATTTCGCGCTGTTGCTGCACTTCCCCTTCCGCATTAAGCGCCGGAAAATGTGTGCATGCGTGTGTGTGCTACGTTGTTCTGTTGTTGCTTTTGCTACTGTTACTTCATATTGGGATAACATTTCTAATTATGAGCCCCGGTGAAGTGTTGAAGCGAGGCGTCTACTGACTGTAGGATCCTTTTCGCTTTAAGGCGCTTTTGAGGCTTAAGAAATTGCTTTTGCGCTGCGCTTTTGCACTTTTTTGTTGTTGATGTTTTTATGCAATTGTATCTGCCTATTTTTCGCTCAAATGCAAATTTTTTGACAATTTTTCACTGCGTATATCCTGTCAGGTGTTAAGTCTTGGAAGTTGTCTTTTTTCGGTGGCCTACTTGTGTGATTGCCCTTCAGGTGTGAATATGGATGGTTTTTTTTAAACAAATACACAAATTGAAGTGCTAAAAACAATAAGTGAAGGAAGATAAATTAATTGATAAAAAGTAATAACAATAATATCAAAAAAAAATATTTTAAAAGGTAAAGGGCGACTAAAGAAATAATTTTGTAAAAATAAATTTCAAAAGTAATCTTAAAAAATAGGTTTAAAACATAGAAATATAAATATTGAAAATATTCTCATTAAAAAATAAATAAATTTGGAATAAATTAAAAAAGATTATAGTAAGTAACGCCATTTGTCCATTTTTGGAGTATTATTTGGACGAAAATAAGTAAGGTTAAGAACGCCATAAAATAACTGGAAGGTTGGTTAGTTTATCTTTGATATTAGCAGTGCGTTATTTAACTTTACTTAGCTGTTCCTGGCAATAGAAAAGAATATTTTGCATGTACCTATCATTAAATTTTCAGTTTTATTACCACTTGCGAAAATTGCGTCTAACATTTACGCACTTCTTTTTGTTAATATCAAATCAATTTGCGAAAACAACAACAATATAGCAGATAAGTGTTGCCTGCTGTTAAAGTACGTCTTCCTAATGTCTCAAACTTATAAAAAGTTGAGACTAAATGCGCATTTACGGATTAAAATTTTAAAATAATGAATACGATATTAAAAATATGGTGCATGTAAAATATGTATACGAGGTTTTTAATAAATAAAATAAAAACTAATATTTTTGAAATATTTTTAATCCTGCCTAAATTAATTAAAATTACATATTTCGACAAACAAATCGAAGTTTAGGAATTGAATGACTAAAAGCATTGTTTAACAAAATTTTGAAGTTACCTATTAAATATAAATAAGGAAAAATTATCAAGTTAACAAATTTGTATGAAAATTGGCATTTCGCTGATCAAAAATGCATCAAAAATAAATTGTGAAACATAACAAAATAAAATTTAATATAAAAGTAACATTAACGCAAAAAAATTTAAACCGAGTAAAATTATATATATTTTTTTTAGCTCATTAAAAGCGAACTAATAAACTATAAATAACATTATTTTTTAACTTACAAAAAATAATTAGTAAAAATAGTAATAAAAATAATTAACGGAGAAATACTAAAAACTGGCATTTCCTTGATCAGAAAACAAAAATAAATTATGAAATGAAAAATAAAAATAGATAAATAAATAAAATAATATAATGCAAAAAAATTTTTTTTAAATGATTAAAAAATAACGTATTAATGAAAATAGTTAACAATGGCTTATAACTAACCAATAACTAAGTAATATAAAAATTGTAAAAGGTGACATTTGTGCAATCAAAAATAATAATACAAAATTAAATTAAAAACAAAAGAAAAATAACTTCAGTAAATATTTAAAATAACTAAAACAATACATTTTTAACTTTTCACAAATAACTAATAAAAATAATTAAACTGGCATTTTTTAAGGGACAGGTACCTGTAAACGGCCATATTTTCTCTGAGTTTCATTAAAATTAAATTTCAGGGAGATCGGTCAATAGCTTTTCGAAAAATATTGTTTTGAGAAAAACGCGTCTAAAGTTTGAATACACGAAAATTCCTCTCCCAGCGCTCGAATGCAAAGAATAGAGTCGTCACAGTTGACGATCTATAATATGAGAAATACTTAAATTTACGTTCTAAAATTTTTTTGACATATTCAGATTACAAAGGATTATATTAACATAAAAACAAAAATTGTTTTCGAAATTTTACAGGTACGTATCTGTCCCCTTAATCAAAAATGGGAATACAAAAATATTTTATGAGTCGAAATGTATTTAAAATTAAAAGCAAAGAAAAAACAAAACTCAATACATATTTGCAACTTATAAAATAATATATTTTTAACTTATTAAAACTAACTAACAAATAATAATTAAAATAACTAGTGGAGAAATAATAAGGACTGATTTTTTATTAATCAAGAAAATTAATGCCAAAATAAATTATGAAATGAGATATGGTAACACGTGAAAATAGAATCTAGGTAAATATCTTAAATAAATATATAAAATAAAACATACAAAATTAACAAAAATAGCAAAACCAAAAATAAAAAATAATTAATCATTAAATTAATTAAAAAAGTAAATAATGATAAAAATAATATAACTAATAAATAATTAATATAAAAATACTTAACAGAGTTGACATTGCACCAAGCAAATATAATAAAACAAAAATAAATTACGAAATAAACCAAAAATATAAAGAAAATAAATAATTTAAATGAATAAAAAATTTTTTTTTTCAAAATGCACTCACGATTTCTTGTGTATCCGAGTACGATTTGGTCACAAAACGCAAAGCAAAATCAAAAGCCAAGCAAATCCAAAAAGAATATAAATTTGTAGTTTTTAATTTTTTTAAAATATTTTTTGAATTTTTTTTTTGTGTTAAAAATCCCCCTACTTTGATACACAAGTACATGCGTGAATTCGACTATTATCGAAACCGCTCTCCAATTAGGCGCCGCACAGTACTGACCAGCATCGAATCGATGACTTCGTCACCACCGCCATTGCCTCCGCCGCCGACGCATTCACAACACCAGCAACAACAACAAGACACACTACCCATATCACTCACATCTGCCATCACCAATGGTAATGGTGGCGGTAGCGGCGGCGGCGGTGGTGGTTGTAGCAGTCCCAACGATCCCACGACACAAGTGATCATACAACAACATAATGGTGACTATCAACTGAGTAACGCCACACGCTACTTCGACCCACAGCCGACACATTTGACTGCCGTTGTATCGGCCGCCACACCGCAAGCATTGCTCAGTCTGTCCCCAAACGATGCAGCCACACATCCACATCATACACAGCAGCATCACCACCATCAACAACAACAGCAACAACACCAACACCATCACCACCAGCAGCAGCATGATCAACAGTCACATAATGATGGCACACATTACCATCAGACACACTTGCAACAGCAGACGCATGCGCAACAACAGTTAAGCATAGAATCAGCTGGTACAGCGGTGAATCTGGGTGCTTTGGGTACAGCCCATCAGGTACATCAATTGCATACCCCCAATGGGGGTACTTCCTACGTCTACGAATACTACAAGCTGACCGATGCGAAAGATGAACCAACAGATTCGGCAGCCGAATTGCATTGGAGGTAGGTATCAAATGCGAGTGCAATATGTTGGTGTTGTTTTTCTTTTTTCAACTCTAGCTTCTGATGGAAGGCAGTCAGTGAAGTGCGCGAAGAAGCATTAAAAGTGAGCTAATCAGGTAGCGCTCTAAAAAATCTTCACAACTCAACGCAACGCAACGCAGTGCTGGCGTTCACATTCGCGTTCGCTGAACTTTTGCCTTGAGTGAGACGGCGAGCCGCACCGCTCTGCACTTGCTGGTGAACGCTTGTGCGCTTGTCGCTTGCACGCTTCTAAAATGCGCTACGCGCGCTAGTCGACAGTATCGCGATTGAAATATTCACATGCATACATATACATATACATGTATACGTATGTATATACAAATCTTTTTTTGCCTACTTTAATTTTTGCTTAATTTTAAGATTTATATTTTTGACTTGTTTATGCAAATTATTTGTGCGGGTTTATTAGCGTTTGCCGAAAAAAAGCTATATTTATGCATGTGTGCGAAGGCATGCAATTTTTGGTAGTGCTCTATGCGGGTATTTCGAGCATGCGCAGTGCGTTCGACTTGACGTTCTGTCCACTGTATGCGTTTGGTGATTAAACTGGACAGATATTCAATCATTTTGTGTGCACTGCTGCATAAATTTTTAATTGCATTTTTAATGTGCTCTTAATTTTTTTACGAGATTTGATATTTAGTTTTAATTTCTCTGAATTTATGTTCGTTATGTCCTTGGCGGTGCAGTGCGGGATGTAGGTGGCAAATTAAAATATAATGGATGTGAATGGATAAAGCTAACGAAAAATGGTGTTTAAATTTTTGGCTAGACATATATGTATCAGCATTTATGAAGTATATAAAAATGAGCGAATTTTGGGATCGCTTGACTTTTTTCTAAAGCGATCCGCCTATTGCTTAATTTTACATAAAGTGGCGATTATAAATGAGTGAATAATGTTTTGTCTTTCAGTATTTAAAGTGTTTTTCGGGTTACAGTTTTAAATTTTTTTTTAAATATTGTGCATTCTCAAACCATAACCATATAAAACAAACCTTATAAAAAATTTTGAAAAATAAAAAAGAAATTAATTTAAATGGAATTTTACCAAAAATGAAGATTTGGAAGAATAGTAGTGCACTAGCATTATGTAACTCTCAAAAATGTCTACAAGGTGGCGCAAAAATAAGTACCTAATTTTGTTTTTCAAAATTTTTTTTCTAAATAATTACAGGCAGAGGCCCCCGTCGCCAGTGCTGCAAGTCGTATATTTAAGTGATGACTTATTTTGACATTTACACGCTCAATTACTTGTATGTTTGTATACTGCAGCTGTCTAGTTCACAAATGTCAAATGTTATTACCGTATGACGACATTTGCGAAAATTAATTGATTAGGGTGACTAATTGTGTGCCACCTTGTATGAATAACCAAGTTAAAATTGTTTAATTCTTAAACTTTTTCCATTTCTTTCACACCACAATTATTTCATTCATAAAGAACATTCAGAGCTAATCGAAATTGGAAAGTCTAAACAAAGGAATGAAATAATTCCAATATTGAACCAAATTTGATTGATCGATTATTTTAAAATTAAAATTAGATACCTATGTAATAAACTTAGGCCATGGAGAGAGAATGCGGAATCGGATGTTTGTAAATTAAACGAGCAAGGCTTTGAAAACGTAAATTTAAATAGGCACAAACAATGTCACCATGCAAGAAGTGGAGAAATAATAGACCAAAGGCTACACGCGAAATATTAAAAGCAAATCACACCATGCACACACATACAGATATGTATGTCCATACACATATATGTATTTAATCTACACATACACGTACGAACTCTTATATTGGTGACAATTTATTGAGGCCATTAAGAGTATCGAGACCACTCGAAAAGTGAAGTCGATTAAAAACTCAAATATTTTATTGTTGGTTTCGGTATTGCAAAGCTTTGGCTATTTGTTGTTGCTTTTGTTGTAAGATAGTTTGTTGCTTTTGTTATCATGGTTGTCACCGCAAGGGCGTGTGCATGTGATTAACATAAGAATACATATAATTTTATGTGGACGAACAACACTAGCCAAAGGCGTTTTCAGCAGCAGCAGCAGCAACAACAACAGCAATATACGAATATAAAAAAAGTAAAAAGCAATTTATCATCGCGTAAAATTATATTTAATAAATAGTAAAATTTAAATTTAACTTTGCCGCTGGTGTCACCAGCTGCAACCCTGAGTTGGGACGCTGTCCGAGCCGAGTATCCGATTTCCTTACAACGCGCGATAATAAAGAAAATAAAAATTAATAAGAAATAAAAAATTTGAGTATTTATCAATCGTAGATAGAATACAATTAAAGTGACTTTTTAGGCGAAGGTTTACACTGGCTTACAAATAATTAATTATTTTTTACCCGAGAAATAAACCATTCCATTCCCCTATAAAATCGGTGGCTGAGTCTAAAAATGCACATGATTTTGTTTTCTGCCATGTAGTTTTCAAGATATCGCCGAATAATGGTTATAGGTTAACCCTTTGCGGTCGACGCCCCCACTGTGGCGCAAGTAGTCATAAAAGGAAAGATTTCCGGGATCAGTAGAAAGCTAGCAAATCTGCATACCGCACGCGTTATTTTAAATTTTCGAAAAAATTATGAAGTTATTTATATGTACGAGTTCTATGTTTTCTAATATTCTTATATTTGCTTTAAATCACTAAGGGAGAAATAAGTAGAAACGCTAAAATTAAAAAAAAAAATTTTTTTTGTCGAAGTATGAAAATTTTCGATTTCTATTGTAACAAATATATGCAATTACGTACATATTATATGTAAATTTTCGGATTAAGCGATGGATTTTGTACGGGAACGGCCTAGTTCCTGTTTTTGGCTGTAAACTAGTGTTAGCGAAGAAAATCGAAATTAATAGCTTTGGGCAGCAGCCAAACAAAGCCAGTGGTGCCAAATATGTAGGTAAGTAGGTAGGTGAAATGCTTGAAGCACCAGCACCGTTTTAATGAGCTACGGATGTAAAAGCGAAGATTGACGGGATTTAAGTTCGGGCAGTGCCCTATGCTGTCGAAGAAAGGTGGACCCAGTGACCCTAAACGTGAAACTGCCAAGCTCCGATATTTACAGATAAAGTGCGGATGATGTAGTAGTTATTAAAAGGAAAATCTGCAGAATATTGGACCGCCTAACGTTTTAAACCTAACAGTCACACTTCGCTTCTTTTATAGTATATTTTAAGTTTGGTCTCAAGTTGTTATAGATTATTTGGAAAATCCATATAAAGGTGCATTTACCAAAAAATTTTGTTCTTAAGAGTCTAAAATAAAATTGAATGCTTTGCACAATATATTTTTGTAGAATTTTTTAATCCAATATCTCTTACCCATGTGGGTGATTTTGACCATTATTTTTTTAAATTTGGAAAGTATTATGTTTGTAAGGCCGATGAAAGGTTAAAATGTGCCGAAAAATTATAAACATGGACTTTCAATAGCGGTCTTTTCAGACGACATCAGTGCGCGATAATGGAGAGAAGTGCCCATTAATGATTTCTAGCACTTTAAAGCTGTTATATATATTCACTCTCTATTAACCATTCACTATTCCCTATTTGCAGATATATGTATATCTGTAAAACAATCTGCATATGTGTATAAATATATATAATATATAATATATAGAAATTGGATTTATGGTCCGATTTGTTTCGTAGTAGAAATACATGCTAGCTACCTAAAAAGCAGTGATTTTTGGAAAATTGTGCCCGTTAGTTTGCATTTGGGTCGACATACATTAACAACTCATATACATATTTAAGATTTTAGATTTTTTAAGAGCTATAGGAAAGTTTTTCAAAAAAAAACACACGTAAAATTCAGAAAAATGCATGAAATTTTTATTTAAATCGATGGTACAGTCAATATAATTTAATGTTTGAAGATTATTTCATGCAAATGTTGACCGCGACTGCGCTTCAAATGGTCCATCCGGTTAGTCCAATTTTGGCATACTCTTTCCAATGTTTCGGCCGGCATCTCACATATAACTGCTTTAATGTTGTCCTCTAATGCGTTAATTGAACCAGCCCCACAAAAAATAATCTAAAGGCGTTATATCTCACGATCTGGGTGGCCAATTGACAGGTCCCGAACGTGAAATAAAATGTTCACCGAACTCGCCTCTCAACAAGTCCAGCGTTACGCGTGCTGTGTGGCATGTGACACCGTCTTGCTGAAACCACATGTCATGCAAGTCAAGCTCTTGCATTTTGGGCAAAAAAAAGTTGGATATCATTTCACGCTAACACTCACCATTCACAGTTACGTTACGATTCGCAGCATCTTTGAAGAAGTACGGTCCAATGATACCTCCAGCCCATAAACCGCACCAAACTGTGACCTTTTCTGGATACATTGGTAGCTCTTGCAATTCTTCTGGCTGATCTTCACTTCAAAATCGACAATTCTGCTTATTGGCGTACCCATTGATCCAAAAATGAGCTTCATCGCTGAACACAACTTTTCGATAAAAAAGTGGATCTTCGGCCCACTTTGCAAGAGCCCTTTCACCAAAAATTCTGTGTTGCGGTAGGTCGTTCGGCTTCAATTCTTGCACCAGCTGTATTTTGAAAGGCTTCACACCTAAGTCCTTTCGCAAAATTTGCCACGTTGTTGAGTAACAGAAGCCCAATTGCTGCGAACGACGACGAATCGATTATAGATGGTCATCATTAACACTGGCCGATACAGCTGCGATATTTTCTTCAGTTCGCACTCTACGTAAGCGTGTTGGTGGTTTGATGTCCAATAATGTAAATTTGGTTCTAAATTTAGTCACAATAGCTCGAATAGCCGCTTCAGTGGGTCGTTTAAACTGACCATAAAATGGAAAAAGTGCGCGATAAACTTTCTTAACAGAACACGCATTTTTATAATAAAATCCAATGATTTGCAAGCGTTTTTCGTTTGTAAGACGATTCATGGTTAAATTATAGACCAAACTGAAGATGTTTGACAGTGAAACAAAACACGAAACGTGCTTCAGCTGTTTAAACCAACTGTTTAAAAAGATAATAGCTAAAAAATCACCCGTTATGTGGTCCGATTTGGTTCATACACTTAATATATTTACATATATTAATTCATATCAATTAAAAGTTATACGTTCAGCGCTTTACGATCAATTACGAGCAGGTTCAAGGAGCTGGAGAATATTGGAAAAAAAATATATTTTCTTAGAGGGACAACGCTTTGTCGCAAGCGAAATACTTTTGAGCGAATAATGGTTGAACAATTTATAAAGAAAGGTTCCTTTCGATTTGATCAAGTAGCCGAAGTGATCAAGTAGGAAAAACACAAAAGTTTAAATTACTCATCAAAATTAATGTGTCCACCTTCATAGCACCCTTCCATCTAGAGCAATACAACTATTCCAGCGCTTCACCCAATCTTCTATACAATTATTGTAGGTTAATAGAGGTATGACCTTCAACTTATTCTGCGAATGGCCTCAATTGATTCAAACAAGGTGGCATTCCGAAGATTGCTGGCATAATTGCATAATTGCGTACTGGTAAGCCCATGTCTCATCGCTTATGATGCGCTCATGATGCGTTTACTTAATTGTTTGGGGTAAACCTCCTTTTTTTATTTCTCGACAGAGTATCCTTCTAAGCTTATACATATCGTTCAACGCTGTTCTAGTTTGTTGGTCCTTTGCGAATGATATGTCTTGTCTTCATATGGAAAATAGCCATTAGTTTCTACAATCAACTCCTCGTTTGAATCAAATCTTTTTCCCGCCAGGCATTTCTTCAAATTGGGGAACAAATTGTAGTCCGAAGGAGGCAAGTCTGGATAATAGGGGGGAAATAAAACATTTTTTCTGCCAGCCATTTCTTCAAATTGGGGAGCAAATTGTAGCCCAAGGGAGCCAAGTCTGGGGAATAGGGGGATGTGAAACGAGTTGGAACCATATTTGCATTCATTTTGCAACTATAACCACAGAGGCGTGAGCTGGTGCGTTGACGTGATGGAAAAAGAAAATAAATCAATTTATTCGATTCAAACGAATGCCAAACACAAAAAAAGGACCGATCTGGGTGAAACTTGGTGTGTGTTCTTTCAAGAAATGCTACTAACTAAACATAACCTCGATATGCGTCAGTAGTGAAATCTCTCTGACATAAACTTTTCAAACCAACCTCGTACTTACTTCTGATGCGGTTTTTTAAAGAAAATTAAGCTCTTTTTTTTACCAGTTATGCTCCGACGCGTTTCACTCCCGAAATATCAGTCATAGTCTTATGAATGAACTTAAGAAATACATTAACCTCTGGAGCAAATTCTCTTAGATTCATACCACGATTTTCGAGAACTAGCCTTTTGACTATACAGATTTTCCCCATTCGTAGACGCCCACCAGAACAAAGCAAATCAATTACCACTTCTCGGCTCTCTTAGAAACTTGTATATCATTCATATTTATGCCTGTGTTTTTGACATGCACGATTTACCATTGCTCTTTCTCAACATTTCTAGTGAAATTCCTTGTTACACTAATTTTTTAATTGTGATAATCGCAGAAAACTCAGAAGTATGATAACCAATAACTCATGAAATCCTTAAGGTAGTAAGAAATTAAAATTAAAAAATACGAAAGTAGAACAAGAAACTGAACGAGCCTACAAATGCACCGCCTATATACAACTACATACATATAGTTATTGTATATTTGTCTAAATAATAAAAACTACATATATTTTGTACATAGCTTCCTAAGTATATACATTTGTACTTATATATAAAAATATGAAAAGAGCTTGATTACTTGCACGTGCGCAGGTGTGTACGTCGCACATGTGCGCCCAGATCTTTCACCACATCTCATAAACTCTCGAGCATTCATACGTGTATGTACATATATATGTATGTATGTTTGTCTGTAAGTTGCCATGTGTGTGTGTGGATATGTAGGTGCGTGAATTAGCGATTAGATCGTGTTTCCATTAACACTTGACGCGCAGCAGCAGCAGCAGCAACAAAAGAGCCACAACAACCGACGGTAACAATGATACCACCATCATCATCGAGAGCAACAACAATAACAACAGCAGAAACAATGCCAATGTTAATGTTGTCAAATGCTTGAACTGATTTTCATTGGACTTCAATGTGGCCACACCTTGGCCTCAGCAGCACCTAACAATAACCCAGAGTTTGCAGCACCCTCGGGGCTGGCACTACAAATGAGTATTTAGCTTGCTTGTGCGCGCCCATTTGCCACTTTTTACACATACATACACACGTGGATACGTGCATATGTACTTATATACAATATATTCCCTCAATATTTACCCTCTACACCCTTCTCTTGCTACATGCCTGGTCGCACTCCTTTCGATGTGCAGCAGCTGGTCAATTGCCGCTGCAATAATTTGCTTACAATCACAATTTGTTTTTATTGCACTCGTTATAGTTAGTTGTTGTCAATTTTTATTGTAATTGTTATTGCGTTTTGTTGTTGTTTCTATTGCCGATTGATTGCAGTTAAATAAAGAATTTATTATTTTGCTGTCGATTGCTTTTGTTTATGGATTGGATGTGGCATCTCCCACCGCCCAGCTTTCCATGAGTTTAAATGTATGTTAACTAAATTATTTATTAATTATATATGTAAATATGAGTACCATAAGTGATACTTGTATGTAGTCATGAAAATGAGATTATAATTAATAATCTTTACCTTTACTATGTTGCAGTAGTGTGCGTATTAGCTTTAGAATTAATTTTTATTATTTTTTTTAATCAAAGCAGAATTGAATTAAGATTATACAATGAAATAAATATTTAAACCTGAAGGAGCGGAAATGGAATTAAATACTTTGATTTCCATGCTCAATAAAATTTACATATTTTGAAAAATTTGTCCTCGTAGCTCTGCTATGAAGTGCACCTGCGCGCTTGACGAATGAAAGTACATTCTACTCCTACTTGGGATCAGTGTGTATGTAAGTACATACAGCGCGCGAAAAAAATATAGTAGGACAATATTTTCACCAGCTTTGATTACATTTTTTGTTTTTTAATTTTTATTAAGTTTTTACAAGAATATAGCTTATTCTACAATAAATACCATATATTATACATCTAAGTTCCACTCCTTGTAGAAAGTATTTAAGAAGTCGACAAATTTTCATCAAAATTTCAAACAGAATTGAAAAAAAAAAACAGTAATACTCCTGACGGTGCTGCGTATTCGCTCCATATAACGAATGCACGACATTTTTTTTAATCAAAAATCACTAAGAATTTCAAGTCCCTTGAACTTCCACGTTATTCTGATTTTTTTTTTTTTTTTGTAATTCTGATTAAATACAGGTAGATTAGAATTATTATCAACATTTTTCGCATTCATTTTAGTCGTCGCTAGATTAACAAAGAACAATGAGCTTGTTGCAGCTCTCACGCGGTTGAACTTACGGCCTCTCTTGTGAACATCAACAGACACCAGACTATAAGCCATATGGCGGCAGCAAGTTTCGCAGTGCAACAGAACGATTTTGCTAGCAGTTGTAGAGATGAAGAATTGGTGGATAAAGTTCATCTTATGGGGGATCATTTCTGTGAGCACTTGGAGAGTTTAGATGAAATTTCGTTGGACGAGTTAATTAGAATCGCAAACGAACGTAGATGGCTTCAGGCATCATAAAGGACTTCTGTGGTCACCAAGTGAATTTTTTATAAAAAACGCAAACCTAAAATAACGAAACCTTTTTGAGCTGTTCATTTATAGCAAAATAATCTCTTTTGACATTTTTTATATGCATTTCTCTAATGACCCGCATATGCTGCGTTGTCAACCTTCCGAAATCTATCAAAGCAATAAATATTTTCAATTCTTGCATAATTTTTGGTTGTCGATTTTGAGTTTCGATTATCTTTTTCTCTTCAATTCTCTTAACTCTTCTTCTCGTTTTATTTACTATATGTGAATTTGCACAAGCTCTACATACATACATACACACGTATGCACATACATATTTGCACGCTTTTTAAGTTTTCTCTATATTTGTTCTTTTGCCTGCCTGCCTCATCAGTGTCATTTGCAACTTTTCACTTGTCAACTTAAACGATACTAATCCTATTAGGCCACTCTGTGTCATAATAACCGAAACGGCATGCCAATGGCAGGAGCGTAGTTTGAGAATAAATTAGGGGAGACATACATTAATGGAATATATTTGATGTACTCGCAAATATTCATATGAAATTTAATGTCCTAAACGTGGTAAAGTAACAGAGCTTCGAAAACTCAAGTGAAGCAGGTTCAAAGAGATGGTTGTTGTGTGACCAATCGACTGGCTTGTGTAATGGCTCATTATGGGTGTGATCAAAGCTTGGTTTTATTTTTATATAAATTCGACTTATATTCGCAAGAATAAATGCGGCCACCAAGTTTTGCTAAGATTTGCGGAGTACTTTATAAAATACGATACCCGATATCTGGTTCCTTGCACGAAATGTTTCTAAAATCAAGTCAGCGGTCCTCATACTTAAAGCCATATTATAATAGAATTAATCAGTAGACTTTTACAAGATATTACAAATGTGATTGCATACTTGTTGGTATGCAGTCAACACTGGATATTTGACAACTGGAGGGTTTGGATTGATTTCTTTCGCTTAGAGAGGTTTTTCACTTACTAAATATCTCGCATGTAGATGTGTTGTGGCGAGTTTCTTGCATATACTTGTGTATCCATATATACTTAAACATACATATAATTGGTGTTCAGATTATAAAATTGGTGTCCATGTATAAAAATTAATTTTAATTTTGCAATTTCCAAGCAGTTTATATAATATTAAAGACTAAAAAGTCTAAAAAAAATTAAAAATAATAAATAGCAATAGCAAATGCTTTGAGTTAAAAAAACATATTTCCCTGCTTTACACACTTCATAATGTCTGTCAGATGTTACCCCTTAAAACATTTCTAATATCTCAAAAATTCAAGCCCCCAAAAAACACAAATATTGTAAGAAATCGAGGAGGGTGAATGTAAATTTGTCTCACAATATGCTATGAAAATAGTCAGAGAGGTTAGAAAAATCCTTTTCTCTCATTTAGTTTTCCATGTGCATAAAGAGTCTCGCTCTTGGACCCTACTGAATGGTAGTCAGCTATATAGTAGGCCTTGATATTTATTTTTTTCGAAAAGAGTGCAGTGCAAAAGTGACTTCCTTTTTGTCCATTCATCTAACACACATGTCTGCAATTCTTAACTGGTTTCTGAAATAATGAATTAATAACGCTCACTGATTACTGGAATGAGTGTGCCCCATGACACACATCTGCAGCTGCATTGATTGTGAATATTTGTAAATAGCACGAAAATCACAAATATGTAATATGGTATATCGTGGCATGTTCCGGTATGTGATAACCTTACTACATCCTTTTTTCATTGCCTGCTGACTTTCCCTTTAAACAACCGACCCTCAGCTCACTCTAAAACTGATAATTTGCGCATAAATATCGAGTATTCTTTTAAGAGCTTAAGAACTTAAAATGATAATACAAAACAGAAATATTTTTGTAATTCATTTTTTTCTTCCATATAATCTGGTTTATAATTTCAAGGCATTTATTCTTTGAATACGATATTCAGCGTATGTTCGTCTAGTTACAAGCTACATTCGACAAGTCCAATAAATTGATTGTTAACCGCGCTATATAGCCAGTTGCGCCGTTTTGTTGGAATGGCAGCTCCGTCCTATTCTCTATGAACTTCGCGAACATATTTATTTTTTTCAATGTAAATTTTCACAATTTTGAAGCGTTGTTCTGGCGTTAAATGGTTCATGATGACTTGAACAGAAATGTGAACACAGTTTGCCATTCTCAACTATCAAATCGAAGTTATCGATGTCGATAGTTCCAATGCTGTTAAAAAACAACTGATGCTTTCAAGGATCTTTTAATTACCTTTTTTCATATCCCGCTTCCGTTTATCCAGGTTTGTCTGCATCAATGCATAGATATTAATATATGTGCTTTGTAGAAAAATGATAGGAGTCCACATTTACATACTCTTAAATAGTCAGGTGGCTTAGAAAGTCTTTCTACCAACTATAATCTCCTCAAAAATGGTATATGAACGCCTGAACCTTCTCAACATGTTAGAGAACTTCAACACAGTATTATTAGGTTGGGTTCCTGTGCGCGGGCGATATGAGAGAAATAAAATAGCGGATCATCTAGCTAAAAAAGGGCAAACATGACTCTAATTGGTCCTGAACCTTTCTGTAAACTTACAAAGGACCACACTAACGAATTTTTCAGGCAATGAGAGGAGATTTAATTCGTTGAATACTGGCGAAATTTTATCGGTCAGCGAAAATCGAAACAATTCCCAATGCCGGACAGAGGAATTTGTAATAAGCTACTTTCACTCAGCAGAGTGGACTTAAGACTTTTTACTGATTATTTTACAGCTCACTGTAGCCTGAGATACCACAAATTTGGCTCTTCTGAGACTATCATCTGCCGATTCTATGAAATGGACACTGAAAATTTGGAACGCATTATTTGTAAATGTCCTGTTATGGCTTGGAATGGGATTATGGAACAATAAAACCCAGAATGTCTTAGAAATTAAAAAAAAACTTGAAAGATGGGATACCTCAGCTGGCTTTGCAGAATATATCTTTGGTCGTAGTGCGCAGTAGCCGATACATGCCCGAAACATATGTTCGAATATATGCCCTCTTTCGAAAGTTGAACTTGGCCTCAAAGCAAAAGTTTAATTAAGGCTTATATATATGTACTTTGAATTTCTTTAATCATCTTCCTTAATAAAAAAATCAAATTGTGTGAATCTTAGCTGCTTTAAGACTATTTTGAACAGCATTCACAGCGAGTTATATTCAGATTGTCCAACCCCCTCCTTCATATCCTTATATGTATGAACTACACCACTGCCCTGCCACTCCGCTTAAATACTGTATATAGGTATGTTAGTTGCTGCATATGGCATAAAGTTTGTAAAATATTAGGTACTTTACCGTCGCACAATCGTACGCTGGCACCATTTGTCGCTTCGTCCACTTCATCTGTGTCCGTGTGTTCCTGCATCATGCAATACTCAGTGATTTGCATCAAAGAAATTGCAAAGTTGCAATAGGCACACCTAATCTTTGTTATTATGGTAGTTGTTGTAGCTATTGTGCGCACAAAAGCTGTTCAATTTTTAATTGAATTTTGAATATGAGCGTCCGCGTGCGCGCATAGTCGCAACAAATGCAACAACAAACATTTACTTGTATACGGCGAGTAAGCGAGGCAAAAACAAAAGGCCACAGTATCGATTGCATATAAATGACTGAAAACAACGGTGATAACACAAAAAAAATGTAATTTTATTATTGCAACATTGCGCACATTATTGCTGTTGTTATAGCCGTTATTTGCCGTTGCCAGTCGTCGCTGACTTAAGTGCAATGCAGCAACATAATCCCAGCTTAATGAAATTGATTCTGCGCTTGCTAGTATGCATATACCTGTACATGTATGTGCGCTTATGCTTATATGTGTGTGTATTTATTTTGCAAGGCGTATTGTAGTTTATTGGACTATTTGGTGTGTGTGTGAATAAGCCCACCACGAGTACAACCCTTCCCTGCATGCCGTACAGCTGAGAAGTTGAGTTTGATGCAAACGCATCGATTGTTGGTGTATTCTCCTATTTCAGAGGGAAATGCTTACGTGAGATTATTTTACCTGATTTCAATTGTATGTATTCCTTTGCTTTCTTGCACCTTTATACTCATCGTTTTGAGCATAAATTTGCATATCTCTCTGTTTAAGAATTCAGTTCCTTCAACCATTCTAAGGCACACACAGGACGACGAATTGAAGTGATGACTTGTAGAATGTTGCAGAGGTCTTTTTAAAAAATTATATATATTACTTAAAGTTATATTAATGCTTACTTAGAAAATTTATTTGTAACGAATAGATCATTAATCAAATTACGATTTATTTTTCATCGTTCAAGTGAAATTTTCTGAGCAATTTTTCTACGACGAAATTAACATAGGTGGGATTATGCGACTTAAATCAAGTATACGCAGTTGTTTGCGTTAAGTGTTGTTCATTTTGAAAGCAATTTCATAATTCTACGACTGAAGAAGTTCTCACCCCCAATGATAATAATTGACCAGTTCATTTCTATAAGCTTCTGTTGCGGTGAGTCTTTTACTGTTAATGAAATTTTGCAAATGCTTGAAACGACGATAATCGCTAGGCGCCAAGTGTCTGAACTATATGCAATAGAGCCTTCCATTTAGGTTAGGTAGTGCTGGTTGATCTGTAAAAGACCTCCCTTAGACCACTAGGGCTCATTGTGTTACCAGTGCTATGTATTCGGGGTCGAATTACATAGCCTCTCATCTAAGCTTGCGAAACCTTTAACGCATCGCTCAAGATGTGTGTGTTCTAGCATTGTTTTGATGGAACAAAACATGCTTCCTATTAGCCTATTCTAGTAGCATCTGGTCGATCGCCCGATTCAGTCAGATCAGTGGTCCGCTCTGTATTATTATTATGCGAGCGGTTTCATCTTCCACCTTACAGATTCTTCAAGTTCCATTGGAATATATTCCCAGGTTAGTAAGATGATAATTTAATCTACAAAACCCTGCTAGACTTCCTGTGATTATTCCAAAATTATTTTTATTTAATTTCATATAGTCTTTAAATCGGCTTAGGTTAAAGCCACCAATCATTTCATTTGCAATTAACGGTATATTGTCCCAGTATGATCTTCTTTGTCTATCATCTGCTTTCTGAAAATTAAAGAAGAAGTTATTGCTCTTTCCTCTGTCACAAAATGTTTTTAGACCTAGAAATGTGGAGGCCGCCTAGTTAATTGATCTGCCATTTGGTTCCCAATAATTCCTATGTGCCCTGGAGTCCACAGGGTACGCATCTGGCTTTTCTGGCCTAAGATATTCCAGCTTATATGCCTTATCAAGATATTCCAGCACCAGTTTTGATGTAATCTTCAAAGAATCGAGGGCTCTTACTGCTGCCTGCCTGCCAGTAAGGATAGAATTGCTTCAGTTGTTATAGTTTTATTAGAGTTAGAGTTCCACTTGAGATATTTTGTATTTGCATTCTTGCCTAACGCCTTCGAGTATCTTTTCCTCGGCACCCAGACATCTGCCCCTTCACCTTCCTCGGAGAAAGATCCGTCCGCGTACCATGTTACCTACCTGTAAGGAATCGAAAAAAATGTTGATTACAATGATGTTACATCAATTTGATTCAAATAACTAGATTGGTCGGAAAAAAGTGTTTGTGTAAGCATTAATCGACAAAATACGGAACAGTGATGAGAAGTGGTATGCAATCGTCAAGAAATGTGTAAAATTCAATCAACAATTCTTTATGGCTACATTGAACAAAAGTAAGCATGAAAACCGAAATGTGTATATACAAATTTTAATATTAAGAAATAACTATTTTTTATGAAGAAATTCTTGTGTGAAATGCCTTTTAAAGAAACCGCTTTTTGTAATTATTTTCAATTAAATATTTGAAGTTGAATTAAACATGATTTTTTTTTACAAACTTTTGATTGACTTGGTTTTATTCTAATTGTAACATATATATTAATATAACATATTCAAATAATAAATATAAATTTAATACAAATAATTGCACTTAAAAGGCAAGACAAAATACAGGGAAAAAGTAAATTAATTTACATTTATTTGTGTGATTACCACCTCAAGGCCGAGTGAGAATAATGTTCGATAATATTTCATATCAATTGCTTACAGACACTCTTTCAGTCAAGTATCCGTTCTGAAATATCATAGAATGAAACACGTCAATTGATTAACGCGGTTGTGTTTGGTCCAATGCGAGCAGCTCGTAGTAGATGATTTCTTACGAATTCCATCAAGCACACAGCAAAGCTTTCTTGGCTGTTAATCCATTTGTTTGCGCGGCTCACTACAATTTTACCATTGCCTTTATCGATCTTTTTAGTTCCTCTCGTTCCTTCTTTCTCTCGCGAAAATAGGTCGACTTCTTTGTGTTTCAAAACGGTTGTTCTCTTTCGATGGGTGTATCACAACTACAGCTAGCTTCTCCTTAAAACCGATCTTTTGCAAATGATTTCAAATAGTTCCAAAAGTTATTCTGTCTAATCTTCAGTTCCTGGGCAAAAGAAAAAGTACTCATATGCCAGCGCAACTCCACGACTTCCACGATCTTATCAAAAGGTTATTTTCGACGATAAGCCTACCGAAACGGCACAATTCTCGTCGACTTTGCTATTTTTCCCCCCACCGGTCTTGTGCAATTTCTGCATTTAACAAATGGGCGAGATTTCCAAACAAATCAAAATTATAGGAAATTTGAAATAAAAACAAAACAAGATAGTTAAAACTGGCCAAAAAATCGCATTCCTAAATAATTGACCATCGGTATCGGCTCTCTCGTTAGTTGTTGATTATGCAAAGATACAAAAAAATAGATACTATCAGCCCACTATGTATGATTTGCGCTTTTGAAATATAAAAATCAATTCGAAATTTGAGATTCTAATAATTTGTCAACAGGATTTTTTTCCACAATGGTTATATATTATATCCATAACAACTGTCCACCATATGGAATCTGTAGCATTGAACTTTGACATTAAAGTTAAGATTCGTGCTTAGCGTTAACTAAAATCCCTTCCAATTGACATTCGCTAAGATTGGATGATTTTACGCACGCCATATTGGATTTGCTATTTCAAACTATGTAATTTGTATATTAGATTCTTGTCTCCCGAAACCATTGAAATTAAAAATTGGATTCAATTTAAGAATTTTCGTCTTTCATTTGCAATTTTAATCTCAGATTTGTGCTCAAGATCCTATGAACTTCAGCACGTGGGTATCAAAGAAATATGCCGGCTCTTAACAATTATATGTATGCGGAAAATTACATCATTTAAATGTCCACCGTCTGTCTATAAGTAAAATCCGCAAAAAAGTCGATTCATGAAAGCCGTATTTCTGAGTACGTCGAGATGTTGATTTTGAAGGTTGCTTAGCAACCTCTTGACCAAAGTAGCAATATTCGCAACAAAACGTCCAGGTTTTGGTTTGGCAGTTCTTTTTCTGTCCTCGACAGAACCAGTTGCTTGAATTTATTTACTTTTACTTGTCGGCTCATTAAGACGAGTATTTCCACCAAAAAGATCAGAAATTTTACTTTATATTGTTCTTAAAGATTGACCATTTTCAAAATATGCTTCAATAATTTTAACGCGTTGTTGTATGGTGAGAAATTCTATATCTGTCTACTTGTGAAATGCCAAAGATGTCATAAAAAAAAGTACCGTCTAGAAATTATTCACTACTGACATCTAGGCGTCGCTTTTGAGAGACCCTTTAGGCTCTTGCTTAAATAATTTGCTAATAATAATTTTGCCTAAAAAAAGTTGTATCCATTTTTACTAAATAACCTAGGCCAGCGTAGTCAAATCACATGGACTTGATGCCCGATTGGCAGTCCTATTTCGGTCAGCAAAATTTTATCTCAATAAGGTGATGATGTCATGCGCTCTATTGCATATTGCATCCTCTTCCTTGAACCATTCAGCAAATTTTTGTGAAACTTGTTAAGCCAAAGCTACAATAAATTAATATAATAATAGTTAAACATTTGTCTTTTAAATGTTCCATGTGTGTCTGTTTGTGTTACTCCTTTTTTGTTTATCCTGCAGTTGTTTTAAACAAATTCATCTCATAATTATACTTTTTTGTTCTGCTCGTGCTTGTTAGAAACATTGCTTTTTCTCGTGCTTACTTTTCTCTTACTTTGCCAGAGTAAGGGACAATTTAGCAAGAACAACAAGAACAACGAGAAAAGAACATTTCGACGAAATAATTTTCAATAGCAAATGTGTTTTACGTGCAAAGTCACTTAAGTTTGTTTTGGTTTTTATGCATTACAACGAATACAACAAACAACTAAGAACAAAAAAAAAAACTGAAAAACTTTAAAAAGCCACACTGTAACTAAATATAAAAAAAATCATACATAAAATAATTTCAACTAGTAATTAAAACATTAACCAAGAACACAAAAAAAACATAATAATTTAAACTTCAGCAGCAGCTAGCAACGAAAATTGTTCACACTTACGTATACACACATACAAGTATACATACATATATGTACACTTGAACAGCCTGCGACAAAATGATATCACATTAACAATTTGGCTAGTTTTGACTAGTTTTCTTAATTTTTTGTAATGAAAATTAAATTTAAAAAAAATTTAAATAAATCGAATACTTAATTTAGACTTTGAAGTCTAACAAAAACCATTTAAATCCAAGTCCCAACCTTTACCTGTATATAAAAATAAAAATAAAAACACTAATTTTTTATCCCATTGCAATAGTTTTAGCTAGAATTTCTAGAAAAATTCTAGGTATGCAGTTTTATAGTACATACAATTTTAGTATAATAAAATGCAAGTTTATAGATGCCAAAAATTTGTTTTAATTTTTTATAAGCTTTGTTTTTTTGACGGTATTGCATATTTGCTTAAAAAATGTAGCGAAATTTTGTATTACATAAAGTAATAAAAAATCAAATGCGGCCGCCGTAGCCGAATGGGTTGGTGCCTGATTACCATTCGGAATTCACAGAGAGAACGTAGATTCAAATCTCGGTGAAACACCAAAACTAAGAAAAACAGTTTTCTAATAGCGGTCGCCCCTCGGCAGGCAATGGCAAACCTCCGAATGTATTTCTGCCATGAAAAAGTTCCTCATAAAATATCTGCCGTTCGGAGTCGGCTTGAAACTGTAGGTCCCTCCATTTGTGGAACAACATCAAGACGCACACCACAAATAGGAGGAGGAGCTCGGCCAAACACCCAAAAAGGGTGTACGCGCCAGTTATATATATACATATATATATATATATATGTATAATAAAAAATTAATTTTATTTTCTAGCAACTTGAATTTTGCACTTTGTTATACCAGAATTTAGTAAGCGAAAAAACTACATACCTTGAATTTTTCTAGAAGTTCTATTTTAAATCCCTGGGAATTGGATGAAAAGTGTGGGGAATTTTTCTAGGTATTTGTGTAACATTTAGCAATTGCATTTATTTAGTTTCTGTTAGACAATGTGCTGCCCCTTTACACAAAAATTATTAACATAAAAAGCAAAAAAAACAATATTTAAATAAAAGTAAAAATGAAAAATAATCATAACTGGTCAAAATGTCGATGTGCTATCGTTTTGTCGCGGCGCGTACATACAAGCAAATGCATGTGTCAGCTATAATAATTATAATTACGCAATCTTTTGACGACAGCGCGCTGTGTGGCTTTTGCCGCAGCACTTTAACACTTTAGCTGCCACAACGTGGGGCATGAAGCAGTAAGCTCGCCGAAGCACAAATCGACAACTATGCCTGGCGGTCGTCCGTCGGCATTTGGCCCGTTTTGTAAAGCTGGCTACGTTCTCGCCGTTTTGCCCTTGTTTCACGCGCTTTAGTCGTTACTATTTCCCCCTAACGTTGTTTTCATTGTTGTTGTTGTTGCTGTTCGCACTACTATGCCTGTACAAACATAGGTATTATGGTCATAAAGTGCGCAACGCGCCATTTTCCAGGAAATAAACGCGCATGGCAAGCCAAATTAGCGCGACATTGACAACAAAACCACCAACAACAACGACACTGCCTACCACGCTTTTTTTCTCATTTATGTATTTATTTTTTTGTTTTAGCGCTAGCCGGCCAAGTTGTTGCGTTACAATTTTTCTAAATTCGAATGAAAGCCGCCGGCATCACTGCCGACCCAAGAACAACCACATAAGTGCTCATACATATTTCAAAACGCGGAAATTATGAAATATGTATGTATATATATGCATTATGTGCCACCAACAAACATTAACAACAACAGCAACAACATTGAATTGGGTTTATGAGTTTCATATAAAAACAAAAACACTTTTGCGCTTAACTTTTCCTTAGAAAAGCGGCTAACGTCCAAGTAATGTGCCTAAGTAAGTAAGTAAGTACTTGAATTGGCCAAGCGACAGCAAATTGTTATGTATGTAGTATTTTTTTTTTTTGTTTGTTACTGTTTATATTACTTATTCTTGGCAGTAACTCAGAAGGCAATAACGTGTGGCTCTACACATTTTCTGGAGCATGGAAAAGGTCAGTGCGTGGCAGCGGGACAAATGTAGAAAATGTCGTCAAGCTGTGAACAACAACAAATGCTTGCTCGCCCATGGCCATTTATAGATACACACATATGTACATATGTACATATGTGCATATGTATTTAAGTAATTCCGCTATTTGGTGCCGCTTTACACATACAGACATTTCATCATCCTTAGGCATTTTAACACATTGGTTTTTAACCACCGCATTAGACATTTTTAATGTAACTCTGGTTACCGTTAAACGCATTTTAATGTGAGAAGTTTGTTATTCAACAATTCTCTGGGCGTACTGGGTGCACAGTTGGAATGAATGGTGCCTACGCTGGGTTCATCTAAGCGCCTAATTAGAGGTGTCAATTTCTGAGTTCAATGCACTGAGGAATCACCAGGTGGCAATATTTCACCATTAAATGGGTTGTAAGCAAATCGCTTAAATGTCTTCTTTAATATTTCAATTAGGAATATATTCTAGTTAGCAATTTCGTTGGTAATGCTTTAAAATGGAATAATGTTTGGTAGCACTCTGTTCCCTTCTTCTTTATGATTTGTGCGATGACCGCTTAAACCTTTTGGCCGAATTTAACAAAGCGCGCCAGTCGTTTCTTTCTCGTGTTAACATACCAAGTGAGGTCAGGTCCTTCTCCACCTGATCTTTCCAACGCAAAAGAGGCCTTCCTCTCCCTCTATTAACACCAGCTGGTACCTCATCGAATACTTTCAGAGCCGGCGTGTTTGTATCCATTCGGACGACATGACCAAGCCAAGGAAGCCGCTGGATTTTTATTCGCTATACTCTCTAGGAAGATGAAAAAGATTGTTCACGTTCACCTCATTTAAGCCATCAAATATTGTAAGATCTATTCTGTATCGGTGATGCAACTCAAATACAAGGTTTTTCAAAAGACGCGCCTAGATGTTGTTTTAAAATAAAACTTGTGAAAGTTCAGACTCTTTAAATTTTCACCATTTTTGTTTAAAATGCGACTCTTAACATATCATCTTAATATAAGTAAGTGAAAAATGGCATCATTTAATATAAATGTATATCTACTAGTGAAATCTATCAAACAGTCAATTCATAAATGTCTAATTGTTCAAAACGTCGACATGTCGATGCTGAAGGTTGTTTAGCAACACTTTGACGAAAGCAGCAATATTCTTAACAGAACGTCCAGTTTTTGGTCTGTCAGTTCTTTTTCTATCCTCGACAGAGCCAGTTTATTGGAATTTTTTATCTAACCTTTTAATTGTCTACTCATTCGGATGATTATTTCCACCAAAAAATCACGACTTTTACGTTATGTTGTTCTTAAAGTTTACCATTTTTATAGTAGGTTTCAATAATTTTATCGCGTTATTCCATCGAGTAAAATTGTACATCTGTCTACTTGACAAATGTCGAAGATGACAAAAATAAAACTACCGTCAAGAAATTATTCACGACAAACATTGTCGTCGAGGCGTCACTTTTTAAAGTCCCTTTACAAGTCTTTTCAAATTTTCCATCATTTTTATATTCAAAACCGACAAAGATAAAAATGTTTGAGAATAAAAGAAAAAAAATGCCTGTCTATTTTAAAAACAAAAAACTATTGAGACTTAATACAAAAGGGTTGATATAGCGTTAGCAGCAACTCTAGGCAGAATATAATAATTTTTAAAAGGAAGTTTTACTTCTTTTTCTTATCCGCCATTTTAGCTGGCTGAGAGAAATCGTGTGTCGTCTTTTTGTGATACTAATTTACTTAAAAGGATTTTTCACTTTTCACGTTGAAAAAATTAAACAAAAACAAAGCAAGTATATCAGTTGAAAAATGTTCAATCATCTGTAAGGATACAGTTATAGAACATTTAAGTCTCAGGCTCTTAAAATAAACTTAAGAACAGACCACTCTCTCAACTTCCACACAAAGCACCTCCTACTGTTCTAGAAAGTGCAACAGCCGGGTGACGTTTGACATGCCTACAAGCTGAGTATCGTACCACCGAAGCTAGTCAAATTGAGGTCTGGCTTGGGCCTGTCTTAAGATTGACTTGGCCGGGGAAAAAATGTATTATGATTTGCTGTTATCAATCAATCAGTACCAGTCGTCCCCAAGATAGCCCTCCACGCTTGCGTCTGTATGTGAATATGAAGAGGTATTAGTTTCAAATCAAATTAGATGGTCACCGTTGGACAAATTCTCATGGCAGCCTCTATGCAAATGCATGCCAGCCTTTGGTGCTTATTTCGTGATTCCCTAACTGTTTATATCCGTCCAGTTAATAATTAACAAATGTTATAGAACCACCGTGCAGATCTATCTTAGTATTTCTGGTAAGCAGTCCTATTTTTTCTCTGCCGTAGGAAACTTTTAAGTAAATGCTGATGAATGTTTTTTAGAGCTATTGAAACTTCTGCATGAAAAATCGCATAAAAGGCCATTCCTACATTCAAGAAAAACTCTTATAAACCCAATTTTCGATAACCGAATTTAATTGCCACCCCGAGCGGTCATTGTGAAGGGCGTCATAAAATTCACACAGCTTCAACATTTCAATGCGAAATAATTTGAACATCCCCCCTCGCTTTTCTGAACGTTTTTATTCGAATCAATTTCACTTCATGCAATGATTTCACCAATGCAAAAACCTGTATACTAATCCTCTCATTTGCCATTTGCACCACCTCTTGCACAGCCACTGATTAACTTGTAGTTACACGCATTTGTGACGGCGTCAGAGCAACAGGTGTATTTTCGCGCATGTACTTGCACGCCTCCCAACTCGCACACACACACGCTCGCTAACACCAATGTAACACCCTGCAAAAACATGCAACAACATGCAGAGCACACACATGGCCACTCTTTGTGGTCAGTTGCAGTGAGGTGGCATATCAGGCAGAAAAACTGGCTCGACCTGCGCCCAAAAATCTGAAAAAAGGGAATCACAAATGAACTAGAACTGGAAATGAACAAACGAATCTAAAGCAAGGCAGGAACAGCTAAAGTTGTAGAGCAGCATTCATAAAAAAAAACGAATTACAAAAACAAAAAACTATGAAAGGAACAGGAAAACAACACCATCACATAACCGAAACGAGTGCGAAAAATCAATCAGAGCGCAACGCAGAGCGGAATAACGCGCATGCGCGCCGAATTGTTTGCTGTGCTGCTGCTAGGCGCTGAAAATAGCACGCGTCCGCATTGAAACAGGACTGGCATTGAGAATTCTAGTAACGAAACACAACCAGAATAATTACAATGACAGCTACAACAAAGTGTGAATATCAAAAAAATAAATATTGTATTTTGCCAGGTAGTGGGAGAACGCGTTGAAAGCAAAACAAAGCAGCGGCACCTCGACTCGAGCTCGAGAAATAAAAATACAAATAAAAGCAGGAAAATTGCGCGCACGCGTCAACAATTTAATGCCACCACTGCTGCCGTGCGAAATTGCAAACATCTGCAATGCCAACAATAACAACATAACCAACCAACAACAACAATAACAATGGCTAAACCAGCAACAGGTAAACTACAAAGCAGACAGAATGCTTTTATAACAACTCCAACGCCACCAATTGCCTGCTCAACGGCCACAAACATAAAAATTTACAATTCAAGTGCAACAGAGCGTGGCTGGCAACAGGTTCCTCGGAAATGCCAAATAGCAGCGGGTGGACAGGAGCAGTGAGCTTAAGCCAGGCATGCATTTCATATTGTCATAGCTATTATTCTTGTTGTTGATTTTGTAGCAACTTAGGTGTCGCAATCACATTTGCTGCATGAATGTTGCAAGCAAACAAGCTAGGAACGGGTGCACGCGCCCGAGTCCCGTTTTTGCAGGCAGTGTAACCGCAAAATGCAGCAGCGATAGGCTTTTGTTTGTAGCAGCAGGATACGTTTTGCCCATATTGTGCTCACTGCACATATCTGACTTGTTGTTATTGCTTGTTTATTTGTTGTTGTTGGACAAGCTGCAGATTGCTTAGTTTAGCAATTTCTGCGTAGTTGATGGTGCACTACTGGGTTGCGTTAGCACTGATTGAGACGAAGTCCTGTTGTTGCTGTAGCTTTGTTTGCGTTGTTGTGCTTGTTTGCATTTTTTGTTTTTGTTTTGTTTATTTTATGATTACCTGAATCCCCATGTCAAGCTGATTATTCTATTTTATCATAATTCTATCGAGAAGCGATTGTCATAATTCTTTTTAAAAAGGGTTTTCATCATAAATGGTTTATTAAGTTTCCTTTTTTTATTCAAATAACTAAAAATGAGTTACTGTAGTGGTTCTTGGTGGAATTACTTTTTATATAATTCTTTCGATGAGCAGCATCCAAGGCGATTTCAGCAGAGCTGATTAGTTTTTTTCTGGCGGTTTCGTATTTTGAATGTCAAAGTGGCCTGCTTGTTTGTTTGTTTTCATGCTCATTCTCAATTCTAATATTCCAAATACCAAAGTGCAAAAACGTATTACATGTAAATGTTGTTGTTGCTCTAGTGCCACCACCTTGTACAAGGTGGCGCAAAATTAATCACCCCATCGGAAGATTTATAATTTTTGCAAAAGACGTCGTACGTCAATCCTATTTGATACTCGCGAACTAGACAGTTCGCTCAAGATCTTTTTTTTATTTAGCAAAAAAGTTATTCAAAAACAAAATTAGGTGATTAATTTTGCGCCATCTTATATCTATTGTGTATATCTATTGATTTTTCGGTCCCTCAGTAAATCTAATTTGAAAAATAGGTAATGTTAAAATGCATGGCGCTGAAGGCTCACTTTTACGTTGTTCGAAACAGTTACAGAGCAAATGAGAAATCAGTACTTCTCTGCGTTCTTGCAGCAACTTTGGCAAATGATGTTCAACCTTTCTGCATATTGTGCTATTGAGCAACACCTTATAAAAACTCACTTTTCGGATAGTAGATACAAAATTAGTTATTTTTCCAATTCGCTTTCAACAAAGTTTCCGTGGATACCCGACAAGCCGTCCATTAGCCATTTTTATCTATTTGAAAATATCCTTTTGCCCTGCAATTTCTACTGTCATATGCAGTTTGCCCCTATTGTTCTTTAGTCTGTAATGCAAATGAGTTGAAACCTCTTCGTTTTTCCTATAGAGAACGGCAACAGTCCAGTGAGTGAAAGATTAGAATTAAAGAATTAAACGCGAAAAAGCTCTTAGCTTTAACTGCAGCTTAGTTATGTTAGTTCTACATGTGAAGGCAGTTTTTCCTAGAGGTTCGTTTCCGAGCAGCTGCAAAGTCTTGATGATAGACGAAACTTAAGTCAACCGAATATCAGGGTTGGTCATAGTGCACTTAATAATTATTGCAATAAGCGGATAGTTCAAACATTGAAAACCTGAAGGTTTAGTGATAATGAAGTCCTTATTTTAATCATTAAGTTGTAAGTGATAGTGAAAATTGTTCAACCCTGCCGAATTGCACTTGTATATAAATAATTAAATTTCTTTATCTTTTTTTGTAAATTTTTTATAAAAATATAGTTTTTGTGTAGCAAAAAAAAAACCTTGTAAAACAAGTTCCCAACAAGAAATTTTCTTCAAAATTTTCAACTTTTTAATCAAAATCTTTAAAAAACTTCTGGTTATGCAGTTGTATAGCCCAATAAATTTTAGTATTATGAAGTGTAAGGTTGAAGTCGCTCCAAATTAGCGTTAATTTTTGTAAATTTTTTTTGCTTTTTGCCTACGCTGTTGATACTTTTCTTCCATAAAAAGCACATATTCGAAAGTAAGCATAAACTTAAATGCTTAGCGGCAGACTTCGTATACTTATATGCAAGTATTTACACTATCAAGTTGTATCTGATAAGTACCCATCCTCTTTTCCTGCTTACAATTTTTATATTGAAATTAGTCAAAGTACTTAAAATGAAGGCACAGCGGTCTGTGATGCTCGGAAGAAGGATAAAGAATTAGTGTCCTAGAACTTTATGAAACCTCTTAAGCTTTTCTATGAAGTCAGCGGTAGATTCATCTGGTATTCGAAAAGTCTTCTGCAGTTAAATCTTCACTGGGTGTGCTTCTACGCACCCCAATTATGCAAATCATATCAGATCTTTGCACTTTAGAAAACAGAAACAATCAACTTTTTATCTTTTTCATAGATTTCCTTAGCATTATAGAGAAAATTGCCTTAAAAAAGGTTTTGCAAGCCGCAGCCCCAACAGGACATCTTGAGCTATGGATGTCTAGCATGAGGAAACTAGCCAAATATGCGAATGTACGAGTAGTAACATTGGTTAAAATTAAAAGAGAATGAGTTGAAGGAATAAAAACAGACTTTAAACCCTTTTTACATTGGTTATTTACGTGAAACTGTGATTTCCCTACCCGGATGCCTATAACGAAAAAAATGCGAAGTAGGCCTGCTGGCATCCATCAGACTTAAGTAAAAATATCAATTTGGCTTAATATCAAACAATCAAGTTTAAGCAATAAAAGTCGGCAAAGTAAGAGAACAAAAAAAGTACAAAAAACATATCAAAATAAATTAAGAAACACAAAAAAAAAATGTTTGGCTATTAATAGAATAGGAGCGCCTTCGAAGTGTAAATGTCTGCTGCACTGAAATTAATTTGGATAATTGTAGTTTAACCTAAAACTACAGGGTTGGCCATATTAAACTGACTCATTGAGTAACCCTATAACTTTTTACTGTAATTTGAAATCTAAGGTTTACGTCAACAAGCCAAAGACACTAGGCGCACTTAAGGCCAATATCCGACGGGAAATAGCCGCCATATCGGCCGAGACGCTGGCCAAAACTATGGAAAACGCCGAAAAACGGGCACATTACGCTATACGAGCTAAGGGCGACCACTTGCGCGATATCATATTCAAAAAGTGATGTAAACGAATCTCCTTGAACTAAATTAAATGTTTTTCACAATGAAACACAAAAAAATGTTTCTTTTTCCATATTTTTTTAATAATCACATGGGTCAGTTTAATATGGCCAACCCTGTATTCATAAAAATTGTGCATCGTTCATGTCACTGCATCACCTCAATGTCACTCTCTGCTGGATGCGGAGCATGGAAATATCATGGGATATTCTGGCCACGGATATCTGCTCAGAAATAAGAAGTTAACCACGACGATAACCACCGATTTGTGATCTACTGAAGAAACAAATCATCGGTAGACCAAACTCGAAAATTGTAAATTGTTGGGAACATCGCACTCTATGGGGAAGTTAAACAAAAAAGAAAAAAAAACATTTGAATAAGATCCACAGTGTCATGACAATAATGATCGGACGATGGGGATGACTGAATTCGTCCAGTTGATGAAATAATGTAATCGATTCAATACTTCCTATGGCGATGGCCAGGGTTGTAATCGTACCGACTCAAATATTTGGTTAACGCTTTTTTTTTAACCTGATGGAAATAAAAGTAGTAGAAGTTGCGTAATTTCCCAATTGCATTTGCTCTAGTAGTTAACTTAAGAGATTAGTAGGCTGATTGATTAAAGGAACATCATTTGAAGAGATGGACCACCGTTCGATACTCAGAGAGGGCATTTCTAATGGGTAATACAAGCTTTGGAGAGTAAGCGATTTCCCATATATGCTCACTCTTTTCTTTAGGTTATGAGGGGAGGGTATTTTTCAGCGCTATATAATGTTGACCCAGCTAAGGGAGGACTATGAGAGACTAAGTGAGCTATGATTTAAAAAATATTTTTGGAAATCGATATTAAGAAAAATTTCTTTCAGTGCTGAAAAACCCGGTAAAAATATATTTTTTGGAAGTTTTAAAAACCAATCAGAAACACTGTAGATTCCATGGTACTGGCGCGACCTTGACTGTCATCCGGACAAATATTTATGGGGAATGTTGATGCTGTTGCAACAACAACTACAACCGGAAATGTGTTTATTCAGTTATGCAAAAATATTCCCCGTAATTATTTTTGAAGAATTATAAGTCAATAAATAAATTATTGTCTAAATTATTTGTCCTGCAGATGGCGTTGCCTACAGTTCTTATGGCGTCACTAAATTGCAGATGGTTAACGGTTACGTTGAGAAACTCTAAAAGTTATAAAAGAAAAATGTATTCGTTTAAAACACCTTTTGCTAAGAAAATATTAACTAACCTTACAAAAAATCCACTAGATGCTCTAACGTTTTTTCTTTTCGTAATCGTTTTGTTGCAACAATGATTGCCGTTGTTGCCATTACAAATGCACTCATTTGCCAGCAATTTAGCGCACGCGTCATCATCATTCTGGTGTTGTTGCACTTGAACATGTCCGCAACTAACCACAAAAGTGCAGCAACGAAAGTCAGAGCCTTGCGGCACAAGCCACAAGCCATTTGAAACATGCAAATTGAAAATTGTTGCCCCAACTGCTCTTTTTTAGGCGCCTTGATTGCAACAGCCAATTGTCAATTTGTCGCGCTTGCTATGGATGCGATAAATGACGCTGTTGCATGCACACGCGTTACTAAGACAGCGAAGCTGTGGAGAAGGATAACGAAAGAAGAAGAAAAAAACAATTCACCACTTTTTCTTCGCTAATTTTTCTATTAATTTTTTTATGTTTTCTTTCTAATCACCATTACTATTTGCTAATTTCCTCTTTTTTTTAATTTCTTTACAGCACTGCAACTGCCTCTACCAACAAATTGAATGGCCAAACCACACCTCTGGACGTATCCGGCCTATCGCAAAATGAATTCCAAGGCCTACTGCTTGGGTCACACCCATCGGCTGGTGGCGGCACCGGCAACGCATCCGCAACTCCAACAACCATTTCACAGCATTCGGCCATTGTGGCAGCGGCCACAGCCGCAGCCGCGGCAGCTGGTGGCGCCACCACAGCTGTGGTGGTTACCGCCGAACAGCAACGTCAAGCACAACAACAGGCACAACAGACAATCAGCATCAAACGCGAACCGGAAGATCTGCGCAAGGAGCCGAAAAGTGTCGTTAGCAGCACCATCGTCGATGCGACGAACAACATCACCAATGGTGGAGCGGGCAGTGGCGCGACACATCATCAGCAGCAACACGGCGGAACGAAGGTGAGTGAGTGCGCAGCAGCGAATCCAAAGTATGTAGATACATATGTAGATGTTCCCCGTCCGAAGGAGTATCAAATGGTTGCGCTGTGCGTCAGCATTTAATGCGTTTTGTGCTTTTTTTCCTATGTGTTCTTGTTATTGTTTTTCTTGGCTTTGTTATTGTTGAAGTGAGAGTGCATATCAGTTGTCCACTGCGCGCTAACTGCAAAATATGTGCAGCTAAGCGGCGTAAAGTGCGTTACGCACACGCAATTTCTCCCCAGTACGCGCGCGCGCCTTCGCTTTTACCTCTTTCACCACCTCACAGCTATTTCGCGAACACGCACGGTCTTTTGCGTTTTGTGTGTTTTTTTTGTTTGTTTTGTTGTTTTTGCGCAGTTTTCAAAGGCAAAGCCAAAGCCAAAGCTTTGGCATCGCCATTGTCCAACGACGCCGCCCTGCCACGGTCTACAATATGGTCGCTATCCTCCTTGGGCTGCCCGCTCTCTATTGTCAATTGTCTATCGTCTAACAACCGCGCCAATGATTGCAATTGGTCCGACTATCAGCAGCTGTGTTTGTGTATTGCGCCGCATGCGTTAGTGCGGCATTAGTGTTAGTGTTCGCCGTGGATGCGCCGAAGCGTTCTATTGGCTGGCGGGCCTGTGGCCTGCAATGCGATCGACGTAACTGTTATACGAACGCAAAATGAATGTATGAGGCTTGAACGCGAATGTATGTATGTGTATGAGTGAGCTTGTTTAGAGTGTTTGTGTTTGCGCTTGTGTATGCGCGCGTGTGTTCAACTGTTATACACCATGTGTTGTTCCCAACTGGCGGCGATTCGCAACGGGTTAGACGCCTCGCCAAATTCACGCTCATTCATTCATTCATTCATGCATTCGCTATTGATATCTACATATGTTGATTTGTCTCTACTACACGTATGTTAACTAGTTTCTATGCATGTGCGCTTGTATTTGACTCATGCATTGCATTTATATGTCCTATTCGTTGTTGGTGCTACCTTTTCTTTTACATCACACTCGAACTCATTGCTCATTTTAGTTGTCCCTTTTTCGCACAGCGGTTGGTTGCATTATCGCACAAATCTAATACTTCGTACTCACGCTCCCATACACGCGCAGCTGTGTGGTTCGTTAACCATCGGCCACAGAACCACTACACCACGATCAATCGTCGATTCTGCGCTGAATATCGTTTACGATCAAACTCGAAGTTCGTTTGTGTGAATATTTTGTTGTATTCACAACAAGTTCCGGCGCATATGTTCGCTCTGATTGGTTGCGTCCGCTTGTTGTGTGTTGTATTCAGGTATGGACTTATTTATTGTTAGTAAATTGTAGCGTAGGTGTGGTTGCATTATGGCTTTCTTCGAACCAATTGATAAAATACTACATTCGAATAGTGTGATTGAGGTTTGAAGTGATAAGATGTGTTGTTATTATAAATTTGTGTTTTGTACCGAAAAAAAAATTTTATGTAAGATAAAAATATCTTCGTAAGATAAAAATATAATGCGAAATTTCTGCAACGGCAGTTTGTTGCCAAGCAATTTTTTACGATAACACGGGTCCCTCCATGTACCTCCGCTTGTTTTCCTTGTTCCTTAACGGGGTTCAGCAAGAAGGTGAGGTTAATAATGTTGGCTGATTTATTTGCCTACAGGTAGACAGTTGACATTCACAATTCGACACGGTCATATGTTTTTGACGCTCGATTCAATTCAAAAACAAATGTTGCTATGAGTAATTATTAAACTGTATATTTCTTCAAATATGTAAAAAAAACCTTTCAAGCGAACGAAGGCTTTGGCTGTACTGATTTGTTTACAAAGGAGAGAGAACAGAAGAATTCACGCTGAACAGCTGTTGGTATATAAGTATATACATATGTATGTACATATATAGCGGAAAATTTTGATCCCGGCAGATAGGGATATTTTTTAAGTAATAGTAATAGTAAGAGACACGGATGCTTTCTTTATATAAACAAAAATTCAATAACTGATAGCATATCGTTGAGCCACAAGCTTTACTGGCGGCTATGACTAAAATAATGAAATGCCACTGTTCTTAGCAAATTCACAACTGTAAACATAAAGCTGAAGATAATAAAATTGTGAATTTTCTAAGAACAGTGGCATTTGAATATTCTAAAAGTGTATTCCGGGATTTGTCTCCATGGGGTACAAATGGGTATTAATTCGATAATTTTGAATCACTTCTTCGAATTTCGAATGCAACAAGGCTTAGAAGAAAAGGTAAATAATCGCCCCATCCAAGGACACGGTGGAGAGAATTCACAAGGTGTGGCCAACATCAGATCGTCCATCGGCTCCCACCGATTTTGAAGCAATCAGCTGATTTGTGACGTAACAGGAAATGTGAGAACGATTTGTTTACGACAAAACCGTGATTGTGTTAATGACATTTCAACATTTTCTTGGAGCAATACGGGGTTTGTTACATTCCATTTTGAAAGTAAAATTGTAGCGATTAGCTTCGTTTACGATTAATATATAATATTTATAATTATAATTATATAATAAATGGAAAAAATCAGTATCACAAAATTTGTGGAATGCTAAGAGCATTTCCCCTTTTAACTCCATTTCACTTCCTACAAAGGTTATTTACATGAAAGTATATTATGTGCAACATAAAATCACCTCATATAAATAAGGAAGGCAACTTTTTCTAATTCCACTTCCCATTCAACTTTCATTTCAATCAATCGCCTGTAAATTCATCTCTCTAGAACTTAAAGCATGTTTTTGGGAAATTAAAAACTTTATATTGTAATATTTTTTTTTTAATAAACAAGTTTTTACTTCTTTCAGTTCGATTTGTCAGAACTTTCGAGATCCCGAATTAATACAAGCTACTCTCGGAATTTCCGGGACCAGAAAAACACCGGAATTCGAGATTGATAATCCTAATACGTACCTCTTCTATAGAAATGCTGATTTCACTTTTGCACAGCCACGCCTTGCACAAGTATCATTTATTTACTTTAAAGTTACATATTTATTGAAATATTCGAAAATTTAAGTATTATATTATCCACTTAGATGCATTACGCACATTACGTACACATTTACATGCACTTTGTTTTTTCTAATATATAATATTTTGTGTACTGATTGCCAAAATTTCTTCGCGAATGTAGACAAACGAACAAAGAAGCAGGTCACTTTGACAATCAATACAAATCGCAAAATCAGCTGCTGTAGTGCCTCTACCCTAAATGATAAAATTTTTTGACAATCTTATTTCGTTCGTAGAAATTTTTCCTCACAATAGTTTCGTATTTCTAAATTACCATTGTGTAGCAGATGGGTAGGATCATTAGTCAATTTCGCATACTTCCAAATCATTACACGCTCATTGCCAAGGTTATTGTGTATGCCCCGCTTATTTAGGACACCTTAAATTTTACGTGAGTTATTTGTTGCGCAGGCGGTCGCTAATCAAAATTTCTGTCAGTTGAGAGTTCGGTAATGTGTGTGTCCGGCCAGGTAGAGTTGGACAAAGCAGGCTTAGGTAAAGGTAGTTTAACTCAAGAAGGCTCGCTGGCACATCTATTTTCAAAAATCTTGAAACAATCTTCAATATCGTTCCTAGTGCCAACTTCGAACACTTTCCCTTTAGTAGTTTTTAAATGTCGCCTGTTTGTAATTTTCGAAAATTGCGGTACTGGCAAGCCAAAAAATCTGAATACGGAATGATGTAGCCTTTTTGAAAATGATTTTTATGCAAATAAGGGCACTTTAAAAGTTTGTGGTTGTTATTGTTGTTGTAGCCACACAGACATACCCCATCCATGCACGGGGAATGCTGGTAAAGAGACAGCCCTTTGCCGGATATAAATCCGAACAGTTCCGGTTATGTACGACCGATTGTCGTGGGCGCGTTTAAGTTAAAAATAAAGGATAAAGATTACCTGACCTTTAAAAGTTTGTATTTTTACTAAAAACTTAAAAAAGTACAGATTTGTTTTACTTTAACTAATTGAAAAAATCCTACATAAATGTATTTTAGAAGATGATTATCTCTTCTTAGGCCAATCGGTTGCAACCTTTTGAGCTATCGTGCCCTCCGTTTTGGGAAATGTGGTTTCAAAAAAAACGAAAAAAAAACGCAAAACGACTCTGCGCGCTCCTGCAGCGTAGTCTTTTTTTTGTGTTTTTGCGGATGAGGGTGTTTAAAATGCCTAAGGCATCATCAAAGCTGCCGTCGCAGGATGGTATGTCCGGAGAGGAATGTAGTTCAGGAAATATCATATAAGTTTAATTTTAAAACTTTGTCGGTCGAATCACAATTATATTACAGTGATCAAAATGAAGGCTCCTTAAAGAGTTTATATGGATTGTCTTTTCTAAATTACGAAAAATCTACAAAATTTCATCAAAATCAGTTTTATTGCGGTATGCAGTTTTAGAGCCTATTCAATTTTAATAAGAACGCAAATTTTTAAAACACTGCAAAAAACACAGTTTCATTGGGACTCCTTGTATGTAGGCTGCTCCTATTAAGTGTTCACTTCGACTAAATATAGTCCCTTAAATTTTTGTTTACTTCAGCAAGAGAACATTTCGGAAGCAAAAAGCTGCATATCATGTACAGTTAGGTATGAGCAGCGGGTAATTACGCTCAACTGTTCGCTGAATTAACTTCCATTCCCACGCGCATTATGCGAACATAATATTACTGAGCAAATTTGAGCACTTATAAAGGAATGAATACATACATACATAAAAGTAAACTTGTTCATAAGTATGTTCTGATTTAACGGGTGTTTTTTTTTTAATATTTTAGATTATTCGATTTTGTTTTTAGATATATTTAGAGCATTCGATAGGGATATATGTGAAATCAACTGTCCAAATAAACACTTTTTTGGGTTATAGAACGTTTTCTACAAACGCACCAATTTTCAAAAAAATTCAGATGGGCAAGCAAAGTGACCGCAACGATAGATTACTATTTCTAGATGATTTGACATCCAGCTGTTGGATTAATTAATGGATTTTCAATAATTCAGCTCGTTAAATACTATCAAAAAAAATGTCTTCATATGCACTGCCAATGCAGCATTACCCTAATATATACTTAATGCGGTATGAACTTAAAAAGGAATATCACAAATGGGAAGCAGTATGTAGAGCTAAGTACAGCCTAAATATGTACATATGTTACACAGAACAATTGCTAAGGCGTACAAACAGGCATAGGTACATACGTATCACTGCGTAACTTTGTAGGTGCCTATACAGTGTACTCTCTTCTAACGGGCACCGCTCTCAAGCGGACACTTACTCTACAACTACACTTTCTATTGGTTATGTTGAAAAAAGCTGTGCTAAAGTAGAAATGACAGGTGGAGGAGACCACGCATTTCATTGTTAAAAATCATCTGTCTTACCGAATTCCTTGTCATCTCTGTATTACTATCAATTGTCATTTCGTAGTTTGGAAACTAAATTTTCGTTTGGCCATGCCATTGGCATGCGAGAATACACCGATCCGATTTGCTTGATGCCATTTTGAGAATGAAATGTCGAGGTAACAAGGTGCTCACATGAGAAAATGGGACAAGGTCAAAACTAAAATTTTGCAGATGTTAAGTCACAATTAGTAGAAAATGTAGATTTGGGGTTAGTTTTTCGCTTAAAAGAGAGTACGCTGTACATACATATGTACGTACAATATTTGTAAATAGAAACAAATAAGCAGTAGAAAAAATATAAAATTATTAACTGTATTGGGGTGAGTGACCTAATTATCCTGACCTTGAATATTTTAGGTAATTAAACTGACAAAATATGTGCGATTAAAGGGCGGCCGCCGTAGTCGAATGGGTTGGTGTGTGACTGCCATTTGGAATGCACGGGTTCGAAACCCTGTGATACAAAAAGTTATTTCTACTAGCGCTCGCTCCTCGGCAGGCAATGGCAAACCTCCGAAAGTATTTCTACCATTAAAAACCTCCTTACAAAAGAGCCACCTGCCGTTCAGAGGCCACATTATACTGTAGGTCCCTCCATTTGTGGAAAAACATCAACACACACGCCACAAATAGTAGGAGAAACTCGGCTTAACACCCGATAAAAGGTGTAAGCGCCAATTATATATTATATATACATATGTGCGAGTATTTGATGATGACAGTTGTTGCCAACTGGTGACGTAGCATACTTTCTTTTGACATTTCTGTTCGACGATAGTCGGTTTCTATATACGTTGCCGCAACAAACTGGATTTACATCCTATCAAGAACTTTCAGCTGAGAAGCAGTTCCCAAGAAATTATAGGGAATATTTTATGCTGTTATACAACAATAATAACTACCCTGTCACGATAGCCGTATGCCGCAAATTAATTATAAGCTCTAAATTCCATAAACTATTCAATCTAATAAAGCCAATATATTAGCTTTTTGTGATTTATTTGGAAATTAATTCTATAAACCTAAAAAGCATCCGTTATATCAGCTACATATGCAGCTTTTTGCATACCTTTTCCTGCTGCCAGACAAACACTTCCTGCTCCAGTTTTCTTCTTATCAACCACCCGCCCAAGTGCACACGACTAGGCTTCGCGCCGCCAACCTCTACCCAATACCAATCGCTACAGCAACAACACACAAATACTTCCGGCATATTTGTGCCCTTCCGTCAGAGACGAATGCCGTAGAGTAGAAAGAATTAGCGTAGTGCGGCCTATACGCAGAATGCGTGCGCTACTTCCTGAAAGGTGCGCGGCGCTGAGGAAGTTCACAGCAGCAGAAGCAGCAAACAACAAAAAAAAACAGTGTGAACAATAAACTAAAACAGAGGCGTTGGCGCAGCACCCTCAGAGGTTCGATGAGCTCTTGGTGCGTATGACCGTATAAACAATAACACCAACGTGTTAGCGCGTTCGAACTTGAAATAGCACGCTAACGGGCAGTGGCCGAGTGGGAACTATGAAAAACGTTGAATGGTCGGACAGGCGAGAGACCAAACGAATGGTGCGAACTTTTTACTTGTATGGTGGTTGTTCGTGGCAACCAACCAGGTGAGCGAAGCTGTAGTAGCAGCAGTAATGGAAATACACTATGCAGAGAAGGCTACATGCAGGGTGTAGACTGTTTCCACCACTGTTTTTCATTGCCTGAGTGCTGCTGCGCGCTGCGTCGCTTCTGTGACCATACCTGGTTGCTCGATCAGACGGATGGCCGGACGGACTTGTGTGTTCCTCGCATACGTTTTACAGCTATGACTTCGGCTTCAGTGTGTCACACAGTGTTGATGTGTTAAGATCATTTATGATCATGGTCGTGGTCGTGATCGTGTGCGAGTACGAGTACGTTTTGTGTGTCTGGCTTTAGCGCTGCTTACCAAAGTTACACTCGAACGTTGTTCGAGTACGTCGTCGATCGGTAGACACGGTTGCCTTTGGCTGGTTAACTTACACTCTGCCATTATAGCCATTGTTGAATTACGCGACTCGGCAAGTGCGCACGAACGAATTGCCGCCGCGAGTTACGAACTAATGCAAACAGCGGCTTATTGACTCTGCCTGTGTAGTGAGTAGTGCTTAAGGAGGAACAAGAAGAAAGAAGTGTAAGCACGAAGCGAAAGAACAGTGTGAACGCGCGTCGTGAACACAAGTACAACTAGAAGTATCCTCCAAAAATATATTATGCGAGAAAAACGCGTGTTTGCGAATTATATAAATTTGTTGTAGCAATTTGAAAAACAAAAGGAAAAAACACAAAATATCTGTAATATATAAAAGTAAAAATTGAGCGTACACTTTTGTGGATTATTTAATAAAAAATTTAATTGAAAATATTAATTGTGCAAAAGTTATCAAATTTAGCGCGAAACCAGAAATTTGAATTTTAAAAAAATTACTAAACACAAAACTTCAATTGATTGAAACCTTAATACTTAAGTATCAGAAAGAAAACAGAAAAATAAAAAACCGCGCAAATTATTTATGAAACTTAAGCGCTAAATAGGCAAGCGTACGCAAGCGCTGGTGTGTATCTGTGTGTATATTTCACTTTAAATTTATTTCTACAAGTATTCAAGACGTGACGAAGCAATCGCGCTGCTAGTTGACTGCGCAGATTCTTCTCAAATCGAGCTTAAATCGCAATTTAAATTAAAAAAGTGTACGTGTTTGTGCGCGACGCTGTGTAGAGAATAGAAAACTTAAGTAGTAAACAAAAATCGGCGCAAAAACAAGAAAAACTTATAGAAAACACTGCAAAAGTAAAGAAACAAAACAACATTGTGTGAAAGATTTCAACTCCAAAGTTATTGCTGTAATAGGAATTTTACTTGAAAATCTGTACAAACAAATACTGCAAAAAAAACCAAAATTAAAATACAAAAACTGAGATATCTTGCTTTTAAAATTCGATTTGTGATTGTTTAAATTTTCGAAGGCACTGCAGGTTGGTTGTGGTTTTTTATAAAATGGTGGAGAATTAATAGCGCCGAGATATTAAACACAGAGGTCTATAACAGGCATTTGCGTCGATACACAAATATATTTCTAATATGTTTTAAAATGTGTTCATATTAGATATTTTATGTAAGAGCTACGGCTACGCAAACACCAAGATAATATTAAAAAAAATACAAAAATGTTAAGAAAGGAATTAATCAAATTAAAATACAAGGTGCCGCAAAATTAAGCACCTTATCGGGAGAAATAGAATTTTTGAAAATGGCGTCGTACGTCAATCATATTTAACACTTGGGAACTAGACAGCTGCAGAACACTTGGGAACTACAAACAGGCAAGCGGTGGAGCGCGTAGAGGTCAAAATAAAGATTTCACTAACCCAAAATCATGTCTTTATTAAGTAAAAAAGTTATTAAAAAATGTGTGTTTAATTTTGCGCCACCTTGTATGAGTTGATTGAACTTTTGAAAAAAAATTTGACAATAAATTCAAAGCTATTGAATCTTCGCTCCATATCTCATCAAGTAGCCTTGAAAGAAATTGGCGATCTGCACGCGTGAGCTTATCCCACAAAAATAATCTGATAATGGCACAGAAGTTGTGGTACTAGAAAGCAGTATCAATACTGGCCCCACTGCTGATTTGTTGTTACTTCTGGAATATCAGTTCAATTATAAAACATTGTTTAAGCGTTTTTTAAATATTCATATACAATATTTTTAATAATTATTATTTGTGGAGCTTTTTCTACATATTAGCTGCTGAGTGCGTAGTCATTGTAGAAAGTGTAACCCCAAAATTGTGGGAAGCGTTCATATACATATGCACAAATTTTGTGTTCTTAACAACCCATTTCAAGTCTATAGCTACTTTAGAGATGGATAAGAAGATACCTAAAGACCTAAAAAAAATCGAGGAAACCCTCCGTACCAACTTTTTCAATACTTCAAGTTATTTGAGTAAAACCGACTTCTCTTATTACAAACCGCAACAGCTGATGGAAGCAAGACCCTAATAGCTAGTGGTCTCTTAAGATTCCAAAATATAAATATATGCAGATGTACATAGAACACTGACTTCATGATACGGTAGAGCATACGTCAGTTTATGTCCTTGCTCCGAAATACAAATAAATATATATAAATAATTGGCGCGTACACTTCTTTTAGGTGTTTCGCCGAGCTCTTTCTCCTATTTGTGGTGTGCAACTTGATTTTGTTCCACAAATAGAGGAACCTACAGTTTTAGGCCGACTCCGAACGGCAAATGGTTTTTTATGAGATCCAAATATTATGAAATCTATATAAAATATAGAATTATTTGTTTGTCGCCTTTTATAAAGTGTTGAATTGAAAGTGCTCAAAGAAACTGCTTTGAGTGACTCAAACTATTTCTTAAACTAAATAATTTTTTCCTCAATGTGAACAAAATCAATCGGTTTACATTTGCACAATGTTTCTAGAAATGGTAAACTCATTACCAAAACAACTGTGCGTTGACTAAGAAAGGTCAAACAACCCGTGACAATTTGTTGTGGTTTTCGGCAATCTGGCATTATTTGCCCATTAGTTGTTTCACAAAAGCTGATAGGAGCGTCATATCTGTTATAGGGTCCTAGAGGTTTACCTACTTTTGTGCGCTGTAATTGAAGTTATGCATTTGTATGATCTTCTCTTTAAACAACCGATACTTTGCGTACCAATTTCGACAGTTTTTCCAACACCCATTTGGCGGTGTATATTTACTGCATCAGAGTTGCGCTTTGTTCGCATATGAAATGTTTTTGGTCGAGTGCTCTGAAAAATCAATTTTTTGGGTGAAATAAAGCATCGGGTCTGGTGTGAACCATTCGTGAGCTAAAGCCAGAGATCGTCAAAATTTTTTTGGAAAAATGAGCTGACAATGAGTGACTATCGTAAAGTTGGCCATGGCAGCCATTTGAATGAAATAGTTGAGGGGGATGCTTACTTCCTTCTAATATTTAAAGGCATAATATACAATATAATATTAAAAAAAAAAAAAAAAAAAAAAAAAAAAAAAAAAAAAAACATACAATGTTTTATTAGTTCTTTTGTAATATTTAAAAACATGCATTTAGTTGTTTGGACGAGCCTGTATTGTTCTATTTGTAAATTTCCATATATTTTCCATGTTATTATAAGAGTTATTGTGGGTATAACTTGAAAATAATATAAAACCGATAATCAATTAATCCTAAGTAGATATTAAAAAAAGAACAGTATTTCATACCTATTGGTGTATGAATTGAAGTCAAAAATTCGAAATAAAAATTAAGCCTTGTCATGCAAAGTTACTTGTCCAAATCGAACTACTTAAAAAAATGCCATTAATATACAACTTTTCCTTAAAACAGACTATTTGAATGCTAACTTTTTTGTATAAATTTTTACCAATTTTAAATTTGGTTGGTCAAACAGATTTTATATTATCTTTTCTAAAAAAACAATTCGCCACTTTATCAATTACAGTAGTAAGCACTGAAATCCGGCGGAATTTATATTGTATTTTTGCACATCTGAACCCATGTCGGAATTAATTTTAAGAATTGATATACTTGGCTTAAGGGCTTCGTGGAAATTTTGGTATATCTACAATATTAAATCAGTTTTTAAAGTTTCTAATAACCTTCTAAAGTAATATTTTTCTGCTTGGAAGTTGTAATTAGTTTCAAAAAAAATGTTCAGTTTACTGTATCAACTTTACCACTAATTCGCGAAGGTTGTAGGTTTTGCAAAGTAAAATTAAAATTTAAGTTTTCACTCATTTTTTATAGTACTGCAATTGTCCACTTTTTTTACAACATCCCAATCGCATATTCAAAAATGACAAAACCAAAGGTATAATATGTAACTAAGTGCCACAAAAACAAATTTCATGGCAACACCATCAGGGAGAAAATTTTTTTTTAATTAAACAGAATTAGAAATTCTGCTTCAAAAGTTTTAATTTTTATGGAAATTTCTCGAATTTTTATAAATTTTGCGCAAAGTTTGAAGCATGGATTTATTATATATGACCTTTGTTATAGAATGAAGTTATTTTTATAAAAAAAATAAAGGAAATGGAAAAAATAAATAAATAAATAGGTAGTCTGACATGAACATGGCAAAATGTTGAGATGCTAAAGTTTTTTCGTGGGCTGTACTACTGCGCCTTTCTTCAGTAAAGAAGTGAGCTCTCACTTCTCTGCTTCAACAATAATAATAATAATAATATATTTCCTGCATTCCAAATAGCAATACAAATGCTACGCAAGCATGTTTTTTGCTCTGGGAAGTACCGCAAAAGGAATTAAGTCCGTGCTAATTAAAAATTTTGATTTCGGGAAATTATTTTCCCCTAAAATCTTGCGCAATTTTACGCTGCACGTTAATACATTTGCAAAATTTCTTCTTTTTTTTGTATGCATATACTATAAATAATACGAAAATTTCGCACCTTTTCAAGCGGAAAGTCACGGATAGTTGGTCACAAAAAATGCCAAAGTTCATTTGGTTGCACTGCATTTTTAATTAAAACTCAGTTGCATTTAAATTTTAAGTTCGCATCGATTTCAATTAATTTTCCTACAAAATTTCGTTTGAAATCGAAATATGTCCACACACACACACGTGCATGCGCATTAATTCAAAGCAACAAAATCACTAATATATTTATTTGAGCAAGCCTCCATTGCAAATGCTTCCTGCCAATAAAACGTACAAAATAAAATTTGTTAAATTTTTTCGAACAGCTAAGGTTAAAGCGCACAGCCTCTATGACTGATTGCAAAGCGTGATAACGTGAGAAAAAATGCACAGCCTGCAGTCGAAAAAGTAGTTGAAATGTAAAATGCACAACAGCAACATGCAACGCTTGTGCGCCACTTGCTCTCGCTGCATGCAACAACAGGCAACGATGTCAGGTGTCAAAGTGGCAATTAGCCAAGAAGAAGTTGAAACTATTAAAAGGCAACAAAAGTCAAATAAAACTACAAAAACTCATCTAAAACTACAATAAACACGAATTCAAAATAGCCATACGACTAATGCACAACGACAAAAAATCAGTCAATAAATCAATAGTGTAACAAGCAGTGAACAACAACACAGAGGAAACAGCGCATAATAAAAATCTGAATAAAAAATTTATTAAAATTAAACAGAAGTAAAATCAACGGCAGCGCGAAGAACTACACCGAAAAAATACTAAAGTGTCGAAAATGCAAGCAGCCAATCAGCGCAACAGCAGCAGCGGCGGTTGAAGGAAGAGCAACGCCGCAAACAATAACAAGAGGGTTAACAACAATTGAACAATTACAAAAGGCTAAGCTAACTGCAACATGTATGTTGCTGCCACTGTATGCTTCAGAGTGTCTGATGTGGTTTTTCGCACTGTTGCTGTTGTTGTTGTCGCTTGCTGTCAATACACGGCCACTTCTGCGTTTTTGGTGGCAGACTTTTGCGCCTTTGCGGTGGAGCGCTCGCACCCACACCCACACACACACACACACATATGCACTAGCCCGCACACAAGCATCGCTCTGCTGTTTTTCTTGCAATCACAACTTCGGCGCTCATTTTTATGCGGGTGTTGCACCAACACGAACAACAAAAATAGCAACAGAAGCAACAACAACCACCAAGTAAAACATACTCGGCATTTGTCAATGCCGAAACAAGTTCGGCGCTTAGTCTTTCATTTGTTTGATACATCACTTCGGGTACCACTTGTCCGGGTGCGGGTGTAACGGCGTTCGTCGCCTAAGTCTTTCGTGTCATCAAAGGCATAACGTAATCGTTTGGGGGCGTGCTGTTTGTTGCCGTCAATCTTTTTATTTGTTTTTTGTTATTATTTTTTCACCGCTGTTTTGTTGTTGTTGCGATTATTGTTTTGGTAGTTATACATAATTATGCATCGTTTAGCGGCATTTAGTGTCGTCGTTCGTGCAAAAGATAAACAAAAACAAAAACAACAAATAAACAAAAGCAATACAGCCATCAACTTAAGTGGCAATGCATGAGTGCAGTGCGTGTGTGTGTGTGTGTGTGTGGTGTAGAAGATGGCTAAAAACTGTAGTATTGACTGCCTGTTTTAATTTTTTTCGATTTCGAGTTTGATTATTTTCATTCAGTGCGAATTGTAAAAAAATAGTATTTTCTTTTTGCCAACTTCTTCATAGAAGTTATTTATTCAATAAAAAAACAAACTACTATTGTTCATTATTATTATTGTTTCCCCATTTATTGGTATTTTAATGGCAATTACGCAATTTGAAAAATATTTCTTTAGTATTAAGTTCTAATGAAGCTGAGTCCATAAAATTTCAAAGGCTTTTGACTTCAGCTACTACCAAATTTTTACGCTTCTTTGAATAGTCATTAAGAATACGTCAAGGCCTACTCAATTAGTGCTTTCAATTTGTTTAGATCTCGTGGGTATTCTTCAAAGTTAGATTGTAAACTCTATGGAAGAACGCTGGTCAAATAAATGCTTTTTTTGCTATTTTTCAATTCTATGATTTCTCTGTTTTCAAAACAGTTAGTCACTCTTCTTGTTTGTCTCTAGCATATTATGTTTTTGGTTTATTTTTCACAGTCTTTTCACATTTGCATTAGTATGGAAATCTGCCTTCTCTACATTAGAAATCGTTTGAATTTACAAAATTTGCATGAGAGGTGGAATATAATTTTGTATTTATATACAGCTAAAGTAGGGAATATTTACCTAAAAATACAGTGCATCAAATAAAAAAAAATGGTGTTCGAAATTAAAGGGTATTTGCCCCACAAAGGCTCTTCATTTTATCTCAATACTTTGTTTATAAAAAGGTGTGAATAAATCGTATTTTTTTTAAACATTTTTTAACACGCACCCGTTTCCCTTGTGTCAATTTATTAAGAAAATATTAATTAAATTATAAAAATATAATTAATTTTAATTATTATAATAAATGTTAATTATATTTTGTTTAAATAATAAATTAATTATAAATAATTAATATTAATTATATTTTTTAGCTCTGAAAACTGTAGACAAAATAAGCTTAAATCGTCTACCTCTGCTGTTTGGAGAAACATTTTTTATCTGCTTAAGTGTTTTTTCTTATGCTTCTTGACTGTTTCTGTATCTGAAAACCAAAACTTTGCCGGACTAAGTATAATATTAATAAAAATGTGTTTATATTTTTCAGTCCTCTTAAAATAAAAAAATTATAATAAGCTACAGTTTTGCTTAACTTAATAAGCCAGCGACATTTCGACCAGTTTTGTTAATTTGTTGTTTAGTACTATAATTTTTAAAGTTTTTTTTTTCAAATACCTTTACAACTTTAGCCAAAATATATAAAAATTCATAAGACCCTTTTTCATTCAACCCTTTTTTTTAAATAATTTTTAGATAATTTAGGTACGCAATTTTATAGTCCATTAAGTTTTAGCAACATTTTGACCAGTTTTGTCTATTTTTCCTCTATTTATTGTCTAATATTATTATTTTAATCTTAGCTCACTATAAAAGAATTATCACATAAATCCACATTTAAAACTATGGACCACACTAATAAAACTTTATAAAATTTCCACTAAAACACCTGATTTCATCATGATTTTTATAAAGCTTAAGTAGCACTTTCAATTTCAGCTACATTTCTACCAGTTTGGCTATTTTTCCTCTCTTTGTTTATTTTTTTTTTAATTTTAGCCCATTATATAATATAAGAATTATAATATAAATTCAATTTAAAATCTTGGACAAAATGTGTAAAAATTTATCAAATTTTCAACCATTTTTTTTACGATAATAAAGTGCAAGTTTGAAGTGTATAAAAAATCTTGTTAATTTTTCTTCCCATATAACGACAAAATGTCGTGCATTCGTAGAAATTCGAGTATATCCCTTAATATTTAACATTGAATAAATTTAAAAATTAATAAATTTTTCAAAAGTTTTTCGGTTTATTTTAATTATTCTTAAGAATACAAATAAACAAATTTTAGAAGAATTAAGGACAATGTCCAAAGGACCTGGATCACTTGACATTGAATCATTATTTTATTAAACCATTGAAGTGTTTCATTTAAACAACTTTACTTTTGTTGTAAAAGCTTACTAGATCATGTACGGGCAATGTAGTCATATTTCGTCTTCGTCTCACTCATCTAACGGTAGACCCAGAAAGTGAGTTGTTTCGACAGGTTGGGTCCAGAGGGAGAGGGGTGTTAGATATGTAGCTTTAATAGGCTATGTGAAGAGATGGTTAGTGTCGTGCGATGTACCTTCACATACTGGAAATATATTCGGTATATCGGGGCCGATTTTGGATAGGTAGGAGCTAGAATATCCAGAACGCAATTTGAGGCATTTGGGAATGAGGAATTTGGGAAGGTGGATTAAATTTGTCTATATTTTCATGGATATTTAATCTGTATGTTCTAAATTAAAGTTTCAATAATTAATTTCAAATAAATTTTCAACACACTAAAGCACATTTTCGGAAGTATTTTATATGGAAGTAAATGCTCAAGATCATATGTAGAAAAAATTTCCACAAATTAACGACGTCGAACTTAAAATTTACTATACTAAAATTAGTAGGCTACAAAATTGCATACCCAGAAGTTTTCCAACGTTTCGAATTAAAATGTTAAAAATTACAATTTTTGAAATTTGTTAAATTTTTGTGTATTTTGTACAAAGTTTAGAACTTTGATTTATGTTATACAGTGTACAACGTTTTCGTAATGTAATGAAATGTATTCTTGTAAGAAATTAACTAAAAAATTTAGCATGAAAAATATTGCGAGTATTATAAAAAGATAAAGTGACTGAATTATGTGAGCACAAGTGTGTCTACATATATGTATGTAAATTTGGATGCATTTATTTAATTACTTATTTACTTACTAAGCCAATGAATATAATGAATTCTTATAGGCTTAGCGGACATATTTTAAACTTAATGGGCATTAAAAATCAAGAAAAACTATTTCTATGCATTTATGTAAATTTAATTATTTGTTCCAACGTCAATTTTATATTCTAAATGTAGAATCTTTTCCAAAAAGTTCCGACCAAGTTATATTTTTTACGAAATTTATTGCCTATTTTAATTATTTTAAAATTCATTGTAACATTAAAACAAACAAAAAATTACAGGTTTCGAAGAGTGTCTTGCTACTAATATAATTTTCCTGTTCTGTCATCTTTCTAGTGATACTTTCGTATTCATTTGGTGTTTACGTCATTAAGCTGATTTTGTTTTCATTTTCCAATTTTAAATTTTTTATTGTCACTGCTTTAAATTAAAAAAAAAATGTTTGTGCTTAATTAAATCTCATTTCAACGGATAAACATCGGGTTTTTTCCGCAAATTATTCATTTATTATTAGCAATTTATTAGCTTGTTTATCGATAGCTGATGTGCATGCGCGCACCCACTTCCGACACAGCGTCTAGGATAATATAAAAAGAGAAGTAAACAAAGTGCAAAACTTCTATTCTAACTTCTCTTCTAATAAACAAAGCAAAACAAAAAAAAACGATACAAAAATTGTGATAAATAATATAAAACTCAAAATTATATAATATCGAAATCCCAAAAGCATAAATGCAAAGATGGAAGACCAGTAAAAGTAAGAATCAAACATTGTTTATGGAGCTAACGAAATTTAAAAGCAAACGCATGTCTAATATACATATGTTTGTGTGTATGTGTGCATATACACAACTCTTCAGCTACATACGCAGTAGTGCAGACGATTGGGAAGCAGCAAAATATAACAGCTATTGACAAAGTCATAAATAGTTGCTATCATCAAAACCAACGCAACCAAAACGAACACGAAAACAAAAACAAAACGCGCCAATTTAAAAACACAAAAAACAGTTTCACTTTTTAACAAATCGCAGATCAGCCAATCCTCTCGGTTCACCCCAGATCGCCTCCGATCAACGCATTCATTTGAATAGTTAATTGCCGCCCGAACACGAGTCAATCGCTTCACCAACTAGCTGCTATTTTTTTCATTGGTTTTTTTTTTTGCTTCTTTATTATTTAAATTCTTCCTTATTTGAAATTTAATAAAAAAAAGAAAATACACACGAATTTAGCATAATTCTAGATGAGGAACAAGAAACACTATATAAAACAGCTCATAATCGATGGCAATTTGGCTATGTGCTGATGAGGCGATTTGCTGTCAATAATAAATATGCTAACAATGCTTGCCGTTGTGTTGTTGTATGTAGTATGTTGTTGTGTCTTTTTATGCTCATGACTATTTATTGTATAGTGTATGTAGTGCGCGTGCGTGTGTATGTGTATGGATGTATATTTATCTATGCTGAAGTGTTCTCATCTTCTTTGTGTTAGTCAAGGTTGCTTGTGACGTCGTCTTGGCCACCGGAACGCCACTTGATCACATCTGCCCACTCGTTGGTTATAAACCCTCTGTCTCTTGTTGGGTTCAGTCTATGTAGTAGCCACTGTTGTTGTTACTGTTGTTGCTATGCTGGTGCCCTTGTTTTTAGAAATACTTCGATATTTTTTGCTATAGTTGTTGTTTTCTATAGTTTTTTTTTAATTAATCGTTTTAACGGAATAATAAATTCTAAATTTTTTCTACTAAATTCTAATTAACTCACTGCTTACAATACATGCATACATATGTGGCTACAGATATACACGTATTTACCACAAATACCTATGTAAATGCAAGTCAAGCTGAGGAAGCTACAGAGAAAAAATCGTTAATCTTAATATGTTTTGCTCAGCAATGCAAATTTAATTGTAGCAATAAACTTATACTTCTACTCGTATATGTATATAATTTAAACAGCAGCGGTCATTTGCATGCTAAAGTAGGAAGAGCTGCGATAATTATCAAAATATTGACTTGTGGAATTTTACTACGCCCCTGAATTAAATCTTATCAGATCTTTTTTTATATGTAGAAACTTGCCAGAACTATGAAAAATATCAAATTTTTGTTAGAACGAATGCTCGCTAAAGGGCGTCCTCTCATGTACCACTTTGTAACCTCACCTAGAAAAAATTCGAGTTGTTAAATAATTCTTAAAAAAATTGTTGATTTAATATTTAAAGGTTAAAGGTATACAAATTTACCAAGTACATATAAATAGATTTACCAAAGTAAGAATCTTCTTCTTCGCGAAAGTAAGAATGACCTATTCTTAAATAAGCCTCTTCTTCGTTAATATTGCGAAAATAGTTTGTTTCAATTCTCGTACTTTGCCAGATTTGTTGAATTCCCGCGAATAAGTTAGCGAAAAATATCCAACGGTCGCACCTCAGCATCAATATTCAGAAGTAAAGAGTGATCAATTTAGATGTATCGGATTTTAAATTGAAATAAAACAATGAGAATTTAAATGGGAAATCTTTATTATTTTTGTGTAGAACCATTCATGACATTTTTTTTTTTTAAGATAACACCTTTCAAATATTGGCCGCAACTGCGCCGTAATTCGGCAACAGTTGAAGCTAACCAAACCCTTGCTCGTGGCCTGAGCGGAAAATCCTTCTTGTCTACGACCACCAGCTGGGTATTCGGGTGCACTTTTGATATGGCCTCTTTATACAGTTGACCCGATTTCACATCGTCACAAGCTATATTTTTATCTGGCTTTGGTGGCAGCCTTAGTCTTTGCACGCAGGCGGGAGGCCGCGGTTCTGCAGTATATTCCTCAGTGCCACTTTCGTTAGCTCAGCCATTGGGCCTTGGGAATCATACTTTCGGGATGGTTTTCATCCAGAACTCCTATGGTAATCGAGTATTTTGCAACCTCCGCAAAAGATCTCTTGGGCGCCACTCCTATGGTTTTGGGCCTTTTTGCGTTCGGTTTACTTTCCTCCAAGGATCGTTGTCTTTTTGGAGCAGATTGGACTGCCTTAAAATCGGGGTTGAAGTCGGAAATGATTGATTTCGAATTTTGAATTCCTTTCTTCAGCTCCTGTATAAGCTCATGTTCTTCAAGCTGGGTTTCATTGACCCTCCTTAGTAGCCTTGCAGCGTTTTACGATCCTTGTAGCCCGCTTTCGCTGGATCTACCACCCTCACCAGCGGCCATTCTTCGGTATCGGAGCTAGCAGTAGCTGTGCTTTCGGCTTGTGGGTTGAATCGCAGTTGACTGCTGGGCTAGTGCACTTTTGCTTGTGCTTGAACCTGTATCAAGTACTGCTGTGGTATTTTTTTGGAGCGCGGTGCAACCGTTGCTCGGTTTGCGGAACTGGTCGTTCCTGTCGGTCTGTTAGGAGAAGGACCGATCTCCTGTTTTTGTTTGTTTAGTTTGGACTGTTTGAACCCACGAGTGTCGGAGAAAAGATGTCCGCCCGTGCATAGCTAAGTACCTTCTAAACGAGGCCAACAGTGGTACTTATTTCCAACCGGCACTCTTGCGGAGGGTTCGGTAGAGGATTTTCGCCAGCCCTTTTTTGTACTAGTTTATAAACTATTAAACTACTAAAGCAAATACGGTTCTAAAATAAAGTCTCAACAATAAAATTCAAATACATTTTTATTGCACTGCAGCGTTCAGTGTTCAGAAATCTTCTATATGAAAGAAAATATTTCAAGAATCAACACGATATTTGAGCGACACCAAACTGGCACTTAAGTTAAATGTACTACAAAACTCCATGCCTAGAAGTTGCCTGATAATTTGTTCAACAATATTTGAAATTTGTTAAATTTTTAGGAGTTTTGTACGAAGTTTGGAACTTTTATAAAAAACTTAACAAAAAAGAATATGTACTATAGCATAAAAATTATTACGAATATTGTAAAAAAATAAAGCGGCTTAATTATGTGAGCACAATTGTAAACACAACCAAACAACTTGATTGCCGTTTTGGCAAATATCGGGGCTTAAACGCCAGTGCAATGTAAACAAAATATATAAATATTAATAGCAATTGCTTCAATTAATTAAATATGATAATTAACATCAGCTCATATGAAGGAAGATTAGAATGTCGAGCAAATTGAACATTAGCTAATTTTAATACCAAATTCAGTGATTCTATTCAATATTAGCCCGCACACACACATACAGATACTAATAAAATACCTCCGAATACACGAAGCACCTTAAAATCAAAACTTTATTTCTACAAAAAGCAAAAATATAATTCGCCTATTAACATTTTTCATTTAAGCTTTAAATTAATTTTTTTTTTCGTAATTTCATTTAGTAAAATGCTCTCCACATTTTTTTTGCTATATTTCGTTAAGAAATTAATTTAGTTAGGATTATCCGACTTAGATCAAATTTTTCTTTGGCTAATCTGACGCTCCTGGGCAATGAAATGATGGACGATGATTTCTATGATTTTACATACATTCCAAAATATTTTTTACGCGCACAGGCTTTTTCGCCCATCATTAATTCTGTGAAAGTGTGTTACTGAGTCACAACACCATAAACAAGCTCTGCAAATCAACTAAGCATTTAGTTGATTCTATTTTAGGCCATAAAGATCAAGTGATCAACTTGACCAGTTTTTTCCATTATACCAAATTCTAATAGAAGACACATTTTGTGGAGATTTCTGTATTGCGACAAAAAAAATTATATTTATCACTCAGCATGAAGAACCAAAATGCTAAAAATATGCATATTTAATGAGCAAAAGAAACAAAAGTACCACAAAATGATTTAAATAAACATCTGAAAATCAGCGCGAAAAAAATTTTAACAACATATACTCATAGAACGAACATCGAAATAATCAGGTAATAGTCATAAAATATTTTAAAATAAAAGCCATACATTAATACTGCAAAAAATGATAATGCAAATTAAAAAAAAACCAAGAACGAAGCATTACTAGAAACTAAGATAGCAGCATACATTAATAAAAAATGTATTTTTCTAAATAAGAAAAAAATGCTTGTCGCACTTCCTGAAACACGAATTGATTTGCATTGAAAATGAAAAATGACACATGACATGACACAACGTCGATCGAACTACTACGTGCCTTTAAATGGCTCAGTGCGCGAGCGGTCGGCTGATTTGTTGGTAGACAGGAAACCTACATACATTTATGTACGGGTATATGCTGATATTTAGCAATAAGTGCGTTTTTCTGTTGGCGACAGTCATTTGCCTAAATGACACTGAAAATATGCGATAATTTTAATTACTGTTGCAAATATAAATTCATAAATATTTTGTCTACATTCGGTGTATGCGTAATAAACTGCGATATGAAATGTACGCAACAAGTGATAGCGGCGGTCAGTCACGCAGGCAACAAGTAGCTCCAACGCTGTTAATGGCCCGTTTCAGGGACGCAGGATCATACAGCTAACTAGTACTCGTATGTGAATATATTTTTTTTACATTTAAATATTGCATCTGATATATATTTTATGGTCTTTCTTTTGCTTATGAAAAGCAATTAACGCCTCATTAGGCGTTGCAGTCGCCTGTTGTCACTGATAGTGCGGTGCGTCAACAATATTCAGCAGCAAATAACAATTTATCTACTTATGCTTCAACGTAATTACTAGACAGGTACGCTGCAGTGCACATGCAGTTATATACATATGGATATGTGTATTTGCATTAAATGGGGAGGATTGCTTGACAAGGAGTAAATAAGAAAAATGTTAAACTAATAAAGTATAAAGTTAAGGAAATAACATTATATAAATACTGTGAATGAAATAAAATAAAAAGGGCATACAAAATAAAATGAAATTGAAGTAAAATAAAATTAAATAAAAAATATAAAAAAAACCAAAAAAATACAAAAAATAAAATAAAATAAAATTTAATAAAGTAAAACGAATAAATTAAACTAAAATTCAATTAAAATGTATTATATAAAATTAAATTAAACGAAATAAAGTAAAACAAAAAATAATAAATAATAAAATAAAATGAAAAATACAAAATAATCTTTAAATATAAAAAATTAAATAAACATAAATTAAAACAAAATGAAAAAAATAAGACATAATAAAATGAAATAAAACAAAAAGAATAACATTAAGTGAAAAATCAAAAAAAAATTATTTGATTAAAAACTGATAAAAAATACAAATAAAGCGAAAAATAGTAAATAAAAATAAAGCGAAAAATAGGAAATAAAAATTAAAAAAAAAATAAAAAGAAAAAGAAAAAGAAAAATAGGTTAAAATCAAGTTGAGTTAAATTAAAGCACATAAAATAAAACGAAGAGGAATGAAATGTAGTAAACCAAAAAACTAATAATAGAATTAAAACAAATTAAATAAGGTAAAGTAAAATACAATTATTGAGAAATTAATAAGCATGAAGCAAAATTTAATAAAATAAAATTAAGGGGACAGATCTATAAACGGCCATATTTTCCCTGATTTTCATTAAAATTATTTAAAATGAAGAAGTCAATATATTTTTTTCAAAATTGGCATACATTTTATTAATACGTTAAAATAATATAATATATTTTTTCATTTAAAATGGCGGATGTACACTCAATTCTTCCAGCAAGGTCGCAGCGGAATGAAATGCTTCAAACCAAAAAAATGAATTTTGGGGCTAATTTTCCTACTGTTGTTGCTTCGAAGAAATTATTTTTTCGAAAAGTTTTCGAAATTGTAAATACGTTGGTAAAATAAAGTAACATTGAATTAAATAGCATAAAGTAGAAAAAAATAAAATAAAATTTAAAAGGAATAAATAAAAAAAAATTAAATTAAATTAAAACAAAATAATTTAATTAAATTAAAATATAAAAACACAAACAAGTTAAAAACATAAAATGAAAATCATTAAATTAATACATATAAAGTAAAATAAAATGAAAGGAAATACAATAATTAGCAAAATAAGTGATCACATTAAATTTAATTAAATAAAATTAAAAAATAAAATATGATAAAATCAAACAAAAGCAAAAAAAATGAAATAGAATACAAAATAAAGTAAATAAAATGACTTAATTGCAAAATATAAAAATAAAAAAATTAATTAATTTCACGTTGACATTGTTTTTCATGGGAAGTCTCTTCATTGACGAAATACACTGACAAGTTTGCTGCCAATACCTGCCGTACAGCGAACTTTATGGAGATCCATGGAGCACTGCAAACCCGGAATCAATCGAATTGTATCATCGCACACATAAACTTATCTACAGCCGAATTTTAACGAGCACCCTAACCAAAAAATTCAGTGTTACTAACTACGGCAAGCAATTAAAGCCAATTAGAATATTCTGGAAATGTCATTTGAACCAATATTTTTTAATTAATTCAAATTTCAACACCACTTTATTCTGTTTTTTTTTTCATCGCTATCGCTCCACCTTTCACATGGGGTTTTCCCACACAAAAAATTCGTAGAAGCATTGCAGTCAAAAAATCATACGTGCATTTTAATGCAAATTCAATGAAATCGAATCGAATCGAAATTAAAACAAAAAAAAAAAAAAACGCCATTAAAAACAAAAGTTGTGAACCGAAAAAAATCCTACGCCAACTCAAAGCCATTAAAAAATATATATATTTATATTGAATATGAAGTGACTGCGATTAGCATTAATTCTCCTCTCAACATTGCGGTATTTTATTGACTTTTTTATCACCTGCGACTTTTTTATTTAAAATGTTGCTGTTAAGCACATTTACGAATTTCGCTTTCAATAAAGTAAAGAAGAAGGAGAATGGGAAAAATCACAATACTCGAAGAATTTGTGAGCTTGCCACAAAAGGTAAGCGATGAAGTAATACCCGCATGGTACTTCGTTCGCCAGCGAAGGTGCGCAGGTTGCTCGCTTAATTCTTTTATTTGCGAGGGAGGGAGAGCAATTTCGTTTCTGTTTTTTGGCTGCTGCGCGTTATTGACCACAAGCTGTGGCTATGGCTGTGGCGGCTAATGTTGATCATATGTAGGCGTTGTTCACGAGCTTAAATGCTTTTTTTTGCATTTTATTTTGATTGCGTTTGGTTTTTGGCGATTCTATTGTTTGACTTTTGATTTAATACTGTATGCAAATATTCGAATAGAGTCGCACTTGACACTTTTTTACATTTTATTTCTTATGTATAATGTATGCGTTATTATTTTTTGAATACTTTTTATTATGTGTATGTATATGTATATGTTCCCTTTGTCTACATATTAACACTTGCAGCATTGCATGCGAGCAAAACGCGCTCAAAGTAAAATATAACAAAAACCGAAAGTTTAAGTTCACTCATTCTTTTTGGCATAAAGGCTCAGCTGTGGTGACTGGTAGTTAGCAGTAATTAACTAAAACGAAAAAATTAATGCAATTACCAATTAAATTAACACTTCGCATATACGCTTTGCACCGAAATACACCGAAACAATTGTTGTTGTTGCTTTTTGCGTACAGTTACGGTTACTAATTGCATAAGTGTTAATAAATGGTTTTTTCCTCACCTTCTGCTGCCAAATATTAATATTCTTCCTCTACGATACCTTTTCTTATGGCATCGTCTCTTCTCCTATCTCCATTCTCTCTTTGCCTTCTAGTCAATTCATTTCTACTCACTCGCGGTTTTCTTTCTCAACTCGCTCTGTCGCTTAGTCGTCCTTGAATTTTATGGCTTCAGCTTTATTTTGTTTTAATTGTTTTGCTAAAAGCAGCATCAGCACCAAGAACAGCAATAACACTAAAATCGATACATAAATTAAAGCAAGTCATCTTGTCTTTTTTTCATTTTTTTTTTCGTGAATACCAGCAAAGCGAAATGAAATGATCCAACGTTCAAAGTAAACCCAAAAGTGTGTGTTCGGTAAGGTTTATCGATCGATGTATTGGTTTTGGTTCCCTTTGTGTGTGTATTTTTAGTTTATTTGGTTTTAAACGAAATAGCACTTCTAATTTGTTGTTGCATGAAACTTTTGTTGGAACACATATACTGATTTAGAAATACATTTTAAATCCATTTATGATTTGTTTAAGCTTTTTTTGTACGGGTACAGTTACACTTCAACAACAAAACTACTTGCATTGTTTTTCATCTAAAAAAGTTTATAGGTTTGGCATTCACAGAAACCTCATCATTAAAAATAGACGCAATTCGTTTTCCGTTAAATTTTAAAGCCAAAATGGAATCTCGTAATGCAGTCACACCTCTAAGTAGCTACTTTGGTACCATTAGATTATAATGTTGAGTTCTTTAAGTTACTTGCGTTTATGAATTTGAATACCAAATTTGCCAACAATTGCCACTTCGGACTAGGTATGCAATTGAGGAACAAAACCCTCTCTTGATGAATAAAACTATACATCCCATCGCTCATCAGACCCGTCTTACAGAAGCCAAAACAGCTCGCAATAAACCTGAACTTATGATTGTTTTGAGGTTGAATTGACAGAGACAAGGCGATTTTATTAAAAGTGATAGTTTTAGCTCAAAAAATCTCCCAATTTAGTACATTCATAAGAATCTCTTCGAAGGTAGTTGTATATTAGTTATATTTTATTGACACTGCAACCCAAACGGGCTGACAAGGAAAGACTGAAAGAAAAGATTATAGCTAGAACGCAGGTATAGCAGAGATGCTTTCAATGAAACAGCAATTGATGAATGAGTTACGGAACTCACTTTTACGATTGCCAGGTAAATCTGGTAAAAGGTCCATAACTTAATCCAACAACTAAAGTTGCTGAAGATACTTTCAATGGACCTCGGCACCCACCTTTATGATGATCTGGTTAATCTGTTCACAGGATCTCTAACTTAATCGTTATCTCTTAGGTCTAATAACTCAACACCGTTTAATAGATGCTTTTAGCTGTAACTGCAGAGAAGATTCGGCGGTGGTAAAGTGCTAACATTACGACTGTCAAAGGCATATCTGAGGCCTCCGCTATAACCTGCGATACCTTTAGTTAATTTTTTTTTCAACGCCATCAATCGGAAAACTGTAGAGTGCTTAGCTTAAGAATTTGCTTTTTTTCATTCATTTGTGGGTTATAGCCTAGGTGTCAAAATGAAATTTATATATTATAACTAATTATATATATAAATATGTATATATTTTTTAATTCGAAAGGGAAACGATTTTTTTTTGTGTTTTAGTAAAAGCGAGTGGGGTCGCAATCATTCATGTACGCTGAATGCCTTAGTCTTCGCTCTCAGAAGGATAAATATGTTTTTCATAACTTGTGAATTCAGGCCTGGTATAGTTCAACTGTATGGAGCTGAGAAGAGCTTCGTTTGAACTTTTTCTCTCTCTCTGTCTCTCTATCTCTTTCTATATACATATATATTGCTCCCTGTTTCCCTTTCTCTATAAATATATCTTTCTCTCTTTCAAGCTTCAAGTGGCTCAGAAATTGTGTTAATTTTTAACAAATTTTTTCGATGGCTCTCTTGTGCATTTTTTTGATATAGCTCGACATTTTTTATATGGAATAAAAAAGTCAATATCACCAGCAAACAAAATTGTCAAATGAATGCGACTTTGAGCCACGGGTCATAAAATTGCATATCTAAAACTTCCGATTTAAAGTATGCAATTTTAATGCACATTTCTAGAATTTTGTTTTTTTTTATTTTGCACAAAATTTTCAGCTTGAATTTATACGGTTTTTGTAAAAGAACGAAATATGTTTTCATCGAAAATTATTAGAATTAAATTGGAAACAAATAAAATATCAAAACTTGTGAATGAGTTCTTCTGCTGTAGTTATTTAGCGCAGTATAGTCACCTCCACGGTTGAGAGAACGCAGAATATTGCACATATCGTATTATAATATCGCTCTCATTGAATTTGAAAAAAATCAGATCTGTACATTAACCACACCCAACTTTTCATTTTTTACAAATCTTCGCATTTTGGCACTCTCGTTTTTATTCACTCACACTCCTCATTTATAATTATGCTTCTGCAAATACGCTGATTTATCCACTTTAATCTGTGCAATCTTGTATTCTACCATTCCTGGTTCAGCTCTTTTTAAGCTAACCTAACCTAACCTTAAAATTTCAAGTTCCCAAAATCAAATAATGAGTAAAGTACGAAAAAAGTCGAATTTTAAAATGCAATATTTTTACTTTTCAAAATTTGTTTTCCGCAGTTTTTATGTGGAGTAATTATATTATTATTATTCTTGTCTGTAAATAAATATAAAAAAAAAAACTAGCAAATTAAGCCAAATAGCTGAGCTACAAGTGGAATATTTTAGTTCTGAAAATATATATATACAAACACAAAAACAAGCCATTTAAATTTTTTTTTTTTTTGTAGCTCCAAGAGATAATTTTTTTATTTATTTATTATATCTATTTTTTTTTTGCACACAGCTACTTATTTTACACCACTCAGTTTTTGTCAAAGCTAAGCTGGGCCAATTTTCTTAAGCCTCAGCATATTAATTTTCCTGTAATTTTAATTAAATTGCGTTGTGTCATATTAAATATTTTGTTGTTGAACTCCAACTCTTCGCAATGCAATTTATCTTTGCTTAATCTCGTTTCACTTTTTATTAACAATTTTATTTTTATTTTTATTTTTATTTTTTTTTTTATTCTGTTTCGCTTGAATTTATTGTCATCTTTCGTGCCTTGCTGCTGTTGCTGCTTTGAAGGCAGCAAAACAAAGTAGAAAAACAACAAAAACAGCTAAGTTTTTTGTTGTTTGTTGTTGTTGCGCACTGTCGCCACATTGCCAATGTTTATGGTCATTTTAGCTTAAATGTCATAAAGAGTGAATTCTTGTTTATTTAATCAAACTTACTTTGTTAATTTAAAATTTATAGCCGACCGCGACTGCAACTGCGCTGCAACGATGCTGTCGTTTGATTCCCTCCGTTTTTGGGCATTATGCAGCGCTGCAATGCCTGCTATTAATTTAGTTTCTTTTTTTTGTTTATTTATTTAATTTTGTTTGCCTCTCCAGTCTTCTTAATCTCTTTTTAGTCGCTTTGATGTGATTTCTTCTCCAAATTTTTACTTTTAATTTATGCAAATTGCTTGAATTAAATTTTGAAATTTATCCAACCAGAGGTATAAGACATTAATTTTGGGTGCAGCAATGCAGGAGTTATATCAGCAAAAAGGCGTAGTATAAAAATACGAAACCCAAAATAAATCGAAATGTGAAATATAAAAATTAATGTGATTTGAATTTTTTTTTTGTCACAATAGAAAAAAATGTATGTATATTGCACTCATATGGACTGCACTAAAACAATGGGAACACTCGTTGTCGGTGTTGCTGTTGCAGTGGGTACGCTAGATAATTTATAATCACTTATTTCTATTGCGACAACAAAAGCGAATGACATCCGTTGCACATTTCAAATTTTAATTTGTTTTTCACTTCGCATTTTATAAGTTCAACAAATATGCATACATAAGTTATTTCACAGCACAATCTGTGAGTTTTTAAGGCTTGAAGAATTACTTGAATAATTCACAGTTTGCTTGACATGAAATATTTCCATGGGATCTGAATATCTCGGTTTTTTTGTATAAATTTGGGTCCCAAGCTAAAGTTTTATTGGGACCGTTACTTTCATGGTTTTTTACGAAGAGCCAGGTTTAGATTTTTTATTTATTTATAGATTACTACATTATCAGATTAGATTACCACATATGGACCTACATTTTATATGTATATTCACTGTAGAAAGCCATAACTAACTATGAAATGAAGACCTAGAGGATTGGTATCCACTCAATGGTGTATGGCGCTCAAAGCCAAATCAAATATAACCAAAGTGGCACCTGAAAACCCTCACACGCCTCGAAATATGTTTCGTATCAAAAAAGTGGTACTGCATGGAGGCAAATCGAGTCATATTTAAATAATTCATTTGCCGACGGCTCTAAATTAATCTTGGTAAGGCGGTGGAGAAACAGATGCGCTTACCGGCAATATTCTGAGAGGCAACTACAAAGCGGTGCAAAATTAATCATCAACTTTGGTTTTGAACAGCTTTTTTACTAAATGCAAAAAAAAAAATATTTTGAGTGATGGAAAATTTTACTTTGACCTTCGCGCACTTCAGCGCTTGTCTGTTTGTATACTGCAGCTGTCTAGTTCACAAGTTTCAAATAAGATTGACGCCATTTGCGAAAATTATAAATCTTTCGATAGCGTGATAAATTTTGCGCCAGCTTGTAATACTATGAGGAGGATAGTTTTCTTTATTATTCTTCTGCTTGATTGGTGTGGTAACCGCTTAAAAGTTTTTGGCCAAGTTCGAGTTCCTAATCTACATGAAGAAGATATTTTATTTCACATTTTCCATACGAAGAAATGCCTCTAGAGCACTATCGCCCGACATAGCCGAATAAGTTGGTGCGTGACTCGATATCAAATGATAGAAAAAGTTTTTCTTTATGCGGTTGCTCCTCGGCAAAAATTGGCAAACCTTCTGCCATGAAAAACCTCTTCTGCCATCCGGAGGCGGCATAAAACTGGAGGTCCCGCCATTTATGGAAAACAGCAAGAGGAGCTCGGCCAAACACCTAACAAAGGATGTACTCTGCATAAATATATATAATCAATCTAAACTCTTTTGACTGCAGATGGCAGCTTCTTTCACCTTTTCTTGTCGCTGGATATAAAAGGAATAGAAATAAGAAAAAGAGTGGCACCTTAGCGAAAAAAAAATTTTTTAATTCTGTGGTATTCTGTAGTGATTTGAAAGTCGCGCTTTTTATACTAAAATTCAACGGTCTATAAAACTGAATACACAGAAAAATTCTAAAAATTGTATTTAAAAAGTTTAAATGAAATTTTTGAAAGTTCTTAAACATTTTGTATAAATTTTGAAACTTTGCGTTGGAGGGTTTTTATTCGTATTATGCACTTTTTATTTTTACAAGTGTTGTGTTTATAATTTTGCAACAGGCTGTATATAAGAAGAAATCGTAGAGGTACGAATAGTGGTTAGGGCAAATATGTGAAGGATTGTTCACTTCGTCCAAAGGAAATATGCATACATATGAAAAAACTAGTCCGCTCCTAAGATGAGCTCACGCCACTGGATATGTAAGATCACAAAACTTAGCTTAGCATAGATGAAAAATGTGTGCATATGTGTGTATGTATGTAAAGTATATAAAAGACTTTAAATGTGACTTGCCATTCTAGTGAAGCTGCAACTGACTTCCTGTCGTTGGAGCTAACAAACAGCCATCATTTGTCTTGCAATTAGTAATATAAACCTATGTTTTTAGTATAATACAAAAACAAACGAAAAAAATTGTGCAAGCATCAGCTCAGCGTGAAAAACAAACTATTCGCTAATTAGGAATAATTCCTACTAAAATTTTGTTGAACTAACAGCTACGCTTATTGTTTTTATTTTTTGTTTTGAAATTTGATAGGGAAATTTGCATACTAGTGAGAAATGTAGTTTTTTTTCCCCCATTACTCTTCGTCTAATTAATTATTAGTGTATTTTCTTTTTTGTTATTCCACTTTTTTATATTGTGAATAGCAAATACTTTGCTTTCGTTGTTGCTGTAACATTAGCACAAGTTAATCAATCATAGCCACAATTGACAATATTTGAATTCGCCATTCGATTTGCTTGCGTTTCATTAAACGCGATTTCGTTGCTGAACTCAAAGAAAAAATCCAAAAAATACAAAATCACTTTTTTCTTCAAATTTCAATTACATGCTTATATAATTACAAAAACCACAAACCAGCCGATTTCATAAGCATGGCATTAACGAATATCCAAATAAATAAACAGGCGAACAGTAGCTTTTAAGCCGACTGCCACTGCTACATAGTTGGCTAGGCACAAAAAACCAACCAGCAGGGCAAAGGGGCAGCAAAGATAAGTTGCGAACAGAGTGCAGGTTAGAGGGCCTGCTATGGATTTTCATGACAATGAAGCACGGTCTCGGCACAATTAATCATTGCCGCTGCGTAATTGTGTCCAACGAACCACAGCTAGCGACTTGACTTAGTTCACCAAGACGCTCTGCTGCCGACTTGACCGCTGATTTGCACTGGCTGATGGCGGCCTTCCGCATTATTGTGGCGTTCTCAACCCGGCACGCAATGAATGGTCAAAAGCGGCAGCACCAACAGCAACAACTACAACTGCACATAAATTCTAATCAACAACAACAGTTACAACAACAGCACTTTAACTGCTATTATACAATTCGCAGCAAGCGCTGCCCGGCTAGGCAAATCAGCCATGTCAGCAGCGCCACTTCAGCGCCGATACTACTTACCTAGCACACACTTATGTACATACGCAGATATGAATGATCATCAATCAAAGGAAATTAATATACAAAAATATATTTTTTTTTAGCTTTTGCTTTTGCCTTGTTTAACGAATGTACGACAGCGGCAAAGAGTTGAAAACAAATTTTTTTTTATATAATTGTGTGACATTTCTGATTGGATAGGCCGTTGTGCGCACGCAATCAAAACTATGTAAAGTAATAGGACTATGAATAAGTTCGTGCGGTTTTTTTTCGAAATTTGAAACTTTATTGACGTAAAATGGTTACAAATTTAATATTCAAAGTATTGTCCATCGCTTGCTACTACTTTTTCCCATCTTTCTGGCAATTCACGGATTCCCTTTGTGAAAAATTCGGTCGGTTTTGCCGCAATCCACGAATCGATCCATTTTTTGACTTCATCGTAATTACGGAAGTGCTGGTCAGCCAGGCCATGTTGCATCGATCGGAAGAGATAGTAATCGGATGGCGCAAGGTCTGGACTATACGGCGGGTGGGGTAGGACATCCCATTTGAGCGTTTCTAAGTATGTTTTGACCACTTGTGCAACATGTGGCCGAGCATTGTCATGTTGCAAAATAACTTTGTCGTGTCTATCGGCGTATTGCGGCCGTTTTTCTCGCAGTGCTCGGCTCAAACGCATCAATTGTCGTCGGTAGACATCCCCCGTAATCGTTTCATTCGGTTTCAGTAGCTCATAATACACAACACCCAGCTGGTCCCACCAGATACACAGCATAACCTTCAGGCCATGAATATTCTGCGCCGACGTCGATGTTGAAGCATGGCCAGGGTATCCATACGTTGCCCGACGTTTTGGATTGTCGTAATGGACCCACTTTTCATCGCCAGTCACAATTCGATGCAAAAAACCCTTTCTTTTGTGCCGTTGAAGCAGTTGTTCGCATGCCATAAAACGGCGTTCAACGTCTCTTGGCTTCAATTCATACGGCACCCAATGGCCTACCTTTCGGATCATTCCCATGGCTTTTAAACGTTTGGAAATGGTTGATTGATCAACTCCCAAAGTTTTTGCAACCTCTTCTTGCGTTTGAGCCGGATCTTGATCGAGCAATTCCTCCAATTCGGTATCCATGAACTTTGGCGGCGCACCCTCGCGTTCTTCGTCTTCCAAGCCAAAATCACCACTTTTAAAGCGTGCAAACCACTTCTGGCACGTTCGCTCAGCTAGAGCATGCTCACCATAAACTTCCACCAAGATACGATGACTTTCGGCTGCTTTTTTCTTCATATTAAAAAATTCCCCGCAAAAACACATTATTTGGCACGAAATTCGACATTTTCAAGTGTGGTAAAAATATTGTTGTTTACGCTTCAAATAAAAAACTTATACTGACGTTTGTGCCTTACGACAGTAGCTCTCCAATGAATGTTTGGAAATGTGGATCGATGGAATAATAATCAAGTTACGCCATCTGTTGTAAAACCGCACGAACTTATTCATAGTCCTATTAGTAAATCTCTAAATACTTACATATGAATATGTATTTACATTAGGATGGCTCACTAAAAAGTAGCAGTTTTTCTACCGGAATTCAAATAATTATTATATTTTAAGAATGCCTTCGAAATATTTCAAAAAAATATTAAAATTTACGTAAGCTGGGCCAATTTCAAAATTTCTGCAAAAATTGAGTTTTTATAAAAAATATTTTTTCACAAAAATTACCTCTGATGATGCTGCCCTTTTAACAGCTTAAAAAGTTCGAAAATACTTTCAAATCGTTCCAACTCACGTAAATCTTCATATTTTTTCGAAATATTGTGGCGGAGATCTTAAAATATAATAAATTTTATAATTCCGATGGAAAAATAGCACCGATTTTTTTTTTTTGTAAAAAGAGTGATGCACCTTAATGTGCATACATTCGTGCCTTCAAATTTCCAAAGATACGCATGATTCGTATGTGATAAAAAAACAAGCGCCTAAGCTCTTTCCACATAAAAATACTCAACTCAATAAGGTTTAAGTAATTTTTAAGGGGTTTAAGTAATTTTTAGTGAGCCTGAAGGCCCTTAGTGCTTTTCTTTGAATTTTTCTTTTCAAAGCATACCTAACAATCGCATGTTAATTATTCAATTTTGCTTTTACTGTCGCTTCTGAAAATTTCTGTGTTGTTGTTGTTCTTCTGCCGTGTCTTTCAATACTGATTAAGTGCTTTAGCAATAGTATCAATTAATATCCATCAAATCTATTGCATACAATCAAGCAATATCTACATGCAATCACAATCAGTTGGCTGCGCGCGATCATTTGTTGCGCATGCGCAGATAACAAACAAGCACAAATCGCATGCAATTTGTCAAACAAGCGATATTACCAGTGTTTGCGAAATTGTACAAGCATGTGCAAATATTTTTTTATTTCTAATTTTTTTATTTATTTTTTGTTCAAATGAACTTTTCCGCAAATTACGCAAGATTTTGTAAAAACACGCTGCAACAAAAGTATAAAAAATTATGCAAAAATTCAAATACTTCTTACGTTCCATGAAAATCCTTTGCCCAAATTTCTGCCAAAAATTATATTCGAAATAACGAAGAAACAGGAAATTGCAAAATGTTGATGATCCGCAGAAAATTCTGCGTTGACTTACCGCTAGAAAGAGTTTCTAATAAAATATTAAAAAAGAAAATCATATTGCTTCTATTTTCGTCTTTAAAAATATTAAAAAAATAAAAATATCTTGAATATTGATAATATTGACTAAACTACAGCTTGCGAACAAACTACAGCAAATTTTGACTACTGGGACGATTTTCCTTATGGACTGTTTTTTTTTTATGTTTTCCTAAAAGTATAGCTCTTTGTCGAACAAAAAATAAATCCAAGTTTCAAACTTCACACAAAAACTTAAACTTCTTATTTAGAATTTTTAGAAAAAAATTAGGCACGTAGTTTAATAGCCCATTAAATTTAAGTTTAATAAAGTATAAGTTTAATGTGATTCAAAATTCTAGTTGATTTGCACATTTAATGCCCAGCAAAAGCTCTCCTCACAGACAGCTTTCATAAGCAAACAATCATTACGACCAGAAAAAAGACTTAAAACCGTGAGTAGCCGCCTATATTCTCTTTAAAGTTTTTGATAAACGAAAGCTTTACTCTGCAGTAGTACGCTTTTTTCTTGAAACATTTTGGATCTTTTAAAAACGCTCTCGCAGTTAATTTATGCCTTGAGTGTTACTAGAAAAATTATATTTTTTTTACTTTAGCAATGAAATAGTGTTGTCGTGATTATTTTGGTTTCGCTGTGGCTCATCAAGATAAAAATGGGGCAAAAAACGAAAAAAGATTTAGACGGAGTGTGTAGAGCATCACGGTTCGATAGAAGAACTAAGACACACACCTCGACTTATTTTCCGACAGACTATAGCAGACGTTAGCATCAAAACGTTCCATCAGGAATGGGACCAGAGCAAATGGAGTACTCGTATGTCAAGATATTTTAGTTGGGCGGTTACAAGGGACAAGTAGTCTTGAAAATCTTAATTTTTAGTTTTCAAAACATATTTTCAAGTTTTAGTTCATGTAAAGTCTCATATTTTATTTTATAATTAAATCAGAAAATCTTCAAAAACATATGGGAGATAAAATTTTTTCTGCACATATTTTCCACCTTAAGGAGTAAAAATAAAGAAAAAAATACCAAAAAGTTGCATTTGTTAAATTAAAAATTCACTTTTGTTGATCAGTGTTATTGAGACAATTTTTATTTTTAGTTAATATTCTTAAGCCGGTCCAAATTTTTAATTTCTAATGCGTTTGATAAAACAATATGAAAGCTTCGACTGGTGAAATGTGAAAGCTGTTGCCGCTAAATGTGAAAGTTTTTCTTCCTTCATTAATATATTTTACTGTAAACTAATGAGCCTACATAATAATTGCACAGTTCAGCTTTTAAACATTTTCTTAATTTTTTGTCTCAGTGTTTCAACATATTTCGTGGGTGTGCGCTTGAATCCCACAAGTATTAATTTTTTAACTTAAAATGTTTTCAACTTAAAAAGAGCTTTCCACGTTATCGCCTGTGTGTGTTTGTGTATCGACGGCCGAAAATTTTCCACTCTGTATTCTCCTGCGCTCATCTTCGAAACTATACTTTATTTGTTTTTCATTTGAAATTTTCCTTTTTTATTTACCTTAATATCCCCAACCACCCCTACTTTAATTTCGCCCCTTTGATCCATTCCCCTACGCAACATCATTTCTCCCTCTTCTTCAGTGAATGCACTCAAACAAGCAAATTCAATTTCGCAGGTTTTAGTTGTGCAGTCACCAACACCACCAACGCACACAACCATACAAATTAAAGAGCCGCCTATAAGTCCTGGAAGTCCAACAACAGATACAATGTACAGTGCCAGTGGTGGCACACAAATTTTCTTGCAGGTGAGTGCAAACCCGTGAAAATGGGTAACCTTTTAAAATTAAGAAAATTCGATTCGTTATGACTTGACGAAAGGACGGTGGGAAAATATTTTTAAATACAAAAAAATATAAGTTTAAAAGCTGTAAATTGGGTTTTTACGAAAAGTGGCTTTGAGTATGAAAATACACAAAAAGTATGAAATTTATTAATTGAAAATTTTGCCGCTAATTGGATAGATATAGAAACCACTTTAAATGAAATTATAATTAAAAAATATTTAAAGCACAATGAATCTGGCAGACAAAAAAGCTTTAGATAAAATCTAACGAACGGAAATGAGAAAAAGTTTGTGCACAAAAAAAGTGAGAGTATCAATAAAATGTACCAAAAGAACCACTTTGAATCTTTTTTGAGCTTCCCGTGAGTACCGCTAATCAATCAAAAACAAGAACAAACAAAATCGAAAGACACTTAAAACAGGTGGTTAAGTATTCACATAAAAAACACTACACAAAGTAAAAAAATTGTCCAGCGCAGTCCAATAGTCCACAGTAAAAAACAATCTGCGCACGCGCGTCGTGTCTTCTACCAGTGGCGCTCTAACAGTATCGCCAACTACGTTTTTGCTGACCTTCCGTCATTTGACAAATTACCAAATCATTAACAGATAATTTCACTTTTCAACAAATCTGGTCAGGGCAACTTTTGGCAAAGAATAAAAACTAATAACCTGGAATTAATAACCAGCTGCTGCAGCCATCACCGTAGAATGCATGACCCAGGTAATAAAAGAGGAATACAAAAAACAAACAAATACACAACTATAGTGCCAAAACTGAGTGGCTGCAGCGCAAGTTTGGCTATCACCAGCCTTTTTTTGTAGTGGTGAATTCAAAGAAAAAGCAAAAGTTAAAAGATCACAAATGGCCAAAATGATTGCCGGCTCGGCCTGGTGGACAGAGGTAATACCGATCGGTCGATCAATTGAACAGCTGCTGTATGTATTTTTGTCAACTTACAATAATTAGCACGTCAGCATGGAACCGGAATTTGGTGGTTACTGTTCTTGAAGGTATGTCGCATGCGCAGCCAGCGCCACACCTACACGATTGCCGAAAGTCGCAAAAATCGCGATGTGTGAAAAACGCAAAAACGTTAAGTGTTAAGCGGATTAGTGAGCCCATGGACAGCGCATAAAAGCAATATATATACATTTCCACAAATACACTTGCGGACCCGCTCAAATTGACTGCCTATGTTTTCTATAAATTTTTATTGATCTATGATTATGAAACTAAAATATAATACATTTATTCTTTGTTCTTATCTTTTTTGCCTTTTATGCCGTCGTGCTTGAAATTGAATCGCGTGCACCTCAACTCTACTGCAACATAAACTTCGGCGCATCCAATTCGTGCTTACAACCCTTGCATGAACCTCGGCACCTCGGCTCTCAACCCAACTCAACCCACTCGGTGAATTCGTCAGGGCGCTCATCAGTCCAATGCACCTGTCCCCGGTGGCGGCGCAAATAATGTGAACGTAAATGCACAGACTCCTAGCCCCGGCCCGTACATCACACCCGACGGTTATGGCATGTACACTACGACACGCCTCACATCGGGCGGTCCAACTTCCACCTTCATTACAGAGCCCTATTACCGCGAATTCTATACCACTGCAAACACCGCAGATACCCAGACCGGCTATGGTCAGGCGCCACGTAATATTGTGTACGGAGGCGCTGAGGTTGATCCACCACAGCCGGGTACCACCTATGAAGGTCGCTTCACAACAGCCTCAGCACCTGTGAATAGTATGCCATCGCATACCACGTCCAACACAGCAACAATCAAGAATGGCACACCAGTGTATGCAAAGACCATAACAGCTGCTGGACTAACGGTGGATTTACCGAGTCCAGATTCGGGTATTGGAGCGGATGCGATTACACCACGGGATCAGAACAACATACATCAGGTACGTGAAATTATTTGCATATTCAGAGTGAATTTGATTACTAAAATTCTTTGTTGTTGAAGCAGTTATTTAAAAATTTTAGTGAAAGCTTTTTTGCAGTGGCGTATGCTTGAGCTTTTAAGAGGAAGCGCGCACAGTGAGCTAAGAAATATGAGCTTTCGATATTCTTTTGATGTCACGCTGAACTTTCATGCACTCTCACTCTCTCACTCTCTCTTTCCTTCTCTCACCCCTATTGTGCTCCCGTTCGATTCGATAAAGGATCGCTAATCATCTATCGATTGTGTGTGTGTTGCGAATGTGTGTGTCTTTGCTCTTTTTTGCTATTAGTAACGTTGTGTAATTTTTGTAGCATTGATGTTGTTGTTGTTGTTGTTGTTGTGTTTGTATCGTTATTGTAGTTCAAATTAAGTATTGCAGCATTCTCTGAGTCGCATTTCTCTGAGGCTTTTGAGCTTTGTAATTATTGTTGAATTTTTACGTTGTTCTTTTTCGTATTGTTGTTGTTGCTGCTGTTGTTGTGGTTGTTCTAATCGTTGTATTTATAATTTGCTATAATTTTTTGCTTCACTCTCTGTAGTCTTGTTGTTATGTGCTTGTCAGTGTGTTGATTGTTGTGATTTATGAGCGATTTTTACGTTGAAATTATCCTCGAACTCGTAATTATTTGTAAATTGTTTGATGTGTTTGTTATTGCCGTTTTCACATAATTTTTGCTGCGTTGTTGCTCTTTTTTTGTTTTGTTGAATTTTTTTGGTATGACAATGAAATTTTTTGTGTCTGATTTTTTTTTAATTACACACGCTTTACTAATTTTTATAATAAATATTTTTAATGCATTTGTTTGTCTTTTTTATTTCTTTTCATATTTTCATTACCTACTTTTGTCCTGTGCGCGCGCAGTCTTTCGACTATACAGAGCTTTCTGGCACACTGTTGGACAGTAATGGCGGCATACCAGTGTCGGTGAACAGCATACAACGCGGCGCTGTTAGCGTTCATGGCCAAAATAGTCCAACCACATCTTTGGGCGGATCTACGCCGAATGGTGCAACACGTTCGAGGCCATGGCATGATTTTGGACGCCAAAATGATGCGGATAAAATACAAATACCAAAAATGTAAGTGAAAAGCTCTCTACAAGTACATAATATGTAGAAAAAAATTGAAAGAAAATAGTTAATTACGTGGAAAATATATTGGACGTCTTTAAAAGTTAAAACAAAAAAAATTATGGTGTTTCACTTTTCAATAAAATAAAAAAATTAAGCTTAATCGTCTAATAAGTTAAAGCTCAAATTTGGCAGATTTTTATTGTTTTCAAGTTTTTACTATTTAGAAAAAGCCTTTTTTCACTATGTACACAAACAATAAATTTGTTAACACGCATCAGTCCCTTATTCAGTTTGATAACAACATCGCCCCATGAAAAATGTGAACATTTTTTTATTTATTAATTTTTCTCAAAGTATTTTGGTTCGTTTTCAATACTTCTTACCCTATTACTTAACTATTTTTTATTGGTTAAGTTTGATTTTTGATGTTGATTAAAATTGACATTTTTTGTAAGGGACTGATGAGTGCTAAAAACTATACTAAACATATTTTGCAAATTAAATGTTCATTAGTTTGTAAAAACAACTTAAAAAGCTAAGTTGAAAGCTTTCATTGTTCCAATAGAGTAAATTGAAAAAAAAAATGGTTTTTGCGCTTTTATGCAAAAATTATATCTGAATGTGATAATCATTAAACTTTGCAAAGCTTCGTGAAAGCTCTCCGGCACTATTTCTCAATGAATGAAATAAATTAACAATTTTTTTAAATTGTAGAACCATTGAAAATTACGCTTTTTGTGATATTTCGTGTCAAGAAAGCATTCAAGCGCTTACGCTTTGCAAAACTTCGTCAAAGCTCTTCAGGACTACTTTTCAATGAAAGCTACAAAAGATTTTTGTAAAAGCATCAAAATATCAGTTTGCAAAAACAACTGTAAAAATAACTTGAAAGCTTTCTGGGTATCAATTTTCGTTGAGTAAATGGAAATGAATCTTTTTTGTTGGACTTATATAAACGTAAAAATTATATTTCTAATAAATGTAGTATATATTTATACAAGCTATGTAGAACTGCTTAAAAGCTCTCTGGCACTATTTTTCTATGAAAGCTGTACATTAAAAGTTTTATAAAATGGTAGAAAACGCTTAAAATGAAACTCTCAGTGCTATATCGGCGTAATCTTCTACGAAAACTTTCAAGCGCTCTCTTCTAAAGTCAAACAAACACACTCATAACAGAATACAGTAGAAGATCTCTTCCGTGGTAAAGTTGTAAGCTAGTCATCTCTTGAAACTGAGCACAATGTGAATGTACATATGTTTTGGCGAAATTATTGTCCTGCAAGAAAATATCTATAGTCATGCAAAGTTTTTGTTAAGAGTTAAGAGCCAAAGTTTGTTTAAGAGGATGATTTTTGTAAAACATTTTTGTGTGTAAAAATGTTGGGCCAATTAGACATCACTTTTAAAAAAAGTTTAAAACCCCTTTCAAATAAGAGAACATGAGAATTAAAATATTCGACGAAAATATTTACTACGAAATTTGAATATTGTTACCGCGAACACAAAAGCCTTTAATGTACGCGATTACTCGTTTACTCGCCATTGACAGAAATACACCTTTATTTAGTACTTTCAGGGTTACACAATCGCTTCTCTCTATTCCAAAAATGCTTTTTCACGGTGATATTGTTATTATTGAAGTGTTTGTAATTTATTTATTACTGTTTATTATATTATTTCTGGTCTGCTTGCCCTAGCCACTATTCATTCTCATATACCCCCCGTTCCAAGATTATAAACACATAACCACTTTTTTCTTATCAAAATATAGTTCATATGATGCAAAGTTTCAAATTTTGTAAAAAAATTTCAAGCTCAATTTCCATCTAAACTTTAGAAGTATTCCGTGTATGCAGTTTTATAGTCCTTTGAATTTTAGTACTGCAGGTTTCAAGTGACTACAAAATACTCTTGATTTTTGACGACGTTGCTAACCTTTCGCTTCCATATACAAAAATTCGACGATGTACTTTACATGAAAGAAAAAAGGTGAACTTCAGCAGAAATGTTAATTCCTAGACCTCAAATACAATAAGATACCTTACATTTTTCTAATACATTTTGAAAAACAAACACACATTATTTGACCGAATTTAAATTTGTCTTTTATACTAACATTTATACAAATAATATATAAAACAAAAACAAAAACAGATCTGTTCTGGATAATGGGAGTTAAGTTATGCACTTATTGCTTGCATTCTCAGTGATTTATTTCAATAAATATTGATTTGATATTTGTTGAACAGTGAAGCCAAATGATTTTAAGGATTGTAGAAAATCATCGAGGTGTTTTTTTTTGTGCTTCTAGTGCAGATACATACATATTCGCGTTAAAAAAACACGGCAGTTCTCTGATCGAATGCTACCAAATTTGTCTTGTGAAAAGAGTATTTTGAAAATTATCACTTTTTATTACATATCATTCATTTACTGCAACAGTGTCACAATCACGAAAATCAAAATATGGAGGAAAACGACTGCTAAGTTTTCGTGTTTTTTTCCTAAGTAAAAGTAAAGACATAAAACATTTAATGAGCTACTGTTAATAGATATCGCCATGCTTTTTAATTCCTTAATACTTTTTTCACAGCTTAAAAAAAGAGCTTGTGAACATTTCTGCATACTTACCTCAGAAACAAAAATATTTTGGATTATGACACTCACGGCAAATGAAATATATAAAAAGTGCATAGATCTATTATTTTGAGATTTTGTTATCGGAGATGTAAACTTTCATCTACTTTTGGTTTCATCAAATACGCAGAATTTTGTTGCATTCTGGTATTATTTGTTTACAGAGAACTCTTCCTCAACACTAAACTTAAATCAGTGTTACTCTGTCACTAATCATTCGTCTCACAGACTGCAAATTCAAAACAATATATTTTATGTCGTTTATGTTTAGTGGTCCAGGGTTAAAGCCGATAACTTTTTTTTTTCTTAATTTATGTTGCTCCACTTTTCATCTGCAATTAATAACTTATGAATTTGAAACATTTTCGTCTTTCCTCTCATTTACAGCTTCTGCAATGTTGGCTTCCGCTACCATCTGGAGAGTCCAATCAGTTCGTCACAACGACGCGAAGACGATCGCATCACATACATAAACAAAGGACAATTCTATGGCATTACATTGGAGTATGTGCCGGATCCAGATAAGCCCATCAAGAACACAACCGTCAAGGTATGCACACACAGATTTGAATACTACACATGAAGATCTAAAATACGAGTAGGAGCATGAGAAAGTTAAATTTGATTAATCTTTAAGTAAATTTTAAGTAATTTTTTTAGAAAAATATCTCTTAAAAGGTAAAACAGCAGCATGTGTGAGTGAAGAAGTGCAAGGGTTACAAGTTTAATGATGATTAATTGCTGTAGACAGCAGCTATCACTTTTACTTAAGCAAAAGATCTACATGCGCGTAAGCAAAAAAGTTCTGTAGAATGATTTGATGCGCTTCCATTGCACAAGGACTTATCCATATTGCATATCAAAGTAGCAGTTGAGTGATTGTAAAAGGATATGCGAGCAGATTGTAGGGAAAAGGATTGTATCTAAGCAAATATTTGCTAGGTGGCGCATCAACCCTTGACGATTGCTTGCAAAAAGGATGTGCCATACTAGGCAGCGGCCTAAACACTACGCTGACTGTTAACTACCACACATTTGTTTTTGATGATGATGAATGATAGCTGATGATTTGTACATTTCCTTCTTGGTTTTTTTATTTTTTTTATTTTCTTAGTTTATTTGTCTTTGCATTTCAATTTGAATTTCAATCGACAGAGAATGTAAAGGTTTCCCATTTCAGAATGAGAGGCACGAAGTCTGGTACAGCATTTGAATTTTGAATTTTAATTTGTATTATCCAGCTTTCAGCGTAGAGCAAATGTTTACACAGGACCTCTGCCTTGGGAGACTGCCTTAAGCAGTACTTTTGCATTTTTAATTTTTATATACCAGCTTTTATATTTGTTGTTTCCTTAAATTCTCTGTTAAGCATTCATCGATCAGATAAGACGACAAGACGAATGAGCCGTCAAACGACGCATTCAGTCGCGCCGTCACCATTGATATGTGATACTTGAGCTGAATGATATGCAAATGTGTGTGTGAAGTGGCGCAAAAGGATTGTTACGCGCAAGGATAACCGTCAGCAACTGTAGCGCTTTCTACGCGCTATTTCCATTTTCTGTTCGCGCTTTTATTGTTATGTTTGTGCGGCATTTCAGCTTCCGAGTAATTGGAGTCGCTGCCGCATCGGATTTCCGCATGTCGAAATGAAGTGAAAAAAAGCACTTTATTCAGATATAAAAATAACAACAAATTCCATCACTCGCTAGTTGGCAGTTATGAATCCCAATTTGTTTATGCAACACGGCCGGCGGTGACACTCATCAAAGCTGTGAAAACAGCGAAAAGAAAAAAGTTTTGAATTACTTGCTGTGAATCTAGCGAAATTGTTAGACGCACTAGTACGAGTATGCATAAAAGCCACTTGTGAGTATATGGGTTTGCGTGAAAACTGTTGCAACTTTCACGCACAGCGAAATCTGCCCGACAGCCAATGCGACACTTTAGGGGTTAATTGCACCATTTCGAAAGATAACTAATGCGGTGTAAATGCTGTTGTAAAATAAGCCTTTTACTTGTTGTTGGCATTGCACGCACTGTTGATGTGAAATTCGCGTAAGCCCGCAGGCGTTTGCAATTTTCACTTGCTATCAATTTTCCGGCGGTGCACAGTGGGAGGTCGCCATGCGAGTTTTTGACCGCGCAAAGTGGTAATGGTGGCTCCATATAGGCTTTTGTAGCTTTTACAGCTGATTTCACACTATAAATAAAAAAAAATGGTTGGGATAAATATCAGTTTAAACATTCCCAAAATTTTCCCACTAAAATTATGTATAGAAAACTCCTTTCGATGTACACATAAACAGATAAGTCAAACCTATAAAAGCACAACAAATTGGCATGTTTGACAATTGACTATTTATTTATTTCATAATTTCAATTTTTTATTTCTTCAGAAATATATTGTATTTCATTCTTTAACAAACACCATAGTAATACAAGTTTCAAACTTTTCACGAGATTTATAGAAAATCGAATATTATCAGAATTTTGAAAAAAAATTCGGGGTACGCAGTTTTATAGTCCATTAGCTTTTAGTGAAAGTTTAACGTGACTTAAAATTCTCGTTGATTCTTAATAATATTTTCCCCATATACAAAAAATTGTCATGCATTCGAAGAAAATGCGCAACACTGCCAGAGGAAAAAGTATTAAAAATGAACGGGAATTTTACCATACAAAAACATGTTCTAAAAACTAGATCAATGATGCAGGAGGTTTTTGTTTTAGAATGACACATATTAGTATAAAAAAAAAAATAATAAAAAAAAAAATTTCGAGATTCACAGTTTCTTAGCCTACTAAATTTTAGTATAGTAAAATGCAAGTTTAAGGATGATCAGAATACTCGTTGGTTTTTAATAACTTTCTCCCCTGTATTCCTATGTCCCTTTTTCCGCATAAAACAAGTTTTGGCGCATTCGTTTCATGGAGAAAACTAGCAATACTGTAAAGAAAAAAAATTATCAAAATTGAACAAAAACTTGGAACCATAGGCTATAAAAAATTTTGTAAAAATTCTGAGTAAAAAGTTGTAAAATTTTGCCGAAAGTTATAGAATAAACTATATTTTTATGAAAAAAATACTAAAATTAATTTGAAAAAAAAATCAAGTCAAAACGTATCAATTTATGATCATACTAAGGTTAATCATCCAATTTTGATATGAATAAATTTTTACTAAATACAAAAATAATACTTTTTTTAGTGACGGAAGTCTTCATTTTGACCTTTACGCGCCCATTGCTTGTCTATTTGTATACTGCAGCTGTCTATTTCATGAGTGCAAAATATATTTGACGTTCGACGCCATTTGCAAAAATTACAAATCTTCCAATAGATTGATTAATTTTGCGCCATCTGGTATTTTAATACATTTTCTGCGATTGTAATGCATATTTTCAATACCTGCCTATACAACTTTAATTGTTGCTTAGTTTTTCTAATGTCATCACTTGCATGGCTTTTAGCAAAACGACTTAACATTTCTTACCTATAAAGCGCAAAGTTACTGGGTTCTTCTGCAATATTTGAACTCTTAACTGTTCATATCTGTAGCTTAAGAAGCCATTTCAATAAAATTTAACGGAATATGTACACAATTTTCTATGATAGAACAGAATTTTTCGATCCGAAAGCAAAACCTGCTCAAGTCCGTTTTACTTAGTGAAATTGGCTATTTGGCCAAGAGCTCATAGAAGGTATTTGGGTGTTCATACATATTCATGTGTGTAAGTTCTCAATAGTCAAACGATTATTCAGTTTTCCATTGACTCTATTTCGCCACCTCTCTTTCACTGTGCAGCGCAAGGATACCAATAACCCACGTTTAGTGACTTGAGCGGTAATTTTTGTAATATTTCCATATTTTTGAATATATTTTCTTTGAAGTTACACGTTTATGTATATAGGAAAATGGTGCGCCGCTGGCAACGCGATTACAAGCAATTAATTTTTAAACGTCTGTTAGCATGAATAAATAATAGTAGATATGATAAATTTAAAAATAAAAATAAATAACTAAAACGCGCATAATTGAATAACGAACAACTCATGAAAAAAAAAAATTATTGAAAAAGTTGAGAAATTTAATAGCAAAACTAAGTCTTACTAAAGAAAAATATTAACAGCCACTCGCTTGTGATTTGCCTAAACGTTTACCGCCAAGCTGCAGCCGCTTTCATTTCAAGATGCCAATCGCGTTTGGCCCGCCGAGTCTAGCCGTATGTTTGTCGCCAATGTCAACCTAATGCATTTTTAGTGTTGCATGCTGCATTGCCGCATATGCATATTAACTATTTACATAAAAATCCAATAAATTTGATTGCAATACCACGCCAACGGCATGACAAACGCATACGCGTAGACGCATAGTCGAGCAGACGAGTAGTCGAGTAGTCGGGCAGGCAGCCGCGAGGCGAAAGTGTCAAAATTAATTTATGTTTGTTTTCCTAATGCGCCCTACTCCGCGGCAACGGCAGTGGCAGTGGCAGCCAACTGAACGTCACAAGAAATTAATGCAAATTTTTAAAGATGCGCAGACAATAAAAAAATCAAAGCAAACGACGTAAGGTTGGTTTTTAAGAAAAGGGTAGGGCGAAAATCACAGAATTAAAAGAAAATAATTTACGATAGCACAGTAGCGAATCGGGTTAAAGAGATACAAAGCAGACACACGCGCACACATGCATTTATGTACGTGAAACAGACTGCGCGCGATATTTTAGAGATCCTTTAGAGCGGCAAAAGGATGCGTGCGCGCGAGAACTGCAATTGTGCGTGAATATTTTTTTGTTTTTTTTTTTTGCAATCAAAAAATATGTATAATATTATGCCACTTCATTCGCGCAACTCTTTCTTGTTGCTGCCCTAAATGTTTGAAAATAAAAATGCAAATTTGTAAGAAAAATGTCGAGAAGATAAAGTCACGGCACGAAAGCGGCGTCCAAAGCAATTGTGCACTCACTACGCACAAGAGTGTGGTATGCGTGTATTGCACATCCGTATATAGATTTGTAGGTAGGTTCGCCTATGTGTGAATTATAATGATGATTATTTTTTGACTTTTGAAAAGGGCGCTGAACCATGCATTTCATAACAAAAATGCAGCATGCCAACACACGAAGTAGTTTTATATGATTTTTTTCTTTGTTTATTTACATATTGATATGCATATACATATATATGTATTTATGTATTTATGTAGGTATGCAATTTTGAAATTTGAACAATAATGCATCTTTGAATGGAGCAACCCACGTGGAATTGTTGTTACCACACAGCGCGTATGCCAAAATATCGGTTGAGTAAGGGCACAAAGCTCATAGAAAGAAATGTGTGTGTGTATGTGTGCGTACGAGTATTATAGAGACCCACACCAAACAGTTGTCAAAAAATTAGATTATACTACAGGGATTTGGAGCGTGAATAGCATACAAAAGTACATACGTATGTATGTGCACTAACGAATCCCTATCGCATTTCCTGCTAAAATATTCATGCGATAATTGGGTTGTGTAGATTAGTAAGGGATACTGGGATTAAGCAAGTCTAAAGGGAAGAAAAAAGATATTATTTTTGGTACAAGTAAAGCCATGAGACAGGAAATAAGGTACTTTCATTGCTAATATTTTTCTTTCTTCGGGTAAAGCGCAGCTTTTCTGACATTTTTCGAGTTAAAAAAATGTATCGTGACATTACTCCACTTGGATTTTTCGCTGAAAGGGGGACTTTATATTATTTATATCATAAATGTAGAAGAAAGTATATAAAAAATGTTTAGTTTTATTTATATATTTAAAGGGATGAAGCATCTTAGTAATACCGACACTGTTAAATTGATAATGAACTTGAAATTCTAATTCGGAAATCAATTCATATATTTTACAAGGAACTTCAAGTTAATAAAAACTGAGCAACCACAAAGAATAATTAAGCAAACCACATATAAACACATTTCCAAATCCATGCCATACAAACAAAAATTTACTGTTACTGAGTTCAGCGACTGCTTGAGTGTGTAATTATTCGGAGGATACATTAGCACAAATTGAGTCTTTTGCTTAAATAACAGGAAACTATATTTTTTGTAGGTATAACTTCTTATCAGTAAAACTATAATTTGCAGCCATTTTGCTTTTTTACAGTCGGTTATATAAAAATCGATGCCTCTATAAATCTTAGAAGTTAACAAAAAAGCTATGTCTTGCTAATTGCTTGCAGCAGCGTTTTTCTTTTATTATATTATATCAAAAAAAGTACCCGGACTTGATAGTTCACAATCCCGTAAATAAAGAATATGCGGCTTTGAGCGAGTGCGTTCGTTCAAGAAGCCCCGATTTGTGGGGAACAAATCTCTTCGTGTTTCATACTGCACGCTATGGTCCAGAATTCGGTATTTTTAGCATTACTTCATAGAAAAATTAAGTAAATATGAGATGAGGCAAAATTAATCCTCAAATTTTGTTTTTGAATATATTTTTTGGTAATTAAAAAAAACCTATTTTGATTGACGAAATGAGAATCTTTCGATGGGATGATTAATTTTGCGCCACCTTGCATAAGATATAAAATTAATCAAAAATTTGGTAGTGATATTTCAACTCCATTTTTACATGTTAAATTCAATAAATTAAAAAAAATGCAAATATTAGGTTGGGAAAGTAGAAATTCCTTATTTTTGCGTAACATTTTTGCTAAATAGTTTAAAATGTTTTATGGTCGACTTTAGCTCCTGGGCGATGGTATGACTACAAATATGCCATTCAACTCCAATTATTTCTATGATTTTATCAACATTTTCGATATTTCTTTTTAATCGAAAATGCCTGAACGGAATCAACGAAACTAAAATTGCACGTAATTAGCTGTTACAGAATCGGCAGCATAGACATCATTCATAATTTCAGCGGCCTGGCATGCATTTTCTCCTTTATCTAACAAAAACTGTAAAATGTACCGAATTTTATCTTTGTTGGTAATTAAAAAAAACCTATTTTGATTGACGAAATGAGAATCTTTCGATGGGATGATTAATTTTGCGCCACCTTGCATAAGATATAAAATTAATCAAAAATTGGGTAGTGATATTTCAACTCCATTTTTACATGTTAAATTCAATAAATTAAAAAAAATGCAAATATTAGGTTGGGAAATTAGAAATTCCTTATTTTTGCGTAACATTTTTGCTAAATAGTTTAAAATGTTTTATGGTCGACTTTAGCTCCTGGGCGATGGTATGACTACAAATATGCCATTCAACTCCAATTATTTCTATGATTTTATCAACATTTTCGATATTTCTTTTTAATCGAAAATGCCTGAACGGAATCAACGAAACTAAAATTGCACGTAATTAGCTGTTACAGAATCGGCAGCATAGACATCATTCATAATTTCAGCGGCCTGGCATGCATTTTCTCCTTTATCTAACAAAAACTGTAAAATGTACCGAATTTTATCTTTGTTGACTTCAATTGTCAACACCCTGTAACTCGCAACTGAATGGAACAAACAAAAAAACAGCAAAAGATTTTTTAGTGTTAAATATACATACATACATCTATTTATCTAAGTAAAAAGAATTATCTTAACTTCTGCCTAATTTTTCGTTCTATCCCTCGCATCAAGTATTGTTTGCTTTGGGACATTTTTAACTCTTTTAAACTCTTTATGATTATCATCAGCTTGGTCTTCTTTCCTATGATTTCGCTTCGGAATCGCCCAATATCTCCCTATTAGCCTCAATTCTATAGCCTTTGGCAGGTTCTTCTCGTTTGCTACATAACTGGCGTGTTTCTTTTTCAATAAACCTAAAGTAGAATTGGCGCAATGCGCAGTAACTAAATGGGGCCAAAATATCGTTGAAATATTGTATTATATTTTTTATAAAATGGTGTAAAGCAGCGATTAAGGAACTTTTTTTTTGTAAACTTCAGCCGTAACAGCCGACAGAGACGTGTGAGATGAGGTGGATTTAATTACACAAGTACAAATAGCCCGCCATATTAGGATCTTCTCGCATACATTTCTCCACTTTTATGCATAATACCGACCCAATCACTGTATCACCTTCCTATTCATGTGTAAGTAGTACTGAGGACCTGATAATGTTCTAGAATCCATTTTGATGTTAATTTCATCATTCATGGCATTTCATAGAGTCGCTAAGCAATTGTTTGCAACATTTTCGCAGCCTTGTCTCTTCAACTTTCATCAGCCTCTCACTTTTTTGGGATCTTCTGTTTTCTATAGGATTTTAAATTATTCCTTTTCATTACTGTTTGTATCTTTGCAGCGCTGGCTCTTGCTTTTTTCGCCAAATCTCACACAGATATGGTTTTAATGAACTTAGCATCTGTCCTCAATATTTTGATTTCCTTCTTCGATTTTTCGGCTTGTCTTTGATATTAGAGGTATCTCAAAACTTGATAATAATTTTGGCACTATTTGTACTGATTTTGGACGTATGAACATTTCGCCAGCCGTCTTTAGCAAAACTCTTTCTCAGTGCAGTGAGTGTGCACAATTTTCCAAAGTACTGCGATTTCGATTAGTGGCAATATCAGTCATTATTTCTCGTATTATACTCTTGGCGATTCGATCTCTTCTGTACAACTTTTTTTGGGCTTCTGAACAGGAACAGGAATTATTGAATTTTTTATAATTCGTAAGCTGTGCACTAAAAGTGTGTGAACTATAGCTGACATTAGAAGTCAAACGTACTTTTCTATGTTTGAGAAGGCAGTTTTTTTCGCAAAAATATTCACACTTTGTGGCATTTATAGGGCAATAGAAAGCCACACAATTATAAAATTAATAAAAATTTTAAGAATAAATTTTGTAATCGAAAAAAAGAATTCCAAATTTTTAAATGCTCTCCAAATAAAAAGGAGGCAATTCTTTGATTTTCCACCACATGAAGCCACATTTGCGCCCAAAACCGTTTTTGAACTTCTTCTTTACGAACTAGAAATACTTTGCTATCTGAAGTTTCTCTCAATTGCCACTTTATTACTCCGAATTCATACAAATTTTGTGTGCAACTTATTCAAATATTCGAATCCCTGCATGTAGTGGGCTGATGTCATTTCCCAGTGGTTTAAGGTTAGGTTTGAAAGCATCAGATTTTATATTTGTAGTTGATAAAAATTCTTTGAGTAGAACTTGTATTAGTTATAAGATTTACTACTTTTTCATCAACCAAAGTCATATGCATTTCATAGCTGACAACAATTTTTCTGCCTCTATCAACAACGTGATTTTTTGCCAAGGCAAAGTTCTCTTGCCAGCTTCCCCTTTAGCCGAACTTTTGTATTTGTGTAATTTATTTTCGAATGCCATATCAAGTTTATTTTTTACGCATTTTGTATTACTGAATTGCCAACATTAATATCACTTACTCATTTTTAAAAATTAATCAAAAAATTGTTTGTATTATGCCAAAAAATATAAAAAAATGCTTCTATACCATATTGAGGCGTATGAAAGTGTTTAAATTCTTCAAGACTAAATTTTATGGACGAGGAAGCCGGAATTCACACATGGACGGCGCTAGCTGTAAATTTAATAACTTGCACGTGCTTTTATGATTTTTACTGCTAACAACCTTCAGTTCACAGCTTTAAAAGTTGCTCGTAACAACGCATGGTTTACTAGTACTCATTGTGACTAATTTACAATGTGAGGGCAGCATTCCACTTTTTACTACTATGATCCCACGTCGAATACGTGTGTGATGAAATGAATAAAATCATTTGCAACTTTCGATCAAAAGGGCACTTCGGCAGCCGAGCCAAATCACTGTGGAAGAACGGCTTTGGATTTCTTTTTGAATTTTGTTCTTTTTACGAATATGTGAAAAAAATGTCTCGATACATTCTTTTCTGACCAAGCGTTCATTAATTGCCTGCGAGAAGAAATGGTGTATTCAGAACAACGAAGTGCTTAAATTGATTGCAGCCTTTAAGGGGGCAGCCTGGTTTATAAGGTCAAAAAAATCAATTTTTTTTTTCGTTTTAAGCGATTCCTAATATATTTCAGAATATTCACACAAAGTTACAGAGCCTAATTCTCAATATTTCCGTAGATACAAATCCAAAGGAAGGCGAGTGTTAGGTAGTTACGCTGTAACCGGACAGCTATAGTACAAACTTTATCTTCTTTTCTCGACTTTTCATTTTTATGATTTCTTTGAATTAGCGTACATGAATGAAAAAAAACTAATCAACCTTTTGAAATGAATCATAGCTTGTTCCCTTCAGTATTAAATTTTCTTTTATTTGAACTAACAAAATATGTAGATAAACAAAATTTTTTCAAGATTTTTATACCAAGTTGAAGTGAATTTTTTTGTATAGAAAGGCATTTTTTTCTTTAAAACCTCCAAAAAGTTGAAATTTTGGAATTTCTCTCAGTTTTCATAGTTCGTCTAGAATGAAAAATCATGATAATTAGAAATCCTTTTGAATTTTTTGCTTTAAGTAATAATTACGAGCTGTATCTTGTACGTCAGTTGGAAACTCCAGCGTTGCAGCGCTCTACTAATTTCTATGTTAAAAAATTTTTTCAAATTATTTTAACCAGTACAAAAATTTTTTATACTTTTTAAATGTTCATTAAAAGATAGAAAAAACTTTGCAGTGCTAAATTAGTTTTTTCCTTAAAAAAAAAATCGCAAAGAGATGCAATTTTTAGACCTCATAAACCAGGCTCCCTCCTTAAGTATAGGCAACATCAGAGGCCGCAGTCCAATTAAACTATATACTATATACTATCTAGCATAACCTTGAATGAAGTATTTTTAACAATTTTTGTTTATAAAAAAAAATTAAGAAACTTTATACTTACATATATTTCTTAAGACGCTTTTCATGAGTTTTTCACACTAATCATCAGAACAAAGTGTGCTTTTAGCCACACTGAATGGCTGCATTGTCTAATTTTTCTCCTTGTTTTTTTACTGAGGCAATGTGATATGTACACAATCCATATCTTGAGACATCAGTAACGTTCCATATGCAATAAAGTAACACTATCGCTTTCCTGCTATAGTATTTTAAATTATTTTTAGACGTTTGACGTATCAAATAAGGCTATCCTAGAAAAACAAAAAAAAAATGCTGAATGCTTCAAAGAAAGCATTGAATTCACTAGTCAAGCCTAGGAGCGGCGGACTTGATATAATCAAAATATTAACATAAACTTTAAAAGTTATATATTGTACAAATCATTAAGTATATTTTTTATTTACTATTTTGCATTCTCGTGGAGAGTGGCAACCACCATCTGCTAACCTCACAAAAACTTTTCTATAAATTCTATATTTTAAAAAACATTTTCTTTTTCTTTTACAGAGCGTCATTATGCTGATATTCCGCGAAGAAAAGAGCCCTGATGATGAAATCAAAGCCTGGCAATTCTGGCATAGTCGACAGCATTCGGTGAAGCAGCGCATTTTAGATGCAGGTGAGTTCAGCTATTTATAAAAGTAGAAGTACGCATATAGCACCGGACATGTCACAAAGTGACAGAAAAGATTTTTTATAATAGCAGCAGTTCCACAGCAAGCAAAGTGTATCTTTACCATGAAAAAACTCCTCATAAAAAACGGCATAAAACTAAAAGTCCCTCCAATTGTGGAGAACTATCAAGACAGAGAAGGAGTGGTGGTTTATTATTTCCACAATAGCCTCAATATAATCCTTTTATTATTTTTTCGGAATTGCTTGAAGAAAATTTAGAGGTGGGTCTGTTGCTCGTTGCATCTTATTTCAGTTGGAAAGGTTTTATCGGACGCGGTTACACCGAAAATTATAATTTTATTCACATCCTATTTTCTAAGGCACGTAAGAATATTCTTTTACAAAACAAAAAATCGATGTTAAAAACACCATTCAAAAAAATGAATTTGGCATAGTAAAAGCTGATATTTTTGGCATTTTTCATATTGAATTGCCTCTACCATAAATACCCCCAACAACTATTACTTCTACCCCTATGACTTCTTATATACTTCTTACATTACCATATATACCCGGTTACAAAATTATAAGCACACCACTATTTTTTTAGCAAAACATAGTTCATACTACTTTATGACGTAATGTATCAAACTTTGTACAAAACTTTTAAAATGTTCACAAAACTTTTAAGTTTTTAACCAGAATTTCCAGAATCTTTCTGAGTTTCCAGTGGTATTGCCCATTGAATTTCAGTGTAAAAATCGCAAGTTTCAATGGCCTACAAAATACTTTTAATTTTTGGCCTTTTTTTCTTTGATGTCTTTCATATAAAAAAATTCGATCATTTACTTTAAATGGAAGAAAGGATGTGACACCTCAGCGAAAAAAAAAATTCAAAAATCAACGGTATTTTTGAAGGCAGGCGCTATTTGGTAACACCCAAACTGCATGAATTTTCTTAACATCTTCAGCCATAGGGTTAAGGTGGCCTTGTCACCCTAGTACATATACGATATGCACATCTGCTGACATTTTTGTCCTTTTTGCAACTGTGTAACTTGAGAATTTACACGAACCAGCGCCTAACGCGTAGCACTTGTAATAAAGATAAACATTTTTACTCACAACAACGCACATTTATCATCAGCAGACAACTGTTGTTTTTACATTATATTGTTGTTGTAGCGCTGTCCGGACAAATGCGATTGCATAGGCATTAAAAGTAAAAATTAACAACTTGCAACATTGATGTTTATCAGTGCTGGCCAAAACAAGAAGAAGAAGAAATGCATAATGCAAAGCCACGAGTCACTACTACCCTCGCCTTCTGCCCCCTTTTCCCCTTCTATTTCTTAATTTGCTGTAAATTACAAAACTTTATTGAATTCTAACTATTGATTGTGAAATGTTGCAAGCTGCAAGTATTTACCTATGCAATAACGATTTTTTACAGCTGATAAGCGCCACTACGCTGCCTGGCCACTTAGCCGGCCAATTGATCGTTTGGCCATTGGAATGTGTGAGCACACAAGCATAGAAGTGCATACATATGTACACATACACAAACATGGAATATTGGCTAATGCTGTGCGAGTAGTTGGGGCTGGGGGTGTAACGCTGCGGGCTGGCTGTCGCTAGAATATTCGAATGAAGCGTCTTTCTGTGTCCGCAGGCATGTAGGCAACTTACACATACACACACACACATAAATGGGCATGTACAATGCACAAACAGCCTGCATTGTTGTTGGAGTTTTCATGCCATTTGTCATGCCCACCAGCTGCGTTGCCAGAGAGTTCATATGCGTTGCTAATTGGGTGCTGCGCATGCGCGAACTTTTCGCTGCCTTTGTTGCTTATAGCCGAAGCAAGCGCAGACTCCGCAGCAAGTATATACAATGTTTAAATTGACAAATGTTGTAATTTTCATACGAAAAACTAATAGTTAAAAAATATTTATGCACCTTGCACTCCCTCACCTTCAAATCATATGCTCCTGCGGATTATAAGCGTGGATGTGTTTGTGTGTGTGTGGTTGAGTGTATGCAATTTATGCCACATGTGGCTTGTAAACTTGCGGCAGTTAATGAGCTATAAGTTCATAACTTAGCGGTAAATGCTAAATTTCATAACTGTTTCTTGACTGTTTTTTTCTTTTCCCAAATGTTGGCTATTCTTCAGCAGGCCAAGTATGTGCTGTAACAAATTGGAATTGGAAATTTAAAATCAATAAGCAAATAAATGACTTATTTGGTGTTCAAATTGACTTGTCTGTTGTTAAAAAAATATAATAAATACTGCTGCCCAGGGTGCATTTGATTCCATTTCTTTCAACTAGAATAGACTACACAACAATTAAAAAATATTTAGAAATCAGACTTTTCTTTAATTGCTCATATCATCATATTGATATTTTTATTAAACGAAACTCACGAAGCTAACGGCCTGTTGGTATCAAATTTTCAAGTTAAAAATTTATATGCCAAAATTTATTTTTTATTGATGTTCGACTACCATTTGGTGATCCTGGATATGAAACCCACTGTCAACATGAGACATCAAATGATAAAAAGATTTTTTCCTAACATCAGTCGGCCTTACACAGGCAAAGGCAAACCTCTGAGTGCACTTCTGTCGCAAAAAAGATTCTCATAAAAGCCATAAAACTATAGGTCGCTCCAATCGCGACACTATATCAATATGCAGCAGCTTGTCAAACATCTAGCGAAGGATATAGGCTGGAATTATATACAACTAAAGTACGGGTTGCCCATATTCGACGGACCCGATGGATTTCGATGACTCTTTGGGCCCATTCCAATCGACGAGGCTTGTCCGCAGGCAACAATCTTTGCGTGAATTGAATCTTACACGGGAATAAATGCAAATCAATGCGGATAATTCGTTGTAAAGTGGTCCGAGAAATGCCCAACTGCTCAGAACGGCGATTTTGGGATGTCCTTGGCGACGCATTGGTCGGTTTTTCTTTGGATTAGAAAGAGCATCACCAGTCGGAAACCTTTCGTACAAACGTTTAATGGTGTTCTTAGAAGGCGCACTTTTCACATTATTTAATTTTTTATGCGCACGTTGAGTTTTCACAATTGACTTCTTTTGTTGAATGTAAATTTTAACAATTTGTGAGCGCTCGCGTGGCGTATACTGTTCCATGGTAAAAATCTGCTTGGACTGACGCTTCCAACCCGGTATGTCATCAAACGATCTGACGTCTCTGTCAAAAGATACAGGGTTGCCAGATGGATCCGTCGAATTATGGTTTAATCAAACAAGTATCGTCCGTGCTAGACAGCAACAATAATTTCTATTGTAAAACAACCTATGTTTTTATTCAACTTGCCTCTTTGCCTTTATCGCTATCCCTCTCTGTGTATCTGTCTTTGTATTTATACTCACATTTGTCTTTATCTTTATCTTTATCTTTATCTTTATCTTTATCTTTATCTTTATCTTTATCTTTATCTTTATCTTTATCTTTATCTTTATCTTTATCTTTATTTTTATCTATATCATTATCTTTATCTTTATCTTTATCTTTATCTTTATCTTTATCTTTATCTTTATCTTTATCTTTATCTTTATCTTTATCTTTATCTTTATCTTTATCTTTATCTTTATCTTTATCTTTATCTTTATCTTTATCTTTATCTTTATCTTTATCTTTATCTTTATCTTTATCTTTATCTTTATCTTTATCTTTATCTTTATCTTTATCTTAATCTTTATCTTTATCTTTATCTTTATCTTTATCTTTATCTTTATCTTTATCTTTATCTTTATCTTTATCTTTATTTTTATCTTTATCTTTATCATTATCTTTATCTTTATCTTTATCTTTATCTTTATTTTTATCTTTATCTTTATCTGTATCTTTATCTTTATCTTAATTTTTATCTTTATCATTATCTTTATTTTTATCTTTATCTTTATCATTATCTTTATCTTCGTCTTTACCCTTATCTTTATCTTTATCTTTGAGGCGCGAACTTCCACACACTAAATTATTTTTAGTAATTTTTTTGAGAATCACTCGACTTCCTTGATTCTAACGAATAGCAAACACACAGAAATATATCGATCTGGCTAAAACTTGGATACAAGCATTGGGTATAAAATTTTTATATGTTTCCTCTCCTTCTCCACTATTTAACTTGCTATTAACTAACAGCTTATTACTATAATTTCCGCTTTTCTTATTTTACTTGTAGACACGAAAAATTCCGTTGGTCTAGTTGGCTGCATCGAGGAGGTCTCCCACAATGCCATTGCCATCTATTGGAATCCACTGGAGAGTTCAGCCAAGGTAAGTACCCCGTACACAACTAAAGAGTTACACTCAAACGCATATTGCTTCAGCGAAAAATAGTTAAATAGCTTGGCTTTCAATTGGGAGCAGCACCGGAAACTGTCCCTTCATGACAACACCTGCCCGTTGCCTACCGAATGCCACTGTGCGCGCGCACACCCCAAGCAGCAAACTGCTGATCAATGGCCGCAATACCAATTAACTGGCATACAAATTATCCTGGGGCGTTTCAGCACCACTACCACCATCATAACCAGCATCCACATGGTAATAGAATGGAGTGCGTTCATGTTGCCAACAGTGAATAATTACTATTGCTGCTCCAGCTGCTGCTACTTGCTCCCTGCCACATTGCAATTATTCGCCGTCGCAGCCAAACGCTGTGGACGTTGACAAAGTTGTTGGCTTCTACAGCGAAATTGCAGTACCGCAGAATATACGGAAAACATTTGCCACTCTCGGTTGCTCTGTACGGTAGCCAAAGTGATTAAAAGCGGTTACCAGTTGGGAGTCGATGGTGCAATTGTGAAGTTGTGGTGAGTGTGGTGTTGACGGCGTGGTCCTGGTGGTCGTCCCGCACAATTTGCAGCCAATGAATTTAATGATAATGAAAACCCATAAATATCAAAAACCGATTAAACCTAATCAAGCTTAATTGCGAATTTTGCGAAAGCACGCATACATGCGCGTAAACAAAACTAGCGCAACAACACGAACAGTAGAAAAAGTGGAAAAAGTGCAAAAGATCGTGCGACAAATGCACGCATTTTGTAACCAGCAGACCAAAAACAAAAAAGAATGCACCAGCAACTGCAATGACAACAGCATCCGCTGCCTCGACACTAAGGTGGCAGCATGCGCATGCTCATAACTTATAAAAAATATCTCAATTTCCGTCTGCGAAATTGTGCGGCGCAGTTGAAGTAGCTGTAGCTGCACCGCACCGAGAGCGCAGCCAGCGTAATCAAGTGGAAAAATCCTTGCCACCTGAACCGGCAATGATGTTATTACTAGGTTGTTATTGCTGATGTTGTTGTTATTGCTACCATTGCAGCGTTAACTATAATTATTGTTGTTGTGATTGTAGTTGTTTTAATGCCGCTATTTTATTATCTACTACCTATGTATACAATCGGCCGCAGGGCTGAAAGTAATTTTTCGCCAGCACCACTGCGCCTGCGCCGCGCGCTGCCTGCAGCTGCTTGTTCTTATTGTTTTCAAAAGGAGTTTCAAAGCGGAGGTGCCGGTGATGGGGGGCTGCTATCATTGTTGGAGTGCGGCGATAATAGCATTTCGCGGTAGTTATTTTTTGGTGTAATGTCCATTTTTATTACTGGCAGCTGGCAAACTCAAGTTTTCAATAAATATTATGCGTGAAATAACATGCGTGTCAAGTAACAACAGCAACAAAATTGCAACCTATTACCAAAAACCAAAAAACAAAGCTCTTTGAACAACAAATGATTTAGGCAACACTCTAACTACATTTCTGAGAAACAACCATGAGTACAACAATAGCAATGCAGCTCTTCTGTAATCATTTTAAATTTGCCTGCGCACCTGCGCATCGGCCAGTGGCAAATCGCGCTTTAAATATTAGTTCGCGCCATGGCACTCCCAGTGTGGGTGAAGTTTTTCGTTTGCAACATACTTTTCACATCACTTTATTTATTTTTTATTTTATTCACTGCATCTGTGTGTGAACATGACGTTCCCCAGCGAATTGGTTTTTGTGGTTAGTTTGTTGAAATGGAAATATATACATACTTGCATATGTATCAATAGAGAGTTGTTTTTGGGCCACAGAAAAATTTAGCTAAGCCCATATGCTGCTGCCATGTTCTGTTAAAGCACTGTTAATGAATTCAAGCAGGCTTTATGGTTTTTTCCTAACCTTACATGGGGAGTTAGGTAAGATTGGTCCAGCCTTGTCTGTTAAACTTAACTAGTAGCCCACTTCCGTCAAAAACTTAAGTGCACTTAAGAGCTCTTTTCATTTCCAAAAATATCAAAAATATTTAGCACTCAACATTTTGACCAGTTAAGAAAAAAGTTAATTTTTTTTCTCACAAAACTCCTATAAAACCAAGTTTCAAAATTGATAAGAAAATTTGAAAATTCCAAAAATTTTAATTATTCCAAAATTTGAAAAATCCCAAAAAAATTTCAGCAGAGTGCATCGGATTTTAGGCAGAATTTTTAAAAATTTTTGTTTGCATGTAAATTTATGGCCTATTAAATTTTAGTATAACAAAAAGCAAGTTTGAAGTAGTTAAAAACTCTTGTTAATTTTTGAATTTCTTTTCCTTTTTTAATTTTTTATCCATTCAAACAAACCCCATACATTATGCTAAAATTAAGAAAGAAGTAATATTTAGTAGGGAATTTCTGCGATACAAAATTCAAGACATTTAAAGACAACTCTCCATTTTGTTTATGGCGCCGGCTCTAGCAGCACCTGAAATTATGTAAACTGAAAAAAGCCTTCTATGAAATTAGACTTTTTTTCAATTTCAAACGTGGTTACAAATTTCAAAAAATGGTTACAAATTTAATCTTCAAAATAAAAGCCATCGCTAGCGACACATTTTTCCCATCTCTCAGGCAATTTGTTGATGCCGCGTCAAAAGAATTGGCCGTCTTTGGCCGCAAACCAATCATCGAGCCATTTTTTGGCTTCTTCGTGAGAATTGAAGCGCTGCTCGGAAAGGGCGTGGCCCATCGATGCAAACAAATAGTAATCGGAAGGCGCCTAGTCTGAATAGTAAGCCGCATGCACCAGCGGTTCCCAGTCATACGTCTCCACCAATTCCCGGTTCGCCCTTGTTCGATGTGGCGGTGCATTGTCATCAAGAAAAATTACTTTGTGACGGCAATCGGCATATTCTGGGCGTTTTCGGTGTATAGCGCTGTTCAAATCGGCCAATTGACGTTGCTAGCATGCACCGTCAACTGTTTCACCTGGTTTTAATAGCTCGTACCAAATCATACCACGCTGATCCCAGAAAACACATAGCATTGCCTTGCGGCCAAAGCGATTTGGTTTGGCCGTTGTTTTTGGCTTGTGGCATATACACCCATTTTTCATCACCCGCAACGAGTCGATGCAAAAAAGACTTCCTTTTGAACCGGAGAGCAGCATTTCACAAGTGGTTTTTCGGTTCTCTTGCTGCCTTTCAGTCAGTTCATGCGGCACCCATCTTCCGACTTTTAAAATCATGCCCATATCTTTCAAACGTTTGGAAATGGTTTTTTGGGTTACTTCCAACTGCTCTGCCATCATTTCTTGCGTTTGACCATCATCTTCATCCAACAATGCTTGCAATTCGGCGTACTCAAACTTTTTCGGTGGCCGGCCACGGTCCTCGTTCTCCACGCTAAAATCACCACTTCGGAATTTTTCAATCCACCTGAAGCACTGTGCTCTATTTAGAGCATGTCCACCATAAGCTTCTATAAGCATTTAATGAGCTTGAGAAGCGTTTTTATTCAATTGATAAATAACAGAAAATCAACGATGTCCGCAAATCGTAGTTTGAAGGTACGAAATTCGACATTTTGAAGAGCGACAAAAATGCATTGTTAGATGAAACGTAACAAACAATGAACTGAGTATTGTTGAAAGATGACAGACAAAAAAACAAGACATTTGGGAAGGTTTTAAAATACTCCTAGCGACATCCATGGACTAATAGCTGAAAGTCTCATTTCATAGGTATCTACCTGGTGTGTAAACTGAAAAAAGCTTTCTACTGCTGACACTTTTAATATTAAATTTTCTGTTAGGCCAGCTATATTAAGTTAACTGCCCTCTGAAAGGGACTTAACGCACTTTTATACAGCAAATAACAAGAAATTTTCCCGATTTAAGTAAGGTGTTCAATTGCGGTTAACCCGGCGTTCGTCGCTACTGGGTAAAAAATACCACAGAGGTAATAAAACCACTTCTAATATTTTTTGTACAAAATATCGTGACCTGCCGCTTCAAGTACCTTTCTGTATAGAATCAAAATAAGCGCTTCGAAAAACTTTTTTGCAACACAAGAAGTGTGCTTCGGATCTTTGTGCTGTTGAAATTTTCAATTCACCGGTAAATTCTCTACCGCATAAGGTAGCATTACATTTAGAAGTATCTGAACGTACTTGACCGCATCCAAATTACCGTCAATACCGTGAATTGGCTATACACCGTTCAACTAGAAACAGCCCCAAACTATTATTGAGCCTCCCTCGTGCTTTGTGCTTGGTGAGACGAATATCACAACAAATATATTCAAGCGCAAAAAGTACAGTTACGGCACTGTACTCGATAAAAGATGAGCATATATGGTTGCCAACTCATGGTTCTTAAGTATTTTTCAATTCAGTTCTCTTTTGTATCCAAATCTCTTCACCATTTCCATATAACATAACATAAAACATAAGAATATTTTATACTTTAGTGGATAATATTTCCATAATTACCAACAAGTTTTTTCGGTTAACGAGTTAGAAGTGCATTTGATGACATATCGATAAACTCATTTGGCTATTATGTGCCAAAAAATCACCGTATGCGAATTAGAATTCGAAACTCTGTTCCCACATATATATAATATTTATGTGCGTGTTTTTATATTCTTAAATTCCTTGGCTTTTTCACAAATTAGCACCTGAAATTTGCAATGGCGTATACAACGAAAAAATTAGGCAAATTTAAAAAATCAAACAACAAAAACAAAAAAAAAAAAAACGGTGAATAATTTAGCCACAGTAACGAAAAATGTTAATTGTTGCTGTTTTTTATGCAATTTTATTTGTTAATTTTTTTTTACGTTCAAGAAACATACATATGCATGCACATAAACAAGCCAACCAACGGCAAAGTTTTGACTTTATTTGTGTATAAAAGTCTTATTTATGTATTTATGTGTGTACAGGCATATGTATGTGCACGTGTATACTTGTGTGTTAGCGCACAAGAAAATTGAATAAAACACGAACTTTAAATTCTAATTTAATCACAGCAACTACATCCATACATACATACTTACATATGCATTGCCACGATTCCAGCAGACTTAGACTAAGTAAATAAGTAAGCAGTTGAGCGACTGAGACTGTCCGATAATTTGAGCGCCATATTTGTGCGCTTGCTATCTCTCTTGTGCCGCGCAATTGGTTGGCTAACAATTGTTGGCGCTGCACACATGACGACATACACACCAAGGTATGTACCCTCGTGCACAAGTATTTAAATACAAATTCATGCATACGAGCATACATTCGCACACATATGCAGGTATTTATTTGGGCTTAGCACAAAGATGTGTCGGCCATTTGATGGAGTAGCGCGAGCGCGCAATTCTTTGTACGAGCTTAGAATACCAAGATTTTTTTAACGAAAAAACGAGAACCAAAAAAAAACAAAAAAATAAGTGAACTGTATTAAGACAAAAGTCTCTAAAAAGACAACACCAAATTTGCAAGCGCAAGCAAATCAGTGTTGGCAACAATGAAGGCAGTAATGCAACATTTATTATTAGAATGTCGCCACGAATATTTTAATATGTGCTAAAAAAATAAATACTTTTTATTTTTACCTAGCACAAAAAAAAAACACTAAAATGCAATTGATCAATGTAACGAAATATAAATGGAATTTCTGCTTGTTTTTATTTATGGCTTTCAACTTTAATAACTTTATTTATTTCACTGCTCGTTCTTAGTCGCACTTGCAGGCTCAATCACATTCTCCATATTGCTGTCGAACTCGTGGACGTTCTCATTTTGTGTTTACTTGCTTTTTACATCATGAGTTCGTTAGGCATTTAGAATTTTTCGCCAATAGATCGGAGGAGAAATAGTGGCGTATGTTTATTAAATAATACTAAACTTCTCGCATTGTTGGTTGGTGTTACAGTATTGTTGCTGTTAATATATAAAAATTATTGCATATTAATACGTTTTTATTGCGACTATTCACGTTGCACTGTATTTTTTTTATTTTTTTTTTTTTGTTGCTTTCTATTTTTGTGCTTTGTTTTATGTAATTTCCATAAAATTAACACAAAAATATTACATAAATATTGTATATCAACGGCGCATATTTTAACGCTAATTGCTGTAGTGCGACGATTTATTTGGGGCGCAATAATATCGCACAGCAGGGTGGCCAGGTGGATACGTTTGGAATGAAAACGAAAAATGTGCAAAATTGTATTGAAAAGTATTCAGTAAAATATGACAAGCGTACATTTTTGGCAGCACAAAAATACACACTTTAATTTAGTTTTAGGTTAGGGTGAGTTTGCATAGACCGTCATATGGTTGAAACCTTTTATTAATATTACTTTATAAATATACTGGTGGCTAGAAACATCCCCTTATGAGTAGCGACATCCCAAACCCAAGGATAATAGATTACAAAACTGATAGATAGCATAATTGGCAGTTTGGCTTTTACGTCATATGAGATTTGCCAGAGAGAAGTGAATGGAATCAAAACAAAATTTGTAAAGTGAGATTAGTTGAATGCAATCAGTCATTATTTGATTTAGATTTTTTTTTTTGTATATCACCGACACCATCTCAGTTTATGCCGACCTTGTTGTAAACAAACCGATTCTCTGCTGATATCTGTGAACTCAAAATCGCTGAGAGCCGGATAATGGTGTGATGTTGGCCACACCTTCTATATTCTTTACACCGTGTAAAAAATTCATTTTGTGCTGTATGATTAACGACGAAAAAAATTCGGTGTTATTTCGCGAGGTTCTCCCCATCAAGCTCAAATTCAGGTAGCCACAATCAAAGAAGCAGTTGTTTGTTTGCTTACTTAGGAAGGTAAACATTTACTCCGACAGCCAGGCGGCCTAAAGAGTCCGTTGCTCGTTTTTGGCCTGCTCTAAATTAGTCTCAAGCTGCCAGACTTCTCTTCCGACTGCATCCTAGTACTTCGATATTAGACTCATTTGGGTTCCTGGTCACAGAGGCAGTACGGGAAATTTCTGGGTGGATAAGCTAGCTAGACAACGGATCCTCGAGGAAAGGGACCCAAAAAAATTAACTGAGGAAACCATGTTCTGCTCCCGTGTGCTCTCGCAATGTTATCATAAGTGACGAGATGTTGTATTTTCATCCAAGTGGGTTCTCTCATGGCGAGTTAAGGGAATTAAGCACAAAAGACTTTGAGTAAGAGTGCAAGCCTCAAACAAGGGAATTCCTATACAAAATTTGAAAGATGCATTCACATTTTCTAGGCAAAGTATATAGTAACCGCAGGAATATACAATTTTCCTTTTTCGTTCTTTATATTCAATCTGCTAAATTTTAACTAATTCCATTTTCTAAGAAAGTTGAGTTATTTTCATTTGATTTCATTCTCCCAGCCCATTTGTCTGCAATTCCCAATCATAGTAAGGCACTTCCCATTGAGTCCCCGAACTGCAAAGCTCAATGGCGTCTTGATGTTAGCTGTCGCACTATTCGCTATGGTAAAATTTGCTCCCGCTTATACCTAACATTCCCTTTAGATGTTCTCTTGTCTTCGACTGTGCAATTAAACCATTTGGGCTTATCTGTGAGCACTGGCTGGTACTCCACTTGACTCACAAATTGACTTTACAACTGTTCAAGTAAATACGCGTTTTGTAAATGTGATCGCATCTCTACCACATCTGGCAACATCAAATACATTTTTTGTTTTTGCTAACCACTTTAACACACGAAAAAATGTCAATAAAAATGTTTTGCGCTTAAAAAAAATTCGATAAAATCATTCGCCACTTCCTGCGCTTCGATTGGCTATCCAATTGCTGAGTTTGGCGCAGCAACGACCCCGTCGACCACTTCACACGCTCCAAGCGCCGCCAGCGAATTACTGACTAAAAGGCCGCAGTGCCGCCAAAGCTGTAAATGTACATATGTACACATTGCGTACGTACATATGTACACACAGCCAAGTGTTCGCTTACTACATACATATTTATGTATTTATGCACTTTTTCCATGTATGCGTCAATGCATGTGAATGCGAATCCGAATTCGAACGCATTCTGTGGTGCTTACGTCATGCATTTTCTTTTCATTTAACAAATACTTAACAATTATTTTCTGCTTCTTCTTCTCACTTTTATTATTAAATTGTTTTGTCTCGTTCAATTTTTCTTCAGTCTCTTTACAGTGCACATTTTATTAGTTTTGTTATTGTAATCGTCGACAAATCGTCGGCAGCAATTAGTGCACGAGTATTTTAATCGCCACTAAAGCCGTTGAAGCGGCAGCTACTGTACAGCGCAGCGGCGCGAAATTTCCATAAACCGAGCGAAAGACAGGCTGCTCACCACATATGCAAGCATGTGTGCATTCGCACATACATACATACAGGCACGGAGCATCCACATGCAAATATGAGCTACTCTGCGACTTCTTGCGCTCCTCTCTCCCTGCCTTGCACTGCCCTACCTTGTCTTCAGTGGGCACTTGCAAGTATTCGATTTATAACTCACAATTATGACACTCGATTAAAATGAAAATTAAATAGATAAAAAAATATTTAGCGTAAATTATAAGTCATGCAAATTGCGAGCGTGAACGCGAACGCGAAAGCAATTGCATTGCATTTGCGTGATTGTTGCATGCAACGCCCTCATACATACTCGTATAAACACTCTCACACGGACGCAGACATCTGATTACATGTAACAGTTAATTGTTAATTAATATTTTTCACCTGTCGCTATGTCGAAGGTCGCTGTACTTGGATATATGTATGTATGCATGTGTGCATATCTCTGTGTGTTAATGAAAGCGTTCACTCACTCACCAACGCCAGTGAGTGCGGAAAATTTACATGCTGGAAGCTTTTAGGGATTGGTCACTCAGCGTAAACTGTTTCGAAGCTGATTCATTCGGTTGGCTTTGCATTTCCTAGATTTCTCATGCCATTCAATTCACCTGAAGAATTGCTTATTATGACATTGTCATTTACTACAAATTATTTTGTCATGCAAATCGATAAGCGCTGGCAAATTTATTGATCCGGAAATGCTCGGTAACAAGAAACTGAGCTCAATGACGTGCGCATATATGACGCTCTGTCGGTTATTATTGCAGGGATATATAGTACATACATATATTATAGTTGAGTACTTGTATTATATGTAAATAAATTCCGCTGGCAAAAATCAGTAGAACAACAGCGTGCCTTACTTCAGAGCTAATACGCGATTTTTGATAAGAGCGTGCAATTGCTGACGAATTCTCAAGAATCAGAAATATCTCAGACAAAGCAATGATAGATTATATGAAAATATGGACCATTCATGCCCAAAGCCTGTACTCGCATGCTCGTTTTGTTTTTCTACAGTTCGTAGGTATTTATTTTCCGAGCATTTTCATAGTTCTGCGCACAGCCGGTAGTCGGAGCCAAAAATGGCAAATAAAGTGAATATGGAAGCAGTTCGAAGTTCAATTCCTGTAGTTTTTCCATTGTTCTGAATCATCAACATGTTCTTGTTCTTGGTCAACCGTGAGCTTAGAGCAGAGCCTTCTCATAGTCAAATGCTCATGTAATATAAAGCCAAAACATTCTTTTGATATCTTTACGAAGCCAGCTAACTCACACAACTTTACTTTTTGATCATTCAAAATGATTTTGTGGATTTTTCTGAAGTTCTGGTGTTACCGCCTTATTTGGACGTCCACTGCGTTATGCATCATCGGTGTGTCTACGACTACGTTTGAAGCCAGCAAACTATTGTTTTATTGTTGTTTCTAATGGAGCGGAGTCCCCATAGCACTTTTCAAGCCTTTGCTTCATTTAAACGGTATTTTTCCCCACCAAGAATCAGTGTAAAGTTAAAACACGAAATTCTTTATGATCCATCGTTTTGTCCATAACAAAAGTAGCGATACTCTTAGCGCAATAACTCACGAACTAGCGAAAAGAATATTATCAAATTTTAATAGCTGTCTTTTTAAGGTTGATATTAACTGAAAAAGAGATGAATGCAATAAAACTAGTGCCATCAACGTGTTAGGTTCGGGACTTTTCAGCCCATGTGTTATGGTATATAGAACTTCTAGACGAAGTACTTATTACTTTTTTTGTGAGGAGTGGGTTTCCAGCATGACTACGCAGCCGTTCATGCTTTCAAAGCAACAAAAGAGTTTTTGGCAACGAACAAAATATCAAGTTTAGAATGGCCGGCCCACAGCTGTGACCAATCGAAATTGTATGGGCAATACTTTCGAAATCTGAATGCCTTAGAAGTGCGATTAATTTTCAATAGTCAAAAATTTATCAAAATATTATAAGTATAAAAAAAATCAATCTCATGATGACTTCAACCAGTTATAATTTAAGTAGGATCCAGCACAAATTGCTAAGGTACAAATAATAAACTAACCTCAAGAACTATATTTGTTCATTTTAAATAAATATAATAAAATTGGACTTATGCTTTCTTCCTTCTATAGATTTTACTTTTCTTAATAATTTAATTTATTTTTGTTTTATTTTTAAAACATTTATTAAAAGTTTAAATATTAAAAACCTAAATTCTTCTTCTAAATTCGTTGGTCTTATAAGTTTTTTTTTTTTGTATGGTATGCATCGAGTTCAAAATTATGTTTGAATAAGGCGGCCATTTTCATTTCATTTCATTTATTGCCCAAAATAAGGCGGCCATAAAATAGTAAAACATTACAAAAGAGTTATTAAATCCGTGAATCGCCACATATTATGATCGAAAAAAAGAAAAATTAAGTAAAGAAGCAAAATCAATGTATTTGAACACTTTAGTTCCGTCATATTTTTTAATGATTGGCACTTATAGAAAAACACTAAATCAAAAAAAACTATCTTTCTATATTTAAGTCACTTTAGTCCAGAAATATTTTCAAAAACTATTGCCACTTAAGCTTTAAAAATTTAATTTTAAAATTTAAAGCTAAATCTCAGAGTGTATTTCTGCCTTAAAAAAGCTCCTCATAAAAACCATTTGCCGGCTTAAAACTATAGGTCACCAAAACGCACACCACAAATAGCAGGAGGAGCTCGGCCAAACACCTAACAGAAGTATACGTACCAATTATTTATTTTTTTTTTGACTAATTTAAAAATTTACTTGAATAAAAAAAATTTGGTTAAATTTTTAATCACTTTTGTTGGTGAAACTCCAAAATGTGTGTCAAATAGAAAAACTTTAGAAATGCTTTCAATTAATTAAACATAAGCAATCCTATTATGATCAGGCAAAAGTAGCTAAGGGTATTAAAAACAACCCTTTGCTCTTAATTGCAAATGCAAAAATATGATTTACCAACTCGCTTTGTACAAAAGATTAATACATTTTTTTAAGTTTGCAAAAACAAAATAATTGTAGAATATTGCTTTACCCCACTTATTGAGTGTAGCAAAGCATGCTGGATATTACAGCACCGTATTAACTCAACTATAGTTTGAAACATTATGCAGCATGTTATAAACACCAATACATACAGAAGTGCATATGCATTTGTAGTAAGCAATTTGGCTTCGATATAATTTTCTCTTGCCTTTGTACAAAGTAATCTAATTGAAATTGCCCCTTACTGGCATAATATTTAAATTAAATACATTCATTACCATTAACTGCTTCTACACGTATTTGCGCTGAATATACAATAATCGCTGCATTTTAAGTGAACGACTTAGTTGCGCTAAATAATAATTAAATAATTTATCGACATGATATGCAGAGGCAAACAAACACTTTTTTTTTGTTGTAGATTTTTAGATTTCTGCAACGCCTTACTTGTGTTTGTTGATTAGATTTGGAGGCTGAAAAGTCAACACTAATAAAACACACGCACGCAGGCAAACAAATTGATTCGCCAGCATATAAAATGGCATGCCGAACATATACTTATGCAAGTATATGCCCATACATATGTACATACATATGTATGTGCACATGAGATAAGCACCTAATAGTTACATTAGTTCATTCGTCATGTCAGCGGCTGGCGGCTGGCGGCAGAATGAGGTCATTATCTAATCTTTGCGCGCCGATTGAATGAAGCGATCTAAGCAGTGGAGCAGGCCTTTGTGCGCGTTTGGCGGGTGGCTGGCGAGACAAAAACAAATTTAAACCAAAACAAATATGCATTGCTTCTGTTGACTTGCAGATAAAACTACTATTTGCAAGTGTAACGAAAAGTGCTAACAGAATTTGTAAAATTGAAAACTAAGACTCAGCAGTCGCAGCAGTAGGCGAGCAGAGAGCCAGGCTGCAAACGTTGCAAGTGAAGCGCACGCACGCACGCAATCGATCTAAGTTGTTGGCCTTTTGCTATGCAGCTGTGATTTACAATGTGCGTCTGAATTTGTTTCGGTATTTGCTTTTCTAGTTTCTAGTATAATTTTTTCCTATTATTATTTTTTATTTACTTCACTAAAATTTTTTTTACTTGGTTGGTTAATTTTTTTGCGTTTTTCGATTATTCTATATAGAAGTGATCGCTGCACACTAAATCAGCTTTGCATATTCATACAAATCTACTAATACATATATATGTATATCCATTTTCACTCCTCCAACAGTGAGCCAGTCGGTGGTGTTGCCGAACAGCACTCACGCGGCCATACTTTATCAATGCAATAGAATTTCGAAAAAATCAGAGTGCATAAATTTTCATATCGAATGACCGACCGACTCTGCCAAGTTTAATATATCTTTTTCGGATTGCTGTGCATGTGCTTTTTTACACACAAACACACATATCTGCTATATATAGTTGCGTGTGCGCCTCGTAAATATGCATTAGGAAATTCCATTTCACCTGCCACAATGCCGCTACGAAGCACTGCAGTCCATGCAATTCAACGCTCTGCGATTGGATCTCACTTTGCACTGCGCTTTGTTTTTCTCCTTTTTTGTTTTTTGATTTGTTACTTCAGCAAGAGATGCTGAGATGCTTTCGCGTTGATAAGTGAGTTAAAAAAAACATTTTACAAGCACAAGAGGAATGTATTTTAGAGGTGAAGCGGGGGGAGTGCTGGCAACTTTTTTTGGCTCATATTTTTCTCCTTTTGTGATGCACGTGGCGCGCAGTGTATGACTAGTTGCAATGGAAATCTAAGAAAAAACAGCAAGTAATGTTGCAAACATTTATATAAAAAAATATTAATTGAATGACGATTATATATATTTTGCTAGCAAGCAACGATGGAAAAAGCGGGTGGTGGAAAAACACCCGTCAATCAATTAATGCTGATTTCATTATACTAAAACTATGTAAAATAAAAATAGCACTTTCTTCAAGTACTCAGCCTGCCTTTCTTACCGTGGTGTTCTCCACATCCAAAGAGAAATAGTTCCAAATAAGCCAATACTTTTTCTGCTATACAAATAGAAATGCAAATAAGAACACGTATAAGAAAACGAACAACCTGTTTCTAACCGTGCAGTTTTTACTAAACACTGCATTGAAAACCTTAAGGCTGGCTACCAAGTAAATGTCATCTGGCTTTTCGGAGGCTTTTAATAGCGGCTCTCATGAAATACTACTAAGCAAATTATCTTATTTCGGATTCCATTCCGCCTTCTTAAAGCGGGCATATATATAGGGTGGGCCATATAGCGTTTGCTTTTTGAACCACCTATATTTTTGAGAATGGTAACACAAATGACATGTCAAATGTGTTCATAATTTACTTAAAGGTTTGACATTTACGAAATGGGACGCTAAACGTCCTGTCCAGGTATCGTTTGCCGTTCTTCAGTCAACTTCTAGGTAAACTTATCTTTACAATTTTTATTAATGATATTATAGAATCTACATTTTCTCTTTTCGAAATCTCTCTTCAACGCTGATGATCTTAAAATTTACTCCGCCACATCGAATGTTAAGGATTCAGTTTGTCCTCGTGGAACGTAAACTACTTTTTTTTTTGTTACAGCTGGATACATTCCTTTTTGTTTGTGATCAATATTAATACCATTTAAACTCATTTTTTGGTAGTTTGAACCTTTAAAAAACTAAGTAAGCGGATTTACTAATATATAAGCAGCAAACTAACTATAGTTTCACGTGGATATGAACTTTCCCAAATAAATTTTACTATCGGCTGTGTTATAATGCAATAAAAGTTTCCTTGCGCATAACTACCCTAAGCGGGCATTTCTTCTAGTCGGGCAAATATACGATTTCTTTGTTCTACAGAGTGTGTTTTAGCCCCGTGCGTCGTTTTTTGCCGATTGGGCTTATTTCGATTTATTATTCAGATTTCTTGGAAAGAGTGAAAATGTACAAAAATAAAAAAAAAAATACGAATGCGAGCAACCGAGGTTTTTTTTATGAAAATTAAGCCTTGTCGGATGGATTAACGCTTACAATAATCTAAGATCAACCGCCATAGCCGACTACCAATCGATAGCGCCCGGGTTCGAAACCCGTAAGTACTAAAGACAAAATAGTATAAACGAGTTTTTTTCATAGATATCGCCCCTAGCCAGATAATGGTAAACCGCCGTAAAGATTTTTTTTGTCATGGAAAAGTTCTTCATAAGAAACCGTCTACCGCTCGGAGGCATCATAATCAATTTGTGGAACAACATCAAGACGCATATCACAAACCGGAGGAAGCACCTAAGCCCCAAACCATAGCTTGTCATCAATTATCACGTCCAAAAGCCAAAAGCACAGGTTTGGATTTATGCGCCACTCTAGTAATGCATAGTAGCAGTAACTCAGCACTTCTGGACTTCAATATCTTTTTGAAAAGTCTCACAGAATAATTTGATTGATCACTTTGCATCTAACTAAATAACTGAATAAAAGCGCTCCCATTTTTTTGAGGTTAAAGCCTTCAAAAAACCATTTTTCTCGTTACATTTCGCTTATTGTTTTCTAAACTCAAAGACCAAGGAACAACAATAAAACTTCTTACGTATTCGAATAACTCCACTTTTGATAAAATCTTAATAATAGTAAGCAAATCAGTTTGAAAAATTACTCCACTTCACTCTTTTGAAATACGCCACCAATCTACTAAGTCCAATCACAATATGCGCCTGCAGTGCAACCACAAAGCATTGAAAATTATGTGACAGGCATATGACCACCTGCTGCTCTAAACACATTGCGTTTGTCTCTTCTTTGTGTGTATATGTGCATGTGCGCTTGTACGTGTGTGTGTAAAGACAACAAATGAGTGACCTCAGCGTGCACCGTTGCCGTGGCCGCGACTGCTTTCGTCTCGGTCAATCCCATCAACGATAAAGCCTACAAGCGGCATACAGAGCATGCCAACAACAATGTGGGAATATGTTTGAACCACAGCGGTGGCCAATTGATTAAAGCGATTTGCGCGATACTTGCATCGATTCGTCGTTCAGACGTTCAGTTGTTCCAGCGATCAGGCAATCAGACAGGCGGCAAATCGTTAGCTAAATCTGAAATGTAAGAAGACAAAAAAGCAAAATAAAAACACAACAAACCACCGAAAAGGAGGAGGGGTAAAATGCACCGCGACGCCTTTTGTGTGCGCGCAATCAACTCACATGTTAGAAGAACATTACCAGCGCGCTATCAGGTTGCAAGTGAAAGGTTCAGCGAAATTTCACACACTAGCTCAAAGCAAAGCAAACAAAACCCGCGTGCGCGTGCACTCGCGTTCATGAACATAAAAATTTCTATGCAGTCAGTCAGTTCCTCCGCGTATGTCCGCATTTATTGATTTTGTTTTGCAATTTCATCTCTCTGCCAGTTTGCGCCAACTTTATGGTTGGCACAACCAAAAACGGCAGCACCGCAAATACTGCACGTACGTTCGCATGCGGTAAATGTGTAAATATGCCGGTGGCAACGCATGCCACAATCGCACAAATTAATTTCAAATAATCGACGAAACATGAGCGCATGCTCATGCCACTTTGTTGGCAACTACGCTGTATTGCTGCTGCTGCTGCTGCTGCCTACTAGTACTCGTGTATGCTTAACGCCATCTTCTGCCCCCGTTAGTAGCTTCAGTGGCATTCAATTGTCTGTTTAGTGTCTCTTGTTGCCTCTATCTGGCCGGCAGTTGCTAGTTGTTGAATGTTGTTGGCTGCTGCTGCTGCTGCTGTCTTTGGTGCATTGACTTGCCACTTGCGGTCCGATAAACGTTAAACGGCAATTGTAGCGGTGCCACTGCCACCAAATTGGTCAATAAACCCCCGAACGCAACGCTTTCCAATGCCAAATGTAGCCAGCAAAAAATCGAACGAACGGACAATAGCAATCAATAGGCGGACACGCGTTCAATAAAATGATGTTAGCTATGCTAGACGGCGATTTGGAACAGTGAGGCGTGAAATATATGAAACTGTAAGCACGCAAAGAAAACATATTTTAATAAGCAGCTATGTAATATATATTTCTTTGTTTTGCGAATATTATTCTGGTATGTAGCATTTTAAAGATTTTTTTACACAATTTTACTTGGTACGCATATTGTTTAACGTACGCATATCGGCCTCTAGATTTTTTTCTTACTGCACTGCACAGTGAAATGTTTTGCCGCCAAACAGTTGTGTTGCAAGAAGTATACGGAAAAATTCTCCAATTCAACAAAACTCAGCGTGGGAGTTGGGCACGAATATGAGTACACATTTTTTCAGCAATATGCACCTTATCATTTGCACTTTCGAATGAAATTTAAGATCGTTAAGCTTTAAAGCTTCTTAGTTTGAAGATTGCAGCTTTAAACCAAAAGTTAGTGATCCACGCTAGCTTTCACCATGATTTCGAAGTAAACCGAAGATATTGAAAAGATGAGTGTAGATTATGAAAAGCTTTTCGTGGCAGCAATACATTCGGAGGTTTGCCATTGCCTACCGAGGGGCGAAAATACTTTAAGAAAGAACTTTTTCTATCATTTTGTTTTTTTCATGCAGTGTGTGGTTAGTCATTGTGGTCTGTCATTGCTTGCTTATTAGCAACCGCTTTAAGAAACACTGTTTTTGTAACGGGTGCCTCACATCCACTGTGGGCTTCGAATCTGAACCAATCGAAACGCAATCACTTTTTTGTTGTTTGTTCTCTTTCATTAAAGTTTTCAGTCACAAAGCTCTCAGCCACAAAGTAGTGATCTGTGTTTGTTTTAATTATGCAGTGTTTACAAATTTATTAAGAGTTAAAGCTCTCGAGCAAACTTAGCGCTTCATACTATGTTTCAGCATGTAAAGCTTTAAAGCTTGTAAAAACTGCAGCTTTCAGACAGAAATATGTTATTTTGCGTTGATGGATTTACCTTGTTTATTAATCAAATATAAAGGGGTGTATATTTTTATGAAGATTTTAAGCTTTTAGAAATGTTTTGCTTTCAGCTAAAAGCTGCTTTCTCTGAATTGAAAGCTCTTTAACAGCAATGCAAGTCCCGATCCTTCTATCTTTTATTTCTGAATTATAAAGTGTCAGGAGGTATGTAAATATTGGTCTGATTCTAGAATGCCATAAAAAAAACTAAATTTTAGTGAGTCTAGTTTTATTCTTTCCTTAAAAAGCCTACATAAACTCTTCTCACAATAGGTTTTCTCGCTTTTCATCTACTTCACCAGCTGTGCTTGCCGCTTATCACACACTGTAAATACCTTTCATTTTTACAAATTATGCGGCGAAAGAAACAACAAGCTTACGCTTGGCCGTTGTAGCTGTTTTGACTGTTGCCAAGACGCATGTTGCTCTCATACGAATACTCGCACACACACACACTTAGTTTTTCTTCATCAACATTTATTGTTAATGTAATAGTTTATACAACTGCAATTGCCTTTTACGTAGCTGGCAGCAGCTTCACCATTTTTATTTTATTTTATACGAGTTAGAATTATTCACAAGTGAGTGTGTGTGCAGGCGCATGGATTTGTATTTGTATTCCTTCACACCATAATTCCTTCATATATCTAATAAAAGCTCACAAATGCAAGAAATGGGATGATAAAGAGTGGAATTGTGATGCATTCGGAGCATAAATCCCATCTTCTATACTCACATACTTACATACATACATACGTTCATATAAATGTATGTGCCCAGCTCCCGCCCTAATGGGCTATTGACTGTTTTACGCCTGTTTCTATAACTGACAATATCTGCTGGTGAGTAAGTAGCAGCAGTGGCAACGTGGCAACATTTTTCGAATATTCTAAAAGTGAGCGCAAAGCTCTTTGCTTTGCTGCAAAAGTAGAAATGTTGCAAATACAACCATAACATTACAGCGCACTCCTGTTCCTCTACTCATGTCTCTTCAACGCATTCTTGCCATCATCCATTCAACCGCTCTTTCAACGTGCTGAACCTCACTTCCTCCCTCTTCCCTTTCCTTTCCCTTCCCCGACGACTTTTTCGCAAACTGCAGCGCGCTTTATATGGTGCGCTTTAGCTAATTAATTCCCATTAAACGCTGGCTGATTGTTCACAGCAGCAGCAGCAGCAGTGGCAACAAACACAACAACAGCAACAGCAACGCCGGCATTAGTTGAAAAAAAACCAACACCAATAAAAATATTCACAGTTGTACATTATTATTGGACATTGTTGATGTTAATGGCGTTGCAACAACATTGTTTTTGTTTGATTTTTGTTGTAATTGTTGCCATTGTTTTTGTCATTGCTGATAACTTGTCGTTAAAAATGGTTGTTTATTTTAGTTGCCTACTGCTGTTGACTCATTAAAGCAATGTATTTACTATTGTTGTTGGAATGTTTATTATGTTTGTTGTTGATTTTCATTTTTTTTTTTTACTATTTTTTGTTATTTTTTTGCATTGCTTCTCAACGCATTTATTTTAGTTGCTGATTTTCGCCTTATTTTCTCTCTGCTTCATCGCTTCTTTCTTTCGTTTGAAGCTACTGGCCATATTTATTGCTGGTGTTGTTGGCATGTTGCAGTGGCATGCCACAAATATTTTCAAACACATTTCCATTGAATTGAATTGCCCAAGCAACAACGCCACCGCAATCGGCTTGTCTCTGCAGTAGCAAATGCAATGGCAAGTGTATCAAGCAATTGTACAGTGTCTGCCAATAAACAGAAGTACCATCAGCTGCCTAATTTCTCATTGGTAGGCCTTTGTTTTTATTGTTTTTAATACACGCTTACGAGGATCGTCCACTTTTTCACGTTCTAAACTTCGTTTGTAGATAATTTTGAGCCGCAGTGGTGTAGGTGGGAAATCAAAGACTAAAGACAATTTTTGGAATTTTTTCGGTAGCGCACTGTAAATAGCGTCAAAAAGGAACATAATGCGGTTTTAATATGCCACTTGGAAATTAAGTGCATTCTGCTATATTTATTTATTTTTTTCTTTTTTGTAATGCGAACATATGTATTTCCCGAAAAGCTAATCTCCTATATATAGCTCTTCGGTACTCATACTCGGTAGTCATCTGTTAGTTGGTCATTCGTAAATTAATTTTTTTTTGTATTAATTTGTAGTTACTATACATTTTTCTTCCACACAAATTAATCTGTCTTAATGTTTATCCTTATAGTTCTAAGTATGTGCGTATCGTTTGGCACCATGCAGCCTTCGGCATTTACTACTTTTTTCTTACCAAACTAAATGCATTGTGATATTTATTTACCATTTTCTTTATTTATTATTTCTTTTTTTTTTTTTTTGCTACTTAGCTATTATTGCTGTTATGTTTTTGTGCTGCCTCCTAAATACTCGTATTCGTACGTGCGCCTAGCAATGCAAAACAATTAGCCAGAAATTCGCCTTCCAATCGCAGTACAAAATATATGCGATATGTGCGATAAAAGAAATCAATTCAAACTTTTTGCTGTCAATGCCCGTGGATGCTGCGTGTTCCTTTACACTTATTCCATTCTTTTCCTTCCTCTGCTTCCATTATTGCCTGCCTTTCTTTCGTTATTATTCCTCAGATATTTGAAGTGCACCTCTGCGCTGTTGCTCTGTTCTTTTTCCAATTCACCTGAACATTTTTTCCTTCTTTTAATTGCATTTGAATCAATAATTCTGATTTCGTTTTCCCTCTTTATTTTTTTCTTTTTGCAGATCAACATTGCCGTTCAATGCCTGAGTACGGACTTCAGCAGTCAGAAGGGAGTTAAGGTATGTTGATAACTTATCGAAAGTATTTAAAGAATCCAAGTGTTTGTATGAGAATATACAACTTTTTTTGTATAAAGGTGAACTAGTTGGGTAATATGGTGGTGAGTTAAAGTAACGTATTGGTATTTATACTTATGGTACATATACATACATGCACGTATACACCTTTATTTTCATAATAGCAGCGCGATGAATTGCAAATTATTGAGTTTTTATTTATTTGTTACCTAATTTTTTTTTTTTTTGTTTTTGGTATTATTTGGTTTTTGAAAAAATATATGAAAACCAAATAAACCACAGTGCCAAACTTCGTGCGGAATTCACAAATTTAAAAATTTCTAATTAAGTTTTTAGCCCCAATTTTTGAAAAATTTTTAGAAATCTTAGAGAAATTTTAGTTTAAAGTGGCTCAAAATTCGCGTTGATTTTCGATATTTTTTTTTGTTTTTACGCTGCTATGCATTTTCTTCCATAGAACGAATGCCCAATTGTTTGTTTTTTTTATGTGGAAAAATACGCAACTCCAAATTTTACTTATGATACCACAATTTAATGGGCTATAAAACTGATATTCGAAATTTTAACAGAAATTCTGATTAAAAAGTTCAAAATTTTGATGAAAATTTTGTGGGTTTTTTACATAGTTTTTGTTTTATACAAAGTTAAAAATTTTAAGTTACTTATGTGGTTTTTATTGTGTGTAGTATGAAATATGATTTTATGAAAGAATAAAAAAAATTATTTTAGAAAATAAATAAGTAATCAAAACTTTGGCTCTGCTATTTTGCACAGTTATTCAACCATATACCATAATTTCTGTGAGTGTGAAAGTTGTAAGTAAATTTGAAAATTGTGAATTTATTTAACTTATAAATTTATTAATCAAATTTTTCCAATCTACATATATTATAAGCCGTGAACAAGTTTTAAATAGGGAAATAATATTTCATCTTCACCAACTGCAATCTTAACATGCCGCTGTTACACAGATGTTAAATGTTCACATGCCAAGAATGAATTGGCCTGAAATAGCACAACCTTCACAATTGAAATAATTTGTTAGAGCACATTGTAAAAAGTCTTAAGAGCTAGCTGAAAATGTTTCAAATCAAGAGAATTTGTTATATCGAAAAATCGCTTCTCTGTGAATAGAAGGGTCGTGATTTTACCGAGGAGATTACAAATTCTCATACGCTCTAGAACAATAAATAAGTTTTTCTTAGCAGCATAATACCTTCCATGATATATGTAAATGAACTCAGCCCGAAGCTCACATTAACTCTCCTTCTCCTTAGCTGGAGCTACTCTATCGATACCCATATTATAGTAAATATTACTATTGCTGGAGTTAGAGCATTGGGACCTTAATATCTCTTTTTCCTTTTTTATATATTATGAGACTTTAATAATACTGTTGCTACTAAGTTTCAATGACAGTCACATCGAATTTTGAATTTCTTCAAATTTTTATGTCCCTAACTGAAAGGTGGAATTTATTTGAGTGCCTTAGCAGTAACTCGCATCAAATCTAAAAAAGTACACCACTTTAATTGATCTACTAACCTTATTTAAATAAAGATTTTATATTGGCTTCCCGTTACATTTTTTTAACTATGCTTCACACGGTTAGATAATCGTATTCCTCACTTCAGTCAATCAAATTTTTACATCTCCCCAAATGTAGCTGAAAACACAAGGGCTATCCCTAAACCTAAACCTCCGGCAGTTTTTTTTTCACTCTCCCATAAGCAATAAAAAATCACGCGCATCAGCTACCCCCACACGTTATGCCTTCCTCTGCATTAATGATTCGCAGTCAATTTGTTCGACGACAGTTCAGCACAAACATCATTAGGATAGAAGGGATCGATTATTTATAAACATACCTACATACATGTGCATGCATGTGTTTATGTATGTTTGTGTACGCGTGCACAGTGCAGTCAATGAAGTGTAAATCAAGCAGATACTGAAAAGAAAAGGTGTTACTCTTTTAAAGGCCCTATCCGATATTAAATATCATGTAGCAATGCTAACAACAGCAACAACAAAAAGTACAAAAGCAAATTGGAAAACACCCACCTGAATAGGTAAAATGGAAAAGTGATGGATAAAAGAAAATGATAGAAGCAAGTAAAAGATTTTCTGAGTCAATTATTTTTGAGGTGATACGTAAAGGCTAAGGGAAAATCACACTTTTGTCTAAACCTTTCTGATATCATCTGGATACGATTTCTACCCTAAAATTTGTGCACTTTAGCTATTGTGTATTTTGGGGCTCCGAACACTAAATGACAGCTGACTTATGTGAGCACATAAAATATATCGCTTTAATGCGAGTCAAAAATAAAACTAAACAACAAGTGAGAGAATAAGTGCACTTAGTTTGGAATATTCAGCCACCTGCAATATAGGCGGGTGCGCAAACATTGATATGAAAAATTTGGAAAAATTCAGCAGGCAACATAATATTCATAAAAAAAGAAGCATAGATAATTTCCATATCAAATGGATTAACTGCAGTAATATATTGAAGATATTGAATTCGATTAAGCAATGGTGAACACACGGGGTTAAACGATGCCGGGTAACAATAAACGATGAGAGTGCATAAAATAAGAAAAAATTAAATTAAATACAATAAACTGAAATAGAATAAATCTAAATTAAAAAAATGAATAGAATAAAATGGAAAGAAATGAAATAAAGTAAAATAAAATAAATTTAAATATAATAAAATAGCAAAATTAAGCAAAGGAAATAAAAACAAAACAAAACAAAAATCAAATAAAGCAAAAAACTTAAAAATATTTAAATAAATATAGTAAAATCATGAAACTAAATTAAGTTAAACTAAAATTTAATTAGATAAAGTATTTAAATAAAATAAAGTGAAAAAGAATACTTTAAAATAAAAAAATAAATAAAATGTAAAAATGATAAAAATAACAAATTATTAAGAAAAATTAATGAAACAAATATTAGTCGCAACGAAACTAAAATAAATAAGGGGAAAACTAAGAGAAATTAGATAAAATACTTAAGTTAAATAAAACGAAATAGAAAAGAAAATTAAAAAAGGTCAGAAAATTAAAAAAATTAAAACAAATTAAAAGAAAATTAAATAAAACAGAACAAAATAAAATAAAATTAAGTGAAATAAAAAAAATTAAAACAAAACATTAAGCAAAATAAAATGGAAAAATAATAAAAATGTAAAAAATATCAAAATTTAAAAAAATTAATAAAATAAAAATTAATCACATTGAAACTTGAATAAACAATGAGCAAACTAATAGAAACTAGACGAAATAAATTAAATAAAACAAAACAAAACGAAATAGAAAAATTAAAGAAAGTTTAGAAAATCAAATAAAATAAAAACAAATAAATAAAATAAAGCACTGCACGCCAAGCTGATCCTAAAACTTAGAAATTACTTCTATGGGAAGGCCGGAAACTCAGCACTTCACTATGCCGCCAGTGCAGCTGATGACAAATTTACTCCTCTCAGAATGATGCAGGAGTTTAACACCAGGAACACTATAACAAAACTGGACAAAGTTAAACAATGGTCACGAATGCCCATATATGGCGTATATTACAACGAATTGAAAAACCTGCATATCGACGCGAAACTGTCGCTCTTATGGCTAATCAATAAAGGAATTTTCACGTAAACCGAAAGTGCTATATTTGCTATGCAAGATGGAATAGTACTCACGCGAAATTACGTAAAGTACGTCATCAGAGAGCCCAATGCTCCGGAAGACATATGTCGTAGATGTGGCGACCACGGCGCAACTCTAAACCATCTTTTAGCTGGGTGTACGCTATTAACAAACTCCTTCTACTTTAAACGGCACAACGATGTTGCAAAAATTATACACCTGCGACTTGCTCAAATGTATGATTTTCACGGTGAGAAAACACCCTATTGAAGATATGTTCCAGAACCAGTGCATGAAGGACATGATTCTCTTTTATGACAGAACATCCTTACAAATACCACAAGAACTCATAATAGACCTGACATGTTTGTGGTAAATAAAAATGACAACACTGCGTTTGTCATAGGCATTGGTGTCCCATCGAACAAAAATATTCATAAAACATACACAGAGAAAATCAGCAAATACTCCGATTTGGGGATTGACATAAAGCGGCAGTGAAAACTCAGAAAGGTCTTTATATTGCCACTGATCATATCGGCCCACGGACTCGTTCTCTGACGGAAAACCTCAAGAAGCTCAAGTTGGAGAAACACCTTATCTATCAGTAAATTAGTATATATTTATTGTTACAATATTCACACCTGTACCTATTAGTTCTATTTTAATTTAGAGTACGATAGTTAAAAACGTATTAAAACAGTGTAAACATCTGACTTGCAGGTAAGCTGCCGCCAAGTTGTGTAAGTGCCTCCCAAAGATTGGGATATTTGAAAAAAAAAAAAAAAATTTAATTAAATTAAGTAGAATACAAAAATGAAGTAAAATATAATAACATAAAGTAAAATAGAATATAAAAACAAAAAAAAACAAAAAAATAATTGGCGCGTACACTTCTGTTAGGTATTTGGCCGAGCTCCTCCTCCTATTTGTGGTGTGCGTCTTGATGTTGTTCCACAAATGGAGGGACCTACAGTTTCAAGCCGACTCCGAATGGCAGATATTTTTTTGAGGAGCTTTTTCATGGCAGAAATACACTCGGAGGTTTGCCATTGCCTGCCGAGGGGCGACCGCTATTAGAAAAATGTTTTTATTAATTTTGCTTTCACCGAGACTCGAACCAACGACCTCTCTGTGAATTCCGAATGGTAACCACGCACCAACCCATTCGGCTACGGCGGCCGCCAGTATAGAAAATACCTAAATAAAAAATGAAGTAAAATAAAATAAGATCAGATGTAGAAATAGTAAAATAAGTAAGAAATTATAAAAATATAAAAAATAACAAAATATTACAAAAAAATTAAACAGAATGAAACTAGAATAAATAAGGAGTAAAATAAAAAAAACTGGCTAAATAAGTTAAGTAAAGTAAAACAAAATAGTGCAATTATAAAAAGTTCGGAAAATCAAATAGAATAAAATAGCAACAAATAAAAAATTAAATTAAATTAAGTAAAATAGAAAATTAGTAAAAAAAATAAAATAAAGTGAAATAGAAAATATAAAAAATAACTTCATATTAAAACAAAAATTAATAAGGAGTAAACTAATACAAACTAGATAAAATAAATGAACTAAAATAAAGAAAATAGAAAGCAAAATTTAAAAAAGTTCAGAAAATAAAGTAAAAGTTCAGAAAAAAAAAAATAAATGAAATAAAACTCAGTAGAATTAAATAAATATTTTTTGTAATAGCGTCGCCCCTTGGCAGGGGCAAATAAAAAATATTATTCAAATCAAAAGGAAAATAAAATAGATAAATAGCACAGTTGAAAAAGTAAAACTGAAATAATTTGCAATTTGAATAAATGAATGAAGCGGATAGTTAGAAAAACATACATACATATTTAGTATTCTAAGAAACTCAGCAGGTGCTGTTTTCGTGCTGATCGTAAATTGTCGCCTACAAAAAGCGAAACATGGAAACTATACATAATTTATTATATATCATTTGCGTTGGGGGAAAGTCGCGCTCACGCATAGAGATGCGTAGAAAGTTTGTGCGCATGCGCAGACGCCAACACCTCAGCCAGACACATTTTTAGCATTAAGCGTTTCAAAAAAATAAATGAAAAAAACAGCCTATATCGAACTTGAAATGGTTGCAGCATTGGTGCAGATGAAAAACTAAATCGGAATGCCATTGCTGCAAACGGTCTATAGTTAACGGCAAATAGTCATTGGCTACTGGTAAAAGGCATCTAAAAACAATGCCAGCAGTGTGGCAGTGCGTGTTGCGCGGCAATTAATCGCCATGTCGCAGACGATACACACACACGCATACACACAAATTGCTGACAACAAAAATGAAATGTACGAATCAATTTCCGCTGTCTGCGACAAACGCACACGCATCGCCACACAGCGGTGCGCCCAACAATAAAAACCAATATGTATGCACTTTAGAGTGTGCAGAAAAAGCGGTCTGATTGGCGGTCACACGGTCTAACTTGCTAAGCTCAAAGGCGGCTGGAGGCCGACGGGCTGACTAGCTCACCGAGGCATTGCTGCACTGGCTGATCCGGCGCGCCAGACACTCTGGCCGCCAGTGCTGCAAAAGGAAAACCACAACAACAACAACAACATGACACGCCGGCAGTATACATAGAAAACCGCTGTTCAATTTAAAGTTGCTCTTATTGTTGTATGGCTATTGATTTTGCTTTTACTGTTGTTGTTGCTGTTGCATGCTGCTTGTGTGCTGCAGCGCGTTGCCTACATATTTCTCATTGCGCGACGACTTGTTTTTATTGCTCGATTTTTGTGCGTGCAACAATGCTTGTTATTGCTATTGTTACTGTTGTTACACATCCTGCATGTTGCATGCATCATCATTTTACTGCACCATTTCTAAAAATGAAACCGTTGCAGATCTCTTTTTCGCGCTGTCGCCCGTTTGGTTGCGGCGCAAACGATTTGTGGCATGTACATGCGTTATGCGAGCAAAACAAAGCAAATAACAATAACAATGCAAATAAAAAGAAAAACAAAAACACAGCAATAACAGCAACATCCACAATATTATCACCAATGACAATGCGAATGCACGCGTTACAAGCAAGCGACACGTTACATTTCTGTCAATAGCAGCTACAACAGCTAGACAAATAAATATATTGATTTTGCGGCAAACACTTGCCACACTTGCAACACATGATGTGTAGCGCTGGCAATGCGTGCAACATGCAGTTAACTTGTTGCTGAACAATGGCTATATTTGTTTGTTTTTACTATAAATGCTGCCATTATCAAGCAACCTGCCACACTTGCCACGTTGGCTTTGGCTTTGTTGCAAGCTGAGCTGCACTTGCCAGTCTCGGGTGCAAGGTGTGAGGTTGTGGCAAATGCTTTCATGTTACGCTTACAAGCATGTAATGCTATTTAGTTGTTGTTTTAGGCACTTGACTTGCCGTGCTGTTGCTGCTGTTGTTGTTAATCTTGCTGTGGCTGTTGCACGGCTATAATTCTTTCAATGGATTGCATGTGTTGTTGCATGCTTGGCGTACAAATGCAATCTGTCATGTCGGCGCGAGGGACGCGCACGATAGAGATTCGACTTTTTATTAAATAACAACACAAGCAACAAAAGCAACAACAGCAAAGGAATTAAACATAAAGAACGAACGGGGCAATAAGAGCCAACAGAAATCAACTTGTAAATGACAAGTTGACCAAGAATGAGTGCAAATGCAAGGCAATAACAACAACAGCAACAACAAAAGTAATAACAACAGCAACCACAGTACAGCTGTTACAATGTCGAACCATGACAACTACAACAATTTCGCATGTCAAAGAAATATTATTAATGGCTTCAAAATGAAGTACGCATATGTCAAAGAACAACAACAACAATGGTGTCGCTAATGGAAATTAAACCGCAAAAACGACAAACAACTATAACTGCGAAGTCTACAACATGGCTTGTTAATAATGACAACTAGCAGAAAAATTTAAAAAAAAATCTAAATTAAATGATAAAAATGCAAAACAAAAGAAAATAGCTAAAAAAATATTGGCGCAAAGAACAACAGCAATAATAACCACTGAGAAGCATAGCGTGAAAAAATTCGACTTCAGCGACAAACTCGCAACAAGTGGGCGCGCTTGGCACTCTACACAACAGGCAACAGCCATGAAAGATTTATAATTTTTTGTTTTTGGTTTGTTTCTATAATTATTGTATTTCTTTGCAATAAAAAAGCAACAAGCAATAAAAGCTCCGGTGATAAGGGCGCAGGTGACAAACAGTGCAACAATAATAAAAGCAACAAGGAAGAGAGTTACAATACCATCAATATAAAAAATGTAGCATTAAACATAAGCAGGCCCATAACAACAATAAAAACATGAAAAAACACATGCGTATCACGCATGTATGCAATGATACAAAAAGCACAGCTCACTTTGCCTCTATATGCATATACGTGCAGCAACATTACATTTCTGTTTTGTGTTTTCATAAAACGTAGTAAATAATCATTAAATAAAAATTTACTCCACTGATATTGGTTTCTTAAAGCTCTGGTTGCACTCCACAGCGAAACAGTGAAATGAATGCCCTTAGTGCATGCTTCGAACAAGTCTTTGCTTCATTTAAAGTAGTACATTTTTATTCAAGTAATTTCCTGTTATTTTAATTACAAGTATTTACAGCCGAATGTGCTTGTGCGTGACTATCATTCGAGACCCATTGCCGGCATAAAAGATGCGTCTCTTAATAGCGGTCGCCTCTCGGCAAGGAATAACAAATCTCCGAGCGTATTTCTGTTATGAAAAATCTCCTCTAGGCTCCTTGTAGAAAGGCATCAAGACGCACACCACAAATAGGAGGAGGCACTTGGCCACACACTCAACAAATATGCACCAATTATATTATACAAATATTTTTCTTGATTGGCGCGACAACCAGTCGTTTCTTCCCGTTTAACCAGTGCCAGTAGGATACACCAAGTACAGCCGAGTCATGCTCCACCTGATATTGCAAATGCAGAGGAGGTATTCCTCTTCCTCTGCTATCACCAGCTGGTACCGCATCGAAAAGCTTCAGAGCCTGATCGTTTGTATCCATTCGAACGGTATGCCGAGCCAACGAAGCCACTAGACTATGTCTATGTTGTCGTAAAGCTCATACAGCTCATTGTTCCATCGCCTAGAAAAACTCGCCGTCGCACATATGAAAAAGGTCCAAAAACTTCCGCAGAATCTTTCTTTCAAATACTCTAAGGGACGCTTTATTGGGTGTTGTCCTTGTCCAAGGGGCATGCTGAGATCCTTAAAAAGTTTTTGTTTTATTATACACATACAACTATATATACATATGTATAAGTATGTACTTGAAAGACCGCAATCCAAAGCATTTTTCCTTTCACCTATTTTGATTTATTTGAAAGTCAAGTTTTCAAAAATTCATAATTTTACATTTTAGATTTTTTGCTATTCCTTGCGATACGCTTTATATAACCAGATCGGCGTTTTTAGAGCTTTTCAATTTTTCACACAAGTGTATATGTGCTGATGATGTACTTATTTATATATTGCAGCTGTATTGTAATTGGAATCAAATATATTTAATTTATTTCACGAAATATTAATTGGCAGGATATTAGAATATTCATTTCTTATTTTATGTGATACTTTTCAGTCGGTCCGTAGCTTAATTGAACAAGAACATATTATTAAATTACAAACAACCCGCATTCAACAAGATATATATAGATGGTTTCGATTTTATCTGCTTTGAACAGTGTCTGAAATGTCAACTGTTAAGGGGGGAAGCTGGTCTAGAATTTTGAAAAAATCGAAAAATTTTTTTTTTTCTTAAAAGGTGCTTTAGGGTCTTAGAAATAATATACCAAATGAGGGATGCCAGCAAAAATGTCTAAATGCCCAAATTTTTCATTCGACGGCAGTGCCTCGCAGGTATGCCCCGAACGCTATTTACAACTTTAAACGCGTTTTTCTCGAAATCACTTTTTTTAAACTGGCCGAAGACATAACTCGAACAAATCTTTACCGATTCTTACGAAATTTTGACAATACATTCGAAATACCTTTCTTCGGAGACGTACGTAGGATTTTTTATTTATATTACATAGTTTTTTTTTTAATCAACAATTTTATGTCGTTCTTTATAGTGAAAATTGTAACTTTTTGTTCAAACGTGCACCATTTCGCGAAAAAACAAAATATCGAAAAAATCCTACGTACGTCTCTTTCTGTTGTTATATAGAAACTAAAAAAATTTTATTTTTTGATCCAGGACAAAAATTAAGGAGTTTACGTCTTCGGCAATGGACCCACTAGAAAAAAAGGCGCCTTAGGAGAACTGCTGGACAGCGGCCATTTTGAAATTAATTCAGACGAAAAATTTTGTATTTGTACCATGAAAGCTATATTATTAAACCTATTTCACAGATTTTCGATTGATTCCTTTGTTGAGTCAAAATAAATTCATAAAATATGCCCATTTTTTGCGCTCTAGACCAGCTTCCCCCCTTAACACTTTACAATTCGTAATTTTAATCTTTTCAAAGGGGGTCCGTACATGCGCTGGGTTCACTAGACGAAAATGATCCATTACCGCTTATGAAAAGAAAATCTCTTCCTCTTATATCGGGTGTTTTTTCAAGATCTTGAGAACTAAAAATGATGATACAAAACGGAAATATGGTTGGAATATATTCTTTTTATTATAATCCGGTAGATGATTTCGTGGCATTTATTTTTTGAATAGAATATCCGGCTTATGTCCTCCGCGGATACGAGTTACATGGTCCATTCCATCACTCCAAATTTTGAAAACTTTTGCAATAAATCTGAATAATAAATCTAAATACGCCAAATCAGCAAACATGCGATGCAAACGACAGCTTTAACCATTTGGCTTCAATTCTTGGTTGTCTGATAAATACTAAATCAGAACTCCTTATGAATGTAAAAAATTTGACCTAATTTTTAATAAGTTTAATGAAAACGAAATTTCACAGTACAATAAAAGCTAACTGTAAATTTATATGAAGGAATAAAAAATATTTGTGTGACTGTCGAATTTACTTTGGAATTGAGTATTTGAATAACAAATTAAATGCTCAAAAGCTTTTGGTGAATAAAAACAGGAAATTTCCAAATCGGTTTTACAATAATCAGGTATGAGAGAGTTTCACAGCGTTGTGGAATGTGCCTTTATTACAAATATTTTTCTAACAATTTAAAATCTGCCTTCTTTAACGTTTTGAATAATTAATCAAATAACGAAGAATAAATCATTTACAGTAAGTGCTTCAGCTGCTAACTCCTACATTTATATAAAAGGATGATAGTGATGGTCTAGATGTGCACTAAAAGTATCATTTAAATTTTTTTTACATTTTCTTATTAATTGTTTTTTTTTTATTAAGTTATTTTAATTAATTTTATTTTATTTCGTTACTTTGTTTTATTTTACTTAATTTTATTCTAATTCAGATTCTTTCATTGATTACTAAATTTTATTTTAATTAAATTGATTCATTTTTATTTAGTTATTTAATTTTTATTTCAGTTTATTTTAATTTCTATTCATTTACTCATTTGGTGCTATTGTTTTTTTATATTTTTATTTTATACTATCTCGTTTTATTTTTATTATATCATATTTAATTTTTTGTTTATTCAATTTAACATATATTGTTCTTTTTTGTTTGTAATTATTTTTTATACTTTTTTTTTATTATACTTTTATTTTATTATACTTTTATTATATTTTTATTTTATTATACTTTTAATTGTGTTTTTTCCTGATGTTTTATCTTATCGTTTAACCATTTTATATTACTTTTATTTTATTTTTATTACTTTTTTTTTGGATAAATATTTTATTTAATTTAAAAAAAATTTGTATCTTTTTTAATTTCTACTAATATTTTTAATATTTTTTTACTCATGTTTTATAATATTTTTTATTTTATTTTGGAGTGTTTCATTTTTTATTTTTTTCTCATCTTATATTATCTTAATTTTGATGTGTTATATTTTTATGTCTTTATCTTTTTTATGTCTTTTTATTCTTTATTTTTTATTCTTATCATTTTAATTTATTTAATTTAATTAATTTATTCTATATTATTTTCTTAAATTTTATTTTAATTCAGTAAATCAGTGTTAATTTACTTATTTACTTAAGGTATTTAATTTTTATTTGGTTGGTTTAAGGGTGACCCCGCATCGGAGTGCCACATAGACCGCAAGTTGGGTCCGTTGTGTTGCCCTAGAGCTCATTATGCTATATGATTTCCCCACCTAACCGAGATTTTTATTGTAGATTTTGGTCAAAGATATTAATTCGTTTCAAGAATTTGATGAGAGGTTCGAGAGTACTGAAAGATTGTCAATTGTTGGAGAGCCTAGAAGAGCGAGTCGACTTCTGGCTAGACCGACACAACTGCACAGCAAATGTCTGTTCGATACTTCCTCATCTTCGTCCTCGCAGTATCTGCACAGGTCGTTTTGAGGAACCCCGAGCCGACGTGCGTGAGTGCCCAAAAGGCAGTGGCGGTGATAAGAGATATTATATGCCTTAGTTCGTGTTTCGAAAGACTTATAAGGTTTTTTGTCTGTTTCAGATTGTAGGATGGCCAGATTTGTCTGGTCGTAACGCAAGTAATTTTTATTTAGTCTTAAATTTTATTTTAATTCAGTAAATCAGTTTTAATTTACCTATTTACTTAAGGTACTTAATTTTTATTTAGTAGTCTTCTAATTTGTATTATTTTACTCAATCAATAATATTTAAATTTTAATTTTTTTACTCAATTAATAATATTTAATTTTTAATTTTTTTACTCAATTCATAATAATTAAATTTTAATTTTTTTATTGTGTTGTCTTTGTTTTATTTTATTTTATTCCTTTTTTTAATAGTAGAATTTATTTTTTAAACTTATTTTTATTTATATGTTTTTACTGATATTAAATTTAATTTTTTATTTTAGTATACTTTATTTCATGTTAACTCAATTTACGTAATTGTTTTCATTTTATCTTATATCTTATTTTATTTTTTATTTTGTGTTTTATATAAAATTTAATTTGTTCATTTTATGTTATTGTACTTAATTTTCCATTTAATTTTACTTTCATTTAGTTTTAATTTTTAATAGATTTTAATTGAGATATTTAATTTTATATTTTGTTTCATTTAAGTTTAGGCTATTTTACTCATTTATTGTTTTTTTGTTATGCGTTATCTTGTTTTATTTATGTTTTTTTTAATTTTATCTAACTAATTTTTATAACTTTCAAATTGAATAAATTTGTGTATGTAGCTTTATTTAGTTATTAAAATTTTTATTTTATCTTCCTTTTGGTATTAAATTTTTTATTTTGGCTCGTCTTATTTGGCTCTTTTTTATATAAATTGCATTGTATTAACATTTCTTGTTTCCTTAGTATATCTTTTTTATTTTTATTTTTTGTTTTTGTTACCTTTTATCACTTTTATGTTACTTTCTGATTTTTATTTAGTTACATTAATTTTATTTTTTTAATGATGTTTTATTTTATTTCATGTCATATTTTGTTTATTTTATTCAATTTGTTTTATTATTTTCTTTTATGTTAGCTTATTTAATTTTTTAATTTAAATTTTTTTATTATACTTTATATTATTATTATTTTTTCATTTTACTCTTTTTATTTGCTTTTGAATGTGATTTTCCTATTTTAAATAATTTTACAATCTGTGTTCACAATTTCGATATAATTTAACTGTTATTTATTTTATTTTCCTCTATCATTGCAGGGTCTGCCGCTACACATTCAAATCGACACATTCGAGGATCCGCGTGATGCTCAAGTCTTCCATCGAGGCTACTGCCAAATTAAGGTCTTCTGCGATAAGGTAAGTGCAGTTCTTATAATTCTATTACTTGATTGCCCTCGTATCGAACACCACCACATCCAAAGCACAGCAGAATATTATGCAGCTTGCAACAAGTGCTAATGTCTGCATCAGCAGGATTATACATAATATTTAATCACAGCTTCCATGCAAACGAAGCAACAACAAAAAAACTTCAGATGCTAGCGGACAGTGACTGGTGACTGGGGCTTGACACTCAGTGACAGTTTCGGTAGGCGTCAATCAATGCCAAGTGGCAGGTAACACAACGCATACGCACACACATATCCAACCATCTGCGCTGGCCAACGGTATGGCATAAAGGGTGCGTCGCGTCAGCTACACACACAGTCGCATATAAGTCCATAAAGATATTTACAGCTAGATATTCATACATCCGATTTGGCTGTCATTTCATCATCAGCGTCGCTCAAAAGGATTAAAAAATGCAATTTCGCATGCGCACTATGCGTACATACATATGTATGAGTGTGTAAATGAATGCAGAAAATTACCCCGTAAAGATTATAGCGCGTCTGTGGCTGTGTGCGCGAACGCGCTATGCAGTAATATGTGTTTACAAGTTTTTAATTAAAAATTTTGACAGCCGCAAATGTGAATGTCCGTGGCAAGTAGCCGTATGGCTGACACGCGTCTGTCGCACCTAACTGTATGCCGCTGTTGCAGCGAGTGCCTTTGGCTGGGAGTAGCTGTGACTTTTGATTTGATTGACATTCGGCAAGCACACTTGCACGCAGTCATACAATTAAAACTAAAAGTCTGTCACAATGCAAGAAAAATTAAAAATCAAGAAAACGAAAAAACGAAAAAATCAAGACATAAAAAAATGTGTTGCAAATATTATTGCGTAAGCGGTTAGTGACAGCTATGCAACTGCCCCAACCGCAATTCCTACACGCACTTCACGTTATTCTACATACACATCAGTGTGCCTCATTTCGTCTTCTTTTGCTTCACACTCCTCTGCATGCGATTGCGCCCCGCCGTTTCACTTTTGCGCTCGGCTCCGCCTACCCACACAGCTACACATATCAACGTCACTTCCTTTGCGTATAAAAGTTCGTTGCCAAAGTCTTGCGTTTCGTTACGGCCACACAACTGTTGCAACGGGCTATTGCATAACTGCATAAGCATTACGAGCGCGCGCTGCTTATTGTTGCAACTTGACAGCGGAATCTGTGTCGCCTTCACTTTTGCTGCCCTTTTTCGGTTGCATATAAATAAATCGTATAGATGAGTATATATTTCAATAAATGCACGAAAGGTGTATATAATATTATACTTATATATATGTATATATTTTTTATGTGCCTTTAAGTAGAGCACCACGCTCGCCTGCCCCTACCCCTTATCCGTCCAACCGTCCGTTCATGTGGTCCACCTTGCCGTGTCCATTCATGCCACACTGACGCGTAATGTCATTGAATCCATTGCGACATTGCGGTGTCGTTGCCGTTGCGGCTGCCGTTAAACCCTTTCGTGCTGCTGTTGTTGTTGTTGCTTTATTATCAATGTTATGGTTATTGGTGTAGTTGTTGTTCTGCTATGTGAAATTAATACGGCAATCAATGCAAAGCAATCCATTGGCGCGCATTTCGTTCCGCCTCGTGGCCGTTGAGTGTTGGCCGGTGCAACAGCCTACCTTTGCAGTGCGATCGAATGTTCGCCTACCTGATTTATTTCGTCCGCTTCATTTACAGATAAAGCAAAATAATGATAGTTAAGAAAAAATACAATATTGGTGTAAAGATTGCCTCCTGTCCTTCCCGTTTGATTGTCGTGGGGTTTTTGGGATTTTTTTCTCTCACGTAACAAGTGGGCGCTTAACGAAAGAAGCAGGTGTAGAGCGTTTGAGCCGAAAAGTAAAAAAAAAAAAACAAATGAAAAAAGTTACATTTTTGTATGTTATAAGCGCCACATACGTATGAGTGAACGTGTAGATAATACATACTTATTTCTGATCTTTTAAAAAGTTTATGTATGGAAATACAGGTCAGGTATTTGTAGCACTGTAAGAGTTATAGAAGCTTCGCCTTTGCTTGCTTAAGACGCGAACTTGCTCAGAATAAGGTAGAATATACCGGCTCAGATGTTACAAAAATCCTATTCAGGTCTCAGTTTCACCTATACTGCATTGTTTTAGCGTCACATGCGAAAAAAAGAACAAATCTCCACCTCGCCAAAATAACTGGCCGACATATAGACCAGTTCTTGCCCTAAAGATACGCTTAGGTGATTATGAGAACACACGCATATGTAGCAGCTACTGAGAGGCGTATCAAGATGTAAAGTCTCTTCTACTTTTAGTTTTATCAAATACGTAGAACCTTGTTCGCTGTGTCATTAGTGCATCATAGAGTATCGTGATGCAACATACGCTGACTTCCTAATGCGATATGCTCCATTGGAATTCACAATCCATTTTAGTTATGTTAGATGGCTGCCACAGAAGAAAGGCATTTGTCGGGATTTTTAAATGGGAAATCGTGCTTTGTCCATGATAAAATCTACGGCTATTACAGTTGGCCAGCATGTTGTGACATGTTTGTAATTGTTGTAACAGCGTAAGCATCCCCCATAAATATAAGAATTTGGATTATGCTTCTGGAGTGACAATTCTTGGTGGTATATGAATCCTGGTCCTTCTGGTAACGTAGAACCGACTGTCGTGGGAGCAGCCAGTGATGAGCAACATACTTCTTGTTCCGTGACCATTTTTAAGGCGCACACATTTCCCATTATCTTCGGAAAAGATATGCATTTCTTGCCATGAAAGTTTTATAAGTATTACAGATATGCATACACGCACACTTTCGAAACCTACTATCTTATTTTTATTTCAAAATGCTAATTTGCTTCGAATCCCTTCAAAGGAATTTCTCTCCCAAATTATATAAAAATGCACATACAAGTATAAATTTTCACATAGTTACATGCATGCGTGGGCATCCAATCATCCAGCAAAGCCATCAGTGTCCCCACGAAATATAATTTCAAACAAAAAAGCCGAAATATGTTGTAAAAGGGTCGACATTGATTGTCAGCAACAACGAAACCAAAAAGAAAATGAATACATTTTACAACAACTAAAACGTTAATAAAACAACAACACGTTTATTTGGTAGAAGCAAAGCTGCAAAACATAAATAAAAACATCGAACAGCATCGGAATGACCGAAATCGGCAAAAAAATAAAACGCTAAAGAACAAAAACGAAATTTAATAACAGCGACAAGTGTGACCTTAAAACTCTTATCGGCTTTTGTTCAGTACCCACTTATGCCCGTATACACATTTGCACAAGTCGACAGTATGTGGATCTACTTATTGTACATACCATACCAGCACACAAATGGAACTGAGTTTTCCCCCAATTCAGAGTCTCAAAAGCATCGCTGCCTGCAACGCCACTACGCTCCTACACACGTTTGTGTTGCACGTTGTGAGACCTTTTGATTCATTTAAAATTATTTTACTCTTATATTTTTGTTGCTTTTACATACTTTTTTTGAGTCTTTTTTATTGACTTGTAATGTGTTTCACTGTGGCTGTCCTTCAAAAATGTCCTGCCTGCCTGCTTGTTTGTAAGCAAAGTGTGTCGGCCCTTCACTTTTCGGCTCGATCGCTAAATGTGAAAACTTTATGTCAATATTTTTATTGTTTTAATTTGCCGTTGCGGCTAGCCAAATAACAGCAATGTTGGAGTAATAAAGCTTTTTGGACATTTGGCGCGTTTGTTTTTGTTTTTTGCTTGTTTTTAGAAACAGTCTTATTAATGTTTTTGTTTTTGGAACTCGACAATGTTTCAATAGTCACTAGCAATTTTAATTTTACACTGGAAAAAATGTATATATATATATACTTGATTTGAGATACGCTCATTGAAATGAAGCGATTGAAGATTAAAAATAAAAAAAAATTAAAATTTGAAATATGAAATATAAAATACGAAATATAAAATATAAAATATAAAATTTAAAATAAAAAATATAAAATATAAAATATAAAATATAAAATATAAAATATAAAATATAAAATATAAAATATAAAATATAAAATATAAAATATAAAATATAAAATATAAAATGTAAAATATTAAATATAAAATATTTTATCACCACCCTTGCTATTCTCCTGTTCACTCCCAACTAGGGAAGAATGGAAGACAAATCTTACCGAAATCGATGGCTCTCTGATTAAATATACAGATGGTTCAAAACAAGACGGCAAAGTGGGATTTGGAATCTTTTCCAATTCCCTTCACAGCAATCTATCATTTAGATTACCCGACTACTGTAGTGTATTCCAAGCGGAAGTATGCGCTATCTGGTATGCTGCGAAAACTCTCTTAGAAAATAGAATATCACTAGAGGATATCCGCTTTTTCACCGACAGTCAAGCGGCCGTTCGGGCACTCAGCTCCTCTTATACCCACTCAGATGTGGTTCGATCCTGTCTCTTATCTCTTAACGAGATAAGTGTTCAGAATTCTGTCCAAGTTATCTGGATACCGGGTCACAGTGGATTCGAAGGTAACTGCAAAGCTGATGAGCTCGCAAGAGCTGGAGCTGCGCAATCAAATGTTAGTAACTTACCCACAATCCACATTCCGCTCTCAACATGTAAAATGCTCATCGATCGAGAATTTCACAGCATTGCTGATCGGAGGTGGCGAGTGGAAACTACTTGCGTTACGACCAGACAAATCTGGCCATCCTGCAATCTGAAACAGACAAAAACCCTTATAAGTCTTTCGAAACACGAACTAAGGCATATAATATCTCTTATCACCGGCCACTGCCTTTTGGGCACTCACGCACGTCGGCTCGGGGTTCCTCAAAACGACATGTGCAGATACTGCGAGGACGAAGATGAGGAAGTATCGAGCAGACATTTGCTTTGCAGTTGTCCCGGTCTAGCCAGAAGTCGACTCGCTCTTCTAGGCTCTCCAACAATTGACAATCTTTCAGTACTCTCGGACCTGAAAGTCGAATCTCTCATCAAATTCTAGAAACGAATTAATATCTTTGACCAAAATCTACAATAAAAATCTCGGTTAGGTGGGGAAATCATTTAAAATAATGAGCTCTAGGGCAACACAACGGACCCAACTTGCGGTCTATGTGGCACTCCGATGCGGGGTCACCCTTAAACCAACCAACCAATATAAAATATAAAATATGAAATACAAAAATATCGTGTACCATTTTCAAAGAGAAGCTACCTATTAGGTCACCCTCTATTTTTTGCGCCTCACCGTGAAATTTTTAACATTTCGAGGTGCAGTTGTTTTCCGTTTCCTTACTTTTGTCTCATTGCCTGAACTCATTTGCATTGAAACCATTTGTATGCTGCGCTTTAAGCCTGTTTTCTTGTTTTTGTTTTTGTTTTTTTCGAACCAGGGAACGTTGTTGTATTTATAACGCGCTTTATTGCTTGTATTACTGCTGTTTAACTCGGCTTTATTATTGTAATAGTTGTTTGGTGTGATTTTGACTGCCTCTGCCTACAACCTGGCCACGTTCCTTCATTTGTGTCCGCAGCATCGTGGTTTTTACTCTTTATTTTTAATATTTTAGAGCAGCAACAAAAATTTGGCTCATTATTTTAACATTGTAGCCGAATATCAAAGCGCATTTCGGCACATTTTTGTGTACGGAAGTTTTTGGTATTTTTTCACTTATTACCCTGTCCTCCTCTTTTTGCCCTTTTGTTTTCTCCCTTTTGTTCGCGACTGCACCAGCTTTTATTGCTACTTGCAGCATATTATTATTACCAAAGTATGCAGCTACAAAGGTATCCTTATTTATTTCTTGTTGTTGTTGTTGTCATTATTATCGTTGTTGTTGTTCTGATTGCACCACAGTATGCCGCGGTTACGCCCTGTAATTGGGCGCTTATCGTGCTATCAATTATGCATACAGCCACTTTCATGCTAAGCATAAACATGCATATATGAGTGTGTGTGCTTGTGTTTGTGTATCAGCACATGAATGGCAATTGCCGGTGTTCAAACCATAATTGAGCGCTTTGGAGCGCGCAATCGCACCCTATTGATTGCAAGTGGTAAAGGTCGTGCAAGGGATCTGGATTTTCAGCACCGCAATGCAGCACTTGCCCTATGAATGTACACCAAAAAGCTTGCTGAAGCATATGAAATGATACATACAAGCGTATATGTGGGCATACATATTAACACTTGTGTGTGCTGTAATGTAAGAGCATTGGAAAACCAGGGTGGCAACGCATATATTTTTTATCTTTTGCTAGTTTATCATCAATTGATTTTTATTATATAATTGTGGTTTCTATTGTAATTCCCAAGCAAACTTCAAATATTTTTTTTTTGCGACTACATGCTGATGCGCTCATCCATAAGGATTTATCAGAGCAAGTAAAAAACGGGAATACGCAGTGTATCATGAGATTTATTTCCCCAAAGACAAAGCTAAGTTAGATTCAGGTGGGCGAGAGGAAGACTACTAGAAAGTGTACCAACTTGCTTTTTCCCATATAGGACTGGTTTCCGATGTATTTCTGCGTGCTGAACACGATTCAGTTTTTCAAAATTCCAGTGTTCAGTTTGATGACTTTAGCTCCACTTTTTGTTCTTGCGTCTGCCATATTGAAACCGCTACTTTGATTTTTGAAAAATTGATATTGGTTTCGTAAGCAGCGATTCCAAAAATCCCCCTGTAGAAAATTTTTTATGAACTTAAAAATAATTATTTGTATGAACTATGCAGGAAATACATTTAATATTAAACATGAATTCTAAATGTATTTCCTACGCAACTTCTTTACCCTTTCAGTTTCTTAGCCAAATTTATTTTATTTGCAAAAATCATACTATGTATTTGTTATCTTCTTCCACTTCTCACAAAATTCTATGCGCGGCCTCACAATCACCAGTCGCGTAGAATTTACACGCTACCACGCAGCACCAAGTGTGTGCCGCCAAATGTTAGGCGTTGCATGTGCGCCGCACAACATACGAGCTTTCGACTTAATATATGTTAGTCATCTGATCTATGCGGCGCACTATCCAACATCAATTCCACTTGTGTCAGCAATAAATTTCGGCACTTCTGCTACTTCACACAAATGCTACCCCACGAGCGCGCCGCCAGAAACCCGATCAGTGAAGTGACCCTGACAGTCGCCAACACTCAACTAGGCACGGCGCATAGCGGCTAATTTCACAATCGATATCACAACGCAGATATCAGTATCGGTAACAAGAGCAAAAATAATAGCACTGAACATGCAAGCAAAAAAAAAAACAAAAAAATAAGAAACAGACAGCAAAGCAGCGCCATAACGGCGTATGCGCTACTTAAGAGAATTTATGCCGCACGGCTTGCGCGTACTGCATCGCCGAGCCGCGCGCAATCCATCACTTGTGGAACGCATATATTAGAGGTGGCGCACAAGTGCCGACTCAATAGCATATCCGCCTGCTTAGCACGAAAGCAACTTCCTTTGAACCTCACACCCAAACTTAAGAGTGCGCGCATATGATCGATTTTCCCTTAATCTATCGAAAAATTTGCCGCATCGAATGTTCGCGTTACGCGGCATAGTCTGCGCGTCGTTTCACGCTTATCGTCGTATTTACCGCTTTATTAGCGATTCCTTTCGCAGCTAATATCATCAGCATTGCTATCTAATTTGCGTCGAAATGACGCTGCTGCCATTGCCACCACCAACGCCTCAGCCACCGCTGCTCCCATCGATATTGACAAAGTATAACCACCGTTAAGCCTCGCGCTCGACAATGCACTTATTCAAGTACGTATGTGTTTGTGTTTATCTACTTCACGCGCTTTACATGCAACACTTTGTGTGTTGGCTGAACAGTTACACGCCAGTTGCACTGCCGTTGCTGAGCACCGCCAATGGAGCGCATCAAAATCGAATTGAAATCTGCATGCAACACAGCCACAGCGCGTACAAAATGTTGTTGCGGCAATTTGATTGTTGTTTGTTGCTTTGTTATTTTTTGCATTGTTTGGTGCATGCAACATGCCTATTAACGTGTTGTGCATTTTGCTAACACACCAACAACAATTCCTGCTTATGCCGCTTAATCGCTATACAAGTACTAGGAAGCTGTAGCCGCGTCGCGCAGCTGTGCACATCTGGCCCCGAACCGAATGTTGGTTGTTTGCCGTTGCTCAACACACCCGCTGCGTTTGCTAATGCTGCACTATGTATGCGCGCGCGTGTGTGTGCTAAGATTCTTATAGTTGTTGCAGCATCTGTTGTGATAACTCTAATGCGAAATTGACATGTTGCCAGCAATTGAATGAATGGCAGACTGACGGACGAATAATCGGACGGACAATGGAATGGGTAGACAGGCCTTTACTTGGATGAATAAATGGATGTATGCATCAACACAACAAATGCACATAAACACATTTTTACATATGTGCATACTTATAGGTGATTGAAAAACCAACGTTTAGTTGGTTGTTTATATTTTTAAGTTGATTCCTGGTGCATATACATACGCTAGCCGCCAGCAGGAGGCAAACGAACGCGCACTAACTCAAATAGCTGCTAAGAATGAAAACGTAGCTAATGATGAATAGCACAGTTGGCTAAGAAGTGGAAATCGTAAGGCATCGATTTGAGAAAGTATGAATTTTTATAAAACTAATGCTGTGGAAAAAATAATGAGGAATCCAAACTATGTTGCAAGTAGATTTTCATTCTTTTGGTATATCCTTGAGCTTTCTCAGCGATTCGATTTTTATCTCTTCTGTTTTTGGCCAAGTAATCTCTTCCAATCAGGTGCATTATCATGATGCAAAACCCATTAATTTTTTTTCCACAATTCCGTGCGCTTTTTCGTGCTACTTCACACAAACACCGCATAACTTCAACGTAATACTCCTTATTTACCGCTCGACCTTGTGGTAAGAACTTCTGATGCACTACGTCATGATAATCGAAGAAAGCAGTGAGCCAAACCTTGACATTTAATCGAACTTGGAGTGCTTTTTTTGGACTGGACTCTTCCCTGGACTCTTGCCTTGTGGCAAATGGGCTTTGGTTTCGATATCATAACCATATACCCATAACTCGTCACCAGTTATGACCTTTTTAAGCAAATCGGGATCATCGTTAACATCATTCAACAATTCCTGCGTGATGCTGACCACATCGCAGTTTTCGGTCAAAATTCAGCAATTTTGGAACAAACTTCTCTGCCACACGCTTCATGCTCAAAATTTCCGAAAATATTGCTTTGTATGAGCCAACCGATATGCCGACATCCTCAGCAGCTTCTCTAATTGTGATTCGACGATTCTCCACAACAATTTTCTTCACTTTCTCTTTTTCTCCAAAGCATTTTTGCACTTCATTCCATTAAAAACTGATTTTCTTGTCGAGGAAAGCGCGCAAAACCATTGCGAAAAAAGGAAAAAAAACAATTAAGAAGACTCAACTCGTTTTTATAAATTGCATTTATGATATTGAAAAAATCCACAAGAGCCGTCATTTTTTTTAAATCAACGCCGCTTAAAGCTTTTACTTCATTATACCAAAGAGAACTACACACTAAATTTTTCTAAATATTCATATTGAAAAGTTCAAAATTTAGATAAAAAATTGTAGATTTTTTCTGAATTTTGTTTGAAATGTAAAAGTTAAATTTATGTGGTTTTGTTTAAAGAATGCATAATATTAAAACAAATCAAACTACTCGAAAAATATTGTAAATAAAATATTCCAAAAATCGGCATGCCTTTCAGTTATGCTCGCCACTGCTATCCTACACAATTGAAAGCACCCGTGGCAACACTGTGTCTGTAGAAAATTACTTAGAAACGGAAGCACGTGGTCGGCAACATAATCAACGACACTATTTTCTTTAGAAACGTCAATTATTTATAAATTTGAAGCCTTATTTGACCACCCACTGCACTGTCACTGACCCACTGTACGTACAACGCTGGCAGGCGACGACCGAAAAGATGGCAGCCATCACATGTGTCTATTACTATGCATGTCCAAAGCTAACAATCGCTATCATAATGGCGCATCAAACAACACCAACAACGGCAAGAAAAGCACAAAGTTGAGGAAATAACAAAATTACAACAACATAACAACCGTAGCGTTTAAAATATTTAATGACAAAATGCAACAGCGCAATAACAGATGTTTCTTTGTTTTTTCTTTTTTTTTTTGTTGTTGGTTTTTTTGTGCTTTCGGGCCGCCACCGGTGCAGAGAAATTTTCATATGCTATGGCAAATCAATGAAAGCAACTAACCACTGCAACACAGCAATCGCGCGGTGGAAAAAATTAATAATAAGAATGTGAAAATCATTGAGACAGCAACAGCAGCCGCCGCGGCAACCGTGTGGCAGCAATAAATTTTATGAAATTCTAATTTATTGCGCTGAGCGGGCGCGCTCCTGACGCCTCCGTGGCGTGGCCGCGACCTAGCGGTATTTGGTGCATTCTGGCATTCTTTTGCATACGCGCGCTGCTCTCTCTCTTTACATGCATACATACATGCATACAGGTGTGTGTACGGTGCTCAAGTTTTTTTTTATTAGCCTTTTATTTTTATTTAGCTGCACCTCCGCTGATGCTATGCAATTTGTGTTGCACTGTGTAAGCCGTGAGGCTGATGTGCCACAGCTGATAATTACATGCAAACAGCAAGCAACAAGCAACAAGGATTCAGCATCCGTATCGCCGCTATCCTATGCCAAGTTTGGCTACCACCAGCAACGCAAGTGGCAATTATTACAACATGCCACATTTAAGTGTGTATGTTCGAATGCATGTTGTATCGTGTTGCAAGTGTAAAGCGCTTTTGCATTTACATTCTTAATTGTAAAATGCTGGCCGGGCGCGTCTGTGTGGCGAGCATTGTTGTGCGATGTGACAAACCCCTTTTATGCTTCGGCTTGGGCGTAATTGTTGTTGTCGCACGCTTAATTGTTCAGCTGTAATTGGCCTGTAGCTACAAATGTTGCTGTTGTATGTGTTAGAATGCGTGCCACCACTGTTGCAACAAGTTTACATGAACAGGTGAAAGGTCATGCCGTCAAGTTGCAAATTGTTAAGTGTTCCTCTTTGAGTTTTTGGGCATCTGCAACATATACTTTGAGTTAAATGTATTGCAATTGAGGCGACCTTTTTTGTGCAATCTCTCTGTCCCACTGTTTCTCTTATTTGCTTTTTTTATCTACACCACATAGTGTTTTTCGCACACATACATACTCGTATATTGACATTCTAGTCAAGCTGTGCTGATCGAACTCCCTCAGCTTTCCTTATACTTTTACCTAACAAATATTCCTTTGTTGCACGCAAACTTGCAATCAGTCTTACTTATATTACCATGGCATTAACTTCAAGTTTCATCCATTCACCTGAGGATTCTCATGCTTTTTGAAGTTGCCTTTTCAACTCAAATCAACAACACAACACACAAAAGAAACAACACAAACTGTTTCTATTATTTTATACCAAGCCACACAGTACTTCATTATTGTGCTGAGAAATAATTTCTCTTAATTAATTTATAAAATTCTAACTTTTTTGTGCTTCAAAGTGAAGAAATAAAATTCTACGCTTTCAGTTTTCTTGTATTTTCATTCTGGACTCATTCGCCGAAAAATCTATTCAAGCAGCGAATGCCTTTGTTATCCAGCAAGCCCTTTAAATATTCGAAAAACGAAGTGCACGGCGTTAAATAACTAGTTAAGACTTATTGACCAGCTTTCACAAAATTTTTGACAACAAACAAAAGTGTTAAGCATTTCTTTCATTTAGCGAATGCCCGAAATGATTTTATGACGAAGAGAAAAATGCTAAAAAATCAACGCGATTTTTGACCCACTTGAAACTTCATCTTTAGGTATCTCAAAGTTTTCTAGAAATTCTGTTTCCAAATTGAAATTTTGATGAACATTTGAATTTTTTTAATTTACAAAAGCTTTAAAACTTTAATTTTTGTGATCTTAGTAGGAGAAAAAGATATATTTTCATAAAAACAAATATTAAAAATAAATAGAAAATAAATAGATTAGTCCCTCATTATGCTTCAACCAGCTGTGCCAAGTGTGCTATGCAACCTATCTTTTACTACAATATATTTTTCAAAATGAGGTTATACCCCGCACAGCAAAGAAGCCAAACCTTTGTTGGTTTTTTTTTTGTTTTTTTTTGTTTTTTGTTTTTTTACGCAGAAATGGCACAATTACAAACAGCGGACAATTTGTCTTTTAACTCAAGCGTAATGTGCACCAGATTGCTAACTTTCATCTTATTGCTCAGGTCATCGCTTTCGGTTTCGAACTGCGAACAGACAAATAAACAATGTTCTGTCACTTCAATAACGTCAATTGAAAAGAATTCGCACGGCACTGGATCGAGGGTTAGGAACAGAGGCAGGATAAACAGTTCATCCTTACCTCCAAAAAAGTATCAATTGGGCTCCTGAACCTTGATAGAGTGGGCTTGCAAACTCTCACGGGCTACTTCAAATGACATTGTAGTCTTCGTTATGATTTCAGCAAACTCGAAATAGTAGAAACAAGCGTTTGGCGTTTTCACGAACGGGATGATGAATCTTCAGAGCGCATTCTCTGCGAAGCTGCAGCTCTCGCAAGACGAAAACTCGCACTCTCAGATGGTGTGACCCTAAATGCATTGGTGATGTCTAGCAAAACGCCTGATAAGATACTCGCAACATATCAGAGGTCTCCAATTAAAGACTTGCGACATCAGAGGTCGCAGTGCATTGTGGCCCAATAATAATGATCATATTCATTCTTCGCAGAAATTTGTGTAGCCTGGGCACGTACATATTTAGCAGCATTGTGCAAAATTTAACTTAACCCATTTGATCTCAAATAAAACTTCACGGAGAAAATATCACCATTATTTTATAATTGGCACAAAACGAATTTTAGAAAAATGTGTAATGAAATTTTTTTTTGGGGAAAAAGTTCTGCCCTCAAACGGTTTTCACTTGGCCCATCTTCCAATAGGATACTAAACCAAATCGGATGGTAATTACGATTTTTATAAGTATCTAGATTTTAGCGCCACATGGGGGATATTTTTTTATATTAATATTTATTTTTTTATAAGAATTATACTCTTATATAAGTATTTTAAATATGAAACAATTTTGATCGAAAATTCAGTTTTTACAAATATCAAACTTATAAATCATCGCTGACGCATCTGCAACAATAACTATGCCGAAATTTATCGCAATCGATTTAAAAAAAAAATGGTCTGACATACATACATATAAACTCTACGTACCCTCTTCTGAGTACCACCGACTGCGATTCGCTTCCAATTTCTAAATAAATAACGAAATTTATAACAATGTAATTTAAATTTAAAAATATGAATATGCATACATATCTTCGTGATTGAATTAAAAATGTAAAAATTCCGTTATTCCTCTGAATAGTTAACTAATTATATAAAAACATAAACCTTCTCTTGATTACTCAACTCATTATCCAACGCCTCTTCCCGTTGCAGGCGTGGCACTTAATTAAAAGTAAAAATGGCAATATATGGTTATCCATAATAAATGTTCAATACTCGTATTGGAGTAAAATACCTAGCGACGCATAGCGCCACTGCCAAATGTCAAACGAAAGACTTTAGCGTCAAACTTGTTTGCGCATCTCAACTGCCCAATGCGCAGTTAGCTATCCACTTAGTGATTTTTCTCACTAAATTTAATACTACACATTACACATGCACAAACATTTACGGCTGCACATTTATGGCAGCAAAATGCCACAGACGCACAATTTAAAAACTATAGTTGAGAAATTAAAAATTGTGATTGATTGTTAATTACAACAGGCAAAGGCATACAATCATGTGCAAATACAATTACTATATATGCACATGAACACATATACATATATGTGTGTGTGCGCGTGTGATTGGTTGAATAAAGGCAATCAAGCGTGTAAACAAACAGTTGCGCCTGCCTTTTCATTGCGCCGCAGTTGATGCAGGCGCTTGCGACACGTGCAGGCATACTTGCACATCCAACACATACATATGTACATACAAGTAGGTACAAGCATATGAGATTTTATGTAAAACTATAAGCCAAGCCTGGCGCGCAAACCCGCCATTATTGAGATTTGCTGTAGAAAGAAAAATATATTCGATAAAATTAGCGGAAAAAATAACTAAGTACAACAAAAATACTGAAAAGTAAAGTAAGTGTAAAAAAAGGCACAAACAATGTGGAGAAAGATTAAAATGAAATTGTCATTAATTCCGCTGAAGCGTCACTTCCAGCTACAGTTACAAATGTGCATATGTGCGCTTGCATATACGCGAATGTTTGTATATATGTGAATACATACATACTATGATTTTAAGTTCGTTTGTGAAAATATATAAGCATCGCTGCCAGTGACGCCTCTCAGTATTCTACTAGCGCAATTAAATATTTAAATGCCGCCACCATCAATTGAACGACAACAGCATCAATAATGTTGCATATTTATTAGTTAGCTTGGCTTGAGAGCGCACACCTGTGTTGTTGCTGTTATCGCTGTTACTGTTGTGAGGCCTGTCACTATCAGCACTTTTCTGTTTCTTCCTACCTCGTGTTCGTCATCTTACTCTGCTCCTGTGTCTTATTCTTCCTTCAGTTTTATCCAACCAATATCCGTTGGCTGCCAATTCACTAAAACAAAACGCTATTATAATGTTCTTTGTTGTTGTTATTGTCACTGACGTCTCAGCTGTCATTTGTGTTGTTCAATCGCCCGATATGCAACTCAATTTCCATGCACTACCAGCTTGCCAACAATCAACCATCACTGCCTCCGCAGTCTCTTCTAGACGGCCAGCGTAGTGCACTTTGCTACTCTCAATCAAATTTGCCAGCCTCTAGCCAACATTGCCAACTGCTAGTATGTAGATAAAAACCAGCCAGAAATACCTCGGCTCATACACCAGCTATGCTATTATGCGGCAATCACTTTATTTCGCCTCTACTTTCAGCCGATTTTGTTCATATCGATTGGTTGATGGCCAATATACTTAACTGTTTTATGAAAATGGCCCAACGCTGTCGCTTTAAGCTATTAGCAATTGTTGCACTCTGTGCTGTTGTTAGTACAGTGGAGATGATGTTCCTGATGCTTTTGCGTTTGGTTGTTATTGTTGTTTTATTCATCACATTTAGTTGTCTGTCGATGGCGCGTAAATTCACTCAACAAATTTTCCATTTAATATCTGCGAATGTCACGCACAGCCCATTTGCCAAAAATGGACTAGACCAGTTAAGGTGTTGGTTGATGGCTGCAGTTTGCAGTTTGCAGTTTGCGGATTTGTGGTTGCTTGGTGTTGCTGTAAATGAGGTAGTACACCTATGGCTTTAGTGAGAGCATTTGCCTTGCTAGCCGTTTTTATACACTACAATTATATATACATATGTTTGTATTGGCTGATGCTCCTGGTTTACAATATTCATAATACGTTTCGGATTGCAGTAGGAAAAACTTGAAAAGTAATATGATGCTGATTTTACAAAATTTCTCTGAACACAATGTTTGACAATTTTCCCTACTTAGCTCAAATTTATAGCTTATTGGTTTTGGTGATGCAAGCAACTTACAGCTGTCCATGTAAGAAAGATCTAATCGAAATGCGAACCACATCTGGCGACAAATACGATTTTTCTACATATCGCGCCTGCAGTACCGCCAAGCGGTTCATCTAGCAGCCAATGTTGAAACCAGATCTTAAAGGAATTAACTCTTTGTCACTGAGTGAGAAAATTTACCTCTCAAGGAAAACACTTTCCAAGTAACATATAACAATTCAAATGAATTTCGTTCATTATAATAGCTTCTGCTGACCTTTTTGTTATTCTAAAGTAGGTTAATAGTTAATGGACTTGTTGATGTCCAACTACACAAGACCCAAGGTTGCATTACGAGCATAAAACTATTTTTCCACTTAGACTTTGTTAATTATAAAATTCAATTTTGTATTTTTAATTTTTATTTTTGCCCAAGAACGGAAATTAAGCGTAGAAAAATAAATATATACTTATGGTTGAACAGTGTTATTTTAAAGTCGTATCAAGTTTCTCTAAAGTCCAATTAAATTTTTTAACACCATCAGTCACTTGTGTTAATATGATAACAACATCGCTTTATTTTGTGTGAAAATTGTGAATCATAACGCGGATTTTTTATTTTATTATTAAATAAATAAAATAAATAATTGGCACTTCTGTTATGTGTTTTGCCGAACGCCTCCTCCTATTCATGGTGTACGTCTTGATGTTGTTCCACAAACGGAGGAACCTACAGTTTAAGCCGACACCGAACGTCCGATATTTTTTATGGCAAGCTCTTTCGTGGCAAAAATACACTCGGTGGTTTGCTATTGCCTGTCGAGGGTTTGCTATTGCCAGACAACGTGATGTCTCGAAAACGTCTGGAATGTCATTAACAAACATTAAGAACAAAGTGGCCCAGGATGGCTACCTTGAGGTACGCCTGAGGTAACTTTGATGGCATCAGATTTTATGTTATTTATACGAACGAATTGAATTCTATCTGTTTTAAAAAATCGGTGAATATGACATCGCATTGTTGGCCTGTTTCAAATTGGTTTAAACCATAATTTGCAAATAACCCTAAATTCGTAACAATAGATCTACCCTTAACAAAACCGCGCTGATTAGGCGATATGAGATTTGAAATTTGAAAGAAAATCAAATCAGGAACTAGCTTTTCAAAGAGTTTAGGTATGCAAGCTATAGGGCGATAATTTTGGACTTGCGACTTGCTTCCAGACTTATGTATCGGTATGATAAATGATTTTTTCCAATTTTGTAAAAACTCACCAGAAGCTAGTGATTTATTGAAGATAATTATTAATGGTTTTGCTAACGATGTAGCACAGTTTTTTAATAATATAGGAGGGAAGCCATCTTCTCCAGGAGTTGGGTCATTTGCCAAGACCGATAGGCACCTGAGTACATCATTAGATGAGAGCTGAAAACTTTCATTTATTCGTGAGCTGTTATCTTCCATTCCGGTGTCGGATTGGCAAACATAAACAGATCGAAAAAAATCTGCAAAAAGGTTATTAATTTGATAATAAAGTTGTCTAATAATTTGGGTTGTTGTCAACGTTCTTCCCCGAATTGCTCTGTTTGTCAGATTTTACCATCTTTTGCTGTCCACCTTTTCTGCATTAACCATAGGAAAAGCTATTTTTTACAATTATAGTAAATATATACCGAAATACCAAAATTAAATTTTCATACTAATTAAATTTTTTAATAATTTCGAAAGCACTTTCCTTTGAATTGCTTTATTTATCAGCTGCTTTTTCGGTCCATCTTTTCTGCATGAACCGTAGGAAAAGCCAATTTGCGAACAACATCTTCAGATTAATTTATTTTCCACGCAATCTTAAGGCTACTTAAACCTTTCATTTTCTCCTTCACTTTAATTAATAAAACATTTCTCTTTATTTTCCTCCTCATTTCATTCCATAAATTGTTCTTCTTAAGCATTTTATTTTTTTCTCCTCTATTTCAATTAGTAAAATATTTTACTTTATTTTCATCCTTCTTTCATGCAATAAAATGCACTACTTCAATAAAAAACTGGAAAAGTTTGAGTGGTCTGCTAATGTTATTGCACTATTTTTCTTTGAAATTGATGTTACCGCTCACCATTCCTTACAAGCATTTTATTTCGAAGAAAGTTGTTGCTTTAAATTTATTAAGAAAAAAAATTTTATTTCGTAATTAATATTTTTTTTTTTTTTGCCATCACACACTTTCCCTCCAAGCCTTAACCTACGTCGTCATAATTCATAAAATAATTCCTTATTAAGTATCATTCAACCATTAATTTGCGGCAACTCTACGAGCTCTAATCAACGCCGCGCGCCGTTTCACATGCGTCTATTTTTAGTATAGCGCACATAGACAGCCTACAATAGCGGCGGCAATGGCAACAGCACCAGCAACAGCCAGAGCAAGGATGTGCGCCCGGATATGTGGACGTGTCTAACAATCAGTGAATTTCCGGCATTTTATTTCTTAATTACGCGCCAATGCGCTCAAGCACAGAGCCAACACTTGGAAGACCATAATCTAGACGGCAGTGTATTTGTATACACGTACACACACATGCACACAAACAATTTACTATTTGTAACGTATGTATGTGTGCATGGATGTATGTTTGCATGGATATTCAAATGTGTATTAAAGCATGAATTCATTTAGATAGATTTGTATGCACGTTTGTGTATATGTGCATTTGTATGTCGCTGTTTATACTCCGCACAAGCGACTGCATCTATAAATTATACGATCTTATAACTATAAACCGCCTATCTGTTTCCAATCGCGCCAAACGACCATTGACAGCTGCAGAGCAAATGCAACCAGGCTGCGACTTCGAGAACCGATCAAACTTGGCAACTTGTATCCGCATCAGTGGCTCGACTAACTCATTTATTTAGTGCATACATGTGTATGTACGGGATGTATGTATGTTTGTTTGTTTCTGTGTGTTTGTCTTATCACAATACTGCGAATTCTTAAGCAAATGGGAAAATGCCATACACCAATGGCGATTGCTAGTGAAGAGGCTCCATACCTCGAGCGGCATTTCTAGGTATACATATATGTATGTATAGCAAAATACATACTCATGTGTGCATACCACAGATATTGAGAGAAAAAAGCAACAATAACTTCAGTAAAAAGTATGCGCACAGCATTGGCATTGGCAGCCGCAACTGATGAAGTAGTACAAACAAACAGCGAGCTTGGCAAATTAAGTCAGCTACTAAGTGAGGCATGCAACAAGCGGCATGCGGCATGCGGCATATGCAGCAGTCATACAGTGATTAGACTGTTACATGTCCACTTTAGTTGCTGTGTGCTTGTTGTTCTTTTGGCTTTTCAGCCGGCCGTTGCTGTTTTACTTACTTACTTGACATTTTTTTCACTTTTATACTCTTTTTTTGATTATTCGTTTTGCTGCTTTTTCCCCCATTGCATTAACATTTCTTTCATTTACTACACTTAGCCTCTGCTACACAAGCGCTCTAACGATCGATGTCAATATCACTGTTGCTATTGCATCAATTGCAGCTTCACCAGCTGCAACATCGCCAGCGCCAGCTCTTTCTTCAAATTCTGCTTTATGCTGCTCCATTTTACGAGTACTTCCTTCGTCTAGCTGGTTCATTGTTCGCTTTGGAATGACTGTCCCATGCGTTGACTGATCATTCGTCAGTACACCCTCGTATTTCTAGTCAACGAGTGGGGAAATTGCTTAGCTGGAGCGTAAAAATATTGTACAGTGTTTTGTAGTGGTTTCGAAATTAGCTAAATATTGCAATATGAATTTTCTACAGCAAAAGTATTTTTTCTCACAAAAATGGTTGGAAAAAACTTTTTCTTTTTTAATTTTTAAATGAAATGTTTTCTCTATAATTTTAATATTTTTTTCAATTAATTGTTTTATTATTTTTTTATTTATTTAACGTATCTTAAAGCTTTAGCGGAATAACGTTTTAATATTACAACTAGTACAACATAAAAATTCTAACGAGCCATTTTCATCGAACAAAAATGAGAATGGAAAACTAAAGTGCCTCAATATTTATAAATTAGGAATGATTGCGAATTTTTTGAATGAATTCTGAATTTATAAATACATTAGGTACTGCTGCTACTGGATGCACATCTGGTCTAAAACTATTTTACGTTTGAGCCGCCGACGATGAGTACTTGGCTGGAACAAAGCCAAAAAATGTGAAAAATGTTTTTTTCTTTGATGGCAATCATTGCATAAAAAGCGAAACATATTTTTGAAAATTTCGTTATAAATATTTATATATCAAATAAAAGAAGAATACACGGGTAATCAAAAATATTCATTTTCATAAGAATCCTTGCCAGAAAATGTTTTTTAAATTATCGTACTTTAATATCCTTGAAGATTTTCATGGAAATTATCCAAAAAATAATTATGATAAAAACCAATATGAGCTATTTTCATAGTCACGGGTTAACTAATAGATTACTGTTAAGCCACCACTTTTCATTTCACAGCAGCAATTTGGCTGTAATTAGCCAATGAGCGTTCAACCAATACTTAGTAAAAACAGCTGAATATTGGGAACAAATATTTCTCAAAAACTCATATTTTTACAAGTATTTTAAATTTTAAATAATTTTTTTTTTAATTCCCTTGACATTCTCCTGAAATGAGATACCTATGTACATATGTATATATCTGTCAAATAATTTTATTGAAATAGAATACTTTTTTATTGCTGGGTTCTAACTGAACCCTTACAAACAAATTCTGACAAACTAAAAGTACAGATTCACTACTATTGAGTAATCGCGCATATATCGATTTTCTCATGTATGAAAAAAAAAGTTAAATTTTGTCGCACTGTGTAATATGTGGGTATAATATAGAATTTCGTAAGCAAACAGAATTTCATTGGAGTTTGCGTTCTCTATCTTCACGAATAAATTTCTTCTTATTCTCTAAAGTGTTTACAAAGCATTATATTGGGCACTGAAAAATAATTCAGCATATAAATTCAACGCGTTTCCCGTCTTTCAATTATTTTATATGAGTTCAGTACAACTTGCAGAAATATTCAGCCACATTTCTCATCTTTATCCCACAATACTTATCCCCATCCAGGCATTTGCATAATTGGTTCCTGCAGCCAATCAAGCTATTATCGTTTTTACCTTCAGCCAAATACGTGCATAATATGTACCGCATACATACATACATATACATGCATGCCATGAACAGTTTCCTCTTAATTTTTTTTTTTTGTTTTGTTTTTTCTCTTCTGATAATGCATTGCGAATTTTTCATTCAATTTGTGGCGGCATGAAATTGCGCTTGAGGCCAATTGCTGTTGAACGCAAAAAAACAGAATTTCGCCAGTAATTCATCACATCGATGTGCGTACATATTTTTGTAGGTATGTATGTATGAGTGTACGGCTTCATAACCAAGATTGCGCTTAGTGATACTCTTTGTGATGGCTTCATTAGGTCGATGTATTGCATTTGCTGACAAAGTTCATCAGCAGGTCATTTATTAAGCGTTTGTGTCAACTTTACTACCTGACTCGCATCTACTGTTGTACGTGCATACACACGTATATGCATAGGTATGTAAGTAAGAATATGAGTTTGGTGTGTGCTTTGAATACTCTGCCGTCAACACACTACGATTAAGTGGCTTCATAGATCATATTGAACTGCACCAAGGTTGCTGAATGTGCTACTGTAGTAAGCCGCTCCGCAATTAAGCTTGACTTTGGATTTATTTGTGGTATATAGCAATGCATAAATCAAGCAAAGTGTTGTCAACGCAGCAATTTTTTATATTAAGATATTTTTTGCACATAAATACATACGTACTCGTAGGTATCTACGTACTTCGTATAGTACGTTGGGGTATGAATTCAATTGCTGCTAGAGAGCAAGGGCAGCCTATATGACGCCAACTTGCATTATTTTTTGGGCTACTCTTGTTATTTGAACTGTCACTGGCAGCCCACCCAAGAACGCTGCCACAATAAGAACTGTCAGTGCCAACTCACTATTGCTTCTAATGCCTATCGTCTAGGTTGCAGAGCTATTTCATCTCACGCTGCTTTAGATCCAATTTTTACGCAGCCAACCCACACATCTTTTTTGCGACACACAGTTTTTTGTTATACTCCTATTTGTATTGTTTGGCTTCAACTCTTTTTTGCTGCTGGTTATAACTTTTCATTTCATTCATTTGCTCGTTTTTGTTGTGTTTGCGCACTTAATAACAATTTGTGTAATATTTCATTATGGCCAAGCGCGCTACTTGGAGAGTAAAAAAAATTATCTGCAAGTGCTTACATACTTATCCGCTCGTAAAAAATATGCTGGATAATAATTCAATCACACATGCATGACTAACTGACAGTGATGCCAAAAACAACAATAATGATAATAACAACAAAAACAAGCTAAGCTAAGTAAAACTATCAGCTGACAACAAAAACAACGCATTAAACTCAATTCGACCAATCAGGCAACCAACGAATTCGCACCAAACAAAAGACTTAAGCAACGAACGTGACTGCGCCGCGACATTTTGAAGGTCAAACAATCACATTTTTTCTGGCTGTAAGGTGTTTATTATTGATTTTATTATTGTTATTGTTTCTTTTTTTTTTTTGCTTCTGAATTGTGTTATTTAACCAACTCTTGTTAAAATCTGTATTGGCTCTAATTGCGTGCTGGGACATATTGTCACTTAATTGGTATAAAAACAGTGACCTCGTTGGCCTTTGTGGGGTATACATACTATGTACTGTGCTACTGTGAAGAAATGAAAAATCAAATGAATCACTTCTTACACTTTATTATTTAGGTATTTTGCGTGCTTTTATGCCATTAATTGTTCACCATTCTTTCTGCTTACAGGGTGCTGAGCGTAAAACACGCGATGAGGAGCGACGCGCTGCTAAACGTAAAATGACCGCTACAGGACGCAAGAAGCTCGATGAGTTATACCATCCGGTTACCGATCGTTCAGAATTTTATACAATGCAGGACTTGCAAAAGCCACCGGTACTTTTCTCACCCGCCGACGACATGGAAAAGGTAAGTGATGAAAGATAAGGGAATATACTAATACATACTTGTACGAGTATATGGGAGTAGTGCATGTGAGTGGAAATGTGGTATATGCAAAATGTGTCAACTAAAGCCAATGACTGGATGCTTTCCTTGAAACAAATTTATATTTTAATAAAGCCCTTGGTAAGGCCAGTTACTGAGCTCAATAGAGTGAGAAGAGACACATTTCAGTAAAGCAGCATACACATTTTTTATCACATGCATATATTTAGTTTCTATGAAAGAAGAATGAAAATTTAGACTAAGTGCAAATATAAAAAAGATGTTGTACAAGCTCAAATTTTTAATATGGAGGTAAAAGCATAGCACCATCATCAAAAAATTTTCCAAAAATCAACGGTTCTTTGTAGTCACTTAAAAGTTGGACAAAATTCAGTGGGCTATCAAACTACATGCCCAGAAAATTTCTAAAAATTTTGGTTGAAAAGTTGAAAGCTTTAATGAAATTTGAAAAATTTTATACGAGTTTTTGAAGCTTTGCGCTATATTTTTTCGACTATTGCTCCGAGCTACTAGCAGTAACGAAACGTAGCTTGGAGCGGAGCAAAACAGTTGACCGCGCGTTTTGCGCTACCTGCTCTACTACTCATCTACTCAAGTTCAGGGTAATAGCCGGAGCAGAGCAATGTTTTCGTAGTTAATGCAAACACTGTTATAAACAAAATTTCTACTGGTAAGGAAACTTGTGGATGAATTCACAAGAAGAAAAGGGAGTGTTAATATTACGTGAAAATACTAAGCTACATACTTTATAAAGTAAAAGGGAAAACGTACCGGTGTACCTTGTGCACTACAATGCACCCATTGACTAGTGTCATACTATGATGGTTGCCTTGCACAAATGTGCCTTAGAAACACTTAACCACCCTTCCTATAGTTCAGAGTTAACGCTTTCATATTACTTTGTATTTTCAAAAATGAAGAAAAGATCTTCGAGGAAAATAATTCTGATGAAGAAAGGTCGCAATAAACAACCACAGAACTAAACAAATTTTTTTTTTGGTAATATAAATATTTATGAGAAGTGCATTGACTTAAGGGAGAATATATCGAAAAGAAAAATAATTCATTGTTAATTTCACAAGTCTCTCCAATTCGCGAGTTTTTTGCCCCTTCTTTCTAGTAAAAAAATGCCTTCCATTCATATCCACAACGGAGCAAAAGTTAATAGTTTGAGGGAAAGTTAAATTGAATTTACATTTTACCATCCTGATATATAACATTTCGAACTAGAAACTAAAAGTATTTACGCTTACTAACCCGACAAACAGAAAAAAATGGTTTTAGGAAAAAACCTATCCAAATATATGTGTCCTATTTGACCATCAAACTAACTAAACTTTTTTATATTATTTTAATTTTTGAATTTTTATAATATTTATAATTTTATTTTAATTAAATTTTTTATCTTTTTTTGTCCATAGAGCTTCTATGGCCATGAGACTGATTCACTGACTGGCGCACCAGATCTCAAAGGCACATCACCGTTCTTGCTGCATGGCCAAAAGGTCGCGGCGCCAACACTCAAATTCCACAATCATTTTCCGCCCGACGTACAGACGTGAGTATATGTAAAAATCGTTACGCTTTTACGCCGACGAATTGAAGCGAGAGCGTTAGAGAAACGAAAAAAATTAGATATAAGTGTTGTGTTTTATATAAAATATTTTTATTCCACGATTTTTTCCGCTAAAAAGGGTTTGCAAAAAAACTATTGTAGATACGCCTGAAAATATGCAATTCATTTTTAACTAGATTGGTTTACAGCACAAATGGGCAGCGGATGCCATTTTCCAATTCCTATGTAAAATCGGTTTAAATTGATTTAATTTTTGTTTAATGAAAATTTAGAATTTATTAGGAAAAAAATAATAACGAACTCTTTCTCGAGAAAAAATTAAACTACTAATGAAAAAAATCGATGAATAAGTAAGATATGTAACTACTTGAAGGCAATTTATATAATTTTACTTTCACATGATGTCTTTATTTTGTAAATTTTTTCATGTTAAAGTGTGAATTTTTTAATTTTTTCATAGCAAAAAAACCGAAATGATTAATCAATTTCTCATCACCTCACCCCCATAACAAAATATGGTACTGTTTCCAATTTTACCTTTATTACCTCTAACAAAATATTTTGGCCCGACCGGTAGTTATTCGATAGCTGGAAGGTGTTACAAATTTTATTATAAATCAAGTTTTTGATAGAAAAAAACTATAAGTGGAAAATTTTTTTCACGATAAATGGCTTCCAATGCAGAAAAAATTTCAACTTAAAGAGTTTTGCAAATATCTTCAGTATCAGTATTGAAGTATACATTTCAGAGGCATTGAGGAATCGGGCTTATACGATATCAGTAAATATGGTTTGACATAGAGCACTGGCGGAGGAAGGAGCTTCCGTTACAGCAGAAATGATGAACGCCATCGAGCCAAGCTTCATTATTTCTGCAGCACCTCAGACCAAAATTCAGTTATTACTATACCTCAATAGCGTAATCCCTTGATGGTAACTGTATTTTCGAGTGCCAAATTCTTACCCAAAGCTCGCCAAGTGGTAATTTCGAATAGCAAAATTTTAAGAGGAGTTAACCAATTCGGATCTTCCTCAACACGGTGACGCACGAGTGCGTTGTTTTCACTCAAACAACTCGGTCGAACACTGGTGTTAGCACATTATGTACCTACCGAGCTAGTCAACTCAAGCTTATCGTCCAAGTTCTTAATAGCGATCGGAGAACGATTATGTTGACCGAAAATCGCGAGAATTTTAAGAAATGTAAATTTGACGATCCACCATTTTCACATTGCACTTTTATTATTTAAATGCGATTTTCGAACGAAATTGAATTCAGGGCAACAATTGTCTATATCTTAAAAAATCAAATGCCAAAACTGATACGTTATTAGATTTTGTCCCTATTGAAAAAGAAATTTTTGCTGAAAAACGAAAAACGAGTATAAGTAGTAAAATATTTGGTATCCCTTTCTTCGCTTTCACAATGAAAGATTCGCGTCTAAGAAATGCTTCTTTGGAAAGCGGACTTCCAGATTTAAAAAAATGTGAATTTTGCGAACAACGTAAACGGCCTCATTTACAGTAAAAGCTTCTGATTAAAGTGCATTCAGAAAAGGACATGAAATCACTATTGATTTCAGGAAAAATTGAAAATTAAAAAATTACTGCTTGACATAGTTCCCATGCTGTAAAATAATCATGAGTTCCATCTTCTCAAAGAAGCCATAAAAATAGGGCTACCTATTGCATAATATTAACGCGGGGCCAAGTTGCCATTGGCCTTAATTTTATCATAATACATATTACATATTCCATTATTAGCTGCATTTTTCGAGAAAAAAGAACTTATTTTAAAGTTCACACTCGCTGGTAAAACATACCTTTACACATATTTTATTATCATTTGATACTCATCTCATCTGTTATACTTTTTATTTATTGTATTTTCACATTTCCCAAACATTTGCTTTTACAGCGACAAGAAGGATCACCTGCTGGATCAAGGTCTGGTACCCAGTGCCATGGGCGATTTTGTGCCACCACTGAAACGCGGACGCATGACACCGCCCACAAGCGAGCGCGTAATGCTGTTCGTGCGACAGGAGAACGAAGATATCTACACGCCGCTGCATGTGGTGCCGCCCACCACCATTGGCCTGTTAAATGCGGTAAGTGCAAATGAGGTTGAAGAAAAATAAACGCTACTATAAATTTCCCCGCTCCTTGCCCTTTCCCAAGCACCAAGAAAGAAAAAAGAAAAATTTTGAAAATTATGTAAACTAGAAATTTAGTATCAGCATTATCTCATCATATTTATCCGTTTATTAATTACTTAGTTACAACACAAAAACTCATTTTAAACCGAATTAAAATTACTGCTAACAGGGTAAAGAAATAAGTTTGATGACAGTACATTAAAAAATATAAATATGAAGAAATTTTTGGAAATCATTAACAAACGTTTTGCGAATTTTTGTAAAACACCAAAACGAAATTTGGTTGGAAGAAGAAGAGGAAGCCAAACTCACTTACTTTTAACTTCCCATTTATTTTATTACATTTTAGTGCGGCGTTGGTTTAAAATTCTTTGCATGATATTGTGCATTTTGGTCACTCTGAAAATTGGTTTTACATACTACCAGGGAGCAACTTTTTCAAGAATAATTAGGAAACCGTTAAAAGTATTACAAAAAGTAAAAAAATTACTCCAAAGTTGTCAGTTGTACTTAAGCGGGCGAAAACTGCACTTCAGAAAATGGTAAATGCACTTCAGAATAGTCAACTAACTGTTATTCAAAAGCTGTTAAATATATTTCATAAAATATCAGATGTACTTCAGATAGTGTAAAATGTAATACAAAGAGTTTAAATTGTACTTCAGAAACATTCTAGTATGATTAATATGAAAAGGCGGTGACCGATTGATTCTTCGAATATCGGTATTTCGAATATCGATGTTGTAATAAAGTAGGCATCGATGTTAAAAAAAAATAAAAGTTAATAATCATCGAGATTCCAACTCTTTTGAAGAAAGTTTTAACTGAATACAGAAATACTAAGTAATATTTACAGAGTAAAATGTCAGAGAAATTATCTTTTAAAAATTGTACCAACAAAAACAAAAATTTATTTTATTTTAAAACTTTCGCATTTACTTTGATTAAATTTGTTCATAAAAAATATTCGATTGCACAAAATGAGAACATTGCAAAAAATATACAGTTACTCATAATCAAACTTACACAGTAATTCAGTGAGTGCTACAGTTTTTCTTACAATTTTCGCAATGTTTTTCATGCTAAAATTTGTTCGTAATTTGTTTATAAAAATAGAGTTCTTGTAATACATGAATAAAAATAAAACTAAAATCAATTTATGTACAAATATTCTTAACTACATTTGATTTAGTTTGAAGTCCAATTCTCTATATTTGAAATATATTTAGAATTTTATGAAGAACGAACAATTGAGTAATCTGAAATAAATTGTACACTGTCTGAGGTACATTTCGCTAATTTTCTGCAAGCATGTCACAATCCAAAAATTCAAAATGTTGAAAAAACGACTTCAAAAGTTTCAATTTACCATACTTACAATGCGTCCTAACAAAGTTTCGCATTGAAATTGTAAAATTTTGTTTTTACAGACTTATACATTTTAAAATTGATTGGTGAAGTAAAAGTAAAGTCCCATTTTTATTTCATTAGATGCTGTTAATCGAAATCGCCATGAATTTTTTTAAACGGCAAGAAAGAAATAGCTTTTAGTAATTTCTGCTTCGTTTTTATATTTCTTTTAATCCCGACAATGCTGCAGCAAATGAGCGATTTAAATATATTTATTGCTTTCTGAAGTACATTTGACAGTTTCTGAAGAACTATTACACGTATGAAATTTGCAATTTTTCAAAAATATTTTTTACTGAATATTGTTGCCAAAATGTGCAAGTGTCTAAGAATATGTCCTTTTTCTTGTTAAGCTACTCACTCATCGTCTAACTTTTAATACCAAAGATATTCACTTATAATACTTTTTATAAATCATATATACTTTAAGTGGTTGAACGTATGAATTTGAATATTTAGATTTTTTTTTTTCATTTTGCAAAACAACTACTTTGCTCTGCTAATCAACTATCTAACGAAATAAAAAACAAATAACTGCAAAATAATAATAATTAATTAATAATAATCATTCATAATTGTCATACAACGTTAACTAAAATATTGAAGTAAGAAATAGACAAATACAAACTGAATGCAATGCACAAACACACCCACGCAACACCTAGTTTTGTAACACAAACAACAAAAGCCGATGCGAATGTAAATCTATAACAATTAATCATTGCAATTAAGGCATCACCACAACAACCACAACAAGTAAATAGTTGCCAATGAATAGTAAATTGTAAAATTAAAATAGCAACAGTAATACGTTATTAATAAACCGTAATTATCAGTCAAACAGCAGCAGCAAGCGAAACAAAAACAAAACAGAAACAATACGAATCTGACAGGTAATCTCTTTGCTCGCCCAATAAATACGGCTGTTTATATTAGCAATATTTTTTTTTAACTACACACGCATTCAAACATACACAAACGCACACACACACATACACAAACGCACATACAATGTAATATAGTTAGTTTGAAGAACATTCGAACGCTTTCAAATATGTTAATCTAGTTAATAAAAATGAAAATTTTATGCGAATTCCATATGCAAATGGCTGCACATGTAAGGATCAACATATCGTCGATCACTGTTCGACGTTCGATGTTCGACGTTCGACGATCGATGCTTGTCTGTTTAATGACTTGTCAGAGGAAATAACTTAGCAGTAAAATATTAATTAATAAACCAAGTGAAACAAAAAACAACAAGAATGAAAACAAGAGCGTAGATTTTGTTTACTTTGTTGAGAGTGATAGTGCAATGCAACCAGCAGCCAGCATGTCAAGCGGCAAGCTAATGTGTGTATGTATGTATGTATGAAAGTGTGTTTATCTGACGATCAAGTGCGATAATCGACCAGGTTTGATCATTAATTATATGTAAGTAATATGCATCAATGCTCCACCCATTCATTACTTCACACATTCCATACATACTCACCCACAAATACACACACACAAACAAGCGAACGCCACAAGGTGTTCATGAAGAAAATTATTGAAAATATATGTGCATATGTATGTAGATATTTTCGTATGAAAAAAGTGTAAAAATTAATTAAATGTGATATTTAATTTATTTATATTTTCGTGTATAAGGTTTCTTATGCCAATACCACGAAAAATTTTCCTTTTTTTTAAATTTCGTTGAGCAATTTTGATTAGTTTAATTAAAAGTCATGTTTTCACATCTACACACATTTTTATTTTAGTGGGCGTACAAATAATTTTTGAAGGTATTTGAGGCGCTGTTTTGAGAGTGGCTGAGCTGTATTATAAATATTTTAAATATCATATCGCTTATTTACTGAAAAAGTGTAATAAGCCAAAAAACAGAATTGTGGAGAAAAACCGCTTCAAAGTTTTCAATTTATTGTGCTCTCTCTGTAAAAGTAAAGACATATTTTCGTCTATTGCATCTCTGTCAGTAAAAAAGTTCTCAGAAATCAGCGCAATTTTTAAACCACTTCAAACTTGCACTTTATTATACCAAAACTCAACTGGGTCTAATATTGCCTACCCAGGATTTTTCTAACTACTCTTATTAAAAATTTGAAATTAGAAATGAAAATTAGTAAAAAAAAGAGTTTTTAATTTTTACAAATTTTGTGGCTTGGAATTGCATACATCTTGTAAAAGAATTAATTTCACAAAAAAAGTATTAAGGCTCTGATTAAATAATGATTTTCATTTTTTGCATTTTTTATCTGATTACAAAATGATTTTCATTGTTTCGCATTTTTTAATCAGATGAAAATTGTATAATTTGTACAAATTTGAGACTTGGATTTATAAAGTTTTTTTGTCAGAATGAACTAGATTTTCATAAAAAATGTATTAAAATTTTGTTTAACAAGTTTGAAATTTTTGTAAAATTTTTTTTTATTATTTTTTTTATTTATTTTGCACTTTCTTTATATGGTTTTCGCTTTCGAATTAATCATATTGAAAAAAGTATTAAAATTAAATGGAAAACAATTATTTGTAAAAACTTGTCAATAAGTCCCTGTATTATTGTTATGAAAGGCACTCTATATAATAATATATTTTAGCAAATTTTCCCATCTCATTCGCGTACATTCTTCGCTGCACGTTTGACCGAGATTTACCTCCAATTTTTAATTTGTGTCTTAATATTGTTCCATAAATGGAGAATTCTAATATTTCTGACCATCTCTGCAAATTTTTTTGCGTTTTTTTTTTAGTTTTTTTATGCTAAAAATAGACTCGGAGGAAAAAAAATATACTGCCGAGGAATAAGAATAGATTTTTTTCTAACACTTGATGATTCCCTGTCCAAAGTGAGCTTCGTACTAGAGGCCAAACCGAATAATAGCCACATACGAACCCTATTAGCAAATTTCTCATTAGTGAGACCAACTCCTCATTAGTGGGGCATAGTTCTTGATGGTACAATAGTAACTCTTGTGTGTTTAAAGGTCCCTTTTTTCTATTGTATTAGCTGTAGCTGGCGTAAGAGGCATAATTTTTCCCAGTATTTACTACTTGAATTTCATAAAACTTGCTGCTCATTAGGCTTTAAGAGCACTGGATTATTTACGTTCTGCCGCACTTTTTTTTAATAAAAACTTTAATAAAGCAAATATTTTCCTACATGAAACAATTTACAATAAAATGCTGTAATTATCTCAGTTGCTTGCAAGCCCCACATGGCAAGGTTTTTTTTTATGAAATCTAAAAATACTTATTTTTATTATTATTGTTGTTTATAGCAAGTAGTAATTCTCATTTAATTCTATGTATTAATAAAATAATAATTTAGTGCGCATCTTTCTTCTTACAAATAAATTACTGAGTTTGAAAACAAACGCTCGCCACAGTTTATTTATGCAGCTTTCATGACTTCACCTCATGCCACAGCCACAAATATGCATACATAACATACGCCAAGACTTGTGCACATTCGAAAACATACAATTCATAGATTCATATCCATTCATATTCATAAACACGTGCATACATACATACATATATACAAGTACAACACACCAATCTGGCCTCTGAACTACACAATGTACCTGCAGGAATGCTTTTCAAATGTTCCTTGCGGAATATTAAATATTTTTTATAGCTATACATAAAAAAAAAACATGAATAAAATAAAATCGGCGTTTTGAATCAGTGAAATTGCAAATTCCTACTTTAGGAACGAAATCTCCTTAAAGTATGCTATGATTAAGCGCAATTTTCGAAAGTTATTTGCACATCTGAATGCGCTTAAAAATGCAGGAAATATTAATTCATACATTCAGAGTGCACAAATTGAAATTGGATTAAGCAACGAATTGGCAAAAAAATATTATGAACGGTAAAAGACTAGAAACGATAAATCAAATAGAGCAATTAGAAAATTTAGTACTAAAATATTACATTAAAAAATTAGTACTAATTGGTACTAAAATAAGAAATTAAAAATAGTAGTACATCAAAAAGCGATATTAAAGCAGGTTAAAAATTATTTAAAATTTTCATTGGAAAAGTTTTGAACTTTTTTTTTACCCGCAATTAGTAAAATGAGTTTTTGTTTGTTGAAGTCATTAGTAAGAAACAAAATATTTATAGTTAGAATAAAATTATATTACAACAAAATTGCAAAATTTATTAGCAGTTAACATACAACAAAACAAAAAGCAAAACCAAAAAAAAAGAAACAAATACAAACATCATTTTTCTCTCATTTTCTCAATTACAGATTGAAAGTAAATACAAAATCTCAACAGCGAGTATAAATAATATTTATCGTACAAATAAAAAAGGGTAAGTAAACATTAATACATACATAGAGGCAAAAATTGATACCAGGCAAATATCTAGAAACAAAAACAACAATAAAAGAAATAAAAAAAAACACCCAACAGTCATAACGTACCAAACATACAAAACCCACATACATATTTACGCCACAAAGCACGCATCACATAGAATTAGCTAGCCGGTTTAATTAGATTTGATTTTAATTGATGATATTTGAAAATGCCCTTTAAACGTTGCATGCCAATCGAACAGCGAACAGAGCGAGCGAGCCAGTTGTTAGTTTAAAGAATTGAAAGAGTAATGCGAGGGCAAGTGAGCGAATGAGAGGAAACACGCTAGCACCAGTACACACAACGCAGCGTTTCATTTACTGCACTTCACCCTAAATTAGTTTTGCAATATCTTTCTTACCGTTAACGGTTAACATTGTGTGAGAAGCTGAGTAATTTCTATAATCAAATAATAATTAAAAAATATAACAGTAAAATAGCATGAGTTGCTAAATATATATACTTTGCACACATCAACTATTTATCCATTTTAATATCTAGCAATAAAAAGTATTTGCATAATTAATATGCTATAAAATTTAATCTTTTAATAATTGCATTTATGGAATAATTTTCATGAGGTTTGAAGTTTCATTTTTCATACAACGGATTTTTTGTTTCAATATTTATTTATGTAATTAATAACTAATCCCTGCTGTTGTAACTAAACAATTATGTTAATTAAAATAAAATATGAAATATTCATTATTATTTTGCACTTTTTTTAAATGAAGGCCTGTGAAGGCTTTTCCAATTGGTGACTGTAATTCCAGAAAGTTTGATTTAGTAGAAATTCATGCAAGATGTTGGAGATTTCGATTTATTGTATTTGTGCTGAGTGTAACGGAGAAAAATTCGTGTGACTTCTAGAATAGGTTGCGTCTTCTCAAGGGCCATACTGTCAGTACAGAAATTAAAAAAACAAGAGGAAGAACAAACAAAAGAAAGTGAAAAGGCGGAAATAAGAGAATAAATATTGTACACATAAATTTGCACATAAAGGGTTGTTTACTTTCTGTACCAACGTCTCTCAGTTGTTAAATTTGCCAAGAACTAAGTAGCGGTTTTCGGAAGCGCCACCTTCTGTTTTCTGCACATCGTAGTGTGAATCCATGGGGTTTTAAAAACAGCGCTGTAAAATGATTCAATCAATACTTACAACCACATTTAAATCACAATTAATTCACTTCAAAAATGTGATTGTTTTATTGTAAATATAAAATAAATTCACTTATTCGAAAAGGTTGGATAATTTCAAAGAGAAGCATTCAGTGGAGACGGTGAATGCTACAGTAATATTGCCTTTCATAAATGAATACGAATTCAGTTGAATGCAATAAGTTATATAAAGGTTGCGCAAAATTGATCATCCAATTTTGTGTTTGACTAACTTTTTTACTCATTAAAAAAACATAAATTGAATGACAACAAACTTTATTTTGATCTTTACTCACACCACACTTTTTGTAGACAACTGCTGGTTAGTTCACAAGTGTCAAATCATGATTGACGAAACGCCATTTGCTAAAGTTATTGATCTTCCGATAGGGTGATTAATTTTGCGCCACCTTGTATCGGGTGTTTTTAAGCTACATGAGAACTATCGATATCAATAACCATGGTTTGACAGCTGAGAATGGCAAATTGAATTGATAATTTATTATTTTTTTTTTATTAATCTGTTCGCGTAGTTCATTCAGCACTGACGGCTTCATCGGTCCTTATTTCTTTCAAAATGAGGAAGGAGCAAGCGCTTTGAAAAAAGAATTCAATCTGCTAAATATCGACGACATTTGGTTACAACAAGACAACTTGCTTGATGCCATGCCGCCAAATTTATGGGACTAACTCATAACTGCGACGCACATACATATGCCGTATATCATAATGCCATGAAATTATTTACCAGATTGTTATGAACAAAATTCATTCCAATAATAATAGGCATCTTCGTTTCGCCAAGCGTTAGCAAGTGTTAAATATATCTTGGCAGAACTGGAAAAGAGCAGCCAAAAATTACATTTGTTAGTGAAATAGTGAGTTATACCAGGTTTTATGAGGTATAAAGGTACTCGCTAGCGGCGAATCTTGTTCGATAACTTTGTTGTTGCTTTCACATGCAAATTTTTCGTCAAGCGAGCAGAGCCCAGAGCGAGCAGAGAAGTGGCGAATCGAAGGCGCCTAAATAATTCTGGCCCAGTTTACAAGTTAAGCCAAGAAAACGAGGGTGCATTATGCGACTAATTAGCATTATGTGGAATGAAATATGTGTAATACTCCACACAAATAAGCGGAGGCCAGATGATTCACGAGGAATATTAAAATATAAGATTAGGTGGATTGCAGTGGACGAATGAGCGTTACTTTGCCGTGAGATGAGGTTGGCGAAAGACCTATGAGAAATGTGTCGAAATAAAGGACCTTCGATACAAACTAAAAAGTTAGTTAACTTTTAGTAAACAAGTAGGAGAATAGAAAGAAAAATAATAAAAATAATAAATTAAAATAATAATATTAAACAATCGATCAGCTCTTCGGCTGATTTTAAGAAATTCACTGAGAAACGAGTAGCGATGCTGCGATAGGCGCTACCTTCTCTATATTTTTTCAAACGCAATGATTTATTGTATTCGCATGAACTGAATTTTTCATTTCTTCGTGGTTAGTTTTTTCCGAGAACTAAAATTAAAAACATTGATTTGTACATCGCACCTCCCTTCAAAAGAAGAAATATAACACAAAAAAACTTGTTCATTACTCATCTGTCTAAAATACATTAAATTCCAACTCTTATTTGTAATTTGCATATTGCAAATTGTCAACAAAAAAAAGTTCGATCTCTTTCGTTGCTACGCATGCCATTAGACTCATCTATATAAGGTGATATTAGAAGATCAGTCGATTTATTCACTTTGGTACACAAATATCAAAAATTGTTGTTTTGTTTACATTTCCAAGACAACTTTAATATATCTATAAATAAAAAAATGGGCAAATGCATTGAGTGCGCAATGGGAGAATTGGTATTTTTTCCAAGCACACAAGCAGGTTTGGTTGTGTGGCACAGAGTTTTTTGTGTGGGACATGAACATTTGTGTACTGCTATCGCCTTGAATGTATTCGCCCTGGAATGGTACTGCACTGCATTTGGCAAGCATTTCATATTTTCAGTTGTGTTATTATCAGTGTTGCCAGATGTCTTTTTTTCACAAAAATTTAAACTAAAAAAACAAGCAAAATCTTTTTTTCGACTAAAAACCTGCAAACTCCAAAACGAAGAGATTTTTTTCAACTCAGGTTTTTTAATTGTATTAGGCATTAATGACAAAAATCAATTGATTTAAAATAAAAAAAACATAACCAATTGCAATTACACTTAACTAAGGGAAAATAGTCTTCATAAACTGGAATATTTAAATTAACTCAAATTTTGTTTAACTAAAATTCAGTTGCATTATTTTTCTTAAATTGGTTTGTTAATTTTTGTATACATTTGATTCGATACCTCAAATTAGTTGAATCTAAAGAAAGAAACTCGGCCAAAATCGCGTAAGCGGTTATCGCGCCAATTAAGAAGAAGAAAAAAGAAAGAAAAATAAATTAAAATGCCAGAAGGAACCTTATTAGGTTATAGGTCTAATACACCTTTTTTATTTCAATTAAATAAAAACCATTTTTTAATATTTTAATTTATCCTTTCGAATCTGAAATTCCAAAAACCTGTAGTTTGCACTAAGAGGTAATTTTAAATATGTAAACTTGTCGAAGAAACCGTAATTTACAGTTGTGAATCTGGCCGCGCTGGCTGTGATACTAAAAGCGCGTTGATCGCAACCATTTTTTAAATCTTAAGACCTTTTTCGAGTTGTGACTTTTGCTTTTTCTTTTTAAAATGGCCTTTTACTCTCTATTGGAGCTCCAGGTACCCGGGTACCGAGTAGTGCTCGAAACTCGTTCATTGCTCAAATGTTTGTTTGAAATTTTCCGGCCTTTGAACAATTTAAGTAGCTAAACAAGAAATGTTAAATTTATTTAACAGCCGCTCTTTAGTTTTAGCACTGTGTGTAAATAATTTGTTAAAATTTAAAAAAAAGTTTTGACAAAAAAGTCAAAATAAATAAATGCCCCGTTGCTCATTTGCATGGACTGTTCGAAAATCGGTGCACAAAAAATCGGGAACTCTACTTTCCATACAATCTTGAATATCAGCAAAAGAGTCATAACTCAAAATAATACAATAAGAAATTAGTGAAAATTTTATCAAAACGGACTAAATTCAACAAATCAATTTTTCCAAAGAGTTTTAAAGACTCTGCAGAATCTGCCCTCATATGGTTTCAGAGACCTTTCTTCCCTTTCTGCAAAAGAATAATAACTAAAAATAGGACATTAATTAATAAAAACTGTATAAAAACGTTTTCAAACAAGCAGTTTTAAAAACAATCCTCAAATAATATTTTCTCAAAAGTTTTTAAAGAGCTTATTTTGCCTATCAACAAAAGAGTCATACTTTAAAATAATTTAATATGAAATGCGTTTAAATTTTATCAAAAAATCCGAGTTTTAAAAACAATCTGTATTATCTCTTCTTAATAAAAAGAATAACTTGGGCTTTGCTCAAAATTTATGTCTATTAGTGAGTTAACTGTTTTTTTTTTTGCAATACCATGAAAATCCTTATATGTCTCATGCTGCCTATCCTAAAAGATTATAATGCCTTTTGAAATTGTTGAAAATATTGAGTTTAGTTATCTCTCAGACATTTTTATTCAAACTATTCTCTTTTTCTTTCTTTTTTCATTTTTTCCACACAGGATTACTGCGAAAATTGATGACGATATGATTTCGTATTATTGCAATGAAGACATCTTTCTGCTAGAAGTGCAGCAGATCGAAGATGATTTGTACGACATAACATTGACGGAGTTGCCCAATCATTGAGCAAAACATTAATTTGATGGAGAAACATTACATGTACACGTATGCGTGTATGTACGAATTTGTATGTATGAAGCGATAAACTAGCAAGCAGCAGAGAACACAAGAAACAACAGCAAGCAAAAACAACAGTAGCAGCCAAATGCTAGAGACAACAAGCAGAAAAACTCAGCACACATTGTTATTGTATTCGTTTGAAAAGCTGATGTGTGAGATGTTCTTATAATGATGAAAACAACAAACAACAACGACAACAGTAATGCACAAAACAATGGACACAATTATAGTTATGTTAGATAATAAATTCTCAACAAAAAAATGATAAATACAAATACTCGTAGGAGCATATAAATAATATTTTTTTTTGTTTTTTCAAGTTATTACTAATAACTATAATAAATATATGCGCGTTTATACATTCGTAAAAAACAATAAGAAGTAGAAAAAACCGGCAGATACAAATATTACCTACTAAATATTACTACTTTTTTCGTTCTGCTTCTAAGTGAAGTGGCCACTGCTGCTGCGTCTAAATATTTGGATAAAAAAACAAGAGCAACAAAACGTGCTGATTGCTGCAAAGAGACAAACGTTTGAAACGAAATTAGAATATACACAGACACCCACACACAATTATTTGTTATTTTATATTAATTTAATATATATAATTTTATATATATAATTTTATATATACGCGAAAATTTGATTGTGTTAACATTTTTAGTAAATAAAAATTACTTTAAGTACCCAGACGCTTAACTGAGATTTTTTTTTGATAACAAGAAAATGTGCTTTTCACAAGCAAAATATTTAAAACAAAGCAAGAACAACAAAATATTTTCACTTTTTATGTTAGAGACTTCATTTTGTTTTTAAAGCATACTTTATGGCTATTTTGTAAAAACTAAAATTTAATTGAAAGCAGCAAACTTCCATTTCTTTTCTCGATTAGTCATTGTCGCGCAGCCACATCGCTTCCAAGTAAAAAATTTGTAATGTGTTAGGTAAGCAATAAAAAATTTGGTTAATTAAGAAATATGTAGACTTGCGACAGAGAATGCAAACAAAGAAGTTTGAGAATAAAAAATAGAATACAAAGGTACAACAAAAAGCGATTGCTTAAAGCTTTCATGGCGCCTCGAAGCTTTCACATCATGTACAACACAACTTGCCGCAAGAGCTTTACATACATATATGTATATACATATTTGTATATACAATCCGATATTGCAGTGCTTTTAGATCGCTTAGCAAATGCGAGCAATATTTGTAATCGAAAATCGTGACTGGAGAAATTCTGCACATTTTTGTTCTAACAAAAACCCGCTTGGAAAATATTTTTTATACTTTTCGTAAATCTGAAGTCACACTTATACATATGTACAGTCATAAGTGCGTGTCCAATTTAGTGTTTTTGTTTTGTAATTTTTACTTTTTGTATATTTTACTTTGCCTTACTCAACCCAGTGTAGTACTTAATTTTTTTTCTAATTACGTCAAAGCTACGTAAGTCTTAATGTTACTTAATTAAGTTACTTTAAACTTAAAGTTTAATCATTCAGTGTTTTTTATTACATAATATTACGATTATTATTATTATCGATTGCTAAATATTTTTTTGGTAAATAAAATTCAAGCAAAAAAAGAATTTGTTGAATAAAAATTCTGAAGAATTTTCTTGTGAACAAATGCTAGCTAAAGCTTCGTGCTACACCAAAATGATGAAAGCTTTTTATACTAATTTTTTAAATTTAAAAAGGCAACAGTGCCGCATTTGGCGATAAAAATTTAGGCAATGCTGCAGGAAGCTACTCATTTCGCAGTCATTTTATTAGATTATGAAAATATATTCGAATAAAAAGATCTTTTAAAGCTCTAATTTCATAATAACCGGCAATAAATTTTTGATAAACAATTGACACCCAATGCTTATTGTTTTGATTAATATTAACCAAAAAATTAATTATCTCTACTTCAAAAGCCTTAGCACATTAGAGAATTTACAGCAAATATTAGAGCGACGAGCTTTTTTGGACAAATTTTTAGATGCCTTACATGAAGCTTCCGCGAATTCTATAAAAGTCTTCTGGAAGCTGGAACGCCAGAACTCCCATTCGAGGTGCTCTGAAAGCCATGGCGCCGGGAGCGTTTGGTATGGAGTTCGAACTTAAGAGCAAATTGCACTAATGTGTTATGAAAGTATGAAAATTTCCACGAAAAAAACTTAAACTTACATTTATGTCTACTAACTGACTAAGTTAAAGTCAGTAACGATCTTAATCCCAGTGCATTGAGTTTCGCCTCTTGATGGCTTTAATCACATTTCAATAAATTTTGCAAGTGAATAGCAGCCATTTATTTTAAAGAGGGTGGAAATATATTTACCTTCTACCTTAGAAATTACATGAAATGGTATTTATTTTAGAAATTGTAAATGAAAATCTGTGAAAGAAACACAAATCTTGAAATTTTATTTGTCACCAAAAAATATAATTTAGAAAAATTATTATGAATATGGCTTTCGCTCTAGATTTGAGCTTTGATTGATATTTTGTAAAATCTAAAGCTTTATAAAAAAGAAACTCTTCAGCCAATAGTTGAAAGCATTCACGTCTTTGACTAAAGCAATTAATGCAGAAAAATATTTTGAAAAAGAAAACTAAGTAAATTCCAATACTGTTCAATGCTTTCCACCGCGCATATAGAAATTTCAAGGCTCTTAAGTTTTGGTATCCGAAAACTTTGCACAAATAAAAGCTTTTGTTGTTTTCGAAACTGCGAACTTTAAGCTTTCCTCCAAAGCTTCCACTTTGGGAAGTTGAAAAACGCATTACGAACAAAGAATTAGCTTAACTTAATCGACAGTTCTCACACAAATTTTAAGAACCGAATTGCAATACAAAATATTTAAATATTATTAGAGCTTAGGCGTTTTTATATCGATCGTTAAGTAAATGAAAAATTAAGAATTATAATTAGTATATTAACTAACTAAACATAGTTTAAGTCAAGTGTGCATTTCTTTTCAATAAGAAGTTAAAAAAATAATACAAAGGAAAAATAGTGGAATATATTTAGCGAAACGCAAAAACTTAAATAAATCTCATTTTCAAAGTTCTACATGCATGTAATGCCAGAAAATATTAATTTTGTTAAACTGAGATACATGAAAATACTAAATAAACGGTAGCTAAAAAGTTTTAAAAGAAAGCAACTTTCATTATAAGCTTTTCGTAAAAGCGACAGGGCATCGGAAAACGCTTATGAGTCCTACTTTGGCAGTACCTGCATAGAAATACTAATGAAAATTATCAGTTTCACAAAAGAAGATTGCAACATATCGCGCATTTACTTGAGTAGTGTCATAATCTAAAAACAAAAAAAAAATGGTTAGGTACGCAGGAATTACTACCAGCTCTCCTTTTATGCTGTGTAAAAAATGCTCGGCGATATCTATTAACAGAGTTTCATTAGAAGAAAATATGTCTTTACCTTTACTTAGGGCGGCATCGTAAATTCTAAACTTTGAACGCATTTTTCCCCCATTTTGGTCTTTTGAGTTATGGCATTATTGAAGCAAATCAGCTGGAAAAATTGCCACTGGCATTACATGCTTTTCGGCGCAATTTTATTAAATTATGAGCTTTTTGTACGCCACCAGTTTTTGCTATGGAAAATTCGAAAATTCCAACGCGCCATTTTTTGTAAATACTTCAGTTTAAAAGAAACCGGTTTTCCTATTTCAAAATAATTTTGAGTTCAAAAGCTTCAATAACTTTTCAATTGAAGCAAAGCAAATGAAAGGTTATTAAAACAAATTATGAAATTAGCATTCATTTCTCGTAAAATTGGGAGAAACCCATAAAGAATTAAAAAAAATTTATTTTTTATATAAACAAAAAATCGAATAAGTCAATTTAATAACAACAATAAAACAACAAATCGAGATATTCTTGCCGTACAATAGCACAAATTAAGATAACGATTTTGTGCGTTTACACAATTTAAAGTTTATACGAGTATGTAAATCATATTGCAACTTATTTTCTTAAACGAATATTTCTCTACTAATAACGCAACTAAATATTAAAATCATATTTTACACACATACACGCATACAATAATGCTAATAGTATACATATATACAAAAATAATAATTGTATGTGTTTTATATTTGTAATATTTTAAAAGCGTAAATAATTTATTACATAAAAACAAAAACAAATATAATATACTCAAACTTTTTTCAATATCATTCTCAAAATGCTTAAACTTTGTGTAATTGAAGTTAAGGTGTGTAAACTTCATTGCTAATTTCTGACGTTGTTTTTATTTTAATTTTTTATATATTTTTGTTTTGGCAAAAGTGTACGCGCCAACTGTAGTAATGTAATTTTTAATTAGTTTTAGTAAAAGCCAGCAACAGCTCAAATGATTAGCAAACAGAGCAGAGAGATAAAATAACTTTTAATGAACTAAAAGTTTGTGTATGAAGACAACAGTAAAAACACACAAAAAAAACTATGGCATGAGCTTGCAGTAATTGAACGAAGGCAGAAGGAGGATGTGAGGAAAGATTGTTGAAATTCTAAATTGATAACTTTTTATTATTATTATATTATTACTATTGTGTAGTTTGTACCTTAAGCATATTTTACAAGAATATATTTTTATATATATACATATAAATATATATTGAAAATATTTTTATTAAACATGAATAAGTAAAAAAAAGAATTTAACGTTGTTTTCATTTGACTATTTGGTTGAGGAATATAAAAATTGTGCCCAAATCATCCCTGCAGATTTCGGATTTACTACCTGATTTTGCGCTTGTTTTAAGGGTGTTGAAATGATTAGTTTTGCTCAGCAAAAATGTAGCAAGACATAAAAGTTGATATACATAAAATATTGCGAAACAGAAAATGGTGCCGAGTTGGAAATGTTGCTCAACAAAGATGTTTTCAAACATAAAATGTTGCTAACCTGTAAAAGCAACAGTCACCAAATGTGGCTGAGCATAACAAATGTTGATAAGGACAGAATGCATCCAACTTCGTAGATATTTTGTTGATAAATCCGCAAGCAACTATTTGCTCATTGCCTATGTTTAGAAACATTTTCCTATGTGAGTGACGATACTAACCTAAATGATCATAAACAATAAATTTCGCCATTCAAGATATGCTGTCAAATGGCATGTGTTGTGCTGATGAGTTTTCTAAGAGATAGACATTTTTAAATTGGTTCTGTATCTTTTTTGTAAACTTCGGCGCTAATCTGTTTTTCTTGAGAACGACGGAACATCAACTTTTAAGGTCGAACCGAACTTCGGACAAACCCTTCAATAAAGGATGGTACTTTTCATCATACTAAGCATGACATTCGGCAGTCCGATCCCCGGACACGAAACTACAATTGATAGAAAAAGTTTTTTCTAACGGCGGCCGCTCCACGACAGAAAATGGCAAAACTCCGAGTGTATTTCTGGCAAGAAAAAAGTTCAAAAGTCATCTGTCTTTCAGAGGCAGCATAAAACTGTTGATCCCTCCATTTATGGAATAATATCAAAAGCCACACCACAAATACAAGTAGGACCCAAAAAGGGTTTAATCGCCTAGTATTCAAGCCTTGATAAAAAATTATGCTTTACAAAATACAAAATAGCGCCAGCCAAAATATACAGGGTGGGCCATATAGCGTTTGCTTTTTGAACCACCTTTTTTTTTGAGAATGGTAACACAAATGACATGTCAAATGTGTTCATAATTTACTTAAAGGTTTGACATTTACGAAATAGGACGCTATACGCTTGAACAAAATCATGAAATATTGAAAACCTATATCCAAAGTGGTGAGTCTTCTACTCAAACTGTGAGAAATTTGGAAAAAAAAAATTAAAAAAAAAAAGATTTGCCAACAGGACAGTTTGTGGATCAATTTGTTAATCATGTTCTTGAAAGTGGATCGTTAATGGATAAAACAACACGTGAACATGCTCCTACAGTGCGTACACCCTAAAACATTGCTGCTGTAGCCGAAAATGTGCGAGAACATCCAATAACCTCAACTCGTCATCGTTCTCAAGAATTGAACATTTCACGCACTTCTTTGAGGAGAATTTTGCATAAAGACCTCGGTATGAAGGTTTTTGTTTCCAAAACTTGAAGAAGATGAGATGGACGACATTTGGTTTCAACAGGACGGTGCAACTTGTCACACTGCCAAAGTTACACTCGAACTTTTGGCTACCGTTTTTGAAAACCGAATAATCAGCCGAAATTCCGATATCAATTGGCCGCCTCGGAGCTGTGACTTAAGCCCGTTGGAGTATTTTTTGTGGGGAGCCGTTAAGGAAAAATACTATGCGAACCATCCAGAGATGATTGATGCTTTAAAACACGAAATCGAAGTTGCCATTCATGAAATTGGACCCCAAACAATCGAAAATGCGCTTAAAAATTGGGTTGATCGAATTGCCTACTGTAAAGCCAGTCGTGGCAGTCGTTTGAACGATATTATTTTTTCAGTGTTCAATCTTCAAAATAAAAAAAAAGTTTGAAAAAATATTGATTAGTTTTTTTTGCCGATTCAAAAAGCAAATTTTACATGGCCCACCCCATACAAGTTACAAACTTTGCCAGCAAGCTTTCGCAAGCTAAGAAATAGATTTTCAAAATATAAGATATACTTCCTAACTTTCAAACACTTTTTCCCGACAATACCTCGAGCGTTGAAGATAACTCTATACTAAATTAAAAAAATGCATATTTTTATAGATGAACATTTTGAGGAAGTTTAGATAGAACTGAATCTTTGGCATAAATAATTTGCCATATGAAGTCCGAGGAAAGGCCAAAAACAGTTTTCACAGATATTGAACTGAAACAGGTCCATACTTTGCCGAATATTAGTGCAAAGTGGCACAAAATTAATCATTTTGTTTTTAAATATATTTTTTACTAAATAGAAAAATGGATTTTGTGATGGCAAACCTTACTTGGACCTTATGCAATGAAGCACGCTAGTTTATTTGTATACAGCAGCTGTCTAGTTCACAAGTGGCATTTGCAAAAATTGTAAATCTTCCGATGGGATGATTAATTTTGCGCCCCCTTGTACTTTCATAACTCCTCAAAAGGATACGTTTTATCTTATTGGCCGATCTGGTGACTGTCAAGCGTATTCTAAATACAAAAAGGACAAGTAAATAAGAAAATGCTATCTCACGACCAAAGAAAAAAGTCTGTGTGTTAAGATGCCAAAGATACGATAGAAATCCAGCAAGGCTGCTAAAACTATAAAATTCTATTTCGAAAAACAGCGTTCTAATCTGGCTTATATGACCAGACTGCTTCTCCAACAAGCCTAAAGGAAACCAAGAAATGAGAGCAAATGACACTACATAGAACTAATGTTAGGCCCATTTACGAGTATACCTTGGTTGTTTTTTTTGTGTTTTTGATTTTTTGCTGAGCGGCTACTGTATAAATTGCATACCACTTTTTTTACTTATTCGCAAATGCATTTTATTGATTTAACTGAATTACAATATGCAATATGGATTTGCGCTTTACAAATTTCCAACTGGAACGGCAGAGTTCTTCAAAATTTCTACAAATTTCTCTGCTGCTAGATTATAAATGTTGAGCATCAAAAATGTTGCTCAATAAAAAATGTAGCGAAACATAAAATTTAATATACACAAAATATTGCTGAACAGTAAATGCTGCCAGGCTGGAAATGTTGCTAAGCAAAGTGGTTTTCAAACATAAAATGTTGCTAGCCTGTAATAAAAACAAACACCAAATGTGTCTGAGCATAACAAATGTTGATAAGGCAAGAATGCATCCAACTTGGTATTTTGTTGATAAATCAACTTTTGCCTATTTATTGCCTATGTTTATAAACATATTCTTATGTTCTTATGTGAATGATGATACTATACTAAAAATGTATTTAAATATTAACTTATCGTTAATATGATAGTAAAACTCGCCATTCAAGACATGCTGCTAAGACGTGTTGCAAAGAAATTTACATAAACTGCAGGTGTTGGTTAAGCTGCTTATGCCATCTATGAGAAACAATTGTGACTGGGCAGACAACCAATATTGTTAAACAATACGTTAAATAAAAAGAGTGAAAATCTCATGTTACTAAAATATACATTTATTTAACAGCAAGCATAGTGAATGATTACATTAAACTTATTTGTGTTCGAAGTTGTCATTTAATTTTTAAAGGTGTTATAGATATATTTAGTAACTAGCTATAGGGTAAGCATGATTTTCCTGCGTGGATATACGCCTATGTTTATATACACCTACTTTAAGTATTTCTTCGTATTTAATTTTTTTTAGTGTTTTTATAAGGTTTTGAATTAAATATTCTAGTAAAATGTAAGTTTAAAGTCGCGCAAAAAGTACATTTGATTTTTGGCAATTTGTTTTTGTTTTTTTTTTTTTGCCTACCATGTTAAGAAGTTTCTTCCATATAAAGCATATGGTTGAAAGTTTTTTATATTGAAAAAAATGCTCAAAACCTCGAAACTAAACGAAAAATACAATTTCCAAAAATTAAAGCGATTTTTGAGCCACTTGTAGCTTGCACTTTATAAAACTTCATATCCAGAAGCTGCATACCCTGAAAAAGCTGCATACCCTGAAAAGTTGACTTTGTTAAATTTAGTGAATTTTGTATATTACAAAGTTCGTAGCCTTCAGTTATACGCAGGCGCACGTATAGTCTATTGTTGTAGTTAGTAGCGCCCGCTGCTGAAGAGCTATTGAGCTATGACTGTTAACTCTTAATTTGTACTATTGCAAGAAGGCATCCGGCGAAAGTTAAACTATAAAAGCTAAGATTATGTGTCGCTCTTTATAAATACTGTATGTATTATAGTATTAACATTTAGACTATAAAAACGACAGTGAATGAAAATTTGCAATAGATTTATTAGAAATCTTCCACTGACAACAAGTCAGTATTTTCCATATCCAAAATTCCAAAATTTTATATTAATGATGTGATGAAGCCACGGCTTGGTTCTAATTTATTGATAATTTTTATTAGCTGGCATATACTCTTTAACAAAGAGCCACTAGAAATATTTCGTCGAAATACCAAAGTGGCAATTCATTGTATGCGATAAACCTCATGCTGTTAGCTGTGCGATGTATCGCATGAAGGCTGCGATGTGCGGTCTCTGTTGGCAATATATCCCATAAGCTGATTTGCATGTGATCGGTTTTCGCAGGCAAAGCCAGGCGATAAGGGTGCACAAATTTGAAGAAAATTACGTAGCAAGTCTGCTAAATGACAAGGCTGTCTGTACTTTTTCACTGCACTATTTTCATGCATTTTGATTTAAATTACTTTTAACAAATTTTCAAACCGAAAAATTTTCGGAAGCGGAATCAAGAACACCGACCAACTTTGACTAGATTAGATCGGGGCGAAATGTAGAACAGGATTACTATTTTTTATATGTATTTTAGATACGAATCTGTACTGCGCCGCTGCTATAGACACATAAACTTAACTAATAAATGTTGAAGGAAATCCAACAAATTTGTATTTATTTTAAAACATGAAACTAAATTCATTGTGCTGGTTAATTGAGCTTCTAAAAAAATAATTAATAGTGCAATTGTTGTTAAAAATAATTTCGAAATAATCCAAAAATATAACTCTCCATTCAAATTTGTCAGCCATATCGGTATAATTGAACTTTTCTTACTATTGGTTCATAGTTTTTTGACTGGTGGGATGAATAAATAATGCGTTGAAAAAAAAATGTTTCAGGCTGAAAAGAGCTTTTCTTAATTATAACTAAGGCATATAAAATTGAAACAAATAGCATAAAATAATGAAAAAGTTGTATATTTTGGTTTACGGAACCATACATAAAAACTTGTTGCAAAGTATAGAAAACAATTGAAAAGTGGAAAAATTATTATCCAACGAGAAAGAATAAAAAAGACTCCACAAAAATATTTCTTTTTTTTTTGGCAAAAAATACTTGAGTTTTACTCTGTTATCGTATTTTAAAAATAAATCACTCGCACTTCAATTCTGCTTTTTCACCCAAAAGGGATGTCATATGTAATAAAATCATAGAAAATTTGTATGTGTTCTATTATTAAATATTAGTTTGTTAGTTTGGAGAAAAATAAAACTATTCAAAATTGTTTTATGGTCGATGTTTAGCTCCTGGGCGATGCCACGACTACTAAGATGCCCGTCAACTTTTATTATTTCCGTGATTTTATCGACATTTTCTTTGACATCAAAAATGCCCGAACGGAATAGACGAAACCAAAATTGCACGTAATTAGACGCCATTCACATTCCTTTATCAAAGAAACCCTGTAATATGTATCAAATTTTCTCTTTGTAGACTTCCATTGTTAACACCCTGTAACTCAAAACTGAATGGAACAAACAAAAAACAGCAAACGAAGTTTTTTAGTGTGAAATGTCACCGTGACAACGAGCATAAACTTCAAATTGTTTGGTCCATAATTTAAAAAAAAAAAATCATATTTGACGGATTAAAATAGTTTGAACTATTTTATAGTACCTAATTCGGAAATAAAATTGTATCAAAACTCCAATAATATACATGGGCTCATATGCGGTAAAGGGTGAATAATATCTTGTAGTTAAGAAAAAGGGTAATTGAAATAAATATGGAAAGCTGAAACTTCGAATTTATCATTATTGATCAAATCGTAAATGGGCACAAATAACTTCACTTGACAAGAATGTTAAACAGATAAATTTGCTTCATTTCGAGTACTGCGTTTTCCGCCCATCTCGAAAATATCATACATTACTATATTATCTACAACCATCCCATTTTAACATACTCTCATACATATATTAATACCTAAAACCATGAAAGTTGAATTGGATTGTATTTATGTCCAAAGCGCTTTTTATGTATTAAAACAATTTGATTTCACATAATTTTTCTTTGTTTTTCAACATAAAAATGTGTTGATTATTTATTGTAATTGTCGTTTTCTATTGTCTTTGGCGTTGAAATGAGTGCAGATGTGACAGGATATCCACGTGTGACAAGCAAAAAACAAATTAACTTATTCACATATATGTACTCGTATATATGTATGTGGTACATATGTATGACTACTCGTACGTAATACTATTAGTCATTCGCTTATATGTATGCACGTACACACATACATATGCAATATTTATGTTTGTATCCACTTAAATACAAGCGATTACTTTGCTGCCAAGTAATGAATAATGAATGGACCACATTCCCATAATGTTTTATTGATGAACTGTGCCACGGCGACGTCGTTGCCGCGCTAAACTGTTAGTTTGTTAGTTATGCGCTTCAAAGTTTATATGTACGTGCATTTGCTGGTCCCTCAGCGTCCAGCTTCTTTCACATTATATTCATACTTACATACTTTATATTGGTGGCATCAGTTTGTGACAATTTTCCCACATTTTACTTGCAACACAACCCAGCCGAGGAAAGGAAGTGATACTAAAAGGCAAAGTTCAAACCGATCGCTGTAGCATAGCTGTTAGGTTCGCTATTCGGTTAAAAGAATATGTAGGTTACGAGTATTTCATTGAAAATCAATGCACTTATTATACTTACTTATTATACTTTAATAAGGACAAATAATTCTGGTCCAATTTAAAAGAGTTAATCCTTAGTTTCTTTCAAGTGTTAGTTGACGCCTGTTAAATATGTATTATAAATAGTAGAATGGTTTTTATGTCATTGGCGCCACTATTTTTTTGGATTGAATCCATAAAGCTAAACGAAACGAAAATTAAAATATTCCCCCAAAAATACATCAACCATACGGGCAGGCAAATAAAATGAAATCAATCATCCATAAGCAAGAAGGGAACCGCAGTTTATAGTGGTGAGTGTCTGCTTATAGTGTAGTAATTATATATTGTACATCCACACCACATTGATCAAAAAGTTCCCGAAATATATTCAGAGAATTCACAATACAAGTTTATTCCTCAAAAGCGATATTATCGCCTTCAAAGTGCTCCCAATCAATTCCAGCGCCAAATTGCAATTTATGCCAGCGTTCGATCCAGCTCTCGAAACATTTCTGGAACTCTATTTGCAGTATAGCCATTAGAGCCTTCTTCAATTTTACTATTACTTTCTGCCAGTTGTAAAAACCCGTAGTGGTTTTTTGACTCCATCAACAAGAAAAAATAAGAGGAAGAAATATCAGGTGAATTCGATGACTGCTGGATTCGTTTTGTTCCTGATCGAAAATTTACGGATAGTGATGGCATGGAGCAGCGGTGTGTTGTCATGGTGCAAAGTCCACGAGTTTTTTCCTCACAAATCCTATCTTGTTTGGCGGATTCCTTCAGGTAAACATCTCTTAATGTCCAAATAATACTCTGGCAAAAAATGTGTGGTGTACAATGCCGTTGTAATCCATAAAAACTATGAGCATCGCTTACTTTTGGTTTTTTGGTCTTGGCTCATTCGGAGTTTTCCATTCACTACCCTGATATCAGGATTGCGTCTCGTACTCATAAACCCCCATCTGGTCTCCAGTAATGATGCGTTCGATTAATGTTGAGTCGAATTCATCATTGGAAATGATATATTTGGTGATATCAGCGCTGCTGCATTTTTTATATGAAATTCAAGTTCTTTGAAACCAACTTGGCAGCAACGCTGCGCAAACTCAAATCATAAACTACAATGCCATGAACGGATCCGTAAGCAATGTTCAAGTGCTCTGTCAGGTCTCTGAATGCTAATTTTCGGTTATTGATCAACTTTTCTTTGACTTTGTTGATGTTTTCATCAGTTCTCGGTGTCGATGGCCTGTCACTACGTTCGTCATCCTCGATTTCCGACTCACGATCTCTTCTGAAGCGTTCATATGTAATATACCACTCGTAAAATGCTGTTTTCTTTAGAGTATCACTACCGAAACAGTTTCCTATTATTTGTAAGGTTTTCTCACCCATTTTTTAATTCTATAACAGAAACCATATAAATATAATATTATACAAGTTTACGCAAAAATTAAAAAACAAATCGCCAAGCTTTTTATCTCAATTCGACGGTTTTAACTAGATTTTCTAGAACGATTTTTGACACGCAGTTTGATATCTACTATAGCTTATTAAATTAGTGTTGTTCATTTTCTTCATATAATAAAATATGTTGTTCATTTCTCTATCGACCTCGTAAAAAAACACCTCAAAAATCAATTCACCATAGTTAGTTACTCAAGAATGATAGATTCACCAGATTTTGTCATTAGCTATGGTGAAAAACAAAATTAGGCGAGCAGCTTCGGCTGCTACGTCACAAAGGATTCGGCAGTCGAAGCAATATGACGAAGCAGCATGGGCGGGACTGAGTTGACTTTTTTCGTGTATCACTACTACAATCTTAGTTTTTTCTTGAGCAAATGTGACTCCAGTTACGTTAGCCTCAGCTGATTCTGGCAAATTCCCTGAGAGCCGGGTAACGGTTTGATATTGGCCATACCTACAAAAATCGTTTCACCATGGTAGTTAAGTACCCAGTTAATTTTTTTAAAAACTATTTTGCTAAATAAAAAAAAATTTATTTAAATGATGGAAATTTTTATTTTGACCTCTACGCACTCCATCATCTGTTTGTATACAGCAACTGCTTAATTCACAAGTGTCAAATATGATGGACGACCGCCGCCATTTGCAAAAACTATAGATTTTCTAATAAGATGATTAATTTTGCGCCACATTTTTTACTGGAAAAAATGTACATTAACAACAATAGTTTTTCGATTTTTTTGAGAATGTGCTTGCTGACATTTTTTACTATGAAATAAAAGGATCAAATGACTTCGCCAAACTTCAGTGAATGTTAGTAATTTATAGCTCGTTGAAAACTGAATTGAAAGTAGCTTATTTTCATTATAATTTTATATATGCACTGGTAAGAAAAATATTCCCTTAAAACGCTATTAAAAACGAAAAATGCAAAAAAATGTCCATTTTTTCTTACGCTTCCATACATATATATGTACAGCATATAAAACTTTACAGCCAATAAATATGAAATTGCTGGCTTGTACATGTTCTAAATTATGAAAAATTAGCTTACATTTTTAGCTGTTTTTCCAACTTGACTAGACCTACTGTTTGCTTTATGTCTTAATGGAAGTATGTTTCCACCTTCACACAGTGACATTATTGGTAAATTCTATTATTTTGGATATACAAACAAAAAAAAAAATCTTGCTGCTTTCAGCCATTCGTCGCAGGTGAAGGCAAATATTACAAATGGCGAGTGCCAGTTATTATACTCTTACCACATGGTCATATAAAACTGCTTAAAAACATCTGTCTGTGAAGCAGATGTTACCTCATTGAGAGATCACTGGGAAAAGTTTGGTTCGCAGCTCGTTACCGCGCCTGCGCATTTACCCACTCGCACACACTTTTTTACACACTGGCCATAACAATTAATAACATTTCAACGGCCACAATTTACTTTTTCCTTTTTTGTGTGCAGGCAATTGAGGTGCATCATTTCAGCGCGACAGCCATGCAGCAAAGTTTTTTTGTGGTGTTATACCTCTGAGATCAACTGCAATAAAGGTAAATACGCAAAAACAAGCAATCGAACAGTCTGGGGTGGCCGCTGCGAACTTATGTGGCATAGCACGGTTAAATTCATTTCTGCGCATTTGTAGCTGAAACCAAGAAGCGCCAAAAGTAGAGAATATTTAATCATATATGTAAACATGTATTTGTGCGAAAAAGAACTTTACAACTACACAAACACATTAAGTGGGAATTTGTTATTGCTGAATTTTTTTGTTTTTCTGTGTTTGCTTTAATATTTTTTTCTAAAAGTTTTCCCGCCGCTCATCGAATTTCAAATCTCGCCTCTTCTAATTCGCTCCCAAATGACTTGGGGCGATAGACAATAATGAGCTACGACGCTGACAGCAATGCGCGCGCGCTTACACGTGCAAGCACTTCCTGCACCGCGTGCACGCCTCGGTGACTCGGCCTCCAGCCACTCAGCTATGGCGCTACAAGCTGCCTCTGCCTCTGCCAGGCACTCAAACCGCTCCCAATTAATTTATTAATTTATGTGCTTTTAATTTCATAAATTACTTGCCCGAACGATATTCACCAGCGCCAACAGCGAAAACAAAAAATAAATAAAATACAAAACCATAGCAAAAATAAGCAGCCGCAATACCAACATCTATCCGTTGGATTACTCGCCACAATTGCCGCTGTCATAAATGCCACAAAATGCAATCTCTTCACTAAGCGTTTAACTTTTGACTAGTGGCAGCATCAAAGTGGCTATTATTTTTATTGCTATTGTTGCATTTACTGTCATTAACGTGGTTTGACGTTGGCGTCAACATTTCCAGCTACGGAATGCGGTTGACTGCATTCGACTTTTCACCGCCACAAATCCCAACAAGCGACCATCTGATGGACGGACCGAAGCGCGATCACCAATTATAATTGAATTGACTTGCGGCATATCTACGTGCCAAAAGTTGTGCAGCGGAGGGTGAGGTTTGGGTGAGTAAGGGCGTCGCAGAGTGTTTACTAAATGCACATCGTGAATGGAGTCATTAAATGCGACAATTTCATTTTTAATGATGCGACAGTACGACAGTGTGACAATCGCAATCGTATACTCTTACAATCCAACATACATATTTAGAGTTTCGCGTAGAGTGACAAACCAATACACAAACTGACAATCGGTTAGACGCATTATTGCATTTACGCATTGCCGACATTTTTACAATACAATTTTAATTGTTCGAAACAGCTGCACCAAACATCTCTGAATTGAAGAGGGGTCACTACCATATTTATATACATTAAGGTATTCACATTTTTTGTTAATAAAAATATTAAAATATAAAGCAAATTGTGCGAAGTTTTCATGTGCGTTTCTCTGTTTTATATACATCGCTCAATAACAAGACTTGCCGTGTTAGAGAACAATTGCCGGTGGCACTAGTTGATGCAATTTATCTTCGTGATAAAAACAAAATAAAAAACATTTGTTTTAAATGAGCTACTCAATATTTATTATTTTTTTAGCACTCTAATGTGTAAGGATGCGTCAAAGCATTCATTTTTAAATTCACTTACAACTTTTCTCATATCGCCTTATGCTGATATCCCTTGAGAATATTTCCCCCAACAAAGCGAAATAAGTTGCAAGGAATTAAAAAGAAATATGCGACGTTAGTTGAGTGTCAAAAATTACCGAAAGTGTCTGGAGGAAGATCAATAAATTCAAAAGTTGGAAATGAAAAGGAAATGTTTTCAATGCATTAATGCATATTTAAGCCTTATATGCTTATCAGATTACTCAAAAACTTTTTCTTTACTTAAAAAATAGTTTGTCTAAACTTTCGAAATAAGCAGAAATGGTTGACTTTACTTAACCAAACAAGCTCTTTTTTCCATTTTCAATAATCTGAAAGGACTAACATCTCTATTCGGTACACTTTTCAGAATAACAAAATATTAACAATTAGTTAAGATTTAAAAAAATATATCAAGTAAAACGTGTTTTGTTATTCGGCGCAAATGTTAGCAAGCCTAAAAGCCTGATCGCGCTATGGTAAAACTGTGAAATTTATCTTATTCTTATTTAAAATAATGGTCCATAGACATAGTCCAACGTTAAAAACGCTATAGTAAAAATTAAATTCCAGCAAACAGCGTCCCGCACTCGAAGTGTAACCACCTTCAGACCGTTCGCGCAGCTGATGCACGGGCATCTGGCGCGGAAGCACTTTGCCAAGAGTAAACGCAAAAAAAAAAACAATAATGGATTTCAAACGTAATAATTATATTATATTGGCTGGAAAATCACAACCAACGATTGTTCGTGAGCTCGACCATCTTAAAGAAAATAAAGTGTTTGTTTATCGCACCGCTACTCGTTACAATGATACTGGTAGCATCGCGAAACGTCATGGAAGTGGTCATCAAAAGACTGCAACGTCTCGTGAAATGGTTCAAAAAGTAGAGAATCGACTTGAGCGAAATCCCCGATGAAGTTCAAATAGCTAATGAACTGAAAATATCTGACCTGAGCATCCGCCGCATACTGAAATATGATCTTAAGGTCAAGCCTTACAAAATCAAAAGGCGCATACTCTCACACCAAAGCAGGAACAAGTCAGACTTGAGAGTGCGAAGCAGTTGCTTCGCTTGGTCGAAAGCGATCAATTTCCGAACATTGTGTTTTCTGGCGAGAAAATTTTTAAAATCAAACAATTCGTAAACTCCCAAAACGATAGGGTTTATTTGATCAACCGTCCATACGAGAATTTGTGTCATCGGTTGGCCACCAAGAGGCAGCATCCGCCGTTCAGGGGGGGCCACTGTAACCGCAGAAGGACGCTCTCCAGTCGTTTTCATCGAGCCTGGCGTAAAGGTAAATGAGAAATATTATCGGAAAAGTATTCTGGAAGTTGCTTTGGAGCCGTGGATAGACAAACACTTCGGTGGCAGACCATGCACGTTTCAACAGGACTCAACACCGTCACACAAACCTCGAGTGGACCAAGAATGGCTAAAAACAACGTTCCGAACTTCATCACGTCCACACAATGGCTTTCAAATTCACCAGACGCGAATACGATAGATTATTCTCTTTGGGCCGTTTTGGGGAACAAGATCCGAACTAAAAGATTCAGCAGTCTCGAAGCGCTGAAAAAAGCCATTGACCGCGAGTGGGTTAAAATATCTGCAAGTAACATTTGGGCAACTTTCGATTCATTTCTGGACCGTCTCAAAGCCATAGTGAAGGCAAAAGGTGGTCATATCGAGCAAAAGTAAGTTGGTTATTAATTTGGTATTATTTTCATACATTTTTTGCTTTGAATTGAAAAAAAGTGATTTTCCAAACTAAATTTATGGTATAAAAATACCATTGGTTGCACTTCGAGTGCCGGACCCTGTAATATTAGTTTTTCAAATTTTGTCAATCATAAATGAGTTAAGTTCAGTTGAAACTTGATAAATTCACCATGATTCTTATTTTTCAATATCGACTATTTATCAAGTGTTTAATATCCTGTGTCGAAAATAAATGTCCTTTAGCAAATAAACAAATTTCTGAACGATTAAAATTTTATTTTTAAAGCTGCCTCAAACATTTCAGAATTGTGCGAAATTGTGTAGGCAAATTAGTAAAATCACATTCAAAAGCATTTACTACACCTTTCCAAACAACGAAAAAATTTTTTCCTATACTTTTGGATTAGCCCTGATAAGTTTTGATTATAAAATACAGTTTGTCAAGGAAGTGTTGTAACATCTACTAATCTAGCGATATTCAGGCATTTAGCTTCAAAAAATACAAATTTCTCCATGGTTTTCTTTCGATCTTTGATTTTATTACACTAATCTAAATTATTTATATTAGAGTAGAACATAAACTATTCCGTTTAAAAATAGCTTGTGCTAAAAAGCAAAAACAATCAAGAAATTCTTTTTACATTTCCAATATATAGCTTTAAGTCACATATATACATACTTGGTGTCACTTCGCCGAGCATCTATAATATCTTGTAGTCTGCATCTCATAGAATGAATCAGTTTTTGAACATCATAGCCCTTTGATATTGGTATCTTGTGCCATTCCTCTAGAATACAGTTTTGAGCTCTGCCCGACCTTTAGAGTGTTTCTACACAAATTTTCTATTGGCTTAATATCCGTGCTCTGAGCTGATGTATCCAATACTTTACTACAACAAAAAGAAGCCACATTCTGACCATATGAGCTGATCGTCTTCAATTGGCTTGATAGCTTGTTTACATAGGTTATGTAATTTGTAAATAATATTTTTTCTAACAAGATTCACTGTAAATACATGTTAGCTACCGGCTGAATTTTGCCCCTCTCGTACAGATCGTCGTTACTTATGATGTTGGGCCACCAGATCTTCAGTATCCTGCGCAAACATCTGTTCACACAGCTTTGAATTTTGTTTGCAATCCAGTTGTTTGTGAGCCAGCTTTTTCCATCCAAATAGGTCGGAGCTGTGCATACGTGCAGTTTGCTTTATTTATTCTGGCGATAACATCTAGTTTCGCACTATCTATCTTCAGCGGCAATGATACTACATAAGTAAGTAAAAGTGCCAACGTTCTCAATTTGATCACCATTTAAGAGAAACGGCTGCGCGTGGACCGAATTTTTAGGGCTTTCGTTATCTCGTAATTTATTTTTAGTCCTGTATTCAACGAGGTTGAGAACAGACCGTCAATTTTGCTCTACTGTCGGTGTGTTTGAAAGAGAGAAGGCATATATCATCAGCGTAGGCAAGGTCTTTGAGAAGTTCGTTGAAGTTTCAATAGATACCTTTTATTTTCGTAAATCATTTTTTTTTTTTTTGTTAAACCGTTTCTTACATTAATTTTGCAAAATTTTCAAATTCATTTGCGACTGTCGAAAACACTTCGACGACTAAATATTTGAACAGTGAATTAATTCTTATATTGGAAGCTGTTGTTGTTACAAGTTAAGTGGTAATTTGTCTTTTCGTTCATACAAGTGCTAGTATTTCATTGACCAAACGTTATTCTATTGCCCAGAAAATGAAGATTAGTCATACAAGTATTTTAAGTATATTACAATCATCAACATCATATCAGTATAGATTTATTATTCAGATTTATTGAAAAAGGTAGTAAAAAATTGGAATGATCGAGAGGATCATGTAAATCGTAGCTGCGGCAGACATATACCGGATATCATATTCCAAAACTAAATGTCATGAAATTATCTACCAGATTATAATAAAAAATATTCATTCCAACAACATTTATGTTTTATATTATATTTTAAGTATTGATATTTTATACAGTTACATAAATTACTATTACCTTACTTAAAACGAAAAGCGTGAGGCATTGTAAAAAGGGGCGCCCCACATAAATTTAAATCTCATATCGCATTCAAAATTAATGGATTAACGGAAATATCAAAATTTTAAAACAATTTGTATGGATCGCCACCGCTATTATATAGTTAGTTACATTGTTCAATTGAAATTGGATAAAACCTATTAGGTACTTGTGAATTAATATTGGTAGAATTTTCGACCACGTTCTACACTATTTTTCATAACTACGACTAATAACGACTCATCGTCGAAATGTAGCGCAAAAACGTTAAGATATTTTTGCTTTGCCTAATATATGCGTTAATCTTAGCAAATATCTGTAAGAAATTTAGTATGGATACAAATTTTAATCTTGATAAGCGATGGACTAATATTTCAATATTGGTCGTTACCTATGACTTCCCGTTACTTAAAAAGAACAGATATACGAGATGTGCTCAAAAGTAGGTGAATTTTCAAATTACGCTGGCTACGTACATTCGACTTTCGATTATTATTATTTTTATGTTGGTACACGCGTCTCAAAGATATGTTCACGGTTTTGGCAATATAGCAGGTTTAGTTTGCTTGTAAGAGGCATAAATAAATGTTTTGCGTGTTCGGTGATTTTCTGCTATCGAAGGAAATTGCATCAAATTGTGTGTAAAAATGGAATCAAGTCCTCTAAACACTCGAAATTTTGACAGTGGCATACAGTGAGAGTACTCTGAGTCAAAAAAGTTGTTGCGGTTGGCTCATGCCATTCTATCTTTTCGGAAATTTTGGGCATGAACACGTGTGACAGCGGAGTTCGTTCCAAAACTGTTGAATTTTGAACAGAAATAACATCGCACGAGCATCTCTCAGGAATTGTTGAATAATGTAATGTTGATGATGATGTTATGACATCGAATCCAAAGCCCAATCGTCCCAATGGAAGAGTGAAAGCCAAGAGCAAAAAAAGCCCGGAATTGTGGAAAATTGTGGCTTTTGCATCATGATAATGTACCTGCTCACTCATCTTTGCTTGTGAGATATTATTTGGCCAAAAACTAAACCGTTATCATGCCTCAGCCACCGTATTCACCAGATTTGGCCCTCTGCGACTTTATCCTGTTCCTAAGATTGAAGAGTTAATGGGACGCCATTTTTCGACGGTTGAGAAGACAAAAACCAAATGGCTGAGAGAGCTCAAGGACATACCAAAAAATGCATATCAGAATCACTTAGAGGATTGGAAAAAACGCTGGCACAAGTGTATTAAATCTGAGGGAGACTACTTTAAAGAAGATAAAATAGAAATTAAGAAAAATTAAAATTCACCCTATTTTTTTGAACACACCTCGTATACCATTTCAGCAGGGATAAGGAAATAAAGCTCAAAATTTGTAAAAGAGGTAAAGTTATGCAACGCTATTGAAATTTCGAAGAATATGTTGCGAGTATGTAAATTTTTTCAATATTTTTTGTTTCTACTTATTCATCATTTTATTAAAAATAGTTTATACTTACTCTGTAATACCCTTGAGGAGGTTGTGAGCATTAAAGGAATTGGCAAGGTTCAAAGACTCGCATCTGTTCTCACAACTGGTACGAAGTCAATTACGCCATCGAAAGCATTACATGCGATATTAAACCTTCTCCCGGTAGATCTACAGCCAAGATATATCGCTCGCAATGCGGCAATAAGTTTGGACACCTTAAGTAAGTGGTTAAACACAGGCTACGGCCACGGAGTTTCCCAGGCTGCTGAACTATGCACTCCCACTGGTAGATGGGAGCCTCCTACCCTCAAGGGAAGAATAGCCACGGGACGATGTAAGACAGTGAGATCTCCTTTCGTTTTCGGTTACGCGACTACTGCAGTATATTTCAGGCTGAAGTGATGACAATAATACGAGCCGGGGCGCTGATAGAGTGTGATGCAATACCTGGAGATGATATCTACATTTTCACTAACAGCTCGGCGGTGATAAAATCCCTCACAAAGCAGTCGACAACCTCCAAGGTAGCCATGAAATGCCGCATATCTCTTAACGAGATGGCTGAGTCATTTCACCTAAAGTAGCATGGATTAATTGGTCATTGTGACATTAAGTCTACCTGCAGGGCCGATGAACTAGCGAAACTTGCCACCCAGTTGATTGATGAGTGCACATACAATGGCGTAGGTACACCCTTACAGACTTGTAAGCTACTTATCTTTGAGGAAGTTGTTAGCGCAACAAATGCAAGATAACGTAATGAAACCACCTGCAGAATCGCCTGACAATTGTGGCGACGTTCAACGCTAAACGCACAAAATCTCTGTTAAGCCAAAAGAAACAACTTTGCAACAGTCTTAGCAACTTATTTCCGCCCAGAGGATGGGGGTGCAAGCACATGACTTCTAGATGAGGAAGAAGAAGAAACGATATCGCACCTCCTGTGCCCTTGCCCTACTCTATCCAAACCTAGATTTACCATTTTATGTAGACAATTTTTTAATGAATTGGAAGATCTCACTACTCAATATAGATCAGTGAACTTCTAAAATTTTTAAAAAGTTCACACTGGTTTTAGTAGATATAAGGATAAATTCCCCACGCGGCATCAGTGTCCCCCAGTGCGCAACCATTTCAACAGAAAATAACCTACTTTGCAAGCCCTAAGACTCTATTGAAAAAGGCATACTTTTTTTTAATTTTTCAATTGTCTTTGCATTATACTTTATTTTTATTATTTTTTAATCATTTCACGGTTTTTTTTGGTTGTGTGTTTTATATTAATTCATGTGTTTGCGAATTTCAATTTAATACTAATCATAATTTAAATAATTTTTTAACCAAAAATGATTTTTTTTTTTGCTTACTAAGTATTTTAATTTGTTATAAATTGGTTTTTATTAAAGTTTTCACTCTCAATTTTTGTTTTTATTTTATGTATTTTTTTCTTTGTTTTTACTTATGAAATTGCTTAATCTCATATTTTTTGTATTGAAAAGTGATTTTGGAAAATTTATATAATATAATATAATATTAAATTTATATTGTATTATTATAAGCTTAACTAGATATTTTTTATTGTTTTTCTTTTTTTCACATGCATATTGCATTTGGATGAATTTATTTGCGAATTTCGGGTGGTATTAGTTTTTCACTTGATTTAGTTTTGTTTTTCTTAATATACTTATTAAAAATAAATAAATTATACAATCTTAGTTATGGTTCTTAATAAGTTTGTTAGCATCTTTCGGTTTTAATATATTGTAATTTCGTGTTTTTTTATGTTTTTAATTCTTTTTTTTAGTTTTCTGCTGAAGTTTGTTTGGAGTTTGCTCTTAAATTTGCAATATTTGCCTGTTTTTGGTGATTTTCTTGTTTATTTAAAACTGATTTAAAAATGGTTTTTAATTAATTTCTTTTTCAAACTAGAGTGGTTTTTTTCTTTTTTTTTTAATATACACAAATACATTTGTAAATCCGTTAGTTGTTAGTGATTAATGCTTACAATGATTATTCGTACTGCTCCTACATATCGCTGCATTTTGTTCTCATATATCCTTAAGACTGTCTGCATTTGCTTTTTTGTATTTCGTTAAGACTGACTGTGTTTGTATTGCCAAAATATTTATTTTATATACATATATAATTTTTTTTTTAAAGGGAATCTGAGTTTTGTTAATTTTTTGTTCTTGCCTTAGTGATTGGAAATTTGCTGTGAAGAAGTTTTTACGGTTAGGTTTGTAGCCAATTAAATATAAGTTAACTTTTATTAGCCTAAAGAGTGTGGAATGCGTCTGCCATTAGCATTCGCCACTTCGATATAAATTTGGTAAAACTTTAAATTTTTACTATATTTTGTTTGCCAATTTTAATTAAATTTTTATTTATTATTTATAATTCGTTTTATGCCCTAACATTAGAAGAAATTTGAGATTTTTTATGCACTTTTTTTTTTTGTTTGTTTTATCTGATTTGTTTTTTTTTTTCAATATATTGATATTCTCGCGTGTACGTGTGTCAATCAATTCCTTTTTTCATATTTAATACATTGCGTGCTTGTGCTTGTGTGAGTTTATGTCTGACTCTAATTCTAGATGTTTTTTTTTTTGTTTTGAGAATTTTTGAACGATATTACAAGACAAAAAATAACAAGAAATGTGATAGTTACTTCCTTTACGTCCGACTTCAGAAAAATATGTTTGTGTATGGGAGAAAAATATTAAGGATTCATGGTTGCTAAGAAAGAAATATGTAAGATAATTATTGCTCATTATATCCACAACACAACTACATACAAGCAGGTCATATTGTTTTCAAATATTGCGTGTTACGCATTCTGCCAATAAAAGTATTTATCATTTAAAAAGCCTGCTTAAAGCGATTGGCTAAATTTCAGTAAAAGATCAAATGGCAATTAAAGAATAATGTTTGAACGTTAAGCGGAACACACACACGTTACAAATCACAACAATCAGTTAAAGTTCGGTTCGCTACATACTGTGTGGTTGACAATTTTCGTTTCACGTTGTTCGCCGCCCAGTAAACGAGGAAATGCGAATATTAAATAATTGCTATCTATGGTGGTATTTATTTTGAATGTTGCCACTTTTCCGCTCATGTATGTATATACTTTGAAACCTCAGAAGAAATTACGCAAATCGCCAACTTTGCCCCCCATTCGCTACCGATTGCAAGAAAAACGAAAAATGTTGTCTACTTTCAAACCAACTCTTATGATTTGTTGTGTGCTTATGGACGGCTTTATGCGGCATTTCATTGGAAAATGCAAAATATTCGGAATAAAAACAAAAGGATTTTGCATCACCATAGCTCATTTTCCGTGTAGGCTATTATTAAATAAAGTGAATGGATTTCTGCGGAACAACTACTTCATTCACCTGATATGACTCCAGCTGACTTTTTTCTTCTTCCAACAGTCAAATTACGACTTTGAGGAACCCTTCTCACTAAATAGAAGACATAGAGAAGATACATACGAGGCGCCTATATTGAAGGCGATTCTGTATATTTCAACGAATAATACATACTTTTTTTGATGAAATTTCCAAAGCTCAATATATCGTGGTCATGGATGAAATAGTAGTGATTTGCGTTCTTAATTTCTTCACCATTCAGGAATGTTTTATAATTGAAATTGGAAATTGATTTCGAAGGCCTGTGGTTTCAACAGTCCGCCAAAACTTGTCACATATCGACTTAAATTATACAATCTTAGTGGTTTGGAAGTTTATCTCGTACCGTGAGTATGATGCCAATTGGACTTCTCTCTAATAAAGTGTTCGTAGGAAAAATTGAATCCCAATAACTTATGAATAATTTTAAACTAAAAGATTAGATTAAGCCTGTTCATATAGTAAATACTGTGTAACAAATGTTACAAACAATCAAGTTTTGGTATTCATGTATCCAAAAAAACTTACAAAGTAGGGAAAGTGAGAGAACAAAATGACTTTTCATTTTTAGGGCAAGTTGACAGTTTAAATTTCTTTGTACTTCTAAGAATTTGCAAGTGAGAAAAACAGCTGATCGCAAAGTGGTCAAAGTTTTAAATTAAAAAAACGGGATTAAAATGGAGAATGTAAGTAAATATATTTTAGGCACAATTTACAATACATTTAATTTGATATTAAATAGAAATCGGCCAATGATGTAGAGATTTGTACTTCTAAACCACAGCCGCCAGTCACCGTTGGTGCAAATACAAATCGAAAGCATTGAGGGTGGCTTTTGTGTTTTATGCTTACACTTCTTGGTTATTAACTAACTTGGCTGTAATAGCTTGAAAAAAAGCTGTGCTTGCCACAGCAATACAATTTTTAATGAAATGTTGTTCATCTGACAGCGATGATGAAACGGAACGGATGATGCTAAGATCGATATTTTGCATTTAATATCTTTTTTTTTTTAATTTAATACGAGGTCGCTTAACTGAAAAAAAAATTAATTTTTGTGAGTTTTCCCTACCAACAATTTAATCAGCTGTTCGTAAAACTTGCAAATTGTTACTGGTTTTGCGTTTTAAACTATTTTCTTTATTAAAGGAAAATCTTGGTCTGATAGTTTTTCTTCAACGAAGTCTCGTTTTTGTAGTATCGAGCAAAACGTGTTTGAAATTTTGGCTTTAGAAGTATTTCGACATTTATCCCTCATTAATACTTGAATTATGTAATTTTTAAGGTATTAAGGCCTGCCTTTTTCTTATAGTTGTTGTGTTTACAATGCATCGAAGCAAAATCGTTAAATATTAGCTTGGACAAAGGTTTCTTTTACTCTCACCTTAACCCATAAGAGTCTTTCGCCTTTGGGACCCCTAGTAAATTTGTCTGCTTAAAATTTTTGTAGAACACTTCAATCCGCTAATCGGCTCTTTTAATGAACTTTAATTTTACATGTTTTGACAAAGGGACAAAAACATCAACAACTACATAAAGTAGGTGCTAGTGGGCTAAAACGCACTACAAAAAATGATCACTAAATTATTACAGAAATTATATTTAAAGTTCTTTTATACATAAGACTTTCGATACACAACTAGCTTTTCTGCCCAAAATTTTGAATCTTTAACTCTCCATAAAAAATTTGGCCCTCTGTAGTAGGACAGTCTTCGGCAAAGTTGGCCCTAGAAATAACCTCTTTCATAATTAGTAGCTTTTGTCCAATATTGAATATGTATTCATTATATATTATAATTCTCAAATAAATTGAGCGGCAAATTAAAATTAACGCTAATCGTCAAAGTTAAACAGAGGAAAAGGAGGTTTAAAGTTCTTCAAAATCTTACATTTGTCTGTAATGTTTCTTAATGAATGACTAACTAAATGAATGTGATTAAAAAATACTGGAAAGTAGAGAGTTGTATACACTAAAGATGTTACTATAGCAAAGGAAAAAATGCGTTTCGAACTATTTTTGTTATATACAATTTTACACAAAGATCCCATTAAAACTCTTCAAGCAACTCCACTAAATAAAGCTGACAGCTGAATTTCAAATACATTTTTATTTCGTTTTTTTCCTCTATTCAAATTATCATTTATTTAACAAATTGAATATATTTTGTCAACTTTCTATAAGAGAATTTATTTTTTTATTTTGTCCTGTTTTTATGATATTTCATTTGAGGAGAGGTAAACAGTAGAGGTGGTGTTACACAAACATGCATATGTTTAATTCCAAAAATTGAAGACTTAATTTTTATATAAATTTAAACTATTCAGTTATGTTTTTAATTAAATCTGTCAATATTTTATGCTTCTGCTGATAATGTTTTTTCTACAATTTTTGTAAGAATGCCTTTGGTTATATGTAGATATTAGCTGCTTAACAAGTACACATTATCTTTGCGCGTTGGCAGTGAATTCAAGTATGTTTCAGTGTTTGTGTTGTGGTGCTGATTATATAGTTTTATCTTCTTATTATTTTACGTTTGTATATCATTTATTGGACCTTCATGGTAAATGTTTCGGATCTTTTGCTATGTTATGTTGCTATGTTCTTTATTAAGTATGGGAAGAAACTAAAATTGTTCACATTTCAGTTGAAATTGATATTAAAAATTAGATAATTGTTATACTTACATAAATATAAGAAGAAAAAGTTTGAAATTAAAAGAAAAAAAATAAATGAATAAATTTTTATATTCTCTACTAATATTTCCTACCTACAAGCATAGTATGTATGACAGAATAAATCGTTTATATTTTTTAAATAAAATAAATAATTTGTTTAACTTCAGCACAAAAAAACAAAATATTAACATTTCTCTATTATCAGAAGATCAAAATTAGGAGAGGACTTGGTTTACTCGTGTAACCAGCATTGATATATATACATATATATATATATATATATGTATGTATTTGGCGCTTAACCCTTTTTAGATGTTGGCTGAGCTTCTCCTCCTACTTGTGGGAGGGACCTACAGTTTTATGTAGACTCCGAACGGCAACTATTTTTTATGAGTAGCTTTTTCATGGCAGAAATACATTCTGAAGTTTGTCAGGGTCGACCGTTACTAAAAAACTTTCTTTTACAATATTTTGATCTTTCATGTAAGTAGATTCGAATCTGCCCACTCCCGAATGGTAGTCACGCACCAACCCATTCGACTACGGCAGCCAGCATTAATACCTTTAATAATATCAGCCTTGAAGTTCAACGAAAGTTAAGTTCAAGTCTGAAATATTCTAAGTATGAAATTGCGAAGCACAGTTCTCTCTAGGCAAACTTTTGCGCCGACGAATATCGCAAATGATGGAATAATGAGACCTATCAGCTTAAGAGTTATATACACAAACTGATGAAAACCTCAATCAAGTGGGAAAAAAAATTTATCACTAGTCACAAATAAATCATCAGAGAGCTGGCAGAGCACTTAAACATTGCTCATGGATCCGTTCAAAGCATTACAGTTAATGAATGGGGTTTACGCCGGGTTGCTGCAAACTTTGTCCCAAAGGACCTGAATTTCATGCAAAAGAGCAACCGCGTGCATATCGTCAAAAATATGATTTCCAAAACGACACATGGGTTAAGACGAGTGAGTGGAAAACTCCGAATAAGGCAAGACCAAAAGAAAACCCAAAAGAAAGCGATGCTTATGGTATTATAGATTACAACGGCATTGCACACCACGCATTTTTTGCCAGTTGATAAGGACCATTATTTGGGCATTATGGAATGTTTACATGAAGCAATTCGCTAAAAAAAGGTTTTATGGGAAAAAACTCACCGTCGCTCAGAGTCATTGATATACGTGAATTTTTGACCAAGAACAAAACGAATATCATTTAAAAACCATCGAATTCACATGATATAGCTTCTTACGATTTTTTTTTTTTATTCAATCGAGTCAGATTGTATTTTAAGAACCGAAAGAAAGTAATAGATAAATCAGAAACGACCAGAAATTTTTTGTAAAGCTGTATCAAACGCTGGCATAAGTGCGTTGTACTTTAAAAGCGATAATATCACTTTTGAGGAATAAACTTGCATTTTGAATTTTCTGAATATATTCCGGGCACTTTTTGATCAAGGTGGTAATACGACGAATACACATCCAGGGTCTTCGCTAAAAGAATGGATGCAAATGCTCCAAATCTAAAAGTTGCCTGTGAGGTACCTAACGGAGGTAACACAGAAAAAGAAAGGGGCATCGTTTACCTTGAAAATATCAAGTGGAGAAGAACTTTGCTGCAATTGGGGTTTCTAATAGGAATTAGCTAATTTTGTTGTACTCGGTTACGCATCATAAAGAATTATTATATCAGTATACAATATCCTGTATTCCTTTCCCAAATGTCAAACTTCTTCTCAGTGTGGACAACTAAAAAATAAGTATGAAAAATGATACCCCCATGATAATATAATATACAGAAAATTCACTCGATAAATATACCAGAAATTTCAACGACATATAGAAGGCTGCAATACCAAAGAGCGGTTATATTAAAAAAAACAATGCAGCGGCCTGATAGATGGATCTCAGAATATTCTTGAATAGTGATGACAGCATTTCTCCCTCTGAATGGTGGCAGAAGTAAGACCAACAGAAAAGATGTTAAAACCGAACTCACAGTCATGGCCGGAAAAATTATTACATATGAAATAATATTATATGTGAAATACTAAAACTCATCGTTGATGAACTTATTAGACCTTATTAGTATGATTTAGGCCTGAATGATTTATCAACAACCAGACATTCACTAAAAGCTTGGAAACGACTGAAGAAAATAAATATTACTCTTTCGACGCCTTCAAAAGGAGTTGCCTGAATTTGTTGTTCCCGTAACGAGTGGAAGCAATACGACCGGCCCTCTCAGAATTGATGAAGATCTCTTAGAGCCGTTTGATGTCAAATAGGGGTTTCACACAAGGTTTTCTCTCTAGTTATACATATCTTTAATTGGATCTTAATAAGATAATTCCAGCTGCGGAATTGAAGTGTGCGTTGATATTGGCACCATCGGTTTCCACAATTGCAGAATTTGATTACGTATGTAAGCTATAGATATGGTCCAAAAAATAAGAATTGAGTTAGTCATGAGCTAAAATCCATAGTTATCGAAGTGCAACTAAAATACATTTTTAAAATGCATTTTCTGCATCCATATAAAAGCAAATATTCAAGGTTTGAAGTTAGGGCTGTGTATTTGTTGCTATCGGTAGAAACTGGTAATCATCAGTTGGGGTGTAATTTATACCGAGCATAGAAAAAGAAACGCATATAAATATATAACACATAGAAAACTGCCCGGTAAGGTTAAGTCATATACTGTGCGCCCACGTAAAGGCGCCCACTGCCTCTATCATAAATCGACACGGATTGCCTTTTCGACAAAAAGTTTTCTTTTGGAGCCGTAAATTAAGAAAAATTTTAAACAACTAGACTAAAACAACAACAACTGGACTGAAAGATGATACTCGTTAAAAAAAATTGGGCCCGAAGAGATTAACCTTCATCACAAGAGTCTTCAATTCGTCCTTGACCACTATCATTATACCTGATAAGTGGAAAACAGAGAAACTGGTCCCACTATTGATGCTTGGGAATTCCATCCATCAAGAGAGGTCTTATCGACCGATAAATCTCCTTTCAACAGTGAAGACGCTTCCCGTTCTTTACAAAATACCTGGCCCCAACTATACATCAGCATGATTTCCGTAAAGTTGACAGTATTACCACAGCACTTAGCGCCATGAGCACCCGGATAAATCGCCTCTTCGAGAGGACTGTCCTAGTAGAGTTGGACCCTTAGAAGGCATTTTATACAGTTAACCATTCCACTCTACTAGATGATATTCAAGAGTGAGCCCTCCAGCGGGAACAGAAGAGATGGTCTGCGAACTACCTGTGTGGTCGACACTCTTCAATAATATTTCGAGCTGGGTGGTGTCCTTACAACCCGGCTTTTCAACTTCTGCGTCTCGAATCCTCCTCAACCACCAAAAGGGTTTCACTCTTCAATGCAATTAATCTCCAGCTTTCTCCCACTAAATCCACGGCGACCCTATTTACCACCTGGACGAAGGAGGTCAAACTACAGCTAAAGGTCAAAGTCAACGACACATCCCTACTAACGTAAATTCTGGAGTTCAGCTTTGATAGTTTGCTCTCCTTCGATGCGTACAACAGCAATTGCCACTAAAGTCCACAATCACACACGATCCTCTAATCGCTAGCCGGTAGCACTTCGGGCAATGCCGGTATAGTAGTACTCATGAGAGTTTCCTCTTCACGGGCGTCATCCAGGAAAATAAAAATTCGAAAATGTGCTGAAAAATTTGATTCACCATATCGGCTACTGCAAGGATAGTGGCTAGCGGTGAAGTCATTTGAATGAAATTGAGTTCCATAATAAACCGTAAGGATTGTAATTAAAAGTCTTTAAAGTTTTAAACATTAAATGGCTCACCCTGTGTATGGAGCCAAATTATTGTAATTTACTTGCCCACATCAGTTTTTTTCGAATTTAATTAGTTTTCATTTAATTCTAATTACTGTGAAAATAGTTTCTTTTAACAAAAGTTTATATTCGACATAGAAAACCCCACATTCTGTTCTCCATTTTGCGTTTGCTACACAATGCATGGAATTTCGTTAAATTTGTTAAATAAAATGATAGAAAAGATTGTTATTGAGAATTTAAAAAAAATTAGTTTTATCAAAATTAAATGAGTCCCATAGTGAGGTTTTTGTGAATAAATGGCAATGCAAAATAAAAACAAAGTGTGGGAAAATTCTCATCTTCGAATTGTATTGTAAAACTGAGGTATTAATGGAACAAAATAAAAAATAACAAAGAAAAACAATGATTTAAATTTTTCATAGAAAGTAAAGTGTAATTCATATATTTCAACAAGTTTTTCTAAGTAAATTAAATTAAAATAATTTGTATTCACTCACAATTTTATTTTTGGTTTTTGCTTTTTGGTATTTTGTTTATATTATGTTTGCATGTTTTTATGGCTCATAAGTGTTTTTTTTTCATTTACTTTTTTGTTTTTTTTTGTGTTTTATTTTCGCTAAATTCTTGCACTACTTGACTTAGGCAAATCATTTCAATTATAAATACATAAATACTAAGAAATACATTTACATACATTCTTTTAATAACTATTTATGTACTTATAGTCACATTCTAAATTTTTATTTTTATAAAAAACAAATCATATATAATTACAATAATACAATCGTATAATGCGTACATACATAAGTACAGTACCTAGTTTGTAATTATTCAATAGTACTACGTAACTGTTTCTCTTCTATTTGATGTTTAATAATACAATAATTTTTCAAAATTAAACCATATATATTTACAAAATGCTTTCGATGTAAAAATTCATTTATTCTTGTTGTTGTGGCGGTTATTTTACTGTTGTTGTTGTTTTTGTCGTTTTTCTTCCACTGCTACATTTACAAATATTGAGAACCGTACGTCATTAACAACGTTAATAAATTTAAAATTTTAATAGTTTTAGTGAAATTAAAACTTTCACTTTGTTATAAAAGCTATAACAACAATAAAAATGTAGCAATAACCAACAAGTTTTCTTATAAATTTAAAAAACTTTAAACAAATACTCATACAACAGATAAACTTATAGCTAGCTCGGAATTTCTTTAATTTTTTGTTTTTTTTTTGTTTTAAAATCTAAACAACATAAATTTTTAATCGTAAATAATTATTGGAATTATAAGATTTCGCGTTCGTTTCACTTTTTAATACTATATACAGGATGGAATGGCACTGTAACTGAGCAAAATAAATATAAAATATTACAATATAATTTCATAAAAACAAAAATAGTATTACATACCTATATAAATATATATAAACAAATAAATTATATCAATGTTAATAAAAATGTGCGCGGCGTATTATGATGCAGATAATTTGGAAGCAGCCTAAACCAGAACCCACTTTTACTATGACCAAGTGTACATAATTCCACTAGATAGCGATTCCAAGTCAAGTGGTCTAAGTATTTTGGACAACGTCAACAATTCCGCTAAGAATCGGTTTACGTGTAGATTTGAGCAAGAAGAGAACTGCAAAAATCGTGGTAACAATTTCCTAATTTGAGATTTGTTCAATGGTGAAAATTATGGAATAGAATTTCTAATCACTTTTTTCATTATAAAACTTTTATAAAAAAATGTTAAATATAATAGAAAAATAAACATTTTTGGGAAGATTCTATCCAAATTTTTGAAAAATATCTTAAAACTTTTTGTATATTTTTTGATTTTGTAATTGCGAAAACAGCCCATCTCAGATTTTCTTTTTGATTTTTTAATTAATAGTTGAGACTATGGCTTAGTCATACCTGCAAGTTTCATAACGGAAACAACCGCTTAAGTTTTTTAATTTTTATGCATTTCTAATACGCAAATCAGTGCTAAATACTGCCTAGCGAAACGCTAGCTTATGATGCAAGCAAATCAGGGCCGAAGAGAGCATATCGGGGCCCCCGGGGGGAAGTTGCAAAAGCGGGCCCTTTCCAATTATGTCTAATTCATATAAATACGTATAATCTCGAGTCCGGCCCCCTCTGAGAACTCCGGGCCCAGGGTAAAAAGTACCCGAACCCACCCCAAACCCCGGGCCCCCCCCGCCCCCCCCCCTCCCCCCTCTCGTCGGGACTGAAGCAGATAGATGGTTGTTGTTGTTGTAGCAGTAACTTTGCCCAGTGTCAGTATAGTGTAATCACCGGTCGCCTTCGTCTAGCTCATCTAACGGTAGGCCCAGGAAACTTGCTGTTTCGACAGGTTGGGTCCAGAGGGAGAGGGGTGTTTGATGAGTGGGTTTGATGGAGCTGATGATGTGAAAAGGTGGTAAGTGTCGTTCGGGGTACCTTAGTATGTCGGGGTCGATTCTGGATAAATAGAAGTTTAACCTGCTACAGTATCCAGAACGTAGTTGTGTTGTTACCGGAATGACTCGGGTTTTTCCCGACCAAGGGCTGCCGCCCCAGTAAACTAGCCCTGTACACTATACCGTATCCCAGATACATGGTATTTCGCGCTGATTCGCTGTGCGTGCTTGAAATGCAACTCTAAAAGTTATGGAAACCCCCTTATGAAACTTCTATGGATTACTGAGCGCAGTCTCAGCTATAAACAAAAACATAGAAGCAAAACAGGGTCCCTTTTCACATTACAAAAACCATAAACTGAAAAAAGAAATTTGTTATCGTAAAAAATTACAAAAAACAAAAGTTTTTCATAAAGATTTAGTACTTTCTCAAAAAAAAACATTCTAATTATACTTTATCATAAAAAGTTTCAAAGAAAAAAAGTTGCTTCTGAAAAATTAATCATTTCCCAAAAGAAAAGATTTTTTATTTCAATTTATACTAATATATATCATAAAAAATTACGAACCAAAATATATCCCAAAGATGCTGAACAAAATATTTAATCCATTCTCCAAATATTTGTTTAATATATGTATCTCAAAATTATTAAATTTTTCACCAAATTTTTCCGGCTTACTTATTGCCTGAGCCTACAAATAAACCAATTTTTAGAAAAATGTACGGCTGTGCTCACAATATTGGATCACTTGACATGGAGTTGCTCTAGAGTAAAATTTATCTGCTTACAAGCAAGCAACGTCAATTACCTGGAGTACACAAATTAATCACAGCATTTAAATTTATTGTTTCATGCAGAAAAAAGGGGTATTTGGCTAATTACATACACAAATATTTAAGGAATTCAAATAAATTCTGTCTGTTTAGCAAAGTGTGTATGCATTTTTTTCTTTTTCGCAAGCCAAAGAACCTAAGGCCTGCAGTTCAAGTTGGTTATGCCATTTAAGATAGTGTGAAAAGTCGATGATTCTATTAAATTACGGATCCCTTAAACAAACTTTGAGAAATTCGAAGATGACAAAACTTTTTCAACAAAGTTGTTTCAAAATATCCAATGAAATAAAATTTGAGCGATGGATACGTCAAAGGTTATGCAAGTCAAAGATAGAACGTCTTGGAAGGATCGAAACTGCATAGCCAATATTTGAATCGACCAGCAAAACCAAAGGATATCAATTCCATATAACATATTTGGGCTCAACTGAAATTGAAGATTTGTAAAAGAGGTTCATGCAAAAAGCCTACATGTCATATTAAAAAAATTCGGAGGTATTTTCCAATCGAATAACTCAGAAAGTCCTTTGGAAGTAATGTCAAATCACAGTTGATAATGGTGGTGATTGTTATTAATGTATTTGTGTGACACGTGTGGTTTTAATAATATTTTCGGCAAGATTTTCAATAGATTTTTTTCAATTTAGCATTCAACGGCTACACATAATATATATAGATGTCGAGATAAAAAATTAACATCATAACTTTAGATAAACAGTTCTGTAGTAATGCGAAACTCATAGCTTAACAAAGGTTGCTGAGGTTATTTCACTCAAATCAAAATAGGAAATCGTGCAAACTAAAAAGAGAGCATTATTAGCCAAGACATTTGAAGCATGAGGTTTGGAGAGTTAAGGTAGTTTTAGAGAGTTAAGGGGTTACATGGGTTTTGTGGGTTCAAAAAATCGATTTTTTTGGCTTATTAATTTCTACGACATCTCAAAATTATTATCCTAAATTTTCAAGACGATCCGAACAACAATTTCGGAGATACAGCCTTTGGATGATGTGCGCTCCAAGTCAGGTATAGAAGGGTATAGAAAATTTTAAACGCGTTTTTCTCAGAACCATGTTTTCAAAGTCGGTTGTCAAATGTTCTCGAAAACTACTCAGCCGATCTTGATGAAATTGTACACAGGTGTTCGAGATACAATTTACTCGTGCTTGGACGAAGGATTTTTTTCAATTACAACTAGTTAAAAAAAAAAAAATGTCAAGCAAATTAGACCGAAATTTTCATTTTTTTGGAAAAATGTCTGCCAAAATTCCAATTTTTACTTTTTTTCTTTCCTTCGTTCAAGCACGAGTTTATGGTCTTAACTAAAACACTTATTTTTTCATTTTAGATGATCCTGTGAGGAGTTATGCTGACAACGCGGGCGCACCTTTTTTCGAGGGGTCGCCGGAAATGACGTCGCAATGGAGGAGTTTTAATTTTTTTTTTGTGTGAAAATTGCAGAAATTATTCTATCTATATAGACAGAAAAACATTTTAATTAAATAAATAATTTTTTACATAGAAAAAAAATATTGAAAATAGGCCTTTTTTTACCCGACGAAACCCATGTAACCCCTTAAGGTAGGAGATATTACCACTAACTTCGACTTGCTTCAAATTTTTCATTTGTGTTTTTTTTTCTCGCTATTAAACAGAAAATCATGACATACTTGACAAACTTCGTTCTCGAATCAATGGAGCTTGGTGAAAGAGTGCCGTATTGAACATGTAAAACATGGATATAAAAACAGTGACTCAAAGCTACATGATTTCTCCGATCCTTATGACAGTTTTCACACTTTACTACGGACATTTGTAATCTAATCTTTTTAGGATAAACACTTAAATATTTACTATTTATGGGAAACCAGAAAAGCAGATCGAGTATTAATTATTTAGTATGCAAACTTGTTTTTAAACTGCACTTGTTTTTAAACTGCACTAACGTTCCAGGTCTCCAAGTATTCGATGTAGTGGTAACGGAGGAAGAAGGCGGCTTACTTTCTAATGGCAAGATCAAGCGAAGAAGAATTTGGATTCAATGGCTTACTGATGGGTCTACCTTTCGCCATTCAGCAGGAGAATAAGGAAACGACTGGCGAATTTTGTTCTTGTGTGTTTAGAACTGGTAGATGTCGCTCATAGGAACAACGTTCAGGTAAATGGCGTTTGGGAATGAATTGAAGCAATAATTACTGAAGTGTTGCTACGCCTTGCGGCTACGCTACCGGATTGACTCAAGTTTTTATTCCACCGAAGACTATAACTTTAGCAACATTCACTAAAAATATAAAGCGGCGTATTTTGTTTCGGCAGCCCTCGTTCAATGGGTTGGTACGTGACCACAATTCGGTAAAGCGCAAGCTCTAATCTCAGTGCATGAAACTGCAAAATGATAGACATTTCTTTTTTAATAGGGATCACGCCTCGGCAGGCAATGGCAAATTTCCGAGTGTATTTCTGCTATGAAAAAGCTCCTCATAAAAAATATCTGCCGTTCGTAGTCGACTTAAAACTGTAGGTCATTCCATTGATGGAACAACAACGAGACGCACGCCACAAATAGGAGGAGGTGCTCTGTCAAATACCCAAAGAGCCAATTACATATATATTGCCAACATTAGCCACATATTTCCAAGCCTAGCTTCAAAGAAGTAGCAAAACAAACACACATTTAGTACTAGCCGCCACTTTCAAAACTAGACTGAGTAACTACAGACAATTACCATACATTTTAGTTTACAAATAATGACAAACTTTCGTTAAAAAAAAAAAATAATACTAAAATAATTGAAATACTTCGCAAAAACTATATAAATTAGTAATTAAAAAGCTACTGTGCCACTCGCACCTAGTACACACACACATACATGAATATCTTCAACTCCCTTCTTTGTTATGCATTTAAATGTGTGTGCGTTTCCTGCCAACCCCACGCGCATAGCAACGGCGTCTAAAAGTATGCGCGTTACAATATTTCCACTGCAATTTAGTTATCCTAGATTTGTGTTCTCAGTTTGCATTTTTGTTTTTTCTTCTCAACAGCCGCGCTGACTAGATTCAATTTACGTACACCTACATACAAATAATCTCATGGATTGTTGTTTGCACTTTTCGCATTTTTTTCTTATTTCTTCATATGCTACATTAATACAAATATTTTTTTTTTAGATTTTCAAGATTTTTTAAATTCCTTTTTTTGTTTTTTTTTTGGTTCTAGCTTTTTCTGCCGGCTTTCAAGCGTGAGTTCCAGCCATTGTGTTTAACATCAATTTGTGCGCATACAATTCGTTTGAATGTTTATTTGCTTGCTTTTCACTGACTTCACCAACCTCATCTACACTCTTTAAGTCCCCCAAATCGCTTTGTGCTTTTGTTTTCGTTTTGCTCTACCTTTTGTGTCGTATTACGGTTTTCCTCTAGCCGCTTGATTACTACTATTTTTCGTTAAATAGTTTTACATACTTTTTTAAGGAATTATGTATTGCTTATTTTCTGTAATTTTTTCTTTACATATTTCAATCTATGTACTCCCTCTGAACTGAAAAATGTGGTAAAAAATTAGAGGCGTATGCATGCTTCTTCTCGCTCATCTAATCCAACGCTTCTTGAGCGGTGATCTACGTGGTGCAGTTACACATATGCACACATACATATATACATACCCATGTATATTACTATTTGCATGCTAGATAGAAATCCGTACGAGAACATTGTGAATACACAAGTACTTAGGTAAGTAAATAAGTAAGGAGGTATGTGAATACATAAGTACGCAATTAAGTAAGTAAGTATTTTCGCTTGACACTTAGACGCTAGTAGGAAACTAAATATTGTAGCAAACTTTTCTTCTTAGTTGTGTATGTTGTTGTTATAGAATCTTAAGTCATACCCTTAGACATTAGTGCTTAATGCTTAATGCTTTTACGCTTAGTCCTTAGTCTTGTCTAGTGCTAAAGCTTAAGTGCTACTTAAATTTAGTTGTTGCATTTCGCAAGCCTTCTGCGAACACACTTTATTGTTTGTTTGTTTGTTTGTTGTTGGTTTGCTGATTTCCATTGTTTGTTTCCTGCTTTCGATTTGTAGTTGTCGCTTCATTTTCCACTCACTTTCTCCAGCTTCACATTTACCCTCACCTTTTATTCCTGATGCCAGCGTGCGTGCTGCTTTTAACTGCTTTTAACTTTTTGTGCAAAGATTTTTAGGTTTTTTTGGTGTCTGGCATACAATTTTCTCATTTACTTTGACCTACTCAACAAACGCTTTCTCTCATCATTGTGCACTCTCTTAAGTGGGACTGTCTGTTGTGGAAGCCGCTGCTGATAAACTGCCGTCTTGCAACTGTGCCAGCGCTTTGAATTTTTGCGAGTTGAGGAATCTGGCATGGAAAAGAGAAATTTTGATTGAGTTACATTTCATTCATATTTTACTTGTTATCGTTTGGAGTAAAAAACTGCACATGAGAAGCTACCGAAATTCTAAAGGATTTTTCTAAATTCTAAAGGAAAACTGGAAAGCAAGCCAAAGAGAGTGAAACACACCTTTTTCACCCAACTTTTGTAAAATGTCTTTTTAATCCAACTACTATTATAAAGGTATTTCAAAAGTGACACCTATATGTCAGTAGTGAATAATTCCTAAAGGGTACCTATTTTAATTTTTATGTAGACACTTGTAGAGTAGTGAGATGTGCGATTTTACGCGTTAAAATTATTCCACGAATTGTTTACTTTCTTTATTATAAAAATTGTCGAACTTTGATAAAAACATATCGGAAAACTCTATTTCCTTTTTGTGGAAATAATAATCCGAATGAGTCAACAAGCCGATAGGTTGGTGAAAAACTTTCAAGAAACTGGTGCTGTTGAGCATATAAAAAGTACTAGCAGACCAAAAACTGCACGTTTTATTGAGAATATTTCCGCTGTAATACAAAGTATTGCTGAATAACTTTCAACATCAATATCTCAACCTCCTCAACAATTAAGCATTCATGAAGGTGAATCGTGCATTGAAGATTTTTCAGCAATGCCGTAGAGCCTTTGGCAAAACCTGGGGTCTGAAACCTGCTGTAGTCCTATGGATATACACAGCACTTATCAGACCAATCATCACTTACGCTTCTGTGGTCTGGTGGCGACGGAGCATGGTTAAGTCCACAATCCGGGAACTACACAGGCTGCAAAGAAGTGTATGTTTATGCATCACGGGTGCCATGAGTACAACCTCTGGTGATGCCCTAAATGCTATGCTTGATTTGCTCCCCCTGGATCTTACGATACAATAGGAAGCAATAAAAGCAATATGTAGGCTCCACAAATATGGTTTCTGGCACGAAGACGGAACTTCAGGGCACGGATACATCTTTAAGTTGCTATCTGAGCAGTATCCACTGATTTTGGCACCTAAAGACGACCTGATACCCATAGTTTCATTTGGAAGGAGATTTGATGCCAGATTTCCAATGCATGGCAATGGAACAATCCAGAATGCATTCAGGGAGGCTTGACGGATATTTTCTTTACCGATGGGTCCAAGAATGAAATAGGGTCTGGAGCCGGATGGTACTTAAACGATAGTAATAAGTATCACAATGCTATGGGGGGAATGGCAACTGTTTTCAAAACAGAAGTTTTTGCCATCCTAAAAGTAGCCGAATGGATAATCGAGAGGAGATGGAGCGGGAAACAGATTGGAGTCTTCAGTGACAGTCAGGCTGCATTGAAGGCCCTGGAGAACGCGAAGCAAACCTCAAAGATTGTTCAAGAATGTAAGAAGAAGCTTAATTCTGTCGCAAGACAAAATAAGCTTGTACTTATATGGGTTCCGGGACACTCCGGTGTTCAAGGAAACGAAATTGCCGACGAATTGGCCAACCGTGGATCAGCGCAACCCCCACAGGGGATAGAGCCAATAATCGGAATCAGTCCCACAGGAATCAAGAATTGGATCAGCGATTATGTAGGCAATCTACATAAAGAGCGATATCCGGTCTGGAATGCTGCAGAACTGCACAGTGTTTTGTGACAAGTCCGAACAGAAAACTGTCAAACTTTCTACTAAAACTTAGAAGGAAAGATATTCGGTTGATGGTCGGCATCATTACAGGACACAACCCATGGGGTCAGCATATGACCACCATTGGAATCATCGAGAACCCGGTATGCCTGTCATGCTTGGAGGAGGCGGATAGCACTGAGCACTTTCTCTGTGAGTGTCCTGCCTTTGCTAGAGCAAGGCTACGAGTATTGGGTTCCGATGTCATGAGAATGAGTAATATTCGTTCTCTAAAACTGGAGGATATTTACAGATTTGCCAAAGAATCTGGAAAATTCTCACAGGACTAACTATCTCTATCTCTGTCTCTATTCTTTCCTATCTCTTTCTCTGATATTTTTCTCCCTCCCTCTTTGACTATCTACCCCCTTTCCAGAGCTTTAAATACAATGGGCTCTTTAGCCTGAATGTTTTACGAGCCACCAAATCTCCTGGTGCTCGACCTTTTCAAATTCAAATTCAAATTCAAGCATTCATGAGATGACTGTTCGGCAGAGTTTACCGGTAGACGTGCTTATGATGGGCGTTTAAATGATGTCACTTTTAACAAATACTTGTTAAGAGCAGTATTTTGAATGTTAATAGCGAAACCTAAAAGAATCTAAATTTTACATGTTTTATTTTAAAACAACATCTCAGTGCGGCTTTTGAAAGGCAATTATTTATTTAATGAGAAACGAGCCACCGGTAAGCAAAACTCATTTGTGGCACCTATATCCGTTACGCGGTTTTGTACTTTAAACGACAATGTAACTCATAATTCACTCACCTTGGATATGAGTCTCGGTGCATGAGCGTATAGATTTGTATTTGCGCCTCGTCGAAGGTATTCGGTGTCGGCTCGACCATATTACGATTGACTATCTCACGCACGCGCGAATCTAACGACACTTCGCGTGGCGACAATATCGAAATGTAATCCTCGTAAATGAGGCGCGCCTTCTCTTCGATTGCTTCGGGACTGCTCTCCTTTTTCAGCTCTTCGCAGGCGAGCCAAAACAGAATATTCTCTTCGCTGAATTCGCTGCGTAGGAAGTCACGAAACACTTTACGACCAGCTGAAAAAGTAAACACATTAATGTAAACATTGCTTAGGTGTACAAAATAAGTCACAAAAAAAATATAATTTAAAATTCTAACTTAGAAATTAATAGACTTCCAATTTACATGAACATATAAGTTACCGAAGGTGCCAGGAATTTTTAGAGGCACAGTGGAACTTCTCTTGGGATATAAAATAGTTAGACCTAAGGAAGTCATAAAAGCTTCCAGTGTATTCCAAAGCTTTTTGCATTTGGAAAGGCAGCATACCTAACTTGTGATACTTATATAGATAGTCAGGCAGCCTTTAAAGCAATTACACCGTTTTACAAATTATTTTAGAATTTATAAATGTTTGAGTTGATTAAACTCGTATCTGAGTAAAATAGTTTTGTGGTTACATCATTCAAACAAAAATGTGTGCGTATTTTTGTTTTAAGTATTTTATGTGCATACAAATAATATACATATAAAGTAATAACCAAATAAAAACAAAATATTAAATAAATTATAATAGATATTTTACTGAAAAAACTGAGCAACTGTTGACTGAAAACAAGCACAATGTGTGCATTAAGAAAACAAAACATTTTATGCGGCAGTTGCCTTTACTAACGAACGTTACTCATCTCACGTATTTTTCTGCACCCAACAATGAGACACACAGAGAATGCCACTAATAGAAAAAAGGATCATAAATAAAGTGTATTCAGTTCCAGGTAAGTGCAGCAAATTATTTAATTCACTGTTTGGTGGGGAATGAGTGGTAAAGAAATTAATTGCGGTTACATTCCCGTGGCAGCTGAACACGCAAATCGAGTTTGATAAAAGAAGGCGGAAAAGTATGAGGCAGGTAATATGCTATGGTAATGCAACTGTTGAAAGAAAGTGGCATTGCGTGTCCATGCTGTGTTTTACTGCTTAATTTTGGCATACTAGTGAAGCGCTACTGGTGCGCGCCATAAAGGAAAAGTAAATATATCTAAATAAATAAAAACTATGCATGTATGTACATATGTGTGTATGTAGTAAGCATGCATAAATGCAAGAAGTATACAACTCACTCAACCGCGGTTGCTCGCTGACTAAATATGTGATATATGGATACGTACATACATACTCGTATATATAATATGAAAGCATGCCGCTACTCACGCAATTTCTGGCGTTTTATTTATGTATTTCAAGACCCATGCCACCGAAGAAGCAACTTTGTCATATTCTTGGGAATAATTGTAAAAGCCAGTTGACAACCAAGGTAAACACAAATGTCAACGAAACTTCTCCAAATGTCACCAAATTTGATTTACACACGGCTAGGCAAGTAGGCGGGTAATCATCGAGCAAATAAACTAGCAACCAACTAACCAACCAACACCACAAATAATTTACTATTGAGGCAAACCATTTATCGGAAATTTGTTGTTACTATTGAATTAATGCCTTAAACCCGTTGACAGCTTCAAGAGAAATTATAGGTCTCATATAATCCTAGCATAGAGTTTGCCAAAGGCAATAAAGGCAGGTGATTGTTTGGGTATTGGCCCATCGTGAGACGGGTTACTTGTACTCTTCTCATTCTTCTAATTTTTCCCACTCGTTTACATATTTCTGGTTTTATCTATTATTGCTCGCATATTATTATTGTGACTATTTGCATTTCCAATCAATGTCGAGCCTTTCGCAGCCATGTACATGCATGTAGCAATAAATATAAAAATGACATTTCGAGATTGTTGGGAACATTGAACAGTGACCTTATTGACTTTTAAGGTCACGGATGGTTATGGTTTTTGGTTAGATATCTAATAGTTTACCAATAATTACACGTGACGTGTTTGAGTATTATTCTAGTTTTAGTGATATTTTGTTGGTGGATACATAGATAAGAGTATGAATTGTGCTACTTTTGACTGTTACTTATACGCCATGGCTGTTTGATCGAAGATTAACTCAACCTGCTGGTGAAGTATCTGCGTGCATAGATCACCAACGATGTTAAAGGCAAGTTCAGCCAAAAAATTAGCTGCAGCAATAACAAAATAAGTCAGAATACATTCGGTTTTTGAATTTCGCTTTTTTTAAATGCATCGTGAAATATTTAAAAACTGTGATGCATATAAAAGGATGGAGCCTCGAAGTACCGAAAGAAGTTACAACCCTAGAGTTGTAAATATTTGGATAGAATCAATGTTGCCGATAGGTTGGTATTTAGATCGAATCTCCAAGGCCAATTGATAACACAACTCTGGGATTTAAAAACAAAAACATTATTTTTTACAGCACTACCTTGACTGCATATTGATATTAATACCCTAAACTGTACTTTGTACAAGATTTATAAAAAATCGACAGAATTTTAAACTTTTTACTCCGAATTAAACAAAAATTGGTACGCAGTTTTACAGCCCATTAAATTTTACTATAACAAAGTACAAGTTTCATGTGGCGTAAGATGCGCATTGATTTCTCTTTTCAATTTCGCCGAAATGTTGCGCATTTTTTGCATACCTATAACCAATACATGCAATTTTTTTTGGCTAATAAAAATTTTTTTGAGTTTTTATAAAGTATGTGCCAAGTTTGAAACTTCGCATAATATGGTATCTGTTATCGAATGAACTATTTATATAACAAAAAATTAATTGAGGTACAAACAATACAAAAAATTAAAAGCCAACACTTCTCAATAGGCTGTGCTTTTATAATTTTGCAACGGAGTATAGTTCAGGGTATTAAAATCAATATCCCGTTAAAATAGCTCTGCTTAATAATCTGTTTTTCTGCATTGACTCGAAGATGCGCGTAAGTACTGATTACAAGTTTTTCTAGAATCTAAGTTTTTCACACTGGACTTAGCCTGGGCATGGATGTACATAGCCTTTTATTATTTAATGCCAGTTTTATTTAAAGGTAGTAATTTTATATTTTTTTATAGTGTACCAGTTCTAACAAATTTTAGTTTATAAAGACCACCTATATACTTTCAAAAGTAATACTACATTTATAGATTCCAAATTTATTGTTCCAAGTAGTAAACTTTACGAAAATGTCCTAGGCTCGTAGACGAGTTTTAGAAGAATAGCGTTTTCTAAGATTCTTTCACAACTTAGCATTTCAATGATATAAAAACACTTCGATATGTACTAAATGAATTTTCTAAAAATTTATAAATCCATTTCTTTATTGCGATTTGCTTTCTAAACATTAAGCAATATTTTTACTTAAAGCTATTTAATTCATTCAAGAGTGCAACCATTTACTAATTTTGTGATAAATAATAATTTATATATATAATTTATATACCCCTATTTGGGTGATTGGCCGAGCTCCTCCTCCTATTTGTGGTGTGCTTCTTGATGTTGTTCCACAAATAGAGGGACCAACAGTTTTAAGCCGACTTAACCGGCAGGTATTTTTTAATATTGGGTATGGGAATAAGTGTCCGCCCTCGTGTCGATGCTGATACTATTTGTATGTCGTTATAGCAATATACTGGTGATTTGAAGGTGTACAAGGTGTGTTCAAAAAGTATCGCGAATTTTGTGTTTTTTCAAAAATGATTTATTTATTCATTAATATATATTTTGTCCCCTTCAAAGTAATTCCTATGAGATATTATGCGCTTGTGCCAAAGTTTTTTGCAATCTTCGAAGCACTTCAAAAAATATTTTTTTTTTATCTTGTTCAGCTCCTCCTTCGATGTCGTCTTTATCTCATCAATCGTAGTGTAGCGTCGTCCTTTCATAACCTCTTCAGCTTCGGGAACAAGAAAAAAGTCGCGCACCAGCAACGATGTGTGAGCAGGGGCGTTATCGTGAGGCACGAGCCAATTTTTGTTCTTCCACAAATTCGGGCATTTCTAGCGGATTGCTTTGCGCAAATTGCACATAACTTGCAGGTAATATTCCTTATTGACCCTCATCCTGTGGAAAGAACTCATGATGCACAACGCCCCTGTAATCGAAGAAAACGGTAAGTAAAACTTTTACATCCGACCGAACTTGGCGCGCTTTTTTCGGTCAGCTTCCATTTAGATAAGTGAGCTTTAGTTTTCACGTCATAACTATAAACCCACGATTCGTCACCAGTTATGACCCTCTGGAGCAAATTTGGGTCGTCGCGGACAGAGTCCAACATCTTATTAGCAATGTTCATGCGATGCTACTTTTGGTTGAAATTGAGCAGTTTTGGTACGAATTTTGCGGCGACCCCTTTCATACCCAAATCATTGAAAAAAATCAAATGGCACGAGCCAATCGATATGTCTGGGTCCTCAGAAACTTCTCTAACGGTGATTCGACGGTTGGCCAATACCATTTTCTTCACTTCATCAATTGTTTCGTCTGTTGTTGAAGTGCTCGGGCGTCCGGCACGCCTTTCGTCGTTCATATCTCGGCCTTCTGAGAACATTTTGTGCCACCGATAAACGCTGCTTTGGTCCAAAGTAGCTTCTCCTTATGACACAGTCAACATTTGGAATGAATCCGCGCGTTTTTCACACAAAATTTGATGCAGGGTTTTTGACCCATCTTTTTGGATAGGTAAAAATCGACGACGAACCGAAACACGTGCAAACAAAGCAGCTGTCAACAATGAACTGAACATTGAAAATGACTCGTCAGCATGAATGAGAGACATGAGTACCAACATACTGCCACAAAAAAATCGAAATACGAATATACGTAACCTGCGAAAATTCAAAATTCGCGATACTTTTTGAACACACATCGTATATGTGAGGTCCCGATCGCACTAGTTGACATTCGTTTGAAAAAAGAAAAGTGCAGCTGAACCGTGTCGTACATTGATCAATATTTACGGTAATCCCGCTCCACCAAATACAACTTGTAAAGAGTGGTTTCGACGCTTCCAAAGTGGCAATGGCAATTTCGACGTGAGTGGTAAAAATCGCGATGGGGCACCAAAAAAATTCAAAGATTCTCAACTCCAACAATTATAGTTGGATGTTGACAAATCAACCGTCGGTAAACATTTGCACGCGATGGGAATAGACCAGAAAGCAGGTGACTGGGTGCCACAACAATTGAAGGAGAGGATATCGAGAGACGTTTGGTGACTTGTGAGATGCGTCTTTAACGGCAGAAAAGAAAAAGTTTTCTGTATCGCTTCGTCACTGGCGATGAAAAATGGATGTATTATAATAACCCTAAAGCTCGAAAAAGTAGGAGCCTGCCAGGTGAACCAGGTCCATCGACAGCGAAAAAAAGGTTATGTTGTGCATCTAGTGCGATGAGAAGGGTGTCATCTATTGTGAACTCCTTAAACCATTACTGGCGATCGTTACCGCCTGCAGCTAATGCGTTTGAATCGAGCTCTCTTCGGATAACCATCAATTTCGATCAATGCAGTTAGCCCTTATTGGAAAGCGATTCACTTCTTACGAGAGCATCACAAATGGGCGCAATGAATGAATGGATCAAGTCAAATTAACTCGAATTTTTCTTCACATACTTCACATAATATCAGGTATTATTGAATTGTTTAACTAATTCGTAATTTTGGCTAAGAAAGGACAGAAACTTATTTCCATACCTAATAATTTAGACTAATTAATTATCAAATGAGGTATTTTGTAGACTTTCTCTTGAGTCTGATGAAGGTTATGGGATTGCAATGATTTCTATTACAAGAGGCTTGTGTGCGATTAGAGTCGTGTGTTATGGCATATTTTCTTATTTCTTCAATTATTGTGGGTACTTTGAGATCACGATATATCAATTGAAATGCTTACTACGAAAATGTTTTAAAAGGTTACCTAAAACTTTGAAAACCAAGACTTTCGGTTATAGAGTGTCACATTTCCAGAAGGCTCTCACAGCCGTGAAAGCTTGGAAAAGAAATACAGGCATGGGCAATAAAATATATGTCTGACATTTTTATCAGTTTTGGCTATTTTACTTTTGTTTATGTAGGGCCTATTGATTTTTTAATAACAGTTTGACTCATTACACAAATAAATCCCGTATGACTCAATGTAAAAATTATGAAAATTAAGAAAACTTGCCAAATTTTCACAAAAATTTCGAACTTTTAAATTAGAATTTTAAGAATATTTTTCCCATACAATAATAATTTTTCCATTTTCTTCCAAATAAAACCAATTGTTGAACGTACTTTGTGTGGCAAAAGAATTTTTAAGACTTGACTATATTTTGTACCTACTTAGAACTTGGGGTTTATTATACTAAAATTAAAATGGCTGTTAAATTGCATGCCAAAAATTATTCTAAAGATTCTGATTAAAAAGTTTGAAATTTTGGTGGATTTTTACCGAGTTTTTATAATTTTTGTAAAAATTTCGGAAAATGATTTGTATGATTTTTTTGTGTAAAGAGTTACACTTGCATAAAAAAAATTTGTTTTCTACATAAAAACATTAAAATAATCCAAACTGGTAAAAATGTCGCGCAACTTCTTTTTTGCCCGTGAGTGTACATATGGGTTGTTTTACCTTTTATTCTGATTGCATGGTCGCTATAGAGTATTTTGGACTAATTTCAACAATAAAAAATTCAGAGCGTTGATGTGGTCAAGCAGACTTTGCTTTCACTTTGGAAGAAACTTTCGAGGGTTCACACTCGTGAAACATGCGAGATAACTTTGCCAATGAAGAGTCCTATATTTAGTTAAAATCTTAAACTTTAGAATAAATTTCATTTAATTTCAAACAAATACCGCACTATTCTGAAAATTTTACTAATCAAAACTTCTAGGACTATTTTTCATAGACTTCTACCTTGGATTTCTTGAGTAATCTAAAGTTAACGATAGAAATAACCATGAATACCGGCTCTAACTTTTCGCACAAACACAAATAGATTCCATCAAGAAAGTGGAAGAAATTTATCATTTCAAAAACCCGTTCAAAGGGTTTGTACAAATTAAAAAATAAAAAAATAACAAGGCGGTAAATAAAAAGTTGTATCTACTTGTAGACGTTTTGTACCTTTAGAGAGAACAAAATCGTCCAAAAAGACAGATTTGTGAAAAAAAGACGCATTAACGTTACACCACAATAAAGCAAAGTCTCACAAAGCTATCACTACGATACTTTTTTTACTGACTAAATTTCGATAGTTCACTTCAATATTTTATCAACTATCTACTTACTCGCATTTTTCATTAACAAATCGAAGTTTTTGCCCCAGCTTCTTATCTCATCCAGACTAGGCCTGTAAAGTAAATAAAATTAAACGTACATAAATTATTGGTCGCACGAAGAAAAGATGAATTATGTTTTTATTTGCAATATACTCACTGTTCACCATCCAGCAGCAGATCCACGCTCGCTGGATCGCGTCTTGTTGGTGCATTGTCTTCCGCGTTTTTTATTGCCAAACTGGAAGATAGAAATAGAAATTGCACAAAATTAAACCAACGCATTTTCTTATAAAATATTTTCCTTATAAACACCACAATTATTTACAAAGTAATCTATTAGGTGTAGTACATACACCCGCATATTCAAGTATAGTACGTACTGTACTTATACAATTACTTCTACGTACAAAGTCAACAATTTCTCCTGCATAAAAGTGTTCATGCCGTGTGCGACCAGCTGTTTAACTATTTAGCATAAAACTAAATCACAGATATCGTGCGCGGTGACTGACTGTTGTGTAAATTCATTGTGAACTTAATTAGAATTGGGTGAAGAAGAGCAGCCGAAAGGGCCAGCAGAGCATGTATGCATTTATGAGTTTATGTATAGATGTAATTACCCCACTGTTTGGGAGAGAGCTACCAAATCCACGATAAGCGCACACGTACCCATTCATTTCCAGAATACACGCGAATACCCCACAAGCAAAAGAAAATAATAAATGTTTTTTTTTTTTTTTTTAATTTATGTACATATGTATGTATGAATGTACTATATATACATATATAAGAAAGTAAATTGCATGTGGAAGTGTATTTCCACGTATTTCTGATTTATTTATTTAAATTTTTTATTTTGCTTTGGTTGGCGTGCGAATGAAACAAATGTGGCATAATTTTAAATTTCATCCCGTGCACGTCGTAGTCATATAGAAATACTCAAAGAAACCTTGTTACAGAAGGATCTTATGTTGAATTCAATTATATTATTTTTTCAAGCCATATTTCTATCACATATTAACGGTTACTACAATATTTTGTAAATCAATTTTTACTTTTTTGAAAAATTAATTAGCGAGCGTAAGTGAGCTGGCTATTCTTCACTATCAGACTTTCTCAAGGTAGTAAGTGTTCATGTGACAATACAAACTCCAGCATTAAAGGAGTCATAATTAATATATATCTAGAATATACAGGGCGGTCCATATAATGTTTTCTTTTTAAGAAATGTTGTTTTCACACTCTCTGAGATGTCCCTCCCGCTGGAAATCTGGACAGAGGTCAATATCACATATCCGCGGAAATACTTTACGCCTGAATACGGTTGGAGAATGTTTCAAACTTATTTTCTAACTGAATTTTGTGTAGCCCAAACATTGAAAATATGTCAAAATGATCTTTTCTGACGAAGCGCATTTTCTTCTCAGTGGCCCGGAGTCGCTAGTTGACGCCTCTAGACTATTTTTTTGTAGAGTGCCATGCAGGACCGATATTATGCGAACAATCTATTAACGACTCAGGCCCTTAACGGTAATATCGAGCAAGCCAGTCATGAGATACAGACAGGAACAGTCACCAAGATCTTGGAAAACTGGATTAAAAGGATGCACAACAACGAATCCATGCGAGGCAACCACGTAAATGAAACAATGCTCTATAAATAATGGGAGTTCTTCCGAATAACCCAAAAATATACGGAAAGAAATTGATTTTTGTTCCTTTCTCTGAATTAAAAAAAAAAAAACATCCTTTATGTAATTTTTTGTTTAATATTAATATTTTACTTAATATTTGGCCTCCTCTATTCGCCACTTCAATGCTTGCTATCTCTCTGCTCGACTCACTTAACGAAAAATTTGCATGTGCATAGTGAGTATGGCTATACTTTATAAACATAAATGGTGTAACTATTTCCAATGCTGCCAACTCTCTTTCAAGAGAGTTTCATTAGCCCGCGCTCATACAGGGAGAATTTAGTTGCTTCACCTTGCGAATTCTCTTCGAGAGTTGTGCTCACTCTTCTGGCAAATGTTAGTTTTTGGTCTACAGTCAAAAAGAACTTTGAGAAGAACAAGAATACAAAAGATTTAGACAAAGCACAACCATCACAAATAACGAATTGAAGCAACAAATATTACTATGTATGAACACGGTCTTACTAATACTCATTAAATGCTTCCAGACAAATATAGTTTTTAGCAGCTCTCGTCGCTCGCTATCGCTTGAAAAAATCATAAAAGTGAAAATATTAAAATCCAAATATTGCAAAGGGAAGCCAGGCTATTTACAAAAAATAAACTAGTATTAGTTCCAGATGAAGACGGATTCTCATTACCCCATGCCCTGTTAGGAACTCTTAGAAGCACATCTTTGTACAATTCGCCATCGAAAAACTTCGGCCAGAGGTTGAGCAGCTTACGTTTATCTTGCTTAAAGGCGTCAAAAATATACAGAAAATCTGTCATGGGGTGCTTCCCAATAGCCGTAGCCAATAGCCAGTTCACCGATTCATTATATGCCTATCGGTAAAATATTTAGTAATTTCACTTCGTTTAAGGCCACGGTAAGCCAGTTGTTATCAGTTATTATTTTTTTTTTTTTTGTTCTAATCTTGGTATTTATATACAATATATATTTGGTGCTTACACACTTTCTTTGGTATTTGATCGAAATAAACATGGCCTAAGAAAATAATTCTATCACCTTCAAACCTGGATAACAAAATGGTCGAAATAAGAACATGAACAAGAGCGGGAATCAAAGGGTCTAAATTCAAAAAATCGATTCCAATGGGCTTTAACTAACAATCTTCCAGGCAGAAATACATGCCATGGAGATATGTGGGTGAGAATGTCTCCGTAGAAAAATGAGAGGAACTCAAATTTACATACTTTCAGGCAGTATGGCAGGCGGCTTTGCAACCTCTTGTATCAATTATAACCACCTTAAGAATGGTTTATGACTGACTGAACCTTTTCAACATATTAGGGAACATCAACGCAGTATTATTAGGTTGCATTCCAGCACACGAAACAGCAGATCATCTAGCTAAAAAAGAGGCAAACGTGCCTCTAATTGTCCCTCAGCCTTTCTGTGTACTTACAAAGGACCACATTGACGAGTTTTTCACGGAGTGAGAAGTGAAACAATTTATTGAACACTGGCGAAACTGTATCGATCAGTGACAAGCAAAACACTTCCTAACGCAGGTCAGAAAAATTTCTGATGAGCTACTTTCTCTCAGCAGAGTAGTCTTAAGACTTTTAACTGGTTACTTTACAGGCCACTGTAGCCTGAGATATCAGCCTGAGATATCACTTAAATAAAATTTGTCTCTTTGACCCCATCACCTGTCGTTTCTGCGAAATAGGCACTGAAAATTCGGAACTCATTATTTGTAAATGTTCTGGTCCAAGCAAAAAACCACCTTGGCTTACACCTAGTGTAAGCTGTACTTTTGTAAAAAATAAAGAGAGTAAAAGAAAATAAAAAATAACTAAACAACAACTTTGCAATATGCCGCGCTGGTTTTATTACGAACGAAAAAGTTTTTGTTTATATGAACTAGCTTCTATTGTTTTATTTTGAAATCGTTTGAGTTTTGTTGGTGCCGTAAGGCACACATTTTTCAAGTTTTTCATTCATTTTTTAAATTATATTAATATTTTTATAAATACTCAAACTAAGAAATCTTAATCATTGCACTAGTTTATAGTAAAACAAAATCCCAAGAACCAGACTATCCAACTCCTATGTAAACCTGATCAATGAGTCTGAAAGTCTACATAATTTCATATAGTTTTCAAGGTACCATCAAGTAACGATTTTAAATTAAAGAAAAGGAAGTAGGTCTTAAAAAATTTCAATATCTGGAGAACTCGCTAGCCGATCAGAACATATCATTTTGCTATCATTAGTTTTTTTAAGCAAAATGAAACGTTTTTTTTTTTGTTTTTTGTTTTTTGATAATATTAAAATCTTCGATTTAGATCGTAAAAGATTTGTGTATGAGAAAACGATTTTCGAAAAATCGAACATATCTAGAAAAAAATTAAAGTACAGATAGCACAAACTCAAATTAATACAGTGGAACCTCCCGTAATGAACACCAATATTAGACGGGCATCTCTCTTGGGAGGACACTTTTTCCTATATGCAGTTTCAAGTATAAATTTCGAAACAAATTACTCTTTGTTAAGTGGGCACTCTCTTGATCGGATGCGGACTGTTATTTTTCCTAAAATTTGCACAAAAACCTCAATTGCACGGAAGCGAACCTTTTTCCAAAAGACATTAAGATTTCTTCTCATAACAAATCAAACAAAAACCTCTGATGAGCGGCCGTGATCTCCTCATAGGCGGACAAAATATAAACTTTACTTACATACATACTTTCTAAATGGAAAAAAGTGGGCTTTCCGGATAAAGTGTGATGCTTTTCATGCACACATTTAGTTTGCTTTGCGGAGTGATTTAATAATATTTAATACATCTATCTAGTGAGTCATTGGTATTTTTCTTTTTTTTTTTGTTTTTTCTCCCAGCTGTATTATATAAAATGAGACCTTTTTTACCGTTCATCATTTACTCGTGGTATTTCAAGCGAAAACCATGTCAGTAGATAAAGTGCATTTACGGCATTGCAATTTGTATGAATTGCAAAAAGTAAGCAAAGCATCGGTTGCATGTAAAAATGTATGTGCGGCATTAACAAACTTCGTTCCAAGAATCTAAGCCTCCAAGAAAGTGTTAATGATGTTTTGCGATCCATGTTGGAAAATAATCCACATTCAACAAGTCGAGAAATTGCAGAAGGGTTTGGCATTCATCATACAACTGTTGGAGATCATATTAAATCTTAGACACAATGTAGAGCCGTTTTTGGACAAGCTGATTACGAGAAATGAAAAGTGGATTCTTTACGAGGGCATTAAGAGAAAAAAAACCAGAAACATCATCAGCAACAGCCATGCGGTGGGAGCAGAATTCCAATTGTTTATTGTTAAAATGAAACTTGTAGTTGGAACTCACTTTTCGCATAATACCGACGATTTAGTTAGACTAACTTATTTAATTTTTTATTATATAATATTTTAATACTAAATTCATTTTTTCCCCCACTTTTTCATGTAAAAATAAATTTTATTATACCTTTTTTTATTTTATATTGTAGCATTTCAAGTCTATTTTTAGATGCTTATCTTTCATTACACGTTTTTCTGTACGTATTTCTGTTTATATTATTTATATTGTTTATTTTAATTCTTTTTTGTTTTCTATTTTGTTTTGCTTTTCAGCATTTATCTACTTAGTCGATTACATCCTTTAGATATTGCATTATTTTTGTTTTTCTAGATAAGCTGTTATCTATTATTCAATCGATTTGTATCGCTTACTGAAAAGTGTATAGTTTGTAATTTGAGCCAAAATCGATAAGCAGAAACAATCAGACAAATTCAGTAGCGAAGAATTCGATATATTTTCTTATTTTGTGTATTTTACTTGCAATAAATTCATATTGAAGGCGTGTTTTGACAGTTTTGGTTAATTCACAATTTATTTTCGCAAAAATATAAGTATTTTCATTATTTGACATCCTGTCACCTGCGGCTCATACATACCTTTGCTTCAATTTCCTTAGCAAACGACGCCAGCGTTCACTCATAACGTCTGCCACAGGTACCACCAACACTACCAACACGTTTCCACCCAAATATTCATGCACTTCGATTTTTACGTAACAAAATTAAAAAAACATTTCGTTTCGTTTCATTTCATTGCATTTGTTTTCTTGTTTTTCTTTTTTTTGTTCAAGTCCATCAATCATTTGCCACATTAGCACTCCCGCCTGCAGTCAAGTGTATGCACAAAACTATTACTAAGCAATCTTTTGTTGTTGGCAATCATTAAGCCTCCACTCAGCAATCACTCGCCAGGCACAAGAAATCATTTTTCAAACCTTGACCACCACTCACACACGCACCAAAATGAAAAATCTATTATTAATTCTACGAAATGTTACTTATACGCCCTGTCGTCCTCACATTATTACAATCCAACACCACCCCACATAGCCAACCCATAGCTAGGTCAGCCCCTTGCATAGAGTGCATGAGCATTTTAGTATTTTAGTGTTTTGTTGGTTTAACTGCATACTAAGTAGCCCACTTGGCCGCAACAGTCCGCAATGGGTCTCTTAGTAGTGGCGTTAAATGGTGTGCCGCATCCGAATTGGCTCGCACCAAAGTGTGTTCTCATGTCAACAACAACAGCAAACTATCACCACAAAATACTCATCGTGTGCGACGATTGCTACGATGACTATACAAAAATGCCCGCTAAGCCAAGCGTCTCTGACAAAAGCTAACAATAAGCGACAACTCGACATTGCCTAGGACTCGCTTACTGAGTGCGGATGAGGCTCACTCACGAGTGCTTGACTGCCAACAACAGTTGTATTTTTTATATGACCATACATAAGTGTTTCAGTGTCATTATGCTTCTCAACAGCGCTCATGTTGTTTTCATTATTGTTGTTGTTGCCGTTTCATTTCTTGTAGTTGCTATTGTTGCAAGTTGGCACGTGCAAAGGACAATATTGACATAGTACTTGAGAGGGATCTAAATTTATTTGCATATGTAAATATTTATGAACGTTTGACAACAAGCATCTGGACATTTATACTTTCAGATGTGTATATGTATTTGTGTATTCAAATATATGCATTCATTTGAAGCTAGGCAATTTAATTAGATATATGTAAATATGTACACGTAGTGTTCGCATGTGCACTTTTACTTGTTGCAAATGGTGATTGTGCAAAATCAGCGGTGTGCATGAAAACTATGTAATTTTAAAGTAACTTTTATTGAGGAATATACACCAGGATGAGCAAGTTTTTCTGTCCAATTTGCAGTGGGAGCAAGACTTTTTGAGACCACATGCACGCAACCGGACAGTGAGCACTGCTAATCTCAAATTAAGATACGATGTTGGGCATAACTAGCGGTCATTCGATACCGCCTTGACACCGGTACTTTTAATAGCTTGAGTATTGCAACAAAGTATCGAGTACTGAATAAGTATCAAGAAAAAATATAGTGCATATTAAAGTATCGAGCAAACAATTTTCATTACAAATATTCGACTTTTTTGACGTGATAACGTCTTATAATTCGATTTAACAGGCTGCACGCACGAAAAAATGTGTCGTTACCTTGCTCATATGTAGTTACCTTGCTCATTAGTGTTACCTTGCTCTTTAGTGTTACCTTGCTCATTAGTGTTACCTTGCTCATATTAGTGTTACCTTGCTCATATGTAGTTACCTTGCTCATTGCATTGAATGAACTGCAAGCGAAAGCGCGGAAGGAACGACAAAGCAAACAAAGCAAACGAACGGCAACGTTCGACATCTTGCTCTCCCCTACTTAAGTGAGCGTATATATGTATGTATATGCGCATATGTACATATATAAATTCACGTATTTGTATTGGCATATGCCTTCTTATTGATTATTATTAATTTGATTTACTTGAAGAATTTAAAATAAAACCAAGTTTGTTAATAATACCTGTTGTTTTAATGTTATTATTATTATTTTTTTATTATATCTGAAGGAAAAAATGTATGGTAATATTTACCATATCTATACTAATATTATAAAGAGGAAAACTTTGTTTGTTTGGTTGTAATGAATAGGCTCAAAAACTACTGGACCGATTTTAAAAATTCTTTCACCATTCGAAAGCTACATCACGAGTAACATGGATTATATTTTATTTTGAAAATAGGGCTCGAGATATAGGTCAAAACGTGGACCCGGGTAACCTTCGGATGTGTATGTACAATATGGGTATCAAATGAAAGCTGTTGATAAGTGCTTTAATACGGGGTAATTTTCATACCTATTGATGACTAGGGTCTGGAAATATATGCCAAAACGTGGACCCGCCGTGTCTTTGCACCGAATTAAACCAAACTTACACACATTGTTAAGTAGGTATTGAAGATGATTTCCGTATAGTTTGAATACCTATTGGTAGATAGGGTCTCGAGATATAGGTCAAAACGTTGACCCGGGTAACCTTCGGATGTGTATGTACAATATGGGTATCAAATGGAAGCTGTTGGTGAATGCTTTAGTTCAGAGTATTTCCATCCGCTCCGTGACTAGGGTCTCGAGATAGAGACCAAAACGTGGACCCTAGAATGTGTTTGTACAATATGGATATCAAATGAAAGCTGTTGATAAGTGCTTTAATACGGGGTAATTTTCATACCTATTGATGACTAGGGTCTCGAAATATATGCCAAAACGTGGACCCGCCGTGTCTTTGAACCGAATTAAACCAAACTTACGCACATTGTTAAGTAGGTATTGAAGATGATTTCCGTATAGTTTGAATACCTATTGGTAGATAGGGTCTCGAGATATAGGTCAAAACGTTGACCCGGGTAACCTTCGGATGTGTATGTACAATATGGGTATCAAATGGAAGCTGTTGGTGAATGCTTTAGTACAGAGTATTTTTCATGCCGCTCCGTGACTGGGGTCTCGAGATAGAGACCAAAACGTGGACCCTAGAATGTGTTTGTACAATATGGATATCAAATGAAAGCTGTTGATAAGTGCTTTAATACGGGGTAATTTTCATACCTATTGATGACTAGGGTCTCGAAATATATGCCAAAACGTGGACCCGCCGTGTCTTTGAACCGAATTAAACCAAACTTACGCACATTGTTAAGTGGGTATTGAAGATGATTTCCGTATAGTTTGAATACCTATTGGTAGATAGGGTCTCGAGATATAGGTCAAAACGTTGACCCGGGTAACCTTCGGATGTGTATGTACAATATGGGTATCAAATGGAAGCTGTTGGTGAATGCTTTAGTTCAGAGTATTTCCATCCGCTCCGTGACTAGGGTCTCGAGATAGAGACCAAAACGTGGACCCTAGAATGTGTTTGTACAATATGGATATCAAATGAAAGCTGTTGATAAGTGCTTTAATACGGGGTAATTTTCATACCTATTGATGACTAGGGTCTCGAAATATATGCCAAAACGTGGACCCGCCGTGTCTTTGAACCGAATTAAACCAAACTTACGCACATTGTTAAGTAGGTATTGAAGATGATTTCCGTATAGTTTGAATACCTATTGGTAGATAGGGTCTCGAGATATAGGTCAAAACGTTGACCCGGGTAACCTTCGGATGTGTATGTACAATATGGGTATCAAATGGAAGCTGTTGGTGAATGCTTTAGTACAGAGTATTTTTCATGCCGCTCCGTGACTGGGGTCTCGAGATAGAGACCAAAACGTGGACCCTAGAATGTGTTTGTACAATATGGATATCAAATGAAAGCTGTTGATAAGTGCTTTAATACGGGGTAATTTTCATACCTATTGATGACTAGGGTCTCGAAATATATGCCAAAACGTGGACCCGCCGTGTCTTTGAACCGAATTAAACCAAACTTACGCACATTGTTAAGTGGGTATTGAAGATGATTTCCGTATAGTTTGAATACCTATTGGTAGATAGGGTCTCGAGATATAGGTCAAAACGTTGACCCGGGTAACCTTCGGATGTGTATGTACAATATGGGTATCAAATGGAAGCTGTTGGTGAATGCTTTAGTACAGAGTATTTTTCATGCCGCTCCGTGACTGGGGTCTCGAGATATAGGTCAAAACGTGGACCCGGGTAACCTTTGGTTGTGTATGTACAATATGGGTATCAAATGAAAGCTGTTGATAAGTGCTTTAATACGGGGTAATTTGTTATGTTATGTTATGTTATGTTATGTTACGTTATGTTATGTTATGTTATGTTATGTTATGTTATGTTATGTTATGTTATGTTATGTTATGTTATGTTATGTTATGTTATGTTATGTTATGTTATGTTATGTTATGTTATGTTATGTTATGTTATGTTATGTTATGTTATGTTATGTTATGTTATGTTATGTTATGTTATGTTATGTTATGTTATGTTATGTTATGTTATGTTATGTTATGTTATGTTATGTTATGTTATGTTATGTTATGTTATGTTATGTTATGTTATGTTATGTTATGTTATGTTATGTTATGTTATGTTATGTTATGTTATGTTATGTTATGTTATGTTATGTTATGTTATGTTATGTTATGTTATGTTATGTTATGTTATGTTATGTTATGTTGTGTTGTGTTGTGTTGTGTTGTGTTGTGTTGTGTTGTGTTGTGTTGTGTTGTGTTGTGTTGTGTTGTGTTGTGTTGTGTTGTGTTGTGTTGTGTTATGTCATGTTATGTTATGTTATGTTATGTTATGTTATGTTATGTTAATGTTAACTCATTCTCTATATCCATACAAAATATATATCAAACAAATAAAATTAAAATTTTCTTTTGAAAAATGCAACCATTCAATCAGTATTTTCTTATGACGTTATCACGTTAAACTATCGTCAGTAAACCGACTTTGCAGACAACCTCTTTTTACATTTCTTTATTCAACGGAAATTAAATTTTTTAAGTTTTGTTTGAATTTTAAAAACCGAAATGCACAAAAAATAGCATTTTTTTTCTAATATATTAAGCAAAAAATCGCCCTTCCTGGGTTCCAAAAAAGGAGTTTCTCTAAATATTTACTTGGTAGGCGGTTTCTTTCCTGTTTAGTTATATTTCCTGGTTTCGTGCAAAGCGTTTCGCAAGGAACACAATACTTCACCCAGCACTTTTGGAGTCAACCTTTTCAAAGTTTTCCCAAGCAGAAAATATTTCACGTAAAAGTTACAAGAAAAGTAAACACAAAAAAATTACCCCAAATTGGAATTTACATGGCTTACTTTGATATGGCGGTAGAATTTATGATGAATGGTAGTTAAAGCGTTGCCATAAAGCAAAAATTTCAAAAAAGTATCAATACAAAAGTCGACGAAAAACATCGGAAAAATCACTAGCTACGGAAGAAAAAGGATCGAGTATTTATTTACAGGTGCAAATCGAAGAATCAATAGGTGTAACCAGCTTAGAACAGATCACCGTGACCTTCAATTGGCGTTTAGACATTTTATTGAGTGATAGACCAAGCTCCTATCATCTATACATCGTGATGTTTTCCACAAATGGAGGAATCTTGAGCTTTATGCCGCCTTCGAACGGCAGTTGGCTTTTCAGAAGGAGCTTTTACATGGCAAAAGTACTCTCGAAGGATTGACATTGCCTGCTGAAGGGCGACCGCTATTAAACAACGTGTTTTATCATGTGGAGTTTCATGCCCGGGGCTCCGAATCTGATCAGTATCAAACGGTGATCATGCACCAACTCATTCGTTTAATACCTAAAACACCTAAGTACTTCCTGCTCAAATATCAGGCGATAAACTTTATTACCACAATATGTGACACCGAATATGCACATATACAATTTTCTTTCGATACTGATCTCAATCTCGGGCGTTAGAAGCAATTCTTCATGAATCTTATAAGAAAAAAATCTTTGTGAGCTATCGCACCGCTGCAAATCTAAGAAAGCATTTAGCCTTTGGCTCAGTAGCAGACAACAACACCTTTACGTGCGATCTGTTAGGGTTATACTCATGCATTAAACGCTAATTCAGCTCGTACATACTGTTTAATCCCCACGAGCATAAGAACAAATAAAGCAAGAAAAATATACAAAACAAAGTAAATGTAATTTTCTCATTGACTTCACGCAAAGTGAGTAGCACTACTCGTACCCTGCAGGAAAAAACTAGTGAAGAAAATTATTGGTTCATAACTAAACGATTTCACCAATTGCGGGCCACCTGTATTTAGGGTGTCGCAATATGGAAAAAAAAGTAAATACAGTCTTTCGGCTTTTCGAATGATTGCAAGTTATTGTGTCACGTGGGAAAATTGCTCATTCTGGGCAACTGACCCAAGTCTCATAAATTTCGCCTTTCGCCGGTAGATAGCACGTGGGTGGTTGGCGTACGTGTTGCTGAACTTCGTCTTTCAGTTAAGCAGATGACTTTTGCTAAGCTTGAGCAGCGGTCCCTATATAAACAAACCAACAGAATACGCCATAGGCGCCTTACCTGGAAAGACACATACTAGCTTCGATATCATGCAAAGGGTAAAATCCAGAATAACATCAGCAGTGCCACGGTACTTCAAACACACGCACCGGTTCAAAGATCCGTATGCACCGATGGCAGGTGACGAAATTAAAAATAGCAGAGAAACAGATTTAAAAAATCAGCACGTCTTCAACAAAAAGATTGCCTGACGTTAATTGGACTTACGTAGACAAAAACGCGCCCATCCCGTACGTGCAGAAAAACAGATGAACAGATTAAAATTTTAAAATCTACTACATATTAAGCTCATGTTTAGTTGTAAGCAAATCAGTTAATAAAACCATGTATCTAAAAAATAATAACTACTACAAAAATAAACTACTTTAAGCGGAGCATAGAGCCCTTGCCATGTGTGGATACTCTTCGCTGTGTAGGTGAAGCTCAGACGACATCAGAGTATATCCTGTGACTATCATATCGTCTCCTACCGTGTCCCTGCCAAATAAATTGAAGCTGCATAGCTACACCCTCATAGCCCTAGAAAGATGGTGGCGTTAATCGGGATTAACGACTTAATTCGGAATTATCTTAGACTTAATTCTCAGAATTTTATCGAATTAGAGGAATTTTCGATGGCACTAACTGGTCCGAAATTTCATTATTTGTTTTGATATTTCGCAGCAGTTTGAGAAATAGCAATTAACAATTCTTTTTTAGTAACACGGCAGCTAATACCCGAATTTGTCCCCTGCAATCCATCTTTAATTGACAAACCTATCCAATAGGAAAATCAGCTGTTCACTAATCCGCATAATAACAGTCAAACTGCACTTTTAATCAGTTACAATCAGTTAGTTTTTAATTTGTTACAAACTCCCTGAGAGTCCTTTATTTCAATAGGAGTGGATTTGCTAGCAGGGTAGTTACAGAAAAACCGCTGATATACCAAACCGAGTACAATACTTGTGTACATATATACACGTGCATATATTTTAAGCGCGAAAGCATGTTTTTTCATACACATACATACAAATGTGAGCGTAGAAAGGTATGTATGTACAGTAAATGCACACATATGTTTATATATCTATGTATATGGATAAATGAAACTGGAAAATAACGAGTTTAAACATAGCATAGTTTTATTTTATTGATTTTTGATATGAAAACTAATCACTTTTTCATACAGCTAAGTGTTTTTTTTCCATTTATGGAACAACATCCAAACGCACGCCACAAATAGGAGGAGGAGCTCGGCCTAATTCCCAAAAAGGGTGTAAGTGTTATTATTAGTAAAAGTTGTTTCTAAATAACTATCTGGCGAACAGAAAGGCTACCATAGATCCTTAGATGGTCTGCTTTAAATACGAGTATAAACCAAAGGCATATGCCATACAAATATATGAGTATAAATAGGAAAGGCTGAGTATAATTTTTAAGTTGAATAGTCAACCATCGATCATAGGTAGATAAAATTAGATTAGATTTGTGGGGGGTTGGGCAAATCCAAGCACCCAGTCATAAAGACCATTGTACTATGCCCGGATAGATTACAGTAGAAAGAATAGAGAAACAGGATAGATACATATTTTTTGAATTCAATGATGGATCTGAAGAGATCCGGAAGAGGAAGAGTATGAACTTTATTCATTCTCAGTATATCGCAACCCAACAGCCTACGCCTGATTCTAGAAAACGCTGGACGCCTGCAGAGAAAATGCTCTACAGTATCCTCATTCTCCGGACAGGATAGGCATATTGCGTCACCAATGATTTATATGGTAGTCATAAGCTGACCACAGGCGTTATGCAATTACACCCTCCAGCACTCTCAGGTCCTTCCTACTGTTAGGTTCTTTCACAAAGCACTTGGCTACTCTGCAGGAGTCCAACCCATAAAGGCGCCAATCCATAGTTCAATCGATGCAGAATTTGCACCTAGAAAGGGTTCACGGTCTAGTGGAATGCTTGCAGAGTCTTCATTAGCCATTTGATCAGCCAACTCGTTTCCTGTATTACCACAATGTCTAAGTACCCAAATAGGAAAAATTTCACTGTTCAGTTTTGTCTTGCATACACCGACTAATTAAGAGCAGGGTGGATTAGCAAGGGCTTTTAGTGCTTGACTGTCACTACAAATTCCAATACTACTACGCCACTACCTTTTCTCAATTAGCCAGTATGATGCATTTGAGATCGCATAGACTTCCGTTAAGAGAACCGTAGTCATCTGTGCTCCAGCGTAGGAGTACATTTCTTTGTCTAAGTACCATTCAGATCCGCTACCATCACCAGTTTTGGATTCTTCGGTGTAGAACGTGTGCTGAAATCCCGTTAATAAGTTCTCTGGACTTAACCACCCCAACTAAAGTAAGACACCCAATTGAAAATACAATGGGTCTAATCAGTGTGATGTACAACCCTTGTACTATCGCCGGTCTTAGGCCCCATAACTTGCCAAAGCTTCTCTTGCACTGCCAGAAAGCTTTTAGTGTTCAAGATTTTTCAGAAGATATATATAAATATATTTATGCTATACTAGATAAGATAAGTATATGAGATAGTAATACATATCATGTTCTATTTAGAATTTAAAGCTGACTCCAGATCTCAAGGAATTAACCTCTTCAAAGCAAGCTATAGGGAAGCACAGAGATCCGGACAGGAATCAAAAATGAGAGTGATCCACTGTAGTTAATTAACGCGGAACATATGAAGCACAAAGTACAGTTATTTATGTGCACACATAAGCACAGAATGTTAACTAAATGAGAAGGAGCAATGTTAAATAGCACATTTCCAAGTTCTAAATAGAACAGTTGCTAGTTTTTTTTATAAAAGTAGAGTTGAAATTTGCATTTATACAGTTTTTGTTAAACAATGAGTAATACTCTTGATGCTTTCCATTTCAATTCAACCGGGCCATTCGGGTCATGTTCTTTGATTTTGATGTAACTCAAATATGTTGCTCTCTGGCCAAAATAATGAGACACGGCTCAAACTCGATTTTTTTTAATTATATAAGAATAAATTTTTTTTAAATGCTCATAACTTAGTCAAAAATGAACCGATTTTCATAATTCTGGGTTCAAAATGATTGTCATTACTTACACGAGCGACTTCATGTAGAAACAATTGCAAAAAAGTAGTTGAAAATTTTTTATTTAGCAAAACAGAAAAAAAATTGAAATTTTTTCGAAATCAAGAGGACACCTCAAACTTCAATTAAAATGCCCAGTAGCTAAAATGAGTTGTTTTTGAGTAATGAATTTTTGAGTAAAAAACCTGTTTCGCACTTTTTGTTTTTTGCAAAATAAAAAATTTTCAACTACTTTTTAGCAATTGTTTCTACATGAAGTCATTCGTGTAAGTAATGACGATCATTTTGAACGCAGAATCATTAAAATCGGTTCATTTTTGACTAAGTTATGAGCATTAAAAAAAATTTATTCTTATATAATTAAAAAAAATCGAGTTTGAGCCGAAGAACAAAATTGCCGATAAATCTTGAAAAAAAATTTTTCGGGCGAACAAAAAATTCGTGTCTCATTATTTTGGCCAGAGAGCAACATATTTGAGTTACATCGAAATCGCGGACATGTCCCGAATAGCCCGGTTGAATTGAAATGGAAAGCATATCTTACAAAAAAATACTAAACATTTAAACCAAAAAAAAAGAAAAATATTTAAAACTGGCCAAAATCTTGAGCTGTGCTGTATATGACTTTTAACTCAAATAGAAAGATGAGATTCCAATTTAAAATTCAAGCCTATACTTATTTTACCGGGTCTTATTTCATGTGATCATTAGTTACTCAAAAGTCTAAAAGTATCACTCCATGAATACCGACGGACTTCATATTGCGATATTGAGCATAAATCACTAAGTAAACTGTAGGAACCGCCATAGCAATTAGAAATAACTTTCATGTTAATTGAAATTTCATATATTCAGTGGGCAAGTAAACCAGAATCAGCCAACCAAAATCAACCAACCAACAAGGCTAATGCAATGTCGAAGGAAACCGCAAACGTTAGAGCGAAATACAAAGACAGACTTCAAAAATTCTAAATATTTAAAATTTTCTGAAGTACTCAAAATAATGTGCCACGTTATAGTGAACGTTCCTTTTTAGTAACCAAAATACAGGAAACATTAAAAAAGTGAAGAAACTTATTTATAATTTATGTTGGATTGCATTACTCGTATTTCCCTCCGTTATGGTTTTTTAAACTAGTAATCCAAACGAATGTGAAGTTTAGCCTTTCAAATCACAAACCACATCATGTTTCACAGGATACATTGCTTTCTCAAAATCACGTTGAACCACGGTGAAAAATTAACGAAAAATGAAGAGGTTTTTGGGAATTTTTTCAGCGTAAAGTATTTTTTCCAAAATAGTCGTAATATAAAAGAAATTGGCGCTGCGCACAATAATCCTACGGTGTGGGATTTTTTCCTTCCTGGTTCGATTTTTAATAAAAAATTTGCTGGAAGGCGAAATGGAACTTTTGAATATTTATTTGTGAATTTGAGAATTTCGAAGATGTGTACTTTTTCGTAGTTGAGCACAAGTATGGTTTTTGACGCTTCAAGAAATTCGAATACTAAAATATATAGTATTTAATTGCATTTTGCAGTCAAACAATCTTCTTATTGAGGAACTGCCTCTTGAGTACAAAAACATACTAGTTTAATCTATAATATAAAAATGAATCGCAAAATGTGTTGGTAAGCGCATAACTCAACAACGCATGGACCAATCTTAGCACTTCTCTTTGTAAAATGTTCCTTGAAGTCCAAGGATGGTTTTTACGGCGAGAAAAATTCGAATAATTTCCTGGAAATCCCTAAAACAACCCTTTTCCTTTTCCCATACAAATATTGCGTGTTCGTGGGTGTGCGTGTTCGCGTTGGAAGATCTAATGCGTTCACACAAAAGTGATAATATCGAGAACCTGACCAAATTGAAATGTCAAAATATGTAAGAGCTATGGATTTGATTGGCCTCGCAAAATTCTTTCTTTTGTTTTAGTTTCAGAACGAGTTAAGGAATGATTTCATTCACAAATAATAAATAAAAATCCACAATTAAATTCTAAGAATAATCATGCAGGCTGAACAAAGCCAAACATATTTCAAGAATACCAAAAGATAAACATTATTAATGAATCTAGAAAACCCATGTTTCTCACATGGTCAATTATATGTTGCCATGTTGTTTGTATATTCACCAGGTAATCAAACGAAAAACATTTTATATCATAAAGCACTACAATAAAAATGAAACAGATTTTTGTTAACAATTGTGATTAACTTGATTTACAATAAAGCGATTACTGAAAATATTTATACTCGTATACGTTTCATTTCATTATTCTTTATTATATCGGTTATTAACCCTATCGGTTATTAACCCTTATTAAATAATTAATTATCTCTATGCTTTGTCATTGAAGCACCCACTTTATAAATATTTGTCACCTTTAGCTTCTTATTCTTCAATCAGATTTGAACCTTAAGTTCCCCTCTTAATTTGAAACCCTCTGGCAAACACCCCAGTCGGGGTTTTTAGTGGGTCCCAAAAATTTGGCCAAAGTTCGTGGAAGCGAAGATATTTAGGTCACCCGAGCTGACCCTTTTCTCCTGAACAGAACCGTCAGCATTATGATAGGGCGGGGTGTGAGGGTCAGCAGAGTAAAAACGTCTTAAGTTCGAAATATAAACTGCCACATTCAAAATCTATTTGACAGAACGAAGTCTGTCGAGTCCGCTAGTTTAACAATAAAAAGCAAGCTACTTTGAAAATCCTTTACACTGATAACAGTAGTATGCAGTTTTACAGTATAAAAATTTTAATGATGAATATGAAATTCGAAATTTAAAAAAATCAATCCAAATATTTTTATGTTACAAGAGACCTTCAGTATAGACGGAGACTTCGGTTAGGACCACTGTACAGCATAACACATTTGAACAGTTATATTAATTTTAACATAGAAACATAATGAAACTATTTGATTAATCCTGAGGTAAAGAAGGATAATTTAAAACTGCACAAAGAAAACATATTAAATATATGTCGGTGTAATTGAAAAAGTAAGTTCTAAGTTATAAACAAGTATGTTTGTATGTACATAAACTGTATAAATTTGTGTTGAGGTGGTAAAAAACACAGTCATTTGTTTCATACAGGAATAAAAAGATCAACTACAAAATATAGTACATAAAAAAAGCAGGATTGTTCTGTGACAAAAAAGAAGGATATATTTCTACAGCACAGACTTTTTCTCACGCTAAACAAACAATTTTTGAGTTTTATGTTTTTCAAATATTCTTCTGGCTAGCTATTCAAGTAGAGAAGAGGTTTTTTATTTTGTTATTTACCCATCCCACGACAATCGGTTCTACTCTACCGGAACGGCTCGGATTTTTATCCAACCAAGGACTGTCACTCCATAAACGTTTATGGGAAAAGTACTTAAATCGGAAAACGGGAAACGGACTTAAATCACAGCTTCGAGGCGGCCAATTGATATCGGAATTTCGGCTGATTATTTGGTTTTCAAAACCGGTAGCCAAAAGTTCGAGTGTAACTTTGGCAATGTGACAAGCTGCACCGTCCTGTTGAAACCAAATGTCCTCCATGTCATCCTCTTCAATTTTTGGAAACAAAAACTCGTTGAGCATGTCACGGTAACGCTTGCCATTTACTGTAACCGCAGCTCCTCGCTCATTTTCGAAAAAAAATGGCCCAATGATGCCGCCAGACCAAAAACCGCACCAAATAGTGACTCGTTGTGGATGTATTTGCTTCTCTACAGTAACGTATGGATTTTCTGAGCCAAAATCCGACAATTTTACTTATTGACGTAGGCACCGATGTGAAAATCAGAAAAGCAGAAGTAGACTCACCTCTTTGGAAATAGCGTATAGCGTCCCATTTCGTAAATGTCAAACCTTTAAGTAAATTATGAACACATTTGACATGTCATTTGTGTTACCATTCTCAAAAAAATAGGTGGTTCAAAAAGCAAACGCTATATGACCCACCCTGTATATACCAAGTCTCTAAAAAGCAACCAACAGCGTCATCTGCAGAAATAAAAATCATTTAAATCTTAATATAAGTGACGTAACAGTTTGTAGACGCTTTTTGTAGTAGGTACAAATTATATGCACGAGGTCCGCGAAATTTTCTTTGTTGACAAAAAAAGCAAATTGCGGCACGCTTCAAATTTGCCAAAGAAACAATGTCCGTCATCCACAAAGTGCTGTAAATAATCCCCAACGTTGACCATGAAGTCAAACATGGCGGTGCGAAAGTGATGGTATGGTGAAGTTTTTCTTATAGTGGCGTTGGACCAGCCCACTTGATAAAAGAAATGATGGATCAGCAGGTGTATATGGCACTTTCAGAAAATGCTGCCATATGTTGAATGGAATATGTCATTGAAGTGATTGTTCCACCAAAATAACGACTCAAAACACACAAGAGAATTCACCAAGAAGAGGTTTCGGGTCAAAGGAGTTGACGTTATGTCGCGGCCTGCTCAGTTGCCTGGCCTCAACCCTATAGAAAATCTGTGGATGGATTTAAAAAAGTGTGTTGCCGATCGTAGACCATCAAACTCCACAGATCAATGGAACAGAGTCCAGGAGGTATGAAAGCAAATCCCGCTGAAAAAGTGGAGTGATTTCATCGACTCCTTGCCACGCTGATGCGCAATAGTAATAAAAAAATCTGGTTGTTCAACTAAATATTGGGAAAAGTAACGCAAATAACTAATAATAATTGGTTAAATTTTCTTTTATTACTTGATTTATCTAGTCTTGTAAAACGCCCCTATTATTTTTAACAGTGGATTATTGAGATTTTGTATTCAAATATTTGTGTGCCTTATTTTTTTTAATATTAACAAAAAAGGTTAAATGTATGGAGAGACTGTGAAATCAACAATTTGTGGGGAAAAAATTAATGAATAAATTTTAATTTTTACTGAATAGGACTTAATTTTTGGTTTTTCAATATATACATCTTTTTGTTTTATATTAAGGTCACTTCCATTATTTTGAACACAACTGTATATGTAGCTACACTTTCAAGTTGAGAGATCCCTATGTGCTTGAGTTATAAATTCAGCCAACATTAAAAATGTAGTTTCGAGAAACATGCATTTAAAATTTCCAGTTTGGTAAGCAAATTATCGAGCAGAGCTAAAATACAAAATAGTAAAAATATTTAAAAATTTGTCCGACCTTAATCCTTTGAGCATATTAAGGTTCTACGTATAATATTTTAAGCAAATAAAAAAATTTAAATTTTGAAATTACCACGCCACCTTAACCCCCAAATTTACCAAAATTTCTTAAAATAAAATGTGAATAATGGGCAAAACCATCTATAACATACTTAAACACAAAAAACACATTTCAATCTTACTTTTTTTTTTGATAAAATAACTAACTCATGCGAATATGATAACTGTAAGACAATCTAAGCTACTTTGAGTCGACCGCTTAATAAATAAAGGGTGACGCGCAGTCTAGTGCCAATGGCCGCACTTAAAAATTATAAACACAGACCAGCAGAAATACGATTTAGGAAGGTATAGCTGAGAAAGCAAGGCAAAATAATAAAAGCGACAACGCCAAAGACAACGACAACGACAACAGCAAAAACACCAACACCAACAACAACCACATTCACGTCCAGCACACAATCCAGTTGATTACCCAAACTTCTTGCGCACATAATGTGTCACCGTCTGCCAGTGCCTGCTCATGTCCAGTTTTGGTGTAGTCGAGTGATTAGACGCAGCAAAGCCATTACATTGCACGCGCATAGTAAATAAGTACATACGAATATATGTGTATGAGTGTATGTGTGCTTTAATAGCATCAACAAAATGCGTAAATTCTATTAGCTAATTACACACGCTGCGGTTATAAAGAAAAAATATAGCAAATTTACAACTGCTTTTGTAGCCAAAACTTTTTCACCAAAACAGAAAATCTATGCAAAAACGCACTGCAAACATTTTTTATAAAATGAATGCTAGACACGACACTAAAAAAATAACCAAAAACAACCAAACACTGTAATTTAACACTAAAATCTGAAAACTCGCAAATATGTAGATTCTCGGTCGCAAATTGCCGCATACACACACGCGTGAACAAAGGCACCTCGACAAGAACTTTAATGCATACAAATTCTTTGCTATTTGCGGTAAGATCGACGCGTTAGCTGGACGAGCGAAAAAATTCAACTGAGTTCCATTCAAATCGAGCGATGAGTTAAAACATCGGCGAATAGCAATGACAGCCACGAATATGCGTGTGGGTACGTGTGACTGTGTGCATTAGTGCGGCCACATGTGGCGCACTCATTGCTGTATGTGGGTACTTTTCGGCTCAGGTATTTTTTATGTATATATGTACCATATGTATTTGTGTATGTATGCATGCATGTATGTATATTTCTAGGGATATAAACAAAAACATATAAAGTACGTACATACATACATAAGCGTAAGCAGGTCCCCTCGAGGCGCAGCCAACTAATGAGAGCCGGCATGGCACGCGAGGTGGCCAAATCATCACCCGAAACAACAGAGCCACCCTACTCGGCGCGCACATAGGGCGTTGTTCAACTGAAACCCTCTTTAGGCACCACTTTCTCTTACTTCATCCATATTCACCAATTGTCATTGTGTGATAAAGCACTACGAACTCAATTTCCTCGACATCCTCATTATTCTTGGGAGCAACTTTGCTGCATTGCTTCCGTGTGGTGCGCGCCCAACACCAATGCCCCTGTGTACTGAATCTTGTATGCTGTATCCTGTGTCTGTCTGTGCCGCATTCAATAGGCATAATTAAAATATTTGCCAACATTTTCAATGCTTTCCGTCGCTTCATTATTGTCAAATAATCAAAATTGCTGTCAAAGTTCACGGGCGGAGAGTCACAAACAAGTATATTTGTATAGACTCATTCATATACCCGAGAGAGGCAGTGTAAGTACTTACATACATATTTATATGTATATTCAAAGCCATAGAAACAGACACACTTACACACTCTACATGCGTTTGTATGTGAGTTAGAGAATCCAAATAAGCGTAGACCCCAAAAAGCGCCAAACAAATTCCAGCACTAATGACGAGAAAAAATAAACGTACTAACGAGATGGTGTAAAACTTTCCGACTACCTCTGCGAGCTTTTCATTTATGGTTTAGCATTTTTATGAATGAAATGTTCGACACCTAAAAGCTTTCGGGATATACTGTGTTTTTGAGCAGCAAGCCAGAGCTTTTACTATTAGTAAGTGAAAACAATGTTGCCAGAAACATAAAGTGTAAAAAATATGAATATGAAAAATTAATATTTTTTAAATAAATAAAGTGGCAATATTTTCTTAAGGATTGCAAATAAAATTTTAATGTAAAAAAACCATAAAATAAAAAAATATATTGTACTTTTATCATTAAGTTAAAGGTTATCCCGTGTATGTGAATGGCTTATTGAGAAAAGGCATCATCATGGGTGACAAAGATTAGTATTGCAATAAAATAGAAGAAACAGAAAACAGAAACTGAATTTACATACGAAAAAATTACAAGTATTTTAATCCCAAAACATAATTTTAGCTATAATTTTGTCACCAAAATCGATAGGTGATAATATTTTAACCCTCGTTATTCTATTGATTTCTTCCACTTTATTTTTAAATTCATAAATTCCCCGCTTCACGTATTCTGAGATAAGTCGAAAATAAAAATATCAAAACAGAAAATTTAAAAATTTTTAGAATTTTTAAATCATGTCCTCTCGAAAAGGAAAATATCGAAATCGCATTCTGCCGAAATGAAAACGTTCGACAAAAAAACTTGGAAATTAGGTATAATTTTTTTAAATATTTTAAAATTATCGACGACATCAGAGACATACCTCATGGAGCATCGAAGTTGATGATTTCCCTAAAATACTTCATATCCTCACCAAATTGCACGGCTTTAACTGTCTGAATGGGGTCGAATGGAAAATCTCATATCTGAACAATAATTTTTATGGGAGTTAAAAAAAATTAGTCCTGAACCTAAAGTTTTACTTACCCTTAACTCAATTCTTTCACACAAAGTTCTAGAGTGACCCGTTTTAATGACTTTCACTGTCAAATCTCGAACTATAATATGTAAAGTAGTGTGGTATTTCGTGTCATTAGCTGACAAAATGAGAGAGTTTTAAGCTAAAATATCTTATCTGAGCAATCAGTTGGAAGGGAGCTTTAAGTTAGAGAGTTTTGCCAAAGATAAAAATAATATAAGAAGATTCACGCCAAATGATAAAAATTATATACGAAGATACACTTCTACAATGAATGACAATAGGATATCTCGAGAACTGAGAAGGTTGTTTGCGTACACATAGTCGTACAGATGCACAGACAGACATGGCTTTACCAAATCAACTCGTCGTCCTGATCTTTTAGGTAGTCATCTTGATATAAACTTTTATGGGCTTATCTCTTCTGCTTCTGGTATATAGTAACATAATTTCTGATTCACTCAGTATGTAAAGTTTTTTATCAGAAGTAAATAAAAAGCTTTACATTTGATGAATGTAAAAAAAGTGTAGAGTAAAATTATTCATGAATTTTCGAAGCACATATGCATTTTCTTTCTTTTCACTATATATGAGAAAAATTATATTCGAGAAGATGGCCAATGCCGTAGCTAGTTTTTATTTTGTACTTATAAATATATATAGATGCATACATATATACTTTTCTGCAATTATTTTTATAAGATATGATTTGAAATAAATCAACCTAATCGCACGAAATTTACTCATCATTCATTACATTATTTCGATATTTGTATTTTAGACAAATTGGTTTGTTTAGAATAAGTCTGCAGATAACATTGATAAACGGACATAATTTTTTAACTCACAGAAAACGTCCTTAAAATCGTGTTAGTAAACATAACAACATAAAATACGTTTCATAACTATTGCACAGGGGCTAAACGATAGACTAATTTTGGCAATTTATTTGTCTTTTAACTTATTTTAATAATTTTTTTACGCAAATATAGTTCATCGGCTCTATAAGAAAAACTTTTTTGATTAAAATTTATTGCATTTTTTATTAATTTGCACAAAGTAGAAATTTTGGAATTGTAGACGATTTTTAAATAAAAAAAATTATTAAATTTTAAAGGGATTTTTTTAATATTTCGAAAGTATAAGCTTTTGAGAATATGCTGTGAAATTTTTGGAAGGCTATTCTCAGTATTTTCGATTCTGCAGCCATTTTACCAGGTAGAATCAGATTCGTCACACGGCCACTCTCAAAACTTTAAAGTCAATTATGTCAAAACTACTTTTTTCGGCCTTTTCTTGTCAAAACCAAAAAAAAGACTATTCAACCGAATCTTCTGAAATTTTAATATGTTCTTACCAACATCAATGACTATCACCCGTACTAGAATCGTATTATTATTTCGTATTTTTTCGATTAAAAAACTAAAAAAAAAACCGAGTTTTAGAGGGGAAATTCAAAACCGCACCATTTTGTAAACTTATTTTTTTATTCTCGAACGGGGCATAGACACAGTCATACTGATTGATAATTTTTGTTTGTTTTTGTGTTTCACATAAATAGAAGAGTCAAAATGGACAACACCGTCCAGGTCCAATTTTTCGGGAGGATCAACTTTAGCGTCATTTTTTAAATTACTAAAATTAAAACATTTTGTTTTTACTTTTTGTGTGTAAAAGAAGTAAAAAAAAAAAATAAAAATAAAAAATATTTTTTTATTGTAAAAAAAATTCGTGAAAATACCAAAATTTTTCTAGCTCTAGACCACCGGGACCTATTAAGTAAGCATCACAAAGGTTTGCTACGCAAGAATTTCTACATAAGTCATATACGAGTATCATCATCATTATTAAGCGCATTTCAAAATTTACCCCCAGATGTCGGTAGTGAATAATTAAAAGACGGTACCGCTTTTTATTTTTATGTCATCTTTGATATTTCTCAAGTAGACAGATACATAATTTTAAACGATAGAGCAACGCTTTGAAATTATTGAAACTTATTATGAGAATGGTTGATCTTCAAGAATAACATATCGAAAAATTACTGTTTTTTTTTTTGCTTGGAAACAATCATCGGAATTAGTTGACAAAGATTGGTGAAAAAATGTCAAGAAACTGGTTCTCTAGAGGATATGAAAAGGACTGGCAGACCAAAAACTGAACGTTATGTTGAGAATATTGCGGCTGTAGTGCAAAGTGTTGCTGATCAACCATCGACATCGATATCTCGACGTTCTCAACAATTGGGTATTCACGAATTGACTGTTTGGCGAATTTTTCCTGTGCGTACCTGACGTACTTATGGTGGACATTTCAATGATGCCGTTTTTTACATATCATTTTTAAGACCCCTAGCTTGAATAAAAATAGGGAAACCTGAAAGAATCTCAATTTTTAAATGTGTTATTTTAAAACAACAGCTAAGCGCGTTCTCTCAAATGTTCAATATAAATATTTCATACTAAAATATGTAATAAATCCACTTTACCCGATCTAAAAGAAGCATTCATCGATTTGGAGGAAATAACTTCCTTTAGTGCAGAAATGTTAACTGTGATGTGGCGTCCTCAAGCGTGGCATCTGACATATGGACCAACATGTGAAAGCCAAGAATTCTCTAAAACCAATTAAGCTAGAACACTGAAACTTGACACGAATAATAAATTGTTAATACCTGTCTTAGGGTGAGAAGTGGTAGGTATAACAAAAGGGAACGTATCATCTCCCATAAAAACTAAAATTTCTAAATCGCTTTTCTCCGCAACATTAAAAGCTAAAATAGTCAAGTTTCACTCAGTTACGTAAATTCAGAATTTCGCGTTTAAGGCGAAAATCATTAGGTATTGGCACCTCCCATACAAACTTTACTTAAATCTCATGTCGTAACATTGACCAACTTACATATTTTATCAAAGGAAAAGTTTAAAAAATGCATTTTGAGCTCAGGAATCTCAAACAAACTCTCCCCTATACAGAGTTTCTTGATATTTGTCAAGATAATCATTATAATTTTTATATACAATAGCTACATTGCATAGTTCAAATGGAATAAAGTCTACTATCATACTTACAGTAAGAATTGTTATGGTCGAATTTTCAACCACGGGCGATGCTAATAACTAAAAGCGTATGGTGTGCTCAGTTAATCGAATATGAAAAGAAAAAACTGATATACTAAATATTTACTTATACATTTTTCATGAACCTTAATTACTATCGAAATTCCCTAGTTTTAGTTTTTAGTACTCTGGACTGAGTTTTTAAAAAATATATTTGAATGTTATAATTTTTTACTAAGAGCCTTCACAAGTTGTTTTACTGAATGCTCAAAGGTGGAAGTTTTTCTGCTTGACGGCGTAGCTCAACTACCCCACAGACCAACAAAACAGCGCTACTTGGAATAGCCACTTTATCGACTTAACCGAAAATAAACCATATTTAAATCAATATCAAATTATTTTAAGAATATTTTAGGTGGCAATTTGTTGATATTTTTTCTTTACGAAATGTCAAAGAATTATTGAAATTATTTAAGAAATAAATATATTGCCACAAACGCGTCAATAAGTCCCTCTGCTATAGTTACAAAACGCACTTTATATCACGGTGATACTGATCACACTTAACTGCAATAAGTCAAGAACTTGTAAGCTGAAGATCCTGGTCGCGGTAATCAGAAGCTTAAGATTTTTAAATACCTTTATCATCTAAGCAACAGTACACTACGCTTCCAAGGCGATAACAATAGGTTTCTTTCTTAAAGGCCCTCCACTAGCGGAGATGCAAGTATATTTCCACTTTGAAAATGCTTTCATAAAACTCCGCATAGGCACTTGACTTATAAATCATTTAATCAGTGAAGGCAGGTACCATAAATGCGTCAAATAATGAATAAAATGATAGTAACACAAATTTTTCTCAATATATTTCTGCAATGAACATTTTCTAAAAGCTGGTACCCCTGGCAAAAATGCTTATTATAGAGTAAGGAGAGCTTTTATGAACTGAAGTAGTATCAATATCTCTCTCACGCTCATCTTCACACTTACCGAACAAATATATGTACATATGCAGAGTCCGAAATTTTATTGGATAAAGTGCGTGAGCGTACATTTCCACCATCCACATTTCCAGCGCTTTCCAAACAATGTTAACTGCGCTGGTTTCCAACTTTGTTCCAAGCTGGCAACATAATTGTAAAGGAAAGCAGCACTGGCTGTGGAGAGGGGGTGAGTCGTGATGTGGTGTGGTGGCAGTTAGGGTAATATGGTATGTTTCTAATCTGATTGGAGCAATTAGGGAAGTTATAATATTATTACCAAATGTGCATTGGTACAGCAATACATAAAAGAGAAAGCTATTCTTTGAACTCAACTTTTTCAATCTCTCGGCGTACATGGCGTATGCGTAATTTCTGAGTAGCAGTCTGGTATTTACACATACATAATTGCGACAATATAATCTTGTTTTTTTACAATTTATTTTATTTTTTAACTATTGTCTTTTGATTTTGCCTACAGCAACAAACTCACCAACACAGTAATTTTCTGCATGCAAAACAAGCATACATATACACACGAACATATGAGTGGGCGTTAGTGTTTGCTTGCGTACTATAACCGTTGCGCATAAAATTAAATGAATGAATCCGTTGCCCTGCTGAACGCAGCTCTTTGCTGCGGTTGTTGACGTCGCTCGATTCGTATTTGATTTTCGGCCACATATTTCTGTTTTAGAGCAAAGAAGTAATATTCCTTCCTCTTTTGTGCGCCCACACGTGCATGCCATTCCAGTTCATGGTTTCATAGATATCCCACGGCTATAGCTCATCCATCACAGCAGCTGTGCCACGAAATGAAGAAAAAGTAAGTAACAGCGCCACCAGCTGCTGTGGGAAATATAAGCAAGCATACTAACATGTATACATATGTACACGCATACATGGATGCCACTTGAACGACCATGACCGCACAAATGCGTTGACGCGTGCAAAGCTGGGAGTAGCAAAAAGCTGAGTTGAGTTGAAAAGATAAAGGAGACAGACAGTAAAAACTTCACAGTTACCAAACAAAGCAAAGGTAAAAAGGAACAACAAAAATTAACCACCGTGAATTTCACTGCTAAAATAAAAATGCCCTAATATTTATTTAAATTTTTTTCTCTGGAGCTGGAAGGTTTGCGGTTATTCCTTTTACTGTATTTCGCTTTGACTCTCAATTATTTCAGCATGTTCAACATTTTCAAAAATATGCCAACCACATGGTTCTTCGATAGCACATTTTAGCTAGCACACTCAACTCTATCGATGCCACCCGCTAAGGCTATTCTGTATATCCGCTTAAACTTTACAGATATAACCTACCTGACCTCCACTTTATTTATTCTCGTTTAATGAATGGCAAAGTCTGCTTGTTCAAAAGTTCAACGAAAATTTGGGTACTTAAGACCTTTCAGCAGCGGCGCTAATATACTGGTATGCTGCGCTGCGCTGCGCCACTCAAAGGCATTCATCGCCGAGCTGAATAGCAGTGAGCCAAATAACCATCCAGGCAACTAACCGACTGACCCATCTGCCTACCGGTGCGCTGCTGTGCTCTATCTTCAACTTTGCACACTCTCCTTATCTCTTTGGCATTACGATTCGACTATATTCGCGCTTTGCTCACTGAGCTGAGCACTCGACTCGGCGTATACGTAACATTTGTGGTTGAAACGTTTGTATTTCCGAGTGCTTTACAGGTTTGATTCAATCAGATCAGCTTGCGCATAGCTATGTTGCTATAAGTTTGGCGTGGACATATACACACAGAGCCATGCATACTCACACAAATACTTGTGCATGGGTTTATGTGTTTTTGGAAAATTCATCTTTGACATTTACTTAACTACACTTCATTGAAATCCAACAATTTTATATTTAGTATTCTTTTTCAGTTGCGCCCCTTTTCTTTGTTGGCATTTAGTTAGCAGTTTGAAAGTCAGCATTAAATGACATTTATTTGCAAAGTTATACAGATTTAATAATATAGAATTTCACAAATGGCAAAGTGAACGACTAAAGGTCACATTTGCAAACATAGCTTTTTATGGTATAGAGTTGCATGCTGAGCATTCAATGGAAAATTAACTACCAATTGAACTTTTTTAGAGAACTTGTTTGGATAATTTTTCCACAAATTCTTGCATTTAGGTGTTCTTCATTCACAACTATCAACTGGCTTATGAAATAATTTATTGCCGACATTCGATACTTATTGGGAAAATATTAAAAAATTTCAATCTTTTGCGTAACATATTAAATATCGACCTCCTTATGCCAGACGCATGAATGCTCAAATTTCCCTTTAACCTTTAACTTTTGGGTGTTCTATGTCACACCAATACCCTGAGTACCATATGTAAAAAGGCAACCACAAATAACTTTTTATATCAAAAACCAAGTCTTATAACTTTCATGAAGTAATAAACTTTCACTTTCGCGGCCACCGTAGCCGTGGAGCGTGACTAACTTTCGTGAGTGCATAGGTTCGAATCTGCGTGCATGCATCGGCAAAATGATAGAAAAAGTTGTTTCTAATAGCGTTCGCCCCTCGGTAGGAAGTGGCAAAGTTCCGAGAGTATTTCTGCTATGAAAAAGCTCCTCATAAAAAATATCTGCCGTTCGGAGTCGGCTGGAAACTGTAGGTCCCTCCATTTGTGGAACAACATCAAGACGCACACCACAAAAAGGACCAGGAGCTCGTTCAAGCACCTAACAGAAGAGTACTATTTGATTTGATTTCTCAACATTTTTATTTTTATACATTCATATTTCTCAAATGAGAAGCTCGTCGTGCTAAGTACCTATTAAAAGTGCTCTTCTTTCGCTTCGTGCAGGTTATTTTGGGAATAACCAATATTGCTGTGAAGGTATTGTATCTTTAATATCTATCTAATATTACTTTTTACAAATACGACATATCTGCCTTTTTGTTCTCACGAAAGCTTAAGGGGTTGTCGCGCCAATCAAGAAGAAGAAGAATTATGTGCCTAATAATGCAATTATTATTTTACATTATTTAAAGAGTAGCACTAGCGGCTAAGGCTTTTGCCTTATTCTTACAATATACTCAATTTGGTTCACCAGAAAAATAGGATCAAGAGTCTTGTTCTTTAATTCGATATGTAGAATCATCACAGGACAGACATTTTTGCCTTTTAATATTTAAGCTACAGCTCAGCACCTTTTTTATGAGATGTATATTAGATTAGGTTAAGATAAATGGCTGCTCTTACGAGAGGCCCACTTGCACAAATAATCAAAATTCGTCCATTGTGATACCATACAGGGGGGTGGGTGAAGAAAAAGAACCAGACAGGTGGAAAAATGAAGACGGGGATTTGGATTACAGGATGACGATCAACACTGGCTAATTATGTTCGTATTAACCCTTTCAAGCTACTAAATATTCGCGCGACAAGAGCAGGACAGCTGAGAAGAAGGTGCTGAGATAATTCCACCTCATCCTCAAGACAGTTGCTGCAGAAAAGACTTGAAGCAATCCCACGTATCACCGCATAGACACCTCACGGACAATATTCGGTAAAGATACCTACTGTTTTCGAAAGCTGAGGCTTTGTTAACCTTAAAAGTTCCCTCGAGCGCCCGCGATCAACCCGTAGCCAGTAGGATCTCGAGACTTTGCACGTTAGCGCACTAGCCCAGCGCTCGTTGACGCGGGGTCCATCTTTCCAGGGAACCTCAGCCCTCTCATTTTGCGATGAGGGTCCCTCTCTCTCCAGGATCCCTGGTTTAGCCAGCTCATTAGCCCAGCATTTCCCTCTATGCAGCTGTTACCGTGAACCCAAATGAGCCTGATATGGAAGTATTCAGATGCAATCGAGGGAGAAGTCAGGCATTCCCTGACTAATTTCGAACGCACAAACAACAAGCGCAAGGCCCTAATTGCCGTCTGGCTGTTGGAGTAGCCATAAACAATTTCGGAAAAATTTCTGCCAGTTGAAAAATTTTCACATTTTGGACTAAATATTAGAAAACGTTAATTTCGTTAGAAATTTCTTTGTGTATTCCTCTTCATATTACGGCAATGTCACATTTTCATTCAGTATTTACTCAAAAAGTGAGGGGAAGAGTTCAGGTGTGCGATATTTTTATCAGATTTCGCTATTTTACTTTTCCTCATTTGGCGTCTATTAATTTTTTTATATGTGAGGCATTTTCTTCCACGTAAAAAATTGCTGAACGTCCTTTGTATGCCGAACAAAAAATGTCTAAAATGAAAGGTATTTTGAAGCCACTTGTAACTTACAATTTATTACTAAAATTCAATTGGCTATTAAACTGAGTGAAAACAAGTTCTAAAATTCTGATTAAAAATATTGACATTTTGGTGGAAACTTGCAGAATTTTGATAATTTTCTCACAAAGTTTGAAAAACTGATTTGTATACTTTTTCTTGTATAATGAGTGAAGCTTTTATAAAAAGTTAATAGACACGAATTTACCAAAAGGCAAATAGTAAAAACTACTCAAAATATTGGATACCTATTTGGTTTTCTATGAGTCTTGATTTACGGTATTGGAGCATAACTTGAAAGTAAAATTAATTAACTTTTCTTTTAAACAAATTCAATGAAACTTCGCGAATTTTTTACACAACATTTACTCATATATATAATCATTCAACAAAGTTTAGCTGCAATAACCTCCTCGATACAAGTCCAGAATCTATTGCATGCCCAAATCAAATGCTCCTTATTCATATTAATCATAACGATATTAATTGCAGGCTTAAGAGAATAAATGGTGTTATGAGAATGCTTATTGGTTTCACGCTTCATAGTTAAGGCAGTAGTAATCCAGAAAATTAAGATCTGGGGAGTTAAGTAGCCATTAAAAGTTGCAGCCATCCAATCTTGTTTCGCCATCGCTTTGTGGGAAGGAGCAGAGTCTTGGTGAAAGATGTAAGGACTGTCACGGCGTACACTATAAATCTAGGGTTACACTACTGCCCTTAGAACCTCGATATACAGCAGCAGAATGCCCTCGAATTCCTTTAATAAAGAAATGGAGTGGCATGGCACGATCGCAACAACCATAACAGTGGCTGGAAACTTTTTATACATGACAACATTAACCGCTGTAGGTTTAGAATATACCTATTTCTGCAGCTAATCTTTTGGTGTTTGTCGGGTTTTTTGGACAGAAAAAAAACTATAATATGTCTGACGCTTCAGGGTGCTTCATTTTGTTTGGAAGGCTTTTTATGGGATAATTCGCAGTTCTCGTCTTTGCTCCGACGTAAACTGCCTTCTGCACTTAACGTAGGATTTCATGGACTACTCGACGTATACGACCCTCAAAAACACTAAGCCCTTTCGCAAAAGCCCTCATTTTTTTAAAGGTCACAAATCAAGCAAAAAGTTCTGCATGATGTCACTAGCGCTTGTCTTAGTTTGACGTGCATAAAAATAGGTTCCTGATCCGTCTAAGCATAAATTTCGGAGCCTCTTTTTATGCCTAACCTTTTTCGTCCTTACCCGTCATTCATTTACTACGACCTATCTTTTATCTACTCTAATGCTTCATAAGCCACAGTTCTCTGCTCTAGATCAGCGCAAATCTTAGAATGACTTAATCATGGCAAAGTGAACTCCTAAGGTTTTCTAACGTTTAATGTTTATTCATAAGAACTCGAGGTTTTCGCAATACTTCTTTAAAACAAAAGCTAGCAATTATTTAGCTATGGCTAAGCTAGCACCTAGCAAGATATCAGTCAAGTATTGCATGCTAGTTAAATTCTGTAGTCGGCATCTCATGTCTCAGCAGAAGCAACTACTTCAGAAGACAATTTGCTGGCAATGCCTTCACTAAAATTTAAAGTTAACTCGATGACATCTAGCGGGGCGAATTAGTTACGACATTTCTTTTTGACCTTCACGGACTTGGCTTAGGATTCGATGACTTTGCTTAGTAGCACTACCTCGACTTCAATATTGGTAGCATGTGTGAGCACAGTCAAGTAAATGGAGCTTCAATGTGGCTAGCTCTCCGGTCCTATGCACGTTGAATTCGAACAAATAATAACTGAAATATGAATAAAATATAGAACCGCTTAAGTAACTGAAAACCATCAAGGAGGCCATCGAATAGAAATTTGTCTTTGACGGCTTGGTACAAATTCCCTACTATTTCACTCTTAGATAAGCTTTCAAATGCTCAAAGTATCGGAAATGAAGTCCGTGAAGGAAGACTTTAAAAGTAAAACAGCATCTTTACATCTTTAAAGCATTCTTCCAAGCGATTCACTTCCAACTATCCACACGCTGTGGTAAATCGGCCAAGACAGCCGCTAGCGTACATTTATTCTTGATCAAATAACACGTCATGCCCAGACACATCGTGTACGTCGGTGTATGCTGCTTTGCTGTTATCCAAGAATCTTGTCATTTTATGCCACCTCTGAGATGTATAATATTTTATAAGAAGCTTTTGCATAGCAGCAATTTTTATAAAAGCTTAATATTGCATGCCCAGCGGCTGCTAAAAAATATTTTCTATCACGTGAAGTTTAATCTATAATCCAGTTATAAGTATAAGAGCAAAAATTATGGTTAATCACTAAATAAAAAAGTGTGCCAAAATTAAAAAACGGCTGCTAAAAAATAAAACGCCTTTTGCTTTAAAGTTCTTAAGGAAAGCTTGAGCTGCCATAAAATCAATTTCTGTTTTATTTTCAATTCCCGATTTTGCAAATAGCTTCTCTTTGTTCATCTCAGCTTAATAATCATCCAAACATATTGGAAAGTCGTTTTAATCCAATCAACAAAATTCATAAGCGCCAACGAGTGCACCATGGCGTATGATAAATATTTCGCTTGCATATTTCTATATTTAGCTCAAATACTCGAAGCTGCATTCAAATATAATATCCGCCCACTCTATTCACTTTTCCACTTTTTCCTTCTACAAACTATTTATTTATTAACTTAGCTTGCCAAGTTTCTAGAAAAGAATTTTAAATCCTCTTTGTGAAATTCCTCAAGCACTTAAAAACTAATTTAATATTACCTTTAATAAATTCTACTCACCACTTTGCCCTGCAATGTACGACAGCGATATACCAACAGCATCCAATGTGAAAAATGTGCGAGAAAAAAATTAAAATAGAAGAGTGTAAGAAAAAAATAGAGAGCAAATAGAAAACTGTCAGATACATGAAATTTCAAGTATGTATCAAGCTGTGGAATCTCAACGTAGCACAGCAATGGCAGGGCAGCACAAAAAGTGCAAGGCATATCAAAACAACGCCGCGCCCACGCCTCACCACTTTTCAAATGAAGTTCTTCATATTTTAAATTTTATTGAGCGTACCGAAGCTCCCACTTACCACGAACATGAGCAACAGCAACACCAACAAAAACAGCAGGGCTTCTGTGATTGTTGCTGCTGTCGTTGGGTTGTGCTTGTCGTCAACGCCGTCGCCGTCATCATCGTCTCTGGCAGCAAACTCGCCCCCGCATTCCCCGTTGAACCACCGCGCGAACTTGTTGTTGTTGCGCCCAGCGTACTCGTCGTACTCATCATGCCGCCCACGTGTATGCCACCCGTATTGAGACCACCACTATTACTACCGCCACCACCACCGCCAACTGTACTGGATGTGCCACCGCCGTCACCGCTTCTTTGCGCTGCCGCTACTGCCGCAGCCGCCACTGCAGAGGACGAAGAAGTGCCCATGCCACGCAGGTGGCATCCCGACGGCAGCTCTGATACTGTACAAGACATTCTGCGAAATGGAGAAAATGCATGAAATATGGGGGAAAGAAAAATAGCCAAAAGTAAATACATAACTAAATTGCATGGTGTTACGTATATTTATAAATGTGAGTATGTGTGTGTGTGTATGAATGAACAGGTTAGCGCAACATGTTTCAACATTGTCAGACACTTCCACTCGTTTTGGTACTCACATAATATGTATAGTCTCGTTGGTTGTGCGCCTCCTATATCGCTAATTCGTCTTCACTCCCCGTCTCAGCACCTCCCGTTGCCTTTTAACGCGTCAATATCGTTCTTTTCAACTGGCAGCGCTGGCGATGCACTTTATCCTGTGTCAATGGCACACCTGCAACTAACTGCCCGAGGATATGTAGCTTAGATTTTGCGCTATTCGCTGGTAGCCGACACTGCGTAGGTGGACGTGTAGAAGGCAATCAATTTGAAGAGTGGAAAGTTCGGCTTAAAATCGCACAATGCCTGAAAAACGAGGAGATTAATAATAATATGTGGCTAAATTAGATCGCTGTTTTTAAATGTAACTTTGAGCAAATAAAGAGGAGCCGAGCTTTTTATATGTGGCTAAAATATCATAGTCACAAAAGTCATATTGGTAACTTTAGTAAAATTTTTCAAAATATCTTTTGAGAACGAAATTTCTGCCCTATTTCGTTCTATTTTTTATTAAAATAATCGGCGCTTCCACGCCCATCTTTAGAAATTTCACGAAAATTGCACTATTATCACATATTTCACATAGCTTTTCTCTATTCAAATTTAAAATGTGAACCAAACCTAGTCCAGATATTAATTTTTTAACCGACCAATGGACGTATAGAAGTATACAAGACCTCTAGTGAAATTTTCTAGGGTATAATTTTATACAACAAATTAACCTTACAAATGCTGTATTTTTTGTTTTCAAACAAAAAGGGTCCAAATTACACTTTTCTGGGAGAGCTAATGGATGAAAATATTCTACAAAATTATTGCATTTGAAATTCTATTTTATATGCCCAAACTAGACATTTCGCTGAGTTAAGTACTTTAAACGTTTTCTCTATGTTTTCGAAAAGCGTTCAGGCACGTAACTTAAAATGTAATTAGGCTTCAAAAAATGCAAAGAGCTTTGCGGATAATTTTTACTCCAGTTATCAAGGTGCCTTTTATATGTCGGGATTAGAGAACAAAAAAAAATTTTAATCATCGAAAATCACTTTATTGTTTTTCAAAATATTCTCCATGAAGATCTATACACTTTTGCATGTGTTTGAACCAATTGTCGAAGCACTTTTGCCACTCTGAATGAGGTACCTCCAAAACATGCATTCTGAATGCCGCAACCGCTTCTTCAGGTGTCGAAAAAAGTTGACCTCTCAGTTTGTTTTTTACGTACGGGAATAAAAAGAAGTCATTCGGTGCCAAGTCAGGACCATACGGCGGATGACCCATTATTTCGATGTTTTGGGTGCTCAAAAATGCAGTTGTTTGAGCCGATGTGTGAGAGCTCGCATTGTCCTGGTGAAGAGTGATCCGTCTTTGGCGATTGGTTTTCCTAATTTCTTGGAAGACAACTGGCAAACAAATGGTTGTGTACCACTCAGAATTTACTGTTCTGCGTTGTTCTAGTGGTACGGTTGCGACATGTCCAGTTTTTCCGAAAAAACAGGCGACCATTTGCTTGGAAGTGCTTCCAACTTTTGTTGGATTTGGCTCATCTTGAAACACCCATACAGTCGACTGCTGTTTACTTTCGGGCTCATACGCGTAAATCCATGATTCATCACCTGTCATGATGTCATAGACGTGTTTCGAAGCCCCGCGATTGTATTTTTTGAGAATTTCCTTCGACCAATCGACACGAGCCTTTTTTTGAGCGATTGACATATTGTGGGGGATCCAACGCGAGCAAATTTTTTTGACAGTCAAATGTTTATGCAATATTGAATGTATGCTGGTCCCACTAATGCCTAAGATTGTCTCAATCTTACGATAGATCACATGACGATCTTGCAATATCAGTTCGCGCACAGCATCAATGGTTTTCGGAACAACAACTGATTTTGGACGACCTTCACGAAATTCGTCTTGGAGTGAACTACGACCACGATTGAATTCACCCTACCATCGATAAACACTGGTCCTTGATGGAGCTTCATCGCCAAATAATGAATTAAGCTCATCCATGCCATGTTGCTGAGTTAATCCACGTCGAAAGTTGTAAAAAATAATCGCACGAAAATGTTCACGATTTAATTTCATTTTTGGACCGAGATGAATCTTTTAAGTTACTGTAAACAACACAAATAGCGCTGATATTTCAAAACGTTCTGAGTACGTAAAAGCCAAAAAATGTCCAACTTTGCGATACAGCTGTCAGTTGCCAGATTGCAACACCAGGATTGCCAAATCCCGAAATATAAAAGGCACGCTTTTATTAGATATAATAAGATGCTAACATAAAATCTAGAGAGCTCTAGCTGTCAGAGTGTTAAATGTTGTTGTTTTATTTATTATTTTTATATTTGTTTTTAGAGTTGTAATCCTATAATTTCGTCTAAGTCAGTAAAAGGGTATTACAAGTTATTAAAACTACTTGCACAGTATTTTTCTATTGATCTACACTGGTCACCAGAACACAGTAACATTAAACATTACTCAAGGCAGATGAGTTAGCTAGATTGGTAGACATATGTATGCCCTTGGCAACATGTAAACTTCTAATAGATAAACGCACGATTAGTGTTGCTAATTCCAACTGGAGGCAGTTAAACACCCGCGCTATCAGTAGGCAAACGTAGTCCGAATGGAAAATGGGTCGATGAGTCAGGATATACAAGAGGAAGATTGCTCGATATCGCCTTTCTGGACAACATTGCCATGTTACGAGTCTCAAACAAGCTAATATAGCTAGCTTTTTAAAGGCCCCACAATAGTTTAGAGAAGACCAAGTAGAGTATGAATAGGATAGTTGCGGTGGTATCTCAAGGGACCTCCAACTGGCCTAGGTGTGTCGAAGGACAGCCACATCACGTAACCTAACTTAATTGTATAATTTAAATAAAATTATATAAGGGTAAGGCTTTCTCAAGTGGGCATCAAAATTACCAAAGTGAATATTTTGCGATGAAATTCAGCCAGGACTGAGTTCTATCATCCAGAAGCACACTCAGAAAATTTTGTTGTAAAATTCTAAATAGTTTTTGTTTTATTAACTATCGAAGTTTTTTGCAGCGCTTGAATAATTATCACATTTCTCGTAAAGTAAGTATCCGATTACAACGATTTTTCAACTGCAGACTGATAAAGGATGATATTTTCCAAAAACGTTATTTTTGTTCCTAAACTTGATGTTTTTTTTTTGTAAATAATTTTTTTTAATAAACAATTAAAAATTTAACTAATTTCTGCGCCTCTGGGATGAAAATTTTTTAAGGATATTAACGTAATAAACATCTGTGCATTTATTTATGAAAAAAAATGCGTGCAATTCGAAAAGGATTAATTATAATTAATTTTTTTGTGCCAGAATGCGCGCTTCGACTTACGCGGACGCGCACGAACACACAAACGGCGACTCGCGGGCGGCTTGTGAAAAACCGTTTTAGACACGTCTCAACGCGATATGCTTCCGTAAGATCAGTTTTGCCGACTTTTCCATTACTGGTGTTTACTTGTTTTTAAAGATTGGCCATATAAATAATTTACGTATAACAGAATTTGCGCTTTGACTGCCGCGGAAATGCGTAATGATAATTAAATCAAATGTATTCAAAGGAATGTATAAGCTGTCATGCAAGGTTTCATATATACTTCTTTATTACTAACGTTTATGTTTACATATCAGATCTATACCTACATTGAAAGTTCAGTCAGCAAATGCCCTTAAAATTTCTCGCTGAAAAACAACAACAATTCACGGACGGACACAAAAAGTGAAAAGATATAGAAAGTTATACAGATATCGCATATTCATTTGTTATTTCGGGAAATTTTTCTAGTAAATTATTGATATTATCAATTTTTATTTCGTTATCAACAGCCGCACAAGTGAAATTAGGATCTTCTTGTTCATTATCTTCAGTAGTAATAATTTCGTTAGGGAAATTTTCAACGGGATTCGGAGGATCATTTTTGAAAGTTAGGCCAACCTGTAAATGATGCATTTATAATTATAAGTACACTTAATACGGTATTTTAACAAGTATGTGGAACATACAATAGGGGAGACGTGAACTTTTCTTTGGTATAAAGACGTCCTGCAAGAACGGCACACAAATTGTCCAGCTATTTCGCTAAATTTCACATTTTGGTCACTTATTCGGACTAGATTTGTGTAAACACGACTATGGTTTTGTTTTCCGAAAGGGTTACAACAACGATTTGCATGTGGCATTATATTAGTCTATACTTAGTTTTGTACACATTAACGTACGCGATTTACATCATATCACAGTTTTTATTATCACCGAAACACATCACCACAGCAGTCGGAAGGAGACTAGACACAACTAATGACAATGTCGGCAAAACTGATCTTACGGAAGCATATCGCGTTGAGACGTGTCTAAAACGGTTTTTCGCAAGCCGCCCGCGAGTCGCCGTTTGTGTGTTCGTGCGCGTCCGCGTAAGTCGAAGCGCGCATTCTGGCACAAAAAAATTAATTATAATTAATCCTTTTCGAATTGCACGCATTTTTTTTCATACATAAATGCACAGATGTTTATTACGTTAATATCCTTAAAAAATTTTCATCCCAGAGGCGCAGAAATTAGTTAAATTTTTAATTGTTTATTAAAAAAAATTATTTACAAAAAAAAAACATCAAGTTTCGGAACAAAAATAACGTTTTTGGAAAATATCATCCTTTATCAGTCTGCAGTTGAAAAATCGTTGTAATCGGATACTTACTTTACGAGAAATGTGATAATTATTCAAGCGCTGCAAAAAACTTCGATAGTTAATAAAACAAAAACTATTTAGAATTTTACAACAAAATTTTCTGAGTGTGCTTCTGGATGATAGAACTCAGTCCTGGCTGAATTTCATCGCAAAATATTCACTTTGGTAATTTTGATGCCCACTTGAGAAAGCCTTACCCATAAGTTTTAACGATTTACTTTGATCAATTACTTACTTTGAAATTAAATATCTTACTTATTTTTCCCGAAGTGGATTCCGTAAGTACGGTAGATGGTTTTATACCTTCAAAACGTTGGCTTCTCTCTTCGAAGAAAAAAACACTCATGCAAAAAGTGCTGCGTAGTGGGAAGTAGGTAATTAATCCGCACCAGAGCCAAACATATCTATATCGATAACTCTGGTTATTCTAAATATTTTTCCTAATGCAATCAGGTAAACAAATTGAAAATTGTTTACCAATCGGAAGAATCGAACCTAACAGTCAAAGAGTAATACCCAAATTAAAAGAATAGAGATTCGCTTCAATTAACAACTGCGGCAACATCACCAGCCCGAGCTGTGTAAGAGTTTTATTTCCTTTTCTTCAATATGATTGCTCAAATTTAGTACCAGTTTCGAAACGTCAAAGAAGGCGTGAAGAGAGGCACAATTGATAATTTCGCTAAGTCGAATGAAAACCACTAGTACTGTACCAGTTCAACACAAATGCGTTTCCTTGCGGAGCAAAAAAAAGTACAAAACCAAATAATCGCAAGTGAGCATTGCAACAATTGGTTTAACCACAGAACAGATATATACTTAATATGTGAACACATAGGGAATGGAACACATACTAGTACGTTTTCTGACGATTGATACTTGAGCGCGAGACTCGTACTAGTATGGGTTAATGTAACGGCATGATATTATATTTCAATATAAAATACATAAAGTTTAGGTTAAAAAATTAAATAATTTTCGATTTGTTCAGATTTAAGTGAATAACTAAATTTTCCGGTAAAATCTCTGTGTCCGGCACGATTCCTCCATGAAATGTACCCGAACACAACGTGTTAATAACCAAGGGAAGTGAAAAGGCCTTGGGAACTCAACTTAAATGGCTGGAGTGGCTTAGACCGTTTTCAAAAAATCATAAAAATTGTGGCTCCATAACCAAGAAGAATAAAATTGCAAAATTTTGTAAAAGCTGATTATATTATCCTTCGTTTGATATCTACATTAATATAGTAAGTATAAATATTTAAAAGAATTTTGTGAAAATTTATTGCTCTGAAACTTTGAAGTTCTTCAAAACAATTATGGTAATGGTAATGGTTGTGCGGGCTAGGCTAAGACCTTTTTGCACTACGACCAGACTGATCTATTGTGCGCCCCTAATTACTTAATTATAATTATTTAGTATACCGCGCAATCGAACTAGCTCCTTAGGAGGGATCAATTGTAGGTCTTCCTCCTCTAGTAGGTACAAGACCAGGATTCTGTGTCTCCTGTGGCCTAATGCCTCACAGTTGGTGACTAAGTGTTCCAGAGACTCCACAGCAGAACTTGCATAATCTTATTCTAGATAACCCTATTGTGTTAAAGTATTTATTACAGGCAAAGTAAGTGCTCCACAGAGTAGTCTGAGGCCCTTTTTATCTAAGGTTAGAGCAGATTTTGCTCTGTTGGCATTGAAGTTCAAAAAGTTTTTGGAGTGATTAAGGCCACTTGTGCCGTTCCAGTGTTCCCTGATTTTAGTGTGGATCCATTTTTTGGTTTCCTGTTTTATATTATTTTTATTAAAGCCGAAAAACGGGGTTGGCCTAATAAATAGCCCTTCTGCCCCTTTTTTTTACATAAAAGTCTGCCTTCTCGTTTCCTTCGTGTCCCTCATGTCCTAGTACCCAAATCAATTAGACCTGATTATGAGTGGGCAGTTCGTTGAGTTACACTCTATTAGGACTTTTGACTTGAATGTGAAGCTATTCAAGGCTTTGAGAACCGCTTGGCTGTCCGAAAGTATTTTAATTTTTACTTTCTCCAACCCTCTTTTGGGGTTTTGATTTCCACTGTTTGCATTATGGCGAAGAGCTGCGCATGGAAAATTTTTGTATCTGTACTTAGTGTTAGGGATTTGTGTACTCTAGACCCTACTATTCCTGCTCCTACTCTTTGGAACGTTTTGGAACCATCTGTGTACCATTTTTGTGAGTCATCTTTTATCAATGTTGGGTTAGTGTTCCACTTTCCCTAGACGGGAAGATAACCTTGTATCTCTTAATAATATTGATTACGGGTTCCGTGTGGTCATTTCCCTGGGTTATGCATACTGCATGTTGAACCCCTGTTTTTCTTTCTTCCTCTTGTATTGCTAAATGTAGCGGTGGTAAATTTAAAAGCGTGTCCTTGCCAGCAGTTGGAGTAGTTCTCATAGCCCCTGAGATGCTTAGGCACGCCAGCCTTTGCAGTTTAAATAGTTTTGATATAGCAGTAGTTTGATTTGTTTTAACCCACCATACCAAAGCCCCATATAGTACAATAGGTCTTACCATTTAAGCGTAGATCCAGAAGGTCATTTTAGAGTTCAGACCCCAGGATTTGCCCAAGAGTTCTTTCGTTGTCCAAAAAAATAAATATATGGAAAAGATGGATATAGTTTAATGTTACGTGCATGTGAAAAGTTACTTAGATAAAAAAACAAGTTTATTTCTGTCGCACGGTGTAATACGAAAATCCAGCTCCAAAGGTTATATTTAGGTAGCGTTTGGTTTTTGGAAGTTTTCTATGGAAAGAAGGAACTATTTTAAAGCTGCCAAAGAAAGGTGAGGTAAAAGAGGCATTTATGTTTACCCTGCTGTGGCAAAAATAATGGTGCTCATTATACTTGACGAGTTAAAAATCCACCTTGAGCCACTGATTAGTTCCTGCCAAGCTGGATTTCGTAGTGGTTTTTCCTATGCAGGCCATATCAATACATTGCGATTTATCATAGAACAACGCACCGAGTATGACACCAGACTTCTCCTGCTGTTCATCGATTTTGAAAAGGCGTTCGATAGCGTAAATGCGGACTGTATGTGGGCTGCTTTGGGGAGGAGAGGAGTAGCAGTTCAACTTGTAGGCCTTATTAAGGCAAGCTATAGCGACGCTTGCTGTCACATCCTCCATAAAGGAAAATTATCGGAACCCTTTCACGTACTGACTGGCGTTTGGCAGGGTTGCGTACTACCCACAATCATTTTCCTGTTGATAATTGAAGACGTTCTCTGCGCTTCTTTTGCTAACGAAAACCATCAAAGAGGTATTCAGTACCAGATCAACAAACTTAAACTATTTAGCATATGCCGAAGATATGGGTCTGCTGTCCCATAAGATGTGCGATTTAGAATCTACGACACCGTAGGAAAGACAAAAGCATTCAACCTGAACTGCTGCTCATCAGATGTTTTAAGAGTGCGTGCGCAGCTTTTTGAAAACGTATATAATTTTTGCCAATTTGCTACTCGTATGATCGGCGCAGATGTAGGAAGTGAGACTGACAATGAAAGCAGGATTACGAAAGCCAAAGCGCCATCCAGCACTCTTTCACCGCTCTGGCAAAGTAATAACATAACTACGCCCAACAGGCGAGTTTTCATGCATGTGTCCGTTCTGCCATAAGACTGTGCAACATGAAAGGTCACCGCAATGATCAATAAGCGCCTCCAATCGTTCATTAATCACTGCTTGCGCCGCATAATATGAATTTTCTAGCATCGAACTATATTTAACACCGAATTACTGAAGAAGGCTAATCAATCCGATGTGGCGACTGAAATCCGCAGAATGAAATGACAATGGGTTGGCCATACACAACATCGCCTAACAGGCCCTGCGATTTAGCCTTTTTCAACAGACAAAACGATATGTAGACAGGCCATGAACCAAATAGCGCCGTTCAACGGAGGCGGAAATAAGGTATTTGAATAAGGCTTGGAATGAACTTAGAGCCCATGCACAGAACCGTGTTCGATGGCCAAGTTGAGTTGTTGTCGCCCTACGCTCAACTAGGAGTTAAAGATTCCTGCATTAAGTATCACACTGCTTATTTTCGAAATTACCATGCTCGTAGTATTCTTAGCACATATATTAGATATTCTATTAATCAATTTTTTCAATCGTAAATAAAAAGAGCTATACTTTGAGAGAAAAAGAGCCTACCGAACTTATAATTGATTGAAAAACTGATATAGTTGCTTTTATTTTCAGTGAAAAAATAAGTATGAGTAAAAAAACTACCCCAACTGTGCGAAGATAAGTCATGGGTTCTTCTTCAAAAATGCAATGCGCTAGCTCATTTTGCATTGCCTTTTAGGAGCTTTCAAGCCAAATGCAGCTTCCCAGTGTTAGGTCTTCCGCAACTTTTATCTCTAAGATATCCGGTAGCAGAATTAGGTTTTAAATTTAAAGACTTTCCCTAACCACTCAACATATGAGGGGGAGGGGACCACGTTAGCTTCGTTGATCGTGCGAGTTATTTAGTCACGATATCGCAGAGGACCGGTGAACAATGTGCGTTCACAACCGAAGCGTATTTCAAGATCAATAATTCGTGTGCAACTGCTCATCGTAGATTTTGTTCACGTTACATTATCCGAGGTTTACGTGATGTCCCACGTAAAGATTTAATTCGTTCAAGAGTGCGAAGTTTCCGACCAACAAGTTTTGTAGAAAACAGCCCACAAATGAAAATATTAAACTCGTCGATACAAGTTTGCATGATAATCCGCGTGACTCCATGCGCACGAGAGCGGCTTCTCTGGGACTTTCTGAAACTATTGTGGAAGAAATATTGAAGAAGTATCTAAATAAGATTTTACCTTTTGAAAATTCAAATTGTGCAAGCGCTTAAGCATAAAAGTACATTTCAGTAAACATTTCTGCGAGACTCGTCCCTTAAGCACTCTCTTTTGAGGTGATGAATCCCATTTTCTTTTAAAAGGATGTATAAATAAGCAAAATTGCTATTATTGGTCACGTAAAAGACAGAATTCAGACAACAGACAGTTCACAGTCCCAAAGCGACGGTTTGCTGTGCATTGGCAAGCAAATGAATAATTGGACCATCGAAAGCAAGCAATTTCTTTGGTCGGTGTCTCTTATCGATACATACAGACCAATTATTCTCTACCAATAATGAAGGAGCGTTCTTCCTTCAGTACACACACATGGTTTCAGAAAGATGACGCCACGCTACACACAGTCAGAGAGATCATAGCGATAATACGTGATTTCTTCCCTAACAAACTGATAAGCCGCTTTGGTGATATATCCTGGCCCCCCAGGATACCTGATTTTACTCCTATGTCACTTTTTTCTGTGTGCAGTCTAAGTTTTAAAAGTAAAGTCCATGAAACAAACCCAACAACAAACCATTTCAGCACTAAAAGAAACTACCGTTCACGAGGTTAATGCCATCCTGACATCACTTCTTCAGCAAGTGGTACAGAGTATGGAGGCCAATATGTAAAGATCAACCTCGGTGGCCATCGGACATTCTGTATTTTCTGTATGAGTTCTTTGAAGCTGCGAAAGTGAAAGTGATACGAGTTTTGCAGAAGCTAACACCGGAAGAATTTCGACCCGAAGACCCAATTTAACAATTATTCCCTTCCCCGAGGTTGCGAAATTTGGGAAAAAGTTTTGCCTCTGAAAAACACGCTCGATCTTTATGATCCTCGGGACTTCCGTCACAAAAATCCTGAAAAGTCTTTTATTTTTCTTTCTTTGTGTAAAAAAGTCCAATCATAACTAAAAACTCCAAATTTATTTTTCTAGCTCTTAACTAACAGTTTAATTTGGCCTAACATTTTTTAGGCCGAAATAAATGTCCGCTCGCCAAAACAAACCAAATCGCGTATTCAAATTAAACAATTATGAATCGAGATCCCTGAACCTCTAGAAACCAAACGCATTTAGTTTGCTTGTTTGTTCTTGCTTGTTTCTTAAATTCCCAATCTTCCACAAACAAATTTACAGTCATATCAACATGCACAGTGCGTTAAATAACTCAAAGGCGCTATTTTTATACAAATGGTATTAAAAAAGTATTATATAATATTGCGAGTTTAGGATAGCCATTCATCCTGTCAGGTTTTCAACGCAGTGAAAATAAGGCGTTCTTGATCGATGAATTTGCCATGAAAAACTCATCATCACTCTTATGTAGTTGTTTAAAGGAGTTTGAGTTAGGGAGAGGGTTTTCCAGAGATCCGGAATCAAATTGGAAAAGCTCTTTAAGAAATGTATCCTTATAAAGAAAAACGAGACAACCAACTTCATTGCTTTTGTACTTTCGTTCGTATCTCCTTTGCTTTCAACTGTGACATGTATTGTTGTTGTTAACCCATTTAACAAGTTTTTAGTTTGTTTTACAAGGTATTGATTTGGATATTATTAAATACTGGTACAGTAGAAAATATTTCTTCCCCGGCATCAAAAACTTGCTTTTGCCACTCATTTGATTCGAGCTACCTAAGTTTATTTGGAATATAAGCTAAGTTTAATTATTATTAGTTGAATAGAGAAATTAAATTTCGAAATATTTAACTAACTACAATGTAAGATTCGCGTGGGTCTTTGTTCTAGCCTAGCGCGCCCATTTGTTGTTTTTTTTTTTTGACATGATAATGTCTTATAATTCGATGTAGCCGGCTGCACGCACCAAAAAATGCGGCGTTACCTTGCTGGATTTGCAAGCGAGAGCGCGGAACGAACGACAAAGAGGCACAATCGGCCCCCGCGTTCGGCAAAGTTCGACATCTGGCCCTCTCCTACTTGAGTGAGCGTATACAAATAGGTATGTATGATAATGCGCATACGTATATAAATTCACATATTTGTATTTGCATATGCCTTCTTCCTGTGAGTGTGGTAATGAACAATTTTTCGAAATTGAAGATATCTTTCATGAATCTGGTCAATGTTTCGTAATTGTTCACCTTTGTGTAAATGTATTGTAACTTGATCAATTTCATGGCGATTCCATTTACCTCCTTCTCTACTTCTACTCGTATCCATACTACTCGTATCCATACAAAATATCTATCAAACAAATAAATTTAAAATTTTCTTTTGAAAAACGGACTTTACTGACAACCTCTTTTCTTTTTTTTGGCGAAACTTTTTTATTGAAATTGCAAAAATATTCAATAAGACAAATTTTATTTCGTAACCAATATTTCAAAACGAAACGTATTACTTCCATACCACAAAATTCTTATTTTAAAAATTTGTGAAAGCTCAATCGAGTTTTCTTCATCAAAAGTCGAAGCACCCTAATAATACTTTTGCCGCGATGACATTTTCTTTAACAAATCTGGTTTTCTTTCAAATAGTCGTAGTTGTTCCAAATAACGTTTAGTTAAGCAAGAATAACTTCAGTATTTTGACATGTAAGTGAGTTTTTCTGGACATCAACCATTTTAATTGCGCAGAAACTCGTTGGACTGGCGCGGATCTCCCTGGTAGAACAAATATATATTTAATGAGTACCCGGCATACTGTGAAACGTGCGCCGTTTTTCAAATTTTTTAGAAATACTCAACCGAGCGCTCGTCAGATAGCTTAACTTCTCTGCTCCAGTCCAAAATTCTTTCTTCTTCGGAGGAAGGGGGAATGGGGATTAGAATTTGCTCAAGGCGGGAGAGTCTCCCCACTAGGCGGAACAAATGATCGCGCTATTTAGCCATGCCTTACTTTTTAAATCATCCGCAGAAATATTTTTTATAAATCCAAATAAATTAACATTTGCATATTGCATTTCTTGGATTCACTATCGCCATCAAATTTGCGAACTAACTATTCCTTATTTTTTGAATTCATGCGAAAATCATCTGCCCAATACCAGTGTTTAACAATGTTTTCAATTACACGCACAAATACTACCTACCGCTTACACCACCGCTCCCCCCACCCAGTCACAAAGCCATGTCAGTCAATCCCTCAAGCAAAGCAAATGCACCAAACTCGGTGACAGGATAATGAAACATTGTTTTAAGGTGTGTCCTATTGACCCTTAAATAACCGAGGAAGCAATTTGTGTGCGCTGCTGGATGTTCGATCAGCTCAAGTACAAAATATGTACACAAAGCAGAATTACAACAAAAACAATAACAAAATAAAACAGAAAGGAGGAAAAGAAGACAAAACCAAAATCAAATAATGTAAAAGCCTCAAAAAAAACCATAATATTGGAAAAGCAAGAAATCAACAGGAGAATGCTTGCAACAAATAAGCAAAACAAAATATCGGTCAATAACTATTAGGTGAATGCAGTGGACAATGGACACTATTGGACACTGAATACTGAATTCTGAATAGTGAACACAGAATTACACAGACTGAATGAATCAAGAGAGAATGCAGTGAAAGCAACCAGTAGATTGAAACACAATACAGTGATGTTCGCTGGATGTGTAAATATGTATGTATGCATGTAAATGTGTATGTTTGTGTAAATGTCACTTGTAATTGTGAATAGCAGCAACCGCAGCTGGGTTGCTTAACATTGGTTGTGTTGAGCAATAAAATTGACTTCATCGCCTGGCTGAACTCAAATCCACTGAATCGAGCTGGTGCTGCCGATTGTGTTGAGTTGCAGTGCACAATATGAGAGTTGGGCGATTATGTAGGGTCAGTAGAAAATACATTGTTTGCTGGTACTTAATATGTAAATGGGAGTACCATTAAGTTGATGACCACAAGAATTACTTAAAAATAAAATTAAAATAAACCACGAGCTTTTTTCATATATTCTCAAACGCCATTTGTTTTAAAAATGAAAGTAAAGTGAATAAAAACGTTTAAAGCAGTATAATGGAGATTAAGCATGACGATAAAATCAGGGCAAAACAAATGCAGAGGTGTTTAAGATTGGCCGTAAATGAACTTAGTAAGCAGGGAGATTCATCTAACGTTTGTAGTTTAATTTAATTCGTCTATAAATAAAAGACGCATAAATGTTTTTCAATACTTTTTTTATATTGAAAAGAGTAAGCCTTGTCAGTAAGCGGCCGCCGTAGCCAAATGGATTGATGCGTGATCACCATTCGGAAGTGCGTATGTTCGATTTTCCGTGCGTGAAACACCAAATGATAGAAAAAGTTTTTTTTTTAATGGCGGTCGCTTCCCGGCGAGCAATAGCAAACCTTCGAGTGTATTTCTGCCATGAAAAAAAGCTCCTCACTCAGTACACTTTCCCCACTTATCTCACCAGTGCCAATTACGATTTCATGTTTTACTTATAAATTTTCTCTGGCCGGTAGGCGTAACATTTATCCTTAACGGCACTATACAAAAAATAGTTAATGAAAACAAATCGCAGCTTTTTGACAGTTAATTGTTGTATTTTATTTGGTGTTCATGCCATATGCTAGACTTAAGCTACAGACACTCTAGTATTCAGGAAAACTTTGAGTTCATCGCCAGGGTGCTGGATCATTGTACACCCTCGCTGGGTCCGAGCGGTACTTTTTCCAATCATTTTCCCTCACGGAAGAAGTGGGTGGTGTGCAACATTTGTAAACAGCGCATGGCAGGCACGTTTGCGAATGGATCGAAGTTGGACGGAAGAGTTTGGGAGGGGGTATTGTGCGAGGAGCTCCCCATCAAGGTCAAATTTAGGCTTCTGAGCTACTGTAGTGTTTTCCAAGTGGAAGTAGCCGCAATTAAGGAGTCAGTGGATTGGTTGCTCGCTTCTGTAATTACTGTAAAGGACGTAAATATATACTCCGACAGCCAAGCGGCAATTAGGTCCTTGAGGTCGTTGTTTGTGCGTTCGAAATTAGTCGTGAATGCCTGACTTCTCTTTCGATTACATCATCTGTGTTTGCGGTCACAGCAGCATATAGGGAAACTGCTGAGCTGTTGAGCTGGCAAAACAGAAGGCCCTGGAGACGGCCATCACAAATCGAGAGGATTGTGGTTCCCTTGGGAACCTGTGGTCTACACCTGGAAAGATGGGCCTCGCGTCTACTTAGCGAGCGCTGGGCTCCTACAGGCTACGGAGTGATCGCGGGAGGTCGAGGGAACTTTTAAGGCTAACAAAGCCGTAGTTCTCAAAATGAGTAGGTATCTTTACCGAACATTGTCCGTTAGGTGTCCGTGCGGTGATACGTGGGATTGCTTCAAGCCCTTGGGGATGAGGTGGAATCCTCTCAGCACCTTCTTCTCAGCTGTCCTGCTCTTGTCGAGCAAAGATTTCGACATCTAGCCTCGCACTTTTGTGCTACACTTGAGGATATTGCGGGTTTAAATATCACACACTTGGGGAAATTCATGAGAAACTTGAAGCGGTTAATGCGAATGTAATTAGCCACTGTTGATCGTCATCCTGTAATCCAAAGCCCCTACTTCCTTTTTCTACCTGTTTGGTTCTTTTCCTTCTGTTCAGAAATAATGGGATAGAAATCGATTCTGTGGGCAGTTTAGTTATAAATTTCATTCCTGTATAGATTTAAATATTATCGTCGTAATATCTTGAAAAAAGTGTTGTACAAATAAATGTTTCCAGCCGATGAAATGTTATACACTATATCTATTTTAGTTGGATTTCAAGTTATCGATATTTATAAGTAACGTAAAAAAAAATTGAATCTTGACAGTGCTTTCATCTTTTCTTCAAAACTTTTTTCTTAAATATAAATAAAACAAAAATATTTTGCATTCATTATATGCACAAAATGAGCAACACCTTCAGGGGAAAGACTATCAAAAACCAACGAGAATTTTCAGCTAGTTGAAATTTGCACTTTATTATACTAAAACTTTAAAAACTAATCAAAAAATTTGAAACTTTGATAAAAATTTGTCGAAAAGCTTGAAGTATTTAAAAGATCTGAAATAAATTTTCAATTTGCGTAAATAATGCAAATACATTTAATCACAAATATACACGAAAAGACCATTTTTAACACAAAAATGTAACAGTAAGAAAAATATAGCAATTTTTTTTTTTTGTTTATCTCGAACTCGACTACTGTCTTGGAGTTTTATAGTCATATCGCACTTAAATCGAAACTTTTCATTGCAATTGGTATTAAGCGGAGGAATTGAGGTATCATACTTTCGAAATTTTTCTCTGCGACAACAGACACGAACAAAGAATGAAAGTCGAGTGTACAAGAATATAATAAAAAATTCGCAGCAGTGTTCAGTGTTCTTCAAAACCTAAATAACCAATGAATTAACTGCTACACTAAATAGTATTCAAACGCTCAATAGTTTTCTATGCCTAATCTTTTAATAGTAAATTTCAAGGACTAAGGGTTGTTACCATAAAAATACGGCATCCCGGGCGGGTGATGAAATAATAGACGGGAAGAAGAGTTAGTGACAAGGTCTTATAATTCATAATGAAGTGCCTTTCGGAAAAGCGATTAAATCCTTAAAGAAATCACAATAAATACTAAAGCCGCAGAGCTCTATCCCCAGCAATAATATTAATAAGGAGACGTTACAAAATGCTAAACTTGAGACCACCCTTACTATAAATAATCCCATAGCGAAAAGGATCTCAAGCAAAACTCGAGAAACCTGCACCTATCTCGGATATCTCTACTTTTCAAAGTATTGGAAGGAATTACGCATTATGAACATGATTTTCAAAAATTACGCAGCACACCCTTGGCATCGAATGTTATTAAAAATACAGCGATTCTTGACCTAGTACAAAGTTCTCTAATGAGAGTTCGATTACTGTATCGACGCGCGCCTATATAGAAGACATAAAAAATGAAAATCATGTATTAAAACTCGCAAATAAGATTCACCCTGCTTTTAGTTCAAATTAGACTGTTTTTTTCATGCTGAATGTTTTTCGGGAGTTTTGGTTCAAAAGTCTCCACTCAGGAAAAATTGCTCAAATCTAGTTGAATCAAACAATAATGCAGTGTGATAGTCTTTCTACCACTTTTATTTTATTCCTGCATTTCGAAACTCCCTCAATCTCCAGTTTTAGTCTACTTGTAGACGACATTCATCGATACATAAAAATTGTCTCGCCAAAGACTGTTAAAATTACGTTTTGCGTACCATAGATGATTGCTTTCAATTTCCACACAGGGTGGGTGACCTCCGAAACATGGAACTTATCATTTATTTTTTTCCAACCATAACGAAACAGATTTCTAGAACTACTTCTAGGTAATCTATGTAAGAACGCTGAACAGCCTCAATGGTCAAGATGGGATTTTATATACAAAACGGGGTTACTAAAAAAGTTTTAACAATTTATTTGCTGCTTATTTAATTTTAATAATTTTTTTAATAATTTTAGAAAAATATAGCTATAAAAACCATGTAAGTCCAAACTTCAAACTTTTTGTAAATTTTATTTATTTATTCATTTATGTCAAACAAAATTCAGAACAGACATTTAAGAGATTAGTTCAAAACTGCAAAAGAAGTATTTTAGAATATTTAAGGTTTAAAAAGTATAGTACAATTAAATTATCAACATAAGAAACCATTAAATTGCTAAAAAATGTATACAAATTAAAATTGAGTTTTAACGAAAATAATAAAATTAAAACTAAAATAACAAATAACAAATATTTACAAGGCATTAGTTTGATTTGTTACATAGAAAGACATTTTTTACTTTAAATTTTAAATACCTGTTTGGCCTCAAAAAGGTCCAAATCCAAAATGGTTGAGAGATAATTAAAGTCGGACCACATTCTAATGAGTAGCATATTAGCACCATTATGTCCTACCAAGCCAACGCAAAAAATCTTAACTGTCGTATTCTTTCTAAAAAACGTATTTTTTCTAGCAGAGACGGACAATCAATTTCGCCATTAATGAGATCAAAGAAAGGTACTGTTTGAAGAGTACCTCAGTCACTTAATGGGAAAAGACTAAACAATTGACAGCAAGATTCGTATGATGACTTCTGGTCTGAATATAAATTTTTATATATATCATCAGCATAGAGAAGAAATTTAGCAAAGGAAAAACACGAACAAATATTATTAATAAACAAACAAATAACAAAGGCGCTAAACTATTGCCCTGAGGAACACCAGAGTTGGCAATACATTGTTTCGAGTTGCTTCTAGCTGCTGCTCCTTTTTATTAAATACGATCGAATCCAATCAAGGAAAGTCGAATGGAAACCAAGAAATGCTAATTTAGTTACTAAAATCGTATGGGAGATTTTATTGATGGCTTTAGAGAAGTCCGTGTAGATTGCATCAATTTGGTATCCACTCACGAAGCCCTCCTAGCAATCTTCAGAAAAAACTGACAAACTAGATAACGTAGATCTCTCAACTACAAAGCCATGCTGTCTAGGGCTAAACAGGCATTTACGCTAAAATATAACTCATCTTTGACAACACATTCAAAAAGTTTAGATACAGTAAATAGTTTAGAAATTGATCTGTAATTCGCAATATCGCTTTTATTGACTCTTTTGTAATGTGGAGTGGTTGATTGTGAGTGAGTGATTTAAAAAAACATGCAATAAGTTTTATTCACAATTTCACACCTTTTAATCGGCACCTTTCGAAATTAGAAATTTGGAAATTTAGAGTATGCAGTTTTATAGCCCACAGCATTTTGGTAGAAGTTTCAAGTGACTAAAAATTCCCGTTGATTTTTGGAAATTTTTGTTTGCTGACAACCCTGGGCATATACCTATTATATGAAGAAAGGATAAGAATTAGGTTTCAAGCTGTATTTAGTACTTCACATATTTGTAATTTAAGAGTGCTTCTTCTTGATTGGCGCGATAACCGCTTCAGCGATTTTGACCGAGCTCAACAAAGCGCGTCAATCGTTTTTTGGAAATATCAAGTGAAGCCACGTCTTTCTCCACCTGATATTTCCAACTCAGAGGAGGCCTTCGTGTTCCTCTGCTGTTTCAAATACTTTTAGAGCCGGAGATTTTGTATCTTTTCGGACGACATAATCCAACCAACGAAGCCTCTGGATATTTATTTGCTGCACTATATCTATGTCGTCGTAAAGCTCATACAAAAATCTTCCGAAGAATCTTTCTCTCAAGCACTCCAAAGGACGTCTGATGGGATGTTGTCATCGTCCAAGCTTCTGTCCCATACGATAGGGCGGTTATGATGAGAGCCTTATAAAATGTTAGTTTTGTTTGATTTGTTTGTCATTACATTCAGCTTAAATACGCTTTTTCCCTATCTATTCAAAAGAAATGTGAAATTCAAATTCAATAAGACTAAGAATCTCAAAGCCAAGCTTTTTTCAAATTTTTGTCGTGTTTTCTTTGCTTATCTTTTTCCATAAAAACAGTTTTTTTGTATTAACTGACTCTTCTGGTCAGGAAGTAATTACCACACAAATTTCCTACCGTGCAAAGCCACAGCATAGCTGTCACATGTTTATGCAGATATGACAAAATGTTTCAGCAGCATGCACATCCACGTAAGCACTAAGTGCATTCAGATGTACGAACAAGTGCTCGTATACATGTATGCACCTATCTGCATATATATACATGTATGTATTTATTCTTCGTGCGCATCAAGTATGATGTATGCATGTACAGTCCGTCTAATAGAAGCGTGACCGCCATTACTTAGAAACCAATTTGACCAATTCAATTCTAACATTGAACACTGCATTGCATCGACTTATAATATTTATTATACGCAATGTATTCAATATAATCTGTAGTCACTACAATTAGTTATAATGGCTTGGAATCTTCAAGCCACATCTGCTGAATTCCTCTTGATAACTGTTTGACCGTCCATATTTGTTTTCCTTTGAGTTTTTGCTTTTCAATAGGGTTGGCATCAAGCGACTGTGCAGGCCAATCCAATATTTCAATCTCATTTTGCTGTCTCCACTCTAAACACCTTCGGCTTCTAAGCTTGGGATCATTCTAGCCTTGTAAAATCCAAAACTGGCTAGTTCTTCCAAATATCTTCGCAACTGACGGTAATAATACTTTTTGGTACATTTTTTATGAAAGCTGCACTCAAATTGGCGGCAAACACAAATAAATTGCCCCAAAAATTTTCATAGAAGCATCCCCAAACATGAACTTCAACTGAATGTTCACAGCGGTTCAGTGAAGTGGTCGATTATCAGCAATACACCAGGACCGACGCATGCAACTATTCACCCAAAACGAAGATTCATCCGTGAATAGTACATTTGCCGAATTCTGTTCTGAATTTACCTTATCCCATACAAGTATTTTTTTAATGTGGGATAATGAGAGCTGCACCCGCTGCTCTGGAATTTGAGATCTTTTGCACGTAGTCGTCCTCCCATCGTGTACTTGAATACATTAACCCCACTTTTCCTTGAAACTGCTTCAGCTTCACCCAACGATAAGTTCGGCTTTGCAACAAATAAATCAATGATCTTCTGATCTTGCTTTAGAGGATTTTTTTTGGCCTCGTCCGGGGATGTCGTCAACGTTTTTTACTTCGATATTCCATTGCCCCCGTTCGTTTATCAACGTATTCAACTTCTTCAAATATGTTGCTACAGGTGCACGTGACATTTTTGGACTTTCATGGTGTGTACATAAGAACAATTGGTGACCATAAATTTGATAGCGTGGATCAAATTAAATATCTAGGCCTGCTTCTCAATAGAACGGATGACACAACAATTGCTATTGTACAGGCAGCAAACAGAGCCCACGTTAAACTGTTAAAAAGGAAGCTCTTGAGTATACGAACTAACATCAAAATGTGAAACGACACTGAAAACAGATACAATTAAGCGGATCCGATGACTTGAACACGTTTGTAGAATGCCAGATGAAAGAATGGATGGATGCATCTTTGGTGAAAAGCGAAGAGGGCGGCCGCGGAAAAGATCGTCCGACGCCATTGAGGACGATCTAAGGAACATAAGAGCAACCAATTACCGTAGTATGGCTATGGACCGAGCTGCATGGAGAAAAATTGTGGAGTCAGCTAAGGCCCACACCGAGCTTTAATGCTATGTATGATAATGCTGACATTAGAACACTGCTTTCAATCGTTTCGTATATGCGGAATTCATTCAGTCTATTCAGCAGCATTTAAATTTTTTTATAAATTCTAATTTTGAATTTTGTCGGTCACGCTTCTATTAGACAGACTGTAGGTATTAGTAGAACGTAGTAAATTTGCCTGCTATTCAGTTGCATGTAGCATGTGGTATGTGGTGCAAGTATTTATGCTTGTACCTTTGTATCTCAGTGAGGCATCCTTTAAACTGCTACAAAAACAACAAATTCACAACATGCAACAAGATGGAAAATAGGTTATATTGCCAATATGGAAATGAAATTATGGCAATGCCCGGCATAACAACAAAAACACTACAGCGAAGGCGACAATAATAGCTCAGCAGATATGTTCCTGGCATACGAGTATGTTTCTATAGATAACTGTACACCTAAGCCAATGGAATATACGTGCAACAAACATATTTATACGAACTTCTAACAATTTTGGACAAGCATCGGCTAAAAAGGAGGTAAACGGGTTCAATGACAAATATGCCATAATACTTGCCGAGGTAGTTGGACACGGTTTCTGTAGAGTAGATGATAAACAGAAGCTTGTACATACATAAAACCTATGCAAGTAGATTACCTAAGTCCCTTATTTTCAACTAATAGAAGGATTTACTTTACCTTTACTTTCTAGTCCTGGATGCTGGGAAAGGCATCAAGAGGACTTTATGGGTGAAAGTTTTGCGGAAGGATTTATATACTTAGGAAGCAGCATAAATACACGGAAATCAAGAAACTAATGACTTTGTTTTTTTAAGATTGATGCCTGAGTTCGATTTCATCTTTTCAATGCAAGCAGGTCTAACTTCGCACATGCGATTGCATGAAGTATAACAACATGGAAATCGAAAAGCACTCTAAGAGCTCTGCAATGGCAAACCATTGTACATCACCTAGACAAGCGATAAATACTTTGCGGTAATTTTTAGATAAAAATATTATTCGACTAAACAACGAAACAAAAACCAGAGCTCCGGGAATCCGACTGATGCACCTATCTGCACTGAAATGCATTTCTCTCATAACTTCGCACTGAAAACTGGTCACTGGCCAAACTTCTTGGCCTCGGCCCACACCTTTAAAGAGTCCCGTTGACCCATAAAGGAAAGTATATTAAAACCACCGAATTCGAATGCAGTAATATTTCTTTGAAAAATTATGCAAGCCGACAATGGGAGATACATGAAATTTGACATAAGTAGTTCGATTTCTTTCTTCTTATTCCAAAAACACAAAACAAAAACTCTGAGCTGAAAGATGAGATTCGATGCACCATTGATGAAATAGAGTCGGCACCATGCCAAAGACTGCGAAGATTTCGTCAAACCTTCTAGAGCCGCCGTAGGATTATAAAGGGAAATGAAATTGCTGATGAGCTTGCCAGGAAGGGGTCGACTTAATAGATCTCAGAGATCTCAGTGCTCCAATCTAAATCCCACCAATCTTGTCTATTACATCAACAGCTCTGGCTGGATGTACATATCAGCCTGTTGGAGGCCTCATAATAGTATCAAAACGGCGCTTTAGTGCCACTTGGGGAGTGCCAGACTGCTACTTCAAACATTTAACCTACCTACCTACTTACTAGGGCGGGCACTTATCCGATATCGTATATATGCCAAAATATTCTTCACGTCTACACTTTTTGTTAAAGCAACAAAATTAACAATCTTTCATAGAACACTGTTTTTTTCAATTTCAGTGTAGGGAGGACTTATTTTACTCATATTAGTATAAAATCGAACTCGTATAAAATTTCAAAATTATTAAATAACTTGCTTTACCAAATTTAAACTCCATTGGGGTTACAAAAGAGTGTGGAGCTGTTGATTTTTAAAATAACATAAAATGAAAAAAAAAAAAATATTTAAAAAAGTTGTTTCAACTTCCTTTTGGTGGTAATATAAAAATGTATGGCTATAAATTTCTAGAACGGAATTACATTGAAAAAAATTAAAAAATCAAAGGTTCATTACGATGACTAGAAAAAAAAATTCAAATTTACGGCTACGTATTTTTAAACTACCTTAATTGCTGGCTGTATCCAGGTATGCTGTCATCAATGTTGGCTGGACTTCAAAAGTAAAAATGTTAAATGTTCTCAATAAAAGTGTTCAAAAAAGCTAAGAAGAAGCTAAATGGCCCAAAAAAGGGGTTATAAAGGGGAAAGCATTTTCAAACGCCGAAAAAACCCCGCACCTTTTCTGATTATAAATTTTAACGTTTAATTTTTTCAATTTCATTTAAAAGAATTTTCATTAAAAACATAGATAATTCATTAGCAAAAGTCATGTAAATGAAAATTCCGAACTTTGTAGGAAATTAAAAAAATAATTAAATATTCATAAAAATTTCCAAATTCTAAATCAGAAAATTTACAAAATTTTTGAGTAGGCAGATATATAACCGGATCAATTCTAATGCAACAAAATTAAAGTTTCATGTTGCTCAAAAATCCATCTAGTTTTGGATAATTTTTCTTGCTTACGATATGCAACTTTTCCTCTATAAGAAGAAATGAAAGAAGTTCTTATGTGGAAGAAAATTGACAGTGCCACCAACAACGAAGACATCAAAAGCCGCATTAAGGGAGCCCCTTTGTCTAGAAATTCGAAAAAACGTTTTTTTTTTTGTTTTTTCGATATCTCGAAAGTATAGTATCTTAAGAATATACTGTGAAATTTCCATACGGAAATTCCCAATATTATATATTAGTTTCTACTGCCCATTAACTAGGTAAAGAGCGGTCGGCGCGCTCCTGTACCCCAAACTTTAAACTCATTTATCTCGAAACGACTCTTTTGGCCTGGTGTTGTCACGGAAAAAAAATTATTCAACCGAATCGTCTGAAATTTCAATATGTTGTTCACAACATCAATGGCTATCGCCGGTACTAGAATCATATTATTATTTCAATTATTTCGTATTTTTTTTTCATTAAAAAACTTGAACAAAAATCGATTTTTAGAGTATCAAATTCAAAGCAGCGCCATTTTGCAATTTTTTTTTATTCTAGTACGGGACATAGCAACAGTCATACTGACGAATATTTTTTTGGTTTTTGTGTTTCATGTAAATAGAAGAGTCAAAATGGACAACACCGTCCAGGGACAATTTTTCGGGAGGGTCAACTTCAGCGCCATTTTTTAAATTATTAACATAAATTTTTTTTCAAATCTGTACGTAAAAGAAGTTAAAAAGAAAGCCTAAAAAATTTAAATATCGTTTTTCATTTTTTTTTATTATAAAAAATTTTTTTATTATAAAAAAATCCTGAAAATATCCTAAATTTTCGAGCTCTAGACCACCGAGACCCCTTAAGAAAGCTCTAGCAACATTAGTCTCCCTACGTCCAGTCTGGGAAGCATCACACATTTCGCAACGCACAAAGTTGAGGACCTTGAGCAGTCGATGTAAGTGCACTGCAAGTTTTCACTAATCGATGCCTTCGTAAAATCCTCAAAATCTTCTGACCAAACACAATTTCGAATGCTGAGTTGTGCAGAACTACTCAGCAAACCCAAATACTCTTTGAGATTTGCAGAAGAAAGTGAGATTGGATTAGCCACGTCCTTCGTAGACAATGTGATGATTTAACAAGAGTCGCTATCGAATGGAATCCCCAAGGCAGCCGTAGACGAGAAAGGCCACCGAACACTTGGAGACGATTGTTGAATATGGAAACACGCGCTAAGAGACTGGCGCAGAACAGATATGAATGAAAGGAATTTGTTGGGGCACTTTATTCACCCCGCGCACCATAGGGAATAATAATAATAATCAGCAACGAAACTGCTAAAAATCAAGGCAATTTTTGAGCTACTTCACACTTTCATTTTATTAGTCAGGCGCAAAACCATTCGGCTACGGCGGTCACTTAATAAGGATAATCTTTTTGAGTTATCGCTTTAATTAAAAATATCTGCGCCTTGTCATCGTTAATGTACCATATATCTTGGTAAAGGGTTTTTATTTGTACGCTCTCTGTTTGTAAATACTAGAAGCATATGTAAATATGTAAATGCAGATGTTCTTGTGATCCTAGTTGTATTGGAAATAGCTCGTATTGTCGCTCGCGCGCGGAGCGTTCAAATTGAGGTCAGCAGCAACTGCAGCAAAATGGGACAGCTTACAAGCCCGCAGTAAGGCATACACACATACAAACACACTTTTATGTGTTTTTACACAAATGCATATACAAATAGATCCCATGAATACACACATATACATGCATATGTATGGCTATGTTTATATACAAATAGATCCCATAAATACACACATATACATGCATATGTATGGGTATGTTCTAAATGCAAATTACAAGGCTGATGTACTTTTCCGCCAGCACACACACACAAATGTGGGTGCTATAACAAAGTGAGTGTAAGGATATTGTTTTACACGGCGTGTAAAGTGTGTGGTATACACACATACGTACACACTTGCGCATAAGAACAATGGTAGCAGGTGCAACTAGAAAGTAATTAAGGCAGGAAATCACTAAATACGAATAGAAGGTGATATAAAAACAGTACAGAAAAACAAGTTTTGTTATTAACTGCAAGTAATGATGGGGATTCCGCAGGGTGGAGGTGGCAAAGGACTATTTCACTATGAAAAAATGCACATATTAACATACTAACTATCAACAGTGTAAAGAGTGGCTTATGAATTATGGGAAAGAATATTTGGCATAAATAAATGCAGAGCAATAAATTCATTTCAAATTTAATTGCTTTTATTGGCAAAAGCAGAGCATATTATGTAAAGTAATATAATATATGGCAAACATAACGAACTTTGTTACAATTCCTTTTCGAGGCTTCTTAGGATTTTCGTCAAAATAAACAACTTTGTTACATTTCCTTTTCAAAGCTTCTTTTGTGAAGCATTTTTGTGAAAACACCCTTTTTAGGTGTTTCGCCGTGCTGTGTGTCTTGTTTTTTTCCACAAATAGAGAGATCTACAATTTTACGCGCCTCGGAACGGCAGATGGTTTTTATGAGGAGCATTTTTATGGCAGAAGTACACTCGGACGTTTGCCATTACCTGCCGAGGGGTGACCGCTATTAGAAAACACTTTTTCTATCATTTGATGTTTCATGGAAGGAGACTCGAGCCTGGAGTCTCGCACGAAATCATTCGGCTAGGGCAGCCGCCTATTGAATGACCTATAGAGCGAATTTTTAGTTCGCCGAGTGAGGACTTCGCTGTTCAATTACCAGCTCAGTTCAAAGTAATAGTACTTATTGGCAAGAGAGACTCTGCCTTAAATTTCAAAACTGACGATTATAAAATTAATAATTAACATATGTACTGAAAAGTACTGAACCTAACACACAGATGACATTAGTTTTATTGCATTCACCTCTTTTACAGTTAGTACTAACCTTAAAAAGACAGCTGTTAAAATTTCATGATATTCTATTCATTAGCTCGTGAGTTATTGTGCTCGAAGTAACGCTTCTTTTGTTATGGACAAAATACCGTTCCAGGGAAGCAATGGCAATGGGGACCCCGCTCCATCTGAAACAACAATAAATAGATGGCTTGCTGACTTCAAACGTGATCGTAGAGACACCGATGATGCACAACGCAGTGGACGTAAAAATGAGGCGGCAAAAAATGTCGTTTGAGTGCAGAGATTATCGCTGAAACTGAGGCCTATTTTGAGACCAAAGGTAAATCATTCTACAAAAGTGGTATTGAAATGTTAGAGCGGCGCAGGAATGATTGCGTTGTTCAGGATAGAAATCTGATTTTGAACAATATTATTATTATTTTTATTAGAAGGCCATTAAGCACTGCGACCAGAGCTGATCTATCGTGAAAGGCCTATTTTTGTAACCCTAGAGTGTTGAGAAGGTTTAGGCAATCATTTACGAATTTGGAGGTGATAGTTGTTGATAGAAGGGCTTTTAGAGCCGCTTGGCTATCTGAAAGTATGTAGATGTGAGTACCTCTCATTTTCTTGCTAAGGCATTCTCTCACACATATTTCGATGGCATGTATTTCTGCCTGGAATATTGTTGGGTAGAGTCCCATCGGAATCGATTTTTTGAATTTAGACCCATTAATTCCTGCCCCTGTTCTACCATTTTCCAATCAGTAAACCATAGCTGGGAGTCAGCTTTGAAAGTGATAGAGTTAGTTCTCCAGTCTGTTCGTTCATTAATTATAACTTGGAAGTTCCTGAAGAGCATTGGTTTGGGTGATAGTATATCATCCCTATGAAGAATGGGACTATGTAGGAAGTCTTCTAAGATCTTTAAATGTCCTTTCATATCCCCACTTTTAAGTTCAGATATACCTTTTAATCTTAAGGCACTCGAGCAAGCTTCCCTTTCAATTAAGATTGGAAGCGGTGGTATGTTCAGGAGCACACCTAATGCATCCGTGGGACATGTTTTCATAGTCCCTGTAATACCAACACATATCAGGCGATGCAGTTTGTTTACTTCATTTACTGCTTTTCTTTGCTTGACCTTGGGCCACCATGCTAAGGATGCATAAGTGACTATGGGTTTCCCAACTGTGGTGAATGTCCAGAAGGTTATTCTAGGGTTTAGTCCCCATGTCTTACCAAAAAGCATTGTGCAGGCAAAAAATTCCCTTGTGGCTTTTGAAGTAACTCTCTCAATATGGGAATTCCACGTAAGCCTTTTGTCAAGACTGACGTCAAGATAGTTCGCTTCTGTTGAGAGTTGAAGGGTCGGGCATTTGAGATTTATGTTCCTTCTCCTAGTAAACGGTACAAGTGTTGTTTTGGATGGGTTAATGGAGAGCGCTTTTTCCGTGCACCATTTGTTTATTATTGTAAGGGCTTGCTGCATGCGATCCGAAATGGTTTCCTCATGCCAGCCTAATACATAAACTACTAGGTCGTCAGCGTAGCCCTGAGTGTGAAATCCTAGGTTATTCAGTTTGTGGAGAAGTTCATCTATGACTAGAGTCCACAAAAGAGGAGAGAGTACGCCACCTTGAGGGCAACCTCTTGTGGCTTTATTTTGAACAATAAAAAAGTGTTTTCTCTGTTAGGCCCGGGACTTTTCAGTCCATGTGTTATTACAATCGCGAGATGGATAGGTTAGGTTAGCTTATCGCGGTTGTCCACTATGCCGCACATTCAGTCTCATAGCCCATTATGTAGCCCTAAATGTAAATAAAAATAAATAAATGAATTCCGGTAATTGAGTGGGAACACCTTCAGGAACATCTGCAAGCTCTGCTCGAATTATTTGTGAGGTGGTTGCTCAGAGTGAGAAGAAGCAACTCGTTTTAGTCGGTCAACGATATCCTCTGCCTCACCTATGGCATTTCTTTCTCTCGATTTTAAATACTCGCAACCGTCAATGATTAATTTGTTACCGACAATTTTACCTAACGACTCCATATTTTAGAATTAAAACAAAAGTTTTGATGAAATATTTTGATTCGAAATGTCAAATTACACGTTTATAAACAAAACTGAAGGTTTCTTATATTGTTACCATGACAACAATAAAGAATGATATGATATAAAAATGTTTAAACAAAAAACAAACATTTGTCGGCAAAAAGGTTGTCGGAGAATTAGATTCGGGAAAATATCTGTCGCGAAACCGGTTGTCGGGAAGAAGGATTTCGTGAAATAGGATTCGGGAAAAAGGGTGGCTACCCGTTCTTATCTCTCCTAAAACCACTGTGAACCTTTCAAAGGGATATCTTTTCTAGGGATAGCTGAAAAAAAATTTGAAAAAGTACAATACAAAAATTTCAAAACGATCGATTAGTAGATTTTAAGTTATAGTTGAGTACATTTTCCTGCATTTCCTGTGGAAGGAAGCTACATTTTTGGGCACATGATTTTGAAGTAAACTAAGCACATTGTAAGAATTGAGAATACGTCAGTTGCAGGAGTGCGTAGAATCCACAGACTGGTTTTAGGGGCTATTTTATTTCTATTACATTCATTTTTTATTCATGGTTGTAGACCTATGTGTACCTAAAATTTTCAACCTGCCTCTGATTCACATGCAATTAAATAGAAAATAATCAAGATATTTACTTATAATTACTTATACATTTCCGTAATGTGTCCAAATATTATTGAATGAATCAAATAATTGTTTACCTGCCATTACGCGAGAATATGTATGTGTTTCACTATCAAGATATCACTAGCACGAAATTGATAAGAAGTCTTTGAGACTGATAAATATTGAAAAAAATAGGGCAACTAAAAGTAAGATATAGTACAACAATAAGGTTGCAGACACACATAAATAAGAACTCAAATTATTATTGAAGCTTATCAGTAGAGCTTTCACGGAGGTGATTGACTTGCAGCAACGACAAAGAACAAAAACGATAAAAAAGCTTGTAGCGCATATAGGTTAAAAAACCGCTAAAAATTAACAAAAACACAATTTGAGATCGGACAAAAAAGTTCATACCAAATCCGAAAAGAGAAGAAAGCTTTCGAAGTACATTATTATTAGATTTCAATGAAATTCAAAGAATTTGAAAGTAAATAGATACTTTTTCAATTGAATATTTCATATACTCACATGCTCAACGCACATTTTTCTGTATTTTTATGGCTCATATTATATGTATTTGAGTATAAATGAGAGTATTTTTAAATAAATAAAAGCAAAAATTTAATGCGAAAATATTTGGCTGATCCAAACGCAGCAAAACAATGAGTAGCCGAATACTTTTCAAATATGTAACTCAACATGTTTGTAATTATATTTACTCGTACATGTACTCCTTTGAGTCTGTGCGCATGTGGAAGTGTGTGTGTGTGTGTGTGTGAATTTGCATGTTTCACTACGAAGTGGTTGTTTATAATCACAGATGCCGAGTGACGCCAAGTGGCATTCCTTTGCTGGTGCCACTGCCACTGCCACTGTTATTGCCAATTTTTTTTTTTTTTTTTTTTTTGTTATTACTACCGCTATTCATTGGTGTCTATTCGCTGACGTCCGCACGATTTTTCAACAATTGATATACCTACGGAGCGGCGGGTTGCCTGCTGAGTGGGTTGACTGTTATAGCAGTGCTGCCAGCTAAACCAGCCACCGCCACCGCCACCGCCACCATCTACTTCATTCACATTCCAACCGTTTCGCATTGACTCGGCAATTTGTCGGTTGCCTCTGCCGCTGATTTCGCTAATACCATTCGAAAGGCGTCTGCTATTGCAGCAGCTGATGATGATTCATGGCTTGATAATTCCAAGTAAATCCGACAATGGCAGCCGCCAACTAATGTAGCTAGTAGCTATTGCTCGTTTATATTCCAATGTACAATAAATGAAAATCGCCAATTACAACAAACATTTATTTGTTCATTTTCTTGCGCTTCCTTCTCTCCATACTTTGTGTGCGCGTGTATGTGTGTGTGTTTGTTTGCGAACTGAAAAATGCGCTGAAGCATTTTTGTGTTACGGCAAGCAATTTGCATTATGACATGACAAATGAATAGGTTTTCTCCCTCGCAGCCACTGCGCCACCTACTCTATCTATGTCATGTGTAACACTCAGACACTTCTCTTGCTGCCAAATAGCAAGAATTAGCGCAAAGAACCGAGCATCGCTGCATAAATACTTGTTGGTGTGCATGAAAATGGATCGGTGATAGATCAAATATTGAATGGGAATGTGAATGTGAATTGAAATGAAATAGGAGCTGTCAAACTTAAGAATGAGCGTAAGGAACAAGCTAATTTACTTGCATAATTTGTCGATAACTATTAACACAGGGAAAATATTCTTAATTAAATCAGTGCATATACAAAACACAGAAGTCTTAACACTGCAAGATTATTTTTCGGTTTAATGAAAGTTTGAGCTGAAGTTGGTAAATGTAAAGTATGGATTTCTGCTCGTTTTATATCACACCTCGTCAATGTTAATAGAAATTTGTTAATGGTAAAATTTACCGTTACATAACACATGGGCTGAAAAGTCCCACAATTAGTTCACAATTAGTTTTATTCATCACCAAAAACAACGCAATCATTCCAGCGCCGCTCTAAAAATTCAATACCACTTTTGTAGAGCGATTTATTTTTTGTTTCAAAATAGGCCTCAGTTTCAGGGATAACCAAGAGAAACTCAAGAGAAATTTCTTACCGGCGAGCATTTTTTTAGGTCAGCGAACAGCCAAAAGTCATATAAAGAAAGTGGGAGTGATTCGAGGTTGAATTCATGTAGTTTTGCCATTGTTTTGATTGACTTGTGACGCAGTGCGTTGTCTTAATGAAACAAAATTTTTTTCTTTGCCATATGCGGACGTTTCTTTGCAATTTCGGCCTTTAAACGCTCCAATAACGGTCTCAAAATGGTCGGTTAATATTACACGATGCCCATCCCAAAATACTGAGGCCATAACTATTCCAGCCGATTATTGTGCTTTCGGGCGCTTTGGACGAGGTTCACCACTTGCTTATCGATGCAAAAATTCCGGTTTGGGTTATAACGTTTAAACATGGCCCAACACTGCTCAGAATCATCAACACGTTCTTGTTTTTATTCAACAGTAAGCAAACGCTCCAACCACTTTGAACAGAGCTTTCTCATAGTGAAATGCTCATGCAATATACAGCCAACACCTTCTTTTGATATCTTTATGATATCAGCTAATTCACGCAACTTCACTTTTCGATCATTCAAAACGATTTTGTGGATTTTGTTGAAATTTTCTGGTGAGGCGGTAATCATTTGGAAGCCCAATGCGCTGTGCATCATCGGTATCTCTACATCCACGTTTGGAGTCAACAAACCATTGTTTTATTGTTGTTCCTGATGAAGCGGAGTCCCATAACACTTTTCAGTCCATATATTCAATGAAAAATATAATAATGCCAAGGAAATAGACAGCAAATCATGCAAACTAGGCTGAGAAAAAAATTCGGTAACCGACACTAGTATTTTTAGCGGTTAACGCACATACGATTCTTCAGCAGGCGAAAAAATAGTTCAAAGCTGCATTTCGCCACTAAGGAATATAGACATTTGCGCAATCACTTCAGACGAAAAAGCTCTGGAATAAATACCAATAAAGATGTCCCCAGAATATTCTAGCCCAACATAGTAAGTAACGGAGAACTCTAGAGACAAATAGACGAGGAGCCCATCTTACGTCTGCTAACTTGTAGGAAATGGAGTTGGATAGGCCACACTCTTGGAAAACCGCTGCACAGCACACACAAGACTCACAAGAATGGCTCTAGACTGGAATTGTCAGGGAAGCAGAAGCCACGGAGAGACAAAGAACACCTGGAAAAGCTTCATCCTTCACGACTTATCTTCCAAAACACACGCTGGGATAATACTAAGACAATGGCATCTAACCGCGTACGTTGGAGAAGCCTTATAGATGCCCTATGCCGCTAAAAGGAGAAAACATATTTACTTAGATATAATAACATCAGACCCATTATTATCCACTTACGGTACAACTCAGCCTCTAGGAATCAACTCGCTCGGCACTAAAATGAACTCCCGAAAACCCATTTGCATGTGAAACTGATGATTAAGAGGTATGCGAAGAAGAAGGTGATGATGATGCGATGTATTTCATTTCATATCTATGTTCTTAAATACAGTGGTGAACAGTGCACGTTCATTTTTTTTTCTAATTTACAATGTTTTTCGAGCAACAATTTTTTTCTTACTATTATCTTCTTCAACATTTAGGGCTTCCTCATATAGAGGCACCTACAGCTTTAGGTCGATTCCGAAAGGCAGATGATTTTTCTTTTTTGAAAAGCTTTTTTATATCAGAAATACAACGTTTCGATCCCGGTGTTTTGAACTTGGACACTTTCGAATTGTAGTCACGCACCAACGAGATGTGTATTCATTAATATCCATCCTGTCCCCTTCAAAGTAATCCCCATGAGATGTTATGCACTTGTGCCAACGTTTTTTCCAATCTTCGAAGTACTTCAAAAAATCATTTTTTTTATCTTGTTCAGCGCCTCCTTCGATGCCGTCTGTTTCTCGTCAATCGGAGCGTAGCGTCGTCCTTTCATGGGCCTCTTCAGTTTTGGGAACAAGAAAAAGTCACAGGGGGCCATATCTGACGAATACGGTGGCTGCGGCATCATTAGTGTGTTGCCAAAAAGTCGTGCACAAGCAACGATGTGCGAGCAGGGGCGTTATCGTGCTGCAAGAGCCAATTTTTGCCAAATCCGGGCGTTTCTGGCGGATTGCTTTGCACAAATTGCGCATAACTTGCAGGTAATATTCCTTATTGACCTTTTTACCCTGTGGCAAGAACTCATGATGCACAACGCCCCTGCAATCGAAGAAAACGGTAAGCAAAACTTTTACATTCGACCGAACTTGGAGCTTTGGTTGTACGACATAACCATAAACCCACAATTCATCACCATTTATGAACCTCTGGATCAAATTTGGGTCGTCGCGGTCAGAGTGCAACATTTCATAAGCAATGTTCATGCGAATGGTGGATGCATCAAAACTTCCCAGCCCAGCTCTCCCAGTTTTTGCCGAGTCATCAAAGATGTGTGTGGCCTACCGTTGTCCTGATGGAAGACGACGCCCTTTCTGCTGATTAGTTCTGGCCGTTTTTTTTCGATTGTTTGCTTCAATCTCATCAGTTGTTGACAGTAAAGTGTAGAATCAATCGTTCGAGCAGGCTGGAGCAGCTCAGTGGATGATTTCTTTCCAATCCCACCAAACACAGAGCATAACCTTTCGAGTCGTCAATCCTGGATTTGCGACCATTTGTTGAACTTCACCATCCTTACACCATGATCTTTTTCGCACATTATTGTCGTATTTGATCCACTTTTCGTCTCCTGTTACCATTCGCTTCAGAAATGGTTCAATTTCATTTTGTTTCAGCAAAGAATCGCAGATGTTAATTCAGTCCATTAAATTTTTCATAGACAATTCATGTGGTACCCAAACATTGACCTTCTTTTTGTAACCAGCCTTTTTTAAATGGTTCAAAACCGTTTGATGATGAATGTTTAGTGCCTTGGCGATGTCATGGCAGCTTATGTGACGGACCTGGTCAATCCTTTCCATAATTTCATCGACTTTTTCAACGATAGGTTGGCCGGAGCGAGGTGCATCTTTCACATCGAAATTTCCAGAACGGAAGCGAGCGAACCATTGTTGTGCTACACTAGGGACGGGCAGCATAGTGGCACGCTCGTAGCAGAGCGTGCTAGCAAAGTGCTAGATGGGGGGGCGACAAACTTACATCAGAAGGGTAAGCAATAGGCGTGTACGTATATTAATCACTTCTGAGCAACGCATATGTGTTTGTAAAAAAGAGAGTGAAGCTTTGCCAATAGCAAAGTTACCAGATAAGGGTACTTCATTCCATGTTAGGGGATTTCGAAGTGTTGATCGTTCATATTAAATAATAAAATGCTTTTGGTTTTTTTTTATTGGAAACGCTTCTTTGAATATTAATATCATCTTTGCAAATTTCTATTTTATTTACTTTTATAATTTTTGTAATCAAGAAGCATAGGCGATTTTATAATCAAGAAGTTTGAACATTCGCATGTCAAAGTTTCATAGTTGCTAAGCTATGTGGAGAAAAATTTGTACTGACAATCGGTGTATATTTTTCTGAATGAAAAAATTGTCTTCGTTTACATATAAGTATGTATGTATATCGTATGTTTTTATGTTAGTGCATTTTTTTAAAGAATGCTGGTCACAACAGCGAACAGTAATCTCAACCAGCCATATTTTATTTAAACAATGCATGTTATACATTTTATTTTGTTAAAAAGGACAATTCATACATGTTTCCATTAAAAAAATAGAGGATTTTTTCAAAAAAATTGAGGAAATTATCATAGCAGAGTGGGTATTCTTGGTGAGTACTTAGTTGCTCTCAAATTCAAATCACACGCATATGGCAATGCGCACAGTATGACAAAATACACAAAAATTATTAGAGAAATTTTTTTGCATCCGCTCATGGATTTCGCACCATCGGTGGCAACGCAAACCACTTTTCGCCATGATACACCCATGCGTTCAGTACATTCATTAACACATTGAAATAAATCTTCACCTTTAGTCGTCCCTTTCATTGGAATAATGTCCAAAGGTTCTTCGCATATATTTAGGTGGGCATCAACTCCTCGGATAAAAATCGCTAATTGGGCTATGTCAGATATATCTGTACTTTTGTCAAATACATAATATACAAGACTTCACCAATTCGCCATCCGAAAATGCACGATTCTCAAAAGAAAGGTTTAACGCGATTTCATAAGTTACACGCTTTGCATCTACAACGTAATCTTCGCTTTCCTAAGAAATTAAAAAAAAATTTTAATAATTTGAATTTTTCCGACCTTCTGTAATTTGGCACATCGAATCGGGCTCTTCGTTTAGACTTAAGGATTTGTATATACTTTTCCTTTCTTCTCCTACATATTCATCATATTCACTCCTGTGCAGCTCATAATGTCTCTTTATGTTAAAAACCTTACACACCACACGTTTTTCACATACAAGGCATTATGATTCTCCGTCTACATATTTGCATAAAAAAGTTACACTCCACTTCGGATTCAAATTAAACAATGTTCTTTTATTTTAGCTCATGCTGAACCAAACGTTTTATATTTAATATTTTATTTAACTTTGCTTATCTAAATTAAAAGTTAAAACAGAATAATATATTACACATTAGAAATAAATTTATGTTTTTGTCGGCAGTTGAACACTGTGCACTTTGTTTTGACGTTCGCCGTTTCAAATTTTTAAATAGAATTTTCAGCACTTTAACTGCATCCACACCATACAAATACACTTAATATTAGTGGTTTTTTATGCGACAATAATATGTAACTTACGGTCTCAAAAAATATCGTCAAAAAATGAAGAAATCACGAAAAAACTGATTTTATTTATGAAATTTCAAAACTTATGAGTAAGAGTTGCCGCAGTTGTTAAATGTGGGAATCAATTTTGGAAATTGTTGATTTTATTATTCATGATTTATATACATATGTAAGTATATACTATTGGTTGTTTATTTTTATTTGCAGTTGTGCATTTCAGAGTGTATTGGATTTAGATAGGCGGAATTAGTTTTCAATCACGTCCACTTTTTATGAAAAATAAAAGAAAAAATGGTACTATTTGACACACTTCGGTAGCTGAAGAGAGTTTGCAATTTTATAAAGTAATTTCCTAAAAAAATTGATTTTCTGGATTTCTTAGCTCAATTTAAAAAACATCATTTTAAAAAAATACATCCGATCTCAAAAAACATTTAAGTAATCATAAGATAAGTGTAAATAATTTACAGATTCGTCAGTATATGCAGTGATCAATTTTATTGAAGATTTAACTGTCATTGCTTTCCAATATGTAAGATTTTAATTTAATCTCAAATTGAATATTTTCAGAGGTCTTAATCTTCTTTACATATAGCAATTAAAAAACAGTATTACGCGAACTTTTGAAATGTTTAATTGCTTGTTTATTGTTCTTCATTATCTTAATTCATTATTATAATAGAAAGTTTAATATGTATTTGTAAATTTAGTCATTGAAGAAAAATCTACCAAAAAAACCTATTTTTTTAGAAATTTGTTGATATGAAGTTAAAAGTTGGCATCCCTGGTAAGAATTCATGAATAATTGCTCTCTCATTCAGGATACAAACACAGACACAACTCGCTCAATTTTTCCGTTTCTTCCCTGTGCTTTGTTATCCCCCTTCACCTAGCACTTTTAAGCACGCAGAAGCACACGCTGCCGCACAGTGCAAATGTGCTGAGTTTGCCCATCACTATGCTACACGAACTGATACAGCATCGTCTCCGTAAACTTCACAAATTTCATTCGAGGCTTGCGTGGCATTCTTTCCTTTTTTATACAAAAATTTCAAAATATAATTTTAATAATTTTTTTCTGGTTAAATGAAGCCTAAAATGTGATTGGTAGCACCTGAGATAGATGACTCCAACGACATCTATTGACAAAATGCGAAAAGACTTTTTCGACTACCCAATATATGTACATAAGTACATCGGTATAGAAACCAGCCGAAATTGAATGGAGGAACGAGACTATGGATGAAAGCCGAGCATTCCAAATTGCAAATGGCCCATCCTGTCGCAGGCTGAGGAGCAAGCAATCTCGGCTGGTGTTAGCATAAAACTAAAAAAGGTTTGAAAGGTCAAAAAGGCCAGAAAAGCTAATACAAATAACTTTTTATGGTTACCGTCTCCTTTGTGCTGAGGCATTTTCTAGCCTTTCCGAAAATACTTACTTTTTTATCATTATTTTTAGTTTAAAAAGTTTCTACAAAAAATAATTAAAAACGTTGAAATGAAAATCCCAAATCAAACCAAAAATAAAAAATTTAAAAGTCGTAACAAATTAAATAAAAAACGGCCAACTTCAATTTTTGTCGCATTTACTCATTCAGTTGAAATGAATGATTTTTATCGGTTACAAAGACCCCAAATTAGCCTAAAAAACACTTTTTAACGAGGTCCCCTTTAAAAAAAAAAACATTTGTATATATAATATTATACATAAATATATAAATATGCAATTGGCGCTTACGCCCTTTCTTTGCCAAGCCCCTCCTCCTATTTGTGGAGTTTCAATTTTTGCTGCCTCCGAACGGTACACGGCTTTTTCATGCCAGAAATACACTCGAAAGCAGAAAAGAAACTCGGCTCGTCAGTATCTGCCGAGAAACGGCCGCCAATAGAGAACACGTTTTCTATAAATTAGTGTTTCGTTCGTGGAATGGAACCACGCACCAACCCAATCGACCATGTAAAGCCATCGTATACTATACAAGTACATTTGTATACTAGGGTATTCATACCTTGAAAAGAAGTCTCCATATACTTATGTAAGAAAAAAGTACCAAAACCACTATGAAGAAGTGTCCTGGAAAAACTGCAACTATTTTTTTTTTGTTTTTTTTTTGTTTTTATAGGTTATAATCTTTTTTGTTTTGAAGCTCATTACATTTGCTAAATGAGCAATACGTCCCCCGAAATTATAACAAAAGCGTCACATATAGTTTATACAAATTTTGACTATTTAATATACCTATTTATTTTTTAATTTTAATCCTCTTTTATGAAAACATAGTTAGTTTTATAATAAAGGCCATAATATTTCAAATTTCAAACTCATAGAAAATTTATAAAAATTCGACATATTTCCATCAAAATTCTAAAGCCAATGCACGTTATGTTTTTTATACAAAGAAAATGTAAAACCTTGTTAGGTAAAAAATTATCAAAAATCAACGCAAATTTTGAGCGGCCTTAAACTAGCAATATGTTAATTAAAATTTAATGGGCTATAAAACTAGGTAGTTATTCATTTTTTTTTTGTAATTCTGATTACAAATTGTAAAATTTTTATGAAACTTGGTCGAAAATTATTTATATTCTTCTAATTATATACTGACCCGATAACCTAGCCCTTTAAAAAGTAAAACAACCGCCTTCAGTTTATATGTGCAAAAAACTGCAAATTGGTTGTCTAACCGATCACAAGCGGAGGTGTTTTACATACCCTGGATAGGTCGGTCTACTGAGCCAAACTGAAAGCTTTGCCATAACTTTTGTGAGCGTAAGAACTTGGCCAAGCAAAGTTTGAAGCATTTCAACTCCTGCGATGTTAAGACATCGTCTACCTATGACCCTACAGGTCATACTCATTAAAGAGCCTGAAGATCTGTTGGCCAACCGCGGTATAGAGAAGTATATAGAAGTATTGCGGAGACATGAAAACCCTTTTAGACCACACTATTCCTTCGCTTTGCCACAACGAGTATTATTTGTATTTATAAGTAATATTTCGAAGAAATCCCATGCGTGAAATAATAAAAGGCCTTTGAAAGAAATGCCTAACACTAAAAGAATTGCTTGAAAATGTGAAAGTATTTTTATACATATTTAAAAGCTTTTCGCATACCATCGCTGCGTAGGCGTGTAAGTAATTTCCCATAAGGTATTTTTAAAAGCAAAATGCCAAAAGGCCTAAAGACAGTAAAAAGCAGTAGGTATCGAGAAAATTCAAAACAAAAAAGAGGTTGTCTGCAAAGTCGGTTTACTGACGATAGTTTAACGTGATAACGTCATAAGAAAATACTGATTGAATGGTTGCATTTTTCAAAAGAAAATTTTAATTTTATTTGTTTGATACATATTTTGTATGGATATAGAGAATGAGTTAACATTAACATAACATATACTTTAACATAACATAACATAACATAACATAACATAACATAACATAACATAACACAACACAACACAACATAACATAACATAACATAACATAACATAACATAACATAACATAACATAACATAACATAACATAACATAACATAACATAACATAACATAACATAACATAACATAACATAACATAACATAACATAACATAACATAACATAACATAACATAACATAACATAACATAACATAACATAACATAACATAACATAACATAACATAACATAACATAACATAACATAACATAACATAACATAACATAACATAACATAACATAACATAACATAACATAACAAATTACCCCGTATTAAAGCACTTATCAACAGCTTTCATTTGATACCCATATTGTACATACACAACCAAAGGTTACCCGGGTCCACGTTTTGACCTATATCTCGAGACCCCAGTCACGGAGCAGATGGAAATACTCTGAACTAAAGCATTCACCAACAGCTTCCATTTGATACCCATATTGTACATACACATCCGAAGGTTACCCGGGTCAACGTTTTGACCTATATCTCGAGACCCTATCTACCAATAGGTATTCAAACTATACGGAAATCATCTTCAATACCTACTTAACAATGTGTGTAAGTTTGGTTTAATTCGGTTCAAAGACACGGCGGGTCCACGTTTTGGCATATATTTCGAGACCCTAGTCATCAATAGGTATGAAAATTACCCCATATTAAAACACTTATCAACAGCTTTCATTTGATATCCATATTGTACAAACACATTCTAGGGTCCACGTTTTGGTCTCTATCTCGAGACCCTAGTCACGGAACGGATGGAAATACTCTGAACTAAAGCTTTCACCAACAGCTTCCATTTGATACCCATATTGTACATACACATCCGAAGGTTACCCGGGTCCACGTTTTGACCTATATCTCGAGACCATATCTACCAGTATGTACCCAAACAATACGGAAACCATCTTCAATACCTCCTTAACAATGTGTGTAAGTTTGGTTTAATTCGGTGCAAAGACACGGCGGGTCCACGTTTTGGCATATATTTCCAGACCCTAGTCATCAATAGGTATGAAAATTACCCCCTATTAAAGCACTTATCAACAGCTTTCATTTGATATCCATATTGTACAAACACATTCTAGGGTCCACGTTTTGGTCTCTATCTCGAGACCCTAGTCACGGAGCGGATGGAAATACTCTGAACTAAAGCATTCACCAACAGCTTCCATTTGATACCCATATTGTACATACACATCCGAAGGTTACCCGGGTCAACGTTTTGACCTATATCTCGAGACCCTATCTACCAATAGGTATTCAAACTATACGGAAATCATCTTCAATACCTACTTAACAATGTGTGTAAGTTTGGTTTAATTCGGTGCAAAGACACGGCGGGTCCACGTTTTGGCATATATTTCGAGACCCTAGTCATCAATAGGTATGAAAATTACCCCGTATTAAAGCACTTATCAACAGCTTTCATTTGATACCCATATTGTACATACACATCCGAAGGTTACCCGGGTCCACGTTTTGACCTATATCTCGAGCCCTATTTCCAAAATAAAATATAATCCATGTTACTCGTGATGTAGCTTTCGAATGGTGAAAGAATTTTTAAAATCGGTCCAGTAGTTTTTGAGCCTATTCATTACAACCAAACAAACAAAGTTTTCCTCTTTATAATATTAGTATAGATATGGTAAATATTCATACATTTTTTCCTTCAGATATAATAAAAAAATAATAATAATAACATTAAAACAACAGGTATTATTAACAAACTTGGTTTTATTTGAAATTCTTCAAGTAAATCAAAATAATAATAATCAATAAGAAGGCATATGCAAATACAAATACGAGAATTTATATATGTACATATGCGCATATACATACATACATATATACGCTCACTTAAATAGGGGAGAGCAAGATGTCGAACGTTGCCGTTCGTTTGCTTTGTTTGCTTTGTCGTTCCTTCCGCTCTTTCGCTTGCAGTTCATTCAATGCAATGAGCAAGGTAACTACATATGAGCAAGGTAACACTAATATGAGCAAGGTAACTACATATGAGCAAGGTAACTACATATGAACAAGGTAACTACATATGAGCAAGGTAACTACATATGAGCAAGGTAACTACATATGAGCAAGGTAACACTAATATGAGCAAGGTAACTACATATGAGCAAGGTAACTACATATGAGCAAGGTAACTACATATGAGCAAGGTAACTACATATGAGCAAGGTAACTACATATGAGCGAGGTAACTACATATGAACAGTAATGAGCAAGGTAACACTAATATGAGCAAGGTAACTACATATGAGCGAGGTAACTACATATGAACAGTAATGAGCAAGGTAACACTAATATGAGCAAGGTAACTACATATGAACAGTAATGAGCAAGGTAACGACACATTTTTTCGTGCGTGCAGCCTGTTAAATCGAATTATAAGACGTTATCACGTCAAAACACACCAAAACAGGAAGTGCTTTATTGGCATTTTACGTTAAGCACGTCACTGGGTGGCAATTTAATGGACGAAAAACAGAAGCAAACACTCCAGTGAGCAGCGGTAGCCAAAAACAAAAACAAAAATAAAAATTAAACAAAAACCACCTCCGCCCAAGGGAATGCAAAGTGAAGAGTGGCGAGTCAATTAAAAAAAGCGATAAATGTTGGAAAATTTACAAATTGCAGTTAAACAAACACACCGACGCTAATTTATGTGGGATAATGCGAAGATAGCAGTGTGAATGGCAATGGTCATGACCACGCAATCGACTCATTCACCGAAATGTACAAGTACACGCACACCACCGCAGACTGTGTCGTAGGAAGCAGAGAAGGGGTTTGAGGACGTCATAGACATCTTGAGAATGGTTGATGATAAGAAAGCTAACTTGACTAAATACATACGAGTACATACATACATACATATGCGTAAACGCCAATAATCAGTGGCTGCTTGCATTTGCTTTCGTTCTTGGTTATTGTCATCCATCACTGAACTGTCTACAACTACAAAGGAAAATTAATAAAGATCAATTGCTTAGGTTGCACAACCTTCGTTTTCCACTTTCGGTTCCCTTCTGTTCCTTAATATTCACATTTTAAAAAGGAATGAACTGTAAAATAACCCATCCGTCAATTAGTGTGGGTTACATCAACACACATATTTATAAGTGGGCGTGCAGTTAAAGTAGAATAACAATGAAAGCACTCACACGCCCATACACACACGCGCATACGCTCGCGCGCACAGAAAAAGGGAAATGTGCTCAACCACAAAACCGCCAAAGTGGCAGCAACCACAATTGCGTCTGCACTTAAATGTCAATAGCATCGTTTGCAACAATAACAACAAAAAAGAGGGAAAGTAATTACAAACAGATAATATGAACAGGGCCCTTCAAGTTACAGTTGCATTTGTAGCAGTGTTTGACAACTGTCACAGGTCGGTAGTGTCACTTTGGCAGGGATTAAGTAAAAAATCTATGACTTACAAAGCAAGAGTTCGAGCTCGCTTGAGAGCCGCAGAAAAAACTAAAATCACCAACAAAAATGGCGGATTTGCGAAAATTTAAAATTCCGAAAAATTAAAAAAATGCCTCAAAATAGACAGAAATAAAAGTAATTTGTGGCGACTAAACATAAAAGCACCAGCGCACGCTCGCCCAGCCTTTGACGTGAATATACGAGGGACAAGGAAACTTTTTTTTGGGGTAAAATTTTTTTAGATGAAATCAGATAGCCCATACGTTTATCTATATTTTGTATCCGCTCTAAAAAATAAGATTACTGCAAACCCTCAAAATGCACGTTAGGGTCGAATAATTCCTCCACCAAGTCATTTTTTCATATTTGGAAATCGCAAATATCCCACTCTGGGTGTGAAATCCGGTAAATAAAGTGGCGGAGAAAGCAATTTGTGTTCTATGTCATGGAATTTTTAAAGTTGACACACCTGCGTGCTTATTGTCAATTTTGAGCAAACGCGGCACCCATCTCGCGGAAAGGTTTTTCTTATCCAAATGAGTTGTCAAAAGGTTCTTAACCAGTTGAATTAAAATACCCACAATCTTACACACTTCCGCTAGTTTATCGCAATATGGGGAATTTCTTCAATCATTTCTGGATTGGCAATCTGATTTGGACGGCCTGGATGGTCTTCATCATGTGCGGTCTCGTTTAAGTTCAGCTGTCCAATATTTTATAGTTGATTAAGAAGGTGCAGAGTCCCCTGCAAAATCCCCTTAACTCTGTTTTAATTTCAACATTGGTTTCCTTTTTCAAAAGTAAATGTTTTATCGGTGCTCGATACTGAATTTTTTCTATCGTTGGAAAATCTTAAAAGTTATTTTTTTCAATGGCAGTCATTTACAAACTAAAATGCGAAGCGGCTTGTCAGTTTGAATTAAGAAAGACATCACTTTTAAAACATCAGCACCACCTTCTCTGTCATCAGCCAGATAATTGTCATGCAACCTTCGTATCACTGCCAAAGATCACTAAGAATCCAAGTGTGACGTAACGGCTACCATCACACGGCGTTTGTTTACTAACGATTTGACCTTTAGACCTTACAAGGCTCAACTGGTGAGAGAATTGAGGCTATACTATCATCGACAATGGCAGAAATTCGTTAATTTCATCCAAGAAGAAACATGGGATTTTATTGAAAAAAAAAACATCTTCCAAGACGAAGCAAATTTCATTCACCTAACGAAAACCCTGCGGCAATATGTTAAGAAGCATTTACATTCCTCTGGTATTGCTTACTCTATTTGTAAATATTTGCAGTGTTTGAAAATATTTGCAGTCAAATTTTCGCTGGACCAAACGCTTACCATCAACGGAGGCCGATATCGATATATGAGTCGATACATATCCACCATAAGATGTGTCGGGAAATTCTGGTTCTAGCTGTTAAACTGGACTGGAAAACTATTTACAAAATAGATCTGGGAAGCTCTTTGCGAAGAAACCCAAAGGAAAGGTAAGCCGTATTTAAAATGAAGTAGTTTTCTCTTGGACTTATTTGGAGCAAACCATATGAATTTTGTTTAAATGTATATTGCATAAAAAAAGACCGAAAAATTAGGTAGTAGTAGTAGGTAGTTTCGATATGTATCGACTCAACATAATTTTTTTGGCTATTATTGATAATGTGGATATTGACGATATGTGGTTTAAACATGACGACGCGCCATGCCGCACACAGCCAGCGAAACAAACAATTAATTGCAAACGAAATTCCCAGAGGAAATAATTTGGTCGTCAAATTCACTCAATTTAACAACTTTTATGTTACAGTTTATGTGAATAGACCAGAACCAATTGAAGCTTCGGAAGATAGCATTCGGCGTGAATTTGCCAAAATGGGGTTCCAATTCAGCGGCCGCCGTAGCCGAATGGAGGGTGCGTGACTACCATTCGAAAATGCGTAGATTCGAATCTTCGTGCATGAAACAGCAGAATGATAGAAAATGTGTTTTATAATAGAAGTCGCCCCTTGGCAGGCAATGGCCAACCTCCGAGGCTATTCTGCCATGCAAAAGCTAGTCATAAAAAACTATTTATTTTAAGGGTTCCAATCAGGCCAAAATTTCGTAAAAAATTTCATCAAAAGTCTATTTGGAAAATATTATTTGTCATTCATAAATTGAATACATATACAAAAAACACTCGAAGATTCAAAAGACCCTGTACTATGTACAATGAGCCATAATACTTGCAGCAGCCTTTCAGGCGTATTGGCATATTGGCCGTGAGGTGAATCAAGGCAAGAGAAAACCAATGTGTGAAATGAAAGCAGTCGAAACAATCTCTCACATGCACAGGCAGCCATCTACCAATCAGTAAGTTACTTAGACCGTCAATCAGCGAGCAAAAAGGATACGCCAGGCAACTCAAACATTATGACCAACACACTTGTTTGGTGAATACCTATGTAGCCATACACATCGATCGACATACGAGTATGTTTATTTGTATACGAAATTGGTACTTTTATGCTGCTGTAGAAAATAGCTCCGCATACGTATTTCCGATAAGCATTAAATAGCTCTACACTGAAGTGTCGACTATTGGCAGATATTGCATTAAACCACATCCGGAGATTGCATTGCATAGCAAGCGCAACAGCAACAGCAAACGGAAAGTAATGGTTTGTAGGCGGGGAAAATAATAAATCAAATTATGGATGCGCTAGTAGTGTTAATTGAAAGGGCTGGTTAAATGCCAACCAGCAAGAGAGTTAACCATCTATTGGATATCCAAGGGAATTGACACCTGTCTGAAAGTGAAATACGATGGGAGAGCGGAAGAGATGAAGTTCACGGAGTAATAGAAAAAATAAGGAGTGAGACTTTTAATTTAATAGATGGAACTATAAGTAATGGTAAATTAATTCTCTTACTGACATATGGAGAAATAGAGCGGAAGAGTAACACCAAGAGGGTGGATATATAAACTTAGCGGTAGCAAGGGTGTCAATAATTTTTCTTACTCAAAGTACACAAAAATAATAGAAAGGAATAATCAGGTGTGAGTAGTGCCTCAGTGAACTGAGTTGTATTCGACAGAAGACAAAATATCTTTTTCAGGGACTTCCGTATCTTCTGAGAAGTTAGCAAGGCAATTGATAACCAGTCTATCATTAACAGATAAACATATAATGCTAAGGTCAGCTTGTTTTCTAAAGGTGTGCTAATTATGCTAATATCCGTAAACAGTGCAATGCAAATGAGAATACAAGCTTAGATAATTATTTAATTTTTCTCATAGTTCAGGTCTAGTAGGCAACCTTACCAGTACCTGGGTGGGGTATAAGTTCATAGCGTTTTTATATTTTCTTTTATTTTACAACGCGTCTTTTGCTATTTGGCAAAGGGGAAGTATTTATTCGATAGAACTCTCTCTGCTCTACAAAACTGTGTTAATTGTATTTTTGAGTTATTTAATTTTTTATTAGTTTTGAGGCTTAGAAAGAGAATACCCAGAAGGCAAAAATAAACATTTTCGACACCTGCTCTTCTTTACTTTTCATCGAGACCAAACCAGCCCAGGACATTTGCGATGTGTATGAAGAAGGTGTCATAGGTGAGTCTACAGCACGGATATGGTTGCAAAGTTAAAAAATGGTGGACTTCACGTTGATGATATGTAACGCAGCGGAAGGTCTTTTGAATTCGATGAAGAACACCTTAAATCACTTTTGAAGGAGAACACTTTTGAAGATTCTAGGAAGGCATGGTGCACTGGGAAATGAACGAAAATAATGACACGGTCAACAAGGAGCTCTACAATGCCCAGTTACACCGCATGAATGAGGCTACTCGACATGGGCAAACCATACTCCTTCACGACAACGCCAAGCCCCATGACTGCGCTCCAAGAGCTCGAATGGGAGGTTCTTCAGCATCCGCCATATGCTCCGGACCTTGCACCGACCGGTTACCATCTTTTCTGTTGCCTGTCCAACCATAGGAAGGGCGTTACCTTCGATAAAAACGAGGTCCTTAAAAACTGGCTCAACAACTTCTTTGACACCAGACCAGGCGATTTTTGGGAGAACGGCATCAAAATATTTGTCGGGAGGTGGGAAGAGGTTGTAAACAGCAACGGCAAATATGAAATTGATTAACTTATTGATATAATTATTGTTTTTGTTTAAATAAAACGATAAAACGCTACCAACTTATACCCCAACCTATATAATGCTTAACCGCAACACGAGTGAGAATACCAAATGGGATCGATCCCATGAGAAGCGGTTCTACGTTACTGGAGCGACCCAGATTTATATCCGAGCAAGGACTATCACTCCAGCAGCATTCCCCGGGCATGTATTGGGAATGTTTGTGCTGCTACAACAACAACCAACTTGGAAATTTTCTTATTTTTTCTCATAGCACTTCTACTTGAACAGATCTTCGAGATTTGAATGCACGACAAGTTAAGAAACACAATTTTTGAAATTCACGAAGAAAACTTGAATATTTCGTAGCACCAGGAACTTAACATTCCTAAATTCACTTGCCAGTCACGTCACATTTTAGATTATCATGCAGTTGTATGCAGTGAAAAACTGCGATATATGTGTTTGGGGAAAAAGAAAGCCATTATTTTTTTATTTTTTCGCAAATGGTTTAAAACTGTTTCATGGTCAATCTTTAGCTCCTGAGCGATGCTACAACTACTAACATGCCGGCCAACCTCGATTATTTTTTTGATTTTATCGACATTTTCGACATTATCGACATTTTCTTTAACATCAAAAATGCCTGAACGGAATCGACAAAACCAAAATTGTACGTAATTAGCTGCTACAGTAGTGGCACCATAAACACCATTCACAGTTTCAGAAAAACTGTAAAATGTAACGAATTTTATCTTTAATGACTTCTCAGGATGTTAAACATCATAACTGAATGGAACAAACAAAAAACAGCAATATAATTGTTTAGGGTGAAATGTCACCGTGACAACCAGCATAACCTTTAAATTGTTTGATCGATACTTTGCGAGATATCGCTCAGTCATCTACCGAGAAAATAATGGATTTATTTTTCCGCAAACTAAAATTTTAGCTGTCACATTCAAACAAACCGATAGTTCAAATTGAAAACGCTGGATGAACCTATAGGCATTAAGAATCACCTGGGAGATATAAAAGAGACTAACCAAAAAATGATGAAGAAAATCCACCGGCGAAAGTCGAAACTCAGTAAGAAAGATCATCAGAGTTTAGTGTTACACCTGAATGCCTTTCAAATGCCCAAATGCTCGACAGTTCTCTCACCTTGCTAGTTCAATGGCGGAGCAGTATGCAGAGATGTTTTTGTAACCCTGACCCAGACACGAGCATGATTCTGGTGTTGCATCGCGCGGGCAACTCAATTATTAAATTCGTTCTTACGCTACCCTACCAACGCTACTACTCCAAAAACATCTCAATCAGACATAAAATGCCAGCCAGTTGTAAAGCAAACAACAAAAGCCATTACCATATTTTTGGTTTGCATTCTGCATTGCACTTGGATTGCATTAATTGAGAAAATGAGTAAATAAATGACGTTAAACGACCATCAAATAATAATAAGCAAACAACGACTCAGATTGCTCGAGGTCTGGTTGGTTGGTTGGCTGGTTGACTGTACTCACCTGAAGAAATATGCTGTGCACGCACGCGTGAAATGGACGCAGCTGAAACCTTTTTGGGATGGTGGGCCACTGAGCATCAACTGACTCACTAGCGCATTGAATAGTTGCTGCTGCTGCTGCTGCTGCGTTAAGTGACACTCTTGTCGAATTCTATGGTAATGCAATTGTTGTGTTTGTTGTTGTTTTCGTCGTTGGTTTACTACCAGCGTGAACGTGTTATTGCTGCTTTTGGTGTTATTGTTGTTGTTGTGGTTTTCTTTTTCGAGAATGTTGGAGTTTTAACGTTGTTGCATGGAAGGCATTGCACTGTTGTGACAAATACGGAATACGATATTATTTTGCTTCTACTTTTCTTCTTTCACACTTTCATTTTATGATGCACTTGTCGTTTGCATTTAATTCGATTTTCGTTTAATTTTGGTTTCACTGTAATTTCTAACTTATCGACTTACACTTGCAACTTGCCATTTTCTTATTTTTCCAGCAGTCGGTTGTCGTTTGGTTGTGATTGCTTTTGCTTTTGTTTAATTATAATTATTTTTTTTTTTTATTTAATACATATACATATTTATTTATATACTTATATTTTATATATATTTTACTTTCGTAGTCGTTTGTTTCGTTGGCGCATTTTACACATTGCACTCGTCGCGCACGTGCATATTACATCGCCACTTAAATGTTTTAAGCTATGATTTATATAAGTACTTATGTATATGAGTACATAGGAATTTAAAAATGTACATATGTACATATTTAGGGTTAATTTACGACTTTGGGAACATGCAAGTAATCCATTATTACAGATATGTCCAAACTGTGTGGCGTCGATACTCTGCACAGCTGTGGTGATATCTTAGAAATGTCAATCTTAAGGGCAAATATATATATAATTGGCGCGTACACCCTTTTTGGGTGTTTGGTTCAGCTCCTCCTCCTATTTGTGACGTGAGTCTTGATGTTGTGCCACAAATGGAGGGGCCTACAGTTTCAAGCCGACTTCGAACGGCTGATAATTTTATGAGGAGCTTTTTCGTGGCAGAAATACACTCGGAGGTTTGCCATTGACTGCCGAGGGGCGACCGCTATTAGAAAAATGTTTTGCTTAATTTTGGTGTTTCACCGAGGTTCGAACCAACGACCTCTCTGTGAATTCTGAATGGTAGTCACGCACTAACCCATTCGGCTACGGCGGCCGCCAAAGGGCAAATAGGGCAAATACAAATTTAATAATATTGTTGTCCAACGTCCCTTCAAAAATCACAACCCACCAATCATTTGGAGTCATCACAGCTCATAATGAGCTCATTTAAGAGTTCGAAATGAAGATTTTTCCCTTCATCGCAAGCTCGGCGGGTTAGAGTCTATGAGAGCTTAAATTCATACATCGAATGAGCCTCAGTATGAGTTACATGTGGCTCTTATTTTCATCAGATACGTCTCATTTCGGACTCTCGTTCAAGACTCTTTTATAACTCTTATTAGCCACATAATTGACTCTTTTTGTACGTTTTTAAAACTGATTTATAACTCAATGGCTACATCGGAAAATCATCCAGCATGGCACAGAAATAACTGTGTCGCTTTGAAAATTTATATGGAATCCTGACGATCGAGTAATGTCTCAGTTTCCATTTACTATACCAAAATGTTCCATTTATGATACTTTGCTAATTAAAAAAAGGAAATACTTTCATTCAATAAGATACTGTTAATAGATAGCGCCATGAATTCATATCTGCATTGGGACACTATTGAAGTATGGTAAATGAAGGTTATGTCTCCAATATGAATTAAAAAAAAATATATGCATACATATTTTACATCTTACATCTCTTTTCGAATGCATACATTCTGAGTGTTCCGAGTATGTTCGCGGAATCATATAATGCAATTGGCTTATTAATATACCACTTTTCAAAATAAACTGTAGGAGAAGAAAGATAGAAGAGAAGAAAGATGATATGGGGCGATCAGATTGGAGGTATTTTTTCTAATAGGGTTCGTTTGACAGATCACGCGTAACTACTGTCAAACTAAGTACATAATATTTTTCAGTATTCACTGGCATTTCATTATGGAAAGACGTACGCCTCAACAAAGTAACGTGTAAAGTCGAAATACCTTGTGTATACACCAGCTTCGATTGACGCATTGGAAGCCAACATTACTTCACGAGATGCCGACCTAAGTCTTCCAGCGAGTCATTCAAAATTGATGTTCACGGATGGCCAAATTGCGGTGCAGTTGTGGCCAAAATTTAAAAGGGATTATCTTTTAAAAAATAAATGTCATAAATGGTTCTTCACAAGAATAATTAAAAATTAAAATACGATACCTCTAAATTGATCACCCTTTACTTAGATGGTCCACAATGTGTCGTAAGTGTCATATTGTCTTATGTCGTAAAGTTTTAAATAGGAAAATCAAAGCACATTTCACAGGCAGTAGAATCAGAACAGCTAATTTGATTTTTTTGCTAATTATTTGGTCTCTAAATTGTCATAATATATTTTCTTTAAATTACTCTGAACTGTGAATCCCTGCTTTTGTTTTATTTTTATTTTATTTGTTTGCTCTACTGATTTTACTCCTTCTACCTGTGAATCTATCTTGGGTTAAATAAATGGTTAGAGAGCTTTAAACTACAACTAACTATTTTTTTAACTCTATGAGAATTCATAATATGACATATGACTATTATCCTACGAACCATTTAAATAAATTTTTGGGCATTCCAATGTTGTTACGACACCTTTATGAATACCCCTACTGACTATTTTTTATTTCAAAAAGCTTGCTTCACGAAAAATATTTATGTTCTAGATCAGTGACCAGCTGGTATTTAATATAAGTCGCACACCTACTGGCATTACGTACTAATTTTTATAAATATTTTCCAAAGAATAGTGGCCAACTATTGTTTGAAATCCATTCTAATCGACTCCACTCTCATCCATACTTCCAATAGTCGAAGAGGTGTACCAGCTTCAGATACGAGCCTAAAACTACGATTCGATAACATACTTTTTGACTTTGGAGAAATTTATACCAAGAATAACCTGCTCTCATTGCCCTGGCTTTGAATAATCTTTAACCGTTTTCTATGTCGGCATTTTGTAAAGCTGACGGCAGTGATCGAGTCGAGTAATTTTTTCCACTGCTATATTTTCTAAAAAAACATGTAAGGAAGTGCCAAACTCGGTCTGGACCGAACTGTTTTCATTTGAGCTTTTTAAATGGAACAAATGCATGTCGGGTCCACATTAGGTGGGGAGCAACAGGTGTACCAAGTTTGGGCGAGTTTTATAAAGACATTATCAAGATACACGCCTAAAAGTGGTAGTCACACACCTCATTCCTTAATATTTTGTCACCAAATATGAGTAATTTTAGTTCAGTTAAAACGGAGATACGAGAATCGATATTTATATTTCCGGCCTTACGCCTTTTTGGTGTTGTCAGGTGCCGTCTGACGTTTCCATTGGAAAGTTTGACGTATTTTATCAAATCAGTTACAGAAGTTTTTAAAATTCACCTCGTCAAAAAATAGGAATTAAGACGTGGATATTTTCGTACAACTTTTTTTTCAATTTTCTACATAGATTAAAAAGGAAAGAATGCGTCGATGAACTAAAATCCTTATAAGGCGATCAAGCACTATCCTTTAGCAACGTAAAAACTACGCGTTCACCGACGAATTCCGAAAAGGTCGTCCAAAATCAGTTTTTGTGCCAAAAAATATTGATGCGGCGCGCGAAATGATTGAGCGAGATCGTCAGGTCACATACCGTGGGGTTGAGGCATCTTTGGGCATAAGTACGACGAGCGTTGAATCAAGCGTTGGAACAAGAGTTGAATCCCACTCAATTTAAAAAATGCCCTAGAAAGGGGAGAATATTTTTCAAAAACAATAGCACCGTTTTCTCCCCACTAGTGTTTATTTTTTCATTGTTAGAATAGGAATGTAAATTGAAACGCTCTTACATATCAGTTTTTTTTTAATTTTTTGGATCTTTGGTAAAATGAGTTGCTATTCTAAACCAACAAAGTAGACTAACGACCCAGTCTTTTGTATGTGGACTTCTGATTTGACTTGTCGGGTCACAGCAGCAATGGGTTCCATAACCGATTTGTCATTTGTTTCTTCAGTGAAAATCTATCTAAAACAACATTTAGGCTAATCGGTTGTCTGCATTCTGGGCACAATGCCCTAGTAGTTTCACTATTATAAAATTGAATTGACTATAAAACTGCGTATCAAAAATTTTTCTAAGAATTCTGATTAAAAAGTTTGAAATGTTGAGACATTTTTTTAAAATTTTGAATAATATATTGAATATCATAAAATAGAACGACCCAATACCCAGCCGAGTGTAGCACAGTGTATTGGTTCCACTCAAGTATTCTTGTGGAGAACCTGTTGTCAAAGTAGAAAAAGCACTTTACAACACTGGTTACCCAACACGAACAAAGGTTAATAATTATGAAAGAAGATGTGCCTAGTTTGGTTGGAAGCTCTTCGGAAGTTGCTATTATAATAACACTAAGCTGGGAAGGGTACAAAGGACTGCATACATTGGCATCACCGGAGCATGTAAAACTGGCCCCAGTGCTGCCCTGAATGCCATTTTGCACTTACTTCCCATCGACTTTTCCGTTATTTCCACTGCAGCTCAAAGTGCAATCAGGTTAAAGGAGATTGGCCTCTGGAGACAATCTCTCAAGCGACATGGTAGCATTTTCGGGCAGTTAACACCGTATTTCTCCGAACTTCGAACAGATATCTCTATCCGCAAACTAGAGTTTGGGGGTCGTGCTAGGGCAATCTTTCCAAATAGGCAGGATTGGACCGAGAGGAAAATCTGCACCGAAGCTTGCACCTCTGTCTTCACTGACGATTCCAAGATTGAATCGGGAGTCGGAGCAGGGGTTTTCTCTAAATCAGCCAATTTATCTGTCTCCTTTAAACTGCCGAACACTGCTAGTGTTTTTCAAGCAGAAGTCTTTGCGTTCCTGCAGGCATGCAAAATGCTGAGGGAGCGAGGGAGATATTATCGTAAAATTTTCTCTGATAGTCAAGCCGCGATTAAGGCTCTGACGACACCATGGTGCAGAACAAAATTAGTAAACTCCTGTAAGGAGGAGATCAAATTTCTTGGGTGTGCAGGTAACATTTCTCTGATCAGGGTTCCAGAATATAGGAACATAGAGAAATATGAAATTGCTCATGAGATTGCCAGGAAGGGGACTGAATTGGCCACAGAGACCTCCTACCCGATCATCGGGATTCCCGCTGACAGTTGTTAAAGGGGAACTGCACAAATTATTACTCAGGAAAGCACGGAAAAGATGGAGCTCCATTTCTTCATGTGTTATTTCGAAAGCCCTTTGGCCCCAATACGATAGACGAAGGACTCAGAAAGTCCTTTGAACTCCTCGCCATTGAATTTCCAAACTCGTAGCTGTGTTTGCCGGTCACTGGACGATCGGCACACACGCGGAAAAGTTAGGGTTACCATTTAACCCCCATCGCAGAAGCTTTGGGGACCTTTTAGAGAAGGAGACTGTGAGCATTTTTTCTGTTTGGGCGTTCCTTCGACAGCCTGGGGCAGTGCGCCAACTTAAATCCAATCAATCTCCTTCATGATATCAACAGTTTTGGCTGGCTGGCTGTATATATCTGCCTGTTGGAGGTCTCATAATGGTATCAAAACGGCGCTTTAGTGCTACTTGAGGAGTGCCAGACCGGCACTTCAACCATTTCACCTACCTGCCTAGATGTCTCCCAAACGAACTTTGTCGAAGAGTTAAAGTTTTAAAATTTTGTCCTGAAGCGCAATTCATTTATAGAAAATATCATGTAAAGTATACATAAAACGACTTCCAATAAAATTTATGTCCTCAGACTTCTACAGTTGAATTCAATGAGAATTTTTTCTGTAGTAGATTTTAACCCTCTTACTGCTAATTAAATGGGCTTTTTTGCCCCGTTATCAAAACAGGTATAATAAAAGGGCGTTGAAAAAGGAATTTGAGCTTAAATTGCTCTAGGAAAATTCTAAGCAGACACTTTTACAAGGATCGCTGAAGAAAAAAAAAAGCTCTTGCGGATTAAAATGAGTACATAATACAATCGAAATGCACAAGAAAGACGTCGGGGAAGACAGAGCCTCTGTAATATGTATTGAGGCTTTATACGTTCTAAGACCTCCTTCGTTATAAGTTTATATGGCTTGCCAACCACTTAGGAGTTTATTATAGAAAATCTACATTTATGTATGTATTTAACAAGTAAAAATTAGTTAAGTTCAGATGAAACCATGGCCAGGAACATTTTTAGAGAAATGTATGTGGAACAGAATAACATTTTTCATCGCGCTACGCTATTCAAAAATCCGTTGCTGGGGTCAGAAAACAGGGCTGAACATTTAAAATCAATAAACAGATGGCAAAAGAGAATTTCTAGTTTTTCAGCTGGGTAAATTTTTATTTGACATACACTATTGGCTAATATGTTTTGATTGAAAATTTGAGAAGAACCATCGATCCGGGCACTATTTCAACCATTACGAAGCGATGGCACAAAATGTCGCTCATACGCGGTGTAGAAGAACAAATTAATTCGCATGTAAACCTCTGTGTGAATTTTTGTTATAACGGATTTGAATTTAGTAATGCTATAGATAACTTTAAAATAAGCTATTTATTAAAAAATATATATTAATAAAAACCAAAAAATACGATAAATAAGAAACTTTTTATAACCTAGTGAACAAACGCCAGTAAGACCATTGAGGAATTTACATCGTAGTCATAAAAAACCCTAAACATACGTTTCAATGTATGTATGCTTGCTGTAGGTATACTTTTAACTGAGTATTTGAATGTATACTCAAAAAAAGCCACACACAGATGCACATATAAAGGTGTATCTTTGCGCCCACACTCGCAAATTGATGACTTTCATCGATAAAGGAAAATTTGCCAGTTGATGGAAATCTTAAAAGCATGCAAAAGTGAACAAAAAAGGAGAATAAAAAAGAGAATATCGGAATAATCACATGTCCGTGTGTATGTATGTATACTCGTACATATGTTCAAGCAGAGAAAGTGTTTGGCGAGCACAAAGCAGCAGGTGGGGAAAACCTTTCCTGGAAGCAAAGCAATGCTAAAAGGCTGAATGAAGGATTTTTTTTTGTGCATCATGAATGGGGCGATGTGATGTGATGTGAAATGTGACTGTGTATTTAGCAAACATGTAGACTGGCGCCACACGGGACAAGACGGCGGCTGAATGAAAATAGAGAACTAAACATCAGCACTGCTGCTGCTGGATTTTCAAAACGTTGTGGCAGTGACAGCATCAGCTGGAATGTTAGTTCCTTACAGGAATACTACACGCTCATATGTAGATACATACATACACACACACTTATGTATAGAATGTATTTCTAAGGCAAACATGTGTAGAGAAAATATGTTTTGTTATAAGTTTTCTTCACTTTTGCAATTTTCTAATGTTGTAATTTTTATTGCCATTTCACAGCCTATTTGTATGTATTGGTCGGTTCTCAAGTGTTGCGTATTTGATTATTGAGCAGCGAACACTTCGTACAAACAAATTTTTCCGAGCAATTTAGGGGTGCCAAGGAGAACAGCTGCAAAATAGCAGTACATAAAGGCTGAGTGAGCGCCAGCGAGTGAAAGCTTTAAAATGAATGGAAATGGATCTATTAGGAGAGGGCGCATCGAGAGCGCATCGACAGCACAATAAGAAACAAATTCTGGTGCCGCTGCTACATGGCCGCTTCGGTCTCAAAAACCAGAGAGGTTGGCAGCGCTGCAGCTGCATACGCAACACCAATTTGGCTGTTGTTGGCCCACGAGCAACGCGGAGTATGTTGAAGAGGAAGGAGAAACGGTAGCATGAACTAAACACCTACAACTTTATTTCAACACGTCTTTTTCCAGCTGTAAAGTGTTTACTACAAATTTCGAAACAGAAGTGGAAATAATTCGCGGGAAAAATAAATAGTTTTAATGCACTTTTTAAATAGTTTTGTGGAAACAAGTTTTTGTTATTTGCTTTATTGCTATTGCTCTCCAAAAAACATTTTTCCACACAAAAAATTCGATTGAATATTTCTTTTTTTTCTCGCTCTGTTTTTTAGTACAAAAACATTATGAACTTTCGAAAGATAGCATTTCACAGTTTTGCACGCAAAATAAAAAACTGATCTCGGCGTATTTTGTTATTTTTGTATTGTTGTTTTTGTATGTTTTTGGACTTTCCAGCAGTTCGATCTCATTTTTAGGGCTATCAGCATCGCAGTCGTTTGCTGCGCGCGCAGTCAAAAAATCACACACAGGTATATTCTAATACACAAATTTGAGTATGGAAATGAGAAAAGCTCTGAGCGCGTCCACGAAACGATAAGGTGGACGTACACGCCAACACCAGCAGTAACACCAACGCCAATGCAAACGACAACGCCGCCGACGCCGACGAAGACGACGGCGATGTTGTTTCCGACGTTGTCCAACGACAATGGGTACAGATTTTCCGTCAAGCGCGAGGCATATTTTGGGGTAGGAACATACATACATATCTACATAAGAGTATGTGTGGATATATGTATGTATACATATGTGCTAATAATCTGTGTGCGTGCATTTGTTTGGTGCCTATTTATGCATGTGTGCGAGCAATTGCTCCTCACCGCCACTGATTTGCCCCAACTTCGCGCCGTGTCGCGCCAATCAGCGACGTTTTCATGCTACACACATACACACAGAATTTTTTTCAACACTTTACACACTTTTTGTATTTTTTCTTCTTCTTATTAATTTTCGCACTCAAAAAATTAATGGCATACTTTCGCACCTTTCGAAATATTTTCGATTTTTTCGAATTTTTTATCAATATTATTTATCTCGCTGCGTTTAACTACTACACACACACGGCTTACACATTGCAAATTTCGCGGTCATGTTCTTGCCCCGGCTGGTTAGTACAGATTTTCTTCAACAATTTTTCACTTAATTTTTTATTTTACTTTTTCTTTTTTTCTTTTTTTTGATTTACATATTTTATATTTTAAAATTGTCTTGCCCAAACAGCACTCTATTTGTGGTACTCCCAGCGGGCCACTGACCACCTGAACCCGACCGTTTGGCTATGGTAGAGCGAATCAAACTGATTCTGAACGGGATGCACAACAAGGAGCACAGCCAGAAAGAGTAACGCCGCGCGCTGAGCGATTACAAACTTCCAGTCGCAGTCACCAATAGTTAGTCTGGCGATAGCCAGCGAAAGCAGCGAACAACAACAACCACAACACACATACATACCTATGTACATACTATGTATGTATAGTAGATATTGTAATTATATATGCCTATCTACCCATCTGACTGCATGCCTGCTGTGCGCTCCAACTTGCTCACGTTTGTGGATACATTCTTTCCACATCAGAAAAAAAATGAGCGCTTTCGCAATACCACTGTCATTATGACAAAAAAAGCTTTCTCATCGTTGTTCTTGTGTGCCCATATGTACCTCATTAGCTGTTTTTGTTGGTTTTTTGACCAAAAGCTCGACCGCTTATGAGTTTCGGTGCTTCCAATCGTCCCAAATCAGCAAGACACACTTCACAACATATGTATTTACATGTGCAAGTACGAATGCGAGCGGTGGGGCGCATTTACTCACACGTACCCTCGCACACATGTTTGTATGTATGTATATATATTACTAGAGTTCTCCCATGTGCGGCATAGCATAAGCGCTCTCAGCATACAATCCACTCATACGCACCTCACCTCTCATTTTGCGTCTTCTAACCAAAGTTCCAAACATACACGAAGATAACCGAACAATATTTTGGCTTCATCGTAAGGCCTGAGAGCTTTTGCATTCCTATATACATATACGTTTTCTTTATTGTTGAGTTTGGCCAAAATCAAATACAAAGGTATACCAAACAAATGCAAAATTTGATAGGCGATTTGAAAATGTATTGCGCTCGCCGCTTGGCTCCATTGTACATAGCACAAAGGAAACAACACATGCATACATACACACGTGCACACACTAGGAGATGTTTGAAATTACCCAGCAAGAATTTTTATAAGTGGAGATATGATTATTTCACTACTATTAATTTGGAAAAAGCAGGGGAATATTAAAAAGAATATTGTTTTAAGTATTATTAATATTAAGCTTGACATTTTCATTTAAATAATTTATGCTGCTTTGACACCTTGAGGAACCCATGAGAAAGACATGGTAACTTATGTTTTAATACGCCATGTTTAATATATGGAAATGGTTGAGAGAATATGAAGGTTGTGCCAAGGATGACAGATTACAATATTTGGCATTACGAAACAAAATTGTGAGAGGAACTTCACGTCATACGAGATTTGTTATACGCTCATTTCACACATATGGTGCTCACACTCACCAACGTAAACGTACGCCCGTGTCAGCTGACACGATGAAACTAATGAGAGTCCCATGTAAATGAATTCTCACCACCGTTCCGTTCCGTAGTATTGTAGATCGTTGTTTTATCATGCCAGCTGATACGGACGTACAGGCATACGTTTACGTTGGTGACTGTGATCAGCATTACACTCTACCAATCAGGCGTTGTTCAGGCAACGAAGTAACATGAGCAATTGTTGCTTTGATTTTTTTATACCACCAAAACAATCAGCAAAACAGCTGCTTCCTTCAAAAAGCGTGAGAGCCGCTCTGATATTTGGTCTGTTCATAAAGCAAATAATTTGCAACAATTGTTACAAACTATCAGGTTTTGGTGTTCAGGTACCCAAAAAACTTGCAACGTAGGGGAAAGTGAGAGTGCAAAATGGCATTTAATTTTGATGGGAAGATGCAAGTTTTTACTGGATACATTTTTACTTGTAAGTATTTGCAAGGGAGAAAAACAGCTCATCGCAAAATAAAAATAAACACAAATTAAAATTTGCGAGACGAGTCAAAATTTTAAAGATAAATAAAAATGGTGCTTAAATGGAAAATGCCAAAAATTTAATCAGCTGTTTGTAAAGCTTGCAAATTGTTACTGGTTTTGCGTCCACGTACTTTTTTTGATATTTTTCTCTTTGAGAGCGAATTCTCAGAAATTAAGTTACTGGCAAGTTACTCGATCATTTTTACATGAACAGACCTATTATAACGAAACCTTCTAAATTCTCTCCTCCGTGTGATTGTTAATATCGCGGTACTGATACTTGGTTTTCACTGAATTTGACAGAATCAGATGCTGATCTGACGGAATTGTAGAAGTTGTCTTATATTTTTGCGTTTACAAACAACTTTTTGATTAATATTATCTTTTCTATTATCTTCCTTGTATTATTTATTATTATTTTTATTATTATTGGATCTCCAAGTGGAGAATTTTAAAGAATTTCTACCCTTCCTTTTACATACATTAACTTAACCTAACCTTTCATTATGGTTTACAAAGCCGACCATTTGGCACTCTACTCCCTGTTCTCTCACTTCCGCCATATAGAATTACATCACGACAAAGTCACACATTTTCCTACTTCAATCTGCGCAATTTTGTATTCCATCATTCTTAGTATAAGGATCGACTGAAGTTTGAAGTAAATTTGATAGAAGACTCTCTTGGCATAAATGGTTCACTAAAGGATCGTTGAACTAGTTTTCCAGTACTCGTATAATATAGTCAGAATTGTTTTTTTAGAACTAGAAATTTGTTCGGAAAAAATGTCACTTTGCTCTCTGGATTTTCCTTCCTTGTAAGTTAAGGGTGTCCAATTAAACAACGAAAATTCAATTTGATTGGGTAATTTTTATTTATTTTTTTGCGTAGAACCATTCATGACATTTATTTTTTATAAAATAATCCCTTTCAAATGTTGGCCGCAACTGTGCCCTAATTCGGCCATCCGTAAAAACCAATTTTGAATTACTCGCTGGAGGACTCCGGTCAGTATTTGGTGAATACTTTTAGTAACGTTCGCTTCCAGTGCCTCAATAGAATCTGGTTTATTCACCATTCGGAATTCACGGAGAGAAGGTTGGTTCGAATCTCGGTAAAACACCAAAATTAAGAAAAACATTTTTCTAATAGCGGTCGCCCCTCGGCAGTCAATGGCAAACTTCCGAGTGTATTTCTGCCAGCAAAGAGCTCCTCATTAAATATCTACCGTTCGGAGTCGGCTTGAAACTGTAGGTCCCTCCATTTGTGGAACAACACCAAGACGCACACCACAAATAGGAGGAGAAGCTCGGCCAAACACCCAAAAGGGTGTACGCGCCAATTATATATATATATATATATATATATATTTAGACTTTACGTACCCCCCACGAATAAAAGTCCAAAGGTGTGATATCACACGATCTTGGTGACCAATCAATCCACTGATCCGAGACGAGAGATAAACTGCTCACCGAAACGACGACGAAATAAATTCATTGTTTCACGGGCTGTATGGCAAGTAGCGCAGTCTCGTTGGAACCAAATGTTATGGAGATCACGGACTTAAATTTCCGATATCAAAAAGTTGCTTATCGCGGGACGTTGACGTTCGCCGTTCACTGTTAGATTGACGACAGCCTCGTCTTTCAAGAAATATGTGCCGATGATTCCTCCAGCCTATAGGCCGCACCAAACGGTTGTTTTCAATGGATGTAATGGCTATTTGGGTTGCTTGAATGAATTCAGGGTGTTCTTCAGCGCAAATACGGCAATTTTGCTTATTGACGTAGCCAGTAAGTCAAAAATGGGCCTCACCTTGGCCTGAGTCGGCGATGAACACTTTTCACAGATCGTCGATTTTGGTAATACAATTGTTCGTTTTGTAAACGTTCTTGAGGCGTAAGTGTTTCCATGATGAAATGTCAGTGAATACTGAAAAAAAGTATGTATTTAGGTTGGGAGTAGTCACGCGTGATCTATCAAACAACCCCTATTGGGAAAAGTACCTCCAATCTGATCACCCTTTATTTTGGACACGCAAATGCCATTATGCATTACAAATTATCAACTTATCGAACAGATCCTGCACCTACGACTACTAGTTTAACTAGAATTCACTAAAAAAAAACGTATCAAGAAATCGAATAGTCGGATATTCATTAAGGATTTGAGTATCATGAAGGAAAAAAAAGAAGGTGTACCTATGTACCAAGTAAAGATGGCAGGAACGTATGTGTGTGTCCTATTCAGGCGGGAATTTGTGAAGGTAGACGAAATTTAGCAGTAAGGAAGAATGATAGAATACAAGATTGCACAGATCGAAGTGGAACTATGAGAGTAATTTGCAATGGAGTAATTTTAGAGAGCCTATGGGAGATAACTGAGACGATAATGTAGAAAAAGCCAACTTTAGCAGTCAAAAATAAAAAGTTAGGTTAAGTTAATGTAATGTCTGAAATATGGAATTTCGGCAGATCACCGAGCAAAATCCTATCCAAAAGGTGATCAGTGGTCGTAAATGGCGATGGGTCGGGTACACTCTCAGAAAGGACAGGAAAAGCATTAGCAGAACAGCATTGGAATGGAACCCACAAAGACACAGACGACCCGGTTGTCCACCAACCACTTGGAGGCATTCTAACCTTCGTGGGATGTCGTAAAGAGAACAGCGGTTTATAGAATAAGACTTAAATGCTTTGTTGCAGCCCTATGTTCCCAAGTGGAATAATAAAGGAATAAAAAAATGTAAAGATGGGCGAAAATTGAAAAGAAAAGTAATTTTTGATAAAAAAAAAATATATAGAAATACTATTTTTTTAATAACGTTGTGTTAGCAGAACAGCTGATTTGTCGTTTTCTTTTTCTTTCGTTTTGGTGGTTTGAATTCCAATGTGATTGGTTTTGTTTGCATTCTAATTGAAATTCCTTTCCTTCGTACTACTGCTACCACCTTGTAAGCAAAAGCATAAGGCTTCAACAGGATCTGCAGACGGACAGAGAAGATGTCTGAGATACGATGAATTGATGATGTTTTCTGTCCCTTTTAGCAAAAACAACCTGCAAAAGAGCTTACTTTACAACTCAGCGGCTTACAGAAGATTTGAAGACATGGAAAATTTCTGTAAATATATATTAAATAAAAAAAGAGGTTGTATGTAAAGTCGGTTTACTGACGATAGTTTAACGTGATAACGTCATAAGAAAATACTGATTGAATGGTTGCATTTTTCAAAAGAAAATTTTAATTTTATTTGTTTGATAGATATTTTGTATGGATATAGAGAATGAGTTAACATAACATAACATAACATAACATAACATAACATAACATAACATAACATAACATAACATAACATAACATAACATAACATAACATAACATAACATAACATAACATAACATAACATAACATAACATAACATAACATAACATAACAAAACATAACACAGCATAACATAACATAACACAGCATAACATAACATAACACAGCATAACATAACATAACATAACATAACATAACATAACGTAACATGCTGTTCAAGCAAGGTAACGACGCATGAGCAAGATAACGACGCATTTTTTGGTGCGTGCAGCCGGCTACATAGAATTATAAGACGTTATCACGTCAAAAAATAATAGTAACATTAAAACAACAGGTATTATTAACAAACTTGGTTTTATTTTAAATTCTTCAAGTAAATCAAATTAATAATAATCAATAAGAAGGCATATGCAAATACAAATACGTGAATTTATAAATGTACATATGCGCATATACATACACATATACGCTCACTTAAGTAGGAGAGAGCAAGATGTCGAACGTTGCCGTTCGTTTGCTTTGTTTGCTTTGTCGTTCGTTCCGTGCTTTCGCTTGCAGTTCATTCAATGCAATGAGCAAGGTAACTACATATGAGCAAGGTAACACTAATGAGCAACGTAACTACATATGAGCAAGGTAACGACACATTTTTTCGTGCGTGCAGCCTGTTAAATCAAATTATAAGACGTTATCACGTCAAAAGCCCCAACACTTCGATGGTATGGACACGTCATAAGAATGAGTAGCGAAAGAGCGCTCAAAAAGCTTTTGAACCAAATCCTGAAAGAGCCCTCTCCTTGCTCCGGCCAAAGCTACGATGGTTACAGCACGTAGAAGACGATATACGAAAGATCAGAATCTCACAACATAAAGCGAAATCGCGCTGTCGAGAAGAATGAAGCGCATTATAGAGAAGGCAATGGTCCACCCCGGACTTTCCAATTTGATGGTGAACACTTTGGTAAGGAGTGCTGATATTGAATTCAATGAGCAAGAAATAGAATCCAAACGTCAAAGCTTAAACTTGGCGATCCACAACAGCACTGATACGCAATCTATTCCAACCAACCGAAAATGGGTTGTGTTGGCTCAAAGCCCACCGTTTTTTTTCGGCTGATTCAACCCTGGGATTGCTAAAAGCAATTACATCGAGGTGGAGCAGTGTTTATGTCTTTTAGACACACCAGGTACCTGCGTCGAATCCATTGGTTTGTCACCAATTGGGCAACGGAAAATTGCAATATCGTTGCTCGATATCGACTTGTCGTCTATTTGGGTTCATCTTGAGGCTTTAGCTAACGAGTTCCTCATTGTCGTCTGTTCGTGATTACAGTCATCTCCACAGGAGATCTGTTTCAAAATGGCTTCTTTGGTCGGCGCATCTGGTCATCTGTTGGGTATTCTATATCGGTCACATTCGCTTTGCGCCCACTTTGCGCTCCCATTCTAGATTTCGCAGTTTTATTAATATCCTTGCTGCAAACTGTCGTACTGCTTCCCATTTATCTTTCGAGTTCAGCATTTGCGTTACAAGGTTACTTTTGCGAGCTCGAAGCGCTCTTCATAAAATCTGCCGCAGTGAAATGTCACGTGTTCTGCACTCTCATCTTCGTTGTGGTACTCTGGGCAGGTCGAATTATCTGCTACATTAAAACGTTGGAGGTACGCAAAAGAGCCATCATGTCCGCTGAGGGTTTGGGTTAAATAGTAGTCCGTTTCGCCGTGCTTTCTGCTTATCCATTCATCCAGTTTGGGGATCAACTTATACGTCCATCGTCCTTTGGAGGAGTGATCCCATCTATTTTGCCACTTTGCTATCGTACGTTCGCGCTCGGTTATTTTATCTTCAGTTGTTGGTTTGTGCCCACGCGAGTGATACAGTCGCTTAAGTTCTTCTTCTGCTCGTATACGAGGGGAACTTTAGTCGCTCTAACGCAGATGACATCATCAGATACTGACCCGAAAGCCCACCGTGGATGAGCAAATTGTGCCATGTCACTGTGAATATTGAATTTGTAAATCTAACAAAAACCAAATATACAGTAAGCTTCAAGTTTGGAAATAATTCCGAAAGAAAAATGCGAACCATTCCAAGCCTGAAAGAACCTAGCCTAACCTTGTCTTCAGGCAGAGTGATACTCCATGGTATCATATTTGAGAAGATAAAGGGTTTTCCAATAAGAGATGCTATATTGATGAAATGTCAATAGTTTCGTTGCTTGTGTGGCACGTAGCGCCGTCTTGTTGAAAATAAACATTGTCCAGATCAATACCATCCAATCCGGCCATAAAAAATCGTTAATTATCTCTCGATAGCGCAATCCATTCACCGTAACTGTTGCTCCAGCTTCATTTTCGAAAGAGTAAGGTCCAATGACTCCGCCGGATCATAACCGCACCAAACAGTCACACGTTGAGGATAGAGAGGCTTTTCAACAATAACTCTTGGATTTTCTGAGGCCCAGATCCGACAATTTTGCTTTTTGACGAAGCCACCGAGGTGGAAATGGATCTCATCACTCAAAGTGATTTTTCGATGGTATTTCAGATAATTTTTATGCATTTCAACGACCCAATCAGCAAAGACACGATTTTTTGATGATCGGCCGGCTTGAGTTCTTGTGTTAACTGGACTTTATAAGCCTTAAGACCCAAATCTTTATGCCAAATACGGTGTAATGACGTTTGTGGAATGCCTAATTCCAAAGACCGACGAGGAATGGACAAACCTGGGTTTTCTTCAACACTTTCGGCTACAACAGCATTATTTTTGGCTGTTCTTGAGCGACGTGCACAGGTTTTATTCTTCTCCTCACTGACTTCTCCCAACAGCTCGAAATTTTTCACCAATTTCTGTACTGCGGTCCGACAAGGTGCTTCACGACGACCCAAAAATATTCGAGTTTTACGAAACGTCTCTGGAAAATTTTCACCATTTTTATAGTGATTTTAAAAAATTTCAATGCTTTGTTTAAGCGTGTATCGTTTCATTTTTATTAATGGCGTAGTTTCTACTTGTCAAATATCAAAAAATTACAGCTTCAAAAGTGACATCTCCCGAAATAGCGATCTATTCAAAATAACACCTGTTATTGGAAAACCCTTTAGTTTGAGGAGCAGAACTGGATTTTCCAGGCAGCATTTCATATACAATACATACATGTATATGTATGATTGCAATTGTTAGCGTTTGTTTATGACTATCACATTATTGGTATCAACCGTCGAGCCAATACAATCAGATCTATGGTACCGGAAAGAACCGGATTCCTATTTGGCCTAGTACAGCATTAAAGAAAACTTTATGGAAAATATTATATTTTATGTCTTCACAACATAACATATTTTTACTTTACTTTTTCTACTTCAGCGTTGTTGTGTTTATAAAATAGACAAGTAATTCAAGGGTAAATAAAATAAAAAATTAAACTACGTATAAAGTCTAATTGTAGCATCTGCGCCTGACGAGAAGACCCACGGCTGCACTGGATGCCAAACTACATCGAGTACACCGAATTCTTCGCGTGGTTCATGCGTCTGCAGCTTCTTTACTGGCACTATCAAGGGGTTTTGTAGCAAGTCACTAAAATGACGAAAAAATATATAGTAAAACAAGGAATATATCGATATGAAAGCAATCACTCACTTGTAAACCATACCGTGCGAAACTATCACTGATAGATCGTCACTGGCTGAAGCAAAAAGTGGATACCGCAAATGAAAAGCAACATTGCGCACCGCATTCTTGTGCAAACGCAGTGTCTGATATGGTTTCGTCGACAGATCCAAATCAAACCAAAGCATCTTCTTATCATATGTAGAAACGAGTAAATTGTCGCCTTTTGGATGTATAGCCATGCCCGAAATCCATTTTGAGTTCGTCAACAATTTCTTTATTAGTTCTTGTTTAACTAAATCATAGATTCGCACATTATGCTGAGTCTGAAAATGAAATATATAAAGTTATATTAAACTGTTCACACAAAACTCTATTTCAATATATTTACCGCCACAAATAAGCATGGTTTGATGGGATGGAAAAGCACACATTGTATAAGGCCTTTACTCTTTGAGAATGGTATCTGTGAGCGTCGCTTCGATAGCTGGTGAATGAGCGCAGAACGATTAGCACCTTCAGGCATAACGGTAGCGACATAATCACCGCGTCCATGCCATGTCACTTGCTGAATGGGCTTGAAATGTGTAATAACCAGGCGCACACCTTTTTCTTGTTCCTCCTTTTCGGCAACAGACCATTGCACAGCCGTTTTAATGCGCTCACTTTCCATTGTATCTATTTGTGGCGCTTCAGCTAACAAATCGTCTGTCTTCTTTACAAGCATTTTATCGCCGACCTTAGGATTAATCAAAAGCAATCGATTACCGGCAGCCACAGCAATAATGGACAATTTGGCATTCGGACACCAAGCAACACAACGCACAACGTCGTCAGTCTCGATTGTACGTATACAACGTCCAGTAGCGATTTCCCATACTGAAAACAAATTGCATTAATCAAAAATTATAGACAAATACTAATTTTTCGAACGTGTTTACTTACTTTTGACGGTTTTGTCATCCGAACCGGAAACAACATATTCGCCCTTCGGTTCAACGCTGATTGTACGCACCAGGTCGGTGTGCCCGCGATACACCAAACTTTCCACTGTTGGGAATGGTTGTAAATCTTTCGGTGAAGGCAGTTTCGGTATTAAGTATTCCGCATCGATATTTAACTTTGTGCGCCTCGCTCGTGGGCACAAATACAGATCCAGGCAACGCATGAAACGTTCACGTACGTAACGTGGATAAGCAGGCACTTCACGTAATGACTTATACTTCTGTGGCATGAAATGTAATTTGCGCTTATGCGGTTCATCCTTCAACTTCAGCCATTCCTTCTCTTCTTTTTCATCAAACAGATATTCTGGTGGTGGATTATACGACTCAGCATGACCGGGTAAATCACGCTTCGGAGCCGACACTGGATCATGGATGCGGCGCATTTGTTCTCGACCGGTGTCGGTTTCCCATAGCATATAGAATTTCGGTCCGCGAGCGGCTTTCTTCTCACGCTCCACCTCCTCTGTAGTTTTCATCCAACCCATTTTAAGAGCGTGTACCATACGCGACACCTTCTTGCGTTCAGACGAGGATGGGAGAAAAGAACGTTTGTGATCGGGAACATTTTTGATAGGCATCCGTTCCACCTCGGATGTGAACCATTCTATCCATGGTTCGTATTCATTATGTTCTGGATTAGGAACGCGTGAAGAATTGATGCGTTTGATAAGTTCAATATCGGCATCTGTAAGTACAACTTCTTGTCCAGTTTGTGGGTCCTTTACACTACGCCAGAAGTCCGGATCTTCAATTTTACGCAAAAAGTCATCGATTTGATCTCCTTTAGGTGCTTTGATTATTTTCTTGGCATCCCAATCATAACCAATATGTTTGTATTCATCGTACCATTGCATTGGAATATTACCAATTGTGTTACGTATATCCTCTTCATCAGAGGTATCCGAATCCTCGTATTCCGCCTTTTTTTCTTGGGCGCCAGAGGCAACGACCGGCCCTTTGATTTCCGCATGGAAATTACTGAGCGCTTGGTTTGCTTTTCCATTTTGCACTTCAAGTAACTTTTTCGCAGTCTTAGATGTGCTAGGTTCTAAGGACTTTTTCTCAGTACCTCTATCTGGTTTGTTTTTCTTGCTCAAAACCTTCGCCTTGCCTACCTTCAAATGTTCCTTATCAGAATCCTCGTCGCTTTCAAACGACTCCTCATCATCATCTTCTTCAGATATATCTTCTATATCTGATTCGTTTATTTCATCTTCCTCCTCGTTTGCTTCTTCTAAGTCGCTGTTTTCAGACGCAACTTCAGCATCCCATTTAGATGCATAATTACCTTCTTCGTCACTTTCAAATTCCAATTCATCGCTATCATCGGATTTGTAAGACCCATTCACTCCTTCATCATCTGTACTATCCAAATTTTCATTTGAAATTTTCTGTAACAAATTCTATCCGAAAAACAACAATGAGCGTGTCCAAATAATTAATCAAAAACTAGCTCTTACCTCTTGTAAGTCCTCATCATCTTCAATTACCGATTCCGGTTCAACATCTTTAAGTTTCTTTTGTTCAATAACATCGGGAGCTTTCCTTTTAATCTGTTTTTTTGCCATTTTTAAATTTTTACATAAAGAATATCACAATCAAAAATAATTCCGAACCGCTAGCAATTGTGGCACGTGTAGGGAAAAATGACAATTAAACTACAAATGTTGCCACAGCATTCATTGACATATGTATCTAAACACATGGTTGCACTTGAAATTTTAATCCACTGAAAATGTATATAGTACTCGTACCCACCTTCATATCAGCATTTTCAAATAAATCGCAATTTTCTATTTCTAAGTTTTTGCAGCGATTTATTGCGATAATATTGGAATATTACTAAAGCAACTTCCTCTCTTATTAAGTTGATATGTAATTAAGTTAATATGTAATATAGAATTAAAGCGCTTAGTTGTAAGATTGCATACATACTTTGGTTTTCCCGATTTTGATAGCCGTTGACGTCAGCGCTGCAGATAAACAAACAAAATTGTTTGTAAATATTCAAGTTATGGCTTGGTAGTATTGTGATTTTAAGATCTGAGATTATTTAATTAAACAAATTAAGAAAAATTAATTGCTGCATGTTGAATTGTGAAAGCGCAACCATAAGAATACCTCCAAATGCAGTTTTTGGCCGATAATGGCACGACACGTAAGCGTGTGCGAATATAATTTCTTGTGTTTGACAGATTTCACGTTTTCCGCGTACTCATCCTCTTCTTTTTGTTTGTTTATTTAAATACAGCAATCTTGTATTTTATAATCTTCGATGTGTAGTATAGAAGGCGAATTTATAGAAAGAGCACTTTGACATTCAAACCGGGAAATCGCAAGAAAAAAACACAAACTAATTGCTATAGCGAATTCAACTTGTGCGAATTCGCCATTAAAAAAAAGTTACTTTATTTTTCGCGATTTTGACAAGTCTGACATCAGCTCAGTTCGCAATACAAAACAAACAAACGAATAAAACAAAAGTGGGAGAAATTACATGTTTGTGAAAATTCAGTGAATGGTTTAGTAATATTGTAATTTGTGAGATTTAAACTAATCAAACTTATGAAAACCAAGTGCCATGTGTTAAATTATGAAATCAAAAATTAATAAAAAGCCTCCGAATTCAATTTTGTGCGTTAACGTTCTCTGCTTCTTCTTTACACACAAATAATTTTTGTTTGTTTAATTAATTGCTTGTTTATTCATCTGCTCTTACGACACGGCGAATTCGGATGGCGCAATCGTCATTCTGCCATTCTTGAGAATGATAGAATACTCAATTCGCCTTGCATCAAATGCATGAAGTCTCCACAAAACTGAAAACTTTCATTTCAAATTATTATTGTCCGGCATCGCCCTTATTTTTGACACTCATTTGTTGTATTTTTTTAACTATATTGTAATTTCATGACTTGCTTCGTCAAAGCAAAATAAGCTTGAAATTTTGTTTTCTAACAGCAAAACTGAGAACAATGGACTCAAATGGATTGAAAGCAGAAATGGTTAATGATAAAGTTGGTGCACCGCCTAAAAGTAACCATGAAGATACCGGCTTTACCTCCTGCAGTACACAATTAGATATTCAGGGCATAAAGCTCACAGTTCGTATGTTGCGAATGAATGCAGCGACAATGGTTTTCATATCCCCGCAAGGAAAAGAAAGCCTAAACGAAATGGGTATTGCCTTTCCAGCCTGTGGTACGAGTGTGTTGCCTTCGAGCACGACATTATTTGGACCGGAATACGCCTCTAATTCACAACGATTAGCAGATCTATGGAGCAAACGTTACAAGCGCCAATTTATAGTAAGCTGTAATGTGCAAACAAATGGCATTGACGGATCTCTGGTAGAAAAGGCTATAAGCGAGTGGGTGCGTGTAAATGTAATGGCATGAAACAATAAAATATAATATTTAATATACCCAGTAAGTTACATGACTATTTTTATAATTAGAAGTAAATTGCTATTTGTTAAAATAAAAATTGCATTTACAAAATATTTTTGTGAATGTTAGTCACGAAACTACATACTTTTTATTGCAAACGCGGTCACCACCAGTGGCGCGCTTCATACGTAGTGCTATCTGAAGGCCGTGGAGGGTCACTGTGTTGAACAAGACCTATTTTTACACACCTCAAACAAGCAGCTATTTTAAGCGTTGCAGACAGGTCTTTAGCGCTGCCACTATTACCATTGCAACAGCATCGTTTGTGGGTTTAGGCCACAAGGACCCCCCACTTAACTCCTGTCAGATCATGGAGGTCGGCGCAATTGCACTATTTTCTAAGTAGCACGATCACTAGCGTACAGGTATTCTTTTATTTAAAACGAAAGTTCAACACGTTAGTTATAATATCAAGTTGATGGTAAAATTTCAAACTGAGGCAAGTTTAATTTCAACAACTTTTTTGGCATTTTGATACTTAAAAGGTTATTTCATTTAAAAAATATTTAGTGAAATGGACAACTAAGCAAAAGATTATTTCATTTAAAAAATATTTAGTGAAATGAACAACTAAGCAATTTGGAGTCTAAAAACGAGAATAAAATAAAATATTTTCGGTATAATTATTTTATTTTGTGGAAACAAACTTCAAGTTTTTAGAACTGCACAAGGCATTATATAAAATAAAGTGATGGTAAAAATTAAGATGTGCTCAAATATTTCGAATTCTAAGGGAATGTTTGTGTAAAAATAATTTAAATTGGTGTAAAGAAAATTTCAATTTAACTGCTAAAACCGATAAATTCATTAGATCAACACAGCAATTAAGTTTTCAGATTTTCAAATCACGCTTCCTTATAGAATAATGTTAATTTCGTGTGTGTTATTTTACCTTTTGATATACCTTTCAATGAATATGTGTGCGTATTATTTAATTGTTCATCTTAAACTTCTTACTGCATTAATATTGCGCTCATCACAATTATTTTCCCCATTACGAGCATTATTCTCAATATTCACCGGAACATAATAAGCTAGCTACCTAAACTCTTTCCGTTGCCTTTTTTTCTACATCTTTGGCTACGAACGATAAGATTTGGCTGCAAATTTGTTTATACTTTTATGTATAAAGTGGGTGGAGGAAAGGCATATTAACTTACATATTTCTTATAAAGTTCAACTAAAACAACAATTGTTCACGAAATTCGTTAAATGAGTATATACTCAAAAGTAAAAGAAGTCAATTGGCTACTTGCACCGGTTTGCAGTGGCCAATCGGCTGATCGTTCTAAGCGACCAGGTAGAATGCTTGTAAATCATGTAGTTTTATTGTATGTTGATATACGCGTATATATAGAGTCTAAAACTTTCCAATGAAACTATTATTAGCTTCATATATTAGATAGTATTTCACTAGTAACGCAATCAGAAATTTTTGTGTCGAATGAATTGAAAGCAAATTCAGATAAACTGACGATAACTTCATTTATCAAAAATGGTCAGAATGACTTGATTTAGCAGAAATATACCGTAGTCGCTTAGTGACAAATAGAAATATGAAATTTTTTCGGCTATAAATGAATTGTAATATTCAATTCATTTGCAAATACGTTCCTCATTTAGGTGTTTGATCGAACTTGCTTCCAATTGTGTGGTGTGGGTTTTGATGTTGAATCTACAGTTCGATGATAATTGTGAGCTAAGTATACTCGCACCGACAATTTCCGATAATAATGGCAAAACGACATTTTGTTTTCCAATTACTGCTGTAGTAAGTACTGCTTTTCTAAACTGTGAGTTAAAGTTCCTGGAAATTATTTACATTATGTAAATTATTGTGTTTTTTTACTTATATTATGCAACGGTATATTTTAAAACGGTTTCAAAGTCGTGGCCGAAGGTCGCACATTTATGGCCGGCATGCATTTTAATATAATACTTATTTTAATATAAACTTTTAGTCTTTGTTTATATTAAGGGGTTAGGTGGGTTACAGAGGTTCAAAAAAAGGGTATTTTTACTATTTTTTTTTAATATATACAATCATATATTTTATTTAAACAATTCAGCATATCAAAGATACATATTTAAACAGTATTTTGTGAAATTTTTATTTAAAAATTCCGAAAACTCAGCCGTTGGTACCTCATCTCCCTTAACGTCTCACAAAAAAATGCTCTTGCCGTGGACAGCATAACTCATTATTGGTTCATTTAAAATCAAAAAACCAAAAATATTTCGTTAGTACATGGATAAATCTCGTTACTGGACGAAGGAAAAAAAAAAATTTAATTTGAATTTTTGACAGACTTTGAACAAAAAAACACATTTTTTGGTCAAATTTTCGTCATGTGTTGGCTCGAAAAAATTAGTTGTAATAAAAATAAAAAAAAATCCTTCGTTCAATAACTTGATAATGTTATTCCAAAGATGTGTGCAAAATTTGAACAAAATCGCTTCATAACTTTTCGAGAAATCGTGTCCACCGACTTAAAAAATCGAGTTTTGAGATAAACGCGTATACCTGCGAAACGCTGCACTGGCATGGCCTGATGGGCGGAACTTCTGAAGGGTCTACCTCGTAGAATTTTACTCGGATCAATTTGAATTTTTAGGAGAATATTTTAAACATATTATACTATTTAATAAGACAAAAAAAAAATCGATTTTTTGAAATTTTCAAACCCACCTAACCCCTTAAAATGCAGACCGAAAATAACTGGTCCACATTAAACACAATTTTTTTTATTTCTATCATATACCATTTCCTGTTTTTGTTGTTGTTGTAGCAGTATACTTAACCCTGTCACCGGTATTTCGTCTAGCTCATATAACGGTAGGTCCAGGAAACTTGCTGTTTCGGCAGGTTGGGTTCAGAGAGAGAAGCGTGTTGAACGGGTTTGAAGGGGAGAAGATGGTTAGTGTCGTGCGGGGTGCCTTCACATACTAGGCATATGTTAAGTACACCGGGCAGCCGGTTCTACGTTACCGGAATGACTCGGGTTTTTCCCGACCAAGGGTTGCCGCTCCAGTAGACTATATATCATTCAGGAATGTTTTATGCGAGAGATTTTAAATTAAATCACTAACAGAAATAGAATCGGGAACAATAATAAAAAGCAACCGAAATTAATTATGAACAATTTTAGTAGAAAAGGTTAATTTATAACTTTGATTATAGAATAGAGAAATTATACATATGATGAAAAACAATGAAATAGAACAAACTATGAAGAGTAAGAAGTAAAATAGCTTTTATTCCACATTAGTCTTTTCACTAACTACGAAACTTAAATTATTGAAAATCACAACAACAAAATGCAATTCGTCAAAATCTAAAATATTCGAAAAAGTGATTAAAAACACAACCATGCGCTTATAAATAGAAAACAAAATTAATTTGATTTTCGGCCCGCCTTATTCTCTTGAGGTAATGAACTATTCTAATTAGAAGCAGGCTCGTGAAACACTTCACTGTATTTTTCTCATACTTACCTGGATATCGTTTCATATAAAACAAAAAATAAAATAGAAATATTAAAAGCTCTTCATTTAACTCAAACACAGATGGAATACAGATTTGTATGCCATACAAAATTGTTATCGAGAATTTTTGAGAAGTCACAGGGCAAATTTTCAAATCACTCAAAATCAAATAAAATAATGCGACAATTAAAAAATTGATTATTATTAGTTTATGTATTAGCTTATTATGTTATAATTAATAAGTGCAAGGAATAAAACTACCAAAATTATTTTAAGAAAAGTGTACCTAAATCTATGGTGAATTTAGTAAAACATTGGAATTTATATTGGAATACCATAATTTAAAGTTTTGATGTGCTTTCTTATGTACTACAAAACTCTGAACTTAATGGCGGTTGTTGTTGTTGTAGCGGCATAGACATTCCCTGCTGCTGAAGTGACAGTCCTAGGCCGAATATAAATCCAGGTCGTTCCGGTTACGAAGAACCGACTGTCGTGGGAACGTGTCGGTCGTCAGCTACGCTTCAAAGAAAAACGTGACTCACATTCCTTGCGCAGTATCAAGTAAAGGGTCTCTCAAAAATTGCGCCTAGATATCAGTAGTAAATAGACGGTACCGGACGTTATTGAAACTTCTTATGAAAATTATCGAATTTTAAGAGCAACATATCGCAAAATTCGTAATTTTTTAGTAGAAGTAATCGTCGAATGAGTCGACAATTCGAAGTTTGGTAAACAAATTTCAAGAAACTGGTTCCGTCGAGCATAGAAAAGGGACTGGAAGACCAGAAATTGGGCATTCTGTTGAGGATATTTATTTATTTATTCAATTAATAGTCTAAAAAAATTCAGTATTTCTTACAGACTATGAAAAATAGATTAATGCTAAATAATTTAATCAAAGTTAAATTAAACTTATAATTATCTAGTTTCATTGCAATGAATGAAAGTAAAAAGGTGTGTTTTCTTGTAATTTACAGATTTTACAAGATTATTAGATAATACTAAGAATTTAGTTCAACAATTCATTTAATACCCATTTTAAGTGGTTCTTTGTTGAAGAAAAATCTGGGCAATATGATTTGAAAGCGAATTAAATTCTCCCGAAATTCTAGAAATCGCAGCATTGAAGCATAATTACTTCTTACCATTCTTAACCAGAAAAAATCCTGATTCTGTAAGCTTCGCTGAGGAATATTGAATTAATTTGCTCGAGTAGCAATGTGGAGTCAATGACCGCACTTATCAAATTTGGAAAGAAAAGTGATGGAGAGAATAGTTCTTCTAATATCTAGTGGTTTTAGTTTAATAGGCAAGCACCGACTTTTATAGGATGGAATTGGATCAGTAAAATTTAAAGAATGCAAAGCATAATGCACAAAAGCTTTCAGTAGTGTTGCTGAACAACCTTTAACATTGATATCTCGATGTTCTCAACAATTCGGCTTTCATGAATTGACTGCTTGACAGATTTTATCAGTGCGTACTTGACGTGCTTATGAGGGGCATTTAAATGATTTCTATTTTTCACATTTGGATACTTTTTAGAAATGAATAAGAATAGTGAAAGCTGAAAGGATCTGAATTTGTACATGTTTTATTTTAAAACAACATCTAGACGCGTCTTTTGAAAGACCCTTTATAACTGAATGGTTGATACATTTTTTTTTTTTTTTTTCAAATAAAGATGAGTACGTACTTCTATAAATGGTTAATAATTTTTCATGTACTTAATATTTTTCTTTCCTTTTTTCAAATATATTCTGGTTACATGATAGTTTCCGTACAATTCATCATTAAAATCAATTAAATCTTTTTTGCTAATTTTTTTAATTTTTTGTTAAGTTTTGAGCTTCCTAATTATAGTTGATTAGTATTATTTGTAGATAGTTTTTCGTGACTTCAATAAGAAGTAAATCAGTAAATAAATATATATTATATGTAAATAATATCCAAAAATAATTAAAAAACTATGCCATTATTTTTTAATCATTTTTAATTTAATTATTTTGATTAAATTTATTGTTATTAATTTTTTTTTTTTATTTAACAAACTTAACTTGTTTTGAGGGCAATAGCTAAATTCATAATCTTTCCAGCAAATTCGGCACAAACAAGCAAAAACACCAAATTGCGTTTCTTTTAATTTAAATAGATAAAATACTAAAGATAATCGAATATGTTCAAGAGTAACCAAAAATAGTCCCATAATCAGTAAATTGTCAAATTAATACTTCTTTTACCTACTTCTGATTACTTGTTTATAATTATTTATTTATAATAATGGTTATTTCTAATTATAACCGATAACCAATATGGGAAAAATTTATTAGTAATTATGATTAATGAAAGCCCAAGACGATAGGTAATCATAGTTATAATGTAACAGCTCTGGCACGTATGCATGTACGTACATATACGTGTACATAATTCATAGATTTTTTCGCTTAGTATATATTAAATAATACAAAAATATTTGTGATATAACACATCACCACAGCAGTCGGAAGGAGACTAGGAGACTAATGACAATGTCAGCAAAACTGATCTTCCGGAAGCATATCGCGTTGAGACGTGTCCAAACTACGGTTTTTCACAAGCCGCCCGCGAGCCGCCGTTTGTGTATTCGTGCCCGTCCGCGTAAGTCGAAGCGCGCATTCTGGCACTAAAAAATTAATTGTAATTAATCCTTTTCGAATTGCACGCTTTTTTTTCCATACATAAATGCACAGATGTTTATTACGTTAATATCCTTAAAAAATTTTCATCCCAGAGGCGCAGAAATTAGTCAAATTTTTAATTGTTTATTAAAAAAAACTTATTTACAACAACAAAACATCAAGTTTCGGAACAAAAATAACGTTTTTGGAAAATATAATCCTTTATCAGTCTGCAGTTGAAAAATCATTGTAATTGGATACTTACTTTACGAGAAATGTGATAATTATTCAAGCGCTGCAAAAAACTTCGACTGTTAATAAAAGAAAAACTATTTGGAATTTTACAACAAAATTTTCTGAGTGTACTTCTGGATGATAGAACTCAGTCCTGGCTGAATTTCATCGCAAAATATTCACTTTGGTAATTTTGTGGCCCACTTGAGAAAGCCTTACCCATATATTAAATGATACAAGAATATTTGTGAGCTACTAAAAGTTTCAAACTTTTACAAAAACGCGAGTCCAAAAAGCCTTCAAATCCCATTGGATTTATCCCGTAATCGCCAGTAAGCCAAATAATTTTAGAGCCTATTTTAAGTTTTTATTTTTGTTGCTCGATCCAGCTTGTGATAACACGAGAGCGTTTGATTAGGTCTGTTCATGTAAAAATTATTCAGTAACTTGGCAGTACGTTAATTTCCGAGAATTCGCTCTTAAAGAGAAGAATATCAAAGAAAGTAGATGAACGCAAAACCAGTAACAATTTGCAAGTTTCACGAACAGCCAATTAAATTGTTGGCGGGAAATACCACAAAAATGCAGTTGAGTTATCTCGTATTAAATGAAAAAGAAAATAAAGCAAATAAAATGCAAAATAACGAGCTTAGCTATTTTCTCCACAATAATTTGTTCCATTCCATCATCGCTGTCAGATGAAGAACATTTTATTAGCAAATTTTAATTCGAGCTAATTTTTACTTTGCGATCAGCTGTTTTTCTCACTTGGAAATTCTTACAAGTAAAAATTTATTCAGTAAAAATTTGCAACTCCCCTCAAAATGAAATGTCATTTTGTTCTCTCACTTTCCCTACTTTGCAAGTTTTTTGGGTACATGAACACCAAAACCTGATAATTTGTAACAATTGTTACAAAATATTTGCTTCATGAAGAGTGGAATGTTCGTTTAATGTCATTTAACACGTGGATGTCTGCGTGGGGTCACTCGGGCGCCAAAACGAGTTTAAATGTAAATATCTTAGAAAATGTTCACTAAGCTACTACATTTGAGGATTATAATTTCTAGCCCCATATTTGTACAAGTGCTACAAAAATTAAGTTCAGCCGAACGGCGCTGGCGGCAAAACAAAGCATATGTGCCACTTTTTCAGACGCTAAGTGTGTACATGTCATACTGAACAAATATAAATAATAATTCAAGGATCTTTTAAAACTTAAACTAGTGGCAATAGGAGCAAAAAAGAAATATTCATTTGGCGATTCAAATAGGTACGAAATAGTTATGATAAAAAAAAGCTTTGTGATTTTATAAAAAGTGCTGTTTAAATTATCGAAGTTTAATCAATAACCACTGTGTCCACCCTGATTGTCATTCGATTTGGCAATGAATGTATACTCCTACGCCAGGTTTCTATGGGAGTGGAATACCATAGTGCTTGATTTTTTGCCATAAATCCTTCTCATTTTTTAACATTTCCTTCCCGTTTCGCTTCTTTAAATCTCCCCAAAGGTTTTCAATGGGTTTAGGTCGCGTGACTGGCCTGGCCAATCTATAACTTTAACGTTATTTTGTAAAACCCATTCACGTACTAACATTGAGGAGTATTTTGGGGCATCCTTCTTCTTCTTGATTGGCGCGACAACCGCTTAAGCAATTTTGACAGAATTTAACAAAGTACGCCAGTCGTTTCTTTTTCGTGTTAACCGGCGACAAGTGAAGTCAAGTCCTACTCCATCTGGTCTTTCCAACGCAAAGGTGACCTTCCTTCCACCAGCTGATACCGCATGGAATACTTTTGGAGCCGGAGCGTTTGTATCCATTCGGTCGACATGACCTAACCAACGAAGCCACTAGATCTGCACAATGTCAGTGCCGTCGTAATGCTCATAGAGCTCATTGTTTCATCGTCTGCGATACTCTTACGTACAAAGGTCCAAAAATCTTTCGCAGAATCTTTCTCTTAAACATGTCATAGTCCAAGCTTCTGCCCCATATGATGGGACGGGCATGATGAGAGCCTATAGAGGGTTAGTTTTATTCGTCGTGAGAGGGCTTTACTATTCGATTGCCTACTTAGTCCAAAGTAGCACTTGTCGGCAAGAGAGATTCTTCATTGGATTTCAAGGCTAACATTATTATTAGTGTTAATTCTGGTTCGTACATAACGTCTGACATTTCGCCCAGCATCCGTTTCAAATAAATTAGTTTTTGTTTCACCACTCCAAAGTATGTTATACCATTTTTTCATACCTCTGGTCCACACCATGACTTGTGCTCTTGAGCAAAACTTTACCTCTTCCATATATTTGCTGGTTTCAACAGAGGAACTTTACGAGCTATTCTGCCTGGTAGGTCCATGCTGTACAAAAGACGTCATACAGTTCTCACTGATACTGTAGTTGATTTCAGCTGCAATGGCCTTGATGACTAAATTATCAGTAGTGCAAGCCGTTTTCGTTTTGCCAATCAGTAGATTTTTTGGGCTAAAGGGCATTTAAAACAAAGTTTTTGGAGCATCCAAGTGACTCGGCGATAAATTTGTGCGATTGTTTTTTTGTTTTCGATGATCGACAACAAGCCTGCCCTCCTCAATTATTCAATGCTGCGCACGACACATTTTTGAAAGACATCCACTTAATTAGTTAAAATGCCTCTTTTAAAGTCCACGCAAAGTTACAGTTTATGAAAATAACTGAATCTGTGCAACCAATAACGCAACTTAATATAACGACTCTTTTAAATTCACAACGAAGCAGTGATGCCATTTATAAAAAAGCGAAATATCAATAATAGATAGTTTTAAATTTTCCCACAAAGAAATCGATCAATAAAGGCAGCGTACCTATTTTAATGGCAATAGGTGTATGTATGTCTGAAACTATTGTATATTAAGCTGATATCCACTGCTTACAGAGTAATATATTTGGTCGTCGTTGGTGTCGCTGCTGATACTATTTTTGTGTTCGCTATAGTAATATATAGTGATTTGTAGGTGTATATGTGAGGTCGTGATCGCACTAGTTGGCATTCGTTTGCAGCGTAAAGATCGTTTTTTATCTAACGTCAAAAATGTCTACGTTCGTCCCCAAAAAACAGTATTTGCGTGAAGGCATGCTTCATTATTACCTTTTAAAGAAAAGCGGATGAAGACGCATGTCGACATGTCTAACCCTTGATGATATGTCTAAGAGTTGGATGTTGACAGATCAACTGTCGGTAAACGTTTGCATGCGATGGGAATGGTCCTGAAAGCAGGTAAATGGGTGCCACAGCAATTGAAGGAGAGGGATATCGAGAGACGTTTGGTGACATGTGAGATGCTTCTTGAACGGCAGAAAAGAAAAGGTTTTCTGCATCGCATCGTCACTGGCGATGAAAAATTGATTTATTGTGATAGCTCCAAGCGTCGAAAATGTTGGAGCCGAAAAAAATATTCATGTTTCAAAGGAGTTCAACGCAGTCATAACATTGATTTGTAAAAGTGAAAAGGAAACATAAATGTTAGCCAAATTCAATAATAAAGGGTGTTTTTTTTAGAGGTTAGGTTTTCAAGATGAAATGAAATGTATATAATTTAATGTTATGGCCAAGAATTTAGCTTTATTATAAAGATAAGGGTTTGCCATTATGTTTTAAAAATGATTTCGGGCAAGTGACTCGAATAAATTCCAGCCGAGAGGCCCAATTTTCGACCACTTTTTGCAGAAATTGGGGCCGTATGTCAGCAATAACGCGCCGAATATTCTCTTCCAAGACGTCAATCGTCTCGGGCTTATCTGCGTAGACAAGCGACTTCACATAGCCCCACAAGAAATAGTCCAGCGGTGTTATATCGCACGATCTTGGAGGCCACGCCACAGGTCCACGGCGCGAGATAATGTGCTCACCAAAAGGTTCCTTCAATAAATCGATTGTTGCGTTGGCTGTATGGCATGTAGCGCCGTCTTGTTGGAACCAAAGGTCGTCCACATCAACATCGTTCAATTAAGGCACGAAAAAGTCATTAATCATGGCTCTATAGCGCTCTCCATTGACTGTAACATTATGACCGGCTTCATTTTTAAAGAAATATGGACCAATGATTCCCTCTGCCCATAGAGCACATCAAACAGTGACTTTTTGAGGATGTAACGGCGTCTCAGCAATGGCTTGTGGATTATGTTCACTCCAAAAGCGACAATTTTGCTTATTGACATACCCATTCAGCCAAAAGTGAGCTTCATCGCTGAACAAAATTTTCTTCGATGCGTCGCGCGAACCGAACCATTATTTTCGTAATAAATTTGCACGATTTGCAAACGTTGTTCAGGTGTAAGTCTATTCATTATGAAATGGCAAACCAAACTGAGCATAAATCAAGTGACAGCTGTCAAAAAGACCATCTACGAAAAAAGTAGTGCCAACTTGAAAACCTAACCTCTAAAAAAAACACTCTTTATATAATACATTTTGAAATCATGATGTTTACGTAAAGCTGCGAAAACATATTGCAAATTTTCCTTTTAATAGTAAAAATGCATAAGATACGACGCCAATCACGCCAACGACGAAAGTTTTGGGTGTGCGAATTATATTCAGATTGACGAAAACATGGGCACTTTCAGCTTTGCGCAAACTTGCAAGAGACGAGAAACAATTCAATAATGATACAGGGTTTGATTGAAAAGTAATAATTTTTAATTTTTTTTAGCAGTTTTATTAAACCTTTTGGCTTATACAACTAATATCCTTCAAAATAGGACCCTTGAGCGTCAATACACCGCTGGTAGCGGTCCTTCCACTGCAGGAAACATTTTTTAAACTCATCCGCGGGAATCGCGTTCAATTCGACTGTCACAGTTTTTTGGATCGCCTCGAGGGAGTCGAAACGCCTCCTCTTCAGCTTTCTTTTCAGGCGCGGGAACAAGAAGAAGTCCGGAGGGGACAGGTCTTGGCCAATGCAGAGGTGCAGAGGAAGGCGGTTCACATCTTCGTCTGTTTGCGTCGTCGAATGCCTTCCAGATCGCTGTTCGTCTTCGACGTCCTCCTGGCCTTCCTCGAACGACTTGTGCCACCGTTTTACCTGAGCACTGGACAGAGATTGGTACCCGTAAGCCTCCTTGAGTAGCCCAATGGTTTCGGTACTCGTTTTGTTTAGCTTTACGCAAAATTTGATCGAGTAACGTTGCTCCAACGATCGCTGCATTTTCGCCACTGCAAAATCCTAACACACTTTTAAAACAGCTTTCACGTGCGGTGCGATGTTGACTGCACCGCTGTTGCCAGCGAACTGGGACCGGTTTCTAGTGGAAGGGGAAGGTCCAACGATCATTTTCCTCCACCAACCGATTTGGTTTATCGCTTGGCAGACGCTCCGTGCGGGAAGGCTCATTACTTTTCAATCAAACTGGGCAAAAAAATCGTCCATTGCTCTGTGAAAATCATATTCTAGGGATCAAAGTAAGAAACTTTGCCGAAGGAATCATACCTCTAAAACGAATTCTGATGTCCCCCAATTTGGGTCGAACGAAAAATCCCACTTTGACCCATTTAGAGTGCTCCAATCGAATACGATTTTCACATAGGAATGAGCGATTTTTAAATCGACCCGCCCTACTGTATATATAATACATCTATTATTTTCAATGGTATTTATTAAATTTTCTTCAGTTTTGAAAAGCAAATGTAAGTAAGCAATCCTCTACTTAGCCTAAAACTCTCAAATGAAGCTAAACCAAGTCAAATTAAATGAACGACCGTTTCATGTTCAATTCCCAATGTCAAAAGCGCTGCAAATAGAACATTGAGCTATTTGAAACATCGCCGTACTTCAAGCGCTTCAAGTAGAACGGCTATTTGGTCTCATTTCATATACTTGTATTTTAGTATTGTTCTATTCATTTTTGACAGTTATCGAAGCTAAGCATCTGTATTGCGTGTGAGATGCGCTAGCTGTCGAATATGTTGTTGTTGTATCAGTTTAAGCACTGTGAAACTCATCTAACGGTAGGCCCAAGAAACATTCTGTTTCGGCGGGATGGGCCTAGAGGGAGAGTGCTGTTAGATAAGTAAGTTCAAGGGGCAGTAAATAAGATGTTACATGCCGATCATATCTTGAGTATACCTGGGCCCATTCTGGCGAAGTAGTAGTTTATCCTGCAAAAACATCCGGAGCGTAGTTCTGATCTGTAGAACGTAAATCTGTTCGATGGGCCTCATTTAACATATTAAACTTACTTTTCTTTTTTAATGCTGTAAAATTTGTCTAAATTCGAATTCAAAATATTTCATATACATACATATGTATGTAGATATCTATGTAGGTATGCCCTCCGCTTTCGTTCAGTATTAATTTATTTTGTGGTATTTCGACGCTATATAACGACATTCACACCACTATATAATAGTACGTTAGTCAACTTTTTTTAAGACACGAGTGCCAAAAATATAAATACATATGTATATGTGTATGTATGTGTACGTATTATCAAGTTATCAAGCACCTACGTACATCGACTGAAGAAGTTCTGTTGCTACTCCACTTTTTGTTGCGGTTGGTAGTCTAGACATAATAACCGACCTGATTATCTAAAATTTCGGAATACAATAAAAACAAGCGTCAATAATAAATATTCCGCGTTGTACCACGCTGTCTGGACGTGTTTGATCTGCTTTTTTGTTTGGTGCTATATTCATAGGGGGTACAGACGATGATCATCAGTGGCGGCTGAAATGGACTTTTTCAAAATACCGAACACTTATTAATTTAGCAAAATACTTAGTTCGTGTTGTATTTATAACAGTTAATTGTGCATTACTGCAAAAAGTGCTACATATGAGTATACACTCGTATATACAAACAAACATATGTTTGTATGTGGTGAAACCCTGAAAAGAGTACATTTTTTTCAATATCAAAATATTTATTATTACACAGAGAATGTTTCATTTTCAAATTTGTACGGAACCAATTGGATCAAGTTTTCGCATCTTAAATATGTATTTATTTTGACTTTTAACACGAAAACATTCAGAACGTCTTCTTAATATGAAAATCAGTATTATTAAATTAAACTGAAACTTTTGTTTTATATACAAGATGGCATAAAATTAATCATCCAATTTTCGTTCTCAATAACTTTTTTATTAAGTAAAAAAAATGATTTTCAGACAACGAATATGCTCGGCGACATGCTCGCTGTCATTTGCCACAGGCAGCTAGCGGCTCATATGTGGATTTGTGCTGATAGCGTAAAGATGGATAGTAAATACGCGGATGATGCGATGGCATTGTTTGTTATTTATGTCTGTTTAAAAAGAAAACGAGGGATTATCCGCTCCGATAAAGCTGGCCACAAACACGGCACAACTCCCAGCGATTTGTTGCAGTTCGGAGAAAATCCATCGTGTTTGTGGATTTTCTCATTTTTTTTACTGACCGTCAGAGTAGGCGAAAAAATGACAAGTGTTAATATAAAAATTGTATACTCCTCTGGAGCACTCATTTCGATATTTCCTTACAACGTATGTAATATGAGAATGATTGCTCCTATTTTGCAACCATTAATTCATCCAAACCTGTTTTTTTCTTTTTTTCGTTTTTTGCATCATCCGCTTTTTTATTTCGCATATTAATAGTACGACGATCGCAGCGAAATGATGGTTTATGGATTTGTGTACAGTATGTGCTGGGTATTGTGCCCTGTTTATGGCCAACTTAAGATTCCTTGCCCCAGTGCAAAGCTACGAGGAGTTGAAGTTCTTGACAAATAGTTCACCAATTATTTCTGCACGAAAGCCATTTAATCCTATAACTCGCTCAGATTTTCTTCCCTTTTTATTTCTCGGTTTTTTTTGCTAATGCTACCTCGTTTCAGACACTCAATTAACTGCACTATTAATTTCTGGCTCAAGCTTATTTTTTTCCGCCGGTCTGCACTTTGCTTGTCTGTTTGTATAAAGCAGCAGTCTAATTTACAAGTGTTAAATATGATTTGCAAAAATTATAAATCTTACGATAGGGTGATTAATTTTGCGCCATTGTATATTTAAAAACGTCAATTTTAGAATAGATTTGTTTTAGATAAAACCTTATTAGAAAGATTAAAGCTACATATCAGATAATTCGCACTGGCGGAAATGTTTTTTCCTCCATTTATTGGAACTGGAAAAGGTTTTCAGAAAAGTTGGTAGTGCCATAAATGATTTAGCCATTTAACATTTAATATGTCCACTTCAATAAATGAAAAATGAAATGTAAAGATGAAAATTAAAACTCGCATACTCTAGAATGCTGGGTAAATGACACACCGCTGGTACATGCAAGAAAGCCCTGCCTTCATCAGTGCATGGTTTTCTGAAAATTGCACAGCTTGACCTCATCAATTTTAATTTTTATTAACAAATAAGTGGCATTTGAGTTCACGTAAAAATTCTTAAAAATTTAAGAAAATAAAAAACAAAGTTGCAAATAAATAATATTTGGAAAGTAATAGCGATTTTGCCACCTAAAGATATCTCCAAAGAAGCAACACATGAAATGTCCAACGAATAAAGACAACATTGTAAAATATTATATAAGGCAGCCGAATGTCCCAAAATGAACAAACAAAGCTACCTTATTAAATCACCCTTTATTATTTTGCTATGGCAAAAGCATTAAAACGCCATCGAGCTGGCTTTGTGCTAACAATTCAAAACATAGAAAAAAATAAATGTATGCCTGTATGGATGTATGTGTTATATACATATAGAGTTATGAAAGTTTTGGTTTGAAAAGTTTTTTTTTAAATTGTGTTGATACAGTTTTATTTGAAACCTTTTTTTAACACTGAAAAAAAATCCATTATTTAAAAAAAATTGCAAAGTTATGGGGAAAGAACGCAACAACAGCGTTGACAAATGTCTACATACAGACCGAAGTTCCAGGCTTGTCCACTGATATGCTGTGTTGTGATAAGGTAAAGTTCCGTTTTTTCTTTCCTTTCATTATGTTTGCTGCTGTATTAATATGAAATTCAGTTGTGATTTGGACACTTAAGTATATGTTGATGTAGAATTGTATCCATCATTGTATGTATGTATGTAAAAGTAAATTATAATTGCCTTTCCTCCAAGGGAACTCTTCTCTTATAAAAGTCAATGGCTCTAGTAACAATATCTTGTATGAATTCGCCTTGGCAAGTGGCAGAAAGATAGCCAGTTTCGTATAAGTTTGAGTGAGAATGAAATACATAACATCACAACAACGCTTACACCGGATGCTTTGGATTTAGCCGAATCCCTCTTCCTATTTATGGTGTGCATCTTGCTGTTTTTTCACAAAACACAGTTTTATACCATCTCCGTCCGGCTGATGGTTTTTTATGAAGAGCTTTTTCCATTGCCTGCCGCAGGTCGACCCGACCACCATCAGAAAAAACTTTCTGTCTTATGGTATATCATGACCGAGTTTACGAACCGGACATTTGGTCTCTGTTATTCACACATATGATGCAAAATTGCTCAAATTTGGAATAAATGAACCCAAAAAAAAACTATGCCCATGCAAGAAAGGCGGTGTCACGCCCTCGATAACGTCGTATTAAGATTCGCCCAAACTTGGTGCACATATTTCTCTCAACCTCATTTCGATCCCACATAATTTTTATTGAAATCGAATAACCACTGCCAATTTGTATATATTAAAACTAAATTTCCGTTCGTCCGTCTGTCAGATGTTACAAGCTAGAACTTTCATGGTGCCAAAAATTAACAGCCAGCCCAAATTAAATTTTACTAAAATGTGCGAAATGTGTCTGAACTTTTTTGGTTGTTCAACAAGTTTTGCGGTTCGGTAAGAAAAACACAATTAAGGGCTGCAAATTACGCTTCCATTCCATTATCATTTGATGAAAAACGCTTTCCACGCATGAATGTTTTAGGTCTGGAAAAAATGGAATTCGCTAGGGCTCAAATCTGGTGAATACAATGGATGCTTCAACAATTCGAACTTTAATTCATGGATTTTATCCATTGTCAAAATGCTCTTGTGGCACGGTGCATTGTCCTGATGAAATATATTTTTTTTCTTTTGGAAACTGGGTCTTTTTTCACGAATTTGCTCCTTCAGCTAGTCTAAAAGGTTACAATAATAGTCAGAATTTATTGTTTTACCAGTTTGCAAGTAATCAACAAACAAAACTTCTTTCGCATCCCAACTGATGGTAACACTTTCTTGGCCGATTTTTGGATACGAACAACCAGGTTCCCACCACTCTTTAGCCTCTTGTCGCTTAGTCTCTTGTCTGAGAATGTCGCATTCGAATATGTTTTTGTTCCATTGTTAGCGAACGCGGCACCCATTCTGCACACAAATTTCTTAAACTCAATATTTCAGTCAAAATATTGCTTACACTGCCCAAGGAGATGCCTAGGGCTTATACTAAATCTCTTGCAATCACTCGACGATTTTCCAATACGATATTCGGTATTTTTGTACTTTTGCTTGTACGACCTCGTTTAAATTCAGCAATCCATATTTCTACTGAACTAATTGATGACGAAAAGCCCTTATACACTTTCAACATTCGTTCATAAATTTCCTTTGCTTTTGAACCTTCCAAAAAAAAAACAAATACTGTGATATGTCGATTCTAAATGGCTTCTAAACAAAGAATGGATTGACAAATTGAAATGAAATGAAACTTCACCTACGTTCATATGAAGAGTGTAGAAACATAATGAAAAAAATGTTGGCTAGCAGCAATACCCTCTCTTATCCAACCGCAAAACTTATTGAACAACCTAGTATATGGTCCCGGACCGAGTTTAGCCTCCCTTACTTGTTTTTCTCTTACTTGTTTTCCTCAACCCAATGCAGGTAGTTTCTAAACGCCTCGTTCAAAAATTACGTTTACCAACTTTGCGTTTTAAATTTTGTATGAATTTTTGTTAATGCTCATTTTAGTAAGTACAGTGCATTTTGAATACGACCACAATTTGTTGTGCACTTGTACCGACCTTTATCCTTGAAACGAATATAGGTACATTGATAACCTTAATTTTCGAACCTTCGTCATTCGAAACTACAATTAACGAACCTAAGTTTGGCATTAAAACAGCGCGAAAAATATTTCAATTTAATTTCTGATATGTGGTGGAGCTGGGGTGCGAACACATGACCCTGTGTTGCTGATATGTCTCAAGCATGACCAGACCTGTAGCCAGCCACCCGTGCTTTGTTGTTTTTATGTCATAATTGAACATGCACACAAATCAAATTACCACTTAAAAATGTACCAAAATTTGATGACAGATTTCCAATCAAGTGGGACGATGGCTAGACTAGATAGTATCGGCAAAATCGTGGGCATGTTTTTTTTTCATTTTTATCATTACTGCTGCTATTTATTTATTTATTATTATTTTTTGCCCACGCTGCTGTTTTGTGAGCTGAGTATATGAATGCAATAAAACCATATCACCGTAATTTACATACATACATATGTATGTACCGGATCAGGGATCGGCGAGAACTCAAGAATATGTGTGTATGTGCAGTCATGCGCAGAGCAGTTGGACTTTGTCCGTCTAGCCAATTTATTCTATTGCGTAAGACTCATTGGTCATAGCACTTGGTGTCTGACTGAAGCCATCCATGTCCCACATACGCCCTCGCCATTGGTTCGAATCCTGGCCGATTAGATTGTGGAACGGCGATGGCACTACAGCAGCTGGGCTACATTTTACCGCACCGCCAGAATGATAACACGCAGACCGTTGTGAGTCCTTGATAAGCACAAAGTTCACGCGAAGCAGGCGCCCAATACGCGAAGTCAGAAATACCCGACACGTCGATCAGCCACTACTACACGCAACATCACATGTTCATTCCCATGCGCACGTATGCATTTACTCTTATGTACATATGTACGCATGTAGTCTTATCAATGTATTTGGTAATACCACCAGCAACGGTCGGTTGCGGCGTAAATGTTCGCTAGTCGCTATCGTCTGCGAGTAGACAGCTAACCTAATCGTCTGCATATACGCTGGCAGTCTCAATTGCGCCACACCACACTCTACATACTAATTGGACTGTAGTTATCGCTGAGTTGAAGTGCCGGCCATTTAATCTATTGGGATTGCTCATTTCTAATCAGCACACCAGCGAACTACTCCGAACCGGTAGAAGTGGCTGTCTGAGTGATTGTCTATTTATATACTAGCAAATTTGTGGATTTGCGCTAAGTCTGTTCAAAATCGATGTTTCTGCACCAGACGCGATAGGCTGCTTTATAGAATAGACGAGCTGAAAAAAAATGTATATAAATACATATGTATATGTATATGTACATTATTATAAAGATGTACAATGTTAATATGCTTGTGTTTCGAAATTATTGTGAGATGTTAAAAAGATGTCCACAGAAAAGTCTGGGTCCGAGCTTTTTTTGCGCAGCGTAAGATTAAGCGAAATGTTTAAAGTAACACTTTTGTTTTATATGTGAAAAATGAACATGAATTGGTGTTTGACTTCCAACGGGTATTGACGCCAACGGTATAGTAGATTGGACAGACAGTTTGGTATATATATGTATAAGTATTTGAATGCAGGTTCGCTGTTTTGTATTTAAAGAAAGATTTAATGATGCAGAAAAAACAGTGACGAAGCTGTATTAGCATCGTTACTTTTCTGAACTCACAAAAAAATGTTTGGAGGAATAGACAAGGTAACCTGTTCCTTCTGAATACATACTTTCACACAAAGCGCCTCCTTAAACTGGTGAAAGAAAGCCTTCTCCAAACAAAAGATTATGGCTGTACATATATTACAGATGTACCTATGTGTGATTATTATTAATTGCCATTTAATTCAGTTAAAAATTAAAATAAATAGGAACTCCAGCTGTTAGGGCTATCAGCATTATATGTATTGTGCTTCATGATTTTTTCAATCCTTCTCCTACTTTTTCTTCTTCATTTTGTGAGCTTTTACTACTAGTACGATTTCTGTAAATAGTTCGGCTCCAACGTAACCGAGTACTTCCTAACGAATTCAGATTCATATTTTTTAAACAAATTTCTTTTTAGGTAATTAATAATAGAACTCTTATTTTCGCCAAGCGTTAGCAAGTGGCGCAATAATGAAGCAACTGGTATAAATAAACATATCTTGACAGCGTTGGAAAAGAGCTGTCTTAAATTACATTTGTTTGTAAAATAGTGAGTTATACCAGTTTTATGGAGTATAACCATTGCTCGATAACATTGTTGTAGCTTTCACATGCAAACTTTTCGTCAAGTGCGCCAAGCAGAGAGATAACGAGCAGAGAAATGGCGAATAGAAGAGGCCTACCATGATCCAAATCAGCCTTTAAAATGAGTTTTCGGAATATCTCGACCAGAGGGCAAAGTTTTTCCAGAAAGTTAACATATTTCCCGAATATGAACTAAATCGGACCATAAAAACGATTATTATTTATAACTCAATTAAAGCGCCACCTAGGAGCAGGCACAATTTTTCCAAAACTATTTGTTTTTAATACAGGGTGGCTGATGAAAGCCGCTACCAAAAAAAAATTGAATAACTTTTTTTCTTTTTAAGTTATCTATTCCATTTTTGTTTAGTTTGCAGATTGATCTTTAAAATTTATTAAAATGGATAACTGGGACACGCAAACAAGAATTTGGATAGTCCGCCGCTATCACGCACTGGAGTCCGTAGTTTTGGTACAGAGAGAGTACAGGCGGATGTTTGGCGGCGATCCCCCGAGCAGATGGACCATAATGAGACTGGTGAATAATTTTGCTGAGCAAGGAACAGTCGCAAGAAGACCTTATCATCGAAACCCACCAGTTCGGACGGAGGAAACGATCGCTGCTGTAGCTGCAGCTATACAAAGCAATCCAAGGGTTTCAACAAGAAGCTTATCTGCTCAACTTGGTGTTAGCCGACAGTCTTTGCAAACAATAATGCACAAAGATTTAGACTTATTTCCCTACAAAATTCAAATGGTTAACAAACTGAATGCAGCAGACTTGCCGATTCGCTTGGAATTTTGCCAGAAGATCCTGCAAATGGTGGAAGAAGACCAAAACATGTTAAACTGCCTTTTCTGATGATGTCTGATGAGGCCCATTTCGATTTAAACGGCAATGTGAACAAACAAAATTGTCGAATATGGAGTACTTCTAACCCACAGATACTCCACGAGACGGAATTGCATCCTCTTCGCGTGACAGTGTGGTGTGCGGTTTCTTCACGCTGTATTGTCGGGCCTTATTTTTTTGAAGAAAATGGTCACACCGTTACGGTTACTGGAGACCGTTATTTGAAAATGCTGAAAGAATTTTTCTATCCAGAACTACGCCGAAAGAGAATTCCTTTCAACTCTGTGTGGTTTCAATAAGATGGGGCAACGTCTCACATAGCCCAGACTGTTATGACAGAGTTGCGACGAAAATTTCCCAATAAACTGATTTCAAGAAACTCCGAATTTCGTTGGCCCCCCAGGTCGCCTGACCTTACTGCACCTGACTTTTTCTTGTGGGGTTTATGTAAACAAGAAGTTTATAAAACAAAGCCAACAAATTTGGATGAACTAAAACAATCCATTCGGGCAACAATTGCGGCTATTCCTGTCGCAACTCTCAAAGCAGCAATGAACAACTTTTTACTAAGATGCCGCACTTGTGTCAACGAGTATGGGGGCATTTAAATTCAATTATTTTTAAAACTAGTTAAGCTACATTTAATTAAATTTAATGACCTTCAACTTGAAAAAAAATAAATGAATTCCATACACTAAAAAAAAGTTATTTGAGTTTCTTAATGTAGCAAAATTCATCAGCCACCCTGTATTAATTAATTAATTATTAAAAAATATTTAATATATTAAAAACAGTTAACAATCAGTAAGTTTCGCTGATTTGTCACCTTAACGCTAATGTATTTCTTGATAAGAAATTTATTGTATCAATCTGAAGAACTTCTGTATATCTACACGTAATAATAAAAAGAAATCCAATGCTAATCCTCCTCACGAGGGGCGCAGTCTGCGTGACGTACATACCAGTATTTCTTGTTTTCGTGTCGAGTTATGAAAAACAAGATTTAGTGGAGGTTTAGAAATGTTCAGCTACCGGAAAAATTCATCGTCAATAATTTAATAAGGTAGTATAGTTTTCTTAAAAGCGAAAAGCGAGTCTAATATACCTACATACCCTAAATAAAACGTTATCTTTATTTATTATATTGATAAGTACGAGTATCTATCCGTGGCCGTCATAGCTGCGTCGATTTTTTCTGATTACAAGCCATTCAGTCATTAACAAGTACGACACCAAATATGGGCATGAATCATTAAATGAAAAGTAAGAGTTTTAAAAAAGGTGTGACAATTAAATAACGAGACTGACGCTGTTACACAGTTAATTTTGATTTTATATACGTACGGATCGACCCCTTTGCGCGAAATTTTCTCATGTGTCAAAAACCCAATTTTACGGTTTTTTTACTTACCAACTTTATATGTAATTAGATAATGAACTAATATGACTAAAGTAGAGGTTTTCCCTTTAAAATATTATACTTTTGCGAAGAAAACCCAATATTTCGTCTATGAGAAAATATGCATTGTTACATACAATAAAACATTAAGTAAAATTTTGCCGCAAATGTAAGGATTTAAGCTGCAGTATTTTCCATCTGATGCGTTATAAAATGTAGAACAAATTTGCGTTAAAAAGTTAAGGGGGTCTTCTGGTCTCGAGGCCCTGAAATGAAGGGTTTTTTTGGGGATTGATTGTGACAAATCCTGTGAATATTTAAAAAAAAATTTTTTTTTATTTTAAAGGTACATGTCTTGGCTTTTAAAAAATCGTTTTGACTTTGAAAAAAATTAACACCCGCGACCTTGAAATGGCGCTGAAGACGTCCACCTCCAAACGAAACAGGTCTCCATTTTGGTCACGGTTTTTCCACCTGGGTAATCAGAAAGCAAAAATTAGATATGCGTTGTCTTCAGAGTTGCCCTGGTTAAGTTTTCCCGTGACAGATTTTTTTTTTTTTAATTTTTTTCAAAAGTTATGCAACAATTTGCAAAAAAAATTTTTTTTTGCTCATTTTTTGAACTTTAAAAGGTTATAAAAATGGAATGAAAAAAAATTTCAAAAATCGTACACGGGGAAACTTAGCGGTAAGTTTTCCGAACCTTTTAAGACCAAAACCATTGAAATCGGAGTATAACTACTATGAAAAGTGTGACCAAAATGCTTAAAAAACACGATTTTCGGGGAAACGCGTTTAAAGATAAAGTTTATGATAAAACGGCCGGAGGAGGGTACACTTCGGTGCCCAGAAAAATGTGAAAAAATGCGATTTTCAAAAAATCCTTTCTGTGGCGTATTCTCGCATACACATACAACAAAATTATGCAAAAAAAAAATCGATTTTTTTTTCGCTGGAGACCAGAAGACCCCCTTAATATCGAAAAAGTGCCAACTACGATAATTTCGCGAAAAGGGGTCGATGTGTATGTATGTATGGTATATGTGCATACTTACAACAAACATACAACCCAATATGCGAAACTCCCACTGGATGGTTCAACACTTGACGGGGAGCAAAAATACCATCACCTTTTGACAAATTTATGAACGAATGGTGATGGCCTTCTTAATAAAATACCATACGTATGTAAAGCGTATTAAACAAAGTGAAATAATTATTTTTGTGGTAACTTTTATTTAAATGGCGGGAGGAAAATCCACAAAACGCCAGGGTACTCCACCGTCTGGGAGATCACTGGTGTGTCAGGCAATGCTAAAATTCAATGTTAGCTTCTTTAATGAACGAAATCGAATTTAATTTACTGTATACTTTTCATTTGCATGTGATTACACTGATTGAGAGTCTTTGTAGTTATCGAATAGTTCATATTTACACCTTATTGGGTCTCATTTGTTTCATTTATTTCTTGGTTTACTACTTGCCGCGTATGCATAAGAGTTCACCCTCTGAATCGATGGCATGAATCATGTGTAAGTAACTGCCGTCGTAAGTGCTCCCAACCAATACTCTGTTGATAAGTTTTATATCTTTAACATCGAGCTTACAGTTTTTGAACCAGATCTTTGCTGATAACTTTGTGAAAATTTGTGCAAAAAGGTTAGGTCGATTTCTTGCAAATGACAGAAATCCATTGTGCCATTCCGAGAAAATGTTACTGCGAATCATTCTCAAAGCTTCTTCAACAGGGTATTGAACTGCGATGACAGTGCCATTTTCTGCTGCTTCTTTTGCGATTTGATCTGACTTTGCATTAATAAATAAGTATTTTACGTACGCTTATTTGACACCATGACAATATATAAATATATATATATATATTAATTGGCGCGTACACCCTTTTTTGGTTTTTGGCCGAGCTCCTTCTCCTATTTGTGGTGTGCGTCTTGATGTTGTTCCACAAATGGAGGGGCCTACAGTTTCAAGCCGACTCCGAACGGCAAATATTTTTTATGAGGAGCTTTTTCATGGCAGAAATACATTCGGAGGTTTGCCATTGCCTGCCGAGGGGCGACCGCTATTAGAAAAATGTTTTTATTAATATTGGTTTCACCGATATTCGAACCAACGTTCTATCTGTGAATTCCGAATGGTAATCACGCACCAACCCATTCGGCTACGGCGGCCGCCTATGACAATAAACACTTTATTTATTTGTTTACATTAACCCGTACCTGAGGTATCAAAAGCGACTTGTTTTACATATTCAAAATATGTTATACGAGTATAGATATTAGTACGGTAAAATATAGGCAAACATTCCATTCACAAGGTCATAATTATTTTAACAAGTGTTCGGCATTATTTTAACTTTTTTTTCGAAGGAATGCTTTTTTCATTTTAAAATTTAATTATTTTTAAATTTCAAAAATGAAGTTTTTTATTGGAAAAACAAAGTATAAAAGGGTTAAGTCAATGCAGGCCGAATAAAGCGCGATCCACACAAACGTGCCGGTCAGGGTTCTCTACCTATTTAATATATTAGCACGTACGAACCAATGTACGCATTCGTACTATCGGTAACAGTCCCGTTTCACTTCGATCCCGTACCAGCCCCGATTAGTCTCAAAGAAATTTTTGCTTGAGCGAGACCGGACCTGTAACGCATGGTCGTTAGTGTGAATGCCCTACTTTGCCGTTCAGTCAGATTTTACCTACCAAAACGTGCTAATAACGAAAGAAATGTAGACTTTTGAAAAAGGTAAATATACGTCAAATATAGGATGGGCCATGTAAAATTTGCTTTTTGAATCGGCTATAAAAAAAACGAATCAATTTTTTTCAAAATTTTTTTTTTATTTTGAAGATTGAACGTTCTCATTTATGAATGAAAAATAATATCGTTCAAATGACTGCTTTACAGTAGGCCATTCGATCAACCAAATTTTTAAGCACATTTTCGATTGTTTGGGCTCCAATTTCATGAATGGCAACTTCGATTTTGTGTTTTAAAGCATCAATCGGCTCTGGATGGTTCGTATAGCATTTGCCCTTAACGGCTCCCCACAAAAAATTGTCGAACGGGCTTAAATCACAGCTCCGAGGCGGCCAATTGATATCGGAATTTCGGCTGATTATTCGGTTTTCAAAAACCGTAGCCAAAAGCTCGAGTGTAACTTTGGCAGTGTGACAAGCTGCACCGTCCTGTTGAAACCAAATGTCGTCCATGTCATCCTCTTCAATTTTTGGAAACAACTCATTGAGCATGTCACGGTAACGCTCGCCATTTACTGTAACCGCAGCTCCTCGCTCATTTTCGAAAAAAAAATGGCCCGATGATGCCGTCAGACCAAAAACCGCTCCAAACAGTGACTCGTTGTGGATGTATTTGCTTCTCTACAGTAACGTGTGGATTTTCTGAACCCCAAATCCGACAATTGTGCTTATTGACTTAGCCACCGATGTGAAAATCAGAAAAGAAGAAGAAGACTCACCTCTTTGGAAATAGGTTTTCAATATTTCCCAATTTTGTTCAAGCGTATAGCGCCCCATTTCGTAAATGTCAAACCTTTAAGTAAATTATGAACACATTTGACATATCATTTGTGTTACCATTCTCAAAAAAATAGGTGGTTCAAAAAGCAAACGCTATATGGCCCACCCTGTATAAATACGTGTATAAAGAACTTATTTTACTTAAAATTATGTGGATGCATATCCAGTTACAGACTTATGGAAAAAACTACATACTAATTATGTATTTATATTAACTGAAGTAGTCGGAAGTGCGTAGGTTCAAATATCCATGCATGAATCATCAAATGGTAGAAAGATTTTAGTGGTCAGCCAATGGCACACTTCCGAGAGTATTTCTGCCATGAAAAAGCTCCTCATAAAATATATCTGCTTTCGGAGTCGGCTTAAAACTGTAAGTATTTCCATTTGTGGAAAAACATCAAGACGCACGCCACAAGTAGGAGGAGTAGCTCGGCCAAACACCCAAAAAGGGTGTAAGCGTCAATTTTATATATTTAAGTATATATGTACATATATAATTTTATCTTCTTTATCAAGAATGAGAGATATAATAGCTAATTCTTCAATCAGAAAGTTAAACGATACTTTCGGTCGCAAAAAATATGAGCAACCAATTAAAAGACTTTTGTCTTGATGGAGCGAAACTGAACTGTGAAGTGAGTGAGAACGTATACTCGTACTGTGAACGTGATGGCACTTTACCAAACCGAGAATGGACCGAAACCGAACCGTAACCGGCACGATGGCGTGGATCGGGCCTAAGCGTATAGAAAAATTAATTGTCATATACTTATTTCACTTTGTTTAATACACTTTGTATATACAATATGTAAATAAGAAGAACAACAAAGCGGGTACAAAGTACACATTGAAAAAGTTGCGTGTTTCTTAGCCGCATTATGCGCCGGTGTGAGTGTACTATATTGGCGCTGAAGTGCGAGCTAAGCCTAAGTCAAACGATTACTATGATTTGTTTACAGAAGCGAGAATTGCTGCCTTCGAAAGAAAAAGCTTCACCTTAAGCAACTGGCGGTCCCTGGCTTTTGGGCATACGTGTTTCTTCTATAGCTGTCTCAGTTTATCTATTTAAAAGCCACAGCCCTACAAGTGAAAACATTTATTGTTTTATTTAACAATAATACTTCCGATTTATTTTAATCAAAACTTTCCGCTTCGAAACTCGGGTTTAAAATTGATGGTGATTGAATTTGTTTAACTATAATTTAAATGGCGGAATGAAAGTCCACAAAACGCCGGGGTATTCCACCGTCGGTGAGATCAAAAACTGTATTTTGTCACAAAACTGTACTCGTCTGTATCGTTATTACGGCAGCTTCTTCCTATTTGAGTTTATATAGCCCGACGTAAAGATGTATTTCGACATGGAACTGTACTTATCTATGCCGTTACTACGGCATCTCGTTATTTTTATTTCTAGTTTTATTTCAGTTGAGCTGAATTGTTTTTTATTTCAAATCGTTGGTTTGATATATTTCTTTTTCTTGCATTTCGTTTTCATTTATAAATTGAAGTTTCTTTTGATTTTTAAAGTGTTTTTATGTTGTGTCGTGATTCAATTATTAAAGGTTTGCTCACTAGTGACATTCGATTTTTGACACTCCCTTACAAAAGGTATTTAAGAAGGTGAATAAAGTGAAAAATATTAAATCTTTTGTAGTAAAAATGGTACCAAAAAAGAATTTTCTTACTTAAATGGAAACAAACTGCGAATGATTCAAAAAATTAATTTTAATTAATATTTGAATGTAATGAATTTATTAGCGGAAATTGCCAAGTCTAATATTATATTAAAACAAGAAATTATTTCACTTACATAATCCAAGATTTTATTTTGTGAACTAATTTTTAAATTTAAAATCGATCGCAAAGTTGCGAAGTTTCGCCAATATGAAACTATTTTGTTAAAAATAAATAAATAATTGGTTCGTACAATTCTGTTAGGTATTTGACCAAGATCCTGCTCCTATTTGTAGCGCGCGTTCCACAAATGGAAGGGCCTACAGTTTTAAGTCGCTTCTGGTAGATGGTTTCTTATGAGAAGCTTTTTCATGCTGGTACTGTGCTTTGCTAAGCCTCCTCTGCACACTTCATCCATCCATGGGAAGGTGGGCTCATTGGAAATAAGTTCCGTCAATCCCAATTTTTTTATAATAAGGTATGCAATGTTATCGATCGCGTCGGGACTACCCAATTATTCTCCCTGTCGTAACTCTTTGGGAAATGCTAGCTCTTTGCAAAACATAAATTCCGTCTAAATCATCACATCATAAGAAATAAAGCTTTGTAAATTCACCACTCATCGATCTCGGTTAAGCGGTATGTATTCCATGTCATACTACCATAGTCCTGAACATATCGATGAAAACTCTTTAGCGAGTTGTTGCTCGTAAGCAGACCATTTTGAAAATGAAATGTGTCTTCTAAAAATTTTACTTTTCCTCCACTTTTACTCAAAATTAGGGCTAGCTCACTAGGGCTAGCAGCAACCCAGTATCTTGCTAAGGGAGCCGATTTGTCAAGAGAGAACGAGAAAGCTTTTTATCACTGAATCATGATCTTGTCTGAGCTCGGCTTCGAAATTAATTAATTTAATTATTTTTTAACCGATACTTCTCTGCGACCTTCTTATCGAGATGCCATTTTGCGGCTGTGTCGAAAGAACCTTTTAGATTATCGGCCGAACGTCGTTTTGCATGTCAAAACAAGTCTTTGTGGTGGCTTCTACGTCCGAAAAAAAAATAAAATTAAAATAAAACTTTCAGTTAAAAACTTGCTCACAACTTAACGACAATTTTGATGAAAATTTTTCCTTAAATCCTTAAATTATTGTAAATTTTGTACAAAGTTAGGAACTAAGATTTATGAGGTGTTTGTTATATGTACAATGAACTACGTATTTTTTATAAAAAATTAACGAAAGAGCTTAGCATGGAAAGCATGGAAAATATTTAAAAAACGTGAAATGACTTAATTATGTCACCACAAGTGTACACACAGACATAAATACGTATGTACATATAGTTATGCTACAAATGCTCGGTAATCAAGACAACTTTATGGCTGGCGACACACTTGAAACACGCGTGTTTGTTATAATTACTACTATTATTATTTATTTATTAATGTTTTTTTTGGGAGATTAGCATGCGTATCCATGATAGTCGCTATATGACTACAATAAAATATTATGGGGTTAATTCGAATTCAATGACATTGTTTTAACACCAGAAATGAAAATTTATTTTTCAATAAAAAAATATATGAAAAAATCACCGACTGCTTTGCACTTTAGTACCACAGCGCTGAAAAGTTCTATACTTGGGGTTTTTCGCCAAACCATAAGATGGGTGCCGTAATGGCATGCTTGCCGGCTTCATTTCCATATTCATGCATGTATGTATGTGCGTATGAATGTTTATGTTTATGTATGAATGTACCATCGTATCAGTCGGGGGTTGTTATCAGTGGCAAAGTTCAGATCTGGCAGCTGAAAGCGCAATTTCTATAAACTCGCCTGAACCGGTTAGGCATTCTGAAAATACTATAACGGTACCGCATAATCGCAAACAAATAATAAACGCCTGTGCATATGTATGTGCTATTTACAAATTTATTTACATATGTACATATCTATGTGTATATTTTGTAACTTTAATATTACAGGCAGCTTCCTATTAATGCAAATCATCATAGTCATTAATTTATAAAGCATTTTCAATGACAATGCCCAATATGTACTTACATCCACATGTACATGCATGCACTTCATCGCTTCGATGGAATCCATGAACATTAAGATTTTGCTACGAATTGTAAAAGTGGTCTATTATAAATACTTATACATATGTAAATACTTATACAAGTATGTAAAGAGTGATCAATTTAGAGGTATCGGATTTTAAATTAAAATAAAACAATTAAAATTCAAATTATTATTATTTTTGTGTAGAACCATTAATGGCATTCATTTTTTAAAGACAATCCCTTTCAAATGTTGGCCGCAACGGCACCATAATTCGGCCATCCGTAAACACCAATTTTGAATGACTCGTTGGAGGACTTCGGTCGGTATCTCTTGGATAACTTTAGTAATGTTGGCTTCCAATACCTTAATCGAAGCTGGTTTATCCGCAAAGCATTTAGAATTTACATACCCCCACAAATGACAGTCCGAAGGTATGATATGGCACGACCTTGGTGGCCAATCCACTGATCCGAGACGGGAGATAAACTGTTCACCGACACGACGACGCAGTAAATCCCTTGCTCCACTAGCTGTAATGGCAAGTAGCGCCGTCTTGCTGGAACCAAATGGTGTGGAGATCACGGGCTTCAATTTCCGGCATCAAAAAGTCGTTTATCGATTTTGTAAACTATATTATGTTGAGGCGTAAGTCTTTCCATAATGAAATGTCAATGAATACTAAAATAATTATGTATTTAGTTTGACAGTAGTCACGAGTTATCTGTCAAAACACCCTCCAATCTGATCCCCCTTTATAATAAAATCCTTGTCATCGCATCTAAAATTCTCTATTTCAAAACAATCAGTATTGCTGTTATTGGTTCCAAAGGAAAGATGGTATTGATATACTATAGGTGGGCATGGGAATAAGTGGTTCGTACAGACTAAAATCATAAAAGCCTCATTATTGGTGCTCATTTAATAACTGTAGGAAAAATTTCATTTTGGGGTTCTTCTGCATAAATCTTACGTTCCAGAGATTCATTCAAATCAGAGCTGCAAGATGGTGATTACGCAAACATAAACTCATCAACTTATCTTATGGATTTGTTAAGAACCCAACGTGCACAAATGTAAATTATCCGTTACTGCCTATGTATTCTCCCGTTCGCCACATCTATTAGAACAAAGTATGAATAAGTCTCACTTTGGTGGTTAGCTCACCATATAAGCAAGTGAATTCTAATTGCACTTGATTTAAAAAGTCGACATAATTAAATGGAAAAACGACTAATAAATCATCGCATGTGCACATCTCAAAATGGTATTTTTAAAAGTAGTTTTAGTCGAGAAGCCGTTGACACTTAAAAAATACATTCCTACACTTCCAATGCGTACCGTAAGTCAAAATTCTTCTTCTTCTTGATTGCGACAGCGATAACGGCTGAAGCGACTTTAGCCGAGTTCAACAAAGCGCGCCAGTTGCACACACCCAGTGAAGCCAAGTCTTTCTCCACCTTCCATCTTTCCAACGTAAAGGAGGTCTTCCTCATCCTCTGCTATCACCAGCAAGTACTACATCGAATACTTTCAGTGATGGAGCGTTTATATCCATTCGAATGGCATTGCTTAACAAGCGGAGCCCCTGGATTTTTATTCACTGCACTATATCTACGGGCGGCCGCCGTAGCCGAATGGTTAGTGCATGACTACCATTCGGAGTACATAAGTTCGAATCTCCGTGAAGCACCAAAATTAAGAAAAAGTTTTTTCGGTAATATCGGTCGCTTCTTGGCAGGCAAAGGCAAACCTCCGAGTATATCTCTGCCATGAAAAATCTCCTCATGAAAAATCTCTGCCGTTCGGAGTCGGCTTAAAACTGTGGTCAGAAAATTAATTTTATTCTTCCGCTGAACGAAAAGAACGCGACCACCCAATGCGTTTTCGCTTCGCTTCAAGGGCTTGGGATCGACTTGAAGAAAATGAAGACTTTTACCGAAAAATCATATTTTCGGATGAAGCTCATTTCCATCTCGGCGGGTATGTTAACAAGCAAAATTGCCGCATTTGGGGCTCAGAAAACCCGCCACACTCGAAGAAAAGCCGATACATTCACAACGAGTCACTGTTTGGTGCGGATTTTGGTCGAGAGGCATCATTGGTCCATTTTTCTTCGAAAATGAGCGAGGAGTGGCCGTAACCGTCAATGGAGAGCGTTACCGGGCCATGTTGAACGAATTTTTGTTCCGAGAAATTGAAGAGGAGGATGTTGGTGGCATTTGGTTCCAACAAGAGGGCGCTACTTGCCACACAGCGAATGCTCCGATAAATCTTTTGCGCACTGTCTTCGAAGATCGCATTATCAGCCGAAATTCTGATATCGTTTGGCCGCCTCGGAGCTGCTATTTGACGCCGTTGGATTATTATCTTTGGGGTGCCGTCAAAGACCAATATTATGCCAACAAACCAGCAACAATTGATGCACTGAAGAGCAACATACGCGATGTCATAGCTGAAATACAGCCGCATACAATCGAAAATGTGTAGAAAAATTGGACCGATCGTATGGGATGGTGCATGGCTAGCCGAGGCAGCCATATGAATGAAGTTGTGTGCCATCATTAACCGGAAGGATTGTACTTCAAAATAAAAAAAACAGTTTGGAAAAATATTGAGTAGTTTTTTTTATAGCATTTTTATTCCGTAAAGTTATATGGCGGACCCTGTATACACTATATATAGGCATCGCCGTAAGGCTCATACAGCTCATTTTTCCATCGTCTGGGCAAATCGCCGTCGCCAACAGATAAAGGTCCAAAAATCTTCCGCAGAATCTTTCTCTCGAACACTCCAAATCCTAACGCTTCATCTGATGTAGTCATTGTCTATAGAGAGACTTATAAAGTATGATTTTTGCCTGTCGTAAAGGCAATTGAGTAGTAAAATTGCCTACTTAGTAAAGGGTTTTCCAATAAGAGGTGTTATTTTGATATTCAAAGAAAAATGATATTTTTTAATATAAATGATCGGATGTTTATTTCATTATAAAGAGTGGAAAATAATGACAAAATGACCACCACGACCAGGCTTACAGGGCAATGTCCTTTTCATGAAATTTTCCTCAACCGAATTGCAAAGTGGCTGCCCGAATTCCATCTTTGAGGTCTTGAATCGACCCTGTGCTGTTGGCGTAGACCTTCTCTTTCACGTGGCCCCAAAGAAAAAAGTCAAAAGATGTTAAATCACAAGATCTCGGTGGCTAATTGTGATCAGCTCTTCGAGAGATAACACGGTCCGGAAACTTTTCCCGTAAAAGATCAATGGTTTCGTTGCTTGTATGGGACGTAGCGCCTTCTTGTTGAAAATAAACGTTGTCCAGATCAATACCATCCAATTCCGACCATAAAAAATCGTTAATCATCTCTTGATAGCCTTTTATATATTTAAATAACACCTCGCAAGCAATTTCTCCCAAATCTCACTGACTGCTCGTTTTCGACTGTACCTGGCAGCAGTTTTAGCAAAGCGAGCTTGTGCATGATTACCATTTGGTTGGTACCGGTTTCAATGCCCGCTGCAAATATGGAAAATTAGGAATAGGAAGTGTTTCTCTTATAGCAAACGTCACATTTTGGAGGGGAAGCTCGGCCTATTTAAGTCACAATATATTATTCTAGCACTAATACTAAAGATTATCAATTTTTTATTACCTGCCTACTGGTTCGCGAAGCTTTGGTGCTAAAATGGTGCTAAAAATAAGCCAATTTTATATGTCTGCGAAAATAGACGTAGCAATTATGGCCGTCTGCAAAAACAAAACGAGTTATACAAAGAAATTTGATAAGCTCAAGCGCTGGAGACGGTAGACGTGAAATCCAGACAAAAAATCTTGTTTTCTGAAAATAAAATTATCTTTAAATTCCGTGAGAGTGAAAGGATTGAGAGGGTTATGGCAAACCACCACCTGTTGGGCTGACTGATTACATCAATGGGAAAGTGAATGTATGTACATATGTACATACATACATATGTACGACTACGCATGGATTTGCATTTGCATCGCAGAGCGAGAGATATGACTTCGTTGCAATGATTCATTATTAAATCGTACGGAAATTTACGAAATTTAACGAGGCGACACGGCACATATAAACGCAGATCGTATGCGTCGGCTACCAATAACAATCCCCTCAGCCGCAGCTGGTGTTTACTTTCTACGATCAAATACTCCGCGTGGTTCGACTAAGAGTTAAAGCAGACGTATGATAAGACTTCTAGGTTGGTCTACGCGTGTAGCAAACAAACAAAAAACCAGCAATAAAAAAAGTATCAATAAACAAGTGTGCGACTCGCAGGGGTAAGGAGCGTAATGCCAATTTTTATGGTCGGTGTTATTTTATTTTAATATACTGTCTGGGTGGTTACTGGACTATGGCAGCGCGTTGTTCTTGTTTAGCTTTTTGTTGGTAGTTTGTGAATTTCAAGCTCATTGCCGTCACGTAGCGGTGTGGTGTGTTATCGGAGATCAGAGTTACGTTATCGTAGATCAGCATACACAAAACGAACACACGCACGGACCGCATTTCTGCGCTCAACCGCCCGCCACCCACTCGAGCAGACACCCCTATGAATTCCTGTGTTCTAAAAAGTCAAACACAAAAATCAAATGACAGACCCACATACACATTCATACATAGTCTCATTGTAGTCATGTTTGTTACCTTGTCGCCGACCCCTCATCGCTCTACCGTACCAAACCAGCAGCAAAGCTTTAATTTGTGCTTAAAGCAGGCTGAGGGCCCCTCGCAAAAATGACACTAACAACCAATGTACAGCAGATGACAACAACAATGCCAACAGTGACAAAGATGCCAACTTATTTACTCTTGGCCTCACGTAGCGCGATAATAAGCAAAAGCGACCGCACATGCGTATTCATACACGAGCTTGCACAGTTAAATTTGGGTTTATGTACATGGGCAGCCGCCGATAAGCAGATAAGATCGACCCACCATTCGATGCGTGAACAGGTGAATTAGTTTTGAAAGGAATGCGATGGCAAGTGCGTGTAATCAGCTGCCTTTCCCGCAATGTTTTCGCATAAGAGTTCCCGTTAAGAATAGCCATTCACCCCACCCTATTGAATGTCTGCCTGATAGCCATAGTGCTAGCCTCTCGCCACTCGCGCTCCCCCGCTGGCCTGTCTGATTTAATAAACGCTCCATACATTCTCTACAACTACTCGCCGTTCAGTATGTAGAAGGTGGCTGATAAGATGTATGATTCTTATCGCATACGCTCGTGCTTACCCATATATGAGAGCATTCGCTAACAAACGCACTCAGTTGTCGTGAAATCGCCCCACACAACGGTTCTAAGAGTATAGTTAAAAGAAAATCAAATCAAATTAGACTCCAAATCGCAAAAAGTTGAAAACTAAAATAACTAAAAAAATAAGCAAAAACTATAAAACCTGCTACACGATGGCAGTACAAAATTCTCAATTTCCCAGCAGTGGCCTTAACTCTGTCTTCGTGCCAACGAGCGCTTACTACCAGCACCTGAATGCCGCCTCTGCCGCTCTAGCTGCCTATGAGGGTTGGACCCATTTGGACTTTCTGTCGACACATATAGCTCACTCGCCGTCCGCGCCACCTGATGAGACGCTACAAATGCACCACTTAAGATTCCCAACACCGCCAATAACACCACCATATAATATTAGCGCATACAAGCTAGCCACCCGTCCACATACAACGGCCACACGTACGCGATCGGTCATAATGAAAATTGGGCAGGATCAATCGGATAGTAGTATGCCACCAACACCAGATCATGCCGATGATATTGCTGTGGATATTGTTGGATTGGATGACGCCGCTGCTAACACTGAAGCGCTGCACCATGAAACTGGTATAACGATGACGACGTCAACCACTAGCAGCGCCAGCTCGACCCCAAAACGCAGTGAATACGTCTGCGAATGGAGCGGTTGTGACAGGTGAGTTGAAGCAATAAAAGCAACAGTAATAAATTAATCATTTTTCGCTTACTGCACCTTGTAAGAAATTAAACTACTTCCTACACTGATAAGAGTCGTCATTTTTCGACTTATGTATGTATTTACATACAACCATAACCTTACCTGTGCATCGACACACACACTATGTAGTCTGACACACACTACAAAATATTTTTCATTGACGACTTGAATTCCTTGATATGGACTATAAAACATATACATGCAGCTTATGTACATACATATTTGCATATACATATATTTGGATTTAGTCATTCGCCGTTAACTTACACTTTTTTTAATTACATCTAATAAATTCGTCCATTCGCTTTTTCTATAACCAATCCATATTAAAAAAGCTACGTTCCTTTCATATTTCGATATGAATATTTACTGAACCTCAACCTTTTCCGTTCTGCTTATTTTATTACAGAGATCACAGCACCCTCGAAGCATTAGCCGCTCATGTAACCAAAGTTCATGCAGTCGCTTCCCCCGTCGATGGCTTGTACTATTGCCGTTGGAACGGTTGTACACGCATGCGCGGCTTCTCTGCCCGCTATAAGATGCTCGTACATGCACGCACCCACACCAAAGAGAAGCCCCATCAATGCCATCTCTGCACAAAAAGTTTCTCTCGAGCAGAAAATTTAAAGATTCACATTCGTTCACATTCGGGCGAGAAACCATACCTATGTACTTATGAAGGTTGCCATAAAGCCTATTCAAATTCGTCGGATCGTTTCAAGCACACCCGCACCCATGCTATGGATAAACCGTATATGTGTAAAGTGCCCGGTTGCCAGAAACGGTATACAGACCCATCATCGTTGCGCAAACATGTGAAAACTTTCAAACATGCTATACAATTGATTGGTACCGCTGCTGTTACACCCATCAATAGAGCCATTATTGGTGGAGCAGAAACGGCAGCAGCTCCATCTGCTCTACAGACACATAGACCCTGCATAATTCCAACTCTTACACAGAATGCCGTAACTGTAGCAGAAAACCACCATCTGCATTCTGATGCCTATTCAAAAGGTTACAGCGACACGACAATACCGGTTTGCCAACTCTGCGCACCGCCACCACCGCCACCTCACTACTATCTACATGCCATGGAAGAGGATATTTGCAACATCAAGGCAGCTCAACTCGATTACTATTATGCCACAACAGATCATTCTCCGGCCACTAACAGTACTGCATCCAGCAATTGCTGCAGTTCCAATGTACATGGCGATCAGAGTACTGGGTTCCCCATGGAACTAGAAACTCCCCTCGACTTGCGAGTGAATCGAAGTTGAAAGCGAACAAATTTGGATACAATTCGAATTAAAAAGCGCTAACTCTAGTCTAGCAGATTAGTCTGTAATCAAATACACACACACACACATACATGTGCATAAAAGATGGATTAAGGGATTCATGAAATTACAATTTTTAATTCTCCAACAAATACTGAATACTGCTCACATAATACGAGTACTACCAATACTGTTGTTTTGTTATTGCATGTGTTTTTTTATCAAGACTGTTTTATTTTGAAAACAAAATAAATTAAAATAAGAAATTAAATGAAGTGGTTGTACATTTTCTTTATTACAATTTTTGAGGAAGACTAATCCAAGTTACAATAAATTAACAAAGCATTTGTTTATTTGCTTTCATGACACAATGCTTAAACAATCATTAAATTTCATTAGCTATTGAAATGAATCCGCCACAAAACTTTAACACATAAAATAAAACAAATCTGAGCCATGAAAATGCGGCCAAACAATGAGAGATCTCGTTATATCACGAGAAGACATATCTCAACACCATAAAACATTCCTCACAAATTTTAGGAGGAAGGGTGCTTACGTGACAGTCCTTGGCTGCTAAAACACCGGGTCTTTCCAGTAACGTATAACCGACTGTAGTCTGGCTTGCTTTAGTGTTTTAGGTAAACAAAAAACAAAATCACTTCATACTTTTATAAAAACCGAATATCACTATTTGGGGACGAAGCCAAGCCGAACTGAACTCCGACCTATTTTATCGATACTCGGCCCAAGTCGAACCCGATCTTCGGTCGATCCTTACACATTTTCCTGTACTTCACAAACCGCAATAAATAATTTGCTTCAGTGTAATTTAATAAAAATTTTATGTTTTCTACCCTTGAGTTTTCAATGGAGGTAGATGGGTAATGCGGATAATTGCTTGAATTTAATAATTCATTAATGTTAAGATCATACTAAGATAAAGCCAAAGTATATGCGTAAAAGTAGGCAGTGTCAAGAAGGCATTCGAAAAAGTTTATGTGCTATGTATCAAGTTTAGTAGTGTATGGGAGTGTTTTAGATACACATACATATATATTTGAAAATGGGATATCTATTTTCCAATATACACCAAAATGGTCGCAATTTTTCGTTTCAACAAGTACTTATGCTTTCATATTATTTGAATTCTTTGAAATTAATGTTTTGCGGTTATTGTCGTCCTTTGTCATTTTGAATACAGACAAAGCTTGGGCCAAAGCTAACATGAGTGTCCACCTACCATCGTTCCCACGACACCCAATTGTACGTTACCGTAATGACACTATTCCCCCAAAACATGTGGTTGATGTTTTATGATGTCACAACAATAAACCTACTATGGGTCAAGCCGGCATGAGAAACAAGTTTCGAATAGACATGTATTATCACTTACAGGTCGCATGCACTCCTCTTGTCCATATTTTTAAAGTAATTTTTACGCTTTACTTTATTGCTGCGTATTTATGAAGTGCAAGCCATCATCTCTGATCTCCACAGGCCTCTCATTAAGAAAACGCTCGCCATTCTTTCGAAATTGCAGATAAAGCCTGTGTTCCACATTCACATTTGTTCTCAATGCAACGTGACCAGGAGCATTGCCTTCAACTCCACCCATTTTTTTTACACCTAAATAGTTGGTGTCAACAGTGTACGCACAACAGACACCATGGCGCTCACATAAATTTCGTATCCGCTCTACATTCCGCACGTAATGAGTTTGCATACGTATACGGCGCACATATGTGTCCAACCAATAGAAACGATCCAATCCATCAATTGCTATCATTGCACAATCAGAATGTTTCATCAGCAATCCGTCTGCAAATTCCAAAGCTGCATCGAAGTCTTTTGAGCTGTAACAATTCAATAAATGTACCGATTCAAGGGACTTTTCCACCACTTCTTCCAATTCAGCAGTAGTATATTGTTCTCCAGAAGAAATCACCAAACGTTTGATTTGCCGTGCAAAGTGTTCCATATCGAATTTATGTTGTAAATCAATAAAAATAATATCACAATTACGACCACCAAAATAGGTAGGCGTGAGGCAACGCGCCATCAACCTCCACAGAAGCATACTTTTACCCGCTTCCGATGAACCAGAAATTTCAATCAACGATTTGCTGAAAGGTGCGCCACTGGGAAATACCTCTGGATCCATGTCATGCAGCGCTGGTCGCTGATAAGCTAACTCCTCCATACACCCTTCAAAGGCATTAAATATTTTGCAAGCCATTTAAATCTTTTTAATATTGCCGCCTATAAACTCACATACAATGTGCCCAATAATGAAGTCAGCTGTGTTTGACAGCAAACAAAACATAGTGCTTCAGTTTTAAGACATGGCAATAGCAGAGAACGTAAAATTCATGAATTTACGTTCTCTGGCAATAGTTTAAGTTTTGCACAAAAGGTACTATATAAATTGAGGATTTATTGCAGAACTGTGAACTTTTAACAAAAGCAATTAAAGTACGTTCAAATATGCAGTGATTAGCATAACCCACAAAAATTAACCGTTCTCATATGGAAGATTAGACGTCAAGAAATTTGTTTGATAAAATATTATTGTTTTTGGTTTATTTATAATATAGTAATATAATGCAGAGAACACAGGGTCGTACAGCGAAAAGTATATTTATAATCTCGGATTTCGGAAATTTTGTGTAGGTAATGTCGCTTTTTAATTACGGATTGGGAGTTATAGTACGTTCACGTATGTATTAATCACCTATAAATCCACCAAATTAATCTACCCGTTCACATATGGCAGATTACCTGCAAAAGTGAGAATCAGCTGTCATTACTGCTTTGAGAGGTTTTTCTTCATAGAAATTATTTTGGTGGAATATTTCGATGTTTTTGGTTTATTTAATTATTATTGACGATATGAAGAAAAAACACAGAGAAGGAATAGCTAATTTAATTGCGAAATTGGCTGCTAATAATAAACACTTGGAGGAAATCCGTAAACGACGTTTACTGAGGTTGCAAAAAATTATGGCAGCAATGCGCATGGGATATTCTATATTCCATTTTATAATAAGTAATAAGAGGACAAAACTTTTATGGGCACACGCTTTTTTTCTGTAAAATGAATCCATATGTAACTAATAATATTTAAAAAAAATGTATTATAATTATGTTAACAGACCTGTTTTCTTTGCCGGCATCCATTACATTTAGTTTTTATTTTGATGTTTCTCCTTACATTCGTAATAATAATTATGGATAACACAGAAAACACAGCGTTGTATGCCAAAAAGTATCGTTATTATCTAGGATTATTTTATAATCTCAGATTTTGGGACAGAAATTTTGTACGGGAAATCGCGCTTTTTAATTACAGATTTTGAGTTAAGCGCGAAAAAGTAGATAATCTATTAGTTATATGTAAACCTATTATTATGAGGTTTTGCTGAACTTTTATTGAATTGAATTTTTATTAAGACTGTTAAATTAAATATTCGAGAAAAACTAAGTATTTGACTAAAAACTACTAAGTCGACTTTAGTTGTTTTATCAAAAGTACATAAATATATATTATAATTTATACGAATTAACCCAATTTTATAAATTAGCTGTCCCAATAAACTAGAAAAGAAAAAAGTGCAAATAGGAATTTTAGTTAAAACAAAATTGGGGTCCTCGTTGTTGTTGTAGCAGCATAAAAAATTCCCCATATATGGAAAATACTGCTGAAGTGACAGTCCTTGGTCGGATATAAATCCGGGTCATTCCGATAACGTAGAACCGACTGTCGTGGGAACGAACGTGGGGTCCTCATGCCTATTGATGGTTGTATACAGAGAACGTTGATGTAAATATAAACACGTCAATGTTTTCTGGTTCATAGCTACTCAACTTGGTAATACTAAGCATGATTTTGAAAAGTAATGAAATCGGGCAGCCATTTAACAGAAAATTTGATTCATGTCGTCCTTCTGTGACATACAAGTTTTTTTTTTAATGGAACGTATGGTTAAAAACGAAACGCGTCTTCGCTATAATATTAATTTGGCTGGAATTTAGAACAATGCCTATTTTGGAATTTCTGGCAAACTATAATGTTTTTTTTTAATGAAACTTGGTGGAGATGTTAGTGAGGTGTTAAGGAACACTCTTTATAACTTTAAATTAATCGGGAAATAATAATTTTTTAATTATTTACATTCAAAATGCCCTTGGGAACATCAGTATAATTTGCCACATTACACTCTATATTTTTTAACATTTCACTATAAATCACCAAATATACACTCACATGCGTGTTTTTACCGATTTTTATGCTAATATTCTAATTATATCCATTAAAATTAAATGCAAATACATTTGCCTATGCAATCACATTCCAATTTTAAGCGCGAATAAGAAGAAGATTGGAATTACAACAGTATGGAGTTGCCGGATGCCTGCAAATGAAAACAAAAATTAAGTACTTGAGTTTAGTGTTAATGATGGGAATGGGTGTTATTGTGCCTGCTTACTACATACACGCATATGACGTTTTAATTTTGGGTTCAATGGTTTTAACACGGAAAGGAGTTTTACGCAAAAATACTGTGGATTGCGTAGCCGAAGTTGGACTGATGAGGGTTATTTTTTTGAAGCGCGGCCGAAGGCCACCTACGCGATAAAGAGTTCCACGCAAAAATACTGTGTTAATTAATTTAATTTAATTTTAATTACTTTATTATTTTTTGTGATACGCTTAATATCATTGTTTTTAAGTTTAAATGAGTTGTATGTTTTTATTTTCAAATTTATTTCTCAACTTTAAATTACAGCAAAAAATACTGCAGTTTTACAATGAACCTTCCACTGAACATCCCTGCGTGCGAACTTCGTTTTCATTTCAGGTGTATGGCAACACCAACTTTTCGCTAAATTATAGAACTTTAACATTAAATTACTTAAAAACTATAAGCCTCCGGCAGGTTCTGTTTTCAGTTTTAAAATGGGGATACACCCCTCTATCACCCCCTTTTTACCGTTTTTTCCAAAGCGATAGGCATTATACTAAATTCTAGCCATTAATTTAAATAAGGTATGCGTATATATAATATAATGGATTGTTAAACTCAAAACTGTGTTCAGTACCTTGTATAAAGGTGATATTATTGATAAGATGTTTGTTAAAAAATAGGCATAGCACCGATCAAAATTTTCTGGCGCAAAGTCAGCTAAATTTAATAACGCAATATACCTGGTTTCATCATGATCTAAACGAACGAATTAGACAAAAACACCGCACTAAATCTCTCTTAAAGAAGTTTGGTGTTCTATTCACACGCCCGTTTGTACCAGAGTACGCCGGACAAAAATTTAAATACTTCAGCACTTTATCAAGAAGGTTTCAACAAAACGATCTTTTTGGAAACTGCAAGAAAAAAATATTTCCGTTACAATATATTTTAACATTATATAAAACTAAAAAATCCTTTCCAAAACTGGTATAAGGTACGAAAACAATACTTCCAAAAATCAATTTTTTCAAAATAAATCAATGATAGTACTCGTAAGTTGTACGGACTTCCAGTTATAAGTTAAAAGTTAAAATTAACTGACGGTGAATTGAAATAATATTAAAATCCATTAGAAGCATCAATCATAATCTAAATATAATACAATATAATCAGTTATATGTATTTATTGTATGTATCGCATTTTTACATTGTCATTACAATAAGAATTATTTATGTACGTAAGTGAGTGTTTTATATTTTTTATTTTGTTTCTATGTTAATTTATTGTATTGTATTGTATCGCATATACTAGAACTATCGGGAATGTTTTCAATTAGTTCATTGATTACACAAAAAAAGAGTTGTACTTCTACATTTTTGAATTCATATATGTATGTATGTACATATGTACATTTGTACATAAACATTGCAGAAAAGTTATTATTAACAAGATACTGACTGACTACATTTTACGTCCTAACTAAAAATATATATGTAGATATAGGACATATAAAAGTACATATTATTTCATTTGACATCACAAGGAGTGCACTGCCATTTAATGGTAAGACTCTTATTTTATTTTGCACTGCATTCATGGGATTCGGATAATTGTTTGCTGAGCAAATAAATATATATAATATAAAAAATTAGTGTTCAAAATACATGCATTGAAAGCCGAACACACAACAACAAAATTTATAGGTTAATCTGATCATGTAAAAATTCCAAAACAATTCAAAAAAATAATAATAATAATTTTAACATAAAAAGGAACTAATTCACAAAAAATACTTTATACTTAAAATTTTAAACCATCAAAAGACATTGAACAAGTGATTGTTGTTACTATTATTTTACACAATATTAGTGGTTTCTAAAATGTACATCCGGATTTATGGAAAACATGACAGCGGGATAGCAAGGAACGCCCGCTTCTACCATCATACTTTATTCTGTTTTGTTTATTTGAATTTTTTTCGCCATTGCTGCATTCACTTGCTTATGTTTTACTGCTTTTCAATAAACTAAATTCCAGGCAATTTGACTTTAAACTCGGCTATGCGGCGAAGATTGGTGACTAAATTAGTAATGAAAAGTGTATTTTAATGACAAAAACTAACTCTATTTTCAATTATTCCACATCCTCACCATTTAATTACGCACGAAAGAAACGCACCACACGCACAATATACTGACGACAAATAGGACATTCGCTAAGGACTTTTCCACAACTAGTGCAAGTGGCCATGTGTCCACATTCAAGAATAACACACTCAATCGGTGCGTCCATGCAAATCTTACAGAGCTCATCGGTTGGCAACTTATCGACTCCTGTAAACGCAAAAAAATAAGAAAAATATGGAATACATCACAAAAAGAAAAAATTTTAGTCGCACCTGGTGCTGATTTGAGGTTCTTCCATAAACGTTGTACACGATCTAGTAGTTCTTGCTTCTCGCAGCACCCTTTATAGTCAACTCGATTTAGCATTAAAACCTCTTTGAGCTGCTTCACCGATAAGGCTTCAAGGTCCTTACTGCAAAAACCATATTAAAATAATTATCTTATTGCTATGTATTGAAATATATGTATCTACTAATACACTTAATATATAATATAGATATTCCTGTATTACTATATTCTGCCCCGTTATATATATTTATAATAACTTACATAGTTTCGAAGTCATCGAGGTTAATAAAACGAGATGATTGACGTTTGTAATCGCTCATTTCTGTCGTTGAGCCTGCGTACACATGAATACCCTCATTGTTGTCCAACTGATACTCCCAATGTGGCATGCTTGCATCTTCCCACACATGCTGCTGTTGTGATTGTGATTGCTGGTGTTCCGGAGATTGTGTGACATTTCTTCCGCTCAATGATGATCCCACAGTCTCCGTATCAGAGTAATCCATTGACTTAGTGCGCTGCTCAAGATAACTGAGAAAATCTTGGAGTTCTTTTTTAATCTCTGGTTCAGAAAGTTGAGCACTTTCCAAATGCCGCCGCATCTTTTCGACCTGTTTACGCAGAGATGCCTTATGCTTGCCACAACGATGGCAGCTACCAACACCTCTTGAAGTAGTATGTTTTTCTCGCAAATCAGTCTCACCTGCATCATCTGCTGACTCCACAACTTGTTCGTGCAGCGTTATTAGTGCTTTACGTGCCGAGTTACCTGTGGGAGAATCGTCTTCACTGGTTGGCCGCTGACGTTGTCTGTTAAGGTAACTGTCCGAACGACGACGCGTTATTTTCTTCGCGCGTTGAGGCGTAGGAGACTGCGGTGGCGCTTGTTCCTGCCGTAAAAATGGAACTGCCACCTGCAGATCTTTTGATGAATCTTCTGCAGTGTCCACACTAATCATATTATTGTTTGATGCGGGAGCTGTTGGAATACACGCCACCGTTAAACTCTGCTCGCCAACAGGACTTCCCAAGGCTTGGAGCGTAGCATTGTCTAAGATTTGCCATTGATCCATATTACTACTGTTAGTGTCAGTTGCAGCTTTACTCTCATCCGAAATACCACCAATAGCCCCCAATTCTTCGAACGACGATTGCGAAGACATTTCAGCGCAGTTTATGTCTGTACTGGCTCTTGATTTGTTGCCGATGCGTTCATCTGGCTCAACAGGTTTAAGCGTATCTTTATTTGTTACTTCAACATCGTTCTTTCTTGCTAACGAGCGACCACTGAATGTCGCTAGCAATTCGTCATCCGAACATTCACAGTCAGAGTTCTCTTCACCAGCTTCTTGGCGAGTAATTCCAATGCGCTGGCTATTCAAAGACGTAGCAAGCGGATTCTCCACCCCCTCCGCCCGATCAAGTGAGCTAATACTTATTTCAGGACTTGCAGAGGTCTGACTGCTACCTTTGGTAGTTACAGATGATGTGCTGCTACTTACCAATGTGGGGGATGCAGCAGTCACACTAGTTGTTGTTGTTAGCGGTGTTGTCGATGGTCTATTTGTTGTTGTCGTTGATTGATAGTTATTACAGTTATTATGGGTTTGCTGCTGAAAACTAGCATAAGTGGGAATTTCTCTGGTTGACACTGTGGGCTGATCAGAAATATGTATAGTTGCACTGTCTGTTGAACCTCGTCCAGAACGTGAATCACCTCTGGTCTCTTCGCCAACTTTCGCTGAGCTTTTACTGTCGAACGAATTCAGAGAGTCACTAATATTTTCAGTAATACTTGTAAAAAAGTTTTGGCACGTCTGTTTTAAACTATCAAACGAGTTTGCAGATGGATCTGTGGGGCTGCGCGCACCTCCATTATCCGATTTGTCAGCTGTTGCATCAACTTGATGTACATGCGTCAACACCAAACCAACTAATTCATCCTTTTCCACACAGCCAGTTGTTGAAATGTGTTTGGATTGTAGGTAGAAAATCAGATCTTTGGGTTTCAATTGTAGCAAATCCGTGCGTAACAAAGGGCGCTTTGCGAAAATCACACATCGCTTGCACAATTGCACTCCGGAGGAAATATGAACATTGCTGGCTGTGCGACGTTTTGTTGTCGATAAGCAGTTGCTGCAATAAAATCGTCTTTTTGCCGAAAAGATAATTGATATTAGTTATCAAAAATACAATTACTAACTAAAAATAATTATCTACACACTTGCAATCCGCACAGCTACGCTTCCGGCGAAATACCGTAAATTGTACATGACACGACTCACAGGGCATCACTATTGTTGATCCCGAAAATTATTGTATTTTGTTGTTGCAACTTTCGAAAAGCTAAAACTCAATGAAAATTTGTTCTTTTCCTTTAAAAACTGCTTCAAAATTGAGAAATTTACTAGTTATAACTAGGTTATGGATTAAGACTACTAAATTCTGGACTTTTACTCTGATCATAAACCATGAATCACTCCAAATGTATGTGGCTATCGCTGACACTGAAACCATTTTCAAGGTCTTACGCTTGAAGAACCTCCACCCCGCTTGTCTGCTGGAATCTTGTGGAACTATTCTCGACAATTTGAACTATAAAATTAGATCAAGAAACGAATTTGCTGTTTTAAATGTCAATCCCAAGATTTTATTTCTGCAGTTTATGTTGTTTCGATTTAGTTGCAAAAGTTTTCTTTGATAGTGTTTTTGATTGGCGATGTGTTAATCGACAAAATTCCTACGACTAAAACTGATAACTGGCAAGGCAATGCCAGACATATTCCATCTCTGTCAAATTGCATAAAATCGATTAAACACTGCAGAAGTACGAAAAAAAAATTGTTGAATCATATTTTGTAATACCTACATGAGATTAAGGACAAATGAGCAGACATGTATATGTATATATATATATTGGTTTTTTTTAATCATAATAAAACATATGTTTTTATTATACACATTTTGCTGACCAAGTGAAATATTGCATCTATAAAAGTCATTAATAAGTCCATTGAAAATGTTAGCTACAACGTTCCACGGTTGAGGCAAGCAGAAGATTGCGTAGTGCGTATACCCCAACCCGGCTTCACCGAATTTGATATAATCAGCTGATTTGATTATTTAATTACAGAGTTTTGTTCTTTTGCTTTTGTTTACAAACAACGCTATCTATAGGTGCTCTACAGCCAATTGCGTATTACGATCTCGAATTTTAATTGAACATTTTGCTTAATAATTTGTGACCTCTACGTTGTTTTCTATAAAAACTTATTATATCAGGAGCGCGGTATTGAATTGTGGAGGTCAAAAGGAAAGTAACACAATTGCAACAAATAGTGGTAAGCTAAGAAAATAGAAGGATGCTGTGGACAGGAATGATAGAATACGAGATTTCGCCACCTTCTTCACATCGTGTATTGTTGAAATGAACACTCTTGGTGGTGGTGCGCAGGCAATAATAGCATTGCGCACGAAAGAAAAAGAACCGCTGCGGATGTACCCAGAACTTATAAAACACTCGACAATGGTTAAATTAGTTTTAGTCAATATTTGTTATCTATAGCTGGTTTATTAAGTAACTTCAACTATAGCGAAAGCGATCTCGCTAGTCGCAAAAGAAAGAGGAAGACCGTTAATAGCCGGAAGATGTAAAGGGTTTTCCAATAAAAGGTGTTATTCAATGGCTTCAATGGCTGCTGATTACAAATAGTCCCGGAGCCAGGGGTCGATTTTGGACTGCGTTTTTATAGCGTTAAATTCTTGACTATACTTGTGATTTAGATTTCATGAATTTTTCCCCCTCTACGGCGCAACTGACTATTTTTTTTTATTCTAATAAATGTCAACAATACACAAAAAAATTTCAGCCGGTATTAAATGAGTTGTTAAAATTTTTTTTTCGACATGTTTCGTAGCATCCCACGCAAGTACCCACCGCTACTGGACCAGATGACGGTTGGTTTCGTCATCCATTGGATGGCGTCTGCCTTCAGTATTAAAATCAGTCGGCATGAAATGATGAGGTCAAAATGACGCCTGGCTCCCGGACTAAAAGGTTGCATATTAAACGAAACAAAACATTTAAAAATTGAAAACAAAGGCAAATTAATTTGCAGAGTTCTGTTGGGTATTACTAAAAAATTGAAAGTGGTAAACAAATATACTGGGATCCAGTAAATAAAATAACAATAAAAACAACAAATAAAATAAGTCCATATAAATCGGTTAATTTGTGGAGTGAAGACAGAAATTTATACAAGGTGATGTCAAATTGTGCTCTCTCCTCTTTTTTCGAATAAACGAACGCAATTTGATCAAATTTTGTACAAACTTGTGCGAGTTATTTGCTGTTACAAATGCAACTTTAGTTAAAAAAAACTATCGGTAATAATAAAAAAGATCACATCGATGTATTAAATCAGCCCTTAGCAAAAATAAAACAAAATAAATGAATTGAAGTCATTAAACGATAGTTAGAATTATTATTATTAATATTTATTGATCAATACAAAAACTTTAATGGATTATAAAACTGCATACCCAGAAGTTTTCTGAAAAATCTCACTAAAAAGTTTGAAATTTTAATGAACATTTTTTGATTTTTTTTTAATTTTGCTCTAAGTTTGAAATTTCGAATTACACGGTTTTTGGTTGTAGTATGAACTATACCCTTATAAAAAAAATAACTTGAATGATAAATAAATAAAACATTCTTGTGTGATATTCTATTACGCGTAACCACGCCCAATTCTATTGTATCAACCATTATAAGGCTAATGAAAAACTTAATCATTTCGTATGTATGTATATAACATTTTAGAGTTGCTCAGTTTTCGTAGGCGGGTTCGTAGAAACGCGCAGTCGGTGAGATGTTCAGAAGAGGAACAGCACAAAGTTTATGTACATACATACATATATAGGTATGTATGTGGGGCAGCTGCGAGAAGAAAAAATTACCAAGAAGACGAGTCTCCGCTATACCCGAACGTTCAAAAATTTTACATTTGCGAGAAATACCGGTAGAATGCTAGCCAAACTTCAATTAAGATTGCTATAAAATATTAAATAATAATTCAATTCGTTAAAATTTGAAATTTGGGCTATTTATTAATTTCTGCTAACTAGTATAAAATACAAATTTTAAATAGAAGCACAAGCTAGTATGGAAAAAGAAGTGTCAAACGTGTACAGTTTTGGCCGCCAACTTCAGTTCAGAGCATTTATTGATTAATTTAAAACCTTATTATTTTAACCAAACATAAAATGAGTCTAACGAAGCGGGTTTTTTTGCGGTTTAGTGGTTCCAGCGTTAGAAACCTATATATGCCTACATAATTACTTAAGGGGTTAGGGGTAGTCAGAGGCCCGAAAAAATGATGATTTTCACGAATTTTTTTTGCTACTTAATTAATTTATTTAACAAAAATAAAAACATAGCATAAAAACATCATGTTTTAACTTGACTTCACCAAAATTTCAAAAAAAAAAATTTAATAATTGCAAAAGTTATCGCTGTTTGTGTGAAGCCCGTTTCTCCAGAAGTCCCTTGCGGTGAACATCACAAGTCCTTGCAGATTCATCTAAAACCAATCGGACAAGAAAAATTAGTTTTATTAATAGATAATCTTGTGCCTGATCGAAGCTTTTTTTTTCAAAATGAACAAAATGGCGGCCTCAGAAAATTTTTTCCAGATTTTAGAAAAAAAAACCAATTGTTAAAAAAAAATCGAAATTTTTGAGAAAAAAAAATCCTTCGATCAGGCACAAGTTTTTTATGTTTTTCAAAAGCTGTATAAATTTTATTGAAATCTACGTAGCGGTTTTTAAGTTACAGTGTTCACCAGTTTGAAAAACATAGTTTTGAGAAAAACGCATTTAAAGTTTTGCTATCGGCTCCGGAGCGGCCGAGCGCCCTTTGTTAATTGTTGAATAACTTGAAAAGTATTTGTCGGATTCACTTCAAATTTTTACACAATATTTTTAAAACATTATACTTTAAGAAAATGCAAAACAAAAAAAATCGATTTTTTGAAAATTCTGACTACCCCTAACCCCTTAAGGGGACAGATAACTGTAAAATTTCGAAAAAAAAAAATTTTTTCATAAAATGTTAATAGGTACACTCCTTTAAGAATATGTCAAAAAATTTTTAGAACGTAAATTTAAGTATTTCTTATATTATAGATCGGCAACCGTAACGACTCTATTCTTTGCGTTCGAGCGCTGGGAGAGGTACATATGTATATGTAGTTATGTATTCAAACTTTAGACGATTTTTTCTCAAAACTATATTTTTCGAATTGGCGTACACGATAACTCGAAAAGTTTTTGACCGATCGCCCTGAAATTGTGCACACATCTTTTTTATGATATTACTTTCTATGTGAATTTACAATTTCGAAATTTTTCGACAAAATAATTTTTTCGAAGCAAAAATAGTAGGAAAATTCGTCCTAACATTGTTGTTTTTTTGTGAAGCATTTTATTTCGAGATTTTTTTCCCCCATTTTTTTAATTCATATAGAAATTATGACATTAATAAACAAAAAAATTTTTTGTTTTTTGTATTCAGGTCACTGACACCGATGCTACAATGCCGATTGAGAAGCCCCGCTGCGACCTTCCTGGAAGAATTGAGTGTACATCCGCCATTTTAAATGATTAAAATAAAAAAAAAAAAAATTTTATTATTTTAATGTATAAATAAAATGTATGCCAATTTTAAACAAAAAAATATATTGACTTCTTCATTTAAAATAATTTTAATGAACATCAGGGAAAATATGGCCGTTCAGGTATCTGTCCCCTTTAGTGGATATGTATGTAAAAAGATGAGCGCTAACGAGCCTGGAAAGCTAACTCGTTTTCACATGCCTCCTGTGAGGATTGAACTCACGACCCCTGGTTTACAAGACCAGTGCTCTGCCACTGAGCTAAAGAGGCGTCTATTAAAATCGTGCCACATTATACATTTAGCTTATCTGCGAAAAAGTTTCAATCGTTTTTATTCACACATACATATTTAGTTGCACAGTGGCTGCCAAACTATGAATTGATGGTGGTAGTGGAAATTTACAAACCAATAACGGAGAACTTGAAAAAAATGGAAAGATGCAAAAATGTGTAAGTAAAAAAATGTTTTAACTATTTTAAGCTTAAAAAAATTATTTTGTAATCCAAAGTGATTTTAGAATGAGAAAGACGTAGGCTTCCCTGCATGATCCTTTGTTTAACATTTCTTTTTTAATAGGCAAATATGATACTATAATATCCATTAATCTACCTATGTATATAATTTCAATCAAAGAGGTGATGCCCAAAATTGTTTGAAAGTATTTAATAGTCTGCGTGAAAGTAAAACTTTTAAATTAAAATTTAAAGCACAAACATTTTTTTATATCTTATTTATTTACTTTTTGGCCTCAAATGTACATATACAAGAAATTTAACTCAAAATAAAATTCTTTTCTACTCAATTCGGTTTGAGAACTTGAGCGTTTATGCTCTTCATGTCATTTGTTTCCAATTTCGAATTTGCGACCGATTCGATTGTTAAATTATGAGTACATTCACTGGTACACCGTACATTTGGCAAAAAAACTCTATGCGCTAAATTATCTTAAGGCAAGAGGAGTACAACAAAATGAACAGAAAATAATTGGTTGAATAATTATATGAAATAATTATTTACAAACTATTTTATTTTGTAAATTATCCAATAAAAAAAAAATTGTATCATTTCATTTCAATAATTATCAAAAAATGTTAACTTTAAAAATTTCATTTAGTTTATTTGATAAAATATGCGCAGTTATATAATATTTGCAAATGTAACAAGGAATGATAAACAATATCTAATAAAACGCTGTGAACATAAAAGCATTACTTATAAGCAAGCCGTAATATTAAAATTGCCTCAGTGAGGCTGTCCATTCAACTCGGCCTTATGTATGTATGTGTAAATATTTTAACGTTGAGAAAGCGTGTTCTACGCTAACTTGAGTGGCGGAAGCTTCCTGCACTACTTTATATAAATTGTGTAATGCTTTCTGCGTGTATTTCTTTGCTTCCTAATATTCCGCTAGGTTCGTTTTAAATCGCAATTTTAAATAATGCATTTGCATGGCTTGATTCCGAGTGACATGTCTGATTCCAGAGTGCTCCAAGCAAATTGTCGTTGTCGTGAGATAACTGATTGGCAGAATTAGTTATTGAAGACTTTGTTTAATTTGCGTTAAAAAAATGTAATACTAATGCTCGATTTCACTAATCAATATTAAATTAAAATAAAAAAAATAGCAAAGTTTCGTACCGAAATTGTACAACTTTTGAAGATTTATGGGTGAAACTGAGCATAATTGTGGTACAAGGTGGCGCAAAATTAATGACCTTATTGAAGATTTATAATTTTTGCAAATGGCGTGGTACATCAGTCATATTTGACACTTGTGAAGTAGACAGCTGCCGTATACAGACTGACAAGCAATGGAGTGTATTGAGGTCAATATAAATATTTCCATCACTCAAAACCTTTTTTTTTATTTAGTGAGAAAGTTATTTAAAAACAAAGCTGGAAGATTAATTTTGCGCCCCCTTGTATTTTGGAACATCAAATGTTACGTTTATTTATTTGTTGGTTTTTTATATGTATATCATATTGGGTTAAGTAATCATTGAAAATTCTTTGTATTAAGAAAAATTGATGTCACATTATATTCAGTTACAAAACTCGTGCATTTATCGCGCTTATCATTCATCTCTTTTTTCGCGTCGGAAAAGTTGCTGCTGTTCATTTGCTGCTCTCGTTTTCAAAAGCATAACGATGCTTTCTACACAAATAGCTTTTATAATTGGCCAAATGATCCCTTGAATATTTAATAATATAATTATTGGCGCGTATATTTCTGTTAGGAATTTGGCCAAACTCCTCCTCCTACAGTTTTAAGCCGACTCCGAACGGCAAATGGTTGTTTTTTATGAGGAGCTTTTACATGGCAGAAATACACTCGGAGACTTTCTATTGCCTAACGAGGGCAATATTTAGCACTACAAAATTTGGACACAAGCAGCCCATCTGCCAGGACCGTACTAATTCCGTAGTATTAGTGAAAAATTCCAGAAACGTTTTTGTTTAAAATTATTGAAACAAGTTATTTTTGTTGTACATTTAACATTTAATATCATTTAAAATAGCAAAAATGTATTTTTTTATTGTTAAAATTAAAGTTCTATGCAGTCCTACTAAAGGATCGATATGAAAATTTCTTGTTCTCAGAAGTAAATGTGACTTTACTTCGACACATTAGTGATTTTGTTTTGGTATCATATACATACTTTTGGTTTTGTGAAAATGTCTGATTTTATGCCGAATAACCGTCATTTGTGGGAAGTGTTGATTTTCCTCTTTCATTCGAAAAAAACGGTCGCTGAAGCGCATCGAGAGCTACAAACAGTTTATGGAGATGCTGCTTTAAGTGAAACAACGTGCCGAGATTGGTTCCGTCGCTTCAAAGACGTTCATTTTAATGTTGACGACTGTCCGCGTGAAGGAAGGCCAAACACCTTCGAAGACGCTGAATTGGAGGCATTGCTCAATGAGGATCCGTGTCAAATGCAAGAAGAGCTTGTTTCAGTATTAGGAGTTACCCGCCAATCCGTTTCCAAGCAATTGCATGCTTTGGGAATGATTCAGAAACAGGGGACTTGGGTTCCTTATGAGTTAAAACCAAGGGATGTTGAACGTCGTTTTTTCACCTGTGAACAACTGCTTCAGCGGCAAAAAAGGAAGGCTGGTGAAAAATGGATTCATTACAGCAATCCCAAGAAAAGAAAGTCATAGGGACTGCCCGGTCATGCTTCTACGTCATCGCCTCGGCCGAATATTCACGTTGCGAAGGTTATGCTATATATTTGGTGAATCAAGTTGGTGTTATTTATTATGAACTGTTAAAACAAAGCGAAACCAACACTGAGGATCGGTATCGACTTCAATTGTTGCGATTGAGCCGAGCACTGCGCGAGAAGCGGCCGCAATACGCGAAGAGGCATGAAAAAGTGATTCTGATCTACCTGGAAACACTGAAATGGGAAAATCTACCCCACCCGCCATATTCTCGAGATATTGCGCCGTCCGATTATCACCTGTTCCGATCGATGACACATGGTCTAGCTGACCAGCAGTTCCACTCATACGAAGACATCCAAAAATTGATCCGTGGATAGCCTCCAAAGGTGAACAGTTTTACCGCGACGGTATACGAGATCTACCAGAAAGATGGTGGAAAGTAGTAGCAGCGATGAGTAGTACTCTCAATGATTCACTTGTAACCATTTTTTCAGAATAAAATTGTATTTTCATCAAAAAAACAGCGAGAACTTCGTTGCGCACCTAATATTTTAATGAATAAATGTTGTCTAGTTGATTTCAGTTGATTACAAGAGGCTGTATAGGAGCCACGTTTGAGCAGCTGTAGCGCCGCCATTTTTTTTTTTTTTTTCAATTTCAAAAAAATGTTTCTATATTCATTTGAGCATGAATATTAATATATAATTTATATCTGGAGGAACTGCCCCCTTAACAAACGAAATGAAATTAAAAAAAAAGAAAATAAAATTAATAGATTCTTCATAGGTTGGAGTAAACCAAATAAGGAATGGCAAAAAATATTAGCAAGTCATAAACATTCCAATTCATTAGTTTTTGTATTACTTACAGACAATATCAAATACCCCCACGAAAAAAAAAACTCCATTGCGCCTCATCGGAAATGCATCACGATTTGCAGGCAATGCAGCTGTTATCAATGTCAAGAATTTGCTTATCTTTTGGTTGCATTTTAGAGCGCGTTCTTTGTTGCAGTACACAAAATAGATAAATAAAGTGGAACTGGGATTGGATTTATATGTTGACGGTATACGTGAGACAAAAAGTGATAATTTCTAGTTATATGTTAGAAAAAATATTTCAGTAAAATAAAAAAATACTGAAAGCAAATAATTTTTTGGAATAGTAAAATCATATTCCAATGATATATTTTATTTTCATTTTCTAATGAGCCGATCAACTATTCATGCAAGTTTTTGCATAACTTTTTATGGAATTGTATAAATAGTTTTTAACGAAATTTGTTTTAGTTTTAGGCTTTAGGAAACGACGTACAACCACTATTACGCTTGTCTCTATCAAGCCTTCTTTTCACAACTTTACTCCAAAATAGGTCCTTTTTCTTCCATCTGATGAGGACCTTCATCTCATTCTCAGATAGGGCTTCTCAAAAAAAAAAAAAAATATACATATAATACAAATATACATACAAATATACATATAAAATAAAATTGTCTAAAATTTAAGAAATAGTTACTATAAAAATCAAAACAAAAAATGTTTTCTACTCACTTATCTTTGAATATTCTTTGCACTGCAAAAGCAGTTCACGCATCTAGGTGCATTTCCGAAGATACCAAATTTGACATCTTTACAAATATCAAAACTCTGTTTTTTAATCCAAAACCTTTTTTATTGTATCGTAGAATAATCTATAGCGCCAAATGAGGCTGTTTGGTTTTTCAAATGGTTACGGAAAGGAACACCTTTTTGAATAGTAATTATTATTATTGAATTATTACCCAACCTATGTTGAAATAAAGAAAAAATAGGAATAATTAAAATATGTTAAAATCAGGCAGAGATCTTATCCTCTTTATATATAAAAATGAATGTTTGTCTGTATGTCCTCGATGAACTCAAAATCTACTGGACCGATTATTATAAAAAGTGGTATATATGGTATATGTATTTTTCCATTTTTCGAAAAAATCGGTTGAACGTGGCAGAATATGCTCATTGCTGCCACTCGCCACCAGGTGGCGCTGCAGAATAGCAACTTCTGCCACGTTCAACCGATTTTTTCGAAATAAACAGAATCAATAAAATGGTTTAGAATGAATTGAATATTTGTGTACTGATTTTTTTTTTTAAGTTATTTTTCTTAAATTAGTTAGTTGTTGACGTAGGTACAGCTAGTTATCTAACAGGTGGCGCTAAAGTAATCCTCCTATCAGAAAATTCTATAAATTTTGCGATTGGCCCCTAATGTCAGTTCTGTTTTGACATTTGTGTAGTAAACACATGCGAAATACACGTTAATAAACAATGTTACGCTACACTGCTCCAGAACGCGGAATATTGCTGACTATTTATTTGACCAATAATCGGTCGGTGACCAATAATCGGTCGTGAATTTCATCGCAGATTTCCTCGCCGTCCAACGCCTACTGGTGAAACACTGCGACGTTTAGCCGCTCGCCTCGAAGAGACTGGCACAACACGAGATGCTGCCAGGCGTGGCAGACCCCGGAGTAGCAGTTCTGCAGAGAATAATGCTGCTGTAGCCGAGGATGTCATGGAAGCGCCGTCGACATCGACCAGACGACGTGCCACGCAAATGGGTATCAGTCGACGGTCTTTACAGCGAATTTTGGTACAAGATTTGAAGATGTTTCCATACAAAGTCCAGACGGTGCATCAGCTGTTAGCTGCTGACCCCAAATCGCGTCTAACATACGCTCAAGCCATCCTTAATCACCACCAAGAGGAAGATGATTTTTCATCAAAAATAATCATGAGTGATGAGGCCCATTTCCATCTTAGCGGGTACGTAAATAAGCAAAATTTACGCTTCTGGGGCACTGAAAATCCGTGTGTAACCCACGAAGAGCCATTACACCCGCTCAAAGTCTCTGTATGGTGTGCTGTTTTCGCTGGAGGAGTCATCGGACCTTTTTTCTTCGAAGACGTCGGGGGCCAAACGGTTACTGTGAATGGTGAGCGCTACAGAGCAATGATCAACGAGTTCTTTTTGCCGCAACTTGATGAATTGGGATTGGAAAACATGTGGTTCCAACAGGACGGTGCAACGGCACACACTGCACGTGCCACAACCGATATGCTGAAGGATGCATTTCCCGGGCACCTAATCTCCCGTTTTGGCGATTTGCACTGGCCAGCAAGATCGCCTGATTTGACCGCTCCAGACTTCTTTTTGTGGGGCTTTTTAAAGTCGCAGGTTTATGTCAACAAGCCCCAGACTCTTGCAGCTCTTAAAGACAATATCCGTCAAGAATGTGAGGACCTATCGCCGGAAGTTTTGGCCAAAGTGATGGAAAATGCCATAAAAAGGGCTCCAATGGCAATCAACACCAAATAAAAATAATCCACAAGAAGAATCAAAGTTTTTCATTTTTTTTTTAATTACAGCCAAAAAACATCGCAAGGTTACTTTTGCGCCACCTTGTATAAACCGCATTATTTCAATAAATGGGACATCTTTGTGAGAGTTCTAACAAAACCACTAGTATTAGGCTATTTGTTTCAATATAATATTTTGCAACTTAGAATATTAATTATTTTTATTAAATAGAAGGAGTGGCTTCGCTAAGTTGAATTACAATAAAACATTATGCAAAATTTACACCAGCGATTCACTATATTTTTTGCTGTAAACCAACTAAGAAAAATCATCGAAAAAAATTAATTATTTATTATTAAATGAAAAGAGTTCTTTTGTTAAGTTGAATTACAACAATAAAGAAGTATGAGGGTACAACTTTATTAGACTGTTATTGTGTACCCTTAACTAAATGCCTCCTGTGAGGATTGAACTCACGACCCCTGGTTTACAAGACCAGTGCTCTGCCACTGAGCTAAAGAGGCTTGCAACCACTGCCCGTCAAATCTCCCACTTGTTACTATACCTATTAAAACAATGCTGCCACACAAACAAATGAAATCGTTAATTTATCCAATATAATACAGTGCTTGGGCAACTATAAATTTGTAATTGAATGAGATTTTAACACAAATCTTCCTTCTAAAGCTTTTCTAAGCGCTTCAAAAACTTCTGATGTGTACTCAATTATTTATCTTCTTTATATATACTCACAAGAATTCGCATATAAAAGATTGTTCAAAATTTTTAATACCTTTCGCTCGCTTTTACAATTAAATAAATTAAAAATAAATATAAAAAAGGACATTTGAAAAAAAAAAGATTTCGCATTGCCTCCTGTGAGGATTGAACTCACGACCCCTGGTTTACAAGACCAGTGCTCTGCCACTGAGCTAAAGAGGCGAACATAAATATTTTGCCAAAGTGCGTATTTCTCATCAATGTGAGACGATTTAACCCATTGAAAGCCAAATTAACCACGAATTAACTTTTTAAAAATTACCAAATATTTCAATCGATGCATATTCCAAAATAAACTACATATATCATTTTGTCTGTACATATGTATATAATCTTTATTTTTTATTTTTATGCTGCAGTTGTTCTTCTCAATTTTCTTCTCTTAAAGGTTACATTTGTTGTCTTCAAATATATGGTCATTTATTTAATTCAATAAATTCATATCGATCGACTACTTACATACATAATCAAAGTTGTATCATTTGTCATTCCGTCTAAATTTATTGATTTTTTCATTCTAAATAATTGGAGTTTTGAGTGCAGCGCAGAGCTTCACAAAATATGTAAGTAAGAGCGTGCACACATGTATACATATTTACATTCACGTGTCGTGTGTATTTATAGGCATCGAAGTTACATACACCCAAAATCAAATAAAGTACATGCATACATACATACATATGAGCTATTCCATGTAAAGTGAACCAAATAATTTGGGCATTGCCATCAATTTGAATATAATAAGAAGTAACTTACAAAATTTTGCAAAAAGGTACTAGTTTTGAGATTTATTCAATTCGTTCCCACGACAGTCGGTTCTACATTACCGGAACGATCCAGACTTAAGTCTGGCCAAGGGCTGTCACTCCAGCAGCATTTCCCGTACATGTATGGGGAATGTTTATGCTTTTATGCTGCAACAACAACAACAGATTTATTCAATCTTCAATATTTGTTGAAGTGCTTTTTTCTCATTTAAATATTTTCATTTCTTTTTAAAGTTTTTATAAATATGTATATATTTTTTTAATCAAATATATTTCTTAAACGAATTTTTGTTAGGAAATTTCTTTTACTTATTTGCTCAAAGTTAAAAAAAAAAATATTTTTTTTGTAATATATGGGAAATTTGAAAGTTTTTCTTAGTAATCTCTGAAAATTTCATAGTGGGATTCCCATAACTTTTCGAGTTATATTGAAATACGCTCGGCGAATCAGTGAAATATTTTTAAAAATATTAGAAAGGAACGAAGATACATATTTCACTTTAAAAAATTCTCAAAATGTTTATTTTATTTTTTCAATTTGCCTCTCTTCATACTCAAAGTCTACCACTAGTAAACCACTTTTTTTTTTAATTTCCGGCAATGTCTAGAATATTTGTATCACTTGACATGGAGTCGCTCTAATGCATCTAACCAATGGAACACTTGAATTTTTTACACTGAGGCATAATTTATATGTACTGTGTATGTACTAAGCTCAACAATAATTTGGCTATTTACACTTCAATATCCAAGAAACCGGTGGCCACCTACTTTGAAGTCTTCTCTTTAATTAGAGTATCAATAAATTATATGTCAGTATGTACGAGTATATGTGTGTACTATTTAGAAAATGTAATAAAATAATATATTTTCATATACCAAGCATTTTCTATTTAGCGTGAATTTAAGAGCGAATGTTCAAAACTTATGCAATCCGTTGTAGTTATTTTTAATTTAAGGTTTTTCAGGCTATCCTTTTCATTAATCGTTAATACAAAGTCCAGTCAGCTGTTGATGAAAAATAACCCAAATATTTCGACAAAATCTACAACTACATGCAATTAAATTTAATCTTAGTTAGCTTTACGATCATCTAAATATCTATTTAATTATTTGATAAGTACGAATTATTTATTAATTACTACGCTTATATGCGAAAAATCATTTATAAAATGTAAGAATCTATGTAAAGATACATCAAGCTTACATTTTGAGCTTCAATTTGTTAATTATACTTTTTGTTAATATTAGTTTTTTTTTGTTGTTATTAAATAGCTAAGCGAGTTAAATAATTTTCGATATCAAGAAAAAAATTATCAGTAGCAAATGCTACTTAATTTTATTTTTATAGGTACTTTATTTATGTATGCACGGATATACTACATACACAGCGTTTGATTGCGCCTAGATCGTCATAACTCAAAATTTGTTTTTATTCAGATAAGACAACCTTGGAGGAAATAAGCGATTTGTGTATATACTCGAAGAAAAGGAGACCGATTTGCAAATTTATTTTACGTTTTCACTCTTTTTGCCCAAAATCGGCAATGATTAATTAAAGAGTAATGCAAATGTGAATTTGATTCATTGAAAAAGATAGAAGGCTTATGTGCTTCACCACTTCTTTGAATAAAGAACTCAGAAAAAAATGGTTTTTGAAAACGAAATATCGGTTAACCCTTTCGCTACATCTTTTTATTGCGCCATCCAAAAAATCCAAATTTTTGTCTGAGTATTTATTTTAGGACCAATAGCAATACAAATACATTTTTTTTTTTTTTTTGTTGTTGTTAAGTGCTTTTTTTTAATGTTGCCATATGGCAACAAATGTTTTGTGCTGGTTTCAATCGCAAATAAACTGCTTCTGCAATCTAATGCAAGTTAACACCTTACGAGAAATTTGTTGCCATATGGCAACAAGCTTAGTTTTAAAAATTAGCACAGCTTTTAAAGCTGTGAGCGAAAAATATTTATATGCTAAATGACAGATTGAACATTTTTCTATATACTTTATTCAAAAATTGTTGAAAACATTTGCCCAAAATGCTTCAAAAATCTAAAAATGAAAATACAAATTTCAGAGTGAAGTGCTATATGCCAGAAGGCTTTCTTTAACCATTAAACTTCAATTTTTGAAAATATGTAACAAAAAAGTTGATATTTTTTACAAGAGAGTGTTGACGGCCTTTTAAAGTTTACTGTTGCCATATGGCAACAATATCGCGAAAGGGTTAAAGAATTGAACGGAATGACGCGGATTTATATCCCATCAAGGATTAATCGTCACATGCCCCGAAAATGTATGTTGCAATAACAAGAAATAAATAATTCATATTTTTATCCACATTTTGAATTTATGTACAAGTTACAAAATACTCGATAACACTTGTAATAAATAAACCACAATCAGTTGATGAAATCAATAGTTAAAAAGAGTTTTGGAAATCAAACATAATTAGCACAGCTTGAAAAAGAAAACAAAAAAAAAACATTTTTGTTTTAGATGTATATAACCAATTCTTATTTTCAAATTAAATTTGTATTTATGTACAAAACAAAATTAGCCATAACAAAAATTTATCAACATACTATATATGCATTTATGTAAATTAAAATGGGATACATTAATGATCATCTTGTCTTATCTTATCTAAATAAGTGTATGTATGTGGTGCATTCAAATGTACTGCTGAAAACCCAAACATGTCCGTCAAGTAAATTGATTTGATTATTTCATTAAATAAAACGATAAGTGTGCAATTGAAATAAATCAGTTACAACTATATAATTTTGCTATTCAATAGTTTTGGCAAAATTATGCTAATGCACACTCTGCTTTTCAACAAAGGTTGCAACAGAAAGAAACCAGGTAATGTTATTCGTGAGGCACGTAATTTTCTCTTACAACATCTACATATTGACTTTGCTTATATCCCATTTAATCCTAAGTTACTTAGTTGCCAATGAGTCTTATATTGCATTTTCGAAGGTATTGGGAATGTGCCCTACATAATGAAAAGGTGTTGGAAAGTTAAGTAAAACTAGTATATGTGTATGCAATGAAATGGTTTATAGTTAAAACTTACTCTAACGCACCACATTGCTCACTGGAAAAGCGTTATTCGTTCATATTCAAGTCTAGTATGAATGTGCATATAGCACAAAATAAATGAATTATTTGTTCATTATAATAATAATAATAATAAAAGGAGATCTTCGAATGAGCAGTGCGTTAAGCAAACGCAAATGCAAATGTCGTCCTCGAAAAGCTTTGCGGCTATGTAGTTGTTTCATCTTTCTAGCCCTTTGTTTCTCGACTTTTGCTTCATTAAAAAATAAATAAAAGAAGCAATTTTCAAATCATCGCAACATATCGATATACCCGTCGTTCCATGAACAAGTGTTTAATACTATAATATATCATCGTTGGCGCTGCGAACGCCCGTCGTTCCTGTTGTTCCCGCCTTCCCTAATTGTGAATCGTGCGCGTGCATCACATGCTGATGCCCTTGTCGACTAAAATCATCATTGTTGTTGTCATCATCGACATAGGCGGCTGCAACACATGTCTCTAACTGCGTGTTGTCTACAGGTTCACCGACTACCGCAGTCGCTCCATAACCACTATCGACTGCTACTTCGCTTTCTTCAACTTCAGTGAGCGTAGTTAGACGGGAACGTTCGTAATCGACGAAATCGTCGAATAAGCTCGGCCATGCTTCTGTATCGTCGTAATTATTGATATCACATTGTTCGGAGAAATTCAAAAACATATTCCACGTATCCTTCGGTATGCCACGTATGCTGGGGTGCTGCTCGAGGAAATGTATCCAATTTCTGAGCAGTTCTGGCGTATGCACCGTGAACACCAATTTCCAAAGGCTAATGGCCATGTCCAATGAGAGAATGCGCTGATCAGGCTCTAAGCCGAAGCTGCAACGAGAAATATGTATATTCATTTTCTTTCATTCGTTCTTTTTATTTGTATGTAGTAAGTTACCGAAATGTGAATCGATACAGCTGCTTAAACATTTCCGTGTCCACTTTGAGCATTTCAATCGTTTGCTCCAGTCTTATACGTATTTTGTCGATAGTGTCTGCACACATCTTATGTAAGCCCTCAATGAATTCGGACTTGGTAAAGCGGCACATTTGAGATGCATCCAAACACCAGGCCAGCACCAGAATAGCGAATTCGTCCGGCTGGTATTTAAGGTCATGACAAAGGCGCTCAATACCCTCTGTGAGTATCATATCTTCTTCGGGATCTTTATACTCTTCAAAAAGCTGATTAAGTGTGTTGTCGGATACTTCCAGTGTTTCCTTAACGGCTGTAAAAGAGATGAAGAGGTGAGTTATCTTTCATAAGCTGATCTACCTTTGAAAACATTTTATTACAGTGCTTTTTTGTACATACCCGTCGTTATTATATCACTCATTGTGGCGGCGTTTCCATTAAGCAGAACCAAAGACTTCTTAAAACTACTTCGCTTAGTATCACAATTGTTTGCGTTCTTGAGTGGACTTCTGGGCGAGAGCAATTCATCCGTTTCTGAAGCGATGTTAATTTTGTATAAGAATATATATATTTTTTATTTCCTAAAGGATATTAAATTGTTTCACTGGAATTTTGAATTTTGAATGAATATATTTGTTTAATATTTATTTTTTTTTTTCAATCTAATATACATAAATATTTAATTTTCAAAACAAAACCTTCTAACTTTTCTTTATACCAAAAACAATATCACTCTTCTAGTTTTAAATATTCATCCACTTGTATAGATATGAAACCCCGTTCTTAACGGATTATCCTTTTACTTACCTTCAATGTGTGGTTTTTGGCAGGTGGGCGCTGAAGCAGCACTCGGGGCACCCGAATTTTCGGACGTCGACTGGAAGCATTGCAAGCAATTACCCATCGCAGTGTAGTGCTAGTGGGTCGTTAAACGTAGTGACAACTAATATCGTCTGTCTAACTACTTGGAGGCGAATTGGTTAATTGCAATTGGCTACCGAGACCAAAATTGTAATTAAATGCGCGAATGTATGCAAGTAAATATTATAGTTAAATAATCTATTTGTGCAACTGTGGCAGTAAAGATGGACGACGGGCAGTATTTGATTCTTGATGCTTATTAAAGTACATGTGCATTGATATTCTTAATGGGTTGATTACTAGATCCTCGGGAACCCTCCGCTGGGCTGACTCATTGGAAAACTTGCGAAACCGTGGTAACAAAACAGCAAAGTCGTTGAAGCACCCAGCCGTTGTTGCTGTTGCCAAATAGGCGACGAGGGTCGCGTTAAGTAGACAATCTGTCGCAATGTCTTCTCACCAATTTCGTTTTTTTTTGCTTTATTTCACACCTTCGATTTCCTTAACTAGGTGGTGACTGAGCAATATTCATAAGAGTCACAATTATTATTTGTTATTCGCTTCTTCAACCGCTGCTGTTGGTGGTTATTATTGGCGCTGGTTGATACTCCTCCCCGAAAACACAAAACAGCAGCATCAGTGAAAATACTTATTTATCTGTGTATTTCTTTGCACTTTTTCACATCACTCCTTAACATGACCCCACTGGGAGTGCAGTGTTGTATTGTATGTCTTTCTCAAAGTTGACAACAATGAAACCAGTTTGTAAAACAGATACAAATTCTATCGAAAAACGAAAGATTCGGTCGAAAGTTGAAGCAAAGTATTTTTTATCAAATATCTTAATATCTTTCTGAAATGTTTCTTAAGTGTCGTTAAGTATAAAATATAAGTATTTAATTTTGCTATTAATTAGTCCGGCAACACAACAGTTTTGAAGCTTAGCAACTCTGTTTTAACCTTTAGCTGATACAAATTAAAAGTTACCAACTAAATTTGTACAACTAATTGGAAACCAATGGTTTTTCCCCAATCTTGGGACCGCTACTTTCCTCTCAGTGAATTTCGCTGTTTGCTTGACGTCACATTTGAGCAATTTATTCGTTTGATTGTTGTGTAATTTCTTCTTCTTGCATTCTTGTTAGCATTTCCACATTACTCTCGTGCAATTGTACATGACGTCGCTCTTCGCTGATGGGCGCATTCTTGTATTTTATCGTTTTTGTAATGGTTAAAGTCATAATACAGAGTTGTTTTCTAATATTTTTTATATTCAAAAATATATTAAACTAGCATTTCCCAGTGGGCTTCGCACCACCATACATAAAATGTTTTCTTTATATCGCAAGAAATTTTTCATATTAAGTTTTCTTTATAGAACTCGTAAAATGTTTAAACAGTTGAATTAGTTGATTTTTTTCATTCAACATACTTTCTAAAGATGTCACAATAGCCTTTTCTGTACTTTTTTAAAATTTGATTGTGGTGGTCACCTATATACAGGTAAGGTGAAAGAGCCGATAAAAACTTGTAATTAAACTTTGATTCTTTAATTTCCATTTCAATTTTTTACGCTAAATAAATTATGCTAAAATAAATAAAGTTAAAAATGTTTTTCCAGTTCCTTGAATGCTCCAGTTTTTATTATATTTTCGTCCAAAATTAATATTAACATAATACACTTACAACCACAACAGTACAACAGAAACGCTCATAAGCGGCTGTGTATTTGTTGTTGTTTTTCCCATACAGGCATTTCGTGTGAGAGGAAACCATTACTCACATAAAATGTCATAACTCAGGAACGGCTGCACCGATTTCAATCAAACTTCACACAAACCACCTCCTCAAAGATAGAAAAGAACTCTCAACTTTTGTGTCAATCGGTTCGGCGGTTCTTGAGTTATAAGATTACCAAGGAAATGTAACTTCTTTATATATATATAGATAACAAACGACATTGTTTCTTGACGCTGTTACAAAAATGTTATTCATCAGGTTGACAGTTTTCAAAAATAAAGAAAATGACAAAGTACAATGACAAGTTTGCTTAAAAAATAAAACTTGATTATTAAAAAATTTGGTAAAAGTCTAAATGGACGGATTTAAAGAAGCAATTTTTTATGGTGATTTTAGAAGCACAGTATTAGTTACATTATCTAATAAAGAGTTCCTGGAGAAGAACAAACCACTCATCTTTCTATCTCTCTATCTCTCTCTCTGATTTTCTAGTTTATTAATTCTCTGCATTAAACATTTTTCCAATAAGAATTTGCGCAATTTCCCATTGCTCTCCTAAAGAAATATAGAATACAAGATTGCGTATTGCGCAGGTCTGTTATTTTTTTATCAATTGTTCGTAAGGTTTAAATAACAAATTACATTACGTGTATGAGCTCAACAAATCGAATTCATTTTTACGAGTACCTTTCTTGAATAAAATCTGTAGTAATTTAATACAATATTTGCTCGTGAGTTTTGTTATTATTTTGTGATATATTGATGATTAAAAAAATTAAGCGTCCAGTATCCAAGTTATAGCAAAACCAGCTTCTTCGGTTTTATTGAAGTTTTTACAGAGTTTTGGAAATTTCGGAATATGAACTGAAATAATTAAAATTTGATTATGTGTTGATTGCATATACATATTTACAGCGTTGATCTTAAAATCAATAAATTGCCTCGAAACCAACAAAAGGCTGGCCTCGATAAAATGGAGCACGATCGCTCGGAAAATCATTTGCCATAGGTTACCTGAGGACATCCTCGCCACTCACTTAGTGAATCGTGCAAACATACCACACAAGCAAAGGTGGATTATTTGTACCCAGTACACTTATAATGGAGCAATTGCGACAATTCAAAGATATGTTTAATACACATAATGAAGATGATTTACTCATAATTAACGGCTTTTAAAGCAACCTATAGTATTGACGTTGCTAGGTAGCATAAGCTGCATAAACATAAAGTTAAAAGAGTTAGGTCCCGAATGTACATACATAAATATATTTTTAATCGTAAGCTAAATAGAGAAATAGATCTAAACATCTCGCCAAGAAAACGAAAATGTTATATATAATATTATAATATGATACATGAGTAAGTTGCAATGTAAAAAAGATATTTATAATAAACAACTAAATTCCTTCAGGTTACAACTGCAAATCTTCAATGTTATTCGTTAACACTTTGAGAAAATTCAAGCGAAGATACTAGCAACTGAGTTAAAAAATGGAGGTGGAGATGGGAAGGCGAAAATGTTACCGATTAGCATTTTTAGTACAATTGAGTTTTGAAAGAATCTCTAGTAAGGGGTTTTAGCAAGGATGATAGATTTCCAGGTTTGCTTGATAAGTATGGTGAAAAAAAAATTGTGTGGCGAACTTTGGATTCCACGACACATGGAATGTGTTTCACAAAATTTTGCTTGTGATACTGTTTTAAATTAAATTTAGTTATATTTGAGTAAAATCGCGCACTTCATTTAGATCAAAATATAAATTTTAATAAAACAAAACAATTTGCAGCTATGCACATTTGTTTTCACCGTATACGTAAACAAACCAATAAACAAAGCATTGGTTGTGTTGATTTTTATCAGTAGTACAAGCTACATTTTGTCAAACACATCCCAAGTGACGTCAGCTATCTCTCAAATTCGCTCAGAACTGAATAAGGTCTGCTATGTAGTACACCTTTAAAAATCTTTTCACCATAGATTTTTAGAACACCAAGAATATAAGCACCACACTGAGTTTCGCACCACACAAAAATTTAAAGCAACGCACCTCTCCCATCTCAAGACCTCACCTATCAATTTGTTTACTATATTCTTATTTTTGAAACGTTAATCGAGTACAATAAAATTTATTATTCAGATTTTTTTCGATTACAATTTAAAAAAAATTGGCACTATGAATTGAATAAATAAAATGAATGTGTTGTGATGTCTATGCGTGCGGCGGGAATAAGAAATGTATTCACGTCGTTTTTCCTTACATGTATAAATGACCGTACATGCTATACCTATACGTAACGAATGTAAATATAACAGAACTTCTACAAATAACAAAATACCAATATTGTTTGCATTGTGCATCCACAAAACCATTTCAAGCCAATATTTATTTTATATTGTATCCCAATTCATAGGATATATAATATAATATATTCCTCATCTACGCCTTGGACTAATCTATTATTTCACTTTATAAATCGCCATTTTGGTACTTTCTTTTATATACAATATGTATGTTTAATAATATGATTTATTTATGACTCATTCCCGGCAAGAAATCTTTTTTTAATTTTACCGCATGAAATGAGGTGAATCCCTCCCTACCGTGGTGATTAGACGAAATCCCCTCTCAGCAAACACAGTAGCAGCACAGTTGAGTAGCAGCGAAAACTAGGAAACGTACAGTGAATCGGGTGACAGTGCGCCTGATGTTGAAGCTCCGAGCTTGTGACAACACTTAAGGGGTCCCGGTGGTCTAGACCTTGAAAATTTAAGGTATTTTTAGGATTTTTTTTTACAAGAAAAAATATATTTAAATTTTTTAGGCTTCTTTTACATACAATGAATGTAAAAAATTCTTTTTTTTTAATTATAATAATTTAAAAAATGGCGCTGAAGTTGACCCTCCCTAAAAATTGCACCTGGACGATGTTGTCCATTTTGGCTCTTCTATTTATGTGAAACACAAAAACCAAAAAAAAAAATTAATCAGTATGACTGTAGCTATGTCCCGTGCTAGAATAAAAAAACAAACAAAATGTGACAAAATGGCGCGGTTTCGAATTTGACACATTTTTAAAAAATTGTTTTTATTTCAGTTTTTTAATAAAAAAAAATACGAAATAATTGAAATAATAATATGATTATAGTAATGGCGATAGTCATTGATAGTCATATTAAAATTTCAGACGATTCGGTTGAAATTTTTTTTTTGTTTTGGACAACACCAGGCCGAAAAAAGTAGTTTTGAGATAATTGAGTTTAAAATTTTTAGAGTGGATATTTACCATTAATGCCGCCGTATGACGAATCTGACTCTACCCGCTAAATCGACTGAAGAATCGAAAATACTGGGAATATCCTTCCAAAAATTCGACTAGACCACCGGGACCCCTTCATTAAATGGACTCTTGAGAACAACATAACAACTGCTGCGACGTACACTTTGTTAAACAATTTTCAGGACTTTCTTCTTACATTAAGACTCTTAACACTCTCACCGGTGACCCCAACGGCTAGGATTGCAAGAAACACATAATTTGGCTAAAATTAAAAGTTTTAAATTTTCAACTTTATTTACGATATTGCAATAATGTAATTGATATAATGTAGTATAGAATATGCAAAAATATTTTATTTAAATATGAAAAATGTGTTTATCATATAAATTTCATGTGCACATAATATGTTTGGCATACTGACAAATTCATGTTGGCGCCACTGGCAAACCATGTAAAATCGGCGTGGCATTCAAAGTATTAAAAGCACTCCAAAAGAAACACTAAAAGTGAAAATGGATTCAGTTAATATACTCACAAAACTTTCACAGATAGTGTTGCACAAAATCTCTGTTGGAAGGGGATAAGGACAAACCGGCGTGACAGCAGCTTAAAAAAATTTCGAAAAGTCTGCAGCACTTATACATACTTTTCATTTTAATTTTTAGGTGCATTTTAATCCGAATTCCCGCACGCGATAGACATAGATTTCGAGCGTTGTCTATCGTTTTCTTACAGCATGCCAAAGGACGATATCCTTAAAAAGGCGTTCAAAGACAATACAGGGTTTGATTGAAAAGTAATGAGCCTTTCCGCGGGGAGCGTCTGCTAAGCGATCAACCGAATCGGCTGGTGAGGGAAAATGATCGTTGGAAGGGGTCACTACAAACCGGTCCCAGTTCGCTGGCAACAGCGGTGCAGTCAACATCGCTCCGCGCGTGAAAGCTGTTTTAAAAGTGTGTTAGGATTTTGCAGAGGCGAAAATGCAGCGATCGTTGGAGCAACGTTACTCGATCAAATTTTGCCAATCAAACCCTGTATGTACATATGTCTGCAAACTGAGTACTATGCTGAAGTGTTCATTTATCATTTATATTTTGTAAAGATTTTTTTTAAGATTTGATTACGCTTTGAAAACATTTTATTTATGTTTTGAGTATACATACATACGTAGTTTTTTTAGCTTAGCATTTTTTTAAAATGTACCTTCATTCTTTATTTTTAACTTTTAATTTTTGTTAGCTTTTTTTGCTTATAATTATTTTTTGAAATTTTTTTCGACAAGAAATATGATATTATATCTATTTTAGTTAAAAAAAATCTAAAGCATAATAAAACATTTCCATATTTGAAACATATTTAAGTCAAGTATGCGTTGTAGAAAATGTGATATAACGTGAAAAATGTATATGTTTGTATTTATATTTACAAGAGTGAATCGCATCCATATTATACATATATGAAATATATTTGAAATAATAAAACTGCGAGAAGTATATTGTATTGCTTATAATTAGCTAACATCCCACATAAATTTGAAATCCACATTAGAAACCAATTAGAGTTTAACGTTAGAGTACGATTCGATATCCAATCTTTTTCTCGATATCAAGTCCCCTTTTCGTAGAGAATGCTGTAGTTCTCTACAGTTTCTCTAATCGTACATCGTTTTACACAAAAGTCAAATCCTTAAATACATAATACGGCGTAAAATGCTTCGCCTTGAAAAATTTTTAAGGGTTTAGGTGGGTTTCAGAGGTTGAAAAAAAGAAGATTTTGACTATTTTTTTTTAGTATATAAAATCATATATTTTATTTAAGCAATTCACTGTATCTGAGATACATATATAAACAGTATTTTGTGAAATTTTTATTTAAAAATTTCGAAAACTCAGCCGTTGGTACCTCATCTTCCTTGACGTCTCAAAAAAAATGCTCTTGCCGTGGACAGCATAGCTCATTATTGGTTCATCTAAAATCAGAAAACCAAACGGATTTCGTTAGTACATGGATAAATCTCGTTGTTGTACGAAGGAAAAAAAAATCAAAATTTGAATTTATGACAGGCTTTGAACCAAAAAACAAATTTTTTAGTGAAATTTTCGACATACATTGGCTAAAAAAAAATTGTTGTAATTAACAAAAAAAAAAATCCTTCGTTCAATAACTAGATAATGTTATTGCAAAGATTTGTACAAAATTTGAACTAAATCGCTTCATAACTTTTCGAGATATCGTGTCCACCGACTTAAAAAATGGAGTTTTGAGATAAACACGTATACGAGCGAAGCGCTCAACTGACGTGGCCTAATGGGCGGAACTTCTGAAGGGTCTATCTCTTAGAATTTTACTCGGATTGACTTAAAATTTAAGGAGAGTATTTTAAACATACTGTACTATTTAATGAGACAAAAAAACAAAATTCGATTTTTTGAAATTTTCAAACCCACAGTTTTGTTATGCAGGCAATTCCACTTCCGCTTCACTGATTAATTCATTTGAACAATAACTAAAATCAGACTGACAATGTGTACTCAAGGCACTACACTGCGTTATGTAGGGGGTTTTGCTAACGGCAACCGTCAACCGCTATGTAATTGTTTTTTGTACAGACACTTTGTTAAATAACATAGAGGCCTTTGTTATGGAAACTTTACCCATCAACACATTCCGAAGGTTTTCATATTGAAGACTTCTATGATATGTTACATCTATAGAGTATTTTTATATGGACATTTTTGCAACAACGAGGGTTTTTAAGGGAATTCAGCAACAATTTTGTTATATTGAGTTTTTCGTTTCATCAGGATTCATTAAACGAGGTTTCACTGTATTATACTCTCAAAATTTGTTTTAGGAGGCTTCTCAGAAGTGAAAAGCCTTAGGCTTTGTCCTGTTAGCTTATGCTTGCTGCTTGTTACTTTTAATAGTTTATATGTATCTACGTACATACGTAGCTCACATGAAAAAGCGTGCATTTAGAAAATCTCGTCTTTTAGCCATTTTTAACTGAAATACCGTTTTTATAAAGTTCTGAAGGTATTATTTCCACGGTGGATACCGTTTCTGATGTTACAAACAAAGTAATGTATGTACGAGTATATTACCCAATTATCATACTTCTGTACAAGTGTGTGCGGGTATAAAAACGGCGAAAACTTCGAATTGAATTAGTTAAGGTTTTTGTTCGTAATTTTTCGACTCTCACTAGAGCAGGGAAAAGAGCTAAATAAGCACCAGTGTGCCGATAGATAGACGTCTCTCACAGCTACGTGTACGCTCTCAACTCCAACTTTGCAAGCCAAGTTAACTAAGCCCACTCTCTAACACAAAAAACTATGGCCAACTCGCCACAAGTTGCTGCAGTCTTTGTGTGCCACTCATCGCGCCAACAACACCGGGAAAACAACTGATCGCACAATCGGTTGCCAATCGCCACCGAGTGGTAGAAAACTCGCTTGGTAAAGAGTGTTTGAGACGCGTTAAAAAGAAGTTGCAGCTGCGCGTGTTAATGTCCTACACTACAATACACGTAGTTTGTGAATTGTGTACGCGAACGTTGTTTTTGTAGCGTTTTTATGTACATACGCAAACGTTTACTTAGATTTATGCTATGTACATATATTTGTATGTACGAGTGTGTGCTAATTTGGTGATTTTTTGTTTGATACATCCCATTAATGTTTTGCTTTTTGTTGCTACTGTTGCGCATATAGATTAAATTTTTGGTAATACATGTACATACAAAAATGTATGTACATACATATGTACGAATGTATGTGCATTGTAGACAAATATTATAATAAAAATATTACACAAAATTTCAATAATTCCATCGTAGTTCGGTATGTGCATATGTATGTATACTAGGCCGGGTCGATTTGTGGGGAGGCAAAAAAAATCGCCCATTGCTCTGTGAAAATCATATTCTAGGGATCAAAATAAGAAACTTTGCCGAAGGAACCATACCTCTTAAACGAATTCTTATGTCCCCCAATTTGGGTCGAACTTTTTAGTTTCTTTTCTCATGTAAAGGCCAAAAATGGTGATATTTTGAAATGATTGTATGGGGAACCCCCCAGGGGAGTTCCAGGGGGTGTGCCACTGGCATGGGTGGATCGGCCGTCCAAAGTTAGTGGGGGTCGGTCATACATTTGGACTCGATTGGAGCACTCTAAATGGGTCAAAGTGGGATTTTTCGTTCGACCCAAATTGGGGGACATCAGAATTTATTTTAGAGGTATGGTTCCTTCGGCAAAGTTTCTTATTTTGATCCCTAGAATACGATTTTCACAGAGCAATGAGCGATTTTTATATCGACCCGCCCTAATGTATACGTATACATTGTAAGTACATATTTCCACTGCCATTACATTCATCAAATGATCTGCCAACGAAGTTGAGTGAACTTTAAATTACAGCAATAACAATTCTCGTACTCCACAATTCGTCCAATTTGTTTACAAAGTTTATAATATAAACGCGTTCTTTCGAACTAATTCAAAGCTACAAGGGAAGTTGTTGTACGAAAGTGCAAATACATATCTACATTGATATACATACATATACAAGTATGCTCATACATATGAATGTATATAGTTTTGCATTTTTTTTACTTGGTAGCATATAAATTCACTTAATGTTCCAACTGCCGGAAAAAGATAGTTGTTTAGCTTGGAGTCTACGTATTACTGCTTTTCGTAATGTGCTTGTGTTGTTTTGTTTTTTGTGCATTACCAACAAATTCAGAGCAAGGAGTCTTACAGAGAATTGGGTCACTGGAAATAACAACAAATCTATACATACATATGTATGCACCGGAGTATACCATATACAATTTTGATGATTGACAGTGAGCGAATGTTGTAGCCGTTATACGTGATCAGTGAAAAGTTCATTGCTTACCACTCCGATTTGATAAGAAAAAGGCAAAGATTAAGCATGTCTTCCGATCGTTTCCACAAGTGAGTATCTGCATTCGTATATACAAGTGGTACTTGTACATAAATTTAGCATATTTGCACATACATATAATCTACATATGTATGTGTATCTGGGAACTTGTCTTCAGATAATTTTAAGCACGTTGGTAATGGGATTTTTTTTTTCAGCAATCACGTACCGCGGTAGCCACCGAAGCCGAATGGGTTGGTGCGTGACTACCATTCGGAATTCGGAGAACGTAGTTTCGCATCTCCGTGAAACACCAAATAGAAGAAAAAGTTTTTCTAATAGTGATCGCCCCTGGGCAGGCAATGACAAACCTCCGAGAGTATTTCTGCCATAAAAAAGCTGCTCAAAATAATATCTGACGTTCGGAGTTGGCTTAAAACTGTAGGTGCCTCCATTTGTGGAACATAAATTTAATGATAAATATACTTTTCTTGAAGACGCTTCATAAGCAAGTATTTGTCGAAAATAAGCGCTATTTCATTAAATTTTAGCATTATTCAAATCATAGTTTCACGTATCTTAAATTTATGTTTTGAGAAAAGCTTAGAATTTTAATATTACCCTACTTCCCCACCCACCATCGCTACGAAAATCTCTACTCCAAGGACAAGGCCTTTCCGTCAATCCGAACAAAACTACTTTAGTCTTGTTCACGAGAAAACGGAAATTGGATGAATTTAGTCTTCCAGCACTGAAAGGTGTGGCACTTAGTATTGCTGACGATGTTAAATATCTAATATCTCATTAAAAAATTTTCAACAATGCCGAAGAGGCTTTGGGTCTGAAACTCAGGAACTATACAGACCGCAAAGAAGTGTATGTTTAAGCATTGCGGGTACAACCTCCGGCAATGCCCTAAATGCTATGCTTGCTTTTCTCCCCTTGGATCTTAAGATACAGCAGGAAGCAATTAAAACAATGTGTAGATTTCATAGATATGGTCTTTTGTACGAACACAGAACTTCGGGACCCAGAGAGATCTTTAAGATGTTGTCTGAATAGTATCTACTCTTTTTCGCACCTAAAGATGACCTGATACCCATAGTTTCATTTGGAAGGAAATTTGATGTCAGAGATGCGTGAGTAATGGAGCAATCCAGAATGTAATCAGGGAGGTTTGAGGGAAATTTTCTTTATCGATGGGTCCAAGAATGAAATAGGGCCTGGAGCCGGATGGTACTTAAACGATAGTAATATGTATCACTATGTTATGGCGGAAATGGGAACTGTTTTCCAAACGGAAATGTTTGCCATTCTGAAAGTAGCAGAATGGATAATTGAGAGGAAATGGATCGGGAAATAATTTAACAGTCAGGCTGCACTGGAGAATGCAAAGCAAAGCTCAAAAATTGTTCAAGAATGTAAGAAGAAGTTTAATTCTGTTGTAAGATGCAATAAGCTTGTACTTATATGGGTTTGAGGACACCGGGGTGTTCAAGGAAATGAAATTGCCGATGAATTGGCCAAGCGCGGATCAGCGGTTACCGCAGCGGACCAGAGCCAATAATTGGAATTAGTTGTACAGCGATGATGTATGCAATTTACATAAAGAGCGATGACCCAGTCTAGAACGGTGCAGAACTGATAAGAGTTTTGTGACAAGCCCGAATAGAAAAATGTCGAACTTTATTCTGAAACTTGGTAGAATAAAGGTCCGGTTGGCGGTCGGTATTGTTATAGGGCACAATCCATTGGAATCGTTGAGGACTCACTCATTATATTCTATTCTATTTATAGCCCATTTAATTCTAGTAAGTTTGAAGCCGCTCGAAATCGCATTTGTATAGCTGGGTATCGAGGTAATTCCATGGAATCTGATATTTAAATCGGTGAACATTAAGGGTATTTAATTTTACAAATTTTAGGTCTGTAGATGATATAGTGTCGGGAGAGTCAAAGTGATTGAGGTTTTTCAACGTGCAATTTTTCCTGGCCATTGTGTGTGCATATTTAAGCCACAATTTCAAAATGTTCTCAATTGATATTAGAACTGGTCCAAGCCACTTGCAGTGCGTTTACACAGGGCTTTTTGAGAAGGTGGAATTTTCCGATGGACGGACCAAATATTTTGTGAAACTTCGATTTAAAAAAAATTCCATATACGCATCTGTTTGCACTACGCTCATAATAAAGATCTTAGAGTATCATTGGAGTGAAGATTGAGACTGTGCAGATGTTCAACCAGGATGTTACGGGACTTAAAACTAAACAAGAAAGATTCTTTTTTAAAGATAATCCCGCCGTAATTCGGCCATCCGTAAACACCATTTTTGAATTAATCGCTGGAGGACTTCGGTCGGTATCTCGTGAATAACTTTAGTAATGTGCGCTTTCAATGCCTCAATCGAAGCCGGTTTATCCACAAAGCATTTATATTTTGCATACCCCTACAAATAAGAGAACAAAGGTGTGATATCACACGATTTAGTGGCCAATCCAATGGTCCGAGACGAGAGATAAATTGTTCACCGAAAAGACGACTCAGTAAATCTATTGTTTCACGGGATATATGGCTAGTGGCGCCGTTTTGTTGAAACAAAATGTTGTGGAGATCACGGGCTTGAACTTTGGGCAACAAAAAGTCGTTTATCATGGCGCGATAACGTTCGCCATTCACTGGCGTCAGCCTCGTCTTTGAAGAAATATGAGCCGATGATTCTTCCAGCCCATAGGCCACTCCAAACTATAATAGATGTAATTGCTCTTCAGCCTAAATATGACAAATTTGCTTATTGACGTATGTAGCCATTAAGTCAAAAATAGGCCTCATCGCTGAATACCAAAAGTTAGCTTGAGCGTGCGATGAACACTTTTGACAGAGCTTCGATTTTCGTAATACAACTGTACGATTTGTAAACGTTGTTGAGGCGTCTTTCCATGATGAAATATCAATGAATAATTAAACAAATTATGCATTTAGTTTGATAGTAGTCATGCGTGATCTGTCAAAAAATCCCTATTGGCAAAGGCATCTTCAATCTGATCACCCTTTATTTGCAGAATATTTAATAAAATACTTATAAATGTAAGACACAGCCATTAGAGAAAGATTTTTAATAAAGAAACCAAAAATAGTACAGTTAAAGGGACGCAGTCAAAGGAAGCTAACTCTTTTTCTCTCATTCCCCATTCTCCTTTCTCCATTGAAAGGTATAACTGTGGCGCCGAAAAACTAAAAGTTGTAAAAAAATATGTGGTAAAAAGTTGTATGTGTGGGGTCATCTTTAAAAAATAAATGTGATGAATGGTTCTACACAAAAATAATAAAGATGGCCCAATCAATTTGATCAGTTCATCAAATCAGTTGTTTTAATTCAATTTATAATCCGATATCTCTGAATTGATCACCCCTTTCTTTAAAATATACCTAGTACGTTGACATGCATGTGCTTAAATTAATTACAACAAATTATTTTATTTTACCCTTTTCATATGACCCTCCATCTGAAGAGCCGCTAAAGATGGACTGCTCGATGTTCTAAAGGAAGCCACACGCAAGGACGCCAACGCTAAGGATGATGATTCAATGACACCAGTACTATGGGCTGCCTTTGAAGGACGTTTGGATGCGTTGCGGCTGCTCTGTGGCAGAGGGTAATTATTATACATAAATGCATGTACACAAATATACATTAAATTTTTTATAAACGAATAATCGCATAAGTGCACATATTATATATGTATGTGTACCTCCAGTATTAAAATATTCACGCAATTGCTTTTATTACAGCGGTGACCCAGACAAATGCGACCAGTTCGGCAATACAGCCTTGCATTTGGCCTCCGCCAAGGGTCACATGCATTGTGTGGACTTCCTTGTGAAGTTTGGTGTGAATATCTATGCGCTGGATATTGATCGTCATAGTGCCAAAGATTTGGCTGCCATTAACAACCGCGAAGACATCTTGCGCTACTTGGATAGCGCCACTGCAAATTTCGAGGCCAACGAGAAGTAAGAATTTTCATTTGTGCATACATTCGTATGTATGTACGCATTTTAAAAAATATCTAACTCCTGCCATCCATCACAGAAAAAAGGCAAAAGCTATGCGCGAAGTAGCAGAGAAGAATTGTGAAAAACGCATGCGCGAGTACATGAAACGCCAACAGAAGCTGGAAAACGAGCATATCGATGTGAGTAGTAAATCGGTGGCTGGCACATCCAATGGCAATAAGTCGAATATGTTGTCAACGCTTAAACAAAAGATTTGGTCTAGCCAAGGCAATCTGCATAAACCCCCAAGAGAATCCGCGCCTGCTGCAGCGCCATGCCCTAGCATCAGTGGCGGCAGCGCTACTACAAAATTCAGTGAGCTCGTATCACATGCCAGTGGCAGTTGCGGCAGTGTCGGCTCAATTTCAAGCAGCGCTGGTACTATGCAAAAGAAGTTGCGCTGCCAACAGCACTTGCATCATTCCGCCAATAAAGCCGATGAAACTGGCTTTAAGATCGGGGGCATCGAACCGGATGGCAAACGTACAGTAACATCTTTGATAGGAGTGCAGCGCGACTCGGAGGTTTTGTATGTGGGAACATTCAGTTCGAACGAAGAGAGCAGCAAACGCGGTAAAATTAGTGACGTTTTCGAGGTCGATGAGCCGAGCAGTGATCGAGAACGTGAAACTACAAGGCTGGGGTATGGCACTCTTTCACGTTCATTCTCACAACCGGATATACTCGGTGATTCGCTCGCATCCACCGGACGACTTGGTGATGAGTTCGCAATGCAGCGACCAGTGGGGCTCTTCGATCGCCCAATGTTGGGCAGCATATCATTTAGACGTTCTGTAACAGCAGCGCTTAGCCAATTGCAACCAGATAATTACGCTGAACTCGACATGGAAACGGGTACTACGAGTACAAGTACAGTAACCGGACGCCAGGTTGCTGCGACAACTACGACGAAAACTCGTAGCAACAAACAACGTTCTTTCCTCAATATATCCGACTCGGATTCTGAAGGCGCAGACGGGTACAGTGACGATGAGCAAGAGAATAGAGGTAGTGCAATTGCGCGTTTTCTCACCGCCTGGGGCTTGGAGGAGTATTTGGCTGTGTAAGTGTTGTTGTGTTGCTTTCAGAATAGGCTAACATATATAACTAGATTATTTGAACTTTCAGTTTCCAAAAACAACAAATTGATCTGGATACTTTGATGTTATTGACCGAGGCGGACTTGAAGTCCTTGGCACTCCCCCTAGGCCCTTTTCGAAAACTTACTTGCGCCATACAGGAACGGAAAAATGCACTCGCCAATCCTGGTGCAATGACGGACAGCCGTCTTTAAAGGAAATACATGCACAGTTATAAACTTAGTTATACATTTATTTACCAAGTTTGCTCGTTCAAGAGTGATAAAGTAAAGTAAACATTTCGTAAACAATTCGATTTAACAAGGAAAACAAATACTTAAAATACCAATTAGAAAAAAATTATCCTGCTTAAGCTACCTGCTGCATCATGTATAGCTCTGCATACATGCCATTCAGTGCCATCAACTCCTCATGGCTACCCTTCTCGATCACACACCCTTTTTTCAGCACATAAATCAGATCCGCATTACGAACTGTGGTCAGGCGATGTGCAATGGTTAGGCACGTGCGTCCGCTACGTGCCGCATCTAACGCTTCCTGTACCACTTTCTCGCTCTCCATATCCAACGCCGATGTAGCCTCATCCAAGATCAATATTTTGGGATTGCGCACCATGGCACGCGCAATGGCAATACGCTGTTTCTGACCACCCGATAGTTGCGCGCCTTTGCTACCCAATCGAGAGTTGTAACCCTGGGGTAAGGAGCTGATAAACTCATGTATATTTGATTTCTTGGCCGCTTCGATAATTTCCGCCATCGGTATGTCATCGCGGAAGTTGTTGCCATAAGCGATATTCTCGGCGATTGAGCGATCGAATAAAACTGGTTCTTGTGAAACTAGGCCCATGCCAGAACGCAACATATCGAATGAGAATTCTGTGGTTGGAACACCACTAAGATTGACTGTACCCCTGACTGGGTCATAATAACGCAACAACAGCTGAACGCAGGTAGATTTGCCAGAGCCTGAAGGTCCAACTAATGCCACTGTGGTGCCGCCTTTAATATTTAAATTAAGATTTTGCAAAATGGGTAGGGTTTTGCGGTTGGGGTAGTGAAAGTCGATGTTTTCGTAAGTAATGTCACCTTCAGATTTCTTAAATTTTGGTTAAAAATCGTTAGAAGTCGCGAAGCGTATTAGATAAGAGAATACTCACCATAGGCGTGGTATAAGGTTTGTCTACTGGATTGTGCATAGTGGGTACACGTTGAAATAGTTTCAAGAGGCGTCCAGCTGAAAGCACACCAACATTTACATCAGGCGCATAGGATAAGGCCTGACCAAGCATCCATGAGCCGTATATGAGACCTTCGGAAACCCTAATGAAGATGAAGTTATTCAATAAAGGTCATCAGTCATCCACACCTTTTACGCTTACTTTATAATATCCTGATAAGGTACTTCCCGGTCCGCAACTAAAATACCGCCGTAATACAAAGAAATACCATACGATATGAACGGCGCGGTCTGGCCCAAACCAAACACCAATCCACGGAAGCGCACCTTTTGGCGACAAGCGTTATTAGCTTTGTCAATTTGCTCACAATATCGCAATAATACTTCGCGTTCCAGTCCCAAACTTGTTACTGTGCGTATATTAGCGATAGCTTCCACTGCTACACGTGAAGCGTTCTCTATGGCCAATCTCTCGGTGTTCGTACTTGCTTCCATGAATTTTGCTTCGAAATATATAGACACGCACACGATTGGCACCGTCACCAAAGTCACCAGTGCCAATTTCCACGAATAAATGAATGATATAACCACGCCAATGGCAAGGGTGGAGACAGCTTGCACAATAATACCGATGCGCGAACCTGTTGCACCCTGCACATTCGAGCAGTCACCAGCAAGCCGAGCACACAGTGCACCCACCGAATTACGTTCGTCATCGAAATAGGCGACTTCCTGGCTAATTATCGCCCTGAAAGCATCATGTCGTAGGCGAGAAGTCATTTTTGCACCCGCTGCTGTGAACATATAGGATTGCAGGAGGGAGCCAACACCCGCTACTGTGCCGATGACGATAAACAGCATGGAAAACAAAATAGATTGCTTTGTGATATAAGCATCATCGGGGTCGGACATCATCTAGAAAAGAGTAACAAAATCTAATATCTCAATGCTTCAAACGTTATACTTGCACTACTCACTCCAAAAAAATCGCCAAAGAGCACAGCCCATGTGGGAAATGTAGCGCCGTGCAACATGGACGCTATGCAGCCGATTAGAAGGTAACGCCATTCAGGCGCATTCATTTTCATCAGTTGTACAAAAGTGATTTTATCTTTTTCTACATGGATTTTCTTTTTTTTCGATTTCTCTGTAAAATATGAAACGAATTTGGTGTTATTTTCTAACCGCTCCCAAATTATTAGGATTGCACTTACTTTTGCCCGCCATACTCTCAGCGTCTGCTTCATCATAGCTCGATTCACCCTCTTCGTCGGAATCGACCAGTACCTTCAGTTGCTGTTTGCGCTGTCGTACTGCATTCGAGGTATTCGCCAATGCTTCTTCCTCTGTTTTGTGTTTCGATATCATTACCAACTTACAGTACAGTCCTTCTAAGCGCATAAGTTCCTCGTGAGTTCCTTGCTCGACGACAACACCATCTTTTACGAACACAATCAAGTCGGCGTTTGTCACCGTCGAAAGACGATGTGAAACCACAAGCGTGGTGCGTCCTTGGCTCACTAAATCGAGTGCATCTTGCACTCGACGCTCCGATGTGGGATCTAGTGCCGAAGTTGCTTCATCTAAAAGCAATATCTTTGGTTTACGTACAAGCGCACGTGCAATGGCTATACGTTGTTTTTGGCCGCCAGACATTTGTGCGCCACGCTCACCCACCATTGTGTCATAACCATTTGGCAATTTGACGATGAAGTCGTGACAATTCGCCATACGTGCGGCCTGCTCTATCTCCTCTTGCGTAGCTGTCGGCTTGCCGTGACGTATATTCTCGCGAATTGTTGTAGCGAACAGCACTGGTTCTTGACCGACAACACCAATCTGAGAACGCAGCCAGCCTACATTGAGCTCACGTGTATCGCGTCCATCCAAACGCACACAGCCAGTGGGCGCATCATAGAAGCGCTGGAATAATTGGAGTGTTGTTGATTTGCCGCAACCAGATGAACCCACTATCGCAACTGTTTGGCCTGCCTTCACTTGCAACGAGAAACCACGGAGCACTTGTATATCGGGCCGTGCTGGATAACTGAAATGTAAGTTTTCAAAACTTATGTTCCCTGCAACATGTTTCAATTTGTCGCCACTTTCATCGAATGGATCAATTTGCGAAACTCGGTCGATGGTGGCAAAGATATATTGTGCAGCACCTTTTGCCGTTGAGAAGGACTCCACATGTGGCAATGAGAAGCCTAGATTCTGTGCACCCATTACAATACTGAACAACACAATCACTAATGAGGCAGTGGTATAGAGCTTTTCATCCTCATAACGGTACTTTAATATCAATTGGATACCATACCAAATAGCAATTGCATAGGCGACATAAATAATAAACCACATAAGGCCGGCGCCAATGCCAGAATATAAACCCTTCTTCCGACCAGTCAGTTCAGCTGGCACCAATAGCTTGGCGAATCGTTCAGTTTCCTTGCGTTCACCGCTAAATGCGAAGACGGTACGTATGCCCGAGAATACCTCCTCGGCGACGGCGCCAGCATCTGAGTAAGCCTTGAGTTCCTTTTCTGAGAATGTGCTTTGGATTTTGGCAACCAGTGCAGTAGAAATAATTATGAATGGGCCACAGGTAAGTACTACCAATGTTAAAAGCCAGCCATAGATAAAAGAGAAAATAACCCCTGTAACGAAGGTCATTACAAGGAATACGAAAATCGCCAATTTTTCGCCCATGCCATCCTTCATTTTACTCAAGTCCCTGCATTTAAAAAATCATTGTACTTAAGTAAATTTTGTAGAAAACCATTTTATAGGATATTTCAGACTTACTCAGCCATCTTATTGGCGAATGTATTGCTCGAGGAAGTGTCGTACCAAGTCATATCTTGACGTAATATTGATTCCAAAAACAACTTGCGAATTTTCGATATCTACGTGGAGTAGCATGAGAGCAGAGTAGGCGTCATTAATTTTTATAAAGTTATTTTATATGGATTTACACAAACCTGTCTGAGTGCTACACTATTTATGATATTGACTGACAGTGCCAAAAGTATCATCAGCACTATAATCCCAGCGACGGTGCCTAACAAAAAAGCTAACGAATCCTCTCTAACTGCTTGCATATTTTCTTCGAGGCTCGCATCCGTACTAAATTTCCAAAAATTTGTGTAAATTTTAAAATAATCAAAGTGTTAACTATTGCACTTACAGCTTCCTGCCACCACCGAAAATGCTCAAAAGCGGTGCTGATGTGGATGTTCCATTACCAACGTCGCGATCTATGAGCAATGTCGTAAACTCAGCGTAGATGATCATATTGTATGGTATACATATTGAAGCTATTGAGGCTATAACAGTACCGCAAGCTATAAGCAAGCGATCCCATATTGTAGTGTAGCGGAACTGTAAGGAATCAGATGGAGAAGTATGAGAGAATATAAATGCATTAAGAGCGAGTGTACTATCCCAAAGGTGCAAAAAAGTTATTAAATAAAGATTAAAGAACAAATTGCATTCGGAAATAGCAGTGTACTTCTCTCCCGGAGGCAAACGAAACCAAGGAAACTAAAGGTAAGAGCTGGTAGGAAGGTATGTGAAATGGCGAAATAAATACTAGTCTGGCACTCCGCAAGTAGTACTAAAGCGCCGTTTTGAAACCATTATGAGACCTCCAGAAGGCAGATATCTACAGCCAGACCTGTTGATGTAATGGAGAAGATTGATGGGATTGAGATTGGAATACTGCTGCAGGCAGTCGAAGAAAGAAGCAACCTGTGACCTCAATCGTCTAGCTTCCAGACGCGGACATTTACAGAGAAAGTGCTCAACAGTCTCCTTCTCTGGAAGGTCGCCACAGCTTCTGTAATGGGGATTAAATGGTAAACCTAGTTTTTCTGTATGTGTGTCGAGCGTCCAATGACTGGCATTGGAAGTACCTAAACCGCAGAATTTTTAAAGCCATGGCAGGAGTAATATTTTTATAACGGCAAAGTACTTTTCGTAACTTTTTTTCCAAAAAGTGGCTGCAAGTTGACGTTTTGAAGCTACCTTCTGGTTATCACCTTGTACCAGAGCTGTTAGGTGAATGACCATTAACTCGATCTTTTGAGTGCTCCAAAACTCTCTAGTGTGAGCCACTATGTGGGCTTTGTGAAGCATAATTCATCTTCGGCGCTTGGATTTCCTTAATCCTCCGAAAATTTTTGGCAGTCATTTGAAAACGACTGAACAAGCGACCATTTGCTTCGAGGTGCTTCTTCCGCGAACACTTTTTGTTTGGATTAAGCTCGTCTTGAAACACCCAAACTGTTGATTGCTGTTTTGTTTTCGGCTCATATGACGAAGATTTGTCACGTGTCACGATGTCTTAAATGTGCTTTGAATCACAGCGGTTGAATTTTTCAATCGACTCGAGACGTTTTTGGGCAATTGTCAAATTTTGCGGTATCCAACAAGAACAAATCTTCTTTACGACCAAATGTTCATGCAATATTGAATGAATGCCGGTACCACTAATGCCCGAGGATGCCTCTATCACGCGATATATCACAGCATCGATTCTTTCTGGCACAACAACCGTTTTTGGACGACCTTCACGAAATTTGTCCTGCAAGGATCGACGACCACGTTGGAACTTGTTGTGCCAGCGGTTCACACTGGTTAGGTGTCGTGCTTCAACGCCACAAGCCGAAGTAAGTTTATCGATGCATTCCTGTCTCGATAATCAACGTCCAAAATCATAATAAATTATCGCACGAAAATTTTCATAAGTCAATTCCAGTTTTTGGGCGAGATGAAGATTTTAATTCACTGACAAAAGAACAAATAAAGCTCGTAAGTGAAAACGTTTTATACTGAAAATACCAAACTTTTCGATTAAATATCAAACTATAGTTCATTACGCATAGTGTTCCAAAGCTGTTTTATACAAAAAAAATATCACTCGTATGTAGTGAGTCGAAGACACACAAGAACTCCGTCAAGCCAAAAGGCTTATAAGACCTTTTACCTAATAGGGAACTGCATAACATGCGTAAAGCAGACATAAGTGTAGACTCTGTCTTGATGGAACCACGGAGAATACTCGTATTTTGTACAACTGTGTTGCCTTGGCCAAAACAAAACAGCAAAGAAATCAATAATGCTTCTGTTGCTGATATTCTGAAACTTATCCGCAAGGCGAAAGAATTTGGCTTCCAATCAATTCCCAACCTGAGGTAGGGCATATCTAGGATAAATACAACCTCATGTAAGGTAGCAGTGCCAGTCTATAGGATTATAATTTCTTACTTCACACAAAAGATCTTTTAGGTCGAAGTGTCAGCCATTGGACACACTACAGATGCAAAATTATTATTATTACTATGTACATAGTGAGCCGAAGGTGATCTATTTATTCAATATTTTGCACATTTTTTTTGCATTAGAAAGATAGCTGAAATCATCTATTGTATTTTTTGAACTATTTTGCTAGTTTATTGTAGATCTCATATGTGAGTATTGGTTGAAATTCCTAATTAAATTTTATTTGCAGGTTTCCTTCAGTTAGTTTCAATATGGAGTTGGATAGACTGAGGCAGCTTTTCGGTTGGTCAGTCGGTTCTGCTTTGGGCCGATATAATAATTGTTGACTTCTATTTGCGATCGTTATTTTGTTCGACTTGTTTTGTCGCTTTTTTGCGTTACATCTTCAACAATTCCCTTTGGAACTTTGTACCTTTATTACGGGGGGGTTGTCATGGATGGCACTGGACCACATGTTACATTTTGATACTCTCGCTCATTGCTTCGTAGCATTGGCTGCTGTGTCGGCGATGGTGTATGCGATTGTATTTCAATCTTCATCTATCCTAGGTTTATTTCATGCATTCTACCAGCTTGGTTTTAGGCTTTCTACTATTTCCTCTTCGCTTAATTACTTAAATGAGTGCGAGTAAGTCCTACTTCTAGAAATATTTACAGTTGGATGAAGGACACCAGAGTAAACCGTTAAACTAACTAACGAACTGCGAATAAGAACAAATATGTAGTGCTTATAATTAATACTCACCAGCTCCAAGTATGAGTATTTGTTTTGTGATCCGCTATGAAAAGAACAAGAAAATTTAGTGGTGCCTAATTAATTGCCTCTGAGTACATAAACTTACTTCTGTGTTTCAGCCTGAAAGTCCTTCGGACCTGGTAATGGGACCGACTTCTTGAAATTACCCCCTGGCTCTATGGGGCCGTGTTCTGAGACGCTATAGCTGCGGCTAACCATTTTTGTTTTATTTTATTGGGCTCGAAGTATTCTTGTGTTTCGCAAATGTATAAATAAAACTGAAAGAAATTAACAATAAAGCATAATTTAAAAATTTTATTCCGAGAAAGTACGGAGATAAGTAATCAATTCAATATTATAAAATATTTAAATAAAGAATTGCTCTTCTACGCAGCTACTGCAAAGTCAGAGCAGACAGGGAAACGTTACGCTGATTTTTAAATATGATAAATGACTATCATCTGTTAATGTAGATATGTATATCATATACGTATGTAACATAGTCATTTAAATTTATATGTATACAATATATCTATTCAATTTTGCGCCTTCAAGTGTAAAAAATGGTTTAATTGTTTGAAGTGGGTGATAACAAATTTCGAAGAGGCGCGCTTTTGCATTCACGTATAGACGGGCGTACACATTTACCCACACACATTTATACAAATATACAGTATTGAGAAAAACTTAAGCACACTCTTCACAGATTTTTTTACCTAACTTATTTATCAATAGAAAATGTAATATTTTTTATCGGTAACCAAAAAAATGTTAAGAAAAATTTACTACTGTTGAATTTGCGGTATTGACGTCTGCGGAAAAAAATATATTCACTTTCAGCTATAATTGGACGTGCACTAAGAGAAGCACCAACTATAATTTAGATGAAAATCATTTTAAAATATTAAACGTAGTCGATCATATTCCATTCAGAGCACTACAGTGCCAAAATTTGTTTGGCATATTTTGTGAAAGTAGTTCAAGTCGAAGGCGGCCGCCGTGGCCGAATGAGTTGGTGTCTGACTACCATTCGGAATTCAGAGAGAGAACGTCGGTACCAATCTCGGTGAAAGATAAAAATTGAGAAAAAGTTTTTTCTAATAGCGATCGCCCCTCGGCAGGCAGTGGCAAAAACCTCCGAGTGTATTTCTGCCATGAAAAAGCTTCTCATAAAAATACCAGCCGTTCGGAGTCGGCTTGAAACTGTAGGTCCCTCCATTTGAGGAACAACATCAAGACGCACACCACAAATAGGTGGTGGAGCTCGGCTTAACACCCAAAAAGGGTGTACGCGCCAATTATATATATATATATATAGATGTATATAGTTCAAGCCCAATGAAATGATTTTCAAAAGGATTTGTTTATAAAATAAGAGAGACTTGGGAGAGTGAAAATTCATGTGAAAGAAAGTTCGAGTTTAGATGTAAATGCCCTCTAAAGTTCAATTAAAAAATTAAATTGTGGATTGAATAACAAAATCATATCGTAAATTAACTAGCACTTAATAGTACTAGAGTTTTGTTAATTATTATTTTTTTTTTTAATTTTACGAAACGCGGAATTCAAGTTTTTTGTTTTTGTTACTTATTTTTTTATTTACCAGTACTGTATTTTGTCGCTGTTATTATTCGTAAGAGAACAATAAAAAACAATAGATCACTTAAGTCTTTGGTCATTTAATTGCCAAGCAATTACATAGTATATTTGAGCGCATCTATGCATGTGCATGTGTATATAAATATTTACTTTTATTGATACGCAATGAGGCGTACTTACATATGATATCTCAGTAAAACGTACTAAATGTTTATTACTTAATTATAGGGTATACAAATTTACATAGTTTTATAATGTTTTTCAAAGTTGTTTGCTGGGTTTATAGCTTTCTGCTGGGCAGCTCATTAATACCGTTTAGTAGAAAATAGCACTAATGGACAGAATTTGTGAAAATTCACTACCGAAATTGCTATAATTTTGCGGATACTCTTAGAAAATATTTTTTGATTTCACACTGAAAGGAGAGATTTATGCCATTATCTCAAAAACATATATGTACTGAACTGAAAAACGAGATTTACACAGCTAATTAAATTTAGCCGACACTTTGCTGTGATCGAAAATTTTGTCTAAAGTGTCAATGTCACAAGGCGGCTATTTATTGAGTATGGCGCTCAGTAGATAATCTCCATATCTACTTATATAAGTTTTATTATATAAAAAATATCAACTGAGTTTTTTTCTACATACCATACTAGACGGAATCAATTTATAAGTATAGTCATGTGGGGTAGCCTATAGTTTGTTTATTTAATGAAATGAAGGAAATATACGAGTATCGAAGTATTACTTACGTGTGCGACTCAAGTAACTCTTAATGCACTTTTACATAAAACCGAACCTTCTTCTCCACGATAGATTTATTGCAGGTAAATTAAGGGATATGCTCCAGAACTACATTTAAAATTAGTAATTAAGGTGGTAATTAAGGTAATTAAAATTAGTAATTTCAAATTCGTCAAAAAAAATTCGTGCTAAATACACACTTTATTTTAATACCAAACACTTTTATTACAAAAAAAAAATTTATTTTTATTACAAAAAAAAAAATAACTTTTAAAACAAAAAAATGTTTGTATGATTTTTGAATTTTTATTGCAAAAAAATTAATTTTTATTACAAAAATAAAAGATGTTTTTTAAAAAATTAATTTTTATTACCAAAAATTTATATAAATTTAAAGTTCAATCCATAAATATTAGGGCGGGTCGATTTAAAAATCGCTCATTGCTCTGTGAAAATCGTATTCTAGGGATCAAAATAAGAAACTTTGCCGAAGGAACCATACCGACTAAAACGAATTCTGATGTCTCCCAATTGGATTGGGTCGAACGAAAAATCCCACTTTGACCCATTTAGAGTGCTCCAATTGAGTCCAAATGTATGACCGACCCCCACAAACTTTGGACGGCCGATCCACCCATGCCAGTGGCACACCCCCTGGAACTCCCCTGGGGGGTTCCCCATACAATCATTTCAAAATATCACCATTTTTGGCCTTTACATGAGAAAAGAAACTAAAAAGTTCGACCCACATTGGGGGACATCAGAATTCGTTTTAGTCGGTATGGTTCCTTCGGCAAAGTTTCTTATTTTAATCCCTAGAATATGATTTTCACAGAGCAATGGGCGATTTTTTTGCCTCCCCACAAATCTACCCGGCCTAATAAATATGTACATATAAAAGCTTAAATTGAAGTTAAGAATAAAAATCTGCTTCGCGACTATTCACCGTTACTTGATGGCAAAAGTGCAAGTATTTTGCGTACTGGATTAAAATGTTGATAAGTCAGATGCTACTATATGTCCGATATGTCCAGCCTAACCGTTGAGTTTCATTCAAATGAAGGATATCGTGCACTATAACGGTTTCGTTGGTCTTTTCTCTGTTATTAGCTACTATTTTTTGGTTTCTTTCGTTGGTTATATTACGTTTTCACCAAATGCACATTCAAGGTTTTCAGATTTTGGGTTCGAGTTGAGTTTTGAATTGTCAACTGTTTGCACTGCATGTTTGGAAATTCTCTTTAAACTGTAATTCATTTACTATATTTCATTCTTGTGTATGTATATTAAAATTTTAGGCGCCGGCAAGCTGTAAAACATTGTTGCTATGTTTCGATTAAATTAAAATGCATTAATAAAATAGCAAAAATAACTTAAATGAGCGCTATTGGCATCATTTAATGTTACATTGCATGAAAAACCAACACAAACACGCTGTGCAAGATGGATTTGAAATGGGTTTGGGTTATGATAAGATAGATACATAGATAAGAGTTTATAAAGTAGTAAAACGTTGCAATATTTACGTTTTCGCACAATTTACAGAATATAAACCTTAAACAGAGTATAAACATTAAGTCTACATCATTATGTTTATATATTTATCACAGCTTTCGGGTTTTTAAAAGATTTTTCGAGGGGAAACTACTATGAAAAACTAACTGAAAAGCTAACATTAATTTGTATGCCTACCACGGCCTAGTTGAACACTACGAAACTTCGGCATTAGCAGATTGTACGAAAAACTACAAGGAATTTTAAACCTTTCAAATTTTGTACTAGATCTGATAAAGTCTTAGTTGTTGGCTTGTCGTGAAGCTTGCGGGTGGAGAAATCCAATGGGATTTTGTATTAGCATCATTTTAAGCACCTTATTTTGGCAGATTTGGAGTTTTACAATATGCAACTTTGCTGGACTTTATTCCAGGCTGGCTAGTCATATGATATTATTGGCTGAAATATAGACTTGTAAATTATGAATTTATTTTAATTGCTTAAGCTTGAGCGTCTATTTATTAAGGGATAAAATAATAAGGCAATTCATATGAACAATTTATTAATTTTGGAAAATTAGAGCAATAAATAAGGTATAGTAAAGGACCAAGAACCGATCTCCGGGGAACTCCAGCGGGTAGCTCGATCGTGTCGAGTAACAATTTTTTAAAAAGCCATTTACGATTTTTACCAGAGGTAACGGAAATTTTAAATTTACTAATTTGTAACTCACATGAGATTTCCGCATTATTTTACAAATGTTTTGATTGAACTATACAATAACAAAAGAGCAAGAATAACTTAAATGAATACATACATGCAAACCCAACACAAACAGGCTGTGAAAAATGGATATTGTTTAGTTTGGGTTCGGACATATGTATGGAATTTGACCAAACGGCAGAACGCCCAAAAGAAAGCTGTGATGGAAATGTTATACAAAATTAATCAGCCTATCAGAAAATTTATGATTTTCGTAAATGGCGTGGTACATCAATCATATTTGACACTCGTGAACTAGACAGCAGCAATATAGAAACAGACAAGCTATGGAGTGCGTAAAGATTTTCATCGCTCAAAATAATTTTTTTGGTTAGTAGAAAAGTTATTCCAAAACGTAAGTGATGTTCCAGTCAGACGTTGGTAGTTCTAAAATATACTTTTAATATCTTTCAATGTATATGTAAAGGATTTTCCAATAACAGGTGTTATCTATCGCTATCGAGAGATGATTAACGATTTTGTATTGTCGGAATTGGATGGTATTGATCTGGACAACTTTTATTTCCAACACGACGGCGCTACGTGCCACACAAGCAACGCAACCATTGATCTTTTACGGGAAAAGTTTCCGACCCGTGTTATCTCTCGAAAAGGTGATCATAATTGGCCACCGTGATCTTGTGATTTAACATTTTGTGACTTTTTTCTTTGGGGCCACGTGAAAGAGACCTGGTCGATTCAAGACCTCAAAGATGGAATTCGTGAGGCTATCGAGGGCGAGGACATAGGGCAGCCACTTTGTAATTCGGTTATGGAAAATTTCATGAAAAGGATATTGTCCTGTACGCGTGGTCGTGGTGGTAATTTTCCTGATGTTATTTTCCACTATTAACGGCATACCTCCATCTTTATAATGAAATAAACGTCCGATCATTTATATTAAAATATAGCATTTATCTTTGATATCAAAATAAGACCTTTTATTGGAAAACCTTTTATATGTAACATACGAATGTACAACAAGAACAATTTTTACTTCATAAGGCATTATTTTGAGAATTGTGGTTTTTAGGAACTAATTTTGTTTTTCGTATAAAAGAGTTTATTGGTGAACCGTGCGTGGTAGAAATTCGCGTTTTCAATAAGAATATTTTCCTGAAAGTATTTAATATTATATAAATAAATGAAGTTTCAATTGAAACTGGCCATGATAAAAAGTAGAACTTGATTAATGTACTTTGTGATGTGGCATCATTTGGAACTCCTTGGGCTGTTAGCAAAAATCTCTCAACCTAATCTGGCCGAACTATTCATCAATCTGAGCCATACGCAGCTTATAAAGAAACATTTGCACCTCTTGTTAGGAACTGTTAAACGTGTGATGAAGCGACTCATTGGCAACATTTGTGATCATTATTGAGTTGATAATTTGAGTTCGATTCTTGTTATCAAATATGTACATTTGTTGTTTATTAGTCTAAATTATTACTGTTTTCAAACTAACATTACGGTGATGGTGGGTATGATTAACCGATTTAGTACATTTGGTAGCCCAACTTATCGACTTACAGTCTGTCTAATAGAAGCGTGATCGCCACAACTTAGAAACTATTTTACCAATTCGATTCTAATAAACTGGATTGTATTTGTATATTTATTATACGTAATATATTCAATATATAAGCCAGCTCTATTTGCTTTGACAACTATTTGACCGGCCATATTTGCTTTCATTTGAGTTTTTGCTTAACTATTGCCCAAACATTTTCAATAGGGTTCGCATCAGACGACTGTGAAGGTAAATTTAACATTTTAATCCCAATTTGCTGTTTTTACTCTACACATTTTCGGCGTCGCTGCTTGGGGTCGTTGTCGTCTTGTAAAATCGAAAGTTAACTAGTTCTCCCATATATCTTCGCAGCCTACGACAATAAGGTTTATTGGTAAAATTTATTTAACAAAACTGCATTCAAGTTGGCGGTAAACGCAAATAAAGGCCTAAATTCTTTTTCGGAGAAGCACCCCCAAATATAAGTAAACCTTAAGGGGGTGGTAGGGTTTAGCGCTAAAAAAAAAAACACTTTTTTTTGAATTTTTTACAGAAATATGGCTTAAGATACTTCAATAAAATCAGTTGCATGTTATTGTACATCTTTTCAATAAGTTTTTAAAAAATATTAATAATAAAATATTGGCAAATAAGCCCATGACAGAGTTTTTTTGGGGATATGTTTTTCGAGAGGTGCTCTGCGGTGCCAATCGGCATTCGTCGTAGAATCATCTGAAACTAAAAAAGTCGAATTTTTCAGTTAAAGTATGACGTAATGCTCCCTCCCCCCCCCCATTAATAAAATTTTTTTTTTTCATTTTTGTAGTTTTGGTGGCAAAAAAACGTAAAACGAGCATTTTTGGCGAAAAATTTCGCCATATTTGTAAGTCAAAAACAACCTTAAAAAAAAAAAAAATAAAAAAAAACAGTGTGGGGGGAGGTATTTTTGATTTAGAAAACGTGTGCCAAATTTGAAAAGAATCGGTTGAATAGTTTCGGAGTCGTGATTGGCACCGACTTTTAAGAAGTCGTTTAGGGAAAAACGCGTTTGAAAAAATGACTCTGAAAAATTATCGATGCTCCGCATTCGAGGTAGAGTGCCTACAAAGGCTATAACTTTGAGAGTTCTGCTCCGATCCACTTAAAATTTTGACACAACATTCTTGAAATGATTTACTATAAGATGAGTGAAGAAAAAAAATTTCGATTTTGTGACCCTACCCCCCCCTTAACTGAATGCTTAACAGTTGCAGTGGTCGATTATCAGCAGAACCGACGTATGCAACTATTCACCCAAAAGGAAGATTTGTGCGATTGCCCAATTCCGTTCTGAATTTGTGTTAGCCCATGCGAGCCTTTTTTCCATGTGTGATAATGAGTGCAGCTGTTTTTCAGTGTGCCCCGGAATTTGAGGTCTCTACACGTAAATGTACTCGAATCGTGTATTTGCATACATTAACACCACTTTTCCTTAAAACTGCTTTTGCGTCACAAACAGATCAATGATCTTCTGATCTTGCTATGGAAAGGTTTTTTTGGCCTCATCCGGGGAAGCCGTCAACGTTTTTAACTTCGGTGTACCATTGCACCCATTTATTTCTGAACGTCTTCCACTGCTTCAAATATATTGCTGCAGATTTTTTGACATTTTTGGACCTTTAGGGTGTGTACATAGGAATACTGTTTCAAATGGTTTGTTTTACGCGTAACTCCTTTTGAAAAAAAAAAAAATCGCACAAAACTAACTTATTGCACAACGCGTATTGCGAAAAGGATACGCGTATTTAGCAGCACTTAATTTTTTTATAACGAAGCTCTAAGTTTGAATTGTGCCAGTCACGGTAGACAGACTGTATTTACACCACGGAAATTTGTTTGTTAATGTTCAATAACTTCTTACAAAATTATAACTCATTATGCTTGTATAACAAAAACCGCAAATATCCAATTTTAAAATTTTGTACAAAAAAAGATTTTTCATCAAAATTTCAAACTTTTTAATCAGAATCCCTACAAAAATGTTTGGCATGCAGTTTTATAGCCCACTAATTTTTTTTATTATTGGAAGAAAAAGGGCAACATAGTCAACAAAAAACATATCAAAAATCAGAACGGGAAAAATGGAAATAAAGTTGATTTCCAGCAAACCAGCTTTGACAATACAAAGCAAATTTTCGGCAAGGCTCTCCAATTTCTTTGATTGTGTTTGTTTGATAATCGCAGCGATTGATTAGGCCTGGTGCCATAAATTTTAAAGTATCGCTGGTAAAGCTGGTGCCATAAAATTTAAAGTAAAGATTTTCATCACTCAAATAATTTTTTTTATTTATTTAGTAAAATCGTTGATGATTATATTGTATTTACGTTTGTACAAGCGACTTAACAATGTGCTCGTATGTATGCATCTATTAACTATGCCCAGAATGGCACTATATCATCCTATTGGATGTTGCTCTTATTCTTGCAAATAGCGCCAGTTGCCATTTTGACTTATTTTCTCAAATCAAGAGCATTTAATTTAAAATGGGTCATAAACATTTTCGAATAGAACCGTTTTTAACAAAAGCTATGGCATTTTTTTTCACACCACTGTATGCTATTATTGTTGAGTTGCAAAAAATTAAAAAAAAAAAATGTATGTTTCTACAATTGTTTTAAGCCGAACAGCGTTTAACTACACAATATTAAGGTGTTAAAAACGTGTTAGTAAGCGTAATATTTTTCTATTATTCTGCATTATTCTATAGAATGTGAAGTTCTCCAGATTCAAATAAAACGTCGTTTTTGGTTAGGCAAAAGTTGCATTTTAGTATTTAAATTTTTGAAGGAAACACTGTATTTTCTGCAAGTATGTTTACTTAAATATTTTATACAGAATTTTACAAATGTGCAATAGAATTGTACCACTGAATCATTTTTTGCTGTTGAATTTCACAATATTTTCTACATTTTTCCAACTTTTTTCTAGACAATTTTCTGATACACATACATACATACATAGATGATTTTAGTCCACAATCTTAAGTAGAACTTGTCAATTCACATTTTTGTGTTTTTTTTTTTGTTTTAATAAACACTTACACGTTTTTAATAACGGATTCTTGCGCCCGTACTTTGTGGCCGGAATACTGGATCCTTCTATTCTATTTTCTATTTTAAATATTCGAAACCACTCTTATATACTCGGATTTTGCGAAAAGCTTCACTCAGATAAGCGATAGATAAAGAAATTCGAAGGGTTGGTGTAGGATAAAATGTAATGCCAAATCGTTTCGAGCCACTTAACTTCGTTTATGTTTAGAAATGTTATTAGTATTCTTATCGCGCCACTCCAGTTTTAACGCAAATTCTATTTTATTACCGTTGCTCAGTATTTTATTTTGCTAACACGTGTACTCGTTATAAGCTCCCAAAGTCGACTGAAGCAGGCACTCTATTTCAATTGAATGAAATATTGATATATTATATTTCAACAATTTTTTGGAATAAGACACAGCAGCAACGGTAATGTGGCCCACAGACACGCAACAAATCATAAGAATCGGTTGAAATTGCAAAAGATCGCCACAAGGCACATTCATGAAATCTGATGGTATTCGACCAACAACAACGTTTTAGAACGTCATGTCAAGAGAAAATGGAAAAGAAAAAGTGAGAACTGTGTGGAACAGCCGGCATACAGTTATAGTTAGAAGCATATGACACGTCGATGGTGCGAATGGAACGACTTTTGGTCATTTAATTTTGTGCTGGCCTCCTTATGTACACGGCGAAAGAAAAAAATAAATAAATCAGCTGGTCTACTGATATCAGCAAAATCTAAGTTCAAAAGACTGCTAATTTTTCCTAACTTATGCCAATTTCCGAGTGATCAGCCATATGCAAAACTCATTAAATTGATTTTTATGTGACAGTTTAGAATGTATGTGAAGATTTGTGAAGCATGCATAATCAGACCTTTACTCAGCAGCAAACCCACAGTGTGTGATGAAACGAGTCTCAACCGATTGTTATGATTTGTTGCCTGTTTGTGGCCCCCTTAAAGCTGTGTAGCTTGTAAAGCTTTTTCTTTACATACATACATTGGTATGTATGTACATACTAATCAGGAAATGTCTACCCCTTTTAGATGTATTTCGCGCATAAAATGCTTATCGCTACAATATAATCATAAGAATACTTGCATCTGATAATATAATATGTATTAGAAAAGATGACCATGGATCGAAGATATCCATTGCGGGTGGGGAGTTTAACTAACATCGAAAAAAAAAACATACGGATCTTTCAAATTTGATCTGCATATAAGGTTAAGAGTTAAATATGGGCGTTAAGTCAAATAATTCAAATAAATATTATACTTTCTTTGAAAAAATAAAAAAATCAGTTGTGAGAGTGCGTATCACTTTTTTTATGTTAATAATTCATTTTACAAATTAATATAATTAAATTTATATAATTGGCGCGTTCACCCTTTTTGGGTGTTTGGCCGAGCTCCTCCTCCTATTTGTGGCGCGCGCTTTACGTTGTTCCGCAAATGGAGGAACCTACAGAAGCCGACTCCGAACGGCAGATATTTTTTAAGAGGAGCTTTTTCATTGCAGAAATACACTCGGAGGTTTGTCATTGCCTGCCGAGGGGCATATTTTTAATAAAATATACGTAGATGATTGTAAAAATGTATGCTGAATCATTTCTACGGCCTCGAAACTTTGTCGCTTTTTTGATTTATTGAATAGCCAGAAAAAACACTATACAAAATCATATGAATACGCTGGTGGCATGGGCGCACGCAAGGGGGGCTTTAGGGGTTTTTATTTCTTTTTATGTGCATGCACGTAGTTATGCACTTGAATATGTATGCTAGTAAGGTGGAGTGATACTCGACGTTTTTGTAATGGAATAGCATGGAAGAGTAGCCTTTATAAGAGTTAATAAAAAACACTGACACTTATTAGCTGTCATCAAATACAACAACAGCACTAAATAGCGTTATAAGCTTCCTTAGAAGGTCACTGAAACATATTGAAATCTAAAAACTAACAGCAGCCAAGACTGAATGCAAGTGTACATATATGTATTTATATAAATGTATGCACGTCCATAATTCTGGGAAGTAAATAAGACTTTGCACCCTTACTTTTGGGCTAGAAAACCAACATACTGCAGTTCTGTCCAAAGCGATTTAAAAAACAAATTTACCTAATATATATATTTACCTATTTAATATATTTTATAAGAGGGAATTTTATAAAATACCAATATTTTACAATTGAATGAAATAAAATATACATACATAAAGGCGAATTGAATACTGAAGGAGGCCCTTACTTTAGTGTTCGCTATTTTGACAAGTTGACGTCAAGCCCCTTTCCAGTACAAGCCAATCGAACAATACAAACAAAAGGCAGCGAGCTAAACATGCAAGTTTGAAAAATGAAAGTTTAGTGAATGACTTGAAAATATTGTGATTTAAAGATTTAAATTAAACAAACTAATGAAGGTGAAGTGCTGCGTGTTAAACTCTGAAAGCGCAAATTAATGTGTTTTTAGACGAAAAATGCCATGACAAGAAAATGTGTGTGTGTTTGTGCATAATTTCTTGTGTTTAGTTCTTTCTATTGCCTTCGCTACTCTTCCTCTACACAAACCAAATCCCCTTTCTCTTTGTGTATTTATTCATGGAGCCTGACGACACCGCGGATTCGGAAAGCGGAACCTTGTATTCTATCACCCTTGAATCAAGGCCATTTATGCTATTAAAATTTGTTCCAATTACTATTGTCATTTAAAACCATTAAAATATTCTCTATGGCGCAGCACTGTCAGTATATTGAATCGAAACAACGGAATACGCAAGTGATATGGCAGCCACAATGGGTCCTTGGCGTCTGTTGCGGCAACGCTTTTGACTGACGTGACGTATAAAGCGTACTGTGGTGCCACAATGAATGTATTGACGCATATAAGCAAAAAATAACATAACACAAAAGGGGTGAAAAGACTCGGTCTAACACATAGACTACACCCTGTATTCATCTCTTTTTCAGTTCGAATATATACATATAATATACATATATACTACATATAATTTTAGCTCACACCCTTTTCAGGTGTTTGGACACAAATGGAGGGACCTACAGTTTTAAGCCGACTTTGAACGGCAAATGGTTTTTATGATGAGCTTTTCCATCGCAGAATACGGCCATTGTGGCCGCTTTTTCTTCATTTTGGTGTTTCACGGGGATTCGAACCTATGTTCTCCAAATTCCGAATGGTTGTCACGCACCAAACCATTCGGCTGCAGCTGCTAATTAACACACTTTTATTAGGACGGGTTGTATGTATGTATGTATGTATGTATGTAACGGAATCTTTGAGCTTAATTTTCACTGGCTTCTAAACATCTGATCGACTTGAAATTTTGCACACCTATCAAGGACCGATGACAATGCAATAATTTGATAAAAATTTTCCTTTATCCTTATTGGGATTGCCAGGATTAATATTTTCTTTTTTTACCTGTGGGCAAAAAGTAAGGTGAATTTGGTTGTAAAATGAAAAATCGTCATTTATTCTTGTAAATCAATTTCATCCCCTTCAAAATAATGCCCTCTCGATGAAATACACTTATGCCAACGAGTTTTCCAATCCCCGAAACATGCCAAATAGTCCATTTCCGGTAGTGGTCTCTTGAGTTTTGGGAATAGCCAGAAGTCACACGGAGCCAAATCAGGCGAATACGGTGGTTGCGGAACGATATGCGGGGAATTTTTGGCGAAATAGTCACGAAGAACGAGTGCAGTGTGAGACATGTGAGATAAATTTTCCATTATCCTTATTAGGATTGCCAGGATTAATATTTTATTTTTTTAACACACTTTTATTAGCTCGGGTTGTATGTATGAATGACTGTAACGGAATCTTTGAGCTTAATTTTCACTGGCTTCTAAAAATCTGATCGACTCGGAACACACAACATAGATGACTAGATGGGAAACTCTTTTTCTCGTGAGAGCGCTGAAAAATGTGCATTTTTTATAACATTTGCCAATATTGCCATACCGGTAGAAACATGAATTGGGTATTTTTTTAAACAAAAATTGGGAATTTTTAGTTTCCACACCACCATCGAGGTTAGTATTTAGTGTGCGGTTGTGTAATAGTATATTACTCGTATACATTTACATATACTAAAAATAAAAAATAGTTAAAAAAAAACTAAAAAACACGCTTTTATTGCTAATCGAACTAAAAAGTAGAAAATAAAATATAGCTTAAAAAACTAAAAAACACGCTTTTATTGCTAATTGAACTAAAAAGTAGAAAATAAAATATAGCATTTTGCTTCACTTTCATAACCTTCTGTACATAGGTAGTTGCCAATAGAATGATTGTAATATTTACTATATCAGGCATCCCACGCTTTTAACTCTAATTTGAATTACTCTATTTGTATCTTAATTTTTGTTATAATTCTGTTCTGAGGTAGTTGACTATGACTGATCGTTCGATTTGCTATTACTTCATTATAGGTCCCTTTGTCATTAAAATTTATTTTCTACTTTTTAGTTCGATTAGCAATAAAAGCGTGTTTTTTAGTTTTTTTAAGCTATATTTTATTTTAAATTCATGATATTCTATAATTAGTTCGTGGGTTATTGTGCTTCTTAATGGGAAAAAATACTGTTAAAGCGAAGCAATTACTTGAAACAACATTAAAAAGATGGTTTGCTGACTTCAAAAATGGTCGTAGAGATACCGATGATGCACAGCACAGTGGGCTTCCAAATGATTACCGCCTTACCAGAAAATTTCAACAAAATCCACAAAATCGTTTTGAATGATCGAAAAGTGAAGTTGCGTGTGTTAGCTGACATCGTAAAGATATCAAAAGAGCGTTTTGACTTTACTATATATTGCATGACAATTTGACTATGCGAAAGCTCTGTTCAATGTAGGTGCCGCGTTTGCTCACTGTTAGTAAGACAACGCACCGTGTCACAAGTCCATCAAAACAATGACAAAACTACGTGAATCGAACTTCGAATTGCTCCCACATCCGCCGTATTCGCCAGATTAGGCTCTCACCGACTACTGGCTGTTCGCAGACCTAAGAAAAATGCTCGCCGGTAAGAAATTTTACTCGAATGAAGAGACTGTTGCTGAAACTGAGGCCTATTTTGAGAAAAAAGATAAATCGTTCTATAAAAGGGGTATTAAAATGATAGAAGGTCGCAGGAATGATTGTGTTGTTTTTGATGGAAATTTCAGTGATGAATAAAACCAATTTTGAACAAAAAGAAAACGTCTTTTCTTTGCTAATCCTGGGACTTTTCAGCCCATGTGTTACGTTCTTTTAGTGAAGGCAAATATTATGTTTCTTTGTGCTGCGAAATGGTTTCTGTTGGCTGTGAAATATGTTATAAAATTAATGCTTATTGAAACCAAAGAGGGTTTTATTCGAAATTTTGGGAGTTGTAGACAGTGGATGCGATCATAACTTCGAGATCGGGACGCACATTCATTTTTCAGGACAACTTAGTTAAGTCTAACCTTTATTGAACAGATAATGTAAAATTTGAATTAACCTAATCAGTTTAAATCCCATTTATTTTCTGCATTTACTTTGATTTCATAAAAAACAACACCGATAAAAATTTACAAATTTGTTCTTCTTTAAATAGTTGCCATATTCGCTGCACTTGCCGTACGGCAAATGTAGATAATTGCCAGTTTTCCTACATCGTATCATAATTGTCTCATCGCTCTCAGATCACGTGATTAACGTAACTTAAGAATCCAAAGTCAACAGTTTTATAAGTTTCTTAAGGCTGGAGTAATATTAATTAATACCATACATTTATTTGAGATGGCAGCTTTAAAAACTATATGTGCAGTATGTTGTAAAGTTATTAGATTCAGTCTAATTATAAACGATATATTTACCGTAAAGGTATATCTTCTAATCCTAGGTAAAAGGTATTAATTTTCTTACTTAATCTATAAGTTAAAAAATGTATAAGAAAAACTGAAAAAATCAACAAAAATAGGGACATAAGGAATTTATGTTATTTTACGTTAATTTATGAGCATAATAAAAAAATCGAATTTATAATCACCTATTTTTTTGAGAATGGTAACACAAATGACATGTCAAATGTGTTCATAATTTACTTAAAGGTTCGACATTTACGAAATGGTACGCTATACGCTTGAACAAAATTTGGAAATATTGAAAACCTATTTCCAAAGTGGTGAGTCTTCTTCTTCTTTTCTGATTTTCACATCGGAAAATCCACACGTTACTGTAGAGAATCAAATGCATCCACAACGAGTCACTGTTTGCTGCGTTTTTTGGTCTGGCGGCATCATCGAGCCATTTTTTCTAAAAAAGCGAGGAGCCGCGGTTACAGTAAATGGCGAGCGTTACCATGACAAGCTCAACGAGTTGTTTTCAAAAATTGAAGAGGATGACATGGGCGACATTTGGTTTCAACAGGACGGTGCAACTTCTCACACTGCCAAAGTTACACTCGAACTTTTGGCTACCGTTGGACTATTTTTTGTGGGGAGCCGTTAAGGACAAATGCTATGCGAACCATCCAGAGACGATTGATGCTTTAAATGAAATTGGAGCCCAAACAATCGAAAATGTGCTTAAAAATTTAATTGATCGAATGGCCTACTGTAAAGCCAGTCGTGGCAGTCATTTGAACGATATTATTTTTTATTCATAAATGACAATGTTCAATCTTCAAAATAAAAAACAAAAGTTTGAAAAAATATTGATTCGTTTTTTTTTTATAGCCGATTCAAAAAGCAAATTTTACATGGTCCACCCTATATGAGGCTGTACAAGTAAATTCATTTGACAGCTTGAGTAAACGTCTTTACGTAACCCAAGTTATATTTCCGTTATTACAATATGAGTCTCGAATATTCTAATATAATAATAATATACCATATAAGACGGGTAACGCTTATTTATCAAGTTGACTAAGTAGTCACTCTCACTTGTGAACCTTCCTTGACAATTGGTTTCCTTTTTTATTATTGACTGGCTGTTGGCTTCCTATGTTCTGGTCGTGGGAAAAAGCAACTAATTTCCCCACCCCATCAGGTGTGGGTGTGAAGCTTTAGCGCCCTTCGTAAACACACATATTGGTTACACAACATGAGCGCCGTTTGTTAACAGCAACCTGCTCGTTCAGTTACAACGCTGTTGGCTGGTTGTTATGACTGCTGTAGATTTTAGCATTAGCCTGGTTTGTTTCTCTTTTGTTAGTAAAGGTGGTACTGGAGTTACCAAGAATTCTAGGAGGCTACAGTCTTGGTAACCACCTCGGTACCTCAACTTTAGGTGTTACCCCAGAGGCTATAATGGTGTTATAGTAATTTAAGTTCTTGGTAACCTTTTTTCCATAACAATCCTTTTGAAATAAAAAATTACTTTTGAAGTTTTAATTTTTATTTTTACTAATTTTATTTTTATTATTTGTTTCTACATGGAATTGTAATTGATAACAAACTCAGATTTGATTAAGATATTCAGTTAAATAAACAGGCTTTATGAAAAGAGCTAGTAAATTTATAGATAAAGAGTTTAAAATAATAATGGTCCATAACACACTTGCTGAACCTCACTCTACTTATTGCTTATTGATTCTATTTAGAGTATCAAATACAAAATATATAAGCTCCAGATATAAATCTTAATATTTTATAGAAATATTTTAGCGGAAGTCTAAAAATATAATGTCTACTAGATATCGGTGGAAAAATCACAACTTTTATTGGTGAGGCACCCAATACATAATATATATTGTTTACAGGTAACTTGTAGTACTGAGGTGTGAACCTTTCAAGCGTATGGACAGCTCAATATTCCAAAATAAATGACATTTTTTAAAATAGTTAAATAAATAAGCGTTAATTAATTTTAAATGAGTTGTTATCAAACGGCCGCTTTTAGCAGTGTCCTATTCTTGAACTGCCATCTGTCATTATTAATTTTTTTGAAAGCGGGTTTTTGCAAATCATTACAATGCTCAAGAAATCAATTTCTGTCCTGCAGCTTAAACTACCATCCCTAATACTAGATAATCGCCTTGATTTGCTATCAAATGGATAACGTCTGATTTTTTAGCTATTATCTTTTTAATCAGTTGGTTTAAACAGCTGACGCATGTTTCGTGTTTAGCTTCACTGTCAAACATCTTCAGTTTGGTCTATAATTTAACCATGAATTGTCTTACAAACGAACACCGCTTGCAAATCATGGAATTTTATTAAAAAAATGCGTGTTCTGTTAAGAAAGTTCATCACGCACTTCTTCCATTTTATGGTCAGTTTAATCGACCCACTGAAGCGGCTATTCGACATCAAACCACCAACACGCTTACGTAGAGTGCGAACTGAAGAAAATATCGCAGCTGTATCGGCCAGTGTTAATGATCCATGACGATCAATTATCGATTCGTCGCCGTTCGCAGCAATTGGGTCTCTGTTACTCAACAACGCCCTTGCGAAAGGACTTAGGTGTGAAGCCTTTCAAATCTACAGCTGGTGCAAGAATTGAAGCGGAACGACCTACCGCAACACAGAATTTTTGGTGAATGGGCTCTTGGAAAGTTGGCCGAAAATCCACTTTTTTATCGAAAAATTGTGTTCAGCGACGAAGCTCATTTTTGGATCAATGGGTACGTAAATAAGCAGAATTGTCCATTTTGGAGTGAAGATCAGCCAGAAGAATTACAATGGCTACCAATGTATCCAGAAAAGGTCACAGTTTGGTGCGGTTTATGGGCTGGAGGTATCATTGGACCGTACTTCTTCAAAGATGCTGCGAATCGTAACGTAACGATGAATGGTGAGCGCTACCGTGAAATGGTATCCAATGCAAGAGCTTGACTTGCATGACATGTGGTTTCAGCAAGACGATGCCACATGCCACACAGCACGCGTAACAATGGACTTTTTGAGAGGCGAGTTCGGTGAACATTTTATTTCACGTTCGGGACCTGTCAATTGGCCACCCAGATCGTGCGATATAACGCCTTTAGATTATTTTTTGTGGGGCTATGTTAAAGCTCATGTCTATTCAGACAAGCCTGATTCAATTAACGTATTGGAAGACAACATTAAAACATTTATATGTGAGATACCGGCCGAAGCATTGGAAAGAGTATGCCAAAATTGGACTAAGCAGATGGACCATTTGAAGGGCAGTCGCGGTCAACATTTGCATGAAATAATCTTCAAACATTAAATTATATGGACTGTACTATCGATTTAAATTAAAATTCCATGCATTTTTCTGAATTTTATAGTACGTGTGTTTTTTTGAAAAACTTTCCTATAGCTATTAAAGAATCACCCTTGCATTTTATTGTGCATTGTTGGCTCAGTCTTAAGAAGATATCAACCCTTGTAAGATATAGATATGGTATAGATATTATATATATTAATTTTGTATATGAAAATTTTTAGGTGTAATTCTGTAAAATTTAACGCTGTTAATCCACATCGCTGTTATGTTTCTCTGAACCGAATTGGTAAAGGAATAATGTCGGCCGGTTTACATTTGCTATAACTTAACAAAGCTTTCCTTAGTGCACCTACTGTTGTTTTACATACCAGTAGGAATGCGATAAAAAATATGAGTAAATTCGCTTGATGTGGAATATGTATGTATGGTTTTTATCTCAAAACATTAATACATTTTAAAAAATTGCATAGTGGTGGGGCAAAAACCATAACTTGTTGGCTTTTGTCCATCGACTACGTGGAAAATTTTAGGTAGGAATCTTGGCTTAAGGGGGTCTTCTACCGTCACGGTTTGAAAAAATCGATTTTTTTTTTTTTAGATTTTTTAAAAGCTACTAATGTTAAGAGTATGCTATAAAGAGGGTTTTATGAAAAACATGTTCCTTCATGAGCATTTCGGGGAGAATACATGCATGCGCGTGGCATTTTCGAGCGTTTCTGTGGCGTGACTTTATCTTTAAACGCCTTTTCCCGAAAGTTGACTTTTTTCAACTTTCTGGTCACACATCTACTATAAATATCTGTCGAATTCATTCCATCTTTTTTCCAGTTATTCAGTGAACATCTCGCTATGTTTTCCCAGACCACTTTTTTCAATTTTTGATTAGTTTAATTTTGCGGGCCTCTAAAGTGTAAAAAAAAGAGGAAATTTTCAAACTTTTTTTTTAAAATCACGCATTTTTTACAAATTTCAAAATATTTAAAATCGCCACTGGGAAAACATAGCCAACGCTACACTTTATGATAAAAAAAAAATTTTTTTTGATTTCAGATAAGTAAAATGGTCGATCGCGTGCCACAAAGTCGCCTAGGACATTTTTACAAGGGCAACCTCGAGGACGGTTCAAGGACACAGGGCCAAAGAATTCGATTTGAAAAATATATTTTTAAATAGTGCAAACTTGTGCAAATTAAATAAAAAAAATCTGATTTCATTATCTCAAGTGGTTGCTTTGTAATTAATTCCCAAAAATAGGCCCGAGATTAAGGCGCGACGGTAGAAGACCCCCTTAAGTGCTGTCAAATACAGCTCGTGCAAGAATTGAAGCCCAATGATCATCCAGATTTATTGGGAAAAGTAGTCAATAATTCCACCGATCGAATGGACCACGTAACTCGTAGCCGCGGCTGACATATGACGGATATCATATTCAAAAAATAATTGCCATGAAATTATGTACCAGATTATAATAAAAAAACATTCCAAAATAAGTAAAACACCCTCTACATACAGACTACATCTCATTTCGCGTAAACTTTTTTTCTGACAGTTTTCATCCCATTCACAGTCGTTCGTACTCTTATTCTGAATAAGTTATTCAAAATAATTTTCGTATTCGTGTTCGTATTCGATTTGTATGCAAGACAACAGCAGAGCACCAAAGTAAGCTCTGTAAAGTTACAGCGATTTGCATTGAAAGCACAGTACTTACAGCATAAACATACATGAAATGAATGTCGGTTAATTCTGCATCACAATTAACGGCCATAGCAATTGAAAACTTGTCATATTGTCGCAGAATTTTATTTTTATTTTTTATTATTGAATGGATTTATTTGAATTTTACAAAGCGGAATACGTAAAAATTAACAGTTTTACATTTATCATAATATATTAAGCAAAAAAAGGTATGACCTTCATAACTGGGTTCTAAAAAAGCCAAAATAGTTGCCTGTTAGGCAGTTTTTTTCCGTATAATTATTATATAAGTCCCCCTTTCGGGCAAAGTCATCCGCCTGGGACAGAGTACTTCACCCTTTTATTAAATATTTTACACGCACAAGTTTATTGGAATCAACTCTTTGTAAGCTTTTCCAGCGAAAAATATTGGAGGCACTGAAAAAATCTCAACTTTTGAAAACACTTACCCATAAAAGTTACGTAAGTAAAAATAATTACAATTTGAAATTTAATTACTTTGTATTGACGTGGTGACATGAATTTATGATGAATGGTAGTTAGAGCGTTGGCATATAGAAAATACTGCAAAAAGGTATTGATACCAAGTGCCAAACTCGAAAAAGCAACGATTAGAAGGGTCACCTGCTTCGGTATCGAGGAATCACTACTTATAAATTATTCTCCAAATATACAATCACACGAAGCATCCCTTTCTCGAAAGCAAATACCATCTTCATCCATATTACGCACAAAACCATGAATAATCATGCCTCGATAACCAGCAACCTTAGAAGGCATTTTATGATTAACCGTTTTTAAAAAATAGTATTTCGTTGATGCCATTTGAAGGTCATTAATGATGAAAATGTTTTTGATATTCCACTTAGTACATTACCAGAATTTTATTCCGCTGTGCGATTTAGGGGGATTCAGTTCTTGAGTCAGGCGAACTTTGTAAGAATGAAATTGCAAATAATTTATTATTTTATCAAAATAGATAATAGGAGCCTTCTAGAAAAGTACAGTTCTTGCTCAAGGGGTCGCAATAATAAATCTGGGCTATTAACAACTTCACTAGTCAAAACTAACGTTACCTTGTTTCGGGCAGTGTTTTATTCTTAATAATCCTGAACTGTTTTACATCGTTCGCAATACTTTACCGTTAGAATACCATAAAATCCATATTTTGCGGGCACTTTGGAATAGCTTTATAATTAAAACTCATCTCTAAAACCAACTCCTGGAAAAATAAATCAATATTTCTAAGATAGATATTTCAGAAAAACCTGAATGGTTAAATACACACATACATTTGTATATTACACTTTATTATTTACATCGATTTCGAATATGTATGTGTTAACATTTATGAGACAAAGGGAAAAAATACTGAAAACATTGTTCAATCGAGGATTGCATGTATCTTCGAATTTCAGCATCGAAGTCTCTTTTAAATCTGATTTGAAATCTTCCTCAATACTCAATAGCAGATCTTTATCGCTTCGTCTCGATAGTAGTCGTTACGGCGCACCAGCACTTCATAGTTCGTAATACGCCTCTCATAACCACCAAAAGCGATATATAGTGCCCCATGTGAAGGTTGAATTTTACCAGGAGTAAGACTGCCACAATAGTATGCCCTACCCACAAACAAAGGCTCACCATTGGCAGTGCGTCCAGCTTCTATTGCGCCCGGTGCTAACATGCCATCCGATGCCGGCACCCAATCATAACCCTCACCGATGAGAATCTCGAAGTTGGACTTGGGTATTTCCCGACCCTCATACGAGACATAAGCGCAAGCGCGACTCGGTATTGCTTTTCCGGGTAACAAATCGCCGTTGTGAAAGCAACGACATACCAAAATTGGCGAAAGATCAGTATCGTGTCCGGCATGTACTGCATTTGGTGGTGTATAGTTAGCGCTCGAGACAACCCAAGTATCAGATTGTTGTTGAATACTGCCAGATGGATAACTGGGTGGTATAGGGGGATACCTTGGCGTGCTTGGTGGGTAAACAGGTACTCCGATTGATTGGTAAGGTGGTGGTGGATCGCAATGCGGTGGTGGGGGTGGTGCCTGTGCGCTATATGGATCGCTTATGGATGGCGGTCCAAGTGGTGGTGGCATTGGCATTGGCAATGGGGTAATTGCTGGCGGTCCCAATGGAGGTTTAACATCTTGCGGCGGTGTATAGGGCTTCAAATCCTCAATCGGCGGTACTGGTAATGCAGGTTTTACATCCTCTATTGGTGGTGGGGGTGGTGTCTCATTAAAAGCCCAACCCTCATCACGTTTCTGTGCTACCAGTATCTCGTAAGACTCCAAACGACGTTCCGCATTTTTGAAAGGTATGAATAAAGCGCGATGAACCGAAGACACTTTACCGACACTTAAGCTGCCTTCATAATGGCCGCGTCCAATATAAACAGGTTGACCCAGCGCTGTTTTGCCGCAGAGTACAGCATTCTCGGGTATAATATGATCGTAACATTGACGCCAGATGAGATTTGTGCCACAAAGCACTTCGAAATGATCCTTTGGAATGGCTTCACCGCGCCACGATATGAAAGCAATTTGTTTCTTAGGCACAATTTTGGCTACGAGCGTGTCGCCATTGTGAAAAGTGCGCCCGACATAGATGGTGTCGCCATCGAAATCGTTACCGCCCTCTACGGCATTTGGAGGCAGGGAAGCGTAAGCGGACGAATGCACCCATTTATAGCCTAAATTTTGCAAAAAATATATAGTAAGATTATGTAAAACCAAGTAGAAAATAAAAATTGGATATAAGGGTGCATACGTCCGCGATGCGCTGTGTACTGACTCCATAGGTATATTATTGAAGAACTTGGCCATATTTTTTAAAAAGAAATTTTCGTTTATTTACTGTTATTCAAATACAAAATTGATCTCTTAAAAATGCGAATAAATATTATTGACGGCAGAGAACCTCATAGGAGTCGACGCGAATTTCGCGCCCCCCATATGGAATGAAGAGGCAACGTTGTAACTGTGAAACTAGACCAGGCGTCAAACTGCCGTGGTGGTGACCACGTCCGACGTATAAACGTTGGCCATTGCGTCCAACGCCGCTGAATACAGCATTAGGAGGGATAGCGTGATTGTACACGTGAACCCAACTGTAGCCCATTCCGCAGAGGACGTCGAACGAGATCTTATTGATTTCGTAGCCGCCACAGCAGACGTATGCACAATTTTTGTTGGGAACAAATTTAGCGGGCAGCAGCTCACCTTCATGCATAGCGCGAGCCACATAGATAGGAGCGCGATCGGTATCGTAGCCAGCCGCCACGGCGTTAGGTGGTGCATAATTGGGCGTTGCGGGCACCCACTGATCTGTGGTCTGCTTGATGAGCACTTCATATGTACCGATCCGCACTTCATGTCCACCAAACGGTATGTACAAGCAGCCATGCGATGGATGTATCTTGCCGACTGTCAAGCTGTTGGCATGGTGACCGCGTCCCACGTACAGTGGCTCACCCATGCGCGTAGTGCCGGTGCGTACTGCGTTGGGTGGCACAGAGCCACCATAGCAAGGTACCCAAGCATAGCCCTGACCTACCAGTATTTCATAGTGTGATTTTGTGATTTCTTGGCCACCCCAGCAAACATAAGCCGTACCCTTGCTGGGCACTACTTTGGCTGGTAGATTGTCTCCTTCATGATATGAACGCCCAACATAGATGGGGCTGCCATCACAGTCGTGACCACCAATTACTGCGAATGGTGGAACTGGTTGATATGGTGAGGAATGTACCCAACTGTTGTCTGCAATGAAAAGAATACGAGAAATAATTAAAAATTGGAATGTGTAAATTAATAAGTGGATATAAATTATAAGAATGAATGCGAAATATTCACTGAGAGCCATAAATACTATAAAGTGTAATAGTTTTAATCCGAACTTCGTCTTTGAGTTTAGTGGGCTTTTGTTTGAGAGAGGGGAGGGTGAATTAGATTTCGACGTCGTTCCTAGCAGACTCGGATTCGCCATGAAATTCTGAGAAAAAACATAAGAGCAAAGCTCAATTTCGAGCCCCCCAAATTTGAAAAGAAGAAATCTATATCTTTTATCTATGACAAATTGAGAGGGAGTTAAAGCAATGAAGATAGAAAGTAGAAAAAACACATCTATCGAAAGTAAGTGAGAAAGGATCTAAAAGCAAAGTAATTGTAAAAACGTTGTTAATTATAAAAAAATGTAAGCTTAGAAAAAAGAAAGATAGCTTTAATTAATGCGAAGGTTAGAGTTGACCAAAGTATTACGAATACTATTTTTTTTTTAAATCACACTTGAACTTGGGGACTTCTGGGTTCCAGGAATTTTCTTGTAATATCCAGTTTTTAATTAAATAACCCCATATTGGCTCTACAAACCAAATTATATGGAATTTTTTAATAGGAAAAGTGATGTAATTTTGCTTATATGTAAATCAAACTAAAACTTGTTAGAAAATTACATTTTACAAAATTTCAAACATTTATTTATAATATTTTTTTTATTTATTTTTGTTTAATAATTTTTGTTTTACATCGTTTTCACTTCCGATAGAAGGTCTTTTTTTTCTACTATCTATCCATTGCTATAACTCTCTTTCAATTTTCATATTAATTAAAGAAAGCTCCATTAACAATTTAGGGGCCTAGAAATTTTATTTTATGTAAAATGCAAAAATGCGAAATGGCGCTGTTTTATCGCCAATCAATTCTATTACCGCTTTTTGTTGGGCGATAAAGAGGAGGTCGTTTTATTGGGAGTTAGAGAGGAGGAGGTCGAATGGATAATACAGTAAAAAAGGATTCCGCTGACTAGCATTACAAGAAATGACTTAAAAGAAAGGAAATGTACATATTTACGTACATATAACAAATGTAATGAATAATTCTTTGGAGCTTAACTAATTCATGCTCATACTAACAACAAATAAATAATTAAATAATTTGAATTTGATGGTTCCACAAATTAGTACCTACATATCCAGCAAAATTATAAAAAATAATGGTAAATTAACGAGATCTTAATTTTTTGGCTTGCAGCAAAGTGAAACCATCTACGACTATGTTCAAAGAGGCACCCAATTGGCAATTAAGAACATTTCAGCAATTTAATTTACAAATTTACCAACCAAAAATTCAAATTATTTATTGCGAATTAATACTTATTTAGTAATGAACTTGTGTTTGATTCGCTGTGCAACCCTATCAAGTCTATTTCATGAGAAGAGCAGGTGTCTGTTGCGAAAACAAAACATCATAAAAACAAATAACAAAATAACGCAATGCCAATAAACTCGAATTGAGAAAAAATAAAACAACGAACAAATATGCTTTAATAATTCATCTCTTTTGATAAAAAATAAATAAATAAATAATTGGCACGTACACTTCTGTTAGGTGTTTGGCCGAGGTCCTCCTCCTATTTGTGGTGTGCGTCTTGATGTTGTTCCACAAATGGAGGGGCCTACAGTTTCAAGCCGACTCCGAAATGCAGATATTTTTATGAGGAGCTTTTTCATGGCAGAAATATACTCGGAGGTTTGCCATTGCCTGCCGAGAGGCGACCGCTATTAGAAAAATGTTTTTCTTAATTTTGCTTTCACCGAGATTCGAACCAACGACCTCTCTGTGAATCCCGAATGGTAACCCATTCGGTTATGGCGGCCCCCATCTTTTGGTACTCATTATACAACCAAAAACAAGCGACTGGGATGGAGTAAAGAGAATGAAGCCGCTGATTTGAGTCACGGAAAGAACGAAGTTGCAATTGAGTTCCGCCTTCGATTTGTGGTGTGCGACGTGCTATTTTTCCACAAATATAAAATCCTAGAGTTTTATGCTGCCTCGGAACAACAGATGGTTTTTTATGAGGAGCTTTTTCATGGCAGAAACGAAGCGTTATTTGTTGGAACAAAACTTAGTTTGACTTCATTCTACAACGACCTCTGAGTTGCATGTTTTTCTAATGCGGGACGGAGCAATATTTGTCTCTGTCTTGCCTTTGAAGAATTAGCAAATCGTCCTTGTGTTGTTCTGAATAAAGCCAGACTGCAAACAAAATTAGATTGTAATGGCTGAGAAATTTCAATTAGTCTATTATCAACTAATAAAATTCGTTCTAAAGTAAAGTTTTTGTCCATTTTCATCACACCGAATCAAAAAATTACTGTCAAATACTAACTGTGCAAGCTAAATTGCATGTGTATGAACACCAAACTCAATGACGCATTTCAAAGCTTAATCGCCTTAGCTAATTGGTCTGCTTGAAAATAGTGTAAATTGCACATTCAATACTACGCAATTCTATGCTCTTAGGATATCATCAAAATGAAGTACGGAATTAGTATCAGTTCTTAAATTTAGACAATTTTATGGAGATTTAGTGAATGATCTAATGTACATATTCGTATACATGGATGACTCATTAAAAGGGAAAATTCAAAAAACACTCTAAAATACACCGTTAATGACGCTCATGCGTACAAATATCTAAAATCCTTGATGTAGTAATTGGCTTCAAATTCAAAATTATTAATTTCAGTACTTTTATTATTCATTTCTAACATTTAACCTCTTTTACATGAATTCGGCACTCTGTGCTCGTATGCGTAATCCGTTGATTTTAACAGTGAACAAATTTCATAATCAGCTGATAGGTGTTTTAATTATAGACCTGTACAATGATTTTCGCATGCCACAATTAATCCACTTTGATGAATGGTAAATTCTTACCATTTTTTGTAGAACAAAAGTGAATTTTGGTATTTGATGAATACATGATTTTTGCACAAAATTTTTAAAAATATTTGGGCACATATGAACCAGTACGTGTACTTGTATAAGTAAGTTAGGAGTCATACCAATTATGCATTTCCAACTTAAAACGCAATTAAAATATGATTCATTAAAATTCTACAGATACTAATCTATACTCTATCGATTAAAAGCGATTTACCGTATTTGATAACAGCACCGTACTCCACCGAAGTTGTAGCGCCTAAAAATATGCGTTAACATTTTAATATTAACACCAAGCTTTTTTGTGTGCAAAAGTGCTGACATTGACAATATAAACATTTGTATGTATATTTGAACCAATACGATTTTAAGTACATAACTTTGGCATTTCTTATACGACATTTTCATAAGCTGTTTGTAACCGTTATCGCTTAAATAGCCAGGATTAAAACTATTCGAGTCCCATGAGTCGTGATTAACGAGAGAAACTTGGTTATAAGTATGTAAATTTAAAATTTCATAGTAATTTGTGGGACATTTTCTTTTCCAAGTACAGAAAACCCAAATTGAAGCAAAAAATTTAATTTTTGCTGCCAAAAAATCGTCTCTTACCCATTATTATTAGTAATTTTTTGTACCGAAATTCCTTTTTGTATTTTTCGTTTCTTAATTTTCTTTTGCAATTGCACTTCTCACTTCTTATCAGTTTGCTTTTGATATCAAACTTTTCGCTTTCTTCGATTCAATGGATACTAACACCTGTCTACGGCGGCGGTCGTTTTATTACTGTTTTCTTGTTCATCAAATCAACCGAATCAGTTATGTATTTAAACCGAAATTCGTCCAATACTCATTGGTTTTCGTGTCTTATCGAAGTTTATATACACTTGTGTGAACTTGCAATACGTACAGATAAATTACCACAAACACATCAGAGCATTTACTCATCTACTATAGAATACAAAATGCCTCTACTAACTAGGGTGATCGATTTAGCAATTTTGAAATGAAATTGTGAAATGCTCGTCACTCCGTTTGTTAGTAATTTATACATGTGCACATTAGGGTAGTCCAAAAATGCATGGGAAATAATTTATATTAAAATTTTTATGCTGCCGCCCCCCATAATGGTAAAGAATGAAAAATAAAAAGATCCGTATTTTTTTTTTTTTTTAATCAGACCATATTTAATGGTGCCGCCGGGGCTTTGAAATATCCCATGTATTTTGCATGGGAAAAAAATAATTTTTCGTAGATTTCATGTAAAAACCTGGAAAATGAATATATTTTAACCGGATAGCTCAGTTTCTCTTCATAATTGGTCAGGGAATAACAACCAATTATGAAATAATTAATTTTTTTGCATTAACTATTTTTTATAGAACCCCAAAAAGCCCCCATAAAACGAAAATCTAAGAAAAAATCGAAAAACAATATTTTATATTACTTTTATGAAAAAAATTAAAATTAATTATTTCATAATTGGTTGTTATTCCCTGACCAATTATGAAGAGAAACTGAGTTATCCGGTTAAAATATATTCATTTTCCAGGTTTTTACATGAAATCTACGAAAAAGTATTTTTTTCCCATGCAAAATACATGGGATATTTCAAAGCCCCGGCGGCACCATTAAATATGGTCTGATTAAAAAAAAAAAAAAATACGGATCTTTTTATTTTTCATTCTTTACTATTTTGGGGGGCGGCAGCATACAAATTTTTTTTGGACCACCCTAGTGCACATGCATACCTACATAAACATATACAAACGAAATTTCATTTACATAGAATTCTGAAAACAATTTAGATATATACAGATGTATCAATTCACATTTTTCTTTTCATTAAATACTTTTCGTACCACTTCTTTTTTCAGTTTGTAAATTACTTCAATAAATCTTGATTTAATATTTGTTTAATAGTGATGCCAAATTATTTTACGATTTATAGACATATCGATGTGAATTTTTGTTTTTTGCTGTAAGCGCAAATTTACTATAAAATGTTTGCTACTCCACCGCTTACTCAAAAAATTACTAGTAATATTAATTCAAGTAGATTTGAATGCTATTGTTAATTAGGCCGTGCAATAAATTAGGGATCAAATTTAATATTTTTTTTTTTTAGGTTAGAAAAATCCGGGTCCAAATTTTGTTGTAGAAGAAAGTTATCGACGTTCTTTGGTCCTCAGGACCTCCTCTACAAGAATACTGGATTTTTCTGTAAAGCCACAATATCAACCCTGTTATATTTAGTCTTAAGTTTGTTGAACACGGCTTTGCAAATGCAACTCTGCATGCATTCTGTATTATTCTGTAGTATATATTCCAAATCCAAGTTTAAAATATCTGTGTGAAACATGAGTAAGAAGAGAAGGAATATGACGATTGACTTCCTTTTGTGATTAACTCAGTGCACAAGCGTTTCATTTCTACATAGTAATAAAAAAATATCTCAATATCACAATTTTCATTTGTGTATGGGTATAACACCCAATGTATTATTAACGCTGCATATTAATAGTATTTTATATACGTTATATTTAGTAATCGAAACGACTAACATTAGGCAGTCAGGATTAAGAGGTCATATAGTTCCAGAATTGTCAAAAAAATCGATTTTTTTCGATATTTTGATAGTATAGCATCTTAAAAATATACTGTATATATACTTTTCATGCGGAAATTCCCAATATTATAGCTACTACAGCCCAATAAGTAGGTAGAGAGCGATCCGCGCTCTCCTGTACCTCAAACTCTAAACTCGTTTTTCTCGAAACTACATTTTCCGGCACAGTATGCATGATAACAGTCTTCAGTTTTTAATATTTTTTGATGCGGTATTTTTTTTAAATATTCTCTATAGATTTGATTTTGGCTATTTTTTTTTTTTTTTTAATTTTATAAACATAATTAAAGTGTGACATTTATGACGTATAACTACAACTTTATTTTACAAGAATTTTTTTAATTTTTACAGATCCATCAACATTCCAAGAAGAAATGATGCAGACCGTGGAGCAACTTTTTTTCATTGTACTTTCGGTCACGTGATTTTTTATATACTAATTTTTGTAAAGAAAAATTAAAATATATTTTTTATAAAGTTTAAGTACTAATAAGCAATGCATAAATTTTTTATATAATATTTATTTCCACTGTTATCCATTCTAAACACAGTTTTTATTTTAGCGCATTTTTGGCGCTGCTGGACGTATGTAACCCCTTAAGAAAAAATTTGAGTAAATTGTTTTTTGTCACATAAAGGGTTTTCCAATAACAGATGCTATTTTGAATAGCCCGGGATATGTCACTTTTGAAGTCGTTATTTTTTGATATTTGACAAGTAGAAACTACGCCATTAATAAAAATGGAACGATACACGCTTAAACAACGCATTGAAATGATTAAAATTCACTATAAAAATGGTGAAAATTTGGCAGAGACGGTTCGTACAACTCGAATATTTTTGGGTCATCGTGAAGCACCTTGTCGGACCGCAATACAAAAATGGGTGAAAAAATTCGAGCTGTAGGGACAAGTTAGTGATGTGAAGAATAAAACCCGTGCACGTCGCTCAAGAACAACTAAAAATAATGCTGTTGTAGCCGAAAGTGTTGAAGAAAACCCAGGTTTGTCCATTCCTCGTCGTTCTTTGGAATTAGGCATTCCACAAACGTCATTATACCGTATTTCGGGTCTTAAGGCTTATAAGGTCCAGTTAACACAAGAACTCAAGCCGGCCGATCATCAACAACGTCGTGTCTTAGCTGATTGGGTCGTTGAAATGCATGAAAATTATCCGAAATTCCATCGAAAAATCATCTTGAGTGATGAAACCCATTTCCACCTCGGTGGCTTCGTCAAAAAGCAAAATTGTCGGATCTGGGGCTCAGAAAATCCAAGAGTTATTGTTGAAAAGCCTTCCTATCTTCAACGTGTGACTATTTGGTGCAGTTTATGGGACTTTTTCGAAAATTAAGCTGGAGCAAAAGTTACGGTGAATGGATTGCGTTATCGAGAGATGATTAACGATTTTTTATGGCCGGAATTGCATGGTATTGATCAGGACAAAGTTTATTTTCAACAAGACGGCGCTACGTGCCACACAAGCAACGAAACCATTGGTTTTTTTCGGGAATAGCACTTCTTATTGGGAAACCCTTTAATCACGCCAAAATTTAACGATTTATGAACAAAAAGCATGCTAAGAGATGGTAAACGAAGGAAGGAAGGAAATTATTTCAAATGGGGTTACCAAATTCAAATTTCCTAGGTAACAAATTGTTGCCGTTAGAGAGGGTACACTTGGACGAATAAACAAATTCTATCTCTTAATAATTTCAAAATTTTAAAGTATTTGTATAGTGGACAAATATTTGACATGTGCAAAAGGTTATTTTAAGATTCAGTTTCATTAAGCGTAAACATAATTCCTTTTTAATAACATTACTTTTAATGCTTGATAAAGCATCGTAATGACCACTTCTAGTTCAACAAATTAAACTCGAAGGTACAAGGATACTAGCATGAAATTCCTCAAAGGGAAATTTTTAAAATATGAATTTATGAATATAAACTATGAATAGTTTCATTTATTAAGTTTTTTAGTAAATTGTAACGCTATTCAAATAGCCAAAAATATGATAAAAAATTAAGTTTGCCAGAAATGTTTTCTCAGAAAATGTAGGTAAAATATTTTATTGACTTATTGAAAATTTACAACTTAGTTAATATAGCATAAGAAACTGCGTTCCCTTGCAAAAACCGGTATATTTTTTCATCTCCGAGATTTCAACATAAACGGTCAGGTCGATTACCCTAACTTGTACATACAAGTGAAATAATATTTGTATTCGCACACATGCGTATGCAACAAAGCCGGCAATTATCCAATGATACATGCGAAATGTGTCTGAAACTGAACGAACAAATATACTTACATAGATTATATTATTCTATACATACGTGTCTCATATAAATAAAAGTACTGTTGCGCGCATGCAACTTGCAGTCAAAGTTTCCTTTGATGAACAAACATTAAAGCTTTTTAGAAAAATGTTCGGAAAACCTAAATAAATAGCGAAATTATTTAAGAGCATACACATGCAAATATGTATGTATGTATATGTAATAAAAATATATTTTCTTGAATTTATATTTAATCAAATATCAAATATAAGATTTTATGACTTAACCAATTAACCTAATAGCGAAAAAAATTTTAATTTTAGGATCATCTGTTTCATATGAAAATGGAAAAGGGATCCATTAAGTTTCCATACAATTTTTGCGCAAATTTTTGCGATCTTTCTGCCATGAAAAAGCTCCTCATAAGAAAATATCTGCCGTTCGGGGTCGGCTTAAAACTGTAGGTTCCTCCATTTGTGGAACAACATAAAGTTGCACACCACAAATGAGAGGAGGAGCTCGGCCAAACACCCACGAAGGGTGTCAACGCCCATTATATATATATATATATAAAGGGTGGTTAAGTTTCAAGGGCCGGTGTTGATTTTGAATAAAATACAATTATTTTAGGAAATTATTATCATTTCTCTTTATTATGATAATATGGAACAAAATATCGGCTAAATGGTCGCCGCGGCCTCGGCGGCATACCTCCGTCCGATGGTTCAAATTTTCGATGACGCTGAGGCATAATTGAGGTTCTATGCCGTTAATGTGCCGAATTATCTCATCATTTAGCTCTTGAGTTGTTGCTGGCTTATCGACGTACACTTTTTCTTTCAAATAACCCCAAAGAAAGCAGTCCAACGGATGAAGTGCGCGATATGCATTTTGATTTCAACGCCCGTTTTCATAATAAGCCTGAATAACTTAAACGCGTTGCTCGATTGTGTATATTTCCATGATTCAAATTGAGTTAGTCTGAAATTGAAAAATGTCAAATGAAATGCAGAAAAAAACTTGACGTTTAGTGGTTCACATTCAACATCGGCCCTTGAAATTAAACCACCCTTTATATATAAAGTGCAAGGTTGAAGTTGATGAAAAGCCTGTTGATTTTTCATAATTTTTTTCTTATACTTTTCTGCATATTATGAATGTACGAAATTTTTTTATATGCAGAACCAAAAACTAATTATACTAAAAATTAATAAGCTATAAAAATACATACGAAAAACTTTTCTAGAAATTCTAATTAAAAACCATGGAATTAAGATGGAAAGTTTGTGCAATTTTCCTAGATTTTGCATTTAGTTATTCCTAGGAAACAAAAATACTTTTATATGAAAAGAACGAGTATTAAAGAAAACAAAGAGTTGACCTGCGCCCAATTCGTCGCGGAGTGTATATATTATATGTAGGTAGCTTGGATGGTTTGCTAATTCTGGATAATTAGTAAAAAATAATCAATAATTAGTTAATGTGATGAGTTTATCAACTGCACATTTATAATCAAATAAATGTTGGCTGTTTAAGAATTCACTTTCATATATGTATGTGGTAAATGATTAGATGAAAATAGGACTACATACAGCGAGGCATCACGTGAAAATAGGTACACTGATAATGTGATTTTTCCATACACTACTGCTAATATTACATTATTATTTTGAAATGAACTAATCTATAAATATTAATATTCACAAACGTATGTGTATGAGATAAAAGTATATACTATATACGACCATAAAATTCTATCAAGCTTTTGATTATTATATTTCTCAGGGTAATCACCTAGCAATACATTCCCTAAACAAAAATATGTCATAAAGTTTTATCAATTTTACGTACAAGTGCATATCGCTCATTTCCCGCAAAAGTGTCATAATCCAAAAGCTCAAAATGTGTCCAAAATGTTTAGTAAAACGGCTTCAAAGTTTTCAATTTACTCTATGCCTTCCTAAGTAAAAGTAAGGACACCTTTTCATTTAAGGAAATACTCTTAATATATATCATCACAATTTTTTTAAACATTATAAAGAGTGAGCGTGTGGCCATTTCTGTATACTTTTTTAAATTTACTTTTTTATTTTGTCTTATGACACTCTTACACCAAATAAGCAATACATGAAGATTTGGACTTTGGTAAAGATTTGCCATGTACATGTCTATGTAAGCGTATGATTTACTATACATATGTATAAGTATATGTCCATTTGTCATATGTGTTTTGTTGATCAACAGATGTATTACTGGAAGCCTGCCCATATTCTTCCTCAAAAAAAGGCTTTTCATTTTTGCTTCCCTAACTCTAATTCAGAATACGGCGCTTGGAGTTTTCAAAACATTAAGTCGTTTACGACTTTGTAGCATTGATAATACATGTACATATGTATACTGAAAGGATTATGGCCAATTAACATGTGACTTTCAATAACTTATGAAAAAATATTGGAGTCGCGTTAAAATAATTAAACCCACATTATAAAGGTGGCAAAGGTTTATTCCTATCACTCACTTTTTAATAAAAAAAAAAACAAAAAAGTGATTTTGAGTGATGGAAATCTTTATTGTGACCCTTATAGTTTTAAGTGGAAAAGATGAAAACCGTCAAATGGCTGCTGCCCATGTTGACACACATTTGTGGCCGTTTTATCGCATTTTCCATGACTTTTCGCAAGATTTTCGCTTTCAGATTCCTGTCGAATATTCTCCTTAAGGGGTCCCAGTGGTCTAGAGCTCGAAAATTTAGGGATTTTCAGGAATTTTGAAAAACGATATTTAAATTTTTTAGGCTTTTATTTAACTTCTTTTACATACAAAAATGAAAAAAACAATGTTTTTAATTTTATAATTTAAAAAATGGCACTGAATTTGACCCTCCCGAAAAATTGGACCTGGACGATGTTGCCCATTTTGGCTCTTTTATTTTTCTGAAACACAAGAACCAAAAAAAAGTATAAGTCAGTACAGTCATACTAGCTTTATTCCGTACTAGAATAAAAAAAATTACAAAATGGCGCGATTTTTTATTTGACACTCTAAAAGTCGGTTTTTGTTTTTTGGTTTCTTAATATAAATACAAAATAATTGAAATAATAATATGGTTCTAGTATGAGCGATAGCCATTGATTTTTTTTTTTTGACAACACCAGCCCGAAGAAAGTTGTTTCGAGGTAAATGAGTTTAAAGTTTAAGGTACAGCAGCGCGCGAACCGCTCTCTACCTACTTAATGAGCTGTAGAAACTATAGTATTGTAGTTAGTATTTCTTACTTTCGAAATATCGAAAAAAAACAAAAAATCGATTTTTTGAAATTTCTAGACCATCGGGCCCCTTAAAAGCTGCTATTGTCTGAAACTTGTTGGCATAAGCCTGCGATTTCAAAGCCTTAAAGAAATAAGTCTGGGATGATTAGTAACGTAATCGCTTATGTGGAAATGCGTCTCGTCGCTCATGATGATTTTCGACACAAAATTGCCCTCTTCGTTGTTAAGCTTAAGAATGGATTGACAGTAGTGATGCACTGATCACACTTTGTATAGAAACATGTATAAGTCTTTCACTAAAATTCGCTTTAAAGTCCGCCTGGTGATGCTCAATTACATGGCGCGTCGTCTGGTTGACGTTTATTCGTTTTTAGCGCCATTGACAGTCACAGCCGCGATATTCTCCGCCGAACGACCAACCCAGTGGCAGTCACATCCTGCTCGCTCTTGTGTGCTTCCAGTCTGTTCGACTCGAGCTGGCGCGACGTCGATATTCACGCAAACACCCACAACCGATTATTGGTAAAAAATGGACTCAATTATTCCACACTCTTGCGAAGTATATCGCTCTGTTACTTGTCTGTTTGTATACTGCAGCTGTTTAGCTCACAAGTGTTAAATATGATAGACGTACGACGCCATTTGCAAAAAATATAACATCTTGATTAATTTTGCGCCACCTTGTAGAAAAGAAATTATGATACCAGGAAAGTACGTTTCACAGTCTTCAAACGAACAAGCGAAGCAAAATTATGACATCACTCATTGTGACACAGTGTGACACCCTATTTCGATATTGTGAAATGAATGGCATTAATCGGGTATGTTTTTTCTCCAAACGAATTTCCTGTTGAGACTAACTGAATCATTAACCGCTTAATTACGAAATTGATTGAATTATAATATTTAAACAGCTGCCACTCACAACATTTTCTTCATAACCAAAATTATTATTTGTTTATTATTTAATAATAATAAAAGTAAAAAAATAAATAATTGGCGCGTACACCTCTGTTAGGTGTTTGACCGAGCCGCATATTAATGCGTGCTATTGTACATCTCGCTTCAAAATTTACTGAAAACTAACCAAACTCAGCGTTCGAGTAAGAGAACCCCCGTTTGTAAATTCACTGATGCAGATGTAAGTGAAAGTGAAAGCGAAACCTCAAAAAAACTGCCGTTAAACGATTTTGGCTTAAGGGGCTTTCATAAATCATTAGTTTGTAACATTTCCTCAAGACGGGCTAAGTTCTTATTTGAATTTTTAAGTGTCAGACTTGAAACGAAACATTGGGACACGGGAGGAATAAAGGCTGTTTATTCAAAAAATTAATTGATCTACAAATATTCACAAAGATTAACAACCAAAAAGTTACTAAATTACTTTTTTATAAACTTTTAAACCAAAACTTTTAAGTGAATTCTTTGATTGTGGTTATAATCAATGAACAAATTTCAAAAAAATTATTCATTGTTTTAACATCACAAACAAAACTAACCGCAATCGATTATTACCTTCTAATTCGGATAACTCTTGTAATCTCTGTGTGAAAAGTGTGAAATTTTCATGAAAATTTTTAAATTTGCACAAAGTTTCAAACTTGGATTTATATGGTTTTTATAGTAGAGGAAACTATATTTTCATAGAAATAATTATAAAATGAAGCAAGGCACAAGCAAATGGTCAAATGGTCAAATCCTATAATTTCCTGTGCTATAGTTATTTAACGCAGTGTATACTTTTGGTACGGCACGAATTTAGACTCTGTTTTAATTGTTTATTTGTACGACTGACTTGAGGGCGTTAGCAGTGAACCTTCTAGTCACTTTTACGTGCGAATATCCAAAACAAACCAATTGTAATTGTTTACAGTTTTTTTTCGGTTGTCAATAGTGGATTGTTTCATTATCTTATCAGAATTCGTCAGATGTTTCTTTTTTAGCGACGGGAGTGACTCAGAGCGGATGAATGATTACTATTTCAAAAACAGATATGGAGGACAATGATACATACTTGTAAAATAGAGTATATAGAGATGGTGTGTGGGTCTTATTCATACATATACTTGTATATGTTTGTATGCAATTGACTCTGATAAATTACAATGTATTTTTTCCGGTCAGTTAGTCGCAATTATCAGGTGCTTTTCATGGTATTGTATTTGCAATACTTCTTCTTTAGTCCGTAGGAATTTTTCCCCTTAGCTGACCCTTAGTAAAATTTTCCGCTTAGAATTTCTGTAGACGATTTTACTCCACTTACTGCACCTTATAATTAACTTTCATGTAAATTCTTTAAAAATGAAAAATTGCTATGAAAAATTGCAATATTGCAAAAGTCCCACATATTGACAATTTTTTATATATATAACTAGCAAACCCGGCCCTCTTCGCTGGGCACACTAAAATAGAATAGATATGGTTTAGAACAGAAAATATATGGTTTTCATATTATTTATTTCTTTATTCTTTATTCAAGCGCTTTGGCATAAACAATATTTTTTGTTTTTCTATTTGTTTTTGAGTAAATATAAAATATAAATTGAAAATCAGGAAAAAAGAAGATTGTTTTTAAATTTCAAATCAACGCATATGAATAAACAATCGTCTTTTTTCCTGATCATCCATGAATTTTTCGTTTCAATTTATATGTTTTATTAAGCATTGGAGCTTTTTTAACCATTATCCATTTATATTTTTCAAAAAAAAAAAAGAAAAAAATTGTTTTTTCCACGAATACATAGTTTCATTCGGATTTCACATTAAATTCTCAAATTTCGTAAGAAATTAATCACTGTTCCAAAATCCACTCCAAAAAAATGCACAAACAATTTTTACATGTTGCACTTACGTTTTTTCCTTATGGCATCCAAATCAGAAAGAAATATTGACACATTGTAGCTCACACTGTCAATTTGACAGTTCAGTTCCGCCCCAAGCATTAAAAAAGTAACCGACATTATGGCTGGTTCAAAAGAACGCTGTACCCGTTGCCAGTGCTCCGAATTATAACCAAACTTTACGAAACCCATTTTCAATACTTACTTAACAATGTGCGTAAGTTTGGTTTGATTCGGTGCAAAGACACGGCGGGTCCACGTTTTGGCATATATTTCGAGACCCTAGTCATCAATAGGTATGAAAATTATCCCGTATTAAAGCACTTTCATTTGATACCCATATTGTACATACACAACCAAAGGTTACCCGGGTCCACGTTTTGACCTATATCTCGAGACCCCAGTCACGTAGCGACATGAAAAATACTCTGGACTAAGGCATCCACCAACAGCTTCAATTTGATATCCATATTGTACATACACGTCCGAAGGTTACCCGGGTCCACGTTTTGACCTATATCTCGAGACCCTTTCTACTAATAGGTATTCAAACTATACGGAAATCATCTTCAATACCTACTTGACAATGTGTGTAAGTTTGGTTTAATTCGGTTCAAAGACACGGCGGGTCCACGTTTTGGCATATATTTCGAGACCCTAGTCATCAATAGGTATGAAAATTACCCCGTATTAAAGCACTTATCAACAGCTTTCATTTGATATCCATATTGTACAAACACATTCTAGGGTCCACGTTTTGGTCTCTAACTCGAGACCCTAGTCACGGAGCGGATGGAAATACTCTGAACTAAAGCATTCACCAACAGCTTCCATTTGATACCCATATTGTACATATACATCCGAAGGTTACCCGGGTCCACGTTTTGACCTATATCTCGAGACTCTATCTACCAATAGGTATCCAAACTATACCGAAATCATCTTCAATACCTACTTAACAATGTGTGTAAGTTTGGTTTAATTCGGTGCAGACACGGCCGGTTAGCGAACACACACAAAAAGTTGACTTTATTTTATATATAAGATTTTTTTCAGTTTGTGTCCGAAAAATCCAAATATCTTACGGAACCCTATTTTTTTCCAAAATAAAATGTAATCCATGTTACTCGTGGATAATGTAGTTTTCGAATGGTGAAAGAATTTTTAAAATCGGTCCAGTAGTTTTTGAGCCTATTCGTTACAAACAAACAAACAAACAAACAAACAAAGTTTTCCTCTTTATAATATTAGTATAGATTATTTTTAATTCGAATTAATTTTTTTATAATAATTTAATTCATGCTATAACAAAGGACATATTAATACAAGCTTCAAAATTTGCACAAGATTTATAAAAATTCGACAAATTTTCATCAAAATTTCTAACTTCTTAACTAAAGTTAAAAAAAAGATATCTGGTAAGTAATATACTTTTATAGCCAATTAAATTCTTGTATAATAAAAACTTGTATAATAACTAACTACGATTTGGAGAATTTTCTATTATAAAGAAATAAAATGAAAATCTTTGCGAACCTTACACAAACATAGAGAATATTACAACATTACACGAGGCAAAATAGTAGGTGTTACTTAGGGATGCAAGTACTGTTTGTAAGGAAAGTAAAGGAGTTAATGTTAAGGTACCCTGCAGACGGATTCCAGCATTCGCTATCGTTAAAACTCTATCATCAAAAATTAAGCAGGTCACGGCTAAACTGCATTGGTTCTACATTTCTCCGTTCAGTAGTGAATATCGCGGATCGGAGGATCAGCAACCTACAAAAGCTTTCGAAACAGCGCAACGTTTCTTCGGATAAACAAAGAACTAAAACTGGTATTCGTGTGAAAATTCTTGGTCAGTTAAGTTAAAGCAACCGAACTTACGATAGTTTACCGAAGCAGCTCGATTATATGCCCCATCTTGTTAGTGCATGCATACATATTGTGGATATATTATTAAGGGTGATCAATTTAGATCTCTCGAATTATAAATTGAAATAAAACAACGAAAATTCAAATTGATTGGGCAACTTTTATTATTTTTGTGTAGAACCATTCATGACATTTGTTTTTGAAAATGGTCCCTTTCCCAATCCACTGGTCCGAGACGAGAGATAAGTTGCTCACTGAAACGACGACGCAGTAAATCCATACCAGCCAAAATGGGCCTCATTGTTGAACAACATCGCTTGAGCGCGCGATGACCACTTTTCACAGAGCGTTGATTTACAGCGAAGTACAATTGTACGATTTGTGAACGTTTGCCTTTCCAAGGTGCAATGTCAATGAATACTGCAAAAAATTATGTACCATATTTAGTTTGACAGTAGTCACGTGTGATCTGTTAAAAACCCCTATTGGAAAATGCACCTCGAATCTGATCACCCTTTATATACTTATATATATTCATGTACGTATAACGCGGAAATACGCAATCTTTATGAAATGAAGAAACCAAAAGAAATGTATAGTATGTAAGAACAATTGTTCTGGAAGCTATCTGGTATTGTTCAAAATGCAATCCTCACATATGTAAATAGGTATGTATATACAATTAAACACTTATTCACATCTTTAAAGAGTAAACAATTGAACACATTTTTATAGCTAAATAAATATTTCCTTATGGGGTCAGAATCCGTAAAGGTGCAATGCGTACAAATGCATTGTGCTTCCAAGTGTTTATCAACAATTTATTAAAAATATTTAAAAAAAATTTAAGGGGGATTTTTTTACAATAAGTTAAAGTTCGTTAAATTTACTGTGGTACTCAAAAGTTTCAATAAAAACCGTTTATTTTTTTGATTACAGAAAATTTCAGTTTACAGTAACTTTATTCAGTTCTTTTATTATTGTGACCAAATAGAACCAAATTACCAATATTTTATAATTAAACAATTATGGTGATTTTTTCATGGTGCTTACACAAATTTTAAATCTGTGGTAAAGTGCATTTTTGACTTAAAAGAAAAACAAAGGCTTAGAACCAGAGGTCGACCGGACTTCGGCTTCGGCCACAAAAGTTCAGTTTGGGTTCGGCCGAACTTTGGCCGAGCATTTCTTAATTTGTATTTCTTCAGAAAAGTTCAAAACAGCCTTTTGGTTTTGCATGATATCGATATGATTTGCAATAATAATATTGAAAAGAATTAGATTTCATAAAATAACGAATTGGACACTTATTTTAACTAGTACCGGCCGTGGTCGAAAATTCGATCAATACCAATTCCCAATTCAAGTAGTAGATAAAATATATAATTTTTTTCAAACCCTGGTACCGATCCATAAAAATTCTTTTAATTCTTGAAATCTCCGTTTCATTTCTTTTGTCTACCCAATGTGAGATTTAAGTTTGTATGGAAGCTGCTTCGCCTCATTTTCCTATACCTAATACTTTTAGCCTTAAATATGGCGTTCGTAGTTTATGCAATTGTATGGCATTTCAGTACCTTAGCATAAGCGGTTCCAGAGAAAATTTATACTCGTATGAAGGTTTCAGTTTGTGTGGGAAGTGCTTCGCTCCCTTTTCCAATGCCTACCACTTTTCACCACTAGACAGTTAGTGACAATTTGTGTACCTGTATCAAATTACATTATCTTAGTTTTTGTGGTTCCGGAGAAAAGTGATTTGGAAATGGAACACATTTCACAATAAGACAGGTATTGACAATTTATGTATTCGTGCCTATGTGTCAGACGCCGGGCCCCAATATATCGGAGTTACCGGTTCTGCACTAAAGTTATTTCGTAAATTATTTTAGTGTGGCGTAGTTTTATAATATGAGCTGTTTTCTTTGAAAGTGGTGTAAGTGTATTTTATTTTATACGGAGATATTTAAGGTTTTGCGTTTGAATAATTTGAATAATATGGATAAAAGTTGTTTCATTAGTTTCGTATTTTTGCAACATTACATTGATTTAAATTTATTGTGTAATAATTTTTTAATTTAACAAAAATTTGTACTTTTAATGTCTTCAAAAGGACTTACACCATTTTCAAAGGCAGCAAGAATAAAAATGATTACATTTACAAAATTTTAACTACGGAATTTTTTATATTAAATTTTTTTTTTAAGTTGAAGTAATAATAAAAAAATAAAAAAACAGAATAAAAAAAACTATAAAATCGCGGAATAAAATGCTTAAAAAACAATTAGTTTTGAGGCGAATTATCCTACTATTTTTGCTTCGAAAAAATTATTTTTTCGAAAAATTTTCGAAAACTTGTAAATTAACATAGAAAGCAATATCATAAAAAAGATGTGTGCAAAATTTCAGGGAGATCGGTTAATAACTTTTCGAGTTATCGTGTACGCCAAATCGAAAAATATAGTTTTGAGAAAAACGCGCTCGGACGCAAAGAATAGAGTCGTCACGGTTGCCGATCTATAATATAAGAAATACTTAAATTTACGTTCTACAATTTTTTTGACATATTCTTAAAGGATTATATTAACATTTTATGAAAAAAAAATATTTTTTTTCAAAATTTTACTGGTATCTGGTCCCCTTATTAACTTCTTACAATCGATATTACCATTAATGATATTATAGACAAAGATTATTAAGAAGTATATTCGCCTATCATGTAATGACTGTAAACCAAGTAATTTACGGCGACTTCTATAAGGGACAGAATAATCTTGCCAGCCCATTTTAAACAACGCTATTTTTGTGAAAATCTTTTGTACATTTTCGATTTTCCTCGAGTGAACCTCGTAGTATGGGTTCCATATAAATGAACAGTACTCTAAGAGAGATCCTTAGGCAACATAGAGAGATTTCAAAGTTTGAGGGTCTCAAAGTCAGTGGAATTTCTTCTGATCAAACCACTTTTAAAGTAATTATATTTGTAGCTTCATTAACTGCGAAAATGTGTAGTGATAAAAAGGCAAATTTTAACAGATCTTTTTGGAAAAATGAAAAAAATGAATTTAACACCACTTTCAAAGAAAATGGCTCATATAATGCTCTTTAATAATTGCAACCCAGAAATTGTAACATTATTAAAAACTCGTATCAAATTTTCACTGCTGCAGTTGTTATACCGATAAAGGATGCCGATTGCTTGGTGAAAATGCCTGTAAGCTATACGTAAAACATTGCCGTACGAGTATAAAATTATTCCACTATCAGTATTGAATAACTACTACATGTGCACATGTAAAAGTGATATCATTATTTTAATATTAAAAATACTTACTATTTTAATTTATTTTTACAAACATAAGCATATTTTTGAGCTGAAGTTAATGTGGTAAAAACTTATCCCCCTTCATTTGCTGTTTTATTAATAAACATACGGGATTTTTAAAAAAGTCATTGCTTGTTTATGACTTGGCCGTTAGAAATATTCGGTTTCGGTTTGGCCTTTAAAATCGATGTTCGGTCGTTGTCTACTTAGAACAAAATAGATAGATACCTACTTACATAGTAACACTTGCTGTCACCAAGTGGTAAAGCACCTACAAATATGCACATTTGGATGTATATACTTACACATATGCATAGAACATATGTACTTACTATATAAACAATTGCATGGTATATTCATTTTACGTCCAGCAAAGCGAAGCCAAACCTATAGGCAGCGAAATGCCAAACTGCTCAACAAACCTTTCAGTTCATGCACTGGTATTTGATGGGGGAAGTCAATACTACTTATAGTTCAAAAGTTACTTATAATTACTTAATTACTTTTAATTCCATTATTTTAAATAAGAATGCTTAAAAGGTCACGGAACGAACGAGGATTAAACGAAAATCCATATGTTGAGTTTGGATCAATGATCTATTTATCTGTCCATTAAGCACTAGTCTGGCAATAGACATTTGGAGAAAAATCGTAATCCTAAAAAGACCAGTTGGTAGTATTCAAAAAATAAATAAGAGAAACGGAGAAAAGACGCTGCTTGGCAAAATGGTAGCAAGGTAGTTCCGAACTAGTAGGCTTGGCTATAGGGTAATTTCTGGGTGATCTATACAGCGCTATCTACATATATACATATGTACTTACATATATACTTATACACAAGTACAGGCATATAGTTGTATAATTTCTTGAAATTATTGATCACTGTACTTATGTTTGGCCATCCATTTTATTGCACATGATATACCAGTTGGCCATAAAAATTTTAAATGCGTTCGCCTATCCGAAGGCTACTGCTAACCGCCGATTACACTGTGCAACACAAAAAACATCAATATTTCGATAATGCTTTCGTGTATCGAAGATTTGAAGGCTTATGCCTGAATTTATTCATATGAAGTGTCAGAGTTATTACCCCTTTGTACATTCTTATGGTACATCGGCATAGGAACCTAAGTGTTCTTCACATTTTAGATATAAATATGACGTATTTCACAGTTCTATGGAAAAAAAAACAACTGAGAAATTTTCGGGATACATTCTAACGCGCTAAATCCATAGTAGTCGAGACTCTTTTGTCTCTTTTGTAGAAAAATTAAGAAATACTCATAACAGTGGAATATAACGGGTTAAAATGTATAACAAAAATATTTGCCATAAAATACACCACAGCTCTCCAAATTCATGTTAAGCGCCAGAAATGAGTTAAAGCGCAGAAAATCTTTAAATGTTAATTTTGAGTGTGTATTGGAATTTTTTTTGGTAAAATTTCTATATAAATATGTAAGTTACCGTAGGAATAAAAGGTAGGCCGTTGTCGTATTCCATTGAATTTGTGCGTGACATAAAGGCATTAGGTCTAATAATAAAAGTAGATTGAATGACAATTCATCTGCGGGTGTTTACCATTACACCTAAATATCAAAATGAAAAATTTGAAGCAAGTCGCCAATCCACAAGCAATGGCAAACCACTGAGTATATTTCCGCCCTGACAAAGCTTCTCATTAAGAACATCTGCATTTTGAAAGCGGCTTACAACTGTAGGGTCCTCCATCAGTAGGACAATATCAAGATACACAGTTACAAGTGCACGCAAAGCTTACAATAAATTCTTCTATATGAATGCATAGCCCTTGTTGATCGATAAGTCACTCTTGTATCTTGACATGCATTTATTGATTTTTCACGAGCTGTTTCAGTATTTTCAACTAAAATGTTGTAATCCATCCACATTGTCTCCAGAAGGATTTATTAGGAACACCGAAATCAATTTAAAACCGTAACCTCGTACGGTATGACATAATATTTTCGACCATAACAGGTTTAGTGCATCTGACCCCGTATCGCATACAAATCTTATGTGTACCATAAATGGACTTTCTTGGCTTACACTCCGCTTTCCTTCAATGGCTAAAATTAAAGTTAAAGGAGTTGTTTTATTACAATTAGCGATGAATCTTCTGCTGCTCTTCTAAAGTACCACAAGGTAGTAATTTCCTCTTATTTATAAATTATATTATCGTAGCAGTATCTTTCCATTTGCCAGTCACTTACCACCAATAAGATCCCCAGAGAATTTGATTAGTTTCTAGGTTGACCTTAATGAACTCGCTTCTTACTGGTTATATTCATGCATCTCTTTAAATTAAAAAAAAAAGTTTTTGAAGTCGTTTGCTCGTGGTAGGTATTCTACAATCGTCATATAATTTCTCTAGTAATGTCCTTCAATGTGTGGATGAGATCAAAGGTCTCGGAGTAATTTTTGACTCAAATTTTTCTTTCTCAAGTCATATCAATTTTATTATCTCAAAATCATACTCGATATTGGATTTTGTTAGACGTAATAGTTCAAATTTCGCAAATCCTTACACAATTAAATTACAGTTTACCGCGTTTGTTCGGTATAGGCTCGAATTATACTTTCTTTATTTGGAGACATTATTACCAATTTGCTGTCACAAGAATAGAAAAGGGGTGTAAAAGTTGTTTCTAAAATTTGGCCTTTAAATTTTTCTGTCCCATTTCCTTCTTATAGCCACCGTTTGTTATGTGGGTGGATGAAATGGTTGAAAATTGCCCTGGCACGACCCTAAATCGCCAATTTGGCGATAGAGAGATATGTATGAAGTTCAGGGAAATGCGGTGTTAACAGCCTGAAAATGCTACCATGTTCTTTGAGAGATTGTCTTCAGAGGCCGGAGAACGATTTTCAATGTGTAGCTTCCAATGAAGCTTGGAGTCCAAGATACCTAGCTTTCACTGAAAGTGGGAAAACGTGGTTAATTAATCTGGGTAATCTAAAGTGTGGAGATTTATATTTTCTGGTAGAAAGCTCCGTTTTATCAGAGTTGACTCTGAGGCCGAAACTGGCAGCTCGGCGACTGAGTACAGCCAAATCCAAAATTGCAGCCATGACTGAGGGAAACGATCCTGATAGCATTAGAACCAACTCATCGGCGTATGCTACAACCTTATCTCTATCTTATTTAACATTGTTATTAATCAGATTAAAAACACTCGAATGCAGAAGGTCAATTCTATCGCTGTCTGTTGTATTTATTTTAATTCAAGGAGACATTGATTGAGCGTTTTTCTTGCAACTCATTCAGTTTCCAATTTCGGCGAGACCTTTACGAAGCTCTTCTTATCTAGAGATATTCAAAACGAATTTTGAGTTCCGAATTTCCGAGGACGAAAGGATTGAAGGGACGAAATCGACCACTGCGCCGATAGAAAATATAGTTAAAACGTTAAATCTTGCACAACTTTTTTCGATTTCAGTGAAATTTTATTGGCTTATGGTTGTGAGGAAGAAATGCCGGTTTTTGGAAAATTGTGCCAATATACTCTTAAAGAGATTCCAAACAAATTTGCACTTCTTCACTTGCTTGTATTAAGTCCCTGCCTAAGTTTTAATATAATTATGGAAATAGGGTTCAATAGTGTCTGCTGATCCTTACTCTTTTTGAAATTTTTTTTTGAATTTTGAAAATAACGAAAATTAAAATGTTAAATTTGTTTAGCTTGCCATCTGAAGGTGGAACTTATGTAACAAGTTCCGATAGGCAGGGTGTCGCAAACCTCATTGTAAAACTACATTTCATTATTTGCCCCTTTTGCTTTACGCTCTGTATTATTTTTAATTTTTGTAAGTAATCTTTGTGTCAGTAAGCCAAAGTAAAAATATTATAATGAAACAAATAGTTATTCCAACACATTAGCAAAATTTATGTAAAATTTCAATGCATTTTTAGTAAAAATCTGTACTTTGGGGCTTAAAACACCTTTCACACCTTTACAACTATTTATTTCTTCTGCTTAGTTTTTTTTTTGTCCATTGCTTTTTAGTTTAAAATACCGCCTCTCACAGAAAATATCACTTGCACTAAATCATCAATTATTATGTATTTGTAAAATACAATTAAGATAGAGTTCGTAATGATTTTATCCAAGTTCTTAATTTTTTCACAGTTTACCAATTCTGCCTCCACCTCTGCCCACGACAATTGGTGGACAGGTGTAAACAAGTGTTTTATGAGAGACGGAAAAGAGGAAGAATATTCGCTATTTTATAATTTTTATTTACTGACATATGTATTAATATTGCAATTTTAAATACATACTTGTCATATGTATGTATTTACGCTGCTTCCACAGAATATTATCAAACCTTTGCACTGTCACAGACTTTTTATCTTTACTAAAAAGCTTATTGAAAACTGATAAGATTCATGTGAAACACATGTTCTTATCTACACCAGCGTTCAAATAAAGAGTCTTACTTCTTTAGCGACTGTAAATTTATCTTTTTACAATTTTTTTATTTATTTTTCGTATTCAATCTAATAAAGTGCACAAGTAAAATGGAAGCGTTAGGATCAAGAGTACATAAAAACAAAACTAACAAGGAAACAAAACTAGACTAGGAAAATTTTCACTCAAAATCCAATCAGAATCTAAGTTGATTATAGCCATCTGAGTAATACCAGTTTTATGAGATATAACCAGCTAATGGCGAATACTCCCCGCTAACTTTGCTGTTGTATTGAAATGCTAATTTTTCGTCAAGCTAGGAGAGCCGAAACTTAGTGAACATAGAAGCCGCGAATCGAAAACGGGTTATAGTTAATTTCAGATTAACCTTGGGATTACACAACAAAATGCTCTGAAAACGATTGGAAATACGTATTAGCTGTCAATTAGAAGAAAAAAAATGTTTGTGAGACGTAGGCGTCCAGAAAGTTATAAAGAAAATTTACATCTGAGAATCCGTAGTTAGTGTCGTTTCGTATAAACCACTTGCTCCAACATCGATTCTTTCACAAATTACAATGCAACGTCACCGAATTGGCCAGTTACGTCAAACCAATTGCCAATTGTCTTCGAAAAATTATAGAGAGTGACGAAGCAAATGAGAGAATTGTAAATTGCCTTTGCAAAAATGTCTGATGTAAACGCCAAGTAAGGATGAGGCTAAGACGGGCAGCATTAACTTCACGCATCGCGTCGCTTTTTTTTTTGCCGATTATGTATTCTGTTGAGAGGGTTCAATTTTGGTTTAAGGGGACAAATACCTGTAAAATTTCGAAAAAAAATTAAATTAAATTAATTTTATAATAATTTTTTCGAAGCAAGAATAGTAGGAAAATTAGCCCCAAAATTCATTTTTTTAAGCATTTCATTCCGCTAAATTTTTTTCCATTTTTGTTTAATTCATATAGAAATTATGACATTACTAAACAAAAAAATTTTTGATTTTTTGTATTGAGATCACTGACGCCGATTGATAAGCCCCGCTGGGACCTTCCTGGAAGAATTGAATGTACATCCGCCATTTTAAATGATTAAAATATAAAAAAAAATTATATTATTTTAATGTACAAATAAACTGTATGCCAATTTTGAAAAAAATATATTGACTTCTTCATTTTAAATAATTTTAATGAAAATCAAGGAAAATATGGCCGTTTACAGGTATCTGTCCTCTTAAATTTGTTTTGATAAAAAAATTTAATGCTAACTACATATTTATAAATATCTGGCGAAACATACATATTTGCTAGAGAAGTATTTATATATTTTTTAAGCTATAAAAATGTTATATTCACGTTTTTTTTTTGTTTCTGATAATTATAATTTTTAAAACGAAATATTTTATATAAATATTTTCAACAAAGCAGCTTGAAGTGGGTAAAGCTAAAAACAGACATACAAGTACTCACATATATCGCTGTGTGTGACTTTTCTTTTATCTGCCAGTGTACGTAATTTTATATTTTGGTCAGTTCCTGCATATTTATTTTCAGTTACAGTTGCGACTTCACACCTGAAACAACGTAAAAGTACTAAGCTGCGTTAAGCGAGTACGAAAATATAATTTATTTATTAAAAGTTAGTGACTATATAAACTAAATATAATGGGTGAGTACGAAAAAAAAAATTTTTTTAAATAGAAAATAGGAATTCTTGTTTTACAAAAGTTTTTTCTATGCTGAATTTTAAAAATCGACGATTCAATAGTGAAGGAAATATTTAAAAGTAAAAATTAATTAATAATAAAACAAAGTATTGATGTTTAAAATGTCCGATTTTGGTTAAAATCCAGTGTTTTAATTAAGACAAAAAAGTGTTTATATATCTTTCGAAAATATTCCACAAGTTTCGCCACAGCAAATTTACTTACGTGTCAGTTTTGCTTTTAAATGTTTGTCGAGCCGGTGCTTTAACTAATTTTTATCTAATCAAAGTTGTTCTAATAAAGTGAAACATGATGAAAAGTGCAGTCTCCTTTTCATACCAATGTGAACGTTGAGAGTCTTTGCGACACGTTTTAAACAATTGCGGAAAGTAGTGGTTTGAGTGGCAAAAAAGGCATATTTTAAACTAAGCCCCTCAATGAAATATGAACGCAAATGGCTACTAAATAAAAAGTCCCTGATTAGTTGCTTTATAAACTTAGAAAACTACGCATACATACTCGTACAAATGTATGCGTTTACTTACTTAGCGGTGCCTTATTACACACTAACGTGTGATCTCCGAAAATCTGAACTCAGAAAAAATGCATAACACGTCGTTCAACAAAAATTTTATTTCGAAAAATTGGCAGTCAATTTAAAGGTACTTTTTTAAAGGTACACTTGTGCTCACATAATTAAGCACATAATTTTCAATGTTCGCAATATTTTCGTGCTAAATTTTTTCGTTAATATTTTATAAAAATATAGTTCATTGTACAACAAAAAATCAATATTACACATTTTATATGATATCAATAAAATTTTAAATTATTAAAATATTTCAAAAAATTATCATCGAAACTTTCAACTTCTTAATCGTAATCTTTGGAAACCTTCTGTGTATGCAGTTTCATAGCCTATTGAATTTAGTTGTTAAAATGCAAGTTTGAAGTCATTCAAAAGCCGCGTTGATTTATGAAGATGATGTTTGAAATGAGATGAATTACCTATATGAGCACAACGCACGTTTCATAAAATCATCAAATTGAGGAGAGAGCTCGTTTTTTTGAATGTTTGGAAATATTCTAGTGAATAACTGAAACCAACTTGAGAAAAATAGGGCACATTTGCTGGATGAACGTCGTATTCAAATTACTACCCGTAGATACAGAGGCATATTTATAATTGTTGCCGTTATGCTTTTTATACAGCACATAAGAAGCGCTGGCGCTAATTTCTGCATACTTTTCACACAAACAACAAAAAAAATTATTCCTTATCGCACTTTTCCCATAAACGAGCTTCTGACTACCCACCAATAGATAGATATCTCATGCGCTAGCTGTAGCGGGCTGCAATTTGGGAAAATAAGGGATATTTAAAATAAATTGACTTAAACATTTTCTATATGGAAGTTGAATAGAAGGGCATCCGTGAAACAAGTATTTCTTAAAAAAAGTATAGACTAATTTAATATCGGATTAATATTTATGTATTAATTTATATATTACAATATCTTTAACTTATTTTTGTTCACTCTCATTTTTTTATCAAAAAAGATAATCAAAATTTATATCCCATTAATATACTTAGCTTCATGATTTTTAATTTAATCAAAATATTATCTCTAAGTAGATTAGGGCGGTAAGGCCTAATATAATGAAACCCGGATAAGCTAGAGCTCAAAGCATGGAATATTTTTTCATTTATATAGTATTTTCATTTAAAAAAAATGTTGTCTCTTATAGAAGTGAAGAAGCCTTTTTTGCTCGTTCACAAGGATATTGAAATTAATACAAAAAAAGCATTTTTGATTATTTTGAAACACGTTTGGCAAACCAATGGACTGTGGCATAAAAACTCAATTTATTAAAATAAAAAAAATAAAAATAAATAATTGGCGCGTACACTTCTGTTAGGTGTTTGGCGGAGCTCCTCCTCCTATTTGTGGTGTGCGTATTGATGTTGTTCCACAAATGGAGGGATTTATTAGTTTATTTATTTATTAGAAATTGTCGTGAATAACAAATAGTAAATATGCTCTACTCTTTTTCAATAATGTATAGGCAAATACTAGTCGAAATCAAAGAGGTTTATACGTGAAAAATTATTCTCCATTATCCCTGAGGAGGTTTCTGTGTCTTGTAGAAGTTTTCGGCGGTTAATATGACCGGGCTTCTCCGTTACTATCCTTATAAAATTTTCTATTTATACTCATAAATTATGGCTGTAAGAGGAAGATAAGAGAGGAAAATTTAAAGAGTTACAAAAAGATAATCTAAATACGAGTATATGTATGTGTATGTATATTAGTTGATATAGGATACAAGTACCTGCATTCATATTTATGTAATCAAATGTTAATTAATTAAAAATTTTCGATTTAAATCGAAGCTTGTCTGCTCAAGTAGATCTGATATCAATCAATGATACCACAGACAATGTCATCGATAAACATCAGTGAATGTATTATATGACTTGAGGAAAGTGGTTTAGATTTATTAACACACATATTGTATAACGGGCTCCATAAGTCGGATGCGGCTCGTTGAAATGAAAGATTACAGAGCAAACCAGACAAAGTTGCGTTGAACACCTTCGATGCTTTGGGGATAGACAATATAAATTTGATATAATTGGATTCCCAAGAATGATAGAAACAAAATTACGCTCATCAGAGAGTGCGTGACGTCACATTGGCTGAATTGTGCAGTGTTGCCAACCATTTGCTTCTCGCAATAAATTTAGTGCTTTTTTATACTATACATCAAAATGCGAACATTTTTAAGTTTGGTCTTTGTTTCGTTTTTTAAATTTAAAGCTACTGAAACTAAAGGTAGCTACCGAAAAGGTTAAAGAAGGTTAAAAAAGGTCACTCTGTGAAGATTTTAATGCTAATTAAAATTTGTTGATTCTTATAAAATTTCATATTTTCAAAGTTTAAATTTAAGTTTTTGCTCCTTTTAAGATTATGCAAGAATATTAAATGTTCTTCCCTGAACTCTTCTTAACATTGAAAACCTTTTTACACATTTTAAAAAGCGTTTGAATTTACGGAATGGGAATTAAAACCATAGTGGTGTAATCGTTTCTTCCGGTTCTCAATAGTGGGACATTGGCCATCAAGAGATGTATTCATAGTAAAAATTAAGCAAAGAAGAAACTATAACGACATTTTTACAAAAAAAATACTTTAACTTGTTACATAACCTCAAATATAGCCAAAAGTCGTTCCCTTAACACACGACTTTCTCTTAACAAAAAACTCATTAATTAAATTGTACATAACCATAACACATTTATTAAAAAAAACGCACATTTTAAAGACAATTTATCCCGCATACAAAGGTCTTTAAGTAGTTCAATAAAAATTTGTTATTTTATCTTCTTGAAATGGGCATTTTAGTGCGTTTTTATATCCAAAGCTAGGCAACACTGCAGTAGCGAGAGAGAGATTTGACTGCTGAAAGGAGAAAAACACCAACAATAACCGCAATCGGGGCAATGCGATGAGATGTTAAAAAAAAGTTAAGCTAAATAAAACTGACTGAATTATTGAATTAATTTTTAAAAAATGTACATTTTACAAAATTATAAACATTACATTTTAATTAGAACAGGCTAGCAAAATGTCATGAAAAAAGAACTAAAACTCCGAGACTAAATAACAATAAAAAAATGGTAATGGTGCTAATACGACGCCACTCATTAAATTAAATTTTCGAATAATCTGCGTAAAGCAGTAATTTAGGATGGTTAAAACAGACACGAATGCCATTATTAAAAAGCTTAAAGCAAAGCAAATAACGGACCAAGAATACGTACACCAAAGATAGCAACAAAGGGGTGTGATTTGATATTACCAATTTTGACATATGAGGTTCAGCTTGAGAGGTAGGACCTTAACCAAAAAAGGAAATTTGAATCGAAGCCTAATTTTTCCAGCTTCAATAATAATATACTTCTACTATGCGAAACAGTATCGAAAGCTTTAGGAAAACAGTATACAAAGTCTACTTGATGGCCACGCTTAAATAAATTTCTCTACGAGTTATAAAACAGCATTTAAGTGCCTTCGATTAAGTACTTAGCAGGTTGAAACTCTCGAGTTATCACAACATCATATTAACCAAGTCCAACATACATATATAAGTCAGCTAATAACTATGCGCAGGAAGCTCTGATTTGCACAAGATGATTTGTATTTTGAAGCCAATCTTTACTGACAGTTGTTTGTCGACAAAAATTGCAAAAATGTATAAAAGAAGCGTGTCTATAAACCAAAAAGTGTTGAAAAATCATTAAATTATTTTCTAACTACAACAAATCAGAAATGACTCAATAGAATAGAATACTGTTTTTTACCTTTAAATTTTGATATGTTTACTATTCTTCTTCTTAATGTTTACTATTACTCTGTATTAAACAAAAATTTGGCAATTATGTTCTTTTACTATTGCAATCTTGAAAATAAAAGAAAAATTAAAAAAAATTGCTATGCGTGTATGTTTGCTCTGTGCCGAACTCCATTAGACTCTGTTCAAACAGACCAAGTAGCTCAGGCAATTAAGCTTTAACTGACGTGTTTGAGTTTGGTGTTCACACACATACAATTTGACTTACACAGTTAATATTTATAGCTGAAAGTGTTCAGAGATTGTATGTGAAAAATTAGCAGTGTAGAAAATGGGCGAACATTTACTTTAGAATACATTTTATTAGTCAATTTCGAGCAAAAAGTATAACTTGCTAATTCTTCAAAGTTTAAGGAGGCAGCAGCTATTGCGCCTTGCAGAGTCAAATGCAACTCAAAGAGTTACTAAGATAAACTATATAAGTTAAAATAAGTTTTGCTCCCATTAAAAATGTTTCCTTTATTATAGAGTTGGCAATATTTTTTCTTGTAGGTCAATTGCAGATTCGTTCTTCTCCACACGCTCTTGCCATAGGTCGAAAACTGCATCCTCCATCTTGCTTTTGAGATTTGGTTTTAAATTGAGTATCATTTTCAAAGAAAACTACTTATTCATCATCACAAATTCCTAGAGTTCCAGTGTTTAACATACTTTTAAAGAGTATTAATAAAATTACTTATTAAAATATATGTCCATATTTCCATTGAAAATTCGTTGTGCTCTTTTTTCTCAATTTGATTTTATTGCCATTTCATTTTTATGATGTTTAGTTTTCTTATTGAATAGACGCTTTGCTCTTTTCATTGAATAGACGCTTTGCTCTTTTTCATTTCACAGGATTACTTAGTGAATAAGATTCAAATTTATTGTCAATTAAGTATTAATTCATAATTAATAATTTGAGTAGGTTGAATTTGTATGGTAAATTGAGCTACAATTAAAACATATTTGTTTATATGCTCTTAACTGCCAATTAGTTGCCTGCTTGCGCATAGTCTTAAGCGTTTATTCCAGTTTAATCCCAGCCACAGCAAAGATGAAAAACGAATGCTCTCTGATTTCTAAATCTGCTTATTTATACTGTGGTGCTCGGTGCTCACTACTCTTCAGTATACTTCTGCTCAAATATGAAGGAGACGGTATCAATAAAACGGTCCGCGGATGACATATGGCAAAAATAAATTTTTTGTTTTTTGGTAGGACTGTTATAAGCTTACATGGCAAATTTCAGCGTGATATGTCACATAGTTTGTTTTCTGTGCTACTGTAAACAAGTCAAGCTCGAGTGTGTTCTTCGAATTTAACGATGGAAATTCAAGTTGAACAAAGAATTTGTTTGAAATTTTGTTATTCCAACAAAATTTCGGCTTCAGACGCCTTAAAAATGTTGCAGACAACCTATGGGGACTCTGCTCTATTGCGTGCACGTGTTTTCCAGTGGTACAAATCGTTCAAAGAGGGCCGTACATCGGTTGAAAACTTGCCTCATGAACATCGTCCAGCAATATCAGTAAACGACGAAAACATCGGAGAAGTAAAGGAAATTGTGCTTGAAAATCGCATAAATCGCAAAATCGGTTAACGCTGAATATTATTTAGACGTTTTAAAGCGTTTGCGCGAGAACATTCGTCTTAAAAGGAAGGAATTGTGGGACAACAAGTCATGGTTCTTGCATCACGATAATGCACCAGCTCACACATCACGTCTTGTTCGCGATTATTTGAACAAAAATAATGTTAATATCGTTTCGCAAGCACCGTATTCGCCTGATATGGCTCCATGTGACTTTTTCCTGTTTCCCAAGCTCAAGTTGCCGCTCCGTGGAAAACATTTTGAGACAATTGAAGTCATAAAAGAGAATTCGAAGAACACACTCGAGCTTGACTTGTTTACAGTAGCACAGAAAACAAACTATGTGACATATCACGCTGAAATTTCCCATGTAAGCTTATAACAGTCCTACCAAAAAACAAAAAATTTATTTTTGCCATATGTCATCCGCGGACCGTTTTATTGATACCGTCTCGTTCATATTTGAGCAGAAGATATGAACACTTTGCAGCGCATGTCAAGTATTTGCTAGCACTACACCATCTTCACGTCTTCCCTTCTTCGGGAAAAATATTAACGAAGTTGTGCTAATTGGTGCCTATCAGTCTCGTTTGCTTTTGATTAACCTAAAGTCTTTCGAAGTAAGACCTCTCGCTTTCATTAGTTTATAACATCATCAATGTTGAACAGAATTAATTTCAATATACCACTGTGTAATCTTCGGAGCTCTTTACCCTTCTTCTTATGTAGTGCTAAATGTACAACGGAGTATGCGCGTAATTTTACTCTTGTTCGAAACTTAAACCTCGGGTTCTCTCCAACTATATTTTTTAGCTGCGAAAAGTGTATTTCCAATTACTTTATATTCTATTTTTTAGGTATTTAAGTCATAGTCGATAGTTATTCTACTTTTTGTAAATTGTAAAAAACTTGTTTTCAGAGACTAAACAATAATAAATAAATATATAATTTGCAAAATCTTGATCAAAAGTAAGCGCTTGTTGAGCAACTTATTAAAGAGCTGCTTATTATAAATGAGTTGAACAAAACATCGACAACGCACCTTTCTTCAAGTATCAGACTTTAACACATCTTATTTGCAATATCGCGCTCATAAAAATGAAAGATGAATTCTTATTAAAGCGCAATAAGTATGACATTCTAGTGAGAATCACTTAAAAGGAAAGTTTTCGTGAGACATGGAGAAGGCAGAGCTTCACTAGGAGTAGATATTTAAATAGAATTCTGTCAAATTAAAATCGTACTAAAAGACGTACTATGAAGAAAATATTCTTTGCACTTATTTCTGAATTGAATTAGTCACTTCCTGTTCGATTTTAAAAGCATGACTAGTTGTAGCCTATGACTTACTTGTAATTACACACACATGCATGCAAGTTTGTGTGTACTCATATTGTTATGTATGTCGGGGATACGCTTAAGTAAGTCACAAATGAACTGAATACGTGCACAATCATACATATGTATGTACATATAACTACGTGTCACTACTCGTACTTATGTATGTATATACAAATGCTTATGAAATTGGCTTAATTTCGAAACAATATCCTTTTACAAGCTATACAATTTTACATTTTATCGCTAAACACCTAAGAGCCAATGCTAGAAATACATATACATGTATGTATGTGACATATATACTTATTTATTTTCTTGTATATTTATGATTTTGTTATTGAACACCACGTTGATAAGTAGTCTAAAGAATAAATAATATTTACTATATCTTACGAAGGTTTAACACTTTTATGTACAGAAGAGTTAGAAAATTGATGAGCTATTGGTAAGCTTATAAAAATAGAACGAGCAACTAAAGTCGACAGTAATCTCATTTGTAAATAGGCACCGGCGGTTATCTAACTGAAGTTCTAGGAAAATTGATTTATGAGCGTGATATAATATTTTTCTATTGTACAAGTGTATGGAATTTCAAGTACAATACATATATTTAATAATAAGTAAAACTACATATATGTACATACAAACATAAGTATAAGTATAACTGACTTATATACATAGTAGCATTGTGTAAGAAACTTTTCTCAAAATCTCCTTTTCTACATTTCATCTACTTGCAGCCGAACACACATGGGTTTCCACAAACATTTACAGTGATTTGCCACCTTTCGCCATACATGCCGGCCACGATTCGGACGGTGATCCGATCTATGTTGGACGCGCCTATCACAATGGCGACATATTACCTGCCAAAATCGTGCCCAACAAACATCAAGCGTACGTCGCGTGGGGCGGCGAAGAGATCAACAAGCAAGACATTGAAGTACTGACTGGTCATCATTACTGCTGGGTCCCTTCAGGTGGTGGTAATGTGCCACCACATGCATTGCGCGTCGGTCAGACCGGCGATGGCGAACCTCTTTACATTGGTCGTGGCCATTGGCAAGGCAGTCTGACACCCGGCAAAGTGCACCCATCCCATGGTTGTCTCTACATTCCGTATGGCGGTTGCGAACAGAAGCTCGATAGCTACGAAGTGCTTGTACAACCTGAAACATGGGTGAACTCGTCTGGCAACAACATTGTACCTGGCACCGTACACGCCGGTCATGATGCTGATGGTGATGATATGTACGTGGGGCGCGCCTACCATGAGGGTGATCTATTGCCGGCAAAAGTTGTTCCAAACAAGGGTTGCGCATACGTTGCGTATGGTGGTCGTGAGATTGTAAAGCATGACTTTGAGTTGTTAGCCGGTTACGGCTATGGTTGGGTACCCGATGCAAACGGTTCGGTACCTCCAGGCGCTGTTATTTGTGGACGTACCAGCGACGGCGAACCATTGTACATTGGCCGCGCGCACTATTGCGGCAGTTTGACACCCGGCAAGATTCATCCATCGCATGGCCGCTTATACATTCCGTTTGGTGGTCAGGAAGTAACTCTCACAAGCTATGAGGTGTTGGTGCGTGCTTAAGGAGTTTCTGGCTTATAGCAATAAATATATGACTTTATGCAACTCAAAAGCTAACAACCAACGTACATGAGTTGCACACATTCAATTATAAACATGTATACATATGTACATAATCGTATGTTCTTTAGATACTGATTTTTTAAATACATAATTTTTTGAAATGAACAAATTTTTATTATAACTAAATTACAGTGGTGGCAGCGCAAGCAGAAACGACGTCAGTTGAGAGACGTTTTGGATGTATTTTAGTCAAATTCTATTGAAGAAAAAAGTACTCCTATTGTTCACAAAGTACTCCTATTGGCTACACTTATATATTTTCGACTTTTCTACTTATGCAAATATGGTAATACTCTTTATAATTCTCGCTAATAACCTAACAAACTATAGTAAAAGCATCGATTGGTCGGCTTCCCATTCTTGTTGGTATTTCATTCTATAATAATATTAAATCGTTCGCGGACAGTAAAAATTTCAGTAAATTGTACTCGTATTATAGAGAAAGACAGACGAATAATTCTTAAATACGTTATGCTATCGAAAATCGGAGTACAAAGATTTTGTACCCGAATATTACTACTGTGGGCAAAAAGTAAGGTGAATTTATTTGTCAAACTTCGCGGGATAAAAAATTCGCTCTAGTTATTTTTTTCATGAGTTGGCAGCACTGTTAATAACATCTGGGCCAACTTTCATGTGAATGACATTATCTGTAATATATTTACGCTTGTGTTTACCAAACGACCAAGAGGGCATTTTTCGATTTTTACAATGTCTGATTTGATTGAGCAGAGAAGTGCCATCAAATTTTGTTTGCGGAATGAAATTTCGGCTGCGGAAACGTTTAGCATGTTGCAGAAGCCATTTGGTGATTCGGCCATGTCGCAGAAAAATGTTAATAAGTGGTACAAAGACTTCAAAGAGGGTCGAGAACGTGTTGATGGCTTGGAGCGCTCCGGACGACCATCGACGTCAACAGATGACCAACACATCAATAAAGTGAAGGAGTTAGTGCTCAAAAATCGTCGGTTGACTGTTAAAGACCTTACTGATATGATCGGAATACCAGAAGGATCTGTGAAAACCATTTTGAAAGACCATTTGGGCCTACGAAAAGTAAAATCTCGTTTGGTACCGAAAACTCTCAATTTCTTGGAAAAAATTCATCGCGTTGATGTGTGTGAAACAATGCTTTCAGACTATCAGGACAGGCTCAAATGTATCATTACGGGAGATGAAACTTGGATTTATGCTTACGACCCTGAAACAACCGACCAATCAAGCGAATATCGTGCTAAAGGCGAGGCCAGACCGAAAAGAGCACGTCAAAGTCGTTCAAAAATAAAGGTCATGATGACAGTTTTTTTCGATTTTCGTGGTGTGGTGCACTATGAATTCCTTCCACCTGGCCAAACTGTTAATAAGGAATATTATTTGAGCGTTATGCGTCGTTTACGTGAAGCAATTCGTCTAAAAAGACCAGAATTATGGGCCAACAACTTTTGATTTTTGCATCACGATAATGCACCGTTTCACACTGCACTCGTTCTTCGTGACCATTTCGCCAAAAATTCCACGCATATCGTTCCGCAACCACCGTATTCACCTGATTTGGCTCCGTGTGACTTCTGGCTATTCCCAAAACTCAAGAGACCACTCCGGGGAACGCGTTTCGAATCGATTGAGGAGATAAAAGCTGAATCGAAGAAGGTGCTGATAGCTGTACCGGAAATGGACTATTTGGCATGTTTCAGGGATTGGAAAAATCGTTGGCATAAGTGTATTTCATCGAGAGGGGATTATTTTGAAGGGGATGAAATTGATTTACAAGAATAAACAAAGAGTTTTAATTTTACAACCAAATTGACCTTTACAGTTTTATAATTCAACCGTTAGTCCTGATTTACACAGGGAAGCATTATTCGTTTCGTGAAGAAGAGGGGCTTTTGTTTCCCGTACTGACACGCTTTGTGCTTCTTATTCGTATTGCCGAACTTGAAGTTGTCTGCAAAACAATTTTTGACGCTTGCTTCATTCGCCTTCTTCTTTTGTGTGAGAAAGTTCTGTGCTAGTTTCCTATCAAATGGAAGAAATAGATGACAAACGTTGCTTTGGAAATATAGTCTGATTTTTTCTAGTAAGGTAGATATGATTTAAAAAACTTATGGGAATGTTTATGTTGAATCCCAAATATTTTTCCCCACTTCTTCTATAGCTGTTCAAGCAACAAAAAAGTGGTACTGCATTTAAACAATATCCGTCCAACTGTTTCGGATATATACTACAATTCGCGAAAATGCAAAGCCGAGAACGTTCGTCGGTTCATTAAATATTTTAATGAAGAAGGCAAAGTGATTTGGTTAAATAATAAATTGTTTGTTTTTTTGTTTACATATACGAAAATATAAAATGTTAAGAAGTAAACGTCAACAAATGTTGCCGACAACATATTCGACGACTTGACCGCGAATGAAATATCAACAGAGGATTTCCAGTGTCTCCCTTTCAGATGCCTCTGTGTGAGACTTATTCGAAATAAATACAGAATCATCCACGACGATGAGAATAATTTTTTCCAACTGGAATAAATTAGAGGCTATACGACCCATTCACCCAAATTTATCGATATATGTTATTATACAACAATAATTTTCTTTATATATTGTAACAAATGCAGGAAGTTTTACAGGAATTTACAGGAAATCATATGAAGAAACTACGCAACATCGTCAAGGGAAAAAATTATAAAAATCAATGAAATTTTTTAACAACTTCATACTTGCACTTTATTATTGTAAAACGCATGACAAAAGTCTCTCTCGAAAAGGGGATTTTTATTTTCGCATAAAATTTGAAAATTTGATTTATATTGTTTTTGTTAGACAATAAGACATATTTTTTCACAAAAATAATGGCCATTAAAAAAGAAAAATAGTAAAAATTTGTAAAAATGTTGATGAATGCTGGGTGTACATATATACATACATACGTGTCTCGTACGAGGTGTCCCAAAATTGTTCATCCAATTTTGTTTTTGAATAACTTTTTTACTGAGTAAAAAATGATTTTGAGTGATGCAAATCTTTATTTCGATCCTCTATTGCTTGTCTAGTTCACAAGTGTCAAATATAAGTGTTGTACAACGTCAATTGATAAATTATAAATCTTCCGATAGGGTGATTAATTTTGCGCCACCTTTTATTCTGTATTGTATATTCTTCTTTTTAAACTGATTTTAGACGAGTCTGTATAGAGTCTTAAATTTTTTTGGTATATTTGGGTGACATTTTCTCCCACTTGTAACGTCCTTTCGTTCAAGAAACCGCAAAAATTCTAATTGCATTGAGATCGAGCGATTGCGCTGTCGTTTCACCCGAATGGGTTCAGATAAGCCGTGATGTGATTTGAATTTAAGTTACTCAGAAACAAAAATTGGGTGATTAATTTTGCGCTACCTTGTATTAATTAGTGCAGATCTTCATGAAATGTTTATAAATTTGTAAGAAAATAGATATGAAAGCATTTTACTCTTTTTTTTTTTTTTGTAAATCTTCTTCTTAAACTAAAGTTACTCTTAATTTTTTGTTGGTGTTCTTAATTCAAATATATGTATCTTATAGTGTACATTTAATTATTTTTTAAAATATAACACACCAAATAAGCTGTGAACCACTGCATCTTCCAATTTGTATTCTAATTAATTTAAGATTTTACCTCAAAGAGGAAATCTTATCTTAGTCGGTAGATGTCACTGTAAAAGTACGTTTACATATGCAGTGATTAGCAATAAACCCACAAAATTAATCTACCCGTTCACATCTGGCAGATTACCTGCAAAATCAACAATACAACTGTCGGACTGTTTTGCGAGGTTTTTCTGAATCGAAATTGGTTTGGTGGAATATTTTAGTGTTTTGGTTAGTTTAATTATTATTAACGATATGAAGAAAAAGCAAAGAGAAGTAATAGTTAATTTAATTGGACAATTAGCTGTTGGTATATAAATTTGGAGGAAATCCGTAAACGACATCTACTGAAGTTGCAAAAAATTATGGCAGCAGTACGCATGCGAAATTCGATATTGATTCGCTTTTTTCTATAATATGAATGCTTAATTAGTAATATCTAACAAAAATTGTATTAGTATTATGCCTACAAACCTCTTTTCTTTGCCGGCAACCATTTTTTAGTTTTACGTTATTCCTTAAATTTGTAATAATAGTTATCGGTAACACAGAAAACACAGGGTTGTACAGCAAAAAGTATGTTTATAATCTGAGATTATTTTATAATCTCGGGAGAGAAATTTCGTATGGGTAATCTCGCTTTTGAATTACGGATTCGGAGTTAAGCTCGAAAAAGTAGATATGTGAACCTATTATAAAGCTGTAACAACTCATTTGTGAAAAAAATTGAACTGTATATCTAGCTGTATATCTTGACATAGCAAAAGCTTTTGACACAGTTTGGCACGCTGGTCTGTTCAACAAGTTGAACACCTGGTGAGAAAATGACTACTACCGAATGTTGAAAAGCTATGAAATCACTTGACTGGTGGATAATCGATATGCATTCTGTCAAAAAATATCGGGAATTATTCATTTAAAAAGCGCGCGTTACACATAGGTATGTCTAACTTTTTCTTGCTGGAATGTTGGTACAACTGTCCCCTATAGTGTCGCAGAGTTTGAGCGTCATCTGTCAATTAGCTTGTTATATGACATAATGCCCAAAACTTAACCCTTCTCGATGCAATCGGCTTTTAAGATTATCAAAAACAAAAATGTTTTTTTTTCTTGGTACCTTCCTTTTTATTGTTAGTTCGAGGTTTAATTTTTTCCTGTTAAAATTTTTATTAATTAATTAAAGGAATTAATTATTAAAAATCATTCCCAAATTTGAACCAAGCTCTGGCAGTTAAAAAAACTACTTGAAAATCTTTTGAATTTAAGATTTTTCACTGTTTCCTACTTATTCTTCTTAAGGGAGAACACCACTGTGACAACTTCAAAAAATCGATTTTTTGAAAACCATCTAGAAAAATCTAGAATACATTTAAGAATAGAATGCCGTTTGTCCCAGGTCGAAAAAATAATTATTTTCGGAGATATTAAATATTTTGTGGAGCGGTGCAGCGCAATTTATCGCATAACTTCAAACTTTGAACACGTTTTTCTCAAAACCACTTTTTTGAGTGCGGCACGCAGTAGAACTCGAGCAATTCTTATCCGATCGACTTCAAATTTGGACTGCATCGATAAAACTAGATTATCTAAAGAAGTACATAGGGTTTTTTCGATATCTAAAAAAAAAAAAAAATTATAGCCTTTTTTCGAAGAGAAATTTTGCTCGAAAATCGACCTTAAATTTGAAAAGCGTTCCAATTTTTTAAAAATCCATATTTTTTCAAATCCCTATGTACTTCTCTTCAAAATATCATATTATTAACGAAAACACTCGGTATTTTTTTTCAGATCGACTTTGAAGACAGTTCTGCTGCGTGCCGCGGATCACTGCAGAAGCCACAGCACCTGACGCGGGAGCTTCCCCAGCGCCACCATCGGGGTTGAAAATTTTGAAAAAGTTTGTTATGTATCTTTAATAAACAACAAACAAAACAAAACAAAAAAATTTGAAATATCTCTTTTTTTCCCACAAAAAAAATTCTTGAAAAACGGCATAAAAAACAGGGGGTCACAGTGGTGTTCTCCCTTAATTGGCGCAATAACCGCTTAAGTTGTCCCGGTGGTCTAGAGCTAAAAAATTTAGGGTATTTTCAGGAATTTTTTTTACAATAAAAAATGGAAAACAGTATTTAAATTTTTTGGGTTTTTTATTTAACTTCTTTTACATACAAAAATGAAATAATTTTTTTTTTAATTTTAATAATTTTAAAAGTGCCCTTCCGAAAAATTGGACCTAGACCATTTTGATTCTTTTGTCCATTTTGATTTTTTTATTTATCTGAAACACAAAAACCAAAAACAATTATTAATCAGTATGACTGCAGTTATGGCCCGTACTAGAATAAAAAAATACAAAAACAAAAAATTTACAAATGGCGCGGTTTTGAATGACACTCTAAAAATCGGGGGTTTTCTTTTAAGTTTTGTAATAAAAAAAAAAAAACAAATTAATTGAAATAAGTATACGAGTATTATTCTAGTACGGGCGATAGCCATTGATGTGTGAAAAACATATTAAAATTTCAGACGATTTGGTTGAATAGTTTTTCTTTTTGACAACACCAGACCAAAAAAAGTCGTTCCGAGATAAATGAGTTTAAAGTTTGAGTCACAGGAGCACGCGGACCGCTCTCTACCTAGGTAATAGGTTGTAGAAGCTATAATATTGGAAATTTCCGCATGAAAGTTGGAAACACCAAATGAAGCCAAGTCCTTCTCCACGTGATTCTTCCTACGTAGAGGAGGCCTTCGTCTTCCTCTGCTACCACCATCTGGTACCGCATCGAATACTTTCAGAACCGGAATGTCTGTATCCATTCGGACAATCTGAACCAATCAACGAAACCGCTGGACCTTTATTCGCTGCGCTGAGTCTATGTTGTCGTAAAGGTCACTCAGTTCATTGTTCCATCACCTACGATACTCACCGCCGCCAACGTGCAAAGGTCCAGAAGTTTTCCGCAGAACTTTTTCTCAAACACTCCAACTGACGCCTTATTGGATACAATAGGATGATAAGGGACTTATAAAGCAAAGAGATGAGAGATTCTCCGTTGTATTCCCTACTTCACATCAATAAAACAAAAAGCTTTTTTATATAGAAACAATTATACAAATTATTTCTTTCTAGTATGCCCTTTAAGCTACCCAAAAAGGTATAACACTTAAATGACTGAAGTAATCCGTAGGCGGATTGCGAATTAATAAACGGTGAATGTTCATAATAAAGAAAAAGTCGTAAAACTACCTGACTAAATCAAAAAACTTAACAATTCAAGCTTATTATTCATTATAATGTGTTCTCCACATGCCCGCACCTATTCCTGATACAAATTCTCTTTATTTTCCTAAAATTTGTTCGATTGTTTAAATTATGCCAATTACTAAATAGGTAGTATTTGGAATCGATATTTCATTACCTTGGACTACCTACTACTGCTGAGTCTATTCATTTAGATTCTTATGCGATTTAGAAGTAAAATATATCATAGTTTCTTCTATTAATCCCGATTCATTTTTGTACGTTAAAATATTATATCTGAACTTTTAATTGAAAAAGTAAAAGGAGCAGGTCAGTCCATAAGTTCGTCCGTATTTTACCCATAAGTTCACTTTTGTACGATTTTTGCATACAAAAAATTATTCGCGGAATATAACTGAACAATTTATATTTTCTTTGATATATTGTGCATTCAACAAGTGATTTCAATCGCGGATAGAAGCACGTGTTGTTAAAAAATAAAATGGAATCTTCGAGCGCGTATAAGAGGCATATTTTGTATTGTTTTATAAAAGTGGTAAAAATGCAACAACTGCTGCTGCAGAAATAAACACTGTTCACGGAGAGAATACCGTGAGTGTAAGGACTGCGCAAAAGTGGTTTTCAAAATTCCGAAGTGGTAACTGCGACGTGGAGGATGCCCCGCGTGCTGGTCGTCCTGAAGTCTTTAACTCCGACGCCTTGCTCGAACTCGTGGAAGCTGAGCCAAATTTGACAATCGATAGCTCAGAGGTTAAATTCATCGCATGGCAGTTCACAGGCACGTGGTTCAGTTGAGAAAGGTTTCAAAGTTGGGATAATGGGTTTCGCATAGACTTTCCGTCGCCAACCTTCAGCAGAGAGTGAATGTGTGTTCTCAGCTGCTGCAACGGCTTGAAAATGAAAGTTTTTTGAACCGTATCCTTACTGGTGATGAAAAAGTGGTCATTTACAATAATCCTGTTCGCAAACGCCAATAGTTATTGTAGATAAAGATGAAACACCAGAACCGACCTCTAGAGATGGCCTTCACTCCAAGAAGATTCTCCTGTCTATTTGGTGGGATATGGCCGGTATTGTTTATTATGAACTTCTGGAACCAAACCAGACGATAACTGCTGATTATTATTCAAATGAGACACTTAAAAAAAATCGACCGTCTTTAGTGAATATACGCAAAGTTTTGTTTCACCACGACAACGCAAGACTTCATACCGCAAGGCAAACATTAGGCAAGCTGAACGAGCTCGGATGGGAGCTAATGTTGCATCCACCATACTCTCCGGATATTGCACCTTGTGATCATCACCTTTTCCGTGGACTTCAATCCCATATGAGTAACAAGAGCTACTCCTCAAAGGAAGTTATAAAAAGGGATATCGAACCGTATTTTGGTTCCAAGAACAAAAAATTTCTTGAGCAGGGAATTAAAAATTTGCCTAAACGTTGGGAAGACATTGTAAATAATGAAGGAAAATATATTATTGATTAAGAAATACTTAAAACATCTTTTTTATTAATTTTAAAACCACCTTTAAAAACGCACGAGCTTATGGACTGACCTGATATATACTTTTCATTACAATTTCGTTTCTTTCAAATGTAGTTTTTAATTACGAGAACACCACTGTATGTGCAGTACTGTGCATTTTGTTAGATCGCAAACGATTCGCAACGACTTCGCTGTTCTATTTTGGAGGCATCACGAACCAATTCCCCCTCCCAACGTACAACTTTTCTAAAAGCATTTCCAACTATATTGTTTCTCCCTTCAATTGTGAGGATTTCACTTAACATACATAAATACATATACATACACATCCATATGTCTCTACATCGTTGTTCAACATAACCCGATGGGAATATAAAACATGTCAAAATACCTTATCATCAATTTACTTTTCTTCCGGTGGACCTTACAACTTCCATATGAATTCCAAATACGAGCACTAAGGCATTACCGCCTTTTGGAAGTAAAACTTTAGTATTTATGTGCATTTGAATTGGCAAATGAACTTCTGAGCTCATTTACCAAAATAAATTAGTAAATACGTATGGAGCAATTGCTCAGGGTAATTTAGCTTCCCATGAAATTGTTTATAGGTTTTAAAAGCATTGTTATAAAATCTTAGCAAATATTGCGTTATCGAAAAAAATCATAGCTGCTTCACTACCGAAAAATATGTAGACCAGCAATTAATTACAAATTAATTTCTAAATGAAATTTACACCTATTTTTCAAAACAATAATATTTCAGATTTAGAATTTATGTGTTATACATTTGAAATGAATAAATTAAAATGTATAAGTAAGTATAGCCTGTGCTCGTTTTTTGTTTAGTACTAAAAGCTGAAAAAAACATGCATTACTTTATAAGCTGCCTACCTATTGATGGACAGCTGTAGGTGTGCGTAATTGATAGTTTCATATCACACTCTCTACTTCCAAAAATATAAATTTTTTATATAATAACTTTGATTTTTACACCCTAATTGCGAGTTTATCAAAAACGACAAACCCCAAATTGTTGAGTAGACATTTTTTTTTGTTTTTTGTTAAACTGTACAATAACTGATTTTTATTTGAATGCAAAATTAAAAAAAAAAATGTTGTTGTTGTTGTTGTTGCAGCAAAAACATTTCCTATACATTTACGGGGAATGCTCCGGGTCGTTCCGGTAACATAGAACCGAATGTCAGGAGGGAACGAAAAAAGTTTGTATTGTTATCCTGTTATTTTTTAGTCTTTATATAAAGGATGAATGTTGTTGTTTACATTCGCGGTGGTTCTGTAATTAATTTCCGAATGAATTTCAATGAAATTACTTAGGTTATTGACACACTTTCTCCTTTCAATCAGATGCAGAGGTTACGATACTTTACTTATTATGATTTTTAGAATTTATTCAAATGGCCAAATGGCGCTTGCAATAGTTTTTATTAATTTTTCTTTGATTTATTTTGAGAATAATCAATAAAATAGCTATAGAGCTTCAAAACTAAAACTCAGATGTATAATTATGATGGGATTTTGCATTGCGACCTGAAAGATCTATTGTGCCTCCTTCATGGAATCAGAGTATTTCTCTAAAGCCAAACCAAAAACTCAAATGTATGAGCAGGGATATAATATAATTTATAAAAAAATGAAACTACTCATTTTCATCCAGTGACATAATTTCACCTTCATTGCCGGTCTCTACCAAGATATCCCAAATTTGTATATTGGTATTCAGGAATTATATCTTTCTCATAAAGAGGTTTTACACGGCAAAGAGCTTTAAACCTGGCAAAAAGATGGTGTGCTGGGGTAGGTCTGGACATAAACCCGTCCAAAACAGCCCTCATCCCTTTCACCAGACAGGGTTGCTGTTGATTTAGTCAGTGAAGTTAAGTATCTTGGCTTTGTGCTAGATGTCAAGTTTAACTGGAAAAGGCATGCTGGCGCAACCCTGTCCAAGGCAACAAAGGTTCTCATGATCTGCAAAACGTCCAGCAGGAAAATCTTGGACCTGTAACCCAAGAATCCTGAGATGGATGTACATGATGACAATAAGACCAATGGTGATATATGGAGCAGTCGCTTGGGCATCGAGAGTTACTCTCTCGACAGTACGGGCAACGCTAACTAAGCTTAAACGCTTAGCATGCACGGGAGCGATGCGGGCTTGTCCGGCAGATGTGGTAGAGGTGTTGCTAGAGGTAACACCGCTCCATATTGTCATTCGGCAATCAGCCAAGCGTACCCTGCTGAATATTACCAAGGAAGGTTTCGGGAGAGGAAAAGTGATGTCATCAAAAAACATGGAAGTGCTAAAGCTGCAGCTCCCACTCACCCAGCTACCTAGAGATGATATCACTAAGGTGATCAAATTCGAAAAGAAGTTCAGAATTGAACTGAAAAATAAGTTGAACTGGAGTAGACCTGCATTTGAAAAGAAACTCCAGGAGTGTACCCTGCACTGGTACACAGATGGCTCGAAGACCTCTGAAGGCATAGGCGCTGGAACTTACGGCCCCAGAACCAAACAGTCTGTGCCGATGGGTAGTTTTCCAAGCATCTTCCAAGCGGAGATTATGCCATCTGGGTATGTTCAGAGATAAACTTAGACAGGACTGTCTGGAGAAAGTGAATTGCTATTCTGAGTGACAATCAGGCGGCACTCATGGCCGAAGTCATCTGCACATGATCGGGATCTGCGGACTTTTACCGTTTCTGCGACCAATCCCAGGACACTTCAATACACCTTCTCCTGGAATGCAGTGCTATAGCGCGGAGAAGGTTGAGACATCTTGGCCAACGGCAGCAATAGGAAAGGCTCAATCCAGCCCAGTTCTTTCCTGAGTTTAATAAGGGAACTGGGCTTGGATAAGGTGATGAGTAGAGGGCACAAAAGACTATGAGGCCGAAGGGCAAACCTGATTCATATATCTATCTATCTATCTATGATGGCCGAATTAGGAATTAAAAGTTAAGCTAAAAAAATCTTCTTCTTCTTGATTGCCGCGATAACCGCTTACGATAACCTACGATACTCGCCGGTGCCAAAAAAAGAATTCCTGATGATAAAAGTTTATTTCAATAACTATTATAAATAAGACAAGTGCAGACTTTATTTTTTTTGAATTGTATCCTCTAAATTTTGACCGAATGTATCCGACATTCTTACAATTTGGCCTCCGTACTCCGTGTCACTCATTGGAAAAGTGATGTCCGGCGGTACTTTTGAGGTATCAGGCGGTCTGGGTGACCAGGATTTGTCACCGAAACGGCTTATCATTTTGATAAATACGAAATCACGCAGTATCGACATGGTTTCTCTGGCTGCGTGCGGCGTGGCGCCATCTTGCTAAAGTTATGTGTGTGTACTAAAAGATTTGGTTGCTCGTCGATTTTCAAAAAAAAAATTATCCAATTATTCCACTGCTTGACAACTCACACCAAATCGTCACTTTGGGTGTTGATGTTTTAATAGTAGGCTCTGCCTTTAGGTGACCAATAACGGAAATTTTGCTTATTTATACTTCCATTTAAATGAAAGTGAGCTTCATCACTCCCAAAAATAGTGTTTACCGTCGAAAACAGCAACAATATTGTCTCGCAGAAATATTTATGCAAATTTTAATCATTAAGCTTAAGAGCTTGCACGATTTTAATTTTGAAGGGGTGAAGTCTAAGATCCAACCTCAATATTTCATACTCAATAGTTTTTGAAAGTCGTGCAAACTTGTGGCAAGGAGTTCCATATTTTCATTTGTTCTGCTGAGCCACCGAACTTATTGTCTGGAACTTTCGCACCCACGAACGAATCAAGCTTTCAACATATGTAATAAGCCAATGAAGTCATATTAGAGCACAATCTCTCCGCCAATACTTCTTACCGCATGAGTTAGCACAAACTCGACCTTGACAATTCCATTCCATTGATTTATTTGGTAAAATATTTATGGACTTCTTCCTCTTTTCTCCACGTACGAGGTGTTTTAAAAAGATTAGGTGAATTTTAAAATTTCGCGGGCCTCGTACATTCGCCTTTCGATTATTATTATTTTTTATGTTGGTGCACTCGTTTCGAAGATATGTTCACGGTTTTATCAATATAGCAGGTTTAGTTTGTTCGTGAGAGGCATAAATAAGACAAGTGTTTTTTTCTGCTGTGAAAAGGTGAGAGTACTCTGAGTAAAGAAATTTTTACAAGTGGTACAAGCTTTTCACGGAAGGTCGAGAAATTGTGAATGACGACGCTCGCTCTGGGCGCACACAACAACCCATGAAAATGTTGAGAAAGTGAAGAAAATTGTCATGAAAAATCGTCGAATCACAATTAGAGATATTGTAGAGGATGTCGGCATATCGGTTAGCTCAAGCCACACAATATTTTCAGAAATTTTGGGCATGAAGCGTGTGGCAGCGAAGATCGTTCCAAAACTGATGAATTTTGACCAAAAATAATGTTGCATGAGTAGCGCTTAAGAATTGTTAAATGACGTCAACGATGATCCAGATCTGCTTAAAAGGGTCATAACTGGTGACAAACCATGGGTATACGGTTATGACATCGAAACCAAAGCCCAATCGTCCCAATGGAAGAGTCCAGGAGAGCCAAGACCACAAAAATCACGCCAAGTTCGATCAAATGTCAAGGTTTTGCTCACTGTTTTCTTCGATTACCATTGCGTAGTGCATCAGGAATTTTTACCACAAGGTCCTACGATAAATAAGGAGTATTGCCTTGAAGTTATGCGCCCTTTGCGTGAAGCAATACGAAAAAAAGCCGGAATTGTGGAATTCATGGCTTTAGCATCATGATAATGCAGCTGCTTGTTGTTGTTATAAAAAACAACAACAACAACAATATGCACCTGCTTATTGTTGCACCTGAGCACCTGTGAGCAATCTTTACTTGTGAGAGATTATTTGGCCAAAACAGCACCGTTATCACACGACTTTTTCCTGTTCCCAAGATTGAAGAGACCCATGAAAGATGTCGTTTTTCGACGGTTGAGAAGATAAAAACCAAATGGCTGAGAGAGCTCAAGGACATACCAAAAAGTGCTTACCAAAACTGCTTCGAGGATTGGAAAAAACGCTGCAGAAGTGTGTCTGAGGGGGACTACTTTGAAGAAGATAAAATAGAATTTGATGAATAAATAAATATTTTTTGAGGAAAATGAAAATTCACCTTATTTTTGGAACACACCTCGTATTTAATAAAATATTTATGGACTCCACATTTCTCCACATATGTTTCCTCTTCAAACTCTGAAGTATTATCAGTATTACTATATTGAACGAGTTTGATTTTTTACGTTAGCCTAAAAAATTTAATAGATGCAAAATATAACATTAAAATAGCATAAATCGTACTCGAAAAAACATTTACCTGCATTATCGATGATTGGGTTACAATATTGGAAATTTATGAAATGTCGTTTATTAATAAGTTACGGTATTAAATCGTACCTTTAAGATTAGATTATCAATAACAGTTGCGATAAACCGAATGAAATTTTTATTTTCTGTTATTGGCCCGGAAGTTATAATTAATAAAGCAAAATGCATACGTATTAGTGGCCATTTTGTTCAGTAGAACCGTTATTCAGATTAGAACAGTATTAACACTAGGGGAAGGCAAAATAATTTCCATCAAACAAATTAGAAAGTATCAATTTTTTTATAAATGATATAAAAACACATAACACTTCATGTGACTTCAAACTAGCCAAATTGTAAATTAAAACATAATAATAATAATATTATAGAAAAAAGTATTTATTCATTGCATTTGCTGTTTGAAATTGTTAATTCGAAGAGTCATTATCGCCAAAGCCGTTTAATGGCGCACCAACACCTCATAGTTGCTCAGGGACACTTCTTCACCTCCAAATCCAATATACAAACACCCCTGCGATGGATGGACCTTACCGGGTGTCACACTGTCGGCGTGAAATCCACGACCAACATACAATGGTTCACCAAGGCTTGTTAGGCCACAGCTGACAGCGCCTGGCGGCACTGAGCCATTGGCATCGGGGACCCAATGATAGTGATGGCCAACCAATACTTCAAAATCATGTTTGTTCACCTCTTCACCGCCCCAAGCGACGTATGCTTGATGCTTGTTGGGTACAATTTTTGCAACCACCACATCACCCTTGTGGTATGCGCGACCAACGTAGATCGGGGCACCATCTGAATCATGGCCGGCTTGCACGGCGAATGGTGGCAAATCCGCTTCGATATTTGTCGATTCCCAGTGGTGATCTTCAGTGTGTAAGAAAAATTCGTATAAAGATAAATTAGTTAACGTTAGGATGATCTGTTGAAAATTATATAGGCTTGTGTGTGTGTGTGTGTGCGTATTAAATTATTATTTTCATAGATATTAGAAGTAATCTGCTCAGTATACTATAAGCTAAGTATATAATTTCCCGTCATTAAATATATTTCGATATCTTGCGATAATCCATGTTGCCTATTTAGTTAATTTAAAGTTGTGTTGTTTCCTCGGCAGGCAATGGCAAACCTCGAGTGTATTTCTGCCATGAAAAAGCTCCGCATAAAAAAATATCTGCCGTTCGGAGTCGGCTTGAAACTGTAGGTCCCTCCATTTGTGGAACAACATCAAGACGCACACCACAAATAGGAGGAGAAGCTCGGCCAACCAGCCAAAAAGGGTGTACGCGCCGATTATATATATATATTATATATAAAGTTGTGTTGAATCATCGACGAATAAAAGCTGCTAACAAATAAACAATTGAACGTTCTTTAGTAATTTCACTTACACATAAATTTGTTATTGTATCCATACATAAAGAAATATATACATACATATATAATCCCCTTATCACTATTGCACTTGCTAGCGCTGAGTGTGAATGCCATAAAAACTAATCTGTATACAAATCTACAATACATCGATAATCACTACAACAAAAAAATCATGGAAGTGCATAATTTTAAGTGGGCACCTAGTAACTGCTTCGAAATTGAGTGTGCTCAAAAAATGAGTTAGTATCAAGGCGAATCTATATCGGTAGATCAGCAGATCTGTCTGATTTTTTTTTCCTACGGTTTGGTATTTTTAATGTGACATCTTCTTTATTGTTGCCTTGTTTGTCTACATTCTTATTGCAATTTTGCATGAAATTACCCAATTGAAAAATAAAAAATACATGTAAATGTTGTTGTTGTAAATGTTTGTCATGTCTCTTTTATCTAATCTATCAATAAAGTCGATGAAAGACATCTTTTTTTCGCCAAGCGTTAGCAAGTGGCTAATAGATCAAGCAAATTGGTATAAATAAACATACCCTGGCAGCGCAGGAATAGAGCTGCCTAAAATTACATTTGTTTGTAAAATAGTGAATCGTACCAGTTTTAGGACGCATAACCATACTCGCTATTGGCGAATCCTACTCGATAACTTTGTTGTTGTTTTCATAGGAAAATTTTTCGTCAAGTGAGGTTAGCCGAGAGATAGCGAGCAGAGAAGTGGCGAATAGAAGATGCCTTGCTGTTTTGGATTGTATTTTTGATTCACAATACCTAAATATGGAATTTTTTGTTTTTTATTTATTTATTTATTTCATTATGGTAAGTCAAGAAATACAAAGGTTCTTACATACTACATAGAACTAAGAGTATTTATATAGAAGTAATTAACAAAATTAAAGCTTAGGGAACTAAATTAAAAAATATATACTAGGTAATTATTTGGATTTCTTATAAAGAAAGACATTTTTAGTTCGGTATTGAATACATGTTTCGCCCTGGAAAAGTCTAAATCCAAAAGGGAGGCGAGATAGTTAATGTCAGGCAGCGTTCTAACGAGAGGCGCATTAGCACTATATAATGTCCTCCTAAAGCCAACATGAAAAATTTTTCAACGGCGAAAATTCCTGCAAGGAACATTAAAATGTACATATTATTTCTAGAAGAAACGGGCAGTCAATTTGTCCATTAACGAGATCGAAGATAAAAGAAGCTGCCTGAAACGTACCTCTGTCACTTAATGGACAGAGACTAATCAAACGACAGCGTGAGTCGTATGATGGTTTGGGGTCTGAGAAATTGAGTGAATGTAGCGCGAAACTCACAAAAATTTTTTGAACCCTCTCCACTCGATTTATATGGACTGCATGATAAGGTCTCCAAATAAAATAGGCATAATCTAATTTGGACTGCACAAACGCAGAGTATAAAATCTTAAGAGTATATGGGTTAGAGAAGTGCGATGAGTGACGTCTAACAAAAGTGAACATAGCAAGTGAATTGGAAATGGCATAATTTAGGTGCGCGATAAAATTAAGTTTAGAATCAAAGAAGACCCCTAAATCTTTTATCACATCAGATGAAGCAAGATATGTATAATTGATATGATAAGAAGTATAGAGGGGGTTTTGAAGCTTAGAAAATGAGATTTTATGACATTTTTCAATATTAAGAAATAGACGATTCATAAGGCACCAGGAAAATAAAGTATTCGACTCGGACTGTAGGGCGGCTGCATCACTAGAATTTCTTATTTCAGCGTACGCTTTTAGGTCATCAGCATAGAGAAGAAAATTAGCGAAGGAAAAGCACGAACAAATTTTATTGTTAAAATAATTAAAAAAACTTGAATTAAGCAAAATCTAACATATACGGACTTCGATTTTCTATTTAAGTTCAAGTGATAGTAAAGGATATGAAAAATTAATGAGGCAGCTAAGGGATCCTAGTAATCCATTGACACTGTCGCTTAAATATCACAGTCCTGCGAAGGTGAGTTTCTAGAATGGCTGTACTTGTTTCTTGTAGTTTTTTATGCGCTGAAAACGAATCTGACCTTCAAAATGCTCCATCACGTCAGGATTTTTGGTAAATGAAGCCTAAAAGGTCAAAAAAATGGCCATTTTAGCCATTTTTGATAATTTTTTTTGGGATAGAAAATTTTTTTTTCAATTTTCGACGAAAAGGTTGCAAGTACAACTCTTTAGTTTTAAAACCCATTTTTTTAAATTATTGTACGATTTTTTAAAAAAAAGTTATGACATTTTGAAATTAACAGTTTCAGTTACGTATACGTTGGGTATAACGTCTATTGGCGTAACTGAAACTGTTAATTTCAAAATGTCATAACTTTTTTTTAAAAAATCGTACAATAATTTAAAAAAATGGGTTTTAAAGCTAAAGAGTTGTACTATGCGACTTTTTCGTCGAAAATTGAAAAAAAAATTTTCTATCCCAAAAAAAATTATCAAAAATGGCTAAAATGGCCATTTTTTTGACCTTTTAGGCTTCATTTACCAAAAATCCTGACGTGATGGAGCATTTTGAAGGTCAGATTCGTTTTCAGCGCATAAAAAACTACAAGAAACAAGTACAGCCATTCTAGAAGTTAAATTTCGCAGGCCTGTGTATTTTATAATTCGTTTTAAAAAGTTCTTTTGTAGGCCATCGATTACATATGTTTAAAACTATTTCGTTTGATAAGAAATCCTAAAGCGAGTAAGCGAGAAAGCGAAAGCCGTGCTTCCAATACTACAATTAGCACCCAATCAGTAGAAAGCCACGTTAATCCATCGTCCGTGATAGTAAGTGACTACCTTGGAATGTGCCCCAGCACAGTCTTTGAAATAATATCGACCCTGCTGCAATTCGTTTAGCTAAGGGCTCAATTTATTATAATATAATTAGTTTTACAATAGCAAAATTATTTTTTAATTTTAATTCATTTACAATAATTTCAGTTCACTTAACACAGTTTCTTATCTCTTGTATCCTTTTTAACCTCAATCTTTATAAGTGTCAATGTTTTAAATTTGTCAACTTTTGCACGCTCTCGAACTTCATCTAGTGAATGAATAACAGTTGATATGACGCGTACGTTCAATGATACATTCACGGATATCTTAATCCCGAAACATGTGTAATGCAGTACGCTCACGTATGTCGTAATCCGTAATATGCCTTTTTAAGTGACTAGTTGTGCGTTGGGCAACTGCCATAGCCGCATGGGTTGGTGCGTGACTACCATTCGGAAGGTTCGAATCTCCGTCCATGAAACACCATGAAAAACCATCTACCTTTCGGAGGCTGTGTAAAATTCAATGACGCTTTGTGGAAAAATATCAAGACGCTTGAAACAAATTTGAGAAGAAGTTCGGTCAAACATCAAATAAAGGGTTATAAGCGCCAATCATATATTTACATGCATATATGAGTTGTGAATTCGCGGATGGAACGATTTAAGTTCAGAATTAAGCCATAAATTTATGCAGACATTTGAAAGATTGTTTACGAGGCGGATATACGAACCTTTTAAAAGTTTAAACGAACACCTCTATTCATTGTTTAATTATTTTCTAAATGATTTCACTTTTAACAAATGTTATCATTTTGTCTTTTCTAGTTGCTGTAATTTAGTTAAGCAACTACTTGGTAAGAGAGTCAGAATACAAAACTCTTCTCATTGTTTTAATCAAGTTATTATTCGCATGGGTATTCGGGTGTACATTACTAAAAAAGTATAATCGCCATTCTGGATATATTAAAAGGAATATAGAATGGCGCAAAAGTACTCATCCAATTTCGGTTTTAAATAACTTTTTTATTATAGACAAAACAAAAAAAAAAAATTATTTTTTTGCGATGGAAATCTTTATTTTGGCCTGCAGCTGTTTAATTCACAAGTGTCAAATATGACGTACGAAGCCATTTGGAAAAATTATATATATGTAAATCGTCCCATAGCGTGATAAATTTCGCGCCACTTTATGCATACAAATTATGTATGCATATCTAATTTTCTAAGATTATTTAAAATAACCGTAATCTGAACAAACTTGTGTTACCCTTACGAGAAAAAATGTTACCTACCTACTTTCACCTTCTTTACTCAGTCATATCTTTTTTATCACTTTTGCTTGATACTTTTGAAAAAAAAAATGGAAATTTGGATATCTTATTAGTTAACAAATGACATAGAAAAACCATTAAATACTTCGAACGATTGTGTATAGTTCTAAGAATTATTTTTAAATGCGAAAACGATATCAATTGCTTTTATACGCACAAATACATACATATATATGTATGTTCAATTAAAAGTCTGTACATATATAAATTTTACCATTTTTTTCTTAAATACTTGCGTAAATTTTTACCTCAATAAAACACCGCTCAAGAACACAATACATTTTTGGCGCTGATTAGTTATGCAAAACTAATTTTTCGGAACAGCTCAAATTTAGTTTGCCGCCTACATACAGGTAGCTTAAAAATGACAAGGAAACCAACATCAAAGGCCTTGAAACTAATACAAGACATAAGAAAACTAAAATGTTGCATCGCCTTTTAATATCACTACTAAGTTCACTTTATCATTGAAACTTCTGGCCTTTTATGTATGTAAGCAGGTAAATAAAAATACCAAACTATTTTTCTCTCCTCTTATATTGTATATAATCACATCCTTTTAAATGATTTTGATGTTAGTCACACAATTTTACAAGAAAAAAAATTATTAGTTTTGCTCACCCATTATATTAGTTTTTATGCCTTATGTGGTCAATGACTTGCGAATAATAAAGTCAATATTTCCGCACTTGTTCGTTGTAGCTCTGCACTTGTGTGCTATTTAGGCTTTGAAGTCGCAACTATAACTGTATATGAATTTGTAGCAACTGACAAGTTGTATCCAAAAGCGTACAGTGATGTGTAAACAATTAGCAAACCTTTTCATTTATTGAAAAAAAATTCCAGGAAAAGTCAATAAAATTTAATTAGAACCTAACGATAATAAGATATTGTTTTCCTTATTTAAATAAATAATTTTTAATAATCCTGTGGTTTACAAACATACAAGCATTGGAGCGCGTAAAGGTCAAAATAAAGATTTAAATTACCCCAATTACTTATTTTTATTAATAAAAAAAAAATTTTTAATAGTTTTATTAAAAAAAAACTTTTTAAAAACAAAATTGTAGGATTAATTTTGCGCCACCTTGTATATATTGCAGTTCAAGTATGAAATCCATCAATCAATCCATTTTTTTTTTCTTTTGAGTTCTTCCCTTGCGACGTTTCTAAATTGTAAGTAGCCATACAAAAGTTATTGAAAAACAAACCGGATGATTAATTTCGCGCCACCTTGTATGTATTACGAGCCAAATATAAAATAAATAGTTATTAACCTCTGTAATGGCATTTTTACAATCTTCAAAATACCGCAGAAGATGCAAAGCGGACTCACTCGTAAATTTAAAAAGCATGGGAAACAGGGTCTACTCACTTGCACCTTTGAAGTTATCAGACTGAGATTTTATGCTTCATTAAAGCTTCGAATTTATAAGCATATCTTTATTTATGAATACCTACATATACTAAGTTAATACATACAATTATAAGGCCTTTTCTATTCGCCATTTCCCAGTTCGCTATCTATCTCGATTAACTTGACGAAAAATTTGCATGCGAAAGCAACAACAAAATTATCCAGTAAAATTCGCCGCTAGCGAATTCGCTATAGCTCATTAGGCCGCACTGCCTTACCAGCACATGTAATTTAAGGTAGCACTCTTCCCGCGTTGCCGACATATGTATGTTCATTTGTTTCATCTATTCGCCACTTGCTAAGCCTTGGCGAAAAAAAGACCGATAATATAAATTTCTCTTCTTCTTAATTGGCGCGATAACCGAAAACGCGATTTTGGCCGAGTTTAACAAAGCGCGCCAGTCGTTTCTTTCTCGTGCTAACCGGCGCTAGTCGAAAACACCAAGTGAAGCCAAGTCCTTCTCTACCCGATCTTTCCAACGCAGCGGAAACCTTCCTCTTCCTCTGCTACCACCAGCTGGTACCGCATCGAATACTTTCAGAGCCGGAGCATTTGTATCCATTCGGACAATCTGAACCAGTCAACGAAACCGCTGGATCTTTATTCGCTGCGCTATGTCTATGCCGTCGTAAAGCTCATACAGTTCATTGCTCCATCGCCTGCGAAATTAGCCGTTGCCAACGTGCAATGGTTCAAAAATTTTGCGCAGAATCTTTCTCTCAAACACTTCAAGCGTCGCTTCATCGGATGTTGTAATCGTCCACGCTTCTGCGCCATACGTTAGGACAGGGAAGATGAGAGCCTTGATGAGAGCCTTGTAGAGTGTTAATAAATAATAATAATAATATAAATTATATGTACGTATATAAGCTAAAGCCACCCGATTAATATTAAAAGCACTTTATAAACAAAAAAAAAAAAAATTAAAAATAAATTAAATAAACTTAGTTCTGTGCACTCTATTCCCTTTTTTCATTCTTTAGTGTACTACTGTAAATTCCCTTTTTTATCAGTATTGTACAAAGCAAAAAATATCAGATAAGATAAGCAGAGGAAATATAACGTTTTTACACAGACATATAGATTTTTGGGAAGAACTCTCATGACTGTACAATAATTTCCCTTTTCTTAAATGCAGAAACGCAAAGCGTTATAGAAATTTCTTAAACTGATACGAAAAAAAATAATTTTGAAATTACTTAAATGTTAAATACTGTAGGTAAGTATCGACTAGTACTATTCATAAATTAAATAATCAGTATTGACGAAGTTCTTACATAGCTTTCTGTACATGGGTACATCTCTTGCAGAAGTTTAGTGTAACCTATTTTAAATTCTGGTTTCTCACGTAGCTACAAATACGTACATACGAGGTGTGTTCAAAAAGTATCGTGAATTTTGAATTTTCGCAGGTTACGTATATACGAAATTTCGATTTTTTGGTGGCGATATGTTGGTACTCATGTCTCTCACTCATGCCGACGAGTTCGGCCATTTTGAATGTTCAGTTAATTGTTGACAGTTGCTTTGCTTGCTCTTCAAAAAGATAGATCAGGGAACCTGTAAACAATTTTGTGTGAAAAACGAAATTAAGTGCGCGGATGCATTCCGAATGTTGCCTGTGTCATACGGAGAAGCTACTTTGGACCAAAGCAACGTGTATCGGTGGTGCAAAATGTTCTCAGAAGCCCGAGGAGATGTGAACAACGAAAAGCATGCCGGACGCCCGAGCACTTCAACAACAGACGAAAAAATTGATGAAGTGAAGAAAATGGTATTGGCTAATCGTCGAATCACCGTTAGAGAAGTTGCTGACGACCTACACATATCGATTGGCTCGTGCCATTCGATTTTTTTCAATGATTTGAGCATGAGACGGGTCGCCACAAAATTCGTACTAAATCTGCTCAATTTCGACTAAAAGCAGCATCGCATGAACATTACTAATGAGATGTTGGACTCTGTCCGCAACGACCCAAATTTGCTCCAGAGGGTCATAACTGGTGACGAATCGTGAGTTTATGATTATGACGTGGAAACCAAAGCTCAATTATTTCAATGGAAGCTGCCGCACGAACCAAGACCGAAAAAAGCGCGCCAAGTTCGGTCGAATGTAAAAGTTTGGTTTACCGTTTTCTTCGATTGTGGGGGCGTTGTGCATCATGAGTTCTTGCCACAAGGTAAAATGGTCAATAAGGAATATTACTTGCGCAATTTGCGGAAAGCAATCCGCCAGAAACGCTCGGATTTGTGGAAGAACAAAAATTTGCTCTTGCATCACGATAACGACACTGCTCACACATCGTTGCTTGTGCGCCACTTTTTGGCCAAAAACAACACACTAATGATGCCACAGCCACCGTATTCCCCAGATTTGGCCCCCTGTGACTTCGAACGGGTGATATTTTTATGAGGAGCTTTTTCATAGCAGAAATACACTCGGAGGTTTGCCATTGCCTACCGAGGGGCGACCGCTATTAGAAAAATGTTTTCTTAATCTTAGTGTTTCACCGAGATTTGAACCAACGTTCGCTACAGCGGTACAGTAATCTTATTAAAAAAACGTCTAAAGCACTGTAAATTAGAGGAGTTTAGAGAAGAATGCCTTCAGGCCACTATTATTCAACTTAATGAATTTTTCGGTACGATTACTATTGCAGCTGTGTACTGCCCACCTTCTCAAATTATATTACCGAGCAACAGTTCAAAGATTTGTTTGCCAAACTTGGACCAAAGCTGCAGGTGACTTCAATGCCAAACATCACTACTGGGGTTCTAGACTAGTCACACCTAGAGGGAGAAAACTTTTTAGCTGCATACCAAATTCAAAACATGATGTTGCATCTACGGGACAGCCAATATATTGGTCATCTGGCCGCCAGAAGATGCCTGACCTGATTGATTTTGTTGTTATAAAGGGTATAGATCGCAAGATTGCAACAGTATCTTCAACCCTAGGAACGATAGTGAACGCGATAGGCAGATATGCACATTGACTGAACTAATGCATGGAGCTGTTAGAACAGCAGTGGCCACAATTAGCAAAAGTCGGGTTATTTCCCAGCGGAACAATGATGAGACTATAGAAGATTTAGGTAAAAAGAAATGAGAGCTGAAAAGGTCTTGGCAACAATATCGTTCTCCAAAATACTAGAAATGGTTGTCTGAATACACAGTTAAGTTGCGTTGGGCTCTTAAAAAAGAAAAGGAGAGGAATCTTCACGCGCATGTTGGCGAGCATCTTCGTCGTTTGGAGCCTACTTTAAGAATTGTGAATTAAACTCGAAAAAGTATAAAATCTAGAGCCGCGTCGAGAAAAATTGAATTATGGATGGCTGATGTCCGCACGATGAGATGTGGTGGGCTCGTTTTATGAATGAAAGAGCTTTGCTCTCAAAAATATGCGATTGTGTTTATGAATGAATTAGTTTTTGTTGCGCTGTATAACATTTTAGAATGCCGCCAATACGACTATGAAGTTATTTTGTTTTTGTAAGCATATTATTATATAATATTTGGAATTTGGGCTGGTGGACGATAAAAACATACGGAAGCAGCATTATCCGCTTAAATGCAAGTATGTATGTACACATACATATGTATATACATAATTGTCTTTATGGTTGATTTACATACATACACATAAGTTCATATGCAGTGTGAAATATTTTGTAGAGAAATTAAATTTCTAAAAGCCAGATCAATAAAAAAACGCCTGCGTTAATCGCCAATTCATTGGATTCCCTGTGAGCAGCTGAGAGCATATGGCGAATTGTGATTGCAGCTGAACGCGTTTACATTTATTTTAGTATGTTTCTTACATTTTTGTTTCTATACAAAAGCAAGTCAATACAACTTGTGGAAAATATGCAAATCAATCATTAATTGATCAATTCTGCTTTTTTTGGTATTTTTTAAGTGCTTTATATATGACTCCTTTCCGATATGAAAAGGCCAAGAAGTTTTCTTACAATTATTTTACCACTTGAAAAGTGGTGAATTCCTTACAAATGGGGTGAATAAACGAGAATGCCTTATTAGTTTATTTAGAACTCAAAAAACTTCTATTTAGAGCTCGAAAAAATGTTATTTAACATTTACGCCTTCTCATTGCATTAACATCATTAACATTTTCTCCTTTTAAAATTTTGTTCTAACATTTCTTCTCAACGCTTTATTTAGTTGCGAGCTGGTGAGTTCTTTGGCTTGTTCACATTTTTTATTTCTCATACGAAACGAACAGCAGAGAACGTTAATGTATATGTTAACGTGTATGTTAACGTTCTCTGCGAACAGCGACGACTTGTTTGCTACTCTCGATGAGCTATGTTCTCTGCATTTCTCTCTGTAGAAGGCGTGTGCACGAACGAATACATCGTACCAGCCCTGTGCTTTATGTGAACTATGCCACACTCTCATTGGGTAACGCCACCCAATGAACGCTGCTTAACAGCACTCAAAATATTCCCACTCAAATGCATGCGTGTCATTTGTCCGTTAGCTTAGCTACGAGAGCAATAGGGCGGTTACGAATAGTAAACGATAGGTCTTTCCGAACGAATGAAAATTTTTCGAAATAAACGTGTTTTACAGAAGCTGGATTTAGCGGAAGAATACATTTGCTGGATGTAATTCAATGCGTCATTAAATTTGTTGTAAATGTGAGCTGACGCATTGGTACTTTGAAAGAGAGACATGAAAAATGTAAAAAGGTAGGTAACATAACTGAACACGGATTTCTGCCGATGGCAGCAAAACAAGTAATTTGAGAAAATAATTATGCGAATGGGTAGGACGATAAAAAGAAAGAATAACGTTTTTAGAGATGTTGTTGATTTGCTGTATGTAGTTATGTATATATAGTATATACCCACCTGCAAAAATATGTACCTTTAACAAGACATTTTTTGATGAGCATTGAAAATTTGTTGTTATTATGTATGCATTACTTAAGGGGTTACGCCACTCTAGCTACTGTAAAAAAGCAGTTTTTTAAGGATTTTTTTTACATTGAAAGAAAGGTGCCAGGAAAAAACTTTTTAAGTATATTATTAAGCATGTATTTAAGTGTAATTACAAATATTTTTATTGAAAAATATTACAAAATGGCGCCTTTGGAGTGAATCTCTGAACGCGCCCTGCGAAAAAGGCACTTCACGGCAAGCAGTACAACTGACGTAAATGTCCACCTAAACCAAATTAAAAACATTCTTCTCAATCGACGTGAGTATAGCTGTAGAAATACGTACGGGATTTTAGAAATATTGAAATTTGTGTATTTTGCAGATGTTTGAAGTCAAAAGTAGAATTTTTCGTCTAAAATGGAACCGTTAATTGTTTATAAAAATTTTTCTAATTAATTAATAAAAAAATCCGTACGTATTTCAGTGCGGAATAATGTTCTAAAGATCCTTGTACAATTACAAGTGAAAATATTAAAAATTGTTTGTGTTATGCTGCTTGCCGTTTTGAAAAATCACGTTTTGAGATAAACACGCTTTAAATTTGAATAGTCGGTTCAGAGACGTCAGAGGCGCTCGCGCAAAAGTGCGAAATATTAGAGATAAACATTTTTTTCACGCATAGGACTTTTTGTTTTATATTCTAAAGAGTTTAAAGCATCTTTTAAGCAAAAAAAAAAAATTTCGATATTTTGAAAATCCTAGAGTGGCCTAACCCCTTAATACATGTCCCACCAACCATTCACAGGTATGCGCATGTATGTATGTATCCATAGAATGCAACATTGCCGAGGCCTTATTACCCAAGTTATTATTTTGGTTTTTTTAAATGCATATGTATGTATGTATGTGGGCTATACCGCTTAGCCCTTTTCAGCGCGCTTAGATCCAGTCCGCTGAATTGAAAGATTTTTTTACAACCGAGGCCAGGATTACATAAAACTATGTAAATAAGGGAATATAACAAAACATGAAATTATTTTAAAAAGCCTTACAACGTTGCTGCGACTTTGCCGTAATAGTTAACGAGCATAACTAAGAGTAATCATTTTTTATATGAAAACGAATAATACTACGCTCGTGTCTGGATATAGTCAACACGGAATTTTTTACATTGAGTACTCTAAATAGTGAACAATCGAAAACCTCTAAGTAGTGAACGAAATTTTAAAAGAAGAAGAACAAAAAGAAAAACGCAAAACAATCAGAAATGAGAGCGGGTATTCCTCCATATTGTAATTTGGTTGTTGATTTGACTGCTGTCATTTAGCAGCCGCCGTTTTCTAGTAGTGATCGCCTCTCGGCAGGCAATGGCAAACCTCCGAGTGTATTTCTGCCATAAAAAATTCTGCCTCATAAAAAAACCGTTTGCCGTTCGGAGTCGGCGTAAAAACGTAGGTTCCTCCATTTGTTGAACAAATACAAGAGGACCACAAATAGGAGAAGGACCTCGGCCAAACACCAAACAGAAGTGTACGCACCAATAATTTTTTTTTATTTAACGTTAGCGTTTAATTTTTTGTTTTTCGTCAAGTTTGGTAGTGAAAGTGTGCTATGTTAGGTATATTTAAGCAGAATACTAATAAATTCACAGTATTATTATGCCTTCGAAAAATTCCATTCCTTAAGCCAAAAACATGAAATCTTTGAAAAAATCGAAAAAGACTTTCGTGTTTCTTCTTTGGAAAAAATATGGGGGACAGCTAAACCAACAATTTCGGAATTAAATTAAAGAGACGTATTATCTTTCACCAAAGAATTTTAGCACCTAAGCGGAAGACTTTAACAGGAAGCGAGTACTTATTCTATTGATCTCAGGCATTTATATAAATACACCTGTATATATATATTAAGCATATAAAATAATTTTTTTAATATAAATTTTTGTTTTTAAATAAAAAATGTTAACCTTCCTATTCACAGTGAACAACTTGAGTTCTGTGAACTGGCCTTGCAATTATAATTAGTTTATTATATCCAGACACGACTGTACTAGTAGGTTATAAAAAAAAATCATTATTTTAAAGTTTTCGGTAAGATAAAAACAAGAACATTGCTCAAGCCAATGCAAAAATAATACGTATTTCAATACGTACTTTATATGTATGGGAAATAAAATTTATTTTTGAAAGGGTGAACGGTAATAATTGAGTGAAAAATATTTTATTAACAGAGGAGCTGCAATGTTTCCGCATCTTCTACTAAATTCGATTGCCTACTGCCACTGCTAAGCCGTTTTGAGGGAGAGAAGTTATTTCTGTCTCTAACGCTGACTGAGTTGAAAAAGGTAAAACCGACACTTTTTTCCAAGTAAATTTCTAACTTCAGAGTTATTTTATTTCGTGCACTTTTTATTAATTGGAGCATTGCATACGTATGGGAATATGTATACATATACAGTAGGGCGGGTCGATTTAAAAATCGCTCATTGCTCTGTGAAAATCGTATTCTAGGGATCAAAATAAGAAACTTTGCCGAAGGAACCATACCTCTAAACCGAATTCTGATGTCCCCCAATTTGGGTCGAACGAAAAATCCCACTGTGACCCATTTAGAGTGCTCCAATCGAGTCCAAATGTATGACCGATCCCCACTAACTTTGGACGGCCGATCCACCCATGCCAGTGGCACACCCCCTGGAACTCCCCTGGGGGGTTCCCCATACAATCATTTCAAAATATCACCATTTTTGGCCTTTACATGAGAAAAGAAACTAAAAAGTTCGACCCAAATTGGGGCACATCAGAATTCGTTTTGGAGGTATGGTTCCTTCGGCAAAGTTTCTTATTTTGACCCCTAGAATATAATTTCACAGAGCAATGGGCGATTTTTTTGCCTCCCCACAAATCGACCCGGCCTAATATGCACATACATACACGCATAGATACTCCAATTTGGCTCAAAGTGCCAATTCAGTATTAACGCAGAGTTTATAAATTATTTTATTGCACAGAAGCGCACCAATGGCTGTTGCCTCCTTGCCATTACTAGCAGCACTTGTGTAGGCGTGTTTGCCGTCGGTAGAACAGCATTTTTGCAATTGCTTGAAGTTGGCGCTCAAAGTTATTTCCTTTGCGAAAATGTGCATAATTTTCAAATGAAAATTGTTCAATATTACACTCTGCCAATAGTTCTTGCTCATTTTATTTGTCAGTGAAAGCTCTTACGCACTCGAAATCTTGATTCTCAGTCCACGGAAGCAAATATCCCAATCGTAGTGCCGATTTTAAGTGGGATGTCCAGAAAGATCGATGCTATACAGAAATCCATAATACAGCTAGAACTCCATAACGAATGGAACGCTTGGTAATGAGTTTTAGTTTTAAGGTAAAGCTGATATTAAAATATCATCCCAGCCAGTCGTGAAATAGAGGCAAAAACTTTCAACAGGGTCTGTGAAAATTGGGTTGGCAGGATGCATTATTGCGAAACCAATGAATCACAATGTGTTCTATTTTATTTGTAAAAAAAAAACACCTTAAATAAAATTAGGTAACAAGAATATAGAGTGAACTTGGGTCAGAACTAGTGATATCAGGCCTCTAGGCCTCCAGGACCCATCTATACCCTTAAGCAGAGCAGCAAATGCCGTAACCAAACCTAATCTTCACATTACAGTTTTGGGAATTTAGTGACACTTATCCAAAAGTTAATTCAATTTTAAAGTAAAGTAACTTTATTTCATGTTAATCATTAACGAACAGAGTCCGCAGAGTTCTTCTTCGTTGACTGGAAAAAGAAAATTCAAATCAAATCAATTAAAGGCGTTGCAGAAAGCAGCATAACTTAGCTGGTAAAAACCAGAGCAAACACATTCATGATTTAATACGGATATGGATAAAAATCTCGCATTTTCACCAAAAACGGGTTATCTTGTTTTAAACAAAAAACTGTCGGTCATTCTGCAGTGCCTAACCTGGATCTGGATATGCTTTTGATGTTCAGTTACTTCTCATCACAAAAAAATAATCATAGTAGGTATATTACAAGAAGTGAGAAAACGAGTACATCGGAAATTAGTTGAACAATTTATTGCTCGCCCGAAACTACCCCTTGCAGGAATGCACAATGGAAACGTGCCAAACTTGATTAATCACACCTCCGTGTTGGAATGGCAGTAGCGAAAGAGGGTGCGAGTTTTTTCCTCATTCATACCTATACATATGTACATATACTATTTACGTGTGTATGTGCGTGCATTAATTAATATTTTACTACGCAAAGGAAATATTCGCAGGACTTTGCTATAATGTGTGGATTTAGTGGCTGCGAATATGGCACACTTAGACCTGTCGTAGTTCCATTGTGATACTACTAGAACTTTTTATGTACACCAAGGGATCCCTTTTAAACTATAATGGGCTATGCTATGAGGTTATTTTATAGGTTTATTTTTTATGGAAGAATGTGCAGAAAACACAGCATATAATAATGAAGTAAAACACGTCTTCTTCTGTCAAAGAACTTTATTTAACTTCCCTTTTTACAAAGACTCTTCTTAGCTTAAAGCTTAACTAATATTTTACATTTAATGAGAATGGGAGAAAGTAAAACTAGCAATGAATGTAGGAATGCATGTTGTGTGTATGTTGAGTGCGTGAGTAAGCGTGTGGGTGTAGAGTGTGAGAAAGTATGTAAAGCAGTTGTTGGTTTACATAAGAGTTAGCATAAGTAATTAAATATAAGAGTAAGATTAAGTTAGAATTAAGAGTAGGTATAATATAGGAATAGGGTGATCATGTAACTAAGTATAGTAGTATGTAACATTATAATATAACTAATTATATAAAAAAAAATATCAAAAATTCACTAAAAAGTTGAAAATATTTTTTTTATTGAAATTTTTTGAAATTTGTTACATTTTTGTTAACTTTGTATAAAGTTTGGAACTTTAATTTATAAGGTTTTTGTTATACAATGAACTATTTTTTTATAACAAATTTAGGGAAAAATTGTAAAATAAATGTAAAAGAACTATATGCCTAGTGTAACTCGGACCGCAATGAAAAGTCTAACTTGAATCATCATGTGTAAAAATCGTCTTTTGTATTTCGGACGGTGAACTATACTTGATCAGGTTGAAGTCAGGGGAGCCCTGATGGAAGACCGAAACAATTTTGACCTGCAAATCGACTGTCAGAATTGAGTATAGGGACATAAGACCAATCGAACCATTTAATAGCTGGTTCCCTCCGGAGTTCCCCTCAGGATATCTGGTGCATTTAAAATGTGTGTAAAATAATCTTAACTGGTAAAGTGAATGATTAGAGGCCGTAGGATTTAAACGATTTTCTTTTATATAAATTTACTCCGTTAGGTCGCGATATTTTTTTTTAATTTTCTTCAAACCTGAATTAGTCTAACGTTTAACTCTGACAGTATGCCACACAATTATCAAAAAATATCTACATACCATTTATTTATTTATTTATCAAGATATTTACATCTTCAATATCTTGAGTTTGGGTTCATGAAAATAAGCTTTGCATATTAGATAAAGTACTAGATTTCGTCAATCGGACATATCCATCCAAGAGCCTTTGCGGTAAAGTGGTCCGAAGACACAATTTTTTTAGTGCATCTGCACTATGCATTCCTCGCATACCGCCCATGTGTGGTACCGCCGGGAATCGAAAACTCTTCAAGTTCTTTCGCAGTTGGTTCTTGAATTTTTGCAACCTCTAAATACGCAACTCATCTTATTACATACATAGCAAAGTAAATGCACTAGCTACATTCCGGTAAGGCGGCCGTCGAACCCGAATGCGCTGGTGCGTGACTACCATTCGGGAGTGCGTAGGTTTTTTCTAATAGCGGTCACCCCTCGAATATATTTCTGCCATGAAAAAGTTCCTCATAAAAAACCATTTACCGGTCGAAGTCGGCTGTTGTGAAGCAACATCAAGGCGCGCGCCACAAATTGGAGGAGCTCGGCCAAACACCTAACAGAAGTGTACGTGCAACTTATTTATTTTATTTTTTATATATACGTTTAGAACAAATCTGAACTCACTGATGCACAAACATATTACTGCGTCAACATTGTTTTTTATTATTTTAATTTTTTTTTAAATAACCGGCCACTTTCTTCGAAGAATATGGTAGCTTAAACTCAAAGGGACAAGTGGCGGTCAAGAACAACAAGTGAAATCACCTTTAAATCTTAGACTACACCAGTCTACACGATTTTTGGGTTGAATGTAAAATGCTGGTTTATTTTATGTTACTAATAGAAAAAATTAATTTTTTTATCAAAGTTTGTTTTTGTAGAACCCAAAGCAATTTTACGAATTTTTAAGGAAAATTTAATGAATTTTTTCATAATCTCGTTTTTATAAATAAAAATAAGAAACATTTTTGCTGAACACCAAAATTATATTTAATTCACGAATAATGATTAGTATAGGATAAAAATTTAATATGAACTTATGAACTATATGAACCTTATCGTATTAAACCTCTCATCGACTCAAAACAGACAAAAGTAAACTTTAACACGTGCCGATTTGATCACAACATCATTTCATTTTATGTGAAAAATGTGAAGGACAATGAATATTTTTTTATTTTGTTTATATTTTTTAATGTATGTATGTATGTACTTTCATTTTTCATTTTTTGCCATGGACCGTTGCGAGATGAAAGGCTAATAGCATGCCTAGCAGCAGAATTTATGTATAAAACATTTATGCATTAAACAAAACTTTTTTTGTCCATCTGCATCAGAGGTCATCCAGAGGTATTACGATAAAAAACGTAATTCAAATTAAAAAATTCAAGTAAGTAGATATAATGAAAAAACAAAGATGTAGTAAAGAGATCAAAGATTATTTAACCATGAAATTGTTCATGTGACCTTTGCTACAAAACAACTTACCGGCGCTTGTGCAATTTCTTAGTGTTTAGGACAATTCATCAATGAAAATAATCGAGATCGATATAAAAAATATCGATAGTGCCATCGATACTACTTCAGGCAAAAAACTCACATGTGGAAGATTTAAATAACATAAATTTTCTATATTTCATATTTCAAAAGGCATGGACATGACCGAAAAGAAGAGGCGAAACAATTACAAAATAAGTTTAAAATTTATGTTAAATTGAATATAAAATAAAAAAAAAATAAATATAAAGTGACTTGAGTTAGATCCTCATTAGACCTTTTCCCCGAAACCTCACAGATATCCATCAGGTTTGGCTGCAAATAATTTAGAATTTCCAACGATGAGTTTGTCAGTTTGTTTCTCCTGTGAACCTCTCAATTCGTTTCTCTGAAAAATATCGGCTAAAAATCTTAAAGATTTCAGACTTTCTTATGGATAAGTCTGAAGGATATCTGACAAATATCTGCCAAATCTGCCAGCTGGGAGCATACATATGCACATATGTATGTATGTATAGAGAACGACCGAACATCGGCCACAATATGAAAGTTTGATTTTAGTTCGGCTTCGGCCAACATTTCGTCGAACTTTTAGTTGTTTTTAAGGTTATTTTTAATATTGGTATCAACACACACATTTGGTATCACATTTTTTTAAATTACCGTGATCATCATCATATCAACTGCTCTCACATTGAGTGTGGCTAGTGAGCAATTGCTCATTGCGGCAGGTCAGCTCTATGCCGATAGACGAGGCCGTTTGCGAGGTGAAAATTCCGATAAGCGTTTGCTTTTACTATGCAAAATAAAATTATTCTACTTTGAGCATTCAATAATTACTACATACACATACACAAATTGTTACTATTTTTTTGTTTTTACAAACAAGTCTACATACATATGCATATTAGAGCTGAATGTACATGATTGAAACTTAGTAAATAGTAAAAACACTGGATTTAAAGCAAAATAACAGTTCTTGGTTATTATTTATTTGGGTCCCTTAAAATATTCGGTTTAGTTTAAAATTTAGAAATTAAAGTAGTAAATGAAGCTTTGCATTAAATTTAAATGGAAATTGATTTTCAATGAAAATTATGAAGCTTTTACGAATAAATAGTTACATATGCATTTGCTTAAATCTTTTATGAAGAATGGTGGCAGGTGCTCCTTCTAATCCTTCACTGAAGAAAAGTAGTCTGCCGAGGCTTAGTAGCTTTAATAATAGCTTAGCAACTGCATAAGCTATATAATTTGTCACTGAATGAAGCGTTGAATGGCATAGCGACCAGGACGGCTTAAGGTATGTCTTTGAAATTAACCACCAATAGCAGTAAATGCTTTGCAAGGATCTAATATACATACATACATACATATGTATGTAATGAATATACTTAAATGTTGCTTTAGGCCAAACAGTTGTGTTTGTTAGTTTTTGTCTTGGCTTTACATCGCAAGATATGAGAAGTTCCATACAAATGTAATACCTAGAAGTGCATACTTTTTTAATTTTGTTTCAAGTATACCCCAATACTGCTAATGATAATGTACGTATGTATGCAACTACACTCTTACATGTATGTATGCATAGTACATACATAAATTCCTTAAAACGTATTCGTTCGACTGGAATGTACAAACGTAATGTAGAGAATGCTTGTAAGTATTTGTACAAATCCACTATCCACCCACTATTTGTGGAGGCAGAAATTTAAAATCACTGTTGTGTGTATGTGTGTACGAAGCATTCAAGAGAAAGAATAAACAATAAATGAAATATTGCGGTACTCATAGAAATAGGAGCGGGCTTGAATAAGACTTTTATACTAATAATACGTATGTATGTATGTATGGACTCGAATTTATGTATTTATTATTTCGTTCTCTTTGCAGTGGTTTTCGCCAGTGCTGATGCTGCTTTATCTATGTATGCATGAATATACGTATGAATGATTGTGGTTGCGACTGTGGTTGTTCAAGTACAAATGTGGGTTGTGTGTCTCAGTTTTAAGCTGCTTAAAGAGTAATTGATGTGTTCTGGCGATGCGAGTGGCGAGTGAAATGGGGTTGGATGTGTCGCAGTATCGTTCGTTTAAAAGGGTGTTCAACTTGAATTGCTGTTGGGTTGATTTGGTGGTAAAGCAAAAATAATGTGAGTTGTCGATAATGTGTTATTTTATTGTTGCAACTGGCTGGTATAGGCTGCAATTGAGTGAGTTTTTTTTAACACATTCTACTACATATTAGTATCGGTCGAGCTGGATGCACTGACAGTTCAGAACGACATATAACGTGAGCTATAATTGATGAACAAATAAGATAAGATAGTAAAAATGTGTGTAGATTTACGTGGGTATCTTAAAACATTTAGAAGTATTAGTTTTATTTCGTTTATGGCTAACTGCCAATTTCTATTTGGTCTCCAAAGACGAAGATTTGGTTATATTGCGTTATGTGAATAATTAAGGGACGACGGCTATTAGAAAAATAACTTTTATTTAGATCCCCACTCAGCAGAAAAGGTTATGCATGGTTCTTTAAGTGCACATTATTACGGCAAAAATCTTGAAAGTATTTTTTGAAAATGCAGTTTTGAAGCCAAATCGATTTGTTAGCAAACGTCTCCAAGTACTATGAATAGGTGTTAATTTTAACAAGCTTGCATCAAATAACATAAAGGATGAGCCGGCTATTATATACCAGTTTCTTGCTTTTGGTTTTATAATGGGTATCATTTTCAAAAGAAATTAATTATTAAAATATATTTTCATTGAAAGAACGATGTTTTATTTTTTCTCCATTCGATTTTATTGGCATTGCGTTACATTTTTCGTTTTCTCATTGAACTTCATTGCTCTTCTCATGAAACAGACTTCATACGGCTGCAAAGGAAATCTAACACAAATTCATTGCCAATTAAGCATTAATTCGCGATTAATAATTTAAATTTTTGTATAATAAATTGGGTTACAATTAGAACTTAAATTGCTGAAATGTTCTTAATTGCTAATTAGGTGCTTGCTGCAACATAGTCGTATATGGCTTCCCTTTACTGCACGCCGAAATTCACGATCTCTTGAATGTACCGTTATTTTTTATAACATCATGCTTGCGTATGCACTAACAAAACAAAGGATTCTTCATTACATTTTTAAGTTAATTATGAATACACAAAGGGTGCATTGGAATGGCAACCAACATTGAGTCAAAAAGGTCTAAACATGCACACAGATGTCAAATATAATTGTATAAGAGACAGCATTGAATGGGGAATAATTAGATTAAAGTCAATAGGAATCAGAGACCAACTTGCTCATGTTTTTACAAAGGCTCCGGATACAACAAAATTTCAGAAAATGCATTTAAATTTGGGACTAACCGATTGAGAAAGGTGTTAATTTTCACAAGTCTAACAATGTTTGTGAAAAATTCAACAAATCAGTCTCAGTATTGCTTCTTAACTTCGAATAAAAAAAATTAATAAATTATTCTCCATTTGTAGTAAAAAATATCAACTCTTTTAAATTTACACAATTTTGTGTTTGAATCTTGATTTTCCGATTACCAATAGCTCCTTAAAAGTATTTTTAGATATTCTGTTAAATGATTGAAATTCTGAGTCTTCTTCATTTAGTTCCATATGTTTTAAAATATGGACCCATTGCTTTCTTTTTCTATTATTTTTCCTCCTATGCAGAAGAATTTCCCAAGTACTTTCCAAGGTCGCATATATATATAAGTATTGCCCATTGTATGTAAGCAGTTACTTTCAACTCAAACCGGTTATATATGTATGTGTTCGTTAACATCACCAGCCATCACCAGCCACGATGTACTTCTGGAGAAAATAGGTGTGTTCGCCGCAGACATTAATTACAGTAATATTGTGAGCCTGGTGCCCTTTTGATGACCTGTTTCTGTAATTCAGCGGTTTAGCTGCCGCAATAATACATTTATTTACATTTTCAACTTAATTTTACACTAAAAACAGTATTAAACTTCAAAGTAGTATTTATTAAATTAAAACTTACTTTTCCTCTCCAGCTCCGCAGTGCAAACTATTACAAGTCGCAATTGTGTTGTTAGTTGAGTTGTAGTTTTTAAATCTCTTTCATTATAATTTATTTTATTAATCATTTTTTATGCAACCATATTTCATAAAAGAGCGTTTTGGAATCAAATGATCTAAGATGTGGGAATTTTTTTAATACCAGCTGAGAGTATTTTTACTTAGGGGTCTGTAACATACAATGGTTTTGGTTCCTGGACTGTCAAAATCAACCCACTACTATTTAACAGTTGTGTGTGTACCCACTACGACCGGTTGTGTTTTTGAAGAGATAGAAAAAATAATATAATGATATAAGTATTTATGATGAAATACCGATAAGGTAAAATTTGTATTTATTTCAAAAATTATTGAAAAAAATATCAAACAAGCAACAAATTTGTCGCCTTGTGGACTTAGTGGAAAGAAATTCCGATATTGGGAGATCGATACGCCATTGAGCTGTTTCGAGCCGCCATCAAGAACGGAACCTGATTGGCAGCGGGTAAACTTTTTTAATAAAATAAAAAAAAACGAAAAAGAAATAACGAAACTCTTTTTTTCTATAAATCATGCGCTTTTTCTAGATGGGAATTCACTACAAAGCCAACATAAACGCAAAGTTGGCAAGAAATAGGAAGAATTCCCTGGCCACCGGCGGAGTCACATCCCAAGAAGTCATTTTGACAGCAACTATGAAAGGGTAAACGAATTGACGCAAGTCAGCAGGACAAGAAATCCTCTTCGGACGGAGTTATGGAGATGGCTTAACTGCCACCGAAGGGGACATTTATCGGCTAAATAATGAGCCGTCTGCAATTAAAGTTGAAGCACGCACACCGCACTCAAGAATACCTAAGTCAGGACACATAAAAATGCTGTTGCTTAACGAGCAAGTAAAAACACAGAAAGAAATCTTGCATACTTAACTCTTTGCACTCGAGGGCTCCGCAGCGCAGCCATTTAAAATTTAGAGACAATAAAATATGCAGACAATACGAATAATTTTCATTTCAAGAACAAATCGTAATAACTTCATTTATTCTGTTTACAAATTACAAATGCATTTTTTTAAAAACATTTGTGTTAATGTAACGGTAAATTAAAATGTATTTTATGCTTTAGGTAGAAAAGCTGAAGCAAATTCAAGTCAGTTCTGTTATTCATTAGTAGAGCGCATTACATTCGAATTTATCTGTTGATTTTATATTTTTAATTCAAATTTATAGCCCCGATATGGCAAATAAAAGAAAAATCTGTGAAAATTATAATGATATTTTTTTGTATATTATTAAATTTATATATAAGTACATTATCAATTACAAGAAGAATAACATACAACATTGGCTTTCCTTTTAATGCGCATATTATTTACTTGTCTCTGTTTAAATATTTTTCTACTGAAATTGCCTCGAGTGAGTTACTGGTAATACGAATGAAAAAATGCTTCAAGTGCAAAGCGTTATAAATTATTGCAAACCGTTAGTAAAGGGTTTTTCAGTAAGAGCGCTTCAACTTTTGAACTTTTTTGAATAAAACACAAACGGTTTGACTTTTTTAACTAATTTTTTTTTTATTATCGAGTTTGAACATATACATTTAAGTATGAAATTCGATTTCTTTTGCATGACCCCCGCGTGCACGTTTTACGAAGTCCAATCGTTGAACCCAATTTTCGACCACTCTTTTGCATAAATCGGCCGAAATTCCAGCAATTTCGCGTTCAATATTGGCTCTGAGCTCACAAATCGTCGCCGGCTTGTTACTGTAGACCAATGACTTCACATAACCCCAAAACAGGACGGCTTGTTAATTGGACCGTAAAATGGCCGTAATGCTCTTAAAGTAGCAGCAACAGAACGATTATTTTCATAAAAAATTTGCACGATTTGCAATCGTTGCTCAAGTGTGTAGCGTTCCATGATGAAATGTATACTAATGAAGTTTACAAATGACAAGCGAAAAATAAAAAATATTGCGTCGTTCGCCCTCCCTATCGGAAAAAAGTTGAAGCGCACCTATTAAAAACCCCTATACAAAAAGGATGACATAGAAAAATATCATAATTTTTAGAGAAGCGAGAAGCAAGAGAAAGCTTTCTTAGATACCTAAAAAGTGAAATAACGAATGGGAAGCTCAAGCGACTTAAAAAGTAAATTATCTGTGTTATAAGTTTTTAGCATTATTCAAATACTAGCAAACCCGGCCCCCTTCGCTGGGCACACTAAAATAGAATAGATATGGTTTAGAACAGAAAATATATGGTTTTCATATTATTTATTTCTTTATTCTTTATTCAAGCGCTTTGGCATAAACAATATTTTTTGTTTTTCTATTTGTTTTTGAGTAAATATAAAATATAAATTGAAAATCAGGAAAAAAGAAGATTGTTTTTAAATTTCAAATCAACGCATATGAATAAACAATCGTCTTTTTTCCTGATCATCCATGAATTTTTCGTTTCAATTTATATGTTTTATTAAGCATTGGAGCTTTTTTAACCATTATCCATTTATATTTTTCAAAAAAAAAAAACGAAAAAAATTGTTTTTTCCACGAACACATAATTTCATTCGGATTTCACATTAAATTCTCAAATTTCGTAAGAAATTATTCACTGTTCCAAAATCCACTCCAAAAAATGCACAAACAATTTTTACATGTTGCACTTACGTTTTTCCCTTATGGCATCCAAACCAGAAAGAAATATTGACACATTGTAACTTATACTGTCAATTTGACAGTTCAGTTCCGCCCCAAGCGTTAAAAAAGTAAGCGACATTATGGCTGGCTCAAAAGAACGCTGTACCCGTTGCCACTGCTCCGAATTACAACCAAACTTTACGAAACCCATTTTCAATACTTACTTAACAATGTGCATAAGTTTGGTTTAATTCGGTGCAAAGACACGGCGGGTCCACGTTTTGGCATATATTTCCAGACCCTAGTCATCTATAGGTATGAAAATTACCCCGTATTAAAGCACTTATCAACAGCTTTCATTTGATGTCCATATTGTACATACACAACCAAAGGTTACCCGGGTCCACGTTTTGACCTATATCTCAAGACCCCAGTCACGGAGCGGCATGAAAAATACTCTGTACTAATGCATTCACCAACAGCTTCAATTTGATACCCATATTGTACATACACATCCGAAGGTTACCCGGGTCCACGTTTTGACCTATATCTCGAGCCCTATCCACCAATAGGTATCCAAACTATACGGAAACCATCTTCAGTACCTTCTTAACAATGTGTGTAAGTTTGGTTTAATTCGATGCAGACACGGCCGGTTAGTGTTGACTTTATTTTATATATAAGATTTTTTTCAGTTTGTGTCCGAAAAATCCAAATATCTTACGGAACCCTTTTTTTTTCCAAAATAAAATGTAATCCATGTTACTCGTGGATAATGTAGTTTTCGAATAGTGAAAGAATATTTAAAATCGGTCCAATAGTTTTTGAGCCTATTCGTTACAAACAAACAAACAATCAAAGTTTTCCTCTTTATAATATTAGTATAGATAGAAGGTTAGGTAAGTAAGCAGAAAGTTTTTAAATTGTAACTTTTGCTGCAAATTATATGGTCGGCAACACTGTTCCATTTTGATAATAATTTATCTGATTGTTAACACTCCAGTACTTATTATATGGCCTGATAAAGAATAACACCCCGTTACCGGATTAAGGCCGCCTACAACAAGTCTCGCCAGGCGTGTCTGCTTTGCGCGGGCCTCTTTAATTTGTTACAACAATGTTGCCAAATCAATTATTTTGTAAATTAATGGCGTTTTTCACTATTTACTTCGATTATGTCCTATATCTGGTGATAGTTGGACCCTTTCTGCTGCAAAGAACAACCGAGTTCTGAATTTTCATGAATGCAAATCCAGATCAGATATTTGTAAAAATTCTTATTAAACTTTTTCATTAATAGGTTTTTAGAACAGCGTTTCTGCAAATATAATCGAGGACACCTTACATACATATCCTACAGTTAGTAAGTTTTCTTAGAATATTTGTAAATATTTTTTTTTTAATTTTCATTTGGAAGAGCTCACAGATGCGCAAGTTCAGCGGAAGATGTATGTATGTTGAAGAGCTATGTAGCACAACTGTGGTGGTTTTTGAAACAAGACAAGGGCGAATTTCTACCTCCTTCTTTTTGTGGAGTGAGTCTTGATGTTGGTCCACTAATGGACGACTCCGAATGGCAAATGGTTTCTATGAGGAGCTTTCTCAGGAGAAAAATACACTCGGAGGTTTACCATTACCTCCCGAGGATTATATTACTGCATTATATTAGCAATATATGAAACTTTCAGATACGAGAGCGGATCAGTAAGTCCGTGACTTTTTGTATTTCTGACCTCTTTACTGAAAAAGAAATACTGCTGCTGTCAACAGGCATCTGTCAGTTGACTCCTGTCAAAATTTGAACGTGCTGCGTCAGTTAGTTTGTGTTTTACAGCTACCTTTATCAGACTACCCAGTAATTCACAGTCGAACACAAACGCAATCGTGTAAAAACTTCACAGGAAGGTTTGGCGTTGTTTAATCGCAATATGTAGGAGTTTTTGCGCCGTTTTGTAACCGTGGACGAAACATGGATCCATCACCACACACCAGAGACCAAACAACAGTCGAAACAGTGGGCTTCTAAGGATGAATCGGCTTAATAAGCAGACGAAATTCAGTTTTTTCCATTTTCTCCTCAAATTACTGGGTAGTCTGATAAAGGTAGCTGTAAAACACAAACTAACTGACGCAGCACGTTCAAATTTTGACAGGAGTCAACTCAAAAACTATCTGCCGTTTGGAATCGGCTTAAAACTGTAGGCCTCTCCATTTGTGGAACAACATCAAGACCCACACCAAAAATAGGAGAAGGAACTCGGCCAAATACCGACTAGAGCGTGTAAGTGCCAATTATGTATTATATACACACAGGGTCCGGCACTAGAAGGGTAACCAATTAAAAAGGCCATACATTTAGTTTGGAAAATTAAAGTATTGCGAATCAAAGTATTGTGAAAATAATACAAAATTAAGAATCAATTTACTTTTGCTCGATATGAACACCTTTTGCCTTGACTATGGCCTTGAGACAGTCCAGAAACAAATCACAAGTTGCCCGAATTAGACTTGCAGGTATTTTGGGACACTCGCGGACGATGGCTTTTTTCAGCGCCTCTAGACTGGTGAAACTTTTCGTTCGGACCGTGCTCTCCAAAATGACCCAAGGAGAATAATCCATCGGATTCGGGTCTGGTGAGAGCCATTGTGTGAACGTTATGAAGTTCGGAACGTTGTTTTTCAGCCATTCTTAATTCACTCGAGCTTTGTGAGACGGTACCGAGTCCTGTTGAAACATCCATGGTCTGCCACCAAAATGTTTGGTTGCCCACGGCTTCAAAGCAACCTCCAGAATACTTTCCCGATAATATTTTGCATTTACCGTGACGCCAGGCTCGCTGAAAACGATTGGAGAGCGCCCATCTGCGATTACATCGGCCCAGACCATTACCTGGGGCGGCCAATCGATGACTCAAATTCTCGTATGAACGGTCGGTCAAATAAAACGTATCGTTTTGGGAGTTTACGAATTGCTTAATTTGTAAAATTTCTCGTCAGAACACACAATGTTCGGAAATTAACAGCTTTCGGCCTTCGCTCTCTCAAGTCTGACTTGTTGCTGCTTTGGTGTGAGATCATGCGCCTTTGGATCTTGTAAGGCTTGACTTTGATATAATTTTTCAGTATGCGGCGGATGCTACTGTATTTACTTTATGGACTGGCATGAATAACGCTCTCGCAAAATCGGTTCCAATTTTTATTCAATTAGGTGCAATCAAGAATGTAATTTCTTTAAAATATCTACAAATCGCGGAATGCAGATGGAGGAACCAGACAACATGCAAAGTTAGCAGAACATTATGGCCCGAAAAAGGGAAGGATTTTCTATTTCCTCTGTGAATGCCCTGCCTTATGGAAGGAGAGACTGACAACCTTTGCAAAACCAGACAACTTTCAGGCTTAGACAAGGCAATCTAAAAAGGTTCTTAAACAGCACAGTCTGGACATAGTCGTGCTGTAAATAACTATTAAACAAGTTGGTAACCAGGATATGGCAACAAAATGGTGCGGAAGCGCTACAACAAACTAACTTACAACATATACATATGCACATATATCATATTAAGTTTTTGAGTTGTTAGATATGTATCGAAAACATTTTAAAGAAATATTACATTTGCATTAAAAGAAAACGATACTTTTTCTGCTGTTTCGTTTTAATGTAGACTTAATAAAAATATGCTTCATTTTCCTTTTAACTTTTATTGCAGTTCTAATTAGGTACTTTTTCACTCTTTTAAGCAAGAAGGGGAAAACATTTTTCCTTTTCTCCATCCTTCGTAAATGCAACCCTTTATAAGGGAGTGTCAAAATTCCCTTGCCATTACTTACCCAACCTTTTATAATTGAATCATGGTTTTTAGTATCAAAATGAATAAGGGAAGTTTTTTTATTTTTGTATATTCTGTTTATATTGTAATACTTTTCATATTAAGCAAATGAATTGAATCTCTTAATTATATTCAAAAAAGAGTTATTTTTTATTTATTGTTCTTAAGAAAATGAAGTAAATATAATTAATAAAATGGATTTATTATGAAACTTATTGCAATGAACGCGTTATATTGCTCATTATTTTGTCTGTTTCGCTGTCTATTATAGCATAGGTAGAATAAAATTCTTCAGATATGGACTCTTGCTTTAGGTAGGTAAGTGGAAGCGGCAGACGGTCTTTAAACCAACTAACTTAGACCGTTGTCGATCCATTGCGATACCACAGTAGCAGTGTACCTCCTACTCTACGTTAAACCATTTTGTTTTAAGTTTAAATCCATTGACCTGGCAAACACTTATATATGTATGTATATCCGTAAGGTCATCAGAACCAAAGTTTTTAAGCCCAGTCGCATGGCACGCGGGATAGGACAAAGAAGGCATCTGACAGACTCTTTCTCCTTCTCATTCTTGCGGCTTCTGCAACAGTCGAAATGATTTAATCTTTGAACTTGTCGACTTAGCAGACAGTGAACTATGAACAGTGGAAGCAATGGACAGTGAGAGCAACTAACATAGAGACGTTTTTTCTTAACTAATTTAGTAGCGTCTTTGAGCGCCATTTTGGCCAAGTTATTTTTGTAGCGTTACATGTCAGACTGTCAACTCATCTCGTGTTGGCTGAGGCGAATGGTAGTACATACTCTCGCTAATTTGTCTGCCTTACAATTCCCTTGTATATCACTATGCCCTGGCACCCATACCAAATTAATGCGGAAATATTCCGCTATCTCTTTTAGAGCTGCCCGGCATTTGCGAGCAATGATGGAACCAGTGACCACCCCGCAAAGAGATTTAATTGCCGCTTGGCTATCAGAATAAATATTCATTCATTCATTCATTTATTGCCCTCAGAATAAATATAAATTTCTCTAAAGTTACATTTTTGCCTAATCAGATAGCTAGAATTTCACTCTTGGTATGTATGTGTGTGGCTAATATAACAAAGAGTATACTGTCTCAGATGTTTCGCATTGTAGAGAAATAATTTTATTAGTAATACATGTGTGCATGTATGTATGTGAGAGTTAGCCAAGATTTTATTAATGGCAGTCGAATAATTTGAAGTATTTGGCCTTTGCAGAAGCAGAAAAACTTTCTAGTGTCGAAAAGCTGAAAAACTTTCTCAAAGAACCTTCACGGGCTGTCTTCATGTGTTTGATACGGTTGTTTGCTTCTGCTTTTTTTTGCCCGAAGGCGAAAAACAGCTTAAAATGCTAGGAATTTTAAAGCATACCTTTTTTTCGTTTACCACATCTCATCAAGCAAAAAGGTTCGTGGCTAGCGCGCTATGTTTAAGGCAAACTAAAACAGACAACTTAAGAGCATCTCTAAGGAATATGGAGCAGATGGCCACTTGTAGTTGGCGCTTTTGAGATTCGAAAGGGCCATATAGCCACTCCATTTTATTATTTTAAATAAATTTTAAATAACTACGAACTCTTTATAATAGTGGTTTCTATTTTTGAAAAAAATTTCATCTCATTATATGGCAAAGTTACGAAAATATTGTCACACCCCCTGCGCAAATGTTGCCTATTGAATACGACAATAGTATCATACAAGAAAAATTTAATATTTCCATAAGTTGTATATTTCATAACGGGTGATCAGATTGGAGGTACCTTTCCAATGCGGTTTTTTGACGGATCGCGCGGGACTCCTGTCAAACCAATTACATAATTTGTTTAGTATTCATTGAGATTTTAACACGGAAAGACTTATACCTCAACAACTTTTACAAACCGTAAAAATGTATCACCAAAATCGACGCTCTGTGAAAAGTGATCATTGTGCACTCAGGCAACTTATATTGTACATAACTATAACTGACCTACCGAACGCATTATTCGGCAAACCATCGGCAAAATTGAGAATAATTTTACATTATTGGAGGATATTTGACCGATTAGACCACGTACAGCCCGAAGTGAAGAGAATATTGCTGCTGTAAATGAGAGTTTTGCCGAAGACCCAGAAGAATCGATTCGGCGTCGATCTCAACAACTTGGCCTATCATATGGCACTACTTGGGCAATTTTACGCAAAGATCTTGGTTTGAAAGCGTATGAAAAGAAGCTTGTCGAATATTTTAAACCGGCCGATCTTCCAAAGCGTCATCATTTCAGTCATTGGGCTCTTGAAAAACTCACCGAAGATGCGCATTTTGGAACCCGAATTTGGTTCAGCGATGACAGCTTCGTGAAAGACAAGGCTGGCGCCAATGTAACAGTGAATGGCGAACGTTATCGCGCCCTAATAAACGACTTTTTGATGACGGAATTTGAAACCAGTGATCTCCACAACATTTGGTTTCAACAAGACGGCGAACGACGCTACTTGCCATACAGCCCGTGAAACAATGGATTTATTGCCTCGTCGTTTGGGTGAGCGATTTATCTCTCGTCTCGGACCAGTGAATTGGCCATCAAGATCGCATATCACATCTTTGGACTTTTATTTGTGGGGGTATCTAAAGTCTAAATGCTTTGTGGATAAACCACTTTCGATAGAGACATTCGAAGCCAACATTAGTGTTTACGGATGGGCGAATTACGGTGCAGTTGTGGCCAAAATTTGAAAGAGGTAATCTTTTAAAAAATAAATTTCCTGAATGGTTCTACCAACAAATAATAAAGATTGGCCGCTCAATTTGAATTTCTGTTGCATAAATGTACTTATTTTTTGCATAAATTTCGTTTTCTCTAAGCGTTTTTTACCGAATTTGTGTCCACTGATAAATTAAAATCTTTTGCCCAATTCTCAAACTTACTTTTTGTAGAGGGTAAAAAACGTCACACAGTTGCCTGGTGTGTGCGAAAGTTTGAGAAAAGAACACGCAACCCTATGAATATGCACGAAACTTTTACAGTCCTGACGCAGAGCGCAATAAATGGGACATTATTCGTAGACAAGAAAGCAACACAAGTTTGTCTTCTTTCTGGAGTGCGAGACGACGCTACAAAACACGATCTTGACATAATGAATGATGCTCCAAAATGGCTGTCAAACTATATTACAAAAATGATAGTTGAAAGCAAGCGGCCAAGCCGAATTCATAAGTGAGTTCGTTAAGATAAGATTTACACATGGTTTATTTTTGCAACTTGGTTGCCAAAACTTACAAGGAGACTGTAAACAAACAAACAACCAAAAGCAACAAAGAAGCAGAACACTTTGACCTTCCAACCAACAAATCGGAAGGAAAAGTATAAATTAGCTATTATAGCGAACTCATCTTTTGTGGATTCCAAGAATGTGTGAATTCACCTTGTAAGCGCTCCTGAACCTTTTCGTTCAATGTTCAGTTGCATTGCAACCGTGTGTCGGTACCCAAAACACACCACATTACCAGTGGCTCCATAAATGCGTTTAGCTAATCAACTCATTAATTTTAGTTAATCAACGCATTAATTTGATTCTCTGTGTTTTTTAGCCTCGAGGGGTAAAGACGACGCATGCACTTACGTGAATCACACGGGAGTTAATCACAGGAATATTAATTTTATTGCTCATAAATGATTAACATTTTCTTTGTTTTATTTTATTTCTCCCAACATGAAGCTCAAAATTCATATACCCTAAGCGCTTGGACCCTTTGTGATACCACAGGGTAGCTACAATTACCCATCGCTCCTAAAACGTACAGGTACTCAGAATAAATTCTTTCAGGTTAGTAATATTCACGGAACTCAGATCTTCAAGTTCCTCATAAAAGTATCTATTGAGGCTTTGAGCCCTGGAGTTCAGAATATGTGCGTAAGAAATGTTTTAGCCATCTCGTTGAGGGATCGATGACATTTCACAGTCACATTTACAGCAAGCATTTAATAGCTGTCTGGTAGGGCAAATGTTTTATCACAATGAATTGTTATATCTAAGAAGATTATCTGTTAGACAATATAGACAATGCTATGCTGTAAATCACATCTCTCTAATATCAGATAATAAGTCCCGTTAACTTTTTTAATGCTTCTTTTTGCCATGTTTTACTCGAAAAGCATATCCTTGCGTTGGACAACGAAATAGCGTAGTTACATTTCAATCATTAGATTAAAGCTAATTTGTTCGGTAATCATTTGTTTCCTTTAAAATCGTTATTGGGCACGAAAATGGGAAGAGGACCTCATTCTCATTTGAAAATAAAAAAAAAATATTTGAGACCTTTCGAAAAAGGTTCAAAATAAACAAAAATTGCAGAAATAATTTGTTTCTTTTCTTGCGCAGAAAAAAATATGCTTCAAAGAAAAAAGGTGTGAAAGACACCTGCGTGAAAGACTATAATTCAGCAGGACAAGGTCATCGCTAAGAAAAGTAAGCGTGACCTGTTTAAGTCCTCTCGAACGGTAGGGCTGTAAATAAATGCCGATTATAGCCTGAATATATCAAGTAGACTTGTGCGAAGACGCCTTAATGAAAATACATTGTGCAGGCGTGTCAGCAGAAAAAACGTTTATCTTTCGCAAATGTCCATAGAGGCCAAAGCCTAAAATTCTGGAAGCGTACTTTTTAGGGACGAAACTAAATTAATATGATTGGTCCTGAAGGGAAGACTGTTGTTCATCGTGAAAATAACCAAAAGTTCAATTCCACGGCGGGGATAACTAGAAAGTTTTACCATTAGTGAGAATAAATGGCAATATGTACAAATTTTTCTACCTTGATATTCTTAAAAAATATGATGGAGCCATATTTCTTCAAGTCCATGCCACTAAATTGGTTAATCATTCATGATAACGGCCCCGAACATATGGCAATAGAGGTGAAAAATTGCAGTATTGGATCGGCCAGCACAAAGCTCTGAGCTTAACACCATTAAAAATCTTTGGAACGATATTAAGGTTAATGTTGGGCAAAAAACAAAAAGTTAAATGTCAATGAAGAGTACATGCAAAGAGTACAGGAAGAGTGGAATTACAGATATTCCTTTGGAGAAATGCCAAGAGGTAATAGAATATTTATCTCGGAGGTGTGAAGCATTTTTACGTACAACGATAGCCAATGCGATAATAAAAATTTTGAAAAAAAAGGAAATTAAAATCGGCTCATTAGTCTTCGAGAAATCGTTGAATCGTATCACAAAAAATCATTTCGAGAAGAACGCGTTTGAAATAAAGCATCGTATCGTAAGCGCTACGGGGCCGAACCGATGGGCGCTTACTTAAATGCACAAGAAATCGCTTTAAAATTTTTACCACATTTTCTTGAGTAGTTATACTAACAATTTATCCAAAAAAAAAATCGATTTTTTTTTAATTTTCACAGTGGTGTTCCCCCTTAAATCATGGATTGGCCTTCCGGCAAGATGCGTTTTCATAATTCTCCACACATTTTCAATGGGGAAGGCCAGTGCAATACTGTGACGCCATTTTCTGGTTTTGTTGTTTCTCAATGCGTTTTTCTGACAGCAGTGGTTTTGATGATGTGGGACGGTAGGATATGTTCGTCTTTTTCAGATACCCACATACCCACATCTATTCCTTTTTTAGCAAGAACTGATTGTGCTTGGCGTAGTCACAAATATTGGTTCCGCTTAAAAAGTTGGACGATCCTGCTTTTTTGCCATCACTCGTTTCAAGCCGTGCTCGGAAAAGTCATTTTTGTACACCTTATACTGCTGATTCCACATCACACAGATTTCATATTTCTCATTGGTTTTTTAAAGATTTCACATTGATTTTTTAATCACTTTTGCATACATAAAAATACCGCCTCAAAACGCATCGCGTACTTCTCACTCATTTTTGTTTGGTTGCGTTTGCGGGAAAGTTTCGAACGACACTAACCTGAGTTAGCACAGGCGTCGTAGCCCTTGAGTGGGACTATTATGCAACAAAAAGCAAAACGAAATATATCTTGATGTTACAAGAAAAAAAAGGGTTCTTTTTTTCTGACACAGACTGTACTTATACATATCGAAAATTGTATTCTTAATTTTGAACTAAATATTAAGTCTAATCCGAAGGCCTTCTGGAATTTCATCAAATCAAATAAAAGTGTATTCCACAATTCCACCATTAGTATTCTTAACGAAAAATCTGCGTGTTCTACGCATGACGCAGCTAACTTGTTTGCTGATTTTCTTAAATCGAACTACGTTTCTGATGGCGATGTTTATCACAATAACTTTTCATTTAACATGATATACCTTCGGTTTTGGATCACTTTCACTCTCAGCTGAGGATAGAATAACTGGGATCTTAAAACTCAAAAGCTCCATTAAAACTGACTTTGATAAACTTTCGACTATTTTATTTAAAAATTGCCCTGCTTTGGTGGCTCCGCTGAAAATAATTTTCGATAAGTCATAATCTTCTGGAAAATTCCCTGATGCTTGGAAGCTCGCATCTGTAACTCCTATATTCAAAAGCGGCAATAAGAGTGATATATGAATTATAGGCCCATCTTGAAGCTCACTGATGTGTTTAAGCTGTTTGAACGCGTCATTAAGAATAAAATATATTTCCCCGTTAAGGGTTCAATTTGTCCGAATCACCAGGGATTTGTATGGGGTCGTTCTACACTTACAAATCTGGCTGTCTTTAGTGGGTTTTATATCTCAGAATTCTCTTCTGGGTGCCAAGTTGATTGCATTTACACCGACTTTTCTAAAGCCTTCGACAAAGTTTTACATATGGTGTTGATCATTCCACTTTTCATATTTGAATCGAAGACGACGCCACACTCGATGATGTTCAATCTGAACCTTTTTCTGGCGTACCACAAGGTAGTGTTGTGGGTCAATTGCTATTTATTCTATTTATAAATGGCATCGGTTCTTGCTTTTCATTCGCAAACTTGCTATTATACGCCGACGATCTGAAGATTTTTCAGAATACTGCAGATATGATGAAACTCGAATCAGAACTAGATGAGTTATATTCTTGTTGCTTAAGATCACATCTTTCTTTAAAAATTAATGCGTCTATGTTTCTTTTTCTAACTCACGCAGCTTATTAAAAACCTGGCACAGCTTTAAGGATCTTGGCGTTATTTTTGCTATTAAAGTTTCTTTCATCAATCATATTAATTTTGTCGTTTCAATGACATACTCTATGCTAGATTAATAGCGTTGGTGCATCATTTGCAATTTGTCCCTTAGCATTATTAAATTAGACTTAAAATCTAAACGGTATATTTCTGTATCTTGTCCTGTATTTTTTTATTTCCTCTATTACCACTGGTATTTTTTAGTCTTTGTGTATGTGTTTGTTTTGACATGCCATGCTCCCTCACTATTAATCAGAATGTTTTTGACTGATATCTTTGGATCGCATCTACGTTCGATTTGCTGTAGTACCTCAGATTTGAATACCATACGACCAAACAGGTTTTATCATAGTCTTGTAAAGAAGAATTTTGTTCTTAATACTTAGGGTAGATTTCGGACCAAGCAGCTAATACATTTTACGAGTTTTTGTTTCAGTTGGGATCTTTTAGCTGTGATATGTTGTCGACGACGGGCAGTCTCCTTTTCTTAGGGACATGAGTAGATTTTGAAGCATTTACTAAGATGTTCCATTTTCGAAACCAACTTTCTAATACGTTTAACAGCGTTCGAACAATTTAAGAAGTATTGGCATGTCAGCAGTGAAAATTGTGTAAAGCGTTGGTCCAAGTACACTGCCTTGTGGCACTCCGGCCTTTATTTCGTAAAAATCGAAAGTTTCACCCTGTATATTACCATAAAAATGACTCTGGCTTATATATGAAAAGGTGGAGAGGAGTGGGTAGTCTCTTTTTTTAGTTTATGTACGGCGTGAAAGCACTGATTTTGCTGATGCGTACCCCATACCACTTTTGTATACCTCTTTTGTTCGCTCGCATCTTGCGTAGGCTGCAATAGTCTGGCGCCCTTTCCCCCTGTTCCACAGTGATAGGATAGCGGAGCGCGCGTGCCGAAGTGTTTCTAAAACTTGCCTTAAATTCACTGGGTTTCTCGGATCCTATGCTTTTGTATATTGCACGAGCGTGCCTCAATTTAAAATCGCTCGACAATTATCTTTAATTTTTATTTTTTGCATTATGCAAGGAGTTTATGACTGTCAGTCACTTCTAGAAAGAATAAATTTCAATGTCCCGCGGAGGTATCTTCGTGCGAATTACGCACGTAATGCACCTATTGGAAGGGCTATTTGCGAGTTTAACCAAATCTCAACATCTATCGAACTTGATTTCTCGGTGCCTAAACAATTTTTGCTGATATTATGGATACCCTTATTTAATTACAATTGTTAATTAGTCTGTAAGAAATGTTTGTTTCATTGACGAAATATGTAAATAAATAAATACATACAGTGGTCGACAAAAGTCTACATACATCCCTCCCCTTTCGTTGTTTACAAAGTACAAACACTTTGCTTAAAAATGTGTTTATGCAATTTCATTTGAAATCTTTTTCTAATCGACTTAATTAAAACAAATTCATTCTTTAACATAAAACAACACAGACACGCTGAAAAACCCCAAAAACAGCGTTGACAAAAGTGTACATACAGAACCGTTTTCCTAGCTTATACTCTGATATCCTATGTTGTGATAACGGTAAAATTCCGTTTGTCTATTTCTTTCCTTTTCTTATGTTTGTTGCTTTGCTAATATTGATTTTAGTTGCAATTTGAAAACTTAAGCATATACAATGGCTCCTCGAAAAGAAATAAAAGTTGACGTTAGAAATTTAGTTATTCAGCACAAGAAAGAAAAAAAATCATGTGGCGAAATTTCAAAAATCTTAAACTTAAGTCGTACAACAGGAATTCTAAAGGAAGTGTACAGAAATCCAAAAGTTTCTGCTCCGAAATTGGCCGAGGATATAGCAAGCTCATCCAACAAGTGTGTTCATCCAAGAACAATTCAAAGAGCTCTGACCAATAACGGCTTTCATAGTGGAACACCACGAAAAAAGCATCTTATTTCTGAAAAAACCCGTAAACTTCGCCTAAAGTTCGTCAAAGCACACAGAGAAAAGGGGATGGATTTTTGGCAAAAAGTTTTCTTTACAGATGAGTCGAAGTTTAGTATATTCGGTAGCGATGGAAGAGCAAAAGTGTGGAGGCAAAAAAAATACTGCACTGAGTCCGAAGAATTTGGTATCAAAAGTGAAGCATGGTGGGGGCAATGTAATGGTTTGGAGAGCTGTTGCTGCATCTGGAGTTGGAAGATTAGTATTTATTGAAGATAATATGGATCGTTATAAATACAAATCACAATTGGAAGTCAGTCTGAAATCTTCGGTGGATGATTTGGAGCTTGGTCCAGGTTGGGTCTTTCAACAGGATAACGATCCGAAGCACACAGCATACATTGTGAAGGATTGGCTGGTTTACCATGCTCCAAGGCAATTAAATACACCACCGCAAAGCCCAGATTTGAATATTATTGAACATGTCTGGGAAATTTTAGACCGAAAAATGAGCAAAAATCCGATTTCAACCGCTTCAGTACTCAAAGAACGACTAATAGAAGCTTGGACCCATATAACTTCTACAGAGTTAACAAATTTAGTCACCTCGATGCCAACTGTAATTGGTGCTAATGGTGGACCAACTAAATACTAAGAAGCAATATTACTTAGAGTTAAGTGAAATTTTTCACACTGGAGTAAGATATTTGTGTAGTGTTGTGTACCGATTTTTTTGCCATAGCTTTGCTATTTTATGTTAATGTATGGATTTTTTTAAGTCTATAATGATTAGAAAAAGCTTTCAAATAAAACTGTGTAAACACATTTTTTAGTAAAGTTTTTGAAATTTCAACCCAGTGGAAATGGGGGTTGTATGTAGACTTTGGTCGGTCACTGTATATCTACAAATGTACTTATATATTGTTTTTCGATAGCACAATTTTCCTATTCTTCTCTCTGTACCTAATTAAATATTGTTTTTGGATTTATGTAAAAACTGCACCCCGCTGATCCCTCCGTTGAAAATGCGCAGTTAAGCAATTGTACGGTCGGAGCAACAGATAACAAGTAAGCACACAAAGAGCATCCGAATCGGTTTTTACTTCATTTCCACGTTTCCTGGCTGAGTGGGCAACAGCTTAATGAACCAACCAGAAACGTACGAATGAAAGTCGAAAAGAGTAACTTTAGCAAACACTCAAGCAAATGCATTCGACAAGACAACCGTGAATATGAAACTACAGAATACATTAATAGAAAGAATGCAATAAAAGCGGAACTGAAACAAAATTGGGGATAATGAGAAAATGAGTACTAATAATAAAAATGTGTTTAAAGCATCGCTGGTCGTATGTGAAATGCGATACAACAACAAAATCGTGATCTAATGATAAAAAAACATATTCACAACCCAACTATAATCCAACATTAAAGAGCGAGTAAACCCGCAGCAATAAAAGAAGCAACAACATCAAAGCCAGAGCCACAGGCGCACCGATGAACATGCATACATACGTACATACACGTACAAGCACACCAATGCGAGCCCGCAAATACAAATCAACTGGCATACACACACTCACACATATATATAGATGTAGTGAAACTGTGGTATTCTCATGCGTATACGCTTGCATACATACATACGTACGTGCAATGACATACATACCTACATATATGACTCTTACCCCGAAAGCAATGAAATTTGACGATGAAAGCACCAAATGCAACAAAAAGAACCAAGCATTATATTCATACAGCCCACACATACAGATTTTTCCATACACCTACATGCACGTAAATTTACTCGGGCACACAGCCGTTTTAATGATGTCAAATCCAATATCGACGATGTGGTATTCGTTGTCGTATTCAACAGTGCAATAAAAAAACTACGAGGATTGGAATAAAGTAATAATCTAAAAAGCAATAAGCGACGAGCACAACTGCAACAACAAAGCATCTATGTTTGTAATGTGCGTGTATGTCTGCTAAGCAGCTCTTTCAGTGAGTGCCGAGGCACAGCACATTCCTATCGATGCCAATTCACAGTATTCACCGATTGGAAATGACAAAAAAGGCTACAACTAGAAAGGATATTTGAACGTAACGGTCGAGACGAAGGGGTGAAGAGGTAAAGGGCAAAATGATATGCGATAAAGCGCATACAATCGAAAGTTGCCGAAAAGCAATTTTCATCCGTGCCACAACCTATAAGCAAGCAGTATAACCCAACCCTTCGCCTTATGCGGCGGGGTTTTTCAAAATTTTCGACGCATCTTTTCATGAATTTCTATACAATTCGCGTGCTTGCAGCTGAATTAAAATCGTTTCCTTAAATTCTATAAAAACCAAAAATATAAGCCGTAAAATAAGAGTTAAAATTTTTTAAATTGAAATGGAAGTCACACAAAATACTGCTAGGGGCCCGCATAGATTTACATATACATATGTACATACTTATGTAAGTAGGTATGTTTATATGCAAATATATGTACAGTTCCATAAATGGTTGCATATATATGTACATATGTATGTATGTAAACGTGCTATCTACACTTCTTTCCAACCAAAGTACACTTTCCGGTTTCCGCTGCAGATAAACGCACTACCTACAGGCTTAAAAATTCTTTGCAAGTACATGAATACATAATCATGCTTATATGTATGGATGTGTGTATGTATATGGCATTTTATGGGTACTAAAATACAGACTGAAATACTCAGCAGTTTATGTAGTACATAATAAGAACTTATGTACATGTATGTGTGTATATGCATCTATTTTGTTCATCATTCGGCAAATGCAACCCTGGTGTTGGTTTGTTCAGCGAGCACTCATGTGTGGCAAAGTGTTAGTTGCACACGTGTTGCCACAGTCCAAAAACTCAGAAAATTTCCCGGTAATAAGGAAACTGAAAGTACGAGTAAACACCATCAGGCAACATCCACACTCGTAATACAAAGAAATATATTTGAGTATGAAATTCGGACAGATTTATGTCCATATGTACATACATATGAATATATTTATGTAAATCCTTACCAAATGTGTTGTATATAATTCAGATGGGCTCATACAATATCTCTATAAATATATACCTACATGCATACACACATACATACTATGTATGTACCTGTATATCTACGCACAAAATACCCCATAGCAGCGTAAACCTATTGCTGTGATCGCACGCATCACATTCATATGGTTTCGGCACAAACTCAAGAATACATACATACATACATACAATCATATATTTTTACATACAGCCATACACTGCGAACCCAAAGTGTCGACTGTCGCCCTACCACATAAAAAACTGACAGCAACTACACACAATACTGGCAGTACACACAACACAGTTCAGCCAGTGGCTGCATATCCAAAATTCTCGATAGGGACGCTCGAACTTTAGCTTTGTAAAATTGTGAATCAGATGGTTTCATTAAGATATTTAAAAACCAAAACGATTGAATGGATACTATTTTTTTTTTTCAAATATATTATTAAAGGCCATCATCAAAAAACGAACGTACTATAATATTTGAAAATACGTGTCTATTTTTGTCTTCTATGATTTAACTTGCTGAATTTAAAGTTGTCTTACCAAGTTGATAGTTCCGTTGCGTGCTTTGAAACTATTTTTTTTTATTCCCAACCCACATCTGATACATAAGATTTATTCTTTATGTTTTATACTTTGACCCAGGTAACATTCGTGGAACAACTTTTTTAAATTGGAGCTGTCCACAGAAAGAGAATAGAAGAATGGATTGACAAATATATAAAATTAGTTTGTCTCGCATTTACTACACAACAATAACTTTGACATCATTCCGTTTTACTGACATTTCTAAATTAAGGCGAACGGAAGAACTATTCTAATAAAACCGCCTTTTACGTCTTGACTTTGACTTAGACTTTTGTTTTGCGGTAGTGTCAAATATACTTTCAAGAGGATTGGTTTATATAATGTGAAAAGAAATAATAATTTAAAAATCCGCGGCCGCCATAGTCGAATGCTTTTGAGTTGGTGAGTGACTACCATTCGTTAGAACCCGTGCTCAAATCCCGGTATGGGCATGAAACACCAAATGATAGAACAAGTTTTTTCTAATACTCTGTCGCACCTCGTTAGGCAATAACAAACCGATGAGAGTATTTCTGCTATGAAAAATCATCTTGTAAAAATCATTTACTCTTCGGAGGTGGCGTAATACTGTAGGTCCCTCCAACTAATCGAAGCGGACAGAGTTTTCATGACATTTTACGTTGAACGCCTTCTGCACTTATTTACAATACATATTGCGAAATATTTCAAAATTTAAAGTAAAAAATTCACCAACCTGGAATCTCAACTACAATGACGAATAATACAGTAACATTTTTTTAATTTTTTTTATCTGCTTCCATAAAACATTACACCTGTCGTTAGAAATGAAGCAATTTAATTTACGAGATGGGATGATAGTGATATTGAATGACTCATGCACTCAATCTCATTTAGAAGAAATATACATAGCATTTAAAACGAGTGACTAACAAACAATGACAAATACAATAAGTTGACACTTAACAATAATACACTGATGTTGCTAGATCTGTTAGTGTTTGACGGTTAAGTCGACTTTTGGTAGATTTATTTTTATTTGAGAGCCTTCTCATCACAGGATTTGTGTGTGACAATAGTCTGCTTATGTGTCTTCTGTCAGCGCTTTGTACTGTCTTGTAAATAGTCGCGATGTCAAGGTCTGCGTTAGGTATGCACCAAGGTGCACCAGCCATGGTCCTAAGTATTCTAGACAGGACTCGTTGTAGTATACTCAGATTGCAATAACACGGTGTAATATTTTTCCTATTAGTGATCCTTTTCTTCTCCAAGAACTAATGAATTGTGTATAATTATACTGATGTATAATTTCATTAATACCAGGTGGTACATATGCACCAGTTAATTAGCAAAAGCGAAACAAATCGCAGACAAAAATATAAAGAAAGACAAATGTTACAGTTTCGCACACGCGTTTTTTCTTATTTCCTCTATCTTCAATGTCTCAATTCCTTGGCGTTTTTTAGTTCCTGGATATAACTAAGCTTATTAGATGTGTTTCTCAGCACTAATTCTGAGCGAACTTGGTTATTTACAAATCTGTGAATTGGCTTGACTTCATTACATTCATATCCGAATATTGTAGGGACCACTTCAAATTGAAAATGCTTGCTTTTGCATTCGCCTTTGGTAATATGTACGATTTGTTTGGGTAAAAATAAAGTTTTTAAAATTATTTTGGGGCATCTCTACAAAGTTTCGCATATTACGAGCAAAAATAACTCCGAACGAATATGGAAATCAATTCGTTGATGATAAATGTTTTTATTCTTTGGGTAAATATCTTGAGCTTAACAAAGTTTCTTAAAATGATAGAAACGATTAGAAATGAAACAGATTTCCAGTTTAATATTTTGGGAAACGATACATTTTCTTATTTTTTTAGCTTCTTGCATTAAAATACATATCACTGTTTGGAAATAATGGTCTTGGCAACTTTTCACCTTGGCAACTTTCAACCTGTAACTTGGATTGCTGAAACGAAAGAATTATATCATACCTTATAACAGTATTGCACAACAGTGTAAGTATTCCTTGTGAGGCTCAACTCGTTTTCAGCCAAACAGCGAAGACAAACCAAACTTACAAACCAAAAATAAATACAAGTTTGTAAGAGCCCCTCTAACACTGCACGTCACTGTTCGGGCCACAGCAGTGCTTTGGTAAAATTGCTAGCTGGGCAAATGGTAACAGCAACAGCGGCGGCTGATGGGTCGTTGTCTGCCGCATAGTCTCACTAGCTGTCGGTTCAACGACGGTCGTTAGTGAGTCGAACAGTGGAACAAACAAACTAGCTGAGGGTAGCTTCAACAGCGAGACCTTTGTTTGCTGGTTTACTGTAGCTGGCTAAATGACTGAGGTGGTACAGTGGTTGTGTGACTACTTTAATATGTGCATATGTATGTATATACTACAAATCTGTATGTATGCGTGGTCGTAATTGTATGCGGGTCTTTGCTGCTTTTACTTCTTTAGGTGTTTTTGTCGCCGAGTACGAAGGCATGTACATAAGTATGTATACAGGCCAGTACCGAGTAGATATACTCGCTATGTGAGCGGCAAATAAAAACTTACGCTATGTACATACTACATATCAGTATACATGCATATGTATGTACATATGTATGTGTGTATCTCGGTTTATAGTCGTGTTTTAATTAAAACAACAAACATTTTTTTAATACGTTTTGCATTCCCTCTTTAGTTCGGCTGTTAATAAATGCAAGTACTCGAATACTCTAGCAGTTGTTGTTACTCTACATTTTGTTTTTCAGTTTTTGCTGCTGCGTTGATGGATGAGGTAGTGGTGGCGTCAACGTGCATCTCGCAGTCTGCATTAGCAACGCAGCCACCAATATACATGCATATATACATATGTACATAAATACTTCTACACACATACATATATGCATACAAAGAAGTATGTTTTATTCTTATTCAAGCATTTCTTGATACTCATGCATATCTACAAACAGCCTTACATATCTCTATAAATACGTGCATATATAGTAAGCGCAATCAAAAACTTGCATACATATGTACATATAGTACATAAGTAGCAGACAGTCGAGTAACTGGGTTTCGTACTTATTTATAGCCGAGAGTAAGTGCATACATATCTCACAAGGCTGCATCGTGAAGAGATTTTAGATATGCGCATACACAAGTATCTTCATACATCTGTTTATAAATATACATACATGCATACTCATTTGTCTATTTGTATATTTTTATACAGTAGATGCATGAGCAACTCATCTAAAGTATAAATATATAACGTATGTATGTATATACATACAAATTCACATATTCCATATTGAGGACATCCAAAGCGGAGCATGTAAACAGTATTTAAACTGAATATCTGTAAATAAAGTGTAAGCAGAGGAAATAATACTCAAAATGTAGCAGAGCGGGTTGTGAGCAATATTTTGGATAGCTTGTGCGTGCGTACACCAAGTCACTCATTTCATATATATATATATATATATATATGTATGTATATACAAATGAGTATGTATGCATATGAATGAGTAGGCCGGTATTTGTATATTTATGAGAATAGACGTATGTATAAACAAGCGATTGAATGTTGTAGATTATATTCTAAATTTATACATACATACATATGTACATAATAACCAATGCATGTACTCACATACATATGTGTATGTACATATATACATAGGTGTATTTATATAGCAGCAGGGGACATGACGTATCGCCTCGGCACTTCTGCTACTCTTTATTATGAAAGCATTTGTTGAGTGAGTGAGAGAATAAGTTATTGAGTCCGGCCAACAAGCTCCAGGTCAGGTTGCTTTTGGACTCCGCTTCGCAAAAAGATTGTTTCTCTGCGATTAAAGTATGTATGCGGGTAGGTATATTTTTTATTTTTGATAGTCTCATTCTTTTGTTTCTTGCAAAACATTTGAAAACACTTTTCGTTGGCTGGTCGAAAGGTTGGCATTCACCACTGCAACTGGAATTTGATGAAATGGCAGTAGGAATATCAGCAATAAGCCGTCAGTTGAGGAGTTAACTACAACGCCCTGATTTCTAGGCCACTTGAAATACATACAGATGTATGTATGTATGTGAGTGCCTCTTACTGAAGCAAAATTGAAAATCTTACAGCAAAAATATAACCGGTATGTACACACACATGCATACATATTTGCTTAAAATGTAAGGTTTAGTTAAATGAATAAAATATATGGCATATGTTAAGGCTCGCTCTTCAGAAAAAATGAGTGGGAAGTGTTAATCTTTCGTGATACGATTTATTCAGACTTTTTTCCATCTAATTTCCTCTCAGGCAATAAATAAATCGTCATGCATTTCCATCCAGCAGAAGGCCAGCAACCATTTGAAGAATTACATCCATATGTATGTGAGCAAAAATCCTTGTAGAGTTCTTATTAAACCAAGATTTTGGTGCGAGTAGAGGTAGTGTTCAGTTCAATACAGATCTACTTACCACTTAAGAAAAGGGAAAAGTGTACATACCTTAATAAATAAAAAAAATCTGAACAGTAAAAAACCACCGGGCTCCAGTCTGACAAATGATAAAATCTTAAAAGAACCACCTGATGGAGCAATTACATATATTACATACATACGACAAATATTCAACAGCATATTAAGGACACAATGCTTCCCACGCTTCTGGAAAGTTGCACAAATAACTGCAATCCTCAAATCAGGTAAAAATGCAACGGAAACGACATCATATGACCCCATCAGCCTTTTGCTCACTCTTTCTCAAATATTCGAAAAATTTTTTTCGCCAGATTAGACAAAATATTGACAGACAAAAATGTTATATCAATTTGCATTTAGACGACAGCATTCAACTGTGCAGCAAGTCCACTGAGCTACAAACAAAATATTGCATTATATGGATAATAAAAGATTATACGTAGCTGTCAACTTAGATATTGCAAAAGCTTTTGGCAGGCTGTGGCATAGAGGACTACTGCATAAGCTCAATAAAATATTGCCACGGAATCACTTCATCGTTCTCAAAAGCTACCTGGAAAACCGACATTTTTTTATAAAGTTTGAAGAGGAAAACTCAAGCATGAAGCAAATGACAGCAGGTGTAGCTCAAGATAGCGTCCCAGGACCATTACTATACCTGATATTAACAACAGATATACCGATCCCAACAAAAATGCCACAGCATGATAGCCACATTCGCGGATGACACGGTCTTAATGGCATCAGATAAAATAAAAAAGAAACGCCTTTGACATTCTTCAACAAACAATAAATGGCCTGTAACATGGCTCGATAAATGGGGAATAGAAGTCAGCAAAGATGACCGTACCCATATTACCTTCAATACGACGAATTATCCGACACTGTTTTAAGAAAAACCGCCCACACCAATATTGAGCCTCCATCGTGCTTTAGAATCGGTGAGACGAACTTGGGGTACATTGCTGCACGTTTTGGCCGCCGCACGTACTTTCTATCATCTGGACACACTCTATTTATTTTCGTTTCATCGCTGAATAAAATACAACGCCACTGATTTTTAGTACAGAATATATGCTCTCGAGCAAACTCAGTTCAGCGTTATCATTGCAATGCTGTTACCAATGGCTTCTTCCATGCCAGTCGACCGTGAAGCTTTGCTCTTGAAAATCGAAGCGGAATTTTTGTTTTCGGTATTGGCTTTTTCAGGTAAAGAAAGTTTGTTCAATGGATGTCAGTAGCACTCTTCCTGTGTTACTTTTTTTGGCGATCTAACGATCATCCTATCAATCAGGCTAGTAGAATTTCGCGCTTTTTTTCTGAGAATGTGTTCTGCTGTTTTATGCTGAGAAAAATATTTCAAAGCATTAAAAATTACCGTTTTTGAAACATTTAACTGTATTGAAATAGAAGTGTAGGATAAAAAAAAAAATAAAAAAATAAAATAAATAATTGGCGCGTGCACTTCTGTTAGGTGCTTGGCCGAGCTCCTCCTCCTATTTGTGGTGTGCGTCTTGATGCTGTTCCACAAACGGAGGGACCTACAGTTTCAAGCCGACTCCGTATGCAGATATTTTTTATGAGGAGCTTTTTCATGGCAGAGATACCCTCGGAGGTTTGCCATTGCCTGCCGAGGGGCGACCGCTATTAGAAAAATGTTTTTTCTTAGTTTTGGTGTTTCACCGAGATTCGAACCTACGTTCTCTCTGCGAATTCCGAATGCTAGTCACGCACCAACCCAATCGGCTACGGCGGCCGCCCGCCGTCTTTTACAACTCTCCAACATCAGGTTAAAAAAGTCACACGACAGCGAGTCACCCTGTCGGAAACCTCGTTTGGTAACAAATGGCTCGGAGAGGTCCTTCCCAATTCTGACGGCGCTGCTGGTGTTGAGCAAGGTCATCTTGCAATGCCGTATTAGTTTTGCGGGGATACCAAATTCAGACATCGCGGCATACAGATAACTCCTTTTCGTACTGTCGAATGCGGCTTTGAAATCGACGAAAAGATGGTGTGTGTCGATTCTCCTTTCGAGGGTATTTTCCAAGATTTGGCGTAATAAATTCTAGTTTGATTACATATATAATTTTCGTTTAAATTGAAGTAAAATAATATTTTATTGTTATTCGGTCATAGTTATACATAAACATCTAGAACTCTGAAAGAATACCATCTGAGTTAAAAACAGGCCCTTCTGCAGAAGAAAGGCAACTTATCTGAGTGCAAAAATTGGGGAGCGAATCACGTTGCTAAGCATGGTGAACAAAGTGATAGCACTCGTAATTCACAAAAAGTTGTCCAACTCATAGAACCAGGGACTACGCAAAGAATAAGCAGGCTTTCGGCCCACTGCTCTTTCGTCGATCATGTAAACTCCTTGAGAGTGATCGTCGAACGGTTGAGTGGCACACGCCTCTTTACCTCTGTTTCATAGACTTCGAGAAAGCGTTCGACACCCTCAACCATGAAGCAATCTTGAAAGCTCTTGAATGCAAAGGAGTGCTTGAGAAAATTGTCACCATCATAAAAGAATTCATGCCGCGTGAAATACGAAAATGCTCTAAGTGGTATTCTCGAATTTCAAACCGGTGTTAGGCAAGGATATGTATTATCTCCACTCTTGTTCAACCTAGACCTGGACCTAGCAATGCGACAAGCGTGTGCGGTCAGCAGGGGCATTTGCGGCCGGCTTGAAGACCTAGACTGTGCGGACGACATTTGTTTACTATCGCACAAATACTCAGATGCATCAACTAAACTACAAGCGGTGTGCCATGCAGTATCACAAGAAGGTCTAAAAATTAACATAGATAAGACCAAAGTAATGTGGATTAACATCACCGAAATACAAGCCCTTCAAATTGCCAACATGCGGCTTGAAGAAGTAGAAGAATTTTGGGAGCGTAATTTCAAAAAACGATGGAACAACAACTGACACATCTAAGGGACGCGTTGCATTTGGCATGCTAGACAAGGTATAGAGATCAACCCACATCTCCAGGCACACAAAACTGAAAATATTTGATGCCAACGTGAAGTCGGTAGTTCTGAATGGATGTGAAACATGGAACTTAATAAACCTAAACCTACGAAAGATAATGCGGATATTCTGACCTGATATTATAAGCAGCGATGGTCTTTGGGCGGCTACCGGGCAAACACCAGTTCACATAGAAATTATGCGTCGCAAGTGGAAATGGATCGGACACACATTAGGCAAACCACGGGATAAGATAGCAAGGACTGCGCTAGACTGGAATTCCCAAGGAAGCCGTAGGTGTGCGAGAGCAGCCAACACGTGGAGGCGACAAGTAGCAGCAGAGGCGGACAGAGCAAGCCGTTCCTGTAGTCAAACTAAACATAGAGCTAGATGAAATTTTAACTTGTTTATTGAGGCCCTATGTTTCATCTAGGAACTATGGGAAAATATATACAAGGGTGATTTTTTAAGAGCTATAGGAAAGCTTTTCAAAAAAACCCACGTAAAATTTAGAAAAATGCATGAAATTTTTATTTAAATCGATAGTACAGTCCATATAATTTAATGTTCGAAGATTATTTCATGCAAATGTTGACCGCGACTGCGCTTCAAATGGTCCATCCGCTTGGTCTAATTTTGGCATACTCTTTCCAATGTTTCGGCCGGTATCTCACATATAAATGCTTTAATGTTGTCTTCCAATGCGTTAATTGAAGCAGGCTTTCCTGAATGGACATGAGCTTTAACATAGCCCCACAAAAAATAATCTAAAGGCGTTATATCGCACGATCTGGGTGGCCTATTGACAGGTCCCGAACGTGAAAAAAATTGTGAACCGAACTCGCCTCTCAACAAGTCCATTGTAACGCGTGCTGTATGGCATGTGACACCGTCTTGCTGAAACCACATGTCATGCAAGTCAAGCTCTTGCATTTTGGGCAAAAAAAAGTTGGATATCATTTCACGGTAGCGCTCACCATTCACAGTTACATTACTATTCGCAGCATGAAGAAGTATGGTCCAATCATACCTCCAGCCCATAAGCCGCACCAAACTGTAACCTTTTCTAGATACATTGGTAGCTCTTGCAATTCTTCTGGCTGATCTTCACTCCAAAATCGACAATTCTGCTTATTTACGTACCCTTTGATCCAAAAATGAGCTTCGTCGCTGAACACAATTTTTCGATAAAAAAGTGGATCTTCGGCCAACTTTCCAAGAGCTCATTCACCAAAAATTCTGCGTTGCGGTAGGTCGGTGGGCTTCAATTCTTGCACCAGCTGTATTTTGAAAGGCTTCACACCTATATCCTCTCGCAAAATTTTTCACGTTGTTGAGTAACAGAGGCGCAATTGCTGCGAACGGCGACGAATCGATAATTGATGGTCATCATTAACACTGGCCGATACAGCTATTTCCTTCAGTTCGCACTCTACGTAAGCGTGTTGGTTTGATAATAATAATGTAAATTTGGTTCTAAATTTAGTCCCAAAGCTCGAATAGCCGCTTCAGTGGGTCGATTAAACTGACCATTAAATGGAAGAAGAGCGCGATAAACTTTCTTAACAGAACACGCATTTTTATAATAAAATTCAATGATTTGCAAGCGTTGTTCGTTTGTAAGACGATTCATGGTTAAATTATAGACCAAACTGAAGATGTTTGACAGTGAAACAAAACACGAAACGTGCGTCAGCTGTTTAAACCAACTGTTTGAAAAGGTGATAGCTAAAAAATCACCCGTTAGTTATACAAGGCTTCGCAAAGTTAATCATCAAATTTAGTTTTTGAATAAGTTTTGTATATAAAAAAAATTATTTTGATTGATGAAAATCCTTATTTTGATCTTTACACGCTCCATTGCTTGTCTGTTTGTATACTGCAGCTGTCGAATTCACAAGTGCCAAATATGACTGACGCACTACGCCATTTGCAAAAAACAAACGAGTTAACCCTCTGTGATGCATGTACCAGTTTTGTGAAAGCTCACTATCATTCGAAATGAGAGGCGCATTAAACCCAGGTTTAGTAAAATAAAACTAAGTATTTAGAGCTGCGTTTATTTTTTTTGCTACCATAGTCTAGTTTAGTACTATGTTTAGTAAGAACCGTTGGGACAAATCTATCATATTCTTATGTCATCTGACAATATACATATGTATGTGTATTTTTATAAATTTAGTTTCAAATGTTTTTGTACTGTTAACTTTGAAAATTGAAAGCGCTAGAAAAGCAAAAAGTATGCGAATTTCTAATAGAGTAAGGTATTTAATACTCGTAATAGATTCAGCATGCTCACGATGATAGCAGCAAGGATTTGACTATTTAGTCTCTTTTTAATTTTATTACTACTGAATTTAGGTACAATAAAGTGCCAGTTTAAAGTGGCTCGATATTCGCACTGATTTTTAATAATTATTTTTTGTTCATAAAAAGCTTCTTCAGCTAACTCAAAACGATTGATACCCTAATTCACAATTTTTCAACTTTTATTATACCAAAATCTCTTTCAATATCTTGAAAACAAAACATTTTTGTTAGGTGCTCATTAGGGCGGGTCGATTTAAAAATCGCTCATTGCTCTGTGAAAATCGTATTCTAGGGATCAAAATAAGAAACTTTGCCGAAGGAACCATACCTCTAAACCGAATTCTGATGTCTCCCAATTTGGGTCGAACGAAAAATCCCACTTTGACCCATTTAGAGTGCTCCAATCGAGTCTAAATGTATGACCGACCCCCACTAACTTTGGACGGCCGATTCACCCATGCCAGTGGCACACCCCCTGGAACTCCCCTGGGGGGTTCCCCATACAATCATTTCAAAATATCACCATTTTTGGCCTTTACATGAGAAAAGACACTAAAAGTTCGAGCCTAATTGGGTGACCTCAGAATTTGTTTTAGAGGTATGGTTCCTTCGGCAAAGTTTCTTATTTTGATCCCTAGAATATGATTTTCACAGAGCAATGGGCGATTTTTTTGCCTCCCCACAAATCGACCCGACCAAGTGCTCATGCATTCGATTAAATGAAGCGGGTCGCTGGAAGGAAAAAGCTCATGGCCATGCCAGTCTATTACTGCGACAAACCCAGTATACCTCAAAGAGAATTGACTACATCGTAACATTCAGTAGACATTTTGTCACTCTCTTTCCATCTCGGAAAGAATGGAATAAGAGATTCTCACAACAGTCTATACAGATGGCAGTAAAATGGATTGTGGTGTTGGAGCTGACATATATGCTCATAGACTTTAAATTGAAAGATATGTGCGTCTCCCTAATGCTTGCAGTGTCTTTCAGGCGGAAGTACTGGCAATTGGGGAAACATGTACGCTACTAATCGCAGATCCGTCTTTTAAGGGCAATATCGCTATTCTTTCGGATAGCCAAGTTGCAATCCAAGCACTGGGTTCAGCTACAACAGCCTCTAAAGTGGTGGAGCAAAGCAGGACTAGCCTTACCACCTTGAGCGAAAACCATAAAGTTACCTTAATCTGGGTCCCGGGACATTGGAGCATCGAAGGTAATGAAAAAGCGGATGAACTGGCAAGAAGGGGATCTGCCATGAATAACGCTCTTGCAGAATCGGTATTCACACCACTAGGTGCAGTCAGGAGTGCAATTTCCCTAAAATACCTCCGAATCGCAGATTGTAGATGGAGAGACCAGACGAAATGCAAAATTAGAAAGACGTTATGGGCCACCTATAACCTCAAGCAATTGATAAACATGAAACGGCGGGACGCCTGGAGACTAACGGCAGTCATAACTGGCTTTGGGTCTATCGGAGAACAAGCCGCCAAAATGGGCATCCCTCACAACATATACTGTCACAGTTGTAAACAACCGGAGAAAAAGGAAACAATCTTCCATTTCCTCTGCGAGTGTCCTGTCCTATGGAAGGACAGTATGTTAAACCTGGGTAAACAGCTGTTCGAGAGTCTGGAACAGCTGTCTGGCTTAGATGTCAACAACCTGATAATGTTCCTGAAACGCACAGACTGGATATAGTCAGGCTGTAAATAACTGGTAAACAAGTTGGTAACGAAGATGTGGCAACAAAATGGTGCGGAAGCGCTACTTGGATTCTGGAAGAATCACCACTTAAACCAACCATGCATACGTAAATTTGAATTGCTTAAAAGCAACTTCGGTACCAGTTTGTGTTGAGTTTAAACTTAGAACCGAATCAATGCTAACACATGGGCTGAAAAGTCCCGGACCTAACAAAGAACACCATTTTTTTTTTTGTTGTTCAAGCTTTATTCATCAACGTAATTTCCATCAAGAACAACGCAACAATTCAGTGCCACTCTAACAGTTCAATACCACTTTTGTAGAACAATTTATCTTTTGTCTCAAAATAGGCCTCAGTTTCAGCGATAATCTCTTCATTCGAGCGAAATTTCATACCGCCGAGGATTTTTATTAGGTCTGCGAACAGATAGTAGTCACTTAACGTCAAATCTGACGAATACGGTGGATGTGGGAGTAATTCGAAGTTCGATTCATATACCTTTGTCATTGTTTTGATTGACTTGTGACGGTGCTTTCTCTTGATTAAACAAAATAGTCGCGGCCGCGGGTTGGTGCGTGACTCCATTCGGAATTCACAGAGAGAACGTAGGTTCGAATCTCGGTGAAACACCAAAAATTAAGAAAAACATTTTGCTAATAGCGGTCGCCCCTCGATAGGCAATGGCAAACCTCCGAGTATATTTCTGCCATGAAAAAGCTCCTCGTACAAAAATATCTGCCGTTCGGAGTAGGCTTGAAACTGTAGGTCCCTTCATTTGTGGAACAACATCAATACTCATGCCACAAATAGGAGGAGGAGCTCGGCCGAATACCCAAAAGGGTGTACGCGACAATTATATATATATAATATATATAAATATATAAACAAAATAGTGAGCAAACATGGCACCTACTTTGAACAGAGTTTTTTCATATTCAGATGTTCATGCAATATAAAGCCAACACGTTTTTTTGGTATTTTTACGATGTCAGCTAACTCACGCAAGTTCACTTTTCGATCATTTAAAACGATTTTGAGGATTTTTTTTGATGTTTTCTGATGCCATTGGACGTCCACTGCGTTGTGCATCATCGGTGTCTGTACAACCACGTTTGAAGTCAGCAAACCGTTATTTTATGGATGTTTCTGATAGAGCGGGGTCTCCATAATACTTTTCAGCCATTTCTCCGCATGAACGGTAATTTTCCCCATTAAAAAGCAGTGTAAAATTAAAACACGAAATTCTTTTTGATCCATTGTTTTGAAAATAACAAAAACAGCGTCACTCTTAGCACAATAACTCACGAACTGATGAATAGCTGTCGTTTTAAGGCTTGCACTAGCTGTGGAACAACATTAAGACGCACACCACAAATAGGAGGAGGTGACCGGCCAAACACCTAACAGAAGTGTTCGCGCCAATTATGTTTTTTTACGAGGTGAATATAATAAAACTAGTGCCATCTATGTGTTAGGTTCGGCACTTTTTAGCCCATTTGTTGGAAACCTCGTACTAATTCGACTATGATTCAAATAAGCTAAAAGGAAAAACCTCTGTTTAAAATAAATAAAACCCATTTCATTTTATTATTTAAAAATAGTCGCGCGGCTTACAATCTAAGATTAAAATTACGAATTGTAAAGGGTTAAGAATCGACATTTCATTCGTAGCTCAAAAGAGAGAAATGGTGAGGTCATATCTATATCTATATACATACATACATACCTTGTTGAATATTGTTTAGGGTTGCCCAAATTTTAGAAATCATTAAAAAAGTTTGCGTTAAATTCGGGCGATTGCTTTACAACAACGGGAAAATTAACGAAAAATTCTTCTAAAAGGCGTACCACATTTCAAACGGGAATGTTATCATAATATTATAGAATAAAACAGTATACCCTGCAGGAAAACCTTAACTTGTAAAATAAATAGAATCTAGTTTATAACTAGTTAATTTTTTTTAATGTTTATTTCTTGGTCTACAAAGGTTCTTATGGACTTCTAGATGAGGTAAACAATTAATATAAACATTGAAGTAAAACACATTTAAATTAATTTTAATATTATATAATTTTTAATTATAGTTTTCTGGGATAGGTATTACTATAAATGCTTAGTAATCCAATAGGTGGCATTCATAGGATTAATTGTAGAGCAAGGCAATCGATAAAAGGCCAATGGAAAGGGTAGCGGTTACCAGCAGCGAAGTGAAAAGGAATGTTAACTAATCACGATTTCGTAAAAGTATAGTATTTCAGGATCGTAAGGTTTCCCTGCAGGGTGCACAAGTCCATCTGTGTGTATGTACTCGTATGCATAAGCAAAGAGAAATCCACCTTTTAATATATGTATAAAATATTTGTTATGCATTTTTGTGTTCAGGGGGATGAAATCCTACATGCATTCTAATGGCAGCTTGGCTCTCGTTCGACCCATATGTGTTGTTATAGCAGCGGCAACACTTTATGAATAAACGATTGCGCCAAATTAATGAATAAGCTGCTGATTAAGTAAATTTCGTTTGTATTGGTGGTAGGTGCAAAAACACATAGTATGTGCATATATGCGTTTATATGTATATATGTATGTGAACACCTGCCCGATTATCGTTTAAACCATTTGAAATTTAGTTGGTATTTTGTGAATAAGTGCATATAAAGGGTTTTCCAATAAGAGGTGTTATTTTGATAAAATACCAATGGTTTCGTTGCTTGTGGGGCACGTAGCGCCGTCTTATTGAAAATAAACCTTGTCCAGATCAATACCATCCAATTTCGACCATAAAAAATCGTGAATCATCTCTCGATAGCGCAATGCATTCACCATAACTGTTGCTCCAGTTTCATTTTCGAAAACGTACCATAAACCGCACCAAATAGTACGACGTTGAGGATAGAGAAACCTTTCAATAATAACTCAGCCCTCTGAGCCCAAGATCCGACAATTTTGCTTGTTGACGAAGCCACCGAGGTGGAAATGAGCCTCATCACTCAAAATGATTTTTCGATGGAATTCCGGATCCTTTTCATGCATTTCAACGACCCACTCAGCAAAGACTCGACGTTGTTGATTGTCGGCCGGCTTGAGTTCTTGTGTTAACTGGACTTTATAAGCCTTAAGACCCAAATCTGTATGCAAAATACGGTGTAATGACGTGGAATGGAATGCCTAATTCCACAGAACGACGAGGAATGGACAAACCTGGGGTTTCTTCAACATTTTCGGCTACAACAACACTATTTTTGGCTGTATAGTTGTATAGTTTTGTCCCTACAGCTCGAATTTTTTCACCAATTTCTATATTGCGGTCCGACAAGGTGCTTCACGATGGCCCAAAAATGTTCGAGTTTTACGAACCGTCTCTGCCAAATTTTCACCATTTTTATAGTGAATTTTAATCATTTCAATGCGTTGTTTAAGCGTGTATCGTTCCATTTTTATTAATGGCGTAGTTTCTACTTGTTAAATATCAAAAAATGACAGCTTCAAAAGTGATATCTACCGAAATAGCGGGCTATTCAAATAACACCTATTATTGGAAAACCCTTTACATAGATGCACATACAGATATGTATGGCCCTTAAAAGAGGTCCCCACGTTCATACGGAAACTGTTTTTAAATTAATAACACTGTGTGACAAAAAAAAAATTAAATATACTTTTATGGAGACCTAGCACAACTTGTGGGTATAGAAAAACTAAAAAAATGGTGTAGGAGAAATTTCCAATACACCCCCAAAATCTCATTTTATGGCCATAAAACCGTTTTTCAGTAGGTTGATGTGAACAATCACTCCGAACTTCGCCAATTTCCATCCGATTTCCAATTTGTTTTTTTAGTTCGAATGAACAAAAACAAGCCTTTTTGACAGTGTGTTGACAATTTTTCTGAAATGACAACTGACGAGACTGTAGATGGAAGTATTTGGAATATTTTTTCTTTCAAAGCACGTCCTTATTCCCCTTTAGCGTAAGTTATACCTACATACCAAATTAATAAAAAAAAAAAATAAAATCTTAAAACCCACACAACTCTATCAATTTTAATTAAATTACAGTCAAATATAGCTCATTCGATGCAAAATTAAATTTACTAATATATAAGAGGAGTGTACTAAAAAAAATCCTCAATAACGGATAATATCGGAAAAATTATGTCAAAATTGAAAAAATAGAGAAAAAATAAAAAAATTCCAAATACTTCCGTCTACAGTCTCGTCAGTTGTCATTTCAGAAAAATTGTCAACACACTGTCAAAAAGGCTTGTTTTTGTTCATTCGAACTAAAAAAACAAATTGGAAATCGGATGGAAATTGGCGAAGTTCCAATTTGTTTTTTTTGGCGAAAGAAAATATCTGCAAGGCTACATAACCTCAAATATGGGCAAAAACGGTGTTTTTTGCACTTTTAGGTTAGGATATCTCGAAATCATCATAAACCTTCGGAAATATATAGTCTGGTTTCTGGGTCTGAATGTTGGTTAAATTTTGTCGGCCTGTGTTATCCTGCTGGAAGATAAACGTTCCTCCAAGGCCTAATTTCGTTGCGCTTTCTTTTAATTTATTTTTCAAAATATTTAAATAACCATATCGGTCCATAATATTTTCGATAAATACCAAGTTTCTAACCCCGTTCACAGCCATACATCCGCAAACCATCTCAGAGTCACCTCCATGCTTCACAGTGCCGGTCATATTGTTTGGATCCAATTCCGCGTTAACTTTTCTCCAAACACAGATACTGATCTCACACTCATCAGAAAATATGACTTGATTCCAAAACGTTTGGTCATATTTTTCATGATCTTTTGCGAATGAAATCCGTTTACTCCGATTGACACTACTCACGAAGGGCTTTTTCCTAACATTGCGCCCATGATAAACAGCGCTATGCAAACCCGGGGAATAGGTTGGGTGCTAAATTGTTTTCCAGTCTCATTTTCAACTTCAGATTTCAATTTGGGGGCACTTATTGTGTTTGTCCTGATTTTCCGTACGACTAAGCTTTTTTCTCTGGGGCTTAAGAGCGGCGGACGCCCACAACGCTCTTTATTAGTGGTGCTTCCCGGACTTTTATATTTATTCACAATCTTTTGAACTGTAGCAAAACTCCTATATATCAAACGACCGATTTCTCGCAATGATTCCTTGTGATAATTTATAATCAGTTTTTTTAAATCATCAGAAAGCTCTTTTCCTCTTGGTGCCATTACTAAAAATATCGCAAAAATTAATACAAAACGTACTTCCCAAAATTTTTATACTCACTTTAATTATTTCCTTTTAATAGCTTTAACTTTTTTAATCAATACGTGCAGGGTTCAAAAATTGTGGCCAATGATCACATCTCTCTTGCATTTCAACTAGTAATATCATACTTCCACGAGCTTTACAAACTTTGGGACATTCGTTCTTGGAACACCAAGTATTTCTGCAACGCCAGCGTGCCATTCTTAACGTATAGATGCTTACCACCGCGTGTCACATATTTTTCTGTTAGGAAGCGTATTCTCTTTTGCCAATATCGTTTGTACCTGTTGCACTAAACCCAAAGGGCATCACCGAAAAGGTATACGGGTAAGAAGCCGATTCAAATAAAGATTACTTCTAAAGGCAGAAATTTAGTAAGCCCCAAAACAATTGATAGACCATGACCTAAAAGTGTCAGATAGTTCAAAGTGTCAAAATAGTTCAAAGTCAATGGCTTATCCACTAATGGATAACCATTCGGTTATCAGTATAGTGAGAAGTAACTGAAAGAGCAAATTGGTCCCATCGCACCATGTCTGTTATGAGCTGAACTCTCCAAGGCTTTCGAGTTCATCATCACCATTTTTTTAGTTTTACAGCATACGCGACGTAAGAATCAAATGAGCATTTATTGTACTCCGACGGAAAATAGTACTTTAGGAAAGCTAGATGTCTAGTGAAAAGAGACTTCTGTTTTTTGCACTAATGCCTTCTCTTTTGCATTTAAAACCCTGAAAGCTGTGCAACATAACAATCAAACTAAAATCGCTGCTTCCAAAAAATGTTCGAACTCACCGGGTAAGTTCCGTTCCTCGTTAAGAATACTAATTCTCTGCTATTTGGCGCATGTTTCAGAAATACACTTCTTTTGCTTCAGTTCCAGTAGAACATAATAAATTCGACATGGTCAAGCTATAGAGTGTTGAATTTTTCATCCCTATTCAGCAGGTCAGAGTGGTCACTAAGTTAGCATTCCCAGGGCTGCCTTAGTAATCCACTAATCTTTTCATGGCAAAATCTAATTCTCTATTTTTTCGTTCCTGAAGCTCAGCAACTTAATTAGTGTCGCTATGCGGTTAGTTGAAAACATGCTTTCCTCTTCTAGGAAAATCCTAGAAAGTCTTCCTAGACCTATTTCCCTTATGCTATTAGTCGGGAGTTCTTCGCTGCACATATATACAGTCTGTCTGATGGAAGCGTGAGCGCCATTGCTTAGAAACTATTTCACCGATCCAATTCTCACAAACTGCGGTGTATGGGCAATATACGCAATATATTCAATAAAATGTATAAGTATAGTTAGCATTATTAGCTACAGGGGCTTCGCAGCGTCGGGTCAGAGGTTAAGTTAGGTTAGCCAGGTTGGTTGTATAAGACAAGACACTCGGTGGCCCTAAGGCCCATTGTGATACCTGCATTTGATTTCCATCCCCTGTGTAAGTTGCTTAAACCACTTAGATCTTTTTAAGAAGAAATTTTGAAATTTGAAATTTTGAAAATTTTCTAGGTCTTCAAAGACATAATCGCCAAGATATGTGGTACGGTTTCTTTGAAGTGCAGGTCATTTACAGGGGAGGCGTTCTACCAACTCAATTCCTACTTCATCTCCACAACTCCTGCGCAAGTCATTGTGAGGTACACCAATTCTACTGGCTAAGGTGCCAATAGTGCAATGACCCGTTACAACACCTGCGAGGACGCTGGCAGTTGATCTTTTAAATCAGACCAGAGCGCTTTGAAGTTAGTAGTCAGATACCACCTTCTATTGGTTTTCGCGATTACGCTCAAGTAAATCCCAGTTCACAGTTCGTTTAGAAAAATGCTTGTGTCGTCTACCACTCGCTGAAGGTCAAACTCAGAGTCTTTCCTTGAACAATCCTCAGCTCTTTCGTTTACCTCCTCCCCAGAGTAGCCGGGGACCCAACAAAGTGTTGTTGGATAAGTGAGAGTGACCTCCTGCATTCTTTAGCACAGCTTGAATTGATGCTCGCTGAGACCAGTATTTTGATCGCTTCTTGACTACAAACAAAAATGGTAAGGTTTGCCGGAGGTAGTCTTACTGTTTTTGCTGCTTTGTCTATAGTGTATATTCCAGCTGGACCGACACTACACCGGCTTGGGAATCTAAAGGAGCAATTTAAGGATATTTGTTCCGAGTACACTCCCGATCCAGTGTCACTGTCCATCTTTGGGCCGTCAGTATAAATACGGTGGCCATTATCATTTGACTAGACTTTGGTCTGCCAATCCTTTCTGTAGGGTATTCGTATTTTATAGTCTGTGCTCAGATCTATCTGGGAACCAGATAGTTTGTTTTCGATGACTCTGGCAAGTGCTCTACAGATAGTAGAACTGATGCATGGCCGTGCGTGTTTTCTGTTACCATGCCTGCTTCTTTAATCCTAGAAGCAGATTTGGCCGCTATCCTTTAACATATGTATATATCAATGGGTACCATATGTAGGATCACTTCCAGCGCCACTTGAGGCGACGATCGGAGCGCACCTGTTATTCCTACACAAGCTATTCGTTGGACTTTTACGAGATTCTTCAGGTAGGATTGTGTCTGCACTGCGTCACTCCACAAGAAAGTTCCATAAGTCAAAATGGGTCTGATGATCATATTGTTCGTTAAGTGGTTTATTTATGGTTTCAGACCCCCATTTTTTGCCAAATGTTCTCTTTCAGATAAAGAGGGCAATACAAGCTGTCTCTATCCTCCTATCCAGAATTATACCAAGTATCTTATATGAGCCCGCTTATTCGAGAGAAACTTCCCTTTCATCAGGGTAACTACATCGTCCGTATGAGTAACTATCTCGATCCTTTTCTTGCTAAGACTAAGTTCCACAGTAACGGCGAGATAAATAGATCTTTTACAAAACTACAAACTGCATTGCAACAGAGGCTTGAGCTATGTGTATGTACTTATACAAGTGTTTAGCTTATCTCGCAACTCGTTGCTGAGATTTCGGATATGCATGAAAGGGAGTTGATATAAACGTAGTAGGGTTGTCTTTTATATTTTGCGCCTGTGCAATACTACGTTTTTAGAGCTCATTTTTACCAAAAAGTTTGGATTTTTTTGCATAAATTCACTTACGAGCTTTATTTGTTCTTTCTTCAGTGAGTTGAAATATCATCTCGCCCAAAAGATGGAATGAGGTCGTGAAAATGTTCATGCGATGATTTATTATGATTTTCGATGAGGATTATCGAGGCAGGAGTGTATCGATCAACTTACTTCGACGTTTGGCGTTAAAGCACCACACTTAGCCACTATGAAACGCCGGTACAACGAGGTCAACCTTGGCCGTCGATCTTTGCAAAATGAATTTCATGAAGATCGTCCAAAAACAGTTGTTGTGCCTGAAACAAGCGATGCTGTGTGTCAATTGATAACGCAAGACCACCATGTGACATATCGTGACAAGGAGGCATTAGTGGGATCACCGTACATTCAATATTGAATGACGATTTGGTCGTCATGAGGATTTGTTTTGGTTGGATACCGCATAATTTGAAAATTGTCCAAAAAAGGACTTGAGTCAAGTGGTGTAAAGGATATGTTGAAGAAATTCAGCCGCGGTGGCTTACAGCACGTTTATGACATCGTAACAGGTTATGAATCTTGGATCTATGCTTATAAGCCGTAAACGAAACAGTAATCGGCAGTATGGGTGTTCCAAGATGAATTTAACCCAACTAAAGTTGTTCGCGGAAGAAACACCTCAAACCAAATGGTCACCTATAGCGCTGTCTTAAGAAAATCTGGTCATGTGGTAGCTGCTCCACTAGAGAAACTTGTAACAATCAATTCTGAGTGGTACACAACCATTTGTTTGCCAGAAATTTTCGATGAATTGAGGAAAATCAACCGCCGAAGAGAGTACTTGAACACTCGAAATATTGAATTAACTGGGCATCCATCTCACAGCGCTAATTTGGCATCTAGTGACTTCTTTTTGTTTCCGAACATCAAAAATAAAATGTAAGATTTGCGAGGTGTTTTTCAAAGCCTGAAGCTGTTAAAGCATTTAAACACCTCGTTTTTGAGGTATCCACTCCTGACTGGTAAAAGAAGTTTGAAAATTGATTCAAGCGAATGCAGAAGTATATGGAGTGTAGAAGAATATTTTGAGAAACAATAAAGACATTTTCCTTATTACTTTACTGTGTTTTCAATATTGGCGTCAAAATAAAAATGGCAGCCCTCGTAAATATTATACTTACCTCTCTTCCGCTGAACAATAATTGCGCTCATCATGCCCTTTTTATTTGTGCATATGGCACAAAAACACGATGACAAAATCCAAAAGGAATTCAACGAATTCAGGTATAGGTATATATGCATATATATATATAATTGGCGCGTATACTCTTTTTCGGGGTTTGGCCGAGCTCCTCCTCTTATTTGTGGTGTACATCTTGTTGTTGTTCCACAAATGAAGGGACCTACAGTTTCAAACCAACTCCGAACGGCAGATATTTTTTATGAGGAGCTTTTACATGGCAGAAATACACTCGGAGGTTTGCCATTGTCTGCCGAGGAGCGACCGCTATTAGAAAACACTTTTTCTTAATTTTGGTGTTTCGCCGAGATTCGAACCTACGTTCTCTCTCAACGAATTCAGGTACTGAGGCTAAATCGCCTAACATGTCTTAGAGCTTTCGAGCAAAAAAGCATGAAAAAAGTAAGCAAAATATTTGTGTGGCTAAAATTTGATTGGTAAAAAGTTAAAAAAAGTTAAAACTACTTTTGGGGTACTCACACGAGAAAGTAAAAACGTGTGAGAGCCAAAAAAATTCAAAAAGCACTTTCCTTCTATGTCCGACTGCCCCTTAACAATTTTAACAAGAGCCGCTGCTCTGTTAGATTTCAATGCTGTTGTTGGGTTTTCATTATTAGCTGCTGGGATTGGTTTTTATAAGCTTTGATCTAGTTCATACAACTTCTTACATGCAACTAACTGATAATTGGAATAACATATGCACACATACACATGCATGCAGATGGATGTACGAGTATTACCAAGTTCAGTCATAAATACAAAGTTTCACCGCTAATAGCACGTAAAATACCGACCACTCTAATATCCGTTTCCATTTATCTGCAACATCAAATCGAGCAATTTATATTGTATTCAAAACGGCGAAAGTCCGCAATTTCGCAATTTACTGTCACACAATTCTAATTACAAACCATTACTCCATGCCATTCAACACCAACGCTGCACCTCACCTCTCCGCCGCAATGGATGGTTTTCGTCGCAGCACAACTGGCTACCACTTATCTACAATATCCACGTTTTTCAATACACGTAAGTGCTCATTAGCATCAGATCTCCCCTTCATCGCTTCCCCACCTACCAAATACATACATACATACACACCGACATACATATATTCCGCATTTGCACTGTAGTGAGGCAGCAAACGAGTCAGTCTGCCAACCAGCCACTGCTGTTTATTTATTCAGTCTCGATGCGAGTCAGACCCAAGTTGCTAACAGCGGCCAGAAAACGAGAAACAGGATTCATGCGCGCATGATTTCACAATCGCGCCACCGCATAGAGTGGCTCGCTGTTCGCTCACCGCTCACTATGTACATTCTACTTCTGATTCAGCGTCAGCGTCAGTCTCAGCCTCAGCTTCAGCTTCAGTTTTCATCATCACGCATCCACTTACAAATGTACATAAAAACTTACTTCGCAATATAGCCATACTGGTAACGACAGTGCTGCTTTTTTGTGCTGACTGAGATAACTTCCGGTTGATGCGATGAGATGCGATCGCAGGTCCGTGTACTAAAATGTACCAACTCAGCGCGATACCGTGTAGAAATATGTATGTATGCGGAGAATTAGTGAATGTTTGAGTGTCTGTGAATGGCTCTTGTCCCGAATTCACCTAATGATGCCCAAACATACGCGGGGCTTCTTTCGCGTTCATTATTTCCACAAACGCGCACCGACAGGTCAGGTTTCAATTCCCTCCTTGTTAGTGCTATTCGCGTTGGGGTACTTATTATTTCGTCTTCTGTGCGCATGTTTTTAATATTATTCGTTTCGATTAACTTATTCGTTTCACCATTCCATCACGAAGCTTTAATATTATACTCCTTGTGGCAATCACAGGTTTACTCATACTGCGTGCCTTTAATTACTGGGATCCGAAGATGGTATCTCGTAAATATTTTTGCAAATATACATACATACATAAGCACTATATATCAACACTAGCAAACCCGGCCCCCTTCGCTGGGCACACTAAAATAGAATAGATATGGTTTAGAACAGAAAATATATGATTTTCATATTATTTATTTCTTTATTCTTTATTCAAGCGCTTTGGCATAAACAATATTTTTTGTTTTTCTATTTGTTTTTGAGTAAATATAAAATATAAATTGAAAATCAGGAAAAAAGATGATTGTTTTTAAATGTCAAATCAACGCATATGAATAAACAATCGTCTTTTTTCCTGATCCATTGGAGCTTTTTTAACCATTATCCATTTATATTTTTCAAAAAAAAAAACGAAAAAAATTTTTTTTTCACGAACACATAATTTCATTCGAATTTCACATTAAATTCTCAAATTTCGTAAGAAATTATTCACTGTTCCAAAATCCACTCCAAAAAAATTCACAAACAATTTTTACATGTTGCACTTACGTTTTTTCCTTATGGCATCCAAATCAGAAAGAAATATAGACCCATTGTAACTCACACTGTCAATTTGACAGTTCAGTTCCGCCCCAAGCGTTAAAAAAGTAAGCGACATTATGGATGGTTCAAAAGAACGCTGTACCCGTTGCCAGTGCTCCGAATTACAACCAAACTTTACGAAACCCATTTTCAATACTTACTTAACAATGTGCGTAAGTTTGGTTTAATTCGGTGCAAAGACACGGCGGGTCCACGTTTTGGCATATATTTCGAGACCCTAGTCATCAATAGGTATGAAAATTACCCCGTATTAAAGCACTTATCAACAGCTTTCATTTGATACCCATATTGTACATACACAACCAAAGGTTACCCGGGTCCACGTTTTGACCTATATCTCGAGACCCCAGTCACGGAGCGGCATGAAAAATACTCTGTACTAAAGCATTCACCAACAGCTTCAATTTGATATCCATATTGTACAAACACATTCTAGGCTCCACGTTTTGGTCTCTATCTCGAGACCCTAGTCACGGAGTGGCATGAAAAATACTCTGAACTAAAGCATTCACCAACAGCTTCCATTTGATACCCATATTGTACATACACATCCGAAGGTTACCCGGGTCCACGTTTTGACCTATATCTCGAGACCCTATCTACCAATAGGTATTCAAACTATACGGAAATCATCTTCAATATCTACTTAACAATGTGTGTAAGTTTGGTTTAATTCGGTTCAAAGACACGGCGGGTCCACGTTTTGGCATATATTTCGAGACCCTAGTCATCAATAGGTATGAAAATTACCCCATATTAAAGCACTTATCAACAGCTTTCATTTGATATCCATATTGTACAAACACATTCTAGGGTCCACGTTTTGGTCTCTATCTCGAGACCCTAGTCATGGAGCGGATGGAAATACTCTGAACTAAAGCATTCACCAACAGCTTCCATTTGATACCCATATTGTACATACACATCCGAAGGTTACCCGGGTCCACGTTTTGACCTATATCTCGAGACCCTATCTACCAATAGGAATCCAAACTATACGGAAACCATCTTCAATACCTCCTTAACAATGTGTGTAAGTTTGGTTTAATTCGGTGCAAAGACACGGCGGGTCCACGTTTTGGCATATATTTCCAGACCTTAGTCATCAAATTACCCCGTATTAAAGCACTTATCAACAGCTTTCATTTGATACCCATATTGTACATACACATCCGAAGGTTACCCGGGTCCACGTTTTGACCTATATCTCGAGACCCTATCTACCAATAGGTATCCAAACTATACGGAAACCATCTTCAATACCTACTTAACAATGTGTGTAAGTTTGGTTTAATTCGGTGCAAAGACACGGCGGGTCCACGTTTGGCATATATTTCCAGACCCTAGTCATCAATAGGTATGAAAATTACCCCATATTAAAGCACTTATCAACAGCTTTCATTTGATACCCATATTGTACATACACATCCGAAGGTTACCCGGGTCCACGTTTGGACCTATATCTCGAGACCCTATCTACCAATAGGTATCCAAACTATACGGAAACCATCTTCAATACCTCCTTAACAATGTGTGTAAGTTTGGTTTAATTCGGTGCAAAGAGACGGCGGGTCCACGTTTTGGCATATATTTCCAGACCCTAGTCATCAATAGGTATGAAAATTACCCCATATTAAAGCACTTATCAACAGCTTTCATTTGATACCCATATTGTACATACACAACCAAAGGTTACCCGGGTCCACGTTTTGACCTATATCTCGAGACCCCAGTCACGGAGCGGCATGAAAAATACTCTGTACTAAAGCATTCACCAACAGCTTTCATTTGATACCCATATTGTACATACACGTCCGAAGGTTACCCGGGTCCACGTTTTGACCTATATCTCGAGCCCTATTTCCAAAATAAAATATAATCCATGTTACTCGTGGATAATGTAGCTTTCGAATGGTGAAAGAATTTTTAAAATCGGTCCAGTAGTTTTTGAGCCTATTCGTAACAAACAAACAAACAAACAAAGTTTTCCTCTTTATAATATTAGTATAGATAAACATTTAGTTCCTTCAAAAAACTACATATTTGCTGATTTGAGGTAAGTACTAAGGTCGAAGCTTGCAGAATTTTATGTATTGTATTATAACTCAAGAAAAAGGCCTCGTATTTTAAATTGAGGCAAATGCTGAAAATATGCTGGAGCAAACTATTTTATTACAATATAACATAAATTTCGAGAGCTAACTCTGAGAGGCGTCATGTAGCAAAAGGAATAAATTGTCTGGTCTTCTCTAACCAAAATAACTTCAGTATCCCTGCTGAAGGCAAATGAAGAACCTGGCAGTTTTTACAGATCACAAAAATGCGTTACCTCTCGGCAGTCAAGAATCAACCGCCTTAATAAACATTACATTATTTTATTATTTACAGATACCTGTAAAATTTAGAAAAAAAAATTTGTTTTTCAAAAAATGTTAATATAATTCTTTAAGAATATGTCAAAAAATTTTTAGAATGTAAATTTCACTATTTCTTATATTATAGGTCGTCAACCGTGTCGACTCTTATCTTTGCGTTCGAGCGCTGGGAGAGATATAGGTATGTAATCAAACTTTATACGCGTTTTTCTCAAAACTATATTTTTCGAATGGCCGTACATGATAACTCGAAAAGTTATTAACCGATCTCCCTCAAATTTTGCACACATCTTTTTTATGATATTACTTTCTATGTGAATTTACAATTTGAAAATTTTTCGAAAAAATAATTTTTTCGAAGCAAAAATAGTAGGAAAATTCGCCTCAAAGTTAATTTTTTTTAAGCATTTTATTCCGCGAATTTTTAGTTTTTGTATTCTGGTCACTGACGCCGATGCTACAATGCCCGCCGTTTGAGAAGCCCCGCTGTGACCTTCCTGGAAAAATTAAGGGTACATCCGCATTTTAAATGATTAAAATTAAAAAAAAAATTGTATTATTTTAATGTATAAGTAAACTGTATGCCAATTTTGAAAAAAATATATTGACTTCTTCATTTTAAATAATTTTAATAAAAATCAAGAAAAATATGGCCGTTTGCAGGTATCTGCTCCCTTAAATACAGGGTGGCTGATGAAAGCCGCTACCAAAAAAAAATTGAATAACTTTTTTTCTTTTTAAGTTATCTGTTCCATTTTTGTTTTAATTTGCAGATTGATCTTTAAAATTTATTAAAACGGATAACTGGGACACGCAAACAAGAATTTGGATAGTCCGCCGCTATCACGCACTGGAGTCCGTAGTTTTGGTACAGAGAGAGTACAGGCGGATGTTTGGCGGCGATCCCCCGAGCAGATGGACCATAATGAGACTGGTGAATAATTTTGCTGAGCAAGGAACAGTCGCAAGAAGGCCTTATCATCGAAACCCACCAGTTCGGACGGAGGAAACGATCGCTGCTGTAGCTGCAGCTATACAAAGCAATCCAAGGGTTTCAACAAGAAGCTTATCTGCTCAACTTGGTATCAGCCGACAGTCTTTGCAAACAATAATGCACAAAGATTTAGACTTATTTCCCTACAAAATTCAAATGGTTAACAAACTGAATGCAGCAGACTTGCCGATTCGCTTGGAATTTTGCCAGAAGATCCTGCAAATGGTGGAAGAAGACCAAAACATGTTAAACTGCCTTTTCATGTCTGATGAGGCCCATTTCGATTTAAACGGCAATGTGAACAAACAAAATTGTCGAATATGAGTACTTCTAACCCACAGATACTCCACGAGACGGAATTGCATCCTCTTCGCGTGACAGTGTGGTGTGCGGTTTCTTCACGCTGTATTGTGGGGCCTTATTTTTTTGAAGAAAATGGTCACACCGTTGCGGTTACTGGAGACCGTTATTTGAAAATGCTGAAAGAATTTTTCTATCCAGAACTACGCCGAAAGAGAATTCCTTTCAACTCTGTGTGGTTTCAACAAGATGGGGCAACGTCTCACATAGCCCAGACTGTTATGACAGAGTTGCGACGAAAATTTCCCAATAAACTGATTTCAAGAAACTCCGAATTTCGTTGGCCCCCCAGGTCGCCTGACCTTACTGCACCTGTCTTTTTCTTGTGGGGTTTATGTAAACAAGAAGTTTATAAAACAAAGCCAACAAATTTGGATGAACTAAAACAATCCATTTGGGCAACAATTCCGGCTATTCCTGTCGCAACTCTCAAAGCAGCAATGAACAACTTTTTACTAAGATGCCGCACTTGTGTCAACGAGCATGGGGGGCATTTAAATTCAATTATTTTTAAAACTAGTTAAGCTACATTTAATAAAATTTAATGACCTTCAACTTGAAAAAAAAAAATAAATGAATTCCATACACTAAAAAAAAAGTTATTTGAATTTCTTAATGTAGCAAAATTCATCAGCCACCCTGTATTTTAATGTTAGACATAAAATGCCAATGATGTTAAATTGAAAGGCGTTGGCGGACATTTGATCTCGTAGTTACGTGAAATAAAGCGTCCTGGTAACTTGGTTCGCAATAGGGCCAACATTTTATGCTCTGTGTGGTAAGTAACACCATCCTGTTGAAGCCATATATTGTTCGAGTCCATGTTCAGGATATAAAAAGCTCGTTATGGCATACATATGTCGCGCTAACGTTCATCGTTCACCGTAACTGTGTTACCGGCATCATTTTTGAAGATGCAATGACTTAGCCAGCCCAAAAGTTCACAGTACACAGAGAGTTGTTGTGGATGCATAGCTTTTTTTAATGACATGTGGACTTTTAGTACCCGAAATCGGCAGTTTTACTTGTAACGTATCCGTTTAAGTGAAAATGTGTCTTATCGCTCAATGCGCAATTCGCGAAATACATTTTTTGCCGTTTTCATAAAGAGCTTGCGCGTTGTTCTACTGAGTATCGCTCCATGACTAAATTTGTTAAAGCCTATACGTGTTGTTTGAAAAATATGTAGAAAATAATTTAACATACAACAAATAATAGCTGTCAAAGATCTGCAACACCCTTGAATGTTCTTTTTCTTGATTGGCGTGATAATCGCTTACGCGGTTTTGGCCGAGTTTAAGAAAGCGCGCCAGTTGTTTCTTTCTCGTGCTAACCGCCGCTAGTTGAACAAGCCAAGTCCTGCTCCACTTGATCTTACCAACAAAGAGGAGTCCTTACTCTTCCTCTGCTACCATCAGCTGGTACCGCAGCGAATACTTAATCGGAGCATTTGTATCCATTCGGACGACATGACTCCGCCAGCGAAGTCGCTGGATCTTTATTCGCTGCGCTATGCTCATGCTGTCGTAAAATTAAATCTCAGCTGTTCAAAAATCTTCCGCAGTATCTTTCGCTCAAACACTCCAAGGGACGTCTCATCGGATGTTGTCATCGTCCACGCTTCTGCGTTATACGTTTGGACGGGCATGATGGAGTGTTAGTTTTGTTCGTCGAAAAAGAACTTTATTAGTTAATTGCCTACTTAGTCCAAAGTAGCACTTGTTGGCAAGAGAGATTCTACGTTGGATTTCAAGGCTGACATTGTTATAGGTGTTAATTTTGGTTCCTAGATTAACGAAGTCTCTTACAACCTCGAAACCATAACTGTCAACAGTGACGTGGGTGACAACTGTTTGTTTGATGACAGGAGGTACTTCCTTTTGCCCTACTTCACCACCAGACCATTCACTTTGCTTCTTTGTGCAGTTTGGAGAAGGCAGAACTAACAGCGCGATTGAATCACTCTATATATTAACACTCCTTAGAGAGGACACGAAACACCAATTGATATGAAAAGTTGTTCCTGATAGCGGTAGCTCCTCGGCATGGTAATGGCAAACCTCCGAGTGCATTTATGTCATGAAAACGTTTCTCAGGTAGCATCAAAGTGTAGGTCCCTCCATTTTTAGAAAACATCAAGACACACACCTAAAATAGAAAGAGAAGCTCATCGAAATAACCAAGAAGGGTATAAACGCCAATTCTATATAATTGTACATATATCTCATTAGAAGACAATATTTTTTTTATTTCTTCTTGGTGAGTAATAGTAAATTTCAATATATAAGGTGAAGCCCAAACTAAACAAGGCTGAGCTAATATAGAAACGACAGAAGCTTTGTTCTGATAACTTCGAGTTTATTTATTGAAAATAGTCCCCTCTGACCTCGATACACTGTTTTGCGCGATCTAAAAGCTTTTTAAAAGAGTGTTTCAGGTCATTGATCGGAATGTCTTTCAGAAGGTCGGTACAAGCCTTTTGGATGGCCTCTACGGTCGGTAAACGTTTTCCTTTCATGGCCAAATGCAATTTTCCGAATAGGTAGAAGTCACAGGGAGCCATATAAGGCGCATACGGTGAGTGATTGATGGTTAAAATGCAATTTCTATTGCATCGATTGCATTATCATGCAATACGCGCCAGCTTCCTCCTTCACGGTATTCAGGACGAATTCGATGAATGCGTTGCAACACAGGCTTCAAAGGGACAAGATAGAAAATTGTATAGACGGTTTGGCCAGTTGGAACGAACTCCTTGTAATCGTAAAAACAAATGACCATTGACTTGATTTTTGACTTCTTCAAACGCGATTTGAGTGGTGGCTTCTCTGGGGCCTTCCATTCGGCACTTTGTCGCTTATTTTCAGGTTCATGTTGAAAACGCCACGTTTCATGACCAGCTACAATGTTGTAGAGGAAGTTCTCGTCTTTTCTCGCCTCTTTAATGAGGTTTTTCGAATGTTGAATTCTGAGCAATTTTTGATCTTCAGTTAACTTGTGCGGAATGAAACGAGCACAGACCTTTCCTAAGCCCAAGTGATCAGTTAAAACGCGATAAATTTACGAACAATTTCGATTGAGTTTTCGGTGATTTCTGATTTTGGGCCATCTCTGAAACGTGTAAAACACTCATGAACTCTGGCACGAGATAGACAATCATCGCCATAAACTTTGTTTATCAATTCAAATGTTTCGGTAAACGTTTTAGCAATTTTAAAACAAAATTTGGTATTAGCTCTTTGTTTGAAACTCATTTATGTATGTAGCGATGACACAAACATACTGAAACTTTAGACACAATAACTTCGCTTTTACTGGAAGTCAGCTAGGTATGTAAATTCCAACGCACTAACTCATTAAAAAGATGGCGCCGACAAAAAATTTTTATGTCGCCAGTCTTGTTTATGTTGGATTTCACCTTGTATTGCGCAAAAATTCAGTCTATATGACCCCCTGGAGCCCTATCCGCATTCGCCCCTGAACACCAATAAAGTTAACTGCGATATCCGGAACCTCTCCTGCCAGCGATTCCCACTTTGAAAAGGGTAGGAAATCAAGAAGTCAAATCCTCTCCCAATGAACAAAAATCAAACTCTATATGCATACTTGATTAGTCACATGAAAAAGCGAAGCGAAACCGAACTAAACTTTTGTGGTCGAACATGACCGAAGCCGAAGCCGGAGTTCGGTCGTTTTCTAATTACAATCTTCTATGTACAAATATACATTATTGGATGTATAAAATAGAGATGGAATAGATTTCAAATGGACAGCTCTTCCGAGACACGAATGTTAGTAGAGTGTTCATCTAATATCTGACAAGAAGTAAACTTAGGTTAAAGTAACTTAGAGATTCACAGACAAATCTGCATGCCCCCTGCTAGCTGCGATGGCCCCTGAGTCTTTTCAGTATCAAACCAAAGGGTGATCAGATTCGAGGTACTTTTTAAAATTGGGTATTTTTGACAGATCACGCGTGTTTACTGTCAAACAAAATATGTACATAATTTTTTTCAGTATTCATTGGTATTTCATCATGCCAAGACTTACGTCTCAACATCGTTTACAAATCTTACAATTGCATTACGAAAATCGACGCTCTATGAAAAGTGTTCATCGCGCGCTCAGGCCAACTTATGGTGCTCAGTGGTGAAGTCAATTTTTGGCTTAATGGCTGCGTTAATAAGCAAAACTGCCATATTTGGGCTGAAGAGCAACCCAAAGACATTCATGAACAGTCATTACATCCTTTGAAAATAACTGTTTGGTGCGGCTTATGGACTGGATGAATCATCGGCCTATATTTCTTCAAAGTCGAGGTTGGCGCCAATGTAACAGTGAATGGCGAATGCTATCGCGTTATGGTAAACGACTTTTTGACGTCGGAAATTGAAGCCCGTGATCTCCACAACATTTGGTTGCAAAGAGACTGCGCTACTTGCCATACATCCCGTGAAACAATGGATTTACTGCGTCGTCATACCGGTGAGCGATTTATTTCTCGTCTCTCGATTGGCTGCCAAAGTCGTGGGATATCACACCTTTGGACTTTTAGTTGTGGGGTATGTCAATACTAAATTCTTTGTGGATAAACCACCTTCGATTGAGGCATTAGAAACCAATATTACTAAAGTTATTCACAGATACCTACCGAAGTCCTCCAGCGAGTCATTAAAAATTGTTGTTTACGGATGGCCAAATTACTGTGCAGTTGCGGCCAACATTTGAAAGGGATTAACATTGAAAAATAAATGTCATGAATGGTTCTACACAAAAGTAATACCGATCGCCCAGTCAATTTGAGTTTTCATTGTTTTATTTCAATTTAAAATCCGATACCTCTAAACTGATCACCCTATGCTTCATTTTCAGCATATTATTTTATTATTTATTCAAGATTGAAAAGAGAAAAATTAGAGATAATGTTCATAAAAAGCAGTTGAACTAAACCAGCTGGAACAGTTCTTCCAAACATTTTTTTTTGTTTTTGTTTTACGCAAATTGCAACCCACACTCTCCAATTATTATTTTTTTGTTCAAATTAACTGTCTGATGCTTCACTTAAAGGCACTTACTTTTTAGGCAATTTTTCTTAGTCTCTTCTTCTAAAAGTTCTTATTCAATGGAATGAGCAGAACTAAATGGATCTCATTATTTCCACACTACGAGTAATCCAACGGCATTTTACTTAAGTTGAAGTTGTGTTAGCAAAGGGGGAGCTTCTCCCCTATTTACTCACAGTGAGTCACGGCTGAAATCGTTTGTCCCACAGTTAAGCCAGTTAGGTGCATGGGATTTATGATATAATTCTCTCAAGGGAATACCACAGATTTGTATTTATGCATGTGATATGAACGCACATTTGTAAAAGAAGTTTATTTTTATATTTTATACTTTAGAGAAAATGTATGTAGTCATATACATATACGAGTATGTTTATATATGTACGTAAATAATACATATGCATATAATAAACATTCTATGCGACGATAGCAATTGTTCCTCTTTCAATCAATTTACCAAATGTTCGGAACTAGTAATAAATCGACAGATTAGAGTTAGTACGCTCTATATCCTTTTCTGGATGGTTGCTAACCAGTGTTAAATTCGAATATTTTATAAAAGATCTGTGGGCGGGATATGTGCTTTAAAAAGTAAAGTGAAATTATAAATTTAAAATGAGCGTGTTCATCAATTTTTGTTAGATTGTTAACACTGTCACTGTCATCGAGAGACCAGTAACACGAGTAATTTCGCACAGATGATTCTATCGAGCGAACTGTGCGAAAGACTAAATCCCAACATCACTGATTTCCCCTTAATGGTGTGGTTTTAGACTTGGTAAATAAAGCATTGACAAAATATTCACAGCATGCCAAATCTTGGAAAAGACCTGCGGGAATAGACTTGACAGACATCACACCACCTCTTTGTCGATTTCCAAGCTTCCTTCTATAACAGGAAAATGGGTTGCCTATATGCTGCTATATCTGGTTTTGGTAACTTTGCAAAATCAATAAGGCTGTGTAAAGCAATACAACCAGCTCCGACAAGGTTGGAAAGAACCTCCCCGAGCCGTTTGATACCAAGTGAGGTTTCAAACAAGGCGACTGCCTATCGTGCGACGCTAAAGATGCTAGAAAAGATAATACGAGTGACAGAACTGAACCGAATTGGCAGTATTTTACAAGAGCGTGCAATTACTGGCATATACCGATTATTTCGCCATCATCGGCCTTAACAACGACACTGTTAGATTTACCATTTCTAATCTGAAAAAACGAAGTATCTTCTGTCAGCGCATTCGCGCCTAACCAACCCCGTCACTGTTGGCAGTTATAAAACTAGAAAGTGGAGGACATCGTCCAATTGGGTCAACAGGACGTTAGCCTTGAAATTAAAGGAAATCCCTCTTTCACCTGCTACTTTGGACTCAGTAGGCAATCGAGTATTAAAATCCTCTCTCGACGAACAAAACGCGCTCCTTATAAGTCCCCCATCACGCCCGTCTAAAGATCCACAGGCTCCGCAGGCTAAGTCATGCCCTCCGAATGAATACAAACGCGCCGGCTCCGAAAGTATTTGATACGATGTCCGAAGGTGGAGCCACAGGAACCAGTAGGTCTGCACTGCATTGGATGTGTCAAGTGAAGAAGAACTTGGTTCCACTTGGTTTTTGTAACTGACATCGGTTACCAAGCGAGGGGAACGACTGGCGCGTTTTGTTGCTCGCGTCCGAAATCGCGTAGACGGTTTCTGCGTCAATGAAGAAGATTAATTTTTACTTAAAGGGGATCCTCTATGTTGTCCAAAACCCTTGCAAGATAATCAGCCCTTTCAGGCAATTCATCGCAGACTGTTTTTCGTAGAAACTAAGAAATTGTAATCATACAATTCGAATAGCTCCGAAAGTACATTCGAAATTCGTAGAGTAACATTCACTGAATGCACTCATAACGTCAAATTTTAGAGTTTTGTGCAATTTTTCTACGACGATGTGTGACTAGCGAACCAATCTGTATTAATCCTGTATTAACTAAACTATAAATAAAAAGAAATTTTTTAAGTTATGTACTTTTATGTGACTTTCACAGGTGTAAAGTTGTAACAACACGCCAGCAGTATGTCACTTTGTTGGAGGGGAAATCAATTATTGCATTGATACTGCCTTCGAGTTGTAGTAGAGGAATTTTTCTTTAGTGGGGGAAATAATTTTTATGTGTGTCCCATCCACACACAAAATGATGACAGGAAATCTATATTTTTGATGTAATTGCATTTGCCGTTTTTCATTGGCACTCATGTCGAGATTTACCCACTGAGGACATAATCGTGTTTGTAGTGACGCCAATACGTCTTTTAGCGCATAGCTAAATGTCGCCTACCCCATTGGCATGTCGATATCTTTGCCAACTCTGTGCTGATGGCCTCCCTCCGCAAGAAACCATGAAACAGAGGATAGTCGGAGAACTGGAGTTAAGCACGACGACCTTGCTGAGCTCGCGCTGTCTTCAATAAAACTCAAACGTATATAAATGCAGCTTTATTTAACCGATAATTTTTGTTAAACCTGTTTTAAACCGTATTTAAGTAAACTTTTTCTTTAATAAAAAGCAAAGCACTTACATTGGTTCCATATCAAGAGGGTTGCTTGCATCTTTCAATATTTTTCGCTCAATTCTGAGACTCCGTTTGCCTCTCTCACTTTCCTTCTCCATTAACACAGCCGCAAATGTCAAAGAATACATTTTAATTTGAAAATTCAGCTAACTTGACAAAACACTTAAACATTATTTGCTAAATTGTCTCGTTTACATTGAAGTGAGCTGTTGTCGAAATATCAAAATTTGGCATTTGAGTTTGGCAGCACTTTTTTCGTCTGCACATGGAACCCACGGTTACAATTTTTTCGTATTCTTAGTGGTCATTCTATGATAGGGCTGAGTATTAAATTGAATTAGACAATATGATAACTACCTTCATGTTGGAGCTATTGAAATCAGTAAGTGTCTCCAAGTGTTATATTATAGTATCTGTCGCCAATCAGCTAATTTTATAGATCATAATTCGGGTATACATTTTAAGCAAATGCGACTGATTTATTTTTGAAGAACCGATTTTTCGTTTTTAATGTTTTTTTAAAGTAAAATAATTCCGAAATGTTGTGTTAAAATTCCAAGAAAATCAGATAAATACTTACGGAGATATATGACTTTAACCGAACTAGTCTAGCTGAGGAAACTTTAAGGTTTCCTTTGGGGCACAAAAGACCATTAGGTCGAAGTGCAAACCTCATTCATTCATTAAGGTTTCCTTGACATTTTCCTACAATGGGTCGGATCTACGAACGGGGAATGATTTTTTAAAAAAACTTTTCAATTGGCAGAATGCTGAACACTACCGAGTTTAGATACTCTGGAGAACTTAGAACTTATTGCTGATATGTCACACACGCGCCGATCGCCACGTATTTCCTAAGAGGTAATGCACTTTTAATGTTTGAATAAATTCTATCAACAACTATTGAATATTTCGCAGATTGTTTCATATTAGATTACATATTGAGGAATTATCGTAGAGCATGCAGAGGTGAGCTGACTGGCATGGCATGGGTTTGTGCAAAAATCGGTCTCAACATGCTTTAGATGGATAATAATTTTTGAATGTGAAAAGAAGTAGATTATCATTTCCAAGCGCATAAACGTCGTATAGATAATTCAGTTTCCAGTGGTTAGTATAGAGGATATGCTTTCTTAGTAAATAACGAAACAAAAACCGAATTATCTGCTTTATGACTACTGATCGTGCAGCCTGGGGGTTTTCGCTTTTGACTTTACATCAGAAAACAAAGTGAATATCTATCGGCCATAATTAGGGCTCTCAGTAGAATCGCGGTTGTTATCTTTTGGCACCTTTCTCTCCCACCTTTCTCTCCCAGGAGAATTTTAGTTATGTGGAGATACAAGGTTTTTGTTAAATACAAAGGATTTAAAAAGGTCTTTAAGATGTCAATGTCTTTGAGTCTTTACGTATATGAATAATATGAACATTTTTCAAAGTCTGATCGATCCACCAACGAAAATCATTCTATCCACAACAAATAACTTTAAATAACTATTCTTTGAGTCCGACCGAGTTATTTGCAGGTTAATATTTTTATGACCGACACACGATTTTTACTGCTTCGTTCTTCAACGTTTTTGAATTTATATTTAGCCACCCATAAATCGTGAGTGGTCTTTTGCGCTTATCTTTCCGTTTCCCCCAAGTGCTCAATGAGATGGAAATCTGAAGATGGGGTTGTGGCAGCCTCATTCAATTATCTACAAACGAAGTTTTTGTTGTTTTCGAAGTATATTAAGAGCATTATCCTAAATAAATACATCCATTTGCCCATGTTCGAGTTCGAGCATGCCCAGATTCCTGTATATGCTTACTTACCGAACCTATTACCGCTAAAACATCTCCAGACCATGAGTGATCCACCACGGAATTTCATCGTTCTGTATATGTTTTCATCCTCTAAGCCAACTTGATTTTCCATCCATGACCATATGTCTTCATCTGACTCTACCCGATTATTTCAATTATAAAACCTGTTAGCTAACTATTCGACCATAACGCCATAGCCGTAATCATAACCATAGCCGCAACATTACACTTCTCGATTAGTCATGCCGTAACCATAAACAGGTGATATTGAAGTAGAATTCATGACAACATTTGCATCACGGATAATTTTCCACTCATTTCTAATATTCAAATTGTCGCAAATATCAAAACAAATGTAAAGTATTGTATTTCACGGGTGTTTACGGTTACGAGGAAAAACCAAAATTTAATAGATACATATGGTTATGGTTATGACGTTACGGTGCGGCACCTATAATCGTTTACAGTGATACCCATATGTTTGATTAGAACAGCTAATTGCTATGGTTACGGATATGGCTACGGTACGGCACCACTATTTGCAGCTTTAAGCGTGCCTTTCAGTTTCAAATGTTTTATTGTTTCCCTTACCTTAATCCGTTATATTTTACACATCTCCGAATTGTTTTGTCACTGACGTTGACTCGGTCGGCTTTTTAAGTACTTCGTTGGTTTTCACCCTAGTGTTTGAGGCTCCTAAAACGATTAGGCGTCTGGCTATTCGGTAAACTGCTGGAGATAGCTTCTGCGGACGACAAACAACGAAGTACTTTTCATAACTATAGCGCAAGGATTTTCGACAAGTTTTAACACTTTATGTAATTGGTAGATGTTCGGTGGGTAGATAGCGAGAGCAAGGGAACCCTCAGTTCCAATGGAGGACCAGGTACAGATTGGCCTGTATGCGCGTGGTACCAGTAACAGGCGGAACTTCGCAAAGTGGTAGGGCCAAATAAGAAAAAAAACATATATTCGTAATTCCAATCTTCGCATTGAACACAAAAATCGTTCGAAATTAACTATGTACTGACGTTTTCACACACTTAAGAGAACACAGGAGGTATTACAAAGATGATAGATTACGAGGTTTGGCCATCCGAAGCAAAATTGTGAAAATAACTTTATCTGTTACAACGTAACGGATTTGACAGAGAGAGATAGACGAATGAAATGAAAACCAAATGTGTAAAATGAGGTTCTTTGAATACAACCAGTCGTTCTTCAGACAGCAACGAAGTCATATGAGCACTGGCTGCCTTGATTTTTTTGTATATCCCCAATAAAATCCTAAGTTTTGCCGACCTCTGTTGTGAACAAGTCGCTGTCACGCTTCCTGTTACGTCAACAATCCTTCAAAATCGATGCTAGCATGTTAAGGGTCGGATGTTGGCCACACCTTCCATATTCTCTCCACCGTTAAATATTGCATTATCATAGTACCGCTATTCGATTTTCAGTGAATTCGATAGAATCAATCGTTGAGTTGACAGCATTTTAAGTTGTATTAATATATTTTTCTTACAAATAACTTTTTGATTTTTTTTCTTTTCCAATGTTTACTTAAGTAGGTTCATTGTGCTTTAACCCATAGCCAAAGTTACTCTCACAATCTCGCTTCGGATGACCAAACCTTGTATTCAATCATTCTGAGCAAAATCTGCTTATTTTCACACATTTCTCCCTCGCAGCCCTCTAAAATGACGTCACGGCATAAATATTTTCAAAATTCCATTTTCATCTACGTAATCTTGTATTCACATTTTTCTTTTCGTTCCATTTTTTCACTGGGTTCGTGTGATTACCCATGTCTTCTTACCTTCTATTTTGAACTACAAACGTAAACATGCCTGTGTAAACATAGATACTCGCTTGCGCAGGGGTTCTACAGGGGATGTTTCCCTGACTTACAAACTTATGCAGCAATGCTAATGCAATAAAAACACAAATGGAATTTCATTAATATTATTGATAATTTAATTCATTTATTGAAATTCATCCAGTTCCGCATCCATACGAAAATAGGTTTCTTTTTACACTTAAAACTACTGATAAATTTGATAAATTTTGTATTTAACACACACACATATATGTATGTATACACATATTTATAATTCTTCGCAATTCTAAAAATAGTATTTATGTATGTATTTGTGTGTAATATGTATGCACACATTTTTATAAAAATACAAATCACTTTTCTTTGTGAATCTTCAGTCAGGGACGGGGACAGGGTAGCTGGTAGTCTTAAGGTGGACATAGCATAACTATTATTTTATTTTACACTGCGCTTACGGCTAATCATTCTTTACATTGTATACTTTCTGTTTTAATTTTCGTTAGCGAAAACGGTGGTTACGGAACTAACAAGAAGCTTTCAAATATAAATAAGCGACTATAGTAAATAACGAAAACAAGAACCAATTAAACATAAACAAATTTCAACTTACTGATAATACTAATTTTAATCTTATACTTACATATACATAAATAGCAAAAAACAAAAAATACTTCATTTTAAATGATGACAATGATTAGGTAAAGCTAGCAAATGCATACGGAATTCAATTTCAAAAGCGCTGCTCTAATCATTTCCCACATCGCCATCTTCACCTACGCATTCACCTTCATTTGGCCTTGGTCGCATTTGTGCCGTTAGAGCTATTGCTATTACTGGCAGCAGCTGAAGTTGTACTAGTGTTGACGGGGTTCGATTTTGAGGCCGCATTGCCGCTACCTATTGCTCCTGGCGATGCTCTCGGAGCTGTGGCAGTAGCTGCTTTGCCGCTACCTACATTGGGAATATTCTCCAATGTTTTCTCAGGCGCACCATTCTTCAGTTTGTTCATGAAGTCATTTATTGCCTCGGCGCGCTGCATTCGTGAGAACTGATCTAACATGAATGCCTGTTGGTAGCTGTAGTGGTGACTTAGCTGTTGCGCATTCGCATACGGATAGAACATGCTCCCGGGCTGTGCGGCGGCCGCTGCTGCCTGGACCTGGGCGCGTAATAGCTTGCTGATGTCGGCAGTGGACACGCCGCCCAAATGTGAAGGCATACCGGGTAGTCCTGCTGCTAAAGCGGCCACTTGAAGCGCAGTGGGTGGCAGGTTTTGCATGGAGGGCAAGCTCGGCAGGGATGGCATTCCTGTGGGCATGGGCATACCAGGGTGTGGTGGATGCATCATTTTGTTAACACTGCCGTTTGGCGATGAAATGGGTGACGGAGTAGCACCGGATTTAGCGTTCGATGTCAATTTAGAAGACGACTGATGCGCAGGCGAAGGAAATTTGTTCGGCTGCAGTGTGCCACCTTTTGTAGCAGTCAAGATGTTGGGGCTATGCCCGTTTTTCGGCTGCTGATGTGCGACTTGCGGTTGCGGCTGTTGTTGCTGGGCTCCTGGTGATTTCTTAGGCGGCGAGACCTTTTTATTGGCGTGTACTTTGACCGCCACTCCGCTTGGCGCCGAGTAGGTGCCGATTATATTGGCTGACGTTACCTTTGGTGGCACGATTTCAGAGATGGCCGATGAGGGATTTTGTCTTGGCAATATGGGGCGGAACTTTTTACTCGCATCAATTACGTTGGTACTGTTGGGCGACTTGTGTGTAGTCTTGCCATTTGGCGACGAGTTCATATTCTTCTCCGGACTTTGTATAGGCGATTTCTTCTCTGTGCCCGACTTATGCTGGTCCGATTGCGGTGATTTTAAAGGCTCACACACTTTCAAATTGGACTTTTGTTGTCCACTATCATTCGCGTGCTTTTGAAATGTCTGACCTGGAGTAGAGTTAAACTGCGGCGACTTTGATGTAGAGTTTTGGGAAACAGTTGTTGGCTTGTTCAAATTACTTTGTGCATTGCCGAAAGTCGTATTCATGCTACCTTGCGATTTCTGTGACATTTGTGGCAAGCTCGCGGATCCATAAGCGACAGACATACCCTCCATGGTGTCGCGCTTCGTAGGCGAACTCGATGTGGATGGCATAAGCAGTTTAAGCGACGATGAATGATGTGAAGGAGGTAATTTCTGCGCTGGTGGCGAAGCCCGTTTGCTTTGCTCTACAGCCTCGGTTGGTTGATCGGGCAACTTGAGGATTTCAATGTAGTTATTTACAGGGCTTTTGTGTTTCGGATGTGAAGCATTATTTGCCTGCGATTCGCTATCCTCTCGTGTAATAGTAATTGATAGCGATGACGGAATGTTTATGTTGCATGAATTGAGCAGCGACTTCACTTTAAGTTGCTTTTCTGGCGGATCTTCGGGGCTGGGGCTGCGCGCGAAAGGATAAACACGCTTGGGCGCCTGCAGTTGGCTGCCGTCCGTCGACTTTTGGTTTCCGCCGTGGGAAGGCGAGCTATTTCCAGTTGTAGAATTTGAGTTTGTATTAACATTAGGACTGTCTTTTTTGGTTGGAGGCGCCGGAAATAGCCCGGCCATTTGATTGTTTCCTCCTCCTAATATACTTTGTAAGTAGCTGCCGGTCCCGCCAGATGGACGGGGAGTGTACTTGTAAGTGGGCACAGTGGGAATATTGTAATTGGGCATATACTGCGGGGAGCTGGGTGAATAAATTGGCGAATTGGGTGTATACATGGGCGTGCGACAACCGGGTGGTACCTCATTGCCTTTTGTCTTGGACGCATTATATAGCGCAAGATTTAAGTAATTATTCGAGTTATTGGATTTACCATTCTTCGAACCCGACTTATTAGCGTTGTTCGCCCCACCAAGACGTGATTGATTCACATTTTGACCCTGCTGCTTACCAGTTACTGGTGCGGGCGGTGGCCCCATTATAGTGGATTCTGCGGTTATTGTTGTGCCGCCTGCAGTAGTCTTTGGACCATAAACCTTACCTGATGACTTTGCATTGCTGGCAATTGACTTAATCTCGGTACCCGCATCCTTCAATAGCTTATTGACGTCACTGGGAATATTGGCGAACGGGTTGGGGCGAGTAGACTTCGGCAGTATCGGTTGGTAACGTTTTGCAATCGGTGTACGGTTACCAGGAGGGACCATTTCTACGCGCGTGAATGTCTGCGTTGGTAGTAAAGAATTGATTTTATGCACCGCGGCACCCACTTTTCCCGAGGGCTTTTTTGGTGGCACACCAATTGGTGGACGCATAATTGCTTGACTGTTAGTGGTAGAGGTGGACGGCTTGGCACCTGTTGACGTTGTTGTGATTGGGGTCCCAACATACGTTGTGGTATTCAAGGTTTTGGCTGTTTTTGGTGCTGCCATAATCGCTTTATCATTTGAAACATATCCCGATTTTGTAACAGTTGACACACTGGTTTTTGATGTGTTGCTAATGGGGTTTGGCGGCAGCTTAATTTTGAAATCGTCTGCAGGAAGTGGAGGCGACAATTTTGGCTTCTTGGCCACATTCTTAACAGGCTCCCTAATCTTACGCTTAGACGGCGCGGTAGGACCTTTGAAAACGGTACCACTTGCTATTTTTAGAGGGTCGCGGACGCTGCTTGTTGGCGATTTCGTAACCACTTTATGTATGGGACATATTTTTGGTGACTTCGGAGACTTCTCGAGTGATTCGTTCTTCACGCTCTTAGTCGGTGTCAAGGCAAACGATTTGAGGAACTGAGATTTTTGCTCGTCATCATTACATGATGGCGCAGCCACGGGTGACGTTTCCGTTGACTTGGAGCTACTCTTTGCCAAAGGACTTGTTTTCATTTGTGGACTTATTTGTTCGGCTTTTATTGTCAGAGGGGGTACAGTTAGTGGACTAGGAGTACTGCTTTTACGTTCGCTGCTCGGTGAATTCTTGGGACTGGATTCCTTATCTCGTTTGCTTTTCAGTTTCCACTCCTTTTCGGGACGCACGGACTTTGTGATCTCTCGACGATTTGGATCTGACATATTTATAATTGTGACGCTGTTATGTTTCGATAAATCAATTTTCAGCTTTATATTTTCGACTTTTCGTTCATCCCGCGGATGTTCCGCAGCTTGTTTCATTGCTTCTTTGGCCTCTCGCTTCTCTTTGGATGTTTTAGGCGAGCTGTGCGCGTGATGTGCTTGCTGCGCCTTCTCGGCTTTACGATCCAACGCAGAGTTCGCTTGTGATCGCTTACTCTCTGTGCTTGAACTAACTGAGGATGTTTTTGAAGCTTTCGGCGACTTCACGTGTTTCGTCACTACTTCAACAATTGTCTTCGTCTTTGTTTCTTCGATCTCATCTATCTCTTCTTCCTTGATGTTAGGCGGCGCTATTATAAGTGGCTCATTAGCGTTTAATGTCGACGCAACAGGTTTCGGAATTATTGTCATGGCATCCGGCACAGCCGATGGGTCGGTTTGTGTAACTACAGCTTCTGTAATTTTCGGCATATTGATTGTCTTAGTTATCGGCACATCAGCAACTTCGTCCTTTATTTCCACCGGTTCTGGTGCAGCTACAGGCATTATAGGCGCCACTTTGCGCGTCTTTACAACGGGTCGCAGACAACGTTTGACTCGGAAATAAAAGCGCATAGGCGCATCACGCTTCCATGTGTAAATATAGGCGACATCCATGAGCGTGTAGTGATCGAGCAGAACGATGGTCTTCACTTTGTACATGATGTCAATGTTGAAACGTTGTGCATCAATATCGAATTTCCCATGCACGAACTTCTTCAAATGGCCAACAGTGCACATGGCGGGACACTGCAGGTAGCGTGGCTTTAGCAATTCACCATATTCACTGTTTTGACGGGCGAGTTCGCTATACGAGAGAAGAACGAGAAAGGGAAGGGAACATAGTTGTAGCGCTGTGGAATAATATGTAGTGTATGTATTTTTATATATTTCTAATGCAACAAATCGGGGTTCAAAGGACTTTAATACTCCCAACATTTTTTCCTGTTTCGATTTAGCATTTTATAAGAAGCTATAATATGATCCGATTTCTTCTTTTATACTTACTCTGTATCCGCATACTCCAGTGACAATGACATATAGTCAGAGGGGCTAAAAATAAGATGTTCTGTATCTTCACCTCGTTGCTCAGGCGTTGCCATAGCAGCCTCTTCTGGACGATCTTTGTAGAAAGCCCGTTTGCGCATTAGTTCTCTCTCGTATAGACCTGGCACAAGTTTATAGATGATGGCTTGCAAAGTGGTATCAGGTCTGTAAGAAGAAAATCGGATAGAAGAGTTACGTAAATTATTTTATCGACAGGGAGCGCTAATATCTGAGTGCAAAAGTTCGCCAAAATAGTTGTACGAAAAATTTAATTGTCATAAAAAAATGGAAGTAAATCGTGTAATTTTATTATAATTAATATGCGTATATATGTATCTACGCACTATTGATAAAACCGGCTTAAGTCGACTTAGCACTTTTTGCGCCCAGGCACTAAGTTGCTTGCTTTATTCGAAATATTTAATTAATTAATCATTAAAAACTGAAGCTTAGGTAGGTAGGTTTAGCAGCCGCATCGCACATAGGAACAGCGATGTCACTTAGACCACGAAATGGGGCTTGGCTACCAGAGAACTGCAGCGGTGTACTGCTACTGCTTGCCCACCGCTTCAATACTCTGCTTCACGCATTTGAGCGGAAAGCAAAAGAGCGGTGTGTGTGCTAATCAATACCGCTATTACCGCGATTGCTGAGTGTATGAATATCTCGTATACTCGGGTGTTAGATTTGAAAGCAATCGTATATTCAACTTCGGCTAAGCGGTGTGACGTGTGAACTCTGTCAAATGAGGAAAACACCGCAAACACCGCGTCGTCATCCCTTGCAAATAGTGAGATAGCAGCGCACGGAAAAAAAGGATTTTTATAAATACATATGTAGCAGTATTTTTAAATGAAAAGTTTTTTCTTTATTGAAGCAGTGATATTATTTTATTATATTATTGTATATTACTATTAATTATGACAGAAAATAAAATGAACTTTAAAATAAAAATTGAAAACCAAATTCATATTTTTACAAATTACTTATCGTACAAAAACAAATAATAATTTTTCTTTTAACTTACTTCTAAAGATACTTACATATATATAAAAAGATATAAAGAAATTTTCTCAGCAATAAAATTTGAATTCTCCGCCATTATGCCATTATGCCATGCACATTTATATATACATATCTGCAAGTAGAGTGATAATGCACTGCCGACGAAAACAAAGATAAAAAAAAATAAATAAGAAAGTAGACTCTTTCGAGTGCTAATCATTTATGTATTGGGTGAACGCGCGATGCCATAGATATTTTTTAGCGGTACTCTTTTGCTTGTGTGTTATGATCTATTTGTGCAGGCGGTGTTTTCAGTATTTTTGTCATTCGGTAGCGGTCATATGCAGCACCGCATAGCCGAAGTGATCGCACAAGCGGTAGTTATAAACGAAGCAAAGACTGAACAAAGAAAGACTCGGATGTACAAACGATATACATAGAGCATTTACTGCTCTGTTGCGGTTCTGCTCAGCGCAAACACCGCTTAGTTTGCGTTGGTCGTACATATTGATACCGCTTTTTTTGTGAGTGGATCGCAAGTCAGAAAAATACCACCGCTTGCAGTTCTCTGTTGGCTACATTTCCCCTTCCAGATTGAACCATCCTGAGCTTTGACAAAGCGTAAACGGCTGTTGATAACTAAAGTGTATAGATTATTCAAATTCATTAAGAAGTATGATCCTGAATATCGGTTCCTGTTTCTTGCTAGAGACGAGCATGTGCAAAAAAGGTGTTGAATTGTTTCCAACTCCTCCTCATTCCTATAGAAATCATGCATGTAAACGCAGAATTTTCTTGAGTGATTTCCTATGAAACAAGGACCCCTACTAAGGTCCTAATTTGAAGTCAACTCTAGCTTAGTTACCCATCTTAATAAAAATTTAATAAAATACCTAATTTGTCTATGATCAATCAGAATTTATTGACCGCAAAGCTAAACCCTTTAAAGTCAAGTAAGTCAAAAGCCCGCAAACACCTCACTTGGTATTTGTATATAAAAAGTAAATTTATCTATTACTTAAAATAAATATTTAGCAACAGAAAAAGGCGCTAAAATGATCGATTTCCATATTACGAAAAAACTAAAAAAAGACAAACTTCATATTTTTTTAATTGAAGAAAATAAATAACATAATTTAAGAATAGTTTTAATAAAGGAAAATGATTAATCAAATAAAAATTTTAATGCTGAAAATTTGTTTTCGATGTTAGTATTTTGGGCTTTGTGTATCCCCGTTTTTTATCAACTCTTCACATCCTCAAATCTCTCTAAAATCCATTCAGATCTATGCTTTTTGAATTCCGGCCACAAATTATTAAGATTTTTACCACCCCAGGTCATTCCTAAACCTTACTTTCTTCTCTAAGCATCCATTGCTTCACTACCTTTGGGGTGTACTTCAGATCATTATCCAATTTAATCGCATAAACTCATATAAAAATACCTCTAATTTGTTCAAGAGTATATAAAAATACTGAAATTGGACTATTTTACATTTTACAATCGGCCCAAGGTCGTGGCAAGAAAACACCCCTCCCTCCGCTCAGACCACGATGCTCTCACCAACTTGGTTTTTTGGCGTTTTACCCGCCTTTGGTGTAAACCTGGAATTAAGCACTTGACCTTTCGGGCGTCGTATACAAGTTTTTCCATATCGACCCATTTTATTTATCTAGGTTTCGTCAGTTCAACGTTTTTCCAAAATGTATACGGTTTATCTTTGTACTTTGTTTTTGCATGCGTAAGACGAGACTTTTTGGCAATAGTGGCCTTTGCTGCTAATAAGGCCTTTGGCTGAGCTTCGCCGAGACATCTTCGTACAAGCTTCCTGGAAGCATTGCATTATTTGGTAAACTGACTCAAAAGGATTCGCAGTGCTCTTGCACACTATATCCCTACATATACTTTTTATTTTTTATTTATTTAAAAAACAATTTTTTTTCTTTTATTTTTTTTTAATTTTTGTTTTATATTTATGACTGGAAACGTAATTGGACAAAGTGCTTCAAAAACTGATTTAAACGAATGCAAAAGTGTGTTGATTATCGTGGAGAATATTTCGAAAAACAATAGAACTTTCTTCAACCACAAATGTTTATTTTTGGACATTTAGGCCAGAAATATAAATAGCTCGAAATATAAATAGCCCTCGTATTACTCATTATTAAGTTCGGACGCAAAAAATTCAACTTGCATACATTTAAACTTCATTACATCACAATGGGCCTTAGGGCCAGTAGACAAGCAACCTGGCTAACCTAACCTAACTTCATTACAGGAACAAATATTAGTTTGGCGAAAAGGAAATCCAGTATATTTGCGTAAAATTTTTGCGCAGATGGTTTAAAGCTATTTTATGGTCAATCTTTAGCTATTGAGCGATGCTATGACTACTAACATGCCGGTCAACTTCGATTATTTCTGTGATTTTATCGACATTTTCGACGATGAGGAGCTTTAACATCAAAATGTCTGAAAAAAGTCGAAAATTTACTGAATTTTCTCTTTGTTTACCTCCATTGTCAACACTCTATAACTCACAACTGAATGAACAAACAAAAAACAGCAAAAGATTGATAACGAACCTCAAGTTGTTTCATCGATACCTTACGAAATATCGATCACTACAGCCAACTACTGAGAAAATAATGGATTGCTTTCTTTCAAATTTTTATATTCAAACAAAGTTTATGACAAGAAAAATCGAACAATATTAGCGTAAAATTTGTGCTGTTTGTGTACGTACATTATTTACGTTATTCTGGCAAAACTGCTATTTACTCTTTATCCTTTCTGTTTCATGTTCTTTGTTCGCGGCCAAGCCGTCACAACCAATAACTAAATTTCCCTTTTTTGTATACCTTACGGGATCTTCTCTAACAAAAGTTAAGAAAAGCACTGCCCTGTAGCGAATATGATATAAATCATATCGCTCTTTTACTGCAAGACAGATAATCCAAAAAACAAAAATAAAATGGTTTCAAAGTTATAAATTTACCATACCTCCCTAAGTAAAAGTAAGGGCTTATTTTCATTTAATGAGATGCTGTTAGTAGATATCACCATTCATTCTTTACTTAGCATGAAAGAAGAGCTTGTGGTCATTTCTGCATACCTATCAAAAAGATTTTTTTTTTGTATTATACTTAAAGTAAATAAGTCCAGCGCTAATTTCATGGACAAACTTTCAACATCAAACCAGTTTTTTTTAACAAGCCAAGAAACTACTTCTTATAAAGACTATCTGCCATTCGGAGGTGACATGAAACTTTAGAGCCCTGCGCCTCCGTACGTAGTCTGCTACACTGATGACAAACAATCCAGTTTCATTTGAATCACCGTTAATGAAACCCATTCACAATAATGCCAAAATTGTATAAGAATCTTCGCACTTTTATGTATTTAATACTTTTTACTAATATATTAAATCATATTGGGATAATATTTTTATTTAAAAATTATTATTCGATTTCGTAAGCATTGATAATAAATTTATTGAGTTGTGTCACACAAAACTTTAATACTACTTAAAATCGTAATCTCTTCCCCCAATCAAATGAATTTTGGAAGTCAATGCCCTGGTAATCCTAACAGCTACAAAGTTTTAAAAATCTTGTTTAATAGCATCGTTTTTGCCCCTTTCAGAGCGACCCAATGTCTTCTGTCTTGGCGAGTGTAAGGTGCTTTGTGGCCGGGCTGGCTGATAATGTATTCAAATGTAATGTAGTGTGAAAAAGTTTTCGCCTTCAACGAGTCAAACGAATCCACTAAATACAACTAAATACAACGCAAATGTATTTACATATGCATGTATGTATGCATGTTGTTAGTATGTATATAGTTCGCCCTTCCTAATCACAAATATCTCAGCAATGTTTCATTTGAGTACCGAAGCATTTGGCTAATGCAAAGCGCAAATAAACAAATGCTGTGCATACAAATGCATGTATATATGTATGTATATGTGTGTATGTAAAAACGTATCTATGCATACACCTATGTACATATGTATGTGCACTCACAAACGAGATACCAAAGACTTTGCTGACGACAACATCACTGGTGAGGAAACACCAACAACAATAACACTAATGGTGTCGTTGCGGATGGTAATGGTGATGATGCTGATGGCAAGCAACGTGGCGGGTGACTTTATCAGCTTGAAAAGTTTGAAAGAACGCAGGCATAGGAGAGTGAAGCGAGCGAACGAGTGCCTGTTGCCCATTGTCGCTACAGGAATCTCGACAGCAATGACGACAGACAACGCACATTGCATTTCGGATTCCGCGCACATTCGATATAGCAGCACAACAACAACATCACAATGATAACGATAGCAATGGTAAAAATGAAAAACGTAAAACGAAAATCAAGAAATGTAAATAAAACAATAAACAATGCCCGCACTCCGACCCGATTCGAGTCGTCGTCAACGACGCGGGACCAAGCTACCAGCAGGCACAGAGCACAAAAAAAAAATAGAGCGCACAGTGCCAACATATTCTCATTGAGTTTTTCCTTTTTTGCTTCTTCATTCATTGCTATGCATCGTTTTTTGCTTTGCGTTTTGTTCGCTTCTTCGTTCCGTCGCTTTTTAAGTATAGTTCGTTTATTTTTCTACTATTTATGTTTTCTCATTAAATTTGTATTGCTACATTTTTATGCTTACTTCTGTCTTTTCTTCTTCGCACTTTAAACTGATGAAACATCTGGGAATGAAGTGATTTTCCAAAGTGCGGGCCATCGTTAGAGACAAGCTGAGAGTCGAACGGAACCCGTTGAAAACGGCACATTACTGGCAATGCAGCCCATCTCACTGGTTCGTGCGTTTCGTTTACAGCTGTGCTCGCATTGCAAAGGCCACATGGTGATGGCCCCATATCTTCTGATACATACAACATACATACCTACGTGTGCATGCCGTCGGCAAATCGAAGCGAAACCCCGCCCGCCAGTTAATTGCGAGTGTTTATTGCGCTGCATGAGGGCATCGAAGCGGAATCCCAGTACGAGTACAATACAGGAGACGCTTAAGTAACGAGGGTACCAGATGACAACAAGGGAAACTACTTGCGCTTCTCAAAAGTAAGGGCATAATCGCATGAAAAAAAGAAATAAAAAGAAAAAACACACCATTCGTCCGAAATTCACTTAATTGGCATTTTGATTATGCTTCCGGAAAGCGGGATTTATTTTCCCCTCCAAGGTGTACTGACACTTTTGCGCGAACGACTTATTTCGTTTTTTTGGTTTTACCTTCATGTTTTCGCACTCCTAGTAGCGACCTCTGGCTGCAAATCGTCCCTTCGTTTGGTGTTTGCCAACCGCGTTACGACACACACGCCAGTCAGCCACATCCACACATACCACATTACATGGCTGTAGATGCCGTTAATCAGATCATATCAGCAACGAACGAGCTTGGTTCGACATTGTCGGGATGAAAGGATGCAGTGTAATGTCAAGATTTCGGCGTCGAAAAGAGGGTGAGTTTGTGCAAGTGAGTAGTTTTCGAATAAAATATTTTCTGACAAGACGAATGAGGTGCACATTTTATACACTACCGAGTAGGGAAGACAACGTTGATCGAGAAGATCAGAGAAACAAACAAAAAATTTGTTCGGAATGGGGTAATTGGCAGGATTTATAAAAAAAGGTACTAGCTTAAACTCGTAGCGTATGGGAACATCTGGAAATATGCCATGGAAGCTTAAAAACATGTGAATACCATAAATAGGTGATATGCATACATACATACATATGTATTTCATATAATCTGACACAAAGAACAGTTGCATAAAATTGGAAACTTTTTTCTGTACACCAAAAAACCTTTGATTTTAATAGCACACTTTTTTAATTAAAATTTGTTATTTGATTATTTTATTTTTTCTAAATGTGCTAGATTATCCAATTTCGTTAATTTTTAGATCAGTTGGAATGTGATGAGCTGCAATTCGATATTTTTATCGAAAAGTTTGATATTTTTTGGCATAAAATTACATATTTTCACTTACGAGCTTCATTTGTTATATTTTCAGTGAGTTGACAAATTAATCTCGCCCAAAATGATGGAACGAACTCGTGAAAGTTTTCGTGCGATGATTTATTATGATTTTCGACGTGGATTATCGAGACAGGAATGCATTGATAAACTTACTTCCGCTTGTGGCGTTAAAGCACCACACTTAACCAGTGTGAACCGCTGGTACAACGGGTTCCAACGTGGTCGTCGATCCTTGCAGGATGAATTTCGCGAAGGCCATCCAAAAGCGGTTGTGTCGCCAGAAAGAATCAATGCTGTGATATATCCCGAGATAGAGGCATTAATGGGACCAGCATACATTCCATATTGCACGAACATTTGGTCGTCAAGAAGATTTGTTCTGGATACAGCATAATTTGACAATGCCCAAAAAAAACTCGTGTTTACTGGCTTAAAGAAATGTTGAAGAAATTCAGCCGAGGTGGTTCAAAGTATGTAACAAGTGAGAAATCTTGGATCGGAAACAAGACAGTAATCGACAGCGTGGGTGTTTCAATACGAGTGGAAAGAGCACCTCAAATCGAAAGGTCACTTGTTTCGTTGTTTTATGAAAATCTGATCATACCGCAACTGTACCACTAGAAAAACTTAAAACAGTCAATTCTGATTGGTACAAAACCACTTGTTTGCCAGAAATTTTTGTAGAATTAAGGAAAACCAACCGCCACCAAATCATCTTTCACCGATTGGCCAACACAAGAGAGTTTTTGAGTAGTCAAAAGATCGAACTAATGGGTCATCCACCTTACAGCTCTGATTTGGCACTTAATGATTTCTTTTTGTTCCTGAACATCAAAAATATAATGTCAGGTCAAACCGTTAGTGAACCAGCCCCAAAATGTATCTACCCTAGTTCCTGCCGTAAATTCTAATCACATAAACACATCAGGTTCATATAGATAACAAATTATTTTAGCCAGAAAATATACCCTTCAAATGGATTTTGTAAAATTATGGCTGCGCCAAAATTTAAGTATTTTTTATTTACCCAACGCATTTTACGCACTTTTTACTAAAGTAAATATGCATCATTCATTACTGAGATATCATGTTTTCGTTTTTGAAAACTATAGTCATATTAAAGGGAGGCGTGCTTATCCATCGATTTCACCTATTTTCAGTACGAAGCTGCCATTGAAATATTTCAAATTTTGCTCGAATTTTCGAGCCGACTTCTCTCATGATTCTTCAGAGCATCTATCTCAATTACGCTGTTACATGCAACCCTTACGTGAATAAAATTATAATACCCTTCTACACAAGTGCGCACGGGTATAAAAAAACTATCAGATTCCAATCGCACATTATGTTGCGGCGACCAAAGTTTTGTACTTTATAGTGATTAGAAGCCGGCGGCTTCATTACACGATACGGTTTTTGGTATTCAATCTAATATATTTTCTCGCGAGCTTTTCGTGTTGGTCTTGAACCACTCGGATAATAATCCGAACTTCGCGGCTACGATACTTTTTTTGCCCACGCGTGAGAACCGGGCATTGTACGGGTTCGAAACCTACTGTAGGCATGAAACATCAAATGAAAGAAAAACTTTTACTCAATAGAGGGCGCCTTTCGGCTTGCAAGACTCACACCACAAATTGGAGAAGGAGCTCGACATAACACCCAACAAAGGATGTTCTTAAATCTTTTAGTTCAAATAAAATTGCTTTGAGGTTATTATTAATTTTACACAGAAAATGAGCTCATTTCCAAGGAAAAAAAATTGAAGAGTATTCACACGAATTAACGAAATTTAATGATACCAAAAGAAAAATTAAAAAATACTGAATTCGAGCGTATTTCATTTAATTAGAAAACCACTGAAACTTAATTTTCAACTAAGTTTTTTTTTACCCATAGCCCCCAAGGCAAACTAAAATTACTTTAAAAATGTATGTATGGTATTTCTCTACTCACTTGATATTTGGCTTGGCCGTGTTTATCATCATCTCACAGCGTGGGCAGTACTGCTCCGTCCGTAAATGTTTGATGAGGCAACTATGACAAACTAAAAAGACAGAAGAAATTAATTAATTAAAAATTTACATTCCGGTTAAGAAGACAACTTACTATACCAACAACATAACTCTTTAAAAGAGGATAAGCATACTACTTCCGTCTATGTGGCCACCCTCAAATATATAAACATATGTATGTATAATAATATTCTCCCAAGACCACTTAATTGACCAACAACCTACACTTTAAATCCTATTTTTGAAGTTTGGGAAGTCAAGTGCAAATAACCTGGCAGCATGGCACTTGCAAACTACCATAGCAACACAACTAACTAAATGTATATATTTATACATTATAACTGTGAATTGTGCTAATGTTTAACTCGACAAGAGTGCATATTTACGTTTATTGTATGAGATCAGGGGTTTTAGATTTTCCGTTCGAGCGCGTCTACCATTCGCTAGCGCACGTTTTTGAAAGCTCGTGCAAGAAACTCCAATTGGAGGGGAAAAAAATGTTTTTCTTATAGCAGTCGCTCTTCGACAGACAAGAAACGTCAAATCTCTGAGCGTATTTCTGGCATGAAAATTTTCCTCATAAAAAAATAACCATCCGCCGTTCGGATGTCTGCTTAAAACGGCAGATCCCTCTATTTGTGGGAAAACATCAAGACGCAATCCACAAATAGGAAGGGGAAATCGGGCGAACCCCCAATAAGGGTTACATATATGTATATAATTGGCGATTACGAACTTTTTGGGTGTTCGGCTCATTTCCCCTTCCTATTTGTAGAGTGCGTCTTGATGTCGTTCCACAAATGGAGGTATCTACAGTTTTAAGCCGACTCAGAACGGGAAATGGTTTTTTATGAGGAAAATTTACACTCGCAGGTTTGCCATTGCCTACTAAGGGGCGACTGCTATTAGAAAAAAAAAACGTTTTCTATCATCTTGGTGTTTCATGCACGGAGATTCGAACCTACGGACTTCCAAACGGTAGTCCCGCGCCAAACCTTGCGGCTACGGCAAGTTAAAAAAGGTAAACACTGCAATTAAGCTCCCACCGCCCGAGAGTCTTAATCAATGAGAAATGCACCGTTTTCATTTACAGAACAAGATCGGACCTTGGGTTTAGGAATTAAAAGTTGAAAAAATATCAACGCCTAGTTAGTTGCTACTTTAAATTAAAGCAATCCAAATATTAGCTAAATTTTTCAATAATATACTGAAGCAAATTGAAGACGTAGCGAAAAATCTACTCTTTGTTCGTAGCCTTCCTTATACTATATGTAACTATGTACATTTCCCCTGTAGCATTTCCCCTTACTAGTAGCACAGTTACTTTATAAATCGTCATTAATTAGATTAGGTACTTACAAGAATGCAGGCACTCGACAATAGTTGTTGCGTCGATGAGATAACCATTGCACAAGTGACAAATTATATGCGGATTCATAACGCTCAACAGTACTTTACGCGGCTTATCCACAATCAGATTATCCGCCGTCGCATCGTCGGCGGAGATGAGTGGGCCAGCGCTTTTGTTTTTTGTTTCCGCCGGCGGCGCAGCTGTATCCTTACGATTTGTTGTAATTGTTGGAAGCGCTGTTGTTGGTTGGTTCGGCGTCGATGCTGTTGCTTTTGTTGTTGTTGGAGATGTTTCCTCCACCTTAACGATCACTTGTGGATCGCATTCCTCCTTTATTTCCACACTCTCTTGATTTATAGTCGAATTTACTGTTCTTTTTTCAAGTGTTGCGTCTGCTGCTGGTGTTGAAGTGACACCATTACAAGTGATGACCGGTAAGGCCAACGGATCTACAGCTGACGACGTGGACGACGTTGCAGCGGTGGTGGATGGCGTCGCCGTCGTAGTCGGTGATTTAGTGCTGCAATTAGTTTGCGCAGACGACGGTGGCGATGACTTGCCAACAACACTACTATGCGGCGAGGAGAATTGCTCCGTAATCAGGATTTTGGAAGCTGTACCATTAACCGTAGTCGGGGTGGTGGCATGGGTGAAGGGCATTTTTGTCGTTTTAGTTGTTTGTTTTTGCATATCATGGGTTTTAGCCTTCATGCCACTGTTGGTATTTTTGTGCGAATGCACTTGCTTTTGTTGTTGTTGCTGCTGCTGTTGCTGCTTCATTTCATGCACACTTTCCATCCCTTCTAAGCTCATACCAAGTTTACTGTGCAGTATTGTCAACTTGTTGTTAGCATTGTGACCTTGTTGAAATTTGCCAATGTTGTTGTTTTTACAGTTGCTGGCCTTAATGTTGTTGTTATTGTTGTTATAATGGTTCTTCTTACTGGCCATATTGCCATTGCCACTGGCATGTTGTGAAGCAGAAGGTGAGCTCTGTTGTTGCGAGGACACTGCTGGGCCGCGGTTGGGCGCTGACATTGTACATGTTGTTGTTGTTGTTGATGCGGCTATTGATGGTGTATGTGCTGGTGCTGTCCCCACCACTGACGTGGCTCCAGGCACTGGTGACATTGTTGCTCGCTATTGAACACACAGCCAAACAAGCGCAAATTCACGAAAAAGCTAAAACGGCTCTGTAAATAGAAGAACAAGTAGAGGAAATTTGTTAGAAGAAGCGAATGAAAAAGTTGAATTCACGTATTTCAAGGGGATATCAGATCAGTGGAATAATTAAAGAGAAGTGAAATGTTGTGCATCAGTAGTGTATGTATGTTGATATGAGCGTTTGTTGCAAAAATGTAGAGGATGCCCAGTAAAAATAAAGAATCAAATTTAAAGCGATTTAGAGGACGGATGGAAGCATTAATGGCGAAATTCGGAATAGATTTTTAGGAACAATGTATATACATATGTGCATATATTTTTTTATAAAAAGTATAAAAGAAATTGGTTTAAGTGGTAAACAGAAAAACTACAGGAACAGAGGATCTGTCGATCCTTCAGCAAGCACTGAATGATCGTTTCACAACTTCCGACACAAATAAGAGACAAAATCGAACAGTATTATGAAGTAAATTTGTAAATGTTGCAAGTAGGACTATCAGACAAGGACTTTGAGGGAGAAATCTAGTCAAAACAAAAGTATAATATATGGAGATATATTATATAAGTGCTGTTATTTTGTTATCTGTTTTTATTCCTTAATGCAACCCTTATTCTTTTTAGCATAACACGCATGCAACTTTTCCAAAATTCAGTTTCATTTTTAAGCTAGCTCAACAACTTTCGATCGGATTTAAGTCTGGCGAGTTCTCAAGTTACGGGAGCACCTCGAAGTTGAACTTGTTGAGGTGATTAATTATTGGGCGAGCACAAACAGTATTAAGCCATTTCTGCATCCTTCTCCGTACGTAACTTGTGACCCACGTTAGCGCTTCAAACGTTAACGCATAAAAATATTTTTCTAATATAGAATCTTAGTTTGCGCCAAAATATTCAGGCGTAGCCTTTATGCAATTTTTGTGCGCGTCTTAGTCGAATTCAATATATTAGTTTCGTCTTTCGAGGTAAGTTATGGTAAAGGAAAAGTGATCTCATCCAAGAACATGAAATCGTTGAGCCTGCAGCTACTACTTGCCCAGCTACCCAGGGATGATATCACTTTGGTTATTCAATTTGAGAAGAAATTCAGGACCGAACTGGACGATACCACCAGCTCTCGAAAGGAAACTCAAAGAATGTATCCAACACTGATATACAGATGACTCGAATACACCCGAAGGCATATGCGCTGCATTATATGACTCCAATACAAAGTGGCCCATACCGAACATCTTCCGAGCGGAAGTGTATGTCATCTGTCTATGTGCGGAGATTAACACAGCCATAAAGCTCTATAATAAGCGAATTGCCATTCTGAGGGAAAGTCAGGCGTCATCCTTTGAGGTTAAGCCTTCACTGTACTTCAGTGCAACAAGAAATTGAATTTGCTAGGCATGCACAATCGAATATAGCTGATATGGGTCCCAGAACACAGGGGTATAACTGAGAACGAATCAGCGGATGCATTGGCTAGAGAGACTGCGGCCTCGCTTTTAACTCTAGATCACTAAACTCCAATCGATGTTATATATATATAATTGGCGCCTACATCCTTTTTTGGGTGTTTGGCCGAGCTCCTCCTCCTATTTCTGGCGTGCGTTTTAATGCTGTTTCACAATTGGAGGGACCCACAATTTCAAGCCGATTCCGCACGGTAGATATTTTGTATGAGGAGCTTTTTCAAGGCAGAAATACACTCGGAGGTTTGCCATTGCCTGGTGTTTAATTTTGGTGTTTCACCGAGATTCGAACATACGTTCTCTCTCTGAATTCCGAATGGTAGTCACGTACCAATCCATTCGGCTACGGCGGTCGCGTTACTCTGTCACTAATCATTCGTCTCACAGACTACAAATTAAAAACAGGAATATTTTCATATTTCATTTTTTATTTGAAACAAATGAGTATAAATTAAGAGTACTATTATATTATTTCTATTTAACTATTTATTCTGTTAGCGAGGTGGTGTAACGTAAAGTCTATTAGGCGAATGTATAGTGATCCAGGGTAAATAGGACTCGCGGACCCTTATTTGCCATGAGACAGCACAGCATCAAAGAGAATCAAGAACTAAGACAAAAAGACGTGAGCTTTTGCAGGCGAATAATGCCGCTAGCCCAGGTGAAATCCTGGGGGTATTTTCAAAGTAGATTTAGACAACTTATAAGGACGAACTGAGAAGGCTCACGGACATTCACACAGGTCACTGCAGATTGCGTAGCCGTCTGCACAGGATTGAGATATGATCATTGACTCCTGTCATTTCTGCCACCAGTCCCCGGAGGCTCCAACACACATTCTTCTCGAATATGATACTCTAATGCGGTAAGGGTGAGGGGTAAGATATATTAGCCGGATACGGCCAGAAGAAAGGCACATTTGCTAAGCCCAACACAGTTTAATTTTATGTTTATACAGCGAACTGGGTTTGGATGAAGTACTGTGATGAGTAAACCTCATTTTCATTCATTGACTCGTCTTTCGAGCTGGCATCGAGGCATTTAATAACTATAGTAGAGTTATGTTTGAACCACAAACAGTAGGCTGCATATCTATTGGGTACCTGGTCACAAAGTCATTATGGGGAACGAAATAGTAGATGAGATAGCAAAAAGTGCGGTTAGACTACCATTTGAACAAGAGAACGACATACCAAAACCGCTAAATACTATATACAACGAAATGGACGACTACGTGAAAAAACTAGTGGAAGCTAGGTGGACTAATCTGACCAAATGTAAAACAGGAAAAGTTATGCGTAGAACTAACGACAAAAAACTGACTCAATTCGTACTTACGCTCTCGCGAAAAGACTGCAAAACTATCGTAGGTATGCTAACAGGTCATAATCTATTGGCTGCACAAGCGTACAAGATAGGGATTGCTAACACGGACAAATGCAGGAAATGTAGAGAGGATGTTGAGGAAACTTTAGAGCACCTTTTGTGCGTCTCTCCGACATTATTAAAAACGCGTTTAAAATACCTGGGAGCCCCATTGTTTGAGGGTCTGGAGGACGTCTCAAAAGCGGATCTCCCAGCTCTGCTTAGATTCGCCAAAAGTGCTGACATCTTACATGATGTCTACTTTCAGTATTCAAAGAGGTCAGTCTCCATCTGGTATTGCTAGAGACCAAAAGGTCTATGCGTGGCTTATTGCCAACCAGGCTAACCTAACCTATGTTTGAACCAAAGGGCAGAGGCCACCAGGTTTTCAACGCAAACCCTTCTCTCTCAAATGCAGTACCTCTCGCTTCTATAAACACATCAGTGTAAGCATAGCTTTCGTTCTGTTTTTTTTTTTCGTTTTACCAGAAAAAAGTAAGTGGGTCGATACAGCAACGAATTATTGTGAACTTTCACATGAAATCCGCTACTGCAACCAATAATTAATTGAAAAAAGTTAATCACAATGAATGTCTTTCGTGTTTATATGATTTTAAGTGAAAGAATAAGGGAAAAGCAACCCGGTTTGTGACAGCGCAAGGGGTTGTCATTTGCCATGAGTTTTCTAACCAAGTACCCAGTACCAGAGCTTTCAAAACTCTTCGCCATATTGACCGAATATTGTGTCGTGCGCTTGCTATGAGTTTTCTAAGTTTATATATCTATTCAGTCCGTTGACTGTTTCGGACAATGAAAAAGTCGCATTGAGCGTAGTAGAGGAGGTGGGGGTTACGTGGTGTTTAATAAGTAAATGGGTATGAAAGCAAAATAAAATATTTTACCACGTCGGTCTCGCTATTTAAAAGTCGCACCTCGTAGATTGCCTTCTAAAGTTGACTTTTTAAAACGAAAAGAACAAAGAACCAAGTAAATACAATTTGTGTGGCAGGAAAACTTTATCTAATTCTGTATTTATTTTGCGACAGCGAACTAACTAAAGGCAAATATTGAAAAAAAAAAAATTAATGTCACGTTGATGAGCAATTGCGCGCAGAATGATCGAAAAACAGATTCGATAAGGAACTTCATTTCTACTCGTAAACATTCCAAGTTAACTACTTTAACGGCAAGATTGACAATGACGCAAAAATCGTGCATAAAGTATTTAAAGAACTTTTGAAAGAAAGGCAAAGAAGTTGATATGAACGCGCATGGGGAATATAAATGAAAAAACTCATGTCATATAACCGGAAGAAAGGTTAAAGGACGGCACAAAAAAATAGGAAGCCAGAAAGAATTGGCAAAAAAATGAAACCAAAATAAAAGCTGACAGGAAAAGAAAGATGCGAAAAGTTTATTGCAAGCTGCTTGAGGGCAAACGAAAAAATGTCAGTGAGTGACAGGGAATATTAGTGAAGGGACAAAATTTCGTTCGTTCACAAGCAAAACAACTTTCAAGTGAAAGCATGTGAGACAGACAAAAAAATGTACAAGTACACATACAAAGTTGTTTCGCCCCAAGCCCAGTGTGATGGCCCGTGGCCCGTTGGCCCACGCCAAAATACGGGTTTGCCCTTTGAGCACACCAAAGCGAAAGACTGGCAACCCCTGCAGCAAAACCAGACCGAAAATCCAAAGACAGCAACTACGACTACAAGCACCAGGCAGCAGGCAGCAGGCACCAGCACCAGTCAAATAACGACAGTAGCAACTTTGTGCCGAACGATAAGAGAATTTGAAAGCAGTCACAGCTGACGTCGCAATCGCTGCCACTGTTGCAGTCGGCCTAAAAAAAAACCTACATACATAAAGCAAAAAATCAGAAAAGTTAAGGTAAGCTGCAGAGAGGGGTCGAGTCAGGGGACGAGTCAGTCAAAGGCGAAATACAGCCAGTTTGACCAAACTGAAAATGAATCGAAGCGACGTAACGAAATGGAACAGCACAACAGTGCGGATCGGCTGAGTGGAGTGAAGAGCTAAGGGTGGCAGCCGGCAGTATATGGTCTTATGTACATACATATATGCGTGTATAGTGCTGTGGTTGTTGTTGCTATCTATACTGCTGTTCAGTGTTCACTATTTATTTATGTTTCGAGTAAATTTCTTGTTGCTACAGCTGGAGTTCGTTGCAAGAGAGAAGGCCAAGCATTGTGAATGGATGGATATCTGATGGAGTAGTGAGCGGTGGAAAGCGTCGAGTGGCATAATGAATAAGCTGCTATGCGACGGTGGGGGTTGAAAAGCAGTGGCATGGAAACAGATCCGCGTACATACAAACGTATGTATGTATGTATGTACATATATAGGTACCATACATACAGAAGCATAGCAGATAAATGCAGATGTACTATGCACTATGTAATGCTGTGTACGTTTGCATGTAGCTATGCAAGTTTGTAAGTAATTATACATATACATACATACTATATACATCCATATGTGCATGTGTACACACCTATATAAATTTCGAGTTACGTCAATTGCAAACCGGAGGACAAATTAAATGGAAAAGATAAGGAGCAAGGAAAAGTAAAATAAAAAAAATAGAATTTCCTTTTACAGCCAAAATAATGCCATGAGGAGGCTCCTCTGCAAAGATATGTACATATTTACATACAAGCAGATAAAGTTGGAAGAAATGTGAAATGCGAGCTAACAATTCGAATGTGTGACAAGTAATATCCCGTTCCGTGGACAGACGATCGGCAAACCAGACACAAAGCCATAGCGCAGAATGTGCGCACAAGAGAAAATTCGCAAAGAAGGTACAATAGCATATAGCATAACAACAACAGCGAGAAGCATGCAAACAAGCGCATATAAACAGATGCAAAAGCAAATGCGTATACGTATCATTTAATACACAGGCACATAGAGCTACAGATAAGTGCCCATACATACATATATGTATGTATATTTTAATGCATGTACTTCTATGCATTACAAACGAAAACACAACGCACGCACGTACAAGAAAATAGCAAGCCCGCATGGGCTGTCTGAAATGCAGAAGCCAAGACTTGGTGCAAACGAATCGAGCGAAAAAACGAACAAAGGAGCCAGCCAGCAAGGAACAAACACAATCTGCACAGTGTGCCCATTTGAGCTGTCCAGGGCATTAATAGGATTAAATAAGAAGTTCTTTTTGCTGAATGTGAGCAATGAGTTAGGATTTATTTTGGTGCCTTTTCGATGTTAGAAGTACTTAAGAGGTACTTAAGTATAATTTTCACTGAAATTATGGCAAAATACTTGTACATATGTACATATGCACTCATAATGTTGCGGCTGCCGTAGCCGCATGCGTTTGTGCGTGAGTAACATTCGGTCGTGCCCGGATTCGATATCGCTGTGGGCGCGAAACACCGAAATGATAATAAAGGTTTTTTCTAGTAGCTGTCAGATAAACGCTCCTCATAAAAACCATCCGCCATTTGGACGCGACATAAAAGTGTACATCACTCCATTAGTGGAACATCAAGTCGCACACTGCAAATTAGAGGAGGAGCTCGGCCAAGCTTAAACAAAGGGTGTGCCGCCCCAATTCTGTTTATAACAGTGGTTTGTAGTGACAGCATTCAGAGTTCGATGAAATTTTTTTCGTAATAATTGCGAAAATGGATCTGGGGACATTTTCATTCGTTGTAGTCGTTTACCAGACTGCAGAATAAAAAAGTTATTTAAAAACTTCGAGTCGACTCATTCAGTACAAGTTGTCTAAAGGCTCATGTTATAGTTTATGTGTTAATGGGCCATTTTTCTTTGAAAATGTACTTACTGTCGACCGATTGTGATATCGAGATATATGTATATGTATTAGGGTGGTCCAAAAAAAATTTGTATGCTGCCGCCCCCCAAAATAGTAAAGAATGAAAAATAAAAAGACCCGTATTTTTTTTTTTTTTTTAATCAGACCATATTTAATGGTGCCGCCGGGGCTTTGAAATATCCCATGTATTTTGCATGGGAAAAAAATACTTTTTCGTAGATTTCATGTAAAAACCTGGAAAATGAATATATTTTAACCGGATAACTCAGTTTCTCTTCATAATTGGTCAGGGAATAACAACCAATTATGAAATAATTAATTTTTTTTGTCTTTTTATTTTTCATTCTTTACCATTATGGGGGGCGGCAGCATAAAAATTTTAATATAAATTTTTTCCCATGCATTTTTGGACCACCCTAATATGTATGTTAACAAGGTTCATTGTATGCCTATTAAGTTTTTATATTGTATTGCCACAACCACCCAGCCAATGAAACAATCAGTTTATTCCAACCGAAATTTCCGGGAAAAATAATTGATTGACTATATTCAGATGGGCCAACTCAAAATTTATGAAAAATAAACACAATTAAGCCTACATAATGCCATCAAAAATTGGTAGTAATCGACATGTGTAATTTCAGTTAATCAATTTCATTTAATTATTTATAATCCACGTATTGTAGATACACATTTTCCTATGAATAGACAATGAATTACCATTCAAAAAATGTGTTCTATTCGAACACCCGTAACCTCTAACTTCTACAGTTAAATCTAGTCATCAAAAATTAAACCGACCACTTGGAGCAGTGACAGAGAAGCCGAGGAGTTCGTTTGATAATAAACTATTCTACACATAATCGCGGCCGACGCAGCGGAATGGACTGGTGCGTGACTACCATTCCTTAGCACACCGTTTGGAAACTTCAAATGATAGAAAATGATTGCGGTCGCTCCTTGGCATACCTCCGAGCGTATCTCTGTTATGCAAAAGCTCCTCATAAAGAAATATCTGTCGTTTAGAGCCGGCGTAAAACTATAAAAATATCCAGACGCACAATCTAGACGCAAACAGAAGAAGGAGCTCGGTCAAAAATTTACAGGAATGTTTGAAATAAAAACTGAATTAATTGGGTATCTCACGTTGTTGTTGTTTTGTTTAAATTGCTTTTCCTCGCGTTTTTACCCAGTCCCCCTTCATTATTTATAAGTTTGCGCGAATTGATATTCCGCCAAATTTTCTTACCATGGTATTTTTCGGTTTTAAATCCCGACTTGGGTGTAATTTATATTCGCAGCGCGGATTTCGGCTACTATTCACGTCAAGTTTTACTTTTCCTTTTTCGGACTCTTCTTTATTTTTAAACAGAGTGTCGATTTGATTTGGTGATTCCCAGTGAAAGATATATTGTATAATTTTTGATTGTTTGCTCGTGATTCTGTATGCAAATGCGATAAGCTAAAAAATTTGCGCCTTGGTACAACACATTACTACCAAATTCGCAAAAAACATAAAGTGAGTTCCATGTCGAATTCGTATCCTGTTGCATTTTCGTTTGACATACCGTTATATTCATTAACCCGATTTCTTTTAAAATCTAACTTTTTTACTCTGTGAGGTTCACTGATCACACATATTATTTGCTCGTATTTAAGTTTCCTTTCTACATATAAAATATTTTACTAAGTATAACTGACATAAAAATATGAATCTTGAGTTTTAATCATCGAAAATATGAGCCCATGTGCAGGCACACATTAATTTTTTTTCTGTGCGAGGTAGGTAAATACACCTTCCAGTGTATCTCGAAGCTGTTGGAGTTACACACTGCAACAAATACCACCTTTTTAGTAGTTATTTTCCGATTTCCATGCACTGTGCAACGAATTATGCTCGAGCGCCGGCTCTGTTAATGTGCTTCAACTGAATGCATATACAAACATACTCACACACATATGCCATGCCGATAGATGATGTATGCATGTATATAACAGATGAAGGGAAAAACGCAAGCTGCTGCCATGCTTCAATATAAAGTGCAGTTGTTTTTGTGCTAAGTCTGCCAGCGTTTCGCTGTCACTACGACATGCCATGGTTGTTATTTGCTATGCTGTTACTTCTGTTCGTTCCTAACTAATGTTGTCGCGGTCGCAGCCGCAGTCGTAGCGTAGTCGTTTGCTGGTTGTTGTTTTCAAGTGATATGCCACATAGCAGTGGAACGGTCGGACAGGCAAGTACAAGTAGTCAGGAAAGCCGTTACAGAGACGAAATTAAGCAAAGCAAAGCGAACGAAGCACAAAAGCAGAGCGCAACGATAAAAATACACATTAAAGTGACTCGAGTTGGGCGTACATACATACGAATACAAGAGTATATACAAATATATTTATTTAGAAGGCATTGGAATAGAAAAGGGAGCAAATTAGCAGAGCAGTACAACAGCTACATATGCGTATACATATATAAACATGGTTTGCATGACGAAATATGAAACGAGAAGACGTTGATGAATACATTTCGAAAGCAAAAGGGAATCAAAGGTTTTTTGTTGATGGTAAATTGGAAGGTACAAAGGTGGTGGTGGTAGGGAATTTAGCAAGGAAAGAGGATTGCAAAAGTGGTGGTGGGTTTGGTAGCTGATCGTGCACAAGTTTCATATTTCAAAGGAACAAATAAAGGGGCAAAGAATCAAGGGATTTGCCTCTTACCTTCTATGCGCCGGGTAAGCGCCTGCTTTCGTTGCTGCTACAGCGACGGACTACCACCACTGATTGGTAAGCATCACACTGCTGCTGCCAGCTGCTGACGAGGCGAGAATAAAGATTGATGAAGATTCAGCGCACATGTAGTAATCCAAATGTGGGCGCCAAAAAATCCTCTTACAAGTAAATATCCAAATGCACTGATTGCTAATAAAATTACTATTCAGAATTTCTTATTAAATTGGTATCATTCGAATACACATTTTCACGTTGTTAATTCAAAACTTCATCTACAAACTTTCACATAAGCACTTTGAACTTTGTTGTTAATTTTTCTTTTCTTCTTCTTGCTTCAACAAACAATTTAGTTTAAAATTAAAAGTTTTTTATAATACGGCACAAGCATGAGGATGTGTATGTTTTGGTCTCATTTAACTTTCCGGCTTTACGTTCAGATTTACTGAATATAACATCAGCATTAATGCACTTTAAGCTTTTTCAACTCCTTTTTCACTGCTATGTTGTGAGCACACTTTTATTGCTTACTCCGCTTTATTACTCGCGCCACATTAAACACAAATACCAAGCACAGCGAGTGCACACACAGATACGCAATTCACCAAGCAAAACGTCAGAAGCAGATATGCCTGCTGCCGAAAAACGTGACAGTGGTATTTGAAACAATCCGAAAAAAATTATCAGCACAATATATATTTCGTAAATATATACACGCACATATGTATTTATTACCGTACAACGCTGTGTAAGTTAGCAGCGTTGACAAACGACAGTGCGACAAGCAAACCGACCTCGACGGCTGCTGCAGCGACGGCCACGGCACTCAAAAATATAGATATTTCACTCCACAAGCAAACACGCATACATATATACACAACAAAGCGCACTCAACGGCACATGAACAGCTTCATTTGTCTGCCCGTAGCTGCTTCTTCTTTTTTACTTAGTCAGTGCGACTTTAAATTGGTCGCTTTTACAAACTTCTTAATAGTTAATTTCCACTTGGATTCTAATTTTGCTTCAACTAAATTAACGGTAGCAAAATTTTCCTTTTTAAAACATTTTAAGTTTGGTACAATATAAATTTGTTCAATAACACTTGATATTTCTTTACATTACTTTTCTCTTTATTCTCAAAATTACAGTCGCACAGTTTTCCGTCAACAATACCACACTACTTAACGTCTCGCGTCGAAATGAGCTCTGTGCTGTGCTTCAACTTGCCGTAGCCGTGAACCGTCTCGAAAATACTCAAACTGTTTATATACAAGCTGTATATAATTATCTGCAAACTCAGCAGCTTATATTATATATCAATGCAATTGCACGCTCTGTTTTGACGTCGTTGTTGGCCCTCTTCATATCCTACTCATTTATATGCTTGTCTGTTCAATTGATATATTTACTGTAAAGGTCTCTCTCTCTCACCGTCTATGCAAGCATTCATGTCAGACTATACGAGAAACGCAGTTCTGCATTCATCAGCCTCGGCTCGTCTATTTACTGCCCATCCCCTTATTTCGTTAGTTCGAACATTCACTCGTATGTATACGCATATACTCATTTACCATCATAATCTCTCTCTCGCTCATTCACACGCGTCATTGCAATCGCACTCACACTATTGTTCTGCAACGCAGCCATTCCACCAGCCCCAGCCCAGTTACTCGTTCGCCTGCTGTCATTGCGGTGCGCCAGTTTTACTGTTTCTGTCATCTTGTGCTCTTTTGGTTGGTCTCATATGAGTGACAATGTGTTGATTCGCTCTTTTTGCTCAACTTTCCGCCGCCATGTGTGAGTGTACTCGCATGCACTATGTATTTATTGGTGGGTACTAGATTGGCACGAGTGTTCAATATGTGAAGTACATATGTGTACTAATATATAAGGTTTCTATTTTTTTTCTGCTCGTCGTGCAAACAGCTGCTACTTTTTATGGAAAATTCGTTGTGTGCTGGTTTCAATAGCATTTTTCGATTTTTATCTCCCTCTCTGTCCTCTCTGCGTTTGAGGTTGTGGTTAATCGTTTTTGTGGCTGCTGCAATTCTTGTTGTTTTTGGATTGTGGTAAATAAGCGGGTCGAGAGTTGATGCTGGAAATGTAAGATGTACGAACTGGTTTGCTGCTGTCAACAGCTATGAGACTTGCTGCTGCTAACTTTGCCGTTTTTGTTATAATTTGCTGTTCACGTTGGCCCCATGGCCACAATATTCGGCGCGTGTTGTTGGATATGTTAGCTGAGGAATCATATTGTCACAGTAATTTGTTGATGTAATTTAACAACTTTTTGTTAATAGGTGAGCTTTCCAGTTTATATGAATCATGTTTCATTCAATTTTCGCACAAAGTTTTCACTCGCATTCATTGTATCTACAAAAAAAAAAATATGTTTATTCATTTTAAATTTTTAGTTCATAAAAATTCTACTAAGAAAACATTTCATGAAATCTTCCATCAAAGTATGTTAAAACAAACAATTTAGAGCAACATTTCACAAAATTTACATGCATCAAAATAATGTGTATAAAAATACCTAATTTGGCCATGATAAAATATCTTAACGAATATTTCGCAGTCCTCATAATAGAATAAATAAAATGTTTAGTTTGAACAATGAAATGTAAAACTTTACTGAATGAGCTAGGACAGAGGCAGTCACATCCCTCTAGCGCAGATTCTCAACCACTTACGACGGATGTCCGATACATCTACGAGTATGTGCAGCTACACCTCAGTCAGGTTACTAAGGAATGCTTGAGTCACTTCAACTGAAATTCTGGTTACAGTTACAAACTTTTGTTGAGAGAACAGTTGAAGCATTCTTGCAGAAGAACAATATTCTTACTATTACAAGAGGTTTTTCCTTCTTCGTTCGCTTTTTTTTGTGTGCTTGTCTAATCTTGGCGAAAACAACTTTGAAATATCACAGGTGCTGCTATGACAACATTAAACAGTGTTGAAATACTGTTGAAGGGACATTTCTGCGGCGGATGTATGCCCATATGTGGACAGAGAAATACCGATGGCCTAGTAAAACAGTTACTTTTGCACAAATCTATCCTTATTATAAAGAATATTATAAAGAAAATCAAAATAGATTACATTATATATATAAATATATACTCAATATCTAAAATTATACGGAGCTCGAAAAATCGGAATTTTTTTCATATTGGTTAAGTTTGCTTATTTAATTATTTATCTGCTTATTACATTGTTGAGAATCCATTATTGAACTGCTTCACACCTCCGAGGCAAACTTTCTATTAGAGTTCCACGCTTCCTGTACTCCTTGCCATAGTTCATTGGCGTTTTTAAAGTTTTTTAACCTTAGTATCGTGCCAATTCAGAACTAGAATTGTTTCTTTGCAAAACCAATTATTATTCAACACTTTTGCTGTGGCATGAACTCGAAGAAATATCGTATGAAAATATTAAGATAGGCTCACTTATTCACATTGTCATATATTCTCACTATTGTTCCTACTCCATTCCAACAAAATTAACCCCAAACTTCCAAGTTTTGCTCCCACTGTGAGTAACTCCATAAAAGCTCCGAATATAGAATTTGCGAATAAAGCTTTGAAAGCTTAATTTGGATGCTCGTTTGCAACTTTAATAATCTTTTCAGGAATTGTGGTGATCTGAATCAAACAAATTACCAAACAATCTCGAATTATCAATATTAAAGTGAAAATTTAACTAATGAATATTTTTTTTTTTAGAAAAGGTTTTTTTTTTAACTATACGTTTTTCCAAACAGAGGTGTTATTTTTATATTCAAAGAAAAATGCTATTTGTTTATATAAATGATCGGATGTTTATTTCATTACAAAGAGGAAGGTATGCCGTTAATAGTGGAAAATAACATCAGGCAAATGACCATCACGACCACGCTTACAGGACAATATCCTTTTCATGAAATTTTCCATAACCGAAGTGCAAAGTGACTGCCCTATGCCCTCGCCCTCGATAGCCTCACGAATTCCATCTTTGAGGTCCTGAATCGACCTTGGGCAGTTGGCGTAGACCTTCTCTTTCACGTAGCCCCAAGGAAAAAAGTCCCAAGGTGTTAAATCACAAAATCTCGGTGGCCACTTGTGATCACCTTTTCGAGAGATAACACGGTCCGGAAACTTTTCCCGTAAAAGATCAATGATTTCGTGGCACGTAGCGCCCGCTTGTTGAAAATAAACGTTATCCAGATCAATACCATCCAATTCCAATCAATACCAAAATCGTTAATCATCTCTCGATAGCGCAATCCAACACCTGTTATTGGAAAACCCTTACATAGGGGTTTCGTTCCGTGTTTAGTCTGCACAGCTTTCAGCGAATCACAGTGAGTCCAAGAAAGGCTACAAGACATTGGGATAGATATGGGTATTGAAGGGAAGTACACGAAAAATATTAAATACTGATTTAAAATATAGTTAGGGTTACATAGGTTAAGTACGAAGTACTGTGTCAATTTATATTTTTTTTATACACCGACCAACCCTAAGGGGCGTCACACTGAGCTCGTTGCTTACCATACTTTGTTTTTGTAAATCCAAGGAAAACGCTCAAGCGCCAAATAACGAAGCACCGCGGAGGAAAGCAATTTAATAGGCAGTTGACAATCAAGCGCGAAGTTTAAGTTTAAAATATCAAAAAGGTAAGAAAAAAAAGGATGTATGAAAATTTTACAGTAAAATATTTCAGATTTCATTGATATTTTTCTGCAGTGGGTGAAATGAAGCTAATTCACAAGTGATTCAGCTGGTGGAAAAGAGCATTACAAAACTAGCAGGGAGTCAAAAAGGTCATTCACCATAAAACACATTTACCGAACTGCTAACTAGCCAAGCGCCGTAACGAAATTGGTGAGAGTATCCCTACTGCTTTTGCGTTTCATGCTAACGAAATTCTGAGAAGCAACATTTTTTTAACGAAGCTACTCACGGCAACCAAATTAATATATGTACTGATGTATTTCCTGTGAACATCAATAATCAAAAGAAGTTCCTTTGCATACTGACCATTGAACCAAATTCTCCTCAATCATATCCATGCACGAATTTTCCACTAAGCCACTTATCCACTCAGTCGATGATGACGCATTAACTTTTTACACATACATACATACCATATGTACCGTTTTACCTTTGATCCGTATCGCTTCATTATTGTATTGAAATGAAGTGATTTTAGTACCATTCAGACCAAGAATTCGTTGCGATAAAAATTTAGTACTGTACTGGCTGGAAACGCGCCGAGGCCATTGTAGTCTCGCACTATCTACTGGACATTGTTCGGTATGCGGAGTGGAATGGTATGGGCCTAAGTGGGTAGGGACGCAAACACTATATGGTTTGGCATGAAGCGCAACTCACATTAACAAAAAAAATAAAAATAAATAATTGGCGCGTACACTTCTGTTAGGTGTTTGGCCGAGCTGATTCGAACTAACGACCTCTCAGTGAATTCCGAATGGTGATCACGCACCAACCCATTCGGCTACGGCGCAACTCACATTGGAACAAGCTATTTTCTGTGCACACAGAATTGTAGGTAACAAACCTACTTTTGTCACAAACGGAAGACAAGAAGGGATTAATCTTACCAAAGAAGTTTTTCGCGGATAATTTCAAAGGATGGCTCTTCTTGGAAGAGAAATCTCTATCTAGTCATCGATTCATGGGATTTCCGCTAGGAACTGACACTTCTCCAATTCCAAAAGGTCGGACCCCCAGAAGGACGTACTGCTTCTCGAAGTGAGAATACCAAATCTTCCTAAACTCAAAACTCTTAAATCAGTTGAAGAGCTGAGCAGCTAGATCCCATGGTGGAACGAGGGAATTACCAAGTTTTGTAAAGGTCCAGGAGCATTCTGAATAAGGCACTAAAAACTGGGAAAGAGAAACTCGTCCGAATATCATATCGTGCAGAGGGAATATAAGAGGCGCAACTAACCCGGAATATAACATCACGTGTGGCGATTTAAGAATCAGTACCGTTTTTTTAATCTCTCTTGGCGACACTAACTCACCAGACTCGAATGGTGTGTATCCGAAGATAATTAATGACTCACGTTGAGCGGAAGATAAACCGGGATCCGAGGGTTTTAGGACTGTGTCGGAAAATATTTATCAAGGCATGGGATCTGAGACCGACGATGGTACTTAGAATATGTACAGCTCTTGTCATACCAATCGTCACATATTCTGCTGCGCAGCCATAGTCCAAACCACGGTTTCTGTGTTAAATGAGCTACAAAGACTGTGTGCATAAGGATCAAGGACGCCACAAATACAAACTCAGGATCGGTCCTTAATGGTTTGTTGGATGGGCTGCCTCTAGATTCAGGAATCCTAGAGGAGCCAATGAAAATGGTATTTCAACTGCATTCTAATGGATTGTGGGAGGGTTGATTGAAAGGTTTTCAGAGCACCTGTTTTTTGCGCAAAATGACAAACTGGAATCTCTTTTGTAAGAAAATATGTGGTTAGCTTTCCTACAAAGAAGCAATGGAAAGATCTAGATACTGTCTTAGGAAGTTCGATAAATTTTTTTATATTTAGTAACAGAAAAGCTGCTCTAAAAACTTTAGAAACCGTTTGTAACTCATCAGAAATTATTCAGGAAAGTTGATGTCAAACTCTGTTACAAGGTAGAATTAATTGAACTTATGTGCGCGCCGGGGCGCTGTGGGGGTCAAGGTAACGAACTGGCTGATGAATTGGCGAACTGTGGTTCTTTATAGTGTTCAATTGGACCGGAGCCAATTTTAGGGCCAACCATAGCGGTATTAGTCGCCAGTTGCTAAACGAATAGATCAAAGAAAGGTCGGCTTCCATGTACAGGCTGGCAGTGGTCTTAGTAGGGGAGTTTTGGAAGCAAGCCAAGTTGGAGGCGGTGTACAAAAACAACTGCCCATGCGCCTTCAGGCTCATATCTGGCCTCCTTCCGAACTTTCTACTCCGGAGATTAAGGAACCCCCCACTATTACCACTACACAGTTTCCATGTACACCTGGAAGGTAGTTGAGGTGAAGAAGTCAGAGGGACCCTTTCGAAAAATGCTGATTCTGCTAAATGTAAAGCGGCTCGGGCCTTTCGTTGAGAGGGTAGTCGTCTCTACAATTCAGAATGGATATCCCTACAATTCAGAATGTAAGGTAAGGGATAGGCATATTTCAGGGAAAGCTTCTTTTGAATCCACCACGTCGGATGCTGCCACTGCTGGTGACCCTCGTTAGCGAAGTCCATTTTCAGCATCGGCAGTGCGGAAGACGAGGCTTCTGGGCTCGGACAGTGAGGGTGCCGCCCTGGGACCTCTACGGTAGCGTGCTTCAATTTATAACTATTCCTTGAGCTAAGTGGAGCTGATGCAGATCTGATCCAGGAGCCATGGCTGAGCAGTAATGGTGATTCGAGAATCAGGAGGAAAAGTTATCCAGGTGGAGGTAAACGCACATCCTGCATACTCTTCGGAGAAGAACTAAAATTTCAACAGTGAAGGGACTCTTACTGTGAGACTAGAAAACTCGCAAACAGAAAGGAGGCCTTGGCTAAAACGAGGAGAAAGAAAATCGGCGTCATTATTGCCACCGACGCGAATTTCCACCACACTTGTTAGGGAAGTAAAGACATAAATACAAGAGATAGTCATTTTGGATTTTATTCTCGAAGCGAAGACTCTACTATCTGTAACAATTACCCCATTGACTATTGCGTCCTTCCTCCCTGAAGTACGGAATCCCCGACTGGAGAGTGCTTAACGCCCACTCCTTTTCGGACAACAGACATATTCAGAGCTTTTTCAAGGATGCTGCTCTCAGAAGCACAACGAGAATATCTGGATCTCTCAAATAATTGGACGAATTGGTAGAGATATTCACCTTTGCATGCACCAGGACCCTTGAGAGCTCTTCTTCAGTAAGACCGCCTTCCATGAACAAAAAACCGGATTAGGAATCTATAAGTCCGAAATTAAGAGAGCTAAGTGGGACTCATGGAGAAGATTCTTTGAAAGCATGAAAAGTTGCCAAGTGTCTTCAAAGTTCAGGCGAAGGAATTCCGCACCCATAAGGTGCCTGAGGAATAAAACAGGGTGTTGGATATTGAGCAGCGAAGAGTTACTCACGTTACCTTTAATTTTCCGACGAGTCCGGAACCGGGCAATAACAGCTGGCAAACCGCACCAATTTTTTCGTGTTCGCAGCATCGAAGTGCCGCCTGGCTTGGAGCATTAGCTTCTTCATGCCCTTCAAGTCGCATAACCCCGATGGCATCGCTGGCTGCCCTCTCTTTATGTGCGCTTTTTATTTAGACAGGGGTTGCATAGCCAGTAATCTGAATATAAAGTCAGAAACTCCTCAGGGGCGTTTACCACAAGCTCCACATGCTTGCCCTGCGATTGTTTTATAAGTGTCCCTCCTCGACATTGAAGCCCCTATTAATATCCTCCCGGAGGCGACCACAAAAGCTCTGAAAATACTGGGGTCTGAACTGGCTTTAGCACCTGTATCTATGGCCGTTTCAGAGTAGGGAGGCAACTTTCTTGCAGGCAGGTGAGAAGGGGCACTCCGCGAAGCGATGTTCTCTCACCATTAGTTTGAGTTATCATTGCAAACGGCTTGCTGGAGGAGCTACAGAGAAGAAACTGCAGGGTGATTTCCTGCACGGAACACGTGGAATTCATTGTTAGATTTTTCCGAAATTGCCTGTTAGGGTTCTCGGACGCTGCAAAAATCGGTGCGTACTCGAATTAGCACTAACTATCTGCAGGATGAGATGAAATCATCTCAGCATATTCTTCTCAACTGCTTTTCCCAGGGGTGAGGCTTAGACATATTATCTTAATTTGTTTGTTAAACCTGCGGATATAACAGATTTCATCAGCAGTGTAAAAAGATTTACATAACCGTAAGTAGTCATCGTTCGGTCTCCATAATCCGTAAACATAACTTCCCTCCCCAATCCTTTCTCCCCTGTCTTTTTCTCTTTTATCCTCACAATGATGTCATAAAGCACAAAATTTGTATTTCTCGTCGAAGTGGGTCTTTGCACAGCACCTATCCTAACTTCACCTCGTGCTTTTGTTTTTCATTTAATACCACAAAATAACATAACCAAGTGCAGGTACTTTCTTATGTTTCTTATCTTATCTCATGACGTTCAATTCTACCTATTAATATCGATAATGCAATTGTACGAATTAAACAGTAGGAAAACAATTTTCAAACATTCAATGAAAAACATGTATGAGTGTGTGAGCATAGATGTATACATATGATCATATGTGTAGTTGTAAACAGCTAACAGAGTGGTCCAATTCAGCTTCCAAGGTAGGCAGCGCAGCGGCAGCAACAACAAGGTATTCCATATTCGCTCATTCAAGTTTTGATGAGGGCCACTCTCTTTGCCCTTATCTCTTGCTTTGCTTTTGCTTCTGTTAAAAATTTAAGCGCTGCTGTGTGTATATGTGCAAGCGTATTAATATATAGGCATTTAAGTATATGCATACATACATGTATGTAACAAGCTTTGGAGGAGTATGTAATTGCTTCCATGGTTATATAAGCAAATAAACACACGCACATACATACATATCCATGTATATTTCATGTGCAGTGAGCGCTCAAACAAATCTTCATGCCAGTTTATCCTCCCTTCCAAATACATACATACATATGTATGCACGTAGATCCGCTCATCCAACTATGCATTGTTAGTGTATGCATCATTCACCCAAAACCTATATTACAGTACTATAGTACATAGAACATACACATATGTATGTACATTTTACAGGAGACGATGCCGAAATTGAGGTGCCAAAGCAGTTCATCGATGACGAAGTTGATGTAGGTTTCTCGCCCCACACATATTTTCTGCTATTGACTTCAGCTGTCACCTTCAAAAAAAGCTGTTAAAAAATAATAAAAACAAAATATTCACTCAGCAGTGCTTGGCGCTGAACATTCGCACACTAACCCTCTGGTCATGCTCGCTTTACTCTCTCGGTGTTTAATTTGTTTATATGTATGTATAGTATATCGTTTTGTAATATCCTTCGTATGCATTATGTATTCGGGGTATAACACATGGAGTTCGTAATTTATTCGGTGAAATGTTATAAAGCAAATACGTATGTATGTACATACATTCATATGTACATATAGTACGTAGTGTATAAAAAATGTTATATTCGTAAAATGCAGGCCAATTTGCCCACATGCATACATGCATACCTACGTAGCTGCATATCTGCTATTGTATGCATTTAAATCAGGAAAATTCTCACTCGGCACTCCAGTATGTAGCTCACAAGTTTCATTCTCCACTGTCATCCACCCCCTTTGGTGGTGTGCATGCTGCCCATATTAACCAACCAACCTTTGAGAATACATATGCGCATGCATAGAAATATATTTATATGTATGTATGTATACACAAGACTATAAACAAACAGTGAAACTTTGATTAATGGTGAGGGGTAGTGGCACTTTGGTATTTCGTCTATTTTTAATTATCCAACATTTCGTTTTGTGCGAGCCATTCGCTGTTAAAAAAGGTGGTTATAAAATAAGAGAGAGTTTGAGAGTGTACGCTGCAAATATGTATGCTCAAATGTAACCACATACTATATTTGTACATAAATACAATATGTAAGAGTGTATTTATCATGATAGGAGTAGCACAATAGATATGTTCATATGCATATGGATGTACATATATATTTATATATAGGTATGTAAGAAAAAGTACATAAGTTTCAAGCAACCAAAACAGTGTGCACTACATTTCTGACAGGGATGCGGCGATTAGAATATAACGAGCGTACCTGTATATAAGTTAATACACCTATGGACACTAAAATAGATAATACTATTACCCGATTTAAAGTCATTTTGTTTCCTAAATGGTGCTATAATTGGCTCAAAGATCTTAACCGAGTTTAACGACTGGATTCTTCGCACAAAGAGACCTAACCAGCTGAGCTGCTAGATTTGAATTCACTCAAAATACATTCCTGCCATAGGTACATTAGACCGTACCTCCTTATAAGAAAAAAGTTCGTCGTACACCACTGAGTCTAGCCTTGGGTTTACACAACTGAATAGATACTCTGAAAACAATTACGTATTAGCTGTTAAAAACGAGGAAATTGTTTGCGTAGCCTAGGCGTCCAGACAGTTATTAAGACAATTCTCTTTTAAGCAACCGGCGTTAGTGCCTTTTGGTCAAATTACTTGCTTTTACTCTGTTTTGTTTGGATTTACATTTGAGTGAAGTGTAGATTAAGATAATATTTGAACAATAGTTTTCCCAATCTCAAATTAAAATAGATTTGAATGGCTTCCGTTTTTGTATCAGGTTTTACTTTCTTTCGCGAATTATAATGAAACGTCGCCGAATTGGCCAGTTACTTCAATGCATTTGCCAAATTTGCTGCCTTCGGAAATCATAGACATTGAGGAAGTCGATAAGATACTTGTGAATGTATTAGTAAAAAAGGTGTGAATGCCAAGGCCAATGGAAAACCGTCCCGTGCAAACGCCAAATAAAGTAAAAAAAGCTTGTCTTTGGGCGAACGTAGAGGTCATTTGTATATATTTCGTTAAATGTTTTTGTCTTGAGAAGACACTATTTTTAAAATTTCTTGCCCCGTTTCAAGTACACCCACTTGCCGTAAAGCTCGCCAAAAAACATTAGACTCAGGAGTATACAACGAGTTTTTTTGTCTAATGAACAACTTGTACGGGACTATAACAGCAGAAGCATAGCTGTCCTCCCTGATGGCCAAACAGAAATCAAGGTTCTTAACTCTTTTCCAGTTACACCAAAACTGGTGCTTCCAGCATTTTGATAAGCCGAATATCTTAGACCAAAATAGTCAGGTGCGGATCCTATGGGTTCCAAGGCACATAGGAAATACTGGGCACGAAATAACAGACAAATTAGACAGGAAAGGTGCGACGTCCTAAAGCCACATTTGGATTAGGAAAGGGTAACTTCCCCTCCCTTATTCAGCAAGTAGAGGAAAAACAAAGAAGATACTGGAACAGCCATAATGAAACAAACGACCAGGCTTATCACAATCAAAATCAATGATAGGTTGCCTTAACCAGAACTGTTTTAAAGATTGTATGGAATAATATGAAAATAACTACTAGCCTGGGAATATACTCCAATGGAACTTGAAGTTTCTGTAGGGAGTAAGATGAAACCGCCAAATATGAGGTGGCATCGTGCCCAACCCTGATGCATAAACGGGTCTACAGGGTCCGGCCCTCGAAGTGTAACCAACTTCAAACTACTCGCGCAGCTGATGCACGGGCATCAGGTGTCTGTTAATGGGGTAAATAACAGTCCAAAGTATTGTTTACCAAATATTGGCCCATTGTAAACCATAAATAAAAGTATTCTGCTTCTTATTGATTGGCGCGATAACCGCTTACGCAGTGGCTGGTGACACTTTCGAAGATGCTCTGGTCGGCGCACCACCTGTGAGTGAACACGTGATTACGTTGCCGTCTGCTGTAGAGCCCTGCATCCGCAACCGCTCTCTGTGGCGCGGCCGCCTACCACCATCAGGGCGCAACAACAACAGCGGAACGCACAGCAGGTCCAACACAGACAACCTTATGTTTCCCTCACACCTCGCGTTACCACAGTCCTCCCGAGGAACTTCAGCTTCTTCAATTTAACTGTAATGGACTCACGAGCAAGATAGATGAGATAATCGCATTAATGAGCCGACATGGAATACCAATAACTGCGGTCCAAGAAACCAAACTGTACGCTAGCTCCTCCCTGACATAGTCCACCACACAGTCCAGTATCGTTTGATCGACGAAGGCATCGACCGTAGGGACAACACCTTAGAATGTCAAGGTATAGCTGTCCGGTCAGGCGATGCCGAGCACGAAATTTATAACATATATATACTCCATGCCACCGGCTGCCCGGCAGGATATCATCCTGAAATCGGTGCGCTCATCAGAGGTGAAAACCGATTGGTAGTAGGTGACTTCAATTCGCATTACGATCTTTGGCATTCAAGCCTATTAACTGATCGTAGAGGACACCATTTGGCAGAGCAGATAGATGACTCAGCACTGTGAACGACGACGCCCCCACTAGGGCAGTGGGCAATTGCAGCAGCTCGCCTCACATAACAATTGCGAGCGCAAGTATGATAAATAGCATAATCGGGCGACCTATGCCCATTATCGTCTCCCATTGAGAGACCTGCCGACTTCGTTTCCGTGAATCATCGGTCCTACATAAGATTCAGTAAAGCTAATTGGGCCGGCTTCGCGAAATTTACCGAGCACTCATTCGCCGCTCTCCCCATCCCCACCGACGTGAGCGTAGGCCAACGCGCATTCCGCAAGGTGCTCACAGCTGCTGCGACTCGCTTTTTTTATGCTACAAGGATCCGGGACATACGTTCCAATTCCGTAGTTGAAGCAGCCGTTTTAGCAAACGAGCGTGACCACCTACGCCAGGACTGGAGATACTGGTATAAAGGATCTCAGTGTGGAGATTCGATAACTGGTCACCCAACATACGCGGACCAAATGGGTAGAGCACCTGAAGACCCATAACTTCACCACTGGTGTGAGCAAGCTCTGGTCCACTGTAAGGTCGCTGTCGAATTCGACGAAGCACAACGATAAGGTGGCTATCACCTGACGGACTTAATATGCTGATGCTGAAAAACCCGGGTCCACTGGCCACTGTCATCATTCCTGACAAGTGGAAATAGTTAAACCCTCCAACCAAGGGGAATCCTATCAGCCGATAACTATCCTTTCCACAGTAGTGAATACTTTCAAGCCCTCGTAATCCCACATACACGACACATCTGGCCACAGCCTCACATCAGCATGGCTTCCGCCGAGTGCACAGTACCACCATAGCACTCACCGCCATAAGCATCCAGATAAACCACGAGCTCAACCTAAACCGCCTCTGTGAGAGGACTGACTAAGTAGCGCTGGTTCTGAAGAAGGTTTTCAAGATAATCGGTCATTCCACGCTACTAGATGACATTATACAGTCGAAACACCAGCCAGAGAGGTGGTCCGCTAACTATCTGATTGGTCGATATTCGTCCAAATCTCTAAACGGAGGAAGATAAAGTAAGGTATTCCACAGGGTGGTGTCCTTTCTCTCTTGCTTTTCAGCTTCTATATATCCTCCAGCCACCAGAGGGAGTCTCCCTGGACTCCTACGCTGACGATTGCACGATAATGGTTTCGATGGCCTGTGTTCCATAGTGAACGATTACCTCTCCAATCTTTCTCGCTTTTTCACCGCGAGGAATTTATAACTTTCCCCCAGTAAGTCCACGGTGACCCTCTTTCCACCTGGATGAAGGAGGTCAAACAGTAGCTCAAGGTCAAAGTCGAAGACACACCAATTCCGACTGTAAACAACCCCAAAAATTTTGGAATTAACCTTTGACAGTTTGCTCTCCTTCTCTGTGCACACAACCGCAGTTGCCACTAAGGTGCAAAATCGTTACACGGTCTTCAAATCGCTAGCCGGCAGTACTTGGTGCGAAAACAAAGAAATCTAGCTATCGATATTTTAGGCGATTGGCCGGGCGGTTCTACACTACGCTGCGTTTGCTTGTGCCAGTGCCGCCTCCCAGACATGTCAGGAGGTACCTCTTCAACTACGCCGACGAGTTCCAGGACAAAACGAATCGACAACTACTGGACCAGACAGGGTTTAGATAGACAATAAGCAACATTGATCGGGGACCCCTACCACTTTTTGAAGCTCCTGACTCCCGAATGCTGTAATCGGAGTCCAACCACTACCTATAGCAGATGAAGAGCTCCAGCTACTTCGAGAAACCCGCATAATCTTGGCACAACTACGTTCTGGATATTGTAGCAGGTTAAACTCCTACCTATCCAGAATTGACCCCGACATACCAAACATATGTCCGTATGTAGGGTAGGGCGGGTCGATTTAAAAATCGCTCATTGCTCTGTGAAAATCGTATTCTAGGGATCAAAATAAGAAACTTTGCCGAAGGAACCATACCTCTGTAACGAATTCTGATGTCCCCCAATAACAAAATATCACCATTTTTTGCCTTTACATGAAAAAATCAGCTAAATGGCTATGTTTTTTCTTTATTTTTATTTATTTATAATAATATCTATTTTTTCTCTTAAGAAATTTATTTAGTCAGAACATATGTAATATAAATGAAAAAATTAATTTAAGTGAGTTATAGAAAAGAAACTAAAAAGTTCGACCCAAATTGGTGGACATCAGAATTCGTTTTAGAGGTATGGTTCCTTCGGCAAAGATTCTTATTTTGATCCCTAAAATATGATTTTTACAGAGCAATGGGCGATTTTTTTGCCTCCCCACAAATCGACCCGGCCTAATGTAGGGGCACCCCGTATGACACTAACCACCTTTTCATATGCTCCACCAAACCCACTCATCTAACCCCCCTCTCCCTCTGGACCCGATGAGCCTACCGTTAGATGAGCTAGGCGAAGACGGCCGGTGACTTACATTGCACTGACTGGATTTAGTATTGCTGCTATAACAACAACTACAACAACGTGGGTGCCGATAAGCGAGTGCGCCGACTGTCACTAGATCGCCGTCTTCATTTTTACAGGAAAACGCCTCGATCTTCAAACCTTATGTGAGCCACCGAACTTTCTGGTAGAATTTTCGGGTTTATTTCGTATTGGCATCTCAAGTTCCTCCCACTCACGTATTTTGGCCTATCGTTTCTTCCTTCTGATTATTTCTCGTCGTACCAATTGCTTGTGTGGCGAATTCTCTGGGTGAATTTTCCGATTATGGGACCAAATATTCCCTCCTTGCCCACCCTGGCATTGAAGTCACCAAGTACGATTTTCTTCTTCTCATCCGTCGGGGCGTGGGCGCAAACGAGCAAGATGTTAAAGACGGTCGTCCACTGGGGTGAACGTGAGTCCTTGGCGGCAAAGTCTCTCTTCCACAATAAATCAAACACCGAATTTGCGCTCCTTTACATGGCAGCCGTAGTAGACGTCGCAAGGCCCGATATTTTTCTTGCCTTGCCCCATCCACCGCATATCAGGACATCAACCAGTCGGGCAGTGGCATCTTTCCCATTAAGAGAGCATGGGCTCAAATCGCAATCCTTAGTTCTTTCGGAGTGATCGTAATCAATGTAGGAAGTTCTCATCCGATCCTTTGATTTCGTTTTCATTGGGGGGTATTTTTACGTGGCGGGTCCCAAACCCAACGCACATGCAGCTATCAGTTTCATCCTCCTCTCCACATGATGGGCAGATCACACTGTCTGAGATATCTACATTTTCCATGTGCTTCACCCATAGAAAGTGGCCCGTCATCAGTCCAACCAGCTGCCTGCAATCCCCTCCGCTTAGTGACAGGAGGAATTGCGACAGTCGGTCAGCCATGACAGGTAACACCACTTTTGTCGATCTTCAGCCTCTTTCAGCCTGTCAGGTTCGCTTGTGGATTAAAGTAACCCCGTTTGTTAACGGTGGCTTTGATGGTTGCAGAAGGGAGTGGCAAAACGGGCTCTGGGCCAAAGAAGTTCGACTCAGAGCCCATCCTAGCTAAGGAGTCAGAGGTCTCGTTATCCACGATACTCACGTGTCCCGGGTCCCATGTTTGCATCAGGATATTATGTCAACCGACATAGATTAGCCTGGATATACAGGACTCAACTACCCTTGAAGTGGTGGGAGGGTTGACTAAGGCCATGAGCGCAGCTTTGCTGTCGCTACAGATACACATAGATCTGCCTCTCCATCTGTTTTCCACAACAAAGTTCATCACTTCTTGAACAGCATACATCTCCGCCTGAAACACAGATGCATGAATTCTAAGAGCGAAGTGTAGTTTTGTCCCGCTGGATTCCACGTAGACCCCAGAGCCGGAGCCGTGCTCGGTGCTGGAGCCATCCGTAAAAATGCGGAAACAGTGTCTGCCGGGCTCATTTTCAGAGTTTGACCACAATTGAGCCTTTGGCAGCACCACACTGTATCTCTTTTGAAGTATGACTCCAATGGTCACGGTGAGGATCGTTGGAGCGAAGTCCATACCTTCTCTGTTGTCCAAGGACGGACAGGCGCCGTACCAATTCCCATTGTGATTCAGCCTGCAGATGGCTTTCAAGACCTCTCCTTGGATGAAAACATCAAGTGGAGGTAGATTAACCAGAGCATCTAATGCCAGGTAGTCGGAAAAGCTCCGGTGCAACAGATGGCCACAGTGCGTTGAAACTTATTAGAACACACAAAATAAAATTATACAATTTTTGTATCGCGTATTTTAAGGCGTCTTATGTATGATTATTTACTTCTTACTTCAATCGTCTATTCAGTCTAAGTAGTACTGGTTGAAAGAAAGGGAACTGGCGGATTAAGGAGACATTGACGCTCGATTCAAATGCATGCAACTCCGTAGTAAATAGTTTCGCAACTCCTCACGAAAACAATTGTAATTATCTTCCTCTCTTACAGACGCTCAAATTTTTTGCTGACTATTGGAACGAAAGTTTTTTGCATCGTAACATTCCGCATCATATGATTCTTATTTTGCGCTAGCTGTTTGATGGCCGTTCACTGCAGTTGAGTCGTAAGTGGGATATTACAAATTTATGTTGATGAAGATTAGGGGTAGACATTCCTTTATTGCAGTGAATGGTAGTGTTTGGCATCGAAGCTTTTTGATCCAACAAATCAAATTCCTAATTTGAATGGAATCTGAAATAATAGTTCCAAAGGTCGAAAGATTTCGAAAAACAACAAAATATATGTAAACAAAGAAAGCTTAGAGGAGAGAAGCAGAGTACAAAAGGAGCAGCAGAGCACTGCGATCTCCGGTCCTGAGCACGCCTTAATCATCAAAAAAGTCAAAAAAGATTACGGCGGCTCCCGAAGTTAAGCCTATCAAAACAACAGGGGAGATTTTAATCGGTGCATCGAAGCTGCCAACACAATACGCCACTCCTACACAAACCGGAGTACTGTCGTACTATCACAGTTCTCCAGAGCCACCGAAAACGAAAACAAAAGAACGTCAGCATGGGCATAAAAGACGGAATATCAGAATTGGAAGTCTTGTTCGATGTGGTTGGCGGCTACCGATGAAACCGGCGGCAGAAAAAGAAACAAAAACTACTGCCGCAAAAAGAGCAAGCGAGGCTATACGAGCTAATATTGTGGACACACCTAGCACATACCAGGGGAAACGAGTGGGCATAAGTCCTCCAGCTCCCAAAGTCGCTCACAGCACACAAACATAAATGGCGAAGATGACCAATGTCAAATTGTTAGCGAAAAAAGACAGCGAATTAGAAGTGCTGCTGAAGCGGGTTTAAAGACTGGCCTTAAATCAACAAATACGGAAAAAGCGCAAATTCGCGCCTGTTTTATGTTCCACACAAGCGAAGCCCTCATACCGAGGGCTTAAGCAGAAAAGGTTTAAAGATCTCATAAATCTTCATACGGATAGACTGAGAATGCTCACTGGCATTCTTACCTATCATAGCAGATTTGGTAGTCATTTCCACAGGCTCGAGATGTGGTCTAAAGACGCTTATCGATTCTGCGACTTGACTCGATTATGCTGGCAATATTAAGAATATTTTTACAACATCTGAGTTCCCACTGAACATTTTCATCAAAAGTATTAGATTCAAACACGTTATTTTACTCGTTTAAAACTTTTTTCTATCCCATCTTAAATCTTCCATTTAAACCAGCTACCTTTTCTGAGTAGATAGAAATATGTACATGTATGAACATATAAAATATGTACTTTTGCACATACGTATATATTGGAATACATTCCTTGCAGGGAAATTCAGTGGTTTCGCAGTGGAGCTCTTAAAGTAATTCTGATGCCATCTCTGCCTTATATCAGTCAATAGAGCAATAGCCAATTGTCGAAAGTTACTCGTATCATAGATGAATTGTGTGGGGGAAAATATATATCTTTGATAATGGAAAATTAATGGATCCTGCAAAAAACGAGTTTTTATAAAAAATTAATCGCGTTTTATGGAATTGTATTTCGTCATAATACTCACTTCCGGACTAGTTGCTTTGTGAATACATATTTAAGTAAACGAGGTATATTAGCTCTAATACCTAAAGGACTCATCATCAAATGAAATATTCCCTGCCATGCTATGTTTGTGAGGAGCATAGAATACAAACAATACTCACTAGTCGCTTTTCTCGACATAGAGGGCGCTTTTAACAGCGTTAGCACATGATCCATAATTGAGGTTCTTAATATGTTAGGCACAGACATACCTACATATCGTCCCCTTAGTATAACAATAGCCTATGTGCTCATAGGCTATTATTTTTTTATTGAATTTTTGGATTCTCCATCGTCGATTTTATACGTGGTCAAAATTTTGTGAAATTCTAGTTCCACAAAGTGGGTCAAAACGTCAGTCAAAAAATGATAAATATTTACAGACATAACGAGATTTGAGTGAAATTCATTTTCTCAAAACATCAAAAAATTTATAGGCTATTTTAATACTAAGGGGACGATATGTAGGTCTCAACGAATGCATAGCGAACATGCTTAAAACTGAAATAATCATCGGTGAGGTAGGCAGCAAGACGGTAAACGCTCTGTCAACAGGGGAGCCCCCCTTTGCTATGGTTATTAGTTGTCAACAATATCCTTACCAAATTCAACCGAAAGGGAATTAAAGCAGTGGCGTATGCGGAAGACATAGTGATTATGGTTTCAGGAATGTTTCCCACAATAATCAATGAGATTATGGAAGGAACTCTGGGATTACTCAGCAATTGGGCCACAGACTGTGGTTTAAGTGTAAACTCGAGCAAAACTGAACTGATGCTATTCACTAAGATAACCACGATACCAAACTTTAATCTCCCAAAATTAAACAGCCTTAGTCTGATGCTAACCCAAAAGGTAAAATACTTAGGTGTCATCAGGGTAAAGAAAGCGAATATCGCACTTTACACGCGTAAGAGAATGTTGGGTAAAAAGTTGAGTCTGCAACCAAAACTATCCAATTCGTTCTACATAGCCATTTTAAGGCCAATACCTACATATGCGGCACTAGTCTGTTGGACCTTAATAGAAAAGAAATATAACCAAACCAAGCTGAACAAGATACAAAGAACAGCGTGTATCTTAACCACAGGAGCGCTTAGCACCAATCCTACTGAAGCGCTTAATGTACTCACACATCTATTACCAGTAGACTCAAAAACCTATAAAAATAACCGATACTTGCAACGCGATGAGACTCAGAGATATAGGAAGCTAGTTAACAAGATCGTACGGTCACAGAAAGATCCTCCTACAGGGACCTTCACTGGTCAAAAACAAATCAGACTACACAGTCCCCGACCTTAACTTCAAGAAAGTCTTTACGGTAGGTACACCGGTACACCGAGAGCCGAATGGTGGCAAAGGGAAGGTGATTGGAAGATACGATATTGATATCTACGCTGACGGTTCTAAGATGAACTGTGGTGTGGGAGTTGGATTCCATTCGGAGTCGCTCAACCTATCTCAGTCAATTCGACTTCCTCACTATACCAGCGTGTTCCAGGCAGAACTATTAGTGATCAAGAGAAGCATGTAAATCACTAAAACTCTATAAGGAAGTTGGAGCAAGAGTAGCTATCTTTTCAGGCAGTCAAGCAGCTATTAAGACCTTAGATTCCAATTCCACCTCATCCAAACTAGTCTTGCAGTGTAGCGAGGAACGAGAATTGCTTAGTTATTGGCTTGAAATTGCTCTGATATGGGTTCTCGGTCATAGGAACATATGGGATAATGAGATAGCGTATGAGCTGGCAATAAAATCATCCATTGCTTCACTCTATCATGATTTAGCCGAAAGAAGGTGTATTACAACAAAAAACACAAAATCCAAAGGACGAATTACCTATTTGAATGCTTTCGAACAAACATTTCACGCATCACTGCAACCCTTAGAGGTCATTGGAAGGTAGGGGATCATGCAGCCAGACTCAACCCTCCTTTCAATCCCATCTGTAGAAGCTGTTGAACGAAAGGGGTGAAGGAAAGTTTTTTCCACTACTTATGTGAATACCCAGGGCTAGCTAGGGCAAGACTTCGCTCTTTTGGAAGCTTTTCTTACAGCAAATTAATGGGATCTCAGACATCGAGATAAAGAATTCGCTGCTATACTTGGATTACACAAAATGGATCTCACATAAAACAAAAAACACAAGACATAATCACATGAGAGCAGTGGTAGTAAAACGGCACAAATTTCAGTACAAATATTCAACCACTTCAACAACAACATCATTTATTGATGTACACCGAAACATACACAGAACAACAGATCAACATCAGGACGCACTCCCCCTTAAAAACTGTCGTGGATCGATGCTCTATAGTCTGATTTTATTTTATTTCTAAGCTATTTAAGACCTGGCCTTATATATTATATATGTACGTACATTCATTTAACTATTTGCTGGTTTTTCCTGTTGGGAATGTATGGGAGATTTATTTTACGCCGATGTTGTGTGCTTGTGCTTATGCCCTTACGAGCATACATTTTTCCACTTCTTCGAACAATTTGATTTTCAATTTCCTTAAATATTTCAGAGATTACAATTTCGCAACTTCAACTGTCCACGCACCCTTCTTATCCGAGTACCTCCCTCCCACACACGAAATCCGAATACAGCCTCATTCCTTTACTACCCACACAGCTACACCATCAGTGGTCGTAAAAGTTTACAGCTTCGTACACCGTTAAACGTTTCAATATCGTTTACGTTTACGTCCATTGAATGTATTCAGTGTCTCCTGGGTGTCATTACATTCCTCTTAGCCTTTGGCTGCCTGTGGGTCAGCTTTAACTTTCCGCTCGTATTCCAAATGAAATCAAGTCGTTAACACTTTCTTTCAATTTTCTGAGGTTGCTCGCTCGGTGCCTGCTCAGCACTTTTATTTATTACAACGGTCTAGCAGACGTCCAGCAGCGGTCCAGCATTTAGTTATGCTAATCGTCACGTGTGCCATGTATCCCGTTTAATATTTAATATTACTTGGCCGCTTGGCAATTTTGAAAGCATTCGATTCATTTGCATTGGATTTTATTGCAGAAGAGTTTGGTTGCAAAATCAAGGCACGAATGACAATTATTGAATGTTTGTATACATGTGTGCGCATCTAATTTTTTATAAATTCACCGCTTTGTTTACATGTTGTATTTTTAATTTGTGGAACATAAAACAGGCCTTTCAAGTCAACATCTGTCACTTTGTTGAGGACAGTTACAACTAGCTTTTGCGCAGCGCAGGACTGAAAGATAGGAGTCGAGGAATCGATTCTTCACTATCTTCATTCTCTGTTCTCTGTTCTCATCCTGTATAGTGCCTCGAACAAGCCTATTTATAATATTTGCTTTACTTTAATTTATTTTTTAGACCATCGCTGACATGCTAATAATCGTTCAGTTTCATTATCTTCAGGATATGTTAAACTCCGGTCCAAGACAATTTCAAAACTTTTGTACATTTGACTCTGTAATAAGAACTGTGAGTGTTTTATGTTCCACTAGTTGAAATTTTTATCACGTTTATATCAATTCACTTTCTTGTTTACCCGCGATTCCAGTAGGAAACATAAAATTTTGAATATAGCTCAAACCATCTGATTTGCTGACGTAACCGGGACTTTGACATCGGTTTGTTTACAAAAAAACTGGGATTAGGTTGGTTAAATACGTAAAAAATCAACACGATCACTGCTCATGTTATTTCGTTACCGTCTGAACAAATTCATCTGATTGGGCGAGTGTGTGAATACGTGCTGCCGAGTTCCCGATGACGTGGCAACTATTCTCCCAATTTTCAATATTCTCACAATTTCACATGATCTTAGCATTCCTGCAAGTAGAGAAGCTCTCCCATCTTGTTCTGAATTTTTTGATCATGTTTTCGTCTAGTTCCTTGTACATTATTCATATTGACCTCAGGGTTTCGCTGGCAAAATCCAAGGATAGCGTAATCCCGTTTTCGCTATATGGTCTACTATCTCGTTCGCTGCCAACCTTTATGCTGCCTCCCTGCCCGGAAGAACGATCTTGGACATTATACTAAGCGAGGCAATTGCTTTAATGGCTGCCTGACTATCTATTGATAAGCTAGGTCTGCTATCTTTCTAACTGAGAAAATCTCAGGCTGGAATACACTGCAGGCTCCTTAGGTCTAACTTCGGACAGTATATCCCAGCGCCTACTCCACTAGTCATTTAAGAAATACCAGCTTAAAAGTTAAGTGTATTGAGTTTACAGCTAAATAATTTACGTCATCCTTCTTTTTCGATAGTAATCTTGATCCTTTTTCTCCCTTTAAAACTCGGAACCATATAGTCCATATTGAATATTTTTTTCTGGTTTATTGAGCTATGTCCATAAGTCTGAGAGTTCGTTTTAGGCTTTTAGTTAAGTTAGGTTAAATGCTGCCCTTGTGAGGGGCTCACTTGGAAAAAACTTTAAAATTAGTCCGTTGTGATACCATACTGGTGAAGGGGAGGGGAAAAGCAGAAGGAACCGGACAGGTGGAAGAAAAAGGAAGAAGGGACTTGGCTTAGAGGATAACGAACAACAGTGACGAATTACGTTTGTATTAACCGCTTCAAGCTATGGATGAACTTCATCAGATGTCTGATATTTAAACCCGCAATATCCGTCAGTGTAACGAAAAAGTAAGAGCCTAGACGTCTAAACCTTTGCTCGACGAGAGCAGGACAGTTGAGAAGGTTCCACCTCGTTCTTTAGACAGCTTCTGCAGAAAGGGCTTGAAGCAATCCCAAGCCTCACGGCATTAACACCTAACGGACAATGTCTGGGAAGCATATCAAATTCGATAGATGCAGCTTTGTTAGCTTTAGAATTTACCTCGAGCGCCCCTATCTACCCATGGCCAGAAGGATCTCGCGACTTGGCACGTTTGCGTACTAGCCCAGCGCTCGCTGAGTTGACGCGAGTCCCATCTTTCCAGTAGCAGACCACAGGTTCTTAAGGGAACTCCAACCCTGTCTAGCCAGCTCCTCGGCTCAGCAGTTTCCCTCTATGGCGCTGTGACCGGGAACCCAAATGAGCCTAAGGGTGTACAATGTTCCAGCACAATGGGGATGAACTCAAAGTTTTTAAGAATACTAGAGTGTCCGTAGCTTAAGTCTAGCTTATGGTCTGAACACATTAATCTGATTGGGGGGCATGCAGCATCAGTTTTTCCTGCAATATCCAAGGATGCCACATTTATCATAGCGTTGAGTGCTAGAGTTAAAGTGGTCCGAAGTTCCCCACTGATTCCAATGGGGACAGACCTTTGCACCCTCTCCAGCTCTTTAGCTGGTGTCATCCTTTCCAGAGAGAACCACCAGGCAAGGACTCCGTGCAACAAAATTGGCTTTATAATTCTAGCTTTAGGCGAGATGCCCCATTTTTTGCTGATCGCGCCCGTACAACTATACAAGGCCGCTGCTGCCTTCCTAATTATGTTTAAAACTTCTTCAAACCGCCTTGCGGAGTGCCGGAGTGCCTTGCGTACGAGAGACGCTCCCAAGGAATTAGAGCAGATCAATCAGCCTCTCAAAGGCTTTCAGTAAGAACGATGGGAGGCTGATTGGTCTGAAATCCTCAGGGGATACAAGTAAGATTTTACCTGCCTTGCGTATGAAAGTGACTCTGACAGGCCTTCAAGAACTGGATATGTAGCTCGCGTAGATAGGGAGAAGCCAACGACAAGATACCTCCGCAGATTTCTGGAGTTGAACGGGCATAATGCCATCGGGCCAAGGTGACTTAAAGCGCTTGAAAGAGTCAATTGCCCAAGCCAGGTGGCGCTTATTCATCAAGCAGTTACGGATGTGGGAAATGTTTTGCACACTATCCCGGCTGATATTGCTCGTGTTTGCTCGGATTTGCCGGGAAATGGGCGCCGAGAAGCAACCTGAGGGACTCCTCGCTGCCCATCCCTCAGGTACCGGATGGGTGTGGAATTCTTCGACGTAGTACGTCTGAATCTCGCGGACTCATGACAGCCTTCCACACCTTCGCAGAATCTCCCCCATGTGTCTCGCTTCGCTTTCCTAATTTCGGACTTATAGACTCTTAATCCTACTTTTCACAGTTCCCATCTCGAGGGAGGCTTAATTCTTCTGGCTCTATTAAAGATGTGTTTACACGAAGCTTTAATTTCAGGGAGTTCGGTTGCCCTCCAAGGCGGCTTTACCCCGTCAAATAGTTGCCCCATACTGAAGATCCCGTTTGACAGCAGGTGTCGCCAGCACTACACCCATCCGACATAACCGAACCCACGTCCATCTCCACGTGAGCTCCCTCTACCGTGGGCCTATCCCCTCCCAGCACATCCGAAACTGCAGGCACATCCCCCCTGGCATCGGTTTGGTAGACCTTCAGGACTACCCTCTCGAAGCAATAGTTTCAGCGAGCGGCCCGAGGGACAGTTCCCATGATAGTCACTTTAGCAGCACCGTAGCGTTCCAGGAATTTGGTAGCCATGAGAAGGCTCCCCCGCTCTGTCTTAGCCGCCGTGGATAAAGATAAAGTTCTGAGCGTCGACTCGGACGTTTTTCCGCCCCTACTCATATTACCCCACGGATCGAGCTAAGTAGAGAGGGAGATTTCGCCCCTCTTTCCATAAGTGAGGAGGTTATCGGGTTCGGCTCCGAAACCGCGCGGTTTTTTAGAATTGCTGAAAAGGCTCTTCACTCGGAGCCGCTATCCAAAGCCCGAAAGTGTAGTCGTCCATAAATGATTCCATGGTTGTATGTGCCAAAACAGGAAGGCCATACGAGGGTTGACACATGCCCTTATGAGGCATGTGTTCAGAGTCAGATCGAAAGCAAAGCCCTGCCAGGGTTTTAAAGGGGCGGGGCGGTCACGACTTTAGCCCACCAGCCATTTCAGCTGAGTCACCTCAGCATACTCAGGTAGTAGAACTCCGCAAACACCAGCTCAGGGATCATCGATCAAGTTTGGGTTATTAGAGAATAGAGAAGGAAGAAGGTATGATCGTCAGCGTTCAGCTTTGGAAAGGCCGTTAAGGCCACAGACCATTACCCAGGGTGCACTGCGCGGAGGCGATCTGCCTACACCCCTAGGCTTTTAGTGCTCCTGCAGATTTCGCTACAAGGTTTTCTACAAAAAGATCTATCGGTGGTAGGTTAAGTATGTATTCGAAGACCGCCGTTACACCTCAGGCTCAAAATACGAGTTGTACTTAGAAGGTCTAATTCGCTTGTTAACTAGTATCTTACCATAAATATTCCAGTTAGCTTTCCTAGGATTCCTTATTAGTGTGTATTTTTTTGTGTATGAGAAAGTGCTAATGTACCAATGGTCTGAGTATGATGGTGTGCTAAGCACCTTCTAATTCTCTACCCTCACACCTCTTTCAGTACAAAGCGTTATGTCTAGCACGTTGTTTGAGGTGGGACTTTAAACGTAGAGTCCTTACCCTGACTTACTCTAACAAAGCTACTTTGTAGTATGAGGTTAAGCTGTGACCCACCTCTGGAGTTTGTATCCGTGCTCTCTCAGTCCATTCGCATCAGCGCCCATCACCAGCTCCTGCTTCCTTTCGCTATCTGTCCTCCTCAGCCTATGAAGCTCGCTCGTTGGTCGATCGTTTTCGTGCGGCAAGAAGCACGACGCAAGAAGTAATTGATCATTCTTGACGCCACCTATTGTCCCACCGTAATGTCATCTGTTGAGAGATTAGAGTTAAAATAGGAACTTATACTTTTATTAACTAGTGTGGCTGTTCTTACTCTGTTTACTGCACTAGGGAAGTAAGTATGTGTTGCACTTTTTTGATTCCAGTCCAGAAACTATGTTTGTTGAGGCTATCCATAGTTCTTGAACTAAAGCCACGTTATAGGCACTCTCCACTAGAATGACGCGAAGCTCGACTGAAGCGAGTGTAGATTTGCAGTGGCTGATCTGAAAAACACTCATCCCCAGACATTGGTTTCTCTTCTTCCACATTTGTTAACGTCAGTGAGATCTCCAGTATCTCTTCCAAACGGAGATCTTTCGCTAGATCTCTTTCCCAGGAATATGCTGCCTACTCCCCACGCCATCTTCCCAAGCTCGAGTAGAAAATATCCTCTGCCTCCTTGTTTATCGGGGGACTGCAGTGCTGACCTTTCTTGACTTTCACTGGCTTGACCATTTTGAGCACTATCCAGTCACTGGTCGGCACGTCGGGATTTTGGCGATGTAGCAACCTTACCGTATCCTCTGGTTTTACTCCTCTTGGAATGAGTACTTTGGTCTTCGGTATCGCTGCTATAATGCTGCGATCGACTATCTCGAATTCGCCACCTTCCCATGAGCTTTGAAGTGTTTTAAAAGCTTCCTTTACTTAGGTTAGTGTCAGGTCGTCCTTGCAATTAATAATTATAATGCCGCTAAACCATCGTGCATCGTCAAAAGCAAGCATAGGTGTGTTCCCATCGGCATAGATCTTGGCGAAGAGGGCTTCTAGTAGCTTCATTTCGAGTGCGTTCCAGCGCTCCTGCGACATCTGTCCCAGCGTGTTACTACGGTCAACGATCAGATGTCGTTTGGCAATCTCGCTGGCCGTCGCCGCTGCTTTGGACTTTGTCGGTTTTTCTTGGACGTGCTTGACGGTTGATCTTTCAGCACCATCTTTGCAACGTTTCTCGCCAATATGCTGCCATATCCGGTTTGCAAACTTCGGATCTAATACCTTACATCCTTCAGGGGTTGCGAAGTGCGCTCGACCGCTCTGCACTTCCTCTTTCATCCAGGTCAACCGTTTCAATCGTGATTTCGCATATAATCCCTGCTTTGATGGCTACACTCTGGATTCTTTCCTGTCGTCAGAACTGGAACCCTTAGCCTATTCCGGGGAGCGAAGTAGTGCGTCTTCGTTCGCGGTGCTTTCACCCATTACGTTTAAATGATTCAAGTCCTCGAGGACTAAAGTACCATCGCGTCGAGGAGTGGATTTGGCGGCCGTCGTAGCTGAATGGGTTCGTGCGTTCCAGCAGAGATGTGGCCGCTGACGACACAGCTTATAAGCTTGCTGTGTCCGCCGGTGGTATTAGCCGGTTCTCCCACCGACGTTCATTTAAGGTGAAAATATCGTTAACATACATATTTCAAAGGCGCACTCAGGAAAAAATGTATAGAAATTGTAGAAAAATTACTGACTAAACATTTGTCATAAAAGTTTCAAATGTTTTAGTTGTTTTTCAATGAATTTCTCAATATTTTGCTTTCATTTCTTTGCGTACGGATACTTTTTTTGGCAAGTGTAGGTTCCATCTCAAACGGCAACCAGCCAGCGCCATTAACACATACGCTGATGAAGCTGTTGCTATGTTTAATCACCTCGGAGTTTCTTCTCGTGCCAACTGTCTGCCGCCGCCGCCAAAGGCCATGCTTTCTTCTTCCTTCTTTATCTGTTAATTTTCCTTGTGTTCGTTTCTGTATACGATTCCTATTTCATTCCCACGAATTTCAGACAGCATTCAAAAATACTTCAAAATGCGCATATTCTTCAGATACATATACATGTATATGTATGTATGTATGTATGTATGTATGTATGTGTGCGAATGTATTCATACACCAAAACATGCCTTTGACTCCTCAATCACGCTTGAAAACGTAAATACAAAAAAACATCGAAATGTTTATATGTATATGCATGCAGACACACTTCCTATTTACAATTCGAATTTCATTCAAAGGCGTACATCCACACGTATCTTTTCGTAAATAACCGTCCGTCCATTCCCATGGCGTATTTATCAAATTCTATTATAGCCGCCTGCTCCTAGATGCAAGGCACGCACAATTTTTCCCACTATCGCTCTTTTACTTAAGTTTTTCCATTTACTTTACATTCGTTTATTCATTCCTTTCTATTCTATATCATTTATCTATGTATTTGTTTTCCATTCATTCGAATTTCTAACGCCTCAGCTTATTCCTTATTTGGAATAGAGAACATAGATTTGTACATATTTTTCAGCAGCAGGAGCCTCAGCAGCGGTGACATAACAGCAACACCAGTCGAACCGAGGGGAAAAGTTGTGAGGTAGCAATAAAATGCACAAGTTGAGAATACTTTATATAAAATGCTTTTGTGTGTGTCTGTGTTCCTATGCATGTGCATTTGTCTGTATATACATACATACATATTAAGTTAAGTGGAGAAAATAAAGAAAAAAATTATTATATTTTTATGCCCAACAATAGCGAGCGATCCAGCACTACGTTGGCTTAACGCAACGCACGCTACATTCGCTTAGACTTTCCCCTCAGTTCTCCCGTATTCGAACCCTCTACATTCATTTGTTCGTTTGCATGTTCTGCTTCTCGAACATTTCGTTCTGGGTTTGCTGATAACAAAGCAGCAGAGTTAAATTAAGGTATAGAGTGAAATAGGGATGCCATCCCACTCATACTTTTAACTAAATACAAATAGGAAGCAGAAGCCGCTAAAAGTACGTTCACATATGCGGTAATTAGCAAAAAATCTACCTAAAATTAATCCACCCGTTCACATATAGCAGATTGATTACCTGCAACATTAACTATCGGCAGTCAAGATTATTTTGAAAGGGACAACCTTCATATAAATTGGTTTCGTAGATTATTTTAGTGTTTTTGGTTTGCTTAATTATTATTACCGATAAGAAGAAAAAACAAGGAGAAGGAATAGCTAAATTAATTGGCCAATTGGCTGCTAGTAATAAACAGTTGGAGGAAATCCGTAAACGACGTCTACTGGGTTGCAAAAAATTATGCCAGCGAAATTCGATATTACATTTTATAATAAGTAATAAGAGGACAGAACGTTTATGGACACACGTGTTTTCTGTAATACGAATGAATAATTAATAATAATAAAAATGTCTACAAAACTGTTTTCTTTGCCGACGCCCATTTTATTAAGTTTTTACTTTGACTTTTCTCTTTACATTCGTAAAAATAATTTTCGATAACACAGGGTTGTTGTTGATAAAAAAGAGTGATAATAATCTAGAATTTTTTTATAATCTCAGATTTCTGGAGAGAAATTTTGTAAGGGTAATCTCGCTGTTTAATTACGGATTGGGAGTTAAGCACTAGATAATGTACTTATATGTGAACGTATTATAAGATAAATCACTTTCCCAGCTGGGCATTTATAACTGAGATAGCATGCGTCGAATCACTTCTAATTCAACTGAAAAACAAACTTGTAATATGTTGTAAATTTCTAAGCACTATAATTTTGTATTATTTTGTATTAAAAATTTACATATGTATATTACTTGAAATTTTTTTTTCAAATTTACATTTAATAGCTAGTTTTACGTTCGCTTATTCAGCGTTGTTTTGATTTAAATTGTGACATCAGCACCTGATTTATATCTAATTTTTCTATATCATAAATTTTAAAATATGAATTCTATTCCTCGTATTTTTTGCAGCTTCAAATGTACTTGAATTAAATCGAATGTAACTGTTAATTATTAATTTTTTTTGCTTTCAATATGTTTTTGTATATTTTGTACCACGCATTTTTTAGTACGCAATTGAATTACTATAAATTTGCATTTAATTTTATTTCAAACAATCAATGACCTTGATTTGTATTTATTTGACGAATTAATAAAAGGTGGTGGCATTAGGGCAGCTAACTTTTTTTTCTAGCGATTTGGTCATTGAATGTCAAAGTTATCTGAGTATTATATTCTTTTCCTCATTAGCATTACTGGTGCATCAAATTGAATTAAACAAATTTCCTAGAAAAAGACTAAACTGAGATTTAATTTATTTAAAATAAATATTGTATGTTAAATTTTATAATTTTACATTTCATCAATCCCACAGTGGTACCTCTTAGTGAGGCCGTCTGTATCTCTGAGTACATGCCTCCATTTTTTCGTTCTTCGAAGAGTTTCCACACTCGTTCCGTTCGCAATTCGAGGAGAGCCACTCAATTTCGCTCCATTTATTTCCTTCTTGGTTTTAGTGCTATTCGTGACACCATTTTTAAAATTACAACCATCAAATTTGCTTTCATTACACAGTTTATTTTTTTACTGCGCAGGTACATATGCATAACTAAGAATTAGTTCTACCGTTTTGATGAGGTCTACTCAATTAAGACCTTAATTTTTTACTTTTCTACCTCTCTTTAGTCAGTACCTGCTTGATATTTTATGTGCGCGAAAGGTTTTGAACACGGGTCTTATTTTCAATATTCCACTTGCAAGCATACTAGTCGAGTGCATTTTATAAAATCGGGAAGTAAGATGCCCTAAAATAAAATTTATTAGAAATTGTCTTGGAAGCAACTACATACTTATGCATATGTATGTGTTTATGTGCTTTATACATCTCTCTAAGAGAATATATATATGTATGTATATCTGTTAGAGTAGACGATTTTGACCCTTTCCTTATATTTATGACGGCCGCCGTAGCCGTGCGTTGGTGCATGACTACCATTCGGAATTCGGAGTACGTTCGTTCGAATCTCCGTGACCCATTAAAATAAAAATAAAAATTTTTCTAATAGCGGTCGCCCCTCGGTAGGCATTGGAAAACCTCCGAAGTTATTTCTGTCATGAAAAAGCTCCTTATAAAAAATATCTGCCGTCCGGTGTCGGCTTAGAACTATTGGTCATTCCATTTGTGGAACAACATCAACGAAAAGGGTGTAAGCGCCAATTATATATATATATAATATATTTATAGGCAATTCTAGTATGTTCCGTGACAAACTTTATTACCATTCATTTTTAAAATATATGTAGAAGTATTTTAATTTTTTCCTCTTTACCTTATACTAATACCTATAAAGCATTTAAATAATTAGTAGTGGAAATATTATTAAAAATTACTGAAGTACTTTCATATTTACGCTTTCAACTTGGCAACTCTGCTACATTAATTCACTCGCTGATGGCGTCGTATTATTTGTGCACTTATGTTCCTACTCACAGTGGTTGTGTTGTGTACCGTAACAGTTGCTGTGGTTGTTTTTCGTAACTACATTTACGTGCTGATTGCAGTCGATGTTATTTAGGCAGTAGGTATGTATGTATGTTACTGTTGTTGGCATTGGTGTTGTTATTACCACTGTAGTAGTCCAATGCAACGAACATCTGCCAGAACAGCCAGCAGACAACAATAAGACAGCAATCCAGTCATATGAGTGTACGAATGATAAATAAAGGCGTACCAATATGGACTTCTGCATACATATTTACATAGATATTTATGTGCATGCAAATATGAGACGCATATAAAAATATACATATGTATGTACATGCATATGTATGTGTATATAAATATGTATGTATATAATATGTAGATGCTTATTCCCTGCAAATTTTGGTGGGCCAATTGAAACGCCAGCAATAGCATTTTAACTAGGCAAGGTTTCCCCGATTACGGTTTAATGAATTATAATACTACATATATTTTTTACCTTTTGGTTTCGACAGTATACAACTTTGAAATAGATACTAAAAATTAAATTTTACATAACAAAAGCAAAAAAATTCACTTCAGCGAAGCATAAAAAGTATTGGCACATTGCAATATACGGTTACAGTATTCATATTAACCAAAAAAACTTGTGGGATAAGTTTTTCGCTTGAGGACCTCCGCAAGCCGATGTGGCATGGAGTGGACCAATTTAGAAGTATCATTTTTGGTAATTTTGCTCCATTCATTATTTATTACGTTTTTAAGCATTTCCTTGGAGCTTATGCTGTGCTGATGGATCCTGCGCTCCTGTAAATCCCACAAATGCTCAATGGGATTGGGGATTGGGACGGCTGTGCGCAATTGGTGATTTGTGTTATACGCCAACCAGAGCTTAACATTATATGCCGAATGCTTGGGGTCATTGTCATGCTGAAACCAGAAATAATCACCAAGTTCCAACTGTTGAACGCTTTGCTTCATCATAGTCTTTAAAATATTTAAATAAGAAAAGTGATCCTTTTTTGACTCTATAAAAACAAGTCTGCCAACTCCTTGCGCCGCCATACACCACCAGACCATCACACCTCCCCCGCCATGCTTCGCAGTTGGTACAAGATTTTCTTTTTCCAGCGCAGTACCGCTCTTATGTCACACTAGTTTTCCTCCTTTAATGCCAAATAGTCAATATTTGCTTTCATCCGAAAATAGCACACGTTCCCAAAATTGTCTGGAGGCTTGTTAACATATTCGTTTGCAAATTCCAAGCGTTTTTTTCTGTTCATTTTGGATATGTACGGTTTTCTACGTGCTGCACGTCCGCGTTACCCATCTATTTTAAGTATTTTACGTACAGTATCGTCGTGCTCATGCTTTTCAAAGGGATTTTAAATGTTTTTATATATTTGAGAAGCCGTGTTTCCAGGATTTTTTTTTCACTGAAACACGAACCATGTGTTTCACGTACGGTCAGCTTGCTATGTCGACCAGAATGTGGCTTTGACACAATTGAAACAGTTGCATTGGTTGTTTGCACGACATACTGCACAGAAGAGCGACTTCTTCCAACGATTTGCTCAGTTTCGCGATAAGATTTGTCTTCGTTTCAGGATATTTTTTCTCTCGTCAACACGAATTTCCTTAGTTTTGAGGGCCATCGCTATTCCTTGTACAGAATAACTTTAAAATAACTCCAAAGCAATGTAGTCACAGCAAAATCAATTATAAACTAAAATAAAACCGTTATTGGGTATGGATATGCCACAGCATACTGCGAGGAATCCCTGTTTTCATGTGCACGGAAACTTTTTCTGCTTCGTTGAAGTGAAGTTTTTTGTTCTTGTTTTGTAGAATTTAATTTTTAGAGATGTATTTAGGAAAAAATATATAGAAATTGTAGAAAAATTACTCACTAAACATTTCCCATAAAAATTTAAAAAGTTTTAGTTTTTTTACAATGAATTTCTTAATATTTTGCTTTCATTTCTTTGTGTACGGATACTTTTTCTGGCAAGTGTATGTATTTTGTACGTCAAAATAATTATATACATACATATGCACACACGAACAAAATTATTCACACAACCACCAATTTTCATTCGATAATCTTGAAAAAAATTACAATAATATAATTAAAAATGTTATTCTAGGAGAACTTCACAAATTTATTGTTTATTCAAAACTAACATAAACTCGACACATAAGTCACAGAATTCTTCATATTTGTAAGGGACAAAATTATTCACACAATTCAATTTCACAAATAAAATATTAAATTCAATGAAATTGTAATATTTAGTAGGCATTCCTTTTTGCCTGTCGATTTCATTAAGTCAATACGGCATAGTGTTAACTAATTTCTTAGTCACATTTGGTCTCAAATTTCGCCATTCCTGTTGGAGAACCTCCTTCAGTTGAGTTTTGCTAGTTATGTTAAGTTTAGCTACACGCCGAGTTCATCCCACAAATGTTCGATGGGATTCAAGTCTGAGGACTGGGTGGTGTTGGAAGAATGTGAGGCACGTGATTTTTGATCCTACGCACATCGAGGGCACTATTATCTTGTTGAAAATAAAAGTTTTTTCTAACACACAGTTTTTGCGCAATTTCATACAGGTATTTTTTTTAAATATTAAGGTAAATGATTTATCCATAATACCATCAATAAAAATAAGATTTCTCACTTCTGCCGTTGACATACATATATCCCCACACCACTACACCGCCACCACCATGATTCGCTGTACTTACTGTATTACTTTTATCGAATTCGGTATTGGGTTTTGGGTTGAACTCATTCTCGTCGCTACAAATGGCGTTGCATCTACCCTTTTATTTTTGCTGACTTTGCTGAAGAGTGGTTTCCTTCGAGCCATCGAACTATACCCGGCACGTTTCAAGGCCCTGCGAACTATTTTCGGATGGACTTCTTAATTAATCTCCTCAAAAACTTCTGCTACCACTTGCGTTTATGTAATTTTGGAATGCTTTTTTATTTTTGTTTATCATACGGCGTTCATCACTGAGGGTCAATTTGCGAGGTCTTTCAGTATGGGGTCGGCTCTTCAGATTTGTTTCCCCTTTAAAACGTATTATTAATAACGCTTTCAACTTTTTAATTAGAACTTTTAGATAACTGCATGCCCAGAGCAGTTATATTGGCCATTAAATTTTGGTAAAATAAAGTGACAGCTTGAAGTCGCAGCACATATTCGGAAATCTCTCATTGTATGTACATATGTATGTATGTAAGTATATGAGTGCATATCAAACAATTTCTTCAAAAGAGGAGCAGCTAAAAACTTCTCAATTTTGAGTTAATATTTGGAGCTTTCGGCCTACGAATATGCAAAATTTTATACCATATTTGTTATTGTAAATTGTCGAAGAAAAGTTAGGGCCAAAGCAAATCCCCAGGAGGTGACTTTGTCACTGGTTTTTTTTCTTGCGATTTCTTGGTTAGAATGCCAAAGTGCTCTACCACTTTTTTGCTTGTTTAGATTAAGGAAGTCACTTCAATAAATTCGCTTAAGAATGATAAAATACAGGATTGCGCCTCTTCAAGTGCCGTAAAGCTAATAAAACAAATAAATAACGAAAAACAGAGGAAAAATAAGCGAAAATAAGTGGAATGCCCAGAATGATAGAATCAATAATGCACGCGTCCATTTCCATGAACAGTTTTGTTTCTTTTTTGTACTGACGTCACTCAATTGTCAAATTCACTCTCTGCGTATGGCCGTCGCCGACGAAATCGGATTTCTTCTTTTTGATTGGCGCGATAACCGCTTACGTGATTTTGGCTGAGTTTAACAAAACGCGCTATTCGTTTCTTTCTCGTGCTAACCTACGCCAGTTGGAAACACCAAGGGAAGCCAAGTCCTTCTCCACCTGTTCTTTCCGCCTTCCTTTTCCTCTGCTGTCACAAGCTGGTAGCGCATCGAATACTTTCAGAGGTGGAGCGTTTGTTTCCATTCGGACATGACTCTCGAAGTTTCTGGATCTTTATTCGCTGCGCTATGTCTATGTCGCTGTAAAGCTCATTGTTCCATCGCCTGCGATACTCGCCGTCACCAAAGTGCAAAAGTTAAAAAATCTTCTACAGAATCTCTCTCTCAAAACAGCAAGGGACGTCTCATCGGATATTTTCATCGTCAAAGCTTCTGCGCCATACGTTAGGACGGACATGATAAGAGACTTATGGTGAATATCCGCTCGATGGCGGATTTTCCAGGCTTAAAGTCGCACTGCATTTCACACAATATGCTCGCTAGAACCTTATAGGCGATATCTAGAAGACTAATTCCGCGGTGATTGACACATATTGCAGAATCGCCCTTCTTGTGGATGGAGCAGAGTACACTTAAATCCCAATCAGCAGGCATACTTTCATCCGACCATATTTTGCATAGGAACTAATGCATGCACCTTTTCAACTCCTCGCCCCAATGTTTGAATAGCTCAGCAGACAGTCTGTCGGGTGTTCTTTAGCCGCGTAATCGCTATTCTCACCTCGCCATGGTCGGGTAGCGGAACGACCGTCCCGTCGTCAACGATTCTCTGTGACATGCGCAGCTATCACTATTTAACAGGTTCGAGAAGTGTTCCCTCCATAATTTAAGTATGCTCTGGATGTCAGTCACCAGATCACTCTCTTTGTTCTTACAGGAAAACGCCCCGGCCTTGGAACTTTCAATAAGCCGCCGAACTTTCTGGTAGAATTTTCCGGCGTTGTTCCTATTAGACAGCATCTCAAGCTCCTCGCACTTACGTATTTCGGCCTCTCGTTTGTTCCTTCTGATAATACGTCTCTCTTCCTTTTACAACTTTTTCGGTAGTGATCACACATGGTTCGCGTTGTGCCTGATCACAGCGTGGCCCTATAGGCAGCATTCCTCGTCGTACCAATTATTTTTTCAGGCTCGCTGAAATCGAGTTTTCATCTCCTGCGGCCGTACGTAGGGAACGAGAAATGTTACTCGATGCTCGTGAATGCCGGTTTGTTGGGCAGTGCTCTTTGAAAGCAGGTGTGAGAGTCGAGTGGCGAGTCTTCTGGCTGTCTGTTGTGATTGCAGTTTTTCAATGTCGCACATTCTTTGCATAGGGAGATGATGAATGTTTGGCTGCAACAAGATAATTATCCGAGTCGATGTTGAGTCCTCGGATCGTACGTACATCTAGAACACTAGAAGCGTACCTTCTGTCTATCGTAACATAATTCATCTGGTCGATCAGGAGGCAGTCACGTAGCTTAGTGCATCTTTTCATGTTGGAATCTGGTGCTGCAAATTACGATGTTTCGGGCCCCGGCGAAGTCGATCAGCCTCTGTTTGTTACCGAATATTTCGTTGTGCAGGCTGAATTTCCCGACAGTGGGATCAGAAAATTCCTCCTTGCCCACCCTGGCACTGAAGTCGTCACTCACGATTTTTATGTCGTCACGGGGACCGTGCTTTTCGGAAAATTCCAAGCGCTCATAGAAGAAATCTTTAGCCTCAGCGTCCTGCACTTCCGTCGGGGCGTGGATGCAATAATCGAGAGATTATGATCGATTTATTCTCACGTTTCTCGATTAAGAGACAGTCTCGATCGAAGACGATCTGCCCCAGCCTGTTTGTGGATGTTTCGTCACTTAGGTTGAATTTTCTTATTGTGGTATCAAACATTTCTTCCTTGCCTAGGCTCAAAGGAATATTCCAGGTGCTCGTAGAAGGAATCTTTGGTCGCCTCCACCCTTCCTTCTGTCGGCGCGTTGGCGCAAATGAGCGAGATTTTGAGTAATCTCGCTTTGATGCGGATTATTGTGAGACGCTCGTCCGATAAGAGAGAAACTTCATCGTCGAAAATCAATATTTTATTGTTCCTTGATAAAATACTTATAGTATATACTTTTAGATGAAATTTTCAAGAAGAACTAAATAAATACTAAATAACTATAAGAGATCTATACTCTATCGATCATAGCATAGGACGGAATCAAAGGCTTTCCAACGATTTTTGTCAGCCGCTATATGTCTAATTGCGTTCCAGGTAGCGGTGGAAGAGCTCTCATTTACGATTGTGCGCATCGTAGTTTGTCGCGGGCGTACTCTTGTCGTCTTCTCTACAGGGATTATATCCAATCCAGTTCCGATTTCGTCTTTTAATTTCAATCTGCCATTAAAAAGCTCCTCATAAAAACTCTTTGACGTTCGAAGTCGGCCACGCCACAAATAAAAGAAGAAGCTCGTCCAAACGCCTAACAGAAATATACGCGCCAATTATTTATTTATTTACTTGGATTTCAAAATTGATTTCGCTGTTATCAGTGAGCGAAAGAAGGTTAGCATTGGAGACTCTTATCGGCCAAAAAACTCGACATATAATCTTAAGGCATAGATATGCTAAAAAACGTTTGAAGGCGTCTGCTTATGTGCTCATATCGAATATCAGGTCTCGAATCGAAAATCTTTATACTGTCGATATATATTCATACGAGTATAATACTATGTAAGTCTGAGCATGGAGTATATTCAAACTAAATACAACACCTAATTCACACTCAGATGAGTCTAAATACAAATAGATTTTTTTAAAACTTGTAAATATGTATGCACATGAACGGGTAGACAAGAGCTTCTGTACATAGTGTGCGGTTGCTATTGATTCCCACTACGTATTTACTCTCCATTACATCACAATCGTTATGTGATGTGTCACGCAACGAATACATCTCGGTTCTCTCTTGCACTACACCCATTCTTCCATTCCGTTTGGACATTAACGAGTGAATAGCCGCATCATTCCCCATTGTTGTCGTGCCGGCGACAGACTCCGCGCCAGCAATTACCCAGATTACGAGTATATTTGTCCGTGGCAAGACTCCTTTTACTTTGCACTTCACTTCAATCTTGCAGAGGGGTTGTTTCTTCGCACCAAATAAAAATGACAAAGCAACTAGATGATTGAATGCTGGGTGGTGTTGTAGCAATTTGGTTTTACATTTCACTTAGCTCATAAATACCTAAAAACACACATAAATACGCACTTCGCCTTTATGCTCTTCAACGCATTCGAGCAAACGCAGATTGGTTTGTACAAACATACATACATATGTATGTATTTAAGTAAATATGGATATGGATGTAAGTATGTATGTGTCTTTACGTTGCTCATTTACATAAATGCAAATTTACGCAATTCGCCGAAATCCTTTCATGTCCCTTTTAGTAAATATGAACGAATATGCAACTGTGTTTGTTTGTATTGCTGCGAGAGTGCGCATAGTTGAGAAGAATTTTATGGGAACGTTGTGCATGTATGTGTTAAGTACAAAATATTCCAGTCGATTTTCTGCAAATCGCACGCTTATTGATTTGACTAATTGCAATATGTGAAAAGAAAAGAGGTCCTATACAAGAGGGTTTCTTGCTTATATTGCTAAATTATTGTTATTAAAATAGCGTTTAAATGTAAAAGAATGAAAAAACCAAAGTATATTTCTAATTATCGAAATGCTAGAGTTGCCGTGACGAACAAACACATTAGCATCGGTGCACACTTGACACCAAATATTCTGTCAGTTGGACTCAGTTGATTTGAAATCGTCTTGCTCCATCCGGCAACACAGCTTTGGAACAGCTCGAGAGCAATGCATCTCCCCGCAGTCTTCAAACTCAAATTTCTGATGACTCGGTCAGCCCCGTGATGTAATGCCATTAAACGACTAAGACGATACTGGGTAGTTGCCTCTAATATCTGGAGGACGTGTCCGTCACTAGTAACGCCTCTAGAGTTTGGTCAAATAATCTGAGCTCGACTACAGACACAACTCTTACTACAGACACAACTCTACTACTACTGGAAGGAATATTGTACATGTCTGGCTCCAGTACATCCAAACACGTATGTGGTACATAGATATAGCATCCACTAAAAACCTGTTTTTGGAGCAAATTTCTTTTCGAGGTCATCGTGTAGTTGAGTAATCGGATGGGAATTAAGGCATGTACGTGCGGCCAGGGTCTGCTAGTGATTGTGGCACATTACCCGAGAGCCCACGCAACGGACCAGATTTGACCACAACATCCCAGAGACCATCCTGATGGTAGACACTAGGAATGATGAAAAGCCATTGGGTTCCAATATCTTGATATGGACAGGTCTAGCTGCCATACATATAAAGATCGCGATGAAGATAATCCACTCCAGATGTTATGTATACTCTTGTAGGTTTAACTACCTGCTTGGATAACGAAACCATTTGCTATTTGGGCAGCGGCAACATATAAAATACAAAATGCTTGACGCTTGTCCAGTATTCAGAATCCGAAAATGGCGGCGGAGTGTAAGCAGCGTCAGTTGCGCTCTTCCATGTTGCGCTATCTTATGAGCTTGCCGTACAAGTTGGACGAAAGGGCTGAACCTCGACAAGATCATCGGGAACCGCTAATCATATGGATTCAACTCCCAGCTCGTAGAATCAGGCTCTCAGCTGATGTAATCAGCGAATCTTACTTGATGATGGCGAACCTGAACCTCAGCAGTTTATTTTCGACCGAAAAGTTACTTTCTTGCTCCAGCCATATTAAAATGTCGCACTCAAAATAGATTAGTAGAAGTGTCCTTTTAGACATTGCAGCAGGAAAACTATTGTCCGTTGTATCGGCTGGTTGGAGCTGAAGCGTTCTGTCAACGATATGACCTGACCTTCGGGACGGTACGATTTCAATGATAGAACCTGATGCTCTTCGACCAGGCATGCTACTATTCGCTGCTCACCGTGAAACACTTTAGACCCATCCGAGGTGAGAAGAATGTCCTGCTCGTGTGTTGTAATGATGTCTAGCTCACCAGGTCCTTGGCACCAAAACGAATGGTATAATGCCTCTGCTAGCACAATCAGCGGGATTTCGCGACAAACGAACGGGACTAGTCACGAGAATTCTGCCAACGCGGTTTAAGATATAAGTACTCGTACATAAATGGCTTCAATGTAGCTTGTTACTTTTTCAGCCAAAGTATAGAGCTTTAGCCAAACTCAGAGACGATCGCACATAATGGAGAGTTTCCGCTACCAGGACTATTACTGACAGTTCAAGTCGTGGTATATTCGAAATTTCCAGTGAACCCGCCTTTTAGTGCGGAGAGTTCCTTTAACGGAGAGTCTCAAGACAATCCCGCAGACTACATTTTCTGAATGAAAACCTTTCCCATTATTACTATGGGAGATAACAAAAAAGTAGGATAAAAGAGTCGAGAGACCCCCCTTTGGAATATGAATTACGTGTTTCAGCTCGATTTGATGAAACAAATCATCGTTCAGCAAGTCCCTCTTTGATCCCAGGACCGAAGTCTCTCCAGAATATAATGTAACTATAACTAAAAATAGACGTGTTAAACGAAAAACGCATCTCTACCTGGCTTTACCAGATATAAAAGCATCTAAACTCCTTACTAGTTCTTTTGCTTAGTAGCATACGCACAACTTGTGAAAAAATCATCAAGCTAGAACGAAGTCAAGATTGCATGTCGCGCGAGACCCGCTTCTTCCTCATTCCGAATTACATGGTAGGTATCACACGCACACTGTTGAAGGGCATGTATGGCATTATATGGGCTGCTCGCCATCCCGCAAGTGACGGTCTTCAAATGATAAACACCGATGTCGTTAGCAGGTGGCCAGACTTTTCTTCTTAATTAAATGGTATATATTATAACTTTTTTATTCAAACCTTATAACCTATAACCCCTTGTAGCTTTTGTTGTGCCTTTGATATATACATATTTAAAACCATTTTTTGTTTTTAAACTGTATGTTTGATGACTTCTTGACTTGTGTGACTTGTTCTACATGTTTTTTAGTAATTGAGTTTTTGATATTTTAAAAGCAGTTTGGCTGGTTGGTACCTTGCAGAGCCGAAGGCGCTTAAACAAGTCATGTGTATATGCTTGATAATGTTTTTCTTAAGGACATATTACTTAACATATTGCTGATAGAATATTTCAAATGTGCACTGATATAAACACAAGCTGAAAACATCAAAATAAGGAAAAGACGTGCATACCAACTACTTATAAACATACATACATGACTGTTACTAAAAAATAGTAATCGCGTAAAACAGTCTTACAAAGTTCATGCGAGTGTAGCAACCCAACTGTCCTTTAAGTGGTGGGTTCCTTGGTTCACCAGTAGGTGTTTAAGTGTTAATGAATTTGCAGAAGTCGTCATACTAAGCAGAGTCCATTTCTGAGTAATTTTCTGTATTATGCTTGATTTTCGTTATGCTATATTATATTATTTTTGACGACATAATTTAAAACGAAATGCCAACACATTGCCATTTTAACACATTTCCATGGCTTCAAATCGAAATGACCGAAAATGGCAGGAGTTTTCACCTGACATAATGAAAACTAGTGGTTAAATTCATATATGAATAGTACTTTGATCCGACCAAGACTTGGTAATACATACACTTTAATATTGAAAACTGATTTCTTTTAATTTTATCGCAGTTAGAGGTGCTTAAGCGAATAGGCTGTTCGCTCATTACTTGTTTTATTCATCTACTACATACCTATGTATGTATATACAGTTGTGCTCAAAGTAACAGCAGGGGTTACATTAACCTTAAATAATTTCATCATAATTTGTACGTGCAGAATTGCCGCTTAAGGGGATATTGTATGTCGCAATAAACTATTCCAATGTAGAATGAAAGTCCGCTTGAAATCAGTGCACGTCAGCCATTTTTATTGTTTGAGTGCGAGATTTTCTGTTCAAAATAATAATAGTGAAAGTTGAATAGAGTGAATATTTCAGGCTATTACGTCTAATTGATATTTGTTGCAAGCGAAACAGTAAGTGGAGTACTTGTTTTTCAAAATAAGTAAAAACCAATGTGATTTGAAAATAGAACAATTTTTCTAGTGGAGAACATTTTACGGAAGAGAAGCGATACTCATCTCAATCTTATCAAGCGTATCAACCTAATTATAAAATGAAGAGACGAAGGAAAAACATTTTCCGAGATACAACATCTTCTAGGATGTATTGCACCAATGATAGCTAATACCTTAAAGTACAAACATCCATATGTAAAAATGCCAGAAAGCAGAGGCAGGTGAAGAATGACGAATGTAGTTGACGATCCTATCCTTCTGCGCCTTACATAAGTGCAGTGGTTGCTGCGGTACTACGGTTTGTAGACGACTATTAGAGTAAAAATTAAATCCCCGAAGTCCGCAGAAAGTGCCCTTTTTAACAAAGAAAACACAGCATATCAATCAAATCATATGGAATGACCATTGAAAAATGGCGAAACATACGAGTATTATGGTCAGATGCAAGTAAATCCGCCCTTTTTGGAGGCACTGGTTCTTGACGGTATGTGCGTGGCTCACAAAATACTGAATACCAGCCTAGATATACTATCAAAACGGTGAAACATGGAGATTCAAAAATATTAGTTTGGGTATGCTTTTCTTTGTATGGTGTAGGACCAATACATCTTATACACTCTTTCGTGGATCAATATCTCTACGTGGATATTCTGAATACGACTGCCATACGCAACATAGTCTATCAGAATGCCTTTGAAATGGGTCTTTCAGCAGGATAAAAACCCGAAACGAGTTTCACATTCAAGGATTGGTTTCGGGTCAAAGGGATTGAGTTGATATCTTGACCCGCACAATCGCTCGACTTCAGTCCCATAGATAACCTGTGGGGGGGGATATTAAGAAAGGTTTCAGAAAGGTAAAACCAAACAATAATTCGTAGCTTTTGGCGCTAGTGAAATATTTTTGGGGAAGAATACCTAACAAGCGTTGTGAGCACCTAGGTAACTTTATGCCGTGTCCAGACCCGGGTGCCCAACGAAGGGTTAAACTAATAATTTGTGGAGCCTCAGCGTCCAATAAATATCTACACAGTAACAGTAACGATAATCGTTCATACAGGTTAAATTAGAGGTATCTTAACAGTGGACTTAAGGGTCCCGGTGGTCTAGAGCTCGAAAATTTAGGGTATTTTCAGGTATTTTTTTTACAATAAAAAAATGAAAAACGATATACATATAAAGTTATTAGGCTTTTTCTTCTTCTTCTTGAAACAAAAATCTTGTACACACAAAAATGAAAAAAAAAAATGTTTTTTCTTATTTTAATAATTTTAAAAATGGCGCTGAAGTTGACCACACCGAAAAATTGGACCTGAACGGTGTTGTCCATTTTGGCTCTTCTATTTATCTGAAACGCAAAAACTAAAAAAATACTTTCGAAATATCGAAAAAAACAAAAAATTTCAGACTACGGGATCCCTTGAATCATAACGATATTTACTGTGATTTATTATTAGGTACATACCCATAAACAGCTGGTATTGGCATACATTGCCATTAATTTGTTCATTTAGAAAGCACAAAAATTAAACATAACATAATATTAATACATAAGCAGTGACGAGGTAATCAGTAATTTATTCATTAATATAATTGCATCAAATGTCACAATGCGGCAAATCAACCATCAGATATTTATAGTTATAGCGAAAAAAGAAAATTAAATTGGTCTGAACGGTTACGGTCTTGACTACGACATTATGGCATGCCATCGCTAATCAATTGCAGAGTTGCTCATAAGTTGGTTTGATCAGCATATTTATTGCACCTCTAATTCAACCTTAACACCCCTCTTATATTACCTTTTCTTTTCACTACTCTACCACCAGCTCCCCATTCTCACAAAGTTAAACAACACTTTCTTAACTTTTCCTTATTGCATTGAAATCAACAGTTAAACCAACTCAGTTGCTGGACACGAGTTTGGTGGGTTTGTAGTGTACTAACAAACCCGCAATAAAATGAATGCTATATGGCGAAAAGGTGAAGAGAGAGAAAGAGTGGCTCTATTTTCCGTTTCACTCGTCGGTTGAATAGCCACGGAATCTATTGTCTATAACCAACTTTCACAAAAGTTTTATCTGTGAAGAAAATTAAATTCACCACCAAAACTTATTTCGATTTATTTCTGTAAGCTTGCAATAGATATTCGGAAACTTTGTACGAAAGTTCGACGAAACACTGGAAGTGTAAATAATTATATTAATGCAAAAGGTATAAATAAAAAAAGTTTTCCACTAAACTAGATGCTAAAAGTACATATTTGTAAATGAAGCTAAAATACTTATATGGGGCCGTGGGGTAAGAAGAGATTAGAAGAGATTTGAGGTGTAACCAAATTGGGCTGACGTCAGACTGTTTGTTGCTGTTCTGTGTTTTTTATGTACATACTCGCTTAAAATCTTCTGGGTACACGTTTCTGACGTCAACTAATTTCAATATTTTTCCGACTCACCTCCAATTTGTGGTGTGAGTTTAGGTATCTGAAAATGAAAGAGCCTACACTTGAATGAATAATCAACAGAATAATGAAGTTTTTTCATGGCGAAAAATAACTTGAAGTTTTGCCAATGACTGCCAGTAGGGCAATTGTATAAATATATCGGCCACACCCGGGACACACTGCTGGTGCTTTGGAATTTTTATCAAGCAAAATGCTTAGGTAGCACTGAAGAAGAGCTGCCAAAAATTCCATTTGTTTGAAAGCATTAGTTTGAAAGTATTAAGCCCGCGTTCATACAGCTAAACATTTGTTGCTTCAACTCATTACTTGCGTTCCTCTTGCTCTGTTAACACCCTTTCCGTTCTTCACAATGTTGTTGTGGACCAAAAACTAAACAACTGCAGGCAACGCAGTTGCCATGTGTGAACAGACGGGCAACATCAAAAGAGAATTTGCAAAGTTGAAGCAACAAAATCTGTATCAACGAGGTCTAATGAAACTTGATTAATTTCAGAAAAGAGAGTTTGCAGCATTGAAAATAGTGAGTTATATCACTTTTATGAGGTATAGCCATACTCGCTAGAGGCGAATCTTGCTTGATAACTTTGTTGTTGCTTTCATATGTTAATTTTTGCCAAGCACGCAGAGCCCAAACCTAGCGAGCAGAGAAGTGGCGAATCGAAGGCGACCTATATTTCACTCTTACTTCTTCGTTTGGCATTGTAGTTCATAATTTATTTATTCATTCAAATGAAATATGTATTCCCACATCAAAAAAGGTTAAAAGAAAGAGTGCTGAAATTTACATTTTTTACGACTGAATGACATTCAGAAGAATGCAAATTTTGCTGTTCATTCATTTACTTATTCAATCCTAAAAATATGTAAGATTGGCAAAGTTTCTGTGGCCTCCGCATTTTCTATCGAATGTCCCATTTCAGTCACGCCCTAAAACTTTTCAAAAATTTTCATTTTTTTAAGTTAATTTATATGTGTAATTTTAGTATTAGTCATGTATGCATGTATGATTTATATTTACATTGATTGAATAATTTTTCGGCTCCTCCTTCTTGCATATGTATGTATGTCAGGCATGTTCTAAAATATTGATCTGACCAAATGAAGTGTAAATCTCAGATTATTTGCCTACAAAGCGAATTATTTCACATACCTACAAATTATATGTATGCATGTACAGTGTCGCACAAAGCATATTGACCATATCATCTGTTGTAGTGCCAAATATTATTCTGAATATAGTAAAATTATTTAAAAATAGAGAAGAAATAGTTATAAATCATGAATAATCGTAGAATTTATTTCACCTGTGACATTATATCATACTTAATCTTACCATAAATTCTGTGACAAATTTTACAATGCATTCGGCAAGAATTAGCAAAAAAAAGTTGCGGTATTTTCGCTTTTGCTGATATACCTACATTGTCTACTCATAACAATGGAGTGGGGAGCTAAGGAAAATCGCAAGTGAGAGTTACTAATTGCTGAAAAAATTAATATTTCTAGAATGTGTTTTTAAAGCACAATCAATCGTTTTTCCCTTACGACAGACAGAAAAAGAAGTGGTCGTTTTCGCGTGGTGAACCATAAAAGCCGTTCGAGAAGCAGAAAATCATGTCCAGGGATATGAATGTATCGACCAGATCCATGCCATTACTGATTAAAGATGATTTCCACAAGCTTGAAGAAAATTATACTTGACAGATACAAGCAGCTTCTTCGGTGGCACGCGGTAAACGGCCAAGAAAATGCAGGAGTTTTTAATAAGCATAACGACAAAATCTAAGCTAAAACTTCTAAAGATGCAAAAAATTTTGTTCTATGAGTTCGGCGTGGCCACCATCCAGCCTCCATAATTGTTTGATGGGGAGTGTATTGTAAAGGCGTTACATCTATTCATTTCTGTGAAAAAGGGGTTAAGACCGGGACAAAAGTGTACCAGGAGAATGTTTTAGAAGCCGCGGTAGATTAGCCGTCTGAAAGTCTAGATCTGAACATGATCAAGAACATGGCCTGTTGAAGGCGTCACAGAAATTTGGAGAGCCTTAAAAGGAGCAGCTACATCAATATCTCCATGGAAACCGTACGTGACGCAATAGTTCAATGCCCTATTCGTTTGAAGACTTGTATAAAAGTAAATGGTGACCATATCGAATGAAAATTATTTTTGTTTTTAAATATTTATATAATTAAAAAAATAACTTTATTAAAAAAAACATTATAATTTCATATCTATAACGGGCTTAACTTATAACAGAACGTATGACAGGTTTTTTTTCATATTGACACCCTCTTCGCCTATCCTCCAGTTTCCTATTGTCTAGAGATTTTTTTGGATGGATTCCATTCCGGCGACTGAGTTGGCCATTCGAGAACATTGATTTTTTCAATTGCGATCCGATTTTGTACGGGTCTTGAGGTGTGCTTCGGGTCGTTATCATGTTGGACTATTCATGGTCACATATGCTCTGCATGGGACTGCATTACAATATCAAGTCTCATTTGGGGGGCGTCTCATTTGGAGACCATTTCTTCGTTTTGCACTCAGATCTTTAATCTTTACTGATCCGATTCCTTCCTACAACGCAAAGTGTGCGTTATAAAATTTGTTGTAAAATCGTTGTAAAGTTTGTATAAGAAGTACGAGGTTTGTTAAAAAATTAAGGTGAATTTTCAAATTTCGCGGGCTATGTTGGTACACTCGCCTCTAAGATATGTTCACAGTTTTAGCAATACCTATAAAATGATGAGTTTGTTTGTGAGAGGCATAAATAAGACAAGTGTTATGCGTGTTCGGCGTTTTCTTGCTATCGACTCTTGGCTCTCCTGGACTCTTCCATTGGGATGCCATAACCATATGCCCATGATTCGTCACCAGTTATAACAATTTGAAGCAAACGTCATTCAACAATTCCAATTAAATGAACATACATATACTTTTAAACATTAATGGGTTGATTCTTTATGTTATTTATTCGGTGCAGCGATTCAATGGCAATTCCAGACAAACATCCAACAACCATAATCCCCCTATGCCATACTTAACTGCACTTTGACACTATAGAGGAGTTTCGTGGTTGGGGTACTTCTCTCATTACGTATGCATATTTCAAATTGAATTCGGATTCATGAAAAAAGTACAATGTGTAGCGTTTCACTGGCCAATTTATGTGTTCCGGAGCAATTGAAAACTTTTTAATTGATTTTTGAGTTAAATTAGTGGCTTTTAAACTGTCCTATAACTTCTTAACCCATCTGCATATGCTTTTCTTCCTCTCAGTGCTGCTTACTTTCATGTTTAGGGCTTTAACTATATTTTGTGACGATTTATGTGGATGCTTCTTTAATTCTACAAGTATTTAGGTCCTCCTCCTCCTTATTGTGAAATAATACTGTGGGCAAAAAGTAAGGTGAATTTGGTTGTAAAATGAAAAATCTTTATTTATTCTTGTAAATCAATTTCACTCCCTTCAAAATAATCCCCTCTCGATGAAATACACTTATGCCAACGAATTTTCCAATCCCCGAAACAAGCCAAAAAGTCCATTTCCGGTATAGCCATCAGCACCTTCTTCGATTCAGCTTTTATCTCCTCAATCGACTCGAAACGCGTTCCCCGGAGTGGTCTCTTGAGTTTTGGGAATAGCCAGAAGTCACACGGAGCCAAATCAGGCGAACACGGTGGTTGCGGAATGATATGCGTGGAGTTTTTGGCGAAATGGTCACGAAGAACGAGTGCAGTGAAATGGTGCATTATCGTGATACAAAAACCAAGAGTTGTTGGCCCATAATTCTGGTCTTTTTAGACAAATTGCTTCACGTAAACGAAGCATAACGCTCAAATAATATTCCTTATTAACAGTTTGGCTAGGTGGAAGGAATTCTTAGTGCCCCACACCACGAAAATCGAAAAAAAAACGTTCATCATGACCTTTATTTTTGAACGACTTTGACGTGCTCTTTTCGGTCTGGCCTCGCCTTCAGCACGATATTCGCTTGATTGGTCGGTTGTTTCAGGGTCGTAAGCATAAATCCAAGTCTCATCTCCCGTAATGATGCATTTGAGCTTGTCCTGATAGTCTGAAAGCATTGTTTCACACACATCAACGCGACGACTTTTTTCCAAGAAATTGAGAGTTTTCGGTACCAAACGAGATTTGACTTTTCGTAGGCCCAAATGGTCTTTCAAAATGGTTTTCAACTATCCTTCTGATATTGCGATCATATCAGTAAGGTCTTTAACAGTCAACCGACGATTTTTGAGCACTGACTCCTTCACTTTATTGATGTGTTGGTCATCTGTTGACGTCGATGGTCGTCCGGAGCGCTCCAAGTCATCAACACGTTCTCGACCCTCTTTGAAGTCTTTGTACCACTTATAAACATTTTTCTGCGACATGGTCGAATCACCAAATGCCTTCTGCAACATTCTAAACGTTTCCGCAGCCGAAATTTTATTCCGCAAACAAAATTTGATGGAACTTCTCTGCTCAATCAAATCAGACATTGTAAAAATCGAAAAATGCACTCTTGGTCGTTTGGCAAACACAAGCGTAAATATATTACTGATAATGACATTCACATGAAAGTTGACCCAGATGTTATTAACAGTGCCGCGAACTCATGAAAAAAATAACCAGAGCGAAATTTTAATCTCGCGAAGTTTGACAAATAAATTCACCTTACTTTTTGCCCACAGTATACCGCTGATTTTTAATGAGAACTTCCTTCTAATATCTTTCTGAGAAAAGTTTTTCTTGTAACCATTAATACTTAATTCTTTCAATTGAACTAAGTATTTATTTAAAAGGGCTTTGTTTAATTTTATTTGCTACTACAATAACCTTAGTTCGAGATGTTTTGTCCAACACTGTATGTATTTGCTATATTCAACGTACTTGTATATATTATATATACACATATGGCCATCAAATGTATGTTTTTTTCATTAATTAATATGTATAACAAATATAAATAATAATTTGTGTCTCTTTTAAAACTTAAACTAGTGAAAATAGAAATATTCATTTCGCCATTAGATTGCAATATTAGGTACGAAATATGTAGAACTTTGAGTCAATAACCATCGTGTCCCCCATGATTGTCAATGTCACTTTTTGTATTCGATTTGGCATAGAATTTTTAATCCTTCAGCAGGTGGAATGAAGTGCCTTAGTTCTTGCCATAAAGCCCTCTAATTTTTGGATTGATTTCTACTCGATGCGATTCTTTAAATTTCCCCAAAGGTTTTAAATGGGGCTTAGGTGGGGTGACCGGCTTGGTCAATCCATAACTTTAACATTATTTTTTAAAAACCATTCGCATACCAACATTGAGAAGTGTTTTGGGTCATTATATTGCATTACAAGCTAGCGAAGTGGCATATTTTTCTTAGCAAATGGTAGTATTACTTCTTGCAGCATTTCCTTGTAAATAAATTTGTCCATTTTATTGGTTATGATGTGATTTGGTTCTACTCCATACCAAGAGAAGCATTCCCACATCATTATGTTGCCGCCATCGTGCTTGACTGTTTGTTTTTTATGAACCGCGGTGAGAACTCTTGTCCTTTAGGACTTTAGACACATATGCCCAGCGTCATTTCCAAATAAATTTATTTTTGTTTCATCGCTCCAAAGTATGTCATACCACTTTTTCATACCCTCTGGTTTACACCAAGACTTGTGCTCTTGAGCAAAACTTTTCCTCTTCCTTAAATTTGCTTGTTTCAACAGAGGAACACTACGAGCTATTCTGCTGATAGGTTCATGTTGTACAATCGACGCCGTGCAGTTATCGCTGATACTATGTCGTTGATTTCAGCTGCAATGGCCTCTTATGACTTAAAAGGCTTCCTTTTGGAGAGGGTCACAACAAAATTATCAGTAGTGCAAGTCGTTTTTTGTTTGCCACCACGTGAGTCTGTGGGAATAAATTTATAGCGTTTTTATATTTTTTTGTATTGTAGAACGATTTGTTTGCTGTTTGGCAAAGGGTAAGTATTCATTCCGTAGAACTCTTTCTGTTTTACAAAACCATGTTAATTATATTTTTGAGTTATTTAGTTTTTTATTAGTTTTGAGGCTTAGAAATGGAATACCCAAGAGGCAAAAATCAAGAATTTTGACAGCTGCTCTTCTCTGTTTTTCATCGGGACCAAACAGCTGCCTAAACAGCCAAGGACATTTGCGACATGTATGGAGAAGGTGTCATAAGCGAGTCTACAACACGGAAATGGTTTGCAAAGTTCAAAAATGACGACTTTGACGTCGATGACACGTTCCGCAGCAGAAGGCGTTCTGAACATTTTTAACGGAGAACGGTCGCTAAACCAGTCGTGAATTGGCGGAAAACATGAACTGCGATCATAAAACGACTCTCAGTCACCTTCATTCAATGGGATTTACCGAAAAATTGGGAGCCTGGGTGCCTCACTAGCTCAAAGGAAAAAACAAAGAAAGTCGCCTTATCAAATTGCTTATCAGCGTCACAGGAACTGAAAAATGGTGCCATACATCAATATAAAGCAAAGAAAGGAATAGGTGGCTTCAGGAGATACGCCAAAGCCGACAGTCAAGCTGAATCTTTGGCCAAAGAAGATCATGATATATGACGGGTGGGTCTAGGAGGGCATGGTGCTCTGGGAAATGCTCGAAAAGAATACCACGGTCAACAAGGAGCTCTACATCGCCCATCTACATCGCGTGCATGAGGCTATTCGACTGAAAAGTCCTGATCGACATTGTCAAACCATACCCCTTAACGAAAACGCCAGGCCCCATGTTGCACAAGTCGTCAAATTAGCACTTCAGGAGCTCGAATTAGAGGTTCTTTAGCATCCGCCGTATTCTGCGGACCTTGCACCGATCGATTATAATATTTTCCTCTCCCTGTCAAACCATATGAAGGGCGTTACCTTCGATAAGAAAGACACTTCTTTGACACCAGACCAGGCGATTTTTGGCGGAACAGTATCAACAAAAGGGTCGAGAGGCGGGAAGCGGTTGTAAAATGCGGTTGGTTAAATAAAAGTCTTCGGTAAAACGGCTACGAACTTATTCCCCAATATAATACAACAAAATAGCGTCCCAGTGACTCAGCGATATATTTGTACGATGTTTTTTGTTTTCGAAGATTTACAGTAAGCCCCTGCTTCTCAACTGAGCAATGCTGCGTACGACCCATCTTTGAAAGAAATTCATATTAAATATAATATTAGTTATTGAATGAATTAATAAATATCCCTTAATTAGCTAAAATTCAAGAGTTATCCGCAAAGTACCTTTTTTGTGGCCACTCAAAATTACATTTCATGAAAATAACCGAATCTGTGCAACCAATAACGCAGCCTTATATGTATAAGGGGTATTTTAAATTAACAACGAAGCAGTGTTGCTAATTGTAAAACAGCTAAATTTCAATGATAGCTTTAAATTTTTCCGAGCGGCAGAAGGTAATCGATAGATAAAGGCAGCGTACCTATTTTAATGACCATATGTTTATGTACATAGTTGTATAAATTGAAATATGTATATACCTTTTTTTAGTCACAGCATCACTAAGTTTATTTTTATTTCTTTATTTCCCTTTTTACTCTTATATGTACATGCATATGTATGTTTGTATGTAAGTGAATATGCAAATTTTTTGCATGGAAAATGCTAGATGGCAGACACACATCACAGCAATACCCACACGAAAGGAAAAAATACAAAAATTTAATAAAAAACAGCTTAAAAAGTAAATCGTGAGCAAATAATGTATTGGCTGTATGTATGTATACGTATGCGTATGTACATAGGTATGTGCACGTATGTATGTAAGTCGATATGCAAGCACTATTTTGTTCAACGCCATATTTATGCACGAACTGCCGACAACAAAAGTAGCAACAACAACCACAAGAACTCCGCCAGTAGCAGCACTGTAATGAATTGTAGTTCTACGCAACCACAACTCCACGCAATTCTCGGCAGAGTGTTTGTCAATCCACTCGAACAAATAAGCGACCAACTGTCAAGTGACAGACAACTCAACAAACGCGGGTACTCAGTCGCCAAGCGGCCGAGCAGCCAAACAACGCAGCGAACAAATGAACGAATACGGCGGAATGTACTAATCTATACAAATATATGGGCAAAGTTACATACATACATACATACACTTGTACGGTTTAACATTGAGCATCAGGGGCCGCGCGGGGGCTCCATGTGTGGAATGGGGCGTCGAGGTAACAGAAGGGACCAGTGGCACTGAATGGATGGTTGATGAAAATACTTTACAGCTTTATTGCTGGCAGTCATCCAACTGGCAAAACAGCACACAAAAACATACAAATACACACACTACCATACTTACACTCAAGTTGGACACATACACAAGCATTTACCCGTTATTGGAAAAGTATGCATACATCTGTATGTATGTGTGTATAACATACATATTTGTTTCTATTCAAGTTTTCGAAATAGAACGTGCTACCCTTTAGGGAATTACGCTCGAGTGTACAAATGCCTTCATAAACGGCGCTATAACCGACTAAACGATTTTGGGCCGCCCAATGATGCGTGCGAGTCGTTTTAACCTTTTACAGCTGACGATAATTAAATGCTCAAGATAGGACCATGTTCTTCTACAGTTAAACTTTCCAACGCAACGCATTTCTATCATACATATGAATTCATATCTACTAATAGCAAGAAATCTTAAGCAAATGTTTTATTTTGAGTACTCCAAGAGCGTCCTCATCAGTTGTTGCTATTCTCCAAACTTATGTATATACAGTGTAACCCCCCTTGGGCAGGCACTCACCGACAGTCATTTTTTGTCTGCCCAAGATAAGTGTTCGCTCAAGAGACGATAATTTGTATCGATACCTAAGACTTCGGACATGAAAAAATTTCCGCTTAAGGGAAGTGCCTGTCTGTACATATAAGTATATACGAGAGGGGTTCAATAAGTACCCGTGTACCATTTTTTCATTTTTTTATCTTTCTACATAGTCCCCTTTTAGAAATATACACTTCTCTCAACGCTCCGGCCATTTTTGTACCCCCTCCAAAAACAAGGATTTGTCGAACTCTCCAAAAAACGCCTCTCGTTTCAACAAATTTTTTCCCCGCGAGTCATTTCTTTATGTTAGGGAACAAGAAAAAGTCGCAGGGAGCCAGATCGGATGAATACGGGGGGTGAGGCAGCAATTCATAACGCAATTCATGCAGTTTGGCGGCTACAACTCCGGATGAATGTGCGCTGGTGCGTTATCACGGTGAAACAGCACCTTCTTTTTCGCCAAATGCGGCCGTGTCACCTTCAATTTTTTGTGAAAGCGGTCCAATAACTCATTGTAGAATTGTCCAGTGATCGTTCTTCCTTTGTCTGAAAATTCCATGAGGATGACACCGTTCGCATGCCAAAAAATCGTCGACATGTCCTTTCCGGCCGATAGGACTATCTCGCCTTCTTTGGGGCAGATTCACCGGGAGAAATCCATTCTTTTGATTGTTGTTTAGTTTCTGGTGTGTAATGATGAGTCCAGGTTTCATCAACGTTGACAACTCGATGCAACAACTCGACGGTGACAACTCCTTCGGATTCCGTTTAAATTGCTCCAAGCACTGCTTCGAAGTTTTCAGCTGCATCCGCTTGTTGCCCACCATGAGCAAACGCGGCACCCAATTTTTTCACCGCCAACTTATTAAGTAAAATATTAATTGCCATTCCGGTCGACACACCTATGACCTCTGTTACTTCATGCACTTTCATTCCTCGATCAGCGAGAATCATGTCTTGCACTTTTTGAATGATTTTCTCGGTAAGCACGTGTGCCGGGCATCCTGGTCGCTTCGTATTCAAAACGGATGTTCGCCCACGTTTAAATTCGTTGACCCTATATCTAACTGTGGTCATATATGGCGAAGCGTCCCTATAGACAGCATCCAACTTTGATTTTATCTCCTCGCATTTTTTCCCATCCAGAAACAAAAAGCGAATTACCGAACGATACTGCTCTTTTCCATCTTAGCGAAAATCACGAAACACATCTTACTCGAATAGCTGCCAAATCCAAACTAAGCTATCAATGAGTCTGAAATTTGTTTTGCAGCAAAAGTTAAATTCAGCAGACTGTTAAGCTTTCGTAAACTGTGCTAATTTCCGTTTAATCAGGCTTATGTAAAATGCATTTTTATCTGAAAGTCTAAATTTTATGCGAAGTTGGGCGAATTCAGATCTGAATGCCTATATTAGATTATATATAAGTGCTTATGGTTTCGTGAGGGTACAAAGCGCCCTTTAGACTGGGCGTTTCAAAATTTTTAATCAAAGATCTACCACAAATGCTATATGTAAAAAAAACATTAAAAAAAGTTGAATATTTGTACATATTTTGCGCCTAGCCCGTTCTAACTATATGCTAATCAATTTTATATATTGTAATTAGTATAGAAGCGCCTTTTCTTAAAATTTCCACCTAACTATAATTTTCCTACCGACCCTTCATCACAACTGGGACGTTGTACGACTTTTTTTTGCTTACTGTACAATATAGTTGTTGAGTTGATGGGCTGGCGCGGGACGAACAGCCAGAGGGAGTGACGCCTTGGACGACGAATTAAAGTTAAGTGGTGCGCCGTTGTTGCTTCATGCATACAACAAAAATGGAATAGCGTCGGCTGTTCGCTGAGTGTTAAGCGCTGAGTGGTGGTGGCAGCTCGTCGTTGACAGCGGCTGCCTGACAGCTTCACGAGCTGCCTGGTTGTTTAGTTGGTGGATTCGTGCCGCGCTGTGCCACATCGGATCGTGGAGAACGAACAAGCGAAACCACTCATTGCCAGTGAAGCGCAGATGTTAGCGCAACGAAAGGGGTGCAGTATTGCTGACTGTGTTATTATTATTGTTTTTGCTATTTAGTTATATTTTACTGGCATTTGCTGTTTAGCTGCTTCTTCTTATTCGCGCACTTCCTTCTCCACCACTAAGTTTTTGCGCTCGATTCACTTGCGCATTCAGAGATTTTCATTACAAGTTGTAATTTTCTTGCTTTAATGTTTTATGTATTTTTTGTTTTGTCAAGTTTTTTGCAGCCTTGCACAACTCACCGTGCATGCAACAACATGCAACCTGTCGCCAACGGCAAGTTGATGCAAGGCAGGGCAAGACAACATGCTGAGGGTAAGCGAGCTGACGGGCGTTTGGTGGCAAGTCGGTCGATTGGATGATGTATGAGGAGGGAGGGGGGTGCAGGTAGTTGATATGGTGTGGTGTGGCAATGGGAGTGGATAGATGGATATATGCATGTATGTATGTATGGAAACATTACCGTGACAAAAACACAATTTTCTAATAGCTAATTAAAGGCGATTGCAGCTTTTCCAATTTATGAACCTGCTGAGTAATATGCAGACATTCACGAACATACATACGTACATCCATAAATATATATGTATATATGCACATAAATATACAAACACTTGAATATACTCGCACAAACGAACATACACACACACACACACACATGCGATGCAAGCGCACACATGAATATGCAAGCAAAGCAATACGATTATTGTGGAACTAAAATTAACTTTTTTATGGATATTCTGTGAATGCTAAATGGGGTTTGAAATTAAATTTTGCATTAAAATCACGTTTCTTTAAAGACATTAAAAATATTAGAAAAGGATTTTACGAGTATTAGTAGCGCCTTGTGTGTAAGTATATGTGTATGTATGTATGTTTGTAAGATGTTGCTGCTTAAAGTTGCTTTAAGCTGTAACACGAGACTTTTGATTTGGGTGGTCTTAAAATTAGCATTGTTTTAGTAAAGCCATCAATTTAATGATGATAACAAAGTTTGGAACGTGAATAAATACTGTTTATGTGTGTGTATACATACATACATACAATATTGGACAAAGCATTTGCAACTAGAAAGCTTCGTTGGACATTTTTCTCTTACAAATACATTTTTCCTATGGAATGCTTCTTATTGCATGTTTTAGAAACTAGAACATTTCACTAATATATTTTAAAATGCTATTTAATTATCTTTTCTTCGGTTTTATTTGAAGAAAACTTGAACTAAGAAGCACCACTGCGCGATAAAGCAACTGCAACTTTAAGTGGTTTGCTATATTGCGCCACAATTTTCAAGCTTTATTCCGTCCCTTAATTTTATTTATATACAGGGCCCGCCATCTATCGTTACGGATTTGAACTAGGTATTATTTGGAGAATGGTAACACTTAGCTGTCATCTGATTTGACAGAAAATTAGTTTTATTCTTCCGCTGAACGAAAATGGTTGTGTATACGCTTAAAGGACCGACCACCCAATGCATTTTCGCTTCGCTTCATGGGCTTGGGATCGACTTGAAGAAGATGAAGACTTTTACCGAAAAATCATCTTTTCGGATGAAGCTCATTTCCATCTCGGCGGGTATGTTAACAAGCTAAATTGCCGCATTTGGGTCTCAGAAAACCCGCACGCACTCGAAGAAATGCCGATGCATTCACAACGAGTCACTGTTTGGTGCGGATTTTGGTCGAGAGGCATCATTGGTCCATTTTTCTTCGAAAATGAACGAGGAGTGGCCGTAACCGTCAATGGAGAGCGTTACCGGGCCATGTTGAACGAATTTTTGTTCTGAGAAATTGAAGAGGAGGATATTGGTAGCATTTGGTTCCAACAAGATGGCGCTACTTGCCACACAGCGAATGCTACGATCAATCTTTTGGGCACTGTCTTCGAAGATCGCATTATCAGCCGAAATTCTGATATCATTTGGCCGCCTCGGAGCTGCGATTTGACGTCGTTGGATTATTATCTTTGGGGTACCGTCAAAGACCAGTGTTATGCCAACAAACCAGCAACAATTGATGCACTGAAGACCAACATACGCGATGTCATAGCTGAAATACAGCTGCATACAATCGAAAATGTGTTGAAAAATTGGACCGATCGTATGGGATGGTGCATGGCTAGCCGAGGCAGCCATATGAATGAAGTTATGTTCCATCATTAACCGGAAGGATTGTACTTCACAAAAAAAACAGTTTGGAAAAATATTGAGTAGTTTCCTTTTTATAGCATTTTTAATTCCAAGGGTCCGCCATATAACTTAACATAGGCATTAACTGAAGGAAAGGTCAAATGGTTATAAATTTTGCTTTTAAAAGTATTCATTCCCCTGAAAACGCTCTTAACTTGTGCAGCCGAATTGCCAAATTAGGCCCATTTTCAAATCAGACCAAAAACCCTGAACCCAAAACTCTGAAGTAGAAAATGGGGTCAGTATTAAATAAATATTGGGTAGTCGAAAAAGTCTTTTCGTATTTTGTCAATAGATGTCGTTGGAGTCATCTATCTCCAGTGCTACCAATCACATTGTGTCATATCATATGGTGTTAGAAAGGTGACATTTTAAGCTTCATTTAACCAAAAAAAATTAAGTTCGGAGAAGTTGAAAAAAAGTTATAGCTGTTCAAAAATGAGTGAAAAAGAAATTCGCTATATTTTGAGATTTGTGTATAAAAAAGGGAAGAATGCCACGCAAGCCACCAATGAAATTTGTGAAATTTACGGAGGTGATGCTGTATCAGTTCGCTTCCGTTCTGGAAATTTCGATGTGAAAGATACACCTCGCCCCGGTCGACCTATCGTTAAAAAAGTCTATGAAATTATGGAAAAGATTGACCAGGACCGTCATATAAGCTGCCATGACATCGCCAAGGCACTAAACATTCATCATCAAACGGGTTTGAACCATTTAAAAAAGGCTGGTTACAAAAAGAAGCTCGATGTTTGGATACCACATGAATTGTCTGTGAAAAATTTAATGGACCGAACTAACATCTGCGATTGTTTGCTGAAACGAAATGAAATCGAACCATCTCTGAAGCGAATGGTAATAGGAGACGAATAGTGTATCAAATACGACAATAATGTTCGAAAAAGATCATGGTGCAAGGGTGGTGAAGCTCAACAAATGGTCGCAATGCCAGGATTGACGCCTCGAAATGTTATGCTGTGTGTTTGGTGGGATTGGAAAGGAATCATCTATCCAACCTGCTCGAACGATTGATTCTACACTTTAATGTCAACAACTGATGAGATTGAAGCAAGCAATTGAAAAAAAAACGGCCAGAACTGATCAGCAGAAAGGGCGTCGTCTTTCATCAGGACAACGCTAGGCCACACACATCTTTGATGACTCGGCAAAAACTAGGAGAGCTTGACTGGGAAGTTTTGATGCATCCACCATATAGCCCTGACCTTGCACCATCGGACTACCATTTGTTTCGGTCAATGCAGAACTCCCTTAATGGAGTAAAGTTGGCTTCAAGAGAAGCCTGTGAAATTACTTGCCGCAGTTTTTCGCCGAGAAACCACAAAAGTTTTACAATGATGGAATAATGTCTCTAGAAGAAAAATGGCAAAAGGTGGTCCACCAAAATGGTACATAGTTCATTATAAATATAAAAAAAAATGAGTTGAACTTTTTCGACTACCAATATTTAACCACCAACGGTCGAACTATAATTATTTCATATTTTTAAGTGAGTTGAGTTCAAAACACGCACTAAAAAGCGCGCTAGACACAGAAAGGTCAAGTGGAGACCGCGAATTGGACTGTTAAAACAAGTCTATCTTACGAATTTCTTGCCATCACTGTCTTATCATCAGATACCATTTCGTAGTTTGAGACCTCAATTTTCATTTTGCCGTCGCATTTGCATGCGAGAATACAGCGATTCGATTGGTTTGATGCCATGTGAAAATGAAATGTTGCCGACATAAGAAAACCGAACAAAGTCAAAACTGAAATTTGACAGATGTTAAGTTACACTTAATAGAAGATGTAGATGGGGGCTTAGGTTGCTTATCTGCACAGGAGCTGTGCAACAAGCACAAACGGTTGCAGTTCGCTAGGGATCATATAAACGTAAGTAGATAAATAGAAAACTTTCCTTTTCAGCGACGGGCTTCAATTTAATTTGGTAGGAAAAGATCATTTCGAAATGATTATTACAGGTGTGGCCAATATTAAACCGTTAACCAGCTCTCAGCGATTTTTGATGATGACACGCTGAGGTTGTGTTGGTGATATAAGAAAAAAAAAATTAGTATAACCTTTGCTTATGTTCCTTCACTTCCGTCTGAACAACGACTTATTGGAGAGTGTGTGAATACGTGTGAAATGAGCGGGCACAGTTCGGCTGCCGAGAACCTTGTGACGTTTCAGTCGAATTTGCTCGCACAATTTTATTTTTCACCATAGTTAATAGCCAGACTGGCACTTCAACCATTTCACCTACCTACCTATAGTTAATAGCCAAACCTGGTAAATTTGGATCCCAGGATCGACGACCACGAGTCTACCGTCCTCAAAACCCGTGCTGTATTGGCAGTCAAGCACAGTAGACATGTTACGGTCCGGTGATGTTTTTCCGCTGCTAAAGCCGCGCCTGGAGCCTGGATAAATATACCATATTTAGAAAAACATGCCGAGTGGGAGAGCCACTAAAATGAATCCTCCAACAACACAATGACTCCAACCATACAGCAAAGATCCTAAAATCGTGATGCTATAAAAATAAAGTAGACGTAATGGATTCGACCCTATGATCGTCAGACCATAGCCCCATAGAAAACTTAGTGGAAATTGAAAAAAGACGATTGACTGCACTAATGTAGCAAACGCTGACCAATTTTTCCAAAGAGTCCTTAAAGCGTGGAGAAATTATCCCAGAATATTGGTCTATGTGCATGGCTTTATTGAGGGAATGGAGTTGCCAAGAAATACTTTTACTTTATTTAAGGGGGGAGCCTGCTTTAGAGGCTTCAAAAAATCGATTTTTTCGTGGATTTTTTTGGGAAGGAAAGAAATATTCGATTAAAACGAAACTTTCAGGTTTTATTGTTATATATTATAATTATTTCAACAGTCTTCTCAAATTTTTGCATTAAAATATAGGTCATATTATGCCTGGTACAAGCATTTTGCCGAGGCGCATCGAGTGTGCATGTGTCGTGCGGCGGGAAAGATGCAGGTCGCAATTTTCATCAGAAATCAAAAACCCAAAAAAAATTTTATTTTAGTATAGTATAGCTTCTAGTTAAACCAAGAAAATTAAACAAAAAATGAAAAATTCTACAATTTTTCGGTAATTAAAAAAAAAATTCATTTTTTTGGAAAAACAAATTCACTTTAGACTGTTTAAAAAGTGGGTTATTCATAACTTTCTTAAGGTTTTTTAGGTTCAACTAGAAGATAATTTATTTCCGAGTACAATCAATGTTATCTCGTGTCGATAGGACGTTTAACTTTTTCCCTATTTTTCCCGCTTAGGAAAAATCGTAAAAATAAAAAACCGGGAAATCGCACTTCGAGCGATCCGGCCGCTCGTATACCTACTCGACGCTTGCTCACAATTTCTTCTGTAACTCCGAAAATATTTTGAATTTGCTTCTGAAATGTTGAGGACACATTCATGGATAGTTTGGCAAGACATTTATGCAAAAAAAAACCGATTTTTTGAAGCCTCTAAAGCAGGCTCCCCCCTTAAAGTAATGTACTGCTTTCTTTAAGCAGCAATTGTTTTGACTCGTTGAAAAAGGCCAAAAGCAGCTAATCGCTGAGCAATTGCAGTATTTCCATTATCTTATTTCAGTTGCAAATGTTTTGTACGACACTGTATGTGTGTACGTGTATATGAATGTAAAAGTAAAAGCACAAGGACGTCCACAGGTGGTGGAAGCTGGTATGTTGTATATTCTACGGAACAAATCACAAATTTTGGATATATAAACAAAAAATTACATTGAAAACAAATCAATCATTACATTGAAATCACACAAAGTCTTTGCGATTAGTTAGTGAGCATTAAATGCTCTTCTCATAATAAGGGTGATCAGATTGGAGGCCAAAGACCCAAAAAGGGTGTATGCGCCAATTATATATTGATATATATGTATATAGATTGGAGGTACTTTTTCCAATAGGGTTTTTTTTAATAGATCACGCGTGACTACTTTCAAACTAAATACATAATTTTTTTCAGTATTCATTGACATTTCAACATGGACAGACCTAAGTCTCAACAACGTTTACAAATCGTGCAAATTGTATTACAAAAATCGACGCTCTGTGAAAAATTTTCATCGAGCGTCAAGGGCAAACTTATGGTGTTCAGTGATGAGGCCCATTTTTGGCTTAATCGCTACGTCAATAGGCAAAACTGCCGTAGCTGGGCTGAAGAATAACCCGAAGCCATTCAATCACAGCCATTACATCCACTGAAAACCACCGTTTTGTACGGCCTAAGGGCTGGAGGAATCATCGGCCCATATTTCTTCTAAAACAAGGCTGGCGCCAATGTACCAGCGAATGGCGAACGTTATCGCGCCACTATTTTTTATGCCGGAAATTAAAGCTCGTGATCTTCACAAAATTTGGTTGCAGCAAGACGGCACTACTTGCCACACAACCCGTGAAACAATGGATTTACTGCGTCGTCGTTTCGATGAGCAATTTATCTCTCGTCTCGGACCAGTGGATTGGCAACCAAGACCACACCTTTGGACTTTTATTTTTGGGGGTATGTAAGGTCTAAATGCTTTGTGGATAAACCAGCTTCGAATGAGGCATTGGAAGCCAACATTACTTAAGTTATTCACGAGATACCGACCGAAGTCCTGCAGCAGGTCATTCAAAATTGGTGTTGAGGGATGCCGAAATACGGCGCAGGTGTTATACGGTTGTTCTCCAGAATGTATGCATGCGGGATGTATCTAAGGTTTGACTTCTTCAGACTAATTGCAAAGCACAGATGGAAAGCATAGTATGAAAGTCTGGCTTATTTTGCCAAGGGTTTGGGATGATCCATACGTTGAGATATTAAAATCCAAGCACAAATCTCCCACTACAAAAAATCAGAAAGCCTCGCTTCATATTAATAGGATAGCAACTTTTAATTGATCTACCCAATACGCCGATCGCAATTTTATTAAGAACTTTGTGGAAAATGATTAACATGAAAATTCGTCCTATGGATGATGAAGGTCTGAATAAAATAAATCGGTAATGGCACCAAAGGGTTCTTAGTTTGGAGTGCACCTCGTATAACTAATTGATATGTTAGTGTCTATTCTTTTGGTGGCCGCCGTAGTCGGATGATTTGGTGCGTGACTACTATTCGGAAGTACGCGGGTTCGAAACACCAATTAATAGAAAAAGTTGTTTCTAATGGCGGTCGCCGCTCGACAGGCAATGGCCAACCTCCGAGTGTATTTCTGCCATGAAAAAACAGTGGTTTAAATCTGTAGGTGACTCCAAATGTGAAACAACATCAAGTCGCACGTGTATTGGAGATCATTAGAGCATTTTATATAGAATTTCGGTAATCAACAAGCTGTGCGAAATACTGTTGCCAACTCTGAATGAGACCAAAACAAAAAACACGAATCGTAAGATGAATAAAGGCAATTCCAATAGAGGCCCGTGGGAGCGCCTCACTCACCGAGTATTTTTCATCGGAGAGTGTTTGCTATCCAAAATATTTGAAAATTATACGAGAGCTTGCATTTAAGTAAAGCTCGACAATAATTTGACATTTGATTGCCACAGGTTGTTTACATAAATTTTATGTCCAAAGGGACTTATTCGCCCTTGGTTTGGGGCTTACTAAGAAAATTACATTTATTATTTTGATTTAAATTACGAAGGGTGTATTGTCTAAAGTCTCGCAGGCATATACATATGTGTGTATATGTGTTATGAACATTAGGATGGCTCAAAAACAAAAATTGTGTTTGTTTTGTTGCCACCCCTTAAATTTGTGCTATGGCTAAAAAATAAGACACTTATTTCTTATTTTTGTATTTATTATTTATCCGTGTCGAAATGCTTAGAAAATTAATTTGGTATAAAATGTTTTCAAATCGATACTATGTAATTTCCTCTTTCAATTTCTTTTCTTTACTAATAAGAACAAAGAATAACTATTTTTTCTAGTGAATCTGACAGCTTTAAAAATTTAAAAAATTAAAAACAAAAAATGTTATTTATATAGTTTTAATTATTTATTTATTTTTTTTTTTGGTACCATTTTTGGAACAATTGAAAATTTTGAAGTGAAATTAACAGCGGAGACTGAATAAAAGTAATTTTTTCCAATGAGAATCCATTAGTAATATACAAAAGGCGGGTAATAGTAAAAAAAAATTAATATAGTAGACTCATTTTTTGGCAAAGAACAAATTGTAGCATCAAGAAAAAAAAACTTTTTTTGGGTCATCCTTTCTTTTAATAAATTTTGGCTATATTACTCATACCATACATTCGGGCGGTAAAAAAAAAAACGACCCACCCTAATGGACACATAGTACCTATAGATGCAATAAAACTCATGCATCTATACTTGTTTGTACCTTTATGCGCACAGCAATAGGAATATGTAATAATCCACCCTTATGTCATATTTTTCCATGAGATTTCGCTAGATACTCTTTCAAAAAATATGAAACTGAAAGTGAATTAGGAAGCGGAAGTATGTTTGAACGCTTGTCAAAAAGATCAACATATGCAAGAGTATATATTAATACATAAATGCGGTCTTTCACATAAGGGTTGATGTTCGAAAACTAATTTTAAGTTTCTACAATGAACGATTGCATGATAAAAAAAAATTTAATTACGTTTACGGTAAATTTGCATACCTACCAATAATGACTATATAATTAAGAAAATAACTCTTTCGCAGGTAACTATCATAATTGGTAGGCCAGGCTATGTTGGCTGTCGTTCTACACAGAGTGTGGAAAGGTGCACGTAGGTGGGTCAGCTGTTCTTATGTGGGTCTACTTCATAGAGCTGCTACTTCTCTCTTCCATGAAGTTGAATTGTGATACCATAAAGTACACATAATTGTTAATATACTAAATAGACAACCAATATGGATTGAGGTAGCAATTATTGGACAACCGGAATTGGTATTACTCAAAATATTAACTGTATTCATTGCGTAGCACACGTTGCCGTTTTTCGGAGATTATTGCAATATTGGGCATACCATCGTATAACGCCATTTGCTGAAAAATTCCCGTTAAGAAGAACGTTCTAAGCAACGTGCAATAGTAATCATACGGAGATCACTGCAAAAAATCTATCTTTAATACGTTCACGGCGGCGCGTACCACCGGTGGCCCGCACAAGATTGCGTCATCTGGCAGCGCGTACCACCAATGGTACTTTATTAGACGGTACCTATGAGATGAGATGCCATAAACGACTACCCTTACGAACAAATTTCGTTTTATGACCTGCAATCGCTCCCGTCCGAGAGAGCGAAAAGATGTAAACATTGCCGTCTGTGGGCGAAGACCATGAATAACAGCGCCGGCGTGAACGTGTTAATGTATTACCTGGTATAATTTATAATTTAATGATATTAGGTATGAGAATAAGTTTCCGTTCGTTCTTAGCCAGAGTTACGAATTATTTAAACATTTTTCAGGCAGCATACGGATTCCTTCGACGAAAAATTCGAGTTCTTTTAACTCTCTAAATATATCTGGACCGATTTAGCAACGTGTAGCCTGGCGTTGCCATGCAGAAAAATCAGTTTGTCATGTCTACCGTACCATTCCGACCACTTTTCTTTGAGAGCTCGATTCAAACGCATTAGCTGCAGTCGGCAACGATCGCCAGTGATGGTTTCAGATGGTTTAAGGAGTTCATAATAAGTGACACCCTTCTGATTCCACCAGATGCACCACATAACCTTTGAAGCATGAATATATTTTTTCGCTGTCGTTGGACCTGGTTAACCTTGCAGGCTCCAACATTTTCGATGCTTAGGGTTATCATAATTGATCCATTTTTCATGGCCAGTGCCGATGCGATGGAGAAAACCTTTTCTTTTCTGCCGTTCAAGTAGCATCTCACACGCCACCAAACGTCTCTCGATATTCCTTCCCTTCAATTGATGTGGCACCCAGTTACCTGCTTTCTGGGCCATTCTCATCACGAGCAAACGTTTTCCGACGGTTAATCTGTCAACATCCAACACTTTAGACATATCATCTAGGGTTCGACGTGCATCTTCATGTAATAATTGTTGTAATTGAGTATCTTTGAATTTTTTCGGTGCTCCTTCGCGACCTTTATCACTCATGTCGAAATTGCGACTTTAGAAGCGTCGAAACCACTCCATATAAGTTGTATTTGATGGAGCGTGATTACCGTAAATATTGAACAATATTCGACACGTTTCAGGTGGACTTTTCGATAAAAGGTAATAATGAAGCATAACTTCCCGTAAATGCTGTTTATTCGGGATGAACGTAGACATTTTTGACGTCAAATAAAAAACAATCTCTATTATTTATTAAATTACGAGAGCCAAATATTTTTCTTATCTTTACTTGGATCTTTGAACTGTGTTGAATATAAGTGTTGAAATAAATATTCTGCTAATACAATAAACATTTGGCGAATAATGACTCTTCTGTGTCCTAACTAATCAAATACCCAGTGCATTCACAAAGTGATGTCGATTCTCCTTTTCTTCTTAGCCAAAATATCAAGATTTTTTTCGGTAGTGACTAAAATATCTCGCTGGATAGTTTGCAGCGCTAATCTAAGTCTCAGAGCTTCAATAAAGGCTTTCGGCTGGTCCTTTACAGGAATTTTTCCACAAAACCTGGAGTAAGTAATAAGTCTTAATGTTTATATGAGGTTTTCTTTTTTAAGAAAAACATATATTATAATATAATTATATATTTACCGTTTCCACATTTTCATGCTAGATTTAAAGTTTTGAGCGGTCTCAGTTATTTCGTTTGGCCATTGTTCTTGTCCACAGCTATTCACACCACGATGCAATAATGTTTTGTATCTTTGACAGCATTTCTCGATGTTCGAGAAATGTTGATTCAAGCTTTTCTGAGATTGTCCAGAAATGGGATGAAAATAGAACGCCGATCATACTCTTCAGCATTTCCTTAGTTTTCTCGATTTCTTTGACGTGCTGCACGTCGAGTAACAATTAAATTAGTGCCAAGCGATTTCGCAACATCATCAGCTAATTTGAAAATCTTTCCGAATATTTCCTCGACTCTGATACGCATATACTAAATTTCTTTGTGAAGATTGTTCGCATAACATAACTAACTCAGTGCGACTTAAATGGCAATTTCCTCTTTGTACTATAAATTTTGGCTTACACTTTTCGTCAAGCTGAATATCGGTGTGAGAACTGTTCATGAAATGATACACCCATACAAGAAATGATCGGAGACTTGAATTGGCTGAGTGTCAAACAGCAAATATTTTACCACGCTATGAAATTTATTTTTAATATAAAGCAGGGCAAGTTACCGTATTATCTGAGCGATAATCTTAGATACATAAATGAAACCCATTCATATATACTCAGGGAAAGTAACAGTTTTAGACTACCACTGTTTAGAACAGAAGTTGATAAGAAAAATATTTTCTATAAAGGATTAAAATGTTTTAACGAGCTACCAACTCAAATAAAAAATTCTGTTAACATGAGCACTTTCAAGAGGCTGCTATTTAATCACTGTAAAACGTTGCCGATTAGATAGAAACTAGACCCTTCATTTTCAAGCAGTACGAATACTCGTATGTATTTCATTAATTATGTTAAACTATAAATTACGCTGTAAAACTTGATAACTATAAATTATGACTAGGACTATGAATAAGTTCGTGCGGTTTTACAACAGATGGCGTAACTTGATTATTATTCCATCGATCCACATTTCCAAACATTCATTGGAGAGCTACTGTCGTAAGGCACAAACGTCAGTATAAGTTTTTTATTTGAAGCGTAAACAACAATATTTTTACCACACTTGAAAATGTCGAATTTCGTGCCAAATAATGTGTTTTTGCGGGGAATTCTTTAATATGAAGAAAAAAGCAGCCGAAAGTCATCGTATCTTGGTGGAAGTTTATGGTGAGCATGCTCTAGCTGAGCGAACGTGCCAGAAGTGGTTTGCACGCTTTAAAAGTGGTGATTTTGGCTTGGAAGACGAAGAACGCGAGGGTGCGCCGCCAAAGTTCATGGATACCGAATTGGAGGAATTGCTCGATCAAGATCCGGCTCAAACGCAAGAAGAGGTTGCAAAAACTTTGGGAGTTGATCAATCAACCATTTCCAAACGTTTAAAAGCCATGGGAATGATCCGAAAGGTAGGCCATTGGGTGCCGTATGAATTGAAGCCAAGAGACGTTGAACGCCGTTTTATGGCATGCGAACAACTGCTTCAACGGCACAAAAGAAAGGGTTTTTTGCATCGAATTGTGACTGGCGATGAAAAGTGGGTCCATTACGACAATCCAAAACGTCGGGCAACGTATGGATACCCTGGCCATGCTTCAACATCGACGTCGGCGCAGAATATTCATGGCCTGAAGGTTATGCTGTGTATCTGGTGGGACCAGCTGGGTGTTGTGTATTATGAGCTACTGAAACCGAATGAAACGATTACGGGGGATGTCTACCGACGACAATTGATGCGTTTGAGCCGAGCACTGCGAGAAAAACGGCCGCAATACGCCGATAGACACGACAAAGTTATTTTGGTGGTCAAAACATACTTAGAAACGCTCAAATGGGATGTCCTACCCCACCCGCCGTATAGTCCAGACCTTGCGCCATCCGATTACTATCTCTTCCGATCGATGCAACATGGCCTGGCTGACCAGCACTTCCGTAATTACGATGAAGTCAAAAAATGGATCGATTCGTGGATTGCGGCAAAACCGACCGAATTTTTCACAAAGGGAATCCGTGAATTGCCAGAAAGATGGGAAAAAGTAGTAGCAAGCGATGGACAATACTTTGAATATTAAATTTGTAACCATTTTACGTCAATAAAGTTTCAAATTTCGAAAAAAACCGCACGAACTTATTCATAGTCCTATTATAATTTTATTTTGCTGTACACATAGGAATATTATTATTTTACTACTTAGCATATAAATGCATAAATTAGGTTTTAAGACCGTAAACACTAAATAAATAAATAAAAATAAATAAATGATAAACTGTGAGGCTGCAATGCTCGTATTCATTCATAAGGCATATGGATGCACACCATTAGATTTCATTTTCAGGTCGTCCATCTTTTCTAGCGTTGGACAGATAAATTTAATTGGTTCTTGAAACAAGTTCGGAGAAGCCAGATGTTCGACTCAACGGGTTTCGCAAAATTTCAGACGGCGAGACTGTTTCGCACTGGGTTTTGAGGCTAGGATGTGTTTTTTCAATAGGCTTCCAGCTTATTTGGATAGACGAAAAAATTTGCTAACCTTCTTGGCCTTGCATGGCCCATTTGCACAAACACAGTGCCTCCCAAGTTAAGAGTAAAGGCATATTTTGGTCTAATGAAATGCTGTTAATAAATATCCCCATGAACTTTTAAACAGCATAAAAGGAGAGCCGCTGGGTCTCGAAGCCGGGCCTTGCCGGGCACGAGTCTAGTGAACGAGACCGCTGTAGCATACAAACAGACAAGCAGTGCAGCACGTAAAGGTCAATGTAGAGATTTCCATCACTCAGAATCATTTTTTTTATTCAATAAAAAAAATGGAAAAGAAAAATAGTATGATTAATTTGCCGCCACCTTGTGTGTGCACATACATATATGTATGTATAGTAGGCATTCGCGAATGTATGAAATTTGAGCGGTCTTAACTTCTCAAGCTCCTTTGAGTCATAATTGTGCAATTTAAAAAATCTGTAATAACAAAATAATGTAAAATTAATATTTTGGATATTAAATTTCTGTATGCAAATTTTTTTTTCAGCCGTAATTCTGTATTTATTTATTTTATTTTAATAATCTACAGTACAAATTGCCTTACAGACTAGGCAAAATGTAAAGAAAAACAAGCCAAATTTGCCAACTAAAATGTTAGCAATCAATATAAATACAATATTAAGCAACTAAATTTCAAATTTTTTACAAAATTAAATTTAGATAAAACGAAATCAATCAGGTTGAATTTGGATAATGAATTGTAGTCTCTAAGTGCGCGAGCAATGGGGGCATTACTCGCAAATTTAGTCTTAAAGTTTCCCTCATAAAAAGGGTAAGTATTGCGAAGACTTCTTTGTGAAATATTAAAGCTTATCCGCTCAAGTAGAACTGGACAGCCGTCGATGCCATCAAAAATGAAATGAAAATAAATGAAGGGAAAGGACTGTGAATCTCTTTTCTAGAGATTCCAGATTAATTAGATTTAGCCGAGAATTATAGGAAGGTACAGGAGCCTCAAATCCTGTGGAACGTAATGCCTGCTTAAGCAATATCTATTTTTCGAGCTCGCTCTATTATATTTATCGAGAGATCTCCAAATGATAACAGCAAACTCTACTTGAGAACGAACAAGAGCCGTAACAGCAGGTATACGGATCAGAAAATTAACCCTAGAAGGTCATCGTTATTTTTATAACGTAGAGGTCATCCCTCGTCGATTCGACGACGGCATTACTCAAAGTCATTAATATATTATCCTACTTATCAAAACCTACCAAAATCAATATATTCACTTTGCCTTGTTTATATATCTTCTAAATAAAACAATATCAAATAGTTTTTCTTAAATCTTTTTATTATAAATAAAATTTTCACAGCTCTGATTCATTTGGCTTTTGTACAAAATACAAACTAAGAAACAAAAAAAAATTAACAATTTAATAACATATTATTCACTGAATGGTATTTTTTCATAAAGATAATACTATTAACTAAAAAAATAAAATACTTTAAGGAATGAAAGTTCTCATTTTGTACAAGAGGCACAAAGCTCTATTTTATGCTCCCCACAAAGACTTTTCTTACATTTTGCACAAAATGATTTCGTCATCCGTCGCTTAGCAGGGGGACAAATTGCGCAAATCTTTCTTTTTTTTGTTAAATTTTTTTGGCGATTAGTATCTGCGGTATTTTCATCATAAGAAATAACATTTTCAATATTTGATCGCAACGACGTAGACAATGCTGGTACTTCAAGTCTGTTTGTCAAGTGACTTTGAATAAGGGCAGAATGCAATTTTTTCATAAAAGCTGGACGACTAAGAGGTGTTTTATTTGTTTGAAATACGTTGTGTGAATAAATAATGTGGCTGTTTATAAAAGCCATGTTCAATATGCCAAAAAATTGACACATTGGCCATCGGTTTGTTTTGCGTGAACAGCTCATGACACTACACATATGGTCAAAAGTATCAACGCCTGCTTTCGTTTTGTTGTAAAATTCGATCATGTAGGGTTTGTTGGATTTGGGGTTTACTGCTCCTTCCTCATTACAGGATGATAATAAATATATTACTTTACTCGGCTTCGGCTTATATGATAGAAGCGTCAGCTCATTATCATAGCAAAACATTGACGTATTACACTTACGACCTTTTATATTTTTCATTTCACTCGGAATCTCTCGCTTATTAGAACGTAGAGTTCCAACCATTGTCAGCTTATATGGTTCGCATAACAGTGATTTAGCAAGAGGAATCGAACTAAACCAGTTATCCATTGTAACGTTTCTATTTGAACCATGTACAGTTTTAGTCAACTCTTTTACGTAGTACTCACCAAGTGGAAAGGTGGTTTTGTTTGATCCTTTTCCCAAATACGGCATAGCATCAACCATGTAGTTTGTACCGCTATCACATATCATTACCATTTTGAGTCCATATTTTGCTGGCTTGTTTGGAATGTACATCCGGAAGCTACATTTTCCCCTGAACGCCAGTAGTTGCTCGTCAATCGTAAGGTATTCTCCAGGCGTATAGTTTTCACGGCACTTTTGAATGAACATCTCCCAAATTTTTCTAATGGGGGCAAAATTGTCTTCAACTATTTGAAGGCGTGCAGATTTATCGTCGAATCGAAGACATGACATAAGAAATTTGAACCTTGCTTTTGTCATTATCGAAATATATGTTGTTCCACCATAAGATCTGTCAAACAATTCATCTGCAGACAGATGCTGATCTTTCTTGACTGCTGTTAGTACCAAGAGTCCAATTAAGGCAGACATTTCATTTGAAGTAGTTGCTTTCCTTTGAGCTTCATCTGTAGTTACAAGTAAGATGGACTGCCGATTAGCAATCTCAATGTTTGTCCATTGAACAATTTCCTCCACGATCTCTGGTGTAATGAACATTTGGAAGCATTGCAGTGGGCCTGTTATATTTTTGCAATGGCGTGTTGGTCCTCGAGCTTTATGTACTACATTTAGACCATAACGATAAGATTTGCCCTTTTTTGTTGACCACTTATGTTTATTTTTGCCCCGCAAAATAGATTTATTAAAATAAATTATATTTGACTTGGCTCTCAATAAATGTAAAGGTATGTTATCTTCATCTGTGTCGGTTGATTCTTCTGAAGAACTTGCATCCCCTAAGCTTTCGTTTTGCTCGATTTCTGCATCAGATTCTAGTTCGCTGTTGTCTAACTCATCGTCTAATCCATTCTCGTCGTCGCACATTGCAAGAAATTTTTCAATTTCTTCGTCAGTATAAATTTTGCTGCCACTCATATTGTATTACAACTGTACATACCAAACAGATAAATAAACAAGAAAAATTACTTCGGAACGAAAAACTCACACAAAGTTCATCGTTCGTCTTTTCGACTACGCATTTTTAAAAAATAAATGCTTACAGAGATCGTACGAAGCCAACCAACTGCAAACGTCAACAGCTCAACAGCGACTAACGCTGTAAAAAAGAAAGGCACCTTACAAACAAAGGAACAGTGCGATAACGGTAAAATAAAAACTCGCGTCGTCGAAACGACGAGGCATGACTTTCCAGGGTTAAGATTACACGACGAATGAAGCCTAGAACCGAATACGATTTGGAAAAAATAAAATTAATGTCACCACTGAAGGAAAATTTCGTATTGAATAAAATTCCAAGATCCCTTAACTCTGTTACACTTTGTACTGCATTATTAGAAATGGTGTAGGAGTTGTTGAAGTACTGTAGAGAAAAAAATGTATGTGCTAAAAATTAGTATTTATCAAAACCTCAAAAAGTAGTGAAAATAATTGGCAATTCAGCAATACTATTAAGATATGCATACATTCATACTAGGATATGTTTGTGCTCCTGTAGCTGCTTTCATTGCTATAAGATAAAACACTGTCACATATTTTACATTGCAATCATGCAGTGCTAACGTAAGACAATCGAGGCCGTTACGAGATGTCAGTGTTTGAATGTCAATGTGCACATATCTCTTACAATAAAGAAGCATGATACAAACTACAAAAGAAATTAATATAGAATTAAATTTTTAGCAAAACTAGCACCATAAATAAAAAAAATAAATAATTGGCGCGTACACTCTTTTTGGGTGTTTGGCCGGGTTTTTACTCCTATTTTGTGGTGTGCGTCTTGATGTTGTTCCACAAATGGAGGGACCTACATTTTCAAGCCGACTCCCAACGGCAGATATTTTTTATGGGGAGCTTTTTCGTGGCAGAAATACACTCGGAGGTATGCCATTGCCTGCCGAGGGGCGACCGCTGTTAGAAAAAAGTTTTTCTTAATTTTGGTGTTTCACCGAGATTCGAACCAACGTTATCTCTGTGAATTCCGAATGGTAGTCACGCACCAACCCATTCTTAATTCTAGCATCATACGTTGCCTTAAAATTCCTGTGATGACCGTTCGGATAACGAGAAGAAGTACGCACTTCTCAGAATTCGTACAGCAGAATTTAGCAGCCCGAATTTCGAGAGCAGAATATTACACCATAAAAATTGTGTACCCAACCCACACGAAAAGCATGAATGTGTACTTTTGCCGGAACTAGTATACGAGGTCTGTTCAAAAAGTATCGCGAATTTTGTGTTTTTTCAAAAATTATTTATTTATTCATTAATATCTATTTTGTCCCCTTCAAAGTAGTCCCCATGAGATATTGGTTGGTTGGTTGGTTAAAGTGGTGATTCTTCCAGAATCCAACTAGCGCTTTCGCGCCATTTTGTTGCCACATCCTCGTTGCCAACTTGTTTAACGGTTTTTTACAGCATAACTATATCCAGTCTGTGCGGTTAAGGAACCTTATTAGGTTGTTAACGTCGACGCCAGATAGTTGCTCGAGATTCTCGAACAGCGGTTGGCCCAGGGTTAACAGTCTGTCCTTCCATAGGGCAGGACATTCACAGAGGAAATGGAAGATTGTCTCCTTTTTCTCCGGTTGTTTGCAACTGTGACAGTATGTATTGTGAGGGATACCCATTTTGGCTGCTTGTTCTCCGATAGACCAAAAGCCAGTTATGACCGCCGTTAGTCTCCAGGCATCCCGTCGTTTCATTCTTATTAATGCCGACGATTGCTTGAGGTTGTAGGTGGGCCATAACGTTCTGCTAATATTGCATTTCGTCTGGACTTTCCACCTACAGTCAGCGATTCGGAGGTATTTTTGGGAAATTGTGCTCTTGACTGCACCTAATGGTGTGAGTACCAATTCTGCAAGAGCGTTATTCATGGCAGATCCCCCTCTTGCCAGTTCATCTGCTTTTTCGTTACCTTCAATGTTCCGATGTCCCGGGACCCAGATTAAGGTAACTTTATGGTTTTCACTCAAGATGGTGAGGCTATTCCTACTTTGTTCCACCACTTTGGAGGTTGTTGTGGCCGAACCCAGTGCCTGGATTGCAGCTTGGCTATCCGAGAGAATAGCGATATTACCCTTAAAAGAGAAATCTGCGATTAGTAACCTGCAAGCTTCCCCAATCGCCAGTACTTTCGCCTGGAAGACACTGCTGGTATTAGGGAGCCGCACAGATTTCTCAATTTTAAGTCTGTAAGAATATATACCAGCTCCAACACCGCAGCCCATTTTACTTCCATCCGTATAGACTGTAGTGTCGAAGTTGTTTAGAGAGAATCCCTTATTCCATTCTTCCTTAGTTGGAAAGAGAGTGGCAAAATTCCTATTGAAAGTTACCGTCGGGACGATGTAGTCAGTTCTCACCGAGATTATTTGAGTTTGTCGCAATAATAGACTAGCATGACCATAAGTTTTTTCTCTCCAGCGACCCGCTTCGTTTAACCTAAATGCACTCATGGTTGCCGTCTTCTTAATATGTAGGTCTATTGGAATAACGTGTGTCAGTACATTGAGAGCCTCTCTAGGACATGATCTGATTGCACCGACCGTTATTGCACATGCTGATCTTTGTATTCTGCCGAGTAGTTTGGTATTGTACTCTCTCCCTAGAGCCTTCCACCAAACTACCGAACCATACGATAGAATAGGTCGTATAACCGTCTTATACAGCCATAATGTATGCTTAGGCTGAAGACCCCATCTTCTTCCAAGCATACGTTTACAGGCATATAAAGCAATTTCTGCCTTCCTTACCCGTTCTTCAACATTTAATTTCCAGCTTAGTTTGGAGTCCAAAATTACCCCTAAGTACTTTGCGCTGGGTGATAGTGAGAGAGTTTGTCCGTTAATATTTGGTAAGGTAAAAGGTGGTACCTTATATCTGGTGGTGAAAAGCATAAGCTCTGTTTTACGTGGGTTTAAACCTAGGCCACAGCCTGTGGCCCAAGAGTTAAGCTCGCCTAATGCCCTCTGGATGATCCCACTGATCGTATTAGGACACAGTCCTGACGCCATTAACACCACATCATCAGCGTACGCCACCGCTTTTACCCCACCTCTATTAAGTTTTATTAAGATTTTGCTAATAACGCATAACCAGAGAAGTGGAGACAGTACTCCCCCCTGTGGGGTGCCTCTGTGGACCTTCTTGGTTATACTGATATTGCCCATATTAGCTTTGATGATCCTGGTTTTTAGCATAGAGATGACCCAATTACTGATGCAATTGTCCACCTCTAAGTCTATCAACGCCCGTTGGATCGCATCTGTACTAACATTGTTAAAGGCGCCTTCTATGTCCAAGAATGCCGCCATGGTATAATGTTTGTTCTCTAGAGAGCCCTCTATTGTTCCGATTACCTCGTGAAGCGCTGTCTCCGTAGATTTGCCTTTAAGGTATGCGTGTTGTGCAGTAGATATACCAGAGCTCTCCAAAGAGCTTCTAAGATATATATCCAAAAGTCTTTCAAAGGTTTTTAACAGGAAAGACGAAAGACTGATTGGCCTATAGTCCTTCGCTGATTCATGTCCCCTCCTGCCTATTTTTGGAATGAAGACGACCTTGACTAGTTTCCAACTATCTGGAATATGACCTAGGTTTAAACACGCATTAAAAATTTCCTCTAGCCATGGTAGGATACAGTCCAAGGTTTCCTGTAACATCTTTGGGATGATCCCATCTGGCCCCGGAGATTTAAAAGGTGAAAAAGATTTAATTGCCCATGCAACTTTCTCCTTTGTAATTATTTCTTTTGCGAGGTGCTGTGGATTATATTGGCTCCGCCTAATACTTCCCCTCCCACTTTCGTGGACGCTGCACCCCGGGAAATGCGTGTTTAGCAGAAGTTCTAGCGATTCCTCTGTCGTAGCTGTCCAAGTACCATCAGGTTTCTTGACCCAAGAAGCCATTGAATGATCTTTGGACAGAACACGGCTAAGCCTGGCAGAATCCCTGGTGGATTCGATTGACGAACAGAATTCGCTCCAGCTCTCTTTCTTGGCGGCCCTAATTGCCTTCTTGTACTGTCTCCGACTCTCTTTGTACAATTGCCAATTTCCTGTCGAGTAGCTGAGGTTAAACGTTGATCTGGATTTTTCCCTTAGTTTTGAGAGCTCACTGCTCCACCAAGGGGGATGGGATTTATTACTAAATTTTATGGGGCAGGACGTTTTGTAGGCCCTACTAAATGCCTTCTCCAGTGTTGTGACCCTACTCTCAAGGCTTTCGGTGAGAGTGATTTTGTGGATGGGAATCTCTCCTATCCTTTTATTGACTATATTTCTGAACCTTTTCCAGTTGGTTCTTAATGGATTTCTATACGGTAAGGGCGGATCAACATTAAGATCCAGATCGTACAGGATCCAGCTGTGATCCGAAAAAGACCTTTTATCAGAGACCCTCCAATTGTCTAACCTTACTGAGCTGCTTTCAGACATAAGGGTAACATCGATCACTTCCTCCCATCCCCTGAAGTACTCCGTACTCGGAAAGGTGAAAGTGGGAGTGTTACCCCTGTTACATACCGACAAGTTAGTGTTAATTACGAAATCATAAAGAGACTCACCTCGGTCGTTTGTTTCGGAGCTTCCCCATAGGGCATGCCTTGCATTGGCATCGCATCCGAGAAGCAGGGTTTTGTTCGGGTTTTCCTGCACAAGTTTACGAGACTCCTCAGGCGGTGCTGGTCTTTCGTGTGCCATGTATATAGAGGCAAGCGTTATTCTGACTCCGTCAGTGGCTTCCACCTCAACAGCCGTCACATCCTGTGAACTATATAATGGAATTAAAAATGTGTTTAAATGTTTTTTAGCTACAATACATGTTCTGGGATTACCTTCTATCCGTTTATAGTAGATATTGTAGGTTTTCCCAGTGAACCCTTTCACCTCGGTGCTCCGCACCCAGGGTTCCTGAATTAGTGCGATGTCCACGTCCTCCTCCGCCAGGAGAACGGTTAGGTTGTCCGTTGCACACCGTGAGTGCTGCAGATTAATTTGGACAACCTTTAAACCCATGTTTATTGGTTTCCTTTTTCGGACTCGGTGTCATCTAGCTGCATGCCAGTCAGCAGTTCGTTGGCACCATCGACCTCATCCTGCTCCTCTTCCGGGTTTGCAGAACGGAATATCTTCAGCTGGGTCTTCCTGATCCCAAACTGAAGTTTTTTTCCCACTTTCTCCAGTGGTTCCAGACTCTCTTCTGTAATTAGAAGGAGGAATGATCTGCTGTGCCTTTGCGGAGCCTCCGCTTTGATGATCGACCAATCGGTCATCGGCACCGAGCGATTATGCGCCTGAAGGTAGGGGATTAGTTGATTGGCATCAAACTCCATGTTTGGTACCCAGATGCGAGCCCTCGGCCTTCGTGGAATCTCGCTAGCCGGAATTAGCTTGAGTTTCAAGCCTTCCCAGCTGTTCTAGATTTTACCAATCACGTTAGTCAAGAAATGCAATGAGAATTGGTCATCGCATTTAATGACTCGGTAACCGCGGACTACCTCCACCGAGTCGAAACCTGGTGTTTGGCCCTCCTGGTTCGCCATGACATGGTCAACGACTATGCGAGACAACCGTGCCTCAATCTCTGACCATTTGTCAAGCACTGGTTTCCCGCGGTTAGAGGTTTCGTCTACCAATGCCATTTGGAGATGGTCCCGTGCCACCTCACTAAATCGCTTGATAGGTTTGGAGGCAACTGCACCCTGATCCGATATCTTGTGCTTTTTTGTTACCTTCCCAGTCTCGTCATGCGAGCGGTTTCGTTTTTTGGCATTTGTCCTGTTGGCGGCTTGGAATGCCAAGTATTCATTAACCACCTTTTGACATCTTGCCTTGTCGGTCTCATCTTTGGGATGCACTTTACCTTCGGTCTCGTTTTTCCGAATCCTGCCAAGGATAGCGAGAGACCTCTGGTAAAGTTTATACCTCGAGGGACCTTTATTACCACGCTTTTGCCCCATGGCTTGAGCGGATGTTGTTGGTTGATTTATAGTTGTTGGCGTACTGTGGCCCACAGCTTTGCCCTCAACTGTTTCTTGGCTGGAGGCCAAGAGCTCATCCTCTGAGGGTGACCCCGTCATCCTCAGTTCGTCTTTGCTTGTACGTCTTGTCCAATTGTCTGACTGTTTTTTAAGTGCGTCCGTCGCTTCCTCCTGTCTGTCTGTTTGCTTGTCCTGTAGTTCTGTCCGCGTGTTTGGTTTTTTATCAGTCCGTACTGTCGATGCGTTGGTATGTTTTACCGTCATTTTGTCCGTTTGTTCCGTGTTTGTTTTCCCGTCATCCGAATTTTTAGGTTTTTGTGGTTTCATTACATCTGGTTCGTACGGTCACCTGCCCCGCCAAGGGAGCTGCGCATGTCGCCATGCGCGGTGACCAAAGAGGATAAAGGGGAAATATCCGGTCGACCATGGCAGCGCCCCATACCATGGCAAGGCCACCGTTACAACCTGAGGCGGCCTGATATCAGGAGGGCTCCGTACGAAGACAGCCTTATTTAGTCCCCCGGCTGCCAAACCCACCCAATAGGCACGGGTCGCATCACACCTTGGGTTGAGGGAGTTTTTTTAACGAAGTTTACGTCTTCGACCTGTGTGGTTCGCGGGAGACCTACTCTCCTACCTTCCATATCTGGGAGGCGTTCCCCTATCCACCACCCGGGGACGCGCCCTATAGGGATAACAGGTTCCCCCAAGAGATATTATGAACTTGTGCCAACGTTTTTTCCACTCTTCGCAGCACTTCAAAAAATAATTTTTTTTTTATTTTGTTCAGCTCCTCCTTCGATGCCGTCTTTATCTCGTCAATTGTAGCGTAGCGTCGTCCTTTCATGGGCCGCTTCAGTTTCGGGAACAAGAAAAAGTCACAGGGGGCCAGGTCTGGCGAATACGGTGGCTGTGGCATCATTAGTGTGTTGTTTTTGGCCAAAAAGTCGCGCACAAGCAAGGATATGTGGGCAGGGGCGTTATCGTGATGCAAGAGCCAATTTTTCTTCTTCCACAAATCCCGGCGTTTCTGGCAGAATGCTTCGCGCAAATTGCTGGTAATATTCCTTATTGACCGTTTTACCCTGTGAGAAGAACTTATGATGCACAAAGCCCTTGCAATCGAAGAAAAGCAAACCCCTTGCAATCGAAGTAAGCAAAATTTTTACATTCGACCGAACTTGGCGCGCTTTTTTCGGTCTTGGTTCGTGTGGCAGCTTCCATTGAGATTATTGAGCTTTGGTTTCCACGTCATAACAATAAACTCACGATTCGTCACCAGTTATGACCCTCTGGAGCAAATTTGGGCCGTTGCGGATAGAGTCCAATATCTCATTAGCAATGTTCATGCGATGCTGCTTTCGGTCGAAATTGAGCAGTTTTAGTACGAATTTTGCGGCGACCCGTCTCATGCCCAAATCATTGAAAAAAATCGAATGGCACAGGCACGAGCCAATCGATATGTGTAGGTCCTCAGCAACTTCTCTAACGGTGATTCGACGATTGGTCAATACCATTTTCTTCACTTCATCCATTTTTTCGTATGTTTTTGAAGTGCTTGGGCGTCCGGCACGCTTTTCGTCGTTCACATCTTCTCGGCCTTCTGAGAACATTTTGTACCACCGATAAACGTTGTTTTGGCCCAAAGTAGCTTCTCCGCGCACTTAATTTCGTTTTTCACACAAAATTTGATACAGGGTTTTTGATCCATCTTTTTGAATAGGTAAACATCGAAGACGAGCCGAAGCACATGCAAGCAAAGCAGCTGTCAGCAGTTAACTGAAAATTCAAAATGGCCGAACTCATCGGCATGAGTGAGAGATATGAGTACCAACATATCGCCACAAAAAAATCAAAATTCGAATATACGTAACCTGCGAAAATTCAAAATTCGCGATACGCATTGAACACACCTCGTAAATTAAAGTATTTATTGTATGCAGATATGTTTTGTTTGAAGGCCAACATTTTACTGCAGTGGCAAAAACTAATGACTCATTAGAAGCTACAGCAACAAAATGCGTTAGATTTTCCCAATGATTATGGTTACATTGATTGTCACTCTCCATGAGTATGTAGGGGGCCCAACTTAGGCCTTGAGACCCACTGTGATACCACTTGTTTGGGCCCAAGTATCTCCTCTAATTCCCGTGTGGTAAAATAACTTTGCCTCTCTAATAAACTGTAATATGAAAAATTGTGGAAGGGTGCCGTTTTCAAGTCTGCCATACATCCAAAGAAGTAAACATTTAGAAAGCCATGTCGCGTTCTGGCAATAGCGTGGCAGTGGCAAAGAAAATGTTCAACACTCTTCACTTCCTCCTCGTTTCAGTAGTTGCGACAAAAGTCATTAGAGGAAAACCCCACATGCTTTGCGTATGTTCTCATCAGGCTGTGCCCGGTGATGATACCGGGAGCATAGTATGGGCGTTAGAACAAGACGTGATCAGCAACTTGGTTCATTTCCGTGCAGATTGGGCAGTTTGGTAAACTGTCAGGCCAAATCTATGGAGGTATTTTCTAATCTACCCCGCTCCCTGAAAGGAAATGAGATAGGTGGTAGTTTGTTCCCCGACGGTTTCTTTCTAATCATGTCATAAGGATCGAAGGGCGCCTTTCTTCTGCTGCAATTTCCTTGAGCCTTGCTATACCTTCATGTCCTGATAGCCGTATATATGTATACTGTTTTTATTTCTCTTACCAGAATGGCTACCAGGATTAGGCGTGCAATGACGAAGGATGCATTATCAGAAAGTGTACGGACGCCGCAGATAATCTGCAAAGCTCTTATCCGATCGATGGCTATTAGTTTTTTGCGTAGGTTGTGCAATGCATCTGCTCAGATCGGGGCCGCGTACAAAGCGACCGAGCTGACAACGCTGCTACTATACTTATGTATATGTATTCTTTTACTATGGCTAGGCCCACCATTATTTGGCATTATTCATGCCAGACAGGACTTCACTCTCGGTGTCTTCTTCACCGCGTATTCTATGCGCGTGTTAAAGTTTAAATGATTATCAATCGTCCCCCCTAGGCATTTAATAGCGTGGTTTAAATTGATAGTTACAGTCCCAACGTGGGACTTTGTGACCCATCTATTATTGGCCTGTGCGATGTGGACCGATTTGATCCAGGTTTTGATTGAGAATAAAGGAATGTTCATATGCTGAGCAGAATTTACTGATTTAAGTTCAGTTCCCCTCGTAGCCCGCTTATTCGCAATGCAATTTGCAGGAATGGCTCTGTATTCAGGGCGATAAAACAAAAACAAAAACAAAAAAAAAAGCAGAGGTGAAATAGCTATGTAAAGTGAGTTCGCTAGGTCAAAGTTAACCGATAATGATGGCGACGTCGCATTTGTGCGACGGTGCATTATCGTGGTGCGAAATCCACAAGTTTTTTTCCCACAAATTCTTTATTTCTCAGCGAATTGCTTCACGTAATCCATATAAACCGTAAAAATCGTGAAACGATGTGTTTTTTTTTTGGGTCTTGCTTCATTCGGCGCTTTCCACTCACTCACCTGATGTGTGGATTGCGTGGAAGCACGTCTCGTCTTCTGTAATGATGCGTTTGATGAATATTGAGTCGGATTCAGCCTGGAAGTCATGTTTTTGGCGACATCAACGCGGCCCCTTTTTTGCACGAAATTTGGTTTCTTTGGGACCAAAACATTGACTAAGATGTCTTGAATGGATCCATAAGGAATTTTAAAGTCCCCTAGCAGCTTTTTGATACTTCATTTGCAGTTACTGATAAAGTTTTCTTTCACTTTATTGAAGTTTTCATCAGTTTTCGATGTCGTTGGTCTGCCACTATGTTCGTCATCTTCGATGGAATCACGATCTCTTCTGAAGCATCCATGCCACTCGTAATCGAGAAGTGTATCTTTACTGGAATACTTTCTCAACATTTCTGGGGTTTTCTCACCTTTCAATCCATTTTTAATGCAAAATGTGATAGAAACTCGTTGTTGCAAATTCAAATCCATTAAAAGTGTAAAAAATCGAAAACACGTACAAAAGTAGGTTTACTCAAGACGGCGTAACTTTCACAAGCGCCAAGCAATGACGATAAAATTTTGGTAGGAATATTAATCACAGATGTGGCAAACCCGCAAACAATGGGTGAAGGGGCCATGGAAGCGGGTATTTTATATTTTCTTGTGAATTGCACCCTTTTGGTATTGGATCTTATTCAGTCTCCCTGGGCCAGCTATCCGCAATATAAAGAGCATTTTGTAACTGTTCGCTCAGAACTGGTAGAGGTTTCCCTGGCGCAATTAGAGCATTGTTATCCTAGTTCGTTAAGGCATTACAGCCAGTATTTTGCAATCCTACGAGTAGACTATCGAGAGTGAGATGCCAGAGCAGATGGAGAGACGGAACCTCCATGAGGAGAGGAGCCTAGTAATAATGGTTAGCAAAAGTGTGCCTGCTTTTACTGTATTATAAAACGCACGGAGTTGTTCTTATACTCCTTAATTTTGAGAGGCCTCTTAACCACCTTGAATTCGAATTGAACACCAACAATCATATGCATAAGTCTATGTTAATTATTGTATTATAGAGCGTGGCCAAAGTACTCGCCGAGAGAGCACTTTACTGTGCCATTGTCTTCTACAGTCCAAAGTATCACTTGCTCGCAAAAGAGACTTGGATCTCTTCTCGCGAGTCTTTTCCAAGATTGAGCGTATCGTGGCCAGTTCTAAAACCACACTGCGATATTAACACTTTATCGACCGGTTGTGTTTGAGGCTGCCACTCAGTAAGTACCGGCTAAATTTTCACTATGCATTGTGTTGTGCTTATTCCTTTTGTTTTAAAGTAATGGAATTTTATTGATATTTATACTTTATTTCGTATTTGATTTTACAATTTATTGCAAAGTACAAAGCTGCAAATAATTAACGACGTTGGCGCTGCGTAGTTATAAAAAGAGCAACCCACTGACAAAAACCGTCGATAACCAAAAGCCGATTAATAGGCTACCGGTCAATAAGCGCTGGCAATCGAAAAGCCTATAAATAGGCTACCGGTCGATAAAGTGTTAAGAAGACTGACCCCTCGGTAATTAGCGTACCTTTTTTGTGGGTTGGGCAGAGACTCTTAAATTCCAGTCGAATGAGCTGATGCATGAACGTTACCAGCACCTCGCCGCCGTGCTTGAATAGCTCAGTCGGTAGCCCGTCGGCTAAGAGCTGCTTTACCATTTTTTAATCGTGATAGCGGTACTTGCACTGCAACAAGGTCGGGTGAGGCCACGTCGACACCGTGGCTCAGAAGTAGGGGTCTCCTTATATTCCCCGTAGTATATGTACATACATATGTGTATATTTATGCATATATAGTACATATATGCTTTTTCAAACTGGATAAGGAAGGCAAACGGATGAGTCTTGAGGTAAACGAGGACAAGACAAACTATCTCCTGCCATCAAATGAATAGACAGTCGAGTACTTTGTTTCCTGTGAAATCATCATTAATACCAATAATAATATCAGCTTTGAAACAAAATAAATAGTAACCTTAACGCCCTGTAGGCGTATTTCACTAAAACTAGCTGCCTATCTTCTTATGTAAATTATTTTTATTTGCTTTCGCATAATTTTTTTGCTGTAGGCTCAGATCATTAAAAGCAAATAGTACAATGAAAATAAAAAACCTTCCAATAAGAGCAGGAAAGCGCCAAAAACACTCTTAACGGAACGTTGAAAGTCATTCCACTAGAGACTAAATACTAAAAGTACTGACAACCGCAAACGCAAGCAAAGCGACCACGACAATGTCTACAGCACGCGTTGGTATCACCCCTACTCTCGCACACACAAAACAATGGGCTGGCACTTCCCCCACCTACAGACCAATGCTCTCATTCGCACACACATGTATCACTTGACAACAATACTCGCTTTGCAACCAGCCCAGAAATGCCAGCAACTGCAAATACGACTAAATTGATGGAGATTGTTGGTGGCCCGCCTGTAGTTGTTGCCAGTCGTCACCAGTTTCGCTTTGCTTCCAACTACACCACTACCGCGCGCGCCAAAATGAAGTTGATCGCTTCGGCAGCCATCGGTTTTGATGCCGAAAAGTATCTAACGGCACGACGTTTGCTGTAAGTGGCCAATCAAGCTGTTCGCCAGCCGAAGGGTAGGCGCGGCCACAGCGGCAATGGCGAGCTCTATCACCTTCTCGCATATGGATTGAGTTTTCTGCTATCACATTCGTACACATACGGAATAGTGCGCCGTAGGAATGGGGCAGGCAGTCGCTGAAGACGAACGTAGTAATGTACGAAGGCAATGGTGAAGACGAAGGCAAGACCAACAGATTTAGCTGCCTTGTTTGGTATTGGAGCAATAAGAGAGGAAGAGATGCTAGAGTTCACTGTTGCTGTATTTTGACGCTCGCTCGTATTGACGAAGCACTGTCGTTTCAACAGTTTATATTGTGTATGGGTGAGTGTAGTTATTTGTTTGAGAAGATGTTGGCTCTTGAGTGGTGGGGTCCACTCGTTATATTTCGTGTATATATTCGGATTAATTTTATCTGCGCAAAACTTTAGTACAGAGAAAATCGCACTGTACAGTGGTTCAAAATACAGAATGTTATTAGATTTATTCGAGCAGTCCGCGTTTTTTTTTCAGTTCCAATTCATATTTTAAGTTTAAGTACTGGTACGGAGCATGTGTGCATTTATGCCTATCATAAATAAATTCTAGTGCTTAATACACTTGCATGATATGTGACTGTATACTCCAAGTATAGCGAAAAACCAAAATACCGCACACAATAATAAAAAGATGCCAGCACTATGTTAGCAAAGTCGCGTAGAGAATTCTTACTTCACCTAATATAAAGAGAACTCTTGAAGGCGTAATTTGCACGTAACACTTTGTATACATAATGCCGATACGTACTGTGAAAAAAGTGGGGATTAAACTTTTGATAGTACAGACACCATAGGTTAGGCTAACTTTCCCACAAACGGTAATATTTGGGATGTACATATGTTCGATAATTTCAGTTGGTTGTATGTGCATATCTAGCTATTTATTTGCGGCTAGTGCGTTCCTAAAAATATTTTTAAATAATTATAAATTGTTTTAAAATATAAATTAATTGTTTTATTTTATAGAAAATGACCAGTAAACATAACTAAAAATGCTAAAAACGTACGTCGAATCGACGAATGGTAAGGGTTTATGAAGGGATGGGCGAACGTTAGGTGTCATACTTTTGTTCCATAACAGGAAAAGGAAAAAAAACTAGATGCAAATTTAAAAACTAGTTGAGGAAATTTAACTTTTTTAAGTTCCAATAGCAACATAATAATTTATTTAGTGAAGACGTATTTTGAGGTTATACATTAAAATTCATTAAAAACTCAATTTGGTAAGAGTAATTTACAAATATAAAAAGAATTGGGGGCAGGAGAAGAAGTCGTACGCAGCTTATTGGATACTGAATTCCGATACATTGCACTACTTTGTGAGCGTATAGCCTTTTGCAGTATTAAAAAGACTAAACAATTATATAATTTCAACAAAAAGAGTGGTGGAAACTCCACATGTAATATATTCTTTACGTTTAGTTGAAATGCAGTTTCTCCTAAGTGTGCACTTTAAAATTCTCTTCAAGCATTTGTATATAAAAGATTTACATGTATACTTATATAGGCTATATCCGCATTAAATATATATTTCCTTTTTAAGTACAATAAATTTTTTCACAACATTTTGCTTACGAGCCCATGGTAACAGCCGCTTACTTAGCAGATAGTTGGGGCGAACAGCCGAACTGCAGAATCATACGAGAGAGAGAGAGAGTACGAGCAAACGAGCCTAGGCACACGGTGTAAGCCCGTGTACTTGTGTTTGTGAATGTATGCATGCTCACTGATAGCTGCTCCACCATCGCTGTAACAGTATTTTGTTGGCATTTGAATAGTGCAGTTGAAATATTTATATGGTGTGGCTGATAGCGGATAAAATAATTGGTGGTGCGACGCGTTTTCCAATTGTAGTAAGTGAATTTCGCTTTAGCAAAAGTGAAGTACATAGAATTTAAAAGGAAGCAGAAGCTAAAGCGGTGAACAGCGCACAGTGATAGTAGTGAATCGTTTTTGCTGATGCGAAGGCATTCGAGAAATCAATAAGAAAAACAAGTGCAAAGGAAAACAATAGTGAAAGAAAACGCAAAAATAAAAAAAAAAACAAACGGCGAAGGGAAGTAAAGGAAAGCGGCCTAGTGCAATGTGCGCAAAGTGTGCCGCGCGCTGAATGGGAGCGGAGAGCACAACGTGTGGAGAAGGTAGGGCTCGTGAATTGTTGTTAAAAATCAATAGAAATTTTAGTATATAAAAAGTGTTTCTTCGGCAGATTTTTGCCGGTTACGTGTTTACGATGGCGAATTTAAAGAAAAGTTTATTTGCTCTTTTAAAAAATGAAAATGTGCGTTAAGAGAAGTGTTGCACGGTTTTCATCGAAACTTATTGCAGTGAAATTTTTTCGGTTACCTATGCGATGCAGAAATATCTTAATGCCAGCAACCATTTTTCCTCCTATATTTACATTTACATGTGTTTGTAAATTTTCTATTGGGAAAAATTTCACTTTGCGTTCGGCGCTCAAGTGTGAATGTATACACCTACATACATACATACACATGTATGTATGTCGGTATGGGCAGATATTAGTATAGTTGTTTGTGTATGAGTGCTACCATATGTGAATGAGCAGCTAGAGCGGTCAAGTGAAGAGCATCCAAAGAAGTACTGAGGGCACTGCCAAACACTCCACACATATACGCGCACAACATACGTGTGTTTGTAGTGTTATACGCGTAGATGTGATAAGGCGCCTCGTGTGTACGACTATCAAGAACAATAATAAAACACACACTTGGACACTTGGACACTTGAATACGCGGCCACGCATTTGTAACGACAAGCCAAGACACCGCGACATTTGTTATTTATTTTGTATTTCGCCCGGCTCGTTCGCATTGGAATTCGACGAAAATATCTTCAATATAAACAAAAACAACTACATGCATGCAGGCAACTCACGAGCAGAACAAAAACGTGCGACGGCGAATTGGGCGCAAAGTGGGTGAGAAGGGCGAATTAAACCGCAAACAGTGGCAGTGCAGTGACAGCGGCAACGACAAGGTGGCGTAGAAAGTTCGCTGCTACGGCAAATGAGTTCGGCGGCACACGAACTTTGCGCTTTTCGGCTTAAATGTGTATCTACAAATTCAGAATAGATACAAAAGCTGACAACAGATACATAGTAGATGCGCAGAGCTGAAATTACGCTAGATGGGAGCGTAGAAGTTTCGGATGGGCGGCAGGTTGATGGTGGTGGTGGTGGGCTATCTGTGAGCCAACGCCGCGCGTTTGCTCCGCTATGCCTTCGATTTGCTGAGCGAATGTAGCGCGGCGAGTGTTAGGTTCTGGGTCAGGCATGTTGCGCGGTGGGAGGTGCACAAACTGTAAACAGAAATAAACTAGCGGTAGAAGTGGTGCGTCCGCTTTGTGAGAGTGAGAACGAACATGGCGTTTGTTTAGTGCGCGCGCGCATGAGTGAGAGCGACCGAGCGAGCGTCGTCAAGCTCCAACTATGATGAACGAACTTTGTGCGGAGCGGTTGTGTGGTCGGTGGCATTTTCGTTGGTCGTTAGTCGTTAGTTTCGAATTTGATGGCTGCTGTGATGGTAAAATCAAGCGGCAAGTCGAAATACATTACGCGTATATATTTTTTCTCTATAATATTCGTACTATAGCGGGTCAACAAAAGAAAAAAATAAATAAAATAATGTGAGTGTGTGCGTGCACTTGTAAACGACGCTGACAACAACAAACTTTTGTGAGTGTAACCAATTTGTGTAAATATCGTTAAGGTTTGAAGCCAACCACCACCGCCATAGGCAGAAAAACTCAGAATTCAGCCGCCCCAATTTGTGTGCGTGTGCATGGAAATGCGCGGGCAGGAGTATAGAAGTACGGAAGTATTTCAGTGTATATATGTATGTAGGTAGGTGGTTGGCGGAAGAATTTCGAAATGTGTTGTGGCGACAGAAGCGAGAACAGTTTGCCGAGCAGCGGAAGTAGCGGCGATTGTGCTGCCAAGTATTATTATTCAACTTTCTTCGCTGCTGCCTTTTCTTATTTTGCTGTAATATGTTTTGTTTTTTCTTGGTTGATGTGCCCTCACGCTCTCATTGTTTTGGTTCGCTTGGCCGTCAGTCAGCCAGCGCGCTGCCGCGGTCAGCAGGCGAGGAAACAGCTGAGCGCGAGTGCGTGTGTTTTATCCACTTCGGTAATGTTGTTTTCGTATCAATGTACAGTGGCTCACAAAAGTATTTCGTATGCGAAGACCGTTAAGTAAATCTGTAAATTTTTCCGATTTTTTTTTTTATTTATTTACATTTCATTAACATATTGCATTTCACTACATATTTCATAAGTTATTAAAATAACAACCTAAAAAATAAAAAATTAGAAAAAAAACAAAAATACGACGCACGATAACCATTACTTTTGTAAATGATCTCAAAGCGTCTTGACACAGATTCTACTAACTTTCGAAGAAATTCTTGAGGTATTTCTCCCACATTCTCGAGCAAAACCTAAGGCTGTGTAAGATCACTTTTTGATTCAATTTTGTGATACCGCATTTCATCATCGAGAAAGGTCCAGAGATTTTGAATAGGGTTTACATCAGGGCTTTAAAGAGGTGCTTGCAAATACTTTCTGTTGAAAAGAATACACATTTTAACGTCATATCCTGTATATTTGGGATCATCAACGTGTTGAAATAAAAACTCGTTGCGTGACAGACCCATTTTTGTTTTGCTTACTTTGTCTGTTTACTTTGATTATATACAAATAAGGATGCTTATGAATTGCGCCATCTTCAAAATCAGTTTTTCAACTCTCTGAGTTGACATACAACCACGAATCATGATAGAACCTCCGCCGTACCATATGAGGACCATCTGTTCCACAAATGTTATATTTGCTTTGGTCACTAAAGTCAAAAAATTTTGTTTTATATGCTGCAAACAGTGACCGACGTATCGTAGTTCCTTACCGCAGCCCCTAGAGAGCACAAAATTGAGCAAAACTCATCCCGTAGGAAACAACTGCGTGTTTTTAGTTAATATACATATTTACACAATACATCGGATTGGCTGTGTATGTTTTTGATTGTATCTACACAATGTTGCCATTGATATATTTTCTTACACACTTTTTCACATATCCGCATTATCAGCTACAATTTTTCATTGTTTAATAAATCATAGTCAAAAACCAGCAAATGGAAATAGTTCATTTATCTATAATTAATATTATTCAACATTGTTTTTAAGTTACTTTAACAAAAATTAAAATTTTTCCAAGTTTATTTTGTAAATGATTTCGAAATGTACTGTTTGGCAACATTGTGTGGTGAGAGAGCAATCAGCTGACACGGCTCTACGGGAATTTTCAAAAATCCTGCGATAAAATCTACAACACCACGATACGGAAGGAAAGTAATTTTTCATTTACATGGGGCTCTCATTAGTTTGATCGTAACAGCTGACAGGGGACTGCGTTTACGTCGGTGACTGTTTGCAGCATAACTGTCAGCTACCTTGGCCTACCACATGTTGTAGAAATTGCCGTAATCTTTACACCGATTTCTACGTTTTTCGACGCCGACTTAACATGTCACAAATGTATTTCATAGGTTTTCCTTTATTGTAAAGATGCAAAAGAATTTATTTTCCAGCTCTAGTTAGTTCTTTACCCTTTTGCGTTTACGATATGCATAGTACCACAATTATAAACGAAATTAATTTACATATAAAGAATATTAATACTAATATACCCTAGTAGCACCCAGTTCAGCAAAAAATTAATGAACAAAGGAAGCTTGTTTGAGCAACGGTTTCAAGAAGAATAAAAAAACATACTTCTGTGAGCACAATTTGGTTTATTATAACTACTTAACAGTACAATATTTAGTTTATTTATATACTATATATCTAACTTATTTACATATACATAAATGTTGTATATATTTATCTATTTATTTATATATTTAATGTATTTATTTATTTATTGCTTACTACGCAATTTCCTTAGGAAATACGCAGCAATTGGAATTTAAAAAACTAAATTCGTCTACTTAAAACATAAGAAATTTGAAATTTACACGAACAAGGGACTGTGCAATATACTTTTGTGAGCCACTGTATGGATATATGGACATCTATGCATATGTATGTATTGCTATTAGATCTGTGTGAGCTCGTTGATGCGCGTGTGTGCATCTCCGAAAGTGCGTATAAACAAAAAGTCAACAACAACGAATACGAATTAATGCACAATCGCTGCGGCAAACGACATTGAAATCATTCAAACACACGCACCGAAACCAACAAACACTCTTAGTATATGTATGTGTGTACGTACTTGTGCAGAGTATAAAAACAGGCAACACAAACATATACGAAAGTAACGATATTTTGCCGCCTATTCCAATTTATTTATGTGTGCCTGCATTTGCCTTATCTGCGTTTGTGTTTTGTGTTTATTATTATGATTATTATGTGCCTGTTTGCCGTCAAACACTTCATTTCATTGAGGTTCGTTTGTGCGCCCGCATTTGATTCCATTCGTACATGCATTCATGCTACATTTGTGCATGTGTGTGTGTGTTTTCGATAATTTATTTGTACCACGGTCGCGAGTTTTACGATCGTATGGCGATCAATCGCTTTAAACGCTGTTCTATTAGCGATCAAATGTGTTCGGCTGCCTTTTACCTTTGGTGCTGAATATTTACGGTGTATTTACTATTCAATTTGGAAAATAGAAAACTGTTTAATTTTTCCAACCTAAAACACCAGTGGAGAAACTTTTTTAATGGGATCGATACTTTGCTACTAATTTAACATTTGTATTTGATTAGCTTAGATACAAAACTGTAAATATGTACACATGCCGTTATGGGTATTATGTACATATGTACCTATATTTTTGGGGGCTCAGTATGTAATAGCGTATTAATAATAGCTCAAATAGGAACACAATCCAGGAATTTGGTTCCTCGACACCAGGAAAGTGATGAGTCAAGGTGTTTTGTCAAAAGGCAATAGTTTCTACCAGCCATACCTGTATTTTTGGGTACTATTTTCTTTTTAATACAACTCTAATCACTCCAAATTCGCACTGATATTAATTCTGTTCCTCAATTTTTAGACTAAAACCTTTGAAGCCGTCAAATTATTAGAGAGAATAGTCATAAAACTAAGTACTCATGGCAGGCTAATTAAATCAAGGCAAATTTATTAAAAGCTTGTTTACATCACCTTAATCCATAAATGATCACTGCAACAATGAGATCCATCAGAACTTCACCTAAACTTTTAAGTCCTAATTTGTATAGTTTTTTTTTATTTTTTCCTCTCCTTGACTGGTGCGATAACCGCGTACGCGGAAGAGCGTGTCTTTGTCGTGTGAAGCTAAGCCCTTACCTGATTTTTCCAACGCAGGGGAGGCCTTCCTCCTCTGCTACCACCAGCTGGTAGCGCATCGAATACTTTCAGAGCCGGGGCGTTTGTATCCATTCGGTTGACATGACCCAGCCAAACGAAGCCGCTGGATCTTTATTCGCTGGACTATGACGGCATAAAGCTCATTGTGCAAAGGTCCAAAAATCTTCCGCAGAATCAATCTTTAGGTCAATCACTCCAAGTGACGCCTCATCGGATGTTGTCATCGTCCAAGCTTCTGCGCCATGCGTTGGTTTTGTTCGTCGAGAGAGGACTTCACTACTTAATTGTCTTTTCTGCGTTAGATTTGAGGGCTGATAGTGTTATCGGAATTAATGCTGATTCCTAAATAAGCGAGGTTTTTTCCAACTTCAGAATCATAACTGCCAACAGTGACATAGCGCCGACTGTTTGTTTGATGACAGGAGGTACTTCGTTTTGTCCACGTTCACCACCAGACCCGCTCGCTTTTCCTCTTTATCCAGTTTGGGAAAGGCAGAACTAACAGCGCGGTTGTTCAGGCCAATAATGTCAATACCATCGGCATATGCCAACAATTGTACGCTCTTATAATAAATTGTGCCTGGGCGATTAAGTTCTGCGGCTCGTATGAACTTTTCCAGCAGCAGGTTACAGAAGTACACGACAGAGAGTCGCCCTGTCTGAAACCTCGGTTGGTATCAAACGGCTCGGAGATGCCCTTCTTTTTTTATTTAGTTCTAGTTTTTTACGCATCTTCTTGGATTTAAGTTTCTTGTTCAAAAAGGTAATACGAAAATTAATTCTACAGTTAGGGAAAAATAATTTGATTTCCTTCATTAAACGTATATTTTAACTATCCGCTACTAGATATTCATTTAAATTTGGAAGATTGTTTATAATTTCCCCATTAACGATTTTTCTAAACATACAATTTAAAAAAAAAATGTTTGCTTTCGGTTTTTTGAAACGATTCTCGCTCAATTTATCTACCCAAGTCCATGAAATTTCGCATTTTACCTCGTATGGGTATGAAATTATAGAGATTCGGGCAGTTGTATTATGCAGTATAGGTTTAAAAATTTCGGTTTCCGCTTACAAATGCCACACAACTCATCGTTTGCCACTTTTCTGATTTTGCCAGGACAGAAACTTACATATTCAAAGCTTACAAAAGCGGTCAAGGTTGCAAATTTTTTTCGTAAACAAACGTTAGGTGTTTTCTGTAAATCCGGTAGGTAAAACTTACAAATTTATACGCGTAATGGAACACAAAAATTATCTAGCAGGTTTGTGCGTGACTACTATTCTCCATTGTCCTGTGTGGACATGAAACCTCAAATTAAAGAAAACATTTTTTTGCTGCCAGAACAAAGCTTCACATAAACCCATCTAGCGTTCGGAGGCGAAATAAAACAATTGAGGGAAAACTTGGTAAATTATTTAAGAAACTATGTGTCGAGTATACAGCTATCCACAAAATAATAGGAATGCGGGCATGGAAAATATGCAATGGTATGCAAAGGACGGTTTTATTTTTGTGGCAGAATCAAAATTTCAATTCAAGTAAAACAAATTGAAAATTAGTTCCACATAAAAATAAAAGTAATTTTCATAACAATTTTATTATTTCTAATTGTTACCATAAAATGCTTCAAAGTTTTGTAAAACGAAAACTTTTATGTTAAATAAATTCAGTTTTTCGGAAGTACCTCACACCTTTGTGGCATTGAGGGGATTCCTTTTCAAGCCGCTTTTACCTCCTTCCATAAATCCCTTGAATTGGTTGGTTTCCGTTCGGCAGCACTTTTTCTGATATTGGTTCACAAGTTTTCTGTGGGGTTGAGGTCGGGAGACTAGCAGGCTAACGCATAACCTCAAGTCCGTTGATTCTAAACTATTCCTTTGTGGCATTGTGGCCTGTTTGGGATCATCATGCTGCTCGTAATATTTTCACGTCTTATATTTTCACATATGCCCTTTGATCCATAATGCCTTTAATCAAATAATTTAAGCCTACTTCGCTATATGAAAAACATGGGGTAGCTATGGCCTTGGATCCGCCATGTTTGACCATGAATCGGGGATTATATTCCGAGTTGATTGGGCGCCAAACATACTTTCTAGAGCCTGTACCACCAAACAACTCGATTCTACTTTCATCTGACCACAGTATATTTCACCATTTACTCAAGAGCCAACACATGCTTTTCCGCAAACTCTATATGGGCTTTCACTTTTTTTGTCAGTAGTGCTTTTTTGTGGACTTCTTGCGAATAATTTGCGTTGCGTCAAACGTCTACGCCCAGTTTCGACACTAACTGGTAAACTAAGGTCGTCGCGTATGAGCCTGGTTGATGCAAATGGATTACTTTTCCAGTAACGTATTATATTGCGATTGCCTTTAGCGGATATTTTGTGTATTATATTTGCTGATCTCGAGAAATGTCTTTTTCAACGGACAGAATACTTCACCTTTTATTACATATTTTAGATGCTGCAAGTTTATTAGAGGTCGCCGTGGCTGTACGGTTTTGTGCCAGTTGACGTGACTCTAACCCACATCCTTAAGCCCAGTTGATTAGTGTGGCTTCTGAACGTTTTTTGGCTTTACAGTAATGAGGTCCTCTTTCAAATTCGAAGCACTAAAACCGACAATAAACTATAATATTTTTAAGAAGGAGGTCATATTACCTATTCAATATGTGAAATCTTCTTGGATATGCTGTTCGACAGTCTATCTGCATCAGGAATAAAAACTGGAATATTCTGCTGTAAACGCTCTGGGGTAGTTTTAGCTTTATGCAGAATCTTGTCGAAAGACATAGTCATCTCTATTGGCATTCTTTTAAGCTTTTCATGATGCCTTCCAAAATTTTTTCTTGCTACACTTTTGGACCAGTTAGTGAATCTTTTCGCAAAATTGCAAACAAGTGACGCCTCTTTGACAAATTCAGTTCATATCGGAGTGGACTGATTACATCGTCCCAACGGTGACAGTCAATAGGAATTTTGGCACTCTCTTTCCATCGCGACTCGAATGGAGTAAGGGACTTTTACTAAACAACTTCGTCACTACAGTCTACACAGATGGTTCAAAAATAGATGGGTTTGGAGCTGCATTTTGAAAACCTCGAAGAGCTGGCCGATATAGAAGTAAACAACCTTATAAGCAGTCACAATCGCTCAGACTGGGTATAGTTGTCAAGCAATAACGGTACGACTTGTTGGTAGCGAGGATGTGGTTACCAAATGGAGCGCAAGCACTAATTGGATTACCACGTCAGCCCAACGCCTTTATGGGATACTCTTCACCAAACCATGTCGTATGTTGGATTATTACCTCTCTGAACCTTTGACTTATTAAATTCGGTTTCTTGCGGGTTCCATCATAGGCTTTGTTATTCTTTTTTTTATTAAAAACTTCTTCTAACTTAAAAATATTTTTTCATATGGAGGTCATCATGGGTTAATCATGACATACTAGATCAGGAAGACATGTCTAGCCCTGATTTGCTGATCTGCTTCCTCGAAGAATTTCAGTAAATTCGCTTCTTCACTGCTTCTACGCAGCTCTCTTCCGGTTGAGATGATTCTAAGAATTCATGCCACTGATGAAATCCATCAGGTGGTTAATATCTAGGTGATCAGCAGGCGTTAAAAAGAAGTGAGAACCAAGATGCTTAAATCTTAGTTCCGTGGGCCCAGGACAACTAAGAGGAAGGTGTTGAGATAGTTCCGCCTCATATTTCAGATAGTTGGCTAGAATTCGAAGAAATGCCGAGTCTCACAACATGTATGTCTTGGGGACAATATCCGGTAAAGGCTCCCACAAAGAGCTGAGGCTTTGTTAATCTTAAAAATCCCTCGAATCTCTCCGATCCACACGTGATCAGAAGAATTTCGCTTCATAATTATGCACAGTATTGGAATCATGACATTTGTAAATCTAATTTTGAGCACCTGTTGGTTTCATGAGAAGCTTCTTTTACTTGGGGGAAACTGTTTTTTTTTTATTGACAACGAAGTACAGCAATTAGGAAATCGTACTCTATGTATACTTACGCAATAATCGGTTATAGTTTTATAAACATATTTCTTTATGAGATTTTTCGGCTTCTGAAAGTAAAAGATAATTACTAAATACCACGCAAAAACGGTTGATTCAACGTACAATGAATTGGGTATATGGTATACCCTTTTAGTACGCACTAATTGTCCCTTATAAAAGGAAACCAAATTATTACTATGTATTTCATTCAACTCGCCAACAAACGAGCGTTCACATTGTGATGTAACTACAAAAGCAATACCACAAAGCATAAAGCATAAGTAAAGAAGAATGCCAATAATATGGAGAGGTGGGCGACCCCACAGGCGGTTAGTCTTTCATCGTTAGCACACTACTCGTTGCGCCATGGAAACTAAAACGTAAAATTATGATAATCAATATCAATTATATGGTACGGGATGGATTAATTTAATCTCATTAATCAATTAACCAATTAATATCTGATGAGTTCGATAAGTTCTTCTGCTCTTGACCGGTGCTTCATTTCAACTAAGCGTTGGGTTCTACGAGTATGGATAGTCGTAGGGGGTTGGCAGATGTGTTGGGCAGACTATTATTTTTGCATCCAGAGGAACCTATACATACATATATTTGTATGTGCATTCATATGTACACGAGTATACATATACATACTTAGTAGCCACCAAAATACGAACGTTAGTATTTGGCAACTTTACAGTTGCGGCTGCTGGAGCAACTGGTGAGGGATTGCAAAAAATTGGCAAATCAGCAATTCTTCAAACTCCACACCTTTTTTTCCATTTTTGCACTAAGTTTCTTGCAGCCACTACTACTGGAACTTTTTTTTGTGTTTTTGTTATAAATTACAAATTTTATTTTTTTCTACATCACTTCTTTTGCACTGTTTCTTTGGCGTTTTTTTAGCGTTTTTTAGTGCCTTTCAGCGCTTTACGAGCGCTCCAACGAGTGAGTGCGCCTTATTCGCTTTTATGTATTTTCTTTCGTCACAATGGCTTTTGTTTTCACCGAGTGAGCTTACTTAGAGACGTCGCGTCGGTCAATGAGGTGCCTAGCTAGCCAGACCGTCAGTCAGTTGGCTGGATTGTCAGTCACATCAGCTGAGTGGCATACAAACCGTCGTCGCTGTTTTTGTAGACCTCCACACTGGCATTACGTTCCCCGATCTACCCGCCTGTCTTTTCAGCTGCTTCAGCGTATTTCTTCTCTACTCGCGACCGTTTACTGACGCTTTCCCTTGACTTCTTTTTGCCTTTTGTTTTTCTACTCTTTTGTTGTCTGTTATTCGCTAACGTCGTTGTCGTTTCAATTCTGTGATTTGTTGCTGCATACAATCGCTTAAGGCAGCGACGTCGACAATAAATGGGAGCGTCGAGCGGAAAGTACGCATAGAGCCGAGCGTTTCGCTTCGCGGCTGTTGCTGCTGCCACTTCCCAGTTGAAATCAACTTAAAAAGATTTGGCTAAATATCAGTCTTTGTAAAATGCACGGCGTCTATCATTTATCGTTCACCATCCACAAACCAACGGCCATTCTCTGAATGACTGACCGTGCGTGCGTCCGTCCACCAGTGTTTGTATGTTTTGACGCAATTTCGCAGAAGGCTGTGCGTCAATTGGATGGCACAATCGATGGGACGCAAGTAGCATAAAATGTCGCTAAAACGAAAAGCCAATGACTGAGGACGGCAACATGAAAGGATCTGCACGCTTTCATGCCACAAATTCCCCAAAGCACAACATAACTCAAAGGGGGTTTACAAAATAAGAGAATCATACAGCAAACTTAAAAATAAAGAATAAAAAAGGAGCGAATATTCTTGCATTGTTTATACATCATGATTTAATCAAAACAATCATTTTTCTTTTAATAAAATTTTTATCTGTAAATATACCAAAGTCGGCTTTGGCTTGCTTGTGGCAACTATGAAAGGATTGAGTATTGAATCGAAAAAGTGTGTGAAGATTTTGAACTCTTACGGCGTCTGCACAAAAATACATTTGACTACATTTTATATAAAAATTTTTTCGAACTATTATTTCGTAATAATATCACTGTGCTAGAAAAATGTAGCTTTTTTGACGACATTCGAAGCTCATACCTACTAAAGATATCTAAAGCTGGTCGGAAGCGATATTTCCGAATTGACTGATATAAACGGGTCTTCACCTTCGAAGTTGTCTTTAAATGATCTGAATGGCATTTTTTTTTAATTTTATTTGATACTTTGCATTCTAATAAAGGAATAGATTTCCATAGATAGTATTGCTGCATTAGATAGTAGTACTTAATTGGAACGCCGATGCAGGCAGAAGCACTCCAGTTTTCGTGAAACCCAAATAGCCAGGGTTGGCCATGGAAGTGTTTTGTATAAGTTAACAGTAAGGTAAATCAAGAGATGACATGAAGGTGTTTTCGATGCCTTATACATATATATGTAAGTATGTATAGAATTGGCACTTACACCCTTTTTGGGTGTTTGGCCGAGCTCCTCCTCAAATTTGTGGCTTGCGGCTTGATGGAGATAATTTTTTATGAGGAGTTTTTTATGGCAGAACTAAACTCGGTTTGACCAGCTTACCGATTCCAATTTTCGATGGTTTTTCTTCCTCGCTTCCTAATTTGATGTCTCGCTATAAAAAGTTTTTAAAATAAATGAAAATAACCCCAAACATGTTTTAATAATTTTGTTTATCACACTTTGGGAAATGTTCTAATTTTTATTTTTAATATGCACTTTTTTGTAGATAAATTCTGATAGAGGCTACTAAAGAATAGACATTACTCAACACTGACGGATGTGTAAATAATAATTAATAATAATCTTAAACAGAAAATAAAGTATTAATAATAAAATATAATAAAATAAAGTTACTCAAAATGAAGCTGGACACGACAACCAAAACGCTAAAAGTGCGCGAATTCAATGAACTTCTGAGCTGCCATTTGTGCAAAGGCTATTTGATAAATCCAACAACGGTGGACATTTGCTTGCACACATGTAAGTATTTAATAGCAAATAATCATAAACTGTATATAAATTTAGTTACAAAATGTAACAGGAGATTTGTTGTTAGTAGTGCATAGCAATAAAAAATTTAGAAAACTAACTCCACAAACATGCAAAAAATCATAATAATCCCTTGAAATTCGGTTCTCCACTCACTGTGGATCGTTTGACGGCTTGCATTTTACGTTGTTCGCTGCCAATTAAACATCGATCGTGGAAAGAATTTTCGGATTTTAAATTGCAATAAAACAACGAAAATTAAAATTGATAGGGAAATCTTTATTATTTGTGTGAAGAATAATTCAAGACATTCAACTGCGGTGCAACTCGGTCATCTATAAACACCAGTTTGAATGACTCGCTTGAGGACTTCGGTCAGTATCTCGTGAATAACTTTAGTAATGTTGGCTTCCAATACCACAATCGAAGTTGGTTTATCCACAAAGCATTTAGACTTTACATACCCCCACAAATAAAAGTCCAAAGGGGTGATATCTCACGTTCTTGGTAGCCAATCCTCTGGTCCAAGACGAGAGATAAATTGCTCACCGAAACGACAACGCAGTAGATCCATTTCAAGGGCTGTATGACAAGTAGCGCTGTCCGCTGTCTTGTTGGAACCAAACGTTGTAGAGATCACCGGCTTCAATTTCCGGCATCAACAAGTCGTTTATCATGGCGCGATAGCGTTCACCATTCACTGCTACATTGGCGCCAGCCTCGCCTTTGAAGAAATATGGGCCGATAATTCCTCTGTAGCCAAAAATCGGCCTCATCGCAGAGCAGTATAAGTTGGCCTGAGCGCGCGATGAACACTTTTCACAGACCGTCGATTTTCGTAGTAAAATTGTACGATTTCTAAACGTTGTTGAGACTTAAGTCTTTCCATGATGAAATGTCAATGAATACTATACAAATTGTGTATTTTGTTTGACAGTAGTCACGCGTGATCTGTCAGAAATACCCTATTGGAAAAGTAACTCCTATCTGATCACCCTTTATGTAATTTATATAAAGTAACTCCTATCTGATCACCCTTTATGTAATTGGTAATTGGCGCTTACCCCTTTTTGGGTATTTGATCGAGCTTCTCCTCTGATTTGTGGTGTGTGTCTTGACATTGTTCCACAAATGGAGGTACATACAGTTTTAAGCCGACTCCGAACGGCAGACATTTTTTATGAGGAACTTTTTAATGGCAACAATATACTAGTAGGCTTGCCATTGCCTTCTGAGAGTCGACCGCTCTTAGAAACAAGTTTTTCTATAATTTTTAGTGTTTTATGCTCGGAGACTCGAACTTACGCACTTCCGAAATATCCAAGTTATAATAAAAAAATCATATCTGCGGTTCTTAGAAGCACAAAAAAAATTTTGGAAGCGGACTTTTGCAAATCTTTTTCGGCCCAGTCTTAGTATAACCGTAGTTTACGAGTCACTTGTGGATTGACATCACTCCAAACACGACGACAATTTTGCTTCTTCTCAAAGACGCTGTGCCAGAAGATAGTTTTCTACACACATTTCTTTGAACACTGTCAAATCCAGGGCTATTTTCAAAATCTATGTAGTATAAATAGAATTTCAAAAGCTCGCCAATGCAAATTCTGTTCTAAAGAAAAACTCATCTAATTTGCAATTTTTTCATTGTTTCATTTTCAGATTGTCGCAGTTGTATTGTCCAACATTTACTTCGTGAAACATGTTGTCCACAGTGCAAAATAGACGGCGGTGGCAAACAAGTTACCGAAACCAATTTGAAGTACGTTTCCTTCATGTGCTTACTGTTACATTTATTTCCTTTAATTCAGCTTTGTTTTAAGTTATGTTTGATTTACAACTTTCCGCTTGTTGTTCTTTTTATCATTCTTATAGATCCGATGATGTGCTGCGAGCTTTAGTATTTAAGTTGGTACCTGGTTTGTACCAAAAGGAGCGCGAGCGGGCAACACAATTCAAAGCCACACTACGGAATGGGCAACAGAAAGCTGATGGTGAGGAGGCGGGTTGCACTGTTGGCTGTGAGCAGGACTCAGTTGAAGAGAATTTCTTTGCGCCAACCGAACCAATTAGGTAAGAAATTGGAAATATTTTGTAATGCTATGGAAATTGGCAAACACTATTTATGACACACATACATACATGAGTTGTTATGCAGAGGAGTTACAACTCTGTAAAATTCTACATATGCAATAACTTCTTGTTTCATTTTTTCCTCTTTACATTTCTTGCTACTTTTGCTGGTCATTAGTTTGTCATTGGAATATCATCCGGCGTTGTTGAAGGGCTGCAGCACTAGTCAAATTCCACCAGTACGTTACCTGCAATGTCCAGCTGGTCTAAAGATACGTCACTTGAAACGTTTTCTCTGCTCAAAATTCGACATTGACCCGGAGAGCAAGCGAATCGAGGTGGAAGTGATTTATGAGGATGAGGTGTTACCGAACGATTTCACGCTCATGGATGTGGGCTATTGTTATGACTGGAAGAGGGTAAGTGAGAGCGAATATTCTCATTATAAGTGCCTACTACAAACACACACATGCCTATGTAAGTGTGCAAATATTTTAGTTGTGCTTACATGTAAGCGTATGGTTAGAGCCAAGTACTATTTTAAAGTGTAGGTGCATAAATACGCGTACATACGTACTCGTACTCGTATAGTGAATTTCATTCAAAGTTAGGAGGCTAGGAAATAATGCCAAGAATTTTTTCACTAATGGAGTGTGGTTGAAATTTCGAATGAAAGGCAAAGGTGTGCAAATATTTTTCGCATCTAAATAATATAAACTGTATACATTTTGTGAAATTAAGATAGTTCGGCCTTATTTTTAATCAAATATTTATTCGAATAAACAATATTTATTTATGAATTTTGCTTAATGCTTCATTAAAAGTTTTTATTTTTAAAATATGTTTTGTATTATATCACAGTAAGCAAATGAGGTTAAGCCAGTAAAAACGGTCAAATGATCTGTGGTTTTGAGTGGTATTTTCTTTGGTTCTTCCACAAAGCAAGCGCGTCAAATGTGATGCTATCTTAGTCATACGCTGGTGGCATTCAGATGTTTAAATAGAAAATTAGTAATCAGCAATCTGAAAAGTTTACTGAAGTTCCATTTAGTCAATGAGAACAAAGACTTGTAGAGTGAAGAGGTAGCTGTGAGCTCAATGCTGCCTAGTTAGAATTGAATCGTAATCACATGAGCGAATAATGGCTACTGCTGATATACAGGCATCATATCGTACGATTTGAAATCAATGAGATTTATAACCCTTTTTTCGGAGATATCTTAATAAAAACGCTAATATTTGGAACTACATACAATAAATGATTCCTGACAGTTTCTATTTGACAAATTTATTACTTTCCCTAAATATTTTCAATCGATTTGCCGAAAATGCCTGATAATTACAATTTATAGGCTGTTTTCTGAGTTTTCAGGAACTTTCTATACATACAGTGTCTCAGACCCAAAACGATGCACTTAAAATTTTCAACTCAATAAGGGGATTGGCAGAAAATAAAACACATTTCAGACAAAAGCGATGTAACAGATGGTAATACAACCTGTTTTTCTTTAAGTCATTAGTGAAAAGTTCATTTTGAATGTAGAATAAATAATAACAACAATAAATCTTATAGTACAGAAAATATAACGCAAACTAAAATGGCAACTCACGGCCGAAACGATGCAGTCCTAAAATACATTGCTTCTAACTATTACAGTAATAGAAACTTCAAAGCAGTAGGTCGGTAGGGGAAACGGTCAAAGTACTAGTTTTAGCACTTCCCAAGTAACACTTAAGCGCCGTTTTGATACCAATTTGAGAATTTCAACGGGACCAAATCTCTACTGGAACTAAAGGGCTTTCGAATTAGCACACGAAGAAATGGAGCTCCATCTGTCCCGCGCCCTTCTGAGAAATAAGTTGTCTAACTCCCCTTTAACAACAGTCAAGGGAGTGCCGATGTTTGGGTAGGAATTACAGTAGTCTCCGAGACCACTTCAGTCGACCATTTCCTGGCAACTTCATCAGAAATTTCATTTCCGTCTATGTTCCTAAGTCCTGGAACCCAGATCAGAGAGATGTTACCTGTACACCCAAAATATTTGCTTTCCTCCTTACAGGAGCTTGACCTTTAACCTGATTGCATTTTGAGTAGCGATGGAAATAACGTAAAAGTCGATGGGAAGTAAGAGCTAAACGATATTCAGGGGCAAGTATTACATGCTCCGGTTATGCCAATGCATGCAGTCCTTTGCTCCCTCCCCATTTTAATGATATTACAGCCCTTCCGAAGAGCTTCTCAACACACCAGGCAATTCATAAGTAAAAATTGGCAGCATCACTTCGATGTACATCCAAAGAACGACTTGTGGTACCCATTTTTTGCCGAGCATAGATTTGCAGGAGTAAAAAGCTATGCTGGTCTTGTTTCTATGCTTCCAATAAAAATTGGAGTGAAGCATGACTCCAAGTTACTTAACTTCTGATGACGATGACGTGGATATCTAATCTGTGAGGTCTAAAGTGTGGAGGTTTATATTTTGTGGTAAATAATATAGCATCAGCTCCGTTTTATCAGATATACTCTGAGGCCGCAACTGGCAGCCCAGCGATTGGGTACCTTTCCAAGATCTCAGCCATGATTGAAGGAAAGGTATTAGAACTCAGAATAAATGATAAGATATTTTATGACAAGCGACCCCTCAATAATTCCTTTATGTGTATATTTGTATTTTATGTTCTCTTTTAACCCATTGGTTTACAGAATGCGCCCATGAAATTTACCTATCGCATACTTTTCTATGGTGATGAGTTGCCAAAACTCGAAAATGAAGTCAATAAATCCGAAATAGAAATTATACGGAATGATCGCGTAGACACCATAAAAGCGACAGATCCACAACAAAACAAAGATGTCACCATTTGTGATGAGACGAGCATCAGAACACTGTCCTCTACTTCCTCACCGCCTTCGCTTAACTTTCGTGCCCATTCAACATTGCAAAAAACAGCTAAAAGCAAGAGCAAGTCCTCTAAGTCCATCAAACCGGCATTTAACAAAACGTCAAGTAAGGTAGCGACCGAAGAGGTAAATGCGCCTGTGAAAATGATAATTGCGCGGAAATCGAGTGCTGATTGCGGGAAGAAGCCCTCTCCGAAACGCAACGGTAGTGAGGAAGTAACATACACCGTAACGAATGATTTCAAGAGTCTACGGAGTAATGATATGCGATATAGCGACTATGCCGTCTCATCCACCACAAACAACAGCAACTCACCAAAGAGTTCGCCGAAGAGTGCACAGCGCTCGCCCAAAGCGTTGGATGTTGGGATCGTTGCTGAATCGCCAACCTCTCCGGTGGCCACTGTGGTGCCCAAATGTAATATTGTTGTAAGCATACCACAGTCGCAGATGCCGAAGTCGCCGTACTCAGTCGACGATGAATTTGAAAATGTATCATTAGCTCAGTTGAAGACAGCTAGCAAGAAGTCACCACCATCTACTACGACGACCACCGTCGTGCCAGAGCCCCTCAAAAGTGTATCAACTAGAAATGTGCCAAAATTAAAAATTGAATTGAACAGTTTGAAGACACGATTAAGCATTTCTAAACCGAAATCAGCGGGTGTATTGCAGGGCGCTGGCGCTTCAGAGAAGCGTGAGCGTGTCAAGCAGCGCAAGCACTCACTGGATGATGTGGCTGCACCTTTAAATGATCGTTTGGATTTGGAGACATACGCGAAGAATATTGGCTTGCAACCCATAGAGGTATTGACGCCGCCCGAGTCAGCAGAATCGTGTGACAAGCTTAAATACAGTCCGAATGCTTCCCCCCTTTCTTCAGCTTCATCAACTACCAGCTCATCGAATAATGCATTTCCCTTGACCGCATCCACAGAGTTAGCTACCACTTCTTTCCACAAGAAAAGGAAAAAGAAGCATTCAAAAGATTCAAAGGACTCAAAAGACAGCAAGCGGCGTAGAATGCATGCAGAGATATCCAGTAAACCGGAAGAGGAAAGCCCTGGCCTTAAGATGAAGGTTAAACTCACGACGCCACATAATCATAGATCGCACAAATCGGATAGCTCTGGCACGAAGAAGAATAGTGATGAATTACGTAAGTCGCAAGCGGAAGTTAAGGATGCCAATGTATTATTGGCTACTGGGTCCTCAAATGCAAATGACAGTCTTTTGGCGTTAAACAAGATACTCGGCGAGGAATCACGCAGTATTAATCATCTTATGATGGAGAAAGAGAAGAGCAAAGAGATCGTCAAAGTTGTAAAAGCCGATGAAACATTACTGTCCTTACCGCAATCTAATTTGATACCAAAACCCGTAAACAACATCAAAGACGTAAAGTTACCAGCATCTCCGCCGCTACCTCCTAGCCTCTTCAAGACAACTCCACTCAACTTTAATACACTAACTGTCACCAGTACGACTGCTGGAAAGTCCACGATCAGCGCCAGCAAACATTCCGAAGTAGTGAAACAAAAGCAGTCATTGCTACCAGGAACAAAACCATCCTCGGTTCCGCAGTATAGCAGGCAAAGTTCCCTAAATGCAATTGGACCGAAGACGCATCCCCATTTTATAGTTCCTAGCTTACCACGCCGCTCTTCACCCGCATCAAATAGTTCATACACACCTTCATCCATAGCCAGCGCCAGCAGCAAACAGTTTGGTATGCACCTGAAGCGCTCTGCTTCTTTAGATGAGTTCTACACACTTGGTGGACGTGGAAAACAGCCAAAGCTGGATGCGTCCCAGCGCAAGTCTCTCTATAGCAGCTATGCGAATAAACCATTTACTCCCCCCTCTACTGTTAGTATTACCAAGATCGCCGACACTGTATCCCACGTGCAAAGTTCCAGCGGCAGCGATAGCGCGGTCACAATTACAGCACGAGTACCTGGTGGCGCTACACAGGCCCAATCCCGTTGTCAACTGCCACCGTATACCCAGTTGCATTTGCCTTTTAACAAACCCGCCGTAGAAATTGTGCGCATTAGCTCGAGCCAAGGGACCACCGATGTGCAAATGAATTCACAGAAAAGCGGGCGTGTGATGGGACCGCCACTGTCGATGGTCAAAGGCAAGAAAGCCATTGGACAGCAAATGGGCCATTTGGCTTCCTCCGGCGTAGTAAAATCTTCGTCAACAGCTTTGAATGCCACGTCCTTAGGACATGGTAGAAATAATCCTTATCGCGTGTCACCACCAGCGCTTGTAAACCTTCATGGAACAACTTTTTCGGCAGCTAAGAGAGTCGGCTCTAAGGCCGCCGAGATGGTTTGTAATAAACAGGAGAGTAATGGGATTACAAATGGTGCTACAGAAAAGCAATTACATCAGCAACGAATAAGTTTGCGTGACTTTAGACCAACCTCACGGGATCATAATATAGATATGGTTGACGTTATCGGGGGCGTAAGTGGCAAAGACGAATTTCGGTTGACCGATACTACAGGTAGTGCTCCAGCAACAGTCCCATCGGCTAGAGAAAGTCTGGAGGCTGCTTTGAATAAGATCAAACAGAACATCACCTCCACAACGGTACAAGACAGTGCCTCTGCTTCTGCCTCCAAGCAGCATCAGCTGACCACGTCCACAGATATGAGCAGCGAGGATCTGCAGAATCTACACTTACTTTCCGAGTCGGCAACAGCGCGAGAAAAAATAACAATACGTGCATCACAGTCGTACGAGAAACCGAAGGCACAACAATCCTCATTGGTGCGGCAGCAAAATGCTTCCGTGCGCAACATACCCAACCCATCAGCCCTTGCATTTCGAAATATGTCGACGCTACCTGCTGTGAGCTCGACTGCAGTGGCTGTGAGCCTAACTGATACCAACCCCACCAACACTACCACTTGCTCTTCATCCACATCCACCACCAGTTCCACCTCTCCACCTACACAAAAGAAATTGCCGCTCGTAACGCTGCCTTTAACCAACGTTTCGGCTCCTCTCAGCCCGAGTCTTCTGATTCATTCGATTACAACCACTAGCGGTACTGCCACCGCCACTGCCACCAGCATAACTACGACAGCGACACGCACCATTAAGAAACCGACAACCATCGATCAAGTGGCTGCCAATTTGAATATGCGCGCCTCCGCGGCCGCCGCTGAAGCCTATGCGGCCAAACTAAGTGCCGCGGAGGATGCGGCGCAAATAACTTCGTCCACATGCACTTCCACTACGATTCAGAGCAACATGAACGACAAAAAAAACACGACTTCGGCTACAAATATGGCGTCCTCAACCACAGCCAACATGCCGTCGCCAGCAGAAGGCGCAACTGAGCAGGTGAAGAAAATGGTGAAGGTGAGCGGAGAGGATGAGAGTGTAAAAGCGAAAGTGTTGCCAAAATCCATTGCTGATAGTGATGTGACAACTGCAATCATTACTGATGTCGCTAGCATAAAAAATGCTCGAAACAATAACAACAATAATAACAACAGTAATAACAAGAACAACAATACCAGTAACAGCAACGTTAAATACGGGGTGACGGCAGCTAGTGCGGCGAGTGATTAAGGTAAGCACATCAAGGCATTGAATTGTTTATTGCTTTTTCAGATTTTTTATTGTTTTCGCCTTTTTCACTTTTGATGGAAATTGAACGTATCAATTGTAATGATATTTGGCAAAGAGAGTTACGAGTACGATATGGATTATTTAGCTTTTATATTTACCTTTTAGCAAACCCGGCCCCGCTTTGTTGTGGCTCAATTTGATATGAAATTTATGGTAAATAAATACGAGCATTTAAATACATAAGAGCGTTAAGGAAACAAAATTATATTCTATGCTGTTGTTTTTGTTCTTAGAGCAGCATTAAATAGGTTTCATAAGCTTAGAGAATGTGAGTAGTGACAGTTCTTGGCCGAATATAAATCCTGGTCACTCAAGTAACGTACAACCGACTGTCGTGGAGCAAATATTAAGACTAAAATTTAAATTAAAAAAGTGTTTTTTTTAATGGTAGTTCATTCAAATCAAAATAAGATCAAAACGCGAACTGCAATCTACGGCCAAGGACTGCAAAGCGAAAACTATAATTGAGTACTAACTTCCAACTTGTCTTCCAACGCAATGAAATGTTATTCATGAAAAATAATTTTTATTGTAAAGCTGGTGGATTGGCTACTGTTCGGTGTACTCTTCAAAATAGTCCACTCGGCTCCGAAAAGTTTTATTAGCCACTACATATATGACATTCTGAGGCCTATTCCAACATTTCCTCAAGTAGATGAATATAAAAAGTTCGTTCGTATATTTATTATTAATTTATTATAATAACAGACCGTCAACGGAAATAATCTAAACCTTTCAATTAGCTTTTTATGTATGGAAACAAAACAGATGGCAATGTCGAAGCGAAGCAAATCTTAACCAGTGGATTGAATGCCTTTTAAATTTGACGAGGGTATACATACGCACACATATGCATGTAGATGCATAACAGACAGTTTAGAGAATGTAAATTTATTTGAAGGAAGATAAAATTCAACGCTAAATTGAAAAACAGGCCCGCGATAACCGCTTAAGCGACTTTGGCCAAGTTTAACAAAGCGCGCCAGTCGTTTCTTTTTCGTGCTAACCGATGCCAGTCGGAAACACCAAGTGCAGCCAAGTCCTTCTCCACCTGATCTTTCCAACGCAGAGGAAACCTTCCTCTTCCTCTGTTACAACCAGCTGGTACCGCATAGAAAACTTTCAGAGCCGGAGCGTTAGTATCCACTCGGACGACATGACCCAGCCAACAAAGCCGCTGGATCTTTATTCGCTGTGCTATGCCCACGCCGTCGTAAAGCTCACTAAGCTCATTGATCCACCGCCTATGATACTCGCCGTTGCCAACGTGCAAAGGTCCAAAAATCTTCCGCAGAATCTTTCTCTCAAACACTCCAAGCGTCGCTTTATCGGATATTGTAATCGCCCACGCTTCTGCGCCATACGATAGGACGGACATGATGAGACCCTTATAGAGTGTTAGTTTTGTTCGCCGAGAGAGACTTTGCTACTCAATTGCCTACTAAGTCCAAAGTAGCTCTTGTTGGCAAAAGAGATTCTATGTAAAATTCGAAAAAAGGCCCTAAGATTATGAAATATGTATGAAGCTATCAAAATTGGGCTGAAATAAGTTGAGGTTTAGGAAAATCCGTATCGTATTTGTGTTTATGCAGCCCTGTAGAATAGTTGAATAAATAAAAATAACAATAATTTTCGAGTATCAACAAAGAACGACTTGGATTTGCACCCGACCAGGCATTTCCACTTAAGCAGCATTGCCGAGAAATGTTCCTTTTATGCTGTTACAACAAATACAACTAATAGTAAATATGAAAACATGTAGGGTAACTGCTCGAAGGCAGAATATCTTGAAGAGTTTTATTAAAAATAAAATTGTCCATGCCTATCATTTTAAAGCATTAACTGGAGTTATGGTGCGTAATTGTCTTACATTTGATTTCAATTCAATTTCCTTTAGTTTTAACTCACATAAAAATGAGCATTTTGATTTTAACTTTATTTTATTTATATAAAAATATATTTTGCTACATTTCACTGCATTTTAAACTGAAAAACTATTTCTCTTGCTTAATCGTTTTTTACTCTCAAAGATATAGCCAACCGATGCGAAATTTTCTTCGAAATAGTGGACTCAGAAGTCAAATATTTTTGGAGATGGACGGACAGCGATGAGGATTCGAATCCGGATTAAATCGCTAAAATGGTAATTCATTTAAATAGAAAATAATTACTTGAAAAGTAGTAGGAAGTCATAAATATAAAAATAGTATGACTAAAAATTATTTTCTAATCTAAGTTTTGATGGAGGAAAAATACAAATTTTTAACTATTCATCTACACAGCAAAAACATGTTTAAAAAGCTAAATTAGTACTCTCAAAATTTAGCATTAAAAAAAATCTACATCATTATTAATGCTTAGTGAACGCACAGTAATAAGTTGGTAGAAATTTATAAAATTGAGTGTATTTGAGGAAAAATAAATGCATACATAAATTCACTTGAATTATTTTGATGTACCTAAGATGATATTAAAAATTAAACCTAATACTTGCATAAATATATACATACACAAAATATTAATCGGCAATAAATGTTTTAGAAATATAGATTACTTTATAAACTGATTTAGGCTTAATATTATATATGAAATGTTTTAATTGAGTGATTTAAGTAATTAAGCGCAAAAGAAACAATAGGCGAATGTGTATGTACATATGTATAATGAAATATTTATTCTTATGAATTAAAGCTGGAACAAGGTGAGAAAATGTGCTTATGTGTATATATATGTATTTAAGTTTATATATTTTGATAATTTCATATAAACTTAGACGATTTTGATGGACAATTTTCCTTTTTTGAGTATTCCAGCACTAATATAAAATACCCGCGCCCTGACATATAGTAAATTTTAAATAATTTCTGTGGACTTTTGGTAGAACAACATAAGCTGAGTTAGCATTTTATACCTGCCAACCACCAAGTTACTGGATTTTGATTTAATTTTTTTTTTTTTTTTTTTGACTTAAAACATTAACCGTTCACAGCAGTCGCTTCCATCTTATCTAATAGTAGCTCCGTAGAGGTCACCTAACAACTCAAAAATGGCTGATTATACGATTACTGAACTCAAGAGATTGATTTTGGGACAATTTGTGCAACACATAGTTGATGGCAGTAGAGCTCACCAACATCAAATTCTTCCAAGTGTAGGCAAAAAAAATAGCATGTCTCGCTAGCGTCCTCTAACGTACCGTAATGCTGTTGTTCCGTTCCGAAAATTGTACCGTGTACAACTGCTTCTGTATGACGGAAATATGAAAAATTTCGTTTTAAAGTAGCCTCCAAGTAAAAATTGCTCATTATCGGAAAATATGATTTTTTTACATAATCGCCTTAAATTTTCAGAGTTTTTCTCCGGCTGATAAACATACAATCGGCAACAACAAAAATATGTTACTCGCCGTGAAGAGGACCGCATGAACCCGAAGATAACTTCGGTTGCCGGTTAACGACGAAATCTCCCTTTACATCCGCACGCACTTGGGCAACAGGCTATTATAATTTTGTTCACATAACGGTTGTATGTTGGTTCAAACGCTTAATCATCCATACTCCCATTTTGATCGCGCGCTTGAAATATATCGGGTTTTGTCGCATTCTATTTATGTACGATTATTCATTATACATACATGAATTCTCCGAATGTGTTTATTTTTATTATCAGAATGTGGAATGTAAATATAATTATTTTATTTGTAATTAAATTGAGTAGATTATAAATAAATGAAAAATATGTTTTTTTTAAGTAAAACGAATTCATCGTTCCAAAAAGCGGTTTTTAAGTTTAACGCTGAGTGTGTACGACTAAGCATTTCAGCCACTGTATGCGACGAAGAAGGGTTCAGAATTATTAGAAGAGTCGATTCAGCTATGTCTGCCCCCTGTCTGTCCCAGCGCGAATTTTATATTTGATTAATGCAAAAAAGCACACAGCAGTTGCCTGACCAGAAGCTTTCAGTCACAGACTAACTTTATTAATTGACTTTAGGTTTAATGAAAGCTTACAACTGTGTACATAATTGCTTATTCAGTAAATTTTACTATTGTACATAAATGTTTACTCAACATATTATATTTCTCAATAATAAAAATGCTTATTTTTTGAGTTCGATGAAATATTGGGAAATCACCGGAAATTATATCATATTACTTTCTATTGATTTCCTGTTGTTTGACTTATTTGACTGATAAATTCTGCAAACTTATCATTTTCCTTTACCTGTCTATGTGCATAACTTATTGCGCGTAAACATGTCCAAACAGCTCTTTGAATCATCGATTCGTTGTTGTTTTTGCTCCGGTGTGAGCAAACGCGGCACCCATTTGGAAAACACCTTTTTCATACCCAAATGTTCGTGTATTATGGTGTGTACACTGCCTGCTGATATCTTTAGAATGTCAGCAATCTCCCTCGCTTTCACTTTACGGTCGGACATAATGATTTTCAGTGTTTTTTCAACGTTTTCCGGAATAACAGCGTCATTTGGCCTTCCAGTAGATGGAATGTCATCGGTGTCTGTACGACCGGCATACCAATAACAAATGCTTCTTTTTGATGGAGCAGAGTCCGAATAATGTTTTTCAAGCCATTCCTGGCATTGAACAGTATTTTTTTTCATTAAAAAACAATGATAAATCAGCACACAGAATGCTTTGAATTCATTTTTTTTTTTAACTCAAAAGTAGCGTCACTTAAAGCACTGTAACTTGTAAACAAATGGTCGGATTAACATATGATTTTGACAGTAAGCCTAAAAAGGTTGCCAACTTTCGAAAAAAATATTGATTTAGTACTAGTGCCGCCATCTATGTGTCAGTCACACATATTATTGAACGTTCTGGTATGTAACTCGCGCTTGAAATATAACGGGATTTTGTGGCATTCTACTTATGTACGATTTTTTGTTATGACGTGAATTCTCCAAATGTGTTTATTTTTATTATCAGAATAAAAATGTTGAATGTACATAAATATAATTTTTATGTGTAATTAAATTGAGTAGAGTATAAATAAATGAAAAATATGTTTTTTTAAAGTAAAACGAATTCATTTTTCCGAAAATCTGTTTTTAAGTTTACTGAGTGTGTACGACTAAGCATTTCAGCCACTGTATGCGACGAAGAATTATTAGAAGAGTCGATTCAGCTATGTCTGTCCCCCTGTCTGTCCCAGCGCGCGATAACCCGAACAAAAATTAATCTAGATATTTCAATGAGACATGGTGCACAAATTTCTTCAAAGGGGGCGAAATCTGAAAAGAATTTTTTTTTTTTCGAAAAATGAGTCACGCAACCTTTGGGAGTACGAAGGATATCTCTATAACGACTCAATGTAACTCGCCCAAACTTAGTTTGGCGAGTCAAATCAACTCATAGACAATGAGAAATGGAAACATTTGACATATTAATTATTTATTATAGCCCGAACTAAATTTTACCAGAATGTGCGCTGGTCTATACATACATACATATGTAAGTTTAGTCTGGACCGAAGCACTTCCTTCCTGAAATTAAAATTGGTGAAGCTCTGCAAATCCGCTAATATATTTACTTTCAATCAGGAGACAAATAAGCGATACATTTTAAGAATATATCGCTCGTTTACTTCATAACCAAAGAGGACACTCTTCAATTTTAGAAAAATTCCCCTGCATTCCTGGCACAACGGATTTCTGTAAGACCAAGGACATCAATGTAAATAAATCCTTTGTCACAGTATTTCCTTCCTAAGAGGAATGGGATAACGGGCTTATTGTTAAGAAAAACGATTTAAACATCTACACAGATGGCTCAAAACTGGACAACAACGTAGGTGGAGGGGTTTACTCCGATAAACTTGGAGTATGCCAATCATTTCGCCTACCTGATCATTGCAGTGTATTTCAGGCGGAAGTCACTGCCATAAAAGAGGGACTTACGGTAATAAAAATGAGAGTATTATCCACAAATGAAGTCTTCATTTACTCGAACAGTCAAGCGGCAATAAAAGCGCAAAAAACGTACTCGTCAAAAACAGTTCTAGAACGTTTTAAACTACTAAATGACGTATCTAAGTGCTACAAAATGCACCTTATTGGCGGATGAACTTGCACGAACCGGTACAACGCTCGATCTCAAACCGGATAAGGCGCTGATACCCATGCCTATAGCCACTTGTCATTTACTTATAGACAGAGAAACCATCAAAAAGGTAAATACAAGCTGGCAAAACCTCACAACATGCGAACTAAGCAGACAGACTTGGCCGAACTGGAACAGCGGTCGATCAAAGATTTTGCTAAGATTTAACAGAGAAGCTATAAGTAAAATGATAGGGGTATTAACTGGTCATTGTTTAATAGGCAGCCACGCTAGAAGGTTGGGACTCCCGTTCTTCGATTTCTGTAGCCGCTGTCTTAATACAGAAGAAGAGGAAACAGTCAGACACCTTTTATGTGAGGGTGAAACCTTAGCTATGAGAAAGCTGCGCACTCTTGATACAGCATTTTTAACCGATGTAGCGGACATAGCCCATCTAAAACTAACGAAGCTCTGCTCGTTTATTAAAGCTACCGGATGGTTTGAAAAGGAACACGTAGGGTAAGGATAAGCTCCAGTGGTATCACAATGGACCTGCGAAAGGTCTAAGTGTGTCTTTACGACAACCACCCTACCAACCTACCTACCTACATACTTCATAACTCAAAAAACCAAAATGTCGAGAAAAAGTAAACATTATTGGGGTGCTGTTAATAGATATCGCAATGACATTTACACATAAAAGAAGAGCTTGTAATTTTTTTTTTTTTTTGCTTATGACACTATTGAAGTAAATTAGCCATATGCACTTCAAACACAACGAAGTTGGTTCAGCGGACAAATCAGTCCAGTCATATGAGGGCCCCAAATCGAACCAAATGTCATAAGTCATCTCAAAAATCCATTCTATTAAGTTGTGGAATAAGTTCGTAGCGGTTTTACCGAAGACTTTTAAACAATGGGTTAATCAATTATATATTGGCCGTTGCTGTTTGCAGCCTCTTTTCAGCTCTCCACCAAGTTGTTGATGCCACCATACCCCCCCGTCCCACCGTTAACTTCTTTGGATGAAGATCCCGCTTGGCTCTCGGCTTTGGCGTATCTCCTCGAGTCGTCCACTCCTTTCTTTGCTTCGTATTGATGTATAGCCACTATTTCTCATCTTTCGTGACGATTCGGTACAAAAACGCTGTTTATGACCGCGTGCTGCTCGATGGTGGTTGAGATGCTGAGAAGCAATTTGAAGGTGACTTTCTATGGGGTTTTCGTTGAGCTAGTGAGGCACCCAGGCTCCTAATTTTTGGGTAAATCCCATTGAATAAAGGTGATTGAAAATCGTTTTATGATCGCAGTTGATTTTTTCCACCAATTCAAGACTGGTTTGGCGACCGTTCTCCGTTAAAAATGTTCAGAAGGCCTTCTGCTGCGGAACGTGTCATCGACGTCAAAGTCGCCATTTTTGAACTTTGCAAACCATTTCCGTGCTATACACTCGCCTATAACACTATCTCCAAAGACATTGCAAATACCCCGAGCTGCGTCGCCAGCTTTTTGACCTCGAAGAAAAGCAAAGAAGAGCACTTCATGCCGGCCCACACTTAAAATGACCAAAACTGACTTGCATGAAGTTATTAAAAATATACCCGCAAAATTTATTGAACAACCTAGTACTTGAATAGAGTCCCAATAGGAGTTAGTGGAAAAAAATATATAATATATATATACATAACATGAAAAGTCTTACGGTATAACATCGTACAAAAATTGTATTTAAGTTTAAATTACTTCGAAACGAAGATTCGAAATGCTCCCATCGCCCTACCAAAACAAAAAAAAAAAAATACGAAACGTTTGCTTTTTACATTTGTTTTCTTTCTATTGGCTTCAAAAGTATTATTTATTATTATTATTTCTTTTAATTTCTGTTTTCTTTATTGATTACAAATTAATAGCATTACTGTCAAGCATCATTTCTTTGAAATATGAGCCAAAAAAAAAAAACATGAACAGGTCCGCTGTTCTCGTCATATTTCGATTTTGTATGGAAATCTACGTTAGGATTATTGTATTATTAGTCATAAAGTATGTCATATCACTACCTCTGGGAGCAACTATGATCCACCTTGAACAGGTTAACGGAGAAATCAAATAGATTATTATGTCAAAAGTCCACAGAAACAAATTATTTTCTTTCCTTAGCCAAAAATATGGTACCGTCAAAAAAAGCCTTAAAATTTGAATTTTTTAAAGCTGAATCAGAAAGCAATTAGCTTCTCACTGTTAATAGCAAAAAATAAGTCCTCGCGAAATCTACTTGTAAATACTTAAATAACTGAATGTACATAAATAAAAAATGAAATGAAATACGTAAGAAGAAAAACATAAACAATATCTCACAGATTAGCTGCTCAGGAGAACAGCAAAAGCAAATGAATGACGTTGAAAAATGCTCTACATACTCGTACATATATATGTGTGTATGTACTTATATATATGTATGTAGAACTTAGTATAGGTATGAATGCACAAATAAAATGAAGCTAGCAAGTAGGCAAATTAAGAACAACAATATGGCACATTCATTAATTGCAAAAAAACATAAAAATACATACACATACATATATAAGATATATTTATGCATTCTGTACATATTACATTAAACATATTAACATGTACATATATACATATGTATATATAATATTTACCTGTATGCTTGTGTGGCAAGTACTACAACTACGCAATAATAATTACATAAATGCACACATAAACATTCAAGTTTATCCATACAAAGGTATTTACTAAAAAATAGTGGCACACTTTCCTACTAATGTTTAATTTAAAAATACGTATTTACATTTTTCCAACTGATTTGTAATTCGCCGCCAATGCTTTGACATTGAAGTATTGATTGCGTAATTAAAAGTCGATCGGCCTGCCTGCAATGCCTGTTTGATTGACCAATTGACGGGCACATCATGGCCGCTTCAATCAAGCAGTTGAATTACGCAATTTTGTTATTACTATGAAATACAAACATATGTATGTATGTAGACTTCAGGGCCGGAGCATGAGGTGGGGAAAACCAAATGTGGTTGGTTTCGAGGAATTCATACAAAGATACTTTGGGCCTAGTGAAAAAGAAAAGAGCGCTGAATGTATGGACTTGTATTTACATGTGGATGGTCTTATAAAAAATGAGTATTCCGAATTAGTAAACAATTATCAAAACTTTCGCTGCTTTCATGAAAATAATCTCTTTTTAAATAGGAAGTATTTGATAGCAAATATGACTTTTTTCCACGTAATTTTTTTGATGAATTCGCTGAGAATTGAATATGCAAGTTAAGTATTTAGAAAATATCTATGGTGTTGACGGGTCGTATAGAAAATAGTTACTCCGTAAGACTGTTGGGAATTACCAAGTCTTTCATTTTAGGGCAGGGTATCAGAATGAGTCTTAATTTGGGTAGCAGCCAGAACTTGAGCTTGATGGGGGGCTCCTTGTAGAATGCGCCTTCATCATCCTCTCCGGCCAACTGGGAATCGTTCCTGAACAAATTCACAAGGCCCTGTCTCTAATTGTTCTGTACTCTCTCTGTACTCTTTCTTTGAGGGAATGCGTTTAGCATTGCACTCTAGAATAGGAACGGTCCGGATCCTTCTCGGGCTTCTCCGATATCGATCTCTCCATCTAGCTCTACCGGCCGAGGACTCCCTACAACAAAATTGGCTTTATAATATTATATTATTTAGCCAGAGTAAAGCTCTAGGCGAGTGGCTCCTGTGGCCATTGTGCTTCTATATGAGGTTTCTGTCAAGAGGTAGTCGCAAGAAATCCAGTAGTTAGAGAGTACTAATAGAACACCTCCTAATAATGAGGGTTGAGGTCTGCGTATTTTGCATCTCATCGGGAATAGAATGAGTTTTGCTTTGAAAGGATTCAACAACAGAGCAAAGTCCCATTTAAAAATTGCGTTTATAGAAAATTTTGTTAAGTTGGACAGAGTGTGCAAAAATATTCCTTAGCAATGAGTGTTGCGTCATTCGCATAGGCAACGAGCTTGCAGCCAGTTCTCCCCAGCTCCCTCAGCAAGTCGTTAACTACGACAATCCAGAGTAGCAATCCGCCTTACAGAGAGCTACCGGACCACTGCAGTGAATTCAAAGAGGTGGTAGACAAAGCTGACTGGTGCCGCGCTTGTACAACAACTGTCAGAGAAGCAGCTAAGCGGCTAATGGGCCCTAAACTCAATGATGGTGCGCTTGGAACCAATCGGGGTAACGTCTGACTTCCTTTTCGACCGCATCCGAATACTTTGAACTTAAGCTCTTCTGGGTACTTGTTCATAGAGAAATCGCAGTTAACCGCTGGGTTCGTGACCTAGCTACGCAGGAGATTCGTAAAGAGATTTCACTGCGAAATTAGAAGATTGAGGTTCCCTTAATTAGTGGGCTGCTTCTCGAAAATGGGTTTTGCGCTAACTCAGCCATTGCTGAGCAAGAGCACCAAGTTGCAAAGTCACGAATTCCTTCTAACCACGGCTATATCGAAAATGTTCGCGGGAACTTCTAAGGCTAATCAAGCCTTAGCACCCGAAATTTGTGTGTGTTTTTTATGGACACCGTCCATTGAGCATCCCCGTAGCGATACTTGACATTAATTCGAGTCCTTTTTGCAGCAGCTATATGGAGCATGAGGTGGAATCAACTCGACATCTTCTCTTCAGCTGCCTTGATTTCTGCTAGACATCTTGGCTCGCACTTTTTCGCTACATCGGCGGGTATAGCAGTTTTATATATTGTCCATAGAACCCAACCTAAGCTAGGGTGGCAGTCATTTTTCCAGAGAAATGTTAATGTCTCACTCAATATTTGCCAAGCTGGTAATATAAGAAACCTCCATGAAAGCTCAAAATCTATATATTCTTAATATTTCATTGTTGGTGCGGTGCCCTGTTATTTAGTATTTTAAATTGTTGATAAACTACCTTGTAGACCATCGCGGGTCTTAATAATAGTAGTCGTAACCGTGGTCATGGTAACCGTGGTCACTTTTTCATTTGAATTCAAAACCTGATCTTTATGTCCAATCAACTTTTTGACTTTAGTGATCGAAACTGTGCGAATTTTCTTAAAATGACAAATTGAGAACCATGGAGAAAAAGCTGTCACCCTAGTCAAACTTATATCTCAACCGCTTAATACTCGAAAGATTACATGAGGTTAAAATTCCTGGAGCCTGCGTAAACAATTTTTATGGTGGTTTATTTGAGAACATTCATTCGGCAACTAATTTCGGCTCTGGTATAATTGCATGAGCCTAAAGTAAATTGTTAGCGTTTGCCGCGATGGGACTCACTTTGATGACCATCCAATGCGCTACTTAGATTTTGTTCCTGTTATATATTATATTATATGTTAGGGCTATGTATTAAATGTACATATATAACATGTATGTATATATGTATAAGTATATAGGACTTTAAACACACACATAGCTATATAAATAAAAAACTATATATAAAAGAATTTCTTTTCGTTTTTGATTTCAGTTTTGCTATTCTCCTTTATCTATATTTCTTCTTAAGTTACTTATTAAATTTATACATTTTGTGACCAAATTATGGCCTTTTCTTAAAGTTTTAAAATTTTTATTGTAATAAACACCGTACAAATGAAATAGTGAAAAATTGTGCAGAAGACTCTATCGAGATGTTGGTCTGTTTGAAAATATTTTCGATTGAATTGTGTTATAGCGCAGGCTTAATTTCTTCAATGGTGCTTCGAAACTAGTGTTCAAGTTCTTAAAATACACCTTTCTTTTGAAAACCACCTGAAGAAAGGAACTCATACAAATGCACTCGAAGGTTGCCACTCCGTGCCACAAGGTAACCGCTATTAGACAATATTTTTCTATCTGTAGTAGAGTCGGTTCATATTTCCAAAGTGCTTATGTCGCAATGAAACTAAAAACTCAGATAAGACTTACGAATAGATCGTTTATTTTCTCTGAAAAGGATAAGGATAATAGAAATAACAAACTTTTGCTAAAAGGGGAGTTTTTACCATCTCCGAATGTGTAAAATATTACACCTATCCTGTTTCGGAATAGTATTGCGGTACTAGCATTACTATATTTATATTTTTTCAGGCAGGTGGACTGCATTAAGTCTCTTATCTACAAATAATTACTTCGACCATAGCATGTCGATTAAGCAACGCTGTAAATTTGGGAGAAATTCGAAGACACCAATCGGCCAAAGAATTAGTCCACTACACTGACTATAGAATGACCACTTATTACTTCCCCTGGCTGGATGTTCACGTGGTCAGATTGAGTGTTAAATTCAACGCTTTCCATAATAACGGTGGTTTTCCAAGGCCCGGAAAAATGGTAAATTCTAGCCACTTAAATAAATATATTAGAAGCTCTTTAATTGAGTGACTCTCAGATGTGGAGTAAATGTGAAGTCCCAAACAATTAACAAAAAAGTAAAAATCGGTATATAGGGAAATGCGTTATCTTGGATCTGGCTAAAGCACAATTTGACAAAAAAAAAAAAATAATAATAGCGTAGAAGTCTCCTAACAGTAGATATGTTTTATGAAAAGATTTTTCTTGGCATTAATTCACTCGGTGGTCTGAAATTATCTGACATGGGGTAATTGCTTTTAGAAAAACTTGTTTTTGATGTTTCATGTCCGATGTTTCTAAGGTGGTCACCTGGAAATGTCGATTTGCAGCCTTTTTGGTTTTTAACCTTTCCAAAGTGTTTATTAAACAAAATGCGACTAAATAAAATTCATATATTTTTCGATTAAATAATTCATTATTTGAGTTCAAACATTTCGATATTAAAATAGCGTCTTAAAAGCATCAACGCTTCGTCATAACAGAAAGCAGGTTTCTTCATCACATAAATTTGATAAAAGTAATGCCAAAAACAAGTAACGAACGCAAAATTTGGTCCGGTCCGAAATTTTATTACACGCGAACATTTCAGTAAATTTTTATTTTTGGAACCAAACTAACTCAGATTCAATGAAAGTCATAGCTTGTCAGAAATTGAGTCTTTACAAAAAGTGGCCGTGGTTTTTATTCGAACTCAATAATATTTATGCCGGACCTAAATGAGGTGGGAAACAGTACATTGTACCAGGTTTGGGCGAGTATTATCAACCCGACTAGAATTACAGTGAGGCATGCCGAAGAATCAGTTAGGCCCGAATTAGGCAGACCTTACTGAGGCACGCCTCACTATTACCTTAGCAGACCCACGTTAGGCAAGGCAAAGATTGGCATGCCAGAACACTACCAAATTTGGCTGTGGTCACGAAAATCTGTGGCAGTGTCTCACTTAGGCATAAATTGGAATCCCTAACTGATTTGTATAAGGGCATCCGGAGTATTACCGAAGTTCGGTTTTTCGAACCTGCGGCTAATGAGGCAGATGTGTGGCGATACCTTTCGGGACTTTTGACTGCCTTATGAGGCGCGAATTTGGAATGCGGTCTGCCTTATTTGCGCCTAATCACCGCCTTACCAAAATTTCTAGTCGGGAAGTTGTTAAAAGATACGCGCATTTACTCAAACGCTCATTTTTCAAGATTTTATTTGCATGGTACTTATTTTGTTTAGGTCCGTCATTTGCAGGAAATGTGAATAACATTTTTTTTCTCAATTTTACCGTTGTATGGGAGTTGGATGTGGATCGACCAACACGATTTCGGTTATTTTCAATACTAACCTACTTTTTATTAAGAATAATACGGGCACTAAGTTTTACTGAAATATATTAATTTCTGCTCGAGGTGCCGCGCATGGGGACGGACGGACGGACTAACCATTTTAGTATATGTACATTCATATATCTTACTTACTTACTTATTATGGAGCAGAAATGCGCAGTTGAGAATCCAGCATATTGGATATTAAAATTTAAAAACAATTGTAGGTAGGCCTGGAACTTCCCAAGTAGCACTAAAGCGCCTTTATGACACCATTTTGAGACCTCCAACGGGCGGATATCTACAGCCAACCATAGCTGCTGATTCAATGGAAAAGGTTGATGGGATTTAGCTCGGATTACTGGCCCAGGTCCTCGAAAAAAGGAGCACCCAGTAACCTTAATCGTCTAGCTACCAAACCCGGACATTTGCAGAGAAAGTGCTCAACAGCCTCCTTCTCTGAAAGGTCCCTACAGCTTCTAAAATGGGGATTAATTAGTAAACCTAGCTTTTCTGCCGATCTTTGATACACATACGAGTTTAGAAAATGAATGGCGAGGAGTCTCAGAACTTTCTGCGTCCTGAGTATATTAGACTGGGCCCAAAGGTTTTCGAAATATGAAATGAAGAAATTCCTTTTCCAAGAAATGGAGCTCAATCTGTTCTGCGCTTTTCTTAGAAATAAGTTCTGCAATTCCCCTTTAACTGGTCGGCAAAAATTGCTTCACTCTGATTTCTTAGCAACCGAATAGGAGACGGTAGGTAAAAAATTTATATTGGATATGAATCGGGTTCAGGCAGAGCATTAAAGAAGTATGTTGGCAATTTCAAATGAAAGACGCTTAAATGTATAAAAGTCTATTGGTTGTGTTCTTAATTTTATTTCCACCTTTGGAAAAAATTCGGTTTCCTCATCGTTTAACATCCTTGCTATTATTACAGGGGCTCATGCCTATCTCGCAAGCTATAGGGTTAACACCCAGCTGGTTAATATATAATACTTATGTATGCAAACACATGTACGGGCATATACATATACATACGCATCTATGATATATACTTAAGAAATGTACTCGAGCACATCCCTAGCACTTCGTTAGATATCATGAAATTTTGGCACAAAAATTAGAGTTAAAAGAAATAAGTATAAGAAATTATATACATACATACATATGTAGAGACAAAACCAGGGCAGACCAAGTAACTTACAGTGTTAGGGCAAACTACTGGAATCAATACAAAACATTAGACAAATATTATATTACAAAAACAATTGAGTAACTTATTATAAAAAAGTGAATCTCTTAAAAATAAATATAGCCAACAAGTAGTACTGAAATTTTTTGTTAAATTATTTAGTTAAATAAAATTAAGCTAACATTTATTTTGCTCACCCACAAAAACACGCATTGATGCGTTTAAACAATAAAGAAGCAGCGGTGGGCATAAGCAGATAAAAATTTTGAAAAGTATAGAAGCGTACGTATGTCACGTAGGCAAACAATAGAAAATCATGAAATATTTAAAGTAAACAAGCGAAAATTGTTGTAATAACCCTAATGCATAGAGCAACAAAAATTAAAGCAAAAATGAATAATAAAAAAGAAATAAGGATAAAAAATCCTCTAAATGCTATGAATAGATGCAAAAATGAATGTAAAATAAATATTTAAATATGAATAAGGAACAATAAAGAGAATTTAGCACATTTACACAAAGTGATGTTTTTATTTGCATCCACTGAAACGAGTCTTAATGGAATCAGCAACACACAGCAACCACCCAAAGTGGGCCAAAAGCGTGAGCGGTTGGTTACTATGTTGTCGAGCGTTGGCTTATCGTTAAGCACTTTGGCACCCTTACGTAAGTATCGTATTACAGCACTAGCTTTGTTGTTGTTATTTAGTTACTAACAGCAGTAAAAGCATCATTGCTAAATATAGTATGTACGTATGTATGTATGTGAGGAAGAAGACTTAGGGAAAGGTGCAGATAGCAGAAGATAAATAGACGCACGCCGGGCACAAGCAGCGTTGTTAAAATTTCGATTTCAATCGCATGAGAATACAAAAACAAAACATGGAAAAAAATATTAGAATTACAAAAAAATTTGAACTAAAAAAATTATATTTATGTACATAGGTAAAAAAAATTATAATTGAAAGTTGTGAAAAAATTGTGAGTGTTTCCTATAATTCCTGTGCATTGCGGGTTATGCTATTTGCTATTTAGCGATAACAGATTTCTTCAACGATTGTTAAACAATGCATTGCAATGTATAGCGTCAACTGCATCTATAATTATTCTCTCTCGCTATGATACTGGCTTGGAAATTGATTGAAGATTGCTGCTGCTTGTTATTGTTGAACTGTTGAGCTCCTGGTACGCGCTATTGCGTTACAGAGTGTTGCATCAAGTCCCTTCCATGGCCTGGCATTTGCAGTAAAGCAATGACTAAAGCCGCGGGCAGCCGCCGTGGCCGAATGAGTTGGTGCGTGACTACTATTCGGAATTCAGAGAGATAACGTCGGTTCGAGTCTCGGTGAAAGATCAAAATTAAGAAAAAGTTTTTTCTAGTAGCCGTCGCCCCTCGGCAGGCAAAGACAAGCCTCTGAGTGTATTTCTGCCATGAAAAAGCTCCTCATAAAAATATTTGCCGTTCGGAGTCGGCTTGAAACTGTAGGCCCCTCCATTTGTTGAACAACATTAACACGCATACCACAAATAGAAGGAGGAGCTCGCCCAAACACCCAAAAAGGGTGTACACGTAGCGTTACCGCTACTTGGTACTTAAAGCCAGGTTTCTATTGCCAGTTTAACGATGTTTCCCAGTTAAATTTAGTTTAAGCGCCCAAATTCTTGGTTTAAACTTTGTATACAAATTTTTACAGAATCAGAAGTTAGCTTTGGTTTTTACATAATTGTAGAGTTTTATTGACATTTTTTCATCTATAGGAAACTTTTTTCTCTTAGCACTTTTTCTATAATGTTTCTTGTTTACATGTTCATTGCAAGAACTGAAATATTTTTCTTTTCACGGTGAAATTAAGCTAATTTTTCCACTTTAATTTGCGTATTGTTGTATTATATTCCGGTGGACTGAATACAAAAGATGGCCAAGAATGGTAGAAGACAAGATTGCGCTTTCGAAAAGGATTGCGCTTGCAAAAGGAAGGGAAACTACTTGTTTGTGAAGAGGAAGAGTAGGTGAGAGTAGCAGAAATTGCCCAACACAATAAATATTACACACTCACATATTTTTTCTATCTTACTCCATCATTCTTGTGTATAATGCACATCGTAGTGGGTGGCGGCATTCGCGAAGCACTATATCAGTTTTAACAAAAATTAAAAAAAAAAAATAGTCGTTCGAGTTCTTCTTCTTGATTGGCCAGATAACCGCTTTAGCGAGTTTGGCCGAGTTTAACAATGCGCGGAAGTCGTTTCTTTCTCGTGCTAATCGACGCCAGTTTGAAACACCAAGCGATTCCAAGTCTTTCTCCATCTGATCTTTCCAACGCAGAGGAGGTCTTCCTCTTCCTCCGTTACCAACAGTTGGTACTGCATCGAGTACTACAGAGTACATCGAGTACAGAAGAGAGATTTAATAGCACTGAAAATAGTTTTATGCAGTTTTATGCTCGATAGCTTCATTGTTGCTTTCACAACCAAATTGTTCGTTAAGCAAGCAGAGTCCAGACATATCTCAATATAATATCTCAAACGCTGTAGAGTATGTTTTTTGTTGTTTTCGTTGTAGAGGTGGCACGAAACATTGAGTGCTGAGAAATTTAGGGCTTGCCTTCCGGCTTACTGCACTAAAAACCAACCCCTACTCCGTTTTCCTCCGTAAGTGCAATTACCGTTGGGTATTTTTTCGTGGAAGAGGATGGACTTGTTGTCTTTCTATGAAATCCTGAGTAGATGTTCATAAAATTCTAAGAAGAGAACAATGGACCAATTTTCTATTGATTGAAATATAATTTGCACCATTCTAACTTTAGTGGCTTCTCCAACTGATTCCTGCATTTCTATTACAAACTGCGAACAGACAAAGAAACAACGCTTGACATCTCCAAAAGTATCATCTACACAGAAATTGTAGCAAGGATCGTCTTCAAGCTTGAATCTGTATGAGTATGATTTGAATTCCTTCCTTCAATTCCTTATGGAGGGAGCCCGAGAATGTATCCAACGAACGCTAGCTGCATGGTTCCACCGTTTTACCGTCACTGAATAATCACCTCGTAGCTCGTTTTGCATGCTGGTTTGCTCGCCAGTATGTCAATGGCACAAACTCCCCCAATCACTAGTGCTGCTTCTTCCGAGCGCATACTTTAACAGCACAAAGTCGATACAGTGAAGTCATTTCTCACGACAATGAAGGGGTCTTAGAAGTCTCAGACCAAATTTGCGGACCATACAGAATGCGGACCCTTGTCAGTACAGCCATTCGTTTTGTTTTTCTGGACTGCATACTCTATGAGCTTCTTAAATATCAGCCTAGGGTAGAATATGTTGCTTAGGCAAGTACTTTAGCCGCCTTCAAAATTATTTCATGACCATTTCTTTAACCTTCCTGCTACTTATCAGGACAACAAATAGTTCGATGCCTGTTTCTGCCACTATGATGTGGGACCCCCTCCATTTGCAGGACAACATCAAGAGGCACAACACAAATTAGAGGCGAAGCTCGGTCAAACACATACTAATGGCTATTCACGGCAATATTTTAGTAGGAATCAAAACTATGGAGTCATTCTGATTTCGAAAAACCGTGTTAAGTTTAAAAAACCAATAGATTTAGCGTGAAAATCACCAAGTTGGCAACACTGGACACATTATACCAGAAAAATACTTTTCGAATGTTCCAAATTGAGTAACTGTTCTATATACACACATACAAAAAAATATATTCATGCGCGCACACTCCGACAAACGCTCATACATATCACTCTTCACCCAGTTGTACCTACACACACCCACACTCCCCACATACAGACATAAGCACATTTGTGGCTCGTGCCAAATGCTCACCCACTTCTAAAGGCCAAGCCACAGTCTCATTCACATTCAGAGCAACGCGTCGTTAACGTCCAACACAGAAATAGTTGCTGTTGGTGCGCTTGTTGTTGTTGCTGCTGCTTCAAATCGCATTTTTGCGTCAGCAGCCAACATGCGAAAGTCATCAATGCGAGAGTGGCACCAGGGGCGGCGGATTGGATTGCAGCGGTGTAGGAACGAAGAGGGTCGGTGACTCTGATGACAACGGCGTCAACAGCTCGTGCCATTTAAATAGCAAACAGCGTGCATACAAACAAATAAGTATTTTTATATCAAGTGCTTACATACTTACATTCGTATATGTATGTATGTATACATACGTTCGCTTGTACGTGGGTATGAACGTGAGCAAGCGCTGTGGGCCAAGCCATATTGTTTGAACGAAGCTAGCAATCATGAACCACCCACCGCGTCGCAGCGCCCCTTCTAACCGAAAAATATCCACTCATATAGATATGTATGCATGTACGTATGTATGCTTTGTAAGCAGTTCATCCAACCTTATGGTCTAACAGCTTTTTTGGCGTCATGTCACGTGGTTGCGCCGTTTGCCCCGTGCCTTCTGTTCTCCATGGCTGCTATCGAGAGCAAGCCGAATTCAATTCCAGTAGCGTTGTTCGGGTATTATCGCCCACCGAAGTGGGACTTCCTGGCTGGACCCATTCATAATGCTTATCATTAACCATAAGCACAGCTACTGTATGTGCTGCTATATGTATGGATGTATGCATGTATGTATGTATGTTTATAGATATAACATAATGCACATTATTTGACCAGCCTCACAACTCGTTTGAAATTCGTTTTGAAATGCTGGAATTCGTTTGAACATCGTTTGAAATGAAGGCGAGCGAGCGTGTACTGGCTCTTTCTTCGCCTAAAGCGTACATAAGCCAGATAACGAATTCCATAATCGTATTCGAATTGCTGCCATTGAATGAAATTCATATTTGTGTACACATGAGCTCATATCTGAAAATAAAATAAAAAGTTAAATGAATGCATGTACATCCATGCACATATAACGACTTCCATATGTCCCTATATGCGTGGGTTGGGAAAAAAAATTGAAGTGCGTTCATTGTTGTTGTGACGCATTTTCTCGGATTTTCTCTTAATACAACACTTTGAGATTTGAAAGCTAATAAAGATGGGACCTTTTGATACATTCCATCTTTTGATCTTAGCTTTGTAGTTTTTTTTTCATTGTATTCACTAGAAAATATATTTTTTCCCCTTTGTTAGATTAGGTGAAATGGTTGCTATGCACGAGCCTATTTGGACGAGAAGCACAAATTTCCTTCGTTGTGATACTATTGGGAGGATAAAAGAGGAATGACAGGAAAGAAAGTATACGGGAAAGCGGGTTATATTTGAGGGTTGCGAAAAAGACCAATGACAACTTACTGTTTTGTTAATCGCTTCATACACTGATGCAATTCATCAAGTTTGTGATATCTAAATGTTCAATATCCGCAAGTGTAGCAAAAATGTCTAAATCTCAGCCCAGTAAGACTGAGACAGTTGAGGGGAAGGAGCTGAGATGATTCCATCTCAACTTCCATACACCAGTTGCAGAGAGGACTCGAAGCAATACCAAATCCCACCGCGAGGATACTTTATGAACAATGTTTGCAAAGGACATCAACAAAATTCGAGAGCTGTGGCTTTACTAGCCTTCGAAGTTCTCTTGAGTTCCCTTGATCTAGAGACCTTCGATCTAGATTTTGCAAGTTTGACACTAACACAGCGCTCGCGAAGCCGACCTGATCAGAAGAAGGCGACAAGTTTTTAAAATAATTCCAATCCTCTAATTTTGTGGGGAAACCACATAGAGTGTGCTCTGTTCAGTTAGTTCATCCAACCACATTCTTCCCACAATAACCCTGTGATCAGAACCCCAAGTGAGCTCAATAGCGAAGTATTCGGATGCAGTCGAGAGCCGCTTGGCTGACAATTTGGTAAGCGTACAACTAATTGAAAATATAAATTTCGACAAGCGAGTAATATTTAAGAACTTTTAATAAATATTTCTATGCTTTAGTAATTCTTCATCGACACTGTACGTATTTTTCTTTGTTGGTTCTATAACTTTAGAAGTAGATTAAACACGCACGCAGCGCGCATATCAATCAAGTCAATTCTTATGATATCTATTCAGGGGGTAAATGTGTTCTTTAATTTCCAAATACAAATGATTTATACCGGATTGAGCCATTTTCTCTTTCTTGCCGAAGATGACGACGCCAATTAAAAACACTAAGTGAAGAAAAGTCCTTCAGTCCGGTGGACACCTCTTCCTTTCTCTGCGACCACTAACATTTACTACATACTTGCACTTTTAGGACCCGATCGCTTATATATATTTTTGCTCTCAATTCTCTGCACTCTCAATTTTATAGTAACCTATAGCTTTTTCGGCTGCAGTATTCACTGTAAATCCAAAAACGGCTATACAACTTTTGCAGAATATTTCGCTCGAATACTTGGAATTCTCCATATCCGACGGGCATATATAGTAGATAATCCTCAAGGCTTATTCAACATGTAGCTGGTGAAAGAAGATATATCGTTATGTAGGCACGTATCGTAATTTATATCTGAGTAAGTTTTATAGCTCTAAGCACCTGCTCCACTATTCGAGCAAGAAATCATCCGATAGCGGTCGCTCATATATCAAACGGCTCGAAGGGTCCATTTCAATAGATTAACCTTGTAATGATGGATTTGTCATAAGGTTGGTCAATTCATGGACTGTTTTTCACACAATATGAACGTCAGGGAAAATTTAACCTTTCAAGTAATGCTAACTAATGCACTGTCCGAGTACAGAGCAAACCGTCAAGTCTACACTTTGTATCATCCTTTTGTTCCTATTGGGTTTGCTATCAGCACCGCATGCAGTAAAAGGAACACCAGGCCTTATGAGGAGGACTCGCGCACAACACTTGGCCGTTTGCAGCCGATAAGGTAATCTGGAGGAAAATCGATTATCAAGAACCAGAAAACGTAGAACCAGAGTACGTTGCCGGTATCCCATGTACAAAAGCTACATTCTTAAAAACATTCTTCTACATATTTCCAGTATTTTCGAGAGTAAACTTTTATTTAGTGATGGTTTTACCAATTTATCTTCCAAATTTGACAAGAACACTTTTCATCTGAGTTACATATAGACCTCGGTAAACGAGCTGCTTATAAAAAGGGTTCACTCGGTGGCCACAAAAACCCATTGCAGAGTTCAGTAAAGATTATGCACATTAGTCCACTTCTTGTTAGTAGCTCCTTTAGCAGGAAACCTCTGGAATCTTATATGTATATCTGGACTTTATTTCTTAAATATGTCTCAGGTACAACTATGTCTAGTGTCACACTGCAGATTGACACTGCGCTATCGAAGAGACTGTTGAGACTTCAACTTTCTTTAAAACCTTTCGAGTTAGTCGTTGTCAACTAAATTGGGCGAGATCAAATTTAAAAATTGTGAGAGACTATCAAACAGTGATGCGCTGACATGTTTCAAGGAGTGCTATTAATGCCATCTATTTTGAAATGGACAAGACATTTTGGCACACTGCAGGCTCGATTTCTTCGATGGTACGTAGAAAAATTGTTATCAAATTGTTGCTCCAAAGAAAAGCAAGAAAATTCCTATGAAATAAGCTCTTTTGGTGCAAAAAAAATTGTTCTTACTCTTAATAAATTAATATTATAAATTAGCTTTAAGATTATTTTTTCCACTTTTTTCAATTGATATTCTTACAACACAAAAATAATAAAAAACTAATGGAGGGTACATAAATTCTAAAAGTTTCAAAACAAAAGTAAAAAATAATTCAATTATTCCAGAAATCAATTATTCATATTGTTATTGCAAAATTTTCGAGTTGCAGATGGCATCGTCGCAAACAGAGAGTTGTCAAAGTAGTTGAAAGAAACTAAATAAAAAAGTTGGACAATAAAGTTTTATTGAAATTAAAAGGTGTGTAATTATTTAACAATCCAGTGATCGAACGGGAATAAAACTTGAGAAGTGATCTATAAATCAGGAGGATGGTTCCATGTGTAGAATTCACACAAGTGGGGAAAGTTTCTGATTCACTTGGGAATGACGATTTTTCTACATATGGCTTAATCAGCTCACAACATCCCGGATTAGCTCAAGTATCTCTGGATAGCTTCCGGACACCCGTTCGGGAGTGAGCCAACGTGAAAAGGCGACACATCCCAGGATAGCTGGTTGAGTGCAGAGTTTGAGACCCGCCACTTAAAAATAATAGGGGCAAGGAGGGAATTTTTGGTCCTACTATCTGAAAATTCAGCCTGCATAACGAAACATGCGATAACGGACAGAGGCTGATCGACTTCGCCAGATACCAGCATAAGAAAATACACCAAGCAACGTGGCTGTCTCCTGATCGAAAAACGCGAAACCAGATCGATCATGTTGAGATAGATGATAGACACGCTCCTAGTGTCTTAGATACCCCTAAGATTCGAGGACCCAACATCGACTCGGATCATTACCTCGTTGCAGCCAAACTACGCACACGCCTCTGTGCAGCAAAAAACGTGCATCTACCTACCCAAAGAATGCTCGACATCGAAAGCTGCAATCACAACAGATAGCCAGAAGATTCGCCACTCGACTCTGACACCTGCACTCAGAGAGAACTACCCAACAATCCGGCCTGCACGAACAATGGAGCAACATTTCTCGTTCTCTATGTACCGCCGCCGAAGAAGAAATCGGATTCCGGCCAACTCGAAAAAGCAAATATACGATGAGGAATGTCATGCTAACTCAGAAAGAACAGATGCTGTCTATAGAGCCACGCTGCGATCGGGTGCAACGCGACCCATGTGGAATCGCTACCGAGAGTTAAGAAAGGAAGAGACACATATTATCCGAAAGAAGAAATGAGCGACCGAAACGTGAGTGCGAGGAGCTTGAGATTCTGGCCAATAGGAATAACGCCCGAAAATTCTACCAGAAAGTTGCGCGGCTTATATAAGGTTCCAAGACCGGGGCGTTTTCCTGTAAAAATAAAGACGGCGATCTGGTGACTGACATCCAGAGCTTTCTTAAATTATGGAGGGAACACTTCTCGAACCTTGTGTATAGTGATAGCTGCGCATGTCACAGAGAATGTAAGATCCCGATACCCCAATCGTTGACTATGGAACTGTCGTTCCGCTACCCAAACCTGACGAGGTGAGAATAGAAATAACGCGGCTAAAGAGCAACAAAGCCGCGGGCGTCGGCGAACTGCCGGCTGAGCTGTTCAAACATGGCGGCGAGGAACTGGTAAGGTGGATGCATTAGCTTCTATTGTATATAAAATATGGTCGGATGAAAGAATGCCTACCGATTGGAATTTAAGCGTGTTCTGCCCGATCCATAAGAAGGATGATTCTGCAATCTATGCCAATTTTCGCGGGATTAGTCTTCGAAATACTATATAGCCTATAATGTTCTAGCGAGGGTATTGTGGGAAAGGCTGAAGCTCAGGTTTATTTATTTTCTCTACCGCCGTCACTCAATTGTCAAATTTGCCAAGAACAAAGTAGCGCTTGGCAGATGGTGCCGCTTTTGTATACTCTACATTGTGATATGCCTCCAGCTGAAAGCCGAAAATGAGAGTTTATCGGAGATGATTTGAGACTGTCATTACTAGGGTACTAAAAATGTAGAGTTAACAATTTTTTTATTATACATAACATATATCTCTCAACCTCTAAAACAGTTTTACGCTGCCTCCGAAGGGCAGATATTTTTTATGAGGACCTTTTTCATGACAGAAATACACTCGAAGGTGTGCTATTGCCTGCCGAGGGGCGACCGCCATTAGAAAAAAAATTCTATTATTTGGCGTTTCATGCTGGAGACTCGGACTGTGCACTTCCATTCGGCTGCGGCGGCCGAACTAGTGTTATTATTATTGGGTTGAGGAATAAGTTCATAGCGTCTTTATATTTTCGTTTATTTCCCAACGATTTGTTTGCTGTTTGGCAAAGGGTAAGTATTTATTCCGTGGAACTCTTTCTGCTCTACAATGCTATGTCAATTGTATTGAGTTGATCGTATTTAATTGTGTACTGGTTTTGAGACTTAGAAATGGAATACCAGGAGGCAAAAATCAACATTTGTAACACTTTACTTTTCATCGAGATCAAAAAGCTGCCGAAGCAGCCCAAGATATTTGCGACGTGTATGGAGAAGGTGAAGAACGTCTCAAATCACTTTTGATGGAGAACGGTCGCCAAACCAGTCGTGAATTGGCGGAAAAAATGAACTGTGGTCATAAAACGATTCTCAATTACCTTCATTCAAAGGGATTTATGAAAAATTGGGAGCCCTGGGTGCCTCACGAGCTCAACGAAAAAACCATAGAAAGTTGCCTTCAAATTGCTTGTCAGCATTTCGCCCGCCATCAAGCAGCACGCGGCCACAATCAGTGATTTTTGTACCTATTCGTTACGGGATGAGAAATGGTGCCTATACATCAAAATGAAGAAAACAAAGGAGTGGGTGGCTCCAGTAGATACGCCAAAGCCGTAGAAGATTATAATATATATTTGGGGGGACTGGGAAGACATGATGCATTGGAAAGAGTTCGAAAGGAATGCCACGGTCAACAAGGAGCTCCACATTGCCCAGCTACATCACATGAATGAGGCTATTCGACTGAAAAGACGTGATCGATACGGTCAAACCATACTCCTTCACCACAATACCAGGGGAAAAGAGGTGCTTAAAAACTGGCTGAACAACTTCTTTGACACAAGACCAGGCGAGATTTGGCGGAACGCCATCAACATATTGGTCGAGAGGTGGGAAGAGGGAAAGAGAATATATAATTGATTAACTTATTGATATAATTATTGTTTTTTTGGTTAAATAAAAGTCGTCAGTAATAATGCTACGAACTTATTCCCCAACCTAACACAATATTATCATATAAACATATAATATAAAGCACAGGTTTTCGGCTTCCAAGTATAACCAGAACTCCCAATATTTAAAATGCAAATAAGTGAAAGGAATAGCAAGAAATATTATAATAAATCACAGAAGTCATTTGAAGTGCATAAATTTAAAATGTTGGTGAAAACTTTTTCGGCATTTCAGTGGCATTATGCAATAACTATTTACACAGCCATAACGGTAGTCCATTATTAATAATTACTTTTTCGATTTTGCCTTCATAATATGACTTTATTTTTGGCTTTAAAAATCCCACTACGTTTAGACAAATTCATTTAATAACTGTTCTCTTTGTATGGGCACTTCGACCCTCAACTAACTGTGTCTCCACTTCAAATGGTTTTGTTGACACGACAAGAAAAGTTTAGCTGTCGTTTTTCCACCAACAACAACATCATGCTACATCATTAGTGATTTAATCTCAGCAACTTTTTGTCCACAGCCATTGATGCGATTTTCCGCTGTCCACCTGACGATTCACACGAACATAAAAAAACCAGATGGAAAATAATACAAAATTAGCTCAGCGAGACTCCAGAGAGTTCAAAGCTGTACACAGACAAAGTTCAACAGAGCCCATTCAAAACTGTTTTAGTTCTTTGCACGTACATACCTGTATTTATGTACTCGTAGATGTGTACACTCATACAAATTGTCGAGACTCGACGGTCAAATGTTAACATGTGAACAGTGTTGGTCCAACGATCCAATAGTACAATGGTGGGATTTGTTGGTTGGACATCAGCAGTGCTGGTAGTTGATTGTGTGGAGCTGATGTGAAAGGTGGCAGCTGTCCATATGGCGGCGGCAGCGGGGCGACGGCGATAGTTGGAAGGTGGCAGAATATGGGGAGGCGAAAGCGAGAATGTGAGCTTCTGACCCAACCAAAATTTGCGGATTTTATTTTCATTCGTGCGCAACGTCAACAATACCACATCTACCCTATTCGCACCCGCAACCGTATCTGCACCCGTTCTTGCGCGCCGTTATTTAGCTCGAGCAATGGCAATTTGCCATTTTGTATAGAACAAATACATACATTCATATGTGTAGATATATATATATATATATATGTGTATGTGTAAATATGAAGGTATGATTGTTTGGTCGAGTCGAGTCGAGTCAGCCCAGTTCGACTCAGTTTTGCGACTTCATTGGGCGCCACGCCACGACAGTCAACGTCATGCCCGGCCAGAATCAGGCAAGCAAAAACAGTGAAGTGCCAAGTCGGCACGCAAAGTCCCAACCGGACAGCGAGACTATGAGGTATTCACATTAGCCGTCTGCCGGCCGACTGTTCAAAGGCAATGTGCGCTTAAGTGGTGCGTTGACGGCATTCTGCCACAGCGTGCATAGTCTTGGGTAGGTCGAGCTGTCTGACTACTTCGTTGGTTGGCTGCTTGGCACTGTGTGGCTGTTGACATGCAATGTGTGGTGTTGTTTTGCTGGTATTATTCACACATTCGTTCATGTTAAAAACAAAAACATTAACAACTAAAATAACAACACTATCGGCAACAACTGTCGCACTGCATACACTTGCCTTTCATTGCGAACTCCTGCTGCTTTTACCTGTCGCTAGCTCAGCTAGCGCGATTCGGCCCACGTGCATGCATACCCTCTGCCAGCTAAAGAACTAAATCTGACGTAGTGAAGTGTTGCGGCTGCTTTGAGGTTTTAAAACTAAGAGGCAAATTATTCAATATTGTAAGGAGATTATATGACCGTATATACCTTTATTCCCATACACTTTTTCATTTACAAGTTGTAAGTAAAATAAATTATTAATTATTTTCGCAAATTTTCAAGTTTTCAAGTGTTTAAACCTATATAAATATTTTATAAAATTATACCTTACGCATCAACATCTGTCTATGGGCCCTAGTCACTATCTCGTGTTAGTCCTTGAACAATAGTCGTAGGACCATACAGCAACTGCTAATCAAAGGATGTGGGTACAAGCTCCAAGCAAAAGTTTTGAAACATCCCGAAATCCACTCAACGTTACGAGTCCAACAAGTCTCGGATGAGAGCACCTTTTGTGGATAACGACCAGCGTAAATAATGTTTCTGGAGGGCCTGATCTTATTGAAAATAGAGTGGGCCATTTCACGTCTGAAGCTTGAACTACTATTTTTTTTTAATGTGTCAACTAAAATAGAGAATGTTAAGTTAATACCCGCGACTTACGAAATGTGCCAGTTTGAGCTTTAACAACATTGGGAAATATTAGAAATTTTCTTGCAAAATGGTGAACGACCTTCCGAAACTGCAAGCAAATTTCGTTCTAAATTGGGTAGAAGAGAGCGCTTTTCTTGCAATTTCTGCGTCAATTTGTGAAACGTGTCCGTTAAACGGTTCTCTATTGGGTGCAATATTCACCACGCTATTGCCGGAATAACAAAACACATAAAATACTAAGTCGAGCCATCAAAAATTGGGCCTACTGCTTGAAGCACTGACCGAGAAACCGAGGCGTCCTTTTGAATAATAAGCTATTCTATACATAATCGTGACCGGCGCAGCTGAATGGACTAACTCGTTCTCGTGCACGTTCTGCACGCAGCGCCGAAAAGTTTGCTACTTTTGGAGAGAGGGTGCAAGAAGAACCAAGCACATGAATTCGAATTCGTTCTCAGGAGTTGAATATTTCACGCACATCTTTGATGTGAATTTTGTACAAAGACTTCCCCGTCCGTATGACGTCGTACAAAGGCCTGACATGGAAGTTAATGCTCTTTAATTAACCGTAATGGTTGTACTTTTGAATAAAAACACCACATTGAAAAAAAAATTATTACTTTCTTATTAAAATATATTTCAAGTTTCAAGGGTTAGATGATGACTCACCCTATATATGCATGCAGACTAGATGCTAATTGTTCTGAAGACACGAAATATGTACGAGTATTCGCTTCAATAGGCCAAATATAAATTTGTGTCGCATTAGATTCACTTAAGCTTACGAAAGTTGTATTGCATTTCTAATGAAAGCACATTTCTTTTCGGATAAGATACGTCATATATTTAAGAGCCAGCGCATTGCGCATACCCATTATTCGCTTCTCCTGAATTTGATACTTGCGGAGCATCACATGGTTGTGTTTTCAAGTGCATTAGAGCTCAAACAACTCCTTTAGTGGCGGTACGAAGAGTGCGGAGTTCGTGCTTCTATCGCTCGCTTTGCCGTTGAGAGAGTAGCTTCGGTTGCCCATTCATCGCGGACTCGGCAGCAGAATTCTGACCGATCAATGCACACGAATTCACCCTCTCGTCCAATCACTCGTTGTTTAGACGGCAACGAAATGACATAGGTGGGGGTTCCATTGATTTTTTTCTTGCATCACCAACACAATCTGAGTTTTATCATCAACAAATATTTCGTGTTACGTCAGCAAATCAGTTGATTTTTTTATAAACTGATGTCTGATCTTGGCCATACGTCTGCATTCTGTATATCGCGTATTTGCATATTTTGCTGTACCAACATACTGATCTCAGACCGTATTAGGATTCTACGTTTACACACATATATACATGCATTCTGTCTTTCGAAGCGTGACAGCTTTGGTTTCTCGTTTTTTCTATCAACAGACAGCCAAATAGCTTGGTGAATCTCATTATGTAGAACTTGGTACTACTTACCACCATGTTTCGAACTTCAAGGTTTGCTTGATAGCTATGGTGGAAAAAATATTTTTTAAGGGAAACTTTAGCTGCGACCCTACTTGGAATATGTTTAACGAAATTTAGCTTGTGTTAGTGATATACGAAAAAAATCAACACAGTCAATGCTCATGCTATGGCATTCTTAAATCACTAACACAAGCTACAGAGTCCGGCGCTCGAATTGTATGTAACCAACTTCAGATCGCTCGCGTGTCCAAATGGCAGTCCAGAGTATTGTTTACAAGCGCGCGGAAGCATTTTGACGAGAGTAAATGCGAAAAAGAAAATCATTAATGGATTTCAAACGTTGGCTGGAAAATCACAACCAGCGATTGTTCGTGAGCTCGAGCCCCATAAAGTAAATAAATTTTTGTTTATCGCAATATTACTCGTTACAATGATTCTGTTGGCATCGCGAAACGTCATGCAGGTGGTTATCAAAATACTGCAACGTAACGTAAAATGGTTCAAAAAGTGAAGAAGCGACTTGAGCGAAATCTCGACGAAGTGCCAATCAAATGGCGAAAGAACTGAAAATATCTCATCGTAGCATCCACTGCATGCTGAAAAATTATCTCAAAGTAAAGCCTTACAAGATCCAAAAGACGCGTGATCTCACACCACAGCAGCAACAAGTCAGAGTTGAGAGAGCGAAGGAGTTGCCTCTCTTGGACGAAAGCGGTCAATTTCCGAACATTGTGTTTTCTGACGCGAAAATTTTTCATACTGAGCAATACGTAAACTCCCAAAACGAAAGGGTTTATTGGACCGACCATTCATACGAGAATTTGAGTCATCGATTGGCCACCAGGAGGCAGCACCCGCCACAGGTAATGGTTAAGATTATTCTCTTAGGGCCATTTTGGAGAGCAAGGTCCGAACTAAAAGATTCCCCAGCCTCGAGACGCTGAAAAAAGACATTACCCGCTTGCGATTTGTTTCTGGGCCGTCTCAAGCCCATAGTCAAGATAAAAGGTGGCCATATCGAGCAAAAGTAAATTGATTCTTAATTTTGTATTATTTTCATACATTTTTTCCTTTGAATAGAATGAATATGGCCTTTTTAATTGGTTGAAATCCGCTCACAGTCGAATAACGGTGGTCGGATGAAAGCAAGCCTGCCGATTGGAATTTAAGTGTGCTCTGCCCAATCCATAAGAAGGGCGATCCTGCAATTTGTGCCAATTACCGCGGGATTAGTCTTCTAAATATCGCCTATAAGGTTCTAGCGAGCGTATTGTGTGAAAGGTTGAAGCCCACCGTCAACCAACTGATTGGACCTTATCAGTGTGGCTTCAGACCTGGAAAGTCTACCATCGACCAAATATTCACAATACGCCAAATCTTGGAAAAGACCCATGAAAGGAGAATCGACACACACTTTTCACACCATCTTTTCGTCGACTTCAAAGCTGCATTCGACAGTATGGAAAGGAGTTACCTGTATGCCGCGATGTCTGAATTTGGTATCCCCACAAAACTAATACGGCTTTGTAAGATGATATTGCTCAACCGCAGCAGCGCCGTTAGAATTGGGAAGGACCTCTCCGCGCCGTTTGATACTAAACGAGGTTTCAGACAGGGTGCTTCGCTGTCGTGTGACTTCATTAACCTGATGTTGGAGAGCATCGTTCGAGCCGCAGAACTTAGTCGCTCAGGCACAATATTTTGTAGGAGCGTACAATTGTTAGCGTATGCCGATGATATCGACATCATCGGCCTTAACAACCACGCTGTTACGAGGGGTGCCTTTTATATGTCGAGATTAGAGAACAAAAACAAATTGTAATCATCGAAAATCACTTTATTGTTTTTCAAAACATTCTCCATGAAGATCTATACACTTTTGCATGCGTTTGAACCAATTGTCGAGGCACTTTTTCCACTCTGAATGAGGTACCTCCAAAACATGCATTCTGAATGCCGCAACCGCTTCTTCAGGTGTCGAAAAACGTTGACCTCTCAGTTTGTTTTTTACGTACGGAATAAAAAGAAGTCATTCGGTGCCAAGTCAGGACTATACGGCGGATGACCCATTAATTCGATGTTTTGGGTGCTCAAAAATGCAGTTGTTTGAGCCGATGTGTGAGAGCTCGCATTGTCCTGGTGAAGAGTGATCCGTCTTCGGCGATTGGTTTTCCTAATTTCTTGGAATACAACTGGCAAACAAATGGTTGTGTACCGCTCAGAAATTACTGTTCTGTGTTGTTCTAGTGATACGGTTGCGACATGTCCAGTTTCTCCGAAAAAACAGGCGACCATTTGCTTGGAAGTGCTTCGTGCGCGAACAACTTTTGTTGGATTTGGCTCATCTTGAAATACCCATACAGTCGACTGCTGTTTACTTTCGGGCTCATACGCGTAAATCCATGATTCATCACCTGTCACGATGTCATAGACGTGTTTCGAAGCCCCGCGATCGTATTTTTTTAGCATTTCCTTCGACCAATCGACACGAGCCTTTTTTTGAGCGATTGACAAATTGTGTGGGATCCAAAGCGAACAAACTTTTTTGACAGTCAAATGTTTATGCAATATTGAATGTATGCTGGTCACACTAATGCCTAAGATTGTCTCAATCTCACGATAGGTCACATGACGATCTTGCAATATCAGTTCGCGCACAGCATCAATGGTTTTCGGAACAACAACTGATTTTGGACGACCTTCACGAAATTCGTCTTGGAGTGAACTACGACCACGATTGAATTCACCATACCATCGATAAACACTGGTCCTTGATGGAGCTTCATCGCCAAAAAATGAATTAAGTTCATCCATGCAATGTTGCTGAGTTAATCCACGTCGAAAGTTGTAAAAAATAATCGCACGAAAATGTTCACGATTTAATTCCATTTTTGGACCGAGATGAATTTTTAAGTTACTGTAAACAACACAAATAGCGCTGGTATTTCAAAACGTTCTGAGTACGTAAAAGCGAAAAATTGTCAAACTTTGCGATACAGCTGTCAGTTGCCAGATTGCAACACCAGGGTTGCCAAATCCCGACATATAAAAGGCACCCCTCGTAGTTCTGCCTTCTCCAAACTGGATAAAGAGGCAAAGCGAATGGGTCTGGTGGTGAACGAGGACAAAACGAAGTACCTCCTGTCTTCAAACAAACAGTCGGCGCACTCGCGTATCGGCACCCACGTCACTGTTGACAGTTTTAATTTTGAGGTTGTAAAAGACTTCGTTTATTTAGGAATTAGCATTAACACCGATAACAATGTCAGCCTTGAAATCCAACGCAGAATCTCTCTTGCCAACAAGTGCTACTTTGGACTAAGTAGGCAACTGAGCACTAAAGCCCTCTCTCGACGAACAAAACTAACACTCTACAAGACTCTCATCATGCCCGTCCTAACGTATGGCGCATAAGCTTGGACGATGACAACATACGATGAAGCGACGCTTGGAGTGTTTGAGAGAAAGATTCTGCGTAAGATTTTTGGACATTTGCACGTTGGCAACGGCGAATATCGCAGACGATGGAATGATGAGCTGTATGAGCTTTACGACGACATAGACATGACATAGCGCAGCGAATAAAGATCCAGCGGCTTCGTTGGCGGGGTCATGTCGTCCGAATGGATACAAACGCTCCGGCTTTGAAAGTATTCGAGGCGGTACCAGCTGGTGGTAGCAGAGGAATAGGGCGGCCTCCTCTGCGTTGGAAAGATCAGGTGGAGAAGGACTTGGCTTCACTTGGTGTGTCCAACTGGCGCCGCTTAACACGATGAAGAAACGACTGGCGCGCTTTGTTAAACTCGGCCAAAATCGCGTAAGCGGTTATAGCGCCAATTAAGAAGAAGAATATGAACTATAATATAGTTCCCTTTTTGGGAGGGACCTACAGTTTAAAGTCGACTCCGAACGGCAGATATTTTTATGAGGAGCTTTTGGGTTGCCATTGCCTGCTGAGGGACGACCGCTATTAGAAAAATGTTTTTCTTATGAACTACTTTTTATAAATAAAATATTGATGTGTTTATACATTTCGAAGGGTTGCATATGAGCAGCAATCGTAGGGGTACGAATTTCTAGTGGTCAGGGTAAGTATATTAGGGTGTGATCTTTAATGCCAGAAGTGTTCCCTGCAAAGTTACAAACGAGAGTCGTCTTAAATTGCATTAAATTAATCGAGCACTGAACCCATTACTTGTTGGAAAGGGCTTTACGTTAGCTCTCATCTACGTTATCTGTGTTATATCTCGTTTATACACCGCTGGCTCCACGTTCCACATTTATCTACATATTGATTGCACTTCGCTAACCGGCAAAATACTTGGGCTTTGCTTAGTTGGATTCGCAGTTAACTGACGCGCGAATCCACTCACTGCATTTTCATATTCCCTTATAAGTATTCGTATTCGTATTGTTGTTTTTGTATCTGTTAACTGTGCTTGCTTCATACCATCCGTTGAATGCCATTGTAGCATTTGATTCTGTATGCGGCGGCGGTGGCGGTGGCGGTGTCGGTGTCGACTTTTGTGGTTCTGTGGCTGGGGCTGCCACTTTGGCTGCGTTGTGGCTGTTCTGTTGCTCTGGTCGTTATTGCCTTCATTGCATTTAATATTGCTGCGACTGTTTTGGCTGGCATGCTTTTAGTATTGGTAGCTTTCATGGCAACGGTTTAGTGTCGTTGTTATTGGAGTACTGCAGGCAGCGCATTTTCAAATCAACAATGTATTCATATCGGTGGCTATGCCTCTCTTCCGCTGTTCTTCTGTTCATTTGTCTTCTTTCGTTTGGTTCTTCTGTTTGCTATATGCCGGCGTTCTGTGGGCGGAACTCAGTCAAATATAAAAACTTTATGTTCGTTTCGCCCTGCCTCGAGGGGTCGACCACTGTACGTGTGTTTGCTGTTGTTGTTATAATTACTGCATTGCTGCCTTAGCTTTTGTAGTTTGTGTTGTTGTTGTCACCATATGTTTTTGTTGCTTTTGTTTTTGGTGATGTTTTCATTATTGGCTTTGCTTTTGTTGTTTGGCTGTTGTTTCACTTGAATGCGTCTGCCCTCAGCATTCGATACGCCGGTTGCCGATTGGTGGTGTCTGGCCTCTTCTTTGGTTCGTTTATAGCTTTTTTTTTGCTGTAAAGTCCAGGGCATATGCAAACTCCGTCACTAAGCTATTTTGTTTATTAGTTTCAATTAAGGCAAAATATCATATAATACCACTTAGCCCGCATTTAATGACCCTAAAATTGAAAAGGGTGTCTCTATATCTCTCCCTTTGTAGTAAATGCCCTAAATACTATAACTTTTACAAGCGAGCCATTTTGTGTTATGTTTTAAGTTAACTTCATTAAAATCCAGTGGATTCATGTGCAATATCTTGCACAACCGCCATGGCTAAGTGGATAACGGGTTCGGTGACAACTGAATGCATAAACTATCTAATGATAGCAGAACAATTTTTAATTGCCGTCAAGTCCCCTACGATATTTTCACATTTCGTCTATTCTGTGTTTTGGCCGAGCATATCCTCCAATTCTTGATGGAGAGAGCTGATTGCTTATGTTGCCTTCGAACGGCATGAAGGAGATTTTTATGAGCAGCTTTCATTTGGCAGACATCCACGCGGGTGTTTGCCGATGCCCGCCGAGGGCCAACCACGTTTAGCAAACACTTTTTCTCCTATTTATTTGTGTCTGATGTCAGTATTGAGCTTCAATCCGCAGCTACACCATCACACACAGCAGCGCTAGCCGCTTGCCAAGCCCCCTATTTTACTTTTACCTTTAAAAATTTCTTTGAAAAAAGGAGAAACTAGGAGGTTTCCACAAAATTTGGTACGAGCATACAGTGGGATTTAGCTTATTTTCAAACCCGCTTAAAAATAAATAAAATTTAACAGCACCAACGCCTACCTCTCGTATAACACATGGGCAGAAAACTCCCGGTCTTAACAAAGAAATCACTTTTGTTGTTTTGTTCACAATTAGCTTTATTCAACATTAAGAACAACGCAATGAGTCCAGCACCGCTCTAACATTTCAATACAACTTTTGTAGAACGATTTACCTTTTGCTTAAAAATAGACCTCAGTTTCAGCGATAAACTCTTCTAGGAGCGAAATCTGCAAACAACCAGTAGTCGCTGGGAGCCAAATCCAGCGAATACAGTGGATGTAGGAGCAATTCGAAATTCAAATCATGTAGTTTTGCCATTTTTGCCATCATCAACACGTTCCTTTTTTGGTCAACATTGAGCAAACGTGGCACCCACTTTGAACAGAGCTTTATCATAGTGAAGTGCTCATGCAATATAAAGCCAATATATTCTTTTGATATCTCTACGATGCCAGCTAACTCGCGCAACTTCACTTTTCAATCATTAAAAACGATTTTGTGGATTTTTTTTATGTTTTCTGGAGTTACCGTCTCATTTGGACGTCCACTGAAGCTCTGAGTTTATATTATCATATAGACGGATTTAAATCCTCTTAGACGTTGCTTTACAAAAAAAACATGTAACAATTTAGATTTTTTCAGATGAGGTCATTTAAATATCCACCATGAGCACATCTACAAGTAAAATCTACCAAACAGTTGATTCACGAATGTGAATTGTTGAGAACGTCGAGATATCGGTGTTGAAGGTTGTTCAGCAACACTTTGCGCTACAGCAACAATATTCTCAACAGAATTGCCAGTCCGTTTTCTATTCTCGGACAATTATTTTCACCAAAAAAATCTCGTATTTTGCGATAAAGATCGACCATTTTCATAATAAGTTTCAATATTTTTAACGTGTTGTTCTATCGTGTAAAATTGTGCATCTGTCTACTTGAGAAATGTCTTTTTCTTCTTGATTGGCGCGATAACCGCTTATGCGATTTTGGCCGAGTTTATCAAACCGCGCCAGTCGTTTCTTTCTCGAAGCCAAGTCCTTCTCCACCTGATCTTTCCAACGGAGAGGAGGCCGCCTCTGGTATTGTGTGACTTGACAAATGCCACTGATAATATAAAAAAGATACCGTCAAGGAATTATTCATCACTGACATCTAGGCATCACTTTGGAGAGACTCTTTATAATGAAGTGAAATTTTGAAGTGAGTGAAAGCATAAACATATCTCAGTTTAATTGAGTATGTATACATTTTATTGCTGTATTACAGCTGTAAAAAGCTTTACTAGATCAAAACGTTGCCATAGCATCGAGACACACTGAACAATAAATTTGTTGGTATTTATTTTCATATGCCGCTTGCTTGCTCATTGCCAGTGGGTGGCGAAGACAAACTGGTAGAACGTTTCTCGCTTCACTTCTTTGCTTCGCTGATTCCAAGGCGTATCTATAGAAGGTGTTGTGATTAGTATAATTGATTTCTTCTTCTTCAATTCGCCTTTAATTAGCCAGAATGCCAGCAAAACAGAATGATAGAAAGTTTTGTTTACATTCAATTCTTTATTAGAAAGTTAATAAGCGATTATACTGTGATTTTGTGTGTTTTCTGTATAAATTTAAACTAAATAAAAAGGATGTGAGAAAAAAATGGGAAATTGTGAAGTGTGCTTAGAAAAATTTGAGCGCGATAAAGTCCCAATTGTCGAACCTGGCGGAAGCTTTGCTCAAAAACATAATATTGATTGTCATGCAATTGACATGCGGCATGTTTCCAACGAGTGACTATAAAGAAAAATATGCTCATTTCATTCAGATAAAGAAGAAACGCAAACTAGAGCAGCAGCAACAGAATGATAAGCCTGATCTACAACAACACCAACAAGACGTTGCCAAGCAACCACAAAATTCCTCAAGTACGTGTCAAAGATTACAAGAGCCTGAAATTGGAGGAAGCAATGCTAATTGAAGTGAAAACCTACAATAATATATGCAACAATTTGTAATTAATTGAAATATTTTTACATTTACCTTATCACTTGCTCGCAACTAAATTGTTGCAATTTGAAATGATGTTGAATAAAATCGCACAAATAAATTATATTGAAATCATAATAAAGACTTATAATTTCAATATGTATGTGTACGTAACTATTTGTATTATAACAGGTGGCGCTAAAGTAATCCTCCTATCAGAAAATGCTATAAATTTTGCGATTGGCCCCTAATGTCAGTTCTGTTTTGACATTTGTGTAGTAAACACATGCAAAATACACGTTAATAAACAATGTTACGTTACACTGCTTCAGAACGCGGAATATTGCTGACTATTTATTTGACCAATAATCGGTCGGTGACTTTGGCACAACGTGAATTTCGTCGCAGATTTCCTCGCCGTCCAACGCCTACTGGTGAAACACTGCGACGTTTAGCCGCTCGCCTCGAAGAGACTGGCACAACATGAGATGCTGCCAGGCGTGGCAGACCCCGGAGTAGCCGTTCTGCAGAGAATATTGCTGCTGTAGCCGAGGATGTCCTGGAAGCGCCGTCGACATCGACCAGACGACGTGCCACGCAATTGGGTATCAGTCGACGGTCTTTACAGCGAATTTTGGTACAAGATTTGAAGATGTTTCCGTACAAAATCCAGACGGTGCATCAGCTGTTACCACCAAGAGGAAGATGATTTTTCATCAAAAATAATCATGAGTGATGAGGCCCATTTCCATCTTAGCGGGTACGTAAATAAGCAAAATTTACGCTTCTGGGGCACTGAAAATCCGCGTGTAACCCACGAAGAGCCATTACACCCGCTCAAAGTCACTGTATGGTGTGCTGTTTCCGCTGAAGGAGTCATCGGACCTTTTTTTTTTGAAGACGTCGCGGACCAAACGGTTACTGTGAATGGTGAGCGCTACAGAGCAATGATCAACGAGTTCTTTTTGCCGCAACTTGATGAATTGGAATTGCCGGAAGTTTTGGCCAAAGTGATGGAAAATGCCATAAAAACGGCTCAAATGGCAATCAACTGTGGCGGCGGCCATTTACATGACATCATATTCTCGACTTGATGTAAGAAAATTAAAAGACCAAATAAAAATAATCCACAAGAAGAATCAAAGTTTTTCATTTTTTTTTTTATTACAGCCAAAAAACATCGCAAGGTTACTTTTGCGCCACCTTACTATACATATGCACATAAGTGGCAACTGATGCTCTTTATGTTGTAACAACATAAAAACTTAAGCTCAAAAGGCAGTCCTTGGTCAACACATCTATAGGAAGATATACAAAAAATTAACCTTTCTTTGCATTTAATATCACATTTTGATTTCAATGTTTTATTGATTTGTTTCAATACTTACTCATTCTTATTTGCTTCCACGTTAATCGTTTGTGAGGTCAAAGCATGTATGTATATTGCCTGAAATATCTTAAAAGAAGACCAAACGTGTTGTTATTGCGTTATTTTGTTTGAAAATTGATCTCACATTTATAAGTATACTCGTACGCACCTGATCTGGCGATAGTGAACTACCTTCTGTTTTATTGCATTCTTGATTGGTGGTACTGCGTTTGGTTGTGCAGGTAGCATGAAAATCTCCTAACAATCTAACCCGATTTAACATATCTATATAACAATTTGTATGAATTAGATGTTATACAAACTTTTACTAATATAAATCAGTCCAAAGAAAGGAAGTATAATAGATGTACACAAAGTTCAACTTACCGGTGTCAACTTTACCACAAACGTATTGTTTTGTGAATGCGCGACAAACTAATTTTATCTATTTGTCATTTACTCCATTCTTCTATTCCTTTTCCTTGACATTCCTATTTAAAAAATGTTGCTGTTGCTCGCATGCCACCACCGTGTACAGTTTCGACTTGGCTGATTGGTTCTTCAGTGCACTAATTGGCCTATGAGTATATACATTTTTGTACGAAAGATGTCCCTACGCTTTTGTTCATACGCTGAATCCGATTCAATTCCTGAGCATCCAAAACATCCATGAAACCAACATTTTGTTTCAACGAGAAAGCGAACGGCGCTACTTGCCATACAGCCCTTGAAATAATTATTTTACTGCGTCGTTGTTTCGGTGAGCAATATATTTCTCGTCTCGGACCAGTAGATTGGCCACCAAGTATGTGTGATATCACATCTTTGGACTATTATTGTCCAAATGCTTTGTGGCTAAACCAACTTCGATTGTAGTATTGGAATCCAACATTATTCACGAGATACCGACCGAAATGCTCCAGTGGGTCATTAAAAATTGATGTTTACAAATGGCCGAATTACGGCGCAGTTGCGGCTAACATTTTAAAGTGATTATCTTAAAAGAAAAGAATGCCATGAATGGTTCTACACAAAAATAATAAAGATTGCTCAACCAATTTGAATTTTCGTTGTTTTATTTTAATTTAGAATCCGACACCTCCAAATTGATTATCCCTTAAATTTTTTCTAATGAGATAAAAGGCCTCTTCTATTCGCCACTTCTCTGCTCGATTAACTTGACGAAACATTTCCGTGTGGTGCAACAACAAAGTGATCGAGTGAAATTAGCTGCTAGCGTTGCTAATATATGTATGTTCATTTATACCATTCGCCACTTACTAACACTTGCCGAAAAGAAGAGGCCTACAATTTATTAACTATTCTAGCAATTCTAGCAACTAGCAATACTATAAAGATGAATATCTGTACGTTGTAAGCGCATCACTACGAAACGACAACACCAAATGACGTACAAATTTTTATACATTCATATTTTCACCCAATGAAGGTTATAGGCATATTTTTATGATGGAACTCCCTTCCCACAGCCCCCAGGCCGCGCCACCACTCTCATTCGTCACTAATAATCCAATATTTGCTTAAATTTAATCTAAAAAATCTTAGTTTTTCCTATTTCCCACTATTTATAGCCCACTCTAGACTTCATAATCCGCATAAGCTGTTTGACGGTTTCTGATTGGTTGTTTTGATTTTATTCAACGAGGCATAGCAACGGATGCCGGGTATTGTAATATAATATTATGGTTATCAATAAAAAATTATTTTCCATGAAATTATTGTTTGGAATTCTTTTAAATACATATCCTAAATCCCTCGAAACTACTCCTACGCGAGCGGGGCCGCGGGTTAAAGCTAGTTTTTAATAAGTTCGAAGAATTTTGGGAAGAATTTTCGAAAAATTTGTTGAAAACAAACGAAAAGCCGAAATCAAACCACCTGTTTTTATTTGAACGCGTCTTTGCCAACTCTCGACAAAATTATAAATCATGGACGAATAAAATAAGTCCTTATAAGTCTCTCTTGAAGCGTGTCCCAAGTATGGTGCAGACGCGCCTGCATAAGCCAACATTCGATTAGGCGAACCTTAGAGTGTTTGAGAGAAAAGATTTTTAGATCTTTGCAATGTGACGGGCGCGAATAACGCGAACGATAAAATAATGAGCTGTATGACCTTTATGGCGGTAAAGACATATTGCAGGGAATAAAGATCCAGCTGCTCCACTAGCTAGGCCAGCTCCAGCTCTGAAAGCGTTCGAAGCTGTACTTGCTGGTGGTAGAAGAGGAAGAGCAAACCCTTCTTTACGTTAGAAAGGTCAGGTGGAGAACGTTTCGGCTTCACTTGGAGTGCTCAACTGACAGTCGATTGGCAGGAGAAAGAAACGGTTGGCGCGTTTTGCTAAACTCCGTCAAATTGGCAAGTCAAGAAGAAGGAATGTCTTTATTTTTACAATAAGATGTGGATTTAATTTGGTTTTATTAAAAAGCAAGGCTTTTTTGTTTTACATATTATATTTTTTTTATTAACATTCAACATAATTTTTTTTATTTTATAAGCACATACATACATATGTAGTTGTATACCTGTCTTTTTGTAAGCTTTCCTCACCTTTTTTAAATAAGGTATTGTATGAAATTTTTTAAGATCATCGGCCTTAAGAACCGCGCTGTTAGTTCTGCCTTCTCCAAACTGGATAAAGAGGCAAAGCGAATGGGTCTGGTGGTGAACGAGGACAAAACGATATACCTCCTGTCTTCAAACAAATAGTCGGCGCACTCGCGTATCGGCACCTACGTCACTGTTGACAGTTATAATTTCGAGGTTGTAAAAGACTTCGTTTGTTTAGGAACCAGCATTAACACCGATAACAATGTCAGCCTTGAAATCCAACTCAGAATCTCTCTTGCCAACAAGTGCTACTTTGGACTAAGTAGGCTAGTGAGCAGTAAAGTCCTCTCTCGACGAATAAAAGTAACACTCTACAAGGCTCTCATCATACCCCTCCTAACGTATGGCGCAGAAGCTTGGACGATGACAACATCCGATGAAGCGACGCTTGGAGTGTTTGAGAGAAAGATTTTGCGTACGATTTTTGGACCTTTGCACGTTGGCAACGGCGAATATCGCAGACGATGGAACGATGATCTGTATGAGCTTTACGACGACATAGAGATAGCGCAGCGAATAAAGTTCCAGCGGCTACGTTGGCTGGGTCATGTTGTCCGAATGGATACAAACGCTCCGGGTTTGAAAGTATTCGAGGCGGTACCAGCTGGTGGTAGCAGAGGAAGAGGAAGGTCTCTTTGCGTTGGAAAGATCAGGTGGAGAAGGACTTGGCTTCACTTGGTGTTTCCGGCTGGCATCGGTTAGCACGAGAAAGAAACGACTGGCGCGCTTTGTTGAATTCGGCCAAAATCGCGTAAGCGGTTATCGCGCCAATTAAGAAGAAGAAGATTGTATGAAAACTTATAATTATTTAAATATTTTAAATACGTTTTAATATTTCAGAGAGGGTTCTATACAAAAGCAAAAATGAAGCCTGACCGTTAAGCAAAAATGGAATTCAAAAACTTTGCTCCTTTCATCATGGAATTGGGAATGGTAATTTTTTTTTTTTAACTTTTGTCATAGTTAAGACTTTGATAAATTTACTCGAAAGTAGTCTTTCCTACTGCAAATAAATTTAAACTCGATGGACCTGATGAGTTTAATGGGGTTGATGACATTTAGTAAATCCGCTTACGGCAGTAACAACGACATTTTTCAAAGAAAAATTTTCTCAGTGGAACTCTGATGTTGTGCCGCGTTGTTAGTACTCTCAGAAAACCCGGTCTTCACTAGGTCTCGACTACAGAAGAGTGCCGAAAAACTGTTACCATAGAAAATATTGCGTCTAGGAAAACAATGCAGTCTGACATGCAACTCGTCGCACTTTAAGTTGGTTTCGGAACCACAAGGATCCTTAATATTTCTCAGTACTATCTATCTAAATAATATGAAAAATATGTGGCGTTAAAAGGAACTTAAACTAGACGAGTCCAAATGACATGTCAAAGGTGTTCATAATTAACTTAAAGGTTTGACGAAATGGGATGCTATACGCTTGAACAAAATTGGGAAATATTGAAAACCTATTTCCAAAGTGGTGAGTCTTCTTCTTCTTTTCTGATTTTCAAGCAAAATTGTCGGATTTGGGGCTCAGAAAATCCGCACGTTACTGTAAAGAAGCAAGTGCATCCACAACAAGTCACTGTTTGGTGCGGTTTTTGGTCTGGCGGCATCATCGGACCATTTTTTTTCGAAAATGAGCGAGGAGCCGCGGTTACAGTAAATGGCGAGCCTTGCCGTGACATGCTCAACGAGTTTTTGTTTCCAAAAATTGAAGAGGATGACATGGACGACATTTGGTTTCAACAGGACGGTGCAACTTGCCACACTGCCAAAGTTACACTCGAACTCTTGGCTACCGTTTTTGAAAACCGAATAATCAGCCGAAATTCCGATATCAATTGGCCGCCTCGGAGCTGTGATTTAAGCCCGTTGGACTATTTTTTGTGGGGAGCCGTTAAGGACAAATGCTATGCGAACCATCCAGAGACGATTGATGCTTTAAAACACGAAATCGAAGTTGCCATTCATGAAATTGAAGCCCAAACAATCGAAACTGTGCTTAAAAATTGGGTTGCTCGAATGGCCTATTTTAAAGCCAGTCGTGGCAGTCATTTGAACGATATTACTTTTCATTCATAAATGACAATGTTCAATCTTCAAAATAAAAATAAAAGTTTGAAAAAATATTGATTATATAGCCGATTCAAAAAGCAAATTTTCCATGGCCCACCCTATATATATAAATGGCGCGTAGTCTCTGTTTGGGTGTTTAGCCGAGTTTCTTCTGCTATTTGTGCCGTGCGTCTTGATGTTGTTCCACGAATGGAAAGACCTACAGTTTAAGCCGACTCCGAACGGCAGATATTTTGTTTTGTTTATGGGAAGCTTTTTCATGGCAGAAATACACTTGGAGGTTTGCCATTGCCTGCCGAAGGGTGACCGCTAGTAGAAAAATGTTTTTCTTCATTTTGGTGTTCGCCGAAATTCGAACCTACGTTCTCTCTGAATAACAAATGGTAGTCACACACAATCAAAAAATTGAAAATTCATAAAAGTGCCTTGAGTAAATAATTACCGAAATTTTTTAAAATCTTTATTCTGTTGGAAGTTTGCGCTTTTCGGAACGGCGCCGTTTACTTTTATGTACATATGTATGCATGTGTCATATTATCTAATAATAAATAAAATATGTAGTTGTTGTAAACAATTTCATGAAATGCTTTTGGTCTATTTGATTTACTGGCTGATTATACGCATATGAGAATTCACCAATGAATAGCAAAAAATTAACATTTATACATACAAATGCCCCATATGCCCACACACACATAGATACACATATAAATCTTGCAATGCGTGTTTGTGTTACCCGTTTGCAGTGTTAAAATTGATGGGTTGTACATGAAAAACATGAAATACTCCGTATTTGGCCTTCTCACATTCTGTTGCTTCCGTAATGGGCCGTTAACATGCAACAGCCAACAAACACAGCAAGAAATAAAAGTACACATATAACAAAAAAATAAAAACGCTGAAGTAGCATCAGCAAATGAACAAAGCTGGCAAACAAACTTGAAAAAAAAAACAACAACGTAAACGCCATAACATTATTTGCGATGTCAGCTCTTGCGCTCATGTTGCCCCAACCTTTTACACTTTCCGTCCCCCCTTTGCATGTGCTGAATCGCTGTGGCGACATAAAAGAGGTCGGAAAAGAAAAAACAAAATTTTATAAAAAGTTGACGACGACGAGTAACTGAAAATCGCAAAGTTGGGAAAATACTCGTACATACAGGCTATAGCAATGTGTGCTGACTTTGTAGAGTAACAAAAAATGAAAATGTTCAGCAGAAAATGCGAAGCAACTTGAAGCGAATTGGTTGAAGTGAAGTAACGGCGGCGAAAATTTAAAGCAAAAGTCAGCACAGAAACAAAAAGAGAAAACAAAAGAAGTAGGAATAAAAAAAAAACAATCGTGAATGAAAAACAAAAGCAACGAAAAAGTAAACGTCGATTGGGGCCACAAAGAAAACAATCCCACATTGTTTGCACGCAATTGAAAGGCAAATCTAGTAAGAAAAACGAAATAACAGCACGTACGTATATGTATGTACGAACTTAGCAGACAACAACCACATAAATAACAAGACTAAATGCAGCTACAACAATACCGAATACTAGACAATCAAAATAATAACGTAATTCGTTCATGTTGCTGTGTGTGCGGAACGATTGGAGCGCAACGACGTGAAACGAACATTACACGACACGATGCACACACGAACGATACTCAGGCAAATGTGGTTATGCAAACTGCTTGGCTCATTTACAATATAATTCAGCTACGGCCTTTCAAGTAGTTGGGAACAAAGTGCCTACTAAGGATGATTCAGGAATCTCTAGGTCTATGTTTGTTTGTGCGCACACATTTGTTCCGAATGTGTTTCACCAAAAACCGAGAGTTCAGGCGCGCTAAAGCGTCACGTCTGCTTCTCATAATTTTTCCCGGATCTCTTTGACTTTATTAAGCAAATAACACATGGGTTGAAAAGTCCCGGGCCTGACCCATACATGGCACTAGTTTTATTGCATTCACCTCTTTTTCATTTAGATTAGTACCCTTAAAAAGACAGCTGTTAAAATCGTAAGATATTCTTTCACATGCAACGCGTGAATTGGAGTGGGGTTTTACTTTTTTTCTGGGAATTTATTTTAGTCCTCTCTGAAGATTCGGAATCTCCAACTCGTTTTGCAAATAGTTCGAGATAATTTCATGTCATGTAGTCCTACTTATTTTTTTTTTTTTTTTGACGCGTCTCTAAGTAAACATTTAATTTTTTATACAAAAGTTGGAAGTAATGAAATTAAGAGTAGAATAAAAATACAAATTCTGTAATTTGTCCATTAGCACCAAGTGTGAGAAATTCTAGTTAAGTCGGAGTTTAAATTTTAATTTCAGGCCGACAAGCCCGAAAGCCCGTCAAGTTCTTGGAATTCATCTTGCCATCCGTTATTAGATGGTCACTCAGGATTCTTTTACATTTGTAAGTTTCTTGTACTTTCAATCTCCTCTCTCCATCATCAGCCGGAACGCTCGTAACCCAAAGTGTGCAAATGTCGCCATGTGCAATGGAATTATAATTTTCCCTTCGAAAAAATCATACGACCTGGCAAATTTCTAACTGTTTTATGTATATAATATATGTTGTAAGCATTGAAGTACTCTCTTTCACTTTTTAATTAATTTCTATATATGTACTTGTATGTATTATACAATTATATATGTATTATTACAATTACATATGTATATAAAAATGTTGTTTCTAATAACAGCAAATGGCAAACCTCCGATTGTATTTCTGCCAAGGAAAAGCTCCCCATTAACAAAACAAAATATCTGCCGTTCGAAATCGGCTTAAAGCCCTACAATAACTCTATTCAAGATCCCTACACTTTTTGGACAACATTAAGACGCACCCCACAAATTGGATGAGAAGCTCGACCAAACACCCAAAAAGGGTGTAAATATATATACATATACTCGTATTAGGAAAATGTAATTTTTTTTGTAAATATTTGGCCTTTGAAAACAGTTTTGTGATTACAGTTTTAACGTTTAAATTAAAAAAATTTGTCTTTTAAATATTATCAATTAAAGTTTCACCCCTAACCAAAAGCTTTAGTGAATTAGTTATACCTATGCATGTTTCGTTTCATCTCCATCTCAAAATATTGTAGTTACTATTTTTGAATTGGTGGTAACGCCATACCAAAATAAGACTAAATTAAAATTTCCTCAAACGTCATTCCTGTGTTACTTATATTGCAATACTTATTTGATTTAGTTGTATTTAATTAGATTACATTTTTTAGATAGGTGGCAGTCCATTTCAAAACTATGTCTGCATTAATACTTTCTGAAACACTTTTCAATTTAAATCGATGTTGTTATTCGCATCGATGGGCTGCCGCAATCTAGTTTTTATGCCTTTTCCACAAAAATGCATATATAACATAAGTATGAACCGTATGCGCCAGCTTTTATGAAAACATTGAATAACTTTGAAAAAAAAAACAACTGATTTGTACTGAATTGACATATCGAAAACATGTATGTTGAAATCGATCGGTTCTTAATGATGGACGGTGACTCGTACTTCAACATGTTCTACAACAACATTTTTTTAACAACATTTTTGAAGTGAAAACTTCTTTAGAATCGTTGGGAGTGATTTGAGACTCGATGAAACGAAAAAGCGACACTAAAACGACACTATGTTGATATACGTATATGTGTGTGGCTGTGTACTGCTGAGCCACGCTAGTATAGTGAGTATTGTAGTATGTATACTACACTGCCTATTACTTGCTTTGGTGTTTAGTTCAAGCGTCATACGTATGTATGTTTGTATGTATGCTAGTACGTATGTGTGCGCGCCTGCGTATTACGGAGCCACGGTGAGCGAGAAGGCATTATGCATACCTACCACTACCTAATATTTGCTTAGACCAAGCGTCCTACGAATGTTTGTGTGTATGTTAGTACGTCTGTGTAATATACGCGTTACGACGCTCATAATAGCAACCGCGTGTGCTGTATTGCGTCCGGATTTTATATATTCGTAAATATTTTCATTTTTAAATATTTACTGCAATTGCAGGCGGTGTTGCAATATACCACAATCAAAATGACGGTGCTCGTATTGTAACTCCACAGATAGATCTGAATGCACAGCAACTAGAATACTGTCTGTTCAGCTCTCTAAAGTGGGAGAAATATGTGCATGCGAAACCAGATTGAGCAATGGAAAAACAGTTTTAATTGTGGCAATTTATATTTCACCGAATCAATCAATAAATAGCATCACGGAATTCATTCACGAAAATTTAATAAAGTATACACCAGAAGTATCGCGGATACTTAGAAAAGATTACGATAAAGTTCCAATGATTTTAAGGGGGGAAGCTGGTCTAGAGCGCAAAAAATGGGCATATTTTATGAATTTATTTTGACTCAACAAAGGAATCAATCGAAAATCTGTGAAATAGGTTTAATAATATAGCTTTCATGGTACAAATACAAAATTTTTCGTCTGAATTAATTTCAAAATGGCCGCTGTCCAGCAGTTCTCCTAAGGCGCCTTTTTTTCTAGTGGGTCCATTGCCGAAGACGTAAACTCCTTAATTTTTGTCCTGGATCAAAAAATAAAATTTTTTTAGTTTCTATATAACAACAGAAAGAGACGTACGTAGGATTTTTTCGATATTTTGTTTTTTCGCGAAATGGTGCACGTTTGAACAAAAAGTTACAATTTTCACTATAAAGAACGACATAAAATTGTTGATTAAAAAAAAAACTATGTAATATAAATAAAAAGTCCTACGTACGTCTCCGGAGAAAGGTATTTCGAATGTATTGTCAAAATTTCGTAAGAATCGGTAAAGATTTGTTCGAGTTATGTCTTCGGCCAGTTTAAAAAAGTGATTTCGAGAAAAACGCGTTTAAAGTTGTAAATAGCGTTCGGGGCATACCTGCGAGGCACTGCCGTCGAATGAAAAATTTGGGCATTTAGACATTTTTGCTGGCATCCCTCATTTGGTATATTATTTCTAAGACCCTAAAGCACCGATTTTTTCAAAATTCTAGACCAGCTTCCCCCTTAAGTGGCGATTTTAACGTAAATTTTGCATTGGACACAGCGGTTCCCTTAGTTGACTTTCTCAATACAACATTCAATTTAAAAATGTGTAACAATCGCACTGAATCGACAACACGATCAAAAACAACAATTGACGCGGTATTTCAAAGATATGTTGACAACATTGAAACCAAAGCATTTGTATCATATTTTAGCTATCATAAGCCACTCGTATCATTTGTTGAAATTGAAAACATTGAGGATGAATAATAATAAAATGAAGAAAATAAAATATGAACTTTATAGCAATATTATAATGAACCTATAATTATCCCGCTCCTAATGCTGATTTCGTCTCATTCTCTCTCAGCTTGTTTTACGCAAGGTTTCACTTCTATCGCGTCTAACCGTTAGACTGGTATTTTTTTTTTATATACACATACATGTAAGTGCAATTCAATTTAGTTGGAAATTTTCAAAAAGAAACAAAAAAACAAAATAAAATGTTATTCAAAAGAATTCGTGCAAAGGAAATTTTCTCTTCATAAAATTTATCTGCATCAAATTTTAAATTGGTATATTTTTTCTGTCCTTATGCCAGTTTTGATATAATATGCCCTATGTTATGTCCGAGATTACCGACTAGTCACCAATTAACCATTTAGTAGTTCACCAGCTCCATTCAGTATTTTCGGAGATTAGTGAGTTCAAACATACAAAAAGACAGACAAGTATTCTAAAAATAGGCCAAATATATTCTATTACACTCCCTACATCATCTTCGGCCATACTTTTAAATAATTCTTCAATGTACAGGCACGAGTATAGATAGTCGCGGCATATCCATTTTTCAAATTTAAATGGTAGGCGCCATAGATTTTGCTAATGTTAAAAAAATAATTGGCGCGTACATTTCTGTTAGTTATACTTATGTACGTCTTGATGTTTTCCACATATGGCGATACCTACAGTTTTAAGCCGACTCCGAACGGCAAATGGTTCTTTATGAGGAGATTTTCCACAGCAAAAACGCATTATAAGGTTTTCCTTTGCCTACCGAAGAGGGACCGCTATTTTCTATATTATTTTGCTGTTTAATGCACAGAGTTTCGAAACTACGCACCGAACACATTCGGCTACGGATAATGTTATTTGAGTTAGGACTATCGCTTATATATGTACTTATATAAGGGGCAACCCTGCCACTATCCTATACATAGAGAGTCAAAGCCTCTATCAGTATATCCAGTACCTACATTGTTTCTATAAAATAAACCTCCGTTAGATCTACAGCTATCGAGTTTCGACATTTAGCTACTGATACTCGTATCGATAGTTCCTGCAATGTGATAGCAAGCGATTTATACTTTATTTAAGTACATTAGTGCAATATAGTATAGGGTCCGGCTCTCGAAGAGTAACCAACTGACTGTTAGTTGGCTAAATGACTGGCCAGAGTATTGTTTACAAGCACGTGGGAGCATTTTTCCAAGAGTAAATGCGAAAAAAAAAAATCCGTAATGGATTTCAAACGTTTCAATAGGACTCGGCACCGTCTCACAAAGCTGGAGTGAACCAAGAGTGGCTAAAAAACAATTTTCCGAATTTCATAACGTCCACACAATGGCTCTCAAATTCACCAGACTCAAATCCGATGGATTATTCTCTTTGGGCCATTTTGGAGAGCAGTCTGAACTAAGAGATTCACCAATCTCGAGGCGCTGAAAAATGCCATTGTCTGCGAGTGGGCCAAAATACCTGCAAGTGCCACTCAAGGCCATAGTCGAGGCAAAAGTTTTGTATTATTTTCACATTTCACATTTTTTACTTTGAATTGAATAAACGTAATTTTCCAAACTAAATTTGGACGCTGTACATCTAAACAAACTAATTTTTTGAAGTTTTCGAATTAGATATTTTTTAATACATTTTAAAATACATAGTAAATAAACGGTGATTAATTCGGCCATCCATAAACACCATAATGGCTCGCTGGAGGACTTTGCTCGGTATCTCGTGAATAACTTTAGTAATATTGGCTTCCAATGCCTCAATCGAAATTGGTTTATCCACAAAACATTTAGACTTTACATACCCCACAAATAAAAGTCCAAGGTATGATATCACACGATCTTGGTGGCAAATCCACTGGTCTGAGACGAGACGAAGACGCAGTAAATCCATTGTTTAACGGGCTATATGGCAAGTAGCGCCTTGCTAGCGTTTTGCTGGAACTAAATGCTGCGGAGATCAGCGTCCGCTGTTCACTGTTACATTGACGCTATCCTCGTCTTTGAAGAAATATGTACCGATGATTCCTCCAGCACAGAGGGCCCACCAAACGGTTGTTTTCAATCGATGTAAAAGGTGTTCTTGAATGCCTTCGGGTTGCTCTTCAGCCCTAAAATGGCAATATTGCCGATGGTTTGCCCAATAGTGCATTCGTTATGAACACTTTTCCCGGAGCGTTGATTTTCGTAATACAAATTTTCTGAAATAAAAAAAAAAAACACATTTGAGGAAAAACTCAATGCTAATGTACAATATGTATACGTCAAAGATCATTAATTATTACTCCGACTATTGCCACGAACGAATTACAACTGAATAAGTCCTACAATCTTAGTTGCCATGTTTTTGCAAAAAGTAAAAGTAGATCATAATGCAGGAAGGTACAAATATTTTTTTGTTTTTGTTACTGCTATTAAAATTAATTATATCACACAACCAAATTGTAAATAAACTTAGTTAAGGCCCGACTTGACTCCATCTATTCTTAAATGCCATTATAAATAACAGCACTTCATCTTGGGTGACCTATTATAATTGATTTATGAGTTAATGTATTCCTAAAACTATGCACTTATAAATAAAAGTCACATCTAGCTCCCTTATCAATTGCAGTAGTGTAGATAGTTTTTATCAAGCTCCCAAGAAAGAGTGTGGATCTCTTCATTGCACCTTTCTAGAAAAGCGAATGGCCCCTTTTTAAGGGGCGGGAGAGAAAAAATCTAACAACAGGTGGCGAGGTTGTAAGCCATATAATTATGGGATTATGATAATTTATAATCTTCTAGAAAGTACGAAGTTAGGGATTTATTTACGTAATTAATGTGTATCAAATATTCTTTCGGCCTACAAAAATTGTAAAACTGTCTTCGCGGATGGAAATTCGAAATCTTGTACAAAGTTTGAAACTTGGATTAACGGCGCCTTTATTATAAAATGAAATAAGTTTTTATAAAAAATAGTTTAAACTAAAATTAAATAAAATATTTAAATTAATTAATATTCAACACTGGTCTAAATGTTGAGGTGCTATATTTTATTTCGCGGACTGTATGTGGCATCAGGTCAGGTTAGGTTGAACTGGTTGACTTGACTGGTTCGGTTCATAGCGATACCAGATGTAGCTCATTAGTTATTCGTTTTGAAATAGTCCCCACTTATGGTGCCTGTTTCTTTTGGGAATTTAAGGAGACCAATCCGTCAAACTGTGGTGCCACCAAATATGTGTTTTAAACAAAGCAGAACACCCGGAAAGGAGATGCTCTATAGTTTTCCTTGAGCTCTGCTTCTCCTACATGATCTTCATTACTCGCTCTCCGAGGTTCCTATCTTATAAGCACACGCTGCTACTGGGCTATGTCCCGTCAGCACGCCTGTCATAGTTCTACAATCTCTTCGTTTTAGTGATAGTATACAATATGCGGGATCAAGTTTATGACCTATGTTTATCACCTATGAGGTACTGTAATGAAAGCTCCAAATGGCGTCGGTTTCCTGGTTGGGTTTCAATTGGGTAAGGCCGTTTATATTTATTGAGATCACATGGATTAGTTGAGTTATGGTTGAAAGATATTTAATCATTTCAATAAATTCTATAAAACCCCACTTCAACTTTTCCTTTCCTACTTTGCTCGTTAAAGAAAATCATCAGGTTAAGCGAAAAAGTCAATGGAAATACACTCACACAGAGGAAAAGAACAACGAAAAGAAAACAGCAAATGGAATAACAGATGAAAAAGCAGAAATTCTCCCTTCAACTTGTTGCCTGCTCCTCTTTCTCTATCCGGCACAGATTATTCATAGTACATAGACTTAAGCGTTTGCTTCGTTCTCATTTCGCACACACACAACAACAACCCAAATTCAGGCATAACAACACAAAACAGTCTAACTTCGCAATCCAACTTTCCAACACCTCATTTTACTCACTTTAGGCTTTGGGAGTTGAGAGTCAATGTTTGGCGCAACGGCAGCTTCAAAAGTGGAATACAGAAATTTCAAAGTTTCGCAATGAAGTGAGGATACGGTAAGGCAAGGCAAGAGGCAGAAGCAAAAGTTGAAAACGGGAGCAGCAACCACACAACAACAGCAACACATGCATTCGACAGCAGCAGTAGCAGCAGCGGTGGTGGAGGTAGCAGGGACGGAATCAATTTGACAAATGGCGTACAGTTAACGTCGCATAGCATCCCAGCATTCATGGCGCAATGGGTTGGGGAATGGGAGGGCAGTTAAGCTTATACTTTTACATACATACTTACGTTGTACTCATATAAAGTCGGAGCAAGCAAAAGGACAAACTAACAAACGAACAGTAGTGATGCCAACGATAGCTCCCCGCTGGGCTGCTGGGCGGTTGGGCCGCTATGTCAGCCGTGTCGGCCCAAAGCTTCAACCCATGGAGCTCGTCGCAATCAGCTCGTTTAATCGCACATTGGATTTGCCGAATGAGGCACTTTTACGAGAATGCGGCATGGAGCGTTTTTTGTGGCATACAACATACAAATACTTTCAAATATACATTCATATACATATACATGTACATATATGTTTATGCCGCATTCAAGTAACATGTTTCATGCGTACTTGTATTTTTTTTCTTTTTTTGGTGTTTTGAGCAAATCAAATGGCGAAAAGTTTTTCATGCTTGCTACATATGTATGTATATACGTATAGTGTTTGTACTTTTTGGTACTTTTGGGACACCCCAAGCGACTGAGTTGCAATTTGGCTGGAGATTTAAGTTTATGACGGAAATTAAATTCACTTCACCCTTGGCTAAAAATCGTGATGCGATAATTTTATTGCACCTACTTACCAACTCAAGCAAGCAATGGTGTGACGATATACTCTGAATAAAGCAAAATATATTAGATTTGGAAATGATCTCATTAATCAGTTCTTGTTTACTGATTGGGAGAATGAATTTTCAAGCGCCGGATACAGAAACTTAACTAAATGAGTATTTGCTCCTCGAAAGTGAGCAACGAGAAATAAGTGATTGTTCCACATATTTTTCCAAACATCTATCGAGCATTGACTTTAAATACTATAAATTCTAAAGCCTATTATATTTACATATTTAATAAATCAGTGCACTGTATCTGTATTCTATAATGAGGATAATATAAATTTCTCAGAAACCCTTCCATAAATACTACCAATCCAACAATACTACATCGATGATTTACTCGGCCACCAAGAAATTTTTAATTAAATATTTTATGAATTGCCTAACCTCAACTGACCAAACTGACAGGTCATGATATCGAATCTCCCTGCTAACTTTTCTTAAAACTTTAACACTTAATCCTTATCTAAAATTTCTAATATTAATATTGAAGAAAGGCGGACAATATTGTGAAAGTGTGAAGTCTAAATGATAAATAAATTTAGAATTTAATCTGCATTTGATGTCTACTGCATCGGCCGTAGGAATTTCGAGTATTTTTCAGAACGAAAAATGCTTTGGATACTCGTACAATTCTTATGGTAAGCATTTTTGCGTCTGAGAATACACCACATATCTCTTTCATATTTTGTCATTACTCTTGCCATCAATTATGTGACAAATTTTACAATGCATACGACGAGAAAAAACTCGCAAACAAAGTTTCGTTGTTTCTGCTTTTGTTCGTATGCATTGTCTAGTCATAAATTATACTCAGCTTCGTGGCAAATTTCGCTTGTTGGTGAGAGTTGTTCGCAATGGAGTGGGTAGCTAAAGAAAATAGCGTTGCAGTGATTGCATTACTTAAAAGTGCAAGTGAGATTTACGAATTGCTGAAAAAACTAAATATTTCGGGAAAGTTTGTTTACCGCACAATCAGTCGTTTATCCCAATCTGAAGTGACAGACAGAACAAGAAGTGGCCATCCTCGCGCGGTTCGAACCAGTGCAGCCATAAAGGGCGTTCGAGAAATAATTCTCAGAAATCCTCTTCGAAAGCAGAAAATCATGTCCAGGGAGATTAATGTATCGAACAGACCCATGTCAAGACTAATTAGAGATGATCTCCACATGAAAGCCTTCGCTCAACTGGTTATCTTTCCACAACGCGCTTGAAGAAAAGGCCAGCAAAATACTCTTTTCACAGATGAGAAAATTTTCGTTGCTGAAGAAGTTTTTCAATAAGCAAAACGACAAAATCTATGCTAAAACTTCTATAGACGCAAAAAATGTTCTACCAAGTGTTCAGTGAGGCCACCATCCAGCCTCCGTAATGGTTTAGTGAGGAGTGTCTTGCGAAAGTGTTACATCTCTTCATTTTTGCGAAAAAGAGGTTAAGACCGTGGCAAAAGTGTACCAGGAAGATGAGATGTCTTAGAAGGCGTGGTGAAGCAGTTAATCAGTATCCTCTTCAATGGAGAGCGTTGCATCTTCCAGAAAAATTCCGCCCAGCGCAAAAGGCAAAAAGCCACCCAGCACTGGCTAAAAAAACAACATTCCTGTGTTCATTGCCGCAGAAGATTGGCCGTCTGGAAGTCTAGATATGAATCCATTGGAGTACAGTTTGTGATCAGAATTGGAGAACATGGCCCGTCAAAGACCTCACAGAAATATGGAGAGTTTCAGACAATCTTTGGTTCGAGCAGTGACGTCAATAGCTATGGAAACCCTACGTGCTGCAATAGTTGAATGGCCTAATCGTTTGAAGGCTTGTGTAAAAGCAAATGGTGACCATTTTGAATGAAAATTTAAACTGTTTTTGTTTTTAATATTGACAAGATTAAATAAAACTAACATCATTAAAAAAGCTATTATAATTTTATAAGTATCTATAACGGACTTAACTTGTAACAGAACTTATGGCTGTACTAAATATACACAAAGATGTGTACATATATTTCTGTTGACGGATGAGAATGGAGTTGCTTGAAGAGTATTATATTTGAACTGACAATTATAGCCTTGTGGTTATATGGAGACCCCTAGAACCTGTGCCGCGAATAAGCTGATAAGGGAATTAACCAATTTATTACGTATCTTCTTTTATGGTGCGTAACCACATCGAATACATTTGGGAGTAAAGCCCCAGTTGCTCTCTATTCGCTGCACGATGTCTATGAACTCATGCAACTCAACTTGTGATCATAAACACTCCTGCGCCACACAAATGGACAGCATGATGAGAAATTTATGTGGTTTTTGCTTGTCAAGAGAGGACTTTACTACTCAATTACCCACTTATTATAGTACAGTAATTGCTGTTAAATGATGTTTTCAGTTAGATTTCATAGTTGGGCATTATTGTACAATAGGTGCTAATACTGGTTCTGAGGATAACGAAGCAAAATATAACTGTTAGCTGTCACGTGGGCGTTGAGACCCGAGTGCTCAGACTATTTCTTAATGACAGGATGCATTGCATTATTCATTACTTTACCTCCAGATGCATTCACTTCGCTTCTTTAACCAGTTTAGAAAAGTCAGAAGGCCGAGTTGTGTAGGCCAACGAAGTTAATGTAGTCGGCATATGCCAAAACTTATACGTACATGATACAGCTCGGAAAATCTTTTCCAGCATCAGTGGAACATCGGACATATCAGAATTTAATCTAATTCTCATTTCGTGGTGTCGGAAGGGGCACTAAAATCGATAAAGGTATGAGTTGTGTCAATTCTTTTCTTAAGCCTTTTTCAGAATTTGACGCGTTCTGAATATTTGGTAGATTTACCATGCCTACAGTAATATTGGAAGGCTGATTTCGGAAACTGCGAGATTTAACCTCTTGTGAAAGGTATGTCACTCACCTCAACAGGTACTTGCCGCCAGCGCTTCGTCAGCTTCTGCAACTTGGTTGTTCTGTAGCACAGCTAATATGATATCGATATGGGTTCCGTCTTAGTCAAGTAACAGAACGCCAATTCGGTCGTTAGTGATTGTGGGATCGGGGTCTTCAACTTTTCTGCGATATTCACTGCTGCCACCACTCAATTGATTGGAGTCGTTTTCGCATCGACACCAAATGGCTCCAGAGTCTCCCGATTGAATCTTGGCCTTGTAGCCAAATTGTTTCTGTTCAGCGCCAACGTGGTGGCCCTTGTCGTATCAACTTATTTTTCTTCCTTGTGTTGTGAGATGCAAATCTTCAGTTGAACAAAAGTATGGGCAGATCTTATATTAACTACTACAATTTCGCATATCTACAGCACCGGCAGAGTACCTTCCGTCAGCCGCAATACTAAACATTGCGTGATTCATTGAGAGATCATTTTGTTCAGAAATCTGCTGCTCCACACGACTGTTATTAGCTTCAGTCCGCTGAAGGATATTTCGTCGTGAAGGCTGGATTTTCTGGCTGCTTCGTCAATTATCCTTTTCACTCTGACGGTGAAGTCATGAATCACGATTTATAGGCCGTGCATGATTGTACATAAGTACACCCTAAGTGCTTATGAAGTCGATCACCTCGTCCTCCTCTCCCATCGGGGCATGGGAAATGTTGAACAATCTCGTTTCAAAATGTCGGTAATGAGGCACTCTAAAAATCATAAGAAAATCGGGCATAAATAAGTGACATCCGATTTGTATGCAGCGACCCCACTAGCTCCCGAGAATTGATTTTTATGAGCTTAGCTCATATTTATTGCAATTCGATCGCAATCGCTGGGCTTTAAAGTGCTAACACCATTTCATTCAAAGTTGTTTATTTTTGCAATTTTTGGAACTTGTATGTACAGCTATTATAGTGTAAGATTCAGGTCCGGCTTTTGAAAAAAGGAGGGCTAAAACACCCAAAAACACGCTTTTATGGGTCTCCACACAATAACGTGTGAATTTCTGGCCCCATAATCATGTTCATCGCACAAAAATACACCGAAAATCAGTCTCATATAAAAAAAAAATTGAATTTTGCGGGCTTGGCTAAGTTGTAGATATTTAATGAAACTCCAAATGCAACTATTTTTGTCAAATTATCCCTAGTATTTCGATTCACCTATAAATTCTTTGATCCCCCTGATCCCATTCATTAAACTCCCTAGAAATGAACAAACTCCTATTTCGTTGATTCAGTAATCGAATTGAATAATGAATTTAATCTAAGAATTTATTTTAAACTATTTTCAAACACCAATTGAATCTAGTCCCAAAATAATATTTAAATCTCTTTATTATTTATGGGTATGTGTAGGTATGTGCATACGTATGTATGTGTGTGTTTTGTTCCTGTTGTTATTGGCAATCATTCAATATGACGCAGTGACTATTCGGTTGACACTCGAGCAATCAAACCCAAAAATAACCGATTACGTACGATTGTCCAACGGCCGAACACCAACAAACTCATGATTTTGTTTTTTTCTTTCGTTTGTTGTTTTTAATAAAAACTCGTATTAGGTGTTTTTATTGCTGAACAAATTCTTGATTTGTGTTGCTTATTGTAGTCGTTTTTGTTGGTATATATATTGTTGTTACTCTTGGATTTTATAGCATTAGTTGGTTGGCTGGGGTAATAACTCATTGGATTAAAATGGCGTCGGGTGAATGATGAGCGGCCGGCCGGCTATCGCCTGTTTGTGAGCCGCTTTGACTGCCTGTTTGGCTTAGCCTGTCCGTAGTTTGGTGGCTGGCTGTCAGGCTGCCTGCCTGCACAGCATGAAAGCCATAAAGCAGGGCGTGAGAGATGCAAACAGCAGCGAATGTAATGTGTAAGTATGTATGTATGTATATTCCCTCACTGTTATGTGTGTATGTATGTACATACATATACATGTATCATACTTGGTATTGTGCACGCTTTATGAGTTGCGGTGGGAAGGCAACCACAGGTAAAAAAGTATACATTTACATACATACGAGTATATCTACATATATCAAGCATCGGGCGACTGATGCGGGCAACAGTTGGCTCGCGTTTTGCTGTGGTCACGACAACAACAACAGCTATAACCAGATTACAATAAGCCAACATAGCTACATACATATGTGTGCATGTATGTGCAATCAAATCGCTTTGAAAGCAACAAAAAAAATCAATGTTGACTCGCATAAAATTAAATAAACCTGAAGCAATAATACACACAGGCATTGGTAGCGTTGCCGAAACCGCGAAGCAATTGCATACTGTTGAAGCAACGTAGTTGAAGCGCCACAACAAAGTGGCATTACGACCACAGTAGCCGCAACTCGAATTTTAGTCGTCCAGCATTCGTGGCATGAACGCAAAGGTAGCAGTAAAACCAAAAGCAACAACAACAACAACAAGAATAACTGCCACCACCAGTTAAATTAATGAAGTGCCCAAAAGAGAAGCGCATGCATGCTGTTGTTTGGGACTGACCCGCGGGTACGTCAGCCTTTTATTACAATACTGGTGATTGGAGTGTGTGGGTAGCATTGGACAGTGCGGAATTCGTTAGTGGCAGTAATTTGTGGGTGGGCTCTTGGCTGATGCGACGACGGCTTCCTTTGATACATTTTTTGTGGAATTTTTTCACGCACAAATACATATGCACGTTTGTGCAAATTATTTGTTTATTAAATTTTTCTCACAATTTCATTTATTCTATATACTTTTTTTAATTTGTTTACTATTTAATTTTTTATTTAATGTAGTTTTTTGTGGACAATGTGTGCAATGCGACTTTCTCAGCAATATTTTGAGCGTTTTCGAAAGGATAAAGTGGAGTTTGTGAATCGATTCATCATTACTGATGAGACTTGGATCTATATCCGTAATCCTAAATCAAAACAAGAGACTAAAGATTGGCGAGAACCTGGTTCTTCGGCTCCGAAACGAGTTCGTGTCCATAAATCGGCCAAGAAGGTATCGAACGGTATCAGTTTTTTTTGGATGCGAAAGGAATTTTGATTGTGGATTACTTGCACCAGTCCCTTTCCATAGACCAGTTGAAGGAAAAATTCGTCAAAAAACCTAGTTTACAAAAGAAAAAACTTCTTTTTCATCAAGACAATGGACCCTGTCAAAGACAATGGACCCTGTCATTTTGACAATGCCTAAAATCATTGAATTTAAGTTCGAATTGTTGGAGCACTTCCATCTGTTTCCAGACGTAAAACGTGGAAAACGTTCAAATTAGATCATAACAGCTTTGGAAGCGTATTTTGCAGAGCTTCGCAAAAATATTTGTGTATTGAAGCCAGTTGAATGTAAATTGTTGATGCATTGCCGGGCTATTATGTTTACATTATTATTTTCCGTGGTGTAGATTTTCTTTTGTTGTTACTTCTATGTCACTATCGTCTTTTAGATTTCATGCTGTGAAGTTTTCATCTGCGTTGCATATGCTATTGTATAATTGAGAGTTGTTTGCTGAGTTTTTAAGTATTTTCTAAGGTTTTGTATCTGAAAATTGTGTAAAATTGTTATGATTATGATTCTCCTTCCTCCTTATTCTTTTGGTTGGTGCTATATTTATTTTCATATCAAGGTTATTTAATTCTGTATTCGACCATGTAAGTACTCCGAACGTGTGAGTTAGAAGAGGTATGACACATGTGTTGATTGCCTGTAATTGTATTTTGTCACATCCTTCTATTACTTTAATGGTCCTCATAATTATGCTTACAACCATTCTTATCGGGTAGGATGGTTTGTTATTTGTTTTTATTCCATTTCATTTTATTACTTAATAATTTTTTTATTTATTTTATTGGGTTGGGGAATAAGTTCATAGTGTTTTTATATTTTCTTTTAATTTACAACGATTTGTTTTGCTGCTTGGCAAAGGGTAAGTATTCACTCGATAGAACTCTTTCTGCTCTACAAAACTATGTTAATTGTATTTTTAAGTTATTTAATTTTTTATTAATTTCGAGGCTTAGTAATGAAATGCCCAGGAGGCGAAAGACAACATTTTCAACACCTGCTCTTCTTTAATTTTCATCGAGGTCAAAAATATACTTAATCAGCCCGGCGAAGCAAAGAAAGGATTGGGTGGCTCCAGGAGATACGCGAAAGTCGAGAGTCAAGCCGGATCTTCATCTAAAGAGGATCATGATATGTGATGGGTGGGACTGGGGGGCATGGTGCACTGGAAAGTGCTCGAAAAGAATGCTACGGCCCAGAAGGAGCTCTAAATTGCCCAGCTACACCGCGTAAATGAGGCTATTCGACTCAAGAGGCCTTGACGATAACGCCAGACCCCATGTTGCACAAGTTGTTAAAGCTGCACTCCAAGAGCTCGAATGCGAGGTCCTTCAGCATTCTTAGTATTCTCTAGACCTTGCACAGTCCGATTACCATCTTTTCCGCTCCCTGTCAAACCATATAAAGGGCGTTACATAACAAGGTCGATAACAAAGAGGTCCTTAAAAACTGGCTCAACAACTTCTTTGACACCAGACCAGGTGGCTTTTGGCGGAACGGCATCAACAAAATGGTCGAGAGGTGGAAAGAGGTTGTAACCAGCAAGGCCGAATATATAATTGATTAACTTATTGATATAATTTTTTTTTTGTTTAAATAAAAAAGTCTTAGGTAAAAACGCTACGAACTTATTCCCCAACCCAATACTTTACTTCAGTTTAATTTTGTTATTTAATTTAATTTTGTTTATTATGTTCTATTTTTTCGTATTTTGCTAGTTTTATTTTTTATTTTATTTTTTCATTTCGTTAAGTTTTTTGTTTGATTTGTTATTTGATTTTATTTCATTCTATTTTTTATTTTACTTCTATTTTATTTAATAATTTAAAAATTACTTTATTTATAAAGGAAATTTTAAAAGACGCGCTTATTTGTTGCTTTAAAATAAAAGATGTAAAATTTTCGATTCTTTCCGGTTTCACTATTTTTTACACAAAGTACGGATCTTAAAAATTGTATGTAAATTTATCCAAGGTTGAATGAAGATTGCTCAGCAACATTTTGTGCTACAGCAGCAATATTCTCGACAGAATGTCCAGTTTTTGATCTGCCAGCTCATTGTTCCATCCTCGGCAGAACCAGTTTCTGGAAATTGTTTCACTAACCTTTGAATTGTCGACTCGAACGACTATTTAATCTCAAAGATCGACCATTTTCATAATCATTTTTCATTCATTTTAAGGCGTGGAAAATTGTGTATCTGCCTACTTGAGGAATGTCAAAGATAATATAAGGAAAGATACTGTCTAGGAATTATTCAGTACTGACATTTAGGAGTGACTTTTCAAAGACCCTTTATTACTTTATTTTAATTTAACTTTTTTATTTTTCCAATTTTATTTACTTTATCTTAGTTTAGCTGTTTTTATTTTATTTTTTTAAATTTTAAATTATGCCTTTTATTTCATTTTAATAACTCTATTTTTTGTTTAATTTTTTATTCGGTTATTTCCTTCTATTACTTTATTAGACTTCATAAATATGCTTACTTATCTAGTTGGTTGATTTATTATGTGATTTTATTTTATTCACTTTTCTTTAATTTTTTAAATTTGATTTTACTTAATTTTATTAATTTTTTTCTATATTTTATTTCGATTTTAATTTTATTTATTTTTTTATTTTACTTTTTTTTGTTTGCTTTGTAATTTTATTTCATTTTGTCCTATTTCTGCCTACATTTTTATTTCACTTTTATTTTGTTTATTAATTTAAAATTATTTATGTATATTACTTATTTTATTTAACTTTATTCTAATTTAATTACTTTATTTTACTTTATGAACTTTATATTTTGTTCAATTTTCTTATTTTTGTTTATTTTAAAATATGAATACGTGCATATATTTTTTTAACTGATTTATGTATTTTTCTTTAAGTTTTTATTTTATTTATTTTATTACTTCCTTCTATTAGTCCTCGTAAAAATGAAGAAGAATTCTTATATGATTGGTTACTTTGTTATGATTGATTTTATTATTGTACTTATTGATTTCATTTTATACTTTTTTTTAGTTTTTTATTTATTTATTTATATTTTTGATTTCATTTAATTTTAATTTTTTTTTAATTATTTGATTTGATTTGGTAAATTTTTTATTTTTTTTTCAATTACTTTTTTTTGTGTGTTTGTAATTTGATTTTATTTTATTTTATTTCAGTCTACTTTTTTATTTTACTTTTATTTTGCTTATTAAAAAATTATTTATTATACAATTTTTTTATTTTACTTTATTTGAATTTAATTGTTTTATTTCATTTATATATATATATATATATATATTATTTTATTAATCTTCATAAAAATGTTTACAAGCGTTCTTATCTAGCCCTTTTGTCATACTGAATAACTAAAAAATGCGGAGAAAGCAAATTTCGATATGAAAATGAGCAATAACAAACGGCAGCATAAATAATAACAAAAACAGCAAAATGTCTGCGACAGGGTGACATAACATAACAGACCCGTCAAAAACAGCTGCAGCAATTTTCTGCGTGGTGTTGTCTGACTGTCTGCATACTTGTCTGCAATCCATGAAATTGGAATATCATTCGCAACAATATCTCCGTACGTCTAATATATTTTTATACATACCTACATACACTCTTACCTACATATGTATGTGCATATCTTCGTCACGCCTTTGTTGGCTAAATTACAATATTTAATCTTCATGTCAGCACTGCAGCAATAACACTTGTAGATAAGATACTGTTGTGTATTTTTAGGAAGGTGACAGTTAAATATGTACATCCATTTATCTACATAAATATACCTATATGTATGTACATATGTTAATCGGCGGATATTTGCGAAAGACTCCTTAGTGAGTGGCTCACCGCCGCTACCGTCGGCGGTATGAAACCATTGTGTCTATAATCGTCGCGATTGGGGCGCGAGTGAGTGGCAAGCAGATATTCAAAAGTTTTTTGTTTACTTTTCAATCGCAATATTTCCCATTTATTTATTGCTAATGTACACAAAAGACAGTATTTGTTAAATTTTTAAATACTATGCAAACACACTCAGCCAAAGTGCGAAGGCCACGTTAATTTTTTGATGCTAAAAACTTAAATGGCAGTAATAAAACTCATATAAACAGCAGCTTTGTATTCGCGCAGATATGTATGTATATACTGCATGCAAATATGTATGCGTATACACACATGCGGTTATATATGTATGTAGAAATTTAGACGTTGGATGGAAATATTTGACAAATTTTTATATTTCGTCTGGTTTTTAGTTCTGTGGAGGCTATAAATAATATATTATCTGTTTAAAAAATATTCCAGTTCTCTACATTGTCGAGAATGAAATACAACGGCCCACTATTATTAAGTCAAGAACGTTGACAAATAATTTTTATGAGATTTTTTTCATACAGCGTTGAACGTTGTTTTGCGTCTGCTTTTGGAAAACACTTTTTGTATATTTTTGGTGCTGATACCGAATAAATATACGAGTATTAGCCAATTTACGACAAACAGGTTCTCTGGATTCTCGTGTAGCAAATTAATAATATTTTTATAACTTATTCCTTTATACAACGCATTTTTCTTTATTTTTCTTATAATGAGAAGAGATGCTAACGGGGCATCAATATTCCATAGCATATCAACTATGTTCAAACAGACTAATTAGCTGAGGCAATTGAGCTCTCCATTGCGTCACTGGTGGTTGGTTGGTTGGTTAAAGTGGTGATTCTTCCAGAATCCAACTAGCGCTTTCGCGCCATTTTGTTGCCACATCCTCGTTGCCAACTTGTATAACGGGTTTTTTACAGCATAACTATATCCAGTCTGTGCGGTTAAGGAACCTTATTAGGTTGTTAACGTCGAGGCCAGATAGTTGCTCGAGATTCTCGAACAGCGGTTGGCCCAGGGTTAACAGTCTGTCCTTCCATAGGGCAGGGCATTCACAGAGGAAATGGAAGATTGTCTCCTTTTTCTCCGGTTGTTTGCAACTGTGACAGTATGTATTGTGAGGGATACCCATTTTGGCTGCTTGTTCTCCGATAGACCAAAAGCCAGTTATGACCGCCGTTAGTCTCCAGGCATCCCGTCGTTTCATTCTTATTAATGCCGACGATTGCTTGAGGTTGTAGGTGGGCCATAACGTTCTGCTAATATTGCATTTCGTCTGGACTTTCCACCTACAGTCAGCGATTCGAAGGTATTTTTGGGAAATTGTGCTCTTGACTGCACCTAATGGTGTGAGTACCAATTCTGCAAGAGCGTTATTCATGGCAGATCCCCCTCTTGCCAGTTCATCTGCTTTTTCGTTACCTTCAATGTTCCGATGTCCCGGGACCCAGATTAAAGTAACTTTATGGTTTTCACTCAAGATGGTGAGGCTATTCCTACTTTGTTCCACCACTTTGGAGGTTGTTGTGGCCGAACCCAGTGCCTGGATTGCAGCTTGGCTATCCGAGAGAATAGCGATATTACCCTTAAAAGAGAAATCTGCGATTAGTAACCTGCAAGCTTCCCCAATCGCCAGTACTTCCGCCTGGAAGACACTGCTGGTATTAGGGAGCCGCACAGATTTCTCAATTTTAAGTCTGTAAGAATATATACCAGCTCCAACACCGCAGCTCATTTTACTTCCATCCGTATAGACTGTAGTGTCGAAGTTGTTTAGAGAGAATCCCTTATTCCATTCTTCCTTAGTTGGAAAGAGAGTGGCAAAATTCCTGTTGAAAGTTACCGTCGGGACGATGTAGTCAGTTCTCACCGAGATTAACTGAGTTTGTCGCAATAATAGACTAGCATGACCATAAGTTTTTTCTCTCCAGCGACCCGCTTCGTTTAACCTAAATGCACTCATGGTTGCCGTCTTCTTAATATGTAGGTCTATTGGAATAACGTGTGTCAGTACATTGAGAGCCTCTCTAGGACATGATCTGATTGCACCGACCGTTATTGCACATGCTGATCTTTGTGTTCTGCCGAGTAGTTTGGTATTGTACTCTCTCCCTAGAGCCTTCCACCAAACTACCGAACCATACGATAGAATAGGTCGTATAACCGTCTTATACAGCCATAATGTATGCTTAGGCTGAAGACCCCATCTTCTTCCAAGCATACGTTTACAGGCATATAAAGCAATTTCTGCATTCCTTACCCCTTCTTCAACATTTGATTTCCAGCTTAGTATGGAGTCCAGAATTACCCCTAAGTACTTTGCGCTGGGTGATAGTGAGAGAGTTTGTCCGTTAATATTTGGTAAGGTAAAAGGTGGTACCTTATATCTGGTGGTGAAAAGCATAAGCTCTGTTTTACGTGGGTTTAAACCTAGGCCACAGCCTGTGGCCCAAGAGTTAAGCTCGCCTAATGCCCTCTGGATGATCCCACTGATCGTATTAGGACACAGTCCTGACGCCATTAACACCACATCATCAGCGTACGCCACCGCTTTTACCCCACCTCTATTAAGTTTTATTAAGATTTTGCTAATAACGCATAACCAGAGAAGTGGAGACAGTACTCCCCCTGTGGGGTGCCTCTGTGGACCTTCTTGGTTATACTGATATTACCCATATTAGCTTTGATGATCCTGGTTTTTAGCATAGAGATGACCCAATTACTGATGCAATTGTCCACCTCTAAGTCTATCAACGCCCGTTGGATCGCATCTGTACTAACATTGTTAAAGGCGCCTTCTATGTCCAAGAATGCCGCCATGGTATAATGTTTGTTCTCTAGAGAGCCCTCTATTGTTCCGATTACCTCGTGAAGCGCTGTCTCCGTCGATTTGCCTTTAAGGTATGCGTGTTGTGCAGTAGATATACCAGAGCTCTCCAAAGAGCTTCTAAGATATATATCCAAAAGTCTTTCAAAGGTTTTTAACAGGAAAGACGAAAGACTGATTGGCCTATAGTCCTTCGCTGATTCATGTCCCCTCCTGCCTATTTTTGGAATGAAGACGACCTTGACTAGTTTCCAACTATCTGGAATATGACCTAGGTTTAAACACGCTTTAAAAATTTCCTCTAGCCATGGTAGGATACAGTCCAAGGTTTCCTGTAACATCTTTGCGATGATCCCATCTGGCCCCGGAGATTTAAAAGGTGAAAAAGATTTAATTGCCCATGCAACTTTCTCCTTTGTAATTATTTCTTTTGCGAGGTGCTGTGGATTATATTGGCTCCGCCTAATACTTCCCCTCCCACTTTCGTGGACGCTGCACCCCGGGAAATGCGTGTTTAGCAGAAGTTCTAGCGATTCCTCTGTCGTAGCTGTCCAAGTACCATCAGGTTTCTTGACCCAAGAAGCCATTGAATGATCTTTGGACAGAACACGGCTAAGCCTGGCAGAATCCCTGGTGGATTCGATTGACGAACAGAATTCGCTCCAGCTCTCTTTCTTGGCGGCCCTAATTGCCTTCTTGTACTGTCTCCGACTTTCCTTGTACAATTGCCAATTTCCTGTCGAGTAGCTGAGGTTAAACGTTGATCTGGATTTTTCCCTTAGTTTTGAGAGCTCACTGCTCCACCAAGGGGGATGGGATTTTTTACTAAATTTTATGGGGCAGGACGTTTTGTAGGCCCTACTAAATGCCTTCTCCAGTGTTGTGACCCTACTCTCAAGGCTTTCGGTGAGAGTGATTTTGTGGATGGGAATCTCTCCTATCCTTTTATTGACTATATTTCTGAACCTTTTCCAGTTGGTTCTTAATGGATTTCTATACGGTAAGGGCGGATCAACATTAAGATCCAGATCGTACAGGATCCAGCTGTGATCCGAAAAAGACCTTTTCTCAGAGACCCTCTAATTGTCTAACCTTACTGAGCTGCTTTCAGACATTAGGGTAACATCGATCACTTCCTCCCATCCCCTGAAGTACTCCGTACTCGGAAAGGTGAAAGTGGGAGTGTTACCCCTGTTACATACCGACAAGTTAGTGTTAATTATGAAATCATAAAGAGACTCACCTCGGTCGTTTGTTTCGGAGCTTCCCCATAGGGCATGCCTTGCATTGGCATCGCATCCGAGAAGCAGGGTTTTGTTCGGGTTTTCCTGCACAAGTTTACGAGCCTCCTCAGGCGGTGCTGGTCTTTCGTGTGCCATGTATATAGAGGCAAGCGTTATTCTGACTCCGTCAGTGGCTTCCACCTCAACAGCCGTCACATCCTGTGAACTATATAATGGAATTAAAAATGTGTTTAAATGTTTTTTAGCTACAATACATGTTCTGGGATTACCTTCTATCCGTTTATAGTAGATATTGTAGGTTTTCCCAGTGAACCCTTTCACACTCGAGCTTGACTTGTTTACAATAGCACAGAAAACAAACTATGTGACATATCACGCTGAAATTTGCCATGTAAGCTTATAACAGTCCTACCAAAAAACAAAAAATTTATTTTTGCTATATGTCATGCGCGGACCGTTTTATTGATAACGTCTCGTTCACATTTGAGCAGAAGGTATGTATTCAAACTTTAGACATGTTTTTCTCAAAACTATATTTTTCGAATTGGTGTATACGATAACTCGAAAAGTTCTTGACCGATCTCCCTGAAATTTGGCACACATCGTTTTTATAATATTACTTGCTTTGTGAATTTACAATTTTTACAATTACAATACAACATTTTTTTCGAAGCAAAAATAGTAAGGAAATTCGCCCGAAAATTCATTTTTTTAAGCATTTAATTCAGCGACTTTTTTCCATTCGTTTTTAATTAATATAGAAGTTATGACATTAATAAACAAAAAAATGTTTGGTTTTTTTTGTATTCAGGTCAGGCCGCCAGTTAAAATGATTAAAACAAAACAAAAAATTCTATATTATTTTAATGTATACATAAACTGTACGCCAATTTTGAAAGAAAAATATTGACTTCTTCATTTTAAATAATTATAATGAAAATCAGGGAAAATATGGCCGTCTACAGGTATCTGTCCCCTTAAGTGCTTTTAGACAAATGTAGTTTTTGGCAGCTCTTTTCCGGTGGTGTCAACATATGTTATGTTTATTTATACCAGTTGCCTCATCTATGCGCCACTTGCTAACGCTTTTCAAATCGAAAGCGCCATAACAATAATTTATTAATACTTAATTGGCAATTAATAAATTTAATTTTTGTATATTAAATAGGCTTTACAGTCAAGACTGTGATTGTTGAAATGTTCTTAATTGCTAATTAGGTGCCTATTTGAAGTTCTTAATTACTCATTTGTTTCATATTAAGAGTTGATTGACGATTATCCCATGAGATGTGAGGAAATTTCTCTCCATTTGCTTGTTTCGTTTTAACTTTGAATATCGATACAAATCTGTTACCTTATGTTCAAAAAGTACCCTGGACTCGTCAATGAAACGAAAACGATTTCAATATTCAAACTAATATTTATTTTGTTCGCTCAGAAGTAATATCCGATTTTGTACATGACTACCCTTTGGTTGGCCTCGAGTTCGAGACTAGTTTGAACATGAAACATCAAAGAATAGAGGAAAGTTATATGGTACCATCTTAGGTGAATGTGGAGCTTGTAGAGAGTATTAAGGTTGTTTTTTGTCAGACAGGCTCATATAAGAAAAGAGTTTGTATCTTGGCGAAGAAACTTCTAGTTTTTTTTTTGTACACTTCCAGTCTCTAGGAACAAATAGTATCCCTCAAACGCTTTAGTACCCTCACATAATGCAACTTACTTTCTGCTTGGCCTGACTGCATGATGTTGGATAGGTGCATACGACGGCAATCTAAGCTTACAGCTTGTTTAGATTTTGAGATGGCTCATTCCGATTAATATTGATTCGCTTTTATATCATATCCACCATTAATGCCTGCCAGAACAATTAGACTTAAAAGAAATATTTTACTAGCTATCATTTTAGTAGCAGCTCATGATAGCGACTGTTGCGCCTGAATTATAGTATATACTGATGGTTTAAATATTGAACGGTTGAATACTCTTTGATACACAAAACTTCCAGATCGCCTGGGCATACGACCATACATGTTATTCCGCCCATTTTTTGTTCGAAATATACCTGCAACCTTTAGCTGTTTCTAGGGTATCAGTATTGTCTGGTCCACTGAATATTAGGAGCCGCCTAATGCTCAATGATATTTGCGAGTAATGAAAGGCACTCTTCAATAATAAAAGAATCTTGGCGAGCTTGTAATTGTGCATTCCATCTTGATTATTGATTACTAGCAAACCCGGCCCCCTTCGCTGGGCACACTAAAATAGAATAGATATGGTTTAGAACAGAAAATATATGATTTTCATATTATTTATTTCTTTATTCTTTATTCAAGCGCTTTGGCATAAACAATATTTTTTGTTTTTCTATTTGTTTTTGAGTAAATATAAAATATAAATTGAAAATCAGGAAAAAAGAAGATTGTTTTTGAATTTCAAATCAACGCATATGAATAACTAAGAAACAATCTTTTTTCCTGATCATCCATGAATTTTTCGTTTCAATTTATATGTTTTATTAAGCATTGGAGCTTTTTTAACCATTATCCATTTATATTTTTCAAAAAAAAAACTAATAGGTCTATGGATAAGTTCGTGCGGTTTTACAACAGATGGCGTAACTTGATTATTATTCCATCGATCCACATTTCCAAACATTCATTGGAGAGCTACTGTCGTAAGGCACAAACGTCAGTATAAGTTTTTTATTTGAAGCGTAAACAACAATATTTTTACCACACTTGAAAATGTCGAATTTCGTGCCAAATAATGTGTTTTTGCGGGGAATTCTTTAATATGAAGAAAAAAGCAGCCGAAAGTCATCGTATCTTGGTGGAAGTTTATGGTGAGCATGCTCTAGCTGAGCGAACGTGCCAGAAGTGGTTTGCACGCTTTAAAAGTGGTGATTTTGGCCGCGCCGCCAAAGTTCATGGATACCGAATTGGAGGAATTGCTCGATCAAGATCCGGCTCAAACGCAAGAAGAGGTTGCAAAAACTTTGGGAGTTGATCAATCAACCATTTCCAAACGTTTAAAAGCCATGGGAATGATCCGAAATTCAAAAAAATTTTTTTTCCACGAACACATAATTTTATTCCGATTTCACATTAAATTCTCAAATTTCGAAAGAAATTATTCACTGTTCCAAAATCCACACCAAAAAAAATCACAAACAATTTTTACATGTTGCACTTACGAAATATTGACACATTGTAACTCACACTGTCAATTTGACAGTTCAGTTCCGCCCCAAGCGTTAAAAAAGTAAGCGACATTATGGCTGGTTCAAAAGAACGCTGCACCCGTTGCCAGTGCTCCGAATTACAACCAAACTTTACGAAACCCATTTTCAATACTTACTTAACAATGTGCGTAAGTTTGGTTTAATTCGTTGCAAAGACTCGGCGGGTCCACGTTTTGGCATATATTTCGAGACCCTAGTCATCAATAGGTATGAAAATTACCCCGTATTAAAGCACTTTTCAACTTTAATTTGATACCCATATTGTACATACTTAACCAAAGGTTACCCGGGGCCACGTTTTGACCTATATCTCGGGACCCTATCTACCAATAGGTATTCAAACTATACGGAAATCATCTTCAATACCTACTTAACAATGTGTGTAAGTTTGGTTTAATTCGGTTCAAAGACACGGCGGGTCCACGTTTTGGCATATATTTCGTGACCCTAGTCATCAATAGGTATGAAAATTACCCCGTATTAAAGCACTTATCAACAGCTTTCATTTGATATCCATATTGTACAAACACATTCTAGGGTCCACGTTTTGGTCTCTATCTCGAGACCCTAGTCACGAAGCGGATGGAAATACTCTGAACTAAAGCATTCACCAACAGCTTCAATTTGATATCCATATTGTACAAACACATTCTGGGGTCCACGTTTTGGTCTCTATCTCGAGACCCTAGTCACGGAGCGGCATGAAAAATACTCTGGACTAAAGCATTCACCAACAGCTTCCATTTGATACCCATATTGTACATACACATCCGAAGGTTACCCGGGTCCACGTTTTGACCTATATCTCGAACCCTATTTCCAAAATAAAATATAATCCATGTTACTCGTGAATGATGTAGCTTTCGAATGGGGAAAGAATTTTTAAAATCGGTCCAGTAGTTTTTGAGCCTATTCATTACAACCAAACAAAAAAACAAACAAAGTTTTCCTCTTTATAATATTAGTATAGATTACTCGTGGATGATGTAGCTTTCGAATGGTGAAAGAATTTTTAAAATCGGTCCAGTAGTTTTTGAGCCTATTCATTACAACCAAACAAACAAACAAACAAAGTTTTCCTCTTTATAATATTAGTATAGATTTATTATGCGTTTCCTCTCCACTATACTTCGTTGCTTGATTGCTCGCTTGGATTAAACGCACAATTCAATTTAATGTTCAATGAAAGCTTTCTCGTGTTTTACGCTCGTAATAATTGAAATAAATATGTATACTACATATTTGAACATTTTTAATCACTTCTTTCTTCCGGTATGTACCAACATTTTTACTGAAGTTCTGGAGAATCATTTTTAAGTACTTATAATGTTTTGTAAATAATCACTAACTTAGGTAAGTTTAAATTTGATCGGTAATGGTTTTGTGATGCAGGAAATTCAAATGACTAATTTGTTGAATTTTTTTTAGTTAGCGCGATCACTCCAATGCAAAAACTATTTTTCTTGCCTTTGTGCCTTCAGCGAATACCACATTGGCTGTTTTCGGAGCAAAAGTATTTCCATCCAACACCTAACCAATAGCTGAGTTCCAGAACTATGGATTCTCGTTTGTTGCTTAAGATATATGTAGATATGAACATATACTTTTATAAAGAGTGGGGCATCGGTTTGTTACTTTTTACTTGTTACAAAATGCTTTAAAAACATAATGGACAATTTCTAAATAATTTTTCAATATCTTCGACAGAATGAACCTTCCGATTAATTGTGGAATATATGGATCTACATTCAAATGGGAGCCCACCATTTAAAATCAATTTTGTTGATCGCTGTTAAGCAAGAACTCCGTTCCAGTCTCTATGGCTTTCAGTGTTTTATACAGATAACAAACCTTAAACCTCAATAAAGCACTGAATCTTGATACGGAGTTCGGAGTTTAAGATGCAAAGATTACATGTTAAAAAACAAAACCTTTTACCATACTTACCGAGTGCAGACGCAGATGCTAACCCTGCAATGTACGGTAGAACCCCGTAAATATTCCCAGTTTATTTTTTGGGAGGTTGATGAGGCCTATAAGGTTGATAAGGTCCACTATAGACAAAATTTTTACCCTAAGACAAATCCTTGAAAAATGAACTCAAGAAAACAACGTAATGACATTGCATTTGTTTACTGACTTCAAAGCTGCATATAATAGTATTATACGAACGCATCTCGTCGCTGTTATGGTGTTATCCCCACAAGAACGAGCAGTGCAGAAAATGGGCTAAAGTCTTAAAATAGGTCCCTAAATTTCCGAAATTGTTTAGGAATTCAAATATCTCGGTGCCAAAATCGACAATAAAAACATAACGACTAAAATTGATCAAAGAATACTTGCCGCGAACCGATGCTACTTTGCGTTACAAAGATACCTAAAACGACACATTCTTGAAAGACTAGTAAAAATAAGAATTTATGGTACTCCTATCGTCCTAGTACTTATATGTATATGCTACTGAAACTCAACGTTTTTGAGCGTAATACTCTATGTTGGTGATGTTTGCAAAAACGGCATTTGGAGAATACGATTCAATCTCGAGCTTCATAGACAATAAAGCTTAACTATCTACGATGGGCTGATCACATTATGAACCTACTGCATACGAGCGGAAGAAATAGAGGCAAGGGAAGACCAAAACTCCGATAATTGGATAGCGTAGATAGATGGAGAACTCAAGTGACGGATAGATCGAACTGGGGACAAATATTACAGCAAGCCAAGTCGGATGTTAAGTTAACAATCATGATGATGATGATTATAAGGTCCCTCAACCTTTTAAAGTTGTACGGTTCCAGTTGGGACATACTTTGGTGTGCTAACCATACGTTATTTATCCTTTGTTCTCTTTTCATGTGCACTTCTGAAATGGTATTCATCCCCGCAGCAAAGAAAAGGTAATCTCACTAGCTAATCTCTTCCTTTCTTGGCTCAGGGTGTCTCTTATTGGATCATAGCGCTAGTTTACCAGACCTTGGTGTCATTTAAGGCCATCTTTCAGCTAAGCTAACATTATTAGCCATAGAATGGGGAAACGTTCCTAGTATTTATAAATAACATTAAAAAAAATATTCAGTCTGACTGTACTTTCACCAGCTTAACCGCTCATTAATAACGCCACGAGTTTTTGCTTCTAAGTCGTCAGTTGATAGTTCAAAGGAATAAAATCGCAAAATGGAGACCAACTGACAGGCTAGGTCCTTGCGCAGATTCGAAAGTGAAGCTGGAGAGTGAAAAGTACACGTGCTGGATGGCATCTTGCATCGTTTTGCTAGAAGCACTTTTCACTTTGAAAAGTTTCGATCCATAATGCTTTCGGAATGCAATGAATTTTTTTATCGAAGAGACTCTATTTGGATCAACAATTTTTATGCCCGTGCACTTGTGCACAGGTATATTATACTTCGGGAATAAGTAATTTAGATCACATAATAGTAGTCAAATGGATTTGTGCACAGGTTTGAAGCCCCACGCAATCAATAGAAAAACGTTTTTCTGATAGTGATCACTATTCTGCAGGCAATCAATAATTTCTGTGTATTTTTGTTCTGAAAAAGCGAAAAAGAATTAGTTTGTTTGAGAGCTTTCTTACTTGTTCTTATAAAAAGTAGTTACCTATTTTCCGTTGTGAATGAGTATGGCATCCTTATAATACTTGTACTCTCGATAGCGCAATCCATTCACCTGTAGCACCTGTTATTGGAAAACCCTTTACTTTTCCTTTTACGTTTCCTCCTTTTTCGTGTATTTTGCAAAACTTGGCGTATTGTAAATATCTGGCAGATTTAGCAGGACTAAAGCCTCACTAAGACGGACCAATCAGTTCATTGACGGTGGGCTCTATGTCTATATCCCAGAACGTTCGGTACAACTTATGTTAAGAAAGCGGAACACTTCATAGCTCACTCGAATTACGTGATCATTCTTCTTATCGAGGGGGCAGAGCTGGTGTCGATGCACGCCCCTTATTCGCTCCTTGCCACCGCATTTTGAAAGTCAATTGACAGCCCGTCAGTACCTTCTAAATCTAAAACTTCTTGAAAGACGAAAAATTTTGGGGGCATTTTCGGGCATTTTGTGGTAAAAATTTCGACCAACTTATCAAGCTCTACACTCGCATATTTCGACTTCTCACTTTATTTGAATAATATATTTATCTTCGTTTTCAACTCGGAGTTGCGTTCTTTGCAGCGTCTTTTGTCATCGTACCAATTTTTGTTTCGACTTCGCCGAAATCCAGATTCTTTGGAATCGTGAAATTTGCACCCATTGTTGTTTTTCTGAGACATGCTCTCTGAGAGTCGGGTGGCTGTCTATTGTCTGATGCAACTTTTCCGAGTCGAACTTTCCTTGTGAGGTACAGGGTTTGATTGAAAAGTAATGAGCCTCATTTGTTTTAAGCAGTTTTATTAAACCTTTTGGCTTATACAACTAATATTCTTCAAAATAGGACCCTTGAGTGTCAATACACCGCTGGTAGCGGTACTTCCACTGCAGGAAATATTTTTTAAACTCATCCGCCGGAATCACATTCAACTCGGCTGTCACAGTTTTTTGGATCACCTCGATGGAGTCGAAATGCCTCCCCTTCAGCTTTCTTTTCAGGCGCGGGAAAAGAAGAAGTCCGGAGGGGAGAGGTCTGGGCTGTAGGGAGGGTGGGGAAGCAATGTTCAAAAATTCACGAACTCGGTTCACATCTTCGTCTGTTTGCGTCGTCGAAGGCCTTCCAGATCGCTGTTCGTCTTCGACGTCCTCCCAGCCTTCCTTGAAAGACTTGTGGCACCGTTTTACCTGGGCAGTGGGCAGAGATTGGTCCCCGTAAGCCTCCATGAGTAGGCCAATGGTTTCGGTACTCGTTTTGTTTAGCTTTACACAAAATTTGATCGAGTAACGTTGCTCCAACGATCGCTGCATTTTCGCCACTGCAAAATCCTAACACACTTTTAAAACAGCTTTCACGCGCGGAGCGATGTTGACTGCACCGCTGTTGCCAGCGAAGTGGGACCGGTTTCTAGTGGAAGGGGAAGGTCCAACAATCATTTCCCCCCACCAACCGATTCGGTTGATTGCTTGGCAGACGCTCCGCGTGGGAAGGCTCATTACTTTTTAATCAAACCCTGAAAGATGCTCATTTTATACTGGGCAAGGGTGTGTCTATTCGAGCCGGTGCTCAATCCTTCATGTATTGTTTCTGATATGTGCCTAATTCTGGAGGAACAGTTTAGGTTTCAGACTAATCGCTCAAATCGTACAGCAGATTCCAGATTTACCAGTCGCTTCTCTGTGCTTTAATAATAATTTCTGTTGAAGGGCATTTCTACTTGTGTGTATGTAATATACTACTTTACATAAGTAACTCATGTTGACCTCCAGATTTTCAACTAATTTTTTTTATTACGCGATTGCTTTATTTTAAGGAAAACAGTTGCACGTAAGTTAAAGAAGTGAACAATTAAATTAAATTAAATCGAAAATTTTAGCAAACCTCAAACATTTTGTTATAGTATTTTCAATATGTATGTATGTATACATACTGCATACTATGTACATACATATACATATGTGAAATAGTCTAATTTATGTAATTTATTCTGTTATCAACACACTGTTATCAACTGATATGAATAGCAATTAGGTTAAGTCACGTAGTAAACAATTGATAAAATGACGAAACAATACCAAAACTAGCCATAATCATCAATCATTCTGTTTATATTTACATTTACGTCGGCCGATCCCCACGTAATGGATGTGATAAACACATGTATATTACAAATTTATATATGTATGTATGGATGTGTGTGCATTTTAACGACTGACGGCATAGGAGTATACACTGTTTTACATTCATTTTTAAATTATTCTGTACAATAAACAAAGGTATAGACAATCTCATTCTAAGCTATTCGACGCGGAAAACTGACGTGACCCGAAAATTTCATTGGTTAACAAAGGAGAAGTGTAGTTTATAACATGTCTGGGCTACATAAATAACATAGCAATATTGCGCACAACATAAAATGTACAATAGCTCACAATTACCAATCGAATTTTGAGTTTATATGAGCTTTTGTGGAGTACAAACAAACTAATCCATCGCACAAACAATCTTATCGCACATGAAATCTTATCTCAATAATTCTATGAACATATACGCATAGGCATATTTGTATGTACATATGTATATGAGCGTATAGCGTCATAGAGTTTCCAAGTAAATGGCGTTGAAGTGATTCAAATACATAGTCCATTATTCGGTTATAAACAAAATGAGAATTTATGGTGCAAATAATAATTAAGGCAAAGGCTTCTCTCCTTCCGCCCAACCGACCAAGGCATACGGATCATTTTTTCTTTCGTACTGGGCCCAGAAAGGGGAGAATTTGTTAAGAGTCGAAATAGGAAAATGTTCAGCTACAGAAAAAATGCATCATCATCATCAATGTTGGCTGGACAGAGGTAGCATATGCCTTCAATTATCCTAGTGTCATGCGTGCGTCCTCCATGCCCGAAATCCCAAAAAACCTAGGTCTTCATCTACACGGCCAAACCATCTAAGTTCGGTTTTAGACTCCCTATGGTGTGACTTCTTTAAACTTGCGCTGAAAAAGATCGTGCGAGCTGCAGAACTAAATCGTTCAAATCTTACCAACTAAACTTAGTTTGTTGGTAAGTTCTCGCTGACTCGGAAATCAGCATGAACAAACGTAATGACTACATATGTACATACATATACATACATACATATGTCAGTCTTAAATTCAACGGATAGCTTCCTAGTGTAGCATGGACGATTGGATGGAATGTTCCAGAAAAAAATTCTTTGGAGCTTAGTATACTAACAGTGGCGTATTTCGAAGACTCTAGAAAAGTGAGAGTTGCAGCGACAGACATGATGCAGCAAGAAAGATTTTGCTTCTCCGCTGGCTGCTGTCTTCGGTATGATATCTGCTGCTTGGAAAAGACAAAATAAAGATGGAAAAAGAGCAGTATCGTTCGGTAATTCGTTTTTTATGGGAAAAAATGCGAAAAGATAAAAGAAAAGTTGAATGCTTTCTATGGGTACGCCATCTATGACCACAGTTAGTTATTGGTTCAACGAATTTAAACGTGGGCGAACATCCGTTTATGGTGAGGAGCGACCAGGTCACCCAGCGGACGTGGTTACCGAGGAAATCATTCAAAAAGACCACGACATGATTCTCGCTGATCGACGAACGAAAGTGCGCGAAGTAACAGATGACATAGGTGTCTCGACCGGAATGGCTATTAATATTTTGCTTCATAAGTTGACGATGAAAAAATGCTCACGGTGGACAACAAGCAGATGCGGCTGTGAACTTCGAAGCAGTGTTTGGAGCGATTTAAGCCGGATCCGAAGGAGTTTTTGCGTCGAGCTATCACCGTTAATGAAACCTGGATTCATCATTACACACCAGAAACTAGAGAACAATCAAAACAATGGACTTCTCCTGCTGAATCTGCTCCGAAGAAGGCGAAGATAGTCCCATCGGCCAGAAAGGTCATGGCGACGATTTTTTGGGATGCGAACGGTGTCATCCTCACGGAAGAACGACCACTGGAATTCTACAGAATTCTACAGTGAGTTATTGGACCGCTTTCACAAAAAATTGAAGGAGACACGACCGCATTTGGTAGTAAAAGAAGGTGCTGTTTCACCACGATAACGCACCAGCACATTAATCCGGAGTTGTCGCAGCCAAACTGCATGAATTACGTTATAAATTGCTGGGGGGATCTATCCACCCGATCCGGCTCCCTGTGACTTTTTACTGTTCCCTATCATGAAGAAATGGTTCGCGGGAGAAAAATTGAGTACACTCGAGGAAGTCATCGCCGGGACAGGGACGTGTTTTGGAGAGTTCGATAAATCCTTGTTTTTGGAGGGGTGCAAAAAATGGCCGGAGCGTTGAGAGAAGTGTATCTTTCTAAAAGGGGACTATGTTGGAAAAAAAATTTGTTTTTGAAAAAATGGTGTCTTTATTTCTAACACGGATACTTATTGAACCCTCCTCGGAATTTCTTACTTTTTAAGAAACTGGCGAAGAACTTTAAGAGATTTTCCCGAAGCCCATGGTGTTTCAACTTATACAAAAGTGTTGAGTGGTCTACCTTGTCAAAGGTTTTTGAAAAGTCTATAAATTGCGTCTAATTGGGAACTGCTTTTAGAAGGAAATTTGAGCAGGTCGACCTCCCGGGGAAAAATCCAAGCTGGCAATGAGATTTATTTATGTGATCAAATACTTTGATTTGCATTATGTGATCGAATAACTTAGCAATAGTGTTCTGCTTGACAATAGGCCTATAGTTACACACGTCATTGCGATCACATGATCAACCATGAGTCTTAAATAATTTCTACATGTAAATAAAATAAAAAAATGTGTGGTTATTTTTACAAACATACATAAGCATAATAATTAATAATAAAAAAGGATGCTTAAAAAACCATTGCTTGTTTATTACTTGAGCCCTTTAATATGTTCGGTTCGGGCTCTTTTGAAATTGGTACAAGTTCGGTTGTTCTCTACTAATAACCAACATTTCATGAAAAATGGATGTCATTATCTCTAACACAAAGGAATTTGGAGCATTTTGCGCTGATGGCTGGAAAGATAAAGTGAATAATGATTTCCACTTCATGTGTCGATGTGGCGACATATCGCTCGTCATGAAGAACGTTCGATGCGCATTTTTGAAATCGCGCAATACCACAGAGGTGTGTCAGTGACGAAGGGAAAATTATTACCGCATGTCAAATCATAACTTAGACGACTGAATGGCAGCAAATTATGACTTGTTTGTACTTATGTAAGTCTTCAATCCCATTCGCATTTTTTGAAATTACGGCATATTAGTGAGTTCCTAATTAGTCGCCAATTATCACTCCCATTTGTAGATGACTGCAATTATACGATGCTTACGTACATACATACATACATATATGAAAAACAAATACAATATGCACTTATACACATAAACGAATGCATGCAAATGCACAAACATTGCTTTGTAATTGACTGCACTTAAAATGAAAATAAAAAACAAGAAATGAAAAATGTCTAGGTAAGTACCTACTTTTGTATGCACACTGCACTGCACACATATTTTAGCGCACCTACAAGCTGACCACCCAAAGGGAAGCGGGAGGCACTGCTTCGACCCATTCCATTGCAGCTTTACACGGCATGCCGACAATGCACAAATTGAACTAAATTACCAGACAGTTGACTCCTGTTTTGCGCTGAATATACGATATTTATGTATGGATGTGAATGTGTGTATGTATGCATGCGTGTATGAAGTATGCATGACTGTAGTACGTAGTACTCGAAAAACAAAACAACACAAAATGCTAAAACAACTGCAATGCAACGATGAACAAGTAAATAAAAAACGAAGCTTATAGAAAAACATAAAGAAAAAAAATTGCGATACACGAACAAATTAAAGAAAATCAGTTTACACAAGTGTTAGCGCTCAGCTCTTAGCGTTCAGCGTTTAGCACTCGGCGTACGAGCACAGGCATAGCGTTCATATCGGCCTACAATCAATGCATTTATATACAATACATAAATACTCGCATACTACACATGTACGTAGTCAATCAGGCACACAAACACCCTTGCATATTTGTAGAGCGCCAAAATGAGCCGCGTGCAAAGCGTGTAGCCCCCACAGCTCCAAGTTCAGCGGCTTGCCAAATACGAGTATATGCCTACGTTTATTTGCTTGTACGAGTATGCATGAATGTATGCATGTGTGTATGTATGTTTGTAAAATGCGAAATGTTGCGAAACGAGTACACGCCGGCGGCTGTACAGGCTGTGTGGAGTCTATGTGCACTGAGGAGGCTGCAGAGGCTTTGGCGGTTGTGCAAAGAGGGCCTGGTTGTTGGTGCTGGTTGCTACTGGCTCGGTCTGTCTGCCGAGCAGGGACAGCAGCGTTCGCAGGGAGCGAGATGTGGCGATCACGAACGCGCAGACAGCAGTTGCAAGTCGCTAATTAGATTCTGAAAGTAGCGAAAAAAACGGCGAACAAAACAAAGTGGAGGCAAAATCATGCAAACGACGATGGCAACAGCAGCATTAAATTGAAGAGAATTTCTTCATATAAAAAGTTTGAGTTGGCGACTTTATAGGCCACATGACGCACTTATATTAAAAAGGATTAAATTTTTACAAGGTAATTTTCATAATATAACGCTTATAAGTTGGACAAAACGTTTTCAGAGGTACCTCCAAACTAATAAAAAAATAAAGTAAAAATAGACAATATACATATATATTTTTTCTTTAACTACTTTTGGAGCATAGGACGTCAATTTTTCGTTTCACGCTGTAAGCTTAGTTCAGGTCAAAAGCTTAGTTCAAACTTTTCATTAAGAAGGCCTTCGGATCTACCATAAAATACAAAAATTCACTTTAATTTTCACTCAAATTTGAAAGAAATACCTTTTGAACATTATAATCTTCAAATATTTATTATGCGGTGGAATCATCTCAGAATATAGTATGTACTCCTCTGAAGATCTGGTTTTGCGAGTCTAAGATTCATCCAACTGATTTCTTATTTTTAATTACACTTGAGAAGCTCTCAGGCTTGAATATTCTTCTTCTTCTTGAGTGGCGTGACAACCGAGCTTAAGCGCGCCAGTCGTTTTTTTCTCGTGTTAACCGGCGCCAGTTCGACATACCAAGTGAAGCCAAGTCCTTCTCCACCTGATCTTTCCAACGCAGAGGAGGTTTTTCACTTTCTCTACTACCACGGCTGGTACCGCATCGAATACTTTCAAAGCCGGAGCGTTTGTATCCATTCGGACGACACAGCCCAGCCAACGATGCCCCTGGATCTTTATTCGCTGCGCTAAGTCCTTGTCGTCATAAAGATTATACAGTTCAATGTTCCATCGCCTACGATACTCGCCATTGTTAACGTGCAAAGGTCCAATAATCTTCTGCAGAATCTTTCTTTCGAACACTCCATGGGACGCTTACTCAATTGCCTACTTAGTCCAAAGTAGCATTTGTTGGCAAGATATATTTTCCATTGGATTTCAAAGCTGACATTGTGTTCGGTTTTAATACTGGTTCCTAAATAAACGAAGACTCTTAGAACCCCGTAATCATAACTGTCAACAGGCTTGGATATTATAGTGACCAATATAAATATAAGCCTTCTATACCAGCAGATGTAGCAAAGACATGCGAGCGAAATGCGTAAATCTTAGCCATGTAAGAGTAGAACAGTTAAGGTTAAAGTGCTGAGAGAATTCCATCTCATCCACCAGAGATTCTCTCATGATCACTAGGGTTTTGTATTGCGAACTCTTAACCGTACCTGTTCAAATTTTCCCTTTACCTCTACCTCTTTCACTCACCGTTTTTCAAATAATTTCCCCACATTGGACGGATTAAAGTCTTCGAATAAGTTAGTCCTCATCATTCACCGGTAACTGTCTAAACTAAGCTTAACCATTATACAAATTTAAATCCCGTACGTGGGTAGTCTACGAATTAACCAACCCCAATAACCAATCCAATAGAAGTACATAAAACACGGTGTAATACAAAAAACCTTTTCATGTAATTTCACATCTGGAAGTAAACATTAGAAGAAGTCCCTATGAAGTTCCCTAAGAACGTACGCTAGGAAATAATTTCGCTCTAATGCTACAGTAGGTTTGCAAAATACTCCATGTGCCCTTGACGAATTTCATTGTTTTCACTTTTATTTCATCTCAAGTAAGAAGCAATAGGTTCGTATTTCATTAATAGTTATAAATCGAAGCGACAACTCAACTTTATTGCCGTGAAAAGTTAAGAAGCTTTTGATTGGAAATTTTGTTGTTAGCAAACTCGACATTCAGAGGTGAGGGAATCTCTTTTACCAAGAACTACTGGAGAGGTGTTACCCTTTAATGTTGTTACAGAACAATTTTGGTATTTTCTACCCAGCGATTAAAAATAATGTCTTTGATCTTTGGGGTGAATGTTCTAATAATAAACTTCCCAATTAAGTTCAGTATTGGTTTTAATACTTGTCTACTAAAATTATTTCAAATTCGAGAATGTTTGGACGCATATATCTGGGGGATTGCAAGATGGTTCCATCAACGAGTCAGAATGGTGTTCTCATATGGGATTGGTTATCTTAGAGAGTCAGAGTCTTTCAAAACAGAAAAAAAATAGGCTTCTGATTTCCGACCACGGTACGTATCATTTCATAATAGCCCATCCACACAATTTCAAAAGAAGTTTAAGCCAATTTGTGGTGTTCAAGAAATTTTGCTACATCGGAACTTAATACCTACTGCCCGTATGTCATGAATATGCAACCTTTACTAAAAGTGTGTTACGTCCCCACGATAGTCGGTTCTACGTTATAGGATGGATTTTGATATACAAGAACTGTCTCTTCAGCGGTATTTCCAAAAATGTGAGGAGAATATTTTATGATTTTACAACTACGACAACAGCTGAAAGTATCTTTCGCCAAATGGCAGCATAACCTCCGCACAGCAATTTGTTATGCTGGGATGATTGGGGCAACAATTTTATGGTTTCACATTTTTTAAGTTTTTATAAATGCCACTTCCTCGTCTTAATAAAGGGTTTTCCAATAAGAGGTGTTATTTTGATATTCAAAGCAAAATGTTATTTCTTAATATTTCATCAGGCACCAATCGAGCGCAAACGGTTAGCCGCAAAGTATGAAATAAAATAATTATTGTTTATTACTTTATCAACTTTTTGTGACAATCTATAAAAAGTAGCTTCAATATATGTTGGTGGTTATTATGGATCGTTTGTTGAGTATTCTGAGAGAAAAAAAACAACTTCTTAATCTCTTGAATTCTTTGGGTTTCATCTAACTATGTATAGTAGGTTTTTGACATCGGGTTGGGCGAGTTTGAACGGGAGGCCATTTTGGAGATGAAAGTGACGTGGTCATATAGTAAATTAATACGTAGAAGCAGCAGTGTTACCGTTTCAAAATTTCTGAGTCAATTGAAATTTAAGAAAAAGAAAAGTGAAGCGAAGTAAAATACTTCATATAAAAAAAAAAAAAAAATTTTTAGCAGGTTTGACCTTTTTTGGGTATTTTTGTATATGAAATTTTTGCTTTTCATGATCGGTCGCATTAAATCTCAATTGGCAAAACTGAACTTTTAATGCTGTTCCTGCAAAAAATAAAAATTGTTAATAAATTGTGATACATCTTACATAAATTTAACTTAGCTTGCAGTGAGCTTCACCCAGCTTTTTTCCGCAATCCGCCTTTTATATACTTTACAAGTGAAACCCTTTCAGTGTTACCCGTGTCAACTTTTTAATTTTCGTTTTAGAGATGTGCGCACAATTAGTAGCCAATGTTGTCATTTTAAAAAAGAAATTCCACATCAAAACATTTCCTACCAAATGGTGTTTATGCAAAAACAGGAAGTGCCAAAGCGTTGAAAAAGAAGTGAAACACTTCAACCGAAGTGAGAAAGGCAAAACTGAGCACCACTACAAAGTAATACGAAGCACAATGTAGAGTTTTTGAAGCACTTGCGTTAAAAAAGTTGCTATTGATTCTGCTTATCGCACCATAGAGTGATTAGTTGGTGTTAAAAAAATTATAGTCGGCTGTGAAAAAATCGAATATCAATTTATAGTAATTTAAAATATGGCACTGAAGGAGAATGACATCTTCAAATTCAATTTCTATTCGATAAAATATTCAAAAAATGTTCTGTAGGCAGTTGCCTCCACTGTCTTATGAAAAATCTGGCCTTTGGTCATATCACGGAAACGTTGAAGGATATAATTTAAGAAATAAATTATTTTCGAATTCACAATTTCTTAATTGCGTAAGTATACAATATTTTGCTTGGTCCTCCAATTACAGAAGTATGCTTCTAAAATAAAAGGTCGACTATATTTTGTAGGGTATTAAAAATGAAGTCTCACATACGAAAATAAGTCAAAAACAAAACGAAATATGTTGCAGTACCAAATAAAAATTTAATTGCGATTCCATTTCTGATATCACGGCAACAAAAGTGGCTACAGTAGCAATAAAAACAACAACAATAACATCAACTATAGCAGAGCAATCAAAGCCGCAGCAACATCACAAGAAAAACAGCCACAAAAGAAAATGTATGTATGTATGCAGCATTGAAGTACTGTCCAACGTTGTCGTAATACAGTGGCACCAGAAGAGCCGAATAGCAACGATTGTGATGCACGATGTCCGATGAGGCGATGAATTTGCTTCGGCAGCATTACAGACAGAGAAAGGTGGGGATTGCAGTGGAGCTATAGTGGATGTTGCCTGCTGGCTGCAAGTAGTTTCGCAGTACACGAACCAAACTGCAAATCCACTTTACAAGTGGCATTGATTCGCGATTTCGTTACACCACCGCTAGCACCACCACACCCGTCGTTTCGCTGGTTACGAACTCAACCAGCTATGCAAAGCTTTGCGTCCCTTTTATAGTTGCAAAGCATCAGTGTGTGTGTGTGTGCTCACTACTGGCTAAGTATTTGACTATCTGTACCTATCTACCACTGTGTGGCAGATGGTGACCGCAACAGCTACTCGTACAACTGAAATGTGCAACATTTACAATACGGAAACAGGTTGCCACAGATGAACTTCGGTGATTCGGTTGCCAAAGGTTTGTTTTTTTTAAGAGATTTAGCTTGAGAAGAAAGAAGTTGGTTTTGTAAGCGGCAGCAAATTGGTGACGAGTTCATAAGTTTACTGTTCTAAAATATGTACTAGTATAAACGTGCATATCTTACTTTTCTAAACAAATAGTGTCACTTTTTCGGATATTTTTGGTAAACTATACTCGATTACCAGGACAGCTCGCTCAAATCTCGCTCTGTAATGGCCCCGCTCGCGTAGGAGTAGTTTTGAGGGATTTAGGATATGTATATAAAAGAATTACAAACAATAATTTCATAGAAAATAATTTTTTATTAATATCCATAATATTGCAATACCCGGCATCCGTTGCTATGCCTCGTTGAATAAAATCAAAACAACCAATCAGAAAAATATCAAGCAGAATTATTTTTATTAATTTTCTATCTCAAACCGTTTTTGAACTTTGCATTTGGGTCATAGTTGAACAGCTTATGCGGATTATGAAGTCTAGAGTGTGCTATAAATAGTGGGAAATAGGAAAAACTAAGATTTTTTAGATTAAATTTAAGCAAATATTCGATTATTAGTGACGAATGAGAGTGGTGTCGCAGTCTGGGGGCTGTGGGAAGGGAGTTCCATCATAAAAACATGCCTATAACCTTCATTGGGTGAAAATATGAATGTATAAAACTGTGTACGTCATTTGGTGTTGTCGTTTCGTAGTGATGCGCTTACAACGTACAGACATTCACCTTTATAGTATAGATAATATAAAAAATTATTTGAGAAGTACCAAATTACAAATAACATATGCAATTCGTTCAATAACTATAGCTTCTATTGGCATCTTTTGCAAATTTTTTTATTTCAGATTTAATTTTAAAAATTTTTATGTAAATCTAGTTCATTCCCCTGTAAAAACCATATACATTCAAGTTTGAAACTTTCTTTAAATTATAAACCAGTTCAAGAAGTTTTCATCAAATTTTTAAACTTTTTAATTACAATTTTAAGGAAAATTTCAAGTATGTGATTTTATAGTTCATTGAATTTTTGTATAGAAACTGCAACTTTTAATTGCTGTTAAAATCGCGTTAATTTTTGGAAATTTTTTTTTGCTGACGGTCGTTTGCATTCTCGTCATATAATGAATTCTCGACGTTTTTGCAAAGTGTGAAACTTTCAGTTACATGAATTTTATTAGAAAATGAACTACGTTTTCATACAAAGATATAAGAACCAAAAAAATTGTCCAAACTTATCATTAAATCACTGTGTTATATTTATTGAACGTACCTATTTATTGCCGTAGCCGAATGGGTTGGTGCGTGATTACCATTCGGAATTCACGGAGAGATCGTCGGTTCGAATCTCGGTGAAAGCAAATTTAATAAAAACATTTTTCTAATAGCGGTCGCCCCTCGGCAGGCAATGGCAAACCTTCGAGTGTATTTTTGCCATGAAAAAGCTCCTCATAAAAATATCTGCCGTTAGGAGTCGGCTTGAAACTGTAGGTCCCTCCATTTGTGGAACAACATCAAGAGGCACACCACAAATAGGAGGAGGAGCTCGGCCAAACACCTAACAGAAGTGTATCCGCCAATTATTTTTTTTTTTTTATTTATTGAATTGTATGTCCCGACGCTAGCTGGTTCTTGGCAGCTGTCTTATAACAATAGTCGGTATTTCTAATAATACTCGTACTAAAAAAGTCAATCATGCTTTATTTTCGTTTCGTCGATTCAGTTTCGTTAATTTTGATTCCAAAAATGAGCCACACTCAAGAAGGCCAATTGTTGAAAATGTCGATAAAACAATGGAAAGAGTCGACCATCGTGTAAGCCTTTCTCCGATTACTCAGGAGCTAAATATTGCAAATAAAAATAGGGGCCAAATAATTATTGGCAGGAAATCATCTTCTATGAGTTACTTCCCGAGCGACCAAACTCTTTAACCGGTTCTGTGCTGCCATCAATTGAACCGCCCAGAAACTGCCGACTTCGGTTTATTAAAATAGGAAAGGAATAGCAATCCATCAGGACAACGCTAGGCTATATACATACTTAGTGCCTCATCAGAAGCTCAGGGAGCTTACTTGGGGGGCTCTTATGTTTTCATTTTATAGACCGCATACTGCACCAAGTAGTTATCACCTCTTGTATACGGCGAATGATTTTGCTGCTGAAAAATGTCCAATTTTTTCCATGAGATTAAGTCACATACTGGAATGGAATGGGGTCATGCTTATATTTGTACATGTTATGTGATTGGCCGAGTTTCATCCCGTTTTTATGTTTATTCACAAATCGAGGGCCCTACAGTTTTATATCACCCTCAAACGGCAGATGGTTTTTTAATGGCTCGGGGTTAGACATTGCCTGCCGAGAAGCGACCGCTATTAGAAAAACTTCTTCAATCATTTGATGTTTCATACCCACAGTGGGTTTAGTCCTGCAAAAACGATTTGGCGGAATTGTAATATATAAGAGCAAATTTTTCAAATACAAAGTACGACAAAAATGACTGCAGCTCCTTTTATAGCAACAAGATAACCATTACGTTATATCCCAGCTCTCGTGTGAAGTTGAGGATTGTTTTGTTTTTGCCGATAAGTAAATTTTCCAAACAAATCATTCTAGTGTTTGGTTGGATTTAAGTGGAGTATATAAATGCGCCTCATAGTAATACTATATGCAGATGGCACTACGCTAACGAGAGACATAGGTCATGCGCTCTCCATAAATTCAACATCAACGAGCAGATGACCCTTTCTGCTGTATGAAAGCCCACTAAACGAGGCCTCCATGTTCAAGTACTTCAGCTCCGTTGTACCAAATATCACATGCAAAACCGGCGTACTATGCGACAGAAGACTGCCATTCCATTTAAGGAGGGGTAGGGTCACAGAATCGAAATTTTTTTTCTTCACTCATCTTATAGTAAATCATTTCAAGAATGTTGTGTCAAAATTTTAAGTGGATCGGAGCAGAACTCTCAAAGTTATAGCCTTTGTAGGCACTCTACCTCGAATGCAGAGCATCGATAATTTCTCAGAGTCATTTTTTCAAACGCGTTTTTCCCGAAACGACTTCTTAAAAGTCGGTGCCAATCACAACTCCGAAACTATTCAACCGATTCTTTTCAAATTTGGCACACGTTTTCTAAATCAAAAATACCTCCCCCCTACACTGTTTTTTTATTTTTTTTTTTAAGGTTGTTTTTCACTTACAAATATGGCGAAATTTTTCGCCAAAAATGCTCGTTTTACGTTTTTTTGCCACCAAAACTACAAAAATGAAAAAAAAAAATTGTATTAATGTAGGGGGGAGCATTACGTCATACTTTAACTGAAAAATTCGACTGTTTTAGTTTCAGATGATTCTACGACGAATGCCGATTGTCACCGCAGAGCACCTCTCGAAAAACATATCTCCAAAAAAACTCTGTCATGGGCTTATTTGTCAATATTGTATTATTAATATTTTTTAAAAACTTATTGAAAAGATGTACAATAACATGCAACTGATTTTATTAAAGTATCTTAAGCCATATTTCTGTAAAAAATTCAAAAAAAAGTGTTTTTTTTTTTAGCGCTTCACGGTAGCGCTCACCATTCACAGTTACGTTACGATTCGCAGCATCTTTGAAGAAGTACGGTCCAATGATACCTCCAGCCCATAAACCGCACCAAACTGCGACCTTTTCTGGATACATTGGTAGCTCTTGCAATTCTTCTGGCTGATCTTCACTCCAAAATCGACCATTCTGCTTATGAGCTTCGTCGCTGAACACAATTTTTCGATAAAAAAGTGGATCTTCGGCCAACTTTCCAAGAGCCCAACTTTGTACCAGATGGATTTTGAAAGGCTTTACACCTAAATCCTTTCTCAAAATTTTCCACGTTGTTGAGTAACAGAGGCCCAATTGCTGGGAACGGCGACGAATCGATAATTGATGGCCATCATTAACACTGGGCGATAGAGCTGCGATATTTTCTTCAGTTCGGACTCTACGTAAGCGTGTTGGTTGTTTGATGTCCAATAATATAAATTTGGTTTTAAATTTAGTCACAATAGCTCGAATAGCCGCTTTAGTGGGTCGATTAAACTGACCATAAAATGGAAGAAGAGCGCGATAAACTTTCTTAACAGAACACGCATTTTTATAATAAAATTCAATGATTTGTAAGCGTTGTTCGTTTGTAAGACGATTCATGGTTAAATTATAGACCAAACTGAAAATGTTTGACAGTGAAACAAAACATGAAACGTGCGTCAGCTGTTTAAACTAACTGTTTAAAAAGATAATAGCTAAAAAATCATCCGTTATAACAAAATTTACTGAAAATAGAATATGCCTGACTTTCTATGTGAGATATAAAAGTGACTATGTCTAACTTTTTGCTACAAACGTTATTTTGTGGTAATTTTGGATATTTGGACTTTCTTTTTCTTTCTAATATTAAAGTTTCTGAAAATGTAAGTAAAATTTTAGTCAAAGCTCTTTCTTCAAAAGAAAGTTTATTTAAGTAGAAAATTTGTTCCATGTCTGCCCGACTTTCAATGCGAGTGATTGTACTTATGCAAGTTAACGCAACAACTTACAAAATTTCAACAAAGTTGACACTTAACAATGGTCAACTACCCTGCACGCGCATCAGCATAACCGCTGACGCTTCAACCCAGTTGCGTAAGCAACGATCAGCAAATTACCAATCAATACGGGTCAACAACAGTCAGCATATTGTACGAGTCAACAACGGTCAGCACATTGATGACCATTATAGGTGTAATGTAGAAGTAAGAAATATAATGTAATTAATCTTAAGTTTGATTCACTTTAATAAAGTCAAAAGCGGACACAAGTCCGCTAGCTTTTTTAAAAACTAAAATAAATCTATGATTTATTAACTTGCATGACTACGGGATTATTAAAATAAGGCGCCGTACGTAAAAATTCTTCTTTCTGTTTCTGCCTGAACTCAAATATTTATTTAGTGTTTTCTTTATTTTTCAAAGGAAACTTACATGCAGTTAAACAAAAGCAAATAGCAGTTATTTATTTATTAAAGATAAAAATGCAAATTTAATTTTAAATGGAGTGTACAGTTCAAGCTTTATTTTAAAAGTCTTCCACAGATTTCACAGCAAGATGCACAAGTCATTTAGTTGAGCTAAAATTACAACACCTTCCTTTCTATTTTTACCAACATCGATTTGCTCAGATTGATTAACATTTTATTGGCTAGTAAAAATACTGAGAAAAGTCAAAAAGGTGTCTTTTGGCAAGAATCCAACCACTGCGACGGCTGGATTTGAATGTTGCAAGCGCAGCAAATAGCACTGCTTACTTGGCCATAGCTATGAGTTAGAGTACCTCGGCAACTTGAGAAGTTTTGAAAGGCAACAAGTCAACAATTGCAATGCAACTACAACTGCTTCTGCTGCCACTGCAGCCGCCGCACCGGCACTCATTAACGTTGCAATTTCAGCTTCACCTATGTATGTGTGTATATGTAGAATTCGTTGCAGTGTAATTTGAGTTTATTTTATTTTTGTGTTCGTATTTTGCTTTTATTTTGACAAAAAAGAATGCCATAAAGAATAATAGTAATAAAGAATGCTGAGTATGGAGATGTTAAAAGAAGTTGAAGTTTTAATTCCCTCGGAATGTGGCCATTCATCATCATTGCAAAAAAAATTGTTGAAAAGTAGATTAATTGTATTTTTAATTCCAGTACTTTCTAAACTGAGAAGCGTGAAAAATAAAATAAAAAATCAGTATACAATGCAAGTTGCATACACTTTTATTGAACACCAAATATATTTAACACCATTTGGTCCCAAAACATACACAATCTAACATACTTTTGTATACGGCAAAGCAAGAGCTGTCGTAATTTTCACCTTCAAATGTAATTGCTATGCTCTTTTCTAACAATGCTTTTCTTTTTATAATAAAATTTCATTTCATTTTTATCATCACTTATAACTTTCTAAGCTTTTCGCTTGTGGTGTGTCAAATATTTCGATTCAAACTAATTTTACAGTTAATTACCAAAACCGATTGGCGATTTTTAAACAACTTTCATGCATATTCACCACGAACTTGTGCGCCATTGGCAATCCATTGACGATGCCCATCAGTGAAATCCATTATTATGTTCGATAGATAATGTTTGGGTCAACGGAGACTGTACACACGATGTCAATGAAGCATGCGGATACGCTACTGAATGGTGAGCTACCGCGAGTATTGAGTTATCTGTGTAATAAATAAATGAGAAAATCCACAGTGTTGCGGGTTGATGGGCTAAATACGACTTATTGCAGCTGCAAGATAGGCTTTAGAGTATTAAAAAATAACAATCAATAATTGTATACATAAATGTATGCATTAACGGATACCTAAGTATATACACTTGTGCTAACAATATTAAGTCACTGCAGCTTTTTACAATATTCGTAACATTTTTTATATGTACTACATTTTTCCGTAAATGATCTTATATTACTTAATATTAGTTTGGGGAAAATTAATGAAGTGAAGAAAATGGTATTAGGCAATCGTCGAATCACCGTTAGAGAAGTTGCTGAGGGCCTACACATATCGATTGGCTCGCGTCATTCGATTTTTTTCAATGATTTGGGCATGAGACGGGTCGTCGCAAAATTCGTACGATAACTGATCAATTTCAACCGAAAGCAGCATCGCATGAACATTGCTAATGAGATGTTGGACTCTGCCCGCGACGACCCAAATTTGCTCCAGAGGGTCATAACTGGTGACGAATCGTGGGATTATGGTTATGACGTGGAAACCAAAGCTCAATCATTTCAATGGAAGCTGCTACACGAGCCAAGACCGAAAAAAGCGCGCCAAGTTCGGTCGAATGTAAAAGTTTTGCTTACCGTTTTCTTCGATTGCATGCCATCAAAAACTAGGCGAGGTACCTCGGGGTAATACTGGACAGCAAATTGCTGGGGAAGCACAACGTTGAGGAGAGGGTGAAGAAGGCCAGTAATGCATTGTACGCATGTAAAAGAATGCTGGGCGTTACTTGGGGTCTATCACCCTCTCTGATGCATTGGTGCTACACAGCAGTAGTCAGACCGATATTGCTGTATGGAACCTTAGTATGGTGGACTGCGACAAAAAAAATGACATACTTAATGCCGCCAGAAAGGATTCAACGCCTCGCTGCTCTGTGCATAACAGGAGCGATGAAGACCACTCCAACGGCGGCGCTGGAAAAGATACTCAGCATGCCACCTATTGACCTCATGGCGGAAAACCTGGCAGCGAAATCCGCGAGGAGGCTAATGGCTGCGGGGGTATTCATCTGCAGAACCTTCGGTCACAGCTCAATAGGAAAGTGGAGCTCAGGTGGCACAGACTACATGACTCCGTACTTTAATTGGGAGAGAAGGTTTCGTACTACAATTGAAGAGGAGGGATGGCACAAAGGCATGAAGCCTGGCCATAGAACTTTTCACATCTATACAGACGGCTCGAAAACTCCAGATGGAGTGGGAGCGGGTATTTACTGCTCAAAACTAGGAATATGGCAGCCTATCAAGCTGCCAGACCACAGCAGTATTTTCCAAGCGGAAGTTTTTGCTGTGGGGAAGGCCGCGGAGCTAGCCTACTCTAGAACAAGAAAGAACTCAACAATTAATATATACGTGGACAGTCAAACAGCAATAAGAGCAATAAGCTCATATTGTATTAAGTAAAAAAATGTTCGACGGAGCAGGGAGGCCATAGAACGGCTAGCCGGAAACAATAGGCTGCATATCTACTGGGTACCTGGTCACAAAGGCATTATGGGGAACGAAATAGTAGATGAGATAGCAAAAAGTGCTGTGAGACTACCATTTGAACAAGAGAACGACATACCAAAACCGCTAAACACAATATACAACGAAATGGACGACCACATGAAAAGGCAAGTGGAAGCTAGGTGGACTAACTTGACCACATGCAAAACAGCAAAAGTCTTGTGTAGAACTAACGACAAAAAACTGACTCAATTCGTACTTACGCTCTCGCGAAAGGAATGCAGAACTATCACAGGTATGCTAACAGGCCACAATCTATTGGCTGCATATGCGTACAAGATAGGGATTACTAACACGGACAAATGCAGAAAATGCAGAGAGGATGTTGAGGAGACTTTTTAGAACACCTTCTGTGCGCTTGTCCGGCATTATTAAAAACGCGACTAAAATGCCTGGGAGCCCCACTGTTTGAGGGTCTGGAAGACGTCTCAAAAGCGGAGCTCCCAGCCCTAGAAAGAAAAACTGTAAAATGGACCAAATTGCCCATTGTTGACATCCATTGCTAACACCCTGTAACTCACAACTGAATAGAACAAGCAAAAAACAGCAAACAATTTTTTTAGTGTGAACTGTCTGAACTGAACTGCCTTGACAATGAGCATAAACTTTAAATTGTTTGATTCATACTTTACAAGATATCGATCAGTACAGACATCTCCCGAGAAAATAATGTAGTTCTTTTTTCACTAGTACCAAGCTGCCCTTGCTAAATTCTTTCAGTCGAGGATTGAAATTTTTACACAATATTACGGAAGTGTTAGCCGTTTCAACTACGCAGAAGATACGAGTTGCCAAATCTAGAAAATATGATAGTTATTAGGCACATTTAACTATACAGGGTTTTTAATAAGAGGTATTATTTGATATTCAAAGAAAAATGCTACTTTTTAATATAAATGATCGGATATTTATTTCATTATAAAGAATAGTTAAAGTGGAAAATAACATCAGGCAAATGACCACCACGACCACGCTTACAGGATAATATCCTTTTCATGAAATTTTCCATAACCGAATTGTAAAGTGGCTGCCCTATGTCGTCGATAGCCTCACGAATTCCATCTTTGAGGTCTTGAATTTACCCTAGACTGGGTTTAATAAATCTTCGTGCTAGTCAGTGCCAATTCGACACACCAAGTGGCGCCAAGTCAGAAGATTTTCCTTTACCACCACTACCACCAGCATCGAATACTTTCAGAACTATAATCCACTCGTTCGACAACTAACCAGCTGATCTGCACTATATCCATGTCGTTGGAAGATCTTACAGTTCAGAAAATGTAAAAAATCTTTCATCTAAATTGACTCTCGAACACCCCAAAGGCCGTTGCATTGGGTATTGTCATATTTCAAATTTCTGTGCAATGAAATACTTAGTCTATTGATAAGTTTTGGTCCCGTCAGGTTTCAGAGTTGACATTATTATCGGTGTCAAAGGCGTGCGCAAATAAATAAAGTCCCTACTACTTCAAAACAGAACTGTAATCAGTGTTGTAGGCGTCGAGTCGCGAGTGCTTGACTGTTTGTTTGATGGCACGGGGTACATGTCCTCTTATCCTTACTCACCACCATAGCGATTCGCTTTGCTGCTTTATCTAGCTTAAAAAATTAATTATTGTAATAGCAGGGTTATTAAGGCCGATGATATCAATAAATGATATATATTTCTAATATATTCTGAAGCCACACTGGCAGGGTCATTCAGTTAGTTGATGGTGAGCTTCAGTTTTGGGTACAACAAGGACATTAAAGGTGATGTTTAGAACAGTTGCTTGGGGATTGGGAGTGATAATTTAAACATTCTCTGGAGTTTAGTCGCACAAGTTGCGCTTACTGGAATTGCCTCGGTCGTGAAAACTTCTGTAAGCTTCTCAACATTCGGTGGCAACCTCATACGACTCGCGTTGCATCCGCTTACAGCGTGTCCCAATAAGCAGCGTCTTTCATTTATGCGGTAGCGTGGCATTCCTCGTCGTACCAGTTGTTTTTGAACTCTGCCAGAAAGCAATAAATGTAGATTGATCGCACGCGCATGCCGGCAGGAGGAGAATCGGGTGGCGAGCTTGCTGACTACCTATTGCAAATGCAACCTTTCAATATCGAACTATGCTTGTAAAGTTAGTTGCACATGATTTCTGTAGTTTCTGGTTTCGTGTTTTTCTACCACGAAAAAGCTACCTAACTTGGTGAATCTGTTTGTGCGGCAATCTAGTGCTGCATACTAGCATGTTGCGGACCCCGGTGGAGTCGATTAGTTTAAATTCAAATCGAAGACTTCGTACCCAATTTTTGTTGCAAGTTTCATCGGCATTGAATTTTCATGAAATGTTGAATGACCCTCGTTTCATCTTCTACTTTCTTTTCAATTCATAGCATTTAATTTATTTCAAGTCTAAAACAAAATATTAGTTCTTACAGACCTCTTAGAGGTAATATGAACTTAAATTGCTAAACACAATTAAATAAATCAAAAAACAGAGTTCAAGGATTTTAGGTCTTACTTAGTTCGAGCCCAAGTTATCTAGGGTTTTTGCGGACATATGGAAAATAAATATAGAGATAGGAGAGCGTTTTTAATGGGAAGATTTCGAAATTGTTCTTCCATAGAGAGAAAATTCAAAAATTCAGTAGTTTTTATTCCACCGTATAGACAAAGGTAACACATTTCGCCCAAGCGATTTTAATACCCGTACTTATTAAGCTATAGTGAGCGCTAAGTACATAAATTATTATCATCAGCATCAACCCGTTTCACAGCTCTGCACACTACCCACCGCACTCGCTCGTAATTCTTGTTACCACCCCACTTCACACACTTTCCTTGCCTACAATACAACGCATTTCACGCTACGGCTGCCAACTGCAATTGTGTGTTATTCTTTATACCCGCTTTCAGCTTTTTCCGCTCATTTCATCGTTCGATTTGTTATTTATGGGACACTGCTAAAAATCGCTTAGCTATAGCATTGCCGCCGTCCGTACCGCCGTCTAGAGCGTCTTGCCGCCACACCGCATTCACACTTCAATGTAAAACGTGTCGTCAATTATCGCACTTGATTTATTTCCCAGTACGCCAAAAACATCAAAACAAGTATTCAAGTGCATAAATTGTGATTCAAATTCAAATTTAAGCCAAAGGATGCACTGACGACTTCGGAGCGAAATGAGATAATCATGTGGCGCATTATTGTGGGTTATGAATATTTTTTGAATTTGAATTTCAGTGCACACAGCTCGTAAAATATGTAAATTATTTTTACTTGATGACATCAAAAGATTATTATTGTGTTTGTTGTTTTTAATTTAAAGAATAAAGTAAAATTTGTTGGTGACATTTTTGATGAAGAATCGTGCCTTTTGGGAAATAAATTTTTTAAGAAGTTGTCATTTTATTTTTCACAGTTTAGTATTATACAATGTGGGGCAAAATTAATCATAAATTTTTTTTAAATAACTTTTTACTAAAAAAAAAATTTTTAATGATGGAATTTTTTTTTGACTTTCGCGCTCCATGGCTTTTCTGTTTATATGCTGCAGCTTTCTAGTTCACAAGTCTCAAATTAATTGACGTACAACGTCATTTGCAAAAATTATATAATAAATCGGCTGCTATAGCCGAATGGGTTGGTTCGTAGGTTCGAATCCCAGTGCATGAACATGAAAGAGTAGAAAAAGTTTTTTCTAGCGGTATAGCGGCCGCCCCTCGGCAAGCAATGGCAAACCTCGGAGTGTATTTCTGCCATAAAAAAGCTCCTCATAAAAAATATCTACCGTTCGGAGCCGGCTTGAAACTGTAGGTCGCTCCATTTGTGCGCGCCAAATATTTATTTATTTAATTTAAATCTTCCGTACATGTATATACAGGGTGAACGATACGAAGTGTTACCTATTCAAAAATTAGCTTTTATTGATTTCAAAGACAAGATTGTTCAAAAATGATTACAATTTTAACATATGACCACCTTTTGCCTTGACTATAGCCTTCAAACGGTCAAAAAATGAGTTGCATGCTGCACGAATGTGATCTTGAGGTATTTTGGCCCATTCTCGTATAATCGCTTTTTTCAGCGCATCCATACTGGCATATTTTTTAGTCCTCACCTTGCTCTCCAAAATGGACCAGATGGAATAGTCCATCGGATTTGCGTCTGGCGAATTCGAAAGCCATTGTGTGGACGAAATGAAGTGTGGAACATGATTTTTTAACCATTCTTGGTTCACACGAGCTTTATGAGGCGGTGCCGAGTCCTGTTGGAACGTCCATGGTCTACGACCGAAATGTTTGCATGTCCACGGCTCTAAAGCAGCTTATAAAACATTTTCCCGATAATAAGTCGCATTCACTTTGACACCAGGCTCGATAAAAACGATTGGAGAGCGTCCCTCAGCGGTCACTGCGGCCCAAACCATTACTTGCGATGGGAAATTGCACAATGTTAGGAAATTCGCCACGTTCGTGCAAGCGCAACAACTCCTTTGCTCTTTCGCACCGAACTTTTTTTTGCTGGGGTGAAAGATCGTGTGCTTTTTGGAACTTGTAAGCCTTGACCTTGAGCTAATTTTTCAATATGCGTCGAATACTGTCTTGCGATATTTTCAGTTCTTTGGCCATTTTTCTTCCACTTCGACGTGGATTTCGTTCAAGTTGAGCCTTCACTTTCCGAACTCCAAGGCGTTTTGCAATGCTAACAGTATCATTGTAACGTTTTATAGTGCGATACACAAACATTTTATTCACTTTGAGGTGACTGAGCCCACGAACAATGGCTGGTTGTGATTTTCCAGTTAAATATAACGCAATCACACTATTACGTTTGAATTCCATCACAGAAAAACAAAAGTTCAACAAAACTGAGACGCAAATGCTTTTGATGGCTTATAAACAATAATTTGAACTGTCATTAGAACAATTTTGACGTTGATGTCATGAGCAGATTTACAGATACAAGCAGTGTGAAGTTGGTAACACTTCATATCGTTCATATGTATGTACATACATATGTACTCAGTATGTATACCTTGGAATATTGCTCCCGAATGTTTCGAGAAAATGCAGCCCCTCTGCAAAATTCTAACAAAAACTTTTATCTAGTTACGGTACATATATTTAGTATGCTAATATTAGGAAAATAATTATAAGGAAACTGAAAGAGGTTAGTTTTTTATAAAATCAAAAACAAACTGATAAGAGGGAAGTGGAGCCTAGCGTGCTTTGTGCCCTGACGGTCAGGTGAAAAGAAAGTTCAATTATTTAGATAAAGCTCTCTACAAAAACTGCATTCTATAAAATCAAATCCTTAATATTTTTGGAACTACATTAAATCCAAGAAATCGTCTTCTAAAAACTTCTAGGCAAAAATTTGCCGAAGAATCAAGAGGTGTGGCAAATTGGTTTGTTGACATTTTTGAGGATAGGATAGTCTCGATAGAGACAGTCTGTTGCTAATTAAAAATTGTCCTGTTTTTGTCCTTAATCGCCATGGTATTGTTTTCGGCCATTCTAGAGTCTCTCTTTTCAGTTTGACTGTGTATACACAAACCCTTTGAGAAAGTTTCACCTGGCCATGCAAAGTGACGTTCAATTCGTTTGATACCAAACGAGGTGGGGATTCATAACTAAAACGCTTACGCACCATCTTTTATACGAGCGTAAACTTGCTGGGAATGCGCCGTTACTTCCGCCTATTCCAAAGTGGATACGAAAAAAAATTGATGGACTCTGAAAAAGAGCGAGGCGAAGTAAAGGAACAGTCAGCACCCTCACCACTCTTTATAGTTATAATGATGAAGTTCGTTTTCTCGGAAACCAGCATTAGCCAACGGGATGTCTCTCGCCAACAAGTGCTAATTTGGGCTGAGTGGGCAATTGAATAGTAAGATCCTCTGCCGACAAACAAAAATTAAGCTTTATAAGACCCTAATCAATACCGACGTGGAAGTTTGGACAAGAACAGCATATGGTGAGGCGGCTCTTTGAGCATTCGTGAGAAAAAGGATGCGGAATTCATATGAAAATTTATTTATTTGAGACTGCAAATGGAATTGTATGCATGATCTTAGCAGCGATATAAAGGATGGTACATATGTTGCGCTTCGTCAGAAACGATGATTTTTCGCACGAGTTGCTCTAAAGCCGAAAGAGACAAGCAATAACTAAGCGGATAGTCGCGTCACTTCAATTACTGAGTCAATTGGACTCTGCAAGCGAATAATACGAGTTTTTGTGCAAATTTTCTTCTTTTTTGGGGTGCGAAAGGAATTTTGTTTGTGGATTACTTGCAAACTGGTAAAACAATAAATTCTGAATATTTTCGCAGCTGAAGGAAAAAGTTCAAGTTTGCAAACAAAAATAGTTATTTTTCATCCAGACAAAGGGCCCTGTCACAAGGGCATTTTGAGAATGACTAAAATCCATGAATTAAAGTTCGAATTGTTGGAGCACCCACCGTATTCACCAGATCTGGCCCCTAGCAACTTCCATTTGTTTCCAAACCTAAAGAGGCCATAAAGCTGTGAAAACCTATTCCTATATTCTCACCTCACGGATGGAATTCATAAATGGAATCTCATTGAAACAAGTGTATTGATGTTCAGGGAGACTATACTCAATAATAAATTTTATTTCAAACTATAAAATTGTGTTTCTCTTATCGAACAGCAAAACTTTTGGAACAACCTAGTTTTTCATCAATTTTTATTTTCGTTTTATTTTCTTTGGAAAATTGTGTTGTTTTCTGTAAACCGTTTCATTTATATTTTTTAATGTTGTTGTACATGTCAACAATAATTATGCTTTCTTTTACTTTCATATCACAAAGTACAAAAAAGCTCGGTTTCTACGAAAAAACGATTTAAAGCGTGTTGTAATGCTTCTGGGAGTAAAGCTTCAAAAATACCGACTACACCTTTTATTTTTGTCCATTGTAAGGAGTCGGAGCACTGTGCGCCCACCCTAATTTATTTATTAAAACAAATATTCTACTTTAACTACAAGTAGATGGGCATCTGCAAGCCTTTGGTGATGATTAAAGCTGCCTTACTTTACTGTGAAGAAAGTTTAAAACTTCAAAAGACGTAATTTGGAAATTTAATTTCAATAACGGTTGTTTATAAAAAGTTTTCTTTTTCATATATGTATGTGTGCTCTACATGCACGGACGAAGGTTGAGGAGAAAAAGTTTTATAACTCTTCGTGTGTTAGATGAACAAGTTATGGCAGCTTGAAACCGCAAAACTTTTACTGTGTTTTAAAGAGGAGGCAAACCAAATGCAACAAAAGCGTGTTGGAATTTCTGAAGACATCTTTGACAAAAGAAGTGCATAAAATAGCAAATTAAAAGCAGAGCAGAGGACAAAGAAATGTATCGTTTGTTGCGGTATATGAAATAAAAATTTAATTTTATGCAATTCAAATACCCTCATTTGATTTAATTTTGTATTCAATGATTTTGCAAAATAAAAACAAACTCATTCAGCTATTAAACAATCTCGCATACTCATGTACATGTGTATGTATGTACGCAATATATTTTATTTTTATAGGCTGCTATAAAAGCATCTAGAAAATTTCATTGCCAACACCAAAGCTAACCACTTGTTTTTCATACGTAAATATAATCATACTATACATACATACAAACAATATTCACATAGAGTGCATAGTAAAATATCTCTTTGTAAAAACAAAATCATTTTATTGTCAACCCGGCTTGCATGGCGCTCGCCTCCACCTCTCGGCTATGCGCCCTGCTATTGTACCCTTTCTGCCATCTATTTTTTAATCATTTCGAGCTCGTGTGCAACATTTTAACGACGAAATAAAATGAAATTGTGGGGAAATGCGGAAATATATTGTGGCTCGAGGCATAAAAACCACAGCCGCTGTAAATTTTTACGCTTCTATTTACTTTTTACTCTTTACCACGTAGAACTCTCAGTAGGTTTGTATGTGGCGTTTGCAGTTAGTCAGAGTCACATCCACAGCCTCGAGGGCTTTATTACAGCTGGTAGTGTGCCGAGTGTTGGGAGCCGAGAGTTGGCGAGGAAAGGAAATTGTGGGCAAAATGAGATTTTTTAAAACTTACCAACAACAAAGCGCATTTCCGTAATTTGTGCTGCTAGGAATTTCAATGAACCGGCATTAAACAAAGGGAAAGCAACCAAAAGTTGAAAACTACCTTCACCCGTATGAAAAGTAGTTACTTTGATGCAGCTTTTGTAGTTCAGCATATAAATTTAAGCCAAACGGGAGAATGAATCTGGCTTCCCCAAATGCTTACTTGTCTAGAACAAATTTTTGAAATCCACAATATGGTGCATAACTTTTATAGGTATTCACTTACAGTACTGAACTTTCTGAGTATGCACTACATCAGAGCGGAAATGTTGGCGCTGAATCAGGAGTTCTGATCAATATTGTTTTGTTTAATATATTTTTATATTGAAAACTTATTTCAATATATTTGTTCCAAGCTTTTACATGTTGTAGGCTTAGTCACGTAGAAAAAACTGTATACTCCGAATTACGAATTGTCGCAAAACCAATTTTTTATAAGTTGAAGCATATATGATACTTGTACTTACTAGGGTGGTTATTAGATTTCAACCTTCGAAAAGTACCCCCGCCAATACGCTATTCGCTTCTATAACCTAAATTACGAATTTATTTATTTATTTTTTTAGATCTACTTTTAGGGTTCGATACTACATTTCAAAATTTGAGGTAATGATAATATGTATGCTAATTATCGTATGCGAAACTGCTATATCCTGAACGGAAATCGCGAAATCAAATCGATCATGTTGTGATAGATGAAAGACACGCTTCTAGTGTTTTAGATGTACGTACGATCCGAGGACCCAACATCGACTCGGATCATTACCTTGCTGCAGCCAAATTACGTACACGCCTCTGTGCAGTGAAAAGCGTACATCTGACTACGCGAAGAATGTTCGACATCGAAAAGCTGTAATCACAACAGACAGCCAGAAGATTCGCCACTCGACTCTCACTCCTGCTCTCAAAGAGTACTGCCCAACAAACCGGCATGCCCGAGCAATGGAGCAACATTTCTTGTTCTCTTCGTGCCACCGCCGAAGAAGAAATCGGATTCCGGCGAGCCCGAAAAAACAGTTGGTACGACGAGGAATGTCATGGTACCGCAGAAAGAACAGATTCTTCCTATAGAGCCACGCTGCGATCGGGCGCAACGTGAGCCATGTGGGATCGCTACAGAGAGCTGAAAAAGGAAGAGAGACGTATTATACGACAGAAAAAACGAGAGGCTGAAATACGTGAGTGCGAGGAGCTTGAGATGCTGGCCAACAGGAACAACGCCCGAAATTCTACTAGAAAGTTCGGCGGCTTACAGAAGGTAACAACAAAGACGGCGATCTGGTGACTGACATCCAAAGCGTTCTTAAATTATGGAGGGAACACTTCTCGAACCTATTAAATAGTGACAGCTACGCATGCCACAGAGAATGTGAAGAACCCGATACCCCAATCGTTGACAACGGAATTGTCGTTCCGTTACCCGACCATGACGAGGTGAGAATAGCGATAACGCGTCTAAAGAACAACAAAGCCACCGGCGCCGACGGATTTCCGGCTGAGCTATTCAAACATGGCGGCGAGGAGCTGCTAAGGTGCATGCATCAGCTTCTATGCAAAAGCATGCCTGCCGATTGGAATTTAGGTGTGCTCTGCCCAATCCATAAGAAGAGCGATCTTGCAATCTGTGCCAATTACAGCGGGATTAGTCTTCTAAATATCGCCTATAAGGTTCTAGCGAGCGTATTGTGTGAAAGGCTGAAGCCCACCGTCAACCAACTGATTGGCCCTTATCAGTGCTGCTTTAGACCTGGAAAGTCTACCAAATACTCGTATTCACAATACGCCAAATCTTGGAAAAGACCCATGAAAGGAGAATCGACACACACTTTTCACACCATCTTTTCGTCGACTTCAAAGCTGCATTCGACAGTACGCAAAGAAGTTTCCTGTATGCCGCGATGTCTGAATTTTGTATCGCCACAAAACTAATACGGCTATGCAAGATGACGAGCGTACAATTGTTGGCGTATGCCGATGATATCGACATCATCGGCCTTAACAACCGCGCTGTTAGTTCTGCCTTCTCCAAACTCGATAAAGAGGCAAACCGAATGGGTCTGGTGGTGAACGAGGACAAAACGAAGTACCTCCTATCATCAAACAAACAGTCGGCGCACTCGCGTGTCGGCACCCACGTCACTGTTGACAGTTTTAATTTTGAGGTTGTAAAAGACTTCGTTTATTTAGGAATTAGCATTAACACCGATAACAATGTCAGCCTTGAAATCCAACGTAGAATATCTCTTGCTAACAAGTGCTACTTTGGACTAAGTAGGCAACTGAACAGTAAAGTCCTCTCTCGACGAATAAAACTAACACTCTACAAGACTCTCATCATGACCGTCCTAACGTATGGCGCAGAAGAGTGAACGATGACAACATCCGATGAAGCGACGCTGCGTAAGATATTTGGACCTTTTCTCGTTGGCAACGGCGAATATCGCAGACGATGGAACGATGAGCTGTATGAGCTTCACAACGACATAGACATAGCTGAGCGAATAAAGATGCAGTGGCTACGTTGGCTGGGTCATGTCGTCCGAATGGATACAAACGCTCCGTTCTGAAAGTGTTCGATGTGGTACCAACTGGTGGTAGTAGAGGAAGAGGAAGACCTCCTCTGCGTTGGAAAGATCAGGTGGAGAAGAATGTGATTTCACTTGGTGTGTCCAATTGGCGCCGGTTAGCACGAGAAAGAAATCATTAAATGGCTTTGTGGCATGTGTTACCGTCTTGTTGCAACAACACGTTAGTTTTTAATATATCTCGATAGCGTAATGTATTGACCGTAACAGCATAACACGCCTCCAGACCCCTTAACGCATCAAACACTAAGCGACTTTTATGTACCGAAACAGTCGACTCAAATTTATACAACAAATTCTTAATAGCGGCCTCAAACAGACGATTGTATTGACCAGAAATATCACAGATTTTACGAAATTTAACTTTTACAGATCAGTCATTTTCATAATGAATTTTTATTATGTTAATTTTTTCGAGCGAAATTGAATTCATTGTAACAACTGCCGAAGCTTCAACTGCGTATAGTCCAAAAATCATAGTTCAAAACTGTCCTGATTTTAACCCTTACTGAAAAAGAAGTTTTGTTGAAAACCCCTTTTATAATCTACGCGATACCATTTGTTTTGCCGGGTTGTGAAAAATTACAAAAAAAAGTAAAGGGGATCTACAATATTAGCATAAAGTACTTACCTTTTTTGTAAAACTTGCTTGTTTTACATTGAATTTTCCTTCTTTTTTTTAATTAATGAAATTCCAGAAAATAACACCTTTTTCACATTTTTCATTTGGTAGCGACCCCTAAATATTACTCTAAAAATGCAAAAAAAAAAAAAAAATACTTAGAATAGAATGGAAGTAGGACACGTGACAAGAATTAATAAACATAAAAATGTTTAGGTCAAATAAGAAGCACTCTAATACTTACCCGTAACTTTGGATTTATTTATTCCGTTGCCATTCAAAAACAGATGTTTAGATGCTTAGAATAGTAAATAATATATAAAAGGTGCTAGTACGAGTATATCTCAACGAATGCTGTAAGAAGAAGGTAAAACAACTAAACATTTTCAAGTTCAATATTTTTTTACGCATACCTTCTTAAAAATTTCGTAATAACCCTATATGTCTAGAAAAAAACATTAGCTTGATAATAAACAATGTTGCATGAGCTTTGCGCTGCAGTTTTATTTGTCATTTCATACGTGATTTTTGAGATTGTTTAGTGCGTAAACAGGTCGGTAGAATTACGGAGTGACAAAAAAAATACTTTCCTTATCGGATTGCCTGGCTATCAAATAATCTAATCGACAAGTTCTCTAAGTCCTACAATATTCATCAGGTTAAACTGCCTGCTTGTGAAAGTGCAAACCTTGTGCTTAGCGAGTGCATTGAGGAAAGCAAGAATTCCATGAAGGGCATTTCCTAAGTGCGTAAAGAAATTTGTTGATTTATTTCATGTCTGGGGAGAGTTACAAAAATATTGTAAGAAAACTCAGGTTACGTTCAAGAGCCTTAAGAACAATTTCAAAACTGATATTTATAATTTGTTTGATATTGCACATGCCGATGCTTTTGAGAGAATGAAAATAGAGGAAGATAAAGTATTTTTAATGAACAAAGAGAACCTGGTCGCCCGGGATTGTGAGGTGGTGGCGGAAAAAGAAGAAAGATCTAGACGATGAGGACTGGAGGAAGAGGAAAGGATTGTAAGACAAAGAGAATCACTGGCTGCTGCATCTACTTCCACCACAATTAACTTAGAAAGTGCACAAGATTCAGACGAAGAACGGATTTTGAATTCTGAACTCAGCATGCAGGACGTTGAACAAAGTTCAGAAAGAGGTAGAAAGAAAGGTATTGTGACACCTAAATTAGTTACAGCTTTAGATAGATGCCAGTTAAGCATTAGAGAGTCAGTTTACATTATTAATGCGGTGGTAGAAAAGCTTGGTCTGAGTAGTGAGGATTTCCCGCCGTCCTCCGGGCGTCTCAACAGCTCTTTTTGACTGGAACCTTCTCGATAAAGTACAAATAATGTGTAGCCCAGATATATTGATGCTCAAAAAGTTCAGGGAAAATTGGAAAAACATCGATTCTAGTAACACTGAACCATCGCTTAAATTCATAAAAGAACGCGTCACCGAGTCAGACGTTCCAGTTTTTTTTTTCATATTTTATAAGGCAGAATTAGACAAAAGTTTTTTAAGAGATGACTACCGCGAATTGGTCGAACTGTAATATTTTTGGGAGGAGACACAGAAGAAAAATTAAAACTAAGACCCCACGGAGCTATGCATCAGGCACGCTGGATGGCGAGAGCGATCTATTCTTTAAAAATATGCTTACTTCAGTCACAATGTACAATGGCTGCGAAGAGCAAAAATGCTCTACAAGATGTTTGCTTATTTGTCGTGATGTTGTATGTTAAAGCTTGGCTCGAATGCACAGTGGCGACCAAAGCGCCTAACCAAGATTTGCGCTTCTTGAAGATGTTAAAAAGTTCTAAAAAGTTGATGCAACAATTTCTAAATCTTCTATAAGCAAGTTTAGTCATGATGTGAATATACAGTCATTCTATCACTGTTTGATGTTGAAGTTGATAACTAAACTAAAAAGAAAATTATTGCCAACTTCAACAGGGACAAACCTCAGATTTTAGCAAAAGATAACTGACTCAAAAGTTGTGTGGTAAGTTTATGTGATTTTTGGCGATATTTTTAAATCATTTGTTGATTTTTTTTTTGTTATTTAACTTAGTTTTCTTTTCTTCACGCAAAACATTGGATGATTTCGTATCGGAGAAGAGCAAACAATTTCTATCACGACTGCAGATCGACGACAGTTTTCTAAAAGAAGATGTATATATCTTCTTGGGATAATAATGCTGATTTTCTGGAAGCTAACAGAAGAATAAGTAATTTGAGAGTTAATAATGCAAGATGTTTACGAACTTACTATATCACGGCTGAAAAAGAACAAAAACAGTTCTTGATGCGCTGTGTTCAGGAACATAAAAAGTTGTATTAGGACTATAAAAAACTACTCTAAAAAGAAGTTTCCCTGACTGATTACTGCTACTTTATGTTTTGAATTACATATTAATGTTCGTCTCATTTAATTTTTACTTTTATTCACTTAATTTATTGTATTTATAGTGACTTTATAGGAGACCGAAATATCAGGACAAAACACAATTGTTATTAAACTTTGAAGCTCGGTCGGCACTGGTTGCAATTATGCTAGAAAGATGAAATTCTATATTTGAGCATCTTATAGCATTATTAAAAAATGTAGAGGGTATGCATTTCGAAATTATTGTAGAGCAAATTTTCTAGTTATATAAGTAACACTCTAGTATACAGTATACTTAATAAGATTAAGTCTTCAATAAATTATTGCAATCTACGGAGGTTTGGCGAAGACGATTTTTTCCAATAAATTTGCTAAATGGCGTCAATGGTGGCTTGAATATTGCAATAAATTGATTGTTAGGCGCGCTGTATGGCAAGTTGCGTCGCTTGTTGGAACCAAATGTCGTCGATGTTCAGCTAATTAATTAAAAAAAAAATCAGTCAGTGTGGCTTGATAGCGCTCGCCATTCACCGTAACGGCAACTCCTTCTTCATTTCGAAAGAAATGCAGACCGATGAAGCCACCAGTGCGAACAGTTTTTTGTTTTTTTTTTGTTTTTTGTTTTTCAAAGCAAATTTCCTCAATATGGAAGCGTTGTTCTGGCGTTAAACGATTAATGATGACTTGCCAAACCTTAAAAAATAATAAAACATTGTCGCGTACACGTCTTTTAGATGTTTGGCCGAGCTCCTCCTCCTATTTGTGAAGTGCGTCTTGATGTTGTTCCACAAGCGACTGCCAAAGCCGAATGGTCGGTGCGTGACTACCATTCGACAGTGCGTAAGTTCGAATCTCCGTGCATGAAACAGCAAAATTATAGGAAAGGTTTTTTCTAATAGCGGCCGCTCCTTGGCAGGCAATGACTAGCTTCCGGTTGTATTTCTGCTATGAAAAAGCTTCTTGCTAAACTTTACTCAACAGAAATATCGATACAATTTGCCATTCTCAGCTGCCATATCAGAGTTATCGCTATCGCTATTTTATTTATACTCAATCGTTTCCCCATTTTTTTCACTTATTCTTTATGGTAAAGGTGGAATAATTTTAAAATGAAAAAACTTTTGGAAATATTTTTAGAATCAAATACTTCTGTAAAAATATAATTTGATTCCCCGAAGATTTTGAATGATTGATTTTGATTTTAATTGCCAAGAAGAATCTCTCAAACGAACGCGTCCTAATTTTCTGATTGATCTGTAAAATAGTTATAGAAAATTGAAAGAAATCAATTTCATGTGTAGATAAAACATTTCTTTCCATCCAAAAACTCACCTTGATTTGCAGTAAAAGCTGGAAAAGTTGTACACCATCGATTGGACTCAATTACTTGCACCGCTGGCTTACTTAATTGCCATGCGGTTGTACTAGCACAAGTCACGTTGAACGCTCTGGTCGGCCATTCTAGGTTACTTTCTGGGTAATTTCTGATGTAATGATTTCAGAGGATTGCCCTCCGCTAACTTGAAGAGGAACGGTGATATCAGTTTTGCATGTACACGATGACGCCGGGTTTTGTTTTAAAATGTTTATTCAAAAACAAAAGTGATGATAAATTTTGCGCCAACTTGTAGTATAAGAGACACTCAAAATATAAACAAGAAACCTTCTGGATATTAGCTTTAGGTATAATTGCAAAAAACAGGCCGCCGTTGCCGAATAGGTTGGTGTGTGATTACCGTCCGGAAGTGGGAAGGTTCGGATCTCCGTGCGTCGAACATGAAATGATAGAGAAAGTTTTTTCTGGTAGCGGTCGCCTCTCGGTAAACCTTCGCGTGTATTTCTGCTCTGACAAAAGCTCCTCATAAAAACCATTTGGCGTTCGGAGTCGACTTAAAACCCAAAAAGGTGGTAAGCGCCAATTATATATACATATATCGAATATATACATACATATATATGTGTGTATATGAGAGATAATACAGCCTTTGTGATAAAAGGTCACACTTTTGAAAAAGTTACTTCTATTACCACGTTCTGACAAACGTGACAAAGCAGCAAACAACCTGGGACTTGCGCAAAACAAAGTAATGAAATTGAGAAATGAACTTAAATTTGTTTTGTTATTCTTAAACAACGGCGGTTAAACATGAAAGTAGTTACTTAATACTGCGCTTGAAGATTGTAAAAATTTTCTAAACTTTTGTGAAGAATACTTGGCGACGCTCATGTTGGCGCAGAAAATAGATGGTTTTTTAATGAGCTTTCTACCCGAGCATATCGAAATGGTTTTCACACTAAGCGCAACAAAACCTGCACGGGTGACTCTTCGTGTTTTTCTGGAGCTTATAGGTACACAAGTATGTGCATATGTCTGTATGTATGTATCTATGAAGGTGTTGCTTTTTTAAAGCTGAAAGCAGGCGAAACAACAAAAAAGTGGCCTTTGTTGTCGTGTCTTGCTTTAACACTTATATTTGCTTTGTTGTTACCATTATATACACACATACATATCTGCGTATAGTTGATACATAATTCATACATAATAAATGGTGAATGATGTATTGATAAGCGACCAGAACGGTTAACCGGATGGTAGATTGGCGGGATGTCGGGTTGCGACGACGAGTCACCGGTGGTCAGACAAAAGCGAAACACGAGGGTGACACGTGAAGGTTAAATGAGTTGTTCGCTTGTTGTGCCACCAATGATTGCCTTGACAACGTTGTCGAAGCGAAGGTTCGGAATTGATTGAAATATTATATACACTGCTGAACTATGACGTGCACGCAACGAAGGAAGAAAGCAAAAACAAAAAAGACAACGAGCGAAGGGCACAGCGAAGTCATACTCGTACACCCAGCGGGTGTGTAGTAGTCATTAAAGACGTGCAACGTGCTGGGAAAACAAGTAAATTCAATTAGATTTTGATGAGGCGATTGAATAGCAAGAAAGCGAGAGCGGAGAAAATTGTAGCTAAGAATTTTTAGGAGAGAGTAGGAAACGCAGGCAGTATGGAGGCAGTACGAAGGAAATGAGAAACTGTATATGTATATGTGCGTTTAATGGAATTTAATTAAGTTTGTACCGGAAACATCGAAGGGAAATGAAAAGAAGCAGAGAGTTTACTAAGCGAAAGGAACTAAAAAACTCAGCACGAGCGAGTGTATTGCGGTTGGGTAAATAGCAGGAAAAGTTGAAAAGTTGAAAATTTGGGCGAATGGGGCGGAAGGTATTCTCATATTCATATTTTTAGCTCCGAAGGCTTTGTGGTAGGGGGTTTCAACTGATGTTATATGACAGATATGACAGATTTATTTTTGCTTGCCGGTGTTACACTGCAGCTACGCTTTACTTACAATCATTTTAAAATTGGCTTCCATGCACAAACGCACACTTACATACGTCAAATTTTAAGCCTTACTAAATATGGAAATAAAATTTCAGCGGAGCATCCCCTTGGGGGCACACGCAACCACTGAACGTAGATACTCATACGAGCATACATACATACGCACAAATTTCTGCTTTTGAGCATATGATGCACGCCGAAAATTGCTTCCTTGTTCCGGCATTCAACAGCCTTGTGCATACATACACACACTTCTATAACATTCCACCTCTCCCCTCCCCTCCTCCCCTTCGCTTGCTTCATTGCCTTTTCACTTGCGTCATTTCCATATGTTCAGGATCGTGTTCAAAACGACGCAGGCAGCGAACAGCCAGCAGCAATCAATCAAGGGCATAAGCGCGCCCATGGCACCAGGCTGTAGCAGAGTGTTTTGAAGTGAGGCGGGAAGCAGGAGGGAAGCTGGAATAGAATGATGTAGCGCGTGTTGATGCCACTCAACTCAACCCTCAACCACAAGCCTCGATGTGGTATTTTTAGTATGTGCGGAAAATAGAGTGTATGTCCGTCTGCATGTACGAGTATATTGCACGAGTATAAGTGTTTACTACATATATGCATGTATGTGTTTGCATTTTCTGTGTGTATCTGGCTCAGTATGCGCGCTTGTATATTAATTTAGGGTAGCAATGCGGCGTTTGCAATGAGATTTCAGTATTTTCGTTCCCTTCGCTTCTGACGCTCCTCTCGTCCGTTTTATTCCCCTTTCTGGCTTTTAATTTTGTGTTTTCATTTTATTTGTAGCTGCTTTATGTTATTCCCTGTTGTCTTTTTCCACTATCCTCGATTGACTTTTTGAGGGACGGAGTTATAAAAAATAAAAAAAATCACATGCATACTAACATATCCACAGCAGGAGTAGTTGTGCGTTGTTGGTGTATTCTCCATTTTGTCCTCATCATGTATGCTGTATAGGTGGCCAGGTCGAAAGATTAAAGGTTCACTGGGCAACTCTGAATCTTAGCATTTTATTAGGATTCCCTCTTTCAATTATGGTTCTTGATTGGCGCGATAAACGCCTGCATTTATTAAATACAATCTGTCATAAATTGCATTCAGTATTACATTTAATTAAAATTTTGAAAAGATGTCATGTATAAGAACTCCCAATCGAGTCCATTATTTAAAGTCTACATATAAAATCTGATCAGCAGGCATACAAGTTTTAAGTTGGATGGCTGCGCTGGTTTGACGCCCGAGAATTGGAATGGTTAGCAAACCGGTTGTTATATAGAACTAAGAAATTACGCCAGTCGTTTCTTCCTCTTGCTAACTGTCACCAGCTGGGCAGACCAAGCCCTTCTCCACCTGATCTTTCCAACGTAAAGATGTACTTATTCTTCCTTTGTTACCACCAGCTGGTACCGCATCGAATACTTTCAATTCTGTTTCCATTCGTGGACATGTCCTACTCTTTGATCTTTATTCGCTGGACTCTGTCTTTAACTCCGTAGACCTTATACAGCTCATTGTTCCATCCGTCTTCAACATGCAAACGACCAAAAATCTCTCGCAAAAGTCGTCTCCCGCCAATAGCCGTCTCCCTCCAATAGCCGTTTCATCGGATGTTGTCGGTCAATTACTCATTCGTAATATATCAAGTAGACCTTAGACATTTTTAAACAATAGTTAATGAGTACAGATTTTTCGTATGATTAAGGAGAATTAAATAGAAGCTTATCAAAACCAGGATATACCTAGTCAGAAAGTCTTACGAAGCTGGAATTTCGGGCGTATTAATGTAATAAGAATAGCTTTTAACCAAATCTTTAGCTGCTACTTTGGAAAGTGAAAAAGCATTCTCAAGTATTTTATGCAAATCTGAATAAGAGTTATTTTGCGTTATAGGAAAATTTGGAGCTTTATCTCGCCAGCTATTTTGAGTGAAGCGAATTATAAAACACGATGAAGGAAATTAGTCAACAGTGAACGAAAATTCCAAGTTAACAGGCTTCTAGGTATACAAATTCAAATTTTACCTGTAGATATACATATAATCAGAGATTGGCATTAAATAATCCTGACTTTATATACTGGAAATCGTCTAAGACGCTGATTTAGTGTACATGAGGATTGTGGTTGAAATGTATAAAATTGTGCCGAGAAAGTGGTTGGATCAAGATTTAACTTTTCCGCAGTATTTGTACTTTCATTTGGTTTCTTAAGGGGCGACCCGGTTTTATGCCGTTTTCGAGCGGCTGATGGTTTTTTTATGAGAAGCAGTTTTATGGTAAAAATACACTCTGAGAAGAACAAATCGGTTCTATTTGTTTGATGTTTCATGCCCACTGTGGGTTGGGAAGCTCAGCGTTATTGAAATTAAAATTAGCTGCGACTAATGTTGATAATGCCCTTAGGTCTCTTACTAAACACCTTTCCAAAGCTGCTTACGCTTCATGATGGCACAACTTGGATAATAAGGAGGAATTGTTATGATTTCCAAACAATTTTTTAAATGTAACACATACAACCTTGATCCTGAGCCATAGCTTTCACAAACTATTTGCCGCCTGGTCACCTTGGCAGCGTGTCACACTTTCATAGAAGGTAATTTAATTTTCAGTACCAACCTGAAAAAGGGGGAATGTTAGTATTCGCTTGCACTGCATTCTTTTATTTTGCTAATGGCACTGAGCCACACAGCCTGATTGTAATGAAAACAAAACAACAAAAACCAACAAAAGCGATAGCGACAGCAATAGCAGCAACTGTGGCAGTGGGTGTGGCAACTGGTATGGGCGTTGTGGTGGTAAAAGTCACTTGCATGCCAAAGTGTACCAACAGGCAGACATAAAAACAAGCAAACATACACCCACACACTCATTTACACCTAGCCATAAATTTAAATAAATTAATTACCCTACATAATTCATGTTTAAATGGAAAAAATGTACTAATTGGAATTCATTGGCGACAAGGAGTCGCCACCAATACCAGGTAGTTAGTTAATTATGACGTTAATTTCTTTCGCGCCGAAGGCTAAGCTATGCAATTGAAATACCTTGGAGTACTCAGAGTTGAAGTTAAGTTGATTTTAAAGGCAAATGACAAATTGCGGCAGGCATGCAAAAAAACCAATTTCTTTACAAATAGAGACCACCGGTTTATACGTCTGCTGGTTCCTTAAATAATTTTTCACGATTACCCAAATTATCAAACGAGCTCTCTACATAGGTACATATCTACGTTTTAGGAATACTATTTAGGGTTGTGACTACCACGGCTTGAATGACTTCAATGGAGTTAAGATGCTTTCTTTTCACCGCCAAATGTAGTTTCTTAAGCAGATAATAATCGTATTGTGTCAAACCAGTTGAATGATGTAACGAAATAATTTGATTTTGTGTCAGAAATTTATTCAAAACTTTTTACCAAAGGGATGGCGCATTTTGCTACGCCACACAAAAATGGGAGGATTGATAAGCTTTTGGCGACTATTGTATGCGCGAAGATCAAAAGGCAAGAACTGTTTTTGATTGGTAACACACGTTCCATAGTATGGACCCATATTCCAGTACCGAACTTACTACAGTTGATCACTGTTTTACAAATGCAATAGCAGCTCTGACATTAACAATAAAAACGGGATTAAAAGTTAGGTTTGTATCCATTGTAACATCCCCTTAAGTCAACAAAGCAAGGGGGTTTTTCAAAAGTGATGCCTAGATGTCGGTAGTGAACAATTCTTACACGGTACCTTTTTTATTTTAGCTTTGATATTTGTCAAGTAGACAAATGAACAATTTTACACGAACAACGCGTTAAAATTATTGAAACTTGAAAATTGTCGATTTTAAGAGCAACATATCGCAAAATTCTTGATTTTTTTTGGTGTAAATAATTGTTCGACAATTCAATAATGAGTCGACAATTCAAAGGTTGGTGAACAAATTTGAGAAAACTGGTTCTGCCGAGGATAGAAAAAGGACTGGGAGACCAAAAACTGATACTGGACGTTCTGTTGAGAATATTGCTGCTGTCGGGCAAAGTGTTGCTGAACAACCTTCAATATCGATATCTCGATGTCAACATCTTCTTTAAGAAGCCGGCTGCATATTGCTTGTGTTACACCAACTAACCATATTTTTTTAGTATGTTTGAAATAAAGACCTTTCTTCGTTAGAAGAGAATGACTCTTTAAAATTTTAACATCATTAACATACAGCGGCGTTTGAAATTGCTTTCAGTTCTTCATTTCACTTGCTTCGGCTATGCATGGGCTGCGAAAATGGAAACTTTCACAGCGAAAATATAATACTCGTACAAACAAAACCGAAGCTGTGCAGTCCTTTTGATGAGAAGATTAATGCACCCTGACAGTGTAGCGACCGCGATTTATAAAAGGCCTGAGTTCTGAGTGGCTATTGTTGTCGTATTGCTTTCGTATTTTATGTCGTAACTTCTATAGTCTTGTTTTGTGTTACAAGATGATCACCGATAACGCCGAGCAGGTGGTAAAGCTCATAGTTTTTAAAGGGTTCCAAGTAATCATTTTATATCCTTGTTCATAGGACCTCGATAAGACTCTTCCATCATGCACGGTACTGGCCTGTTATTTTTGCGCCGTTCCAAGTGATGTCGGCACCATCGACCTTCTCCAAGTAATCTTTGATCGATCGCGACCTCTGCTATTTTACGGGTTTCACTCCAGTGCCTTCCTCGGCCAGAATATTCTACAGATGATGCGGATGCATTTGTTGACGAAAGATCGTAGCCTCTGTATGATGGTGTTGAAAACCAACCATGTTTCGCTTTGGTACAACAATACTGACTTCACACATGAGCTCATACTGCATGCATTTGCCCGAATGCCTACCTGTGCTGCCATTTTTTTTGAGCTTAAGCCACAGTATATTCATGCGAGTGAAGATTTGAAACTGAAAGAAGAACGCACCAATGGCGTAGGAAGCTCAATTTTTAAAGATAACTCTTTCCGTTGAGAACCAAAAAGTTCGAGTCAAAGTTTCCCAAATACTGCACTGAAATCAGTGTTTATTCAATGCTACAATCAAAGGGGGTTTATCCACAAAGCATTTAGACTTTCATTAATCCCACAAATACAACTCAAAAGGGGTGATATCACACGATCTCGGTGGTCTAGTGGCCACTCCACTGGTCCGAGTCAAGAAATAGATTGCTCACCAAAACGACGGCGCAGTAAATCCATTGTTTCACGGACTGTATGTGAAGTAGCGCCGTGTTGTTGGAACCAAATGTTGTGGGCTCCACGGGCTTCAATTTGCGACATCAAAAAGTCCTTTATCATGGGGCGATAACGTCCGCCGTTCACTGTTACATTGGAGCTCGCCTCGTCTTTGAAGAAATATGGGCCGACGATTCCTCCAGCCCATAGGCCGCACCAAACGATTATTTTTAATGGATGTAATGGCTGTTTTTGAATGGCTTTGGGTTGCTCTGCAGGCCAGATATGGCAACTTTGCTTAATGACGTAGCCATCAAGCCAAAAATGGGTCTCAACGCTGAACACCATCAGTGGACCTGAGCGCCCAATGAACACTTTTCACAGAGCGCCAATTTTTGTAATACAATTTGCACGATTTCTAAACGTTGTTGAGACGTAAGTATTTCCATGATGAAATGTCAACGAATAAGTAAAAGAATATTGTATTTAGTTTGATAGTAGTCACGCGTGATCAAAAAAACCTTGTTGGAAAATAAGGTATAATAATGAAGTTGAATAATAATAATAATATTAATTGGCGTTTATAGCCTTTGTTAGGTGTTTGGCCGAGTTCCTTGTTGTTTCATAAAAACTATAATTTTATGGATGGAATAAAGACGTATTCTGCGAAAGGAAATATGGGCAGGCCTTTGAATAAAAGAAGTAACAGACATAAGTACTACATTTGTGCCATAGCTGGGAGCTTCATCTGTATTAATCAGTTACAAGAGTACGCAGTAATTTGGGTAAAGAAGAAGGTCGAATGAATTCGAAGAAGAATAAATGAGAGGAGTCTAGTGGGTAAAAGAAAGTGTAATTAAGAATAAGCACTACCAACCACCGACGATATCATCATAAATACTTTGTAAAAGGTATTTATGCACCAAATTAGTTGAGTATTTCCTCCGACCACTAAGAGTAGCAATGGACCTATCAGAGAGGCGGCTCCTGAAGAGGGATCTTTCAAATATTTGTTTGACATTTAGTCAATTACGAGGCTTCCTACTGTGACAAAATGTATGTATGTAGGTAAAATCACCCAAGCTACCCAAATCTAAATATAATTATTTGGCATTATTTTTGTTTCAAATTAAAGCTACCTAAGTAGAAATTCTGGTGAAAACATTAAGGTAATGAAAAATTCAACAGAAGCATCTTGAATATATGTATAAAAAGATAAAAATAAAAACAATAAGCTGCTACTTCCGTTGCTATTGTCCCTCGCCCATTGTCCTTATGGCCTTTTTATGCATGCCAATGACGTTTTTATGATAGCTGTTGTTGTTGCTAACGTTTGCGGTTGTCATCATTTATCTTCGCTCTGTGTGACATTCGGTCTGTGTACGAGTATGCATGACTGTATATATAAATAGTGTTGCGCTCGTATTGCATTGAAGGCATTTGACATTTCCTTGAAATGTCACTTTGTCTGTGCGCTCGATGGCTGGCTGGCTGACTGGCTGGCTCGTTGGCTCGTTGGCTCAAGGAGACGAACAAACCGAGACGAACGTGCATGTGGATATTAGGTATCCTGCGCACAAACCAAGCCACATAGAGATAAGTATCTGTTAGATACATGACATTGCCATGTCAAAGCAACGGCGATGCTGGTGAAGTTGACGGTATTACGTAAAGGCTGTGCCAGACTAGAGGCTACGTAACAGCCAGAAGTATGTGAGTGGGGGTTACGGCATAACGCTGCGGAGATACATACAAACATATTTGTGCTGAGTGAGATCCCCATCAAGTATACATACATACTTGCTGTATGTATCCGCCTGCGAACGCATCACTTCTACACAAACATATTTACTCAAATTTGGGTGCACAAAATGCTTGTGTTGTTGGTGTTTTCATGGGCGCAACAATTTAAGGACTCAGTGGCAGTATCATCAAAAACGTCAAAACAATAACACCAAAACTTAATAGCCCAAACACACCCACTCTCACATTTCCATTGTAGAGTATTTTCAGTGCAAGAGAATATGCTTTGCTTCTCCTCTTTTCAAAATAAATTTTTCTTAAACGTCTCCGTTTCCTACTTTTTTCTTTTGTTACTTGATTCATCCACGCTTGCTCTTTATCCTATCGCAATATCTTTTTTTTAGATAAAATATTTAAACTAAGGATATCCTTCTCGTGCTCACATATTCTCACATACATACGTGCTTCCATATATTCAAAATTCACTCTCTCTCTTGGTTGCCGAAGCATGCCGAACCATGTCTTTTGCGTTAGATAGCAGGCACGAGCGACCTTCTCTCAAGGCAGCCACATACATATACGAGTGTGTATGAAATCGCCTTGCTTGAGGGTGACTTCTTTGGGTGGTTTCCCAATTAGCGCCGCATTTCGTATTTGCCTTGTATTTGTTTATTTCCACTTACTTTCGCTTTGCTTCCCACTTCACTCCACCTTTCGCTTTGTGTGTTCTTCCCTTTATCTAAAAATAGCAAGCATACTTATTCGTGCGCCCTTGTTAGTGCCAAAGTACTTGCAGTCAGTCCTTTTTCAGGCACAATAAAAAAAACTCTGAAGTTTGTATGCCCAATGCCAGTAATCACGCGAATTAATGATTGGGTGGCAGGATGTTTGCTGCGCTGCCCTGATTGCTAGTACTTTTAGCAAAGGGCACGCACGCCAAGTAAAAGAAAAGAAAAAACAGACAACGTATTTCAGCGGGGGAGAATATTCGTTTTGTTGGTGGATTATGGCATAAGCAAACAAAAGATGAAGAATTTTAGGCATTGCGGAAAATGCAATAAAGCGAGTTTTTGGTCGGAAATTAGAATTGTAAAACATTTTGTGCAAACAAAAGCAAAGCTGCGGTAACAGTTGGCGTAGCAACAATTTTTTCGTAATTTATTCGAAAAGTTACCGCAATATTTTTTATTACATTATCACGTTTCTGCTTAGAGGGTCAGTGAAGAGAAATACTTTTGCTATATTTTTAAATTTAAAGATAAAGAAGTATCTTAAGGTTAATCACAGGAAACTCAAGCGGATATAATTATAAAGATATATAAACTTTTGTATATTTTTTCTTCTTCCGTTGAAGTTGCGCTAGGATTCAGTCTTTTCCCATGTTATGATAGGATGCGTCCTATCTTCTTCATTGAACAAAGTAGTCCTTTTAAAGGCATAATAGTATGAGGGGCCTAATAATTCAAGGAAAGCAGGGCTTGGAGTAAGAGGAAGCATTTGTTTTTACTTAGCAGTCTATACTTGGCGGTTCTATACAGTTATAAATTCGAAATTTCACTCAAGTCGTTAACCTTTGAGACATTGCCGTTTAGCCAGCCAAATTGCAAGATAACATCAACTAAATTTTTATCCATTATAAAGTTACTAATTAAGCAAGAAAAAACGCTGCATCATCAATTATGAAAGATATGCCATGTGAATATAAGTCGCATACTCTATCCAGACAAGCCAGTTAAAATATCGACTCACTTTCGGCTACAATTTCACGTGCAACAAAAAAATCATCAACCAAAAAAAAAAAAAAAATAAGAGGAGAGTAAGGATAATTATATTAAACTTAGTCGTAGTCCACCGAAGGAGCTACAGCACCAAAAATTATTTACAAATTTGCGAAAATAACTCACTACGTTTCACCGTTTCTTGCTAGATGGTTTTCAAAAAGGTAAAGAAAAAATAAGTTAAAGTCAAAATAAGTAAAAAAAAAACTGGATCTTTAATGGGAAGTCCACAAAGAAGGAAATTGTGTGTTGATCAACAAAATCAAATCGTAAATTAGCTAATACCGATACTCTCAACGGCAAAATGATTAAACAGCTTACTACGGATATGTGAAACAAACAACAATCAGTGCTTCTTAAGCGTAGTCTGTGTGGCCTTCCCCAGGATTTTTTTGCTGCAAGCTCTTATTTCATTTGTGTAATTGTCAATGAGAATTATTGCAGGCAAATATTAATTATCCAACATATAAATCGAATCACCTGCTAATATAAACGGTATTGCAAAAACCAAGCGAGCCCGTGTTTAAAGAACCGGGCTTAGCCGAATATGCTGATATACATATAAATCAAAAAATGTCTTACTGTTCTTGAGAATTTCATTAATTATGGCTGTAAGCGTATGGCCAAAACAGTCTGTCTATATTTTATTCCCGCACACGTTAATCAATTGAAGACAACCTGCGCTGAGACCGACCGATGTATGCGATGTCCTCATACATGGTTGAAAAAGTCCAAAACCTTGCTTTGAAAGATGAATACATGAAAATCAATAAATTACACCAATGATTGAAGTAGCTTCTATGACGGTTTTGAACTTTTCCCATGAGCATTACCGTGCGTTTAAGGTCAGAGCCAGGTGGGTGCCGAGAACGCTCAGAGGGATCAATTTCTGAACCGGGTTGTTGCGGGAGACGAAGAACGGATTCATCACTATCAACCAGAGTCGAGACAACAGTCTTGCTGGTGGTCCGGTGATCTATGAAATCCAGGATACCACCCTCGAGAAAAAGATATCAATATTACGGGAGCTCATTCCCTAAAAAATCAAAAAACAATACCATTAACCGTAGAAATTTCGTAAATTTTGCAAGTTCTTTTAACTATCTGGCTGCTATTTAAATGCAATAAGACTTTCGAAATTTTCTCTACATACAATCATTATATATTCCAAGAAAAATTAAAAAAAGCTGATAATGCTGAAGTGAAATCGCCTACTACTTTGAAGGTGTATACAAAATTTTTTTATGGTATAATATATTACTAGAAAGTTGGACAAGTGCTTTTGTCCTATTTCCAGACTTTCCGGTTTTGGCACTGCTTGTATGCTTTTGACTTGCGTTTTAATATGGAACGAATAGTAGTCTTAAGCTCGTAGCTCGTCTATATAAGCTACTAGAAGAGATACCAAAGACACGTATATTAAAACGAATTATCCAAAATCAATTTAGTAAGGTTTGATGCAGGAAATATTAATAGAGAATTGATTGGTATAGATTGCTTAAAATACTTTTAACGGAAAGAATATGGCAGGAAGTTTATTCTATTACTTCTAACGAATGTGAGCAAGTAGTTAGACAACATCGCTCAAGTGTTTTTAGTCGCTAGATGTGATTTATTTTGCAGGAATTTCGAGCACTATATTTTACTGATACAGTACTACAATTTACTTTACTTAGTCTCACCTTCTCCATAAAAGTTCATAACACGGCATAAGACCATTTTGTAAACTTTCAGTTGATGTGAACATATGGAAAGCATGTATAGATTAAGTTAAGTTAAGGTAGTACCCCTGGACTTTTACTAGTGAAATTTTATCAACCAAAATCTCTTAATACATCTTTTCCATGCAGATTTTTCATATATATTTTCCACTGGTGGTATGTTTTCAGACTACAGACTGTAGAGTAGAGCTGTTTCATCAAGTGTTTCATAACCCGTATGCATACAAGTACCACTTGGGATTAAATTGAGTAGAAAAGCCCTCTTTTACCGAATAAAATCACAAGCTATAAGTACAAGTCTCTCAAAACACACATACCCGAGCTATGAGCTTTGCAGTGTTCAGAAAGATCCAACGGAAAATGTACTGACCTTGGTGCTGGGACGAAGGCGAATAACGTGGACTTGTGCAGCAACGGAGACGCTGATGATGTGATATCAGCTTGTTACGGTATCAGCTCCTAGTAGCGAAGGAAGATACAGTTCTCTTTTACATAGAAAGTCCAAGTGTCGAATTAGTAATATAACGGCATCAAAATACTGTAAATGTGAAATCGAACACGGTTTTTAAGGACTTAGTACCGACTCACAGTGCGGCCGATTCCCGAAAAGCTGGCCAAAACTCAAAAAATTAAGTAATTGATTCAAAATTTCTTACTCGGGGGTTGTCGGGGTCGCTGATTACGAATTTGATCTTAAAATTTTGAAAATCCACCCCCTTCCACCCCTATTGGCCACCCCCTCACGTGAAATAGCGTATATTCAAGAACATAATCAAGATGCATGTAAATTTATATGTTTTCGGGGTCGCAAGGTAGCAAGTGGTAGCAGCTGAATCTTGTTTTATTCAGTAACCATTACTTTTTTGAGTAACCTTTAATAGGTTTCAAAGCAGCATATGACGGCGTTGTATTACTATACAGTTTGAAAACTCAAATTTTATAAAAAAAATTGCAAAAAATGTATCTACGTATTGCTGCAGCTAAAAATTTTGTGTCGAGGTATTGATATGTACTAAAGATTTCTCGTATTTTACTAACCTTCCGAAGATGATTCCATTTGATTTTGTTCAATTTACTCCATTACAAAATCTTTCAAATGTGTACAACTTTCACTATTCATCGACAGTAATACGATGCTCAAACGAATGCCACGTTGCGACTGAAAATACAGAGGATACTTAGGGTACAGGACGTTGCTATGAACGGTTTTCACTACTCAAGGCATCACTGTAGCCAACCCAAAGACAAAAAAACTCTATCTAGAAACTTTTTTTTCGACTTTTGGCCAGCTTTTTGGGAATCGGCCGCACTGTGCGACTGATTAAAAACCAGGTGATATGGCTGCCCGCAGTTATCCCCATGAAATCTGAAGTTCGGGAGGTGAAACAAAAAAACAATAGTTAATGGTAAAAGGGTAGACAGGTCACTATGACATCAACTACGACGATTGAAATCCAAAACACAAAATTCTAAATTGCGGACTTGAAAATTTCAAAATTTCTTTAAACCGTAAAATTTTTAAAAATAAAAACTAATAATTAAGCGCGGAGTAAGTTGCAGTGGCCAGCCATCGTAGCCGAATAGGTTGGTGCGTGAGTACCATTCGGAATTCGCAGAACGTAGATTCGAATCTCGGTGCAAGACCAAAAATAAGAAAAAGTTTTTCTAATAGCGGTCACCCCTCGGCAAACTATGGCAAACTTTGAGTGCATTTCTGTCATGAAAAACTCCTCATAAAAAATATCTGCCGTTCGGACTCGGCTTGAAACTGTAGGTCCTTACATTTTTTGGAATAACATCAAAACGCACGCCATAAGTAGGAGGAGGAGCTCGGCCAAACATCCAAAAAGGGTGTACGCGCCAAATATAGTATATGTATATACTTAGTCCTGTCATAAGTTGTGTTACAAGTTAAGTCCGTTATAGATATGCAATAATAACACTTTTTTTAATAAAATTAGTTTTAATTATTCAATCATATAAATGCCAAAATTTTAAATTTTCATTCGAAACGGTCACCATTTGCTTTTACACAAGCCTTCAAACGAATGACCATTCAGCTATTGCGGCACCCAAGTTTTTCATGGATATTGACGCCGCTGCTGGAAGCAAGGATTGTTTCAGATTCTCCAAATTGTTGTGAGGTCTTCGGAATCTTGCTGAAAGATCTAATACTCTCCATTGAAGAGACTGAAGAAAGTACTGAACGAACTGCTTCACCACGCCTTCTAAGATATCCTCCTGGTACACTTTTGCCCCGGTCTTAACCCTTTTTCGGAGAAATGAAGATATCTGACGTCCTTACAAGACACTTCCCACCAAACCATTACGGAGGCTGGATGGTGGACACGCTGAACCCTTGGAAAAACATTTTTTGCGTCTTTAGAAGTTTTAGCATAGATTTTGTCGTTTTGCTTATTAAAAACTTCTTCAACAGTGAAAATTTTCTCATCTGTGCAAAGAGTATTTCCTTGACCGTTGACCATCGAAGAAGCTGCTTCCATCTGTTGAGTCTGGGAGCCATCTCTAATTAGTCTCGATTTTCATTTTCCTGGACGTTAGTTTCTGCTTTCTAAGAGGATTTCTGAGAATTCTTTGCCGAACGGCCTTTATGGCTGCACTGGTTCGACTCACGCGAGTACGGCATCTTTTTCTGTCTGTCACTTCAGAGAACAACGCTTGGTCATGCGGAAAACAAACTTTCCCGAAAAATTAAGTTTTTTCATCAATTCGTAAATCTCACTTGCACTGTTACCACGCTTTTGTAATGCAGTCACTGCAATGCGATTTTCCTTAGCTCCTCACTCCATTATTAACAGGCGAAATTTGCCACGAAACTGGGTATAATTTATGAGTAGACAATGCATACGAACAAAAGCAGAAATAACGAGACTTTTTTGCGAATTTTTTCTTGCCGTATACATTGTAAAATTTATCACAGAATTGATGGCCAGACTAAGTGTATATAAGTTGCACAAATTTAGACCGATCGGACCAATGGTTTTTCTGAATCATGGCAGCCGGGTCGTAAAACGCCTTTAGAGTCAAAATGAAACGGAGTGTTTGAGACGCTTACGTCGTTTCGTGTTTTTCGACATGTGATCGACCTTTTTACCAATATAACGTTTTCCCTAATAATTCTATAAATTTTTACTACAAAAATTTTCACTTTTCAAAAAATCGTTTATTTTATTTCTTTGGCACTGACTAAGCCCGTTAAGCTAAATTACGTTGTGTTAGGTTAGATGGCCTGTTTTTAAAACAAGGATAGTCTTCATGAGATCTATTGGAGTGCCCAGAAAATGCTTCTCATAAATCCTATTTCTACATATCCATAAACCGTGAAATTTTTTTAATAAATCTGAGCGTTTATATACCTAAACTGTACAGATCCTCGAAGAAGTTCCCACGAATCTGAAGCGCAATATAGGGCATTCAACAAAGAAATGCTAAATTTATTCAACTTTTTGATCATCCCACAGCTACTACAGAAATCGTTATGCGAGCACAATAGAGCGTCAGAAAATTCTGTGTCTCTTAAGCTCGGCAGATGCCCAGATTAGTTCACCTGCAATTAGTAGGGGCTTTAATCTTCTCATCAACGTGTGAGAACAGAAAGCAAAGCGGGGATCTTATGCTTTGAACTGATTCCCTACAATTTTCCTCAGGAACAAGATTCCCTATACCTCATTTACCCAAGCACCTTTATGTCACGGGATTCATTATAGATCGAAGAGACTGTAGATAGTTGAGACCTATCGATCCAGAGTGTTGATGAGTGCTTGACTGTCCTAATATTGTAGAATGCGAATTCTGTAGGCGCGAGGATCATCCTGCTTACCAGCTTTGTAGCTATGTTAATTACGTACAGGGTTTGATTGAAAAGTAATGAGCCTTATTTTTTTTAAGCAGTTTTATTAAACCTTTTGGCTTATACAACTAATATTCTTCAAAATAGGACCCTTGAGCTTCAATACACCGCTGATAGCGGTCCTTCCACTGCAGGAAACATTTTTTAAACTCATCCGCCGGAATCGCGTTCAACTCGGCTGTCACTGTTTTTTGGATCGCCTCGATGGAGTCGAAATGCCTCCCCTTCAGCTTTCTTTTCAGGCGCGGGAGCAAGAAGAAGTCCGGAGGGGAGAGGTCTGGACTGTAGGGAGGATGGGGAAGCACCGGAACTATCGTGTTCGTCACTTTCCAATACTTCACGACTCTTTTCCACACGCAATTGCTTTTGTTCATCATTCAAAATCTTTGGGACCAATTTGGCACACACTTTGCGCATTTCAAGTTTTCCGGTCACGATTTCCCGCCCATTGTAATAAGTTAAATTTAACTCTTCACTGATCTCACGTAGACTAGCACGACCGTCTATGTTCAAAAATTCACGAACCCGGTTCACATCTTCGTCTGTTTGCGTCGTCGAAGGCCTTCCAGATCGCTGTTCGTCTTCGACGTCCTCCCAGCCTTCCTTGAAAGACTTGTGGCACCGTTTTACCTGGGCAGTGGGCAGAGATTGGTCCCCGTAAGCCTCCATGAGTAGGCCAATGGTTTCGGCACTCGTTTTGTTTAGCTTTACGCGAAATTTGATCGAGTAACGTTGCTCCAACGATCGCTGCATTTTCGCCACTGCAAAATCCTAACACACTTTTAAAACAGCTTTCAGCTGCACCGCTGTTGCCAGCGAACTGGGACCGGTTTCTAGTGGAAGGGGAAGGTCCAACGATCATTTTTCCCCACCAGCCGATTCGGTTGATCGCTTGGCAGACGCTCCGCGCGGGAAGGCTCATTACTTTTCAATCAAACCCTGTATATCTCGGCCTAGGCCTTAAGTATAACAAATTTTTAAAAGAATACTTCAAGCTCACGAGCTACCCTTAATATTGTCAATTTCAAGGACAGAGCTGGCGTTTGGTTAGAAATCTTTACGTCGTACTTCGAAATGCGGTAACCTTGCCCGTGGCCAAAGTCGTACTTATCGAACAACAAGCAAGTGCACGCTAATAATTAGTGAATACCGAGTTGCGAAATTTACGATCTCGACCTGAATTACTCCATAATTTTGAGCCGGAAGTGAGTCCTATAAACAAAATTTGTTACACTTTTCCGTACTAAGATCATATTTCTTAATTTCGATTTCTTCATTTAACGGCAGCACACTTTGAAACTAAACTTCAAATAAACCTAGTTGCAAATGCTGCATAAGTTCAAACGAGATTACGTTGGACGTGAAATTCGATATTTTCTTGCGGAGTCAAATCTCGACTCGTCGCCACAACGCCAGTGCGCCTCCGCAAAATTACATTGAATTTCATTTTAGGCTTTTGTCGCCTTTCTCAGCATTACTGCCAACCTCATCGTCAGCGACATTCAAGCTGTTGTGGCAATTCGATGGATGTTTTCGATATTTGGATGCTTGATAGGCACCAAAGTACTTGAAATCGCGACGCAAAAAGCAAAAACCAAATCCAACAACAAATGAATAAACAAACTTGTACGAAGTAACAAATAAGAAAAGTCAAAGCCTCAAGTTGTAGCGAACAAAAAAACTCGCATAAATGGAACCAGTTTTGTATGCGAGTCGGAATAAATTGACTTCGCTTGCCGCCGCCGAATCACAGTTCGAGGAGTGAGGTGACTACGTAGGCAGGCAAGCAGGCAGGCACGCAGTCAGCCAACAACAGTTGGCAGTCGTTGAGCTGCACAGACCTGATGAACAGACAGACAACAAGGCAGTAGATAGGCGGGCGAGTCATGCGAGCTCATACATAAAGGTATATTGCCGTTCACTCAACAAGCCTAAGACGAAGTGGAGCTGACGGTGGGGTACAATGTTAGTGCTGGTGCTGGTGCTGATACTCGTACTCGTGGAGAGCAGCGGCTGGCGCACTAACAGCGCCGACGTCGTCTGAATATTAATGCGCTGCTCCATCGTTTAGCTGCGAATTAAGCTGGGCACGAAGGCATGTGACAATCTTGGTTGTTCGGTCCCGGTCTCGTCATCGGTACTAACCCGCCGCCTGTCTAACTATTGCTGTAGTCGCTTGGCGTTTTTGCCGGTTGGTCACCGCAGGAAGGCGTACTGAATTTACCCATGTGACTTTTAAGGATTAAAAATGAATTTACATTTGCATAAACGCATCAACATAAATACGATTTTTATATGCAGGAGTTGGTCTCTTGTATTTTTATAGGCTTTCTTACAAAAACAAAAAATAAATAAAATAAACACGTCCATGCATATATAGATATACTATACATATGTACATATATAAGTATATTTATAAGTAGGCAAATACGAACATTCACAGGTACGTATTTATTTTTCATGTTTGTGTAGTCTGTTTGAGAGAAAAACAAAAACCTAAAACCGTACGAGGTGCGAGCTTAGACTAAACAACTAACCGTGACTGAGAAGAATAAATACATTTATTGACAGTTTATCTCCAACATACAGGCTCACGGACGCTAAAAGCTTGCTCCGCAACTCATTTTTCAAAATCAAATTTGAGCAGCTTAGAAATTCGCAAATCAATGGATTGGCAAGCAAACTATGTGTACACACAAATGTATGTTGTGCATCGGAATATGCAAACACACTAAAGTAGACAGACATGAAAATAGCATACTAAAGCCTCCAAGTCGTTATTTACTGAAACCTAAATGAGGAGATAGTGTAGATATAAGTAATGAGAAGAACACTGTAAATAGTTAAGGTGCCCTCTGTAAAGGCCGATATTTCAACCGGACAGTTGCGAACAAAATAATTATATGCTACATAGAACTTTGAGTCTACCGTATAAATAGTGCCACTATCTGGTAAAATATAATAATTTACAACTTACTTTGCAAGAGGCAGACTTATGAATATAATATGAATGTGATGAATGATAAATCGAAAGCTCACGTTATTTGCAGTCCGTGGTGGCCCTTTAAAGCGCCAGTCTGAGCAAGAGTTGAAATTGTTGCTTACTTGGCGCTTCCAAAGCCGCTGGCAATACATTCGCACTTTCTTACCAATACATTCACAGTTCCCACATTGTCTTCGTCACTGTCTATGATTTTACGAAGGCAGTCAATGTGGCGAATGATTTCACGTAACTGGCCAATTCGGCGCTGTCTCGTTGTAAATCGCGAAAGAATCGAAGTCAGAGTAAATGATTTGTACGTGCAGGTTTTAATTTCCATTTAGTGCACTTAATGTACGCTTACAAACCTTAAACGCTTCTTTTCGAGCCCTACTTAATATAACCGCACGGGATGATAATCTCAGGGGACAGCAAGAGCCCACTCGAGCAGTAATTTGTAGCCTCAGCGCTTTATACATACTCGTGTAAACACTAGACTAAAAGCTAATACCGTACAAGGAAGCAAAACTTCGGTAAAAGTAACTTCAACTTTCACGTCATAGGGGATTCGGTAGCATAATTGTACCCGCTCATTTCACATATATTTTTAAGATCTCTTAAGCATACGTTTAAAAAGCATCTCCAATCTAAAAGTGCAGATATGAAAGGACATTTAAAGATTTTAGAAAACTTCTGACATACCCCTGTTCTTTATAGTGTTGATACATTATCACCCAAACCCATTCGCTTCAGGCACTTTCATTTTCTTATTTATGCACGGAAAAATAATTCTATTACCTTCAAACCTTGGATTCCAGATATGGTTTACTGGTGTGTCAAAATTAGAAAACAGCAGAACATGGACGGTCATTAATGGGCCTAAATTGAAAAAATTTATTCAAATGGGTTTTTACCCAACAATATTCCAGGCAGAAATACATGCCATTGAAATACATATGTATGAAATATAAAATGTCTCCGTAAAAAGAGATAGGAACCCACAGTTATATATTTCAGATAGTCAGGCGTCATGTGTTTCCATTCTATCAACTATAATCACCTCAAGAATGACATATGACTGTCTGAACCTTCTCAATATGTTACGGAACTTCAAGACAGCATTATTAGGTTGGGTTCCTGGACACGGGGAATATGAGAGAAACGAAATAGCGGGCAAGCTCGCTAAAAACGGGGCAAACATGCCGCTAATACAAAGGGCCACAATTACGAATTTCTTAGAAAGTGGGAGGAAATTCGTGGAACAGCGACGAAATTTTATCGGTCAGGGAAACAATTCCAGACACTGAACAGAGGATTTGCTGATAAGCTTTTCTCACTCATACTCCTTCAAATTCGCCTAGAGCCGATTAACGGTCTGAAGTTGGCCAGAACTTTTCACCATGAATACCGCACAACATCCCTCTCATATTAACACTCCCTTTCTGATATCTCTAGCAATCTGAAGAGTATTTTACAGGCTGATTTTCTGTATTAATGAGCTTAATGAGCTTCCTTTTCAAGTATCGCCACAATTGTTTTCTAGAGTTTGGTAGCACTTTTTCCGGGTCTGCTACCTGACAGGAGTGCGCCCACATATGCAGGCTTTGTTAATTATACTTGAGCGCTTCATGATTTATCGATCAATTTGCCTCAAAAATAAAGGGTTTTCCAATAAGAGGTGTTATTTTGATAAAAGATCAATGGTTTCGTTGCTTGTGTGGCACTTAGTACCGTCTTATTGAAAATAAACGTTGTCCTGATCAACATCATCCATTTCCGACCATAAAAAATCGTTAATCATCTCTCGATAGCGCAATCCATTCACCGTAACTATTGCTTCAGCTTCATTTTCGAAGTAAGGTCCAATGACGCCGCCGATAAACCGCACCAAACAGCCACAGGTTGAGGATAAAGCGGGTTTTCAACAATAACTTTTGGATTTTCTGAGCCCCAGATCCAACAATTTTGCTTGTTGACGAAGCCACTGAGGTGGAAATGGGCCTCATCACTCAAGATGATTTTTCGATGGGATTCCGGATCATTTTTATGCATTTCAACGACCCACTCAGCAAAGACACGACGTTATTGATGATCGGCCGGTTGGAGTTCTTGTGTTAACTGGACTTTATAAGCCTTAAGACCCAAATCTTTACGCAAAATACGGTGTAATGACGTTTGTGGAAAGCCTAATTCCAAAGAACGATGAGGAATGGACAAACCTATGTTTTCTTCAACACTTCCGGCTACAACAGCAATATTTTCGGCTGTGTTTCTGTATTGCGCTCCGACAAGGTGCTTCACCATGACCCAAAAATGTTCGAGTTTTACGAACCGTCTCTGCCAAATTTTCACCATTTTTATAGTGAATTTTAAAAATTTCAATGCGTTGTTTAAGCGTGTATCGTTCCATTTTTATTAATGGCGTAGTTTCTACTTGTCAAATATCAAAAAATGGCAGCTTTAAAGTGGCATCTACCGAAATAGCGGGCTATTCAAAATAACAGCTGCTAGTGGAAAACCCTTTAGTATTGAAAACAGGTCACAGAAGGCATGATGGCTTCAGACTGCCGCTATATAAAGCAGTAGTAGTAAAGGAAAATATATTCTATAAAGGATTACAATTTAAAAAAAATGCCAGCACAAATATAAAAATTATGAAAATATTTTTCCTTTTATCAGCCTATATTATCACTGCCGAACATAGCCTTTTAGGTCAATGGAATGATAGCCATTCTTCAAAGATACATTGCCGATTGCAATCTGATCGATTCCCAAATAAATAGAAAAATAAAAAGACAATAAGCTTCTTCGGATCTAACTTCCCCAAATGGTGATGAAACACGGCTTTATGAGACAAGCCGGCAACATTCGGAATGGCATTGAGAAAACCAAAGAACGAAAAAAGCATCGTTAAAAATGGTTTTGAAATTAAATTTGTGAAGAATTTTCTCGATTATATTGGTAGTATGCATTTCGAAACCTTAAAACAGTCAATTGGGTATAATGAATACCAGTCAACTGTCATGAGATGGGAAAGAAATATTCTTTTTTTGAATAAAATGATGTAGCAGAAGGCTTCTAAATTTATTCGTGAAAATGTTGAATATCCAGAAGCAATGTTTTGAAGATAGCGGTACTACAATTCATAGAAATACGTGACATTGACAATGAATACTCACTTTAACAAAATTAACAGCGCTGCAAAACAATGCGATGATGACTTAAAAACCCATTAGAAGTGGTGGATCACCTCACGGTAAGGAAGAATGCTCAAATCACGCTTGAATTCTTAAGCTCCGCCAATGCGAAAATTATATTTCCTAGCTGACCCAATGGTCTCCATTTTTCCGATAAATTGCACTACTGCACTGCGAGAAATTGCGCTTCTCGCCACTGCGGCAGGTGTTAGGCAATAACACTGTACGTCACACATAAAATGGCGCTAAATTCATTCCGCAAATAAAGACCCAGTGTCTAGATCATGTCGGCCGAATACATACGAGTGCAAACGCTCCAAATCTGATAATGTTCGATTCGGTAGCTGCTGGTGATAGCAGAGAAACAGGAAGATCTCCTTTGCATTAGAACGATCAGGCGGAGAAGGTCTTAGCTACACTTGATGTGTCGAACTGACGGGCGAAAGAAACGACTGGCGCGCTTTGTTAAACTTAAAGAAGAACAAGAAATTCAAAATTGCCTGTCTGAATGCGAAATCCGATAATTGTTGCTACTGCTTCTTTTCCTGTGAGAAAAATTTTCCAACTGAGCAAAGCGAAGTGAGTCTGCGAAGAAGTTTTAAAGGGGATCTATAGGCAACCAAATATTTCAGTAGGGGCGAATTTTATACGCCAAATAAAGTATGCTCCAGGCAGGATGCTCTAGCAAACTCCTCTTCGTAAATGAAAGAAGAGTCTACAGTTTAAGTCTCCGTCAGTGACACTAAAGTAGTAATTTGGTCGTTTTTGTTAATTCCCTTGATCACAACTTTTTTGAAGTGTTACTCATGCATATTTTATATTTATATTTCGGAAATGTTCCCTAGTAAATAATAAAGAATTGGACCATTATTCCGGCAATAGTGTCTCGAATGTTGGCTTAGAGCTCCTTTGAAGCGGTTGGATTGTTAGCGTAGACTAAGGGCTTGGCCCAAGATCGCGGCAGCCAATTGATGAATGCTCACCTTGAGGTGGCCCAGTCGCCAAATTTCTCCTTCACATCTTCGAGTGTTGTATTACATGTAGCGCCATCTTGTTGCTCAGATATAGCGCTATTAACGACCTATAGTTTAGCATCGCTCCATACTAAGGACCTTTAACGGTAACAGTGTCTCCTTCTTCCCCATTTCGAAGGAAATAGCGTCCGATGCATGGCGGCATCATTAGCCGCATCAAACAGCAACTCTTTGTGAATCCTCCAATAATGGTAACGTCTCGTCTGAGAATATGATTTTTTGGAAAAGATACAAATCTCCAACCAATATTTCTACCGGCCATTAGAGAGTTGCCGAATGGGTTTGTGCGTGAGTACCATTTGGAATTCAGAGAGTACGTAGGTTCGAATCTCGGTGAAACACCAAAATGAAGAAAAACATTTTTCTAATAGCGGTCGCCCCTCGGCAGGCAATGGCAAACCTCCAAGTGTATTTCTGCCATGAAAAAGTTCCTCATAAAAATATCTGCCGTTCGGAGTCGGCTTTAAACTGTAGGTCCCTCCATTTGTGGAACAACATCAAGACGCACACCACAAATAGGAGGAGGAGCTCGGCCAAACACCCAAAAACAAGGTGGTACGCGCCAATTATATATACAATATATATGTATATAATTAGCGAACCTACGGTGTTGTATACAATCATCCAGCTTCAATTCTTATGTTTACACAATCTTATACGGAAGTGCCTAAATTAAACCACAAAATAGGCTGCTGATACCCAATCGGCTGAGCGGCGTCAAATCGAAGTTTCTGTGCTGTCTTCGAGACTAGCTGCTACAGTGGTGGTGTTTTCCTCATTTCCCACAAATCTATGAGTAGTTTGAAGTCCAAAAGGACAAAGCGTTGCTTGCTTACAACTGAGAAGGAACTTCAATAACAATTTTTTAACTTATATTATTATGTATTATCTACATATGTACATATGTATAAATACACATTTCGATGCATAGTCATGTCTACCGGTCCCTGCCACCGTTTCCCCGTACGTACGATAACGCGAGCAAAAATTAATATATTTCACGGTGGTGCACGTATTACTCTTTGACCAGGTCAAAAATCACGTCCACCTCCCACATAACGGTAATTTTCAAAAATTTGAAACAAAAAATTATTCACATTTATTTAAGTAAAAGTTTCAATGATGGGCGATGTCATGTCCACTTTTAGGTGAATCCTGTGTATCTCTGTAACGACTTAATGAAACTCGCCGACATAAATGTTATAGAGATCGGATAAAAACCACGCTCACTTTTTATATGCCAAGACTGAAATTTCCGTCCATCCCTCTGATATTGCAAGCTGTAACAATCATTGCCTATGCGTTTGTTTGATTCCGGTGACAAGCAGCCAGCCCAAATTAAATTTTACTAAAATGTGTGAAGTGTGAATTTAACCCCTCTTACTTGTTTTCTTTTTCTTATTTATTTATTTATTAAGGACAAAAAATCGCGTGAGGTAAAATAACGAGTCACGTGAGTAGATTAAAGAATTTTATCCGCCGTGACTCTTTGTTTTGCGACCTTTGACCTTTTGAAATTATTCAACAATTACATTTGTGCGCCTTAATGACCGCCATATCTGAAATTCTAAATGGATTCCAAAATTTGTTTGTTTCTAATTTCTTGTTTGGTTACATAAATTTCAATTTCAAATGGCAACGTAGGCGCAAACGTCATTTCGTTGTACTCTGAGAGTCAAGGATTTTATCTATTTTAAATATTTTGAAGAGAAACTGAAAATTTGCATATCCGAAATTGTATTGTATATCATACAAGTAAAAACGTAAAATTTCTAAAGGTCATAAATAATTGAAATGCTTGCATAATTTTCATGGGCACTTTGGCCTCCAAAACTCAAACAGCCACACTCAATCATACATATTAATGCGCTCCACGCATACACACTTTTATTTATGTATACATACATATTTATGAGCTATTGAGTGCATTAGAAATCTTTATTTGCTATTTTCTATACGAAAATCCTTTCCTCTTCTCGGTCCTCATTTTTTATGCACATAACTAAATCGATTTATCGCTGATCATAAATCCCGTTTTGCTGGCTTTTCAATTTCCTTTATACGTTTCTGATTTTATGTAGTGCGAAAACACCGCCACACGCAATTGCTGCACCAACAACTATAACAACAACAACATCTAAAGCAGCAGCAATAAGTAATACAATCTGGGCTGGCAAAAATCGCGACGCGTGCAAATGTTGTAGACATTTGTTGTAGTGTTGTAGTAGTTGTTGTAGCCAATGTTGGCGTTGACAGGCTGCGTTTGGCCGTGGCCGCAACAGTTTCCTGGAAAATTGGCAGAATCGTGGCATGAAAAATAACAAAAACAAAAATTAAACAAACAACTGCAGCAACATACAATCGAAGTACGAGTAGCAACAGCAACAGCAACCAGTCGTTGGCTCGTTTAGGCGAATACGTTTTTTGTGTATGGCTGTGTGTGGTGTGTTTGCGTGTACCGATATATATGTATGTGTGTACGGATGTATGTTTGCACGCAAGTGGCTAGATTTGTAGCGCTCCTGGACAGCCAGCCGGGCCACCCACCCACTCGTCTGTCGGCCAGTTGACGAGGAGTCATTTATCGTTCGCTCGTTCGTTGGTTGCTAGCATTGCTGACGTTTGCCCGAGCCAGCGTTGGGGCTGGTGCTGACGTTGTTGGCCTCAACGCCGACGCATTTGCTTGTATCTACATTAGAGATACAAAACTTTTAGCTGTACAGTGTGTTCGAAAAGATTTGATTATAACTTTAGTTCAAAATATCCCATACTCGTAGTCGTCCAAGCTTCATAATATGGGAGAGCCATAGTAAGGGACTTATGAAGCGAGGTTTTTGGGGGTCAGTCAAAAGTGGCACTTGTGGTCAGACATTATTATCAGTGTTAATGCTGGCTTCCAAAAAACGGAGTCCCTCACTACTTCAAAATTATAACTGTTAAAAGTGACTAACATAGGTGACAAGGCAGGAGGACGCTGAGTGTCTGTGTGATGACAGGAAGTACATACATACTTCCTCCTGCTCCCATTCTGCGCTATATCTCTTTGCATCGTCTCTTTTCCATAACTAACGGAATGGTTATTGAGGTCGTGAGCCCTTCCAATTATTACGTAGTTGTTGGTATTACTCAATGTCATTGTACACATCCATATTTGTTTTACGATGATAGGCAATGATTTCCAAGCTGTTGAAAGCAGCTTTAAAATCGACTAAGAAATGGTGCTGCTGACTCCTTTTTCACAGCTCTTTCCCAGGACTTGGCAAATAGTGAATAACTGCCCGTTGATTGATTTACACTGACACAAATCTTACTTAGAATAGTATTTCCAAAACTGTGTATGTACATGAAATAGGTACACACCTTCATGTAAATGCCAATTATATTCTTCCGTCGCTGACGCCTGCTTGATTTCTGAAAACTTTAGCACTTCAGAGTTTATTTTTTCAAATTTGTTTAAATTTGAATTTTCCAACATCTTTTATAGTACTGCTTTGTGCATTAACTTCACTTCAAAGTTGGAACACTGCTTTCGTACTGCCACATCATCTGAAATGTGTGGAAGTCTTAGCGGTATTCAAGTCCGAGTCAATGCATGGCATAACAAGCCTCTTAAACACTCTAACTGTCTGTATTTATATCAGGCCGCCGATTTTTACCTCACTTATTTTCTTCAGGTTTTTGATGAAGGTTCTCCTCCAATTTGTTGCGTCGTGATATGGCTTTTCAAATGAATGGAGCTCCTTGGTTATGTGAGCTTTTTCATGGCAAAAATGCATTCGAAGATTTGCCACTGCCTGCTGAGGGGCCACCACTATTAGAAAAACGCCATCCATCTACCGTCTTTTTCCGAAAATAAGACAGTCTCCGAAAATAAGCTCTAGCGCGTATTTTTGACCAAAAAAGAAACTAAGACAGTGTCTCATTTTCGGAAAAAGACGGTATTATTTGATGTTTCATATCCACAGTAGGCAGAATCAACGGAATGATGGAAACGCCAAACCTACCTGACTAACGCGGTCGAATTGCTCACCTCCAAACCAGATCAGAGTTCAATCAACATCTTTTTACTTTTGTTTTTTGCGTTTTAAAGGTATGTTTTAGAAGTCTGCGTGTGATTTTGGGATCGTTAATGCTCTATATGCTAAATAAATCTCAAACATTTGTTTACTACTTTAATTTTTCCTTGGCTGATCTCAGCTGGGAGCTGGGATTTTTTGTGAAGTATCGCAAATTTTTCTATCGACAGTCCCATTTCTATCAATTGTCCCATCTTGCAAAGAATTTATAAACTTATTGAATGAATCGAACAAGAAAAAGTTAATTAGCTAAAGCTCTTGTGAAACCCACTGTACATGTGGGTATGTGTACCTATGAACGTACATTGTAATGTGTAATTGTATGATTCCGCTGCCCTTCGCCATCGACGCAACGCATGTTTGCTTTTACGAAGCATTTGCTCTTTTTTCAGTCTCTCGCTGTATCTTTACGGGTATGTTGCTGTTTGTACTTTTCTGGCTAACATTTCGTTTGATATGTAAGAAATTTTATGAATTACTGTATATAGAACTGACACATCGAGCATCTGAAAGTTTCACATATTCTACGCTGAAGAAGATTAAGATTTCAGTTTATGTAATTAGTCTATTAAATGAAGGCAACTAAAAATCCGCCAAATGGTTCCAGTTCCATCAAAGCAGTTACTGAGGCTACAATTGACTATGTATCAATGCATCAATGATCAACGATTTGGATATTGAGGCATAATCTCTTCACTTTTCCAATCCGAAAATTTTCTCTGACATACCTAAGCTCTATTCAAGGAATGGTCCGTCCCACAGTGGTCAAGTAGCCCGACGTTTTGGCCAAAAATCCCAAAATCAAAAGTTACCGTTTGAGGTAAAGCTTCATATATTCGTCAACAGATGGCACTGGAGCATTAAAATCCAAAGGGACAGATGTTTACATTGAACAGATGTTCCGTGGTGAACGCTCAAAAGTGCCATTTGTCGGGACTCGCGCGAGACAGTACGCATGCACGTTTTCGAGCGCCACTCAAAAATAGTTGCAGATTCACCATTTTTCAACGAAAAAGGGCAAACTAAAATGGATGTTGTTCGGAAAGGTATGTACATTACGAAAATACTTTACTGTAACCATATTGCTGTATTTTTAGAGGCAATATTAATGACGCAGTACAAGCCTTTTTTCCCCTTTTTTTTCAATTGCACTTCTTCTCGTAGATAATTATTTTTATTGCCACGAATTGCCACGGAGATATTTACGTTTCCTAGTGCAGAAAAGTATACAGATTTCGAATCCGTTTAGATCTTGCTCCCGCGCTATCCCCGCTCGTCAAAAATACGCTTTCTTTGCAGAAGGTCGCTCCCGGGCTTGAAGCGCGTGTTGGGGCATTTGAGCCGAGGGGGGCGATCGAAACTGGTTTTATTTGTGTGTATGCCTGGAAAATGTTAGGAATGAATGTAATATATGCAGAGTGTTTATTTCTACTTTTATCTCAATTTCTATAGTGAATATTGTTATTAAAACAATAAATAATTATTAATAAATGCAAAAGAGTGCTAAAAACATGTTTTGATAATATTAAAAAATCATATAATAATAATTATAAAATAATTAATATAATAAGTATTTTTAAATGGTAATTAAATTATTATTTTAAAGTAATTTTTTTTTTTTTTTTTTGAATAAGATTCAAGAGAAAATTTTTTTCATGGACAAGGAGGAAAATATTCGATGCCATCCATGATGTTTTTCTGTCAAAAAAATTTGATAATTTAATACAAATTATCTGTAATATACTAGTGGACGACGCAACACCTTCATATAATATGTTATCGAAGAAAAATCAAAAATGGCTTTGATAAAAGTTATTTCTGTTTTGAAAAAGAAATGGAAAAATGCTCGCAGTACGAAAAATCGTTTCCTGGAGAATAATAAAAGCTGGTTGGACGATTCAACGAGCGTAACGGTGAATAGTTTACATAAATTTACATTAATATAAATATATTTATTTTAATTTATATACATTAATGAAGCTTTCAGACAGCATCCTTGATGTGAACAATGACGAGGAGATATGAATAAATGTATGTTCTTCCTATTAAAATTTAAGTTCATTTCATAAATAAATGTATGATAGTCACTTTCAGTTCAAGTGTATTATATTTCACGACATATTTTCCCCCCTTCTTTTGAAAATCGTACGTCTACTGTCGAAATCAAAGACTCCAAAAACCTTGGTAATGTGAACTTCAGTAAAAACTGAAAACTTTTCGCAAAAACTGTCCGCCATTTTGGGTCCGCCATTTTGAATTTTGAAATTCTGATCTCATATTCACAATCAGCGACCCCAAAAACCTTGGTAATGTGAATTTTAGTAAAATCTGAACACTTTTCGCGAAAAATGTCCGCCATTTTGAATTTTGAAATTCTGATTTCATTTTCAGAATCAGCGACACAAAAAACCTTATATGTAAAAATTTCATCAAAATCGTACTATTTCTCTTTGACTTATTGTTTTCTGACCAAAACGTCGGGCTACTTGACCACTGTGCGTCCGTCGAATATTCCCAATTACAGTTTTCCCAAGGTTGCTGCTGCCTCTTTAAAAATCTCATTTCAAAGGTGGTTGAATTCCTTTGAAGATTTGAATACTCTGAGATCACGCTTTAGATAAATATTGAATTGTAATGCGTTTGTACATAATTGGAATCCACCAGCCCACAATAGGCTGAAATTCCTACTACTACGTCTATAACTCATGGGTTTGTTGGCTTTTTGTACATAAGTATGTAAGTATGGAAATGTGGTTCCAAATATTAGACATAAGTCTACGTGGTGTAGTGCTACCTGTCCAGGTATGAGAAAAGATACAGACCAATCTAAATACAAATTTATTTTCAAATCTTATATAAAAAGTATATTTTTTTATATTGACGGTTTAGAAGTACATACAAATAAGTACATAGAGCCTAAAAATGAATAATTTTAGGTACTGAATTCGCATGCCTTCGAATTCAAGAATTCACCATTTCATGCACAATTCTAATTAGAATTTTGTACTCAAGCGTCGGATATTTAATGTTGATTCATATTGTTTCAAGAAACTAAAGGCAAACCATTGTTTGCCACGATTTGGTCATCGAGTTTCTTTTCTGTTAACGAGGCGCGTTTTCATTTCGATTGTTCAGTTAAAATACACCTGGAAAGGTGAAAGCCGAAAGTGATTGTCATAAAGAAGTGGGCACAGAAGAGTGACAACTTGATGCTCATACTGGAGGTATAACGTTATTGGCCAATTCTTCTCAACATCTTACTGGAAGCGGTCCTTAGCTCAAAAAACATTAGTGATTTGGGGACATAAGTTTGGAGGATCCATAATTTCCGCGCTAGACTTTTGTGGGATGCCAGCAAAAGTCAATATTAGGCCATAATTGAGATAGAACCTAAAGCAGCCTAAAATATACTAACAAGTTGAGAAGGCAAGTTGGTTTATTATAAAGCCAAAGAAAGTAATGGAATTGATTTGTGGGCGGTCGGAAAGTATTCAGCCAAGCTAGGCTCAAAGGATAGAGAGAGATAGATAGTGTGGGAATTTATTACTTCTCTACAAACATCGAGAATTTTTAAGAATAAAATCAGTTTGTCGGGGAAAAGAGAATGTAGCTTATCCACTCTCCGTATATCCGACACAAAATCGAATGTGCCATCGAAGTCTAACGAAAGCCGGACGGCGGCAGAGATTCTGTACTATCCTCATTCTCCCAACGAAATGTACACGGTGGATTCTGACCCATAATTAGTCCTAACAGGGCTCTTCATATGAGATTTATAACCTAACGATTACCGTTGTGTTTGGCTTTAAAATTGATTCCGGTCCAATTCGACGAATTCCAAAATTGAAAGATCAATGCCATTATACTTACAACAGTAAAGCATCTGAAGTTAGTGTACAAATGCCATCCCGTTCCAATACTATTTTTAGTTCTGGAACCATCGGTGTAGAAATTTCTAACCAAGCTCTCCAAGAGAGCGACTGAATCTCTCCATTGCTCTCTTGTAGAGACTTTCACTTGACCGACTTTGACGTGGTTTTTTGGGTTTCGGCTCATGTGCCATTCAGCCGCTTGTTGACTGGTTTGCATGTCAAAGCATCACCTGTTATGATGCGCTGGATAAACGTTGGGTACGAACTCACTTGCTCAACATGTCTTCAGCCACCTTCTCCCGATAAATTTCAACTCTCTTGGAACGAGTCGAGCAGTCACGCGTCTCATGCCCAATTGAAGGTTTAAAATGTTGCGAGTTGTGGGACACAGTAAGGTCACGAGCTACATCCCTCAAACTTAAATGATGGTTTTCTAGCACCATTTCATTGACTTTGTCGACGTGTTCATCCGTTGAAGACGTTAATGGGCGACCAGATCGAGACAAATCTTCCACGAAGACCGAGAACTTCTGCAAAAGCCTTATACCACTCGTAGACCCGTGTTTTGGATAAAACACACTCGCCATAGGCTTTCTGCAACATTTTCAACGATTCGACACACGAAATGTACACAACCTAAAGGCATCTGCAGCAAAATATTTGAAGAAGTTGAAGACGGGCATGAACAACAGTATACCGAAGTTAAAAGTTGACGACTTCTCCGGACGAGGCCCGAAAAAAATATCTCTAGAAAACAAGGTCAGAAGATCACTGATTTATTTGAGAAAAAACCGGACTTGCGTGAAGCTGAAGCAGTTTTAAGGAAAAATGGTGCTAATGTATCCAAAGACAATATTCGAGAATGTTTACGCACAAAAGATCTAAAATACCGGAGCTCTTTGAAGAAACTGCTGCTCTCATCATCTCACATTGAAAAAATTCTTGGATAGGCTAAGGCAAATTCAGAGCAGAGTTGCGCAAACGTAATATTAAAAAACGTAAAAAAAGGATGAATCTTCCTTTTTGTCGAATAATTGCATACGTCGGTCCTCGTGTGCTGCTGATAATCGACAACTTCAGCATACAGTTAATGTTCATGTTTGGGGCTGCTTCTCCGAAAAAGTATTTGGTGTTTATTTGTGTTTACCGCCAATTTGGATGCAGTTTTCATTAATAAAATTTACCAAGAAACCTTATTATCGTCAGCTTCGAAAATGTTTGGAAGAGCTAGCCAACCTTGGATTTTAAAAGAAGACAACGATCCCAAACATCCAAGTTAAAATTGTGTAGAGTGGAATCAGAAAAAAGGATTGAAATGTTGAATTGACCTCCGCAGTCGCCTGATACCAACCCTATTGAAAATGTTTGGGTAATAGTTAAGCAAAAACTCGAAGGAAAACAAATATGGACGGTCAAATAATTATCAAAGCGAAATCGACTGATTTGGAGCCGATTACCGATTACCACTACTTGCGCAGAAATTAGCACAAACTAATAGGCAGACTGAATATAACAAATTTCGAGACAGTGGACCAAATCCTTGGCGCTTAGATCCTTCGTTGGGTGTTTGGCCGAGCTCCTCCTCCTATTTGTGGTATGCTTCTCAAATCGAGCGACTTATAGTTTTAAGGCGACTACGAACGGCAGCTGGCTTTTTATGAGGAGCTTTTTTAGGAAAACACTCAAAAATTTGCCATTGTCTGCCGAGGGGCGACCCCTATTAGAAAAAAACTGTCTATCATTTTGGTGTTTCATGCACGGAGATTCGAACCCGTGAACTTTCGAATGGTAGACACGCACTAACCCATTAGGCTACGGTGGCCGCCATTACAAACAACTACAATTTAAAAATTATATTGTATCTAAAATACATATGTACTATACGAGTACGTACTCCTTTTTTCCTTTCTCTCACATCCCGTCATCCTTCCGCTTAGGAATTTCGTAAATGCCCATATTTTACCATAAAATACTCTAGTAACTATACACAACCCGGTACTCATGCATACATAGGTACGTGCATATGTACATATTTATGTGAAAACACGAATTTGTACGTAATAACTAGAAGCATTAGCACCAAGCAATTCTCGCAATACAATTCGTCGTACGATATTGTTGCTGTTTTATTGTTTTCTGGCAATTCATCCAGTCATCCGGCCGGCCATCAAGGCATCCTGTCAGCGTGCCATGCAAGGTGACGGTCACAGTATAGATGTAGGCGTTTACTTTTTCAGAACAGACGCTGGACGCTGGACTCAAAGCCATTTTAAAATGCCTACAACTAAATTGTTGATGTGGGTGCACAAATGACGAAGGTACAGAAAGGCCGATTTTATGGCGCAGGTAGACGCAGACAGCCCGACACAAAAGCATTGAATACATAGCGGTGGAAGGCAATGTAGCAGAACGCATTGGGTGAAAAGAAAAACAGCAATGAAAAGGGCCGCAGTATGTATTGTATACATACATATGTGTATGTATGATATTTAAAATGGATTGGCTTTAATGTTTTTCGGTGAGGGTTTTGCAGCTGGAGGACAATCAAACTTAATTGTATGCCTACCACAGGATGGCGAAAGGTGTTTATTATGAAAAATGCGGTTTTAAGTGGATTTTGTTCATTTACATAATTAAATTATGGGTTTATTTTCTTTAAGTATTTTGACTAAAGTATTAAAAAGGTAAGCTCAAGTCCCAAACTCTTTCCGCTGAATCAGCGTTAGAAAATTAAACTCTGGAAAATTTAAGATTTGCCGATTTGCGTCTTCTGAAGAAATATGGATTAATATTGTCCTGTATTCTATTGAACGATGGATTCGTTTCCTAAAAGACGCCATGCATAGAGGGCTAGCTCACAGAAAATTAGCTTTATCCAGCGTTAAAGTAACTATTGATTGGTGGAAAAGTGACTATCCAAAGCATAATCAAATTTGGATGTTTGAAAGCAATATAATCTACTTATATTAGGTTGGGGAATACGTTCGTAGCCTTTTTACCGAAGACTTTTATTTAAACCAAAACCAATAATTATATCATTAAGTAAATCAATTATATATTCGCCGTTGCTGTTTACAATCTCTTCCCACCTCTCGACCAATTTTTTGATGCCGTTTCGCCAAAAATCATTAGGTCTGGTGTCAAAGAAGTGGTTAAGCCATTTTTAAGGACCTCTTTGTTATCGAAGGTAACGCCCTTCATATGGTTTGACAGGGAGCGGTAAAGATGGTTATCGATCGGTGCAATGTCCGGAGAATAAGGCGGATGCTGAAAGACTTCTCATTTGAGCTCATGGAGTGCGACTTTGACGACTTGTGCAACATGGGGCCTGGCGTTGTCGTGAAAGCGTATGGTTTGACCATGTCGATCAGGTCTTTTGAGTCGAATAGTCTCATTCACGCAGTATAGCTGGGCAATGTGCTCTACATTTGATCCTTGTTGATCGTGTCATTCTTTTCGAGCATTTTCAGTGCTCCGGCTTGACTCTCGGCATTAAGGTATCTGCTATAACCACCCACTCCTTTCTTTGCTTCAGTATTTCTCATCTCCCGTGACTATTCGGTACAAAAAGCGCCATCGAGCAACACGCGGTCATAGTGTTGCTCGATGGCTAGCGAGATGCTGAGAAGTAATTTGAAGGCGAATTTCTTTTTTTTTTTTCGTTGAGCTCGTGAGGCACCCAAGCTCCAATTTTCCGGCAAATCCCATTGAATGAAGGTGATTGAGAATCGTTTTATGATCGCAGTTCATTTTTTCCGCCAATTCACGACTGGTTTGGCGACCTTTCTCCTTCAAAAGTGATTTGAGACCTTCTTCATAGAATTTAGAAGCGTTCCACTACGGGACGCGTCAACGACGTCAAATTCGCCATTTCTGAACTTTGCAAACATTTCGGTGAGGCAGACTCGACTATGACCCCTTCTTCATACACGTCGCTTCAGCAGCTTTTTGGCCTCGATGGAAAGCAAAGAAGAACAGGTGTCCAAAATGTCTATTTTTGTTTTTGGGTATTCCATTTCAAAGCCTTAAAATTAATAAAAATTAAATAATGAATGCTTACCCTTTGCTATACAACAAACAAATCTTTGTAAAATAAAAGTTGGTTTACCTACCGGTTAAAGTGTCGCATTCCATACTTTTCAAGCAATCTTATTTTAACGGTACTAATCTTTTTACGCCGTCTTTTTGTTTGAACTCAAGTCCATTTCTGCTAACAAACCAAAACCAATTCGAAGTAACTGATGGTGAGGTTAGCGGTTGTATCTTTTAGTATTTTAGAATATTGCAGGCTTTAAAACTATTTCATGAAAATGTGACATTACATGTAATAAATGTTTTAGAGATAATGGAAACCTGGTTTCTCTTTGTCATGTTGATTGTAGATGTATGGTATAAATTCATGTGGTATTTTTTTCTTGGTCCAGGATTTGTGTAGTACTTTTTTCTCTTGTCATTATCGTAGTGTATCCTCTACGGCCGACGCCATAGCCGAATGGATTGTCGGGTCTCTACCATTCGATAATTCCCGGGTTCGAAACCTGCCAAGAGCACAAAACAACAAAATAATGATAGGTTTTTTCCAATAGCGGTCGTCAATCGACAGGCAACGACAACTCTACGAGTGTATTTCTACCATAAAAAAAGCTGCTCATAAATCATCATGTGTTGTTCGGAGGCGGCGTGAAGCTGTTGCTCCCTCCATTTGTGTAAAAACATGAAATTGAAAAAGGAGCTCTGCAAAACATCCAACAAAGGGTGTAAGCGCCAAATGTGTATATACATCTATACTAATATTATAATATTACTAATATTATTGTTTGTTTGTTTGTTTGTTTGTAACGAATAGGCTCAAAAACTACTGGACCGATTTTAAAAATTCTTTCACCATTCGAAAACTACATTATATAAGAGTAACATGGATTACATTTTATTTTGGAAAAAAATAGGGTTCCGTAAGATATTTGGATTTTTCGGACACAAACTGAAAAAAATCTTATAACTATATAAAATAAAGTCAACTTTTTGTGTGTGTTCGCTAACCGGCCGTGTCTGCACCGAATTAAACCAAACTTACACACAATGTTAAGAAGGTATTGAAGATGGTTTCCGTATAGTGTGGATACCTATTGGTGGATAGGGCTCGAGATATAGGTCGAAACGTGGACCCGGGTAACCTTCGGATGTGTATGTACAATATGGGTATCAAATGGAAGCTGTGTGAATGCTTTAGTTCAGAGTACTTTTCATGCCGCTCCGTGACTAGGGTCTCGAGATAGAGACCAAAACGTGGACCCGGGTAACCTTTGGTTGTGTATGTACAATATGGGTATCAAATTAAAGCTGTTAATAAGTGCTTTAATACGGGGTAATTTTCATACCTATTGATGACTAGCGTCTGGAAATATACGCCAAAACGTGGACCCGCCGTGTCTTTGCACCGAATTAAACCAAACTTACACACATTATTAAGGAGGTATTGAAGATGGTTTCCGTATAGTTTGGATACCTATTGGTAGATAGGGTCTCGAGATATAGGTCAAAACGTGGACCCGGGTAACCTTCGGATGTGTATGTACAATATGGGTATCAAATGGAAACTGTTGGTGAATGCTTTAGTTCAGAGTATTTCCATCCGCTCCGTGACTGGGGTCTCGAGATAAAGACCAAAACGTGGACCCTAGAATGTGTTTGTACAATATGGATATCAAATGAAAGCTGTTGATAAGTGCTTTAATACGGGGTAATTTTCATACCTATTGATGACTAGGGTCTCGAAATATATGCCAAAACGTGGACCCGCCGTGTCTTTGAACCGAAGTAAACCAAACTTACACACATTGTTAAGTAGGTATTGAAGATGATTTCCGTATAGTTTGAATACCTATTGGTAGATAGGGTCTCGAGATATAGGTCAAAACGTGGGCCCGGGTAACCTTCGGACGTGTATGTACAATATGGGTATCAAATGAAAGCTGTTGGTGAATGCTTTAGTACAGAGTATTTTTCATGCCGCTCCGTGACTGGGGTCTCGAGATATAGGTCAAAACGTGGACCCGGGTAACCTTTGGTTGTGTATGTACAATATGGGTATCAAATGGAAGCTGTTTATAAGTGCTTTAATACGGGGTAATTTTCATACCTATTGATGACTAGGGTCTCGAAATATATGCCAAAACGTGGACCCGCCGTGTCTTTGCACCGAATTAAACCAAACCTATGCACATTGTTAAGTAAGTATTGAAAATGGGTTTCGTAAAGTTTGGTTGTAATTCGGAGCAGTGGCAACGGGTACAGCGTTCTTTTGAGCCAGCCATAATGTCGTTTACTTTTTTAACGCTTGGGGCGGAACTGAACTGTCAAATTGACAGTGTGAGTTACAATGTGTCAATATTTCTTTCTGATTTGGATGCCATAAGGGAAAAACGTAAGTGCAACATGTAAAAATTGTTTGTGAATTTTTTTGGAGTGGATTTTGGAACAGTGAATAATTTCTTACGAAATTTGAGAATTTAATGTGAAATCCGAATGAAATTATGTGTTCGTGGAAAAAACAATTTTTTTCGTTTTTTTTTTTTTGAAAAATATAAATGGATAATGGTTAAAAAAGCTCCAATGCTTAATAAAACATATAAAATGAAACGAAAAATTCATGGATGATCAGGAAAAAAGACGATTGTTTCTTAGTTATTCATATGCGTTGATTTGAAATTTAAAAACAATCTTCTTTTTTCCTGATTTTCAATTTATATTTTATATTTACTCAAAAACAAATAGAAAAACAAAAAATATTGTTTATGCCAAAGCGCTTGAATAAAGAATAAAGAAATAAATAATATGAAAACCATATATTTTCTGTTCTAAACCATATCTATTCTATTTTAGTGTGCCCAGCGAAGGGGGCCGGGTTTGCTAATATATACATATTTATATCAACTTTCCATACCCTTTTACAAAGGTGGTTCAAGTGTCGTTTGATCCTTTGACGCCATTAAACCGTTCTCGGGTTTAACTTTATTTCAATCATTTCGAAATAGTTTGCTTAAAATTGCGAATGTCTTTATAGAGTAATATTTTTAGTTTATTATCTCTAATTTTTTTTGGTTGCTCTGGAATTTTCTTGTGTAAACCGTTCTTTAGTCTCATCCTACTCCTCCTTTTCGCCAATGCCTCGGCATATTCTACTGAATTCTTTTCAACGTATACCCAGCCATATGCAGTAAAAATAAGTCGATCATTGTCTGGTAAGGGCAGCCGTTGCGAACATTCCAATCATGTAGAGACTTCCTGAGTATTTATTGTTGGTCAAAGCTGTCCAGTCGCCAGTTCATTCGAATCACAGATATGTTGCTCGCGCTATCTTTGCTCAGCTGCTTGACTCAAAAGACGCTGCAGTACTGGCAAGAGAAAACATATTGATATGCCTTAGTGTCCCATATAGACTCCTCCAACAACCCATAGAGTTTAGACTCATCTGTAAACAAATATATGGATCAGATATTCAGTTCTTCTTTATTAGTAAATTGCGAAGCGATTGTACTGTGACTCAAAATTTAGCCCATATATCTACCATCAAAAGGTCTTTGTCGTAATTTGAAGAGCTGAATGTACATGAAGGTGAAAAATGTTCACGATTTTACTTACGAAGAAAAATTGCAATTTGTTGAAGTTACTGAGGTGAAGTCTTAGAATCTGTCATGACGATTAAATCTAATGCTATAGCTGAAGATGGGATATCCTTGAGGCTTGTGAAACTTGCACTTTTATTTATTCCGACCACATAATAAATCACTGCTCCACAACCGCATATTTTCCAACTGAGTTGAAAAATACTGTCATTACTTCAGTTTCCAAAAAGTATAATGCCACTAATATCGGTGATTATAGTCTGATAGTATTCTGCCAACCTTTTCTAAAGTATGTGAGTCCCTGAAGGCATCACAGATTTCATTTTTTATTCAACGAAATAAACTGCTATCCCCAATGCAGTCAGTTAAACATAAACACAATGTATTTTTTTTAAGCGCTTGCCTTTATAAAACATGACCTTCTTTGTAAAAAGCTTAGATATTTTTGTGTATTTTCATATAATTCTATCAAGTTTATGGCCAGTTACAGGGGGATGTCAAAAGATGACTTCCAAGACTGGCACCCCCAATTCTATCTATACTATCGTTACCTCCGGTGTGCCAAAGGTTCTATCCTTGAACACTTTTATCTTTTTGTCAATGATGTATTTTCTTTATGTCAGTATGGCAATGCTTATGCTGATGACATCCAATTGTTTTTGTCCAGTCGTTTTGTGTTTGTTGGGGATTTATGTTTTAAAATTAACACTAGTCTGTCTACGTATTTGCGCCCACGCTCGGACGGAAGAGAAGGACGATGCGATCAAAGATTCCTTCTATGGGCGCTTGGAACGTTCCTATGAGCGCTGCCACCGCCACGACATAAAAATCGTGCTTGGCGACTTCAACGCCAGGGTAGGCAAGGAAGGAATTTTTGATACCACAGTCGGAAAATTCAGCCTGCACAACGAAACATCCGGTAACGGACAGAGGCTGATCGACTTCGCCGGGGTCCGAAACATGGTAGTCTGTAACACCAGATTCCAGCATAAGAAAATACACCAAGCAACGTGGCTGTCTCCTGATCTGAAAACGCCAAACCAAATCGATCATGTTGTGATAGATGGAAGACACGCTTCTAATGATTTAGATGTACCCACGTTCCGAGGACCCAACATCGACTCGGAGCATTACCTTGTTGCAGCCAAACTACGCACACGCCTCTGTGCAGCAAAAAACGTACATCTACCTACGCAAAGAATGTTCGACATCGAAAAGCTGCAATCACAACAGACAGCCAGAAGATTCGCCACTCGACTCTCACTCCTGCTCTCAGAGAGTACTGCCCAATAAACCGGCATGGACGAGCAATGGAGCAACATTTCTCGTTCTCTACGTACCGCCACCGAAGAAGAAATCGGATTCCGGCGAGCCCGAAAAAGCAATTGATACGACGAGGAATGTAATGCAGTTACCGAAAGAAAAGATGCTGCCTATAGAGCCACGCTGCGATCAGGCGCAACGCGAGCCATGTGGGATCGCTACAGAGAACTAAGAAAGAAAGAGAGACGTATTATCCGACAGAAGAAACGAGAGGCCGAAATACGTGAATTGGAGGAGCCCGAGATGCTGGCCAATAGGAACAACGCCCGAAAATCCTACCAGAAAGTTCGGCGGCTTACAGAAGGTTTCAAGACCGGGGCGTTTTCCTGTAAGAACAAAGACGGCGATCTGGTGACTGACATCCAGAGCTTTCTTAAATTGTGGAGGGAACACTTCTCGAACCTATTAAATAGTGACAGCTGCGCATGTCACAGAGAATGTGAGCTGTTTGATTCCAAACGAGGTTTCAGACAGGGTGACTCGCTGTCGTGTGACTTCTTTAACCTGATGTTGGAGAAGATCGTACGAGCCGCAGAACTTAACCGCTCCGGTACAATTTTTTATAAGAGCGTACAATAGTTGGCGTATGCCGATCGTATTGACATCATCGGCCTTAACAACCGCGTTGTTAGTTCTGCCTTCTCCAAACTGGATAAAGAGGCAAAGCGAATGGGTCTGGTGGTAAACGAGGACAAAACGAAGTACCTCCTGTCATCAAACAAACGGTCGGCGCACTCGCGTATCGGCACCCACGTCACTGTTGACAGTTATGATTTCGAGGTTGTAAAGGACTTCGTATACTTAGGAACCAGCATTAACACCGATAACAATGTCAGCCTTGAAATCCAACGTAGAATCTCTTTTGCCAACAAAAGCTACTTTGGACTAAGTAGGCTAGTGAGTAGTAAAGTCCTCTCTCGACGAACAAAACTAACACTCTACAAGACTCATCATGCCCGTCCTAACGTATGGCGCAGAAGCTTGGACGATGACAACATCCGATGAAGCGACGCTTGGAGTGTTTGAGAGAAAGATTCTGCGTAAGATTTTTGGACTTTTGCACGTTGGCAACGGCGAATATCGCAGGCGATGGAACGATGAGCTGTATGAGCTTTACGACGACATAGACATAGCGCAGCGAATAAAGATCCAGTGGCTACGTTGGCTGGGTCATGTCGTCCGAATGGACACAAACGCTCCAGCTCTGAAAGTATTCGAGGCGGTACCAGCTGGTGGTAGTAGAGGAAGAGGAAGGCCTCCTCTGCGTTGGAAAGATCAGGTGGAGAAGGACTTGGCTTCACTTGGTGTGTCCAATTGGCGCCGGTTAGCACGAGAAAGAAAGATAAGATTCCAGAACGTTTACGTACTGAAAACCTAAAATTCCGGATCACATTGAAGAAGCTGCTGCTCTCATTATCACACATTGGAAAAATACTTGGATGAGCTAAGGCAAATTCAGAACGGAATCGGGCGACCACAATATTCACGAATCAATTTTCTTGTTAGGCAAATAATTGCATACGTGGGTGCTGGTGTACTGCGGATAATCGAACTGTTAAGCATCCAGTTAAGATTCACGTTTGATGCTGCTTCTCCGGAAAAGAATTTGGCCGTTTATTTGTGCTTACCACCAATTTGAATACAGTTTTGATGAAAAAAATTTACCAAAAAGTAGTATTACCGTCAGCTGTAAAGATGTTTGGAAGTACTGGATTTTAAAAGAAGACAATGAGCCCACGCATCGGTTTAGCGGAATCTGTGAGACTCTGGAATCCTAATCCAGAATCTGTCAAGGCGGCTATGAATAAGGGTAAATACAGAAAGGTAATTCACAATTATTTTAATTCTGTAAAATTAATGTGACTGCGATTTAACTGCTTTACCAATCTATACACATATTTATTTTTTCACTACTTTGTATTCATCTTTAAGAGCCTTACTCTTCTTAATACTTACCATGAAATCTTAAATGTGATTGCAAAAAACTATATTTAGACTTATTTCCTTTATATATCTGACTGTTAGTCCTATGTTTACATTCCATTGTAATAGAAATAAATTCCATTCTGCAGATGTATGTATTATAAATTAATGTATAGACCAAAAGTTTTACATGTAAATACAAGCGCATATCGCAAATATATAAACAAAAATATACAGAATTTAGGACGGCTCCCTAATACATGACAAACGTAAGATTTGCATATAGATACTCGTACAATATAACAAATCCAGAATGCTTGACTCACAACTCTCCACCTTTCCTGGCCGAAGAACTAACTTTCAATATATGTATTCGAAATGGCCGTGCTGCCATCGACACATTCAATGTTTATGCAAAACTGCTTTCATAGGCTTAAAGGCAATTCACCAAAGATAGTTTTAAATATACTTACATTTTTGTTTCAAATGTGCATATATATGTGAAAATTTCGCAAACACAAACTCAGAAAGAAACCTTTGAAACAAACAATTAGTGGTAATAAAGTTCGACTTAAAGTTTCCAACAATTCGTGATGATACGACTACTGCTGGCTATAAATTGAGCTTACTGAAAGGACGAAATCATTTAATAAGTTTTTGACTATTTTTTCGGAAGTTTTTGAGGAAAAAATTGATGACAACATTGTATACTCAAGACTATGGAAAAGGTCCTACTACTATATAAAGGGTGGTTAAGTTTCAAGGGCCGGTGTTGATTTTGAATAAAATAAATTATTATCACTTCTCTTTATTATGATAATATTGGTATAGCTCAATTACGTATGGAACAAAACATCGGGGAAATGGCCGCCGCGGCATCGGCGGCACACCACCATCCGATGGTCCAAATTTTCGATGACACTGAGGCATAATTGAGGTTCTATGCCGTTAATGTGCCGAATTATCTCATCCTTAAGTTCTTGAATTGTTGCTGGCTTATCGACGTACATCTTTTCTTTGAAATATCCCCAAAGAAAGAAGTCCAACGGTGTCAAACCACATGATCTTGGCGGGCAATTGACATCGCCGTGACGTGAGATTATTCGGCCATCAAATTTTTCACGCAAAAGAGCCATTGTTTCGTTAGCTGTGTGACAAGTGGCACCGTCCTGTTGAAACCACATATCGTTCACATCCATATCTTCCAATTCGGACCATAAAAAGTTCGTTATCGACTCACGATAGCGAACACTATTCACAGTAACTGCCTCGCCGTCCCCTAAACCGCACCAAACAGTCACTCTTTGTGGGTGCATTGGTTTTTCGGCAATCCCTCTTGGATTATCATTCGCCCAAATGCGGCAATTCTGCTTATTGACGAATGCACTGAGGTGAAAATGTGCCTCATCACTGAAGATGATTTTCTTCGAAAATTGGTCATTCACTGTTGCCATTTCCTGCCACCATTCTGACCATTGACGACGCTTGAAATGGTCAGGAGGCTTTAGTTCTTGAGTCAATTGCACCTTGTAAGCGTGTAAATGCAAGTCTTTATGCATAATGTTCAGCAACGACGAGCGTGAGAGGTGCAATTGTTGGGCACGACGAGTGGAGGTGGATGGCTCTTCAACCATACTATCGCGAACAGGAGCAATATTTTCTGCAGTACGAGCTGTACGAGCATGCACTGGAGTTTTCACATCTTCTACAAACCCAGTTTGCTCAAACCGAAAAATTCACGAACTGCGCGATATGCATTTTCAGTTGAACGCTCGTTTTCATAATGAGCATGAATAACTTTAACGCGTTGCTCGATTGTGTATCTTTCCATGGTTCAAATTGAGTTAGTCTGAAATTGAAAAATGCATGAATGAAATGCAGAAAAAAACTTGACGTTTAGGTGTGGTTTATATCCAACATCGGCCCTTCAAATTTAACCGCACTTTATACGAAAGACATTCAATGTATTTTCAGTATGATTGCAGTATGCAAAGTGGTAACTTAGTATGCTTCGTTTATAGTTTCACCATTTTTCGTGTACTCATTCCATAAAATTCATTCCGAGTCCCAAAACACTGTGGCCACGATCTCTTCGGAGGATGGAGCGACTATAAATAGTTTAGCAGGGTTTGCACCCTTCTTGTGTTACTGCATAGAGTCTTGCTTACTTTCAGGGTTATAGTGATGAACATATGTCTCATCTCCAGTAACAATTTGCTCGAAAATACTCACAAAATGTTCCCCACAGTTCTCCAAACACTCTCTACAGCACTCCACTCGTACTTATTTTTGAGGTGGCATTACCCTCTTTTTGGAGAGAATAATTTTGTCATTAAGAGTAGTACCAATGGAAATATGGTAGGTTGGTCTTCCCTGCTTATAATTTAAACTTTATTCAGGCACCCTACAGTAGAATTTTGACAACTTTTCTTTTGTAGTGACAGTAACGGAACTGCCTGAGCGAGGCTTCTCTTCGATACTCTCTATGTGACGTTTAAATTTACTTGAGCATTTTTGAATTGTAGATAGCGAAGGTGTAAAATCATGGTAAACAACCACCATTTCTTTGAGGATGGATTTTTTACTCTTTGTTGGTTTTGTATGGAATTTAATCACAGCGCGAGGTTCGATTTTCTTGAACATTTTCACATCAGCCATTACGATTTTTTTCACTAATGAGCGTAATTATTTGAATTTTTTTACTTCTACCGTCAAGTAAAGTAAGTATTTATTGCAATTATTATATTACCCACCTCACTAATGAATTACGCCGACCCCGAAAATGCATTGAAGGTCCCTCATAGGTCTAAATCGGCAAGCAGAAATCTGAAATTAGCACAAATTTGTCGTCGGCGATAAAAGTACACAGAGAAATACAAATTTTCGCACCACAGCACTAAAGAAGATATGAATGCCAGAAATAGCCGAGATGCCACCTTCAAAGGATATGTTGAGAAATATTTTCGACCATTTGGGGTTTGATGACATATTATATTTAGAACTCTTTATTAAACCTGCTGCTGAACGGAAGAAAATCGTAAAAAAAATTTTTTGTTTCTTCTTACCCAAATATTACGATATTGGTGTACCATTGCGAGTACTGAATTTAAAATCTTTCGTCTTCACGGATCTCATTTTATTTTCGTTATATTGTGGGGATGTGCTCCTACACCAATATTGTGTGCTGGCTAGTTTTATTCAGGCATCGTCTATGAGCATATTTTCTTTCTAATATTAAATTTTCTTTCAGCTATTTAATATTATATGTATATTATATTTTCAGAAGAGAAATAAAATATTGCTTTCGTATTGTACATAATGAGTATACATACAGACAAATAAGTATATTTGTGTACTTAGGCAACGGGAAAATATGAAAAGTTTTCACACAACGACCCAGAGCCCCTTGCGGTATATACTCGTATTTTTCACCAACTCGTAGTTTGTTTAGTTGCTTTGCCAAGCAAACTTTTTTCACACTCGACTGCACACCCAAGACCGCAAGCGGGTCGTGAAGTGGTTTGGGGAAAGCAGTCAAGTGTGTGCCCAAAGCATTTGAGCCGTCAGCAAACAGTTCGTCAATTCGTTCGTCAGTCAAGACAGCAAGTCAGTCAGTCGGGGCCATAAATGGGTCTGCGCTTGGAACGGGAATGCCAAGTGTATGGCTTAATGGTAATGGAAATGGTAATACGTAAGTACGAGTAATGGGAATGTGGGAATAATGGGCTGTATATAAATTTAAGCGCATACATTCATGCATACCTATACACATACATACGCGCTTGCATGCGAGCGTTTGTGTGTGCCTATGTAATTAGTGAAATTGTTGCTGGGAATGTGGTTGCGCGGCGGTCGTGAGGTCGCTGTGGAATCACTTAGTTCACTTGTAAAGTCAAGTTGCTATTGTTGTTGCAATAGATTATGTTTTTGTTGTTCTTATTATGTGTAGTGTTTTCTGTTTTGACTTTTGCTTTTGCCTTAGTTAGAGTGAACGCTGCGTGCTACAATAGCGAACGTTTCCGCACGTTGCTTTTTCCACGCTTTGCGTTTCGCTGCTGATTTTTGTAGTTGCTTATTAACGTAATTTGGCTCTTTGCCTTGCTGTGTGGTTTTTTTGATGTTGCTGGCGGTGCTTGTACAATTTGGAGAATGCGGCTTAGCAGAACGACTCTTGTACTTTTGCAGCCACACTTTTTTAGGAAAAAATGCATGAAAAAATTATAAATTTGGCAACGGTCGTAATCGCCAGCTCTTGATTTAAATCAAATGCCAAAATATGTGATTTAGTAGAAGAATACTTTTTAACGAAGTACGTATACCCGTACATATGCACACAGTTCTGAAGAAAATATAGACACATAAACAGTTTTTTTTCAGATTAGGGTTATAACTTTTTAAGCCACATGGCTGGACGCAAGACGATTATTCTTTCTCGCAACGAGTCTCTAAATTTAAAATATTTTTGACACATACAAGGCCTACGTCCTTCCTTTCCACCTTCAGCAGATACCTTTAATTTTTATCTGAGCTTAAATTTTAGCTGTAATTCCTTTATACAACAAACTTTATTTTTCTGTTTATCCAAGGGGATAAGAGGATCATAGCAATGGCATCCACATTTGGACTAAGTGTAATTCTACACGGCTATGATAAGACCCATTATCACCTATGCATCAGTGGTCTGGATGAGTAGACTCTCTCTAGTGGGAGTCAGGAGGATCTTATCGAGACTACAACGCACTGTGGCCATCTGTTGCACCGGAGCTTTTCCGACTACTTCAGGCCCGGCACTAGATGCTCTGATTGGTTTACCACCACTTGATGCTTTCATCCAAGGAGAGGCCTTGAAGGCCATCTGCAGACTGAAACACAATGGGAACTGGTACGGTCCTTGTCCGGCACTGGAACACAGAGAAGGCATGGATATCGATCCAACGATTCTCTCCATGCCCCTTGACTCCATGCCATCAAGAGTCGTACTTGAAAAGAGATGCAGTGTAGTGCTACCAGAGGCTCAGTTGTGGGAAGACTCAGAAAATGAGCCCGGCAAACACTGTTTTCGCATTTTTACGGATGGCTCCAGGACCGAGCATGGCTCCGGCTCTGGGGTCTACGTGAAATCCAGCGGGACAAAACTGCACTTTGCTCTTGGAATGCATGCATCTGTGTTTCAAGCGGAGGTGTATGCAGTTCAAGAAGCGATGAACTTTGTTGTGGAAAAACGATTGAGAGGCAGATCTATATGTGTCTGCAGCGACAGCCAAGCTGCGCTTATGGCCTTAGACAGCCCTTCAACCACATCAGGGGTAGTCAAGTCCTGTAAATCCAGGCTGAACTATGTCGGTACACATAATAGCCTGATGCTAACATGGGTCCTGGGACACGTGGATATCGCGGGTAACGAGACCTCTGACTCCTTAGCTAAGATGGGCTCTGAGGCCAACTTCTTTGGCCCAGAGCCCGTTTTGCCACTCCCTTCTGCGGCCATCACAGCCACGGTAATGGGTAACTACCACCCACAAGCGAGCTTGGCAGGCTGAGAGAGGCTGCAGTTGGACTAAACTGATGTTACCTGTCATGTCCGATCGACTGTCGCAAACCCTTCTGTCATTAAGCAGAGGGGAGTGCAGACGGCTGGTTGGACTGAATACGGGCCACTTTCTGTGGGCGAAGCACATGGAAAGGTTGGGCATCTCAGACAGTGTACTCTGCCCAGCTTGTGAAGAGGAGGATGAGACGGCGGATCACTTCCTGTGTGTCTACCCCGCCTTCGCTCAAATCAGATTTGAGGTTTGATGTGTTAAGAAGCGACCATCTTGGCTCCTTGGCACCACAAGATCTACTCAGATTTCTTCGGAGATCGGGTAGATTTAAAGAAAATTAAAAGGGAATCCAAGTGTAGTACAATGGACTTAATTAATGTCTGAGTCCTGCACTTGCTAGTTGTCCCGACAAAAAAAAAGTGTAATTCGCTCAAGAGACAATAGAGACTATAAAATATGAATACCTGTCAGGAAGTATTTGCACATCAGAGTCATATCAGATAATAGTTTCCACCATATTTTTATTGACGGCTCAAATATGGTCAATGGCACTGGATAGGGAGTATACCCAGAAAAATTATCCTTAAATTGTTCCTTAAGATTCCCAGACCGAGTTAGCGTCTTCTGTTGAGATTTGAGCTATAAACAAAGACGATAAGACTAAGGGACTTATCTCCAGCAAACCTTACCATTTTTGTTCATAGTCAAGCAGCGGTCAAGGCACTGGCCTCAACGCGCACCAATTCAAGATGTATTAAAAAATACAGGAAGTCGCTCCCGCTTTTCCAACAACATAACACCACACTTTGTTGGTTTCGCGCCCATTCTGGAGTGGAGGAAAATGAAAGAGTGGATGAGTGTGCAAGGAAAGGCTCTGAACTGAACCTTGAGCGAGAGACGCTTATGCCGTTCCTCTACACGAACTATACACTGCGATTGACTTGAGAAGGTGGCTGCTGACTACTCACTGCTGGGTCTCCAAAGCACCTTGCCAAAACTGAATCTTAAGAGGACAAAATGTCTGTTTGGACTCAACAGATCATCTACCAGCGTCCTCACAGGTGTTATAATGTATCAGAATGGGTTTTAGGGCCACCGAGTATCTTGGCTAACCTAATCTAACTCGCTCAATCGAAAATGTAGTTATTTTCACCGTTGCAATAAAATGTTCATATACAGGGTTCAAGCTCGAATTTAACGCCACAGATATATAAATGACAATTTGGACAGTTGGTTTGGTGGAAAACTGTCGATAGGCTCCAGAAGAAAAGCCTTTGAAGATAACGAAGTTAAGAATCTGTAGGATTCTTTATACTCTGGAAGAGAATTTATCTTTTTCTCTCTAGAATTTATATTTTTCTCTCTGGCTTTGTGAAATATAAGTACATATATTTGTTTTTTGAAGAAGTGACACAAAGCAGTGAAACCGAAAAGTGTAGGACTCGCCTTTCAGCTCATTTCATATTCCGTTTCCCTTGCTCCGTGGAACTATTTTTACAGTTAGATATTACCTCTGTGAAGGGGGCGGTCTAATGTATTTGCATAGAAATCTACATATACATATGTTCCGTGGGCCGCAATTTTGGTATAGTGTTTGCCATATTGAAAATAACGAATCAATTTTCTTCTGTCTCTCCAGCTGATGCTCGAGTCAACCCTTTCAATTGAAAAGTATGGACAGCGAAAAAACGTTCTTCAGCGTTCTCTACAACTTTAACTGTACAGAAAGTGCAGAATGGATCGTCCTCAGGCTTAATTTTTTAAAGCTATGATTTAAAGCAACCTTGTCCCATCAGTATTTGGTTCAGGTGGAAATCCACTTGCGCATGTCGTTTACTTACCCATTTTGTTAGGCGGCACGCCCAACGGCTGCTGGATGGGCGATCACATTTTATTTGCTGCAAGTAACTCCAATTGATTTGCGGATCTGGCACTTATCACTCTTGCCCGTTTGTCACTAGAACACTGTAACCCCTAGTGCTGCTTGCTCGAACGTAGTTTAGAATGCGCTGCATACTTTTATAGCAAGGAGTCGGTTTGGCGACCTGGCTTCGCATGGATATGACTTTGTGGTGAAAGCTGCGGTCCATGCTTGTGCGCCATAGAGCAGAATATTACGCATGACAGTAGAGTTTTTGATTCGGACTTGCTTTCTCAAATGCGTAATAAGCATAGTCACATGCCTAATATCCAATATGACACGTACATACTTATACATAGATATTTTATATTCGACTTTGAGGTAATTTCCTGTTTACCCTTCTTTATCATTGCCTCTCCTCTAGTGCTTATTAGCCTCAGTGTAGCTTCGAACGATGAAACCAGTTAGCTTTTGCTTTATTTAATGTATATGTTATGGCAATGACAATCGGAGTATACCATAGTACATTATATTCCAGAGTATTGGCTCCAACACCGGTCCTTGTGGCACTCCCACAGAGGCTTTGTGCTCTTTAACGTCGTCTACAATGTACAGTGGCACTATATTTGCTGAAAGACTATCTACGATTCTCCGGAGATACAATATATGGGACTTCGAACCTATGAAGAGCTTATGCATATCGACGAAAATAAAAATGTTTGAAATATTTTTTAATGATTTATATTTGTTAAAAAAAAGAAAACCTTTCGATTATTTGTGGAATATAACTTCATTCAAGTGGTGACCACCGCTAGCCCGTCACCAGACTCTTCTGTCAATTGAATTTAAAAAAATAAATACATGGCGCTTAAGCCCTTTTTGAGTGTTTGGCCGAACTGCCCTTCCTATTTGTGACGTGCGTCTCGATATCGTTTCACAAATGCAGAAACCTACAGTTTAAAACCGATCCAAACGTCAAATGGTTTCTTATGCGGAACTTTTTCATGGCAGAAATACACTTGCCTGCCGAGGGGCGAGCGCTTTTATAAAAAATCTTTCCTATCATTTTGCGTTTGATACCCGTAGATTCGAATTTCCGAAGGGTAATCACGCCCAATCGACTTTGGCTACGGCGGCGTGATCCAATTAGCAGCAGCATTTGTGTTGTGTTTTAGTTCCAACAAAAAAGTTCCAAAACACAGCCTCGGGTCCAGACACTTTTATGTGCACCTAACTTTTGTGGATGCCAACTTGTTTGTCTTCAAAACTTGTCTAGAACAATAACATAGGTCTGCATGGTTATTTTTTGTTTTATATATGTAACTGTTTTCAGCTCTACTTTGTGCGCAAACTTGCAAGCCAGATGTCTAGATTAGGGATTCAGAAAATTGGAAAACAAAAACCTTTTTCCATGTGTAAAACACTTCTCGAGAGGTTAAACAGTCTAAGTATTTATTTGCAACATAATTTTACTGGTATCAACTTTAATCAATTGCAATACACTCGTACACGCAGAATCCAGACGCTGACCAGGGAGCCGCTCAATATGAGTCAGACGCTTTTGGATGTTTTTTTTTTGTTTTTGTGGACTTTTATTTTATTAAAGGCGGCGTCTGATCGCCTTTGACACAGAAACCTCTTCGGAATGCCTAGCTTTTAAACCGCGTCCTCCATTTCTGTCGTTCAAGAGAGCCCCATGTACTCTGCATATCTGCCGAGCGGTCGCCAATGGGAGACAGGCAACTCCACACCGCCCAAGAACTGAACCATATGTCGTCATACACCGCTAGGATGCTGCATAAGTATGAGAATGGACAGTATTATTCGAATAACGAAGTACTCTCCCAACCTCAATTCGTAAAATCTTCAGACCTCACGAAGGCTGTACAGCAGCTTACGACCAAATTGGAAAAACCAAATACAGCTAGAAGCAGGAAATAAAGGGTTTTCCAATAACAGGTGTTAGGTGTTAAACAGGAGAGATGATTAACAATTTTTTATGGCCGGAATTGGATGGTATTGATCTGAACAACGTTTATTTTCAACAACACGGCGCTACGTGGCACACAAGCAACGAAGCCGTTGATCTTTTACGGCAAAAGTTTCCGGACCGTGTTATCTCTCGAAGAGGTGATCACAACTGGCCGCCGAGATCTTGAGATTTAACACCTTGTGACTTTTTTCTTTGGGGCCACGTGAAAGAGAAGGTCTACGCCAACAGCCTAGGGTCGATTCAAGACCTCAAAGATGGAATTCGTGAGGCTATCGAGGACGAGGACATAGGGCAGCCACTTAGCAATTCGGTTATGAGAAATTTGATGAAAAGGTATTGTCCTGTAAGCGTGGTCGTGGTGGTTATTTGCCTGATGTTATTTTCCACTATTAAGGGCTTACCTTCCTCTTTATAATGAAATAAATATCCCATCATTTATATTAAAAAATAGCATTTTTCTTTGAATATCAAAACATCACCTCTTATTGGAAAACCCTTTAGTAATATTTTTTCTGGCTAAAGCGATCTTTTCTGTTCAAAACGATCCATTAGCACTCCAAGATAAACGAATTGAATGGAGTCCCGCTCATCCCAAAAAAATTGACACCACAATCTTTTTGGCTGGCATACTCATCTTGGCCTTATTCGACTTCGATTTACCGCAAGGAGGTCCATTGTCTTGATTGTTCCCTAGCATCTGGTATATTGTAATGATTGCATATTTCGTGCACGGTTACTAGTCGTGGCACGAACACCTTCGAATTCGCATTTGACATCACCAAACATTCGAAAAAATCGAAATTCACTGTTTCCCATTTTTAATATAAGAATATGTTTATTCTTTGAAAGTTATAGTGAAAGTATCGTCCGGCGGGTTAGGAGATCAAAATTTTCCCGTGGTAACGGATGGCTGTCGACTAAAATACACATTCCCGTCTGTTAATTATGAACATCAACTCAACGCTAATAGGCTGAGGGAAATAAATACAGAAACGACTTAGCGACGATGGAAATACACTCTGATGTTTGCCGTTGCCTGCCAAGAGGCGCTCGATATCACAGAAAGCTTTTTCTATCATTTGTATATATTTCATGCCTACAGAGGGAATCGAACCCGAGCTCTACCAAATGGCAGTCACGTACAACCCCTTTCGTCTCTAGCGGCCGTCGTAAATAGTAGAAAAGCTTCAGTTCTCTGCCACCAAACATCAACATGATTTGGCCCACGACATAGGACTCCCGACCTTAGGCCATTCCACAACACATTTCGAATACATACGTGGAAAGTTGGCGTGAAGCTGACATTCTCTGACGTAAAAACGTAAGACCTGGCATTAACTTGGAACACCCGGCGTAGTCAATTTAAATGGCACACAGCTAACTTTCGTCAAATAAATAAAATTTCTGTGCGTAACAATCGACGAACGTAATGGTTCCCCGACCATCCGAAATATGTACTATCAGAAGTTGAGCGAGTCTATGACCACTTCTGTAAATCCGTCAGATTTATGTAGTTGGGATAAGCGGCTTAAAATCGGGTTAAAACACTTTTCAGACAAGTGGTCGAACATGCAGGCTTATGGGGAAGAGCCATAAAATACCCAAGCATTTGTCGACATTTGCGACCATTCCAAAAAAACTTTTCCATAAGAGTAATCCTCACTTTTCCAACGCTGTCGGTGTCCTGCGCTTGCTAGTTTCATGCCACTTCATTTGAAGCTCAGCGAAACTATGAAGATGGAGAATGGCATGACAACGACCAAGCCCTAGACACAATTTTACTTAACTTACCATAGCTTACTACAGCTTACCATACGTGTTTGCGTGTTTCTTGTTAGCCAAAGCTCAACTTAACTTAAAAAAATTAGAGAGTTGTATGTTTTATATTCCTAAGTTAAGTTTTTAGGTAAATTGAGAGTGAGCCAGGCTACTATAATATATAAATTGAATTGAATTTAAATCATCTGAAAGTGTGTGATGCAATTTATTAGGCTGCATTTATGCATTTATTAGGCTGAGGCTCTTGTTGAAACCAACGTGGGGCAAGGAAAAGCGGCAGTAGATCGTGTCTCGACGACATTCAGAGTCCTAGCACTTCTACACAACTTATTGACTCGATTCATCGGCGTTTACACATTTTTCACCAAAGCCCAAAATAAAATTCTACTGGATTTATGCCAAACATCGATATTGAAGGCAATGAATGTGACAAAGCCCACGCAAAAGAAGACCAAGGATTGCCGCATACGTGCATACATACATATGTATATAAAGAGTGTTCATTGTGCTATGTTAACCGGTTAAAAAATAGTCTGGTACCACAGATTTTTTCCAACGATTAACGATGCAAAACCTTACAGCGAACCATCGCACTTGAAACACCTTGCGATTATTATCTGCCCTTGTTGCTTGAAATCTCTGAATTCGATATTCAAGTCTATAGCCATTCACCGTCTCTTTCTTTATTATATTAATTATCATTACCAATTACCAAGAGATGATCAAACCTTTAACTCTAAATATTTGCATGGGCATACATACATAAAAATTATTTAAAACAAATAGCTCTTTCCCACTTTAAATATGCTTTCATTTCTTTTCCCATATCTATGAATGTCTACTTTATTACACTTTTAGATAATAATATACCGCGCGAAACGTGATTAGCACTAAGAGGAAAAATTAAAAAAAAAAAAAACGCCTCAAATCCGTCATAAGTGACAATCGGCCTGCTTAATCCTTTAACTCAACACAGTGATGCGACATCAATGATTGAATAATAAACCACAGATTTGTCAGACGCCGTAAAAAAAAATGGCCGCCATGAGCTGTCAGCATAGCAGGCGCCTGTTAGAAAAGCCTAAACATCCAAGTGTGCACCCGCGCAAAGAGAGTTACATTAAATTCAGTTTAAATCTATATCTTATTGATATTTGATCGCAGCCAAATTCTTGACTTGCTACTCCTTTGAGGCATTACAAAATAAATTTTGCCTATTTGCATATGTTGGTATGTATGTATGTATGTACGTGCACATTTTCTAACTCAAACAATTCAAGTTTAAAAATGTATCTAAAGCGATACAAAATACGCTTACATCCATACATACATGCCTATACATATAAATATGTATGAGCGCTGAGAAATTAATACCTTGTTTCTTAAAAATTTTACTACTTCTTGCATAATTTTTCTTCATCGCCTTTCGCCATTTCTATTTTTTCTCGCTTAGTTTTCAACATTAAAATTTTTTCCATATTACGTCGTCGCACGTTATTGCGCTGTATTTTATAAAAGTGTTCGCTTTTGCTGTATTTGTTGTAGATTTCTTCATCTTTTATATGCGCTCTTTATGATCCTTTTTGTTGTTGCTAGTACGGTAGCAGCCGAGGCCATACATGCACACACACACAGTTACATTCAATCTTGCGCGCGCACAGGCAAACATAAACTCTATACTCTTACCCACACACGGGTAAAAAACGCATACTAGCACACAATCAGAACGCAGCGCATTTGGAAATTGAGAGCGAGTGCCAGCACCACCTCGAATTCGCCGCGCGCCTTTTTCAACCACTACCAAAGCAATGGCACGCCGGTTGCGTCGATGTGAGTGTTTGTTAGTGAGTACTTGTGCGTGTGGTTTTAGAGCAGCAGCCGCTGTTCGCTGCTACGCTCATCCAAACTGACTTTCGAATATAATATCGAAATTCGATGATTGTGTGGCAATGAGTGCAATGTCGAGCGCGACATTCGTTCAGCCGAACCACCAAGGCGTCCGGCCGGTCGGTCGGCTGATTGAATGGTTTGACGCATGGGTGGTGGCGAGCAGAGCTTTGGACTTGTGGTGCGAGTAAACCTTTGCAATTTTACTGCGGCGAATTCAGTTCAGAATGGCTTGGGTGATTTTCAGAAGAGTAGTGGTTTGTTGTGGATGTGGTAAAATGGGAGCGACGTTAATGGTATTGTTGATTTTGATTTGACGCTCTCTATGCATTGAGTACTCTCTACTCTCTCGAGATTTTGTACGCATAGCTGTGTAGATGTGTAGGTGTTACAACCATGTTTGTTAGTATGTGTACGTGCATGTTTTACTCTTCGCTATCGCATCTATTCATCTTTGACTGCCGTTTGCTTGTAGTTTCATCGTTTGGAAATCTTCGTTCAACTGTTCGTTAGCACGAACAAGTAAATTCGTTAGTTGGTTTTGGCTTTTGCCGAAACTTCGGCATTCACACTTTGACGTTTCGACCGAAAAAGGTCATTCAAATTCGGTAGTTGGACGAAGATACTCTCCGTTGCTGGCGCTATTGCTGTTGGCGCTTCAGCGGCGTCCTCGTTACCGCCATCTCCTCACCAATTCCCCCTCCCTCTTTTATAATTCCTCATACCCACCATTCACTACAGCGTTGCCACATTTCATCTTCCGTCACGTATGTACGTAACTAACTGTATGTATGCATGTTTGTAAGAATGTGCATAGCTGAAAAGCAAAGTGGAGCTTCTGTAGCGCACAAAATAACTTTATTAAAAAGAAAAGTAACGAGAACTATAACAATAAATTTCACAAAGAACTTACATTAACGCCAACCATTATGATGCTTCTATCAACGCCGATATTGACAACGGCGCCTCATCATCTTTATGAGATACTCATATTCATGATAGAGCAATAATCATAGCTATGACAGTTTAAAGAATTGCCACTGTTGATTGCTCTACTACTACTACTCTGCTCTGCTGCTACTACTACGCCATTTTGATGGGACAATTTAAACGTACTCTACCATCCAGCTTTAGCGTTAGAACGCACACAACCAGTGTCTCATAGCTTATTTCAACAAATTTATCAACTTGTAAGTGAGAAGTGGCAGTAACTTGAAACGCATATGTAGACAGAGAATGCGGCAAAAATTTAATTGCAGGATTTTTAAAAATCGTACTTAATGAACTCATTTACATACAGAAATAGGTACTCGTATACACTATACACACACTATACACTCTACTCATTCATCATTCACAGCATTACAACGCGGGGTGCGTCAAAGCTTCCTTCACAAAACTCCTCCAAAGTGTTCTATCGCTTGCTTTTCCTTCGTAGTTGCGAGTTCCCATTGCTGTGAGATCGCTTCCTACTGCGTCTATCCATCGGTTTCTCGGTATTCCCTTCGCCTTCGCACCAATTATCTTTCCAGTCATGGCTTTCCTTACAGCGAATTCAGCAGGCATACGGAGCACGTGACCTAGCCACCGCATACGCTACGCCTTTACAAAACGCACAGCTGTCTCGTCTTGGATAAGTTCGTTCAATTCCGAGTTGTACCTAATTCTGTAGCTGCCATCTTCATTTTTAATGGGTCCGAACACTTTTCTTTACTTAGCTACTGGTTTTTTTAATTTAGCTAATCATATTTTTGGCGGCCGCTCTAGCCGCAAGAGTTGGTGTGTGACTACCATTCGAAAGTGTGTAGATTCGAATCTCCGTGCATGAAACGCCAAAACCGATGGAAAAACTTTCTTTCTACTAGCGGTCGCCTCTCGGCAGACAATGGCAAACCTCCATTCTAGCCACATGCCCCAGCCATCTAAGTTGTTGACATTTAACAAATCTTATTATAGTTTCGTTCGTAACTATATCTTCCAGTTCGGCATAGTGCCTAATGCGATAAGTGCCATCTGCCAGTCTAAATGGAGCATAGATCTTTCGGAGCACCTTTCTTTCAAAGCACATTAGCTGTTTTGGCTCGTTAGCTTTCAGCGTCCATAGTTCCAACAGCCATATGTAAGCACAGGTCGTATCAGAGCTTTATACATTCTTAATTTTTGCTCACGCGATAATATTTTAGATCTGAGCAATTTTAGATTAGCATTATATACTTTGTTGGCTGACCGCATTCTGCCATTGATTGCGACCGACTTGTCTTGGTTGGCTGACAATGTAATGCCCAAGTAGGTGAACTCATTTACACATTGGAATCTGTATGCCCCACACTCCAGATCATTGGATACAATCTTTTTTCTGCATTGATTATCAGTCCAAGTAGATGTATTCTTTCCTCCAGCTTTTTGAACGCAGCCTGCAGCTCATTTCTAGTTTTTGCCATTATTAGTATATCGTCTGCATAGGCACACATTTGAAATGGCTTGTTGTAGATGCTTCCATCTTAAAAAAACTATTGCCACAATAGGCCGCAAAGAAAGCAGGAAGTAGCTGCAATTAGTAGCAGAAGCTTGATAAATGCTCTTTGATTTACTCAGACGCTACAAGTAAGCCAACGCTTGGAAAGTTGTTCTATGAATCGCAACACTCCATGAAAACAAATTCAAAAACAATTCAGTCACTGTTATCCGTTCAGACAGAAGCTCAAAGTAGAAGTGCCATAACCACTACCAAATAAATCTGCTGATCGAACGAATTCATGGGCAACACTGTAATCGATTAGAGGTGACACACCATAATGTGGCAGTCATAATCGTACCCGACAGATCAATTCAATTTTGTTTTTTCAGCGTAACTATAACCCGCTCATTGTTGATTTGCTGTGGCATATAATAGGCCTCCTTTATTCCGTTTCCGCGCTCGCTATCCCTAAGCTAGATTAACTTGACGAAAAATTTGCATGGGTAACATTCGCCGCTAGCGAGTATGGCTATAGCTCATTAGGCCGCACTGCCTTATCAGCACATGTAAATCAACGCAGCTCTCTTCCCACGTTGCCGACATATGTCCATTTGCTTCAGCTCTTCGCCACTTGCTAAGTCTTGGCGAAAGGAGAGGCCTAAAGTCATTATTTAATGAAGAAATTACTCATTTCCTCGTCACTGCACACGTTGTTACCTTTTCTTTAGCTTCTGCTCTTCGAAATTCACAAATAAGTGATAGTATTTATATGTACATAAATATCAGCTCCTTATGGCTATTTCACCAATAATTTATGACAGTAAATATCGTTATGGTTAATACAGTGGCCAACAGAAGTATACATACACCCCTCCCTTTCGTTCTTTACAAAGTACAAACACTTTCTCTAAAAAAGTTGTTTATGCAATTTCATTTGAAATCTTTTTCTAATCGACTTCACTAAAACAAATCCATTCTTTAACATAAAACAACACAGGTAAGCTAAGAAAACGCAAAAAAGCGTTGACAAAAGTGTACATACAGAACCGTTTTCCTAGCTTGTACTCTGATATCCTATGTTGTGATAACGGTAAAATACCGTTTGTCTGTTTTTTTTCCTTTTCTTATGTTTGTTGCTTTGCTAAGATAGATTTTAGTTGCAATTTGAATACTTAAGCATCTACAATGGCTCCTCGAAAAGAAATATCAGTTGACGTTAGAAATTTAGTTATTCAGCACAGGGAAGAAACCAAATCATGTGGCGAAATTTTAAAAATCTTAAACTTAAGTCGTACAACAGTCCAGACCATTGTAAAAAACTTTAAAAATAGTGGTTCCACCGAAAATAAGCCGGAGTAAACTATCTCGCAGAGACGTCAGCTTGATTCTAAAGGAAGTGTACAGAATTCCAAAAGTTTCTGCTCCGAAATTGGCCGAGGATATAGCAAGCTCGTCCAACAAGTGTGTTCATCCCAGAACAATTCAAAGAGCACTGACCAAAAACGGCTTTCATAGTAGAACACAACGAAAAAAGCCTCTTATTTCTAAAAAACCGTAAACTTGGCCTTGAGTTCGCCAAGTCATACAGAGAAAAGGGGATGGATTTTTGGCAAAAAGTTTTGTTTACAGATGAGTCGAAGTTTAATATATTCGGTAGCGATGGAAGAGCAAAAGTGTGGAGGAAAAAAAATACTGTACTGAGTCCGAAGAATTTAGTATCAACAGTGAAGCATGGTGGGGACAATTTAATGGTTTGGGGAGCTGTTGCTGCATCTGGAGTTGGAAGATTAGTATTTATTGAAGGAAGTATGGATCGTTATGAGTACAAATCACCATTGGAAGCTAATCTAAAGTCTTCAGTGGATGATTTGGAGCTTGATCCATGTTGGATCTTTCAACAGGATAACGATCCAAAGCACGCAGCACACATTGTGAAGGATTGGCTGCTTTACCATGCTCCAAGGCAATTAAATACACCATTGCAAAGCCCAGATTTCAATATTATTGAACATGTCTGGGAAATTTTAGATCGAAAAATTAGCAAAAATCCGATTTCAAGAGCTTCAGTACTCATGAACGACTAATAGAAGCTTGGAATAATATAATTTCTGCAGAGTTAACAAATTTAGTCACATCCACCGCCACAACGACTTCAAGCTGTAATTGATGCTAATGGTAGACCAACTAAATACTAAGAAGCAATATTACTTAGAGTTAAGTGAAGTTTTTCACACTGGAGTAAGATATTTGTGTACTGTAGACTTTTGTCAACATTGGTTTTAGGTTTTTTTGCCATAGCTTTGCTATTTTATGTTAATGTATGGATTTTTTTAAGTTTATAATAATTAGAAAAAGTTTTCAAATAAAACTGTGTAAACACATTTTTCAGTAAAGTTTTTGAACTTTCAATCCAGTGGAAATGGGGGTTGTATGTAGACATTTGTCGGTCACTGTACTACGGTTAAAGTTATGGTGTTATGGTATGGCACCTCTACTTTGAGCTTTACATACATACCTACATATGTATATGGGACATTTTTGCATCAGATGTGCTGAGAAATGGATGAGCTACAGACTGTTTCCCTCGAAAAACGGATAAGGCCTATAAGCCTCTGTGCTTTAACTGCGATGGCCAATATTTCCATAGTGCTTGAAAAAATTTCCCACTACCCACATTTCCAATCCTTTCCAATTCCGTCACTTATGTACATATGTACATACATACATATATCAAATATCATTCGAGCCATTCGACAGATATGGCCACAAACTGTCAACAAGATACTGAGAAATTGTGTTGAAATTGTATTCCATAAATCATTTTTACTTTATTATTCTTAGATGAATAACAAAAATTGGTATTTGGATCAGGCTTTCATACATTTCATTCACACATTACATATACCATACTTGCATACATATGTATGTAAATGTGTATGTTGAACAAATCAAGTCTTTGTTTGTTATTCGTTCAATTTTACTCGTATGTTCATCTGTATGTTGTTCATGTCATAACATAAATTATGTGCTGTGAGGATGATGAAGAGTTCCGAACCAGCTAACAACTAAATTAGACCTTCGAACGGGCTGTAAACATTTGCATTTGTGGATTAAGTGCTGCAGTAAGGTTTCTTGAAAAGCAAATATGTATTTAAATATTTGTTAACCGTTTTCAGAGGATGCCATTCACCTAGTTTGCATGTGTATGCATAAAGGTACAATATGTATCTACAGATGTGTTTAGAATGGCTTAAGTATCACATCACCGAATCAATAACTAATTCTGTTTAACCCTGCGCTAATAATAAATATAAATAAACACTGCAGTGGTGCACAGTTTGTTGTATTTGTACCAAAAATTAAATTGAAGATGTTTATTTGATATCAGTACGAGTGTGTGTATGTGTGCATATAACAATCAAATAGAGGCAAATAAAGATGCATATTTTTTATGTATGTATGCATGTCTCAACACTGTTATAGAGACTTGCGAATATTTTATATGATCTGACATACATATGTATAATTGAAAATATTTTGTGTGCATTTTGTTGCACCCAAGTGGGGCGAGTTTTGGAGTTAATAAATAATTTTACACAAAAACAAAAGGAACATATCTGGCCTAGATCAAATGAGAGGAAGTGTGTTTAAGCAGAACTGCATATGGCTAAAGGGCGATTGGATAGGGCAGCACTAACTAACGTCCATAGAGACTCAAATTCCTACGGTGGAAAGAGTTTTTGAAAATTTTGCTGAAAACAAGCCACGAGCCGGGTACTTACCGACACGCGTCACTGATTAATGGATACATACGCACACCGAAAAAAGTATTGGCGCCGCGTAGATACGAAGGCATAATTTAGCATAGGCCATAAACTTATTTATTTAAATAAAAATAATATTTTATTTTTAGTACTACACTACAACTTAGTGTTATTTTATTTTATTAATCTTTAATTCATTTGTTTTTAGTTTTTATTTTATTACTCATTTATTCATCGAAGAAGTAATGGACAAGATACATATACATATGTATAAATAAATATTATAAATTAAAATTTAAGACCCACCACTGAAAAGTTGGGTTTTTCGTCGAAATATTACTTAGACAGGACAATGATCCGAAACATGCCACATGGACAAAAACACATGGACAAACCTCTTTTTTTTGAGTTAATACTAACCTTGAAAACAAAAAAAAGATGGCACTAGTTTTATTGCTATCACCTCTTTTTTTTTTAGTTAATCTAACCTTGAAAACACCTTTCAACTACCGGATGACTGTAGTGTTTTTCAAGCAGAAATAAACGCTATTCATGAAGCCTTAAAATGGTTAAGGATAAACAGAATATCATCAACGGATATCTGCATTCTATCAGACAGCCAAGCTGCCCTACGAGCCCTGGATGTATTCCAAACAACATCAAGGAGTGTCTTACGTTGTCGCCAATCTCTAAATGAGATGGCCAAGCAATATCATATAATCTTATGCTGGGTCCCAGGACACAGAGATATACCAGGGAACTGTAGAGCAAACCAACTTGCAAGAGAAGGTACCTGTGTGCCAGACATAAGTAATTTTATGGAGATACCTCTCGAAACTTATAAGCTTCTCATTAAGGACGCATTAATCAGTTCTGCAAATCAAAGATGGATTGGCGTTAACACCTGTGAAATTGCTAGGCAAACAAGGCCAAGGCTAAATTTTCGTCTGTACAAGAGTATTATATAGCTGAATAGACTTAGTAGGGGCCCTCACAGGACATTGTCTCATAGGAAATCATGCAAAGAGATTGGGCGTTTACAAGCATGATTTCTGTCGAAGCTGCAGAAATGTTGAGGAGTTGGAAACAATTCAACACCTTTTTTGCATATGCCCAGCTCTAGCCAGAAGCAGGAACCGATTTTTAAAATCCTACTTCTTAACGAATATAGATAATCTATACATTTTAGGTATCAACAACCTTTTACGCTTTGTCAAAAGCTCAGGATGGTTTAATATGGAGAGGGAAATGTAGCTCAGCCCCCGCGGCTCACAACGGACCCATTTCGTGGTCTAAGTGGCATCGTTGTTTCTATGTGCGATGCGGCTGCCAAACTTAACCTAACCTAAACCTCGAAAACACAGCTGTTAAAATGTCAGGACATTATATTCATAGAAAGGAGAAAGCTCTAGAATGCTCGGCGTTAAGAAATTTCGCTTGAATCAAGAGGTTGTTGCTGAAACTGAGGCCTATTTTGAGGCAAAAGATAAATTGTTCTACAAAAGTGGCGCTGGAGTGATTGCTTGTTCTTGATGGAAATTACGTTAATGAATAAAGTCAATTTCGAAAAGGCGCGGGACTTTTCAGCCCATGTATTATTTATAGAAAAGTAGTAGTACTTTTACTGATATGATATTCGTTCAGTTTTAAAGAGCCATAGTGCACTGCGACCTCTGATGTGGTCTATTATGCTTGACCGCGAGTCTATTATAGAAGGATTCTAATTAATTTGCGCACTTGCTCGGACTATTTGTACCATATTAACAATGGATCCAGAGTTACGCGATAATCCGCTGCTATTAAATAACGATTTAAACTTATGGATTACTCAAGTCATAAGAAGTTGATCGATATTTTAGGTAGACCCTAGACTGTTTTCTTAGAGGTCTGACAAAAGTGCAAAAAAGGAAAAAGTGATAATAATTCAGGCGAATCAGTTCTGTTTTTCATAATATCCTTTATGAAAGTAATACCTTGAATTTTGCATCCGCTTTACAGACTCTATAGATTCAAAATTCTACCTTCAAGATTGCACAATGGCGATCGACAGAACGCAAATTTAGTGAACTTTTTCTGAATCCCTTCTAATCGCTCGGAATGCACGGCGAATCTCGACATATAAAACCTGCGTATCCAAGAACTTATCTAAATAGGCTTGAAAAGCTTCCTTTTAGAGTGGGCCGGTCTATAAAAACCTTTGGGTTTCATTTTAGAAAACAAAATCTAAAATTGGCAATTAAATATTGTACTGCGGGCACAATTTCTGTGTGAAAGTTCACCACGAGCTTGATCCACTAGTAGTCGTGACACGTAAACAAAAAAGGATCGTAACTTTTTTCCCAAATAAAAAAAAAATTATAACAGGAAAATTTGGTAGCAAGTGATATCGAAAAGTCGGACCAGTAATACCCAATTTAGAAAAGACTAAAAACATCTATTTGCTGACTTGTGAAATATATATGTATATATATGTATGTATGTATGTATGTATGTATGCATGTGTAAAAAGAAATTTATCAATAGCCTATGTCTGGAGCTATTTTCATGTTTACAGACATCATAATTTATTGCACCTACATATTTTTGTATCCATGCATGTCTTCATTGCCAATTTTGCATATGGAGATCTGAGCTATGACAATATACATACATACATACATGCATACATACATATGTATTTGTTTTGAAATCACTTAGTTTTTAATTTCATGCAATATTTAAGCAGTTTACTTATGGCTGGGCTGCCAAATGGATGTGTATGTGTGTGTTTGTGACTAAATACCATTCCATTCATCCATCCGATAATTTAAACAGCGAGCGTATACGGCCACGGTATTTTGAGAGCACAAGCACCGCGCACATTGAGTAGAAACGATTGGAATAGTGATTATTTTGCATACACACACACACACACACCCACACACATGCTAACATATATGTAGATATTTGCAAAAGCAGGCTATCTCTTCTCTTTTAAATTATTAAGCGCATTAATTAAACGAGCAAGAGAACATACATATATACACACATGCATTCATACGTTTAGTGGTGCTTATCGCTTTATTGTTACTCGCTGCCGCTTTTGCCTTTTATCACCTACTCGTGTCCCATTGTTTTGTTGTTGTTGCTGTTTTACTACGTGTTTATTATTTCAGCCATAAAAAGTTCGCATCAAAGCGAAAGTTCGAATCGGCGGCGCAAATATTCAATAAATTTAAAAATTTAATTATTCTTCGCTACTCGTTGTGGATAGGGACTTGAAGAAAATATCGATGTATCGCATGAATTATCGATAACTAAACACAAAATATGTGCGGAATTGGTAAATCTTATTATTAAATGATGTTTATTATAAGTGTAAAAAAGAAAATTGCAGTTTAAAAATACTCAAAATTGCTATATCTGCGATACTATTGCATAATATTAATTATTTCCTTTTCAACAATAAACTAAACTACAATATTTTTCTCCATATGTGTACTTATGTATAATATATAATTCTCTTCATTAATCAAATTTATTTTTCAAAAGCGACATTTATAAAAATAACATAATTATTTTTTGTAAAGCAATCTCTAATTTGTGATAGGTAAAAGAGAATGAAAAAGAACAAATAAATTCCTTTCCTATAGCTTCTTCCATCAATTATTTTCAATACAGTTCGAAACGTATTTGAAAAATATTTCAATGTTCATCAACTGGCTTTACATATAGCCAAGGCGTATTTATTGAAGGTGGTGGCACTAGACCAACAACAATGTTTAATTGTCACGGCAAGGTATTAATTCGCCTTGTTTTATTCTGTGCTGACAGCTACATGGACACATCGAAAGAAAAAAATAAATAAATCAGCTGATTTGCCAACACCTTGCCTTGCTTACAACCAAGTTTCTGACACTAACTAAACATTACTATTTGCTGGTTTGAAATTGCTGATGAGCTTGCCAGGAAGGAGTCGACTAAATTGGTGTCAGAAGTCTCCCATCCGGTCATCGGCATTGCCCTGACTGGTATTAAAATTGCACAACTTATTTCTCAGAAAAGCGCAGAACAGATGCAGCTCCATTCTTCCGTTTGCTATTTCGAAAACTTCGTTGCAGAAGCTGTGGGGACCTTTCAGAGAAGGAGACAGTTGAGCACTTTCTCTGTAAATGTTCGGGTTTGGCAGGTTACTGGGAGCTTCTTTCTTCGACAGTACTCCAACCTAAATGCCATCAAGCTTCTCCAAAACAGCTCTGATTTGCTGAAGATATTTGCCGTTAGAAGTCTTACGTGGGGAGTTCCAGACTAGTACTTAAACTATTTCACCCATCTACATAATACTCTTGAAAGATTCATCCAATTGAGTAAACCCAAGAATAATAAAACAGAATATTGCACCCTGAGACTTTCTCTGACGCCAGAAAGTTAACTTAGTGGAAAAGCTCTGGCGAAATATCGGAACAAAAGTGAAGTAGTTTTGTGTTTTTTCTAAGTAGCTGCCTGTCCAAACCAGTTAGCGCAACGTTGAAGGCACAATCTTCTATTCCATCATTTTTGGAGTAAAGATTGTCTTATGGAAATTTCTGCAACCTTTATTTATTTTATCAGCTTTTCGCCTTGAAAGATCCAAGATGCGCTTGAAAATAGCTTTAGGAACAATTATTCCCTTAAATGGGGCTTGCTTACCACTGTTTATAATTTTTCACGCGGAATTTGCTCGAATCCGTAATAACCTTAGACTATCTTTATTTCTTGATTTTGGAATGCCTTAAATACCAGCAACTTTCCAAATACTCAGAGCATTGTTTCTATAATATAATCCCACATATTTTATTATCTATATATGTATATTTACATATACATATATTCCTACCAATAGATAACGTCAAATCTATTTTTTGTAATTTCGTTGCGAATTGTCATTCTTTATTCCATAAATAATACAAAGTTCATTAAATTATTGCTACAATAATGGCAGCGATACCTGTCCGTCTATTGAAATTGCTATCCTATGTTTGTCCGGCGACTGAAATTATACTAAATTTACGTTTCATTAGCAGGACAATCAAATTTATTAAACAGATAATATTCTTTTGAACAAAGTTTATATTGCAAACTAGTTTTATATAATTTTTCACTGGTACCAAATACTTTAGAACCTAACTCTTTTCGAATTGACTGGAAAATTTTTGATTTTAGACGTGCACTGATTGTCCAACAGTTGTGGTATACCAAAATTAAAGCAGATTTCTTTGCTAAACCCTTAGAAATCGAAACGTACTTCGATTGATTTTTTTTTGAGAATTCAAACGTCTCAAAGGTTTTCTCATTATATTATAGTAACTATGTATGTAAGTGTACTATATGTATTATTTGTTTATTTTATTTTTTATTTAATATGCATGCACAAAAAAATATCTGAAAATATTGGGTTAATAATTCTTGAAATCTATTTTTTCAGCTGAAATTTCAAAATCCCATCAAGTCTAACAAATTATACTCAAATATGTACAAATGTAAAGGAAAGCCAATTTTTTTTTATCGATTTGTCATATAAATATCAGTTTACACTAAAAAAATGTTCCACTTTTACTTTTACTTGATACTTTCAAAATGTTCGCATACATTTGGTTCGATATATACAATCCTATACCACCCGATACTTTTCAACCGACCCTTTCACAATTATCTAAATCGATATATACTAAATGGATTCAATATCGTTTGCCCCCATTCGTGCAATCACTTGCCGCTGACTACGAGACTTACCCAAACAATTCGCTGACTTTTATTTGCTTTTGGTTTTGTTGCTGCTTCGCTTGGTTGGCATTCTCTGTAAAAGTTTGCTTAACATTTTTGCGCGTCTGAGCATTTATTTTTGTTGTCAAGCAAATTTATTTCTGTGCCAATTTAATTTATTTATTTTTTTGTTTTTGCATTTACTTTGGCTCTTCAGTGGCTACTGTTTAGGCTGATGCAAATTTTTATGCATACATACTTACATACACTTTTATATACCCGCGCACTTGTATCCAATAACAAATTACCTTGAATCAAGAGGAATACCAAGTTTCAATGAAATATGTATATTAATTTTTGATTAAATCGACTCCTTTCATCAGTCTGAAAAAATACAACTTTCTAGCCATGTGATCAATCCAGTTTTTACAGGATGCACGAGATCGCCGACTTCGCGTTTGATCACCGAAAGTACTTCGTCTTGTCCTCTTTCAGCACACGACCCATCTGCTTCGGTTCTTTATTCAGCATAGAAAAGGTAGAACTAACAGCGCGGTTGTTAAAGCTGATGACATCAATTTCATCGACGCTAGCAATTGCACGTTCTTACAGAACCTGATGCCTAGGTGATTAAGTTCTGCAGTTCGCACAATCCTTTCCAGCATGAGACAGAGAGCCAACCTGTCTGAAATCGCATTTGCCATCAAATGGCCGAAAGCGATTCTTCTCAAATCTGATGAGTCATTGGTATTGCATAACGTCACTTTACGTAGCCCTATTAGGCATATAGGCTTTCGAAGCAGCTATGACATACAACAAAGATACACGGCCTTTTTTTTATAGCAGATTTTCCGTGCCTGAGGTCCAGTGAATTGGTACGATACAGCTTTTCGCATAATCCGTTCGATAGTAGACTCACTATTCTAATGGATTAGGGCGTGGACACTGAAATTCCAATCAATAGGCATTCACACGGCCATATTTTGCTTAGAAGCTGATGCATGCACCTTACCAGCTCCTTCCCTCCGTTTTGAATAACTCAGCTGGCGTTTGTTGTTTTTAAGCGGTCCTCTCCGCACTTCGTCATGGCCGGGTAACGGAGCAACAGTCCCATCGCCAACGATTGAGCGACCGGGATGTTGTTGTATCTTCAGATAGGATCTCCCCTTTCCTTGCGATATCCACTGATCGCGTGTTCTGGCCATAGCTCCTATGAAACCTCTGTAAGCCGCCGTACTTTCTATTTTGTGGATGTTTTTCCAATCGGCCAACATCTCAAGCTCTTCGCTTTCACTTAATGCGAGCTGTCGCTTCTTAATTCGGACAATATTTTCTTCTTTTCTTCTCAACGCCCGGTAGCGATCCCACTTTGTTCTCAAAACGAGTTTATAGACGTTGCCTGGTCTATCTGCGGCATCGTGGAGTTCCTCGTCATACCAGTTGTTTTTTCGGGCTCGCCAACAGAGGCTTTGTTTTGGTTTTCATTGGAAAAATGTTTTACGCGGTTGGATCGCAAATCCGGCGTAGAACGCCACTCTGTGGGATTTAAATTTTATGTGCACCTTTATATAGAGACCTTGTTCCTCCAAGATATACGCTGCTTACTTTAGTAGACTCTTAAACAGAATGCAGCGGAGTGAAAGAGAAGAGAATTAAATTAATAATTAATGAAACCATTGCGGCCACAGCGCTAAAAGTGGTCAGTAACTCAAAGGTAGGGAAAGTTCTATACTACAGAAAGACAGGGGAGAGCTAATAATGATTCAGCAAGTGTACGATCCAAAGGGCAATCAGTTGAAAAGCAGTTTTGTGATATTAATCATAGAGGTGGTTATCTCACCTTTGAACTGTGACTTCAGTTCGCTGGTTAGAGCGCCTGGAATGAACTCATTCGTCCGAGGCTTTGTTTAGCCTACAATTGACATCTTCATCTACTCCGCCGTCTGCCGGGATAGTGCAGACGAGGTAGCAGAAGCTTTCGAAAAATTCCACCAGGCACCCGTCAACCATTATTCGTCTTGCTTTATTGTAGTTGAATCTCATAGCTTTCGTCTTGGAGATATACCTTCAGTCCGACAGTGCGTGCCAGCGTGACTAGTCTGCCCGCCTTCGCTTGCATGTCAGTGAGTTTGTGAGGGAGGAGGCAGATGTCATCTGCGAAGTCCAAATCCTCAAAATGTCTGGTGAAACTCCATACGATGTCTCCTTTGTGCTGGGTCATTTGGCTCATGACGTCGTCTAGGGCCATGGTGAAGAGAAGGGGGACAGGGGAAAACCTTGCCTTGCGTCAGCGTTGGTGGTGAATGGGTCACTGATATTGCCATTGTGCCAGTTCGGAGTTCTCATAAAGGGTTCTGATAAGGTAAATTACCTTTGCAGGAATTCCTTTTCTACTCAACGCCAGCCATATTGGGGTTGTTTGAATGTGTCGAATGCCTTCTTAAAATCAACGAATCATTATAATCGCAGGTCTGAATTAAATTTAGGCGCGCATGTGATTGGACGACCGATTCCCTCATTCAACGTGGTTCAAAGCAAGTGCCGCAGTCAGGAGATTTTCTAAAAAACAGAGATTAGTTTGTTAATAATAGGTATCTTTTATTCTCAAAGCACTAACAAGCGGCGAATAGATAAAACAACTAGTATAAATATACAGGTGCTGGAAAAGAGGTGCCAAAAGTTACATTTGTTTGGAAGTATTTAATGAATTTGTTGCCTCAACTTGTTTCTTGTGATGCTCGCGCTCTGTCAATGCCCTCTCTGTTCTCGTTCTTCTCAATATTGCTATTTACTGTTGACCAAACACTAGCAATTGCGAGATATTTGCACACGGCGGCAACACCAAAAGAGAATTCGCAAAGTTGGACCGACAAATTTGCTCTGTATGAACGCGCTCTAATGAAATTTGCCAAACATAAGAAGAGAGATTTGGCAGCATTGAAAATAGTGAGTTATAACAGTTTTATGAGACACTGCCGCACTCGTTAGTGGCGAACCTTGCTCGATAACTTTGTTGTTACTTACACATGAAGTGGTGAATCGAAGGCGTCAATTAATAAATCATGACTTTTAGATTTACAATAAGTATTTTTATTCAGTGGTTTTATCTATCCTCTGGCGGCTCCTGATTCGTTAAAATCGAACATTTTAACCATTCCTTAAGCACCAGAGGCAGGCAATGGCAAACCTCCGAGTGTGTTTTCGCCATGAAAAAGCTCCTGATAAAAGTATCTGCCGTTCGGAGTCGGCTTGAAACTGTAGGTCCCTCCATTTGTGGAACAACATCAAGACGCGCGTCCACAAATAGGAGAAGGAGCTGGGCCAAACACCCAAAAAGGGTGAAATCATAAGTTATTTATAAAATGGAGCACCTTTCAATTTCTGCAAATACACAGAAGTTGAAATTCTCTTTAATTTGTGGGGTTTAGTAGCAGCTTTAGTAGTGGCTTTTCGTCTCTAAGCGAAAAAGCCGACTCTAACTCGAGTATGAGGAATATAAAGTACACTTTTAATTAAAATATGCTCCAACTTATTGAGAGCTGGCTTTTAATTGACTCTGAATATGCGCCATTATCTTTAAAAATTATCGAATACGATTTTTAATAGTTATAATCTAACTAAAATTAAACTTTTACATTTCCCCTTTCAAATCACTAAATTAAAGCGAAAGGTTTTCTCATTTTAGTTATATTTCACTTTTTAATTTATTTAGCAATAAACAGAAAACCGTAACTACATAAAAAAATCATTAACTTTAAGTCTTTGTTACGTTGAATACAAATATCTACATATGAACGTATGCATGTACGAATGTATGTATTTACATTTGCTTTAGTTTAATGGCATAGCTTCCGGGTCTCCACTTTTATCTACATACATACATACATATGTATGTACATATGTAAATTCTCTTCCGCCATTGTTTGTACACTCAGTGACCTCTACAAATACAAATCTCTATTTATGAAGCAATAATAAAATTCCTATGGTCATTAATTTATCATATAAATTATGTGTCTGCTTGAACATACATACATACATACATGTGTGTATATATTATACTTCATTTCACTTCTATGCCACTAATTTTTACTCGCCTCAGCACAGATTTCGTGCACAACAAAAATGCTGTATCGCTGTCAAGTGACGAAAAACATTAAAATTGAAATTAATTTTTATTTCCAATTCACGCGGCTGACAATGTTTATTAATGTTTCCACTGTTCGCCGTTAGCGCTTCTACATATGCGCATACATACTTACATACACTAGCACGATATCATTTGTTATGCATTCGTGTTTGTGCCTGTGTATGTAACTTTGCGCCCGAAACGATAGCAAAGCTACAAGCAATCGAACAAGAAGTTGAAATGTGGCAACGTGGCATTAAATTGTATATGAGAATGAGATTAAATTGAACAGCAAACGAAAATTCGTCGTATGTATGAATGTACAAATATGTAACAGTAGGAGCTCTGAGCTGTGAGAGGGGTGTCGCTGTGTGTAGGTATATGTATCCATATCTCTGTAGATTCGTTCATTGCTGACAGCGCAATTTGTTCGTTCGCTCGTCTGTTTGCTTGGGTTGGTGCGTTCAATTCTGTTCGTGGGCACTCGTACGATTTGTCGGTAATTTTATGCAATTATATGTATGTATGCATGTCTAGCGTACAATGTGACGAAGTGAAAACTGAATATTGGCGCAGCTAAGTTAAAGGGAAAATTTGAGTTCAAGCTGTTGAAGAGATATGAAATGGGGGTGCGGCGAGCGGAAATTAACATCAAATTACTTTTCCATTTAAGCAATAGACGCGCTATTCCAGTACAGCATTTAATTTACAAATGTGTGTGTATGTTTAAAACAGCGTGGGCTTCCAGTTTCAATTAGAAAACTTAGAACAATTTTGTCATACAAAAAAAAATTAATTCAAGGTATTTGATTTTAAATTCAGATAAATTTGATATTTAGTTGGATACTTTTTTAATAATTGATGCTATGTAGGTATGTATGTACATACAAATATAGACTCGGCAGCAAAATTTTGCGTACAATCTATCCCTAAAATTACTAGCACAATATGAACTCTTCTTAAGTTTACTTGATTGATAGTGGGAAGCTTCAGAGAACTCTTTATTTTTGATCGCAATGAATAGAGAATACAGAAGATGGCGCCGAAAACAGCTGCTCTGTTCTGGACAAATTAGTAAGTTAAGTTTCGTCAATGCAGAAAGTAAACAAATCTTTGTGTGCACCATTTATTCTACCATTCTTGGCTTTCAACTTACAATCGCTTATTCGCCCTCTTTTTTTCGTGTGATTTTTTACTATACTGACTTCAGAGTTTTTGGGAATCCACAATCTTTTATTACACCTTTCTACAATAAACATTTTTTAGAACGAAAAATTTGAGAAAATAATTAAGGAACAAAAAAGGGTGTAAATTGGAATGAAAAAATATGAAAAATCAGATTTAAATTATGTAAATACGCAAAAATATAAATGCGTCACCTTTACAAGAACAACAAGATGAAGGCAGAGTGATGGATGGTAAGCGGATGCATGTGCCTCCGAGAAAGAGAGAACATAGCACTTGTACTCAGCCTAGTTATATTAAAAGAAAATCAAAAACAATGTACGAAGCAGCTCGTGCCGGGAAAGGATTACTAGTACCAACAGAGCAACGGCCCGAAACGTAATGCTTCTTGTTGTACATATAACGATTTCAAAGAATCTTAGAACGCTTCCACAATCCCTCGACCTGAGTGGTATTGGAGTGGAGTTTATTCGAATGTAGGATTCGTCAGCATCTTTGACAGAAACGCTCAAAGATTTGATGGTTCAGGAGTAAGCAAAAACAAATAATCACGGGTAACATCAAAGCATTCACACAATTCATTTACTTGAGCAATGCAATCTCTTATTACTTTTTGTGGTAAGTAACAAAGTTTGGTCATGTTGCAAATCATTAGGTGTGTAATCAACTTCTTGATTTTGTGTTGCTCTCTTGTTCTTGATTTGTTTATTGAGTTTTTGGCCAAGTTTACTTCATATCTTAGCTCGCTTAATACATCTGCATACAGTGTACTCTCTCCTAACGGACACCTACCATAATGGGGGATTCCCATTTCAAACGCCAAAAATACGGGTTTTTACCAATTTTTATTGGGAAACCATCAGTTGAATCTTTTGGAAAATTTACAGAAAAATTTTTGAAAATTATATAACTGCGATGGTTGAAAGACAAAGTTTGTTTTTTCGCACATTTTTTCCTCAGATTTTTATTTATAAAAAAAAGTCATGCATGTATCTTATTTTCCGTAGTTTATATGATAGAGACAGATATTATTTCGAGATTCGTGTCAAATTTGACAGCAATCGACCGAATAGTTCTCGAGATATCATGGCGGCCGTATAGAAAAATGCTGTTTTGAGAAAAACGCATACAAATATTTATGTGACAGAAGGTATATATTTAAGACCCACAGCATTTTCGTGTTAATCAGCTATTCCAGGATAATATAGTACTCCCTCTTCCTCGAGCTTCTTTCGTTGCATTAAGGCTCGGCTATTGCTCGCGCGCTTTCTCAGTATTATGGAGCGCGCCGAGTTCATTGATCACGCATAACTTCGTCAATTTACCGAATTTTGTCATGAAATTTTGCACAGAGTTTCTTGAAAGTATAATAAACAAGAATCGGTTAAAAAAAAAAATCGATTTTTTTAAGCCGGGGAATGGGAATCCCCCCACAAGCGCGCACTGTCTTCAGTGCATACCACAAATCCTTAAGAAGTTTTTTTAATTTTTTTCTCTTGAGCGAACACCTCCCATAAGAGGACAAATTTGTCAGTCTCTTAGGTGTCCGCTTAAAGGAGATGGCATTCATCTATGAAGCACACATTTTTCCAGAAGTTAAAATCCTTAGATTTGGGATCTTTGGAAATTTTATATTTCAGTTAATTGCAATTCATTTCACCAATCAACTTTTGCATACTTATTTTTAGATTATCCTTTCATTAGTAGGGTGAAGCCTACATTTATGGTGCAACATTTCAAGACTACAAAACAAAGTGAGGGCCTTAGCCATTCAAAAATTTTAGAGCATTCAAAATGGTGCTGCCTCAATGCGGCCTTGCTTTACTGGCTTTGCTCTACTTTAAAAACTTTTATTAGCCAAGTGGTAGCTATGATAACCTCGATGTAGTGAATACCGAAAGCGGCGCTTTCCGAAAATCGGTACTTTATTTTTGAGGAATTAGACAATTAAGTGTCGTCAGTACAGAAAATTAACAAACCTTTGTGTGCAAATATATTCAATATAGCGCTATCAAATAGAACATTGCGCTACTGGAAACTTTAAAGCGTTGCAGGCGCGTGAAGCAAAGATACTAGTTGGCTAACTTTTATACCTTCCGCATATTTATCTGCGCTTTTGACACTTGTCGAAGTAAAGCAAGCGTGCATTGTGCCAGCATCTTAATACGATTGCATGCATACATATACTGTTAATACATACATACATACATATATCAGATGTATGCATTCTCTTTTCTTATATCAAACAAAAAATTTTAAACTATAAAAAAGAAATCTTGCCATTAAAATTACAGTTCGAAAATTGATGTTTTCTAAAACAACTAACTCATCCCTGTTATTCCTACAATTAAATCCGACTACCTCTTTCCAATTCAAGTCTACAGTTTAAACAATTCCAATACCTCATTTAAGATTGTCTCTGGCGCTGTGTAGCCCTTTGCAACAAGAGCCATTTTTATTGTTTGCTCAGCTTCATTTTTGTACGCAAGCCGACACAAAATAAACCTAAAACAGGGAATGCTTTCAAAAGGGAAGCGTAAAAAAATGGTGTACGTGCTGCCACTGCACACCGTCGCTTGTTCACACATGCAGACCAGCCAGTCAATGCCAACGCCCTTCGAAATGTTGCCGCCACCGTCATATGCTGTACACTAGGCAGCACGGCAGCACTCCCTGCGAAAAGGCACAAAATGCGCCAGTACGCAGCACACATTGATGCGATAGCAACCAACGCGCGTTATGCACTAACTTCAGCCTGGTTTACTGTACTTTTACTGACTCCGGCCGGCTGTATGGCCGCTACACTTTGTTGCTTTATGCTGCAGTTATGTTGTCTTCCACCGACAAGGGCGGGCCTGTGCAGACACGAATCGTGCACAGCCGAGCATAACGATTGGCCATTGGATCGGCTTCGCTGGTCGGTTGTTACCGAAGTTGTTTAGCGGTGTGTTGATTGGCTTGCAGGAGTGGTTCTAGTTGACGAGCGCATGCCGCAGTGGAGTGTTTAAGTTGCAGGCGAATTCATACGTGATGCACTGTTGCCACCCCAGGGCATACAAAAGCATATATGAACATACATACATACGATTTTGTTTTCATAATTATGAGTACCGAGAAAGGTATTCAAGAAAATATTGTTTTCTGGACATTTTGTAGATTCAAAGTAAGAAATATAATTTACCTTAGCTTTGAAACCGAAAAGCTGACATCGTAAGCATTAACTTTGCTTCGTTTGAACAATTTTAGTAAGTGCAATGAAGAACACTTTCAGTGCTTAGTGCGTTGACGAGACTGTACACAAAGTTCAATATGACTCCAGCCAAATTCGGCTTTTCCTTGAATTGCTTACGAAGTTTTGTGATTCACTTTTGACATTTAAGTTAAAGGTGAATTATGTACATACTCGCATGTATTTGTTGGAAGTAATTTATCGATAGATATGTATGTAGATTTTTTTTTTTTTTGTTGGCACAACTAGCAAGTGCAGCACTCAGACATTAATCAAGTCCATTGTACTACACTTGGATGTATGTAGATTACTTCGAGGTTTGCACTTCGACTTCATGGCCTTTTGTGTCCTATCGAAGCATTAAAAATGAGTGAATTACAAAGTGTTAAACGATTTTTTGTTCTTTACTTTTACACTTCACTTAATTTATCTTTCCTGAATAAATATTTAAACTTACTGGCACACTTAAATTATATCGCCAATGGAAACTATGCAGAATGAAGAAATTCATGGAGTATTGGAAAAATATTTTGACAAAGCTTCACAAAAATAGATACAGCTAATTAAGTGGTTCAACTTTTTGATGATAAAAATGATTGAGGATTCTACCTGCACTCTTGTGCCTGCAACAGTTTGAGACTGGGCTTTGAGCACCAAGGAGCCATCGAGATAATGTCCAGAAGACTCGGCAATGATACTTGGGTGGGAACAGTTTTTTGAAAACACATATCGTTTCTTTTCGTGCATTTAAACTCAAAGAAAATATTACATCAAATTTCGAATTGTAGCGATCTGTCAACGAAATGGTGCTCACGATTGCCTGCTTCACGATAGTAGAAAAATGCCTAATCGTTATTGCGATATCTTCAAATCGTTTTAAATTTCGTTTCACGTAACAGTTTGAGTTGCTATGTATGTCTGTACATATTTTCAATTTAATGTCCGTTGTTGCACTATGGAGAAATACAATATCGTTTTAAAATAATATTTTCTATCCAAATGCACTGCCTTCATTTTAACCAATTAGAAATTAAACAAATTCCATTACACAATTCACAACGAAAAGCTATATAGATACTCTTACTCTTACACCCTTTATTTGGTGTTTGGCCGAGCTTCTCTTCCTATTTGTGGCGTGCGTCTTCAGGTTGTTGCACAATTTGAGGAGCCTACAGTTTTAGCTAGCACCGAACGGCAAACGGTTTTCTATGAGGAGCTTTTTTTTGGCAGAGGTTTACACGCGGAGTTTTGCCATCGCCTGTCGAGGGGCGACTGCTGGAAAAAAGCTTTCTATTATTTGATGTTTCGTGCACGGAGATTCGAACCTGTGCACTTCCTAATGGTAGTCAAGCCCCAAGCCATTCGGCTACGAAGGAAAAAGTAATTTGATCTAAAAATTTAACTAAAGGGTTTTTCAATAAGGGCGGGTAGATGTTGAAATGGAATAAAATGGCGTTTGATGTGTGGCACGTAGCGCCGTCCTGCTAGAACCACATGTCGTCTAGCCATGATGATTTGGCATAAACAACTGAATAATAAACAAAAGATTTGACAAATGTCACCAAAACAAAATGGCTGCCACATGACGCCAAAATCGACCCGCGCCAATTGAAAAACCCTTCAAAAGTAAACACCTGCAGCTATATATGTAAATACATATGTACATCCATATGTTTATCCATATGCATGGGAGGGCATGGGATGATGGAAATCTTTATTTTGACTTTTACGGGCTCCATCGCTTGTCAGTTTATATATGAATACTGCGGCTGTCTAGTTCACAAGTGTCAAATATGATTGATGTACGACGCCATTTGCAAAAAGATAAGTTTTCCGATAGGTTAATTAATTTTGCGCCACCTTGAATCGTGAATCATCGTTCATATAAAATAGTTGGAACGACTATCGCTTTAAAGTTACGTGGCGCATGCCCAGTATTCTTATTTACTTGTGACTCCACTTCAAGCTTTAACCTGAACTTTATATATATATATATATATATATATATAATTGGCGCGTACACTTCTGTTATGTGTTTGGCCGAGCTCCTCCTCCTATTTGTGGTGTGCGTCTTGATGTTGTTCCACAAATGGAGGGACCTACAGTTTCAAGCCGACTCCGAACGGCAGATATTTTTATGAGGAGCTTTTTCATGGCAGAAATACACTCGGAGGTTTGCCATTGCCTGCCGAGGGGCGACCGCTATTAGAAAAATGTTTTTATTAATTTTGCTTTCACCGAGATTCGAACCAACGACCTCTCTGTGAATTCCGAATGGTAATCACGCACCAACCCATTCGGCTACGGCGGCCGGAACCTGAACTTTAACTAATAACAAATTGGGCACTTTCAGTATGCAAGTCCGAACATTAGAAGTTTAAGAACATCTTCAAAAACTGAGAAATCAAGGCAGATCTTTGCTCAAAACTTCAATATCAAGAATTATTAACAAATACTTTTTCCTAACACGATCGTGGTTCCAAATACGAGTATAAATCGGATTTTATTGTGTTTGCCTTTATAAATTCCAAAACATTTCGGAAATTTGATAAGACATCATTCATTACACAAACGAGCACTGAAGAAGAATATGAGAAAATAAGGTCTTCTGCTCACCAACCGAAATTCCGCGCCTGATGGGGGGGAAAAATTCAGTATCAAACTCAAAAAAAAAAAAAAAATTAACGATAGTGAAAATCCAACTTTTCATCTAGGACCAGATTAATCATGTCGGTTATTTTTGGCAATGCAGTTCCTGGGGCGCCTTTATGCTTCTTTGTAATAATTTGAAAGGATTTTCCAATGTTTTTGTTTCTTGGTGCCAAAAGAATTGCATTTTCGCATTTGAATCTGCATCTATGTTATACTCTCGCCTTTATGATGGAAAAGAAAATAAGCTAAAAAAATACATTATTATTGCTGTATTTACTTCGAAGTCATTTCTGCTGTAGATGAGGAGAACAAAGGTATATATAAAAGAAAAATAATAAATAATTAAAATTTCTAATTTTAGATAAGTACATATACAGCGCACGCTCGATAACGTGAACTAATTCAAACCAAGGCAGTTCACGTTAACAAAAGTGTTCACGTTTTGGAATGCCCAAAAAGACTAAGTAAATATATTTTTTCACATTTTATTCTTGTTTTCGTTACATATTAATTGATAATTAAGTCATACGATGGTTTTATTTTAAAAAATCAGTCATCTTCTTTTTTCAATAACCCACATACATATCTTTGAGCATATCTGCGAACGCGAACGAACCTTAGGATTTAAACTACTAAGGAGGTCGACGGTGTTGCTCATCAAGGTGCGAAGTTCAGCTTCCAATTTTTCTTTTAAAACCGCCAACGGAACATAGTCTTTGGGATCATCATTGCTTGTCGCAAAATTTAAAATACTGTTACAGCACTTAGCTATTGTTGCTTCACCGACACGTAACCAAGCCGCATCCAAAAGATTTTTGGCTGTTTTTAAGTTAATTTTTTTCAACGTCTCGAGCAAATCAGACTTTGTCGTGCTATTGAAGCTAGAAGGCTGTTTTTGTAATGCAACTTAGTTATTTTTATTGCATTCTGATCCATCGGTTGAATGAGAGGAGTAACGTTTGGTGGCATAAACATTGCCAAAACTTGCCCATTCTCCGTTGTCAGTTCAGCTTCATTTGGGTGAGAAGGAGCGTTGTCGATTAGGAGGAGAGCTTTAATTGGTAAGGCTTTATCCTTTAAAAACGATGTAACCTTAAAAACAACCAGCTAACCTTAAAAATCGGACAAAACTTAAAAGGAATATTCACATGTGAAACAAATGACTCATGAAACCATTGCTTGAAAATAGCCTACGTCTTCCAGGCGGATTTCGAGCTCTTATTGTCGGTGAGACACAGAAAGCTTTTAAAGCAGCGTGGATTCTTCGCCTTTCCAATTATCAAAAACTTAAGCCTGTGGGATCCAGTGGCGTTTGAACAGCATAAAAACGTGATTCGCTGCTTCTCGGACTTTACCCCTGGGGCTCTCTTCTCCAAACTTTACGTGTACGTTTTCTCTGGCAAACGTCTCCAGAATAACCCCGACTCATGAGTATTATATAACTGATCGTTGCACAACACCAATTCGGCCATTTTAGCTTTAAGTTTTTCTTTAAACGGAGCCACTAGCTGAGGTTGCGAAGACAGTTTTGCGCCTGATATTTTAAGAAGACGAATACCGTACCTCTTCTTGATTCCTTGGAGCCATCCATCACCGGCGAAGAAGTTTGCTTCATTTTCTTTAAATTTAGCATGCAGTGTCTTTGCCTTTTCTTTCAACATTGGAGCACTTACTGGCCAATTTTTATCTCGCATTCGGATAAACCAACGATTAAAAAGTCTCTCCATTTTGGGCAACTCTGAAGAACGCAGTGTTTTTCTATTTCCAGGTCCACAATACGTGTTGTTTACGCATTTTAAAATCACTTGCTTTTTCGCTTTAATTTTACAAATTGTTGATTTAGCAACATTATATTTCTTTGCTAAAATCATCACAGATGAGCCTTTTTTTTATTTTTAAAGAGCCGAGATTTTCAGCCTTTTGTTTTAATGTCAAGCACACGGGTTTTTCAGAACTCATTTTCACCAGAAAACATAAGTCGAAACACTCTTTGCAAAACCAAAACCGCGACTGAAATATTTTACTCCTTACATGCAATTACGAATAAAATGCCTATTTTATAATTAAAATTACTTCAGATCAATGTAAACTACATTCAAATAATTGTAACGTTTATTGTTCATGTTATAGAGCTTTTTGGGTTTGTTCACGTTTTAGAGTAGTCAATGCACAAAAATGTCTGTTCACGTTTTGGGGTGTTCACGCTTTAGAGCGTTCATGTTATCGAGGGTGCGCTGTATATGTATGTACATATGTACATTAGGATGCGCCAATTCCTATGGAATGATTTTTCTCGACATGGTTCCTAGATTCGAATTCTACTCATAATTCTAAGAAAAAAGTTCATTACAACATAGCTCTAAAATCAATTTCGCACCCAACAAATTTTAAAAGAAGCTATTTTTATTTGGTATGAAAAATGAGAGAAAGTTATGTTTATGTTCAAAGTAAAAAGAATGTAAAACCAAAATAATTTTACAAGCAAATTATAAGAAAAAGTGTTAAAAATTACAAAAACAACAAAAATTTGGAAATACTGTAAAATTCAAATAATTTTGGGTTGTTTACTAGTTTCAATTTGATTTACGTACTATTAGCATTCATAATACAAGGTGGAGCAAAATTAATCACCCTATCGGAAGTTTTGTAATTTCAGCGAATGGCGTCGTGCGGGAATCATATTTGACACGTGTGCAGTATACAAACAGACAAGCAATAGCGCGCGCAAAGCTTAAAATAAAGACTTTCATCACTCAACATCATTTATTTTTTATTTATGTAGTAAAAAAGTGATGCAAAAACCAAATTTGATGATTAATTTTGCGCCACCTTGTACTTCGGTCAATATTAAGCTTGATAATAATAAATAAATAAATAATTGCATGCGCGGAGATTCGAACCTCACGCCCCAAACCATTCGGCTACGGTGTTCGCCTATTCATTTCATATTTAACAGCTTCTTTTAACATGTGAGGGGCTCGAAATTGACTTAAGTGGACTTGACTTGCTCTAGTGGACTTTTTTTCTTCATTTCATTTCATGTAAAATACGAATATGCTGGGAACCATGTCGAAATACAATTGACCCGCCCTAATGTACATACATACTTATGTATATACATATGTCAATTACACAGTATAACTTATCTATGCTGCATACTAAGTCTAAATAGGTAGCTGTAAGTTTAGGTTAGGTTAGCCTGGTTGGCAATAAGCCACGCATAGACCTTTGGATCCCTAGCGATACCAGATGGAGACCGACCCTTATGAATACTGAAAGTAGATGCCATGTAGGATGTCAGTGCTTTTGGCGAATCTAAGCGGAGCTGGGAGATCCGCTTTTGAGACGTCCTCCAGACCCTCAAACAATGGGGCTCCCAGGCATTGGTCGCTGTAAGAAAAATTACAAAATTAAATAATAAAATTCTTCAAATATCTGCGATTTCGAAAATCTATGTACATATATGTTTAATGCTAATCCACTGATCTATGACCATTTAAAAAGCAACAGTAAAAGTTATTGTAAATTTATTGATTTTTTAATTAAATTTTATGTACTTTTCGTTGAATATTTCCATATTTTTGTATGTACCTACATTTTGTTTAACGACTGGAACAGTTGCGAATTCCAACGCCCTTGGCTCGCGTTCATCTTCTCCATAGTTGTGGCACTGGAAGGGTGGATTTCTGCGCACCAAATTCAACCCCTATGAGAATGACAAGGATGCCAGATGCGATGAAAAAATGCTGATAAAAAGAACTTAATTATTTTTAATCTTCATAAATGCACATATTCACATACTAACAAATTTATAAATAGATATGTGCATGCATACATACTTACAATAAAAATATATGTGCTTTCGTTAAAAGAAAATATTTTGCTGCTTTTCGCTATCAAATATTTCACATATCTGTTGCATGGGAACTGAGTTTTTTAATTACCCATTCGTATATGTATCTATTTATAGTATATATGTACTCGTATGTATGTGATTTAATTATTAAAAGTCGTTTTTACGTAATTGGGCTTTATGCCTGCTAAAATAGATTAAACTTCAAGGGATAAATATTGCCTTAAAACCTGGTAGCTTATTTATGAGAAGATTTTTTATTTATTTTAAGTTAGGTTAGGTTGTAATGGTTGTCCACTATAGGGCACATTCAGTCTGGTAGCCCATTGTGATGTCGCGTGGGTAACTTGTCCTTATTTATCCTAAGTCCAGTGTGAACTTTTCAAAAATTTTAGTAGATCCCTGATTTACATTGCCTTAAAAATTCGCGCTTTTGCTTTGCACTGACTGGTCCTACTTGTAAACAAGACCTGTTCCGTCTCACCTCCACACTTTTAATGAAAAGAAATAAAATTCACTCATAGAAGTATTCCCATATTATGAATTTTTTTCGAAATTTAAATGAGAATACTCGAAAATTTAGGGAGTACGAAATTTATTCATTTCTTGGCTTCTCCTACAATTTGTCGTGCGTGTTTTGATGCTGTTCAAGCAATAGAGGGACCTACAGTCTTCCGCCACCTCTGAAAGGAAGATAGTTGTGTATAAGGAGCTTTTTCATGGCTTCAAATACTTGAATTTTTAAACGAAAGCAAAATTTCAATGCTTGTATATTTTCCTTTATATATTTACTCTGATATTACAACAATAAATGTACGAAATTTATCACAGTTTTATGATTGGAGCTTATTAATTCATTAATATTTCATTTTTACTATTGAATTTGGATTTCGTGTTTAAGATTCTTAGCAGCTTACATTGAAATCTTATAGTTTCGTTAAGTTGTAAGACTTTAAATAAAATGTCTAAATTGTTTTATTTATGGGCAACACCCAAGTCTACATGTGCGACATCTTATGGTATACGGGGCAATCTCACGTTTCTCCGCCACCTTCAGGAATGACCAGCCAACTAGATTAGCATTCACTATATTTACTATAGATGTCGCGCATATTCTTAAAATTTACTTAGTACAGTTTGCTACCTGGCCTGGCGGAAATTTTGAGTAACTGATATCTGACAACAGAGAATGTTAACGAGAAAACCAGGGCCAGGAATGTTAATGAAATGAGTAGGCGCCAATGTTAAATAACATTTTTGGAGTTTTAAATTGCATAGGATTCTCATCTATTCGCCACACCAGTAAGGGATTCGCCGTATATCAACTGGTTTAATAAATCGAACTAAACTTTTTTGTTTTTTGGTAATAGGCCTCGTCTTTTCGCCAAGCGCTAGAATGTGGTGAATAGATGAAGCAACTGGTATAAATAAACATTTCTGGCAGCGCTGGAATAGTGCTGCCTAAAGATACATGTGTTTGTAAGATAGTGAGTTTTTATGAGGTATAACCAAACTCGATAACTTTCTTGTTGCTTTCACACGCAAATTTTTTGTCAAGTTAGGCGAGCAGAGAGATAGCGAGCAGAGAATTGGCGAATAGAAGAAGCTTATTGGAAAAGGGGTAATAATTAAACACATGGCCTCCACCATGGTGAAAAGCTTTTTAGAGGTGTGCCAAGGTTCGCCGCAGAGAGAATTTGACAGAATCAGCTAATGGGATTACGTCACTTAGGTTGTGTTTAATGAGAGATTGTCTTGAAGATATAGGAAAAAAAATTAACCAATAACACTTCGTTGCCATCTGAACAACGACTGATTAGAGGAGTGTGTGAGTACATGTGAAATGATCGTGCAGAAATCGGCTAAATCTCCCAAGTGTCGTAGCAGACGAAGTTCCCCTCAAAATTTTCTTTTTCACCATAGTTAAAGAGTAAACCTGGAAATTCTATCATCCTTGAATAAAAGCTACTGGGGGATTTGTATTTTCAGGAACCCGTTACGGTGGGTTTTTTATTTGAAACAGTAAATTGTTATTGCTTCTTTCAGAGTTTCAACAAGAAGCGAAGAAGAATCCTTCCAATTTATTTGCAAGCGAATAGCACAAACAGAATCTAATCGTTCAGATAAATCCCCAATTTTTTCGACTTATTCAAATGATCAAAGTTTACATATTCAAGGCATATTCGTAAGTGAGGCAATGCTTGCGAAAAAGATTTTATTTGCATTTTTCACTGACCTCTTGAACATAATTGCAGCGGACAGCGGATAACAGGTAGACGAGTTAGACAAATTTAATAAATTCAAATAAAAAAATTGCACAGAATTGCGTCGAGGACGGATATGTTGCCTTCGGTTATTCATTTCTGTTTACTCCGCCGGGTTGAAGATTCAAGGTTGCTTTTCTGATCACTTGATGATAATTTGGCAGGCAAATAATAAGCAAGTAAATTCCGTTATCGATAATTTAGAAAGGAGTGGGTTTTTATGTAACAACGAGCTTCAACGAGTTAAATTAGATTAGATTTGTGGGGGGTTGAACAATTCCAAGCACTCAGTCAAGAGGCCATTGTACTACACCCGGATAGATTTCAGTAGAAAGAATAGAGATAGGAAAGATAAATGGGTGGTAAGACGGATAAATTAGTTTGAGCTCATTCTTCCATAACAGTCTTGGATTCATTGATGAATCTTAAGAGATCCGGAAGAGGAAGAGTATGAACTTTATCCATACTCAGTACATCGCAACCCAATATCCTAAGTCTGATTCTAGAAAACGCCGGACAGCTACAGAGAAAATGCACTGCAGTGTCGTCATCCTCAAGACAGGTTAGGCATATCGGGCTGTCTACGACCCCCATGGCAGCCATATGCTGACTATAGACGTTGTGCCCTGTGATTACACCCACACTCAGTTCCTTCCTTCTGAGGAGAAAGGTCGCTATTGTCCTGTTTGGTTCTTTCACAAAGCACTTGGCTACTCTGTACGAGTTCAACCCAGACTAACGTCCTCTATGGGGAGACCTCATGAAGTCGTCAATCCATTGTTGAATCGATGTGGAATTGACACCTAGGAAAGGTTCAGGGCCTAGTGGCATACTTTCAGAGCCTTCATTAGCCAATTTATCAGCTAACTCGTTCCCTGTGATACCACAATGTCCAGGCACCCAAATAAGACTAACTTTATTGTGTTTTGCAACACTGTTCAGTTTTGTCTTACATTCACCGACTAACTTCGAAGAGCAGCGTGGGTTAGCAAAGGGCTTTCAGTGCAGCTTGACTGTCACTACAAATTCCAATGCTGCTACTCCGACACTTTTTCTCAATTAGCCAGTTCAAGATGGCATAGACTTCCGCAAAGAATACCGTGGCCATGTGTCCTGTGGCATAGGAGTACTTAATGTCTTTGTCTAAGTACCATACAGATCCGCTACCATCACTGATCCATTGATCTCTATCCCTATTGTCCACAGACATTGAGAACAGTGTGCACCGCTTCGACAACTGGTGGTATATCTGACAGTGGTCAGTGCTTACTTTATTTCCCCAGACCCCGTTTAACTTGAGCCTGTACGCCGCCTTCATTGCTCCCTTTCGAATTTGAAGATCTAGAGGTTGCAAGTTCAGAATGGCATTAAGGGCATCACCAGATGTTGTGCTCATGGCACCTGTGATACCCAAGCACACACTTCTCTGTAACCTGTTGAGGGGTTTTACTCTGGAATTAACCATTGTGGCTTTCCACCATACTACAGAGGCGTATGTAATAATGGGTTAGACCCAAGGTGATGTACAGCCAGTGTACTATCGCCGGCCTTAGACCCCATGTCTTGCCAAATGTTCTCTTACACTGCCAGAGGACTTTTAGTGTTCGAGAGACCTTCTGCTCGACGTGCTTCTTCCAGGTAAGCTTACTATCTAGGATTACTCCTAAGTATTTAACCTTAGACGACAGTTGCAGTGTTACCCCTTTCAATGTGGGTAGTAACAGGCCTTCCATATGGCGTTTCCTAGTGAAAAGCACTAAGGTACTTTTTGTAGGATTCCCCGAAAGACCATGCAATTCGCACTAATACTCAATCTTATTTAGAGCTACCTGCATTTTATTGCATACAGCTTCAGATGATCGTCATGATGGTTTGATAGGTTTGTATGTGTCCAATTTCCTACAGATCATTAAGAAGAGAGTCCACAACTAAACTTCAACGAGTTGCTTCACAAATAATCATAATAAACAAAAGATTTCGCTACAAAATTAATTTCATTATAACCACAAAATTCCAGCTGAAAACCGGCCCGTCGCAATTGTGTTTAACGGACCGAATTATGGACGGAAATGGATCAACTGTCCACTACCCATCGACCCGTTACCCCCTGTCCGCTCCAATTCTGTTTCGGGTCTGAGAGCTGATTTTGTCGACGGCGCCAGCCGCAATATTAAAAATGCACCTATTAACGACGAACTTCGCCGTCTCTGTGGTTGTGTGCAATCTCATACTGCAACAAGGCGAATTGAATACCTAAGGTGGCACCTTCCAAAAACTAGTACTTTATTTTTCACGATTTTGACCAGGCCTACGTATGCGCCATAATAATACAAATCAAATAGACAAAACAAACAAATGGAAATATTCAATGCACGGCTTGATAATATTGTGATTTGTGACAGTTAAACTAAAAGAACTAATGGGAACGAAGTGCCACGTGTAGAATTGTGAAAGCCCAAATGAACATAAAACCTCTCAAATGCAGTTTGTTTGCGTTTTTATGCGTAAGCTACCGTGGCAAGAAAGTCTGTGTGTGTGTGGTAAAATTTCTTGTGTTTGGTAATTTCTATTCCTTTCGCTTACTCTTCTTCTTCGCGAATAAGTAATTCCCCTTCCTTATGTTTGTATATCTCGGAGCCTGACGTCTGTGCTAATTCGGAAGCCTCAAATACTTATTCTATCATTCTTGATTCTGTTTAAACTAGAAGACTTTACATATTTTAAAACTTCTTCGGAGTTTCCACGGGAAATGATAAGGAATGATTCCATTTTACTTCCAAGTGGAAGCATTTCTCAGTCTCCAAGAGGGTTAAAACCTATCCGTCCGCCCCGCGCATACCCACCACCCCACTTTGCTTCACAACACAGTCGCCGGAACAAATAATTCGCGCCTGTATCCCTAACCGGTACACATGTGCTTGATTTATTTAAACAACATTTAAATTATTATACATTTTTTTTAATTTAATTGAAATTTTTTTAAGTATTCGCTTATTATTTCAAAAATAAGAAAATAATAACAAATTAACTTAATTAAGAGTGGCATTTGCGTTTTTCTCATTTCATTAAAATTCTCTAATTATATGTTAGCAATGCAAAGCCTCAGCTTGTACGCTTATTAGCCGGCATTTACCAGTGACTATAACACCGACAGCACACGGCTATCCTTCCATTCGGCCACACACGCTCGCACCACTACCGCCAGCCGTGTCACCGCATACGTGCAACAAACACACCAATCTGCCCGAAAACAAGGAAGGTGGAGTTGTTGTGACAGCTCGTAGGTGAAACGGTTTTATGTTGTTGCTGCTTTGTGCTTGGCAACTGTTGGCCTTCATTGATTGCTACAAATAAATTCATACAAATGTTGTTTGATATGTGTCTACGCATGTGTGCTGTTGATTGTTCTGATTTTTTGTTATTGTTATTGTTGTTGTTATATGGTGAATTTGATTGCTTTGTGAGTGAAGCATTTGAAGTTGTACGCGTGTAGGCTGCTGGTGTTGTTATTATTGCTTGTTTTTGTTATAATTGAAAACCAATTGAAAAATGAATTAAAAGCGGTTTTCACGGCAAGAGGGAAAGAGGAAGGTTTAAATAGTTCACCATTCACACAGACGTATCTACATGAACACTCAGGCACACATATGTAAATTGCGAAGGTATTTAGTATGCAAATGATTATATGATAGATAATTTTGATTTTTGTCTTTTTGTGAAAAGTATAATTGCTATTGTTTAAGTGCAAATGACAGACAGCATTTATACATACACACATGAGTACATACACACAAAAAGGATTGAAATATTTACTTGCTATGCATATGTAAAAATGTGTGTTAATTAAAATCTTCTTTAAATTTATAATAATGACTTTTTAATGCAAAACGGTTAACTATTTTTCAAAGTGAGAGAACTGATTTTGTTTGATAAGAGAAATAATTCAATAAATTTTAAGCACTTTAAACAGAAGGAATTAAAAGTGGGAGCAAAATATTAGAATCGCGTTATTTTACTATTTTTCTCTCGTTTTTTTTAAATTTCATTAATTTTTGTATAAAAATATATATTTTTATACAATAAAAATTATACAACAAAAATCAACGTTTTCAACTCTGTATAAGGTCGAGAAAAAATCGATACATTTTCATCAAAATTTCAAACTTTTTAATAAGAATTAAAAAAAATATGGGTATGCAGTTTTATAGCCCATTAAACTTTAGTATAACAAAGTGCAAGTTTGTAGTGTCTCAAAACTCTTCTTGATTTTTGATAATTTTTTTCTTTGACAGTCTTGCGCTTTTTTTTTATATTCGAGCATTCTTTTTGTGGTAGAAAATGGAACAAAAAAAAAAAAATTTTTTAAATTAAGAAGAATTTAAGCCACTTAAGCTCTTACTTTATTATACCAAAATTGAATGGGCTGTAAAACTGCATACTTTCAAACTTTGTACAAAATTTAAAGTTGGAAATTTTGATGAACATTTCTTGAATTTCTTTAAATTTGTACAAAATTTGTCAAATGGAGTTATATGGTTTTTGTTGTAGTATGAACTATGTTTTTATAAAAAAAATGAAAAATAAATGTATTGTCAAAACTTTGCAATACGTCGAGCTCCTATTATTGGGAACCCAGGTGCACGTAAAAAAATTATAGATATAAGGAATGCTTTGAAACATTAACCAAACTATTCTGAAATGATATAAAAGACCTTCCACTATCTAGAGCCATTGTGTTCAAAAAAAGCTGACGAAGTTTGAAGATAGTGAGGTTAGCAATAGCCTTCTTTATCTTTTCACATTTTTAAGATCAGATTACAGTTATACATTAAAAACTTCTAATTTCGTCGAGAATTTGTGAAGTTGAGGTTTTTGAGTGAGCGATTTGCCTTGTAAAGGCTTTTGGCAAAGATTACAAATTACATTTAGAAATTTTGCATATACAACCGTTGAAAAATACTTATGAACGATACGTTGGCAACCATACATATATGCGTATGCTTTATCGAGTATCATACCGTAACGGTACTTTTTACGTTTACGGGCTCGCATTGATTTTTTGCGTTTTAATAGGAGCACTGATATTTTTGTGAGAAATATCCTTAAGAACGATTCGATCTTCGCTCAAAGTGAATTGATTTCTATTTTATATTGCAACTGGAAAATAAGTAAAAAATAAAGTATCTGGAGTACATCAACAGTACTTTGAAACTAATCAATAATGTCGAAAGGGAAAAATTGCACCCCGCTCTTGGAAAAGTAATCATAGAGTTGCAAAAGACCAAATTATCCCACAGTGCTACTTCAACTCATTTAAACGTTTCAAAAAGGATGGTTTTTAATGCTTTCAAATATTTCTCTGAGTATAAAACAGTGGCCGCCGTAGCCGAATGGGTTGGTGCGTGATCACCATTCGGAATTCACTGAGAGGTCGTTGGTTCGAATCTCGGTGAAAGCAAAATTAATAAAAACATTTTTCTAATAGCGGTCGCCCCTCGGCAGGCAATGGCAAACCTCCGAGTGTATTTCTGCCATGAAAAAGCTCCTCATAAAAATATCTGCCGTTCGGAGTCGGCTTGAAACTGTAGGTCCCTCCATTTGTGGAACAACACCAAGACGCACACCACAAATAGGAGGAGGAGCTCGGCCAAACACCTAACAGAAGTGTACGCGCCAATTATTTATTTTTTTTTTATAAAACAGCAGAAAACGTTCCCGGCAAAAAAAAGTGTGAAAGACTATGAACCAGATTGATAGGATGATCGTTAGCTTATCTATACAGAATCCAAGGAAGAGCACTGCTGACATCCATTGAGAAGTTTTTTTTTAACCTGGAAAAGCCAATAACGAAAAAAATTCTTGCGCCTCGATTGGCAGAAACAGGGCTTCACGGTCGATTGGCACGGATCATCTATTGGTAACAGCCTCGCAACGACAACGCCGAAATGAGTTTGCGCGAGAGCACATACCCTATGATCAGAAAGTACTGGGAATATTTAAATAAAACAAAACAGAGTTAAATTTCAGGCAAAAATTTATTTTATGTCCTTCAAAATATGACCCGTCTGAAGCAACACACATGTGCCAACGTTTAATCCAGTCCGCCATGCACCCCTGGTAGGCCGACGGCCGACGAAGATATGGTCTTCAGCTCCTTCGTCGAATTCTCTTTGATCGCCTCTATCGACTAAAATATTCTTCCACGAAGAGGTAACTTCAACTTGGGAAACAAAAAGAAGTCACACGGGGTCATATCAGGTGAATACGGTGCTTGCGCGATGGTATTTATAATACTTGGTGTCTGGTCAAATAGTCCAGCACAATTTGGGATCGGTGCGATAGTGCGTTATCATCATTCAAAATCAAAAAATTGTTTGGCCACATTTCCGGCCGTTTGCGACGTACATCATCTCTCAAGCTTCAAAACGGTTAAAAAATATTCTTAATTGACTGTTTGGGCCGATGGAAGGTACTCGTGGTACACTACGCCTTGGCAATCGAAGAAAAAAGTCCACATCACCTTCACGGTACTTTTTGATTACCTTATGATCAAAATGGACTCAAAATCAGTGACCTTATATTTTATTCCACAAAAATAAACAGAGTAAAAGATGATAGGATCGTCTGAACAACCATAAAGCGCGGGCAAGCCTCAATAATGGTGCGGGACTGGTTTCATTGGAAAGGTGTCGGACCAATTCATCGTATTGATGGTAATGTGGATGCGCTCAATTACGTTCAGGTACTTCAAACTGTAATGCTACCTTATGTGGAAGAGCTTTTACAGTGATTTGAAAATTTCAACAAGGCAATGATCCGAAGCACACTTCTCGTGTAGCAAAAAGCTTTTCGAAAACTATTTGATCACTGTTCTGGATTGAGCATCTTTCAATGCCGACTTAAATTCAACGGAACATCTTTGGAACGACGTAAATATTCAGTAGCTGAATATGACAAATTTGGATCAGTTATTTGAAAAGGCGGCCATTAAATCAATGAATGCGGCTATACTAAGATCAAAGGTTGCACAGGAATGCCGGGCAGCCCTAAATGATATTAGAGTCGTATTCAAGGGCAACAGGGACAGAGATATTGAGGAAAATTGTAAAGCCGATGAGGTAGCCAGTAACTGCTTAGTGATAGAAGTACCATTGGGATGCCTATAGACACGAGCAAACTAAATAAGAAAAAGACAAAGGAACTGTTTTGCGTTTCAAAAGAGGATATCTCGAAGGTACTGGCAAGTAAAGGGGTTTTCAATTGGCGCGGGTTGATTTTGGCGCCCTGTGGCAGCCATTTTGTTTTGGTGACATCTGTCAAATCTTTTGTTTATTATTCAGTTGTTTATGCCAAATGATCTTGGCAAGTTACACGATTGAACAGCACGTTCAAATGATAAAACTTTATTATCAAAATGAGTATTCATTAACGCAAACGTTGCGCGCATTGCGCCCATTTTTCGGTAGACGTGGTGGCCCTTCCAATTTCTTATGGCCCATATTGAACCATATGGACCTAGACGACATGTGGTTCCAGCAGGACGGCGCTACGTGCCACACAGCAAACGCCATTTTATTCCATTTCAACATCTACCCGCCCTTATTGAAAAACCCTTTATAATGTACTATATAGTATACCTTTCCCTTTCGAATGCATTTTTTTATGATTTTACTATTATTTTGCTGCGTTCTTAAGTATTTTTCTTGAAGAATTTTCGAGCTTCGTAGATGAAGTAGAAAAATTTATGTTTTTCTTAGTTAAAATGACAATTACAAAAAAACATTTTGCGTATGAAGTATGGAAAATTTAGCTTTGCAAGCAGGCTCTACTTGGGATTTTGTGCATGGGATAAAAAGTCAGGTATATGACGAAGCACCGTACCGAAAGCAAATGAGGGCGAGTTTTACGATTCTCGACGTTTTCAGATTTATAACCAGTCCATCTGTAGTGCGATGTGTTTCAGGACTAGTGATGCGATTTGATATACATAAGTCATGTTTCCTCTTAATTGCTTTTCACTTCTCAAATCGCCGAGATTCATTCTTTATTTGCTACGCCCACGCTTGTACGCATACAGGCATAGCAAAAATATATACTTATGTTATATTAGTAAGTATGTACATGCATATGTACATATATATTAGGGCGGGTCGATTTAAAAATCGCTCATTGCTCTGTGAAAATCGTATTCTAGGGATCAAAATAAGAAACTTTGCCGAAGGAACCATACCTCTAAAACGAATTCTGATGTCCCCCAATTTAAAAATATCAACATTTTTGGCCTTCACATGAAGAAATCAGCTAAATGGCTATGTTTTTTCTTTATTTTTATTTATTTATAATAATATTTATTATTTATTTATAATAATATCTATTTTTTCTCTTAAGAAATTTATTTAGTCAGAACATATGTAAATGAAAAAATTAATTTAAGTGAGTGATAGAAAAGAAACTAAAAAGTTCGACCCAAATTGGGGGACATCAGAATTCGTTTTAGAGGTATGGTTCCTTCGGCAAAGTTTCTTATTTTGATCCCTAGAATATGATTTTCACAGAGCAATGGGCGATTTTTTTGCCTCCCCACAAAAGACACTAAAAGTTCGAGCCAAACTGGGGGACATCAGAATTCGTTTTAGAGGTATGGTTCCTTCGGCAAAGTTTCTTCTTGATCCTCCCCACACATCGACCCGGCCTAATATATACATATGTACTTACTATGTGTGTATTGCTTTCCTTCGAATAAAGCCTAAATTTCAATTTCAATTTAAATCGAAACCGAGACTGCTAAACGTCAGACACAAACTATTATTTGTTGCCATTGTGTTATTGCAATCCTTACAATCCATTGCTGTTGTTATTGCTTTGCCAATTTTGCATGTTGTTGTTGTCGCTACGGATGTTGCTTGCTGCCAGAGGCGTCAACGAGCCTTTAAAAGCAAACATAAACGAAACAAAATAAACAAATATTTATCTAGGCTACCTTTCACTTAACCCTCCTCGCAAACGGAGCGCACCGTACCCAGCACAGCCAGTTGATCAACTCCGACACGCCACAGACACTTGACCAATCTGTAAACAACAAACTCAAACACATACGAGTACATCCAAACAATATTTCTATGCTTGTGTGTGTGTGTGCATATGAGTCCATGAAAATACCGAAGGATCATTCAACAATCAAAATCTTACATACTCGCACACTGCGGGTGAAGAGGCTTTGGATATGCAAAGATGTCAGTGACATACGCAAGCAAATAAAAGTGATGTGAAAACTGTAACAATGAGATTGACAACAACAACAGCAAAAGCGAACGCAAAAATTGTAACAATAACATGATGAACTTGTGTGTAACTATTTGTTAGTCTAAAAGTGCGTCGATATGTGTGTGTTTAAATTGTTTTTCATATGTTGATGTACTACTCTCACATGCACAAGTACATGTGTAAGTGACGCAGAACACGCCACAAATCCCAAAACACGCCTTTCCAACTCTACCACCCACCTTTTCTGTGTATTTCCAATTTTGTCTCTCTTTTATTTTCCTCATCTCGCGGCTGACGTAGATATTTCCCTGCCTCGGGTCGAGCAACACAATTTGGGTTTATACTCCATTTTTATAGGCCTGAATGTGTGACATAGAAATGAGAATGAGTGGTATGCGTGTGTGCGGGGGCATTTATAAACTAGAGCAGTAAGAGCGTGTGCAGGTGTTCGAATGTGTTAGTATTCAGAGCTCCATAATTTGTACCATCACGTAAAATTTAAAGAATAACCGTATAATGAGAGCGTGAAAATTTTAAGCGCTACAATAAATACTAATGGTAATTATGTTAAAATATAATCAATATGTGATATGCTATCGCGGCATATTAGCGACAGCGCAGTAATTGGGAATAATGAAAATTCGAATTAAAAGGATTTGAAAATTATTTTCAAATACGACATACAGGCATACAAAATTTCTTATATGTATAATATGTATGTATGTACAAAATTTTTTTTTGACAATGCCACCATAAAAAAACTTATGGAGGTAGGTAATTTTAATTTTCATGAAAATTTAATTATATTAAAATTTAATTATATTAAGACATCTCAAAATTTCACGCCAAACTAATATTACATAAAAGTAGGTGCTCACTGCTTTGTTTTTGTATAAAAATCATAATCAATTATGCCATAGGAGTTATAGTGGAAATTCTCTGACAGCACTTCCCGTGAGGGTACCTCTCGGTCAATGGTCTTCTACTTAGACTTACCATAACTTCTGTGACAAGCTTTTTACGGCGAGAACAAAATCGCAGAAAAAAGTTCCGTTATTTTTGAAGTCGTTCGTATGCACTGTCTACTCATTAATTATACTCAGTTTCATGACAATTTTCGTTTGTTAACACTGGAGTGGAGAGCTAAGGAAAATCGCATTGCAGTGATTGCATTGCAAAAGTGTGGTAAAAGTGCAAGTGAGAGTTACGAATTGATGAAAAAACTTAATATTTCGGGAAAGTTTGTGTACCATACAATCAATCGTTTATCCAAAATGTCTGAAGTGACAGACAGAACAAGAAGTGCTCGCCCTCGCTTGGTTCGAACCAGTCCAGCTATAAATGATATGGAAAATAAAAGGTTCTGCATAGCTGTCTACCTGGATATTGCAAAAGCTTTTGACAGGGTTTGGCATAAAGGACTACTACATAAGCTCAGTCAAATATTACCACGGAATCACTTCACCATTCTCAAAAGTTATCTGGAAAACCGACATTTCTTTATAAAGTTCGAAGACGAATGCTCAAGCATGATGCAAATGACAGCAGGTGTACCCCAAGGTAGTGTCCTAGGGCCTCTATTGTACCTGATATTTACAGCAGATATACCGATCCCAACCACAAAAAATTGCATGATAGCCACATTCGCGGATGACACGGTTTTAATGGCATCGGATAAAATAGAAAAAAAAAACGCGACTGACATTCTTCAACAAACAATAAATAACACCGTATCATGGTTCGATAATTGGGGAATAGAAGTCAACAAAGATAAAACGGTACAAGTAATATATACAAACAGAAAGCCTAAGAAACATAAATTAACAATAAAAAACAATGAAATAAAAATCCTTCCTAGTGCAAAGTACCTTGGCATAACTATAGATGAAAAACTAAATTGGAAACGACATATACAAAACAAACGAAATGAAATCAAAAACAAGTTCAGACAATTATATTGGCTGTTGGCTAAAAATTCAAAACTAAGCCTTAACAACAAAGTAGTGATATATAAATCTATGTATAATCTCACCCATTTGGAAATATGGCATTGAAATCTGGGGCACAGCAAAAAAAACCAATATCAAAATAATTCAAAGGACGCAATCTAAAATACTTCGAACAATAACAAAAGCAGGCTGGTACATATCAAACGACGTGATCCACAGCGACCTCAATATCGACACAATAGATGACACAATTAGAAAATACAGCATGAAGCATATAAAACGACTAACAAATCATCAAAATGAACAAATGCGCAAACTACCACAATCGGAGAAAGCGGGAAAACGAAGATTAAAACGATTAACCCCAACAGAACTCACAATTTAACAAAACAATAAAGAAAAACAAAAATAATAATAATAATAAATAATAATAATAAATAATAGTAATAATTAATAATAATAATAATTATAACACAGAAAATAATATAATGTAGCATAATCTGAAGCAAAATTGAATGTTTATCTAGCATTGGTTAGAGAACAAAGAATTCCAATACTACTTTAAAAATAATTACTTATTGTTAAAATTTAACAGATTGTAATTTAAAAAGGGAAATAATAAAAAAAAAAAAAAAATAAAAGCTGCTCGAGAAAGAGTTCGCAGAAATCCCCTTAGAGAGCAGAAAATCATGTCCAAGGAATTGAATGTTTCGACAAGATCCATGTCAAGACTAATTGGAGATGATCCCCATATGAAAGCCTTCCGTCGCTCAACTGGTCATCTTTCCACAATGCGCTTGAAGAAAATTATACCCGGCAGACGCAAGCAGCTTCTTCGGTGGCACGCGGTAAATGTACACCAAAATATTCTTTTCACAGATGAGAAAATTTTCCCTGTTGAAGAAGTTTTTAATAAGCAAATCGACAAAATCTATGCTAAAACTTCTAAATACGCAAAAAATGTTCTACCAAGTGTTCAGCGTGCCGACCATCCAACCTCCGTAATGGTTTGGTGGGAAGTGTCTTGTAAAGACGTCAGATATCCTCATTTCTGCGAAAAAGAGGTTGAGACCGGGGCGAAAGTGTACCAGGAGGATATCTTAGAAGGTGTGGTAAAGCAGTTCTTTCAGTACTTTCTTCACTCTTTTCAATGGAGAGGGTTGGATCTTTCAGCAAGATTCCGTTTCAGCCCATAAGGCAAAAACTACTCAGCAGTGGCTAAAAAACTATTTCTGGGTTCATAACCCCAGAAGATTGGCCGTCTGGAAGTCTAGATAAGAATCCAATTGGACTACAATTTGTAATCACAAATGGAGAACATGACCTGTCGAAGGCCTTACCGAAAGGGCAGCGGATCAGACGTATATTTAATGACGTAAAAAGAACTGTACAAGTCTCCAGTAGTACCGACTTCAAGTATCGGATCCACAAACAGGAGAGAGCCGAGAAGCAGCCTAGCAGGGAGGTAAAGAAGCCTTCGTGTGGCACAACATATCCCTTATCTATGGAATAGAAAGATCTGAAATAAGCGATCTAGTATGATATGTGATGAAGGGCAAAGAATACTTATCGTAAACTAAAAGAATGCATGCTACTGCTATAATAAACGACCAAATAAATTTGTTTAGTTAGACAACCATATGACATCTGTCCGTCGCCGGTTTGACTGCAACCATCCAATTTGGCCGGAGTAAGGGAATCAGGCAGACTATAAAACTCTGAAGGTAATCGAATAGCGAGAAGCTATTCAAGACTACCCTTATGTGAAATGATGAACTCAAACAAAAATGAGTCATGGCCGTTGTTTCGAAGCTGAAAGGCCTTGTCTCCTTAATTTTTTGTGAAAGCGGCCCAATAACTTACTGTAGAACTGTCCAGATATCTTTCTTTCTTTTTCTAAAAAATACATGTGATGACACCGTTCGCATCCCAAAAAATCGTCGTCATGACCTTTCCGGCCGATGGGACTGTCTTCTCTTTCTTTGAAACAGATTCACCGGGAGAAATCCATTGTTTTGATTGTTTTGCTTAGTTTCTGGTGTGTAATGATGAATCCAGGTTTCATCAACGGTGAGAACTCGACGCGAAAATTCCTTCGGATATCGCTTAAATTGCTCCAAACACAGTTTCGAAGTTAACAGCCGCATCCGCTTGTTTTCTACCATGAGCAATCGAGGCACCCATCGGGCCGACAATTTTTTCATCGTCAATCTATCATGTAAAATATTATTTGCCATTTCGGTCGACACACCTATGGCCTCTGTTACTTCGCGCAGTTCCGTTCGTCGATCAGCGAGAATCATGTCGTGGACGTTTTGAATGATTTCCTCGGTAACCACGTCCGCCGGGCATCCTGACGCTCCTCATCAAAAACGTATGTTCGTTCACGTTTAAATTCATTGAACCAATAATTGGGTTATAGATGGCGAAACGTCCCCATAGACAGTGTCCAACTTTGCTTTTATCTCCTCGCATTTTTCCCAGCCGAAAACAAAAAGCGAATTATCGAACGATAATGCGCTCTTTCCATCTTAGCGAAAATCACGAAACACATCTTACTCGAATAGCTGCCCAATCCAACCTTTGTTGTCGTTTGATAGAGGGCAGCACACGATTCTAACACCAACTTCTCTCAGGAACGTCCGCTGTCATCAGACACGGGTACTTATTGAACCGCCCTCGCGTATAAGACATAACCAATATGTGTTTTGTCTTCGATATTTGTGCGGGCTCAATAGATTGTCCGTATTTGCTCAATAAAATTAATTTTCATGTTTGCTCACGCATTTTCCGTTGTAATGAACTGTTTTTTGTGAGTATTGCTAAAACTGTTTATGGAATGAAATCTGCTTTCAGAAGGACGCTAGCTCAATTTAATGCTTTTTCTTCTTCCTTAGTCTTTGATTTCTCTTACTCTAAGTTTACTTTTAAAAATTTACTTATAAGTCTTTATAAAATAATAATTAAAATTTTTTTTTATTTAAACTCGGTAAAACAGCGTCCGGAACGTGTCTGGAAATGGTGTAAAAAGCTCATGATAAATGGTGTTTATTCCGTTTGAAAGCATTAAGCGATTACAGAAGATCGAGAAGTACTGGAAGACGACGATCGTGTTGATCGTCCCAGATTTATAGCTTTTGTGTCGAAAATTTCATTGCTTGGCATGGAAATGTACCATCATACAGGGTTTGATTGAAAAGTAAATAGCGGTAGCGGTTCTTCTACTGCAGGAAACATTTTTTAAACTCATCCGCCGGAATCGCGTTCAATTCGGCTGTCACAGTTTTTTGGATCGCCTCGATGGAGTCGAAACGCCTCCCCTTCAGCTTTCTTTTCAGGCGCGGGAACAAGAAGAAGTCCGGAGGGGACAGGTCTGGGCTGTAGAGAGGGTGGGGAAGCACCGGAACCCCCATCGTGGCCAATGCAGAGGTGCCGAGGAAGGCGGTGTGCGCCGGCGCATTGTCGTGATGAAGGGTCCAATTGTTGACGAGGTCGGGCCGAACCCGGGCGACGCGGTTTTTCAGTCGAAGGAGCACTTCTTTGTAAAATGCCGCGTTTACAGTGCTTCCTGGAGGTAGAAACTGTTTAGCTTTGCGCAAAATTTGATCGAGTAACGTTGCTCCAACGATCACTGCATTTTCGCCACTGCAAAATCCTAACACACTTTTAAAACAGCTTTCACGCGCGGATCGGTGTTGACTGCACCGCTGTTGCCAGCGAACTGGGACCGGTTTCTAGTGGAAGGGGAAGGTCCAACGATAATTTTCCCACACCAGATGATTCGGTTGATCGCTTGGCAGACGCTCCGCGCGGGAAGGCTCATTACTTTTCAATCAAACCCTGTATACTTTTTTTGGTTTTGGGATGACGCCCGCGAAGAGGAAACTCTCATGAGTACTGCTATACCGGCATACCAGTGCGTACGATTTGTAGTCTCACCTCTACACCTACGTACTAAACACCTCTCTACTATCTGTCACTCTCCTCGCGGAACTGCCAAAAATGTATTACCTCACGGGGCTGGTTGGTTCAAAGGCACCTAATTATTGTTGACGCCTTCACACCGCGCATCTTAAATCGTTATAAATTATTGTTACATACACGCAGATTCTCTTCCAGTTATTAGCTGATTTCAGCATAAAATTTAAAGATTTCGGGAGCAAAGTTCGGGCATTGGTACAAGGCGTGGTAAACATCTTCTTCCCTCTCCGTGCAAATTGGGCAGTTTGCTGATCTGTCATATTTAAATTTATGGAGGTATTTTCTAAATATAAGGTTATGCCCTCAAAAAAATTGAGGTAGGTGGTAGGTTGAGGTAAGCATGTCGTAAGGATGGGTATTAACTCATGCGCCTATCTGCCCTAAGGGGACCATATTCTTCTGATTTAATTTCCTGTCACTTTTTCTGTTTGCAAAATTACCTCTCGCAGACATTCAAAAGTCAATTACCACCGTCATAAGCCAGATTTCCAAAAACGAGTAAAATAAGTCATTTGATATGTCCGGGGGGAATTATTTCGAAAAAAATAAATCGATGTTGCAAAATAGTCTTCTGTTTTCTTAACTTTCCACCAGACCCGATTCTTTTGCGACAATCCTTGTAAATGCTCTCAACTCGAAACTCTCTTAAATTCAATTCAATTTAATTTTATCTTTCACGTCAACTTCAACTTCAAAACTCTAACTCTAATATTTCCAGTGGCACCACTGCTCTTGATCATAAGCGTTGCCTTGCTTTGTGCCCAAGTATATTAGTAGAAGTTCATGACTACTTTTTTCTCACATTTTTCTCGTGCTTCCTGTTTCCGGTTTCCGTTTGTAAGCGAACGAGCGAGGTCCACGCAGTTATTCACTACCAATTCATAAGCAATGGCACATACACCCACTCATATATTCACTAGCATATCCTGGCAATTGTTGCTACTGTGGGAGCGCCACAGGCTATGAGCATTTAGTGGCAGGATTTAATAAATAAAATCAAAAAAAGAAAGAAAAATTCAAATAAAAAGTAAATTCTAAACAAAAAATGTAAAGAAAAATAAACCAGAAATCGCAAAACAGTTGAACGCTACCATTCGAGCTGCCTCAATGGAGTTCACAAACACCAATGCACGATATTTATGAAGTTTGTATTCAATGTTTGTGTCCGTGTGCGTGTATGTGTATACGTGCGGCGGCTAGCAAGGTTTTATTAGCACTTGCCAGTTAGTTTTTCTGGACGCCTTTGTGTTGGTTTTTCTCTTCTGCGCATTTAACAGATTTCCTGCCCTATTCCTTCGGCTCACTTTGCTTCCAAATTCACTTGGCTTCATTTTACATTTCAGCTTTTTACACATTTGTGGTTTTGCGTATTTTGCTTGTGGTTATTAACATGTCCTTAATTGGCAGCAATTTATCTACGTTTTTGTGGTTGGCAACGTCCCGTATTGAAAAATAATCAATAATTGAATTTTTTTACGCCAATCAAGTGGGTTTGTGTTTTTTTTTAATTTTTCATTACTTAAATACTTATGCACTTATGTACTTAAATACACAAAATGTAGAGAATTTCAGTTTTAATGATTAGTGGTAATTGTTTATTCGCCAATGTGCTGAAATAAACAAAATAAAAAATGATTTTATTAATGAATTATCGATGCTTTGACAGAATTTTGGTTGTATTTAATTTTTGACAGACCGCAGAATAATTAAGTATTCGCTATGAAAAATTATATGAATTATGAAACAGTGAATTCTCATTGGAACGAAGCCAATACTGATACAGTAACTAATTAAAAAAACTAACAATGTGAACTCAACGCGCGACATTTCGTAAAATCCAGGCGGGATTCTAACCGTCAACATATTCCGAAGGTTTTTCTGTTCAAAATTTCTGCGTTTTGCCCGTGAAGTATCATATTTCTGTATAGAAAATTTCGGACATTGAGGTTTTTTCAGGGGAATGAGAAAAATTGTTGTTATATTGAGTTTTTTATTTTATCAAGTCTGTATTTTTTAGGAAATTAATGCAAACTAGTTTACAATTTTGTTACACCCTTTTTTATCTAGAAAAACCATAATATATTAACCTTTCGAAATACCGTTCGTCGGTTGCTGCTATCCATCTCCACTTCTTTCTTTATTTTAATCACTCATTTTCATTAACTTCTTCATAAGAGTGAAAGTTCTGATCAGTCAGAGAATGTGCCATCGATCAAAGAAAATGATGGTCGGAAGGAGCAACGCTTGACAGTATGGCGGGTGTGGTAATATCTCCAATTTCAGTATTTCTGCGTATGAATTTCCCTTTTTGCGACATGAGGAAGAGCGTTACCATCATTATTATTGTTGAGCCATAGTGCACTGCGACCTCTAATGTGGTCTATGTGCCTGACCGCGAGCCTATAATTGGAGTCTTCTACTGAATTCAAGCACTTCCTAAGGCTTCTTGTTCCATCTCACCAATGTATTTAGAGTCAAACTTATGTACGAGGTGTGCTTAACAAGTATCGCGAATTTTGTGTTTTTTCAAAAATTATTTATTTATTCATTAATATCTATTTTGTCCCCTTCAAAGTAATCCCCCATGAGATATTATGCACTTGTGCCAAAGTTTTTTTCCAATCTTCCAAGCACATAAAAAAATTATTTTTTTATCTTGTTCAGCTCCTCCTTCCATGCCGTCTTTATCTCGTCAATGGTAGCGTAGCGTCGTCCTTTCATGGGCCTCTTCAGTTTCGGGAACAAGAAAAAGTCTCAGGGGGCCAGATCTGGGGAATACGGCGGCTGTGGCATCATTAATGTGTTGTTTTTTGACAAAAGTCGTGCACAAGTAACAATGTGTGTGTTATCGCGAGGCAAGAGCCAGTTTTTGTTCTTCCACAAATCCGGGCGTTTCTGGCGGAATGCTTCGCGCAAATTGCAGGTAATATTCCTTATTGACCGTTTTACCCTGTGGCAAGAACTCATGATGCACAACACCCCTGCAATCGAAGAAAACGGTAAGCAAAACTTTTACATTCGACCGAAGTTGGAGCGCTGTTTTCGGTCTTGGTTCGTATGGCAGCTTCCATTGAGATGATTGAGCTTTGGTTTCCACGTCATAATCATAAACCCACGATTCGTCACCAGTTATGATCCTCTGCAGCAAATTTCTGCCGTCGCGGACAGAGGCCAACATCTCATTAGCAATGTTTATGCGATGCTGCTTTTGGTCGAAATTGAACAGTTTTGGTACGAATTTTGCGGCGACCCGTCTCATGCCCAAATCATTGACAAAAAATCGAATGGCACGGGCACGAGCCAATCGATATTCTAGGTCCTCAACAACTTCTCTAACGGTGATTCGACGATTGGCCAATACCCTTTTCTTCATTTCATCAATTTTTTCGTCTGTTGTTGAAGAGCTCGGGCGTCTGGCACGCTTTTCGTCAATCACATCTTCTCGGCCTTCTGAGAACATTGTGTACCACCGATAAACGTTGCTTTGGTGCAAAGTAGCTTCTCCGTATGACACAGTCAACATTCGGAATGCATCCGCGCACCTAATTTCTTTTTTCACTCAAAATTTGATACAGGTTTTTTGATCCATCTATTTGAATAGGTAAAAATCGAAGACAAACCGAAACACATGCAAACAAAGCAGATGTCAACAATTAACTGAACATTCGAAATGGCCGAACTCGTCGGCATGAATGAGAGACATGAGTACCACATATCGCCACAAAAAATCGAAATTCGAATATATGTAACCTGCGGTAAATCAAAATTCGCGACACTTTTTGATCACACCTCGTACACCTGCCCTAACCAATATTAATTCGTGCCCCTATCTATCCTACCCTACCCCTACTACCTACCTAATCATTGAGATTAAACCCTTCAAGTGGCTGCCGTCATGGTTGATACATATTTGTGCCCGTTTTATCCAATTTCCATGAGTTTCGGCAAGATTTTTGGCGATAATTGTCAGCATTCGCGTCGAACATTCTCCCTAAGGGTTGCGATTATCTGAAGTTTATTGGAATAAGTCCGCCCGAACGGAAGAAGTCTGGGATGGCCCAATCGGGAGATACAGCTGGCTATGTCAAATCGCCAAAATGGGAGATTACGCGATCAGGAAACTATACCTTCATAATATCAATTGTGGCCCATGCTTTGTGTGCGGTTGCACCATCTTGTTCAAACCATATGTTCACCGAGACCCGTTCATCCAATTTCGGCAGTCATTTATCATGGTCCTGTAGTTTTCGCCAGTAGCAGTCGATGACGTCTTCAAAAGAATACGGCCCAATTACTGCTCCCTCGTGAATGCCGCACTAAACAGTGGCTTTGAGTGGATGTAATGGATCTTTGGCATTACTCGCGGATTTTCAGTGCCCCAAAAACGAAGGTTGTGCTTATTGGCGTAACCGCTTAAGGGGTTCTATACAGTTAGAGTTTTCAAATCGATTTTTTTTACTTTATTTTCTTAAGTGGAAATGCGGCTCGTTGCACATGATTATTTTCGAAACAAAATCGTTCTCTCCGTTTTTGAGATTGGGGATGGCTTGACAGTAATCGAAACGCGGCTGACGGTCAACCGGCCTTAACTGACGGAAAGGAAAGGACCGGCTTGTACGGAAAGATGTATAAGTTTTTCATTAAAATTCGCTGTAGAGCCTTATGGTGATGCCCAATTGCGTAGCTCGTCGTCTGCTTGTTTCTTCGTTCTCAGCGACATCGGAGCAATGGGAGTCAATAACACAGCGCATTATGTCGAAGAGAAAATTATGCGAGATTAAAGTCCTTTTGTCGTGTAACGATTTCAGGTTAACGAGCCTGCATCTGGCACTGTAAGAGAAAATAGAGCAATTGAAACGCAATGAACGTGGAGCATGTCTCAAAAAACTCTGGATTCTTTCAAGTCTATAGATATTTAATAGATGGAAGGTTTCCACTACAACTTAGAGCGCACAAGTGAGCTATAGACCAGTTTTAAAGTGTAGCGTTATGGATCAGTGAAATCTTGGAATTAAATGATTTTGCTATTGAAGTAAGTTTATGGTTTCTCCGAAAAAAATGTAGATTTCCATAGTATTTTAAATAATATCTATACGGGTGCTTGTCTGCATAGCCTTTCCAAAAGTAAATAAATGAATTAAATATCTACTTTCTACTTCTGTTATTCAATTTGTTGGGCCTTTTTTCTGTTTCATTACACACACATTTCATGCAATTTCCATACTTTACACCAATGATTTCGAATTTTCTTATTTATTTGTAGAGTTTTTGTTTCGCAATTAAGGTTGTAGGAAGGCCCGCTATTCAAACTTACGTACATTTGTGGGTATGTATGCATGTATGTGTGTATATGAGGCAGCCTTCGTTACTTGACCATTGGCCTAGATTTTTGAATAATTTTTTTCCATTTGCCCATTTCGACAAAGCCAGAAAGAAAGGATGTGGTGGTATCTGCTGCTTTTTTAAGTTGGAAGTAGTAGTGCTTTAGCTCATCTGAGTTATGAAAGTATGTGTTTGTATGTGTGCACCAAAAATAACAAAAAAACTTTTAATTTTAGAAAAAACTTCACGATTTGTTGGCAATATGACATTTTGCGCATTCAGCAAAAATAAAGAGAAAAATAAGTTTTAACACCCGCAGCGCATAAATGGCGTGGAAGGTAAACCCTCAAACGGCTTTGCTCCCACCGCCCAACCAGCATTGACGCATACATAAATATGTATGCTTGTATGTGTAGGCCGGGTTGAACACAATGCCACAACTAATTTGCAACGAAACAAAATGCAGAAACTCAGTGAACTCAGTCAACTCTGGCAAATGGGATTCTTATATGATTTAAATAATGTTTGCCTTTTTTCTCTCCTCTGGGTTGGAACAGAAATCGACTGGAAGGCATAGGTTTGCTGCACTTCAGTGGCAATTGACAAACAAATAGCATAACAGTGAAATAGCTTGTCTTCAAGAAGGTTTGCGTGTGTGGGTGAGTGTGGGTATGAGCGCTTGGGTCGCTTATGCGCTCTAGGGCATGGAGTGTGTGCAGTTAGTTTTTCAAATTATGCTAATCAAATCAACGCTCACAAAAGTAGACACACAACTAATAAAGTATATGTCTATATTTGGGTGTGTGTGTATGTATGGTTGTATACCACTAGCAGGGACTAACGAGAAAATTGGTGGATTTTATGTATATAGATGGTGTATGTACAAATAATCACGAATGTATGCATGTATGTGTGTCTACAAGCACATGTTCATGCAGTAACGCATTGCAGCACACATTAACTTTTCATGGTTGGGCGGCAAAAAGTGGCCGGGTGCACAAAAATTCGCCCTCCAGGGCAAAAGGTCTATGAACAAAATATGTTTGTTTGTATGTATGCATGTACGTGTCTAGCTTTCGATTGCGGCCATGTGTATGTGTATAGCAAGGGTGTCAATTGTATGCACATATACATATGTAGATTAAAATTTGCACACTACTGTTAGCTGCTGTTATGCCGGCATTGACGAAATTCGACAAATTTAGCAAATTTAAAAGCAATAAAGTGTGGCACAATGACTAAGGATGCTTAGGGGTGGGTGGGGCTCAGTTTGTTGGGCTTGTGTGGCATGTGTGGCATGAGCGGCGCGTGTCACTTGTCGCACACACACATGCACATACCCAAATTATAAAAAGTGCTGTTGCAATAGTGGTGGCGGCACCAGCAATCGATGAATGACAGGCAAGAAAAGGTGCCGCTGCCTGCTCCCTCCGCATCACAGCTTTATTTTTTTTTTTGATAAAACTGCAGGAATTTGCAATAATCGCACAATAAGCTGCATCAATTGAGGCAAATGGCAATTGTGGCAGTGAGTGGATGAGCATTGCGTGGGGAGCAAAGGGCGGTGACACGTTAACTGCATGATGTGCTTAGCAAGCAGCCGGCTGTCAAATAAAAATACACACTTCAAAATGTATTTGTGCAATTACAGCTGTAGATAAAAGCTTCCACCCAGTACGCAGAAAAGTGCTGGTATACATCCTTTGCAGAACTGAAGTCATTTTTAACGGGTGGGCCATATAGCGTTTGCTTTTTGAACCACCTATTTTTTTGAGAATGGTAACAAAAATGACATGTCAAATGTGTTCATAATTTACTTAAAGGTTAGACATTTACGAAATGGGACGCTATACGCTTGAACAAAATTGGGAAATATTGAAAACCAATTTCCAAAGTGGTAAGTCTTCTAATTCTTTTCTGATTTTCTCATGGGTGGCTACGTCAATAAGCAAAATTGTCGGATTTGGGGCTCAGAAAATCTACACGTTACTGTAGAGAAGCAAATGCATCCACAACGAGTCACTGTTGGATGCGGTTTTTGGTCTGGCGGCATCATCGGGCCATTTTTTTTCGAAAATAAGCGAGGAGCCGCGGTTACAGTAAATGGCGAGCGTTACCGTGACATGCTCAACGAGTTGTTTCCAAAAATTGAAGAGGATGACATGGACGACATTTGGTTTCAACAGGATGGTGCAACTTGTCATACTGCTAAAGTAACACTCGAACTTTTGGCTACCGTTTTTGAATTCCGATATCAATTGGCCGCCTCGGAGCTGTGATTTAAGCCCGTTGGACTATTTTTTGTGGGGAGCCCTTAAGGAAAAATGCTATGCAAACCATCCAGAGACGATTGATGCTTTAAAGCACGAAATCGAAGTTGCCATTCATGAAATTGGAGCCCAAACAATCGGAAATGCGCTTAAAAATTGCATTGATCGAATGGCCTACTGTGAAGCCAGTCGTGGCAGTCATTTGAACGATATTATTTTTCATTCATAAATGATGATGTTCCATCTTCAAAATAAAGAAAAAAGTTTGAAAAAATATTGATAAGTTTTTTTTTATAGCCGATTCAAAAAACAAATTTTACATGGCCCACCCTATAGTTCGGAATCACTAATTGTGTACTATGAAGATTTCTTTTTGACTTTTTTCGTTTGGGATTGTGGCTTATGATCATTAATTTTGCACTCTCTCAAAGGGAGTATGCAAGAGTGGAGAAATTATTGCTGAAATACTCATTTTTACCACCGAATGATCATCTAGATGAATGCAATCTTTGCTTTCTGTGCATTCATTCACTCAAAGCCAATCGGACAAAGTGAATGCAAATGGACAAAATTGTTCCAAAATGATTACAATGTTAACATATTATATATTCACTTTGGCTCGATATAACCACCTTTTGCCTTGACGATAGCCTTCAAACGGTCAAAAAATGAGTTGCATGCTGCACGAATGTGATCTTGAGGTATTTTGGCCCATTCTCGTATAATCGCTTTTTTTAGCGCATCCATACTGACATATTTTTTAGTCCTCACCTTGCTCTCTAAAATGGACCAGATGGAATAGTCCATCGGATTTGCGTATGGTGAATTCGAAAGCCATTGTGTGGACGAAATGAAGTGTGGAACATGATTTTTTAACCATTCTTGGTTCACACGAGCTTTATGAGACGGTGCCGAGTCCTGTTCGAACGTCCACGGTCTACAACCGAAGTGCTTGCACGTCCACGGCTCTAAAGCAGCTTCTAAAACATTTTCCCGATAATAAGTCGTATTTACTTTGACACCAGGCTGTTTTTGAGCTGTTTATGAGCTGCTCAATTGGGAAATTTTTTTCATCAGGAAACACAATGTTAGGAAATTCGCCACGTTCGTGCAAGCGCAACAACTCCTTTGCTCTTTCGCACCGAACTGTGTTTTGCTGGGGTGAAAGATCGTGTGCTTTTTGGAACTTGTAAGCCCTGACCTTGAGCTTATTTTTCAATATGCGTCGAATGCTGTCTTGCAATATTTTCAGTTCTTTGGCCATTTTTCTTCCACTTCGACGTGGATTTCGTTCAAGTTGAGTCTTCACTTTCCGAACTCCAAGGCGTTTTGCAATGCTACCAGTATCATTATAACATTTTATAGTGCGATACACAAACATTTTATTCACTTTGAGGTGACTGAGCTCACGAACAATGGCTGATTGTGATTTTCCAGTCAAATATAACGCAATCACATTATTACGTTTGAATTCCATCACAGAAAAAATTCAGCAAAACTGAGACGCAAATGCTTTTGATGGCTTATAAAAAATATATTGAACTGTCATTGGAACAATTTTGACGTTGATGTCAAGAGCTTTTTTACAGATACAAGCAGTATGAAGTTGGTAACACTTCATATCGTTCACCCTGCATCTTTTATACTTCATGAATAATCGCAGTTCCTTCTTTCTGACACGGACTGAACCACAATACTCACTATTGGGCTCAAATTAATCAATTAATAACAAGTGGGAGCTATAAGAGGGATATGGGACAGAAAATTAGAGATTAGACGTAGAGGTTAGAGATCTTAAATCTTAGAGCATCTTTTGTACCCGTTCTATTCTTGTGCTAGCAAATTGGAGATAAGGTATCCAAATAAATGAAAGATTCTCCAACCTAGATCGAACAAATACGGTAAACAGTAATTTTTCCGTAGTTGCGTAAGAAATCCGCCTACGGGTTACTTCTTTAATTTATGTAAGCAGGGCCGTGGAGAGAGTATTCGGGCCCCGGGGGAAACTTGAGATGCGGGCCCCTTCAAATTTTTTTTATTTATCAAAATGCGTATTATGTTATAGTGATATAACATTTAAACATTGAAAAACTCATTCATAAAATTTTTGATAGAATTAATTATGAAATATTGATTAAAATGAATTTTAGAAAACTCTTCAGCAGATCTGAAAAAAGTTAAAATTTTTTATTCATTTTGTGAGCCTTGCAAATATAATATTTGAAAATGACTGCCACGACAAGTCGAACGGAGTATTATTGCTATCTCCACATTTAATTCTTTATCAACGTAAGGACAAATTGCTTTAAAGAATAGCTACGTTTCAAAATTAGTCTTCATTTAAAATACAAGTATCTAAATTTAATCTAATCATCACTATAATTATTAATTACCTTATAAATCAGTAGCATAAAATGTTCCATTTTAATAAGAGCTCAATAATATACACTTTTGTATCACCATATTATATTTATTCTTCGTAATCGTGATCATAACATTCGATATGGTGACACCAAAACAAGTCTGTGACGGAACTCTGGTAGAAGTATTATTTACTATATTTTTTCAAGCAGGAAATTTCTTGAAATTACCCTCGAGTCCGGGCCCCTCTGAAAACTCCGGGCCCGGGGGAAAAAGTACCCGATACCCCCCTCTCGTCGGGCCTGTATGTAAGTACATTTTGTCAAAAAAGGACTGGGACTTGTTCAATAAAACGCAAAATAATTGTTTAATCATCAAAATTTATTTTGTCGCCTTCAAAATAGACTCCATGCGAAGCAATACACATATGCCAACAATTAGTCCAGTCATCAAAGCACCTTTTAAACGCATTTGAAGAGAAAGAGAAAGTCACAGGAGGCTACATCCGATGAATACGGTGGTTGTTCGATTATATTTGCCGAGTTTTTGGTCAAGAAAGTATTCACAATATCAGCCTTGTGGGACGGTGCTTTATTATCCAGTTTCCTTTCCACAAATAGTGCCGTTTCCTACGCACATTCTCTCTCAAGCGTCGCATAACTTCCTAATCATATTTTCTATTTACCGTAGAACCATTTGAGATGAATTCCGAGTGCACAACACCATAATAATCAAAGAAAACGAGTATCATGACTTACACTTTTCACCAACTTTGACGTGGTTTTTTTGGGTTCGGCTCATGTGATGTTGTGATGCGCTGGATAAACGTTGGGTCCGAATTCACTTGATCAAGCATGTCTCCACCCACCTTTTTCCGATGATTTTATTGAAAGAAATTCAACTCTCTTGAAACGTGTCGAGCAGTCACGCGTCTCATGCCCAATTGATGGTGTAAAATGTTGCAAATTGATTCGTGAGACACGCTAAGGTCACGAGCGACCTCCCTCAAACTTAAGTGATGGTTTTCCAGTACCATTTCCTTAACTTTGTTTAACTTTGTCGACGTTTCCATCCGTTGAAGAGGTTGATGGGTGACCAGAACGGGGCAAATCTTCCACGACGTCTGCAAAAGCCTTATACCCCTCGTAGACCCGTGTTTTCGATAAAGCACACTCGACATAGGCTTTCTGCAACATTTTTATTGATTCGGCACACGAAATCCCGTATTCTAACTTTTTGGACAGCTTAAACAACATCCTGGTTTCTAAAATAATTTGCAGAATAGTTTCCGTACAATTTTGTTTTTAATAATGAAAGCAGAAAACACTAGAAAAATCGTAAGCTCAAGAATTTAAATTTTCATTACATTTTAACTGAAAGCGCTGGGTTATCATTTAATGAAGAATTTTTTTAAATTAATATACCCTTTAATTAAAAGTAGAAAAAGCGTGGTCTTGATCTTGAACTAATATTTAAAAAAGTGAACGCACAAGCAAATAAAAATGTATTTTTGTAAATAATCTTTAAAATCGAATATCACGAAAACAGTAAATAAATAGTAATGCCTTTAATATCTAGGATGATTTTCCCTGTAACTCTACTGTAGTGTAACAGTTAGTGCCTGCTTATTATACCAGGTGCGTAAAATTAATCACCCCAACGCAAGTTTTATAATTTTTGCAAGTGCCATCTTATGTGATCATCCGTATCATATTTCACACTTAAGGACTAGACAGTTGCACTGTTCAAACAGACAATCAATGGCGCGCGTAAAGGTTAAACTAAAGATTTTCATCACTCAAAATCATTTATTTTTTATTTAGTAAAAATGTTTTTCAAACACAAAATTTATATACTAAATATTATATTATATTTTCATTAATAAATTATAGTGAGCAAATCAAAACTATCAAATAAATTTTACTTAACTGGGTAAGAGCTTCCATATGCAACAATTTAAATCGACTGAAATTCGTCATTTGACGATGACAATGTGCCATTTTGATAGATTTTCAAATGTTGCCTTATTTTCACCCCAAAATAGAATGTAGCCAAAAAATATATATATATATGTAAGTAGTGAAATGGTCATTCTCCTTGTTGTCAGCAGTTTTTTGCGCTACAATTCAAATGTGCAATTGTATGTACTCGTACTATATATTGATTTTCAACCCCGTCTATCATTGAGGCTCATTTCTGCAAATCTTTGTTTTTTCTTTTGTCCCTTACACTTTCACTTTGAAACTGCAATGTACTTAGCCCTGCAGAGAATACTAGAACTAGTGAAATATAGTTTTGTGATTCAACACCAATACCAAATAGTGAAGTAGTATAGAAACAAAATTTACATGAATTTTGTTTTTAAAATTGGGTTATTTGAATTTAAAAATGTCAAGCAGAATGTAAACAAACTGAGAAAACAATAAGAAATAAAATAGTTCAGTTAGGTTAGGTTTTAGGTTAGGTTTGGCAGCCGCATCGCACATAGAGACAATGATGCCACTTAGACCACGAAATGGGTCCGTTGTGAACCGCGGGGGCTGAGCTACATTTTCCTCTCCATATTAAACCATCCTGAGCTTTTGACAAAGCGTAAAAGGTTGTTCATACCTAAAATGTATAGATTATCTATATTCGTTAAGAAGTAGGACTTTAAAAATTGGTTCGTGCTTCTGGCTAGAGTTGGGCATGTGCAAAAAAGGTGTTGAATTGTTTCCAACTCCTCCCCATTTCCGCAGCTACGACAGACAGAAATCATTGTGTAAACGCCTAATCTCTTTGCATGATTTCCTATGAGACAATGCCCTGTGAGGGCCCCTTCTAAGGTCCTGATTTGAAGTCTATTCAGTTTTATAATACTCTTGGACAGACGTAAATTTAGCCTTGGCTATGTTTGCGTAGCAATTTCACAGGTGTTAACGCTAATCCGTCTTTGATTTGCAGACCTGATTAATGCATCCTTAATGAGAAGCTTAAAAGTTGCGAGAGGTATCTCCATAAAATTACTTATGTCTGGCAAACAGGTACCTTCTCTTGCAAGTTGGTCCGCCCTATAGTTCCCTGGTATATCTCTGTGGTTCAGTTTGACATTCAAAATACCAAATCCCCAGAAAACAAAATTAAATCAGCTGTTCTACTGCTCTCAGGTATGAATTCCCAATTCACCTTGACAAGTACGAATCACTTCGCTACTCATTTTGAGAGTGACCGTATCTATTTGTAATCTACCCTCAATCCGAATCAAGAACGTTAGCCAAAATTCTCTCCCAATGAGCAGAAAAAGTTTACGAGCGCAAAATTTCCCATCACTCGCAAAAACCGGTAGATTTACTTTATATGTTTTTTGCTGGTAAATTTTCATTTTATCGCGTCTGACTATAAACTACAAATTTTAAGAAGACGCAAGGGCAGAAGTGTACAAAAGGCCAGATTTACTAAAATTTAAATTTGTTTTTTTACAAAAAGTTCAATCATGTTCTTTAAGGTCATATGTTTTAGTGACGGGTAATTTTTGCTGAGTAAAGTTTCTTGAGCACAAAATGAACGTCTCTCTTGCATGGAGCTGTCACTTTGATCTCTGAATTTTTCAGTGATGGATGATTTTTTGGTGGTAACGAATGCCTAATTTTGTTATTGAACGCAGCTAAGTTTTATGTGTAAATGCATTTTCCTGCTGGGTACATTACGGATTGTTGTGCAGTTACACAGCAGGGATACCCGCGCTATTTCAAAAATATGTAGCAAATAGAACAATGAAAAAAGAATTAAAAATATAAAACTGGGTAATCAAAAACACACACAGCTACAAATATGTATATGTATATGTACACAAAAAGGCTCAAACAGAAGCAATTTCCGATTTTGAAAAAAAGTGAAATTTAAACAAAAAAAAAAACAATGACAAAAGGAAAGCTTTAAAAAAGCTTTAGAAAATAATAAAAAGTCACAAATTTAGCCGCAAATTGAAAAGTGCGCACAACAAATCGTTCAAAACTAAGAAAAAAATCAAAGTTCACTTTTACCAGTTTTCATTTTTTCAATTTACCACCCGCAGTCGTCACCAGCAGCTGTTGTTTTTCCTACTAGCTGGTTGTTATAAAGAAAAACTCAGTTGGTGTGCCACTGTTGCTGTCACGGAGGTGAAAATAAAAAGCAATCTCAAGTAAAAAAAGCAAGAAAAAAAATTTATAGAAAAATGGCGTCCGCGTTTGTTTCCGCTTTGTTGCTACTGTTGATGTCTTCGACGCCTCTACAGTCGTATGAGTGACAGGCAGCCAGCCAGTTTGAACGCGCCATTGCCTCTGCTACTTGATGTTTGTGCCTTCCTACTTCGAGCGCTTGCTAAATGCGCAGAGTTTCCAGCTGTTTGACAGCTCACAAAATAGCGCGGATGCAGTTGATGGGTAACGGGTGTCGGGTAGCAATGGAAGTTGCAATTTCGTCGCTCTACATGAGCTCAACAGAGCTGCGACTACTTACGAAATGTTTTATGCACATACAAAAATTTGCTTGATTTTTCTCTATAAATTATTAGGCCACATTATTTTTGTTTTTAAAATATAAAGATTTGTGTAATGAATTGATTTAGAAATAAATTAATAAAATAAGGCCAACAACGGGAGACCTCTTTCTCGATGGTTTATTTCTCGCTTGGAAATATACCATACGAATTGATGAAAAACTTCCATTTCAAATGAGTTTGAATACTAGCTGAGACGTCCGTCAGCAAGCGCTGAGAGTTGCTTGCACACCAACCTTAGAATTACCAAAAGAGTTGGAAAAATGTTCACAATTAGTATATTGCCCAAATAGCTATGGAGACCAACTTCCAAAATTGATTTAAAGTACAATTTTCAAACCTCAAATGAGCCACACTTAAATGGGTTAGGGCAAAAGAGTTCAGATTTTTTTATCGTCATGTTTTGCTTAGCTAAATTTATAACTTATAAAGAAAAAACAATACTATGTATGGTATATTTCATTCCACCAAACAGAAATGTTCCAACTGGCGCGGAATATGGATCCTACCTTGAAGGTGCCCTTGATGCCACAATAGCGAAAAATCAAGCCGTTTTTCGTGGTAATCACTCATGTATCGATCACATTAGTGCAATGAGCATTATCATTGAACAGTCTGCCGAGCTTATTGACTATGTTAAAGCCTTTGATGAACTTAGGAGAGACGCAATATGGGCTGCACTGTAAGCTCGTGCTAGCCCACCAAAACTAACCAACATACGTCATCTGCAGGGCACTCCACGCCGGACAGCTGAGCCAACCTTTCAAACAGTTTGCGGTGTTAAGCACGGCTGCGATCTTTCTCCGCTTTTATTTATAGTCACTCTCGACATGATCCTCGAATGTTGTGATTTCGTCAAATGTGGTATACAATGGGGACTAAATGAGAAGCTTGGAAGCTTAGCTTACGCAGATGACGTAGTTTTTTTGTCCGCTAGCCACAACGAAATGCAAAGCATGTTTAACATCAAATTCACTGTTTAGCACAAAGTTGGCGTAAAAATCAATAAACAAAACTCGAAAACTATGCGCTTTAACATTCAATATGTGCAATCTTTCTATATCGATAACGAAACTCTTGATGATGTGGGGGAATTTGAGTACCTAGGCAGCGTTCTTATGCCTGAAGGGGGTACCTCGACGGATGTAAATAATCGCCTAAGCAAGGCCAAGCGGTCTTACGCTTCTCTTTCGAAATAATGGAAATCCTCGACAAATAATCGAACGACAAAATTGGAAACTGTTAACGCTTGGGTGAAAACAGTGCTCCTTTACGGTAGCGAGACGTGGCACACATTCGCTGCCACGAACGATTTTAATCAAAGGCTTTGAGAATTTACGAAACAAAAAGGAGAAGATAACGACATTAAGCACAAGAAATGCGGGTGGAGGCATACAGTTAAGAATGAAACATCCAAATCGCTTAGCGAATTACGATACATGGCCCGCAAAAGTTCCTAATTTTATAATGTAAGTTATATTTAATTAGAAGACACCAATAATAATAATAACATCACAATAATCCATAGCTCCAGATAAGTCTTTTTGAATAAATAACCAGCTAGATAATTCACTCCAATTTGAAGTGATTCTAAACTACGGCTGATTGGACCACCGTAAAAATGCATGCGAAATGAGGGAGGAAATATTCTGCTCAAGACGAATTTATTACAGGTGATGGCATCTGCATATAATTAAAAAATACATGCATGTGGAAATATGCTGCTTATGCAAATATAATTAGGAATGTAAATAAAGAATTTCAGGTTTCGCGTCTAAATTATTCTCAATTTACTCTCAATTTGGCTTATTAATTTGTGGGTCTGACTTTTAACCAAGCAAGTTGCTTGATTTTCAAGATGCCAGCATTGATAACAATTTTCTCTGGCCAATGAGGTATTTTGCTTGCGTTGTGGTGTTGTGTATGCAAATGCAGTAAATGCATGCAATAATTGAGATAATATTTCTTCCTATGTGCAGTGCCGGCTATGAGGATTTCATACAAGTACTTGAACCAAATATTAATTCCAAACTGGCAAGTCAATTAAGTTCATATGCTGCTGGCATAGCTGACATAAGCTGAAATGAAGCCACTTGGATTATCGTGGAACGAACTAAGATCCCTAATGCTCCAAGTAGGAGTTGAAGGATTATATATATGTACATATATATTAGGCCGGGTCGATTTGTGGGGAGGCAAAAAAGTCGCCCATTGCTCTGTGAAAATCATATTCTAGGGATCAAAATAAGAAACTTTGCCGAAGGAAGCACACCTCTAAAACGAATTTTGATGTCCCCCAATTTGGGTCGAACTTTTTAGTTTCTTTTCTCATTTAAAGGCCAAAAATGGTGATATTTTGAAATGATTGTATGGGGAACCCCCCAGGGGAGTTCCAGTGGGTGTGCCACTGGCATAGGTGGATCGGCCATCTAAAGTTAGTGGGGGTCGGTCATACATTTGAACTCGATTGGAGCACTCTAAATGGGTCAAAGTGGGATTTTTCGTTCGACCCAAATTGGGGGACATCAGAATTCATTTTAGAGGTATGGTTCCTTCGGCAAAGTTTCTTATTTTGATCCCTAGAATACGATTTTCACAGAGCAATGAGCGATTTTTAAATCGACCCGCCCTAATATACAATATATATATATATATACATGTTGGTAAGCACATAACTCAACAATGCACGGATCAATCTTAACAATTCTTTTTTAAAAATGTTCCTTGAAGTCCAAGGATGGTTTGTAGGGCGAGAAAAATTCGAATAATTTCCGGGAAAATCCTAAAACAGCCCTTTTCTTTTTCCCATACAAATATTGCGCGTTCGTGTGTGTGCATGTTCGCGTTGGAGGATTACACAAAAGTGATAATATCGTGAACCCGACCAAATTGAAAAGTCAAAAAATGTAAGTGCTATAGATTTGATTGGGCTCGCAATATTCTTTCTTTTGTTTTAGAGTTAGAAGGAGTTAAGGAATGATTTCATTCACAAATAATAAATAAAAATAGTTAAGTAAATTCTAAGAATAATCATGAACAAATCCAAAAATATTTTAAGAAGAACAAAAGACAAACATTATTAATCTAGAAAACACATGTTTCTCACATGGTCAATTGTATGTTGCCTGTTCCAGTGTTGTAAAACCATCAAATTTGTTCGTATATTCAACAGGTAATCTAACAAAAAACATTGCATATCATAAAGCACTACAAAGAAAATAAAACAGATTTTTGTTAATAATATGATTCACTTGATTTAAAATAAAGCGATTACTGAAAATACTTACATGTATACGTTTTATTTCATTATTCTTTATTATATCGGTTATGAACCCTATGTTAATAATAATAATAATAATAAGAATAATAATAATAAATAATTAATTATCTCTATGTTCTGTCATTGAAGCACCCACTTTATAAATATTTATCATCTTTAGGTTCCCACTATCCCTTTAGATTATTTTTCAATCAGGCAGAGTAAAAACGTCTTATGGTCGAAATATAAACTGCCACATTCAAAATCTATTTGACAGAACGAAGTCTGTCGGGTCCGCTAGTATATATATATATATATATATATATCAGATCATTGCTTCCTAGCTGTATTCGATATGCTCTGTTCCTACAGTAATAAAGGGTAAAGCTGTGGGGGTAAAGCGTTTTTGAAGCACAACACAAAATTTTTCACGTTTTTTTTTATATATACATATATATAAATTAGATATTATTTGACTCAAAATTTTCAAATGGTTAAGTAAACACGAATGTAAACAAAACAAATAATTTTGACATTATTTATGTCTACGACGAAAAAATCAGATTGGTGGTTGCCGTCACCTGGAATAAATCCACCTAAGTCGCTCTCATAATTTTGCTTCAGATGGACAAATCTTGTAATATATGATATATTTCTTGTAACGCTTATGTATACCTCCAGATAATAACGGCATATTCCAAACGAGACCTGACAAAAGCGATAATCATTTCTTATGTGCTAGTGTGTCAGTGTCAAGAAAAATCCAATTCTTCACACACCCGACTTGAAGCCTGTCGAGATCAGACTAAAGTGAAAAGAAATCAGCCATTCTTGCTACTACGGAGGGCCCTTCAGATCATCTTCATACAAAAAGAATCTTGAATGTAGGAACAATAGCTAATATCTATAATAAAGATGATAAATAATAGAGACTTAAGGGGGGCCTCTTATCAGTCGGCTTAAAAAAATCGATTTTTTTTTACTGCAATCGATAGATATATTATAGGAGAATATGCCCTCAAAATTTTATAGCGGAATTCGGAGTTACAGGCCTGTGTACCGTTCCCCGTCAGGCGAGCTCATCTACCTTCTGAAAACTTTGAAACACGTTTTCTCAAAACCATGTTTTTGAAAATGGCGTGTAAGATTAAAAAAAAACGACGAAAGTAATCGTTTCAAACCGATAATCTATATAAAGATAATTAAAATGTGCAACTAATTATTATAACTAACAAAATACAAAAAAAATAAATTCATTTTTTAACGTTATTTAACACCTTTTTTGAAAAAAGCACTTTTTTTCAATAATTAGTTGTGTGTTCATTTTTTCATATTTTTAAACAAGAGTAGTCTATTATACTCGTATACGGGAAAGCCTTCTGAATAAGACAATATTTTACTTTTGTGTTTCAGGTGAAAACTACGACCGCAATCTTACACGCCGTTTTACTAGCGCGCAACGAGAAGCTGTGCGAGATCCCTCATATGTCTGCCGTTTTGTTTTTTTTATTTATGTTAAAAAATTGTTTATAACTTTTCAATCATGCCTTTAAATAAATACAAAAGATTATCCCTGTGTGTCGCTTTTTTCGCCTCGAAAAATAATTGAGAAAAAATACCTTTTTTTGAAGCCACTGATAAGAGGCCCCCCTTAAGGATACTTTCCTGGAGAACACCTGAAAAATCATGAAAAAAGCAAAGATTCTTAACAACCATTTAGTGATAGTGGCTTACCTCTAACGCCATATACTGTAGATACATCGATACTATCAACACTATTAAGAGAGCAGCTTTACGGCATATTCTTATTCAAGACTGGTCTAGTGGTGCATTGCAGCTAATGACCTTCCTCTAATACCGTTGTTGTCACAAGGCTACCGGGAACTGTGTGTTTTGCAGTTTAGTCTGCATTTAGTGTTTTGCATTTTAATTTTCCAAAATCGGAATGAGGTTCATGGACATACCATATTTTAGCAGACTGGCTGAGCTAGGTTATGTTAGTTCAGGCAATTTGCGAAGATTTTTAAATGCGATCGGTTGGATTTGAAACGAGCGGGGTTCTACACCTAAACACTTTCTATACTTACATATATATTTTTTTTCAGTTTGAATTGCATGTTCTGCTAATAAAAAATAAAAAATTTTTTTGCAAAATAAAAAATTTTCAACTACCTTTTTGCAACTGTTTCTACATGAAATCGCTTGTGTAAGTAATGACGATCATTTTGAACCCAAAATTATTAAAATCGGTTCATTTTTGACTAAGTTATGAGCATTTAAAAAAAAAATTTTCTTATATTATTAAAAAAAATCGATTTTGAGCCGAAAAACAAAATTGCCGATAAAGCTTGAAAAAAAATTTTTTCGGGCGAACAAAAAAATACGTGTCTCATTATTTTGACCAGAGAGTAACATATTTGAGTTACATCGAAATCGAAGAACATGCCCCGAATAGCCCTTTTGAATTGAAATGGAAAGAATCTATACAAGAATTTTTTTTTTAATTACTCATAACTTAGTCAAAAATAAGCCGATTTGAATGATTCTGGGTTCAAAATAATCGTTATTACTTACACAAGCGACTTCATGCAGAAACATTTGCAAAAAAGAAGTTGAAAATGTTTTATTTTGCAAAAAACAAAAAGTGCGAAACAGGTTTTTTACTCAAAAATTCATTACTCAAAAACAACGCATTTTAGCTACTAGGCATTCAGCTCTATTAAAGTTTGAGATGTCCTTTTGATTTGGAAAAAGTTAATATATAAAAAAAAAAAATACACTTTTGGAAATATTGAATTACGAAAAAATTTCAATTTTTTTTCTTTTTTTCTAAATAAAAAATTTTCAACTACTTTTTTGCAATTGTTTCTACATGAAGTCGCTCGTGTAAGTAATTACGATCATTTTGAACCCACAATTATTAAAATCGGTTCATTTTTGACTAAGTTATGGGCATTTAAAAAAAATTTTTTCTTTTATAATTAAAAAAAATCGAGTTTGAGCCAAAAAACAAAATTGCCGATAACTCTTGAAAAAAAAATTTTTCGGGCGAACAAAAAAATACGTGTCTCATTATTTTGACCAGAGAGCAACATATTGCAGTTACATCGAAATCGAAGAACATGACCCGAATAGCCCGGTTGAATTGAAATGGAATGCATCAGATATTAGTGTTATTATAGCCATTCCGAAGAGCTTCCCACCAAACCAGGCATCCACACGTTAAACTTGGCAGATCCAAAACGTTGTGCATCCAAAGAGCGACAAGTGGTTTGAGTTCCAATTTTTGCCGAACATAGATTTGCAGGACCATATTTCCCAAATGTTTAACCAGAAACTAGGTTTCTGGCATATCATGGATGTTATTATGGCTGTCAAACAAAATTAAAAAAAAAACAACAATTCAAACTGCCCCGGTCACTCTGTATGAGATTATAGGAATACTATATGCTTTAATCGATTTTGTATAGTGGTCTATTATGAGTATGTTAAGAGTACCAGGTTTTCTTAGGTTCGTAGCTCCATCGCCTTCAAAATAAAAGTCACAAACTGTGTGAATATTAGTAAAGGCTTATTAGTGAAGCCTTGTAAATTTGTTTTGGATATAGACTTTATTATTGGTTTGTAATGCCAGATTTTGAAATAGATAACTGTTTTGTGCAGCCTAAAAGCGTGTGCGAGCCACCAGCGTTGAGAATTAGCTAAGTATTTGACATCCTTGATTTACATCAAGTTTGATTAGTTAGGTGCATGATTCAATTATTAAATTTGCTCAGTTTTGATATTCGGTTTTTGACGCTTTCTTTCGAAAGGTTGCATTTAAGCAGGTGAAGAAAGTATAAAAAATTAAATACGTTTTGGTAAAAATGGTAGCAAAAAAGTGTGATTTTTCACTTTATGGAAACAAACTGTGAATGATTTAAAAAATAAATTTAAGTGTGTAAATGGTATATTATGGTATAATGGTATAAATGTATATAAATATATTTCGTATAAAAATGTAAATTGCTAAGGAAACCAAAAAAGGGTTCCACTTAATCCAAAAAAACATATTTTGTCAATTAATTTTTAAGTTTAAAATCGTTTGCGAAGCTGCGAAATTTCGTCAATATGACGCTATGATGTACCGAAGCATTATGACGCTCACGAAGTCTTTCATAGCAGAATTTTGTTGACAAAAAACAAAAACAATAAAACGCATCTTGACGTTGGCGCTGGTATTTACGTATTACGAATACTTCATCTACTCTTTTGAAGGTATGCTCATTGGAAACATGTTCCGTCAATCCCAGTTTCCTTATAAAGAAGCCTGCATTGTATTTCATCGCGCCCTCGTAGATTCCATCCAATTTTTCTCCCTATTTCGCGCGCATTGCCCCCAAAAAATGTTCTATGCTATTCTGATTTAAGCTGTATGTCAGGATGCATTCCATATCGTACTGGCCCTGGACATAGCAAACCCGGTCTTGCTGACAATCACAATCTTTTGAAAACAAAATGCTTTTCCTACAAGTTTTACGTTTTCTCCATTTTTACTCAAAATTCATAGAATTAACAACCCAGTGTCCCTTAGCCAATTTGTCAAGAAAAAAAACCTTTCATTATTGAATCACGAGTTAAGTGGGACTAAAAACTACATCAGTTGTTATTTGTCATATGTAGGTATGTGAGGAATATTTACTTCATCGTTGACTGCAAATAAGTTTTGTGAATGAGTGAGCAGTACAGCTATATGTTGAATTTGTTGACACAATCCATAAGTTAAAAGAAGGTGCAAAACATACGTATTCAAACGTCTCTTGCAATTTTCGCATTAGCTTTGAGAATGTGATAGAAACTTTGCTGAGTCTTACCCTTTTTTTGCGTTATCTTAATGACCTAAGTGACAGTTTACAGTGCGGTATTAAAATTGCTGATACTACGGTCAAGGTACTGCTGTATGCTGACGATATCTTTCTGCTTGAAATTATTGCTGATCTTTATGCTTATTGGACGCATTGGGGTCTAAATGTGAACCTGATTAAATCTGAACTTATGGTTTTCAGAGATTGTACAAGATTCCTGCTGGCTGTCATCGGTTTTACGGTTGTTTTCCAATCGAAGCCGTCAATTAATTATATAAATATCTTGGTATTATGTTAAACATAAACTTAGTTACATAAAACATTTGGATAAAAAACTGTCTGAGGCAAAACTTGCAATAAATGCGACGTGGCTGAAAAAAAAATTGAAAATTTTCTACGCTGCGTCCAGGTCGATAATGTTTTATGGTGCTTAGATTGGGGTGTTGATAGATATGAGCCAGTAGAGAAACTTCTGCGATCCTTTTTAAAAAACTTAATTTTTCTATCTCCGAGCACACCGACTATATACTTCACCTAGAAACCGGATTGTTACCGCAATTTTTCAATACTCTATATCCATATGCGCCCCACTTTTACTGTACGGTGCCTTAGTCTTCCGGCATATCGACTCCCTTGCATCTTGGCTAAGGAAACCATAAGGCAGGGAGCGAATTGGGTTAAGAAGTGGACTCAATTTTTGCCATTCATCTATTAAGGGGTTCCGGTGGTACAGAATTTTCAAAAAATCGATTTTTTTCGATATTTCGAAAGTGTATGCTTTTAAGAATATACTGTCAAATTTTTGGAAGGATATTCCCAGTATTTTCGATTCTACAGCAGGTAGAGTCAGATTCGTCACGCGGCGGCATCAATGGATAATATCTCTCTCTCACTCTCAAAACTTCAAACATAATTAACTCAAAACCACTGTTTTCGGTCTGGTACTGTCGAAAAAAACAAAAAAATCATTCGACCGAATCGTCTGAAATTTTAATATGTTGTTCACAATATCAATGGCTATCGCTCGTACTAGAATCATATTATTATTTCGTATTCTTTTGATTAAAAAACTGAAAAAAAACCGATTTTTAGAGGGTCAAATTCAAAACCGCTCCATTTTGTCAAATTTTGTTTTTTTTTATTCTAATATAGTACGCGACATACCTACAGTCATATTGATTCATAGTTTTTTTGGTTTTTGTGTTTCAGATAAATAGAAGAGCCAAAATGGATTACACCTTCCAAGTCCAATTTTTCGGGAGGTTCAACTTCAGCGCCATTTTTAAAATTATTAAAACTAAAAATTTTTAATTTTTTCATTTTGGTATGTAAAAGAAGTGAAATAAAAAGCTTAAAAAATTTAAGTATAGTTTTTAATTTTTTGATTGTAAAAAAAAAATTCCTTAAAATACCGTAAATTTTTGAGCTCTAGACCACCGGGACCCCTTAAGATTATTATTAATAAATAAATTGGTTCAGAAGGAACTGCTAGCTTTTGCTGAATGTGCTCAAAAGACATTAACACATGATCTTTATTCGCATTTGGCGCCGCTAGAATCAATTTATTTTAATGATGAGCTCTCGGCGTATCCTATAAGCTTGATTTTTAGAGCTGGAGGCGGCTTACTAAAGCTTAATGCGAGAGCCTTTATCAATTTTTACTGTTTGCAATTTAAATGTGGTTGAAGCTACGTTCACTTTTATCGGCAAGTGTCCTAGTTATTCAAATAATCGTGTAAAGTGTTTTGGTGAGAAAGTTTTGAATTTATCGCAGGTGTTAAACAACTAAGAGGAAATAATTATTTTTTCTTTATAAATACATTTGTAATTGTTTAAAGTATATAGAACTAGTTCTGAATGAATTCGCTTAGTTTAAAATTGAAGTACTTTGCAGACAGGCGATAAAACGGATGTCTTCAAAGTATTAAATTTAAGTTTTAGTAACCAATTTGGCCAAATAACTTCAAAGTAAAGTATATAATTATGACACGTACCGCTATTTAGGAAAACACTCTTTAGGTTAGGTTTTTCTGGCAGTCGGCTTAGAGTAGCCAACCACTCAGACCAAGCAGGTCCGTTGTGGTACCACTGTGTAACACGGGAACCTTACTGTTTACTTTTCATGCAACCTTTTAAACGCTTTTACGAAGCGTAGGATAGGTTTTATTCCAACAGCGGATAATTCCGTAAGAGAGTCAAAAGAGTATTTTCTAACAATCTTGCTCTACTCCTAGCTAAGGCTGGACAACTACAGAGGAAGTGTTCTACTGTTTCTTTCACTCCCTCGTCTCTGTAATTTCTGCAGTATTCATGCAAAAGTATGCCTAGCCTAGAAGAGTGCCTATTTAACAACCAATGACCGGTGATGTAAGCCACGATCTTCGAGACGTTCTCTCTTGAGAGATTAAGCAATTCTCCTGATCTTTTTTTTATCTATTTGCGGCCTGGTTTGCCTGGTTGTAAAACACGTACTTTTTTCTTTCGATGACCTATTGGCCTCCTGAACAATATACTTTTTATCCTTAATTTGCAAGTTGACATAGGAATTCCAATTTTGTCTCTGTTTTCAAGCAGAGGAAGATTAGTACCCTTTATGGCTAGCTCATCGTCCTTGCAGCATCCTGCAATATCTCTATGTCTCGGAACCCATAAGGGGCTGATCTTGAAGGCGGTGCTAATATCATTAAGATCTGCCAGGCATTCCGAGATGATGACCTGGCTGTCCGAGAAGCTGTTTATCGTTGTTTTTGTTGTGTGTTAAGGTACAGTTACCTCCTTTATGGCTAAGTCTTCTGCCTGGTAGACGCTACGGTAGTGCGGAAGTCGGAGAGATAATTCTAATCCTAATTCCTTAGAAAAAAGTAAATAGCCTACTTTACATATTTTCTGCTTCTTTAGAACCACAAATATGTTAAATACTGATTTGCTCCATAAAAAGTTCCATCCAAACTAAATTTTCGTCGCTTATTTTAAAAATACTTTCATTGCTCACTCTACTTTTTCACTGTGTAACAGCTGGCTACCCGTCGCTTGAGACATGCCGTCATCAGAAGCTTATTGTAGATTGTGCTACTCCGCCAACACAGCACGCGCAGTTGTTGTTGCTGCGCCTTTATCTTTGAGTGCAACAAATTCCCTTAGAGTTCACTTACATAAATTGCAGCGAGGACTCAAAGGCGAAGTGCGCTGACGGATGTGAGTCGCAGACTAAGTAGTAAACATACAAGCGACATGCGTTGGCGACATAAGAGCAATAACTGGCAGTAACAGCAACAGTAACAATAACAGCAACGGCAACAGCAGCAAGCAACAAGCAATACAAACATAATATAAGTAACACTAGCGAGCAGCGACTTCGACAAATGTCTCAACAACAATAATGGTAACATTGCCCGCAGCACAATGTGCTGCGCTGTTGTTATTGTTGTTGCTGCTGTCATTGGTGTCGCCAACTAATGACGCGTTGTACGTTTAATGTCAATGTTGCCTACATACACACGATCCGCTGTGTTTGGCATTGCTTGTGTTGTTTTCGGCTGTTGTAATTGTTGTTTCTCTTGCTGTTAATTGCTGATTTAATGGCCGTTTAATTAAATCGCACCATATCCTCTTTGCCGCGCTCTTGTGTCCTTAGCCATGCTGTGCGACGCTTAGCAGTCACTTTCAACCCCCTAATGTCGGTGCGTAAATGTTGGTGATTTCTTGTTGTGGCTGTTTTATTGCCATCAAGCGTTGTTGTTGTTGTTCCACTTAATTTATTTGTTTTTGTTTACACTTTTTGCACACGCTGTGCAGTGATGGGCGCACAAGTCCCATACACACATAGGTACGCGAACAAATACATGCATACATTCATGCGTGTTTTTGTATTCGCCACTAGTCGGCTTCTCTGCGCCATTTTTCCATTGCTTTGACTTGAGCATATTAGAAATTTACCCCGCCTCCTTATTGTTGCGGACATTGTGCTGTGCGCTTAGCGCTCCTGGGTGCCAGAGAAGCTGGATCAACTTGTCGGTGGCAGGAATGCTAAGAAATTCCAGCACAACTACTTTGTTGTTCTTCTCTTTATTTTGTTTTCCTTTAAATACCAATTTACTTTTTAAGTTTTTTCTAAGTAGTTTTATTTAGCTGCCACTTTCCCTTGTGTTATTTTTTTATTAATACTTTTTCTTTATGTTTTGCTGCTGTTTCCATTCAGTACTCCATACACTGCTGTCGTTGGTCGTTCACGGGTTGTCAACACTCACATTCCTTTCATCTTCTCCCACTTCTATCGGTTCTAATTTGTTTACCTGCTGCGTTGCTAGCGCTATCTTCGACATCTTCTGTTCTCGCAGCTCGCCTGCTGTGATTTGCTTCTAAAGCACTTTTTTAGTTTTCGTCTGCCCATTCCTGCTTGTAGTCTGTGCTTCAGCTTGTCTCTAACTTGGCGTAAATTTTTAATTATTCCATTATGTCGTTTGGCGCCATCCGGTCAAGGTGTAACCTTAAACACACCAAACAAAGTACAAAGCAGTATTTCACTTGCAATTTAAAAACTTTGAAACTTTCCAAGTTTACTTATGCGTTGGTTAGTGCCCACTTCTTGTTTGTTTTTTGATTCTGTCGTCGTCTTTTCTGTCCATTTCTCGGCTAAATCATCAAATGTTCATTAGATTCTTTCATACTCCACTGCATTCCAGTGCGCTTTTGATTTGCTTTGCATCGATTCCCAGCTCATTCTGCCTACTACGTTGTCAACAGCAACAGCTGCTCTATGCTCCTCTGGTGGAATAGGGCAGGCCGTTGGTATGCCTGAAATACCTTTTATGCAGGCCATGTCAATGTTTGCGTTTAATCAAATGGAAAATTCATGCCAATCATCCAAAATATTTAAATGTAAGCACATTCACACAGCCCAAAATAAATATGTATGTACGGTTTGTATTGGAGAGATATATACAATTTCATTTTTGTGCATACATACACATGCATTTTCTGGCAACATTTTATTTACGTTATTGACATGATTTCAATTTAAACTAAATAATTTTGCATACAAATTCACATGCGTTTTTTGCTAGTAACAGCTTATGTAGGCTGGACTTCCATAGCTATATAATCGCATGAGTTCGCACAGAATTTATCAGAAATTAGAAATTTGAATAGAGAGAGCATTTTGTTGCGAAGAGCATTGTTAATATTGCAATTTGTTTTGAAATATAAAACTACTGGTGGTCTAGAAATTAAAAAAAATCGATTTTTTGTTTTTTCGATATTTCGAAAGTAGAGTATCATAAGAATATACTGTGAACTTTTTATGAAGAAATCCCTAATATTACAGCTTCTACAGCCCACTAACTACATAGGTAGAGAGCGGTCTGATACGACTTTTTTCGGCTTGGTGTTCTCAAAATCGCCCGTACTAGAATCATATTATTATTTCAGTTGTTTCGTATTTTTTTGATTAAAAAACTGAAAAATAACCGATTTTTAGAGTGTCAAATTCAAAACCGCGCCATTTTGTAAATTTTTTTATTCTAGTAGCTACAGTCATACTGTTTGTAATATTTTTGGTTTTTGTGTTTCAGTTAAATAGAAGAGACAAAATGGACAACACCGTCCAGGTCCAATTTTTCGGGAGGTTCAATTTCAGCGCCATTTTTAAAGTTATTAAAGTTAAAATTTTTTGTTTTCATTTTTGTATGTAAAAGAAGTGAAAGAAAAAGCCTAGACAATTTAAATACTGTTTTTTATTTTTTTTATTGTAAAAAAAATTCCTGAAAATACCCTAAATTTTCGAGCTGTCGACTCCTTAAGTTAGTTTAGACTTAGACTTAACTTAGCATTCATAGAAACTTAGAGCTGCACCAGCCATGCTGAAAAGAGTTCAGAAGGTTGGCCAACATCAGACCATTAATCGGCTCTTAGCAAATTTGAAGGAATCTGCTGACGTAACAGCGGATGTGGCGGCAGTGTTGATTTTTTTTTTCCTACATGTATTATGAACACAATCTCTCAAAAATCCGCCGCATTGTGGTAAATCTCCTCCTCTCAAAAATGATGTTGGTTTTACCTAATTCTTTTGACGAAAATCAATAGTTAATTGAGTAGGTAATTTAAGTTCGATATTAATTTTTCTTTTGTTTGTAACTAAACTAGTAAAATAAGTCACTGAAAAGCAGGAAGATAGAATATTTATTCAATTGATTTACTTACTTATATACAGAAATTTTAAATAAGTTTCCTATAAATTGTTTAATCGGTGTTATGGGTTTGATATACATTTTTAGAAAGTACAAGCTTTGAGGTAATGCCACAAAGTAAAAACCATAATAATATTTATTTTAATATAATCGTACTCTCGTTTCCAAATGCCTCTTTTTTTAATGGTTTTCTGTGTATTCAATTAGACTTTAGTTTAATGCAGGCTGCTTGCTTATCTTATTAAAATGTTTGATTTATCTAATTTAGAGGCAAAGATAATTTTGTTGCTTCTTATTTGCCTTTTCTTGCCAGGCACAAGAAAATGTGTTGAAAATAGATCCGATAGTAATGCGGCTCTGTAGTAAGCAGAGAGTACAAATTGTTTGCAAACATACACACTGGCATACAAACATGCACTTGGAAAAAGCAACATTGTTTGGCTGGATGGTGAATTCAAGGTTATATTTGAGGATAATACTCTTAGAACTTTAGGTGAATATGGTCGACCTCATTAGTCAAATGAACAATCGTGTGAGAAATCTAAAAAACGAAAATATATCGAGCTCGTACAAGAATTGGCATTTTATTTTATCCACAATGCTTATGTCCAATACTTACAGTCAATCGGCATATCAGATGAAGCCTCTATTGTGAGTATTGCACGCGCTTTACCCACGAAAAACAAAAGGGAAATTCCTAAAAATGTATCGTATGTAACAGAATCAGCCCCTTTTTATTCAAAGGACGAAGCTCTGTGTATATAAATATATTGATTTGAACTTAACGAAATGTCAATGCGAATTATTAAATCCTTATCTTATCTTATCCATATAGATAAACCTCGACAAGGACCTGGCAACAGTAATGATGCTAACACCGCGCGAAGAATTTTTTCAAACTATGCATCAATCTTCAGCCCATATTACTGATATTAAGAAAGAGTTGCTAAAACGTTTAATATTGTAAACGATGTCTTCTGGAGTGGCAATAAATGCTACCGGATTCTGTCAATACACAAGGGATCCTGCTTCATTGCCAAAATATTTGTAAATAAATATAGTTACATGATCACCCTATATACGTATATATCTATTCATATATTATACCTACTCTTAATTCTAACTTAATCTTACTCTTATATTTAATTACTTATGCTAACTCTTATTTAAACCAACAACTGGTTTACATACTTTCTCACACTCTATACCCACACGCTTACTCACGCACTCAACATACACACAACATGCATTCCTACATTCATTGCTAGTTTTACTTTCTCCCATTCTCATTAAATGTATTATCTAATATTAGTTAAGCTTTAAGCTAAGAAGAGTCTTTGTAAAAATCGGAGTTCAATAAAGTTGTTTGACACAAGAAGATGTTTTTACTTCTTTTCTATATAATTGGTTTTATATGCCATCATCGCTTCATAAAATCCTTCTTCATGTTAAAGACTTTTCGCAATTTTACATATGGGTCAATTGCCTGAGGATGCACAAGAAACACGAAACAAATATTATAGGCGACACCGATTACATCATTCCAGGATGTGTTCTTGTTCAACAACTAATGAAGATTCATTATTATTCACATCAGATCCATATGCCTAAGACCGCCAAACGTCACTTTAGAAAAGGAATTATTTGATGATGCCAAAATGATATTGGATCTGTCTGGAAGCCAAATATACTATAAATAATGAGGCCTAATAAAAAAAATTCAATGATTGTCTTTATAAATAGGTCCTCATTATCCCATAATTTTATTTTTTGTTTATCATTTTCGGGTTTAAATTTTCAAACATTTTTGATATGAAACTTCCTATTAATTTATTTAAAAGTTTTTTTCATTGATAAGTTCATACATTTAATAATATGCGTACAAATTTTTATTATCGCTTAAGATAACAGAGATACACATTTTTGAGACAGAGAGCGCGTTTCTGTCCCACTGTGTGCTTTCAAATCCGTGATTTGGTGGAAATAATTCTCCGAATGCGTCGACAATTCAAATGTTGGTGAAAAGATTTCAAGAAAATGTTTCTGGCGAGGAAAGAAAAAAGAGCTGGTAGACTAAAACCTGGACGTTTTGTTGAGAATATTGCTGCTGTAGCACAAAGAGTTGCTGAACAACCTTCAACATCAATATTTCGACGTTTTCGCTTTGACGCTTTAACCATATGTTTTACATTTGTACGAATAATCATTTTCGTAGGCATATTTGGAGGAATTTTATTCAAATTTGGAGGAATTTTATTCAAATTTGTGGAATTATGATATGGCAACATGATTATCTCACGGCTCTCTTTGCATTTAGAAACTTAACTTAGGAATCTAAAACGTACAGTTGACGAAGTTTCCTAGGTTAAGTTGAGTTTTAGTTCACCATAAATACGTGGAGCTGCGTTAAGTTTTTGATACGAAAAATAACATTTAAACGTTGTAATAGGCTCTCTAACCATAAAAAGAAGCTCAGGCGCTTCGGAAATATTATTAAAATAAGGGGAAAAATATTTAGAATATTTAGAAATATTAAAAAAATTATATTTTGGACTTCAATTACAGTGCTAAGTTAGGAATTCTGCTTTGTGGTAGCCCTTAGGACATGGGAATACCATCGCTTTAGTGACTAATATGGTATACTTCACGTTACATTGTTATTTTGCAACTGACTTAAAAGATGTCCCTTTTTAAAGAGACGAGTTTTGCGTTTTAAAGAAAATAAGTACTTAAAATTAGCTGGAAAAAGTCTAGTTTTTTGTACTTTAAGTAAAAAAGACAACATATACAGGGCCCGTCATCTTTCGTTACGGATTTGATTTAGGTATTATTTGAAGAATGGTAACACTTAGCTGTCATCTGATTTGACAGAAAATTAGTTTTATTCTTCCGCTGAACGAAAATGGTTGTATATACGCTCAAAGAACGCTGGGAAATATTGCGACATTACTTTGAAAATCATGGTAATGTTGCAGAATGTGTACGAAAATTACGTACGGTAATGGGAAGAAGAAAAGCACCGAATGAAGCGTATGTGCGTTACTTTGCGGAAAAAGTAAGAGAAACTGGGTTGCTTATTGACAAACCAACGCGTGACCGACCAAAAACCGTGCGTACACCCGAAAATATTGCTGCTGTGGCCGAGAGTGTTTGTGAATCACCAGGAACATCAGTTCACCGTCGTTCTCAACAATTGGACATTTCGGAGACATCATTGAGACGAATTTTGCGTAAAGACCTTGGTATGACGCCGTACAAAGTTTAATTGGTTCGGAAGCTGAAGCAAACCGACCACCCAATGTGTTTTCGCTTCGCTTCATGGGCTTGGGATCGACTTGAAGAAGATGAAGACTTTTACCGAAAAATCATCTTTTCGGATGAAACTCATTTCCATCTCGGCGGGTATGTTAACAAGCAAAATTGCCGCATTTGGAGCTCAGAAAACCCGCACGCACTCGAAGAAAAGTCGATTTTGGTCGAGAGGCATCATTGGTCCATTTTTCTTCGAAAATGAGCGAGGAGTGGCCGTAATCGTCAATAGAGAGCGTTACCGGGCCATGTTGAACGAATTTTTGTTCCGAGAAATTGAAGAGGAGGATATTGGTGGCATTTGGTTCCAACAAGATGGCGCTACTTGCCATACAACAAACCAGCAACAATTGATGCACTGAAGACCAACATACGCTACGTCATAGCTGAAATACAGCAGCATACAATCGAAAATGTGTTGAAAAATTGGACCGATCGGATTGGGATGGTGCATGGCTAGCCGAGGCAGCCATATGAATGAAGTTGTGTTCCATTATTAACCGGAAGGATTGTACTTCAAAATAAAAAAAACAGTTTGGAAAAATATTGGGTAGTTTCTTTTTTATAGCATTTTTAATTCCGTAAAGTTATATGGCGGACCCTGTATTAAAAAAAAATCGTATTTTCCATGCTCTTGTTTGATCATGTGGCAGTAAACAATGTATTTTATTAAAAGAAAAATGCATATAATATTAATTATTAAATCAAATTATTACAAAGCATCGACTTAATCCCAATTATTTTATAACGAGTTAAAAAAATGTGAAAAACTCAAAATTTCTTTAATATTGCGGCTAATATCTGCATTTGCTAATTTTGGAATTTTGGAAACTTTAAATTAAATAAGAAAATACTCTTACGCCGGTTCACGTGTACGAATGATAAGAAACAAAATTTAGAACCGACACAAATTATTTACTAAAAATTAGGAAATAACGCAAGTTTTCTGAATTAAATAGTCCGATGTTTATACAATTTAATATAGTAGAGTTTTTGGAGCCGTTCTTTACAAATCTGAGGCCAGATTTCAAAATCCAAAGTGGCAGACCGAAATTGGCGAACCATTATTTTTAAGGAACAGATTCGACTGAGTCTCTTTATGTGGGGGTTTCAGGTTCACTGATTTGGAGGCCACTTTTGTTTAGCAAAAACTTTGTAACCAGCCTTATTATGTTCCTAATTGAGTCACTTTTGAGATTAGCAAATAAAATAAAATTGTTTTTTCTAACTTAGGCGATTCCCTTACAAAACCATTTATTTCGAAATCATGTATGTATATAATATTTCGCAAAATAAGTAAGTAAAAATAATCTAATGAAATAACTAGTTTTGTAATTCGCCTTTAAAATTAGAGATTTCGGAAAAGAAAATAATATTTTTGAATTGAAATATATATTAATACCATTTTATCAATAGAAATAGGAATATTTTTAAAGAGTCGGTAACAAAACCGCAATCGGCACTATGGGTGGTTCAAGACGAGCTTAAAATTTTGTTTAGAAATTGAAATTTGAAAGGTCGAGCCAAGAAGCACCGAGATATTTGGTGACTCCTAAAATACTCAAGCTAAAAAGCCCAGTGTATTTAAAGCCCTGGAAAGTGAAAGGGTAAATATACAAGGAGGAAAGGAGAGAAGTAACAGAAGGAAAAAGATAGGGAATATCCTCGAGTTTGAGAGAACGAATTTTACTTGTTCTCTTGACATCGGAACCTAAAAATCGTAGCCTTGCTCTAGCAAATGCGGGGCGCTCACAGAGAAAATGCTCAGCACCATCCGCCTACTCTAAGCAAGACAGGCAAATCGGGTCCTCAATGATGCCCATGGTGGTCATATTTTGACCCTATGGATTGTGTCCTGTAATAATATCGACCAACAACCAAACATCTTTTCTTCCAAGCTTTAGAAAGAAGTCCGACAGTTTTCTGTTTGGGCTTGTCACAAAATACTTTGCAGTTCTGCCACGTTTCAGACCGGACCATCGCTCTTTATATAAATTGATTCCGATTATTGGCTCTGGTTCCTATGGAGGAACCGCTGATCCAAAGTTGGCCAATTCATCGGCAATTTCATTCCCACGAACCCCGCAGTGTTCTGGAACCCATATAAGTACGAGCTTATTCTGTCTTGAAAAAGAATTAAACTTCCTCTTACATTCGTGAACAAGCTTTGAGGTTTGCTTTGCGTTCTCCAGAGCGTTTAGCTCAACCTGACTGTCACTAAAGACTCCAATATGTTTTCCGCTCCATCACCTCTCAATTATCCATTCTGCTACTGTAAGAATGGCAAAAATTTCCGTTTGAAAAACAGTTGCCATTCCTTCCATAGCGTAAAGATACCTATTGCTCTCGTTTATATACCATCTAGCTCCAGAACGTATTTCGTTCTTGGATCCATCGGTAAAGACGAGCATAATCCTCCAAAAGTTGTTCGCAGAAGAAGCACCTTAAAGCAAATGGTCAACTGTTTCTGCGGAATTATGTCGATGTCATGTCGCAATTGTACCACTAGTGAAACTTAAAACAGTAAATTCTGAGTGATACATAACCATTTGTTTGCCAGAATTTTTCGGAGAATTAAGGAAAATCAACCTCCAAAAATAAATCATTCTTCATCCGACAATGTTCGCTCCCACCTAATTAATGTATCATTCGCCTTACAGCTCCGATTTGGCACCCAATGATTTCTTTTTGTTTCTGAACATCAAAAATAAAATGCGGAGCCAACTTTTCTCAACGCCTCAAAAAGCTGTTGAAGCCTGTAGACAGCTTGTTTTGGAGTTATCCACTTCTGAGTGGCAAAAGTGCTTTGAAAATTGGTTCGGTGAATGCAGAAGTGTATTGACTTCCAGGGGGAATATTTTGAAAAATCATGAAGCTCTTTTCATCATTATTTTACTGTGTTTTCAATATTGGGCGCAAAATATTATATACTACCCTCGTACTGTGCGCCTTGAAATCCACTCTACAGCCTCACAATCACAATCATATTATGTACTTACATCCATGCCAACAATACGTAATGAACAAAAGCAATTTGTTTGTACTTACAAAATGGCAAAATGTTGAGATTTATGTGAATAGCCTTGCGGGCATTTGTTGTCTTCATTATATTTACTTTGAACGACTTCATTTACTTAGGCACAAATTGTTAACTTGCTTTTCCCTCATACAAACATTCACAGATTCACTAAAAATGGCGTAGCTGTGAGTGTTTTTGTGTGTGGGAATAGAAAAGGCCGGCAAAGTGACTATTTGACTTACTAATGTTAAGTCATTACAGAGATACATACAACACACACATACATATACAAACTTATGCTTATAAATATATGTGTAAGATGCTCATTTTCCCTTAAGCCAAACAGACTGAGTAACTGAAGAAGTGCAAGAGTGAGGTGAAGTTAAGAAAGAGTTAAGGAAATTGATTTGCTGGTCATAGGCTAACACAAAATGTTTCTTCACATTTTTCGGTTCGTTTTGATAAATGACCGACCGTATGGATGATAAATATTTTGAAATAATTAAGCAAATATTTTTCCGGAAGAGTGCAATTTATACTCGTATTCTATTTTACCTATACAGTATTTTGATATTGAACATATTTACATATTGATATAAATTCGTATCCATAAAATACACTCATGGACAATAAAATAGGTGAGTGACATTTGGACTAGTTTTGACTATTTTACCGTTGTTTATTTAGTGTCATTAGTTTTTTATAAAAGTTTAACTTATTATGTAACAAAAGCCATATAAATCGTTTTTTCGTAATTCATAATTATAAGTTCTGCAAACTTTTAACAAAATTGGAAGCCTTTAAGTAGAATTTGTGGACTAATTTTTGGCATATAGTTTTATAGCCTATTAAGTTTTAGTGCAAGTTGCAGCTGTATAAAAAATACAGTTGATTTTTGAAAATTTTTTTTGCTGACAGTTACACTTTTTCTTCCATACAAAGTGTCTCCAACGAATTTGTTACTTGAAAGCAAAAGTTTAGCACCCTCAGCGAAAAAGAAAAAATGTAAAAAAACCAACGGTAGTTTGTGGATAGTTACAAATTGGACTTTATTAAAATCAAAAATAAAAAATAATAAATGTATCCGAATTCAATGGACTATAAAATTGAGTACCAAAAATTATTCTAAATATTCTGATTAAGAAGTCAGAAATTTAGCAGAAAAGTTTGAGAAAACGATTTGTTTGGTTTGCGTTTCATAACGAGTTAAACTTTTATAAGAAATCAGTATAGACTAAGTAAAGAAAAGTAAATTAGCTAATACTTGTCAAAATGCCGCACACCTATTGTATTGTCCAAGGGTGTATTTAGTTTATAAGTATTCACATAACACATATATTTATTTGCATGCATACATACTTACATGCTCAAATGAACTTGTTACCTTTTTCGCCCACTTTGGCTTGGGCTATGGGCTGTGTGGTAACGAGTATTAAATTTGAAATAAAAATCTTTTTGTTTCAGTAAAGGAACAAAATATCAGTTGTTTATTCATTTCGTACATTCAAACAGTTTTCATTTTAATATTAATTTTCATTTATCTTATTTTTTTTAGCTATGTTGGTAGTTTTCCACGATGTGTTACTCTATTTAGGTTTTGTTGTTGTTGTTTGCTGTCACATTAGCATTTGTATTAGATATTTATTTTGATTCTCGTTTCTATTTTCATATAATTTAATACTTCTTTTATACGATTTGAGTTACTCTGACATTTGCTGGTTTTCCCCAAAATAAACTATCTACATATGTATGTATGTAGTCGTATGTGTCTGTGCTTTGGTGTATGTGTGTGTCTTTTTGTGATATAGCACCGAGAGCTGTGTAGAGATGAGAATTTGTGGACTAAGCGTCAAACTGTAATATGAAATTGGAAACTTTTTAGTTTGTACTGAGAGTGAAGCGTATAATACCACATCGTACGCCATTTCACCCAGGAGAAAAAATTAGGTTTATTGCTTATTTGAGTTAAAACTCTTAAAATCCCATTTAGCAGACGATATAGTTTGTACTATTTAAGGTTCACGCTCAAGACTTGTTCTTTCTATATTGTGGGCCAAAAATCGTGAGAGGATGGCGGCATTTTGTCGCATAGAATTATTCTCCCCAAACACTGCGAATGCGATTAAGTTTAGTATGAACTAAGGTCTTAGAGTACTGCGGACTCCATGCCATTCAACTTGTATAGTCGTAGCTTTGTTTACCTGCCATTGGGCAATCGCCACACTCTCAGAAAAGCTAGGTTTAAAATTTAATCGTCATGGCAGAAGATGTGGGGACCTATCAAAGAAGAAGATTTTTGAGCACTTTCTATGTAAATATCCGGGTTTGGCAGCCAGACGATTAAAATCATTGGGTGCTCCTTTCTTTGACCACCTGGTGCAGTGCTCCTACCTAAATCCCATCAACCATCTCCATTACAGCAGCAGCCCTGGTTGGCTGTAGGTAGCTGCTCGTTGGAGGTCTCATAATGATTGCAAAACGGTGCTTTAGTGCTACTTGAGGAGTGTTAGACTGGTACTTTAACCATTTCACCTACCTATCCAAGGTGTTAGTTTGTGTTTTGTTAAATATCTTCTCTTTGCGATCTTTTTGCAGACCGCTAATAGAGCAGCTTATGCTGATCTACCACGTAAAAAGTGCTCCCATTGAGAAAATCAACAAAGCTTTGGAACGCACACTTCTTGTTGTGACTTCTCCACGAGAAGGGACATAGATATGATAGAAAAGTAGGTATATTTAGTATTCGAAATGCCAAGTATAAGCAATTAAACTCATTTTGCATTTACGATTGACATAAATATGTCATTGATTGAAAAATTACTGGCTGAATCGCGCACGGTAAGGAAGTAGAAAGCGGCTAGTAAGAGAAACATTTGGTCGTTCCCACGACAGTCGGTTCTAAGCTATCGGAACGACCCGGATTTATATACAGCAAAGGACTGTCACTCCACCAACATGTTGTTACAACAACAATAAGAAACATTTGGCGTTATTCCTGATAGAATAGAGAATTTGATATGCCGGTTGCAACTATCACTTATACATCGACGGTAGTACATACAGGTAGAAGATTGTTGATGTGGTTTTCATCGATTCTTACCCCAAGGTCCTTTCATATGCCTGATTTTGCTAGGCCTTTGCAGATAGAAGTGTTAGCTATCGTCTTTTGGAGTGTCATGTCGTAAGGATGACAAGATAAGTGCCCAGCAATTATTTCAATTGTTCCTTTGCTATTTTCGCTCTGGCGTATTTCACAATCAACAGTAGACCGACTACACAGTGATCGGATTTTAAACATTTTTTTATGCAGAGGTTTTGGTAGCTAATCGTACTTAAGTAAATTCAATGTGTACCCCGTTTGTCAGATAGGTTTCAGTTTTCGAGAAAACGGCTTTTGAAAATTTCCTTTGGGACCGCTGAGAGCTCATTTAGAAACAACTTTACATTATAAATTTTGAAATTACATTTTAATTTGTTGGTTTGGTTTTATTTTTTTATTTTTGGTTTTGATTTTTTTTTTAAATTTTTTTTTTTCTAATTTACCTAAATTTTAACTTTTTGTGAATAGCTTTCTCAGTTTTAAGGCGATTCCACTAAAATTTTGCACATAACTGGTTTTTAATATATTCTCAGGTATTTCTGAGAATCATCAAGATCGTCTCACTTTAACATATATCTGATTGTGTAATGTGAGTCAAATTTAAATGGATTTCCAGCCTCCTCACAAGCTCTCCAGGAAAATTTTCAAATGACGTTATCTCGAAAACAAACAAAGCCATTAAATTTTGAAGACCGCAATTAACCAAGAGTAACTGTCAAAACCTTTGCCCCAATTTCGAATTTGCACAATGTAATGCAGATCTCTTCTGAATAGCGTCACCAAACAATTCTCGATGGGGTTCATTTGGGTTTTTGCTACCGAAATATCCTCTGAAATATGTTGTCGATAATTTAGTCAGAGAGGTTGATGATGACTTAAAAGGAGAATAAGATTCTACCCCCAACAGGTTTGATAAATAAGCTGAGCCGTTTCTACTGGACATTTGTCCTTTTGTCACCCACGCCAGAAAGGTTGGTAGAGTTAATAATGATTGCGGCAGAAGCTGTAGCAGAATTTAAGTAACTTCTGTGTAGATTCTCTGCTTTATTGTGGAAATGGAGGACTTTTCCGGGAGTATTTGAGTAGAATACTCTGCAGGATTTGTGTATCCACCGCCTCCACCATTCTTAGCTCTATTAGCAGAGTTAGTATATGGCATTAAAACGGCTTTTTGGACATTGAGCCTCCTCACGGCCATCTTAATCTATCCTAAAAGAAGAAGGTGCTCCTACATATATACATTTGCATGTGTGTGGGTATGTCGGAGTTTAAGAAAAGATTTGGGCTTACATTCTGATAAAATTATTTTCCCTCAAGATGGACTGCATGCAACACAGCGTAAAACAATCAAATTATTGTAAGAAAACTTCGGGATTCGATTGTCTCTTGAAATTATGGTATTTAATGGCTTCCAAGAAGTTGAGGCTTAACGTCACCCACGATAAAGAGAATACAGAAGGTGGTGCCTTTCGAAACTGTCACTTTTTTTGTCGATTTTGGCAATGGAGTGCCGTGACATCAAATGCATAAAAGGGCAAATGTGCGTGTGCCCGACTTATTCTATATTTTCTGCTTTCCACTCAATCTCGCTTATTCTTCTTCTTATTTTCACTTGTTTATTTTCTAACCTAACGTCGCAGCTCTTGGGTAGTCACAATCTTGCATTCCATCATTCTTGAGAAGTTATTTGGAGTTATTTGAAGTCATTGGTCCATGTGAACAAACCAGGCTCTCTTTATGATTTAAAATGCAATATTTAATGCGCTATTCATGACATACGACCCAATGGTGGGAAACTTGCTCGAAAATGGGTTTCTGACCCGTTCCTGCAATAGTAGTTGTAAAAGTCATTAGAAAGATGTGACATTTAAAACTTAATTGTATTGACTGTATTTTATGTTTAATAAAAATTTGAATTTTTTCAAATCTTTTTAAATCTTGTTTTCAAAAGAAACTTTAAAGCCCTGGCTCTCTCTTTGCTGGTGTATTTTGTGTGCATTGTGAATGTTTCACTGTAAGTTTGGTGAAGAAGTCCAGTTACGTTGCCACCATAATTACTTAAGATCGCATATTCATCATCAACATCTTTAGTTAGGTGACACATATGAAAATCATTGAAATTTTCTAAATTTAATAGTAACACATAATTTTATTTATTTTTGTCTTTTTTAAGTACGAGTTTCGAGAACTTTTAGTTCTAGTCGATTCAACATTCCCTTAGTTTAAAATGTTTATTATAATATTTTTCTTATCTTTTCAAGGACGACAATGACTTTTAGAGTTGAAACTACATTTAGAGCTGATTTTTTTCTGAGTAACTTAATTTTTCAGTATTTGCTTAGATTTTTGTATACGAGTATTGCATTTGATTTTGCTTTCTCTCAGAGGATAAGTGATTTAGTGAGACATTGTAGTTAGTGAGTGAGTGAGTGAGTGAGATGATCTGCTGAGCTGTTGAGATATACAGTTACAAATACAAGTTACAAGTAAAGTTAAAGTTACAGTTATAGTTACAGTTACGTATACAGTTACATACAAATACAGAGTTACGTATACAAGTACAATTATTATTAGGTATGAATGTATATTCGTATGCATGTACGTGTATCGTAGTTTTCATTGTTGTATTGCACGATAAGTGTGTACAAAAGTGGACAAAGAACACTTAGAGCGAAATGAAGACATATACAAATAGAGTACGAGTAGTATGTATTAAGTTTTTCTTGTTCCCATTGTTTGTTGTTGTTGTTTTTTCCTTTTTCACAACTTACTTTCATTGTATTATTATTTTTCTATGAGTTTTTAGGTTTTCATTTTTATTTAAATTAACTAAAATACAATTAGTTTCAACAATGACACAATCACAAATCATTTTCGTTTTCACATTTTTTTTATTTTTAACGTAAAATTTCATTTACATATCTTAGTTTTATTTGCTATGATTTTTCAATTAAGTTTGCAACGCTTGTATTTGGTTTGCCTTTTTGTTGAGAGATGGGGGAGGGATTACTTGCTCGATTTAGGTGCGTAATTTTTGTTTACTTTCTTTATATCTTTAATTTTTGTTGTTTATATGCATATTTTCTATTGTATCTTCTGTCTGGTTATTGCAATCAATTTATTTAAAATCTATTCTAATCAACGAGTGTTGGCTAAATCCTACGAGTACTTCAGTTTGTGTATGTAAAAGTTTTCTGTTCGTATTTGTATCTGCCCTTTGGTGTCCTCAGAGTCACAGTGAAATGGAAATGCAGTAAAATGAGAGTAGATGGTGATTATCGTTTCATTCTGTCGTTGTAGACGTGATATGGTGTTGGGGTAAGCTTAATATTTGAAAATGTATAGGTTTTGGAATTGATACCCAGCTGGAAAAAAGTGTAAATATTTTCAGGATTAAAAAAAAATTTATTTTTGGAAAAAGAAATTACGTTGAGCAAATATTTAATAAAAAAGCGCTCAATGTTGTTCAATGATTACGATTAGCAAAAAAATAGTTCCTAGAAAAGTAAATCTGCCCATTATTATTTCTATAATTTAATAGATGTGCTCTTGACTCTCCGGTTTTTTTTATTATTGCTACAAAAAAACTAGTTTTGCGAGAAAGATTAAAATGTTTAGAAACAGCTTGACTAGTTATGTCCAACGCCTCTTTCTTGCTGTTCCGGGGTTTGCCTAACACCTTTGTCCAGTAATGTTTGCAGCGAGTCCTCAAATAATTCTCATTGTCGAAGCCACCGTTTTTGAACCGTTTAAATCAATCTATGCATGCTGTTTCCTTGGCGCATGTGCGAGGTAGGGGTTTCGAACTCAAAGAAACTACGTGCTACAGTTGAATTTTTTTGCAAAATATAATAGTGAAGCAGAACGTTCATCAAATGCCGTTTATTTGGCACAAAGAGGGATGTGTAAATATCCATTCTATGAAAGAAACCAGCTTCTGATATATAATATACACACATAATAAATACTAAAAAGGTCACTAGCACCACCCACTTGTCAAACCCGAAAACTTAGTTGCGCAACTAGTTTTTAAAATTTTTACCAATGCTGACCTTTAAGTCACACGTTGCGCCCACTCCGTTTTCAATATTGACAAATTTAAACATTTTTTACTATTATCTCACGAAAGGCTCGTCAAATATTCGCCTTGAGCGTTATATCTTTTCTGGATCTAAAAAAAACTCACAGAAGATATTTGAAGGTACTTAATCACAGCTTCGAAGCCGCTAATTCGCATCGCTTAAAAAGCTTACGAGGTCATATTTCCGAACACGGCGCCCAAAAGATTGACTGTTTGATGAGCTGTGTGACATGGGGCGCAATTTTGTTGGAACGAAAGGTCGTCTAAGTTCATATTGTCAGCCAACAAAAAGTCGGCAATTACGACTTCGATCCGAAAAGAGCATAAGTTTTTAATACTTCGAAACGTTTTGCGAGCGAAAAAAACCCCAGTGTCCACAGAGATATTTACTAGGAAGATTTGAAAAATTAGCATATTTACTTTCACCATAGCCACACATCGTTCTTTTCTTCTTCAATTGATTATTAGTAGATATGGAAAAAGCTTGAACAAGTTCTGCTGTGTGTGTCTAACTTTGTAAGACTGAATGACTATTTTATCAGAGCGATTTCATACCAAGTGATCAAAATATTATCCTACATTGTCTTATATTAAAAAAAAAATCGCTTATTTGCATGCTTGGAATTTATAAAATTTAAAAATTAAAAAAACGAACAAATTTTGAAAAAAGTGTAAGTTTGGAATTTATTCAAGTTTTTCGAGTTTTTTTATATAAAAAATCTTCGCTTCTTTTTAATATAGAATTTTGTTATTTTAGTTTTTTAGGATGACAAAAATGTTTAACAAGAAAATTAAATTTTTTCCAAAAAAAAATTTTTAAATAGAATTTTATCCCTAGAATTTTTTGCAATGCTAAAAAGATTCGAAAATTTTTCACTTTTCCAAAAAAAATATTTGTTAAGAGTATATTTTATCCCTAGAACTTTTTTTTTTTAATGTTAAAAGGAACCGAAAATTCTTCACTTTAAATAGCTATAAATCAAAATTTTCCAAAAATGATAGATTACGTCACCGGGAGCACTGCTCATTTCATACGTTTTCACACACTCGCCCAATTAGTGGTTGTTCAGACGGCAACAAAGTAACATGAACAGTGGTCGCATTGATTTTTTCGTGTATCACCAACACAATCTCAGTTTTTTTGTACACAAACAGTCGTCATGCCCCGGTTACGTCAGCCAATCAGCTAAATCTTTCGGTTTCGCTAAAAGCCGGTTAACCATCTGACCTTGGCCACATATCTAAATATCTTCCCACCATGAAAATTTTCCACATTAGGGGGGGTAGGGTCACAAAATCGAAATTTTTTTTCTTCACTCATCTTATAGTAAATCATTTCAAGAATGTTGTGTCAAAATTTTAAGTGGATCGGAGCAGAACTCTCAAAGTTATAGCCTTTGTAGGCACTCTACCTCGAATGCGGAGCATAGATAATTTTTCAGAGTCATTTTTTCAAACGCGTTTTTCCCGAAACGACTTCTTAAAAGTCGGTGCCAATCACAACTCCGAAACTATTCAACCGATTCTTTTCAAATTTGGCACACGTTTTCTAAATCAAAAATACCTCCCCCCCACACTGTTTTTTTTTTATTTATTTTTTTTAATGTTGTTTTTCACTTACAAATATGGCGAAATTTTTCGCCAAAAATGCACGTTTTACGTTTTTTTGCCACCAAAACTACAAAAATGAAAAAAAAAATTTTATTCATGTGGGGGGGGGAGCATTACGTCATACTTTAACTGAAAAATTCGACTTCTTTGGTTTCAGATGATTCTACGACGAATGCCGATTGGCACCGCAGAGCACCTCTCGAAAAACATATCTCCAAAAAAACTCTGTCATGGGCTTATTTGTCAATATTTTATTATTAATATTTTTTAAAACCTTATTGAAAAGATGTACAATAACATGCAACTGATTTTATTAAAGTATCTTAAGCCATATTTCTGTAAAAAATTAAAAAAAAAATTGTTTTTTCATTTTAGCGCTAAACCCTACCACCCCCTTAAATAAGCATACAAATAAACCAATTTTCTAAAAAATTTACGACCATGTCCAACCAACTAGGATCACTTGACATGGAATCAGTCGCTCATTAATCGACGATATATTTATTTGAATAAAGGAAATCCCAGTATTGAAAAAATGTGAATTCACATAAGTATTTAAATATATTTTTCAAACTCTGTGCGTTATTTGAGTGATTTTCAATTCAAGATAATAACAAAGAAAATATAAGAAAATCTAATTAAAAGCGAAATTTCACTTTCTGAAAACGATCCCACGGCAACTTCATATACTCGTATGTACGTAGAAATGCTTGCCTGCTTCAATTGTTTTTAGTTCCTCTTATCTTGTTTGAAGGAAATTTTAATCAAATCAACACTTTTGGATCTTTCTGTGTGCTGCTTGAAGAATGATTATAATTTGAACATGGTTTTCAAGGTTTGATCGAATTTCATGCGTTATTTAAACGAAAATTCCAAGCAAGAAAAAAAAGAAAGAATGTTTTTCCGTATTTGGTAATTTTGAGCGCACGTACAAGTACAAACAGGAAGGAGTAACGCATATTTGAGGAGATTTGCTATGTCGTGTATTTGTACAGATTAAACACCCACACACAAAATCTCACCAACACAGATAGAAATTGAAGAAAATTTGAAGTTTTTCAGCCTCTCAATGCAGATACATTTGAATGTATTACTCGCAGTTCTGCTATGCATAATTCGGTTTCTGTCTAATCCGATTTCCTCTCATTTTTGCTTCTGCTTCCTGCATTCAATTTGGAATTGCGAGCTAATTAAAATTAGGATTTGGATCCAGGTACTATTTGAAAGAGTTCGTATGAAAAAAATTGCTATTATTTCAAATAAATTTCAAAGAGGAGCTCAGAAAGAATAGGTATATGTATATAAACATTTGTGAAGTTAATATTTGCGGTTGCACTTGAGAACTTGAAAATAGTTTTTTTAAAGTGCGTTATGAAAGGCTAGAAGTCCCTCTATGGTTGGGGATCGGTGTACCTGTAGTGTCGGAATGTTCCAAAAACAAATATTTTCTAAATTTACTAGTCTTCCGCGAATAAATTAGTACCAGGTTAATGCAGCTCAATGACTTTCGACAATTGATTTTATCAAGAATTTTTTATTTTTGGTTGTTCTTCTGTCTTAAGAGCACAAAGCTGCTCACAGCTCCTGTGAATGAAATACTTATAGAACATTTTGAAGTTCATCCCATTAGTAGAATTAAACGGAAATCGTTGATGGTACGCCACAATTGTGGCGCTTTGTGTGAAAAGATGCTCCTTGGCAAGCAGGGTATGAAAATATTCGAGTATACGAACTGAGGTGAAAAAGTGCATAGAATAAAAACGAATGGATGTGTACGAAATTATGTTTTTTGATATGTTTTCCTCAAAACCCAATACACTTCTCAGATCTTTCATAACATTTCTTTAAATCATCAAACACACAAAACTATTTTGTCCAGGCTTTTTTTTTATAGACTGTAGACTATAGTGGTGGTGTTTGAGCATTTCGATGCACTATTTGTATAAGATAGTCATCGACATAAGACTCTTGCGAGAAGTCGTAAGGTGGGGTCCATTTTCTTTTCTAATGGCTTCATTTAGTTTCTTTGAAAGTCCGGAAGTAGTATCCTTCAGTGAAATTTGTCCACCTTTTTGCCGAAACAGAGAGGGCGTTATATTTCCAGCCCGTCGTTAAACTCTTGACTTGAACATCTTAGGCGGTGAGGTATCTTAGCAGATTACTGCTTCGGCTCAATTTCATATTGATAAATCTATTCTTCGTCTCCTCTAAGAACCCACTTCATAAATTCAGTTGCTACTGCTGGCGCACTGTTTGGTATCTGAAGTGATCTCTGAGTTATCTCGGCACTAATTTGCGATAAGCTTGTTTTGGAGAATACTTAGAATTGCCGTAGTTTGATTCTCTATTTGTGTTTTCTTCATATGAAGAAATTTATTACCAAGTTTTTCGATGTTTTTCGACACTGGTCAGGAGCACCATAAATACATAAAAAATATTTCAATATGTGTTCCAGTGTTTTTCTTTCCTAATGAGGGGTATAATATCCTAGATAGTTGCTGTTCTTATAGCCGTGCACTTTTGCCCCAGGCTACTATAATTTTGTTCAGACAGCGGTTGTATGCAATAGTATAAAGGAGTCCAGATGGATGTAGACAGATATACACCGAATTGATGATGGCACGACTCGATTAAGCCACGCCAGTTCGTCCCTCTTTCCATACGCACAATAGCTTAAGCAAAAATTAATATATTTCAATGAAACTTGGTGTACCTATAATGCTTTCTTTAAGGAAGCTTGGTATTGAAAATAGTCTAAGTCGGTCAATAACCATGCCTATCTCCCATATAATGGTAATTTTCAATTTCCCAAAGAAAATATATATTTTTTTTTGTTATAAGCAAACCTAATTACTAAAATTTGGTACAAATGGCGAGCTCAAGATCAATCGGAAGAAAAGTTTGAAGAAATGGGCGGTGCCACATCCATTTTTGGATAAACGCGCGCATCTCGAAAATGGGTTAATGTAACTCACTCAAACTTAGTACACGGATTGCTACCCACCTCATACAGTTGCATATACGAAAATAGCAGTACCAAAAATATATTAGATTTAAAAAAAAAAATCGTAATCTATGATGTGATTAGAAAGTTTTTATTATTATTTTGAAATATTATTCTATTCTTTGACTGAAAACATATTAAAATCAATTCTATAACGAATAAGTAAAAACATTTATAACAAAGAATAGAAATTCAAGGTTAACATTAAAATAGCAGTGGCCATATAAGTAACGCATTCTTACCGAGTTTATAGAAAAATTAAAGAATAACTGCATTGATTGCATTGCGGTTTTTTTATAACGGCAGCTACTTCGGAATCTTCCACAATTTCCCAAAGTGGTTGATTGTTACTCTGCTTGACATTGTGTACAGTTCTTTTTAAGTTTCCCTGGAGATTTTCTATGGGATTGTGGTCGAGGGACTGAGCTGGCCATTCCATTACCATAATTTATTTGCCCGAAACTGATTCCTAGCCTTCCGACTCGTGTGCTTAGGATTATTATCCTGCTGGTAGACCCATTTTATTGGCATTTTCTCTCTACAATATGGCAAGATAATATCCTGCATTATTTCCACATAAATATTGGTTTCCATTATGCCATCAATTTCCTGTACAGGGCCTAGGTCATAATATGAGAAACATTCCCATACCATTCTTTTTGAGCCCGGTTATTTAATGGTTTTTAGAGTGTATTGAGGCTGATTTTTGGTGCCAGGTGGACTTCTAACAAATTGTCGTGAACCCTATTTTAGACTTGTCAGTCCATAAAATGTTGCGCCACATGTCAGTTATCCAGCTAGCATGTTTTCTTGCAAATTCCAAACGTTTTCCCTTGTGTTTTGGTGTCGGGAGTGGCTTTTTTCGTGGGCTGCGAGCATTGAATTTGTATGGCTAGTTGGTTGAAGCGGTATGGTTTGTTGGTTAAAGCGGTGATTCATCCAGAATCCAACTAGCGTTTCGGCGCCATTTTGTTGCCACATATTCGCTTCCAACTTGTTTAACGGTTATTTACAGCATGGCTATATCCATTCTGTGCGGTTGAAGAACCTTATTAGGTTGTTGACATCTAAGCCAGACAGTTCGAGACTCTCGAACAGCGATTTGCACATTCTGCTAGTTTGCCCGTTCTGCTAATTTTGCACGTCGTCTGGTCTCTCTATCTACAATTCGAGATGCGGAGGTATTTTAAGGAAATTTCATACTAGATTGCACCTAGTGGTGTGAACACCGATTCTGCAAGATCGTTATTCATGGCCGGATCATCTGCTCTTTCGCCACATTCAATGTTCCGATGTGCCAGGACCCAGATTAAGCTGTATGGCTGATTTCATGAGATTCTCTTCGTGGCACTTTGCAATTCTGTCTTGCAGGGAATTTTTCGTTTTCCTCCCTCCTTTTCTGGCTTTTCTAGAAATTTGATTGCATTTGAAATCATTTTTACTGAAAATGAAAGAATATTTTGTATTTCTCTCTAAGATTTTCCAACTGATCTTAATTTCGGAATCTGCTTTCGGTTTTCTGTGCTGCAGTGATTGGCTCGACCTACTATAGTGAGTAATTCGTCCCTCCGTTGGAACCCGACGACTTCAGCTTCTTAAAATTTAATTTTCAATCGATTTATGGATATAACCTTTAAAGGATCCTAAGGATCCTTGAACAGGGCGAAAACAAGGCCAGACCCTAGTGCGCAATCAAAGGTTTTAAACAAGGTGTTCAACGGAGGGATATGCACGAGACTCGCCAAAATTAAAAAAAAAACTTTCTTTGATCTAAATCTGTACAAAATTTTATTAATACTCCTTGTATAATAGGGCGGGTCGATTTAAAAATCGCTCATTGCTCTGTGAAAATCGTATTCTAGGGATCAAAATAAGAAACTTTGCCGAAGGAACCATACCTCTAAAACGAATTCTGATGTCCCCCAATTTAAAAATATCACCATTTTTGGCCTTTACATGAAAAAATCAGCTAAATAGCTATGTTTTTTCTTCATTTTTATTTATTTATAATAATATCTATTTTTTTCTTAAGAAATTTATTTAGTCAGAACATATGTAAATGAAAAAATTAATTTATTGTAAGTGAGTTATAGAAAAGAAACTAAAAAGTTCGACCCAAATTGGGGGACATCAGAATTCGTTTTAGAGGTATGGTTCATTCGGCAAAGTTTCTTATTTTGATCCCTAGAATATGATTTTCACAGAGCAATGGGCGATTTTTTTGCCTCCCCACAAATCGACCCGGCCTATTGTCAAAAACTGAAAGCACTGCTATTTCAATGTTGTAATGTTGCGCTTAAAAACGTAAAGATTCATTATTGACGTAGTTGCTAAATTTATTCGTATTAACTTTACATATCTGAAATCCCTTAACACTTCATAGATATTTGGTATTGAAATTTTCTTTGGTATGATTTAAAGGGGGAAAAAATAAATGGCTTCAAAATAAATTTTTAAGGGTACTGTTATTTTCATGTTCACAGCTAATGTTATTGAGAAAAAGTATTATTCAGAAAAGTTGTCCACTCGTCGTAGCACTAAATTTCGGTACATCCGTCTGATGTTACAAGTCATAAGTCTCTTTGTCTATGAGTTTGTTGTACTTCAAAAATTGCTAAATTGTGCGCAAGCATATACCTAAAGTTCGGTTTGAACTGAATGTAGTCTTTCTTGCTTGCTTCCTTTCTCTTTGACTTCTTTATCTCCCCATATCTCACAGGTTCATAAAACAAATAAATTTAATAGCTGTATTGAATAAAAAATTCCTCCATACTGCGAACTTCTTGACTTCACCTCGCAAGTCTGCATGCATTTGTATGATTTTTTGGATGTGTAAAAACAACTAAATTAATGACTAAAAGTAACAGTGCGTACAAAAGTACAAATAAAATACTCATAATAAAAAACAAATTAGTGTGCGCGTATAATATTAATCAATATAGATTTACAGTTACTTTGGATTTTGCCTTTTCCCGGTTTATTGCACTGTTATTTTGATATTGGAAATAGTCTATGGCAGGAAATGTACTGTGATTTTACATTCAATTAATACTAAATATTGTTACGTAACAACGAAGTGCTCCTTTGTCTTCGCGTCTCACACTTTTTCGGTCTTTTGTTGTCAATAACATTTATTAAATTTACTTAAACTTCAGCACAATTGCGTCTATTGTGTTTCCTTCATTTATTAATTTCCCAACATATACATACATACACAAAAATGTAAATATATATATATGTATATACATAGAATTTTGCTTGTGTATGCAGTTTGACTCTTAAATATACATACATACAGTAAATACCTAGTTTGTAAATATAATATAATACAAATATATATGTATATGTACACTCGTGTGTAAATATTGAAACATTTGCGCACAATTATCGCACATCATTCTTTAAGTGATGGTGCTATTGTTGTTGTTCACCACCAGTTTCGCATTTCGCTATTCAATCAGCTCATTTCCAGAACTGAACTTTTTTTATTTACTTTTTGTGATTTTTTTTCGTTCCGCCACTTAAATTTTCATAATTTGCTCTAATACTTACATAAATGTGTGTGTAAAAAATATGTTCAATATATTCGCTTAAATTTAAAAAATACCCACACATATTACATATTTAAATATCATAATAATACATACATACTATATTCAATACAATAACAATAAATGTACGAGTGCGTTTGTATGCGTTGCCTCACACACACACACACACACACACACATAATTTGTGGCGCACATGAAACGCATTCAATAAAAGGAGAAAATTGACCCTGCCCAATTTAATTAATTTCATTAAATATACTTTAATAATTTTTTCATCGCATTATTTAATTTTTTAAGTTACAATTGCAATTGCATTTGCGTGATTCGTTTATTTACATTCACATTCATAACTATTTTTGCTTTTAATAACTAGCTAATTTCAGTTTAAAATACCCAATCGATTTGATAGATTTTTCTATTTTTTATTGACTGACTGTTAAGCTATTTACATACATATTTGAAATTTTCCGAGTGCATTGTCCTTCCGAATTCGAACCATTGCTTCTGTGCTGCTCGCCTCTTGATGCCAGTAGTATTTATATATACTTGCCAAGATCTTCATGAAAATCTTGTAAGTATGCGAGTAGTTGGGGGAATGAGGGCCGTTGTTTGGGATCCTCCAGCCAGCAACAGGACATCACCGTGAAACTGTGAGGTAGAAATTAAAAAAGGACGGAATATATTTATGAGTTAAAAATTTTATAAAGCAAAAATTAAAAATAAAAACGAGGTTGTCGAAAAAGTTTGGATATATTTACAAATAAAATATAACTCTACTGATTTTTCAGTTACTATGTAAGACGCATCGGCGGCCGCTGTAATCGAATGGGTAGGTGCGTGACTACCATTCGGAGTTCGGAGCCGTAGTTTCGAATCTCCGTGAAACACCAAAATGAAAAAAAACGTTTTTTCTAATAGCGATCGCCCCTCGGCAGGCAATGGCAAACCTCCGAGTGTATTTCTGCCATGAAAAAGCTGCTCATAAATAGAAAAATATAATCTGCCATTCGGAGTCGACTAAAAACTGTAGACCCGTCCATTTGTGGAACAACAATACGCACGCCACAATTAGTAGGAGGAGCTCAGCTAAACATCAAAACGATATAAAGGATTTTCCAATAACAGGTGATTAACGATTTTTTATGGTCGGAATTGGATGGTATTGATCTGGACCACGTTTATTTTCAACAAGACGGCGCTACGTGCCACACAAGCAACGAAACCATTGATCCGTAAAAGTGTCTGGAAAGTGTTATCTCTCGAAGAGGTGATCACAATTGGCCACCGAGATCTTGTAATTTAACACCTTGTGACTTTTTTCTTTGGAGCCACGTGAAAGAGAAGGTCTACGCCAATAGCCCAGGGTTGATTCAAGACCTCAAAGATGGAATTCGCGAGGCTATCGAGGACATGGCGCAGCCACTTTGCGATTCGGTTATAGAAAATTTCATGAAAGGGAGGGGTCATTTGCTGTTATTTTCCACTATTAACAACATAGGTATGCTCCTCTTTATAATGAAATAAACATCCGATCATTTATATTAAAAAATAGCATCTGGGTACTTATTTGATTTATGTTAGACCCAAAACTCCAAATGGCGCCGGTTAGTACGAGAAATAAACAACTGGTGCGCTTTGTTAAACTCTTCCAAAATCGCCAGAAATGGCGCTAATCAAGAAGAAGAAGAATACATAAAATTTGCAACTGCTTTTCCGAGCAGTTTCTATAAGGTTTCTCCCTTTCCACTAGAGGACAGTAGAAAACCGGGCAGATTACGACAATGAGCTAAGTGTCTTTCAAGAAGCGAACCCAATGATGTCTCTACGGCCGGTGCCTCTACCTTTTTGAATTCTATCCTCTAAGCAACTACTTTGCCAGTATTGCTGTGACAACAGTATTGCAACAGACAAACAATTTCAAATAACCCCACAAAAATACTGCCTCGGAGGCTAGTGGGATATCTTACTTTACCTTCCCTTTTCTGAAGGTAATCTTACCACAAAAACTTCTTTCAATAAATAGGGCAGTAAGGTATGTGGAATGAACAGCTAAAAACAAAGTCTACCGGGCCATAATAACCCATTTTTAGGAATATAACGACTGAAGAAATGTGGCCGATGATATACTCTGCTCACAGTGTACTTTTGTGGTAAAGATGTTCGGAAAAAATCGGACTTTAAGAAATATATCGAATGTGTTTTTTATTGATGTGCACACAAATAATAGTCACCAAAGTATACTGCGAATGGACATACTGATTGGATTGTCCAGTATGAGTGAGGACAATGAGCGATTATTCTTAATTGAATTCTGATACATTGCGCCTGGAAAAATATGCTACAAGAAAATCTCTTTAAATGTAAAAGTTTCCCTCTCTCCCTTTTCACAATTATTGTTGAAAAATATCCTTCAAATAAGGAAATTGTTCACAGTCTGACCTCATTGCCTAGAGACTCTACTATTTATGCTAACAAGAGCTAATAAATTTTTCAAGCCTTGTTTCTCAAGAAAATTATTTATTCACTGACTGATTTCTCTGTTCTCTTCACGAACTATGACTTTTCCGAAGATAGATTGGCTATTAGCAGTTCCTAAAAAAAATAATTTTTTGCACTCTAACTTGGATGACTTAATATTATATAATATTTACTTACAATTCATCAGGGCAGTTGATAGGTTGGCCCAGCCGAAAACCATCCGAGAGGTATGCGCTCAACTCAAAAATGTCTACCTCTTCAAAAGGAGTAAGCGCCAAGGTAGCCAACTCCCAGAAAAGTACACCCAAAGTCCAAATGTCACTGTAAGTGTTAAAGTACTTTTTCTGTAAGGACTCCAAGGCCATCCATTTGAGCGGACGATTCTCATTGTCACCCAGGCAGTGATAATCGTCGGGAAAAAGATCGCGCGACAAAGCGCTATCACAAATTTTCACATAGGAATCAATATCGAGACTGGAAAGATGAAGGGAAGAGATAAATAAATTAAACAAATTTCTACGTAGTTTTCAGTGAGAAGTCCTAATTCAAGGCAAATACTCACTAGCAGTTACGCGTTGCAATATCGCGGTGAATAATGCCCAACGAGTGCAAGTGCGCCAGCCCTTTGGTTACATGCAAACCGAACTCGACTAGCTGGCGGGTGCTGAGTGGCGAATTCAATTCACGCGACTTCTGTAAGAAACTGTCGGAAATAAAGAAACAAAGGGAAAACAAAGTCAGTTTCAATTTCTACATATCGCTAAGTCGTTTGCGTCTCTACTCACATTTTCAGATTGCCCTTGGACGGATAGGGATATGCAATCTCGGGCGGCCCTGGCAGTTCGGTGTTCGCCAATAAAGGTGTCAGTATATTCTGATGACTTACACCGATCAGCGTTGAAGCCTCTTGCAGCAAACAAGCAACCTGTGTCAGTGAAGCACCATCGACGACCGTTTTGATAATTACATCGCAGGAGTCACCTAAATTGCCAGCGTAGATGCGCCCATAAGTACCCTCCTTGATGAGATGCTGACACATAAGTGTACCCGGCTGTACGTTAGGAATTCGTCGAAGTTTCTCTTTTGGATCACTGCCGCTACCAGCCGAGGAGCTAGCGCCACCGAAAATGCTGCCATTGCCGCCACCGCGACTGCTCTTCGGTGTGGACATGCTGTAGACCTGCAAAGAGAGGAGTGTACCGTGAAATAAAATAAGAAAACTTAGCAAAGAAAAGTGTTTGTTAAGCTCCTGTGGTATCGGGCAGTGTGTCCGATGGCTCAGCCATTACTCATTGTGACGGGTGGATTTAATGCGGATTGACGATATTTAGTAGATAATCAATTTGTTGCAGCTGTAGATGAGAGTGGGTGTCGTACACACGCAAATGTATAGAATTATTTATGTAAGTATGTATATGAGCTGTATGTGTTTATCAGTTGATTGGCAAAGTTGAGATGTGGCTTTGTGCGTTTAATATCCAAGTTAATGAACTTGCACTCCATTCTGGATGGGGCGTTTGGCATTTATGCGTATGTTAGCGTTTGCCTAACTAAACCGCCGGCCAAATAAATGTCCAATATCATTGCCAACAGTACAAAAGTGTGGCGGACACTGTGGTAAAAACACATCAAACGCAGTGCGGTTACGCCTATCTAAACAATCAGTTTCAATGAATATTCGTGTGTTCTTACATACATACGTGCACATATTCTAGTATATATACATACATTTGCGTATTCATTAATATGTGAGTATTCAGAATAGCAGAGAATATAATTAATGTGCATATAGGAACAACTAAATACTCGGTATATTGACCCATTGCGTGATTTTAATTGAAATTAAATACCAAATAAATTTATTCAAATCGGGGAAATTTTTCTACACTTAAAAGGCGAAGGAAAAAGTTCGAAAGGAAGTGAAATAATCTGAAATAAAACTTCCTTAGAGCAAATGGAAATAAAGGCAAAAAAGTCGATAGATATTTCGACTACTCATACTTATGAAATATAGCGATTTTTCGGTAAATTTAATAAACTCGTCAAGGAAGGCAGTGGCTAGATTATTCAGGTCTACAAATAAGGGCTGCTTGAGATTGTTAATATGTATGGAGCTGTTGTGATCTGATTTCGGGGAGCTCAAAAGCCACACCAACTGAGGCTCTTAGTGCCATTTTGAATCTTTCTCCTTTTTACCTTTTCACAACATCACGCGAGAACTCCTGTTGCCTTGTGTTTATGTCCCAGGAGAGTCATTAAACGCGGGCACTATGTTTAGCTTTCTTCTGACCAGCACAGCAATTTTAATATAGAATTTTGGGAAGGGGGTTACACAATTTACTTGCTAGGATTGTGTGATACAACTTTTTCTGGTCTACACGAATAAGTCGTGTGATGTTTCTTTTAATTATCACTTTTGCAAAATAAAGTTTTAGTTCTGAGGCAAAATCTTAAAAAGTTTTTTTTTCATTACATTTTGTACATTGTCGTCCATTTTTTGTTATATTATTTGTGGGTTTTTTGTTATCTTATATGCAGACGTAAACTGTAAAAAAGTTAATATGTTTGAGATTTATTCAATATTGAGAATTTTGGTAGAGTTTTTAAACTGAATGAACTTAAATTGAAAATTCTTAACATTTTTATAAATGTTTTTAAACATTTTGATTGGGAAAAATATGCTTTTTAAAGAAATTTTTTTGGAAAAAATTATATAAAAATTCTTTTTTTAAATTTTTTTGAAAAAATTTGTTTTTGCAATTAAGTGCATCAGTGAAATGGGCTGCTCTAGCGTCTTAGTAAATACATGTGTACATAGGTACATACAGCTGAATACTACTGATTCGATGGAACGGTATTTCGCTCTGATTTGCTATTCGTATTTGAATGTAACTCGGAAGATATGGCAATACCATTATGAAGGTTGCAGAGTTTATTAACTAGATGTTATGAAAAAGGAGGCAAAAATGTGTAACAAAGAAAGTACTTTCCAAAAAATTTTAAATTTTTTTCCAAAAAAATATGAAAAATAACTGATAAAAGGGTTTTTCAAAAATGCTAAAAAAAATTGTTCCTAAATATTTCAAAGAAAACTATAATATTTTTTTGAAAAATATGACAAAAACCTGAGAGAATTTTTTTTTCAGAAAGAGCAAGAAAAATTTGCTCACAAATATTTAAAAAAAAATTATAATATTCATTTCAGAAAATGACAAAAATTTTTTTTTAATTTTAAACAAAGATATAATTTTTTTCCAGTTTCAGAAAATATAAAACAATTCTGAGAAGTATTTTTTGAAAATAAAAAAAATGTTTTTTTTTTTAATTTCAAACAAAATTTAAATTTTTTTTGTAAACAAAATTTTCCTGAAAATATATTTTATCCAAGCAATTTTTTTTTTTTAAATATCAAAGAAACCGCATATTTTCCACTTTAAAGAACTCTGTACCAAAATTTTCAACATTGAATAAATCTCTAAGTAATTAAATTTTTTGGCTTAAGATTTGTTCAGTTAACTTCTTTTATATCAAGCCTACGAAAAAACTAATTTGTAGAAGAATTTACAACAGTGCCCGAAATATGTAATAATTGGTAAGAAGAAATTTCAAAAACAACGAGGAAAGATAAGACGAATTTAATCAACTGCCATTGAAGCATTTGAAATAAATGAAAGATTTCAGCATTTAATGAAGTCATTAGACATTCATCTTTAAATCTTTTTCTTATTTCTAACAAACTATATCCTATTGTATTTGATTCGAAAATTGTAAAACGCGGTTCATGCCTCCATACTATATTCTTATATACATATAATTAGCGTGCACTCCCTCCTCCAATTTATGCGTCATGATGTTGTTCCCCAAAAGGGGATAATTCTGTTATAATACGAGGTTTGTTTGAAAAGTCCGTGTAAAGTCAGAGAGATGGCACTACTGGTGCGTATTGAGGTATGTTTAGTAGCAACTCTTGGAAGAACACACATCATGTTTCAACCCGTTCGGACTATTTTTTGAGTTTGGCTTTCATTTAAATCGAGGGAGTCGAGTGCCTTTCCACTACGAAAATGCACCAGCTCACGCCTCAGCATTTGTGGTCGCAAAATTAATGGAAATAGCGTTTCCAACTTGTTTCGGTACCCCAGCAACGTAGGTGTAATCTGAAATTATTTTACAAAACCTTGATCTAAATTTATAGTGGAGCAAGCAAATATAAAAATTTGAGTGAAATTAAAATTTAAGACTTGTCCAAAAACTTATTGTTTCATTAATTACACTAAAAAATACTTCCTCAAATATGGGTTTTAGACTAATTTGAGGTCGCCGATTACCAGAATTTGTTTAACTTATTTTTTCAAAGAAGTGTTTTCGATGCAAAGACAAAAAATTTGTTTTTTAGGCATTTTCAAAATTATTGCAAAAAAAAAAGCTCCAGATAAGCTAAACTTTTATGAAAGCTATTCGAAACAGTTTGAACTTGTATTTACAGCAGTAGCAGCGCCCCATATTGCAAAGTTTGGTCTGTTTATTTATTATTTGTGTATTTGGTTTTGTTTTCTTTTATTTAAATGTAGCTCATACTTCAAAAAATAAAAATATATTACTCAAAGTTTTACTATTCAACATTTCAAAAGAGTCTCAAAATTTAAAAAAGGTGAAAAATTTCAAACTGAACGGGTCATGAATCGTGTTGATGTTTGAATTCTTTTTCTTGCTGGTTGCCTGCGCGTTTTCTTCATACAAAAAAAAATCGTACTTGTGTGAATAAAAACATATTAGTATTACTAATAGTAATAAATAAATTTAATAAATATTAAAATTACATAAAAAACAAGTATTTACAAAGTTGACCTTTTCAGTTATAAATGATCTTTCGAAAGTGACGCTTAGATGTCAGTAGTGATTAATTCCTAGATCATGTTATAGTTATTTGACATTTGTCAAGTAGGCAGATGTACATACAATTTTACACTATAGAATGATTGAAACTTATTATCAAAATTTTCCATCTTTAAGAACAACATAAATTCAAAATTCGTAATTTTTCTAGTGTAGATAATCGTTTGAATGAATGGGCAATTCAAATTTGGGTGAAAAAAATTCAAGAAAGCGGTTCTGTTGAGGATAGAAAAGCACTGATAGACCAAAAACTGGACGTTCCGTTGAGAATATTGCTGCTGCAGCGCGAAATGTTGCTGAACAACCTTCAACTTTGACATCTCGACATTCCTACACTAGGCATTCATGAATTGACTGTTTGGCGGATTTTCATGGTGAGCATTTAAATGATCTAATTTTTCATATATAATTGTTAAGAGTCGTATTTTGAATAAAAAACCCGAAGAATCTAATTTTGTACTTGTTTTATTTTAAAACAACATCTAGGCGCCTCTTTTGGAAAACCCGTTATAATTTTAGTTGTAGTATGAACTATATTTTTTATGAAAAAATAATAAAATATTAAAAAAAAAATCAAATAAATAGTCACAACCTCGAAATATGTCGCGCTGCCATTATTGTGAACACAGATGTATGTACGTATATTCCGGCTTTTTGCGTTGATGCATTTCGTCATATTTTCTGTGTGAATTAGGCACTTTTAAGCTTCCCACTCTCATAATGAAATTAGCTTTCATTTAAACATTTTTCGTTATTGTTTTTGCAAAGTTGTCACAAGGTGAAGCAAAATTCATCTATATTGATTTGGATAACTTTTTTTACCAAATAAAAATATTGATTGAGTGAAATATAAGATAATAAGAGAAATATACATGAGTGATGGAAATCTTATTTTGGCCATTGCTTGTATGTTTGTGTACTGCAGCTAGTTCATAAGCGTTAAATATGTTTGACGTACGACGCCATTTGCAAAAATTATAAATTTTCCAATAGCGTGATTAATTTTGCTCCCCCTTGTACCAAAAGCTATTGCATAATAATGCTGTTGTCTGTCATTCACAGCTCTAAGTCTCTCTGTGTCTGTTTATATTCAATAAAAGACGAATTTTAATTTTGCTGCTATCGAAGGTGGTCCATACCTTGACACCAAAAAGGTGGTCCATACCTAAAAACCAATACCGTTTGCCTTACTAAAAATATCGGTGCCTTACTTTTTACTTGAGTGACAGTAACCTGCCTCTCCTCATTGCATATCTCCTTGAATTCCTCTTTTTTCACGTTTTGCCTTAAATTTCCCCGCTAACCCAATATCGCAGCGATTTATTTATTTTTGCTCAGCTGAGACAATTTAAGCTAGTTGTTGCTGTGTTTTGATATGCTAAATAGCAAAAGCCCTTAATGGAAAATACAAAAATGACATTAACAACAAGACAAAAATGTCAACCCACAAATTGATGGTTGTGGAGGAAGGCGCATAAGGAGAGCTCCTTGTTACGCGTATTGCAAGCTACTCGCCTTATTTTAATTACCTACCGAAATCACTAAATTCCTGTGGCATTCCCGTCCACTTTCATTTATCATCATTGTTTTTGTTTTTTCAATTAATACGACTAAGCTTAAGTGTTTTATACGAACAACTGTTCTTAGATTAAATTCCTTTTTTTGTGGCTCGGCCAATGTTTTTGTTTATCTCGTTGTTGTTATTGCAAGACATTAAAAAAGTTTTGAATAGGTAAATAGAGTTGTCACTGTAGCGCCCAGCTAGCGGACGAAAGCCGCAAACGGATATAAAAGGCCAATAGGCCAACAAACAAAAGGAAAACGACTAGCAGCCAAAACCAATGCGACTTTTATCTCGTTGCGATCGCCAGCGCTTTTGTTTGCTGCTTTTTCGCCTTGAGAGTGGGCGGTGATGTAGTGATGTAGTCATTTTAACAGCTGTTCGGACGACTATGTATTGCTTATGGCGCCACCTCAAATTGTTAGTCAGTGGTTGGGTCCGCACACGCCGTAAATCTTCATCAAGTGAAAATTACGTAATTTCCCAACCGCCAACTGTCGGAGCCACCGGCAACAATTGCCAGATTGGCATGCCATGACTGCAAGGGCTGTGGGCCGCTGTCCTTGTGTGGCTTTTTGTGAAGCGTGCCATACGCGGTTCATATGTGGGGTTGGCCATAACCGCTTTGGAAATGTGGCAAATAGCAATTTTCGAAAAACAATGCGAATGTAACCAACAAAAAAAAAAAAAAAACAATAAAGCCAATGAAAACAAAAAGAAAAACAATGAGCCAGACATACAAAAGAGAGAAGTGAAGTAACGGGACAGTGCGGATATGGTTTAATTGTATTCAAGCGACTTGGTTCAAACCCATGTACGCACCAAAAACAATAACAAAAATAAGAAAACCGAGGAAATTAAAGATTCCAGTGACAATTAAAAAAAAAAGAAACAAAAACAGCAACATGACAGCATTGTTGAGCAAGTTAATAATAACAGCAACATAGCGACATACAACCACGACCTCAGAATCAGCTCCAAGTGGCCGACGCAAAAAGTCAACGGGCTTTGACAACGATTTCATTTATTAAAGGGAACAACCGCAACATGAGGAAAATTTATTTGCGTTCGACCACAAATTGTCGTCAATGTGGCTGTGGTCGGCGTGGGCTTAAATAGTGACAATGATGGTACTGCCCAAAATAGCCAGCCATCAAAACAATTGCTCCTCTACGTACCAGTCCACTACCTTAATAAGTACAAAGAAAAAACAATCAACGTACAAAACAGAGTGACAAAAAGTTGCTGCTGCAACGATAATAATATTTTGTTACAATGCATATACATACATACATACATATGCATATACATAAAATACATAAAAAGCGACATCAGTCAAGTCATAAAAGCTGAATGAGCAAAAGCAAGCAAAACGATGAGGCGCTGAATGGTGCGAGTGACAGTCGGCATGGCAAGCAGACTAAAAGTTTGCAGGTGATTGTGGTGGCGAAAAGTGCCAGCACATACATACGTACGCGAGCATAAGTAAGTTGTGTGTCAATTGGCTTTGGGCACTAACAGCTAGAGAACAATAAAAGCACAACAACAAAATAGGTGCCGCAGCCCAGCGAACAATCCACGGGTAGATGTGGATAGTTTAGATATTTTATTTTATATATTAAAACTTCAGAAGTGGAATAAAGTTGTGTATATTGAGAGAGTGGCCGCCGTAGCCGAATGGGTTGGTGCGTGATTACCATTCGGAATTCACAGAGAGGTCGTTGGTTCGAATCTCGGTGAAAGCAAAATTAATAAAAACATTTTTCTAATAGCGGTCGCCCCTCGGCAGGCAATGGCAAACCTCCGAGTGTATTTCTGCCATGAAAAAGCTCCTCATAAAAATATCTGCCGTTCGGAGTCGGCTTGAAACTGTAGGTCCCTCGATTTGTCAAGATCAAGATCAAGACGCACACCACAAATAGGAGGAGGAGCTTGGCCAAACACCTAACAGAAGTGTACGCGCCAATTATTTATTTTTTTATTTTTTATATTGAGAAAGTTTAACTCGAATTTCTCGTCCAGATTTTTATACTTGCATAGGAATAGTTAAACAGCATATATTTTTGAATTATAAATATATATACCACTCGATCAAAAGGTTCGCGGAATATATCCAGAAAATTTAAAATGCAAATTTATTCCTCAAAAGTGATATTATCGCCTTCAACGTACTCCCCATCAAATGCAATGCACTTATGCCAGCTATTGACCCAGCTCTCGAAACATTTTTGGAACTCTATTTTCGGTATAACCACCAGAGCCGTCTTCTATTTTTGCATTACTTCCTTTCAGCTGTTAAAATGTGATCGGCGTAGTGGTTTTTTTGACTCAGTCGAACAGAAAAAAATCATAGCCATATCAGGTGAATTCGATGGCTGTTGGATGGTACTTTTTTCGTTCTTGGTCAAAAACTCAAGGATAATGATGGCCCTGTGCGACGGTGCATTATCATGGTACAAAATCCTCGGGTTGTTTTTCCATAAATACTTTCTGTTTTGCCGAATTGCTTCACGTAAATATCACATAAAGCGAAACAATCTAGGTTAACGCCACTGTTGTCTCTCTGACCTTTTGGGAAAAATCGTGTTGTACAGTACCGTTTTAATCCATAAACACTGTGAGCCTCGCTTCTTTTTTGACTGAAAACGACGTGGTTTTTTTTCTTTTTTTGGTTTTGGTTCATTTGAAGTTCTTCACTCACTCGCCTGATGTCTGGATTGCCTGTCGTACTCATTAACCTACGTCTCGTCTCCAGTAATGATGCGTTTGATGAATATGGGATGGGAATTGAGCCTTGGAAATAATGTCTTTTGCGATGTCAACACGGCCCCTTTTTCTCATGAAACTCAGGTCCTTTGGAACCAACTTTGCAGCAACACGACGTAAACCCAAATCATTAACTATAAGTACAGCGTTTTTCAATAGGTGCGCTTCAACTTTTTTCCGATAGGGAGGGCGAACGACGCAATATTTTTTATTTTTCGCTTGTCATTTGTAAACTTCATTAGTATACATTTCATCATGGAACGCTACACACTTGAGCAACGATTGCAAATTGTGCAAATTTTTTATGAAAATAATCGTGCAAATTTTTTATGAAAATTTATAAATTTTCCAAAAAATCATCTTCAGTGATGAAGCTCACTTTTGGCTCAATGGCTTTGTCAACAAGCAAAATATGCGTTACTGGGCAGAAAGCAATCCACACGTGATTCATGAGGCACCGTTGCATCCCAAAAAAATCACTGTTTGGTACGGTTTACATGCCGGCGGCGTAATTGGCCCATATTTTTTCGTTGACGAGAACGATCGCCACGTTACTGGGAATGGAAATCGATACCGCGTCATGATAAACGATTATTTTTGGCCGCAATTGAATGGTATGGACTTAGACGACATGTGGTTTCAACAGGACGGGGCCACAAGCCACACAGCACACGCTACAATTGATTTGTTGAAGAGTAAGTTCGATGAGCGCATTATTTCCAGAAATGGACCGGTCGAATGGCCGCCGCGCTCGTGTGTTTTGACGCCTCTAGACTATTTTCTTTGGGGTTATGTGAAGTCATTGGTCTACAGTAACAAGCCGGCGACGATTTGTGAGCTCAGAGCCAATATTGAACGCGAAATTGCTGGAATTTCGGCCGATTTATGCAAAAGAGTGGTCGAAAATTGGGTTCAACGATTGGACTTCGTAAAACGTGCACTCGGTGGTCATGCAAAAGAAATCGAATTCCATACTTAAATGTATATGTTCAAACTCGATAATAAAAAAAATTAGTTAAAAAAGTCAAACCGTTTGTGTTTTATTCAAAAAAAAAGTTGAAGCGCTCTTACTGAAAAACGCTTTACAATGTCCTGTATGGATCCATAAGCAGTATTTAAGTCTTCTGCCAGCTCTCTGATGGTTAATTTTTTGTTATCGATTAACTTTGCACCGTATAATTAGTCCCAGCTAGTGGAATAGGTGTTTACATGCGGCGGCCTGACTCTTTCCATGATTTTATCAATGTAAATCGCTGCGGTGCGTGTCCAATTTTCGACATTCATATTACCAGAAAGGAGTTGTTGAAACTATCGCACTCGATACTGTCTGAATGATCTATAAACAACACACATTTTTTCATCTGTCTCTGCCTTTTCACGTTGGTCGTATCGAACTTTTTTTATTGTCTCTTTTTTAACCTTTACTTTGAAACGTAGAATGGCTCATCAGAGGCATCTAACGGCGAACCTTACTTCTCTTAATATCGTTACTTTTCAATGAAATTAGTTACAAAAAGCAAACTAGTAAAAAATGCTTCGGACAGAATTGAACAATTTTCGATTCCATTGAGCACTTACAAAAAGCCATAATTGGAACAAAGTGAGGCGATTAGAAAAACAGCGTTCTCGTTTTCATTCCTATGCTACAGATAGACATCACTTTTGTCCACTATGACTGAAACAGTCAACGGAATCATGGAAAATATTGAGTTGCTAAGGAACTAAATATCCATAAAAACGGGTTTTAAAACGTTTTAAAAGTAACTGGGTATAATAAGAGCTCAAAGTCTAAGTGCCACATGAATAAGGAAGGAAAAATTTGTTAACCGAATTTAAACCAGTTTTAAAGGGAATGATTTCCGAAGATGAAAAATGTATAATAGAATATTTGGTATAAACGTTAGAAGATGCGAACTGATATTTCTAAAATTATAGTAAAGTTGGAATTGACTAGCCTCCTAGCTGTTATAAATTCTCAGCACTGATAACATATTACTCTTTATCTTACTGCTTTTAAGTTCTTGAAATAAACCATAAATAATTTCTCATTTTTTCATTCAATGTTACAATACTTGAATCTTTTACTTCTAAACTTTCTCTGGCTTTCATATAATTTGAAAACGAGCAATTTGTGTTTGTTGGAATCGGAAGGGAATAGTATTATACTTTACAACTAACTACTGCCTGGCTAAGCTGATATGTTTATCAGTTTATCAGATTAAAGCAAGGCAAACCTAAAAGTTGGCCGGTGCTCTCCATTATGACACCAAGAGAATTTGACTAACTAAGATACTTCGATGTGTTCACATGTCTTCAGACGCTCGCTTGAGAATGGACCCTGCATAAATCTTCTAATTGTAACAAGAAAATACTGAATTTACTGAGATTGCATTTCATAGGTTGCATTTAATAGGACCAAGAGGATTTCGTTACTTAAAAATACCTGGCAGGTGATGTTATTTTCCTTGTAGGCCTTGTCGAGTAAAGCGAGAAACGAAATATAATATAATATGAAATTTGTCCATCACCACCAAAATCTAGACTTACTGTTAAAAAAATCGGTGACTTATAAGCGTATAACATAGTTGATTACCAAACAATTTTCAACCGGTTTTAGAAAGAAGAAGCCTGAATTTTTAAAAATCGGTTACTTTTAAAAATAGGTTAAAAACTAAGTTAGTTATTCAACCTTTTAGGGAAAAAAATTAAAAGACAAAATAAATTTTTGTCTGTAAAACTGGAAAATGCTTGATTGAACATTGTCATCGAGGGTACATCGCAGCAGGTTGCCCAGATGTGAGAGTTCACATGCAATCAGTTGTTTGTGTGTTTGTTTACATGAAAAATTTAATTATTATGTTTTGTAGCAATTTGCAACCAACTCAGCCAGCAACTAAACCCAGAAGCTTTATATTAATGGAACAGTGGATCTACACGAATTGGAATTGTAAAATATTGACGATCAAAATGGCACATATTTGCTTCATTGGTGATTCATTAAAAAAATATTTTTTGTAATTATTATTCTCGATTTATAAACATTTTGATTGAGTTCAGGGGGTAATTAGAACGAATTTTTTAACGCTAGGAGTGAAATCAACGGTAGGTTAGATTTGAGAATTGAGAAATATATTTGAATGAATTATTAAATATATTAATTTTTTTGGACACTAGTTTCCCAAGTTGATATTACTACATAACCTGAAATATTAAAACTTAATTTTTTAATTTCTTTTTTTAGGGCCACCTGTAGCTTTCTATCCATTAAACTACAAATTTTGTTTATTGGGCACATGAAAGCAGCACAAACGCCATACGTTTCATGACCTCTACATACATAAACATTAAATACACACACATACACGTGTATATTGTCTAAATTATATAACTATGTGCGAACATACAGAAAGAAAATTTCAATTAAAGCGAAACAATACACACTCTATCATCCAGCGCCATAACGACAAACGCCATTTCGACGAGACAAAAAGAGCGAACTCACACACGCAAACACTTCTTCGGATGAGGATGAGTCGGACGAACGGTAGGAGTGTCGAGGCGCTTTGGTGATAAATCTTTGTCGCCGAATAAATACCAATGTGCTGTTTTGTGACAAAGCTAAGGAGGAGCAGCGGAAGAGGCTGGCTGAAAAACCACCGAGCCAAACAAAACAGCCAAGACGAAAGCGACAGTGAGAAGCATGGAGGCATGCAGCGTTGGGCGGTAACCAACAACGCAGTGAAAGTGTAATTAAAACTTTGACTAACGACAGCCAAACGAGCTGAAGCGAACCAACACGCAAATAAATGGTAACCGAGGAAATACGGGCAGAGAGGAGGGCAACTATTGTGGAGCAGGGCAGGCGAAAAGAGCGCAGCAGCCAAGCAGCTGTGCAGTTGCGGTTGACATTGGTTTTTGGTGGCAATGTATTAACATGCCATGTCAATGTAGTTGCCGCTGTTGCCGTTGTTCCCACTGTTCCCACTGCTCCGCTGTTGCGGTATGTCGATGTCATAACTTAAATCTTTAATAGAGTCGAAATGGGTTTGCTGCAAGCAATACGTGTAGAAAAATCAGCATTGCCGAACTTAAAACTAATGAGCAACTCTAACCACCGAATTGGTGGTGTATGCATAGTGCAAGTGGCGCGGAGCTTAGTTGGTGTTGTAGTGAGTCAGCAAAAGTCAAGGCTCTGCAGCTTTCGAGTTGCGCGAGCTGTGCGAGTTGGTAATTAGTGTAAGCGTGGCGCTGGGGAACAGTAATTGTGCTTGTTGTATCGTGGTTGTTGCTGTAATTGTTGTTGTCAATCTTATCTGTGCACAAACTGCAATGTTGGCTGTGCGCAAATTAGAAATTTTGACAATTGCTGCCAAGCGTTGCTACCCCTGTGGCGTTTTGGGAAATGGGAATTGCTGCTTGCACAAACGAATAACATTTGTGGGCACGCACTTTGCTCCGCTTATCCATTTGGTACATCACCATACCTCCAAATTCTCCTCTACTCCGCCACTCCGTCACTTCTTGTTACCCCTTGGTCTTTGGAATAGCTCAGTTAAATTGAGTTGAGTTGACATTTTCGATGGGTTTGTTGTGACATTTGAAATGACATATCCAATATCATCCCCGATGAATGGCCGGTCGGAACAAACCGGCTGTTGCAATATCAGTCACATTCCTGCCGTCACCACCACCACACTCGTTGCAACCACGAACGCCAAATGCATAAACTTAAACACTTTGCTATATAAAAGCGTACACAAATGCACACACAAACATGGCACACATGCGGTGAATTGCTAATGGCAACGGAAAGCAAGTAGCTAAAGTGGATCGTGAGGCAAAATGTTGTTTTAAATAACATAATTAGCGACTGTAGACCTTAGAATTGCTCGAACTCTAATTTTTTTTTTGCAGACAAGACAAAAAATAGTATATTATTACCAGTAACCATTGACATACATTTAAAATTATAAAGTAGAGAAGAGCTGTGACTGCTATGGCCTTACGTTCAACAAAATAGTGTTTTTGCACAATTAGAGATACTAAAAAGGCTAGTCAAATTGATGAAGATCTAGGGGCGACCGATGATTATTCATAAAACATATTGAGCTTCCTGTAAGAGAGCAATTCCATGTCAAGCGATCCAAGTAGTTTGGACAAAGTCTTTCTTCTGAAAATGAATAACTTTATGAGCTTGTGTATAATAAGAGCTAAATTGAAAAAGATTTGAAAAAAATAAAATATTTTGAAATATAACACTGCGTTTAAAAAACGAACTTTTTTTCTGTCCTATGAACCAAATACACTTTTTCGGAAAGGGAAGAAAAAATAAAAATAACGTGTATCGGCCAGTTTTTTATGTACACGTCAGAACTTTTTTTTCTAAATTTTCGGCATAACTTGAAGGAAAACTTTTAATGTAACAATTTTTAATTTTAATATAATAAAATTAATAAAAAAAAAATTGGAGTTTTATATCTCTATTGTAATGCGGAGTGAAATACCTTTCTTTTGATACCCACATCGGCATATCTCATGCAATTTTTGTTTTTTAATTTCGAAAAGGTGGCAACCCTGTGAAACATTGTCAGTGGCAACACCTAGGTGAGAAGTCTAGAAATGTGATACACTATCTGTGTGCCCAATTTCATTCAAATCCGTTGAGCTAATCCTGAGATCGTGTGCCTATACAGATATGCATACAAGAATTGCTCGTTTAAAGCTATAAAATACAAAAAAAAAAAAAAATTGTGAGTATTTTAACAATAGAACTATGAAGATTTACCATATACCTATTTTAACTAACCGGTCATTTTGACCGGTTTTTTTGTTTAACTACACAAAACAGTAGAAATTTAGAAATAAAACTAAAAATTCATAAGATAATTAAATTTTCAAGCAAAAGAAACATATTTTATTCATTTATTGTATATAGTTCCATTAGCAATTTTAGTTTGCTGATCTTCACTCTCATCGGAATAGGACGGAAATCTTACACTTTTTCTTTTACATACCTTGAGTATGTTCTCCTCTTCACTATCATTGGATACATAGACTTTCTCTTTATCAAACTGGACCGCTGAAATATTTGTTGATTTGCAGACAACTTCGGATATATCTTCGCATATATTTGTTATATCTTCAAGAAATTTTGTTTTTTTCGAATGTGACGCCATTTTCAGGGTAATAACTTCTAACTGAAAACTATAATTTTATTTCCCTTTCTAATAATGAAAAAAATATTCAATCAGAAACCACTTACAATGTATGCAAGAATAATGTGAGATTATAAAGAAATATAAAAAATATTCAATTTATTGTCATTTGCAACTATACACGGTAAGTAAGAATACTAAATTGAAATGTTTATATGCTACGATTTATGATAACTTATCAGTATAGGGGTTACAGACTGACTGTAGAAATTGTATTCATATAATATTACGGATTTAGTATAACTGCATATACCATATTACAGTTATACAAATTTTCGCATAATATATGGAAAACGCAAAATCTTTGAATTCCGGGAATTGTCCATATTCAAAAAGAATATACAAAAAGTATTCATGATATTTTTATGACCGATCAAAATGACCGGTTCGTATATTTAGGTATAACACATAGTTAACTCTGAAAATTGGAAGCGTAAGAACAAAATAATCTATAATAATATATTATTCTATACACAAATTTAATAAAAATCATGATATTATCGAAAAAAATGTAATTGGAATATTTAAGAGGAAATGGGAAATAAATGTTCCAACCGGTCATTTTGACCGGTTCGTAGTTCTAGTGTTAAAAAAAAATATTTTCGGAAAAAAAGGTCCAGAGGTACAATATTCCACCGCTTAAGACTTAAACAAAAACCATACTTAGGCTAATCGAACAGGTTTTAAATAATCTTGATTAAAGATTGAAGTAGATGAAAAACTTCCAGAAGCGTGTGTGAAAGGACGTAATTTCTTTATATAGTTAAGAGAGTACTGAGCCAAAAATGGGGCATGCCCCTAATATTGGTGTATTTACTCAATTCAGTAGTACTCGAAGCCAGGTTCTGCTTTACGATGTAGTGGTATGGTAGCAAGATGTACAGACTGGAGAGGTGTGGCCAACCCAAGACCGTTAACCTGTTCTCAGCCAGTTTGAATGAATTAGCTGATTTGTTGACGTAACTACGTATGTGACAGCGGTGAAAAAACGGAGATTATGTTGATGGATGCGAAAAAAGTCAACGTAGCTTTTACACGTAGCTGATTGGACGAGTGTGTGAATAAGTGCGAAATAAGCGGGCACAATTATGCTGCCGAATAAACGAAGTAGGTAAGTAGGTAGGTCTGGTGGCTGCTAAAATTACACACTTAGACCTGTCGTAAGTCCATTGTGATACCACTGGAACTTGTGCTTACACTATGAGATCAATTTCAAACCATCCTGTGGCTTTTATAAACGAGCTTAATTTCGTTAGTTTAAGACGCGCTATATCCGCTACTTCTGTTAAAAATGCATTACGAAGCGTGTGAAGTCTTCTTCTAGATAATCCTTCACACTCAGAAAGGAGGTGTTTAATAGTTTCCTCTTCTTCTATATTGTAGCAGCTTCTGCAATAATTATAGTAGGGAACTCCCAGCCTTCTTGCATGGTTACCTATTAGACAATGACCGGTAAACAGACCTATCAATTTTCTTGCATGCTCTGTATTCAGTTTCAGCAGGTATTTTGAACGACCATTGTTGAGTTTCGGCCATGTTATTCTCACAAATTTTCTTCGAATGACCAGACTTGGTCATCTAATATCCTTGTTATACTGTAATAGCTAAACTAAAAATTAAAGTTATAGAACAGAAAAAGGGAGAACCTGAACTCTAAGATCTCACCACTGCAATAACTTTCGATTATTTGATGTTATAATAAGTAAAGTCTATATTAACTCAAATAGCGAAACTGCTCCCAAAGGATTAGAGTTTATCATTGTCAATTCGGAAGTAATTACGATTTGCCACAGATCGGTAAATGTGATTTCTAAAAATAAGGGTAGTTCCGTTGTTTTTTAAATAGGCTAGGCATGTCTCTGGCTTTCGGCAATGTCATGATTCGAGAATCCTTCCAAAAAGAATCGGGTGTGAAGGTAGAAACCAGAACCGCTGAATACCCACGTTCTCCCACAACAACTTTTGTGGAAGCTTTTACGTCAAGAATAACAAGAAATTATCGAAGTGGACATTTTTGTGTCTTTAGTTACCCCAATGTATCAGTCGAATTCGGGCCCCCCCAGTTCATTAATAAAGCTTTCGATAAGACCCCTTCTGTCGGGGTGTACTTTTAAAAATTTGTTTTCTTTTTTAATGAAAGCCCTCCGTTTAATTTATTAAAACAATTTCACCCCCGGGATCGTCCTCAGTCTAAGACTGAAAAATTCCACTGTTTGTTATAATTTTCTCCTAAGTCATAATTTAGCTTTAATGGATGTTTTGGTATAAACAACCAAAAATGTAATCTATCAACAGAACCACAATTCCAATCCATATATGCGAGCATATACATACATACAAACAGATACATACTATAGAATGTATGAACTGATATGCCTGTCTGCTTTTATGTGACATCTATTCACATTTGGTATGTCCAATGCATTCAGCCTGCTGTTCCAATTGCAATGCTGCAGTTGACGCATATTGTTAACGGTTGTTTTCCGCTGAAGAGGGTGCAAATTCTATCACACCCTATACATACAATCACAATGAAGCTAGGCTAGCGTGTGTATACTGCCTTGTACGGGTACTTGCCTTTATTGTTAGTGGGTGTGACAGCTATTGCTCAATGCTCTAATGCTTCAAAATTCATTCATACACGCATCGGTAGATTAATACATTTGGAAGGGTGAGTTATAGTAAGGAGCATGGGTTGTGGTGAAGGAGTGGTTACGGTCCTGGTAGGCTATTTAAATCAATTTATGTACGCACTCACGCCTGCCTGTTAAAGTTTAAATTGTACTTGACATTTCGTTTTACATATTAAACTGGAGGAAAGGTGGCGGATGAGTGCTTAGTGCTGGCCGTGATGTTTATAGAGTTGAGTTGGGTTAAAGTAGGCTTTTGATGATCACCAAACGGTGACAGTTTGAACGGAAAAGGTGTTGATGAACTAGCTTTAGGAGAAAAACTAGAGCTTTCGAGCGGATCGGGATACGAGAGCATTGATTGAAATGAGACAGAAATGCCATGGGGATAGAAATGCTATGCGATTTTGATAAGGATTCTTTAAAAAGGAAATAAGAAACAAAACGTCTTTTCACCTGCCCATAACTATCTTGTTTCATAGGTAAGTCAATTCTTTCCTTTGATTGTACTTCCGAGTTTTGAAAGAGTTGAGTGGCACAGCTTTAATTAGATATCTAAGAAGAAATTCGAAACCTCCCATACTTCCGCCGAAATCTAAGAATTTATTTTTATCAAGACCAACAATTTTAATGCTCTATTAAATAATTTTCTGTCCACGTGTGCACCATCGATGACTGATCGATTAATGACTAACTTTTGATAGATTTACCATTAATCCGATTGCATTTTTAAACTCCAAATAGTAGTTGTAATGGTAGTAATACCCAGAAACTCCCATACATCTTCATCCCGAATGCGATACCAGAACATGAAGAAGGAGTACATATCTCGGGATGATACGGTCAGAAGAAAGGCGTATACGCTTTACCTATTCCAGCTCAATCCTGATCTTATCGAGTGAACTGGCATTGGATGTTATATTGTCATGAGCAGAGGACACAAAAACACCTTTCTGTCCGCAAGATTTTTAATTTGACTGAAACTTTCTGATTGTTTTTTTTTAATTTCTGATTTTTTATCTATTGGATAACAAGCGAATACAAATTTTTAGAATTTTGTGATTTTAGACTAAGAGACTAATTTTTACAAATTCTCGATTTAGGTTCTAACTGTTTGATCCTTGCTAATTTTCAAAAACAATACTATAATACGAGTTACCTTTTCTGTATAAAAAATCCGTAAGCAAAATAAAAACTACGTCGGTAAATATTTGTCTAAATTTGGCCGGTTTTTATAAGAATGCCCCGTGTTTGTTTGATATCACTTACTGAGTTCTCGGCCCAAAATTTCTACACAACTTCGTTCCATAAATTTGGCATTTTTCGGCAAATAAAGTAAATACAAAAGTGGTTTAGTCTTCATTAAGCAACCGGTATCACTTCGGCTCTATGCTGATCGGTGTAGAATGCATTGTGTAGATGTAGAATTCCTAGGAAATTTACGACCGACGTAATGTAATACAAGCCAGGGTAGGAATCCTTCTTGAAACTACTAAGCATTAGAAGCGAACCATGACTAAAGAGCGCAACTTGCTGTTGAGAATTGCATACTCCAGGTAAAATGTTCAAGAAAAAAAACTAGACTGATAATGAAGACTTTGAAGAACGCAAATAGTGCTGAATCAATATTCCAGGCGAGACATCCGAAGAGTTTGCAGTCAACACAGGAGTGAAGACAATGAGTCAAACAAGGAGATGAGTTATCACCGACAACTTTCAACCCAGTGCTGTGCTGTGAAGTAAACGACCAGAAATTAAGGACATATGATGAAAACGTCGGCCCAGGCCTTTGTCTGTGTAGATGACATCGCCCTTGCTTGCAGAAATCTATGACGACTGGAACAGTGCCTTATATTACCCACACCGAAGATGTTTGTTTAAGAACCAATCAACAAATATCAAAATGCATGGTACTATCACGATTAGTGAGCAGAATTTGAGTAAGCACATTGAGCCATTAATACTCAATGTGCTTACTCAAATTCTGCTCACTAATCGTGATAGGCGCTGACACTTTTCTAAAAATAAGAGTTAGAATCTGGCACAAGGCAGCATGTGAATTTCAAAAATGGTGAAAACTCAGCCAGGGCTCAAAGAAGCTGTAGCGCCAAGTGATGATGATGATTCATAGAAATGATGGAAAAACTCTTTAGATCACTCGAAATCCAGAAAGAGAGAACTGTGTATCTCATTTCCGAAGTGCATGCGCAAGAGGAGCACTTATTACGAAAAAAGAATACGTTAAAGACGGACAATCAACTGTTCCACTAAAAATACCAAAATACCGAAAGAGGAGGAAAGAATTTTTCAACTCGTTTTATGAAGTAGGTGAGAGTTATAAGAAGGTATAGGATCAGACAATCTTAAAGGTGTGAGAGCAAACTTCAGAAACACCCTTTGTAAACGGTGAAGTATCTTTAAATCACCGCTTAGAATTATACGTAAGCAACAACAACACTGCCAATGCAAAATGCGACGGGATCCTGTAATCAGCTCACGTTTCTACTGGGTTTCTGATACTAAATTATTATAATCGGTACTACTAACTACACACATTGGCTCTTCAGGTTGAAACGGCACTCTTCAATCGCCTGCGCGTGAGCACGAGTACTAATCTAAATGCCAACAAGCATCAGCGTGACTGATGCAACCAACGTCACTCTTCCTCTAAGTGAGCAGAAGTGCACTTGCAATGAAAACAATTCGCCTGCTCCAGAATAGAATACAAATGCACGAGTATGTATGTATGTGTGCACAAGTGTATAAGTATATGGCGTGCAACTAGATTTGAATGGATGGACGGATGGTGTTTTAATATGCTTTTGGGACTATAAAATCAAAGTGAATGTGACAGCACCGCTACCCAAAATCAAAAGTGCGAGATGAGAAAATGTGAACGTATGTATGCATGTATGTGTGTATTTAGATTAGTGAATTTCAAAATGCAAATCACTCAATGACAGTGAATGTCCGTTACCCTGAGTGCTAGCGTTGGGTCTGTGTCGGAAGCTTGGTCGGTTTGTTAAATACCGGCTGGTGAACATTTCAGCTGTCCACTTTCTGTTGGTTGTGTTGTTGCACAGCTGTGTGCTGCTCGACGCGTAACAAACAATTTCGGTTTTGTCACCCTGACATTACAAGTAATTATGTGCTTTGCAAAATCAGTAGCGGTTTTGAATGGGGTCAGGAGTGAAGGGAAGCGGTTTGACAGCTCTAACAGGGTACTTCTATATACATCGCACAATAGTGAAAATTTACAAATTGTGAAATACCGTTCGACACTAACACCACTCGAGGCTTATGCTTCCACCCAACCACTGCCGCATGTTTATACAAAATATAAATTCCTCCATCGACAAAAGCACAACTGTATATATAATTGGGTTGCATGCTACCCGTTGCGTCAGCTGTGAAAATATCTAACACAATAGCGCACACCCACACACACCCATACTGCCGAACTTACTCACACAAACCAAACGCGCGCGCTGAGTTGGTGCGGCGACCGTTTGGCATCAGGCAGCCCACTGAATGAACGTGAAATTGGGCAGGTGTTGTCGAGGCGCCTTAAATTGCGCTAAGCTCTCGGTATGCGCCAGCTATTCATTTTCATTTTTGTTTCTCGATTCATTTCATCAACGTGCTCATTGCCATGCTCGCAGCGATTGTACTTAGTACGCCTTTGCTGTTTTCCTTGCCCATCTTGCTCCTACCTTCCAGCAGTTGTTTTATTTTACACTCCTTTGCTTACCCTTTACTTTCCAAACTCCCTGCTTTCGTCGTCGGTGTGTGAAATAATTTCGTGCGTAGAGCTGTAAAGCTTCCCAATTATATTTCAATTTGCTTAAACTAACGAACCGGTTGGAGGTCTCAGCCTGCAGGTGGTAGTTAGCTGAAACCCTTCCTCCCCACCATCTGGTAGTGTGCGCGCAACAGAGTGCCATTAAAGTGTACTATATTTGAGCCATGAAATCTATGGGAAATGCGCCAAGAACTCTTCAACAATACCTACTTACTAACCCCCGCCTATTTCCCTTGATGGCGCTGAAATATGCCATTACAGGTGAGGTGTTAATTTTATATGGGACAGGTTATTTTACTAAGAATTCAACGCAGCCTGTCTTAGGCCTAAAATTATATAAGCACTGTGTACAAGTATATTTGTGAGCCCCGCTACTTACTCTTCATTCACTGCCAACACACTTTCCGTCTCATCTAGGATTATGTTTGAATCTTCAGCATTGCGTAAATTATACAATTTAAATTACTAGCGCATAGGCTGCTCCATTTGAACAAGCGCTAAGACGGTGAATATTCTGAAGCGGTATGCAAAGCGAGGTGATTCGAGTGGCATATTAACGTAAGGAAAGTGGTTGTTGAAAACTTAAACCGCTGCCAAGTGGGAAAATGTATAATGTTTGCACATGCTTCTTACACGCTTACTTACCACGAGTGGCGCCAGTGCTTTATTTTGCGTGCAGGCAAAACGGGTTGGCTGAGGGGTTGGCAAGGTGTTTGTGTATAGGAATTAAATAGCCACAATGTCGATAAAAATTTATAATTAATTACTTTGAGCACACCTAAGCGGTTGTTTAAGACCCATAATTAAACCGTTTTCATAATGTAGGTGTGTATGTAAGTATGTAATACTGGCAAGTGATTTTCGTGCATATTAAAACTTTGCAAAAATTGTAAATGTAAAGTTCAGTGAGTAGGGCCAAAAGTTGAAGGAAAGGAAAAAGTTTAGCTCTACATTCGTTTGGTAGCGTGTTTTGCATGCTTGAAGTAATTAAAGTATCATTACCATATTTTGTAAGTTGTAATTGATTATCAGCGACTTAGTAAAATGCGCCAAACTTCATTGCTAACTTTTTTCTTTGATGAGGTGCTCAGATGTGCCTCTTTGCACCGAAAACTTGGCAGCCCTCATGGGAAGTGGAATAGGACGTTTGGTTGCGAGACAGCTGAAACCTTTCAAGCACGGTGGCGCAAAAGTCAAACACTTCGAGTAAGATGAGTTAGACGAGTTGTTCTAAGATGGCATGTAAAGTATCTGCTGATGTCGATAGCACCTATTCATATATAACTTTTTTTATATTAATCGCAAAAATATTTTTAAAAATGGATTTTAAGGCTGAATACTAGTACTTTGCGATGCCGTTATGGAAAATTAAAAAAAACCTTTCCCTTGCTCAAAAAAAAAAAAAATTAAAAAATGGCCAAAATCTGCATTTTTTGACTATTTAACCTCAAATTGCCAAAAATCCTGACGTGCTGGAGCGTTTTCAGCATAAAAAAACCTTCAAGAAACACCCATACCCGTTTTAGAAACTGTACCTCGCAGGACTGTGAAATATATCCGATACATTTTGGTACATAAACTTTATTTTTACTTAATTGTAAAATGTGAAAAATTGATGGGTGATATAACTTTTTTATAATTTTTTCGTAATCAGGACACCAAATTACAAAGTAATTAGTTAAAATTATCGAAAAAGTTTTTTGGTTGTTGGCCTGTGTAATAGATAGCGTTTCACTACGGATTTAAAGTACATTACATCAAATCATTGGCGGCCGCCGTAGCCGAATGGGTTGGTGCGTGATTACCATTCGGAATTCACAGAAAGGTCGTTAATTCGAATCTCGGTGAAAGCAAAATTAATAAAAACATTTTTCTAATAGCGGTCGCCCCTCGGCACGCAATGGCAAACCTCCGAGTGTATTTCTGCCATGAAAAAGCTCCTCATAAAAATATCTGCCGTTCGGAATCGGCTTGAAACTGTAGGTCCCTCCATTTGTGGAACAACATCAAGACGCACACCACAAATAGGAGGAGGAGCTCGGCCAAACACCTAACAGAAGTGTACGCGCCAATTATTTATTTATTTATTTTTTTACATCAAATCATTAGCTTACTTGGATTTGTTGGATGCCACTCTTCTCATTTTGCCGATTCAAAAACTTCCAAAATATTGTATTCTGCTTTTGCCCATTTCAAACTTACATTATTAGACTCGATTATTTACGCCGGCCGCCGTAGCCGAATGAATTGGTGCATGACTACAATTCGGAATTCGGAGTACGTCGGTTCGAGTCTCCGTGAAACGCCAAAATGAAGAAAAAGTTTTTTCTAATAGCGGTCGCCACTCGGCAGGCAATGGCAAACCTCCGAGTGTATTACTACCATGAGAAAGCTCCTCATAAAAAAATTATTTGCCGTTCGGAGTCGGCTTAAAATTGTTGTTTTCCATTTAAGGAAAAATATCAGGATGTACGCCAAAAATAGGAGGAGGAGCTCGGCCAAGCACCCAAAACGGGTGTATATACAGGGTTGGCCATATTAAACTGACCCATTGAGTAACCCTATAACTTTTTACTGTAATTTGAAATCTAAGGTTTACGTCAACAAGCCAAAGACACTAGGCGCACTTAAGGCCAATATCCGACGGGAAATAGCCGCCATATCGGCCGAGACGCTGGCCAAAACTATGGAAAACGCCGAAAAACGGGCACATTACGCTATACGAGCTAAGGGCGACCACTTGCGCGATATCATATTCAAAAAGTGATGTAAACGAATCTCCTTGAACTAAATTAAATGTTTTTCACAATGAAACACAAAAAAATGTTTCTTTTTCCATATTTTTTTAATAATCACATGGGTCAGTTTAAGATGGCCAACCCTGTACATATCCAAATACGTGCTAAGGGCGACCACTTGCGCGATATTATATTCAAAAAGTGATGTAAACGAATCTCCTTGAACTAAATTAAATGTTTTTCACAATGAAACACAAAAAAATGTTTCTTTTTCCATATTTTTTTAATAATCACATGGGTCAGTTTAATATGGCCAACCCTGTATAACTTTGTTGTTGCTTTCGCATGGAAACTTTTCGTCAAGGTAGTCGAGCAGAGAAGTAGCAAATAGAAGAGATCTATTGTATTGTAATATATTATATTTATATTTCAGGAAAAATCGCTTAAACATAATGCGGAAAAATCGATTGATTGCTTATTCAAAATGAATGTAAACGAATTAAAGTAACTGTATATATTTGAAAACTTTTAAGGATGTGTTCATTAATAAAAAATCAAAATAATATGTACTAAGTCCAGCCATAAGTTCTGTTACAACTTAAGTCCGTTATAGATGAGAAATTATAATGCCTTTTTTAAGGAAGTTAGTTTTATTTAATCATTTAAGTACTGCTCAACAACGCCTTCTAAGATATCCTCCTGGTATACTTTGGCCCCGGTCTTAACCCCTTTTTCGCTGAAATGAAGATATGTAACGCCTTTACCAGACACTCCCCACCAAACTATCACGAAGGCTGGATGGTGGCCACGCTGAACCTTTGGAACAACATTTTTTGCGTCTTTAGAAGTTTTAGCATAGATTTTGTCGTTTTGCTTTTTAAAAACTTCTTCAACAGTGAAAATTTTCTCATCTGTAAAAATAATATTGGGTTGGGGAAAAAGAAATGTCGTATTTGTGATCGAAATTTGACGCTTTATTTAACGTCCTTAGAATTATCCGATTCAAGTCAAATATGCCCCGTTTTGTTCGCAAACTTGTTGCCATTTAGAAGGCAACTTCATTATTCCCCCTTTATAAAACCCCCCTCCTTATTTGCAAAAAACTCAGACAACCAGATTTCGCAAGGCTCTTTTGAGGCCAACTTGGTATCACCAAGGGCGTTTTGCATGGAACGGAAGAGATGATAGTCACTTGGTGACTATATGGATTATATGGTGGGTGCGATAGAACATCCCATCCGAGCTCTCGTAGCTTCTGGTGGGTTATCAAAAATGTGTGAGGACGAGCGTTGTCCTGGTGGAACACAACACCATTCCTATTGACCAATTCTGGCCGCTTCTGGTCAATCGCCTGCTTCAAACGGTCAAGTTGCTCACAGTAGAGGGTCTGGCCATAGTTGAGCTCATAGTGGATAATTCCCTTTCAATCCCACCAAACACAGCAAAACCTTCCTGGCGGTCAATCCGGGCTTGGCGATGGTTTGGGCCGGCTCGCCACTTCTCGACCACGATCTTTTTTGCTTGGCGTTGTCGTACGTGATCCACTTTTCATCGCCAGTCACCATCCGCTTCAAAAAAGGGTCAAGTTCATTCCGTTTGGGCAGAGAATCGCATGTGTTGATTCGGTCCAAGAGATTGTTTTGTCAACACGTGTGGCACCGGCACCCAAACATCCAGCTTTTATTGGAATCAAATCTTCTGCAAATGGTTCCAAACGGTTTTGTGGTCTACACCTAGTTCCTGACTAATCGAGCGAATGCTCACATGCAGATCTCTTCGGATAATTTCAACGATTTTATCAGTCTCTACGACGACTGGCCTACCAGTACGGGGTGCATCTTCCACATCTACTACACCAGAACGAAATCGATCGAACCACCGCTGTGCTGTGCGAATCGTTACAGCTCAGGCCCATAAACTTCACAAATTTTTGCCGCCGCCTTCGTTGCATTTTTACCTCTAAGGTAGTAAAAACGTAAAATATGACGAATTTCTTGCTTGGTGGACTCCATCTTTGACGCGCTTTAACTTAAGACTGAAACGTACGATGTCAAAGAGACACTTGTAGTACAGATTGTCGTCTTCAAATCGCCGTTTAGTGTGATCCGATGCTATAAGTACAACGCAAGATATGTTTAAATGTCGCGCTCAATTGACAAAATACGACATTACTTTTTCCCCAAACCAATATTTCGATGGCCGTTGATCGCGTGCCACCGAAGAAGTTGCTTTCATCTGCCGAGTATAATTTTCTTCAAGCGCCTTGTCAGTAGATTACCAGTTGAGCGACGGAAGTCTTTCATGTGGGGATTATCTCTAATTAGTCTTGACATAGATCTGGTCGATACATTCATTGCCCTGGACATGATTTTTTGCTTTTAAGGGGATTTCTGCGAATTCTTTCTCAAATGACTTGCATGGCTGCACTGGTTCGAACCACGCGAGGATGACCACTTCTTTTTTTGTCTGTCACTTCAGACGTTTGGGAAAAACGATTGATCGTGCGGAAAACAAACATTCTCGAAATATTAAATTTTTTCAAATATTAAGTTTTCCTTAGCTCCCCGCACCATTGTTAACAAGCGAAATTTGCCACGAAACTGAGTATAATTTATGAGCAGACATAACATACGAGCAAAAGCAAAAATAACCGAACTCTTTTCTGCGATTTTTTCTCGCCGTATGCATTGTAAAGTTTCTCACGGAATTTATGGTAAGACTAAGTAGTTCTCTTTATTGTTTGAAGGAATTATATTTATATATTTTTATTATTATTATATTATATTATCGATTTAGTCGATTTTAATTTAATGAAAATCAATCATCCAATTTTGTTTAATAACGTTTTCTGAAAAAAAAACAAAATATTTTGAGTGATGGAAATCTCTATTTTGGCCTTTACACGCTCCATTGATTGTCTGCTTGTATACTGCAGCTGTCTGATTCACAAGTGTCAAATATGATTAATTTTGCGCCATAAATATAACGAAACTAGACATGTATGGAAGTATTTGTGTATCCCCATCAATTTCGTTATACTGGGGTTTTACTATAATTAGTTATTTATGTTTTTTTTACTTAGACATTTTCAGAATACACAATAAATGCGTACTGTTGTAATAATAAAGACTACCCGCGGCTTCATTTGCGGTGACTTATCCCGGTTTCAAAACTATAGGCTCATATGTTATGGTATAGCCGTTCATTTGCCATTTATTGTATTATTTTTGGGAATAAGTTCATAGTGTTTTATATTTGCTTTTAATTTAAAACGATTTGTTTTGCTGTTTGGCAAATGGGTAAGTATTCATTCGATAAAACTTTTTCTGCTCTACAAAACTATGTTAATTGCATTTTTGAGTTATTTAATTTTTTATTAGTTTTGAGACTTAGAAATGGAATACCCAGGAGGCAGAAATCAACATTTTCGACACCTGCTCTTCTTTGCTTTTCATCGAGGTCAAAAAGCTGCCAAGGCAGCCCGGGGCATTAGTGGCGTGTATGGACAAGGTGTCATAGGCGAGTCTGTAGCACGGAAATGGTTTGCAAAGTTCGAAAGTGGCGACTTTGACGTCGATGAAACGTCCCGCAGCGGAAGGCCTTCTGAATTCGATGAAGAACATCTCAAATCACTTTTGAAGGAGAACGGTCGCCAAACCAGTCGTGAGTTGGCGGATAAAATGAACTGTGATAATAAAATGATTCTCAATCACCTTCATTCAATGGGATTTACCGAAAAATTGATAGCCTGGGAGCCTCACGAGCTCAATGAGAAAAACAAAGAAAGTTGCCTTCAAATTGCTTCTCAGCACCTTGTCCGCCATCGCGAAACTCGCGGTCATAAGCAGGGCTTTTTTTAACGAATCGTTACGGGAGATGCGAAATGGTGCCAATACTTTAATATGAAACAAAGAAAGGAGTGGGTGACTCCAGGAGATACGCCAAAGTCGAAAGTCAGATCATCCAAAGAAAATCATGATATGTGTTTGGTGGGACTGGGAGGGCATGGCGCACTGGAAAATGCTCGAAAAGAATACCACGGTCAACAAGGAGCTCTACATTGCCCAACTATACCGCGTGAAGGAGGCTATGTGACTGAAAATACCTGATCGACATGGTCAAATCATACTCCTTCACGACAACACAAGGCTCCAAGTTGCACAAGTCGTCATAGCCGCACTTCAAGAGCTCGAATAACAGGCCTTTCAGCATCCGCCCTATTCTCCGGACTTTGAACCTATTATTATCTTTTTCGCTCCTTGTCAAACCATATGAAGGGCGTTACCCTCGATGACAAAGAGGTCCTTCAAAAATTTGGCACCAGACCAGGGGATTTTTGGCGTAATGACATTAACAAATTGGTCGAAAGGGGGCAAGAGGTTGTAAACAGCAACGGTGAATATATAATTGATTAACTTATTAATGTTAATATTGTTTTTTGTTTAAATAAAAGTCTTCGGTAAAACCGCTACGAACTTATTCCCCAACCTAATAGTTTGAAAATGAAAGGTATTAATAGCCTCAAAATAAAATTTCGGAAATAATTTGTCTAACTTGGTTTTTTTATAATAATAATATTCGTTTTTAAAATCCATGCTTGACGGGCACCGATAGATGGCAATGCTATAATTCTTACAAAAGCTAAGCTGTATTGCGACAACAAAAATACGAGCAAATATCTGTTTTGAGCACTCATGGTTTGTTTGGAATTGAATTATCATGGAAGAGTTTCTAAATATGCAAAACCTTTAGTAAAAGACCTAATATATGATATACATATCTTTAGGCTTCAAGCATTTACATTAAGGAAATAAGATTCTTGAAAATTTTGCTTAATACAATTTCCTTTGAATTCTTAGTTTCCACTTTTCAACTATCCTTAGTTTTAAATTTACATTTTAATGCTTCAATTCATTTACTTAGCAGTGGGTTGTGCCCATTAAAGGGGTGATATTCGCGGTGGGAATATTGAAAGAGGTGGAGGTGTAAGTGACAAATGGTTAAATGTCACGTTTTGTCACGTCACTCGATAAAATCGAAACCTAATTATGGAGTCTCACACCAAGTCACAAAACGTGCACAATCATGCATACGAGCATACGCAAAGATGGGTGTCTATCTGTAGTGTAAGATACATGCACTTACAAGTAAAGCCATACTATATACTTATTTATGTATTTATACATATACATATACAGTTATATGTGCTCATAAATATATATCTGCTTTTTATTTATGAGAATGTTAGCTACGCTATTGAAGACGTGCCACAAACTAACAATATAGTCAATGGCCAAAAGCCTCCCTCCAGCACCAGTCCAATTAAGTTTATTGCGTTGACAATGCGTTCCGAAGCGAAGCAAATTGGTACGAATATTATTGGTACCGACTATGTGGAAACGTTTCAAAAACATTCGCGCCGGAACGTGCATCAAAGTGTCAATGAGAAATGTAAGCGACTGGAAGTAGGAGAAACATAGAGCGACATTAATAAACGGAAATGTCGAGTTGAAGACGTTTGTGACAAAAAGTCGAAGCACCTTTGGTGGCGCAGTAGACCAAAGGTGGGCCATCGTCAATTGGACTACTTGCGACCAACTATATATAATTAACGTAAATTGTATCTTTGATGTTGGCTGTGTGTGATGTGGGTGGCAGAGGGCAGCTGGCGATACGCGGTTGGAGGAGCGTACAAGCGATGCTACAAAGTAGACTAATTATGCCATATGCGAGTAAGTTACTTCAAAGTGACTTGTGGCATGAAGGAAAATATTTATATATTTGCATACCTACATTCGAATTGTAACGGCATACAAATAGCTTTAATTGTTACTAGTGGCTAGGGAACAACGAATTGTTGTAGTCTTGATTAAGCGCACGATGAATCGCGGCATGTTGGCGCTAAAATTGGACTCCATCGCTTAATTTACTTTGCGACGGTTTGTAATTTGAATATTCGGCTGTTCGTGAAATTGCCCCTACCACCTCTTGCTTCGTTTTAAGCACAAATCACTTTTGACTTAATTGACAGCAACTTGTGAGTTGTGAGATTCGGAAATTAAGCGCGTTGTCCTGTGCGTTTACTTCACAGCTCTTGACGGCGTCGATAATTACACCTTTAGCCATCAAAGTAATCATCATTATCGCGACAGCGCACCCCGAAAAGCAGCGCAACCAGGTCTACCGCTCATTTGCTTGTGTCGCCTTGGTGGCCACGCGTACGAATTTTAAATGAATTTAAGAACTGCTATTATTGGGTCGTATGCCTAAGAGTAGGGGTACTTAGTGAAATAGCAGGCGGCATAGTTTCTATTGGAACTCGGTTCCTCTAAACATGCTTCTTCTTCTTTACGTTTCCTTAATTTCTCACACAAATTTTCTGCTTTCCACCACTCTGTCCTTCACCATCAAGAATATTTAAGGAAATTGAAGTACTTAATAATTTTCAGCGCTCTAGCCAAACCCAAAATCACCCTGCGTGTTGTTGGCGTTGGTGTTTTGTATTTATTTGTTGACCCAATCCATTATTAGTTTTTCCCTTTGTTATTGTTTTCATTGCTATTCTTCCTCTCCCTTTGACTTCCGTTTTACCGGCTTACGCTACTCTTATTTGCTTTAGTGGTTTTTGGTTCTCGATAGCGCAAAAACTTTATCTTTTATTTTTTCCGGCATTCGCCAATCCGTCCATACACTTTCCATATTTTAGTCTAATCAATTTTCGCTTTTATGTATGTATATGCAATCCACTGTTGACAATAGAAATATTGCTGGTGACCACATATGTATATTGCTATTCGCATACTCACATGCACGTATACATATATGCAAATACATATATGAATGTCTAGTTTTCTGCAAAACTGTGTTTGCTTTGCTCATATGGCATTGCGGTCCGATGGCCGGTTTTCTGTGGCCTTTGTGGCTTGGCAGTTTGTTTGCGGTTGGACGGCCCACTTAATGGCCACCAAAACTCCGCCAATATCAACTATACTAGACTCTACTTTATATTGAATGTATATGCGCTGTATGAGTACATATAATATATATGTATGTGAGTATAAATTTGTAACACCCTGCTGGAAATTTTGATCATGGAGGCGCGGCGTTCGGTATTGAAGAAGGCTGCATAAACTGGTTCAGAGAATCGGTGTAATCTTTAAGGCGTAAGGTAGGTCTTTACGACACTGAAAATATCAAAATTCAACCAAATCTTCCAAAATCCTATAGCCTGGAAGTGACCAAACTTTCAACTTTTCTTTGACCTTGTGAGCTTTTCAAAATTCTTTCCTTATAATTCTTATGGTTCGAACTTTAGTACTGTTGTTACGGAAATATATTAATGAATGTTTATAACGAAACTAGTTTTAAAGAGCAGAAAGGTGCCCTTAGAAAACTGTTTTCAGAAAATCAAGTAGCTTCGATGACCCCAAAATTGTCAAAAAATTAAAGTTGATGTTAAGTTCACCGCCTAAAGCAAAATAGGTCTCATCGGTATTGGTTTACGATAACTTGAACGATAGAGCTATGGAATTCAAAAAATCCAGAACATCTTTTGGTGAAACTAAAGCAGAACAATCATCAATCAAATTTTCAAACATTAACACCGATAACAATGTCAGCCTTGAAATCCCAAGGAGAATCTCTCTTGCCAACAAATGCTACTTTGAACTAAGTAGACAATTGAGTAGTAAAGTCCTCTCTCTCGACGAAAAAAACTAACACTCTATAAGGCTCCCATCATGCCCGTCATACCGTATAGCGCAGAAGCTTGGACGATGGCAACATGCAATGAGGCCTCCCTTGGAGTGTTCGAGAGAAAGATTCTGCGTAAGATTTTTGGACCTTTGCACGTTAGCAATAGCTAGTATCGTAGGCGATGCAACAATCAGCTATATGAGTTTTATGACGACTTGAACATAACGCAGCAAATAAGCTCCAGTGGCTTCGTTGGACCGCGAGCATGTCGTCCGAATGGATACAAACGCTCCGGCTCTGAAAGTATTCAGCTGGTGGTAGCAGAGGAAGAGGAAGGCCTCCTCTGCGTTGGAAAGATCAGGTGGAGAAGGACTTAGATACACTTGGTGTTTCCAACTGACGCCGATAGGGTAAATGAGTGCCCATACGAGAGGGCGCACTTCGCTAATTTTTCAAAATACGTCCGTTGAAAAGAACTAAAAAAAAAATAAAAATAAATAATTGGCGCGTACACTTCTGTTAGGTGTTTGGCCGAGCTCCTCCTCCTATTTGTGGTGTGCGTTTTGATGTTGTTCCACAAATGGAGGGACCTACAGTTTCAAGCCGACTCCGAACGGCAGATATTTTTATGAGGAGCTTTTTCATGGCAGAAATACTCTCGGAGAGGTTTGCCATTGCCTGCCGAGGGGCGACCGCTATTAGAAAAATGTTTTTATTAATTTTGCTTTCACCGAGATTCGAACCAACGACCTCTCAGTGAATTCCGAATGGTGATCACGCACCAACCCATTCGGCTACGGCAGCCGCCTTGAAAAGAACTAAACAGGTAGAACAACGAAGAAGGGGCGGGTTTTGGATTAGAGGATGACCGCCAAGAGTGACTAATTACACAACATTAACCGATGCCCTGATGTCTAAATCTTTGCCCGACGAGAGAAGGACAACTAATATGATTCCACCTCATCCCCCAGACTACTTCTGCAGAGGATACAGAGAAGCAATTCCAAGTCGCACTGCACGGACATCTAAGCCCGGTAAGGATATCTACCAAATTCGAGAGCTACAACTCCGTAAATAAAGCCGCGATTCTGATAGCTGTTCAAGAAAAGTGCAACTAGTAAACACAAGCCTTTGGCAAATGTACAGTTAAAATTGGAATCCAGTACAACAGAGCGCAACTTGAAGAAATCAACTTCCAACAGGGTGCCTATACCTATGTGTTTCGGCACTCTTATATGTATGTATTTATATACTCATTCCTTGACTTAACTAAAATAAATTAATAGTTTGCCAAACCAACGCAGTCTGCTATAATAAAGTCAATATTCAGATTAACGTTAATTCGCTGGTTTGGATGGGCCATGGGCCATCACAATATTTCCCACCAGCTACAGCAATGATGATCAAAGCTTAACGAGGTTGAACCACGTCATACGATGACGTGAACAAAGCATTACAGTGGATAGCCAGTCGGTGATTTAGTTTTTTGGATAAACTGTGTGCGTTGACTGTGTCGTTTATAGGATTTTCAATGTTTTTAGCATAAGTTGAAATATGCGAGATGGATTCTATGACCGGTTGATCACCGTCCCATTTCTCTTTTGCCGTCTGCTTGTATATATTTACTAGCTTACTTATGTGCTTCTCATCAACTAAGAGAGCGGAAGAGTACTTCGTGCTTTTGATGGGTTATTCAAACACTTTCACAATCATCGCACACAACCACAAAAACACTTATAACTTGGTTTTCGAGGTGAAAAATCAAGGCAAACTTTGGTACAGTGTTTTTATGTGCCAAACTACTTGATTCATATTTTAGCGCGTATAAACCTCGGTGAATTTGGCCTTTAGGCATAAAGCAAGGCGTGTACATGCATAGGAAGAGGAGAAAATAAATAGAAGTAAATTTAATTACTACGAACCCAGTTTAGGTTAGATTGTCGCTAAGAAGTACGTGGTATTCACACTAAGGGGCAAAAAGATTTGCTAGGTCTTAATGGGTATTCACGCAAAAGGTTTAATAGAAAATTGATTTTTTTAATCTGTTTCTTTTTTGATTGCGACTAGTTCATAAAATAATATGACAACATTATACAATTTTCACTCCACATAACATAAAGCATTTTTATGGAGGTATGAGATCGCTAGGTTTAGTGCGTACGAGGCTTCGTATCAATCCGTTGGCTTCAATTAAACAATTAAAGTATGTGTTTCTTCATTGATGTGGTTTATTTGTCTTTCATTATGGGCTCTTTGCGATTTCAGTGCTGTCCCAGTTTATTTTCTTGCCGCGCTCAATGCTGGAACTTCTGCAGTAAAATGGTGCCATGACAATGTAAGGACCCTATTTTGGAACTGTTGGATTTGGTTTTTCATACTTGGAATGACGCACAATAACTCCATACTGACCTTAGTATCAGCTTGTAGATTAATAGTTTGTTTTTTGTAGTAAGAGCTGATCTGCTACCCTTGAGCCATTGAATGTTGTTGAGTTTGATGCCCAGATTCCCTTCTTTTCTTATCATGTTCTTTCCATCGAAATTTACAAACAAGTGTCATACCTAGGTACTTCGCACTATGAAGTGAAACTACGTGTGCATATTTTGTTTAGTTTAGTTAAATTTTCCATTTTTTAGTCCACTGAGAGACATTATTTAAAGCGGTTTTTAATGTGGCTGTCGATTCGCTTTCAGTATTACCAACTGCAATCAGCGCGATGCCATCTGCAAACGTTGCTGTGGCGTAATTAGGATGAGACGGTAGGTCATGTGTGAATATAAGATACAGTAGAGGCCTAAGAACGCTGTCTTGAGGTACTCCTGCCTTTATTTGCCGAAGACTTGAATGATGGTGTTTGATTCGAAAATAGCGATCAGATAAGTACAACTCCAAAATTTCATAGTATTGTTTGGGTAGTATTAATTTTAGTTTAACAAGCAAACCTGTCAGACAAACTTTATCGAATGCCTTTGTCACAATGAGCAATACGCCAAAACATCCGTTTTTGTTTTTGAGTGCTTTTTCTACATATTTCGTTCGTGATCCTGTGTACCTGATCAATTGTAGAGTGTGTTCTTCGAAAACTTAGCTGATGTGTTGAAAACAGTTTTTTTTGATATTGGAAGAAGACCAGACCAAGGAGTCAAGAATGCCCAGATGATTGGTATTTTTGCGTGGAGAAACCAGGCGCCCTTATGCAATATTTAAACAACAGTAGTAAAGCACGAGTTTTTACAGCTTCTATGTGGGAGCATTCTGGTTTTGGTCACTAAATTTGCGCTAATAAATAGAGAATAATTCCTGATCTTCCATGTGCCCCCATTATTAAAACTGAAACCGGTTTTTTTTTTGTTCATTTGGTCCCGATGCACAGAACGATACATTACAAGATATTTAGTTGCCGAAATCATTGAGTAGCAATTAAAATTATTATTTTTCAGTATACGTCCGTACAAATGTTACTTATAGCACATTGTGAGAAAATGTGGCGAATATTGTTGCTTTCATTTATCATCATTAACATCACTTAATTGGGTATTTGGGAGATCTTTTTTGGATGATGGCTGGCTGAAACCCCACAGTTTAGAGATGGCTGATGCCCTCTGCCTTTGAACTACTATGTCGAGAATATTTTGACTTCACTTGGTGCCTGATAAAACGAATATAAGACGATTGGTACGCTTTGGAGAATTTTTCCAAATTCACTTAGACGGTTGGTGTGCCAGTAAAGACACGCCTATCGCCTATTTATCTACATCTCGGATACTTTGGCAGGCATGAATCTATTTTTTCTTTTATTGGATACCATTATAAGACAGTAGGTTTCGGTATTATGTCAAGTCTCTGCCAAACAATTATATATTATTTCATATTACTTCATGCGGAGACTAAGTTTTTGTGTTATGGGAAATTATTATTCTTGCATTATCCTTTTCTAGCGACTAGTCTTCCGTAAGAGTTGCTACAGAGCTAAGTACGTTTGTGCTTGGTTTATTTTGCAGACTATTGTCTTCTTTTTGCAGTAGCCTGGGTAAAACTGTATTGTTTTTAACACGTTTGGATATCTGACCAGCTCCTATTCGGTTATCTAAGAAAATACAATTTAATTCTGATTCGATTAGATAGAGAGAGCATCCCTCCTTCATAATGTCAAAACGCCAGGCTAGAATTCCGTATTAAAGGTTTAGGCTGGTGGAGCAAACTCTTTGTGAATAATGCCCCAGGAAACGTTAAAGCGAATCAACATTGTCTTCTTATTTGTTGTCTCTAATCAGGTGAAGCTTTTTGGATAGGTAGGCTACCTGCTCGCTTTCAATAGTCTCCGTTCTTTTGTTGTTAAAACCTGCTCGTGATACGTTTCCAGGAGAGACAAACCCAGAGTGTGAGAGAATTGTCCACTGCATGATTATTGGAAACTGTGTTTCAATTGTAGTTTGTTTGTTTCGTTCTTGTGTCTCATCTAACGGCAGGCACAGTAAACAGCTGTTTCGATAGCGTGAGATGAAACGAAATTTTTTGATGTTCGAAATGTCTGGGGAACTGTTATCACGGATTTTGATTTTCTATCGCGATACTCATGAAGTTTGCCATTTAATACATTCTGTCAAAAAAATACTGTCAATTAGCTTGTTTTTGGCATTTAATTATATCAGTCAACCGTAGGCGTGCTCTGCGATTTTCACTATGGATAAAAATATCGAACTTTGTCTGTCTTAAATTAGGATTTCGATCGCCGAGTTGTTGAAAATGTTGCAGGAAGCATTTAGCGAGTGTGCTTTATCAAAAACACGGGTATACGAATGGTATAAAACTTTTGCAGCGCGCCGAGAAGTCGTGGAAGAATTGCGCCGATCTGGTCGCCCATAAACGTCGTCAACGGATGAAAACGTTGAAAAAGTCAAGGAAATGGTGCTAGAAAACCATTAACAAATTTGAGGCAGGTAGCTTAGCGTGTGCCATGAGTCAATTTGCAACATTTTACTCCATCAATTGGGCATGAGACGAGTGGCTGCTCGACTCCTTCCAAGGGAGTTGAATTTCTTTCACAAAATTCAGCGAAAGAAGGTGGCTGAAGACAGGCTTGAGCAAATGAATTCGGACCCAGCGCTTATCCAGCGCATCATAACAGGTGATGAGACGTGGGTATAAGAGTTTGACATGCAAGCCAGTGAGCAGGCAGCTGAATGGAAATATCCACATAAGCCGAAACTCAAAAAACCACGTCAAAAGTGAAAGTCTCGTTTTGCTACTCGTTTTCTTTGATTATCATGGTGTTGTGCACTCGGAATTCGTTCCAAATGGTGCTGCGGTAAATAGAAAATATGATTTGGAAGTTATGCGACGTTTGAGAGAGAATGTGCATGGGAAACGGCCCATTAAGGAGAATTCGCTGAAGAAGCTGAAGAAGATCTCTTCAAACGTGTTTAAAAGGTGTTTTGATTACTGAACTAATCTTTGGCATATGTGTATTGCTTCGAATGGAGCCTATTTTGAAGGCGACAAAATACATTTTGATGACTAAACAATTATTTTGCGTTTTATTGAACAATTCCCTGTACTTTTTTGACAGAATGTACATATTCGGTATCATAAACTGGGGCAGTGTAAGACTTCTCGTTAAAAGTTTTACCAAGTTGAAAGCAAGGCTTAATAAAACAAATAATAAAAATCTTATCAACTGCCTTGCCCGATTCTCATTTTTTTAATTTCATGAAATTTGGACAATATATTAGTACATCAGTGAAACATATACCTCTCTGATGCATTTCAATAAATGGTCTCACGAGGAATACGTATTTTTACTGTTTACTTCGGAAAGCAACTTGCGTAATTCCGATATGTGTTTTCCTCATCTGTTCTACCTGTTTTTACCTCATTTACCACTATTTGTTCAGCATTAGAACACTGTGCGGCCCCTACTTACTTTGGAGCATTCAAAATGAAATCACATCCGTTATGGGCTCTTCCGTTTTTGTGTCTGTGGTTGACAGGAAGTAATCAATAGTTGTGACCAAGCCGGACAATGGTTAGCATCCGCCGCAACCGCTATCGCCAACGCCAACGCCAATACCGACGTGGTCGCCTCTATAAACTATCTATAGAACAATTGTAGCTATAAACGTGTGGCGAAAGGGATACAGGGAATGAGGGAATACGCATTACGTACATAAGTAGGGATGTGTGAAGTTTTACATTCGATTACGAGCATAAATGGGAGTGACCAATAAAGAAGCTATTTGAAAGTAGTGCAGTGGACATAGCCCGGCCGCTTAGGGTCAGACAATAAATATGTGAATGTGTGCGGGTGCAGGTGTGTAGTGAGCGTCGCCCGGTTTGGTGTGGCGTGCAATTTGTCAACTTTGCGGTTAACTTCGGTCTGCGGTGCCAGCACGGTTAGGTCGCATACTGGCTTTTATAACAAGCCGGAAGATATAAACATCGCTGTAGGTGCGCTCGTATGGATTGCCAGTTATAGGCATGTGCAAGTTACTGTGCGGGTCGATAGCGCCATGGGACGATATATCAATGTGGCAGCGCTCATTCCTCATTTTTCATAGAAATGTAATCCTAAAGTATAATTACAATCACTGCAGGCTGCTGCCAGTGTCATTGAGAATGATGGAAAATGTGCGTTTGTCTGTTTGGCGCGTGTGTTTGTGTGCGTGTATGTAATTGGAAATCTTGTGCGAGCAATGTTGTTGGTACTGTGCATCGGTTTTTCGGTTAAGTTACGAGCACCACCTGCGCTCACTGCCTATGATTAATGCGTTCAGTACTTTCCTGCGTTGGCGTTTCAACTTTCTTGAATTTTAATTAACTCACTCGTTTGCGTACGTCGCTTAGCAACCATGACGTCTGGCAGCAGTAGGCGGGAGAATTTATGAACGAATTATGAGCGTTCGTATATGCAAAAAAAAACGTTCTTTTGTTTCTTGCTATGATTTTTCACAACGCAACACAAGGAAAATTATTATGCTTCGCTCGCAAGGAGATTGTTTCCTCACTTTCGGTCCCCCTTACAACAATTTTGCAGGTGCCTCAGCTGCTTGAATTTTACTGCGTAGACAACGTGAGAATGTACCGTTATTTAGTTTAGTTATTGCTTGCTTTAATGCTTAATTCCTTTGCCACTTAAACTCGTACCACTGCTTTGTATCCCTCCAGCGATCCCAACGCATCCCAAGCAGTCAACAAAGCATCAGGCCACTCGATATCCTGTTATGCCATTCAGGTTGATTTACAAATTTCTTTAATGAGGCGACAACATTTTTAATTAGCGCACCTGTTATTTCTTCGACATTTAACACAAGTACGCGTATGCATGTAGTGGTTAATGGGCAGCAGGAGTTTTGGGGCAGGCATACCTACCATACACCGTTTTACTTCGCCCATTCAAGAAAGGAAGTGCACAGTTTAAGTGGTTGGCACTTTGTTTCGCTGGCTCATAAAATTAATTTGCAAGTTGTACTCACTCGTCTCACAAGCATCCTTCGGCAGCCACATACCCCAGCACCAACTATGCGCTGACTAGTGGCAATGAAACCCATTAGTTCTGCAGCGCGTCTATTTCATGGGGAATGCCTGGCGTGGAGCTTAAGTAAATGAGAATACGTATATGCAGACAGCAGCTATGATATATCAAGTACCAACATTAATCCAGTGTCCCATAAATTTCCAACTCCACCGTATGCAACTGTATATGAGTACATACAAACAAACATGTGCACTTGTGTTTGTATCCTTATATGTAACTTTTAGCATTCAATGGTAGTTTTCTTTGATAAACACTATTCACCCGTCTGCTATGCCTCACCTTGCGTATGTATGCCTCCGAGGTGTACTTTGTGGTGATATCGAAGATTTGCGACAAAGTTAGCTTTTAACGGGTTTTTAAATAGGGACATAACAATTTTGTATTTAAGTACAAGCCCTTGAACTTTTTATGAGCTCTATGACAACTCGTGAACGGGCAATGCTTCGAAATTAAGAAATTTTACTACTGAGTGGGGGGTGTAAGCTTTAAATCGTTTAAATCGGTCGCAATAAGTGCGTTTCGTAACTTTTGCACAGGGACTCATCGACAAGATTTGAGAATAATTAAATAATATTAATCATTTTTATGAAAATATATTGTATTTGAATTCTGATAAATTAAAAATTCTTATAAATCCAAGTTTCAAACTTTGTGCAAATATAAAAAAGAATTAAAGAAACTTGTACCGAAAAATCGCAAGCATGCAGTTTTATTTATAACCCAATGAATTTTAGTAGAATAAAGAGCGAGTATGAAGAAGCTCAAAAATTGCGCTGATTTGGAACGCTGTATTTTCACCTATATAAAAAATGTCGGGATAAATTTCACAAGACCGCTAACACATAAATTGTGAAAAATCAGTACGTTTTTTGAGCCATTTCACAATTGAACCTTTTTTTCCTTGTGCTTCAGTTTGGAAACGCAGTTTAGTGGATAAATTCGAGTCTACTTATTAACTATTGAATGCTTCTTAGCCTGAGAACCGTAGACACTCTTTGAAGTACCAAAAACATCGTAGTCGAAAGTACTTCAGTTAAAAATGATTCAATTAGTCGATGCCCCCCGCCGTTCACATAAATGGGAGTCTTTCACAATGTCGCAAATTTTGTGAAAGCGTCTGGATTGACTCACTTAAAATATCAAATTAACTAAAGAAGTAACTAAGAAGTAAGAAGTCTCCATATTTGGAGAGACATAAACTGTTCTGCTGCAGCGATTTAAGATCCAGCAGCTTCGTTGGCTGGGTCATGTCGCTCCGGCTGTGAAAGTATTTAAAGCCGTACCAGCTGGTGGTAACAGAGGACGAGGAAGGTCTGCTCTGTGTTGGAAAGATCAGGTGGAGAAAGACATGGCTTCACTTGGTGCTTCCAACTGGCGCCGGTTAAAATGAGAAAGACATGACTGGCGCGCTTTGTTAAATTCGGGCACAATCGCTTAAACAGTTATGGTGCTAATCAAGGAGAAGAAACTGTTCTGCTTGTACCTTGTAAACATGACACTTTGTCCCTATTGTAATACCCTATACTTACTATTTGTAGTTTCATATACTTGTACGAATATTAGCAAACTGATGTGTTATGGCATTTTACTGTTTGTTACTTTTGATTGTTGCTTCTCTTTTATGTTCTTGGAATTGCTTTATTGGTATCTAAGTGAAAGGAGTCACATATCGGCCGAGTTGCCAACTTGCTAATAAAACACTCTTTCTTCTTTATAACTTTGTTTACAAAAAAGCACTTCAAAACAGCATAAGGGAATAGAGATAGTAAGTGAAAATATTTCTATCGATCTAGCCATGTATGCAGGTCCGTTTGTGTATACGATGGCCTGAGTGGAAATTGAAATATTTGAAGCCAAAATAGGCTGATATTGAAAGCGCGCAAAATTAAAAAATAACCACGCACTTCTTTCAGTTTTCACCCATCTACAATTTTCAAAAAATACGATATTTCCTTAGGCGGTGAAGAAAAATTACTTATCGTTCGTAAGAGAGAAAAAAATAGAAGAAATATGTAACTGTGCATTAAGAAATTTAGGAAAATGAGAGCACTTTCAAGTATCTCTAAGGCTACTTCAACAATCTCATCTGATGGTAGACCTAGGAAACAGGCTGCTTTCCCAAGGTGTGACTAAAGGGAGGGAGGCATTAATGAGTGGGTTAAAGTAGGCGTGTCAAACTAATACTTAAAAAATTTGTTTACTAATATATATTGGGATGCAAATGGTTTCACTAGTGCAAAAGAGACTACACCATCTCTTTCTTTTATAGTACATTCCAAGATTTTACATATATGGGAGAGTGAAACCAATAATGCCAGGGCTTAAAATATAAAGCTATTATTATTAAGAAAATACGGTGGAAAAATATAACTGTTCTATTGTTATTTATTTCTGAGGGATATTTACACCAAGTTTGATTAGTCAACTGTGACTAAAACCTACATCAATTGTGATTTCTCGCACATGGTAAATTTTTATTTCATCGTTGACCACAAATAAGCATTAGAGTGAGTAGTATGGCTATATATTTTATTTGTCGGCAAAATCCATAAGTTAGAGGAAGACGCAAAGTCCCACGTACAAAACCGTTTCTAGCAAGTTTTCCCATTGGCATTAAGTATGTGATAGAAACCTTGCTCTGAGAATTGCCGAACATTTCCATCAACATTGACAATTATATAACCGCTCAAATGACTGTCCCTCTTCTGGAAGGTTAGTCATGCGGAGTACCTACATATGTTGAGCATGTCAGGGCTAATTCTGGATTGGTGAGAGTCTAACTTGCTAAAGTAAAGATCTAGAACAGTTGAACATTCCCTTGGCAGCCAGTTCCATGTACCGGAATGCAACTCCGTATTATATTTAAATATTTTTCTTTCCCCGTTTTGTGGATTCCTTTTACTGTTTTGAGAGATAGATTCTAACACGCGGTTTTTCTTCGCTCAGAATTGCAATGCTATTATACTCGCATACTAAATAAGGATAAAGTTAAGGAGTGAATAATCAAAATCATAAACCAGCCCTAATTGTCTCCGCCCTCTTGTGCCTTGGCTAGGTCGGTCTATCGATATAGTTATCGGCTTTCTCTTAAGGTTAATTACATGGGTGAGTATATTTAGTGTAAATCTTAATCGGACAGATATTAAAACAACTCGACTCTTGTATAACTGAACTCTTAAGCCTTAAGAATTCGCCTATCAAATCTGGCATTGTATATTAGTAGGCTGAAAGATTTATTACTGGGTACAAAAGATCTATCTTCATATAGGTATATCTATCACTAAGGCGATGTGTAGGTGACGAATACAAAGGTGGTTGAATAGCGCCAGCTTGGAACTAGCTGCCTAAAAAACAGAATTGGGGCTGATCTGTAGGCGCAAGCAGAAAGAAAAGCTGTCAATATCAGTTGGTGACTAAGTTATATAGAATCCCAGAAGTCTATGAAATATCTTGGCATGTACATTGATTCCAGACTAACATTCAGGGAACATCTTGCAGCTGTTAGTGTGAAGGCGACAAAGGTTAGCAACACCCTTATTGACATTCTGCCAAACATAGGGGTGTCAGGAGAAACATTTGTTTTCCCTGTGACGTACTCTATAATAGTGCCTCTCCAATCGGGGCTGGCGCATAAAAGGGCTAGAGCATTAAAGAAGTACTGCAGGTCAGTAGAATAAGTGCGTTGAGAACCACAGGTGCCTTTAGAACGGTGTCGTGCGATGCAATCTGCGTCATAGCTAGCAAAATGCCTATAAACATCCGGGCAAATATACAGAAGAGGTTGTACTACTCGCTAGATACCAAACCGACAGAGGAACTCAAACAAGCAGAAAGATCTCCCTCGATAGCTGAATGACAATGAAAATGGCTGGTGAACGCACAGATTAAACCCAGGGATTAACGAGTAGGTCTGTCGAAACATGGATACGTTGATTTCTTTCTGACGCAGCTTTTCAGTGGACTTGGATGCTTCCAAAAATATATGCATCGCCTAGACTTATTACCCACAATGCTTGGACGAAGGGGAGACGGTCGAACATGTGGCCTTTCATTGCATTAGGTTCGCTAAGGATCCAGTAAGCACTTGGCAAACAAAAATGGTGTGTTTTTAACGCACAATAATCTAGTCCCATAAACGCTTGAGTTAGATGAAAAGTGGAGGGTGCTGCAAGCTTTTGCAATACAAATTATCGAGGAATTTCGCAACATTGATCGGACGCAGAGGAATGATGCTAGACGCAGGAGCAAGAACAACTGCCGTATTGATAAAATGCAGCAAGGCTAACAGCAGACAAATGTAACTGACGATTGAGCTTATTGCTCACGACTGCTTCCGGTATCCCTGTAAGATGAGCGGTCGAACTTGAGGTGCTTTTACCGGCGTTAAAGTTCTACACTGACTAAGGCTGTCGATTACTTTTACACCTCGTTAAAAAAGGGTACGTTATCAAACTTTGCAGTGAATAACTTGATTATAAAGTCATAAAATATATCTTAACGAAACTTATCATATTATTATTAGTAATGGGATTGCTGTTGTTGAAAATAGGCAAAATCAGTTTCGAGGTGGACTTAGTGGGGAACAAGGACAGTAGCTGTCATCATGTAGAGAGTATTCGGGTCAGTGTTGATAGGTATAACTTTGAAGCCCATAATGTCAGCCTTGAGAATAAAAATTGCACTACATATCTTTAAACACGACAAATCTTCGTTTTTGATGAAACATCATGAATGCTGTTGAACAAAATTAAGATGGCATGAGAAACTTTTAATGGAGCTCAAGAGCTATGGTCACGATTCTTTCATTTAGCGCCCATGATTTTATTATGAAAGTAATGACGTCTGCCGATACAGGCAGGGTTACGGGAAACTCGTCGTAGGTACTTAAGGGCATTATTAGTTAGATAATTTCTGGTTTTTGAGATATTCGATTTTAAAAACTATTATAAAAAATGTATTTTTGTTTGCTTGTATGTTCACTTTTTTGAAATGTCAGTTCAAGTGTCCCTTTTTCTGCTTTTAGTTAAACGTCAGTAAACTCATTCATAAAATTTGAACTAAGCATCGGCAGTTAAAAATGGCTGTGTGTTAAAATTGCGAATTTAAGATTTTTCACTACGTGTTTTTACGCCCCGTCATTTTATGAAAACTATTTTGCAAATTTTCTCAAAAACTAGTATGTCTTTTTCGCTTTCCAAAAAAGTATAATATTCTTAGAATTATATAACTGAATAGACTCAGCAGATAGTCTAACATAACGAAAGATCGATTCCAAACTCTACCGGTTAATACCCCGATAAAGGCCGGCTGAAAATTTTTTTGCTAACTATTTTTTGATTTTTCTTTTTTTAGTTTTTTTTGCTTATGCGACAACCCTGTATATTGTAGGGATCGAGTTTAGAAAGATCTGAATTAATAACTAATGTTGCTTTTCAAAGGAGAGAAGAAACTAGCGAATCTTCTTGACCTACGAAGTTTATATGATTTCATTGATTTGTTTGAGGTCGAAATCTGGTTTTCACAAATTCGCAATTTCTTTGTTGCGTTGCCTTAGTTTTTTACTGTATATCTTCACATCAATTGGCAACACTGGTCCAGTCCAAAATTTCGAAATTGAATTTCTGTAGCTTGTGGCAATAATTTGTAAGTGTTGCCTAACAACCTGAAAGTCATGTTTCAACAGATGCAGCGTCAAAACATGGCACACAAGAGTTTAGAGATCAACCAACAAATGGCAATGTTGCCCACATCCCTTGCACGCCCTACAGAATCGACGAGACAAAACTTTACTTTTACTTGGGGGTTCATGGTACTTCCCGCAGCTGATACCATAGTTATGGCTCCAGTATCACTTGGCATAACAATGGTTTCTATTCTTTCTGGTAGTGCAATCATTGTTTTGATTGTTGCTGCTTCTATTGTTCTTGTATCTACGTATGTGCATATGTATGCATGTGCTTGCTTGTTTCTTTGTTTACTAGGACGTATGTTCGTTTCCGACTGTTGGTATCTTTAAATGAGCCGCAAAGACAGTAAGGGGCACACAGTGAAAAAGTGGGAGAAGGGAGAGGGAAGGTAAGAGAGCTACGAATACTAACTAACTAATGACACTGCTGGCGTCTTGTTGTAGTTGCAGTTGCTTCTATTTGCCCAAAGCCGTGTTTGAGCTTTGTGTGTTTTGGTATTCCCCGGATTGCTGTTGCTTTGAAAGCTTGGCGATAAACTCCTGGTTGCCATTAAAGCAATTGCCAACGTTTATGGACTGATTTAATAGAAAATAAACGATGTGAGTTAATGGGGAGAATAACAAGTGCCGAACGCATGCTGCGTACCAATATAAATGTGAATGGGGGAGGACGGTGGGAGGGTGGTATTTGAACAAGTTGGCTGCATAATGGCAGTAGCTGGGCGTACATATACACACAACCACACACGCGTTTATTTGTATTGCTCAAAAAGAACAATTATGTACTACATTACTGTTTTCTCTAATTTCGAACTCTGCAAACCCACTAACCCACAGCCCCTAAAGCTCAATTTGTGAGTGCGTGTATGTGCAGCATGACTCTACCAAATCGTCCCGCTTGCCACTCTGCACTTTACTGGCTTTAGCTGAAATTCATTTAATTCGCTTCCGAGCGGTTGACTGCCAAGTGTTTCACCGCCGTTTGGGTGGATTTGAATGAGTAAATGAGTGCACGAATGACCGAATAAATGACTGAATGTATGTGTGTGCGTTTCTCCATGCCTAAGTATGCGCGTTTGAAAGCTTTGGAATGCAAAAACACTGAGCCGTCGTTGCTCGATTTACTCATCCAACAATAACAAGTGGGTCGCAGTTAACTCCCGGATTTGCCATTCTGTGCAACGCTGCCCCCAACTCACTCGCACCAGTCAGTTGCCAGCCAGCATCAGCACCATACGCCTGCCGCCATCAGCTAGATGCTGCACTGCTGTTGTTGTTGTTCGCCTTTGCTGTTGCTAAGAGATATCGTGGCTGATGAGTTGATCGCCGGGCATTCAAATGGCGGCATACCACTGCCACGTCTAAAATTCCACTGCTGTTTTTTTCACCTCATACATGTTTTTGTTGTTTTGCTTTGTTGCTGTGTTTTTGGCATGGCGGCATACGGCAATAATAACAAGGGTTGAAATTGGAGTCTAAACAAATATAAACAACATTAAGTAAACACGTCGCTATGTGTCGCTATGCTCATCATTGAGGCACTCACCCCTTCCCTGCCCGTGAGTGTTGTAAAAGCAGACAAACAAGCGCACATTCAGTGTTTCATGCATTCACTCATTCAGTCATTCGCTCATTTACTCCCTACTCCATGGCTAAATGTTATTATCCTGTTCATGAGTTGCAACAAATTTCGAAATGCCAAATTAAACAGTGTGACACATTCTCGTGCGCTGCTGCTGCTGCTTTGCTTCACATGATTGCCATAAATAGCAACAAGCAAACAAAAATTAAATTTCAAACCGACTTTGATTTTTTCACGAGCTTGATTGCTTGGATGTGCAGATTGGTCGGTGTTAATTACAATGCTGTGGCGTTGTGTTCGACGATAGATAAGCAAAGTAGGCAGTTTCAAATGGAAATGCTTTTGAGCTAATTGAAAATGCTTTTGTAAAAATATTATAATTATTTTTTTAGTTTCTGTAATCCACTTAATTGAATGGGCGATGAATGTGAAATGAGTGAATTGATCAGAGTGAAACGCCAGATTCGCGTTGGTTTACAACGTAACGTAAGTTTACATTAGGGTGACTCTGGCAAAACTATAAAATTTACTAGTTGGTGTCCACGGCTTTGCCTACGCATGAAATGAAATTCTTTATGCATTTAATACATAATATTTAATTTATGGAAGGGAAATCGCACAATTTCCCTATACCAGGTGTGTTCAAAAAGTATCGCGAATTTCGAATTTTCACAGGTTACGTATATTCGAATTTCGATTTTTTTGTGGCGATATGTCTCTCACTCATGCCGACGAGTTCGGCCATTTTGAATGTTCAGTTAATTGTTGACAGCTGCTTTGCTTGCATGTGCTCCGGCTCGTCTTCGATTTTTACCTATTCAAAAAGATGGATCAAATTTTGTGTGAAAAACGAAATTAAGTGCGCGGCTGCATTGAGAATGTTGACTGTGTCATACGGAGGAGCTACTTGGGACCAAAGCAACGTTTATCGGTGGTACAAAATGTTCTCAGAAGGCCGAGAAGATGTGAACGATGAAAATCGTGCCGTACGCCCGAGCACTTCAACAACAGACGAAAGAATTGATGAAGTGAAAAGAGAGAAGTTGCTGAGGCCCTAGACATAACGATTGGCTCGCGACAATCGATTTTTTTCAATGATTTGGGCATGAGACGGGTCGCCGCAAAATTCTTACCAAAACTGGCGTAACAGGGTAAAACGGTCAATAAGGAATATTACTTGCAAGTTATGCGCAATTTGCGCGAAGTAATCCGGCAGAAACGCCGGGATTTGTGGAAGAACAAAAATTGGCTCTTACATCACGATAACGCCCCTGCTCACACATCGTTGCTTGTGCGCGACTTTTTGGCCAAAAACAACACACTAATGATGCCACATCCACCGTATTCCCCAGATCTGGCCCCCTGTGACTTTTTCTTGTTCCCGAAAGTGAAGAGGCCCATGAAAGGAAGACGCTACGCTACGATTGGCGTGAGAAAGACGGCATCGAAGAAGGAACTGAACAAGATAAAAAAATGCTTTTTTGAAGTGCCTCGAAGATTGGAAAAAACATTGGCAGTGCATAATAATCGCATGGGGACTACTTTGAAGGGGACAAAATAGATATTAATGAATAGATAAATATATTTTGAAAAAACACAAAATTCGCGATACTTTTTGAACACACCTCGTATATAATATATAATATGATACTTCTCTTATTTACACTTATTTGTTTCAAATAAAAAAATGAAATATAAAAAATTATTTGTTTTTAATGTGTAGCCTGTGAGAGGAAAGGTTTGTGACAGAGTAACACTGATTTAGTTTAATGATCTAGAGTTAATGTATATACATACTTTATGGCATTTTCAATAATTTTTTATTTAAAGAATAAGTGGCAAACCCCATTAAAAAAATACTATTTAATTTTAATGTTCTCAATCATAAATTGTGCAATACCCACATCCTAATATTTAACTCGGCTTTACTATCATATTATTTAACATTTTCACCTGGTGGCAAGGTCATACAGAAATAATTTTAATTATGTAAATCTTTGTTCATTCTGCCACACATATTCTGTTTGGTACCTATATTTTAATCTCTAATTAATTTTTGCTATTAATTAGAATTTTTGTTTCAAATTAGATGGGAACGGAATATAAAAATAATATTGGATTAAAGCGAATTTTGCCTTTCATATTTTTTAAAATTAATATATGTTTGTATTCAATTTGTTAATTTCCAAAAAAAAAAAATAGTGGCAAAATTTTTGTTTAATAAAGCTTGGGTGAATATCTATTATCTAGAGATATGTTATTATTATTTATTGATACTTTTATCTACAAAATGACTGAGCTGCGGTTTCGGCCAGTAAATTTTAGTTCTATTGTGACCAAAAAAGAGCCGAACTTTCCTTAAGCTGTTCTCTACATTATTTTGTTCAAAAAATGCGTCAACTCAGTTTTTGTAACACTCTTTTAATACTAGTATCAAAACCCAGATTTCTGTTCCTTTGTTCACTTTATCCATCAAGTACGGCTAATGACCAATTGTTCAGTTAGGAAGGTGAAAATGCCGATGAGCTAATGGGATTAAATAACCGCCAACATGCACAAATGTAAAAATAAGTTTTTTTTTGTTATTTTTGTAAACATAAGTATGTTATGAGCTGAAGTAAATGAAAATGAGAGTTATATACGAGGTGTTTTCAAAAAATAAGGGGCATTTTAAAATTTCGCGGGTTACATACATTCGACTTTCGATTATTTTTTTTACGTTGGTACACTCGTCTCGAAGTTTTTTTCACGGTTGAGCAATATAGTATGTTTAGATTGTTGGCGAGAGGCATATATACAAGTGTTTTGCGTATTCGGCGATTTTCTGCTATCGAAAAAAAATCGAGGAAGGAAATTGCATCAAGTTTTGTGTAAAAAATGGAATTAATTGCTCAAAAACAGTTCAAATGTTGATATAGGTACTATATATAGTGAGAGAACTCTAAGTCGAAAAGATTTTTACAAATGGTACACGCTTTTTACAGAATATCGATAAAATGTGAATGACGACGCTCGCTCTGGACGCCCCAGCACATCAACAACCAATGAAAATCTTGGGAAAGTGAAGAAAATTGTTATGGAGAATCGTCGAATCGTATGTATGTACCGTAAGTATGTACCATGTATTCGCATAGCACACATTTGAATTTTCCAAATGGCTTATGAAATTAAAAGCGTAAACTGCGTGCATACTACAACCAGGCATTACTTCAAATTTTCATCTCTAAGTGCCCATTTACACGAGGAGACATCTGGAAGGGAAACATTTTGTGCGGTGGTGAAGGACGGCCGCGGAAGAGAGAAGGGAATTTGTCTCCTGTACTGGCGACACGCTTTGCTCTTCTTATTCGTATTTCCAATCTTAAAGCAATTTTTGACAGTTGCTTCATTTGTTTTCTTCTTTTGTGGGAGAAGGTTCTGAGTTATGTGTAGGTTTTCAAGCAAACGGAAGATAACAAAGATGACAAACATCCGAACACTGCTTGGGAAATGCACGATTATTTTTGCTAGTAAAGTAGGTATAATTTAAAATATATTATGGGGCATGTTTTTGTTGAATTCTAATTTTCCCCGCATTTCTAGATACTCAAGTTAATTTTAAGTTAATTATTTATGTATGAAGTATTTTTAATTTAATTTTTTTTATTCAAGTACAATAATTTATAAATATATTTAAATAAAAAACAACAAATTATTTATTATTTAACCAGTTTGCATTTTTCATTCATATATTTAAGAAATTGTTGACGAACGTTTTCCGCTTTACATGTAAGCGCGTGCGAGAATACATCCAAACCAGACGATGCTAAAGCATTAAATGTCAAAATGTTGCCGAAAACAAATTTGCCCGTGTGGCCGCGAATGAGACATGAAAAGAGAATTTCCAGTGTCTCCCTTCCAGATGTCTCCTCGTGTAAATGGGCACTAAGAGCGACTATTTACGAAAGTTTTTCGAGCCACAAAGAAATTTAAAAGCAGTTAGCTAGCCTCAGCTCATTAGTGCGCCCTAAGAGCTGTAAATCTAAATTAAAAGAGAAAAACAGGAAAGGCATCTCAGAGAATACTCATCTTATAGTACAATTTATTAACATAACAATATCGAGAAGATGGTCACCATTTCCACTGGCGCATGTTTGGGATCCCTTTTCTGTATTTTTCACAACATTTGAGAGTATTTCTGAGGATGGGTCGTCAGTTTCCTCGCGAATGTATTCCTTTCTTTAAATAGCCCCTCAGGAAAAAGTCCGGCTCCGTTTGCTCGGGCAAGCGCAGAGGTCAGTCGAAATCGTGGCTTTTGGAGATGAGTCACCGAGAGAACATTTCTACATTTCCAGCGATGAGGCAATACACTTTTAACCAATTGACAAAAAGTTAACAAGTGCTTTTCAGGTTGTTCAATTGTGACGAATTATGGCGAAAGGAGGCACCACGGATCTCAAGGATGCCTTCCCAAACATTTTCCATGTTCTCCAAACTCCGCGTGATACGCATTCCTTGAGGTTGGTACACAGTTGAAACGCTCTTGCACATCTTCTTGTGTTGGACGAGTGCGGTATCTTCGGCCGATTCGAAATAAAGTTTCTTGACTTCTGCGCGTTCCGCGGCTGAAATTGTACTTCACAGATATTTCTAAAATGCTATAGAAGAAGTTCTGTTATGTCAAGCATAGATGGAACTCTCTCCATCTTTCAAGCCATAGATATGAGATTATTTTCTAATAACACTGTGCAACAGCATTTTTAGGGACGCAATAATTTCAATTAGTTCATGAACAAATGGAGCTCCATGCCTTCTGCGCTTTTCAGAGAAAAAAGTTGTGCAATTTCTCTTAAACAACAGTCAGGGGGATGCCGATAACCGGGCATGAAATCTCTGAGACCAATTGAGTCGACCACTTTCTTGCAAGCTCATCAGCAAATTCACTTCCCTCTACGTTCATATGTCCTGGAGCTAAAGGAATTGACTACTTTGGATCTGCACCATGGCATCGTCAAAGCCTTGATCGCGGCTTGACTATCGGAAATAATGTCAATGTCTCCTCGCTCCCACGTTCCCTAAACAATTTGCTAGTCTGCAAGGTTGCAAAGACGACTGCCTGAAAAACTCTAGCATTATTGGTTTTTAAGGAAATAAAAAAATTGGCTGATTTAGAGAAGACTCCCGATTCCATCTTAGAGCCGTAAGATTTTCCCTTCGTTCCAATCCTGCCTACTTTGAAAAATTGCTCGAACTCCAGTTTGCGGATAGAGAGAACTGTACGAAGTTTAGAGAAATACGGTGTTAACTGCCTAAAAATTCTATCATGTCCCTTGAGAATTTTCTTCCCGAGGTCAACCTTGTGTAACCTGATTGCAATTTGGGCAGTGATAGAAATAGCGTAAAATTGACGTAAGTGCAAAACGGCATTCAGAGCAGCGCATGTTGTTAAGGTGTTGTTGTTGTTAGCAAGGTTAATGTAGTAAAATTTGAAGAGGAACACATTTGTAGAACATTTCAATCCATTAATTCTCTCGGAAGAACGTCCTTTTATCCCTTTTTAGAAAGCCCGAATAAAATGTAATTTTGGAGGTCTCTACAGGCTTAATATATCCAGAAAATTATTTGCCATAAAATTTCACTACCCCCTCAGATAAAATCTTACTACAATTAATCTGTAAGTAGGGTCCTGAGTTGTAAGCATTGTGTATCCGGACAACGACCCACAAATTGTTGCGCAGTGTGATCTACGATTGTCCCAGAAGAGCAGAAATTGCAGTCATACGTAAATGTTTATTCTACGTTCTAAATAAAATTTTAAACAAGCGAGGAATGAGAACTAAAATACTAAAGCCAATTCTAATAAAACAAAAATTTCACATTAAAGGTATAGAGCCTTTCGGCCGCTGTCGCCGAATGGGTTGGTACGTGACTACCATTCGGGATTCAGAGAGAACGTAGGTTCGAGTCTCAGTGCATTAACATCAAATAATAGAAATAGTTTTTTTAAAAGCGGTCGCACCTCGGCAGGCAATGACAAATCTGCGAGTGTAAACCTCTGCCATGAAAAAGCTCCTCATAAAAAATATTTGCCATTCGGAGTCGCCTTAAAACAATAGATCCTTCCATTTTTGGAACAACATCAAGACGCACACCCAAAATATGAGGAGGAGCTTGGCCAAACACCTAACAGAAGCGTGCTGGGCAATTTTATTATTTTTGTTACATTCACTTGTAATAAAAAAGTCTATCGTTTAGTGAAATGCTTTAAAGGGAATGGGCATAATTGTTAAACATATGCCGTTACTTCCTTATTTTTATTTATTTATGCTTTTCTTTAAAATCCTCTCATTAAAAAACTCTGCATGTTGAAGTTTTTAGCCTTGCACCACAAAGCATCATCTTATTTTATCCACAAATTTAACTAATTTTCAAGCAAATTTCAGCGATTATCTAAGCCACTTTGTATTCTTACAATGTTGCAACATCAACAGCAGCAGCAGCACGCTAGTTCTTAATATCTGAAAACGGTGTTTTTTGTTTCGTTTTTGCGAACGTGCAACACGCAGGACATCATGTGTAGCCTGCACTATACACACACACACTAACAGATATATGTAAATACAACGCATATAAGTAGTAAATGTTCTTGTTTACGCTCCAATAGCTGAAAATACTGGTTGCATCTGTGTTGGTTAGAGCGGAGCGGAAGGAAGAAAGAAAAGGGTTAACTGCCAGTTGTGGGACTTATCAGCTGCAACAACTTTCACTTGCAGCAACATCAACAGCAACAGTAAACGTAACCTTAGTAACAAAAGCAACGGCGATGCAACATGCTTAGTTGCTTGCCCCAAATACACGTCTCTTTATGCTTGCCACAACATTTATGTGTCGTTTGTGGCAAATGACAAGTGGGTGTGCATATAATCCCACACCTATAAATATACATATGTACTTGTAAATGCCTTGCCCCATGAGTGTGTGTGTGTGTGTTGGTAGATTGGTTAGAAAGTATGTCGTTCATTGTTGGTTGCTCTGTGGCACATTGCAATGTAAATTAAAAATATAATCGTCTCATACTTTGTCATGACGTTTGCCAACGGCAGTTACTTACGCACATGCATATACACATACATATGCATACAGTAACAACCACAACTAATAGTACAAAATATAGTAGTAGGTATTGCTTTAGTAGCAGATGGAGAAATGTTGTTGGCGTGACGCTGCTAACCACAAAACGTTTTCGTTTATGCTTTATATTTTGGATCCGTTCCCAGAACAGTAGCCGTAGCCCTTTTCTCTAAATGGGCCAGGTCCCAGCGCTGTGCTGTTAGCGTTGGCACGCTGTGGTTGTGGTTGAACGCTGCTGTCAGCATCATCACTCGCTTTGGCTTTTCCTTTTGCTGCAGCAGCAGCTGCTTATCTAAATGCGCCCGGTACACATGCACACAATAATTCACTGGTAATTCAGCCCTTCTGCGCCATGGATGTTTGTTTCAAACTCTAATGCACACCCACAGCCACATACAGGCAAGCAAATGTAAATGAATGCCGGTTAGTTGTCCTTCTTTTTAGTGGCAGCCAACAGCTGAGGAAGTTGAAAAGGTAAAACGTCGGCTACAGTGAAAGAAGCTTTTCATCTGTTAAACGTTTGTACTTCCCTTGGGTGCGTTTTTCTTTAGAAGTACATAGTACAGTGGGCCTATGCCGAAGTTGAAAATGTGGCAAAAGTGAACGTTAAGAAGTGCATATAGAGAAGATGAAGGAAGGCAAGAGAATGTACCGGAAAGATATTAGAGAAAATCTTTCGTAAATTTGGGCGACTTTTGTTGTCAGTAAAAATATCTCTCTAAGCGAGGAGCGCTTTATGTTTTAATCGCTTGTAAGCAAATTATGGATTTACTTTCACACTCTTTCTTCTTGATTGGGGCGATAACCGCTTACGTGATTTCGACCGAGTTTAATAAAACGCGCCAGTCGTTTATTCCCGTGCTAAACGGCACCAAGAGAAGCCAAGTTCTTCTCCACCTGATCTTTCCAACGTAGAGGAGGTCTTCTTCTTCCTCTGCTACCACTAGCTGGTACCGCATGGAATACTTTCGAAGCATTTGTATCCATTCGGACGACATGAGCCAGCAACGCAGCCGCTAGATCTTTATTCCCTGCGCTAAGTTTATGTCGTCATAAATCTCATACAGCTCATTGTTCCGTCACCTACGATATTCGCCGTCCCTAAAAGGTAAGGCGCCAAAAAACTTTCGTAGAATCTTTCTCTCGAACACTTCATGATGAGAGCCTTGTAGAGTGATAGTTTTGTTCGTCAATGGAGAACTTTACTACTGAATTGCATACGTAGCCCAAACTACAACTTATTGGCAAGAGAGATTCACTGCTTTCTTTCACACTGACCCCCAAATATAGTATTTATGAAATGAAGAACATTAACTGGACACTGAAGAAGAATTTGTTAGCTCCATTCATTGGAGGGCCTAGGGAGAAGAATGTTTGGGGTACTTCTCTTTTGTTGTGAATTTAAAGGGCGGTTAAGTTTTAAGGGCCGGTGTTGATTTTGAATAAAATACAATTTTTTTAGGAAATTATTATCACTTCTCTTTATTATGATAATATTGGTATGTCTCAATGACGTATGGAATAAAATATTGGTCAAATGACCGCCGCGGTATCGGCGGCACACCTACATCCGATGGTCCAAATTTTCGATGACGCTGAGGCATAATTGAAGTGGACGGCTCTTCAACCGCACTATCGCGAACAGCAGCAATATTTTCTGCAGTACGAGCTGTACGAGCATGCACTGGTGTATTCACATCTCCTACAGACCCGGTTTGTTCTAACTTTTGCACAATTTTTCCGATTGTACGCACATTTGGACGATTAAATTGACCGAAAAAATCACGAAATGCGCGTTATGCATTTTGATGATGAAATTTGATGATACTGGTACCCATGCGTTCTCGTGCAGGTCATTAGGTCGTTATTGCTGCTGTGGAACAAAGTGTGCATCAGGTGACGACACCCTCGTCATCGGCGCGGACGGCATTTGAACAAACTTTTATGATCTGAATTAGATTACATGAACTTGGGCAATATGTGGCTGTAACAAGACTGTGCCACTTGAAAACAACTCATGAAACAAGTGCGCTATTGCGAACGAAGTTCAAAGAATTTATTACCTTAGAAAACAACGAAGTTAAGTGACCGCCGGGATCTTTCTTTTTTGACAACATTGTACTTTCTTCTCGAGGGCCAAACGAAGATTATAGTCTATGCTAATACAGGTAAGCCCGGAACAACTCTAGAGCTGAAGAATGAAATCAATCAAATCAAGGTTATAAATATTATACAGCACGAATTGTGCCAAAAAGTCAAGGAAAATTTACATGAACAAGTAAATAAAAATAAATACGACATTTGGGTTGTCTTTTATTTTTAAAAGAAAATTGATCCCTATATGGCTATGCTTACGATATTTCAAGCCATTTGTATATGAACTTCAATTTCGTCGGATATTAGCATCGGTTAGGACAGAGCAGCTTGCGTTTAGAAAGTGTATACAATGTGGCTGCTGTACACTGCGATCCACGTTCCCATATCTCCATATGGGAAAATGCTAGTAGTTGCTTTAACGAGATTGTGCCTTAACTATCCGGAAGTGCTGAAGGTATTCTACGTCTTCCACATCAATAAAGTTGACCGTATTTGGCATTTGGTTGTTTGGACGAGTTCCTCCATCTTATGTGGCATGCGCCGTGATGTTGTTCCACTAAAGGAGGGACGTATGTATATTTTTTCAAACTGCGAATAGTTTTTTGGCACTTTGGCGACGGCGAATATCGCAGGCGATGGAACGATGAGCTGTATGAGCTTTACGGCGACATAGACATGGCGCAGCGAATAAAGAATCAGCAAACGCTCTGGCCCTGAAAGTATTCGATGCGGCACCAGCTGGTGGTAGGAGAGGAGGAGGATGGCCGACTGGCGCATTTTGTTGAACTCGGCCAAAATCGCGTAAGCGGTTATAGCGCCAATTAAGAAGAAGAAGTGATTTTTTATGAGGAGCTTTTTCATGGCAGAAATACACTCGGCGGCTTGCCATTGTCTGCTGAGCACCGACCGCTATTAGAAACATCTTTCTTTCGTTTTGGTATTTCGTGCATGGGAAATAATTTCGCTGAATCTACGCACTTCCATGGGTACGTACGAACCTTGCAATAGTCCGGTATGTGTTCAACAATGCAGGTCTAAAATAGATGAACTCTGTGGAAAGGGGCAGGTCATTATCTACTGGATACCAGGACACAAAGAATTTGAACGAAATGAGTGAGCTGATGAGTGCGCTAAGGCAAGTACAAATTCGCTTACCGCAATTTTATGCATCAGACATATACCCACCATTCTGAAAGCGGAACTAAATGAGGAACTAGCTCTAGAAACGCAGTTGATATAGGAACACTCAACCTCATACAAAAGTGTCAAAATAATGCTAAGGACTTGGAATACCAAAACTGCAAACTTTATGCTATCACTGTCTAGGAAAAACTGCAATGAAGTGAACACTAGGGGAACTTTGGAACACCTACTTTGCCACTGTTCTGCTCTCTGTAGGACTCGACATATTTTTCTTCCTGGAAAGATATTGCTGACAAAAGGCTGAACGGGTTTTTAAAACTCGCGAAGACGTGCATTATAAATTATATAAAATAATATCTTCGACTCTGAAATACATAGCACTGACAACACAAGCCCCCAAGGGGCCTAAGTGAGATCTTTTTACAGATCAGCCAGCACTACCTAACCTAACCTACGCACTTCCGAATGGTAGTCACGTACCACCTCATATCCTCATATTGCTTTTATAGAGGATCTTCATCAGAGATCCGACAGTATATCAGTTATCCATTAGTATTGCCGGGAGTGGTCTTTAGTATTTTACGTGTTCTTTGCTCTTCGAATAATGGCCACAGATAAATCTACCTGTTGTTAATATCTGCTTAAGTCTTCGGCTCAGCTTGTGATAAGAGGAAATCCAGCGCGGTATGTGTTCTTGGACTTGATTCCCCAAGTCTTGCATCAGACTCTTTCCTTTCGTATTGGTCTGTTTCCTCCGAAATGCGGTCTAAGAGGTTGAAGTGAGTTTCGACATTTCGGATATTTATTTGTGATTCAAAAATGAGTTCCGCAATGGGATCTGCTGAGGTATTGCTTTACTTATTTTCATAATTTCATGTGCCAAATAAAAGTTACTTCTATATTTGTAGAATTTATTGGACACTAACCCACTGTGCACCTGTCGCCCTGCTACGTGCCACCAGTTCATTTTAAAGCTCAGCGGAGTGGGGGTTGGCATGTGGTAAAGATAATGTTCATATTTATTAATGCCTTTTACAGTTCGCACACTCTCTAAGTGCATGGATATTTGCTTATCAAAGCGGCGGCATACACAAGTTTTTTATTATTTCCACTTTTATCTGAAAAGATGATGTCGTTGGAATTTGGTTTTACAATTTTTGTCATTCACCCTCGAACTGACACCAATTTTACATTTTCTAATGCATTTCATTTGTAAACTCACATAAAAACCAATTGCTTGCGGTTGCAAGTTGCTGCTGGTGCTGTTGCATGGCAAATAAGCGAAATAAAAAATTACAAAATAATTGCGATTTTTGAATTCGTCATTGCCATGTACACGTAATCGTTGTTTTTATTGTTGGAATGTTGTTGGTGTTGCATTGTTATTGTTGTCGTCATGTGAACACGTGCTGCCGACATAAAACGAGAAAAATCGCTCAATGCTGTAAAGCGCTTTTTCGTGTTTGGAGTACCGTTTCATGGGATTTGTCGCTAATAAGAAATTACCAGCAGGCGGTGGAGTGTACGTACATACAGAAATTGGCTGGAGGTTGCTGGGGTGCAAAGTACGTATAAACATTTCAAAATTAAAACTAAGATTTTATGAAGTTACTCATTTTCTCTATGGGGTTGTTGGTGTGGCGCTGAGGTATTTGTGGCATGAACTGGCTACATATTAAATATGGAAGCGCTTGGTTTATATGCAAACACTTGTGCATATGTAGGTATATGTGTGTATGTGTGCTCTTGTGACTACATACCTGCGTTAGCTGCGACGAGGCATAATAGGATATTCTCGAGGGACAAATCGATTCCGGCTTAGAGTAAATTGTATCAGCCATTTGATCGCTGCCCACGGGTAGTAAGGCGGTCGCATAGGGGGAGGGTGTTGGCGTCGAACTGCGAAATCCTGCAAAGAAAATCAAAGCAAACTGTTGTTAATATTTGGTATTTCTTACTCGTTTATTTCATGTACATGCATTTGTGCATATTTGTGGTTTGGCGGCACACGGCAACCGACCCAATTTCAAATATGGCGAAGAGAAATCGATAATTTAAAGTTGTTACTATACTAGATATGAAAAAATGCCAAGAAAAATGCTTATGTTGAGGTGCGGTGTAGTTTGTGGCACAGACATACTTATGTATGTACATATAATAATAATTTAGAAATAATTTTGCAACAGTTGTAATTGTGCTTGATTTATTGGTTCCCTTGAATAGAGTCACACAGTTACATTATTTGCGCATTAAAGCTGTGAAAAGGTGTCGTTTTTTAAGTATTCATTGTCTTTGGTCCAAAAATTCTTATTTCTAATAAAAATGGAAAGCAGAAAGAGTTAACAGATCGCGAAATGGACAAATCGATATCTTGATCTCAGAGGGGCTTTAAATCGCCAAACTGCCAAAAATATTGGTCGATGTCCAAACGTCCACTACGTTAGGTTAGGTTAGGTTAGTATGGTTGCCCAGGGAGTGGGCACACTTGGACGAAGAGAAATTCGTCCTTTGTGATACCATTGTCAAGTAAGTGAGGAGAGGGGGAAGGACCGATGAGGTGCAGGGAGAGGGCGGGGAGAGGTGGTGATGGGAAGGTTAGGAGCGTGCGGATTATGAACGATGACTATGTTTGCGTCAACCGCTTAATGCTGCTGATGAAACTCATCAGATTTTTAATGTCAGCGCCAGCTATCTCAGCAGGCGTGGCAAAGAAGTAAGAGCCAAGATGCCTGAATCTTAGCCCCGCCAGGGCAGGGCAGCTAAGGAGAAGGTGCTGAGATGATTCCACCTCATCCTCCATACATCCAGCACAGAAAGGACTCGAGATGATTCCAAGTCTCACAGCATGCATTCCTCGCGCATTGTGTCCTGTGAGAGAACCCACTAGATTGGAGAGCTGATATTTTGTCAGCCTCAGAAGCTCACCCGAGCGCCTTCGGTCCACACGTGGCCAGAAGGATTTCGCGACTTTGCACGTTTGTGCATTTTCCCAGCGCTCGCTGAGTTTGCGCGATGCCCATCTTTCCAGGAGCAGACCGCAGGTAGTCAGGGGGATTCCAATTTTCTCCCTCCTACGTGGAACGTGAATCAAAGTGTCTCCTATGGTAAGAACTACAAAGACAAAATCATTAGGATTACATCAAATTCCCTTCAAAAATTAAATAATGCCAATTTCTGTTTGACTCAATGGGGTTAAGTTCTGTAGACTTTAACAATACTTACTGTCAAATATGTTGCAAGATTTCTTCGACTCCGAAGGGTACTTATTCAGGCTGGCGATAGTCGCGTAGGAACCACTGTTCGCGCTGGGTGGACGTCCCAAAGGATCCAAGCGTATGAAAACGTTCTGATGGCTGCCGTAAGCGGCGGTGGTGAAGCTGGTACTAAAATAACAAAGAATGAAATAAGGAGAAGAGGTAAAGGTCAAAAGAGGCATAAAATTTCATAGAATAAATGCACTTTAACTTCTTCATTTAATTCTCTCTCAAAATACTTACTGCAATGAGTCCTGACGTATCTGCTTGCGTGCGCGCACATACATAGCCGACGCAATCAGCCCAACAACCAGCACCAGGCCTAATGCACAGGCCGCGGCACCCAGCAACGCATGACCCGGCGAGGGCGCTTGAGCGGGCGCTGCTGACTGATTCGGGGCGGGAAATAAACCTAGAAGACGGAAGAAGAAGACGCAAAGAGTAGAGAAAATGGCGAATGCCCGTTTGAAAATGCAATGATGCCAAAAGCAAAAATTACATGGGAATGGGTTGGGATGAATACATGGCGAGGTAGATGTAAATGAATTAGCCGAGCTGGATGGCGCTTACCTTTGAGGCAGATTTTATTCCGTTTAAAATGCAATTTGGTGTCATTAGTGCGCGGCGGACCGCTCACCAACATATTGACGACAAGCGGTACCTCCATATTGCCATTCCCCGTGCACGGCAAATGCACCAGAAACGTTTCAATTTTCTGAGGCACATATCCCTTGTCGGGTATGCTTAGCGTGGGCGCTGCTAACGCGGTCTGGTCGTGCTCATAGTCGATCGTGATAGTATAGGGCAGCTGCAAGCGCCAAAAACATTTCACATGCATTTATAGTTGGTGGTGGTGGTGGTGGTTGGGTGGTCGTGTAATACGATTTGTTGTTATTGTTGTTGAATGCACATATGTATTCGAGCGCGAGTTGTTTCATGTTGACGAGAAGGTTAATGGAGTGCAAATTAGATTTTGAGTGCTGCATAAGTGGTGGCACTGCCATGCTCGTTGGGGTCACACAGAGTGACACACACATACTCGTGCGCAAAGAGCATGGCAGAAAAAATGCCCGTCAAGAACACAGGCGGTAGGAAGGAAGGTCCGCTGTTACATGTACTTACCGGGTACGTGGTCAAACTCTGCCACGAGAACTCTAAATCATGTACATCTGCTGGCACCGGCACCGTAAAATGCATGGCGTATGTGTTGATGGCACCCTCGTGCACGTAGAACAAGTCCGCTTCCAGGCCTGAACACCAATGTGGGCGAGTTGAAAAGAAATAAGAAAAGAGGGGGAAAACAGTTATATAAAATATGTTTGCTCGCATGTTGGATATTAAAACGTAATTTACTATTGTATCAATTTTCAAAGAAATTTTCTGGTCTTTTTCCCCCTTTTTTTTGAATCAACTGTAACCAACACTACCAAGATAGCAACAGCAACCCCTGGAGTTGCTACACTCGAACAACTAATGCACACACAATTTTTTCGGCTTTGATCTTGCGCTCGTTAAAAAAAGTGTGAGTATTACTGTAAAAAAAAAAACTTGGAAAAATTGGAAAAATTATTTGCCCTTTGAATGTGACACCTTCATCATCGCGCAATCAAATTTCATTGCTTTGTACTTGAAAATGAATTTCTGACAACTGCACACAACCCTGGTAAAATTGTCTACCTTGGCGCAAGTTACCGCATTTAATGGAAAAGTCATATCGGCTAGGGGTGAAAAATAAAACATCCCAATTTATGATTAGTATGCTAGTGGCTCTATTTGAGTGTAGCGTGCCCTGCAAAAAAAAATCAAGAAAAAACGGCACTTTTACGCACCTTTTAGCAGCGCAAAGGGAGCGCAGTTGTTGTTGTATCATATTTGGCAAGTGCTTATATTACCTATTTCTGCCTTTTCACTTTTTATGCCATTTTTGTGAACTCTATTCAGGTAGCGATTTCTTGCCAAAGCTTCTCAAATGCACACAGCCACACACACACACAAACTCCCACGGATATGCGTATTCCCATTTGTAGTGATATATAAAAAACGATTCCGCTTCGAAATGGGGTAAAGGGAAATAAATTGCCTTGAATGTGCAAAATATGAAAGGGATCAACTGTTTGTAAATATATGCTCGTACATACATACATACATATGCAGCTTAGCGTGCTTACATTTCTATAGAGTTTTGGAAATGTTGAATGGCGGTGGTTGGTTGGTTCTCACTCCGTCCCTTTCTTGTTGTATAACTATTGAAGCGAGTGCAAACGTTTAATATTGTGGTTACTTATCAGCTCGCACTTTTCTTTGTGTGTGTTTGAACACAAATGTAAACTCTCGATTAATATTAAAAAGGGTGTTTATATTTTATGTTATGAAGCGCAACAATAAGGTGATTCTGGGCAGTTTTCTCTGTATAAGTAATTAATTTTTCCACATTAGTTATTACAAAAAATTATTTTGGCTTCATTTTTTATTACCTTTTCGGAAGGATAACCATTGCGCGCGTATTTAATATTAGTAAATACTTCAAAGTTTAACTATTTGTATGTGTGAAACGGTGTAAGTGCCACAAAGTCTTCATTTTCGTAATTGGTGCGGTTTGAACAGCAGTTACCACATCGAAAGCTGGATTATTTGTGCTTATTTGTACGACCTGACCCAGCAAGCGAAGCAATTAGTTCTCTACAAGAGGGGTGCGCAACCAATAGCTCAATTGGCTCACCTTTTATTTGTTTATTTATTTATTTATTACACTTAAAATCAAAAAAGTTTTACTGCTGCAATTAACTTACTACTAGGGTCGTGTGAAAAGTCCGAGCAAAGTCAGAGAGATGGCACTATTGGTGCATATCGAGGTCATGTTTAGTAATAGCATCTCCTGGAAGAGCACACACCAAGTTTCCGCCAGATCAGTCTATTTCTTTGTGTTTGGCATTCCTTGACATCGAGTATGTCGAGTGATTTTCAAGAAAATGGACGTAAATGGACGTAAAAGAATTTCGTGTGTGGAATTTCATACCTCAGCAGCAGTGTCACACAATTAACGGAAATATGGTTCCAACTCATTTGAATCTCACGTATTCTCCAGATTTACCTCCAACCGATCACTCACCAATTTGAAGAAATGGTTGGCGAAATTATATTCACACGCCGAAACGATTGCAGAAAAGAATCGCTTTTTTTCAGACTTGGACAAATCCTATTATTCAGAAGAGACCAACAAACTAGAAAAGTGTTGAACGAGGTTGACCGTTAATAAAGTAGTTTTTATTTTGCATGGACTTTTCAAACGAGCATCGTAATACAATTTTTTGAAATTAATAAACAAAAGAACTAAGCGTAAAATACAACTTGCTCAATAAATTTATAAATGTATTAGCGACTAAAATTATGCATTCAACAAAAAAAAAAAAAAAATTGTTGAAAATGCAAAATCAAACCAAGTGGAGTTTTATATCTCATTAAAGTCATGAAGCACTAGAGCAATAGGTGCATTGAACTCGACATTGCTATAATAGGCGCTTACACCCTTTGTCGGATGCTTGGCCGAGCTCCTCCTTCAATTTGTGGTGTGCGTCTTGATATTTTTCTATAAATGAAGGGAGCTACAGTTGCATTCCGCCTCCGATTGGCAGATAGTTTTGTCAGAGGCCTGCCGTGGGGCGACCGCTAATATAAACAACTTTTCTGTCATTTGGTATTCAATACTCGGATTTTCCTTCTTGGGCACTACCGTAAATGATAATAACGTACCAACCCATTCGGCTGCGGTTATTTGGTATATTGGTTTTGAATATCTTGAGATAAAAAGTGAGAGATTATCGAAGAAGTTCTCGCCGGAATAAGAAGTTTAATGTGCTACAACATAATCGTTCAATAAATGTCCCATTAAACTTAATACAAAAGACAGCATAGAATTGACTTACGGCATTCAAGGGATTTTAAGTTGATTAATAGCAGACGGAAGCTATGCGATGGAATTGGGGCAGATAAATTGAAAGATAATTTAATAAACATCTTTTGCATTCGTTCAGTTCTTGTTATAGAAAACTGGTGATAAGGTCTCCAAATAACACAAGAATATTCCAACTAAGACCGGAAAAATACAGTAGACAGTAATTTACTTGTGTAAGGGTCTCAAAAACTTTAACTAAAGGGTTTTTAATAAGAGGTGTTATTTTGACATTCAAAGAAAAATGCATTTTTTTAATATGAATGATCGGATGTTTATTTCATTATAAAGTGGAAGGTATGCCGTTAATAGTGGAAAATAACATTAGGCAAATGACCACCACGACAACGTTTACAGGACAATATTCTTTTCATGAAATTTTCCATAACCGAATTGCAAAGTGGCTGCCCTATGTCCTCGATAACCTCACTAATTCCATCTTTGAGGTCTTGAATCGATCGTGGGCTGGCGAGGACCTTCTCTTTCACGTGGCCTCAAAGAAAAAAGTTACAAGGAACAAGATCTCTGTGGCCAATTGTGATCACCTTTTCGAGAGATAACACGGTCCGGAAACTTTTCCCGTAAAAGATCAATGGTTTCGTTGCTTGCGTGGCCCGTAGCGCCGTCTTGTTGAAAATAAACGTTGTTCAGATCAATACCATCCAATTCCGGCCATAAAAAATCGTTAATCATTTCTCAATAGTGCAATCCATTCACCTGTAACACCTGTTATTGGAAAACCCTTTATTTAGTCTCAGAAAGCCCAAGGTCGAGATAATAAAATTGATGTGACTTGAGCAGAAGTACGAGGGGTGCCTTTTATATGTCGGGATTAGAGAACAAAAACAAATTTTAATCATCGAAAATCACTTTATTGTTTTTCAAAATATTCTCCATGAAGATCTATACACTTTTGCATTCGTTTGAACCAATTGTCGAAGCACTTTTGGCACTCTGAATGAGGTACCTCCAAAACATGCATTCTGAATGCTGCAACCGCTTCTTCAGGTGCGGAAAAACGTTGATCTCTCAGTTTGTTTTTTACGTACGGGAATAAAAAGAAGTCATTCGGTGCCAAGTCAGGACTATACGGCGGATGACCCATTAATTCGATGTTTTGGGTGCTCAAAAATGCAGTTGTTTGAGCCCTTGTGTGAGAGCTCGCATTGTCCTGTTGGAGAGTGATCCGTCTGTGGTGATTGGTTTTCCTAATTTCTTGGAAGACAATTGGCAAACAAATGGTTGCGTACCACTCAGAATTTACTGTTCTGAGTTGTTCTAGTGGTACGGTTGCGACATGTCCAGTTTTTCCGAAAAAACAGGCGACCATTTGCTTTGGAGTGCTTCGTGCGCGAACAACTTTTGTTGGTTTTGGCTCATCTTGAAACACCCATACAGTCGACTGCTGTTTACTTTCGGGCTCATACGCATAAATCCATGATCCATCATCTGTCACGATGTCATAGACGTGTTTCGAAGCCCCGCGATCGTATTTTTTGAGCATTTCCTTCGACCAATCGACACGAGCCTTTTTTTGAGCGATTGACAAATTGTGTGGGATCCAACGCGAACAAATTTTTTATGCTGTATTGAATGTATGCTGGTCCCACTAATGCCTGAGATTGTCTCAATCTCACGATAGGTCACATGATGATCAATATCAGTTCGCGCACAGCATCAATGGTTTTCGGAACAACAACTGATTTTGGACGACCTTCACGAAATTTGTCTTGGAGTGAACTACGACCACGATTGAATTCACCATCCCATCGATAAACACTGGTCCTTGATGGAGTTTCATCGCCAAAAAATGAATTAAGTTCATCCATGCAATGTTCCTGAGTTAATCCACGTCGAAAGTTGTAAAAAATAATCGCACGAAAATGTTCACGATTTAATTCTATTTTTGGACCGAGATGAATCTTTTAAGTTACTGTAAACAACACAAATAGCGCTGGTATTTCAAAACATCCTGAGTACGTAAAAGCAAAAAAATGTCAAACTTTGCGATACAACTGTCAGTTGCCAGATTGCAACACCAGGGTTGCCAAATCCCGACATATAAAAGGCACCCCTCGTATTTTAGTCAAAAATTACTCCAAGGTTTTTTGACCTCGAAAGGTTGGAGGTCGTTATTGTAGATTTTGTTGATTATTACGAAATTTGGGTTAATTGACTTCAAATAATTTTTTTTAATTTGAAGAGGTATATGCATAAGTAAACCATGAATCGAATTCACTAAGGTCAGCTTGAGGCTTCTTATTGCGTCAAAAATTTCAAGTCGCCTGCATATAATGGGTGCACAAACAACGCATTTTTGTGAGTCAGAGATTGCTGACTAGCGTTCACAAAATACGACAAAAATTGATCAACACTCATTCATTGTTGGTTCGCATGGGTTGTAATTGATCCTAGCATACGCATTTATACTTTTTACTCAACATCAATAACGGAAATCTGATATAACGTAAGGCGTTTTTGTTTTGCTTTGTTCATGTATACTGAGGTCGCCCCGCCTTTATCGGTGGCTTAACAATGCTTAGAACTTTCTTTGTCATAACGAATTCAGGCTTTTCTAATGAGTGAGGTCTAAAAACTATACTGTTTTTTAAAACGTTGTAAAGATTTTATTTTATTTCATCACAGAAAGTTTACAAAAAAATTATTTTCCCCAAAGTTGAAAAGTTCGCTGATCAGCCATGCGTCGGAACATTCTCGGAATATCTTCGAATTACCACTGGACCAGAGATTGCTGACTAGCGTTCACAAAATACGACAAAAATTGATCAACACTCATTCATTGTTGATTCGCATGGGTTGTAATTGATCCTAGCATACGCATTTATACTTTTTACTCAACATCAATAACGGAAATCTGATATAACGTAAGGCGTTTTTGTTTTGCTTTGTTCATGTATACTGAGGTCGCCCCGCCTTTATCGGTGGCTTAACAATGCTTAGAACTTTCTTTGTCATAACGAATTCAGGCTTTTCTAATGAGTGAGGTCTAAAAACTATACTGTTTTTTAAAACGTTGTAAAGATTTTATTTTATTTCATCACAGAAAGTTTACAATAAAATTATTTTCCCCAAAGTTGAAAAGTTCGCTGATCAGCCATGCGTCGGAACATTCTCGGAATATCTTCGAATTACCACTGGACCGTATTTTTGTTTCCTGACGATTCTTAACTCTCCAGAAATTCTCTAATTGACGACCTTGGGGCAAGTTTGAGAGATTCCGCGTTTTTGGTGCAAAATCAACTCTTCGTTTATTTAAAATCTCATTTGTTTTAACGGCGTAATGTGACGACGATTTGTCAGTCTTTGTATAGATTATCTAATCCAAATGAAAGTATTGATTTTTAGAGACCATATCATGATTGTCATATTAGTAGGCTTGAACGTGTGAAAAAAGTCTTTGATCTTTATACATACTTTGAGTTACTTGAATTTCACTGAATTTTACTTCATTGCTACAAAGTGCATTATTTTCAGGTTCTTGAGATTTGCTTAGAGCAAAATATCTTTCATTATAGAAAATGTAGACTTGAAACACCCTTACTAAAAAAAGATTAAACGTAAATATTTTGCTGAGTTTTTTCAATGTTTTTACAGAACTTTGTGGGTGGTATGTTGCTTCCACGATGTCTTTATGAAAACTCTTGTTTTTCTGGAAACAAAACTACGAACTAAGTTTAAAAGTCCACAGCAGCGAAAAACTCCTTAGTTTTATTCGATTTGTTACTTTTAAAGTTAAATTAATTTTAAAAAAATTTAAATTTTTTGTTACAATCCCAAAATAGTTTTGGGCCAAATTATTTTTTATCCATCATGAGACAAGGGTGGGTTTTTGTTCATCGAGAGGAGAGTTTGATTTTCAATTATCTACTCATTCTAAAGGATTACTTGTAGCAAGATAAATTTTCCAACGGATATCAAGGCTGATATTATGTGCCCCTATGAAACGAAAACATTTATTTTGTTTGACAAAAATGAATTCGGGGTTTTTGTACTTAAGGGTGACTGCTATTAAAATAATTTTTTATATCGGAACAATTCGGCCGCAAATAACGCTGTGCCCTGACTGTTTGCTAGATGGCAGATACACTGTTTTGCTTTTTTCCTTTAGTGTACCTCCAGAACCTTTATCTTTCTAAATTTATCTTATTAGATGGTTCAATACATAACTGGTAATATCCAATACATTCATTTACCCTCTGTTCGTCCCACCTCTAGCCGGACCAGACGAACCACTGTCCGTAAATAAAATTTAATAAATAAACTAATAGCAGCTTAAACTATTCTGTAGATATCCAAAATTTCGTATTCGCAAAAGGAATACTTTGTTCTAGTAAGATCTCGAATTCCACATAATACTCATCCGCTTTTATATAACTCGCGCTGCACCCCATCTCAGGGTGGTTAAGGTAGGGTTCAAAATGACTTCACACTTACAGCGACCGTCGTCTAATGCATTGAGTGGTGTGACCATTAAAACAAACTCTCCTCCTTTTCCGGGGAGACTCCTTTCCAGGAAATACTTTTTGCGACGTCCATGAAACGGATCAGTTCTATTCACACACGTTTGGTTCCACTATATTTCTATGTAGATAGGGTCATGCTATAGGTTCGTCTTTTTATGTATCTGTCAGTGAGGCTTCGATTTGTTCTAAAGTGCCCGTAATACGTCTTCAATGTATGTTTTTTCACCGCAATCCAGCCATCCTCGCCTTCAAGCATTTCGCTGATTATATTGGTCGACGCGATGTCGCCAATCTGCTGCTTGAAAGCATCTCTTCCCACAAGCCATCTGTCGCAACTAAAGAACGTGTGTTCGGCGTCATCGCTCGGTACTTTGCAGTATATGCATCTGGGGTCACTTACTTTACCCACGCGTCTTGGGTATTTCCGCAAGTATCCGTGTTGGAATGAGTTTCGCCGTTCATCTGCCACTCGACTCAGTATCCCATCGGCTTTACCACCGCTGCATAATTTCACATCTCCGTTCAGTATGGCGTGTGATGGCGTGTTTTTTTGTGGAATCCCACGCATCCCTTAGTTCCCATGCCAAGAGGTCGACAGGTATCGCCCCGCTTGTCACAAAAACATCCGCGTTTGAGGCAGTGCGGTAGGCTGAAGCAACTCTGAGAGTAGTTGTTCGTTGTACTGTTCCTGTGCTTTGCGCTTGATTCTGTAGTTTAACGCAACTCCCATATTTTGCAACCATTCAAGTATATTGAATTCGAGATCGCCATAATCAGCCTACTTTTGCTCTGTTTTGGTCCATCGATGCTTGCATAAGTATGCTTAGCATTATCGTGACCTTCGCTGCTTTGGCAACCCCGTGCAGTATCTGGGCCCAGAATGTACATCTGCAACCAAGTTGAATGCCTAGATATTTCACTGCTTTTTGAGTCACTAGTGACGTGTCGCCTATTTGCATACCAACCTCGAGTGTCTTGTGAACTCGTGTCATCAAGATTACTTCGGACTTATGTTTGGCTAATTCCAACTAGCTGAGCATACCGGGCATTCGAAATGCATGCATACAAATTGTTATACCAAAAATAGCTTACCTAGTTGCCGCCAATGGAATGTATTCCATTCGAGCAGGTTCTATTTTTTATTGAAACATTTTTTTGGTTTCAAGCCTAACCTTTTCTGTTACTTTTGTTTCAAAGGACACGCCTGTAAAGTGTTCCACTCACTGCAAGTCAGCATTCCGTTTTCAGTCGCACCTATTCACACTGCGCAATCACTCCTATGAATATTAAAAGCAGATACTGTAGACAGAGGGTCTGTATTCCACCAAGTTGGAAGAAGAAAACTTTTAAAACTTGGACTAGGTCGAAGCAAATAATTTAATTTAATTATTGAGAAAAATTACATTATTACTATTCTTATTATCTCATATAAATCCAGGGAGGGACAAAGGGTATGGAGAAATTCAATTATAATAAAACTTCTTCGTACATAGGGATTTTTCCCATTTATTACGCATTCTGATGCTTAAACAATACTTAAATCCGTCCACACCATTTGAATTCAATTCGGCACCTCCCTTTGCTTCTCCGACACCAATGTAGGGTTGCATTTACATAGCTGTCATTTTATTAGGTATTTAAACTATGCTTTAAATAAGCTTAACCACCATGAAATTGGCCGCGAATACGAAGTGTTAAAACGAATATCTGTGATTCTTCGCATCCACTTAATCTTACTTCCCTCTATGCAGCACTCCATTACGTAGCCAACCATGAAAGCGTCAAACGTCAATCGAATTGCGAATGGGAGGGGAAGCGTAAGGAAGAGAATACGCAAGTAATGAATGCCGCAGATGCGTTGATGTCAAATATATTTTAAACGAATAATGCTTAGAAAATTCATTTTGTCTCTTTGTCAAATACTGCTAACATTTAAGTGTCTTTTTGATGAGAGATTTTGTGTTGGTGACTCGTTCAGGAGCGGGTAAAATAGAAAAAAAATATGCGGACAAACAAAGAAGCAGCGTTAGATTTCAATATATGTACATCCGCCTCTCCGTCTGCATTTACGTCCTGTCTTGGCATTGTGAGTCACATTGTGACTTAGTTGAGGCGGTTTTTTGTCTCTTCGTAGCGGATCAAAGCCGTTTGCAGCGGCTTGGGAGTTAGCTGATGCTTCTTTGTATACGGTGTAGTGCACTTAAAAGTAAAAGACGTGAAATTAAATTTCTTTGCTGCATTATTCACTCATTGAGATCATTGCTAATCCATTCGCTTTTCGCAATTGACAAAAGCGTCTTTCCAATAGCGACAAGGACAACGACAACGACGACAGGGTATTCCTGCTTGAACAAGGCAAATGTCGCTTCGCGTACACAAATATACCAGCAGTAGATGCGTAAACGCACAAATGAACAAAGCAGATTGCTAAAATACTGTTAGTCCGCGCCGGATGTGGCAGCTAGCTGTGGGTTAGATGAGTAGTCATATAGCGAATTCCCTCCTTACCCAAACGGTCCACATTTCTAGTCAGTGGGTGGTTGTTAGACCAGTGGAAGTGGCGTTGTTGCTGTTCCTGTTATACTATTCCGTCTTGCTTACTGCTTGGCTGCATGGCTAACTTAAGTGGCAGTTTGGCAGGAATCTGGGTGTATGCCTGGATGTGTCCTGTGTATAAAGGGAATTGCGTTCACATGCTTGCTAGTCTTGGCAGACTGTCAAATATGTGGGTGTGATGGCCATGAGACTGGGGTTAAAGAAAACGTAGACACAGTGATAGGGAATAGCTAATAATAAAATTTAAAAATATATATTTTCTTGTTTGATATTAAAGTTATAATAATCAAGTTAGCCTCTAGTGTCATAGGTAAGCTCGACATTTTTTCGAAGGAATAAGTTGGAGCAAATGGGTGTTCAAGTTGGTGTCGCAGACACCTTTAGAAGCGGAAGACCATGCATGAGGTATTTTACTCTTCAATAATATTTCTTCTATTTCAGATGAACTCGCAACAGATTTGACAAAATGAGAACCTATGTGTTTGTAGTACAAGACTGGACATAGATGGGAAAACATAGTATCAAAGAGCAAACTGAAAAGGGCACAAAGGGCAGCATCCGTGCTTGCAACAGGAGCGCTGTCACGTTAAGCGCTAGAGTAGAAGTGGCCCGAAGCACCACACTGACACGAATGGGGCATACCTTTACACTCGTAACCTGTTCTTTAACCTACGTCCGCTCCAGTGAGTTCGACCAGACGAGAATTCCATACAACAGAATTGGTTTGATAAAGATGTTGTAGATCCAAAACGTAGTTCTGTTGCAAATGTTGCCTTCTTATTCCTCCCCTCAATATTGGACTTCTACGTTACCTATTTGTAAAAGATTAAACCCACGTCTTTCATAGGCAGCACTGGCACAACATTTTGTATTGTTTACAATAAAATGGTCTGTATATGTAGCTCCAAAAAATTAACTTAACTCGAAGTACTTATAATAAGCCAGTTTCACACGTCGTATTCCCTTGTAATCTCTTATAGTGGAGATTGTACAGTGAGTCAAAAAAGTATTGGCGCACTCGACAAATCAATGATCTCACTGCCATAACTTTTATTCTAATGAAAGTATAAAAAATATAGAACGGTATTTTCTAAATATATTTATTTATTACGTATCTGAACAAAAAAAAAAATTAATAACGACATAGGTTTACAGGCTCAACCTTTAAAGGTAAAATAATACACAAATTTACATCAAAAAAGTATTGGCACATTTTTTATGTGAGCTTATGCTTTTGGCGTCGTAACGGTAAGCTCCCGTTATTTTGACTCTTGCTTTGTACTTATTCGTACGTTTTAGGAATTGCATACGGGCGCAATCACTTTTGATCGCGATTTCAACGGGCATAGACCAAAATGCGCCGTGGTGCTGAAATTTCCCTAGAACTACGTCAATTAATGATAAAACTATATTTAGAAAAGAATCCTGTCGCAAATTGGCAAACTTGTCGATAAATCATGGTCCAGCGTTCGAAGCATCGTTTTGCATTATTGCAATACTGGCAAAATAGCTCCGGAGAGCAGATCTGGCCGCCCAAAAAAATTAACCGAACGACAGGAACGCATTGTGGTGTCCATGGTGGCACAAAATCCAAAAACCTCGAGTGTCAAATTTTGCGAAACCCTGCAAAATCAATTTGAACCACCTAACTGTTCGGAATATCCTATATAAGGCTGGGTATCATGGCCGAGTTCCTCGACGCAATCTCTTCATGTCGAAGGTAAATAAGAAAAAGAGGCTAGAACTTGCTAAACAGAATTTAATTATGCCCAAACACCACCATATTTAGTGATGAATCAAAACTCAATTTATTTGGGTCAGATGGAGCTCAAAAGATTTGGCGAAAGCCGAATAAAGAGCTTCAGGAGAACAACCTGCTCAAAGCAGTGAAACACGGTGGAGGAAATGTGATGGTTTGGGAGTGTTTTGCGGCATCAGGTTTCGGAGATCTCGTGTTCATAGATGAGAAAATAGATAAGCATGTGTATCGCGACATTTTTAAAGAAAATTTAAGTCCAAGTGTCGAAAAACTGGGCCTTAATAGGGAAACTTGGCAATTTCAACAAGATAATGAACCAAAACATTCATCTTATCTTGTGCAGAAGTGGTTGATATACCATTGCAACAGCTTAGAACGCCGGCGATTGGCGGACTTAAATCTTACTGAGCATGTGTGGCATCTTCTGGAACGGAAGATACAATCTCACCACATAACGTCAAAGGATTCTCTAAAAGAGGCAATAATTGCTGAATGAAATAAAATAACACCTTCCGAAACTTCAAATCTGGTATATAGTATAAAAGGACGTTTGCAGGCCGTTATTCAGTCTATAGGAGGACCCACAAAGTATTAGCGCATTACAGCTGCACTGGATCAAGCTGATTACGTTACCTGTGCCAATACTTTTTTGATGTGAATTTGTACCTCATTTTACCTTTCAAGGTTGAGCTTGTAAACCGAAATTATTTTTTTTTGTTAAGATACGTAATAAATAAATACATTTAGAAAATTCCGTTTTTTTATTTTTTTTACTTTCATTAGAAGAAAAGTTATAGCACTGAGAACTTTGATTTTTCGAGTGTGCCAATACTTTTTTGACTCACTGTATGCTCACCAACAAATGAGGCTGCGAGCTAACTTATACCCTAGAGCAAGGGGCTCGCTTTATAAATGTGGATACACTAAACTACTTTCAGTGAAAAAAATCAAAGCAATGTTTTTGAAAAAATATTAATTCTTAAATTTCATTTTAAAACAGAGCAATTCTTATTCAAGCCCTCGATGTATAAATCATTTCTTCAGTGACATCAACTCTATGTAAAAAACATTGAAAGCTTATCAAAGCCAATATTAATTCTGTTATACCGTTTTCTCTAATCCATATATGAAGTGAAAAACTTTCAGGAAAAGCGTTTCACGGTGCACGAAAAGTGGAAAATTCAGCAAAGAGTCGCAACATCGGTCTGCTACGCAGCAATGAACAACAAAAATTTATTTTAAAATGAAATAAAAATTGGGAAACATAAAAAATAGTTGCCATACCAACTTGAAAACCAACCAACCAAGCAGTCGAACAGTCAGTCAATTCGCTCGTTTCGACGTCGAATGATTTTGAAACAATTTTAAATCCAATTACGCGCTACAGAGGAAAAGCATTTGCCAAAAAAAAAAAAATAAAAGCAAAAAGCAACAACAAAGAACGTAAAAAATTGGACAGTGAAAAAGGCGAATATCATCAGCTGGTATGCAATGATAAAGGATAAATAAGAGCTGAGCCTGAAGTTGAGTTGAAACTGTTGTTGCTGCCGATTTGATGGTTGGTCATGTTGAACGCTAAAAAGCATGTTGAACTGGTGTTGAAATATACCTCGATATAGGTGCACAAGCGCTGAGCGGCTTTGAAGGCCACACTATGCATTGACAGGCACTCATTTCGCAGGGGGACATGGCGATATTCCCAAATGTTCTGCATACCACATGCTCTTCGGATGAGCATTGCATTTGGTGTTTTCGTTGAATGGGGTGCGTATTTTGAGAGTTTTTTATGTTTGAAGCATTTTTGCATTTGTACATTCATTGTGGCTGCAATGCGTGTGATTTTTCTTCACTTCGTCGCCATTTGCAGAGTGCAAGCCGCTGCGCTGTACTGTACACATAGGCTCAACGTATACACCTGGGTTCAAAAAAATAGAAGCCCGACAAAATAGTAATTTTTAGTTTTTTTGGTTTTGAATTTAGTTTATAAGCAACAAAAACTATATACATCGAAGCACAAAATTGTGCATAAATTTCTTAAAAAATAAAAAAATAAAATTGTAATGAAAATGTTCAACTTTTTAATCAGACGCCTTAAAGAATTTCATGGTATGCAGTTTTATAGCCCATTAAATACTAGTATAACAAAGCGCAAGTTTGAAGTTTTGTTATAGAACTTTTTTATACATGCGATGTTCAGAATTTTCTGCCATATAAAGCACATTTTTGATCATTTATTATATGGAAGAAAATGTGGAACCCCTCAGCGAAACAAAAAATTGTGAAAAATAAAGGAGAATTTCCAGCGACTAATATCGTAGGGTCTAAAAGACGACATACGCAACATTTTCTAAAAATTCTGAGTAAAAAGTAATTTGCGTTGACTTTGTAGAAAGTCGGAAGCTATAAGTTTTGTGGCTTTTATTGTACAAAAACATAAATTAAGTAGAAAAAAAAATAGCTAAAACTTGATAATTCGTCGCGCTCCTCTTATTTCGAACGCAGGTGTATGTATGCGGTACGCGGTATGCTCACCATACCGTTTAGGGAAATAGCAAATGATGGGCTATTGTATGAACCTCCTTTCATATTAGTGTACATGCATCCGAGCTGATACAGTGAATGCGTGTGCTTTTGTTCCGATAGTCTATTGAATTTACTTGTCTGTTCGTATATCCGATTTTCCGAAACTCAAAGCGAATTAAATCTCGTGAACAGACGAGACTAAACCATCCAAAGCGAATAAATTCCGGCACTCAAGCATAAGTGTGCTAACACTTACTTATCGCACTAAGGCGGAGTAAATCACACTGTTTCGGACTAGCTCAGAACTAAACCATTTCGCTATCACTCTAGTCCATGCCTTAATCAACAATACCAGTGGTACACAAATGCTTATGAGCACATTGTCTAACACTTCAATAGTTTTGCAATAGATTTGAACTGGGCCTTAGCAGACATATGCGGCTACTCAGACCTTTGTACTAAAGATATATGCAAGGCAAAGTAATCCATCTCATTCCAGTTCCTTTTCACGCAATCAAGTTTGCTTATATATATATATAATTGGCGCGTACACCCTTTTTGTGTGTTTGGCCGAAGCTCCTCCTCCTGTTTGTGGTGTGCGTCTTGATGTTGTTCCACAAATGGAGGGACCTACAGTTTCAAGCCGATTCCGAACGGCAGATATTTTTTATGAGGAGCTTTTTTCATGGCAGAAATACACTCGGAGGTTTGCCATTGCCTGCCGAGGGGCGACCGCTATTAGAAAAAACTTTCCTGCATTTTGGTCTTTCACCGAGATTCGAACCAACGTTCTCTCTCTGAAATCCGAATGGTAGCCACGCACCAACCCATTCGGCTACGGCGGCCAAGTTTGCTTAAGTATTCCTATTTTCGAATTTGTCTGAAAACTGAGAGCTCGTAATTCTGAGCCTCTTGGTATGCGCTACAATGAACAAAATGGTAGACAAACTTTCATTGGCTGTATCACTCTAAACTAGTTGGTAATCAAAACCGTATCTATAAGTATGCGACTAGTTTTCCTTGAAATAGTCCTAATTTTTACTGCAATTACTTATTCTCACTCAATCCAGCCCTCTTTAAGCATCTTAGTTAATTTGTGACACTGACCTGTTGGCAACCCTCTCTAAAGAATTTGGTATAAGAGTAGTTCTTTTTTGAAACTATCCACCTTTTTACTGCAATCATTTATCGCACTTAATTAATTTGATTTGCGACAATCACATGTATGGGTAACTACTCCCGAGAGAACTAGTGTAAGACTAGTCCATTTTGGAGCAATCCATATTTTTACTGCAATCATTACTTTCACAAAATCTAGTGCTTCATAAACGTCTGAGTCAATTTGCGAGATTCGTGTGTTGCACTTGGCATATGAGTATTACAGTTGCCATAATGGCTTATGAGGCAGGTCACAACTTCCTCTCCGCATGTACATGTGCCATACTTGTTGGCTGCCTTTATGTGTCCAAGTGTTATTAGCCACTTGTGAACTGTTTCATGTTTGAGCCAATAAGTGTGGCTTACCACCAAACTTTACCACCACCGATGCCGCCTTGCTTGCCCGTCATACCAGCCAATTGTGGCCTCATTCGGTGCACTGCTTGCAAAGGCTTGCCAGTAGTGCGAAGGCGTGTAAGGCAAAGCTAAATGTGCCAAGTATGCATGTGGGGCTTTCATGACATCATAACTAAACAAACTCACATGCAGAAACTTGCATTGGCTTCCAATGTGCAAAATATGAGCATTTATGCGCAAATATTCGATTTACATCTATTTATATGTAGCTCTGTGACTGCTCGTGCTTTAAGTCGCACTCACTCCTTTCAACTTAACGCACCCCTTACTTTTACCATTCAATAACTGGCTCACTGGCAAACTTCGCTTAATTGCCATTGTTTGACCTTTGCGTGTGCGCGTTTTTACTCGCGTTCTGCTCCTTGCCCCCTTGCACTCGTTGAAAGCGCTAATGAAGGACGTTCAAGCAAATTCTATATATCCATACACATACATGCATACATACATATGCATGCATTCAGTCGAATATTTGTATGTAATTTGTAATATTTGTTAAATGCTAACGAAGTAAAGAAAAAATTATGTGACTGCAAATTTTCTTCAATTCCTTTGATTATTAATTTAAATGAAGCAGTGAAGCATTCACAGTAAAAGCAACAACCCATGCAAGCGTGCAAAAACCGCACCCACAGCTGTTTCCCCAACACCGCTATAGCGCGCTCACTTGTCTTTGCCCAAGCTGTCGTTAACTTTCCGCTCGGCTTTCTTTCCGCAAGCAAGCCAAGTCTCCTAGATACGAATCAAGTGAGCCTGTTTGTATGTATGTATGTGCGTACGTAACTGCGCCGCTAACAAACAGGCATACATCAGAGACATCAACAGGCTGCCTGCTGGTTACTCATGCCACACCCCACTGCCATTTCCATTCTCACTTTGCCCCACTCTCTCTTTTCCTTCCTCTTCATCGTGAGTTGAACTGCTGCGCTCGGTGTGTCCTTTGTACACCACGTACCAATTTACGTAAATGAAATAAAAGTTGAGAAAAAAGAACTGTAAACGGAAAAACGTTAAATTAAATATAAAAAGGTTTCATTTAAACGTCAACAACAATAATAACAACACAAACAACAACAAAGCGAGGGGATAGACTTTGGTGCTGTGTGAAGGCTGCAAAATCAAACGAATTTAAGCTTAAGCCGCATGTTGCGTGCCCCTTCTCTTCGTCAGCTTGCTGTTCTGTATAATAGGGATTTGAGGAAATGCACAAATATTTCGCAGAACGAAAATTGAAGTTAAAGTGATTGTATTTAGGATTGGAATCGTATAACTTTATGTCGAAGTGTTAAAATTTTTCGCCTCATAGCATTTGTTAAAGGATTTTGCTTGGAATCGCGGTCAATGCGTTCCAGGAGATTTAGGGCTCTGTGAAAAAATGGGAACATTTGATACATTAGATATGATTTTATGATCGTAGCAGGAAAAGCCGTTAAAACTTGGATTTAGTCATGTTTTTACACCAAAACGCCCCTTAACGGGCGTGTTTAGTAAACATAGATTGCAGATACAAATTTCTCGTATCCGAAAAGCTCAAGAATGGTAAAAATATTTGCATTCGAATCAATTTAAATTTTTTTTAAATACCCTGCCTCCACAACCAACTTTAAAATGAAAGAAAAAGGAAAACGCTCAACCGGGAAAACAGGGAAATTACTTTTCTTTATACAACGCAAACTTTCAGAAAAATGTGGTCTGATCTAATCCACTGCCGACTGCCGAAATGTGTTATTATTAAGTAGAGTTCTGCTAGTATAAATGGGGTGTCATGCAATAACCCCCGTAAATGTCCCCACAATATTAGTTCATCTAACGCTGCGATGTTTTTCCGGCCAACTGGAGATCGCACTTGACCAAGATGCAGCCTTTGGCAGCTGATAGATCAATAAGGTGGAATTATCTCAACATATTCTCTCGGCTGCTGTGGCTTCGTGAAACTTCAAATATATGGTATTCTTTCTCTCTGCTTTTACTTCTGTGGACTTATCAGGGATGTACATTAGCTCCCATATCTATCTTAGTTCGCACCACAGTCGGCTCTACGTTACCGGAACGATCCGGAATTATACCCGACCAAGGACTGTCACTCCAGCAGCATTCCTCGTACATGTATGGGGAATGTTTATGCTGTTACAACAACAACAATAACGTAAATATTATATGAATGCGAACTGAGTTTATATTATATTATTACAACTCGTCTTTATTACAGTCCAGTAATCTAAATCCGAGTATTGTTTGGTTCAAACGTGCTTTACTGAGGCATTTCAGTTTTTCATCTTCATTATTCATTCTTATCTTTGAATTATTGAATGCAATTCTACTTTCATACGCCGAGTTGCAGAGAAATCATAATAAGCTTAAAGGTCTCCATTGGGTAGGCTGCAAAAATTATCGATCAGGTAAAACAATTCATTTTGTTCCATGGAAAAGATTCCAAAATAAGCTAAGTAAGCCTAAGAGTTAATAATTTAAGGGTAACATTTTGATTTGCATAACGGTATCAGATATTGCGCCACAGAAAGACAAACAACTTTTACCTTCAACCTACGAGTATTGTGAGAATAGGGAATATATCTGACTCTTCAAAAACCCTCCTTTGTATAATCGAGTTATTTTCTCGCTTGAATATCTCTAATTTTTTTTGTTTATAAAAACTTCCATCCAAAACAATGAAGCAGTTTAAAATAAAGAAAACATTGTGTTTTCCAGACCAACTCATATTGGTGTTCTTTTCATTTGCCAAGAATGAGGCTGGGGAGGCGGACTCAAGCCGACTCAAGAAAATTAAAAAAAATTGCCCTCTCTTTAAAATCGCTACACTGTATAATGTACACACTCATAATAAAGGTTGACCGAGCTGCTGCATTAACGTCTACGCCGATGAACTAAACCTAAACGAAACTGAACTGCACTGAACTCAACTGAGCTCTACTTAACTTAATTTCACTGAACTGTAGTCGTTGTTAAGCAGCACGTTTTTGTTGTAAAAGCATTCCATCTTATTGCTCGAAGCTGTTACACATCCGTATAAACGCAAATATACTTGCGAGGAGCGTATGATTTATCCACGGGATAAGTTACTTAGCAATTAATGAAAGTTGCTGATATTACTCAAGGATAGAATAAATTGCATGCATTCTTTTATTTCATTATTTAATACAACATCCACGAACAAATAACTTCACTATCGGCCGACCGAAATCGAGAACTGTTGCGATTTGTGGTACCAACTAAATTACTTTCCTGATTAAAAGCGGAAATATACTGGAAGATATACTTGAGGAGATGTTATGAATTCTGCTGGACGATGGCAAAAAGTGGACGCACTTATCGCCAATGGTTGTTACGGAAGAAAACTTTCAAAGTTGAGGAATTGATTTGACCAATCGCAGAATGGAACACAAATATCAGAAGAAATATAGATTAGCAGGGAGCGCATTGGAAAGATTTTGCATAAACATTTACATATAAGCAAAATTAGTGCACAATGGGTAGCACGAACCAACAGCGTGAGTGAGTACTATTTGAAAAGAATTTTTGAGTTAACTAGAGAAAAATCGGGTACCAATTTGTAATAACCGGATGGTGATCTTAGGCAATGTGGATACTTTAGTTCGAGTGCCAATAAATTGATCAAAAAGGACCTTCGATTAGATTCAAAAATAAAACTCGGCATGCAAGTTCATCGCGACCATTTTTTCGTATAATGAGGTAATACTACTTTTCGATTACGTGCCTAGAATTTTATCTGCAATGGTAAATATTTTGGTAATTTATTGAATGCATCACGTGGGCCAATCATATGAAAGAGGGGTGGCAGTAGGCAGATCTGGCAAGATGATGAGAAGATTTTGTATCAAAGGAGAAAGACAATATTGAAAAATAAAATAATAAAAGCAAATTTTCCTGATGCAACACGTTCAAGAATGTCGAAGATTGGTATAATCTCTTTGAAAGTGCGGTGTCACCCAGTACTATTTATCGGCACGTAAAGATGTTTTCGCTAATGGGCAATCAAATTATTGCGCTAGAAAATGGCAGAACTTGAGGAATCAAATCCAAGTAGGCAAGCATCGCTGGGTTTCCTGTTGTCCCAAGTTGAAGATAAGAATATAGCAGCTACTACCAGCAACTGGACTTATCTGGACACCTACGCAGTAGGAATACGAACATGCAACTACTCATGGTAATAGATATTAACGTGGCACTATTGGATACGTGATCACCGAACTCCGCATATCAATTGTGGTAGAAATTGTAGAGATGAACAAGAGATAGAATTATTCAACACTTCTAAGAGGTTGGCACTTGACGAGAACAGAAAACGGATCCTACTGAAACTCTAGGCTCCCGGCTTCACACGGGAGTACAGATGGAGTAAAGGTCTATTGGACACATGATAACCTCGTTTCGAACTCCTAATAACGATTCTTGAAGAAGCTGTGGAGATGAAGAAGGAGTAGAATCCATTCAGAACTTCATGTGCGAATAAACAGTTTACTTTAGGAGTAATATCGCTGGAGGAGTGGGTTTGATGCGCTATCAGATCAGTATAATTAGGGACTTTGGAAATCTTTATTGGAAAGGAACACATATTAAGGGTAGTAAGTCTAACATAACCATTTCGTATTAAGCACCTCCGAGAGCGAGCTTATCAGACGCCTCTCGTAAGTGTGTGTGTGTGAAGCTTTTGCTCATGTTATGTTTGCATTGCTTTGCGTTGTGTTGCGTTGCGTTTCTTTAGCGACTTACTCATGTGGAAAATGCGTAAACTGGCGCTGCTGCTGGCTGCCTTTTGGTATATGCAGCTTTTTCGGTAAGTTCACGTGTCTACGGACATTGCCAATCAAATTGATATGGTATTGGTTGTCACACCCCGGCAAGGATAAGAAGTAGGATCAGGGGTAGTAAGTTGGTTGGTTTGGCGAATGCAGTGTAGCTTTGAGGAAATGCGCAGACAAGTGGGGACAAATTTTCATTTGGTATTGCTTAAACGAATTCCGTTAGCGAAACTGGCGAGATGGAGGTGGCGTGCATGGCCAAACAGAATAGCGCAGGGTAAAGGCGAGGGAATCAGTGAAGCGGAATAAAGCGAACTATAGGAATTGGCAATGCGTAGTTGAACGGTGCAACTCTGCATGGCAAACATTTCGCCTTTCCTCCTGTAGCAAGTGCGATTTTAGTACAGCAATTCTTGTTGCATGGCTTCCTTTGCCATGGCTATTCGTGCAACTTTGCTACTGTGCAAACAGTTTTTCGACGATTTTCTTTTAATTATTTATTAACAAGTATAGTCAAGCTGCTGGGAGTTTCTTGAATTTCTTGCACAATATTTTCCTTTACTTCCTTCACTGGCACCCAAACAGCTTTCGTTCGTTTAACCTTTCATTGGTACACAATTTCTGCTTGCAACACGCACTGTTGTGTCAACTCCCACAGGGTGGGGAAACTAAATACAACTTTGATGGTGAAATAAACGGAATTATATAAAATTTTTAATGAAAATCCCTTGAAACGGGACGAAAAGAAAGGAATTTCAAAATCTCTCATGCAGCCGCATCCAAGTTCGTGTTCCGTATAATGCCCGTTGCACGCCACACCAAGCAGATGCACGTCCGGCTCATTTTCCTTTTTCTGCCACCCTCTATGCTTAATTCTAACTGCCAGTATTGTCTTTGTTACTCGTACCGTTGGCACGTGTCTAACTATTTTCAACTCCAACATGCAGCAGGTATTTTGCTGGGCGGACAAACGGTTATTAGGCGACGCTCTGGTGGCTCCTTCGGCTCCACAATTTAAGAACTTTAATTCCTTCTGCTTGATTTTTGCTTCAATTGCTTTGTAATTCGCCCATGCCGCAATCGCTTCTCTTGCAGGCGCTGCGCTTTCTTTTTAGGTCACTTGGCCCACTTGTAGTTCTTAATCCCTTTAGCGCTCCTGCTACTATCTATGCAACATGCAACTTTCCTGATAATTGAGTGTGCGCTGGCAGTGACGGAAAGAAGCCAGAGGGAATAGAAACAAATAAAAAATAAAAATAAAAAAGTATACATCGCTACCGCTACTTTCGTCACTTGCCTCAATTCAGTATCACAATCTTCTTTGCACACTTTCCACTCTGCCGTTGTGCCCAACGCATAACATTCTGATGGTATTATTATATTTCTCACCTAACGGTTTGCAGCATACAAATTAGCTAGAAATTAATATGGTCAGGGCGAGGAGATGGTTTTATTTACCACAGATTTAGGGTGAGGACCTACGCTCTCCGCCCAGAATCACATATACATAGGTACATATCGAATAACGAAGTGGAAATTAGAACTCTTTGGGAAGATCGAAGACAGACAGCTCCTGCAGCATGAGATACGTCTTCTAAGTTATTGACAACTAAATTTTAAGACCCTCGACATCACGTAGCTTAAGTAATGTTAAAGTCTATTGGCACACTTTTAATATTAGCGTTGTTAAAAATATTATCGTGTTTGCTTCGAAGATAGAACACGCTTCGGGCTAAGATTTTTTTATTATAATCTGGTAGATAATTTCATTGCATTTATTTTTTTTATTATGGAGTTATATGGTCCATTTGATCAATCCAATTTTTTACTACTTTTTCCAATAAATCTTGCCGTTTTGGCGACTTGAATATTGCGGTAAATCGATTGTTAAGAGCGCTACAAGACGACTTGTGTCCTTTTTGTTAGAACCAAATGCCGTCAATTTTAGCTGATTAATTTTTAGAAACGAAAATTTAGTCAGTAACGGCAGCTCCCTCCTCATTGCGTAAAAAATAAGGACCGGTTATGTCGCCTGTGCTCTATGAACTTCACGAACAGATTTTTTTTTCTTTTAGCTAAGTAAACTTTCATAATTTGGAAGCGTTGTTCTAACGTTAAGCGATTCATATTGTCTTGCCCAAACCTTACTGAACCAAAATGTCAAATACAGTTTGCCACTCTCAGCTGTGAAACCATAGTTATCGATATCGATAGTTCTCATGCAGCTAAAAAACATCCGATATATTTCAGGTTGAAATAAGGTTTAAGGCTTGAGCTAGTTTACCCACTTACTTTTCTTTCACGTAGTTACTTTTACCTGCTAGAAAGCAGCTCTGGCAAAAAAGTAAGCGCGTGGTATTTTTCGATATAAGAACTGCTCTTTAAACACTGAAAGCCATTAAGAGATGCATGACACGCCCTACCGGATTTTAGGCTACAGTAATGCCTGCCTGTGATGCATTGTATGGACAGAGAAGAAACTCGAACAAAGTCAGCAAAACTTACACAATTTGAAGTACTGTAATTAGAAAAATTTTTATGTGCTAGTAAGATTACTGACTAAATTATATATGTTTGCTCTGTAAATATTCTGGTCTGCAATCATTAACTGAGAAAATAATTCAGCAAACCCCGTCTAACAAAAACAGGGCAGCAGAGCAAAAATGTGGGCGTAATTTCAGTTTTTAGCTTTCCAAATAATTCTTTCCATGAGTGTCGAGATTTAGACTAAGTCGGATTGAGTAAACATAATTTTGTTACTGTCCTGTGCTGGGTTTCAAAAATTACTCAAATTTGGGTTTAGGTTTCGTTAAAGGAAGTTTTATGTTTCGTTTCCCGCTTCAAAATTATTTGTATTTATAAATTATTGTTTTGTTATTTTGATTATAGTAGGAGTTATCAAAATGAAAATAAAGTTGTGCCGAACCCCCACACATTCTTTTATGTGTCAAGAACATTTATAAAATGTTTAAATTTATTGCGAAAAATAAGTACTAACTCGTCAAACTTATAAATCTGGTTGAAGATGCAAAGCTGCGGGACTATTTTCAGTAAAAGTATATAACATTTCACTTAAAATAATTTGACTCCCGCTTTTAATGAAATCATCCCACAAAAAGGGGGAAAAATGACAGATAATTGGAGGAATAGCAAAATAGGATTTTATACGTTGCTTTATAGTATAACGGCAAGGAGGCATTAACCACCTTTGCCACATGAATGCAATGGAACGTACTCAAACGTACTCGTTTCTCAGATCGTTAAATGTCGCTGATCCGATTCAAGTAAATTTGATGGATTAGCACATTTAAAATCTTTGCTAAGCAGATGAAATATTCTCTCAAACTGCTCGGTTTTTCCATTTATAACTAGGGCAATCCACACTCCTGCTCCCGTAGTCCGTTCGGTTCTTCTTGGAGTGAGTTAGAACTATCTAAGTTTTTTGTGGTTCTTTACTCAGAACTTTGCGAGAATTTAATCAAGTTTCAAACTCTTTAGATTGAGATTTTTCGTTATTTAAGCAGAGTTATAAGATTTCCTAGCTGTTGTAGTCTGTAAGAAATCATGCATTTTTAGTTTTACTTAATAAATAAATAAGTTCTGCAATCTGGTCTATTCGATTTTTATATAATATTATAGACTGTCATAAAGTTAAAATGAAATGAGAGCAAAGAATATTAACATACGGCATAAAAATTAACCCTTTATTTACCGCAAAAAACATCTAGTAATACCCACCGTTCGTGTGGTAAAAATTTTGATTACCAACACTTTTATAATAATTAAAAAATATATTATTTTAGTATTAGATAAGGAATATAAATAAAAAAATGAAAAAGTTACCGTACTAATATGGGAATTCAATAAAAGCTCATTTGGGTCCATTGGATCCAGCTGGAAGGCAAAAGCTTAACTGAAGAAAGTCAATTTATAAGTGTAATTTTTTCATCAAGCGAAATTCTTAAAATCTAGAATAAAGTTTAATAACTTTTAGAAATGTTGCTTCTATTTGAACCAATTCAGGTACACATCTCCTTGGTTTATACTCTAAGATCGGTGCACATTTTCTCAAATTCTTGTAAATGCTCTAAAACACATTCAGAACAAGGGAAGACAGTGAGAAAGAATTAATTGTGTGAAAAAACTTCCCAACAAATAATAAACGATTAAAAGCGGAATAAAAAGGAAGAACTCAGAATAATCCATCACTAAAATTATCTTTCACTATTCGGTTAAAAATTAATTCTAGAAGGTGTATAAGCTTAAATCCGCTGATTGCTCGTAGATGGCGTTAGTGAGCATATCAAGTTACCATAGAAATGCCATATTTTTTTTTGCATGGGTTCGACACCTGTTTACATCAATCACTGCACATCATCAGTGATTTCATACAGCAACACACTTTTTTCCTTGCGTAATCATGTCTAATTTTGTGCCAAAAAAAGAGCATATGCGGGAAGCTCTATTTTTTTGCTTTAATTTGAAGAAATCGGCTGCCGAATCGCATCGAATGCTTGTGGAGGCCTATGGTGACAGTGCATTATCGGAAACAACTTGCAGAGACTGGTTTCGTCGGTTCAAAGACGGCCATTTTGACTTGAGTGACAAGAAGCGTGAAAATCGGCCCAGAAAAGTTGAGGACCATGAATTGCAGGCTCTTTTGGATGAGGACGATACCCAATCGCAAAAAATGCATGCCGAGCAGTTAGGTGTCACTCAACCAGCCATTTCCATGCGTTTACGTGCCATGGGAGAGGTCCAAAAAGTCGGAAAATGGGTACCCCATGAATTGAACAATAGACAGATGGAGCGACGCCAAAACACATGCGAAATCTTGCTGGCTAGGCATAAAAGAAAGTCATTTCTGCATCTTGTGGTGACTAGCGATGAAAAGTGGATATACTTTGAGAATCCTAAACGAAAAAAATCATGGGTCGATCCCGGCCAACCATCAACTTCTTCATCAAGACCTAATCGCTTTGGACGCAAGACGATGCTGTGCGTTTGGTGGGATCAGCAGGGTGTCGTTTACTATGAGCTGTTGAAACCTGGTGAAACTGTTAATTCTCATCGCCACCACCAACAACTCATCAAATTGCGCCGTGCTTTGCGTGAAAAAAGGCCTCGTTATGAACAAAGACATGAGAAGCTGATTTTCCTCCACGACAACGCCCCATCGCACACGTCAAGAATGGTCCAAAACTACTTGGAGACAATCAATTGGGAGGTGCTACCTCATACCGCTTATTCACCAGACCTCGCCCCTTCGGACTATCATCTGTTTTCATCGATGGGTCACGCGCTCGCCGAACAGCACTTCGATTCGTACGAAGACGTCCGGAAATGGCTTGACGAGGGGTTCGCCTCGAAAGATGAAGAATTCTTTTGGCGTGGTATACACAAATTGCCCGAGAGATGAGAAAAATGTATAGCTAGCGAGGGCAAATACTTTGAATAAATTATTTTTTTGCTTTCTATAAAAAAATGGGTTTTTTTTTACTAAAAAACAGCGGATTTAATCCGTCTTGGTCTTAACGTACTATCCTTAGAGCAGCTCTTAATACAAATAGGTACCCTGTCTTCATATGTCGATTTCCTTGTGCCGCTTTGAAAAATTTAAAGCTATTATTGAAACTTCGCTTGTTTACAAATGGCATCACTTCTTCACTGTTAATTAAAAAAAACGTTATATTATTGTAAGTTGCGTTATTGGTTGCCCTTATTCGGTTATTATAAAGTGCAATTTTCAGTGGCCACTAGAATAAGTATTTTGTGGATAGCTCTTGCATTTTAATTAATTAAGTGAAAAAAATTGTATGTAACGTCAGTAGCGAATTTGGTAGTTCATTTAATAACTAAAATTAAATTTAAAAAAATTGTACAAATTTATCGCTGATTACAAATTTTTTTTGTAAATGCCTTTAAGCCCAAAAAATCCACAGAATGACGTGGTAGCAAAAATAAAACGACTTATTAACGACAATACTGATAATTTAACTGTGACTCTTGCCAAGGGGGATCCTTTTAAGGCATCAAAAGTCATTGCAGCTGAAATCAATAACGCTGGCATGATTACTGCGTCGATTGTACAACATGCAGTAAATCTATTAGGCAAAATAGCTCCTAAAGTTCCTCTGTTGAAACAAGCAAATTTAAGAACGCATTAACTTTATATGTCCAAAAACTTTTTTTTTAATAAATAATCTAAAACAACCTCCAGCAGAATTGTTATCATCGTACGGTGCGATAAAAATGACCTTTTTTGTTATCCAGAAAAAATGAAACTACAAATAATGAAAAATAAGATAATTTGAAGTTAAGCTCGTTAGTTTGCCTTTTATGTGCTTTAGTTTTTTTTTTTTTAGTTTAATACGAGTTAGTTGAATTGCAAAAGTTTAAATTTTTTTTTATTTTTTCCGATAACAACTTAATTAGCTGTTCGTAAAACTTGTAAGTTGTTACCAGTTTTGCGTTCATGTACTATTTTTGATATTTTTTCTTTGAGGGTGAATTCTCGGAAATTAAGTTACTGGATAATTTTTTAAAGAACAGACCTATAGTAAATTTAAAACTTTGGGCATGTTGGTGTTTTGGATTAGAACAATCTTAAAGCAAATGAGCGATATTTGCATGACTAAAAATTTAAGTAAAGGAACTCTAAAATGATAAAATTGTATGAGTTGGATAATGCGGAATGGCTTAGAATGTAATGAAGATTGCGGTGGGGCCTGCGAGTATTTTGCTCTGCCGCTATTTCTAGTTGCTTAGCTGTCTGAAATTAGTTTCCATTCTTAAGAGGACAAACACCTGCAAAATTTCGAAAAAAAAAGTTATTTTTTTCATAAAATATTAATATAATCCTTTAAGAATAGGTCAAACAATTTTTAGAATGTAAATTTAAGTATTTCTTATATTATAGATCGTCAACCGTGACGACTCTATTCTTTGCGTTCGAGCGCTGGGAGAGGCATAGTTATGTATTCAAACTTTAGACGCGTTTTTCTCAAAATTATATTTTTCGAATTGACGTGCACGATAACTCGAAAAGTTCTTGACCGATCTCCCTGAAATTTTGCACATATCTTTTTTATGATATTACTTTCTATGTGAATTTACAATTTCGAAAATTTTGAAAAAAAATAATTTTTTCCAAGCAAAAATAGTAGGAAAATTCGCCCCAAAATTCATTTATGTTTTTTTTTTAAGCAATTTATTCCGCGAATTGTTTTTTTTTTTCATTTTTTTAATTCATATAAAAATTATGACATTAATAAACAGAAAAATTTTGGTTTTTTGTATTCAGGTCACTGACGCCGATACTACAACGCCCTCCCATTGAGAAGCCCCGCTGCGACCTTCCTGGAAGAATTGAGTGTACATCCGCCATTTTAAATGATTAAAACAAAAACAAACAAATTTTTATATTATTTTAATGTTTAGATAAACTGTATGCCAATTTTGAAAAAAATATATTGACTTCTTCATTTTGAATAGTTTTAATGAAAATCAGGGAAAATATGGCCGTTTACAGGTAACTGTCCCCTTAATGATGGATGCTTAAGAGTTACATGAGCTCGGGCATTTCTTAAGGCAGTGTTTTAGGACCAGCATTGTATCTCTTAGATACGGCTGATATACCGCTACCGAAGCCAAGAGAAGACAGGATTGCAACATTTGCAGATGACACAGTCCTAATGGTATCTCATAAAGATACAAAACTAGTTAAATGTGACATTAACGAGTTAAAAAAATGGAACGTCGAAATTAACACAGATAAAACAATTAAATAAATTACACAATCCGAAGAACAACCACCGAACCAATTAGGGTTGGCAATTCCGACGTGCACATTGGCACTAAAGCAAAATACCTGGGCATTAAGATCGACTCAACATTAAACTGGCTAGAGCACATACCGAAAAAACATAATAAAGTTAAAAATCGTTTCAAGAAATTGTATTGGGTGCTTGGACCTCAGTCAAAATTATCACTGCAAAATAAAGTACTTATATACCGAACGACAATTGCACCGATCTGGAAATCTGAAACTAAGGTTTGACGCACTGCTGCAAAAAGTAATCTAAGCAAACTAAATCAAGTCTAATCTAAAATACTTAGGACCATGACTGATGGAACTTGGTACATAGAGATATTCATCGCGACCTTGACATCGATACTGTTGACGAGACAATACAAAGCGCTAGCAGAAGTGACATAAGCAGACTAGTGACGCACACAAATCCTGTAATGAGAAGGCTCCCAAACAAAGAGAATTCTAAACCTCGGCTTAACCGTCAAACACCAACAGACCTTGCAAAATCTATATAGTTAATTGTCAAGTAATCGTTTTTGTTATTGCTTGTTAGTCACCCATTTTAAATGCTATGTATGTTATATTCCTTCTAAATGAGCTTGAGGGCATCGACCCTTCAATATCACTCCCATTCCATCTCATTGTAAATTAAATTACTTATTGTCCAACGACAGGTGTAATATTTTAAGGAAGTAAATAATAAAAAAAAAATTCTTATACAATTTTATATATTGAGTTCATCTGATGTCCTCAATTCTACACAGAATTACTGTGGATAGCACAGCTCGAGGTGAACTATTAAGAATTATTTTTTTTATAACTTAAGGATTATTCTCAACCATTTGCACTATTATATTTACTATGATATTAAATAAATAAATAAAATTTATATTTGGTCACAAATCAGTCCGTTAAATATAGCCAGAAGTTTGATTATGGGCTTGCATTGGACATCTACTTATGCTGAGCTTTCAGCTATTTATTCTGCAGTACTATTTGTGTTTTTTTTTATATATTGAAATGAAATATCAAACTTAAAAACTAGCCATGCACATTTATAATTATTAGTAGGAGGTATTTTTTTTCCAAACGTCTTTCAATAACCAGTTAATACAACATGCTTTGGGTATAAAAAGTTCGTTTCCAGCCTTGGTCTTCTTTTCTAATATTACCCTCCTCCTCTATTCTCCTTGTTGCTTCGCTACCCCTTTTAGCGAGTTGCTGTCTCATATTCGCCCTATTTTTTGCTTTTTATAGTGCTTTCAGTAGCCCTTCTCCTATCACTTTACCAACACCAGTGCCACAATTACCACTACAGCCAGCACTTTTTGCCATCATCGCTGCTGCCTTTGTGGCTTGGCTTTGTATGCGTTGCTGCTGCTGCTGCTATTGCCGTTATTTGTAGCTGTTGTTGTTGGTGTTGGTATAAGCACTTTGCCAAGTTAGTTTGCAACTAAAGTGAGTTAATGGCACTAATTATCTGCTGCAACTTTATGCAAATTGCTGTCTTTGTCTTTTGTAGCTACGTGTGAGAGCGGACATTCATTCACACAATGCACATACACTGACAACCAGATATGCCTTAGATTACATTTATGTTTGTGTTTACTTCGTGTCGTCTGGCGAACTTCTTTCCGGGCAGAAATGGGCCCAGTAGCGTAATTGCAGCGATTTAGAGAAGTGATGTGGATAGCATTTGAAGAAAAATGTTCTCTAAGGTATTTTCGGGTACAAAAAAGACATTTAACGGAAAATAATTAAAATATTTTGAAAGTCGTACAGCCTACCGGTAGTTGAATAAAACTCGAAAAATGGAATCCCATTATGAAACTTCAGAAACCATCAGAGATTTCTAAGCATAGTCTCAGTTGTTATGGGAAAAAAATAAGATTTTTTTAAAAGTATATTTTTCCTAACACAACCGACCAAATTTTGCTTTAAAAAACTCTATACAAAAATTTGCATCACTTTTCCAAAAATTTTTATAAAGCAAAATATCCCAAAAAAAAATTTTCTGTAGTATATTTTATTCTAAAAAATTATTAAATATTAAAAGAAACAGGAGATATTTCGCTTTAAAAAACTTTATACTAAAATTTTCTCATTTTTTTTTAAATATATAAAACAAAAAAAAAATTTTTAAGCATATTTTATTCTAAAAAATTGAAAAAAACCATTAGTAAATATTAAAATGAAGGAAAGAAATTTCGCTTTAAAAACTCTATACCAAAATTTTCATAATTGAATAAATCTCAAAATTTTTTCAGTTTACTTCTCAAGCCTACAAATAAACCAATTTTCAGCAAAATTTACGACAATTTTCAAAATGCTTGGATCAGTTCACATGAAATAGAATTCGTTAAAGGTGTCAATAAATATTTAAATATGAGGATGATTCGATGGTTTTTCATTTCATCAGCATGGGCATTTGAGTTGGGTGTGAGATCCCGTCTATGTTCTCAATTTATTTATTTTCTCTTCGGTAGCAGTTAAAGTAGCGGAAAAAAATTTTGGCAGTGTTGGAAACTGATACTCGAGGTGTGGCTGTAGTGAAACTGACGCTGCAAAGTATTTTATTTTGATTTCACAGATATTACCGTATTTTTCGTTTATTATTATTTTTCATTGTATTTCTAATTAAAATTACAAAACAATATTTAAGTATAAGCTACTAGGGCTACACTCGGACTATGTTTCTTCGTTACGGTAAAGAGGAGAATCCGCGCACATTTATTGAAATTGATAATACCGCTTGAATAATGGGGAAAAGTGAGTTTCGAGTGGTGATTAAACACACCCTTATATATTTAATGGCTAAAATCAAAGAATTAAATTTGAAGTTATTCACCGGACTATTTCCAAATTTAAAAACAAAACAATGTGAAGCCTTATTTACCTACGACTGAATAATTTAGTAAAAGGCACTCAACCTTTTGTTGCAGAGAAGCTACTTGTCATAGATCGAATGCTGCGAGTTAGCGACAGCTTTAGTTTGACTATTTAATATCCACACCTTGCATAAGTAGTTGCTTGAGAATTGGCTTAAGTGCGGAGGGATTTCTGTCTGCTCTGGGTAAGAGAACTTAATGAAACGAAAACCATTACTCATTGGCACTGGAGTGAATGGTGGGTATAATAAAAAAGCAATGCAGTATTTTAAATTAAGCTATAAGCCGATTGAACATTGAGCAAGTCGAATGCAGAATAAGCACGTAGCGCTCGTTTAAAGAAAGTTATATTAGTTATTGAATATACGCAAGCTTAATTTAGATTTAGTTTTAATTAGTTTTCGTGGTTGTAGCTCGGAAAGCTGGTGGCTGGAAAATAGGTTAGCAGTCTAAAACTTCAGGTTAAAAGTAAAAAGTTAAGGTTAAGGGTAAAAGTTAATAGTTAACATAAGTAATAAATTTCGTTTAAGTGAGATTTTTGTATGGAAAATTATGCCATAGGTTTTCTCTTTTCTAACGCAAAGATGTTTTATCTTTTCTAGTATTTTAGTAAAATGCAATATTTCATTACAACTAAAGTTCGAAAAGAAACTTCCAAAACTACAGCCTTAGCGCCATTAATGCAAGTGAAACAAAACGTTGTAAGGGAGAGTTGCTTCATTTATTAAATCAGTCCACGCAAATTTGCTTCAATCGAAATACTTATCATGCATTCGACGCGCGATAAAAGAAGTTGAAATATTCTGTTATGGTGAAGATAGAGCTCATTATTTTGAAATGTTAAGACTAACTTTTGACAGTTAAGCCGACAGGCGTGAGGCTGAAAGACGTTTCTTATCAGCACTTTTTATATGTAACAGGTTCAGGTCAAAATTAGAGGACTCCATTTCAAATGCATTGATGGAAATGCAATAATGTTAATTAATACTGTTTTTTTTTTAAATGACTTTAATTATAATTGGGTGCTTTCGCTCTCTTATATTTTTGCAAATTTTAGTTGAATATTTTTTATTATTAAAAATTACATTCAACATACCTCATATTCGCATTGGTATTCGCGATGCATACATAAAGGGTGATGAGAAAGGAGTGGGTTTTTTCAGTTTTCGTGTGACTACTGTTAAACTAAATACATAATTTTTTCCAGTATTCATTGACATTTTATCATGGAAAGACATGCGCCTCAACAACATTGCCATACAGTCCGAGCCACCAAAATCGTGTGCGAGGTACGTAAAGTCTAAATACTTTGTGGATAAATCAGCTTAGATGGAAACGTTGGAAGTCAACCTTACTAAAGCTATTCACGAGATATCGACAGAAGTCCTCCCGCGAGTCATTCAAAATTGGTGTTTACGGATGGCCGAACTACAGCAAAGTTGCGGCCAACACTTGAAAGGGATTAACTTTGAAAAATAAATAAATGTCATGATTAGTTCTACACAAAAATAATTAAGATTGCCCAATAAATTTGAACTTTTGTTGTTTTATTTCAATTTGAAATCCGATACCTTCAAATTGATCACAACAAAACCAGATTTTTTAAATACAATTTCAAAAATATATTATTTTTAGATTTTAAGTATTAATAATTGATAAATATTGGAATGGATATTTTCCATTTCCATTTATATTTAACCTGAATTTTTACTTTTTTTCCCAGTTGAGTCTGGGACTCCCGGGATTACTTAAAAAATATCCCAAAAAAATATCAGCTAAAATTTGCTACTTTGCAAAAATAATTTGCTCCTGGAGGGCAAACAAAAAAATTTTTTTTTGAAAATACTATAATATATTCTAATTATATTTGCCCAAAATATTTTGTAAAAAAACGTTATAAATATTTTTGTTTTTCTAATATTTTTTTTTTTTTGTAATTTTGGATGCTTCCAAATTCGCTATAAAAAAGTTAGAGTTTTCCGTTTTTTAAGTATAGGGTATAAGTTTTTCCGGACATTTCTGAAGGGAAATTAAAAGTGGCTACTAAATAACATCGAACTGTAAAATCTTTATATCCAATTTATTTCATTTATTTAATTTACCCCTGCTAATTTTTAAAGCTTTGGGGCACCGATAAATATTAAATAAAAAAATACATGAAAAATGTTTGCCTAATTTTTTTAACCATAGAAAAAATGTAGCGAGACCCTCAAGAAACAAAAACTGTTTTTTGATCCACCCTTATGTCTCTACGTATAGTTTGTTAAACAAAAACATTATAATATTAAAGGTATTAACTTCTCTAATTTTTATGGTTTATGCATTTTATAAATTCTACGAAAACTACGAAATTACGTTTTCTATTCGACTTCATTATTGGATTTAACTTTCATGAGCATTTGAAATTTAAATTACTGAATTTGCTACCAAGTCTACTGGGTTACTGTGCAACTTTCTGTTCTTAAGTTCTTACGCCGTCTGGGTCACGTATCTGATCCTGGCGCTTACGCTGCATAAGCTTTCGGTTAAAGTGCATTAGATAGGCGGCAAAAATATACATTACCAGCAGGAAGGTGGTACGTATATTCATGCATATATGCTTACACACTTTGGCATCAATTCAAAGGTTGCATATACAGTATACAGGATACAAAGTATAGAGGACAAGTGTATCAGAACATATGTATGCTACGCAACGATAAGCTGAGTGCAAATGCACAATCACCAACATACATAGACACGATTTATTGGCACGCAAATAGCATGCTTTCATATATACATACGCACATAAGTAAAAAAGTTGGGCAAGTAAAGATGCACCTGCACCTGCACTTCCTCCAAACGTACACAAGAACACATATGCAAATGTATTTCTTTATACACTCTCGACATAAGTATGCATACAAGCGTGCAAACTTTATTTTCTAAGATGCTCTGGATTTATGGAAAACTACAAAAGAAGTACGAATGTATTTGGTTAGTGGGTGTATGCGTGCATATGTTAACGATTCCTCGCAGGAAAAATCTGAACTGGTCAAACCAATTTGCGGTTCAGAACTCGCACTATTTCGACACGCTTTACTAGAGGCATTTGCCTGCAGAGTGATAATGAAAAAAATGAACAACCATGCTGTAATAAATTCCTGGGTTAGAGTAAGTTGAAATCTGATACGGTTTTTTTTAATTCAATAAATTTAAATTACTTCTACTTGAACATGAGGAATGAGGAAAAGATACTTTTCGTATCCATAAAATAAGCCTAACAAACTATTGTACATAGTTTTATTCTTGATGTAAGCTTGGTTTCAAAGGCCTTGTTTGACCCGACAGCCTTTCTAGAGCGGAAATTTTTCGGTGGTGACTCATCAAGGTTGCCCAAAACCTTCGATTAGGATGTAAGTATGACTCTCGTGAAGTTCAAATTTGCCACTGATTCAGCATTGATTTAAGCTTTAGTGTCTTGGTTGAATCACGATTTATTCAACGACTATCTTCATGAATTTTTACTGATGCACAAAACAGACGCGCATGCATTTGCCTCATATTTTTTTTTAAATTTTGAAATGAGAGAAAAAATAGTAACAGGGGATGGATGAGCTGCGTTTTTCATTGACAATCCAGAAGCCAAATAACAGCCGATGTTATAGGGCCCAGAATGTACTTATTAAAGCCAAGCAGTAGTAGTCAGCCGCAAAAGTGAAGGTGCCAATTAATTTCCACAGAGAAAAAGTTATAGTTGTTATTTATCTGTAAACTGCAAAATATGTAATACAATGCAATCTGCTTGTCACACATTTTCAAAAGCCTTTTAGGAAACTAGAAAAACTATGGAATGTATCGCTACTTTTTCAATTACGATAACGCCCAAGTTACAATGCTGAAACAACAGATAACTTCCAACATTTTTTCCAGTACTTTTCGAACTCAGGTCCGTATGACTTCTATAGAAGTTTCTTACAAAAATTAAAGCAAAGAAAAGAAATGAAAGATTTTTAGCAATAATGATTTGACAATTAGAGGAGTTAAAGCCATAGTCGCAAACATATTTTGAGAATTCGTGCTCGAAGTGGATATATCTTTATAGATTTGCAGAAGTCAATGCAAATTACAAGAATGTAAAAAAACGAAAAAAAAAAATTTAAATTAAAGTTATGAAATTAAAATTGCTTTTGGTTCTTGACTTGTATTCAACTTAGCGAGATTTTGTTTTAACCCTTTCGTGCAATGATTTAAGAAAAAGCAAAATAAATAAATATAAAGTAAATAATCTTTGCCTGTGCTAAGGAGCGAATGCTTTGCTGCTCCGGTTTATCGAAGTTTTTGTTTGGAACTATCGAAAAAAGGATACAGAATAACTAGATTTTCATCACTTTATTTAGTACTACCGAACTAAGTATACAAAAAAAAGTTATCAGTGGTTTACAAGTTGGCATTTTCTAGATCAGTGTCGTATAAAATCCATGGTGTCTTATGGAAAGGAGAATGAACGTTAATGGATTTCCCTGAAAAGCCTCGAACGGTATGTATAAACTCAAAAAATACCAACTGGAGGTAGGTTCATTTGCGACTGCGATGACTAAAGCCTGAAATGTATCTACTTATAGCTGCATATTGTTGCAAATTAGTTGTTGTAAGCATATATATGCATGGAATTTATGGAAATACTAAAGAAACTAAAAAACTGGATTGTAAGTATTGACGGAGTATGGGCCAACAATGTTACAATAAAAGGTCGAATAAAATGAGGAGTAGGGCAAAGATGTATGATTTCACTTTGCTATTTAACATTTATACAGATCTTTCTAAATATTACAAGAGGTCCTTGGCAATTTAAATAAAGGTATTAAAGTTAAAGCCCAATATGTTAAGATAAGATTAAAAAATTAGGCTGCTTGTTAAATAATGATTTGAATCGGGATAAGGTCACGAGATAGCCAGAAACTCGTTTTGTCAAATACGCCAGAGTTCTAACTAACCGAGAATTGAATATAAAACTGCACGTGTGGCCTTTACTATTGTACGTATTAGAAGGTTGGACTCTAAACGTCGCAACAATGAACGAAATATAAATCTTCTAGATGTAGTACTACCGCCATGGACTGATCACATGGAATGATCACAAATGAAGATGTTCTAAGAATATGTCAAAAATGACGAGAGTTGCTCCTAATCAAGTGCCGCATAACGGCATATTTGAGATACATTGTTCGAGGCACTAAATTTGAGTCACTTCAAATCAGTATCGATGGAATAGGGCGGTAACAGATCTCCTGGGTCAGAAATAGTCGCGAATGGACTGCACTGAGAACGATTGGAGAATTCATTCTTACTGTCCATGATAGAGAAACTTGTCTTAGTGTAGTGTTATTTGTGGGTATATTTATGTAATTCATGGAGGTTCGTAGCTTCATTTAAATGTAAAACGAGTGTAAGTATTTACATTAATAAATCTGGCCGCCAACATCCACACAATGCATAAGCAGTTAAAGAAGAAGAAGGAGAAAAGGAAGAAGAAGAACAAGAAGAAAAGGAGGAAGAAGAAGAAGATGAAAAAGAAGAAAAATAAGTGCATATATGTAGTTGCATCATAGTTGCTTAGTTGGCCCCTAATAGCTTTATTTTATCTAATCTTTGTGGTAAACTTTTAATAGGTTTAAAACTCAGAGAGAAATCATTCAGAACTCGGTCAAATATATATAATAACTATCATTTTTTTTGACATAAAAAATAGTTGAGTGAAAAAGTAAAAGCTAGGACGTAACGCAAGAAAAGTCTCTAGAAAAATGTTGTTATTATTTATTCCATGTCTGGGAATATATTTTGAGATTTGATATGTGGCATTCTCACAGAAGAAAAAGATAGTGTTTAACACACATACATTTCACAAAAAAAAAAAACAAACTTTATAAATTTTCTTAGGAAGCGTGTACGACAATGAAAGTTTCCTTATATAGGGCCCGCCATCTATCGTTACGGATTTGAACTAGGTATTATTTGAAGAATGGTAACACTTAGCTGTCATCTGATTTGACAGAAAATTAGTTTTATTCTTCCGCTAAATGAAAATGGTTGTGTATACGCTCAAAGAACGCTGGGAAATATTGCGACATTACTTTGAAAATCATGGTAATGTTGCAGAATGTGTACGAAAATTACGTACGGCAATGGGAAGAAGAAAAGCACCGAATGAAGCGTATGTGCGTTACTTTGCGAAAAAAGTAAGATAAACTGGGTTGCTTATTGACAAACCAACGCGTGACCGACCAAAAACCGTGCGTACACCCGAAAATATTGCTGCTGTGGCCGAGAGTGTTCGTGAATCACCAGGAACATCAGTTCACCGTCGTTCTCAACAATTGGACATTTCGGAGACATCATTGAGACGAATTTTGCGTAAAGACCTTGGTATGACGCCGTACAAAGTCCAAGCCCAGAGCCATATGAATGAAGTTGTATTCCATCATTAACCGGAAGGATTGTACTTCAAAATAAAACAAACACTTTCGAAAAATATTGAATAGTCTCTTTTTTATAGCATTTTTAATTCCGTAAAGTTATATGGCGGATCCTGTATATCTTTCTTGAATATCTCTGAAGCATTTTTTTTTTTATTTTTCGAGCTGCATACCGCCTTAGTGCGGGAAAAAATAAAACATAAATATGTACATTATGTGGGGCCACACCATAAAAAATTGCTGTTTTTCCACAGGAATCTTAAAATTAAATTTTGAAAATATTAAGATTTACTTGAGCTGGACCTATTTAAAAATACCTTAAAAATCTAATTTTTAATAAATAAATTTATTTTCCCACAAATTCTTGCAAAAAACCATATCTGGTGTTAGAAAAATTTAATATAAAAACATCTGCATAAAAATTTCAAGTAATGGGCAGAGATGTGCTGATATTTCCGAAACAAATTTGGAACGTAAATCGCTTAATTTTCCCAAAGATGAGAATATATCTTCCAAATGATATCTTAGAAATCTAAATCGGTCGAGACTTAGCTGAGCTTTCAACTTTTTCTTAGTTTTCCTATCTTCCAAAAAAAGTTGAAAATAGCAGCAAAAATATCATATTACATATGCAGGCACATGTCTGCAGGTATGTGTAAGGCGCTCTCCTTAAGTGGTTTTTAAAAGCCAAAAAATTTAAAGATAGATAAAAACTGGTTGTACCACAATTATTGTCATAATCAACTCAAGTGGGAAAGGTAAACTTAAATTAATTTAAAGAGACTTAAAAATAATGAATTATTTTTTATTTTAATTTTTGATTTGCAAGAGTAAGAACTAATAAATAAATATTACACTTACCTATATAAGCACAACCCACCTGGCGATTCGGGGTATTGCTAAAAAGCGGGTGGTTATCTGAGAGAATTGAGAAACATACTGCATGTGGTACAAAATACTATATCAGTAGACGTTAGCTGCATGAGAACTATCGATATCGATAAATATTAGTTAGCAGGTGAGAATGGCAAACTGTATTAACATTTCTGTTCAGTAAGTGGCAAGTCCTCTTAAATCATTTCACGCCATTCCAAACGTAAATATGTTCGCGAAGTTTATAGAGCACTGGCGGCATCATCGGTCCTTATTTCTTACGAAATGAGGAAGGAGCTGCCGTTACAGAGAATGGCGAATGCTATCGAGCCATCTTGATTGAATTTTTGTTTCCAAAAATTAATCAGCTAAACATCGACGACATTTGGCGCAGCTTTCCATACAGCGCACTTCAAAATCTATTTATTGCAAAATTAATTTGATGACAACTTTCTTCCGTTCTGTTCACTGCCCCTTCATTGATGTGGTTTAACGCCTCTGGACTACTTTTTATGGTTTATGATCGAATGGATCATGCAACTCGTAACCGCGGTTGGCATATGCCGTATATCATAATCCAAAAATAAATGCCATAATCTGGTAGATCCAGATTATAATATTAAAAAAAAAAATCGTTCCAACAATATGTTTGTATTATCATTTCAAATTTACAAGCTTTAAAAAACGCCAATATATCTGATTGAACTTAAAACGTTCTTTCAAATTTTCCATATAGCCCCAAAATCTTTAAATTTTCATTTTTAAAATTCAGATTTTTCGGTACTGACTGCATTGAAAAATGTACAAGATCGCCCCGTTTTGACTGATTTATAATTTAGAGGCGGTGTTAAAACGAGAAAGGCTTAAGTTTCCAAAAGGATTTCTTTAGTTATTGTTCCTTGTTTTCATTTAACACCTCTATTAAGAGCCTTAACAGACAATGGCAAATCTCCAAGTAAAAGCGCCTCATAAAAAACTATTTGCGTTTCAGGGCGGCATGATACTGTAGGTCTCTCCATTTGAGGAAAAACATCAAGACGCACACCACAAATAAGGGGAGGAACTCAACCAAACACCCAATAAAGGGTGTAAGTGCCAATTACATTGTTATATGTATTTTAGGTGCCTTTGAAATCATATTATTTTATTTCTGGAACGAGTAAAAAAACGTATGCTTCTAGTTCTCTCATTTAATCTTTCTCTATGAAAGGATTTAACTTGCTCTCAAATCCTTGTGATATTGACTTTTCTTATACGAACTTTTATAAATGAATGAAGTCGAAGTATCGTTGACAAATAGTCGAGAATTGAAATATTTAAAGTGATTTTAAAGTCAGCTGAATTCTCAAAGGGATGCGTGTTTGTATGTATTTAAGTACATACATATGTATGCATATCAGCATGTTTATTGTGTAAGGAGAACACCATAAGAATATTTTCAAAAGTTCTTTACATTTCTTATTGCCATTCTTATGTCTAACCCGCTTTGCTGCTACATCTTTTGTCTGAGCTGAGCTACAACGATGCATCTTTAGCATCTATGTGTGTTCACGTGTATTTATGTGTATTTATGTGTGTTTAAGGGTAATGCATTAATGTTATTGCATGTGTATGTGTGCAAGATTGCGATTTCGTGACTGAAAAAGTGCATCATTTGAAAAAGTTCTTAGTTAGCTTTAGGCGCCTCAAAAAGGTATTATTAGTTAATGCCCTTGGTAAGTAGTGTAACTTTATGAGCCATTTATTTTAATTCATAAAAAAAGATTACTCAAGAACTTTGATTTATTTCTTTTCTGTACAATAAACTACAGAGGATTATCTTACGTTGCAAGTATAATAAAGTAAGTCGCAACTAAGTAAGTCGAACTATGGTTATAAGCTTCCCTTCCCAGTAAGTGTTTATGCCATATTTTTCAATTGATATTTGAAGGTGAAGAATTTTGTTTTTGCTATCGAAACTGCAATAAATAACCTTTAAGTGCAAAATAACAGAAATACACAGATATGCACGTACATTGTGTTTTTCTATTCCTTTTAATTTGCTGTGAATCCATCCGGCTATGAATATATATATATACGCATTAAATAACAGTGAATTGGTAATGCGAAATTCCCTAAATACTTTAGTTGCATATCCAAAGATATTATTACATTCCTTGTATAGCAAAGCTGTAGGTCGAGCCAGCTTTATACAGCCAAACATGACGAAGTTTGATTCCGCTCTTTAATCGACAAAACATCGTAGGGCCAAGGTTTTCAAATAGATGGTGCATAATTCCACACAACCGTTAAAGTTATTACTCTATTGTGACGAATTTTTAGTGATCAAACTTTGCCGCCTTAGTGAGCAAGAATGAAAAATTCATTGGCTGCAATATAAACGTGCTGGGTACTTTTGCACGAGTAAATTGTTGGCTTAACCCGAAATTTAGAATTAACCCGAGCATTTTCTTATAAAATAAATTATTTGGCGCCAGGAAACACCTTGGTTTAAAAATGTAATAGTAAAAATTTTGAAGAATGATAAAAACAAGATTGCGTACGTCAGAGGGTGCATGACGTCAGATTAGTGTAGATGTGCAGTGTTGACAACCATTTGCTCTTCGCAATAAATTTAGTACTCGTCTATACCCAAAGTACAAAAATTGTTGAGCTTTTCGTTTGCTTCACTTTCGCTTATTTAGAGCTACGAAATTGTAAGTTGAAAACAAATTTTATAATTAAAAAGGGCTAAATAAGGACATTCATGCATTTAAAGCTTATGCTGAGAAAATTTCAGTACTATTGAAAATTTGATGTTTTGAAAGTGCCATTCTCATTTTTTGCTCTTTTTTAGGTTATGCAAGAATATTCTCTTTACTCTTCTTAATATTTGAAACATTTTTATAAATTTTAAAAAGTCTTTGAATTTACTGAATACCAAACAAAGTCATAGAGGTGTACAGAAACGGAAAAAAGAACAAAATACCAATAATACACTCGAGAAATCATAGCGTCTGTTTTGAAAAAGGAGTACCATATTTTGCTAAATAACCTCAAATATAGCAAACAAGTGTTTTTCGACGTTTTTTTAAAGAAATTCTCTTAGCATAAGTTTCAAATACAAGGATGTGTTTGTAAACTATGTTTTTTCAATTGTTTAAAAAAACGCACATACTAAAGGCAATTTATCACGCATACAAAGATCTTCTAGTATTTTTTTAATCATTTGGATTTTGTTTTCTTTAAATTACGTTTTCAGTGGGTTTTTTATATCCAAAATTAGGCAACGCGGTAGTGGCGAGATTTGACTGCTCGAAGGAGAAGAAGAAGAGCAAACTTTGAAAAAAAATGTAAATAAAGCGAAGAAATGTCTAATAATCACCAACACCAACAATAATCGCAATCGCCGATAATGTGACCAGATGATAAAAAAGTAGAGCTAAACGGAACTGCGAGAATTATTGAACTAATTTAATTCATATTTTACATAATTATAAACATTACATTTTAATTAGAAGAAGGCTAGATAAATGTCAGGCAGAAATAACAAAAACCCCGAGGGTAGAAAAAAGCTGCAAAATCAATTTACAAATATGGTAATTTGACCACACTGATCACCAATTGCGCTCGGGTAACATGACGAAATTCGCTAAGAGCAAAATAATGGTGCCACTGTAGGCGCCATCTCATTAGTTAGTTTGATGCTTTTCTTATTTGCATGTATATGGTAGAAAGCTATAAGATCCTAAAGTTTGGAATAAAAATATATAAAATACGTCTCTACACTACGCTAAAACAAACATTTTTTTTTATTAATATCCGGAAATGTTAATTTTTTATAGGACACGTAAAAGGTTTTTTTGATTTTATTTAAAAGCCGAAAGAAGAAATACAAACCGGTAACTTTTATGCAAAATTTTTGAAATTATGCGAAACATACTTATAAATATTTTTTAATATAATTTTCATAAATATTTTAAACGTTTTAGTCAGAATTTTTAGAAAAATTTTGAGTAAGCAGCGTTATGCCAGTCAAATTTTGATGTAACTTTGTGCCAGTGTAATTACTTAAAATTAAAGTTAATTTTTGATTGATTTTTCCGCTGACGGTGTTGCGCATTTTCTCCATATGAAGATATTTCGTTATATTGGTACTTTTTAAGAAGTTTGAAGCTTTGAGTCACATAGAGCTTGTTGCAGAATTAAGGTAGGTATAGGTATTTATCCGAAATATACTGTATGCGCTTCAATTGAAATAAAGACCTTTGGACCAAATTCTGATATTTATAAATTTGGTTTATCTTACTTTCATTTATGGACTCTTCGCTTACCGATTTCTCTTTAAGATATGGTAAGTGCGGAATAAAAAAAAGTTTTTTTTATAGGGAATAAATTAGGATTCCAAGGAAATTTAGAAAATGGTTTGATTTGATAATAGGTCAAGTTAAAACGGCGTTCGGAATAACAACCAAGGAATATACGGCCTGACATGTTTTCATATGAGTACATTGAACTAGCTTCGGTAATAGCAGGAATTAACGGGATCTAATCTATAATTTTTCATGAATTTTGCGCTTGCTATGATAGAAAATGATCCTTAACCTTAATGCGTTCAAGCAACTTCGAAAACATACGAGGTACAATGTTGACTATTTTCACTTCCTTTTTGGTTGCTATTACTGTTTTCTTATAAAACTACAGTCATTGAACTACAATAATATAGTATTGACGGTGCTGTGAATTTTCTCCACAAAATGAACGTACGACATTTTTTTATGTGGAAGAAAACACCAATCACCGTCATTAAAGAAAGTTGTTAAATATTAATGGGATTTTTAAGCTACATACTTTAAGGTCGCATTTTTTATTATGCTAAAATCTAAAGAGATTTGTGGAAATTATAATTAAAAAATTTAAAATAAAGTTAAAAGTTTTGTAATTTTTGTATAAAATTTGTGAGTTGATAAGGCTTTTGTTAGACAATGAGCCATACATTTTTTACAAATGCACTTTAAAAAATAAATAAATAATTGGCGCTTACACTTCTGTTAGGTGTTTGGCCGAGCTCCTCCTCCTATTTGTGGTGTGCGTCTTGATGTTGTTCCACAAATGGAGGGACCTACAGTTTCAAGCCAACTCCGAACGGCAGATATTTTTATGAGGAGCTTTTTCATGGCAGAAATACACTCGGAGGTTTCCCATTGCCTGCCGAGGAGCGACCGCTAGTAGAAAAATGTTTTTATTAATTTTGCTTTCACCGAGATTCGAACCAACGACCTCTCTGTGAATTCCGAATGGTAATCACGCACCAACCCATTCGGCTACGGCGGCCGGAATAATGCACTTTAAATAAAGAAAATATTAAATATTGATGTGCTATCGTTTTGTCGCGGAGTCTATGTTGTCTAAAGAAGCTCAAGAAGCACGCTCCCAGGACAGATTTTTCAGAGAACATCACAATAGAAAAATGTTGAGAGAAAACACGATGGAGGACTTAATGAGCTCATTACAATTATCATCAGAACCTTTAATATCATCACTATCAAGAGGTACTACAGCCTGTACAAATCGATACATTAGAATAGACAACGCTGTATTAAGTTTGCTAACAGGACCCTGAAACGTCTCTCTCAGAATAGAAGCACCTAGATGGAAATCAACATAATCTTATGCGAAAACTTTGTTTGAAAACTTTAATTCTCAAAAATAAACAACAACATTGTGCCTTAGCTTTCTATTTGCCAATGAAGCCATTCCTTTTTAGTTCTTACCAGTAGATGGAGCTGAAATGCATGTACGCAGTGGGAGAGTGGCTAAAACTAGTAAGCTTCGAATTTTAATAAAAATACGCTAAAACAATGAACATAGGCTTTGCTCCATGATTATATATCATCCCCTTTATACTAAAAGCTTAAATGTGCAAATTTGCCAATCATGAGTTAATGGGTTGACGTGATTAACCTTTGGATGTTCCATGTCATAACAAAACCCAGTATACCATGAATACAAGAACAGCACAGATATTTTGAAATAAGAAACCAAACCTTGTAATTCTCATAGCGTAATCAACTTTCTAACTTGATTTCTCAACATTTGAATTTTTATAATATACATTCACGGTTTTTAAATTTTTTTTTTTAGATTTCCCCAATTTTATTCAAATTCAGTCTCATAATTTGCCGTCGTCCAAATATGCGGATTAAAATTTCATAATTTGTCGACTCTATAAGTTATTCACACCCACACCTATAAAATCACCCTCCGCGTGACGTACTGGCCCTTTAAAGAAGCACATGGCATAGTCAAATGGCCGAAATTATTGATAAACCGTAAATGTTCTCGTATGTCTGCTATCAAATACCAAAGAGTTGGCGATTTAAATGATGTTTCGTGTGCTATTTAAATGAAAATATTATATGTCTTAAAAAAATCATGCCGAAAATCCGTTAAGTTACAGTATTAAAGAGTCCTTTAAAAAACGTGCGGTGCGAAAAGGATAATAAAAACCTCATTAAATTTCTGTACTTCAAACTAACTGTAAAACTTTCTTAGAGGCCTTAGGTCAATGTTCACCCAACGCGAGGCTGCGAACCCATGCGAATGAAACGAGCTCAAAGTTGAAAAAGGGACAATAAAACTACCACAAAGTGGAGGAGAAGGTTAAAATAAACAAAAATTCATTGCTTCATGTTTGTGTTGTACTACGAGCCTATTTGGTTTTTTCGTTTACTTTTTTCATATTATTATCTGAAGTGGCTTGTACGAGTACGAGCAATGCGTTGAAACTAAAGTACGACAAAATACAGCAAAAGCAAAAAACACAAAATAATATAACAAACAACGCAGGCATTGTAAGAAAACAGGAAACACCAGGAAACACATTAACAAAGAAATCCGGCCTGACAACAACTATTAGTGCAACAACAAAACAAACGAGCGACGGTGCTTTTAGGTAAGTGTACGGAGACAGGAAAAGGGCATGGGGCGGTTGTGGAGCATCATTAATCAATTGCGAAGCGACTGTGGGAAAATAAACATGGATGTGTGCGTGCGTGTGTATGTGCGTATTAGTGCATTTAAGGCTATACTTTGAAAGGACTGCTGCGACTCGCCGAAGATTTTTAGCAACTTTAACAATAGCTGCACGCAACGCCAGCTCATCGGCAAGGTCGAGGCCATAGCTTTCAGCCGTCAGGCACTGGTATAGGATAACCTGGCTACTTTTGCTTTTGCTAAATAAATGGTGACGGTGATTGCGTTTTGGTAAATGATGCATTGCGACTGCCAAAGCGCCTGGATGTGTCATTAATATTTCGGCGAATAACAAGACAAAGAGTGATGGGAGTGGAGGTGGTCGTGTCGGTGGCAATGTTGAGGTTGCCGACGTTATGTCACTCGCCGCTTGCGGTTGGCGGTTGATGTGCGCTTTCGTTTTAACTATTTCTACTTATTTACTTTGTTATTGTTATTTGGCTGTTTGGAAGTGTGGCATTGTTTGCGCTTTTTCGTTGCCAATTTTGTTGTTGTTGTTGTTCTGTTGATTGCCGACAATAAGCATGCCGCATAGCGATGTTTATACGACAGCTGAAAATCGATTTAATTTTTGTTTATTGAGATTAAGGGCAGCAGGTTCATGGGCGGAGTAGTGTAGTTGTAGCTATGGCTATGTATCAAGCGGTATGCGAAAATATGTATGCGTAAATAGTCTTGCGTATGAGAACAATGTGAACAATAACTGCAAAGTTAAGCTTCGCTTATGCGCTATTTGCCAAGCACTCGAGCGGCGTTTATAAATGTGAAAATATGCTCGAAAGCCTCTCGAAAGCTTCCAACTACTCGAACTGCTAAAAAAATATATGTGTGTATATGTACAATACATAGACATGTGCTAGTACAAGCACATTGCACTCAGCGCCTGGCACGCATTTAAACATGAACCAAGTATCTGATTGTTAACCTCTTCAGTTTTTGGTTTGCTTTCAGTTTTCAGCTTTGCAACACTTAATGCTTTCTCTCATTTGTATTTGTTTTGTTTTGACTTTCTCGTAGTCTACTCATACATGTATATATGTATGTAAGTATATTTCAAGTGTTTTTCACTTCCAATGTTCGCAATTCGGATTCTTGTTAAATAAACACTTTGTGTGTGTACGAATGTATGTATGGACTTCGCGCTGTGTGTGCCGTGTGTGTGTAGGAGTAGGAAATGCTGCTTGCGTGCGTAGGAAAAAGTGAATTAAAGTGATTCTTGGTGGGTGCTATTAATCAGTCAATCAGTCGCGTTATCCATTCGCTTCTTCTGAAGTTGGATCGAAAGTGTGTCAGTAGTGTTAACGGTGAACAATTAATTTTCCTTGAGACATCAAAAATATTTTTGTGAGGCTTTTAAGAGTTGTTTGTTGCTTTGTTTACGATTGAAGTGCCGTATCTCTACACGAAAAAAAATAAATAAATTCTCAGGAAAAGTTGCCAATGAATTAGAATAACTGAAAGTTTTCGTTCGCTTTCCGATGCATGCTTTTTATTTCAATAATGTCAATATACAAATAAACTAGTACGCTTAACTACACCAAAGGAAAAGTCCTTGTGCAATAGTCAACCTCCGAACACTTTGCTAGCGACGGTGGAGTCAAACAAGGCGACACTTGATCAAAAACTGTGTTCAATTAATTTTTGCACTACGCAATCAAGGACGATGTGAAGTCTGGTCATCTATTTCAGCTCCGGCCGAACCATCCCGTATGCTGGTGACATATCCATCCTGAGCTCGAAATCGAAGCTGTATGGATCAACTTTTCTCTAACATCGAAACAAAAGCAAAGGCTGTTGGACTCCATATCAACGTCGATAAGACCAAATATATGAAAATGTTACGCGATGTTGAAAGGCGGAAGCCTGACAGTACGTTTTTGATGGGGTAAAGAATTTCAAGTACTTGGAAGTTAATGACGGCATTCCAGATCGACTTTTTGCAGTGAACATATAGTAGCTTTATACGCCAACCTGAAATGACTAAAATCTAGACTACTCTCGCGTAGCTGCAAATACAATATTTACAAAACAATAATAAGACCAATGTTGACGTATGGCTGTGAGTCATGGGTAATGTTAATCAAGCACAAACAAAACTCCTAACTATGAAAAGTCTTAATAAAAGTGCATGGTCCAATCCGTATTGCGGATGGTTGTTCTAGAATCAGTTATAACTAGGAGCTGCTGCGAATTTGCAAAGGCGAATATATCATTAAGTTCGTCAAATCCCAATGACTCCAATGGTTAGGTCATGACATGCGTATGAGGAACATCCCCAAAAATCCGAAATTACCACGCACTGGTCCCCAGATGTAAAGGAAGGCCTAGGAAATGCTGGTCTGACGATCTCATCGCAAATATCAAGAAACTGAAAATACATAACTGGAGGTTCGCTGCATTGACTTACATTTTTCATTGCATTGTAATTAATTTGGTTTAATGAAATATGAAAATCCAGTTTGACTCCCACTTCTATTCGTACTCCCAATAGAACCATATGTGTAAGAGACTTCTATTATATATAAATATTTTAATATATAAAAGTAAAAATTTGTTTGCCTCTGTAGTTTTCACACTTCAAGTGTCAGCCATGTATTTGAGATGAAATTTAGATAGTTCATTTGAGTATAAATAGGCGGTTGCCGTAGCCGAATGGGTTGTTGTGTGACTACCATTCGGAAGTGCACAGATTTGAATCTCCGTGTATGGAAAACTAAATGATAGCAAAATATTTTTCTAATATATATATATGTATATATACTACTATGCTTTGATTTATTGGCACAGGTACTTTCAAAGGGGAACATGTTGGCTCAAATTTATTCATTATAAGGGTGGTGCATTTGTATGTAAATACAAAGTTGATGAGAATTTGATGAAAAAGAGAGCTTATTTTATGTATTTTCGTTTTATATTTTAGTTTCCAGCAAACCGATTTTCTATAGCGTCATTTCTTTATAGCTTTGCAAATGGCTACAAGTGTCGAAATGGATAGCTTCTATTGATATCAGGTGGCTTCAAAACTCTTTTAACTTTCAGCCTAATAACAAACTGTTTGAAAAAATTTTATTTGTAAAATTTATAACATAATCGATTATTTATTTATTTATGCACATGAATTAAATTTTTCTTTTATTTATTATTTGGTGCTTTCCTTTTGCAATATGACTTTTGAAGAAAATATTACGCATACGCCACGTGAACATTGAAGCCTCGACTGCAAAATATGCTAAATTTCGTATGAATAAATAAATATTTTATCGTCAACGAATTTTTTGGAGCAGAGTAGTCAAAAATAGTGATAAAACGATCAAAAAGTGGGCACAGCACTGACACGGAAGCAGGAGAGCCAAGCGCCTAGGAGGGGCGGATGAGTTACCAAAGTCGGCTACCAGGTTAACTATGCACAGATAATTTAAAAATGCAGTTTTATAAACTCAAACAGATTTAGCCCCAAACCAATTGTGCAGGTGTGCCTTAAATTCTATGCAGATTTTGCGGCAGTTGTTTGTTATGTTTACCAAACACAACTGCACAAATATTTTGTTATAATTCAAAATTTAAAATTTTTAACTTTGTAAATTTAGTATTTGTATTTACGGTAACAAATACTCACCCATCAATTTAATAACTTCGCGGTGGCTAATGAAGACGTTCAGGTAACCGTTGGCCAGCAGCGGAAACCAGCTAACTAGCGCACACCAAACAGTCAACCAAAATTTTGACGCCATCTCGATGTTCCTACTGTTGCTAGAGCTGTTGGATAGCGGTGCGGTTCTGGGATTTATACGAATACTCAACACAGTTATAGCAGATGGCAGCGACAGGAGGCTAATGGAAAGGCCAAAGTAGAGGAGATACACAAACGTATGTTGAGCGAAAAGTTGTTTCAAAGTCAATTTAAAAGCGACGAACGATAGTGAGCCAATAAAAATTGAAGGGAAACGCAGAATGTCTCCTGATGGCAGTTTTTCGTAGAATATTTTCGTTGCGTTATTCGTGACTTTTTTAGCGCGTTTTATTTTTTGTTGCGATGTACTTTGCGTTGATTTGTCGTGCCTTTTTGCTTTTACTGCCTATTTTTTGCGCTCGTGTTCTTGCCAATTTGCTTGCTCTTGCAATAGCCACTTTGCTAGTCGTTGTTGTGGTAGGCGGGAAAAAGGATGTGCTGCTTGCTTACTTGATGCAATAAAAAAAAACGAAAAAGTAACATAAACAACAAAAAAGTCGCGCCGATGCAGGACAGCGGAGTTCAGTGACTGGCCAAGCAACAACAGCAACGCGACACCAACAGACAATTCACTGCTGCTAGCAACTAGTCAATTCCAATTTCAATGCGCTCGTATTGCCTGCCCAAGGACTTTGATTTGATTCTTTCACACTCTTAATTTTTTCACTATTTGCGCTTGTTTTTATTGTTGTTTTGTGCCTGTATTGCTTGTTGGTCGTTGACCAGCACTTTCACCATAAGCGTCGCACAATCAGCAGCCGTATCGAGCAGTGATTGCAATGCTTCCCGCCGCACTTTATCTGCTACTCCTCAAAGTATGCAACGCCTGCGGCAATGTCTGTGGCGTGGATGGCGTCGGCAGTGTGGTTTAATGCGGCTCAATGTTGTTCTGCTGGTTATTCCAGTTACAGCATTTGTCTCCACAGTTGTATTCGTTGTTGCTTTTGCAGTTGCTTCAGCCACATCTGTGGTTCGTTGACAAGTGTTGAGGAGGTTGTGCTGTTGGTTGTAGATATGGCTGCTGTTTCTGTGTTTCTTTTTTTTGACAATTTTGTTATTCTAGTTGTTTTTGTACTTGTCTGGCAGTTAGTAGTCGCATATTCGGCCAAGCAACAGTCGTCAGCTGCCATTTCTCTGTCGGCGGCAGAAGAGAGCGTGAAGCTATCAACCAGTTTTCATTGTGTTTGTGTCCTTGTGGGTGATGCTTGACGGCGTGTCCGTTGAATCTCGAATACAGTATTTTTCATATAAATTTTCTGGCTTTTATTTTTTTTCTACAATGTGTTCTTAGTATCCTCTATTTTGATTTCTCTACATGGCGGCTTGCTTTTTCGACCATTTTTTCTATTAATTTTTTATCCCTTTTTACATTTACATACCCACAATACGAGTACCTTTATTTTTGGTGTGTCACATATGCATTTGACATGCCTTTTTCGATTTGCGATTTTCTCTGTCACTGTCTACCCTTTCACCTTTATTTACGTGTCAACTTCTGCAAAGAGAAAAATGAATGAAGAATTACATTAAAAGAGGAAGTTGAAAAAGGAAAACTAAAGAAAAGACATTGGCTTCACATGTGGCAAAACAAAAAGAAAATAGACAACTGATTTGCATTAGGATTGGAGAAAAATGCCAGAAAAACCACCACTCTTCTATTAACAAAGATGAAACATAGAATTTTAGCTCAGAATGTAATCACGTTTTTATACCCAATGTACATTTTGACGCTTAAATGTAATTTACTAGATTAAAAAAAAATAGTACTCCAAAAACGATCTTATATTGGATGTGTGACTTGAAATTTTTGGATTTACAAGAGATGCCTTATGCTGTACCAGATCATTCACTACCGTACTATAAGTACTTTTATGGGGCAATGCTTCATCAAATGGTTGTTGGTGTGAGTCAAATATTTGAAATGTAAAGGTTCTTATTTTTGCTATCCCAACAGATTTGAGTTCGAGAAAGGGCTGCTTAATGTTGCTTGAAGTTTACAGTGGAAACTTGCGATTTTTTTGTGTTGACGCTCTAAAAATAGTGGACACCTTACACCAATGACAAGGTAGTGCCTATTCGCCCGACACTTTGCTCCATGTTGCTGGATCAACCCACATTGGTACAAAATAACTACAATAACGTCGAGCGAAAAAGTTCGAATTCGAAGGCAGTGAAAAACTTCAAGAATCACAACAAAATCAATAATTTTCAAGTACCAGCGGGAAGCATCGAGGCTTATATTAAATCAAGGATACTTAGGCATTCCACTCATAGCGCAACAGCGATGTTGTATTTTTAGTATTTGATGCAAAATGGATGGAAATTACGTTGATGAATAAAGCTAATTTTGCACAATAAAAAGCGTGTTTCCTTTGTTATGTCCGGGACTTTTCAGCCCATGTCTTACATATTTATATTATATGCAAATGGTGCTTTAGGTGCCAACTAAACATGGTGGCCGGATAGTGGCGAAATCTTATCATATGATATGAAAATTTAATATTCTGGTAATCAAGACAGAAATCACAGGAGGTGTGTAGCTATTATCATGAAAAAGACTATAGCGCGCAGTGTTGTAGACTTTGCCCCTAAATCCGATAGATCAATGTTGATAAAGTTAGAAGCAAAACCATAGAATATCAACATTTTACAAGTTTATGCGCCAACAGCTGACAAAGCCAGCGACGAACTCGAAGCCTTCTATACTGAAATAAAAGTTCTGAAGTTTTGAAGTTTACTAAACTCCACGAAATTACTATAATGCAAGGTGATTTTAACGCTAAAATACGCTCCTTTCACCTTCGATGCTGGTTGAATGAGCTATATACAATACAAAAATGAAAAAAAAGCTATACCTGCTAAAACGACTGTAGATTAGAAAATACTGGGAATATCCTTCCAAAAATTTGACAGTATATTCTTAAAAGCCTATAACTTCGAAATATCAACAAAAAAAAATTTGCCTCCGATATGAATCTTAAAATATGTTTTGTGTGGTGTTATGCGTGGTCTGAGCACTTATTTGGTACGGAAAATTGGACATACATGAACAGACTCAAGGCCTTCGAAATGTGGATTTTTAGGCGAATTTTGAAAATTCCGTGGACTGATTTGGAGGTTTCAGAGGTTCTATGCCGAGTCATGGACATATCATGAAAAACACCAAATACCACATGTTGCAGAATTATGAGAGGCAGCTAAATATAGAGAGATTGATAACAAAATTGTAAATATTGTAATATAAATTAATATGTTTTGAGTTATGAAGTTAGGAAAAAATATACATACGAGGTGTGTTCAAAAAGTATCGCGAATTTTGTGTTTTTTCAAAAATTATTTATTTATTCATTAATATCTATTTTGTCCCCTTCAAAGTACTCCCCATGAGATATTATGCACTTCTGCCAACGTTTTTTCCAATCTTTGAAGCACTTCAAAAAAGTATTTTTTTTTTCTTGTCAGTTCCTTCTTCGATGCCGTCTTTCTCACGTCAATCGTAGCGTAGCGTTGTCCTTTCATGGGCCTCTTCAGTTTCGGGAACAAAAAAAAAAGTCACAGGGGGCCAGATCTGGGGAATACGGTGGATGTGGCATCATTAGTGTGTTGTTTTTGGCCAAAAAGTCGCGCACAAGCAACGATGTGTGAGCAGGGGCGTTATCGTGATGCAATGGCCAATTTTTGTTTTTCCACAAATCCGAGCGTTTCTGGTGGATTGCTTAGCTCAAATTGCAGGTAATATTCCTTATTGACCGTTTTACCCTGTGGCAAGAACTCATGATGCACAACGCCCCTGCAATCGAAGGAAACGGTAAGTAAAACTTTTACATTCGACCGAACTTGGCGCGCTTTTTTCGGTCTTGGTTCGTGTGGCAGCTTCCATTGAAATGATTGAGCTTTGGTTTCCACGTCATAATCATAAACCCACGATTCTTCACCAGTTATGACCCTCTGGAGCAAATTTGGGTCGTCACGGACAGAGCCCAACATCTCATTAGCAATGGTCATGCGATGCTGCTTTTGGTCGAAATTGAGAAGTTTTGGCACGAATATCATGGCGACCCGTCTCATGCCCAAATCATTGAAAAAAAGCGATGATTTGACGATTGGTCAATACTATTTTGTTCACTTCATCAATTTTTTCGTCTGTTGTTGAAGTGCTCGGGCGTCCGGCACGCTTTTCGTCGTTCACATCTTCTCGGCCTTCTGAGAACATTTTGTACCACCGATAAACGTTGCTTAGGTCCAAAGTAGCTCCTCCGTGTGACACAGTCAACATTCGGAATGCATCTGCGCATTTAATTTCGGTTTTCACTCAAAATATGATACAGGATCTTTGATTGATCGTTTTGAATAGGTAAAAATCGAAGACGAGCCGAAGCACGTGCAAGCAAAGCAGCTGTCAACAATTAACTGAACATTCAAAAAAATCGAAATTCGAATATACCATACGTAACCTGCGAAAATTCAAAATTTGTGATACTTTTTGAACACACCTCGTATATGTAAAATATTGTATGCTCGCTATACATTCTTAAACGAATAAGCAACGCAGAAGAAGAAGAAGTAATTTTAATAGACACAAATACATACATATATGCTGCAGAAGGTACTTTTTGTCTGCGGCCAAAATTCCACAAAATAATTACTAAGTAATAAATAGTAAAGAGAACGTCGTTTAAATTGTGAAATAAAAATATTTTAAAGGTGAGAAATAAAAAAAAAACAATTTGAAGAAAAAGGAAGACTAATTGCACTATTAAAAAAATTACTTAAAATCAAATTTTAATTTAATAGTTTAACTAATTTACATTAATTAAAGTTTAATTTTTTATTTAATATATTAATTAGTTAAAATTATTCTAAGGAACCTAGCGAAATACAGACGTTTGCTTGATGCTTTGCTCCGTACAGATTTGCACCTTCGGAAATATCGGAAATATTCGAAACCTGAAATATCCGGAAGAAGTAGTATTACTGTAAATATTACTATTATGAAGGGACCTAGCACTGAGATTTATTTTCAAGCTTTTTGGGTGACTTAACTGATATCTTCAAATCGTCAGAGCGGTTAATAAGTGGTTAATATTGAAAAATTTTAATTCAATAAGTGGTAAATATCGAAAAATGTAGCGTTGCTGAGGCAGGCAGGCTGGAGCCCCATAGATCTACTTTTATGCATCAGCATCGCCACTTTCTGTAACTTCACATTTAATATACAATAATAGAGAATAGGTTTAAGGTGGATATTCTATATATTAGGTGTGCAACTAAGTTCTCACTGTTTTTTCTCACAAAATGGTTACACGTGAATCATTGAATTATCATTGCCCATCGCTACTACTTTTCCCATCTTTCTGGTAGATCTCGTATACCGTCGCGGTAAAACTGTTCATCTTTTGAGGCCACTTCTTGATGTCTTCATATGAATGGAGCTGCTGGTCAGCTAGACCATGTGCCATCACTCGGAACAGGTGATAATCGGACGGCGCAATATCTGAAGAATATGGCGGGTGCGATAGGATTTCCCATTTCAGAGTTTCCAGGTAGGTTTTAACGGGTTTGGTAACGTGTGGCCGAGCGTTGTCATGCTGTAGAATGACTTTTTCATGCCTCTCCGCGCATTGCGGCCGCTTCTCGCGCAGTGCTCGGCTCAATCGCATCAATTGAAGTCGATATCGATCCTCAGTAATGGTTTCGCTTGGTTTTAACAGTTCATAATAAATAACACCAACTTGCTCCATCAAATACATAGCTTAACCCTCGCAGCGTGAATATTCGGCCGAGGCGACGACGCAGAAGCATGGCCGGGCAGACCTCATGACTTTCTTTTCTATGGATTGCTGTAATGAATCCATTTTTCTTCACCCGTCGCGATGCGGTGAAGAAAACCCTTCCTTTTTTGCCGCTGGAGCAGTTGTTCACAGGCGAAAAAACGAAGTTCAACATCCCTTGGTTTTAACTCATAAGGAACCCAAGTCCCCTGTTACTGAATCATTCCCAAAGCATGCAATCGCTTGGAAATGGAATGGCGGGTAAATCCTAATATTGAAGCAAGCTCTTCTTGCGTTTGACACGGATCCTTGCTCAATTCAGCGTCTTCGAAGGTTTTTGGCCTTCCTTCACGCAGACGGTCGTCAACATTAAAGTCACCGTCTTTGAAGCGACGGAACCAATCTCGGCACGTTGTTTTGCTTAAAGCAGTATCTCTATAGAACTTTTTGTAGCTCTCGATGCCCTTCAGCCGCCGTTTTTTTCGAATGAAAGAGGAAAATCAGCACTTCCCGCAAATGACGATTATTCGGCACAAAATCAGACATTTTCACAAAACCAAAAGTATATGATGCCAAAACTAAATCACTAATGTGTCGAAGCAGTTTGTTTACCATATGTCTAAGCTTGATTTATGACGTTTAGGTTATGTTAGAATCGACTAGCATACACTGCTGGCGGCATCTACCATATTGACAAACAGCGGGAACTTAGTTGCGCACCTAATATAATATAATATATACTGATTTTGTTAAAGTTTCTGAAGAACAGAAAGCTGGTTGTTAAAGTGGGTAACTGTAACTTCCGTGCGATTTCAGTGAATTCATCATTCAGGCCCGTTAATTTTTATTATCTTCATTAAAAGTTTTAAAATTTGACTAGTGTTTACTATACGTCGACGATCTAAAGCTACCATATTATAAGAAGTTTTAAAGGTTCCGTAAATTTGCAGGATGATATCAAACTCCTTATTTCGTGGTGAAATATAACCAAATAATAACCACAATTTGGGTTTGGCACGATGGTGCGGTATCATCATTAAAAATCCAAGAATTGTGTGCCCACATTTGTGCCCGTTTGCGACGTATAGCATCTCTCAAACGCTTCAAAACGGATAAATAATATTCTTTATTGACTGTCTGGCCCGATGCAGGGTACTCAATGAGTACTACTCATGGTGCACAACGCCTTGACAATCGAAGAAAACAATCAACATCACCTTCCCGGTGCTTTCTGATCATAGGGTATGATACATATACTGGTTCTAACCTAATGTGCTTAGAGACTTGGGGTTATCTCGGCTCAAAGTTAAGTTTTGATTGCCATAGGAAGGACATCAACTCTAAACTCGGATTTATCAAACCGAGCTCGCAAGAATTCATTCAGCCTAATAAGTATATTCTCATGCCAGTAAAACCAATTCGTGATACCCAAGCCACATATGGGTTACAGGATTCACTGTATGCTCTGACTGATTGGAGGGAATTCATACAACAGTTCACAAAATTTGCTCTTCACCGAATGCATTTTCATGATTTCATGACCGTTTTCTGAGCCTTTCAAACACAAGCAAATGCAGGGTATCACTTTTGTAATATTTATATTTTCACATTTCGCCCAGAGTTCAAAGAGTTCAACCTATATTTAAAATAAAATATAATATAAAACTTATAGCTTCAATGAGCCGATTCATAGATTTTACGCCTGTTAATCATTAATGCTATTTCGGTCCAAATAGTTTGGCTTAGAATATTTAAAAAATTTAAAAAACTAAATTATAATATACGTAAGCCTAATTATACTTATAGGTATATTAAGTATATAGTATATGCAGTTTTATCTTAATTATTTTTTATTCGAATCTGTCAGGGTCCAGCCCGGTAGGTTAACTTAAGTGAGTAATAATAAATATTTATGTAGATGTTTTGGATGGTTTCCTACTGCTTCCGGGAAAAGTGTGTAGCGTATGTAGTTTAGTGATAAATACACTTGAAAATTTCATCTATTGTTTGATAGAAAGATTTTATTAATGAAAACACCGTGTAACGTTTGAGGCTGAAAAGCAATCAGAATCATTCGGAATGCAATTGAAAGCAGCAGCAAAAGTCTCTATCAGTGAATTATCAACCAGCGCATTGGAAGCTTTGGAGCACTGTCATCCTATAATTTACAATTATCTTCACCTATTCTGTAGAGTTTCCGTAATAAGGACGAAATCTGAATGCTCCTTCGCCACTCATCGACGCTCATAAACAGGAGGGAAGATGAACGGTTAGGCCTTGTTATATAGACACCCTGACATTGAGCCTCGTAAAACACTTAAGCACACTGGGTATAAAAGTGCGCTACATTCAACCGTACGAAATAAACGCCTAAATGCGGCCACCACGGCTCATTGCAATCGAACGGAAAACCAGTTGGTGTGGCATGCAAGCCCAACCACAAATTTCACTGCTATAGCACAACAGCGAAATGAGCTTTGTTGTCGGTGCTGCTCACGGCTGTCGTGCTGGTTGCTTAGACGGGTGAAACATGCGGATTAAGTCCGGCCCGAAATACCAAATATTCCAATGTGTGTGTGTGTGTGTGTACGTGTGTCATGCGGCTTGGTTTCAGTTTGAAATGTGCCACACACGCACGCACTGCTTTGTTTGCCTGGTTTCGTGCGTGTGCTTTTGGGTTTTCGGTGTTTACTATTTTTTTAAATGTTTGTTTTTGTTAATTTTCGTGCTCCTTTGATTTTTTGCTATTTGCTGGTTGTTTGTGTTATTTTTGGTTTTTATTTCTGTTGTATTTTCTACTGTATTTCGTATTCTGTTTATGACTGCCACACCAACTTTTCTAAACAACTTTAAATGCTGCAAACTTCTTGAAAAAGTAATTAAAAAGTTGCAAAGATTAAGAGTCTCTCAAGGAGCGTCGTCGCGTGCAACATGCTCACATGAACAGTGACACATACATATACATATGTGTATGTAGGTACATGGAAGCAAATAGTATCTGATATACTCGTAGAATGTACGTCTATACTTGGTCCGGCAATTGATTCACACATTTGCTCTATTGCTGACTGCTTTTTGCAGTCCGGCACTTATTCAGTAGTTAATGCCACACCTTTGCTGTTGGCTTTGATTGCTGTTTGTATATCTTTTTTTGCTTTGCCTTTGTTTTTTTGTTTCAAAACTATGCTGTGTAAGTTTGTCGAGTGGAATTCTTCTATGAAAAAACACTAATAAATGTGAACAATTATTCAATTAAGTTCTTTTTAATTAAACTTTACTCTTCCCAGAGCAAAGCGCTGGCTTTCATAGCCATCAAATGTAGATCATACAGCAAAAAATGTTGAATAATGTAGCACATTCCATTAGGACCTCCTATTTGGGAGTTTAAAAGAGGGGCGCACTGTTTATTTGGAAAGTTGTGGCGTTTTTTGTCATGCAGTAAAGAGCGTTACATGTGGAGGTTATAGGTTATGTATAAAATAAATGGCCGGTATGTAACATTAATCCCTTTAAAGAAATTTTCCATGAATTTTCGTATAATGACGGCTCAATTTCATCAACGTTGCGTACATTGTACCGTTCGTTAATCACCACGCAGGAAAAATCTGCTTGGCCATACTTTGTCCTTCAACCTCAGCTGCCAGACAGTTGTGTTCTATGCCCTTATAACCCGATGTCTAAGCGTAGTCGAAAATGTTGTGCTTAGCCATCTCCGGCACAGTTCGGTAGCAATCCAGCAGAGCTTTATAAGTAACGTAACTGAGTGAAGATATATTTTACTAGAGTCTCCATTGCAATATGTTCTACATTGATCTTTTCTTGCTGTTCATTCAGGCAAAGTATTTTTTTGAATCAGTCATTACAACTTCAGCTTGGAGGTGCAGTGATGGTGCAATCGCAAAAGAAGCTAAGAGTTGGGCTTAGCGTGAAGACACTAAATCCTATTTATAATGAATAAATAGGTTTCATTCTCACAATGTAAACACTGAATTTGATCAATAATAATTGAACTAAGTTAGTATATGTTAAATGGTTGTTCAAAATGGATGCACGTGGCCGAAAAAATGAAATTCGTCATTTGTAAAACCACTGCAGAAAAAAAGAAGGTGAAATAATAGGAGAGAATGGATATAAGAAGGTGGAGGAGGGGTTGTGGGTGAATTTGTCTAAATATCACTGAATTGCTGTTAATCACTTCGTGATGCTGATGAAGTTCACCAGGTGGCTAATATCAAGACCTGCTATATTGGCAGGTTTAGCAAAGACGTGAGAGCCAAAATACCTAAAACTTAACCGCGCGACAACAGAATAGCTAAGAACCGATTCCTTGTCAAGTGATCCAAGTATTTTGGTCATTGTCTAGGAAAATGTCGAAGCTAGGAAAATGTAATAATCTGTATTTCTCTAAGTACGTAGACGAGTTGAAAGAGAGGCTCGACACTAAATTTATGATGCAAAATTAAATTACCTGTCTAATTCCAAGTATGAAGATGTCTCTCCATTTGAATTACCCCTTTGTAAATTTCATTGCTCCATTTTGCCTGCTATAAACAGAAATCGTTTCGAACGTCAAGCGTCCATAGCAAATAAAATTCTTTACACAATTGCGAATTTTGTAAATTTCCTAAAGAAATTCATAAAAGAAGCTCAAGGTATTGTGTGATTATACCTAGAAATATGTGTAACTGAGCGCTTGAAGGAAATAGCTTCATAACCAACCAAAAAAACCAAAAACAAAAATGTATGCATGCACAGGAATGCAAAACTTGTAGCAAATCGTATGTAACTTTCAGTCTAGAATATTTCTGTAGGCCACGAAATTGGTGTTAAGTGGTTCTTTGCTGGTTTCGATTTTTCAACTTTGCTATTGTGGTTATTTTTTCATATTTTAAACTACGAGTGATTTTTGGAGTAAAGCGTTTTGTTGCCGTTGCTGCTTTCCGTGCCTTGAACGCCACTTTAGACATGCTGAGTTGTTGCAGGCAAAATTGTTGATGTCCAGCAAGCACAAAATAATTATTTTTGTTACATTTAAGAAATTTATGCATAGTTTTTAAGTTGTTATATACTTATCAATAGACATTCAATCTCTGAGAAATTTATAACCTTCAAGTTAATATCGAACATCATTCTGCACTGGATATCTAAACCGCGAAAATAATTTTATTTTCAGATTGAAGGCCATTCTCCAATGAGTATCTTATAATGGATTGGAAGGTGAGATAAGGTTGAGATTAAAAATTATCTCGAACTAACATTGCTTTAATATAAAATGTATACAAAGGAATAAAGCCATTACATGTAACAGGGATTTCTCTAGGAGTTTCGCTGTGGACGAATTGCAAGGAAGAAAGGGGCAGAAATATTCAAAGTACTCTCCGCCTAAAGAGTAAGCAGCGCAAAGAGGCAAATATCAAATACTTGTCCGACAACCCGGAAAATCTTATACCGTGTATCTACGACGGCAAATGGATATAATATACGAGTATGTATGCTAACGCTAGGCATTGATTTTTTGTTGCTTCGATGTAAGTATTTAAATATCTCTTGAAAGGTTAATGAAATGCCGAAGCAGCCCGGGCCCTTTGCGACGTGTATGGAGAAGGTTTCATAGACATGTCTACAGCACGGAAATGGTTTGCAATCAAAAATGGTGACTTTGCCGTCGATGACACGTCCCGCAGCGGAAGGCCTTCTGAATTCAGTGAAAAACGTCTCAAATCATTTTTGAAGGAGAACGTTCATCAAACTAGTCATGAATTGGCAGAAAAAATGAACTGCGATCGTAAAACGATTCTGATTCATCTTCACTCAATGCGATTTACGAAGAAAAAAGTGAAGAAAGTCCCCTTCAAATTGCTTCTCAGCGTCTCGGCATCTCGCCCCCCATCGAGCAGCACGCGGTCATAAACAGCGGTTTTTATACCGAATTGTCACGAGAGATGAGAATTGTCAGGAGATACGCCAAAGCCAACAGTAAAGCCGGATCTTCGTCCAAAGAAGATCCTGTATTTGGCGGGACGGGGATGGCATGATGCACTAGGAAATGCTTGAAAAGAATGTCACGGTTAACTAGGAGCTCTACATTGCCTAGCTACACCGCGTGAATGAGGCTATTCGACTGAAAAGACCTGATCGACATGGTCAAACCATTTTCCTTTACAAAACGCTAGGCGCCATGTTGCACAAGTCGTTAAAGCCGCAGTCCAGAAGCTCCAATCGGTAGTCCTTCAGCATTCGCTGTATTTTCTGGATCTTGCACCCATCGATTACCATCTAGGGGGTTACCTTTGATAACAAAGAAGTGCTTAAAAACTTTGACACCACAGTCGATTTTAATGGAACGGCATCATTAAATTGGTGGAGATATTGTAAACAGCAACGGCGTATGTACAATTCATTAACTTATTAATGTTATTATTGTTGTACGTTTAAATAAAAGTCTTCGGTAAAACCGCTACGAACTTATTTCCCAAACAAAGAAATTAAAAGTTTATTTTGAATGGGAAGAGGGGAACTTCTATCTATAACCCAATTGAATTTTTGCATTGTAAAGCTTAATTCATCATGTTTTAATTTGATGTGCTCTTTCCAGCAGAGCTTTGCATCAAGAGGCATTTCTAAGTACTTTGCAGTGTTGCATACTGAATATTTTTGTTGGTAAAATCTACACGGATTGTTATAGTGTAATTAAGTTTTATACGCTACTCCAGTACATTCAGTGATTTTGCTAACGTCCTCTTTGAGTTTACGAGTGGACTGAATTTCATTATCAGCGATTGCTAAAATGCAGGCATTATTAGCAAAGGTGACCGTTATGCCATTTTTAGATACCGGATGGTCAGATCTGGAAAGCACATAGAGTATAGATACTAGCATACTTCCTGGCGGAAATCCGCCATTTATTGGCTTATGGCTTGAATCAGTCCCATCGCTCTTGCTCCTAAAGACACGAAGTTAATATGCCGAAAAATTTCTTTGGAAGCAAGGCCTTCAGCTTATGGAGCAATCCTTCATGCCATACCTTATCAACGGTCTGGCAACATCGAGAATATGAAAGAGCATACTTTCTGCTCTTCGATTGCGTCTTCCATTGCGCTTGTGATTCTGTGAACTTTGTTAAGTGCTTTGATCGGAATCCGAACTGGTGAGTAGGAGTAAGCCGTTTGTCTTTAATAAAAGACTGCGATCGCCGCACAATTATCTTTTCGAGTAACTTAGACATTATAGCTAGCAAGGAGAATAGACGGTATGATGACACTTCTTGAGGACTTTTGCCACGCTTCGCTGGCATTATTACTTCTGAAACTTTCTAGTACGCCTGCACATATTCTAACTTAAGGCATGCGTTTATATGCCGTGTTAGCTTAACTAAAGTTTTTGTGGAAGTTTTTTAAGATTTCTGCGGTGTTAAGATCGAAGTCAAATGTTGTTTTTTAATTTATGGAGACATTCATGCTTAATCTCTGACAGCGAAGCTAACGAGAACTGATTTTCAACTTGATGTATGCTAGTGAACAGTGGTGCATGATTTCCTTTATAAGGCTTAAAGGATTTTTCCAAATGATCAGATTCCGCAGTCGCTGTGTCGCCTTTGGCTCACAATCCATTGGGGTTTTTAATTGGAGGGGTTAGTTAAAAAAAATGTTTAAAAAAATGCGCTTTTTGTTTCGAGTACTGATTCTTAGTAGAAGCTATAATATGGCTTTCGACGACGATGAGAATGGTGACAAACATTTCATGCGAAGCCATCAGCGGAGGACTTACCTTATTGGAGTTTTGCGCAGTTATCACACGAGACGTGAAAATGCGTTCGATGCGGCGAGGGGACCCAACATACTGCAGTCGCATGAAAAACTGCTTGTTCCTGAGTACCTGATGCGCATTATTAGTAGTTACTTTAGCGACAGACTCCTTCAGTGCGATGCAGACGGCGGATTGAAAGCATACAATATTTCCGGTGACGTTCCACAAGGATCAGTCCTGGGACCTGCGCTGTGGAATGCTATGTATGATAGACTGCTAAGGATACAATTGCCAGACAAAGCAACATTGGTTAGGCTATGCCGGGGACATCGCGCTAGAAGTGTGTGATAAAAGGTTAGATAATCTGGAGGAGAAATGTAATGATGCAGCGGCAAGAGTGCAACATTGGCTATGGATGCGGGAATCAAGTTACTGCACGCAAAAGGAGGAAGCAGATGAAATTGCGTATTGCCGGTCACGAAATACATACTGTCGCAAGAGGCAATTAAGTACCTGTTTGTCTTGATTGATGCACGACTTTAAACAGCTTTAAACAGCATCTAACTACTGTGTGCTCCAAAGCGGCTGCAGTGAACTGCGTGCTCATAAGAGTTCTGCTAAATTTGGGGGGGGGTGCACAAGGTGCAAGAGGACCCCTCCTGTCAAAGGTGGTAAATTCTGCTATTCTCTATTCTACCCCTATTTGGATGGGAGATAAACCATTCAACGTACGACACGTAGCACTGCTGTTACGACGGAATGCACTAAGAGTCGCTTACGCATTCAGGACCGTCTCTGACGACGTGATTTGCGTTATCGCCGGAAAACTCCCTATAGATATAATATATAGGTACGAGAAATGAGTCATATCCACGACAGGCAGGTAGCAAACTCATCAAAAAAGATAAAAGATACAGAACGTCTTCGTTCCATAGAAGAATAGCAACATAGATGGGATCTATCAGTCAACGGACGTTGAACTTATGGGCTTATACCTGAAATTGCAGCATGGGTGTCAAGAAACATGGTGGCGTTCTCACGCAGTTTATCAGCGGACACGGATGCTTTCGGTCGTGTCTCCACCGTTTTAAGGTGGCCGACAACTCCTACTGGCCACGCTACTGCAACACGATCGAAGATGTAGAGCATGTTATCTTCCAATGTGACCGTTTGAGAGACGAGCGTCAAACACGTGAGTTGCTACTTGGACTCCTGTTGCAGGCGAACAATCTGATACTGATTGCTGCAAAAAGGGGATAAATTGAGACTATCGATGACATTAAACCTCCATATGTCGAAAGGAGGGGACAAAGAAACCAATTGTGGTGAATAGACACAAACGCGCCACAGATAGAGACATAGGAAGACGAACCTATAGCGGGAAGCTGGCTACAAATATGGTGGACCCAGACGTGGGTGAATAGAACTGGTCCACTTCATGGACGTCTACCTCCCCCACCCCAAAAAAAAAAAAAAAAATTTCTTGACTCAAACTCAAGTTGATCTCAAGTATAAATGTTGGTTGGGTCTATCTATTGTGCATACATATTTATACCTATGTGGCTAACTGCATTACTATGAGTATGGACTGATGATGTTTGTTGCCTAGTTTCGAAATATTTTCTTCATGCTTAAAGTGGGTGAATGCTGAATGAATTTTTAATCAATTTTTTTTAAACATATCAACCTACGCATACACATATACATATATACATGTATGGTATACCTATATGGTACTAAACAAGTCAATTTTTTCCACGCACACACAAATATACAAATTTGTACACACATTCTTGCACTTGTGCACTACATAAACATACATAAGTATGTATGTATGCATATAGCCAATTGTTGTTCATACAACTGAAAACTTTGAGCAAAGTTTAAAAATACAAAAATTACGTAATTTTTTTTTGGTTTCTTTTATTACGGCTACTGCTGTTGAGTTGTGGCGTTTGCAGGAAAATAAAATTTTGCCAGCTGTTATTATCGCTAAGCGTTCTATACATTTGCGCATAGCAAGTTTGAGTATATTGTGTGTGTGTATTGTATTTGCAACAACTTTCAACAGTTTCCGCAGCGAGCGAAGCGTACGCTGATCGCTCGCTTTCAACAACAATAACAATCACAAGCATCAATTTCTGCGATGAGTTTGAGCGGCTGAGCAAAATATTGCCAGGCAACCATTATGTACATACAAATTCAAAGTTTGTATGTGAGCGTAGGTGTACTTCTATTTTTGCGCAAAAACTTCTACCAACGACTACTGACGCCTTATAAGGCAAAACCAACCGGCACCGCACAGCCCTGGAGCAGTTAAAGCGAGGACGAAGACGAGAAATAGCACGACGATGGGAATGCTGCAGAGAATGGCGTGATGTGGCAACACTGGCGCACTTCCGCCTGAGCGGCGGCACATTTGTGCGACCAAAAGTGGCGGGTGGTTGGGTGGTGAAAGTTACAACCGTTGTTACGCTGACTGTGCAACAAACTTTTGATTTTCCAAATGCTTGCAAGCAGGATTTGGGCTGTCACTCTGTCATGGACGCCTGATTGTCAGCAATCAAGCAGCGATGCGGGGCAAGAGGCGGCTGTTGGGTGGCGACATCCAGCAGCTACAAACCAACAGTCAAGGCACAATTTCGAAACACTCTCAAGCATGCAAACAGAAAGAATTGAAAATAGGAATTTTTTCTCATTTTTTCGAAAAACATGAAATAAATTTCAATAAAAGCTTCAACCAGTGACGCGCGTACGCGTTGGCATGCATGCAACGTACACAAACTCATTGCAACGAACACAAACTCACTCGAGCGTGCACATATAACACATTCACTCACAAACACATCCACATGCGTTTTCACATGCTCATATGCGCTTATATTGTAGGAATGTGTATGATTGTATGTGTATGTGTAAGCAGCTATGTACGTATGCAGAACACGCTAACTATGTAGCGATTTCTCTGCTGATGGATAAAATAATGCTAAGCTGTTCTCAACGAACCTCTCTTCCCGTACCTAACGCCGCGCATATGCATCTAATGCACATTCTGTGAATTTCTGATGGATGCCATGGCTACCGGAGTTAGTATTGTAACGAGGTACATATGCTTTAGTGATATTCTCGGTATAACTGTTAAATGCTTGAGTATCTTTGTAATTGTAATTGATTTACAACAATCGCAAGCGCTCTATTGGAACTAAATTCGCGGGCTGCAAAAGGACACACCAGTTGAAGGAAAGAATGCAGCATGAACACGAACACCACGAACAGGAAGGAAACCCTTGGCTGAAATCGGAATACTATGTATGTATGTATATATCGCACTTAGCAGCTCAGCAACTGCTCAAGCCATAGAGTTATTGAGCTAAACATTTAAACTAATTGCTACAAAATACTCATCAGGCTTACGGGACACTTAATAGGCCTGCTGCCCACTCACCTCACATCACTTCACATCACTTCAAATGATATACAAATTTTACCACGAAAATCGAAAAAAACTGGCATCATGAACGACTTTGACGTGCTCTTTTCGGTCTGGCCTCGCCTTTAGCACGATATTCGCTTGATTGGTCGGTTGTTTCAGGGTCGAAAGCATAAATCCAAGTCTCATCTCCCGTAATGATGCATTTGAGCTTGTCCTGATAGTCTGAAAGCATTGTTTCACACACATCAACGCGACGACTTTTTTCCAAGAAATTGAGAGTTTTCGGTTCCAAACGAGATTTGACTTTTCGTAGGCCCAAATGGTCTTTCAAAATGGTTTTCGCAGATCCTTCTGATATTCCGATCATATCAGTAAGGTCTTTAACAGTCAACCGCCGAATTTTGAGCACTAACTCCTTCACTTTATTGACGTGTTGGTCATCTGTTGACTTCGATGGTCCTCCGGAGCGCTCCAAGTCATCAACACGTTCTCGACCCTCTTTGAAGTCTTTGTACCACTTATAAACATTTTTCTGCGACATGGTCGAACCACCAAATGCCTTCTGCAACATGCTAAACGTTTCCGCAGCCGAAATTTCATTCCGCAAACAAAATTTGATGGCACTTCTCTGCTCAATCAAATCAGACATTGTAAAAATCGAAAAATGCACTATTGGTCGTTTGGTAAACACAAGCGTAAATATATTACTGATAATGACATTCACATGAAAGTTGGCCCAGATGTTATTAACAGTGCTGCCAACTCATGAAAAAAATAACTAGAGCGAAATTTTAATCCCGCGAAGTTTGACCAATAAATTCACCTTACTTTTTGCCCACAGTAGTATTTAGTACATGTCTGACATTTTTTTTACGTCGAAGAACACACCCAACACAAAAAACAAAAAATTGCCAAAAATCAACGCGATTTGTGAGCAAATTTGAACTTGCACTTTATTCTACCAAAATTCAACTATCTAAACAACTACATACAACAACTTTTCAACACTGATGACGACCCCTGCAAACGAAATAAGGAATACTATTTGAGGGCATGCACCTGGAATGTCCGGTCCCTTAATGGGGAAGGTGCCTCTGCCCGGCTGATTGATGTCCTGGTGAGAGTAAAGGCTGACATCACTGCCATCCAAGAGATGCAATGGACAGGGCAAGACTCCGGTGGACGAGCGTCTCGCAATAATCCGCATCAAAGCGCGATTTTTTAACATCCCTATGGAAGAGAAGTACGATGCGACCGAAGATTCCTTCTATGAGCGCCTGGAACGTTCCTATGAGCGCTGCCCCCGCCACGACATAAAAATCGTGCTTGGCGACTTCAACGCCAGGGTGGGCAAGGAGGGAATTTTTGGTCCCACAGTGCACTGCCCAACAACCCGGCATGCACAAGCAATGGAGCAACATTTCTCGTTCCCTACGTACCGCCGCCGAAGAAGAAATCGAATTCCGGCGAGCCCGAAAAAACAGTTGGTACGACGAGGAATGTCATGCTGCCGCAGAAAGAAAGGATGCTGCCTATATAGCCACGCTGCGATCGGGCGCAACGCGAGCCATGTGGGATCGCTACAGAGAGCTAGAAAAGGAAGAGAGACGTATTATCCGGCAGAAGAGACGAGGGGCCGAAATACGTGAGTGCAAGGAGCTTCAGATGCTGGCCAACAGAAACAACGCCCGAAAATTCTATCAGAAAGTTCGGCGGCTTACAGAAGGTTTTAAGACCGGGGCGTTTTCCTTTAAAAACAAAGACGCCGAACTGGTGACTGACATCCAGAGAAATCTTAAATTATGGAGCGAACACTTCTAAAATCTGTTAAACAGAGATAGCTGCGCATGTCACAGAGAATGTGAAGATCCCGATACCCAAATCGACGATGACGGAATTGACGTTCGGCTACCTGACCATGACGAGGTGAGAATAGCGATAACGCGGCTAAAGAACAACAAAGCTGCAGGCGCCGACGTACTGCCGGCTGAGCTATTCAAACATAGTGGCGAGGAGCTGGTAAGGTGCATGCATCAGCTTCTATGCAAAATATGGTCGGATGAAAGCATGCCTGCCGATTGGAATTTAAGTGTGCTCTGCCCAATCCATAAGAAGGGCGATCCTGCGGTACCAGCTGGTGATAGTAGAGGAAGAGGAAGGCCTCGTCTGCGTTGGAAAGATCAGGTAGAGAAGGACTTGGCTTCACCTGGTGTGTCCAATTGGCACCGGTTAGCACGAGAAAGAAACGACAGGCGCGATTTGTTAAACTCTGCCAAAATCGCGTAAGCGGTTATCGCGCCAATTAAGAAGAAGGAGATGTTAAGGCGTCAAAGTAACACCACACAAACTGTCCATTTTATTTAACAGCATTTTTTTAGGTTTCCAACGACGTTAGCATCTGTTTGAATAATTTGTAAAACTTAAAAAAAGAATCAAAATAATCAAAACAAGCTTCGCTCAAACTACTCGAAACAACTTGAGCTCAGCCTGGAAAATTTTCAGGTACAGAGCATCGATTGCCGGCATTCGTTGCTCATGTGAGAACAAAATCGAAAGCTCTGGTTTATTTCTTTATATTTATTTTTGTTTTATTAGTGTAAAAATTTTAAAGTACTTAATGCCGTTTTCTCATTTAATTAACAAAGTAAGCTGTACTAATCCGCTTACGCTCGTGCTAATCGGCGCCAGATGGACACACCAAGTGAAGCCAAGTCCTTCTCCACCAGATCTTTCCAAAGCAGAGGAGTCCTTCCTCTTCCTCTGCTACCAGCAGCTGGTACCGCATCAAATACTTTCAGAGCCGGGGCGTTTGTATCCATTCGGACGACATGACCCAGCCAACGTAGCCGCTGGATCTTTATTCACTGTGCTATGTCTATGTCGCCGTAAAGCTCATACAGCTCATCGTTCCATCCCCTGCGATATTCGCCGTATGTATATTATATAATTGTCGCGTACACCTTTTTTGTGTGTTTGGCTGGAGGAGCTCTTATTTGTGGCGTGCGTCTTGATGTATTCCACAAATGGAGGGGCCTACAGCTTCAAGCCGACTCCGAACGGCAATCTTTTTTATGAGGAGCTTTTTCGTGGCAGAAATACACTCGAAGGTTTGCCTTTGCCTGCCGAGGGGCGACCGCTATTAAAAAAATGTTTTTGTTAATTTGGTGTTTCACCGAGATTCGAACCTACGTTCTCTCTGTGAATTAAGAATGGTAGTCACGCATCAACCCATTCGGCTACGGCGGCCGCATTACTTTAATTAATTTAATTTGATTTAACTTCATTTAGCCTTAAATAAACCTGTCGGTCCGAGTTTAAAAATCTTAGGGATTTCGAAAATTGGTCCGAAAGAGACCTGTTGGCTTCTTTTTCATAACATATAGTAATCTATTATAAATTAGTAGCTCTAGGATGTCCAAAACTTTCCTATACTTAGTTAAAATTATTTTTTATTTTTTATATATTTTTTTAAATTGTCTGTTTTTGGTTAAACTAAAGTTTTGCGTAGCTTTAGTTCAAATTTCAATATCTCTATAGATGCTTTCCATTTCAATTCAACCGGGCTATTCGGGTCATGTTCTTCGATTTCGATGAAACTTAAATATGTTGCTCTCTGGTCAAAATAATGAGATCCGTATTTTTTTGTTCGCCCGAAAAAACATTTTTTCAAGAGTTATCGGCAATTTTGTTGTTCGGCTCAAACTCGATTTTTTTTAATTGTATAAGAAAAAAATTTTTTTAAACGCCCATAACTTAGTCAAATATGAACCGATTTTAATAATTTTGGGTTCAAAATAATTGTCATTACTTACACGAGCGATTTCATGTAGAAACAATTGCAAAAAAGTAGTTGAAAATTTTTTATTTAGCACAAAAGAAAAAAAATTGAAATTTTTTCGAAATTCAATATTTCAAAAAGTGTATTTTTTTTTTTTTTATAACTTTTTCCAAATCAAGAGGACAACTCAAACTTCAATTAAGCTGAATGCCCAGCAGCTAAAATGAGTTGTTATTGAGTAATGAATTTTTGAGTAAAAAAACTTTTTTGCACTTTTTGTTTTTTGCAAACTAAAAAATTTTCAACTACTATTTTGCAATTGTTTCTACATAAAGTTGCTCGTGTAAGTAATTACGAACATTTTGAACCCAAAATTATTAAAATCGGTTCATATTTGACTAAGTTATGGGCGTTTAAAAAAAATTTTTTCTTATACAATTAAAAAAAATCGAGTTTGAGCCGAACAACAAAATTGCCGATAAAGCTTGAAAAAACTTTTTTTCGGGCGAACAAAAAAATACGTGTCTCATTATTTTGACCAGAGAGCAACATATTTAAGTTTCATCGAAATCGAAGAACATGACCCGAATAGCCCGGTTGAATTGAAATGGAAAGCATCTATAGTTACTGGTGCTATTTTATTGATTTAAAAAGAAATGGGACTCATAATTTACAAACCATTGTAATTTTTTAGAAGATTAAACAGTACCTTTAATATTTGATTGAAAAAAAAATTTTCAGAAGTTATAAAAAATATTCTTTTTTGTTCCAGAAAAAACCAAAGGAAAAAAATTTCTCCCAGAGACCTGATTACAGGGCCGTAGAGAGCATATCCGGGCCCCAGGGGAAAATTGGAAATGCAGGCTCTTTCCAATTATGTCTAATTCATATAAATACGTATAATCTCGAGTCCGGGTCCCTCTGGGAATACCGGGCCCGGGGTAAAAAGTCCCCGATCCTCCCCCCTCTCCTCGGACCTGCCTGATTATGAAAAGCTAGATTTGGTTTTAAAACTTTCGGAATCGACAAAGCCAAGCAAGCTACAGTAAAAATAGTGACACTTACATTACTTCTCGGTGTACATATATACATATCTGACTATAAATAGTCCGCTATTACGATATTATATTACGACCCCACTTCGAGTTAAGTTGTGCGTATGTTTGGCTTTTAACTCTTCCACAGAATATTTTCCTTTTTTCCATATGAAATACCAACTTACATGCAAGTAATTTGTTTTCGTATTTAATAATTTTTTACTTCATTTATACTATTTTAAAGTTCGTAGAGAATAAAGCACGAATGCACATGTACAAAGTAAACATTGTATAGTTAAATGAGCTGGTACATTTTATGGGTTGGTGTCGAAATTCTGTATGTACAAAATTCTAAAAACAAAATTCAGCTTTTTAAAATTCTGCTTTTTTTAAATTCTGCTTTTTTAAAATTCTGCTTTCTAAAATTCTGTATTACAAAATTCTGTATTACAAAATTCTGTATTAAAATAATAATGTTAACAATGTTAAAGAGGTAATGTAATTATTTTGAAAAAGTGCGCACTTTTCCAAAATAATTACATTACCTCTTTAACATTGTTAACATTATTATTTTAATACAGAATTTTGTAATACAGAACATTGTGGGATATTCATTGTCAAATTTAGGTATGGTTATTTGTTAGTAAAACTTTTTACACAATTTGAGTATATGCGCCCCATTGTTTTTAACATATTCGTGCATACCTATGTACATACCTACGTTAATTATAGTTGACAACATTTATACATTGGTATGTACATAGGTATGTTTGCAATCAAATATTACCTGGAGATGAGAACTTCTATCACAAATGAGGAATTACAATTTCACCACACCTGTCTACAACGGTTCTTATATTGTTTGTTTACCTTCTGTTAAGTGCTGACTTTTTGTGAAAGAGCGTGGTTTAATATTATATTGATAAAAATGTCCGAAATAAGAATTTTGAAAACAAATAAAAATAAGGAAATGTTGGGTGTTGATGGGTATTTCTATTACTTAGAAAGAATAACAAAACAAAGGACATATAATTGGTCGTGTTCCAAGAGAATAGCGTGTCACCGTAAATCTCGATTGGTGACTGAATTAAAAGACGGTATCCATTGTGTGATTAAAAGGTCCGGTGTACATACCCATAGCCCTGAGGCAGTGGAAGGTTTTGTTCGCGATGCTAATATAAAGGTTAAAGAGTTATCTAAAAAAACATGCTTGCCGGCTAGCCAGATAATTCGAGAAACCATTGTGCTAACTCCGAGCGATAGCCGTGATGCTTTACCTTCTAAAATGGCCCAAAAAAGTAAAATAATGCGGACTAGGACAAAGAAATGGAACATGAAAGAACCAAAAACTGTAGATGATATTGATATGCCACTTAATTTATATGTCCTTAAAGGCGAGCTTTTTGTCTTAGCAGAAAAGTGGGTCGATGATGAACTTTTTATAATATTGGGGACAAAATCTTCATTGGAAATGCTGAGTAGCAGTGACTGCTGGGCTGTTGATGGAACTTTCCATGTTGTTCCTCGCGTTATGAGGCAACTTTTTTCCATACATGGCAGAGTACATGGCGAAATCGTGCCTCTCGTTTTTTGCTTGATGAGCAAAAAAACGTTGAAGTCATATGTCGCTGTTTTTAACGAGTTGCTGACGATTGCAGGTAACCATGAATTTGTACCCTCAGCGTATAATTTGCGATTTCGAAATGGGTATCATATCGGCAATTAAGCAATGTTTCCCAAATACTGATTTACGCGGCTGTTTGTTCCATTTTGGACAAATAATATGGCGAAAGGTTCAGAAGGAGAGGTAATTAAAGCCTATTTTATGGTTGTGTATGTATACTAAGTAATAGTATGTTCTTTTTATGTATAGATTGGCTCAAAAATATGGGACTTCGGTGGAATTCGCACTGCAAGTCCGAATGATTAAAAGCTTAGCTTTCGTACCGCCAAGCGAAATACCGAATTACTTTCAAACATTACTTAATAACTGCGATGATGAAAGTGTAAAAAAATTACTAGTTTGGTTTGATAAAAATTATATTGATATAAATAATAATAATTCCAAATATTCTCCCGAGTTTTGGTCAGTGCATGACCATAATGCATCGCAAACAGAAACGTTTCCTAGAACACAAAACAATATTGAAGCGTGGCATCGGCGGCTGAAAGTTATTGTTGGAAGAAGAAATTCGCAATTTTACCATCTTGTGCTAAGTTTGCAAAAGGAACTTATTTTAGCGAAAACTCAAATATCAAGAAAAGAAAATGGAGAAAGAGTTAGAAGAAAAAGGAAAATAATTAAAAAAAAACAAACAGCTGCGAAGAATTATTAAGAAAGGAAATGAATTAAGTCACACTACATATTTAAAAAGAATTGCAAAAAATATTGTAATTGGCTAAACTAAAATATTGTTATCGCTTAAACATATATGTATATTTATGGAATAAATGTTTATTTTGGTACTTCTTGTATGACGAAAATCACAAAACTTGAATAAAGCAGAATTTTTCGCATTAAACATGCAGAATTTTGAAAAAGCAGAATTTTAGAAAGCAGAATTTTAAAAAGCAGAATTTTAAAAAAGCAGAATTTTAAAAAGCAGAATTTTTTTGCAATTTACAGAATTTTGTCACCCAGAATTTTGTAATACAGAATAATGACACGCTCCCACATTTTATTTTTAACACATTTTTTTAATTAGCAACCAGCAGTTCTTTCGATAAGTGAGCTGCAATGTTGAAAGTTAGTTGAAGAAACGGTTCCTGGAGTGCTTAACAATTTACGTGACATGCCCACCTCGAGCCGGGTCAAAGTCGTCCAATTTTATTTCGCCTTTTCCTACATGACCGGTCTTATCTTGCAAGTAATGTGCCAAATATTGGCTTTGCAGTCATCAATTGTAGCAAATGTAATAAGCACAAATCATCGACTTGACAGATCCCAACAAATTGTAGTTCCGCAAAGAATTCAAAACGCTTGACTTAAACAGGTATAGTATTTTCAGAGATGATTCTGTCAAAGTAAAGTGATGATTAGGCTGGCTGTGTGAAAAAGATTGGCTGTTTATGTGTGAGATCAAAAAGTCGCTAATAACCGCCTGTAGCGCTCAATATTTTCGGTAATATTAGTGAGGGTTAACGTATATAAAGATGTCTTAAAGGCCTAGCAGTCATTTTGCTTACTCGCATAATAGTTAAAATAGAAACCAGTCTAAACGTAATGTAGATAAAGTGATCTGCAAATTTAGCACATTTGACGCAAATTCCGAAAACAAACTTTCACTGTTTGTAAACGTTGCTCGACTGTTAGTCTTTCCATGGCAATTTGCCAGAGCGTGCTGAATCGCAATGTAAAAAATATTCTAAAAATGAATACAAAAAATACCCCTTACACAGTAACTATGGAAGTTGAGAATTTAATGCTACTTTTCAGCATCCCATACCTTCCTACTGGTATTTCTATACCATCATACAAATGTATTTATACGAAAGTATCATGTTTTTTATAAAAACCAATAAATGTAAGTACTCGTATGCATTTACGTCCCTAATTGTAAATATATTTAAATATGGATTGCGAATGTGGCACATTTATAGGTAGCTTTCATTCTCCATATGTACTCGTATTCAAATGTATGTATGTGTGCGTGAGTGTTCATACCCCTGCTGTGAAAAGCCTAACTACTCAGTAAATATTCCAGTTCATGAAATGGTATTTGATGGAAGGAGTCATACTGGTTCGAGAGTGATTAGAAATGTACCAGTTGTAAGGTACGGAGAATTAAATGATAAGGTATGAGAAATAAATAATTAAATGTTGATGAAGTCAATCATCTGCTCAGGGAAGCCTAAAAATTTAACTTACTTTCCCTTCAATTATTATCGGTGTCATCAATCAAAAGACAAGCATTTGAGATAACAGAGCACAGTGAAACCTCGATGTAACGAAGTTGAAGGGGTTGAACAAATAGTTCGCTACATTTATGGAATACCAAATAGGCAAGGGAAATACAAAATTTTCAAAAAGGGGTTTTGTTTTTTGTTTTTCTTTCCAGATGAAACAACAAACACACACACAGTGTTTTGTTTTTTTATTACTGAACAAATCACTAAAAGTTATGAATTGGTGCAAAAATATTCTTTTATTTTAGTTTGCTTAAAAATAAAGAATACAAACTTTTTCTTGATATATTAGTAGTTTCTTCAAATCCATTATTTATGGAATGCGTATCCTCTTATCCCAGTTTCCCAAGACCTTGATGACGATTTTGGTCATTCCCAGTAGCCCATAATAAAAATTTTAAGGGTATATAGTAAAAACTTAGACGGCGGCACTTCATGACTTCAAATTTTTCCTGTCTGCAAATGTCGTCGTCAGTTTGAATGCTCCAAACTTTAATTATATAGCATCATCCAGATTATTTTTCATTAACGCTGTTGTTGGAGTGTGGAACTCATTACCCGACCTTACTTACAGATTTCTGTAACTACTAGGCACAAGTCTATGATTAATTCAAAAGTGTTCGATTGCATGGAATTAGGGCATTGTATTTTTCTCTTTATTTTCTAATAACTACTTTTTCTTAATCTACCTTTCCTTTTCCTACCATCAAAACCGTATTTTATTGTTATTGTTAATTTATATGGGATTGATTTGCTAATGAACAGTTGTAAAAATTTAGATTAAGAAATTTCTCATGTTAAAATTGTTCTAGTTGTTCTAAATAAAATGTAAAGTAACGAAAAGAAAAAACGAAATGAAATCAAATGAAATATTTTAATTCATACATTGAATCTTCAATTTGTATTTACATTTGCAACCAAGGCAAATCTATTAAAGGTGGAGTTGGTAAATCAGCTGAGTTGTGTGTTTTTTTCGTGGTGTCCATGTGGCTGTCAGCTCAGAATGAAACAAGGCGAATTCATTATTTGGTTTCTAGTTTCTCAATACTTTGCTTTGACAACCAAACGTACAGAACAGTGTAGTTGGTCTAGTGCCACCACCTGCACCTTGTTTGCAACTCACCTGAAACTGGTAATATTCGCTACGAATCGGAAGAAATTTGTAACACACTGTTTACTAGCATTGAAAAAACGGAGCAGCAAGAAAGCAAACTGTTAGTAAAGTAGTTCCGAACTAGTCAATTCGACAGGACAAAGCAATTACATCTGCTTATACGTGCATTCAGTTATATGTATGTATGCACTTGTGCTTGAGTGTGCATATGCTAAAGCAAATTGCTTTCATGGAGCCATACTCACATACACATGAATGTGTAATATATACATATGTGTGCGTACATGCATGAAAGTATTTACCGCGCAATCAATGCGCGTTTAGCAGAAACGTCTGCCAATGCAGGTATTCTCATTCTGAGCAACCTAAATATTCACAACAAGTGATGATTAAATGCTTTTTATCTACACACATAGAAGCATGCGTATGTACGTGCATGTGGGTGCTAGCTGCAATTGATTTTGAAATTCACAACCAAATTGTGCAGAATTGCGGCGAATTTCGTGTTCAGATTACAATTTGGTATGGGAAATATGTATATGTGCATGTGTATAAGTACATACATGCACTAATCCATACAAATGAATATCCTCAATTGCGTTTGTGCTCATTAATTCTCAGGAATTGAATATTTGAAAACTTCAATGACCAATTAAGTTTTATTATACTCAGCTATAATAGCAGCTGTCAGTTGCCTGCGCCAATTTGGTAATTTGCGCGCAGATCTTTATCTGCTATTTTTGATTTTTTTTTTTTCAAAAACCCGCTTCAAATCAAAATTTCATCAATGCTTTGATTTCATTCCATTTGATTGATGTTTGACAAACATCGGAAAGTGCAAAATTAGTTGGTGCGGTTTGCGAATGATTGCAAGCTAAGCATACATACAAATGCAGGCAATATATAAATACATACGTAACGGTGGTATTTATGTGCGTATAGCACTGGAATTAGCAGATTGTCGATTTGGTGATTGGACAGAATTTGTGAAATTAAAAGCAGTTAACATTTTTCGTCAGATTTGATTGTTTAATTAGCTACTAAAGATACTGATTTATATTAACTGTTATTAAAGGATTCATTTTATAATTGGTCGAACAGTTTCCAAAAGTGCAAAATGTGTATTGAGTCAATCGAAATTTCATAAAAACCATAGACCGAAAAATGTGTACCATATTTCTGTGGCTACAATCAATAACCACATAAGACGACTTACGAAAGAGTTAATATACATACAGTTACATGCTTTTTGGGTGTTGTGGCGTGTGTCTTGATGCTGTTTCACAAATGGATGGTTCTACAGGTTCTTAAGCCAACTCCGAAGGGCAGATATTTTTGTGAAGAGGTTTTTCATTGCACAAATACACTCGCATTTTGCCTTTGCCTGCCGAGGGGTAGCCGCTATTAGAAAAAATGTTTTCTTCATTTTGGTGTTTCACGGATATTCGAACCTATGTACTCCGAATGGTAGTCACGTACGACCCCATTCAGCTACGGCGGCCGCGAAAGGGTAAATACAGATATATATAACCCTAACTTTCTTGTTTTCGTGTTTTTCAGAAACATGGTTTTATGTACTTTATGTACACACTTAATTTAACCTGGCAATATTTTTGTAAGCGGTTAATAAAAAAATATATATAGTTGTGGCTATAAAATATACAGATAGGATAAATAATGAAGTATTTCTTCTCCTGACAGATTTATTACTAAGTCCTAAAATTTTACAAAAACAAAACGAACAAACGCTAATACATAATTATGAAAGAAGATCAATGTCCCCAGGGTTAACTTTGAATAAGCCAGTGCTAGTCCAGGGGATACACGTTTTTTTTTACCAAGGGTTACTGCTACAGTTACAGAAAATCACACTGGGATAAACAACCGGGTTTATTCCATTAAAAATCAATGGTAGGCAGCTTTAACGTAAACCGATTCAAAGTTTATATGGAATTAAATATGGATAATTTCAGAATCATAACAAGAATGCTAACAGGCAAAGTATGTTGAATCATCATCTTACTAACCTGATAATATATTCCAATAGACCTTGCAGATTCTGTAGGGATAAAACCGCCAACGATGCGATGGCATCATGCCTAGTACCGATGCATAAACAGCACAAATACCTGGGTAAAATATTTTACCAGAGAAGGAAATAAAACTCAAATACAAAAATAATGAGTAAGTTGGACTCCATGAAGGGGGCATAATATATCTGTCAGGTCGCAGTGCTAAATCCCTTTATCATAATAATAATAATAATACAGTTTTAAAATTATGGACGCAAGCGAGAACAGTTTATGGCAAATATAATGCATAAAACGACTTCAAATATAATTTTTGTCACAGACTTCTACAGTAAAATTTAACGAGGTGCATTGCAATTATTTTAATCCCCTACCTCCCACCTTTGATGCAGACAGTTACAAAGAAAGTTTAGAGTGTTAAAGTAGACAATTTGACTGGGAAGTCACCGAAGGCGATATACCCGTACAGGTTAAGACGAGTGCTCAATAAAGCTGTGTCCAAGCTGGTGTTTACTCACTTACCTTCTCACACATTTATTTACATTGCAAACACACACAACTATGAGCCTAAGGGTGGATTGCTTTTTATGGACTGCAATTTTTTAACTTACTGTGTCACATAGCTTCAAATAATTATGAATTTGAAGCAAATTTTCCGCTAAAGTAGGTAGCAGGCTGGTTTGAAGAAATAATTTTTTCGGTTACGCCAATGCGCTCACTTTACTATGCAGCGGAACGGAAGAAATATTCCTCGTGCATTAGAGGATGTACATACTGGCTAGGCGACGTTCTCGAAAAGCTGAGACTGAGCAGTCGCCGCAAAATGGGGATTTTTCAAAAATCCTAGAGAAGGCAATTTTTGTCCGATTTAAAAAATTTAATTTTTTGAATGTTCATAAAATTTGGAAGGGATTGTCTGGGCCCGAATTTAAATCTTTTTTTTATTATATCAAAACACAACCTTCAAGAGGAGTAGTTTTATGAAAAATTCAGAAAAAATTTGAAAACGAAAAATGATATAATTTTATATGAATTTTACATTTTTTAACGCAGTTCTATTCATTGATAAATACATCACGGCAAGCGCGCGTATTTCAAACACTCCTTAAAGGGTGGAATCAAACTCTAAATGCTTAAAACCCTAACAACTATTTTTTTTCATGGACAAATCCAAAATATTAAAAAAAATGGCATATACCTTTTTGGCTTTTTGTTAAATCCGTAGCAGTTTGAGATTTGTCAAGATATTAATACATTTTTGAGACATGTAGCTATCCATATATGAACACTTTGGAGTAGTTAGATAACATTTGATTTAAATCGACATATACTATCGAAGCTAGCTGAATAAAGCTAAGGTGATAGGTGAATTTTCAAATTTTTTGATTATGAAATCAACTCGACTATAACTCGACTTCAAGAAAATGTTAATAGTGCCATTGAAGACAATGCATGCAGCAAAAATACCAATAGCCAACACCGAAGTTATTTCTCACCTTTTTGGCATCTCATCTCAATACCAATAGTCTTAGTGCTAAATAGTTGCAGAATTAATATAATGGGACGAATTTTTGGTGAGCGAATTGTCGAAAAAAATGGCCCTGCTATTTGAAGGCACGGCGTTATTGGACTTAATTTTTTTGGACCATTTTTTTATATACTCCAAGTAACTTTTCTTAGCAGATAAACCATTTACGATCGATGGCTTGGAAGTCAATACTAATAGTGTTAAGTATTGGCGAGATAAAGGAGGTTATGCTGAGTCATACAACTTAAAAGTAAATAAAATGGTACTTTCGTCATTTTTTTGTTTTTAGTTGTATGGGAATATTCATTACCCTTTACCACCCCAGTTACGATAAATAGCACCAAATTAATGCAAGCACGGTTAAGTGAGATTAAAGATTAAGATCTTTTTCAATTGACTTTTGGACAGTTGGAAAAGATTCTAACGACTGCATGAATTAATAAAGCGTTGAAAAACAACTGTTTCGCGGTGGAAATAGCTTATTTACAATAATTACCAAGAAGACATATTGAGAGAAAAATAATGAACAAACAAAAACTAATGTACCTTCTGCTCTAATATGAACGAGACGTTATCAATAAAACGGTCCACGGATGACATATGGCAAAAATAATTTTTTTGTTTTTTGGTAGGACTGTTATAAGCTTACATGGCAAATTTCAGCGTGATATGTCACATAGTTTGTTTTCTGTGCTACTGTAAACAAGTCAAGCTCGAGTGTGTTCTTCGAATTATCTTTTATGACTTCAATTGTCTCAAAATGTTTTCCACGGAGCGGCAACTTGAGCTTGGGAAACAGGAAAAAGTCACATGGAGCCATATCAGGCGAATACGGTGCTTGCGGAACGATATTAACATTATTTTTGTTCAAATAATCGCGAACAAGACGTGATGTGTGAGCTGGTGCATTATCGTGATGCAAGAACCATGACTTGTTGTCCCACAATTCCTTCCTTTTAAGACGAATGTTCTCGCGCAAACGCTTTAAAACGTCTAAATAATATTCAGCGTTAACCGATTTTGCGATTTGTGCGATTTTCAAGCACAATTTCCTTTGTTTTCGTCGTTTACTGATGTTGCTGGACGACGTTCATGAGGCAAGTTTTCAACCGATGTACGGCCCTCTTTGAACGATTTGTACCACTGGAAAACACGTGCACGCGATAGAGCAGAGTCCCCATAGTTTGTCTGCAACATTTTTAGGGCGTCTGAAGTCGAAATTTTGTTGGAATAACAAAATTTCAAACAAATTCTTTGTTCAACTTGAATTTCCATCGTTAAATTCGAAGAACACACTCGAGCTTGACTTGTTTACAGTAGCACAGAAAACAAACTATGTGACATATCACGCTGAAATTTGCCATGTAAGCTTATAAAAGTGGTACCAAAAATCAAAAAATTTATTTTTGCCATATGTCATCCGCGGACCGTTTTATTGATAACGTCTCGTTCATATTTGAGCAGAAGTTATAATATAAAAACTAGTTGTAAAGTATAGGAAAAAGTTGAAAAGCAGAAAAATTATTATCCGTCGAGGAAGACGAGTATATTGATTCAATGAATTTTTTTTTTTCAAAAAATACTTACGTTACACTTCAATTCTGCTTTTTCACCCACTTCCATAAAAATTATGTTATTTCGAAATGCCACAAAAAAGAGATTATTTTTGCATTTGATTATTGCTAAATATTTTTGATGGAGTAAAATAATTGAATTATTATAAAATACTTAATTTGGAAATAAAATTGAATCAAAACATCACTTATTCCTAAAAAGTTTTATTTACTTTTAAGCCCACTCTGCATACTTTACATTCCACACATTTAAGAATTACAAAACTCGATATCAAATGTAATCATTTGCTAGAAAGCTTTTCTTCTTCGATTTATGAATACTTATACGTACTTGCATACATACATACATACATATGCACATATGTATACCCTTAGGGCCGCAATAAATTCAAAAGCAAGGCTCAGTACTGCAATAATTTCTCTCCACCAAAGTATTCAGTCAAGGTCTTGAAATATTTTCTACAAGCTAAAGGGGAATGTTATTAAACTCAAACTGCCTTCATGGAATTAGAAATGAGTCCGTCCATGTGGGTAACACAAGCTCGTTTTGCAGTGTTGAAAGAAAAGCAGAGAGAAATTCTGATTCAAAGCAAACACTTTGCGAAACAAAAATGAATTACTGGACGAAAAGGCAAATGAGTGGGTGGCAAGTTTCGTCAGAGCAAAACTATTGCAGCCAGCAAAGAGGGACAATATGAATATGAGGTTATACATCACACAACCTTGAAGTATCTCATGCATGCCAAGTTTGGCACATCTAATATGCAATATGCAAGTACTTAACATATGAATCGCATAACTTTTATTGGCAGTATTTGCACAAATATAGTAAAATAGCAAAACTCAAAAAGCAAACATGAAAAAAATTAAAAAAGACAAGCGAATATGAAACCATAAATAACTTTAAGTCTTCAAAGGCTGCATGGGAGCACAGTGGAGCTATGTAGCGTACAACTAAATATTCCCAGCTACCCCAGCCGATAGGCACATCAGCCACAAGAGTAAGTATATTAAAGCGACGGACATGTCGAAAGCGGGTAATTAGACTGATAGTTTGCTTGTGTGTGCGTCATGCATTTGCATTACAAACGCATTGGGAGGCTTAATTCCACACACGCACACATACACACTTATACATATACGCTGAGTCCTTCAGAAGCATATATTTCAATAAATATTGGATATCCTTTCATACATGCACATGCATACATATCTACGTACGAGTACAAATGGCTGCACAAATATCAGTGTGGATATAAATTATACTTAGAAGAAATGTTCGTTCATTTAGGCAGCGAGCGAGCGAGCGTAGGCAGACCAACGTTCATCATTCATCAATAATTCAGAAGACAAATTTCACATGAATTTCGTAATGCTTGGTACTTTTGCGAGGGTCTTTGGCAGGGGGCTTGGTGAGTTGAGTCAAGTGTGTACGTATGTGTTTGGAAATATGAAAGATTGCGAATGCACTACTATGTGAATGTCCTACAGTGGAAACTGGAGCAAACTCCCAAAAGTACTAGTTTTGCTACACACAATGTGATGAGCTTCAAACTGGCCCAAAGCGGGTGCAGCATATTTCTTATATGATAGGTACAAGGTGGCACAAAATTAATCACCCTATCGGAAGATTTTTAATTTTTACAAATGGCGTCGTACGCCAATCATATTTGACACTTGTGAACTAGACAGCTGCAGTATACAAACAGACAAGCAGTAGGCCGTGTAAAGGTCGAAATAAAGATTTCCATCACTAAAAAGATTTCCATTATTATTTAAAAAAATTTATTCATAACCAAAGTTGATTAATTTAGCGCCACTTTGTGTAATGTATAACTCTCTTCCTGGTCGTCCTAAAAAGCGAGCACTTTTCTCTTTCAGTGGATTTGATGTTTTAGCTGCTCCTCTATAGTCATGATTTAATCACTGAAAGGTATGGGGGCTTCTACTTGTACCACCTATGCACATTTTTTTAAATTTAAGTTTAAAAAACAGCAACCAGATTGACATCTCAGCTGTGGTTTAATACAAAATAATTAGCCTTTATATTGGTCAGATGGCAAGATTGCTGAGACAGTCATTTGACTAACAAGTACATCCTGATGTTGAGTTGGTTGAAAGAAAATCAGACTTAACTTTTGGTCAGAGCCAGTAATTTTTTTTATTAACAAGGCAGGCGCATCTCAATGCTTGTTTTGCATGAGAGCACGCAGCGATTCATGAAGATATGCATTGCTGCCGTAGAACAGAGGACTGGGCACATTCAATCAAATATTGGAAATATTGGATGTGTTTTATTATAGAAATGCACCCTTTAACTGATCCCGAGTGTGGGGCAGAACGGAACACAAACTGATAGTAGCTTTCGCTACGACAGTATACCAAATGGTTCTGTCGATAGAAAAAGAACTGGCAGACCAAAAACGGGTATCAACAGAGTGATGTATTTAGACTATTCGGGCATTGTTGTTCTCAGTTCCGCTCACGTTTTTTTTTTTAATTCATGATAAAATATAATTTTTTGGAAAATATTCTTGAAAAATATCCCCTCAGATTTTTCTCTTATTTGATCATTAAAACTACGTGCGCCTCTCTAATGTACTTAGAGAGAGAGCGACTTTGCACGTGCACTTTCTAATGAGACTTAGCGCTTCACTAGAGCTTTTTCAAAACTGAAAGAAATTGTTTTCCTCAAAACAAAAAAATTGTTTTTAATTATAATTACAATTAATCGAAGTTAATTCAATTTAAAAAACTCTATACCAAAAATTTCAATATTGCATAAATCTGAAAATTATAACGATTTTTTTTTTAATTTTTAAATTTACTTGTTATTGTACTGAAACCTACAATAAACCAATTTTCGTTTAAAAATGCCCCATGTTCCGCACCTCCTTATTGCTTCTGTGGCTCTAACCTTAGTACGATTTAAGATTTAGGGTTTTTTCATTGGCTCTTAAACAAGTCCTCTCCCTAGTCAACCAACCGGTTTCAAAGGCCACGTTACGGGTGGACTTCTTCTCATATATAAGTACATATATGTATGTGAAAACGGGCATTTCATATTGGGCGCTCTGGTAATTATGAATATGCTTTTTTGCCAGAATTTAAACTATCATTGGGGCCTTCCTAGCACTACTGCTTTCCAACAGGCTAGTCATATGTACGTAAGTTATGAGGCAGTGCGATACAATGCGGCGTAGTTAGGTGATATGCAGGGATGTGCGTGTGATTTAGCTGCTATATCAGTGTATCAGCCACGACCCCAATATTTAACTGTCGTTCTCTGTCCCAATTGGTAACAAGCAGCATTTGCACTACATCTGCTTTAGTATGTAAGTATGAATTAACGCATCGGCAAGTACAAATAAGACACCAACTCACACCACTGCCAAAACAAGCAGCTGTGATCATTAACTGCGCACTGAAAGGACTTGTCACCAACACCAGCACCAACACATGCACAAGGCCACAAAAGTGCATACATTTATTATAAGATATCTCACATGTGGAATTAAGGGTCTTGAAGTGAATGACGCTATTGAATTTTTATGGCATTGGTTTGAAGATTTTGCACATTTATTCGTTGGCAGTTGCTAACTAAGTTTAAATAACAGGAATCTATTAGTGTTGTGGTTTCATTGGATACAACTCCTTGAATATTCTATATAATTATTATATATATATACTATACCTTATTCTTCTTGATACTATATACGGGTATGTATTACAACGGTTCCAAAATACAGAAGGAAGAAAATGAAGAGTTTCGATAATTCTACTCTAACATCCCTCATATCTGCATAAGCCACTATTACTTTAAAAAACTTCTATCTCAAATATATAGGCACACTGATAGATGGAGGGATATAAAATAATATAATCGCTGCTTGCATCCATTGGTAGGTGTTTGTTCGAGCTCCTCTTCCTATTTGTGGTGTCGGTTTTGATGTTATTCCACAATTGGAGCGACCTACAGTTTTAACTCTGCAGGTTAAAAATCCTAATAAAAGTAGGGACGCTTAGTTATATTTCCAGAATAATTGGGAGTTATTTTTCGGAGTATAAACTGAGACTTAGAACCGTTAAATGAGTACATCGTACCAGCAAGGGTTCCCTAAGGATCAGATTAAGACCCCCCAATATTATGGAACTTAACGTACGATGGTGTTCTAAGTCTGGATATGTGGTACGTAGATGTAGCTGTGAAGCTACCAGTCGCGCATAATGCTATGTCGGTATAGCAGTACTTATGAGAGGCTTCCTTTCCATGAGCATCATCCCAAAAAAAATAAAAAAATTGTATGCCGCCTCTGAACGGCAGAGGAATTTTTTTATCAGAAGATTTTTGAAAGCAGAAATACAGTCGGAGGCTTACTTTGCCTGCTGAGGGTCGACGCATATTAGAAAAATACTTTTCCTATCATTTGGTGTTTCATGCCCGAGATTTTGAGTCTGGGTACTATGGAATGGTAGTCACACACGAACGCATTTGTCTACGGTGGATGCTTATTAGAAAAATGACTACTTATATTAAAAAAGGGAATAGTAGAATGAGGGAACATTCGAAGTGTTTCAATATTTGTCTGCACAAGATTTACTCAAAATATGTTCGGGTAGTTGCATTTTCAAAACAATGCCGGAAATCTTTCTTAATATAGATAAATTCGTTGAAACCTGGAAAGCAACCTCTATCGCCCCGTCTTTTAAAAGCAGGAATGAAAATAAACAGCCGCCCAATTTCCAAACTTTCTATAATTTCAAAGTTTGGGAGGTCGGATATTCATTTTTGGCAAGCTCTCTGTTCTTCGTTCACTGAGTGTTTGTTAAAGTGAACGAGGTACTCTGCAAGTATACAGATTAGCCCCTTCCTCGACCTCGGAAAATGTAGAAAGCCCAGCTTTGTCCCACATGCTTTTCTCACATCATTTCTCGGAATATCGCTTTTTCTTGGTACCCACTGAGGATTAACGTTGTACTTTTCAAGAGATTGCAGAGTTGTGGAATCCTTTTCTAATTAGCCATACAGCAGGTATGGTTACTGCTTGAGATGGATGCATAGTCTTTATCAAGCATATGCAATCTGTTAGATGCCGTACTGCCCATTGTGCTCAAGCTGCCCTAAGGCAATCGAAAGCGCGAAACACGTGACTTTCCATTGAGATCGCTTCGCACGAGAACTGGCAGTACTTGAATGGGTTTGGGAAACTCTCCTAGTCCTATCAGCCTCCTATGGGGCATGTGCTCAGTCAGTGCTAAGTGGGGCGGCTCGAGCGTTTGCTGGAAAAATAATACTACGGCTTCAATTCATTGAATGTGAGCGCAAGGCAGCTGCTGGACAGATAAAGACAAACACAAACACTTGAGTGAATCATTCACATTCATAAATAATCGAAAATATCCCGATGTTCCATTTCTCCCAAAACCATTTATTACAACAGTGGGAGGAGTGGATACTGTCGTTGGCGTGAAATCTCCATACGTCCACAAGAGAGGAACCAGGGCGCAGGTACTTGGTTGTGTCAATATATATAAACGCGGCTCCACCTTGATGAAATGCTTACAGTGCTCCCAGGGTGGAAATCAGCCGAGGAGAAGGAACGTTATAGTGTTAGTGGGAGTATACCCACATACTACTGGCGCGACGGTGCCGTTGATGATGTTTCCGACATTTTGATTTTAACCTTCTACCACAAAAAAAAAAGAAACCTGTTAGATGTTTTTATGTGGTTTGTCCAGAAATATCTCTTCCGTTACTTGAAGTCCCGGGTGAACAGTTCTCCTAGTTGGATAGAATGGGCTGAAATTGGGTAGAAAATTTCGCTGAGCTGTGTCTTCGTCATTTGCAGTCCAAATTGGAAAATCCAAATTGTGTAACGACGGCTTGTGGAAATTTCTAAAATTTGTATGACAAATAAAAGACACAACTAAAGAAAGAAATGCACGCTCTAAACATGAACCACCCTTGTGCGTCTACATTGGTAGATGCCGACGTTGCAGCCAAGCATTCTAATATCAAGTTTTCTGACGATTATCGGCAAACTGCTTAATTTGAAATATTTCCCAAATATTTGCGGTTTAGGCACCCTTGATGTGTAGACAAGTGTACATATGCACACATATATGTATGGCGTCAGATTATTGTTTGAATATATTTGTACTCCTACATAGAGTATTCAGTGCGGTTGTTAATCCCAAAGGATACAGTAGCCAAAATTGGTATTTTCAACTATTTGGCTAATGAAGAAAAAAAGACGAATTGTTCAATGCGGCTGTTAAAAAATGTTTATTAGTCATCAGCAGCCTCATCAAAGAGCATCCTTTTCAACGCAGAAAATACTTACACATTTCTTCTGTTTAGCCTTCTTTTTGCCTTGCACAACCATTCACCCTCCTTCTCGCCGCAGTTATCCAAAGTAAACGAAAAGTTTTCAATTACAGCGCCAATGGCGCGTCATCGTTCTACCAAAAGGGTATCGCTCGTTAAGTGAAAGGAGAAGAAGAGCCAAAATAGACGAAACGTGGCGAAAGGAAGGGGGCGTGGCTGATGAATAATAATTTCGCAGAATCGATTGACGACGATTTGGCGACCAGCTCATCGCAACATCTGATCTGTGGGGTAGCAAACATCAGACAATCCAGCTAATTTCGACTGCCACCACAGATACTTGCTTACCAAAAGAAAACAGCTAAAGTTAGCTTACTTTAATACCCCATGCCATTATTGATTTGCCGACAACTTTTTCAATGAACCCAAAATGCAAATCCAATAAAAATGAGCAAAGCATTTAATACACAGAGCAGAGTATGGCAGATGAAGGGATGGTAAAGGGCAAGCAGGAACTAGAACGGAAGTGAGTTTGAAACGGCATAAAACTCCCAAAAAATACATAAATGCGTGTGCATATACCTATATGTATGCGAGTATATGTGTGGCTTGTACTGGTTTGCTGAAAATGACGATTACTACGATTTAACGATGGGACAGTTGAATTTCGATGATGTTGATGCTAGCGCACAGCAATTCGCTTGGTTGCCAGGCTGGCTTTTGTCCTATACATTTGTACGAGTGCATATGCAAGTATATGTACATATGTATGCGAAGCGTTGTACTGCGAACATCGCCTGCTCCTTTAACCGGGGTGTCGAAGTTTTTGCTACGTATTGCAGAAATGCCGGAAACTCGTACAACTCGAATAATTTTTCAGTATATTTGTACTTGTGTCTGCGTGTTTGTGCAAATATGTGTATGTGCCAACAAAGGGGGATTTGTTCAGAGTAAATTAAAATAGACTTTGCCTCTAAGCAATGAAAGCGTTTCAATTATAAAATTGGCTTTCATGCCGGCGTAATTCAATTGGGAGCAAACGGCAAAGCCGACAAACTGCAGAAGAAGAAGAAAAAGACGAGAAAGAGAAAGAGAAGAAAACGAAGACGAATGAACAGAAAAGTTTATAAATGTGAAGTGAAAGCAAAACGGCGTGAGGGAGCAAAACGTAAAGTGAGGCGGTCGACAGTAGCAAAATGGTTCAAGTGCCATGAGAAAGACCAAAGTCGATAGAAAGCAACGAAAGCAACGCAACAGAGGATGTGGTAGCGGAAGTGACAGAAAATTGCCAAAAGTTGCCGAAACAACAAGAAACAGTGAAAGCAAAAAGAATAGGAACAATGTACGGCCGAGTTTTTGGTGAAATTGGGACAAGTGCCGTTACCCCTACTTGTTTTTTTTTTGTTTTTTGTTTTTTTTTTTAATATATATTATATGTATGTATGTGTGCGTACTGTAGTAGGACTCCGCCTGCATGTTGAGTGCTGGACGCCATTTTTCGCTTGTTTCTGGTTATTTTTATTCGCGTAGCGCTGCGTAAAAGTTCTTCCTCGAAGTTTCCTTTTATCTGAAACTTTATAACAAAATGCGGCGGCCATACTCACACATGTGCATAAAATTGCAGGCAATGTATAAGTTTTCTAAGGGCACATATTAAGAAATAACTATACGTTCGTTGATGCTGGTACACGGATGTATGTATGTACCCTTCATGCACGAATGTGTATGTGCATGCATTTAAGTAGATGCCATTTAGCACTCAACCGCAGAATCGCGGCTGATTTTATTAAAACACTTTACGTTGTTTTGCGTTTGTGTATCCAATTTCATGGAAGTGGTTCTAGGTTGTCTGCGAGAATATAAATAAAGTTGTTTAATGTTAAAAGTTGTATCAGTACAGAACACAATAAGCACATACGGCCTCGCAAAAAGGGGGGCATAGCTTCAAGGAGCTTGGGGAAGCTTTGGATACACCATAATTTATACAGACTTTTAACTGAGGGGAATGCTTTGATAGTCAACTTAAAATCCAATAGCAATCCAATTTTTGATTATAAACACCGAGTAAGTAGCCCTGATACTGTACTTCTAATCGATGAACATTTTTACTTGTTGCTAAAACACTGAGCGAACGTTTGCCACTCGCAACCGAAATGGCTAAATTGCAAAATAGTCTCATTGACAAGTTTACTGAAAATAAATTTAATCCTTCGCATTGCACGCTTGAAATTATTCTTCTTTTCTGTACTTTAAGCAAGATAAATCGTTTAAATTTTTCGCCTAATTTTAATCAGACTTCTACTTTACGACGTGCAGTAAAATTCTAATAGATTTTTTGACCCACATGAACAAACTGATATGTATTTCAGATACATAAATTTCATATTTTAAAAACTTTTCGCAATCATCTATTTAAAATTGTTGATACTCTCTTCACCAAGTTGAGATCCTTTCGTAAGCTACGAAGTTGAACTAATTCGTTTTCGATGATATTTCTGCTCACTTTTTTTTATTATTATACGATGAATTCCAAATGATGTTCCTAAGGTTTATAGAATATTTTATAGAACAGGCAGAGGTCACACGAACCTCCGGCGAGCGATAACATTTTTTTAATTTATTTTTTTTTGCTAAACGTTGTTGAGAAATATTTGTTCAAAAGGTATATTTTATTCTAAAAAATTACAAAACGAGATATTCGCTGTTCGTATTTGAATATTTTGCACATATCTTGAAAAGTTAATGGAATTGCAACTACGAAACCTTCAGGAATTACTGAGCATATCTCAGCTATTAAGGACAAAAATCGGAAAGCAATCTGAAGGGGGTGGTCTTCAAACATTTGCTAAATTTTTTTTTAGAAAAATTTAATTTAAAAAAAAAACAAAAAAATATTCCAAAACATTTTTTAGAAAAATTTAATTAAAAAAAAAAAACAAAAAAATATTCCAAAACATATAATTTTTTTTCCAAAAACTAATTTTTAAGAAGTATATATGTATCCCAAAAAATTAAACAAGTTTTTTAAAAAAATTTTATTTAAAAAAAATTCCAAAATATATTTTTTAAGAACTATATTTTATTCTAAAATGTTAAAAAAGTTTCTCAAAATTTTTTATAACATTTAAATAATAAAACAAAATTAAAATATTTTTTTTTCTAAAATACATAATTATTTTTCAAAAACTTATTTTTAAGGTATATACATATATCCAAAAAATTAAACAAAAAAAAATTTACAAAAATTAAATAAAAAAAAATCCAAAAAATTAGAAATAAAAAAATTGTATTCCAAAATAAATACAAATTAATACAAAAAAAAAAAAATTTCCACAAAATAACAAAAAATGTATTCCAAAAAATTTAATTTTTTTTCCAAAAATAATTTTTTTAAGAAGTATATTTTATAATAAAAAAATTAAAAAAATGGTAGAATAAATGAAAAAATTTCACTCTATAAACAAAAATTTTGAACATAGAGTAAATCTCAAAATGATTAATTTTTTTCAGAATTGTTTTTGTTTGAGAGTTCACTTCTTACTAGACCTCAAGCCTACATTTGTATAAAAAAATTTTGAGGAAACTGTTGAAAATACTTGAATCCCTTCACAGGGAATCGCTAATTATTGATTTTGCGGGGCACTCTTTAGAAACATCGGTAGTTTTTTTAGCTGCATGAGAAATATCCATATCGATGACTATGGTTTGACAGCTGAGAATGGAAAACTTGTTTGACATTTCGGTTCAGCAAGGGTTGGCAAATCATCATGAATCGTTTAACGACAGAGCAACATTTCCATGTTGCAGAAATTTGCTTTGAAAAAATAAATCTGTGGACGAAATTCATAGAATACTGGCGGTATCATCGATCGTGATTCCTTTCGAAATGAGGAAGGAGCTGCCGTTGCAGTGAATGGCGAGTGCTATTGAGCTATGCTGACTGAATTTTTGCTTCCAAAAATGAATCATGAAACATCGACGACATTTGGTTCCAAGAATACGGCACAACTTTCCATATAGCGCGCTTATCAATCGATTTATTGGACTGATCGAATGGACCATGTAACTCGTCGCGTCCAAATACCACATTCGAAAATAAATATCTTGCAATTATCTACCACTTAAAAACAAAGTCATTCCAACAATATTTCTGTTTTTTATTATCATTTTAAATTCCCAAGCGCTTAAAAAAAATACCCGAAATAAGTTTATAAAGAGCCTACCATTTATGAAATTTTACGCTCGTCGGATTTAAAGAACTTTTTTTTATAATGACTTCTGAAGTACAAATTCAAATACGTACAGCGAAACAGTAAAAAATACAGCTTAAACGAACCCCCAGCCTACAACTCTATATTCAAGGTGGTGCAAAATAAATCATCCAATTTTTGTTTAAATAATTTTTTTATTAAATTTACGTGCTCCACTGTTTGTCTGTTTGTATACTGCAGCTGTCTAGTTCTCAAGTGCCAATTATGATTGACGTACGAAGGCATTTGCGAAAATTATAAACCTTCTGATGGGGTGACTAGCGTCCCCTTGTACTTGTTAAAACGCTGGAATAGTCCTTTTTACTCATTCCCTGATACGCTTCGACTTTTAAAATAATATAATAATCTTGATTGATATCACAATTCTAACCGACAATAGAGTTTTGAAAACATAGAGATATAAGCATTGCCTGCAACGTTGCTCGATAAATTAGAGTCGTAACTTATTTTATTTACAATATTTGGCACTTTAAGAAAATCCTTTTTTTCAAAATCCAGGCTTAAGCTGAAACTTCCGTTTGGCTTAATATTTCGTATTCAGTAGCCTTAACGGCCATATGTTCATTTCTGAGAGAGCATCAGAAGCTCAGTGTTCTTCGAAGATCGAGTGTTGGCTAAAGCGATGGATGAGTAATCCACCTAGTGCTAGGTTCAATCTTCTCTTGAACTTGTGAAAACAATCCTGTCTCAGACCTTTTTTTCGCGTACTTCATTTTTCGAAACTCTGCGATATTGAAGATATTGTATAATAATAATCTTTGGCATTCTCGAGCACATTCCGAACTGAGTGCCTTCACCGTGTACAAGAATATGGAAAGTGGTCTTTCATGCTCCCAGTTTTACTACTACGTCAATTAAAATAACCGATCGGCTACATAAATGAATATTTACTTAGATACTTTTTGTTTTTTTCATCACTAAATTGATAGTGAAACTGTCGACAGCCATTCGTTTTTTAATAATTAAACCTTTTGTGATATGCATTGAAGCTGTATGAGTAAAATTAAATAAATCAAATATTTTAATTGTATATTTTTACAGTTAACTTGGAATTCAAAATGTTTTTCTTTAATTTTTTTTAACTCACACAGCATACCTCAACATTACAATGAAATTATTCCGCACAAATGAAGTTTGGCTGCTGATAGGCATGTACATATGTATGTATGTATGTATGTGAATGCATGAGTATGTTGGTAGGTGACGCAGCACCGGCAACAGCTGGTCCAACAACACTCTAAGGCTTGCGGGCAAACAACCGCAGCACCCAGCTTCCAATGAATCGACAATGAAACCAAACCGAGAGCGGGCAGCCAGGCAAAGAGTTTAAATAAATTTGCGAATATTGGGCAGAAGCCAGCAAAGTGAGCCCAAAGTGGAGCAAAAAATGTAGAACCCGTAAAAGGCAGAATTCTCTCTGTCTCGCATTCTGCCCTTTAAGGCAGGAATGGTTGTAGAAGCTTGAGGGATCGCAAACTAACTTGGCTGCTGCCACATTCGTAGCCCCAACTGTTGTCCCCATTGCCGCTGCACTGTGGCCGTTCAGTCTGTTCATGCTGTTTCTTTGGTTGTATGCCCAGTTGGCTGTTCGGTCGCCGGGTCGCTTGGTTGCTCGATTGCTCGCTCGCTAGGTTGTTGAACACTTTTTTGTACTTCCGTTTGCACTTCCCTTCATTTCCGTTTTTTGTCTCTTCCTCAACTTAGTATCGGGTTTGAGTACATCATTTTTTGTTTCTACCTTACTGTTGTTGCCGTTCGTTATTATTGCTGCTATTGCTGGTTTTTTACTAAGTTCTTTTGGAAGACTTCCGCCGCCACTTCCGCCACTCCGTTATACAACGGGTAGCAGCGCTGCTCGCCGGCAAATTTAAAATGACAAATTCATTTGAGCATCGAACACTTTGTGCCAAAGAAGAAATGAATAATTTAACTTGGCAATGATACATTGTTGGGGGAGGTCGGTAGTTAGAGGACGAGAGCGGTTAGCGCATGTTGACGTCGAAGTCGATGCTCTGAATGAAATGGATAGTTGTTCGCTGGTGTTGCTGCTGAGTTTTTTCCATATAGTTAGTTGTAAGGCATCAATGAGGTAAACGTTGCATCAGCATTTGAATGAGGACAACGGTAAGCGGTGTCTGCATTGTTGCTGCATTGAGAAATTGCAAAGTAAGGCATCCGTTTCCGTTTGCCATTTTGTATCGCCTCGGAAAACAGGACCAACGACAATTGATCACCACCAACAAACAATAAACAACAACTAACAATACAAGAAAAATATATACAACTTCCACATGCACCACCTAGTGATATGCATAAAGTGGAAATAAAGAAAAAAGTGAATGGCATTGGTACGCAAAATGCACGTTTTTGCTGGAATGGAATCCCAGTTTTAAAGTGAATTGCGTGTGAGCGAAATGAAATTAAAAGCAAATAGAGATGAATGGGTGATGAACAGAAGATTTTTCAACAAGATTTTCAAATTTAGCACAGAGTTTAAGCAATTAAGCTCTCAGAATAAATGGCAGGTAAAAGGACACCGTCCATTATGGTGTCATTTTTCATTTTCGGGAGAAGGAGAAATGAAGTGGAAAAAAGTACCTACGCGGTGATGAGCACGCAGATGATATTCTAAAACGTATTGGGTAAGAGAATAAGTTTCCGTCCAAAGTTACGAATTATTTATATAATTTAATAATACAATATGCTATGTAAATTATGTGCCTTTGGAAGTAACAACTATACTCCCAGTTTGCGATGCTCTCGTAAGAAGTGAACCGCTCTCCAATAAGGTCTGACTGTATTTATCGGAACAGATGGTAATCCGAAGGTGCAATGTCTGGGGTATATGGCGAATTGGGCAAATATACTATATATATATTATACAATATATAAATACTTCAAGACCGATGGGGTCTGGCGTTGTCACGCAGCAAAGTCAGTTTATCATGTCTACCGTTCCATTCCGACCGCTTTTCTTTGAGAAGTCGATTCAAACGCATTAGCTGTAGTGGGTAACGATCGCCAGTGATGGGTTTAGATTAAGCAGTTCATAATAGATGAAGGGTGTCACCATCCAAGGGTAATCCCACCAAATTTACAACATAACCTTTGAATGATGAATATTTTTTCGCTGTCGATGAACCTGGTTCATCTGGCAGGCTTGAACATTTTCCATGCCTAAGGTTAATCATAATAGATACATTTTTCATCGGCAGTGACGATGCGATGCAGAAAATCTTTTCTTTTCTACCGCTCAAGAAGCATCTCACACGTCATCAAACGTCTCTCGATATTCCTCTCCTTCAATTGATGTGGGATCCAGTTACCTGCTTTATGCACCATTCCCATCGCGCGCAAACGTTTACCGACGGTTGATTTGTCAACATCCAACTCTTTAGACATATCATCAAGGATTCGACATGCGTCTTCATCCAATAATCGTTGTAGTTGAGTATCTTTGAATTTCTTCAGTACCCCTTCGCGATCCGAAATTGCCACTTTGGAAGCATCGAAACCACTCTTTACAAGTTGTATTTGTTAGAGCGTGATTACCGTAAATATTGATCAATATGACACGTTTCCGCTTCACTTTTCTTTAAAAGGTAATAATGAAGCATAACTTCCCGCAAATGCGGTTTTTTCGGGACAAGCGAAGGCATTTTTGACGTCAGATAAAAAAGGATTTTTACGCTTCAAACGAATGTCAACTACTGCGATCGAGACCTCACATATACACCTTCAGTATATATAGGGGTTTCAGTAAGAGCGCTTCAACTTTTGAACTTTTTTGAATAAAACACAAACGGTTTGACTTTTTTAACTAATTTTTTTTTTATTATCGAGTTTGAACATATACATTTAAGTATGAAATTCAATTTCTTTTGCATGACCACCGCGTGCACGTTTTACGAAGTCCAATCGTTGAACCCAATTTTCGACCACTCTTTTGCATAAATCGGCCGAAATTCCAGCAATTTCGCGTTCAATATTGCCTCTGAGCTCACAAATCGTCGACGGCTTGTTACTGTAGATCAATGACTTCACATAACCCCAAAACGAGACGGCTTGTTAAATGGACCGTAAAATGGCCGTAATGCTCTTAAAGTAGCAGCAACAGAACGATTATTTTCATAAAAAATTTGCACGATTTGCAATCGTTGCTCAAGTGTGTAGCGTTCCATGATGAAATGTATACTAATGAAGTTTACAAATCACAAGCGAAAAATAAAAAATATTGCGTCGTTCGCCCTCCCTATCGGAAAAAAGTTGAAGAGCACCTATTGAATAACCCTATATCTAAAAATAGTATCAGCAGCGATACCTCTTTTACGAGGGCGGAAACTTATTCCCATACTATTTCCATGAAAATGAAAAACTGCTCGCCATAAAAGTTTTCTTAAACTTTCATCGTAATTAATTCCACAAAAGAACGCATTTGATGCTCGTAAGTGAGGAGGCAAACACTTAGCTCCATTATTGTTATTATTCGATAGCGCACCGGCTGGGAACGCAAAGTGCAGAAACCAAAAAGTACCGTTAGGGTCGATTAAGCTTTATTTCTGGCCATGCCAGCGAGTCCTCAGCTATCGTAAATTCATCGTATAAGCTTCGCCTCACTGAATCTTTTAGTCGACCTACTGCTTGAGCCTTGTGGATTCCAGTCTAATGACATTCTGCTAATGTCAGTAGTAGGTTTTCGCATACCACGACCAATGCATCTTCATTTACGGCCGCGAATCTCAATTTCGACCGGCCTTTGCATATCGCGGGTGAGGATCCTAGCATTTGACATCGATTTATCGGGCCGCCATATGCGGGATGGATGTAAGACAGCTTTGTTTTCGTGGTTAACTTTTTGGATACCTTAGAGTGAGGCAAATAATGCTATATGTTTAATTGTTCTTCATTAAATATCAGGCGCAATGTCACCGTCAGGGGTTATTTAGGCAAATTTGTTGATATCTTCAATGGATTATCCGTACAACGTGAATGCGCTAGGTCTAGAACCATTAACGGCCATTGACTTTGTCTTTCCAAAGTTTATACGCAGCTCAACGAGTTCTGCATGCGAAGCTACATCGTTGAGCTTGCGCTCCATATGCCCCCTTTGTTGCAATAAAGCAGCACAAGTATAATCGAGACTATGTAAATGTTCAATACTGATTGAATCTGAAATAATCCCTCTGCCAGGTTGAGCGTCAAGGGCTTTGCTAATCATCATCAATTACGATCAGCAACAAAAGCGGCACAGAATGCAGCCATGTTTCAATCAGGCAACTGGTTCAATGGGGTTGGATAATGCATCGTGGTGCAGCATTTTACATTGACATTTTGAATATTGTGCATGTATTATATTTACCAATTTATCTGAGACTCCTTTACGCCGCAGTGCGCTCCAGATACTTTGATGTTGTAGTCAAGAAAAAGCTTTTTCAAAATCGGCGAAATCTGAGGTACAGCATTTTTGCATTTCGACGATTTGCTTTGAAATCATCCGGAGGATAGCTATTTGTTATACCCACGATCTTCTGAGTCTAAAATCAACTTTCTGCCTGCGTAATGTAAAGGGTGTTTTTTTAGAGGTTAGGTTTTCAAGATGAAATAAAACGTATATAATTTAATGTTATGGCCAAGACTTTAGCTTAATTATAAAGATAAGGGTTTGCCATTATGTTTTAAAAATGATTTCGAGCAAGCTGGCTCGAATAAATTCCAGCCGAGAGGCCCAATTTTCGACCACTTTTTGCAGCAATTGAGGCCGTATGTCAGCAATAACGCGCCGAATATTCTCTTCCAAGACGTCAATCGTCTCGGGCTTATCTGCGTAGACAAGCGACTTCACATAGCCCCACAAGAAATAGTCCAGCGGTGTTATATTGCACGATCTTGGAGGCCACGCCACAGGTCCATGGCGCGAGATAATGCGCTCACCAAAAGTTTCCTTCAATAAATCGATTGTTGCGTTGGCTGTATGGCATGTAGCGCCGTCTTGTTGGAACCAAAGGTCGTCCACATCAACATCGTCCAATTCAGGCACGAAAAAGCCATTAATCATGGCTCTATAGCGCTCTCCATTGACTGTAACATTATGGCCGGCTTCATTTTTAAAGAAATATGGCTTGTGGATTATGTTCACTCCAAATGCGACAAGTTTGCTTATTGACATACCCATTCAACCAAAAGTGAGCTTCATCGCTGAACAAAAACCATTATTTTCGAACCGCGCGAACCGAACCATTATTTTCGTAATAAATTTGCACGATTTGCAAACGTTGTTCAGGTGTAAGTCTATTCATTATGAAATGGCAAACCAAACTGAGCATAAATCAAGTGACAGCTGTCAAAAAGACCATCTACGAAAAAAGTAGTGCCAACTTGAAAACCTAACCTCTAAAAAAACACCCTTTACAATCGGTTTTGTTATTCGCTTTAATTAATTTGTTAATTAATTATGTAGCTGGGAGTTACCAAATTCGAGAATTATGAAAGATGTACAGTTAAAATGATCAATTTAAAAAGTGAATGTCCTAAAGCAGTCTTGCGCGTTAGCTGGCTAAGTGTGCCCAGTTTTGATAACATTTTCACCTTATCTGTTTCTAGTATATATAAAAATACAAATAGTCTATTTAATTCTCTAAAAAAAGAGGATGTTTTAAACAAATATCCTTCCTTCGCCGCCCTTCTCTTCCGAGCGCTAATCTCCTATTATGTTTACTCTTCAGTGACCCTACAATAATCTACAAAAATATTATATCATCCCCGCTTCCCCCTAGGTAGCTTCCAACGTTAAGAAATTAATAAGCACTCGCACACATTGCAGGTGATGACTGTGAAAATATTTGCACATAATAAATCTTCAACTTTCATCAAAATTGTTTTACTAAACAAAAAGTGTTCACAAAAAAAAAAACAAATACACAAAAAAAAAAACACAGAGCAGCAATAAAACCATAATAAAGCCACGGTGCCCCCCAGCAGCTTCAGGTTTCATTTAGGGGACTTTTTAAGCTTCTTTTTTTAATATGAAAAAGTCCGAAGATAAAAGTGAAAAACACTGAATCACTGAACTCCTACTGTTGCGATGGGGTGGTGCAATTACTGCGTAACCAGAAAAAATTGAGCGCGTTTTCTGTCACCATTAGCATAAACATTAATGCGAGGAGCATATGAATGAATGAAGGAATGAATGAATCAGTGGGTGGATGAAGAATGGACGAATAGCGCAGGGACAGATATATTTTTTGTTTATGTTTGTGTAATGGCATCTAAATCTCGGCGCTGTAGGGCCTCCTACTGCTACGACGTAATTTCAGCACCAGTGATCGTTGGTCGTTTGGCAAAAGTGCGTTAGGCCATTTCGTTCCATTGCAGCTGTGTGATTCGACAATTTTTCAGTTCTTTTCCGTTATGACCGCAACAGACGGGTGGATAGGATAGAAGGTATATGGCAGGGAGTGAGTTGCCGCAGGGCATACTCGCATCGCATAAAAACGAGCAGGTTGCCACTCATACTGAAAATAGAACCTAAAATTGTGAGCATGAAATACCGGCTTTACATGGACACTGTGTCGTCGCGCCAACAGAACAATACGCCATAATATGAAATTTATAGCGTTTATTATTAAAATGAAATTTGAACTTTCAACTCCATAACGGTGCAACACAGACGAGGATGGGGAGAGGATGGCCATAGATAAAAATAGGGAGATGTGATTGTTGAATTGCCGACAAACTGTATGCCTGTGTTACCGTTTGTGCAGAGTGTAGAGTAGCTGACGGCCACATTGGTCGACCGGTTGATTTCGTAACGATATTGTTGCATGGCGACCAGCGACCGGGTCGTATGAGCAACATTGCTGATGTTTAAATTGGAGATGTGAAACTGATATGGCACAAGCTGTTAGTAGTAGGAGGGGAAAATATGTAGGATAAAAAGGGAGAAATATTTTAAATTCAAAACAAAAATTTGAGGCATACAGTTGAAAAGTATTAATCTGTTGTAATATGACATTAGAGGGACGTAATGACAATAATACTGCAGAAGTGATACTCTTGAATTTATAACCCATTCGATACGGTGACTGCATTATTATTGCTACGGGCTGGTAATTGCAGATTTGAGTATTTCACGTATATAAAAATGTGTGCGTAGAGTTTTTTTCACGGATGCTGGGGATTGGTAGGCGTCCATTACAGCTTACGGAAAGTTCTTCCCATAACGCCAATGTGAAACAAAGGACTTCGGGACAATACCACAACTGAAGTTATTGTATTGGGTTTTTAATTTTTATCATAGCATATACTTATACATATAGACTGCGTGAAATGTCTATACCACTAGGACTTATTGATAAAAACATTTCATCAACATTTCAAACCTCTTAACCAGAATTTTTAGAAAAACTGCGAGTATCCAGTTTTATAATCCGAAATTTCGCTTTCTAGCAGCCTTCGGTATTTTCTCTATAAAACGGACACTTTTTTATATGAAAGAAAGCATCCGACATCGTGAGCAAACTCGGAAATTCAATAGACTGTACAACTGCTTTCTCAGAAAAATTCTTGAAATTCTAGTTAAAATGTTGGATGGTTTGATGAACTTTTGAAACATTTGGTACAAATTGGAAATATTGCGTTACATGATTTTTGTTGTAGTATGAACTATAATTAAAAAAAAAAGTGGGTTACGTTAGGTGAAGTGGCTGTTCTTCGCTGCTCACAGGCCAGTTAGAGGCTCCTTGTGATACCACCGGAACTATCTTATTCTTACTCTACTTGGTTCTCTCTACGCCACTGCGTAGCTAGTTTGAGATTCGCAATATCCGCAATGTTGTTCAGAAAAGCGAAACCGATCAATCCCAACCGTCTTCTACACAGAGCCATGCACCCATATAAAAGGTGTTCGACTGTCTCTGCCTCTTCTATATCCTGACAGCCTCTGCAGTAGTCATTGGATTGTGTCCCTAATCTACTGACACATCTTCCTATTGGGCAGTACCCATACACCTTCCACGATTCTAAGATCCTTCCTTCCCCAGCATTAATTTTAGTAGACTCGTAGTGGGACCAATATTTCATTCGAGCCGGCATTATGTCGGCCTTGTTTTGACTAATTTGGAACGGGAAGCCCAATCTAGCTAACTCATCTGCCTTCCATTTACATTTAATGTTACTATGTCCTGGCACCCAGAGTAGAAAAATACTTTGCAAGTATTTTTAATAATTTTAAACACTGTCTCAAACAAGTTTTATTTATATTTTCTGTGATTGCCAAGATTTCGGCTTGGAATTGCTGCCTATAGTTTCGGAAAATACACCACCTCCCACTTGATCATTGAGTCTTGAGCCATAAGTAGATATACTGCCCCTATTTTCATTATTTATTATCCCATTGTTTCAGTCTTCTCTGGATGTAAAATGGATCGATAAGACCTGTCCAGGTATGTATTCACCGAGCCCCAAAAGTCAGTGGTGTTAGGAATACCAGGAAATATCCAGGAATAAAAATTGTAGAAAGAAAGAAAAAATATACAAATTTTGCACCGCGGTGTCGTATACACAGAAATCGTAGGGGTAGGAACTTATATTGGTTAGGGCAAGGTACTAAACAAAGAGTTGCCATCTTTCAAAAAACGAATAACTTACGGAATCATGTTTATTGAGACTTTTTCTGCTTTTGGTTCATACTATTATCTCCTTAAATATTGTTTTTTAAGCCGGTATAAATATAATAATAAGATTTTTTCACATTGTAAGAAGTTTGTAGAAGTAAAAAGGTCTGCAAAGTTTGTATGTTATTTTTATCCAGGTTAGGTGAAAAGTAGGAAACAGGAAATATAAAATTCCAAATATAGCTCCTCCGACTCTAGGTGGAACGGCACCATTTAGTGATGAGGCCCGTTACTTAGGTCTAATACTAGTCCGAAAGCTAACTTGGAAGGCAAATGTCGAAGATAGAGTAAAAAGGGCGACAATAGCACTATACTCTTGTAAACAGCTGATAGGACTAAGTTGGGGTCTCTCCCCATCTATCGTATACTGGCTTTACACGGCAATTGTCAGACCAATCCTAACATACGGCACATTAGTATGGTGGCCAGCTTTCGATAAATTGTACATTAAAAGAACCATGGCACACGTACAAAGAATGACCAGTCTTTGCATCTGCGGGGCCCTCAGAACCACACCCACAGATGCACTAAATATTATTCTTAACATTCTACCAATAGAGCAGTACGGTAGGCAAACAGCTGCCAAAGCAACTCTCAGACTAAGAGAAATCGGCCTACTCAGAACGTACCAAAGAGGGCACTCCTCAATTTTAGAACAATTCCCCTGCATTCCCAGCACAACGGATTTCTGTAGGACCAAGGACATCAATTTTAATAAATCCTTTGTCACAGTATTTCCTTCCAAAGAGGAATGGGATAACGGGCTCATTGTTAAGCTAAATGACTTAAACATCTACACAGATGGCTTAAAACTGGACAACAAAGTAGGTGGAGGGGTCTACTCCGACAAACTCGGAGTATGCCAATCATTTCGCTTACCTGATCATTGCATTGTATTTCAGGCGGAAGTCACTGTCATAAAAGAGGGACTTAAAGAAATAAAAACGAGAGTATTATCCACAAATGAAGTCTTCATTTACTCGGACAGTCAAGCATTGTAAGGCGGATGAACTTGCAAGAACCGGTACAACGCTCGATCTCGAACCGGATAAGGCGCTGATACCCACGCCCATAGCCACTTGTAAATAACTTATAGACAGGGAAACCATCAAAAAGGTAAATACAAGCTGGCAAAACCTCACAACATGCGAACTAAGCAGACAGACATGGCCGAACTGGAACAGCGGTCGATCGAAGATCTTGCTAAGATTCAACAGAGAATCTATAAGAAAAATGATAGGTGTATTAACTGGTCATTGTTTAAGAGGCAGCCACGCTAGAAGGTTAGGACTTCCGTACTTCGATTTCTGTAGAAGCTGTCTTAATACAGAAGAAGAGGAAACAGTCAGACACCTTTTATGTGAGTGTGAAAACCTAGCTATGAGAAGGCGGCGCACTCTTGATACAGCATTTCTAACCGATGTAGCGGATATAGCCCATCTAAAACTAACGAAGCTCTGCTCGTTTATTAAAGCAACCGGATGGTTTGAAAAGGAACACGTAGAGTAAGGATAAGCTCCAGTGGTATCACAATGGACCTGCCGAAGGTCTAAGTGTGTCTTACGACAACCACCCTACCTACCTACCTACCTAGGTGAAAAGTAACAAAGTAACAAAGCCACATTTCAATTTTTTTATTAACTTAGGTTTTTTTATTGAATAAAATGAGACTTATTCCAATGATTCTCTAATAATTTTATATCCTCCATGTACTTATTTTTTGCAAGCTTTGAAAAATACTTTTCAATACTAAAGTAAAATAATAAAATAATATTCATAACTTAAATAATGAATAATAAAAACCGATGCAAATTATCACACACTATGCCATTTTATGTCACCAAATACATAGATAACACTAAACAGCGCTCTGAGTTTTCTTAGAAGGCAAGGACAACACCTTCAAATTAACCTAACCATAGCAACAACTAACAGTGAATAGTGACGGCTAAAAAAGTGTATATATAAATGTATGCACGCAGGTACGTACATAGTTTGGTGATGTGAAAATGAAAGGGTTGAATTTAATGTTCTCTCAAAAATTAATGGTACCGGGCCACCTCTAAACATGCGATGAGACAAATAATATGTCACTCCTCATTTCTGGGATAGAAAGCCAACTTTCTGCAGGCCTATGAAAAGCAATTAAAAAAACTCATTCCACACTAATGCAGACTTTTCAGAGAATAGTTTGATTTGTGGTGCCACTATGTATTCTATTTTTCACTACAGCGCTGTCGAAATACCTACAGCCCCGCGCAAGCCAAAGAACTTTTCACAAAACTCGACCAGATTAGCTCATCATACTAATTTATGTTTGGCCAAAGACTGAGCACAGACACCAATAAAGATCTCTTTTTGAGTTTGCAGAAACCAGTAATAGATTTATTCCTTGTTATCGAAGAGTAGAGTTTTATCTATATTGGCGCTGAGTTTGTCTTTCTTTTGTATGGTCGCTTTCGAAATACCTTAAGTACATTTGGTGGGCCAAAGTCGATCGCCCGACATTACCTCGAAAACAATTCGCTCATAACACATGGGCTGAAAGTTCCCGGACCTAACAAAGAAAGCACTTTTTTTGTTCAAAATTGGCTTTATTCATTAACGTAATTTCCATCAAGAACAACGCATTCATTTCAGCGCCACTTTGACATTTCAATACCACTTTTGTAGAACGATTTATCTTTTCCCTCAAAATAGGCCTCAGTTTCAGCGATAACCTCTTAATTCGAGCGAAATTTCTTACCGGCACTTTTTTGGGTCTGCGAACAACCAGTAGTCGCTGGGAGCCAAATTAAGCGAATACAGTGGATGTAGGATCAATTCGAAGTGCAATTCATGTAGTTTTACCATTCATGTAGTTTCACCAACATGCTCTTGTTTTTGGTCATCAGTGAGCAAACGGGCCCCCACTTTCTCATAGTAAATTGCTCACACAATATAAAGCCAATACGTTCTTTTGATATCTTTACGATGTCAGCTGGATGGATTTCTTTTATGCTTTCTGGTGTTACCGTCTCATTCGGGCGCCCACTGCGATGTACTAACTGAAAAAGAGGTGAATGCATTAAAACTCATGCCATTTATGTATTAGGCTCAGAACTTTTCAATCCATGAGTTTTTGTCATTATTGCTTTGTGGGACCAATTTATGACTATGTCTGTTTAAACTGCATTATTCTCGAGTTTCTCTAATTGTGCTAGCGCTTTGCATGTGCCCCCTTTGAATTTAAGAAACGCAAGGCGTACGCTACCATGAAGTTGCGTTCTCTGACTCTCAATAGCAGTTACTCTTTTCTCAAATTAATTGCCTCGCCCCATCTCTATTATGTCAGTCGTTATCGAAGTTATCGAACTTCCTTTTGACAATTTTTGCACGTCACTTTGCTTTGGTTTGCTGGTATTTATACGTAGCTGGGTAATTTTTCTATTGCGCAAAATTGAAGATAAGAAAGTCACAATTTACCAAGTGTAATACTCGTTATGGGATCTAAGGCAAACAAATTTTAAACAGATCTATTACGCAAACTTCATGATTGTGAGACCTCATGGTTGGCATGGCCAAATTAGACGAGAAGCAGGCAAAAGTGTGTTTACGATTGAAGTAACGGTCCATACCGGAGTCATTGTTGGTTAGCAATGCTCCACAGGTGGCATATGTACACAAGCTCTTTCTGCAGAAGTTGCCAAGACCGGAAAGACTGGAATCGGTCCACCACCACCTATATCTAGATATCCCAGCCTGCAGTATAAATTGACTCGAATAATAGGTGTATCGCTTTTTCGCCAGACTAACTAAGATAACCGACGTAACAGCACCATATCTTAATCAAGGTAAGGAACTCTAGCTAAAAGAATGTGGCCTGGCACCCACAGCGAATATTCAAAATATTTATATTTAAATTTGCAAAATATTTCGCCTTCTCAACCACACTTAGCTTCTGGGTATTGCTGCAACATTTGCCTGTACATACTTATGTTCCGCTTCCTCGCATCTGATGCCTGTTTAAATTGATCAAAATATGTCAATTTATAGTTTAAAATATAAAAGCAAAAGGTATTCCACTTGTTTACCCCCTATTGGCATGTCTGCTAAATATTTCGGAATTTATTTCACCTTTAAATCCCACAATCTCAGCCTTTCTTCAGTTTAAGCCTCCACCTACCAGTTGATCTCACTTACAAGCAGGTAAATACACGTCAGTCAGGAGCACGTTCAGCATACAACATCATCATATTCACTAGGCATCCTTGCGCCAAGGCATTGACAACGAGCCCATATTTTGAAAGCCAACGCACGCGTTTTCCATAAGCTTGGGATAAAACAACACAATCTCGTGGCAAAAATAACGGTGAAAGTAGAAATGTGAATTATGTGCATATACATATACACATACGCGTGTGAGTATGTGTGTTTGAGTGGCTTTTTATGGGCTTTTGCGTAGGTGTCTACATTCAAATGAGTGGCTTTGGGTAGCTACTGTTTAGCGCTGCGCTATGTCCCTCCTAGGGTGACTGACTGACTGACTGAAGTACTATATCTAGTTGGCTGCCGCCTGATTGTAGATGAAATATGATAATCGTAATGGCAAATTTGTGTTATGTGAAATAAATAAATGGCTTTGTTATTGCGAGTGGACTGAGTAATTGTCAACGCGGTTGTTCTTGCGTTGTGTTTTTGTTGCCGTTGATAACATCGCCGTTGGTGCTATTTTCAAGTGGATGAGCCATTTGAAGGCGCATCACCGTGGTATTTTGGCGAGCAGACATATATACATACATGCATATATACATATATACATATATACATGCATGCATACATAGATATGTATACAAAACAAAAACACAACCATAAATTGTGGACACCGCGTTGCATAAATTTGGGCACTTTTGGATGGCTCTATTTCATTGATCGCCTTTCAATGGAATGGCGCGTCATGGTTAGACAATTTTTGTTTGCATGTTGTGTGTTTATATTGCCCTTTGTTTGCGCCCGTGCTTTCTTTGAGCGAACCAATCTTGTTATTATACACAGCATATATGCACACACGCACTTACATACTTCTTTTAAAAATATTCTTAAAAGGTAACATCTTTTATTATTAAATGCTTTTTACAATGCCACTTTTGTTATTCATTTTCCTCGCTTATGGCCACATAAATCACACTGAATGGCACTTGATTGCTCTTGAACGGCTCTTATCTTCTGTACTGGGAAATCGAATAAAAATATAAAAAAATACGTACACTTGTGATACATTCTCTACAACTCAAGTCGCTGTCAATGGTGCGTCATAGGGAAGTGGAAGAATTTACGATGTGGGTTTTTTGTGTTTCAATTTTAATCCTTGATTATTATATTTTTAAAATTAATCTATTGCACAAAATAATGGCGGGAATCAGGCGGAGGGTTTGTAAAAATTTTCCCAATATTTAAAAAAAATAATAACAAGAAGAAAGCGAAAAGTAACATTTTTTAAGAGAGACAATTTTTTGATGAAAAAAATTAAGTCCGAATCACAATGGAGGAAATAAATATATTTTGTCGCTTGGAAATCCTTGATTATAATTTGATTTTGACTCGTCTTTAACAAATTTTTCTAAAATTTTTTCCAGCGTAGAAGTTTGCGTGTCTATAGATATAAAAGATTGCTGCAACATTCAATCGCCGTTATTTTTAAAAACACTCCCGCTCATTTTATTATGGACAAATATTCACTGTATTAAAGCTGCAGACAAAAATGTTAAGATAAAAAGACATTTGGTTGTAAACTGTTATTTGTTTTGTTTAGTTGTGGGTATAGTAATCATTATTTATAATTACTTAAAAAATGCGATGTGGAATGAGGTCACAAGAGATTATTTTGAGTTCGTGTGCCACTGAAGTAAATCGTGTTTAATATTTGCAGTTTTCCACATAGATATTTCAAATTTTGTTAATAACTGCTAACGTATCGGTGTACCGTACACACTACACAGCGTTCACGGTGCGCTTTAACTACGGCTGATATGCAGATACTTGTTCATCTAGTCAGTATAATGCTGGTTTACCTGAATGCTAATTAACAAAGCAAATCAAGCCTTCAACACAGAACAATCCTGTGCGAAAACATGCATCCTCCCCTAAATCTCTCCTCATGCAGCAGCTGTATTTGATAGGTTGGAGAAGAAACTGAAGCAGCAGAGAGACTCGAAAATTGAACAGTGGACTGCAGTAATGAACAAAAAAAAACATAGGCTCATGTGGATGACTGGTGAGCTGGCCGCTGAAGTGGCAAATTTGAAATTGGAAATTTGGAATTGTCTCTCGGAAGCAACGCAATTTCAACTGATTTCGTTATTAACGGAATCCTTCAAGTAGTTGGCGAGTATTTGCTTGAAATTCTTTTTAAAGGTTTGCAGCGCAGCTCAGCACAAACCTTCGCCTTTGCGTGATGTTTTCCGCCTGTGAAGTGCGAAAGACGTAGGACACAACACACAAGAATGCTTGTGCATTAGTAGTAAAGATGCCCTCTGCTAGTGACCGGAATCAACAACTAAAGTCCGTTGCGATATTATGCAAATCTAAAGAGAGATCACTAGCGCTCTCTGATGTTGATCTGCCTAATTGAAGTCACATACAGTGCCTACCTTTCGTTACAATATAGGTAATCGACAGTGTAACTTTTAATAGAACAGTTTAATGGCTTTGAAAACTGTTTTTGCCCCTTCCTCGGACTTCACATGGCAAGTTATTTTGTACCATCTAAACTTCCTCAAAATGTCCCTTTAATTTATCACACTAAAAAAATATGCAATTTTTTCAATTTATTAGAGCATAATCGTCAAGGGCCAAGAAGTATAACTTTACGTTTTAAAAGTCTATATTTTATATTGCAAATAAACGAACCTTAAGATAGTTTACGATAATGAGCTTCAGCGCTTAGTGTTTCAGAATTCGTGTGTGTTATATTTTTTTTAAATCGGTTTGATTCCCACCATTATTGTATAATTTTTTAAATTCAACTTCGGCATTATATCTAATTTTTTGATCAATGATTGTATATTTACAATATTTTGTTGTAGCATTGATGTCAAAATTTCTGGAATCAAATTTTTGATAATTTTGGACACGTTCAACCCTAAATATGGCAGGATAAAATATGTATACATATACTTAAATATAGTATAAATTATTTCACTTACTGGACAGTTTGGCGAACTCCTCTTTATAACAGAATTTGAATCTGTTAGGAACGATATCGAAAAAAATCGTTCCATACAAATTGACCCACACTTATATAGATATATATTTTTCGTGTACATCCGGTACTGGTAGGTATTTAGCCAAGCTCCGAGCTCCACAAAGCAGTGACCTACAGTTTTAATGCCTTCTGCGAACGACAGATGATTTTTTTATGAGGAGCTTTTTCGTGGGAGAAATGCCCTCGGAGGTTTGTCTTTGCCTGTCGAGTGGTGATCGTTATTAGAAGAAAATATTTCTAACATTTGGCGTTTCATGCTCGGGGTTTACCGTACCCTACTGGGTACTACCGAATTATAAACACTCGCAAACCGTTCGGCTACGGCGGCCGCCACGCTGGTTATACGACCTCCAAATTAAAACTTCATATTCGAGATGTGACCGAATAGATTAAGTATATGAGCACACCTTAAATATTATGTTTTATTTAAATTTGAGATTTTATAAAAACTGATACTAATTTTAGGTGCCTAAAATTAATTAAACCACTTTTCGAATATATTTTGTAGTATTTTTTTAAGTTTTAACGACTTTTTCTAGTTTATCATTCATTACTTTTCTCAATAAATTCAAAAATATTCCATTTCGTGGTCTGCCTGGTTGTGAAAAAAACGATTTAATAACAAATTGAAATTTTTAATTTCTACCGAAACTAAACATTGTAATGACAACTATGTGGCAACGCTATCGAAAAACTTAGTTATGGATAACAGTTTTCTTAGATACACTTGTTTTGTTACCCTATTACCATGTCTTCTAAAGGGTTTTTCAATAAGGGCGGGTAGATGTTGAAATGGAATAAAATGGTGTTTGCTGTGTGGCAAGTAGCGCCGTCCTGCTGGAACCACATGTCGTCTAGGTCCATATGGTTCAATATGGGCCATAAGAAATTGGTTATCATCGTAGTGTAGCGCTCGCTGTTGACGGTGACCGCCTCACCAACGTCGTTTTCAAAAAAGTACGGACCAATGACGCCGCCGGCCCAAAATCCACACCAAACTGTAACTTTTTGAGGATGCATTATCACCTGGTGAACCTCGTGTGGATTGGTGTCGTCCCATATACGGCAATTTTGTTTGTTAACACAGCCATTCATCCAAATGCGCCTCGTCACTAAAAATGATTTTTCGCCCAAAACTGGAGCTCTCTTCCAAACGATTCGAAGCCCAGTCAGCGAACAAATGGCGTTATCTATGGTCATCAACTTTGAGCTCCTGGGTCAGTTGGATCTTGTACGGGTGTAGGCCCAAGTCCCGACGCAAAATTCGCCAAATTGAAGTCTGCGAAAGGCCAAGTTCTTGTGCACGGCGAGGAATAGACTGCCTCGGGTTCTGCTGTGCACTTTCACGGACCGCGGCAATGTTCTCGGCTGATCTTGTGTTCCTTGAACGTACGGGTGTTGGCTGATTGTTTACTGACCCGGTCGTCTCAAATTTGGCCACCAAACGTTGAAGAGTCGACGTTGAAGGGCCACCACGTCTACCGAAAAATGGGCGCAATGCGCGCAACATTTGCGTTAATGAACACTCATTTTGATAATAAAGTTTTATCATTTGAACGCGCCAATTGAAAAACCCTTTATAAATAATTTGCTTGTAAGCTTTCGAAGAAGAAAAAAAAAAACATATTAAAAGTGGCCTAACCGATCTTAACTTAACTTGAAAAGTTGGGCTTGAGGGGATTTTTGAAGAGCATGGCTGAAAATATAGAAACAAAAATATGGCTTTCATATATTTTGCAAGTTTTATGCTGCTATACGTTGAGATTGTTGGAATCACTGTAGGCCTGTGCCCGTCGCCATAGAGTGTTTGGTATCAGATACGATATGCCAGCTGCTATTCAAATGTAAATACATACAAATAAACGTTTAAAAGCTGGTATTTGATTTTTTAAATTTTTTCGGTCAGAGAATTTGATTAGGAATTCACTACCAGAGCAAATTTGTTTGACCATCCGGAGTCAGATTAATCCGGCACCAACGGTTTTCCATGAACCGTCTGGTGTTCTTCATCGAACCACAAATGCATCTCCTCTAAAGCTAACGTTACTTGTAAAAAGATGTGAAGAGGAGCTGGTCTTAAAGCCGCAGGTGAAAAAATTAACATCAGAGCTGTGATCCAGAGACAAGCTATAATCAGTAATTTATCTAACGCTGTTATGGCGGTCTTCTGTAAAGTTTTTACCCACTAGGCTGAGATATGAGAAGGTATAAGCTAAGTTGGCTGCCACGATCACACTCTAAAACCAACTTATCATCTTTGAGTTGAGGCCCAGTGCCCTATTAGAACGCTTTCCATGGCCTATGTGATTCTACTTATAATTTTGTCGAGTTGGGAATTCTAACTGGGTCAATAGAAATTTAACACTGCTTCTGGTTGGAAAAAGCAAAGCTGCCTAGAAGTCATATTCTTTAGCAGCTGAAACGAGAAAAGAGAAGTAATGTGAGAGAAGTCGGGTGTGGGCTGAGAATTGTTGCTACTAAAGGCGATATTTTCGCAAACAATTTTACATTTTCTTATTTCATTATTTCGTGCACAAAAGATATATACATACTCATCTACATATACTCAGAAATTGGCTGCATAAGTAAGCATTCAAGCGCTTCTTACCGCTAAATGTATTTGTGTGTGTGTATGTACGCGTAAATAAATGCGTGTGTTTCTATTTGCTTGACCAACCAACCACCTTCAAATTACGAAATAAACATACTTTTCCTTTTCTTTCATTGAGCATTTCATAATGGTAACCCAAATGTACATATATACATACTCACAATAATAGCAGCGCATATTGCATACTTTTGACTATTTATTTATTTTCCATTTAACTTTTTTTATTTTTTATAAAAGCTCTAAATATCAGAAAATTCGGGTTTAAATAATGATTTAATGATTTTACCGAACGACAGTAATTCCAACTGTAATTAGCTGTGGTGGTAGGCACCGACCGTATTCTGACCATTGCTCATCTTGATAATGCCGTGCTTCAATTCACGCAAAATACACCCAACATTTATCAAGATGCTGATAAATAAAAAAACGAAAGCTTAGGCGCCGTTGGCAGCAAATCAGATATCCTGAGAACAAATTGAAACTCAACCAAACAACAAACATTCTTTGCCAATAATGGTTCTGGAGATTTTCACATCGCGTCAAATTGGATTTTAAGTAATGTCAGCATTGAGTATGTTAGTAGTGAAGAAGTATTCCCTCATTACCTTGTCAAAATAAAAATCAAAAGAAATTTTGAACAAAATTTTAAAAAATTAAGCAGATTTTCATCAAAGCTTTAAACTTTTTAAGAAGAATTTTTAGAAAAATTTAGAGTTTATAATTTAATAGCCCATTGAATTCTAATATAAAAAAGTGCAAGTTTAAAATGCCTTAAGAAATCGCTTTGATTTTTGGCGAATTTGTTTTCTGGAGGATTTGACAAAATATATAAAATTGTCGAGTATTCGGTATGGAAGAAAACAAAATTTGAAAAATCAACTTAATTTTTGAGCCACTTTGCATTGGAGCTCTACCGAAAATTTTTCTAAAAATTCTGACTAAAATGTTTGGAATTTGAATAAATATTTGTTGAATGCTTTTAAATTTTGTACATAGTTGACACCTTCAGTTCCTAGTGATAAATCAGATTCTAAACAAGCTTGGGAATAGCAAACTGACGACTTGGCTGTTATCATCTCAGGTAGGTGTCCACAAACGATGAGTGAAATATTCACAAGGATGCTTAGAGAGATCTGCAAGTGGACGGAACTGGTCGGACTGAAAATAAAGTAAAACAGACAGTCACCACCACTGCTTGGAGGAGTAGATTTGACACCAAAAACATCGACTAGATACCTAGATATTGTTGTGGATAGCAAACTGCCATAGAGATTAAATGTGGAAGAAAGAGCAAAGAAAGCCTCTAACGCCTTATACGTATGCAGAAGAAAGCGCGGGGCTTATCTACTCGACTCACACTTCGGATATGCATGGCGGTCATTAAACCAATAATTATCTATGGTTCACTGGTAGGGCGGATGGCGTGCGATAAAGTGACTTACGTCAAAAGATTGGAAAGCGTGCAAAGGATTGCAAGAATATATGTAACCGACGCTATCAGCACAACTCCAACAGGGCCGATAGAAAGAATACTCAGCCAAAAGATTTGCTCTAAGGCTGAAGATGTCAGCTTGAAGATGTTTTCTGGTCACAGCCACATTCTGGACTCAGACAGAAGGTCAGACTACGTAATTCCAAAAGTTAAATGTGCCAAAAGAGCAAAATGGGTACAAGTGGCGGAAGAAGTAGGAGCTGCTATCTTTTGTCCGCAACTTGATATCCAAATGTCTTTCAGACTCCCTAATTACTATAGTATATTTCAAGCTGAAATCTATGCCGCAACAAAAGCAGCTGACTAACTCATCTTAATATTCGGACAAACATTTTTATTGATAGCCAAGCGGCTATTAAAGCATTTATGACTCCTTGGACTAACTCGAAATGTGTTCAACAATGCAGATCCGAATAGATGACATAAAGGAATAAAAGGAAATGAGAGAGCCGATGAGTTCACTAAGCCAGGTATTTGCTTGCCGAGATTGAGCACGGCAGAAATATGCCCATAACTCTCCTTTCCGGAAACGGAAACACTTGCTCTGGAAACGCAGAAAATATGGGAACACTCCACTTCGTACAAAACTAACTGCAAACTTTATTTTATCACTCTCTAGGAAAGACTGCAAAATATTGGTTGGAATACTGACGGGTCACTGTCTCACCCCATATCACGCACCCACAATGGGATTACTCCAAAGTCATGCGTGTAACACATGGAACGAAGCGAATGCTAGAGGTACTTTTGAACACCTATTTTGCAACTCTCCTGCTCTTTGTGGGACTCGACGATTGTGCCTAGGACCAGCATATTTTTCATCCTTGAAGGATACTGCTGACAAAAGGCTTAAAGAAATGTTATATTAAAACTCGTGAAAACGTCCATAACGAATTATATTAATGGTCTATGGATAAGTTCGTGCGGTTTTACAACAGATGGCGTAACTTGATTATTATTCCATCGATCCACATTTCCAAACATTCATTTTAGAGCTACTGTCGTAAGGCACAAACGTCAGTATAAGTTTTTTATTTGAAGCGTAAACAACAATATTTTTACCACACTTGAAAATGTCGAATTTCGTGCCAAATAATGTGTTTTTGCGGGGAATTCTTTAATATGAAGAAAAAAGCAGCCGAAAGTCATCGTATCTTGATGGAAGTTTATGGTGAGCATGCTCTAGCTGAGCGAACGTGCCAGAAGTGGTTTGCACGCTTTAAAAGTGGTGATTTTGGCCGCGCCGCCAAAGTTCATGGATACCGAATTGGAGGAATTGCTCGATCAAGATCCGGCTCAAACGCAAGAAGAGGTTGCAAAAACTTTGGGAGTTGATCAATCAACCATTTCCAAACGTTTAAAAGCCATGGGAATGATCCGAAATTCAAATTTCGTAAAAAAAAACGCACGAACTTATTCATAGACCTATTACATAAAATAATAATTCAACTCCAAACATATAGAACTGGTAACATAATCGATCCCAGAGTGCTAAGTGAGATATTTGTACAGATCAGCCAGCACTCCCTAACCTTACTTGACATTTTGAGTTATCTGATTTTCAAATTAGCTACATTTTTATATAAGAAAAAAATAATTAAATAAAAAATTAGAAAAAAGTCAAAACTTCGTAATATGTCGCGTTACTATTATTGAGAACGCATGTGTACATCCTTAGCATTTTGCACGTATTTGTGTATATTTAAGACCAATATTGCGGGTGCATAGGTGCATATGTCAAAAACTTGGAAACGAGCGCACTCGCTGAGTGCTAGCAGCGATAAGATTGTGTTTTAATTATGCGATATGACCAAATGAAAATGAGCTCTTGAATGTTTAAATGGGCGAATGAATGGCGAAGTAAATGAATGACTACAACTTGTGCAATGAACAGCTAACAAATGAAGGAAAGAAAGTGGAAGTGAGCACAAATGAGGTGACTGATGGGTTGGCACACACTGGTGTCTACTTAACTGAGGGTGTGTATGAGTATGTGTGCGCTTTAGCCATTTGAAGTATTTTTCTTGTTTAAATAGCAATGAGCGTTGAAATGTGGCTAAAATGTCGGGGGACGTCCATCAACGTTCGTATCAGCTGTTAGAGGATATTAGATATGCGTTGATGACGACAGGACATTTGCGTGAATAAATTTTTGTTGGTTGCCCTTCCATTTCATTTTTAATGTTTGAGTTTGGGTATTTCTTTTTTGGTTTGTTTTTTACGTAAGTGACCGACCGTAAATCTTAATTTGAAGCATTTCGGTTCCATTCACTGATTTCAATTAGTGGCACACTTTTCTTCGTTTGCCGTGAAGAAGAAGAAGAAAAATACTATATTTTTCTCCGAATTTTAAACAACGTTTCACTTTGCGGTCGAATGTAGTTCACATTAGCGCGCTCGTACACACATACATAAATATATATAAGACAAACAGAGTGTCACACACATCTACAGTTTTTGTAAAGTACACACGTACACATGTATGAGTGTGTGTACATAAAAGCTTTTCATACAAATATTAAGTGACCGCATTAGTGAATGGCCTTTTCTCTGAGCTTATCAGCGCATACCCGAGTGAGTCAGTATATTTGCAGAACAAGCGGTCACGCAAATGTAAATCTGCTGGAAAAGGACATTATTATAGGAAATATTTGCTTAGCTTAACTTCGCGTTGTTGGTAAGCGTGTGAAGCGTGCTATAGTTGAGCGTAGTGTGGCGTGTCTAAGCATATCGGTACGCAAAAGTCAGAGCTGGAGTAAAGCAAGTACGAAACATATTTAAATGCCGCTGAAGTAAGTATACTTGTGTGGGTATATGAATGCTCATTGCAACGCTAAAGATGGTTCAAAGGGGCAGCAGATTTATTTACACATCTTAAAGCAAATAAACCTCCTCGCATGCACAAACGCATTTACATATACTTATGCATTTATCTACTTATGCAAAACAACCAGATAACTATGGAAATCTGTGTGCCTCGCTCTGGTTGTAAGAATTAATGTGCAAAAGGAACTGCTTCGCTGGACAAAGTTAACGTATGCCAAAGCGTTTATGAATTCATACATAAATATGTTTATGCATTAGGGAAAGCGAGTTGCAAAGCGACTATATTGGCGGGTCTTCTAAAATTTGGTATTTAGTGAGTAACACCAAGGTTGGAAATTAGCTCAGAGGCCTAAGGGGGCAACAACTATTTTCTTTTCCTTCTTTGCATTTTAAAGAGGGAGGTGAGCAATGTGGGTCTTGCGGTAAATGAGGAGTCCTCGCGTCTTGGGCAATGTGTCAGCGTTGACAACCAACAATTCGAAGTTGTGAAGGACTTTGTTTACCTTGGGACCAGCATTAACAACAGAAATGACATCAGCCTAGAGATCTAACGGAGAATAACTCTCGACAATAGATGTTACTTTGGCCTCAGTAGGCAATTGAGAAGTAGAGCTCTCTCTCGAAAGACCAAACTGGCACTCTACAAAACACTCATCATTCCTGTCCTGCTATATGACGCAGAAGCATGGACAATGCAAACAGCAGATGAAAAAGTTTTGAGGGCCTTCGAGAGAAAAATTCTACGTAAGATTTTTGGCCCCCTCCGCGTTAGTGAGGAGTACTGCGTACAGTGGAACAGCGAGCTGTATGAGCTATATAGGGACATGGACATAGTTAAGGGGGTCTTCTACCGTCGCGCCTTAATCTCGGGCCTATTTTTGGGAATTAATTACAAAGCAACCACTTGAGATAATGAAATCAGATTTTTTTTATTTAATTTGCACAAGTTTGCACTATTTAAAAATATATTTTTCAAATCGAATTCTTTGGCCCTGTGTCCTTGAACCGTCCTCGAGGTTGCCCTTGTAAAAATGTCCTAGGCGACTTTGTGGCACGCGATCGACCATTTTACTTATCTGAAATCAAAAAAATTTTTTTTTTTATCATAAAGTGTAGCGTTGGCTATGTTTTCCCAGTGCACTATGGGCCAGGAGACCCTTATAAGTGGCCAAAATTCATAATTTCCAAAACACCAACAATTTATAACTTTTAATACCGCTATGTACAGGTTTTGGGGTCTCTGATTACGAATATGAAGTCAGATTTCAACAATTCAAAATGGCGGATCCAATATGGCTGACATGAAATTTAAAAAATTGGATTTTTTTCACCAAATTTGGTATTTAGGGGTTTTGATGGTCTCTGATTACGAATATGGAGTCAGATTTCAACAATTCAAAATGGCGGATCCAATATGGCGGACATGAAATTTAAAAAATTGGATTTTTTTCACCAAATTTGGTATTTAGGGGTTTTGATGGTCTCTGATTACGAATATGAAGTCAGATTTCAACAATTCAAAATGGCGGATCCAATATGGCGGACACAAATTTAAAAAATTGGATTTTTTTCACAAAATTTGGTATTTAGGGGTTTTGATGGTCTCTGATTACGAATATGAAATCAGATTTCAACAATTAAAAATGGCGGATCCAATATGGCGGACATAAATTTTTTAAAATTAATTATTTTTTACCAAACTTAGTATTTAGGGGTTTTTGGGGGCGCTGATTACGAATCTGCTGCCAGATTTTAGAAATTAAAAATGTCGAATCCCTTATGCGGACCTTTTTTTTTAAATTTTATCTGATTAATTTGAAACTTGTTACTCGGGCTTTTTTGTATCGCTGTTGACAAATCTGCAATTAGATTTAAACAATTGAAAATGGTGGATCCAATATGTCAGATAAAGAGACACGCCTGCAGTTAGCCTACATAATAAGTTGTAGTTTCCGGAATCTACCACGAGGAGGTTACAGTGCGACTTCAGACTCTTTCTGTTTTTTTTTTATTTTTTGTTGTTTTAATATAAATTTTTTTTAAGTTTTTAAATATTATTTTATTGGTTTTTATTTTTTTTATAAATTTTTTTAAAAATAGGTAAATACTAATTGCTTGCTCTACGAGGTCAAATATCGTCATTTACATCAGATTGTGAGTCTTCTTCCTCGGATAATTCTATGTCGTCTAAATATAAGATTTTTTCCGTATTTTAATATTTTCATTACGACAAAACTGTAATAATAATATTGCTACTTTTGAGTACATTTTAATTACATTGTAAGTTTTAGCAATTTACATCCATTTTTATGTTTCAATTTCTTTAAAAATTTAGTCATTATATCTGCTGCATTTGCATCAGAATTTACAAAATGTACCTCGATTTCGCCCTTTTCAAACAACTCACGGACGTAATGAAATCTTAAATCTATGTGTTTACTGCGCTTGTGCACCATTGGGTTCTTCAGCAAAAATTGTGCACTTTGATTATCGCAATGCATGTTCGTAGGTTCATTTACGTATCCGTCATACCCCATTTCACGCAACAACGCTCGAAGAAAAACAACATCTTTTGCGCCTTGACATAGAGCTACATATATATTCTGCATCCATTGTACTGAGGGCAACGATAGACTGCTTTTTTGCTTCCCAAGAAACCAGACCATCAGACATGAATACTACGTAACCGCTGTATGATTTGCGATCAGATACGTCACCAGCCCAGTCGGAATCTGTGTAGCACACCAAATTTTCGCCAGTAGATGAATAAGTTATTTTCGCTGCTGAACTCTGCTTCAAATATCGTAACACGTGCTTGGCAGCTTTAAAATGTTCTTCATGTGGGTGATTATTAAATTGTGATAATTTAGATACAACATGGGCGATATCTGGCCTAGATATTACCGCCAGGTACATCAACCCTCCGATTAAACTTTGGTATCGCATCGCGTCAATATCTTTACACTGCTTCTCACACTTCTTGAGTACCGTGCCATCAACCCAAGGTGTAGTTGCCGACTTGCATGAGTCCATTCCCCATGTTTTAAGAAGTTGATTCACATAATGCTCTTGATGAATTGATATTGTGCCAGTAGATGCATCCCTCTCTATTTCCATACCTAAATAAAACGATACCGGCCCTTAATAAGTTAAAATTGTGTGACTCTTAATACTTGGTTAACTTTTTACACCCTATTGGCAAATGATTGATATACAGTCAACTCGCGCATAGATCAGTAAACTTCATTTTTTTTAAAAGAAAATGAAAAACCGCAGCAAACCGCACCTTTAGCTTGTTACATATGAACTACTGAAGACGTTAATGTAAAGAAATTGTTTATAGCTTCTGGAGTTTTGCGCAAGGCTCAATCGGCGTATTAACAAGTAGTAAAAAAAAACAAAATTTTTCACAATTATTCTCAATATTTCTAACATCAGATTTATTTTTTCAGCTATTGACTATTTTCACATACTACATGATTGCAACTAATGAGAAAATGCAATATAATTAATGACAAATACTACATTTCAGTAAAACAGTGACAGTTTAGAACAATAGCTATATGGTGATCATTTAAGCCTTACACTTATATTAACTTATATTACAAGCTTAAATATTTCATTAAAACTTATAACATTTACAAAATAACTACTTTCACTTATCTATATTATGATACTATATTGCATTTTGAAAAATCTTTCAATGACTTTTGGCCAAATTTTTTGGTCTTGTGGCCCATAGTGCAGTGGCGATTTTAAATATTTTGAAATTTGTAAAAAATGCGTGATTTTAAAAAAAAGTTTGAAAATTTCCTCTTTTTTTTACACTTTAGAGGCCCGCAAAATTAAACTAATCAAAAATTGAAAAAAGTGGTCTGGGAAAACATAGCGAGATGTTCACTGAATAACTGGAAAAAAGATGGAATGAATTCGACAAATATTTATAGTAGATGTGTGACCAGAAAGTTGAAAAAAGTCAACTTTCGGGAAAAGGCGTTTAAAGATAAAGAAACGCTCGAAAATGCCACGCGCATGCATGTATTCTCCCCGAAATGCTCATGAAGGAACATGTTTTTCATAAAACCCTCTTTATAGCATACTCTTAACATTAGTAGCTTTTAAAAAATCTAAAAAAAAAAAATCGATTTTTTCAAACCGTGACGGTAGAAGACCCCCTTAAGCGTGTAAAAATACAGCGGCTGCGCTGGCCTGCCCATGGAAGAGGAAGATAACATCTCCGTTGCTCAAGATTTCCAACTGGCACCAACGAGCGAAGGTCAGAAACAGCTAGCGCTCCATTTTGGATTCGGCCAAAACCAACACACGGTTATGACGCCACATAAGTAAGTATCATAAGTATATGAAATGCAGAGAAAAATGAGGCAAAAAAAAGGCTGAAACCCCTGGACTCGCCAGTAGTAGTAGTGGTATTCATTTATTCATATAGAAGATGTAAAAAATATAATTTTAAAACAATTCTAAAAATAAAGTTACAAAGATTTCTCCATTATCAACTATACAATAAATTTTCAACATTGGCGTCAATTTTCAATATACGCCGTCTGTCGGTATATCGTAGTTAAATTACGTACAATGAGGACATTCTTTAAAAATTAAGTTCTATAGTAAGTAATTTTCTATATTTATAGGCATATTTAATGTTAATCACGAAGTTCATCCCAGCACTCATTGATACCGTTCAGAACATTAATTAATTCTGATTCTTCTAATGTGGATTTTCAAATAATTTTATTCTATACTCTCTTAGTACTGAGCACCGTGCCAAAAAGTGTCCTATATTTTCAAGCTCTCCAGCATTGCTCATGGAACAAGTTCCGTTTCCCATTCCGAACTTATTATTATTGAAGACAAGCAGTAAGAAATTTCTTTCTTTCTGAGTTGCTGCGATATCACTATTTGGTGTTGCCTATGTTCGAAATACAAGTCATCAAGCACCAATGATTGAATAAGTTTTCTCTAATAGCGGTTTTTCCATTAAAAAGCTCCTCATAAAAAATACCTGGCCGTTCGGCGGCGGCATAAAACTGTAGGTCTCACACCACAAACATGTGGAGGAGCTCGGCCAAATACCAAACCAAAAATAAGGTCATACAAATTTACTATGGCGGCACCAAATAAGGTAGATGCTGAGAATTTTGCCTTGATCGATTTCCTTCCTCGATAAGCCTTATATACAGTTTGTCAAGAAAATGTTCTCACACACTAAAATATTAAAGTTATTTGCACTTCTCTAACTAAAACTATCGCTTCTTATTGAATTTGGAGAGCCTTTTCAAATTTTTGCATTAATTTACTAAAGTTACTAGTATTTCCTAATGGTAAATTGTTTGAATCCACCAAGGCAAACAAAACAAAAAAAGGATTACTTCTCTCAGCTGTCGAGAAAGTGTTTTTACATACCTATTTTCGGCATCATTTGCCGATGATTGATATACCCTTATCTCACTGAGTTGTTACACACGCGTTAGTCATCAATCAGACATAAAGTGATCGAAAGAGTAATTTGCTGATTAAAATATCAAATTATATGTAAATTATAAAGAACGCAAAAATGCCCGGAAAGCGGACTTCGTTTGACGTGACTCACTCGGTCTATTATAATTATACAATAGGAAAAAGTGTGCAAAAGTTATTAAGAATGTTTTATTTAACCCAACAAATTATTTATAACATAATAAATCATGCAAAAAATGAAAATAGGCTCGAGCCAAACTGTGCAAGTGGGAGACCGCGGGAAATATCTGACCGCGCCGAACATATTTTGTTGAGAAAAGTAGCTGCAAGCCCGACAAGAAATCTCATGAAACAGTGCACCAAGTTTTGCAAAAGCACAATAATACTGCACGAGCTGTTCAAAAGAAGCCTCTGTATAGCCTATTGAAAAGCGGTTATCTGTCGCTCAACCACCTCTACTTAGCTCAACCAGATAGCTACTGGGATGTTGTGATATTCTGCGATGAGACTAAAATCATGCTATACTGCAACGATGTACCCAATAGAGTGTGGAGGCAGCCATTAAAATCACTGAAAAGGCGGAATATTATACCGACAGTGAAATTTAGTACACTTTCTGCCGTGGTGTGGGGATCCATATCTAGCAAGGGAGTGGGTGATTTGGTCTTTATAGAAGATAAGATGGATGCAACACAATATTTGGATATACTGCAATGCCTTTTGGCAAATAGTGCAACAAAATTTGGCTTCATTGTTGACAAAACAACTTAGTTTAAATTCTACCAGGGCAACGATCTAAACCAAAAAGCTCATAGGGCCAGAATGTAGTTTCTTTTTAATTGCAGTAAAGCATTGGATACATAAGCTCAAAGCCCAGATACTAATCTACTAATCTACTAAAAAGCACTCAAGAAGTCGTGGAGAACTCATAAAAGTTCTTTTAGAGGCATGGCACGAAATACCCCAGGGCTATAATGTTCAAAAATTTATTAATTCTAAGAGAATCAGACTACGAGGTGTGATAGATGCCCGGAGTAGTCATACAACGTACTGATTCACATTTCATTTCATGCCCCGTTGTAACATATGTAAATCAGCACACTGAGGCTGTGCTTATTTTCGCTTAGCTGTAATGCTGTGCGTTTAGTGTTGAGAGTCGACCACAATTGTCGAGGAATTCTGCAGATAGATTCGTTACGCTACACTACAATGCCATAGTAACGGATTGGCTTACCTACCACTGTATAGAGCCAGTGTACTATTATTGGTTCCATTGCCCATTTCTTTTCCAATTGTGAGTAACCAGGATAAGTATCCTTTCCAGCACAAGGACTAGATATTTATCCCTTTTCGTTACTCAGAGAGTGAGAGGAATATTTTTGTTTTTTAGAACAGGGAAGAGAGGAGATGTTTACTCCTAGCCTTCGAAAAAACACTTGGTTCAGAGATCTTTGTAGAAGAAGGTGTTTCCCCAAGACTGTTTTTACATTATCATTGGCACTTTTAACTATCTTTCCGCCTGGAAGAAAGTTATACCGGACGAAAGTTTCTGGAGGAGACTACTGCCCGCCAACTTTCACAACAGTGGTGAGATTACCGTCGTCCCATTGTCGGAAATTTCTTGGTAGAAGTTCCTTAATTCCGCACTTATTGTCCGTCCGATTCTCATTTATTATGTAAACTAGAGCAGCGCACTATTTGCTCCCATCTTCGTATGCACTGTTGTTATTGCTTCAGGAGATACGTTATTGAATGCGCTCTCGAAGCTTAAAAGGCCGAAATGGGTGTATTCTTTTGAATAGTTTAAAAAACACATTTTTTGACACAAAAAACCAAGGATAAAAGAATTCGAAATCTCGTACTACTGATATAAAAAGGATAACTAGAAGATAACAACGAGGACTACTGGTAGGAAAAAGGACCTGTATAGCCGTAGAAGTGAGGCGTAATTAATATTGTCATTTATCACGACAGTCCCAGAAGACTGAGAAAAGATAGTCCTTCTGTTGTCAAAGGGCCTTAGGTTAGTTAAAAGAGGTGGGATTTATAGGAAGGGATGGAATCAAAAATTTAATGGAACTAAGGACCGGGCCCGAAACACCGAGTGTGAAACACAAAATGATAGGAAAAAGGATTTTCTCATATCTGTCACTTGTCGGTAGGCAACGGCAAAAGTTTCCTTATAAAAAAAAGCCATCTGCCGTTCAAAGAAGTGAAGGTCCTTAGGGTTCCTCTATTTATGGGACAGCATCACCACGCACAATACAAATAAGAAGAGGAGCTCGGTCAAGCACCTCGAAAAGTAGTGTAAGCGCCATACGTAAGTTAACACATGACTTCCACGCCAATCACATTTCCACTAGAAGCAGTATTTGATGGTCTGCAATGCTTGCAGTTTTGAGGCTCAACTGCTAGCGTTCTCCAGAATAAATAAAACTATATTAAGGTATTAAATTCCCGAAATAACAACAGCTATAGCTGTCCTGAAGTAACAATAACAACAACGACAACAACTAAAGCTGCCATTGCCGTTCCCGTTGCAGTTCTTAGAATTTCGTCAATATATTTAAGAACTTTTGTATTCCTACGATTAAGAGCAAAATATATTTTTCAAGAAAGTCAACTTTTGCAGTTTTCTAGTTATTCTCTTCTCGGGGGAGTTTATATTGGGATTGTATAAGGACGGCAGCGAGGGACTAATTTCTCGACAGTTTTGGGAATATGACCCTTCAATATTTCTAGATCATTTATTTTAGTCATGGTGCCTTCAATAAAACAAAACGAGTACACTCAATTTGCTGTCATTGTACCCCAATTCATAACATGGCCGCCACCATGTTTTACAATACCAACCCATTAGACGTATTGAGCGCTATACCTTCCCTTCTCCAAAAAAAACTGCGACCATAGTTCAACCTTTTACTCACATTACACTCACAAATAAGGGAACTTTTTCTAGGAGTGCACGCCCTGTATTCGTTGGTGAAAAAATTCGAGCTGTTGGGACAAGTTAATAATGTGAAGAATAAAACCCGTGCACGTCGCTCAAGAACATCCAAAAATATTGCTGTTGTGGCCGAAATTGTTGAAGAAAACCCGGGTTTGTCCATTCCTCGTCGTCCCTTGGAATTAGGCATTCCACAAACATCATTACACCGTATTTTGCATAATGATTTGGGCCCTAAGGCTTATAAAGTCCAGTTAACACAAGAACTCAAGCTGGCCGATCACAAACAACGTCGAGTCTTTGCTGATTGGGTCGTTGAAATGCATGAAAATCATCCGGAATTCGTTCGAAAAATCATCTTGAGCGATGAGGCCCATTTCCACCTCGGTGACTTCGTCAATAAGCAAAATTGTCGGATCTGGGGTTCAGAAAATCCAAGAGTTATTGTTGAAAAGCCTCTCTATCCTCAATGTGTGGCTGTTTGGTGCGGTTTATGGTCCGGCGGCGTCATTGGATCTTACTTTTTCCAAAATGAAGCTGGAGCAACAGTTACGGGGAATAGATTGCGCTATCGAGAGATAATTAAAGATTTTTTATGGCCGAAATTGGATTGTTTTGATCTGGACAACGTTTATTTTCAACCAGACGGCACTACGTGTCACACAAGCAATTAAACCATTGATCTTTTACGGGAATAACACCACTTATTGGAAAATCCCTTACCTTTTGCAATTCAGTTATGAAAAAAAGTAGGGGAATCACTGAGGATAGTTTCTTTATTTATATAAATTAAAGTTTTTTGAATAACGGTGTCCCAGTTTTTTTTTTTGTGCACTGTATATACCCTGCCATCCCAGAAGTTGTGGGTTCACATCCCACGTAAAGCACGGCCCTCGCACTTTTCCAAATTTACCACTTTCCCTGTTTCTACAAATTCCTCCAATTACATTCCTCAACCCTAAAAACTTATCCTTTCCATCCTTACTCCCGCACAATAGTCTGCGCATTTTTTGCATTATGGCTGAACAAGCAAAAAACAAAGAAAAACTCTCAGTTATTGCATTGCATCAGTGGCGCCAGCAAAAGAAAGCGGGCGACCGCGGTAATAGCGCAGGCACACGAAATTTAGCAAAGTGCGATCCTTCTGCCAGAAAAATGTGAGACGCAGATGGCGCTCGAAGCAGTAAGAAGGCGTTGTTCTTAAACAATGACAGGTGGGCACTCCCACTACTTAGGACTAGTAGCGGCAGGCTAATCACTTAGCCTGTCAGAAATCAAGAACAGATTAAAGAATCCAACGCAAGGCTGAGTGTTGTCGAGGCCCTATGCTCCCAAGAGGAGTGAACAAGGAAGAAAATTTAAACGAATTCTTGGATTTTGCATGATGATAACGCGCCATCGCACCGAGCCCAAATTGTGCTGGATTATTTGACCCAAGACCAAGTAAACACCATCGTGCAAGCACCGTATTCACCTGATATAGCCCCGTGCCACTTCTTTTTGTTTCCTAAGTTGAAGTTACCACTTCGTGGAAGGAGATTTCAGTCGATAGAGGAGATCAAAGAGAATGCGACGAAGGAGCTGAAGGCCATCCCTTCGTCGGCCTACCAGAGGTGCATGGCGGACTTGGTTAAACGTTGGCACATGTGTGTTGCTTCAAACGGGTCATATTTTGAAGGAGATAAAATAAATTTGCCTGGAATTTAACTCTGTTTTTTTTATTTAAACATTTCCGGTGTTTTAGGACCATAGGGTGTAAGTAAAAATATAACATATAAGCGCATATTGTGGAAGATCTTTTGAATACGCGCGATTCTTTCAATGGTAAAATTCTAATGTTACTGCGTAACCAAAATTTGTCTAAAAGTTCCGAATAGAAACTTCAAAATTTAAATGAAGGTTTGTTGGATTTTTCTTAATTTTTATAAAATTTTAAAGTTTGATTTATGTATTTGATTTTGTTTAAAGCATGCAAAATATTAAAACTATAATAAAAAATGTTAACTCGAAAAACATCGCAAATATTGAAAACAAAATTAATCGGGTACGCAGTTATGCTCGCTAGTGTAGTCACTATTTTTTGGAAGTAACTTAAAAATAATTTGAAAGGAACAACTGCAATTCATTTTGGTTTTGTAGTAGCTAGAAAAAGTGTCACATTTCGCGTGGTGTGAGCTCAAGGAGCAAAGGTATAAACGTAAGGAAATATTTTTTAAAATAAGTTCAGAATGTTGCTACTTACAGGCTGAACTTTTAAGTCGGTTTTGGGTCTACGCATTAAGACACTTGATACCCGTTATGTGAACGTTTTTCCGTGGCATACACCTACACTAATATACTTGTATAATACATCGTTCTTATTATAGTGGTATGAATATAATAACAAATGTATGTATGTGTGTGTATTTTATATGCAAAGGAGGACGTGTGTACTGCCAACCAACAAATAACCAAAAAAAAAAAGGAAGGCAGCATATACAATTTATACTGTTTATGAAAAACACATTAAATCCTCACTTATCAAAATGCAATCAGCTTAAATGGTGTTGCGGTCGCCGGCTTGAGCACAGTTGAATAGTTGAGGAGCTTATGCGCTAGACTGGCTGTCTCGCAGACTCGCTGGCAACTGGGCCATCGGTGAAATTGCTATTGGTGGGCACAGCGCAACGTAGTTGGAGCGCTAACGCTTGCCGTTGGAAAGTTTCTCGACACCGAAATTGATGTGAAATGATATCCTACGACAAGGACATTTCGCATATACCGTTATAAGTGTATAATGTAATATATCCTTTTTCGGTAATTCGACACGCTCACGATTTACACGTTTCACTACGCAAGTAGAGGTGGTTTTTGGGTGGGCTTAAGCACGTAAAGGCCAAGTGCGATACAAAATTACATATGCGCAACAATACACATATCACCTAGGCGCTCGCACGCGAACACACTTACGTGCGGCTCAGCTTCACATACTTGAATTTTCGTATTCACTTCTATTTATTTATATGTTTATTTGTGTATGCGCGTTTGGGGCCTTTTTAGCGCTTATTGTACTCTTGTTGAAGCGCGCTGACAGACACAAGAACTGGCAAAGGACTAACACAACCAAGTGACTACTGAAAACGGAGCCGTATACAAAAGAGGGGGGCTAGGTGCGGGGGTTGCTGAGCGTTGTGTCGTTGAGCGCTTGGATTAGGGTCGCCCGGCATAAAAGATAGTTGTTTGTAGATGCTGTTTTTGTGATTTGTGATTGTTGTTGTTGCCGTTATTTTACTTTTTTGCTTAAACGCACTTATCCCGGTGATTTTGCACTTTCAGCAATTTCGCTGGATAATATTTCAACTAGCCTTAGCAACGACGGCTGGGTTGCCCGTCTGCTAGTCTACCACTTCAATTTAGTTTTTTCAGCTTTTTTAATAATTTACCACTCACAGACACTTCGGCTCAGCTCAGTGTTGTTTCTCAGCTTACACTTTTAAATACACACACCTATAAACTTTTAAGTGCACACGTTATAGCTGATAAGGACAAAAGCATTTATTTGCTAGTGTCCTTTTGCATGCCGCGCGACTAGGCGTTGTATTTCGAGACTTTCAACACTCTTCTAATCCTTTTAATACGACGCTGTTGTTAGCGCGCGTCAACTCGAGTTGTTTTTTTTTTGTTGTTTTTGTTGTTGAAACCGCAGTAACAATATGACAACAGCAACTTTTTATGACACACTAATGAGGCATGAACGACGCGGCCAACGCGACCACGATAACAAGTCGGTAAGCGCAAAGCGCGGTCATGCAATCCCTGCTCGCAAATGAAGTCGCGCTGAATGCGGATTTGTGTGCACTGGCAGGAAGTGTTAGTTAGTAGGATTGGCTTGTGTACTTATTGTTTTTGTTGTTGGGCAGTGGGAGCGTAAGCGCGTTTGACAACTCATTAATATGCTTGCGTGACAGCAGCAGTAACGGTAACGCGCGTAGCTGTCGAGTGGCAGTTGGCTGGTTTTGTGACAGGTAAAGTTGCAAAACACTTAATAAGCAAAGGGAGCAGTGATTACAGTGCGGCGTTTATACGGGAATGGGATATAAATACCAGTTATGCAGCATGGCAGAAAAGTATTTTATTTTTTAAGCCAATCTTATGGTGGGAAAAATACGCTTTAAGGGTATTAAATTTTGCTCTGCATTTGATTAAATCATACGTGTATATAATATATGTACATATGTCTTATCCCTCGCCTATACTAGATATTTGCCTGTAGCGCAATTTTTGATTTTTAATTTTTTTTGTATTTTTTACTTCTTTTTTATTTATTTTTTCCTTGCTTTTCTTATTAATCCCTTGATTGTTTGTTGTTGTTATGCGAAATTGAAATCACGACGCGCACGGCGGATTAGCGGCGTTGACACTAACACTGACAGTGATAACAACAATGGGCGCTGCTGACAATGACACTGAACGGGCGCGACACAACGCGTAACGAATAAACAAAGAAAACACGCGCGCCGACTATTTCCCCGATTACTACAGAGACGTTGCAAAATGCCTCGAGACGAACGAACATTGAGTACGCGCGACCGGAAATTAAAAATTTGTTCTTCGACTGGGAAGTTCAGCAAAGGAATGATGTGAACAGCGCGCGTTAGTGTATTGAGTTTAGGCCAACTAACCCGAGTTGTACCACAGTATTAGTTAGAAAATGTAGTATTGTTGTTGGTGTTGTGCGTTTACAATACCACCGGCATTTTTGTTTTATTTGCTTTTGCTTCTTCTACTCACTTCTTTTTTTCTCTAAAGTTAGCTTGTTGCGGTTAGCTATGTGCCTGATGCGATTTTTCTTGTGCACCGTCTACCGCTTAACGCGAATGCTAAAGTACGACTGAAACCGAGTTGTGCTGACTGAACAATTCGGCAGGATATCAGTTTGCAAAGCATTGGCTTTCACAAATTGTTTACATAACGAAAGTCACCATAGCGCGCCCGCCCACACCTCAGTACCGCTATCGCGCCCATTAACGTGCCAAATCAGCATTTCGTCGCAGCCAAGGGAGGGCGCTTGTGTGGGCACATGCGCAGCGGAAGCCGGTCTCTGCACAAACAGAGAGTCGAGGATAGCATTTTTAGACGAGCTTATCGCAAACAAGCGCAGCATAGAGGACAACATATTGCTCTGGTTGCAAAGCATTCCTTTGATGCTTCCATACAAACACACAAGCGCGCACACACACAGTGCACCGCGCGCATATGGCGACTACAGGACACATGTCACTAGCACATTAATGGGCCTTACAAGCACACTTCTGCTTTGCTTGCTAAAAGTGTTGTCATTTGGCACGTCTGTGGCTGCGAATGGTTGTGGATGCCCAGTTCAGTCATCACCAGCAGTCACTGGCGGCATGTTTGTCCGCCAGGATGTGTTGCTGCTGCTGTCACTGTTCTGGACTCGTCTGATGCTTGCAATGTGGTTGAGTAGACTGCTTCGCTGTAGGTGTTCTGGTATAGGCGGCGATGCCGATGCAGGCTTATTTCTACTACTGGCTGGTCTGCATTAATGGGTTTGGTACTGGAAAGTGATTGCCAGATGCCATGCATAGCCAACATTATCTCTTAATATACTTTATTTTGTCTATTACCTTAAATATAGTAAGTTTATTTAACTCGTTCTTCAGGACTTTAAATTTGAAAAAGTAGCAGATGTAATAGCCAGTCAATTCTTATGAAGTCTTAAGATGACTTTAAAAGTAATGGAACCTATTTAGTTTCGGGATTTATTAAAGTTTGCCGAGTTTTCTCAGCAAATAATGGCTTCTTGTCTTCAATGTATTTTTATTGAAAAATGTTCATTACAGCTAAATTATTCAGTAGCCATTAACTTCATATTGTCATGCACTAACAAACGCAATATTGAAAATATTCTGGCAGTAATTAGAAATATCAACATCGTAAGCACTTCCGTCAAGACTAATAATGAAATATAAACCCAAATACCGGTGTCAACAGAGATAAGACAAGGCGACAGCTTAAGTTCTAACCTATTTAATCTGATTATGGACGAGATAATATCTGCTGTAAAATCTACACGGACAAGAGGTTATGTGCTGGAAAATGAAGTCAAGATAATGTGCTACGTCGATGGCACAGTTATAAGGTCGAAAAACGAAGACGACCTTCAGCGGCTGTTCTATGCCTTCGAGAAAGCTGTTTCTACATTTAGTATGCCGATATAGCTAGCCAAGACGAAGAGCATGACAATATCTAAGCAGACGCTCAAGTGTAAACTCGCAGTATATGGAAAGAGTATCGAAGATGTTGTGGAATTCTGCTACTTGGGTATCATAATTACGTCATCGAAAGAGTTCTATCGATAACTAGTATTTTTTACATACAGTATAATTTAAGCAAATTGTATCTCTTGTACAAAAGCTGTTGAAGAACAGAATTTAATCCTATAATAAAGAAGTAGGAATTCAAATTCCCATTAGAGTAGATGATTCCGCTAAGCCGGTCAGTGCCCTAGACGAAAGAGACTTTCCGCTATATTTGTAATGCAATCAAGTTTTGTGAACTTTCAAAACTGCCATAATTTTGAGCTGAAGAAGAAACTACCCCTGTATTACAGAGAACATACCATCGGTGTCTTCCGTGGCAGCTAAAGAGCTTTAAACAGCATCTCTATGGAAGTCTTTTTGGGGAGACTTCATTCTAATGGATAAGCCTCACAATACATAATGACAGATGGTCAACCAAAGATAACTGTATAGGCTGAAGAGCTGGTCGATATCATCTCAAGCAGATATCTAACCCGTGATGAGCGAAATACTCTTAGGGAAAAGGATCATGCGATTGAGCAAAGAAGATGGGACTAAATATCCAGAGAGTGGGTAGTAGTTTTCACAGCGAAGTGCAGAACCCTAACTTGGTCTCACCTCCAGCAATACATTTAAGCTGCCTATAACGTATGAAACGTATTGAATGTATAGGAAAGGGTACAGAAAGAAGCCTCCAATTCCATTTACGTCTGCAGACTCCAAGGCAAGACATAGCATTTTCCATCCGGCTTTTATATTGGTTCTACATTGCTGTAAGGCCTATGAGGTTACATGATATCCCGGTAAGGTGGACAACGGTGATAAAAAGAGGTGGGATAAGAAATTAGAGGTTTTCAGAAACTCGAAGGGAAAGATCTGAGAAGAGAAGTTGGTTCAGAAACTCATGGTAATAAGACCATTGATGTAAGATAACAACAGCATATGAAGGTCGAATTGCAGCGCGGACTGTGTGCCTACTTATGCCAACCTCAAAAAGAATAACATCATATTGGGTAATGTTTGATTAAGGATGCCCATAATAAACGAAAGTTGAGGCTTGACTAGAACTTTGCCGTGGCGTTATTAGCGAATGTTCTTGCTAGCGGTTCGCTGAATTCATACGTAGCCCACCTGCTTAGGGGAAGTTTATCTATTGTGATATTCTCTTATTATTTCATTGGCTTGTGCTAAGCATTTGCATTCGCAAATCATTTCATCGAGCTTACTTTCGCCAATTCTCATCAGGCTTATGAAACGAAAAGTTTACTTGGTGTGGTCTCATCTCCGAGAGCTTCCTGATACTCTGTTTGATTTACAACCAGCTTTGCTTAGAATTAGCTTTGCTTTAAATTAGCAACAGCTTGTCCGTGAGATCAAAAATACTGCAGCACCATATTAGAACACTTTCAAAACGTCAAAGAAGAAAAATACTTACGAGTATTTGGGTAAGAGAAAACAATGAATTGAGAGGAAAGTTATGGAAAAAGAGCGACGTTAGAAGGAAAGTCTTCTAAAAAATTCATTCATTCGTTCATGCCATATATAATTTTAATTTATACTGAGCCGTCGGTTGGCAACCTCACTGCGTTCATTCATTACAACAAAACCATAAGTATATCTGTCAGCTTCTGTAACTGTTTATTTGCGTTTGTGTATGTACTTGGACTTGTGGTTGCTAGCAGACACCAAAGTGTTACAGCTGGCAATGCTGTTGATAGGAGAGACTACGTCGCTCCACATCTACTACGACCAGGTTAAAACCCATCGCATCGTCACGCTTCCATAGTTTTCACTTTGCCCATTTCGGTTGAGCATTTACAGCTACTGTCCAAACGACAACTACAGTCAGTCAGTGTGGGTAGACCTGAGTAGAGTTGAGCACTGAACTGAGCTGAGGTGGAAATGAGAAAACTTACCGCAGGATATGTTTGCGTTACTTCGCTTGCTTGGCGACCGAAGGCTATGCTACGAGGCAGTTGGTCTGACGACGCTACAACGTCGACTGGTTGCATGAAAGTCTTTGCTGCTATTAGGGCAGCTGGAGTTTCATTCCTTTCGTCGTTTTTGTTATTGCCGGGGTTCATAAATGCAACTGTTGCGCATTTTTTGCTATTGTTTGCCGCTTTTGTTGATTTTCAACCTCAGCCTTTTATTTTGTAAGCAAGTCAGGTGATTTGGTTTGGGGCCTTTATTGTTGTAGTTCGCTTACTTACTGCTTACTTGCTTGCCTCATGTTTATGTGGCATGTATGTATGTATATATATCTCACACGCACAGACGTGCGGTATGGTTTGGTAAGGCAAGGAGTGTTGCCGACGGCTTGCTTGCGTACTGCATTAAAGGCGGGCATGGTTTTGGGTAGGGTTGCTGGTGGCACTTACCACTTGGCGCGTGGTTGTTGCAGGTGGCAAGTAACCGCAAGTCAATTTTATGTATTTTCCGTTACTGCTTTTCCCTGCGCTAATGAGTTAGGTGTGTGGGAGGAACGATGCCACCTATGTGCATTTCAGCAGCTGTCCTTGCGGGTAGGTGTTGCATAGCTGAGTTTCCTGTGCGCACAACCAACTCCTTGCATATTTTCTTGCTGTCTCATTGCCTTCTCTACCATTGTACTGCTTTTGAGCTAACTGATTCGCGTGCAAGTTGCCATAGCTCTTTCCTAGACGTATTCATGCATTCCTTTCATGTCCACATGCTTAAGTCAGCGTTTGCCAAATGATTCAGTTGACGCGCGCGAGAGCATGTTAATGTTCCTTCGCTTGTGTCAGCTTGCCAAGATACCTTTGAAGTTGCTAACAAACGACTGCCGCCCAAACGCTTGGCTGTGTCAGGCCACTTGCCTGGTGGCAAGCTCGTAAATATTCATTCACTTCATCTAAATCACTTTTCCTTTTCTTTTGATTGCACTTTACACTTCCTTTCTTCGCCAAATGCTGACTTTTTAAAGAATTTTTCAAACCATCTTTTATTAGTGACAATTTTTCATGACTCTCAGGGTGTGGTAGCAACAGTTACAACGTGGTCTGGTCACTTCGCAATGAAAGAGAAAAAAAAACCAATTATTCACTAAAAGGAAAATATCTAACTTGAGTAAAAAATACATCAAAGCTTGCAATTTCCTTGAAAATTGGTGACGAAAAGTTGTCCGTCCATACTTTTTGCAACGCCGCTACTACTACTTACCAGCATAAGCTGCCTTTTTCGAAACTCTTGTCCATCACTTATCGCCTTTGCGACTGTCGCACGTTCGCTTGAGTTGATTTGCCGGAAAATGTCCGTCAATTAAAATTTTAATGAAATAACTTCAGGGCTAGTGTTATGGGTGGGTTGCGTGGCTGTTTGGGGATTGTGGTGCCAGGGCGACTGGGCGAAAGAAGTGTGTATGACTCGTCGAATCGATCGCTCATTCCATTATTTGTATTTTCCTTTCCACGCCAGTTTTTTATTCAATACTCCAAACTTCTTAAGTGATTTTCTTTTCTCTTTTTCGTTTTATTAATTTCATTATTTTTTTGTTTTTGTGCTTCAACTGACTTTTTCCGATCAATTTTAATTTTTCTACTTTATCGTGTTGTTCTTAATATAAAGTTCTCCCAATTACTACCGTATTTACCGTTACTCCGTTTCTTTACTTTTATTTTGCTTTTGCACTTGTTGCTGCTACTACACACTCGTACTCGTACGTACATATTTTGCCCCCATTGCCGCCACTGTTACTGGCTTTTAAAGCTCCTTTGCTGCTGTGTCGAGAAGCACTAAATTAAAATTGAAGAAGTTTAATTAATTTAACAGCGTGTCAGCAGCAGAAATCGGTCGGTGTGGAAAAAATGAAAATAATGGTGCAAAATAAACAAACATCAGTCCAGCAGCAGACGTAGAGCCTTTTCCATTTCCCCTTATTGCTGCCCCAGTTCACTGCTGTCGCCTGCTCTTTCTCACTCTGAGCAAATATGTCACGAATTAGGCAGACCCCCTGCCAGCTGGGCAAATTGCATTTCCCGCATGTTTGGTAGAATGAGTTTTTGTGAGAAAAAAGGAGCAAATGGCGCTGAATGATGCTGATTGTTTTGAATGCAAATGAATCTATTCTGGAACCTTAATGATTTCGTTTTCGGCGTTTCGTAAATCAGTGTACTGCTCATTTTAATCTACGGGCGGTCATACTTGTTTTTGTATTCATTTTAGGTTTTTGTAAATAAAATGGTATTTAAAAGTTGTCCAGTGTATTTGTTAAGGGATTAGAAGTTTAAAAATCTCACTTTAATTTTATGACAAGGGTTTATTTAACCTTCTTGTCTTACTCTGACCGCATAAGAACTTAGTAAGTACATAAAAGGAAACATACACCTGTGTTCAAAATAATAGTAACATGGCAAATTATCAAGTTTTAACTATTTGATAGGATTTTTGACAAATGCTTTCGCGAGGTGTTGAGCATTTTCTTTCATAGACTCGTATCTAAGAGACTTATGGCATATGGGAAAAAATCGTATACAAGAATTATCGTAAAAAATCAAAGCGATATCTGAGTGACTTAAGGCTTACACTTTATTGTACTAAAATTGAATGGACTATAAACTGCATATCCAAAAGTTTTTTAAATGTTTTTATTAAATTGTTACAATTTTGTAGGGAAATTTTTGGAAATTTGTTAAATTTTATGCGCCACGCACAAACTTTGCAACTTTCATTTATCATTTTTTGTTACACAACGAATTCTCTTTTTATAAAAAATTTAAGAAAATAATACGAGTATTTAGCATGAAAAATATTACGTATATTGAAAACATAAAAGTACTTACATAACTATGTAAGCTTAAGTGTAAGTTGTAAATAATTAATGCTTGGTAAACTTAAAGAGTACTTGAAAGTTCATGCCAGAAGGCAGCATATCTGGTTTGGCTATCAAAGAATTTGCAACAATTGTTCAAGTGGAGTGGGGAAGCGAATGGTGAGCTCGTCCACTCAGCAAGGGTCGCCCTCTCACTGTTATTCTGGGTCATTTTGGCAAAGAGAAGCTGGAGAGAAGCGGCTGTTAGGTGATTATTGATGCAAAGCGAGCTGCACTTATTACCGGAGGGAACTTTATAGAACCTCTGTGATCCTTAAATTGTTTACTTTTGTTAGACTTTAGGACAATTATAATAAGAAGGACTCTTCCAATTTATTTATAAATAGAAATCTATGAAGTAAAGTGGTTCTTACAGACTAAATAACAAATTCTAGATAAATGAGTATACAGGCGAATTTAAGAATTAATTTAATAATTATTTCAATTTAGTCTTATTAATAGAAAAATCTGTCTCTAATGAGTTTGAGTACAGATTTAATTTTCTCAAAGCAATTGTCCTTGTCGTACTCTAGAAGGAAGATTTCATTATTTCGAAGGTTTATATGAAGAGGGAGGAGATAAAAGGGTTCCAAGAGAAAAGGCGAGCCTACAGCATTACGAATAAAATGTTATAATAGGGAAATCGTACTATGATGACCTTCATATAAATATTGCATATTCCAACTTATAACGAAGTACAAAGTAACTTTGGACCGTACGTGGTTGAGCTGACCATGAAGTAAGAACTTAGAATGGAAACTTACTCCTAAGAGAATTTCAGTTATCGATAACAACTATAGTGAAAGCCTATACTATATATAATATATAATTGGCGCGTACACCAGTTTTGGGTGTTTGGCCGCTCTCCTCCTCCTATTTGTGGTGTGCGTCTTGATGTTGTTCCACAAATGGAGGGTTCTACAGTTTCAAGGCGACTCTGAACGGCAGATATTTTTATGAGGAGCTTTTTCACGGCAGAAATATGATATACGCGGAGGCTTGCCATTGCTTGCCGAGGGGCGGCCGCTATTAGAAAAATTTTTTTCTTAATTTTGGTTTTTCTCCGAGCTTCGAACCTACGTTCTCTCTGAATTCCAAATGGTAGTCGCCCACCAACCCATTCGGCTACGGCGGCCGCTATACTGCCTAACTTAATATTCTGTGAGGTAATTATTTATGTGATTTAAGAGCTTGAGAACTTTAAATAATAATACAAAAAAGAAATATGTTCGCCGCGGCTCGATCAGTTCAATTGTTACTACTTTTTAGAATAATTCTGTATAATAAATGTATATGAGCAAAATCAGCATGCAAAGGGACGTAAACGATGGACGTTTGGATTCAATTCTAACACGAGCTGTATTTTATAGGCACGTAAGCCAAGATCTTTACGTACAATTTTCCACGTAGTCAAAAGGCCAAAAAGCTGAGAATGACGACGAATCGATATTTCGGCGTCTTCTTCAACACCTCGCTCTATCAACTTCGCGCACAAATTTATTTTGTTCGCAGTAATTTTCCAAAATTTAGGAAAAGTTTTTGTGGCACTGAACGATTCATTATGACTTGCCACACTTTACCGAACAGTAATTTCAACACAAACCATAGTTATCAATACCAATAAAAAACATCTGATACAAGTTGAATGATATACTTTATCAAAAGCTTTGGAGAAGTCAGTATAGATTGCATCAACATGAAGGCGACCATTGCAAGCAGTCATACAGAATTCAGAGAAGAACTCTAATTCGAAACATTTGACCTACCGGCAGCGAGAGTCTAAGTGGTTAAATGAAAAATATATTTCTGGATGATATATGACTTACGTTTGCGTTAATCGCTTCAAGCTGCTGATGAAATTCATTACGGGTCTAATATCTAGGTCTGCTATATCAGTTGGCGTAGCAAAGAAATGAGAGGCAATATGCATAAATCTGTATCACGCGAAAGCAGAACAAGATATTCTTCATATGGCTGGAGCAGACAGGACTCAAAGCAATATGCCGAGTCTCACAGACAATGTCCGGTAGGCTGAGAGAGCTGAGGCGTTATGGAGGTTCTAACCCATCGATTCATAAGTGCCCAAAAAGATTGTGAAACCTTACTAGTTTGTGTAATTACTCAGCGTTGACTGAGTTGGCGTGAAGCCAATGTTTCTAGTGGTAGACAACAGCTGGTCAAGGGTACCCCAATTCCCTCAATTCGCGAAGAAACCCCCTAATAGGTAGCCTGTCTAGCTAGCATACCGCCCAGCATTCTCCTACAATGTTCCTATTTCCTGGTACCTAGATGAGCCTAATAATAAAAAATTTGAATACCCCTATAGTAATTACACAAGTTTGCAGCTAATTAGCTGCATTTTAGACAATATTATTTACTTGATTTTAACTTTAGGTAAGAAACTCTCATGGAAATCTAATACTGAAGAAAGGATAAAGAAATATTACCTTCCAAATCAATTGATTTTGGAAGGTAATATGTAGCATCAAGAAGCCATTAGTATAAGAGGAGTTTCCTTTCATAAAGCTATCATGTACAGTTGCAGGGACACCACTGGTAAAATATGAGATTTTTTTCTAAAAAATATTATTGGCTTTACGACGTACCAAAAGAACCCTAGCAAAACCAATTATGTTCAAAAGAGTCTTTACCTGTGGGAATTCGTTGCAGAAAGGTTTTATGGTTTAACAGCTGGAAGATCTGACTTCATTGCTATCAGAGGGGAATTTAGGATTAGAAGATATTACAGACAACGTTGGTGTATCAAACACCCCCGATCAGGTTAGTATGTTTAACTCAGCTGCGGAGCACATTCAAATTATCCATTACGGCCGAAATGGGAGAAGAGATCCGGAGATAAAGTCAACAATGGGTGGAAAAGGGTGAAGAAAACCAGATTTATTCGTGCATTGGAGCAGCTCTGGATACGCTTTTTCCATAAGCGTCACAAACCTGACAAGAACGGCGGGATCTTGCACCACCACAATGTGTCGGTCACTTTCATGTTCATTGCACAAGACTTTTTCGAACGTTGCCACATGCACCATTTGGCTTCATATCGCTCCTCGAGCCTTTTTCGTATCCCCCAAGTGAGTGGTACAGGAGATCAAGAGAAGTAAAATAGTGGCGCTGAACGGGTTGTCTACAGAACATTAGCAAGGGTGTTTACAATCAGGGGAGCAGTGTTGTAATCGGTGCATTGAGTTATAGGGGGACCGTTGTGAAGGCCAATAATACAATTTTTCTCGCTTCATTTAATTGTGTTTTATTAACAAACTCCCGGAATTCATTGCCGCACTTCTTGGGTGTAGTAAATATTTAAAATCCTATATAGTTTGCCTGTCTGTTCTTAAACGTGCCAATCTATGACTATAAAATAATAAATATTTCATGCCTCAGGTGGAATAATTTGCTGAAGCCCACCCGTAGGTATCTCCAATGTATCCCGATCTTTTCGCAAATCTAGTTAACTGTTCAAGGGGACTGACCTATACTAGTCTTTGAAAAAGCGCTTTCAGAACTGTTGAATGGAAGCTACAACTTATTTACCTCTAGAGCTCTTAGAGAAATCTTGTCTTGGTGGTCGGTATCTAGCCGCCTGTCAAATCTTAATAATACCACTCTTCGCGAGACGAGTGATGGCCAAAGTGTTGTTTACTCCACTTAACACTGGTAACCACTTGAACCTTTTACTTGAACTATGAGTACCTGAAGTGGAAAGGAACTGGAACGCTTGGACTTTTTCATACACTTGTTTGCACCGCTCGTTTTTCCGAAGACTAGAAGTTTCACATACTTGTATTACATTGCTGAGGGAATTGGTGTTTTAGAGGTGTTTCAGCAAAAGAAAAAGCCGGTGAAAAAAAAGTGAAGTGTTCATTCATCTGCTTCTCATAACAAATGCCACTTATAACCAGTGGCGGATCCACGGGGGGGGTTTTCGGGTCCGGACCCCCCCCCCCCCATTGGAATCATGCTCTAAAATCTAAAAGTTTGTTCTACTGTATTTTCCTCAAGGTTCGACTTCTCTGTGTTTTCAATCTAAAACAATAAGTAAGAAATCCAGAATTTGTAGTTTATTTTTACTTTCATTCATATTGTAAATTATATTGTGAATTTTGAAACTAAAAATGATATTTCGTAGAGGCAAAGAACGTAAAAAGCCAACTACGTAGAGTGATACATTTCCTTAATCAAGCTCTGCATGTTGAGTTATAATAAAAATATGCACGAGTTAAAAAGATTTGGAGTGAAAACACTTGTATACACAGAATGATTGCTTACAGTAAAATATCTTGTACAAAAAACGTTAACTTTTTACTTACAGTGGGTGCTCAAATTATTAGAATCATACTGTAGAGGAACAAATTGCCGAGTTTAATGACGCGTAGTTTGCAAAAATGTTAGGAAATGCTACTTTTTTGTATAATGTGAAACATTGTAGCAATCATTGCTTTGTCGAAATTACCGTTCGATATATTTGGCTTTTTGTGAGCAGCTTTTTGGAAGAGCAAAAAATTCAGGTTCTTAATTGGCCAGGAAACTCACCAGACCTCAATCCAATTGAGAACCTTTAAGAGTCAACAAAGACAGAAATATCGAAAGATAATATTACAAATAAAGAACAACTGAGCGAAAGACTGCAAAATATTTGGAAAAATGACGACCAAATAAAAACAAACTGCTTAAAATGCGTTGAAAGCATACCCAAAAGGATTCCGGTTTTAATTGCTGCACGAGGTGCTCACGCAAAATATTTGATTTTTTGATTTTTTTTTTTTTGATATTTTTTTAATAAAAGGCTGGTTTGAATATTGTTTTTGTCGTATTATAGAAATTTAATAAACAACATATTAAAAATAGACTATTCTTTGATTCTCTTCTTCTTCTTAATTGGCGCGATAACCGCTTACGCGATTTTGGCCGAGTTTAACAAAGCGCGCCAGTCGTTTCTTTCTCGTGCTAACCGGCGCCAATTGGACACACCAAGTGAAGCCAAGTCCTTCTCCACCTGATCTTTCCAACGCAGAGGAGGCCTTCCTCTTCCTCTACTACCACCAGCTGGTACCGCATCGAATACTTTCAAAGCCGGAGCGTTTGTATCCATTCGGACGACATGACCCAGCCAACGTAGCCGCTGGATCTTTATTCGCTGCGCTATGTCTATGTCGTCGTAAAGCTCATACAGCTCATCGTTCCATCGTCTGCGATATTCGCCGTTGCCAACGTGCAAAGGTCCAAAAATCTTACGCAGAATCTTTCTCTCGAACACTCCAAGCATCGCTTCATCGGATGTTGTCATCGTCCAAGCTTCTGCGCCATACGTCAGGACGGGCATGATGAGAGTCTTGTAGAGTGTTAGTTTTGTTCGTCGAGAGAGGACTTTACTGCTCAGTTGCCTACTTAGTCCGAAGTAGCACTTGTTGGCAAGAGAGATTCTACGTTGGATTTCAAGGCTGACATTGTTATCGGTGTTAATGCTGGTTCCTAAATAAACGAAGTCTTTTACAACCTCGAAATTATAACTGTCTACAGTGACGTGGGAGCCGATACGCGAGTGCGCCGACTGTTTGTTTGAAGACAGGAGGTACTTCGTTTTGTCCTCGTTCACCACCAAACCCATTCGCTTTGCCTCTTTATCCAGTTTGGAGAAGGCAGAACTAACAGCGCGGTTGTTAAGGCCGATGATGTCAATATCATCGGCATACGCCAACAATTGTACGCTCTTATAAAAAATTGTGCCTGAGCGATTAAGTTCTGCGGCTCGTACGATGCTCTCCAACATCAGGTTAAAGAAGTCACACGACAGCGAGTCACCCTGTCTGAAACCTCGTTTGGTATCAAACGGCTCGGAGAGGTCCTTCCCAATTCTGACGGCGCTGCTGGTGTTGAGCAACGTCATCTTACATAGCCGTATTAGTTTTGCGGGGATACCAAATTCAGACATCGCGGCATACAGGTAACTCCTTTCCGTACTGTCGAATGCAGCTTTGAAGTCGACGAAAAGGTGGTGTGTGTCGATTCTCCTTTCATGGGTCTTTTCCAAGATTTGGCGTATTGAGAATATTTGGTCGATGGTAGACTTTCCAGGTCTGAAGCCACACTGATAAGGTCCAATCAGTTGGTTGACGGTGGGCTTCAGCCTTTCACACAATACGCTCGCTAGAACCTTATAGGCGATATTTAGAAGACTTATCCCGCGGTAGTTGGCACAAATTGCAGGATCGCCCTTCTTATGGATTGGGCAGAGCACACTTAAATTCCAATCGGCAGGCATGCTTTCATCCGACCATATTTTGCATAGGAGCTGATGCATGCACCTTACCAGCTCCTCGCCGCCATGTTTGAATAGCTCAGCCGGCAGTCCGTCGGCGCCCGCGGCTTTGTTGTTCTTTAGCCGTGATATTGCTATTCTCACCTCGTCATGGTCGGGTAACGGAACTACAATTCCGTCGTCATCGATTGGGGTATCGGGATCTTCACATTCTCTACGACATGCGCAGCTGTCACTGTTTAACAGGTTCGAGAAGTGTTCCCTCCATAATTTAAGATTGCTCTGTACGTCAGTCACCAGATCGCCGTCTTTGTTCTTACAGGAAAACGCCCCGGTCTTAAAACCTTCTGTAAGCCGCCGAACTTTCTGGTAGAATTTTCGGGCGTTGTTCCTGTTGGCCAGCATCTCAAGCTCTTCGCACTCACGTATTTCGGCCTCTCGTTTCTTCTGTCGGATAATACGTCTCTCTTCCTTTTTCAGCTCTCTGTAGCGATCCCACATGGCTCGCGTTGCGCCCGATCGCAGCGTAGCTCTATAGGCGGCATCCTTTCTTTCTGCGGCAGCATGACATTCCTCGTCGTACCAATTGTTTTTTCGGGCTCGCCGGAATCCGATTTCTTCTTCGGCGGCGGTACGTAGGGAACGAGAAATGTTGCTCCATTGCTCGTGCATGCCGGTTTGTTGGGAAGTGCTCTCTGAGAGCAGGAGTGAGAGTCGAGTGGCGAATCTTCTGGCTGTCTGTTGTGATTGCAGCTTTTCGATGTCGAACATTCTTTGCGTAGGTAGATGTACGTTTTTTGCTGCGCAGAGGCGTGTGCGCAGTTTGGCTGCAACAAGGTAATGATCCGAGTCAATGTTGGGTCCTCGGATCGTACGTACATCTAATACACTAGAAGCGTGTCTTCCATCTATCACAACATGATCGATCTGGTTTCGCGTTTTTCGATCAGGAGACAGCCAGGTAGCTTGGTGTATCTTTTTATGCTGGAATCTGGTGCTGCAGACTACCATGTTTCGGGCCCCGGCGAAGTCGATCAGCCTCTGTCCGTTACCGGATGTTTCGTTGTGCAGGCTGAATTTTCCGACTGTGGGACCAAAAATTCCCTCCTTGCCCACCCTGGCGTTGAAGTCGCCAAGCACGATTTTTATGTCGTGGCGGGGGCAGTGCTCATACGAACGCTCCAAGCGCTCATAGAAGGTGTCTTTGGTCGCATCGTCCTTCTCTTCCGTCGGGGCGTGGGCGCAAATTAGCGATATGTTAAAAAAACGTGCTTTGATGCGGATTATTGCGAGACGCTCGTCGATTATTATCAGTTAAATGGCTGAAACTTGAATTTTTCATAGTGATTCTATTAATTTGAGCACCAACTGTACACTGGCTGTTCTTGGATACAAATTTTTAACTTTACCTGTTTTTCCTTCTTTTTTATTTTTGGTTCTGATTCTGGATCAAGGCGCTCGAAATAAGAAAATAATGTTCTCTTCATGTTAACAATCACATTAACTACTTGTCAACAAATCGCACCCTAAATACAAAAGGGTCACAACTCAAAATGTACTTCTGCTCAAATATGAACGAGACGTTATCAATAAAACGGTCCGCGGATGACATATGGCAAAAATAAATTTTTTGTTTTTTGGTAGGACTGTTATAAGCTTACATGGCAAATTTAAGCGTGATATGTCACATAGTTTGTTTTCTGTGCTACTGTAAACAAGTCAATCTCGAGTGTGGAAAATTTTGAGTTGTGACCCTTTTGTATTTAGGGTGCGAAATGCTCGACACAATGTATTCTGCTCGTTGAAAGAAACAAAAGAATAGAAGCATGTTCATGCATGTTTAAAGATAGCCTAGTTATTCACCAAAAAAACTTAGGGAAAAATCACTCGGCGCCGTCATCGCGATTTCGTTGGCGCGCTATTTAAAATTTCGAGTTAACAGTACACAGGGTGTCGCCGTTACGATAAGGAAAAGCTGCAATGGCTCTTTCATGGTAACTTTCTTGCCGTTATATAGCAACACATGTTGTTAGAGAAAAGCGCAATTGAATATATAATATTATATATAAACACGACCGTTTCGTTTGAAGAACTTTATTGGAGTGAACTGAGTCACAGTAAGCATTAATACAAGAAGAAGAAGTAAAGAAGTTACAAACAGGGTTGATATTTTTTTCGTACTTAAACTATACATGGTTGAATTGCAAGTTGGCTCCAACACATGTTATAATATATTGTATCTTAAATAGGCGTAATTATTTATGAAGGTGTCCCACGATGTATAAAAACCGCCAATTATTCTTGTAATTTTGAATCAAAGTCCTTTACTATTTTTAGAATTTTTTTTACAAGATATCTAGAGCTATTAGTTTTTTCATCGGCTAGTCACGACATGCAGCGCGAATAATGCCATATTTTATTCACGAAATTGATTTTTAATAAAAATACCCTTCTAAAATACCCCGGACCCAATGAACAATTATCGGGTGATATCGAGCTAACCAGCACTGGATGGTCAGAAAGTCGTTAAGCTGCTATTCGAGAGAAGATTACAATTTGGCCAGCACTTGGAGTAGTAATAAAACCTCATTTAGATGAAAAAATTTGCACAAAGGAATTCCAAGCGACATCCGTCACCGTTGAACCTTTAAAGCAGCCATTTACCTTTATTGCTCTTTACTGCCCACCTAGACACCAGCTGATGTCTGAGAACTATTTGGCTCTTTTAAACCGTTTTCAATGTCACTTTATAATGCGTGGTGAATTTAACGCGAAGCACAAGACATGGGGCTCAAGTTACATTACGACCAAAGGACGAGAATTGTGTAAAGATGTGCAGCGCGCAGGCTGTAATTCAATTTCAACTGGTAAACTGGCTTACTGGCCATCGGATATAAAAAAAATCGGGGTCCAATTGATTTTTTCCTCCACACAGACCAGAGCCAATAATCGGAATCAGTTCTGCAGGAATCAAGAAGTGGATTAGCGATTTTGTATGCAATTTACATATGAAGAGAACTGCAAAGTATTTAGTGAGTGTCCCGCATTTGCTAGAGCCAGGCTTCGAATTTTAGGTTTCGATGTCATGAGAACGAGTAAAATTCGTTCTCTCAAACTGGAGGATATTTTCTCACAGGTCTAACTACCTCTATTCCTCTATTCTATCTTATCTTTTTCCTTCTGTTACTTCTCTCTTTTCCTCCTTAATTATCTACCCTTTCACTTCCGTGAGCTTTAAATGCAATGGGCGTTTTAGCCTGAGTATTTTAAGAGTTCCAAAATCTCTCGGTGCTTCTTGGCTCGACCTTTCCTATTTCAGTTTCAGTTTCACTAGCGAGCAGCTTGATGATGCAGTGTTTCATTTTACGCAACAATTCAGTTGGCAGCGTGAAACAGCGCACCCTCGCTAAAACAGACACCTGATGAGAAAAATTGTCCACCCTTTAAAAGAAACTTAGTAGCAGAAAAACGGATACTACGAAATCGCTGGCAGCAAACCAGATCTTCGGAGATTAAAATAAAATTGAACTGAAAAAATAAATAGCTACACAAAGCGACCAAGACATTTAAAAATGATGCACACAATCGGTTTCTGTCCAGACACACAGCTGATAAATGTATAGAGTATTTCTTGTGGAAAGCGACTAAAATTTTCAATACTGTTAAAATTGACGAGAGAAACTGGGCTAAGACAAACGAGCAAAAAGCGAGTCTATTTGCTGAGTATTTTGAAAAAACCGTTAGCCCTAATGAAGGCACTGATGAAGTGAACCTATTGGAAACTGCCCCTTGTATGATGAATATATTATTCCACTTACACCAGAAGAAGTTGGTAATAAAGAGAAGAAGTAAGCAAATAAACAAAATAAAGCTTAAAAAGCGTATTGGGTTTGATTTAATTGCGGTTGCAGTCCTTCGTAATCTGCCGAAAAAATTGCATTGTCTATTTCCACAGTTTATTTAATAAGTACCTCAGCTTTAGGTACGTACCTATACATTGGAAGTCCACCGAAGTTACCACTATACCCAAACCTGGTAAATCATCCACCGAAGCGTACACTTACGAGCCAATATTTCTGTTGACAGTAATTTCAAAGATTTTGGAAAAAAATCTTTTAAAACTTTTACAGTGACTCATTCAAAATAAATGTCTGATTCTCAATAACCAATTTGGTTTCAGAAAATATCAATAAAATCAAATCGAAATACACAAAGTCGTAAGCACCATAGAAAGCGCTATGGAAACGAAGTGACCAAAAGTGTGTACAGCCCTTTTTCCTGATGTATCGTAAGCTTTCAAAAAAGGATGGTGCGAAGGGCTCCACCAGAAGCTCAAGTCCATGCTGACAATGCAATACTGCGAGGTGCTCTCGTCATATCTAAATGAACGATTTCCGAGACCTACAATTTATAGTTTCTTGATTTAACTTACGTACTGCTCAAAACAAAGGCACGCCCTTTAACATATATTATTTATTTATTACAGCTGTATTGCACTGAAGCATTCCGTTGAGTAATTCAACTGCCCTAGTCTCATGGTACTCGCGCCCACCCTACGCTTTTCAAACGTAATTTAACACTTTCAATTTCCGAATGCAATATTTCTAATATGAGTCAATACTTCTTACTGAAGTATTTTTTCATGTCTCCACTTATTTATTTTCTTCGTTGTTATTGATTTGCTGGCAATAAATCGAAAAACACTCAAGCGTATATAAGTAAGTTGTCATTCGATGCTTGCGTTAACGTTGTTGGTGTCGATCTTACACCATATTTATCTCAGTATAATAACAACAACAATAAGTGAAGTAAAATAAAAATAGTGCCTGTATGTTTAATGCACCGGTAGTTGCACAGATTTTGATTGAGTATTGGATTTTGTAATACTGACATCAACAGATTGTTATGCGAGTGGTGCTGTGGGGAGCGTACATGCACACACACAAACAAATGAACAATAGAGTAAATACTATACACATAAATGTGCATGTACATACATACATGCATACTTTATATAAGTATGGAGTGCAAAATAGTGGTAACAGGAATAGGCTAAGACAGTGGCAGAAAAAAGTGTTAGTCGTACAGGAAAAGCAGGAAATAAAGCAGAACTCTGTAATGAAGGAAGTGTAAGTATGAGAGCAAGCGGCTTGTGCCGGGGGTTGTGAACTGAAAAGCATTTTGTTTACAATTCACGCACGTGTTAATCGGTTGCAAAGATTGCAAATACGTACATATGCACATGCATTTAAATATGAACAACATTTTTACATACAAATATATGTCGGTGTATTCAGTGGCACGACTAGGTTTGTGGGTCGTTCGTCCGTTTGCTGGCGGTGTGGTAATTGTGGGCGATAAAATTGTGATTTGTACTAAGGTCGATGTGGCGCGTGTGGCATCAATGATATACCTCAGCTGCTAACAAAAACAACAGGCAGCAAATATTTATTCACAATAACGGGAAAAACTATAAGCTGAAATTTCTACAACACCTTAGAGGCTTATACAATCGAACGGGGGGATATAGTATTTGAAATAGAAGATTTTTCTTCAAAAATATTAATATTGAAAAAACTTAGAAAACAAAAGTTTTTGCATGGAATTATGCGATGCATACAACAACGAACACGAAAATATAGGGTTTTTCAGTAAGAGCGCTTCAACTTTTGAACTTTTTTGTATAAAACACAAACGGTTTGACTTTTTTAACTAATTTTTTTTTTATTATCGAGTTTGAACATATACATTTAAGTATGAAATTCGATTTCTTTTGCATGACCACCGCGTGCACGTTTTACGAAGTCCAATCGTTGAACCCAATTTTCGACCACTCTTTTGCATAAATCGGCCGAAATTCCAGCAATTTCGCGTTCAATATTGGCTCTGAGCTCACAAATCGTCGCCGGCTTGTTACTGTAGACCAATGACTTCACATAACCCCAAAACGGGACGGCTTGTTAAATGGACCGTAAAATGGCAGTAATGCTCTTAAAGTAGCAGCAACAGAACGATTATTTTCATAAAAAATTTGCACGATTTGCAATCGTTGCTCAAGTGTGTAGCGTTCCATGATGAAATGTATACTAATGAAGTTTACAAATAACAAGCGAAAAATAAAAAATATTGCGTCGTTCGCCCTCCCTATCGGAAAAAAGTTGAAGCGCACCTATTGAATAACCCTATAGCAGTACCAAAAATATTTAGATTAGATTTTTTTCAAAAAACGTTTAATCTATGATGTGATTAGATAGTTTGTATTATTATTTTGAAATATTATTTTATTCTTATTCATATTTAAATCAGTTCTATAGAGAAAAACAAAAATATTTATAACAAAAATTAGAAATTCAGAGTTAACATTAAAACCACAGTGAATATATAAGCCACGCATTCTCAAATTTTTTATTATGGCAACGGTGGAGCATTGAGTTCACCAATTGCTCACATCGCTGCATCGGAATCTTCAGCCATGCATCCTTACCAATATCTCATAGTTGTTGATTGTTACTCGGTTCTCTTTTTTCTATAGAGTTAAGGTCAGTTAACTGATCTGGCCATTCCATAACCTAAATTTTATTTGCCCGAAACCAATCCCTAGCCTTTCGACTCGGGTATTTAGGATTATTATCCTTCTGGTAGACCTATTTTATTGGCATTTCCTCTCAAGATATGTCCTGCATTATTTTCACATATATATTGGTGTCCATTATACCATTATTTCCGTGAATATCCCCATACCATTATTTTTGAGCACCCATTCTTAATGGTTTTTAGAGTGTAATGTGACTAATTTTCGGTGCCACTTGGACGATTAACATACATATTGTCCTGAGCCCGTGTATCCGTACAAAACTATTTTAGACTCGTCAGTCCATAAAATATAACGCCGCATGTCAGTTGTCTACCTAGAATGTTTTCTTGCAAATCCCAAACGTGTTGCCTTATGTTTTGGTATCATATGTTTTTTAATTTGTGTGACTGGCTTTGGGGCACTTTACAATTCTGCGATCGGCTTGTAGGGAAGTTTTTCGTGTATCTCCTCTTTTATCCAACTTTTCTACAAATCCGATTCCATTTGAATTAAATTTAGCTGAACATGAAAATATATTTTGATTTCTGTGTAAGATCTTCCATTTTCTCTCAATTTCAGCATATGCTTTCATTGTTCAGTGCTGCAGTATTTCTCTCGACCCACTATAGTCAAAATATAAGAAATGTATGCCAGACACTCACCAAAAATAAAAAAGTGCGTGTAGCGTAGTACACATAAGGGAAATGAAACTTTCAAAGCAGGCAGAAAAAGAGGGAGAGACCCGAAAGGGAATAAGAGAGAGAGAGAGCGAGAAAGAATACATATCTAAATAAATTTACAACATTGCAGAGAATACAAATAGACAAAATTTACAAGAAAACGGAGAAGGGTCGACCGGTGTAGGTAAACGCCGGACACAAACCGTGGCAACAACGCGCACTACTCCGAGCGTTTATCACCCGCAAAAACGCAGGGATTCCAGGACCGCTGCAACGGCACAAATTACCGCAAGGCAATACCAAATATCCGACGCCGGACATATGTATGTATGTATACATATGTATGTATATATGTAGGTGAAGCTACATAGGCTTTTCAGTGTAGAGGAAGATTGCTTGTAGATACTTATCCCTTAGGAGCATGGTGGGAAGCCAGGTTCCCACCTTCTTTTTTCTCAACTTTTCTCTACAGATTTGATATTTATGAAAATGGGACCGAGAAAATTTATTTATATGATAATCCATATATCAAAGAATGTAACTGAAACTAAGAAAATTGTTTTGCGTGAATTTATAAACAATTACAGATAAACAAATTGAAAAAATCGTCTATTTTCAGGAAAAAATTCATTTTTCAACAAAGTACATAATGTATAAAGATGGGACATGATACTATAAGGTTTTTGGGGTTGCTGATTACGAATCTGAGGTCAGATTTGAGAAATTCAATATGGCGCATACAAAATGGCGGACATATTTTTTGAAAAATTGTTGGATACTCACCAAGTTTGATATTAGGGAGTTTTTGGGGTCGCTGATTACGAATTTTGGATCAGATTTGAAAAATTCAAAATGGCGGATACAAAATGGCGGACATATTTTTTGAAAACTTGTTGGATACTCACCAAATTTGATATTAGGGGTATCCAACATTTAAAAAAAAAATATGTCCGCCATTTTGTATCCGCCATATTGAATTTTTCAAATCTGACCTCAGATTCGTAATCAGCGACCCCTGAAACCCTTAAAATTACATGCAATCATAAAAGCAGTTGGTAAGTAAAATGTGTGCTTCAAAGGGTTATATAGTTCAAGCTGCATGCCGGCCTCATAGAGTTACTCTATTAACAGTCATCAGGCATCGATCGACACTCTTAGAAGCCGGGGTGAGATTGATTCGCTGAAAATGGGACATTTTTAAGAATTTCCATATAATAACAAAATTTTTCTAAATTTTCATTGCCAAATATTTAAGTTGAGCGAGTGGCAATAAATCTGCGGAGGAGCCTCGAAAGAATGTTGTTTTGCGGTGTTCATCCTAACTTGTAGCAGAAACTCTGAACGAAAAAAAAAAAATTAAAATGCATTTGTTACATGAGATCATTTTAGAGGTATCCCTGAGGAAATTCCTTCTTTCACTTTTTAATTTTTCTGAGCATCTGCAAGGCAAAGAGCCGATTTCCACAAAAAAAAAATTGACAATGGATTATTGTTAGACTAATAAAAATAAAGCGCACCCAGGAATACCTGATGAATTCTGTGAAGAAGTATTACGTAAAATTTCAAAACGATCGCACATGGACCTCAAAATAACAAGTCTTAGTCGAGAAGATATAGAAATCCACTCTGGAGCAACGGCCTCTCAAATACTCATAGCTTCGTCAATTTGGATCATCCGACCGATTTGAAATATTGGTAAAATATTTTTAAGAGATCATCCATTATTTAATGAAATAAAATTTATGCAAAAAAATGCGATCCCTTAAGATGAATATCGGTCGTTCAATTGGAGAGATTCTATCGGTCATCGTTAACTGCAAAGTTAGACGTGTCAGCCACCAGACATGTTTCTAAGAAGAAAATTAATTAAAAACAGTTGTGATAATTGTAAAAGTTGGATTCTAATTGAAACGCGCCATTTTTTACTAGATCCACCTCTGAAATATCTCTATTCACCTCTGAAGTATCTCTACCCTAGATCCACCTCTATATATCTCTTTGGCGGCTTTGCGGAGGTAAATAGCTTGGAGACGGAGTTTTAAAAAGAGTTTTTGTTTGGTTCAGCTCGCGCTACGAAATCTTAACAGACATTCAGAAGATTAGTGCTCGCCTCTAGTCCATAATGCGACCTATGTTTGGTGAAGTTTTAAACCTTCTCACTGGGTCAGATCCCGCAGTTACCTATATGCTTTCCCCAACTATATGTTAGGGAAATTAGAACCTCTTCAGCGGACCTAAACAAAAGCAATTCTGTGTATTAAATAAGGGGATTCTTCAGAATCCTCGAATGAAAAAAAAAAAACAAATAACGCTGGATGACGTTTTTGAAAGGCAATTGGCTTATCTGGCAAAAAAACATTATCATCATAACAACACAGTACGGAGTGAACCATTGCTTCGTTACAATTCGCCTCCACGTCACTCAGCTATCAGCTTTTTGTTTGATATCAGATATGCCCATAGCTCCAAAGTCGTCTTCAATGGCATCCCTCCATCGTTTTTTCGGCCGACCTCTTCTTCTGTCGGCTAGGGGATTTGTTTCGAAGATTTTTTTATAACTCTATCGTTGCTCATTCGTGCAGGCAACAAATAGGAGTGTTAATTTTGAACCAGCTTTGCCGCTGAAAACTAGACTATATTTCTTTCAATTAAACTCAAATTTTAACCAACTGAATTTAAAAGATAAGCCACCGTAATTTCATTGCGCTGGTGGCTTGATTAGCTGTTGCAGCTGCTGCTAATAAGCCACAATGCTGTGCTACGAGCACCCCCAAGCTCTTTCCGTGGCGTGGCGCAAATGCCAAAAGTAACTGCGACAGCTTGCAACTCTATTAAACGACTGCGGGGTGTGAAAAATTAGTATTAAATACGAGTGTGCTCCTGTGGGTGGATATTTCAGTGTGTATGCATGTATGGGTGTGTGCGCATGACAATATGTGTAGATTAGTGCAAATCGAAAGTGCCCGCGCACTTTTTTTCTACGCAAGCAGCATAAGGCAGCTGTGTGGCAGTGCACTTTTTCGTGATAACAGGCCACTAATCTGCGCTCAGCCACCCAAACACACTAACTGCCAAATAACATACATACAGCCACGTACTTTTATATAACATACATACATATATACGTATAGATATGTACGCATTAGTGCATGATTGCATGTAAGAATAACCAGTGCACAGCGGTTGGATAAGGGTTAGTGTGCTGAAGCGATGGTGGCTGCTTGGCAAGCGGTGTGGGTGCAGCCTGGTGCGGTACACTTATCTGCAGTGCAAACACTTATCGCACCCACTTAATGATCCCTTCCGGTGTGACATGGTTATCGTCCGCCAGAGCAGCTGCTGCCGCCCTCTCGCGTTGCTCGATCCCGTCCTGCTACTCCTGCCGCTGCTGATACATTCCGCGCGTTGTTGCATCATGAATCTCTTTGTTGCTGCTGTGCAAATAAATGCTTGAAAATATTAATGGAAAGAAGACACGTTGTTGTTATTTACTTTCGCATTTGTTAGCTTAACTATTGTTACTGTTGTTGTTGCTGCCCTGTTTGCACATACTCCGTAGCACATTTACGCCTGCGGCTCCGATTGCGTTGCATTGCATTGCATTGGACTCACTCGTGCCGTTACTGTGCGGCTTTGGCGGCTAGCAAGACAAGCAAGTGTGAAAATTTACACCAAATCACACTCGACTCACACCCGTAAACGTTCAGCAGCGCTCGCTATATGTTGTAGAACCCCTTTCTTTGGGCTCGCCGGCAGCGTGTTTGCCAAAGAAGAGAATTAAAAGGTCGCCGGGCTATTGTCCCGACGCGACACAATAAATATCTCTGCACACATGTATGAACACACACACACACCAACAATTTTTCTGCAGTTGTCCTTTAATGCTAAATATATAATACAACAAATATCGCATGTACAAGGGATTTCGGTCTTTTTTTGTCCTGAAAATCCCGGAATTATTTGCGAACAATCCCGGCATTCTCGGTACTGGCAATTTCTTAAGAAAAATATGAGATGAGGATAGGAAAATCCCTTTTTAAAGCAAAAAAAACATTGATTTTAACTTTTTAGCAAATACAGATAAGTTTCAAAGTGTTTGATTTTGTTTTCTTTTTAATATAAAAAGCAATACATGCATATGTACATATGTCTCCACTGTAAAAAGTTCTACTGATTTACTTAATATATTTTTTTTTTTTTAACATAAATGAATATGTATTAAAGACTACTGCATTTCGCTAAAATTGAATTAGAATAAAAAAATCATATATGAACTAATTTCAACCGTCTCTCGACATACCTTAAATTTCTTTATCAGATATGTAAGAGTAAGGATAGAGATAGAGTTGCCATACCACAACGCCATAACATTAACTGTGTCTTAACCACATAATATGTAGATCATACTATTCTTGATCCTAGACTCAGCTTTAACAGGATCTTCAAGATGAGCATAGCGGCAAGAAGAGAGTGTGAGACACCAAGACTGTGGAGAAGTACTTACTTGATTAGAAGTAATAATCCGTTACCGAGTTACAGCCTGCTGAATAATTTCTCGCCAGGTGTCTCTGTTTTCAGCACACCTTTTCCAGTCTCTTATGCCAAAAGAAGCCAGGTCATCGTCAATTTGGTCCTTCCACCGGACACGAGAACGTTCTCTCGATTCGTGACTCGTTTGACTATGTCAATATCCCTGTGAAGCCCATACCGGTAATGATTCATTCGAATGTGGAAACTGTAGGGCCAAAAATCTTGCGTAAAAGCGGCGCGACATTCCGCTTGACGTGACCGTTGATGTCGATGTCATCAGCATACGAAAGGAGCCGGACAATTTTATAGAAAGAAGTTCAGTTTCGTTTTACCATCAGCTTGCGAAGCACACTCTCCATCACAAAGTTGAAGGGATCGCATGACAATGGGTCACACCATGGTCGGTAATCGAGCTATCAAAGGCTGCCTTATAGTCGACGAATAGGTGGTGCGTGTTTCCTTGGTCCTCAAGGATCTTCTTCTTCAGGATCTGCCGCAGTGTGAATATTTGGCCGACAGTGGAGCGACCTGGTCTGAAACCGCACATTACTGCAGCGTCTATCAGGCAAAAGTTCTAGCTATAAAAAAAGTGACTACGTATTTAAACACTCATGCCGTAACAAAAACTACTAAAAATTTACTCATGTATACGCAGGCGGCCGCTGTGGCCGAATGAGTTAGTGCGTGACTACCATTCGGAGTTCAGAGAGAGAACGTCGGTTCGAGTCTCGGTGAAAGATCAAAATTAAGAAAAAGGTTTTGCTAATAGCTGCCGCCCCTCGGCAGGCATTGAGAACTTCCTTTGTAGTTATCCAGCCTTAGCTAAAATCAAAACAAGTTTTCTAGGTAAATATTTTCTCAAGAAGTGTCTGGCGTAGGGATGGGACCAATCCTACGCTTCATAAGAACCACAAAATGGTTCCACGAAGAAAAATTAATCAGGTGCCCGTGTCGCACATTAGAACTACAACGGACCTGCAAGGTCTAAGTATCTATGTTAGTCGTAATTTATTTGTTCATTCCGAAAGTGCAGAAACTAAAGCAAAGATAACAACATGAGCAATGTCGAGGAAATTTGTCATTTGTTCATTAATATTAAGGCATTATAAAATATACCACAATGCGGCAGATCAACAATCAGCTGTTTATGGGTACGGCGAAAAACCAAAATTCAGTTGGTCTGTACTGTTACGGTTATAACTATGACATTGTGGCCTGGCAAATCTTATCGATTACAGAGTTGCCCATAGGTTGGTTCGATCAGCAGATTTATATGGCTACGGTTATGGCACCTCTAAACCGTTTTTAAGTCTTAAATGCGTATAAATTTAATTATTGTCCTCTATTTTGTTGCTATTGAAATAATTTCACTTGATTTGCAATTGTAATTATTATTACTTTTGATGCACAAAGAAGTCGACAACCTCCAAGGAAGCTATGAAATGCCGCACATCCCTCAACGAGATGGATGCGTCAGTTTACCTAAATTTAACATGAGTTCCTGGCCATTGTGACATTGAGCATTTAACATGACAGCTACTTATCTTTGAAGAAATCGTCAGAGCAGCGAATGTGAGATGGCGTATTGAAGCCACCTGAAGAATCTCCTGACAATTGTGACCGACTCTCAAGGCTAGACGCATAGAATCTCGGCTAAACCAAAATAAGCACAGCCTTAGCACACTGATGTTATTGTTATAGGGAATGGCTTAATAAGTAGGCACGTCCAGAGGATGGGTGTGCAAACTCATGACTTCTATAAAAGTTGTCTAGATGTGCTATGGTCACGCTCTTTTCAGACTTAGGTTTACCATTTTAGGGAGACTATTTTTTGATGAATTGGAAGATCTCAGTTCTGTAAGTAAGGATCTTCTCAAATTTAGAAAAGTGCATACTGATTTTAGGAGAGATAAGGACAAGTTCCCCAAGTGGCATCACAATGGGTCATTAGCCTAAGTTGTCCGACACTTCGACCTAACCTAACCTACTACTGATGCAATTTTTTTAAGTCAGTTTGTTGCAAAATAATGAATTTCTTAATTCCGAGACTAATCCCGAAAATAGAGATTGTAATAATGGGATCCCGAAAATCTCCAGTTAGTAAAAGTCGAAAAAATGTACACCCTTGATATGTACATATATACATTAATGCACAAAGCGCGCAACGCAATCAAAGTCACACAGCTATGCATTGCGCGAAGATAAAAATATAAGTACTTAACCCACCTATTTGTAATCGAAAAAGTGCCAGGCATTGCTGTTATTTCTTAAGTTGCGCTTTCTATTGGTATTTTTCATTTCTTTCGCCGTTACATTTCGTTGTCGTCTTTGCACTGCAACTGCAGAAATGAAATCCTTTAATACGCAATGTAAACAAAACGGACACGTGACCAAATCTAGCTATTTATAGCTATGCATACACTCATAAAAACATTGTGCATGTGTATGTGCATCCGTACCCACACAAATACACCAGAAGTCTTGCAAGTTTTCTCACAAACCCTTGAAGTAACAACAAGTCCTAGTGGAAATTCAGATAGCGAATAGGATTATAAGCAGCAGGTAACAGCGGAAAGAAGTAAAATGATTTGAGAAACAGAAAATAGAGTATAAATGGTCCAAGCTTGGCAGACACGACACATAGCAGCAGGCCATACTGGGGCGGCGAAGCTGAATTTGAAGATAATATTTGAGTTGTTATACTCGTACGGTGTATTGGATCAAAAGGCTGAGCCAACAAAAATGGAAAGGGAAAATCACAGATCGCCAACCGGCTATAAAAAAAAATTATTCCGCTCTCTGGGGAAATTTATGTTTAAGAAAAGCTACTATTTTACAACCCGCTGTCGATGAGTGAAGTTCCATTACTAGCGGGTTCGATGCTCACTGTAATCATGAAACATCAATTGATAAAAATATGTTTCTAACATAATAATTAGTAGTCGCTCCTCGAAAGGCACTGGCAAAGCTCCGACCGAAAAAATCTCATAATAGCAGCTGTCGTTCAGAGGGGACATAAAGCTGTTTATTTATGGGATAAAATTCAGAGGCAAGACACAAATTGAGGAAGAAGCGAAGTATACCTGATTTTTCCGCATATCTTTTATTTGCGCGAATAGTTAATCCTTCCCTTCAGAAGAGCATCAAATACGTATGTCCTTAAACCTGGATAGGGAGGGCTGAGGAACTCACTTTCACTGGATACTACGTGGGGCGTTGTGGTCTTCGTTATCATTTTAGGAAACTATAGTAGAATTAGTAGAAAAAAAGAGTCTGCCGTTTGAACTGGATGGTGAAACTCGAGAGTATGTTCTCTGTGAATGTGCAACTCTCGCAAGACGAAGACACCTAGGAGCCGTGACTCTAAATCTATTCGTGATAAGGACAAAAAGGACGGGGAGGTGCTCAAATGCATCTGAAGACTCCAATTTTACGCTTTCAGGTAACCACTTTATACCATATCAGAGGTCGCAGGGTATAATAATAATAACAGTATTTAGTGGCCACCGTAGCCAATTGAATTGGAGCGTGACTACTTTTCGGAAATGCCCAGGTTCGACTCTGGAACATCAAATGAAAGAAAACCTTTTTTCTAATAGCGAAGGCCCGAAGCAGGGTGGTGTTTTAGGGCAGATTCAAGCAAAGGAACACCAATCGTAGTTATAATTTCAACGAAAATTTAAGAAACCTGGCATCGAATCAACCCTGTTGTGATGGACAGAAGATATGCGCCCATCGACGCCGGTTAACAGAAAAAACTCTCGCTAACTCAGAAAGTCCTTTAAACGTAAATTTAGTTGTAAAGGTTACATGTTTTTCTTAATAAATTAGTGGTTATAGTGATGTGAAAGCATTAACAAAGTTATCGAGCAAGAATCGTCACTAGCTGGTATGGTTATGCCTCATAAAATAGGTATAACTCACTATTTTCCAAACAAATTTAATTTTAAGTAGTTCTATTTCAGCGCTGCCAAGATACGTTTATTTATGGCAGTTGCTTCATCTATTCGCACTTGCTAACGCTTGGCGAAAGGCCTTTTATGAAAGTTTAAAAATTTGGAAATACATACAGTTTTTTTACCGTCAAATCTTTGCCCGCGGATACTCTTTCACTTTATTGCAAATTGGGGCCATAGCGATAGCAATAAGAAAAATTTAAAACAGTGTCAGAGCTTTCACCTCCACGTAGATTGCAAAGTGTTTAAATAATTCCACGAACATGATATTTTGGGTGTTTGATACTTGATTTTCGACATTTCCCGTTTGACAGTTGACACTTGACACTTGCCATTTCAAATTCAGTATTTTAAATTTGACGACTGACATTAAGCACTAGCATTTCATTATTGGCATTTGCCATATGATTTGTGACATTTGAATATTTCACATTTTACTAATAACATTTTAAATGCTACAACTGGCATTTCTTACTTCACAATTGATTTTTGAAATTTTGACATTTGATATTTGATTTTTGACATTAGGCATTTTGAATTTGGCAATTGACATTTAGCTTTTGTCGATCCATATTTCGCATTTGAACTTTGACTTTTGACATTGGTATTTGATTTTTGACATTTATCAATCGAAGTCTTATGTTTCAAATTTGATATTACACTTTTGGTATTTTGAATTTGACAATTGACATGTACCGTGTGACATCTCATTATTAGCATTTGACGTTTGACATTTTGCATGTGATATTTAATTTTTGATATTTGATGTATGTCATTTAGAAGTGAAGTTTGATATTTGAAATTTACAATTTGACTTTTGATATTTCACATTTGGTATTTTATATTTGACAAGTGCCATTTACTATTTGGCATCTCTTTGTGGGCATTTGATCTTTGACGTTTGCATGTCATATTTGACATTTGATTTTTGACATTTCTCATTTCATGTTTGGCAATTTGGAAATTGACATTTGTCAATTGAAGTTTGATATTTAAAATTTAGCGTTTGATATTCGATTTTTAATATATCCAATTTCACGCTTGGCATTTGTCAATTGAATCTTGATACTTGATAGTTAACATTTGGTATTTGATATTTTACATTTGATGTTTGCCACTCGTCTTTTAGAATTTCTTATTTGATATGTGAAATTTAAAAATCAAGTTTAATTTAGCTACTTACTTCAGAAATACAGACATAAAAAATATTAAAAAGTGTACTCCCTTTATTCCATATTTCGACATTTTATCCCACATGAGTAGGTATCAAACCTAATACTTTCGTCATAATAGTCGATATGGCACGCATACTTAAACTAAAAGCTACTGAAGCTCTATTCTAAATCTAAATAAATCAAAGCGAATTCAATGGACCTGTATCTTTTAACGATCCCACAAAGCCAAGAACATCGTGTACTTATTTTGTACACTGTATCTTTTCCTTTTTCTCGGCAAATCTCGTTGGAGTCGAGGGCAATTGCTTGCCATATTGTGTCATTACAAAACGGCACAGAACAATGGACACTGGCCAACAAAACATTTCAAAACATACAGGCATTCACACACTTGAAATTCACACATCTGCACACACACACAAGCTGACAACGACAACAAAAAGCTGAACATAGAAAGGTGCTCCACAAAAAAGTGCACAACTGGCGAATAACAAGAATAACAAGAAAATAATACAAAGGACAATCAGGCTGGGAAGCAAAAAAGAGTGTAACGGTTCATAGCGACAGTGGGAGATGTAGGGCGGGCACTTACAAGTTGTTCGGACATGCCGATAATGAGGCGGCCAGCTGGCGCGCACGACCGTCTGCAAGCATATGTATACTTGAGGCATACATTTATACATACATACATACATACTTTTAGACGAATAACAGTGTCTGATACATAATTTCCAACTACCACAACTGGCCAAGGCATTTGTATGTGAGCGGATACAAGGGAAGCATTGAGGGGAGACAGCCCTCTACGCCGTCGGCCAGCATATACTCGAACACGTATAATTGTGTAGTGGCGCTATGATGGGGATGGCGCGTCGCGCTACCATTCGAACGATTATACATGCAATCACTGCCAACAGCACACACAATGAATTATTAATTTGATATTTTTCTTTATGTACAATAATTTCTTATGTAATTTTAATGCCTTTTACGCTTAAACGATTGCTCCAATGAATGCAAGTGCACGTTGGTGTCCTTCCAGGGCCTTTCACTCGGTATTGTGCTTTTCCTGCGGAAATCTCCAAAGCAAATGTTTGTCTACTTAATTTCACAAATGTTTTTCAGTATAGTTTTTTGGTATTTTTTTTTGTATTCAAGCAACGTCCAGTGCTTACTCTGTGTGCTTTGTATAAAAAGTTGGACAAAAAATGTGAAATACTGCGGCATAATCGCTTAAACGTGAGTGCCTTTATGGCTTGGAGATATCGCACAATACATTGGTGCGCCAAACTGCCGGTGTTGAAGAAATGCACATACATACGGATGTGTGTGAGCCTCGCAAAAAGAGATAAGATTTGTTCCACGAGTACTTAGTCGGCATAGAAGAAAATTAAGAATTTTAAAAGTTAATTTCACACGGACAAGTGGTTTAGGTTGATTGGCAGCAATAAAGTGTGTTGTTAAGATGTGAGGGGTTGCGTGATTATCTATACTGCAATAAAATTGTAGAAAGATAATATCTGTGCATTGGAAATTTCTTTAAAAGAGTGATCGAAGGTGATGCAGGGAGGGTAAGAGAATACATTTGGACCGTTTGTAGAATTTTTGGCTGCCTGTTAGTCTGTTTGAGATCTTTGGGCTCCGAAACCATTGAATGGATTTTCATGGCGCTGACCAGACAGTAACTTCGCTTACAACCATTTAGGCTGTTTGGCCGAGCCCCTACTCCTATTTGTGGACTGCTTCTCAAGTTTTTCACAAATGGAGGGACTTACAGTTTTAAGCTGACTCCGAACGGCGAATATTTTTTATGACGAGCTTTTTCATGGCAGAAATACACTCGTAGGTTTGCCAATGCCTGACTAAGGACGACTGTTAATAGAAAAAAGCTTTTTCCATCATTTTGGTGTTTCATGCATGGAAAGAAGATATACCAATTTAAAATTTACATTTTGTATGCACATAACAAGCAAAAATTCTCAACGATTTTTTGAAGTAGAACTTGCTAAAGTTGACGCACAGTTCAGTTCAGCGCACTTTATTAAATTCTGAAGTGAACAGCTGGTGATAGGTATTGTGGCATTGATGCCATCATGCGAAATTATGATTTTTGTCCAAAAAAAAATACATACATACAATTTTCCAGCGAAGGTAAAAGAGAAATACATACCCATACACTTAGTAGGCAAAGTAGAAGAAGATATTACAATGCATTAATAAAGATTTATATTTTTAAGCAGACAAACTATCAGAAAAAATGAAAATTAACTAGATTAGTCAAAATGTTACAATAAGATAATATTTTGCTTTTTAAGTGCAATTTAATATAGATATTTTCAACACTGCACGACCGAAAATATTTGTTATGCTTCATAGTTAGTACGCGAAACGACTAATGATGGGCAAGCAGAGTTACATGAGATTGTGACCTGTCTAAAACTAAACGTATTAAAATACGTTAATTAAATGCAACACTTAAAAAAGAAAATGTTTGATGCCTATATAATATAATAATAAACCAGACTCAGCCTCTGGCAAGACGTGGCCGGGAATAGTTTCTTCTTCTTCTTAATTGGCGCGATAGCCGGCGGAATTTTGGTCGAGTTTAACAAAATGTGCCAGTCTTTCCTTTTTCGTTCTAACCGGCGCCAGTTGGGCACACCAAGTGAAGCCAAGTCCTTCTCTACGCCAAGTCCTTTCTAACGCAAAGGACGTCATCTCTTCTTCTGCTGACACCAGCAATGCAATATCGAATACTTTCAGAGTAGGAGCGTTTGTAGCCATTCAAACGACATGACCGAGCCAACGTAGCCGATGGATCTTTATTCGCTGCGCTATGTCTATGTGTCGTAAAGCTCATTGTTCCATTGGCTGCGATACTCGTCGTTGCTAACGTGTAAATGTCCAAAAATATTCCGCAGAATCTTTCTCTCATTTCTCTCAAACACTCCAAGTGACGCCTCCTCGGATGTTGACATCGTCCAAGTTTCTATCTCATACGTTAGGACGGGCATGATAAGAGCCTTATGGAGTGGTAGTTTTACTCATCGGAGGAGGACTTTACTACTCAATTGTCTACTTACTTACAAAGTAGCCGGGTATAGCGAGTATTATAATAAATGAGAATTTTTTTTTATTGATAGATATTTTGATCACAAAGACGTCACGTAATTTTAGGGAAGTTGTGAGAGAGAACTGGGGAGAAGGAACAAAATAGCAAACTTTTGTAAGTAAAAATGAAAAGTTGGGTTAGATTTATGTAAATAACAAATATAATATAAGAGATAATGGAAATAAAAGATTCGTTATGAACAAGAAAGATAAAAAAAGCTCTAATAGAACGTCAGTGTCCAACAGGGGTGATAGAATACAGGATTGAATAGATCCAAGTGGAAAACTGTATGTAACTTTGGTAATTTTGAGGTTTTCATAATAGTAATTCTTTTTTGTTGTCGATTCCCGCACTAGGGGAACCGCGTGCACACAGCCACTAAATAAATAAATAATTTCTTTCTTTTTTAAATGTTAGTTGGAATGATATGTATAAGTACATTCAAATATTTAGGAAGCTGGCCAGATCAACTCAATACCAAATCAAAAAGATTTTTTGATGTTATTTTAGACAAAATATAAATTTTTAGTTTTATTGGGAATGGGAATAAGTTTCCGTCCTCGTAAAACAGGTGTCGCTGCTGATACTATTTTTGTATTAGCTCTAGTAATATACTAGTGATTTGAAGATGTATATGTAAGGCCTCGATCGCTCTAGTTGACAATCGTTTCAAGCGTAAAGATCCTTTTTTCTCTTTATCTGACGGTTCCGGCGGTGATCCGGTGATACCTATCAAAGGCCGGATTCATGCCGAAAGTAAGTTCCGATTTTCCCTCGGTGCCTCCCTTGGTCGCTGCCTTACGCGTCGATTTCGACGCATTACCCCCACTAGAGACTTCAGCCTTTGGGGCTGCCCCCCGAGGCAAAAATTTACGAGGAGGCAATTTTGCTCCTCCTGTCCTGAGAGACGTGGTTTTGGGATTCGGTTCCGAATTCTCCCTCCCCCCTGAAGTTTTTTGTAGTGTTACTGTTTTGTTTGTTGTTGTTTTGGTTGAAATTCATTATTTTATTAAATGGATCCCCATTCGAAGCGGCTATCCAAATCCTAGTGTGGAGTTGCCCTTTAGCGTCCCATGGTTGTCTGTGCCATGGCAGGGAGGCCATACGAGGGTTGACGCATGTCCTTATGGGGCATGCGTTCAGAGCCAGACCGGACGCAAAGACGGGATTCATCTCAACCGCATCTACACCGCCAATCCAATGACTACGGATTTGGAACGTACTCCGTGGCCTGCCAGGGTTTTAGCGGGACGGGGGCAGTCACGGCATTAGCCCACCAGCCATTTCTGTTGAGTTTCACCTACCGCGACTACCAGCACAGGGGTCAAATGTCAAAAGGAATATATGGAAGAGAATTAGCCCAAATTTCAGTGCGTCACCGTTCAGGTTTCCGGAGAAGGAAGGCCGTTAAAGCCGTAGATCATTTAGCGCTACCCAGGGTGCACCACGCGGAGGCGATCTGTCTTACACCCCTATTTTTCGACGAAGCCTTATCCAAACAATGTATCAAGTTTGCGAAGTTGGCATACCTCAATTGTATTCAATACATTCGCCTTAGCTGATTGTCGGTGCTCCGTACTAAAAAAAAAATCCTTCCTTCCTTTTTGGCATTCCAATTATGGGATTGGAACTATTTCGAATACACTGGCAGGTATACCTTATTTCTTTTATAAGTCACCATTTGTAGTATTTAGGTATATGCGCCGTATCTTACCAGTTGGGCAGTAGTCACGAACTGTCTACTGCGGCACTAAGACCAAGACTCAAATTTTTTACTGCAAGAATAATAATCGTGACAATTATGTGTGTGTGTACGAGTATGTGTAATTGTGTACAAGTGAATGTGTTTGTAAATTTTATACTGTTTTGTTTATGTTTTTACAGACTCTTGAGAGCATTAATTACGGTATTTTCACACACATGTTAAAGACTTGTTTACTGCCTTCTTGGCTACATTGTTTTTGGTTGTTCATCATTAGTTTGGCAACATCTGTTCAGACAAGCAGTTAATACGAGTATCTATCAGTTACAAATGTAAAGGGTGCTCCGAATATAAGTATCTTTCATACATTTTTAGGTTTAATATGGTTTTATTCTCTTTTTATAAACAAGCTATTTGTGGGTTAAAATTTCATTCATTTGTCGAACTCAGCTGACATCGAAGTAGCGAATTTAATCAAGCAAATTTTCCAAGACTCTTATTGTTGTTGCCGCTATTCATCAAGCCCTGCTAGTACAGTGTAGCCACCGGTCGTCATCGTCTATCTCATCTAACGGTAGAAAACATGCTGTGTGGGCGGGTTGGATCCAAAGAGAGAGAGGAGTTAGGTGAGTAGGTGTAAGAGGGAATGTGAAAAGGAGATGAGTACCCTGACATCCTGGACATAGTTTGATTATGTCGGGGTCAATTGTGGATACATAGGAGTTTAGCCTACTATAATCAACGCAATTATGCCAAGATGTCGCGGGTCACACGAGGCAGTAGAAGCTCTTCGTCTTCAATGGGTGGACTCCGATGACGACATTCGATGATTAGAAGTGTAGGAATAAAAGGCTGCTGACGTCGAATGCCTGAATTGTTTTTGAATTGTTCATGCAACTTCGATATTACTTAGAGGCATACAATAAAAGCGGGAAAGAGACCAGCTTCCAGTCTGCGAAATAATATCATCAGCACGGCTGATAATTCAGTCACCGCACTTATCACACAAAATGCCGATTGTTTAGTGGGCTATCACACTATGGGCAATGGGTTAGATCACACTACCACTGAACGATAGTCTAAGCCAATTACTTTCTTATTATACCATAAAAGGAGAATATAAATATATGGTTATGTAGCACTCACCGTCAAATGAAACAAGGTACCAACAGCATCTTCGGAAAAATGGGTAATGATATCATCATCCCGAAATTTGCACCAAACAAAGGCTTCCCGCCATTTTCAAGCGAGTTCTCCCACCAGAAAGCAGTTTTTTTTAGCCAAGCTCGAAGCAAAATTTTAAATGATTCAATAGCCTATTTACACAGAGAACTTAAGTTAAGACCTTCTTTAAGTTTCAGAAATATTCTTCGTTTATATCCCAACAGAAGCAACTCGAATATCTTATTTCTGTTTACATCTAAGGTTTTACTGGTAACGTTGTCTAATACGGATTTGGCTAATATTTGTATGTAAAGAGCGAAAATTCTCCAAATCTTAAATAAACATTTATGGTTCACCTCTAAAGTATCGATTGAATGTAATCTGAATAAGCTGGCTAAGCAGTGCAGAATTCCTGGACACAAAGATACTCCTGAAAATTTCATCACGGTTGAGCTGGCTAGGAGGGCAACTGAATTTAAATCAGTCAACTCTGCCTAGTATGTGGGCATCACTTAATACGCAAGCAAGCTTCTAATTAGGACGGTCTATATCGTACAGGCCAACAATAGTTGGACCCCGGAGTCCACTTAAGAGGTGAGAGGTCTTGACTAGAATAGATGGGAACAGAACTAGGTGCCTCAAATATGTCAGCAACCGTAAATTAGTAAAGTAGTTGATATCAGAATCGGACACTGGAAAATGGGTACATGTGGGAATCGTACGAGTTTTCCCTCTAAAGGCTTCTGTCGTAGCCGCAAGAGTGAGGAGGAAGTGGAAAGTGTTGAAAATTCACCGCTAATGTCTCGCTTTTGCCAGAGCACAACATCGCTATCTGAACTCTTGAATGGAATGGAAACGTTAATAGGCGGCATTAGTGCCCATTGCACTTAAAGTCGAGAGATAGGAATTTAAGGGATAGGAATGAATAGGTGGGATGAAAATTCATTACTCCTTTGCAATATTCCTAGATTTTTTTTTAATCTCAGCAGTAGGTCAGCGGAAAGTGCTAATCCATTGTCAATATATCCGATCCAAAAGTATACCATCTACCATAAGTCTGGTGAAAGTCGAATACCGGCGAAGACTCCAAACAAGATACATACAGTGGATCTTTGATGATGCCTATGATGATCATATGCCGTTCGCATAGAGTTTACCTTATAATTAGTCATCTCAGTGCTCCTAGCACACTCCTTCATAGTCTGGAAAATAATTTTCCTTCCCCCTATCAGGCCTTTTTAGCAAACACTTAGTTTTTTTCTACGCGTCTAAAGTCTTACTTTTTTGGTTGCTAATCAAACTTAGAGTCCGCAGACATTCACAATATTTCATCGCTTATTAGAGGACCGAGGTTTTATCACATTGGCAATTAGAGCGGAAAGCTGAGTCCACACAAGTGGTTCCACAATGGACATTCAGGACTGACGAAGAGTGGCACCCACTGTAACCTAAGCCAGCCTAAGGCTTAAAAGCACGTTTCTTCCTTGAAAAAAATGTGCAACTTTTCACAATATTCTTCAAACGTAGAGGAATCCAGTGATAATAAGAATTGAGAGTGAAGCTTTCAAGCGGGAATGATATGCAAGGAATATGCCAAATGTGGTTCACCCTGCACATACACTAATTCAATACAAATATATGCTATATCATTAGATTTAATTCATTATTTTCTTTCGAAATCGACATATCGTTGTTTTCGTAACTCCCTTGAGGTTCTTCCTGCGTTGCCTTGACTCTTGTGTGCGATTCTCATGAAGTCGTTAAGCATTGATCACATACTTGAATTGCGACTCACATTTTATACCCGCTTGCCTCCCGTGAGTTTATTGTCTTGCCACTTTTATTGGTACGCTGGCAGTGCGCCAAAATGCGCTGCTTCGCTGCCTCTGCACCAACGATTTTCCAATTATCGCGCGGCAATGTTGTTGGCTTGTTGAAATTTATAATTGTTGGCAATGGTGCCAGAGCGTGCACAAGCCAAAAATGATATAGCAAATAAGGGCACGTACACACACATACATGCATGCAAAATAATAACCCTGAACAGGCACACCCGTACATATAATAAATGTACGCAAGAAAACTCATTCGCCAAAACTCATATCGCATATCACAAAATTAACTTTCCATCGCCTGCGAAAGAAAATTTTCATTTTTTATAATTTTATAATTCTTTTTTCGTGCACACGCTAACAATATTACTTTCCGCTTTACGCTCAGCTTGCGTGGAATCAACTAACGATATCGTATAGTAGGTATGTATGGATGTGTGATATGTATGTGCGTCTTTGCATCTATTATTATTATTATTGCTACGAGCACTTGCTTGTTGTTGGCGCAAGTCACTTGCCGTTTGTCGCTTATAATGGCCTGTCACACAGCCGCAGTCGAAGAGTCAGCGTCAGAATCGAAGGAGCAGCGTAGTCCAAAATTATGAAGTTCTAAAGATAATAATGCGCCAACACTTTACACTTGGCATAAATTCAAATCCGTCGAGCAGCAGCCGACTGCCAGTCAACTGCCCTTGTCCCTCCAACGTTCGCCAGCTCGTTCGGTCGTCTTGATGTGCCAACTTTTCGCGCCTTGCCATTTGCGACTTAATGCGAAATGAGTTTGTAGAAATCGCATCCGCATTGATGGCGGCTCGAACTGGCACACAACCCCACACACACGCATCAATTTATGTGAGTATGTGTACGTGTGTTCAAATCGTTGTTAGCAATTTCAGCTAGACGGCTAAGAATTTCAGAAACTCAAACGTGCATGTGTTGGTGGGCGGACATCGTTTCCTTACCAACTGCATTGTGAATTTCGAATTGCGAGTTGTCCAGTAATAGCATTTGTCATATGTCAACTCGTTCGTTTTTATACGCTGAGCATTTGCTAACCGCATTAGCGATTTTTTTTAGCATTTGAATGCGTGTGTAGTCGTACTAAAAAAAATTGCATATACGAACATTCACACGTACATGCCCATCCATAAAAGGAAATAATGCATAATTGAATTGAACTTTTATTGCGGCACGTCTAAATGGGTTTTTGTGAGTCGAACTTTTGCGCATTACGCAGAACTCATTTAGAAGCATATTTTCTTTTAAATGTCTCAAGTTTCATCACAGAGTATGTAATGTCAAATAAAATATGGAAGTAATTGCGCGTATTTGAATTTAACTTCTACAGTCGATTACAACGTGCGACGAAAATCCAGATGTGTTTACAGAATTTTGAATATACGGGATTATGATCCAAAGGGATTTAGGCTGTTCAGAATTTGTTTCATATTTTTCCACAAACTGATGTAACCAAAGACTAATAAATATTGAGATTCGATTGCCTATATCGATTGCCTCTATTTGACTTCATCTTTTCATATGGGAAGCATTAATATTCGAATCTTTATAAAGGGGTTTCCAATAAGGGCGGGTAGATGTTGGATGTTAGATGGAATAAAATGGCGTTTGCTGTGTGGTACGTAGCGCCGTCCTGCTGGAACCACATGTCGTCTAGGTCCATATGGTTCAATATGGCCGTAAGAAATTGGAAGGGCCACCACGTCCACCGAAAAATGGGCGCAATGCGCGCAACGTTTGCGATAATGAACACTCATTTTGATAATAAAGTTTTATCAATTGAACGTGCTGTTCAATCGTGTAACTTGCCATGATGATTTGGCATAAACAACTAAATAATAAACAAAAGATTTGACAGATGTCAACAAAACAAAATGGCTGCCACAGGGCGCCAAAATCGACCCGCGCCAATTGAAAACCCCTTGTTCTTTTTCTTCATTTAGAAAGCATTAAAGACTATTTTGGAAGTGGTCCGGAAAATATTCGAACCTGCATTATTAAAGCTCGGCTCAGTTTTCATATATATACAATAATTTATTTTATTTTAATTTATTGCGCATTTGGCCGATCTTCTACTCCTATTTGTGGTGTACGTCTTGATGTTGTTCCTCAAATGGAAAGATCTACAGTCTTAAACCGACTCCAAACGGCAGTTGATTTTTTATGAGGAGCTTTTTCATGGCAGAAATACTCGCGAAGGTTTGTCATTGCCTGCCTAGGGGCGATCGCTATTAGGAAAAAATCTTTTTCTATCATCCGATGTGTCATCCACGGACATTCGAGTCTGTGCACTTCCAAATGGTAGTCACGCACCCATCCTTTGACTACGGCGGCCGCTTTATATAATTTTCATAATAATTTTCATTAAGTTAGAACTAAAACTACTTTCAGGGGTCTTTAGAATTTTCCGGAATTGGTAAAATTATAAGGTTCGATGATAGACTTTTAGACACCACAGAATTGTAAAAAATTGTCTTATTTTGATACTAAAGTTCTGATTATGCATACCTCGCCCAACTTTAGAAAACTTAAGGCTGGTAACGATATGCTTCCCATACAGTCATACATAGAAATCAGTATTTCTTAAAAATAGTAAACTTTACTTACACTGGAAAGACACGTATAGCTTTAAAAACTTGAAAAAAAACTGTATGCAAAATGGAGAAGACCCACAACTGGCATACCTATATTGTTTTCCATTCTCATACACTTTTTCTTTCATACACGCACATTGTTTGAGGAAGGGTCTATCAAATGACGCTCCTTGATGTTGTTTTAAAGTAAAGTATGTAAAAATTTAGATTCCTTCAGGTTTCACTATTTTTATTCAAACTAAGGCTCTTCGCAATTATATGCAAAAATCATAAAAGTATTCAGCATGAGCGCGTCTACAGGTAAAATCTACCAAACAATCGACTCTTGAATACCTAACTGTAGAGAGCGTCCAGATATCGGTGTTGAAGGTTGCTCGGCACTTTGCGCTACAGCAGCAATACTCTCAACAGACGGGCAGTTTTTGGTCTGCCAAAAAACACTTCTTGAAATTTTTTAATCAGGAGTTTCGCGAAATGTTTTTTTTAAAGATCAACAATTTTCATAACGAGTTTCAATAGCTTTAACGCGTTGTGCCGTCGTGTAAAATTATATGTATATCTGCCTACTTGACAAAAATCAAAGATAGTCTAGGAGTTATTCTCTGACATACAGACGTTATTTTTGTCCGATCCTTTACCAAAGTGAAAAGGATGGTAGACATCGTGCAGAATGAGAGGAGAGCTGTATGAGCTTTACGGAGACATAAGTTTAATGCAGCAAATAAAGCCACGGTAGTGACGTAGGGTTTGATTGAAAAGTAATGAGCCTTATTTTTTTAAGCAGTTTTTTTAAACCTTTTGGCTTATACAACTAATATTCTTCAAAATAGGATCCTTGAGTGTCAATACACCGCTGGTAGCGGTCCTTCCACTGCGGGAAACATTTTTTAAACTCATCCGCCGGAATCGCGTTTAATTCGGCTGTCACAGTTTTTCGGATCGCCTCGATGGAGTCGAAACGCTTCCCATTCAGCTTTCTTTCCAGGCGCGGGAACAAGAAGAAGTCCGGAGGGAACAGGTCTGGGCCAGTGCAGAGGTGCTGAGGAAACCGGTGTGCGCCGGCGCATTGTCGTGAGGAAGGGTCCAATTGTTGACGAGGTCGGGTCGAACCCGGGCGACGCAGTCTTTCAGCCGAAGGAGCACTTCTTTGTAAAATGCCGCCTTTACAGTGCTTCCTGGAAGTACAAACTCCTTGTGGTCGATGCCTCAAGAGTCGAAAAAGATGATCAGCATTGTTTTGACCTTGGATTTCGACATGCGCGTCTTCTTGGGTCGGGGCGACTGGCCGACCTTCCTTGAACGACTTGTGCCACCGTTTTACCTGGGCACTGGACAGAGATTGGTCCCCGTAAGCCTCCTTGAGTAGCCCAATGGTTTCGGTACTCGTTTTGTTTAGCTTTACGCAAAATTTGATCGAGTAACGTTGCCCCAACGATCGCTGCATTTTCGCCACTGCAAAATCCTAACACACTTTCAAAACAGCTTTCACGTGCGGAGCGATGTTGACTGCACCGCTGTTGCCAGCGAACTGGGATTGGTTTCTAGTGGAAGGGGAAGGTCCAACGATCATTTTCCCCTACCAGCCGATTCGGTTGATCGCTTGGCAGATGATCCGCGCGGAAAGGCTCATTACTTTTCAATCAAACCCTGTATGTTACTCCTCCTTTGCGTTGGGAAAGGACTTGGTTTCGCTTGGTGTTTTTAATTAGCAGCAGTTAGAGCAAGAGAGAAAAACCAACTACCGCCACTAATAAACTGACTGTTCAAGCAGAAAAAGTGCAACAAATCGTCGGTCTTTAAGAAGACTGTGGATAGGAAGCCAATGTTTGTTCTCACAGCTTTCATTTTCTTCGCATACACTTCTAGCAAAACATACCTAAGTTTTTAAGTTCTATAAAGTTGTGTTTATATAAATATTGATATCCTTAACTGCACCTGCTAGCATTTTTTCACAAACATATATTTTTGGCACAATTCCACGTTTGTATAAATTTCTGCTGTTATTTGTTGTTTCGCTAAGTATCCTTCAATTTGCTGTCCCTATTGTTGTTATAACTAACGATTAGTACTTTGCTGTTGCTGTTTTTGTAATCAAGACTTTCTTGAAGACGCATAAAAATCCGCTTTATTATCGCGCTCCGCGTCACTTTGCAATTTTTTTCGTTTTGCGTCGTTCACTGAGACGTTCTCGCTTTTTATTAAGCTCCTCCTGTGGCAAGTCGCCTTAACCCCCACCACTCGTTCAATTTTTTCCTCTTTCTTTTTTTACTTTCCAATTTTTTAATCTTTTTACGCAGGGACTTAACCTCAAACTCATACCATTTTTTGTTTAAATGTGTAACTGCATTGTGGGAAAATATACCAAACATACCAAATATACCGTTGTTCACGCCATTGACGACAATCATAATGGAGGCCATAGCGCCAAACATCGAAAGTCGAGGAGCGAATTGTTTTTGTTTTCTAAGTATCATTGCATTTGTTTGGGTATGTGTGTGTTTGTTTCAAGTTTAAACGCAACGCGGGGTGTCAATAACAATGATACTTACTGCCAAAGTTTGAGTAATCTTATCACTCCACCCAACCACCTAACCTATTTATTTATAAAGTCTCCATCGAGTGTCATACTTAATGCCTCTAGAGAGGAGGGAGGCGAGTGCTATATACGGGTGCATGTGTGTATTTGTTGGCACACTCGATATTCGCCACAAAACTACACACTCGTACATGTGTACGTATCACTCACTTATGAAAAGTCCTTGACTGCGACTCTGAAGCCCTCCTCTTCCTTTTGTTTGCAGTTTATTTTTATGCTGTTTTCCTTTTTACATATACATAGATATTCATTTTCCTTTTTTTTGGCATTGCAGCTGATGACTCCTACTGCTCCGCCTGCACTGTGTCTAGCTGGCTGGATGGCTGGCGGGTTAACGCCTCTTTCACATGCCACAATTCCCCACTTCGTCCTTCTACTGCGTCTCTGTTCACATCTGTTGGTAGTACAATATATGCGTGTGTCTCCCCGTCCCTGCAGTACTTGTCAATTTCGTTGATGCTTGATTTGCAAGTGAGTGTAGGAGTCATGGCCTATTGTCTGCTGCTGCTACCACCGAAGCCCAGACGCCGACTTGCTTGGCTGGCTGCTTCACAGTTGTTTTTCGGCGGCTAGCACTTGGCTGCTTGACAATGCTTCTCCGCCTGTCGTCTTGTAGCAGCAGCAGCAGCAGAATCAGCAGCAGTAAACTCGCTTTGCGGGCGCATAAAAATAAATGAAGCGTGACGCTTTGTTTTCCTTTGATTTAGTTTTATGAGTCTACATCGGATGTAATTGAATTATGCAAGTTGGCGCCATATCACCCATATCTCAAACTCCAACGCACGCATACTTACTCGTAAATACATACACATCCGAACGTTCTTAAATTCATGAGACTACATAGAACCCAATAACCAACAAGCACAGCATAGCCGCTAAGTGACACACTCCCACATGCTGGAGGTATAGAGCAGTGAACTATTTCTTCTCCCGCCCACATACATATGTAGCTAAGGGAAGATGACGACACAACTTTATTAGCATTCGATCATAATACACTCCCGTCTGCGGGTTTCACATACCCAACCACACACAAGAATCCCAAGTTCGCATGCTTCATTGTCACAATTCTTTTGATGTGTACTACATTGAACGAAAAAGTTTTTGATAGATGTGGATTGTCGGTATATTGCAGCTAACAGGGAAATTAAAAATCGATTATTAATTGTATGTCATACACACGTTAATTTATCACCTCAAAACTTTGGTTATTTCAAGAAAATATAACTTTTTAATAACTCTATTTAACGGGATTTTGTGAACACAATAGTGACTATATAAGCCTGTAAGTACATCCCCGAGAATCATTTCCGTCAATTAGTATACTGGAGCGATTCCATTTTAAGTGGTCTAAGTATTTGGGTAATTTTCGTCAATTTTTCTAAAAGTAGGTAGGTTTGCTTGTAGGTTATAAGAAGAAGTAAAATAAAATTATTATTTTGAGATTTAGACAACGTTAAACATTTTGGTCTAGTTTTCTAAAATGAACTATCGTAGGTTCTTTTTAACATTTTTCCACCCTTTTTTTAACTCTTTAGAAAAAAAAAATGCACTTTTTAATGGAATTATTTTAGAACATTTTTTTTTTCTAAACATTTTTGGAAAAAAGCTTGTGGGAAAAATTTAATTTATTTGTTAAAACTTTTTGGGAAAAACTTTTTGGGAAATTTTTTTAGGAAAAAACTTTTGGTAAAAAATTAAATTGCTTTGTTTTAATGTTAATCATTTAGAGCAAAAGCCCTGGCTTGTTTTACTCATTTCTTTCATTAATAGCTGAGACTATACTCACCAATATCTGAAAGTTTCCTATTGGAATTCACGTAACTTTTCGTGTTACATTCAAATACGCACAGCGAATCAGACTGCTTAGTATGTACTTGTGTGTAGGGGCGCTTGATCGATTTGAAAGTGGGCGTAATATACTAAATATATGTCAGAGCTCGCACGCTAGGGCTTTGCTTGAGCAATATTTTGAACTTTCAGGGACCACTGAGCATAGTCTCAGCTATCAATAAAAAATATAAGAAACAATTTTGAGGGGTGTTTTTCAAAAATAACCGAAAAAAAAATGTTAAAATTAGGTAAATATAAAATTAAAAACAAAAATGTATAAAAATGGTAAAAAGAAACAAATATTTATCATTCTAAGAAACTCTATACCAAAACTACCAAAATAGAATATACGAGGTTTGTTCAAAAAGTATCGCGAATTTTGAATTTTCGCGATTACGTATATTCGAATTTAAATTTTTTTGTGGCGATTTTTACCTAATCAATAAGATGGACTTCTGACTTTTTCTTGTTCCCCAAAACTGAAGAGGCCCATGAAAGGACGGCGCTATGCTACGATTGACGAGATAAAGACGGCATCGAAGGAGGAGCTGAACAGATAAAAAAATGATGTTTTGAAGTGCTTCAAAGATTGGAAAAAACGTTGGCAGAAGTGCATAATACCTCATCGGGACTACTTTGAAGGGGACAAAATAGATATTAATGAAAAATTATAAATTATAAAATGTTTTAAAAGCTTTCCTTAGCTTACTCCTTATACAAATAAACCAATTTTGAGAAAAATGTATGACAATGTCCAAAATACTTGTATCACTTGGCATGGAATCGCTCTTTGATGGCTTTTCTATCTTCGGGGGGTTACCACTGAAATTTTCTGACAAATATTTTGACTGAACTTTAGGACTAAAATGCCCTAGTAAGACGGGTTTTTTGGAGTTTTCATTAAAAAAAGGTCAAATTGACTATGCAAAATATTGTACAAAAATAATACAACGAAATTAGAAGTCCTGGTCAGCCAGTTCCGATCAATCCGAATGGTTTTCAGTCCATTAATTGTGAGTCAACTCTTTGAAAGGAAGCGATATGTAAATTTTGTTGGCAAAATAAACTTTATTTCTAAAAAATTTAGTTTAAAAAAAAAAAAACAAAAAACAAAAAATTTGTTCTAATCTTATTATTTTATATTAAAAAAGGGAGAAAATACAAAGTAAAAAACAAAAAACAAAAAATTTCTTTTATGGTTTGAAAATTGGTATGCGATTGCGAAGGCGAAACTTTAGAGTCCATATAATCCAAAGCTATGGCAGTTATCAAGGCGAGTCTATTAAAGATGGTAGCAAAAGACAAGTTGTTTTCTTCGCCAAAATTAAATTATGGAGCGCTTTATTTACATTCAAATGTAATTTGTAAAGACTGTTCGGGTATTTTAGACGTCTCTATCGCTCTGGGATCACTGAAGCCTATTTCGATGCATAGGAAACGATTTTGCTATCGAATCTAATTCAATCAGTATATCACTATATACGTGAAAGAGAAGGTCTTCGCCAACAGCCCAGGGTCGATTCAAGATCTCAAAGATTGAATTCGTGAGGCTATCGAGGACATAGGGCAGCCACTTTGCAATTCGGTTGTGGAAAATTACATGAAAAGGATATTGTCCTGTATGCGTGGTGTGGTTGTCATTTGCCTGATGTTATTTTCCACTATTATCGGCATACTTTCCTCTTTATAATGAAATAAACATCCGATTAAAAAATAGCATTTTTTCTTTGAATTTCAAAATAACACCTCTGTTTGGAAAATCCTATATATATCTCTACAAAAATCATTCTATAACTTTCAGCTTTTGACTCTAATGATCAAATTTCGGAATTGAATTCTCATGAAATTTTATTACTGGGAATCGTCGTGCCTGTGTGGAAAATATTATTGAAAAATATACAGTGGGTTATGTACACATATTGACTATGATAAGATTATTCTTAAAAGATATTTCTGTCTAGAATGGATAAGCTGAACTTGAACGGACTTTCACTGAGAGCCTACCTTTCATTCTTTGCATTCTCTGAGTGATTGCTGAGTGTGGAGATATTTCTTAACGGCCAGATGCCGCCCATGTACGAAAAATATTTTTGGTAGGTGAAAACGAAAGGCATTAGAAAAAAAGTTGAACTGCTAAGTGGTGTGCGGATCTATTTAGATATTACAAAAAAAAAAAGAAGGCTGTTATGAGAGTTGCCGACAGAAGTGAAAACTTATTCTACCAAATAACAGCGAATTATCAAATCATTTGTCATAACAAAAGTTAAACTTTTTTAATAAAAAATAGAATATACAAAACGAACATACGCTGTTTAGATATTTGACTCAAGGATAATAGGTTACAAGGTTTGACCATCCAAAGCAAAATTGTGAGAGAAACTGCGGCTGCCAAGTCATTAGGGATTCGCCAAATGAATTCCTACCCTAGTGTAAGTGTAGTGTCGTTGTTCAGACGGTAACATAAGTTAAAGTTCCATTTTTTTCCCATATCACCAAGCAATTTCAGTTTTCGTACACAAACCGTCGTCACATCCCATGCTAGACCTGGCTTTATCCCTGGCTCCACCACAGCATTCTGTGCGTCTTGTATTTAACTCCATCACGTACTCGCTTCTTCGCAAACCAACCTACAAATACCTCCAAGCTCTTGTTAAACTATATTTATTAGGAGTGTTGTCAACTTTAGAGTTTCAAAAAGCATCAAAAGTTGGAAAATATCCTTTTACCACACTAAAAGCCTTTTAAAATCAAAGAATACTCTTTTACTTAACAGTTAACAGCATCTAACGAAAGTAAAAAATAATTTAATAACACAGAATTCATTCGTTCACAACGATTCAAATGTGCAAGTTATATCACAAATTAATTTCAAAGTGTATTGCGCCACCATTTCCAACATGTGGTAATAAAATTGACTTAAATTCATGTCTTCAATTTTGATAATCGCAAATTGCATTTATTGCACTAAAAACGCGCTTAAATCCGAATAGTCAAAATTGTTGCCAGCTGAGTCTAAAGTTTAAACTAGAACCCAAAATTCTGAAATATTTCAAATAATTTCTTGTTTTTAACTTTATTTTTAGAGAAAAAAGAGCGCAAGGGCAAAAGCTAAATCATTTTTTTTTTTTGGCGTTTTCATTTTCAAAAAACTTTTAAGCTTGAAGCACTAAGTTGGCAACTATGCCTATCAGATTTGTTCATTCTAATCGTAGTTGCCGCACATACATAGAGCCTACTGCTACAGCTACAGTTACTGTTAACGAACACATAAATTTATATATATAAATTATATATCGTCCTCTTTCTGTGTTAACCTCGTAACTTCATTTTTTTCGAAATTGAGATTTTTAGTGAAAAACACTCCCTAGCACTCCTGTTACGTAAAACAAAACATACAATGTTCATAATGATTTTAGAATTATTTTCAGAGCGTTTCGATTTTTCTCGTATCTACATGTTCGAATTCAAACACCTCATATCTACTATAAGTATCGTATCAAATAAGTTATAACTTTTCATAGAAGTTAAGTTACTCTAAACATTTTTATCGATTTACTGAAAATTATGATTTTGTAGATACGTGGTTAAAATAGAAAGGGGACTATATATATATACAAAAAGCGCATACACCCATTCCAGCTGTTTGGCCGAGCTTCTCCTCCTATTTATGGCATGCGTCCTGATGTTATCCACAAATGGAGGGGGGAGGTTTGCTATTGCCCCTCGGCAGGGGGCAACTGCTATTAGAAAAAACTTTTTCTTCATTTTGGTATTTCAGAGATTCGAACCTAGGTTCTCTCTGAATTCCGAATGATAGTCACGTACCAACCAGTTCGGCTACGGTGGCCGACACATAAATTTACCCCTGCAAATATTTCAAACGTTCTTGAAAAGGTTTGCGTTTCAAAATTCGCATTTCTAGCCCATTTTAGTTCAAATTCGGAATGCAGAGCATACATCCGAGCATATATTATTTATATATACAGGGTGAACGATATGAAGTGTTACCAACTTCACACTGCTTGTATCTGTAAAACAGCTCATGACATTAGCGTCAAAATTGTTCTAATGACAGTTCAATATATTGTTTACTCGTATGAGCCATCAAAAGCATATGCGTCTCAGTTTTGTTGAATTTTTTTTTCTGTGATGGAATTCAAACGTAATAGTGTGATTGCGTTATATTTTGCTGGAAAACCACAACCAGCCATTGTTCGTGAGCTCAGTCACCGCAAAGTGAATAAAATGTTTGTGTATAGCACTATAAAACGTTACAACGATACTGGTAGCATTGCAAAACGCTATGGAGGTGGACCAAAAAAACCCGCAACAACGCCAGAAATGGTTCGGAAAGTGAAGGCTCGACTATTCCATCTGGTCCATTTTGGAGCGCAATATGAGGACTAAAAAATATACCAGTATGGATGCGCTGAAAAAAGCGATTATACGAGAATGGGCCAAAATACCTCAAGATAACATTCGTGCAGCATGCAACTCATTTTTTGACCGTTTGAAGGCTATAGTCAAGGCAAAAGGTGGTCATATCGAGCTATAGTGAATATATGTTAAAATTATAATCATTTTTAAACAATTTTGTCTTTGAAATCAATAAAAACTAATTTCACCCAAAAAAATTATGGTGTTTTAAATAGGTAACACTTCAAATCGTTCAGCCTGTATATATAGAAAAACATGTTTGTGCTAAAAATGTTCCTGCCAAAAGGCACTTGTGTGGAGATATTTCGAGAAATTATTTCTAAGTATTTATGGTCCGGTATATTATGGTATATTTCAAATTCGAATTGCCCGTATTTGTTGGAGCGAATTAAATTTAATGTTCTCTAACATCCTCTTCATAACTTACTTCTGGTCCATTCGGAAAATGGGTGAACTCACTTTTCATTTAATGCTCCTATCCTTCGATCTATTTGTGAATTTATGTATTGTTATTAGTCATATTGTCTCCCTTGAACTTTCTGTTTCAATGACACCTTTTTTTAATATTTCAAATTCCACCTTTTAGTTTTTGAAATTACTCGTATTACTTGTAATTAGTTTTAAGTGCTTTATACTATTCGTAGTCTGTAAGATTGTAAATTCTTAGACTAAATAAATATTACTGGAATTACCTTTTACACTACAATTATATTTTTCTGTTTTATTTTTATCTAACTGCAATTATTTATAGATCCATTCAGGACATTTTAGATTTGGGTTTGCGCGGTGTTGCCGCTCAAAGGACCTGAATTTTACCTCGTTCATGTCGCCAAAGTAACGATTTCCAAGACTGAATCCGACTCAACATTCATCAAACGAATCTTTACTAATGAGACATATCTATGAGAACGACTCCTGATCTACTATAGGCGAGTGAGTGGAGTGCTCCGAATGAATGAAGACCAGAAACACCACGTAGTTTTCAGTCCAAAATGAAAATTATGCTCAGTTTTTTTGGAGAAACAACACGAAATCCTTTCGATTTTTTTCTGTTTGATCGAGTCACAAAAGCATTACGGGGAACTCGTTTTAACAGCCGAAAGGATGTAATAGATAAATCAAAGACAGCTCTGATTGGTGTATCGAAAATAGCGTCCCAGAAGTGTTTCGAAAGCTGGATCAAACGCTGACACAAGTGCGTTGCACTTGAAGGCGATAACATCACTTCTGAGGAATAAATTTGAAATATTGAATTTTCCGAATATACTCAGGGAACTCTTTGATCAAAGTGGTATGAAGTCTTGTTGTTTTCGCAGAAATTCCTCTTTGTTTACAAAACAGTAAATTAATGAAAATTTTAGCATTTACGATACATACGAAAGCTTTAAAAATGCAGAAATTTCACTCTCATGCTTCAAACAATTTACGCTGTCTCCATTTTTATTGGAACAGTACAAACTTGTCTCAGGGTCGCCGTAGCCACATGAATTGGTGACGTGATTCGAATCATGAGGCATGAAACATCAAATGATAAAAGGTTTTTATAATGGCGTCCACTCCTTGGCAGGCAATTTGAAACCTTCGCGAGTATTTCTGCCTGAAAAAATGTTCGCATAAAAAACCATTAGCCGTCCCCAAAAAAAAAAAAAAATGGTGTTAGTGCCAATTATATAGGTAAATATTTATACAATATACAAACTTTAAATGCAAAAAGCTGTTTGGAGTTATTCATCAACAAAAAATTTAAAACGTAGTAAAGCAGGTCTACGAATATAAAATTTTTTCAAGTGTATCCACTAATCCTTAACAATGTTTCTGTTTTTCGCTGTGACACTTTTCGCGCAGTTTTCGCTTGTCACCCACACTACCGCACTCTTCATCCCACTCAGGCATCAACAAAATCCTTGCAGCATTCAACAACTAAGTATCACTCGGCTGCTGCCAGTCTTCTCACATTGTTTGTATGCGCGCTTATTATCCTTTACTTCCTGTTAAGCGCACCGAACGCACCCACATTCAACCAACCAGCCAACGAAGCAACCCACCTACAAATTAACCAACCCAAAAGGCAGCTATCCTTGCTGAGCTGCTCCATTATTGTAATACGAGTATACGCGTTGGTGCTACATGAATTCGCTCTTCGGTAATAAAATGATATTTGCATTTTAGATGCTTCATAGGAGCAGTAAATGAGTTGGAAAATATGTCTGTGGCTTTTTTTAATACACACAACAAATGATGAAGAAATAGAATGGAAAGAATACAAATATCAGGAAGGAAATTGCAAATCTGTAAAATAAAAATGTGTATAGGGAAAAAAAATCAAAAAAAGCAGATTTAATGTGTAAGTGGCTGAGTGAATATATAAATGAATGTGTGTATGTAGGACATAAAACTCTATGCATGACAAGCAGCTAATGTAAATGAAAAAACGCAAATGAATGAAAAAGTTCTTAATCGAAAATGCTAAAAGATTGGCTAATCACCGCTGATGGGTAGTTGCTATTGGCTCTTACTTACAGACGCTCGTTAGACTTTAATTGTTTTCGCCAGCCTACTATATGAGTATCTGGAAGCTCCAATCGAATTACTGCCGCCGCCAGTTAGTTGGTAAGCAGCTGAAGTACTGGCTATCGAAGCGATTTACCGCACTCAGTTTCAATCATATTGCATGCGATATTTGTACATGGATTTGCTCTCTGAGCTCTCTGGGGAGCACATGATAAATCGATTTGCAGAGGTCACCAAAATGCATCTGAAGTAGCCCTTCGTCAAACGCAAATTGGGGCAGTGAAAATTTTTCCTTGGTTGTTGCTACAGTGTTTTGAGTTCGTTCAAAGTATTTATTTTTCCCCTTTGGACGGACATTTTTTCTATACAAAATCTTATGGACACATCCCTTAGACGGACAAAGCTCCTCTTCCTACTTGAGGTGTGAGCCTTGTAGAGGGACAGTTTCAAGTCACCTTCGAACGTAGATGGTTTTCTTAAGAGAAGCAGAAGGCAGAAACGCACTCGGAAGTTTGCCATTGTCATTATCGAGGGGCGACCGCTGTTAGGAAAAAAATTGTTCTATTATTTAGTTTCTCATGCCCGAAGTTTTGAACATGGGCGTGAGTGGTTCCATTATAGTATGCAGTTGGTTTGAAAAAATTCACCAGGGTTACCTGCGTCTCACATATTTCGTTAAGACAAAGTGATTTAAATAATACACCCAAGTTCAAAGGCTTAAAAATGCTTATTCACAAGAGATCGAAAGAGTTCTACGTAGTTTTGTCCGGATTGCTCAGGATTCTCTTCATTTTATCGAGCTCCGCTCGTCTTATGAGGAGTCGCAATTACTCAATAGTGTAGTCTCCATCGTTGTCGAGTATAGCCTAACATCTTCTCGGCATACTTTGAACCAGCATTTACGCGTAGCTCGTCAACAAATAGTACCAGATTTTGCGAACTTGACGCACGAGTTGATTTACACCGAGGACTGGCTTTCCGGCAAAATCCGTTTTCATAATTCCCAACACATTTTCCATGGGGTTGGCGTCTGGAACTGGGAAGGCCAATCCATTATTGTGACGCCATTTTTTTGTTTCCGTAAAAATACCGCCTCGAAACGCTTCGCGTACTTCTCACTCATTTTTGTTTGGTTGCGTTTACGGGAAAGTTTCGAATAACACTAACCTGAGTTAGCACTGGCGTCGTAGCCCTTAAGTGGGACTGAAAAATTGAAATTTGAAAAGGTGGAGCCAAGGAGCACCAGGAGATTTGGTGGCTCCTAAAACACTCAGGCTAAAATGCCCCGGAAAGATAGTCAAGGAGGGAAGGAGAAAAGTATCAGAGAAAGAGATATGAAGGAAAAAATACGATTCAAATTTGTTCAACTACTTTTGCTCTATTACAGAACTAAACGTTTCGGTCAACTGTGGAATATAATTTTAAAACTAAAATTTAAATTTAAGCTTTTTGAAATATTATATTATACAAATAAGCAACGCCCAGTTTAGAAGATCGCTTTAAAAGTCATAGAGGCATTCCGTGTACCAAACTTGAACAACTTGTCTTAAATATGGTATAATTTTTGGTTTGCATTGATATTTTCTCAGTTATTATACTCTTAAAGTCTTTTACCTCTCAATAAAGGTTGGTTAAACTATTGAGAGCTTTAGCCCCAACCATCAGCTCACGCGCAGATAGAGGCTGTATATGAACTTTTGCGAAGAGCGAATCCCGCTAAAAATAGAAACTATAAATAGAGAATCTTTAACCCTTTTTTCTATTCAAAATACTTGGTAACCATGGTTAACACTACACTTAAATAATTGCGCTCAAACATCTTTCACTGGCTGTGCATTTTGTAGGAAGTTACTTAATTTTAATTTTATTTCTTTACACAGAGCTTTGATTCACTTAAGACTTGTTCAACACTTTCATAGTTTTTTTAACAAAAAATCCGTGGAAGCTTTATTGAAAACTTATTCTGAATTAAGATATTTTACTATTTAACGGCGACCGCAATAGCCGATTGCATATAATATTTAAAATGATAAAATTAAGGCAAATCTATTTCAATTTGTACTTAATTTGGCTTAGTCCGAAACCGGCCTTAAATCTTTAAAAATGATTGAGATATCAAAAGAAAAACATTATTTATTTTTATGAAAATATTGATCAGCAACGAGGCATTGTAATTTGGTACTTAGTTGCAGTTGTCCTTTCTCGTTTGGTTGCGTTAATCAGCCAGGCAGGCCATCAGTCAGTCAAATGTGCACACAAACCAATGTATGGAATTAGTGGAAGGCGTATTGATAAGAGTACAAAGAAAATAATATGAATGTATGTGAGTTGCCGTTGACAGTGGACGCAGGATATTCAACCACAAATCGCGTTGCCTAGCGAACCTGTCAGATTGGTCTCGGCTTAACGAATTCCCAGTTGCAGAAGGGACTGCAATGCCGTAGTGGCAGACAGGTGGGCACGTACGCATACTCCTATAGGCAAATGCACATGCCGCATCAGTCAGATACAACACTTCTGCCTTAAATCGTCAATATGTATCTATCCAGCGTCGTGCGTTGGTTGAGTACATATGTACATACCATCGTACGTACCACTTAATGCCAGTACTTTTTGCAGACTTTATAATCCAATAACTTTTTTTTTTGTTTTTGGTACTGCCAGTTTCATTTACTTTTTTCGTACAAACTTACGAAATTACGTACAACTGAAATGTCAAGTCCTGAGTGATTTGAGTGGTTGTTAGCCGAAATCGAGACGAGTTGAGACAACTGCGAAATTAAAGGAATGTGTAGATGAAAGTGCAAGAGGCACAGCGGATATAAAAATGTGGAGGGGTTACATGTAACTGAAGTCGAAATGAAATTCTGTGCTACACACATATGTACGTGTACCGAAAACAAGTATTGGTAATAGCAATCAATACACGCGCATTCCACTCCAAATGCAGCATCCACACGACCAACATCACCCATCACCCTGTTGCCTTTTTTGCTTTTCCATTGCTGCAATAAATCCAACTCAGGTATCGAATATCAAAAATATGTCGACTATCGACATCCCTTCAAGGGGTGTTCGACCGATATCGAAACGTGCACATGTCACCTCACAAAGAATAAAGGTAGCTAGATGGGCGCGCCGCACACAGAAAATGAACTACAGCAGCAGCGTCGTGGTCACCAACCATCAGGTACACTCACAGCTGGTATATATTTTTATTCGTAGCGTTATTGATAACTAAAGCTAGGAGCTCCAACTGTCGACCACTGATAGAGAACATACGAAGCCACGCGCATATGCCTACATGTGCTGCCTCGCGGGTGATGGGTTGCGGATTGCTTTTGTGCAGGTTGAAGAGCGCGTGTTTCCCTTTGATTATTTACGTACAAACATATGCTGACACTATTTTGGCTCATATGCTTAATGTTATTATGCCACGATTTCGTAGTTGAATAGGGTGATTTTTTCATGGTCAGATTTTTTGTATGAATACATTTAGGCTTATCTTTTAGGAATCGCCAAATCGACTTCCCTCGCTCGGAAGAAGATGCTTCTATTAAAGAAGTTTATATATTTATTCGCTCTTAGATGTGTAGCGGCAAGATCGGATTATTACTAATACTCGGTATATATGTTACATATTCCAGTCCCGTAAATTCTGGCTGCAATCATTACTTATTTACTAATAGTGACTACCAAACCCTACCGCGACTTTTATTTATTTATTTTTAGACTTCAGCTGGACTAGAGCCTAAGGCGGTGTGAATGTATTGGCCTTAAGATCTCAAAATAATCACCGAGGAAAAAAAAATAACAGTAAGTATGTAACCTCTTTAATAAAACAGTGACTTTGAATGTCAGTGACCCACTGAAGAGACGCATAAGCCGAAAATTGATCACAAACACATTTTTTTTATATTTAATAATCGCAAAATAGACTCAATTAGGGCTGGAAAATGACTAGTTACGAGGGGTGCCTTTTATTTGGCAGGATTTGGCAACCCTGGTGTTGCAATCTGGTAACTGACAGCTGTATCGGAAAGTTTGACATTTTTTGGCTTTCACGTACTCAGAACGTTTTGAAATACCAGCGCTATTTGTGTTGTTTACAGTAACTTAAAAGATTCATCTCGGTCCAAAAATGGAATTAAATCGTGAACATTTTCGTGCGATTATTTTTTACAACTTTCGACGTGGATTAACTCAGCAACATTGCATGGATGAACTTAATTCATTTTTTGGCGATGAAGCTCCATCAAGGACCAGTGTTTATCGATGGAATGGTGAATTCAATCATGGTCGTAGTTCACTCTAAGACGAATTTCGTGAAGGTCGTCCAAAATCAGTTGTTGTTCCGAAAACCATTGATGCTGTGCGCGAACTGATATTGCAAGATCGTCATGTGACCTATCGTGAGATTGAGACAATCTCAGGCATTAGTGGGACCAGCATACATTCAATACAGCATAAAAAATTTGTTCGTGTTGGATCCCACACAATTTGTCAATCGCTCAAAAAAAGGCTCGTGTCGATTGGTCGAAGGAAATGCTCAAAAAATACGATCGCGGGGCTTCGAAACACGTCTATGACATCGTGACAGGTGATGAATCATGGATTTACGCGTATGAGCCCGAAAGTAAACAGCAGTCGACTGAATGGGTGTTTCAAGATGAGCCCAATCCAACAAAAGTTGTTCGTGCACGAAGCACTTCCAAGCAAATGGTCGCCTGTTTTTTCGGAAAAACTGGACATGTCGCAACCGTACCACTAGAACAACGCAGAACAGTATATTCTGAGTGGTACACAACCATTTGTTTGCCAGTTGTCTTCCAAGAAATTAGGAAAACCAATCGCCAAAGACGGATCACTCTTCACCAGGACAATGCGAGCTCTCACACAAGGGCTCAAACAACTGCATTTTTGAGCACCCAAAACATCGAATTAATGGGTCATCCGCCGTATAGTCCTGATTCAACGTTTTTCGACACCTGAAGAAGCGGTTGCGGCATTCAGAATGCATGTTTTGGAGGTACCTCATTCAGAGTGGCAAAAGTGCTTCGACAATTGGTTCAAACGCATGCAAAAGTGTATAGATCTTCATGGAGAATATTTTGTGATTTTCGATGATTAAAATTTGTTTTTGTTCTCTAATCCCGAAATATAAAAGGCACCCCTCGTTCTGATAAGTGAAAGGAACACAACATAGTAATACTATACAACAAAATCCACCTTTTTGAAAAATAACAAAGTGCCGGCAATGGTTTCTGGCAGACGTGGAGGTCCGTTTTGACTTATTTCTGGCATTTAAGTTGAATTTTAAGCTTTCATGAGTTAAGAGTCTTTTAAGAAAATCTTATGACAAATATTTTTATAGTACACTTTAACCCTGTGTTGCATGTATTTTTAGTCCTTTCCTGCGAAAAAAATAAAAAATACCCATAGATTGAAGAGTTAAAGGGGTTTCATGGTTCTTGGATTTCATGAACAAAATATTTTTTAATCTCTTATGAAGTTAAGAAGGTGACGCAAAATAATTCATCCAGTTATGTTTTTAAATAACTTTTTTTTTTACTTTTATTAACATGGCGGGATAAAAATCCACAAAACGCCAGGGTATTCCACCGTCTGTGAGATCACTGGTGTGCAATGGAATACTTAAATTCAACGTAAGCTTCTTTAATAAACGAAAGCAAAGTTACTGTGGTCTTTTCATTTGCATGTCTTTGTAGTTATTTCATAGTTTATATAATTATCATTGGATTAGGTCTGACACAATGACTTGGTATGTATAAGAGTTTAGCTCCTTAGCCCACATATCAGTGAATCGATGGCACGAATCATGGGCAAGCAATTGCCGTCATAAGTGTGGCCACCCAATGTTCTGTTGATGTATTTTATATCTTCACACATCAAATTAACATTCGTTAATTCAAACTCTGAAAGTTTCGCGTGAAACAGAGCACCGGAACAATTGTTTTTTTAAGAACTTGTAGGCAGTTTGGTTGTCCGAGAAGATAACAACTTTGTTCGCGCGCCTGATGAGCAACATCTTATGTGTTTAATAATGCCCATAACTGTCCAAAGGTGGAGGATGTGCGACATTCTTTATTTTTTGTTCTGATGCCAGAGTCCGCAGCAAACCGAGTTGACCAAAACCGAAGCATTAGCAGCGAAAACATCAAAGCCCTCAGCTAAATACTCAGAAAGATTTTGTGCAAAGGTAACCCTAATTTCTGCTGTAATCATCTTGCTCTTAACGTTCGGGAGGGTGTGCGCGTCAACACATAAGCTTAAGGATCACTAATTTTAGTTTTGCTAAAATCGTCTGAAATTTCTCTAAGTACACAGGTGTAACTGGATTTCGTGCCAGTATTATTAACTTTTTTATTAAATAAAAAAACTATTTTGAGTGATCGATATATTTATTTTGACATTTACACACTCCCTTGCTTGTCTGTTGGTATACTGTAGATGTCTAGTGCGCAAGTTTCAACTATGATTAGCCTACGACGCCATTTGCAAAAATTATAAATCATCCGATAGGGTGATTAATTTTGTGCCCCCTTGTGTGCCTGTTTTTTAGTTTTTCTCAATTTCTCATTTTCTATGAAATGTTGCAAGAAAACTTCTAAGCATGTGCTTGTTTTAAATATTTATATTTGTGAAAGAACTTTTTACAAAACCTCTCCAAAAAAGTCCTGGTTGCACGCCTGTACATATCCTTTCCAATAAAGAAACCCCGAATAAGATACAACAAAAATTAATATACAGTACAATTAATTTTTTTTTTTGGCGATTTCAAGAATATCAGAATCAGAATTATCTCTAGTTATTTTAATAATATTTCTTTTATACGAGGGTTGCTAATTATATTTTTGGCCTTGGGCACTTCTAGTATTACTAATCGCTATCTGATGTTTTCATTGGAAAGTTTAACATATTTTACCGTTAACGCACTCAGAACGTTTTGATGTGCCAGCCTTATTACTGTTGTTTACAGTGTCTTTAAAAATTCATCCCTCAAAGTCTTTGGTGAAATCTGTAAATGAACAAGGCAATGCGAGCTCTCACACATCGGCGCTGACAAACGGATCTTCACCAAACAAAACATCGAATTGATGGGTGATCCGCCGCACGGTTCGATTTGGCACTCAGTGATTTCTGTTTGTTACCTGACGTCAAAAACAAACTACGTGGTCAATGATTTTCGACGGCAGAAGAAGCGGTTGATGTATTCAAAATGTACGTTTCAGAGTTGTCTTCATCGAACTTGGATAAAGTGCTTTGGAGATTAGTTCAAACGAGTGCCAAGGTATATTGTTTGGAAAGGAATAAGACTATTTTCATCCATTAACGTTAATTTTTCCACTATATAAGTATAACCTCGTATAACCTATAAGCAGAATTTCAGCAATACAGAATTTTAACTCTCAGAACTTTGAATGCTGAATATTGTACCATACGAATTTTGTACTCCTACAACCCTAGCATTTTTTGTACAGATTTAGTCAACTTTATACAAACTGCAAGAAACTTGTAAGGTCGTGAAATTTTTCTTCCCACGCTCGTGGGATCTTCTGAGGTTAACAAAGTCTCGGATCTCAAATTTCGAGGGTGCCCTTACAGGACACTAGCCGCGAAGTATACATGCTGTAAGACTCGGGTCGTTTTTGCGTTAGTTGCATGGAGAATGAGGTGGACTAATCTCTGCTTTCACGGGTGTAAGGTGTAAGCATCTTGGCTATAATGCCTTTGCTACGTCTGCTGATACAGCAGGCCTTGATATTAAAAATCTAATGAACTTTATCAGCAGTACGAAGCATCTTACACCACCATAACTCAGTCATCGTTGTCACCAATAAATAAACATCCACTCCCCCGTTTCTCCCTCCTTTCTTCGCAGTCTTCTTATCTCCTTTAGAATTTTATCACAAAGGACGATTTTTCGATTTTCGTCCAAGCGAGCAACCATTCTTGATTATTCTATAAGACTGGGTATAATCTCATCTGCTAGTTAATTGAATTTATGGTATAATTCTATATTATTAAGCTTGCGAATTGGTTTTTGTTAACTTCAGTCCTTTATGAGCACCCTGTGCCCTCTATAAACATCGGCATATACTATGCCTTCCACACCAGCCAGCCGACAAGGCTTGCTCCATTATATCATATCATAAAATTAACTACCATACGCGTATAATCCCAGCACGAATTGGGAAAGGTCGATCCAATGCGGCCAGACACGTGATGTTGAACGAGAGACAAAGAATAAAATACTGCAGCGGAATTTCATGCGAGTACTGTTGCTTGCGTTAGTTCAACCAGTTTTGGGAGCAAAGCAACAGTAATAAACAACAACAACACTACTTAGCGTGGAAGTTTTCCGAAAACGCGTTCGGCGATTTTCACCGCAAAGTGGATTTGGTGCATTTAAAATAGGCGAAAAGCCACGCACAAATGCACACCTGCTTCCAAATTCGCTGAGAGGGCATATGTATGTACGTATACTAAAATACCGCCAAAACAACGCTGATGCCATAAAAGCGAAAATTTATTGATGATCGCTGCTGACGTGGCCAATGGTTTCGCAAGCAGGAAGGATGGAAGGAAAGCAGGAACGAAGAAAGGGCAACTGTATGAAAAAAAACTTCTGCTACAAGAAATTTACGAGTGCAATAACGTCGGGTAAGGTTGTCACCTACGTTGACTTAGTAGGTTCAGCTATGACGAATGACATGTAACGGAAATTACTGCCCAGGCCCCTGCAGGGTCTTAATCTATTGATTGTAAAGTGTGTCAAAGTGGTTGTTATTTTAATAATATCGATATCCTAAGTGCTTCATATACGCAGTTGTTGCAGCAATCATTAAACATCACCGATAAATAATGATTTGTTGTGTTTGTTGTGCTGCTATTGCATGCTTGCTTTGGAGCGTAGCGTGAAATATTTCATTGGTAGACGGCGGATATGGACTTTCGCTTGATTGGCGTTGGTGGCTATTAACCCTAATGAATTTCCTTAATGGCTCATTAGGTCAGTGGGAAAGTCGTTGATGTTGCCCTTGTCGCTCTATACCGTCTACACCGCCAACCCATCACGTCATACATTTCGCTTTTAGCGCGCGGGAAATTCTCTCAGCCACAGCACACACACACACATACGCTCACACAAATACATTTGAAATTATATAAGCATTAAGCCATAAATTCCCATACAAAACCGCAAACATAGTGCTCCCCATTGATGTTTGCTCAACTGTTTGGCTGCGTGGTCAATGTACATTATGGAAATTTTATAGCCAGAGCATTTAATTCGTACAAAAAGGTCGCACTGTCCACCAGCCTGCCCCAATGGACGCACCCACTTTGTGTTCATATAAGGGCTCGGGTTAATGCGTTTCGACGTACGCACGCCCTCACCAGCGCCCACTTGGAGGCAACACCTGCCCCACAAAAACTTCGACTGCGCAAAAATGTGAGCGGAAATGAAATACCGTCGTTGTTTTCCTTGTTTACAAGACAAAACATTTGTTTGTGGTTTTCATTGCCGATTTTGTTATTCGTTTTTTTCCTAAACTTTGGCTTTGTTGTTGTGCCCGTTAAGGGCCGAACATTGGATGGACAGTTGCGTCAGTTGCCGTAATCCACCCAAATTCACTTCACCCGAAATTCCTCGCATTCCGGCCCAACCTAACACAATTGAAATTTTTGTACGAATAGTTCCCAGGTTGGGCGGACGGATTTAGCAAATGTATTGTACTTGTACTTTACTGTTGCTTTTTCTCTTTGTTTTTCATTAATACCACTAACAATGAAATTTACGCGTTTCGTTGGCATTGAATTTTCCATTTCAAGTGCCAGTTAACTGGTAGCTTTTTATTCAGAACGCACAATTAAAGCTGGGAATGGATGGAAAAGTTGCATGTATGAGTTTATGTTTATAGATATTTGTGCATATACGGCCAGTAAATGTTGCGACCAGTCCCCTAAAGAACTGGTCCCTTCCTATATATTTCGTTGCCGGTTACAAACTGGCACAAAACGATGGAAGAGTGGCACAGTTGATGTTGGATTTTGGGCTAGCAGCACCACCATTTAAGACAGCTCATGATTGGACCCTAAAAGCCGACGATAAAGTATAAAATCGCCTTTCTCGCATTCGATGACAGTAACTTCGAGCTTTCACTAAGGTGTCTGATGCAGTAGGTAGTTATTATTATAATTATTATGCAAGGAGTACAACATCAAGACACACACCACAAATAGGACAGGAACACGGCCAAACAACTAATAAAGAGTGAATTGTATATAAATATATTTTGTAACTTAACAATAAATTCACTCAAACTGTAGACTTTAGCTTTCTGATTTTAGATGTCGACGCTCGTTAGTCTCCAAATTCTTATTTAGCTTTTCCTTCTTACAGAATTCGTTGTAACGAATTGCCAAAAATGGAACTGGCTCCAACAAGATCCGCAGTTTATAGAGAAGAAATCTTACTCTTATTAGAACATCGCCATGAAAAGTAACTTGAAAAGCATGAAAGAATTACATAGGGATAGAACAAGAACCAGTATTATTGAATAGATCTGTACTACTTCTAGACTAGGCCGATTTACTGACGGGTATGTGCGCAATAGTGCAACTCGGTAACACGCATCCTTTGATGAGTTTGTTAGCTTGAGTATGAAATCGGTTTAAAAATTTAGTAGAAAATCCATCTCGCACTGATTTATAGAGGATTAGCGAAGCTCTCTTTTTAAATCAATACATTTTCTTCACTAAAACACAGCAGTCTATTTCTTTAGTCCAAGCAATGGAAATTCCTCACTAAAGATAAATAGCCGAACTTTGTTCGGGTAAGTAAAATAAAATACCAGATTAATCAAGAGTAGGTAATTATACAAATGCTGATTTATTTTAAGCCTGTAAGTAATCTTCAAGGCCTTGAAACGTATAAGGAGGCAAAGTGTTAATACATCCCGTCAAACTTCCGTTCTAAATTGGTCGATATCTGTAATGTATAAGGTGATTTAAAGGTCATGCAGACTTTAGTCAGCAATTTGCGATGTGTTAATTTTTTATTATATTTGGAGTACTGAAAATTCACATCTCACTCAATAAAAACTAGGTATGCACCCACAATGAGTTACTGTTGTTGTGGTTTTTGGGTTGGGGGAACCATAGGACCGTTTTTTTTTTACGAAAATGATGCCGGTAATGCTGTTACGACAGTAACTTTATCCTTGCATTATAACAAATTTTTAATGAGTTGAATTAGATGACACGGACTTGAGCAATATGTAGATTCAACAAGGCCCTATTGGGAATGAAGTTCCTAGAACGCAATATTTCGCGCAGCAACGTTGTTAAATTGACGCCGATATCTTGCGAGTTGATTCGATTATACTTTTTTCTCTGGGATTATGTGAAAATTATGGGGTGTGCCACTAAGGCTGAGATAAAAAAGGTAAGAACGATACGCGTGTTAAATGAAACGCAACCACACATACCTTGAAACCAAGTCACCGAAAATTCAAATGTGGGCAACCTGTATTGGCGCCGTAGTCGAATGGCTTGGTCCGTTACTACCCTTCGGGAGTACGTAGGCTCGAATCTCCGTGTTTGAAACAGAAAAATAATAGAAAACCTTTTTTCTATTATAACTGCGGCCACCCCTCGGCATGCAATGGCAAACCTCCGAGTATATTTCGGTCATGGGAAAGCTCCTCATTTTTTTATGTGCCAAACATCTAACAAAAGTGTACGCGCCAAATATTTATTTATCCTGTATTGCCAGGCGAGTCCTGGTGAGCACTTAAGGACTACTATGTTTCATACGTCAATGCCATATACAAAAACAAATGATGAAATCAAAATTATTTCGACAAATTCTGCTGCGATCCTACTGAATTACCCTGTAATACATTACCAAGTAATTCCTGATGGACAAGCCGCCAATAGAGGCTATTAGTTCGTCGTCTTAAGGTTTATATGTGAAAAAACCCCCAAGAAATTATGCAATACTTGACGATGACGAAGCGCTTTCGTATCGAGCATAAAAATTTATATTTTTATTAAATAAGTGTATTGCTCTTATCGGTTTTTACCTCAATTAACTCTACCCTTTGTAAATTTATAAAAACAACTCGTACCAATTGCAGGCATATCCTTTTTAGGTTGGTCTTAACAAGATCTTACGAAATTTGTCAAAAATTGTCACGTGGTCATTAGTCTGCCTTGGAAAAAATAGTTCTCTCGAGTGCTTCTAGTGCCCTCACATTTACATATGATCAACAGCGACTATACAAGATCAGTAATGGGAAGATACTTGCATTTCCATTCAGATAATGCTGATGGTACTTATGTGGGTTTCTACGTGGACAAAGTATATTACTTCACACCATCTAAGCTATATCTGCCAATAGTTATGTACGTTCCATTAAGTATTTCTAAAAGGTACTTGGTTTTACCTCCTTAAAGAATAACCCTTTTTATTCATCTTTCAGCTGAAGAAAGTATTTAATGGAGAAGCCATCGATGAATATCATTTGCGTGATTTTGTTTTAACTGACCCATCTACTTATATTGCCTAAACTTTTTTTTCGATTCGAATGGCTCGCAGATGCCCTTACTAATTTTACAGGGTCTGATAAAAGTGCTCAACAGTATTTTGTTTAGCTGTAAGAGGATAGCAAGAATACCAAATTTAAACATGACGTTTTCGATTCATGATATTAAAGATGGCTTCGAAGTCCACAGAAAAGCATGCATGCTTGTCTAGAGTGTTTTCCAGGATTTGACGTACTGTTAAAATCTAGTCTAAAATAGACTTTTACACTATGAAGCCATACTGATAAGACCTATTCAGTTACTTGTTGACGTGCGCCAGTCTCTCACATATTATGTACCATCAATGTGACGATAAAGTTTGCTATGTGATTAATGAGTAAACCGAGAATCGCCATCTTATATATAATGGGTTTTTCAATAAGGGCGGGTAGATGTTGAAATGGAATAAAATGGTGTTTGCTGTGTGGTACGTAGCGCCGTCCTGCTGGAACCACATGTCGTCTAGGTCCATATGGTTCATTATGGGCCATAAGAAATTGGAAGGGCCACCACGTCTACCGCAACGTTTGCGTTAATGAACACTCATTTTGATAATAAAGTTTTATCATTTGAACGTGCTATTCAATCGTGTAACTTGCCATGATGATTTGGCATAAGCAACTGAATAATAAACAAAAGATTTGACAGATGTCACCAAAACAAAATGGCTGCCACAGGGCGCCAAAATCGACCCGCGCCAATTGAAAAACCTACAAGAACTCATTCTGGACTCAAGGCCATTCGCCATTATTATTATAGCTGAAATAGATCACTGCCCTTTTTAAACATTACACACTTATTTTTATCCCTAAAACTTCGTTCTTCTTCTTGTAATTCTTGGTATCGTTGGGTTAGAGTTAGCTTCACATTTGAATGCTGCGTATTTTACTACGTATTTACTTGCTGTAGCAACATGGCACTCCTCATCATACCGATTACTTGTGCGAGTACACATCTTCCTGAACGAGTCAACAAGATTAGGAAATGGAGCGCATCAATCGTATATACACGCCAAGTTTTACTACGTGGACTGAGAGTATACAGTGAAAAGTCCTGAGATTTGATTGCAGTTAATCGACATTAGCATTCACTGCCCGGCGCATAAGCTTTACTGCTGAGAAGCCCATTTCAGCTGTCAACAGGCAGCGGTTCGATTACCAATTTACGTATTCATTATTTGTAGCCGGAACACGTATGGATGATTAGGAATGTTTCGATGGTGATGTCTGCTGTTGCTACATACTCAGTTACCTCGCTTGGCAAAATTGATCGACTCACCTGCGCTGTGCCAGCTCGGACTGACTCATTTACCCAACTGGTGGTTCAAGAATGCATCTTCTTTGCAGACTATGATGTGGGAGCTGCAAAACCATCATTTTGATATTATCTCATTTGCATTGAAAGCTCAACTAGTCTCTTATAGAACACCTCTCTGCTCTTTGCATCCTTCTTCTGATACACATTCCAACCAAAAAAATGATCATTAATTTTGCTATGCGTTCGTTGAATTTGTATGAGACTATGCCATCATATCAGGCTCAATGCTAGCTTCTTTCTTTTTCTTTATACAAATTTTTCAAATAAAATAAGTGCTTTTCTAGACTGTATGTTTGTGGTCAGTGTTGTAACTGGATCCGTTCACTGTATAACTCTTTTAAAAAGGCTAGTGTATGCTGTGCCGCAAACTTCAGCGTGCTACGGCCTTTTATGTAGGATTTTCTAGATGCACTCATCCAAAACTAGCTCCCTTGTCAAGAACTCTATCCGATTGAATCAGGTTACAGCTTTCGGGCCGTCACTTTCAGCAGAAATCTCACGTAGCATAGTATTATATTTGAGTATTTGAATTAATGTGTAAGCAAGTTCTGTGAAATAGTCAGTAAGACTTTATTGTTTGCTTGATATATGATGAAAATAGTTCCTCAAAAACATGTTTTCTTTGCTATGAGCGAAATGGGAACCTCCAGCATCTCATAATCCATGGTTTGTATTAATTAAATTGCGCATTTCATAGGGCGACGATTCTTATACTTTTATAGAATAAAAAACCGTGATAGTTTAATTCTAAACGGTTCTGCTTGCAAAGTGCACGCCATTATAAATATCCATACGTCTGTATGCAAGTTATAGCTGCATGAGTTAAAAAATAAATAAATGCATGTGTAGCACGTGTGATTTGATGTTACATGCAACAGCAGTTACCAGAAACTTGCACTCAATTTGGACTGTAAAAACACTCACACCATTTTGTACCTTCATCTACCTACGAACAGACTGCTAGTGACACTAATTGTAAATGCATACAAGTCGATCTGAGCGCGACAAAATTGTAAAAAAAAAATGCTTTAGTACGGGATACAATAGGCGTTGTGTAGCAACAAAAAAATAAGTGCCACAACAACTAGCCAACAAGAATAGTAACAAGAACGTTGTCGCACGTTATTTGCATTAATGCCACCTCCACACGTAAATTGCAAACAACTCAGCACGCGACGCCAGTAAAGGCGACGAGCACGTCACATCCCATGGTGTTATGGCTGTCTCAAATGAAGGTATGCATGTACAGCTGCGATCGCTAAAATAGCAGTGTTTAAGTAGCGTTGTTTGGAGGCTGACTTGTCAGGGGAAACGAACGTAGGAGAGTGTAGCTGTTGTGGCCGGGATTGTGCAATTTAATACAATAATATAGACCCGGCAATGATCTCAACAACTCAATATTTCATGCAACAGCGTACGAGAATATCGCACAAGGATCTCGGACTATTCGCTCACAAAGTCCAATTAACTCAACAAATCTATACCCAGTTTAGACTTAGAAAGCAGCTTCAATTGGACGTGTAATTCGGGCGCAACATAATTTCTTCTGATAAGCCGCATTTTCATCTGTGGGGCTATTTTATTAACAGTTTGGGCCCGAGGAGGTATTGAAAAACAAATTGGCGCAATCACGTTTTCTCTAAATGAGTACGGAGAGACTCAAGCAGCGCGATAACACTTCTTCATTTTATGTCCAGGAATACCAATACTAATAAACATTTCTATTTTGTAATGAATGTATTATTGTGAATGCGTTGGTGCATGACTACCATTCGGAATTCGGAGAGAACGTAGGTTCGAATCTCGGTGAAACACCAAAATGAAGAAAATGTTTTTTTTTTCTAATAGCAGTCGCCCCTCGACATCAATGGCAAACCTCCGAGTGTATTACTCCCATGAAAATGGTCCTCATAAATAATATCTGCCGTTCGGAGTCGGCTTGAAGCTGTAGGTGCCTCCATTTGTGAAACAACATCAAGACACACGCCACAAATAGAAGGAGGAGATCGGCCAAACATCCAAAAAGAGTGTACGCGCCTTTTATGCCTGTATGCATTCTTATAGCATTATCCTATAAATTGTAAAATGTACTATTTGAATTAAAAGGAGCTGTGTGATGTACTTGCTTTAGTAAATCTGAGCGTTTGACTTCAACAATCAGTAACGCATCGTCAGTTGTCCACAATGTTCTAAATGCACTGGGTTTTCTCAACATAAACTCCCAACAGCGCGATCGCACTATTTGGGTTCAAACAGTTAAATTAAACCTGCTCCTCTACGCACAAAACGCCTTTCTCGTCGGTAAAAAATCAAAGGAAATTATTTTTTTACTTCTTGATTGGCACATTAGTTACCTAAGCAAGAGTTGAATAAAGTATGGCACTAATTTCTTCTTTATCGTACTAATTGGCGTGAATTATAAACACCAAGTTAAGCGAAGTCCTTCTTAACTTAGTCTTCCAATACAGAGGTGGCCTTCCTCTGCCTCAAGTAGATACCACATCGAACATTTTCAGGGCAGGAGTGTTCATAGATTCCTAAGCTACCTGTATAATCTTTCCCTCGAACACTTCAAGATCCGCCTCAAGGGGTGTTGTCATTGTACACTCTTCTATGCCATACAATAGGCGCCTTTTAGGGCTTTACTGCTCAATTACATGCTTAGTCGCAAATAGTACTTTTTGGTATTAACACTCATTCTTAAGTAAACGAGGTCCTCCACTACTTCAAAACTACAACTATCCACACTGATGTGGGTGATTGAACTGATATAATCATTCAATACGTTTCTAATTTCAGCGTGCACTGAACGTCAGTTACCAGATCGCCGTTTTTATTCTTACCGAGAATTTTCAGGCTTTTTTCCATCGGCTGTCTTCCTTCCTCAGTTCTCTGTCGTGTGTTGAACTTTAACGCAGCGTGGACTGTGGTGGACTGCATGTTTTCTTTCTGCGGCAGCGCGGTACTCCTCGTGATACCAAATGTTTTTTCGGAGACGACGAAGTCCAACTTTGCCTTCAGCGGCAGGAAACAGGTATCGATAAATACGGTTCCCTTTCTTATTTTTGAGCAGTACTCTTTGAAAGCAGGAACGAGTGCTGAAGAGTGAAACTCTAACGATTGCACAGAGACTTGTATAACTTTTGGCTGCAACAAGATAATGACAGAACAAAACATGTACAACACTATAGGCATATCTCCCATCTTTCGCAAATCGGCTGTTATGGCAGGCATACAAACAATCTTAGATTGTCTCATCTTTAGAGGCGACCCAAAATAGAATATGGTTAGGTTAAAGAAGAAGAAGATTGAGCCATCTTTCTCTTCCATCTGGTCTGGTTGTAAATGGGAGGGTGTTGAAAAATCCCACTTACATGCATATTTTGATGAGACCTCTACCGAAATGTACGAAACTACTTGGGGCAAAGTCTCTCCCCACAAATTCAAATTTCGCTATCTTTATCGCAGACGTCGTGAAGTCTGGCATTTGTTGTTGTTGTACATATATGGGGAATATTGCTGAAGGGACAGTCCTTGGCCGAAAATAAATCCGGGTTGTTCCGAATACGTAGAACCGGCTGTCGTGGGAACGTGAAGTCGAAGAGTCTCTTACTTTGTTCCGTCCATTGCATTTCTTGGCTTCCGACGACGCCTGCCTTTACTCAGGTACCCCTTATTCTGTGCATAGCGTCAAATAATATTCCTTAACTCATGTGAAGTGGTAGACATCAGCAGGTCTTATCCCAGACATTGTGTTGTTCTTCGTCGGGAGTATTTCCCGTGCCGGGTGCACGGCTCGGCTCACAACCATAATCTGAGCAGAATCTTTTTAAAATACATATTTCCTAGCGATTCGCTTTTTCTAAGACATATGCCCGCTTTCAATTCCAGCTAATGGTAGACAAAGATCATAAACCCTGGTGAGCACTTAAGTCGAGTTCATTAGTATTAGCACCGCCATCTTGGCCCTTTTACTTTTTCTCGGCCGAGACAAATGCATACTTGACCGAAACCGAAGTTGTGAACTGTTTGAATCGTATACAAAGGCTAATTTCAAGTGAATTCACTTCCAGTTAAATGATAGCCAAGCAGTTTCCTCACTTGTGCGGGCTTCTGCACTCACCAGTAATGGAAAAGGCACTCACTGATTGCGGTGCAACTAATTGTTATAAAAATAGTCAAGCTTTCAACTACGATAATTTGTTATATGAAAAGGAGGCTGCAAGATAATTTTACAAAAACAAAATACTCGTGGAACAAATTCCGAAGTTTGGGTAAGAAAGCATCGAGCTCCCGAATGCAAAAAATCTTAGTAACTGCTAATTTCGTATTCACATCTGTAGCTTCACATTTCGCACCGGCTTGCAATTTTGTTTGTGTGCATTTTACATACATACATGCATTGTACATTTGCAGTGTTGTGTTTGCTTACGCTTAGTAGTTGTGGCGCAGGTCACGCCTCTACAATTCCATGCGGCGCGCACATGTTGGACATCACCGTCGTGGACGTCATCAGTCGAGTCAATTTAGTTAGTTACATAGTGTAACTTTAAATGCCAAGTGCTTTGATTTCGAAATGATGACCACCTACCGACAGCAAAAACAACAATGTACTCTTTTCAGCACTTCAAATCACCGCCGGTTATTTGGTTTGTTGGCCGCCTCATCGTCTCTTCGCTTCACAGACGGGGCGTCCACTGTTGCTTGATTGCTTCGTTGGTTTGAGCACGTCTCGCCGTTGGCTAACAGCGTTTGTGCTGTTGTTTCCGCATTCGGCGATATTATTGTTGTTGTTATTATTATAGTCATCACAGCCGCTGCACAAACGGAGCAGTAATAATTGCTTAATTTGATTACGTGTTCCCATACAAAAAGCAGCACAGGAAATTGCCGCATACACGCATCCGCATCGGCGTGAGCAAAACACGAACCCACCGCGCGCTACTGACGTCAATGACGACGCCTAGCAAGCGCGCACCTAACCATTTCAAATGCTCCAACTAACTGTGTATTCATTTAAATAGCAGAGGTTGTGTGATGTATGCATATTACATGTGGCCTCATTTATTAGTTACCTTTCGAAGGGTGAGGGGAATTTCAACAACTTAATTTATATTTTCGCACATGTCGTGCATCGCGGAAATTGCACTCCTCATGCGCGTTTCGCGTGAATATGTATGATGTGCAACAACTGCAACTGCAAAAACAATAGCTAACAATAATAATAATAAGTATGTCGCATTTAAGTACATGTGTGAGCTAAGCGCCACACTGCACGCCACGACGCGGCACAATCAAGCGCATGCGAAGGCCACAAAGCGTTTAAATGCAAGCGCGCTCAAATTGGCAGCGCGACGAAGCGCATGAAATGTCTTAATTAACCGAGGAAATACGGCAGCGAACATATGCCAGCGGTGTAAGCTGCGGCGTAGGAAACGCCTACTAGAATGACCTGCAAGCGCAGTAGCAGCGGCTACCTCCATAGTTCTCCACCCGCCGCAACATTCCAAACACATCGACAAACTGTTGTTTCGCGATTTGTCAATGTTGTTGTTGATTGGGCTACATGCGCCGCATACCGGCCGTCGATTTGACATTTGTTCGCTCGTAGTGCGCCTGCCAGTCAAACTGCCCACCAAAGCTTTTTGGCTTTCGAATGTAATGGACAGCGCAGCTAACGAAATTACAAATTGGTATAACTTCGCCCGCGGGCAGGCGAGCAGGCGTGCTTTAAGTGCAACAACGAGCGAAAACAGATGGAGGGGCAAAGCGGGATATGCTGGCGCAAGCCGTTGACAGCAGCGCGAAGAGTATGGGGGTATCGTAAAAGCGACAGCAAAGTGCTACGAACTCACATGACTGGCGCCAGACAAAGTGCCGGCGACAGCGGCAACAACTTGCACTGCAGCAGCAGCAGAAGCAACAAAAAACAAAATTAAATTAAAAAAAAGCTGGCAGGAGTCATAAAGCAGCGCATAAACATAAGAGTAAGGGTATTAAGTGGCGCAAGGAAAGAGTAAGTGGCGGCGGTGCAAGTTAAGTTGTTGCCCACCCAAATGCTGCCGCGCGCCAAATGCATGTACCAGTAGATATGTATATGTCCCAGAAAGCAGTTAAGTGTGTATGAGTGCTGCTGTGTTTTGTTTTTTTTTTCTTAAATGGCAAACTTTACCACACCACCACTGCTGCTGCTGCTGCTCACCACTTTTTACTGGGCGATGGTGTTGACGATGGCGATGGCGCTGGCGATAGCAAGGCGGCTGGCTGGTGATGCTTTCGCAGGCTTACATGTCACTTGGCCATAAAAAGTTTACGTCTGACATGAAGCAAAAACAATTTGCATATTTTTCCACAGTATAACAACTTAATTTGGTTGTACGAATTTTGTGTGTGTATGTATGCGAATGAGTGACTGAATGAGTGAGTGAGTGAGTGACTGCGTCGGCAAGCATTTATTTTCTTTTTGGCCGTTTCACTGTTTTTGTGCTTTAAGCGCCTGGCGTGTGGAGGCAGGAAAGTACGAGTACGCTTGCATGCCAGCTTTAATATAATATATGAGTTGATATATAGATATGTATATGCCCGCGTGCATGTGTATGTGTGTAAGTTATGCGAGCGCGGAAGGGTTAAAGTGTTCATGTTTGCATATCTTTACGAAGATCGCCTGTCTGCTAGCGTTTGTGCATTTGCTCGCGTACTTCTGTTTTTTTGCCCCAGCGTATATTAAACAAAGTGGAAAGTCGGCGAAAGTGTTGACGTTGAAGACTACAATTTCCATTCGCAGCGCCATTAAAACTCCCAACTCATTCCTCCATTTGAAACTACTGCAAACCTGCATGTACATACATAGTATTTGTTCCTTTCCATGTTTGCACGAGGGGAGGTCAAAAAGTTTCCTGTGGCAAGAGGAATAAATGTAAACTAATTTTTTCTTTGCGACGAATTCTCCAAATAGCTCAGGCTTTAATTAATCTCTACATCTCATGAAATAAAATCCCAAAATACGTAAATACGTAAGCCAGTAACTACACACAAAACGCTCCGATTTGCATAAATTTTTTCCTCAGCTCAAACTCAATTTTTGTTTTTTGACACAAATTGCATAATCTAACAAAAAGCCGTGTCTATAAGCCGAAATTTGTTAACAACTCATAAAATTAATTTTGAAATTGCAATAAATCAAAAATACAACTTGAAATGAAATAATTTCCCATTGTTATTCAATTTTGAAAAAAATAAGTATTCATAATATTTGTGTAGGCATTCGCTGTGTGCTAAACTCCATTAAGCGGCTTATATAACGTTTCCAGCGCAGATTTCTTATGGATTTGCTGCCGCTGGCGTGTTAAAGCGCCAACACTAGCCAAAACACAAATCTCATACAAATATCATAACCCAAATCCATTTCAAACCCACCTTTCACAGCGTGTTTCTGTTGGGTGCAGATACTGCCGGAAACACCCCTGGCCAGAAAAGAACTGGGATACTTGAAAATTCGGTTCTCCATGTTTCCGTTCCCCCCAGGTTCTCGAATTGTTCCGTTTTATGCTGTGTCCCACTGTCGTTGTCATTCATGTGTTTCTGTCAGTCTAATCCTATCCCAATCACCTTGTTCTCGGCGAATCCACGATGCTTTCGCTGCTTTAACTTTGAGGTCAATGGGTTATCTCCCAGTAAGTACAGCGGCTGCTTCTTCGGACTCTGTACGGTAAGCCTTACAGACTCTTAGATTGGCTAACCTGTGTGGAGCTTTCAACTCTCTGGTGCACAATTTCTACCAAATCGGGGCTGCATAGAACATTATCTATTCTAAATGATGCAAGTAGTAACTTTGATCTTTGGTTAGGTCATCCCACCATCGGGATAATTTTGTAAAAGCAGTTACACATCTTAGCAGCTTTGTATCCCGATAGCTTGAGGTGTTCTTTGAAGCACAGCATACCTCAGGGGGTGCTAGACTCTATATTGTGACCTCAAACTCTGATGGAGACTCGTTCTACCTTTCTCCGGCTGCTTAGTTGCACTAATTCGGTTTTGCGCTTCGCTAGTTCTAGTTCGTTTTCTTTGAGTCATGCCTCGATCGTTGTGCTTCATTTTGTCACTACTTCGCTTTTTGTTTAAAAATGTATACCTTCAGATTTGTCTTACTTCACCCTAAGGGCAGAGTGGAGCATGCCGGGCATTTGCTAGTTAATTTATTCCACAAAATAATGGTTTGCTGAATCCTTCATAGGCAGAAATAGCCCACTTCACTTCATTATCATCAGTCCATTTTTTTCGTCGAAGCCTTTTAATTTTTTTTTTTGACGAATGGGACCCATTTATAAATATTGTTATTAGTTTTAGTCTCTAAATATAACTTCAATGCGTAAATTCAGCTAAAATTCGCTTCAACTAAGACGACACATTGCGGAGTACATTTCCGCCAGATACTCGCTTATGGCGAATAGATGAAGCAACTGGAACAAATGCACATATATTGGCAACGTGGCACATATGTATGACCTATAGCCATACTCGCTAGCGGCGAATCTTGCTCGATAACATGTTGCTTTCGCATACAAATTTTTCGTTAAGTTAATCGAGCATAAAGAAAGCGAGCACGGAAATGGCGAATAGAAGAGGCCTATAGTACACTTATAAATATCGGCAGGGCGCTAATGCGTTCAAAAATTGATTTTCGAAAAACAATTACACATTATTCACTCTGGTTGAATACCATTATATCATTGTCAAGCAACCCATTGCGGATTTCTAAAGCAAATACCCCTGACGATATTTTTCAGAAAATCGTTTAGAGATTTGGTGATACTTACCAAACGAATGAATGGATTCGCTCCAATGAACACCTATTACAACCTCAACCAGGAATACGTTGATAATTCTCGTTTCCGAAGTAACCAGAAGTTACATGGATCCCAGACCATGTTGAGATTCCAGGAAATGAGCTTGCAGACTACACTGCCAAAAATATCAAGCACATACCCGCCTGGCTTTCAACTACGTTTCGAAGCAAGATATTTGATATTTCATAAAACACAAAATGCATCACGGTGCTACATTAGCTCAGCATTTGCTTGTAGCTTGCCCAATAACACACAATGAAATACAGGAGTAATCTGAACTACTCCCATCTCTTAGAAGGTTTTAGGAATCCTAGTGAAACCAATTTTATTATTATAGTATATTATATATGAGCGATTCCATGTTAAGTAATCCAAGTATTTAGAAGATTGACGTCCATTTAAGTGATTTATTTGTAGGTTTGAGTATAATAAGAAGTAAGCAAAAAAAAAATCCGATAATTTTCAGATTAGTGCAATGTTGAAAACTTTGATACACCAGATAGTATTTCTAAGCGATATACCCTCGGTTCTTCTTAAAATTTTTATAAATTAAAAAAAAAAATTTAAGATCATTTCATTCAAAGATTTTAAAATCATATTTTTAGAAACATGTGTCATTTTTACGTTAAACTACTAAAATTTTTTTCTTACGAAAGGTTGTCATTTCTGGCAAAAAACAGTGAATTGGTTTCTGCCAAACTATATTTCGAAATATTCGCCATATTCACCAGATTTGATATCTTGCGATTATTAAATATTCCCGTAACTATATTTGGCGATGAAAGCAAATCCTCATGATAACACTGGGACTATCAACCCAAACAATATTCCTAAAAAGAGCATAGATAGTTCGCTTGATAACCTAGAAAAGTGTAGATCAAATCAGAAGCCGAATCTATCGAAGCTCAGCAAGTAATTACTGGTTGTTTAACCTTCAAAGAAGTCCACTTTTTGGCATATAGTCCATCAAAAAATAATAATCCTTCTCATCTTCAAAATACAGTGGTCATGATTTCTGCTGCCTCCAATTTGGACCTTACTTGAAACGGTGGCCCCCCAGCAGGCAATGGCAAACCTCCGAGTGTATTTCTGCCATGAAAAAGCTCCTCATAAAAAATATCTGCCATTCGGAGTCGACTTCAAACTGTAGGTTCCTCCAAATTAGAGGAGCTCGGCCAAATACCCAAAAGGGGTGTACGCGCCAATTATATACATATGCATATATATGTGAGCCTTCAATTAACTCTCTATCTTCCTTGAATATACTATGCCACTTATACAAGTAAATCATTGGGCAAAACGTGGTTTCGATAACAGATAGCATCTCTTCCTGTTCAGTAGTCATTTTTCTTCATCGCACTTAATAGTTTAATAGGTTGCAATCATTTAAAATTAAATGTTTTCTTCTGCCGATTGACTCTTTATCCGACGATATCTCAAAGGTTATTTGCCGATTTGGCTGTAAGTAAAGAATTTATGATTGGTTTGAGTCGCTGAGTAGTGTTAAATAAAGCGAAACTCCCTTACTTTCTCCAAATCAACCATCCAGCAAACTTTCTGACCTCCCCTCGTGTGTTTGTATCCTCTTTGCGTAATACATTCACTTAACTACAAATAATAGAATGTGGCGCCTTTTTATGTCATTTATGTACGACTGCTTTGCTTCTTTATCTACTCATTTATTAGTCTACTTTGTGTCTGTTGGGTTCTCCTCCCTTCATTATCTATGTTTTTTTCTTGGTTCTCGTACTCTACATTTGTTCCTCGCTAACCACTTGGAAAGAGTTATGACATTAGTTCTGGAGGGAGTTAGTTTATTCATAGCATCTAAGCATCTAAGCATCTCATCTCTATCTATTCACATGGATAATGTCTACATACGTTAAGTTTGAGCTGAAGTAACACCGTAGCCACATAGTTAATAGTTGGACAGTAGACTAATTGTTTTAGAGTTTTAATCGAGTAGATGTATAGCTGTCTGTTGGAGTGACAGGAATGTCACGTTACCAGTTAAATTGAAATACGTGGATTCGAGCCTTTTCTTCGTATATAAAATATCAATACAATAGAACCAGTCCTAGTACCGGCAGCTTCAGACAGCAACTGGAAAACCTCCGAGGACATAAAGTCAAGCGAAAAGCGTATTACAGGATGCGTACGGTATTTGAGGACAACTTCAGAGTAAAACTGATAAGCTTTTATTTTGAAAAAGTTTAATGAGACTTCACGAATTTTTTACACATTACTTTGTAATATATGTATATATCTATCTATAATATCAATCATTAAAATTTCTATTACCTGCAATCCCCTCGCTCCGGGTCCGGAAACGATTGCGTGCTCGAGTCAAATGCTTCTTATTCATATTAACCATAACGGTACTCACTGCAGCCTTCAGAGAAGAACCCCTGCTATGGTGTTAGTAATCCAGGTATTAAAGTCTGGGGAGTTAGGCCATAAGTTCGATGGTCATGGAAATTTTCAGCCAACATCTCAGGCTCTTCAGGGTGTTTAATTTGGTTCAGAAGGCGTTTTCATCGTGGAAGACATACGAGTAAATTGTCTTCTGCGCATATCACAGGATTTATACCGGAGATCTTCATGGACAATTCGACGGATAAGGTCCTTAGAAGCATGAAGCTCCCTTGTTTATTTTGAAGGGTTTTTTTGTTATTTGTTGTAGCAGCATAAACATTCCTGCTCGAGTGACAGTCCTTGGCCGGGTCGTTTCGGTAACGTGGAACCAACTGTCGTCGTTCTCATCAATGGTCACTGGCATTTGTTGAATTGGTTCTACAGATTGGACAGTGTCAGAATGTTCCTAGTGTTTTTTGCATTTTGCAAAAGGTCCTGCATCGCCTGATGCTTCGAATTCACGGCGCACCTTATGAACGAATGAACGGGCGCACTTAAAAAAATTAGAGATTTATAAATCGGTATGATTTGTACATATTTGCAACTCCATACCTTATCTGAAAATGAAGAAAAACAAAAATAATAGTTTCGGGAAGTAATAGCCACATATACGCATATCCTCAACTACCATATGCACCCTGTAAATTATTAAAGATATCATACCTGTATTATGAAGGGGCAATGTTGCGCGAGCTATCAGATGCCGACATCAGATGGGACGGTGCAAAAACAACAGCCCAGAACCGTGTACGATGGAAGAGTCTTACCGAGGTCCTATGCTCCCGAGCGGAGTGAACGAGGATATAAAAAAAGCATTACGCAACAGTGGTAATTGTTGTTTTTGTTCTTATTGTAGATCGGTTCACGCAAAAGTTGTGACGTAGGCCTAAGAAATAACTTGTTTCGTCGAGAAATTAATTTCTTTATCGGACTAAAGGAAAAGGGTAGATAGTTATTGAGTAGATAGTTAAGGAACTCATTCACAAGCGGAACAAGTATGAGTTGAACCTATTTCCCCGACACTCGCGAGACAATTAGAGCAAAAGCTCTACGTTTGCAAAAGATGACCACTGGTCTCCGATTTTGGCATTCATGGGATGATAGTTGATGAATATACTAATGGTCCCTCGAAGATGGTGAAACATTGTTCCAAAACGTATTGATATTGAACTGAGTCCATTAAATTGGATCTGGCAACCGTCATCTATTCTATCCGATTACAGAGGAGCTTAATGCATGATGTTAACTAAAACAATCTATACTAATTGAAGTCTACATAAAACTCTAATGTTCTTGATACGTTTAAAAAAAGGAAGATATACCCACCAAATTAAATGAGACGTGCAGCCTAAACCTGCCAAAATATTTTCTGTACTTTTCTAAATATGACTTTTTGAGTGTTAATTAGAAACACATTGTTATGTTTTTTTCCAATAAAACGTCTCTCTATAATTCCTCTTAGTTCTACCACTGGATCGCTAAATAAAAATTGCCTTACTTTATTGAATTGCAATTCTTAATCACTTTACATTTAAACGTTCGAATGCTCAGCTAAATACTCATTGATTTGTTCAAGTCCCTCTGCTTATAAAAAAAGGGTGATCAATTTCGGGGTATCGCATTTTAAATTGAAATAAAACAAAGAAAATTCAAATTGATTGGGCAATCATTATAACTCTTTTGTAGAACCCTTCATGACATTTATTTTTTAAAGATAGTCCGTTCCAATTTTGAACGACACGTTGTAGGACTTCGGTCGGTATCTCGTGAATAACTTTAGTAGTAACGGATTCCATTACTTCAATCAAAGCTGGTTTATGCACCAGGCATTTATACTTTACATACTCCCACAAATAACAGTCCAAAGATGAGATACAACACAATCATCCACAATGCGGATCTTCGGCATGTTTTTCAAGAGCCCAACGACTGAAATAATGACACTTTGGAAGATCGGCCGGCTTCAAATCTTGGACAAGCTGTATTTCAAACGCTTTCAATCCAACATATTTACATAAAGTCGCCAGGTAGTGCCCAATTCTTCCGGGTCTTCGGCAAAACTCTCATTTACCGCCACGATGTTCTCTTCACTTCGGGCTTATTTAGTTCGGCGGTAATCACTCGTGATTGGTCAAAATAACCCTATTAGGAAAATTACTTCCAATATGATCACCCGATACATGTGCTTAATAACTATCGTAATTTCTAGATGTAGCAACTCGTTTCTCCTGGCAACATCGGTCCTGTCATCGGGTTTCAAGGCGAATCCGTGACTTTGTTTTCGTATCTCATTCGTTCGGTTTTTGTTGCCGGACGGTTCGTAAACTTTCGAGATCTGTTACAATATTTTGACAATATATTCACAATATTTGTGCATAAAAATACTTTTCCAATTTGAAATTAATAAAAATTGGAGAATAAAGTGGCCTCCTCCCTCCAGACATGCTCGAAAGTCATATTATATCCTAAAAGGGTTTTTGGCGAGGGCAAAATTCGCATTTAACTATACGCTTTGCTGAGAGCGCTCCAAGCGATACAGTAAAATCTTGATGTTAAAGAATTGTTGCCTTGACATTCACCCAATAACTTCTCAATTCGATGTTCACTCCTGAACTCCTTAACTTGATGACTTATATGGGCACAAGTGTCACATTCCTTTTTGCCTTTACAGCTCATGACATCAACGTCAAAATTATTCTAATGGCAGTTCAATATATTGTTTATAAGCCATCAAAAGCATTTGCATCTCAGTTTTGTTGATTTTTATTTCTGTGATGGAATTCAAACGTAATAGTGTGATTGCGTTATATTCGGCTGGAAAATCACAACCAGCCATTGTTCGTGAGCTCAGTCACCTCAAAATGAATAAAATGTTTGTGTGTAGCATTGCAAAACGCTATGGAGGTGGACCAAAAGAAGTGGAAGAAAAATGGCCAAAGAACTGAAAATATCGCAAGACAGCATTCGACGCATATTGAAAAATGAGCTCAAGGTCAAGGCTTACAAGTTCCAAAAAGCACACGATCTTTCACCCCAGCAAAAAAAGTTCGATACGAAAGAGCAAAGGAGTTGTTGCGCTTGCACGAACGTGGCGAATTTCCTAACATTGTGTTTTCTGATGAAAAAAATTTCCCAATTGAGCAGTTCATAAACACTCAAAACGATCGTGTTTACTTGACCGAACGCTCATACGAGAATTTGAGCCTACGTATGGCCACTCGAAGCAATTTCCCATCGCAAGTAATGGTTTGGGCCGAGGTGACCGCTGAGGGACGCTCTCCAATCGTTTCTATCGAGCCTGGTGTCAAAGTGTATGCGACTTATTATCGGGAAAATGTTTTAGAAGCTGTTTTAGAGCCGTGGACACGCAAACATTTCGGTCGTAGACCATGGACGTTCCAATAGGACTCGGCACTGTCTCATAAAGCTCGTGTGAACCAAGAATGGTTAAAAAATTATGTTCCATACTTCGTTTCGTCCACACAATGGCTTTCGAATTCGCCAGATGCAAATCCGATGGACTATTCCATCTGGTCCACTTGGGAGAGCAAGGTGAGGACTAAAAAATATGCCAGTATGGATGGGCTGAAAAAAGCGATTATACGAGAATGGGCCAAAATACCTCAAGATCACATTCGTGCAGCATGCAACTCATTTTTTTACCGTTTGAAGGCTATCGTCAAGGCAAAAGGTGGTCATATCGAGCTATAGTGAATATATGTTAAAATTGTAATCATTTTTGAACAATTTTGACTTTGAAATCAATAAAAACTAATTTTAAGCAAAAAAGTTATGGTGTTTCGTTCACCCTGTATTTGAATCTGCATAACAAGCATCTCCACCAGAATCTATTGTCTACTGTGATCTATAGCCGTACATGCTCTATAAGTTTGAGCCACCAATGAAGTCGTTTTTGATATATCATGGCCACCTGTTCGAAAGAAGTAGTCTCGAAAAACACCTGTTTGAAAGTTCAAGTACGCTCAAAAGCGTTTCTTCTCAGTGCTATAACTTTCTAACGAACTCGAATATCGAAAAATTGCTTTACACACAGAATCGACACATATCATTGATGCGATGAATAAAAAACATGATTTCTTAACCCATCACTCAGGGAGTCACCCTTAATCGAAGAATGTTGAATCTTGTGAATCTTCAATTCAGCTTACGAGAACCCAAATACTCGTTGAAAACACAATACACAGTGGTCTGCGTAATCTATAATCGCATTTAAATGAGTCTCACAGACGGCTTCTTCCTTCTTCGAAGTTTTTTTCTAGTAATTCGCCCGGTGGATAGCTAAACCTGTCACTGTCCCAACGCATTTCTTTTTTGTTTTCCTTGTTCAACTCTTTTCGGAAGCATAGAGCCTCATCAAGACTCTGCCATCGTACACGGTTCTGGAGTGTTGTTTCTGCGCCGTGCCATATGATGTCGGCATCTGCCAGTTCGCGCAACATCGACCTATTCCAAGTATTGTTTGGGCTGCGACCTCTGCTCCCTGGCGGGTTGCACTCCAGTGCCATTCTCGTGATGTTATCTTCTGGTTTTCTAATTGTGTGACCTATCAATTGCCACATTCGGCGCTTGATTTGCCATAGAATGGGAAATTCGTTGATCTCCATAGCTCATCGTTGCTGATGACGTCCGGCAGAATATCTTACAAATGATGCGGAGGCATTTGTTGACGAAAGTTTATAGCCTCCGTGTGATGATTTAGCGTTTCTCTACAAAATTTAAAGATGGTAACTTGAGCCACTGATACATTTATGCACAGCATAAGCAATCATCTCCATCTGTTTTTTTTAAGGATTTCTTGGTTTATAGTGTAATGCTTTTGGCAAATAAAGTATTGTGCATTTAATTTCCCTTTAAAACTAAGAAGACAAGCGTGCCTTAATTGGACCGAGTTAACCTGGCGACTTCACAAGAGAAGAGGTGATTCCAGCATTCGCTAGCTATTCTACTCGTGCAATTTATTTTAATTTATAATAATTTAAAAGTAGCCATTAATATACTTACCGAGTCTTTTCTAAAAGTTACGAACATCTCAACCTTTTCTTGCCTATTTATCAGCTTTGCAATGTCCTTCAACGCCTCGGTGTTCAGGCATTTTTAAAATATTCGAATGTCGACCCCACTCATTACAAGATCTTCATGGTCAATAATTGGCTTAACATTAATATTTTCATCTGATACTTTCAGGGCTGTTTCACTGTCAGGCGCCGCCTAGCGGCAGTTGGTTTCGTAAATGCTGGATGGTTTGCCATTGACTTTCGAGAAAGAAACGTATTAATATTTGATATCGGAACTCCTGCTTTAACTTTAAACGATTGCTCTTTGCTTTGAAGGCATGAAAATACGTACAATCTGTATATATTTTATATATATACATTCGGACATCGCAGTAGAATGGATTGGTGAGTGACTACCAATAGGTAGTGCCTGAGTTCGAAATTACAAAGATGCAACATGAAATTATAGAGATGCCTCAGCAGACAATGGCAAACATCCCAGTGTATTTCTGCTATCTGCCATCTGCTGTTCCGAGGCGGTTTAAAACTGTAAACGCGCACCACAAATAGGAAGAGGAGCTCGGCGAAACACCCAACAAAAGGTGTAAGTGCCAATGGTATATATATAACTGGTGATTTTTTAGCTATTATCTTTTTAAACAGTTGGTTTAAACAGCTGACGCACGTTTCGTGTTTTGTTTTACTGTCAAACATCTTCAGTTTGGTGTATAATTTAACCATGAATCGTCTTACAAACGAACAACGCTTGCAAATCATTGAATTTTATTATAAAAATGCGTGTCCTGTTAAGAAAGTTTATCGCGCGCTTTTTTCATTTTATGGTCAGTTTAATCGACCCACTGAAGCGGCTAATCGAGCTATTGTGACTAAATTTAGAACCAAATTTACATCATTAGACATCAAACCACCAACACGCTTACGTAGAGTGCGAACTGAAGAAAATATCGCAGCTGTATCGGACAGTGTTAATGATGACCATCAATTATCGATTCGACACCGTTCGCAGCAATTTGGCCTGTGTTACTCAACAACGTGGAAAATTTTGCGAAAGGATTTAGGTGTGAAGCCTTTCAAAATACAGCTGGGGCAAAAATTTAAGCCGAACGACCTACCGCAACGCAGAATTTTTGGTGAATGGGCTCTTGGAAAGTTGGCCGAAGATCCATTTTTTTATCGAAAAATTGTGTTCAGCGATGAAGCTCATTTTTGGATCAATGGGTACGTAAATAAGCAGAATTGTCAATTTTGGAGTGAAGATCAGCCAGAAGAATCGCAATAACTACCAATGTATCCAGAAAAGGTCACAGTTTGGCGCGGTTTATGGGCTGGAGGTATGGTCCAATGGTACTTCTTCAAAGATGCTGCGAATCGTAACGTGACTGTGAATGGTGAACACTACCGTGAAATGATATCGAACTTTTTTTTGTCCAAAATGCAAGAGTTTGACTTGCATAACATGTGGTTTCAGCAAGACGGTGCCATATGCCACACAGCACCCGTAACAATGGACTTGTTGAGAGGCGAGTTCGGTGAACATTTTATTTCACGTTCGGGACTCTTCAATTGGCCACCCAGATCGTGCGATATAACGCCTTTAGATTATTTTTTGTGGGGCTATGTTAAAGCTCATGTCTGCTTCAATTAACGCATTGGAAGACAACATTAAAGCATTTATATGTGAGATATCGGCCGAAACATTGGAAAGAGTATGCCAAAATTGGACTAAGCGGATGGACCATTTGAAGCGCAGTCGTGGTCAACATTTGCATGAAATAATCTTCAAACATTAAATTATATGGACTGTACTATCGATTTAAATAAAAATTCCATGCATTTTTCTGAATTTTACGTGTGTTTTTTTGAAAAACTTTCCTATAGCTCTTAAAAAATCACCCTTATATATATGTACATATATGCAAATATATCACGCTGTTAAGAATGTTAGCTGTGACCTGAATTACCTAAGCCAATTTTATTTAACTTAAAACAAGAAAGTTTCAATAACTCGTTCCAGCAACGCCTGCCATTCACTCTCAACGCGTCAGCTCAATTCCCCTTGGGAAAACATGGCGAAATAACTTTTAATGCTCCTTCAAATTACCACGTATTTTAGAACATCATCGTCAAAAAATGAAAATAACAATAAGAACAAAAAGAGGAAAAAGAAATTAAAAAATGTCTGTAAAAATATTATGAAATTCCCCGCCGTCATTTTGGAAGTTCATTTTTGCGTAGCAGTTGCCTTGCGTGTGGAAGCAACAGCTTCACTTACGACATACAATACGTAGCTGTTATATTTTTTGCACTTTCCCATTTGTTGCGCTCCCTTTATTACACATCGTCCGTGCTGCTGGCGTTGTTGTTGTTGTTAGCTTACTTCCAAGTGAGCTACTTTGCGCCGCATTCACGCCATATTAATCGCTCAAAAAACCCGAAAACCTAAAGCCAAGCAAAAACTTTCTGCCAGCGAAATGGTCAACGTTTTTATTGTTATTGCTGTTGTTGGTCGTGTTGCAACTATATATAATATACCAGTGCAAGCGCAACGCGCTGCGGCTGCAAATTATAAAATGTGGTCGAGCGACATGTTGGTAGAATTTGCTTGAAAAGCAATTTATTCGCTGTCGTTGCTGTTGTGCGAACGTATTGCCATTCTTAATAGTATTGGGGTTGTGGTCTCGTCATTCTGCCTTAGTTGTAATGCTGCTGCTGCAGTATTAGTTGCCTTTTTTCACTAGCGCCTTTGGCAAAAACTTCAGGTGCCTGCTGTGGTAGCTTTTGACTGATGCCATATTCTCCACAACATCCACACAACGGCCATCACGGATGAGCAACAGGCGCACACACAAGGGGACCCTGAGGTTTAAGCCGCCGAAGTGAGTTTATTTTTTATCGTGATGATTAAGAAAAAGATTCTGAAATGGAGTTAAATGTTTTAGCATTAAATGTAATACTCGAGGAAATGCCAAAAACAAATTTCAAAGCCATGAAATTGAACCGAATAGGTATATGAGAATGTGTCAAAAAGATCCCGAAAATTAAAGCAATTGGCGTTACCATCTGAAATACAACCACATTGGTTACACCACCAAGGCTGCTAGCGCGGCATTCACCAGCATAGAGGAAGGAGACGAAAGAAGTTGGTCTAGCGGTGAACAAGCTTAAAACAAAGTACTTCTTTGCAACGCACATTGAGCTCCTCTGTGTTGGAAGGAGCTTCGCTGTTTTCAGATACGACTTTTTGTAAGTCTTCAATAATGCGAACTTGGGGATGAACCAAAAATAATTTTTGACAGCAAGTGATACTTTGGGCTCGGTAGATCACTGAAAATTAGAGACCTATCTCGACGAATAAAAACCACAATCGAAGGTCCCTCATCTATTCTCACGTTTGTATGGCACACAAATGTAAAGGCTGTCGAGTAAAGATGAATGGTGGGATGAAGTCGAGTGCGTATGCTACTACACTGATTTTTTACAGGTTCGCTGTGAGTATTTGAATATAACACGAAAACTTATTGGAATTGCTATGAAACTTTCAAATAATATATTACTAATCATAGTCTCAGCGATTAATAAAAAAGTAAGAAAAAATGTGTGAAGGTATTTTAGAAAATAAGTAACCAAAATAGCTTTCCCAAATTTTTTTTGAAAAATCCACTGTTTTTGAATTTTTAATTTTTTTAAGTGTATTTTCTTTCATTTTAAAAAAATCTATGTAAAAATTGTTAACATTGAAAAGGTCTCAAAATTATAAAATTTTTCTCAAGACGTTTTTAGTTTAGTTCGTATTCTACAAATAAATAAATTTTCAGAAAAATTTAAGATCATGTCCAAAATATGATACTTGGATCACTTTACATCGAAGTGTGCTTAGAAGGATCTTTGCGTACTTGGTAGGAGTAACTGACACATGTTCGGAACGGAGAGAGGCAAGTGACAAACATTTTTGTCATACGTCAAAAGATTGTAGAGTCACATAGGTTAGGTTAGGTTGAAGCGGTTGTCCTGTGGGACACACTCAGGCTCATACCTCATTGTGATGCCGCGTGGGGAGCTTGTCCCTGTCTCTCCTAAAAACAGTGTGTGCTTTTCAAAAATTTTAAAATATCTCTGATTTCTGTAGAACTGAGATCTTCTAACTCATTAAAAATTGTCTACCCAGAATAGTAAACCTGCGCCTGGATAGAACAGGGCAGTGGCACAGTAGGTGCGAGATTGTCTCTTCCTCGTCCTCATCTAGACAACTTCTACAGAAGTCATGTGTTTGCACACCCATCCTTTGAGCGTGTCTATCTATTAGGCAGTGCCCCGTTATGACTGAGATCAATGTGCTAAGACTGTGTTTATTTTGGCTTAGCAGAGATTCTGTGCGTTTAGCATTTAGAGTCGGCCACAGTTGACGGGCGATTTTGTAATTCTTCAAGGAGGAGTAGCTTACATGTTTGTAAGGGTATCCCTATGTCATTATCTATGTACTCATCAGACAATTTAGAGCCGAGTCTCGCTAGTTCATCGGCTCTACAGTTACTCTCAATGTCGCGATAGCCAGCAACCCATGTTAACTTTAGGTGAAATGACTCAGTCATCTCGTTAAGAGATGTGCGGCAGTTCATGGCTACCTTGGAGGTTGTCGACTGTTTTGTTAGAGCCACATAAGTAGAAGAAGATGTCATGGAAGTAGCTGAATAGGTGAACACTTATTTATTGCTATAGAGACCTGAATCCAACAATAGAAAATATTTTAGCAAAACTTAATTTGAAGGTATTTCTTTACACAAATTTTATGCCTGCAATGCATAAGAAATATTACCGTGATAGAAAAAGTTTTTGCTAATAGCGATCACCCTTCGACAGGCAATGTCAAACCTCCGGTCGAATTTCTTTCATAAAAAAACGTGTCTTGAAAAATATTTACTGTTCAGAGGCAGCATACGTAAAACAAGCGAGATTTACATTTATTGGTCGACTCTAATCCACACGAGGCTCACCGAATGACAAAGCATCCCTCGAATGACAAGTTATTTGGTACGACTTTTAGGCGGGCGACGTGATTGATACATAATTCCTCGAAAACTTTGTTTTTGAGGCCGTCACCGTCAGTGGCGAGCGATACAAATCGATGGTTACTAATTTCTTTTAGTCCAAATTAAACGGTATCGCAGTGTTTGACGCTATATGCCATCGGAGGTGACGTAAATTTGTCACCAAAATCGTGCGATGTGGTCCCGTGGTGATTTCTGAAGTCGCAGTTCTACACCAATAAGACGCTAATGTCCTAAAAATTCAACATAATCTTCGCATAAACAGCTATTTAAGAGAGGAGAGTGAGTACAGAAATCAGCAGATGACTAGAAAAAACACATACAGTTAGTAACAGAAGTAAGTATACACCGGACACGTTTTGAATTTTCCCCCAATCGATTCCTTCAAACAACTTAAGTTATAACAAAAGTGTGTTTTACATCCCCAAACCACTTAGAGCCCCCATCCATGCTTCACAGTGCCGGTCATATTGCTTGGATCCAATTCCACGTTAACTTTTCTCCAAACTTTTTCACGGTCATCAGATCCACAGATACTGAACTTACACTCATCAGAAAATATGACTTGGTTCCAAAACGTTTGGTCATATTTTTCATGATCTTTTGCGAATGAAATCCGTTTACTCCGATTGACACTACTCACGAAGGGCTTTTTCCTAACATTGCGCCCATGATAACCAGCACTATGCGAAACCCGGTGAATAGTTTGGGTGCTAGATTGTTTTCAAGTCTCATTTTCAAATTCAGATTTCAATTTGGGGGCACTTATTTTGGGGTTTGTCCTGATTTTCCGTACGACTAAGCTTTTTCTCCGGGACTTAAGAGCGGCGGACCCCACAACGCTCTTTTTTAGTGGTGCTTCCCGCACTTTTATATTTACCCACAATCTTTTGAACTGTAGCAAAACTCCTATCTATCAAACGACCGATTTCTCGCAATGATTAATGTTCCTTGTGATATTTTATAATCAGTTTTTTTTAAATCATCAGAAAGCTCTTTTCCTATTGGTGCCTTTACTAAAAATGTCGCAAAAATTAATACAAAACGTACTTCCCTAAATTTTTATACTCACTTTAATTATTTCCTTTTAATAGCTTTAACTTTTTTAATCAATACGTAAAAATAAATGTTATGCTAACTGAACAATCGTTTGCTGTATACTGACTTTTGTGACATAAATTTCGCTGGCATCAAAGACAAAGCAAAGCGTGAATAACGGTACCTAAATTTACAGCTAAATTAAGGCGCATATGAAAGCTTATCCCAGTACACAATTACCATGTGTAAAATATTTTGATTACATATTAGGAAAGCATTTGCGTCAAACAATTCCATAAATCAGGTTCCTGTATACTTATTTATGTTACTAACTGTATGCCCTCATCTACAAAACCAACCCCTCATCAAATTATCTTTGTGCGCCCCTGATAAAGACAACTAAGACACATACATTCGTACACTCATATCTACTCACATAAGTGCATAGGTACACGTATAAGATTGGCATAAATGGAGTTTGAAAGCAGCCAGCCAGCTTTGCTCTTGCTTTTACCCACCCCGCTTTACCTTGCTGCTGAGGGCCACTGCAGTAGGACTTCTCTTCATTTTTCACCTGGTTTTTGATGATGTTGTTGTTGTTGGCGCTGCATGTTTTGCTGTAGCGCTACTACCTTCCACATTTATCCATAAAGTGAATGTACTAGCAAAATTTGATGGGCGTGTTTGCATTCGAGCGGGACGGACAATCTTTATCGGGTGTGCTGTGAGTGGCACTTCACAATAAAGCTGAGGAAGCTAAGCGTCTGGCAAATTAACGCTTCATTGAGGAAAGTTTTAAAGCGCGTAAGCGGTTAGCGCCAAACTTCATGTCCTCCAATACGCACGCACACAAACACACGCGCATAGTGGTAAATGTGTGTATATACATTCAAGTGTGTCGCAAGTTATTTAAGACCTCGCCTTTATGTTTTATGGCATCTACTAAAATCTAATTCCTGAACGAGCAGTTCATAATGCCTGGAATTGCCACCGCGATTTCTACTATACTTGCCAACTCTACCATACCTTTGCATACCCACAAGCGGCCCCATAAATTTACCTTTATGCCCACATTTTTATAAATCGCTCTTTATTTGCAACACTTGGAGATCATTTAAACTTGATTTGAAGCTCGTTATCCTGGCGAAAGGGTTTTATGGGGACGCGGTTGCTCTCGCTGCCACAAGTGAGCTGCGTGTTTATGCATACTTAGCTCTAATGGTTGGGAGAATTTTCGCACTTATAGGCACATACAAACACACATATACGCTTATGCCTCTAAACCACTATCCACCATGCATGCACGCACATACTTTTTGCAGTGAGTGGACTTATTTGTGCATGCATTCGAAAGTGAAAATGCAGCTGAAGGCGAATTCTTGCAAGTATGAGAAGAATATATATGTATTTATGTACTACGTATAATGCATATTCTAACAATTCACCTTCACTATTCATTCACATTTTTGCTTTCTTTGGCTTTCAATCGCCGCTGGTTAGCTTGTATTGCACGGCATGCAACAGTGATGTCGATAAGTTGTTGCTTTTTGCGCGTCTTATCCCTTTTCAAATTTATTTTTATTTTTTCCTATTATTTTCCTGACGTCTTAACCTTAAGTTAGCGCTTATCTTACATATATTCTCTGCGTAGTGTTGCAACAGTGCTCTGCCAAGTTAACAAGTTCCTCTATTCATTGCAGCGTCTTGCCTTATCGTTTCGTGCCTTTTGGCGTCAAGTGCCTGAAAATGAGCTTTCAAGCTTATCGTTTGTCATATTTCACGGAACACTAAATTCTACTTCGGTGAAAATTGCCAACAATAAAAACTCTTCAATACAGAAATGGTTTGCTTACAGTGTTCTTGAAGAAGAAAATACTGCAATTTGCTTTTATGAAGATGGTAGGAGACTTTGTTTTTAATTTTCATAGTCATAATATGACTAGGCTATTATTGTGACAAACTCAGTGCACCTCGAGGAGGATTGAATACATCGTCCCAACGGTGCCATTCAATAGGATGGTTGTCTACACAGATGGTTCAAAAATGGATTGTGGTGTTGGAGCTGGTATATATTCTCATAGACTTAGAATTGAAAAATCTGTGCGTCTGTCCACTACTTGCATTGTCTTCCAGACGGAAGTGCTGGCCATAAGAGAAGATTGTAGGCTACTAAACGCAAACTTCTCTTTTAAGTGCAATATCGCTATTCTTTCGGATAGCCAAGCTGCAGTCCAGGCACTGAATTTAGTTACAACAACCTCTAACTGGTGAAACAAATCAGAAATGGCCTTATACCTTGAGTGTAAACCATAAGGTTACCTTAATCTGGGTTCCGGGACATCGGATCATTGAAGGGAACGAAAAAGTTAATCGGTATTTATACCAACCAAGAATGCAATTTCCTTATCTACAAATCGCGAAATGCAGATGGAGAGACCAGGCAACATGCAAAGTTAGCAGAGCATTATGGTCAACCTACAACCACAAACAAACTTCAATATTGACAAATATGAAACGAAGGGATGTCTACAGACTCACGGCAGTGATAACTGGCTTCTGGTCTATCGGGAAACAAGCAGCCAAAATGGGCATCCATCACAACACACACTGTTACAGTTGTAAATAACCATTTCCTCATGAATGCCTTGGAAGAAAGGAAACTCAACTTTTGGCAAACCACTGTACGAGAGTCTCAAACAACTGACTGGCTGAGACGTCAACAACCTAATAAGGTTCTTCAACCGCCCAGGCGGGATATAATCATGCCGTAAGTTACCATTGAAAAAGTTGGTAGCGAGGATGTGGCAACAAATCGGTGCGGAAGCGCTAGTTGGCTTCAGGATGAATCACCACTTTAACCAATCAACCAACCAATAGTCGTAAACTATACTTTCTTATAAGTATTTCAAAATTTGAATCATGGATTACTCAGCTTCTTAATATAATGGGGAGACTAAGAGGTCCACAGATGAAGCGCTCTACTTGATGATCGCATATTAGTTGAGAAAGATTTGCCTGAGACTTTCTTCAGATGAGATGTCTCTGAAATATAAGGCCCCATCCACTAAACTATAATTTTTATATGGATATATACCTAATTATTTTTTTTAAACCTTAAAGCACGCCATGTTTAGGCTATTTCCCAATGCTTCCATCCGTTCAGCCAAAGCTTTGAGTTGCAATCACAGCCACTGTGTGAAATTCTGGCAGCTTTGGCAAAACTATAGCACTATAACTGCCAAAAATACGACCGTTGTTGCGCGCAAAGCCTTCTAAATCGGTACCATACAACTTTGTTTGCACGACTGCTTCATTATTTTCATTTCAAGGAAAATATTTATGAATATTTATATATTTGCAAAATAAGTCGCGAACATCAGAAAAGTATCAGCTTACAAATTTATAAGTACTGCAATACTGTCGCTTATATTTCGTGCCTCGAACAATCGTCTACTCATACAGATAATACACTATTTTTCAGCCAAGGATTTTAGGGACGCTCAACAACTTTTCTATGAAGGCAGATCGGGTGAGGCAGTTTTGCACAAAGTTATTTCACTAAAGCTTAAGAAATTCAGAATTCATCCATTCTCTGTAATTAATATAAAACTGGATCCATTTAATGTCTTCTGAGTCGATAACATATTAAGGAAAGCAAGCATCAATGCTTCCATATGCTCAGGTCAGAAAAACAGCCACATTAGGTACTCCTTCCTTACGGGTAAGCCTTAACCGATTTCCCACTTCATGATGATGGTTCCATATACAATTGATTTAGCTATTTCAGTCATACAGAAATACCCTTGGACATTAATTGAAATACCGTAATTCATCCTCAACGACCTGGCTAAATGGACAGAATGAAATTGTTTTTTACCCGAATTGAAGACCGAGCGTACAATTGGTAAAAGCTGGGAAGTACATAAGTCCGATGTATTGGTCTAATCGAAATGAATTAACACTAAATATCATATATTTAAGTTTTAGTAGATCCAATGTTTTACATGTATACATGTAACGGAAGCAGTCCACTTACTGCCTCTAGTAAGTAGATAGATAGGGAGGTAGGTGGAAGTGACAGTCGGTCTTTAAACCAACTCATATAACTAGTTGCGGATCCATTGTGATACCACAGTATCAGTTTACCTGCTACTGTGCATTAAGCCATTTTGTTTTAAGTGCAAACCCATAGATCTGGCTGACACATATATCCCTTATATCTATCTAATCCTACTGACATGCAACGCGGGACAGTGGCAAAGAAGATTTCTGACACACTCTTCTTCCTCCTCATTCTTGCAGCTTCTGCAATAGTCAGAATGAGGTATATTCAATCTTTGAGCATGTTGGCCTAGGAGACAGTGGCCTGTGAGCAAAGCAACTAACATAAATGCGTTTTTCCTTGACCGATTAAGTAAAGCCCTTGAGCGCCTGACGTCCTATTCTGGCTAAATTCTTTTTGTAGCGTTACGTGTCATACTATCAACCCATCTCGTGTTGGATGTTGGTTGGACAGTTGAGAGGGGGAATTGGAGATATAGAAGGCACTCTCTCTCTAATCCATGAGTCTTAACAATTACCGTTATCCAATTACAATTACAATTATGTCCTGGCGCCCACATCAAATGTATGAGGAAATATTCTGCCAACTCGTTAAGAGATGCCCAGCATTTGCGAGCAGTGATGGAATTAGTGATAACCCGATCACGAGATTTAATCCTTGCTTGGCTATCAGAATAAATAAAGATTTCTTTAAAGATAGTCACAAGGTAGCCTCAAATGGCACTGCATACATTTCCGGGCATTCAGAATAAAAAAAATATGTTTAAAATGCTAAGAGCGCCCTCGATCATATCTTAAATCTAATATATTGAAGCTATGACTATCAGATTACGGAGATCGACTTTGTTCACAACTTCAAAATCCTTCCCCCGAGATAAAAGTCTGTTACGCTCATGTGATTGCAAGTGGTCTGGAAATACCAGTTTTCACAGGTGTATACAAATTTGCATAGGAACTAATGCTGGTTAACTGGATTTGTCAAAAGATCTGGAAATTTAAGAATGGAAATAGCTAAATCTTTCTACCCTGAGCTTCACAATGGGTGTGTATGTCCAACTAGTATACGCGTTGAGGGCAGTCCACCTAACTTAGCAGTTTGGGAAATTAGTAACATCGGTGGGTGGAATATTCAAAATTTTGGATAAAGCCATAATCATAATACTCTATGATACGTGAAACAAATCTTATCAAGATGATACTCGAACTTGTAATATTCTGTAAATTATGTAGTAAAGAAGCTCTCGACTGAGTTCAATGAGCCGTTCAAAGCCTTTGAAATAAGAATTTATGAATTTTCTTTCTCCTAGTCATTTACACTGGGGTATGGCAAGCTACAATTGCTCAGATATATTCAGAAGTGCAGAACTGTATCAATTGGATGTATCGCAGGAAGGGTCAAGCAGACCCTTACCAGTTTTGTTTGTCAGTTAGCTCTTTCGTTGGAACCCACAATAGCATTAAAATGTTGTGAGCGTCCAGTTAGTTTATCTGTCCATAAGCCTTGCTGTCGTTTCAGATTATACACAGCTTCATAACACATGGGAATACCCACCTCCTATATTCTTACAGGTAGACTTTTGTGATACCATTTCTCCTAGTATTTGCATCATCCAGGCGATTCCGATTAGTAGGTTAGGCTACTGCAGCGGTGGAATTTTTAGTACCGATTATCTTGCAAATCAGGACCAGTTCTGCGACAATTTACCTGTTATTGCCATTTTTCTGGTTATCAAGGAAGTTATGGATTACGCTCCTAGGAGGTTCCTTTTCTGTTGGTGGCAAACCTCTCATAAAGTTATCGTCGGCCATAAGTTTCCTTGTGTCAGGTCGAACGAAAATAGCTTCAATCAATTTGGTGTAAGAAATCTCAAAAAACAGACGAATTAAGAAAGGAAAACTTTTAATTTTTCTATTACTTCCCTCCGGCTGCGGGGGTAGTAGCGGCTTTTGTTTCGATCAAACAGAAAAAAATCACAGGGAGCCAAATTAGGTGAGTAATGATGGCTGTTGGATGGTGTTCGTTCCGCTCTACGACACTGCGCTATCCTTTCTTTTTTGGCAGATTGTTTAACGGAAAAGTCTCATAACGCCTAAATAATAGCCTTTATTAACTGTCTGACCTTCTGGCAAAAATTCGTGGTGTACAATACCGTTATAACCCATAAAGACTGTGAGCACCGCATTTTTTTTTACTGAAAACGACGTAATTTTTTGGTATTGATTCTTTCGAAGCTCACTCGTCTGATGTCTTGATTGCGTGTCGCGCTCATAAACCCACGTCCCATCTCCAGTTATGATGCGTTTGATGTTTGCTGAATGTTGTATCGCATTGAGCTTTGGAAATCATGTCCTTGACGATAACAATGAGCTCCCTTTTTGCATGAAATTCAGGTTCTTTATGACCAACTTTGCTGCAACACGTCGCATGCCCAAATCATTAACTAAAATGTACTGAATAAATCCAAAAACAATGTTGACGAGATCTGCCAATTCACTGATTATTAATTTGCGGCTACTGATCAACTTTTCGTTCACTTAATTGATGTTTTCGCCAGTTTTCGACGTCGATGGCCTGCCACTACGTTCGTCATCCTCGATGGATTTACGATCTCTTCTGAAGCGTTCATGCCAAGCTATTTTCTTTAGAGTATCATCACCGAAAAAGTTTTCCAGAATTTCTAAGGTTTTCGCACCATTACATTTATTTTTAATGCAAAATTGAATACAAACTGATTGTTGCAAATTCAAATTCATTTTTAAAACTTAAAAAAATCGAAAACACGTGCAGATGTAGATTTACTCAAGGCGGCGTAACTTTTGCAAATGTCTAGCAATGGCGCTTAAATTTTTGCAAGGAATGATAATCAAAGATGTGGTAACCTAACAAGAAGAAACAGAACTCAAATCAGTTGACCTGCAGCGTCACCCGGTGCTTGTGCCGGGAGCTTCTTGATTAATGTGGTGTATTAGATAACAGCTAAGTACACCGGCCGAACCTATTTAGGATTAAAATGGCGGATGAGGTGAATCGGAACAAAATACTTATTTACATTTTCTTTGTAAATATCTTCCCTCGAAGGGTGAAAATATAATAGTTTTGACTAGATTTTGCATTCTTCTCCTAAACAATCCTTAATTTAGAACTTCGTAAGAGTACTGGCTAATATCTCCATCGAGTAAATATGTTTTCCGACGATTATTATTACTTCGTCGTTTTGATTGAATTCGACTCAAATAGAACCACTGCCTACCAACGGGTATTATCACCTAAACCTCTCAGTTGCTCCTCTAAAATGTTACGAGTGCCTGTTGTTCTCATTGTTGTAGTTGCCTTGCAAACTCTATCGTTTAAGGATTTACAAATTTCGAATTCGAACGTTCAGTGCACTCCACTGCATACACCAGCCCAATCTCCACCATTTATAAATTTGGTCGTTTGATCGCTTTGAACTGTGTGGAAATATTTTGCGGTGCGATTATTGAACTGGAAAATAAATCGATTGGATATGTACTTATCCATGTGCACACTCGAATGTTTAGTGCTTGTATGTTTTGTAAGTGGCACACCAAAAAGCAACCTACTTCTTCTTGTTGCTACTTGCAACAATACGTAGTAAGTGCTTCAGGTATATCAAATTGAATATAAATATGTAATTAAGTATGAGTAAGTGCTTAGCTGATATCTGCTTGTAAGTAAATTTTTGAATTGTTGAGATGAAATGTAGGCGAGCAATTTGTGATTTATGAACTTTACTGTAGCAGCAACTACTCTTAGTACTAACAATAACCTCTACAATTGCAACATCAGCCAGACCATGCTACAAAAGTTTCCTACAGCTGAAGTAGCAGCAGTAGCGGTAGCGTAGGCAGCAGCAGCAACAACAAACAATTTGTAAGTGGAAATTTGTGAGCTGACTCGCTTAATTTGATTTTGCAACTTGTGCAATTGACTTAGCGGAGCAGAGTGAGCTGTGAGCGTGGGGAGTGCGAGTGCGAGTGGTTGAGAGCGGCAATGTCAAAGGGGAGAGGGGAGTATAGGTGAGTGCATAAGCGTAAGAGTAAGTATGTGAGCGTGTTTACGAGTGAATTTTGCTTTTACATATCACTAATTCAATTTATTTGCCAGTCTAGCCGACCAACCAACTAACCAACGAACCAACCACCACCATTACCACCAGTTGGGCCAACTTTTCGGCAACACTAGCGTCGACATAAATACATATTTACGTATGTATGTATGTACTTGCATATGGTAGAGCAATAATGGTAATGCCACAACAACAACAATTACCAGTAGCAACGGTGGCAATAGTGGCAACAGCAGTCAAGTGGCAAAATATTTTGCTAAGTTACCTTGACAACACAGGCCCCTCAAATATTCTATAACAAATTTATTGTTTTCAACTTGGTTACAAAGTCTGCTACAACAACAACACTCGAGTTTTAATCATGGAAGGAAAATTGTCAGTTAGTCAGTCATGCAAATGCAATTTGTGAGATAGTTGTATGAATATATATATATACCCGTACATATGTATGTATACGAGTATGAGCCTTGCACTAACATAAGTATGAATATTCAATGAAAACCTTCTACATACATATTACCCAATTATTTTACATTTTGTCTGAAATATTTATTAAAAAGACATAAGGATTTTTTTGCTTCGTTAACTCAGTAGTCAGCGTTTACTTAAAGCGACAGCTATGATGGACAAATTTGTTTTTTAATTTTGATGTTTTGCGACTGAGGAGCAGGAGCCTTTTTTCCTATTCATTTCCCATGCATATTCGCGCTTGTAAGTTAACACATTTATTTTCAAAAAACTCTTTGATATAAAGATAAATTAAAGAAACATTCTGTACGCTACCTCACAAGCCTACACATTTATTTATTTATTGAAACACTTTTTCTTTCCATGTTTCTTAAAAACTGAAAAATTATTACAATTGTTCAAATCAAGACGAATTTATTCAATGTGATATCAGTAGAATAGCTGGAAGGTGTCTCCAGTAGAACAGCCCATTAACTCGCCCTGAACACTTTTGTCAAAAATTTGTGTTTTGTTCACATATTTCGTTGGCAGTTAAATTGAGTCCGAACAAATAAAAAACAAAAAAATTACTTGGATATTTTAAACTAATATTGAATTGATATCGAATTATTACTTTAGTATTATTTTGAATGTAATTTAAGGCAAAATGAGTACTGCTTTTAAAGTACCCAAATTGATGGAAACCCGGTTGGTGTGGCGCAGAACTTATTGCATGCAATTCACAGCAAAAGAGAGGAAATGTGCGGATCACTTCAGGACTTGAGGCCCTCAGATATTACAACCTATGGCAGGAGGAAGCGCTCGTTGCCGTACGCTGTTCCACAACCTCCACTGTTGCAAATTACAAGCTCGAACTTTACGCTGGTTGTGCAAGGGAATTGAAACGTAAGTTTCAACGACAAAGTGGCAAAGCTCGCAGATAATTTCTTTTAACGGAACGATTTTCAGGCTTCCAAATAAACACTGTTCCTAACTAGGGGGAGTTTTTTGGTCTCCGGATGGCAGCTTGGATTTTAAAACCCCTCATCCGCAAAAAAACACATTCTTATAAAATTAATGATCCCGTGCTTTTCTCACAACCTAAGTAAGTTACAATATTTTTATTTTGAGGTAAATATAAGTGTTATTTTAATTTAGTTCATGTTTCTCGAACATTAGCTTTGCATTCATACTCACGCAAGATTCGAATGTGTATTCCTCAGACAAGTACATAAGTGAATTAAAAATAATAATTTAAAATGTGTTATTGTACATAGACTTTTCATATGCAATTAGTTTTTAGTTGCAGAGAAAACTGAAGTAGTCGTGGAAGACAAACTGAGTAAGTGCACATTAACAAATGTGTGCAGTATATTAATTAGCCCCATTTTCTTTAACACAATTCTAGCATTGGCTACCATTCTTGGTAATATCAGCAGAGCATCTGGTTTAATTTTTTGAATTTTTCTTAGCTTGAGGGTTATCAAAATTAGATGTTTACTTATATTCATTGCTACATGATCTAAATTTTAATTTGAAAATTGTGTATAATTATGTCGGCATATTTTTATAAAAATTTGTTTTCAATGCAAAAAAGTGTCTTTTGGAAGGGCAATGGACTACTTTCTAGTACCAAGTGATTACGTTGGTCCCTCACATGTTCAATTATAACACAATGCTCCTATTGAACGCACTCTTCGTGATTTTAATAGGATTCAAATTCCAACTTTCTAGATTTTTCATTTTCTAAGAAATAATTGTATGTACTACTGAACTCTAGTTTTTAATTTGTTAGATGTAAGTTTGTAATTGAATTATATTATATACATATGCCATATATTTTAATTATTATTTTATTAACAAATGAAGAAGAGCTTAAGAAAATATATAAGCGGTTGAAAAATTCAGCTTTAGAAGTGGGTCTACTTATAAATAAAGCGAAAAAGAATGGTCAACGGTCTGCACAAGACTGTAGTGCTATTGATGCTGATAATGATTCTTTAATTTTAGTAGTCTGTCTGATATTATGTTTTTTTGACTTCTTGAAATAAATAAGTAAATGAATATAATAATAAAAAGTTTGCAGCAAAGGTAAGCAGCTTTTCCGTTTCCTCTTGACAAATCGGCACCCTGACCAACTAACTGGGTTGCTAACTCTAGAAAATTTTAGTCAAAGTGGAGGATGAGTGAAATTTTTAGGGAAAACTCGCTTAGGGATTTACACCGGCAACTCCAAGACCAGTATAACAAGAAATGCGTTCTGACATACCATTTAAATTAATGCATTATGGAGCATTTTTTGTACGACCTAGCTTTTAACAAAGAGCTAAAATAAGGAGAAGAGTGGGATAGTCTACACCAGGACGCGCTGGGATATATTACAGGCTTCATTATACGAAAGCTGAATGAAGTGCCCAGCATACGTGAATACCAGTCCCGATACCAAGAAGCTTTTCTCCAAAACGAGGTCGCATCAATCAAAAATTTACACAAATAAATTCAAATTTAGTAAAAAAAGTATTAAAAAAGTCCTCTGATATAAAAATACATAGTTTAAGTAAGTACAAGTAGTTTGTCAAGTAGTTAGTAATGTAAGACTAATCGTGACCTGGAAGTTAAAACTCCAAACGCTTAGGAAGGCAAAGAGGAGTAATTATGAATCTGTGTTCTTCTATGAAATAATTCATTTCTAGGTTAGGTAACATATGAGCCGTTTTTTTTATAAAGTGGTGTAAATGTATTTCATTTTATAAGGAAATATTTGAGGCTTTGTATGTGAATAATTTAAAAAATGCTGACATTTTTTATATTTTCGGCATTCTTTTATGATAGTACCATATAATAATCTTTAAGGATATGCAATAAATATTTTCTATTATGATTATTATTCCATCGATCCACATTTCCAAACATTCATTGGAGAGCTACTGTCGTAAGGCACAAACGTCAGTATAAGTTTTTTATTTGAAGCGTAAACAACAATATTTTTACCACACTTGAAAATGTCGAATTTCGTGCCAAATAATGTGTTTTTGCGGGGAATTTTTTAATATGAAGAAAAAAGCAGCCGAAAGTCATCGTATCTTGGTGGAAGTTTATGGTGAGCATGCTCTAGCTGAGCGAACGTGCCAGAAGTGGTTTGCACGCTTTAAAAGTGGTGATTTTGGCCGCGCCGCCAAAGTTCATGGATACCGAATTGGAGCAATTGCTCGATCAAGATCCGGCTCAAACGCAAGAAGAGGTTGCAAAAACTTTGGGAGTTGATCAATCAACCATTTCCAAACGTTTAAAAGCCATGGGAATGATCCGAAATTCAAATTTCGAAAAAAAACCGCACGAACTTATTCATAGACCTATTAGTACCCTCGATAGTTCTAAAATCGTTATCCTTTGGTAGAGTGCACTGAATATAGAAATGGTTGATAATTTCTGCGATGTTCTTGAGGGACTGAACAACTCTAAGTCCCATTAAAGCCAATTTCAAATTTCTATTTTGTCCAGTGAACATATCGCTGTAGGCTATTAAGTGTTGTCGAGTGGCTACATTTTCTAAATGCTTTCAGCAACAAGAAGTAATTTCTTGGCAGACGCTGGCTAACTTTATATTCTATAATGAGCGGAGAAAAACCGAAATTCCTGGAAGCTATAAAAATGTTCATGTCATTTACAATGTTTCCACACATATAAAAATACACTAAAGAAATTATGTAGTTGATTTTTAAACTAAATGGTAGTACTTATATGACCTCGAGGAAAGTGGACTTTCACCATTTTCAAAGCTATTATATTTGTAATCGCATTAACTACGAAAATTTGTAATGATAAAAACAAAAAGTTTATAAATAAAAACTATATAGTAAATTGTGTTAATCTTTATCATTAACAGACGTTGGTGAAACTGGGCTTACACCACTTTCAAAACAGCTGGCTCATATTAGCTTCGTATTGGCAAAACTTCACAACTTCGAAATCGATTTTAAATTTAAAAATAATTCACAAAATATAATTCTTGGATTAAATTTAACCATTTTTTTTTCATATCACACTTGGCGATTTCCGCTAATAACTTCACATAACACATGGGCTGAAAAGTCCCGCTCTTACCAAGGAAAACACATTTTTTTGTTCAAAATTAACAAACGTAACTTCCATCAAGAACTACGCAATCATTCCAATGCCGCTCAAACATTTCAGTAACACTTCTGTGGAACGATTTATCTTTTGCCGCAAAATAGGCCTCAGTTTCAGTGATAACTCTCATTCGAGCAAAATTTCTTACCGGCGAGCATTTTTTTAGGTCTGCGAACCACTGTCAGTAGTCGCTGGGAGCCAAATCTGGCGAAACGTGCGATGTGGGAGCAATTCAAAGTTCAATTCATTGCCATTGTTTTGATTGACTTGTGACATGGTGCGTGCGCTTGATGAAATACAATTTTTTTCTTGTTGTATACGGCCTTTAAACGCTGTATACGGCCTTTAAACGCTCCAATAACACTTATAATATTCACTATTGCTGGTATTTCCCTTCTCAAGCTAGTCAATGGATATTACCCACGCACATCCCAAAATTCTGAGGCCATAACCCCTTCCATTGTTGTGCTCTCGGACGCTTTGGACGAGGTTCACCGGTTGCTGTCCACTCAGATGACGATCGTTTTGATTTCAGAAGGAAATGCTGAATCCACGTTTCATCCATTGTCACATATCGATGCAAAAATTCGGTTTTATTACTTTTAAACATGGCCAAACACTGCTAAGAATCATCAACATGTTCTTGTTTTTGGTCAAGAGTGAGTAAACGCGGCAGAGCTTTTCCATAGTAAAATTCTCATGCAATATAAAGCGAATACGTTTTTCGATATCCTTACGATGTCAGCTAACTCACCCAACTTCACTCTTCCATCAATCAAAACGATTTAGTGGTTTTTTTGCTGTTTTCTGGTGTTACCGCCTCATTTTGAAGTCCACTGCTTTGTGCATCATAGATGCCTCAATGACTACGTTTAAATTCAGTAAACTACCATTTTTTGTTGTTTCTTAAGGCGCGAAGTCCCCATTTTCAAGCCATTGCTTCATTTGAACGGGATTTTTTCACATCAAGAGCAGTGTAAAATTAAAATACGAAATTCTCTTAGATTCATTGTTTTGAAAATAAGAAAAGTGGCATCACTCTTAACACAATAACTCACGAACTAATGAAAATAATATCATGAAATTTTAATAGCTGTCTTTCTAAGCTTAGTACTAACTGAAAAAGAGATGTGCCATCTATTTATTAGGCCCGGGACTTTTCAGCCCATGTGTTAAATACACATGTGGTATATGAAATATGTGAAATTTGCATAGTCTATAAAATATGTTATTTACATTCAAATATTAATTGAAATTTATTTTTTAGACCGCTTTCAGTTTATTTTCATTTAAGTAAAAAAACACGTGCTTTTTCGCTACAACTTTTACCAAAAGGGACTTTAATGTTTGCATTTTCTCAACGCCTCTTAAAAATCAAACTTTTGTAAGGGAGTTGCAAAACTCTAATGTCACAAGTGAGCAAACCGTTAATGGTAATTTAATCATGGTTATCAAATCTTCATTTCAAATTCAAATATTGCGCAATGAATAAAAATATACCACGCAAATTAAAAGTATTTTTAGAACTACATATAATTTGTATATTCTGGTCATTCAGTACGATATTTTGCTATATACATGTGTGTGTGTATGTATGTATGTGTGGCTATAAATTTAAATATCTCTTTACGGAAAACCACTTGACTTAATCTATATTAAATTTTTATTCACACCCAAATCTGTTAATAAAAATATTCCTATTTACTGGCCTAAATGATTTGCTATTGTACTCGTATATGTATGTATGTACATAACTAAAAGCAAACGACTTTGTACACTTTTGACAAATTCCTTTCTGTGTTTTTACGTACATAAGTATGTGTCTCATTTTAATACAAGGTGAGGCATTTTCTACGTTCATTTTTGAATTTTAAATGAGTGCTGATTTAATTTGTAAAGGTTTGGTGATTCGGATGTTATACGTTGGAGATAATAACCACTATTAAAATTGATCCCTTTGGCATTAATTTCACTTTAGAGCCACACGCGTGCACAGCAATTAAACTAAATAACATCTACATAACCCGAGTAAATGAGATAGCATTGCTTGGACAGACGTCTCACTTGGAAAATATATATTTCAGCAAAAGTATTGCAAATGAGATTAAAAACAGCTAACTTGAACTGGCAAACATTTCTAAGCGACTTAGGTAAGTCGTAGCCGTCGGCCAAGAAAAGATTTCCCAGCCTTCTGAAGGGCAGAGAATATAGAGCTCAACGCAGGGATTTTAGAGAGAGTTTTCCAGATTCTTTGATAAATCTGCAAATATCCTCCAGTTTGAGAGAACGAATTTTACTTGTTCTCATGACATCGGAACCTAAAATTCGGAGTCTTGATCTAGCAAATGCGGGACACTCACAGAGAAAATGCTCAGTGCCATCCGCCTCCTCTAAGCAAGACCGGCAAACCGGTCCCCAATGATTTCAATGGTGACCATATGTTGACCCCATGGATTGTGTCCTGTAATAATACCGACCATCAACCGAACGCCATTTCTTCCAAGTTTTAGAAGAAAGTCCGACAGTTTTATATTCGGGCTTGTCACAAGATACTTTGCAGTTCTGCAGCATTCCAGGCCGGACCATCGCTTTTTATGTAAATTGCATACATAATAGCTGATGCACTGCTTGATTCCTGCATAACTGATTCCTATTTTTGGATCTGGGGACTGTGAGGGAAAATATTAGGCACCCCACTAAAATACAAGGAATTTCAAATGTGGCTGCCAAAGTGGCCGCTGCTTTTTTGCAAATGTGTCACTACTGTGTTTAGCCTTTGATTACAACAATAAATTGGTGTATTTGTAAAATGTGATATCGACATCATCGTTCTTAACAATAACGCTATTAGTTCTACCTTTTCCAAACTGGATAAAGAGACAAAGCGAATGGGTCTGGTGGCGAACGAGCACAGGATGAAGTCCCTCCTTTCGAGTTTTATAATGATGACCGTTTACGTCCGTTTCACAAAAATAACAATCATCTGGTTTATGATAAGGCTGATGATGCCACATCATCGGAGAATATAAAGAAATTAGACTTTTCTGGCAACGTTTTGATTTATATCTCTTGAATTTCAATGAACACTGAGTACAAGCAAACTCCGGTTCATACCAGCGATCCGAAGTATTATATGTAAGCTTAAAGAAATCGTTGTAGCCATCAATCAGAGCTTTATTACTCTGTAACTTCAAACAATGCTTTTGATCCACAAACCACATATGAAACAAAACTTATTGTGATTATCGCACATTTCTTTCTCACAAATTGAAGCAAAACAATAAAACTTTGACATTTTAATAAGAATAAATTATAATAACAAACTTCTTTTGTTAATCAATGTACAGTGTGAACTTTGATACTCTTGGGAGCGTTTTCATATTTCTATTGAAAAAAAATGTGTGATAATATGTTAGATATTTTCGTAAGTTCTAACCAGTTCTGTTATATGCAGTACAGTGTACTCTTATGTATACATATATACTCCAATAAATATTACGTATCTGTCATAACGCATCAAAACACGTCCTTATTCCCATTTAGCGTAAGTTATACCTACATACCAAATTAGTAAAAAAAAACAAAAAAAATCTTAAAACTCACACAACTCTATTAATTTTAATTCAATTACAGTCAAATATAACTCATTTGACGCAAAATTAAATTTACTATAACAGTAGTGTACTAAAAAAATCCCCAATATCGGATAATATCGTAAAAATTATGTCAAAGTCAAAAAAATAGAGAAAAAATAAAAAAAATCCAAATACTTCCGCCTACAGTCTCGTCAGTTGTCATTTCAGAAAAATTGTCAACACACTGACAAAAAGGTTTGTTTTTGTTCTTTCGAACTGAAAAAACAAATTCGAAATCGGATGGGAATTGGATGAAGATAGGAGTGATCCTTCACATCAACCTACTGAAAAACGGTTTTATGGCCATAAAATGAGATTTTGGGGGTGTATTGGAAATTTCTCCTATACCATTTTTTTAGTTTTTCTATACCCACAAGTTGTGGTAGGTCTCCATAAAAATATATTTAATTTCTTTTTTGTCACACAGTGTATTATAATAATTTTTACTTTTATTTTAATATACAACGATTTTTTTTACTTTTTGGCAATGGGTAGGTATTAGTTCGATAAAACTCTTTCTGCTCTGCTCTACACAACTATGTTAATTGTAATTTTCAGTTATTTAATTTTTTATTAACTCGAGGCTTAGAAATGGCAGGAGACAAAAACCGACATTTCCGACATCTGCTCTTCTTTGCTTTTCATCGAGGTTAAAAAGCTGCTAAAGCAGCCCGGGGTTTAGCGGCGTGTGTCGAGAAGGGTCATAGGTGAGTCTACAGCACGGAAATGGTTTACAAAGTTCGAAAGTGGCGAATTTGACATCGATGGCACATCCCGCATCACGCAATTTACTTTTGAAGGAGAACTTTCGCCAAACCAGTTGTGAATTGACAGACAAAATTAACTGCGATCATAAAACCAGTCTCAATCACCTCCATTAAATGGGATTTACTGAATAATTGGGAGCCTAAGTGCCTCACGGGCTCAATGAGAAAACAAAGAAAGTCGCCTTCAAATTGCTTCTCAGTATCTTGTCCGCCATCGAGCAACACGCGGTCATAAACAGCGCTTTTTTACCGAATCGTCACGGGAGATGCGAAATGGTGCCAATACTTTAATATGAAGCAAAGAAAGGAGTGGGTGACTCCAGGAGATACGCCAAAGTCGAGAGTCAGATCATCCAAAGAACATCATGATATGTGTTTGGTGGGAATGGGAGGGCATGGTGCACTGGGAAATGATCGAAAAGAATGCCACGATCAACAAGGAGCTCTACATTGCCCAACTACACCGCGTGAATGAGACTATACGACTGAAAAGATCTGATCAACATGGTCAAACCATACTCCTTCACGACAACGCCAGGCTCCATGTTGCACAAGTCGTCGAAGCCGCACTTCAAGAGCTTGAATGGAAGGTCCTTCAGCATCCGCCGTATTCTCCGGACCTTGCACCGACCGATTACCATATTTTTCGCTCCCTGTCAAACCATATTAAGGGCGCTATCTTCGATAACAATGAGGTCCTTAAAAACTGGCTCAACAACTTCTTTGGCGCCAGGCAATTTTTGGCGGAATGGCATCAACAAATTGGTCGAGAGGTGAGAAGAGGTAGTAAACAGCAACGGCGCATATACAATTGATTAACTTATTGATATACATAATTATTGTTTTTTCTTTAAATAAAAATCTCCGGTAAAAACGGTACGAACTTGTTCTCCAACCTTTCTTAGCAGATCTGCCTTGCTCCACTGACAGCTTTACCTACACTATCAACATTTGAGGTGAGTAAAACTTGTTGACATATTTTCAGTAGTAAGTCAAATCGACGCTCTTTAAGTTTTAGTTTCATACAAGATTTCCACATCGCTAAAGAATTGTTGAAATCACATTTTGAGCCACCCTATATTTAGTCAATGTAAGCAAGCAATTTGTGAGTTAATCGCCTTCTATGTGTATGTGTATATAGAATATCTAGAGTTGCGAAGGAATCATTCATATATATGTGCGCATACCTATACATTCACATGGATATATGAAGATGTGTTGATGAATGCTTACATATCCGAGAATGCCACATTAATCGTAAATATCATAGCAAATAACTTATATATTATTTAATTTGCAAACTAATAGCTATTTATGAATTTGTTATCAGCGATTAGTAGAATTTAATTTGATACGCTTAAATGTATTTAGTGAAATTGCATTGTAGAGATGCTTAAATTTTTAAAAATTCTAATTATACTTTATCGAAAGCATTTATCCAAGATTAAATGTAGTTAATTAAAATGATTGTTTTGCTTCAGTGCAATTTCACAAATTTGCGAAGGCAAAATTAGTAGTATTTGAAGTTTTAGTATATTTAGTTGTATTATTTAATCCAGAATATTTAATGCATTTAAAATAAAATCATTGTTAATCAAATTTCTATTGATGCCAGCTTTTAAAAAAAAACACCAAAAAAAATATCAAAAAAAGAATACCATAACTAAAACCAACTTATACATACATACATATGTATATATATGACATACATATACATATATACAGCTGTCCACAAAATAATAGGAGTGCCGACATGAAAAATGTTCAAAGTTCATTTTTTTAGAATAAAATGGTTTTATTTCAAAACTTTTAGCGTAACATTAATCACATGAGCTATATACATCTATTCGTAGTTAAAACATTTCAATTAAACGGATACATAAACTTAAAATTTAATTCAGGTAAAGATATATAAAAAATTGCTTCCACATAAAAATAGTGATTTGTATAATACTTAGTTTCTCTAAACTTTTGACACTAAATGGTCTTAAAGCTCTTCAAAACTATTTAAAGACATTAATACTTCGTGGTATATCCTCGATTTCTTAACACTGCTTTGCACCTTCGTGGCATTGAGTCGATGAGATCCTGACAACGCTTAATTGGCATTCCTTCCCATACCTCTTTTACCACCTTCCATAAATCTTTCGAATTGGTGGGTTTTTGTTGATCAACACATTTTTTAATATCGGTCCATAGATTTTCTACTGGGTTGAGGCCGGGAGACTGAGCAGGCCAGCGCATAAGCTCAATCCCATTGACTCTAAACCATTCTTGCGTTGACTTACTCGTGTGCTTAGGATCATTATCCTGCTGAAATATCCATTTTAGTGGCATATTCCATGTGGCATATGGTAGTATAACTTCTTCTAATATCCTCACATAAACCTTTTGATCCATAATGCCTTCGATTAAATATATTGGACCTACGGCGCCATACGAAAAGCTACCCCATACCATGACCTTAGCGCCACCATGCTTCACTGTTTCTGTTGTGAATCGAGGATTATATTCCATATTGGGTGGGCGTCGAACATACTTTCTGGAGCCTGAACTGCCAAACAACTCGATTTTACTTTTTAGAAGGGGCACTTTCCGGGGACTTCTTGCGTATAAATTATGATTGACCAAATGTCTGCGTACAGTTTCAGCACTAACTGGTAAATCAAGATCGTCGCGTATTTTCCTTGCGGAAGCAAATGGGTTACCTTTCCAGGTGCGTATGATGTTGCGATCGTCCTTAGAGGAAAGTTTTTGTTTTCGCCCGCGTTTTTCAGCTTTTGTTTTATAATACAAGGCGTTTGCTATCATTTGTGCAGAACATCCAAGTATATTTTGAATTTCCTTGTACGTTTTTCCGCTGTTCTTGAGACTTTTGATTAAAGCTCGCTTCTCTTCCGTACAATGCTTTCCTCTACCCACTAAGACAAAATAAATCAACCCAAATATTAACAATAATTCTTCGAAATTACTAGTAACCTTCTTACTTTTCGATTTTTGTAAATATGTTTGCTAATATAGTTTATCGATATTTTAAGAAACAAAGTTCGCACTCCTATTATTTTGTGTAGCGCAATAACAACCTTCTACAACAAAATGTATTACAGTTTTAAAATAGGGAAAGCAATAATAAATTTCGATTCACATTTCAATACTAGTGACCCGTTAGGTGTACCGTTATGAATCGGTGTCACTTGCTTTAGCGATAAAAAAATTGTGCACTCACTTATATTTTTCATATCGGCACTCCTATTATTTTGTGGACAGCTGTACATATATATAGATAGAGGATTAATTATATGTAAACCATTTTTTATATCAGCGTACAGAAGTCCACAGTGGATTGACTTCTTTGTAAAGTGTTTCTGTCATTGTAATTGTTATGCGTTAAAGTGTAAGAATCGATTAATTTATACGTTATGGGGTAAGTTAAGGTTGACGTCATTATCAATCTGCTTAAGGTTCCAAGAGATGCTTTCCATTTCAATTCCACCGGGCTATTCGGGATATGTTCTTCGATTTCGATGTAACTCAAATATGTTGCTCTCTGGTCAAAATAATGAGACACGTATTTTTTGGTTCGCCCGAAAAAATTTTTTATTTCAAGATTTATCGGCAATTTTGTTTTTCGGCTCAAAATCGATTTTATTAATTATAAAGGATGGTTAAGTTTCAAGGGCCGGTGTTGATTTTGAATAAAATACATTTACATATCGGTAAAATAGCGGCGGCACACCTCCATCCGATGGTTCAAATTTTCGATGACGCTGAGGCATAATTGAAGTTCTATGCAGTTAATGTACCGAATTATCCCATCCTTTAGCTCTTGAATTGTTGCTGGTTTATCGACGTACACCTTTTCTTTCAAATAACCCCAAAGAAAGAAGTCCTACGATGTCAAATCACATGATTTTGGCGACCAATTTACATTGCCGCAACGTGAGATTATTCGGCCATCAAATTTTTCGCGCAAAAGAGCCATTGTTTCGTTAACTGTGTGACAAGTGTCACCGTCCTGTTGAAACCACATATCGTCCACATCCATATATTCCAATTCGGGCCATAAAAAGTTCGTTATCATCTCACGATAGCGAACACTATTCACAGTAACTGCCTGACCGGCCTCATTTTGGAAAAAATACGGCCCAATGATGCCGCCGGCCCATAAACCGCCCCAAACAGTCACTCTTTGTGGGTACATTGGTTTTTCGGCAATCACTCTTGGATTATCATTCGCCCAAATGCGGCAATCTACTTATTGACGTTTTCATAATAAGCCTGAATAACTTTAACGCGTCAAAACTGAACCCATTTTAATGATTCTAGATTCAAAATGATCGTCATTACTTACACGAGCGACTTCTTGTACAAACAACAGCAAAAAAGTAGTTGAAAATTTTTTATTTGGGGAAAAAAACAAAAAGTGCGAAACAGGTTTTTTACTCAAAAATTCATTATTCAAAAAAAACTGATTTTAGCTACTGGGCATTCAGCTCAATTGAAGTTTGAGGTGTCCTCTTCAAAAAGTAAAAAAAAACTTTGCACGGACGCCAACCTCATTGAAAATGTGTGGGGAACTATGAAAACGGCTCTTGTCAAAAAGTTAGCCCACGATTTAAAGCAACTTGTGCGTCAAGTTCGCAAAATCTGGTCCTCTTTGCTACGCAGAAAAGCTTTAAAGGATGCCAAGAAGATGTCAGGCTATACTCGACAACGGTAGAGACTACACAGCTACACACTTTTTTGTAAAAAAAATGTATCTCCTATACTTCATGAATAATCGCGGTTCCTTTTTCCTGACACAGACTGTATATGTGAAGTAATTGGCGCGCTCTTCCTTTGCTGGGTGTGCGAGTTGACGATGTCCCCCAAATGGGGGGATGGGTTTTTATGAGGAACTCTTTCATGGCAGAAATGCACTTACAGGTTAGTTTTTTCTAGCATTTGGCTCTAGAAGCCCATGGTGGGTTTCGAAGCCGGCCTCTACCGAGTGGTAGCCAAGCAAGCCCATTCGGCTACGGCGGTTGCAAAACCACCATGTTCCACAATATTTCTGACTGGCTGAGCTTATCAGGCTAATTAAGCCGTAGGGTCTTTATCAGACTCTACCGGAGGCATATGCCGAGGTTCAACATGATTCTAAGTCCTGATTCTGGTAGCTGCTTAGCGAATATCAACAGCAATAGCTGCAGCCGGCTGCGGTATTTTTATACCCGCGCGCAGTTGTGCACAAAGGTATTACAATATTGTTCCTAAAATGGCTGCATGTAACAACAAAAAGGAATCGATATGGATATAAACATATACCAAAATACTCAGTTTAATTAATAAATTAGTTATTTACATTCGTCCTTCTGTCCATGCACACAAAAACTTGAATAAAAATTAATATATCCCAAAGAAACTTATTACCCATATTACTTTCTGTTCAAGATTGGTAGGCCAATAACCATCTCCTATGTAACGGTTACTTTCAAAAAATCAAAAAATTACCTAATCTTTTTTTAGAAAAGAAGAAAAATTACTCAAATTTGGGGCAAGTATTCCAGAAAATAAATACGACAAAAATATGAAAAAATTGGCGCTGCCACACTTAATAAAACTCGCCCAAACTTTGTACTTCAATTATTCGCTACCTTATTTAGATCCTACACAAATATTATTGAGATCGAATAAAAACTACTCTTACTTTTTATGTCTTAAGACTAAATTTCCGGCCGTTGGACGGAACCTAGTCACTATAACTTTCATTGTCTATGAGTTTGTTGATCTGAAAATTAGCAGATGGTTTAAAATATTATAAATTTTACTAAAATGTGTGCAGGTATGGAGTGTTTCTTAACTGTATGATAATTATCGATGTCGGTAACTATGGTTTGACAGCTAAGAATGTGAAGCGGTGTTGACATATTTGTTCAGTAAGGTTTGACAAGTCATCAATTTTTTTTTTCAAAACCTAATCAACTAAACATCGATGACATTTGGTTCCAACAAGGCGACGCAACTTGCTATACAGCACGATTTATTGCAATACTCAAGACACCATTGACGCCATACTGGCAGATTTATTGAAAAAATTATTTGGACTATTTGGATTTATTTGAAAATTGGACTGATTGAATGAACCATGTAACTAGTAGCAGCGGTGGGCATATGCCAAATGTCATATTCCGAAAATAAGTGCCATGAAATTTACTACCAGGTTATAATAAAAAAATCACATCAACAAAATTTCTATCTTGTATTTTCATTATAAGTTCGCAAGCTGTTAAAAACCCCCCAATATATATATAAAATTGGTCCAGATGGAATTTATAAACTCGTTTGTAATATTTCAGTTTCTCTAAATAACCTTTTAAGTAGTTACCTCTCCATATTCAGTTTTTATCGTTCTCTCTTTATCATATTTTTTATCTAGTGCTGTCACAATCAATTTGTCTAGGCGTGCGCCTTTGGCATAGTCTTCTTCTTCTTCTTAATTGGCGCTATAACCGCTTACGCGATTTTGGCCGAGTTTAACAAAGCGCGCCAGTCGTTTCTTTCTCGTGCTAACCGGCGCCAGTTGGACACACCAAGTGAAGCCAAGTCCTTCTCCACCTGATCTTTCCAACGCAGAGGAGGCCTTCCTCTTCCTCTGTTACCAACAGCTGGTACCGCATCGAATACTTTCAGAGCCGGAGCGTGGCATAGTCAGCTCAAGATAATTTAAAATAATTTCTGAATAGGCAGTGTTGTATATATTCCTCGGAAAAATTCATCAAAAAGCAGTAACAACCTTAGACTAAAAATCGCAGAAGGTGTAAAAACTAGCGTACTTAATTCTGAACCAAGGCGGATCTATTAAAGGTGATATCCGTAAATCAGCTGTTTGTTTTTCTTTCGCCGTGTTCTTGTGGCTGTCAGCCCCGAATAAAATAAAGCGAATTCATTCCTTGTGTTCTGCATTGCGAATACTTTGCTGTGATAATCAAATGTACAATACAAAGTTGTTGGTCTAGTGCCACCACCTTTAATGAGTGCGCTTTGATTTTGAACTAAATTTTCATAAAGTGTCTCTCGAAAAATATGAATTTCTATAAAGATAAAGATGTGTGCAATTGACTCAAAGCTATGCTGGGTTTTATTACGAACCTACCGACTAAGAAGTTGTGTGGCTTGAACTGAGCACACAAAAATAATGAAGCCCTTTTAGAGCTACTTTTGCAAATTTCATAGCTCTTATGCAGGCCTTAAAGGAAACGGAGACCACAGAATATTTTATAACCTCCCCTGTCAAACGAGCAATCAAACAACTGAAGTTTTCGCAAACGTACTTAGTCAACACGCACATGCAATTTTTCCCAAGCGATCATTTTATTAAGAAAGGCGAACATAAAGATTATTGGCGATATTGCCATACCATATAATCCAATGGGATTTTTATGGCTCACAATAAAGTACTCATTATGCGCGAAAGTGTAGTATACTTGCGAGCGCTAAGAAGTTATTATTGCAAGTCATAATACATACATTTATTGAATATTTATAGATTTGAACATTTCAATGAAATAGCAAAAGACGTTAGCAGTTAGAAGGGAAGCCAGAGAAAGATGAAGTGAGTTGTGCACACAAATGCTCGTATTGCAACTACATTCACACATATAACAACGGTTTCCGAAAGTGTTGCATATGCCAAGGCGCTAGTAAGTACAAGTAAGTTTGTATTACTATTTTTGTTGAGCCACTTTTACTTACTCATCCCGCTCCCTCCTTAACAAATGCAAACTCAAAGCCAAACAAAACGTGCAATGAAACGTTTAAAGAACAAAGTATGGATATACGTGTACTTACATATATGAAATGGCGTTCATACATACATACACTAGCGTAAGTGTTTATAAGAATCTAACAATAAGGGTACATGGCTTGTGTGCGCGTCTATTGAAATTGCAATGTAAATGCATGTGCGAAAATGGCCACCTGAGAAATCAGACGAAGTGACTGTCGCAAATTGCAGAGCGAGCAGTCGATGACGTTGGCATTGGCGTTATGCTTCAAAATGTGCTACTCAAACTGAGACTGGGTGTGAGTGAATGTTGAGCGATTACTGAGGTTAATGTTTGTATGCTGAAGCAGCGGGAGCTTACAGTTAGCTTAGTTTTTGTTATTCTCATGCTCTAATTGTTGCTGCTGCTTTTTGTTGCATGACGCGCTCAAAAACGCTACCGCTTTTACCGTCAATAGCACAAAGGTTGGAAAATGAATGCGGCTATGCTCTGCTACTCGAGCGCCCAACTTACTTTCGATTCATGCAATTGTATGTTATTATTGTTGTTGGATTGTATTGAACTGAAATTGAATATAATTTAGCAAAATAACAAGCTACCCAACTACTCATAGAGCGAAAAAGTTGGTTAGCTGCCGAGCGCGAATCGGCATGTGGATATTATGCACGACTATCTACAGCGGCGCGCTGATGCTCGTGAGAAAACTGGCAACTGTTCACTTCAAATTGCAGAGAAATCATTGGGGCTGCTATCACTTTGGCTCAAAAGAAATACGCCCCCATTGACGTTTGTGATAGCAATATTAAAAGGGACTTACTTTTTATCTGTATTTGAAACATATGTATATGGATGTGTGTGCATATACCCGAGCACACTGGCGGTCAATAATATCGCACCTGTTGGTTTAAAACTCAAGGAGTCCGGGTGGTCTAGAAATTACAAAAAATTGAGTTTTTTTTCGATATTTCGAAAGAATATTAAGAATATATTATATATATTAAGAATATACTGTGAAATTTTCATGCGGAAATTTCCAATATCATAGCTTCTACAGTCCATTAACTAGGTAGAGAGCAGTCCGCGCGCTCCTGTACTTCAAACTTTAAACTCATTTATCTCGAAACGACTTTTTTCGGCCTGGTGTAGCCCAAAAAGAAAACAATTCAACCGAATCGTCTGAAATTTTAATATGTTGTTCACAACATCAATGGCTATCGCCCACACTAGAATCATATTATTATTTCTATTATTTAGTGTTTTCTATTATTAAAAAACTGAGAAAACCCCGTTTTTTAGAGTGTAAAATTCAAAACCGCGCTATTTTGAGATTTTTCTTTATTCTAGTAACGGGACATAGCTACAGTACATAGTGTTAAAAATTTTTTTGGATGTTGTGTTTCAGATAAATAGAAGAGCCAAAATGGGTAACACCGTCCAGTTAAATAAAAAACCTAAAAAATTTTAATATCGTTTTTAATTTATTTTAAATCTCAATTTTCGAGCTCTAGACCACCGGTACGCCTTAAACAAGATTTTATTAGTTGAGATTAGTTGGGTACGAAATTCTTATGGTGCAATATTCTGTACCCAAAAGCCTGGCTGCTAAAATTCTGTGCCGTAAACTTCTACTTGATAAAATTCTTTATTGCGAAATGTGTATTTCAAAATTCTGCTTTGAAAAGAACATTTAAGCAATATTATTAAAATATCTAGTGCTAATATCAGAATGTGTTGGTGAGTGACTACCATTCGAAAATGCGTAGGTTCCAATCTCCGTGCATGAAATACCAAAATGATAGAAAAAGTTTTTTCTAAAAGCGGTTGCCCCTCGGCAGGCAATGGCAAACCACCATGATAAAGTATAATTCACTATATACTAAAGCACGTGTTAATTTTTATAGTTTACAGGTCTACCGCAGGGTGGTGTCCTTTCGCCCCTACTTTGGCTAGTTGTTATTGAAGAAGTTCTAATAATGCTAAATAAGGGTGGGGTTAAGGTAGCAGCATACGCCGATGACTTGGTCCTGATGGTATCGGAACCATTTCCCTCAGTCATAGCTGAGATTTTGGAGAGGTCACTGGCTGTACTCAGTCCCTGGGCTGCCACTTGCGGCCTCCGAGTCAACTCTGACAAAACGGATCTGGTGCTATTTACCAGAAAATACAAACCTTCACACTTTAGACTTCCCAAATTAAACAAGCGCGTTCCCCCGCTCTCATCGGAAGTTAGGTATCTTGGAGTGATACTTAACTCCAAACTCCATTGGAAGCCACACATTGAAAATCGGGTAAAGAAGGCCAGAATAGCCTTCTACTCCTGCAAATCTATGCTCGGTAAATAATGGGGACTCAAGCCACAGGTCATGCTTCGGATGTACAGCGCAGTGGTTTTGCCAATTTTAATGTATGGAATCCTAGTTTGGTGGGAAGCTCTTCGAAAGGGCTATAATAACACTAAACTGGGGAAACTGAATGCATTGTCATCACCGGACCATGCAAAACTTGCCCCAGTGCTGCTCTGAATGTTCTTTTGCACTTACTTCCCATCGACTTTTCTGTCATTTGAACTGCGACGCTCAAAATGCAATCAGGTTATTGGAGATTGCCTCTGAAGGCAATCTCTTAAGAGACATGGTAGCACTTTCGGGCAGATAACACCGTATTTCTCCGAACTTCGAATAGATCTCTCTATCCACAAACTAGAGTTTGAGGGTCGTGCTAGGGCAATCTTTCCAAATAGGCAGGATTGGATCGAGGGGAAAATCTGCACGGAAGCTTGTACCTCTGTCTTCACTGACGGTTCCAAGATGGAATCGGGAGTCAGAGCAGGGGTTTTCTCTAAATCAACCAATTTATCTATCTCTTTTAAACTCCCGAACACTGCTAGTGTTTTTCAAGCAGAAGTCTTAGCGATCCTGCAGGCATGCAAAATGCTTAGGGAACGCGGAAGCGAGGGAAATATTAACATTTCCTCCGATAGTCAAGCCGCGATCAAGGCTCTGACAACGCAATAGTGCAGAACGAAATTAGTAAACTACTGTAAGAAGGAGATGAAATCTCTTGGGCGACAAATTGCACTAACATTTTTTAAATTGATATTAAAATTCCATACGAAACTTCTATTTTATGGCAGGGAAAATATTCATAGTAAAGTGCATATAATAGCGAGTAAAGCAAACCGCGAATAATTTTTCAATGCATACCTACTTTCAAGCGAGATAGTTTGAAAAGCATAACAGTTTATGCTAAGATATGATATGAGAACCAGGGTGATTTATTTATATTATACTGTCCACTGTTAGCCAATATCTTTTCCCCGCCTTTTTGGTAACGTTCGTCGGAAGAACGTTTAATTTTTTGCAGCTAGCCACGAATCTACCCAATTTCTTACATCATCGACCGGAAAACGTGATACTCGGAAATGGCAATATCTGGTGAATACGGGCCTTCCCAATTGAATGCTCCCAAATAAGTTTTGACCGGCGGAGTAACATGCGGACAAATTTGTCACGTAAAATAATAATTTTGCCGCGTCTGGAGTAGTAATTAATAGTAATTCCTCGATACCTACATACATTTGCAAGTGAGTAGTCGATGATTTTTCCCGAAGCAACTTTTTCAATTTCAATTCTGATAAACTTGCAGCTTGTAAAATATATAATTTCCAAGTAGTGCTTGATGCACTTTGCACTGGAGCACGATTAATTATTTCAAGTTACTGAAGAACAACGTTCGAAAAGCAAAGTAACAATATAAAACCAAGAATGGTAGAATGGTATGATATATAACGGTACTATGTTGGTCGGTTCGTACATAGCTTCGGCAGTGAAAGCAAAAGTATATACGAAGCGCAACGAATATTGAATTCGCGCTGTGACTGAACTGTTTGCATTTTCGCAGTCGAAGCAACAGAACAGCAATCGAGGCCTAAATTGTAGTAGTGCTGCGAGTTAGTAATGGATATGTGCACAGCAAAGCAAAGACAAAAAAAGGTTTCAAAGGTTTTTGTTGTTCTTGCTAATTTTTTTCTGAAACTATATTTCATTCTAATACAAAAGTCATTTAAATCCAAGTTCCAAACTCAGTGCAAATCAAAAAAAAATTCCACAAATTTTCATAAAAGGTTCACACTTTTCATTTAGAGTTTAAAAAAAAGATCGTTTATTCTGAATTTTGTTAGAATAATGTTTAAGTTTCAAGTGGCTCAAAAATCGCGTTGATTTTTGACATTTTTTTTTATATAAAAAATGTCGTGCAAGCGTTATATGGAGAAAATGCACAAGACCGCCAGAAATAACTTGAAAATACACAAAAATTACAGGACGAATAATAATTGAATAATTCCATGTAACACTTTTTTCAAATTTTACCATTATAGACTTTTAATATTACCTGTATTAAAGATGGTGCTTTTTATTGACCGCAATTGTACACATAAGGTAAAAAATTAAATGCACAAATTATTCAACTCAAATTGACTGCAGTGAGTGTGAGTAACGAAACACACGAATAGCCACACTCGGCGATTAAGGCAATGACCACTTCACGCGCCACTACATGCAAATCCATGCTAGGTGTAGAGTAAAGTATGAATGTATGTGCTTTTTATACTCCCAAAGGGTGAGAGAATTGTGTGCGCTGGTATGTCCACTCCGGCCATTAAATTACGATAAGATTCATCTTTATTGCGGTTTGGCGGTGGACTCGAGCGATGGGGCTTACAGCCATCCACTTACACCGCTGATCATGCATATGTATGTGTGTGTTTAAATACTCGCAAGCTCCCACTTTTATAGTAAACGTAGTCAGCTTCAAGAATTGTCGTAACGGCCGCTGTGTCGCTATAAATTTGCAAAGTTGAGATAAAAAAGAGCATAAAAAACTTTATTTCAGCTGGACAGAAGTGTACGGAAAGTGAAATAGAAATCACTGCACTAAATCTGTGGTTTTCTCTTGGCCTCTGCGCCCCGAGCGCATTAAATTGTAAACATTGGAAACTTAATGTTAGCAATGGCAGTAGTAGTGATTAAGATCGGCTTAAAGGATTTTCGTTGACTCACTATGGAAGTGGTTAAAGCAATTATTATAACCATTGTTTTGAGCGCAGCACATTCACAGTCATATATCCTAATTGAAAATGAATTCTAGAGTAATATTTATTCATGGGAATCAAATATTTACTTTATAGGAAATTAGTTGAGATTTATTATTTTGTATTTTCCATGAAATTTGTATTTCTATTGGAAGATGCAATGGATGCCTCAGTTAATAATGAGTTATTCAATGAACTTCAAAGTCGATACCATTTTCGACTCTTTACATATATATGTAGATTAGGGCGGGTCGATTTAAAAATCACTCATTGCTCTGTGAAAATCGTATTCTAGGGATCAAAATAAGAAACTTTGCGAAGGAACCATACCTCTAAAACGAGTTCTGATGTCCCCCAATTTGGGTCGAACGAAAAATCCCACTTTGACCCATTTAGAGCGCTCCAATCGAGTCCAAATGTATGACCGACCCCCACTAACTTTGGACGGCCGATCCACCCATGCCAGTGGCACACCCCCTGGAACTTTCCTGGGGGGTTCCCCATACAATCATTTCAAAATATCACCATTTTTGGCCTTTACATGAGAAAAGAAACTAAAAAGTTCGACCCAAATTGGGGGACATCAGAATTCGTTTTAGAGGTATGGTTCCTTCGGCAAAGTTTCTTATTTTGATCCCTAGAATATGATTTTCACAGAGCAATGGGCGATTTTTTTGCCTCCCCACAAATCGACCCGGCCTAATGTAGGTTTTCCAAACAGAGGTGTTATTTTGTAACTCAAAGAAAAATGCTATTTTTTAATATAAATGATCGGATGTTTATTTCATTACAAAGAGGGAGGAATGCCATTAATAGTGAAAAATAACATCAGGCAAATTACCACCACACCACGCTTACAGGACAATATCCTTTTTATGAAATTTTCCATAACCGAATTGCAAAGTGGCAAAATGGCTGCCCTAGGTGTTGAGGTGTTGAATGGACCCTGGGCTGTTGGCGTGACGTTCTCTTTCACGTGGCTCCAAAAACTAAAGTCACAAGATCTCGGTGGCCAATTGTGATCACCTCTTGGAGAGATAACACGGTCCGGAACTTTTCCCGTAAAAGATCAATGGTTTCGTTGCTTGTTTGGCACGTAGCGCCGTCTTGTTGGAAATAAATGTTATCCAGATCTATACCATCCAATTCCGGCCATAAAAATCGTTAACCACCTCTTGATAGCGCAAACCATTCACCAATAACACCTGGAAAAGCCGAGCTCCTCCTCCTATTTGTGGTGTGCGTTTTGATGTTGTTCCTCAAATGGAGGGACCTACAGTTTTAAGCCGACTCCGAACGGCAGATATTTTTATGACGAGCGCTTTCATGACAGAAATACACTTGGAGATTTGCCATTGCCTGCCGAGGGGCGGGCATTATTATGTGATTTATAACCTTAAGTTATTTGGGTTAACATTCGACTTCTCCGTTTCAGAAAAAGTTCATTAACAGTTTTTTGCTTGGTTAAGCTAATTTCGTTTTAACGCTTTCCAAAATGGAGCTAAAATGGGAGAAAATTTGGTACGTTCTTCAGTTCCACCATATTAGGATAAGTTACGGATATTGACGATGAGGCCCAGCCTAATGTTTACAATGTCGGTAAAGTTATGAAAATCCTTAAGTCGGACTGATGTGTGAGCACTTATCCCTTTGCCTAAGAACTGAAGATTAGCCAGATAATTTTTTTAGCTATTTCCAACTACTAAAGGGTATTTCAGAAGACGCGGCTAGATGATGTAAAAATTTAGTTTCTTTCAGATTTCACCATTTTTATTCAAAATACAGCTTGTAACAATTATAATATGAAAAATGAAATCATTTAAATGTCCACTATGCCCAAATAGTCGAGGCATGAATGCTTAATTGTTGAGGATGTCGAGATATCGCTATTGAAGGTTGTTCCACAACACTTTGCGCTCCAGCAGCAGAAGTATTCTCAACAGACCGCCCAGTTTTTGGTTTGCCAGCAAACCAAACCAAACCCTCGACCTAACCAGTTTCTTGAAATTTTTTTATCAGCCCGTGAATTGTCAGGTACTATCTAAGAATTATTAACTACTAGCTTTTAAATGTTCCTTTGGAAAGGAATTATTATATATTAATTTCATAGTCCAAATAAAGTGAAAAAAATGTTTAGTACTTTTTGTTTCACCTGCCAAATCAAATAAGGCGTCATCTAGCGGGTAATTCTTATATATTAAAAATTTACCTGTTTTTCCGAGCACATTTCTGACCAGTAGACTAAAAAAGTAGCCAACCGACTGGGGTCAAACACACAGAATAAGTTTTTCTTCAAGGCAGGTAGAAGGTTTTTCCGATAGGTCAAGCTCATGTCCAGATGCTCCTTAAAACTGTATTTACAGTCCGATTTGTTTAAATTCGAAACATACAGATAATAGCTATACGAATGCAAATATTTTATTTCAAAATTTACTCGATACGTGAGGCCGTACGCCGATGGTCCGATTTATATCAAACTCGATTGCTATATGAAGAGAAATATATTATGCCAAAATGGATTGAGTTGAAGCGGGCTTACTAGTAGTGATTAACTTAGGGAGAGTGTGAGAATAGATAAGATAGCGGAAGAGTTGCCGTAACTTCGAAATCAACTCGCAGCGCTTTTTATACTCGTAGCACACCATTATTGGGCGGCTAACTATTTGTTTTGAAATTTTTTTGAGCATTTGGTTCGATGACTCTCGCAAAAAGTAGCCTTATGGGAAAGAGTTTGATGCAATGGTTCTAGTATGTATGTAGGCATTACTCGGTTTCAATTTATTATTTTATAACCTGAGAAATGACTTCGTTGGCTGCAAACTTAGCGGCGAGGATAATATTAATTACCATTTGCTTAAACGCGTAGATATTATATCCTAAGTTTCCGCTGTTTGTCAATGGATGCCGCCAGCAGTGTGTGCTAGTCGATTCTAGCATAACCTAAACGTCATAAACCAAGCTTAGACATATGGTAAACAAACTGCTTCGACACATTAGTGATTTTGTTTTGGTATCATATACTTTTGGTTTTGTGAAAAGGTCTGAGTTTGTGCCGAATAATCGTCATTTGCGGGAAGTGTTGATTTTCCTCTTTCATTAAAAAAAAACGGCGGCTGAAACACATCGAGAGCTACAAAAAGTTCTATGGAGATGCTGCTTTAAGTGAAACAACGTGCCGAGATTGGTTCCGTCTCTTCAAAGACGGTGATTTTAGTATTGGCGTGTCAAACGCAAAAAAGAAAGGGTTTCCTTCATCGCATCGTGGTGGGTGATGAAAAATGGATTCATTACAGCAATCCAAAGAAAAGAAAGTCATGGGGACTGCCCGGTCATGCTTCTACGTCGTCGCCTCGGTCGAATATTCACGCTGGGAAAGTTATGCTATGTATTTGGTGGGACCAAGTTGGTGTTATTTATTATGAAATGTTAAAACCAAGCGAAATCATCACTGGGGATCGATATCGACTTCAATTGATGCGATTGAGCCGAGCACTGCGCGAGAAGCGGCCTCAATACGCGGAGAGGCATGAAAAAGTTATTCTACAGCATGACAACGCTCGGCCTCACGTTGCTAAACCCCTTAAAACCTACCTGGAAACTCTGAAATGGGAAATCCTACCCCACCCGCCATATTCTTCAGATATTGCGCCGTCCGATTATCACCTGTTCCGATCGATGGCACATGGTCTAGCTGCCCAGCAGTTCCATTCATATGAAGACATCAAGAAATGGCTTGATCCGTGGATAGCCTCAAAAGAGGAACAGTTTTATCGCGACGGTATACGAGATCTACCAAAAAGATGGGAAAAAGTAGTAGCCAGCGATGGGCAATACTTTCAATGATTCACTTGTAACCATTTTTTCAGAATAAAGTTGTATTTTCATCAAAAAAACAGCGAGAACTTAGTTGCGTACCTAATATTTAAATAGCTTTCAAACTTAGCGAGTTGAAACCTATTTTTGAATTAAAAATATTAAAGGCATCAAATAAAAAGTATTAAAAAAAAATTAAAAGAAAAAATCAGCATTGTGGGGTCACCACAATGAACCACTTAACCGTAATTTGTACCAACATTCCTTTAACATCGGAGGGAATCATTTCTGGAATAGCTACAATAAATAGTTATTTCACAACGATTCTAATTTTATGTTTACTAGACTGATTCGATTTCTTTTAAGGAAAAAATTGGAAAAGTGCTATAACTTTTTTGTTAATAAATTTAGCAAACCAATTAAAAGCACAGTTTTAATATGTTTTGTATGTCGTCATTCACATTTTCTCCACCTTCTGCGAAAAGCTGGTACCACTTTTTAACATTTTTTTTCACTCAGAGTACTCTCACCGTGTGCCAATTCCATTTTTTACACAAAAAGTTTGATGCTTCTTTGATCCATTTTTTTCACGGTTTTAGGGGGGTAAAAAAGTGTATATGGTGCCGAAGTCCTCTTGATACATATAAGCTTTAAATACATGGGAATACTCTGTTCCCTATGTAAAATATTTAAGTATCTCCTAGCTCTAAGTCTCTCACTCCATCTTATTACACTTCATCGTCATGACTTTGTTTTTTATTAATTTTGCCATAATCTGCTCAAAATTGAATAGAAAATCAGTAAATAAAATAGTAAAATATTCGTTAAGCTCTTTTAAACTCTCTATAAAAATAAATTAAGTTTGAAAAAGGGGGGCAAATACCTTGTTTAGCCCATACCCTAAAATTTTATAAAGTTTTAGCCACTCTAGGGTTAATAGCGCCTACCGATCCGACTGTTGCAAACAACCGTTTCCAGTCGCTGCAACGTTAACGTAAGCATTTCCCCATCGAACAGTTACAAAGTTAACTGTGTTAAACGCTATTCCTTATAGAATTTAAACTCCAAAAGCAGATCAGGTTCAGCCATCAAAGGTAAGGTAAGGTAAAGAAATATAACAAAATATACCTAAAATAAATTGTTCGCAACAAAACACACTAATACATTTTTTTCTTGTATTCATTACAAAAATCAAAATGTCATCGGAGCGACCTTAGATGATCCATATATCATCCTTCCATCCTGCGTCGCCATCCTTATGAGTGCCAACGAAATTGAATGGGATATTCTTATTTATTTTTTTACTGGCGGCCGCCGTAGCCGAATGGGTTGGTGCGTGATTACCATTCGGAATTCACAGAGAGGTCGTTGGTTCGAATCTCGGTGAAACACCAAAATTAAGAAAAACATTTTTTAATAGCGGTCGCCCCTCGGCAGGCAATGGCAAACCTCCGAGTGTATTTCTGCCATGAAAAAGCTCCTCATAAAAATATCTGCCGTTCGGAGTCGGCTTGAAACTTGTAGGTCCCTCCATTTGTGGAACAACATCAAGACGCACACCACAAATAGGAATAGGAGCTCGGCCAAACACCTAACAGAAGTGTACGCGCCAATTATTTTTTTTTTTTATTCTTATTTTAGTGAATAATGTTGCAAACTCTTCACATTACAAATTATTTATTGACTAGATTTACAGGATTACTTAACAATAACTTAAGAACTAAACTAAATAGGTAGTTTATTTGATAAATAATAAAACTCAATGAGTGACTTAAACAGAGACCATGGCGTCGTAAGATAGAAATCAAGAAGAATTATTGAATTTTTTTAAGCTCAGAGAAGAAAAAAAATGTACAATAGCTTATTATATATGACAATGAAATCTAAGGAATGCTTTTATTTTAATGAAAGGTGTTATTGCTATTTCTTGTTAGATAATTATGACGTCACTCGAAAGACTCATTACTATAACTATACTTATCGAACAGTATGAGCATATATGCATATATGTACATATTTTCATCATAAAATAATTAAAAAAAAAGTCGATGAAAGTAAGGTTAATATTCACGAAACGGAAATGCAAATAAAATGTTGTGTCGTATTTAAAATTTATGTATGCATGTATGTACTTACATATCTTGTTTTACAAAAAATCCGTTTTCCTTTTTTACAAAACATATTTAATCGTTTCTCAATTTATTGGAAATTATTTAAAGTTATTGAAATTCATGAATTCTGATAACTTTGCAAAAAGTATTGCTAAAGCACGCGTGCCTTCAATGAAACTTGGTACTATGACAGTCAAATGGGAAGTGAATTACATGAAATGCATTGCGGAGATCCGTTACTTTCTTTCTCACTCAGCTTAGATCGAAGCCCATATGCAAACTTACTTTTCTCTCACGTTCTACAGAAAACGTAACATAGAACAAACGCATCACCTGTATGCATACAAATTAAAAATTACTTAAAATATGACAATTTAAACTTTTATAGAACACTTTTTTAGTTTGTTCTAAGCACAAAATAAAGTAGGTAGGAAGGTTAGCTGGCAAGAGTACCCCAGACACACTTCAAGTAGCACTTCCGTGAGAATTTCTCCAAGCCATCACCCAAGGGCACGCTAAGGAATCTCAAGCGCCTAGCCGGCAGAGCCGGACATTTGCAGAGAAAGTACTCAAAAGTTGTTGTCTCTGCAGGATCTCCACAGCTTCTGCAATAGGGCTTGTACTGAATTCCGAGTACCGATCACCCAGTGAACAGTGAACACCAGTGAACAATGAGTTTGTTAATTGAATGGCGGGAGATTCCCATTACCTTAAGCGTTCTGTTCATATCGTATTGAGGCCATAGTGTTTTCGAAATAGTACACGAGACGCTTTTTTTAGAAAAACACCGATGTCTGAGAAGGGGACAACTGAAACCGGTTCTGTCGACCCCTTCCTGGCAAGCTCATCGGCAATTTCATTACCCTCTATATTCCTGCGCCCAGGAACCCTGCACGTTCGAGACGTTTGAGTTCCTCTTTACAGGAGTTCACCAGAAGAGAGCTGCAATACGATGACGATATTATTGAAAACCCTGTACTTATACAAATTCGTAGCCATCGTCTAATGGATCCATCAGAATTGTCAGTTGTTTAAGTTCTTCGGAATAAGTGCAGCATTCTGCAAATTCTTAAGGGATAGTATTGGGTATGGAAATAAGTTTCCGTCCTTTCTTAGCCAAAGCTACGAATTATTTAAACAATTAAATAATACATGATATTATGTGAGGTATGTGCCATTGGAACATACAACTTTACTCCATCTTTCAGACAGCATACGGATTCCTCTGACAAAAAATTCGAGTCCTTTTGACGTGATCCTTTCATTGAGCCAGTTTTCGATGCTCTCGTAAGAAGTGAACTGCTCTCCAATAAGGGCTAACTGGATTTATCGGAACAGATGGTAATCCGAAGGTGCAATGTCTGGGGTATACGGCGAATTGGGTAAGATTTCCCAATTCAGTCACTGTAAATACTTCAGGACCGATTTAACAACGTGTGCTCTGGCGCTGTCATGCAGCAAAATCAGTTTGTCGTGTCTACCATCCCATTCCGGCCACATTTCTTTGAGAGCTCGATTCAATCGCATTAGCTGTAGTCGATAACGATCGACAACGATGGCTTCAGATGGTTTAAGGTGTTCATAATAGATGGCAACTTTCTGATCCCACCAGATGCACAACATAACCTTTGATGCATGAATATTTTTTTTAACTGTCGATGGTTCACCTGGCAGGCTCCAATAGTTTCGACGTTTAGATAATAGATCCATTTTTCATCGCCTTTTTTTCTGCCGTTCACACGCCACTAAATGTTTCTCGATATTCCTCTCCTTCAATTGAGGTGGCATCCAATTACCTGCTTTCTGAACCATTTCCATCACGTGCAAACGTTTGTCGACGGTTGATCTGTCAACATCCAACTCTTTAGACACATCATCTAGGCTTCGACATGCGTCTTCATCCAAAAATTGTTGTAGTTGAGAATCTTCGAAATTCTTCAATATCTCTTCGCGATCTTTTTCACTCCCGTCGAAATTGCCATTGCCACTTTGGAGCGTCGAACCACTCTTTACAAATTGTATTTGATGGAGCGTGATTACCGTTAATATTGCTCAATATATGACACGTTTCAGCTGCACTTTTGTTTAAAAGGTAATAATGAAGCATGACTTCTAGCAAATGCTGTTTTTTTGGGGCCCAACGTAGGCATTTTTTACGTCAGATAAAAAAGAATCTTTACGCTTCAATCAATGTCAACTACTGCGATCGAGATCTCACATATACACCTTCAAATCACCAGTATATTATTAGGGCGAACACAAAAATAGTATCAGCAGCGACACCACTTTTACGAAGGTGGAAACTTATTCCCATACCCAATACAAACTTCACAGCCTTAAAATATTTCCACCAACATGCACTTGGCTTGCCGTGAAATATAGTATTGCTAGCAACATTGATTGTCAAATGAGAATAAACGTCAAATTTATGAGCATCGCCCCAGAAGCAATTGGCAAATTTTGGTAAGTATGCTCCCCATACCGAAAAATTCCCAAGTAAAAAATAATATATGTATGCACATTTAAATAAAAGAAAATAATATTCATAATAACTTCTATTGAAAGTTTGGAGACTCGAAATTGCCTTTAGAGCTTTGTTCTAACGAAATCTCTTTCTTAGAATTAAATGTAGAATCCGAATCTGCTAGGAACGATGTTGGATATGAAATTGACTCGCCCTAACATATATATCATATAACAACTTTAAAACAGAAATGAAATACTCACTCAAAAATATTAAAAAAAGTAATGGCCCTCTAGGCGGCTTAGGGATTTATAGGTTTTGAAGAAATATGTAGGTACAGTTGCTTTATTTTATTATACACAGTTTCCTTTTTCCACAATTTTACACTTTTAGAAGTTTCATATCTTTATTAACCCTTTGCCGCATGTGGACCAGTATATGGTATTGTAATTTTGATTAAATTTTATTTCCAAATTAAGTATTATAAAATAATTCTAACTATTTTTATCTATTAAATATACATTTAGCAATACTAAAACGCAACAAAATTGGCTATTGGCGAGTGATTTATTTTCAAAACACGATAACAGAGTAAAACGTAAGTACTTTTTGAAAAAAAAAATATTATATTTTCATGGAGGCAGTATACTCATCTTTCTCGACGAATAATATTTTTTCCACTTTGTAAATGTTTTCTATACTTTTCAACTAGTTTTTATATAGAGTTCTATAAGCTGATGGCCTAGTCGCTAATGCTTTTAAATTCATTGTGATTGTAATTCATTACTTTTCCAATTTTTCAAATAAAAAAAAAATATTGTAAAACGTTTTCATTACTTTAATTTTAATATGTCTTATTGATAATTAAATAAATCATAAATTAAATCGTATTGATAAAAAATAAAAATTGTTCAACGCTTTTATTAAATCTGCAGTTCTATTCTAGTCTTCAGAAATACATCCCTATAAAAGTTTGAAAAGCGGCATTTCTTTTTACAGACGGAGAGTTTGAAGTGAAGAGTTGGAACTGAATCCGCTTTTTTGACAACATCTTTTTGCTTTTCATTTGTCAATTGAATTTGCGACAAAACGAAATTGGCTGAGGTGCCTTACAAATCGTAAACACCCCATTGACGACTCATCAGCACGTCGTTAAATAACACATTTATACACACATATGGGTATGTATGGATGTGTATGTCTATTCACAAACTCCTGATAATAACGCTAGGTACGTTTTTCTAGTCATGAAATGGACTTCGCATGGTCTGTGCCATATGACACATCATATTCAATAAGTACTACCTGACTGGCTGACTAACTCACTGACTTTCGTAGTATTTTTGCACATCGACTTGACCAACGCGTCGCTTCAATTCGTATGCGACGTGCATTTTACGATGTTGAAGACAATAAAATTTTATTATTTTAGAAATTACTTTGTCACTTTTTCAGTCATACGCCAAGGCAGAGTTGATGGGTTCAACAGCCGCTGGGAGGGTATTTCCAAACGGTGTGCCACGTTTTGTCAATGAGAGGAGGGTAGTAAAATTATTTGCCGCACACTGTAGCGCTTCCAAGAATAAATAGAGGGGTGAAAAGTGAATTTGTTGGGCAACTCATTTACTTTTCATTTGCTGCGTCTCTGCCCTGTTTGTTTACGTTCTTGGTTTATGTGAAGTTGTTACCACTTTTTATTGTATATTTTCTCATTTCCTTACTGAGATTTTCTTAAGCCACATAAACAAATATGAAAGCGCGCACGCACACATGTATGCACAGAAATTCACATACACACACATACACACACAAATCAAACACTTACCGGCCACACTTGCACTTCAAAGGACTCTTGGACAAATCCTTCCTATCACGGTGCGCCCCTTTTCTACGAAGTTTACGAGCTTCCTACTCGAACACTGCTGACATTCTTCTGGTGCTCGATTGTTATCTTGTTGAGGGCTGCCCCCCACCGCATTCGATCTGCCAGTGCACTCGTTTGCTTTCGATTGTCCGGGCCATTGCAATTACTTATGTGGCAAGAGACACAAACAAACGTCCTTGTTTGTTTTCGCCACTTACAGTTAAACAGCTGAACATATGAACGCACATTTAGAGGTATGCGTATGTATGTATGTAAGTGCATTTGGTTTAATATAATGGAATATAAGCACATTGTAAATTGGTTTGTAATTTTCGGGATTAGCAAAGACATGCAACATACAACATACCACACATACCCACATACCCCTTATCTTACTATATGCTGCATGCCACATGCCACATGCTCAACACCTACTTCCCTTGGGTTCTTTGTTTTTGCTGTATTTGTTAGTGCAAGTGTTCCCTGCTATTTTATTGCGTTCTGAATTGCTTGTTTTTCTCGGGGTGCATAGTTTAAAGTGACTAGGGCTAGTGCACTCGAGTTGCGTTGTAAATTCAAGTTAACTACCATACACACACATATGTATGTACGTATGCAGGCACATATGTATGTATGTATGTATGTATTCCCAGAAGATAGTCTGTCTCTGGCTTGTGCCGTGGCTGTTGATTTGACCAACCAACCAACAAGATGTTGTCGATAACGTCTTAAAACACGAATCTAATTTACTTTCCAAAAGAAATATTCCAATTCCACAAACACATGCGGGTGGTTCGAAGAAGCGGGTGATTCGCGTGTCATAAGCAGGAAAAATGTAACTCCTGACCTCCGTATGAAATATTCCAACACTAAAGACCAATTGGCTCAAGCAGACATCAAGTTGGGGCCAACTGATTTTTAGTCTAGTGAATGCAGATCGCAAGTTTTGGTTGAGGGCAAAAGCTGTGCCTTCCCTGTTTTAGACGTTCTCTGGTTGGTCCTATTCTATACCTCTGCATAAGTATAAAACGAACCGTTTTTAAAGTTCAAACCAATAAATGAAAATAAATTATTTTCGCTATGAAAGAGCAAAAATTCTCTTTTTTTTGGTTCAATGTCTGCCAGTTTTCTAAAACTCTGATGAAAGTTTCTGGCTCTATTTCACGAATGGCTTGCTCGATATTCATCTTCCGTATCTGAATCATAAATGACTTTTTCGCCATCAAATCTGCACTCCACAAAAAAAGTTTAACTGCGTCAAGCCGTAGCTCTGAGTAAATCGTGAATCGACATCGCCGAGATGGCTGAAAAAATGTTTACGGAACTAGGCGCGCAAAAGATCGATTGCAGCATGGGGCGCCATCTTGCTGAAAGCCAAAGATCGTCCAAGTTCAGGTCTTCAATTTTTGGCGGCAAAAAATAGTTTATTATGCCTCAGTAGCACTCGCTGTTGATCAAAATGATGTTTCGAGCAGCATTTCACACAAAAATGGGCCAATGATGCAACCGCCTAAAATCCCCACCAAACTCTACAAGGTGCATAGGTTTCTCAACAATCACGCGCGAGTTGCGGCTTGTTAACAAAGCCACCGAGATGAAAATACACTGCATCAGAAAATATCATTTCGACTTCTTTTGAATAAACGCACTGCTTGGGCTACACAACATTGACATTGAAAATAAATTTACAAGAAGGATTAAAAAAATACTGCATAGACGCACTGTATACCTATATGTATAATTGGCACACCCTTTTTTGGGTGTTTAGAGGAGCTCCTCTTCCAATTTATGTTGTGTGTCTTAATGTTTACCACAAATGCAAAGGCCCACAGTTTAACGCAGCCTCCCAACGATGTTTGCCCGTAAGAAAAGAATAGCGAAGCAATAAAGTCAGAACTTTTCTTTCCTACCTTCTTTACTTAATGTTGTCCAAACTCACCGGAATACTCACTAATTTTTGTGTGAGCAGCTAAGGTGTAGATTAGAAATTGAACAGGAGTGCCGGTCCATAGGTAATTTGTGTAAGCTTTCCAGTAAGGACACTTTCCAGTAAAACGGAGAATATCACAACAAAAACTATTGAAGGAAGTGTCAGTTCTGACACTGAGGACCAGTGAGTTTTGTATATACTTATAAATGAATTTATTTTCTATCACAAACCTAGTACCAGCCATAAATTTGAACTCTCCAGAAGATGTCATTTAATAAGGTAATACATGCTGAGGTAGTCGAAAGTTACAGACGAAGTTCACCTGAGTGAAAGCTAAATAACACTAATTTCCGCAAAATTTTGGGTGGATGATCAGCAAGATAATGCAACCTCGACGCAACATTTCCGCAAGCCTTTTCTCTGGCATTTTGCAACTGCATTGTGGTCATGTAAGCCTCAAAGTAGTTCAATAAGAGTTTAATGGTTGCCAGTATGTGTAAGGATTTTCAGACCAAAAGTTGGCACACGGGGAAACCGCGCAGAATACTCCAGGTGCAGCTTTCAGCAGCAGACGTAGTTCGTACTACTTATTAGAGTTCATGCGACGAAGATACGACGAGGAGAATCCATGAAAAAAATTTGTTTATGTAAGCATTTTAGTTTCTATTTAATTTCATGATAATCAAGACCTGCTGATAACAAAAAACCTACTATTTGTTAGTCCAAGTATATCTCTTGCTCAGAAAGCCACTCTAATCAAAATTGCCCGTATTGTATTGGAATAAATTTAAGAGCGCAGTTCAAAGAGTTGGAGGGGAGCGGTATAAAATTTAACTCGAAATGACTTTTTCTTTCAGATACCTATATAATATCGAATTCATATTTCGTTAAGGCAATCACAATATGCACAGGTTTCCCTTCGTCATATTTTCTTTTTTGGAAATAATTATAAATAATAATCTAAAGGAGCTAAATCTGGACTATGGGAGGATAGTTGAAGGGGCACTCGTTGTAACGTTAGTGTTGTGAGTAGGCGTATCGTCGTGTAAAGAAAGCACACTTGGAGTCCATTTTTTTCGTGGGCTCTTTTAGTTTTCCTAAATATTATTACTTATATATAAAGTATTCTCCCGTAGAAGTGACAGCTTTTAAAATTATATATAACCAGGTATTAAAATGCATTTTAAATTAATAAAAAACAGTAGCCACTTATGTATTTATTTCCAGTCAATTTTGACAGCATTAACCTCTGTATTAACTTTCGCCATTTGTTCATTATTTCCCGCTCAGTGATCAACTAGAAATTAAAACAAGCTCTTTTTCTGAGTGGCACCACTCAGCCACTCACAGATCGCTCATTCTGTAGCCACTTCAATAGGATTTCATATTTATTTAATTTCGAGTCGCTCATTGCGTGGTCTCGGCTTAAGACGGTGTTTCCTAATTGTTTGGTCAAAAGTTTAGACTGCTTATTAAAACTCGCCAAAACATGTATCACGAACTATGTTTAACACGACTCCAACAACACTGGTAAACCTATGGGCGCTTGGGCACCTGGGGTGAGATATATTCAGATCAGCCAGATATGCCTAACCTAACGTAACTTTTTGGGCATAGACCTCATTTTAGACTTTGACTCATAACATTGAACTATTGAGCAAATAATTCCTATTGAACTCAAGTCTCATCCCCAGTAGCAATCCGGTTTAAGAGCTCATCCCTGCTCTCGCTACACATACTAGAAAGCACGCGTATGGACACTTGGCGCGCTTATATTGCTTTTGAAATGGTGTGAAAATTATCGACACACATCTCGGGCAGAGTTTTGAAATGTACGTAGGTGATATAGCAATTATACCCGCGATTTTTTCTCTTTTCAAATAAGCAATTTCCAAGATGAGTTCCTAATTTTTTCAACAATGCCTCCAATTCAGCGTCTTCCAAAGTTTTTGGCCTTCCTTCACGCAGTCGGCCGTCAATATTAAAATCACCGTCTTTGAAGCGACGGAACCAATTTCGGCACGTTGTTTCACTAAAGCAGCATAAACTTTTTGTAGCTCTCGAGGCGCTTCAGCCGCCGTTTTTTTCGAATGAAAGAGGAAAATCAACACTTCCCGCAAATTACGAGTATTCGGCACAAAATTAGACATTTTCACAAAACCAAAAGTATATGATGCCAAAATAAAATCACTAATGTGTCGAAGCAGTTTGTTTACCATATGTCTAAGCTTGGTTTATGACGTTTAGGTTATGTTAATATAGAATCGACTACCAAACACTGCTGGCGGCATCTATTGACAAACAGCGGGAACTTAGTTGCGCATCTAATAAAAAATACTTATTTAGTCTTTAAATTTATATTTATAGTGAATTGCTGATTAGTGATGTATAAAAAAAATTTTGTCTCCCCACTAGAATCAATTCACCCTGCGTAGTTTTTGACCTCCCGTACTATTGAATTTTTCGTTCCAACCCAAGTATTTTAAACAAATGCAAGTTTGGCTTAATCGCCCAAATGTATGCAACGCCAGTCAACCCTTCAATTTACAAACTCATGGGGCCTCACATGCCACAGCCATAAATTTTCATGCATACGAGCATGTATTCATATAAACAACTGTAAAAGTAAGCAATGAGGGGAGTTGATTGGCAATACCCATTATAAACATGTCGCCAGCTGAAATTTTGTCTAGCTAATAAAAAGTACATACAATTTGCGACAAACCGGAAATAACTCACACCACTCATTCATACATACAAAGTATGTGAGTGTGTGTACGAAGATATTGTTTATAGATATGCATATAAAAGTAGGAAAGTGTTAGACATATGAATGGATGGGAGGAGTAAGTCGAATCGCAGAGCAACCAGCGGCTAAACCAACGGAAATTGCATGCATGCGTCAAATTCACACACAAGCCTTACAAGAAGAATGGGGCTTCAAGTTGGGTAAAACATTTTCAAAACCATTCAAATGGAGTTAATGCAGTTGGAATGAGCCAAGCGCTGTTGGTGTTCAAAATTGGGCTACCCTGAAATGCTGAGTTTGTAGTTTAATTAAAAATTTTAACGGCCCCGGCCAAGTTAAAATAGGCAAGGCAAGTGTCGGCGAGGGAGTAATTAACGGAACTACAAAATACGCGTACTTACTTGCAACACGACATAGTTTACTTACCTTAAAATGTTATACAAGAACACATATTCTCGTAAGGGATTTAGTACTAGACTTTAATAAGTAGGGAGGTACTTTATTTTATTATTAATTTTTATTTTCTAGTTTTTTGTTATCACAAAGGTGTTTGGCTACAGATTTGAATAGGAAAAGAATCTCAACTACTTCATAATTAATAATACTTATACTTATAATTGATTTCTATATTTTGTTTTGGCGCTTGTAGGAGAGTTTGCTTTCGAGCAGACCTTGAGCTTATTAGTTTGTTGCATAAATACCATTTGCTATTACTTTCAGTGCAGTATAGCCTTCTTATTCTTCTTTAGCCAACTTCTATTTAACTTTGTCTAGCTACTGCTTTCTTTGTTCGATATACCTTTTCAAAACTTTATTAATGTGTGTGATTACTCCGCAGGAGTAGTCGTTGCAACATTGTTGCCATCACTGCCGCATACCAACGCGTACCAATGCCTGTCTCTATGCGCTGAAAAGTGCTCATTGCTCGTCCACGTCCCGTATTGCAGAGAGACTTTTCACAGCAAGAAGTACAAGCGTATAGCTTCGTCCTTTCGCCAATCACAATGCAGCCCGCCTCACAGTTGACGGCACAGCGACGATCCAGCGACCACATTTTGGGGGCGCTTGTGGAATTCTCCGTGCTGGTAGTGTAGGAAAAACGTTTCACCTGCAAATGAAATAGAATGTTAATAACACTATGCTCAGATTTTCAACTTTCTTTGAGCAAAGGTCCTGGTAGTTGGGTCTTGCCAACTGGAACCTTCAAAATTCAACGGCGTGCCACTTGGCAGGTTGACACTAGCCTTCAACATAGATCACATGACAGAGAGCGCATATAGAAACAATCGTACATCATAAATTTTATATGGAATAATCTCTAATTTTTATTATATACTACATAATGCAGAAAACTATTTAATTAATTTGTTCTTAATTTTTTTTTAATTTCTTTCTAGCAGATTTGCTTAGTTTTATTATTTTTTTAAATAACTCAAACAGTTTTACAGCTAGACTGCTGAAACTGTGCACAGCACTAACCTCAGTTGCTTCTGAAAACTATTAAGATCGAATCACTTTTGATTATATTTTCAAAAACCATTATCTCGAAATCTGTAGCCAATCTAACAAACGGGAGACGCTATTGAATTTAGAAAATCCAAATTTGTACAATTTTTGAGCTTGCACAGTGTAATTAGAGCTGTCCGAATACTTGGTAACCACTCTGTAACTACTTTCATTACCAATTAGATATTTCTACACATAACTCCCCTTCACACTTACCATACAAATAAACTCCTCACCCTTGCATTTGCGTATGAAACTCGACAGATTGCGTGTCGTAACATCCACACACGATTCGCCATGGTCCATGGTATCGCATTCGTAACAGGATAAGTCATTGATGCGCTCCGTCGCAGCTTGGGTGCGATGCACTGTATTCGAAATCGATTGTCCATCAGCTGTAAGAAAGTGTGCCAATATTTATAGTATATTGATTTTTTCACCGTTCCAGGACAGCTGTGTGGCACGTTTACCTGGCTGCAGCACGTCCAGCGCGAGGCAAAGAAAATATATCGCTATTTGCTGTTTGTGCGGCATCTTTGTGCGATTTCATAAGATTTAGGAGATATCCTTGAAATACGTTTCACGTCTAAGTGTTACCAAAAACCAATTTTTCTTGAAGGTTTTCTATTTCAGGTGTCCTTTTCCCCGTGTATTATTTACACACTATATGACACTTCTACTTTTACATGGGAAAGGTTGACACAAGCAGCGAATGTCAAAAGAATTGGCAACGGGGCAAGCGCATGCGCACTAGCGGCTCGGTGCTTGGAGTAGAGTTTGAATAGGAGACAGAAGTTTGAATAGCTCAGAATTTAATTCATTTTAAATAATAACGATCAACAGTAGCAAAAATAAATTAGCGAGTGTTAATTGACTCTGGAGTGTAAGTTTCGTGGAAATTAAGAACATACATACAGACTCCTACCCATAACTAAATGCCATCAAATTTTTTTTTTATAACAATGCCGGTGAGCGAAATCATCTATTCGTTATTTAATTATTAATTTCACCTTAAACCCTAACTACTCCCAAAGAAGGGAGATGAGCTTGGGCATTAACTAAGACTCTTTCGACTGCTAATAAGATAATTCCACATCGAAAGCTAAGAACTCTGAATATTAGCCACGCAAAAGCAATCTAGCAGAGGAGACCACATGAGTGCTTCGAATTTACGTAAATTGAGTCTCACGCGACTATCTTCCACGCGATTAAGGCGCCCATAATTAACAGGAGTTGTGACATTATTGACAAATTTGAATACGCATTTTACTAAAAGGACCTAGAGACCTTGAGTGCCAATATTCTCGCGAAGCTAACTCTAGGCCGACCCATTCGACATCAAACCATAAATAGCCACGGAAACCCCCACTCTCTCTTTTGACGGAGAAATCCTCTTAAGGGTTCCCAACCTACCTACATATCTCATCAGCTATACAGTTTCCCACAACTACAAGAACACTCTGATAAACGTATGAGCCAGATATCAAAGTGTTCAGTGCGGCCGAAAACGCAATTCGAACGGGCTAATTTCGAATATACAGTTAGTCAGTCAGCCTAAAATCACCTGAGTGCCCGAAATAAATGTTTATTTCCATAAAGGGTATGGCATTAGTCAGCAACTAGTAGGCTGTATTTTGCATACCGCCCATCTCCGCTCAAAAATCAGCAACCTATTAGCTCAGAGAGAAGCATCTCACAGAAGGCTTCTACATCAACCTCTTCATCTGCCTTTGAACGATGCGAGAAAAGGTTCATTATGCCCCATTTGCTGAATACTTGCGATTTTGAGGACGCTTTTGATAGGAAGCAAAAGAGCTTTCTGTATGCTCCGTGGTCTGAATTTGGTACTTCAGCAAAGCTTATACGGCTAAGCAAAATTACGCTCGGCCAACAGTTTTGTCATATTTTGAGGTTTCAGTGAATTTTCGGGCAATGGTAGTTAGTCTGTTGTTGGAGAGGTTAATTTGGAACTGAAATACTCATCTTTGTATACAATATTGCACCTTTCCAAGGGCCGTGACTTCTGTGCAGAAAATAAGCAAACAGAAAAAAGAAGACTTAGCCGAATTGAAAGCCAATAATGAGGGAATAATTATTTCACACAAACTTTGTTTATTTTCTGTACTGACGTCACTCAATTGTCAAATTCGCCAAAAACAAAAATGCGATTTTCGGAATGCGTCACCTTCCGTGTTCTCTGGATCGTTGTTAAAATCGACATTTTCGGTAAGATTGAGTTAGGTTACACCACATTCCTACAGCTAGTCCCAGTTGAGCAAAAGATCTATTTTACAAATAACAATTTTTTCTAGAAAATTAATTTTTATTAAGTATATTTATAAAAATATAAACATAAACAGAAGGCAAGATATAAACCGTACCTCATCTCCCAGATAATCAACTTCCATCACAAGGCCCCTAGTACAGTCTTAAATACTGTAGCGCTTGTCGACTCTGAATTGGATATAGTTCTCCGATGTGAAACATCAAATCGACAATATGAGTGGGACGCAGCATACGCCAAGGCATGAATTTCATTGTGCTGTTGTCACAGTGAGGATCCTGCTCCATTTCTACCGGCAGTGGCACTTCATTGAACAATATACGACCATCGACGGCCCGCTGCAGTGTACACGGCAGACCAATTTGATCAGCGAGCGCCTTGAAAAGAATGGCGCGTTCAAACTGGCAACCAGTGCGCACTATACCAATGGGAATGAAGTTACAATGCAACATCCTCGCCAGTTCGGTCAAATGACATTTCACAGTGTGGTTACAGCACTCTTCAGTCGTGTTAAGATCGAGTGGCTTCAGATTATCACTAAGTGCGGCCTCCACAACCTCGGCTAGAACCTTAGCGCGTTTAGCCAAGTTGTCGAAATCAATATAGCGACTCATTTTCGCCGGATTTTGAAGCAAGCCGTACTTCTGAAAGTATGTGGCAAATTTATATATACATATACGTGAAAATACTCATATTTGGTACCTACTTCGAGTTGTTTGTTTAGGTGCGCAAGCATGCGCGGCAGCTCACTATCACCTGGTTTACGGCAGTAACACCATCTCACCCCACCACTGCCCAAGCGCTCCTCCATGGGAAAACATTCGATTGGCACCTCAATAACCAACTCGGGTGGGTTTAGGACGCGATTAAAATTTACCACTAAAATTGGATAGAGCGGTGAAACGTCTTCTTTCAGAATACTTTGGAAAATGCGAAAATCGTCAAATTTTTGCTTGGAAACAAGAAAGTCATTGCCAGCAGTGCTGTCGGTGAAACCGAGATGATTGCGTATGCAAAACTTGAGACTTGGACATTTGGAAAGAATGGCCTCAATAGCGGGTCCCCAAGTGGATACACACATGGCCAGCTTTTGATTCAAAATAAGTCTGCCAAAGGTGGCACACATTGTAGAAAGCGAGGTTAAGGTATATAAATAACTCAGTAACTCACACTTCCAAGACACCAGATTCGATATATTCGTGTACCATCTCGGGAAAACGTGTTGTTTGCATGATGAAATTCGTCACTGACGTCTTTACCAAGTTCGAGCGTGACTTAAGACCGCGTTTCATGGACAGAGCAAGGTAGTGTGGCAATAGAAGCTCACGTACTTGGTCCTCCTCGACTAGCGTACAGAGGCAACGGAAAATGTTGCTCACCAGTTTAGCTGTTGCGAAGGAGTTCTAAATTAAATGAAGAACATTATTAATGTAGAAACTTAGATGGTAGATGAAATTGGGTATAGAGCCCACCTTCAGCATGAGTGCAATATTCGTGGCAAGCAAAGCTGACTCGCCTAAAATTGCACGATACTCATCGTTTTGCGCCAGCTGTTCGATAATATTAAGTAACGAAAGTAAAAAATCAATGGAGATATCGACTTGTTGCTGACCAAATATTCTGCCCAAGACTTCAGAAATTTCTAGAGGCAGCAGTTGATGCGCGGTGGCATGGAATGCGAACTGCAACAAGTTGCCTATCAACTCTGCGGCGTGTTCGCGTGTACGTATGTCAATGCCTGGTTGTGATATGATATCTAAGCAATCAGAATAAATAGAGAAATTAAAAAAAAAAAAATTGTACATATTAACAAAAGAGTGGAAAAACAAAACTCGCACACATACACACAAGCCGCTTTATCACGCCGGCCTCATACACCTGCACTATGCGATTGGCCGCAGTGGCATGTTTCATCATTCGATTCAAACCGGCTAAGACATGTGGCGCCGGCCCATTCGGATCCGCTTGCAGTAGGCAGTCCAAGAGAAAATCTGTCACACTTGCATTGTAAATGCGTTCCAGGAATTGTTCATACTTGGCACTCTCGGCAAATATCCACATCACTTTGCACTTAACACTCGCCGGATAGTCCAACATATGCGCGTTCACATTCTGTATGATACGATCGAAAAGGTTATACTCGAAGAAGATTTGTGTCATCTTCTCGGTACGCATTGCTGTGGCCAATGCTTCGATCGCTTCGCCGCCATGCTTGATGGTGGCATGGTCGCAGAAAAGCTGCGTTAGCTGCTGCAACGCGAATATGCAACGACTAACGTCGGCGAAAACGGAGTTTTCACTCGTGTCTACTACCAGATCTTTAACGATTTTTAGTGCAGCGCTGCGTATTTCGGTAAATTCGTTTGAGAGATCGCAAAGCACACGATCGATGGGGAACAGTAGCAATGTGCTGAATGACTGCATAGTTGGAATGTCCAGTAGTTGCAGCAATTTGTGTATGGCCTCGAAAGACTGCCACAAAATATCTGGATTCTCAGTTCTGGCATTTATTGTGAAGAATTTTTCTAGGAACTCAGTCTTCTCAAGCATCGCATGTGCCACATGTGGGTCATCGAGGCATTTATTGATAATCACCGTTAAATACTCCAGACAAAAGTCGTCTACTTCCTTCATATACGCCTCCATACATGCGTCAAGTATAAACATTGTCTGCTCTGGCTCTAAATCCTGCAGCATATTCATGCTCTCGACTATGGCACAAGCCAGATACATAGCAAATCGTCTTATCATTACCGCTTCAGAAGACATATATAATTTCTTCTCCAACAGCAAATCGAGTAATTTTAGTTTTCTTAGTTCAGCTATATTTTCACTTTGTTGGCGTGCGAACTCTGTGATATTCTTGAATACGGTGGCAAGCACTGAGTCCTCTTGGGAGTGAAGCAAGAGCAGCGCCGTTTCAATGGCTTGTATCGGTACAATCACCTCCTTGAAGGTGTCGCTGTCCTTCTTAGCGCGATCCGAATATGGTGCGCGTGTGCTGTAGATGCTGTTTGTTTTGTTTTTCGACATTACCGATTACGATGTTAAAGCAACTGGTTTAGTCAAAAATAAATTGTACAAATATACCAGTACGTAGGTAAAAATATTTACTAAATCTTGTGTTGCAGTTATTTGCTTTATTTTCGATTTCTGGTTTTCTGGTATTTCTAGTCAATTATACGACAATTTGCGTCAGAAAATTTATTTGAAAATATGACTTGAAGAGTCATTAGGATAAAGTAAAAATATGGTTCTTGATTGTTTGATGGATTTTGATTGGTTACTGTTATATGCCAAGTTCGGGTATTAAATTATGAGACTGGTGCTGTTAAAGAAGTACGAATGCGCCAATCGCCAGTGGCTTACCGTGAAGTAGATATGTTAATTTTGAGATTCGCACCGGTACTATATATTTAGGTAATCACCGTTAGATAGTCATGGTTTTGCAACCACTTATATAAAGGGTGGTTAAATTTCAAGGGCCGATGTTGAATGTGAACCACACCCAAATGTAAAGCTTTTTTCTGCATTTCATTTGATATTTTTCAATTTCAGACTAATTCAATTTGAACCGTGGAACGATACACAATCGAGCAACGCGTTTAAGTTATTCAGACAGTGAATGACCAATTTTCGAATAAAGTCATTTTCAGTGATGAGGCACATTTTCACCTCAGTGGATTCGCCAATAAGCAGAATTTCCGCATTTGGGCAAATGATAATCCAAAAGTGATTGCCGAAAAACCAATGCACCCAGGTGCGGTTTATGGGCCGGCGGCATCATTGGGCCGTATTTTTTCCGAAATGAGGCCGGTCAGGCAGTTACTACGAATAGTGTTCGCTATCGTGAGATGATAACGAACTTTTTATGGCCCGAATTGGAAAATATGGATGTGGACGATGTGTGGTTTCAACAGGACGGTGCCACTTGTCACCCAGCTAACGAAACAATGGTTCTTTTGCGCGAAAAATTTGATGGCCGAATAATCTCACGTTGCGGCGATGTCAATTGGACGCCAAGATCATGTGATTTGACACCGTTGTACTTCTTTCTTTGGGGTTATTTGAAAGGAAAGATGTACGTCGATAAGCCAGCAACAATTCAAGAGATAAAGGATAAGATAATTCGGCACATTAACGGCATAGAACCTCAATTATGCCTCAGCGTCATCGAAAATTTGGACCATCGGATGGAAGTGTGCCGCCATTTGGCCAATATTTTATTCTATACGTAATTGAGCCATACCAATATTATCATAATAAAGAGAAATGACAATAATTTCTTAAAAAAATTGTATTTTATTCAAAATCAACACCGGCCTTTGAAACTTAACCACCCTTTATATGTATATATTTTCCCATAGTTCCTAGATGAAACATAGGCCCGCAATAAACAATTTATAATTTCGTTTGTTTAGAGTTAGATGTTTAATTTGACTCCAGAAACGGCCTGCTCTGTCCGCCTCTGGTGCTACTTGTCGCCTCCATGTGTTGGCTGGTCTTCCGCACCTACGGCTTTCTTGGGGATTCCAGTCTAGCGCTGTGCTTGCAATGTCATCCCGGGGTTTGCGCAATGTGTGTCCGATCCATTTCCACTTGCGACGCAACCAATTAAGTCGAAAAAAATATATCAATATTGATTAAGAGCTCTCCTGTCGCGTAATAAATAAATGTTTTTAAATGTACGTTTCAGTTGAAGTAAATATTTTTTTAATAAAAAATAGTTGCAAGTAAAATTTACAAACAATTTATAAGGGCAACTAGCTGATCTGGCATTCGTACTAAAAGTGAAAATGATTTCAAAAGTAATGAAACCAAATATAATAGAATCAGGCAGGTTCTGTAGTTCACTTCCAATTGAATTTCATTGGCATTTCCTGGTAGCTGCATTAAAATTCACTTGGAAGTGAATTACATAACCTACTCGAAATATTTAAATTTATACGCAGTAAATCACACTGTGCAACAAAAATCAGTTCTTTTGTTATCCAGAAAAAAATTAATACTCACGTGAAACTATAGGTTTTAGATAGTAAAACCGCATACTGAGTTTTTAATTTTCTCATCTATTTAATTTTATTGAAGAACTTTAAAGTTTCAAAGGGGAAAACGAGGTATCCATTGAGTATACTATTTTCGTAGGAGCAAAGCAGAACTATTTTTTACGTTTGTTCAAAGCAATAAGTACCCGAGTTTGATAGCATAAGGCGTTCCTGAGGGAAGTTGGTGTTAGCATCGTGTGCTATCAAACGACGGAAAAATAAATTTCAAACTGATTGATATGTAGTTTAGTTTGGATTTGGCAGCTATTTGACCAATACGTGTTTCGTGATTTTCGCAAAGATGGAAAAAGAGCAGTTCGCTTTTTGTTTTTGGATGGGAAAAATGCGAGGAGATAAAAGCAAAGTTAGATGTTGTCTATGGAGACGCTTCGCCATCTATATGACCCCAGTTAGATATTGTTCAATGAGCGAACAGGACGCCCGGGAACGGTGTTACCGAGGAAATCATTCAAGAAGTCCAAGACATGATTCTCGCTGATCGACGAACAAAACTGCGCGAAGTAACAGAGGCCATAGGTATGTCGACCGGAACGGCAATTAATATTTGACATGATAAATTGGCGATGATAAAATTGTCGGGCCGAAGAGTGTCGCGATTGCTCACGGTGAACTACATACAAACGGATGTGGCTGTTAACTTCAAAGCAGTGTTTGGAGCAATGTAAGCGAGATTCGAAGGAATTTTTGTACCGAGTTGTCACCATTGATGAAACCTGGATCATACTACACTGAGTTATTGACCGCTTTAATTTTTGAACATTCAGAAAATTCAAAATACAAACTTATAGGAAGCGATATTATCGCCTTCAAAGCACTCCCCATCAATTACAATGTTGCCAGCGTTTGATCCAGCTCTTGACACATTTTTTTAACTTAATTCCCGGCATAGCCACAAAGTCGCCTTGGATTTCTGCATTACTTCCTTCCGGCTGTTCAAACGCGTTCCCCGTGTGGTTTTTGGACTCAATCAGAAAAAAATCGCGGGGAGTCAGGGTGAATTCGATGGCTGTTGGATGGTATTCGATTCGTTCTTGGTAAAAAATTCACTGATAATGATTGCATTGCGCGACGTTGCGTTATATTGGTGTTAAATCCACGAGTTCATTTCCAACAAATCCTTTCTTTTTGGCGAATTGCTTCACGTAAACGTCTCATAACGCCCAAATATTAGTCCTTATTAACCGTCTGACCTTCTGGCTTATTAAATGTAAACGACATGGTTTGTTTGGTCTTGGTTCATTCGGAGCCCTCCACTCACTTGCCTGATAAGTCCAGTTTAAGTCCTCTGCCAGCTTTTAATGGTTAATTTGCGGCTATTAATTAAGTTTCATTTCACTTTATTGATGTTTTCATCAGTTTTTCATGTCATGCCACTCGTGAAAGACTGTTTTTTTTTTCAAGTATCATTACCGAAACTATTTCGCAAATGTCTAAGGTTTTCGCACTATTGAATCCATTTTTAACGCGGAATTTAATACAAGCCGACGTTGCCGAATGGGTTGGTGCGTGACTACCATTCGGAAACAGTTTTTTCTAATAGCGGTCCCCCCTCGGCAGGCACGGGCAAACCTCCGAGTGTACTTCTGCCATGAAAAGTCTCCTCATAAAAAATATCTGAATTCGAGTCGGTTAAAACTGTAGGGTCCCTTGTGGAAAAACATCAAGGTGCACGCCACAAATAGGAGGAGGAGCTCGGCCAAACACCTAAAAAAGGGTGTAAGAACCAAATATGTATGTATGTAAGTATTTATAAACACACTTCAGCTAAAACTTATAAACTAAAAGTGAAGTCTAAGTAACTCATAGTCGTAGTTGGAGTTCAGACCCCATCAAGTGAGAGGACGAAGCAAATGATTTTTAAAACACCTTCATTCTAATTTAGCGGAATATTGCAGAAAGACTTTTGACTTATTTGTTGAAAAGATGCAATTAGTTCCGAAATTGTAAGCTAGGAGTAATAACAATCCGTGTCGATATCACTTTTCTGTAAGAGCTTTGAAACAGCTGCAAAATCAAGGCTATTTTGCTCAAAACATCATAATTCCGGATAAAGCGCATTTGCAGCTCAGCTTCTACGTCAACAGGTAAAATTTGGATGAAGTATTTGTTGCTCGAAAACCACAAGTTTGGCGGAAGAGAAACGAATGCATTCTGGGGGTGTGGCAGTTTACTGGGATGAAGTTATTCGCTTATTTTTCTTCGGAAATGAAATCGGCAAAAATGTTACGCTATATTGAGCCTATAAAAGTACTTTCACATATGCAGTAAGTAGCAATAAATCTACAAAATTAATCCACTCGTTCAGATATGGCAGATTACCTGCAAAATTTACAATCAGTTGTCAATACTGTTTTGCAAGGTTTTTCTTCATAGAAATTGCTTTGATGGAATATGTTGGAGTTTTTGGTTTGCTTATTTATTATTAATGCAGAAAATAAGAACAGTCAATGGGAAGGAATAGCTAAATTAATTACACAATTGGCTGCTAGTAATAAACAGTTGGAGAAAATTCGTAAACGACGTTTACTGAGGTTTTAAAAATACGCATGCCAAATTCAATATTATAATAAGTAATAAGAGGACAAAGTGTTTAAGAATTCACGTTTTTCCTGTGCTATAAATGCATAATTAATAATTCCTAACAAAAATTGTATTAGAATTATTTCTACAGACCTGTTTTCTATGCCGGCGAACATTTCATTCAGTTTTTATTTTGATGTTTCTCCTTACATCCGTAATAATAATTATCGATAACACAGGGTTGTATTTCAAAAAGTATAGTTTTGGGAGAAATTGTGTATGGGAAATCTCGCTTTTTAATCACGGATTGGGAGTTAAGCACGAAAAAATAGATCATCTACTTATATGTGAACATATTATAAATTCGATAATCTTGTAATAAGCCGGTTTGGTGTTGCCAGTTGTCCGCCACGGGGCCGCAATGCCGTTAAATATCGATGGTATGCCGGCAATCTAGAAATTATTCAAATTCCTGAACGCAATGCCATTCGCGTTATTGTTGAAATTGGGATGAAAGCCTTCGGAAAAATGCCGCAAGATTGAGTTCGCTAGAGCCGCAGAGCCTGGTCAGGCCCTCATTTGAATTAAATTATATTTTACAATTCATTAGAAAATTTATTCTATCCTTAAACAAAACTACCTAAATCGTTGAATGAATGATGTTTGTTTAAAGCGATTAAAAACAGTCATTTGATGGCCTAGACTTCACAAGCCATCCAAAAGGCTACACTAATTCAGTTATTAAAGTATTACACGACTAGTTTAGTAATTATATTATATTTATTTTTTGTGTTTATATAAATGATATGGTTAAATAACAATTTCAATAGATAAACTTGAAATCATCGCAAGACGTTAGAACAGAAAAGTTTATATTTTTGTGTATAAAGGTAGGTATGTAATTGCTCATATAAAGATGTAAAGAAGTTTATATACTTATATATGTAATATATGTTTGTATTTATAATGTTGTAAATATGTATATTGAATAAAAATTTGTATTACAAATGCAGAGTATTCGAAATATTTTTCTGGATTGACATTAATATTTAATATTAAGACTTTTTGTGAAATATATGTATGTATGTCATGTATATGCACGTACATGTACGCATATATGTATGTATTATTGTAGATATGTATTACAATAAATTTTACACTTAATTAACTAAATGCGTGCTACGCGAAACAAAGGCGAGCAGAGGAATTACAAACAAAATGTTTAAAATATTTAAAATATTTAGTTAAAACAGTTATATGTAAATATATATGCACACATAAATTTAAAGTAAAGATATACATATATTTCTGTAGATAAAGTCGCGTCGACATTATTCATGGTGAAATGCAATGCATGCGAATGCTATAAGTACTTTTGATGAGATACACACTTGCAGTCGAGATGTGGCACAATGGCATACATAAATATAATGTATGTATTGTATGTTTGCATGAGCGAGTATATTATTTAAATATTTAGCGCAAATATTCCAAGGCACACTCGCAGATGTTTTCTTAGTATTCTTCTTTATTTTTAATTTATGATTCGCGGTGGCATCATCTGAGATGATTCAGCGTCGCTTGAAAGCGAAAAGGCACTGACAGACTTTTGATTAAAAAATTAATTATTATTTTTTGTTTGTTTTTCTTTTTTTTTTTGGTGCACACAAATTATTTTAAATGTTGAATGACGCGATTCATTAAAGGTATAGATGCGATTTCCATTAAAGGTGTAGACGAGTTGCGCATTCACATTCAATTTCATTGTTATTACATCTGGTATAAAAAATTAACCAAAAAAGTGGTTTTTCGAGCAAAAAGTAATCACAATCAATTTTAGTAGTCCCGAATATATATGAATAGTAAAAAAAGCTTAGTATTTAAATAAAATTTGTTGCTCTTGCCGATTAGTTCTGGTAGGCCGTGGGATTTAGCGTTTGCTGAATTTCATTTTGAGCGCAGTTGTATGCAAATCCCACTCGTATTTCTGCAACGCCTCCATCGAATCGGCGAAACTCAGTTCTTTTGCAGGCAAAATATTCTGCAGTTTGATAATTTTAATCGCTTTGTGTACATCCCAACCAATGAACTCGAGTGATTGCAGGCAGCGTGTTGGTTGGACGTTCTGTAAGGCAGACAAAATTTTTATTTACAGTACAAATAAATCGTAAGCTCGAACGTATGGGAAATACCTCTAAATATTCATTGTTTTCAAGCATTGTTGGCTTTTTATAAGCATTCATGCAGATTTCTTAAATTTATACATTTCTCTTAACAAAATCAGAACCATTTATTGAAAGAACTTGTGACACAGAACTGTTTTGAATTAAAGGGCAGTTCCATAGGAAAGGAAAATCGTAAACTACATATTTTTCTTAAACTTTCCTCCAATAGAAGATAATGGGAAACATATACAATATATATATATATATATTTGTAGTTTTGTAGTACTTGAGGTGCTAAATAAGTGGAGAAATAATTGAAAACGAAATTGAAAACATCAAATGGTTTTCTGGCTTTTTCTCGATAACAATAAGTCCTACAAGAAAAATTTATTGTGACAAAATGTGACTGCAAATGTAAAATTTTTACGTGGTATCATAAAATTAATTTTGAACTTGCCACAAATCAAAAATGACTCAACCTATTGAGTACTGGTTTTGGCTATAAAACTTTAAAATGTTTGCTTTCACCCTGTATTTATCATATTTTCTAATAATTTTCTTCAAAAAATTGCTGTTTGGCGCATGTCAGACGTTAAATATGTATACTAGGTTGCTCAATAAGTTTTGCGGTTCGATAAGAGCGCTTTGCAACTAACCTAAATTTTTGTTTGCTATGTTGGTAAAGTCTTCCTATGAACGTAGTGAAGTTTCATTTAAATCTGTCAATTCATTCTTTGTTTACAAGCCAATAGAAAAAATCAAGTATCATGCAGGATTGAATTTTTATTTCATTTTCATTTCAAAAACACATTCGAATACGACATTTAGAGCGTTTTCGAAAAGATAAAGGGATTTCGTGCGTCGATTCAACACTATGGATCAGACTTGGATCTTTCACCATGATCCAAAATCAAACCAAGAACTTGATTCTTTGGCTTCGAAATGAGATCGTATCCAGAAATCGGCCGAGAAGGTGTTAGCATCAGTTTTTTGGAATGCGAAAGGAATTTTCTTCGTGGATTACTAGCAAACTGGTAAAGCAATAAACGAATATTATTGTAACCTTTTAGACCAGCTGAAGGAAAAATTCGTGAAAAAATACCGAGTTAAAAAAAACAGAAATTACTTTTTCATCAGGACAATGCACCATGTCACAAGAGCAATTTCACAATGGCTAAAATCCATGAATTAAAGTTTGAATTGTTGGAGCATCCACCGTATTCGCCAGATTTGTCAAGTGTTTGATGTTCAGGGTGACTATACTGAATAATAAAGTGTTTTTCAAACCATAAAATTGTGTTATTCTTATCGAACCGCAAAACTTATTGAACATCCTAGTATATGCATGCACATTAAGGCGGGTCAAATTTTTTTTCTACTGAGTTTCAGCGACTAAAGTATTATACTGGCAATTCTGAACAAAAACGTACAAGCAGGCGTAACTCTAAGATGGATTTCAAGCCACTTTTTTAATTTTAGTAATTAACCTTCAATAAATTTACATATATTTTCTTGCTAAAATAATAATATAAAAAATTACTGGGGATTAATAATTGAAATAAAAGAGGCTCGAAATCCATTTTAGAACAATGCTCTCATGGGCTTTTTTGTCCAGAATTACTAGTAGAATACTACTGTCACCGAGAAAAAGTCGGATATATTTTTGGCTCGCCCTAATGTACTTGTACATACAGAAACATACGACAACGTGTGAATTTTCTTTAACGAGAACTGAATAATCCTTTAACTTGCACAACATGCTGAATAACTCTAAAGATTAAATGAAATTTCTTCTTTTTTTTTTTATTCCTCAAGTGAATGTGCAGGGCTCGCCTTTCAAATTGGAGTTCTTTTTTTAGCAGTATTTTGTTTTCACAGACGATGTGTTAATGGGGATATACACAATTTATTAATCAATTAAGCTGATTTGAATTGAAATTTGAAAAATAACGTTGATAGTCACAAGTATGGCGTGCTTATGTCAGTGATCATCAGACGTTTCCTCCAACAGATCGACATCTGTGACATTTGAAATATATAATTTATCAATCATTTTCATTCAAAACATTTCATTGTTAGATATTTGAATTTAAAAATAAACATCCTGTTTCACATTTTCGGAGCAGATGAAAACAATTTTATATATTGCCACTTAAATTACCAAGCTTGCTACACTGATATTCGTTACTTTACAGTTGGATTATTTTCAGCGGAAAAACAGAAATAAATCTGTAAAAATAACATATAACGAAATAACAACGTTCTTATGAATATCCTGATCTTTCCCTAGAGCGCTAAAACTACTTGGCACTAAATTCAATACAATTTGAAACTGAAAGGAAAACCATTACAAATACTTCAAAGCAATTGTTGCTACTCACATCTTTTCCAAGCACTTTCACCATGATGCGAACCTCATCGGAGTCCACGCCACGTTCACAACCCTTCGGTTTCATGTTGGAGAATTCCAGCAGATCTTCGCAGCTCACAGAGTTCGAGTCCTTTAGACGAGCAGTGGCTGCTGCAAAGTATTCCGCCTCGGTTTGAGGGCGTGTCGTTGCCACACTTGAGACTGAACGCGCAACTTTATGCGACGTAGTGACGTTGCTGCTGCTACTAGCACTGGCTAAAGTGGTAGAGCTGGATGCTTTTTTATCCATAGCTAAGTCAACGGATTCGCGTACCTTCTTAAAGAGAGCATTGCCCGCCAATTCGTTATCGGCAGTAAGACAACTCCTGCCGTGCTTCTCCCTGATAACTGCAGGTTCGGCGGACACTTTTGGTGCAGCGGCGGTTTCGCACTGCGGTGCACTGACAACTGTTGGAGTGGCCGTGGGCACAGGAGATACAACAGAAGCTGTTATTTTTACTGACCCTGTTAATATTGTTGTTGTTGTTGTTGTTGCTACTGTTGTTATTGTTGCTTCTGCTGTCGTTGTTATCACTGCTGTTGTTGTCGTTGCTACTTCTGTTGCTTTTTCTGCTACCGCTGTTGTTGTTGTTGCTTCTACTGTTTTTGTTGTTCCTACTGCTGTTGTCGTTGCTACTTCTGCTGTTGTTGCTACTGCTGCTGTTGTTACCGAAACAGCGGCCGCATCCTCCGAATTTTGTACCGCTGCTTGTGTTTTTGTAGTTGTAGCAGTAGTAACGGTTGTGACGGGCATTTTAGCGGCCTGTTTTAACTTGAGATTCCTTTCGATGTCCATATTGCGCAGCTCGTCCTCATTCACATATAAACCGGAAATTTTATTCGCATCGAAGTCGACTGCTTTGCCTTTGTTGTATTGTTCCTTTTGTATGGAAAAATTGTAGAAACCATCAGTAACGTCGGGTGACTGTAGTACATTGCTCTTGTCATAGTCCGCTTCCAGTATGGATTCGAATTGCAGTGACGCGGAGTCGGTTGCGTTGGTGCCCGCGCTCTCCGCGCTCCCTTTGTCCAAATTTTGATAAGTGTGCCCTTGTGGCTCACGCTGCGTTGTTGATCCTTTTGAAACTGTCACAGCTCCCGTAGCCGTCTTTGAGTGCGACTGTGACCGCGACTGTGATTGCATTTGTGGCTGCGATTGTGCCTGTGACTGTGATTGCATTTGTGACTCTGACTGTAACTGAGTCTGTGGCACTGCAAGCACACGTTGCACCACACCATTACTAAGTGTCAGCGCTGCAACTGGTTTCAAACCATCCTCTGTGGGCGTCGTCTCCGTCACCATGTTGAGCGTTCGCTGCAAGCCATTCACTGGTATAATCAGTGGATATTTGCGTACGTGCCGCTTTGCATTTGTCTTAATGTGTTTTTTACCATCGCGCGGCGGCAAAGGGATCGGATTCGTTGTTTCGCTCGTTGGTGTGCTTGTTGTTGTGCCTGGTTTCGCACCTTCAGGGAATTTATAAAAAGTATTCGTCATGTAGCTTGGACTTTCACAGGGCGAAGAACCATCGTTGGCATCGCCATTGCATGTTGGAGTTGTTGCACTTTGTTCGGCGGACTCATCAGCGGCGCTGATATTAGACGTACTTCCGCCAGGTAAACAATCCAACTTTTTAGCGCGTCCGGCGGCGCCACGCGTTGGCAATGTCATTGGACGTGGCGCATGGTGCAGCGGCACTACAATCGGATCCCCATTGTCACGGCAAGTAATGTTGCGCTTCGGTTCGGTGCGCTCTTGCAGTTGCATGGAACGTCGTGGTAACGTTTTAGCGGTAGTCAACTCAAATTCGTTCGTGTCGAGATGCCGTAACAAGGTCGCGGCGGGACTGAGACCCATATCAACGCCGATACCTAGTGAAGACTTCCGCTCGATTAGACTGTTGTAAGCTTCGCGACCTTCTGCGCCGATAATGGCCTGCAATGAATGAAGCATAGGAGCATGGGTTGGGGAGAGGGTGGAAAATAAGAATATGGATTGATAAAAGTAAAAATTAACTAAATTAAAGCAAAATGTAATTTATGAAATAAATATTTTCAGGAAATAAAGATGAAATATGAAACAAAATATTTAAGCACAAAAGAGATTTTCTGTATATCAAAAACAAATTCAATGCAGAAAAAAAGGTTAAAAATAACGATCGGTATGTAACCGATATTCTTTAACATTTAATAGAAATCCAAAAGAATTCAAATGATGAAAAAGCGCGAGTTCTATCAAAATCGAAACCAATGCTTATTTTCAGGGTATCAACAATTATGGCCGTCTCCAAAGTGAGCTTTACCAACCAAACCAATAAACTATTCATGGCTTTGAAGTGTTTCTTAACTCTCTTCTTTTTGTCAACTGTCAGCTAATGATTTTGCTACAGAAGGGCTGTAGAAAAAATCCGTAATGTTGCTGATCAAAACCAATTGTTTGTTTTTATTGAGACAACCGTAATTAATTTTACTTCCTTTTAGACGCAACTGAAAACTTTAACTTAACAATAAATATATCGACTTGAGAGTTTATCGGTAGGATGAAATGAGCTTTTGACATTTAGTATCAAGCTTCCTATGTAGAAACTGCCAATCCAGAAATCCCCAAAATGTATGCGAATGGTTTAGGCTGTTACAACACCAAACAGCGAAGGCAGAAGTTCCGTATAAATGTATCCTTTTGGTCAGCTACCGTAATCTAACCTTAAAAAGGTATACTCGTGAGAAGTATATATCACAAGTATGTGTGTATCAACCCAACGTTCAAAATATGATATCAGTTGAGTTATTTATAACAGAGACGCATATAACAGAAGAATACAGGGGGGGCTAACAAACGTTCGGTAAGTCGAGAGTATTTTTTATTTGTTTGAAAAATTTTAAAATGACATTAGTTTTAGTCTTACGATGTTTCAATAAAAATTTCAGAAAAATCGGTTAGAATGGAACCGAGGAAACGTAAACTAATTTATACAATGTCAGTAGAAATTCCGCCAACGACACAGCAGGAAATTCGTTACTCAATTCTTAACGGCTTTCGACGTCTACTAAAGCCTGTGGAAATTTTCCATGAGTTCCAAACTGCATACAAAATGGAACTCATCTCTTAAGACTATTTGTAAGTGGTATCAAAGATTCCAGACTGGAAATTTTTCTGTGGAGGACGAGCCTTGAGAAGAGGGCCAAAATCATCGACCGACGAGAAAAATTTAACTCTAATGAAGCGAAAGTCCCACGAATGACATATGAAATTATATGTAGTGACCGAATACTATGGCAGTATTGCGAATATTGCATAATAATTTGCAGTAAACAAACTGATCGATGGGTTCCAAGAATTTCGAGTGAGAGTCAAAGGAAGCTAGAGTAAATTAAGTAGACTATCCCTAGCTACTTTAATATGGCCGTAACTGGTGACGAAATTTGGTTTTTTAAGTTTGACCCGAAAGCCAAACAGCAGTCCAAGTATGGAGCCCGAAAACAGCAAATCCGCCTGTGAAAGCCAGGCCGCAAAAGTGATGATATCAGTTTATTTCACCAGCTTCTTCTCAGGCAGTAACTTCCAAAAGTTTTCAAAAATTTACTTGAAAATAGGAAAAGCAAGGAACTGCGCCGCTACGCTCACACTGCTCAAATGGCAAATAACTTCATTGCGCTTTTTGGCATTGAAGAAATTCGTTCATCGAAAAGTGGTTTCTGATTATTTTCAAAAAATAAAACAAAATGTAGAGGAAAAGTCTTTAGTAGCAATGAAGGTATTATGAAACTGATTAATTCTGAACTTAAGAAGCTGCAAAAACGTGTTTTTGAGAACTGTTTTCAACAGTGGATGTACAGATTAAAAAAAATGTATTGAAATTAATGATGATTATGTAGAGAAGATAAGAAATAATAGAGTTTAAGAATAAAAAAATAAAAATGTATCCTTTTTCGATTCAATTTACTGAACTTTTGTTAGTCCCGCCGTAGCGAATTATAAGCAATTGCTAATGCTGCTGATAAATAATACAAAGATTAGGAGACCTAAAACGCTGTAAGTTTTTAAAATGTGCACAGAGATTATATCTTGAGAATACCTGAATAAAATCTTCACAAAGTCTTTTGTCCAGTCCAATTCTGTATTGAATACCCTAAGCGAGAAATGTAATCTGTTTGATATTTTGAAAGAAACCTGGTATCAGCATATTTAAAACAAAACGAAGGTATTTCAAAAATATTCGCCACTTCCGCAATTGTAATAATTTTGGACACATAATTAAAAACCCGAAAATTTGTTGTATAGAAATACAATAATTTTTTATTTATTTTTTAAATTTTTTTTAGTTCATGCTTTTATTGTTTCTTTCGCTGTGGTTTATTTCTTTCATTATTATTTTGTATTTATTGTTATGTTTTGTAGATGTCAAATTGCAAACAACTGAGCACTTCGTAAACTGCATGCGAACTTTCTGTAATATTTTATTTCAATAGGTTTGAAACTTTGCTGATGCATTTGTTTCATTAAATTTCTTTTATTTTCACTTTTTTGTTTAATTTTAACATTTTAATTAATGCCGAAATTTAGCAACATTTTGATTCAACTCAACGGTCCAACTTGTTTTTGGTTTATTAGTTAGTTTTTCTCCTCAATTTTTTTGTTGTTTGGTTTGTATAATAAACATGAGTAGCATATATGTATGTATATGTGTGTATGCCATTACAGTATTAGTTTGATTATGTATTTATGCTTTTGTTTACTTTTCTTTATAATTTGTTTTTTTTTTTTTTCAATTAATAGAATAGAAAATACTGCAGATGTATATATATATATATATATATATATTGTATATATTTTTAATTCATTATTTTTTATTTTTTTCAATACCCCATATTTGGTTTTCTTTTATGAAACTTCATAAATGCAACCGGCAATGTAATGCATGCAAATACAATACAATAAATACAAATCCAGTTTTGCTTTTATTGCTTCTAAATGAAAATTTTAATTTTGATTTTTTTTTTTTTTTTTTTTTTTGTTTTTTTAAGAATATAAACGTTACGTTTTTTCGATTAGAATTAGATTTAGAAATAGACATTTGGCTTATCACGCAAGTTGTGATCTTTCCGATTTCGTTTTTTTTCGCCAAGAAACCAAGATACGAGTACATGTATGTATGTATGTACAAGTATGCGAGTGTGATGCTTATTAATTAGAGTTTATGTTTGCTCGTAAATTAGCAAATTGATGAAAAAATGCATGAATTTCGAAATTTCACGCATACATACAGCTTTGTGCAACTAATTAGAAACGACCCATGGAAAAGTGTATTAGAATTCGAACATTTAAACTAAATCAAGTAGGCTACGACTTTTCTGCGAATCATTAAGAAAATATTTTTCGCTACCAGAACAAAATTAAGATGAAATGGCGGAACGTGAGAAAAGTTTAATTCAGAAAGAATCAAATAATGGCCCTCTAAAGACAATAAACGAAATAAGAGCGGCTAGTTTCGGGCACAATTGCGACAGAGAGTTTGTAAACGCTATTAACACGTTGGGTGCCATAAGCACATAATAACTCACCTCAGACTTTTTATAATATTCGCAATATTGCTGCATTTTTTCGTAAACTCTTTTAGAAATATCGTATAATCGTACCGTATAACAAAAACCATATAAATCAAAATTCTAACCTTTTGAGAAAGCTGACAAAAAATTAACAAATTTCAAAAAAATTTCATAAACATTTTGAACTTTTTATCAGTATCTTTAGAAAACTTCTGGGTTTATAATAGTATAGCCCATTCAATTTTAGTATAACAAAAGCAAGTTTGAAGTCGCGCAAAAATCGCGTTGATTTTTCACATTTTTTTTTTTTTGTAAATAAAAAAATGTTCAACTTTCTTCCACATAAACAACTTGTGAACCTGTGCTCGGATTTATTGCTAATTTTAAAGAATAATGCTAAAATTGGGGTTCTACAACTAATCATAATTATGGGCCTGGACAATGAAAATTGTATATAGAAATCTGGCGGCACTCAACGTCCTCTGAGGGAATAGCAATTCTCGCGAAATAAGCAATTTCTCCCTGCGAAAAATAAAACAGTCACTTGGGAATCGCAAGCGTTCTCCGTCGGTTAAGAATAGGAAACAACTTCTGTTGCCAATTGAAACGAAGGTCAGTAAAATTTCAACTTCTAATAAAGCGTACTCAAGCCGACCAAAAAAACCAGTAGCTTTGATCCAAAGCGTTCGTCAAGCCAATGCACCTGAACACCTGCCACACTCTCAACTCTGCCGCCAATGTGATGTTCCTAAAAACTATTGCCTTTTCCTTTATATAAAAGTACTGCAGTCCAATCACAGAGTAGATACCTGATGGTTTCTGGCTTTTTTACAAGCCATTGTTGGAAACCCCTCGTCGCTTTGCGCGTCTCATTTGAAGTATATGGCCTATAAGTAGCCCCATGGCTATGGATAGTGCTCTTCTATTTGGCGTGCGTGGCTATAGCAAGGAGGTAGGCCTCCTAGGCGTCGGAAAGATCAGATGGAGAAGAACTTGGTTTCATTTGGTGTGCCCAACTGGCGCCGGTTAGCACGAGAAAGAAACGACTGGCGCGCTTTGTTAAACTCGGCCAAAATCGCGTAAGTGGTTATCGCGCCAATTAAGAAGAAGATGTGATTCGTTATTTAGGTATCATTTTATGATTGCTGTAAATTTGGGATGCCATTAGACGATGATACAAATACCCTGCTTTTCGGGGCACAGCTGCATATTGCTTGACTGACCATAACATTTTCCACATTCATCTGATTTTTGAAGTGAAAACTTCTTTAGAATCGTTGGGAGTGATTTGAGAAAAAGTGAAACGAAAAAAGCGACACTCTTGGCTACGAATATTACATATACACGTAGCGACGAACTAAATAACTTTTAGGCCAGCGCCGACAGCATGGCGCGATAGCCGAGCGGCTAGCAATGTGAGCTTCCGATCCAAAATCCTTGGTTCGAATCACAAGAAAAAAAATTTTTTTATACAGTTATTTTATTTTATTTTATGATATGTTTATGAGGAGCTTTTTTTCATGGCAGAAATACACTCGGTGTTTTGCCATTGCCTGCTGAGGGGTGAGCGCTATTAGAAAAATAGTTTTCCTTAATTTTGGTGTTTTCACCGAGATTCGAACTGACGTTCTCTCTGTGAATTCTGAATAGTAGTCACGCACCAACCCATTCGGCTACGGCGTTTGTTTAATTTTACTGATGCAAAAATGAGGAAAAATATATGAATAAAGTTTGCTTACTGTTTACACAGTTTCCAAAGGTGACGGAGAACCAAAAAAAAAAGTCGATTTTCAAACAAATACGAGTGCATATGTGTAATTGTGTTAGAGTTTCGGTCACGCCCCAGCAAAACCTGCGTGCATATGTGTTTGTAACATTCAAAAAAATGTAATTGTGTTAGAGTTTCGGTCACGCAGGTTTTGCTGGGGACGCTCATAATAGCAACCGCGTGTGTATTTTTATATTCGTAAATATTTTCATTTTTAAATATTTACCGCAATTATGCCGAAAAATAATGCAGAAAAGTGTCGTGAGTATCGACAGAAAAAAAAATCAATAAATAGCATCACGGAATTCATTCACGAAAATTTAATAAAGTATACACCAGAAGTATCGCGGATTCTTAGAAAAGATTACAATAAAGTTCCAATGATTTTAAGTGGCGATTTTAACGTAAATTTTGCATTGGACACAGCGGTTCCTTTAATTGACTTTCTCAATACAACATTCAATTTAAAAATGTGTACCAATCGCACTGAATCGACAACACGATCAAAAACAACCATTGACGCGGTATTTCAAAGACATGTTGACAACATCGAAACCAAAGCATTTGTATCATATTTTAGCTATCATAAGCCACTCGTATTATTTGTTGAAATTGAAAACATTGAGGATGAATAATAATAAAATGAAGAAAATAAAATATGAACTTTATAGCAATATTATAATGAACCTATAATTATCTTGCTCCTAATGCTGCTTTCATCTTATTCTCTCTCAGTTTGTTTTACGGAAGGTTTCACTTCTATCGCGTCTAACCGTTAGACTGGTGTTTTTTTTATATTTAAATTTTGACGAGGCTTTTCCCCGTTTATGTGTGACACAGATTTTGGCAATAAATGAAATGAAATGAAATGTGTGACTCAGAATTTTTGGCCAGGCAGTTGGTTAAAATCTAGTTTGACATATGTACATATATTTCATTCTCGATAATAATAAAGATTTAAAATTTTATTCGGACTTTGTTGCAAAAAAGTCCAGCGCATTGATTGTTTTTTGTTTTTTTGCTACTTAGTCCATCTTTTAAGTGTATTCGATGGGATGTGCTTCTGCCTTTTCTAAATTTCTAAAAAACAATACAGGGCTTTCTGTGATGCAAAGATTTTAACAGAGTCATGCTTCATAAGCCGGGATATCCCGAAAGCATGCGGTGCTACAGCTATTCTGAGTTCAGATTCGGGTTCCGTAAGTGTAGTCAGATTCTTGATTTAGAATTTATTGTTTTCTTTTCTTTTAAATATACAGTGAAGGTATACCTTCTACTCAAATATGAACGAGACGTTATCAATAAAACGGTCCGCAGATGACATATGGCAAAAATAATTTTTTTGTTTTTTGGTAGGACTTTTATAAGCTTACATGGCAAATTTCAGCGTGATATGTCACATAGTTTGTTTTCTGTGCTACTGTAAACAAGTCAAGCTCGAGTGTGTTCTTCGAATTTAACGATGGAAATTCAAGTTGAACAAAGAATTTGTTTGAAATTTTGTTATTCCAACAAAATTTCGGCTTCAGACGCCTTAAAAATGTTGCAGACAACCTATGGGGACTCTGCTCTATCGCGTGCACGTGTTTTCCAAGTGGTACAAATCGTTCAAAGAGGGCCGTACATCGGTTGAAAACTTGCCTCATGAACGTCGTCCAGCAACATTAGTAAACGACGAAAACATTGGAAAAGTAAAGGAAATTGTGCTTGAAAATCGCACAAATCGCAAAATCGGTTTACGCTGAATATTATTTAGACGTTTTAAAGCGTTTGCGCGAGAACATTCGTCTTAATAGGAAGGAATTGTGGGACAACAAGTCATGGTTCTTGCATCACGATAATGCACCAGCTCACACATCACGTCTTGTTCGCGATTATTTCAACAAAAATAATGTTAATATCGTTCCGCAAGCACCGTATTCGCCTGATATGGCTCCATGTGACTTTTTCCTGTTTCCCAAGCTCAAGTTGCCGCTCCGTGGAAAACATTTTGAGACAATTGAAGTCATAAAAGAGAATTCGAAGAACACACTCGAGCTTGACTTGTTTACAGTAGCACAGAAAACAAACTATGTGACATATCACGCTGAAATTTGCCATGTGAGCTTATAACAGTCCTACCAAAAAACAAAAAATTTATTTTTGCCATATGTCATCCGCGGACCGTTTTATTGATAACGTCTCGTTCATATTTGAGCAGAAGATAAGTGTTGTGATTTTTTTGACGATTTATTCCACCCTCTCAAGTCAGATACGTTAAACACCTCCCTCTAACGCGATCGTTGCTAATTAGTTGCAAGAAGATCATTTCATCTTCATCTGCTGTAATAAATATCGCACTAATGCTTAAAAGTGTGTGTGTGTGTGTGTGTGTGTGTGTGTGTGTGTGTAAGAGAGTAATACGTATGTATGTAAATATAAGTTTAATTTTTGCTTAATTACATCGCCAAATATACATACTATATATATATATTAAAATACATATGCAAGGATAGTTGAGTTGTATGTAAGCACATACTTACATACAAACTTTACACAAAGTCAAGTACGAGCTTACACATACTTGTTAGTGCATATGCATGTAACGTGTCAGCGCACTCTAGTAATCTCGCCTAATCAAAGTTTTCGAACCATTAACTTTTCAATCCTACACTAAAAACACTTAAATGTCAAGAGATCAATTTGTTTGTTTGTATATTTCTTTCCTTGTGTAAATTTATGTAGCTTCGAGAGCTGGTATGTAGGGTTCGTTTAGATTCGAGATTATACCTACCAAATTTTTCGTCGCATCTTATTTAGAAATGAACTACTTTAGCATATAGAAATTAGCGATTTTGAGAGCGTATTTTCCAAGAATATTGAAAGTCGTAAAAATCCATTTGTTTATTGTAGTAAAGTAGCATTAAAAATTGTAGCAGGAGGCTAGATTGTATGTACATATGTGGATAGGCAATAAAAGCGATTAAAAGCAGCATAATACACTAGGCTATTTTAAAAAGATTCGTGTTTTTTAAGCTACAGGCACTCAATATGCAGAGCCACAAATTTGGAATGTGCGTCGAGAATTTTTTCTGAAGAAATGGGCACCATTGTGCCTAAAATGCTCTCGGATGTTCCTAATCTCCGTTGGCTCAAGAAACGTAATGTTTAGATAGCGTTAAACCGTATGGACCGAATATATAAAACAAGTTGGTTTTAGGAGACTTAGAGGAGGCGATTAGTGCCATCAAAGATATTGTCAAATGCAGTGCATATATTGAGTATAGATATTACATATGTAAGAGCTTGAGCGTAATTGTGCCATGTCACTCGGATCTCACTTTCGTCTGCAGTTTGATAGTTTAGGGATATATTAATTGACTCTTGGTGAATTTCGTTTAAAACCTGCCAGTTGTCCATTGAGTCTTTGGACTGCTGTACGTACTATCTGACCTCAAAGGCAAGCGCAGAAATGCTTTCAGACATGTCTGTAAAATGGCTCAGCTTCTGTCGGCCGTCCACTATTGCTGTATTCTTTTGCAACCGACCTGCAAAAAGATGCCCGAAATCGGTTATATTTTAATATACATTTACTTACAGTTGCGCCATTTGGTTAACTTTTATTAGTGTATCCAGCTCTGGGACGTTTCGTTTCAATCAAGGCAAATCCAGAGGTGATAGCAGTAGTACAAAACCCAAATTTGGATTTTTTTTATCAAAATTTCTACCAAAATGTAAACAAACCAGCAAAAGAACAACAAAAAAGCAAATGACTTTGAAATTGAAACAAGCAAATCAACTATTCCACTGCTGTTATCTAATATGGATGTGCCTGTGTTTTAAGTGCGTATCCAGCAGTTTGACGTTTACCTGGAATTTCCCCAAGTACTTTCCAGCGGCTTATTCTCAAGCACTTTCAAGTCGGTTATATCAACTCGAGTAGGATATTTTGAGTTGTTGATTCCATAACGTAACTTACTAACTTTCCTAGTCGGATGCAAAACAGAATACAGCTAAAGATGATCACTGCGATAGCATTCATTGGTAATTATTTGCAAAGCATTGATTTATGCGCCTTGAGAGACAGACTAAGTTTTTAACTATATACAGTGACGTTCAAAACAATAGCAGAGTGACATATTGAAATGTTTGACTATTAATTTTTTATGTTATATTTACATATTTTTATAAAAATATGGTTGATACTACAACAAAAACCATACAGATCAAAGTTTCAAACTTGGTACATAATTAAAAAAAAATTTCAAATTTTTTGTTATATAATTATATGGTTATTCTGTAGTATATAATTTTAATAAAAAAAAACATAAAAAAAATAAAATAATAATTTAATCTAAACAGTTATAGTGGCTCAATTTTAACTCATTTCAGAAACTCTTGCCTGCGTCTGGTCGACCGAAATATCAACAAATAAATAAAAGAAAAGGTCTTGAGCCCACAAAATAAAAATTCGAAAATTAAAAAATTAATAAATAGTGAAAACTTCGCTGTATGTCGCGCTACTATTATTTTGATTGGTATGTAGGCTCATATACTCTGTTGAAGAGTTCATAAGGGTGCTATGTAGTTCAGAATCGACCGTCCGATCAACTTATACATTGCCAATGACATTTTCAGGGTTTGGTTGAAAAGTAATGAGCCTTATTTTTTTAAGCAGTTTTATTAAACCTTTTGGCTTATCCAACTAATATTCTTCAAAATAGGACCCTTGAGCGTCAATACACCGCTGGTATCGGTCCTTCCACTGCAGGAAACATTTTTTAAACTCATCCGCCGGAATCGCGTTCAATTCGGCTTTCACAGTTTTTTGGATCGCCTCGAGGGAGTCGAAACGCCTCCCCTTCAGCTTTCTTTTCAGGCGCGGGAACAAAAAGAAGTCCGGAGGGGACAGGTCTGGGCTGTAGGGAGGGTGGGGAAGCACCGGAACCCCCATTGTGGCCAATGCAGAGGTGCAGAGGAAGGCGGTGTGCGCCGGCGCATTGTCGTGATGAAGGGTCCAATTGTTGACGAGGTCGGGCCGAACCCGGGCGACGTGGTTTTTCAGCCGAAGGAGCACTTCTTTGTAAAATGCCGCCTTTACTGTGCTTCCTGGAGGTACAAACTGTTTAATTTTACGCAAAATTTGATCGAGTAACGTTGCTCCAACGATCGCTGCATTTTCGCCACAGCAAAATCCTAACACACTTTTAAAACAGCTTTCACGTGCGGAGCGATGTTGACTGCACCTCTGTTGCCAGCGAACTGGGACCGGTTTCTAGTGGAAGGGGAAGGTCCAACGATCATTTTCCCCCACTAGCCGATTCGATTGATCGCTTGGCAGACGCTCCGCACGGGAAGGCTCATTACTTTTCAATCAAACAGTGTATATTCCTCGGCTAAGCACGAAGTACTACCGGGTGGAGTCTGTGCTTGCACGCGAGAAAAAAGTGTCGGGTTGTTTCCAGCGGTGCGACCGCGCACGCAATAGTAAGCATATTTTTCTTGCGGTTTCTTGCAGTGAAGCGGTCAGAAATTGCGCTGTGATAACAATTTACTTTCGAACAAAATTAATCTGTGTCATAGATGTGCCTACTAATTGCGCAACCGGCAGCAGATGGAGTCAAAAAAACACGCGCTTCTGGCTTTGAGAGCTCGAAATCCTCTTATTAAATGCTTTTAGAACTGATGCGCCCAGTGCCTGTAGTTCAGTGCTGAGTTTCAAAGTTAGATTTTGTTACATAATGGGCTGCTTTACTACTACCAACTGTACAGTATAAGGCCGTTTCACAATCAAGTTTGCTCACAATCAAATCGAAAAGAGCTAATGCTATTTACTATGTAGGTATTTATGTATTTATGTATGTATGCTTATAATTTCTATTTATAAATGCTTGTTAGGTATTGCAACATTAAACTTTGTTTCTCAATTTTAGTACAATATTTTTGATTTGTTAATTTGTTCTTCAATTGTTTGTGTGCATGTGTGTGTGTGGCAACGAACCTGCGATTTTCATATACATTTTTAGTTTATTTAATTTCGGAAGATTTATGAATTCAAAACAAAATTATTTTAACAAGGTTTTGAATAAAAAGATAATCTTTAAGTAAATGGAAATTTTTCATAAGGGTCTAAAGTTCTAAAGTGAAAAAGCGCCAGCCGGTGATAATGTGTAGGCCGCATAATTTTTGTCACCAGTGTATAAATGTCGATTTCGAATGTTATTTCAAATTGGTTGTAGCTACAGGGTGCTTCAAGAAAAGGTTTCTTTCGTTTTAAATGCTGGAAACGAGGTATTATTTTCTTTTTTTTTATTCGTGGTATATCTTTTTAGACCCAGTGCAGTATTTTTTGTCTTAAGAAAACTTCTTTTTACCATAATTGTGGCCCTATGAATTAGTACACATTTCACTAAACCGGTACCGGTTTAAAACCCAAAAAATAAGCTCTAAAAAAATTCAAAAGGATACAAATAGTTGGCGTTATTTTTATAAGTATATTAAGTTAGGTAGAGATTTTTAATTTTTTTTTTGTTTTTTCGTCTGTATTTGAGGAACTTGTCCGTCATGTAGAATACAGGAATATTTTTTTTTTTTGTTCTTGCCTTCGTTTCTCAATTCTCTTCGTGATTATCCTTTGAATATCACTCAATCTTAATTGTGTTCAAAATTTTATTGTTTTTATCGGAGCTACTTAGCTCTTGCGTTATAAAAAGAAATACATATGTATGTATGTATGTAAATGCAAAAGTAATATTTTTTCGTAAAAATTTCATTAAGCTATTGATTGTTGCGCATAAAAAGTCTGCATAAAAGTTGTTTTGCGTTAGGGAACTTTTCACTTTGTATTTCTGTATGATGTAAATTTACATATTTGTGAATTATTGTTTGGATGTTTGCGTGTGAAACCGCGCATTCGAGTTGAGGGTGAGAAAATACAAAAACGAGAAAACCTTACGAAAAATGTTGCGCGTAAATATGTATGTGTGTATGTATGTATTTACGTATGTGTGTTTGTGAGTGGTGCAGAAAATAATTACTCTCGATAAGGCACTCCCTATGTTAAGAATTATCTGCGCTGTAAATATTTTGTCAATGAACCTTTGGGCAACAATTCCCACAACAGACATATACCGAACGTCCGACATAGCGCCGTTGTGACGCCAGTTGCGAACGTTTTGTTTCTTAATTAAAAATATTTCAATTCAAAATCGCGTAGTCTTGAACTCCTACCAACAATTATACAAATGAGTCTTCGTAAACCTGAAAAGCAACAGCTGATTCTGCTGGCTCAACGTGGTCGAGGTTACGACTTTTTCTGCTTACAACACTGAAATTCTGCTTATTTCTAATTCAATTCTTCTCATTTTACTTCTTTCAATTCTTGTCTCCCTTTCTTTGCATCTTTGCGTTAATGCTCATCCGTTAGATTACCAAAAAGTAAATTGAAAAAATATCTCAGCATTCTTCTTAGTTATGGAGCTGGACTTGGTGGAATGTGAGGTATGAATTCGGTGCGAAAAGCGAATTCATCGCTATCGCTGGAAGAACTGTCACTGGTGTAAGTCGGATCGCCGGGTCCACCGCCACCACCGCCTCCGCCGCCCAAACCAAGACCGAGACCGACGCCAGCAGTTGCGCTGCTAACCCGCATGCTGCCCAAAAACGCATTATGGGACTGATGCTTGGACGACGACTTTCCTTGCTGGCGTTGTTGCTGTTGTTGCTGCTGTCTCCACAACAGTTCATTCTGTTTCACCGTTGAGGCATGTATCTTCTCTGGCCAGTGAAATTCCATTAGTTGCTTACCGCTACCCAAATTCGCTTGAGCTGTCGTAACTGTGCCGCCCGTTACTACCTTCTGTGGTGCTGCGGTATTCAATAGTGGCAATGGTGGTAGCGGCAACGATTTAGGCGGTGATGGATGCGCGCGATTGCGTTCCTCGGGCGATGAGTTTGCAAAATTCGAAGTGGGACTTTTGCCAGTCAAACGACTGACATCGAATTCGTGGAAGACAGCGTTGCGCGCACTAATGCCGCTGAGAGCGCTGAAATTCCGTTCTCCTGCGCCACCCATGACTGGGTTGGTAACACCACCACCACCACTGTACGGTGGTGCCGATGATGTTGCCGAGGACGAACCTGATCCAGAGCCACCGGCACCGCCGCTTATACCCAAACCCATGCCAATGCTGCTGTTGCCAGCACAGTCATTACCACCATTCAAATCAAAACCTTTCATTGCGGCCGCAACTCCACCATAATTATTACCCGGTCCGCGCCCGCCACCGAAATCATATATGCGATCTTCGTAGGCAAATTGCTCCTCCAGCTGACGACTGTAGTGGTGCGACACGCTTCGCGTGCCGTAATTGTAGTGCGGCGCCGATTTTATGCTCACATTTGAGCCGTACAATTTTTTCTGTGTTGTCGTGGCTAACTCCGATGCATCATCGTCATGCCAACCGGGCGTTAATAAATTATGTGCAACACCGCTACTGCCACCAGCCGCTCGCCGACGCCGATAGAGTGATGAAACGCGTGTCCGTATGTCGCACTCAGAGCGCGCAATACTAGGATTGCAATCGCTGACCGGTTCATCATCGCTTGAGGAGCTCGAATTCAATATTATGGGATTGTAACTGAGACGTCGCAAAGTACGTGCGCGAATCGAACGTGGCTTATAAGAGGAAGCACTGCGCGTATGCGGTTTATTTGACGTCCGACTACTCATAGCCGAATGCGTTGAGCGGCGTTTCAAACGCTGTTGTGGTTCGGACAGCACAGGCGAAATTGGGTTAATAGGATTTTCAGTGAAAGACATGGAGCGCTGACGATGGGCGCTTTGAGTATACTGCTCCGCATCGCCAACGCCTAAGCCGCATGCGCCCTTCATCAGATTGCTAGAGTAAACAGATGTATTACTGGCATTGAGCGCGACGGTTTTACTTGGCGAAGCGCAGCTGCCGTATTTTCCGGCGCCAAAGCGCTCGGAAGCGAGCATGTTGCTCTCGTCCTTCTGGCCCATGTAACTACTACTGCTGGTGCTAGGGCCCATCGTCACTGTATCTTTGGGGCTGTAGTAGTTCTCTTGCGGACTGTAACTTGATTTTTGGCTGCTGCGACGCGAAAGCGATATGTTTGTATCGCGCGAAGCGAACCCGGTATCTGGTGTGCTAGAGCGCTTGTCTTCGGCCATTTTCTGGTCCTGCATTAAATCACCAAGCACCGATTGCGCTTGCGCATGGTTCTGTGTATTGATATACTGCAAATGCTTGTCCAAATGGCTGGTGGCAGCATTGAAGTCGAACATTGTTTGTACACCATTGCTGTAATTGTAAACGGCGGATTTGAGGCTGCCTGTGGCACTGCTGATTTCGTCCTCTATCGAAGAAACGATATTGGAGAACTGCTCGTTCAGCAGCGTCTCATCCGAGTCGGTTTTGTCCAACTCCGTGTAGGTGTGCATAAAATCGAGGTTAAGCGCTTTCAATGTGTTCTCTATGTCCATTATATTTTCGCTAATGCTTTTCTGATTGCGCGTCGAACGGTGCGATTGCGCATCAAGCGTAGAAATGGGCGGTGTGGTAATTTGAGTTATAGAGGGCGGCGGATCCAAACTCAGCGGACGACTTAGAATTTCACGCGATTTTTCAAAGCAAAAATCCGAACTTTCTTTATCGAAAATCGGTATACGCAAATCGGGCCCATTCACATTTTTTATTTCACTTAAGGAGCGAAATCGCTTTTTTAACAAACCATTGAAAGTGGATTTTAAAGCAAAAAATGTCAAAACCAATTATAAAAACAGAGAATAAAAGCAATCAAATCAAGCAAAAGAAAATGTGTTTTTAAATTAATGAGAGACATTAAGAGGAGAGAGAAGTATATATGTATGAATTTCGTTATTAGTAATATAGCATAGATGGACAACAGATTGTGAGAAATCGCCCCGAAATTCCGGTAGAAAAAGCACTGTCCGAAAACGATTTTCAGAACATTTTCAAATTAATTCTCACCGAGTCATCTACCACATTCTCTTACTAACACCGTTATTTTGAAGCGATTCCGCACTAATCATCTCGTACAGATTTTCAAACACAATTGCAAGTTACCAGATTTAATAAATTTAGCACTTACCTGCAGGTCGGGTATGCTCTCCAGTTCCTCGGTGAAATTCTTTTTTTTCGAGTATGGCGACAAAGATTTTTGAACTGCAGCATTAGCGCTCGCACTCCCACCTGCAGTTGAGCTTCCATTACTTGCTGACGCTTTGTCACTTGAACTGCCACCACTGCTCAAGTGCGGAAAACGGAAACTGAATTTACGTTTTGGACTTTGAGTGGTGGACGTTGGCTCGGAAACTAAATCGTTCATGGATCTAAAAATAAAAAAGAAATTAAATGGAGTCAATTAGATTGATTGGTAATTGCTCACCTCGCACTAATTTCATTTGCGATTTCAATTGCTTGATTCAGTATGCGTTCGTCTTTTACAGATATGGGTTTCACAGTGCCTGCTGACTTCTTTTTGGAGGAAGTACCAAACTTATTTCCATTAGTATCGCCCGAACTTCCACTCTTGCCCACCAATTTCGATGTGATTTCCACGAATTCGTTCTTTTTGTTCGTATGCTCGATATCAGATGGCTTTGGTTGTGCCACGCTGGCGCTGGCGCTGGCACTCATTGAGCCAAACATCGAATTTATTTCATCCAACAGCGAAGGGCCAAAGTCTAACTTATCAGCTGTGATTTCATCATCAGAGATCTCATGGTATTCGTGTTGATCCTCGCTGCTGCCGCCATGCTTTCCTACTTCTCGCCATTGCGCTGCTCCGGCCGCAACTATCTCGTCTTGAAAGCTTTGACTATCCAGACCATAGTTGTTATTTTGCATGGCGTATGAGCTACCAACCAAAACTTCACCATGGTTTTTATGTGTAAAGGGATTAGTGAACGATTTTGGTTGTGATTGCTGGCCAGGAAAGTCAAAAGACGGTTGTCCCCCATTACCGGTGTTGAAATGTTTGGGTGTATTTTCAGTTGAAGATATAAATGTGGGATTCATTGAAGTGCCATGGCCCTCATCGGCGAAGTAGCCACTGGCGGTTTGTAATGAATCCGGACTGGTTGGTGTTGGTGGCAATAAAAGCGGCGTTTGTTCGATATCCTCCGATGGCTTGTAAGGTGTGACAATTTGTCTTGGAACGTGATTATACTGTCAACATATGAAAAATTATATATGTATACAATTTTTAAGTGAAATGAAAAATAATCACATTTTGGGAATTGCCTAGGAAAGCGATGTCGCCAAATGAGTCACCATCAATGCCAACATGTCCAGTGTGTTTGAAATCGTTTTGTGGCTTTGAAATCATTTCCGTGCGCAATTTTCGCTTGCTAATTCGTTCAGTGGTGCGGCAAAATGAATCTCTAAGAGTAGTTAAAACATATTTGGGTCATAATTTTGAAAATATAAAGCTTTCACCTTTCATATTTACCTGTTAGCCGTCGGTAATCCCTCTAAATACGCAACAGTATTTGATGGATTGAAAAACCCCGTCTTGCCAGATGTGAGGACACCCTTCCAGAAGGGTGTGCCCGTATTACGATCAAGTACGGTTATGATATCGCCCTGCCGATACAATAAATGATCCTTTTTAGGCTCCAAACAATGCACAACCGCTTTTAATTGCTCAGGTTTCATATCGGGCAGCATCTCGTAAATCTCGCTGAACTTAGGACGTTTGGCAGGGTCATCATGCCAGCATTTCATCATGAGCGTATAATACTCCTGAGGGCAGCAATCCGGTTGCTCGAGTCGCTGTAAAATTTATCTCGCCAAATGTAAATTGATTCGTTGCATATGAAAAGTCTGCATTTGAAATGCTAACCTGATAATTTGGTGCATCTATTGCTTCAAGTATTTGCAACCCAGTAAGTGCTGCCCAAGGTTGAAATCCATAAGAAAACATTTCCCAAAGGCAAACTCCAAAGGCCCACGCGTCGGAAGAGTTGGTGAAACGCAAATAGTTTATGCATTCCGGTGCGCACCTGAGTGGAAATTTCGAAAAAACAAAATATAATAATAATTTGAACGGTTCGTTTAGTTATAATTTAAAGTCTATTAATGATCTTACCAGGCGATGGGAAGCTTTAGGTTGATATTAAAATTAGTTTTATAATAATCCTTGCCAACACCTAACGCACGTGACAGTCCAAAATCGGAAATTTTGACCTTATCTTTGCTAAAGACTAAAATATTGCGGGCCGCCAAGTCTCTAAAATGAAATGCCGTCGGATCCATTGTACTAAAGAAACTGTTAATGGGAGTAGCCTTTACGCACCTGTGTATCAGTCGTTTATTTTCCAAATAACGCATACCATTACAGATTTGTATTGCAAATTCACAAAGCGTTGGAATTGTAAGAAAGCTGATGCGCAAACCAGGATCTTTCAAACATTCGAGTAGCGAACGCAAATGTGCCAACTCCGTGACCAACATCAATGAATCCGAGGCCAATACAACACCATACAAACGCACAATATTCTCATGCTCAATCGAGTGCATTATGGCAGCTTCTTTGAGAAATTCCATAGGATTCGATTGCATGCGCTCGCGGCATAAGCACTTAATAGCCACTTGTATCTAAAAAAAAATGGAAAAAATAGAAATTGTTCGTGTTTATACTAATAAATGTATATTTATTTACTCTATCTGTGCCATTGGTCCAAACGCCCTGTTGCACAATGCCGAATTCGCCAGTGCCCAATTGCTTATTCACCGTTATAGAATCGGCTGGTATAATGTGCTTATTATTCGGCGCCTTGCTGGGCGAACTGGCTGTATGCGCAGTTGAAGGCGACTCCGTCGCGCTATGCAATGACGCGTTTGAAAGTGTTGAATTGCCTTCACTACCGTCACGCTTGACGATCGTGGCCGGCGCCTGTAGTAAGCGCTTAATTTTGCTCAAATAGCCATGTGGAAAGTGTTTTTCATAAAATTTACGGAGCCTGCGTATTTCCGGACGCGACAGCCCAATGTGTTTCAGGTCTTCATCAGTTGCATATTTCACGTGGGCAGCATTTGTAATTTTCAGTTCGTGTCTGCAAAAATATTTTAGTATTTTTATTAGTGCGACAATAAAATGTTTTTTTAGACTTACTTGATTGCATTGTAATAATGTTGCAGCTCCGCTTCGGTTAGGAATTCATACAAATCAATTTGCGGGCATTCTGGAAAAATTGGAAAAAATTCTATTTTTATATAAAATTTCTTAAACTGGGGCATTAAGTGATATTAGACTCCATTCATATATATGTACACATGGAGGCTGACGTATGTATGTCTATTTTAATTGCAAGAAAGCACCAGTTGGTTGCAACTTTACGAGCCTGTTTGCAATAGCCACACAAATGGACAAAAAAAAGTATTCTTGCTTCAACCAAAGCAAACAACAAAAGCATTCGTTTGGCCATACGCCCGCGTATATCCGTTCCATCTGCCCATGGAGACAAAAATCATTTCTTTTTTTTACTCGTTCGGTTTTTTGTTGCTTTTATTATTATCATTGCCTGCATGCCGCATGTGGGTGTGCAGTGGGAGCGCGCAACAAAAGTCAAGCTGTAGCACAATCTAGCATATGCTAGGCCGGCTGTCATGGCTACGGTGAATGCTTTGCTTTTTAGTGTTGGCGCTGCTGCCATTGCTGTTGTTGTTTGCTGCGAAAGTTGCTCTGGCCTAGTTTATCAGCAATGCCACACACATTCTACAATTTATTGTTCGCTGTGGGAATGACTTAAAAATAGCCAGTGGCGCTTATTCCGAAATATTTCATAGCATAGTATAACGAACGAAAGTGGTAGCAGAGCCCTTGCAGACTTGTTTGCTTACTGTTTGTCCGTTCGTCCCGCCGTGAGTCTCTGCCTCACGTACAGATGCCGAACATAATTACTTATCACACTTGAAATGAGCTGACTCAACCCTCTGTCATCCGGTCTGTTGGTAGATTATTAGTACAGTAGTTGTTTTTGCATTTTCATATGGACTCTGAAGTAGCGACTGCAACTCACATTGCACTCTACTTCACAGCTAGTTCACCCTGAACTATTGTCCGTGAATTCGCCAAAATCGATTCGAGTTAGTCTTTTTAACATTAAAACGGTGAGTGCAAAAATACAACATAACTCTTCAACGCTTTTGTAGAAAGAGCACGATGGTGACGAACAAACACCGTCGCAAAGGCATCAAATTGCAAATGCCTTTGAAACCAGAAATTTACTTAAATTCTTTTCATTTTGCATGGAAAGCATTTTTAATGTCTGTAATTTTCGCATTCACGAAATTTTTCCTTTGTTGCTCTGCTCCATTTATGTTCTGCTTACCCATTGTTGCTGCTGCTTTTGTTGTTGTTGTTGTTGCATTTAAGGAAGCTCTGGTGCTGCAAGTTCCGTCGACAAAAACTCTCCTCCCCTCCCCTCACAGATGTTGGTGTTTGCTGCTACCAGAAATAATCGGCAGCGACGCTTGCTGCTCCGACTAAAATCTCTGCCACTATTCTGCTTAGTATCTCCAATTTAGTGCGAAAGGTCTCAATCATTTCCTAAGACACACTTTATCACTTTACTTTTGATTTATGTGACACACAAATGCAATTTGCAATTTAATATACACATTTTCTCAATTAGTACATCAATTGTGAAGACCTTTTATCAACTTTTTCCGCGGTGCACTTGAAACACGAAGCACACTCTGAAACACAAGTAGACAAATGAAAACGAAAACGAATATATAAAAACAGTCGTAAAGTGTGGCCATACTGATTGACGAATTCTGCTGGACAGCACTAACACTAGGTTCAATACTCTGATTGGTATTTCTGGTACCTTAATCAGATAAATTGCAAGGTAGCGTAGCTTCTGATATATGCATAAAATGTTTTGTCTTATGTATTACATACAGTAGTAAATTTATTAATACGAATGCACACACAATATTACTACTGGTGTACTGTGTACTTATGTAATAATTATTTCGGCGGAATAATTATTTCTGGCCTATATTTTTTAAATAACACTCGTGTTTCTCCATTCCCCACAACTTTAGTGTAACTTACGGTTGGTGACGCATAGCTGGGGATTACCATGTTCGGATTTGTTATTTGAATTTACTCCAACATGTATCTTGAATTAAAGCTTATGATATAGACTACAAACAGTTCGATAAACAATTCCAATTACAAAAAATATTTTCAAGGAAATAATTATACATTTTTTAATAGTTTTCCGAAATTTCTATTTGCGGTACATCGATATATCCGGGACGCACCCAAAAACTTGCGTACTGCCCATTACTATGAGTCATTAATTAGCATACGCATACTTATATTGTTTTTATTTTAATATTTTCGTACTCCTTTCCATCAAAGACTCACTTTCAACTTGCTAATAGAATACATTTTATCATTCTTGATATCCAATTACCAAATTCAAACAAACAAAATACATTTAAATGTTGTTATTGCTCTAGCACCTTCTATGTCACCTTCTATGTTATTGCCTTGGCATTTCCACTTTAAAAAACTGGCAGCACCGCATTTGTTTTCATTCGCTACGAATTGACGTTTTAATTGTAAACAAACCACCCTCACACGTTTTAGCGCTTACGTTTTTATTAATTGGTTGTTGAACTGAAAATTAAAAGTTTTTGTGAAGGAAGTTATCTTTCAAATCTGCAGAATGTCGAAAGATTATAACTCGCGTAAATTGGAGCGCAAACAGCGCAGGTGTGAGGCAATAATACGTGCCGACTTTGGCATTGAGAGTAGTGCATCGCCTACATGCTTTCTTGCTATCTTGAATGCCGGTCTCTCCACAGGGCTCACAGAGGAGGCTGTGTTATGTGCTGCAGTTCAACACGGTTCCGTCCAGCAGGTAATAATGTTGCCAAATAAATCTTACTGCTTTCTGGAATGCAGCAGTGCGAATGCAGCGGAGCAAATCTATAAGAATATGCACGGCCAGGCAGGTTTGGAACAACGTGGTGGTGTTGCCTATTTGTCATATTTCAAATGCTTACCCGCATGCAGCAAGGAAAATATCTGGGATAAGCCACCACCGGAAGGACTGGTTTTGCTGCAGGATTTTGTGACAGATCATGAGGAAAAAATATTGTTGAAAGCTATTGCAGCCGAAGAATCCGAACAAAACGACTTAAAACATCGGCGCGTTAAACACTTTGGGTATCAGTTCATATATGGCGAAAATAACGTTGATATTTCTAAACCACTGAATGAGAAAATACCAAAAGCGTGCGATATACTCTGGCCACGTTTAAAATCAGAGATGGTTAGGCTGGGCCTACCGACATTGGAGTGGGAGGTGCCTGATCAATTGACTGTTAATATCTATGAACCTGGTCAGGGAATCCCACCGCATGTGGACACTCATAGTGCATTTCTCGATCCTATACTCGCGTTGTCGCTTTCAGGTGAAGTGGTTATGGATTTTCGGCGTTGCGTTGAGCGAAAGTCACTAACATTGTTGCGGCGCTCAATGCTGATAATGTCAGGTGCGTCGCGATACGATTGGACGCATGGCATTACTCCACGTACGCTGGATGTCGTGCCTTCGGAGACGGGTTTAACAGTGAAAGCGCGAACACGACGCATCTCACTCACATTTCGACGACTGCGACGCGGACCATGTGACTGTGCATTTCCAACGCTATGTGATACGCGTTTGAATGCAAAAAGCAATGCAGAATCTGTTATAACTGATGCGGTAGCTGTGTGCCTGGAGGAGCTGAACGTACACAGTGTTTATGAGCGCATCGCACCACACTTTAGTGAAACTCGTCATACACCTTGGCCGCGAGTTGCCGAGTTCTTACGCAGCTTTCCGACGGGTTCTGTATTGCTTGATGTCGGTTGTGGTAATGGGAAATATTTACAATGCAACGGCGATGCTTTAAATATCGGTTGCGACCGCAGTAAAGGTCTGCTTAGTGCATGTTTGATGCGTGCTAAAGCTGCCAACGAAAGCAGCAATGCGTGTTTGCCAAGTGCATTTCGATGCGATTGCTTGCAGGTACCTGTGCGCACACAATCTGTGGATGGGTGCATCAGCATTGCGGTAATACATCATTTAGCTACTGCCGAACGCCGTTTGGCGGCCGTACAGGAAATGGCGAGGCTGCTGCGTCCAGGTGGACGCGCACTTATATATGTTTGGGCGAAGGATCAACGTGCCAATAACAAGAAATCAGCCTATTTACTGCAAAACAAAGCGCTGAACAAAAATAAAAGTACTGTAGAACAACAACGACAGCGCGCAGCAGTGGAACTGCAGCAGCAGCAGCAACAGCAACAAGAACAACAGTTGCAGGAATCGGCGGTGCCTGGCGCATTTCAACTGCCCGTACACACAAATCGCACCGAATTTATGCAACAGGATGTGCTCGTGCCATGGAAGCTAAAAGCTGGCCGAACAACGGGAAAAGATAACATTGACGAACTGGGAACTGCCGCATTGCCAAGTACGTACTTGCGGTACTATCACGTTTTCGAAACTGGCGAATTGGAGGCAATGGTGGCGCTTGTACCAGAGGTAGAACTGCTCCAAACCTATTATGATCAAGGCAATCATTGCGCGATTTTCGTAAGACGATGACATGGAAGAAAACGCAATAAATCATATTTACTTTATTGTATTTTAATTTTAATTCCCATTAATTTTATTACAATTCTAATCTAGTAACCCAATGACGGGTCACTAAATAATATATATGTAAGTACATATTAATATTTCATAAGCAAAAGTAATTGTTTTGTAATAAGTCAATTAACATCTAGACATTGTGAAATAATCGTATTTGCAATTGACATTTGATTAATTACTTAAAATCGTGTTTCGGTAGTAAATAATTTGTATAACCGTTACAATTACATTTTCTTAAGACCAATTATTTTTTCTCAAACTAATTACTAACTATATATTAGTTTTTAAAACAGTAACTACTGCGTGAATTCTTAAATGATATTTAATTTTTATTCCTATTTTCAAATTCTTGCAATAAATTCAATGTGAAATACATTTTTGTGTATGTACATATGTAAATATCAAAATATTGGTTTCGTTTCATGCTTTGGCTCGGATGAACTTAGACAACGTGTCAACTAATGTGAAACGGTAAATTGGTATTGTTTGTGGTATTTTCAATTAAGACACTAATTCCTTCAAAAACCGATAGATTTTTAACTGAAGAACAAACTTTCACGTAAAACCATAGGTAACTTATGTATGTATGTATATATGTATGTTTATAAAAAATAGATTTGTGTGAATATGAAATATGAATCTGTGTATGAAATATGTTAGTACTTATTTTTTGGGATCATATAATAAGTATAATAATTTAATTAAATACTAAATTTTCTGTGTAGGTAATTAATTTACACTAAAGTGCTAAATGAATTGTCAGTTTTATCCAAAAATTTTGAATTCAATATTCAACAGTCAAAACATATTTTTAAAAAGCTTTTAAGATGTTTGTTTTAATATCAGGGTAAAAACATGTAAATTCATTTACCAATTAAGGGCAAAAAGTATTGTCTTAAATAATTTGCTATAAATATTTTATGGCATGAATTTACTTTTTTTGCTTGTACAAATTTTCGCGTTATTGAAACCCATCTATGAGGTCAAAGTTTAATTCAGTTAATATAACAAAATCATCATTTTTTAACATCTTCAAATAACTAAAAAAAACTGCTTACGTCTGCTCCTTTTTTGAATTTGAATTACTTACAATTCTTTATACGAGTAACCAAATATTTTAATATTATATAATTTTACATTTAAAATATTTTTACAAAGGTTATGTTGGACATGAGTAAAGCTATTTGGATAATTGTGGGTTCATTGATTTATTCTGCATACATAGCTTACAAATATACCATATGTAAATGTATCTATGTACTCATAAAATACTTGCAAAATTTTTAAAATGACACATTTATTATATATTTGTTATTAATTTGAGTGTTTAACTATTCGTTGAATAACTAAGAGACGGCTTTGTTATTGTTATATTTTACATTTATCATCTGAAAACAAATACGCAATTATTAAAAAATTGCGTAAAATAGAAAAAATTAAAAAAAAAAAAAAGAAAATTTATATATAATAATAATATATAAAATGCAAGAAAATAAAATAAAATAATACATTTTGTAGCTGAAGTTATTAATAAAATTTTTTTTTCTTGGACTTGTATTTATAAAACTTGTAAACTCTTAATTACGATATTAATATGCTGAAACGCACATTTTTACAGTGAATTGACAAATTCGCTTATACTCGTACCGATTGCATTATATTATACAAAATTGAGTATACTCTTGAGCTTAAGAAACACAAACTCAGAAAAATAAAAAAGGAGGTCCCGATCGCTCCTTTGAGTATATTACCGCGAGTATGCAAAAGGCTTACTACTTTGGTAGTCCACCTATCCGCTAGCATGCGCGCTTGTGGTACGATTTTGTTCATTAACCCGGGCGGTTGTTGTTGTTCTTGTAGCAGCATAAACATTCAAAATACCTACATAGGGGGAATGCTGCTGGAGTGACAGTCAGGGTCGTTTCGGTAAATGTGGAAACGATCTAATAAATTGCATAACATGGATAATTGTACTAATCCTGGTCTAACATGGATTGTTTTTGTTTCGAGTCACAGCAGCTTTGTTAGTCTGCCCTGGCATTATTTAATAACTCGTGGCTCAAGAACGTCTTTAAATTGTACATATATTAAATCCACCTTACGATTATGGGTTACGATTTCCCCACAAGCTCTTAGTTAGGCAAGAGAGATCCAGCTTTTTCATAGTGGATGCCTTTCGTCAAGGTCGATGAGTAAGGTTGCCGTTACCCCCACAGTCGGTTCTACGTTACTGGAAGGTTCTTGGTTCTTGGCAAGTAGGAATGAGTATTCGCCGCGCCGTATTTCTGTTTTAAGTCGTAATTTGCGATTAACCAGCAACAAATCATGCCCGCCCATAATCTATCTTGAATATTTGAGCAAATGATCGGTCGATTGCGTTGGAAAATTAAAGTGGTGACGCACTTCGCTTTTTCGGACTTTGTAATTCTAATTGGCGTTAAAAAACTGGCAGAAGGAAAACACGACTCTGTTGAACTCGGCTAAAGCGCCACACAGGGAAAAGGAGAACCCAGGCAGAATTTGGTAAAGCTTCTTTTTTTATATTAATAATTTCGGCTGCCCCCAGATGAGAATAAACTTTAAGGAAACTCTTTATTTTTTATTTTCATTATCAGTAACTATTTCTTAAGCTCAAGTGCCCACTGCATATCATAAGTGTTAATGCACACGATTTTACAGGACCCATTAAAGTAAATATTTAGTTAGATTTGTATGAGTACATTAGAGTTTCATGTATTTTAGGTAGTGCAGTTTCATTTTTTAGTACCTATAACTTTCGGGCCTTTAGATCGCTAAAGAAGTCAATAAAATATTCAATTTCAAAAATATGTATTTTTGGTCTAGATGGATTCGCTGTATGTGTGTAAACTTACAGGTAGGCATTAATCTAATGTATGTATTGTACTATATGTAAACATACACAGCTGCGGTCAAAAAAATGAGTATCGCTTTTTCCATACCATTTTTGAAGGGAAATTCCTTAGGCGTCGTTGGACGAGCGAGAATGGGGAGTAAAATTTCATGGCCATGCAACGTTTTGGGCATTTTCGTTCCGCGAGAGAGAAAAAAGATATAACGTAAGGGAGAAAAGGAGAGAGAGAGCTATATCTTATATATATCTTAGATACATTTTAGGCTATTTTTCCTGAGTTTTTCCTTGTGGTTGCTAATTTCTAGTGAGAAATAACACTGCCTACTTTTTGGCGCTTGGTTGTTGGAGCAAACTTGCAGGAAATCTATTTTTGGTGCCTACTTTTTGGCGTTATATTTCCTTGGTGCCTACTATTTGGGGCGTTTTTGTCCCAATTTTGTTGGCCTTTTTTTGGTGCCTACTTTTTGACGCTTATTTCCGTTTCCTGGTAAGTGCTTGTGCGTACTATAAGTGCCGTTGCTGCGGTGCTAGAATCGCTGCGTTTGTGGCGGTCATAAACGCTCGGAGTAGTGCGCGTTGTTGCCACGGTTTGTGTCCAGCGTTGACCTACACCGGTCGACCCTTCTCCGTTCTTTGTAAATTTTGTCTATTTGTATTCTTTGCAAATATTCTGAATTTATTTAGATATATATTCTTTCTCTCTCTCTCTCATTCTCTCTCAGGTCTCTCCCTCTTTCTTTGTCTGCCTTGAAAGTTTCACTTCTGTTATGTGTTCTACACTACACGCACTTTTTTTGTTTTAATGGCATCTATTGTAAGATGATCACGTCAGTTTGTGTGACGGTTACCTAATTCAGAGACTTCAACTCCAAATTAATACGTAAATTATCAAAGGGTTAAAGGGTAAAGCGTAAAAGGTCAAGTCGGACCAATTAACTGTTTCAAGAGGTCAAGAAGGAACGAATTTGATATAAACAGGGCTCAGCTGACACGGGAATGGAACTTTGCTTGATTTCTCACTTCTAGAAGTTTCACACTTTTCCCTACAAAGTCCAGAAGTTCCGGAGTTAATGATATTACGTCTTGGATGCAAATCGTATTTTTCTAGCGTGACTCAGCAATTCAATTTCCATTGTTTGAAGGATGGAAATTAAGCACCATGCGAGTTAAAGCTGGGCTATGTCAGACGGCGTTATTTGATGTACCCATAGCTGCTTCAACGGTGAAAAGCTAATCCAAACCTGAAAATACTGCAATGGGAAGTGTAGGAAGTGAAACCCGTCGGATAGCCCAGACAAAGCAAAGAAATCCATTATTTTCTCGGTAGATGGCTGTAGTGATCTATATCTCGTAAAGTATCGATCAAACAATATAAAGTTTCTGCTCGTTGCCAAGGTGATACTAAAAAAAATCGTTTGCTGTTTTCTGTTTGTTTCATTCAATTGTGAGTTACAGGGTGTTAGCAAAGGATGTCAACAAAGAGAAAATTCGGTACATTTCACAGTTTTTCTTTGATAAAGGCGAAAATGTAAGCCACTAATTATGCGCCATTTTGGTTTCGTCGATTCCGTTCAGACATTTTTGATGTTAAAGAAAATGTCGGTAATCTTGATAAAATCACAGAAATAATCGAAGTTGACCGGCAGTAGTCGTAGCATCGCCCAGATGCTGAAGATCGACCATAAGACAGTTTTAAACCATTTGCGAAAAATTTTTACTCAAAAATAATGGATTTCTATTTTCTCCAAACTAACGCAAGAAATAGGATTCAAACATATCTACAAGACGGGTTTGGTTTGCGGTTCCCAAGTTGAGGGGAAGGCTAGAGCAGCTAATCAAAACTCCAGGGACCAACACTTCTCTCGGAAATACTGCTCGACTAGATTCAAAGCGCTACATAACGATTTTCGTAGGAGCTTAGTAGATCAGGATATAGTCGAGGTCATTCAGCATCTTCTACGTCCATGTCAAAAAAATACATACAATATCCAGGGACCTCTTTCTTTGGTATCGGGATGGTTGAAGGGTATGTTTTAAAAGGATATGCAGGGATCAGGCTGTGATATTTTTTGGTTTTTCGCTGAATATACAGTAGCGCGCATAAATAAGCGCATGATGATTTTTTTAATATTTACAAAGTTTTTCAAGCAAAAATTTGTTATAATTTTTTTTTTTTGCTTTCAAAATATTGTTTATTCTTCAGTCCATTGAATTTTCGTATAATAAAGCGCAAGTTTTAAACGGCTAAAATATTGTTTTTTTCATTTCATTTCATTTCAATTTATAAAAACTGGAGTTGATTCATTTTAATTTTTCTTGTAAATGGTCTTGTGTATTTTGTTGCATTGGAAATTAATTTTTATACAGAATAAAGTGCAATATGTCGTCAGAAAGAAAAAAATTATAACAAATCCGAACGATATTTTAGGCGCTTAACTCAATGGGCTGTCAACCGCATACTCGAAATTTTTCTAAAAATTCATATTTAAAGGTTTAAAGTTTTCATGATAATGTTTGGAATTTTTTTACTTTTCGTATCAAGTTTGAAAGTTTCATTAATGTAATTCTGGTTAAAGACTGAACAATATTAAAAACAAAAAAATTATATACAAAAAAGTTTACTAACAAATAATCATGCATTCAGTTATGCTCGCTACTGCACAAGTAGGTTTTATTATTTTGACGGCAGCTGTATATATACATTTTTTAATACATTATATTTAGTTGAAAATCAAATCCTTCAGTGGCGTGTTGATATTCTGGGTCTCTAGATTTTTTATGCTCATAAGTATGTGCATACGAGCATCTAGCGCATATACATGCGAATATATGATTTTTACTATTGTATGTATGTAGATACATATGTAATAGAGAGAGTAAAGCTTATACCATATTTTCATTTACATTTCCGTATATGTATGTATACATTTATATAAATATACCTATGTGCCATTAAGGGCCTGATTAGGTCGCTAGTTTCGTTAATACATGTAGACGCATATTGTTTACCAAACATATATACTTATATATGTATAAGTGTGTATGAAGTCGATTTTGATGCAGGGTCCTATTCGGCTTCTAACGATTAAACGATTCAAGTTGAAATAAAAGAGTGATTCGGATGAAAAATTCTATCTATTTCTACATTTCTAGGTAAATGTAAGTGTATACATGTATTAGTGTGCATGTGTAAAACCTATTTACACTTATAATGATTTTTGAAATGCTTGAGCTTTGAATTTGGCCTGCCTTTCGAACCCTGACATTCCAATAAATTCCTCTGTTAGTACGAATATGCATACGTACATATTTATGTGCTTATTAAACTATTGGGATTCTTACAAATTTACATACACATACATACATGAAACGTATATTTAGTTTTATATTTTAATCTTACACTTGATTAGTTACGTTTCTAATTTGGTTGAAATTACCTTAGAACTCTTGCTACGTGCTAAGTAATATGTATGTTTATAGTCTGGCCTACATTTATGTTATAGGTATTTGTCTATGTAGTTGTAATAAAAGGTTCCAAGTCCGTAATGTACAACACAAACAGATTAGACTGTCTGCGTTGCCAGATTTGTTCAGGTTGCCATTATGTTCCTCGTGTCTCTGTACATTTCTGATATGCTCCAGTTGCTTTTGTTTTACTTTTGTGCTGATTCCTAATTACTGTTGTATAATTTTTACTTATTTTTTGTTTCATTGTGCTTTCTTTTTAACCTATACATAGAAACCAATTCTGCAGATCATTCTGGACAAGGATGCTCTTATCTATAAAACTTTGGGAAAAAAAACTCAAACACCAATTTTTGAATATTCAAAAGTTCTTTCAAAAATCCGCAGTCAGATTGTCTCAAATGGGTTTAAAAGTATAAATTCAAATCTTCTTATCATGCAACTTCAAACAATTATGTATTATAACCCTTAACGATACATCGGGACTCATTTTTAACTTAAGTTTTCACAGGTAGAGTGGCACATTTTAGATGAGCACGCATTTCAGAAATTTTCATCTCGCTGATTCAAATATAAAATTTGTTGGTTGGACTGTATTTTGAATTACTTCCTATATTCAACACGTTTCGATAAACCTTTTTTGGATACTCATACAAATGAGAACCGGAGTTAAAAATTTGAAAATAAATCCGAAACCATAAATAACGAAATTCTCGCAAGTTTCATTGAATATATTAAAACAACAAAATTTGTCGGCCAGAAGGATTCGATTTATAAAGTTATAAAAAAGTAGTACGCCGCACACTGGGGATTTTGCGGAAAAAAGTCAAATTTGCAACATACCACCTACGCAATGTTTAATGGTATTTCTAAATTCCTGAATAGAACCAACAATAAAATCAAAAATAATTACTAAACTCCGACTTACAGTTTTTTTTTATAGATATGTCGAAAGTATAATTTTTTTATAGTATTGAACTGACCAAGAAAAAACTTCAAAGCCCAAGGTGGTTTTTTTTCTTTTTGCTTGAGCCGACTTCCAATTTTTTATTTTTCATTTAGGGTACGATATTTTTATATATTTTAGCCGGAAGAACAAAGGCTATAAAGCATTTGATTATCTATTTATAATTAATTTTACGAAAAAAAAAAATCATATTCCTTCATATTCTTGGATCTGCAAGTTGAGCTACATTTACCTACGGTCAGAAACTAGTATCAACGTGTTGCTTAATAACGTCTCTTTCAGTTTTAATCAATTGCAGGTGCCACCAGGCGCCACTGATTATTTTTTGGCAATGATAATAACTAAACGCTTTCTAGTGTGTGCATAATTATAACGAAACACTTTTAATTTTGTTTTGACATTTTGAGGGTAATTCAGAATTATGAACTTACATGTATCCTGTGCGTAAATATTTGCTGGCTTATATTAATAAAAAAAAAAAAAAATTAAAATTTATGAATTAAAAAAAAAAAAAAAATTTTTAATTTTTTTAAAAAGTAGTTTTTAGACATGTTCTTTTCATACACAAATATATACAACTTCGTTAGTAGTAAAAATGTAAATATTTTTTGGGATGTATACTTTTTTCCGCATCTCTGTACAAAAATCCCCAGTGTGCGCCGGCTGTTATTCACACCAACTAAGAATATTGAGTACTCTTCTGGATGAAGATGTAAAACGATTCTGAATTTGATCTGAATGAAGTTTCTTAGCAACTCATTTAATGCTACATAGTAGAAAACTCCATTTATTTGTTAACTGATAAAAGAGAGAGCTAAAATGGAGACCACATAAATTAAATGATTATGGGCCTTTGTGTATTATTGATCCATCCCGAGCACAACATATTTTTTTTGGAAAGAGTGATGGGAATAGGAATGATTGGCAAAATATATTGAATGAGAAGTTCACTAATCCTGTGCGGTTCTTTACTATTTATTCTATTAGGATTTCTAAACCTCATTTGTGAATGGTAATACACTAAAGAGCCAGATAGGAAAATTTAAATTATGGAACTTTCATTGGGGCGCACAGGACAAGTGAATAAACCTATATCAGCATTTTCTGGCCCAGGGTCTGCAGATAGTTAAATGTGTATTTTTGCAATAAACAATTAGTATTTTATTTAATGATGCATTGTAGCCATTGGATAACTATTTTTCATTCGTGATGACATATCTTCTTGGTTACTTGTATGATTGTAGCAGGATGGGTGATAAAAAATATGCCATTTGTATATTAGCTCATTTGGTATTCACGCATTCATTCGGTGCTTACAACTTTCATTTGCAACTCGATTAACATTACTCAAATTGATACCTTTCAAGGATAGTCCCTTTTGGATCATTACCACATCTGTAGACAGTCAAACTTCTGTAACTCGAAAGAGTATTATCTAGTGAAAATGTTCAACTTTTAGAGACTTCGAGTTATAGAATATAACTTTTGTTTAACACGTTGTCTCAGATTAGACCTTATCGTTGGCTTTCGAGCGTCTCACCTAATATTTGCAAAAAAATTATGAAATTTTCCAGTTCCAGTTCCATCATTCAGGGCATGGGACATATAAAAACTGTTAGAAAATCGAAAACAAATTCATACCAACAAGCAGATCGTGAACTAAATACTCAGAAATTAATTAATACTACTTTCACAGCGTTTTCTACCAAGAAAAAAATACACTGTTTGGGCTCTAGTAAAGATTTCCCATAAATCCGCTTGGCACCCAATTTGTGTGTGACAGAGAGAGAGATTACCTCACATTATATAAGATAAATCTTAGTTCAGAGAAGTAGGTTCATTCTACATATATACATACATACTCGTTGCATTGAATAAAAATAATCAGAAATTAGTGACTGAAAACCTACTTCCTTTGGAGTTTCTCTTAAAAAGAGATTCTAATTTGTTCAAAGCCTTATAGTCATCATCAGTGGCAGTGCCATTCATTTTAAAATAGATATATATTAAAGCTTCCCAAGCAATCTTTTACAGCGTCATTGCAAGGCTGGTGAATAATTTCCTCCACTGAACCCTCATCATCCCATTCCATTTTGCTCAAACCTAAATCTGCTGTCCATTCTAAATAATTCGACTTAGAGAACTAATGGAACTAAAATTCGGTGCATATTACTCTCTAAACGCTTTTATATATATAGGTACACAGTAGAAACTCGATACTTTCACGCCTCTATACTTGTAGTATATTATTACTTCCGTACTCAGTACTTGCAACATTAGAAAATTGTTACCTCGATACTTGCAACATTTTTTTGTTTGTCTTTCTCTTTTCCTCCTTTCTGAGAATAAAAGTCGTGAAAGTACCGTCGATGTCATTCTGGTAATGACATTTTTTGAATTGAAATTAGGAGAACTACCGTCTAATTCATTTCCTGATGAAATTACAGTTTCGCGTTAACTTTTGCATGGTGAGGTCTCAAAATGGCAAAGAGAAAATTTATGCTGCTTACAATAAAAGAAAAAGCTGACATTTGAACAAATTAAATGCGTGAATTTCCATTAATGCATTAGATAAAAACTTTTACGTGCATAGAGCAACAATTTTACTCGTATTAAAGCAAAAAATGAGCAGTCAATAAAGAAGTTTGTTACGCGATCTGATTCCAGTCCAAGTAAAAGGAAAACTCTTAAGATTTCTGAGATCCCAAAAATGGAAAAGGCGTTGTCCCATTGATTTGCGGATCAAAAGGTCAAAAACTTACCAATTACAAGTGGTATACTAAAATAGAAAGGCGAAATTCAGGGAAAACCTGGAGGCTTTCACGCTAGTAATGGTTAAGTTGCAAACTTTAAAAAGAGGCATGGAATATGATGACTAAAAATTTGGAGACCAAAATTATTAATTCAAGTCAAACATTTTTAGATAAATTTAACAAAACAATAATGGATTTAAGTTTGACAAAAGAGCAGATACATCTACAATGCCGATGAGTCTGGCTTATTTAGGAAGCTCTTACCCGATAAAACTCTTGTGCGCTCGAAAGAAGCCTCGGCTCCGAAGCGTAAGATCAGTGAGCAGAGAATAACGTTCCTTGCTTGTACAAAAGCTGCTGGAAATTATAAAGTAAAAATTGGTTGTTGGGAAATCGGCGAATCTGCGTTCATTCCAAAACTTTACTGAAGAGCCTGTTGTCTAAAAGGAAATAAAAGTGCTGGAATGACCTTAGCTTTATTTAAGGAATACTTTCACAGAACATTTATTCCATTTGTCAAAACAAAGAATTGTGTTTTAATTAAAAATTGCTTAAATAAACCGGTAAAAGAGTTCCTTAGTGCGCAATATCTTCCTAAAAAAGCACTTCTTATTGACAATGCTCAATGTCATCCGAAAGAAGACGAGTTAAAGATCTAAAATGCCAAATTTGCTTTTTGAATCGGCTATAAAAAAAAAACTAATCAATATTTTTGGGGGCATGCCAAATTTGCTTTTTGAGTGCGGAGTCACACTGTGCGTTTTCACCGGAGCGGTTGAAATGCATGCGTTTTCACCGCACCGGATCGACATGTCACACTGTACGGTCAGTCAGCGTCAATCTGCGTCAGTCTGCTGCATTCTGTAAGCACAACAAGATGTCCCGGAAAATTTTGAGAAAAAAAAAATTGCAATTTCGCTATTGGAAGCGGAAGGATTATTGAGAGAGCCAGTGAATCGCCAACACTGGGCCCATCCATTCTTTTCTCATCGTGAATCAACTGAGAAATTTCGACGGTTTTTCGAAAATATTCGCCAACTTCTATCCACGCTTTTTCTCTTGCATTCTTATCACTATATTCTTTTGCACTTTTATCCCAAAGGGCCGGCTTTTCTTGAATGCAATTTATAAATTTATCCGTATCGAACATGATTGCAAAACGCTGCGTTTGAACCGCACAGTGTGACGGTATTCGTAAGAATACTTGTGTCGTCGATGTCTTCCGGTCTTGCGGTCAAGCCGCATCGCCGCAGCAAGTTGCGGCAACCGTCCGGTAGGTGCGGCGACAACGCATAGTGGGACAACTGTCATACAAACGCGTACGTCATTGCCATCCTTTCGCGCCGGAGCGTTTTCAACGCTCCGGTGAAAACGCACAGTGTGACTCCGCACTGAATCGGCTATAAAAAAAAAACTAATCAATATTTTTTCAAACTTTTTTTTTTATTTTGAAGATTGAACATTGTCATTTATGAATGAAAAATAATATCGTTCAAATGACTGCCACGACTGGCTTTATAGTAGGCCATTCGATCAACCCAATTTTTAAGCACATTTTCGATTGTTTCGAAGAAGACTCACCACTTTGGAAATAGGTTTTCAATATTTCCCAATTTTATTCAAGCGTAAAGCGTCCTCTTTCGTAAATGTCAAACCTTTGAGTAAATTATGAACACATTTGACATGTCATTTGTGTTACCATTCTCAAAAAAATAGGTGGCACAAAAAGCAAACGCTATATGGCCCACCCTGTACTCTATTTGGGTGTTCGGCCAAGCTCCTCCTCCTATTTGTGATAAATGGTTTTTTATGAGGACCTTCTTCATGGCAGATATACACTCGGTTGTTTTCCATTGCCTGTCGAGAAGCAACTGCCATTAGAAAATATTTGTTCTATTAATTGGTGTTCCATGCTCGGGATTTTGAGCCTGTGCACTTCCGAATGGTAGTCACGCACCAACTCATTTGGCTACGGCGTCCGCCACGCTATTGTCATTCGATTTAGTTTGAGTTAAAGAAAGTTCGAGTTGTAGAAAGTTCGAGTTATGGAAGTTTGACTGTACATATAGTATACTTTGTAGTTATATTTACAATATATATTTTATTATTTTCAATACATATGAGTAAAAACTTCACACACACACATATGTAAATACGACTATATTTAACACCTATTTTAGTACACATCTTTTAAAAAAACTAGTTGCTACAATGAGTTTGGATTCGAGAAATAAGTGAAGGCAATTCGAAAACCTACATTTTAAACTCCCTAATTTGTATGCACACACACACACGCATCCATAAGATTTTTTACTTGCTGTTTTTGCTTTTACTTGTTCGATCTCTTATTAAGTTTTACTGTTACCTTATTCTAATTTGCTGGTTTGTTGTTGGCTTTACATACGTGTACATACATATATACATGCAGTACTTACATAGGCATGATTTTATTTACATATGTATGTATGTATTACACTAATAGATAAATAGGTATTAGAGACAAACAAAAAAATTAAATCGCAATATTTACGTTATTTTTAATATTAAAGCTTGAAAGTTCTCAAGTGCCTTGTTAAAGCTTTTTGCCCATCTTCCAATGGCTCGGGTTATAATTTAAGTACTAGTAACTAGTAAAGCCTTCTCCAATAGGGACGGGTCATGTTGACAGCTGTCATATTTCACACTGATTTCTATAAACAGAAGGTCATCGAGGTACAACTACTTCTTAAATTTATTACCCATAGAATTATCCAATTCTAGATACATAGCTATTCAACTGGAAAATTAATTTTTACTTAAATAATATTAGCGTAATTTTTTGTGTTTATATATTTTACTTAATATAAGTCTATAATTGTCTAATCTGTTTGTAAGAATTAAATTCATGAATAAATGAAGTGAATTCAATTTCGTTAGTACTTCACACACATGGCTTGTTTTATACCATCTCAACAGCGACCCGCCCTAATTGGACAACCCTTTAATAAGACTTTACAGTTTTAGTAATAACAGACGTAATAATTGTTAGTTTTTCTAATATTTTTTAACGGTTTATCAGTATTTACGAGTAGTTCAGTCAATTTTGAGATTTTGTTTTGTATAGATTTCATTGAAGGCATATCCCATTAGTTGAGATTACCCCGAGGTTGTGCCAATTATAGCCGAAACATTTGCAAGTTGTGAGTTAAAATCGTGAGCTTGAAGTTAGGAAGAATATAGGACAGAAATTTGTTTGTTTTCCATTACAGACAGGCGCGCATATTTCATATGCAATACATACATATAAGTTCCGCTTCGCCCTCAAATCTTATCAAACTAATCGTCTACCAACCGCCGCCTGCTTCAGTCCTCTTATTAACATTTCTCTCCTACCTTTCATGCCATTGCTGCTTTCACTTTACTTACTTAAATAAATGTTTCGGCTGCCATTTGTTACAAACACTCCGTTGTCGGTTGTGGTAACGGCTTTTCGTGTGGTGGCGATGGTCCCGACACCGATACCATTGGCAGAGCCGTGATCTTTGGTCGTGCATTTTTTACCGGGAGCGATTTCGGGCTTGGGTGTGGTGAAACGGACGCGGTTGAGGAGCGTTGGCGCACCAGCGTACGCTGGCGACTAGTGCTGACAATTTCCGGCAACATTGCCGTGGCAGCGATAGTTGGTACGAGCACTAGCTCCTCAACGGTATCGGTGGAGTCTCGCGAGACAGAACTTTTCGTTGGCATGCCTGCAAATGTATTTGGACGCTGTCGCCTCTCCCCGTTGGGTAGCGCGACGATGGCCGCATTTGTTTTGTTTACTTTGACGCTGATGGTGTCATTGTGCAGCTCATCTTTGATATGCGAAGGTGGAGTTTCTAATGAGATGCTGCCCACTACTACGTTCGTTGCGGACATTGAAGCCGCTGCCGCCGCTGAGGTCGACGGGTGATCGCAGTTGGTGTTGGTAGTGAGCACGGATAGTGTATGTCATTCGGCACTACAGGCACCACTGAAATTGTTGGAGCTGCGACGGCATTCCCGCAGCTCAATGGCGCTACCGTTGCAATCGTCTTGTCTTCTATTCGGCGCGTTCGGATCGCTGTCATTATTTTCATCGGTGCACCATGATGGCTTATTATCCGAGAAGCTCTTCTGTGGGCAGAGCGAGTGTGAGACAAAAAAAGAAAAGGAAAAAAATGCATCAAATAGCAAACAAAAAAAAAAACACCATAGACTAAATTGGTTCTGTTAACTTACTTTGCGTTCATTGTCGGTAATATTTTCTGCGCTGCGCGCTTTCCGGCACAACACACTCTGCGAGCCGTGCCGACGCAGGAATTCAATGGAATCAAATCCTCTACCCTCGGACGACACAAAGATGGCTGAATTAATGCGACTACGTGTGCACCTTTCGGAAATGGACGCAGACCGCTCCTCGTGCATCATGTGAAAATGCTGAAAACAGAGACACAAGAACATTTCAATGTATGAGCGGACATTGTGTGGACGTGTTCTGACAGACGATTTACATGGAACGAAAACAAAGAAGAACATGACGCGTAGACTGACGACAAAAGCAAATGTTGCAACTGCTAACATTTATTGGACGTTTATTGAAAATTGAAATTCGTGCGATGACAAGAAATTTCAGCATTTTGAGTTTGCTTTTTTTCGTTTCTATACAAACAAACACTTCTAAAATAACGTACGCACACATGTTTAATAATTTCTAACAAAAAAAAAAAAGAGAAGAAAACAATTTGAAAAATTGGTGTAAAAACGGGTTAAGCAGGTGTGAGCATTTTAAATTAAAATGTTTTCTTCATTTTTTGTAGGTGTATATCAATGTGTATTAAGGCATGTACAACTGTGCTCGGTGCGATTTTCTCTTTGGCGTGTTTCACATTGATTTGTTCATCTATTATTTACAGTCTTACCAGAATTATTTTTTTTTTGCGTTAAAACTAATTTAAAACACCTATTTGTTTATAGCTGGCGCACGTTTTCTTTTTCTCACAATTTAGTCGCTTTCAAAATTTTATTATAATCTCATTCCATTCTGTGTTTTAATCGTTAAGTTTTTACTACTTATAAATTTTAGCACATTTCCTCTTTAGTTATGCAAATTGAGTACTCTTGACAATTTCTAAAATTATAGCTATGCTGAAGGACTATTTCGATGTCATTTCAAATGGCTACCACATGCCAAGAGTAGAAGGAAATGTGAGCGAGGTTTTGTGAAAATATTTCAAACGTCCCCAAAGTTAATGGTTGCAAAGACAGCTGGATGGACAGAAATGTGAATTTTATTTTTATGAGAGGTGGGAGTGATTTTTGTCAGATTTGAATAACTTTTAAAATAAACTTTTTTTCATAAAGCTAAATGCAATTTGTATGTCAAATGCTGTAGGAATTGTACTAAAGAAGTAAACTAAAAAAATTAAAAAAAGTATAATATTTGGAAAATGTTAAAGGTATTTAAAGCGAAAATATATTCGATCCTTTCTAACATGTTTACAATTTTTTTCACTTAAAACTTTTAAACTAAAAAAATTAAAAAAAGTATAATATTGGGAAAATGTAAAAGGTATTTAAAGCGAAAATTTATTCGATCCCTTCTAACATGTTTACAATTTTTTTCAAATTTTTTACAATTAAAAAAAAATATATAGAAATAAGTTTTTTTTTTAAATGGTTGAAAAAAAGCTATTTTTTATTGAAGCAAATCCTTCAGATTTTTTTATTAACAGCTGAGATTATGCTCAGCAATCCCTGCAAGTTTCATAGTGATATTCTTATAATTTTTGGGGTTATATTCAATTCACCAATTATGCCTATTGTAAACCTTTTTGTTACTCATGCAGCGAGCAGCAATATCCATCTCCACAGTTAAACAATGCCAAGCAGTAAGCAATTAACCTTTTTACACATGACGAGCGTGTGGTGTTTTTAAATTCGAAGAAAGTTAGTTTTCGTATTTTTAAAAAATTTAAATTGTTAAATTTAAAATTAACAGAGGTCGAAGAAACTTTTTCTAGTTTTCTACTTTCATACATGTATAATAATATACATATGTATAGTATAAATTCTGATAGTAGGCATCGAAAAACACCAAATTATCCATTCTTAGCTTATAAAGCTTGCTTTTGTCTTTTTACGTCGTTAAGGGTATAATACGAAATTTAAGGGGTTACATGGGTTTCGTCGAGTAAAAAAGGACCTATTTTCAATTTTTTTTTTCTAGGTAAAAAATTATCTATTTAATTCAAACTTTTTTCTGTCTTATAGATACATATTTAAAGAATAATTTCTGAAATTTTCAAAAAAAAAAAAAATTAAAACTCCTCCATTGTGACGTCATTTCCGGTGACCCCTCGAAAAAAAGGTGCGCCCGCGTTGTCAGCATAACTCCTGACAGGCTCATCAAAAATGAAAAAACAAAAATAAGTGTTTTAGTTAAGACCATAAACTCGTGCTTGAACGAAGGAAAGAAAAATAAGTAAAAATTGAAATTTTGGCAGACATTTTTCCAAAAAAATGAAAATTTCGGTCAAATTTGCTTGACATTTTTTTTTTTAAATAGTTGTAATTGAAAAAAAAAAAAACAAAATCCTTCGTTCAAGTTCGAGTAAATTGTATTTCGAACACCTGTGTAAAATTTCATCAAGATCGGTTGAGTAGTTTTCGAGAACATTTGACAACCGACTTTGAAAACACAGTTCCGAGAAAAACGCGTTTAAAGTTTTGAGTAACAAGTAACAGTATCTCCGAATTTATTATTCGGATCGACTTGAAAATTAAGAATAATATTCCTGAGATGTTTTAGAAATTAATAAGCCAAAAATAAAATAAATCGATTTTTTGAACCAACGAAACCCATGTAACCCCTTGATACGAGAAAATCCATACAAACTTTAAGAAACTACCAAGAATATTCACTTTTCAACATAATTTTGTATTAGTTTATTATAATGTATTGCCCATTTTGATCAATGACCTCTTGCCATCTTTCAGGCAGCATCATAATTCTACGTTCATAAAACTTCTGGTTTTTATTAGCAAGAAATTGAATCAGGTACGATTTGACATCATCATCATTATTGAAATTTTTACCATTCAAGGAGTTTTGAAAAGTTCGAAACAAAAAGTAATCAGATGGTGCAAGGTCAAGACTATATGGTGGATGTGCCAAAACATCCCAACCAAGCTCCAATGATTTTTGCCGAGTGGCCAAAAATGTGTGTGGCCTTGCATTGTCATGATGGAATACAATACTTTTTCGATTTGTTAATTCGGGCCGCTTTTCTTCAACTGCATTTTTTAATTTCGTTAGTTGTTCAATGTAGACAACAGAATTCATCGTTCGGTTGGGTGGTAAGAGCTCAAAGTAGACAATTCCTTTGTAATCCCACCAAACTGATAAGAAAACCTTCTTTTGATGAATATCAGCTTTTGATGTTGCTTGAGTTGGTTCACCTGGCCTTCTCCACGATCTTTTCCGCTTGATATTCTTGTAAACAACCCATTTTTCATCGCCAGTAAGTCGTTTTAAAAATGGATCATTTTCATTACGTCTTTTTAGGAATTCGCAGCTGTTGATGCGTTGCGTGAAATGGGTTTTTTTCAGTTTGTGAGGAACCCATGAATCGAGTTTTTGAACATAGCCAAGTTGTTTTAAGTGATTTTCAATGCATGGAAGTGATACATGAAGCTTCATTGCAATCTCGCGGTTTTCCCTTCGCGGAAATAAAAAAGCAAAATATGACGAAAATGTGCCTTTTGATTTTCCATTTTTCAGCGGACTCCAACGAAAACTACGCAACCGATCAAATAACATTTTTTTACTGATTAACAGCTGAATTGCCAACTACCAAATAACAAAATGTGTTTTACATTTGTACTACGTCTGCAAACCTAAAAATTCAACTGAAGCCATCTATGAGTGAAATCCGCAATTATTTAATTGCCAATCCAATATAATGTTTGTCTCTATTGTAACGAAAAAGCTGCTCATAAAAAACCATTTGCCGTTCGGAGGCGGCGTAAAGCTTGTAAGTCTCTCCATTTGTGCAAAAGCATCAAAAATCACAACAAAAATAAAAGGAGGAACTCGGCCAAACAACCAAAAACAGATCTAAACGCAACTTACATACATACATACACACATACTTATATATACTACATTCATATATGCATATCATATGACTATCATTCGGAATTCAGAGAGAGAACGTCGGTTCAAATCTCGGTGAAAGATCAAAAAATTAAGAAAACGTTTTTTCTAATAGCGGTCGCCCTTCGGCAGGCAATGACAAACCTCCGAGTGTATTTCTGCCATGAAAAAACTCCTCATAAAAAATATCTGCCGTTCGGAGTTGGCTTGAAACGGTAGGTCACTCCATTTGTGGAACAACATCAAGACACACACCACAAATAGGAGGAGGAGCTCGGCCAAACACCCAAAAAGGGTATACGCGCCAATTATATATATATTAGAGCGGGTCGATTTAAAAATCGCTTATTGCTCTGTGAAAATCGTATTCTAGGGATCAAAATAAGAAACTTTGCCGAAGGAATCATACCTCTAAAACGAATTCTGATGTCCCCCAATTTGGGTCGAACGAAAAATCCCACTTTGACCCACTTAAAGGGCTCCAATCGTGCCCAAATATATGACCGACTCCCACCCGACCCGACGGCCGATCCACCGATCCACCCATGCCAGTGGCACACCCCCTGGAACTCCCCTGGGAGGTTCCCCATACAATCATTTCAAAATATCACCATTTTTGGCCTTTACATGAGAAAAGAAACTAAAAAGTTCGACCCAAATTGGGGGACATCAGAATTCGTTTTAGAGGTATGGTTCCTTCGGCAAAGTTTCTTATTTTGATCCCTAGAATATGATTTTCACAGAGCAATGGGCGATTTTTTGCCTCCCCACAAATCGACCCGACCTAATATATATACAGGGTTGGCCATATTAAACTGACCCATTGAGTAATCCTATAACTTTTTACTGTAATTTGAAATCTAAGGTTTACGTCAACAAGCCAAAGACACTAGGCGCACTTAAGGCCAATATCCGACGGGAAATAGCCGCCATATCGGCCGAGACGCTGGCCAAAACTATGGAAAACGCCGAAAAACGGGCACATTACGCTATACGAGCTAAGGGCGACCACTTGCGCGATATCATATTCAAAAAGTGATGTAAACGAATCTCCTTGAACTAAATTAAATGTTTTTCACAATGAAACACAAAAAAATGTTTCTTTTTCCATATTTTTTTAATAATCACATGGGTCAGTTTAATATGGCCAACCCTGTATATGTATAAAGAAACCAAAATTTGGCATTCCAAAGCCAGACACAAAAATCGTGTCAATCGGTGTACAAATTTGATTACAATAAATTGAAAAATAAATAAAGAGACATTGAGACAATGGCATGGATATAATTCGTTGAATTTAACACTAGTTCAAAACGGTCAAAGAAGGGAAGCAAAACACATAAGACCCGTTTTGAACTATAGAAAAAGGAATGGAATGAGTTAAAATTGATATTTCCTATGACCTAGGAGTCAACAAAGCTGTCAACAAATCAACACGTGTGTGGCAAAGTGAGTTTCAACCGATTGTTTGGATTTGTTTTCCGTCTGTGCCCAGCTTAAGGCGAAGGCTGCACACTTCCTGAACGAGCTGACAAAAGAATGCTTTCCAATCGAAAATTCGTATGGAATGTTATAGGTATAGATAGGAAGTGTATCGAAAGTGATGATATGTAAATTTATAACTTTGGCTCTATTGGAGTTATAAATGTCTCCTTTGTGTGAAGTACAAGTGTATAAAATCAAAATATTTAAAAAAGATTTACAACACCAGTATCGCTACGAAATAGCCAAATCTCGAATTTACAACATGAAAAAGTGGCCGTTCGGAGGCGTAATTTTATTTCATTTTATTTATTAAGTCTATGTTTACAAAACCTTACAGACTAGAGGTACTTGACTTAAAGATTAGATTTGAAAATCATTTGATTCCAGCTTAGATAAAAATAGAGATATATGAAGGGCGAAAAAAAGATAGAGATTATTAAAACTTCTATTAATTTCATTAAGAGATCCAGTAATGGGTGCAAAGTTATATAATTTGATTTAAATTTTTAACATACAACGGAAAATAAAAGCGCAATACCCTTTGCAGGATATAAGCTTATCTGCTCCAGTAGTCGGTGAATGTATTATACGTCTTAAATATTAATAATAATACGTCTTTGAATCGATTAACATTCAAGGGGCTTCTTAAGATAGAAGTGGATCGTTCAAATAAAGAGACAAACCGGACAAAGCTACGTAGAACTCTTTCGATTCTTTGCGAATAAATGTAGAAATTGTACCCTAAATTATTAAGGTGTACTCTACCTTTGACCTCATTAAAGAATTAAAGCGTTTTCTAATATAGGGCTTAGTAATAATGAAAGTAATATATATAATAAAGGAAACCCCTGACTTAAAAAAGATCAGCACAGATCCGAAAATTCATTTATAGCGAATAGATGAGCATTAAAATTGGTATAAGTACATAGAGGCAATCGGAGTTATAATGTAGGTTCCTATTTGTGGAATTTAACATAAGCACGCATACCTCAAATGGATAAAGAAAGCGATGAAGGAGTCAGGGTTGAGGTTAAGGAGAGCAGCCCACAAGGCGGGGTACTCTCTCCCCTACTTTGGTGCTTCGTGGTGGACTCTCTTCTTAATGATCTGCAGGAAATTGGATAAATCCAAGCCTACGCAGACGATGCGTGCGTATTAATCTCAGGATGATCACTTGAAGCTATAAACAATAAAATGCAGGTAGCTCTAAATAAGATTGAGTATTGGTGCGACTTGCATGGCCTTTCGGTGAATCCTACAAAAAGTACCATAGGGCTTTTCACTAGGAAACGCATTGTGGAAGGCCTGACACTGCCCACATTGAAAGGGGTAACACTGCAACTGTCTTCTGAGGTTAAATATTTAGGAGTAGTCCTAGATAGTAAGCTTACCTGGAAGAAGCCCGTCGAGCAGAAGGTCTCTCGAACACTAAAAGTCTTCCAGCAGTGTAAGAGAACCTTTGGCAAGACGTGGGGTCTAAGACCGGCCTTGCCGTGGGGTTTAGTATGGTGGAAAGCTACAATGGTTAATTCCAAAGTGAAACCCCTAAACAGGCTGCAGAGAAGTGTGTGCTTGGGTATCACAGGTGCCATGAGTACGACGTCTGGTGATGCCCTTAATGCCATTCTGAACTTGCAACCTTTAGATCTTCAAATTCGAAAGTCGGAGTCGGAGGAAATGAAGTAAGCACTGGCCACTGTCAGATATACCACCAGTTGTCGGAGCGCTGCACACTGTTCTCAATGCCAGTGGACAATCGGGTGCCTGTCGTTAGTTTCAGTAGGAAGTATGATGTTTTGATCCCAGATAGAGATCAATGGTTAAGTCCAGAGAACCTATTAACGGGATATCAGCACACTTTCTACACCGAGAGATCCAAAACAAGTGATGGAAGCGGATCTGAATGGTACTTAGACGAATACACTAAGCACTCCTATGCCACCGGACAGATGGCCACGGTATTCCTTACGGAAGTCTAGGCCTTGAACCCTTTCTAGGTGTCAATTTCGCATCGATTCAACTATGGGTTGTAGACTACATGAGGTCTACCCATAGAGGACGTTAATCTGAGTTGAACTCGTGCAGAGTAGCCAAGTGGTTTATGAAAGAACCAAACAGGAAAACAGCGACCTTTCTCCTAAAACTAAGCAGACAGGACCTGAGAGTACTGGTGGGTGTAATCACAGGGCACAACGTCTGTGGTCAGCATATGGCTACCATGGGGGTCGTAGACAACCCGATATACCTATCATATCTTGAGAATGACGACATTGCAGAGCCTTTTTTCTGTAGCTGTCCTGCATTTTCCAGAATCAGATCTCTTCTGGATCTCTTAAAATTCATCAATGAACCCAAGAGATTTGTGGAAGAGTGGCCTCAAACTAATTTTGCCGTCTTACCACCCACCCTTTGTCTTTTCTATCTCTATTCTTCTACAATGGTCTACTGACTGAGTGCTTGGACTTGTCCAACCCAAATTGGAAAGAAGCTTGTCCAACCCCCTAATAACATAACTACAAATATTCCCTATATGCCCTTTAAAAGTGTTCGAAAAAACTCGCTTGTTCTCTTTCAATTAAATTGAAAGAGAGAGTTTCTTAAAGCTCTTTCCAAGCAACTTCCTTTATAAACTAATAGATTTAACTAAAGGCATCGTCACATTTTAACACAAACTCATCCGGTTTAACCACAGCCCAACAAACTGTTACAATGACCGGTCAGTCTACCTTATATTTTGTTACTTTTGCCGACGATGAGTTGCAGCAGGGCACCGGAACCGAATACTGTAATATTTAAGGACGTGTGTTGTCGTCATCCCTTTTTACTTTCCTGCTAATGCATCAAAGGATCTGACTGCAAGCGCTTTGCATTACATTGGTTTTCTTTAGGAACTGCTACAAAAGACTTATCACAGTGCATTTTGAAAAATGTATAAATTTTTTATGGATGCGAGAATTTTAGTTCTTTAAACTGCAGATGAGTTTTGTATTAAATAATAAATCTGTGAAAGCACTGAACGACTAATTCAGTTGCTGCAAAATAAACATTTACAGTTGCACACATCACACCCAGAAGTCATCAGCGGCACACATGCTGTGCCCACACTGAATGACAGGATGTGGATGCATCCTGTTGGCACAAGAACTACGACGCGTGAAATATTGACTTTGAGTGAATGTGTGCAAAATAGAGCCAACAAAGAAATTTCAGCACATATGTATATGTATGTATGTTTACACATGCACACATACCTACTCACACATGAGTACGGCAATTGACTTGTTTCGGAATGACATTTACTGCTTTTATGAGCATTCATTGGCAAGTGTATAGTATGTACATATGTATGCACATTAGGGCGGGTCAGTTTCCATGGATGGAATGCACAAAATTAAGTTGAACGTTAATTGTATTACTAAGGGGCGTGGATCAACTGGCGACTGTCGTTCAAACAAATTTTGACAGCTCCTTGTTGTTGTCATGTTGCAGTTATTTAAGGATGCCGTGCTTACACTATCTTTAATCAATACGAAAATAAAGAAGGAGCCATAATTTACATAATCATGGTGAAAATATTTTTAGAGGTGTGCTATTTAGCAGACCGTTATTGGGGGTTGAGTGAATTTAACAGAATCAGCTGATGGGCTGACGTCACTTGGGGTGTGTTTAACAAAATTTAGCTTGCCGTCTGCAAATTTCGGCTAGCGATAAGTTTGTGTGAGTGATATACGAAAAAATCAACACAGTCTACACTGATGTTAGTTCGTTGCCATCTGAACAACGGCAGATTGGACGAGTTTGCGAATACATGCTCGTGAATTTTTTTTTTCACAAAAGCTAAATAGCAATCCTGGAAATCTATCATCCTTGTCACATAATGATAGATAGAAAGTAAAAAAAAACTCCTCGTGTTGATAATAAAAAGGATTTAAACTGAAATAATTGTAAATACCTTGTTAGAAAAAAAATTATAAACACAATTTTTAAAATATTGTCAAATTTAATTGTTTGTGTGTTAACAAAATACTTAGTCACAAATATTAAAAAAATTACATCTGCAGTGGAATTGCTATAACCCGCAAGCTCAATAATTATAAAACGCAGCAATTTGTATCGAGTTCCGTTCCGGTCTCGTAGTTCCGCTAACTCGAAAGCCGTGATACAGTATTTTGATGGTCCCTTGTATTACAAATTATCGAAATTCCACTGTAATTTTATGTGTAGTGCCATCTAATGGCTCTTTATTTTTCTTCATATTAACTTGGTATTACTTAGAGATAGTTTCTTTTAAATTTAAAGTTTTAAAATTGACTTTAGAGCTATACTCTATCGGACTTTTTTTCTTAGAATTTTATGTACAGTTAGTAACAGAAGTAAGTATATACCGGATACGTTTCCAATTTTCCCCCAATCGATTCCTTCAAACAACCTAAGTTATAACAAAAATTGTGTTTTATTTACATGAATGAAATACAAAAATCATATTTAATCCAAATAATGACAAAATTTTAAGAAGGAACAAAATTATAGCTTTTTATATTAAACTTTATAAAAATTCATGTCTCAAAAGTAAGTATACAGTTCATCATATTATTAATTTGTGAAATCAAAAACATAATTAAAATCAAATCCTAGTATTTGGTAGGATAACCATTAGACTTTACAATCGCTTTAAGTCGTGATGGCATTGATTTCACCAAGTTTTCATTCCATTCCTCTTGAAGGACGTTTTTCAGTTGTTCCTTATTTCTAATGGGATGTTAACGTACTTGCCGCTTTAAATGTTCCGATAAAGGTTCGATTGGGTTGGTATCCGGGGACTGTGGGGGTGTTTTCAGCTGTTTTCGCACATTGTATAACAGCCAATGTTGGATGTGTGCTTGGGGTCATTATCCTGCTGAAAGATAAACGTTGCTCCAAGGCCCAATTTCGTAGCGCTTTCTTTTAAAATATTTTTCAAAATATTTAAGTAACCATATCGGCCCATAATATTTTCGATAAATACCAAGTTTCCAGCCCCGTTCGCAGCCATACATCCCCAAACCATCACAGAGCCCCCTCCATGCTTCACAGTGCCGGTCATATTGTTTGGATCCAATTCCGCGTTAACTTTTCTCCAAACTTTTTCACGGCCATCAGATCCACAGATAATGAACTTACACTCATCATAAAATATGACTTGGTTCCAAAACGTTTGGTCATATTTTTCATGATCTTTTGCGAATAAAATCCGTTTACTCCGATTGACACTACTCACGAAGGACTTTTTCCTAACATTGTGCCCATGATAACCAGCATTATGCAAAACCAGGCGAATAGTTTGGGTGCTAAATTGTTTTAAAGTCTCATTTTCAACTTCAGATTTCTCTTTTGCTGAATATCTGTATTCTAAGATAGATTGCAAATAAAGTATTTCCATTAAAAAAAAAAAGATTTCAATTTGGGGGCACTTATTTTGGGGTTTGTCCTGATTTTCAGTAGGACTAAGCTTTTTTCTTTGGGACTTAAGAGCGGCGGACGCCCACAACGCTCTTTATTAGTGGTGCTTCCTTCACTTTTATATTTTTTCACAATCTTTTGAACTGTAGCAAAACTCCTCTCTATCAAATGACCGATTTCTCGCAAGGATTTGTGTTCCTTGTGCTATTTTATAATCAGTTTTTTTAAATCATCAGAAAGCTCTTTTCCTCTTGGTGCCATTACTAAAAATGTCGCAAAATTTAATACAAAACGTACTTCCCTAAATTTTTATACCCACTTTAATTATTTCCTTTTAATAGCTTTAACTTTTTTAATCAATACGTATAAATAAATGTTGAATACTGACTTTTGTGACATAAATTTCGCTGGCATCAAAGACAAAGTAAAGCGTTGATAACGGTACTTAAAATTTACAGCTAAATTAAGGCGCATATGAAAGCTTATCCCAGTACACAATTACCATGTGTAAAATATTTTGATTACAAATTAAGGAAAGCATTAGCGTCAAACAATTCCATAAATCAGGCTCCTGTATACTTATTTATGTTACTAACTGTAGAATCCAAATATTATTATTGTTTGCTTCAGCGACGGTTATGAGGCGCATAGTGCCTATTATTATATGCGAATATGCTAGGAACAATGTCAAAAAAAAAATGTACCCACCCTAATGTATATAGTCTAGTATGTACACAGTTATAATATGCGTGTGTACATAGTTAAACCAATTTACTGTAAAACACATTGGACTACTGAAATTTTGTATCACATGCAGATGATAAGCCACCGGATGATGCAGATGGTGCATCGACCAATAGTCCATTGCCGCCGAACAACAGGCAGAGTGGACATTTCAAATTGGAAGAGATGAAAGGGGAGGGAGCATGTCCAGAGCAGGTAGAGGACGTCTGCGTGCGAAAAGACAAACAGTCATCACATCCGTGCTTATCGCCCATTGGGTTGCGTATACCCCTCTCGCAATACACTCTCAGTTGCAAGAAGCGAGCGCGGAAACTGAATTAGCGACTCGATATAGTTCGTCGCATAGGCAATTATGGGATAATAAATCGAGTTTACAACCTTCATTTATATAAATCATTGGTTAATAAAAGCCAATGACGGTGGCAGTGCTACGTTACTCACTTACATACATACTCGTATACCAATGACATTAACTCCATCCTCGGCTATTCATCACAAAATTGAGAGCGCAAGAACGTAAATAATTTGATGTGCGAATTTTTTCAAAGCATTTGCCGTAAATTCTATAATCCCTCTATTTATTTGTTTCCATGCAATTTATTCACAAATACAAAAGAGGCTATAAGCTTATACAAATATACAATTTTATATTTATTTGTTCAGTTTTTCGCCGAAATTCATGTTGTTTATTTAATTTTTGTAGATTCCTGCTGTTTAAATTTTCATTCATCTTCTATTCATTTGCCACTTTATGGCTTTTGTTTATCTATGGATTCGAAATGCATTAAAATATTAGTGCTAATAAATAAGAGCGCAGTTAGTGGAGACTTAATTTACGTAACTTAATATTTTGCCCTACCTGTTTATATGGAAAGCTGTGTTACTGGTTAGTTAAAACTAAACGTAACTTAAAATTTTAAGAAACTTTAGAACCTGTAGATTTCAGGTTCTTAAGTTTCGGCTTTCCGTAAATTGAGAGCGGCGGGAGTATCGGGCTTGCCAATCTTCGATTTTATAATTCTCAAAAATAATGTATGTAGAAATTATTTTCGAAAAGATGTAGCATTATAAGAGGCGAACTGTTAAACAGAAATACTAGAAGCCACAGTCAAACTTCAATACAACGCAGTTGAAAGGGTAGAAAAAAATCTTCTTTATATTTATGTAATATCCAAATCTCGACACAACGAAAAAGTAAAATTAAAAAAAAATCGTTAGCATAGTTCCGCGTTTTTAGTTTTTATTTCCAGATCCCACAATGAAGACTGATCTTTTATTATCAACTATAGAAACTTTGTCACATAGCAAATCGACTTGGCCCTACAGGGAAACTCATTTTGAGAAGAATTATTATCAGATTAACGTTGACCACTCTAAGCACTAAACTTCATTATACAGAGACTTTTGCTGACAGAATTTCGAAGATATAACGAGACTTTAACCGTCAATATATCTCGAAAGTTTTCTTGCTTAAAATTTCTTCGTTACATCTAGCGAGCAATTTTGTAAGGCAAATTTCGAAACAACAATTTTCAGGGGACTAAGCCAAAGTTTTGTTATTCTTAGTTTTTTGTTTTATCAAGTTTCGTTTTATCGAGATTTTACTGTATACAAATAATACACTTGTTGAGTAATCACTGCCAATTGCTTAAGGGGTCAGGGTGGTCTAGAGCTCGAAAATTTAGGGTATTTTCAGGAATTTTTTTTTTAATAAAAAAAATTAAAAATGATATTTTATTAAAATTAAACGATATTTTAATTTTTTAGACTTTTTATTTAACTTCTTTTACATACAAAAAAGAAAAATTTGTTTTTAATTTCAATAATATAAAAAATTGCCCTGAAGTTGACCTTCTCGAAATTGGACCTGGGTGTTGTCCATTTTGGCTCTTCTATTTATCTGGAACCCAAAATCCAAAAAAATTATTCATCAGTATGACTGTAGCTATGTCCCGCTACTATTGGGTTGTCCGGAAAGAAATTGCTGATTTTGTAAAAGAAAGTAAATACATTTTTATTAAAACTTAGAATGCACTTCAATCAATTATATATTTTCCATTTTGTTCGATAACCTTTTGCCGTCTTTCCGCGCTCATACAACTTCTGGCCTTTATGTGCAAAAAACTAACCAAGTGCGATTTTACAGCCTCGTCATTGCCGAAATGCGTAGCCGAATGGGTTGGTGCGTGACTACCATTCGGAATTCACAGAGAGAACGTTGGTTCGAATCTCGGTGAACCCAAATTAATAAAAACATTTTTCTAATAGCGGTCGCCCCTCGGCAGGCAATGGCAAACCTCCGAGTGTATTTCTGCCACGAAAAAGCTCCTCATAAAAATATCTGCCGTTCGGAGTCGGCTTAAAACTGTAGGTCCCTCCATTTGTGGAACAACATCAAGACGCACGCCACAAATATGAGGAGGAGCTCGGCCAAACACCCAAAAAGGGTATGATGGGTGTATATATATATATATTTAAAAATAAATGATATTAAAATATTTTTTTGCATTTGTGCAAATTTTCGCAACTTAATCTTTAGAAATGTAACAATTATCGATATTTGGTCCTTAAAACTCCTCTATTTCCATAGTGCGATGCTATGACTACTAACATGCCGGTCAACTGCGATTAATTCTATAATTTTATCGACATTTTCTTTAACATCAAAAATGCCTGAACGAATTCGACGAAACCAAAATTGCACGTAATTAGCTTTTACAGTATCGGCACTCTCAAATCCCTACACAATTTCAGCGGTCTGGCTTGTATTTTCGCCTTTGTCAAAGAAAAACCGAATTTTCTCTTTCTGGCCATAAACAAAGTACAATTCCCAGCAATTTGTGCATAGATCGCAGCACATACACTGTACACAAATCCGTAAGCCACGATTTCGTTGCGATCGTCGTGCTGTTAACATGCGAAACAAAAAAGCAGATGACGCGATTGCTCTTGCAGTTATTAAGAAAAAAACGAAAAAAGAAAAAACTTGTTTTGAATAATTCACTTTTTATTTGCCATAGGTTTATTTATTTTGAAACCCTATAAATTCTCTTAAAAATTTGTTATTAACACGTCTAATTTTTTCGCTTACACTTATCCCGACAACCGTCAGTAAAAAATGAGAAAATCCACAAAGTGCGCCACACACTGCCAACAAATCTCAGGTAAATGAAAATTTTCAATTACTTTGGATTTGTGTCCGCAATTCGCCATACATGAGCGATTTTCTCCGAACTGCAAAAAATCGCTGGGAATTGCGCCCTGTTTATGGCCAGCTTAACTCACAGCTGAATGGAAGAAACAAAAACACCAAAGAAATTTATTTAGTGTGAAATGTCACCTCGACAACGAGCATAAACTTTAAATTTACGAGATATCGATCACTAAAGCTATCTACCAAGAAAATAATGGGTTTCTTTTTCCCCAGAGTTTGTTCACTATGTTTCTTTATTTTGGTTTACATTTTAGTTTTGCACTAATTTATCTTTCGAGGCATATGCGGCGCTTGCGGCAACGCCTGAAAGCACGGGCTATCTCCAGAGCTTGTTCGAGCTGCAATAATTGTAGCAGTGCGGCATCATCTTCTGCCACTAAATTTCTGCAACAATGGCAGTGTCACCCGTTCTGTGAATGAAATTCTGACGATCTGATAGACAACACTAGCTAATCCAGCGCAATATCAAGTTTTCACTGCGGATTTGAAATGGAAGAGGAATAGTGAGTTTATATTTGATAAACACTACTTTGAAGTTTAATATTGTCTATCTATAGGGTTATTCAATAGGTGCGCTTCAACTTTTTTCCGATAGGGAGGGCGAACGACGCAATATTTTTTATTTTTCGCTTGTCATTTGTAAACTTCATTAGTATACATTTCATCATGGAACGCTACACACTTGAGCAACGATTGCAAATCGTGCAAATTTTTTTATGAAAATAATCGTTCTGTTGCTGCTACTTTAAGAGCATTACGGCCATTTTACGGTCCATTTAACAAGCCGTCCCGTTTTGGGGTTATGTGAAGTCATTGGTCCACAGTAACAAGCCAGCGACGATTTGTGAGCTCAGAGCCAATATTGAACGCGAAATTGCTGGAATTTCGGCCGATTTATGCAAAAGAGTGGTCGAAAATTGGGTTCAACGATTGGACTTCGTAAAACGTGCACGCGGTGGTCATGCAAAAGAAATCGAATTTCATACTTAAATGTATATGTTCAAACTCGATAATAAAAAAAAAAATTAGTTAAAAAAGTCAAACCGTTTGTGTTTTATTCAAAAAAGTTCAAAAGTTGAAGCGCTCTTACTGAAAAACCCTATATTCTTTTTAATCAAGTGCAATTCAAAAATTAAGTGAAAATGCAACTAAGTTATTGGTCTTTTTTTTGTTCAAACAACACGATTCTCGCGAAATAACTTCTACAACAGGCCATCAAAAAAGTAACAGCGTTGTAATATCGCTGTAATTATTGAGTAAGGCAAAAACATCCAAATTGGGCCCTATGAATCGAAAATCACAAAAAATCATGCGGCATCCGCGTTTGGTATATTTGTATATAATATATAATGTGGTTTTCTCCCGTAATACGGAATTTTATGTATCTCAATTATAAGTCATAAACATTTAATAAATCAGAGAATATTGGTTTTTAATCTTAAGGCAAGCACAACTTTTCTAAAAACATGAAAACTTAATAAAATTCACCAGAAAGTTTCAGCAAAATTCAGCAGGCATGAATTTTTAAAATGCTAAAATCAGTCAAAAGTCCTTTATAAAAGCGTAAAAAATAAATGCCCATATATATGTACAAAACTAGAAGTTATAGTAGGTATGAAAATTAAAAATAGTGATAAAATTATGAGCTAATATCTATCTGATATACATAGTTATTAGCTCATAATCATATCATAATCATAATTACAATCAAGTTTGTAAGCTTTACTTCAATAAAATTGCATTAGCGCATAAATTATGAATACAATATTTTCAAGCGAATAAACATCAGCCAAAATAAGAAAAGCGAAAAGAACTGAAGCCATAAACATTTCGTCTCCTAAAATGCAGAACTTTTACGCTAGCGTTAAATTGTATGCTTCAAACTTTTTAATAAAAATTGGAAGTAAGGGAAGAAAGAAATTTCACGCTACCGAAAGATTTTTGCTCCTTCCAACTACAGCGCATCGAATTGGAATACATCGGCATTTGGAAATACAGAATTTTAGCAAGCAAGCAATCAAGCAGGGGTTGGAGGCAACGAGCAGGGGAAGAATTCCTTTTGTGTTGGTTGTTAAGACGGACTTTTGTTTTGTAGCCTTTTGTACGGGGTGCAGTGCAGTGTAGTGCGGTGCTGGTGCTGGTGTCGTAGTCGTTGATGGTATGTTCAAGCGGTTAGATAACTGGATGCCACGTGTAATTTGCGCCTTTCAAATAACTTCTACAACTGGTTGTATTTATGTACAAAGGTGCAACTACTAAAACAACGCTACCAATAAACAGTTGTACAGGGTGCAGCTAGCTGACGGCCAACGTATGTACAAGGCACTTCCTTCGCAAACCGTCGTATGAGTGTCAGGTGTCTGGGTGCTTTCGTTGTGCTTTAGGAAGAGCTTTAAAATGGCACTTACACTACGCCGTCCCATTGGGGAGTAATATTCTATCATTTGTTGTTGCAACACTGCTTGTTCATGCTGATATTGTTGCTTTTTCTGTTGCTGCTGCTGTTGTTGTTGTTGTTGCTGTTGCTGCCGTTCTAGTCGATATTGCTCTTGTTGTTGATCATAACTACCAGTGTTAAACGAATCACTGGCTATCATGCTCTCGCCCTTGTAACGGTGCAGCGACGACGACTCACGACTCTCGCGCGAATCCTCACGCTCGGCACACGAGTACTGCCGCCTGTACTGGCGGCGGCGTCGGAACGCGCTTTGACCCTGACTGCTGTAGCCACCGGAATAATTGCTGTAGGTCGCTTGACCGATCGGCAGCGGTATGGCACGATAGTAGCATGGATCGTAACTGAATTGACGCCGACGCCACTGCTCGTACTGGCGGTAGTGGCTGAAGAGTCGCCGTCGCCGCAATATCAACTGCTTTTTAGCCTCAAGCAGATCCTGCTCTTCCTGGTTGCTCGAACGTTCTGTTGAATTCTTCAAAATGCTGCGCTGCTGTGTGAAACGCTTCTGCCTCTGCTTGTGTTCGCCACCACCGCTAGCGCCACCAACCTTCGATTTTGACTGTGTGAACAGTTGTTGTTGTTGTTGTTGCTGACGCTGCTGCTCGTGCAAAGAGCGATGATTGCATTGCAATCGACTATCTACGTCAACATCGCCATCATCGACAGCAATCTGATCGTCCACATCATTGGCGGCTTCCTCCTCGCTGTCGCTATTGCTATCGCGTAGGCCAACAGCGACGCCGCCATCGCCATCGCAACCACCACCAACTTCATTCTCCAAATGCAAACAACTGATGGCACCACAGCTATGCAAAGGGGTTGCCAATGCGGCAGTGGGGCTGTCGATGCTGCCGACCTTGACGTAGCCTTCCGATGATGCAACGCCATCACCGTGCGCTGGTTGCTAGCTCTCCACATCGGCCTTATGCAGCAGTGCAAATTGGCAGCCGCAGTCGCGTTCCAGCTCGCGACGCGGATACTGGAAGCAGCGATCGAAGAGTCCACAACCCTCGCAACGCGGCAAACACTGAACGTGTGTGCGTGTAAAGATATGTATGTGTGTGTGGGCGTGAGCAGCAGCGAATGGAGATACGCACACAAATGTAGTGGACACGCATACGCACACACGATCACACATATTTACGGCACGAATAGGAAGCGGAAAGAGGCGGAACAAAGAGAGAGAGAGAAAGAGAAGATATATGTAAGAAAGAAATAGGAGGAGAGATGTATACATTTTGGCTGTTGAGTGTTGACGCAGTGAATGCAAAGGACAATGGTTAAACTAATAACTACGTACATATGCATGTTTTGAATTGGTGAAAGGGCACTATTATATTTACTTAAGCTGCCAATAAACTAACGACTTAAGTTTACTTGATATTCATATTTGCCGTGAATTGATAACCAAATAAAGAGGAATATTTTTATACGCAAAATATTATTAGCTATAGTACATAAGTATTTACATACAATTTTTATTGATAGTTGTTCAAAAGGAAGTTTACTAATTTGGAACGAAAATTATTTAGTACTAAATTTAGTTGAAAATACAAGTAATTATAAAAAAAAATTTTTGTATATAAAAAAGTCTGGGAAATAAGCAAAAAATAGAATATAAAAAATTTCTATTTTCGTGGAAAGAAAATTGGCAGTAATACGATTGAGGGTACGATTAGGTATCATGAACTATCGCCTCAAATGCAAACGATACTTTTCATGCGTCTCTATTGAAAGGATTAGCGTGGGTGATTTCTGTAGCTCTCGATGGCAAGCATGCGCATTGAACGAGGCGAGGATAAGCGTGAATTGTTTAATGAGTGTAGTTTGATCGCTTGGAATATACTTAAATACATACACAACTATAATAAAATGTAATATCTGAGCACGCAAATAAGCCAATAAATTTGAATATGTTTTTTATAAGTACGATATACTTGTACTTATAATATTTATTGAACCATAATTTCTGTTAACAAAAGTGATAGATTGATAGAGCTCTAAGTGGTTATTATAATATAATTCCGTGTGAAAGTCATTAGCCTCATAAACTCCATTCTAGCTCGATATGTGCTGACTGAAGCATTAGTAAAATTTATCGAAATATATCATATCTTGATTTTCTTGTTCTTGTAGCAGCCTAAGAAAGCACTGCTCTTGTTATCGAGACTATCTTATTTTATCGAATATTTACCGTTCAAAAAATAATAAAGTCCCAAAAATGATACCAAAAATCTTCTTGTTTTTAAGTAAACCATAAACTCTCTAAACTAAGACTAAACTCTCTAATCAAAACTAAATCTAAAACTCTCAAAAACTAAAAAAAATGTATGCAATGTGTTTTGCACGTTTGTGAGTTAGAAACAGTTTGAAAAGCCTTATATATACTAGGTCAACAAACATGTTCGGAATAATTTTGCCCTTTAGATCGAATATATGTCATTTGCTGCGATAACTTTTGTACAATTCTTAAACAATTTCATAATCCGCGATTGGAAAAATATTTGTCCAGATTGGCAACGAAAACAATGCTGACCTTTTTCGTTTCATCGTCTGCTTCAATTTGGGTAGTTGTTGATAGCAGACGTTCCAATTTAGTGTTTGGCCCGATAGGAAGATCCCATAGTGAATAATTTCCTTACTTATAGCTAAACTTTCTGATTACCTTAGGGCGTGTTGGGAACCGAAGCTAGTGGGAATGAGAACTAAGTTTTTGGTTGAGCTCCTTTTGCGTGTTCATTTATTTTATAGTCATAAGATTTGTTAGCGCTCGTCAGAGCGGTACGGCTAAACACCTTTGGATATATTTATTGAGCCTTGTGACTCAGAGACTCGTGGAGTAGCTCTTACTTGCGGGGGCCCAGTCATCGCGTCACGCGTGTACGCACATGCGTGGTGTATGCTTCAAGTTTCCCAGCCCTTTGAAAGATGCAGCGATCTGCTCGATAAATTAAATGATAAACAAAAACTCAAACTGCTGCAAACTTACAACGCAGATACTTTTTGCACACGTAATACGAAACGATGCAATAAAAGATTTGGAACTTTTTACTTCACCTTATATTATGCTCTTTGTGGATTGTGGCTTATTGAACATTGAGAGCCAAAGCTGGACGCAAAATAAAAGCTATAATATTAGCTATTGGAGTTATAGTCGCCAAACTGCCTGAGAATTAAAAACAAGTGCATACACAGGTATGTACAGTAGGGTGCTCCTTAAATTGCAACTTAAATGTTTTTTTACGCATACCTTCTTAAAAGTTTCGTAATAACCCTATACTGTCTAGAGAAAAATAATAGCTTGATTTATAAGCACTAACCCGTGCCGACTTGCGATTATATGCCGTTATATATGTCGTTTCATACGTGATTATTCAGATTCTTAGAGCTCCATTGTTTAGTGCGTAAACACGTCGGTGGAATTACGGAGTGACTAACAAAATATTTTCCTTATCGGATTGCCTAGCTATCAAATAAATTATGCAAAATTACCATCTAATCGACAATTCTCTCAGTATTATTTTACAATATTCGTCAGGTTAACCTGACTGTTAGTGAAAGTGCAAATCTTGTGATTAGGGACGGCATTTCCTAACTGCGTAAAGAAACTTGTTGATTTATATCAGGTTTTAGAGAGATTCAATCAAATTGTAAGAAAACTCAGGCTACGTTCAAGAGCCGTAAGCACAATTTCAAAATTGATCTTGATAATTTGTTTGATATTGCATATGTTAACGTTTTCGAGAGAATGAAAATAGAGCAAGATAAACTATTTTTAATGAAACAGAGAGAGCCAGGTCGCCCGGAATGTTGAGGTGGTGGCGGACAAAGAAGAAAGATCTAAACGACGACGACTGGAAGAAGAGCAACGGATTGTAAAACAAAGAAAATCACTGACTGTTGTATCTACTTCTAGCAAAAATAACTTAGAAAGTGTAGAAGGATCAGATGAAGAACAGGTCTTGAATTTCGAACTCAGTTTGCCCGACGTTCCCTGCCATGAACAACCTTCAAAAAGAGGTAGAAAGAATCTCATAACACCTAAACTATTCCCAGCTTTAGGTCGATGCCAGTTAAGCATTAGCGACTCCCTTTACATTCTTAATGCGATGCTAGAAGCGCTTGGTCTGAGTAGCGATGATTCCCCTAATAAATCCTCGATTCAGCGAATTCGCACTGAAACTAGAAAATCAAACTGACTTTCAAAACAATGTACCAGGGTTGGATGTACGAAGTTCAAAAGAAAATCGCTTTCCAGTTATTGCTTCGTTTGACGATAGAGAACAGCTTCTTGCAGTGCCAAAACTAGAGAGGTCTTTTGGGAAACATGAAGTTAAGGCCGTCTCAACAGTTCACTTTGACTAAAACCTTCGCGATAAAGTACAAATAATGTGCTGCAACACAACAGCTTCTAATACTGGCCGTTTCAATGGAGCCTTTGCTATTTCGGAGCAAACTTTAGAAAGGTAAATGCTGATTTTCGACTGTCGTCATTATGCTTATGAATTGGTTCTAAAATCTATCTTTGAAACTAATATTGAGCAAATTACTAGTAGCCCAGATATTGCGATGTTCAAGAAGTTCAGAGAAAATTGGAAAAACATCGCACATATAAGAGACACAGAGGAAAAATTAAAACTAAGGCTCCGCGGAGCTATGCATTAGGCACGTTGGATGGCGAGAGCGATCTATTCTTTAACAATATTTTTACTTCAGTCACAATGCCGAATTACTGCGAAGGACAAAAAGGCTCTACAAGATGTTTGGTTATTTGTCGTGATGTTGTATGTTAAAGCTTGGCTCGAATGCACAGTGGCGATCAAAGCACCTAACCAAGATTTGCGCTTCTTGAAGATGTTAAAATAGTACGAAAAAGTGGATGCAACAATTTTTAAAGCTTCTATAAGGAAGTTAAGTCATGACCAGTGGAATTAATGTGAAGATACAGTCATTCTATTACTATTTGATGAAGTTGATAACTAAACGAAAAAAAAAATATTGCCACCTTCAACAGGGACAAACCTCAGATTTTAACAAACGCTATCGCCAGTGGAAGGAAGAGCTGACTTAAAAGTGGTTTGGTAAGTTAAGGTGATTTTTTGCGACATTCTTAAATCTTTTGTTGATTTTTTTTTGTTATTTAACTTATTATTTTTTTTTTTCAGACAAAACACTAGATGATTTTGTCTCGGAGAAGACAAAACAATTTCTATCACGATTGCAGATCGACGACAGTTTTCTAAAGGAAGATGCGTCTTCTTGGGATAATAATGCTGCTTTTCTGGAAGCTAAAAGAAGAATAAGTCATTTGAGAGCTGTGAGTAATACTGCTGAAAGGACTGTTAAATTGATACAAGTTCTTAACGGACTTATCATGACTGAAGAAGAGAATCAACAGTTCTTGCTGCGCTGTGTCCAGGAACATAGAAAATTGTATACGGACTGTAAAAAAATACTCTAAAAAGAAGTTGCCCTGACTGATTGATATTACTTTATGTTTTTAATGAAATATTAATGTTTATATCATTTAATTTTTATTCACTTAATTTGTTGCATTTATAGTGATTTTATAGGATACTGAAATATCAGGACAAAATACGATTTTTACTAAACTTTGAAGCCCGGTCGGCACTGGTTGCAATGGTGCTAGAAAGATGAAATTCTATATTTGAGCATCTTATAGCACTAGTACAAAATGTAGAGGGTATGTGTTTCGAAATTAGAAAAACAAAAATGTTGTCATATAAGGGGCACCCTAATGCACATATTTAAAAATTAATGGAAACAATTCAGAAATTCAAAAAAAAAAGAAATGTAGCATCTGCGTGGGTTTGGCAAATTACCAATTTATGCCATCATTTATAATAAAAATTGCTGTCCAACATAATAAACAGCGAACTTTATTGCTTTAGCATTTTTTCAATATTTATTTTGCTCGTAAGCTATATTTCAGCTGGATTAAACAGAAACCATATGGGTTTGCATTTGAGTATGTAAATATATATATATTAGGGGGCATACCTCTTCATACAAAAATCGTAATTATAAGTTTTATTATATTCTAAGGCATCCGCCAAAATATTCGGGAAAAATATTAAGATTTACCGATTTGAAACTACTTTCAAAAAATCTTATTACTCTTTTTTCTTTGACAAAGTTTTTAAACATTTTTAAGCTTACGCTCTTATATCAGCTGAGGTGACTTTTTAGAAAAGTTATTTTTATTACTATTTTATTATCAAAAACTAATCTTGTCGAAATATTTCCAAATCCTTCCAGCTCTCGTAAATTTTAAAGTTTTTCCAATGTATTTTGGCGGTAGTCTTAAATATAATAAAATTTGTAAGCCCGTTGTGAAACCCCCAAACTTGTGTTCTGAGGCACCTTAATGTGAATACGAATACGCGAGGCTTTCCAATGACTTATTTATATTTATATTGTTTTAGTAAAAAGTTCATACGTAATTGTTGAATATTTGTCTAACAGAAATTATGGTTCCATTGAATATTAAATGGTTTTATATTTGAATTGAACGGTAAATACGCCAAATGTGTAATTTATCAATTTCATTTCGTTTTTATGACTTTGGCAAGCACATTTTATTTAATTGGGTTGAAAAAAATCTTCGGCTAAGGGAGTGCGAATGCGAATTGCCGAAAAAGGAAAACTCGCTAAGCACTAACTACATGTAAATTTCGCATTGCTCGCATATATGTATGTGTGTGTGTATGTATGTAAATGTGTTTCATGATTGATAACTAAGTGGTTATTCACGAGTCAGTATTTATTAATAAAATGCTAGTAATAAAATTAATTGAATTGTATTAAATTTTGTAGATACCTTTACGAATATATCTGGGTGTAGGTTCTAAAAATATATAAAATACAACAACAGTAGAGAAATTTTATTTCAGTTAATGCTGTGGGTTAGTTAGTAGTTGTTTTTTTTTTGTTTGTTGTTTGATAAATACAAATACAGGGGATGAGGTTGGTTGAGCGAGAGAATGGTGAGTGGGTTAAGTGACTATGTACACATTTATACATAAATAGGTATTTCAAGTACAGTGGTGTGTATATTATTAGACTCATATGATTTTTTTCGAAATTTCCTCATTTGCTGAAATTTCTTATTAAAATATGTATGTACACATATGGAAGAAATTATTTACAAATGGTTAATAATTTGGTTTTCAAAACTATTTTTATTTTCCATGCCGAACTTTGTAGGCCTACTAAGCGAATTTTGGAGGATTTTCTAAATATTCGGTGTCTCGTACAGCTTCCTTTGCGTTTATATCTTGAGCAAAAATGAAATACTTATATATATCTAATTCATCTACTGTGTAGCCATCGCAGATAAATTTTGCAGAATAGAAAAATCTAAATAAGCGAACGATCTTAATTTTTAATGAAAAATCTGCTGCTATACACCTTGCAAAGGAAAAAATTATATAAATAAAGGCAAAGGCGGTTAAATATTTCACTAAGAGACTGGAAAGAATCTGGAGTAAAGAGGAGTTGAAAATGGAGTTAAAGAAGTGGAAGAGTTGAAGTCTTAAATCAAGAAGCTATTAAAGGGAACGTCTGAGCTGCCTTCAAATAATGGAAATATAATTAATTTTCGGTACATTTTTCTAGAAAACAAGTTTTTGAATTTTTTTTTGCTTTTATTTCAATGGGGGGAAATCTAATCCATTATTTATTTTAATAAAAAGCTCTAGCATATCAACTCAGGAATTTCTATAAACATTAATAACAAAATTAAAAAAAAAAATACAAATTCCCTAATTTTTTAAGTAATATTTAGCATTCATGTAAATTAACATGATTTGAAATTATTTGACTGGTATCGTGAAATATTATTGAAAAAAATTTAATACAAACTTTCAATTGGTAAATTTTTTTCGAAAAAAAAAATATAGAGTACTCAAGCTACTAAAAAGTTCCTAAAACTTGAAATGATAGGGTTTTTAGTCGTCGCTGATTACGATTTCAAAAATTCAAAACGGCGAATCCAATGTGGCGAGCAATATTTTCTTATCAAATGAATTTGATTGAAACTCAATGCACGCGGATTTTCGGGGACGCTGATTGTAAAGCCACTTCTATTTATCGGAAAAGATAGGGATTAGTTTGTTTTATTTCTAATTGGGTATATTTTTAAATTCTCAGATTGTTGAAAATCCGTTTTTTTATCATTTTTCGAATTAGGCGACCCTTTAGGAACCCCGGAGATGAGAAGAACCGTCAACAGAGCCACCCCTAAATGCGGTATACTGCCTCAACTCATCTGACTTCGGACAATGAATAAATTGCAGAAGAACCTTGAACACACTCTGTGAAATTATGCAGAGCATATTAAGTGAGGTAGACCAATGGTCGACGTCATGTGGACTAGGCGTAAACGCTAGGCAATGTTGAACTGGTTTCATTTACTAGAAAACATCATTTACCGTATGCAAGACCCCCGACATTGAAAAGAATCACCTTGTCTTTCAGCGAAACTGTTCGCTACTTAGGCTTGCTGTTAGATAGAAACCCTAAAGAAAGCCTCAGCAGCACTTTACTTACTTTATACCTCTTACCAATTGATTTATATGGTAAGCAATTAGCTGTCAAATCAACATTAAGGCTCAAAAAAATTGTCCTCGTAAAAATATGGTACTCAGTAAGAGTCATTCGACTATATTAAGAAAATTTCCCACTATTCCATCTACTACAGATTTTTGTATCAGTGTGGAGCTTTATTTAAATAAACTGATTCCCTTCAAAGGAGGACTGGGGTAGTGGTACGGTGGATGAGGAAAATAGAGTCAGTATATTTACTTACGGATCTAGGTTTGTTGAACTGGTAGGTAGAGGAGTTTACTCTGAAAATGAAAGCATCAGTGCATCCTTCCGCTCAACACTCTAATACCCGTTGAAGGCAATCACCTTTCTGTCAACTAAGCAGGAAAATTTGGCCAGAACAGAACAAATGCCATATAAAATAGCTACTGAATCTTAGGAGAAAGGATATGAAAAATACAGAGGGGTACTAACAGGACACTATCTAATGGGAGGTATCCAAATAAAATTCGAATGGCTAAAAAATATGAGAGCAGCGTGTAAAAGCCCTTTTCATTGGAAGCAAGGCCTTTGAAATGAAAGTATTGGCTTTCCTTATAATGCCTCCTATTCTTGGCTAGCACACTAATCACCCAAGAACTTGTGCTCGAGTTCAACAAAGCGCGGAAGTCATTTCTTTGTGAAATACCAATATCAAGCCCGTTCATTTACCATCTCTGTATTAATTTCATGTACTCCATTGAATATTTTCCAGACTTTGTACGACCTGGAAAGCGCAGAAAAGATGGAGCTCCATTACTTCACGTGCTATTTTAAAAAACCTTTGGTCCCAGTACAATATATGGAGGACTCAGAAAGTCCTTTGGACTCCTCGCGGTTTACCGGTCACGGGAGGATCGGCACACATGTGGAAAAACTAGGGTTACCATTTAACATCCATTGCAGAAACTGTGGGTAATGTAAATTTCCAGGTTTGGGTGCTCCTTTCTTCGACAGCCTCGGGCAGTGCGCCAACCTAAATTTTGAAGGTATCATAATGGTATCAAGACGGCGCTTTAGTGTGACCTAAGGAGTGCCAGACTGGAACTTCAACCATTTCACCTACCTACCTGCGGCCTGACCTAACCAGGGGAGCCATTAAACCTTTACTCACTCCACTATGTATATGTTTATATATAGTTCTACATTACAGATATAATCGTACATACTTAGCTCGTCAGGAAGAGAGATTTTTCAGCGTGTCAAGTCACCAATTACTACAATTAGCCACTTCTGTGCACTTCTTCTTCGACTATTATAATATTATACAAAGGCAGGAGTGTCTCGGTACGTCAAAAACTCGAGCATTTACAAAGATCTTCAAATATCCATGGCTCATGACGAAATCGAAAATAGCACCGAAAATAATCCTAAAAAATGCAAACCCATGCGAAATCTCTTGTTACTACTCTCGCGCACACAATCGGCATATCACGTCTAGGACGAAGCAGAAGAGATCGCCCCGCGTAAAACAGAGAACCGTAAATCAAAAAGAGATAATAAACAGTTAAAACAGATTAAGATTTAAAACTTGAAAGTTACAACTGTCATCAGTAAAGTGACCACTGACTGTTTATTTGATGGTAAGAGACTATTCGTTTTTTCCTCGTTCATATTTAAATTCAATCGCTTTGCTTCTTTCCCCAGTTAAAAAAACACAGAAATAGCCGCGTGGTTTTTGACGCTCTTATCAAAGACGATGCCTGAGTAGTTAAGCTTTGAAGATCGAATAATATTCTCTCATATCAGATTAAAGAATTCACTTGTCTAAAAGCACGCTTGGTATCAAAAAGATTTTTCGCGAGCAAAAACTCGAAATAGTTTGAACTCCTTTAACCAGTTTAAACTCCTGAACTTTATTTCATATTGTAGATAATGTATTCGTGTTAGTCCCTATTTTTTGTTGAAGAGAAAATTGCCGATTGAACAGGAAATAGTTGTTTTACAGTTTTTAAAGTGCATCGCTCTATCCAAGAAGCTGTAAAAGTATGAAGCTGCATTATAGTTATATGAGCTTACATTTGTATTGGAAAATAAAACTGGAAGCTCATGTACATATGTGACCGTGTCTGCGAAAAGGAGGCTAATCAGCAAAAAAATGGATTTGGAATTTGCAGGTTATCTTATAAATAGTTTGACACCCAATAAATGCAATGACATCTGTTCTAAGGGAAAAAATATTTTTGTTTTGCAATTACTTACACAAGCAAAAAAAGTTTTATTTTGAATAAATTTTTTTAAAAAAATATGGGTAGTTTTAAGACGAAAATTACTCTTGTATTTCCGTTTAAATTCAAATCTTCAAAAGTTATAAAACTTTAAAGACATTTTTTCTTATTGAAAAGTCGATCGTCGGCATATTACTTTTTGGTACAAAGTGCTGCCTCCGAACCGAAGCAATGATAATATATTAACTAGTTGATTTTCTTTATCGTAATTAAAAAAAAAGCAGGATGTTTGTTTTTCAAACTGATTTGAAATGCTGAACAGATGTGATATAGTATTGAGTTCTATGCGATGTGATCAGTACAAAAGATTTCATGAGAGCCACATTTCATCACAACTAAAGTCTGATTTATTACCAGTAATTTTACTTTATATAAGTTTATATAGTTCCCTAGCGTATTAAAAATCTTAACAAAAATGCTCTAGAATATTAACTAGCTACTACTGGGTAGAAAAAAAAACAATAAAACGCAAGGACCAATTATGCGCTGCTAATATGGGGTGTTGATGTATATATAGAAAATAGGCTTCTTAATCATTTATTCATGTTAAAATTAGTTGGTATATTTATTCGAGCCATACAAAATAATAACACCAATACAGTCGTAATATAATATATTAACAATCAACAGCGAATTAGAAAATGGGAAATAAGGAAATTGGATACTTATCTAATTTGTTTTTGAGTCTAATAATATAAATACCACAGTCACTATGTGGGTGAGTAACTAAGCACATACCTAAATAGATACATAAAAAAATTGGTAGTTAACACTATCTATTTTAGTTAAATGAGTGAATATGTGAAAGCATGAATTGCTCGAATATTTGTTATTTGCAAGGTGAGAGTTTCGCTCTCACAAACTACAAACAAATATTTTTCTTTTTATTTTAAATTCTTCAAGCGCTTATTTCCTACACTACTTGCTTCGCTTTCACACAAAAGCTACCTAATGAAAAGCCCCGTCTGAGCTGCCAAATTAATTGCACTACAACGCGCAAACAGCAAACAAAGCCCAGCACAACCACACAGTGCCTGCTATATTAGTATACTTATGTTGCGTATACGCAGTGTAAGACCAACAGTTGTTTTTCCGCCTACTTTTTGCGGCACCCTGGGCGTAAATATGTATGCATGTAGTCTTAGTTATTTAACATTTCGTGTGCATTAATTCCTTCTTTTTTAATTTCGCTGCACATATTTTAAATTACATATCTTTCAAAGGAATTTTTCCTTACTCAAGTATTCTCGGGAGAAATTCTTAGTGACTGTATTGGGACAAACGTGAGTCGCGCACCTGGTTACGCAATTACGCGTCAGCAACCAAAAGTAATGCAAAACCAAGCTATGAAAGGTGTACTTAAGCGCATAAAATATGAGTACAGAACGTACCTGATGCGAATGTTGGCCATTGCAGCCGGCACCTGTGCACACACCCGTGCCAGGCACCTTCAGCTGCTCATGCTTGTAGTCCGGTTGGTAGGGAAGCAGCATGCGTATTTTGCCCCAACGGTTGAAGAAGAGCGCAATGGCACCAGCCCATACCATCAATACGAGGAGAACAATGCCAATCTCGACGGCGCGTATCTGTGGGTGTGGAAGTGGAAGAGAGAGGGAGAGATAAGAAAAATTTGAATTGGAGGAGATGTAACACTTAATATATAATATTTTCTTATATAAAATATATCGTAATATATCTAATAAGTAATCCAAATAGTAAAGAAAAAAAATATAGGGTTCGATTACTTCACGGCTTACATGAGTTTCACCTATTGGGTTCAAATTCATGAACTCGTGGGTGAGGTGATGGGTATTTTCCCCACACAATGAATGGTTGATATTTTTTATATGAATTTTTAATTCAACTGGGCAACTCCTAAGCAAAAAAAAAAATGTCAAAAATCAAAGTCACTTGAAACTTACACCTTGTTATTCTAAAATACATTAAAATACAAAATCTTTACATAAGATTTTTCTAAAAATTTTGACTGTAAAGATTTACACAACCTTTTTCTAAATATTCTGACTATAAGGATTTTGTATTTTGAATAAAAATTTGCCACATTTTTATAAACTTAGTGCAAAGTTTGAAACTTTACTATATATTACTTTTGTTGTAGAATGAACTATATTTTTTTACAAAATTTTCTACAAAATTGCATAAATAGTCAAAACTTGTCAATATTTGATGTAGACTTTCTTTCGACGCTGAAATATTGTCGAAATTCCAAGCTCCTTTTAAGGTCTTTCGGTTAATGGTTAGTGGTTAATGGTTGATGGTAGTAAAGGGTTAAGGTATGGCCCTTTAGCACTGCGACCATATTGATCTATTGTGCACCCTATGCTGTCTATTGACTGTTAAGTATGCTTATGAATTGTACCAGCTCCTTCTGAGGGAGTGATTGAAGGTTTTCATCTGTAAGCATGAACTTGTTTAAAAACCTTTTCCTTCCATGCGTCAACTCCGGACATTCGATGATAAGATGTTCTATGGACTCCTCATCTTCGCAGCAAAAACTGCAGGTGCTGGTGTTAGTTATGCCTAATTTATGTATGTGTTTGTTGCAGGTGAAGTGTAAGGCCTTTCGGACCTCAATGAATAGTGCAAAGTGAAGAAAACATAGGCGACGTGACAACCAGTATCGAAAAAGACCCAGCAATTTCAATTTGGTGCCGATCAGCCGAATTGGGCACCGTCAAAGAGTCAACACGTAATTGATAAGATTCGGTCCTGCATCCGTATTCGAATGTGCGGAATTGGATCCAGATGATCATAGGAAACACTGTAAAGTCGCTAATTGGGCGCTGAAAAATTGATCGGAGATTCGGAATTTGGGCAAAAAATCGTTAACCATTTTTGGCTCAACGACGGTTTTGCCAGACAAGCGAAGCAACGTTCAAAGTTATGAAGGTGAGTTTTGACAAGCAAACATGTCACCGCAAGCGTTGATTAATTGGCTGCCGCGATCATGCGACTTGGCAATCCTCGTCGCCGCTTCGTTGGGAGTAAAATCATCATAAAGCCATCAAAAATTGGGCCCACTCCCAGCCGTTCCTATCTGTTCCTGTTGTTTCTATCTGGTCATCTTGTACTATATACGCATATACAACGCCTTGTGGTATGATGGCTGAGTTCAGAAACAATCAGCAAAAAAAAAAAAAAAATATCAAAAAATATTTGAAAAGATATTCGATGGGATTCCCTATATCACTCATTTACTTTAATAACATACTAACATAAAATAAATAAATAATTGGCCGATATTGTTCTATAAATGGAGGAACCTACAGTTTTATGCCGATTCCGTATGTCAGATATTTTTTATGCGGAGCTTTTTCAAGGCAGAAATACACTCTGAGGTTTGCCGTTGCCTGCCGAGGAGCGACCGCTATTAGAAACAACTTTTTATTCATTTTGGTATTTTGGTATTCGAATCTACGTTTTCCGAGTGGTAGTATCGCACCAACCCATTAGACTACGGCCGCCACCGTAAACTCAAAAACAAATTTTTAGATAGCAATCCTTGCACTTTTAGTAGCCGTTGAGTGATGTTCGGAAAAATATTTAAAGCTACTGCTTACAGACACAATTGCTTGCGCTTTCCATCTAACTGAAGCTAATCTCAGTGCTTTTGCTCAAGTATCAAACCGCTTTGGGTCTCTTTGTTGAAAAGATTAAAAAGAGAAATTGATTTAAATATATCATTTTGATGTACAGGTTACATGTTTTTCAATGTTAGAAAACATTCTTATTCTTTTCCAATGATCCATCTTTAATTTGCTTTCAATTTTACGATACACTTTATTCACAATCTCACACTCACACACTTCAAACTCTCACGGAATTGCTATTGACACTTACCGTTGGCAATTCTCGCGGCCTTTGTGATAGCGTATTCGTCGCCGTTGATGTTACATCTTCCCCATAAGTGCCATTACCATTTACTGCTGCTGCTGCACCAGCCAAATTACCGCCGATAAGTCCCACTCCACCTCCTCCAGCAGCAACATTACTTCCACCTCCCGCGCCGGTCGTGCTCCCTCCTGCGATACCAGCATTCATACTACCAATACTATTTTGGCCACCTAGCGTGCCAGGCGCGTAGTCCTGCTGCGATGATGTCTTTGGCATATCTGAAGTCGTTGTTTTGATTGAGCCACATATTTGTGGTGTTGTTATTTCGTGTATTGCGTGTCGATCAGTTATATGAGCGATGGCAATTTGTGGTGAAAAGTAATGAAATTACAGAAAAAAGAAAAACGTGAACGATTGAAGAGTGCAGAGAAAGAAAAGCAAAAATTCGATTAGTTTTATTATTGATTTGCTTGTAAATTGATAAAGTTCTCAAACATTCAATTACGGTGATGTAGATAAGTATTTATGTATGTATGTATATGGGCTTGTGTGTATGCACAATGATGGCTAAGGGGCAGCGAAAAAAACTTTTCGAATATGTTCCCAACTGGCAATGGCAGCAAGTGAAATCTGTTCTAGAAAATCTTCTGGTATTTGTTTTGGCGCACTAATTATTTTTTTATTTCAGATAGCCCACTTGGTAAGATCTTATATCTTTCTTTCCCTGAGAAGGGACTCCGTACAGTCTTTCACTAGAAATATTCTAGAACTCTTTCTTGAGCAGTATAATGGCTTTTTATTTCGTTTACTTTTTTCGTAAAATGTATGAAAGTTTGTTAAATTTAGAGAAAAAGGTTGTTAAGTAAATATAGCGCGCTTTTAATTTAGTACCAAAATACATTTAAAAGTATTTGAATGTTTTTAAAATTTTCATAAATTCTATAGAAAAATACAAAAAAAAAATCAAACAATAAGAAAGCAGTAAAAGCAAATTGAACAGAGGTGCATTTGGGCTAAAAACTTTCAATTGAGTTTCTCAAGAAGCCTAGTTAGCAAATCCTTCTGTGTGAAGGTACATCAAAAGACATTGTTGGAAAGACTTTTCTCTGTAATACACTGAGCATAAAAGAAAGCCGTACAAAGCACTAAGCATTTTTTCAGTTCAATAAAAAATAAAATAAATAATTGGCGCTTACAACCGAGCTCCTCCTTCTATTTGTAGCGGGCGTTTTAATGTTATTCCACAAATGGAGGAACCTACAGTATAAGCCGATCCGAACGGCAGATGGTGTTTTATGAGGAGTTTTTTTAGGGCAGAAATAGGCTCAGAAGTATGCCACTCAGAATAAAAAAATATAAGCACGCATTTCCATCATATCCCATCCAATTTTTGTATAGAAAGTTAAGTATTGACTGCAAGTTTGAAGTGCCTCTGAATTCTCGATAAAAACTGCCAAAAATTAAAGAAAATTTTGGGCGACTTCAAAGTAGCTATATTAAAATTTAATGGGCTATAAAATTGAGCAATAAAAATTATTTTTAAATCTTTACAAAATTTTGTCAAATTTTTATAAATATGGTGCTTCTTATAAAATAAACTATTTTTTTTTATAAAAAATAATTGAAATAAATAAATAAGCAACTAGTCAAAAGGAGTCAATATGTGGTGTCTTTGTAATACTTTTTGGAGGGGTGAAATATTCGATTATGGGGTTGTGTTTCGTGCAGTTATTTTAAGTATTGTAAGTATGTATGTGTATAATGTACGCATAGTACGTACAATTAGGGTATTCACATGGCCTCATTAAGGGGTAAATCGTGAAGTTGCAAGGTATAAATATAAATTAAAATAAATCAAACAGTTGAAATGTTAATATATTGCTCGTTTGCTCGAAAAGAAAAATTGTACTAAAAAGATAAAGTCGCTTATTTACTGCAAGAGCATCATAATCAAATGCAGAATTCCGTACTGATCTACATCCCGACTGGAGCTGTTAAGAATAAACGCCGGATGATTATTAAATTGCATGAAAAAGCAAAATCTTGCAGAGAAATCGACAATTTAATGAACAGGACTCACTCTACAGTGCAATACATAAAAAGAATACGCAATAGGTACTCTTCAATTGCTAATAAAAACAACCTAGGACAGGGAAATAAACTTAATGACCGCGAAAACGATGATTTTAAGTTAAAGTTAAACAAAATTCTTTTGTTTCAGTCGTAGAACTTAATAAAATGCTCAAGGAAAATACTAATAAAGTGGTGTGTGATAAAACAGTTCGAAATGTGTAGGAAAATCATAACTTCTGCAGGCGATTGCGCGAAAGATGCCATTTATCACACCAAAAAATAAGAGCGCCGCATGAAATTTGCCATTGAATATATGACTAAGGATGCATTCTTCGGGAAAACGATAGGATATTATAAGTATATAACTAAAGCACTTTAATTTACTCTATTATTTTACGGTAATACCCGAATGCACAGCTGCAAGCAAATATAATTTAAATGGGTAGGCTGGAAAGTGTCATGTCTGCCCAACACTGAATTTGAGCCGAAGAATAAAAAAGCTACTCTGAAGATGGCTACTTCTTCAGGTGGTTCTGTGATGGTGAGGTGTTGTTTTTCAGGTGTTGGAAATATTGATTTTGTAGAAGGCAAAATGAATAAATTCCATTATCTGAACATAGTTAAATCTAATTTTAAACAAAGTGCCAAAAGGTTGGGTGTATTGCACAATTTTGCTTTTTATCAGGGCGACGATCTGAAATACACCTCCATGATTGCCAAGATGTGACTCATCTACAAGTGCACTAAACTACTTCAAACAGCCACTCAATTGCCTGATCTCAATATAATCAAGCGTGTTGTGGAAGAGTTGCTCAAAAAAGTAATAAATTTACTTTGTCGGAACACAAACGCATTAAAGGGAGCTCTGGAAACGAATGGTGCAATATTTCACCTGGCATTTGTAAAAGCTTGGTAGAATCTATACTAAAGCATGCAAGTGCAGTAATAAAGGCCGTAGAATTAGCTACTAAATACTAACCAGGGAGTTTTGTATAATATTTGAGGTACATAAAATTATTTACGATTATTCATTTGGACATGAATTCTAGGGTTTCCCCAATTTTTATTTACTAGTATAAAAATGTTGAATGTAAATATAAGTTTTTATATAAGTAAATGGAGTAGACTCTAAATTAATGACAAATACGTTTATTATTTCTTTCTTTATGTATTTATATATTTAAACGAATTATTGTAATGTAAGATGAAATATTTATAAATAAAAATAATAAGAATACGTTTTTTATCGAAAATTAATTAATTTACTCTACCGAAATTCTGATTTAGAGTTGAACAGTGAGTATGAGTCACTGTAGATATTTGATTACATTTAAGCAGCTCTTGATTTTCCAATCTAATTCTTACAGCTAAGAAACCAAAATATCTAGAAAAACGACTTTAAAGTTCTCAATCTACAATGTCTCCATTACTCATAAAGAAAAATATTTGTAATTTTCTAGAGAACTTAAACTTAAATCTTTGTGTAGGAATTTAAAGCGAAACTGTATTCTTAAGTTCGAATGGGACATAAAATTAATTGCTAGTTCGTTCTGGCGACATGTTAAATCGAGGAAATTATAATGCATCCTTCCCTTGTCTATTATAATGAAACACAAACATATTCTTCTCTAGATGTAGCTAATCTTTTTAAAGATTTCTTCCGCACAAATTTTGAAGTAGACTTAGACTGGATTCATGAGTGTCGCTAGAACAAAAAATCCGCAGTTAATCTTAGCGCATTAACCTTAATGCTTTTTTATGTTAAAGAGGGAATTCGGCAACTTAAGGATAAGCAAAATCTGATGTAGACGGGCCATATTTGTATCTTTTTAAAAACTGCTCTGCAGTTGCCTACCCACTTTTATTAATGCTCAACAAATCCCTTGAATAGGGATAGTTTATAGATGCCTGGAAAGCAACAACTATTAGTCCTGATTCAAAACTGGCAATTATAAAAATATTGCCAATTTAAGCCCAATCTCCAAATTTTCTATGGTTTCAAAATTATTGTGAAAGATAAAATTTATTTTTCCAGTTAACATGGCTTCACGAGATATAAGCAAGTATTTGCATGTCTCTTACTCTAAATCTTCTTCCCTTCTACCAACTTTCTACCACATTGGTGATTCCAGATTGTCCAATCCAATAGAAATTATTGGCTTTGGTGTGGCATTTGACTCTATATTACTTTTTCAAAAGCATTTAAATTGCACCATTTCAAAGTCATATTTCGTATTTGCTTTTGCTCGACATTTTAGTTCGGACTTTGTTGATCCACGTACTCTAAAGTTGTGATACACCTCACTTGCACGCTCCATGCTGGAATATGCTGTCTTTATTTGGAGACCATATCAGGAATGTCATATGAGTATGTTTGTACGTGTCCAGAAAGTACGAGGACTTGTCCGTTATGCCTTGCATTCTTTGCATTTTACTTTTCTAATTCCGTCCTACAAAAGACGGTGATTGCTCATTAACCTAAAATCACTAAATAGTAGAACAACTATTCTCTCCCCTCTCTCTTTGTGTTCGATTTGATAAGTGGGGCGATTGACTCCCCATCGTTATTCGAGACAATTCATTTCAATTTTCTTCAGCGAATCTTACGAAATCTTGATACTTTCTGGTTAGGGACGGTTAGAACTAAATATGTTTCTAATGCTCCGATTTCTAGAACTTTGGGAGAATTTAATATGCTTTCCAACTATATTGATTCTAGATTTTTCTTCCAGTAAATACTACCTCAAAATATTACTAAATGAATTGTTTAGCTAGGTGCTAAGTATTATCTAATATTTTTCTTCTGTAAACCGTAAGACATGTGCCATTGGTTTCACTAAAGTAGACAAGTTAATTATAACATTAATTTATTTTTGATTTAATTGTTTTTCATAGGCTGTAACAAATATTGCATTTTTAGATTATTGACAATTAACCCCATAAAAAACACTCACTACATATTTTCATCTAGTGAGATTCTTTTAATAGATTTCGCCATGAATTTTTTACACCGCAATTTTTTTACCTGGAGTTGGCGCACAAGAAGAGCTGGGACCATTTCTGCATATTTTTATATACATATATATATATATAATTGGCGGGTACACCCTTTTTGGGTGTTTGGCAGATCTCCTCCTCCTATTTGTGGTGCGCGCGTCTTGATGCTGTTCCACAAATGGAGGGACCTAAAGTTTTAAGCCGACTCCGAACGGCAGATATTTTTATGAGGAGCTTTTTCATGGCAGAAATACACTCGGACGTTTGCCATTGCCTGCCGAGGGGCGACCGCTATTAGAAAAATGTTTTTCTTAATTTTGGTGTTTCACCGAGATTCGAACCTACATTCTCTCTGCAAATTGCGAATGGTAGTCGCGCACCGACCCATTCGGCTACGGCGGCCGAATGGGTTATGACATTCTGGCAGTAAATGAGACAAGTGAAAATGAAAAAAATAAAATAAAATATATTATTATATATATATATTACTATATTACTTAAAATAAATAACTGAATATTTATAATGAATGGAACATTCTGGCATGCGAAGATCTATTTTTTATAGCTTTCTTTCCAGTGCGAGCTAGAAATTTTTTGTTTTTAAACTATTGCAATATTTTATGATTTACAACATTTATCATATGAATATATCCTGTGAATACCCTAACTACAAAAAATTGTGTGTTATATGTACGTATGTATAGTAAATCAATTGAAAATATTTACCCAGTGTGCGAAATATTATCTGTCTGCTGCGATATTTCTTTCCAAGCCAAATAGCCGTCACTGCTATGGAGTACTGCGTGCTGGGCGATAGACGATCTAAAATGATTGCCTCGCTATTACCGGCGACATCCTGGACAACCCTGTAACTTAAATTAATTCAATTACCACTCTTTGCCACAAACTACAAGCGCGACACAAAAAACAAAGGATGCAGAGGGGTAGGCGAGCAGACGAACAGACGAGCGGGGAGACGAGCTAAGAAGTTAAAGAGCAAAGAGCAATGGATAATACATAGCCCGGAACATCTTTGTGGCTAGGATGCAGGTGCATGCATCTGTACACAGCTACTTATGTAGGGGAGAATAAATGAATATAAAATGCTAGCTAGCAGGCTAAAACCGTTACAACGCTGTGGCTTTGTAGGGGCAACGTATGCTAGGCGCATGCTGTGCTGGAGGGCAAGGGCTGTTTGGTACAATACTGCTACCAGGTTTACAGTGAGTGCAAAAGAATGCGTAAAAGGAATGCAGGAATAAGTGCAGTGTTGTACGTAGCTATGAATAAAAAAAGTTTATGATTAAGATAAAAAAGCGTCGTGTAACAATGGAGATGTGCCAGTGGATACAGTCGAGAACACAAATATTTATACGCAAATATACTCGCACATGCATACAATACGAATAACAACAATAAAGGCAAAGTGACACAGGAAGTGTTCGGCGTTGGCAGCGTTATTTTATACAGGCAATTGGAAAATTTTCCAAATACCCAGCAGTCAAATCTGCTGGTTGCGAAGTGAAGAATCACAGATGCAATTCGTAGTACATTTAAGGTGCTACCCAACTAATCTATTTAATTTGGATTTACTGATAGCAACCGGAAAACTGAACATAAATTTTTTAAAACACTTGAATGACAGACATTATCAATAGTATTTAATTATAACGTACTAATTCTTTGTAGACAAAACAAAAACTAAATTTAGTGCAAAAGTCACCAATTTCGATAAAAAATGGCCAACAAATATTAATAAAAATCAAGTAAAAAAGTGTTAACATATATTAACGATTCTATATATATAAGCAATCTATGCAAACAGTTTTCTATCATTTTGTGTTGCATGCACGTAGATTCGAATCTATACACTTCGAATGAACCTAGTCACTCACCAACCCATTACACTACGTCGGTCGTTTCTATAAGTGGACTAAAAAATAGAAAAATAATTTTTCTGATAGTTCTGATAATAAAATTCTAACAATAGTCATTCAAATCAACCGAAGCAATGCTGACGAAGCAGTAAGTAACTGAACATCTGCTGCTCCTTGAATTGTTTAGTGTACAGAACGTCGACTGACTATTTTAATTTTAAATAAATACATAACAATTTTAAAATATTAAAAGTTTTAAAATATTAAAAATTCAAAAATATTAAAAATTTGAAAGTAACAAAAATTTTAAAGTATTAAAAATTTCAAAATACTAAAAATTTTAAAATATTAAAACATTAAAAATACTAAAAATTTTAAAATATTAAAAACTCTAAAATATTAAAAATCAAAAAATATTTAAATAATAATAGGAATAATAGTTCTTCATAACAAACCACTGAGTTTTCGTTATTTTTGTTTGTTTTGATAATTAATAATCTCGCAATAACAAATTAATTGAGTGCTCAAGTGCTACAAAAAAATGAAAAATCGGAAACAAAAAAAAAATCATCCCTGATCGCGAAAAAATTGAAATGAACAAATGCATTTTCTGTGTACATCGCAACCATCTGTTTTCCGATATGTCTCCGGATATTCACTATCAATCGCTCAATTTCTAATATTGTGCAATGAAAACTGAAGAAAATAATTCCCAAATGTTGCACTACTGTATGGAAATTACCTTGTTAAACTAACTCTATCTGTATCGCCAAAAAATTGTAAAAATAATTCCATTATTACCGAATTAACCGAATTTCGTTTATTATAAATACGCCTGTTTCTATTATGAAGCCATCTTTTTACAATAAAAATATTGTATCAAGAATTCCTTTGCATACATTTTGTTCATTTTGCAGCTGTTACAATTTTAGTCACCTGAATGCACCAGAACAAATCTAGTTAATAAATTCAGGAATTGCATTTTTTATTCACCACCTCGCATTCTGACCTCAGGCTGTAAATAGGGATGTCATTGCAAAAGGTGTTTGTTTGTGTAATTAAGAATTTAATTAAAACAAGTGAATGAATGAGAATGAGCATTAAATGAGGCGTAAGGCGATGCTCAATGAATTGAAAAAGTTCACTTTGCTGCCAGCGGTGAATTGTGGCCAATTGTTTGCTGAGCGGATGGTGTCGCTTGAATGCGCGCAACACTTTTCATCCCATGAGAACGGACGGGCATTCCCACTTGAAAGCTGCGCGTGGCAGTGCACATCTACATTAAACGAATAGCGAGCATTTATTATTAATATATTATATTATACTAGGGGCTAATTTTGCAATTTAAATTTCATTTTGATAAGTACTTTCCGCGCTCGTGGCGATGACATCTATCAAAGTTAACGAGAATGCTGCTGCTACTGTGGCATTTTTAATGGAATTTGAGTTGCTCGTTTAGAAATGAATTCTATGGATTGCACCGTGCGACAAAAGTATTTTTTTTTGTTGCCCTTTAAAAATATAATAGCACGAGAAATTAAAGATTTTATATAATAGTGGAGCATCTAAAAATTTCATTTTCTCTTCAATTTTATTTTTTACAGGACTTTCAAAGGAAAAACGTAAACAGAGGTAACCATTGCGTATACTTTATTTTATAACGGGAAAGTTCAACTATTTTTTTACATTTTTATAAAACAGCAAGGAGAACAAAGTTGAGGTATGTATTGCATAATATATAATATACATAAGATTTATTTATTTTTTTAAATAATTTGTTAGGTCATTTCAAGAATATTTAAGGATATATTTTTCAAAAAACATTATTGCGCTATATTTGCCTGACGAACGGTAAAATTAATTCTTATTAATATATATAAATAATTTTACAATTTTATTTTTTACAATTGCACCCTTTTTATGGGTTTGACTAAGCTTCTCCTCCTATATGGAGAGTGAGTCTTCCTGTTTTTCCACAAATGGGGAGACTAATAGTTTTACGCCCCCTTCGAATGGTATCAGACGTTTTTTATGAAGAGATTTTTCATGGCAGAAACAAACTTTTTTTATCAATACAGGTTTCGAACCCGGGCACTTCCGATGGAAATTACGCACCAACCTATTCACCTACAACCATCGCTTTATTAATATCTGGATATATGTATATTCTTTAGTTTGATATGCACGTTGATATCATATCATTTAAAAACATTTGTTGAAGATTTAGTCCTTTGAAGCTTTAAAGTCCTTTAAAAACTTAAATTGATGAGCAAACGGAAAACTGAGTATACAGCATTATTATGTAAAAATCGTATATTATTTTACGTGCATATGAAATTTTCCTGGATAATTATCGTAGAGTGTTGTATGCTCCTTGAGGATGTCAATCCCGAGACCCTGGGTATTATCTACAAAAAATTACGAAATTTTCGGGATTTGTAATTTCTCACGAATCATATGAAATGGAAGCAGAAAAAATCCTTTTTATAGCAAAATTCCAAAGTTTTGACGTTATGCCATTAAAACTGTTTGGACATATTTAGGATTGCTAATACTCAAGTATTATGGGAGAAAGTTCAATCGAAATTCTACCTGGATGAAAATAAATCGATTATCGAAAATCAAAAGCCGAAAACCGAATAATTAGTCGAAATGGTCTTGTCAATTCACTATCTAGAAATTATGATTTCACTATGTACATTATCCTATTTTTTGACATATTAACCGCCAACCTTACAGAGGTGTTTGAAGAATTGAAACATGAAATCAATGTTGCCATTAGTGAGATGAGTGGCGAAGATTGTGCGATATAACGCCTTTAGATTTTTTTTTGTGGGGCTATGTTAAAGCTCATGTCTATTCAGACAAGCCTGCTTCAATAAACGGATTGGAGATACTGGCCGAAACATTGGAAAGAGTATGCCAAAATTGGACTAAGCGGATAGACCATTTGAAGCGCAGTCGTGGTCAACATTTGCATAAAATAATCCTCAAACATTAAATTATATGGACTGCTTTTTTGCATTCATTGCATTTTTCTGAATTTTGCGTGCGTTTGCTTGAAAAACTTTCCTATAGCTCTTAAAAAATCACCCTTTATAACGAACTTAACTTGTAACAGAACTTATGGCAGGACTAAGTAGTATTAGTAAATTTATGACTGTGAATACGATCCATATCGATATATACCAGCGTGAAATTAATTTTCATTTCAATCAACAGCATAAAATAAATACCCGCTTAAGTTGAAGCCATTGAGAAAAAAAAAATAAAAGTAAGTTTCTCTTAAAAATTCAAATTTTTTTATCTTTAATTTCTTACTCTTTATCCGCCCTAAGAAGATGGAATAGTTGCAAAACAAGGTGTCTAAAAATAATACATATACATATATAAAATAATATAAGTGGCGCTTACACCCTCTTTTGGGTGTTTGGCCGAGCTCCTCCTCCTAATTTGTGGTGTGCGACTTGATGCTGTTCCACTAATGGAGGGTCCTACAGTTTTAAGCCGACTCCGAACGGCAGATATTTTTATGAGGAGCCTTTTAATGGCAGAAATACACTCGGAGGCTTGCCATTGCCGAGGAACGGCCTCTATAAGAAGAAACGTTTTTTATCATTTGGTGATCGAAGCCGGGCACTTTCGAATGGTAGTCACGCACCAACACATACAGCTACGGCGGGCGTATAAAAATAACCTAAAACTAAAAAGTAAAGTGTCCCCAAAAAAATTAAATTTGAGTCTGCAGTGGTCTGTGAGGATGCTGTGAGTATTCTCAGATTATCCTTGGTGAGGGCTATAAATTTTTTAAACCTCTTTTGGTTGTACTCTCCCAGTAAGGATTTCACCTAGCATAGTCCCATAGGTTGGTGCCAGCCAACCTCCCTTAGCCCTAGTTCTTCACTCCTGAGCTTCTCCTTGATGGTGTGTTGTCTCATGGCAAGGAAGGGCTTGGGTTCTGTTAAAGGCGAGGCCGCAACCTCTCTCGCCAATGCGTCCGCTACTTCGTTCCCAGTTATACCCCTGTGTCCTGGGACCCAAATTAGTCGGATGCAATTGTGCATTCCTAGTAGATTAAGTTTCTTGATACACTCAAGTACCAAAGAAGATTTGATCTAACAGCACGATAGAGCCATGAGTGCCGCCTGACTACCACTCAGAATGGCAATTCGCTCATTCCTGTCTAAGGTTATCTCTGCATATAGACAGATGGTAAAGCTACTCATCGGCACAGACCGTTTGGTTTTGGGGCCTTAACACGTTCCCTGTCCGCTGAGCCACATATGGTTCAGTAAACGTGCGCCTGATATGCACTGATACGTTCCTGAGCCATATGTGCGTCAGGGGGTATATGAACCAAATGTGTTTCATGAACGTGCAGAAGCAAAAATGTCCCTCTACGCTCATGGACCATATGTGTTTCAGGTAGAAATGCCCTACATCCGTTTTTTTTTAATTATTATTATTACTAAAGCTATCCTATGACTACAAAAAAAACAAATTATTCAAAAAACCCTGTTGGACTTGTGGGTCAATTTTGCATTTTTGTATTGGGACAGGGAACGTGTTAAATTCCAACGCCTATGCCTTCTGTGGTCTTCGGGCCACCTGTGTACCAGTGCAGGGTACTCTCCTGGAGTTTCTTTTCCAATGCTGGTCTGCTCTAGTTCAACTTATTGCTCAGTTCAGTTCTGAACTTCTTTTCGAATTTGATCACCTTAGTGATATCACCTCTGGGTAGCTGAGTGGGAGCTGCAGCTTTAGCACTTCCATGTTTTTCAGATGACATCACTTTTCCTTTACCGAAGCCTTCCCTAGTAATATTCAGCAGAGTACGATTGGCTGATTGCCGAATGACTATATGGAGCGGTGACGGCTCGAGCATCACTTCCATAGCAGCTGTAGGACAGGTCCGCATAGCACACGCATGCTAAGCGCTGAAGATTAGTAAGCGCTGCCCGCATCGTCGAGAGAGTGACTCTCGATGCCCAAGCGATTTCTCCATACGTCACCGTTATTATCATCACCGCTGTCTTATTATCATGATGTACATCCATCTGCTAGACGTTTGCAGATCATGAGAACCTTTGTTGCCTTGGACAGGTTACAACGTCATTCGCTTATCCCTGACAGCCGATTTCGTTGTTTGTCGGCAAGTGGTCGTTTACTACTAGGCTCCGCAGGAGGGATGATAAAACTTTCCTTTCAATTTAAAGTGTAACGAATAGAACTCGGAAAAATTAGTAGAGTAATTGACGTGTTTTAGCCGCTTTTTAATATGCATAGAAGTGAGTGAGTCGTAAAACGGTCACAACTACATCGGACCATTTTTACTGAATACTATCTGTGACTGTGAAAAAAAGTTTCACGATTGGTAAATGTTATTCTGCTACAAGTCTTTGCAGATTTAGGAGGGATGTACTGAATAGAAATTTTCAAGAACATTTGTTTCGTTGACCTGCTATTTTGACAGATATCCCTATTGCGAATCGCCTGCTATTAAATAATATAATAGTCCATATAAACCAATTTTTATATAAATGATCAAAAAGCATTTAAGCGCGCAAGACATCTATTATAACTCAATTAAAGCTCCTTCTTCTTGCAATTTAATGGCAATGATGCAGACATTTTCTTTATTTAGAATGCTTGAAAAATTCAGTAATCATTTTATTAAACGATTGTATCAATTAATTTACTCCAAATGCTTTCCAAAATAAAGGCAATAAAAGTAGGTTATGGCAAAATGCCAGTTAATCCCCCAAGTGGCTGTAAAAAATCTACAAGCCCAAGATAAAACAGCCCTATAAAAATAAATAAATTAGAATTTTTCGTAACACATGCATATTAGATTGAATTAATGTGCGTATGCAGACGAATAAAAAAACATTCACATATATACGCACATAGAGACAAGTAATTATAGACGCGCTATAATAAAAATAATTGAGGAGGCAATATGTTGTGGGAAAGCCAGTGACCAGACACAATTAATACACTTACAGACATACATATGTGTATGTGTTCTGCAGCGAAAAGCCAAATTATTCAGCAAATATTATACCATATAATGGTTCATGAACTTTTATTTGATAGAAGTCGTACTAATTCCATAGCGACTAGAACTGAATATGCAATTTCGAAACGCGCACAGCTCGCATAATTTCACAAATACGCTTTCCAATATCAGTGGGTTCTAAATTTCACTCTGTACCTATTATGATCCAATAAGGACCACCTTCGGTATGGTGATGATCAATCGATATTTTCGGCACTCTTTCAATGATTGTGACATCAGTCATCAGAAGGAAAATTAGACGTGAGGATCAATCAACATCAACAATACATATGTTAATCTTATAGTATAGTCCAGTAACACTGAGAAATTTAGTATTAAAAAAGTAAATACAGGAGACATCATTGATTTCAAGGAATGGGTTCAACTATATTTCGAAGCTAATCTTAGTAAGAAGTTACGGAAAGAAGTACCTAAAAATCAAATTGTAAAATTTCAAGCATCATTTTATTATGACTTTTTTAGATCAAAAAAAAAAAAAAAGGTGAGGTAATCACAAAAAATGACATCTCAATCTCATCAATTTTCGTTCCTTCCAATCGGGCTCTCACATTGCCAAAGTGCCTATTAATAACACGGTGCTACAGTGAATTAGAACTTTTGAAGTGACATGATGAGCACTGTAGATCTAGCCGAGAACGACGCGGAACCGTGTTCAAAAAATTTTTAACACCCTCAAATTTTTTATTTTGGGTGTTTTCCGACACTTAAAAATTCGTAGCTCGTCTGCATTTTATTCGATTTCCAATCTTGAAACAGTTTTGTTGAGGTAAATGTTACTCCTTCTGACGTATGTTTTCTATTTTTCACGCCAAGCAAAAATAACCACTGATTTTTCAACACAATACTTAATTTTTAGTAAATTTTTCCAATTTTTGCGAGTTTTACTAGATGTTGTCGATAATATTGAAATGAAAGGTTTTTTTTATTAGTCGAAAATCTCATAGCTGTATATATTCCGAATGTAAAAAGCATTTCATTTCAAAAATAGATCAAAAAGTGTCGAAATAACGGATTTTTTTGTAAAACAAAAAAAAAAAGTAAACTGAAAGTTTTGTTCACTACTTTCATATTTGCAAACTTAATGCGGTTCTCCGTTATTATTCCCGAAATACGTATATAATTAAGTATATTTACTCATACCTCTGTCCATTCCGAATCTAGCAAGCATTATTTCATCAAAATTGATGAGAAATTTTCCAAGTGAAGAACGTTTTTGTAGAAATAAAATAAAAACAGAACATTCTCGAGTTGAACAGAGACCGTAGAAGAATATTATAACGGCAAAGAAAATAAAAAATAATGCAAAAATTAACGCAATTTGCTGACTTACTTCTACAATTTTCTGACCTGATCAGAACCTAACCTAACGTTACCTAACCTAGCCCTAACCTAACTCAATCGATTCTAGTCTAGTACTTTTCCTGGCCTGACCTAAGTTAACCTGATTTTACCCAAACCAAACTAATCTTACCTATCATTTTCTTGGCTTAGCTTAATTTAAATAAGGTTAGGTAATATTAGGCTAGATTAGGTTAGATGCACTTATACTAAGTTTTAATAGGTCTTGATCATTCAAGACTGATGATTTTTTACACTCATTAAATTGTACATGCTTGCCAGCAAATTGCAAGCGGTTCTGCTGTGTCATGCAAGCTTCGGTTGGTCAGTTTCGATTAGGTAAGCTTGGGTTATAATGAGTTTTGATATGTTAGATGTATTCATAGTTATGTAAACTTATTGCTGTCACTCAAAATTAGCCACAATGAACAGTAAAGCACTGTATTCATGCGGTATTCTCTCGCAGTCTCGGTTGAGCTGGATTTTTAAAGATATAGAAACAACTTTTTCAAAAAAAATCGTAACTTTTACAGTTTGCAATGTATGAAGATGAAAAATAGCTTCTTTCGAGCACATTTTATTGGAGTTTAAAAATATGTATATATTTGTGGGGCCCGTTGGAGAATAGTGGCCAAAAAACACTTCCCTTCTGAAGCCCGTATTGAAATAAAAAATCCGCTGAAAAATGGGTTAGTTATGTATTTTTACTTCATCAAAAACACCATAAATCAGTTTTTTAACAATAAATAAAAAAGTTGAGGGTGTTTTGTATTTTCTAAACACAGTTTTGTGTTGTACTGGTCTTGACCTAAAACGTGCACTATATGATTTGAAGAGTTCTTTTGATTTTTTTTATTTTGTAGCACCGTGTAATCTTTAATTTTCAGGCATTACAAAAGCGAAACAATGTGCACCAGCAGAATTTACAGAATGTTAAAACGAAGTACTACAATAACGCACTATCAACGAAAGAGAGCCTACAGAGAAAAAACTAAATTTTATTATATTTTATTTAACGTAGTGTAATACACCTTAAATGGGTATAACATAGGAGCTTATTGTGAAGCTTTGACAATTAATCTCCTAGAAAAATCATATAAATTTAAGTTTCAAGCCTTGTGCAAATTTAAAAAAAAAAATCATCAAATGTTCATCAAAACTTTCTGAATATTTTCGAGCATACAATCTCAACCTGAACTTGTCTTGTTCGCTGAAAACTTGGATTCTCTCTCGTTTGTCGTAACAAAGTTCCATTTTTTAGGCATTTCGACAAGAAAAAACTATTTATATCCGCTTGATAATGTTGCACTAAAGATTATTCACACATTGACTACCAAACTTAAAATGCCAAAATATTTGAAGTATACCTTTAAAAATACAACTTCTTAGACTTTACGCACCAAGTGTGCCATGTCTTTTCCCGCTATTAAAAATATTTAAAAATGAAAACTGAAATTTTGCGTTTCATGCGCGCAGTCATGCACTAATCCATTAAGGAAAATCGATTTTTTTTTGCATGTTATTGTAGTAAAACATTTCAAAAATACCGTGTTAAAATCTTAAGCCAATCCGAGCAAAACTTTTTAAGTTATAGAGCATAAAGCCGAGCCGCCTCAAACATCTGCCGAGACGCAGCAGACTTTAAACGCGGTTTTCTCGAACCTTTTTTTTTAAAGTGCGTAGTCATTGGCATTTGAAAACTACTCAACCGATCCTTTTGAAATTTTGCACACATATTTTACATATAAAAAACCTCCCCCCAACGTTTTTTTCGCCATTTTTTTTATTTTAAGGTGGTTTTACACCTACAAAATGGCGGCATTTTTTCGTCAAAAATCACTTTTTACTTCAAACGACTACCAAATGGCTGAAAATGAAAATAAATCGTCAAAATAAACGTTGGGGGGAAGTTTAACTCATGCTTTAACTAAATTATTCGATTTTTTTGATTTCAGATGATTCTACGCTGAGATATGCTGACTACTGCAAAATGTATTTTTGAAAAGACGTCTACGTAAATGTGCTCTCATTCGCTCATTTTGCAATATTTTTACATGAAAATTTTATCAAATATTCTTGAAATGTTACTTTATAATATGCAACAACTTCTAATAAACTGACTTGAACCGTTTCGCTACAATAAATTCATGAAAAAACTGTTTTTTTTTAGCGTTTATCCCTTTTTAAAAATAAAATCGTATTAAGTCGAAGATAAATCCATAAATGCTTAAACTTTTATTTACCAATTTTTATGTTCCTTTCCAGCTCAGCGAAATCTGTAAATCGCCAAAAAGTGGACTACATTTTTTTGTTTTCGTTATAAACTAGTTAATTAACTAGTGATGTACTGATACAGAGACCGACAATTTCATAGCACATCGCAATGTGACTAGTAGATTTGACTGCAGGGTATGTACATACATACTATGTATGCACATACATACATACGTGCAAACTCGCAATTAATTTCATTCGTAATGTTCGCAATTGAATAGAGTGGCTTTCACGCTTATCCTCAGTCGATGAGAATGCCAATATTTTTGAATTGACTTAATTAACTGGTTGACACCAAATGAAATGTGTGTTAGCCTGGATTATTGTGTTTATTTATGGTTGTGAGTGAGCGTGAAAATTCAATTCACATTTGACAACTATGTTATTTGTATTTGTATTAAGAACTTTCATAGAAAAGTCAGTGTGGCAGCAACCGCAACGGCAGCAATAACGAGGGTTTTGTTCACTGTAGCAACAACTACAGAAGTCTCTATGATAATATGAACTAAAAGCAACTCTATTTTAACGAGAGGTGCTCGCACGTAGCAGGAGAGATGGCTATTACGTTGAAAGGCATCGACTCGCACTTTACCTTTGGGCTGACGTGGTATTCCCCAAGGGCTCATCAGGATGGGTCAGAACATGTACGAGTAGAATGAGTAAATTACTACAGGTAGACACTGGTATTGGCATACATGTAAACCTTTACACATTAACACCAATACAAGTGCATACTTTTATGGTTGCTGGCTTCCGAACAGGTGCGCTGTCTGACAGATGGTTTAGCTATCAAGAGCTTGGTATCATCACCAGACGGTGAAGTGAGGTGTTTACGGCTGCGATAGTAAGCAAATATCTATGTCTAGCTTTGCTGAGGTATTAGTATGTATGCATATATGTTAATTTGTAGATGTGTGCATATTTGTTGGGATTTAATTCACCGTTGGTGAATGCACTTAAGCGCAATTTCCCTAGTGAGAGGGCCTGAGACTTTTGTCAAATGGCGAGAAAACCAAAACCATTCTATACTCACTCACGAAGAAAAGTCGACACTTTGTCTCAAGTTAAAGCAGATGATAAAAGCGCCACAGTAATGGCAGGGTAAATGCCCGCATTACTTTCGTTTACTGATGTTTATGTGTATCTAAATATGTACATATAAAAACTTACATTGTAAAAGAATTTAAGCTTGAACAGAGTAAGCGTCCTAGTGAGAAATTAGGTTGAAGCGGTTAGGTTAGATTAAATGGTAGCTTGAGGCTCACTTGGACGTAACATCGAGTTAGTCTTCTGTGATACCATTGCAGAGGAAAAAAGAGGGAAAGAAATAAGAAAGAGAAAATAGGGTCGGGGGTAGATTGAGACCGAAAGCATAGCGAAGCAGACAATTCGCTACAAATGTCATTAAACTAAAAAATAGTGAATTATTAGTGTTCAAAATGAGCACAGATGAATTGCTGAGAGAGATCAAGAATGATAGGTTACCAGGTTTGCATTTTACCTCTGGTGAAAAAGAAAATTTTGAGAGGAACCTTGGCTGCCACGTCACTTGGCAGATTCCGCACCCAAATTCTGTACGATGATTTCACAGGTATTCACACACTCGCCCAATCAGTCGTTGTTCAGATGGCAAGAAAGTGTCATTGGTTGATGTTTTTCGTAAATCGCTGACCAACTAAATTTTGTTAAGCACATCCCAAGTGACGTCACCCCATCGGCAGATTCTGTTAAATTTACTCACACCTGTAAAAATCTTTTCGCCATGGAAGGAGGATTGAACTGTAAATATTTGTTATGTGCTGACATTCTCATCAAAACGACGTATTAAAATTTAGATTAAGGCATTTTTATGTTAAAATCATTAGAGTTGCATTTACTAAGATTGAAGTACTATTAAAGCACCTAGGTCTTACTCTGTACTACTAATATAAGTAAAATCAAATGAAAAAATGAAATGAAATGTAACTTAACTTTAATTCTGAGATAATCGAAAAAATTCGAAGCATTCGAATTCCTGATATTCTTTGTACTTGCTGCACTTCCAGAAGTCATGGTGAGAAATCGTCGGCAATTTCCTATCTCTATAGTGACCTATTACACTGTGCTACAAAATTGAACTATTTTCATCACAAATGAGGAAATCGATATACGCGCGAAACGGGAGCACCAAAATACTAAATTCGAGTTTTTAATTTTTTCGCAACATGTCTGATTTGTTTTGTTTTTATATGTAAAGGGACTTAAAATTTCAACAAGGATAGTGGTTGCGGAAAAATCGTAAAAATTTAAAATTATGTAAGATAAGGAAATATGGATATCAAATAAAAGAGAACTGCACATACAATCTTATTAACTTTTTTATTCATATTTATTCTACAGAAAACCACTTCAAAAATGTCCTCCAAAGTTTTTATCCTTGAATATCCTTAACGATTTTCATTGAAATTCTTTAACAAAAGCATATTTTGTAAATGTTGTATGTTTTTTGTTGGTGATAAACCCAAGTTTCATCTCTCTACCTTCATTACTCCAGGATATATATAGAGGCTAAGGATCTTCCCAACAAGTGTCACCGTGCTTCATAAGTTCATATGTTTTGTCATTAAGGTATTTTTTTTAAATAACTTAAAGTTTCAATACCTTAATAGTTTTTCAATAGCGGCAGGCTAAGCGTCTAGCCTGTCAGAAATCAAAGCAGATTAACGAAAACAACGTAAGACTGAGTCTTATCGAGGCCCTATGCTCCCGAGAGGAGTGAACAAGAGAAAAAAACAAGTTTTGATAATAAATAGTTGTTTAAAAGAACGATTTTTTTCATAGTCATTCTGCAGCCAAATGCTGCTTAAAGTTGTTATCATTGAATATCCTTGACGACTTTTATTTAAATCGTTCAGTATTTGCTTATTGTCTTATGAAATTATTGTCTGCTGCTGGTGAGTTTCAGTTTGGTTTTAAAAACGTTATGACGAGAGAAGCCTTATTCAGTGTACAGATTTTAGTGCAAAATTGCAAAGAGGTACAAACGGATTTTTTTGTGCTTCTTCGATTACGAAATGGCCTTCGACACAGTAAAACATGATAAGCTGTTTACACATACTGAATATAGACGAAAAAGAAATCTGTTGCATAAAAAATGTTTACTGGAAGCAGACAGCAGCAGTAAAAGTTGATGATCAGCTGACCAGCGAAGTACGCATTTTTAAAGGAGACAGACAAAGTTGTATATTGCCACCCCTACTTTTTAACATTTACGCAGAACAAATTTTTAAGGGGCCTCCCAACGATGGTCATGGCGTTTCTATGGCGTTTCTATAAATAACATCAGATACGCCGATGATACCACCCTACTAGCAAGCAATATCGAAGACTTGCAAAATTTGACGTCGAAAGTAAATAGAATGGAAACTAACTAGAAGAATATGGCATCCAGTTAAACGTAAGCAAAATTAAGTTCATGGTTGCAGTTGCTACCCCAATCAATACAAAAAAAATGTATGTTGCATTCCACTACTATGCTTTAGACGAAATAAGGTGGAAGCAATTAACTATATTACATGTACTACAAAAAGAAGAATCTGGCCGTCGTACAACATACAGAGACGAATTACTCTTTAGGATGCTCTGCTTAAGCATTTCACGCATTACTGCAACCCTTCCAGGTCACTGGAAAGTAGGGGATCATGTAGCTAGACTCAACCTTCCATCTGCAGCAACGGTCAGATGGAAGGGGTGAAAGAAAGTCTTTTCCACTATTTATGCGAATGTCCAGGTTTAGTCTGAACAAGTCTTTGCTCTTTCGGTAAACCTTTCTTACTACAAATTAATGAAATCTATGGCATAGAGACAAAAAATTTCATGTTCTGAGTCTCATGAAATGGATCTGAAAAAAAAACAGTGGTAATAAAACGGCGCTAGTCGCTAATTAAGATTATTCAAGTAGAAATACTCAACCACTTCAACAACAACAAGGGAGTTTAAGTATCTAGGTTGCCGGTTAAATGAATACTGGGATTTCTACTCAGAGATTAAAACAATACTAGAAATCGCACGGCAATCGTTGTGTCAGTACAAAAAAGTTCTTAATACTCGTAGTCATGACTTTAACTTAAATCTTAAAATGTACTTTGTCAAATATTGTGTTTGGTCAATATTGTTGTACGCAGTGGAAACATGGACGCTAAAGGCCGCAGATAAAAACATGCTGGAAGCATTTAAATTTGACTCTTCAGGCGAATATTGATAATTCCATGGACTGATCATGTTTCTAACAATGAAGTGTTATTAGGAATAGGAAGAGACCGAGAGCTGCTAAAAACTATTAAACAGCGCACCCCGGCCATATTATGAGAAATCCGAAAATCCAACATCTATTGGAACTTAATTTGGAATAGATGGTAAGCGTGGCATTGGGAGCAAACAAATGTCTTGGATGCGAAATATACGTCATTGAGAGCTAGAGCAGAGAGATGTTTATAAAATCATTTTAAATAATATAAAATTGGTTAAGTTTTGAACTTTATGTTTATTCATTTAAGAAATGGACTCTGTCGAAATCGAAAAGGCATAATAAAAAAGAAGAAAAGATTCTATCTACAAATATATTACAATACGGCCGCCGTCGTAGCCGAATGGGTTGGAGCGTGATTACCATTCGGAATTCACAGAGAGATCGTTGGTTCGAATCTCGGTGAAAGCAAAATTAATAAGAACATTTTTCTAATAGCGGTCGCCCCTCGGCAGGCAATGGCAAACGTCCGAGTGTATTTCTGCCATGAAAAAGCTCCTCATAAAAATATCTGCCGTTCGGAGTCGGGCCCTCTATTTGTGGAACAACATCAAGACGCACACCACAAATAGGAGGAGGAGCTCGGCCAAGCACCTAACAGAAGTGTACGCGCCAATTATTATTTTTTTTTTAAGTATTCTCATAGTGCACATTAGTTCTACGCTTTCGATTGAAGTTTTGCACCCATTTTTATATATTAGCTATAAAAAAGTTTATAATCCCAAATTTTTCTAGATTCTTGCATACTTTCTTGAAAAATGCTTAGTCTAAACTTATACTTCAATATGTGCTTCACTCCTCTTGTTGATCCCCTGGAATCCCCGTCCCTCCACGTATGAGGGTTAAAAGTCGCCCACGAATGGTAAATAATTTCTTACGAGAAACTTTTTCAGCACAGAAATACACACGCGGATTTGTTATTGTCCGCTGAGAGACAACAACATATGAAAATACCTTTTGCTGCTTAATGTGCCCAGCCCGAATTGAACATATGGCCTACTACTCGCTGTATGTCACTCACAAACACACTAAGACCAACGCCCGGCGATTTTCCCCTCATTTTTCCCCTATTCAGTTCCCACAGGGTACTCTCGTGAATGCTCAATTTCAAAGGCAATCTGTGCATGTGAATGTCAACACTTGTCGCAATCGCAGGAGCAACAACAACAAAGCAACAACACTTCCAGCTGACACATAAATTGTTCATTTTTAAAAGACTTAAGACAAATGCCATATTTTACGAGAGAAGAATCATGGTGTCCAAGACTGTATTGATGGCAACTATGTACATACATACATAACCTGTTAAAAGTGATAAATGCACAAAATACAACAACATACAGCAACAAAGTGAAATTGATGTTCAAACAAATCAACACAAACTTTAAGAACAGCAGTTCATTTACTGCCTTCGAAGATAAAGTGAAAGCTGTATGGTGTGTATCGAAGATGTATATGTATATGTGCATACATACGCATACTGATATGCATATTTTAAACATAAACAAAAAATTATAAGTGAAGAACATTGAACAAAATCATAAAAAGTCGTTAAAAGCCACACACACACGAACTTGGCGTACAAGAATTTGGCTGGAAGGTTGCGAGTGTCGAGCGTTCAGTATTTGCGATAAATAATGTGCCATCAATGGCTTCAGCGACGACGAGTACGAATAAAGCCAGCTAAGATGGTATATCAAAAACATCACTATCAACACCACAAGCAACAAAAAGAAACAACAAATAACACACTGCAATGTAGTATGCACAAGACAACAAATGCGATAAAGAGCCAAACGAGCAGTGAACGCGGAAGGCAATCGTGACACTAGGAAGCGCATGACGATAAAGCAATGAATAATGAAGGTACAGAATCCTCCATGGAATTGCGGAAGTAGGTTGCAATGTACTGAATATTTACTACTAATAGATTCAACATAGCAGAGCTGCTAGGCAAATAAAGGTGTAGGAGCAGGGAGCAAGTGACAGCGTTCAGGGAGCCACATAGAACGATCAAACTCCTGCATGCTATATAAGCCAAGAGCAAACGTTAGCAGCAACGCTGTTGTTTAAGTGTCTGTCGACAAATACACGCGCAAGCTGGCTGGGTGATATGCTGCTGGTTGGGGCTACCCCTGACTTTTGCTTTGCTGCTTACAGCTTGATTGCACTCGGAAATATGGTGACATAAAGCGGAAAATCACTATGTTCCTCATTCGCTGTAACACTTTGCCGCTGCACTTTGCTTGTATGTGTGTGTAATTTTTTGTGTTTGTATGTTTGTAAGTGTTTCCTTGATAATGTTTATTTTATTGATTTATTATTTAAATGGGTTTTTCTTGTAAATTAATTGCATAGCAAATTGTATTGAGTATACGCAATGGCATGCACTCTCTGGGGTATTTACAAATACATACATACAAGCACATATCTGTGCACTTACATTCATACACATATTTGTATATGATAGTGCAGCCCTCAGTGTGAGTGCGCTCGAGCATTCGCAATGCGTTTTAAAAAAGACGAGACGGTTTGAAGGCCGCCATTGCCATTAGAAGGAGAAGTTGTGTGCTTCTGTTGTGTCTGTCTTTACTTTTGTATCGTAAATGCAAATCTGAATTTTGAATTAAATTTATTATTCACAGTGTTAAGAAATAATTTGTTCTGAAAACAAAAAAACATATTTATGCATGCCTCAACTTCACACATTTTTTTTTGCGATGCGGTCATCTATAATCAACTTAAAATATCCAAAGAACAAACGTCTGAGAAACCTAGAGCTTATTTTGTTTTTATTTATTTTAATTAATTTATTTAACCTATGAATTTCAATCTATACAGACTATAGTACAAAAGTAACTTAGTACAAACTATCAATATATTTCATAAATATCAATACTACATATTAAAATTTTCTCGCGAGCATAGCACCTCGACAAGACATTTGCCTTGCGTTAGTACCGTTAATCTATTTGAATTCTGACAGGGTGACTAGCCTGCCGTTGCAATACTACTAGAATACAGAATTCAAGAGATTAAAAAAACTACCCTTCAAAGCGAAATATCAAAAAGAATAGTATTATTAATGGAATCAATGCACGGAAAACGCGAATAATGGGAGCATTACTGGCGCACTGAGTTTTAAAGTTATCCTCATAAAAAGGACCTCCTAAGAGATCACTGCAAAACATTAAATCGAGTTCTTTCCAAAAGGTAAGAGGAATCAATGACTCCAATTATATTATTCCAATTGCACTATAAGTAAAGCACAAGCACAGTATAGATCTACGAATTTTTATGAACTTGAAACTAATAAGCATGAGACGAGTGGAAAAGGATGGCATGGGATATATAAGGTTCATGGACTGAAATGCATATTTGAGAAACATGTTTTGCACAAGTTCGTATCTATTCATGGCTAGCCGACTGCATGGTCTCCAAATAAAAACAGCCTATTCTAAATCAGGCCTAATAAATGATGCATAAGGTAACTTGTTGGTATGGGCATCAGGAAATTGTATGGTATTCTGTCTTACGAAACCCAACATGGAGAAAAATTTGGAAACAACATTTATATAGTTCTTTAAAGAAAATGTATTGTCAAAACAATGCCTAGGTGCTTAATCACAACAACAGACTGAAGCATACAAGACAATGTACCACCTTGATCAAAAAGTTCGAGGAACAACTGCCAGGTGACGCTCTAAATCAATTGATTTGAGTTCTGTTTTTTTGCTAAGTTGCCACATCTGTGATTAACATTCCAACCTAAACTTTACCGCCATTACTTGACATTTGTATTTACAATTTACGCGGTCTTTAGTAAGTCTAACTTTGCACGTGTTTTCGATTTTTTACAGTTTTAAAAATGGCTTGAATTTGCAACAACGAGCTTTGACACCTTACAGTTAATTAAATGTGTTTACGCCGTGTTGCTGCAAAAAAGGGACCACATCGATATCTCCAAAGGCATGATTTCCAAAGCTGAATTTGATCCAACATTCATCAAACATCAAACGCATCATTACTGGAGACGAGACGTAAGTTTATGAGTGCGAGCGATTAGAGAACTCCGAGTGAACCAAGCCCAAAAAGAACACGTTGTTTTCAGTCAAAAAAGAAAACCATCTTCACGGTTTTTATGGATTACAACGGTATTTTATGTTGCAGTATCATCATTATGCGCGATTTTCTGACCAAGAACCAAACGAATACCATCCAACAGGCATCGACTTCACCTGATATGGCTCGCAACAATTTTTTTCTGTTTCATGGAGATAAAAAACCAATACGGGGAACGCGTTTTAACAGCCGAAAGAAGTAATAAAAAAAATCGAGGACAGCTCTGATGGCTATAACGAAAATTGACTTCAAGAAATGTTTTAAGAGCTGGATCAAATGCTGGCATAAGGCGATAATATCACTTTTGAGGAAGATATTTGTATTTTGAATTTTCTGAATATATACCAAGAACTTTTCGATTAAGGTGTTATGGTACTTATTTTCGATATTTTCAAGTAAATCATTTGAAAACACTTAGAGAAGTTCAGCGAAAGACGTAACTGCTGACATTACAAGTAAAGCCTACCAATATTAGCTTAACGGCATTTTTTATCACTGAGAAGATCTCTAAATCTTCGGCATAGAGCACACATTTAGCAAATGAGCAGGATCTTTTGATATTGGTAATATATAGTACAAATAAACGCGTTTCCTAGACACTTCCTTGCGGAGCGTCAGATGAGGCCACAGAGTTTGTAGATGTTACCCCGCAACGTCTATTGCATAAATAAGAATTAATCTATTGCAGAAAATCAGAATGAAGGCCAAGAAAAACTAATTTTATAATTAAGAATATGCGAGAACTTATCGAAAGCATTCGAAAAATCAATGTAAATACAGTCAATCTGGAAATTAGCAGAGAAATACTTAATGCCGATTTCACTAAAAACCGCTAGGTTAAACTCTGTAGATCTATTGGGAACAAACCTTTGCTGATTTGAGCAAATTAAAGATTTAACCGCAAAACATATCGATAAATAAATATAAAAAAAAACAATCTATTTTTTACCAAATTTTAAAGAGAAAGTTTGTACCTCGGTAGACGCCTAGTCAAAAAGTTCGGACTTATACTCATTTCTCTACAATGGCTTATGGGAAGAAGATCAGTGCTGTCTCTAGAAAACAAATTTCTTCTGTAGAAAGCCGTACTTAAACCCATTTGGACTTATGGCAGCTAACTATGGGGAGCAGTGGCGAAAACGAGCATTCCCATCATAAAGAGGTTTCAGACAAAAACACTGCCAATAATCACTTGAGACTCCATTTACTCTAGCAATGAGCTACAGTACAGGTAGAAATAAAGCGATTCAGTGACAAATATAGCAGTCGTTTTTCGAGCAACCCCAATGCGTTGCCATAATTCAGCCAAATACCTACGTACCGCACCTCAAGCGGGGTACACCTCTTCAAACTATATAAAACATATAAAAAAATTATAAAATCAGTCTCAACATGTCACGGCTCTCACTTCATGTTCAGTAAGTTATTGCTATTAAGAGCATGCGGTGGGAAATTCTTTAGGTGGACTGGGGCTTCACCTTCAGTCGCAATTATAAAGTCGTGTTGGTATTGTTGAGTATTTATGCTTTAAAAAATTAGCACTGATCTGTCTGCAATTTCGCTATGGGCTTATGATAATTGCCTTTGCCAAATGCTGCCAAGTCACATGAGTTGCCCAGGAGTAACGTTGTAGGAAGAATTTTCAAAACTGTTTATTGGTAATAGTGTCCGAACGTTTACTGACAAGATAAGAAATTTAGGGTTTTGCTGTGAACTCTTTGCTGAGTTATTCTGATCACATTAATAAAGTTGTTAATAATGTATATGCGGTTTTACGACAGATTAGGAATGTCAGCCTAATTACTACTGTGGGCAAAAAGTAAGGTGAATTTATTTGTCAAACTTCGCGGGATTAAAATTTCGCTCTAGTTATTTTTTTCCTGAGTTGGCAGCACTGTTAATAACATCTGGGCCAACTTTCATGCGAATGTCATTATCAGTAATATATTTACGCTTGTGTTTACCAAACGACCAAGAGTGCATTTTTCGATTTTTACAATGTCTGATTTGATTGAGCAGAGAAGTGCCATCAAATTTTGTTTGCGGAATGAAATTTCGGCTGCGGAAACGTTTAGAATGTTGCAGAAGGCATTTGGTGATTCGACCATGTCGCAGAAAAATGTGTATAAGTGGTACAAAGACTTCAAAGAGGGTCGAGAACGTGCTGATGACTTGGAGCGCTCCGGACGACCATCGACGTCAACAGATGACCAACACGTCAATAAAGTGAAGGAGTTACTGCTCAAAATCGTCGGTTGACTGTTAAAGATCTTACTGATATGATCGGAATATCAGAAGGATCTGTGAAAACCATTTTGAAAGACCATTTGGGCCTACGAAAAGTAAAATCTCGTTTGGTACCGAAAACTCTCAATTTCTTGGAAACAAGTCGTCGCGTTGATGTGTGTGAAACAATGCTTTCAGACTATCAGGACAAGCTCAAATGCATCATTACAGGAGATGAGACTTGGATTTATGCTTACGACCCTGAAACAACCGACCAATCAAGCGAATATCGTGCTAAAGGCGAGGCCAGACCGAAAAGAGCACGTCAAAGTCGTTCAAAAATAAAGGTCATGATGACAGTTTTTTTCGATTTTCGTGGTGTGGTGCACTATGAATTCCTTCCACCTGGCCAAACTGTTAATAAGGAATATTATTTAAGCGTTATACGTCGTTTACGTGAAGCAATTCATCTAAAAGGACCAGAATTATGGGCCAACAACTCTTGGTTTTTGCATCACGATTATGCACCGTCTCACACTGCACTCGTTCTTCGTGACCATTTCGCCAAAAATTCCACGCATATCGTTCCACAACCACCGTATTCGCCTGATTTGGCTCCGTGTGACTTCTGACTATTCCCAAAACTCAAGAGACCACTCCGGGGAACGCGTTTCGAGTCGATTGAGGAGATAAAAGCTGAATCGAAGAAGGTGCTGATGGCTATACCGGAAATGGACTATTTGGCATGTTTCGGGGATTGGAAAAATCGTTGGCATAAGTGTATTTCATCGAGAGGGGATTATTTTGAAGAGGATGAAATTGATTTACAAGAATGAATAAAGATTTTTCATTTTACAACCAAATTCACCTTACTTTTTGCCCACAGTATATATCTTTAGAGACAAGAAGAGAGTTAGCTGCTCAATCAATCTTGCCGGACTTTACGTATTCTAAGCACGTAAAACAGAATCCAGTCTGTTTGATTTCACAAAGTTGTTTCGTTTCAACAATGTTACACCCCGAAAATATGACCCCATCTCTTCTTGAAAAATTATGATTCTTGATGCAGCTGCTCTGATTATCTTGCGACAAAAAATTTTATATTCATGTGCAAACTTATAGAACATAAAACTCCGAAATATCTATACGAGTGCACTTTGTGGTGTGGATCTTGATATTTTTCCACAATTACTGGGAATTACAGTTTTAAGCCATTTAAAAGTTCTTCGTTTTTGTAATATAAGTGTTTTGGATTTCATTATATTTACTAAATGTGGAAAATTTCTACGTCGAAAAAAATTAAGAAAATTGCCTTTTCTTAGCTCATTTCTCTCCCAATTTTGTCGTATGTTCGAGGCTACAAGAGCTTCAGTCCTATTTTGCTTCACACAAAAACAATTTTTTTAAACGAATTAAATAAAATTCAACAAAAAAATTGTCTAAGTCTACAGATATTACAATATTCCAGTCTGCATTGATATCTTAGGTAAGATTAGATTGAAGCGGTTGTCCTGTGGGACACACTCAGGCTCATAGCCCATTGTGATGCCGCGTAGGCAGCTTTCCCGATTTCTCCTAAAACGAGTGTGTGCTTTTCAAAAATTTTAGAATACCTCCTATTTCTGCAGAACTGAGATCTTCCAATTCGTAAAAAAATTGTCTGCCTAGAATAGCAAATCTCCGACTGGATAGAGCAGGGCAATGGCACAAAAGGTGCAAGATTGCCTCTTCCTCTTCCTCATCAAGACAACTTGTACAGTAGTCACGTGCGTGCACACCCATCCTTTGGGCGCGCCTACCTATTAGACAGTGTCCCGTTATGACTGAAATCAGTGTGCTAAGGCTGTGCTTATTTTGGCTTAGCAAAGATTATGTGGGTTTAGCATTGAGAGTCGGCCCCAGCTGACGGGCGATTTTGCAGGTAATAAAGCTACGCCATTTTTCGTTTGCTTTTCTTACGATTTCTTCAAGGATAAGACTCCACCGATTATAGTACTCTTTTTATTTTTTCTATAAAAAAAACTTCGAAATATTTACCATCATCCTGCATTCAACAAATTCATTAATTATTTCTCATTACTACTGAAATTAAAAAAAAAACTTCATACTCGAATGAAGTCTTATACAAATGAATCCCACGTTTTAGCTACTTAGATCAATATCAGCTTATATCTTTTTTAAAATAAAAAAATTCACAGAATTTCATGAGCAGAATGATTGAAAGTGTTAACAAAAGCTATTGTACTTGTGTGCTCATAAAAGTGAAGATTTGAATAGCTCACAAATCATTGAAACCCGTTTTCGCAATTCAGATGAATAGCACCCTAAAGTGTAATTTTACAAGATTGCTGTTGTTTATGTAGACCAATTAAATATAATATATGTATGTATAGATAGTATGTAGAAGAACTATCACAGCCTCGCATATTTTATTACACATCGTATAGATATGTAAGTATGTGTGTACACGTAGATTTAGAAATATAGCACAATATTTAATAATACTGTTTGTGAACACAACGGTTGTGGCGTAATAAGAAAACAAGTAAGTGACAATATTACAAAACCTAGTTAAAACACAATAACAATAGCAATAAACTGACACGTCATTAAACTGACGTCGTAATTATCCCACACCTGGCAATAAATATTTATATAGTACGAAAAATACTTACTTAAATTTAATATTCGGCGAAAGTGAGGGGGGGAAATTATAGTTCTAAGCGTCAACGAAAAAATTATACGAAAATTCACTTTTGGTAAACTCACAAAGTGGTCGTAAGAGCCGCCTACGCCTTGCTAATGGCGACGCACCACACTAATGCCCAACGGCACTAACACTGACCACAGGAGAAAGGTGCATACATACATACCATACGTAGCTTCAATTTTAATGAATATAAGTGTGCATAAACATAGGTATAAACCTTTATAAATTGTGTATATAGCATATGTTTTTAGTGGAAAAACCGTTACTCGTGTCCAGTGGATTGTGCTATTTAGCACCGAGGCAGTTGAATTTACTGTTTTGTTTTACACTAAGTTTTGTTGCTTTTTTTTGTGGTTTGTAAACGGTCGAGTGGGTTCCCATCGGTGCTGCAGGGGTAATTCCAACCGCATTTTGAAATACTAAGAGTGAACAAAATGAGGGGGTAGTGTTGGAATATAACGGCACATTGTAAGTAAGCAGGTGAAGTGTGTGGATGGGATGACAGCAAGGAGCACCGACAGTAAAATGAATTAATCATTCATTACTGCCATAAAAACAAAAAAAAAAAAACACGACTATCAGTCTGATGCAAGGGGAACAGGTGTACAAGTACAGGGTATTTTAATAGAAGCTCTGGAAATTTGCAATGTATAGCGGCCATATTGGTGATATTATAGCTATAAATTTTGTTAGTTATAGTAATCAATGCAGGTTAAATTATTCTGAAAAGTTTTGCTGCTCAAAGTGTGCGCTTAGTTTGAATTAAGTCGAGTGCGATATGTGATTGCGTATTTAGATTAGTGGCACTTTGCGCAATTTAAAGCAAAAATGAAATTGCACTTCTGTGGTGTGCAACTAAGTAATACTGGAGTTTTTGTTCCGTTAATGAAATATAAATAGAAATAAACAAAATATAAACAATTTGGAAATTTTAGTTAGTCATTTCGATAGCAAAGTGCAAGAAATTATTAACCATTACTATAGAATTATTAAATTTAATTATTAAAAATTAAATTATATTCATGGAAATAAAAAAATTTTGCTAAAATAAAAAAAAATAAAAACAGTAAAAGAACCAGCCGCCATTATTCGATGCAAATAATCGGAAGAAAGTGCTGCAATTTTTCTGTTCCAGCTAAGAAACTTAATGACTTTACTCACAAAAGTTAGTGGTCGATCGTGACGATTGGCATCTGCAGAGGTAAATGGTATTCTACACTTAACAAATTTAAAGCTAATATCAGTTAAATCATTCTGTAGGAATATAATGCTGAGCTATGCGAACATAAATTTGCTATGAACGAGATGTAATAATGCTAAAGAGTCACTGAGTTTAATTCGATGTTGCTTGCAAACGACAGTTTAGTACAAAATATGCCAGGACACGTTATAACTGTCAGTACTGAGAAGTGTCGGTTGATGGTACAGGTCAGTCCATAAGTTCGTGCGTTTTTTAAATTTGGTTTTAAAATTCATAAAGAAGATGTTTAAAGTATTTATTAATCAATAATATATTTTCCTTCATTATTTACAATGTCTTCCCAACGTTTAGGCAAATTTTTAATTCCCTGCTCAAAAAATTGTTTGTCCTTGGAGCCAAAATACGCTTCGATGTCCCTTTTTATAGCTTCTTTGGAGGAGTAGTTCTTGTTACTCATATGTGATTGAAGTCCACGGAAAATGATAAGTGATAATCACAAGATGCAATATCTGGAGAGTATGGTGGATGCGGCATTAGCTCCCATACGAGCTCGTTCAGCTTGCTTAATGTTTGCCTTGCGGTAAGAGGTCTTGCGTTGGCATGATGAAACAAAACTTTGCGTCTATTCACTAAAGACGGTCGATTTGTGTTAAGTGCCTCATTCAGGTTTGATAGCTGAAGGGAATAATAGTCCGCAGTTATCGTCTGATTTGGTTCCAGAAGTTCATAATAAACAATACCGGCCATATCCCACCAAATAGACAGGGGAATCTTCTTGCGGTGAAGGCCATCTCTAGGGGTCGGTTCTGGTGCTTCATCTTTATCTAACCATTGACGTTTGCGAACACGATTATTGTAAAGGACCCATTTTTCATCACCGGTAACGATACGGTTAAAAAAAATTTCATTTTCAAGCCGTTACAGCAGCTGAGAACACACTCACTCTCTGCTGAAGGTTGGCGACGGAAAGTCTGTGCGGAACCCATTTTCCCAGCTTTGAAACGTTTTCCAACTGAACCAGGTGCCTGTGAACTATTGCGATCAATTTAACCTCTGAGCTATACATATATCGACTGCCAAATTTGGCTCAGCTTTCACGAGTTCGAGCAAGGCGTCGGAGCTAAAGACTTCAGGACGACCAACGCGCGGGGCATCCTCCACGTCGCAGTTACCACTTCGGAATTTTGAAAACCACTTTTGCGCAGTCCTTACACTCACGGTACCTGTCCGTGAATAGTGTTTATTTCTGCAGCAGCAGTTGTTGCAGTTTTACCACTTTTATAAAAAAAATAGAAAATACGCGTTCGAAGATTCCATTTTATTTTTTAACAACACGTGCTTCTATCCACGATTAAAATCCCTTATTTTTTGTATGCAAAAATCGTACAAAAGTGAAATTATGGGTACGCACGAACTTATGGACTGCCCGATAGATACACGCTTGTGTGCTCCAAATTAGAATGAAAGTCTCCGGCTTCCATTTCGGTAGCATCTGAATAATTTTTTCATCCACAACTCCTAAAACTTCTAAAATCTTCTTTGGCACTTATTTTTCCCCCCACCTTTTTAGTTTAATAGCCGGGCTGTCAGCTACCCATTCAGGTGAGTCAAACTTCTCCCACATCTTTACCCCTAAGAGAGAGATAGGGATTCCAATGATAAATATATCTTACAAGGCTCTGTCAGATGCTTCAAACCACAAACAACAATGGATACATCGCATTAGAAATCTGACATTCGCCCAGGTTTCGTAATTTACTTCCGAAATTAAAATTAAAATTTTCTAGCAATAGCATTCAAATTGACTCGGAAGTGAATTACAGAACCTGTGCGAGTATTTCCAGTTTTAGTAGTTTGAGTTGGTTTTTTTTTTTTGTTGTAACAGCCATAAATAGCTGTTTTAATGCGCCATAATTTTGTTAAGAATGCTGCTGAGGTTACGTAGATGCGACTATCATGGAAATGAACATCAACTGGTCACAGAGGTCTTTGAATATAACTCCATTAGTATATTTCTTATTAATCCAACTTAAATCCCCATTTGATACAAAGAGGCCACCGAAAGTTAGTGTTCATAAATTTCTAAATTTCGTTCATATCCGTCTAAACAATTCTGTCGTCGAAGTGAATAAGTTTGTGGTCTACGTAGTTACTGGCTTTTCTCTGATATTAAATTTCACAATTAAAACAGCAAAAACTAACTTGTGCTTGTGTACAGTAGCTGTTAATAATGGATGCTAGCTCAAAATCAATTTCTTGTTTATGAAATGAAAAATAAAAAATTTATTTAGAATGCATAGGGAGCTCTTTGAAAGGTGGGGGTCACTGAAATTTCCAGAGACACAACGTATGGTAACATGGAAATTTGTATTTATTGGATATTATAGTTTATGGATGAAGTTATTGCATACTTTTTAAAATGAAAAAAGTTAATTTTTTTTACACAAAGATGATTTTGAATTTCAGACTCCTTCATAGGGACACCCTTTACACTTAAACGCAAAGAAGCATTTTAACAAAAAGTGATAAAATATAAACGAAGAAATACTGAAGTCTGCAAGTAAATAACGTAAGAACCAAGGCTCGCTAAAAGAATAAGTGAGCATGAAAAAATCGATAAGCCAAAAAACTAAAAAATACATAAAAAATAAAAGCAAAATGAGAATAACCGAACTGAATGCACTTAAAGAAGGCCAAAAAGAAATATATTACACGTAAAATTGAAGAGCAGCAAGGGGGGAAGCAGTTCATTTTGCTCGTATATCCGGCGCATGCTTTCAGTGAAATGCCAACAGAGTAAAATAAAATAAGATTTATATTTATAATTGCAATATAATTATTTTCAGGCTCTTCATTGAAGTAAGATACAAAAAGGAAAAGAGTAAAATTCTAAGACAATTTTCTTTCCGTTAATAAATTGCTTTCAACGAATTTTACGATTCTACACAACCTTAACCTATAATTAAAATTTGAATACTAGATATAGAGTAGAGTAACGGCCTTTGTAGCTACTGGCAATAACTTGGGTAGTAGAGGGGAATTACATATGAAATACACGAATGGTGGCGTATAACTTCTGATCAAAAAGTACCCAAAACTTGTCAATGATTGTCAAATTACTCTCCATGATAATAAATGCTTCCAACACTTCTTCAATCTTCAAAAAGCTCTTCATAGGATGACTTTTGAACCTCCTTCGGCTAAAATAATAATAAATTTCATTTTATCGTCTCTATCGTCTCCATCAAAACGCTTTCCGCAAAGTGCTAATTACAAGCGTGGATACAGTAAAGAGCCACAACCAACTCAACATGGAGCTTCTGAAACGGTAGAAAAAAGTTTCCACGACAAATAATCAGTTACCACATGAAAATTTCGCATACAATTATTAAGGGCATTACTTTGTATAAAAATAGTAAAGCCTGAAAGAATCTAAAGTTTTAGATGTTTTATTTTAAAACAACATCTAGACACGTCTTTTGACCCTGTTGAGTTCTCGTAAGCTACGCTTAACTTTGTCGGAAGCATTTCTGTCTACTATGCACCGATGGTTGGTTTAAAAAGCTTTCATGTACACTTTATCTGACATACTGGGCCTAAAACTTAGAACGAAAAAACGAGTTTGGATTTTCTCATACGAGAAATTCCTGGTACATTTTGAATAGAAGTTATGTAGGTTAATGTATATTTTTTTATGAAATATAATTGAATTAATTGTTTTATGCACATATGGCTGGGCACATACGGTTGGGTGTGCTCTGAAGCAAGACGCGGACTGTTGCCCAGGAGCGTTTTTCTCACATTACTTAAACATGCAAATGCTTATCGGTACCGTTGCTTAGGTAGTACTGTAAATTAAAATAAAATATCATAAGCAAACTTTTAAATTTTCAATAATTAATTGATCAACTCTTATAAAAAATCGACCTCTTTTATTTTCTAAAGGACTAAATTTTGACTTATTTTGTGAAACGATGTACAAATACTTATGTATCTCTGACCCGTAAGGCTGCCTCAACCACGTATTAAGCGAATTAAATTTGAAGTAGCCTAGCGCATTGAATTTAAAAATGAAAATGGTAAATGTGGCGAACAAAACCCAATAAAACCACCAAAATTTATAAACGTCACTTCTTAGATTAGCAGCTGATTCAACATGCAAAATAAATACAAGTTTTCTGAAATGGACGAGCCACCAGTTGAGATAGACCGTCAGTTGGTGGAAATATGTACGTGTAAGCGCAAAGCTGTTCACATACAGCCATTACAAGTGTTACCCCATAAACATTTGGGTTTGAGATCAATTTGAAATTGAGTATAGAACTATTTTCTGAAATCTCCAACGTTTATCTTCAATAGCACTTCCAATTGTGAATCATTAATTAAAAAAAAAATGTATGGGGCCAAACTTGTGTTTTTGAACCTGAGAGAAAGAGTTCACAACTTGATCTTAAATATATTGTGCAGTTAGTATCGTCATTGAAATTGAGTACAGCATAACTTTTTATTTATTTTCAATCGCTTGCTTTTGACTAAAAAATTGTGTTTGAATTTATGGCCAAGTTCTATTCTATATTAGCCTTCATCGTAGTTGGTTTCCAAAAAAAGGCATATAAAAATGTATATTCTTTCAGCTTCACTATTTTTATTCAAAACACGGCTCTTAACAGTTATATGTGAAAAATGAAATCATTTGAATGTTCATCAGCATGTCTACAGGTAAAATCCGCCAAATAGTCAATTCATGAGTGCCTATTTATTGAGAAAGTCAAGGTATCGATGTTGGAGTTTGTTCAACAATTCTTTGCGCTACGGCAGCAGAAGTATTCTCAACAGAACGTCCAGTTTTTGGTTTGGTAGTTCTTTTTCTATGCTAGAAAGAAACAGTTTGTTGACATTTTTTCACCAACCTTTGAACTGCCGACTCTTTCAGATGATATGTTGTTCTCAAAGATCGACAATTTTCATCGTGTAAAATTGTGTCTTTGTCTACCTGAAAAATATCAAAGCTAACATACAAAAAAATTTGCGTCTAGGAATTATTCAATATTTACATCTAGGCGTCACTTTTAAAATACCTTTACTTTAAAGCTGCTATATGACTTGATATAGGTCTAAGCTGGAATACCATATGAAGTCTCTCTATGGCGATCAAATGACATTTGCCATATTAAAAGGCTTGAATGGGTTCAAAAGTCCTTCGTTTTGCACTTAGCTACGAGTAAATCTTTGAAAGTCGAAAGAAAAAGAAGAAGGTCCAAATGCTTCTTATAATGCTCGACGCTTCATAATTCATTTAAAATCTATTCATAATAGGAGGTTTACCCTTTCACCCTTCTTTGTGTTTGATATTAGAAGTGGAGGATTTGATTTATCCTTCTTGCGCGCATTTATTTTCATACTCCTCAAAGAAACCTTCGATCTAGAGCGAGTTAAGACTGCGTATGCATCTTATATTTTGATATTATGAAGTTCAAAATAAATTCAATTGTTCTCAAATTCTTTGGGGGTTTATCTTTCTTCCTTTAAGCCTACTTTTAAGTTACTATTAAATTAAATATTTGTGTAACTCTTATTTATAAAATGCTTTGTAGATCTAAGAGCATAACATGTAAGAAATGTTGTGGATTTCTATATTATTATTTGAATAAAAATAAGTACAAGAGTAAAGCAATAACAGAAAAATAAATTATATTTTAAGATTCAGTCAATAACCGAAATAAATTTAAAAGAGTAGTAGTACAGTATCTCAAGGATAAAACCACCGTTATATAAGCGGGAGATGCTTATAACTGGGGTGATGATAAGCGGGAAATACTGCATATGAAAATATTTACCTTCATCTGTTTCACTAATCCCTACAAGACAGCTGACTATCATATAAGCACTCATATTATCATCATCACTATCCTCATTGAACTATACATTTTCTTTCTAGCTATGGAAAACTTCTGATCCCCTTGCCGGTTTGATATTCTATCTCTCTTTTACCAATAGAAATTTCTTATAACTGAGAAATATATTTATTATGCTCTCAAGACAAGGCAACTAATCATTTTTATTCTTACAATGTAATAACTGCTGACAATTAAACTTCTCATTGCTGTCATCACAGAGCACTAATAATCATAATTCTCATTTTTGCTATCAAAAAGTAATCAGCACTGATGGGCCAAACTAAGCACTTTCGTTATCAAAAAGTAATCAGCAAAAACTCCTCATTTTCATAAAAAGTAATCAAACTGATGACAAGAACTTCTCATTTTCGTTATCACAAAATGTTTTATTTATAATATACATATAATTGGCGTGTACACCCGTTTTGGGTATTTGGCCGAGCTCCTTCTCCTATTTGTGGCGTGCGTCTTGGAGGGACCTACAGTTTCAAGCCGACTCCGAACGGCAGATCATTTTATGAGAAGCTTTTTCATGCCAGAAATACACTCGGCGGTTTGCCATTGCCTGCCGAGGGGCGACGGGTATTAGAAAAAACTTTTTCTTAATTTTGGTGTTTCACCGAGATTGGAACCTACATTCTCTCTGTGAATTTCGAATGGTAGTCACGCACCAACCCGTTCGCCAAGGCGGAAATATATGAAACTTATATTTTTTGTTTTGATTAGAAAACTTTTACATATCAATTTTTCATACACGGAGATTCGAACTCACGAATTTTCAAATGTTAGCTAAGCATATACTAATTTGGCTATGGCGACCACAAAACAGATACAGCCAAATTTCACACTAGTACTTTTTTCAGAGTAGCCGCATTATAAGCATATAAATGAGTGGCCTTGCCGTTTAAAGTACAGTAGATTTTCACTTTTCTCCAATTTAAACTGATGTTAGTTATCAACGTGAGCATTTGAATTTTCTCAAAGGTTAGAGATCCAGTGAAAAGTGATGTAAGTTATGAATTTGAGCGTTATAAATTTCTCAGATGTTATAGAAAAACCATTTCGGCATTTGTTGGGTTGTGCTCATCCGTCGTATCTAAATGCTTGAGTGGCTTGCGGGTCGGAAGCTTTATTGCTAGAAATTATTGGCATAGAAGTGATGTCCGCCCAAAGCGAACTGAAACAATAAGACTGCTAGCACTTACGAATACATTTGCACACTGCCAATTAATACAACTACTGCCTACACACATCGCCAACTGCAGCTAGGCAGTTTACGCTAAAGTCGCGGCGAATCTTGAGAATATCACACTGGCCGGAAAAGGCAGTTTCGTTAAAGTTCACTGATAAATGGCCGAAACACAACTACACTAGACGCAGTAGTTGGTCGTGGAGTAGCCTCGTAAAAGAGCCGTTTACACGTAAATAAATTGTATCTGTGTTGGTACATACAAACTCTAAATGAATGCCTTCAAAACTACTTTGCAAACGGTTAAGTGGCAGAGCACACAAGCCGGCATATGTATGTAGCTGGCAGGTGGCTAAGGCGGGCGGAAGGTGTCGGAATGTTGCCACGACATTTTTCCATTAATTTTTAAGCTACTGCAAAGAAGCTTTTGCCTGTGAGCTAATTTTTTTGTGTGTTTCTTTTCTAGTTTTACTCATATAACTGTTTATTTCCTATGTCACTTTGTTTCGGTTAAATGAACGTGCCCAGCTTTGGGCTATGCGGCCATTGCTAAAACACAAGTACATGGGCCTTGCGCATATGGCCTTTTGAAATAGTGAAGAGGATAGTTATGCTTATACTATATATTTACACCAACATGTGTAGAACAAATGTATGCTTATAAGTATAAGTATACTCATACACGTACATATTCGCAAATCCTTTCCAAGCTCCACAGCTGCTGCTGGTACTAACCTGTTAGGAAATCCATTGCTTCCAAAGTAGAGACTATGATGCAGGTTACGAGTAATTCGCTTTATCCTTTTTACAATGCAAGAATCTGGTTTACCCTTCTGCTCCAATCTCCTAGCAATCCTCAATTATATTCTTACGCAGCGCTTGCTATCATGGTTTAGTAGAATTAGTAATGCTTAAAATAACCAACTCATGAATATGAAACACCGAAAATTATAGAAAAGAGTGCTTTTTTCACATGGCTGCCGTCAAAGGGCACCTGCATGTTATAGAGGGTGTATTTTTGCTGCCGAAAAGATTCTTGTAAAAGACAATGGCATGCAGAAGTGGCATGTCCCTTACATTGCATGCCTATTATTGATACTAGTATTGCTACTAAAAGTTGCGAGTACCCAAACTCAAAACACACCATTGTCATGAGACAGCAAATGTTAGGTAAAAAAGATTTTTTCTAATAGCGGTCGCCACTCGGCAGGCAATGGTAAACCTCCGTGTGTATTTCTGAAAAAGCTCTTATAAAATACCATCTGCCGTTCAGAGGCAGAGTAAAACTGTGGGTGTCTCCATTTGTGAAAGAATATCAAGATGCACACCATAAATCGGAGGGAAGCATTCAACACATAGGGAACTATTTCGGATAAGGTGATATTTTGCTTAATTAATTGCGGGTGAAGAGAGAGTATATTAATGTTATTGGTTGCCAAATGTGTGTCATTTAACTTTAAACCTTTTCTTACTTAGTAAATTTAGTAAATTTTTTTTTAAATTTAGTAAAGCTTTTACCGGAACCTTTGACTTAATGAATCAAGTTCATGGTGGTAATAATTAAGCCCGTGAAAAAGTTGACGTGTCTGATCGAAAGACGTTGAATAACCAAAATCCGTCGTTTCAGGATATTCTATAAAAAATGTGCCTCCTTTTATCGAAATTCAGTTAAAAGTTTCATTTGCAATTCATGGCCCGGATGATTGTAGTGTTTTCGTAGCGCGACATTGTGCCGGCACTTTAACTCTTTTACATATCATATTTATTGATAACGTGTGTTATGGATCCCCTTGTCTGTTACCAGCATCCCTACATACTTTTCAAGCGCCTATGCCTTAGATGCCACGACTTACACACGAAATGTTGGGTAATTTCCTCGCTACACAACTATCCCAACGGCAGAATCTGTAAAAGGATCCTGGGCACTATCTTACCATTCTTGTCTTGTAGAATATCTGATCATCTTTTTGTAGCAATGTCGGATTTCTCCGAAACACTCCTGTCTTAGTCCTCTTTTTCCGCTTGTGTTCTCATGTCCGGAGAGACCACAGAAAAAACGCAGATACTGACTAAATGATGCATTGAGTTTAATTATAATTTACATAGCTTAACTATTACTCTATGGTCTAACTCTTAACTATTACTGCTCTGTGGTCACTACTCAATTGGTAGCGCAATTTGTCAATACTCTTATATAGCCAGCATTTCTGCTTTGAAGAAACGCATGCAGTTTCCCAAGTGTCTGAGCGACTCCTTCAAATCTATAACGGGTTCAATATCCCAGTGCATCTTCGACCCGTCAGTGTAAAGGGAGATGGTTTATCGACTATTTAGCTTGCATTTTCATCCGAATAGAAAATATACCAAGAAATATTTGTCGCACTATAACCTTGCTAGTGTATAGGTAGGTAGTAGACTATCAAAGGATTATAATGCCTAAAAGCTGCACATTTATTATAGTTTCAAGTAACAGCAGATTTGCGACATACCTAAAACAGCATTTGATATGGTATTGGGCCTCGCAAACCGCTTTTTATAGTCAAAAGGTGACCAGCTTCAATAAAATGTATTATTTACTTATTCTTACAGCATCCCTAAAATTCAAGTTTACCTTGAACACACATTTTTATGCATGCCAAATTAAAAGATAAGCTCGTTCTTATCCTGCTGATGTTGTACAGGTACGTTGTTGAGGATTTTCAAATTAAATAAAAATAGTCTCGCCGACCAGCTCAAATATGCAGCGCTCCTACTGAGACCAGCAGTGAAGAGCAGCAGAGTAGTATTGATTAGAAGAAGTATTAAATATTGCAAAACGAGTGTCAACTTAATATTCCCACACTTCTATAGAAATCTGCGCGAAAATAGTTCGTATCTGCCGAAAAAGCAATAACTGAAATTAATAAATGTGCCTCGGGAGGATTTTCCAATTTCACCTAACATTACAAATATACCTGCATACATACATATGAATACAAATATGTACCTTTTATTTGTGGATTTGTGTGACTTTAATTGAAGAAAAATTGGGCGGCAGGGAATTTATTGTGATTCCTAGAAAATTACATTTTGAAATGTTGCGCTACCAGCTCACAAACGCACACGTATGTACTTACTCCCATTGATGTGCATGTTGTGTTTATCCACTTAAACATACTTACTCGTACGTGCATGATGCGAGTACAAATCGTAGATGACTTTTGCTAGTGGGCTTATCTAACATTTCCATATAGCTCGCCAGTTTTTGAAATTGGAGTTAAAAATCCTCTTACGTGGTTTGTAATTGGATTTTCACGAAATGCCTGTCATCATGATAAATTTAAGTCGGTTATTCCAAGCTTTTTAAAGAACTTAGAAAGGAGAAATGTGCCTGGAAGGAAGCACGGTATTATATTTTTGTACTTCATGGATTTTAAAGAGTTGTGTTATTCAAAACTAACTACATCATATGCGCATATGAACATGTATAGGTATGTTGATGATTAATACTTCAAATTATGGCTTTAAGAAAACATAACTGGCATTTTCATGTTACTGCTTATGATAGGCGTGGAATAAACTTTTTGATCCCGATCCCAAGCAGTATCTCGATCACGGCAATCCCGAATGCTAATTCGTAAAATATAATCTGCGACACTCGTATCGAGTTCGACATTTTTTTTTGCCAAAGCTAGTCCATCAGGTTATTTACTTACTATTGGGTTGGAGAATAAGCTCAAAGCGTTTTTATATTTTATTTTATTTTACAACGATTTGTTTGCTGTTTGGCAAAAGCAAGTAGGTATTCATTCACAGAACTCTTTCTGCTCTACAAAATTATGTTAATTGTATTTTTGAGTTATTTAATTTTTTTATTAATTTTCATTTACCATTAGAAATGGTATAGCCTGGAGGCAAAAATTAGCATTTTCGACACTTGCTCTTCTTTGATTTTCATCGAAGTCAAAAAGCTGCCGAAGTAGCCCGGGACATTTACGACGTACATGGAGAAGGTGCCATCCAGCACGGAAATGGTTTGTAAAATTCAAAAATGGCGATTTTGGCGTTGATGGCACGTCCCTCAGCGGAATGCTTTCTAAATTCCTCTGAGAACGTCTCAAATCACTCTTGAAGGAGAAACGGTCGCCAAGCCAGTCGTGAGTTTTCGGAAAAAATCAACTGCGATCATAAAAAGATTCTCAATCACCTTCACTTAATGGGATTTACCGAAAAGTTAAGAGCATGCGTGCTTCACGAGCTCAACGAAAAAAACAAATAAAGTCGCCTTCAAATTGTTTCTGAGCATCTCGCCCGCCTTCGCGCAACACGCGGCCATAAACAGTGCTCTTTGTACCGAATCATCACGGGAGATGAGAAATGATGCCTATAAATCATAATGAAGCAAAGAAAAGAGTGAATGACTTTTGGAGATATGCCAAAGTGGAGAGTCAAGCCGGATCTTCATCCAAGGAAGTGTTTGGTGGGACTGAGAGGGCATGATGCACTGGGAAATGCTCCAAAAGAATGCAACAGTCAACAAAAAGCTCTACATTGCTCAGCTACATCGCGTGAATGATGCTATTCGACTGAAAAGACCTGATCGAAATGTCAAACCATACTCCTTCACAACAGCGCCATGCCCCAAGTTGCACAAGTCGTCAAAGCCGCTCCAAGAGCTCAAATGGGAGGTCCTTTAGCATCCGCCGTATTCTCCGGACTTGCACCGACCAATTACCACATTTTCCGCTCACTGTCCAACCATATGAAAGGTAACAAAGAGGTCTTTAAAAACTGGCTCAACAACTTCTTTGACACCAGACCAGGCGATTTTTGGCGGAAAGGCATCAAAAAATTGGTTAAAATGCGGGAAGATGTTGTAAACAACGAATACATATGTAATTGATCAACTTATTGATGTAATTATTGTTTTTTGTGTAAATAAAAGTCTTCGGTAAAAACGCTACGAACTTATTCCCCAGCCTAATAAAGAGTTACTATATAAACATGGAGTACAATTTCATTCAAATGACTACCGCGACTAGTTTCGACATTCTGTTAACCCAATTTGTCAGCAGGTACATTTGCGTGACCTTCAGCACTTATCTCACCAATGGAAGCTAAGACTGCATGTTTCAACTCTTGAATCATATGTGGGTGGTAGGATTAACAATGGTGCCAAATCGCAACTTCTATGTTGCTAAAGGTCGGCTTCTTATTCGATTTTCGATATGCGATTTTTATGTTTTCCTACTTTGTTCTAGCTAAAAGCGTCCCATTTTGGAAATACTTAACCATAAACTAAATTTCTGATACATCATGAACCGTTTTTTAGCTGTCAAAGTAAACGAAATCGATAGGTCAAATTCCGAGCGTAAAAATATAGTTCATGTTGCCATAAAAGCAATGAGTTCAAAATTTCAAACTTTATACAGTATTAAAAAAAATTATAAAATCATAACAAAATTTAGAATTGTAATTTTTTTCCTGATATGAAGTTTTATATCTCATTTATTTCTAGTGCGCAAGTGCTAAATTGCTGAAAATCCTCTTTGAATGGTCGTATAGTAGTCGTATTCCTCCATTCTATGCTTCATTGTTTGAGCATTTATAAATTCCGAGTAAAAAATTGAATTGATTAAGAAATGAACTTTCTTGAATTTTATACAAAGTTTGAATTTTCGATTTGTATGGTTTTTATTATACTGAAAACTATTCCATACAAAATTAACGAAAAAAATTTAGCAAGAAAAACATTTTAGATATTGTAAAAGATTCACTGTGTCAAATTTTTTTGATTGACTGTACATAACCTTAACTAGTAAATAGCCAAATTATGGAAAATATTTTTGCGAAATTAAAAATTTCTGGCAAATGTAATAAATAATTATATCAACAAATTAATATAAACCTGTAATAATATTCTTCTAATGAAAGTAAATTTAAGGGGTGCTAGAACCTCCAATCAAATATTAAACAAAAGTTCAATCAACCTTATCAAATATTGATTTTCCCTTATGCCAACTGATGACATTGGGCCACATTTTTTTCTTATGCTTTCTAACGCAGGACACTTTTCCTTTCCCCTATCATAACCAGCAGATACGAGTAACGCATTGAATGCGAGTACTTTCAGGGCTGGAGCATCTGTATTCATTCGCACGACATTAAATAGTCGACCAAAGCCCTGGATCTTAGTTTTTTGTCATACCTTTCGTGTACGCCGAACTTTTCCAAACTTTTTCATAAAGTGTTCCTCATTTAACTCCACAGCCTTACGCTGCCTCCGATCGGTAATTGGTATAGCGAAAGCATTCGAGCCAAATAAGTACGCCCTTTAAAGAAGCTTTAGAAATTTAAGGTGTAAATGATGTCGTCTGGGGTGACCGTAATGTGGCATACGTGCAATGGAAAAGTTGTAAATATCAGCTTTTTGAAGTTAATTATTTAATGGATTTTCCATTAATAAAGCGATTGTGCTTATTTACTTATCCAATTACAAATTCTTTATAACAAGTTACATTTTTGTTTGATATCACCCTTACCCATCTATACATTTCATAAATCCGCTCTCTCTTATTTAATTGTCAGCCTTTCAAGGTCATAATGCTAATAATGAAGCGAGCCAATTACCATGAAATTATCGGCAGTTCATTAACCATGAAACATCGCTTTAATTTTGTGATTAATCAATTATAAGTACTGCAATAAATTTCTCCATAGTTCATCCTGGCGTGTAACCACATAAATGACAACCACAACTTTATCCTCTTTGCAGCGACGCCCGTACGGTGCGATTGCTTAAACCAATGCCCAGCTGGATTATTGAATATACAATTAGGATATAAAACAAATATATTGACACATTTTATTTTGATTTAATGCATATTTATTTATTATCACCTTCAAAATACATCTCACTCCGAACACTATTAACCCACATGCGAATCTTCCATTGTTCGAAACAGTAAAGTGAAAGTATTCTTCTGTCAACTGATGCTATTTTTGCCAGTAACCTATTGTTATAGCAGACAATGTGAAATCAGCCGACGCTTTCTCCACTGCTAAATTTCGAACGAAGCCCATGGCAATACTGATTTGCTTAGAGAAGCGAGAGGCACTGAATTCAAAAGAGAAGTTTCGCGTTTAGTGTATTAGAATTGACGACGGTGACGACAGACACCATCTGTCATATAGTAAAATACCCACATTCTCATGAACGCAATTAGTTTTACGACAGCACGCCTTCAGGCTGCAAAACTGACAATTGTCATTGGCGCCAAATTAAATCAATTTGTAATTTTGCTGGCGACAACTCGCAAAGGAAGTGTTCCCACTGAAGTAGGAAATATGACATTTTACAAAACTGTTTATGAATCTCACGTTATAAAAAATAAAATAAAATAACTACATATACATATACATTTAAATGTGATGTGACTCGATAATTCTAAATATGTATATAAAACAATATTATTTCCTCTTTTAAAATAAAAAATTTTTCTGGAAACAAGATTTTTTAATTTAAAAGAATAGGAATGTTATTATCTGTCATATCATAACAAGTTCCGGGTCGTTCATATTTAATGAATAAAAACGCAAAACTTCTAAATCTTTCTCTTTTGCCTGCTGTTGCCGCTTCCAAAATATTTATGAAACTGGCTTTACAACGATATTTGCAGACAAAAAAATTTGGCTATCGCTACTTCGTGAAGAGCCGTCGTCAGAGTGTTTATACTACATACATGTCTATTAATAGCGCGATAGTTGGTGCAGCGATGATTCGAGAGCAGGACATAAGTACTCCAGTACAGTAATCGATTCGTATCAACAAAAGTCCTAAGAAAATAATTGAGTGGATGAACCGTCTAGCCGCTGCAGAAAAATAAGTATTTCAGCAAGGCCTCGCAACTGTTCTCAAGGAAAATAAGACTCGTGCTAGGTAGCACAGCACTGATCTCTATCATTGGTCGCCAAATTTATGAAAACTTTCAAGCACAGATTACAACGCAATTAATTACACCGGGTTACACACATTCTGTCCTATGAACCAAATATACTTTTTCGGAAAGGGGATAAAAAATAAAAATACACGTGTATCGGCGATTTTCATGTACACGTAACAGTTTTTTTTTTTTTTGTATGTTATAACTTTAAACGAGCAATTCTTGTATGCATATCTGTATAGCCACACGATCTCAGGTTTAGCTTAACGGATTTGAATGAAATTGGGCACACAGATAGTGCATCACATTTCCAGACTTTTCACCTAGGTGTTGCTACTGACAATTTTTCACAGGGTTGCCACCTGTTCGAAAAAAAAATTGCATGAGATATGCCGATGTGGGTATCAAAAGAAAGGTATTTCACTCCGCATTACAATAGAGATATAAAACCCCGAATTTTTTTATTAATTTTATTATATTAAAATTAAAAATTGTTACATTAAAAATTTTAATGCTTTTAAAGAAACTATATTCCACTGCTTAAAGCGTGATGCAAAGAGTTCGGCTGTTCTCTTTGGCAAATTTTCTTCTCGTACAAGGTCATTGAAGTCGGCTTGCGTTACTAAATGCGGCACTGCAGTCCCAAGTTCACTGGGTGTTGGTACAAATTCCGATACTTCTGGTTCCCCGCATCTCGCATTCGATGCAAGAAATGTTGATAGCTTTGTTGATGCTACTGTTGGTTCTCCATCCCTTAATTCGGGAACATCATCAAAAATCTTGAAGCCGCTATACGTTCTTCTGGTGAGTACAGAACCGCTAGAATAACCGATTCTACATTAGCGTAGCGAATTTTGTTGCGGCGAAAGTATTGGTACCCTTTAGTTTGAGTAAAAGTTACGCAAAAGTAGCACAGTTCACTGCAGTGCTCCGTACATGGTAGCCAAATTGTTGGTACAGAGTACTTTATTGTTGACCTTCCATCAGTAAACTTGCATAAATTTCTATAGCAATAGTCGCACACGGCTTCCGGAGTATAGCACAAGTAAGGAACATAAGCAGTCTTGAATATTTTCTGAAACGAATTAACCACTGTTTTCGTAATATTTTTACAATTTTTACTTGGTGCGAATAAGCCACAAACGTAACAAAAGTTATTTCGAGTCGGGCACTGCATTTTTCGTAAGATGAAATATACAGAAAGACGTTTTCGCGCAACAGAACTTAAAACAATTGTCAAAATATACGTCTCCTAGTAGCGCAACTATCAGATGATCGGAACTTCCGGAACTGTAACAAACACACAAACGGCACACAGGGTTAAAAATTGATCCAAAGTTTTTCACACAGGCGGACTACGAGCTCTATATTTTATACATAAAAAAAATTCTGAAGTGTACATGAAAATCGCCGATACACGTGTGCATTAAGTGCATGCCCTGGTTGAAGCAAAGGTTTACGAAAAGCTTAAAAACCGTAAAAACGCACTGAAAATCACCAGCATGGAAGTAATGACCACAATGGACAAATAAGTGTTTACTCTAAGGAGAGCAAGTTATTGTAGCTGACGGTGGGTACATCGAATAAGTTTCTACTATGACATGTGAACTTCCATTGTATCAAGATGCGTTCTAATAGAATTATTTTTAAATGCACATAAATTGGTTTCATTTCCAATTTTAATATTCTGTATTTACCTCAGCAACACTTTTACATAGATATATTGCAATTGCGGCCGCCGTAGTCGAATGGGTTGGTGCGTGACCACCATTAGGAATTCAGAGAGAGGGTCGTTTCGAATCTCTGTGAAACACCAAAATTAAGAAAAAAATTGTCTTATAGCGGTCGCCCCTTGGCAGGCAATGGCAAACTTCCGAGTATATTTCTGCCATGAAAAAGCTCCTCATAAAAATATCTGCCGTTCGTAGTCGGCTTAAAACTGTAGGACCCTCCATTAGTGGAACAGCATCAAGACGCCACAAATAGGAAGATGAGCTAGGCCAAACACCCAAAAAGGGTGTACGTATATTGCAATTAGTTGCTAGGTCCTCTGATATCAGCCTTTTTGAATTCTGAAAGTCCCGAACGCAGTCGATCTAAATCCCGGGATTGTTGAGAAACATTTTCTTTCATCAGATAAAATTAGTCAATTTCCATCCGAAAAATCCTCCTTTTTGAGGAGGCAGAGCTTTATGAGCTTACAAGCGGAGCTTTCCGACTACTTCAGGCCCAGTCTCTGACTAGTCTACCACCACTTGATGTTTTCAACACAATGGGAATTGGTACGGCCCCTGTCCGGCATTGGATAACAGTGTAGCCATGGACTTGACTCCATGCCATCCAGAGTCGTGCTTGACAAGAGATACAGTGTGGTGCTGCCAGAGGCTAAACTGTGGTCAAACTCAGAAAATGAGCCCGGCAAACACTGTTTTCGCATTTCGCATTTTCGCATCACGGATGATTCAAGAACCAAGCACGGCTCCGGCTCTGGAGTTTACGTGGAATTCAGCGGGACAAAAGTGCACTCTGCTTTTGGAATGAATGCATATGTGTTTCAAGAGGAGGCGTATGTTGTTCAAGAAGCGATAAACTTTGTTGTGGAAAACAGATGGAGAAGCACATCTATATGTGTCTGCAGCGACAGCCAAGCTGAGCTCATGGTCTTAGACAACCCCCCAGCCACTTCAAGGGCAGTCGAATACTGTAAATCTAGGCTGAACTATGTCGTTAGACATAATAGCCTAATGCTAACATGGGTCCCGGGATACGTGGGTATCGCGGGTAACGAGATCTTTGACTCTTTAGCCAGAATGGGCTCTGAAGCTAACTTCCTTGGCCCGGAGCCCATTCTACCGTTCTCTTCTGCAGCCATCAAAGCCACAGCTGGCAAACGGGTTACTCTAACCCACAGGCTGTTGATGTTGCCGCTCATGTCCGTCCGACTGTCGCAGTTGCTCCTGTCCCTAAGCAGAGGGGACTGTAGGAGACTGGTTGGACTGATAACGGGCCACTTCGCTCGAATCAGGCTTGAGTTCTTTGGCACTGATGTGTTAAGAAGTGAGGCACCTTGGCACCACAAGATCTACTCAGATTTCGTCGGAGGTCGAGTAGATTTAAAGAAAATTAAAAAGGCAATCCGTGTGCAATACAATAGTCTTAATTGTGTCTGAGTGCTGCACTTCTAGTCTGTCCCGACAAAAAAAAAACTTGCAACACCTTTTTTATAAAACAGCTGAGTTTGTATTTAGCGGAGAATTGTGGTCTTAGCATGCGAAAAAATAACAGCCAAAAATTATCGCCACACACAACAGTTAGCCGAAGGGATAAATTGCATCGGCTTTAAGTAGCAGTTAGCAAACATCAGTTAATAGAGCGGCGTACTAGGTAGTATAATATGCTAGTAGATTAATTAGGAAATTGATCCTAGGTTTGTAGGAAATTGATATTCTTAGTAATGATGGTGATAGATGCTAGCCATCATATCCATTTCTATGAACTATCCAGTCAACAAGTGTTAGAGCAAAACGGTATTTCTCCTATGCTGGCTTTGTATGCAATGCTTTATTTTTTTAAGACCACCATTTAATCGAAACCAACAGTACTTTAATCTCAAAGGTAACTCGCTAACGTAAGATGTATAACTTTTGCAAATGGTGTCGCACGTTAATCAGATTCGACAAATGTGAACTAGACAGTTGCAGTATACAAACAGATAAGCAGTGGCATTTCTAACTGATGCATACATATGTATATTCCTTTGAAGCGGAATCGAAAATCGAAATTTGAAAAGGTCGAGCCAAGGAGCACCAGGAGATTTGGTGGCTCCTGAAACACTCAGGCTAAAGAGCCCATTGTATTTAAAGCTCCTGAAAGGGGGTAGATAGTCAAGGAGGGAAGGAGAAAAGTATCAGAGAAAGAGATAGGAAAAAATAGAGACAGAATTTGTCAAATCTGTAAATATCCTCCAGTTTTAGAGAACGAATAAGACTCATTCTCATAACATCGGAACCCAATACTCATAGCCGTGCTCTAGCAAAGGCAGGACACTCACAGAGAAAGTACTCAGTGCTATCCGCCTCCTCCAAGCATGACAGGCATGCCGGGTCCTCGATGATTCCAATGGTGGTCACATGCTGACCCCATGGGTTGTGTCCTGTAATGATGCCGACCATCAACCGAATGTCTTTCCTTCTAAGTTTTAGTAGAAAGTTTGACAGTTTTCTGTTCGGACTTGTCACAAAACACTTTGCAGTTCTGCAGCGTTCTAGACCGGACCATCGCTCTTTATGTAGATTGCCTACATAATCGCTGATCTAATTCTTGATTCCTGCGGAACTGATTCCGATTATTGGCTCTGGCGCCTGTGGGGTCATCGCTGATCCACGGTTGGCCAATTCGTCGGCAATTTCGTTTCCTTGAACACCGGAGTGTCCCGGAACCCATATAAGTACAAGCCTGTTTTGTCTTGCGACAGAATTAAGCTTCTTCTTACATTCTTGAACAATTTTTGAGGTTTGCTTCGCGTTCTCCAGGGCCTTCAATGCAGCCTGACTGTCACTGAAGACTCCAATCTGTTTCCCACTCCATCTCCTCTCGATTATCCATTCGGTTACTTTTAGAATGGCAAAAACTTCTGTTTGGAAAACAGTTGCCATTCCTCCCATAGCATAGTGATACTTAATACTATCGTTTAAGTACCATCCGTCTCCAGACCCTATTTTATTCTTGGACCCAAGAAAGACTAAAGAAAATGTCTGTCAAACCTCCCCGCATGCATTATGGATTGCTCACGCAGTGAAAATCCGACATCAAATTTTCTTCCAAATGAAAGTGTGGGTATCAGGTCATCTTTAGGTTCCAAAAACAGTGGATACTGCTCCGACAGCAACTTAAAGATTTCTCTGTGTCCCGAATTCCATCTTCGTGCCAGAAACCATATTTATGGAGTCTACACATTGCTTTTATTGCTTCCTGTTGTATCTTAAGATTCAGGGGGAGCAAATCAAGCATAGCATTTAGGGCATCACCAGAGGTTGTACTCATGGCACCCGTGATGCATAAACATATAGTACACTTTTTTGCAGCCTGTATAGTTACCGGATTGTGGACTTAACCATGCTCCGTCGCCACCAGACCACAGTAGCGTAAGTGATGATTGGTCTGATAAGTGCTGTGTATATCCATAGGACCACAGCAGGTTTCAGATCCCAGGTTTTGCCAAAGGCTCTACGGCATTGCTGAAAAATCTTCAATGCACGATTCACCTTCAGTGAAATGTGTCTCCCAAGTCAGCTTCTTATCCAAGATTACTCCTAGATATTTAACTTCGTTGGAAAGACCTAGTGTCACACCTTTCAGTGTTGGAAGACTGAGTCCATCCAATTTCCGTTTTCTTGTAAACAAGACCATGGTTGTTTTGTTCGGATTAACGGAAAGACCTTGTCTCATTGCACTTTCGTGCAAAGCCTCCTTAAGGAACAGCGGATAGTTTTTTTTTACTGATAAACTTTTCCATGGCAGGAAATTCATTCGGTTAAGGAAATCTTAAAAGGATGTATACATTTATACCATTGCTGTCTTTTTTCAGTGTAGCCCACTTCATCACCATTGTGGTGACAAATAAAAACTGCCGGAACCACGGAAAAGTTGAAAGTGTGTGGCAGCTACAATCGCAGGTTAAGATAAATAAGCGTATTGGCAAATATGATTACGAGGATTATAATTTTTAATATAAGAACAGTGATGATGACGAGTATTATGTTGGTGCTTACTAATATATAATTTTGTTGATAATGACTTTATGCATAAATAATACCGAGGAACGATGACGCTGATCATTTTATTGTGCAAAATTGCAAATTGCATTCTTTACTGAATAATAGGTTGTTGGTTGGGTGTGGATGAATACCAAAGAAATTGCATTCAAAATATTTGCATTTTACGGACACCCATCAAACGGCGTTTTGTTTGCCTGTTTGTGCTTGGCCAGCGTACAAGTTATAGTAGTTGCAGGGAGAACCATAGCGTTGAGTGTCCACTCTGTAGTTGGCATAGCTGAACTTTTTTTCGTTGAGGTTTCACTTTTACCTATGTGCGAGTAGTTAATAAGCAACAAAATACTCTTGCTCACCAATAAACTACAAGCGCTTGAATGAAGGACTACGCTTCTTCTTTTGCTTTTGCTCCTAAGTATAATATTTAGCTGCTTTTCTCATATCGTCTTAGTAAATATTGTGTTGCAATTGCAACTAACCAACCTCAAACCCTAACGACATTGTTGTTTTGTTTTTTGTTTGTTTTCAATTCCTTCTTCTATACCATCACACTGCCATTTGTCCCTTGATGGTAGTTAACACAAAACTTTTAAACCCCCATTGTCTGCTCGAACTTTTCGTCTTGTCTCCGTCTGTGCCTTTGTTGTGGCATTTCAGTTCAGGGTCTGCATGAAATTACATACACACATAGAGGACCTGCTAAAGTGAGTCACTAGTAAGTAAACAGAGAAGGTAGCGTAGGTACAAGTGTTTCAAAAATAGAATAAATAATCGGTCACCAGCGAATTGCCCATCATACGCTCATTCAGGCAGGCCAGGGGACTTCAAGTAAAAAGGAAAAATCTACACTAGTAATCTGTAAGCGTTGGTTTCATGCCCACTCAGTACTTTAATTCTCTGTTATCCTTGGTGCAATTTTGTCTTTCTATTATTTGAGTTACTTTGCCTTGTGTGTATGCATGTGTGTGTGTGGGTATGTTTTATTTTTGTTTTCTTGCTTTTTGCTGACTTCGGGCCAACAACTTGGAAAAGTTGTAATGCAAAGCGTTGGAAGTCAAATAGGAAACTCAAATTATTGCATATTGTATGTTCCTCTTTGGGCTTCTGTTGCGTCAATATTTGCAGGCTTTAGATGGGCACAAGACGAAACTTTCAACTTTTTAATTTTGTTCTTTGAGGTCGTGTTACTGCATTGTTGAAGCGATCAGCGGTTGTAAGTATTCTGGGATTTAACTTTTAACAACAAGAACCTTCCTATTTAGAAATATGTTGTCATGTATGGACATTCGTACGAAATTAAAAACATGGAAATTTAAGTAAAAGTAAAAATCAGGGTGGTAATTCTCAAGTGTTACAGTTCGTGTTTGTGCGTGCATAGCGAAATCTAGGTCAAGTAGTCCATAGACACTATTTAACTCAATAAAAGCCCACGTAATAGGATCAAAGTTATGGCAGTTTGATTTGACTGTTTTGAAGTTAAATGGATTTTAGGCCTCTTCTATTCGCCATTTTTCCTCTCGCTATCTTTAAATTCGATTAACTTAACGAAAAATTTGCAGGCGAAATCAACAACAAAGTTATCGAGCAAGATTCGTCGGTATCGAGTATGGCTATAGCTCATTAAACTGGTATAACTCACTGCCTTACCAACTCATGTAATTCAAGGCATCGAGAGGCACTCTCTCGACAGTGCGCGCAGCTCTAACTAAGCTTCAGCGCTTAGCATGCGTATGCATCCCGGGAACAATGTGGACCTGCCCTACAACTGCGACTGAGGTGACGCTTGAGCTGACATTGTTCCATATACATAGTCATTCAGCAATCAGCCAAGCATACTTTGTTGAATATTACTAGGGAAGGCTTCGGTAATGGAAAAGTGATGTCATCTAAGAACAATGAATTGCTGAGTCTGCAGCTCCCACTTACCCAGCTACTAAAGTCATCAAATTCAGAAAGAAGTTCAGAAAGGGCAGTTCAGTCAAGGTAAACTGGAATACATCAGCATTTGAAAGGAAACTCCTTCCCTGCACTGGTACACAGATAGCTTGATGACACCAGAAGGCATAGGCGGTGGAATATATAGCCCCGATGGGTAGTTTTCCAAGAATCTTCCAAGCGCAGGTGTGAGCATCAGTCTGAGCAACAGTCAGGTGGCACTCAAGGCTTTGTCATTCTGTGAGATTAAGTCCTCCCTGCTCCTTGAGTGTATCGAGAAACTGAATCTGTTAGGAACAGACAATCGCATCTGGCTAATTTGGGTTCAAGAGCCCAGGGTATAGCCAGGAATGAAGTAACGGATACATTGGCAAAAGAGGTTGCGGCCTCGTCATTAATAGGAGCCGAGCCCTTCCTTGCTACAACTAATAAAGGTTTAAAAAACTCATAACTCTCTCCAAGAATAAACTGAGAATGCCCACGTTCCAATGATTCTTCTCGCTTCTACGACCAAATCCCAGAAGACTACAATGAACCTTCTCCTTGAATGCAGTGCTATAACGCGGAGAAGTTTGAGACATCTCGGCCATTTGCTGCGGGAAGAAAGGCACATACGTTCAGCCTAACCAAGCTCTATTTTAAGTTCAATAAGGGAACTAGGTCTGGATGAAGTACTGTGATAAGTACGAGAAGAGCGCACAAAGTGAGGTCAAAGTACAAACCTCAAATAAAGTTAAACATCAAAGCATGATTTACGAATGTAAAACAAGAGTCAAATGTCTCGACCAGATCAGAAAACTGTTAAACTTTAGAGCGTACAACATTTGATAAAGTATAAGAGGAAGGAATAACAATCTCAATTTTAAAAAAGGTGAGATGAAAAATATTTCGTTATATTAAGTGAAAGGTTATTTTGGGCACTCGAAGCGAAAAGGTTGCTTTAATTTTGCTGCACTTAAGAAGCATCCGATTGGAAAGTTACTTGCTAAACAGTATTGGAGTAAAAACTCTCATTGGTTAAAACAGACCCCGATGGCATTAATAAAGAGGGAATAGGACCAATAATACTCCGCTGTGGACACTTGAAGAAGCTACAAAAGTATAGGATTTAGTGTATTCAATTGGCAAGAAGAGCTACAGTATTGTTAAAATACCATGAGATTGGTAACTGTGGAGCGCCTACAGACAAAATCATACTGACGCTGGTCTATTATTTTTTTTAGAAAAAACAGTAGTTTATTGTTGACTACCTTATCCAAGAGTTTGGAAATAGGTTTGTAATTTCTAACATCGTTTTTATTTCCATACTAATAGATTAAAAATGAGATTTAATGGCACGTAATTAGACGAGAAAAAATAAGGAAATCCCATCCAGGTCATTTTTCAATTACTGCTGAAGAGCAGCAATGCCATTAATGGTGCCTATTTCAGTCACATATATCGAACCAATTTCGACAGTTCGCGGAACATTAATATCGAAAGGCATGTCAGAAACTCAAAATTAGAAACAAAATTTGACTTGAAAAAATCTGCGAACATAGTTACGGAGTCGCATAAGGTCGCTGAGAAATTCCTATTGTAGGTCATGCAGGTAGGAATATTTATGCAGCCTCTCTTCGAACGTATATACTTCCAAAACGCTTTAGGGTTTGATTTCAGCTCTTCTTCAAAACGTTGTATATATCGATTACATAAAAACTTGAGAATGCGAAAAGTAGAAATGAAAAATGGGCAGAACTTCGCAACATAAATATGTTATTTATTCACTTTTAGTCACTAAAATAATGCACCAATTAAAAAAAAATTCCACTTTTATATATTTTACCTGCTTTTACAACTAGAGATAACTCAATTTTTCCAGTTTAACAAGAGTAAAATTTTTATGCATGATACCATAAGGTATAGACACTTCTTGAGGTCATCTGTTGTCAGAAAACCCTCCTATGAAGGAAAAATCATCTATCGGGATGCGTTGATCGTATTATCTTACCATAATGGGATAAAGACATACGAATGCAAGCGTGAATTTTCAATTCACAATAATTTTTAGGATCCCCAGCGTTTTGGATTGGATTTAGAAATTTCAAGGAAATTGGAGAAAAATTTACGAAGGTACATATTTGACTTCACGCAAAGCAAAATTTAAACCAGTTTTGTGGATTTAACGCTAAATATAGTAAAATATAGTAAATAGTAAAAATTAACACATCCATTCGGTCGCATAGTTAGTTTTTCTTCAGTTAATCTATTCTAATTAATCAGTTTTAGAAAATGGTATAAAAAGTGGAATCAGCCCTAAAGTTCTTCGTAAAAATTGGCTTCTATCATACTACGATATTTATTTTCATCTAGTGCTTTTCTTTGCATTCTCTCTCATTTTAAATGCGTACATGTTTGATTACGTATTAATAGATTGCAGCCACATTGAATTTGAAATAACATTGCACATGGTACCGTTATATAACATAACAGCTGAATTAATTCGTAACATATTTTTTAATAGTTGCGTGTCCGAAAAAATCGTCGCGGAAAAGCCCTAATGCTCGAATATAAGAACAGCGTTACCAAAATAAAAAGTAAATTCGAATAGGTGGCTCCAACGGTACACCCTTTATCATAACAAATGAGAAATTATAGCATATTGGAATTTTTTCCTACTGAAATCTATGCCATGAAAAGTTGAAAAAAAATTTAGATTAGTAATTTTCTGTGAGGCTAGCGAACCCATTAAACTCACCCGGAGCCCAGGATCTCAGCTCAAGAGAAGGATAGCTTATTTTAGAACTTTTTAATTTTTGAATTAATTGAATATTATTTCTTATTTGAATAAAAAAAATTGATATTATATCATTCAAACAAAAGTGTTCATATATTTTTTCAATATTGCGTATTTCATTTATGTGCATAAGTGCATATAAAGTAATAACGAAAATAAAAATAGTAATATATAATATATAAATATTACATTTCAGTTAATAAACTACATAAAACTAAATTTAGTAGCAGTCAAGTCGTCGTTGCGAAATCGCTTTAAGTTTTAAACTGCATTCAAAGCCGTCTCGTTTGATAAAATTTCATTCGATTTTTCGGTAATACTCTCCGTCTCAGTATTATTATCGTCCATAGTTTCCATGTTTTCATCAGTAGCAAAATCCTAGCCGAGATCTAGGTTTTCTATTATTATCTATTCTTATAAATTCCTCACAATTTGAATTAGGTTCCCCAAAAATTTTTGATAACTCAAATGACGAAGCCAGCGTTGTTAGCAGTAAGTCCCCTTCGGGCTTGACCTCAATAGACATTTTTCTGTTTTTGACAAGCCCTGCTTTGTGGAAAGAGTTTTTTATGGTCTCCGTTTGAACCTTTACGCAGAATTCTTTTACGAAATCTATTGCCTCTAAGACATTTATAATTCTTTTAGTCAAACCAGCCTTTAGGCTTACCAAGATATGCTTACCCTAAAGGTTTTGATAGTAAATTTTAAAATTTGGAATCATTTCTTGATCTAAAGGTTGGCAAACTGAAGTAGTACTAAATACTAGGTAGAAATATTAATTTGATATTCTTTAAACGTATATCACAAGAGGAAAACGCTGCGTTGTCCAAAAATAGTATCAAATCACTGCGCAAAGCAAACTAAATGTGTGCATGAAAAAACAACACACTTTACCCGGAAGTTTCTTTTTTCCATTTAGTAAGTATGTATGTAAGTAAGTAGCAGCTCACTCACATTTTTTATATTTTATACGCCTATGAGGAGTTCGCTCAACAGAGGTTTTTGTTTGACTTTTGATAAGATGTGTCAGATGTGTTTGTGTCAATTTTATGAAAAATAAATGTATGCGTCCTGCCAAGAGGGTGTCCACTTAAGAGAGTGTAATTTGTTCCAAAATGTATTCCTAAAACTTGGTATAGGAAAAAGTTTCCACACAAAGGAAATATCCGTCTAATAGAGGTGTTCGTTAGAAGAGATTTCACATTAGATGGTTCAAAAACTCGTTATTTTATTGCGTAAATATTGTAGTATTCTACTATACAATAGTATTTGTATAAAATGTGACATTTGGAAAAATAAAATAATTTTTCTTAGGTTTTTTTCGAAAAAGGCTATTTATTCTAATTTTCTTCAAAGTTTTCTAAATGGACTACATATCCAGCAAAAGAAAGCTCAGTTGTAAACAGAAATGTAAGCATTACAAATATATATTTCTTCTTTTAAGATGGAAATTGTGAACTGCAGTTTCCGCGCTTATTACGAACCTTAAGTAAACAGCAAGTCCAGTTAAACATAATTTTGCTACTTAAAAAAAATTCACTGAAAAAGCTTAAAACTTGGTGACCTCTTTAAATTAGAAATTCACGCACAGTACCCGCAAAATTAGCCAAGCTTACATTATTTCCATACGTGGCACATCAAGGGTTAATCCTGCTTAAACGACTTACATGAAAGTACCAACGCAAAAACAATGCTAAATGGGCATGACATGGTATCCGTTTGGCGTACCTTAAATGCGGCAAGTGGGTAAACGAAGTGAAATGCAATTTAAACAAAATTCGTGCACTCAAGTGCGACAAAGTATTTTCGTGGCTGTCGGGTCATAAAAGTGGCACTCGTGCCACAACAGCCAGTATCAGCGCCAATGTCAAGCCAAACAAATGCCAGCCAACAAAGCCAACAAAATTTGCTGTTTTCGGATATATGTAAGCAACAACAATAATAAGCTTTATATAAAAATATCACAAACGTGTTGCCACTTGTAAATGTCAGAGTAACAAATGAAAAAGGCAATTGCATGCAGTGACGACAAACAACAACTACGACACGCAAAAGCGTAACTACAATAAGGTGTATATGTATATGTATATGTATATGTATGCATATGTACACCATAACAAAGCACGATAAAAAGTGATAAAGCATTGAAAAGTTACTATAACAACAACAACAACAACAACAACGCTGCAACATATTACATGACAAATATAGTAGTGTTAATAGCAGGTGTACCAATAAACGGCTAAGAACAAACGGCGACACAGCACTCTCTACAACACATGCTAAAAATTAGTAAATATTTGGGTTAACTTCACTAGCAATGGCATTTTTTTTTTAATTTTTTTTTTTTACTGAAATACTGCATTTACACGTTGGCCATTTAAAATCTGCATTTCTACGAACTTTCTACATTTCAAAACCAAACAGCTGTCAGGTGCTTTGGGTAAAATTCTTCTCCTTCTACTGTTTGCCTAATTTACATACCTGTCATCCGTCGGTTTATATGTCACAATGTACTTCTCAATCGGATGCGCATTCAAATCGATCATCGTTTGCCAGGATACGCGTACGGTTGTGGGTGTGAGGAAAGTAACGGTTATATTCTCGGGAGTGGCCGGTATGGTGCCTGCAAATTGATTGAAAATAAAAAGACAATTTAATAAAAATTATATTATATTAAATTAACCTCTCAATGTAAGAGCGCAGTAGAAATACCAACACTTATATAAACCGCAATACAAATACAAATACATATAATTTTATAAATAAAACTAAGCACACGCTTAGTAGTTGCAAATAAAAATAGGGAAATTAAATTACTAATACGCCAAAGTGGGTCATGGCTGCAACATATTTACATATACTATACTTGTAGCAGGTCGCCAACGGGTTGTAGGCGAGGCGGGTATGGTGTATCGGTACAATACGAACGAACGAAGTAAACCAATGAGGGAAATAAATAAAATGAGTGCTTAAGCTTGCGCGCCAGTTACTGAAGCAGCGGGATCTGGCTACTTGCGAGGACAAATATACAAATATTTGTTTACACAACAAAAACGCCGCAAAGGACAGAACAAGGAAATCAAGGCAGGACAGCGTAACACAATCCGTTGCGACCCCGCTGAGTATATGCAATTTAATTGGCACAAAAATTGACGCTTGGAAAGTTGAATTGGTGGCCGCATATGGTCAATGCATAAGTGAATGGTAGGTATGGTTGTGTGAAGGACTGACTGCATGGACGAAAATATAATGCGAGCACTTATAATTGCATACATACATACATAGTAAAGTGCATACAAGTAAATGAGTGGTTGTGCGAAAGAAAATTCTGAAATCTAAAAATAACAAATATCTCACATACATCTAAATGAGTAGATATGTGCGTGTATAAGCAGGAAAACTGTACTTTGTCATTTGATTAAAAAAGAACAAATGATTGGCGCTTACACTTCTGGTAAGTGTTTGGCCGAGATCCTCCTCCTATTTGTGGCGCGCGTCTTAATGTTCTTCCCCAAATGGAGGCAAAATATGCTGATTCCGAACGGCCGATTCATTTACTCTAAGATTGTATAAACCTTACAGACTGGATTAACAAATTTGACTAACTAAAAATGTATGACTACGAGTCTAAAGATGCAAGCATTAAACCAAATCGAGACGTCAGGAGAACAGAATCTAAACTAACACTGCTGAATGTTCCATTGAATTCGTTGAGAGGACTTGCAATAGGGCCAAAAAATTATAGTTAGCTTTAATTAACTTCACGATAAATGGAAACTGCAGCGTAGTGTTCGTTGCACAACGTTAAAGCTTATCATTTCAAGTACTTCCGCCCAATCAATGAGATCAGAAATGGTATCATAAACAAATAACTGCAATTAAAGGGTTTTCTTCCATTCAAGTGACTTCATTCCAAAAAGCATACAACATGCAGTATAGATCGGATGTCAAAGGTACAAACAAATAAAGTGGCTTGAAAGCAAAATGAATGAAACTCTCAATTCGATAGGAAAAGTTGGATAGATTTAATTACTGATTATAGAAAACAATTCCAACTTCGATCGCACTAAAGACTTGAATAAAATGTGTCTTGCGTACGGATCTTTAGAGCCCCTACCATAGATTAGAGTACGATTTAGTGGTAACAAAGTTACTCTGTAGGCTGACCGCAAGGGTAATCTGCCTCATCAGAGAACTCCGAACTGGCAGTGCTTTACAATTGCACCATCAGCGACTCATTCAGCCTCAACGCAGGCGTAAGGCAAGGTTGTCCCCTGTCGCCCCTTCTCTTCGTCCTAGACGACGTTATGAGCAAACTGACCCTGCACAAAAGAGACGGACAGACTAGTCACGCTGGCGAGAACTGTCGAACTGGAGGTCAACATCGCCAAGACAAAGGCAATGAGGTCAACCACAATAAAGCAAGATATATAATCGTTGACGGGTGCCCGATGGAATTTGCCGAAAGCTTCTGCTACCTCGGCTGCACTTTAACGACAAACGGCGGAGCAGATGAAGATTCAGCTCATGTGGGAAGTCAGTATTGTTTTACAGAAGTGAAACATGGCTTGTCTCCAACACCATCACATAGAAGCTATAATATTTTGTCAACAAATACCTCCGCATCATCTGTATGATTCGCATACAGCAGATACTTGGAGTGATTTAAAAAAGTTCCTTTATCATTAATAAAAAAAAGAAAAATAATTTGACCAAGAATACTATATTGCGGTACCCCGGATGTGGCAAAAAAAGCATTTTCAATTTTTACAAAAATACGAAAACTGAGTCGAACTTTTCCGTTCTGAAATAATATAATATTACGAACTGCGAAAATGAAGCAAGATTCGTCCAACGTCCATAGTCAAATCCATGCTCTTGCAGGTCTACTATTTCCTTAAAATAATTTCCTTTGACAATTTATTCGAAAATTTTTGAGCAATTATAAAGTTTAGACATGAGTCTATAGTTCGTTACATCGTTTATTACCTGATTAACAAATCCGCGCAATCGGTGCAATCGATGCAACTTTTCAGTAATCTATAAAAACACCTTTAATAAGTGACGGGTTGAAAATGTAATGGCAAGGAGCGTAGCAGCTTCGCCTGAAATCGACCGAAGCTTGGTTCAGCCCTAAAATCGGGGCTCGGTCGCTCTCTCTCTCCCCCTTTTTACATCCGTAACAGTGGTAGTCGCCGTAGCCGAATGGGTTGGTGTATGACTATCATTCAGTAGTGATCAGATTTGAATCTCCGTGAATGAAATACCAAAATGATAGAAACAGTTTTTTCTAATAGCGGTCGCCCTCGGTAGGCTATCGCAAACTTCGTGGTGCATTTCTGAAAATGCCATGAAAAAGCTCGTCATAAGAAACCATCTGCCGCTTGGAGGCGGCTTAGAACTGTAGGTCTCTCCATTTGGGGAACAACAACTAAATGCACGCCACAAATAAGAGGAGGAGCTCGGCGAAATACCTAACAGAAGTGAACGCGCCAATTATTTATTTTTTTTTATAGTTAAATTAAAAATAAAAGTTATTTAAATTAGTTACATTCATTTTGCTACAAGGTTACCTTTTTTACAAAACAATTTTTATTTTTTTTAATTTTTCCAGCGGTACTTTTAAACCTTAAAAAAATATCTAAATAAATTAAATGGAAAACGAATTATAAACTTCTGTGCCGTCTCAACTTTGATAAGTCAGTATTTGTTGCCATACGACTCTAAATATGTTTAAATTTCAACATAACCGGGCATTAGCAAAGCATGCTGCGCTCTGCACCGAATTATATTTTTTTACTTTCCTTTCTAATAATTTCCAAGTTAATTTGGATAAATTGAAAAAAATACTAATTTATTACAATTACTGGAAAATATTTTTTTAAGAGTTTTCTATATAATTTATTAATAACACTTTCTGGTGGACAAAAATTTTGCATACTCCCACCGGTATCGGCACCTACAAATTAACTACCTTGCCAACAAAGTTTTGTCGTAACCTCCATCAACCCTAATTCACAGTTTTCTGTTTATTGGAAACCAGTATTCGATAATGTACAGCCAGGAAGTTGAAGGGGTGGCTGCGCTGGAGTCACGGTAAGCGTCAGTTAGTCAGTTATTGTATGACGGCTACAGGCATTTTAGCATAACTGAAGCTAAACAAAGAAAACTGAATTGAGCGAGTAACTATGTCACGAATGAATGCACAGAAGCGCTGAAATGGGAGCGGGCAGGACTGCGGAAGGACTGCAGAGTTTCCATACTAAAATCACTTAAATAATTCCAACCGCCGGCAGTCAATTCCATTAGCATTTTATGCCATGACAGCTGAATGGTTACAATGTGTGGCATACAATTACACAGCGTTGTGGGTAGACCCAGCAAGCACAGGAAAGAATATCCTACGACGCTTGATATACCTTTAGATTTCAAGTTGAGTTCCAGCGCTCTTTACCCGTATCATTTGATATTTCACTATTTTCTCAAGCCCTACGCCTCTTAGCACTTATATTTATTTCTCTTGCAATTTTATTTTGCATACAAAACTTTTACTCAAAAAAGTATAGATAATTAATTCAAAACGTGGTTAATATTTATTCTAGAGCGTGCCCTACTTGCCTACAGGGTGGCTGATGAATTTTGCTACATTAAAAAACTCAAATAACTTTTTTTTTAGTGTATGGAATTCATTTATTTTTTTTCAAGTTGAAGGTCATTAAATTTTATTAAATGTAGCTTAACTAGTTTTAAAAATAATTGAATTTAAATGCCCCCCATGCTCGTTGACACAAGTGCGGCATCTTAGTAAAAAGTTGTTCATTGCTGCTTTGAGAGTTGCGACAGGAATAGCCGCAATTGTTGCCCGAATGGATTGTTTTAGTTCATCCAAATTTGTTGGCTTTGTTTTATAAACTTCTTGTTTACATAAACCCCACAAGAAAAAGTCAGGGGGCCAACGAAATTCGGAGTTTCTTGAAATTAGTTTATTGGGAAATTTTCGTCGCAACTCTGTCATAACAGTTTGGGCTATGTGAGACGTTGCCCCATCTTGTTGAAACCACACAGAGTTGAAAGGAATTCTCTTTCGGCGTAGTTCTGGATAGAAAAATTCTTTCAGCATTTTCAAATAACGGTCTCCAGTAACCATAACGGTGTGACCATTTTCTTCAAAAAAATAAGGCCCGACAATACAGCGTGAAGAAACCGCACACCACACTGTCACGCGAAGAGGATGCAATTCCGTCTCGTGGAGTATCTGTGGGTTAGAAGTACTCCATATTCGACAATTTTGTTTGTTCGAAATGGGCCTCATCAGACATGAAAAGGCAGTTTAACATGTTTTGGTCTTCTTCCACCATTTGCAGGATCTTCTGGCAAAATTCCAAGCGAATCGGCAAGTCTGCTGCATTCAGTTTGTTAACCATTTGAATTTTGTAGGGAAATAAGTCTAAATCTTTATGCATTATTGTTTGCAAAGACTGTCGGCTGACACCAAGTTGAGCAGATAAGCTTCTTGTTGAAACCCTTGGATTGCTTTGTATAGCTGCAGCTACAGCAGCGATCGTTTCCTCCGTCCGAACTGGTGGGTTTCGATAATAAGGCCTTCTTGCGACTGTTCCTTGCTCAGTAAAATTATTCACCAGTCTCATTATGGTCCATCTGCTCGGGGGATCGCCGCCAAACATCCGCCTGTACCCTCTCTGTACCAAAACTACGGACTCCAGTGCGTGATAGCGGCGGACAATCCAAATTCTTGTTTGCGTGTCCCAGTTATCCATTTTAATAAATTCTAAAGATCAATCTGCAAATTAAAACAAAAATGGAATAGATAACTTAAAAAGAAAAAAAGTTATTCAATTTTTTTTTGGTAGCGGCTTTCATCAGCCACCCTGTATTTCATTTTAATTTTTTTGTGTCATTAAATAAATCTTTTTTTCCGTAACTTATAAGACTTCTTATCAATTAAATACAGCCAGGCATATATGTTTATACATAAATATTTCCAAATGCAATTAATTGAAAAGTAGCCGAAATATTGGCGATACCTAAATCAAATAAAAACGCTGCGCTAGCAGAACCTATTTCAAAAATCAACATCAACTATTTCAAAAATCTTTGAAAAGCTCCTTTATGATCTCATTGAGTCCATACCGACACAAATAAATCACCGGTTCGGATTTTTTTGTTTCGTTTTTTTAATAGGAGGTAAGGGTCAAAAGCCTACTTGGTCAGTTGTCCGCCGGTATGAAACTTTAACTAAAACCACCTCTCGTGCGAACCAGTTCAGAATTAGACGTAGCCATTTGATGATAGAACAAATTAACAACTTACACACAATCAAACTACGATATAGTCTAGAAGCAAGCTATCTTCCTTAATGTAGCCAAAGCCTTTGGAAAAGTTTTGCAACTTGTAAAGGCTTTAAAAGTTGAAAACTTCCCAAATGACTTCTACCAAATGTTGGAAAATTATGTAGAGGACAGGTTATATGTATGTAATGAACGCGGAAGCTCCTCAAGGAAGCGTGTTAGGTCCCATATTAAACTTCATACATATAGCTGCTATACCAAATCTGACTAAAAGAATCAGTATGATTGCTATATTCGCTAACAATACAGTTCTTATTGGTATCAGACAGCACTGGAAGACACGCCACTCAAAAGACACGCCTACAATCCGAGCTAAATAAATTACTTGACGGGCTTAAAAAGTAGAGAATCAATGTAAATAGTGACAAGACGGTCTAGGTTATCTGTAGTAAAATAAAAATTTATAACAGCTCCCTTAAAATATTTAATACTGAGAAATTACTATCGACGCAAAGTTAAATTAGACAATACATATTATTAAAACACGAAATGAGATTAAAAATTACAGACATCTCCGAAGGAAATCAAAATTATTCTTCTTCTTTTTCTCGATTTGCGCGATAACCGCGTACCGGATTTTGGCCGAGTTTAACAAAACTTTTTCTTTCTCGTGCTGACCGCCGCCAGTTGGGCACACCAAGAAAACCCAAGTCATTCTTCCACCATATCAAAGGAAGCCTTCCTCTTCCTCTCCTACCACCAGATGGTACCGCATCGAATACTTTCGGAACCAAAGCGTTGGTATCCAATCGGACGACATGACCCAGTCAGCGTAGCCGCTGGATCTTTATTCGCTGCGCTATGTCTATGTCGTCGTAAAGCTCATACAGCTCACCGTTCCATCGCCTGCGATACTCGCCGTTGCTAACGTGCAATGGTCCAAAAATCTTCCGCGAAATCTTTCTATAAAACATTTACAGGGACGCCTCATCGGATCTTGTCATAGTCCAAACTTCTGCGTCATACGATAGGACGGGCATGATGAGAACCTTATAAAGTGTTAGTTTTGTTCGTCGAGAGAGGACTTTACTACTCAACTGCCTACTTAGTCCAAAGCAGCACTTGTTGGCAAGGGATATTTTCCATTGGATTTCAAGGCTAAGAAGAATTACTCTGTAACTAGGAAAATTTTCATGTAAAAAAGTGCATTTTAAGTTGAAAATACCACAGTCCGCTTGTTGAACTATTTCATTTAAAATGCAGCTCAAAATTGACTTCAATCAAAGAGGTTTGTTGGGTATACGTAAACACATATACATACATATAACGGTATATGCATAGGCTTACAGCGGATATGTATTTTATGAGGCAAATTGAAGAGAAAATGCGAAGATATAGAAAGGATTTCATTTTTCTATTTTTGCCTTATTAATACGTTTTTTTTTTTGAACTATGTAACTTTGTAACTAACTTAAAATTTAGTACCGTTAAAGAAAATTACAATTAGACAACTTAGTCGAAAGTGTTAAATAAGCTAAAGATTTAATCTCTGCAAGTATTAAGACTTTTCAAGACTTACAGAGGCAGTGCAAAAATTCATGCTTTGTTACTTTTTTATTGAATTAGCAGTTGTTACCGTTGCCGTCACTGCATCACGCACGAGCTTACTTTGCCCTTGCCACTTTTCTCCTTACTCCTTCTCCAAACCTTACATTCAATTTTCTACCATTGTTCTTGAACTTATTGTCTTTCGCTAGCAGCTTTGTAACCTTTTTTCCTTGTTATTTTTGTTCCATATTGCTGCATGCTCGTGCCATATAGCCTCTATACACGTCAGCGCGCCCTCGGCAAAAATTCAAATTTCCACAATTTGTATAAATTTGATGAGTTGATAGCTCGTTTTGATGGTTGTCTGCTTGTCGGTTTGCCAGTCATTTTTGTTAGTTTGTTCGTTAGTGGTTTACCGTTGCACCGGTCACCCGTCTCTTCACGTATCCGGTTGTCGGTATAGCGGTTTGGCCATAAGGTTCTGCATAATTTGTGTGTTTAGCAATGTTTTTGATACTCGCTGGCTGTTGATTGCCTTACAAATTGGGTGCACAGTTTTGACATTCCTCCATAGCAGAGTAATGCATGCACATTAGGGTGCGTCACTCTCCATACAAAAAAAAAAGACTTGTATTATGTACAAGTATATTAAAACTTCACCAAAATATTTGGGAAAAATAATGAGATTTATGTATGGTGGAGCGATTTTAAAGTACTTTCAAAAACCTTGTTATTATTAAAATTTAATGCGGACTTTTTAAGCATGGGCCCCTTTATCATCTGAGGTGATATTTCAAAAAAAATATTTTTAAAAACTAATTTTATTTATAAAACAAACCTCGGTTTATGGAAGTAGAAATATTTTTGAGGACGTATAAAATTATAATAAATTCTAATTCCGATAATACACATTTTATGGTGAGGCACTCTAAAGTATATGCATATGTATGTATGTATGTATGTATGTTAGTTTTATAGGGTGTTTTTTTTAGAGGTTAGGTTTTCAAGATGAAATAAAATGTATACAATTTAATGTTATGGCCAAGAATTTAGCTTTATTATAAAGATAAGGGTTTGCCATTATGTTTTAAAAATGATTTCGGGCAAGTGGCCGCCGCGGCTGGCTCGAATAAATTCCAGCCGAGAGGCCCAATTTTCGACCACTTTTTGCAGCAATTGGGGCCGTATGTCAGCAATAACGCGCCGAATATTCTCTTCCAAGACGTCAATCGTCTCGGGCTTATCTGCGTAGACAAGCGACTTCACATAGCCCCACAAGAAATAGTCCAGCGGTGTTATATCGCACGATCTTGGAGGCCACGCCACAGGTCCACGGCGCGAGATAATGCGCTCACCAAAAGTTTCCTTCAATAAATCGATTGTTGCGTTGGCTGTATGGCATGTAGCGCCGTCTTGTTGGAACCAAAGGTCGTCCACATCAACATCGTCCAATTCAGGCACGAAAAAGTCATTAATCATGGCTCTATAGCGCTCTCCATTGACTGTAACATTATGGCCGTCTTCATTTTTAAAGAAATATGGACCAATGATTCCCTCTGCCCATAGAGCACACCAAACAGTGACTTTTTGAGGATGTAACGGCGTCTCAGCAATGGCTTGTGGATTATGTTCACTCCAAATGCGACAATTTTGCTTATTGACATACCCATTCAACCAAAAGTGAGCTTCATCGCTGAACAAAAACCATTATTTTCGAACCGCGCGAACCGAACCATTATTTTCGTAATAAATTTGCACGATTTGCAAACGTTGTTCAGGTGTAAGTCTATTCATTACGAAATGGCAAACCAAACTGAGCATAAATCAAGTGACAGCTGTCAAAAATACAATCTACGAAAAAAGTAGTGCCAACTTGAAAACCTAACCTCTAAAAAAACACCCTTTATATGCAACTTGCTTTGCAGCTTGCTTTCCACATTGGCTTTGTAGCTTTTTCCTTGGTGTTTTAGGCATTATATGGGCCTTCTATATTATGTATATAAAAAAAGAGAAATAATGTACGGCTTCATAATAAAATTTAGATGAGATCCAAACACCAATGCCCCTTAAACATTTTGCGTATTTCTTCTATACTAATATTATAAAGAGGAAAACTTTGTTTGTTTGTTTGTTTGTTTGTAACGAATATGCTCAAAAACTACTGGACCGATTTTAAAAATTCTTTCACCATTCGAAAACTACATTATCCACGAGTAACATGGATTACATTTTATTTTGAAAAAAAATAGGGTTCCGTAAGATATTTGGATTTTTCGGACACAAACTGAAAAAAATCTTATATATAAAATAAAGTCAACTTTCTGTGTGTGTTCGCTAACCGGCCGTGTCTGCACCGAATTAAACCAAACTTACACACATTGTTAAGAAGGTATTGAAGATGGTTTCCGTATAGTTTGGATACCTATTGGTGGATAGGGCTCGAGATATAGGTCAAAACGTGGACCCGGGTAACCTTCGGATGTGTATGTACAATATGGGTATCAAATTGAAGCCGTTGGTGAATGCTTTAGTACAGAGTATTTTTCATGCCGCTCCGTGACTGGGGTCTCGAGATATAGGTCAAAACGTGGACCCGGGTAACCTTTGGTTGTGTATGTACAATATGGATATCAAATGAAAGCTGTTGATAAGTGCTTTAATACGGGGTAATTTTCATACCTATTGATGACTAGGGTCTGGAAATATATGCCAAAACGTGGACCCGCCGTGTCTTTGCACCGAATTAAACCAAACTTACACACATTGTTAAGTAGGTATTGAAGATGGTTTCGGTATAGTTTGGATACCTATTGGTAGATAGAGTCTCGAGATATAGGTCAAAACGTGGACCCGGGTAACCTTCGGATGTATATGTACAATATGGGTATCAAATGGAAGCTGTTGGTGAATGCTTTAGTTCAGAGTATTTCCATCCGCTCCGTGACTAGGGTCTCGAGATAGAGACCAAGACGTGGACCCTAGAATGTGTTTGTACAATATGGATATCAAATGAAAGCTGTTGATAAGTGCTTTAATACGGGGTAATTTTCATACCTATTGATGACTAGGGTCTCGAAATATATGCCAAAACGTGGACCCGCCGTGTCTTTGAACCGAATTAAACCAAACTTACACACATTGTTAAGTAGGTATTGAAGATGATTTCCGTATAGTTTGAATACCTATTGGTAGATAGGGTCTCGAGATATAGGTCAAAACGTGGACCCGGGTAACCTTCGGATGTATATGTACAATATGGGTATCAAATGGAAGCTGTTGGTGAATGCTTTAGTTCAGAGTATTTCCATCCGCTCCGTGACTAGGGTCTCGAGATAGAGACCAAAACGTGGACCCTAGAATGTGTTTGTACAATATGGATATCAAATGAAAGCTGTTGATAAGTGCTTTAATACGGGGTAATTTTCATACCTATTGATGACTAAGGTCTCGAAATATATGCCAAAACGTGGACCCGCCGTGTCTTTGAACCGAATTAAACCAAACTTACACACATTGTTAAGTAGGTATTGAAGATGATTTCCGTATAGTTTGAATACCTATTGGTAGATAGGGTCTCGAGATATAGGTCAAAACGTGGACCCGGGTAACCTTCGGATGTATATGTACAATATGGGTATCAAATGGAAGCTGTTGGTGAATGCTTTAGTTCAGAGTATTTCCATCCGCTCCGTGACTAGGGTATCAAGATAGAGACCAAAACGTGGACCCTAGAATGTGTTTGTACAATATGGATATCAAATGAAAGCTGTTGATAAGTGCTTTAATACGGGTTAATTTTCATACCTATTGATGACTAGGGTCTCGAAATATATGCCAAAACGTGGACCCGCCGTGTCTTTGAACCGAATTAAACCAAACTTACACACATTGTTAAGTAGGTATTGAAGATGATTTCCGTATAGTTTGAATACCTATTGGTAGATAGGGTCTCGAGATATAGGTCAAACCGTGGACCCGGGTAACCTTCGGACGTGTATGTACAATATGGATATCAAATTGAAGTTGTTGGTGAATGCCTTAGTACAGAGTATTTTTCATGCCGCTACGTGACTGGGGTCTCGAGATATAGGTCAAAACGTGGACCCGGGTAACCTTTGGTTGTGTATGTACAATATGGGTATCAAATGAAAGTGCTTTAATACGGGATAATTTTCATACCTATTGATGACTAGGGTCTCGAAATATATGCCAAAACGTGAACCCGCCGTGTCTTTGCACCGAATTAAACCAAACTTACGCACATTGTTAAGTAAGTATTGAAAATGGGTTTCGTAAAGTTTGGTTGTAATTCGGAGCACTGGCAACGGGTACAGCGTTCTTTTGAACCAGCCATAATGTCGCTTACTTTTTTAACGCTTGGGGCGGAACTGAACTGTCAAATTGACAGTGTGAGTTACAATGTGTCAATATTTCTTTCTGATTTGGATGCCATAAGGAAAAAACGTAAGTGCAACATGTAAAAATTGTTTGTGCATTTTTTTGGAGTGGATTTTGGAACAGTGAATAATTTCTTACGAAATTTGAGAATTTAATGTGAAATCCGAATGAAATTATGTATTCGTGGAAAAAACAATTTTTTTCTTTTGTTTTTTTGAAAAATATAAATGGATAATGGTTAAAAAAGCTCCAATGCTTAATGAAACATATAAATTGAAACGAAAAATTCATGGATGATCAGGAAAAAAGACGATTGTTTATTCATATGCGTTGATTTGAAATTTAAAAACAATCTTCTTTTTTCCTGATTTTCAATTTATATTTTATATTTACTCAAAAACAAATAGAAAAAAAAAATATTGTTTATGCCAAAGCGCTTGAATAAAGAATAAAGAAATAAATAATATGAAAACCATATATTTTCTGTTCTAAACCATATCTATTCTATTTTAGTGTGCCCAGCGAAGGGGGCCGGGTTTGCTAGTATATTATATTTCCAATACTACAAGGCCAATTTTTGTGTCTAACTTAAAAAGAATATTACCCGAGAAGGGCGTGCACTCACATTTGTTGGAACTTAATTCAATGCACAATGAGTGTTTTTGTGGGCTGGCTGTAGCGCATCCTGAATTTTGGGATGGAATGTTGGCCAAAAGATCAGCCCATTTTGTGAGTAATCATCTTCATCATGATTCATCATGCAAAATTTAACTTTTTCCTCTCAATTAGGTTGGATTTCATTCTTCTTTTCCCCGTTGCAAAATTTTAGAAGGTCACACATAAGGGTCATGGTTAAAAAACAGTGTCACTATCCAATTCTTTAATTCACGTACAGGAGGGGGGTAACATACAGTGCAGAGAACTGCAGCGGTGTAATGCTACTGCTTACACACCGCTTCAATACTCTGTTTCAACTCACTACTCATACTCAAACGGCAAGTGATTTGAGCTGAAGCATTCATTTCCATGACGGTGTGTGTGCTGATCAATACCGCTATTACCGCGATTGTTGAGTGTATGAATATCTCGTATACTCGGGTGTTAGATTTGAAAGGAATCGTATATTCAACTTCGGCTAAGCGGTGTGACGTGTGAAATCTGTCAAATGAGGAAAACACCGCAAACACCGCGTCGTCATCCCTTGCAAATAGTGAGATTGTCTGCAGTATAATTCATAGCAGCGCACGGAAAAAAAGGATTTTTATACATATGTAGCAGTATTTTTAAATGAAAAGTTTTTTCTTTATCGAAGCAGTGATATTATTTTATTATATTATTGTACATTACTATTAATTATGACAGAAAATAAAATGAACTTTAAAATAAAAATTGAAAACCAAATTCATTATTTTACAAATTACTTATCGTACAAAAACAAATAATAATTTTTCTTTTAACTTACTTCTAAAGATACTTATGTATAAAGATATAAAGAAATTTTCTCAGCAATAAAATTTGAATTCTCCGTCATTATAAATCTTTTAAAAATAAACATATAATCACATGCACACATTAATATACATATCTGCAAGTAGAGTAATGCGTGTCCTTTGTTAATGCAACAAAGATAAAAAAACATAGATAAGAAAGTGGACTCCTTCGAGTGCTAATCATTTATGTATTGAGAGAACGCGCGATGGCATAGATATTTTTAAGCGGTACTCTTTTGCTTGTGTGTTATGATCTATTTGTGCAGGCGGTGTTTTCAGTATTGTTGTCATTCGGTAGCGGTCATATGCAGCACCGCATAGCCGAAGTGATCGAACAAGCGGTAGTTATAAACGAAGCAAAGACTGAACAAAGAAAGACTCGGATGTGCAAACGATATACATAGAACATTTACTGCTCTGTTGCGGTTCTGCTCAGCGCAAACACCGCTTAGTTTGCGTTGGTCGTACATATTGATACCGCTTTTTTTGTGAGTGGATCGCAAGTCAGAAAAATACAACCGCTTGCAGTTCTCTGATACAGTGCTACATTTTCGTTTAAACTCATTGCATTTTTTAAGATTACAACAATAACAACAATAAATATTCTTCCAAATTATTCGTTAAGGTAACAGTAAACCATCGTTGCATTTGTTTCTTATCTATTGCTTTTTGTTGTAAAATAACGGTACAAATGCAACGTGTTGTTGTTGTTATTGTTGTAATCTTAAAACAGTTCTAAAGTAAACGAAAAAAATGCAATGCGTTTAAACGAAAATGAAGCACTGTACATGTGATTTTAATGTTTTTTGTTTTGTTGAATTTAATTTGTTTTTGACAAATACGAAAGTTATACTTGTTTTGGTGTGGTCGGCAATATTCTGCTACCGTAAGAAATGGATTAAAAAATCTAAATTTTTTGGCTAAAAATAACACCGTAATCTTACTTCAACCAGAGTACTCGCCAAACTTCGATGCATGAGAAAAAATAAGAGGCAAATTAAATATTGATCAATAATAAATATTTCTTAAAAAAAGTCCTGATTCCCTTACATTGGATCAAAGGTGTGGCTTAGTGTTACAAAATCATCTTAATTTTTGAACACACCTCCAATATACACGTGGCATTATTTTACCACGCGATATTTAATTATAAAAGGAAGCAAATTATTTATTAAATTATTTTTAACCGAAAATCTGAAATTTATATTGATATGAAATTTTCTGATTTAATTGAAACTTTCAGCATGACAGCTCCTGATGAACAAATCAGATATTTAAAAAAATAACCTAAAATCAAATAATTTCCGAATGCATTTAAAATCACAATCTTATAATCTCAAGTTATTCCTACTTTTACTAAGTACGTTTATGCTTTATTTTAAGTTACTTATATTCAACACGAGCTATTAAACATAAAAAGTTAATTCAACTCGAATTGGAAACTTATTTCCTTTATTTCGCTTAATTTTTCTACGAAAATGCTTTTTTTATTTGATTTCATTTCTTCGCTCGGGCTAAAACTTGACATACGATTTTCGAGTTAAGTTAATTTCCAAATGCGCTCTTCAAAGCAGATATCATTTTATCGTGTACGCACAAGTTTTAACTCGAGTTAAAATTGTTTCATAACTATCAGCTAAATAACTAACACTTCTCAAAATAAGAATAATTTTTTTACCAAATAATAATTATGAATTTCTTATATTTAGAGTTTTTAGAGTCCGGATGATACGCTGCGACGGCATTTTAAACTTCCTCAACCGAAAAAAAAAATTTATAAAATTCCCAAAGTTATCATTAATCGAGAAGAAAAAAATAAATAGGCCAATAATCTTTGCTGCTTAATAGTGCAATATCATATAATAATTTAGAATGATATTTCAAGCAAGTAAATAAAAATACCACAGGCACGAAACAGCAAATGATAGAAAAAAAGTTTTTTCTAATAGCGGTCGTCCCTCGGCAGGCGATGGAAAATCTCCGAGGGTATTTCTGCCAGTGTATTTCTGTAGGTCCCTCCATGTGGGGAACAATATCAAGACGCACACCGCAAATTGGAGGAGGTCCCCAAACAGAACCCCAAACACCCAATAAAGGATATAAGTGCCAACTATGTATATAAAAATAAATAAATAAAAATAAAATAAATAAATAAATTCCTTGATTATGTTGTATGATAGAGCGGCCTGCATTAGTATGTACTTTCTGAAAGTACACCATACTACAGTAAAACCCCAGTTGAGTTTGTAAAAACTAGCTAGAGTTAATTTTTTTTGTCCCTTCAGTTTTATATAACATTTTTTTATCTCCAAGCCATTTTTGCATCACTGAATCTGACTACTAAATTGGATTGGATTGGTAACTTCAAATCTGTTATTGCGTAAATAAATATTTTTATAAGCAAAATAATAAATATTGTATATATAATAATATATTTTTTGTAAATAAATACAATAAATAAATGAATAAAAATATTTTTTGTGGTCAAATTAATAAGAAATTGCAATTTTGACATTTTTTCAGAAAAAAAATAAATGTGTTCTGCTGATATTTCATTTTATCAAAACGTATTTATTATAATATTAATTTTTTCTAGCCATATTTATATATAGCTAATAAAATGGTAGTAACCAACCATATGTTTTATGCAAAAAAAAAATTGCTCACAATTTTTTTGGAAGAAAATCAGTTTTTTTCACTTTAACTTCTCTGACATTCATAGATTTCCCTGGTTCGTAGTTCTGCTTATTTAACAAACAAAAACTTAAAATTTAGTTCTGTTTTTTAAGCCACCATCAACTATGTTTCATGACACAAGGGAATCGAAGGAAAATGGATATACAGTCTGTGTCAGCAGAAAATAACAGTTTTTTTTCTTGTAACTTCAAGATATATTTCGTTCTGCTTTTTGCTGCATAATAGTCCCCCACTCAAGGGCTACGACGCCAGTGCTAACTCAGATTAGTGTCGTTCGAAACTTACCCGTAAACGCCACCAAACAAAAATGGGTGAGAAGTACACGAAGCGTTCTGAGGCGGTATTTTTATGCACGCATTCGAAAGGGCCGAAATTATCTTACAATCGCGGTTCCTTTTTTCTGACACAGCCTGTACTAGCCAAAACAGGCGCAAATCTTCCTGTAGCAAGCACGGCCGGTATACAACCACCTCTCTGCAATCAACGACTGAATATAGATGCAACATTGATTCAAGAAGCGAACTCAAGATATGGAAGAACCAGCTCATGTAGAATCGCGAAAGTCATGCTACACAGGCCCAAAGATATACAAACTATATTTTATATCTTCTCAGGAAAGAGTGTAAATTTGAGAACTCTGGAGCCCATACTCTGTCACTGCCCTGCACTTAGCGAAACACGAATAAACTGCCTAGGTTCTGTATCATTTTCAATCTTAGAAAGCGTGGCAGATCAAAAAATTAAAAGTCTAACTTAAATTATCTAATCTGTGTATTAAAGACAAAATGTAAAGTTCTTGAACTCTCTATACCTTCTACTCAAATATGAACGAGACGTTATCAATAAAACGGTCCGCGGATGACATATGGCAAAAATAAATTTTTTGTTTTTTGGTAGGACTGTTATAAGCTTACATGGCAAATTTCAGCGTGATATGTCACATAGTTTGTTTTCTGTGCTACTGTAAGCAAGTCAAGCTCGAGCGTGTTCTTCGAATTTAACGATGGAAATTCAAGTTGAACAAAGAATTTGTTTGAAATTGTCATCCGCGGACCGTTTTATTGATAACGTCTCGTTCATATTTGAGCAGAAGGTACAAACACTTGGTATCATTATGGATCAATTTCAGGATCAGCCAAGTCCAACTCAACCTAACCATTGTAAGCAAAAATAAAGATGGCTCAGTATTGTCGATAATATACTAATATTTTTTTTTTTTTGCTTTTGTGTGGGCGTTTTACATGTATTAGTGATAAGCAAGGACCAATCAGTGAAAAGTTCTGTTAGGTTATGAAAATTATTTTAATCAAGATTTTATTTTGGATGAACTTTGGGTGCCAATATACATATGTAGTGTGCGTGGCTTACTACACCGGCCTTATTAAATGTATGAGGAAACAGCAAGATTCAATGGCAGAAGGCTCCGGTGACAATAGCACTTATTCATGTGGTGGTCACAATCAGGTATTACCCAATAATACAACCCCGCTCCTACAATAATACAACCACCATCAGACTTTTCTTTTAAAATGGAAAAGTAGTTTCAAACCTAAATTTCATATAATATAATATGTTTTGAACAAAGAAAGAAGTTATAACTTTTAAATACATTTAATACTTTAGCGAAAGAAAATTCAAATTCTCGCAGATCGGTTTTCGAAAAGCATACATGAAACACAAACCAAATATGCTGTCGGCTTTAACCATCACCACTATAAGTGTTTCAGATGTAGGCATGCTGTGTTGTCAATTCGCGAATTGTAACTAAGCCTCCCAAACTTAATTAGTGCACCACATATTTTACGTAGAGTAAGGATTTCCCCGGAAAGTGCAAGGTGGCGCAAAAGTAACCTTGCGATGTTTTTTGGCTGTAATTAAAAAAAATGAAAAACTTTGATTCTTCTTGTGGATTATTTTTATTTGGTCTTTTAATTTTTTTTACATCAAGTCGGGAATATGATGTCATGTAAATGGCCGCCGCCACAGTTGATTGCCATTTGAGCCCTTTTCATGGCATTTTCCATCACTTTGGCCAAAACTTCCGGCGATAGGTCCTCACATTCTTGACGGATATTGTCTTTAAGAGCTGCAAGAGTCTGAGGCTTGTTGACATAAGCCCGCACCTTCAAAAAGCTCCACAAAAAGAAGTCTGGAGCGCTCAAATCAGGCGATCTTGCTGGCCAGTGCAAATCGCCAAAACGGGGGATTAGGCGCCCGGGAAATGCATCCTTCAGCATATCGGTTGTGGCACGTGCAGTGTGTGCCGTTGCACCGTCCTGTTGGAACCACATGTTTTCCAATCCCAAATCATCAAGTTGCGGCAAAAAGAACTCGTTGATCATTACTCTGTAGCGCTCACCATTCACAGTAACCGTTTGTCCCGCGACGTCTTCGAAGAAAAAAGGTCCGAAGACTCCTCCAGGGAAACAGCACACCATACAGAGACTTTGAGCGGGTGTAATGGCTCTTCGTGGGTTACACGCGGATTTTCAGTGCCCCAGAAGTGTAAATTTTGCTTATTTACGTACCCGCTAAGATGGAAATGGGCCTCACCACTCATGATTATTTTTGATGAAAAATCATCTTCCTCTTGGTGGTGATTAAGGATGGCTTGAGCGTATGTTAGACGCGATTGGCGGTCAGCAGCTAACAGCTGATACACCGTCTGGACTTTGTACGGAAACATCTTCAAATCTTGTACCAAAATTCGCTGTAAAGACCGCCGACTGATACCCATTTGCGTGGCACGTCGTCTGGTCGATGTCGACGGCGCTTCCATGACATCCTCGGCTACAGCAGCAATATTCTCTGCAGAACGGCTACTCCGGGGTCTGCCACGCCTGGCAGCATCTCGTGTTGTGCCAGTCTCTTCGAGGCGAGCGGCTAAACGTCGCAGTGTTTCACCAGTAGTCGTTGGACGGCGAGGAAATCTGCCACGAAATTCACGTTGTGCCAAAGTCACCGACCGATTATTGGTCAAATAAATAGTCAGCAATATTCCGTGTTCTGGAGCAGTGTAGCGTAACATTGTTTATTAACGTGTATTTCGCATGTGTTTACTACACAAATGTCAAAACAGAATTGACATTAGGGGCCAATGATAGGAGGATTACTTTAGCGCCACCTGTTAGGTAACTTGAGGTTTTTTCGTTATTTCTTTATAGTTTAATTTCAAGTATTCATCTGTATTGAATAATAAATACAAAAAGCAAAACAAAGCAACATAAAGATATTTTAAAAATCATTTCATTTCAAAATTTATCGAAAAATAAAGGCTTCAATCATAAATTTATAAACAATGTAAACCAAAGCAAAAAAATAATTTAATTACGAAGAGTCTTGTTTATAAGTTTCTGAGATAAAAACAAACAAAAAAAAACATCTGAGTCCATTTCCTTGCCATTCATTAAATAAAAACTATGTAGGTGTACAATTTTAGCATAGTCGAAACTCACTGTATAGCGGCTTTTTATGTTTAATTTGATAATATTGAGTATAAATATTTGAATGTAGCAAGTTTTGACTTTCGCATTGTAACCCCGTAGGCAAGAATTCGAGTTCATTCATGCGAATCAACCAGCGCCTGCTCCATTGAATTTGCTGCTGATGTTCTGTGTGATGGTGTACGTTTGCTGTTTTTGCTCAATCAAGAAGTATGAAAACCTTTTTGTGGCACAGGAAAAGTCTGGCAACAAACTTGTCGCTGTTGCAACTAATCAAGTGGAAAAAGAGGAAGCAATGTAAATAAATTCCAATTCCAAGCAACTGAAATAAATTGGTAAATTGAGATGTTATGCATATGAGTTTTATGCTTTTTTTGAACCATCTCGTACAAATACAATAGAACAAAAGGGAACACGAAAAATTGCATACCAGTGTGCAGAATAAAATTAAATTGACTAGATTTTATTTATTTATTATATTTAAATTGAACTTTGGAGGCTGTACAAATTAAAAAACAAATTGTAAAATAAATAATAATCAAAACATTTCAATTCACATTCAGTTTCGCGCTCTGCTTGAATTTTAGTTTTAGATAAAATGTGACACAAAATTAATCACCCTATCGGTAGATGACTCGTGAAAAGAGATGCTCTGAGGGAGCAGATTGGCGACTTCCCGCCGACCAATATGAGCGGCAAGACGCTTGAACGTGAGGATAACTGGAATGCGGTTAAAAGATACGTTGAAGGTGTATTACGGAAAAAAAGATAAACCTCGACACAGTACAATAAAGCGAAGCCTCACAGACAGAGACATAGGAAGACGAGCCTATAGCATGAATCTGGCTACAAGCATAATCCACCCAGACGTGGGTGAATAGAACTGGTCCATTTCATTGCCGTCGTTCTGGGTCTTCCCGAAGTACTGAAAGAAGTCTCGGCAAGGAAGTATCCCCAGAAGAGGAGAAGAGATTGTATTAGTGGCCACACCACTTGACGCAGTAGACGACGGTCGCTGTAAGTGCGAAAGCATTTTGAACCCTACCTCACCCACCAAATCAAAAAAATCAGTAGATGTTTGCAAATGGCGTGGAACGTCAATCAGTATACCACAGTGTATACAGTGCGTCAAAACCAAAAATGTATACATGCTTATTTGACAATTCGTTTGAATGTATTAGTTGAAAATTTGCATTAAGTGTTCATTAATTAGTTTAGCCCAAATGATTGTTATGATTCCGCGTTCTTCTATTTTCTTGAAAACTAGCTTTTCCTCAGCAAGCCTCTGTAGTGTACCGCAGCTGCTTACTTTTCATATTACCATATAATGACTTCCCTGTACATTTTCCTCTCGAATGGTCCTACTCCAAAGCGCGTGAAACACCTGCAAGCTATAAGCGAACCTCTGCCAGCTTTCGTGGTTTCTGCTACTTCATTACTTGAGGTTGCTTTGCCAGTTTTTCATCAAAACATCGAATGTCAACTGAGTTTACTCTATTTATTTTGCATTTGTGTGACCATATCAACCGCTTTTATAGTGAAGAGCTTTTGGAGAGTGGTGTTAAAAGGCAGCGGAAATGTTATCTGCGCTTCGGGGCAAGCTCGTTTGCAGCTTATGAAGTTCAGCTTGATAGCTCGTGGATTTTGTTAGCGCGCACGAATGTAGTGCAGCTAATTGCCTCGTATCAAATTCATTGAGCCTCCAAGGCTTGGGGGAGTTTTGTAATGAATTATACTCGTAAGCATAGAGCTGTGATATGCATACTAGGATAAAAAAAACAACGCTATGGAAAACAACATAGTCAACTATATTTCCACTTTTTTATTTAATATTTACCCTGTCCCCAACGTTTTAAAATTACCATTGAATTTCCATGGAATAGAAGTGTTTACTATTTATTATAGTGACCCTGAAAGCGCCGAAAATATATAATATAAAGTCAAATATTAAAAAAAAAATAAAACAAAATTAATAATCTGATTTGTTACTTTCCATATTGTCCTATTTTTTAGGAATCATAAGGCATTGTCATGAGATATTCCCTTAAACATATTTCGTTACTTGTATATTTTCCATATAAATAGTCTGTAAGTAAGCATCTGGTTTGTTGCTTAAACAAATAGGTAAATAAATTTTAATTCTTCATCAATACAAATAACTTCATGAGACAATCAAATCAATCAAATCACAGCTGAACAACGCAATTAGTGAAAGGAGAATAGCTGCTTGCAATTTGCCAGCCACTTAGCGAAATGTGAAAAAACCCATAAATGTCCATAAAATAACAAGTCAGTGGTGCATGTTGAGTTATTTTCTGCCAAAAAAAAAATTTAATAAATAAATAACAAAATAAAATTAAAAAAAATTGGTAAGTAATAATAAGTAACAGCTCCCACTACACCTGTTTTTGCACAATATTTTGCTAAAAATTAAACAAATATCATTTTATAGCCACCATATCGACATAACTTGGCATCGTGTGACTTCAGTTTATTCCTTGCCACTCAGGAGTAGAGGGAAATGAAAGAGCGGATGTGTGTGCAAGGATAAACTCTGCGCTGGACCTTCAACGAGCAGTAGAGGACATACGCTTTCCTCTAAACGAATTATACACTGCGATTGACCTGAGTGTAAACGCGGAAACCTATGGAAGGGGGCATCTGACTACTAGCTGTAGGGTCTCCAAAGCGCTCTGAACAAAACTAAATCTTAAAAGGACAAAATGTCGGCTTGGATTCAACGGATCAACTACCAGCGTCCTCGCAGGTGTTACAACGGGCCACTGCACTATTATCACTCTAGCCAGTAGAATGGGTGTACCTTACAATGACATCTGCAAGAGCTGTGGAGATGAAGAAAAAAATAGACGGTACAACACCTCTTCTGTGAATGTCCTGCACTTCGAAGATGCCGTGCCAAATATCTTGGAGATTATTTCTATAAAGGCCGGGGAAATTTGTAAAATGTCTCACTGGAGAGACTAGTGACCTTCTTAAAAAGATCTAAGTGATTTAAGCAACTTAGGGGAAGGAAATCAAATTCAGGTATCACAATAGGCCTGTGTCACCGAGTGGACTTGACTAACCTTAGCTTGGTAAGAAATAATCTGATGTGTTGATATGTTTTAGAATATTTTTTTAACTCAAATATAATATCTTCGTTCTTTTTAACATTTAAACATTTTTAAAATATCATTTGTTAAAACCATCTCCATTCAGATTTTTGTTTTTTTTTTCGTCAATAGCTGAGACTATGCTAAGTAATCTCTGAAAATTTCATAAGTGGTCCAGCACAAAAAAAAAATTCCCAAAAAGTTTTAACAGCAAAAAATACATTTTTTCCAAGCACTTTTTTATCACAATACATTTTGTTCTAGATATGTAGGTGAAATGGTTGAAATATCATTGGCAGCCTCCAAGTAGCACCAAAGCGTCGTTTTGCTACCATTATGAGACCTTCAAACGCAGATATCTAAAGCCAAGAGCTGTTGATGTAACAGAGATGGTTGATTGGACTTAGGTTTGAGCACTGCCCAGGCTGTCGAAGAATGGAGCACCCCCAATGGCCTTAATCGTCCGGCTGTCAAATCCGGACATTTATAGAGAAAGTGCTCCCCCTTCAATGGGGATTAAATGGTAAATCCAGCTTTCCTGTGTGGGTGCTGATCGTCCAATAACCCGTAAGCACAGCCAAAAGTTTGAAAATTGAATGGAGTGGAATACCCAAGACTATCTGGATACTCTGTCTATTGTATTGGGGCCATAGAATTTTCAAAATAGCACACGAAGAAATGGAGCACCATCTGATCTGTGCTCTACGGAGAAGTACTGTAAGTTATCCAATTCCCCTTTAACAGTAGTCAGGGGAATGCCGATGACAGAATGATGGGCTTCTGAGGCGAATTCAGTCGGCCCCTTGCTGGCAAGCTCATCGCCAATTTCATTGTCTGTGTTCCTATGTCCTAGAACCAGATCAGAGAAATGTTACCTACCCAAGATATTTAATCTCCTTCTTACAGGAGTTGACCAATTTGGATCTACACCATGGCGTCGTCAGAGCCTTAATCGCAACTTGACTATCGGAAAAACTGCAATATCTCCACGCTCCCAAGCATTTTGCATGCCTGCAGGATCGCAAAGACTTCTGCCTGAGAAGTACGGGCAGTATTTGACAGTTTTAGGAAAATAGATAAATTGGCTGACTTAGAGAAAAACCCTGCCCTTACTTCCGATTCTATCGTGGAGCCGTCAGTGAAGACAGAGGTACCAGCATCGGTACAGATGTTCCCCTCATTCCAATCCTGCCTACTTGGAAAGATTTCTCTGAAAAAACAACTTATAGCAAAATTTAATATATATTTCTATTATATTCATATATAATTGGCGCTACACCCTTTTTGGGTATTCGGCCGAGCTTCTCCTCCTATTTGTAGTGTGCGTTTTAATGTTGTTCCACAAATGGAGGAACCTACAGTTTAAGCCGATCCGAACCGCAGATGGTTTTTTAAGAGGAACTTTTTAGGTCAGAAATAGACTCACAGGTTTGCCACTGCCTGCCGAGGGGCGATCTCTATTAGAAACAAACTTTTTCTATTATTTGATATTTCATGTCCGGAGATTCGGTAGTCACACACCAACCCATTCGGCTAAGGCGGCAAAATTTAATAGCGTGTCCAAAATATTTGAATCACTTACCACAGAATCACTCAAGTGCAAAAGGGACACATGTTGCTGTGCACATTTGATGCAGACAGAGGATTAAGTTATTCTTGTAATTTCCTTTCAGCTCAAAGTTCCAGCTACCGCAAATTAACTAACAACTTCGATTCAAATGGACATATACGAATTTCTTTGTGCATTGTGGCATATCAACAAAAACCTTTCTTGCTCACATTTTCTCCACTGCGTAGCTTACTCCTTTCTTTTAAACCCTTCGTAAGCTTTATTGCACTCTTCACTTTTCGTTCTTGTGGCAACTTGATTTTCTTTCAGTTCAGTTTACAAATTCTTAATTTAAGCTCCACCAATTCAGCAAAAAATCATTTTCTGTGTGTAAAAAACGTTAAGCAACTTTGTTGAAAACAAGTTTCTTTTTAGCGAAATTACCAAAATAAAACAAAGTAAATGAAACAAATTATTATCGTCTTAATAAATATGTGAAAAAGAGCTTTTTAGTCGCTGCTAATTGAAGCTGTAAAAGTACCGTAAAAGTTATGAATGTTGGTGAAGTGTTTTTGGGAGTGGGTGCCACTCAATTCATGAATATTCAAAATTCTAAACCACTCGTTCAATTATCATCAGAATTTTAGAATTAATTGAATTTTACTTTGATGTTTGCATGCATAATTAATTAAAATACAAATTCTGTTTTTTAGATCAAAAAGAAAGGAGAAGAAATTTCAGCTAAGCTATGAAAATTACTAAACGGGTTTAAATTATTTTTTATTATTTACCGGCGGAAAATGTTATTTCAGTAGTTTTAATGTAATTTAAAGTTTTTTCGCGCTACAACTTGTGGCTATTTTAGCAGTAGTGCCACTATGGCCATAAAATATGAAGATAAAAAATGTCTTCATATTAGTGGTAAACATTCGAGTATGTTTTTACAATGAGAAACTTTATCATAAAAACCAAACCATCTGTCATCAAAGTTGGTGTAAAACTAAATAATAATTATGCAAAAATGACCACCACCTCCTATTTTATGTTACGTAAAAACTTCATGGGGATATCTATTAATAGTAGTTCATTAGATTTAAACGTGAGTTTGCGTTTACTTAAAAACTTTCAAGCCATTTATTTCGCATTTTTAATTTTTAAAGTTATGACCTTCTTCTAGCAAACGCGTCTTAACACCCTTAACACATCAGACTTCAACTTTGAATAACTTTGACTTTGTTGCTCGACTTGCTTCTTCTCTGATGTTTTAGAAACGTCTATGTAGTATAATTTTACTCACCGTGCGGTTGATATCTGCGGCTATGAAATTATGCAATTTTATTTTGAAAATAACTTCAAATATCTTAACTATGCGCATACAAGCAAAAATACCGCAATCGTCTTTTGCCTTCTTCTTCTTAATTGGCGCGATAACCGCTTACGCGATTTTGGCCGAGATTAACAAAGCGCGCCAGTCGTTTCTTTCTCGTGCTAACCGGCGCCAATTGGACACACCAAGTGAAGCCAAGTCCTTCTCCACCTGATCTTTCCAACGCAGAGGAGGCCTTCCTCTTCCTCTGCTACCAGCAGCTGGTACCGCATCGAATACTTTCAAAGCCGGAGCGTTTGTATCCATTCGGACGACATGACCCAGCCAACGAAGCCGCTGGATCTTTATTCGCTGCGCTATGCCTATGTCGTCGTAAAGCTCATACAGCTCATCGTTCCATCGTCTGCTTTTGCCTTCAGTGAACACAATTAAATCTGTTCGAACGAGGCGAATTGTAGCGATTGAAGAGTAGTACAGTCAAGCAATATAAAGACTTCAAGGCGATGTTTAAATATTTTAATTGAATAATACCAAACGGTTTTTTAGTTTAAAAGGAGGGAGGCAGGGACTTCTTTTGCCATCGTTCATCGCAATTGAACTTTTTATGGAGAATTATGAAGAAAGATTTGCATTTGTTTCCCTATAAATCGCAATCGCAATACCTCTGGATAAGGCAATGTACCCTCGGCGAATCATCTCCATAAACGAGAATCTCAAGTGGTCTTCGGCCTGGCTCTAACTTACAGTGGTGGAAATTTCCCTGTAGTCGCTACTTAACGGAAAATTTGACACTAGTAAATCTCATACATGCAACTTTTTGAAGACCAAATGCCTGAAATGCTATAAAATATTATGAAAAAGAGGAAAAGCACAAATCTGCGCCGGTGGAAATGTTGATCCTCTTCTCGATATCGTTGATTATCATAGACCCAATAAACTGCAATATAATGTAAAAATCAAAGAAAATTTTATTCGAAGGAAGTGGAAATTGATGGATTTTTCACTAAATTATTATATTTCTCGTGTGTCAAGTATAGATGGAACGTACTGGGTGAACAAGCTATACTGTGTATATGGGAATGCAGTCGATTGTAACATATCTAACCAGCTAGTTACTTAATGCCATTTCAGCCTGACAGTTGGATTTAATTTAAATCGAAAGGATATCCGAGGGCTCCTATAAAGTACTTCAGTACTCACGTCGCGCTGAATGAACTCATTTGATGCTCAGCTAAGGGCGCAGTATATTTGTGGTCGCTTGAGCGAAGAAATATTCTAGCATTAGAGCTCTGGGTTCAAAGATGCACAGAGGTGCAAAAAGGCTTAGGTAAACGTTTGTCTTGAAATAAATGGTGATTAATTTAGAGGTGTTGGACTTTAAATTGAAATATAACAACGGACATTCAAATTGATTGGGCAATCTTTAATATTTTTTTGTAGAACCATTCACGACATTTATTTTTTAGAGATAATCCCTTTAAAATGTTGGCCGCAACTGCGCCGTAATTCCGCCAGCCGTAAACACCAATTTTGAATGACTCGCTGGGGGACTTCGGTCGGTATCTCGTTAATAACTTTAGTAATGTTGGCTTCCAATGCCTCAATTAAAGCTGGTTTATTCACAAAGCATTTAAATTTTGCATACATCGTAGACTTTATCACACGATTTTGGTGGCCAACCCACTGATCCGAGACGAGGGATAAATTGCTGTTACTTTGGCGCCAGCCTCGTTTTTGAATAGATATGGGTCGATGATTCCTTAAGTCCATAGGCCGCACCAAACTGTTGTATTCAATGGATGTAATGGCTGTTCTTGAATGGCTTCAGATTGTTCTTCTTCGTAATATAATTATACGACTTGTAAACGTTCCATGACGAAATGTCAATGAATACTATAAGAGAATATATATTTAGTTTAGCAGTAGTCACGCGTGATCTGTCAAAAAAACTATATTGGAAAAAGCGCCTCAAATCTGATCACCCTTTACTTCGGTTCAAAGTAAAGTATGAACCTAAAAACTATGGCTTACATATATAAAACTGACAAATTTGGAAAAAAAAACAAGTCTTAGAAATAAAATAATGGTCGAATGTAGATGTTGGTTTGGTTTTACGATAATTTGTCATTAATTTGACATAATCCGTTTATTTAATCCTGATTAATGCACACAATGAAGCGCCTTTGTGCAAACTAACTTACGCATATCCGTATTTTTTACAGCTGTTTTATACCACATGTGTGCGTATATAATATATATATACATATATGTGTATGTATATACACACGTTTGCGAATTTATTAAAATAATACATTGATTCATGGCAAATTATGATTCTCATTATCGCAACCCATAAAAGTGGTTAAACTTTTTTGCCGTGAAAGTTTGTTATTAAACTTTTACGTAACTTTAATTACTTTGCGGTGATTAAAAATTGCTTTACCACATGCATCTATTATAATTTAGCACATAGTTTCATCATAAAATAATTTACTACACGTGAAAAGCAATGCTTCATAGGCAAAAATATCTTTACAAAATTTTAAATTTGGTATTGTGGTAGGCTGAGTATAGGATTTTTTATTAAGAGCGCTCAAACTTTGACATTTTCTTTTTTCTTCCCATAGGTAATCGATGATTTTATGTATGGAATAAAATTTCCGGTAAATGACTATAACAACTTCGCAATCTGGACCACTTTTGGATGACATTTTAAGCTTAAATCAGGCTCAATTTTATGAAGAAGGTGAGTTATGTTGTCCTTCAAGGCGATAATTGGCCAGAATTTTCCCGTATTCTCACAAAAAATAGTCGAGCGATCTAAGTGAGATGTTGATCTCGGTGACCAGTGAAGATCGCCGCCATGCGAGATGACGGTGCCCTCGAACTTCTTATCCAATGAACTCAATGTTTTCTATGCAGCATGACAAGTGGCACCATCCATGTTGTTACTATTTACATATGCCTACAGTTTCATTCATATCTGTTTTTTGACAGATATAAAAGTTAGACGTGTTTTGGTAGGCTCGGCGTTTTACTGCTGCCGGTAAAACTTGATTAAAAATTTTTAATTTTTTGGCCAAAAAAAACGACTCAACAACCAATCTTACCTCAACCACAGTAGACTTACCTTACTTGACTTGAATATTTGCGACTTTTTCTTATTTCCTCAAAAAGACGAAGACTTTCTACAATTGTGGAGATGAAGTCCAGAGTATCGGAAGTGCTAAAGCCTTACCAAAGCGCTTTGTTATCAGAGATTGATCGAGGAATTGAAAAAGTGTTGATGCAAGTATACAGTTTGTCAAATAACTACTTCAATTCAAGTATATTTTATAAGAAAATATGTATATATGATATTTTTTCATGATTTTCTTCAATATTTGGTTTTATTTGACTAACAGAAATAGTTCCTGAGAAAATAGTAGAAAATACAGTAATTACAGTTAATAGAAAAAAAAAGAGGTTGTCTGCAAAGTCGGATTACTGACGATAGTTTAACGTGATAACGTCATAAGAAAATACTGATTGAATGGTTGCATTTTTCAAAAGAAAATTTTAATTTTATTTGTTTGATACATATTTTGTATGGATATAGAGAATGAGTTAACATTAACATAACATATACTTTAACATAACATAACATAACATAACATGACATAACATGACATAACACAACACAACACAACACAACACAACACAACACAACACAACACAACATAACATAACATAACATAACATAACATAACATAACATAACATAACATATTATAACATAACATAACATAACATAACATAACATAACATAACATAACATAACATAACATAACATAACATAACATAACATAACATAACATAACATAACATAACATAACATAACATAACATAACATAACATAACATAACATAACATAACATAACATAACATAACATAACATAACATAACATAACATAACATAACATAACATAACATAACATAACATAACATAACATAACATAACATAACATAACATAACATAACATAACATAACATAACATAACATAACATAACATAACATAACATAACATAACATAACATAACATAACATAACATAACATAACATAACATAACATAACATAACATAACATAACATAACATAACATAACATAACATAACATAACATAACATAACATAACATAACATAACATAACATAACATAACATAACATAACATAACATAACATAACATAACATAACATAACAAATTACCCCGTATTAAAGCACTTATCAACAGCTTTCATTTGATACCCATATTGTACATACACAACCAAAGGTTACCCGGGTCCACGTTTTGACCTATATCTCGAGACCCCAGTCACGGAGCGGCATGAAAAATACTCTGTACTAAAGCATTCACCAACAGCTTCCATTTGATACCCATATTGTACATACACATCCGAAGGTTACCCGGGTCAACGTTTTGACCTATATCTCGAGACCCTATCTACCAATAGGTATTCAAACTATACGGAAATCATCTTCAATACCTACTTAACAATGTGCGTAAGTTTGGTTTAATTCGGTTCAAAGACACGGCGGGTCCACGTTTTGGCATATATTTCGAGACCCTAGTCATCAATAGGTATGAAAATTACCCCGTATTAAAGCACTTATCAACAGCTTTCATTTGATATCCATATTGTATAAACACATTCTAGGGTCCACGTTTTGGTCTCTATCTCGAGACCCTAGTCACGGAACGGATGGAAATACTCTGAACTAAAGCATTCACCAACAGCTTCCATTTGATACCCATATTGTACATACACATCCGAAGGTTACCCGGGTCCACGTTTTGACCTATATCTCGAGACCATATCTACCAATATGTACCCAAACAATACGGAAACCATCTTCAATACCTCCTTAACAATGTGTGTAAGTTTGGTTTAATTCGGTGCAAAGACACGGCGGGTCCACGTTTTGGCATATATTTCCAGACCCTAGTCATCAATAGGTATGAAAATTACCCCGTATTAAAGCACTTATCAACAGCTTTCATTTGATATCCATATTGTACAAACACATTCTAGGGTCCACGTTTTGGTCTCTATCTCGAGATCCTAGTCAGGGAGCGGATGGAAATACTCTGAACTAAAGCTTTCACCAACAGCTTCCATTTGATACCCATATTGTACATACACATCCGAAGGTTACCCGGGTCCACGTTTTGACCTATATCTCGAGACCATATCTACCAATATGTACCCAAACAATACGGAAACCATCTTCAATACCTCCTTAACAATGTGTGTAAGTTTGGTTTAATTCGGTGCAAAGACACGGCGGGTCCACGTTTTGGCATATATTTCCAGACCCTAGTCATCAATAGGTATGAAAATTACCCCCTATTAAAGCACTTATCAACAGCTTTCATTTGATATCCATATTGTACAAACACATTCTAGGGTCCACGTTTTGGTCTCTATCTCGAGACCCTAGTCACGGAGCGGATGGAAATACTCTGAACTAAAGCATTCACCAACAGCTTCCATTTGATACCCATATTGTACATACACATCCGAAGGTTACCCGGGTCCACGTTTTGACCTATATCTCGAGCCCTATTTCCAAAATAAAATATAATCCTTGTTACTCGTGATGTAGCTTTCGAATGGTGAAAGAATTTTTAAAATCGGTCCAGTAGTTTTTGAGCCTATTCATTACAACCAAACAAACAAAGTTTTCCTCTTTGTAATATTAGTATAGATATGGTAAATATTACCATACATTTTTTCCTTCAGATATAATAAAAAAATAATAATAATAACATTAAAACAACAGGTATTATTAACAAACTTGGTTTTATTTGAAATTCTTCAAGTAAATCAAAATAATAATAATCAATAAGAAGGCATATGCCAATACAAATACGTGAATTTATATATGTACATATGCGCATATACATACATACATATATACGCTCACTTAAGTAGGGGAGAGCAAGATGTCGAACGTTGCCGTTCGTTTGCTTTGTTTGCTTTGTCGTTCCTTCCGCTCTTTCGCTTGCAGTTCATTCAATGCAATGAGCAAGGTAACTACATATGAGCAAGGTAACTACATATGAACAGTAATGAGCAAGGTAACACTAATATGAGCAAGGTAACTACATATGAACAGTAATGAGCAAGGTAACGACACATTTTTTCGTGCGTGCAGCCTGTTAAATCGAATTATAAGACGTTATCACGTCAAAAAGGAATAAATTATGTCTGGTAACTGTTGCACACTTTACCCTATTGCATAATTATAATAAATCAGCTGAATCTTCTCAAACAATGCCCGTTTCTCAAGCATTTTAGCGTTTTATACGCCCAGAATATGCCGATCGGCGTCACAAAGTAATTTTTCTTGATGACAATGCACCGTCACATCGAACAAGAGCGACCCCGGAATTGGTGGAGACGTATGATTGGAAACCGCTGGTGCATGTGGCTTACTCACCAGACTTGGCGCCTTCCGATTATCATTTGTTTGCATCGAAATTATAACACACCGTCGTCGTGATTGGAATGAACTTGATTCTTTATTTACAGTTACTCTTTTATATCATTTCTTACGCTTACTTATTACATACTTATATATCTACGTTTATACAAACAGACATAATATACAAAAATAATTGTAAACATTATTTGGTATTTTGCTTATTCTTTTCCTTAATGTTCTACTTAGGTACTAAAATTACTGATAATGCAATATGTCGAAATTGAATATTGGCTTTAGCTTATTATTTTTTTAGCATTGCGTATGCACTAATTTGCAAGTGCAAGCAACTTCAATTGCTCAACAACGGTTTCACATAACGTCTGTACGACTTCCGCTTAAAGTTAGTACGACGGAGTGTGAAGCAGTTGTTGTTGGATTTTTAGGAAGTGTTTACTGTGTGACCTACTTTTTAGTTTCTGCTAACCGTGCTAACTCCCCCCTTCTTAAGCATCAGCGTCTCGCTGATAAAATTGTATTACTTTACGGATATCTGCGGGTAATCTATTATTTGTGGGATAATAAATGAGTTTTTGTTTTTTGGTTTAAGTAGGATATACAGGCCAAGTGATAGAGTTATTGTTATAAAAATAGCTGTCAAGCTCGTGCTTACTGAGATAGTATTGTGTGATGATATTCTTTCTAATTTTTTTACGTTATTTAAGTGAAGTTTGTGTAGGTAGCTGAGGTCTAGCTTAATTTCGTTTTCTGTTAAATTACTTTGAAGGATTGCAGGTAGGACTTGGTAGGAGCTCGTTTGCCAGTTTGAGTAACTAATGTTGTTCAAGGTTATGGTTTCGTTATAAAAATTTACAAGAAATGTGCCATTTAATTTGTGCGATGTATTATTGTAAGTAATATTGCCAATAAAGTTAGAAAGAAATATTGTTCCTTCTTCGATTAATTCAACTATGGGTTTATTTTCATATTGGTAGTCGCATAACGCTTTTTCTCCGCTAAGAATTTGTGAAATGCAATGGGTTTTATTTAATTTCTGAAGTTGATTTCTTTTACATATTGTAATGTCGTCTATTTCAATACATTTCCCAATAATACCATATTTGTCGTTTTGGAATATGAAGAGATTGGTGAATTCTAAGTAGACTCTTTTATTATTTTTTACAGTCGATCGTATAAGTATGTTGCTAAATAAGTTATCTTCCGTTTTAGGTATTGAAATTACATATAAAAGAAGTGAATCTTTGATGATCATTGACGGTTCTGAGTATTTAAGGGCCTGAATCTCGTTTTTGAAAGGTAGTGTACTGGTTTGAGATATTACATTAGCGATATCTTCTTTGTTTAAAATTTGAGAGTGAATAATTCCTTGTTTTGCTAACTGCGCTGCCATGACTATTTTCGCAATTTCGTCTTTTACTATACCTAACTTATTATAAAGTGTTTGTGTGAATAACTTTTTGTCATCCATTTCTTCTTGGTCTATTATTCTATTATAAGTATCTAAAATCTTTGTATTCGTCTTAATGAGATATTGGTTAACAGTATATTGTCTGTCGCCGTTTTCAGCCAGTTCGTCTGTTTTTGAGAGGATTTGATCCCAGTCGGTTGCGTCGGGGTTCCCTGCCAACCATTTCCATGCGGATCCTATCCAGTTTATTGATCTTTTTTGTATGGTTGCGTTCTTTGTTCGTAGCTGGTCAAGTAAGTTGTCTATTTCTGAAAGTTGATGCTTTAGTTGAGGCAATAACATGCTCGTTTTACTGATGTCATGGTTTATAGTAAGTCGTATATTGTTTACTATTTTTTCATATTCGTCCAAGTTGATAGTATGAATAATTTTGTATGTTCCTTCGGTGATTTTCCCTAGTCCTTGTTTAATCGTTACAAGTGGGCTGTTATATTCGTATGTGTCAACCGTAGCGATAGTCGAGTATGGTAAAATGTAAATGTCCGTCAATTTTTTAGGTGGGATTTATGGATTTTCCTATTGTTAGCTGTTGTTATAGTAACCTTATCATTTTTTGCTACAGTTTCTTCTTTGAAAATAGGTTTTGTCTTTCCTTTTATTTGTTTATCCTTTTTTAGGACAATTTCCCCTGGTTCGTAACTTTTTGGTCTCAACCGTTTTTTATTATGATTTCTTAACATATTTTTTGTTTCCTAGCTATTTCATTACGAAGGTCGACATTCACTATGTCTCTAAAATTAGTTAGATTTTGATAATTTATTCTTTGGGTTCTGCCGAAAAAAATGTCGGCGGGTTTTTTCTTCGTAACAGAGTGTATTGTATTATTATACCTATCAACGGCAATATTAATAGTTTCCTTAAGTGAACAATCAGGATATTCTGATTGTAAACATCTAATTATTTCTATAATTGTAGAGTGTACACGCTCGATTGCACCATTAACTTCACTCTTTTGGGGTGGTGCTAAATAAATTTCAATGCCCAAACTTTCCAGGTAATTAAGTGTTATTGGGCTTATAAAACTGCCTTCGTTGTCCATCACTAGGATCCTCGGGACAGTAAAATAATGAAGTAGTTCAATTAATTTATCTCTGATATGTAATACAGACTTATTTTTTATTTTAAAAAATTTTACAAATTTAGAGAATTTATCGACACATGTAATATATTTTTCGCCAGACATTTCGATAATGTCAATGTGCAGTATTTCTGTTGGATATGAAGGTATGGGCGTTGCCTGTATTTCAGGCTTTTGAGGATGGCGATCGTATTTGTTGCATCCACAAGTTTTACATGCTTTTGTATATTTTTTGATAAGTTTACTCATTTGTGGAAAATAGTATTTCTCTAATATTTGCTCTTTATTTTCCCTTTCATTTCGGTGAGCTCTTCTGTGCTCCTGTTCTATTATTTTGAATTTAACTTCTTCGTCAGGAATATCGGTAACAAGTTTCTGTGTGATTCTAATACGAAATTTTGAAAATTTTTCCTGATAAACTTGTTGCAATAAAGAAATATACTTTTCAGGAATTTTGATTCCATTAAGAATATTTGGATTAAGAAATTCTTTAAGATGTTTAACTAATTTGGTTTTATCATAGACTTCGCTTTTAATTCGATGTCTATGATACCTTGGGTGAGGTTCTTCGTGAATAATTTCATCTTTTCCCTCCTGGAATATAATTTGGTTCTTGAATACATTAAGAGGTGCCTCGCAATGAGGTATGAGTTGTGAATTATCTTCTTCCGCACTATGCTGTGATATTTCATCGGAAGATGTCATTGTATTAACTTCTATTGGTAACCGTGATAACGCATCAGCGACTACGTTGGTCTTTCCAGGTTTATAAATTAGTTTATAATTATACTCTTCTATTCGACCTTTCCACCTTTTGAGTTTGGCATTGTTATTACTGTTGCTCAATGCAAACGTTAGTGGTTGGTGATCAGTAAGAATTTTTACTTCTTTTGCTCCATACAAGTAGGTCCTTAGCTTGTCAAGAGCCCAAACTATAGCGAGCATTTCTTTTTCTATTGTCGAGTAATTCTCTTCAGTTTTATTGATTGATCTCGATATATAAGTTATGGGTTTATCTTTACCGATTTCCCCTTGGGAAAGGACTGCTCCAATTGCTGTATTAGAAGCGTCCGTAGTTAAGATAAAAGATTTATTGAAATCAGGAAATGCCAAAATTTCAGAAGACATAAGCATCATTTTTAGGTCATTAAATGATTTCAATCCTTCATCTGTTAATGAAATTTTTACTTTTTTAGATTGACTCGCTTTTGTTTGCGCATTTTTACCCCTAGTCAAATTTGTAAGAGGTTTGGCAATTTTTGCGAAGTCTTTTATAAATCGTCTATAATATGACGATAAGCCTAAAAAGCTTTTTAGTTCTTTAAGATTTACGGGTGCAGGTATATTTTTTATAGCTGAAATTTTCTCAGGGTCAGGTAAAATACCATTCTCCGTTACAATATGCCCTAGAAATTCTACTCGGGTTCTGAAAAACTTAGATTTTTCCATATTTATTTTTAAATTCGCTTTCTGTAGAAGAGCAAACACGTCTTCAATATTTTTAAGATGTTCTTCTTTAGTTCTACCTACTATTATGATATCGTCTATGTAGACATAGCAGGATTTCCCTATGAGAGGTTTAAGGACGTCGTTTATCATCCTTTGAAATATAGAAGGGGCATTTTTCAGCCCAAATGGCAACCTAGTAAATTCATATTTACCATTTGTGGTTGAAAATGCTGTTTTTTCTATGTCCTTTTCTTTCATCCTGATTTGATGAAAACCGGATGTGAGGTCGAGTGTAGTGAAATACTTACACTCCCCGAGGCTAGCTAGAGTGCTATTTATATCGGGTATTGGATAAGAGTCAGGTGTCGTTACTGAATTTAATCTCTTAAAGTCAACGACAACTCTGTATTTCCTTTCCCCAGAAGGACCTGGCTTTTTCGGGACAATCCATAAAGGAGAATTATATGGGCTTTTTGAAGGCCTAATAATACCGTTATTTAAAAGTTCCGTTATCTGTGTTTCAACTTCACCGCGAAGATTGGTTGGATAAGGGTATGATTTTGTATAGATCGGTTCCTCGGTCGTTGTCCTTATTTCTGCTAGCACGGTTGTGTCTATTGTTCCACTGTCAGAGACTGGTCCGAAAATGTCCTTGTATTTATTAAATATTTCGTTAAGTTCATTTTCATAAAAGGTTTCTTCAAGATTATTAACTTGTTTTGAATTTTTCTGTTTCAATGGCAATACCACATCTCCGATAGTTAGCGTATCGTCCTTCCTATTTATAATTGCTCCTAATTGTTTAAGAGTATCATCGCCTATGATACCATCAAAGGATTTTAAATTTGGAAGTATAAAGAAATCGAAATCATTTTTTATACCAATGCTTTTAAAGAATGGTCCTGATAGTTTATGAGTGATTTCTATCTGACCAGCAGCTGATTGAACCTTAAAAGGATATTTTAGTTTTCTGGAATTGTTTGCGATCTTTTCGCAAGCAAAATTTTTGTTGGCACCTGTGTCTACGAGAAATTTTATGATGTCACCGTTTTTTAGGGTGAGTTCTAAATAGGGTAATGTAGACAGGCGTTTGTCATAAAATTTACTTCTTCAATTTCTTCGCCATGCTCGTAATCAGGATCCTGCGTTTCTAAGTTATATAATTTTGGGCTTTTCCTTGGAATATTAGAAGAAACATTTGATTCCCTTACCACTGGCGCACTTACTATTCGATTCATATAATTAACTCTTCTAGAATGAATCGAAGGGTCTACTTCCATTGGGACTGGAGGTTTCGGCTGTATTGGCCTTGGCGGAGGTGACATTTGATTTTCTCTATTCCTATTATATATTTGATTTTTTTCGGCGGGACCTAATTCTCTGGGTGGTGCAAATGCTTGCTTTTGCTTCACTTGATTTTTTTGCACTTGGCTAGGTGTGCTTATGTTCTTCGGGTGAATTGAGTAATTCCTTAAATTTAAATTTTGTATTTCTAAGCAGAAGGAGTACGCCTCCGGTAAGTTCTTGGGGCGCTGGATGACTAGCATCCTCGATAGCTCGCCATTTAGTCCTCTTATAAACACGTCAAGGGCTCTATTCCTATATGTTTCTAAGAGCGCATTGCTCGTTTCTCTGGAATAATCCTGACCTTTTATTTTGTTAATTATAAGGGATAACTGGTGATTAATCCTAGCATAGAATTGATCAACGCTATAATGTTTTTGTGATAAGGATCCTAATTCGTGTTCAAGGGTCCTTAGGTCCCGTTTGTCTGCGTAATGCAATGACAAACAGTTTTTTATTCTTCCCCAATCCTCATCGAATATATTATACGAAATCAAGGCTGTGTCTGCAGGACCTCTAACCTTTTGTCTAATGTGTCGAAGGATGGCCCTGTATATAGGTTTAGTTTTTACTATATCATAGTCTTGCAATATAGATTCAACATTGTGGATCCAGGAAATAAATTGGACGGGATTACCTTCAAAAGTGGGAAGGTTTTTGACACTATCAGGGAGCCTACATATTTCAAGCAGATCTTCCTCTGTTAGAATTATTGGGCTCTGTTGAGTTGCAGGTTCAGTGTGAGGACTAATTCTGGATTCTAGCTGACCAACCCTATTACTTATAGCCCTCATCTGTTCTATTTGTGCATTAATTGCACCAGTCAGTTGTGTTACTGCATCCTGTAATTGCTCCATTGAAGTTGCTTTTTTTTTTTTTTTACAGAATTTTAACTATTTATAAAAAATATATAATTTATTTTTACAAAGGATTAGGTTTTTTTTACAGAATTTTAAGTATATAATTTATTTTTACAAACGATTAGGTTTTTTGCTTCCGTATTGCGAAAAAAAAAATTTTTAATTTTTTGTATAACACTTTAAAACTCAAATTTTTCATTTATTTTGAAAGGTAAATAATTTATATAAAAATATCTTACTATATAAAAATGTCTTACATTATTACTATTATGCTGAAGTTCATTCTGCTTCCGGCTGGTCCGTATTGCTCCGTTTTAGAGTTGTCTTCTTCTCCTACTAAGGTACGTGTACTCAACACAGTAGTCTTCACTCAGGTGGTTTTAGTGCCGTATTTTTAAGCGAAAATCACTTTTTTTTGCACTAAATTGTTTTTTTGGTTAAGTGTTAAGTGTTTTTCTTGCACTTTTTTTTTTTTAAATCTGGTGCTTTATTGTTTGCACTAAAAACTTTGTTAGTGTTTTTTCTTTGCACTTTTTTTTTTCTTAAACGGAATGATTCCTTTGGTGCGTTTTATAAATTGCACTAAACTGTCTTTAAAAAGATTTCCTTTTTTTTAAAAAAATTGCTAGTGTTTTTCCTTGCACTTTAAACGGAATGATTCCTTTGGTGCTTCTTATAATTTGCACTAAAATTTTGTTAGCGTTTTTATATGCACGATATGATTTCTTTGGTGCTTCTAGCACTTAACTTTTTAACCGAAAGCTCGGGCGCCAATTATAACACACCGTCGTCGTGATTGGAATGAACTTGATTCTTTATTTACAGTTACTCTTTTATATCATTTCTTACGCTTACTTATTACATACTTATATATCTACGTTTATACAAACAGACATAATATACAAAAATAATTGTAAACATTATTTGGTATTTTGCTTATTCTTTTCCTTAATGTTCTACTTAGGTACTAAAATTACTGATAATGCAATATGTCGAAATTGAATATTGGCTTTAGCTTATTATTTTTTTAGCATTGCGTATGCACTAATTTGCAAGTGCAAGCAACTTCAATTGCTCAACAACGGTTTCACATAACGTCTGTACGACTTCCGCTTAAAGTTAGTACGACGGAGTGTGAAGCAGTTGTTGTTGGATTTTTAGGAAGTGTTTACTGTGTGACCTACTTTTTAGTTTCTGCTAACCGTGCTAACTTCGATGGGCCACGCACTTTTCGAGCAGCGCTTCAATTCTCACGAAGAAGCCAAAAAATAGCTCGATGATTGGTTTGCGACCAGAGACGGCCAATTTTTTTGGCGCGGCATCCACAAATTGCCTGAGAGATGGGAAAAATGTGTCGCTAGCGATGGCTATTATTTTGAAGATTAAATTTAAGACCATTTTTTGTTAATAAACGATTGAAATTGAAAAAAGTTTCATTTCATAGGTATACATATATAAAATGTTTGCTTTATAAATTACGTACGATTTGACTGATTGACGACTAACTTGTGTGTAGCAAATCAGTGAAATAACGGTATATCAGATTATCTTAGCAAATGATGCCGGAAGTAGACAGAGTGCAAACATTTTTAATGGTGTGTCTAATATCAGACCGTTAGTCGGCTCTCAGCTGAGAGGGCAAATGCGTTTCTCTAAATGCTGTCTGATATCAGTAGAAGTTATAGCATAAAAGACATATTCAACGCCGATCAAACTGGATTGTTGGTCAAAGCACTGTAAGTAAAATAACGATAATGCAAGTGGTTTTAAGAAAAGTAAAGATTGCTTGACGATTTGCTTTTTTTGTAATGCATCGAGCGATTACAAAAAGGCACATGAGTCCGCGATACTTGAAAATGCCGATTTTACCAGTCTAGAAAGATATATGGGCCAAGATTTTACCAGCTTTTGATAAAGAAATGAAACTTGAGAAAATAAAGGTTAACTTATTTGTAGACAATGCCGCACCTCATAAATTGGTGCATCTGAAAAGGTGGAACTGCATTACTTTCCGGCCAACACAACATCTATCCTAGAACCTCTCAATCAAGGCGTAATAAAAATAAAATAAATAAAGTAAATATTAACTGCATAATAATAATAGGGCATACTGCTTTTAAAACCAACCATCGCCAAGCTCTCATGCGAAGGCATGATTACTTTAGAAAGCGGTAAAACAAATCAGAATTTTAAAAAATCATTCAACTTATTGACATCACTGTAAATGATATATCGGGCCTAGTGGTTAGTAAAGCCCGAAACAATAGCCATCGTTTCCAGAAAGGTATGCCCTTCTTGATTTAAATGAACATGGTTTTAAGGTTTTTTTAATATACTTATAGTGCAAATTCATTAAAGAAAATTTCAATGTTGTCGAAGAGGAAGAAGATTTGACGACAGATTTCCAAAACTTTATTCCCATCGATGAAGGCCTGCATTACTGCGGAAAACCAACTGCCATTGGAAAATGCGATAAAAAAGCTGTCCGATATTGATTCTGAAGATGATGTTCCGAGCCATGAATTGAATTGACATTATCCGCAGAGAGCTTAAGCTTTCAAATAAATTTATTCTCGAAACAGATAATGTTGAGCAGTCCTTTTTCAAAATGACTATTGCTAACTTGCAATCCAAAATTACGGTTTTTTTTTCAAATCTAACCAAATGTAAATACACAGAACTCTGTGCGCTTCAAATTTATAGCACAAATATATATATTATATTTATTTCGTTGAAATATTATTAATTAGTATAAATGCATAGAGAGCTCTAGAGGTTTATTTGTTTTATATAAGTTAAGAATGTGTACATACTCCTACTTAAGTGTAAGCAGGTGAATGTATCTTAAAACAGTTTAACTGCATAAGATATTATAGATAAGAGACCCATTATTTTTGTTATAAACGGTTGTAAATTGTTTTATATGCAATTGTTATTCTGATGTCTTCAAATACTTATTTCAATTATACGTGCCCCCCTGTTTCTCAGCCTTTTGTCAGAATTCGTAAGAAAGAATTTTTCCACTTCAAATCTTTAGCAAACGTTTTCTCGCTTGTTGTTATGCGTAATTTGCCATGCACTCCTCTACTAAACTAGAATTGAAAGCTTAGGCAAATATGCCATATTACCAAAATTCGCATCTCACTATTCGATGGTTGCAGGAGTCATGCACAGAACACGTCGAAAGTATCTCTAAAAAGAAATTGCAAGTTTTTGGATTTCATCCCACTGTTGCACCGGGCCAAAATTTACCACGAATAACAAGTTTTTGAAGTGTGAAAGATCCTGATAAATCTCTTGTGGATTTTTCTCGTTCTAATTATTACAATTTTACTTATTTACAAAACCACTTACTACCACCACTTTGCCAGAATCGTAGCTCATCATTTCCACATGCAGCGCACGCAACGTTTGGAGAAAAGAGGACTAGGCTTGATAATAGGCGGCCGCCGTAGCCGAATGAGTTGGTGCGTGACTACCATTCGGAATTCACAGAGAGAACGTTGGTTCGAATGTCGGAGAAACCAAAAATTAATAAAAAAAAAAACATTTTTCTAATAGCGGTCGCCCCTCGGCAGGCAATGGCAAACCTCCGAGTGTATTTCTGCCATGAAAAAGCTCCTCATAAAATTATCTGCCGTTCGGAGTCGGCTTGAAACTGTAGGTCCCTCGGTCCCTCCATTTGTGGAACAACAACACACACCACAAATAGGAGGAGGAGTTCGGCCAAACACTAAAAAAGGGTGTACGAGCCAATTATATATATTTTAAGAAAATGTAGCGCTCATGGTTAAGTTTCAAAACTAAATAAAAATGGACGTTATGAAAGTGTTGAAGTGAAGTAAATTAGTTTGACTGACAATGGATCTGTAGAGAAATCTATGTATATAATAAGGATATGATAAAGATATTCATTATTTTGCAAGAACTTCAGTCGAAAATAATTGCATCAATATTGGTAATCTCCCTTAAAAAAACAAATAAATGGGTTTTAAATATCCTTTTTCATTTAAAGTGAAATTATTCCATTAGTAACAACACAAATATAAGATGATATTTCAATTTATAGGCACATTACTTAAGAGTGTACACACTTGATAAAAAAAACCCAAGGTATAACGAAAAACGCTCAATGGAAAAAACTGACAAACAGAGGAGGCATCTTCCGACTCCCTGTTTTGCAAGACAAAATCGTTGTAATTTGTTTTCAAATTAATTTTTTTCCCCGAGCCGATAGCCTTGAAGCACTGCAAGTTAAATAAATGATAATAACAATAACTTTATTATTTGTATACATAGCCTCTTCATACAGGATGAATGCTAATATTTCGGTCATTTTAAGAGTTCAGCATTTCACACAAAAATACCAACTGATTTTTACACCAAAAGAGTTGTTTACAATATTGCTTTTTCGCTGTAAAAGCCGATTTTTCTGTCTCAGCATTCCGTAAGAAATAACAAATCGCGAAAATCTCGGGATAGTTGACAAATAATTTTGAAATATTTGTGAGTTAAAAAAGAACGGGGTCCCGAAATTGACTTCCCTAGTATTTACTTATTCAGAATTGGCGCACTCCTAATGAATTCAGAATTATAACTAGCTCTTGTACCAGTCTCATTATAAGAATTTGATACATTTTCCACTGCGAAATCCAGTGCTGTAGACACTCAATCCTTCGAAAAAAAATTAGTTATTATTATTTTTTCGTTGATTTGATTTTTTTTTGTATTAGGAAATTATTTCCGTAACGGTTTGCTTATGTTCAAATTATATTTTTTTTTTTTGTAATTATTGTTCTTTGATTTGGAATATCATTTTTCAATCATTCATATTTTAATCCAATCCAAAGTAGCACAGCAGACTATATTTTTGCATTCGAGTGAAGCAGTGAAGTGCTGTCTTAAAGCAAAAACGTACTGCAGCAAAAACACTGCCGTTGTGTGTCGAATCGAGCATTTTTTCTTTTACTTTTTAGCTTTGACTCTTCTACACTTTAAAAGAGAAATCGCTACACTCAACATGTTTATCGACGTAGTTGACGTAGTTTGCAACTGACGAAGTAGTATTGGTGCTTAACTAGAAATTTGTTTCACTGGCTCAAGTTTTTCCTGCAGGAACCGAAGCAGTTTGGCTGACAATTTAAGAAGCATTTAAATTTCAATGCATTTGAATTACTTGGCATTCACTCAATTATAATTAAGCATTATTTGTACTACTGAATTCAAATTCAATTGTGTTGCTCCATTTTGCATAATCTCCTTTGTCTTGCTTCAAAATTATTTAAGTCTCCCTAAGCTTTACAAAACACTTTCAGTTGAATACGATAATAGACAACATTCTAACGCAATGAAATATCTATTCTGTTGTGAGCAGAAATTTATAATCACACAAACGATTTAGATACTTAATATTTGCATAATTGATGAGAATCTTCATAGTTGCATAATTCTTAGAGAGTGTCGAGGTATGCGTAAAACACGCATTCCCTGAGTAAATTCTGAAAACCTTCAAAATTTATTATTTAAAAAAATACTAAGTTTTAAGATCTACGAATCACTTATTATGCCAATGCTAAAGTAGTTTATGGCAATGCAACAGGGTCCATTCGAAAGTAAAATGAAATTATATGAGCTGCATTTGAAAGAATAGTTATCTGAGGAATATAAAGAACTAGTGACGAGAACTGGTGCAAGAGTTTCAACAACGAACTTTTGCAGTTCTAGAAGATGTCTGCTTTTCTTTCAATAATAAATCTGAGCCGTTCCAGATAGACTACACCACATGAAAAAATATAAGACCAGGATGATTATGATGACATCTACTTAAGCAATAATAGAAACATGTCCTAATATCGTTTCATTGATTGTATGTTTAAAACGGTATTTCATAACGGAAATTATTCCGCATTTATTGCTAGTATTTTAGTAAAACGCAAATTCTTATTCTTTAAAAAACGGCATAATTATAAGTCAAAAAGTTATTACGTTAAAATTATTATATTATATTAAAATTGCTTTTGATCGCTTTATCTCTTTCTTACATTTCTGTGGTTGTTTTGGTTTAAAAACAAAAAAATATGCCGCGCGGAAAAACTTTATCTGAATTTGAGCGGACACACATTTTTGCATGGAGTGAGAAAGGCCTTACAATGCGACAGATGGCTTCAAAATTACAAAAAGTGAGTGTAGCGTAGTACACATAACCGAAGTGAAACTTTCAAGGCAGACACAGAAAGAGGGAGATACCCGAGAGATAATGAGAGAGAAAGAGAAAGAAAGAATATATATTTAAATAAATTCACAACATTTGCAGAGAACACAAATAGACAAAATTTACAAAAAACGGAGAAGGGTCGACCGGTGTAGGTAAACGCCGAACACAAACCGTGGCAACAACACGCATTACTCAGAGCGTTTATCACCCGCACAAACGCAGCGATTCCAGGACCGCAGCAACGGCACAAATTACCGTCGGAATAGTACGCACAAGCACTTGCAAGGAAACGGAAATAAGCGCCAAACAGTAGGCAGCAAGGAAATATAACGCCAAAAAGTAGGCACCAAAAATATATTTCCTACAAGTTTGCACCAACAAGCAAGCGCCAAAAAGTAGGCAGTGTTATTTCTCACTAGAAATTAGCAACCACAAGGAAAAACTCAGGAAAAATAGCCTAAAGTGTATCTAAGGTATAGCTCTCTCTCCTTTTCCTCTACGTTATATCTTTTTTCCCTCTCGCGGAACGAAAATGCCCAAAATGTTGCATGGCCTTGAAACTTTACATCTGCGGATTCTAGTTTAGAATACGTAAAACGAGTACCTAAGCTTAAGTTAACCACACGACATAAACAAGCCAGATTGATATTTGCAGAAAAATACTAACTTTGAGAAAATGAATGGCTCCAAATTACTAAGCTCCAAATTACAAACTAACCCGAAGAATTATATTTGTTTAATTTAAATACAGTAACATTGGTCTCATACTTTTTTCTTTCTATAGATTTTACTTTTCTTAATAATTAATTTAAGTTTCGTGACATGTGTGCTTCTTTCTGGATATTTCTAAGTTCTTATTTCTCAATTTCTTATAGTTTTCGCGAAATAGGTTTTGGCAGCTAAAGAAAGGAGTATCCCACAAAAAAAAGGATATGTGGTATACGTAGACATAACGCTCATCACCGCAAGCTCAAAATATCATACAATAATAATATTATTTTTTCCAAAGCAACTGCAAAATGGAAGAACTTTGCCACCTGCAACATAACCAAACTCATATGGCCAGAATGAAACACGAAATTATCGCAGTAGCTGTTCATGCTCAGCAGAAAAGAATTCTACCTAACTTCGCAGCCATATGTATTATTATCGCAAGGTAAGACGAAGCTAATCACGGACTTAGGTGTGCTGGTGAAATACTAACCGCAGATACTTCGATTTAACCCAACTAAAGCAAAGGATTCGTTAAATATTATAATAATAATTAAACAAAAACCCATTCGCATTTGTAATTCAGTGATTGTGGGATTAGCCATACAGTCAGTGAAAAAAGATTTGGCACGGTGATTTTTTTACAATATTCACAATATTTTTCACGCTACATTTTGTTCGTTAATTTTTTAAGAAATTATAATTTTCATTATATTAAAAGCCGTATAAATCAAAGCTTTGCATATTGTTCATAATTCTAAGACAAATTTACAGCAAACGAAGTTATCATTGCAAATGATTTTGCATGATATTAGTCCATAAAATTTAAACAACAAAAAAATTTTACCTGTTTTATTTAAATTTTATTATAAAATTTGAAAGGCGCTACAATGTTTTTGAATGTTTTAAAATTAATATTCAGTATTTTTGATATCGCTTTCATCGCCATTAGAAGATTTACATTTTTTTGAAAGGTTGAGCATACTCAGATGTCAAATATATAGATTTAGCTTTTTCAATGTCAATGTCTTTCATCGGAGCGTAGCCTAAGAAATCAAGAAATGCCATTTTTGGTTGATGCCAGTAAACTTTATGACATCAAACGCGGGGACATAAGAGGGTTGTACAAGTTTTTCCATTTTCTTTCATCCAATTTTTTTCCATTGATCACCTTAACAGTTGGCGTAATTTTGACCCACGACTTGAGTCCTGAAAAGTTTTATATCGAATACATTTGGTTTTGTATTGCTCATATAAAAACTCGAGCCTGTAATGTGTTTCTTCTTCTTAATTGGCGCGATAACCGCTACGCGATTTTGGCCGAGTTTAACAAATCGCGCCAGTCGCGTCTTTCTCCTGCTAACCGGCGCCAGTTGGACATACCAAGTGATCCCAAGTCCTTCTCCACCTGATCTTTCCAACGCAGAGGAGGCCTTCCTCTTCCTCTGCTACCACCAGCTGGTACCGCATCGAATACTTTCAGAACCGGAGCGTTTGCATCCATTCGAACGACATGACCCAGCCAGCGTAGCCGCTGGATCTTTATTCGCTGCGCTATGTCTAGTCGTCGTAAAGCTCATACAGCTCATCGCTCCAGCGATATTCGCCGTTGCCAACGTGCAAAGGTCCAAAACTCTTAAGCTTAAGAATCTTTCTCTCGAACACTCCAAGCGTCGCTTCATCGGATGTTGTCGTCGTCCACGCTTCTGCGCCATACGTTAAAACGGGCATGATGAGAGTCTAGTAGAGTGTTAGTTTTGTTCGTCGAGAGAGGACTTTACTGCTCAGTTAGCTGAAAGTAGCACTTGTTGGCAAGAGAAATTCTACGTTGGACCCCTAGGCTGACATTGTTATAGGTGTTAATGTTGGTTTCTAAATATACGAAGTCTTTTACAACCTCGAAATTATAACTGTCTACAGTGACGTGGGTGCCGATACGCGTGATGTGCTTAGTACGCAGTTTTTACAAAATACCCATAACTTTATCCATTTCCCATAGATAAAACCTTCGAATATTGCCTTAAACAACTCAGCACTTTCCGCGTTCTAATTATATTGAACAGTTGCCAAAAAAATAAAGACCAGATGTTTGCCCTCTAAAGCGTAGATATTATGTATAATTCTGTTTGCGGTAAAATCCTCTGAATTACTCACACAAATACCGAACATGTGGCCAAAGTATGCAAATTTAAGTTGTTTTTTGTAACTGTATTGAATAAAATGCTGCCGCTTGGCGGCCGCCGTAGCTGAATGGATTGGTGCGTGACTACCATTCGGAATTCACAGAGAGAACGTAGGTTCGAATATATATATATAATAAATAAAATGGAAGCTCTTCATTACATTCTCTAAGGTTTCTGCTTTTATCTGCTTGTATCAATAACAACACTTAGATTTTTTGTCAAAATCTTCACTTTGTGGCTTTATGATATTACGTATTTGTTATTGTTATTAATTTCACTGGGCTCTCCATCTTCACTTACCGAAGAAGAATCGACGGTTTTTTCTAAACTATCTCTGACGTCTCTCTTACCCATTGCGTTCTTACTATGTATCAGGCGTGCGACTGAAAAATAAATATACGCATTATTTTTTAACGGCTCCAAATCTATATTTTTTACATCGCTCGGCATTTGATGTTATTGCCTTTTTATTGTTATTAATTGCTTTCTTCCTTCCTCTATATTGGCATGACCATTAGCCGATTTGGCACATGCAGTGTTTTCCAAACTTTCCGGTTTGGGTTTCCATCTAAATAATTTTATAATACTAAGATGGAATTTTCGCGATTTTCTGACACTTTTAATTATCAGATATCATATTTTAGATCTCCCAGGTAGGGTTTAATCTATTACTTATATTATAAACAGCATTTCTTAAGTAAAAAAATATGTTAATTTTAAGAACTTTATAGTTAGCATACAGTCACCGCAGACTAGCTATTCCTGTTAAAAATTAATTTTACCAATTTGCTAATTTTCTCTAAGATAGATTGCAATTAATAAATGAATACAAAAAGAAAGATCAGATTCTAATTTTTGATAGGTTTACATATTTTACTGGTGTGACGATTTTTATGTCGTGTCGCTTTTGCCTATTATTTTCATTTACTTCCTATTTCTATTGCTTAATCATTTTCAGTGATAAAATTCAATAAATATTCATCAGGATTTCGAACTTTCAATTCGTTTTCTGGCATCCAATTTTAAAGCTCATTTAATTTCCAGCAACTTTAAAGCTGCGCATTAAAATTAAATGAGCTATAAAACTTCATACCATTAAAAAATTTAAATGTTGAGTATAAATTGAATATTTCATGAATTTTTGTAATGTTGTATAAAGTGTAAAGCTTTCAAATAAGTTGTTGTTACGTAGTATAAAGTAAATTTTTATACAACATTAGCAAAAAAGAAAACTCATTTGAAAAACATTGTGAATATTGGGCCAAAAAAGTTTTGACTCTCCGTATGTATCAAGATACATATATATATACTGGCGGTTGCATGATTTATGCACATTTTATTTTATGCGTTCTTGAATTTGCGTATCTACATGCCTTTCTGCCTATGTGTCGCTCAAATGTAAAGAGAGGTCATGAAGGATATTCATAAATGTACCAAACAACACTTGATTCCACATATACACTTTTCCAAGAGAATGCCAAATGTACGACTTCTATCGTACAAACAGAAGCATCGTAGTGAGAAAAATCAAAAAGAGGATGAGCTTCTGACATAATGTCGGAAAGTGAAAAGGTGAGATGTTCAGCAGATGAGATGCAAGCACATAAGCTCATAAGACACGAGTTAAAACGCAGATGCACTGCTCGGTTGATGTAAAATAAAAGAAAGACTAATAAAACTGAGTGTTATTTGTGTGCAGTTTTGATAAAACGACAAAACAACTCATGTGGCTTTATAAGATTTGCTTCAAGGCAAATAAAATGTTTAGGTTTTACAAAGAAAATTAATATTTTTTTATTATTTGGATTTATTTGAGACATGGATTCAAAGCCATCAGTGAATAATATATGTACGTAGCATGAATATTGTACTAACCACCCAGCTATTCGGCGCTGAAAAAGTCGAAAGTGCTAAGACGACTTAAGTTATTTTACCAAAAGTGCCCAGATTTGTTTCTTTTTGATTAGTAATGTTTTTTGTATCTTTCAAGCAGCGATATACAAGCGTACAAACACGTACATACATACATATAATACCTGCATACACAAACCTTCGTAAATAAAGCTTAGAGATAATTAATTCAGATAAAATATCGCACATCTAAATAAAGTGGAGATGGAGTGAAGAAGTTTTGGAATATTCTATACATGAAAATTTTATAAAAACAAAGAAAAATCATCAAAAATGAACAAATATTCCACAGAGCAAAATAAAAGTTTGCTAAAACTGAAAATGAGTTTTGTTCGTCTCTACTGGTTGCTTCGTTGTGCATTTGAATGAGTGACTGAGCACATGCAAGTTTGAGTGGATAGCTGACTCAGTTTTGTTTATGTTGATATTTGCATTTTTGTTTTTGTTTATGTTATTTCTAATATGCACAAGTTTGCATGCCGGCAAGCAGGAAGTAGTAAATCTAATTCAAAATAGCTGAGTAAGCCATGAAAGAAAGCACCAAGTTTGCCAGAGTGGCACATTCTTTTGGAGAAAGGTGGAAATTGAAAACTTGGGATTAACCAGTTAAAGGAGAATTCAGCTTTTAAGTCATCAAGCGGCAAATCGGCATATTTTTTCATACACCTCTATCTTAACAAAATATATGCTTGTTGGTTTATGTGGTCAAAGTATAAAATATATGCATCAGAGACTCGAAATAATCACATCTTTAAACTTTCCAATAAAAAAGCATAAGTTTCCAAATATCGTAGAACAAATACGGCACCTGCACCCATATTGGGTATTTGGCCAAGCTTCTCCGCCTCTTGAAATATTTCACAAATGGAGGCACCTCCATACCTCCTTCGAACGGCAGCTTTTTCATGGCAGAAATACACTCTTAGAATTGCCATTGCTCGCCGAAGAGCGACCGCTATTAGAAAATCCGTTTGCCATCATTTGGTAATTCGTGCCCGGTGTTTCAAACCAGTGCACTTCCGAATGATAATCATTCACCAGCCCAGGCTACGGTGGTCGCATATTCTTTATTAATATTTCACGAATATAAATAATGTTATTAGAAACCACATTTTGATTTCAGATCATGATCAGAAAAATAATTTATCGAGCTATATTTTTTTTGTCAAAAATAAAACTTTTTATTCGAGTATTATTTTTTCTCTATGAAACAATCATTCTTTTTCCAGTTTCATTTGTTTTTTTTTTTCATTAAAAATAAAGACTATTTTTTCAGTTCTATTTATTTTTTTATTTTTTTCAAATCGAACCTTCCTTTTTATAGAAGAGAACATCGAATACTATGAACAAAATGATACTATAAAGCATTAACCCAAGCCACTTCAAGCTTGTACTCTGCTCCGTCTCTAAGTACATTAAAAACCATGCTACAACATGTGTCCCAATCCGTGTTCTTAGTTTACCGTTTAAAGCTCTATAGAGCTTATTGTACAGAAGACAGAGTAAAACTCATCGTCAATGAACTGATTGAACCTTTCACGAAAAATGTAGCACTATCCACATTTTCCCAATATGCCCGAAAAAAAGAGTGAAACCTTATTTGAATTTGATTTCCAAGCATAATATATATGATTAAACGGAATAACTTTAGCATAAACCACCAACTTCATTACATCCTTGGTAAGGACGCCTATGCACTGATAGAGAGAGAGAGAGAGAAAGAGAGAGAGAGAGAGAATATCATGTGGCACTAAGAGACCGGAGGGAACTGGTATCAAGTGAATGGAAAGCGAAGAATACTTCAGCTATAACTTTGTTTTTGTAGAAGGTTTCATATATAAGGCAGTATCAAATTGAAGTGACCAGTGGAGTATTTGAGAAAAATTTATTTTGGAAGGTTTGTGTGAAAATATCACGAGCAATAAAATAAGATCTGTATATGCTTTAAGTAACTCAGAGATAGGTAGTGCAGCACAAAACGACTCAGTGCTAGGTCAGGGAACATGACGTGGTTGAAATATTGCAGCTCTGAATGTATTTGATATGGAAAAAATAGTCCGCTACATCTCCAATATAAAGAGTTAAGTGCTCCTGTTAGGTAAAACGAGTATATAGAATTTTAAGAGTCATCCAATGGTGTGGGTAGCTCTTCTGAAGATGCAAGATGGCATTTTTATATGAATCTAAATAACAAGAGTGGGACTTTGAAATATTTACTTACATTACACAGATTCTACAGAGAGCTCAAAGTAGATAGTACTCTTTCTATAACAATAAAATGGGCGATGAGCATTAGGATTCTTACTTTAGAAGCTGATGATAAGCCTCCAGCACTGTTTCAGAGCTGAATCGATGTACAAAGTTATCTGAATTGATGTAACTCCTGATCTATTAAATTTGAGATATTTTTATTTGAGTCTACATTCCCCTCACTTATAAGTTGTTATGGGTTGTTACCCAATCAGCCCTTGAATTAACTTAATCATATAGATCGAGAGATTTAATCTATTTTAATTTAATTACTGAATGCACATACACAGCTCTTCCAGTCTGTTGCATAACACTTTGTTCGCTTTTATGAGACTGGAGCTAAAAAAATTATCTGGTAGGTAAAATCAAAGTTTCCCACGAGACTAGAGAGAAGTTTGGATGCGTTCTTTGACATCGGTGCCCATGAACTGCTTAAAGACCCAGTTTCGCGTACGTCAGTTCACTTCACCGTAGGCAGAATTATTGCAACGCTTTTCACTGCTTCTCTCAATATAGAAATCATAAAAACGTCATAGTGAATTGCCTCTTTTGCTGTGATCTCTTGAATGAGTACTTGAATACATTGGCGCAATGCCTTTCTTGAGTAGGACTCTCGATTGGATAGTTAGATATGTATGTATATAAAAGCTTCTTGCTGGCAGAAATTCACTCAGAGGTGTACCATTATCTGTCTAGAAGCGACCACTACTAAAAGAAACTTTTCCTACAATTTAATGTTTCATACCCAGGAATGCGACCTGCCGAGTTCCCTGAATTGGAATATATCAGAAAGTCTTAACCATGTGATTTCGTACGCTTACGTGAACAGATAGGGAAAAAATTAATGAGGGGCATGAGGTCTGTATAATTGGCGCTTACACCCTTTTGGGATGTTTATCCGAGCTCCTCCTCCTATTTATCGTGTGCTTCTTGATGTTTTCCGCAAACGGCAACTAAGGCCCTCAATTTTCAATTATTTACATTCCAGACTATTTAATTACATAATTACGCTTATGCAAGTAAGAGATATAGAACTACATCTACTTTAGTAGAGTTCGAACCACTGAAAAACAAAAGTTATTTTAATTTAGAAGGGTAAGTACCGGAATCCGATTAGGAAATTTCAAAAAATCGATTTTTTGCTTTTCGAGTATAGTATCTAAAGAAAATACTGTGAAATTTTCATACGGAAATTCCCAATATTATAGCTTCTACAGCTCATTGACTAGTTAGCGAGCGGTCCGCGCGCTCCTGTACCTCTAACTTTAAACTCATTTATCTCGAAAAGACTTTTTCCGGCCTGGTGTTGCCAAAAAAAAAAACTATTCAACCGAATAATCTGAAATTTTAATATGTTGTTCACAATATCAATGGCTATTGCCCACACTAGAATCATATTATTATTTCAATTATTTCGTATTTTCTTATTAAAAAACTGAAAAAACCCGATTTTTAGAGTGCCAAAATTAAAACCGTCAATATGTCAATTTGACACTCTGTTTTATCAAATTGTCAATTTGTTTTTATTTTATTTTGCAGCGATACATATAGTACCTACAGTCATACTGATTAATAATTTTTTTGTGTTTTCTGTTTCAGATAAATAGAAGAGCCAAAATGGACAACACCGTCCAGGGCCAATTTTTGGGGAAGATCAACTTTAAAATTATTAAAATTAAATTAAAATTAATTTTCAAATTAGGAAATTCAAAAAAGAAATTTTCTTTTTCATTTTTGTATGTAAAAGAAGTTAAATTAAAAGCCTAAAAAATTTAAATATCGTTTTCAATTTTTTTATTGTAAAAAAAGTGCTGAAAATACCCTCAATTTTCGAGCTATAGACCACCAGGACCCTTTAATAAAATGAAAGTTTCAAGTGGCTGCGAATCGCGTTGATACTAAATTCATAAAAAACACAGATATAAGTATGTATGTGTGTGAAGACATGTTGGGGGAAAAATATTTAATCATTGTCCTCGTTACGCCCTGATGCAGCGTTATCTGAGATATAAGCTTCAAATAATGCCATAAGAAATGCTTAATATACTTTCAGCCGTACTTACCCGCAATACAGGCGTTCGCAATCAAAATTGTGAAGAGCGTAAGCATTTTTTGTTCCATCACGCTGCTGCCAATGCTGTGGATGAGACGCTCACAACAAAGTATTTTGAGAATATTTTGCATAATTCGGTCGCCGTGTTTGTGTGCTTTAGATTGTGTGCGCGCCACAAATCAAGTTGTTTTTGTTTTCCTTTTGAATTTTCGTTGAAAGCTAACTAAGCAAAATCAGTCTTCTTTAAAATTGTCGTTCAAGTTGATGTGTGGCATTTTTGACTTTCATCGGTCGTAGCCTGATGGAGCTGCTACTTTTTCTACCAGTTTTTTGCGTTTTAAGCTCACCAGGGAGAAGAAATTTTTGGGTTAAAGTTCATTTTTACCGCATTTCATATGCATTAAAGCTTAGTGTGAGTGTTACTGATTTTTTTTTTTGTTTTTGCTGCATTAATTTTTCATGATATTCGCATTTTTATGTTCTTCGTTTCACAGATGAAAAATATGATTGCTTAATAGTTTAGTATTTAAGTTTGGTAAAATTATATATTAGTTATTTAATTTTTTAATTAGTTATGTTTCTTTGTGCAATATTTTTTTCGAAATGTATATTTAGTTGTAAATTTTTATATTATACATTCTTTATTCGACGTTCTCGTCAATTTCAGGCGAGTGATTACTTATGCTTCGCATTACTTAAATTTTTTTCACATATTTTATTTGGTTCTCGTTGATATCTGTTTTTTATTTTTATAACTGATTTCAATTTTTAAAAATATATTTACGAATTTCATTGCATAACTGAAATACTACATTTAGATGTTGTTTATTGTTTATTTATTTACGTTGTTCATTCAGTAGTTGTTACTCATCTGCTGCTGAAAAAGATTGCCGATCGTAAAAAATCTTCATTCATGACTCCACAAGTAAGATAAACCTTTCAGACAGTCTTTATTTTATTTTTTTATTATAAGTACAATAGTATAGTATTCACTATTTCCTAGTTTAACTATTCTTCTCTGATTTCATTTCCACTGATTAATCCATATAAGAATGCATACACTCGCTGCACAGCGCGCAGACAGCAAAAAAAAAATATAGTTCTGCAAAAGTTGTAATTTACACAACACGGATATTAGTACAAAAAAAGAGACTTATAAAATCTAAAAGGATTTTCAGTTTGCTGGTCGCCTTCATACTTTTCCAAAAAAAATTGTATCAAAAGGTGCTCCTCCAAAAATTAAAATTTTTACAGCAGAGAGTTTTCTATCGAACTGAATTATAATTCCTAAATATGAAAGGAGTTCGGGCTTAAGTCTGTTCGATTTGGAAGATATATTTTTTACGTCAGTCAATATTTGAACTTTCTTTCAACTTTTAATGAAACTCACATAAAATCTGGTTAAGAGCTTCATTTGCCTCTGTCTAGAAATTTATATACTTATAATATAGGAGGGCGGTTGGTGTTAGCATCGTATGCTGCCTTCTATCAGACGACGGCAAGACAAATTTCAGACTGATTGACAGGTTAGTTTGGATTTAGTTGCTATTCGAGTAAGACGTGTTTCATGATTTTCGCTAAGATGGAAAAGGAGCAGTATCATTAAGTAAAAAGTTGGATGCTGTCTATGGAGACGCTTTGCCATCTATGACCACATTAGTTCAACGAATTTAAACGTGGACGAACATCCGTTTGTGGAACAACATCAAGACGCACAAACAGGAGGAGGAGCTCGGCCAAACACCCAAAAAGCGTGGAATATCCGTTTTTGATGAGGAGTAACCAGGACGCCCGACAGACGTTGTTACTGAGGAAATCATTTAAAAAGTCCTCGACATGACTTTCGCTGATCGACGACCGAAAGTGCCCGAAGTAACAGAGGCCATAGGTGTGTCGACCGGAACGGCAAATAATATTTGACATGATAAGTTGACGATTAAAAAATTGTCGGTCCGATGGGTGCCGCGTTTGCTCACGGTGAACAACAAGCGGACGCTGCAGTTAACTTGGAAGCAGTGGTTGGAGCAATTTAAGCGAGATCCGAAAGAATTTTTGCGACGAGTTGTCACCGTTGATGAAACCTGGAATCATCATTATACACCAGAAACTAAACAACAATTAAAACAATGGATTTCTCCCGATGAATCTGCTCCAAAGAAAACGAAGACAGTCCTATCGACCGAAAAGGTATTGGCGACGATTTTTTGGGATGCGAGCGGTGTCATCCACATGTATTTTTTTAGAAAAAGGAAGAACGATCACTGGACAATACTACAGTGAGTTGTTGTTGTTGTGTCACCACGATAACGCACCAGCACATTCATCCGGAGTTGCCGCCGCCAAACTGCATGAATTGCTTTATGAATTGCTGTCCCAATCCCCGTACTCACCCGATCTGGCTCCCTGCGACTTTTTCTTGTTCGCTAACATAAAAAAATGGGTCGCAGGAAAAAATTTAGTTCAAACGAGACAGACGCGTATTTCGGAGAAATCGAGAAATCCTATTTTTTGGAGAGGTTAAAAAAGGCCAGAGCGTTGGGAGAAGTGTATCTTTCTAAAAGGGGAGTATTTTGAAAATAAAAATGAAATTTTTTGGAAAAATGGTGTCTTCATTTCTAACACGGGTACTTATTGAACTCCCCTTTTAATTTTATTTGCTAAAATACAGTGTAACCTCTCCTAACGGTCACTTCCGTTGAGCGGACATTTTTTTCTATACATATATATATTATATAAAAAGGCGCGTACACCCTTTTTGGGTGTTTGGCCGAGCTCCTCCTCCTATTTGTGGTGTGCGTCTTGATGTTGTTCCACAAATGGAGGGTTCTACAGTTTCAAGCCGACTCTGAACGGCAGATATTTTTATGAGGAGCTTTTTCACGGCAGAAATATGATACACGCGGAGGTTTGCCATTGTTTGCCGAGGGGCGGCCGCTATTAGAAAAAACTTTTTCTTAATTTTGGTTTTTCTCCGAGCTTCGAACCTACGTTCTCTCTGAATTCCAAATGGTAGTCGCCCACCAACTCATTCGGCTACGGCGGCCGCTAAACTGCCTAACTTAATATTCTGTGCGGTAATTATTTATGTGATTTGAGAGCTTGAGAACTTTAAATAATAATACAAAAAAGAAATATGTTCGCCGCGGCTCGATCAGTTCAATTGTTACTACTTTTTAGAATAATTCTGTATAAAAAAAAAAATAAATAATTGGCGCGTACACTTCCGTTAGGTGTTTGGCCGAGCTCCTCCTCCTATTTGTGGTGTGCGTTTTGGTGTTGTTCCACAAATGGAGGGACCTACAGTTTCAAGCCGACTCCGAACGGCAGATATTTTTATGAGGAGCTTTTTCATGGCAGAAATACACTCGGAGGTTTGCCATTGCCTGCCGAGGGGCGGCCGCTATTAGAAAAATGTTTTTCTTAAATTTGGTGTTTCACCGAGATTCGAACCGACGTTCTCTCTGTGAATTGCGAATGGTAGTCAAGCACCAACCCATTCGGCTACGGCGGCCGCCATTTTTTTCTATACCAAATCTTAATAATCAGAAGAAGTTACCCTCTTTTCAGTGCACACCTCTCTTGGACGGCGAATGTCCAAATTTTCAGCCGGAAACTTCTTCAAAAATTTGTTTGTAGTGAAGAAATTTGTTAGTTTTAGCATTTGCTTTGCTTTCCCCTTTGTACTGATTAACAAACTAGAGCAGTTGATACATTTTTTTGTACGTAAGACGCTATCAGTTACGAAGATCCTTTGAAAAATGCATAAGCTCAGTAATTCATTGAGTTCTATACATTTCGTTATTGTATTTTTTGTTGTTCTTACTAAAATTATTAGCCTATCAACCATTGTATATAATTGTCGAAAATTCACCGATTAGAAATGAAGACTTTGTCTTAGCCAGAGGACGCCCATTTTAAAGGTATAGCTCTAGCATTCTCATTTAGAGATTTGGGGACGGGAGTGTCGTTCACCTGCTGTAATGGCTTCAGTTTAATATAAGATATGGACACCGCGGTTGAATAACATGCCCATTTTCAAAAATTTTCCTTTTCCATTAAGCCCGCCCACAGTGCGCGTCAATTAACAGCATTTAAATTTTGTATAACAGAACTCTAAGTTTGAATTTTTCCGGTAAAACTTTTGTTAAACAAACTGTATGCACAACTTTTTTAAATTTTAGTTCATATTTATTTCAATATTATAGGTAAGTAATAAGCAAAAATTATTTTTACTTACAACTTAATCCGCAGGGAGTGTTCATTTTCTTACATGAAATATTATGCAATTATGCTGCTCCGTAAGGTTTCCAAAAAAATATGAAAATAGCGCTACAATAAAACTATATTTCATTCTATGTTTTTTCCAATACCGATTGTTTATTTTATTTATTTTTTTGTTTTTTTTTTTTTGGGACTTTGAAGATTTACAAGTGCTGACGAAAACTGTTCAAGAGGCGTGATGAGCAAATGAAAGTGTTAGTCCTTGAAAAATGGGGAAAAATCTTACTCAAATTTTCTACTTTTGTATGATGTCTTTTAATAATTTTATTAATTACTTGCTGGTAGACACTTCTTAAAAAGATCTAGGTGGTTTAAGCAACTTAGTTAGGGGATGGAAATCAAATGCAGATATTACAATGGGCTTTAGGGCTACCGAGTGTTTTGTCTCAGACAAACAACCTGGCTAACATAACCTATCCTAACCCTCTATCGACCTCGCATTTCCGACCATTTTCAATTAGAATTTCCAAAAAAAGGGATCTAAACGACTTTTCTGCTCTACAAAATTATTCCTCGTGAAATTTTATTATATGTACCCAAACCATATATTTCGGAACGATACGAATTTTAACCCATTTCCACTTATTTTAAAAACACTTAGCCAAAAGTTTTTCATCTCGAGTTGGAATCATTCTGCCCCCGAAAATGCTATTGCACTGCGTAATACGAGTAAATATTATTCTCACATATATTACATTAATTCGGAACATCATTTCCATCATTTGTTACACATAAATAGGAGGTTGCTAAATTTTATTGCGAAGACAGCTCTTGAGAATAATGTGCATCTCCCTTTTTCAATGGAGATTAAGCAGAGTAAATGTTGCATAAAAAGCTTCTTCGTGCAGACTTCTAATTGCACCGTGTTCGGATTGTCCACTTTTATTTTAGGTAAAGATTTTGATATTTGATCTAACTTAATTGAAGCCTTCTAAATTCAATGGCGTCCCCCCGGTTTGTAATTTTCGAGTTATCGATACTTGAAAATTTCCTTCGAGGACACTGGTTTCCAGATGTGAAATTGTCAGCGGTGGCAAGGGAAATTTTCAAATACCTGTATCCAGAAAACTGGGCCCATTATGGAAAACTGGGAGACGCCAATAAAATAAGTGTGATCAACTATCAAAACCTTTCCCATAGATTCAAAGTTGCATTGGCGGCTCTAGCGACTCACTCCGAAAATAAAGAGCAAGCAGCGATGAAGTAGCAGTGTTCTATCTGAGTGATATCAGAACTTTTGCCTATATCCGCATAAAAAGAATAAACATTGCCTCAAAAATTCCACCAAATTCATGACTTTTTTTTTAATTATTCTCCCTAAAGAGTTCTAAGTACATTAAAAGTTTAATTTCTTTCTCACTATAGAATTTTGCATTTTAAACAATTTGGCACCTGTTTCAGTCGAAAAATAATACTGCAGGCAGACTCAGAGACTGTGAATTTTTTTCATCCATGTAACACCGGGGCTGAAAAGTCCCGCGTCTAACTCATATATGGCATAGTTCTATTGTATTGGCTTAGTTTTATTGCATTCGCCTCTTTTTCAGTTAGCACTAACCCTAAAAAGATCGCTGTTAAAATTTCGTGATATTCTACATATTCATTAGTTCGTGAGTTATTGTGCTAAGAGTGACGCTACTTTTGTTATTTTCAAAACAATGGATTAAAAAGAATTTCGTGATTTAATTTTACACTGCTTCTTGATAGGAAGCAATACCGTTCAAGTGAAGCAATGGCTTGAAGAGTGTTATGAGAACTCTGTTCTATCAGAAACCACAATAAAACGATGGTTCGTTGACTTCAAACATGGTCGTAGAGACACCAAATGAGCCGGTTACACCAGAAAATGTCAAAGAAATTCTCAAAATTGTTTTTAATGATAGAAAAGTGAAGTTGCGTGAATTAGCTGACATCAGAAAGATATCAAAAGAATGTATTTATATTGCGTGAACATTTGATTATGAGAAATCTCTGTTCAAAGTGGGTGTCGCATTTGCTCAAAAACCAGAACGTGTTGATGATTCTGAACATCCAAAACTACATGAATTGAACATCGAACTGCTCAAACATATTCACCAGATTTGGCTCCCAGATTGAAGTGGAAAAATGAGGGGAAATTTGCCTGGATAGAACTAAGGAGAGAGTGCGAAAATAGCGAAGTTATCTCAACAAAAACAAATTAAAGGTTGGGTGAGGTTAATATAAATAAGAAAGATAATAGAAAGGATAATAAAAAAAACATTGCTTGTAAGCAAACAAAAAAGAAAAAGAAATTTTAAGAAAATCTCGAACTAAATACTTCTACTCAACAACTGATTCTGTCAAAGTCACTGAGAGCCAAGTAGCGGCACTGCGATATGCGCAAACTTTTGAAATCTCTCAACCGTACTTGTAACCCGTTTTGTATTGTTTTATTTTATTTTTGTTGTTATAAGCATCTTACAGTTGTGTTATTGTTTTTTTATGTTTGCATTCATTTTGTTATTGCTAGTGTTTACTGTTTACTATGGTACTTTGATAACTTTTTTTTTTGTTGTGCTGTGCTTCCGCTGGCGATTACTGCCGGCGCTTTTTACCAAAGTTTAATTTTATGTTTGTTTTCCTTGTATACCATTTGCATTGATTCTTTGATTTTTGCTTTTCTTCTGTGAGTTTACAATTCCAGCATCAGCCTCTGGTCGTTTTCAATTGCGTTTAAAGAAATATTTGCATTTACAACTTTTTCGTGTTTACATATTCTCGTATTTTTGGTTGCGCTTGACTTTATGAAGAATGCATCTATTTGTATGTACATTCACATGTATGCGTGTATACAAAAAGCATACACATGAAGCATACGTTATGGTAAAATGGATCAATAAATTGCTAATTGTTTATGGAAGCGAGTTACTTGTAGAGAGAGGAATGAGTTAATGTAGACAACGACCAAACATCGATTTTTAGGGCCGAACTGAGTTGATAATTTTCAAGAGCCCAAGTGATAAACCAGCAATGACTTTTTAAAAATTCAGTACTTTTATTTACTTATTTTTTGTACAGAATTAAAAAAATAAAAATTAAATAAAAAATAAAAAAATTAACGTTTAGTATGTATTAAGTCTCAATTACCTCAAAATGAAGAAGATATTAATATAGAGGTTGAAAGCGTAGGGCGAAAGTAAAGGTAATTAAATAAGTGTTCGGACTTAGTGAAAAAGTCTGGAGTTAGAGCCAATTTGAAGCGGTTTAGATTTACATCCTGTTTTAATTTGTTAGGTAAAGAATTCCATAACTGTACAGCCCTAAGGAAAAAAATTCTTGATGCAGCAGAAAACTTGAAGTAAAACAATAAGCTTGCGAGTATGGTCTGACTGTCAAATATTAATATAGTTTAGAAAAATAATACATAACGACTATCGAAATATTTTTATAAAATTTTCAAACGAAATTTTCGTTCAGAATATTCACACAAGGTGTCATAAGTCTACGCTCCTTTGTGGGTAGTTGAAAAAGTAACACTAAAAAATGTTTTAGTTTTTGAGTTAGTTAAAATTTTATTTTCTTATTTTTAAACTAAATATATAACGATATTGAGCTTATTAAATAAAATACATAGTTCATTTAAGATCATACCATTTAACAAATGCGTAATAGATTTTATTTCAACCGCTAAACTAGCAAATTACAAAAGTCTACGCTCATTTATAAAAAAATTAAAATATTCGAAAAACTATTAAAAAATATGCAATATATTGGCTATCCGCAAGATTTCAACACTTTACTGAGTATATTGGGCATAGAGTTTACCAATTTGATAGTCTCTCTCCTCCCATACAAAATCGTTCAATACTTCTTTGCTTGTATTTTGGTGTTTCCTTATATTTCTTTCCAAAAGCGCCCTTAAGTGTTGAATTGGGTTTAAATGAGGAGCCTTTTAGAGCAGCAATAACTTTACTATGCCATATGAGCCGTAGGCTTGGGTTCATTGTCCTGTTGAAAACAGTATTCATTCTATAACTACAGCTACTCAGCGCTTTGCTTTAAATTTTGTTTCAAAATATCGAAATGAGCAAACTTATCCATTATTGAATCAACAAAGTGCAATTTTCCTATGCTACTAGCTGCCTTACACCCCCACACCATCGGCCCAGCACCACCACGTCTCACTATTAATAATAAATTTGCTTTATTCTGATTTTGTAGCAGAGCTCCCCCATACAATTTTTCTTCTTTTGATACCAATAGCTGAAAGCTTGCTTGAGAATCTATTCCATTACACAACAGCTACATAAACTTCTTATAAGATCCCACACAATTGCTCAAAAATCTTTTCAAATTCTCATAATACTGTTCAGGCTTTGAAGGCCTTGTGCTAAACGTGCGGCTTTCATAAGAGTTCACAATCCCGCCGGCTCTCTTGAATATGCGCGAAAGGAACCTATCCAACCGCCCTCTTTCAGTGAAGAAAAGCACACCAGCTTGCAGATATATTTCACTCACTACACCAACTATCAGCCAACTTTGCAATTTCCGACAAGCAGAGCTCAAGAAGATGAGCCTATGACAAAGCTGGCCATAGCATCCGCCTAGGTTTCATGGCATTCTCTCTCTCGTTTGTCTTATCTGTATTTAAAGTAGAAATTGATTTAATTACAACACATTTACATACGCACGCATATGTAAGCATAAACATGTACTTGTAATAATTACCGTTGTAACTTTTTCTCTACTCTCCAAGCAGGTTAATTTCAATGTAAGCAAAGCCCCACGCAGCTGAAACAATTTGTGGAATGGACAGGCTAAAGCAAAAAACCAGAAAAGGAACACAAACAAGCCAATTACAACGCTGATTAAGGTATTTTTCCTTTCGCTACAATCCCAGAAAGACAGAGTCTTCGTAAACACATATGTCTGTGTGTGAGCGTTGCGGTGAAGCGTAAGATAATTCGTATTTAATGCGGCCATCCCTTAGCTCGAGAATTACAAAAGCTTGTTTATAAATATTCTTCCTTTTGTGATGCAATGCTCTGCCGTAATAATCGTTTATACGTACATACATACCCTGTAGTCAAATGTCTTAGTTGCAAACTATCACACAACTGGTATAAAAAGCAAACCCAACTAGTTAGGCCACTGTCTTTCCCACACAAGCAACTGGTATATTTCACATGGCGATGCCCTACGAGATGTGAATTATCACCAAAACCGCTAATTTGAGATTAAAAAGGGTAATTAAAAAAATAAAATAAATTCTGAATTACGCACTAAAAAAACCGTTTCATTAAGTATAATTTAAAATTTTTATTTAGCAGCTTTAGATTTGCTAATAATATCAGGCTTACTTTATTTCAGTTTTGATAGGAAGGAAAAATAAATACAAGAGTATTTCAAAATTCGTATCATTACACAGATTAAATAAAAGCATTTTCCTCATTACACGCTATCAAAAGGAAACGATTTCAATCACATTGAAAAATATGTTTTTACCTCTCCCAATAATTCATATAAAATATGTTTTCGTTAGCGACGTGACGATAAATATAAGTATAACTGCATACTTAATATATAATTGAATTTTGTATGAATTTAATGGTTAAAACATACCCAAATAAAAGTGAATTAAATCGGCACCAATCCGGTATTTTTCGGACTAGTTTGATTACAGTCAATTTTAAACTAGTATTTTTCTGACTAGTTTGTTGTTTCACTGTAGGCTACATACATACCAGCAAAGTTATTTGTTATTAGCTACTCAGTCATAATTATATATATATCATATAAATAAGTAAATATTTGTAAGTGTGCGAAAAGTTTATTTGCTCTGCAGGGAATAATGTCTCTTTTTCCGTGGATCCAATATATGTGACCTGGTCTACGAAAAGGTACCTTACGTGCGAAAACAAGTTTTCGAGAAAACAGCAGTTAAAGTTTAAACTTCTAAAAACCCTTGTAACTTTTTTAAATATTAATATTTTTCAATCCGGTTTGGCTTATTTTCTTCAGCATAGATCACAGTATCAATCAAATCACAGAAGCAGTGAAAAACATTTTTTATATATAAATAAATAAGAAAAAGTTAATGCAAATCGCAGAAATCATTTTAAACAATAAGTTAGCTTTTGTACCGACATCCATGCCAAAAAAAACTTATAAGACCCGGTGGCAAACATTTTTTGAAAACAGACTTCAGTATCGTATTCATTACACCTCAGACTGTCCAGGAATGGTTCAGTTTTTATTTTGCACAAATTATTGTCTTCGTTATTCTAATTTGTTTCATGACAAAAAAATCCATCTTTTTCGTATTTGTACTTTTCTTTTTTTTACTTTTAACAAACTTTTAAACAAATTATGACTTTCTGGTTTTCACCATTTAAAGAGCCTTTCACACACTATTCGAATCAACAAAAAAGTGAAAAGACACATAAGGTACCTTTTCATAGACCAGGTCACATGTATTGAACTTCATTATTTAATCGGTGCTAAACACGTTTTTAAGATTTTTGCTGACAGAATGCTGTAAGAGATTTTTTATTGCAGAAATCCGGCAAAGCTAAAGTTAAAACTTTACGCTCTGTATTTCTTCTGTGATCGAAAATAATACACACCATCATAGTAGGTACAGTTTTCTGGCATCAAGTTTTCATTCATTCTAATTAAGCCTTTTGTAGAGTTCAATCCTGTCGTAGAATCTTGCCGAACCAATATTCTCTAATCATCGCCATGCATTGACGCATTTATCTTAAAAAAATCAACTAATATGCAGACAAATTAATGATTTATAACTGGTACTTTTCTAGTCAATGAGAAACCATTTTGATTTCTTCTATTAAATGGCACTATCTGAAATAGCGGTCGCCGTAGCCGAACGGGTTGGTGCGTGACTACCGTTAGCAAATGCGCAGAATCGAATCTCCGTGCATGAAACACCAAATGATGGAAAAAGTTTTTCGAATAGCGGTCGCCCCTCGACTTCTGCCATGAAAAAGATCCTCATAAAAAGCCATCTGCCGTTCGGAGTCGGCTTAAATAAATAAATAAGTAAATACGAGTATATGCATATATCTCAATCAGAATGCTTACACACTAGTTTGTCTTTTCCCTGCAGGGTGGCAGTAAGGTTGCTAACAAAAGAGCTGTCATAGCCAATAACCAAGTTTATGACGCGAATGTATCCACTACGTGGGCATTGTTGGTTGATGTTGTGGGTCTGATTGTATGCGTTTTAATTGGAATTAGTTGGAATTACTTACGAATTATTTTTACAATTTTTTTTATTATAGTTTTTATGTGTTTATATACACACATATATGTTTATCTATTCCCATATGCAAGTAAACATAATTTATTTCATAATTATTTTTTATACACGTATATTCTGTCGAAAAAGTACCAAGAAATGATTATTTAAAAAGTCAAAACTCAAAATCCAAGACAGTTAGTAAATAAATATGTAGTCAGATCTATGAAAGTGTTCAGTGTAGTACGACTTTCATAGATTCTATGCAAACACGATAACTGAGTTCAAATATGTTAGTTAAGTCGTAAATTGTGCCATTACAGAATTCATTCATGGTTGTGGGAGAAACGTTTCGGAAGAAAATTCAGAGAGTATAACCACTTTTATTTGACGAAATTATAGAAATTCGATAAATCAGTAAAATGCTAGTATTAAATTTATTAAAAATGCATTTCTTAAATTTTCATTTACATGATTGCAAAAAACTTTAGACGTGGATCCTGTAAAACTCTAGCTGTCCTCATTTAGTATTAAATGCTGATCTGTTCAGTCAAAAATGTTAAGCAAATCTGTAAATTGAGACTTTTAATATTATGCAATTTTGCAACCAAGAGCCCGTCCATTTACAAAGGTTACATGCATATCTCAATGCTTCCACTTAAATTTTCCAATATAATTCATTTTACTCGCATTTCATTTCATATTCATTTTACTTAAAAAATAACGTAAAATAAAAATCTGTTAAGCTAAAATTTGTTTATTTACTTCGTGCCAGCTGGCGCTGAAGCATCAATATTTGATATTTGAGTTTGGCAGCAGTTCACTATTCTACAAATTTATAGAAATCGAGCAGATTAAAAAAAAAAAACATTATCACTGCCTCCACCAAGTCGCAAAATTATACACACATCATTGTCAACGGTCCAAAAACTCAGCCCATAAGTGAAGAATAATAGTTGAAAATAAGCCGGTTCTATATGGAATTTATTAAGGAGTGGTTTAAGAAAGACCATCTTCTTCTTCTGTAACCTAGCCTTATCCCATTTCGGGTCGGCTCTCCTTGTGCGAAACCTCCAGGTCACGCGGTCTTGAGTATTTTACCACGTTTTTGGTGGTCTGTCTGGCCCTCTTTTCGCTGCCTCCATCTGCAACACTTGTCTCACTGCATGATCCTCTCGTATGCTCATTACATGACCGTACCAGCGTACGGAGCATAGTACTGATTGGAACAACTTTATTGCTACAAAGGATAAAGGAGGTTTGAATCGTGTTCAGCAGTGTAACACCGCTGGCCCACCTCAGCATCCGCATTCTTGACGCGTGCAGTTTCAGCTGCAGTTTACGTGGTACAGCCTAGCATTCGGATGCATATGTTATAGGCGACCTAATCATGCTGTGGTAGGTTTTCCTTTTAATGCTTGTGGAATTTTCTTGTCCCACAGAATACCGTAGGCTGCTCTTCAGCTTTGCTATCCACATTGAATTCGGTGAGCGATTTCTCATTCATAGATGCCATCTTCGCTGAAATGCGCGCCCAGGTATTTAAAGCTATCATTTATTGAGAGGGGCATTATTTATTGTAAGACCTGCACTCTCACAACTCGCTGTTGCAAAATACAACTCGATTACTTCTGTCTTTGTGCGGCTTACTCGTAGCCCAATCCAATATATGTAATTGATACATATAGTAAACAATGAAAGATTATTAAGACACCCTTTGGTTTTCCCTTTGGTTTAGATGAAATTGTTTTCTATCAACAACAACAAAAATGTTTACAAATCAATGCGAGTTTTGAGCTACTCTAGACTGGCACTTTATTACATCAAAATTTGGATGAGAAAGTTTGAAATTTGTTAAATTTGTTTTTAAATTTTGTATTAGTGTGAAACTTTAAGTTATATGCTTTTTGTTCTAGTCTGAATAATATTTTTAATATATAAAAAAAAAAGAATAGTGCATTGCCATTATGTGAAAAACATCAATATTTTATCACATACATAATTAATCAACTTCAACAAACCCTCTACAGACTTAGCACAAGTTGGCTGAACAAATTCCAGTGAAAAAAATCAGCGCGAATAATTTTTACGCTCCGCAAGGATACTTGTCCTGCAGTGCATTTTAGCAACCGTCAGATATCTCAAACGGGTCACGCTAAGTGCTTAGGAATTCAACTGGATCGACGACTTAGGTGGCGATATCACATAGTTTCAAAGCGGAAAAAACCTTGGAATAAAACTTCGTTCTGTTTGTTGGTAACTTGGGGAAAAATCAATGCTTTCGCTGGATAATAAACTGCACTGCACGAATCAGCAAAACACCTGGAAAATGAAATCCCGACATCATACAGAGGTTTCAGTAAAAAATATTGCGCGTGTGGCACCACGCCATGGTTTTCCTTCAACCTATCAAACAAAACCAACGTCCCGGCACCAGATCTACCACAAAGATTTAATATGTAAACTTGAAGTAATAAACTCTATTGGCAGTTCTTACACAGTCATCTTTTCCAAATTGTAATTAAACGAAGTACTGAATGTTATGTTATGACGGAATGTACTTAAGGTGACAGATACCTGTAAAATTTCGAAAAACAAAATTTTTTTTCATAAAATGCGAATATAATCCCTTAAGAATGTGTCAAAAAATGTAAGTATTTCTTATATTATAGATCGTCAACCGTGACGACTCTATTCTTTGCGTTCGAGCGCTGGGAGAGGTATAGTTATGTTGTATTCAAACTTTAGACGCATTTTTCTCAAAACTATATTTTTTGAATTGGCGTACACGATAACTCGAAAAGTTGTTGAGCGATCTCTCTGATATTTTGCACACTTTTTTAATGATATTACTTTCTATGTAAATTTACAAGTTTTCGAAAATAATTTTTTCGAAGCAAAAATAGTAGGAAAAATCGCCCCAAAATTTATTTTTTGAAGCATTTTATTCCGCGATTTTTTTTTTTTTCATTTTTTTAAATCAGATAGAAATTACGACATTAATAAACAAAAAAATTTTGGTTTTTTGTGTTCAGGTCACCGACGCCGATGCTACAATGCCCGCCGATTGAGAAGCCTCGCTGCGACCTTCCTGGAAGAATTGAGTGTACATCCGCCATTTTAAATGATTAAAATAAAAAAAAAAATTATATTATTTTAAAGTATAAATAAACTGTATGCCAATTTTGAAAAAAATATATTGACTTCTTCATTTTAAATAATTAACTTTAATGAAAAGCAGCGAAAATATGGCCGCTTACAGGTATCTGTCCCCTTAATAAACACGATGAAGAGAATAATGAGGTGGCACGTTTACTTGGCTCCCAGCGAATTTGACAATATCAGCCGGCCCGTCACCCTAGTGCGATTGGTGGTCAGTGGACATTTTTCTAGCCTCTTTAATTAAAATGTAATGTTTATAATTATGTACAATACAATTTTTTTAAAAATTAGTTAGCTAATTAGTTTATTGTGTGGGTGACATTTCCTCGCTTTATTTTCACTTTTTTTTCAAAATGCTTTCTCTTATTTTCCTTCAAGCTGTCAAATCTCCCTCTCGTAACTGCAGCGTTGTCTAGTTTTCGATATAAAAAACACTAAAATATCCATTTAAAGAAAAGAAAATACCAATTTTTTTATTGAATTACTTTTTTTACTAGGAACTTTGTGTGCGTGACAGATTGTCCTTTGCTGCGTGCGTTTTTTTTTTAAATACATGTGTTGTGAATATGTACAATAGACTTTTGAAAAAACAGAATTTTAAAATCCTTCCTTATGTTTAAAACTTAATATTAAGAGAATTTCTTGAAAAAAAAATGCGGAAAAGGTTATGTAAAAAGACAAGGTACTCCGTTTTCAATTAGGTCGTTACGGTTTCTTCAGTATTTTCTGTTATTTTTTATTGTTCATTTATACTACGAATGCACCTCTGTGACTTTAATTCATTTTCAATAAATTCTAGGGATTTTTAAAATTTATAAAAACGTTTAAAATATTAGGAAGAGTTGAGAGAAAAAGATCCAATATTCTTGCATACCTTCAAAAGGAGCAAAGCATGAGATTTGCACTTTCAAACCATCAAACTTTATAACAATCGACAAACTTTCAATAGCACTGAAACCTTATCAGCATATGCTTTAAGTGACAGCGTGGCCTTTCTTGCGTTTTTTTTTTATTATACAATTTTGTTTTTTAATTTTAATTACAATTAATAAATTAAAGAAGAAATAAACACCAAACTCAAACAATTTCGCATTTTAAATTTTATTTTTTTACGAAAAGCAAAGAGTTGGCAACAATGCACTACAACATTAATGTGACATCACGCACTCTCTGATAGGCGCAATCTTGTTTCTATTATTCTTGTTTAATAAATAGAGTTAAAAAAACATAACTTTATTCGAAAGTTACTTGCTCTTTGCTCTTCAGCCGTTTTTAATTTACAAAGTTAACAGGGGAAACCGAAATATTATATTTAGCAAAACCTGGATTTAACGCAGAAATATGATTATACGCTTTTAGAATAGTTGATGACCTGAAATGACTCCGGCTACCTGTTTTCTCTATCCAAAACTCAAATTACAACTTCAAAGCAATCGAAGTCGATAGACGACATAAAAGAGAATTGGCGACGAGAACTGAAGTGCAATCAGAAAAGTGCGTTTGAAAAATATTTCTTTAATTATTGAATTAGTCGTTCGTATCAGCTTATATTACATGCATTTGGGAGGAGGTCAACTTTGAAGCCGATGCAATAAATTTGAATGAATAATAAATGTATCGAAACTCATCCTTGGCACTTTTCTTACAGAATTTTAGCATTAAATAAAGATGAGCAGACATGCGACACAATTTTGGCAACGATCGGAAATGTTTATTAATGAACGAAACTTTGAAATATTGCCATTTGCGAATTAATCGATTCGCATAAGTAAATAATTAGTTAAATGAACTCCGAGTACTTGAGGATTGTTACGTGCAAAAATAAGTAAAAACTAAATGAATTAAATAAGGCGCACGGCATCTGTAGGAAATAGATGAATATACACATATACATATATGCATACATATACCATAGTATGTATGTATGTGTGTATCCTTTATGTGTACGAAGAGTTATTACTTCGAAATATAAATAAATATGTCAACACACATACATGCCCATGTATTTATATATGTGTACAGGAACATAATTTGAGCGCACATTTATTTGCGAGGTGTTTGACCGCACTTCTCTTCCAATTTGTGGTTTGCCTCTTGATGCTGTCCCACAAATGGAGTGGTATAACTTTCGAAAACAAAAAAATGGCTTTCTGAATTTTTGAAATTCGGTATACTTACAAAACAACATTGAGCTTTCAATTACAACTATCTACTTGGAAATTTAAAGCATTGCTTTTGGAGAAAAAAGTAAATTTATTTTTCATATCGCCGTTTCAAAGTTCTAATATTCAAAATATTACACAAGTAAAATTCACAAATCGATAGAGCATACCAAAATCTGTAAACTTCACTTAGACTTGAATAATGTTTTGTATAAATTAAACTTATAGGAGATGTTTAACAAAATTCGTAATGTTTCAAATCCCTTACCTCGACAAATTTTATTAAAAGTTGAAGAATTCTTTTTGGGCAACATTACCACTAGATAAACCAATAATAAACTTATCGTTTCACTTGGATCCGAGATATTAAATTTTCGGCTTAGGAAACTTTACTATTTTTCATTATATAAAAATCCTCCATAACATCTTTCACAAAAAATTTTAATAATAAACCGAAAAAACAAAAAACATTCAATACATCTGGTTTTGAAAATCTTATGATATTTTACAGTAATGGCTGTGAATTAAGAAAGGCAATTTTAGGAAATCAGCAAATTATTTACAATATAAACAAGGTTACGCAGTCCGAAAATCCGACATTTTGTTGATGATGTCAAATCTTACCTTGTCTTCTTTTTTCATTTGCTTCAATATTCATTTTCGTACTGCTTATTTTGAATTTTAAGTATATATTTTTTTTAATTTTAACGTTCAATATCAAGAAAATTGCAAATACCAGCACAAAAATGAGGAGAACAGTTGAAGTTTTTTTTACTAAAACTAATTAACGCATTAGAAAATGTTGATTTGTTTTACTTCAAAAGCTTGTCAAAATGTATATTTAACGTATTTACTTTTCACGAATGACAGAGAATGACAAGAATGATATGTAAACAAATTTTTATTGAATGGGATCTGCCAATTAAAACGAAGTAATAATTATTTTATAATAAAAAACTTAAAACGTAAAAAATGGTTTTCCCTTTGTACAAACCCTTTCTTCACAAACTGCAAATTCAGAGGAATTTGAAAGGGCTCATATGACTACTATGATTGTTTAAAAGCACTGGAAAAGCTCATTTAAGCCAAAAAATTGTACCAAGCACAATTGCACTTTTGGAAATGTAAATAAGCACATTGATTATCCTTATATATACCTGTATATAATTGGCGCGTACACCCTTTTTGGGTGTTTGGCCGAGCTCCTCCACCTGTTTGTGGTGTGCGTCTTGATTTTGTTCCACAAATGGAGGGACCTACAGTTTCAAGCCGACTCCGAACGGCAGATATTTTTTATTTTTATGAGGAGCTTTTGCAAGGCAGAAATACACTCGGATGTTTGCCATTGCCTGTCGAGGGGCGACCGCTTTTAGAAAAAACTTTTTCTTCACTTTGGTCTTTCACCGAGATTCGTAGGTTCGAATTCCAACCCCCTCTGAATTCCAACCCATTCAGCTACGGCGGCCTTATGGTCGTCAAATTACACTTCGCGATAAAATGGGACCAAGAACTCCAAAACCAAAAAGGCAAGAACGCGGTATAACAATTTTGAAAGAGGAAGACTGTGGATTATTCGACCACACACCCTTTTGTTCTTATTTTATTACTTATTTTTATGTTTTTAGAATTAGTTATACTTATTTTTATTTCTCAGATTTTTTAAAACGGGAGTAACACGAGTAAGAAATATTAGGTAGAAAAATATGCGCCATTCGATTTTGATTTAGAGTTTTATCTTAAAGACAATATGTATTAACGGTATCTGTCTATTTACAAATATTTTCCAAATAATTTAGATACCCTTTAGATACCAAATTAGGAAAACTTCAATAAACTGAAAAAAATGTCGACTTCCAGAGATAAAACGGCAAGTGTTCTAAACCCGTTCCTCCTCGTTCATAAGACAAATTTCCTGTTCCTGTTATTAAGACAAATTTGTGAATTCACGAATGAGTGAATGAACTTTTACAGTGCGTTGTCTTTAGCAATCATATTTTTAAAAACACAAAGCAATAGACAAATTATGCACTTCTACCCAGCAAGCATTGTCTGGGTGCCTCACGAGCTTAACGAAAAAAACGAAGAAGTCACCTTCAAATTTCTTCTCAGCATCTTGCCCGCCATCGAGCAACAAGCGGTCATAAACAGCGCTTTTTGTACCGAATCGTAACGGGAGATGAGAATTGTGCCCATACTTCAATATGAAGCAAAGAAAGGAGTGGGTGACTCCAGGAGATACACCAAAGCCGAGAGTCAAGCCGGATCTTCATCCAAAGAAGTGTTTGGTGAGACTGGTAGGGCATGGTGCACTGGGAAGTGCTCCAAAAGAATGCAACGGTTAACAAGGAGCTCTACATTGCCTAGGTACACTGCGTGAATGAGGCTATTCGACTGATCGAAATGTCAAACCATACTCCTTCATGACCACGCTAGACCCCATGCTGCACAAGTCGTCAAAACCTCACTCCAAGAGCTCGAATGGGAGATCCTTCAGTATCCGCCGTATTCTCCGAACCTTTCATCGACCGATTACCATCTTTTCCACTCCCTGCCAAACTGTATAAAAGGCGTTACCTTCGATAACAAAGAGGTCCTTAAAAACTGGCTCAACAATTTCTTTGATACCAGACCAGGTCATTTTTGGCGGAGGTTGTAAACAGCAACGGCGAATATGTATTTGATTATCTTATTGATATAATTATTGTTTTTTGTTTAAATATAAGTCATCGGTAAAAACGCTACGAACTTATTCCCCAACCTAATATCTTTAATTAACTTAAAAATATGAGTAAGGTGCATGCAGACTTTCTATGTTCATTTATGAGCGATGTTTTTATTAATATTTCTCGATTTTTTCTTACATACGTTCGATTTATTTCGAACTCATAAACTCCAAGCATTCTGAATATGTTTGCTGGGTAGTGATATATGGCATATTATTATAAAAATCCACCTGATGCTGAGACATAAATACTTGGCAACGATAGTGACGCTTCATGGGCGCAACAATGCCGAACTTTGCACACACCACACCCCATTGCGCACTTCTCTACTATTTCACGCATTTGTTTACCAAATTTCGATTTCACCGAAACTGATACCGAGCGAAATGCTATTGTTCAATTTGCCAATATTCGATTTATCTTGATTATTTTTGTTGTATTTTGTGTATATTTCTTTAATTATCTAGACAGCCAAACAACTTTCAGCCAGGCAGCCAGTCAGGCAGCTAGCCAACAAGTGATTGAAAAATGCTGTAAACAGCATACGTAGCCATTTGTAGACTAGCACACACACATACATACATATGTATATACATCATGCACACGTACACAAACCATTTCTATAGCTATTTGCTTTCGGGCATTGTGTGTATGAGCAAATAGTGCAATGGCTACCTATCTGCCACCTGTCTGACGCATTTGCTTTCTCGGCGTATTTACGTGTGTGTGTGTCATATCTTGTATTGTTTGTGTCTGGTGCGTGTTTATATATTTTCTATTTTGAATCGATTACAGCAAACTCAATGCACTGGTTGGGAGAAAAATAAGCAAACAATATACAACAACAAGTAGGCAGCTCTACTAACAATGGAGTACTCGTATGGCTGTGAATAGCAAATATAGAATGACAAGCTGACATGCTGACATGCTGCAAAACTGATGAGATTTATTTTCTTTGCACATAATTTGGGCGCGAAACTAGTACAGACGTTTGACTATTTTTACGCAAGAGGAAGCAACACAGGTGAGACAGGAGCACGGAGAAAATACTTGAAGCAATGCAGAACAATCGAAGTTGTATGCTAAAAATTAAATTTCAGTATCAAATAGAAATAAAATTGAAAGATGACACTTTGGTTTGGCTAACGTTTGGCAAGTCGTTATGAATTGTGGAAATTTACTTTGAAAAAATATAATTTTTCCCCGAAATTCATGAGCACTAGCGGCATCATCGATACTTATTTCTTTCAAGATGAGGAAGGAGCTGCCGTTTTATTCAAAAACTGATTCCTATGAAATTATCTACCAGATTGTAATAAAAAAAAAATTAATTCAAGAATATTTCTGTTTTGTATTATCATTTTAAGCTCTTAAAAAAACACCCGGTATATAAAAATGCAAACCTATTTCCCTATGTCAATGCCATACCTTGAGAAAACCTTTTCCGATTTCATTCATCTTTTTTATTTTGTTTATTTCTGAAAGCTTTGTAAAGAAAAAACTTGAAAAAGGAGGTTGCCAGATTTTTGAATTATCAAAAACAAGTTTAAGTTAAATGAGCCACATTAACGATATTCCTCAAAGAATTTGCGGAAATATAAATAGAAAATGAAAAATATATATAAATGAAAAAAAGTATAAATAAAATATAACATCCAGGCCTCAAATAAAATTTGTTTCAAAAAATATTTAATATATCATTTTACGTAGGATTGCCACCTATCAAAAAGCTAATGACAATCAAATAAACCACCTTCTGCCATTGAATTTTTAAATTAAAATGTAGAACTTTTTACTTATTTTTCGTTATCTGCAGAAGAAATTGAGAGAAAAAAACGAGTATGCGAGTAAATTTTGCGTCGAAAGATTTTCTTTCATCTACACATAATTAATTAATATAGTGAGTATGAATAGAATGGTTGGTTTCGCCGTAGCCTAAAAGGTTGGTGCGTGACTACCATTCGGAATTTAGAGAGAGAACGTCGGTTCGAATCTCGGTGAAAGATCAAAATTAAGAAAAAGTGTTTTCTAATTACGGTCGCCCCTCGGCAGGCAATGGCAAACCTCCGAGTGTATTTCTGCCATGGAAAAGCTCCTCATAAAGGAATATCTGCCGTTCGGAGTCGGCTTGAAACTGTAGGTCCCTCCATTTGTGGAACACCCAAACACCCAAAAGAGGGTGTACACGCCAATTATATATGAATAGAAACGTATTACAAAATAACACCTTTGAAAACATTTGGAGTTCGGTGCCATCTATATGGGAATTTTTTACTATACCTATGCATTAAAAGCTCTAATAGGCTCAGTACTTTATAGTCTATAATATGAATAATAATTAGCGCTTACATCTTTCTGGTGTATTTTACAGAGCTCCTCCTCCTAACTACATATGGTATGCGTTTTGACGTTTACCCACAAATGGAGGGACTTACAGTTTTATGCCGCCTCTGAGTTTCTTACGAGGAGCTTTTTCATTCCAGAAATACACTTGGATGTTTGCCATTGCCAGCCGAGGAGAAAAAGCTAGAAAAGTTTTTTTCTATTATTTGGCATTTCATGTCCGAGGGTATAGGAAACACAAGAAAAGACATAATATAAATTTAATACCTAAGAATAAAATGAAATATTGAGCAAAATTTAAAAAACAAAATTCATAAGTAAAATTCAAGATTGAAACTTATTGGTACAAATAATGGAGTAAAATGATTCCATATAGAAAGTTTCAAAGGTGTCTAAAATAATTCATTGGTGGCTTGAAAAGAGCACAAGGGCAAAAAATATCGTATTCTCCGAAGAATAATTGTATTGAGTGTTTTTTAAAGGGATAAGAAATTTAAATAAAATTCAGAAATGTAAAATGATTAATTTAATACATGAAAGTATTTTTCTTGTTTATCATAACTTTTTTACTCTGATTTCCCACATATTATATTTCCACCTCTGGCTCCTCTAACGACCTGCAACCTATCACTGAAATTTTTAAGATGTTGTCAAGTAAATCTGATCTTATTTCCACTCTAACTCGATTTATGCTAGCTTCCAGATCATCAATTGTTGCTGGTTGTTTATCGAACGCCAATTGCCTAACATACGAGCACGTTCACAGAAAATAATCGAATGATGTTAACTCACATGATCTAAAAGGTTAGTTAACAATAACAAATCGAGAGGTAATACTCTCATCAAATTTCGTTTTTAACAAATGAATGATTTCACATGCTATATCGGTTTCAGTTTCATTCTGTTGAAATCACATTCCGTCTGTCGTTTTCGAAACAAAAAATTGTCAATCATGACTCGATAACACGTTTCATTGAACACAACGTTAACTCTATTGATGCTTCACGAATATATTAGAGTACAAGTTTTGCTTTGCTGATGAACCTGATGAGAATTTAAGAGATTATCGCAGACTAATGAAATAGCTATTTGTGTTTTTTTTAAGCAAAAGCTTATATGGGCTCAGTGACTCTGGAAGCCTTAGCTGCTGTTAAGCTTTTAATGGCTAACTTTACATTAATATAGTTTTCTTATAAAGCAGTTGGGCATTGCATATATACTTCCTAGGAAAATGAAATATAGGCAAAGAGCTTAATAATATTACAATAATAATAAACAAGATCTTAGCCAAATACCTTCCCTGATTAAGCGCCTAAGCTTTATAGTATGTACAATTGGAGCACCCTTCCACTTTGTGCAAATCTATTTCATAGCGAAATTGCATTCAGAGAGTTGCGATTAACTGCTATTAAAACAGAATGTTTTAGACATTTTTTATAGTCGCCATTTAAATTTTACTAAGTTCAAAGTTTCAAATACTCCATTTAGTAGCAATTTTCGGTTTAAATTAATTCAAAAGAGTTTCATATGTTCCCTTTTTCATGTAAGAGTCCTTGGCAGTGCCATTAAAGTTCGACCAATAGGCATGAATATCAAATGTGCTACCATGCCTAGGCAGATGAAACAAGTAAGAGTGGGGATATGATAAATACATTCCCTCTTTTTAAAAAAACAAACAGCCGATTCATTAATGCCTAATTGTTGGGATCGTATCGACTTTACGCTATAGCAACAAGATTCTTAACAGAACCTCCAGTATTTGGTCTGCCAGTCTTTTTCTATCCTCAATAGAATAAGAAAGATTATTTCTACCAATAAATCCCGAATTTCGCGTTATATTGATTTTAAAGATCGACCAAGCTTCAATGAAATATATTAATTTTTTGCTCGAGTTATTGTGCACTCAAACGGACACAATCTGAGCACCACCCCCGCCCCCCCTTCACAATCTCAATTTCTATCTCAATTCGTTGATGCTATTATATATTATACAATCATTAAGTGAACAAAATTATGTAATATATAATGCAGTGGACTCATTCGCCCATCATTTGATGTATATTAAAACCCTATTCCCACTCTCTCAATCTAACTTAACATCTATGTCCATAAATTTTTGATAGATTGTAATAAAAATTTATAAAATAAAAAAGGTCAACGCTTTAGGAGCGCAAAACATTTTATTTCAATGAAACTTTAGTGCCTGCAAATTATATTTATTCCATTCCGCGGTGCGTAATTTTTCATTAAGTCCCAATTAAAGTGTACGACAAAAATTATTTGTGGTCGAATTTTGAACACTGAGCCATACTATCAAATTAATATATGTGTGAGAATACCCATATTGTTTCAAATTGAGCACGTAAATCGAATTTACATATTTTTAAATACGTTGTAGTTTGAAAATTTATAGCGCCAACAAATCCTCACAATCCCGCTAGATGGCATAATTTAGGCAATAAATTTCAAAATGACTAGCCAGAAGCAGCACGCGCGCTATACGCAAACGTTGTAATGTAAAAAATGAAGATATGGTCGTATATTTGTGCATTTGAATGTATTTCTGTACATTCACTGGCTCTTGAAGCGAACATGAGTGCTGACACTAAGTCACAAGAGTACTCATACGCCCCAGCGGGCATACAAGTACGATATGCGCATGCACAATATGTCGAACGAGTGCCAATACCCGCTGTGCCACAAACAAGTATATGAAAAGGAAACGCCATAGGCTGCACATGTAATATATGCGCGTGTGAGTATACCTTCATGTGGACGTATTTTCAAATGTACATACATACATATATGCACATTTGGGTTTATGCAGTCGATATATTAATAATAATGGTGTATCCCTAATAATCTGCACTGAACGATTTACGAGTACTGCCACTTATAGTCGGCACTTTTATGATCCACTTTATGGAAGTAATAAATTACAAAAATACATATGCATTTCCACATACTGGCCCGCATAACTCGTAAATATTTGTCTCCTAGGACTTTTCAATAATCAAAAGCTAAGTAAACAAAGCAGAAAGAAAGCTACCGAAGGCATCGAAATGGTCATAAACGTAAATGCAAAAGGCTAAACCAAGGATGAGACATTTTTATTACTTATATGATATTTCATTGCAGATATCTATAATTAAACCATATACTTTGTATCTGATTTCATTCGCCTAGGCTTTAATGACTGATATTTCATGTTCTTATTTCTTCACTTTTCCTTCAGCTGTCAGCGTCAATAAGTCATTAAAACGTCGCGTCAAGAGATTTTCAATAATTCTGCGCTTCTATGTACGCTGTATGCATTAATAAATCATTAGCTGTTAAAACAACGAAAAATAGCAGCCAAAAAACTTATATGAGGCACAAGCGGAGTCTTACGACGACATGCGCGTGTACTAAGCCGTGTGTGGGAGCATTCATTTAGACACTGACAGGATACAAAGTACTGCACAATAACTTTGGGTAATTATTATTATCATGCAGGACTTATATAAAGGGAGTTTCGTTAAGAGCGTTCGAAATTTGTAATTAAGTAAAATAAATAGGACTCTTTTCTATTTCCATGTGCGGCAGAAACCACACGTGCGGCTCATAGTTCTTCGTAATTGAAATGGAAATGAGTTCCATTTAGTGTCCCGGCACATGATGAATAATCTGTGAATTTTCGTCTCCTTAAAGGCAACCTTCGTACCCGAATGATTTGGTGCGTGACTACCATTCGGAAGTGCGTAGGCTCGAAATCACGAGCACGCAACACCAACTGATAGAAAAAGTATTTTCTAACAGCGATCGCCCTTCGGCCGACAATGACAAATGTACGAATGTATTTCTGCCATGAAAAATCTCCTCACAAAAAACCATCCGCCGTGGCTCCATTAGTGGAAAACAATAAGACGCATACCACATATATGCATATATAGTTATTAGCATATACTTGTACATTACACTCGTTTAGCAACCAACCGAAGCATCGCTGTGTACTTAGATATGCAGATACACGGAATTTTTCACTGAGTTTCAGTACGTACTTTAATATAACTGGTAAAGCTATAAGAGTCCCACTACGAAACTCGCAGTGATCGCTGAAAAAAATATAAATAAAAACTGACGAAAGATGCTTTTCAAAAATTACAAAAAAGAAATTTTTACCAAAAATTTTTAAGAAAAAAATTTCATTTCATTTTTTTTACATACTTACATACTAATTTACTCATTTACTAATATAGTTATGCTCCAGGAGCAAATAAAAAGCTATAGCGCAGAATGCTTGATATGGAGTTTCAGCTTTTTTGATAGAAAGCTCAGTAAGCGAAAAATTGGCGTTTAATGGACTAGAAAGTAATAAAAACAAGTTAAAATTGTTTTTTTAATCGACTAGCGCGGGCGCTAGAAATGACATATCATATTTACAGCAATCGTAATATATTTACATATAACCGATTTAAATTGCTCATAAGGAAAATACATGAACGAGCAAAAAGTAAATGTTTTCGAAAAAATCAGTTCGCTAGGTTAATATTCAAGTATAAGGCAACTTAATGCAAATTGTAGGCGTAGTCTTAGGAATTTTATTTCGATCTTTCAAAAATTGCTTAGTTGAGACCAAGGGAAAGTTGAAATAATTTACTTTCAAGGCCGTATAAAAAAAAGGTTTAAGCCAATAAAACAAGAGCACTTCACACATGTAGCCAATTCTTGTAGGACAATTATAAATTCTTATTCTGTTGACCAATTTTCCAGTGAGAGAGTAGGACTTGAACTAAAAACATACAATCCAAATAAACTCTTTTTTGGATAGATCATTCCTTTCTGCATTTATATAAGCTTGAAATCAGCAATGCGAGGGATGCGGTTTATATTTTTGGTCTTTGGTAGTTCTGATGTTGTCAGGCTCCAACTGACGTTTACTTTGGAAAGTTTAGTATATTTCACTATAAACGCACTCAGAGCATTTTAATGTATAAACCATTTTTGTATTATTTACAGTAGCTGTAAAAATTCATCTCGATATTTTCGTGCAATTATTTTTAATAATTTTCGAAATGGATTAATAAGAAAAGAATGCATCGATGAACTAAAATCTCTATACCGCGAGCGAGTACCACACGTTAGCATCATAAAAAAATGAGATAATGAATGTCATGGTCGTTGTTCGCTCACCGACTAATTCCGGAACGTCGTCTAAAATCTGCTGTCGTGCCAGAAAATATCGGTGCTATGCACGCAATTTCTGATCGAGCAAGATCGTCATGTCACATACTCCCACACAATTTAAAAAACGCGACTGGGCAAAGTGTTTTGAGAATTGGTTCTAACGAAGGCAAAAAAGTATTAATCATCATAGAGAATATTTTAGAAAACAATAAAACCGTTTCCAACCACCAATGTTCAATTTTCCATTGTTCGGCCAAAAATAAATACCAAGCCTCACAGTTTGCAGTTTTGTTTATAACCAACCTTCATATAGTTTTAGATATTCCCTTTAAGTCGTAGTTAGCCCCTCCCCAAGAAGGCTTATTATTCTTAGTTTGGGCTTAATCCATCCCGTACCTTTCGTGAATCTCACAATATCTGTCCCCAGAAACCTAGGCGATCAACTCTCGGCTCTCTTAAAAACTTAAGCTTCGACACTGGCTGCTTATTATGCAGAGATTCCATTCGCTAGAGACATCACGGGCACCAGCGTCCATAATGACAACAACAACTCACCACGCTTAAGAGTTGTATGAATAGTTCCGGTAAGCTCGTGTATGCCCTTCACGTTGAGTTCATTTTGTTATGTGATATGCTTGTAATTCAATTCATTGTGCATTACTTGACATTTTTCTCTAAGTGTTTTAGTTAGAGTTTTAATAAGTGTAATACTACACTTTCGCTTTTCACCCTCACTCAAATGCAGGCAGACAGAACATAAATGCTATAGTTATTTACTTATTCGAGGCATGAATGTGAAAGTAACATTGTCCAGCCATAGTATCTAGTACAAGTAATTTTCCTATTTATTGATATACAATATATGTATATACAAGTATATAACACATGTAAGTGGGTTGCTCTTCTTTCACGGTATTTTCAAACATGTGTGGTATTTGACCTCTCGCACCACGCATACACCGCAAAGGATTAAAAGTAATTGTTCGCGGTTGTTTACCTCGATTGCCCACCGATGTTTTTTGTGAACTTCAATTCTTTGCATGCCTCCATTTTCCCCCTTTTATGTAACGGAATATATTTTATTGACTTTAAATCCCTGCGATGATGAGAATACATTTTATTGATTACTAGCTGTACGTACAACCACTTGTATAAGCCGATATTTTGTTCAATAAAATATTATGCGTACATGCGCCACTCCAAACTTTCACCTTTTTCTACAAGAGAAAAAATTCTGACTGAAAAGTTTGAAAAGTGGACGAAAATTTGTTGATTTTTATTTGCACAATGTTTGAACTTTGATATTATTGCTATTGAAGTAGAATGGACTATGTTTTCATAAAAAAATTATTAAAATTAAATAAGAAAGAAATAAGTTGAAAAAATGTGTCTACAAGTTCCTACGCTATAATTATGAAAGGCACTTTATGTATATAAAATTTTCTCTATAAGACTTAGGCTGATTAATATTAGAACTTGACAAACCGTACGGTACACTAATACAAAGCATTCCAGATAAAGAAGAAATATTGGGCTCTTAATTGTCTTTCTACCGATTTTTGGATCTCTTAATTTAAGGAGGTATAGTCGGGTGTGTTATTTGCAAAACTGAAATTGCTTTTTAACATATTCACCAATTGTTTTTGCAATAATATTTTGCTTATCAAATTCGTTCCAAAGTAAGAATGCGGATCCTATAGGCGTACTCGAATGCAATAAGTCCGCTTGAGCTTCCGAACGAGACAAACTGCATCCTTCAAAATATCTGTTACGGTATCCAATATTGGAATCAATCAGCTGCATTCAAAGTGCATTTCATTTCAAATCGTTTTTATATGGAATTGTGTCAATTTAAAAATGAAAAGGTTTTAAAAAAAATTACAAATCTACATTACTAAAAAATATATTTAATATTTTTCTTTACTTTCTCCTTCCAACTGGGAGCTACCGATAAAAATGGGTTACAGATAAAATTATCGATCTCCATTCTATAGGACAACTAGGCGCGTGGTAAATGCCGTGCAACTTTGTCTTTCTTTGGTACAACTATAATTCCAGACGTCAATTTGGCTATATATTTTTAAAGGAAAAAGTATGGAACTACGCAATATAAAGATGCGCTCACTCTAACCTTGAACGCAACTATATCAACTGGAGCATTGCTCTCCTTACTCATAGCCAGACAGCAATCAAAGCTGCCAGCTCCTTCCAGATTATATAAAAACTAGAGCTCGAGTGCCTTGATAAATTGAATATCTTAGACCAGAACAATCAGGTACGGATCTTAAGAGTTCCAGGGTATATAGGAATTACTGGAAATGAAATGGTTCATGAATTTGCTGGGAAAGGTGCGAAGTCCCCATTTATAGGTCCAGAGCCATTATGCGGCCCAAACTTACGTAACTTATTCCCTCTTAATCAGGAAGTAAAGGAAAGGCAAAGAGGATCGATCATACGTGTACATTCCACCCAGTTTATCACAATCAAAATCAATAATATGTCGATTTAACCTAAAACGGATTGAAGATAGTTTGGAATAAAATAAGAACAATTTTACAATCAGCACAGGAATTCTAACAGAGTGCTGTAGATTGAATCACCATCTTACTGACCTGGGAATACATTCGAATCGAACTTTTATGTTCTGTAGCGAGCAAGATGAAACCGCCAAACATGTGCTCAGCACGGAGTCATAAGCGACATAAGCACGTGGGTAGACATATTTTAACAGAGGTGAAAATAGAGCATATAAAAAAATAGAAAATAGAGCATATAAAAAAATATAATAAGTTATAATTAAAAAGAGAAGTGAGATATCCTCCATACAACAGCAATATTTTATAATTCTATATAAAATAACAAAATAAAAGAAACACTAAACACGAAAGGGTTAACACGACTTGCAGTTCGAAGGAGTCGTCGTGCTTGGTGAAAGTGTACCCCGCCTCGAGCGGTATGCGGGGAGAGTGGCGTGGGAATAATAATAATAATGAATGAACAGCTGAAAAATTACGAAATATATCTTTACGGTCGCCGTAGCCGAATTGATTGGTGCGTGCCTACCATTTGGAATGCAGAAAGAACGTTCGAATCTGGGTGAACGATTAAAATAAAGAAAGAAATGTCTAATAGCGGCAGGCAAACCGCCGAGTATATTTCAGCCATGAAAAAGCTTCTCATAAAAAATATCTACCGTTCGAAGTCGGCTTGAAATAAAAATATTATTTTTTTCGATCTAAAATTACCAAAAAATTGGAAAATAAGTCACACCAGAAAATATAATCGCAGAATCTAATATAGTACTCGTTGTGATTATAGGTTTTGCCATCCAGTTTCTTTTAATTTAATCAAAATAATTGTGAATAAAAATATAGTTCGTTCTTTAACAAAAGCCATAAATTATTCGTATATTTACATGAAATATAATTATAAATAATTACACAACAAGCAAGACAACTAACCTCTGAAGCTATCGGCCTGCCACAGGAATCATAGTTGTCTACTTTGTACGAAATTCTAAAAAAATACATCAAAATTTTACACTTTTTAAACAGAAACTTTAGACAAATTTTCGAGTATGCAGTTTTATTGAATTTCGGTATAATAAGCAGCAAGTTTCAGGAGGATCAAAAATTGCGTTGAGTTTTTACATTTCTTTGTTATTTTTGCTGACGATTTTGGTTGTTCATATAAAAAAATGTTAAGCATTTGAACAGCCGCTATAGCCGAATGGGTTAATGCGTGACTACCATTCGGAAGGCGTAGATTTGAATCGCCATGAAACACTAAAATGAATAAAAAGTTGTTTCTAATAGTAGTCGCGCCCCTTCAGGCAAAGACAAACCTCCGAGTGTATTTCTGATATGGAAAAGCTACTCGTAAAAAAATATCTGCTGTTCGGAGTTGGTTTAAAAATGTAGGTCCCTCCATTTGTGGAACAACATGAAGACGCACACCACAAATAGGAGTAGGAGCTCGACCAAACACCTAACAGAAGTATAAGCGCCAATTATTGTATATATACATATATAAGCGAAATAAATAAAGCGAAACAATTACACCGGAAATATAAGTTTTATTTTTTATCAAAAAATATATCTTGTTTGAGGTTTTCAAGCGTCTAATTAAATGATTTTTAATAATGTTTTTTAAAAATATTTTTCAAAAATGTTTCCTTCGTATAGAATTCATAAAGAGCATTACAAAATATGTATGTAAATATATTTGTGTATTCGAAACTGTTCTATGATTTTTGGAAACTTTGGATTTTTCTCATTGAAGATTTCAAAATAGTGATTATTTTCCGTCTGTAGTAGAAACTATTCTCTTCAGAGCGTATTCATGCCAAACATTTCCTTTCACATTCTATTCTTCTCCTTTCTGCTTCTTGCCGAAAATTTCGTCTTACAAATTTATATCTTCTATCAAATTTTGTATCGGCTCTATGAGTTTGCTGAAGTCTGCCCAATTTGCAACCCTTTGGCACAGCCCTTTTGACAAATATTATTGAAAATTTATTTGCATTACCAAAGGTGCACAAGCAACAACGAACAAGAAATTGCATTGCAATTAATCCCAACGTAGTTTTTCGATTAAACTAGGATTTAGAATATTTGATAACTAGCAAAATTTGCAAAGAAATAAATGCACAACAACTTCCATTTATCAAGTATTTTAGTGATTCCTTTAACTGGAAATACTTCCACTTTGTTTTGAATAGCAACAAAAATGTCAGTGTTAACAACCGTCCTGAGAGGTTTAGGCAATTAAGGTAACAAGCTTCAGGCAACGCAGTGGCGATGTTTAAGAGGTGGGGAATTCGGATGAGTCGCATTGCCTCTTCCTATGCCATTGATACGAAGCAAATAAACGCAGCAACAAATACATTGCTTTAACAAGTGTTTATACCAACGTGCATAGCTACAAGTAAGTATTTGTATTTATCTGCCATTGTATACAATGTTAATACGTTACAACAACCCAATCCTCTTTCCTGTCATTCAGTCGTTTGCTTCACGATTTCATGCCGCAAATATTGATTAAGTGACTTTTTTTCTCAATGTGCCCAATGTAGCGAACTACGGAAATGCAGGTAGACAAATGAACAGAAATTATATACCTGCATACATACATACATATATACGATGTGTGGCGTGTACGAGTAGGTATTAAAATTGTTTTAAGGCTTACGGGCACTCTACATATAATGACTTGTGGCATGGGAAGTGTAGTTGTTAGAGCAATAAAACGATTGTTGTGTCTTCAGTTCGCAGAACATTAGTGACTAAAATCGAAAAACAAAAAATGTGCGACACAGTATTAAAGTCATGGAAGTCATAGGAAGGAAAAACTAGGACCGACGTAAGCGGCTGACAGGTTAAAATGCTGAAATTTAAATTGATGGACAGCAGGTGGAAGGTGACATATACTCGTAATAATTGAAAAATTAATAGCTAAAAAAAGGATAAGAAATACAAAATCTTCAGTTTTTATGACTTGCCACATTATTATTGAAACAAGAAATACCTTTTTGTGGCATGTGTATCTGTAGCAGTGACAAAGTAATTTTGAACAGTTGTTAGTGGCATTTTATCATTGGCAATTCCCGCAGTCGTATGTATATTATAATTTTTATTACTTTCTTTGCGCATATACCGAAAACTTTTCATAACCAATATCCACTAGACAATTTCGCTTCGGATATAATAAATATTTCATTTTTAATCCAATTATACTTTTATCTATCCACTTGGTGAGCCGCGCTATATGCTTTAGCACTACATTCAATATTTATGTAGGTGTACGAGTATATGTATGTATTTGTAAGTGTAAGTGTATATAAACTTTAGCAAGGAGGCATTATTGGTATGGCTATGAGCTAAAGAAGTGCAGAGAATGAATAGAATTTGGGATGTTTCGAGTTTGGGCATTACTAATGAAAAAAGAAAGAATATCGTTTTGCCGGCTATACTATGGAAATGCGGCTCAACTGTACATGCATATGAGTAATCGACAAAAAAATGTACCAGGAATCACTCATTTAAAAAGATTCAACATAAAGATTACTTGCCAAAATTTAACAAAATATATTTATAACCTTACTATTCGCCTGATATGACCCGGACTGAGTATTTTCTGAGTCAATATAGAAAGCACCTTGTGGCGATAACTCAAATTAATAGAGGAAAATGCGTTTGACAAATATTTCGCTAATTGGATTATTTGCTGAGATCAGTGTTGTATTAAAATGCGGTAGAATTATTTAAATGAGAAACAATAGTTTGTTTCATTGGGCAATTCGCGATACTTTTTGTGCAAGGCGCAGAGGTACAAAATAGGCTATCATCATAAATAAATATTTAAGCTACATAAATATCGATAATATACGCGGTGACTGATGAAATGTGCTGCAAAAATAAAGTAGCAACTTTTTCCTCAATATTCAATTCCATTTTTTTTTTCTTAATTTATGGCAGCGTATTTCTGTCATGAAAAAGCTCCTTATAAAAACCATTTGCCGTTCGCAGTCGACTTACAACTGTAGGTTCCTCCATTTGCGGAACAACATTAAGGCGCTCATCACAAATAGGAGGAGGAGCTCAGCCAAATACTCAAGACGGGTGTATGCGCCAATTGTTTATTTAATTATTTTATGACATAATGTAATGATGTACAATGTTTTTCGTTTTTAGTATGCAGACTTGGCATTTTTTTCATTCTCACTCGCATTTCGTAAAATATTGAAGCCGCTTAGTGAATATATTTCCATTTTTAATTTATTATTAAATTAATAAAAAGAAGAACTAAAACAGCAGAATTAAGTATTTAAACCAAATTTATAAACAAAAAGAGTTATGTAAACAATTAATAAAGTAAAAAAATACTTGAAAACGGCTCTTAAATACAAGGTGGTGCAAAATTAATCACCCTACCAAATAATTTATAAGTTTTTTAAATGGCGCATAAAAGTCAAAATAAAGACTTCCATTACTTAAAAACTTTTTTTTTGTAAAACATTTATTCAAAAACAAAACTGGATGACTAATTTTGCGCCACCTTGTATGTGTATGCATATGTATAGGTTTTTTACATATATTATGAAACTTAAATAAAACATGGCGTACTTTATTGTATATTATAATATTACCAGGGCAACCAATTAAATATTCCAGTATAGTTTTTGTCCTGCATACTAACAACAAACTGAGGAAATGTGAACGCGCTTAAAAAAAAATTATTTGAGCTTTATTTCTTAGAGCATATTTTGGCATACTTTGCAATAAATGATTATCTCGTTCTTATATTTAGAACTAGTAATAAAAATTTCTGTTATGATTACAATATGGCAACACTGTGCCGAAAATGAAATGAATATCAAAGTGCACACACACAACGTTTTTATATAAAGCTTATTCTGCGTGAGAAAAGGAAAACAAGTTTCGACCGACAGATATAAAAATTCCAAAAATCAACGCGATTTTTGATCCACTTCAAACCATATAAAATAGCAAATACTTCAAGCAGATATGACAAGTAGTTTATCTAGGGGCTGCAGATAATTCCGCACAAAGATTTGAAAGTATTTTCTTCAAAGGTCTGAAGTATTTAAAAGGTATGTAAATTTTTTTTTTTAAGTTTTACTAGAAAAACAAAAGTCTTTCCAGGGATACCTTAAGAAACATCTCCTTTAAAAAATGCATTGAAATAGATTTTTTTGTTGCCGATGGATCTGTTCCGATCTGTTCGCCAAATTTCTATACGAGCAGGACCTTAAAGCGTTTTTCTGAAACTTGTTATTGTACTCGAAATCTACTGAACTAATCGCTTATGCACAGACCGTGCATAGTTTCACCAAGTTTCATTGTCGGACAATGTTTTTTTGAAGAAATTAATCGCACAGGAACTTTTGTTTCGAGCATCGTAAAAATAGAGAATTAAATGTATCGAAACTGGATAAGTTCATGCAAGTATGTAGCCAGATCTGTTATGGAAGCGTTGTTGCTAAAATTTTAAAATAAATCATTTCAAGAAAACCCATATTTTGATTTGACTGTATCGAATTTTTTTCCTGAGTTTATTGCAAACAGGAAAAGAGTTCCAAAAAAGCAATTTCTCTAAATATTTATATGCCGTTTTGTGGTCCTTTTCCATGTAATTATATACCCTGCTTTTGAAAAAAGTTTTTCGCAAATGGCACAGGAAGCTACGACAATACGCACGGGAATTTTATAAAGGGGCGGTAAAGATGTTTTCGAAGTTTTCCCATGCTAAAGGTATTGGAGGCAATGCAAAATTGCAACTTTTCAAAATTAATTACGCGCAGAAAGGACAAGAAAAGTAAAATAAATTCTTCAAGAAAAGAATCAATACCAACCACTAAACTCAAAAAAAAAAAGTATCAAATAAAAAAATTATTTGCCTCGGCGACTGAATCAAAAAGCGTGAATTACTGCATACTTACAGGCGCAAAAAGATAAGCGCAACTCACATAAGCAATAATTTCACCATGTTGCCTATTTTCCACATTCCTTGAAAATAGGATTTGGACGGGACACATTTCTATCTTTGTTGACAAACCGAGAAGCCAATGCAAACACAATTTTCCGAGTGATGGCAGATTTGAACTATTTTTTCGGAGCTCTTGGAAATGCCATCTGGGCCATCTTAGCCATAATTACCGGCTTTTTACGGATTGTTATAGAAAATTTGAGTTTTGTTTCAGCAAGGGGGCACAACACGCTCGCCGGTTATCTCTTAGTTACCTAGTCGATCTATCAACCATTTGCGCTATCAATTGGCTTTATCGGAACTGCGATTAGATCCTGTTGTAGAATTTGTTTGCGGGTTGTTGTTAAAATGTGTTGCCATAGTTAGTCCTTCTTTAGGTGTAGTGAGACATCTGGTTAGAAAATTGTGTCGATAGTACTTACTAAGATAGAGCCATAAACCATCAACATGCAGGAAATTTGAAATGCTGCACAGCCAGCAACTTTTGATTGAATTTAATGTATGTGAAAGAAAAAATCATTAAAAACTGCTAAGTGATATTTTTTTGTAGGATTTAAAAAAACAAAACATATGAATGGATCACCCTTCAGTTTGGAATTTACCAAAAATTCCCGATGAAATTCCAAATTAAACAACTTTTAAATATTTTTTTTTGTTTTTGTTTGTTTGTGAATTTCTGGTGCGGTTTTGCAAAATTCAAGTCGGAATGCTGTAAAATAAAAGTATGCATGACAATTTATGATATTTCTGGAATTTTCATAGCTCTGTACACATTCAAATATCAACTGGATATTCAATGAGGATACTATTTGCAGGAAGAAGCAACCACACTTGTGTATACCGCTTGCCATTTGTCGACTCTACGAGTATGCTGCCAAATAACCACAAGGAAAATTTGGTCTCTGCGTGTTTGCCATCGTTCCTAAATTCTCGTTATATTCGTTGGCATGCGAAGGTATTAAGTAAAACATGACTACTAAAATGGCATATTTCAAGGTATCACTACTGCAGAATTTGCTGCAAGAATGTCATAATCCAAAAAATTAAATTATATGAGTGTGTAGAAATGCCCACTTGCTTTTCTTTTATGTAGTGTAAATAATTCATTCCCATTTGAAGAAATTTCGTCTTTGCCTTTACTTAGGGAGACATAATAAATTGAAAACTTTCAAGCGTATTTCTTGGATTTTCGATTTTGTGAGTTATGGCGTTCTTCTGCAATGAGTTTAAAATTGAACCAGAAAAAAAAAGTTTGACAATCTATGAAGATTTGAGCTTTAAAATTGTACTTGTTTGTTTATATTTCGAATTCGAAACATGTTTCTCAGCATCGAATTAAATAATGCTCGTTATTCCGATTCCAAACTTATTTTTTGGTTTCACGAATATTGCATTTTCGTTTCCTGAATTGTAAGAATCTATTTAATATTACTCAGAATTGAAAAAAAAAATGCCGATCGTTTTGAAAAACGTTGCACCAATTTAATTGTTTTTTTTTATTATAGTACAAATAAAATTGATTCCTTGCTGTTCATTTAATTTTTACAATTTCATACTCAACGCTTGTGCGCTTTTAGCCAGTGAACATGCAGCACACGGCATGGCAAGTGGAAAGTGGACAGTGACGCAAAATGAGCGTCGAGTGCCAAGCGGCGAGTGTCATATGCATGTATGTAAGTATAAGTGTGTATAGCTATCACCAGTGCGTTAGCCACATTCTCTTTCAGGTCATTACAACCTTCCGCATGTTTCCACTTCTCATTCCTCCACTGGCGACGAAATTTCATTCCTTTTGGTTGACCAACACCAGACATTGTCAACCATTTTTATTTCTTTGTCTTTTACTATTTCACTAAACGCATACACGTACATATGTGTGTATGTATTAAATAAAATAAAACTGGCGCAACTAACGACTGTATTTATTTTTGCTGTTGCTTTTGTAATTGTAACTCTATTCTAATTGTATATTACTGCTGCTCATATATGTATGTCTATCATTATCCTGCTAGTCATTTTTAACGGCTTTAATATTCAGTTTGTTTTTAATGAAGCTTTCACATTTTCCACTAGTGTTGCTCCCAATTTTAATTGCTTCATAAAATGCAGAAAATTCTCTGGAATTTTCATGTCCCATGACAAATTGCTTGGAAGACGCGCAAAACAGCCAACACTTAAGTATGTATGCATGCCACACATGCACATTGGCGGAGCACACACACTTATACTCACACTACTTGAAAACTACACGCACAAACGCTTTAAAACGGTTAATAGTATTTTTATATATATGAGTATGCGTATGTATTATATTGAAGTATTTAATTGTTGTAAAGCATTTTACTTATTTCCGACGCTGCTGTTTGCATGACTGGGCTAGAATTTGAAATAAACTTTCAGTATTCTCACACGCACTTTGTGGTTTTGTACTTTTGGTTTTACAAATACGCCGCTTCCTGCTATAACACGTTGAATTTTTCACTCTAAAGTTTAAACAATTTTGTTTATTTGAAAGTAAATCGACTATGTGATTAGTTGAAATTTAATTTCTTAGTATATCTTTAACGCGAGCTCACTTGTATGTAAATAGAAAACATTCAAACACATGAACAAACACACACATGCACCGATCGCGTTGCTTAACAGTCAGCTGCAAATGACCGGGAATCGTTCAGTGTATTCACCTGTATCGCCGCCTAAATTCCAATTCTTTTTTTCTTACTTTCATTCCCACTTTTCCTCTATCCTGACAAAAACTTTCAGTTTCAACTTTTTCCGCTTCGCGTTGTGCTTACCATCGGTTCGTTGAGTTTACTGACAGGCCAAACAGTGTCGTTGCTCGCACGAAGCTCCACCAACCAGCTGAGTAGGAAAAGTAACAAAAGCAGCGAGCATAAGCAGCAACTGCGGCAGCGCTGCTTAAGTGTTGGCATAGTGAGGCCGGTCAGGCAGGTGAATTGTTACCATATATTCGTCGCATACGAATTCGCCAAGTGTGGGGTGGGGTAAAGAACAATTCCACTGCGTTGCATTGTAAATACCATAATATAAGAATGATGCGTAGTCGGTCGTGGAATACGCGATAGCTCACGAAGGGATGTTGGCAGCGTCGAAAGTAAAACACATTGCAGTATGTTTTTCATTGTTTTTGGTTTTTCTGTGTTTTCTCTTAATGACTGCGCTGCGCTTGCTCTCAGCTGCTTTTGCTCATATTTGGTTTCTACATATTTACATATAGCTATATGTATGTATGTACGTGCATATGGCTTGATATGGTACTGTTGTTTTTACATGTTGGTTTACGTTCCCCTCCTCTCTCACATGCCACAGCTGTGAAGCTTATCTCATTGTTTGTTGCTCGCTGTGGACACGCAGCGTTGCGTTGTCTCCAACACCCACTGCCTTCTATTACAGTAGTTCGCTTATCTGAAAATGTAGTACTAATTTCGAATTTCACGTAGAAATTTTCTGGATAACTTTTCAGGTTTTTATTTCATCCTGGTATTAGCACCATAGCAGAATGGATTGACGGGTCACTCTCATTCCGAAAAGCCCAGATTCGATATCCAACTAGGGTAGGAAACAACAAATGTTGTAGAATGTTTTTTAAAATATTATATTCAGCTAAAAATTAAACAAACGATTTTGCGAATTTTAAATCTGTTTGCAATTCATTGCTAAAACCATTTTAATCAAACTTCTTTTAGGGATTTTTATTTTAATTCTGGAAAAATAATTGCAGAAGAATTGGGAATGAACTAAAGTTTTAGAATATGTTATTTTAAATTAAAATAATAATTTTTTTTGTTATTTTTTTTGTCCCAAAGAAATAAATATGAGTTATAAAATTATACTTTTCTTGGAGTTAGAAATGTTCTTAAGAAATAATATTTTGAATTTTTGGCTATATGACTCGGTCAACATGTGTTGCGTGGTGGTGTCCGCGAATTATTGAAACTTTTTTACAAAACTGATTAATTTCGCGCCATCTTGTTAATTACAAATCTTATCAATGCACTACGTCTTGAAACAGGTATAAGTGATCAAATCAATGCTTGGCCGTTTTCTTAAAAACTGCAATAACAAATTCAATGCCGACGAGTTATAGCATTCTCTCAACACTGTAAAGACACAATAGCAGAGAGACGCTAAACCAGGAGTAATATTCACCCAATTCTAGTACACATTATCCATGTTAAAAAAACCTACAATAAGCATTGAAGGCGACAAAACGAAGGCAAGAAGCTGACAGCTGTTAAGGCATAACATTACCGAAGACTTTACTGCACTTGTCTTGTTGTCCCTTATCCTAACATGGCTGGTTTCACATAAATAGAGCACAGAAACGCACACAAATTCGCGCTCGTTTGCTATTTTCTTTGGTTTGGAAGTCGTTTTGAGTGCTCTACGCGCCAATGCTTATAAATAGAAACACATACACAGGCACATTTATATTTTCGTGCATTTTGGCATCTTTTGTTTGAGTTTGCTTTACAACAGAAGTTTCAATGACTTTTCAACATTCGCAATACTTCGTTCCTTTACTTATTATCTGTTATTCATATTATTCGTGCGTACTACTCTTACTTTTTGAAGATGCGCGGCAAAACGAACTGGCGTGTACGTTATAAATAAATCGTAGAACGCGCAAACTGATGCGATTTCCTTTTTTTTTTTGCATTTCTTAAGCATATAAAATTTCTGAAAATGTTGAAAGTGAAATAATAAATGCACGGCATAAAGCTGTTAGTGGTCAACTAACCGCCGAATATATTTACATTTGAGTTCACTAGGCATTGGTGATGGAAAAAGCATTCTTGAAAATGTGCCTTTGTATATTTATTTGCATTTATAATATTTTCAGTATTAAAAGATTCAACGGCTTGCTGCACTCCATTGGGAGGCTTATTAGAGTTCTCTCAAATATATAATACGCCAATATTATCATATTTTATAAAATAAAATATCAAAAGATGATTAGTGCAACAAATACAAATGAAGTTGATTCAAAATTGCTCTGATAAAATATTGTGTTTTAAAAATTATGGCAGTTAAAATTCTTTACTGTAAAATTCTGCTTCATAAAACTCTGTGATACAAAATGTTGTATTTCAAAAATCTGTAATTGGAAATTTCGTTCTGTGTCAGGCAATACTTTGGAAATAACTGAGACTAATTTTAGTAAAGGTTCAAATTTTTGCAGAGCAGCTGTACGGTATATAATTACCATGAAAAAAACAGAATATAATTTCAGATTATTTCGTCTTTACAGAACTAAAAAAAAAATGGAATTATAAAAAGAAGGAATTTAGGCTCTTTAGAACTTAATTCACTTTTTCCAAAATTTTTAGCAAAACGAATATTATAATGCAGAATTTAGGACAGCTACCATACAAATGCAAGGGAACAATATATGTATATAATTGGCGCGTACACCCTTTTTGGGTGTTTGGCCGAACTCCTCCTCCTATTTGTGGTGTGCGTCTTGATGTTGTTCCACAAATGGAGGAACCTGCAGTTTTAAGCCGACACTCGGAGGTTTGCCATTGCCTGCCGAGGGGCAACCGCTTTTAGAAAAATGTTTTTTTTTTCTTAATTTTGGTGTTTCACCGAGATTCGAACCGACGTTCTCTCTGTGAATTGCGAATGGTAGTCACGCACCAACCCATTCGGCTACAGCGGCCGCCACGGGAAACCAAGGGAACAATAAGTAAGGGTTAAATTTAAAAAACAAAATTATCAGACTAACAACTTAAACAAATAATCTTAAAAAAGTTGGAATAATAATTGAGAGTAAATTAGCTGGAACTGCTGATTGTCAGTCTAATCGAACAGTAATCTTATAAAAACCCAAAATAGATTACTCTGAAATTAGTTCATACCTTACCAGGGATGGCAATATAAATGTTTAGTTTCCCTTGACAAGCACAGCAAGTTGTTGTTGTTGTTGGGAGAACATAAAACGTTCCTGACACATTTTTGTTGAAAGCTGCTCAAGGATCAGTCCTTGGTCAAATCTTAGTCCTAGTCAAATGTCATCCTAATAGCGCGCAAATCGCTGTATGTTTTTTTATCCAATGTGAAACAGTTTCCGACACACTTTTCTGTGTTTATTTTACTCAAAATCAACTGTCCATAGCTGTTTTTCTTGCTGGATAAATGCAAGTTGCAAAACAATAACTTATAGCTTCCCCTAAACATAACTACTGTTTCCCCCTGCTCTCTCAATTTTCTCTTCCTTTTAAGTTCTTTGGATACGTTTACGTGTGGTAACTACTGGTTAATCAACACAAACTATGGAAGAGAATAAATATAAAAATATTTTAAAACAGAGACTAAAGTCGCGCTTACAGTCATCGAAAAAAATACTTAAGAGACTTTTCAAGAGTTTAACCTATGCGATACAGTAAGTCAAAAAATTACATTACATGCCAATCGAACTTCCAAAATGCGCATAGTTGTATGTAGGCGTAACTTTCTTGGACAAACCATTCTTGCGCACTTACCTTAACCCTAACGAGTTTTTCGCTTTCGTAAAATTATCTAGCTAAAATTTCTATTGAACAATTGGAACTGCCTTTTTATTGAACTCTTCTTAGATCTGTTTTGAAAAAGCGCCAAAAATGCGTATTTATGCAGGAGGTAGAGGGTTAAAATGTACCATACAAAACTCCTTGCCAAATCTACCACAAAATTTGATGACAGAAATATATTCGAAGTCGTTTTATATATAATGGGCCTTATGCATAATAAGTGAGCATTTGCTCGAGTAGAGTCTGGTGAGATCTATCTCAAGTAGGTGAGTTCGAGCAAACCGACCGAGCTCGTGCCCAATTTGGTATGCATAAAAATGAGATAGAGCAAATACCTTGAACTCGAGTTAGCTGAGATCAAACCGCTTGTTTGATTAGTTGCAAAAATGAGTTCAGATAGTGAAAGTGTAAGTGAAAATTTACATTTTAATGCTAATGAGAATTTATCAATTTTCATAGTTGGATACTTGAAAAAATATAAGACTTTATTAGAAAAAAACCAACTCCCAGGTGTAAAAATAAAAAAAAAGAAATAATTAGAAAACTTTGTGGCGAATATAAAGAAAAAACTGGTGTGGAAATAAGCGAAAAAAATGTAATGAAGAAAATTGCTAATATGAAGTGCCGAGTAAAGTCAAAAAGTGACAAAAATAAAACGGGAAACAAAAAAATTTATTTAAAAAAATGGGAACATGAAATATTTGAATTACTTTCTGCTGAATCGAATCCAGCTGTCGGAAAAGTTACCAGTACGCGTGCCGTTATAATGCGTGGCTGTTTTTGGTGATAATCAATTGGTTTTGTTTTTTTCTTTACTTTTTCCACTGGAGGCAATTTTTCGGTAGGCGTTAATGCTAATGAGAAAATAAAATCGTCTTTTAAAAACTTTGCAATTTGCAATTGGCACCAATTCTGTTGCTCCTCGCACCTTTTACTGCAAAACTACAAACCGCTGTTTTACCTGACCGAAACACCGCTCGATAATGCATCTTTCTTTCTTAAATATTCTATTATAGTTTAGTTCTGCTTCTGCTTGTGGGTTTCGAAATGGAGTCATTAGCCAAGGAGAGAGAGCATAACCTTCATCTCTAAGGAGTAAGGCATTACTTTGAACATTCCCTATGATCGTGTATATGCTGTTATTCCTTAGCACTCGAGAGTCATGAACCGAACCTGGCCAGGATACATCCAAGCTGGTGAACCATTCATTACCATCGCATGTTGCTTGCACATTTATCGAATGGAAGCCCTTTCTACATATGTAGTCATCACTTTACGAGGACGGTTTTTTTATTCTAATGTGCGTGCAGTCAATAACGCCAATCGCAAACGGAAAACGATTTTTTGCTTCCCATTGGTTTTGCGCAGCTCTGATTTCTTCATCTGTGGATGGAAATTGAGTCCATTCATGAGTCCTCCCTGATATAATCTTGACAAGGTGGCTTGGTGAACTCCTACATCTTCCCCAATTCCATTTTGGAAGCCCGGATCGGCACAAAACCTTAAAAATATACACATCTTTTCCCTGTTGGGAATCGCGCCACCTTTTCTTTCACTACTTTCACCAAGGAAATAGTTTGTCAGCCAGTCTACGTGCTCAAAATCAAACCGGTACATTTTTTTATATTCACTTTGAAAAGCGGTTTTTCTTGATTTATAGGTCTATCGATAAGTTCGTGCGGTTTTACAACAGATGGCGTAACTTGATTATTATTCCATCGATCCACATTTCCAAACATTCATTGGAGAGCTACTGTCGTAAGGCACAAACGTCAGTATAAGTTTTTTATTTGAAGCGTAAACAACAATATTTTTACCACACTTGAAAATGTCGAATTTCGTGCCAAATAATGTGTTTTTGCGGGGAATTCTTCTTCATTATTTTAATATGAAGAAAAAAGCAGCCGAAAGTCATCGTATCTTGGTGGAAGTTTATGGTGAGCATGCTCTAGCTGAGCGAACGTGCCAGAAGTGGTTTGCACGCTTTAAAAGTGGTGATTTTGGCTTGGAAGACGAAGAACGCGAGGGTGCGCCGCCAAAGTTCATGGATACCGAATTGGAGGAATTGCTCGATCAAGATCCGGCTCAAACGCAAGAAGAGGTTGCAAAAACTTTGGGAGTTGATCAATCAACCATTTCCAAACGTTTAAAAGCCATGGGAATGATCCGAAAGATAGGCCATTGGGTGCCGTATAAATTGAAGCCAAGAGACGTTGAACGCCGTTTTATGGCATGCGAACAACTGCTTCAACGGCACAAAAGAAAGGGTTTTTTGCATCGAATTGTGACTGGCGATGAAAAGTGGGTCCATTACGACAATCCAAAACGTCGGGCAACGTATGGATACCCTGGCCATGCTTCAACATCGACGTCGGCGCAGAATATTCATGGCCTGAAGGTTATGCTGTGTATCTGGTGGGACCAGCTGGGTGTTGTGTATTATGAGCTACTGAAACCGAATGAAACGATTACAGGGGATGTCTACCGACGACAATTGATGCGTTTGAGCCGAGCACTGCGAGAAAAACGGCCGCAATACGCCGATAGACACGACAAAGTTATTTTGCAACATGACAATGCTCGGCCACATGTTGCACAAGTGGTCAAAACATACTTAGAAACGCTCAAATGGGATGTCCTACCCCACCCGCCGTATAGTCCAGACCTTGCGCCATCCGATTACTATCTCTTCCGATCGATGCAACATGGCCTGGCTGACCAGCACTTCCGTAATTACGATGAAGTCAAAAAATGGATCGATTCGTGGATTGCGGCAAAACCGACCGAATTTTTCACAAAGGGAATCCGTGAATTGCCAGAAAGATGGGAAAAAGTAGTAGTAAGCGATGGACAATACTTTGAATATTAAATTTGTAACCATTTTACGTCAATAAAGTTTCAAATTTCGAAAAAAAACCGCACGAACTTAAACATAGTCCTATTATAAGTTTTTTTTTTTGTCTAAGAGGAACAAAATATTCGGCCATCTTTATACTTGTAAGCACGCGAGTCAACTAAAAGGCAGTCTCACCTTTTTGTGAGATCGATCTCAAAAAAGTGAGCAACTTCTTGCTGTTATGCATACCAAAGTGAGCTCTAACTCACGAACATTTCATGACTTGAGTTCAAACTCGACATGTGAGATCTATCTCACGCACCGAGTAAAAGCAAGCGAGTTCAACAATTTTTATGCATACCAAACCTACCTTTTACTTCAAAACTCGAGTCTGAGCAAATGCTCGCTTATTATGCATAAGGCCCAATATCTATATTCGCACTTTCTCCCAAAATTTAAATTTTTTAACGCTTCTTGAAAAACTCGAACCCTCTGGACTGGTGCTGTCTTCGGCACAGTTGATCCTGGAGACGTCCTCATATTAATTCATAATTATTAGCGCTTGCTCATGTTGAATAACATTTCTTATAGTGGTTATGACATAGCGAACATACTACTATTCTCTCGTACACTACGTCTCTATATTGTCGTTTTCTTACATGTTGCTCATACGCAGTGTCGAATTTCGTGCGATAAACAGTGCCGAATGAGTACATTTAGTTTTATGTCACTCATACGACAGGCATAACAAAATATTATATTCACCACTCTTGCCTTCATTGAGTAAGTCATTTTAGTTTTGTTATTATTATTATTTGCTTTTTTTTGTTTTTTTTTTTCAAACAGTTTTTATTCGTTTATTAACTACTTCGTTTGATTTGGTGTCAACAGCTGATAGTTTGAATTTTCAAAATCAATTTTTCTATACGTATATTTGTTTGCCCTTATTTTGTGTGCTAATTTTATAAGCTTTTATTGCATTGTGCGCGAAAGCTCGGAGAACGACGTTTGTTTGATCAATTATTGGGAAGTTCTGGTGGGAGTGAAGCAATTTTGTGTATTTATGTTAAGGAATTTCTGCAGTTTTCATAGTTCGCATTTAGTATTACGCCATGGATCCGAATAGCGCGGGCGATGCATTAACGGCTTCAGCTATTAACATACGTCCTAAAAATATTTACGGCTTACGTACAGATGTTGTTGGTAATATTCATTTTAATCTAAATCAAGAGGTCATTTACCCAGTGGAAGGCGTACTGGCATTTCACGACTATGTCAGCAACAAGCAACGTTTTCTTAGGTTTGTCGCAATACACTTCGTATTTTATAAATTTAATTCTTATGAGTTTCCTAATGCAGATTGCCAGAGGATACGCATCCTGAGTATATAGCGATGAGTGTGCAGCGGAAATTGTTGGCGGTTATCGAAACGTGTCCTAAAATGTAAGATAAAAATGAGTTGTGTTTTTTTATGAAGTGAGAAAAAGAGTTTTTGGTTAAAATCGTAGACGCAAAATCTTAATTTTTAAGTATTCATGATTGACTAAGATTGTGATAGCACACAGAAGCCCATAATGACGAAACGACGTTTTTTTGTAAATTGAACCCCAATATGAATTAATTCTCCTGCTGTGAACGTAGCGTCATACTCGTGTACAGGAATAGTCAAAAGTGGGTATTAATTATCGAATAAAAATAATAAAATGTGTCACTATAATGAATAATTTTCAATGAAAATGAATTTTCTCGGAACAATTTTAGTGAGTCGTGGTATATTTAGATGGCTGTAGAAATTTCAATAATATATACATATGTATATAAGTACATATATATGTTTGTATGCACATTAGGCTGCATCACTCCCCATAAAAAATAGTACTGTTTTTCCATAGGAATTATAAAAATTTCTATATTGTAAGACTTTCTCTAGAATTTTTTGCAAAAATATTAAGATTTACGTGAGCTGAAAAGAATTGAAGAAACCTCAAATAAATCGAGTTTTTTAAGTAAAATTAATTTTCTAAAAACTTTTATTTTTAAATCTTCTCAATTGAAAAATAATTTAAACTTAAAAGGTCTGCATAAAAATGTTTAAACGTGTTATTGTAATAGCTTAGAAATGTAAATCGGTCAAGTTTTCCTTAAACAAAGTTTAAAAAAGCTTCTACAATCTAATTCTTGTAATTACATTATAAAGCAGTTGTACATTTTTATTCATAAATTGTATAATTCAAGTAGCGGAACCACAACTTTTTTTGTTAGGTACCCTAATGCACAACCCTGTTAGCAGTGACTTATAGTTGAAATTTCGACATATATTTTAAAAATATATAAAAATTATTTTCTTTTTCATCCGTAAAATGCCCAAAATTTTCTTAATATTTTTGAATCAATGTATTGTCATAGAAAAACGTATGCGGTGCTAATAGTACTAAAAAATATCAACTTCACTAGAATTCGCCCGAATGCCTGGACTACTTCTCTAGTATTGCTAATTTTGAGCACCGTAAAAAACGAATGCATAGCATAAACAGGGGAAAATACTCGTATACTCGGAAGTGCTAGGCAAGAATGCAACATTTTTAAACGGAAGTCCACGCAATAGAAAGATGCGCTCACATTGCGATAAAAATCTGGGAAAATCTACCTAGTTTTTCGCAATCAACATCAATGATAAGCCGTTTAACCTAATTTTTCTTAATACAAAGCGTAGTTATTTATATCCAATGGATAATATACTAGATATTTTATAATTTTATTTATTAGGTGTGCAACTAAGTTCCCGCTGTTTGTCAATAGATGCCGCCAGCAGTGTGTGCTAGTCGATTCTAGCATAACCTAAACGTCATAAACCAAGCTTAGACATATGGTAAACAAACTGCTTCGACACATTAGTGATTTTATTTTGGCATCATATACTTTTGGTTTTGTGAAAATGTCTAATTTTGAAACATCGTGCCGAGATTGGTTTCGTCGCTTCAAAGACGGTGATTTTAATGTTGGCGAGCGTCCGCGTGAAGGAAGGACAAAAACCTTCGAAGACGCTGAATTGGACGCATTGCTCAATGAGGATCCGTGTCAAACGCAAGAAGAGCTTGCTTCAGTATTAGGAGTTACCCGCCAATCCATTTCCAACCGACTGCATGCTTTGGGAATGATTCAGAAACAGGGGACTTTGGTTCCTTATGAGTTACCGATGTTGAATGTCGTTTTTTCGCCTGTGAGCAAATGCTTTCGCGGCAAAAAAGGAAGGGTTTTCTTCATCGCATCGTGACGGGTAATAAAAAATGGATTCATTACAGTAATCCAAAGAAAATAAAGTCATGGTCGTCGCCTCGGCCGAATATTCACGCTGCGAAGGTGATGCTATGTATTTATTTCTTGAAACCAAGTTGGTGTTATTTATTATGAACTGTTAAAACCAAGCAAAACCATCACTGAGGAGGAGTCGATACCGACGACTTCAATTGATGCGATTGAGTCGCGTACTGCGCGAGAAGCGGCCGCAATACGCGGAGAGGCATGAATAAGTGATTCTACAGTATGACAATGCTCGGCCTCACGTTCCCAAGCCCGTTAAAACCTACCTGAAAACACTGAAATGGGAAATCCTACCCCACCCGTCCGAGTATCACCTGTTCCGATCGATGGCACATGGTCTAGCTAACCAGCAGTTCCATTCATATGAGGACATTAAAAAATGGCTTGACCCGTGGATAGCCTCAAAAGATGAACAGTTTTACCGCGACGGTATACGAGATCTACCAGAAAAGTGGGAAAAAGTAGTAGCCAGCGATGGGCAATATTTTCAATGATACACTTGTAACCATTTTTTTCAGAATAAAGTTGTATTTTCATCAAAAAAAAAACAGCGACAACTGAGTTGCGCACCAATATTAAAGTAAGAGTTAATGAATTTTATTAATAAATCAGATATATAATACAAAAATTTATATCAGTTTTATACCATACATATAAATATTGTATGAAATTGAATAAGAATAATTTTAGAATCAGTACAGGAATTTTAATAGGGTATTATATTTAGATTGAATCATCATCTTACTAAACTAAAAATACAACCCAAGAGAACTTTCAGGTCACGTAGGGAGCAATATGAAACCGCCAAACATGTGCTGGCATCGTGTCCAGCACTGGTTCATAGGCTGCGCAAACACCTGGGTAAACATATTTTACTATTCCTTATTACTCCTTTGATGCCTTATTTCAAAGGCTACTTGTATTGGTTATTATAGTCGAAGTAAGTATTCGAACAAAGTAAGTGATTAGTCTGCCTGAATCATACCGCCCGTTTATGTGGCAAACCTCCAAGTGTATTTCTGCCATGAAAAAGCTCCTCATAAAAATATCTGCCGTTCGGTCCCTCCATTTGTGGAACAACATCAAGACGCACACCACAAAAAGGAGGAGGAGCTCGGCCAAACACCCAGAAAGGGTTTCCCGCCAATTATATATACATATATATAGATGTTGTAAACTCATATATAATTCACACATACATGTATAAGTATACAAGGTGGGGCAAAATTCATCATCCAATTTTGTTTTTGAATAACTTCTTTATCAAATAAAAAATACAAATTATTTTAAATAATGGAAATCTTTATTTTGTCCTTTACGCTTGTATTCCGCTAATACTACTTACTGTCTTCTCCAGCGGCACTTCGATTTCCATATATGATTTGGCCACACTCAAGAAACGTCGCAGCCTACCATTTCCTAATGCCACTGCCAATGCATCGTTTATGTCGTTTACCGCCGATGCCAAGACGATTGTGATACTTACCAAACCACCCGACGAAGCATTATATATGTTGTTGTTGGACAAAACTGGTACTGTAATCGAATCTCATCCGACTATGAGTATGGCGCGTGGCAGTGTTGAGTGTTTTGCCTGCAATCCACAGGATCACTGTTCAGTCGCCGTAGGGGGTGATTGTGTATTGCTTCTAATGGCCAAGTCTGAGAAAGGCATGAGCATTAGCAATAATATTAAAGCCGATTTTCACACTACTTCTATGGCCTTCATTGCCAATGATTTACTTATGATTGGCACCAGCCAGAATGAGCTGATTATGCTGGAGAATGGTGATGTAAAACTGAGACAGAAGGCGCATGATGCAGAACTCATCGATATTTTGTGGGATCAGGACGCATTGAATAAAGAATTGGAACATAAGATCACGACCGAACTAAAACTCAGTGATCAGCGGGTAGTATGCATGACGGCATTTCAACGTGGCTTCGCTTTTGCCATTTTCAATATGGTGTTCGTTTTCGAACGCGTCTCCAAATTTAAGCTCGAACGAAAGACAATATTGACTATACCTTTTGGATTTGCACCGGAACAAAGTTATCAGATTACAAATATTGCGATATGTGCGCGCCAGGAGACGATCATTGCAACGACCAAACATGCGCAAATCTATGTTGGCGTTCTGATCGTACCAGAAACATTGAAGGCCAAACAATTACAATTTCAACCGTTAGGCGCATGGATACACCTATCGGAAATAACTAGCATGTCGGTTTGCTCGTGGAAGCCGATTATAATGACGGCATGTAAGTGAATCAAAATCAATCGAATGGCAAATATTCAACACTTGTTATTGTTGTAATTTCAGCACGCGACCAGACTGTACGCATTTGGAACTATGAAACTGATAAAGTTGAATTGGTTCGTAAATTTCAAGTAAACGTGAATATAGTGGAGCTAAATTCAACGGGATTGATGGCTGCAATTGGTTTTTCGGATCAGTTACGTATTACGCAAATATTTATGGATGAACTGAATGTAAGTGAACGATGAGAAATCTGAGAAACTCATACCTACATGTGCTGAATAATATATATGGACATAATATTTGTTTAATTTGAAGATCGTTAAAACCTATAACTTCCCACGTTGCAAAGATGTTAAGTACTCGAATTATGGTCACTTTATGGCTGCTGCTTATGACAATATTATTAGCATTACATCTGTTTATAATTTGGATATTGTAAGGCAGCTAAAGGTAAGTAAAAACTACGAATTTATCATTTATCAGTATAAATATAACCCATGTGTTCAAAAAGTATCATATCGCAAATTTTATGTTTTTTCAAAAATTATTTATTTACTAATATCTATTTTGTACCCTTCACGGCGGCCGCCGTAGCCGAATGGGTTGGTGCGTGATTACCACTCGGAATTCACAGAGAGAACGTTGGTTCGAATCTCGGTGAAAAACCAAAATTAAGAAAAAAAAAACATTTTTCTAATAGCGGTCGCCCCTCGGCAGGCAATGGCAAACCTCCGAGTGTATTTCTGCCATGAAAAAGCTCCTCATAAAAAATATCTGTCATTCGGAGTCGGCTTGAAACTGTAGGTCCCTCCATTTATGGAACAACATCAAGACGCATACCACAAATAGGAGGAGGGGCTCGGCCAAACACCCAAAAAGGGTGTACGCGCCAATTATATATACATATATATATTTTGTACCCTTCAAAGTAATCCCCGCGATCTATTATGCACTTGTGCTAACGTTTTATCCAATCTTCGAAGCACTTCAAAAAATCATTTTCTTTATCTTGTACAGCTCCTCCTTCGATGCCGCCTTTATCTCGCCAATCGTAGCGTAGCGTCGCCCTTTCATGGCCCTCTTCAGTTTAGGGAACAAGAAAAAATCACAGGGGGCCAGATCTGGGGAATACGGTGTCTGTGGCATCATTCGTGTGTTGTTTTTGGCCAAAAAGTCGCGCACAAGCAACGATGTGTGAGCAGAGGCGTTATCGTGGTGCAAGAGCCTTTTTTGTTCTCCCACAAATCCGGGCGTTTTTGGCGGATTGCTTCACGCAAATTGCGCATAACTTGCAGGTAATTCCTTATTGACTGTTTTACCCTGTGGCGGGAACTCATGATGCACAACGCCCCTGCAATCGAAGAATACGGTAAGCAAAACTTTCACATTCGACCGAACTTGACGCGCTTTTTTCGGTCTTGGTTCGAGCGGCAGCTTCTATTGAGATGATTGAGCTTTGGTTTCTACATACGTCATAACCATAAACCCACGGTTCGTCACCAGTTATGACCCTCTGGAGCAAATATAGGTCATCGCAAACAGAATTCAACATCTCATTAGCAATGTTCATGCGATGCTGCTTTTGGTCGTAATTTAGCAGTTTTAGTACAAATTTCGCGGCGACCCATCTCATGCCCAAATCATTGAAAAAAATCGAATGGCACGAGCCAATCGATACGTCTAGGTCCTCAGCAACTTCTCTAACGGTGATTCGACGATTGGCCAATACCATTTTCTTCACTTCATCAATTTTTTCGTCTATTGTTGAAGTGCTCGGGCGTCCGGCACGCTTTTCGTCGTTCACATCTTCTCGGCCTTCTGAGGACATTTTGTACCACCGATAAAGGTCGCTTTGGACCAAAGTGGCTTCTCCGTATGACACAGTCAACATTCGGAATGCATCCGCGCACTTAATTTCGTTTTTCACACAAAATTTGATACAGGCTCTTTGATCCATCTTTTTGAATAGGTAAAAATCGAAGATGGTTCCATGTGTAGAAGTCCACGCAAGTGGGGAAAGTTACTGATCGCCATTCACTTGGGAGTGGCCAGGACGATTCTTCTACATATGGTTCAAGCAGCTCACAACGTCCGGGATTAGCCCACGTATCCTCTGGTTAGCTTCCGAACACCCGTTCGGGAGTGAGCTAAAGTGAGAAGGCGAAGCATCCCAGCATAGCTGGTTGTGCGCTGGGTTTGGGACCCGCCACTTAAAAAGCCCCCCCAATGAAAACAGCAACAAAGCCTCGGATGAGAACTTCCAACACTGATGACGACCCCTGCAAACGAAATAAGGAATACGATTTGAGGGCATGCACCTGGAATGTCCGGTCCCTTAATGGGGAAGGTGCCTCTGCCCGGCTGGTTGATGTCCTCGTGAGAGTAAAGGCTGACATCACTGCCATCCAAGAGATGCGATGGACGGGGCAAGGTAAGAAAAACATAGGACCTTGCGACGTCTACTACAGCTGCCATGTAAAGGAGCGCAAATTCGGTGTCGGATTTGTTGTGGGAGAGAGACTTCGTCGCCAAGTACTGTCGTTCACTCCGGTGGACGAGCGTCTCGCAACAATCCGCATCAAAGCGCGATTTTTCAACATCTCGCTAATTTGCGCCCACGCCCCGACGGAAGAGAAGGACGATGCGACCAAGGATTCTTTCTATGAGCGCTTGGAACGTTCCTATGAGCGCTGCCCCCGCCACGACATAAAAATCGTGCTTGGCGACTTCAACGCCAGGGTGGGCAAGGAGGGAATTTTTGGTCCCACAGTCGGAAAATTCAGCCTGCACAACGAAACATCCGGTAACGGACAGAGGCTGATCGACTTCGCCGGGGCCCGAAACATGGTAGTCTGTAGCACCAGATTCCAGCATAAGAAGATTCACCAAGCTACCTGGCTGTCTCCAGATCGAAAAACGCGAAACCAGATCGATCATGTTGTGATAGATGGAAGACACGCTTCTAGTGTATTAGATGTACGTACGATCCGAGGACCCAATATCGACTCGGATCATTACCTTGTTGCAGCCAAACTGCGCACACGCCTCTGTACAGCAAAAAACGTACATCTACCTACGCAAAGAATGTTCGACATCGAAAAGCTGCAATCACAACAGACAGCCAGAAGATTCGCCACTCGACTCTCACTCCTGCTCTCGGAGAGCACTGCCCAACACACCGGCATGCGCGAGCAATGGAGCAACATTTCTCGTTCCCTACGTACCGCCGCCGAAGAAGAAATCGGATTCCGGCGAGCCCGAAAAAACAATTGGTACGACGAGGAATGTCATACTGCCGCCGAAAGAAAAGATGCCGCCTATAGAGCCACGCTGCGATCGGGCGCAACGCGAGCCATGTGGGATCGCTACAGAGAGCTAAAAAAGGAAGAGAGACGTATTATCCGACAGAAGAAACGAGAGGCCGAAATACGTGAGTGCGAGGAGCTTGAGATGCTGGCCAATAGGAACAACGCCCGAAAATTTTACCAGAAAGTTCGGCGGCTTACAGAAGGTTTTAAGACCGGGGCGTTGTCCTGTAAGAACAAAGACGGCGATCTGGTGACTGACGTACAGAGCAATCTTAAATTATGGAGGGAACACTTCTCGAACCTGTTAAACGGTGACAGCTGCGCATGTCATAGAGAATGTGAAGATCCCGATACCCCAATCGTTGACGACGGAGTTGTCGTTCCGTTACCCGACCATGACGAGGTGAGAATAGCGATAACGCGGCTAAAGAACAACAAAGCCGCGGGCGCCGACGGACTGCCGGCTGAGCTATTCAAACATGGCGGCAAGGAGCTGGTAAGGTGCATGCATCAGCTCCTATGCAGAATATGGTCGGATGAAAGCATGCCTGCCGATTGGAATTTAAGTGTGCTCTGCCCAATCCATAAGAAGGGTGATCCTGCAATCTGTGCCAATTACCGCGGGATTAGTCTTCTAAATATCGCCTATAAGGTTCTAGCGAGCGTATTGTGTGAAAGGCTGAAGCCCACCATCAACCAACTGATTGGACCTTATCAGTGTGGCTTCAGACCTGGAAAGTCTACCATCGACCAACTATTCACAATACGCCAAATCTTGGAAAAGACCCATGAAAGGAGAATCGACACACACCATCTTTTCGTCGACTTCAAAGCTGCATTCGACAGTACGGAAAGGAGTTACCTGTATGCCGCTATGTCTGAATTTGGTATCCCCGCAAAACTAATACGGCTATGTAAGATGACGTTGCTCAACACCAGCAGCGCCGTCAGAATTGGGAAGGACCTCTCCGAGCCGTTTGATACCAAGCGAGGTTTCAGACAGGGTGACTCGCTGTCGTGTGACTTCTTTAACCTGATGTTGGAGAGCATCGTACGAGCCGCAGAACTTAATCGCTCAGGCACAATTTTTTATAAGAGCGTACAATTGCTGGCGTATGCCGATGATATTGACATCATCGGCCTTAACAACCGCGCTGTTAGTTCTGCTTTCTCCAAACTGGATAAAGAGGCAAAGCGAATGGGTTTGGTGGTGAACGAGGACAAAACGAAGTACCTCCTGTCTTCAAACAAACAGTCGGCGCACTCGCGTATCGGCACCCACGTCACTGTTGACAGTTATAATTTTGAGGTTGTAAAAGACTTCGTTTATTTAGGAACCAGCATTAACACCGATAACAATGTCAGCCTTGAAATCCAACGTAGAATCTCTCTTGCCAACAAGTGCTACTTTGGACTAAGTAGGCAATTGAGCAGTAAAGTCCTCTCTCGACGAACAAAATTAACACTCTACAAGACTCTCATCATGCCCGTCCTAACGTATGGCGCAGAAGCTTGGACGATGACAACATCCGATGAAGCGACGCTTGGAGTGTTCGAGAGAAAGATTCTGCGTAAGATTTTTGGACCTTTGCACGTTGGCAACGGCGAATATCGCAGACGATGGAACGATGAGCTGTATGAGCTTTACGACGACATAGGCATAGCGCAGCGAATAAAGATCCAGCGGCTTCGTTGGCTGGGTCATGTCGTCCGAATGGATACAAACGCTCCGGCTTTGAAAGTATTCGATGCGGTACCAGCTGGTGGTAGCAGAGGAAAAGGAAGGCCTCCTTTGCGTTGGAAAGATCAGGTGGAGGAAGGACTTGGCTTCACTGGGCGTGTCCAATTGGCGCCGATTAGCACGAGAAAGAAACGACTGGCGCGCTTTGTTAATCTCGGCCAAAATCGCGTAAGCGGTTATCGCGCCAATTAAGAAGAAGAAGAAAAATCGAAGACAAGCCGAAACACGTGCAAGCAAAGTAGCTGTAAACAATTAACTGAACATTCAAAATGGCCGAACTCGCCGGCATTAGTGAGAGACATGAGTACCAACATATCGCCACAAAAAAATTGAAATTCGAATATACGTAATCTGCGAAAATTCAAAATTCGCGATACTTTCGCGATCACATTAATACACAGACAGTCAAGTTAAGCAAATTAAAACATTTTCACGGAATATCCACTGCGGTCATGCGGGTGTGCCTTTTAGCAGACCGTTATTCGGCTCTGAGCGGATTTGATAGATTCAGCTAATAAGCTGACGTCACTTGGGATGTGTTTACAAAAAACTGAGATTTTGTTGGTGATATACGAAAAGAACCAACCAATGACAACATCGTTGCCATCTGAACAACGACTGACTGGACGCGCGTGTGTATTCATGTGCAATGATTGTGCAAATTTCGGCTGGCAATAGGATTGTGTCAGTGACATGCGCAAAAAATCAACACAATTTTCGCTCATGTTGATTCGTTGCTATTTGAGCAACGATTGATTGAACGAATTCGACAGCCGAAGTTCCCTGCACAATTTTCTTACTCACCATGGTTAAAGAGAAAACCTAGCAAACCTACCATCCTTGCTGTGGTATAGATGGGGAAAGGTGGTGGTAGGTAGTTACTGCACTGCGATTTCGTGCGATTTGGTCGATTGTGCTTGGCCGCGAACCTATAATTGAAGGCTTCCAATGAATTTTTGCATTGAGAAGCCTTCATTAAAGAACCATCTGCCGTTCTGAACGGCATAACGGTGTTCTGAACGGCGTCCCTCCATTTGTGGAAAAGCATCAATTCGCACATCACACTAGTACTGATGGTAGGTAAGTTGTACCAGAAAACATGTTTTTCATTTTCGTTAGTTTCCCGACTAATCAGAAGAAAATATAGTTAATCTGCTGCACTGTTACAATTTGTATTGGTTCATAGGCCTCCATTTATTTCAATATTTGGGCAGGAATTAAAACAGGTAATTCGCCATCGCCATTTCGAACTATATTAGTTAAATATATTTGAAAAAAAAAATTAAAAACGTTGGTTGCATTATTTTAAAATTTTTTCAAGAGAATATTTTTTTTTTTTTTTTTTCAAAACAAACTTTACTTTCTAAACAAAAATTCACCTACTTACTATTTTTTAGTGTTATGTTAATATTATACCATTTTGGTATAATATTGCCGAAATCAAAATTACGGAGTTTTCCACTCGAGGCCAGTATTTTGCAAATGGAAAAGTTAAATGCAACAGTGCGCAAGTAAATATTTGGTTGGGTTAGGTTACAGCGGTTGTCATTCTCCATGGAGGGTGTAGTATGGATTTAAGCCGGAGGTCTATTATGATACCACTTTTTTGCGTTCAATCTAATTCCCAATGAGGGGAAGCGACTTCATCACCATAATAAGCGATTACATTTTTGTTTGTCAATTCACCTATTTTTACTCACACAATTTTGCTTTGGATGGCCTAATATTTTATTCTTTCATTCTTGGCACCAACTACTGGAGTAATGGAATGTCGGTCTAGATTGATGAGGGCCCTAGTTCCTTTTTCATTGATTCTAGGCCAGATCTGTGTTTTTTATCATAAGTGGGCTCTGAGATCCATCTACTGTGGGCTTGCGTGATGTAGACAGACTTGATCCAGAGTTTGCTTTATTAGTTGAGGATTAAGTGGTACCCAGGTACTGGCACGCAGATAACATTCTGGTGCACCGCTTAACTAGCTCATTAGCTACTCTAATACAATCAATTGCTATTTTCTTCTTCTTCTTAATTAGCGCTATAACCGCTTATGTGATTTTGGCCGAGTTTAACAAAGCGCGCCAGTCGTTTCTTTCTCGTGCTAATCGGCGCCAATTGGACACGCCCAGTGAAGCCAAGTCCTTCCTCCACCTGATCTTTCCAACGCAAAGGAGGCCTTCCTTTTCCTCTGCTACCACCAGCTGGTACCGCATCGAATACTTTCAGAGCCGGAGCGTTTGTATCCATTCGGACAACATGACCCAGCCAAAGTAGTCGCTGGATCTTTATTCGCTGCGCTATGTCTATGCCGTCGTAAAGCTCATACAGCTCATCGTTCCATCGCCTGCGATATTCGCCGCTGCCAACGTGCAAAGGTGCAAAACTCTTGCGCAGAATCTTTCTCTCAAACACTCCAAGCGTCGTCCAAGCTTCTGCGCCATACGTTAGGACGGGCATGATGAGAGCCTTGTAGAGTGTTAGTTTAGTTCGTCAAGAGAGGACTTTACTGCTCAGTTGCCTCTTAGTCCAAAGTATCACTTGTTGGCAAGAGAGATTCTACGTTGGATTTCAAGGCTGACATTGTTATGGGTGTTAATGCTGGTTCGTAAATACACGTAGTCTTTTACAACCTCAAAATTATAACTGTCAACAGTGATGTGTTTGCCGATACGCGAGTGCGCCGACTGTTTGTTTGAAGACAGGAGGTACTTCGTTTTGTCCTCGTTCACCACCAAACCCATTCGCTTTGCCTCTTTATCCAGTTTGGAGAAGGCAGAACTAACAGCACGGTTGTTAAGGCCGATGATGTCAATATCATCAGCATACACCAGCAATTGTACGCTCTTATAAAAAATTGTGCCTGAGCGATTAAGTTCTGCGGCTCGTACGATGCTCTCCAACATCATTTAAAGAAGTCACACGACAGCGAGTCACCCTGTCTGAAACCTCGTTTGTTATCAAACGACTCGAAGAGGTCCTTCCCAATTCTGACGGCGCTGCTGGTGTTGAGCAACGTCACCTTGCATAGCCGTATTATTTTTGCGGGGATATCAAATTCAGACATCGCGGCATACAGACAACTCCTTTTCGTACTGTCGAATGCAGCTTTGAAGCCGACAAAAAGATGGCGTGTGTCGAATCTGCTTTCGTGGGTCTTTTCCAAGATTTGGCGTATTGTGAATATTTGGTCGATGGTAGACTTTCCAGGTCTGAAGCCACACTGATAAGGTCCAATCAGTTGGTTGACGGTGGGCTTCAGCCTTTCACACAATACGCTCGCTAGAACCTTATAGGCGATATTTAGAAGACTAATCCCGCGGTAATTGGCACAAATTGCAGGATCACCCTTCTTATGGATTGGGCAGAGCACACTTAAATTCCAATCGGCAGGCATGCTTTCATCCGACCATATTATGCATAGGAGCTGATGCATGCACCTTACCAGCTCCTCGCCGCCATGTTTGAATAGCTCAGCCGGCAGACCGTCGGCGCCCGCAGCTTTGTTGTTCTTTAACCGCGTTATGGCTATTCTCACCTCGTCAAGATCGGGTAGCGGAACGACAATTCCGTCGTCACCGAGTGGGGTATCGGGATCTTCACATTCTCTGTGACATGCGCAGCTGTCACTGTTTAACAGGTTCGAGAAGTGTTCCCTCCATACTTACTTTTATTTACATAGTTTTTTGAATGTACCGAAATAATGCCATCCACGATGAGAGCGTTGAAATATTGGTACAGTTCTTTCTTTTTTTAAATACTTACAGCGCGATCCCACAAAATAATTTTCGCAACATACGACAGCCTTCGAAACTTTGGTCGAATATGATGGGCGAGATAATTTTTTATTCAGTATTCAGTATTATATCCAATCCAATTTGATTAGGTATTTAGAATCCTTTATTTTTAAAATACCAAGTCAACTGAGATAACTTTCATAAACTATGCAATATTGTTGCATAACTCCTTGCAGAAAAATCACTAATGAAGTTCAAGTTAGACGCATTTACAACTTAAGAGTCCACTACTAACTCACTAACTTGTTTAAGATATCGCACCCTAAATACAAAAGGGTCACAACTCAAAATTTTCCAAAACTGAGTTTTTTGCAAAAATTAATTCAGAGTACACATTTCTAACTGCTGCAAATATTTGGTTCACATAACTATCTTCTTTAACTGGAAAAATACAGGTATGTCTATTTTTATGTCAAGTGTGTTACTTTTGCACGATCAACTAAAGAGAATTATTTTTAGTTGCGTTAATGGGCTCAAGAACAGCTGATTACTTTTATTACACATAAAGAGTTTTATTTTGAGTTCTGCCTCTATAACTGTAAAAAGTGATAAATTTCGTGGTATATTATTTTGCATTGTGCCTCTTTAGTTGTGAAAAGTGAGTTCAATTAGGTTAGGAAACTTATAAAATTAAAACATTTTATCAGTTAAAAAGGCACAACTTAAGATAATATCACTAGTTAATCGAAAAAAATTCAGTTAAAGAGTCATAAATCAAAATTTTGTTTTATTTTCGCAAACATAATATAATATAAAATTGAAAAAAATATAGTAGAACTTTCTTCAATGTTGTATATTTTCATGATGGAACAATATTTTCTTTAAATATTACAATAATTTTTACATAAAGCGTTTTTCGTCTCTCCTAAAAATCTTAGTATTTTGAGTTGTGACCCTTTTGTATTTAGGGTGCGATATGTACATATACCGTATACATCATTTCTTTTTTCACTCATTGTACATTTTAACAGCACAACAACTCAAAACTAATTCCAATTGAATTTTCCTACAATTTATTCAGGGACACAATGGCACTGTGCTTTCCGTTGCCTGGTCGGCCACTGATAAGTATCTTATATCGGGTGGCGCAGAGGGCGCCATCTATCAGTGGGATGTCGAGACTGGTGCACGTGTCCAGGAGATTGTACAAAAAGGCACCGAATACCGTTCCGTTTGTTGCACCTTCAACGAGCCACTCTCTATCTATGCTGCGACCAACTTTGGTGTGCTACGAGAATTCCATAATTCGGAGGTCGTGCGCGAAATTGTTGTACCCTCCAAGGTGCGCACGCCACTCACAGATATGTGTTTGTCACGTTCGGATCTCATTATGTTTGTTGGCAATGAAGATGGTGACTTATTCAACATTCAACTGCCGTTCATGGATGCTGGTGGCGCCTCTTGTACACTGTTTCGCTTCTTTACCACCCAAATTAATAAACTCTTCTTCTCGTATGATGGCACTTTGCTATTGGCAATCTCCAAGAATGGCACATTGGCCATTTGGGCGATGGATAATATTGAAGGCAAAGTAGCACCAATGGATGCAGATTTGATGCGTAGCCAAGAAGTGCTCATACCACGTAGTATATTGTCCGAGAAGAATGAGCAGATAGCGAATTTGGAAATTCGTTTGCGGCAGCAGGCTGAAGAGTTTCAATATCAGCTAAGCCAGAATGAGATATTTGATGGAGAGCAGCTGGCCGAGGTGCATCGTAGTTATTGTCAGGCGCTTGAGGAATTAAAGAATAAAAACAATGAAATCGAGCAAAAACACACCGAGGAGATGAATCAGATCACTTACCAAATAAATGATATACGGGATGAGCATAGGAAGCATCTTGATAATCTGGCCAACCAGTATTCGGAGCGCATGTTGGTCGAATACCAAAAGTTCAGCAATTTGCGCGAGAGTATGCTCACGCTACGCGATAGTTATGAGAGTAAGTTGAAGAGCTCAGCCGGTATACTGCAGGATACGGTCGAGGGATTGGAAACGGACTACAAGCGACAACTGGATGAACGCAAAGAGTTGATACGCGAACTTATGAAGGAAATGCAAGACAAAAAGATCGAATTCTTTAAGTATTGTCGTGAAGTGGAAGAAGAGAATGACCGAAACATGGTGGATATGCAATTGCAGTACGAGAATAAGTTGAATAACGAACAGAATGCAACTCAATTATGGCGTGGCAAGTCTGGTATTTTAGATAAGAGATATCAAACTCTAAGTAAAGATATCGAGAAATTGCTCGAAGAGGTGGAAACATTAAAGGAAGAGCACACTAAGTCACAAAAGAATATTGGACACTTAACACGCTCTATCGATGACTTAATGAAAGACATTTCAGATCGTGATTATGCCATCAATGCCAAAGAGAAGCGCATACAGGAGCTATTGCACAAGAATCAAGAATTGGACAAATACAAGCAAGTGCTGTCGCATAAAATCGCCGAGCTGAAGGCTCAGATTGAACCGCGTGAGTTTCAAATCAACGACAAGCGTAAGCATATACTCGAAATGGAAAACGAACTGGAGGGTTTGAATCAGAATAATATACAATTGGAGTTGCAGCTGAAAGAGCTGAAGGACAAGTATCTAAGCAATGTAGCGGAGATGAAGGTGGAACGGCATCGATCGCGGGCTGCTCGAGAATGTGTCACAAGTATTTGCAGCGAGATCTATCATGTAGCTGCATTCGTAGATAGTCCAAAGCAACTACAAGTAAAAGTGAAAGAATTATTTCAACGTCATGCCAGCGATGATGAGCTCAAACGTCATATATCATTGGATGCTGAGGTTCGAGACGAATTCCAACGGCAACGCGGACAAATTGAGCGCGTTTTGAAAATTCAAAGAAATCGACGGACTGAAGACGAAGCAAAGAAGTATCAGAAGCTCTTTAAGGAAAATGTGGTTCTGGTTGATGAAGTCGATCGATTGCGCGAAGAGAATGCACACTTGCGCCATCGTGTGAAAAAGGATTTAGCAAAACAAAAGTTAACAAGAAAATCTTAGTTCGTTACCCCCTAAACTTGATCTCTTGAAAATACATACACATACATTTACATATTTTTGGAAACAAAAAAAATAAATTTTTTGGTTGTTATAAAATAAAAATAAAATATTGAAAATTTGCGCCACATACTATATAAGATTGGTGCGTGACTATCATACGGTAGTGCCCAGGTTAGAATTTCCGGACATGAAACTCCAAATGGTAGACAAAGTTTTTTTTAACAGCGGTCGCCCCCGGCAGACAATGGCATACCTCCGAGTGTATTTCTGCCATGAAAATGCTTCTCAAAAAACCATCTGCCGTTCGAGGGCGGCATACAACTGTAGATCCCCTCATTTGTGGTAAAAAATTAAGGCGCACACCATAAATAGGAGGAGGAGTTATTTAAATTAAGTAAATTTATTGGCTGTCTTACTTTATAGGCTCGTCACAATGGGTCTGTTTCGTCCGTTGCGGCAACGAATTTGACTAACAGCAAAATATATTATTTTTATTTGAGTCGAAGGCGCCACTTACGTGCCGTACGCCATGCCGGAACGCACAAAAACTGGCTACTTTCTACTTTTGCCGTACGACAAGTGCGACGGAAATGACAATTGTTTAATACTGCTTTACTTCCAATCCGTAATTAAAAAGAGATTTCTCTCCCAAAATCTGAGATTATAAAATAATCCTAGATAATAACCATACTTTTTGACATACAACCCTGTGTTTTCTGTGCAATAGATTATTATTTTTACGCGTGTAAGGAAAAACGTCGAAGTAAAAACTAAATCAAATGGATGCCGGCAAAGAAAACAGGTGTGTAGCCATAATTCTAACAAAATGTTTGTTAGGTATTATGAACTATGCATTCATATAACAGAAAAAAGCGTGTGTCCATAAGGGTGTCCTCTTATTACTTATTATAAAATGTAATATCGAATGCGTGTTGCTGCCATAAACCTCAGTAAACGTTTACGGATTTCCTGTAACTGTTCATTATTAGCAGCCAATTGCGCAATTAAATTAGATGTTCCTTCTCCGTGTCTTTTCTTCATAACGTTTATAATAATTAAACAAACCAAAAATACCGAAAATTTCCACAAAAAAAATTGTTATGAAGCAAAACCATTCACAACAGTATTGACAGCTGACGGTCAAATTTGCAGGTAATCTGCCATATGTGAACGAGTAGATTTAGTTTGTGGATTTATCGGTGATTAATGCATATGTGAACGTACGTTAAAGAACAATTTTGTATCGCGCGAGTTTTTATCGTATGTGTTGTTTATTATAACTAATTAAATGCAGAAAATAAATGGGATTTAATTGAGTTGAGTTGTCCTGAAAAATTAATGAGCGCCTGGATCTCGAAGTTAAGGTCGGACTCCCTGTCTGTGACTACCATAAATTCTATTAAAACCCTCTTTTGCTTCAATAAGCATTATGTAATTTAAAATATATTTCACAACCAACAACAACCTCTTTATACACAACGAAATATAATATTTTCTTTCCCGACAAAAACTTCTGTTTTTCTTCTTTGTTTATATCGGGCAATACTTTTATTTTGGCACGAAGCGACGTTCTATACGTCAATCTCATTGCAGCAATGAACGGAACGGAAGTACTGCGATAGGCCTATTAGAAATCATACTCTATTGTGAATTATTTATTCACCTCTTCTATGAGGAAGCATAACTAAAACTGCTGATTTCTGTTATTTTCTAAGATGAAGTACTGGAAAAAATTGTAAACTCACGATCGCAGGTCAACAATGTTACCGGGTGTTGGAATTTTCGGGACTGGCGCTATTACTAAGGTGCTAGTTCCCCTACTTCGGGAAAAAGGTTTCGATATAAAAGCCATATGGGGTCCTTTGAAAGAGGCCGAGTCTGTTGCCCAGTCGCAGAAAATTGCATTCTTCACTAACAAAATCGATGATGTGCTACTTCGTAAAGATGTTGACTTGGTATTTATAGTTTGCCAACCCTTTCAACATGCAGAAATATCCAAAAAAGCGTTAGGAATTGGGAAACATGTTGTATGTGATCGACCAATGGGGCTTCATCAAGCAGATGCCTTAAAGATGGTGCACGCTTCACAATACTATCCGCGTCTGATAACTTTGGTCAATTACTCACTCCGATTTCTTCCTGCGTTTACTCACATGAAACGATGCCTGCAAGAGGAACTTATTGGACCGATGAATGAGATTTCACTAGTCGATATACGAGTGCAATTGGGTACGCTGTTTCCCGAGAAGTTCGATTGGATGTGCGACGCTGCTATGGGTGGCGGAGCATTAAATTTGGTGGGTAGTCACGTTATCGACTTGGTCAGCTACCTATTGCAGCAACATGCAGTTCGTGTACACGGATTGGTCCGTTCGTATACCAAGACGACGTCAGCTGTTAATGGCATACGACAAATTTCAGCGCCTGATTTCTGTACATTTCAAATGGAGTTAGCTGGCGGGGGCGCTCTCGTCACTGTTTCGCTGCACAGCCACACCGTTCCAGCGAAGGCTTTTTCGCAAGAGGTTCTGATTTGCGGTAGCAAAGGTCACTTAGTTGTTCGTGGTGGAGATCTATTTGTATTTAAAAACAAAGCCGAGCCACCACAGCTAAAAGAAGAAGCTGTTTATGTTGATGTGCAAGACTTGCACTTTGCCACCTCGGAGTCTATGCTGCCACGACCTTATATCAAGGGTTTGTGCAAGATGGTAGGTGCACTAAAAGAGGCTTTCGCTGATAAGGATGCTTCATGGGTGAAAGAGCCCGTGCAGGCCGCTGCTACATTCGAGGATGGCTTATATGTACAAGCGGTGCTAGATGCAATTCGTAAGTCAAGCGAAACAAAATCTTGGCAAAGGGTTAGAATTACACCAGAAACGCCGTCGAATCATGAACAGATAATGACTTTTGCACGGATGTCAACGATGTGAAATTTCACAGTAAATTTCCTGATCGTAATACTAGTTGGGAACTGGGCATTTTGATAGATTAATACGCAAAACTCATAACAAATATTTTAATTCCTTACACCAAGATTGCTAAGTAATGCTTACACCTATTTGTTCAGATTTATGAAGTGAATAATCTGGCAATCAGGATTTTTTATAGTACTATGTAATATTTTAAATAATTCCTATTGGCTATTAGTGGTTAAAAATGCACTTTAATTGGTTTTCTATCTTTATAAAGTTGAATCCATTATACGTAAAAACTACTTGTTTGATTTCCGCATTATTTTTTTTTTTTATAAAATCTTTATGCATATTTAAACAAAGTAACTTAGGTATTAGTTTAAAGAATAAAAACAAATATCGAAAATGTAATAAAAGCGGATTCAATACCAATACTTATTTATTTACATTCACGCCTCCACAAGCACCTTTTTGTGTTCATCCGATACGGTCTTTTTTGGTTTTTTGGTCGAGACCTTATCAGAAGTAACAGAGGTATCGTCCTCCGTCACAACCGTGTCTGGTTCGGGTAAATTTTCCGTCGGCACCTCGGGTAACTTACTAGCCTCCTCTTCCGCCTCGAGTGCCTCCAATTCAGCCAATACATTATCTTCATCTTCGGGGCTAAGTGCACCCGAAAGTATGGCGTCTATTTCTTGTTGCTTTTCCACGCCTTCCCTCGTTTCATCCATGATCTTTTCTATTTCATTAACATCCATGAGGTCATGCACCTTTTTAAGTGCTGCATTACCCTGTTTCAAGCCCTCAATTACTTGTAATTCCACTTGAGCAAACTCTAAATCAGCAGTCATTTTTTCTAGATTTTCCAATTGCTTATCCGCATTGATCAACTGTGTTTCCTGAAATTTTTTCTTCCGGAGTAAGAGTTTCGCACGTCTAAAACATAAAACACCAATAAAATGGAAATTTCAGGTATCGTTGTTCTACTTACTCTCGACGCCCGGTTTGAAGGCATTTTTTAGCTAATTCTCGGTCTTTTTCAAGTTGCAATTCTATTCGCTTCTGATATTGCTTTAGTTTATCTCGCTGTTGCTTCAGTCGCTGAAAAAAGAAGTGAAAGAAGAGAAGCCTTTGTTAAGCAATAGGGGGAACTTTTCAAAGGCCTCTTAGACGCAGTCACTCACCAGCACCGCCTTATCGTGTTCCGAAACACGGCTTTGCTTTTTTCCTTTGGAAAATAGTGATCCCATCGTAAAAAAATACCTAATTTCTTATTTTCTATTTCTACAAAATATACTAATAGAAAAGTCAAAACAAATAAAACCTGCTTCTTTTCAATTCAAACCATTCACAATAGCGCAAAATATTTGCGCACAAATTTATTCTCAGCTGACATCGAGTGCTAAAATATGATAAGGAAAAATTTCGTGGATAAAAAAAGAAACGTACGAACTGTTGATTACTGTGACGAAATTCGTACCTTAAAATTGTGCTTCAATTTGTGTTCTGTTAAAGCGAATAAAGAAGGAAGCGGCTTCAGTAAACTGCCCATTTATTTTTGGCGAACTTAACGAATAAGTGACTTCAGTACATAAAATAATCATACCTGTGTATGCAAATGGATGCGCGTGCAAATAAATGTGCACCAATTTTTATGTATAATCTTGGCTTTTTACTGACTCTCGTTTATTCTTCCTATTCGTAAAAAGATAAATTTACGGTCTTAGGTGAATTCCACTGATATAGATATTTTATACTTTGCTTCAAAAGCACAAATTGAATTGTGACCTATTTAATTTGTGTTATTTTACATTTACTATTTTTAAATTATAAGTAAGGGAATGTTGTCATTTTCATTTTTTATTCTATTCTTATTTTTTATATTATATTTCTTTTGATGTGGCATCACTGGTATCAAGTTTTAAGAAATGCAACTTGTTACGTTGGCATAGTAACGCGATGTTGAGAAGGTGTTATCTACGGGGAAGGTTTTCACCTGTCTGCACGCGCCGGGTGCAGCAGTTTGCTTTAAGAAATTTTAGCAAAATGGTAAGTTAAAAGCTTTGATTTAATTTGTGTTTTCTTGTTGATGAACTTGCATGTTCTTGGCAGACTTCGGACCAGGTCAAGGTACAGGTACAACAAGGTGTTGTTGTTGGGCGGGAAAATATTCTACCGAATGGTGAACCATATTATAGCTTTCAGGGAGTACCATATGCAGTGCCTCCGCTCGGCAATTTGCGCTTCAGGGTAATTACTTGTTAACTAATTAAAACAAATTAATATTTGGTTTTATATAATACTTCTCTTTTCAGTCACCTGTGCCTTTGGAACGTTTTGATACACCTCAACTAGATTGTACACGCGAGAGAAAGCCATGCCACCAACGAGAACCCCTGACAAATGATGTTGTGGGCTCGGAGGATTGTCTGCATCTCAACGTATATGCTCCCGCGAAACGTACAGAGAAGCCACTACCAGTTATGGTGTGGATACATGGTGGGGGGTTTTTCTTTGGTTCCTGCAAAAAGTAAGTGTATGAGGACTGAAATGGTAACTTATTTCATTTAAAATCTGATAGTATCCGTCGTTATAACTATTTACAGCACATTGCCATTAAGTTTAGTTAGTGAGGATGTAATTGTAGTCACACTAAATTATCGTTTAGGTGCTTGGGGATTTTTGTGTCTGCCCGAGGAAGGGATTTTCGGAAATGCGGGTCTGAAAGATCAGGTAAATCTAAAATATAACATAATATTTCTTCCATACATTTGATGCTCATAACTTTTTGTCTACAGCGTCTAGCACTGCATTGGGTTCATGATAACATCGCTCACTTTAATGGCGATCCCGATAATGTTACTTTGTTCGGAGAAAGCGCTGGCGCTGCATGCGTTCATTTGCACACAATGGCTACTCACGCGCACACATTATTTCATAAAGCGATTATGCAAAGTGGCACCGCTAATATGGAGTGGGTTTTCCAGCAAAATCCCGAGCAAAAAGTGCGTCGATTTTGTGAATTGCTCGGCTGTCAATCACGCAATACACAAGAAATGCTAAATTTTTTACAATCTAAGGAAAAGGTTACCGCATTGGATGTTCTTGTTAATACATTTCCCGTACTTTCACCTGATGAACGTCGTCGTGGTCTACCAATCACATTTAGACCTGTCATTGAGGATTCAAGCAGTTCTGATAAATTCATTAGCATGCCAGTAATGGAACGAATGCGCCAAACAGACACTTTGGCAATGCCAACTATTATGGGATACAATTCAGCTGAAGGCATTTTAATGCTGATAAATGCGGTACGTAAAATCGAAGAAATAAATCAAGATTTGACGCGCTTTGTGCCACGCAACATACCTCTGCCTATTGATCACAAAGAAATGCATTCGTTGGCAGAAAAATTACGCACCTTTTACTTTAATGGCCACAAAATTACACATGAGATGTTCGATGCTATGACTAACTTACTCACTGACTACCACTTCATGGTGGACCTGCGAGTGGCTGTGAAGTTGCAGCTGCAATATCAGCCACGCGCACCCATCTACTTCTATCGGTATGACTATTGTGGCGGACGGGATCTATATAAGCGGTTTTTCCGTTTAGAACACATACCTGGCGCGTGCCATGCAGACGAATTACATTACCTTTTTCAAGCACCTGGTGTAAATCCCAGGAAATTTGAAGAAAGCGATAGGTTAAATGTTGAACGCCTTAGCGCAATGTGGGCTAACTTTGCTCGCCATGGTGACCCCACTCCACCAGAAAGCGTGGTTGCGAAAGAGTTGGGCTTTACTTGGACACCGTTAAGAAAAACTGATGGGGAGGACTTTGGTTTGGACTGCTTAACTATTAACCGAGATTGTAGGATGCAACGTGACCCCGACAGGGATCGTATGGAATTCTGGGAGGAAATATATCGCAATTACCCACCGTTGGATTATTCACGCCTTAGTGCAAAGTTATGATAACGAGAAACATAATAAATGGTTTTTAAACCAATTAGCCTTGCGGACAATTTTATAAGTAAAGATACATAGTGCTGGCACTAAAAATACTTGTGTAATTGATTTGATTTCTGCATAGAGTGCAATTTTGTTATTCGTGTATATATGTACATATATGTTTGTATATGTAGGGTTCATACTTTTTATTGCTTTTATTGTGTTTTGTTATTTTAAATGTGCTAAATTTGAAATTTTAAGATTTTCAAGGGGTTGAATCGATTCAAATCTATTCAAGGTGGTATCGGTAGAACAGCCGATTGAATATTTATTTGTCTTGTCTTTATTTACATTTTGTTTGTTTCCATTTCAATTTGAAAACTGTAAAATTATGTTAGCATATTTTTGGGTAAATTAATTTTTAATAAAAAGAAAGTGTGTTTTGGAACGGGAATGAAAGCGATTGTAAGCAACTTTGTGCACAATTTTCCATTCAGCCGTACTAATAGACTCGTATAGATGGTAATGTAGCGATATATGCACCTCATCAAATTCCTCAAGTCATTTTGCGAATAATTGCCGTGGGCTCCACTGGCTGCGGCATCTCTTCATATGTATATTTGCTTCCATGTGCATTTATAAAAAAATTACAGTAGAGCATTTAAAGCTGATTCACGATATTTTTTGGATTTTCGATCCAATCATCAACAAACAACACAGCGAATTCTTCCGCCTTAGAAATTATCACCTTGTTTTGACAATTAATTTTGGTTTTGCACTATTGCTGTCACCTTGAATAGATTCACCATTTTTAATTACATGTTAAGTTGTTCTAATATTTTTAGACCTAATGTAAATTAGTTTTTATTATTTAAAGTAAAGGTAAAAATTTTATTTAAAAAATAATTTTGCGACCTCTGTATATGCGTAGAGAATAAATTTATAAAAAATAATGATTTAAGGCGGCCGCAGCCGAATTGGTTGGTGCCTAACTACCACTCGGCAGTGCCTTAGTTCGAATCTCCGTGCATGAACAATAAATAATAGAAAACGTCTTTTGTAATAGCGGTCGCCCTTCGCCAGGCAATGACAAAAATCCGAGTGTATTTCTGCTATGAAAAAAGCTCATCATAAAAAACCATTTGCCGTTTGGAATCGGCTTAAAACTGTAGGCTTCTCCGTTTGTGAAACAACATCAAGACGCAAACCACATATAGGAGGAGAAGCTCGGCCAACCACCCAACGCAAGTGTTCGCGCCAATTATTTATTTTTTATTTACGCAGTTACGCTTTTCTACTGTAACAAGAGACTTTAATTACAAAAAAATATGTTAGAAATGTTCTTTTTATTCAAAATCAAAAACTTAGCCGCATATCGAAACTATCTTAATGGATTTTATATGAAACCGCCAAAAATATTTTGCAACATTAAAAAGAAATATATTTTTTTATGTTTTTATGTTTTTAAAATACCGAAATTTTCTGAATATATTGAAAAAAATCCATAATATTTAAGCTTTCGTTAAAATTCAACCAAAATTAAATTCAAGCGCCGTAAAAGCAGTTTGAAAAATAGTAACAAAATATTTCGAGAATTTCTATTTTTATATTTAAACGAGATTTCATATTGAAAAAATTTCACGATTTCACGTTGAAAAATTTTAGTTGTTGTTGTTGTTGTAGCAGCATAAACATTCCCCATGCTTGCATACGGGGAATGCTGCTGGAGTGACAGTCCTTGGCCGGATACGAATCCGGGTCGTTTCGGTAACGTAGAACCGGCTGGCGTGGAAACGAAAAAATGTAGTCATTTATTTATTTCGTGGAGTTGTACTATAGAATTTTTCATCAAAATCAATTTTTTAAGTCTCGAGATTTTGAAACATAAACGAAAGATTGAAAATTTGTATTGGTATTTTCTGTGTTCAATATCTCAAGAATTAAGCGGGCTTACATTTCATTCCACCTAAATTATTTCTACAACAATTGGACGTCACGGTGGCGGGTCTCAAAAACAGCAAACGGCAATATCCCACGGCGTTCCCACGGCAGTCGGTTCTACGTAAACGGAACGACCCGGATTTATATCCGGCCGAGGACTGCCACTTCAGCAGCATTCCCAGCATATGTACGTGGATTGTTTATGCTGCTACAACAACAACATCCCTGATTTTACTGTTGCAAAAAAAAAAATCAGTAGGGATTCGCAATTTTCTCTGAAAATCGAAAGTCAGCTTGGCAGCATTCCATTTAAATATTGTTTTAAAAACAAGAATGCTATTATAAAGTTAGCGAACAGACCTAATGCCTATCATACCGTGTGCACACAGGGAAACAACGCTTATCTATAGAAGGTGGAGTGATTAGATTACTTGATTTCCTCTTCTTCCATTCGCCTTTCAGAGAACGTTAATGAATAGAGAAGTCTTAATGACTGGAAAGTGTTCATTTTCGAGGGGTACTCGTCTCGCGAAGACAATTCACCATAGACAGATTTTTCAACAAAAATTAACAGTGAGGGGCTGAATTATGTAAATTTAGCAGCAGTCGATAAGAATTTGTTGGTGATTAGAAGCAAAGAATGTTAGGTAGCTTTTTAATATGACCTATATATTTGAATTTCTCCAAATCATCCAAATTATGTACATATGTTATGTCTGTCTGTCTGGTGTCTGTAAAACTTTGTTGAATTACCTTCAACTGAATCAAAATCCTCTATAGCAAACGCTTCATTACCAGGCGCACAGGAAGATGGCATATGCAAATGTAAATTTGTGAATTTATATACATTTGTGAATTTATATACATTTGCGCATATGTATATGCTGTGTGTATGTGTGCTCACCAGCCACAGCTCAAGATAAAACGGTAAAACTTCGCAAGAAATCCAGCGCGCACTCATGGCGCAGCGCACATTCATTGGCACAGCATTGTATGTACAGTAAGCTTGAAATGTTACAGGCATCTTCAAATGCTCTGATTTCAGAGTAAGTTTCTAACTGCAGATATATGCATATGTTTTGTGCACTTTTTATCATTGAAAAACTACATACGTAAAGTAATCTACTAATTAACTATTTGCCTACTATCAGTTAACATAAAATAATTGTTTCCAAATTTTATCTTAGTACATTTTAATACTGAATCAGACCTTTTTTTTAAGCTACTTGTTTTCTTCTGCAACTTACTGTATGCTCATGCGCGCACTTGACGCACATCAGCTGCGGCTGTCGAGCATTTAGAACGACATATTTACATACATATATTTTTGCATACATATGTACGATGCCGCGGGCACTCGACTTGACAAAAATTGAAGATTTATCAAATATTGGCAAATAATTCTTCGCGAAATATTCCAATATTGACTAATTTCAAATTGTCGAGAAAATTGGCATATGGGCGGCTCGTTTTATGAATGAAAGTTCTTGCTCTTAGAACTATGAGCTCGAATTTATCAATGAATTTTTTGAAGATGAGTTTTTGTTGCACAGAACAATAGTTGAAACTGTTCGGCGCCGCCGCGACTGTTCAGCGCTATGGCAACTAGAATGATGGCCGCTACGCCTGCGTCTATGACTGCATTTTGTTCTTGTAGTCGCTGGGCATAGAATTTTAGCTTTGAACGACATACGCATTTTGAGGAATAAAGCGAATGCCCTGTGTGTGCGGTTGTATGTACATGCATATGTGTATATTAATAAGCATTGTTTTGCTTGAATTCAATATTTATATTTGCATATGCCATCTTCCTGTGTGCCTGGTAATGAAGCGTTTTGTATACAGAATTTATTGATTGATCAATTGAATGTACATAGATAGATATAGTTAGGGCATCAAGTGTGCATATACGCACATGCACATACGTCGATGCATATGCAGAAGAAGTTCTTTTAGCATTTGCAGGAATTCGATAATTCGAATATTTACTCCCTAATTATTGCATGAAATATGATAAGGCGAGGCTCGTGAGGTAGGTCATGTTGCTTCAGTGCATACATATGTATGCGTGCAACACTATATTTATTAAAGATGCAATAGAACTTAGTTGTCCCATATATGTATGCAAATACGTTTCTTTGAAGTTTTATTTTATTTATTTTAAATTTCAAAGTTTGGTACTATCTATAAAATGCATACATATATGAATTATTCCCTGTAATATACATAGGTAAATTTAAAAAACTCTCGTTTGGCACAGGACCAAAAAATGCATATTCAAATGCACATAAATATGATAAGGCAATGCGTCGTGAGGTAGGTCATTGTTGCTGCAGTGCGTGTGCACATACATACATTTCTAGCACTATAAGAATTGAAGATGCCGTTGAACTTTTGCACAAATATAACTAACAAAATATATGTATATATACATATATTGACATACATATATGTACATATATTCATCAATATACCAATATGCTCTTTGAATTTTTGTCTAAAATTAATTTCGACTCGAAAAATCAGTAAAAATTTTCATCAAATTTACTAAAACTCACACAACAAAATATGTGCATTAAAGTTACTTTGATTTTAAATATAGGATTTTGGTTGTATTTGTTTGAAAATATAAATTGAATAAATTTTCGTTTATCAAGGGAACATAAAAATGCACAAGCAAATGCCTTGCAAAATGCCGTCGGCATTTGTCAATTTGATTTCATACAGAAACCAAAAACTGAGCAGAGCCAATGTACTTGTACATAATTCACTGTAATCAGGTCTGTTAAGAACTTCCCCGCTGTCGAGTTAAGCGAGGTGAAATAGTGTTCGCGGTTTCACTTCATTTTTGACAATTCACACTATTCGTAGCTCGTGAGAATTCTCTATATTTAACGTTCTCTGAAAAATGTTGCAGAGAACGTTAATGAATAGAGAAGTCTTAATGACTGGAAAGTGTTCATTTTCGAGGGGTACTCGTCTCGCGAAGACAATTCACCATAGACAGATTTTTCAACAAAAATTAACAGTGAGGGGCTGAATTATGTAAATTTAGCAGCAGTCGATAAGAATTTGTTGGTGATTAGAAGCAAAGAATGTTAGGTAGCTTTTTAATATGACCTATATATTTGAATTTCTCCAAATCATCCAAATTATGTACATATGTTATGTCTGTCTGTCTGGTGTCTGTAAAACTTTGTTGAATTACCTTCAACTGAATCAAAATCCTCTATAGCAAACGCTTCATTACCAGGCGCACAGGAAGATGGCATATGCAAATGTAAATTTGTGAATTTATATACATTTGTGAATTTATATACATTTGCGCATATGTATATGCTGTGTGTATGTGTGCTCACCAGCCACAGCTCAAGATAAAACGGTAAAACTTCGCAAGAAATCCAGCGCGCACTCATGGCGCAGCGCACATTCATTGGCACAGCATTGTATGTACAGTAAGCTTGAAATGTTACAGGCATCTTCAAATGCTCTGATTTCAGAGTAAGTTTCTAACTGCAGATATATGCATATGTTTTGTGCACTTTTTATCATTGAAAAACTACATACGTAAAGTAATCTACTAATTAACTATTTGCCTACTATCAGTTAACATAAAATAATTGTTTCCAAATTTTATCTTAGTACATTTTAATACTGAATCAGACCTTTTTTTTAAGCTACTTGTTTTCTTCTGCAACTTACTGTATGCTCATGCGCGCACTTGACGCACATCAGCTGCGGCTGTCGAGCATTTAGAACGACATATTTACATACATATATTTTTGCATACATATGTACGATGCCGCGGGCACTCGACTTGACAAAAATTGAAGATTTATCAAATATTGGCAAATAATTCTTCGCGAAATATTCCAATATTGACTAATTTCAAATTGTCGAGAAAATTGGCATATGGGCGGCTCGTTTTATGAATGAAAGTTCTTGCTCTTAGAACTATGAGCTCGAATTTATCAATGAATTTTTTGAAGATGAGTTTTTGTTGCACAGAACAATAGTTGAAACTGTTCGGCGCCGCCGCGACTGTTCAGCGCTATGGCAACTAGAATGATGGCCGCTACGCCTGCGTCTATGACTGCATTTTGTTCTTGTAGTCGCTGGGCATAGAATTTTAGCTTTGAACGACATACGCATTTTGAGGAATAAAGCGAATGCCCTGTGTGTGCGGTTGTATGTACATGCATATGTGTATATTAATAAGCATTGTTTTGCTTGAATTCAATATTTATATTTGCATATGCCATCTTCCTGTGTGCCTGGTAATGAAGCGTTTTGTATACAGAATTTATTGATTGATCAATTGAATGTACATAGATAGATATAGTTAGGGCATCAAGTGTGCATATACGCACATGCACATACGTCGATGCATATGCAGAAGAAGTTCTTTTAGCATTTGCAGGAATTCGATAATTCGAATATTTACTCCCTAATTATTGCATGAAATATGATAAGGCGAGGCTCGTGAGGTAGGTCATGTTGCTTCAGTGCATACATATGTATGCGTGCAACACTATATTTATTAAAGATGCAATAGAACTTAGTTGTCCCATATATGTATGCAAATACGTTTCTTTGAAGTTTTATTTTATTTATTTTAAATTTCAAAGTTTGGTACTATCTATAAAATGCATACATATATGAATTATTCCCTGTAATATACATAGGTAAATTTAAAAAACTCTCGTTTGGCACAGGACCAAAAAATGCATATTCAAATGCACATAAATATGATAAGGCAATGCGTCGTGAGGTAGGTCATTGTTGCTGCAGTGCGTGTGCACATACATACATTTCTAGCACTATAAGAATTGAAGATGCCGTTGAACTTTTGCACAAATATAACTAACAAAATATATGTATATATACATATATTGACATACATATATGTACATATATTCATCAATATACCAATATGCTCTTTGAATTTTTGTCTAAAATTAATTTCGACTCGAAAAATCAGTAAAAATTTTCATCAAATTTACTAAAACTCACACAACAAAATATGTGCATTAAAGTTACTTTGATTTTAAATATAGGATTTTGGTTGTATTTGTTTGAAAATATAAATTGAATAAATTTTCGTTTATCAAGGGAACATAAAAATGCACAAGCAAATGCCTTGCAAAATGCCGTCGGCATTTGTCAATTTGATTTCATACAGAAACCAAAAACTGAGCAGAGCCAATGTACTTGTACATAATTCACTGTAATCAGGTCTGTTAAGAACTTCCCCGCTGTCGAGTTAAGCGAGGTGAAATAGTGTTCGCGGTTTCACTTCATTTTTGACAATTCACACTATTCGTAGCTCGTGAGAATTCTCTATATTTAACGTTCTCTGAATGTTGTTGATAATCAAATGCCACCACCTTGAAGAGAATCGCCTTGCAGGGAAACTTTTGTTGATTCAGCTTTCTGAATTCTCTTATGATGTTGTCCGTGTCGTTCACACAGGGTCACTCCGTTGCTTATAAGGAAATCAATTAACCCTTTCGCGATATTGTTGCCATATGGCAGCAGTAAAGTTTAAAAGGCCGTCAACACTCTCTTGTAAAAAATATCAACTTTTTTGTTAAATATTTTCAAAAATTGAAGTTTAATGGCTAAACAGAAATAAAATAAATAATAACCGCCCATTATATATCGGTAATACAACATTTTTAAAGAAAGCCTTCTGGCATATAGCACTTCACTCTGAAATTTGTATTTTGCATTTTTAGATTTTTGAGGCATTTTGGGCAAATGTGTTCAACAATTTTTGAATAAAGTATATAGAAAAATGTTCAATCTGTCATTTGGCATATAAATATTTTTTCGCTCGCAGCTTTAAAACATTTATGGCAACAAATTTCTCGTAAGGTGTTAACTTGCATTAGATTGCAGAAGAAGTTTATTTGCGATTGAAACCAATACAAAACATTTGTTGCCATATGGCAACATTAAAAAAAAGCACTTAACAAAAATAAAAAAAAAAAAAAAATATTTGTATTGTTATTGGTCCTAAAATAAATACTCAGACAAAAATTTGGATTTTTTGGATGGCGCAATAAAAAGATGTAGCGAAAGGGTTTAAGGTGTTATCAGTAGACCAGTTGATTTGTTTTTTTTTTTGTTTTTTGCCATATTTATTAGGTTGCTAGCTCAAAATGAAATGACGTAAAGCCGTTCCATTCGCCCCATCGTCGAATGCATCTAACTCCAACTGCATGCCGGCCATTCGTCCTTTTATTTTCTATTTTCTTTTATCGTGACATTCTGTACAAAACGTTTTTGTTGGTCTAGTGTCATCATCTTTAATGAATGCGCCATCGTAGCCTGCAATTGTTTTAGTTTTTAGTTTGCAGCCAGCAACAACAATGAAAAGAATGAAAACACAAAGTATGTGCCACTCTATGCCCCTCTTTTTTCCCTAAGTTACGAATTGCTTCAACAAAAGTTGCTCTGTGTGAACGCGGTCTTAGCTGTTCACTAAAATTGTTGGTACATTTTTCAGAGAACGTTAAATATAGAGAATTCTCACGAGCTACGAATAGTGTGAATTGTCAAAAATGAAGTGAAACCGCGAACACTATTTCACCTCGCTTAACTCGACAGCGGGGAAGTTCTTAACAGACCTGATTACAGTGAATTATGTACAAGTACATTGGCTCTGCTCAGTTTTTGGTTTCTGTATGAAATCAAATTGACAAATGCCGACGGCATTTTGCAAGGCATTTGCTTGTGCATTTTTATGTTCCCTTGATAAACGAAAATTTATTCAATTTATATTTTCAAACAAATACAACCAAAATCCTATATTTAAAATCAAAGTAACTTTAATGCACATATTTTGTTGTGTGAGTTTTAGTAAATTTGATGAAAATTTTTACTGATTTTTCGAGTCGAAATTAATTTTAGACAAAAATTCAAAGAGCATATTGGTATATTGATGAATATATGTACATATATGTATGTCAATATATGTATATATACATATATTTTGTTAGTTATATTTGTGCAAAAGTTCAACGGCATCTTCAATTCTTATAGTGCTAGAAATGTATGTATGTGCACACGCACTGCAGCAACAATGACCTACCTCACGACGCATTGCCTTATCATATTTATGTGCATTTGAATATGCATTTTTTGGTCCTGTGCCAAACGAGAGTTTTTTAAATTTACCTATGTATATTACAGGGAATAATTCATATATGTATGCATTTTATAGATAGTACCAAACTTTGAAATTTAAAATAAATAAAATAAAACTTCAAAGAAACGTATTTGCATACATATATGGGACAACTAAGTTCTATTGCATCTTTAATAAATATAGTGTTGCACGCATACATATGTATGCACTGAAGCAACATGACCTACCTCACGAGCCTCGCCTTATCATATTTCATGCAATAATTAGGGAGTAAATATTCGAATTATCGAATTCCTGCAAATGCTAAAAGAACTTCTTCTGCATATGCATCGACGTATGTGCATGTGCGTATATGCACACTTGATGCCCTAACTATATCTATCTATGTACATTCAATTGATCAATCAATAAATTCTGTATACAAAACGCTTCATTACCAGGCACACAGGAAGATGGCATATGCAAATATAAATATTGAATTCAAGCAAAACAATGCTTATTAATATACACATATGCATGTACATACAACCGCACACACAGGGCATTCGCTTTATTCCTCAAAATGCGTATGTCGTTCAAAGCTAAAATTCTATGCCCAGCGACTACAAGAACAAAATGCAGTCATAGACGCAGGCGTAGCGGCCATCATTCTAGTTGCCATAGCGCTGAACAGTCGCGGCGGCGCCGAACAGTTTCAACTATTGTTCTGTGCAACAAAAACTCATCTTCAAAAAATTCATTGATAAATTCGAGCTCATAGTTCTAAGAGCAAGAACTTTCATTCATAAAACGAGCCGCCCATATGCCAATTTTCTCGACAATTTGAAATTAGTCAATATTGGAATATTTCGCGAAGAATTATTTGCCAATATTTGATAAATCTTCAATTTTTGTCAAGTCGAGTGCCCGCGGCATCGTACATATGTATGCAAAAATATATGTATGTAAATATGTCGTTCTAAATGCTCGACAGCCGCAGCTGATGTGCGTCAAGTGCGCGCATGAGCATACAGTAAGTTGCAGAAGAAAACAAGTAGCTTAAAAAAAAGGTCTGATTCAGTATTAAAATGTACTAAGATAAAATTTGGAAACAATTATTTTATGTTAACTGATAGTAGGCAAATAGTTAATTAGTAGATTACTTTACGTATGTAGTTTTTCAATGATAAAAAGTGCACAAAACATATGCATATATCTGCAGTTAGAAACTTACTCTGAAATCAGAGCATTTGAAGATGCCTGTAACATTTCAAGCTTACTGTACATACAATGCTGTGCCAATGAATGTGCGCTGCGCCATGAGTGCGCGCTGGATTTCTTGCGAAGTTTTACCGTTTTATCTTGAGCTGTGGCTGGTGAGCACACATACACACAGCATATACATATGCGCAAATGTATATAAATTCACAAATGTATATAAATTCACAAATTTACATTTGCATATGCCATCTTCCTGTGCGCCTGGTAATGAAGCGTTTGCTATAGAGGATTTTGATTCAGTTGAAGGTAATTCAACAAAGTTTTACAGACACCAGACAGACAGACATAACATATGTACATAATTTGGATGATTTGGAGAAATTCAAATATATAGGTCATATTAAAAAGCTACCTAACATTCTTTGCTTCTAATCACCAACAAATTCTTATCGACTGCTGCTAAATTTACATAATTCAGCCCCTCACTGTTAATTTTTGTTGAAAAATCTGTCTATGGTGAATTGTCTTCGCGAGACGAGTACCCCTCGAAAATGAACACTTTCCAGTCATTAAGACTTCTCTATTCATTAACGTTCTCTGCATTTTTTGTTTACAAACAAGTATGTAAGGTACGCCAATAAAAATAAATCCAAAGCAAACCCGGTAAATGTATCAGAAATATGTTCTATGCGCAAATTTGTCTGGCACAAAAGTATTAGCTAATTAATATTCTAATTCGTCTCTCAAACTAATATTTGCAGTAGAAATTGTTCGCTAGTTCTATGAATTAGTTCAACAGATATTCCTTTGTGCAAAAGATGTTTCAGGTGTATGCTTTTTTACATAGACGTTGTAGTTCTTTAAGATGCTATAGCGAAAAAGTAAGTGGTATTTTATTTTTGTTACTTTAGAGCTATCAAGTTTTAACTATTTGATTCGCGTACATATTCCTTTATACATAATTTAACAGCCTTATAAACGAATCATAAGATCAGTGCGTCAAGGTGTTATTGCCGGACGAGAGGATCACCTATCAAATGGGATGCCATATTATTATTTTCGAGGAGTGCCCTATGCAGTTCCGCCACTTCGAGAATTGCGTTTCAAGGTAGTAGAGCTTCTTGTGCGTATATATGTCATGTGTGCGTGCATACATATGTATGTATATGTAAAAACTTAGCTCAATCTTTCAGTCGCCTGTTTCGTTGGAATGCTTCGATCGTCCCTTGCTAGACTGTACGCACTTCAGAGATCCATGTCCACAACGTGAAGCAATAACAAACAAAATTTTGGGTACGGAGGACTGTCTGCATCTCAATATTTATGCCCCAGCAAAATGCACCGCGGAGCCACTGCCAGTTATGGTCTGGATACATGGCGGTGGATTTACTGCAGATACTGGCAATAAGTATGTTTGTTATATAAAGCCATATTTTCACATTAATTTAGTGTTTCGAAAACCCTTTCAATCATATGCTGCCGATTTGCATTAAGAACTAAGTTTTTCAAGTTTGTTACGATAATTTGAAATACGAAATGCGTGAGTATAAAATGGATTTTAAATATTGAATTGTTGATAGGCCTGCTTAGCAAAATCGTATGCATATACGAGGGGTGCCTTTTATATTTCGGGATTAGAGAACAAAAACAAATTTTAATAATCGAAAATCACTTTATTGTTTTTCAAAATATTCTCCATGAAGATCTATACACTTTTGCATGCGTTTGAACCAATTGTCGAAGCACTTTTGCCACTCTGAATGACGTACCTCCAGAACATGCATTCTGAATGCCGCAACCGCTTTTTCAGATGTCGAAAAAGTTGACCTCTCAGTTTGTTTTTTACGTACGGGAATACGAGTAAAAAGAAGTCATTCGGTGCCAAGTCAGGACAATACGACGGATGACCCATTAATTCGATATTTTGGGTGCTCCAAAATGCAGTTGTTTGAGCCGATGTGTGAGAGCTCGCATTGTCCTGGTGAAGAGTGATCCGTCTTTGGCGATTGGTTTTTCTAATTTCTTGGAAGACAACTGGCAAAGAAATGGTTGTGTACCACTCAGAATTTACTGTTCTGCGTTGTTCTAGTGGTACGGTTGCGACATGTCCAGTTTTTCCGAAAAAACAGGCGACCATTTGCTTGGAAGTGCTTCGTGCGCGAACAACTTTTGTTGGATTTGGCTCATCTTGAAACACCCATACAGTCGACTGCTGTTTACTTTCGGGCTCATACGCGTAAATCCATGATTCATCACCTGTCACGATGTCATAGATGTGTTTCGAAGCCCCACGATCGTATTTTTTGAGCGATTGACAAATTGTGTGGGATCCAACGCGAACAAATTTTTTTGACAGTCAAATGTTTATGCAATATTGAATGTATGCTGGTCCCACGAATGCCTAAGATTGTCTCAATCTCATGATAGGTCACATGACGATCTAGCAATATCAGTTCGCGCACAGCATCAATGGTTTTCGGAACAACAACTGATTTTGGATGACCTTCACGAAATTCGTCGTGGAGTGAACTACAACCATACCATCGATAAATACTGGTCCTTGATGGAGCTTCATCGCCAAAAAATGAATTAAGTTCATCCATGCAATGTTGCTGAGTTAATCTACGTCAAAAGTTGTAAAAAATAATCGCACGAAAATGTTCACGATTTAATTCCATTTTTGGACCGAGATGAATCTTTTAAGTTACTGTGAACAACACAAATAGCGCTGGTATTTCAAAACGTTCTGAGTACGTAAAAGCCAAAAAAGGTCAAACTTTGCGATACAGCTGTCAGCTGCCAGATTGCAACACCAGGGTTGCCAAATCCCGACATATAAAAGGCACCCCTCGTATACGTACATACGTATGTATACGTTTATTTCTAAATCAGTTCTTGTGCTTCTTTTCAAGTCCACTCCTTGGACTTCTCTTCCGCACTTTGATTTATTTCAATATTTCACTGTCAAATTGTACATATATATAATATGTAACATAACATAATATATTGAAAAATGAAAGAAACGCAGAAATTTTATTTGTTAAAGCAGACAATTCTTCGTTCTTTCTCTTTTCTCGCCCAATATAATTTGTTGTGATTCACAGCCGTTAGCTCTGTTATTACAGTCACAATTGTCGTTTTTCTATTTTTGTATTTTTAAATTTTTTATTTTTTTTTAGTATGCTCCAAAAACTTATAGAGATAAACGGGTTAGAACATCCCATACAAAAACCAATTGAAACCAAAGGCTAATAATTTATAAGATAATTAAAAGAAAACGAGAAATCAAAGGAAATTATCTCGAAATAGCCATTATATAGTCATTACCTTCCCTAACTTTTATATATTCGAAGCCACATTCCTGGTAATCGGATACATACATACATATATACACTATGGGTGCCATGGCGTATGGGTGACATTAGTAAGGCTTTGAATATTGCTATATACTCAAAATACTCCCTCTGCCCATAATTTTATGTATCCCCTTAAAAATTATAAATCTAATTCGATATTTTCTTCTATTCTATATAAATACATACAATCCATATTTCTTATTCTCTTACTGAATGTCTTCATGCACAACCAGTAATAAGGTATATCTATGTATGTATAAGTATTATAATTCTGCAAAACTAAATTTTTTTGAACGTATTATTAATAATAAACTCTGAAAATTATATAACTAATTCCGTTTCAGGTATCTACCGCTGAGCCTTTTGGAGGAAGGTGTGATTGTGGTTACATTAAACTATCGTTTAGGCGCTTGGGGTTTTCTATGCTTGCCTGAGGCAGGTATTTGGGGAAACGCTGGTCTCAAAGATCAGGTACATTTTTAATATAGCATATAGATATTTCGATATTAATATTATCGTTTATTCCTGTAGCGTCTTGCACTGCAGTGGGTTCATGAGAACATCGAAAACTTCAACGGTGACCCCAATAACGTTACATTGTTCGGAGAAAGCGCTGGCGCAGTATGCGTGCAGATGCATATGTTAACTTCACAAGCAAGTAAATTCTTTCATAAAGCCATAATGCAAAGTGGTTCCGCTAATATAGAGTGGTCATTTCAACGCAAACCGAAGGCGAAAGTGCGTCACTTATGTGAACTGCTCGGTTGTAAGTCAAAAGGCCCGAAGGCAATGCTCGAATTTTTGCAGTCACCCGAAAAGGTAACTCCTGAGGCAGTTTTGCGCATGTCATTATCTTTACTCTTACCCGATGAACGACGTCGTGGACCGCCTTTCCCGCTACGGCCTGTACTCGAAGATTCGAGCAGCCCAGATGCCTTCATTAGTAGTCCGGTATTAGAATTAATGCGCCAGAGAGACACTCTTACTATACCTACGATGATTGGCTACAACTCCGGAGAAGGTCTTACACTTTTAAGGCATTCGATGAAACAAATGAAGAAAGTCGATGAAGATCTTCAGCGCTTTGTTCCTCGTAACATCTCACTGTCTGCCGAACAACCGGAAATGAAAGTGTTGACACAAAAAGTTCGTGAATTCTATTTCGGAGGGCGTAAAATTACACTAGAGCACCTTCAAAGCCTATGTAATTTAGTAACAGACTATCATTTCCTCATCGATATACACTTAGCGACAGAATTACAAGCGATACATCAACCGCGTGCTCCACTCTACGCCTATCGCTTTGATTATACGGGCGGTCGTGACTTTTACAAGCGATTTTTTGCATTTGAGCATCTAAATGGTGCCTGTCACGCAGATGAACTTCATTACCTCTTCCAACTGCAGAATGATGATCTGAACACACTTGAAGAATATGACGCACAAATCACCAAACGACTAAGTGCAATGTGGGCCAACTTTGCGCGTCATGGTGAACCAACTCCTCAAAATAGTAACGTAGCAAAAGAGCTCGGATTTACATGGACCCCTGTTAGGGATGCGTCGGAGGGAGATTATTCTAAATTAGACTATTTTATTATTGATCGGAAATGTAGTATGCGCCAAGATCCTGACAAAGATCGCATGGAATTCTGGGATGAAATATATCGAACATATCCTCCATTAGACTATTCAAAACTAAATGGAACTACCTAAAATTTGTTTATTATTTATTGGATTAAATTGTCTAAAGTTTAAATTTTTTTTATAACGCTAGCCAATTTTTGGGACTTAAAGCTAAAGCATTAACAAAAAAGTTGTAAAAAATATTATTAATAAGAGAGAATTGAATGGAAACCACTCGGAAATATAATTTAGATAATATGAACATCAGTTAGAGATAGAGCAACTCATTTTAGTACCTATCCTTGTTGGATAGGTGTGGGCTGACATGAAAAATTACTAGACATGAGATCAGTAAAAAGTTACACCGATATAGTACAGGTGCAAAGGAAACAGAACATACTCTCGTGAGAATACCAAAAGCTTTTGAACCCTTAAAAATAAATAAATAATTGTGGCGAGCTTCTTCTATTTGTGGGGTACGTCCCACAAATAGCGAGACCTACAGTTTTAGGCTCGCAGCAACCCATCGGCTATGGCGACCTTTACTCCTAACATTAATAACAAAAATTCTACCATCCGTAAAGTAATTTTTCTTTCGCTTGGACATAACTGTAGTAAATGCTTCATTTGCAATTCTGATGAATTAAGCATTTTTTTGGAATAACTGTGCGCTCCTAAAATAATTTCTGTGGTATGCGTTTTGGAATTGTTTAAAACTTTGTCGGAAGCGTTATTTTTCTCAAAGGTAAGCCCAGGAGTTAAAGTCCTGGGTCAGCCCATTAAAAGCGAGACAAATATATGCAAAAGAGTCGCCTCCAATTGTTATTAGAGAAATAAATGGAATTTGTCAAATGTTTCAACAAAAATGTATACCATTGCGATAAACGAGACTGAAAAGTACATGTATTGAAATTTGTACGCCACCTGATCACTTGCAATGGCCAAGGATTATTCGATTATAAACGCCAAACTCTAAATCAATACTGTTGTCTCCATATTCTTATGCTTGCATATTATGTGAAACGCGTGGAAATTTTTATATGTATGTATAATGTGTAAATAAAGAAATGCATATTAACAAAAGACGCCTAATCCTGATTGTAGTTTGATAATCAATGTTGCCATTGATATTACATTATTTCTCTCTTATATGAAAAACTAGGAAAACTTGAAACAAATTTCACATATTTAGTTACTCATGATTCCCACAAATAAATTTATGCTTGAGATTAATAATAATGGGAAGCATTATTTCGGCCTCCCTACTATAAGTATTCAGGCGAAAATTTCAAGCCTTTTTTAAACTTCTAACTAACGAATGCGTGCGTAGTAAATATAAATAAGAAAGAAATACGAAAGAATAGCGATCGCAAATCTCCGAGTGTATTTCTGCCATAAACAAGCTTCTCATAAAAAATATCTGCTTGAAACTGTAGGTCCCTCCATTTGTGAAACAACATCAAGACGCAAGCAACAAATAGGAGGAGGAACTCGGCCAAACACCTGAAAAGGGTCTACGCGCCAATTAAATATATATTATTGTTAATATATGTACATATCCATACAATATAGCGACAATTTTAAAACCACAACAAAGTTTACATTCGTACGGATGTTGTTGTTGTAGTGGTATGAGCATAAGCAATTTCCATACATGCACGGGGACTGCTACTACAGGTTGAACGATATGAAGTGTTACCAACTTCACACTGCTTGTATCTGTAAAATAGCTCATGACATCAACGTCAAAATTGTTCCAATGACAGTTCAATATATTGTTCATAAGGCATCAAAACCATTTGCGTCTCAGTTTTGTTGAATTTTTTTTTCTGTGATGGAATTCAAACGTAATAGTGTGATTGCGTTATATTTGGTAGGAAAATCACAACCAGCCATTGTTCGTGAGCTCAGTCAACTCAAAGTGAATAAAATGTTTATCTATCGCACTATAAAACGTTACAATGATACTGGTAGCATTGCAAAACGCTATGGGGGGTGGACCAAAAAAAACCGCAACAACGCCAGAAATGGTTCGGAAAGTGAAGGCTCGACTTGAACGAAATCCACGTCGAAGTGGAAAAAAAATTGCCAAAGAACTGAAAATATTGCAAGACAGCATTCGACGCATATTGAAAAATGAGCTCAAGGTCAAGGTTTACAAGTTCCAAAAAGCACACGAACTTTCACCCTAGCAAAAAAAAGTTCGGTGCGAAAGAGCGAAGGAGTTGTTGCGCTTGCACGAACGTGGCGAATTTCCTAACATTGTGTTTTCTGATGAAAAAATTTCCCAATTGAGCAGTTCATAAACACTCAAAACGATAGGGTTTACTTGACCGAATGCTCATACGAGAATTTGAGCCTACGTATGGCCACTCGAAGCAATTTCCCATCGCAAGTCATGGTTTGGGCCGCAGTGACCGCTGATGGACGCTCTCCAATCGTTTTTATCGAGCCTGGTGTCAAAGTGAATGCGACTTATTATCGGGAAAATGTTTTAGAAGCTGCTTTAGAGACGTGGGCACGCAAACGTTTCGATCGTAGACCATGGACGTTCCAACAGGACTCGGCACCGTCTCACAGAGCTCGAGTGAACCAAGAATGGTTAAAAAATCATGTTCCACACTTCATTTCGTCCACACAATAGTTTTCGAATTCGCCAGACGTAAATCCGATGGACTATTCCATCTGGTCCATTTTGGAGAGCAAGTTGAGGACTAAAAAATATGCCAGTATGGATGCGCTGAAAAAAGCGATTATACGAGAATGGGCCAAAATACCTCAAGATCACAGTCGTGCAACTCATTTTTTGACCGTTTCAAGGCTATAGTCAAGGCAAAAGGTGGTCATATCGAGCTAAAGTGAATATATGTTAAAATTGTAATCATTTTTGAACAATTTTGTCTTTGAAATCAATAAAAATAATTTCACATAAAAAAATTATGGTGCTTTGAATAGGTAACACTTCATATCGTTCACCCTGTAAAGTGACAGTCATCGTCCGGACATAAAACTGGGTCGTTTCGGTTACGTAGAATCGACTGTCGTGGGGATGCAGTCGTACGGCTCTTTTGTTTTAATAGAAGTAGTCGTTTGTGTCGTTCACTCAGCTGCGTCGGGAATGCTTATAGCCGAGGATTTCAATATACATATATCTGCAATTTTCAAGTACAGACGCGAGAACTCCGGGGTTATAAAAGCTTAAAAACTGAGATTGTGTTGATGATATACGAAAACAAAATCAAAACGGTACTCGCTCAAGATAATCGCTCGCCTTGGTACTCGCTTTTGTTGTTTCGTTACCTACCGACCAACGACTGATTGGACGAATAGGTGAATATCAAGGCGAATTGTATACAGAGGTCGCGTCTTTTGAAAGACCCTACACCATATTTTATACTGTTCAGCGCTGTGATAAAATTTGTTACTCCCCATGATATTGGGCCTCTTATATTCGCCAAGACTTAGCAAGTGGCGAATAGATGAAGCAACTGTTACAAATGAACATATGTCGGCAACGCGGGAAGAGAGCTGCCTTAAATTACATGTGCTGGTAAGGCAGTGTGGCCTAATGCGCTATAGCCATACTTGCTAACGGCTAATCTTACTCGATAATTTTGTTGCAAATTTTTCGTCTAGTTAATCGAGCACAGAGATAGCGAGCGGAAAAGTGGCGAATAGAAGAGGCCTATTAGTTTAAGGTCACGCAAATATACTTTCCATCGGGTAACAAAACTGTTATATTTACCGCAACCTTCCCTAAGCAGTCGGGTAGTTATTCCACAAAAAACAATATCGTGTATCAACTTTATTCATATAATGCTTTAATGCGATATGGCTGCCAAAATGATTTCTGAAAGGTTGAATTTTATACGAGCGTATCACATTCACTTAAGAGATGATTTGCCTTTGATATTTGCGTGATCGTGAACAAGACTTTATACATATGACCGCCAGTACGGAAGGCCTGACTTATTTATAACTTTTACTTGCACATATTGTGTATCACAATGCGGGCTTCAAACGAAATAGGTCTAAGAAAATTCAGGTTAAATATGTTTGTGGAGGATTGCGGCCTGTTTGAAAGGTCTAATTAAGATAAATTATATACAGGTTATTAGGATGTAGATCGCCTCCGTACGGTGCATCCTGGCTGATGCTAAATAATCTGTGGGCTTCACGGCCTTTTTAAACTTTAACGGTGCTGATCTCTTGGCCTTTTGAATTAACTATTCTGATTTTCGATCTTTGAGCTAGTGGTTGCGGTATTCTGCCATCTAAGTATGTTGGCGTGAAACTTAACATAATGGCTAATGAGCTAATGCCCCGACTGCCCATGTCGCGTAGCAGGCCTCAGAGTATGTTCTAAAATCGTCGCAATTGAGTTGGTAGTGTGGGTACGGCTGAGAGGAAACCCGTCTATGTGTCCGGTCTAGCTCTAAACGTATGCTTCATAAGGGTAAGGGACCATTGAGGGACAGCTACACGCTAAGGGTATTGAATAGCACCTTCGAAGGAGGACCCAAAAATTTAACAATTTATAATAACATGTAGCAGCAGGGACTCGGATTTGACCCCAAAAACCACCGAGCGACTTCGCGTCCTCATATTATCTCGACCCAGCGGGCACCTCCGATGGTCGAAGCGTTTAAGGCCAGTAAAGCGTCAGAATTGACCCAAAAAGCTATACCTGGGGGCACTTTGATGGGAAGTCGATATCGGTTCCTAGCTTAACGAAATCTCAGCTCTCAAATTTTGTGGTTTTCTTACCAGATGTTGTCGACGAGCTATGCATGCGAAGAGACTAGGCATAGGTTCGAGTCCTTCCTGCTCCACCGCTTCTTCCAGCGAGCTAGAATCATATCAGTAGATTTAGATATCTTCATCTTCAGTTCTTTGGTACGCCTGCTAGGTATTATTTCCCATTGAATTTCATTAGCACTTGGAGTGATTGACGCTAATGTAATTCAGCGATCGTTTTGCCCTAAACAAAAAAATAAGCTGTTCGATCGCTTTTTAGAAAACTGCTGTTTACAAGTGCTGAGGTTTAATTTTATTTTATAAATTCTGTTTTTTTTTTAAACTTTACAATGTAAGGCCTGTATGACACTCTACGCAATGTTCGTTTCTACTCTCAAAAACCAATGACAATCCGAAACCGGTGCGCATCCAAAAAAATGAGAGGATGATAGAAAAAAAACTTTTCACCAAGAAAAAAAGAATGGACCAACAGTTACCTATTCTACTTTTTGTTCTTTCTAATGGAATATTTAATGAAGCGTCATCTACTTTCCTTTTTGATGCTACTCCCTATTGTCTTCCCTTCGCTTTCGATGCTGCCATTAAAAGAATATGTCCACATTAGTTGCCACTTAATTAAAACACAGTTCAGCCACAATAAAAACTGAAATACGCAAATGATATGAATTTATTATTAAGAGCTTTTTAATTGCATAAATACTACTTAGCACGTCGTTTCGAATCGTTAAGTTAAACGTAAATCAATTTAGTTACAATGAGCAATTTACTTGACTTTGTTGCAGTGTGCATAAAATGTCAGCGTTAAGTTCATTTCAAATCAGTTGAGAGTGAAATGAGATCCGATCAACTTCTTCTTTCAAACTTACTCGACAACTTCAGGCGTTGCAACTACTTAAAATGTTTCAAAATATATTTTCACGTTCTCACAGATACTTGCAGCCGTGTAGTGCTCTCAAATATTATAGTCAAATTGTAAGTGGATACTGAGTTTAATACATTTATGAGTTCGAAATATTATTTGTAAGTGTTTACTCGTAGAAGTCATCGAAGGAAGTTAAAGTGCAAGTGCGCCAAGGTGTCGTTGTTGGACGAGAAGAACGTCTGCCGAATGGGAAACCATTTCACTGCTTCCAAGGAATACCATATGCAGTGCCGCCACTAGGGAAATTACGCTTCCAGGTGAGTTTTCATTGTCACATTTTCAGAATGGCCTGAGTTAAGTCCTTACAATAGAACTTTGTATAATGAATCGCCTTAAATGTTACCATACACAATTTTGCTGTTGTGAATTTGTATAATACACAGTTTTGATACTTGCGAAAAAGATTAGGACACAAATAAGTTAATTTTCCAAGAAATTAAAAAATTTTTTTTTTTTTAATTACCTTTACAGTGATGCCTTGAACGTCTGAATCGGTCAAGATTTGGATCAGTTATTCAAGTTACCCTTAAACCTGTCTTTCAGAAAATTCCACGAGAAATCTCCTTAAGTTGATTCCGTGAATATAGTTTGTAAACATTTTTAGGTATAAAGGGTTTTCCAATAACAGGTGTTAGGTGTTAAACAGGAGAGATGATTAACGATTATTTATGGCCGGAATTGGATGGTATTGATCTGGACAACGTTTATTTTCATCAAGATGGCGCTACGTGCCACACAAGCAACGAAACCATTGATCTTTTACAGGAAAAGTTTCCGGACCGTGTTATCTCTCGAAGAGGTGATCACAATTGGCCACCGAGATCTTGTGATTTAACACCTTGTGACCTTTTTCTTTAGGGCCACGTGAAAGAGAAAGTCTACGCCAACAGACCAGGGCCGATTCAAGACCTCAAAGATGGAATTCGTGAGGTTATCGAGGACATAGGGCAGCCACTTTGCAATTCGGTGATGGAAAATTTCATGGAAAGGTTATTGTCCTGTAAGCGTTGTCGTGGTGGTCATTTGCCTGATGTTATTTTCCACTATTAACGGTATACCTTCATCTTTAAAATGAAATAAACATCCGATCATTTATATTAAAAAACAGCATTTTTCTTTGAATATCAAAATAACAGCTCTTATTGGAAAACCCCTTATATATAATATATTTAAATTAATAATTAGGATTCGGATATAAAAAATAATTATAAAAAATAAAGGATAATAAATTTGCTTTAATTTTCACATACGTTTATATGAAGAGTGTAACAACATAAACAAAAATTAGGTTAGTAGCAACTCCTTCTCTTATCGAACCGCAAAATTTATTGAACTACCTAGTATATACAACTTGATCGCTATTGTCTGCCGCACCTATTTACGTTTCACTTTCTAACTTTATTAATTTTTAAACTAATTCATCTATTGTTTAATAAAAAAACAAAATGCTCCAATGAATTCCCTGCAGGCAAAATATTTACTAGTTGTGAACTAGAATACGAGTAATACCGGCTCACTTTTCAGCATAACCAGTTCGTATTCTATCTACGCCGATGCCCTACGATATGTCAGTTGTGTCCGGCCATGCATCGGCAAAATGCCAATTCATACACGCCAAACCAAATTCTAGTCCGATATTCTTCTAAAATAACCAGTTTTAGACCAGTTGAGTGAATGAATGAGGCTTGCACTTCGATTTAGACCAGTTACAATATAAAAACAAAAATATCTCCATTCCATTCCAACGTATACACACATACATATATTTATATAACAGCATAAAGAATAATTTTAAGTGTTCGCGAGTATTTTTCTGCGATTAGAATTCCCTACTTATTGCCTGCTGCGAGTGCTTGCATAAAAACTTTAGTTTTAGCAAATGTAGAGAAACCACTTTTACGTAAATGGTCACACCATAATTATTTATTTTGACCTTTTAAAGTTTTATCTTACTATATCCGTATATAAAATCTTACTGGTTTGTGAAGCCAGGTTAAATTCAATCAATTTCATGCAAATATTTATTAGTTAATTATTTCCGCGTAGTATGCACTTGTGTGAAAGCAATTAATGCTTTTGTGGGGTTCACGCCGTGTTCTGTACATAGCAGACTGAGAATACTGGGCGTTTGTGCAATGGAATGTGTGTAGGGGAGCGTAGTGTATGCCACCAGGCCGAATCAGTATGAGCGCCCAATAGGTAGTAGCTTCGGCTACAAAGCCAGAATGGAGACTTCTTTCTATTATCTCGGGGAACAACTGCCTTCTGAGTTCTTATCAACCTGTTCATGAGAGCACAGATAGAGTTTCATTGGACGAAGAATTAAAATTTGTTGCCCTTCTCCTATAGTTATTGGAGGAGTTGTTAAAATTACAAAACGTAATATAGTATATGTAGATATACGTCAAGTTCTTGATCTCCTTGTGTTTGTAGCTTGATGTATAAGCTATTAAATAAAACCATTTTTATTTTTTTATTTTTTAATCCATTTTTTGTTCACTACTTAATTTTTTTCTGAAATTTTCTAAATTTATTTTTCTGAACTTATTTGTAAAACTGCAATAGCTTAAGTACTTTTTTCCCAACCAGTTTTTCAGGTTTTGTTGTTACATATCACTCTAAGAGCTTACTTTTTTCCGATCAGTTTGGCGGGTTGTGTTGTAGCTTTCACGTGAGAAAAATTGTTTGATGTGTGCGCATGTTGTTGGCAGTTTATTTTTTAAATTCATTTAATATTTTTTTAATTCTTCAGAGAAAGTTATACTTTTTAAAACAACAAATACAATTTAATATAATTGTTAAATATTTTTTGAAAAAAATGTGTTTTTGACAGTTTTGAAAAACCCTCCATCTCATATTTATTTCTCAGCATCCTTTTAGTAATAGTTTAGAATATGCCCTGTAACCTCTGTTTGTTTCTCAATGGGATTCTTATAAATTTTCGGGTTATATTTGGTGAAATAGACTACTCTGGTGAAGCGTCTATTTCACGAAAAAATCGACTATCGACCCGTTATGTGCTGAGATCATGTGCGAGGTATATTTATAAAGATTTTTAGCGAAATGCACTGAAAGCAGTTAAGCGATCATCTTATAGAAGATTTTCTCTAACAAATTGAAAAACAGCAAGCGAAAATCGTCAAATTATTACTAATAATTATATCATCATTTTCTAAATAAATAGCTAATTTTGTGTTATTATTACTTCGTTCACTAGCCACCAGTTCCATTGGAGCAATTTGACGCCCCTGAATTGGATTGCACAAGCCCAAAGGACCCATGCTATCAGCGAGATAGTGTCACAAGAGAGCCCGTTGGTTCAGAAAATTGCCTCCATCTAAACGTGTACGCTCCTGTTAAGTCCTCAAGTCAGCCACTTCCAGTTATGGTTTGGATACATGGTGGAGGTTTCCTGTTCGGTCATGGCCAAACGTAAGAACTTTATTGTTATAAATATCATAACAACTAAAAATAAACATAGTTCTTTAGATTCTTGCCACTTAGTCTTGTGTCGGAGGATGTCATTGTGGTGTCGATTAATTATCGTTTAGGCCTATGGGGGTTTGCATGCTTGCCAGAGGCAGGTATATGGGGCAATGCTGGTCTCAAAGATCAGGTATGCATATATTCGTTAGAAAGATATATATATTTTTATTTTTCAAAACATTCGAATTTTTCGTTATTGTCATAACTTTAGCGGCAAGCCCTGGTCTGGGTACAAGAAAATATCTCCAATTTTAATGGTGACCCAAACAATGTAACATTATTTGGAGAGAGTTCTGGAGCTTGTTGTGTAAGTCTGCACACATTAGTATCGCATGCACACAAACTTTTCCACAAAGCTATCATGCAGAGTGGCACTGCAAACTCGGAATGGGTATTCCAACGCAAACCAAGGGAAAAGATGTATCACCTTTGCGATTTGCTGGGTTGTCAATCAAAGGATCCGAAGGAAATGCTTAAGTTTTTACAATCTCATGAAAAGGTTACTCCTGAGATAGTTCTGGGAAAGACAGGAGTCCTACTTTTACCAGACGAGCGACGTCGTGGTTTCCCTTTTCCGTTACGGCCTGTACTCGAAGATTCGAGCAGCCCGGATGCATTCATTGACACTCCCGTGCTTGAGCTCATGCAACGGACCGATACTCTCACAATGCCAACCATAATTGGCTACAATTCGACAGAAGCCTTAACAATTTTAAGACGTCAGAATTTAGAGGAGATTGAGGGAGATCTTGCACGCTTTGTTCCTCGTAATATTCCATTACCATTCGATCATCCAGAAATACAATCGTTTGTACAAAATATTCGTGAATTCTATTTCGGAGGTCGTAAAATTACACAAGAGCACCTTCAAGGTTTAGCCAATTTATTAACAGACTATCATTTTCTTATCGATATACACTTAGCGATAAAACTACAAGCGATTCATCAACCACGTGCTCCACTATATGCCTATCGCTTCAATTACACGGGAGGACGTGATTTTTTCAAGCGATCATTTAAATTAGAGCATCTAGACGGTGCGTGTCACGGAGATGAATTAAATTATCTCTTTCAAAATGTCGAAGATGATACGAGCACATTTTCGGAGAGTGATGCACAAACCACCAAACGTTTAAGTGCGATGTGGGCCAACTTTGCACGCCATGGTAATCCGACACCAAAGAACAGTGACATTGCGAAGGAGTCGGGCATTGTGTGGACGCCTGTTAAGAGACCAATGGGGGGTGATGATTGTAAACTGGACTATTTAAGCATTGATCGAAAATGTAGCATGCAACAAGATCCTGACAACGATCGCATTCAATTCTGGCAGAATGTATATAACAAATATAAGGCGAAGGATTATTCGATTATAAACGCAAAACTCTAAATCAATACAGTTATCTCCATATTCTTATGCTTGCATATTATGTGTGTGGAAATTATATGTGTATTTGTTGTATGTATGTGTTTATAAATAAAAATATATTAATAAAAGATGACATGAGCTCATTGTAATCTGAATCAGAGACTTAAATAAACATATTTTATTATTTATTATATATATATATGTAATATTATTTATGTAGTATATACATACATATACAATTGTATATTTTAAGGTTTTTCAAGAGTTAATATCTGCATCTTCGAAAATGCATTTAAATGCGCAAACTGCCTTTGCAGTATAAGCGGAATGCTCACAAATGTAAATCTTGTAACACTGCAAACGTCAAACATTCTGAAATATCATTTTCCTATCAAGTATCATCATTTGCATCAAAGAAATTTACGGTGGCAAAACCCTCTTGAAAAATTTCTGAAGAAAACTGAAAACAAAATTGAAGAATTGAATTAATATTTTATAAAAGAATTAAATTCAAAGTTCAATAGTGGAGAATATAAAAATGTTAGCATAAATGAAAATTCTCTTTTTGATCATTATACATTTTGTTTCTGTTTCTTTTTTAAATTAGCTTTTAATTTCTGATTCTGTTACCGGGAACCTGTAGATGACTATCGTAAACACTGCTAATTTTGTAAATATCGGATATTTAACACTGACAATAAGTTTCTGTGCCTGTTAAGTAGATTTCGGACTTTCTAAGCTGCGTAAAGCTATCACTTTTTCTTCGGAGGTTATAATTCCCACTCCTGAGATATTATGTCATAAAATTAGCAACGTTGGTAACGAAAAAAAGTAAATTTGCTTGGCTTGATGTTTAAACCGTATTCTGTAACCGTTCTAAAAGACGTAGTTCTTCGCCACCTGTGGCCACCAATATACCACCTTGATCAAAAAGTTTCCGGAGCAACAAGAGGTGACGCTCTAAGTGAACTGAATTGAGTTATGTTTTTTTTTTTAAGGTTGCCACATCTATGATTAACAATCTTACCAAAATTGAATCGACATTGCTTGACTTCTGTACTTGTTTTCGATTTTTTACAGTTTTAAAAATGGACTTCAACTTGCCACTGCGAGTTTGTATTAAATTTTGCATTAAAAATGAATTCAATGGTGCGAAAACCTTAGGAATGTTGGGTAACTGTTTCGGAATGGTTTTATAAAGAAAAGAGCCGTTTACGCCGTGATATGAACGCTTCGGAAAAGATCGTGAGTCCATCGGTGATGACGAACCGCAAATAAACAATCAGAGAGTTGGCAGAGGACTTGAATATTACTAAGGGATCCATTCAGGACATTGTAGTTAATGATTTGAGTTTGCGCCGTGTTGCTGCAAAGTTGGTATCCAAGGATCTGCATTTCATGCAAAAGAAAGACCATGTTGATATGGCAAAAAACATGATTTCCTAGGCTGAACCTGACCCGATATTTATCAAACGCATAGGCGACAGAGTGGAGAGCTACGAAGGAATCAAGACCAAAAAACCCCGTCGTTTTTAGTCAAAGGAAGCGATGCTCACGGTTTTTATGAGCTACAAGGCTATTGTACATCACGAATTTTCGCCAAAAGGTCAGACAGTTAAAAAACTATTATTTGAGCGTTATGAGACCTTCGCGTGAAGAAATTCGCCAAATAAGAAAGGTTTTGTGGGAAAACAACTCACAGACTTTGCGTCGTGATCATGCACCCTTGCACAGTGCCATCATTATCCATCAAAGAACGAAACGAATGCCATCCAACAGCCATGGAATTCACGTGATATGGCTTACTGCGATTGTTTTCTATTTCATCGAGTTAAAAAACCACTACGGGAACGCATTTTCACACACGAAAGAAAGTAATAGAAAAATTGAAGACGGCCCTGATGGTTATGCCGTAAATATAAAGGGTGTTTTTTTAGAGGTTAGGTTTTCAAGTTGGCACTACTTTTTTCGTAGATGGTCTTTTTGACAGCTGTCACTTGATTTATGCTCAGTTTGGTTTGCCATTTCATAATGAATAGACTTACACCTGAACAACGTTTGCAAATCGTGCAAATTTATTACGAAAATAATGGTTCGGTTCGCGCGACGCATCGAAGAAAATTTTGTTCAGCGATGAAGCTCACTTTTGGTTGAATGGGTATGTCAATAAGCAAAATTGTCGCATTTGGAGTGAACATAATCCACAAGCCATTGCTGAGACGCCGTTACATCCTCAAAAAGTCACTGTTTGGTGTGCTCTATGGGCAGAGGGAATCATTGGTCCATATTTTTTTAAAAATGAAGCCGGCCATAATGTTACAGTCAATCGAGAGCGCTATAGAGCCATGATTAATGACTTTTTCGTGCCTGAATTGGATGATGTTGATGTGGACGACCTTGGTTCCAACAAGACGGCGCTACATGCCATACAGCCAACGCAACAATCGATTTATTGAAGGAAACTTTTGGTGAGCGCATTATCTCGCGCCATGGACCTGTGGCGTGGCCTCCAAGATCGTGCGATATAACACCGCTGGACTATTTCTTGTGGGGCTATGTGAAGTCGCTTGTCTACGCAGATAAGCCCGAGACGATTGACGTCTTGGAAGAGAATATTCGGCGCGTTATTGCTGACATACGGCCCCAATTGCTGCAAAAAGTGGTCGAAAATTGGGCCTCTCGGCTGGAATTTATTCGAGCCAGCCGCGGCGGCCACTTGCCCGAAATCATTTTTAAAACATAATGGCAAACCCCTATCTTTATAATAAAGCTAAATTCTTGGCCATAACATTAAATTATATACGTTTTATTTCATCTTGAAAACCTAATCTCTAAAAAAACACCCTTTATTTCCAGAAATGTAAACGCAGGCGTAAATGCGTTGCAGTTGAAGTACTTTAAAGGTGACAATATCAATTTTGGGGAATAAATTTGTATTTTGAATATTCTGAATATACCTATGTCGAGAACTTTTTGCTCAAGTTTATATATAAAACAAAGTTTAAACTACTGACTACTGCGGTGATGAAACTTTACAACTTTTATGCTGAATTTCTGCGACCGAAAGGCATTCGTCTGAACTCAAACATGCCAGGTGTAGAAATAGCACCTTTATAGAAATATTCTTTTGCCATTGGAATTTGGAGGTATGTTCTTATCAAATCTAATTTTCAACATGTATTCATATTTCTGAGATTCATGTGGAAGTCATAAATATGAGGTAAAGGGTAACGGTCCAGTATAGCCACAATGTCCTGCACTTAATGAATTGGTGATGCTAATGAAGGATTTGAAGATTAACAAATATATTTTTGGACCACAAAATCGTACTTTATAGGATCTAAGTGCCTGGGCGTAGAAAATGGAGTGCATATATAAAGGGTTTTCCAACAACAGGTGTTATTTTGAAAAGGATTGCGCTATCGAGAGATGATTAACGATTTTTTATGGCCAGAATTGGATGGTATTGATCTTGACAACGTTTATTTTCAACAAGATGGCGCTACGTGCCACACAAGCAACGAAACCATTGATCTTTTACAGGAAAAGTTTCCGGACCGTGATATTTCTCGAAGAGGTGATCACAATTGGCCACCGAGATCTTGTGATTTAACACCTTGTGACTTTTTTCTTTGGGGCCACGTGAAAGAGAAGGTCTACGCCAGCAGACCAGGGTCGATTCAAGACCGCAAAGATGGAATTCGTGAGGTTATCGAGGACATAGGGCAGCCACTTTGCAATTCGGTTATGGAAAATTTCATGAAAAGAATATTGTCCTGTAAGCGTTGTCGTGGTGGTCATTTGCCTAATGTTATTTTCAACTATTAACGGTATACCTTCCTCTTTAAAATGAAATAAACATCCGATCATTTATATTAAAAAATAGCATTTTTCTTTGAATTACAAAATAACACCTATTATTGGAAAACCATTTATATATATATACATTCATATATATGGCACTTAGACCTTTTTTAGTTGTTTGGCAGATATTTTTACGAGGAGCTTTTTCATGGCAGAAATACACTCGGAGGTTTGCCATTGCCTGCCGAGGGGCGACCACTGTTAGAAAAAATCGTTTTAACGTTTTCTTCATTTTGGTGTTTCACGGAGATTCGAACCTACGTTCTTCGAATTCCGAATGGTAATCATGCACCAACCCAAAATGAAATGTTGCCTTTCGTAATAAGTCGATGTCCCGTCAATACTGGATGTGATGAAATTTTTGCTCTTCTATCAATTCAGAAATTAGGTTTATTTGATTTATTTGTTTTATCAAATATAAATATGCAACGTGTGGAAATTTTTGAATTTCCGTTGTTTGTCGTCGCAGCAACGGGTGATCTTAATTTTAGAAAACGCACAAGGCTAATGCCATACCTGGGCTTTATCTACAAAGTTATATGTTCATTTTTTCGACCTTTTCGATCCTTGGTTTTTCGTGATTTAGATACTCGTTATTTTAAATAACTTTACTCGAAAAAAATATTCATTGCTTTAGAAGTCTTTCCATAATAAATAAATGGGTTTAAATATAAATAGTTTTTTTTTTTTTTAAATGTAAATATTTTATTAGTGAAAAAATATTTGAGTTCCAAACTATTAAGAGTTTTGTTGGAGATTTTGGCAACTCAAACGCTAGCTAGCTCATATTACAACTAGGAAGTCTTCCGATTTTACAAACGATGCAAATTTCAAGCCGTTCACAGTCATCCTTCAAGGCGTATGTCCTATTCAGTTTTAAAATAAAGCGCTAGTTTTGGCTGCTTGCAAGGGATAGGCTGCTTCTCTTCTTCTTTTTGATTGGTGCGATAACCGCTTAAAGGATTTTGGCCGAGTTAAACAAAGCGCGCCAGTCGTTTTTGCGTAGATTCGCAGTTTATAGTTGAAATAATAAAATGGAAAATTTAACAACAAAAAACTTGAAAATAAAAGAATGCTTATGGTAATTTTTTTAGACAGCACAACAATTTTTAAACAAAATCAGCTGATAAGTTTATTCTAACAGTACTTGCCGTTGTGTTTTTGCATTCATTTTTTCCGTTCATTCAAGGCTGTTACAGAGAACGTTAAATATATAGAGAAGTCTCAATGACAGGAACGTATGGAATTTCGAGGGGTACTCGTCTCGCGTATATTTAACGTTCTCTGCACCGCTTTCTTAATATTTTCCTTGCTTCCGTCTATGCATTTGTATAGGGTGTTTTTTTATAGGTTAGGTTTTCAAGATGAAATAAAACGTATATAATTTAATGTTATGGCCAAGAATTTAGCTTTATTATAAAGATAAGGGTTTGCCATTATGTTTTAAAAATGATTTCGGGCAAGTGGCCGCCGCGGCTGGCTCGAATAAATTCCAGCCGAGAGGCCCAATTTTCGACCACTTTTTGCAGCAATTGGGGCCGTATGTCAGCAATAACGCGCCGAATATTCTCTTCCAAGACGTCAATCGTCTCGGCCTTATCTGCGTAGACAAGCGACTTCACATAGCCCCATAAGAAATAGTCCAGCGGTGTTATATCGCACGATCTTGGAGGCCACGCCACAGGTCCACGGCGCGAGATAATTTGCTCACCAAAAGTTTCCTTCAATAAATCGATTGTTGCGTTGGCTGTATGGCATGTAGCGCCGTCTTGTTGGAACCAAAGGTCGTCCACATCAACATCGTCCAATTCAGGCACGAAAAAGTCATTAATCATGGCTCTATAGCGCTCTCCATTGACTGTAACATTATGGCCGGCTTCATTTTTAAAGAAATATGGACCAATGATTCCCTCTGCCCATAGAGCACACCAAACAGTGACTTTTTGAGGATGTAACGGCGTCTCAGCCATGGCTTGTGGATTATGTTCACTCCAAATGCGACAATTTTGCTTATTGACATACCCATTCAACCAAAAGTGAGCTTCATCGCTGAACAAAAACCATTATTTTCTAACCGCGCGAACCGAGCCATTATTTTCGTAAGAAATTTGCACGATTTGCAAACGTTGTTCAGGTGTAAGTCTATTCATTATGAAGTGGCAAACCAAACTGAGCATAAATCAAGTGACAGCTGTCAAAAAGACCATCTACGAAAAAAGTAGTGCCAACTTGAAAACCTAACCTCTAAAAAAAACACCCTTTATTTACATTGCCAAATTGGCTAATAACCAAGGAGTACAAACATAAAACACAAAAGATACCTTCAATATTTTAGATTTGTATTTCGGAAGCTGCAGCACCTGTGACTGGAGGCTGTAGTTTAGAAGTGCATACCTCTATATCATTGGCCGATTCCTATTGAATATATGGCTTCGAATAACCTTTATAAATTTTATCTAAAATATATTTACTTATATTTTTCATTTCAACCATAGTTTTTATTTAGATTTAGAACTTTGGCGCAATTCGCAAATTTTAATTCGTGTTTATTTTTACTTTGCGATCAGTTGTTTTTTTTACTTACAAATTCTTTCAAGCAAAAATTTCTCCAGTAAAAACTTGCAACTTCCCCTCGAAATGAAATGTCATTTTGCTCTCTACTTTTCCCCTATTTTGCAAGTTTTTTGGATACATGAACACCAAAACTTCCAACAATTGCGACAAATTATTTCATGAACAGGTTATTATAAGTTTTTTGGTGATATATGTGAGTGCGCAGTCGGCTACGACGGGGAAATATTTCCAAATGAACATTTAGGTGTATTTTCTATTTATTTATTTATTGATTACTTTTGACTAGTCCATTCGCTTAGAAACTTAGAAAAAAATCTTTATAGTAAAAAAAATATCGAAACTTAAGTTGTTGTTTATGATATAAAAACGAATGTATATGAAAGCATTATTCTATCAATTTTGCTGTCAACGTGCTCAACTTAAAGAACCGACTGATTATGGATCGAAAAGTGATCAGAGAAAAATAAAATACTCTAATCGCTATACATTCACTTCTCCTTTATTTCCTTCATATAATATATTTTAATTTTTTTTTTAAATGTGTTTTTCTGTAAATCAGATTTTTGTGTTTAACGTTATTTGGCTTTGATTGATTTACTACATATTGGTTTAAATTGAATTTAATTGAATGATTTCTTTAAAAATTATTTTTAGTGTCGCCGTGTCGCGAATTTAATCGAATCGTGTTCAATTGAAGCGTATAAACGAAACGCGTACAAAAAACCTATATTTAATCATACACATACACAAATATATATATATACATATGCAAATTGAAAATTGGAAAAAAATACTATTCGCTAATTCGAGTTTGAAATTTACTTACACACTTAAACATTTAGCTAATATGCGTACAATTCATACATACATACATTTATTCTAACAACAGTTACATATAATAATTATAACTTTTTAATTTTCTCAATGATTTATGTTGTTATTGTTTTTAACAGCATAGAATATTCGCCATGAATTTTTGGTGAATACTGCTGAAGTGACAGTCCTTAGCCGAATATACTTATAAATACCGTTCGTTCCGACTGCCCTTTGTTGTTATGCGTTTTTTGCGTTATAGTGATGGTGCAGCATATCTGCACATATTTAGTAATGAGCTGCGCTTTGTTTTTTTTTCGTATTCACGTACATTTGCGTAGAAGCTTACTGAGGCCAGGGAGTGCATTCATTTGGTTTATGGAATTCGTCTTTCGAGTGTATCAAAATTAAAAAAAAATTAAGCATTACCGCTTTGATATATTGACAAAAAAAAAAATCAAGGTAGATAGTTTTTTAAGTTATCAATCAGAGTACGTGTTTATGGTGTTTTTTGGCCTACGCTCGGGCCACTATTTAATTTTAAAAGTAATATGCTGCCCAAATAATTAATTATTTATAAAATTACATAAATACTAAAAGCTTGAAAAAAATTCAGAATTGCGAATTGATTAAAACTAAAAACTAAAAACCAGTTTGTGAAAAATAAATTAATTATAATTCGAATGTTATAACTCGCGCTAACATAGATTTATATGTTATGTTTCAACAAAAAGTGATTTTGATATATTCGTTGATTTACTTTATATAAGTAGTCTCTTAATTATCAACACAAAAAAAAATTAAGTTACCAACACTTTAAACCCAATCAAGTCCAAATTAAAAAAAAAAATAATAACTACCACTTATTTCTTTCGTTTAAATTAAAACATTTAAATTAAAATTAGACTAGCCCATTAATATTTTTAACATAAACACTGAAAGCGATTTGCTGCAAATAACATCCTAAATAATAATAGAATCGTTGTTTGCTTAAATGTTTGTCAGCTGCAATGCTCTTCGAAGTTTACATATTTTTCATGTTATTCGACAAATTTTGGGCAATTTGCCTTTTGTAACTGTTTGAAGTGCTACGAAGAATTTGGTAACTTTTAAGCTGTGTGAACTTTTTGTGATTAATACCTCCTTAAAAACGCTTCAACGCAAACGTACGCTTGAGATATAGACATATGGTTCGATGTATCAATTCATACTGTTCTGAATTTTGTACCATACCACCACGTTGTAAACGCAGATTACAAACAATACCCAGCACGTCGACGAAAATGTCAGGAATTTTAGGCAGTTCATTCAGCGAAGGCAAAGGCCATGGAAATGTTTCCTTTTCATCTGCTAAATCGACTGCATTCATCTTTTCAGGCGGATCGAGTTTTTTATCCGTTTCAGTATACTTAAATGAGTCCGTATTGCTCGTCAGGCCTGGAACTCTTTCGCTACTTTCCTTCTGCTGTCGCTGCTGTTCTTGTCGCCGCCTCAGTATGTAATTTACATAGTAGAGGGTATTGCGCGTGAAACTGCTATCAGTGTCGCTCACACCGTTAAGCGTGGCAATAGCGTACTGCGCCTCTGCCACAAACTGATCGGGTAACTCAAAGTCAACTGGACTCAGCAATGCTTGTGCCGCTAACTCACCACCAGCGCCAGCGCTGCTTTCCCGCTCTTTGCGAGCCTCCGCGGCCATTGTAGTTAGCGAATAGGCGAATGATTGCCTTAACTGGCGCACAGCGTTCAGTATGGCTGTTAGACATCCAGTGCGTCCGATTCCTGCGGAACAATGTATGACCGGCAGTGGTTGCATGGCATTGAATATGTCCTGTTGATATAAGTCTATCGGTTGAGCGCTCACATGAGAAGCGTGATGTGGCTGTAAAACTGAAATAATGTCTTCGTCAGCCATGTCGAATGCTTCGAATTCTGATTCGCATTTTCCAAGATTCAGTATATGTAGACAGATGTCGAGTAGTGTATTGATGTCGCGCGGCGAACGGTGGTCAGGCCAGTCGGGATACCAGTAATGGTAGCAATATAACCGATTGATTAGCAATTGAGTACTTCGACTTGTACTTACACCATCACCACATTCCTCCGCACTCGCCCCAATATTGATGCAATACAATATGACCAGTTTACGTATTGAAAACCCGTTCTTGCGTACGATTCCAATATTTTTGATAACAAAGTAGTTGCCTTGCAGCAATGGCAGAAATAACTGCAGTTCTTCATTCACTTTTGCAAGGTAACACTCGATCCCAACGTGCAATTCAGGTTCAGTCCCGTCATCGGGCAAATGTAGCGGTGGTGGAGTTGTTTCGTTTTGCAACAAATAGGCGTTAAAGAAGTCCACTGCTTCTGCAGTGGGTACAACGAGCTCATGCCAGCTTGTCGTTATAAGTATTTCGTTTAGTTCGACGGGGAAATAGACGGCACATTTTTGTCGATTGTTTTCGGCGAAATTCGTGAGCATTATGACTTTTTGATAATATGGAACCGTCCCCGCTTTATTACTGGTGGTTTGAAAATATCGACGTGTATTCTGGTACACCATTAGCCAGAATTCGAAGATCGTGTTCGGCAAGGGTCCCTGAGTAGCCACGTAACATTTAGATGTGTAATCTGGACCCTAAAATAATGGCATGATAATATTTGCTACAACAAATTATGGATGAGTTGCCGCTTACCTTTATGTAATTTGCATTAATATAGGGCACTTCGTCTGATACGTTGAGCTGCCGTGATATATGCTCGGCCAACTGTGTGTGCTCTTCGCGAATATCTTCGGCTAATTCTGCTAATTGCTTCCCCTCCTTTTCCAATAGCACCCGTGAATTTTCGTTTGGCAAGATTGTTTTGTAACGATTCTTTGCCTGCGAACCGAAGACCATTGGTTTCTCTTGATGATTTAACGGAAGATCCCAAAACTCTTTATGCAAGTCGCAAAAGATTCGCTTTTGCTCGTCGTCGTCGGGTTGTATTGTTTCCAATACTAGCTGCACAGTGGACAAATAGCGTTCGTCTACTTCACAGTCTTCGGAGGTAGTAACGCGCATTCCCGGTGGCGTCTCAGCCTCTTTATTGGTTCGCACGCTTAGCATGGGTACCGCTTGTTCTGCCAAGCCTTTGTTGTTAGACGCATAGCTGTTGTCGAAAATGTAGTTAAGTTTGATTAGATCGAGCTGATTAAGGGCATTGGAAGCGTTTTGCAACATCTGTATATTGGCCAAGTAGATCTTGAACTCTTCACTTGTGCTTTGCGGTGATAACGGACGCGTCATAATGTTTCTTACACCAGTACACGAGCACACTGTGCTATCCTGAAAATTAAAGCTGTCCCGACGCATTTCGCCCTGTAAAGACTGGTTACTAGTACCGGTGCCATTGCCACTGTCGCAATCCACCGACATGCTGGCGCTAGGCTTCAGATCGGATACGGAGCCGAAACAAACTTGTTTAGCGTTTCGCCGATGCGCTTGATTTAAATCCGCGAAGGGCGTGGAACCACGATTTAGGCTTTCGCTACTGAAAAAACGCCGATGCGGTGTAGGCGGTGCACATGATGGTTTGGAGTGCAGTGCATTCACGTTGGCTTCCTGGGCGCAAGCGTCACCTAAGTACAGACTGCTGCTAGTGTGCACGTGTCGTTCGGTGCCAATGCCGCCAAATGAACTGCCCATATTCAGTGTCAAGCTCTGATTGGAACCGCGTCGCTCTAATAGTCCCCTCTTTGGTGTAGCATTACTCGTCGTATTTTGTGTTGATGTTATGAACGAAGTGGTACGCGTAACTTTGTTTAACGAATGCTGACTCGCATAAGAGTTCAGATTGCCGCATGAAGCTGCTGTTAAGTTTGTGAGCGTTAGACTCTGATTGGAGCCGCGCCGACGAAAGAGGCTTTGTTTAGTGCCTTGTGTCGTAGTAGCTCGGGGATGTGGCTGATTGGTTATGGGTGCGCCGCTCAAGTCTAGATTACAGCTTGATTTCGAGTTAAGGTTTGTTGTGGAGTTGTTCACTGCGGAGCCAAGACTGTAGTTGGAGACGCTTAAGCCACTGCGACAATTACCAAGAAGATTGCTGCAAGAACCGTGCAGATTCAGCGTAAGACTGTGATTAGAGCCGCGCCGCTGGAGCAAATTGGTGGATGAAGCTGACGCGCCCGCTTTGGGGCGCATCGCGACACTAGGAAGTTCCATTGACTTCTGTTTGTGTGGTTGATGCGCTCCAGGTGTACCTGTTGTAGTTGAGAACTCAACTAGTGTTAGGAATTCAGGCAGCGTTTTTAAATTCGTATTTGACGCATGCAAAATAGCGTTATGCTTGTACATGCCGCGATGTGGTGTAAGAGCTAGTGTCGTTACTCCAGGCGCATAAGGTGCACAAAGTAGCGTTTTGTTATTATCTGTAGGATTTTCATCACCGGCTTCCTCCTGGAGCACTACCACAGTTTCAATATCGACTTGTGGATGATTGAGTAAATCTCCCTCACCAGTAACAGCACTGCCATAAGCATCTGCAGAGTTTCGGTTGCGGTGATAAGCCGCCAACCACTCGGTAGACGCATTGCTGCTCCCACTACTGCCACCTGTTAGCCGTCGACGTGGTGTGCGAGGAAAACTACTGCCACTCAGCGGTGTTTTCACTGAAGACGTAGTGCTGCTAGGATATAGGGATTGGGTTTGCAAATGCGAATGTGTAGCGACTACGCCATCGCCGAGCAGTGCTAATTGGGACAGTGAAGTTGATCGGTTACTGGTGGCCGTCGATGGAAGTCGTAAGCTCCGATCACCACCGACCCGCTCGAAACGTGCGCCACTCACACTACGTGGCATAAACTGTTGAAGGGAAAGACAGCTACGACGAAGCGTCTGAGCGTCAATCTCGTCACAACTCCCATGCGTATCATTTCGCCCCCCGGACGAGACAATTATGGTAAGTTCGGAATCTCGCGCGGCCGAGTCAAGTGACAGCGCTTTCTCTTTGGTGTTTTTGATGGTTGGTGTTTTCGGTTTTGGCGTGGGTGAAGGTGAAGCGGACGCGATCCCGCTTGGTCCTTTCATTGTACAGGGAACATCTGTAATTTTTATAGTCAAGTTATTTTTGTTTTTACGATTTTTCTTACTGTCCACTGCGGTGTACGCTATTGCATTTGGTTTTGCTGCCACTGCGGTTATGCATTCATCCATGTTCACCTTATCTTGACTACTGCTGTTGAAATTGGTGTTTAAATTACTACTACCATAAGCAACTGATTTCAGCCGATCTTTGCTAGCTTCTTTGCTGCGTTGTCTGCTTCGAGTTTGTTGATTGTCACCTGTATCGTCAGACTGCGGATCTAAACCAGATTGTTCACGCACCACCTGGTCGATCTCTGGAAATTTAAAATAATTGCCATTTTTATATCCCGCTGAGCTAATAACGCCAAGTGGTGAAGCAGTCAAATTCAGATTATTTAGCGAGGCCAATAATTTTGGTGAACAGGGTAGACGTGTACCACTACTACTGCCTCCGGCCATATTTAAGTCGATAATCTTTGGTGAAGCTGAATCAGCGTCCGTTAACGCGATCGGAGAGCTATTGCCGCTATTCGAGAGCAAATGGGTGTCTCTCCTGTCCGAGACCCCTGATCTAAGAAATGGTTTCGCATTTTCCTTATCTGCTAATGCCGACACACATTCTGAACTGCTGTCCATCGATGCGGACACAACATTTTTTATCAACAATTGCTGAGGTGAACAAGAACGCCGTTCATTGAGAGAAAATCGTCGCAATTTTCTGGACACTATAGGCGAAGTACTACTGGACAATTGTTGTCTAGCTCCTACCAATGAACGCGACGTAGCCGTTTGTGTTGGCGTAGGAGTTTTACGTTGCAGAGCCAATTCCGATTGTTCAAGAGTTGGTGGAGATTGGCTAGACAGCTCGACTATATCCTCCATGTGCTCCAGTTTGGTGGGTGATGGAAAATCAAAAGTGCCCTGGATAAATTCCAGTGGTGTATAATAAGGCGTGCTTTTGCTGCTACTGATGTCGTCATAGTCAGTCCCGGGATCTGGTGTAGGTGGGGCGTACTCAAAATATGCGCTTCGCGGCTGTTCTGTGTTGATCGGAGTCGGGCAGTTGCTGTTACTGCCGATAGTCCCAGCGGAAGTTGAAGCTGCATGCTGATGTTGGTTTTGCTGCTGCAGCGTTGTCGTTGATCGATTGTTGTTTTTACAATTCTCCATTTTCAATCGGCATAAGTGTAATACAGATTTATGACTGCAACTGCGACCACAGCTGCTTACTTGTTCTTGACTTCTGATGCCATATTGCGCAAAAGCATGCAATTTGTAATTATTGCAGGAAACGCATCTGCAAATAGGAGAAAATATGAATAAATAAAACAGCTAATTCCTTTAGTAGATACAGAAATTTGCTTTGAAAATCAGACAATTACGCCCTTGGAAAAAAAGAAAAATATATAAATAAATAAAACACTCACTAGTGGTTAGTGGCCTACAATTAATTCATTTCATCAATGATTTGAGCAAGATGGAAAACAAAAAACCGTAAACACAAATAATGAAATCATTGAAAACGCAAACAACGACATTGAAGTTCCAGCTAAAATATCTACTCTATTGGCTATTGGCAAGTTTAAAAATACGCGTCTAATACTGATCTTCTGTAAAGGTCGCAACAGCCAACACAAGTAATAATATTTAATATTCACCTTGTAGTTTATGTCGTGTATTTTATGAAATTGGAAAGGTTAGAATCTAACAATAAGAACTAATTAAAAAAAAGTTCTCATACGTTTTTAGTGATTATTATTAGTAGTTCCTGAAATACTTGTCAGATTAAGCTCAATAGGACTCGATGCCTCGTATACTCGGCGAAATGATTCGCATATTTTTTTATTGTAGCCAGTATGTACACTGTTTTCTAATATGCCTTAACTTATAATCACAGAGATTTGTTTTTCGATATTATTAAAGTGATTGCCGAAAATTATTTGTTTATAATACGTATCTAGTTCACCAAATAGACGCCAATTATAGCACAGAATGGAAACTGCGCGCCTTGCGATGTTGGGAATTTTATGTTGGAGCTTGTTGTTAATAAATAAACACGAAACACACAAGAATACAAAAAAACCAAACTGTAGCAACAAATATCGTTGTCTCAGGCTTCACCTGAGCAAGTTTTGTGAGTGTTGCTATTTTTATTTACACATTCCCCTAATTGCTTTCCACGCGGAAACTCTGTAGAGGTGTAAGAGCGAGTGGTCAGTGTGAACAGCATATTTTGCAGTGTAGCGGAAGGACTTTCACCATCCACAATTAGACATAACATATAAAATAGCTTCATTTCTATTTTTGTATAGAGGCAGGGGAATTGGCACTTTCCTTCTCCGTACACCATGAATAATGATTTGTATTCTTTATACCATGCTATACCACCGCAACTTCTTTTTCGCCCGGACTAGTTTCTATTTTCGCAGTTTCTACTTTTTATGTATATGGTATATATTTATTTTAAGTTTCTTTCTGCGTTTTATATTTCTAAGTCGTCACATCTGCATTTACTTGGGCTATCTTCAAAATGAATGTCTGTCTGATTTAATGCTTATTTCTCATACCCATTATTCGTATCAATCCAGACGCTTCAGATTCCGGACTGGTAAATTCCATGTTGCTGTCCAAGAAAAATACATAAATAGACTTCGGAATTGACTGATTTACTTTTGATCAAGCGTTAATCCAGCTTCTGTAACCGTTTTCCAAATACGTCACCAAATGTATAAATTAATTTTATAATTCAATACCGAAAGAATTTAGTTAAGAAAAGTTCAGGTAATGATTTATCTTGCTTATTTGTTGGATGGCGTATTTAAGAGGAGCAGTAGCGAAAAATCACTAATATACACAATAGTGAACTAAATTCGTTGCACAGAGTATCTAGATACAAATCGAAGAGTTACCAAAGCAAAAGAAAAAATAAAAGTATCTGTAACTTGACAGTTATGCTAGTTAGAGATGCAATCGAAGTATTCGGTATTGAAGAAACATGCAAAATTTATTCATATACATATATGCCCGTTGTTATAGACGTGAGATAAAACATAATTTATTTGCATCCAAACTTTAATTTAAAAACAGATGTTAAATTTTTGGTAATAAACATTCTAAGACCAACTATTACCTAAAATGGGACTAAACAGAGCCATCCACATGAAATAAAAATATAACTACACGCAAGGAACAAAAATAAATAAGTTCACCCTGTGCCAGCTGATTCCTGTATATAAACTTGGAAGTGGAGTAGCAGGTTGATTAGAATCGGAAGCTCACCGTTATTACTGTTTAGTATTTATATTAAATAATAAGCTACGGTTTTACGAAATCTCTACGGTGTATTAAAATTATCGACATCCAGTTGAGAAAGTCTCGCATCACTTTTAATATATTTTTTTATGCTCGCGTTGACATATTCAAAAAGGGTAGTAATCTATGAGTTTTCGTTTTCGCTTTTAATTTAATTGTTTTTGTTTACGTCCAATTTATTAAATTTTGCACACTTTTTAGCAAGAAAGCATGTGTTTTAAAATCACGTTCACCTCATTTAAACTTAAAATGCTCTTTAATATATACAATTTACATTAAGTTGACTAAAACTGCTTTTAATTTTTTGTGACTAAGAGATTATAAAAAATAGTCTGTAAATAAAACAACTGTAAACAAATCTCTGCAATTACGTGAGCTCAATAACTGATCCAATCAAATTAACTCAATAGCTCCTTTTTCATTAATACATACTTTTTAGTGGGACTGATAAACCGGTATTATTGTTATTATTATAGTACTAAAAAATTACAACCCGGCATCTTTTTATCTGCAGATACAAATGCATTTTTTGTTTAAAAACGTAAAGTCTTGGAAATTAATTTGTTAAGCGATATTCGGCAGCTCACAATTAAATATCTCGAACCAATTTTTTGGTATGTGACCGCTATTAACATTCCTTATTAAGAGATCGTATAAAGCAAGTGGATCCTTTTGCTTTGGCTAGATAACGATTACTTGCTCGAACAGTTTGTAAGCAATGCAGAGGCCTTTGTAATGTTTGATAATTCGCACAGTTGAGTGTGTTGGAAAATTTATAAATAATAGAAAAATTCAGAACATGATTCATCCAAAAAAGGTATATTGGTTGGCAGATAAGTTGCACGATAATTTCTGGACTAGTAAATCCTGCGTGAATCCATGTGTGTAAAATATATGCTGCACAAAAATCATATTGACATAATTTTTGGCTTTTTGCTGCAGTAGTATGTGTGTAGGGGAACAGTGGGCTAACCGCTGCAACGACTGAGTGCTTACATCGTCTATTTGCGACTTTTCGTTGAAATGTGCAGTTGTATGTGTACATAGTTTGCAAAACTGATTAACACCATAGATTTGATAGTTTTGCGATTAATTACATTTTTCCCTTTATACACGTTCTCCGACGAAGTTTCTCTAATATTAGATCTATTATCATTATAAAGAAGTCATTTTGTGGAATATACCCGTATCATTTAATGTATATATCTATATATTTAGCATTGTTTTCGAATTGACATTCCAAACAAAGCCCTAATTTGCGTAATTTTTATGATATTGTAATTTTGAAACAATTTGTTTGGAATATTTTTTAGTTTAAATGGCAACAACGAACAAAACGCTAAAATGGATCTAGTGGATATAGATCAAGTTTTAGATAATTTGGAATTGCGGGAGGCCGCGGACGAACATAAAAGAACTGCTTCAGCTGCAAATGCGCCCGAAGCAGAAAATACGGCGGAGTCTTTAAGCAATGCAAATAAAGGTGATAATGCTGCTGCTATTGGCAGTATAAATGTCACGTCTCACAAAAGCGGATTTGTAGGTGTTTCCCAAGTATTCAACAGTTTGGATGACTATCAGAAAAATGTGGAGTCATTAGAATCTGCGCCAGCGCAGCGTTATGACGAAGAATGTCGACTCATTTCAAATAACATGAATACGGGGCAGGAATCAGACACAACCAACAAGGAAGAAGATACTGATGATGCAGTATATTCAGGAAACTCAATAGCAACTTTGCAAAAAGCAACGAATAATGAAATGGTTGTGAATTCATTTGACGCTTTCACTAATAGTCGTACAACACTAGCCCATAGCAAAGTTTACGATGAAGATGGCGAGGATGAAGAAGAAGCAAGCGATGACATACATAAATTCACAGAAAATTCTAAACATTTACGGAGTATTGGTTATGAGGTGAACGAAGCGGCTGATAACAGTCCTCTTTCGTCTGATTCGTTAACAACCTCGTCGTCATCGACTTTCTCATCAGGTCCATCTCCTGGAATTGTTTCCACTACCGACGAGCATTCTGCCCCACTGACACCTGAGGAAGTAAGCGAAGATCGAGATGCACTACTGCCAGTGCATTCGAGCGTTCTGGAACCAGATGGAGATGATGAAGACGATGATGATGATAAGGAGGTAGAGGGAACGATTGATGTAGAGTTGCATGTAGAAGATGAAGATGTAGAAGAACGTGATGTAGTGAGTGCGCCCCAAGCTGAAAGCACTGCCGGACTAGAAGATATAGCTGTAGGCTTATCATCTATATCATTGACTACTGGAAATTCACATCTTAATTTACCGACTGCCTCATCAGTATTGGAAAATATACTAGAAGATTTGTCGGAAACGACGAGTAATTCATTGTTGAGCCAGCAGCTTGACGGGGCTCAGGAAAATAATCCGGTGCTTGAGGTAAGATTTGCTTAAAAAATATAAATTACCTTTTATTTAACTTACTTAGTCTGAAAATATAAATTTTAGTCAGATAACGAACAGTTTTAAAAGAGATTTTTGGTATTTCTGTAGGAACCACCATCAATCTACAATATGAACAAATCGGTACCTTCAAATGCCGTAAGTGACAACGACATTACTGGCAAACATAAGCAAAAGGAAAGTGTGGTTCCGGCGCTGAAACAGCAACCTATAAAAGTGTTGCAGCATCCCATTACCTTCGGTTCAACTATGGATGAAATCTCGGATACGGAACTTGATAGCATGTTGCAGGAAATGGACATAGATGATGCTAGTGAAGTTAACGATGCATCTAAATTGGATGTTACAAACAGTTGTATCTCACCACCTCCTCCGCTGCCATCTACAATATCGGTAAAATCAGTAGAAAATATCAAGACAGCCGCTTTAGCAATTCCAATATTAAATGACAACAGAAGTCACGAGTCGGAAAATATGGCCAGTCCAGTACTAAAAAATGCACACGAGACAGTAGAGGGTTGTGTCGGCAATGATTATCTAAATGCAGACAGTTTTTCTCAGGCATCTACTGTTGAGTTTTCCGAAATACGTGCGCATTCTATAGGAGCAGCACAGGCCGACACCGATATGCCGCAATCGTCCAATTCTGTTGCATCATCGTACACTGGTTCTGAATGTTCCTTGGAAGGTGGCGTCATTGGGGGCGATCGAATAAGCGATGAAGAGGAATCGGCAGATACAGAAGAGAATTGTCGAAAAGCTTTAGCAGAAAATGCTGACGATGAAGGCGGCAGTACGGATGAGGGCGCTTACAGCGATAGCGCGGCTCAGCGACCACAACGTCCGACATCACTTAATTTGCCTATATTGCAGTCCAACTTAAATGAAAATGCTGGCCAAACACCGCCTGGAACGCAATCGGTACAGAACATAACGCTCGACATAGATAATACTGTTACGAACGAGCCAAGTACTGGCGTTAGTAATTCTGCTCCAACCCTAACCCCAGATGACGGGGTGACCACTAATGGCGAAGTTGCGGAGGCAACGGGATATAGTGATCCATATGCGGATCTCGGCAAAGTGCCTCCAATTTGGGTGCCAGATAATATGGCTGCCGGCTGCATGCAGTGTCATGCCAAATTCACTATGATTAAGCGTCGTCACCATTGTCGTGCCTGTGGGAAAGTGCTCTGCTCCGTTTGTTGTTCTCAAAAGTTCAAATTGGAGTTCCTCAGCAATACCGCCGAGTCGCGTGTATGCTTACAATGTTTTCTTATACTTACACAAAGGCAACTGGGTGGTGGCGCTATTGGCAATGAGGTGGGCACAAGTGGATTGAACGATGAAGTCTTAGCAGCAGTTGTAAGTGCTAACTCAGAGTCTAACACAACAGCGGGCCAAGTACGCTCACCCAATCCGAACAATCCAATGGAGTACTGCTCCACCATTCCGCCATACAGGCAGGTGAGCGCACAGAATGTACAGCCACCATCTGTTATTGTGCCCGTTGGTGTGCTTAAAAAAGAAGGGAGTAGTTACTCATCGAATTCGTCGAATGGCGGTGGTGATGGCGGCAAGAAAGGTCGTAAACGGAAAAGTGTTATGTTTAGTGATGGTATTGCACCCGGTAGCGACTTGGCTAGCATGGAGCATCAGTGGGCAGATGCCAAGCATGCGCGTCGTGGACCACATCAACATGGGGATAAGTCACGAAATAGCAGCGGTGTAGCAAATAAACCACCGACGCCGGCGCGTTCTCAACCAAGTGGATCTGGAGGTAATAGTGATGCAACGGCGATTGGTTTGGTGGCATCACTGTTTCGCGGTTCTATACCACCACTGGCTGCAGCGGCAACAATGACAGCTGTTCAGAAAGGGGATGAAGGTATAGATATGCAAAATTTATGCAAAAAGAACAAGGGATGGTGACTTAATACTTTTCGTTATTCGAAGGTTCTTCTAAATTAGTATCAAGTAATTTGAAAAACTCCACGAGTGGTAGTAAGGCAACCGATGCGGCTGCGGTTTTGCGGACAAAACGCTTACCACCATCCGGTAGCGATGAGAATGGCTGCTTCATTCCACAAGGTGACAACAACTCTTTGCCGCCAATTTGTCTGCGGAAAGCTGAAAGCAATTGTGATTTTGACTATAAAGATGTTCTTAACAACCAAGAACTTGTTGCACGCTTAGAAAGCGAGACACTTAGATTTGCGCTAGAAAAGAATTTCTTTGTGGATGTGAAAATTTTAAATCGTAAGTACAAAAAAGTATGTTTTTATGAGAACATAGGAGGTAATAAAATTCTCTTATTTTGCAGTGAAATGTTGCATGAATCGAACTGTCATCAACTTCACCACATGTGGTATGCATCATGTTGGCAATGATGAACTGATTATCTTATTAGAATTTGAACCACAAACAAATACGTCCGTTATCAATAAAGACTCTGCGGCGACGGCACCAATACCAAAAGATATTTTTGTTCACCTTTACGAGATCTATCGTGACGCTGAGTTGGGCAATCCTATCGCCGAACTGTCTTATACCAGCCCCCGATCGAGCAATTTTCTAGGCACGCGGGACTATGGCGGTTTCATCTTTATACGCGCCACGTTCCAATGCTTACAAGGTGTTTTAGTGCCGGAGCAGCCCTTTCTTATAGGCATTCTTATCCACCGCTATGAAGTGCCATGGGCCAAAGTATTTCCACTACGTCTGATGCTGCGACTGGGCGCACAGTATCGATACTATCCCTGCCCACACATCTCTATACGCAATCGAGAATCGGTTTATGCCGAAATAGCGCAGACAATAATCAATTTCCTAGCGGTGAGTTAAGCTCGAAATTCACTACGTAAAAGGCTTGTCCAACCTATTTCAAAAATACTTGTTCTAATTTTCCCATACACTACACACGTATGACTTCATCAAACACAACATTTTAGGTCTGGTTAGCGATGAGTGTAGGCAGTCACAGTCGCTCTTTTTCTTTTACTAAATTCCTATTTTACGCAGATGATTTAGTGGAATTTCCGGTAGTTAACGGCTCTTCAGAATGATCGTGTTAAAAAAAAGGTTTCTTATACGAGTATTTGCTTTTCGCAATTTAATTTTTGGTGAACGCGTACCCTCATATTATTTTCGTCTATTTCTCATAAACCTTAAATCTCTTGAGAATCGTAGGGTTATACTAAGCATGTTCTTTACTTAGTGCAATTGATTATCGGTGTTTGTTAGAACGAAAAAAATTTAATGGTCTCCAACGCCCTCTTCGTAATTTACCTCCGTTCTTTGGGGAACTAATTATTTATCTAATACTACTAGTGTTCGATCTATTCGTGAATTCAATGCTATTAGTTATACTGTCTCCCTTGACTTCTTTTTTTGAAGCGCAGCTTTTTTGAATCTTTTGAATTCCATATTTTTAGTTTCTGAAATTGTTACATGTAATCGGTTTTAAGCTTCTTTGTGCTATTCGTAGTAATTTCAAGGGCTCAATTAATAAATAAATAACTTTTGCTGTTTTCAGTCGAAAAAAGAGAAAGATAAAAGTTGACCTTTGTTTTTGTGTAAAAAAAATTTAGACTTTGACAGTCAAACATATAAATTAAAATCTGACTTATTTTTTGGTTAAAAATAAAAGTTCAAATTTCACTTATTTTTCGATAAATAACTACTATTTTCCATCGCCGGAATTTTTGCCTGGTTTGACAAGCCACTTGAGTAGCGAATTTCGCGCTTAATACGATTTTGATGTGATCGGTTTAAGCCTGTGTATGAACAATTTTTATATGCATTTTAGGATTTCCGAAATTATTCATATACGTTGCCCTGCATCAAGGGCATGTACATACATATGGAAGACAGAAAGCCAACGGTAATGATACCACGCAATCGTCAAGATGACGTTATTAAAGCAATCAAAAACGCCAGTGATCATATATTAGCTTTTGGTGGGAATTTTTCGAAAACAGCAGATGGACATTTGGTATGCATGCAAAATGTTAATGATATGGGCACTGAAATGTACGCATATTCAACACATGCCATCAATATACACGGACAGCCGCGCAAAGGTGAGTCAGACCTTTTGAGTTGCATCAGAGAAGCTTTGTTAGCGAATTAGCTTTGTAATTCACATAAGAAAGTGGCGACATAAAGAAAAAAGTGCCTTAGAAGATAATCCCATTTTGCACAAATCATTTGGGAACAGAATAGCGTAGTAAAATTTTAAATTTCTTCGAGCAAACAAAAAAATCATATCAATAAAATATGCCACTTTTACTATTTCTTTGCTTTAACAGTCACTGGCGCTAGTTTTTTTGTGCTGAATGAGTCTCTAAAAAGTACGAGTGGTCTTACTGGGAAATGCAGCATCGTTGAAGATGGTTTAATGGTGCAAGTATTGCCCAGTAAAATGGAAGAAATTCGAAATTCGCTACAGAATCAAAAAGATGTTGAAATAATATGCGGTCCGGTGGATGCCGATGATCAGCAAACTGAGGTTGTGAGCATCAAATGGGTAGAGAATGACCGAGATTTTAATGTTGGGTAAATTCGGAAAATTTACAGTAAAATGAAGAAATTAATGTTTAATAAATTTCTAATTGGCAGCGTAAAATCACCTATTGATGAAAAATCGATGGAAGGAATTTCCAGTATGCGAGTACACGATAGTTTTAACTATGCGAATGCTAACTACGCTATACGGCTGACAGATATTTATATACTTAAAGTGAGTTCCGATTACCTTGTTTTTGCACTAATTAAACAAAATGAATGTACCATTTTATTGTCTTCGAATAGTATGACGAGTGGTATGTCTCTGCACAGTCTGCTTTAGCAGCCACTTCTATGGACGTAACGCGCATGGCAGGACAAATTGCGCGCAGCGCATGTGTTGCCCTAGTACCGTTTCTTGACCTACTCGTAGCGAGTGATAGTCGGAAGTTAGCTTTACGTGCAACACTTCATCAGGAGAATGTAGGTATCAGTTTAAATGGCAAAATGCAAACTTACTCATACATTTACCGATCTGCAGGTCTGCTATGAAGCTGGCACACGCGGCAATAAGCTTCCTCCGCTTTATATGAACGCCTTGGACGACCATCTAATACCCACACTGCACGGCGAGTCGTCCGGCATTGAGGATGCAATAATTTTAGAGTTAGTTTTTTACATTTTAAATGTTTAGTCTATTCTATTCTAAATGGGGAACAGTAAGTAAGTGAGTCAGTATTACAAACTGTTAGTGGCAGCGTATTACTGTGACTTTTCTATTGCGTTAGTTTACAATTTTGGCAAAGCGTAAATTGTAACAATAATGAATTGGTGTTTTGGTTAATGGGTAAAAAATAGCAATTACGCGTTTACTTTGCTGTTACGCTCGCTTAACTATGATCAATGTTTGCCATTGGCGAAGCAAATTGGCAACTAAAATATATATATACATATATACAACAGCCTGTGTAGTTATAAAATATTGACGCTCAATTAGAGAAGATATTTTGGAGTTGAGTTTAGTATATACATACTGTATATGCTTAGTTTTCGCTTGAAATAAGGCCGCTTTTAAAGAGTCCTGTGGATAAACGGAACAAATGCATATATACTAACATTCATATGTGTATATAATATATATGAGTAGTTAAGATGGTTATAGCTCTGTTGTATGCAACTTGTTTTTAGTGTAAAGAGTAAAATATGTAAGCTTGTAACTAAAAAGATTTACAACTAACGAAATGTATTCGCATTTTATTTTAGACTTAATTTATTTTTTTAATTTTTTTTTTTTTATTTAATTTTTTTAATTTAATTTTTTTAATTTAATTTAATTTTTTTTTTCATTTTCAATTTTTTGTTAATTTTTAATTTTTTTTATTAATTTTTTAATAATTTTTTATTAATTTTTAATTTGTTTTGTTTACTTTTTTGAGAAATAAAGTACCTACCTATTAGCAATTACATATACAAATTATGATAGTACATACATATAAAGCAAAAATAGTTGTTTTCTTGTCAGTCATTTTAAATAAAATTATATGCGAGTATATAGGGCTTTCACATAGAGAAGCCAATGATGTCAAACCACAATGGCAGGTTACATGACTGAGAAACTTGTTGCTTGAAATGATGTACAAATTTTGAACGACTTAGTTGTCTTTCCTCTAGATTTTTCTAGTGGGGCTTGTTGAAGTCACAGGTAGGTGTATGCCAATAAGTTACAATTGACCGATCCCCTCCACAAAGTCAGGTGGATCTACGTAGTAGGGCTTTATCATCGTCCGAAGCCGCGATGGAGTTGTGAACTATGTCATATGAGATTTTGAAATAGAAAAATAAATTCATCAATACTTCTCACACAGCTTATTTTATACAATATTATATTTTATTGAAAAACTCCATAGTAATCCGTATTTATTGATTTGTATTGCATAAAATATTCATTATACATTTTTGGGGAACGCTTTGGCCGGTTATGATTGTACGTTGTTCTGGTAGCATAGACTCAACTGTCAACTGGGGGACAATATCAAGACGCTCGTCACAAATTGAAGTAGAAGGAAGACCCAATCGCCTTCTCGATGTGTATGCGTCTGTCTATTTAAATATGCAATTAGGAATCCATAATCAATCTACGCAAAACAAAAAAAAATCAGTAGTGGGATTCTGAATACGGTTTTAGCTGAAAATAAAGAACCTCCTATAACTAACATAAGAAAATAAGAAAGCAAACTTACGTCCTTTTCTAAAGAATACTCCTGAATATTCAAAAGCAGGTTGCCATTTTCGAAGGAAACTTTCTTCCCGATTAGCCAACAAATTTTAGCTGATACTGAAAAAAATTGAGATTGGAACCAGTTTTTGACATTTTGTTGAAACTATTATTGTATTCAGAAACTATCTGAATTGAAATTTTTTCTTCCCCTAACAAAGTAGGATTAATAATCATTTTTCGGGTGCGCCCACAAATTTATGGATTTTATCATGAAACTGCAATCTTTATGTTATTCTTTCAATATTCACTAGTTACCGACTGGTTCATTATATCCTTATAGCGACAGTTTACTTCAAATATCGTCATGTGATGTACTATGAACCTCTTTCACTTAACTAAAATGTAGACCTTGTTAACATTTGGCAAAAAGATGCTAGATTTATGGCGAGATAAGATTTGTTATTTTTACACCGCAATAGTTCGCATATAACGGGTGATCTTTTAGCTATTATCTTTTTAAACAGTTGGTTTAAACAGCTGACGCACGTTTCGTGTTTTGTTTCACTGTCAAACATCTTCAGTTTGGTCTATAATTTAACCATGAATCGTCTTACAAACGAACAACGCTTGCAAATCATTGAATTTTCTTATAAAAATGCGTGTTCTGTTAAGAAAGTTTGGATCCACTTTTTTATCGAAAAATTGTGTTCAGCGACGAAGCTCATTTTTGGATCAATGGGTACGTAAATAAGCAGAATTGTCGATTTTGGAGTGAAGATCAGATAGAAGAATCGCAAGAGCTACCAATGTATCCAGAAGAGGTCACAGTTTGGTGCGGTTTATGGGCTGGAGGTATCATTGGACCGTACTTCTTCAAAGGCGCTGCGAATCGTAACGTAACTGTGAATGGTGAGCGCTACCGTGAAATGATATCCAACTTTTTTTTGCCCAAATTCCAAGAGCTTGACTTGCATGACATGTGGTTTCCACATGCCACACAGCACGCGTAACAATGCACTTGTTGAGAGGCGAGTTCGGTGAACATTTTATTTCACGTTCGGGACCTGTCAGTTGGCCACCCAGATCGTGCGATATAGCGCTTTTAGATTATTTTTTGCGGGGGTATATTAAAGCTCATGTCTATTCAGATAAGCCTGCTTCAATTAAGGAATTGGAGGACAACATTAAAGCATTTATATGTGAGATACCGGCCGAAACGTTGGAAAGAGTATGCCAAAATTGAACTAAGCGGATGGGCCATTTGAAGCGCAATCGCGGTCAACATTTGCATGAAATAATCTTCAAACATGAAATTATATGGACTGTACTATCGATTTAAATAAAAATTTCATGCATTTTTCTGAATTTTACGTGTGTTTTTTTGAAAAACTTTCCTAAAGCTCTTAAAAAATCACCCTTTGCTTGAAGATATTCAAGTTTCAGTTTTTAATTTTATAAAAGGCTTTGAAGTTGCGAAGGAGAAGCGTAAACAGGGGTATCCACTGCGTATACTTTATTTCGTAGGAGAAAAGTTCAACTGTTTTTGTTGTTTTTATAAATCAGCTGGAAATTGGGGTAAGCACAGGGTGTCCGGTGGCAGAATTAGGTTTTAAATTAAAAGTTTTTCAATAACCAAAAAAATACTTGTGTTCTTTGTAATAGTTATTGGAAAAACTTTTAGTTCCTAATTCTGCTACCGAACACCTTGTATTACCACATATAACTACCTTCAACATCTATTTCTTTAAAACAATTCATTAGATAGTTTCAGGGATATTTTTGGAAACATTTTTAATGGGGCACTATTGACCTTCTATTCGCCACTTCTCTGCTCGCTCGCGAAAGCAACAACAAAGTTATCGAGCAAGATTCGGCGCTAACAAGTATGGCCTAATAAAACTGGTATGACTCAACTATTTTACAAATACGTGTAATTTTAGGCAGCTGACCTTATAAATATTTCTCCTGGTAAAAGTAAACAACATTTTTTTCAAAGCTGGTTGTATTCTATTTCCTTTGATATGCATATTAATAGAATTCTCATACTCACAGACTCACAGTATATTTTAACATAAACTTGCAGATAACGTTTTCACCTCTAAGCTTTATTTGTTTTGTTTTCAATGACTTCATAAACTTTATCTCGCCCAAAAGATGGAATTAACTCGTGTGATGATTTATTACGATTTTCGACGTGGATTATCGAGACAGGAGTGCATTGATCAACTTACTTCGCCTTATAGCGTTGGATCACCACATTCAGCCACTTTGAAACGCTAATGCAACAAGTTCCAACGTGGCCGTCGATCCTTGCGGGATGAATTTCGTGAAGGCCGTCCTAAAACGATTGTTAGGTCATGTTGATATCGCAAGATCATCATGTAATATATCGGGAGATAGAGGCATATTTGGGCATTAGTGGGACCAACATAAATTCAATTGCAAGTGCATTTGATCGCCAAGAATATTTGTTCTTGTTGGATATCACATAAATTGACAATAACTCAAAAAAGTACTCGTGCCGATTGGTGCAAAGAAACATTGATGGTGGTTCAAAGCACGTCTATGACCTCTTAGCAGGCGACGAATTTTGGGTCTATGCATATGAGCCGGAAACAAAATTGCAAGTTGTTCGCGGAAGAAGCACCTCAAAGAAAATAGGTTTTCAAACCGGTTTTTTTGGAAAATCTGGTAATGTCGCAACTGAACCACTAAAGAAATTGAAATCAGACAATTCTGAGTGGTACACAACTATTTGCTATAAGTTTTCGAAGAATTAAAGAAAATCAATCGCCGGACACGAATCCTCCTTCACCAAGCCAATACGAGCTCTCACGAATCGGCTCTCTCACAACACAAGTGAGTTTTTGAGCACTCAAAAGATCTAATTGATGGATCATCCGCCTTCCAGCCCCAATCTGGCACCTGATGATTTCTTTTTGTTTCCGAAAATCTAAAATAAAATGCGGGGTAAAGTTTTTCAACGCCTGAAAAAGCTGTTGAAGCCTTTAACCTAATCGTTTTGGAGGCATCCACTTTTAAGTGGCAAATGTGATTTGAAAATTGGTTCAAGCGAATGCAGAAGTGTATTGACTTTCAAGGAAAATATATATCAGGTCAGTCCATAAGTTCGTGCGTTTCTTAAATGTGGTTTTAAAATTAATAAAGAAGATGTTTAAAGTACAGGGTGGCTGATGAAAGCCGCTACCAAAAAAAAATTGAATAACTTTTTTTCTTATTAAGTTATCTGTTCCATTTTTGTTTTAATTTGCAGATTGATCTTTAAAATTTATTAAAATGGATAACTGGGACACGCAAACAAGAATTTAGATAGTCCGCCGCTATCACGCACTGGAGTCCGTAGTTTTGGTACAGAGAGAGTACAGGCGGATGTTTGGCGGCGATCCCTCGAGCAGATGGACCATAATGAGACTGGTGAATAATTTTGCTGAGCAAGGAACAGTCGCAAGAAGGCCTTATCATCGAAACCCACCGGTTCGGACGGAGGAAACGATCGCTGCTGTAGCTGCAGCTATACAAAGCAATCCAAGGGTTTCAACAAGAAGCTTATCTGCTCAACTTGGTGTCAGCCGACAGTCTTTGCAAACAATAATGCACAAAGATTTAGACTTATTTCCCTACAAAATTCAAATAGTTAACAAACTGAATGCAGCAGCTTGCCGATTCGCTTGGAATTTTGCCAGAAGATCCTGCAAATGGTGGAAGAAGACCAAAACATGTTAAACTGCCTTTTCATGTCTGATGAGGCCCATTTCGAACAAACAAAATTGTCGAATATGGAGTACTTCTAACCCACAGATACTCCACGAGACGGAATTGCATCCTCTTCGCGTGACAGTGTGGTGTGCGGTTTCTTCACGCTGTATTGTCGGGCCTTATTTTTTTGAAGAAAATGGTCACACCGTTACGGTTACTGGAGACCGTTATTTGAAAATGCTGAAAGAATTTTTCTATCCAGAACTACGCCGAAAGAGAATTCCTTTCAACTCTGTGTGGTTTCAACAAGATGGGGCAACGTCTCACATAGCCCAGACTGTTATGACAGAGTTGCGACGAAAATTTCCCAATAAACTGATTTCAAGAAACTCCGAATTTCGTTAGCCCCCCAGGTCGCCTGACCTTACTGCACCTAACTTTTTCTTGTGGGGTTTATGTAAACAAGAAGTTTATAAAACAAAGCCAACAAATTTGGATGAACTAAAAAAATCCATTCGGGCAACAATTGCGGCTATTCCTGTCGCAACTCTCAAAGCAGCAATGAACAACTTTTTACTAAGATGCCGCACTTGTGTCAACGAGCATGGGGGGCATTTAAATTCAATTATTTTTAAAACTAGTTAAGCTACATTTAATAAAATTTAATGACCTTCAACTTGAAAAAAAATAAATGAGTTCCATACACTAAAAAAAAAGTTATTTGAGTTTCTTAATGTAGCAAAATTCATCAGCCACCCTGTATTTATTAATCAATAATTTATTTTCTTTCATTATTTACAATGCCTTCCCAACGTTTAGGCACATTTTTAATTCCCTGCTCAAAAAATTGTTTGTCCTTGGCGCCAAAATACGCTTCGATATCCCTTTTTATAAATAGCTTCTTTTGAGGAGTAGTTCTTGTTACTCATATGGGATTGAAGTCCACGGAAAAGGTGATAATCACAAGGATGCGGCATTAGCTCCCATCCGAGCTCGTTCAGCTTGCCTAATGTTTGCCTTGCGGTATGAGGTCTTGCGTTGTCGTGGTGAAACAAAACTTTGCGCCTATTCACTAAAGACGGTCTATTTTTGTTAAGTGCCTCATTCAGGTTTGATAGCTGATGCGAATAATAATCAGCAGTTATCGTCTGTTTTGGTTCCAGAAGTTTATTCACAGGAGAATCTTCCAGGGGTGAAGGTCATCTCTAGAGGTCGGTTCTGGTGCTTCATCTTTATCTAACCATTGACGTTTGCGAACAGGATTATTGTAAAGCACCCATTTTTCATCACCAGTAACGATGTGGTTCAAAAAACTTTCATTTTCAAGCCGTTGCAGCAGCGGAGAACACACATTCACTCTCTGCTGAAGGTTGGCGACGGAAAGTCTGTGCAGAACCCATTTTCCCAGCTTTGAAACGTTTTCCAACTGAACCAGGTACCTGTGAACTGTTCCATGCGATGAATTCAACCTCTGAGCTATCATATCGACTGTCAAATTTGGCTCAGCTTCCACGAGTTCGAGCAAGACGTCGGAGTTAAAGACTTCACGACGACCAGCGCGCGGGGCATCCTCCACGTCGCAGTTACCACTTCGGAATTTTCGTAAAACCACTTGTGCGCAGTCCTTACACTCACGGTATCCTCTCCGTGAACAGTGTTTATTTCCGCAGGAGCAGTTGTTGCATTTTTACCACTTTTATAAAAAAAATTCAAAATATGCCGCTTATACGCGTTCGAAGATTCCATTTTATTTTTTAACAACACGTGCTCCTATCCGCGATTAAAATCACTTGTTGAATGCACAATATATCAAAGAAAATATAAATATTATAAATATAAATATTCCGCGAATAATTTTTTGTATGCAAAAATCGTACAAAAGTGAAATTATGGGTAAAATACGCACGAACTTCTGGACTGACCTGATACAATATTTGTTAGTCAGTTATATTATTTAGCTTTGTGTATGGGGGAAATGAGACAGTGGATGGAATAGCTAAAGAAAGCGCGAGACTTGCAGGGGATCAAATAAGTCAGGTACTTAAACCCTTACGCACAATTCAAAAAGAACTAGAGGAGGACATATTAAGAAAGGTGAAGGCAGATGGCTTAGTCCAACCAATCGCGAAGTTGCCAAGTGTAAATACGCATATGATGACAGATGTACTAAATGAGTTATATCGTTCGATGGAAGGAACTGTAGAACTCTAGTTAGAGTACTAACAGGACACGGCCTAGTCGCACCGAAGGCTTGCAAGCTAAATCTAACTCTTAACGATGCTTGCAGGAAATATAATGAGCCGGGCACAGGAGAAACCCTGGAGCATTTTCTATGTCACTGTCCAGCTCTTTCGAAAAGTAGACTGTACTGGGTGCTCTCAGCTTTGAAAGCCTATAATCATTCACTGAACTCAAGCTTGAGCGACTCCTAAAATTCGCGAACAGCTCGCGCATCTTGAGTGATGCATATTTTCGCTAAAACAAAAAAAAGGAATCTTATCTGGTCTGTGCCAGTATAACCTAACCTATATTATTTTTCATAAAAGTCATTTTCATTACTACAAATTTTACTGTCTTCATTATTGGGCGCAAAATACAAAGGCAACCTTCGTAGAAACCTAGCAACCTTTAAATAGGTTCCACGTATTATCTATGGATGGGTTAAGGGGGTCTTCTGGTCTCCAGCGAAAAAAAAATCTATTTTTTTTTTTGCATAATTTTGTTGTATGTGTATGCGAGAATACGCCACAGAAAGGATTTTTTGAAAATCGCATTTTTTCACATTTTTCTGGGCACCGAAGTGTACCCTCCTCCGGCCGTTTTATCATAAACTTTATCTTTAAACGCGTTTCCCCGAAAATCGTGTTTTTTAAGCATTTTGGTCACACTTTTCATAGTAGTTATACTCCGATTTCAATGGTTTTGGTCTTAAAAGGTTCGGAAAACTTACCGCTAAGTTTCCCCGTGTACGATTTTTGAAATTTTTTTTCATTCCATTTTTATAACCTTTTAAAGTTCAAAAAATGAGCAAAAAAAAATTTTTTTTGCAAATTGTTGCATAACTTTTGAAAAAAATTAAAAAAAAAAAATCTGTCACGGGAAAACTTAACCAGGGCAACTCTGAAGACAACGCATATCTAATTTTTGCTTTCTGATTACCCAGGTGGAAAAACCGTGACCAAAATGGAGACCTGTTTCGTTTGGAGGTGGACGTCTTCAGCGCCATTTCAAGGTCGCGGGTGTTAATTTTTTTCAAAGTCAAAACCATTTTTTAAAAGCCAAGACAAGTACCTTTAAAATAAAAAAAAATTTTTTTTTAAATATTCACAGGATTTGTCACAATCAATCCCCAAAAAAACCCTTCATTTCAGGGCCTCGAGACCAGAAGACCCCCTTAATACATCAACTTGAACAAAAGAAATAGGGAACGCCGAATGCGTATATCCATTTTTCCATATCCAACGCGACGTATTACCCTAAATTATCTTGATCCATAATGCAATACTTTCTCATTAGAAGTTTCTCTTCAGCAAAGCCAAACAACTATGTACGTGTAACGAAGGTGGTCACCAATTCTTTAATTTAATTTATTTAAAAGTTAATTTCTCTACTTCATATTAATTTTTTTTTTTGTAACAGCTGACATTTTTGGTGAATGCTGCTGAAGTGGCAGTCCTTGGTCGAATATAAAATCGATTATTGGAACGATCTTAATTTGTTGGGAAACAACGCTGCAAATATTTAGTAATAAAATTAAATTTTTTAAACAAACTTTATTTCACTTTTTCTTCCTTCCGTCCAATACAATACTCGTACTTGCTATAAAATTGCTTACATTATACATTCAACTAAATTTTCGCCCCAAGCATAGTTCGTACAATATAAATTACAATTTTACAAAGAGAAGAAATTAAAATCATTAATTTAAAATGAAACTATGAAAAGCGAATTATAAAAATTAAGTAAACATACTTTTCTTACAAATTGGTCGTAGATCTTTTATAGCTAAGTGGAAGCATCTACATACTCTCCTCGTTTAATTCTCTGAAGATGTCTTTGCCATTTTGTTAAAGAAGATGAAAATGAACTGCTAAATGTGAACAGAAAACTGTTCTAAGCTCACTATTTTATACAAGTTTATAATATATATTTTTTCATTTCTGTCAATCATCCATCTTATTTTGCTACATTTTTATACGGATGTATGTATTCGTATGAATGTAAAAAATATGTAGGCATGTTGGATTTCTTTTGCCTACAAAGTACTTCGATTTTCTTTTGTTACAGGATTCAAATAATGAATTCACATATTTATATATGTATGTATGTTTGTATTTGTGAATGTGTGTGTTTTTGCGATGGTAGGAGTGTGCGATAAAGTACTACTATTATATTTGGTAGCTCTGCCACCACACTTCAGTTGCATTTGACTTAGAGCTCGTCGTGCTTCGGACCAGAGAACTCGTCGTGCGAGATAAAACCGTTCTTATCCTTGTCCTCGTGTTGGAAGATCTCCTCGACAAGCTTGTCATTCTCCTTGAGCATATTCTTCAATTCCTCGGAGTCTTGTCCCTCAACGGCGGTCATTTGCTTCTTAAGATATTCGCTGACCTGTCAAATGGCAGAGTAGAAAAAAATAAAACTCAAATATAAGAGAGCTGCGGTCTTATTATCTAGCCAGTGGTTGTAACTATGTGCAAAACATATATATATTGTTCTTGTACAAGGTGGCGCAAAATTAATCACACTACCGGAACATTTATAATTTTTGAAATCTTATTTGATACTTGAACTAGACAGCTGCTGTATACAAACTGACAAGCAATGCAGCGCGCGAAGATCAAAATCCAGATTTCCATCACTCAAAATATTTTTTTTATCTAGCAAAAGTTATTGAAAAACAAAATTGGATGATTAAACTTGCGCCACCTATAAAATAATAATCATATTAGTTCAAACATGCAATTTCGGAAATGTGTTAGTGAATTAGAGGCTTTGATCATGGAAAAACCCTGAAAGAATTGCACTGTCACAAGTATTATTTCCTGAAGAAGCGTGAGTTTTAAAAGAGATATGTTTTGATTTTTAAAGTTTGATGTCTACAAATTTGAAATATTATTTTTCTATAATCTGAAATGCTTTACATTGCAACGTTTTAATGGCTCTAAGTAAAGAAAATGAAATGATGTCTTACTGAGACCATTCTTAGTCAGGCATCTACATAGTTCTAAGACCTATGCCGTTTGCAGCGGTGTTTTATGGGGGTTAAGCTCTGCAGTCTTTTGCTGTCCACGAGCAAAAAAGAAGGTGGAAAAATTAAGTAGTGTCAGTGCTGGAAATACTTCTATAGTGCCATACTCGTAATAAATACCCAACATTGACTCCAATCCATGTCTCGCCGACTGTCTTTATATACACTGAATAATTGATATTAAGAAAAGCTGAGACAACTCAGAAAACTACTAAGACGATGACGAACCATAAATTTCAGCAACCGATTGCCAATTCTGCTAGACCAATGGAATATTAATCTACTTACCCTATGATCAAAAAGTATCGGCAATGTTTAATTTAAACGAACCGCGCACGTGGAAACTGGTCCATATTTTTTTCTTATGTCATTAGAACTGTAAGACACACACCTGTCACTATTCATCCGTTTTGAAGCGTTTGAGAGATGCCGTACGTCGCAAACGTCCGGAAATGTGGGCAAATAGTTCTTGGATTTTGCATGATGATAACGCGCCATAGCACCGGGCCCAAATTGTGCTGGATTGTGCCAAACACCAAGTAAATACCATTGTGCAAGTACCTGATATGGCCCCGTGCGACTTCTTTTTGTTTCCCAAGTTGAAGTTACCAATTCGTGGAAGGAGATTTTAGTCGATAGAGGAGATCAAAGAGAATGCGACAAATGAGCATAAGACCATCCCTTCGTCGGCCTACCAGGGGTGCCTGGAGGACTGGGTAGAACGTTGGCACATGTGTATTGCTTCAGACGGGTCATATTTTGAAGGAGATAAAATAAATTAGCCCGAAATTTAACTCTGTTTTGTTTTAATTCAACATTCCCGGTACTTTCTGATCATAGGGTATATTTGTTTGACAGACTCATTGCTCCGCTATGGAGAATGTGTTGGCCAAAATATAAAATTTTAACTATATTAAATTTTAACAAAATTACCAAGTTTTAACTATTTTTTATATATAATTTTGCTGTTTTATGTTTTTATAAAAGTATAGTGTGTTCTACAACAAAAGCCATATGACTCAAAGCTCTGAACTTTGTACATAATTTAGCAAATTAAAAAAAAAAAACATAATACATCAAAATTTCCAACTCTTTAATTCCTAATCTCTAGAAAAATTCGATGTATAAAATTTTATAGTTCATTCTATATTAGTGTAACGAAGTGCAAGTTTTAAGTGGCTACAAATTTTCATTGATTTTTGACAAGTTTTTGTTTCGTTGAATTTTATTCCATTTTGAGCATACTTCGGAACTTAGGCTTTATACGTAAAAAAATCTCAACATGAACGCAATTTTTGTACAACCTAAAACTTATACTTTGTTATACAAGGTGGCGCAAAATTAATAAAATAATAAAAATTATCTGAAGTTTTATAAAGTAATGGCCAAAAAAAAAAGATTCCCACCACTCAAAATCATTTTTATTGTTTAGGAAAAAATATATCCAAAAACAAAATTAGATGCTTCATTTTGCGCCACTTTGTACTAAAATTCAATGCCCTATAAAATAGCATACCTTGAAGCTTTCTAAAAATTCTGATTAAAAAGTTGAACACTTTGGTACAACATTTTTTTTTGAAATTTTTTATAGCTTCATGCATTTTCTACATGTTTGGAGATTTAAGTTATATTGTTTTTGCTTTAGAATGCGCGATACTCTTATAAAAAGATAAAAACTGGAATGAAAGAAAAGTATAAGCATAAAAAATAAAAATAGTTAAAATTTGGTGATTTTTCGCGCTCCTATTATTTCGAACAAAGGTGTGCATGCAAATGTACAAAGTAATTTTTTATATGGCAGAGAGCGCCTAACTCCGTCAGCAAAAAAAGTTATAAAAAAATGAACTAGATTTTTAAGCAACTTTAAACTTGCGATTTATTACACTACAATTAAATTTATAGTATACATATTTGCATGCCACAAATGTTTCTAGAAATTCTACTTTGAATGATTATGAAATTTTTGTAAAATTTTTCTAGTTCGTGTGTAGAGCTTGGAGCTTGGATTCGTATGGCTTTTATTAGACAATGGATTATACTTTAATAAAAAAATATTGAAGATCAAAATAAAAATATAAAAATCAATAAAACTGGCCAAAATGTTGAGGTGCTGCAGATCACGAGGTTATAGCGTTGGCAACGTCTGTGGAGTGAGTACTTGCCGTCTCTTACTGGTTCTTTCGGATTGTAACTTAATATTTTGATATAAAAAAACAACAGCAAAATGTCGGAACTAAGAACACCCTATTTTGTTTAGACACTTCTATTTTTTGGGATTTGCATTCAATTTTCTTTTCACAATTAAGCTTAATATTGTACATTCTTATAAGCCTTATACCAATTCATTTGTATGTTTATATGTAATATATATATGTATATAATAGCATTTATGTAGTAGAAAAGCTTTCAAGAATTGCAGGGAACCGCAAGAATTGTATAAAAAAATATGAGAACACATGCAATAAGTCATCATCACCACCATCACCAGTTCCATTGAACGTTTAAATAACGTCTTAACGTAAGTAGTTACGTGGTGAAGAAAGTGCGATCCATACATAAACGTTTACCTCATCACGGCTCAGCTGCTTATCGCCGTTCTCGTCGATCTCTTTGAAGACATTGGTTGGTGGTGGAGTGTTTCCAATATTTATCAGTTCAACATCGAAGAGGAGTGTGGCCTTTGGTGGAATAACATTTCCAGCGCCGCGATCACCATAACCCAACTCGGGTGGGATGACCAATTTACGTTTTTCACCTAAGTACAGGAGAAAGCAATAATTAATATTAGTAAATCAAATGAATGCAATGGTGAAAAGGGGAAACCTGACATAGTAGTTCGGATTTTCTACTCACCGACACACATATCCAACAAGCCTTGATCCCATCCCTTTATCACTTGACCAGCACCAATTTGGAATGTGAATGGTTGATCGCGATCAAAACTGTAATGAAAAAGGCAAAAGGTTATGACTGAATGAAGGAGTTTAGAAATGAAATGTTGAAAATATATTTATAATATATATATATGTGTATATAGCATAGTAGGTATGTAACTAATATATATATATACATAGGTATGTAGTTCACTACACAAACTGCAAGTAAAATTATTTTCACATTAAGATTATAGAAGGCTCTCTCATTAGGTAAATTGTTGAATATTGAAACAAAAAACTACATTACATTATCAACATCAAGTGTGAATCAATTCATCATCAGCATCATCACGAAATTCATGATGTGACAAACGAAGAATGATACAGAGTGGATTTTTTTTTTGCTTTTTGTATATTCTGAGAATGTGGCGGATGTTAGCAGTGGGCAACATCTTTAAGGGGTTGGTTAAGCGCATCGATAACACATTGGGGTGTATAAAACATTCTCTTCCACCCACATCATCAGAATAGAAAGCATCGTAGGGAAATAAAATTGACATTTGCTGCCAAGTTAGTGGCGACAACAGCGACAGCCAGCGCTGTATTATCAGTGAAGGTGCATATTTGATAATAATTGAGTGTGATACACTCCATCAAACGGCGATATAATCAGGATAACAACAAAACACAAATTCCAATACACACACACACACAACCGAGGCAACGGCTAATAAAAAATTGAAGAGAAATGCGCGAAACCATCGTTAAAAATGGCACTCAGCCAAAAGTCGTCAAAGCGGTGCGGGGTTACTGGATGACTTAGCGGTACAAATGGTTGGTTGCTGCCTGCTTTGCAGCTACGGCTTCTTAAGAATTTATGAAAAACAATCGTTATTGCGGTGGCTCGGCAGCTAAGAAGACCTGATATTCTTGCAAATGTGGACGAGTTTGTGGAAAACCCAAAGTTGACATTTAATTCCAGGTATTTGCTTTAAACATTTTTGAATTAAGCTACATGGCATACTTAGCTAACAAGAGTAATGCATGACAGTGTATTTGTTATATGAAATAAAATGCATAACACACAAATTATCAAAAATTAATTGGACTTTTGAGTCAATATAAACGTACGCAATATTATGGAGAAACTATATTTTTATAAAAACTAAAAAAAAAAAATTATTAATAAATAATCAAAACTTTGCAACATATCGCGCTGCTATTATTTTGATCGCCACTGTAAGGGTTTTAAATTTTTTTGTGATGAGGTAAGTTATATTGAAGATGCAAAGAAGGTGATGTGACTACCAGGTTAGCAAATAGTGGAGTGCCTTAACTGGGCCATGCATGGGATAACTCCTTCAACTTTTCAGCTGTTTAGGTTGGGCATACTTTTAATGATGAAAAGGTCAATTGACGGGTAGCTTATTGTCGGGTAGAACCAGCACAAAGGCAAACAGAATTATATATTAAACTGATTTACAAATAACTAATAATTTTTTTCACTCAAGAACCAGGCCGTCCAATTCCTATGTAAAAACAGCGGGCGAGGTCGAAAATCCACATGTAGCTTTCGTGATATCGCTAAATAACGGTTTTGGATTAAAGAAAAAAAGTTAAATCATAAAAAATGTCTTATACATATATGCGGAATCCGTTAACCGATCAAAACACGTAATTTGCCATTTTAAAGGAAATTAAACTTACTATCTGCTTCATTTTTCGTTAAAACTTAATGTGTTCGAGATATGTATTTACAAAGTTAAAAACACATTTTTTTGGAAAAATATGAAAATTTTGATTTATTGTATATGGTATTGTAAAAACATATTAGAAAATGATTTTCGAACAATTTTTATTTTTATTTTCACTCATTTGTTAAAATTAACGATTGTAAAAATGGAGGAATAAATTTAAGAAACAAATAAAAAAAAGTGCTTCATTAGTTATAGAAGTTATTCGCATGGGAATAAAAATACTCATTTTTGCATTGACAAGTGATCAACACAGAATCGGTTTTTACGATATTATTAGTTGGTTTCCCTTGTAAAAAATTCTAATAAGGATAATGAAAAGTACATTGAAAGGTTTATTCTTGGTTATTTATAAAATCAAAAGATTTAAAGCATTAATCAAAGCATTCACAAATAAATACATTTCAAAAAGGAAAAAAATGGGTAGCTTTTTTCAACTTAAATCGATTATTTATTTTCTTATTTGTTAGTCACATAATTTGAATCTCTCATCGGGGTCCACATTTTCTGGCACAACAACTGATTTGGGATGATCTTCACGCCGCGAGTAGCTTTCACGAAAAAATTCACTTTGCTAGTTTTGTACGGTGCTAAAGGATAGTAAAAATAATGAAAAATAATCGCGCGAAAATGTGCACGGTTCAATTCCATAATATGGCTGACACATCAAAACGTTCTGAATGCGTTTATGGCGAAATATGTGAAACTTTCCAATGGAAATATCAGATGGCGACTGACAACTCTAAAAGTGCACAAGGACAAAAATATAGATAACACACACTCGTATACAATAAACAACACTTTACAATAAATCGAAAAAAATCCGTCTGTACTTTTATACAAAATGTGAAGAACGTATAAAGAGCAGAAGCTGCAGTTCCCGTCCCACTACCTAAACTCTCATAGTTAATTTCTTCAGGCAAAATTTGATTTCCATTTCAAGTCAATATTAGTTCGAGTTATGACTCTGGTCGACTTGGGTTTTACATAAATGTAGTTTAAAGAAATACGCATTTAAAATTTTTCGTACTAGTCGCATATTTACACAGTTGAAATTTATTTTTAGTATGTTTTTTACTATATTTTGTTTATTTTTAACATTTTGCAGAAAAACCTAGGCTATTAAAGCAATAACGCCGAGTATTGAATAATTTCCAAAACATAAAAATTCCCATAGAGACCGCTTGTAGACGTTAGTGGAGGCATTTCGCTCTTCAGCACCAATTAGGGTATGACATGCAGTGCTCATGTATTTGGATTGTTAAAAAATTATACAAGTTTAAAAAAATGTACATAAGAAAGCAAAAACGAAACAACAATAAAACTTCTAAACAACAATTTGTTATGTGCAGCAAGTTGACAATGCCAGGGAGGGTAAAAACTGGGAACACTGTTTTTACGTTGCAACTTTGACAAGCAACAAACTTGTAAAAGTTTGCTGAAAAATGAAAACTACACCGGCGGGAATGCGCGCGTAAACGACACATTGGAGTCGGTAAATAAAAATTATCACTGAGAAGAATATTTCCTAAATGTTAGAATACGAGTAGAGAGAAGAGGCTGAACGAAAGGCAGTTTAAGATAACATAGCAAAATATTAATGATAGGTGCATCCTAAATGCAATTTTTGGTGAATATTTTTTTGGAAACCGATGAATTTACACCCTAATGGTGTTTGGTTTTTTCATATCAAAAATGTATTCACGTAGTCGTCAAATAATGCCTGGAGACGATCGCTGTAAGAGAAATTGTTTCAATAGTTTCGATGTTTCGTGCACAAAAATGGATCGAACTCACTAGCAGAGATTTGAGATTTGAGCGATTCCTTGTCAAGTGATCCAAGTATTTTGAGCATGAAACTTTCAGGGATCAATGAGCATAGTCTCAGCTATTAAGGGGGGACCCTCATTTAGACGGTCGAAAAATGCATCATTTTTGGGAATTTTTTTCTCAGGTAAAATAACTTCAAACGTTTTGTAATTCATAAAGTACTTTAATAAATGTCTTAACTGTCTACAAAAATTTTCGGAGAAGAAAAAAAACATTTTAAGTATGGAAATATACACCTCGTCCATGGCACCTCATTCTATCTGTGTACATTCTAGCGCTCTGAATTTTTTTCTGAAATAAAAAAACCAAATTTTTTTTAAAACTTTAGGATAATACCTTCGATGTGACATTTTGATTTAAAAAAAAAATGTCGAAATTGATATATTTTACCCAGTTTTATGTTAAAAGTGATTTTTCATGCATAAAAATTGACTTTAAAATTACAAAAAAATATGAAAATCTTTTTTTTTTAAAAAACACTTAATGTCACATTGAAAACAATTTAATTATCTTTAAAATGAGCTATTGTAAAGCCTGATTGGTTCAATACAGCGTTCTCAATTGTGTACACAAAATCGAAAAATGATGTTTCGAGAAAAACGCGTTTAAAGTTTTGGATACAGGCGATCAGGCCACCCGTCGCGTCCTGTTAAAAATTTTGTCACTCCTTCAAAAATACAGATATCGACTTGAAATTTTGAAAGTATATTCTTAAATAGTTGTAGAAAAGATTAAAATTATTTCCAAAAAATCGATTTTTTTGACCCGATAAATGAGGGTCCCCCCTTAATGAAAAAAAAAATAAGAAAGAAATCTGAAAGAAGCGGGTTTTATAGATTCCCCAAAAAGGGGTTTTTCTAAAACTGTGAGCCTAAAAATAAAAGTATTTTTCCCAGAATTTTTCAAAAATTGTTTTTTTAATTAATTTTTTTTTTATTTAAAAAAAGTTTAAAATAGTTTAAATTAAGTTTAAAATTTTTTTGGAAAATATAATTTTTGCGAAGTTAATTTGTAGGATACAAATAAAAAAAAAATTATAAATATGTTATAAAATACCAAACATGTTTTACTTTAATAAACTCCATACGAAAATTTTCAACATTGAATAAATCTTAGAATAATTAAGTTTGTTCATAACTGTATCGGTTTATTTTTCATTAACCAAAAGGCTACAAACAAACCAATTTTGAGTGAGAATGAAGACCATGTCCAAAGTGCTTAGATCACTTTACGTGGAATCACTCAGGTTATATGTCACATAAAGCGTGTTCTATCAAGACCGCCTATCGTGAATTTAACACAATTTTTTATGTCATTCGTATAGCGTGGGCATATGTAAATATTGACGTTTGGCCTCAGGTGGTTCGTCCCACGTATAGAGATTGTAAAAATCCACTGCCCAAGAAGAATTTGATAGTTTGAAAATGGCGTACATTTTTCATATACTGGCCTGATTAAACGAGAAGAAGAGAAGAGATCAGACGCTTGCCCGTGTTCCGTTGTTTCAAAATTTGTTTTAACAACAAACGATTAGTGATTTTTAGAATAAAATAATTTTTGATTAGGACGTTTTTAACTTGAGATAACATAGTTAGCAAACCGAATTATCTTATTTCGGGCGATGAGAAACTAACAGTGATATCGCAGCACAACAAGCATCTGCTATGAATGACCATTTGGTACGCATTTCGGACTAATGGAGTGAATTTATCACTATTTTTCCTTAGGAATGTGGCTGAAGTGAGCGGTCATGCTCAACGGCCTTTGCTGCCATAAGATAAAAAGTTTGTCTTGTTCAAAATGCTGAAGTTGATCTATAAGTTATATAGTTTCAACGAGGCGATGCAACCTGTATTATGGTAAATGAAACAAAAACAATAAAACTCATCGCAGATGTGCCTCATGCATTATGGTCTAACGTGGCCTGATTTTTTACTTGTGATTCTTTAAAAGGAAAATTTATTGACAATAAACCAAGTAAAATTTCAGAACTGTAAGAAGCGATAGAATGTACATTGAAGGCATCCAGTCAACACAATGGCACTTTACTAACGAAAATTTCGTCTAAAGGACCAACGTAATAAAGCAACTATTTATCGGACATTGTGCCCCTCCATGTTTGCACTCAATAAAATATGAGTAGAAAAATATTATAAATGTTAAGAAGTGCTGCATTTTCTACAAATTTCAACAGGTTAATGGCACACCACATGCCGTTAGGTACAGCTAGGATACGAGTTCCTTTTCAGTCGTCTTCAATCTTTTCCGAACAAATAATAACGACATTAAAGAGTTGTGCTGTAAGACGAGACAAAAATCATACTTTTTCATGAGTACCTATCAACTATTTTTATTAGTTTAGTTCCCCTACATTTGAAAAATCCTACACTATGCGGCGTAGGGACTAAGAAGTAAAGAATTTGAGTTCGCCTGATATGGCGTTAGCTACGTAAGAAAGAAGAATCTGCTGGCGAGCTATTTAGGACGGGGTTAAAACCACTTATACAATTTTTGTGCTAATCGACTAAGAAGAGATTCAGGTTGTATTTGAAAATAACTTTGTAATTCTGCTTTCTACTGCACCATGTAATATTTATTAATAATATTTTCTCCAAAAATCAACTTTAGCGATGTAGCCAAAATACACCATCTTCCGCCTTAAAGTTGCTTAGCACCATATTTTCCGCCTCACTAGGGACAGTTAAGTCGAATATGATTATCACTTGATGTCCACGGTCGGTGTGACTGCATATCACTGAAGCGCTACAACTGTGCTACTTGCCTCTTTGGCCTTGCTTTGACTGCAGTAGCTACTTCTGTTACTTTTTTTCATCCCGCAGTTGGTGTGCTGTTCGCTCAATTTGCTGCAAGGTTTGTTTTTCTTGTTATTATGTTCCCTGTTGTTACTGAGGAGTTCTTAAATATTTTATTTAGCTCTCTTGGGCTTTGTAACAATTCAAAAATATTGTATTTGAATTTTGCATACAACTCGGCGCTCATTCTTGTGCCCGTTGTATGAGTGTTCGTAGGCAGGTGTATGCCTCCCACGATGATGCAGCTTTAATGTCAAGTGTACATTATCCACCAAAATGCCGCGAAATTGTGGCGGAAAAGTGTAATGTCCCCCAGTGCTGCAAGGTGACAGGCAGCAGGACTCATACGAATGGTTCTTAAGGCAGTTGAGTGTGTGTTTTTTTCTGCTTACAAATCTCTAGCGGTGAAATAAGAAAACCGCACAGAGATACAAATTTACAGTTGTGTTTTGTTTTATTTGAAATTCTGCTTATTTGAGCATTTTACTTTTTAAGCAACTCTTAAAACAAGTGGATTTTGCACCCCAAACAGGTGGATGGGGGATGTCTGAATCACCGTGTGAATTTTTATTGCAGGAAGTGCCGTGAATTGCTACTCAAATATGGATATGTGAAGTTTGCTTTTTATGGCGGGAGTGAAACGAATCATTCGCGTATTTTAAGTCGTGGCGGGCGTGAATGTTGAGTAACTTAAAAAGTGTATCACAAAGGTGCTCTTGCAAGTTTGCGACATTTTTGCGACATACATACATACATAAGTCTGTATATGTGTGCGCAGATTATACCAACTACATAGAATATATAATATTTATGCATGTACACTTTTTACTGCGAATTCAAATATGCTTTGAAATGTTTTTCACTTTCTCTCACTCCAATTTCGTAGTCGCTATCATCAACAAGGGTTAAATGTCGCTTCAAAGCCTGCACTGATCCCCATAGATTTATTGTTCTTCAGGCCACGATAATTGTTATTTTCGCAACGTGACACAAACATCCAGGCTATAACGTCAATTGATAGGTGCGAATCATCGTAATAACGGTTGGTGGATATGCAAAACACATAAATAAAATTTAGAAGTAGAAACAAATTTGCGTTAAACGCAGCGATTTACTTTATAAAATGACAGAAATGACGGGTGAATAAGCGCTATATATATACATATATATATAATTGGCGCTTATACCGAACGGCAAATATATTTTTTAAGAGGAGCTTTTTGTTGGCAGAAATACACTCGGAGGTTTGCCATTGCGTGCCGAGGGGCGACCTCTATTAGAAATAACTTTTTCTTCATTTTGGTGTTTCATGGAGATTTGAACCTACGTTCTCCGCGTACGGAGTCACGCACCAAACCATTATGCGGTCAATAAGCGATATACTATATTTTATATTGTAGATTCATGCGGGTAGGCAAATATTTTACATACAGTGACTCACAAATATGTCGTGTGCTTAGGTAAATTTAAAAATTTATAAAAATTTCATGAAGTTTCTTACTGACTGATATTTTGTTGGGTAGCCTTTTCCTATTAACACTGAAGTGTTTTGATATATTCCGGTGTTATTTTCTCATTTCAAGCACCTTCGGTTGCTTATGTGATCTTTCTTATATTTCGCTCAAAAACACTCCATAAATACTCAATTGCTTTGAGATTTTTTTTTCAACATTTGCAATAAATTATTTTTCAATAAATTTAAATAAGTGGTTTCAGCCATTGTTTTCTTTACGAACGCTGAAACTTCAGACCCTACAAATGCGAGAAAGGAAAAATCGCTCTCTGCTCAAGGTCAAATATCGCTGGTAAGCGCGAATGTGGACACGTCACAAATCCTTTCAGTTGTTTTATTGTCGCAATAACATTTGTTTGTGCCACTTTTAATTGGATTTAAAATTTTAATTTGCGGCCAATTAAGAGGTTTACAGGCCATACATTTAATAGACGCTTGAAAGCTGCCCCTTCGACATATGTACATGTGATCATACATAAATACATACATACGCATAAGTACATGCAATGCCCGTTTTTGCTTAAATCAACCACGTTCCTAAGGTGATCCAAGGTTTCGCGGAGGATAACAACTCTTTGAGCGGCAGTGGTACAAAATTTAAGGCAAAATATATATTTTTTTTTTAATTTTTCACTCTTGAGTAAATGTTTCAATTTAAAAAAACTTGTTCAAACTGGATGACTGAATGTAAAGTAAATTTTGGTTTTTTATGAATATATTTTTTTCTACCATTTAGTATTTGTTTTTTTGTTTTTTTTGTTGATCATGTGCGCTTTTTGAATAAAAGTTTGTAACATGTCATAAAAGAGAATTTTGGTAAAAAAGAAATTAAATTTGTTTTAAAAGTTTTTTAATGTGTAACTCATTTAGCAAAGGTTTATTATTATTTATAGGGGATATGTACAATATAACCCTAACCTAATTAGCACACTGGCTACTAGGGCCTTCGGTGGTAACATAGGTTTAAAACTGGATAACTGAATGTAAAATTGTTTTTTTTTAGTTAAATAAAATTTCTTTTAATAGAAAAATTGAAGTTAAAAAATTACTTAAAAAAATATTATTTGGTCTCTTTACGAAAAAACCCGAATTTATTATCGTATAAAAATAATTATATATATTTTATTTTGTTTTACCCTAGAAAATACACATTTTGCTGCAAATCAAAGAGTTAGTACGAGGGGTGCCCTTTATATTTCGGGATTTGGCAACCCTGGTGTTGCAATCTGGCAACTGACAGCTGTGACGCAAAGTTTGACATTTTTTGGCTTTTACGTACTCAGAACGTTTTGAAATATCAGCGCTATTTGTGTTGTTTACAGTAACTTAAAAGATTCATCTCGGTCCAAAAATGGAATTAAACCGTGAACATTTTCGTGCGATTATTTTTTACAACTTTCGACGTGGATTAACTCGGCAACATTGCATGGATGAACTTAATTCATTTTTTGGCGATGAAGCTCCATCAAGGACCAGTGTTTATCGATGGTATGGTGAATTCAATCGTGGTCGTAGTTCACTCCAAGACGAATTTCGTGAAGGTCGTCCAAAATCAGTTGTTGTTCCGAAAACCATTGATGCTGTGCGCGAACTGATATTGCAAGATCGTCATGCGACCTATCGTGAGATTGAGACAATCTTTGGCATTAGTGGGACCAGCATACTTTCAATATTGCATAAACATTTGACTGTCAAAAAAATTTGTTCGCGTTGGATCCCACACAATTTGTCAATCGCTCAAAAAATACGATCGTGGGGCTTCGAAACACATCTATGACATCGTGACAGGTGATGAATCATGGATTTACGCGTATGAGCCCGAAAGTAAACAGCAGTCGACTGTATGGGTGTTTCAAGATGAGCCAAATCCAACAAAAGTTGTTCGCGCACGAAGCACTTCCAAGCAAATGGTCGCCTGTTTTTTCGGAAAAACTGGACATGTCGCAACCGTACCACTAGAACAACGCAGAATAGTAAATTCTGAGTGGTACAAAAACATTTGTTTGCCAGTTGTCTTCCAAGAAATTAGGAAAACCAATCGCCAAAGACGGATCACCCTTCACCAGGACAATGCGAGCTCTCACACATCGGCTCAAACAACTGCATTTTTGAGCACCCAAAACATCGAATTAATGGGTCATCCGCCGTATAGTCCTGACTTGGCACCGAATAACTTCTTTTTATTCTCGTACGTAAAAAACAAACTGAGAGGTCAACGTTTTTCGACACCTGAAGAAGCGGGTGCTTGTTTTGGAGGTACCTCATTCAGAGTGGCAAAAGTGCTTCGAAAATTGGTTCAAACGCATGCAAAAGTGTATAGATCTTCATGGATAATATTTTGAAAAACAATAAAGTGCCTTCCGATGATTAAAATTTGTTTTTGTTCTCTAATCCCGACATAGGCACCCCTCGTATGTTCGCGGGAAGTGATACGTTCAGTGAGCAGTACATTCGTATATGTATATAGTACATCGTATAAATTCATATCTGTGAGCTTCTGGCAAAACAACTTGTTTAGACTTTGCGCCTTTAACCTGTAAAGCTCTTAATTATTGGATTACAATGCAATATTTAAATTACTAAATACACATATTAATAAAATTATTATTAAAATCTGCCTTTGAAATATCAGAACTCGAGGCCCTGAAAGTAAAGCGGCTAAGAGTAATCTACTTTGCGAACGAGTCTATAACTGATGATGGTAACATTAGCTGGGATACTAGGACGGAGGCTAAGTTACCTTGAAATAAACGTAAAAATAGACCATCAGCTTTCAGGTAGAAATACTTATATGTATGTAGACTTTAATACCAAATAGAACTACCGGAAATGCGTATTGTAGTCTTGTCGAACGGCCAAGCGGCTAATAAGGTCTTATCTGGTGAGCTCAAAACTGGGAATGGAGTGCCGTATCAAGCTAAAATCCCTTCAAACATATTTGTATGTATGGGAATGAGATTGCTGATAAACTCGCATAGAAAGTAGCATCAAGTCCGTCTATAGGCTCAGAGCTCTTTTCTAATATAGGGATAGGGGCATTATCCAACCTGCCACAAGAAGAGGTTAGAGCTCATAAACTGTCTGCTGATGTTGGACAATTATAGTCGATTGAAAATCGATATTAATAGTATTAGATGGATAATAATTTATACTTGATATACAAGCTTTAAAAGGTTATGGTTTAATACATTTGGAATGCGTCTGTACTCAATTAAGCATTTGCTTTCCGATTCGTAATCTATTATACTAAAAGGAATGCCCCACCCAAACTGGTAGAGTTACGTTAGAGAATGGAGCTCTAAGATAAATCTGAAATTACTGAGTGAGTAATCATGATGACCAACTTAAATATATCAGAGATTTGAGTTTAATCAAGCTAAAACATATTTGAGCGCCAAGAAATCTGTAATGAGCGTTTAACTTGTGTGATATGTACGAATATACTTCAGCTTTTCGGCTTTGAATTTATTTTGCAGTGCTTTCTGATAATGGCTATGGGCACGTGCTGATGCGTATGAATAAATTTAAGTCAACAACCGGGCATATATGTACATATGTTGTTGTGTATTGCATGTCTGTGGCATATGTGTGAGCACGCATCCTGCCGTGCATTATCATAAAGTCAATGGAGGTTAACCCGACATTACATTTTTACAATACAAATAAATTTTTTCCGCATTCCGAGTTTTTTCGCCATTACATTCGAAACCATTTTTCGGCATTTTCCCCGCTTGTCTGTATTTTTTTATTTTTCCTTTAAATTTACACCTAAATATTTGATAAGCTTCGATTTCGTTACTGCAAAAGAATATGCAAAAAAACAAAAAGTATGTGGACCAGAGAACCATTCGAATTGAAATGTGGTGGAATGTGAAATTTTTTATTCATTGCAGCAACAAAAAGATACGTGAGTATAGAGGGGACTTTGGTGCACAGGAGATGGCGAGCAGAACACATTCCGGTGTGTTTGGAAACGTAGTTGGAATTATGTGTAGCAACAATAAATGTAAATGTAAACAAACTCAACCCGTCGCTCATTAAATATGCGACAGAATGGCTCATTGCCACTGTCATTGCGTCAGGCACGTATGGGGCACACAAACATATTCGTACGCATAAAGGATGCACAAGCCAATGTTAATGCCAGCTGTAGTCAATACCGGCAACAGCAGCACCAGCCAAAGCGCTGAAGCGCTAAAAAATTATTTCATTTCAAAACCAATCCAATTCAATCCTTTTTTGCGGATGTATGAGAAGTGATTCATTCAGCTGGTGTTGCCTTTAGGTACAGGATGCGCCAGCAAATCCCATAACACAGCATCGATTACTAAATAATAAAGCACACAACATAGGGAATTTTATGCGTTGTAGATCAACAAACTCACCACATACACATAAAAAAATACAAACAAAAATAATAAAACCACAAAAAGGATAAACCGAGCACTCCCACCAAGTGCAATTTGCGAAGAGATGTGGCAGGTGTGTTATTCCCAAAAGCAGTTGCATATAGGTATAAAGGTAAAAGCGGAACTGATCAACTGACAAGAACAAGTGATTTCAGTCAAAAACATAAATAGCATCACCCCTAGTGCAGGTTGAAACCTCAGCGAAACGTTTGAAGTGTGAGAAGTGGCAAGATGTCGCTTTCTTAACTTCATATAAATACTTCTCCATTCACTGATTGAAGTGATTGTAATGCTACACATACTTGCAACATATCAACTTTTCTCCATTCTGCTCCTCCTGGGCATCGTAATCATTTGGTCGCCACACTGGACTTTCAAATCTACCAATCTACGAGTACGAATACATAGAGAAACATTTATGTGGCAAAGATCTAAGTTTAGTTAAATTCAACATTTCCGCATGCCCGATGGATTTGAGCCAAGTAAAAAAAAATTCAGCTAAGTGTAAACTCGTTAAAGTTCAAGCGCTTCCCTGGGCTGCTCCCCGTGGAAACATTGAGGAGCGTAAAGTCAGAATTTATAGCTGGCGGCTCGGCATCACGTGCACCCATTTTTACTTTACATAGCTGCAAACACACATACATATACGCGTAATTTCAAGTGATGTTGCTGTAAATTTTAAGAAAAAAAAAAACGATAGGAATAAGATAATGCGAAAACTGTATCAGCGTAAGTCCCATCCAACTAAGCAATGTACTCACTGTGGGTGCGATAAGGCATTTTTCTAAACAAAATGAACAACACTAAAAATGGGAATGGATTTGCTTAATTTCTTGTTCATTGTAAATGGCATGCTTTCAGTTTTAGCCAATTAATTTTGACCCATGGAAAAATTTAACACTGTAAGTGGTAACTGAGTTTAATACTTAATATCCGTGAGTTACACAAATATACTGATTTTGATTTTTGTTGAAACTAAAATTTGTTCAAGATTTTCAACTATGAGTGAGCAACTATTATTCTCTTGAGCAATTTCATCGCAAGTGATCCAAAAAATACGAACATTGTCAATAATTCTTCTAACAAATTGGTTTATTTGTAGGCAAGCAAACTGAAAAAAATTATTCAATGTTGAAAATTATGGTGAGAGTTTTTTGAACAGAAACATTTTCGATTATTTAAAAAAAAATTATTATAATTTTATAAGATAAAATATAATTTAAAACAGTTTTGTTAAACGTTTCATCCACTTCCACTCTAGTGTTAGCGATGCGTCAATGATGATTCCACTCTACATCAACATCAACTTCTGTATCTGATTTAGTTACTTTAATTTGGTCTGGTGTGGTCTGGCCTATTCTGACAACCAAACCAAGGATTTACAGCAGCACAGTTAAGTTGTGACATCAACCACTGACCCAGCTTTGTGGAAGTCTTAGTTGCGTTATCGCTTACATTCCATCATTTTCTCGGTTTATCATTTATTTAGTGGCAAAACCTTTAAAAAGCTATACCAAATTAGCGGTTAACTTGGCGTTAAATTGCTTCTACTTTCCCAATAATAGTGACTTACAAAATTACTAGCACTGTTGCCTTTACTAACACATACAAATTAAAATTTAGCAAAATTTAGAATTTACCCATAGTGCATCGTATTGTTGGCCAGCCGAATTGATGGAGGAGCATCATTAATTATTCAAACTATTCCTACTCTCATACTCGTATGTTATGGCAATTGTACTTACAATTTTTCAAGGAAATGCTGATATAATCTTGTAGTCATAAAGGCAGCGCAATTTACGCATTCGTAAGAATTATCGCAGAAAGATTGGATACAAATGTATACCATTTATATACATACACACACATTTAATTTACAGAATTTTTATAAAAAAAAAAATGAAAACGTTTGGAATTTTAAATCGGACTAGGCGAAATAAGATTTAAATGATTTTCGGCCCATGCTCTGGGAAATATATCTGTATCCAAAATAGTAGCGGCAAAGTTTAACAATTTATCTGTAATTAAATTGTTTTTAATCCAAATTGAGTTTTTATAAGTTTTTACCTTAACGCTGTTAAGCATTTTTTTCCATATGATAAATGCGATTTCTTTTGCAAATGTAGTTTTTTTATATGGAGAAAATGCAGAAGACCCTCAATAAGAAAAACAAAAATGGCCAGCAATCAACGCGAATTTCGAGTTACTTCAAACTTACACGTCCTTATTATGCCAAAATTTAATGGGCTATGAAGATGCGCAATCGAAATTTTCGTTTCGTATGAGTTTTTATACAGTTTTAAACTGGCGGTTATATTCTACACCTACAACCGACATATCTCAAGCTGCCTTTCGGTATGGATCATGCATACATATATACATTTAGTAAATCTAAACGCAACTGCTTAGCTCCGCGCTGATTTTCATATGATGCGTATACTTAAAAGCATTTATAAATATGAAAATAGTTTCGGAATCACACCTCATTGCCCTTGAGACGACACACGCGAATGGGGTTCAGATTGCAAGAATCATTGAGATTGAAGATTATCAACTAGTTACACGATAAAGCAAGTGGTAGCGCCAAAGTCATCCTCTTGAACCTGTGAAAAATTAAACTTTCCTCAGGTATGAGGCCAGCACTAATGAATACATGAAATAGGGGATAGAATGAAAATTGGCGTTCAGTAAGATGTTCACATTGGGGCTCATTAAATTCACGTATGCAGTTTGTACCCTTCCTGTGTGCTTTGTCAGATAACTACATAAAATAGAGGTCCCGAATTAGTACAATGCTTTAGAAAGGCTACCCCAGAGCCTAGTTGCAATTTCTCTAGCAGGCGGTTCTAAATTGCCTGAATGATCCAAAATTGTCACCCCAACAGCATTCCACAAATAGTTATGGGGATTTTTTACAGTGTTACAACAACAAAAATAATTACTAACCAGGCACTATTGAATCGCACATGTCCCTTCGTTTTTGTTGAAGAGTTTTGCAACTATCCACAAGTTCTTCGTTTGGTAAGAATTATAAACATATGAAGTTACCAAAACAGTTTCGCTAATCGACATAATATTTAATATATTAATTATACTTCGGAATTTGCGAGAACAGATTTTGTTAGAAAAACTTCTCACACTTCGTTTTTATTAAGAATTTTTCGGAAATTTCTGGGTATGCAGTTTAACAGCCCATTAAAGTTCAGTATAATAAAGCGGAAGTTTGAAGTAGCTCCAAGTTACCGTTGATTTTTGATAAATTTTTTTCCTTGGCGAAGTTGCGTATTTTTACCGTATATATGTATGTAAGTAATGAAGGAACGGCAGAGGAAAAAATTATCAAAAGTAAACAAGAGTTATGAGCCACTTTATACATACTTGCAACTTATTATACTTCTATTTTTTTATGGCTGTAAATTTGGGTACGCACATTCTAAATAAAAGGTTTGAAATTTCGATGAAAATTTGTCTTATTTTTGGTAATTCTTGCACAAAGTTTGAGGCTCGGTTTAATAACGTTGTTGTTATAGAATGAACTATATTTTAACAAAAAAATAACTGAAATTAAAAAATAAATAGAGAATAATGGCAAAACTGGTCAATATGCGGTGCCTTTATAACTTTGCAACGGAGTATGCTTGTGAAAGAGACAGTGAAATTTTTGTTTAGTATCTGAAAATTGCAAAAAAAAGTGCAAAGTGCATGGTGTCAAAGAAGTAGACAAATTGCTTGCAACTTAGGATCGTTTGAACTTCTGCATAAAAATGCACTCCAGCGAGCATTTCCGATTGGAATTAAGAGTATAAACGGACGAGGTGAACTATAAAAATTGTTCGCATAAAAAATAAAACGGAAGCTAATAATTCATGTGGCAAAGTGTTCATAAGTGAAATAAAAACTGTGTGGCATTGAGTTAGTTATCATAGGCACCATGATTGCGGTTGTTGTCATTAAACAATTAATGCCGCGCTAATAAACATAAACATAAAAAAATAGGACTAGAGAGAGAAAGAGGGAGATAGAGAAGAGAGACGATGATATAGAAGACAGAAAGGTGGATATGGATAGTGATACTGCAAAGGCTGCAAATGATGCGCGGTAATCAATTCAAGCTCACCTTGAAGTGAGGGACAATCTATATAAAGTTGTTGTATGTACATCTGTGTTCAAAATAATAGTAGTGTGACGAATTACCAAGTTTTAACTATTTTTCAAAATTAATACATAATTTAAAGCCCTAAACGTTGAATAAAATTTACAAATATTTAACAAACTTCATAAAGTTGTCATGAAAATGTTCAACTTTTAATCAGAATTTTTAGAGTATTTCTGGGTATTCAGTTTTATAGGGCCTACGAATTTTTATAAAGTATAAGTTTGAAGTGACACAAAAATCGCATTGATTTTTTAAATTTTTTTGTTTTTGCACTTGACGTTGAGAATGTTTTTTTTTTAATACGAGTATATAAAAATCATGATCGGAAGACTTTTAAATGGAGGAATATTCTGTTAAGAGAATGTTGAATGGGCTATTTAACTGCATACTCGTAACTTTTCTAAAAATTCAAATTAAAAAGTGTGAAATTTGATGAAATATGCTGAATTTTTTTTTAATTTGCACAAAATTTTAAATTTAAATTTATATGATTTTTGTAGGTGGATGCTCCATTCATATAAAAAAACAAAAATAGTTAAAATTTGCCAATTCGCCCCGCTACTATGAACTTGCACACAGGTGTATATACAAATATAAACACACACATCGTACATATGTATGCATGTAGGCATGTGAGCAAGTTGCAACAGCTGCTGCAGCTTATTAGTTACTTCAACTTATCGTCGCCTTAGTGAGTGACCATGACAATTATAAACATTGTTGCAACTTGGCAATGGCAAACAGTCATTCAACCGTGTGTTGGAGGCATGCAACAGTCATTAGAGCGCAGCGACAGGGTAATTAGTTGCGGCAAGTAGACATAAATGTAAATAAAAGTAAGTCAAAAGCAAACAAACACAAAAAAAAAACGTATCAAAAATGGAAACTAAATCTGCAAGTTGTAAACAATAGCTGCGAATCCAACTCGTTTTGTAGGAGCAAAATGAAAAAGTTGTGAACAACGCCAAACAAACAACAGCTAAGGCGCAAACCTGCGTTTGCAAACGCGTTCCAAGTGCGTTGCTGTATTGCAGTTGACTTCCTGATTTGTTGCGTTAATTGTCGTTCGCATTCTCGGCTCGTTTGGTGTCATTGCAACTGCATTTGGCCAAAACCGTTGCGCTCGCTGGCGCTTTTCCAAAGTGGACACGTTTTACTGGCTATCTGCTGCAACATACCTGCGTTCATATGTATGTATGCATTATTTTTGTATTTGTTTTTGCTTTTAACATTTGTTCGCTTATTCCGCACCATGGCGCGCAATCCCTAAGCTGGTTTAAGCCTTAATGGGTAGTGTAAACAAATGGTCAACGAGCGCAGTGCGCAACAGCTGGCAATTGTCACAATGCTAGCCACCTAAGTATGTTTGTGTGCTTGCATAAAAGCAGATACACCTTGTTTTTCTTATTTCGCCTCATTTCATCGTGTTTTGGCGCTTGATTAACGTGCTTGACGCGCTTGCAGAGCCGAAAACTTTCACTTGGCTGTGTGGAATGCTTGCAAATAAATACTCGAGTGAATGCATAAACAAAAAAGAATATATATATATATATACGTATAGGTAAGTACATATGTATGTTATGTGCAACCTAGCCGGTAGCTTCCTTCGTTAATGCCTCTCATTTACCTGATTATTTAATTTTATGCAGCTTATTCACTCTTCTTGTTTCATAATGTGCAAGTGTGCCTTGAAAATTGCAATACCGTTGTCGGTGTAGCCGGCTAAGCCTCCTCCCTCCCCTTTGTCTTTGGTAAACTGCAGTGGCATTGTGCCATCCAACGAACCAATGCGATCATTCAACAACACGTCACATGCCTCGCTGGGCCATTAAAAACTTATGAAACATCTTCAATTTATGTTTTCTGTTGCATTTTCCTTTCGTCTCCCGTCGTCACGCTTTTGGGGCGTTGTGCTGCTGCAAAGGGAAACTCAAGTTTTGCATGTGCACATATGAAATATTTTTTATTGCTATTACTGGCCTGTTGGCTGTGAACCGGAAAAAACTCAAGCAGCCACTTGGCAAGGTGTAAAAAAGAAGACATCTCTTTTTCCTTACGTGCTAGCGGAAAAGATACACTTGAAAAATGAGATATGAGACGGGCTGACAGGTTGTGTGCGCTGCGGGGTTGCACAGTGCGCTGGTTTGTTAGCGAAACGCATTGTTATGTAAGTGCTATAAAAAAATAGTTAGCGATAAATTCATGTGGACCCCAAAGCTAAGTACAGAAATAAGCCTATTACGGACAATACTTCTGTTTTCCAAAAGCCGTATGAGAATTTTCGAGCAATCGAATGAGGTCGTATGCTATGATTAATGTATATTTTATTTATTCCCAAGCAACTGCTGTTCCTAACCTTCATACCGCATATCATATGCCAACGAATGGTTTCATAAAAGTGTTTGGAATTGCAGACTGCAGAGAACTTAACTTATTCTGCGAAATCTCCAATCAGCGCCTTTTAAAGAAAGATGCTCCAACGGCAATTAATTACACGAAGGACGGACCGAAGAGCTGTATGAGCTTTATAATAATCTCAAGATCCGCCCAAATTTTTTTAAGATCCACACAGCGTCTTTGTTATAAGAATGAGTAAAAAGTTTACGAATATTTTAAAGTATTCCGTCGCAAACGTTTTCGGAGCACCCAGAATTTGTGAGTCTGAAAAATGTCGCACTATGCAAGAAGTATGATTATCAAAACAAAAGAAATTTTAATTCATAAAGGACTCATACATATTGTTAAAATTCTTCCATTAAAATTCACTATAAAAATGGTGAAAATTTGGCAGAAACGGTTCGTAAAACTCGAACATTTTTGGGTTATCGTGAAGCACCTTTTCGGACCGCAATACAGAAATTGGTGAAAAAATTCGAGCTGTTGGGGCAAGTTAGTGATGTGAAGAATAAAACCCGTGCACTTCGCTCAAGAACAGCCGAAAATATTTCTGTTGCAGCCGAAAGTGTTGAAGAAAACCCAGGTTTGTCCATTCCTCGTCATTCTTTGGAATTAGGCATTACATTACACCGTATTTTGCATAAGGATTTTGTCTTAATGCTTATAAAGTCCAGTTAAAAAATAACTTATGCCGGCCGCTCATCAACAACGTCGTGTCTGTGCTGATTGGGTCGGAATTCCATGATCCGGAATTCCATCGAAAAATCATCTTGAGTGATGAGGCCCATTTCCACCTCGGTGGCTTGGTCAACAAGTAAAATTGTCGGATCTGGGGCTCAGAAAATCCAAGAGTTACTGTTGAAAAGCCTCTCTGTCCGGCGGAGTCATTGGACCTAATTTTTTCGAAAATGAAGCTGGAGCAACAGTGTGAATGGATTGCGCAATCGAGAGATGATTAACGATTTTTATGGCCGAAATTGGATGGTATTGATTTGGACAACGTTTATTTCCAACAAGACGGCGTTACGTGCCACACAAGCAACGAAACCATTGATCTTTTACCAAAATAACACCTCTTATTGGAAAACCCTTTATATAAGTATGATTATGATCCAAATTATGAGTCAGACTTTGTGGAAATAACAAAGTATTAAAACTTCGCAATTCCTACCAAAAATTGTATCATAGATTTATTTTTTTGACATACATATGTACATACATACATGATTTTTTCTTTGGATAATAGGTTCACAATTTTTCAGCGGATTCCATATAAGTTTTCACAGCTTAACTGTTATTTCTAAGACACTGATACGGTGGGTGATGCTTCCGATTTAGAGAGAAAGCAGTTTTGGAGTCCATTGAGATTCATAAATGAGTTTGAAAGAGTCCAAAATAAGTTATTTATGGTAAGAGTCATAAAAAAGTCCGAAATGAGCGTTCCCACGTCGGTTCTACATTACCAGCGGTCATTTACATTACCATCGGACATTTTTATGCTGTTAGAATCCCAATAACAACAATACAAATGTTACAAATGACTTATGTTTAGGCCCATTTGATGTATGAGTTTGAGTTCATATATGATCACCTGTGCAGCCTTATTTCGGACTCTTGAATGAGCTCATTATGATCCCAACGGCTCCTTAATGACTCTTTTGTTACTCCAAATGTTTGCTGTTTGGTGCGATATCCTTTGATAATGCTGGAGCAAAACGGAAGTTTGCCTTAAAAATTGTATCTCATCCCATTGAAGATCGATGCAGCAGAATGATATGAGGAGCGAAACGGGTGACAAAATCGAAACTAAGAACTGCAAAATCGAAGCTATTCACAATAATTGCTTCCTTTCATACTCGAAGCTTTCTTCAGTTGCTTGGATTATATTAGACAGACTGTTCTTTGAAGATGTTTACTTGGTAATAATACTTTAGTAAGCAGGTACTTTTACTAGTTCGCTGGACATACTTGAATATAACTCGAACAGTTAAGGGAATACCATTATAAAACCCTCAGAAATTACTGAGCATAATCTCAGCTAATATTGAAAACATAAGAAAAACCATCAGAAGAAAGTTTTCTCAAAAATTTTTAATAAAAACATTACATTTTTTCCCAACAAACAATTTTTTAAAGGTATCTGTTAACCAAAAAAAAAATTTAAATGTGGAAAAAACTATTTTAAAAACTATACCAAAATTTTCAACTTTGAATAAATCCCAAAATTGTAGTTTTTTTCAAAACTGTTTTAACTTAGTTCTTATTATATAATATTTAAGCCCACAAATAAACCAACTTTCAGAAAAATTTTCAACAATGTCCAAAATATTTGGATCATTTGACATGGAATCGTTGTTCTACAATAGAGCTGCTATATCTCGTGGTATCTGCAAGATATCAGTCACAAAACTCGAGTTCTTAAATTAATTGCAAAGCTTTTCTTTCTGAAACATTTGCAGAAAAATAGATAGTAATCAAATTACATACTCCGTCAGTTTACAAAAATGTCAGTCAGTGAGCCAATTAGTTCGCTCAGAGTAATAATAGTCTAAGTCAATCGTTAAGATTGCCGAATGATGTACATAAATGAAAGGTCATGTAATAAAGATGTTCTGTAATTGACGTAGCCGAATGGTTAGTGCGTGATTACCATTCGGAACTCAGAGAGAACGTAGGTTCGAATCTCGGTGAAACACTAAAATGAAGAAGAACAACACTCAAAAAAGGGTATTCGAGCCAATTATATATATATCGGCTTAACTTTCCGGCTTTGAAAAGTTTTATTATACTTAATACAACTCTTTTTTCTCTTAATTGATGCGACAATCGCTTAAGCGATTTTGACTGAGGTTAACAAAGCGCACCAGTCATTTCTCTCTCATGCTAATGGGCGCCAGTTAGACACATCAAGTGAATCCAAGTCCTACTCCGCCTGACCTTTCCAACAATAGACCATTATAGTAATATTGAAAACAAATAAACTTTTATAGGAAATAGCTCTTACACTGGCTGCTTTATCAGAATCCAATCGGCTTTGAAACGTTTTATTATCCAAATACAACTTCTAGAACGCTACTTGAATCTAAGAATCTCTGGTATTTGGCCGTTTTGGGTTAAAGTTTAAGAAGTACAAGTTTAAGAAGTGCACACTGTACATAAAGTGTATGTATGTATGTATGTATGTACTTATACAGTTGAAAGCAGTTAGAGTGATGTTGAGGGTCCGCGAAGGCGCATTCGCGTTTTCTATTTCAAGCCCAAAACAAGAGATATGATCTGCAATTTTTTAGTGGGTGATGTGAAGTAGTGAACGAGTAACAAATTAATATTTTTTAGAAGCAACCCAAATCGTAGCAGCAATATTTTACACCAATGCCGCCTGCTAGTTCATTAGTTCTGCGGCATAATGTGTCATTGCAATGAGCGAAGGAGGTGGAATAGAGGTCGTGCATTGACAATGAATGTACGGGCATTTTGTGGCATGCATGAGTGCTCTTACGCGCGTCAGCTTCTAGCCCCAGTTTTATAATACATCATTCCATAACAATTTTTTCTTTTTCTTCAGCGTCACTTTCTCAAAATTACATAAATTTTTATATTTCTTTTTTTTTGTTGCAGTGCAAATATAGGTCTACAGGTCAGTAGTTGATTTGCGTAAGCTCAGAAACGGAGCCGGAGAAAGTGGTGGTCGCAGCGCATATAAAACTGATATTGTTTTGTATTTGCGGTCAACAATACTGCATCACTTCACTTATTTGCTAGTCAAGCAAGAAATATTGCTGAAGAAGATGACTGAAAAAAGTTGAACAACAAGTGGAACTGATGAAGAGCAACAGCTTTATATCAGCAATAAAAACAGAAAATGGCAAGCGGGTTTCTAACAAAAAAGAATTGTGTTTTCATCTTCGTTATATTCATTGCTTGAGTAATTCACGTGCATTCTTCTTCTTCATTCTTTAATATTTCGTCGTGCTCTTAGCCGCTAACTGTTGTTATTCTGACTGCGAAGAGCATTTTACCACATTGGCAGCGCGCACGTGGTTCACCAAGTTCCCCAAACAAACAATAAAAACATAAACTTCCTATGCATGGAATGCTGTTGACAACTACTCCATTGTCCTTGCGCTTGTTTTTGTAGACATCATGCTTGTACATAGTTGTTTTTGTACTAATTTACATTGGCGTGGGAAGATAAAAACCGTGAGAACGTGACCTGAGTTTTTTTGTTTTTTGCTTGGCTCTGCATTCACTCAATTATTTATGAAATTGTTATAGTCTGGTTTGGTCTACCTTTTGTCCAGCTACTAAATTATCTACCTCCACTTTTGCATTTACACACACATACATGCAGTCGGGTGGGATTCTCATACCGCCCGCTTTGCTGTCGTTTTAATTATGCAAACGTTGATGAAATTGCAAACAAACGGTGTCAGCCCCTTTGGGTGTGCGCCGCACTTTTCCTTTCTTTGCATGTAAAACACGGGAAAATGTCCTGTGCAAGCTGTTGTTAGCTTTGTTGGCGTGCAGGCGACCCAAAGTAATTTTTCAATTTAATTGTCTGCCCAATTGAATGAATTCAACCGACTGGACAATATTCGAACATTTGACTAAGAATATATTTTCTTGAAATATTTGCTTTGGATTGATAATAAAACGTAAATATGCAAAATATATTCGTTTTCCTAATTAAATACTTACATACATAAATGTTTGTATGTAAATGAGTTGAGAAGGATTGCCATTTTGTTGTAAAAGAAGGCATCCCCTTCAGCTAAAAATGTAACTAGTTGCATATTTGGAATTTTGAATTGGCTTTTGCCGCATCTATAACATTATGAGTATAAACCATAAAATTACACTCTCCTATGCGTATCAGCTTTGTCAGGCCCAATGCACATATATAATATAAATGATCTGTGAAAACTTTCCGAAGCCTGGCTTGCTCGCATCTTGATATATTTGCATAATGATGCTATATAAACTATAAATTCCCAAAATTTCGGAACCAGACGATTCGATTTCCTGAATTTTTGAGTATATTTTTTTACAGTAAAATTTTCATTACGAAAATCCCCCATTTTTTCGAAAAAAAGCTTTATTTGGCCGAGAATTGTGTCTTTTTAGCGTAAAAAAACAAAGCCAAAAATTACCGCCAAACACAGAAATTAGCCTGAAGAATAAACCAGCAGTTCGCAAACTTCATTTAATAGAAAGTCCTACAGATGCATAGTAGTTTTGATTAAGAAATTGATATTTCTCTCTAACAATGGTGATAGAAGCTACTACTAACTGCGGAACGTCTTCGTAAACAATTCGGTTGCAATTTTAGTTTTTAAATAAATGCTTTAAATTATTTGAATTTGAAATTTTATTTTTATTAGAAATTTAAATAACGAAATCAAAATAATTTTATATAGGCAACTGCTGCTGGACCGGCACTCGAAGTGTAGCCAACTTCAGACCACTCGCGTAACTGATGCTAAATGACAGTCTAGAGACAGATAGACAGAGTAAGGTCTCTAGAGAGTAAAAGTCTATACTATCACTGTCCTCCTCCTCCTCCTCCTCGGCTCCTATTGTCGGCGCTCTAAGAGAATTCAATGAGATCTCGATTTCTATTCCGCTTTATTTTTCTGTGTCAAAGAATCAATTTTATAAATTTCTTAACTCTTTTTTAATTCATTTATTATTAAATTTAAGCTCATATTAGCTATAAGTGGTCTGCAAAATCTATACTAATATTATAAAGAGGAAAACTTTGTTTGTTTGTTACGAATAGGCTCAAAAACTACTGGACCGATTTTAAAAATTCTTTCACCATTCGAAAGCTACATCATCCACGAGTAACATGGATTATATTTTATTTTGGAAATAGGGCTCGAGATATAGGTCAAAACGTGGACCCGGGTAACCTTCGGATGTGTATGTACAATATGGGTATCAAATGGAAGCTGTTGGTGAATGCTTTAGTCCAGAGTATTTTTCATGCCGCTCTGTGACTGGGGTCTCGAGATATAGGTCAAAACGTGGACCCGAGTAACCTTTGGTTGTGTATGTACAATATGGGTATCAAATGGAAGCTGTTGGTGAATGCTTTAGTCCAGAGTATTTTTCATGCCGCTCTGTGACTGGGGTCTCGAGATATAGGTCAAAACGTGGACCCGGGTAACCTTTGGTTGTATATGTACAATATGGGTATCAAATGAAAGCTGTTGATAAGTGCTTTAATACGGGGTAATTTTCATACCTATTGATGACTAGGGTCTCGAAATATATGCCAAAACGTGGACTCGCCGTGTCTTTGAACCGAATTAAACCAAACTTACACACATTGTTAAGTAGGTATTGAAGATGATTTCCGTATAGTTTGAATACCTATTGGTAGATAGGGTCCCGAGATATAGGTCAAAACGTGGACCCGGGTAACCTTCGGACGTGTATGTACAATATGGGTATCAAATGAAAGCTGTTGGTGACTACTTTAGTACAAAGTATTTTTCATGCCGCTACGTGACTGGGGTCTCGGGATATAGGTCAAAACGTGGACCCGGGTAACCTTTGGTTGTGTATGTACAATATGGGTATCAAATGAAAGCTGTTGATAAGTGCTTTAATACGGGGTAATTTTCATACCTATTGATGACTAGGGTCTCGAAATATATGCCAAAACGTGGACCCGCCGTGTCTTTGCACCGAATTAAACCAAACTTACGCACATTGTTAAGTAAGTATTGAAAATGGGTTTCGTAAAATGTGGTTGTAATTCGGAGCACTGGCAACGGGTACATCGTTCTTTTGAACCAGCCATAATGTCGCTTACTTTTTTAACGCTTGGGGCGGAACTGAACTGTCAAATTGGCAGTGTGAGTTACAATGTGTCAATATTTCTTTCTGATTTGGATGCCATAAGGAAAAAGTAAGTGCAACATGTAAAAATTGTTTGTGAATTTTTTTGGAGTGGATTTTGGAACAGTGAATAATTTCTTACGAAATTTGAGAATTTAATGTGAAATCCGAATGAAATTATGTGTTCGTGGAAAAAAAATTTTTTTCGTTTTTTTTTTTTGAAAAATATAAATGGATAATGGTTAAAAAAGCTCCAATGCTTAATAAAACATATAAATTGAAACGAAAAATTCATGGATGATCATATGCGTTGATTTGAAATTTAAAAACAATCTTCTTTTTTCCTGATTTTCAATTTATATTTTATATTTACTCAAAAACAAATAGAAAAACAAAAAATATTGTTAATGCCAAAGCGCTTGAATAAAGAATAAAGAAATAAATAATATGAAAAGCATATATTTTCTGTTCTAAACCATATCTATTCTATTTTAGTGTGCCCAGCGAAGGGGGCCGGGTTTGCTAGTCTATAATAAAGACTTAAAATAAACGAAAACGAAAAGCATTTTTCATTTCGTTTGATTATCTGCACAAAAGGGACGAATACCTTTTTTGTTTAAACTAAGCAAGCGAACACAAAAAAACTGCAAACTTTACTAAATAGATGGGCTGGATATTTTTCACCAAAGTCAGGGCATCCCAAAATATGTTCTTAAAAATTGCTAAAAAAAATATGCTATTAAATTCTAATGTGTGCTCTTAAAATTCCTAGCAGTGTGTTTGTTTAAATTATTTTTTATGATAATGTAATTCATTCTAACTCAAAAACCATAAACATCCGAGCTCGAAACTTTGTGTAGATTAAAAAAAAACTCAATAAAGGTTCATCGAAATTTCAAACTTTTTTTCAGAAATTTTAGAAAAATTCAAATCATGCAGAGTTATAGCGCATTCAATTTAAAGCTTGAAGTGGATCAAAAATCGCGTAGACTTTTGACAATATTTTTTACATGTATTGCCTTTCTTCCGCAAAATAAGCTTTATTTAAATACGCTGCGAATGTGTCACTTGATATTAGTATTTTCTTTTTCGACACGGTGTTGCCATATTGTAATTTTACACAAATTTTAATTACTAGCTTTAATTTGGCATATATTTTTTGTAAAGCGTGAGAGCATTTATTCAGCTCGTTGCTAGCATGCGTGACAAAAACTTGCTGAAATATAGCTGGGGTTGCCCTAATCATAGGTACTTCTACATTCCACGTTGTCTATAGCGTTATCTGTTCCCTACTATCCGATCTGTTTGAAATGGTGCAGTCTATCAGCTCAACTACACCATATAGGCTCCATGCCTGTCAGTCCGCACTGAGCCAATTATTCACCTATTTACTACAATTTGATGTTTTTACCGAGAGATAATGTGCCGTAAGTGGTTAGTGCTGATCTTATCATAAGAATTGTGCGCCAGAAAAAAAATTGCTATTTTCTTACTGACATTGGCAACTCTGCTCTAAAAATAATTACATATTTACATTCCACCGATTTTATGGCTGAAAGCTTTGCTTACTAGTTTCGCTTCTTACTCAATTTCCTGCGCATAATGCAATTTTCGTACCTTGGCACGCGCTCGCTTAGAGATTAATCCTTTTTATAATTAATCAAGCACGTATGCAATAGAAATTTCGAACGTTCCAGCGGTTGATTGCATTTACTGAAATATTCATGGCGATTTTTTATGCATTTTTCCTTTTAATATCTTTCTGCTTTTCTTGAGATGATGAGAAATGCTTTGCCTTTGGAAGCGTTTAGAAAACGACGAAGTGTATAAAGATGAAGAAAGCACAATTGCGCTAACGAAGTTTCCAATCTAATCTCATGCTAACTCGTAGTATGTTTTTGACATGAAAATAATATTGTTTGGAGGTCAATGAGAGAGTCGCCATTGTTCAATTGACTTTGTTGGGAGAAGAAGTTTGCGCTTGCATTGACATAGATGGTATTAATAGCTTAGTATTAAACCAATAGCTGCTATTTAAAGACAATTAAAGTTTTGTTTCTGTATATGTTTGTAGGCATGTGCTTATTTGGAGCTGGTATGGGAGGGAGTACGGAAACAAAAAAAATAACTTCAGGCGTATTTGAAGTGCTGTTTGTGGCATTTGCTTGTTACGCGATAGCCCACTTATACATAAAAGTGTTTTCTCTTTGCTCTTAAACTGCCATATTTACTCACAAAGCAGCTGTAAGCCTCATTCCGCTGACTTGTGCGGCAGCCTCTTGCTTTTTGTTAATTGTTACTTGAATATGCTGGCAGCGCTTCGTTAGCATACGCATGTTTCTTTCTTATCACTCTTTCTTTCCTACCAAGTTGTTCTTACTAATTTTAAAGGTAAATCTTTGTTTTAAATCTGCTGCCAATGCAAGGCATCTCAAGCCGCTAAATAGTGTGTGCTCACTAGTGTTGTTGCAACAAGCCAACAAGCCAGGCGTAAAAACGTCAAGTGCAACTAGCAGCCAAAGAGCTACTCGTAACCATTTACACAATATTCCAACTACTTGGCTTCTTTGGTACGCGTTAATTTCCGGGGCACATCCGTTGTGGCGGCTAAGATGTTGCTTATACGCCTCGCCGACGAGCATATGACGTTAAATGTGGCTTACAAAGGCTGCTTGCAAAGGCTAAAGAACAGTAAAATAAAGCGATGCTGCGGGCGCTTTTAACATCAAATCAACTACCGTTACTTTGCATTTTTACATATTTCGTATTAAATTATTTTTTTGCAACATTTTGCTATTTAAATTGCAATAAGCAGACAGTTGACGAATGCCATCAAAACGTTTACCCAACCCGCTTTGGCTGATCGAAACTGATTGTCCAAACGTTGACTGACTAATGGTCACACTAAGTGGTGCTTGTCCAACGATTGGAAGCACGAGTACCCTGAACACCAACATTTGAAAGACACTTGCCGCCTTGCGTTTGCATGTGTGTGGGTGGCAGCAACAAGTGACACTTGTCAGCGCATAGAGTTTAACAATTTGACTGGTTTGCTTTTATTTTTTCGCCTTGTTTTGTGTTTTTTTTGTGTTTTTGTAAGCTGCACTACCTGGTTGAAGAGACAGCGAAACTTGCAAACTAAAATGAAATCACGGTAAATTAAACAGAAATCAAAAACTTTCTCCTGCGTTGCGTAGTCGCTTCATACGAGTAAATAAGTATCTGCTTCAGTTGCTTCATATTCGCATCTGCTGTTGCCTCTTGCTGCCCTAATACAATTTGCTCACCCCACCACACACTACACATACACATATGAGCGCTTTGACGAAATTGCCAAAAATGTTGCATGCCACCACTACTGGCAACCGGTTGTCCACGGGCACTTAAAGCGGCGACATCAGCGTTAAAACTATGGCAATTGACTGCCGAAGTTTATTTTTTTGCTTTACTCGCTTTTGCTCGACCAAATTTGAATTTCGTGTAGAGCAGGTCGAGCAGGTCCAAGTTGGAGTTTGTGTGTATTTGTACGGGTAATATTATATATTAAGAGCAAGCACCCTGTCATCTTAATACATATATACGTATATGTATGCCTATTTACTTATTTATATGTTTGTGTATCGTACTTATGTATGTGCACTAACGTATGTAGGTCCTGTTAAAATGTTGGTGGGAGACAAGTGGAATGCTGTATGAATTATGCCGTGTATGAACTTATCTCCATAGGAATGCATCAGAAATCTCTGCTTACGTAACTCAATCATTACGAGTAATTTCCGTTGGATATTACATTTATATTTTGATAATTTACTGAGAGATTGGGAAATTTTGGGAGTGGATAGTTGTGAAATTTTTCATTTGCTGTTTTTTAACGACTTCTTTGCCTTCATTTGATAAACTTTAAAGCAATTAATTTATCTACTCACATATAGGTATAATAATTACAATACATACGTATGTATACATAATAATGATACATATTATAATAAAGGAGATTATTTTTGAAAACTAAAAAAATTATCTAAGAAAAAAAAAATTAATTAAGTAAAAGATCGTTTTGAGAAAATGTACTGACTGCTGGATCTCAGTCCAAATTATCATTGCAAAATAAGTACTTATTTATCGAACGACATTTGCACTGATCTGTAACTACGAAATTGAGGTTTGGGACACTGCTGGTGAGTGAATAGCTTATAACTGAAGACTTAAAATTTTAAAACTAATTTTTAGGCCTATAACCAGACTCAATAAATAAATAAACTGTTATTAAAAAAAAACAAGAATCCTAGTATTTGTGAATATCTAAATTTGACAGAGCTTGAAATTGCTAATAGACAGCTCAGATGATGATGATCTCAGATTTATTAATAAAATACCATCTGTCGTTCGAAGACGGCACAAAATTGTATCTCCCAAAAACTTTTGCAACCAAATCATGACGCACACCACGGATTGGGGCTGAACCTCGGTCAAACATCTAACAAAGTCTTGTTACACACATCTATGAGTATATTACATATGGAATATCTGTTTCGAAATTTAGGGGCGTATTCGTTAATAATTTAGCAAAACGGTGAAGAATTTAGAGCTTTCGGGAATCATTACAGAAATGGTGCAAAATTATTAAAAGATCATTGGGATAAATGAAATGAAATTGAGGAAAAATATATTGAGTAGAAATACTAATTGTATTAAAACATTTTCATTTCTTTAGTTTTGCTTTCTTACATTTCCAGCAACTTTTGCTTTTAGCAAAAACAAGTTCCGAATTTGCGGGTAGCAAAGCTTAAATTGAAAAGTCACCTTTTCATTTAATCGTAGTTCTCAACTTCTTGTAAAACGGAAGTAGCATTGCAGATAAGGCATTTATGTATATACATATATAGGGCCCGCCATCTATCGTTACGGATTTGAACTAGGTATTATTTGAAGAATGGTTACACTTAGCTGTCATCTGATTTGACAGAAAATTAGTTTTATTCTTCCGCTGAACGAAAATGGTTGTGTATACGCTCAAAGAACGCTGGGAAATATTGCGACATTACTTTGAAAATCATGGTAATGTTGCAGAATGTGTACGAAAATTACGTACGGCAATGGGAAGAAGAAAAGCACCGAATGAAGCGTATGTGCGCTACTTTGCGAAAAAAGTAAGAGAAACTGGGTTGCTTATTGACAAACCAACGCGTGACCGACCAAAAACCGTGCGTACACCCGAAAATATTGCTGCTGTGGCCGAGAGTGTTCGTGAATCACCAGGAACATCAGTTCACCGTCGTTCTCAATAATTGGATATTTCGGAGACATCATTGAGACGAATTTTGCGTAAAGACCTTGGTATGACGCCGGGATGGTGCATGGCTAGCCGAGGCAGCCATATGAATGAAGTTGTGTTCCATCATTAACCGGAAGGATTATACTTCAAAATAAAAAAACCAGTTTGGAAAATTGAGTAGTTTCTTTTTTATAGCATTTTTAATACCGCAAAGTTATATGGCGGACCCTGTACATATATAGATACATACACACATACATAAGTATAATAAAAATGTATAACATTATAGGCGTACTAGCTGATACCAGTGACGCCGGCTGCGTGGCTTACTTATATGTTTCAATTAGAGATTAACGAAAAAAAATTCTGATGAAAAATATTTTTTCTTTGCGAAACTTCGTTGAAAATATTGTTTGACGTTTTTTTATCTGCAACTAAAATATATAAACAATCAGAGTTGGTGATGCGAGAGCAAGCGAAGTGCAATTGACCGTGAAATGAATTACTACAACAGCACTTTCGCAAATATCGTTTTGATTTTAAAAAGCGTGAAATTTGTATTTAGAAAGTATGTGCTTTAGAATAGGCAAATGTTCTGTAGAAGACGTCAAATGTACTTCAGGAAATATCTGTGCTGAAATATAATATTCAAGTTTTATTACTTGGTTATTACAACCTATGCACACAGACTATTTGTAATGATTTTAATGTTAGTTAGTTAGTAAAAGTTTAGGAAGAGATTTAAAATGTAATTTCAAAATAATTCTGTCAAAAAATATCGGCAATTATTCCTATATCTAATTTTTTTTTTGCTGGAATGTTGGTAAAACTATCCTCTATAGTGTCGCAGAGTTTGAGTGTGATCTGTCAATTAGCTTGTTTTTGGCATTTACTTATATCAGTCAACAGTAGGTGTGCGGCCTGCTCTGCGATTTTCACTATGCATGAAAATATCGAACCAAGAATTTGTCTTAAATGTTGTGTGCCAAATCGTTGAAAATGTTGCAGAAAGCCTAAGGCGAGTGTGCTTTATCAAAAACATGGGTATACGAGTGCTATTAGGTTTTTGCAAAGGGCCGAGAAGTCGTGAAAGATTTGCCCCAATGTGATCGCCCATCAACGTCTTCAACGGATGAAAATATGGACAAAGTTAAGGAAATGGTGCTGGGAAGCCATCATTTAAGTTTGAGGGAGGTAACTCGTTGCCTTAGCGTGTCTCACAAATTAATTCACAATATTTTACACCATCAATTGGGCATCACACGCATGGCTGCTCGGCTCGTTCCAAGAGAGTTGAATTTCTTTAAAAAAATTCATCGTGAAAAGGTGGCTGAAGACATGCTAGAGCAAGTGAATTCGGACCCAACGTTTAGCCAGCGCATCATAATAGGTGATGAGACGTGGGTATACTTGCATGAGTTTGACATGCAAACCAGTCAACAGGCGGCTGAATGGCGCTATCCACATGAGCCGAACCCCAAAAAACCACGTCAAAGTCGGTAAAAAGTGAAAGTCATGCTACTCGTTTTCTTTAATTATCACGGTGTTGTGCACTCGGAATTCGTTCCAATTAGTTCTACGGTAAATAAAGAATATTATTTCGAAGTTATGCGACGTTTGAGAAAGAATGTGCGTAGGAAACGGCCCAATTTGTGGAAAGAAAACTCATGGATCTTGCACCATGATAGCGCACCGTCTCACAAGGCTCATATCGTGAACACTTTTTTGACCAAAAACTCGACAAATATCATCGATCAACCACCGCATTCACCGGATTTACATCCCTGTGACTTTTTCCTTTTCCCAAAACTTAAATTGCCACTTCGCGGACGCCGCTTTGAGTCGATAGAGGCCATTAAGGAGAATTCGCTGAAGAAGCTGAAGAAGATCTCTTCAAACGCGTTTAAAAGATGCTTTGATGAATGGACTAATCGTTGGCATATGTGAATTGCTTCGAATGTAGTCTATTTTCAAGGCGACAAAATAAATTTTGATGATTAAGCAATTATTTTGCGTTTTATTGCACAATTCGCGGTACTTTTTTGACAGAATATACATTTGAAGTTTTCGCAAATCGAAGGAATGCTCTCCAAAGCACATTTAACAATTCTAATTCTAATTCTAATTCTGTGGACAATTTCAAAGTCCATATGATACTTTCTAACATCGAATTGACGCTTTCTAAAATCAAAGTGATATTGTCGAAAGTTTTTAAATTGACACCAACTCTTATTTCTTTCTCACTGATCTGCTCTTTTCGACCACGTCTAATTGGTAAGTTAATACGCTATGGCAAGACTAAACGTCTAAATAATAAACTACAGAAATTTAAATGAAATCCCGCCAGTAGTGCTTAAGCCATTTAATAACAACTAAAAGTTACTTATAACTTATTATTCTTTTTTAGCTTCACTGTTACTTATTGCACGTTTCCATTACTCCGTTTTTACTTCGATATTTGTGATTGGAAATATTTATATGCTTTTGAAAAAAAAGAACTTGCTACGAGGGTGCCTTTTATATTTCGGGATTTGGCAACCCTGGTGTTGCAATCTGGCAACTGACAGCTGTATCGGAAAGTTTGACATTTTTTGGCTTTTGAAATATCAGCGCTATTTGTGTTGTTTACAGTAACTTAAAAGATTCATCTGGGTCTAAAAATGGAATTAAATCGTGAACATTTTCGTGCGATTATTTTTTACAACTTTCGACGTGGATTAACTCAGCAACATTGCATGGATTAACTTAATTCATTTTTTGGCGATGAAGCTCCATCAAGGACCAGTGTTTATCGATGGTACGGTGAATTCAATCGTGGTCGTAGTTCACTCCAAGACGAATTTCGTGAAGGTCGTCCTAAATCAATTGTTGTTCCGAAAACCATTGATGCTGTGCGCGAACTGATATTGCAAGATCGTCATGTGACCTATCGTGAGATTGAGACAATCTTTGGCATTAGTGGGACCAGCATACATTCAATATTGCATAAACATTTGACTGTCAAAAAAATTTGTTCGCGTTGGATCCCACACAATTTGTCAATCGCTCAAAAAAAGGCTCGTGTCGATTTGTCGAAGGAAATGCTCAAAAAATACGATCGCGGGGCTTCGAAACACGTCTATGACATCGTGACAGGTGATGGATCATGGATTTACGCTTACGAGCCCGAAAGTAAACAGAAGTCGACTGTATGGGTGTTTCAAGATGAGCCAAATCCAACAAAAGTTGTTCGCGCACGAAGCACTTCCAAGCAAATGGTCGCCTGTTTTTTCGGAAAAACTGGACATGTCGCAACCGTACCACTAGAACAACGCAGAACAGTAAATTCTGAGTGGTACACAACCATTTGTTTGCCAGTTGTCTTCCAAGAAATTAGGAAAACCAATTGCCAAAGACGGATCACTCTTCACTAGGACAATGCGAGCTCTCACACGTCGGCTCAAACAACTGCATTTTTGAGCACCCAAAACATCGAATTAATGGGTCATCCGCCGTATAGTCCTGACTCTGCACCGAATGACTTCTTTTTATTCCCGTACGTAAAAAACAAACTGAGAGGTCAACGTTTTTCGACACCTGAAGATGCGGTTGCGACATTCGGAATGCATGTTTTGGAGGTACCTCCATTCAGAGTGGCAAAAGTGCTTCGACAATTGGTTCAAACGCATGCAAAAGTGTATAGATCTTCATGGAGAATATTTTGAAAAACAATAAAGTGATTTTCGATGATTAAAATTTGTTTTTGTTCTCTAATCCCGACATATAAAAGGCACCCTATCTCCAAAATCATTACTTTGCCTACTGAAGTTTTTTAAAGACTTGTTTACCTCTTTTGATACTTACTATCTCTATATCTCTCTTTAAATATTTTGCCTTAAATTTTTTTAACACCCTTTAGATGTACAAATATGTTATCATAGGAGCATAATTTTGAGTGCAATCATACATATATTGACTTTTTAGTGTCAGAAATGCATTCGGAGGTTTGTCATTGTCTGCCGAGGGGCGGCCATTATTAACATTTGGTGTTTCATGAATTGGGTTTCGAATTTGTGTACTTTTGAATGGTAGTCAAGCACCAATTCACCCGGTTACGACGGAGCTTTTATGTTTGTGTTTTACTTTCATGGAAATGCCTTCGCAATGAAAAGGGTTCGGTGTAAATTTATATTTGAGAGAGTAACTACTTGTAGTTGAAAAAATTTAGAATAATGCTGAGTGTTGAAAAAATGTCGTCACACAGAAATCTTTGTAATAGATACACAAATTTTACTGTATAATGAAGTGGGTAAAACTGATAAGCATATAAAAATGGATAACCAAATGGATTAATATTTCAGCAAGTACAAAAATACATATATACTCGTACACACACACATGTATACATGCATATATTTGTGTATATATTACAACAATAGCTCGTTTATCCGCAAACAGCACTTTTTTACTATTTTGTAAGTATGTACATTTATCGCAAGCAGTGTATCCACACATATCTCTACACACACATATGTATGTGAATGTTTGTACGAGTATTTGTATACTATGTATATACTTTATAATGACGCATCGCTGCCTGATCTCCCACCGCTTGTATCCATTTGTTAGACCAAAAGGCATATGCTTTTGTTGTTGGCATGTAATTTAATTACAATAGCGGCGTCCCAGTAAAGTCAACTAGGGGCAAATAAATCAGTACGTCACAACAGCGCATAACTGAGAAAGTGCGCACTGTGGTGTGTGCTGGAGAAAGGGGCAATGTTTGTTAATTGGGTTTCGACGACAACATTTTTCGGCAACAGTGTGTTGCACTTTCGCACTTTTGTGGCAACCAAACATCATTCGTGTGTACGTAAATACATAAGTATGTATGTAGGTATGCGCTTTCACCAAAAAAGTGCGTATAGAATGACTTGGGTGGCCTAGTAAAAATTAGTCACTTTGCGGTAGATGCCATCCGGCAAACGCAGAAACCGCCAAAAATCTAATTACAATGGCAACAACAACAAATAGTGTTATAAAAATCGCAGTCAAGTGGCAGCGGTTATAAATAACGCCAAAACAAAAAGCAGCGACAGTACGCTTATCTTATTTGCTTATCTCGCTGATAGCGGCGCCTAATTTATGAGCAAAAGCGTATTGAGCTTGCAACAGTGCCAGCAGTGTCGCAGGTGAAAGGGCCTAAAAGGAAATGTATGCGCTTCTAGAAGTGTCATAAATAGACTATTTATTTAAATTGAAAGTCACGAAAAAAGTTTGAAATTTATTTGAAAAATTAATTAAATCCCTTTCCCAAGTGAAGTGCAAACTTTCACTTTCATTACTATTGCTCGCTTGTCTCGTGCACTTACCTCGAATCGAATTTCTTGCCATCTGTCAGTGTGCCTGTGTAGTGCATTGTCAGCATGTCACCGCTTTTCGACTTTTGTTCACACACCTCCGGCGTACTGATGACATCGACTTTCAGTTCTTGAGCGCGCACGCTTGACGCCAACACAAGGCACGTTGCGATAAGTACGAATTTCAACATTTTGGTATTTAGTGTTTGTTTTTTGTTTTTATATTAACTGCAAAGAAAAAGTAAAAAAATGATACTCATTAAACTGCTGTTGATAGAAAGTGATCTGTATTTGTCAAACAACAAAAATCGAATGCACCAATGTATAAGAAATAAGCCGGCCTCCCTAGCTTAGTGTAGTTGTGCGTCCCTTAGTCTCGGGTTCGAGGCCGGAGTATGATGCATCAATGATAGATGACGCTTTTTCTAATAGCAGTCACTCCTTCGTAGGTTCGAATCTTCGTGCATGAACACCAAATAATAGAAACAGTTTTTTTCTAACCTCGGCAGGCAATGGCAAACCTTCGAGTGTATTTCTGCTATGAGAAAGCTCCTCATAAAAACCAATTGCCATTCAGAGTCGGCTGTAGGTCCTTCCATTTGTGGAACAACATCAAGACGTACACGACTAATAGGAGGAGGAGCTCGGCGAAAAAAATTATTTATTTATTTTAGTCACGCTTTGGTAGGTTATGACAAGTCTCCGAGTGGACTTGTGCTTTGAAAAAAGTTCTCATCAAAACCATCTGTCGTTCGAGGGCACACACAAAAAATTCAGTGAGAAGACCAACAAAACACAATTATTACTCTATACTACTGTGGGCAAAAAGTAAGGTGAATTTGGTTGTAAAATGAAAAATCTTTATTTATTCTTGTAAATCAATTTCATTCCCTTCAAAATAATCCCCTCTCGATGAAATACACTTATGCCAACGGTTTTTCCAATCCCCGAAACATGCCAAATAGTCCATTTCCGGTATAGCCATCAGCACCTTCTTCGATTCAGCTTCTATCTCCTCAATCGACTCGAAACGCGTTCCCCGGAGTTGTCTCTTGAGTTTTGGGGAATAGCCAGAAGTCACACGGAGCCAAATCAGGCGAATACGGTAGTTGCGGAACGATATGCGTGGAATTTTTGGCGAAATGGTCACGAAGAACGAGTGCAGTGTGAGACGGTGCATTATCGTGATGCAAAAACCAAGAGTTGTTGGCCCATAATTCTGGTCTTTTTAGATGAATTGCTTCACGTAAACGACGTATAACGCTTAAACAATATTCCTTATTAACAGTTTGGCCAGGTGGAAGGAACCCATAGTGCACCACACCACGAAAATCGAAAAAAAACTGTCATCATGACCTTTATTTTTGAACGACTTTGACGTGCTCATCTCCCGTAATGATGCATTTGAGCTTGTCCTGATAGTCTGAAAGCATTGTTTCACACACATCAACGCGATGACTTTTTTCCAAGTAATTGAGAGTTTTCGGTACCAAACGAGATTTGACTTTTCGTACGCCCAAATGGTCTTTCAAAATGGTTTTCACAGATCCTTCTGATATTCCGATCATATCAGTAAGTTCTTTAACAGTCAACCGACGTTTTTGAGCACTAACTCCTTCACTTTATTGACGTGTTGGTCATCTGTTGACGTCGATGGCCGTCCGGAGCGCTCCAAGTCATCAACACGTTCTCGACCCTCTTTGAAGTCTTTGTACCACTTATAAACATTTTTCTGCGACATGGTCGAATCACAAAATGCCTTCTGCAACATGCTAAACGTTTCCGCAGCCGAAATTTCATTCCGCAAACAAAATTTGATGGCACTTCTCTGCTCAATCAAATCAGACATTGTAAAAATCGAAAAATGGACTCTTGGTCATTTGGTAAACACAAGCGTAAATATATTACTGATAATGACATTCACATGAAAGTTGGCTCAGATGTTATTAACAGTGCTGCCAACTCATGAAAAAAATAACTAGAGCGAAATTTTAATCCCGCGAAGTTTGACAAATGAATTCACCTTACTTTTTGCCCACAGTAGTATTATTACTACCCTATAAAGAGCACACGTTCCCATTATTTATGAAACTGTAGTTTACTCAAGTTACTACCCCGGAAAACTTTGCGATGGCATATTCTGTTAACCCACATTTGAAAGACACTACAGAAACTTTCTATCTCTATCTTATGAATGACTGGTACGACGTTCGATTTAAGGTACGAATTTAAGGTTTAGACTAATCTAATTTTTTTATTTCGTACCTCTCTTGTCAAACAGCACGCGGAGTCTCTGATCACTCCGCTATTTGTCAATTCAATAAAAGCCGAAGTAAGTTGAGGCTTACACAAAGATAGAAGAACGCTCGTGTTATGCGCAGTCCTTACAACTTGGGGCAGAATGTCCCTGCCACAATTTCCATGGGATGAAAAGTCCCGAACCTAACCCATAGATGGCGTGCATTCACTTCTTCCTCATTCCTGTTCTTGATGGAAATTACGTTGTTATTTATCAGCTATTGTAATTTTGAACAAAAGGAACGTGTTTTCTTTGTTAAGCCTGGGAATCTTCAGAAGGTGTTACGCATCGTTATATCGTAATGTACTTCACATCCATCTCATGCAAGGAGCTCCTTCATTCCATACCTATTTTCGAGAAGTTGATAATGAAATGTAGGAATTTGACAGCAGACTGGCTGTTGGAGTAAATTTCAATAGAACTTTTTTAAATAAGGCTGCCTTACTTACTGCTGTTAACTTAGCCTAAAAGTCACGATAATGTACCGGGTGTCACAAATTGAAGTTCACTAAGAGCTCTCTAAATTAGATGCCACTTCCAATCTTATAGACTTGCTTTGATCCAACAGTAAAATGGCTAAGGTCTGAGATCCGTGGGTTTTTTCATTCATTGCTTTCGCAAATTCTTGTGAAGAAACTATTTTCAAAGCAAAAGCGAAGGATCGTGTAGTCCAGCTCACAAAGGTCTTCTGGGATTGTCTCCGAAGGACTTTCCTGACCAGATTTGCATTCAATTTAGTTTGATTGCAACCAGCCACGTATTTTTCATACAATTGTTTTGCAAAAAAAGCACCGGAAAGTGATTTAAAGGTGGGGAAGAAACCAGTTTGCCCGCGACAAGCAAACATGCTCTTCATAGCAACCTTTCTGCTTTGCTCCTGGATTTTGGTTTTTCTAACGCTTGCTATAAGACACAAACTCCATATGAAAGAAAGGCTCTGACTACCTTTGTGTAAAGTCAGTGCACTATATGTGGCTCTTTTTGCTATGGCTTCATTGCAGGCGTATAGGGCGACAATGGATTCCCTGGTACGCTATTACAAGTTTTGGTTCTAGTTTAGCTTCCTATAAAACATTACTCCAAGGTTGTTGATGCTATTGTAATAGCATAAGCATTAACCTTAAATGCTTGACGAGTGCTACTGGAGTGAAGGATACAAATCCGGATCGTTCCGGTAACGCAGAACTGACTGCCAACGTATTTTACCCCGATAGATAGCTTGAGCCGGATCCTGTTTAAATGCGGTGGTTGGAATGGAGATATAAAGTAAAATTTCGGTCTTAGTGGTATTGACGCTGTGCCTACTTTATTTGAATTCAGTGCCCCCTAGATTCGGGAGTTGCTTTCCCGGTACTGCGAGTATAAGATAATTTTTAAATTAATAAATTTTTGTTTATTGTATTGTATTTTAATTGATATTAGCGATTTGAGTTTTACTCTATTTAGATGTGCTTTAACTACATAGATGTACGAGTATGTAATGTTAATCAAAGCTTCAGAAATTTATTAGTAATTCACGCACATCGCCGCCATCAATTTCAAGTCGTACATCCCCCATTCGGAGCCATATCAGCTACCAATCAGCAGCAATTTTTATTCATACCACCAATTTGTCTTGGCTGGCGCATCGAATTCAATGCCGGTAGCTTTGTTATTGTAAATTTGTATTTTGCATGCAGCTGCAGTTGTGTGGATCGGATGATGGCCAAACAGTTGCATAATAATTAACGAAAGCTGTAAAGCTGAAGAGATTACGCACTGGCGCCGAATGTCTACAGCAATGCAGCAACCGGCCATCTGATCTAATAAACAACCTGCCATTGGCACAGTGCAACATTCTTAATTTTTTCCTTATAAATGTGTTAATGGGTAATGCTGCGGAAGATAGTTATACGAATATTTTATTAAATCTCAGTTAAGTAGATATTTTGAAAATACCAAATTCTCTTTCTTTACTCGAACTGACAGCAACTAGAAATACTAAGCGAATTTAAGTCTTCGCGTGGGACGTATGCAGAACTATTACGCACTCCGACACAAAGAAAATTACCCAGAATCGAAATGAAAAATGATAATTTTCCTTGATTTCAAAAGCTTTCACCTCAATTGTTGGAATGAAAAGAATCATTTCGATCTTACTCGTAAAAAGCAGCAAACCACATGAAAATAAGTAGGAACTGAGTCCCTTGGTTTATCAAACTGGCCTCATAGGTGGTTTTGAGGAAACTATACTCTTCAATTTCAGAAGTGATGTAATTGTGATTGTGACTGCCAATTAGTAGGGAGTCACCTACTATTTCGAAATTTCAACTGGCAAAACCATCGTTTGTGTGACGACAGAAGATAGTTTGTCTTGTCTTCGCCTTCCACTAGTCCTTTGAACTTCTTTAACTAAATTAGAAAATAGAGGAGAGATATATCAAAGGTCAGGGCGAAAAAGTCTCTTAGGCATTGTTAGAGGGACACATGCCTAGAGTTCCATAAATTTCATCAACACTTCAATTCATCTATACTCATCATTAAACACGCACTCAAACAATATTAAGCCAAGCAATGACAAAACAGTCCCATAAGATTTTTTGGTACAAAACCTTATAAACATGAGATACAGATTACTAAAAACATTTATTAGAAAAATGGAATTGTCTTCTTCTAGGCTTCTCTACATCTTATTCTTCTATATAAATATTTTCTAATACTGGCCAATACCTGAAGACGCCATAAAATATCTACATGGCCAATATGCTTTAAATATTAGATACACACACTTTGTGGCGAAATATGAGAAACGAATACTGCAAATTGAAGCGCGATGACCACCATAGCGTACATGATTCAATAATAAAAGGTTTGCTCAGTAAGCAGCTTTCTCATTCCCTCTTGACAAATCGGCTCCCTTAGCAAGACACTGGGTTGTTAACTCTAGAAATTTTTAGCAAAAGTGGAAGAAATGTAAAATTTGTAGGAAAAACATTTCGTTTTCAAAAGGGTGTATAAGCACTTGCTCGGTATGTGAATAACCAAGACGATATGGAAAACATACTGACATACAGCTTAAATCAGGATATCACAAAGCATCTTTTTGGGGCAATGAACATGAAAGATGGACGTTTTGACAATTTGAGTCCAATGCCTTTCAAATACAGGTGGGGGAAGTACTTACTACGTTACTTCAAAGATAAATAAGTTACCAACAAGAGCTCATTTAGCAATATGGAACTAATCATAGCCTCGTGATGGCAGATGGCTTTTTATGAGGAGTTTTTTCATGGCAGAAATACACTCGGAGGTGTGCCATTGCCTGTCGAGGAGCCTCTGCTATTACAAACAACATTTTCTATCATTTGGTGTTTCATGCCCGTGGTAGTTTGTCAAGTAGTTAGGAATGAATAATCGCGACTTGGGGGTCAAAACTCCAAACTTATGTGGGCATAGCATAGTAAAGCAAAGCACAAGGAATTCATAAAGGCCATACTGCTTAGGTAATATTATAGCTTCATATTGGTTAAACTTCCCAACTTCGAGATCAGGTTTCAATTTAAAAATTAATTCGCAAAATATCAGTCTGGGTTTAACTTAAAACATTTTTTTTAATATCATTCCTGGCAATTTATGTTTGTACCAGTTATAATTTAAGTAAAAAGAAAACGTGTTTTGCTACCATTTTTACCAAAAAGGTATTTAATTTTTCCACTTTCTACGCCCTTCTTAAATGCGACCTTTTGTAAGGGAGTGTCAAAATTCTAAAGTCACAAGTGAGCAAACCTTTAATAATTGAATCATGCATAGCGTAGAGTTTATTCAAAAATGAGTACGAGTATACGCTTTGAGCCACACTGTCATAACAAAAAAGCTTAATTCCACTGTCCAAAACTGGATGCTCAACACGAACAAACGCTAATCATTATAAAAGATTATGCCTTCAGGTATGTTTTTTTTCACGGAGGTTGCGATTGTTTAGGCAACCTTTGGTAGGTTGAATTACATTCTTAGCATTTTACCCGTACAACCAATTTTACCCCCAACTCAAATTCACTTTTATTTCTATCTCTGATAACACAAATTCACTTTTATTTCTATCTAAGCTAAACAATTGCGTAACGTCCAAATCGATTCGCCCTAATGTTCATAGTTCTATGATAAGGAAGGGTCTGCTATAAAACTCTCTGGACAAAAATTATATTTGCAGTAATTTTATATATATTATTTTCGATAAATTACTCGCACTTGCGCCAAAAATTTTAAAACTTGAATCATCTTCCGTAATTATTCACGTTTGTTCGTGTGATATAACATTTTTGTAAAATTGTTGAACAGTGTTATTATTACGTTACCTCTTGCGTTGTACGTATGATTTGACTAGTTCTAAGCCCGCATCCTTATCGAAATGTTAGTGGTTATCCCATCTAATATTTTTTGTTCATTCTTCCAATGCTCTCTAGACATGGACGGTAACCTGGAAACGCCAAGGCTGTCATATGTCTGCCTTTTCTTCTAAAACTTCAAATTTTAAGGTAGGAGCTTCACGCTGAAATATTTGGGCAAACTGTTATTGCCCTACCACTTTTTTTTATATAATTTTGATAAAATGGTAATGAAATCATTTTGACGGCCTCTTGAAAAATATTTGGTTAGCAGTTCTCTTCGTTTTCAGAATAATCCGGAAATTTAGTATGTAAAATTAAATGAAAAGGAAACTTAATTAATTATTTAATTTTAATTATTTAATTAACTTTAATAATTAATTAACCTTAGGAAGTTTCTAAAGGAAGGGACTAAGTATGTATAGTTTTTTTTTATGAGAGAAAAACGGCTTTAATTTCCCGCGCCTCCCTAAATAAAAGTAAATTCACTTCTTCATCTAATGAGATACTGTTTCCGTAATTTTTCCATAAATTAATCATCCAGTTTTGTCTTTGAATAACTTTTTAGTCATGATTTTGAGTGATGAAAATTTTTATCTTGACCTTCACGCGCTCCATTGCAAATATGATTGACGTACGACACTATTTGTAAAAATTGTAAATCTCTCTATAGAGGGTTTAATTTCGTACCACATATTAGATATCGCCATGAATTTTTGCACAATAGAAAACAAGAGTCGTGTACATAAATATACGTACAATTTTGTTTTTTGGTTATGGTGTGCTTCCAACAAACGAGCGATCGTTGTAGTTAATGAGAATATCTCTTTGGTTTTTATTTGAAGTATGTAGACCCTTGAGTTCTTTGAAATTTTCTTAGCATAATGGAACATAAATATGGCGGAGACCATTAAGTGCGGAGCTTAAAGGTTGACCGAAATATGTTTTAACTCATAGATACGAATGTTGTCTTTTATATTTTATGCCGTTGCAACCCAACGTGTGATGAGCTATAATTCGATATTTTTATCGAAAAGATTGGTATTTTTTAGGATAAAGTTACATATAACGTTTTGTGTTATGAGCTTTATTTGTTGCAGTAAGTTGCAAAATTTATCACTCCCAAAAGATGGTATATTTTTGTGGGGTGATTTATTACGACTGATAATTGAGTCAGGAATGTATTGATCGACTTACTTCGACTTTTGGCATTAAAGCACCACACTAAGACACTGCGAAATGTTGGTACAACGAATTCCAACGTGGTCTTTAATCCTTGCAGGATGAATTTCGTGAAGGCCCTCCAAAAACGATTGTTATGCCAGAAACAATCGAAGCCGCGCCTAAATTGATAACGCCAGATCATCATGTAATATATCGTAGGATAGAGACATATTTGGGCATTAGTGTGACTAGCATACATTCAATATTGCACGAACAGTTGGCCGTCAAGAAGATTTTTTCTCCCTCAAAAAAGTACTCGAGCCGATTGGTGTAAAGAAATATTAAATAAACTTAGCCATGGTAGTTCCAAACACGTCTATTACATCTTCGCAGGTGACGAAGTTTTAATCTATGCATATGAGTCTTAAAACAAAAACAAAAACAAAACCGCAATTGACGATATTTTATGTTAGAAGACTAGCTTAATCCAACGCAAGTTGTTCGCGGAAGAAGACAATCGAAATAAACGGTCACCAGCTTCCTTGGCCCGGAGCCCGTTCTGCCACTCCCTTCTGCAGCCAGCAAAGCCACGGGTAACAAAATGGTTACTGCAATCCACAAGCGAGCTTGGCAGGCTGAGAGAGGCAAAACTGATGTTATCTGTCATGTCTGACCGACTGTCGCAGTGCCTCCTGTCACTAAGCAGAGGGGACTGTAGGAGGCTGGTTAGACTGATGACGGGCCACTTTCTATGGACAAAGCACATGGAAAATGTAGTGCAGACAGTGCACGCTGCCCAGCAGGTGGAGAGGAGTATGAGACGGCGGACCATTTTCTGTGCGTCTGCCCAGCCTTCGCTCGAATCAGCTTTCGGGTCTTTGGCACTGATGTGTGACCACCTTGGCTCCTTGGCACGACAAGGTTTATTCAGATTTCTTCGGAGGTCGAGTAGATTTAAAGAAAATTAAAAAGGGTATACGAGTGCAGTACAATGAACCTAATTGAGTCTGAGTGCTGCACTTGCTAGTCTGTCCCGACAAAAAAAAAAAAACGGTCACCTCTTTTTTCGGAAAATTTTGTCAACTGCCCAAACTTAAAATAGTCAATTCTGAGTGCTACACAAGTGCCATTTACTAGCCAGAAATTATCCCAGAGTTAAGCAAAGCCAACCATCCAAGACGAATAATCCTTTATCAAGGCAATGCGAAATCTCACGTATCGCCTCACACAAGAGAGTATTTGAACACTAAAAAATTGAATTAATGGTCCATCCACCTTACAGCCCTGATTTGACACCTAATGATTTATTTTTGTTCCTGAACATCAAAACTTAAATGCAAGATGTCAACGTTTTTCAACGCATGAAGGAGTTGTTGAAGCCCCTATACAGCTCGTTTTCGATGTATCCACATCTGCTTTGAAAATTGGTTCAAGTAAACGCAAAAGGAGAATATTTTGAAAAAAAAAAACAAAGCAATTTCCATTATTATTTTTCCGTGTTTTCATTACTCGGAGCAAAATATTAAAAGCAACCCTCGTACTATGTTAGCTATTGACAGTTGATCCAAATTATAGTAAATTATTCTTTAGTGATTATTGGAGCGAGCACTCAACTTGTAGACCTAATTGATATTTTTCAATTATTTATTCTTATAATTTTAACGATTTCTGCCCAGTGTAAAAAATACTTCATCACATACCGGCCATTCATGTTTAGTACATGCGTATCTACATACATATGTAATAATGCATGTATGTACGTGTGCAGGAGTATGAATCTTCATATTATTACCGCAGCTATTTATATGTATGTACATATATATGTATGTCTGTAGCATTTGCAATTTCCCATTGTATTATGCAATCGCGGTTTCTTTTCATTATTATTGTTTTTCTTTGTGGAGGTGGAACGAATTGTGAAATTCGATTTTCCTCCTTCTCCTTCTCCGCCATCTGCATCTACATACTATGTGCATACATACATATGTCTTTTATATTCAAATGCGCCATTCAAAGAAAGTTTCCAAATAAAACCCAAAAACGCATGCGCAACGCAATTTCGAACTTTGGCTGTTCGTTGGTGAAATCGCCACTTCAAATGTTGGCCACATTTATAATTATCAACATTTGGCAGAGTGTTACATAAAAAAAACGATGACCACACGGGAATTAATGATGCTTGAGTGGGTGTTTTGTTTGGGCAAATCCACGCATATTGAAAATATGAACCAAATAAGTGTTTGAAGGTGAAAACATCATTAAAAAATAAGAAATTATTTCTATGAAATAGCAAAAGAAAGTATGTGAAATAATTTTTGTTTTTTTTCCCTCTATTATATGGAGGGCGGTAAAAGTACCAAATCATTTGAGTAAATTAGTGCGTCGTGTATGTATTTGTATGTACGTGAAGTGGTAAAAGTTGCAGGCAACAAAACTTTTTAAACGCTAATTAAAGCGGAAAGTCATCAGAAATCATAGCATAAATTTTTTAATTAATATGTTATGAAAACGTGGAGTGGGGAAAAGGAATGTTAACAAGTGGAAACAATACAATTTTCGGAAGTGCTGAGAAAATATGCAATTAGTTTTACGCTTACGTGGTGACGGAAAACTGGTGCCAGCGTCGATGTTGACTAAAAACACGACAACTGAGAAATTATCTTTCTTTTTTAATAATTTTATTAACTGATACTACATAGTAGGCAGTTACTAAAATAGTATTCCTCAGTATAAAAATACCCGTATGACACCGAAAACTTGCTTATATCAAGATGGCTTAAGGGGATAGATACCTAAAAAATTTCGAAACAAAATTTTTTTTTCATAAAATATAATCCTTTAAGAATATGCCAAACAATTTTTTAGAACGTAAATTTAAGTATTTCTTATATAATATTATAGATCGTCAGCCGTGACGGCTCTATTCTTTGCGTTCGAGCGCTGGGTATAGTTACGTTGCCAACTTTAGATGCGTTTTTCTCAAAACTATATTTTTCGAATTGGTGTACACGATAACTCGAAAATTTATTCACCGATCTCCCCGAAATTTTGGACACATTTTTTTTATGATATTACTTTCTATGTGAATTTACAAGTTTTCGAAAATTTTTCGTAAAAATAATTTTTTCGAAGCAAAAATGGTAGGAAAATTCGCCCCAAAATTAATTTTTCTTTGAATCATTTTATTCCGCGAATTTTTTTTTTATTATTTTAATGTATAAATAATAATAATTGACTTCTTCCTTTTAAATAATTTTAATGAAAATCAGGGAAAATATGGCCGTTTACAGGTATCTGGCTCCTTAAAAAATAGTAAGTTGCAAAAAATAAATAACCCTGGTGTCAGAAATGTCAATTTGTGGTGCTATCGACAATTTCTTTAAAACCACCACTAAATTCGCCCGAAAAGAGTAGTTCCGGTAGATCAGGCTGGATCATCTGTGTCTCGTAGTTTTCATAGCTGTAAACAGAGGTTCTCGTATGTGATAAATTATACAGAAAGAGCCAACGAGTTGATTAAAAATGTCCTATGAGCCTTCTTCGACTTCCAGTAGGTTTTCGTTAGTACTGCCTCTCAGTCTACCACTGGGATACTGAACCTTGGGAATGTCAGCATGTAAGCTAAGAAAAATTAACTAACCAAACGAATTTTCTTAAATTTACTCAAAAGAGCAACCCAAAACTGATAAGAACTTTGTGATTCTCTTTCGCTGGGCTTTGTGCATACAATAAAGGTCTCTGACCTCGTATGACACTCTTACATGTGTATGTACAAAATGGCCCAAGTGCAGTTAAATTTTTGAATTGACACTCAAAATCTGTCAATCAGTGTTTGAAATTAGTCGCTTCAACAAGGAACTATTAGAAAGGTAGTACATTAATTGAAGATAAATTTTTAATGAGTCACACTTCCATCTCGGCGATTATGCATATGAAGAAAATTGCCATATTTGGTGATCGGGGAAAACCGAACGTGTAAGTTTTTGGTACGCTTATTAATTTAGATGTTAACTGAAATTGAAGATATGAACTCGGCCTATTTTTGCTGCATCAGATGGTCCACCAAGTCAAATGCCTTATAAATATTTTACGCACTATTTCGATAGTCTTGCTTTTAGTTGATTTAGAGCTGCCAATGGGCAGCCTCGCAGCTGGGAGTTGGTGCTGGTAAACTTTTTGCAGGATGCTTTGAAATAAAGACACCCTGCGGATGCTCATAAAATTATCCATATAACAGCAAAAATTATCGGCCGAACCATGTATGAGACAAAGCCGTAAGTTGCGCTCAACGGAGGAAGCCACATAAATGAAATTGAGTTTCATATATTTTATTTTATCTTTAAAAACATACTCTTATTTGCACCACCCTGTAAATACTTCATATACTTCAGTAGTTCTTGCCTTTGGCTTGTTTACCTTCTTTAGACTTTCTTCTCTTTTATTTTGACCTGATTGTTTTACTAATACACATACAGACATTTTATTTAAATGTTTGTTTGGTTTGTTTGTTGTACTTCTTTTTCTCTGATCAGCAGGTAGGTATTTGAATGTTCTAACTGTTATTTCACGACCACTGCAATAATTAACTCACGCCTTCCTCTGAGAGATGTGGAAATCACATACGCCTACATATGTACATATGTGCATATTATATGTGTGGATGTGTACAGAGAACCTATGTAAAGAGCTAGTTAAGTGAGCACGGTTGGCTGGGAGTACGATAATAATATGTACATCACACAATTGACCTGTACTAAATTTTCTATGACAAAATTCAAAAACGTTGTATCCGCTTAGAATTTTAATTTCTATACTTTTTTTAACGATAGGCAAAGTCTGTACTGAAAACTGCTTACGTGTGTGTTTCTTAGATGTTGTACTTGCGCTAGCCATTTAATTCGTACTCCTACGATTTCTCTGCACATACTTCCTGTTGAAAAATTATAAATACACCCTCATTTAAAATTTCTCGAAAATTTTTACAAACTTTTCAGTATTTCACCAAGCTTTCAACTTTCTCACTGGCATTTTTTTAGAATTTTCAGGCTATGAAGATTTTAGCCTATTAAATTTTAATATAACAAAGTGCAAGTTTCAAGTGTACAAAATACCGTTGATTTCTCGAAATTTTGCTTTTTTTTGTTGACGGTGCAAGGCATTTTCTCCATATAAAAAAAATTGGGGTATGTTCTTTTTATATAAAAAAAGGCATAACATCTCACATGGTCTGTCTACTTAAGAAGTTGAAAGCTTTGATGGGAAATTCGTTCGAAAAGTTTTGAAAAATTACTTGTCAAATAAGAGAAATCGATCTGATCCTTGTTGTGAGAAATTTTCACTTGCACCTTTACAAAATTCAATTCACACAACAATTGAAGGTAAACAACAAGAAACTACATAGTATTTGCAGCCAAAGGGACGGATGTTTGATTTAGTGCAATTTTCACATTTAAGGAGATAATAATAATCTGTGCTGTGCTTACTATAATCAAGCCTCAGAAAAAAAAAAAAAATTAATTGATTACAATTACTGATGGTCCAAGTAAAACCGTGGGCTTATACGAATATATTTTACAGAAATATCATTGAATAAGGAAGTACATTTTTATTAAGTTTTTTCAGATTTTCACCAGCAACATTTATCACTCAGTTTTATGGAAAGTTAGAAGAAATGTGATCTAGTTCGGAAGCAATCGAGATCCTTGCTGAGTACAAGGTAAGCCCACACCTTCATACAGCTAAATTTACCCATACCCTGAAGAAAATCTACTGTGCAGTGCTAAATTACCTTACTACTACTACTCTTTTTTCAATGCTACCAGAAGGTGTTTTTAAGAAAACGAACTAATCAGCCCCTATCAGCATTATACCAGTTATAGAATTAGTTCATAAAGGAGCAAACGGGAGGTGATTGACACTATGAAGATTAGTATTCGTATAATTTTCTTTGCGTGAGTCCTTAACTTTTGAAGTATTCTTATTTATTGTAATAGACGAATATATCTTTGGCGCACACCACTAATGGGGCATTTTGCAACTGGTACTGGTTCCATTCACTCTCAAACTAGTATGACTTCTTTCATCGAATATTAGTTTATAAACAGCAAAGTTTCGGCTATTCACTACTAGGCGCATTTCAAAAGCATACACATATACGTATGTATGTATTATAGTGTTTTTTTAAATTCCAAGCTAATGATTTCGTATGCAAGACCAAATAGAAGTCAAGCCCCAAGCTTAAACAGATTAAAAAAAACCTATATAGTTATGTACGAACTACAATATGTATCCATAAATGAGGTTCCCTTTTGGATATTTAATACATACTGATGGTATTGAAACAACTTCATTCATACAACATAAGTATTATGTCGCAACAAATAAACAAAAAACTGAGAATGAGATCAACCGGTAAGAACACTCGCATTCGTATTTGAGTAAATACTTTGGAGGAAGTGAAAGAGAACGGAGAGACAGAATAATTGTGCACATATGGATGTGCAGCGAGTATGTAGATGTACCCTGTAGGAAAAACTAATTTACTTTTGCTCAATGATGTTCAGTTCGGTACTTAGGCTGAAAACCTAAATTAGTTGAAGAAAGATGATATACGGTTATTATCTTTAGAAAATCACCTGCATCTTGGCTTCCGAGATCATGTCATTTAACACAGTACCTGGCCTGAGCAACTAAGCTAAAATCCATTTAAGACGGGACTCCATTTTGATAATACACATATTACAGCTTTTGATGTATATTATTTGGGGCATATTGATTAAATCATTCCCTATCGCAGGGATCACAGAAGATTGAAATGTTTCTTGATCCGATCGGCGAGCTTGAAATTGGCATAGGAATTATGAACAATATTCGACATTGTACTAAATGCCCAGTGAGAAAATTTAAAGGGTAGGGACAGGTGGGTTATGAATTCGACAGTTTGTCGAAGGAAAGAGAATGCAGCCCGACAATTCTCAAAACATCTTACCCATAAGTACACCATCCAAATTTGGCGAAAGCCGAGCGCTGACAGAAAAAATGCGCTGGACTATTCTCATTCTCCAAACAAAATATACGTAATAAATCATGGACGACGTATTGAGGTAACCATTTGTCGTATGTATTGCACCAAAGGCTCTCATGAGTTGGAACCCTTAATGTATTCGATTGGATTTGCTATGCTTGGCCCTAAAATCAACTCTGGTCTAATCGGACGCTCCAAAAAACCACAGTTCGCCAAGTCATCAGAGAGTTAGTTGTCTTGAATATTACAATGTCCTGGCACGCACACAATTTCGAGCCGATTCAACTTACGTTCTTGGATGATTCTGCGTCATTATGCCACAACAGTATACGTGACGAACTTAACATTGGATTGCAATCCCTTACTATTCTGGAAGATTTTTTTGGTAATGGCAGTGATAAGAGTGGCTTTAATATCTGATGACAGATGCATACATTGTCACTCTACCACTCTGGGAATCCTTGATACGCTTACAAAGTTAAATAGTCGGAATGAGAGATTTCTGTGAGAATGAATGAGACTTATGTATGTACTATATGCTACAAAGCATATGCCTGCATTAACGCTACTAGACTATTTTTAATACTTTATTTGATCGTACTGTTTTTTTATCCCAATTTGTAACCCTAAAATTGTATATTTACTAATATAGAGAAGAAGAAAAAAGTGGTCTAGTTATGGCTATAACTTCACTTCAACTGCGCCACTCTGAAATTAGTTTTCCCTGCAGGGTGTTTTTATGTATTTGTTTCGTTATCAGGCCATTCATTGACTTTCGAAAAAAAACTTAGTAATAGATTAACTTGCCTCGCTGGCAGAGCAATTATTAGTTACTTCTGCATTTCACTTTGCCCCAAACGATGAGGACTGTTTTTGTAAGTTTTGGTGTTATCTGTGGAAACTGCGTGTGCATATGTATGTATGTATGAATGTGTGAAGGCATATACATGTGCTTCTTTGCTTTTAATTTGTTGACTCTATCGTACATTTTCTGTTGTTGTTGTTGTTCAAATTCCCCTACACTCGTGTCATTCACCGCTCTGAACACATAATGTTCTCAAAACCCTCATGCATATATATTTGTATGTATGTCACACGCTCAGCACCATCGCTCTCGTATAGTGCCATATCCGCCTTTTTCTTAATTCTTCAATTTCTAATTATTTTTTCGTATTTATTATACATTTTATTTTTATTTTATACATTAAATTTCAAGTCCTTAGTGCAACACGCGATTAGTAAAGTAATACATATTTAAAGGTCTACGCGATAAAATTTTCGAATTCTTCTCCCTTCCGCTCTTTCTTCTATTTATTTGACAGATAATGAGCGTAATAGGCCCCCGCCCCACTATAAGCGCCGGCAAAGGTATATTTTTGCTTACACTTTTATACAATATACAAATGACTTTTGCACTAGAACCGAGAAACCACGTCATAATTACCTGCCAGGTACTACGAAGTATTCAAGCAACAAACAACTTTAATTGTATGCAACTGTGTGAAACACCAAAATTAGTAATCCAATAAAAGGAATGAAGGTAATAGCAATAGCTACCAAGTGTTGAATTTTCAACGCGCGTACTAAAACTGAGCCAATGAAAATTAACAACCGATGCGATTGACGAGCAGATCTCAACTGAATGTTGATCGTTTCACCGTACTGCGAGCAAAGCTAAGCGACCCATCTCATAGCAGCAGCAGCATAGTCAATAACAAATGTAAGAAACTTGTTCACTTGATCACTCGATGACCATTCGTTGGTTTTCTCCATGACAAGTAGAAAGAAAGAAGTTAAATTTCATGTTGAGGGAAAGAAAAATAAAGTAATAGATTATAATTACTCAGGAGAATGCTGCTCCGCCTTAGTAACATTTCGTGTAAGAGTCAAAGAGTATAAATCTCAAAGGCGAATGAAAAAGTGTATTGTGTGAATTTCTCCGACAGAAAGTACACGTGTCATACAACAAATTTTCTCTGTACTGCATGACAGAGAGGCTAAGCGATTTTTGATTTTTTAATATTTGATCCCTACATAATTTTGTTTAGTGGCCGCCGTAGCCAAGTAGGTTTTTTGAGTGACTAACTTTCGGTTGGATATGAAGCATTAAATGTTAGAACAAGAGCGGTCGTGTGACCTCGGCAGTCACTGGTCTGAGTCCCTGCATTAAAATATTGAAACACATACCACAAATTGGAGGAAGTATCCGAGCGAGCAGTTATATGTACAGATATGTGTACATATATAAGTGTATTAGGGGTATCAATCCCGCAATCACGAAAATTTCGGGATTAGTTAATATGAGGCCCGGAATAACTTATGATATCTATTATGTTAAATTGTTGGAAAGATTCAGAATGAAATATTTTTGAAATAAAATTAGCATTAACCCAGATTACAAAATTTCTCATTTTGCCGTGTAAAAGACCAGTATGCGTCCGTAACATAGCGAATTCGGGAGCATGTGGAATACTTATTTGTAAAGTGTTGACTTTGTCGGACGATTTTATTCGCAAGAAATTTTTATCTCTGTTAGAATACTTAATTTTAAATGCTTTTCCGTTCCTTAATTCATTTGAACAGATAAAAATATTTTTTATAAAGAAACATATAAATTTCGGCAACTTTTTCTTCCTTTTCGTAACTTCATATAATTGTTACCAGAAATTTTAGTTACCGCCAACTAGGTGGAAGCTACTCAGTAACAACGAAAAATCAATATTTTTAAAATTTTTTATTAAAAAATAATAGTTTAAAAAATAATACACAATACATAGTTTAAATAAATATAAATTTATAACCACGAAAAATTATATTATTTAAAAGAAGAACTTTCTTTAAAAGTAGATTTAGCATAAGAATATGGTATGAAGCAACTCACGTTTTTTGAAAATTATGTAAATTTTTGTTTGTTATTTATTTTACTCTTACATAAAGGTTGTCAAAAAAGTCTTGCGGTATTTCCGCTAGAGCTTTTGGAAAGCTCTTTTCACGTGCTAACACGTGTTTGATTAATTGATGTTTGCTTTTAGTCGTTCGTGAGTTATAGCGTCGCAAACATGGAGCAAAATAAAGAGAAAATACGGCATATTTTACAGTACTACTACGATAAAGGCAAAAATGCATCTCATGCTGCCAATAAAATTTGTGCAGTTTATGGACCCGATACAGTTTCATTTTCCATCGCACAACGATGGTTTCAACGTTTTCGTTCTGGTGCAGAGGTGATCGAAGATGCGCCACGGTCCGGAAGACCTGTCGTCGAAAATTGCGATAAAATCGCTGAATTGATCGAAAGAGACCGGCATAGTAGCAGCCGTAGCATCGGCCAAGAGCTGGGCATGAGTCGTCAAACCGTTATAAACCATTTGAAGAAGCTTGGATTCAAAAAGAAGCTCGATGTATGGGTGCCACACGACTTGACGCAAAAAAACATTTTTGCCCGTATGGATGCATGCGAATCGCTTCTGAATCGCAACAAAATCGACCCGTTTTTCAAGCGGATGGTGACTGACGCTGAAAAGTGGGTCACTTACGACAACGTGAAGCGCAAACGGTCGTGGTCGAAAAGCGGTGAAGCTGCCCAGACGGTGGCCAAGCCTGGATTGACGGCCAGGAAGGTTCTTCTGTGTGTTTGGTGGGATTGGCAGGGAATCATCCACTATGAGCTGCTCTCCTATGGCCAAACGCTAAATTCGGACCTGTATTGCCAACAAATGGACCGCTTGAATGCAGCACTCATGCAGAAGAGGCCATCTTTGATCAACAGAGGCCGAATTGTCTTCCATCAGGACAACGCCAGGCCACACATATCTTTGGTGACGCGCCAGAAGCTCCGGGAGCTCGGATGGGAGGTTCTTTTGCATCCACCGTATAGTCCGGATCTCGCACTAAGTGATTACCACCTATTTCTGTCAATGGCGAACGAACTTGGTAGTCGGAAGTTGTCCACAAGAGAGTCCTGTGAAAATTGATTCTCCGAGTTTTTTGACAATAGGGAAGCGAGTTTCTATAAGAGGAGCATTATGAAGTTGGCATCTCGTTGGGAACTCGTCATCGAACAAAACCAATTTTATGAACAATTGAAAATTCAATAAAAATACCGCAGGACTTTTTTGACAACCTTATATATTGTAAAAATATTTTCTACTCTTCAGCTCTATCTGTCGTTAAAGCGTGGTTTTTTAGTTTTTTAAACAATTATTTATTACGATTTAGGAATACAAACTTTTCGCATAAATTGCATACCAAAAGTACAAATAGTCCTTTCTAAAATATACAATGGTTCATATAAGCACCATTTCGTCTTCGCAAAATTTTCCCTTTTTTGTGAACGAATGTTCCATGGCACTTCATACTACATACTGCTATATACTTGTATGTACATATCAAACATAAATATCATTGAATCTCAGAACCGACGTTCAAAATATTTCATTTGCATGGGAGGCACCAGTCAAAAGCTGAGATTGAGTAAAAGTAAAATTAGGATATCTAATAAGTAGTAAAAAAGTAAATAAAGTTTCTTTTCCTCGCACCATAACTCGTTATAATGATACTCTAGCATTGCGAAACGTCATGGAGGTGGTCATCAAAAGATTGCAACGTCCCGTGAAATGGTTCAAAAAGCGAATAAGCGATTTCAGCGAAATCCCCGAAGAAGTGCCAATCAAATGGCGAAAAAACTAAAAATATCTGACCGTAGCATCCGCCGTAGCATAAAATTCGAGTCTTACAAGATCCAAAGCAGCGCCTGCCATTGGTAATGGTTTGGGCCGCTGTAACCGCAGATGGGCGCTCTCCAATCGTTTTCATCGAGCCTGGTGTCAAAGTAAATGCGAAATATTATCGGGAAATGATTCTTGATTATTCTTTTTGCGCCAGTTTGGAAAGCAAGGACCGAACTAAAAGATTCCCCAGTCTCGAGGCGCTGAAAAAATCCATTGTTCGCGAGTGGGCTAAAATACCTGCTAGTCACATTCGGGTAGCTTGCGATTCGTTTCTGGACCGTTTCAAGGCTATAATCAAGGCAAAAGGTAGTCATATCGAGCAAAAGTAAATTGATTCTTAATTTTGTACTATTTACACAAATTTTTTATTTCCAATTGAATAGAAGTAATTTTGTAAATAAAATGTATGGCTTTTTTAATTGGTTACACTTCGAGATTCGAACCCTGTATAAGCTACGCTCCAGTTAACCGTGAATTAACCGACAAATGAATTCTACCATCTCGTAGTCACCAGTGGAGGACTTTCATCAAAACTGCAAAACCTACATATATAATATTATATCTCAATATATTCTTCTTTATTAGAGGAATAAGTGCGTGAGAGCATTCCCTTAACATTTTACTTCTTACTTATGTATGTTAATTTGGGCTTGAGCTGAATCGCCACAAACATGAGCTTTTCAAGTACTCTCTAATGCCAGCCATCATCGTTTTCCACAGTATATAATTGGCAATATTATAAAAACTTAAAATCTAAACAAAAATAATTATAAAAACAACGAAAGTCTAATTTTGCCGAATATCTTTGAGAGCTCCATCAACCGCCTCCACTGCCCTGGAATTAGTCATGGTGTGCTGGTAATTCATTATTAAGCTGATATAGTGTAAAATCCTGACATTATCACCTTTCTTGGTGTTGATATATATTGGCTGTTTACTGACGCCTAAATCTTACATTTTATACCTTTTAAGAGCGTGATACTTGTATTTACTTTGGCAGGGTCTTTTGAAGGAGAGAGTTTAGCCTTAAGCAAATTTTAAAAAGCTAGCGGGTGATTAGCTTCGGTGTTTGTCATCACCAAATGTCTGAACCGTTAGCGTGTACATTCTTGGCAGAGGTATATTTTTGTATTTAAGAAATATATGCACATAGACAGCGCAGAATAGATCTTTCAGGCCCCCTTATAGTAATTTACAGATAATACTCTGGCTATAAATAAAAGCTTTCGACCGAGTGGGTCATTTATATTCTGAATTTGAATTGAAACGGACAGGAGATACCATTTTTCGAAATATCTCGGTTCGTGAGCCACATAGCGGGCCGATATTTTTTCAGCAAAACACTTGTTTTTCCTAGAGGAGTAGGAAGGTGCATTGATAGTAAAATACCTTAATGCAATTTAATTGAAATTCTGACAGAAACACATCCGTTAATAAGAAATAGACTGATAAAAGGAGGAAGGGGAGCATTCTCAAGAATAAACATTACTTTTAATGGTTTCACAAGGGTTTTGGAGAAATTTTGGAATCGTTACCTTAAAACAAGAAAAAGGCATCAAAGGTAAAATACGAGAGGGAGATGAGTCATGTTTGAACATGGTTTTTTGAGGGAATTTTGTGCAATTTAGTTTAAGGGCTGTTAACGGGTGCCGGTGTGTCTTACTGTTAACCCGCCCTTATGAACAAACTTTTATAAGTTTCATAAAATTGTTAAGATACGAGTTAATCACCTAAACTTTTATTTACCCCCTTAGGTACGGATATAATTGAGAAAATATTATATTTGCATGTGGAACGGATTTAATTTTTTGTTGCTTGGAGTGATATGTAAATGCAGTACATTTTACGTAAGAATTCATTTATTTCTAAAATATTAGTGACATAGGTAGTATTAAGATTACTATTACAAAGAATAGAATAAGAATTACAAAACAAAAGTAAATTAATAAAAAGAAAACACGTCATCAGCTCCTGGCCAAAGTGCATGACGAGTCTCAGACCATAGATAACTAGATGTGAAACTTATTCATTTTGAGAGAGAGCGCGCCCATGAGGACGTTTCAAAACTTGGCAGCACTCACACACTATGGGATTTTGAACAGCTGATAGGGGAAATGGCAGACTGCCAGAAGAAACGCGCCAAAAATAACAGATGAAAACAGTTCGTTTTTGCTTAATGGAGAAATGACGTGTTAAAATGTTTATAATTATTTGTCTTAAAATTAATTCAATTGAAATGTAATAATTTGAATTTAAGTGAGTTTGTAGAATCCAAAGCTCGTTATATCCTTTTCGACTTCTACTTTTAATTAGTCTTATGTACATAATGTAATTTTATTGAAAACTGTGTGTTGGTTTATGTAAATTTGTATATACGTAAATGTTCTATGGTTGAAAAGCGTAGGTAAGGGAATTGAATTTGTATTTGAGATATTTTACAAAAATTAAAGGTTGTTGTTTGAGAATTTTTTTTTTGTTACCCAATTTCTGTGTTATATTAAAAAATCGCAATAAGTCATGTTTTTAATTATAACTTATGTTTTTCGCGTTCATTACTTTATTATTATTAAATTACTTTTGTATTTCAGTTTTAAATAATTTCATTTACATAAAAATTTTTAAATTTTTTGCTTATTTATGTACATATTTCATACGGATTGTGCTTATTTTTAGTATATGTCGGTGTTTACGAGTGATAAAAGGCTATTGAGCAACCGCACACTAAATACTAACCTCAATGGTGGTGTGGAAACTAAAAACTCCAGACCTTTGGTTCAAAAATACCCAATTCATGTTTCTACCGGTGTGGCAATATTGGAAAATGTTATAAAAAATGCACATTTTTCAGCGCTCTCACGAGAAAAAGAGTTTCACATCTAGTCATCTATGTCTCAGACGTCAAATGAACCCAGGGGTACAATAATCGCTTATTCAAGTAGGTTTCTACTCGTATATACTTTATTATATATATTGTGTGTATTAGGGGTGCATCACTTTCCATAATCAATAAGAACCGGCACTGTTTTCCATGTGAATTATAAAATTTATTACATTTTAAGGCTTTCGCTAAAATGCCACGAATATAAGGGAACTGAACTCGTTTGAAAGTACCTTAAAAACTTGAGATTTTTATAAACAAAAGTAGTTTTAAAAATATGTTTGCCAAATATTCACCTCAGAAGATATAATAATTTAAGATTAAAAGGTTTGCATACATTTTTTTTTAATATAATTTTATTAATAGAATCAAGATATAATGATATTTACGAAAAAAAATTTGGGTCGTGAATAGGTTAACAAAAGAAAATATATTTGAATGAAGACTAGAATGGAAAAAGGAGTCTTCTAGGGCTGAATGGGTCAAAATTTGGTTGAAGTATATCTTCCAAAAAAAAAGGCGAAAAATATAATTACTTTGATTCCGTACAAATTTATGAACATTTTTATTATCTGACCATATTTTGTGGAAACATTTTTTCCTTAATATGTATATTTGTAAGGAGCACGATTTTCGTAGTTCTTAGTACTGTTTCGAAAGTTTTAAAATATAATAAATAAATACGAGGTGTGTTCAAAAAGTATCGAAACTTTATATCTCGCAGGTTTTGTGGCGATATGTTGGTACTTATGTCTCTCACTCATGCCTACGAGTTCAGCCATTTTGAATGTTCAGTTAATTGTTGACAGCTACTTTGCTTGCACGTGTTTCGGCTTGTCTTCGATTTTTACCTATTCAAAAAGATGGATCAAAGAGCCTGTATCAAATTTTGTGTGAAAAACGAAATTAAGTGTGCGGATGCATTCGGAATGTTGACTGTGTCATACGGAGAACCAACTTTGGATCAAAGCAACGTTTATCGGTGGTACAAAATGTTCTCAGAAGGCCGAAAAGATGTAAACGACGAAAAGCGTGCCGGACGCCCGAGCACTTCAACAACAGACGAAAAAATTAATGAATTGAAGAAAATGGTATTGGCCATTCGTCGGATCACCGTTAGAGAAGTTGCTGAGGACCTAGACATATCGATTGGCTCATGCCATTCGATTTTTTTTCAATAATTTGAGCATGAGACGGGTCGCTGCGAAATTCGTACCAAAACTACTCAATTTCGACCAAAATCAGCATCGCATGGACATTGCTAATGAGATGTTGGGCTCTGTCCGTAACGACCCAAATTTGCTCCAGAGGGTCATAACTGGTGACGAATCGTGGGTTTATGGTTATGACGTGGAAACCAAAGCTCAATCATCTCAATAGAAGCTACCGCACGAACCAAGACCGAAAAAAGCGCGCCAAGTTCGATCGAATGTAAAAGTTTTGCTTACCGTTCTCTTCGATTGCAGGGGCGTTGTGCAATATGAGCTCTTGCCACAGGGTAAAACGGTCAATAAGGAATATTAATACTTGCACGTTATGCGCAATTTGCGCGAATAATTCGCTAGAATCGCCCGGATTTGTGGAAGAACCAAAATCGGCTCTTGCACCACGATAACGCCCCTGCTCACACATCGTTGGTTATGAGCGACTTTTTGGCCAAAAACAACACACTAATGATGCAACAGCCGCCGTATTCCCCAGATCTGGCCCCCTGTGACTTTTTCTTGTTCCCAAAACTGAAGAGGCCCATGAATGGACGACGCTACGCTACGATTGACGAGATAAAGACGGCATCGAAGGAGGAGCTGAACAAGAAAAAAAACAAATATTTTTTGAGGTGTTTCGAAGATTGGAAAAAACGTTGGCACAAGTGCATACTATCTCATGGGGACTACTTTGAAGGGGGCAAAATAGATATTAATGAATAAATAAATAATTTTTGAAAAAACATAAAATTCGCGATACTTTTTGGACACACCTCGTATATAAACAATTCGCGCTTACGCCTTTTTTGGATGTGCTATTTGTGGTGTGCGACTTAATGTTGTTCCACAAATAGAGGGACCTACAGTTTCAAGCCGACTCCGAACGGCAGATATTTTTATGAGGAACTTTTTTATGTCAGAAATACACTCGGAGGTCTCACATTGTTGCCGAGGCGCGACCGCTGTTAAAAACAAATTTCTATTTCAAATAATGCTTCGTGCTCCTAAAATATAAACGCGCCAATATTAAAAAATTCACGACAATTTACAAACACTGTTTCAATGACTTGGTCGACGTCGACTACTAGGCGCTACTGGTATGCAAAAATATCTGTAATATTTTCTAAATAAAACACCTTTCTGAAAAGTTTAAGGGGAACACTGTTTTTAATTTCAGTTTGTTAACATAGTTTTGGTGCTTACTGTTGATATGTTCGGTTGGTGCATGTTTCAATATGTAAATGTAATTCTTGCAGTTATTTAAAATCACCTTTAAATCTATTATTCAGCTGTTTTCTTTTTTTAATCTTTGCATTACATAAATATCTACTGTTTATGATTAGTGCTAAGGTAGTTTGTTGCTATATTTTTTTTCTATTGTATATAATGATTCTTCTCGTTTCTCAGTTTCTATGTATGTATGTATGTAATTGCACACAATTTGATATGTATTAGGTTGCACTGCTATTGCTTATGGAAGCGCCTTTTTGACGGTGTCGTAGTTTAGTTTTTAGTATTTAGAATTTCAAAACAACTTCTATACAATTATCAACATGTTTTTCGTTTTTATTTCGACGCACGTACATAACTAGGGAAGCACGCGGGTAAGTAGTTTTTAACAAAAAATTAATAAAATCCACTCGATTGCAAAGATGAACAAGCAATGACTAAGGCGCACTGTTGCATACTGGCTGCTGTTTGAGCGTGAATTTGGTGGCGAAAGCTCTAACTGCGTGTGTGTGGGCACATGTTGCTGGCAACATGTTGCCACGCATACAGTCCCACATATTTTACACGCACTGAAAAAGACTCCGCCCATTTGGACATGCGCCCTTTCAAGCGGCACTTTATTTCAGACATTTTTATTTGACAAAAGGTTATAAAACGCAAATCGGTCGAGACAATAACGATTTTTCTTTTATTAAAAATTCATAGTATTGTTTAAAGAACGAGAAATTAAATTAGGAAATATATTCAGGTAATTTGCTATAAAAAGTATTTAATTACAATGACTTATGATCTACAAAATGCGACTTACTGCGGGTTTGCATTAGGCTGGTCTGGCTGCTCATTAAAAAGTTCACTGGTTGGCCGCAAGAGTCCAAAAAGGATTTTCTTAGTCATATGTCCACTTGTTCTTAAATAATATCGCTATTTTTGCCGAAGGCAATCATCCATAATGACGAATACCAACGAAAAACTATCAAGTTCCAAGAAGCATTCGTAAAGGAAGTGGTGAATGTACTCCACCACATCTTCATCTCTACAGCTCCCATATAAATCATTATGCTGAGCTCTGAACTGGGTTATTATTTGGCCAATATTCCAGTGCATCGTTTTTAATATCATAAATCAAGTATGGATTGGCAGATACGAGGGGTGCCTTTTATATTTCGGGATTAGGCAACCCTGGTGTTGCAATCTGACAACTGACAGCTGTATCGCAAAGTTTGACATTTTTTGGATTTTACGTACTCAGAACGTTTTGAAATACCAGCGCTATTTGTGTTGTTTACAGTAACTTAAAAGATTCATCTCGGTCCAAAAATGGAATTAAATCGTGAACATTTTCGTGCGATTATTTTTTACAACTTTCGACGTGGATTAACTCAGCAACATTGCATGGATGAACTTAATTCATTTTTTGGCGATGAAGCTCCATCAAGGACCAGTGTTTATCGATGGTATGGTCGTAGTTCACTCCAAGGCGAATTTCGTGAAGGTCGTCCAAAATCAGTTGTTGTTCCGAAAACCATTGATGCTGTACGCGAACTGATATTGCAAGATCGTCATGTGACCTATCGTGAGATTGAGACAATCTTAGGCATTAGTGGGACCAGGATACATTCAATATTGCATAAACATTTGACTTTCAAAAAAATTTGTTCGCGTTGGATCCCACACAATTTGTCAATCGCTCAAAAAAAGGCTCGTGTCGATTGGTCGAAGGAAATGCTCAAAAAATACGATCGCGGGGCTTCGAAACACGTCTATGACATCGTGACAGGTGATGAATCATGGTGGTACACAACCATTTGTTTGCTAGTTGTCTTCCAAGAAATTAGGAAAACCAATCGCCAAAGACCGATCACTCTTCACCAGGACAATGCGAGCTCTCACACATCGTCTCAAACAACTGCATTTTTGAGCACCCAAAACATCGAATTAATGGGTCATCCGCCGTATAGTCCTGACTCTGCACCGAATGACTTCTTTTTATTCCCGTACGTAAAAAACAAACTGAGAGGTCAACGTTTTTCGACACCTGAAGAAGCGGGTGCTTGTTTTGGAGGTACCTCATTCATAGTGGCAAAAGTGCTTCGACAATTGGTTCAAACGCATGCAAAATTGTATAGATCTTCATAGAGAATATTTTGAAAAACAATAAAGTGATTTTCGATGATTAAAATTTGTTTTTGTTCTCTAATCCCGACATATAAAAGGCACCCCTCGTATTAGACCGGGATTATCTCCTGATATGTGGTGCGCGTCTTGCTGTAGTCCGGCTCCGAATGGCAAATGCTTTGTGCTAAAGCTATTTGAAAAAATTGTTTTCGTGCTTATGTGCGAAGTGTGCTTCGGACTCAGAGCCTAAAAACGGCTTTTTTTATTTTATGACTGCAGTAAGTTTTGAAGGCCTACATGTGGACTTGAAAGATAGTTTAGCTGTATTCAAGTACACGTATATTTCGTTTTTGAATCACTGTCTTTCGATTAGGCCCTACACTATAGCACACAGAATGTTACTGATCCCGATCATTATTTTCATCAAAGTGTGAAAAGTTAGTTTTCTGTTCCGCTCAAGGGTTGTTTTTTTATCGGCCCAACTGTTTTATGTCGGACAACCGCATTCAAATGTCTTGTTGACGATTTCGGACTCCAACTCGCAGTTAAAAGTTTATATAGTTTCAAGATTGTAGACATAAGAAACATGGATCTATAATGACAGTATACAATAAAGTTTAATGAGATGAAATTGGAGCTCCAATGCGTCCAAAACCACTATTTCAAATACAGAGTCCTAATACATAGCACAGAGGCTGGGTTGACGACAATGACCATTTGACGTGATCTTTGAATGGAATGATTAAGTTGAATGTCAGATCCAGCCGCTCTGCTGGTTAGGTCATGTCATTAGAATGAATACTACAGCTCCTGTTCAGAAAGTGTCTGATATGACACTTGCTAGTGATGCAAGAGAAAGAGCAATAACTCTACGATGTGGGAAAAGCAAAATAGAGAAGTAAATGAAAAAAAGGTAAAAATGAAAACCCCTGCCCCCGCTCGTTGGAAAAAAACAACAGACGCTACAAGTTTGTTAAAAGCGGAACCGTACCATAGACGTTATTGAAACAAAATGAGAAGACAGCAAAACGACTTTCCAAACACCTCGGTGGCATTTCTACTAAAGACAGGATATGAGCTGAGGTGTGAAAAGGTATGAGGATTTTCTTCGTATATCTTCACACCCATAAGTGGAGAAAATAGAGTCAGTCAGGACTGAAAAAAGAACAAAAACGAAAAAAACAGGATCTCTGAAGATACAAGTGTATGGTATAAGACCACTTCAATCATATTTGTATTACACCAACCTCAGTATGCTAACTTAAAGCTGAAATTTGTAATATTTCTATTAACAACCTCACCGCGTTTTCTTTGTTTATATGTAGTAAGAAAATTAATTACCCTTTCTCTAAAAAACAGGGCACACTTTCAGCTAGACCAAAATGCAATTCTTGTAAATAGGGTATTTTTTACACCTATTGGTCCTATGGGATTGGACAAAAAGCTAGCACATCAACATTGCGACCAATTTTCTTTTCTTTTAATTTCAGTATTTTTGTATAAAGTATAGCTCATTGTCTATCAACAACCGTACAAATCCAATTTTCAAATTTTATGCAAAAAACAAAAAAAAAAAAATTCCATAAATTTGGCATTGCAATGCCACGGTTTTTAATTAGAATTTGTAGATAGATTTTCGTTATGCAATTTTTTAACTTATTAAATTTTAGTAAAATAAAGTAAAGGTTTGAAATTGCTTGATTTTTTACAAAATTTTTTTCTTATGATTGTTTTCTCCATATAACGAATGCTTGACATTTTTTTTATACAGAGAAAATAAGCAAAACTTTCAGACATTAAATATGATGTTTATTAGTATCTCTACTCTATAAACATATCTACTAGTTAACTCAAAAATTTCATCAGAATCGGAACAAACAAACAAATAAACATTTACATTCACATATAAGAAAATGAGAAAGTAAGTATATTTACCGATCTAACTTCCAAATAAAAAAAAAAACACTTAGAAAAAAATTTAAAAACCGTTTAGAAAAGGGAGCATATAGAGAATGACCGAAACTCGTTCGGTGTCAGCCGTATTCGGTTACAAAAGTTGGGCTCAGTATCGGCTCATATTCTGTTGTTAATAAAAATACAAAAACAATGTTTGAGTGTCGAACCAAAAATTAACCAAATATACGGTTAGACTACTGATCATTTCTAATGGTATCATTAAGTTTATAAATTTAAATACCTTTTTCTCCGATTTCGTTTACTTTAACCCCTCCGATTAAACCTGCTGCATTTTTTTTTACATAAAACATTATTGAAATATATTGGACTACTTTTCCGTTGTTTTTGTTGTGTCTGCATTTTTATTTGAGTGTATAACTTTGATAAAATATTATGCTATAATGAAAATTTGGAATAAAAAAAGTAAACGCACAATTTTTATTTCCAATTTTCACCTGTGGCGTTGTTTTTTATATACCAAAATATTTTTATATATTGATTGGTGGTACATCTCTGATAAAATATTATTTTATTGTGAAAATTTGGAATAAAAAACCACACGATAATTTTTTTTTATAATTAATTGATTATTAATTAATTATTTCATCATTAATTGACCCTCTAGCACCATATAAAAAAACAGTTATCGCTACAATTTAATAGAGTGGCAATACCAAGCGTTATTTGGTTACTATTTATCCAGTTCTTATAGAAAATATGGAAAAACTATAATACCTCGTGTAAAGAAAAAGTGAAGTTTGCTTCCTCACTACAATAAATTTACTACAGTTTATTTAGTTATAGAAAAGAACAACATTTTAAAAGTATTTTTTGTTAATAACTTTCGAGCGCAGGACAAAAAAATAAATTCGCTCTTTCAAATTATCAATACAGGGACCAACGTGCATCGATTGGTAGCCCTCGACTTTTTTTTGATACAATTTTCTATGTGCTCCATAAACTAGATTATTATAATGTTTTTTGTCTTTGTTATTTTTTAATAAGTATATATGTTATATGTTAATTACTGAAATTTATGCAGCTTTTTTGCTTTTTGTTTTTTAATAATATAGCAATACGGATTTTTAAAGTCATCGCTTCTTCTTACTTGAACCCTTCATTCGATTCCGGTTCGATTCATTCCTTAAAAATCGATGTTCGGTCGATCTCTAGTAGTGTAAAAAGTACTTAACTATTCGTCTAGAGCAGGGGTCGGCAATCTGTGGCTCTTTGGATGTGAAGCTGCGGCTCTTTAGTTCCATACGGCGAGTCAGACACTAATGATCCGATGGCGATAAAAACTGACAGATGTGTGTCTTAAAATCCTACCAACAAAAGAAAAAAATATGGGCCGATTCCCACGTGCGCGGTTCGTTTAAATTAAATATTCATCATATGATCAGAAAGTACCGGGAAGGTGAGGTTGACAGTTTTCTTCGATTGCCAAGGCATAGTGCACCATGAATACCTTCCATCGGGTCAGATAGTCAATAAAGAATATTATTTCGTCGTATTATTACGTCGCAAACGGCCGGAAATATGGGCAAATATTTCTTGGATATTGCATGATGATAAAGCGCCATCGCACCGAGCCCAAATTGTGCTGGATTATTTGATTCGCGCAAGCACCGGATTCACCTGATATGGCCCCGTACGACTTCTTTTTGTTTCCCAAGTTGAAGTTGTATATATGAATAAATAGATTTTTTTTCTTATGAATAAATTGATTGGTTCTTTTTATCAAACAACTTGATTTATGGGAGAACTATTTGTTGTTGGCAAAAAGCAATTTTATGGCTCTTTAAAAACTTTTGAATTTTGTAAATTGTAATTTTTGACTCTTTCGACTAAAAAGATTGCCGCCCCTTGGTCTAGACGACACATGTAAAAATTCTTTTGAAATGATCGGGTGCAGGTCTGTTTCTGCTGGAAACGTTTAACGGAAAACACCAATATGACACGAACTAATTTTCTATACAATGCAATAAAACATATATACACATGTATATGCATATTTGTGATTGATTTTATTGCCCAATATTTCAGCATCATTTAATCAATTACTGTCGCAAAACTGTAAGTGAAGCGTTGACGACGCATTTCGCTAACGCCCATAATTAAATTTAAAATTTGTTTTGAGTTTTTCTACGCATATGTATATCGTTTTTTGTTTAGCTTACAGTGACTAACAAATATATACTTAGTACATATGGTATATAAGTTCAATTGTAGTGGATTAGAGAACAAGGAAAATTGTGAATGGCAAAGCGCGCAGCTATTTGTGAGCATTTGGTTGTACAAATAACTCATTGACCGCACCTCAAAGAAGGCACACCGAGCGAAGTGTCGACGAGTTGCATTTTTTTTTATACTACTTTAGGATTTAATATATTTGTGTATTTTTACCCTTGACCAATTTCGCGCATCATTGGACACATTTAAGCGCGGAAGCTGAGCGCGTTTCGGGTGCAAACTGATTAAGTGTCGATTGTAAATTTCGCTAGCAAGTGAGGCTATCAAATTAATCGCGAAACCAGTGTCGAATTAGATATACTCGTATTAAGTGACATAGCGGTAAATTTGTGTAGAATAAGAAATGGGAAATATTTATGTATAACCGATGTGCATATAAAAAATTTAATTTTAAATTAAATCGTTATAACATTATAACTCTTATGGGAATGGTTACATAGTAAATATTTGAAGAAAAGTGCAAAATTGAATTTTTAACCAACGAACTAAGTGCATTAAAAATTGGGTTTATAATGATAAAAAACGTGATCTACTTTTTATGAGGTGCAATCGGGCGTGAGGTGGCGGGCGCCGTAGCCGAATGGGTTGGTGCGTTCGGAATTTGGAGAATATAGGTTCGAATATCCGTGAAACATTGAAATAAAAAAAAAGTTTTTTCAATAGGGGTCGTCCCTCGGCAGGCAATGGCAAGCCCCCGAGTGTATTTCGGCTGTAAGAAAGCTCCTCATAAAATATATCTGCCGTTTGGAGTCGGCTTAAAACTGTAGGTCCCTCCATTTGTAAAAATATTAAGACCCACGCCACAAATAGGAGGAGGAGCTCGCCCAAACGCCCAAAAAGGGCGTAAGCGCCAATTACACTGGATCACAAATTTCAACTTTTTTTCTGCACCAGAGACGCCGTTATGAAATTCCTATGTAAAATCACCGTCTGATTCCGAAAATCAAGGTTATTTTTTATTCTATGGTAACGTTTTTGAGATATTTACGAATTACCGTTATTTCAAAAAAACAAAAAATTGGGCCCACTTAATCATATATATCTCGAAAACGAATTGAGCGATTCCAAAACCGTTTAAAGCTTTTAAAAGGTAATAAAATTTCCTATAAACTGTGTGTAAAACACTTTTTGCTAGGCCCTGCAGATTCAAAGATAACGAACTATCATAACGGATTTTTTAAATTTTTTTAGTAAAAATATAAAAAAATTTGTACTTTGAGAGAAAGGATCTCGAAAACTTTTTACTTTTTCGTGTATTTTTTGTTTTTACTCTAAGCTCTGTTTTATTACAAAAAAAATAAACTTTGATTAAACAAAATCGATGAACTAATACAAAAGTTACAAGCATTCAAGTAAATATATCCATATAGTAAAACTTAAGTACCCTACAAATAGTAGCATATGTACATATGATTCTGTCATATGTACATATGATTCTTAAACTATCTATTTAGGCGACATATGAAATTTATTACACCAATGAAGAGGAGGGAACCAACTTGCCATTCAACGGACTGCTATATTTGTACTACAAAAGTATTTGGGGTTGGAAAGTCAAGAAAAGTAACCTATGCGAGCGTATCTACAGTGTCATTACCAGAACTAAATTCAACGGAAGCTACATTGCCAGAATCAAATTTAACTTTAGTTTCGGCTCCAGTTTCATTGTCAACAGCAGTATCTGATTACGCGGCATCATGTTGTACTGAATTGCAAACGGAAAACGAAAGAAACCCTTTGTCACAAGCACAACTCAATGATTGGATAAGGGATTTGGAATTGTCAAAAGAAAAGGCCAAACTACACGCCTCTCGTATGCAACAATTTAAATTTGTTTCATCCGGTGTTAAGGTAACATATTATATGACTCGTCACGAACAATTCTCCCAGTACTATACGAAGAAGGACAGTGTTTGTTATTGCAAAAACATTGCTGGTCTATTTAAACAGTTTGGTGAACCATATGATTCAAAAGAGTGGCGATTGTTCATAGACGGCAATTAATTAAGTTTAAAGGCCGTATTATTGCATATTGGCAACCAAAAGCCATCTATCCCGATCGCGCATGCAGTAAATGCGAAGAAAACATATGAGACAATGCAAAAATTGCTTGAATTAATTAAATACGAAGAACATGATTGAAAAATATGTACCGATCTAAAAGTCGTTGGAAAGCTATGTGGTCTACAACCTGGATACACAAAATACTGTTGCTTTCTATGCAAATGAGATAGCCGAGCACGTCAAGACCACTACATCATAAAGGATTGGCCAGAACGAATCGCGTTTCAAGTTGGGGTGGATAACATAAAATACTCATACTCCGCTCCACATCAAGATCGGCCTTATCAAAAACTTTGTCAAGGCTTTGGACAAAGAAGGCGAAGCTTTTCATTATTTGAAAACAATCTTTCCACAGATTTCAGAAGCAAAAATAAAGGAAGGGATTTTTGTGGGGCCGCAAATAAGGAAAATAATGGTCAATACCCATTTCAAAGAACTATTGTCACCAGTGGAGGCAGCGGCGTGGGACTCTTTTGAAAAGGTCGTTACTTCTTTTTTAGGCAAACACAAAAGTCCTTCGAGCTGATAGAGAACGATTTAATCAAAAACAATGCGGAAATGGGTAAATAAAAAACACATATAAGACCGTTATATATACAATATATATATATATGTATATGAGACCGTTTTCTCAGTTAACTTTAAAACTAAACAAAAAATGTTAAAGCAAATTTTTAAATTTACATGAGAATATATAGCTCTTAATCTAAATTTATTGCCCTGCTCCGAACAAACAAGAACGACCAAAATTTGTTCTGAATTGGAAGATTAACCCAGCCTAAGAAAATTATATGCTAATGTGTCACTTACGTATTTATCTAATTCCTTTTTTAATTTTCTTTCAGGAGTAAATATGTCTTTAAAAATTCATTTTATGCACTCCCATTTAAATTTTTTCCCGCAAAATCTTGGCGACGAAAGTGACGAGCATGGCGAAAGGTTTCACCAGCAAATGAAAATGATTGAAAGTCGGTATCAAGGATTCTGGGATGTCGCTATGATGGGTGACTACTGTTGGTTTCTCATAAGAGAAACCGATCCTTATATAAATAAGCGTCAAAACAAGACACATAACTTTTTCAATTATAAAATAAGATCATAGAGTTAAGACAGAATACATACAGTACATATGCTATTATTTGTAGGATACTTAAGTTTTACTATATGGATATATTTACTTGAATGCTTGTAACTTTTGTATTAGTTCATCGATTTTGTTTAATCAAAGTTTATTTTTTTTGTAATAAAACAGAGCTTAGAGTGAAAACAAAAAATACACGAAAAAGTAAAAAGTTTTCGAGATCCTTTCTCTCAAAGTACAATTTTTTTTATATTTTTACTAAAAAAATTTAAAAAATCCGTTATGATAGTTCGTTATCTTTGAATCTGCAGGGCCTAGCAAAAAGTGTTTTACACACAGTTTATAGGAAATTTTATTACCTTTTAAAAGCTTTAAACGGTTTTGGAATCGCTCAATTCGTTTTCGAGATATATATGATTAAGTGGGCCCAATTTTTTGTTTTTTTTGAAATAACGGTAATTCGTAAATATCTCAAAAACGTTACCATAGAATAAAAAATAACCTTGATTTTCGGAATCAGACGGTGATTTTACATAGGAATTTCATAACGGCGTCTCTGGTGCATTTTGGCTGTAAACCAGTGTTATCAATAATAATAATCGAGCAAAACATAACAAAAAAAAAAGTGGAAAAGAGCTAAAAATAACACACAAAAAATGCGTATTAGTCTCAATTTAACAAAAACGCCAAGCAAAAGAAATTTTCTTGAAGTATAATATATTAATTTATTTATTGAACTGCTTAAACTAGCAATCAATTTTTGAATCTGAACTGATTTTTAGGCACACGAGTGGGCTCTTTTTGATATAAGAATTTCCGTTTAAGGAAACATTAGTGACTCCTAAAAGTGTTAATGCAAAATGTTGATGAAATAATATTACGTAACCGACAAATAAATTTAAAAAATCAAAAAAAAAAAAAAAATTATTAGTAAAAAATAAATATTGTATATATTTGGAGAAAACAACAAAAAAGTACCTACATAAAACTTATCAACCAGATATCTGAAAAGTGTGAACAAACTATAATTTAATTTTTAAAATAACTCAGCCCCAAAGTGTGAACCAATTGCACCAGGTCACGTAATACTAAGACCGGGTACATTTTTTAATTGCGTTTGGGAAATAGTAGCGTGACGTCACGATTAGAAGTTTGTCATTTTGTTTATATTCCATTACTTGTTTGCGAATTCATAGTGATTTTTTTGAGTTATTTTGATAAATATTAGAATTAAAGTGAAGTTCTCCGTTGAATTTAATGTAAAAATAATTACGATAATGACAAGAAAGCTGTCAGTGCTTTGGATGTCTTTGTTTCAACGTGTGACTTTCAAAGAAGTTTACAATCGAGGATTACTCCAAGATATTTGATTCCTTTGGATAGCTTGATTGTGACTCCTTTTAGCTTAGACAGAACGAATCCATCAAGCTTCTGGTAAAGAGGACAATACTAGTTTTGGTGGAGTTTGCCGACAGCCCATTCGTGTGTCCAAGTGTCAATCATATCCAGAGTTTTCTGCACTTTTCTACAGATGTTCATTAACGAAGGGCCCGTTAACAAACAGGCAACGTCGTGCGCATATGCTTCTGTGTAGACTCTAGCATCATTTAAGGTGGTGAGTAGAGGATCGATCGCTATACACCAGAGCAATGGAGACAGCACACCACCTTGTGGGCAGCCTCTTGTAACCCCGGACGGCACCAGCAGTTCCTCATCCGCTCGCACCGTGACGATTCTTTGGGCTAGGATTGAACAAATCCAATTCACCAGCACCCGATCTACACCATGTCTACTGGGAGAGCTGCACTTCGACAGTATGTGCATTATCAAAGCCCCCTCTATATCCAATAAGATGCCCATAGCGTAGTGCCTCCTGTCGATGGCCTGCTCTATTCTAGCAATAAGGTTTTGCAGTGCCGACTCGCAAAATTATCCGCTTTGATAGGCATGCTGAAATGGAGAGAGTGGGTGAACCTTCAGCGACCTCTGACGCATATGCAACTCCACTAGCCGTTCGAGACTTTTCAGCATGAAAGAGGTCATGCTGATGGGTCTAAAGCTTTTGGGGCTGGTATAGTCATCTCTCCCAACCTCAGGGATGAAAGCGACCCTCACCATTCTCCATGAGCGTGGTATATAAGCCAGTGCCAGGCATGCAGTGAAGATTCTCTTCAGAGCTGCAGTCACTGACTCTATGTCTTCCTTCAGCATGGCGGGATAAATGCCATCTGGTCCGGAGGACTTGTAGCCGCCAAAAGATTCGATGGCAAATCGATCCTAACCAATTTCGCCGTGTCACTCAGAGATTCAATACCGCCGCAGAATTCCCTAAAATCAGCCCTTTTAGACGCACGAATTAGCTTCTTGTAGTTCTTCTGAACATGACGGTATCGCTCTCAGCCCTCAGCAAGATTAGTCTTGTGGGCCTGGTTTAGAAGTTTTCTCGATTCACGCCTCAATGTTTGGAGCTCTCGGTTCCACCACGGAACGGGTATAGGAGAGGTCGAATTGGACAGGCTGCCTCAAAATTTTCAACTAAGGTAGCGCTGAGTTTCTGAACTGCCACCTCAATCCCCTGTTCTTTCCAAAGTCTTGGTGGAGTCACGTCAAAGCCCCGCAACGCCCCCCTAAACTTGTCTGAATGAATGTCTCCCTTCAAACCCTCTTTACTTTTAACATTTTCTTGCTGTAAAACAGTATTCAAATATAATTTATTAGTTTAAAACATCAATCCAGCACTAACTTTAATATTTACCTTCTTCATTTTTATTTTTTACTCTTATTTGAATATAAATTCCTGCAAAATAGTATATCGCGCCATTAACGTAAAAACAAACTGAAAAACTAACTATTTTTATCAATTATCTTTGGCGCCTTATATCTGGCAGCCCGCTATTTTGTCTATCAGCTATTCATTGCCCCAGGTTTTGGTAGTGCTGCCAAGTACTTAAATGAGTTTTTGGGCGCAATGTCACATGAAATGAGACAATTTCGCATCTAGCCATCTGTGTGGTCAAAGCAGTGTTTGTTTTCTTTTCACCAATGTCATATTTCAATATCCCTTTACTTCAATTATTTTACAATTTACGGATTACAACACACATTTTACTTGGTTAATTTCTTCCACACATCAACTTTTACCTACAAAACCAGAGCTAAGACGAATTCATTTAAGGTGGTTTTACTACTAACAACTGATTTGTTTTTTTTTTTCTTGCGTTTTGGTTGTTTGAATGTCAATTTTTTCTATTTTGTTTACATTATAGATGAAATTCGTTGAATTTGTGGAAAATGTGTGACATTCATGAAAGTAATCAGCTGATTTTGATATACAAACCACCAAACGTTAAAAAATACATTCAGTGTACAGCAGAAGTCTTGATACCCTACCACTTCGAAGATGTTTTATAAAAAATATCACTAAAGTTTTTGAGTATTTTAATATATTATTTTATTAAAATTATATAAAATGTAAACTATCTCATTTGAGAAGAAGGAAAAAACCATTGAAAATCTGAAAATTCGCACAACAAAAGTGTTAATACTCTTGCAAAAAAGTGTTTGCACATGTATGACAAAATTTAATAACAATTTGAGAAAAATTACATTTAATAGGTATCTAGTAGGATATCCTCATAATCGAATAATCTCTACAAACTTGAGTGAATCAAGTTTTTTGTATAATCCGAATTTATATTTTGCTATTCGACTTGGAGTAAGCTTTTAAGTTGATTTTTGGAAGTTATGTGGTGTTTTCTTAATCGTTTTTGCAATCGTTTTTGTGGAGGCGTTGATAATAAATGAGGTACTTTATGTACATGTTAGCCACATCTTCACTATGTGCGCGGTGGGTTTGGGATCGTTGTCCTGCTGGAAATAAAATCCAACAGACAATCTCATTTTTTCAGTGCTTATACGCGCTTATTAAGTTTTTTGAAAGGATTTTGAAATATACTTCTTTCACTTTGTGACCTCACGGCTAAAAATTTTAATTTTTCTTTCTCTTCGCAATACGTAACGCCGCGTAGTTCTCACACAGCTTATTTACAACCAAATCACGGCAAAGTTAAGGACATGTTTCCAGTTTAAATTAAGAAACCTAGTATACTCTTTGATCATGTTCTCAAATATTTCTGGTCAGCTGTAAATTGTAACAGCAAAAGTGAAGTAACAAAATAAAAAAAAGTGAAGTAACAAAACAAAAGAGAAACAAGTTGTAAAAAGAGTATTACATAAAACAGCGCGATTAAAATCCGCCAAAAAAAGATAAAGTGTATTCACAAATACGAAACTCTCCACTTCGTTCGGCGCTTCGAATGCTACAAAAATGAATGTGTTAAGTAAAAAGTCTCCTGTTAAATGCCGTCTCGAAGGAATAATAAACCCGGCATACGTCCCAGAACCAGGGCATGTTTGGGACGGTTGTATGGCTACAGCCAATAGTCATCGAGAGTGCAGTAGCAACAACAATTTAAGCTGTAGTAAATGTGCCAGTGGCATAGGTGGAGTTTTGAATGGCCAAGCAACAAATTGGTGAGTAGCAACATGTTTAGCAACATTCTACAGCAAGCTTTTATATGTAAGAGCAACAAGCTCTAGCGAATAGCTCTGTGGTTGATGTATATGATACTACTAGCTTAATATAATATATTATATAAGAAAAATACATTTCTTAGTTTATAATTTTGTACCGGAAACATACATATGTCTGAGGATTACTCTACGATACCCCATATAATTTTATTGCATTTGAAATTTTATAAGCCTATTTTGAATATTACATATATTTTTAGCTTAATTTTTCTTTTTGCCATCCTCTTTTCACCAAAGATGGCATATTATGTTTGAGCTTTTGGTGTGTGCAACTTTCGTATTTATTTACTTATGTATGATTTTGTATGTTACTCTTATAAGGTGGTAAAAAGCGTTATTTAGGTATGCATACATATATTTAAAAACAAATACAGTATTGGCCAAAACTTAAGCACGGTTCTAAGTATAATTTCATTTGCACAAAGCTCTAATTAGCTTTGGTTAGCTCAATCGTTGTGGACCTTTTGCAAAAGAATACTCAAAAACTCATTGTGAATTAGAGCTCTAGATACCCGGACACCGAGCAGCGCGAGTAGCTCGATACTCGCTGAATTGCTTCTTAGAAACTTTCGAGCTTTGGAATTTGGGCAGCTAAACAAAAAATGGGAATTATTTTTTTGTGAGCATTCTGAAAACTAAATTACTATGTATGTGTGTGTGTGCTACCATTTTGTCTGTATTTATTTTTGCCTGCTTTAATTTTTTTTATATATACTTTTGCTCAAATATGAACTAGACGTTATCAATAAAACGGTCCGCGGATGACATATGGCAAAAATAATTTTTTTTTTTGGTAGGACTGTTATAAGCTTACATGGCAAATTTCAGCGTGATATGTCACATAGTTTGTTTTCTGTGCTACTGTAAACAAGTCAAGCTCGAGTGTGTTCTTCGAATTCTCTTTTATGACTTCAATTGTCTCAAAATGTTTTATGTTGCGCGGCATTTTCAAGGCGTGAACTGAGTACTACTTTTCCGTGAGATACATACGAAATTCCACGCGTATTTCACTGCAATGCAGTTTGTATGGATTGTGACACTCATTTTACGTGAAACACGAACTTAGTACTACGATTTACGCGAAACCCAACGATATGAAACAGTCTAGCAGAGTTGATATAAAAGTACGTTCACATATGCAGTATTTAGCAAAAAATCTAATATACAAAACTAATTTACCCGTTCACATATGGTAGATTACCCTCAAAATTGACAATCAGATGTCAACAATGTTTTAAAAGGTTTTTCTTAATAGAAATTACTTTGGTGGAAAAATTTTGAATTTTTGGTTTGTTTATTTAACATTAATTATGAAGAAAAGGGGAAGGAATAGATAATTTAATGCACAATTGACTGCTAGAAATAAAAAGTAGGAGGAAATCCGTAAACGACGTTTATTGAGGTTTCAGAAAATTATAGCAGTAATAAGCATGTGAAATTCGATATAACATTTTACAATAATCAATAACAGGCCAAAGTGTCTATGGCCACACGCTTTTTTATGTAATATGAATGGATATTTAATAACATCTAACAAATTTTTTTTTAGAATTATGTTTACAAACCTGTATTCTTTGCCGGCGTTTATTTTATTTAGTTTTTACTTTGACGTTTCTACTTACATTCCTAAAAATAATTATGGATAACACAGGGTTGCATGTAAAAAGTAGGATTATTTTATAATCTCAGAATTCGGGAGGGAAATTTTGTACGGATAATCTCGCTTTTTAATTACGGATTGGGAGTTAAGCACGAAAAAGTAGATAATCTACTTATATGTGAACTTATTATAAGCGTCTTGAGTGGAGTAAGTAATATTACTGACTATTGTGAATGGATTGCTCGAAAGCACGTAGGAAATTTCAGCCAAATGTCAAACTGTTGTAAACACAAATAAAACGAAAGGAAATGGAGCAACTAAGTACAATCGCATGGATTAATATATTTTTAATCAAAATAGCAAATACAGTAAGGCTTATATTTCAGAATACAACAAATATATTTCTCAAACATTTTATTTATAACTAAATAAATTTGTTTATTAAATATTCATTCGAAACCACGCATTTAGTTTTGTTTTTCGTTCGCAAACAGTCCAGACAGATGAACTCAGTGTTCTAATCCAATTACAGTACAAGTTCGATTTTCGCAACTAATTAAAAAGACAAGCGTAACCTAAAATTGATTAATAATATAATAATAACGATGACGTAAATCAAAGAGTTCTTGGCACGCATCAGCATTTTGTTTGATAACAAATTCACTTCATTTTATCTGAAAAATGTGAAGCAGAATTAATATAATTTTTATTTTTTATATTATTAAAAAGAAAAGGAAATTTTTACGATTGTCGACGGACAATTATTTAGAATTCAAATAAAAGTAATCGCCCCTCTTACATAATTAATCGTGCATTCCGCCCAATTCTACTGTACTATCGATCAATATTTTCATTCACAGTGTACTTTGATAACCATTTTTACAAAATACAATCGATACATTACTTAAAGTCCGACGGAATTGTAACGGACGGAAATCCAATTAAAAATTTTAGAATGTCCAAATGCATATTTGTATTTTTATACTTTCTGTTTTTCACGCTTAATTTAACGCTTGCCTTATGATAATATTTTTGAAAAACTACAGTTTTTACACCAAATGTTGCATTCGATTTATTACTTCATATATGTACGTATGTAAATATGTATATATGGATACGCAACTGCGTAAACTTTGAATTTCTACGTAAACGACATTTCTATCCCGTATCCAAGTTGCACGTTTTAGACATTGTCCACGATTTTACGATAATTTTCCAGTGAGTGTTGTTTCTTAAAGTATTTACGTTCTTTGGTTTAATTGTTTGATTTCGTGTAATGCTGCATCTCCGGTTGAACTCCATCTATTTCCGTCAAAATAAAAATGATTCACACAATAAATTTGAACATTTTTCACCCCTCTACGCTAGATGTCACTATACATCGTCAGTGTTTTTAGTTCTTACCATTTGACATTTTCATCCACGACAGATTGTGCTGTAGTCTCCGCGTTACCATCCACTCCTTGTGCGTTTTCATTCGCTTGACAGCTCCATTGTGCTGCTCGCGCTAACCGAACTGCCAATGCCCAATGCCAATGCTCCACTGGCAATTTTGACGTCTTAGTGAACGGTTGTGTCTTGTTTCCGCCGAGTTGTAGAGGGGTTAAAGCACAGCTAAGTGGCAAATTAGTTGCATTGAGTCAGAGAACACACTTTCCAATTCAATATTACCCAATTATTAAAGTGCATCAATTATAGAAAACTACGAAAAGTAAACGGAAACAACGAATTTGTGCTCACAGCCAAGGCGGTAATAAACGCTCTTAACAACAATACAAAGAATAAACGCAAACGAAATTAAGAAAAACACGAACGCTGAAGAAAAATCATTAGCGAGAAGGCGAACAAGCAAATTATTGATTTTCCGTGACGAAAGTAAAAAAAAAAAAGTATAGAACTTAAGAGTGCCAGCTGAGGCGAAAGACGGCGACGCAAAAAAGCAAAATAAACGCAAAAAAAGAAAAAACAAAAAAAAATTTGCTAAGTAATAAAAACAAACAAAAAATTTAAAAGGTGTTTTTGGAAGGCATATATGTGGAAACAGTTCTTGTTCTTGTATTTGTGTCGTAAGCAGTGAAGTAATTAACAGAAATTTTTGTGCAGAGGCTACCGAAAAACAGCTGCTGAACGAAAAACAAGGCAATAAAAGTGTGAGAAATCCAAGAGTTAAGAGCCACGACTTTGCTCCGGAAGTGCATTTCAGCATTCAGGTCACACGCTACGCACACAAGCTCACGTACGCATACGCCTGCCGATCGTAGAAAGTTGCAACAGCGCAACCAAGGCGAAAAGGAACAGCAATTTAGAACAACAAAAACAAAACACAAGAAAAGAACACTACTGCAGGTGAGTGCCTTTGTATGCATGTGTCGAGACGTAATGCAGGAGTGAGCCGCTCAGTTACTTTGGTGCACTTTCTGCAGTCACCTGTCTGCCCGCACACTTGGGCCTTGCGCCTTGCGCTTAGCTGGGCAAGCTGGTGTGACAGCAGATTTGGGTTCATATTGCCGTCGTGCAGGCCATTCGTAGCTGTAGCAGTGACTGTGGAAGAGCTGCTGCGGTTACGGATGCTCCTGCTGCGCGGCAGTGGCTGGAAAGCTTTGCACGTCTCCTTGAACAAAAAAAAAAAGATTGCAAAAAACACACATGTGCATGCATGCAAACGGAAATGTATGCACATGTGTGCCAGTGCGCGTATAATTTGTGTATTAGAATTTTCTATCTTTGCTTCTGTGGCATTATCAACACACAATATCACGTCACATCACATCATCTCATACCTATATTCATCACTTCACTTTGCTGCATATCGCATAATACTCGTATTTACATCATCACTAGTCCATGCGCCTGTCACTGTTTGCATTATTTACTTATTCTATCGTACTACACTACTACACACACTCATATGCATATGCAAATGTGCGGTATATAAGTAGATCTGTATCACTTCATCTTCACACGTCCTTGCCTAGTAGATTTGCTCACCTTAGTTAAGCTTATTTTGCCATTCCTTTTTATCCGCTATAACATTTTGAATTTAGTGCGCACTATACTCGTATAATAAATACGTAAGATACATCTTTGCCATTAGTAGCGCCTTTGCCTTTAACTTTGAACCCTCAAAGCCAAGCATTTGCAGTACCCTCTTTGTCAGTATTTGTTATATTATGCATAAACAGAAGTGGTTATTTATTTATTTATTTGTTAGAATAAGTTGCTGTTTTTGTACATCCCACATTACCATATCACTTGACCGCATAAAATTACCTCATTTCGCACGTTAGCTATCATTGCCTCCCATATCTAACACTTACTTTTTGCTACCACAAATAATTTATCCTTGTATTTTTATTCCATTTTCCAAGAAGGGCTCCATCTGTAATCAACTTCATAACAAATATATTTTGCTTAGATCTCATTCCAATTTGCAGCTGTTTAATAGAATAGAGTATTTTTTACTGCAACATATCTGTAGGCTTCCGAAGAAAAACTTATTTCGATTTGATTGCCCTTTGGGTTTTTTAGATTATGTTTATAATTTAAACATGTGCGGTTATAATTTGTAGATTCTTCTCAATAACTGTTAAGTAAATCTTAACTAACTTAAGGACTTAATCAACTGCGCGTGAGTGTGGCATGCCGATTTGCGGCGTGCATAAAACATTAACGATACATGGAAAGCTTTTTCCAAAGCGACCGTTGTTCAGTATGCACTATAAAAGAGGTTTCTATATAAATCAAGAGCCATTCGTTGCGACAGAACGCATAAATTGTGGTTATAGAGCAACATCCCCACAACCAGAAGTAGTTACACACGCAAGTGAACCAATATTTTCCAGAGAACCTTTGTGTAGGCATGAGATGCTTCGTTTCGCTAAACATTTCTCACTCTCATAAATGATGCATGCAACTTCAACGATTCAGTTCTATGATATTGTCTAACATCGCATCAACAAGCAAAAAATAAGCTTAATTTTGACTTAAATAACAAGAAATGATATTTTAAAAAATTGCGACAGCCGTGAGAATATTTCTGGTGTGACACAACCATAAATATGAAAAAGAATACAACAATAAAATGAATACAAATATTATCATCTGCCCAATTCACTGAGAACGGGAAAGCAGTTTGAGGATGGCTCCACTTCTGTATTTTCTCTGCTCTGAAGAAGCTGTTGTTTAACACTCTTATGAACAAAAATGCCTCAGAAGTTCAATAAAAAAAAATCAGTTACTTTTACTTAACTAATTTTTTTAATTATTATTACCAACGAAACGGTATCAGTAGGAAAAATATGATTATAAATAATATATTCGGTATGGGAATAAGTTTTCGTCCCTTCTTAGCCAAAGCTACGAATTGTTGAAACAATTAAATAATACATGATATTATGTGAAGTACATATGTACCAGGTGTATAAGCTTAAATCCGCTGTTTTTTAGTAAAAAAACCCATTTTTTTATAGAAAGCAAAAAAATAATTTATGCAAAGTATTTGCCCTCGCTAGCTATACATTTTTCCCATCTCTCGGGCAATTTGTGTATACCACGCCAAAAGAATTCTTCATCTTTCGAGGTGAACCACTCGTCAAGCCATTTCCGGACGTCTTCGTACGAATCGAAGTGCTGTTCGGCGAGCGCGTGACCCATCGATGAAAACAGATGATAGTCCGAAGGGGCCAGGTCTGGTGAATAAGCGGGATGAGGTAGCACCTCCCAATTGATTGTCTCCAAGTAGTTTTGGACCATTCTTGACGTGTGCGATGGGGCGTTGTCGTGGAGGAAAATCAGCTTCTCATGTCTTTGTTCATAACGAGGCCTTTTTTCACGCAAAGCACGGCGCAATTTGATGAGTTGTTGGTGGTAGCGATGAGAATTAACAGTTTCGCCAGGTTTCAACAGCTCATAGTAAACGACACCCTGCTGATCCCACCAAACGCACAGCATCGTCTTGCGTCCAAAGCGATTAGGTCTTGATGAAGAAGTTGATGGTTGGCCGGGATCGACCCATGATTTTTTTCGTTTAGGATTCTCAAAGTATATCCACTTTTCATCGCTAGTCACCACAAGATGCAGGAACGACTTTCTTTTATGCCTAGCCAGCAAGATTTCGCATGTGTTTTGGCGTCGCTCCATCTGTATATCGTTCAATTCATGGGGTACCCATTTTCCGACTTTTTGGACCTTTCCCATGGCACGTAAACGCATGGAAATGGCTGGTTGAGTGACACCTAACTGCTCGGCAAGCATTTTTTGCGATTGGGTATCGTCCTCATCCAAAAGAGCCTGCAATTCGTGGTCAAAGTTTCTTGATTTGCTCCTAAAAATCTTTATTTTAATGCTCTTTGTTAGAATTTTATGATAATAATTTTTGTTCAATATTTATTTTAACACCCTATCTTCCCTTTTTACTGCTCAATTTGACTCTTTTTTAAGGAAATTGCAAGAAGCTCTTTTAAATAGGAAATTAGGGGACGAAAATATTGCACGAAAATATTTCTCAGAAAATTTTTGGGAGCGCTTCTAAAGACAAGAAAGCGTTGGGTAATTCACAACATTTGAGAGACTGATCCGCTGCAAGCTGACATAGATTGTATAACTAATCTGCGTTGGGCGACGCGCTTAAATTGTAGCCGACAGGCATAAAGGCATGTTGTGATGTATATGGCTAAACTGCTAGCACTGTTGTTGTCCGGTTCATCGAGTGCCATAATGGAGCCGCTATCATAGAGCGCACCCTTTCTGCTTTAGTAATGGCATGCGAATAGTGCAAGGTGGCTCAAAGTGGAATAGATCAATACACTAATCTATATATATAAAAAGAAGTTACATTTCCTTGGTAATCTTATAACTCAAGAACCGCCGAACCGATTGACACAAAAATTTTAGAGTTCTTTTCTATCTTTGAGGAGGTGGTTCGTGTGAAGTTTGATTGAAATCGGTGCAGCCGTTCCTGAGTTATGACATTTTATGTGAGTAATGGTTTCCTCTCATACGAAATGCCTGTATGGGAAAAACAACAACAAATACACAGCCGCTTATGAGCGTTTCTGTTGTACTGTTGTGGTTGTAGGTGTATTATGTTAATATTAATTTTGGACGAAAATATAATAAAAACTGGATCATTCAAGGAACTGGAAAAACATTTTTAACTTTATTTATTTTAGCATAATTTATTTAGCGTAAAAAATTGAAATGGAAATTAAAGAATCAAAGTTTAATTACAAGTTTTTATCGGCTCTTTCACCTTACCTGTATATAGGTGACCACCACAATCAAATTTAAAAAAAGTACAGAAAAGGCTATTGTGACATCTTTAGAAAGTATGTTGAATGAAAAAATCAACTAATTCAACTGTTTAAACATTTTACGAGTTCTATAAAGAAAACTTAATATGAAAAATTTCTTGCGATATAAAAAAAACATTTTATGTATGGTGGTGCGAAGCCCACTGGGAAATGCTATTTATGAATAAAATTTGAAAATTCAATAGAAAATTTATTTTCAACTAATTCAACTGTTTAAACATTTTACGAGTTCTATAAAGAAAACTTAATATGAAAAATTTCTTGCGATATAAAAAAAACATTTTATGTATGGTGGTGCGAAGCCCACTGGGAAATGCTATTTATGAATAAAATTTGAAAATTCAATAGAAAATTTATTTTCAATGAAATATATAATTACCAGCTTTTGTTGTGTACATACATACATACATATGGCATTTACATGGCAAGCCTTCATTTCAAAACAGGCTTTTACTTATATCGGGTGTATTTTTCAGAAGTATGCATTCTTTATTAAATAAGCACACACAATGCCAATGCCATTAGAGGGCGGGGAAAAATATAGTACCACAACACTTTGACCAGTTTTGTGTTTTTAACTTTCATCAATTTTGTATAAAAATATAGTTCATGGTACAATAAATGTAATATAAATCAAAGTTTCAAATATTTTAATCAGGATTTATAAAAAATAGTTGGGTACGAAGTTTTATAACCTATTAAGTTTTAGTAAAAAGTGCAAGTTTTAAGTGATGCAAAATTCTCGTAAATTTTTGTTAATTTTTTTCCTTGACGGTGTTGACCATTTTCTGAATATAAAAAAGTTTCGGGCATTCTATATATGAAGAAAATACGCAACTGTCGATAAAACTGGTTTCGAGTTCGCCAATATTGACTGGTTTATCAGCCTGGACTATTGACTTGACTTACCTACACAAAAAATAGCCCAAAGAAGTCAAATTGAATGAGGCGGGCATGCGCATTGACTTAGTGGCATCTCGCACTTAGACAATTAGTATTGACGTTGGGTATCAAGAACTCGCGAATCATTTGCCTATAGTGCACACTAAATATAACCACCAGATAGTGAATTTTTAGGTGCCTTAAGAGTCTGGATGTTCACATTGGAAGAGTGAGGATTGTTCTCTTTTCGGATATGCACATTTTATATTTTAAGGCAGACATAGACTCACGGCTAAAGATGATTTCATAGTAAAATTGTGGTTTAACTTCCAGTTACACGTATTTTCAGTCAATTCATCCAAGGTACGATGCAAGCAATGCTCCAATACATTCATTTCCTACGCCAGGAGGAAAGGATGTAGACGGCTAGAGGTGGAGTTGTTAAGAATGGCGTGGACTTTATACATTTGGTTAGGTTAGGTAGTGCTGGCTGATCCTTGAAAAGATCTCACTTAGGCCTGTAGCGTCCACTGTGTTACCAGTACTCGTACTACGTATGTCGGTGTCGTCTTCGCGAGTTCTAAAAAGCCTTACAACCTTTTGTCAGCAATATCCTCCAAGGATGAAAAATATGTTGATTGTAGCCACATTGGTCGACTCCTGCAAAGGGCAGGTCAGCGACAAAGTAGGGGTTCCAAAGTACTCCTAGCATTCGCTTTGTTGCATTTTGGCTATGTGATGTTGGGTGAGAATGTGTCCGTCTCATTTGAGACTTCGGTCGCCTCACTTTACAATGGCGGTGTTTTTTGCGGTATGTCGCACAGTATGAGGTCGTTATTTTATTCGTATGGTTGAACATCAACATATGAATGTAAATCGAAGCATGTTATTTATTGCTTTTCAGTTGAACGGTTATGGGCACTTTTGGGTGGGCGTAGTGCTCTGTAAGTTTTTCGCACAGAACGTGAATTTAGTGAATAAATCTCCACGATTTGCAAATGTTCGCATGTAAGTCTTTGTATGGCATAAATACAGAAAACTTTGGCTTACTCGGGCAGCTGGTTTCACAAATATCCCTAATAAGAGTTTTTTACACGCAGAAACACTCGTTACATACATATGAAGATACATCTACATATATATATAAATGATTTTATTCTGATGATTGACTACACTAACTCTCCTCCTATAAGTAATAATACTCTTGGACACACACATATGTATATACATAAGCTCATACAAATATATTTGAAATATAAACTGCAGTAAATATTTATGTGTGAAAACCCCGCTTCGTATTCTACGTATCTCATTCATAAACTAATTATAAGGCGTAATAAACAACAACAAATTAACAATACATAGGTATATTAAAAAAGTCTTGCTCTCATATATGTAAGTCACATTACGAGTTATATTTGTATATTTAAATAGTGCCCCGAATTTTTGCTTTTAAATTTGTCGAACAATCTATAAACATCCTACCTATTCAGCTATGTATTTGGTTCCATTGAACTATTGTTGAATTCCAAGTTTCATCTTCCTTCAAAATACATATAATACATTTTCTTTGACCTCGGCTTATCTCCACACCCCTACCTGAGCTGCTCGGGACTGGTGCTCAGCGGTTAGGCGGTTGGCGGTGTCTCCAGTCAGGCGGCCGCGTTTGTTGTTCGCGTGACAGCCGCTATCATGACGCGAATGGGGCAGAAAAAGCAAAAATAAAAAACTATGCAAATAAAATAAAAGAAAAATCATAGAGCAGGTGCTCGTGAAGGGGCTAATATGCTGTTACAGTAAGAACGAACACACACACACACAACCATGCAATCAGTCGTTGCGCCGATTGAACTCGTCTGGTAATCGCTTTGCACTCGTTTCCAACGCGGTATAATGACGTAATGTGGTGACTGTTTTCATTGGTAGTGTGGGTGTTGTTGTTGGTTTGTGTTGCCTGCAATTCAGCTAGTGACAATGCTGTTGTTGTTAATGGCAGTGTTAATGGAAGAGGATGGTTTGGTGCTGGTGTCGGCAGAGCTATTGAGTTCTAACTTCTGTCCAGTAGCGAAAATTTATGAGAATAATTAACATTGGAAACAACTTTTTCAACAAATTTGTGTCTGACTGTTTGAATGTTGCTTGTTTATTTGCTAGTATGAAACAGTTACTTGACCATTCGCAACGCACTAATTTAATTCAATACTTTTAGGCAGTGTGTTCCTGGCTCATTAAAGGCATTATATTTTAGCAACTTTTGCTTCGAATTAAAAGCAAAATGTTTACATATTTCAGGGCAGAAATAGACTTGGAGGTTTGCCATTGCCTGCGGAGGTGCGACTGCTCTAAGAAGAAACTGTTTCTGTTATTTAGTAGTGGACTTACCCCCAATAGTAGTGGGTATACCCCAACGATATTCTTTTAGCTCGATATAATTCATTCAACAATAGGCGTTGTTTCAGCAATGAACTCTTCATTCGACTGAAATCTCTTACTGTCGATTTATTTTTTGACAGAGAGTACAAATCTTAACCTAATTCATGTAATTTCGAGATCACCCCTGTAGGCTTTGCTCGAAAAAAACTTGTTTTCTTACTAAAGACGACCAACGAACCAATTAAACACTTCTACCTTCCTAAGTAACAGCAGTGACTGATATCGCGCGCATCCCAATAAATTGTTGTGAGTATCCCGATTGGCCTCCTTTGGCTTTGCTTTGTGACGACAAGTGCACTGTATAGACTTTTCTTTGCTCTTTGGTGGGTTTTAGTGATCTCGTATGTTGTCCACGGTTACGGAATAGATAAAAAACTCGTTCAGATTGTGATTGAACATTGCCAAAGCAAATTGACTGAGTTTTAGTAAACATTTCCCAATATCGATCTGTAAGTTAACTTCAGTTTTCAGCAAATTTTAACTTTATTTGCAACCTGACTCTTCTGCCGCAATAATAAATTGACACCGATTGGCATTTTTGGCAATTTCCCCATGGGGAAATTTTCACTAGTACAGGTTCTCTCCAGTAGGGATGTAGATTAATTTTATGCCTCGATTGTAATATTCCTCGTCTGTCTTGTCATTTAGTAGTTCTACTTTTTGTGGACCATCTTAATGTTTTTTAACGCAATGTATATGTAAGTACATACAATTTCCACTTGCACCATTCAATTTCCCTGGTAAGTGCAATATTTGTGTTTAAACAATAAACGTCGCTCTTAAAAGTTCAACTGGAGCGAAATGACAAGTGCTCGAGTGTCTCATATCCGCATTGCACACGTTGCCTGCATAAAATCTGGTCATGCGTATTCAGTCATCAAATTCCTCGGTGCCAACCTTGCGCACCACTATGATAAACATTTACCCACATAATCCTAGCTGCACATGAAGCGCCACGTCCAATTTCCGATATCACATCAAAGCCAGGCGTGCGAAATGTTTCACTTTGGTCAGTGAGTGGTTTGTGTATGTAGTAGTTAGTTTAGTTGGCAATACCTAAGTATGTATTGCGTAATATCACAAAAGGAAATTTTCGTTCTGGTTCTGGTTAGACAAGTAAACATTCTTGAACCTTTTAACCCCACAATGCGTGTCCACTCAAATGCATCTACTTATATATACGCACTTGTTTTTCTCTCAGCTGGCTCTAAAGACAGACAACGCATTGTTGTGTTGCGGCGCTTTGAAGTGGTTTTGACTATGTGCTTTTGCCCGCAATCTCACATTTCCAGCATTTTTTAGAATACTTGGAGTAAATTTTTACGCACACAATCATGATTCTCTCATCCATAGCTTAATACAAATGAATTCTCCGTGGCTGGTGACACCAGCGCATCTGCATTTGTGTGATAAGACATCCTTAAACAATACACTTAGTTCACTTCACGCACAGGAAACTGGTAGTTAAATTCAATAGCAGTTTGCTTGCCATCTTTCCATTACCCCTATCCTCTCATTGAATTGTTATGAATATGTGAATTTGTTACAAGGGTCGATCAATAAGTACCTGGATGAGTAACGGAGACTAAAGTTTTCTCGGCGTTTATGTGGCTCCATTCACTCCTCTCTTGCGAAAATCTCAAAACAAGTTTCTGTTTTGGGTTTGAGCCGCATCTCTTCTCTATAATTAAAGGTAACAGTTAGAATTCGCAGGGGGCCAGGTCGGACGAGTACGGCGAATGCTATACGTGGTGAAATATCAACTTTCTTAGCCAAGTGGTGTCGTATCTGCTTAAATTTTTAATCGAATCGGTCCATTAATTCACTGTAGTATCGCTCCGTTATCGTTCTTCACAACGGAATGAACTCTTAAGGACTGAATTGACTTTTTCGCTTGTGTAAGGTGAATTGCGGAAAGATATTGTTCTTGTTGGGGTATGATAGATTTAACTGTCAAGTAAAAGCTAACCTACAAATCAGTCCGAATTGTAGCACTGCGTCATTTGACAGATAACAAACAGTAAACGATGGTCATCGTCATTCGATCTTCGTGCACTTTCTTCAGTTAGATTTTACAAATATTTCAACTCTTCTCTTAAAAACCACATGACAGATAAACTTAAAAACATGAAACAAGTTTCAAATAACTATATTTTTCTTAGAAAAGTATTAATTGCTTTCCCAATGGTAACAAAGGGGAATAGTATATGACTTGTCATAGAACTAATCTAACTTAATCGAAACGAGTTCGGATCACGCACTCGCTGAAAAACAGAATATCTCCACAATCGTTTTAGTTCCAACGACAAGCTTTTCCCGGTCATGCTAGATGTGCGCTCTGTGGAATCTGTACGAAATATGCAGATGCGGAGTAGTAACTGTCTGGCCTGACCTGGCCTGTTGGGTCCACTTTTTTGGGACAGTATTCCACGGTTTTTAAACCCGACTAGGAGCTTATGTCGGTGCCGTATTAAATAAGTTGGTGCAAAGGTGTGAATGGATCAGTCCTCTAACAATTTGATCACTTGGCTGGTTTCAGTTCTTTTCATGCATTTTTTGGACCACAACCATTTGCTTCTCCTCCCTAGTGGTGATTGGGATGCATCCATGGAATGCACCTTGTGTTGCTCTCTATTTAAGAAAGTTTAGCTAGGTATCTGCTCTTATTCAGATACAACTATTTGCGGAGCTAACCATTTGGTAATTTTTTAAGGTTAAAGTACATGAAAATCGTATCCATCCTTTGCTGAGAATCAAAACAATTCTTTGCTGAAAAGAATTCTTACATGTGCTTCAGTATTTTATTGTATTTTTTGGTTAAAACGTACCAGAAATGTCTTCCTCCAACCTATTATAAATTTTTGAATTGCCGCGGCGTTATTTTTCTCGGACTCTTTACTTTTGATTAACTCGATTATTCTTCGCGTTACTGCCACATAATATCGCTAATGAGTTTTGTGTGTAGATATGTGTGTGTATATATTTACGTAATAAAATATTTACTTACGAGACAAATATATAATGCGATTTTTATATTTTTCCAGACGACTGCATTGACCTACTCTCACTTTCACATTTCCATTATTTGCGAATAACTCTTACCCTGTTCAGAAATCTAACTTATTCTCATCTTTATGTAACCTCTGCATCGATTCAAAACGTCATACGTTACCTCAGCAACAACTCCCCTCCTCTTCGGTTAGAACTATTCACCAACTCTTAGCTACATTTTACCTACATACCAGATCCCGTCACAACTGGTTGGTAGCTTCGAACTTCATTATTTACTTGTACAATCGTTATCGTTGCATTGTTGGTGCGTTGATGTGTTGTTGCTATTTAGTTACAGTGTTAGTTCGTTCATATGTTCGTTTGCCATCACCGTCGCGTCTATGTAGGTTTAGCAAGGCAACAACAGCCGCACCTCAGTCTCGTGTGCCGACGCTTCCCACGCCATTGTTTCGTTCAAATTCACGACCAGTTTTAGCGCTCGGTCGCTTTTCTATCGCAATTCCATATATTGTATGTCAGCAAGGTCATTTCCTCAAACCAATAAATGAAATTTCCTTTACGGTAGCTTGAAAGGGGAGGAGTGAGGGGAAAAACTTCTTTTTTCTACTACAAATTATACAAATTACTTACATGGATGAAGTGGCAGGTGAGATGCGACCTCATAACTAAAATTTGAGCGTTTATTGCAGCGCACGTACTTTACAACCGTCGTCGCCAAACATTTGTCCATAAATATCCATAAACCTCCTACGCTCAACGCTTATGTAAACCGAAGTCACATGTTTCAGTGGTTGAAGTGAGGTGAAAAAAAAATAGTTGTACTTTTGTGGCTTAACACGCCATAGGAGTGGTGGTGCTTTGGCTGGTTGGCGCCCTTTTGATAATTTTTTGTTTTTTTGTCATATTAATTTTTCAGTGTGTCATTGGTACATGGCTGCATATTTGGGCGAGTGTAGTATTTGTTTTGGCACTTTTTACCGTCTAGTTGGTTGCCCATGGTTACACTTTCCTGCTCCGCGAAAGCATTTCCTATTGGTATCATTCATTTGGTTTGTACTTTACCGGCTTCCTTGTGGTTTTTGGCTTGTGAGTCGCAGCGAAATCCTGTATATCTATGTTTGAGTGGGAAAGTTTCTACACATGGTAACAATACCAAATACAAAATGAATGCAAAAGCACACACGCTCAATAATTTTACGAGTATTTTATTGAATTTATTTTTGTGTCATAAAATAATTTGGAATCAGTTGGTCAGCAGATTTGCTTTGGCATTCGATGGAAGTTTACTTGAGAAATTTTAAACGAAGAAGAAAAGAAAATGTTGATTCAATAGGAGTATTGATTTTTGGTAATAAAATATGTATGCATGCATGTGTATTATTTTAAATGAAATATAAAGGCGTGGAAATTGGAAGTTGACTTTAATAGTTTTGAGGTTGAAAGGGCTAAATTATTTGAATTGAATTAATTGATTTCAAAAGAAAAAAACTAATATACTCGTAAAATTTCGGTAAATCGTTGTCAGATTTGCATCTTAAAATGTATTTAAGTGAAAAAATCACGAAAAATTTTAAGTCTTAATTTCTGAATTTTTAGAGCTTGAATATTTTTCTTAAACATTTTTATACTTTTTCTTACTTTACTTTGAAAATTACACACTCAAAGTATTGTCGTGGAAAAAATGTCTGATGTACTTTTATTTTTGATTCTTGGCACAGCCCCTCTCGATACCGAAAACTTTAAAAGCGCTTTTCTCGAAGCTACATTTTTCAAGTAATTTTTATGAATCAATGAAAAGAGAGCTTAGAACTTCTATTTTAAGATCTGTATGTGTTCCGCTGGACTCATAACTCGAATAAATCTTGACCAGAAATTTTCTCTGTAAACTGTTTATTATGCTGTTTTTGTTTTTTTGAATCGATGTCTCAGAAAAAAAAACTTACATACTTTTATCGCCATAACTTAAAAATTTCTGGTGCAATTAGTCTGGCGCGCCTTTGAAAAAGCCTTCGTCGAAGAAAAGATAGCTTTGCAGTCGCCAATTCGTTTTATATTCATTTGAAATAAATTATTTATAAAGGATATTTTTCAAAATTTCTATTTATTTTATTTTTTTCTGAAAAACATGCCCAAAACATTCATATCTTTTCGTCTCTACAGTGGGCTAACACTTAAATATATTACTTATTGCAGGTTTTGTCGGCTTTAAATAAATAATTAGCGCGTACACTTCTTTTAGGTATTTCGCTCCTTCTCCTATTTGTGTCGTGCGTCCTGATGTTGTTTCACAAATGGAGGGACCTACAGTTTTAAGCCGACTCCGAACGGCAAACCTTTTCTTATGAGGAGTTTTTTCATGACAGAAATACACCCAAAGGTTTGTCATTGTCTGGTTTTCGGCCATCGGCTTGTCGCCTATTTATCAGATCACTTTATACGGATGAGGTAGGTCACTATATGAACAAGAGAAATAAAAAATAGAAAAAATATGTATTCTGCTTCGTAACTTATGGAGGTCCATGTAATTGGCTCTGCCCAAATTAATTTGCTTTGTTAATTATTAAAAAAGCGAATTTTTGGTAACTTTGGAAATCACAATTTACTTTATGCCAAGAGTAACATCGGCGCTAAGTTTCTTTAAAATATCTATCTCAAATTTAATTTCGGTTGTTCATTAAAAAGACAGAGAGAAGCTCATAAATGGGCCATTCCCATCGTTATTCGCGGTTCTCATCGGACTTCAATAATTTTCAAAGCTATGCTTGATAAGGTCAACTGCAAACCGCATACCAAATTTGGTGGATTTTGATAAAGCTTAATATCTATACTCGAAAGTAGTTTATGTTTTCAAAATTTTTGAACAATTATTTTTCCGTGATTTTTCTGTATATACATTTTTTTTATATCGTAGTTATTAAGTTTTTAAAATTGCTGTTATGGGACTGGTTATTTCCCGATTTTGCTCATTTTTAATATGAAACTTAGCCCAAGAATAACGCACGTATGTATGTACGTAGCAAAACTAACCACACTAACAGATATTGCTAAATTGATTTTTCTAGTAATTCTGAATATTTTGGTATACCATAAATATGTAGTTTTACAGGTACAATATCTATATCGGTTCCGCATTCTGTCACAAATAATCGTTTTGTGAAGGGAATTTAAATACCGTTGAATCCTACTGCTCTCTTTATGTTATTACCGAGCTCAGACTGGCTATGCTGAAATATATGGTACCTATTAAGCTGGATTCTAGAAAACAAGATCTGTTCCGCTGAAGAAATACCATTTACTGGCCGCTCGAGTGCTTTGACAAGAAACGATGTCAAGCTGATGGCTCTATTATCCTTAGTATATATATATAAATAGCTTTTCTCCTATCATGACTTTGGAGCGTTATATAATATTGTCTATTAGCTTAATATAATATGTCCTTACATTTGACAGTGGGCTTAGTAGCATACAATAGATAGACACATAATAATAGACAATAGCATAGATTTGACGTGTGAAGCTAGCAATCTAGTCAAGTATCTCGATTGTCAGGTATAATTGTGCAAAAAAATGTATTTGAAAATCACTTTATTGCCATATTCTTATGAGTTTTACGCTTGTAAGCAATGCCAATTATGTGATATTTTCAACTCACGCGAAAAAGTGACAGCAATTCGTGATGCAGGATGCGGTGGTGAAAGTATTGTATACAAGGATATTCGGCTGTTGCCCACTTGGTTTTTTGGATGGTTCCAAACTGAAATAAAATGAAACAAGGTTACATCATAACCTGTCAAGTTTATCAAAACTAGCTTTCAGATTATAAAATAATGAAATTAAAAACCAGTTTAGCATAAAATAAGTCTTTTTGTTATTACGTATTTTTAGGTGTAAATGAAACTTATTTCCATTTTTTCGGCGATTTAAGTTTATGCTGCAAATAATCGCTCTGTGCCTTAACAAATGCCCATTTCAGCATTAGCAATTTTTAGTGGCCATATTATTTTCAATTCGCGCTTATTTCAGAGTATTTATTTTTTATTTTTATATAAAAGTCCCACTTGACTCTTTATTTGCTTAAAAGTCTGTAAACAAAGCATTCCATTGTAATAATTTTATTGCGTTCCTCATTGCGCACATGCACAATTACCAGCGTAAGCATTAAAAAAGTTTCAAGCGCTTTAGAAATGAAATTATTTTTCAAGTCAAACAAGAAATTGTAACAATTTGTAAGTGTACTGTGTAAAAAATTCTATTTTATTTCGAACTACTGCTAACATTTAAAGGATCATGAAAAAGAAAAAATCACGCTCAAGCACCTAAAAGTAGGCCGTTGCTGTTGCCGTCGGTGCTGAAACGCTGAACTGCTGACCTGCACTAACCCAATTGTGTACCCCGATTTGCGGCGCTTTACACTTGTATGTAGTGTATGCTTGTGTATGTAGTAATTTCATGTGATTTCTTTTCATGAACGCTTGCTACACACATTGTTGTAGCTGCTATTGATTTTGTTTTACTTAATTTTTTCAAACCACTGCTCGTGTATTATCCATGACTATCTGCTCCATATTAATAGTTTAGCACGGATTGCGGTTAGCGGCAGCAGGGCGTGTACATGTACCACAGAGCGCTTGAAGCGCGCAGTGTGGGGCACTGTGTAGTTGTCCTGAAGTTTTGCACTGGCTTAGTTTTTAGTTGTTGCCATGTTCGCTAGTTCGCCATTTCGCTTTGTTCTGCGCCGTGTTATTTAGTGAACCAGTGTTTGTTCATACCTGCGCAAAACAATTGCTGAACTCTCTTTTTGTATTTGTTTTATTTTACTTTAATCAAGGTGCTAATTAGCACACAGCACAACTCAGCGCTCAATTTTTGTATTTGCACTTGTAATACCCCAACTGACGTGCTTAGTTGTGGCTGTTGGAGGCTGTTTGGAGAATTGTTGAGTTACTCAAAATATTTGAACGGTTTGCAAAGAGCACAAATTTGCATGTGGTTGTGGGTGTATGAGAGTACTTCACTGTTTTTGGCATGCAATGCTCGTTGATTGGCTTTGGCACTTCAAACTAGCAACTCTCGATTGAGTAATTTGCAGTTGGTCCGTTTTTTACCGATTCTGACCTATTACACATAGTTCGTAATATGCAAAAACAAATAAAATTCCTCATACTTTTTGAACTTTTTTTATTTGATCTCCTTACTCTTATGATAGATATTATGAATACGAAAAAATCTGCACTTTTAATTTGACAAACTGCCACTGATTTTGAATTGCTCATTTCATATGCTCTTCAGCGCACAAGCGGACCAAAGGCGCAGCTGGCCTATGCCTTCTGCTACAATTACCTATGTTTCCATGCCCCACTTGCCTGTTTGCTTTCATTTAACGCCTTCATTTTTCTGCCCGATGATTATTTTCAATTAGTTTTTTAGCTGCTGCTCTAAATATCCCAGCGCTATAGAAAAAAGTCGTAAAATAGCAAAAACACTTGTTATGTAGCTGAGTGGTGACCAGCACATGCCCAACTGGAAAAATTGGCACACTGAATTTTTTCCAATGCAGTAAACAATACAAGAAAAATAGTGCATCGACACGACTCTAGCATTGATATGAAATTTGTTTGAGGAAGGGTAGAGATTTTCAAATCAGAATTGCTATTATCAGGGATAGTGATAATTGTAAGTTGGAAAATGTTATTATTATTGTAAAAATTATTTAATATTATTCTTTTTTGGTTTTTTTTTTCTAATCCCAGGTTAGAAATTATTGTTTACTTTTTTAATCAAGAATATGAGTTTTTATTATTATTGTATTTATATTCTCTTATAAATGTTTAATATGCTTTCAATTTTGATTTTCTATATTATTGAATATTTTTTCTACTATGTTGGCCATCGCTAAAAATGAGCTGAAGGCTTTGACAGCCATGCTTCCCTTAAAATAGGGTAATTATTATATTTTGTTCTTATAATAAATAAAACTTAGTTCCATAAATTTCACCTTTTCGTTATGTAGACCGCCACTTAAAAACGAATTTTTAATAAGAATAAAACAAAACTCAAAATGTCAAACCAGGATTCTTTGGAAACCTTATTTTCCTAGAAATTCAGAAAATCTTCCACTAGAAACATAAAACTCAGAAAATAATCAACATTCTGGATCAAAAAACAAAAATAAATCATGGAATGAATAAAAATTATAAAACAATCATTACTCACAAGCAAAAAATTAGAAAGAAAATTGATTATTACTCTTGAAGATAATGAAAAAATATAAAAAATAATTAATTATACATCGCAAACAATAAAAAAATTAAATTGAAAGATAATCACTATTCTTAACTGAATCAATAAAATTAACTCTAAATACTTACTTGCGAGAAAAAAATACTTATACTTATATACAAAAAAATTAAGTCGCAATAAAAAAACTACTAAGTATAATTTCATATAAATAAATAAATATATTTACAAAATCAAGTAATAACCTTATTCGTAATGTTTGTTCGCAACCCCAAGGGCAGCACGTGACTAATGTGATTGTACGGAACCACTGACCTCAAGCTTATACTAACGTACCGAACTTACCATTAGCAATCAGTTCGCTTACCTAGTTTTAGTTTCAAGAGCTACAAAGGAGAAAAACCTTCATAACTATCAGAAGGGCAGTAAAAAGCGCAACGGACGACCTCACTACAGTATGGTAGCTAATAAAATCTTAGGATTCACACTTCTTCGACTATATGTATATTTTTTACTATATAATTGGATTTTACAGCCTTTATTGGTGTTTGGTCGAGCTCCTCCTCCAATTTGTGGTGTGCGTCTTGATGGTGATCCACAACTCGCCTCCGAATGGCAGAACGAAAATGTCAGACAAGCATATTGGGCGTATGCGGCTATTTTCAGTTATTACTTCCTTTTTTTGCCATCATTGGAGCGTTATGGCAAACAAGAAAAATGTAGTGGCATTTCACTCTATATTAATTGAAATGACTCACCTATTGTTTGCAGGGGTTTTTTTCAATAGATCGAGGTAAAATTAACGAGCAGATATACGAGGAGTGTTTAATAGCCACATAGTGAGATTGACGCCGAAAATATTTTATTTTGGTTTCATTCCCGCATTTGTAAATATTTACTTACTTATAATCAACGTCAATATACTTACATCCCTCCACTATCCTTACAACTAGTACATGGGAATCTTCAATTGTTCTTGAACTATTTTCTTCTGTTAGCTCCCTCAAGTGGGGTGCCGCCTTCTCTTTAATGGTTAACACGGACTCAATTCTTGGCAGTTTTGCGATTTTCATGCGGACTCCACCTTAGAAAACAAAAAAAAAAATTACATCGGTTAAGAGCCAATGAAAAAGGCAGATAGTCTAACAGTTGGACGCTGCACTTGCCTGGAAACCTTCTGACAGACAATGCGAAATGAGCCGACGTAGAGGACTTATGACTTGTCCTTCTACAATTTGTTTTGTTTTTTTTTTCCTTTTTCTTTGACGGAGCTCAGCAGGAACGTGAGGATAGTAATGTTGAGCAATCGTTTGACCTTAAGCAACTGACATCATCTTGTTACCATAGCCATACCATAGCATGGAACGCATCAAGTATGATTTGTTTTTTGGGTGTTGTAAGCTGTGCTGTCTCTGTGACAAAAAATCCTATCAACTATCGCCGCCATTAACTAAAGAAAACAATTTCTTGCTGGAAAGTAAATAATAAATAAGTATATTTGTAAGTATATATATAAGTATATACTCGTAAACAGTATGTAAGTATGTGTGTACGGTTTCGCACCACTCGAAAACTTTTTGTGTACTCATCAGTGAAAAAGTTGAAAATGCTGCGTAGTTGTTTGCCTGCTTGCAAGCCTACACCGTAGAACCTCGTACCACTCACCGCCAGCCGCCCGTTCAAGCCTCCTGATTCCTGCCAGAACCTCCCAGTCTCCATTAGTTATGAAACAATTTTTCATTTTATTAATATTTCTCTCTTAACATAGCACGCAAATGCTTTTCTGTACGTACTCTTGTTCATATACATATGTATGTATATACCTACACACATACATATATATGTAAATAAATAGAAAATGTGGGTTATTACGAACATTTATAAAAGGTTACTGCTGTTAGGGTTGACGTTGTGCAGAGATGAGTCTCTGGAGCCTCAGTCGTGCGTCTCCTTGAAGTCACGCAAGACACTGGCATCATTGCGGAAAGAAGATGAGCAGCTTCAAAAGCAAATTGTTGAAAGAAATGTTCTTTTGGTTATCTAGTGAAAGGTATTCTGTGAATCTGCACTTTTATCTCTTCACTTGAATAAATTTTGTAATTTTTTAATTTTTTTTGCATTTTACTATTTCTTCTCTTAATTAAGAGGGCACACATTAAGACTCTCACACACTTTAGATCATCCTACGTTTTCCTGTAAATTTGTCAATTAAATAATAAAGCTTGCGTGAAATGTGTTCGCATCGCTTACTTTGAGAGTTTCGTTTCGCTTTAATGTACATACTAAGCTGAGTCGTCTTTAATTTTTATAATAATATTTGTTGCATACAGAATAATTTGATTATAATAAATAATACTTATTCTCTATCACGGGGTGGAGGTCTTTCAAGCCTACCTTTTTTTAAATGAATGTAAGTAAACAATCGTCACACCTCTTTTTAAAAGCGGAAGAAAAAATGATGTTCGCAATTATAGGCCACTTTCCAAATCATCAATCATCTGTAAACTGTTTGAATGAATTTTATTAGTGAAAAATAATTATTTTTTGGTTTAGTCTTTAATTAACCCAAACCAACATGGCTTTCTAATTGGCCACTCTACAGCTACTAATCTTGCTGTTTTTAATGAAATCTGTATGCCATCGTTTTCCAAAGGAGTCCAAGTTGATTGCATTTACTCTGACTTCTCTAAAGCATTTGACAAAGTGTCGCACAAGAATCTGGGTTTTCACTCCACCTTTTTGCAGCGGCTTAAGTCATATTTGACGGACAGACGGTGCGTGGTAAAAATTGATGGAGAGTTATCGAACCATTTTGATGCTACTTCAGGTGTCTCCCAAAGGAACTACTTTGAACTATCTTTTTCTCTTCTATCTTTCTTTCTATATTCCATCTATCTTTCTCTTCGTGGATAATTTAAAAACTTGCCCACCTGTTAAGGCCTCAGTGGATGCTCAGAAGCTTCAATTCGGCTTGAACAATCTTCATCGATACTTCATGAAGTCGTGTCTGTCTTTGAATATTAAAAAATGTTTGCACTTAGTCCGTCAGTACATATAATATTTAACACATCCTACATTTAGTATTTCTAATACTGTCCTACAAGCTGTAACAGAGTTTAGGGCTCTTGGAGTTTTATTCGATACAAAATTTACTTTACATAGTCACGTCAATTTTATTCTTTAAAAATCGTACTTAATTCTGGCGTCATTCGTCGCAATGTATCTGAATTTTCGGATCCGGCGGCCGCCGTAGCCGAATGGGTTGGTGCGTGATTACCATTCGCAATTCATAGAGAGAACGTAGGTTCGAATCTCGGTTAAACACCAAAATTAAGAAAAAGTTTTTGCTTCTCGGCAGGCAATGGCAAACCTCCGAGTGTATTTCTGCCATGAAAAAGCTCCTCATAAAAATATCTGTCGTTCGGAGTCGGCTTGAAACTCTAGGTCCCTCTATTTGTGGAACAACACTAAGCCGCACGCCACAAATAGGAGGAAGAGCTCGGCCAAACACCCAAAAAAGAGTGTACGCGCCAATTATATATGCATATTCCCATATATACTGTTTATCGCACTTGTTCGTGGTCACTTAGAGTACGCAGTTATCATTTAGAGACCTTATTACCAGCTTTCGATAAATAGAATAGGACGTTCAAAAAATATAAGCAGGCATTACGTTCCCTGCAATTTGAGGTCCCTGTTTTATCCTATAATTCTCGGCTAAAGCTAATTAATTGGAATCTCTAGAAAAGAGAAGTCCTTTTACTTTCGATTATTTTCAGTTTTGTTAATGGCACCATCAACTGTCCAGATCTCCTAGAGCGGATAAGAATTAATGTTCCACAAAGAAGTCTTCATAATGTTTACCCTTTGTATGGGGGAAAACTTAAATACTAAATTTGCGAGTAATTTACCCGTTGCTTGCGTACTTAGAGACTAGAATTTATTATCCCATTCCAGCCGGTTTGATTACGCTTTATCTAAATTGAATTTTGTAAAAATTATAAATTAAATTACTTAATATTGTTTTTATATTGATTGCTAATATTTTAGTTGCCTAATTTGGCGTGTTTTTCTTTAGATTTTTGTCTAGTCTGTAAGGTAATTTGTACTGTAGATTAATAAAATCATTTTATTATTTAAATTAAATTATAAATATTAAAATAAATAAATTTGAAAAAAAATGTTGTAGCTCTTATAAAACTTAGTTATGTAAATGAAAATTATTCCATTTTCTACCACGACAAATGAGGTGTGGCTTTAAATAACGAGAAATAATAGTTATTCACGTCGCAGTGACCGCCAACTGTTGTGAATCCTTCTCGCTTCTGCAAATGAATTAGTGGGGGAGGATTGCCGCACACCACTGAAATACAGCTGAAGAAGGTGTTATGAAAGTGGTAGAGTTTCTGTATAGTGTCAAAGCGATAGTTCCATTTTTACATCCGCGTAGTGGTCCCGAAGGGCATTGTAAATTTGTTCACATAGCGATTGAATGTAATATAGCAGCGTAAAATAATCGAGGTAGATATAAATGTGTATAAATATATATACATAAGTACTGAAATGCTCGGAATAGAGGGGGAAGTTCATATAGCCATGTCTGTCCATTTGCGCGGCTATCCGGGCGTGCGATAATTAGAGCAAGAATTGACAAAATTTAATAAAACTTGAAAATTTCGTATCCAAGGTAGGTTGGTATTGAAAATGGGCGAAATCGACGAATAACCCCAATTATTTTCAAAAAACCAAAAAAAAAAAAAACGTGATATCTCTGTTGTTAAATATAGAAAAATTATCCAAAAACGGAAATTAAAAAAAAAAAGCTTGGAAAATGGCCGACGCCAAACTCATTGCTGGCTTATCGCGATAACGACTGAATAAAACTCGCTCCCTACCTTATTTAGATGCGACATACATACATAAAGAGTATTCAAATCGGGGAAAACCACCTCCCCTTTTTTGTTTGTAAAGCTTAATTTTTCTTTTCGTCCGTCTGATTTTACAAGTTATAACTCGAGAAAAACTCTAGACATTTTTGCGAAACACAGCAAGGATATTTGCCTTAAGAAGGGGATAATTTTGTGGGGGTCAATTTGTCAATAAGACCCACATGCTATATAACGGTAATTTTCAAAAAACGTGATTTCGCTGTAATAAATGAAGTTAAATTACTAAAAGTTGGTATAAATCGTAGACCCCCCAAAAGCAATGCGACGCAAATGAATGTATGCAAAATAGGCAGTGCCATATGACCACTTTTGGATAGCAGCGGGTATTTTAATAAAGAATGAATCAAATTCGCCGAAATCGGAATTTGTTTGATTCCTTTGGGCCAATGTCGCTTCATTTTGTATGAAAAATGTGAAGCATAATGAATAAATTTTCTATTTTGTATGTATTTATATTTCAATGTATTCTGATTTAATTTCTATAAATATGTATTCAGACTTTTCTTATTTCTCCATTTTTATGAATTACTTAAATTTGTTTTTTGTGGGTTTTGCCAGGGACTGATGCGCGTAAATAGGTAGTCCAAATTAAATTTGACTAAAATATGCGTGGGTACATAAAGTTCGGTTCGGACCGAATGTGCCTTACTTGCTTGTTTTACATAAAACTTCCTTATATCGCTTCCAGTTACATCACATACATATAAGTACATATATATGTATATACATGTATATATATAATCATATATTATTATATACATATATTACGTAACCACCCCTCTAAGGATATTTGACTAATTTCTGGGCCTTTTATAGGAAATAATTTGGCGTGAGTATTTAAATGACTCACTAAAAAATACTTGGATACCTTGTTTTTCAAGAACATTTTCCTCGTCGGAAGGCCTTAAATCCCTATTGGAAAGCCTGTTGGTCAACCTTAAATCAAACAACTAATGGCTCACAATCGCACTCACAGTTGATCTACATAGATTCAAGGCAAATTAATTAGAGGATGACTCATCTCTCATCACGAACAATTATATATACATATATACATATATACCTATATTCCTCCTATAGGAGGAACAATGAACAGCTGTTCTATTGTACGTATGTTTGCATGTAAAATGTAGAAATAGCGTCGTTTTTACAGTTGTTTATCCACGCCTAGAGCCATGCTTGTGTGTTGGTATAGTATGTACTCGTACAAGTATGTATGTATGTATTTGTGACTCGTATTGTTTGAACTCGTAACTCGTATAGGATTGAAGCTGCTGATGAAGATCACGTTGTCCAAGTCAACATGAACCGTTAGTATTGTTGTTTCTTTTCGTACTACGTCGCATTATTATCTGTAAATACATTTTAAAGATTTTCCACCATTTGCCAGTCTAACAATTTATTGTTTATGTACATATGTATGTATGTATGTATGTACATATTTATGATTTGCTATTTCGTAAGACGACACAGGTATGGACGCCTTTATTTTCCGATGCAATGAAAAGTGCTTTTATTTATGTGTATTTGTAATTTGAAATGCTCTGCATTATCAGTATCTTTGAGGTTTGATAAGATAAAGCTATTGCTCTGCTATGAGTTTATTTAATTTAAAAATTGTACGTTGGCGGCTTGTGATAACAGCGTATGGCTCAAAAAGTATTTATAGCAAAAAGGAAATTTTTAAATTTAATAACAGAAAACAAGTGATATCTTTTGCTATGGAAAATGTCTGTTTTTGATTTTTCATTGTCAATTGAGTTTGCCGTTGGCATATCCAATTTATAAGAGTCGCATATGGCACTTGACAATGTTTAGCTTTGTTCAGAATTAAATTTTCAACATACACACATACATATGTATATGCACCTTCTATTCCAAAAAATATCAAACTTTGTTGGTATGGTACTTAACAATTTTTAGTTTTGATCAGAATTCAATTTTCAAATACCCTCTATTCCAGAAAAACTGAACTTTTAACTAATAAAAACTAGCAGTATATGATTTCTGAAAAATATTTGTTATTAATCGATATATGTATATGTATATATATGTGCATATAATTGGCGCATACACCCATTTCGGGTGTTTGGCGAGGGACTATTTGTGGCGTGCGCCTTGATGTGGTTCCACAACTGGAAGGACCTACAGTTTCTAGTCGACTCTGAACGGCAGATATTTTTTCTGAGGAGCTTTTTCGTAGGAGAAATAGTCTCGGAGGTTTGTCCTTGCTTGCCGAGGGGTGACCGCTATTAGAAAAAACTTTTTTTTCATTTAGGCCTTTCACCGAGATTCGAACCTACGTTCTCTCTGAATTCAGAATATTAGTCTCGCACCAACCCATTCGGCTACGGCTATCTATATATATATTTCGGAATGTTGGTTACGCTGAATGTCTTAAATCTATCCTGCATGCTTACCTTTCATCGTCAAATGCACCACTGCTGATAGGTAACAGTCACAGGATGTGAAATTACATGAATACGGCGAATGTTGTACTAAAATTATTGCATTTTTATCAGAAATTAGTTAAGCATTATCGTTATCTGTCAGCTTTTGTGACACAAATCTTGAATTGAGCTTGCGAAGATACATATAAATCCCTGGTGTCTGAGGACCCCAATAAACATTTAAATTATTTTGTTCGCATTATTTTTAATTTTAAATGAAATTACGCACTTTATCGATATTTAAAGAACTTTTGCCACTCATAAATTTGCGTGGCGGAAAAGCAACTATCGCTAAATGTTGCTCGAAAGCTTTAAAAAAAAAATACCAAGTTCAACCGCAGTTCCTAACTTGATGCTTTAAGCACTAGATTTTGCGCTTTTTGAAAATTAAAACGCCAAAAAAATTGTTTAGTTTTTATGTAAAAATGTTACAGATTTGATAAATCGGCTCTTGTCTTTGCCATACTCAAATGTCAAAGTTGAGCGCGTTTTCAGCGCGAATTTCGTAACCGTTTTCCCTTCCTTCAGTAAATGCATTGGCTGAATTAAAAAGATAAAATTGTTGTTGCGACCATTATACATAACATATCAGATGATCTAAATTGTCGCATCGATGGTAAACACGTTTATTAAAATTAAAATATGGCTTGAAGTTAACTTTATGACCACAAGTTCAAAATTAGGACGAAATAAACTTTTAAATCTCTTTCTGATATAATTTAATTGTTTGTTTTTAATTTTGTTAAATGCGAGCTTTGAACTTTCGAAATTTTATGCTTTCCCATGAAACGCGTTTTTTCAAACGTCGGAGGTTTTTGAAACTCAGTTGGGAATGTAGGTTTTTGAAGAGTTGGTAACACTAATTTCAACACATAACTAAACCACAATATTTGTTTCAAACTAATTTCCCGACCACTATGCAAAACATTCTAACAAAGATGGCAAATTGCTTAAGTTTTTGACTTCCAAATATTAACTTCTTTCAAAGTATGGCAACGCTGAACTAGTATTCAAATCCAATTCAAAAATTTTCTAACAGATTGATCCACTAGATTTTTTTATATATTAAAAGTATTATATTTTACCTGTAAAGTACTTCGTAATAACTTTTATTGGCTATATTATGTTTTTGAAAGCAAAGCATACTTACAAACATATCCATGCCTAAGCATATTGACATAATAAGTAAAAACTGGTTTCTGTTTATGTTTTGGTATTTATTTAACGCGTCATAATCAGAATTCGGGCTTGTACTAAATTTAGTGCGGAATAAAAATTAAATAGTTATTTGTGAAAAAAACCCATACAAAATTGCGCTAATATTTTACCCTAGCGTATCAGATCACAAGTCTATTGATGCTTCACATCAAAGTTGTTGTAAGCTAATGAAAAAATATACAAGGTGGCGCACAATTAATCATCATTTTGGGTTTTGATATCTTGTCTATCCTATTCGGATTCTACATAATATTATGAGATAAGTCTATGTACACATCTGAAGTGCGAGCTTTCCAAATTTTAAAAGAAACTATCTTTAAATAATACGTAAATATAGAGGCAGTTATGAAGATAGAAAAGTGGAATGTGAAAAAGATCTAAAACCAAAAAGGTTATAAAGATTTTTGTTAGGTGTAAAAAAAAATCGATGATTCGAAATATATGCAAACAATTTTATTCCGTCTGCAAGTTATACTTTAATTTACAAATAATAAAATTACAGGAAGTCTTTTTCCTACTACAATATTAGAAAAATTACAGATAATTTGCTTTGTAGTGCCATAACGTAAAAAAAAAATTGATATCAAAATTTGCAAAAATAAATTTGTATTAAAAAGAAGTAACATTCATTGTATTTAAATAAGTACTAAACTGCAGTACTTCGTTTTGATTAAATATAGTTCCTTTAAAAACTTTAAGGCCGAGAAGATGACTTTAGAGTTACGCTCTGGTGGACATTTTTTCTTACAGTTTTATATAGAATCGTAATTAGCTAGGAATGATGTCGAGAAAAAAATGAATCGCCGTAATGTGCATGTATCTATGCAATTTCTATGAATGTCTGTACGATGTCCGCTCATCACTACAAAACGACAACACCAAATGACGTAAAAATGTTTATACATTCATATTTTCACCCAATGAAGGTTATAGCCATGTTTTTATGATGGAACTCCCATCCCACAGCCCCAAGGCCGCGCCACCACTCTCATTCGTCACTAATAATCGAATATTTGCTTAAATTTAATCTAAAAAATCTTAGTTTTTCCTATTCCCACTATTTATACTCGTAGCACACTCTAGACTTCATAATCCGCGTAAGCTGTTCAACTATGACCCAAATGCAAAGTTCAAAAACGGTTTGGGATAGAAAATTAATAAAAATAATTTTGCTTAATATTTTTCTGATTGGTTGTTTAGATTTTATTCAATGAGGCATAGCATTAAAAAATTATTTTCTATGAAATTATTGTTTGTAATTCTTTTATATACATATCCTAAATCCCTTAAAACTATTGCTACGCGAGCGGGGCCGCGGGTTAAAGCTAGTCTTCTATAAAATATCTTTACCAAGTTCTGTCAAATTGGATATGCTAATCCATTTAAGCTTTTCAAGTAATGAACAAAACAAATGCGTCATATTTTAGCTTAATGGACGCCGAGTATGAAAAGTTGCAGACTTCTCCGTATTTGTTTTTTATTATCTATTACCTGCTCCTAATTAAAGCTAATTTGTTACTTATTTTCTTCCATATACATAGTATGTGTGTATATGTATATAAATCATCTCCTGTATTGTTGTAGTTATTGGATAATAGTGTTGAACAAATTACATAGATTTATGTATTAATTGTAAGATTTAAGAGGTGGAAATTATTTTACTAATCAGTTAGTTAGTTAGTTTTATAATTCGTGACTATGGAATGTATGAAATATAATAATATTTTGTACGTAATTATTATTTAGGGTGTCTCACTTAGATTGCTTAGTTTAAATAGTTTTATTGTAATAATAAAATAAATAAATAGCCACCTCGTGAAGTCAAGTGTTCTAACGAAGTTTTGCATGACATTTTGATAATAAAAATTATCATATTTACACCTATGTAATCTTTAAGTACAACCTTCGTATGACCTCTCAGAAGATTTCTAGTTTTGCAAATGGCGTTGTTCCTCAATGATAATTGACACTTGGGAACAAGAGAGCTGCTGTATACAAACAGACAAGCAATGGAGCTCCTAAAGTCAAAATAAAGATTTCCATAATTCAAAATCTTGTTTTTTTGTATTTAGTCAAAAAGTTATTCAAACACCTAATTGGATGATTAATTTTGCGCCACCTTGATAGTGGTGGCCCCATGCGCCATTTCTGATAGTGGAAAGCAAAAGCCGTAAAGCAGTATTATATTTTTTCACCCAGCTGTAGTCATGATAAAATGATTCGAAACCCTTTCCTAACTCAATTCGCTATTAGAGGAAAAGCAAAATGATTTTCGTTTGATTTTAACTTTTTTCACTTATGTAACTTCAAATAGTTGCAAATATAATAAAAGGAGGTTGTTTCACTTCAAATCTTTTACGGATACAGAAATTTTTAAAGCTTCATAATTTGTTGATATTGCTAGCCTCGTTGCTACATTGTTAATATTTAAAAATAAATTAAATTTCAAAAACTGTATACCGGCTTCCTCGCACTAGTACTTGCATTTTTGCTTGAAAATGCACAACTCATTTTTTTCCTATTATTATATTATTTTATAAAATTTAAATTGAGTTGGAGGTAGTTAAAAAAGTAAATTACAATTCCCAATTCCCTGGTCGCTATATTTCGATGAATATGTCATAGTACCAGCAAATGTCAAATGACTAACATGGCTGCTAATGCAGTTATATGGAAATACCTTAATTTTTGTTGTTGTTTTGTGGGTTGGAAAACTGTGCGTGGCAAGAAAACTATATTTTCGAAATGTTTCCGAAAATGTTCACCATTTTATTAATTCACGACTATAACAATTGGGTACTATGTTCAAAATTCACTGTCTCATATGAATAACTTGCCTACAAATGTAAAGATCGTAAATTCTAGGACTAAACAAATAAATAAATAGCTGCGGGCTTTCCAGGTTTATGACGCCATGGAACGTAATTTTCTATTAATTGAAAACCTTTTCATGCTAAAAGTGCACACGCAGGTTTGCCCATTGTCTATATGGCCAAGAATAACCGCTATCAGTAATCTTTTGTGAGTAATTTTGACCATCGATTGAACTTAGAACTTAGAGCCAGTATACTATGCATAAACGCACTCGCCCTTAATGTCTTCGTAAATTGCCATGCACATTAGGGTGAAGTACATTTTTCGTTTAGTGGCATAAATGCAGAAAGTTGGCTTTCTATCTAAGAAATAAGGCTGCACACCAATATTTGCCACATCGTAGGTTAAGAAGTGCCCCCGAAACCATTAATTTTTGTAAAAAGATTAAATTCAACCTTTTCATTTTTACGTTCCAAAATTTTGTAGGCAAGTACAAGTGTGCATTCATACATACAGTTGTATTAACTTTTGGCAGTTGTTAGTGTTTAAGTAGATTTATTTCAAGCAGTTTTCAGGAACATCTCTTTAATATTGTTGATATAAAGGGCCTTTCTAAAGACGCCCTTAGATGTTGTTTAAAATAAAACATGTAGAAAGTTGGATTCTTTCAGGTGTCACTATTTTTATTCAAAATACGGCTTTTGATAATTATATGTGGAAAATCAAATCATTTAAATGCAATATTCAAAGAGCAGCAGCAGCAATATTCTCAACAGAACATCCATCAAGTGACTTTCAGTGATAAGCTTGTATGGGGTTTTTTTTTATTATTTAAATTATTTTTGTTATACAAATTATTATTATTTTTACTTGCGGTTAAAACTTGTTAAAACATAAAACTTAAAATCTTTGATGTATGAAGTTTATGAATAGCTGTGTAAAATTTCGTTTTTTGCAAATTTGATTAGACTTGAGGCACCTCAAAAGGTTTTCCTAAGGAGAATATATTTTTCCATTATTGTTAATGCGTATAGAGGCAGTATTTCATTGCTATGCCATAATAAAAAAAGAAAAGAAAAAAATATATAAAAAAGTCCACTCACAATCGCTCCAACTTAGTGATATATAGAGCATCTACTTGTGCTACCTTAAAGCTTGCGTTTCGCACGTTTCTCTGCTGCATGTACTACTGTGGAATTTTAAGCGTATACACAAATGGTATTATTTTCCTCAACCTAGCTGCATTTTAATTGTCCTTGAAGCGGGTTTTTTATTTTAAAATCTCATTATTTTACCAATTCTATTGTTGCTTCTTTATTTTACTCCCATTCGTATCATCAATTACTGCATAGTTCTTGAAATTTTCTATCACTCCTTCTGCCTTTACTCGAACACTAATTCACATTTCATTCTTTCATTCCACCACTCAGTAGTATTATATTTTATCTGTACTTAGTAGTCTGGCGTTTAATGAGCTATTATTTATAGGAATTTACTTATATAAAGTAGCATTGCATTTCCTAGTTATGACTGTATATGTACGTATATCCTAGCAGCACATACACAAGCACACAAACCAATACGCCTTCTCTACTCGTATTTCGGATACTCAGGCACTATCATTAGATTTGCACACTTAAAATTTTTTTCGTTTTTGGTTTTCCACACACACACAATTGCGCTTTCGTTCATTTGTGCTTTAGATTGTGCAATTCTTATTTCATTTGTACTTTTATTTCAATTAATCCTTAATTTTTTTATAATAATTTTCCTTTTTTACTTTCTGTTTATTTTTCGATTTGTTTGATACGAACTCGAATGCCTGTCGTACTGAAAAACTGTCATTTGCGCTCGCTGACGCTATTAAATATACGAAAAAAATACAATAAATGCACTCACCACCACACGCGCTATGCAATAAACGCAATTCGGCAAATTAAAAAAAAAATTGTCTATATATATTTAAACAAAATGTAAAAATATAAATACGAAAAAAATAAAAAAATGCAAATGCAATGCAAAACTAATTGAAATAAAAATAAAATACACTACTGCCTGTCGTTTGGATTGCCTGCCTGTATGCCTGATTATCGTCTTAATGCATTTTGTAAAATAATTATAAACTATAAATTATAATGAAAAATCAAAAAAGCTCAAGCTCAAACTCAAGCTCAAGCGCCACCGCAACGCCAGGGATCACAACACGTCAGTTCAGTTACGTCTCACCCCCACACTCATCCACCAACCACTACAACCAACTACCACTCATAACACATCCACTAAGCACCAGTGCAACAACAATTACTACTACTCCATCATAATTCGATCGCTGAACGAAGAAGAAGAAACCGCAGGCATCGTTCGGTTTACCTTATTCTCGTAAGTGTTGAATTGTTGCCTCGAAGATGCCACAAGCTGAAGGTGGCTATACAGCGCTGGATAGCGCCGGCACCAATGGCCATGATGGTAGCGGTGGTGCCATCTATCAGTCCACCACAGAACCGACTGGGCCACATTCGGTTTTTGAATCGGTTAAACGCGCCATCGGTCAAGTGGTGGGCAATACGAATGGTAGTGCTCAGGATACAGATGATTTGCTCACAGCGACCAATGGGCGTCAAGCAATTATTGTTGGATCAAGGTAAGCGAAAAATGCCTGAAAAATTTTATTAAGTAGCAAAAACAAAAAAAGTGTAGATAATTGAGAAAATAAGGATTTATGTTAATTGTGTGCTTGTTTTTGTTCTTTGGTTTGCATTAGTAAATGTTTGTTTGTTCGAAAATTGTTTAATGCTTTGGGCAAAGGTAAATAAAGTAAAGAAATGGTTTAAATAAAAAAAAAATATTAAAACTAAGTGCATACATATAAATATCACATCATAAACAGCAGTTCCATTTAGGCATACGTACATATAAATAATACTCATTTGTGCTTAAAGTTAAAGAAAAATTAATATGTTGCTAAAAATGTGGTTAGGTTGAAAAGGGCTACATAAAGACTAGCTCCATCCTACTCATATATTAAATATACTACATCAAATCGCATCTCCAACTAATCTATGTGACATATCTCCTCGAGTTTTCGTAGAAATGGTTGGCCAAGCGCGCGCAGGTCTCTCTTGCCGAGTCTCCGACAATGATAAGTTCTAAGTATTATAAAGTTATAATACTGCTCGTAAATTTAGCGAAACAGTTTAAGGTCAATTAATTGATTTCACAGTATTTGATATTGATGAAACAAAAATGATATCATCTTAGAGGGCTACGACTCTGGGTAAGTGACCTAAACTAGGGGAAAACGACTTCGGAGTTCAAAAGGGCATAAAAACGAAATATAAAACAACTCTAAATCGGATGTTAAATCAATAAGATGTAGTAAAATAAATAAAAAAACATTTCCTGTATTTTTAGAAGGAGCAATGAACATTTTTTTTTATTACGCCCAAATTTTCTTGATAGAGGTTTTTTAATACAGGTGTGGAATTTTGCAATTTATTTTTTCAATCCAGTCTAGTGTATATTCAGCTCTTCTTCAGTCTCTTGATTTACAATCTGGTGCAAATAGCGCCTACTAAATTGGACCTGTGAGAATCTGAGTTTGAATAGATATTTCCGCTCGCCTATACTACAAACTCAAAACTATACAGGTTCATTTACGAAAGAAGCCTACAAGTTTGGGCCCATGAAATGCTGCCCGGCATTAAACTACTCTGCAGGTACGGATTTCTTCAAATACGCTTGTACGAGGGGTGCCTTTTATATTTCGGGAGTTGGCAACCCTGGTGTTGCAATCTGGCAACTGACAGCTGTACCGCAAAGCTTGACAGTTTTTGGCTTTTACGTACTCAGAAAGTTTTGAATTACCAGCTCTATTTGTGTTGTTTACAGTAACTTAAAAGATTCATCTCGGACCAAAAATGGAATTAAATCGTGAACATTTTCGTGCGATTATTTTTTACAACTTTCGACGTGGATTAACTCAGCAACATTGCATGGATGAACTTAATTAATTTTTTGGCGATGAAGCTCCATCAAGGACCAGTGTTTATCGATGGAATGGTGAATTCAATCGTGGTCGTAGTTCACTCTAAGACGAATTTCGTGAAGGTCGTCCAAAATCAGTTGTTGTTCCGAAAACCATTGATGCTGTGCGCGAACTGATATTGCAAGATCGTCATGTGACCTATCGTGAGATTGAGACAATCTTAGGCATTAATGGGACCAGCATACATTCAATATTGCATAAACATTTGACTGTCAAAAAAATTTGTTCGCGTTGGATCCCACACAATTTGTCAATCGTTCAAAAAAAGGCTCGTGTCGATTGGTCGAAGGAAATGCTCAAAAAATACGATCGCGGGGCTTCGAAACACGTCTATGACATCGCGTATGGCGAGTGGCAAAAGTGCTTCGACAATTGGTTCAAACGCATGCAAAAGTGTATAGATCTTCATGGAGAATATTTTGAAAAACAATAAAGTGATTTTCGATGATTAAAATTTATTTTTGTTCTCTAATCCCGACATATAAAAGGCACCCTTCGTATGCTACTTAAATACTAGTAGTTTTTCAAAGCAGGAAACTCAACTCATCTGCTAAATGCACAGGGTCCGGCACTCGAAGTGTAACCAATTAAAAAGGCCATAAATTTAGTTTGGAAAATTACCTTTTGACTTGACTAATGGCCTTGAGGCGGTCCAGAAACGAATCACAAGCTACCCGAATGTGACTTGCAGGTATTTTGGCCCACTTTCTGGCAATGGCTTTTTTCAGCGCCTCCAGACTGGTAAATCATTTAGTTTGATCCCTGCTTTCCAAAATGGCCCAAAGAAAACAATCCATTGAATTCACGTCTGGTGAATTTGAGAGCAATTGTGTGGACGTTATGAAGTTCGGAACGTTGCTTGTTAGCCATTCTTGGTTTACTCGAGCTTTGTGAGACGGTGCCGAGTCGAAACGATTGGAGGTGAAAACGATTGGAAAGCGCCCATCTGCGGTTACAGCAGCCCAAACAATTACCTGTGGCATGTGCTGCCTCCTGTGGCCAATCGATGACTCAAATTCTCATATGAACGGTCGGTCATATAAAAACTATGGTTTTGGGAGCTTACGAATTGCTGAATTTGTAAAACTTTCTCGTCGGAAAACATAAAAAAAAAAAATAAATAAATAATTGGCGCGTACACTTCTGTTAGGTGTTTGGCTGAGCTCCTCCTCCTATTTGTGGTGTGCGTCTTGATGTTGTTCCACAAATGGAGGGACCTACAGTTTCAAGCCGATTCCGAACGGCAGATATTTTTATGAGGAGCTTTTTCATGGCAGAAATACACTCGGAAGTTTGCCATTGCCTGCCGAGGGGCGACCGCTATTAGAAAAATGTTTTTATTAATTTTGCTTTCACCGAGATTCGAACCAACGACCTCTCTGTGAATTCCGAATGGTAATCACGCACCAACCCATTGGCATAAATTGTCAAAACTTGTCAATAAGCGACAATGCCATAGTTACTTAACGCACTGTAGTATGGAGGTAGATAGTACAATTTTGCTTGTAGCTCAATTTGCTTGTGTTTTATTGACAAACTCCCGGGACTGAATTGCCACACCTTTTATTTGTTTAAAATTATGTTGCTGAATTTTGTTGATTAGCATAAACTTGGTGAATTTGTTTTGTGATTTAGTTCATGGAATTTATTTCTAATAGATCATTAATAATATGCAAATTGAAGCACAAAAACCAAAAAAAAACCAATGCAATGTTTGCTGCCATTTAATTGTTTTCAAAACTATACCCACGTGCATGCATAAAAAATGCTTGCCAGTAGATTTTCCTCCTCCGTTCAAGCTGACTGTACGATTGCTGCAACACGGCACACTAAAGATGGCAAAATTTTGTTAAAGTTCAAGGCAACTGTGAGTTGGCAAATTTGTGTGAATGGGTTGCAACATGGCACCAATTGTACCCAGAGACAACCAACAATCAAACAATCAACCAGAACTAGTGCAGCCAATAAAACTGACGTTCGTTTTGAGCTAGTGAATAAATCAACATTATTGCGGCAGTGGGGGCAGGACAATTGTTGGTGCCACATGCCACATGCCGAATGCTATATTTCGAATGTGTTGCTAGAATGTGCGGCTTGTTTTATCAATACTTTGTTGCAACTTTGATGTTGTGAGCTTTTTTTCGTTGCCTGCTCTTCGTTAGCATCGTTCACTATGTTTAACCCCCCTCCCGTTGTTTGCAATGAGCATTTTTCCATTACCAATTTCCAATTTTCTTTGTATTTTATTTTATTGATATCATTTAATTTTTTGCACATTTCGTGCTGGGCGCGCAATAAGAGTTCAATTGCTATGAGAAGCATGTGGCATCAAATAAATCGCATAAAAAAGGCTGAGTGACTGTGTTAAATGACTTGGCCGATGCAGTGGTTCGTCGGTAATGGTTTGGCCTGGCCTGCAAAGTGGCAATGCTACTGGCACACATACATGCGCATGTGTTTACAAGCTACTTGCCACTGGCCGCATGTTGCCTGCTGTTTGCTCTTGATTTCATTTTTTATGCTTTTTCACACTGGTCGTTCGGTTATTGCGCTTATTTATGCCAGTTCATGCTGTTGCCGTCCCAGCACCCCACCTTTCCGCTTTTGTGCTCCCACTCTGCAATTGGTTACCCTCTTGTTTTTTTTTTTTTGTTTTTTTCCTTTTGCTGTTTTCGAGTATTTTTTACATTGCACAATTTCTCACTTGGCATTGCGCAAATCTGGCGCAGTTGGTCAATTCCATATTCCAATTTCCAACTAGCTAACGACACTTGAACGACGAGCCAGCAAGTGCACGAGTGGCAGTGCTGTTGCAATGCTGTACATATGTCACTCACTCACATTCATGCTGTTGCTGGTGAATTTACATAAATGTAATATATGCATGTCAATGTTGCCACAAGCAACTGAAATTGGAACCACTGTCATGAATAAATGGAATTATGTACTTACTTAGCACTTACAGATGTAGTCACACGTACAAGTGTGCTTGTATGTATGTATGTGTGTGTGTGTGTATTTGTGTGAGTGCTTTTGACTTTTTGACCTCTGGTTTTGGCCAACTTTTTTGTCAAAGTGCATTTACCCACATAGCGGGTCTGCTCTTGGTCCGCTATTCTGCCCATTTTATTGACATCTATTGTGACACTACCCCCTTGTTCCCGTAAGGTGGCCTTCAAATGTCGCTGTGTGAGACGTAAATTGTTACTGCGTGAGTATTACAAAATATTACATGCAAAGTATTCTTTGGTTACTACTTGGGCTCCATTACTAGCACTAACAATAATGCCATTATGGTCATTAACGAAGTTAGCCAACAGCCAGCAGCTATGAGCTATCAGCAAATTGACGAGCCAACAGCAAACGACAGTGTGTTTAATGTGTCACACATGCACAGATATAAATACCTGTTTAAATTACGCACTCTAACTTCATAAATGTTTATCACATTTTTATTGAAATTCGTTTTAACAGCTGACGTTACCTTCGATGCTACTGTAGAAAATTTCTTTACATGCCATAATTTTTATACATTCGTGCGGGCAATCGTTCATTTGATCACATTTCACGCTGACTTATGTAGGGCTATGGACATGCAAACAAATAGTTTTATATACTAAGGCATGTACATACTCGTATACATATATACCTGACCCGCTGGGAAATCTTTCATATTGTAATCCAACTGACCTAGGAGTTGGTAGCCGTGACCAGTTCGCGTTCATTAGCCCATTCTTGGTTTTTTATATTACACAAATATGTATGAATACAGGGTGACGGCTTCTAAAGGGATGAAGGCTTCTAAAGGCCGACGAAGCCCTTACGGCAATTCTGCTGCAAACTGGGGGTTTGGTTTTAGTGGAAGCGTGCCCCACATACGAGTATCATTGGTGCGACGGTTGATTAAATGGTTCTGCCTTTTTTATCCTTTGCTTTAAAAAAAAAACTGTTGCTAGGTGTAGTATAGCTATTATTATTCAACAAATGGGCAAATTAGGTTAAGTTAAGTCAGACGGGCTATCTTGAAGAAGTTATCTCAGCTTCGTAGAGATCTATTGAGATGACGAAAAAAGGGGTTTCCCCTGTTTCAATACCTGTTAGTATTTAAATCCTCTTGATATATTAGTATATTCAGACAGGCCTTCATGGATACTGCTAGATAACCCGAAAAGTTGTCTTTTAGAAATCTTTAGTGCATGTTCGAAGTGACAGCAAGTTTTAAATAGATTACACCATTTTGTAATTTTTACAACTCCTGCAGGAATATTTAAGTGGGACTCTGAACTTTGCGAGTATCGGATCAATGGTCTTACGCTCCATTTGTATTTCCGTGTGGAGTCGTGTGTTAGGTTTTTGATAGTCTGATACAGCCCACTATGCTCGTCGTTTGCACTTACTGGTAGTAGTTGTTCTATATTTTACATAAATTGATAATGCAGCCAATTTATCAGAGTGACTTCATCGCTATGACCTCGTTTCCTTATGTATTCCTTTGCCTCCTCGTTTCTGGCTTATTACTATCTATATTTTAGCAGCCAAAAAACTTTTCAAGCTAGTCGTTCCCGTCAAACAGAATGGATTATAGTCCCATAGTCAGTCTACAATTCATGCGATTTTTTTATATAGAGATATATCTTGCTTGCCATTTTTATTGCCATGCTGGTCGCGTAGATCTCGGCTTGAGAAATACTAAAATGCTCTGGAAATCAAGAAGTTTTTTTTATTGAGAACAGTTGGAAGAAAATGCCAAATCCTGTTGCAATATTCAATTTTCATCATCAGTCCGATTTGCCAATCACTTCTGTCAACAATGTGTGCATTAAAATTGTCGTTACAGCTTTTATACTCAACACACAACTGATGCAGGCATAACATTTGTCCGTCAAACGCAGCCTCTTAGACGCCCTAAACCCGAAGACCTTCTAAGTCTGAGGCTATAAACGGGCTGCAGTTCATTTGGACACTCGAGCGACTATATTTTGGAATATATTGTGTAAATATTTCACATGTATAGTAGCTAGAGTGCCTAAATGAACTTATTTTAGGTATTCCCGGAACATCGCTTTGTCTTATTATTTTCCTTTACATGAAATCACTTTCTTGGCGAGCCCCACCATCAATTAGTTTAATTCAGATGTAATCACCTTAAACATACGACTCTTTAGCCTACAGGAATCTTGTACCGTATTTCTTCGTGACAGATTGTACCATTTACTATGGCCTTCCGTACTTTTATGTACTAGTAAAGGCAATTGAGTAGTAAAGTTCTCTCTCGACGAATAAAACTAACACTTTATAAGGCTGTCATCATACCCGTCCTATTGTATGCTTGGACGATGACAACATTAGGTGAAGCGCTCGACCTTTGCACGTTGGTGACGGTGAATATAGTAGGCGATGGAACGATGAGCTGTATGAGCTTTCCGGCGACATAGACATAGTGCAGCGAATGAAGATCCATTGGCTGGGTCATGTCGTCCGAATGGATACAAACGCCCGGGCTCCGAAAAGATTCGATGTGGTACCAGCTGATAGGAGCAGATGAAAAGGAAGACCTTCTCTACGTTGAAAAGATCAGGTGGAGAAGGACTTGGCTTCACTTGGTGCTTTCAACTGGCGCCGGTTAGCACGAAACGAATGGTGTGTTTCGTTAAACTCGGCTAAAATCGCATAAGCGGTTATCATGCCAACAAGAAGAAGAAGCAGTAAATGCAGAATGGAAATGCGCAGTTTCGAAACCCCGGGCTTGAAAAACCAGTTGATATAAAAAAAATTTTTACATCTGAATTAAACTGTCTATGAATATTAAATGGTCTATGAATAAGTTCGTGCGGTTTTTTTTCGAAATTTGAATTTCGGATCATTCCCATGGCTTTTAAACGTTTGGAAATGGTTGATTGATCAACTCCCAAAGTTTTTGCAACCTCTTCTTGCGTTTGAGCCGGATCTTGATCGAGCAATTCCTCCAATTCGGTATCCAACCACTTTTAAAGCGTGCAAACCACTTCTGGCACGTTCGCTCAGCTAGAGCATGCTCACCATAAACTTCCACCAAGATACGATGACTTTCGGCTGCTTTTTTCTTCATATTAAAGAATTCCCCGCAAAAACACATTATTTGGCACGAAATTCGACATTTTCAAGTGTGGTAAAAATATTGTTGTTTACGCTTCAAATAAAAAACTTATACTGACGTTTGTGCCTTACGACAGTAGCTCTCCAATGAATGTTTGGAAATGTGGATCGATGGAATAATAATCAAGTTACGCCATCTGTTGTAAAACCGCACGAACTTATCCATAGACCATTAAAAAAGGTCACCCCTTGGCAGTTAATGGCAAACTTCTGAGTGTATAGTGAGTTGCGATGCTACAGACATGCTTTTGAGGTTATTGTAGTTGTAACAGCGTAAAACATTTCCCATAAATTTTTGGGGAATACTATTGAAGCGACAGTTCTTGGCCAGACCTAAATTGTGGTCGTTCTGGTAACGTATAATCGACTGTCGGCGTCATTAATGATGCTTGCTCGGTTATCTTCGTTTTTGAAGAAGCATGGCCCGATTTTCTCTTCGTCTCACAAAATGAGCCAAGCTTTAATATAATATAAAGCTGGTATGACTCGTTAGCTGTCAATATACCAGCATGTTTCTCTGCATTAGAAAAAAAGTCTAAAAAACGGGCTTTATAATTATTATCTTCTGAAATGTAAATTCTTCAAATCGTTAGATTTACTAAAAAGTGATGTACATTTATGTGTATCAAGTGGACATGTGCAGTATACACTTTCGAGAATATTCTAATACGGACCGGAAAAAAGTGTTGTATCTCACTCTTATCTTCAGCTTTTGCCTGTGATGTGTAGACAAATAAATCACAGACTTACTTCAATTAACACTTCCTGCCCAGCTGTTAATAGCGCCAGCCCACGCTAAGCGCTTTCATAAGTCGTTATACAAAATTTCCCAACTAATTCATACAAATAAAAGCTCTTACTCACCCATATGCCCACTTGCATGTATGAATGCATTCAGTTATATTTGTGCACTCATACCGATCCAATTTTTAGCCAGTTGTTTTTGCATGTATGTAGGCTCGAAACATTTGACCGCGATGACCGTGAATAGTGAATAAACACAAGCTTGCTTCAGTGCAGCTCAATACAGTTTCTGCTCTCTTTGTTGTTGCATCAATTAGTATACATACGTACACTCAACGTTGATAACTCGAAAATCATGTAAATTAGCTAAATTTAGCTTTTCAAACTGCTCGTTCCACTGATTTGTTCTTTGTAATTTCCACGTGCACTAATACAAACAAAGGTATTATAAAAAAAATATATTAAATAGTTTGTTAGCGCGAAATAGGGTCGCGGGAAAATGCCCTTTACTTTGCCCCGCTGCTGGCGCCATGCTTCACAATTAATTCTTTGCTTTCAATCCACAATGCCATTGCGATGAAGTACCGCATGCGGGGTGTCAATATCAAGGCATGCGGAACAATTATCGTGTACCTTCTTTTACGGAATTAAAAACAAAAATGAAATATCAATTTATAGAAAAAGCATTTTCTAATAGTGGTCGCCCCTTGGCAGGCAATGATAATATTTAAGAGTAGTATTTTCATAAAAACTATTTGACTTTCGAATGCGGCATAACACTGTAGGTCCCTCCGTTTTTGGAAAAACATCAAGACGCGCTCCATAAATTGGAGGCGGAGCTCTGCCAAATAACCAACAGAGGATTTAAGCATCAATTATATACAATTTGGGAGAATACAGCTGCTAGTGCAGTTCAATGGTCGACGATATTTTTTATAAAATCTGGTTTTACTACTTTGGATAGAGAAGGAGACTGTTGAGCATTTTCTCTGTAAATGTCCGGGTTTGGCAGCTAAACGACTAAGGTCACTGGGCGCTCCTTTCTTCGTCTGGGGCAGTGCGCCAACCTAAATCCAATCAATCTCCTCCATTATATCAACAGCTCTGGCTGGCTCAGAGTAGCCTGACCATAATTGATACCAGCAACTTTCTTTATGGCAAAGATTTCCGCTCGCAAAGCACTTCAGCTATGCAGCAAGCAGATTAATACTGTTTGGTCTGCGAGACCTCCTAGTTCAGACCGACTACGGTTCCTTTCCTCATTTCTAAGCTACATATCTGAAACTTCATACTTATAGCAAATCTTTAAGAGGTGTAGCGCATATGTATGCGAAAAGAAGTACTTCAAATGACTTTATTTAAATACGAAAGATTTGAGAAATCTATATATACAGAAACTTTAAACGCGTTTTTTTAATTTTGTATTTAACCACCTTTTCTCCGATTTATTGTCGAGTTCCATATAAAAAAATGTCTAGCATTCGTTATGTGGAGAAAATGCACAAGATCGCTGCAACAAAATTTTTTTTGAAATTAATGCTATTTTCGAGCTAATATACCTGAAATTTGCACTTTATGATACCAAAATTCCATGGGTTATAAAATAGCATACCCGAAATTATTCTAAAATTTTTGATAAGTATGCAATTTTTATGAAAATTATTTTAATATCTTTTTAAATTTGCACAAAGAAAGTAGTAAGAAATGAAAAAAATCCAATAGAAATCCAAATTGCAATGCGGCTACACTGATTGACAGAAAGCGTTTTGATAACAAGAGTTGAATACTTCGGGTGATTATTGGAACCTATGGAATTTAATGGGGCATAAGTAAATTTACTAATTTTTTTAAACTTGGCTTTGCTACCAGAAGCAGCTATCCAATTTTCTAATTACTAATATATCTGAAAAAAGCAAGGATGCTCCTGAAAAATGTAAGAAAATGTTGAAGCCAGTCGGTTCTGAGACTCGTTTCAAAAATTAAATCATTTAAAAAAAAATTTCGTTGACTCAAATTTTTCTTTAAAAAATGTATTAAATAACATCATGAGATTGTCAAATTACGAAAGCAATTACATATATATTTTTTTTGTTGGCAGATGCCGTGATACTAGGTAATTTGCACTTAATTATAAATCGCTCTATTGTTTTGAAATGTAAAAAAATTCTCGAACCGAAAACTAAGATGAGAAATTTCATTTCACACAAATAAGCATATTTACATACAACTGGAATCCATTGAAAATAAAAATAAAATTAAAAATAACTTTCAGTACTAAGTGTAATATTTTCGTTGGAGCCTTGTCTCGCATTTTGTTTTCAAAAATATTTATCTCGCCATTTTTACTGTCACTGCACTTATCATTTATTGATTTTGGCCGCAATATTACATATCTATACTGTATGTCCCCTCAGCCACATCTGATGGGTGTACTCACATTTACGCCCACTGCACGCCGAAAGGTAAATATAAAGCTCCTCTCCCCAGTATACATGGGACCGATTCGTGCCAATTCAACGCTCATGAACTCTCACACTGAAGGATCTACAAACGGCCACCGCAAATGCATGACAAATCGACCAAGCAACCCATCGATTGGAAGCCCCAATCGACCGACCCTGCACCCACATTAATTGCATATTTCTACAAGGACTACAAGAATTGTGCATGTCGAATCGTACATAGTGGTTATACCGCCGCACGCTGTTTCAACCCTGCAACTACCACCGTTAATGGCACCAAATTATTGCCTTCCAAGCGCCAATGTATTGTAGATTTTGTTGATACAATGTTGCATTTTTTTGTTTTTCATTTTGCACAACCTTTAATTTTGTTGATTTTCTTTAGTTCCATTTGCTGCCACTGCTACTGATGCGCTGATGTTGCATGTTGCTATGCATTTTTCATACGACCCAGTGGTGCGTTGTGACCTGTGTGCTACTTTCTTTGACGCCCAGAAGCAACCAAGGCAGAATTTAAGTAGCCATATTTGTTAGCCATGCGGTGGTGTGCGTGCGTGATGTTCCAATGAATTTTTAATGCTTTATCGCTTTGCTGCATTACAAGCAAATACAAAATCAGGAGGTGGTAATGTGAGGTAGAAATAAATAAGTGCGTGGACGTCTGCTCTTTTTATTTTGAGTCTTACGGCGGCTTTCAAAAGTATAACTACTGAAATGTTTATATGTAACCGAAGCAGGCGGAAACCTCAGGCTGCGTTAGTGACATTCTTAGGCTTTACTCTTGTAGAGTGCCCTAAGACTTACATACGTCGTCTATCCGCAGACAATGCAGATAAAGTGTTCAACATTCTCCACTTCCTTCTCGCTCCTGCAGCTGCGACAAAATTAAAGGGAAACCTTAGTTCCTTCTAAGCTAGATTTGTCTAGTTACCTCATAAGTGGGATACGGGATTCATCTACTGTGGGCCTGCATAATATAGACCGACCTGTTCCGGATCTTGCTTGAAGATAAAGATGCCTATTTACGGGGCAGAGTTCACTGATTTGGGATTCGTTTGCTTTCTTGCTGGCTCAGGACGAACCGCTTAGCCATCTTATTTAGAATAGCTAAACGGCGGTCGCCGTAGCTAAATGAAAGAATATCAAATAATAGAAACAGTTTTTTCTAATAGCGGTAGCTGCTCGACAGTCACTGGCAAACCTCCGAGTCTATTTCTGTCATGAAAAAACTCATCATAAAATATATCTGTCGTTCGGAGTCGGCTTGAAACTTTAGATCCCTCCATTTGTGGAACAACATCAAGACGCACACCACAAATTGGACATATTTATTTCTGCACTGTAAGGATACATGCCAGCTTGACTATCATAGTAGTGCTACAACAGGTGAGTCCCTAACCCACAACTTAGTCTCTAACTACGAACTCAGCTCGAAGGACACTGCCATGGTTAGGTAGCTGTGAGCTTAGGTTCAGTTGTAGCACCTCTGAATATATGCCATTTCCGACCCTATTATTTAGTATTGAGTCAAAATAGACTCTGACCCAGGGACCAAGTCCTTAACGTTATGCCATTCACATCTTTCTGGGATTCGTGTAGAAAAATTTTTTTCAAAAGAAAATTGTGGACCAATGAAGCTAAGTCCCTGTGTAATCTAACTCAGTTGGGAGAATTTTCGAGTACCCAAATCTAAAATTGTTCCGGGATAGGCCTACAAATACCTAGATTCTTAATCTACATATCTTGATCAGCTGTTTATAAATAAGTGGTCGATATGATATCAGGACACTGTCAAATGACTCCACCAATGACTTTTGCTGAAGTTGGAGATTATTACACTGTTTCATTATGGCTGAGATGTGACAACGTTAAAGCAGAAATACTTTTTTGAATATCTAGCAAGCTTTCATAATATTAAAATATGGTTCCTATTCTTTAACTTTCTGGAGTTCTAAAACGGAGCACTGTTGCCAAGTGTGCCACTACACTCATCTTGCAAAACCGTAGCCACCCATTTATCAAATCTATGTTAACACTTTATCGACCGGTAGCCTATTTATAGGCTTTTCGATTGCCAGCGCTTATTGACCGGTAGCCTATTAATCGGCTTTTGGTTATCGACGGTTTTTGTCAGTGGGTTGCTCTTTTTATAACTTCGCAGCGCCAACGTCATTAATTATTTGCAGCTTTGTACCGACCTCTCCAATTTTTTATCAATTATATTATAATAGTTTTTTACCGTTTCTAATGGATAAAGAAAGTGCAGATGAAGAGTTTGCTTAGATGCTCAAATAACCACCAAAATACTTCAGAGCCTACAAGAAGAGCACCAAAATCAGATCATCCAGAAAGATTATCATCCATAAAGAAGCACAAACGGATAAGAATAGAGACAAGTGGTAAATGCAAAAACCCCCAAAAACAATGTAGAGTATGTGCATCGAAAAAGATAAGAAGTCGAACATGTTTCGTATGTAAATTTTGTAATATTCCCTTACCGTTACGAGAGATACCACATTCTAAATAGATATTAAATAATTTAATTACTGTTACCTTGAATTTATTTCATGAATGTAAGTTAAACAGGCAATAAATTGTATAAAACAAATAAAAAATAAAGTATAAATATCAATAAAATTCCATTACTTTAAAACAAAAGGAATAAGCACAACACAATGCATAGTGAAAATTTAGCCGGTACTTAATGAGTGGCAATCTCAACCACAAACGGTCGATAAAGTGTTAAGAATGTGTTTGGCCTATTTTTGGCTTCTTATTCAATTTATAGCGAGCTGCGCCGTGGAGTGTCGACTCTGATGTTAGTATAACTCATTTCTATTATAATATTTGAGTGTCACAGGATCGGCTCTGAGTCTAAGTGTAATGCACAGAATAAGTGAATCTTCAGCATTATGGTGTTTCAGCTAAGCGAATACGCCTGCACTCTTATTTGCTCTGGTTTAGTTTTGCATTGTTATCAACTTTAAAGTTGTGTTTCTAATCGGTTTTCCGATTTCTACTTGTACGCATTTCTTTACTTATCTACTCGCATTATTTGTAAGATTTGTTTACACTTCCATTTATAATTTGCAGCAACCACAAAAAAAAGTAAAACTACTGGCGCTTGCAAAAACAAGAAGGTGGGAGTGTGCTGCTACTTCGCCAGCGGCATTACAATCACCACCTCAGTCACTACAATTACCCACGTCATCGATCGTGACTCTCGTGAATATTGATCATACCATAACTATGTAAGTCAGACAGAAGTTTCGCTGAGCGTTTAAGCAATAAGCCGGTACAAGTGGACCGGTCTTCGTTTACTACTGCCACTGGTTGTGTTGCTGATCGCTCGTGCTGGCGCTGACGCTGACGCTCCATGCTTCCATTCATTCAATGAGCTGCACAGTTTTTCATTTACTTGCATTGTTAATCACTTGAACTCACCGTCACCAGTTCACACCGGTTCAAAGCCGATGCAGTCGGGTGTGAGATTTTTTTATATCAAAGTAAGCCGGCTTTAGTCAAGACATTACAAAAACAAATACAAAAATGCTTCTTTTGTCCATATATTAAAAAATATAACAACGTAGTCATAGTGGGAAATATGTAAACACGACAACACGAGTCATAACCATATAAATAACATTTAATAGCCCATCAAGCCAAAATAATTCTAGTCGCAGTGTTAAGTGACAAACTGGAGAAGTGTTTTTGATGTGGAATTTCTACATCTAACCCACATAGCTTGAATCGTCGTGTGAAATTCGAATGAGAAACTCATCACATGACACTAGAAAGGATTTTCTTCACGCAGAACTTCCGTGAATATTCACTGATCTCTATGGTAGTGATATCAGAAATTGAACGGATATGGAAGAGTGATTATATCATAAAACAATTTAGTGAAAATGCGCACTGAGCGATGGATTAGTGAGGGATTAAATTCAATTTTGACTATTGTCCTTGATGTCATCTTAAGACTGGTGAGAGTAATTTTATACTATGATTGATATATGAAATTTGATATACATAGCTGTAAGCAAGTGTCACTTGCAAGTATACCAAAGGCTCAAAGAAGCAGTGGGGAGGTATAGCAATAGATTTTGCTGAGCTCCTACCCGCCTGTTTTCTAATGCCACAACCTTTGGAAGTGTAGTAACTCGAATCATGTTCACGGCTTGTTCAACGCTTTTTCGCATACATTTAGACCCTTACTACAAATACAGATTGGTTACGCAATGCAGAGCTCCAGCGGAAAGCGTCCGTAAATAGCCGAATGAAAAATATCCTGAAATAAGTACTAAGGATGTAGTTACAGAAGGTAGTTTGTTGTCGTTATGCTAGGGAGTGAATTCTATGAAAAATAAAGGCTATAAACAAGATGGTTTCTATCATATTCAGCTTCACAGTGGCTTCAGGCTGCAGAACATATAAGCTTACTCGCCAGGCATTATGAGGCTCGTTTTTTTTACATTGCTCTGTGCCAGTACTGCACTTAATTGAAAACTGCCTGCTATAGAAGCCGAGTTCATGAGGATGCGTAAGACCATCATGGATGTATTTGAATTAACATCATCAGCCCGATATTAGGTTTCCCAACATATTCGCTATTATTAACTGAGGTTAATTCGGAATAGAGTGAAATTAATTTTGTAGCTGTGACCACTTAAGAACGCTGAATTTCCCCGAAAATACCTACTACATAAGCCATAGTGTAGAAAATGAAAAGCTGCGACATTGGAATCGGAAATAACCTATTGGGATAATTGAGTGGTTTGGCTACAAGAAAACACAAATTTACGAGAATTCCAAAGCTCTCCGGAAGAACACTTATTTCAGCGGGGTTTGGCATTTGCTTCAAATGCAGCAATGTCTCATTCTTGGTTCTAAAGCAACCTTCCCTACCACTGGTCACCAGATTTGTGGCCACCTTCTAGTCCAGACTGCAATACCCTTAATTATTACGATAGCGGCGTAGTTGAAGCAAATATCAAGGTTAATCCGTGGAACACTAAGAACGCTCTGAAGGCTACCATCAAGAAAGAGCTGATCAAATAGGCAAATAAGAGCTAGCTCGTGTATTTAAGCGCTTCCGGCTTCAGCTGGTGGATGGCATTCATCAACAGGTTAAAATGTATAGTTTTCAATTATGAAATATCTACTCTCATTGTACCAAATCGCGTGAAAATTTAATTAGTTAGTGCTAGTTTTATTTTTAAGCTCATTAGCTTCGCGCTTAATAATATTAATTGATAATAAATAAACAAATATAAAAAAAAAAAAAACCAGAAGGAGTGATTTTTTTTTTAATTAAAAAATCATTATCCGGCATATTCATATTAGTAGTTTCAGGGAAGGCAGTTTTTTGTATAGAAACACATGAGTTTTACGATACAATTCTTCTAAAATCTTTGCGCATTGCTTCAGAATTCGTTCTTGTTTTAAATTTTATGATCAAATATTGCTCGGCCAGGATCACAATAAACGAAAGACTTTAGATGGGATTCGTGGATTTACAATATCATAAAACCCCATGGTACAATCAGTTCAGGTATTTCCTGCCAGAAAATGCATACACTGATCTGCCTTCTTTTGAAAATATCTGTGTTTTTTGTGTAACATTTCTACAGACGAAAAGGGATATCCCCATACACTATTTGATAATTTATAGAAAGCAAATATTCGCGTTAGGTAATTTCATACCATTGAAAGTTCAAGAAGAAGAAGAAAGTTCAAATTCTTAATATCAAATGAATATTTATTGAACAGATTTTTAAATTTTTATTACTATCTTTACATTTTACAAGTCCGAGTCCTTTTCCAAAGTTTGAAAAATGTACCACAGAAATATTTGTCATAAAATTCTACTACACGTCTCTTAATACACCAAAGCTCAAAATTCAACTTAAACGCTAAAAAGCGCTGAAAGCGGACAATGTGTTTTTAAGGAAAAAACTCGGGCATAAGCTCTCAAATCGCCGATACACGTTATTATACAGTATTGAAAGGTGATATACTCGACATACAAGCAAACCTATAAATGCGCTGAACGACGTCACAGTTGGGCAGGAACAGAACAGAAACGTAGCAAAACCTGCACTGTAAAAGTTTAATCACAGGTTTTATGTGCACTCGTATGTTATTCAGTATTAATAAAATTTTGTGTAATTTGGTCAGGAAACTATCAGAGGTCGAGCGATGCCAAGAAACAGGAAATAACTGGAATTGTTATCGCTCGCTTAAATAAATGTAAAAGTATAATTTAATTATAAAATAATTGAAAGTAATTCCAATACTTACTCAAATTCATGCAATCGGCGAATAAGAGCAAAACAAACAGCAAAAATTAATCAGTGATGCCTAGCATACATTTTGCTTGGGAAAGTTAGTGCAATTAACAGAGAAGCACCACAGTTTTTCCTCAGGCAATCAAGATGGCGATTTAGAGTGAGGAGCTGTCATGCATCATGGATGCACTTATATTTGTTTTGTTTCCGCTACCAGAACTTTTTGCCGGAACCTTACTATTGTTTTTTGTTTTCTTTTTTGTTGTGTTGTATAGTCGTTTTCAGTGGATATTTGTGTATTTGCAATACTGTTGAAATGTGTTATTCGAAAAATATGCGGAGTTCGTAGAATAATTTCATGAAACTTAAACTTCGTTTACATAGCTTTTCACATAGATGCGCAATATTTGCAATATTATCCTGAATAACGCTCAAAAATGTATACACATATTCCTTGAAGATTTCATTTAATTCAAAAATTGTGCAGTCGGCTTTTTAAGTCACCGTTCGACACTCCAAGTACAAGAAAGTTCGTTAGATTCCAACGCAAGTAGTGAAAGCTTACCCTGCCACACTATACAGCGCATTTTCGCACCTTACGGCGCTTTTCTCATATACTTTCAAATCACTAGCAATTTTTTAATTTTCAACTATTTCCTCAATCAAATCCACACTATCGGAGTTGTTCATTTGTTTCTCCTGCATATTGAATACCATGTGCTTGGAACAATTTTCGACATAACGCACAATTTGCTCTCTGTATAAGTTATAGTGTACATATTTCTTAAAATAAAAACAATTCAGTAAACATAAAAGTATTATATCAGTTACTTCAAAATTTGAATTGAAGTGAAAGCAAAACTAATAGCATAGCAAAAACGAAGAGTAAAAGCAGCAACACTGAAATGCGTCACATAGAAAATAAGTGAGCACAAATTTCGATATGAAATTTGCTGGAGGAAAATATCTGTGCCTGATTGTGTGATGATAAAGTTCCCCAAATCTTTCTTTCTAAAAAACACTTGGCAATGAAAGGGAAAGTTCAAGCGCGCACTTTTTCAGGTTTGCTGGGTATTTTTGGTATAGGAGAACTGTAAAAAATAAATATTAAAATAAGAATGTAAAAATGTTTATAACGACTAATTTCCTCACAGAGATTGCTGTCAAGTTTTATTGCATTTAATTATTGATTGCATGAAAGTTACATATTTGTGGCAAACTCGATTGAAGGTTTTAAACAGTTGATTATTTTAGTTTTGCGTGTGCAATAGTGTTGTGTAGTGGTGCTCGCGGAAACGAAAGAAATATTCGGATGTACGTACATATTTTACTCGTAGTGAGGAAGCCACGCATCATAATTGGAAATTATTGAGTTAGGAAAAATGCACAGCACTCATTACAAAACTAATTTCTTAACTGAGCAATTAAAAAAAAAAACAAAAAAACAAAAAAAAAGTGGAAAATCACTTATGTATGTACGCAAGGCGAATCTGTTGAAGATGATATGAGTGGACCAGCTGATTTGAAGAGTATTTCAACGACTGGATATACGAACTTTTATTAGCTATCTGATAGCGCACAGCACAGTATACAGAGATATCACCCCAGCAAAATAAGTTTATCGTATGCTGGAAACTTCAGCTTTCGTTGGCAAATAAAATACCAAAACTTCTTCTCTGTAGCTGTTCATTTAATTATTATAGTAATGGTACCAAAATTTTAAATTTGCCGGTTTTTCTCAAGAATGATGAATTTTTAAACAAAGTTTATTTTAGAAATGAACTGTGCAGTGACGAATTGTAGCGATAGTTCAGACAAGTCGTTATTAAAGAAATATTTTCCATTCCCGTTTGAAAAAATCGTCAAAAAATTGTCGCGAATGAAGTGCTTTCAATCACAAAAACTGCAATATGAAATGGGTAAATTATATTTATCTATTTTGTTTTTTTTTTTTTTTTGCATAGCAGTCGTATGTGATTTTGACCCACTTTATATACCTTCTATTCGTACTGTTTTATTTATGACTTAAGAGCAAGCTCTGGGCATAATCTTCCACTTTATCACTCTCGGGTTTTTAAATGAAGTACTTATTAAAACAAACGCTGTACAACTCGTTTATTCAGAGTATTGTCCTTTGCTGGTCCCTACTTTGTTCATCGCCGAGGCAATTTTCAGAAATTCTTCTTGAAATTCTTCCCTGGTTTTTGATGTAATCTGCGAAGTGAACCAATGTGCAGTTTCTTCGAAAGAGTCATATTGAGCAATTCCATGTGAAGTGATTCAGATATTTTAGGCATGTCCTTAACATTTTCTCAAAATTGGTTTATTTGAAAGCCTGAGTATTATATGAATTAATCTGAAAAAAATTTTCAAAAGTTTATACCTTCCAGATTTATTAAATTTTCAACATTTTATTGTCTCGTTTTTTGAAGCCCTATTTGGATAAATTTCACTTTTATTTTTTTAGGATAAAATGGGTCTAAAATGGACACCGGTGTAGGATCAGGGTTATTTTGCGAAGAGCTTTCTATTAGTGAATCCTTTAAACTACCGGATCACTGTAGTGTTTTTCAAGCGGAAATAAACGCTATTCATGAAGCCTTAAAATGGCTAAAGATAAACAGAATATCATCAACGGATATCTGCATTCTATCAGACAGCCAAGCTGCTCTACGAGCGCTGGATGCATTCCAAACAACATCAAGGAGTGTCTTACGTTGTCGCCAATCTCTAAATGAGATGGCCAAACAATATCGTATAATCTTATGCTGGGTTCCAGGCCACAGAGATATACCAGGGAACTGTAGGGCAGACCAACTTGCAAGAGAAGGTACCTGTATGCCAGACATAAGTAATTTTATGGAGATACCTCTCGCAACTTGTAAGCTTCTCATTAAGGACGCATTAATCAGGTCTGCAAATCAAAGATGGATTAGCGTTAACACCTGTGAAATTGCTAGGCAGACATGGCCAAGGCAAAATTTACGTCTGTCCAAGAGTATTATAAAACTGAATAGACTTCAAATCAGGACCTTAGTAGGGGCCCTCACAGGATATTGTCTCATAGGAAATCATGCAAAGAGATTAGGCGTTTGTACGCATGATTTCTGTCGTAGCTGCAGAAATGAGGAGGAGTTGGAAAAAATTCAACACCTGTTTTGCACACGCCCAGCTCTAGCCGGAAGCAGGAACCGATTTTTAAAATTCTACTTCTTAACGAATATAGATAATCTATACATTTTAGGTATCAACAACTTTTTACGCTTCGTCAAAAGATCAGGATGGTTTAATATGGAGAGGGAAATGTAGCTCAGCCCGCGCGGTTCACAAGGGACCCATTTCGTGGTCTAAGTGGCGTCGTTGTCTCTAGGGCGATGCGGCTGCCAAACCTAACCTAGCCTAGGATAAAATATTGTTTTAAGCAAAAGTCTGTTATTAAAAATTTTTTGAAAATTTGTTTTATTTGCAATTTGTGAAAAACCTTGCTAATTACGTAGCGACGCTTGGATCGAATAGCAAACGGACGTAATTTACGAGTTTGCACGAGTATGCTCGCACTAGCGGCCGCTGTAGCCGAATAAGTTGGTGCGTGACTACCATTCGCAAGTGCGTAAGTTCGAGTCTCCGTGTATGAAACATCAAAATTATAGAAACAGGTTTTTCTAATAGCGTTCGGCTCTCGGCAGGCAATCGCAAACCTCCGAGGGTATTTCTGCCATAGAAAAGCTACTCTTGAAGAAAAACATCGGTCGTTCGAAATCGGCTTAAAATTTTAGCTCCCTCCATTTGTGGAACATCATCAATACCCATATATGCTCAAATTTGTTCCCTAAAAATTTTGAACAAGAATTTAAATATTTTGTAAACAAAATTATTTTTAATTTATATTGGTCTAATAAGTAAAAAAAGCAAAAAATTAAAAAATGGTTGCGAAAAACTGATGATATTCGGCTTGAAAAACTCCACATTGTATAAATCCCAGAATTATTAAAGTTTTGTATGCAAAACATATTTCCAAACAAATTGAAGACCATTTCCAAAATACTTATATCACTTGACACAGAAACGCTCTAGTGATGACCTACGACATTCTTCTGCGGGGTAATAAGCAGCCTGTAATAGAAAGCGACAATGTCGGGGAACACGAAGTGTTACCAAATTCATTTGAACAACATTGTATATGTATGTATTACTCCTTTGTGTTATGTCTCGGTTTCAATAATTGCAGTCGATACCTATACCCAGTAATGGTTTCAGCAGCCACCAACATATACAGATCGTAACATTCCAACTTGGATATTTGACCTAGGGTTAATTTTCTAGTGCTAGTTTAACTGTGGTAAATTTTTAAACTAAGTTTTATCCTGTTGGGCTTTTAAACTTAGTTTACCTGAATAGCAGAGTTCAGCTTGCGTCGAAAAACTGTTACTTTGGAGTTCATGTACATGGACATCGATGACACTGGCTGCCAGGTTTAGCGGGGCACTTTTTCTCTTTGTTTTGTTGTAACGTATCCACTTTTCCTCGCCTGTTAGAGCCGGGTGTAATAAAATCTTCCTTTCTAGAAGTATATGCACACAGAAAGTAGCGTTCTGAAAAGTGGCTTTTAAGATCTCTTCTGACCTTGACTTCTTCGCGTATATCATTTTACAAAAGAGTGTCTGCGTTCAACTTTGGTTTTAGGTTGAATAATTTCGCTCAGCTAATTTGAAAAGAATTATCGGAGGTGTTAGAAATCGCCATGAAATCTGGAGTTTCTTAAATGAAATTGAAAATGACAAAATGCCTTCCAATGCACCACAACCTTGGAGATAGTCCTCGGATTCACAAATTGCAAGTGTTATCAAAAAATCGTGGTTACTGAAGTTGGTGAAAATTAAGTGCGATTTACAAGATTCTGTAGTAATGACATGCACCTGAAGCCTCAATATAACTCCCAACTTGAGTACTGCCGGTAGCCGAAAGCGTAATTGTTGAGCTGTGAATTGTACGAAATTTGAAGTGTTCCACTTTTTGTTTGATGCTCAGCAGATAGACGTATAGGGTTCATTTAGAAGTACCCTACCTAGTAGTTGAATGTTTTTGCTACCAAAGGATATGCAAAAGGCCTCTTCTGTTGCTCTATCGCATTCCACATTCCGTTTGGAGTTTATCCATTGATTTAGTATTTGGTTGATCACTTGCTTAGTCAATACAACGGTTCCGTTTGCATGAGAATGGTCAGGTACTGAGCGCTGCATTATCTACTGTGTTTCTTGGTGCCAAAAGCTGAAAACTCATTACTAATTTGTACATAGATGTAAATATCTGATCAGAGAAAGAATTTTTATGACCGCTTAGCTATCAAAAAAAGTGTAATACAATTTTTCAAATTTATTTTCTAGGTTTGTAATTCTTAAATTTTTTTTAATTTCACCAAATGCATTTTTGTAACTAGTTCTTTTATGATCCTTTCAAAAATTCGTGCTTTAAAATACGCCTTTACCAGCTTTGTGGCGGTGCTTTGTATTTTCCAGGGTTTCTGCTTCGTCTCATGCAACTAAATATACTCTGTACTTACTTTCGCCCGCGTTTACTTCCTTTAATTGCTTAACTTTAATTACGACCGGTTAATAAACCGCAATTAAATAAAGAAGGAAGGAAAATAAAGGCCAATAAACATTTCAAACGCAAACCCATTCCCTTGCTGGCGAAATCTTTCGGCATTTTTATATAGTTTCTCTATGTTTGGTTAATTTTTTCTTCGTTTGCTGTGTCCTTTTCCCCAGATGTGGAGCAGCTTTTAACTCAACTCCTACCTGTACATACCCATGCATATTATTTACCTTTGCTTTTGACTACACTTTCGTTGGACACACTCCTATTGAAATTTACTTACCCGTCAAATAATACCGCCGTGGATTTATTTCAAATTTCTCTTTGTGTGTAAGTGTATAATACATAACTGAAGAGCTTTGTGTGCTTTTAGTCTTTTGTTGTATACCCATTACCTTGTTCGCCTAGGCGCCACCGCGTATTTAAGTGCCTCTGACTAAGCGATTCAGCTGGATGGTGTGTGGGTGATTGTGTAGTGATCCCAATTTCGATTTCCGCTTGATGCTACTTGTGCTGACGGCTTTGAAGGATTTTTGCGCCTTGTGTAGACTTACTCACATATACCCATACTAATTGCATACAGGGAAACTTTGGAGAGAAGAGAAAGGGCATTACAAAATCAAAAGAGAAAATGCAAGAGTCGTAAAATTATTTAAATACAGGCTGTGTAGGTACCCTTTACGTAGGGTCGGTTTAAAGTTGCTTGCTGATTACTTGAACGGTCATTTCAGATTGCGTTCGCAGCAGCACCGAAAAGGTTTCTCTACTGAGACTCTCCGGAGTACGAAGGAACATCTCAACACACACCTTTTCGTGAATACCTGACCTTAACTGTATTTGGGTTAATTTTTTTCTTGAAGTGTATTGCTAATCCTTTTATAGGAAGAAATCCGGCAATCAAGTACCTATCGCCTTCATTATGGAGTCTGAAGATGCCTGCGGTACTAGTAATTAGGGACGTCATATTGAGGTACAAGAAATCATTTTTAGGTCGCAACATCTCTCCGTTAGTGTCTAATCGCATGAGAGATACAATGTGAAGTGATTCTCAAGTAATTTGGACATTGCCGTAAATTTTTCTGAAAATTGGTTTAATTGTAGGCTCGAATATAATAAGGAGTAAACTACAAGACAAAATATCTGCCGTTCGGAGTCGGCTTGAAACTGTAGGTCCCTCCATTTGTGGAACAACATCAACACGCACACCACAAATAGGAGGATGAGCTCGGTCAAACACCCAAAAAGGGTGTACGCGCCAATTATATATATCTATATATATGTACATATATAAAAAGTACAAGAAATCTTAAAAAATTAATAATTTTGATTTTTTCAATGTTGAAAATTTAGGTATAGACTTTTATTAGGCTTTTATTCTAACTTTTTAGGATAGAATATACTTTTAAAATTCCTTTTGTTTCAACAAAATATTATATTTTTGTTCAAACTTTTTGGTGAAAAAATTTTTTTCGTAATTTTTGAGTGATGTTTTTCATTAATAGCTCAGTCTATGCCCAGTAATCCCTAAAAGTTATATTCAAATCCGTACTGCAAACTAGTAAGGGTGCTGTTAATTGCCTAGAGTTCTTGGAACTCGGAGAAACCCATTCGGCGGTACCCGGCCTAACTAGTTTATAGATTACCGAATATCACGCGATACTTCTAAGATCACCTGATGCCAATATCAGCCTGATAATGAACTGTTCAGAAAAGTGCTCCACGACTAATTTCAAGCTTATTGTTAGAGAAACCAAGAAGATAAATATGGACCTCTGAAAAAGTTGTACTTTAGGGAAGTGGTATGGAACTTCATAACTTAAAGTAGGTCAGCTGCTCTGCGTTTACGAGAAAAGAATACAAAAACACGATTGAGAGAATACAGAAGGTTGCACATTTATTGGGTCGCTACTTGGCCCTCAATGAAGTTGACAGCATCAGCTATTGAGATGACGTGATTCCAGATTGTTTTGTTTAGAAACAATATTTTCATTCTACTCACTTTTCTATTATATTCTTTGTTTACATTAATCTAACTTAAATTTTAATTTTTGTGTTTAAATCTTTGCTATTTTGACATTATCTTCTTGAATCGTTTTCTCGTATATCTCTCCTAGAAATGCATCACGGAAAAGGTGCGCTCCTTTTCAACTTCAGTTTGCGCATCTTTGCACTCTTTCATTCTTGATTAAAATACGCGATGTTCAGAATATCGTCCTGCTATTACGCTCGCAGTGAATTTGACGGAATCGCTGTGTGTGTGACGTCACATTTGCACATTTTTTTGTGTGTTGTTTGTGCAATTGCTTCCTCTTCTTCTTTTCATTTTCAACTTTCTTTCACGCAACTGCACCAGTGTAATGTGATGTCCTCTGATAGCCACAATCTTATATTCTATCATTTTTGATTGAAATATATTTCTAGTTTCTCACGTCCCCAAATATTTGGGAATCTATCAGGGAAGGGTTGAAACATTCATATCGGCGCCGGCATCTTTCTAATTAGCCGAAAATTATTATCCTCCAAAATTTCTTTTTTCCCTTAATCGTTTTCTTCTCTTCTCTCACTCTCTCTCTCTCTCTCTCTCTCTCTCTTTACTGAATATGTACTACTCACTTTCTTACGCTGGATTAAGTCTTAGAGCTACGTTCTTCTGAAACACACTGTACCTTCATACATATATGTTAGTCACATGCGTGCATGTATGTATGTATTTACAGTTTACAAACTGCTACATACAAACACTTTATGACTGAATGAAATTGGTTGGGTTTGCAATGTTTCGGATAATTTTGGCTTAGATTGAAAGGGGTTCGCTCGTGCGTTAAGCTAGAAATTCGTTGGTTGGGTGGAGTTGTATTTGATTTGTGCTGTGGGCGCTTTGTTTCCCTCCGTAGTTGGTCAACTATTTGTGAATGGCCCAGTTATGGGTGAAACGCGCCGGTTTTGCGGCGCCTGCTTTCCAATTTTACGAGCGAATACCATTCCATTACTCTTTGGCTGGTCGATGGAACCAACTAAAACAGGACACAACATAGTTACAATGATTTTTATTTTTAGCACAAATCGAATGTACAGTTATTTTCCATCTGCCTGGTTTATTTAATAGTTTTGATATTTCGCTTTTTTATTTTTTCCTCACATTTTCTTGTCCCAATTTTCGCACAATTCTCATGCTTTTTCCTGCTTTAATGCTGAATGAATCATTTTTGTATTCTACACACATTTTTCAACACAAACATCTGCCATATGCACATCTCTACACACATATTTACTATTTCACACATGCTATTTCACGTATTCGCAGCTGTATGTGTTTCATTCTCTTTTTATGTAAGTGTGTGTAAATTTTTAATTTAAGCCTGCATAAGAAAAATAGCTTGCGCTTTGTGCTTTTTAAGTACAACTATTAAATATTTTCAAGTTTTAATTCGAAATACCTCTTTCTCTTGATAGTTTCCAGCTTTTGCATGCGCCTGCTTTTATGCTTCATAGTTTGGTGTAGTTTTTCACTTTCGTATCCCTACTGCCAGTCAAGCATCGTAAATGATTGCCTGGCGTCTTAAATTTATTGCATTGTTTTGCAATCTTTAGTTTTTTATTTCCTAAGTTTTTAATGTACTGTTAGATCTACAAATATATTTTGCTCTTTCGTTATTTGCACTAAAAAGCAACGCCACTGCTTCATACATACTAACACATTTTATGAATTCATCAATTTCACTGCTCATCTCAGTCAGGAGGAAAAGTGTCATAGGTATAAGCTAACACTAATCCGCCGTGTGAGAATGTTTTCATATATACGAATATACAAATACATTTATACTTGTTTAATATGTACATGTACGCATAAGGAGTGCCTTTATTAATTTATTCTTTATATTGAACATTTTTAATTATAAATAAACCTGCCGTATCGTTCATACAAGGTGCCGCAAAACTTATCATATACTTTCGTTTCTGAATAATTTTTACTTAATGCAAAAAAATTATTTTGAGTGATGGAAATCTTTATTTTAACCTTTACGCGCTCCATTACTTGTCTGCTTGCATACTATAGCTGTCTAATTCACAAGTGACACATATGGTTGACGTACGACGCCATTTGCAAAAACTATAAATTTTCCGATAGCGACACCTTGTACTCACCTTGTATGAATCTACTGCAGATATTCTCAAAATTGGAAGCCCCTCCTTGCCTTAACGAACCGACATAAAAGTAGTCGAACTATTACCAAATACACCATTTACTGACAATTTAAAAATCAACGAAGCTGAGATATAAAAACAGCAGGACGCTTATCAAAGTAAGGCGGAGTTGAAGTTAATAACTCAAAGTTTCTAAAGAAACTATTGCTATTCTTAAATATTAAATTTCTTAGTTTGTCCTTTCAGCACCGTGAGTGTAGCTTCCTTAAACTTCTTTGCGCCGCGATGATGAGTTGCTTGATATACAACTTGATCTTGGAGAATAAGAGACACTCGAAAGCTAAATGATGAGTGTGATAGCTTCGGAATCTTAAAAAAACGATTGCTTTTACTTCTAGTCCTAATTAAAAGATTTCCATTGCTACCTATTTCTTTTAGTTGGTTGCAGGATAACGAACTGTCAACTGCTAGAACCTCATAGTGGACAGATCTGTGTTAGAATCCTTTGGTCCGTCTTCGTTCGCGTGAGCGATGTAGGCTCCATTCTAGTACCAGTGTGACCCAGTCACTTACACTTTATTTCTCTGATTTCTACATTGAGCGGCTTTTGACAGAGTTCCTCATTAGAAATCCAGATGTCTGGTCGGCATATTCGCAAGAAGGTGCGAAGGCGTGATTGACTGATTTGACTGATGACTACTGTAGAACGCCACAGATCTCACATTGGAGTTAAAACAGTGGAATTTCGTAGTTTTACTATGTAGAAAAAATATAATGAACGAGGAATAGGCTGGTGAAAAATGCGTAACTGCAGCTATTCTGCAATGCTAATAAAGTAGATAATTTTTAGTGCCTTTTTGAAGCACATAGTTTATTAACTATATAAGATTCTAATACTCAAAACATTTCCTGGTATTACATTTTTAAGTGTTATGATCAGCTACATATATGATTCTGAAACTATATCGAGCTAAATCCAGCCAAATGCAGACAAATCTACTGAGATATCTGCTCAACCTTCATACATCTTTGGCAGACTGCCTCACTAGAAACACCAATCCCTTCCAGCGCAACCTTAATGTAGTTTCACCTAATCAGTCATTCAGCTATCGAAAAAGTTTCGCTTTATAGCATTCAGTATTTATAAATAACTTCGGCCATATGAAGATTTCGACTGCGTCTTATGAAAGTCATGCGGCCAGTTCAAAGTTGTACCAATTTTCCAAGTTTAAACATAGATGGATGTCATGTTTAGCACTTAATCAAACATTATTGAATTAATCAGACTTCAATTTGGTTTCCTAAGCCCAGGGTGGCTAAGTGGCATAATAAAGAGTGGTTAAGTTTCAAGGGCCGGTGTTGATTTTGAATAAAATACATTTTTTTTAGGAAATTATTATCATTTCTCTTTATTATGATAATATTGGTATGGCTCAATTACGTATGAAATAAAATATTGGCCGATGGTCCAAATTTTCGATGACACTGAGGAATAGTTGAGGTTCTATGCCGTTAATGTGTCGAATTATCTCATCCTTTAGCTATTGAATTGTTGCTGGTTTATCGACGTACATCTTTTCTTTCAAATAACCCCAAAGAAAGAAGTTAAACGGTGTCAAATCACATGATCTTGGCGGCCAATTGACATCGCCGCGACGTGAGACTATTCGGCCATCAAATTTTTCGCGCAAAAGAACCATTGTTTCGCAAGCTGTGTGACAAGTGGCACCGTCCTGTTGAAACCACATATCGTTATCATCTCACGATAGCGAACACTATTCACAGGAACTGAAAGGCTAGTCAGTCCTCATTTTGTAACAAATACGGCCCAATGATGCCGCCGGCTCATAAACCGCACCAAACAGTCACTCTTTGTGGCTACATTGGTTTTTTGGCAATCACTATTGGATTATCATTCGCCCAAATGCAGCAATTCTACTTTTTGACGAATCCACTGAGGTGAAAATGTGCCTCATCACTGAAGATGATTTTCTTCGAAAACTGGTCATTCACTGATGCCATTTCCTGCCACCATTCCGACCATTGACGACGCTTGAAATGGTCAAGAGGCTTTAGTTTTTGAGTCAATTGCACCTTCTAAGCGTGTAAATGGAAGTCTTTATGCATAATGTTCATCAACGACGAGCGTGAGAGGTGCAATTGTTGGGCACGACGACGAGTTGAGGTGGACGGCTCTTCAACCACACTATCGCGAACAGCAGCCATATTTTCTGCAGTACGAGCTGTACGAGCATGCACTGGTGTTTTCACATCTCCTACAGACCCGATTTGCTCAAACTTTTGCACAATTTTTCCGATTGTACGCACATTTGGACGATTAAATTGACCGAAAAAATCACGAAGTGCGCGATATGCATTTTGATTTGAACGCCCGTTTTCATAATAAGCCTGAATAACTTTAATGCGTTGCTCGACTGTGTATCTTTCCATGGTTCAAATTGAGTTAGTCTGAAACTGAAAAATCTGAAATGAAATGTACAGAGAAACTTGACGTTTAGGTGTGGTTCACATTCAACATCGGCCTTTGAAATTTAACCACCCTTTATATCAACTTTAATTACAGCGCAAGTATTCCAGATTTCTACTATAAACCACAGCTAACTTTTCGAGCTTAATGCTAAGTTAGGTTAGGTTGAAGCGGCTGTCATGCGGATCACACTGAAGCTTATAACCCATTGTAATGCCGCTACCCACGCGGCCACCTGTACTTATCTCTTTTAAAACCTGTGTGTGATTTTCATAAATTTTAGAATATCCCTGATTTCTGCAGAACTGAGATCTTCCAATTAATTAAAAAATTGTCTACCCAAAATAGGACTACTACGTCTGTATAGAGCCATATATTTGCATACCCATCCTTTGGGCGTGCCTACCTAATATGTAGTGCCTCGTTATAACTGAGGTCAGTGTGCTGAGACTGTGCTTATTTCGGCTTAGCAAATATTCTATGTGCTTAACATGGAGAACCGGGTACAATTATCGGGCGATTGCAATATTAAAAGTGGAAGATAAGGAAAATTCTCCATTTAGACCAATAAGTTCGGCCTATACCTCTGTCAAAGCTGGATGCGTGTTTGACAACATTGTGGTTTGACAATTTTGAATTTTGAGAATATCTTCAACTAACGTAAGGATTATTTATAATTTTAATTCCTGAACTCAAAAAATAAGGGCATTGCTTATTCATATACACCACATAAAATACTAAATTATCGCTTTTCACACTTTTTTTGAATCAGAAAACATGCACACACACACACACACACTCACACAATATATTATTTACATTTAATAACATTACTGTACTGAATTCTACATTTCAAGTGTTTCCTTTATTGGGATTTTACGCTTTAAGATCCCTTTAATTTGTTTTTTATAAAAAATAAGTTTGTATTTGGCTTAAAACGATAATTATTAGCGAGTTTTGCTTGAGCTTTTAGAGACTTTTGAGGGAGTGTATTGGAATAATGAAGCTATTTCTATTTTATGTATTATACAGAAATTAAATAATAAATCACCTAACTATAATACGTAGGAGCACAAGATGAAACTAGTTTCGTAATCTACATCGAGATTTTTAAATGAATTGATGTCTTTAAATATTAGGAATAAATGACATCGAATAATTATTATAGTTGAAAAAGACGAATTTTTCTCTAGATGGTTGGGTAATTGAAATGTAAAATTAGAAAAGTTGTGCAGTGTACTCTTAAATTACAAAAGAAACTGAATAATTATATAATTTGAATCAAAATCAAAGTTATTTGCCTTGATTGCGCATATGTAACTTTTACGCTTACGTACGTACATATATACAGGGTGGTCCAAATATAGTTTTATTTTTCAACCACAAGTTGTATTGACCAGTCAGCTCACTTTCAGTTGAAATGTTGACCGCTAGTCGGTAATATGATGCCATAGAATAAAACTAACTTAATAATGCCTTAAAAGCGTCGGAAAAGTATCAACAATGATGTGGCCGCTCCAGTCGAAAATGTGCACTTGAATTCAATAGCATCGACTAACAATCAATTTGAACCAAATTACTCAAGATTTTGCGCAAAGCTCTCGGATGAATAGCTTAAAAGTAACAATTGAATCAGGCTTGGATATTGTATGTATGCAACGACTTTGGCCGAAAAATCCTCACTTGGTGAATTGCCAACTGGGCAATATTAATAAACGAAATTGTCAATTGCCGATGATTAGCGCAAATAGTAATAAATATGGCCAGGTATGTCATTTTGACGCTTCAAAGCTATGATCACTGCCTATTTGTATGCTGAAATGGAATACATGGGCTGAGATGGTCTTTGATTTAACTCATGACATTGCTCCGGACACACTCAGCACATTAAAAAATATAAATTTTTGCACTAAAAATGATGATGGTGTCAACAGCTTTTTCGGCCGTGAAGACTGTCCACCTCGGAACACTGTTTAATACATAATGATTCAAGTTTACAAGTTAGAACAAATTTACAATGTCTTGAAAATTGTAGATGAATGAATGAATGTACTTCTACAAAGCCACTGAAGCAGCCTCATCAATGAAATTGTATGCTTTAAATACTTGGCATATTTTATCTTTCTGGTGAAGCCAACCATACTATGAAACATAGATTCTTGTTCATTTTGTTAAGAAAACTTTTTTTTGAACTACCCTGTGTTTGCAATCTAGAAGATAAAAACCGTTTTGCGATCTTCTGAATTTCATTTTATATGAGTTAAGCAAAATAAATAGCCACAGCTCACTATGAAAAAATATAAAATCCTTATAGTTTTCGTTGTCGATTTTCCCAACTCTAAAAGCTCGCTAAACATCGCTTTTGATTAACGTTTAGGTTTTTAATTATTTTTCTTTGAAAATTGTTTTCTTTGCGCTTGCATGTCTATAGTATTTATTTCAGAGACCGGGACAAAATCGGTAAGCCACTGAACACGAAGATGCCATCTGCGCCGACACACACGGCCGAGGAGGCACGTTTGTTGGGGTAAGCGCGCTGAAAATTACGTCTACAATAAACTACAATTACAACTAGCAACTACAGCCTACATAATAAATAGCTTTTCATCTCAAATCAAACAAATAAAAAACAAAAACAAAAAAACATCTACAATTAATCAAGTATACAAAATTTATGTAAAACTGAACGACTTTTGTAAAACAGTGGAAATACCCGAATCCTTGCTATCGAATAATTTACATGCAACACCTCTCCTGTGTGCCTTTTTAAAAAATTACTAAAACTTGTTTTTTTTTTTAATAAAACTAGATTTCTTGTATGGCATATAATTTTCTGTACTCCTTTAGCTTTAGATTCTTCAAATAAGTTTTTGAGTTTGTAAGAATATTTTTTTCATATTATCCCTCGGTTTAATTTGTATATTCTTTATTAGCTTAGCATTAACTTTTATTTGAAAAACTTAGCTTAGCATTCGACTTGAAACACGTAGCTTAGCATTTGTATGATAGTTTTTGAATTTAAGCAATTTTGCCGCATTAAAAAGCATCCTTAGCAATATACAAAAAAAAAAATAAACAAAAACATCCGAGGAAATTGCATTTGAGTATTTTAGAAATGTAAGATCTAGCAATAGAAACACGCCCGTTATTGCCAATAGCAATGGATTTGACTCGACTCTACAGAACATAAGCCTGCTCATATACACTTGCCTGATCTACATACAAGTACATAGATGAACATACTCGTACATAGTACATAACCATACATATATAAAACTAATAAACAAATTTATACGTAAATAAATAAAAAAATGATATTTTGTAAATGCTGAAGATTGCTAACACACACCACCTGATGGAAAGGAAAATACTCCCAATATACCCAAACATCCAGTTAGAATGTAAAACTCACAAAACCAAAGCAATTGCATAAAAAATCAGTATCAGTTCTACACCAAAAGCTCAAACTTTCCTTCTTACACACCAAGTGTTCAGTTCCCAATTGGATAGTCATAATAACCTGCCACCTAAGTAGTTTCATACCTGTACCAAACAGTGTCCACGTAGCGATTCAAACCTTTGTATATGTACACCTATAATGCCCAACAGTCAGTTACTTATAATAAGTCAGGTTATGCTATAAATACTGTATATAGGTCTATGTATACATATGAATTTATTTACTTAATTATTTTTGAAATACGATAGTTTTTACTAAAGTGCTCTTATTTCCATCCCTTTAGCACCATGCCCATCGACCCTATGGATGATATTGAATTGCGCTCTGTGCAGTTGCAATTCCCTAATGCACGCAATTCTATATTGGAGGCATGCGATCAACGTCGTGTGCCTACCGATAAAGGGGATATACATGTGGCCATACAGGGTGACACCTCAAAGCCAGCGATTTTGACGTATCACGATCTGGGATTGAATTGTGAGTATGAATGATTTTACACTTTTTTAAAAACTTAGATAAATACTTGGATAATCTTAAGATGGAAACGTAGTCGGCTTACCTATTTACTGCGGAGGTTATTTACATGCAATATATAATATTATAAAATTGGGTTTACATATTTATTCTTATATATTTCGGGTGATTGGCTGAGTTCCTCCTCCTATTTACGATATTCGTTTGGTGTGTTTCACAAATGGAGCGACCTACAGATGGTTTTTTATGAGGAGATTTTTCTTGATAGAAATACACTCGGAGGTTTGCCATTGTCTACCGAGGAGCGACACCGCTAGGCTAGAGAAAACTTTTTCTGTCAATTCATGCTTCGTGATCGGAGTTTCGAATTTGGGCCTTTCCTAATGATAGTCAAGCACGAAGATTTTTTCCTGAAAAGATTTCTGCAGAACAAAACAATTATTGGTACTACCTTTACGAAACGGCTGGTTTCTTTATGAAACAATATTTCCTTGGTGCCTACTGTTTGGGGCGTTTTTTGGTCCCAATTTTTTGGCGCTTATTTCCGTTTCCGGGCTAGTGCTTGTGCGTACTATAAAGTGCTATCCATTCCGGCGTCGGATTTATGGGTATTGCCTTGCGTTAATTTGTGCCATTGCTACGGTCCTGGAATCGCTGCGTTTGTGCGGGTGATAAACGTTTGGAGTAGTGCGCGTTGTTGCCACGGTTTGTGTCCGGCGTTTAGCTACACCGGTCGACCCTTCTCTGTTTTTTGTAAATTTTGTCTATTTGTATTCTCTCTAAATGTTGTGAATTTATTTAGATATATATTCTTTCTCTCTCTGTCTTTCATTCTCTCTCGGGTCTCTCCCTCTTTCTTTGTCTGCCCTGAAAGTTTCACTTCTGTTATGTGTACTACGCTACACGCACTGTTTTTGATTTTAGTGATTTGCAAGCAAGCAGGGAAGCTAATAGTTCTGCTTGGAACACGTTGGCATAGTCAGGAAGTCAAATTGATTTGGATAAGTTGAGCGGTTCCGAATAGAGACCAGATACCACACCACAGTTCATTTTAGAACCGTCAATGTAGATCCTGTAGTCTTTTGCGAGAAGGTATACCTATACGGCACACACTTTCATAATGTGGGTCATATACGTGGGTCATTTGGGACTTGTTTGTTGTTGCTTTCTCAAGTTATTATATACGCTATTGAGTTAGTTTACGTTGAGCCATGGCTCTTGGTGGGTCGCACCTAGGCAGGTCGTTGTGATTCAGCACGTGATTTCCAATAATCTTTGTCCCTAGACCTAATGTCTACTCGAAATGAATTTCATCAGGCTCCTCGTCTTCAAGGATCTAATGCTATTGAATAAAAACTGTATTTCTTTTTTGAATAATATGCTACTAAATATTCAGGAAGAGTACTTATTAGGCCGGGCCGATTTGTGGGGAGGCAAAAAAATCGCCCATTGCTCTGTGAAAATCATATTCCAGGGATCAAAATAAGAAACTTTGCCGAAGGAACCATACCTCTAAAACGAATTCTGATGTCCCCCAATTTGGGTCGAACTTTTTAGTTTCTTTTCTCATGTAAAGGCCAAAAATGGTGATATTTTGAAATGATTGTATGGGAAACCCCCCAGGGGAGTTCCAGGGGGTATGCCACTGGCATGTGCCCCAAAGTTAGTGGGGGTCGGTCATAAATTTGGACTCGATTGGGGCACTCTAAATGGGTCAAAGTCGTTTTAGAGGTATGGTTCTTTCGGCAAAGTTTCTTATTTTGATCCCTAGAATACGATTTTCACAGAGCAGTGATCGATTTTTAAATCGACCCGCCCTAGTACTTACATATGTATGTTTATATGCTAAGAATTATATTTTCGTATAGGAGTTAATAAACCCTTAGTTTCCCTAGGTGAAGGGTCTTCCAAAAGTGACGCCTAGATGTCAGTAGTGAATAGTACCTAACATAGACGGTCCAATTTTTAAGTCATTTTTAACATTTGTCAAGTAAGCAGATGTACGATTTTAGATGGTAGGACCAAGCGCTAAAATTATTGAAAGTGATTACGAAAATGATCGATTTTAAGAACAACATATCACAAAATTCGTGATTTTTGTGGTGGAAATAATCATCCGTATGAGTCGACAATTCAAAGGTTGGTATAAAAATTTCACGAAATTGGTTCTGTCAACCATAGAAAATGTAGTGGCAGTCCAAAAACTGGAGCGAATATTGCTGCTGTAGCGCAACCTTCAACATCTCGACTTCGCCGTTCCCAAAAATTAGACATTCTTGAATCGACTGTTTGACGGATTTTACCTGTAGACGTGTCCATGGTGGACATTTAAATGGTGTAATTTTCCACATATAATTATTGAGAACCGTATTTTGAATAAAAATAGTGAAACCTGAAATAATCTCAAACTTTACATGTTTTATTTTAAAACAACATCTAGGCGCGTCGTTTAAAATACCCTGTATTTTTGCGCTGCTCATATTTTTATAAAAAATAGTGCCTTTTTATTATATTATCTAACTCTATCCATTTTCTTACAGATGCTACCAGCTTCGCTGGCTTCTTCAATTTCCCACCAATGCGTGGGTTGCTCGAGAACTTCTGCGTCTATCATGTTACAGCGCCTGGGCAAGAGGAGGGCGCACCTACATTACCAGAAGAGTAAATATGAATAGTATTTAATAGATATGTATGTATTTATAAATATGTTGTATATGTTTTAATGTAAAGTAAAACAAATCTAAAGCCGTGTAGAACTAGATTAAGTAATAATGGAGTTTAGAAACCATTTACCATTTTATTTTTCAGTTATAAGCTTGGCTCGACCACTTAGAACTAAAAACAAAAATTAATAAATACAAGTTTTTCACCTACCCATTTCCCTTTTCACTTTATCCCACAGCTACATCTTTCCTACAATGGATGAGCTGGCCGCTCAGCTGGTTTTCGTGATGTCACATTTTGGCCTGAAGTCAGTGATTGGTTTTGGTGTTGGAGCTGGCGCCAATATATTGGCTCGCTTTGCACACACCAACCCGGATAAAGTTGGCGCTTTGGTGCTCATCAATTGCGTGTCGACACAATCCGGTTGGATTGAGTGGGGCTATCAGAGCTTCAATGCACGCTTCTTGCGCACCAAAGGCATGACTCAGAGTGTTATCGACTACCTGATGTGGCATCACTTTGGACGCAATCCAGAGGAGCGCAATCACGATTTGGTGCAGATGTACAAACAACATTTCGAACGTGGTGTCAATCCCACTAATTTGGCTATGTTTATCAATTCGTACATCCATCGCAACGATTTGAATATTACACGTACGCCACCAGGAACTCCAGGTACCCAGCCATCGGCGTGCACACTGAAAATGCCGGTTATCAATATTACTGGCGCATTGTCGCCACATGTCGATGATACGGTCACCTTCAATGGGCGCTTGGATCCAACAAATTCATCTTGGATGAAGGTTTGCTATAAGAGGATTTGATGAAATGTTTCTTTTTTTTTTGCTTTTGGAAATCTTTGAAATGGCAACTAATTTCGTATTTTGCTTTGCAGATCTCCGATTGCGCCATGGTGCTAGAGGAGCAGCCAGCGAAATTGGCCGAAGCCTTCAGGCTTTTCCTGCAGGGCGAGGGCTACGGTAAGTGTTAAGCTACTGCGCAGCTAAATTTACACATAAATAAAAGATAATACCATCACCTCCACCACTACCACAACCACAACCATGACAACCACAATTTATACAAATTATTACATACATAGTTTCCATTATCACCCGTAGTCTAAATTCGAATTCGTATCAAAGACTCAAAATATAATAATAATAAAAAAAATAATACTTAACCCAGCCATTAAGCGCAACTATTAAAAGAAAATCAAATATTCGAGTTAAAAAGCAGAAGAGCGTACGAAATAGCGTAACATCAAACTAGCCAATTGCGAATAATTTTTTAGAAAAAATTTTTAGTAAAACGAAATTTTATTTATAATATATAAATACTATTTATGAATGCTTAAAGTTAGCGGAAGCACAAATTATAAATTAACGATAATCATTTTTGGATTAAGAATTGTTAAGCTATGTATAGTTTCTTATACACATTTTACACATACACTGACGCATAAATCAAATATAAGTTCAAAAATTATGTACCTAAAGACACACTTAACCGATCAAATTGCTTGCTCCTCTATCAGTCATAGACATTTACATAAAATTTACTATCATTTCGTACATTCATCCGAACACTGAGCTTAGCGTATTTTTGACGAGTGGGGATGCGAATGCATTATTTAGCCCCTGAGAGCACAGACAATTATTTGAGGTATTTCTTAGGCTTCGAGCGGTATCTGTAATTGGAAATAATATTTATTGGGAAACGATAAAAATACCAACTGACAATTTTGTTCAAATTATTTATATACAGCTCTGTATAACTGTGAAATTACTGGAAATTCTTAATATCAAAAGTACTTCTGATCTGTCAAGTCACTGATCAGGAATTTGCCAAATTTCGTTTGGCTGCTGCAGAGCTTTGAAGCTTAGATGAATATAGAGAATCACGCAGTTGAAAAAGAAAGGCACCAGGTTTCAGAGCAAACTAAATCAAAATTATAATGGCATCAATTTTAGTATTTGAGTTTCGGAACTTTAAGGGCCCTAGCTCTGAGTTTAACTGGAGCACTAAGCACTATTCACACGGTAGCAATAAAAAGGTCGAAATGAGCACTCTACCCTGAAAATCTTCTTTAACAGCCAGACAGCCATCTAGGCAGTAATAGCTATTTTCGCGTTGTGCGCGGCAGTGAACGTTGCACTAGCAGACGAGTCATTATCTGGGGTGTGCCTGGACACAGGGGAATAGAGAGTGTTACACAGCTACCTTAAAAAAGAGCTGTGAATCACAATTGTGTCGGACGCTAATACCTTGTGATATGCATTAACATCTCGCAGGACTGCCACTATAGCACTTCGCTTTTACATAGAAGGCAAATCCACCAACCATTTATTAACACTTCCACGGGTAGTTTCTAGAGTAGTGGGTGGTATACTTACATGACACTGCCCTACACCATATCACGGGCAAAATGGGGCGATGGTCAAGGTCATCTCCGTGTTATGTTATTGCATGCACGTCCTAAACGTCCAATAGAAAAGTATATCTTCGTTTTTGATGCTACTCTTTTTTCATATGACCAAGCGCAGTGGGAATGTTACTATGAGGGCAGTTAGGAGTGCTTGTTTATTGGTATTTGAAACAAAATTTTCTAGATGAAACTGCATTTAAGCTTGACACATTTATGCCTTGGCCAAACAACTTATGTGACTTTAACAGGTTTGGCTTTAAGCTCAATAAATTCTTATCTACCATAGAAAAATTAAGTAAATTATTTACCTTTTATTTATATATCTACTCAAGTTACGGATATAAATGATTAATTGATTAAATATTTCAAAGAAAGCAAGCAATTTAGCGCGTTACAGAAAAAAGTGCTAACTCGACTTAAGTTATTTTATCAAATGTATACAGTAGGCCGGGTCGATTTGTGGGGAGGCAAAAAAGTCGTCCATTGCTCTGTGAAAATCATATTCTAGGGATCGAAATAAGAAACTTTGCCGAAGGAACCATACCTCTAAAACGAATTCTGATGTCCCCCAATTTGGGTCGAACTTTTTAGTTTCTTTTCTATAACTCACTTAAATTAATTTTTTCATTTACATATGTTCCTGCTAAATAAATTTCTTAAGAGAAAAAATAGATATTATTGTATTATAAATAAATAATAAATATTATTAATATATAAATAAATAAAAATAAAGAAAAAACATAGCCATTTAGCTGATTTTTTCATGTAAACGCCAAAAATGGTGATATTTTTAAATTGGGGGACATCAGAATTCGTTTTAGAGGTATGGTTCCTTCGGCAAAGTTTCTTATTTTGATCCCTAGAATACGATTTCCACAAAGCAATGAGCGATTTTTAAATCGACCCGCCCTAGTATACAGATATGTATAGTTAGTCATTTCGGGGTTGTTTTAAATCTGTAAATACATAAAATTAACAGACTTTTCATGAAAACATACTCCGTTTTTTTCGGTACCGTGTGCACGTTACTAGTTTTATTAGTTTATAATAGCGATCCACACTGCTTGGCTTACTGCGCGCTCTTTCTCTCACATAAATTTAAGGTCAGAGATTGTTGGTTGATACCTTTAAACTTTAAAAGTACAGTGGCAGCCAGTCGAAAGATCGTTAAAGCAGTGGATAAGATTTGCAAGTATTTTGTTTATTTTTAAAAGATTAAAATTGTTGCGCATTGTAATTAGTTGAACTATTACGTGTAAATGTATTCGATTAAGTCAGTCTGTTTTTATTAACTCTTTTAATTACTCCATATTGGCTCACATAGTACCACTACCCTACTCTTCTGCGCTTTAAACAATACAAGTTAGCCCCAACCGCGGGATACCAACATGATGAGGAGCTAATGCTAAACCCTATGATTCACCTATAGCGAGCAAACGCTGTGCTTGTAAAATAGGATACCGTTTTAGCTAATTCAAATCAACAGGGAACCGGCGACCAGAATTTATGCTTGCAATTCTGTCAGCTATCACTCCTTAAATGAATTATTTGATGTTACTGTGAAAATAGAAGTGGTAACATTTAGCGCAAATAGCAAGAGAGTACTAGGGGAACTAAAGTACATTAAAAAACGGACATATAAAAAATTTTTCCAAACTTTTAATTTAAAGTTTAGTTGAATCGTCCGCTCTTTACTACTTTTACATGCACTTCCTTAAAATTAAAATGAAGTTAAATATATGCATGCTAGGATGCCCCAAACAAAGAAATGGTTTTCTTGATGGTGTTCTACAACCAAAAACTGTTTTTTTGGGTTATTTAATATTTTCCCGTGCCACTAATGCTTAGAATTCTTATGTTGGGCACACATTTTAAACAGTTTTCGGATCAATATTATTTAATCTCTTATTTTAATTTCTCTTCACAAAAATCTAAAAAATTATATCAAAATTTTTTATTGTTTTTTTTTTAATATTTTTTACAATTTGGGGAAATTTAAGAAAAATAATGAAAATTGTTTTTTTTCAGTTTAGTTTGGGCGTTTAGTAGAGGAAGTTAAAAGATTAAATTATATTGATCTGCAAATATTTTATACAAATTTTTATCTCCAATTTTACAATTTAATGTGTGCTGACGCGCTTTGCTCCAGGAGTTAAAGGAATTGTATTATAAAAGACTAAATAGACTATTAAGAAGACTATTATTATTATTATTACTGACAAGTTCCAATATTACAATCCACATCCTAACTTAGAAGAAGAACTTAGACTAACTACAAAAGATTTCCACAAATCAGGTTTTCTTGCTACAAATTTTAGTTCGCTGAATTATTCGCTGGCTTTCTACAAGCCCTACATCAAGTTAATTTAGGCCGCCTTGTGGTTTCCGCTGCAAAGCTGAATGAGCTATTTCGCCCGAATTTGTTCAAAGCGTATGTCCAATCCAAGGTGGATTTATTATAGGTGACAGCATTCACCGAGCTGAATTTTTCGCCGTAGATATGGCTTACGTCAAAATGATATGCTTTGTTTGTATGTATTGGTATGTTTACATTCGTATGTTTACATTTGATTACTGATTTTGACGTGATGCTTGGACCAAACGCAACAACAAATACATGTAGGGTTTTACTTATATGTGGTTGCTGTCACCTATAATAAATCCACCTTAGTCCAATCCATTAGTACTTTTTCCGCATAATTTCCTTTTCAATTGGTTTTTGTTTGGTTTGGTCTGTGGCAAAGACGTTGGTTGTAAATGGTTCGTGACCACAAATGCCGATAAAACGACGCACGCATCTAATATTTACAAATGACTGCAGTATTCTTGCCGATTCTTGCTTTAAGTGCCACGTTTCGCTCGCATAGAGTAGAACTGATTTTACACAAGCTTCAAAATTCCTTACTTGTGTTACTCTTTTAGGCGCCTTATTAGACCCAACTCGCGAGTAAACCACACTCAGTAAACTAGTCTAGTGCACCTTGCCTCACCTTGCCATACTCGTAACAACCCAGCAAACATACTTGCCGCTTTGGATAATCTTCGCTGAATGTGAGACGTTGTACCATCATCGGGGGTCAAGATGCTGCCGACATACTCTAATTCGCATACATCCCCCACTATTTCGAACTGTGTTTTGTTGTTTACTTTTATTCGCATAGATTTGGTCTTCTTTGTGTTGACTTTTAAGCCAAGCTTTAAGCAGTCGCTTGTCACATTTGGCAACCTTTCTTGCATTTGTATGAATGAATGTATTACTAACAAAAAAAGCTTCGTCAGCATATCAAAGGTCACCTGGTTTTTGAGTCATCTTCCAGTTACTGCCCCCACTGCTGTAAGTTTCCAAAACTATGTCCAAAGCTGCTATGAAAAATAAGGGGGGAGTGCGCAACCCTGCCTCACGTCAGATACTGTCGAAAAAGACTAGCTAAACTGTACATCATGTTCCATAATGTTAATAATTTGGCCCTTTGTTCCACCTAGGAATTACGGAAATATATATATATGTATATACGCTACCACCTCTAGCTAACAGAGCATACCAGATTACCTCAAGACATGAAGTGCTTTTCCGAAGTCGATGAACGCTAGATAAAGGCGTGCATTGTACTCAGCAAACTGCTCTATTAAAATTAAAATCCGCATTAAAAGTAAATAAATAGATAAAAAAATAAGTTTATTTTTCATATGGTAATTTTCAAAACGTTGGCGACGCGGGTAAATATTACATAACAAAAAAAAAAAGTTGGTTAAAATAAATTTTTGGGTCATCCTAATATGCATACTTAAAATAACCTTGCTTGTTTTGCAGACGGAACTTGTAAAAGTTGTAAGTGAAAGAGTGAAGTTGTAGGTGGAGTATCCAGTAGTTGCGTTGGCTTTACAAAGCTCCTGTTAACCAATATAGCACCAAAGCTTCGACAGTCGCTTTGACTATTGAATAAATTGAAGAACTAAAACGCGTTTACAACTTAATACACTTCAAATAACGCATGACGCTTACTTTATAACCCTAAAGCAATGCCTATATTTGGCTTAAAAGCTGTAGCAAAATTAAGAAAAAAACTTCAAAATAGGAATAAAATTAAAAAAACGTGGCTGACGTGCCACTGCTTTTGCGCAGTCATATGTGCGAATCTGTGCCCATATAACACACAACTGCATACATGTTAACATTTATACTAGGAAAATGTAGGACAATGTGTGGCATGCCATATAGTAAATGCATAGTATACTTGAAAAGTATGATGCCACAATAATTGTTTTATTGAATTCAAATGAGAAACGCGACAGCATCTTATAAGAAAATAAGTTTTAAAAACTAATAAAGCTGTTTATATTGTTCTCTCTTTATATACAGGCGCTACAAAGCTTACATAAGTACTTTATAAGCAAAATTCGTTTGAATACATACTCGTACAATTACATAAATATTCGGTTATGAAAACGTGCTACCCAAAATCTATACCATTAGCCACACTCACACACCCACACACATATATGCACAATTACAAAATCATGTATTCAGAGAAACTGTTATTACATCATACACTCGTACATAACTTCATATACTCGTATTAGTATTCAAATTGTATGTATGCATTATCGTACAAAATTACATTTATTGCATTGCGTTGATAAAATAAATCTATTATATACTTATATACTATACATATATTTGCAAGTAAAATATTGGCTACGAATTTGAAAAAGAAATTTGCAAACATTAATTCATTTGTAAAATTTGTTAAAATTAATATTTTTGGAAGAAGATTAAAACGATGTGAATTGATTGGATTTATTCAAAAATAAAATAAAATTGTTCGAAAACAAAATAAAAAATATACATGAAATTCTTTTCCTCATTGCGACTGAGCTACTATATAGTATAGTTAAAAATGTATGTATAACAGAGTCACACAATCATTCATTGACGTACGAGTTTGAATGTTTGTATAGGAAATAGCCTAGCTTAGTGGTGGGTACGTTAAGGATATAAATGAATAGATAATTGTTGCTTACACCCTTTATTGGGTATTCAGCCGAACTGCTCCTTTGATTTGTGGTGTGCCTGTGCTGTTTTTTTCAAAAATGGAGAGACCTACAGTTTTATGCCACCTCCGAACTGCAAATGCTTTTTTTATTAGGAGCTTTTTCAATGCGGAAATACCCTCGGAGCTTTACTACTGCTTGTCGAGGAGCGACTGCTATTAGAAAAAACTCTTTCAGCCATTTGGTGTTTCATGCGAGGATACAACTGAGACAAATACCATGGTTCACTAGAGATAATACAAGTGGAAAAGGAAAGAAAAAGGGGGGGAAAAATTAGATATGAAACGTTTTGACTTTTGCTTGCTTCAAGTAGAGTGGGAAATTGTAAAGAAAAAAGTGAATCAGCATTAAGGCGAATTCATAAAAGCTGGGCGCAGTAACGAAAAAAAATTGGCATTAATTATTTAATATTCTCTTTTGATTCTTCTTCACAAAATTTTAAAAATAATACGAGAAATAAAAAAACCAGAAAATTAATGTTTTTTAATTTACACTGTATTTTGAAATTGTAATGTGAATTTAACATGTAATTTGGGTTTTCAATTTATTGGCTTGAATCAACTGAATGCTTTCCAAGAATTTCAATCACTTTGACATTGAAATGACCAATATGAAAAAAGGCAAATCAGCTGTTCTAGTAAAACCATCTTGTATAAACTCGCCTTTATCTTTTTTTGTTTTGTATTTCTAAACCGTACTCGCAGGTGAGTTGCCATGATTGCGAGTGTTAGACATAATCATCTGATATGGTTTGAAAAAAAAAAAATGTGTTTCTTTGCAATTCCTATCAGGTAAAGTGAAATTTCCCTAACTATGTATATGTATGTATATACCTATACTATTGGGTGTTCTCTTAAGAGCTTGAGAACTTAAAATGATAATACAAAACAGAAATATTGTTCGATTGAATTTTTTGTTTATTATTATATAATCTCGTAGATGATTTCATGGCATTTATTTTTTTAATATGATATCTGGCGTATATTCGCTGCGCCTAACAGGCACATGTTCCATTAGATTATTAAAATTTTTAACTATTTTTTAATAAATCTGGCCGTGCGACATCAATGATAGTTTTGGCCTCCACTGCCTTAAGGGGGGAGCCTGGTTTTTAAAGTAAAAAAAATCAATTTTTTTTTTCGTTTTAAGCGATTCCTAATATATTTCAGAATATGCACACAAAGTTACAGAGCCTAATTCTCAATATTTCCGTAGATACAAAGCCAAAGGTAGGCGAGCGTTAGGTAGTTACGCTGTGACCGGACAGCTATAGTACAAACTTTATCTTCTTTTCTCGACTTTTCATTTTTATGATTTCTTTGAATTGGCGTACATGAATGAAAAAAAACTAATTAACCTTTTGAAATGAATCATAGCTTGTTCCTTCAGTATTAAATTCTCTTCTATTTAAACTAACAAAATAGATAAAAAAATGTTTTTCAAGATTTTTATACCAAGTTGAAGTGAATTTTTTTTTATAGAAAGGCATTTTTTCTTTAAAACCTTCAAAAAGTTGAAATTTTGGAATTTCTCTCAGTTTTCTTAGTTCATCTAGAATGAAAAATCATGATAATTTGAAATTCATTTAAATATTTTGCTTTAGATAATAATTACGAGCTGTATCTTGTACGCCAGTTGGAAACTCCAGCGTTGCAGCGCTCTACTAATTTCGACGTTAAACATTTTTTTCAACTTATTTTAACCAGTACAAAACCAGTATAGTCGAAGGACAAAGGTGAACAAGTTAAGAACGACGACAAATCGACATTTCGGTGTCTTAATTTTTTTGTCTTGTTGCTGGCTTTGATTGGAGAAGAGTAAAGTTTATTGCGCAAACGATCAACATGAATGCATGAATTGCTTTCTCACTAGGCCGATTATGTTGACCTTAAAACGGACGAATTACTTTATGAACTTCGCAAACAGATTTTTTTTTTCGAAGTGAATTTCTACAATTCGGAAGGGTTGTTCTGGCGTTAAGAGATTCAAGACTTGTCAAGCCTTACTGAATAGAAATGTCAACACAGTTTGTCATTATCGGCTTGCAAACCAATGTTAATAGTTCTCATGTAGCTAAAAAAAACTCCCGACATAACTTTGTACATATATAAACCTAAAAAAATATATACACTTAAACCTCCATAACTAAGTCAATGTTATAAGAGAGGAACAAAATTCTCAACATCGCAAGCAGTAAAAAAAAATTATTAAAAATCAATGCGATTTTCAAGCGACTACAAACGTGGACTAAAATTGCTTTGGCTATAAAACTGCATAATCAAAAGTTTTCCAATGATTCGGATTAAATGAAGGAAGTTGGTAAAATTCGTACAAAGTAAATTTCGTACCAAGTTTGGCCCTTTGATTTATGAGGTTTTGTTTTATGAAAACTATTTAACATAGAAAATATTACGAATAAAAGTAAAATGAAAAAGTGACTTAATTTTGTAAGTACAAGTGCATTACATATAATTGATTGTTTCACAAATGAAGGGATCTACGTCTTTTGCCTACTCCGAGCGTCAGATGATTTTTTAATGAGCAAATTTTTTCTTGGCAAAAATGTCTGCTCCTAAAAAAATGTTTCATTCATTTGATGTTTCGTGTTCACTGTTTAGTGTGGAACCTGGACATACCTGGCTCGTTCCGTTGCAGCGGCCGACACAAAGTGACTATGACTTGTGCATTGCTCTCTAAAAATGTCAGAACTTTAGAAATTCTTGAAGGTACGAAAACGATAATTGCTTTTAATTTTTTATAATGCAATTTCATACCGTTAGCAATTTGTTTGGCCGAAATTGAAACATCAAAAGTGTTGAAAGCAAAAATAGTTTCTTTTTGTTAGGCAGTTGGGAGAACGGAAAGAGTTAATACACATTTAAAAGTATGGAATAGTTTGCCAGCTTGCTTACTAAAGCCCATTGTGTTGATTAAAAAAATGATTATAGATTCTTCTTAGTTAACAGTTCGAAAGCAGCATCTGTTTTTATTCGCAATTTCGGTACCATAAATAGAACTTGCCATGGAAATCATTGTTTCAGAAGACAGAAAATACTTTATCCCATATTTAACACCCATTTTACGTAATCGCCCTGTCACCCTACGAATCATGGTAATATATATCCTTAATTCAACACTTCACAACACTTTTAACATTTTGCATTTCTAAAATTAAACTAAACAAAAAAAGCACAACATTACAATACACACCGCTCTCATTATTAAGAACAAATACCAACGCTGTGAAGTAATTGAAATTTAATTTGGACATACAAATATTTTCTTTTCTTTTTTCTCTCTTTTATATCTCCTTTTCAAATGTTTATAATACAAATATTTAATGAAATCCCACATATCGAAACACAAACAAAATCATGCTTAAAAAATCTCCACGAATATATTGATAATTGTATTGAAATTCCCTGAAATTCGTAACCATTCACACATTCAACTGACACATACGCCATGTGCAATCGCTTTGTGTGTAACAAAATGGAAAAAATCTTTTACGCTTCAAATATGCCATAACATTTCAATATCGTTTCATATTTTTTTTGTGGAAATATTAAAAAAAAAATGTATGCTTCACAAAAATATGCAATTTTTGAAATTTATCTCCGAATTTTCTTTTTTCAAACAACGTAATCTCGAAACGTGCTCTTCACTCAACAAACTAATTCAATTACCTTTGTAAAAAAATAAATATAAAAAAATATCTTGAACAACTTTATTTACATTTGTGGTATGTATGTATGTATCTTTGACTTAATTTTGCTTTTTGCTGCAAATGTTTTAACCAAAACCAAAACATTGTTGCTTTAACAATAAACCAACCCCCGTTACCAATCCCCTATATTTTCCACACCAAATTCCAAATTTGTCGATGCTATTTGTTTGTTGCTACGCTTTACTCCCACGCCTTGCGTCACTGAAAAGCAGAAAAATCGCAATAAAGCGCAGAAATTTTTGGAAGATTTATGTCAGTAACAGAAAATTAACTCTAGTATCACTGCTTGTTGTAATCTAAATAGTAATAAATATGTATGTAAAGCCCCAGAGCCATGGGTGCGGGAGGAGGTGCGCACACAGGGTCACATTGCAACGCTGCCAATAGAATGCAGTTAAACATTTCTCGATCGTCGAATTTGTATTCGTATTTGTCTCACATAATTGATTGGTGTAGTTGATGCGTTTGGCAAAGCAGTTATTTTCGAGTTCAAAATGTCAGAGATTATCAAAATTTGTAACGTATTAAAAAAAAATAATAAAAAAAAGTTATCATTACAACATCTCTAACTAATATCAAGTGTCCATTTGGTCTCACCTGGGCTCGCCAATGACTGCTTTTACCCATTCAATAGCTTAGCGTACTCGTAGTTTCCTCAATGCATATCGCACTGTACTCGTAATTTGTAACCAATTTCTTCTACTACGTATTTAATGCCTAACAACAACAAAAAAACGAAATGTTCGTGTTAGTATGCATTGTAATCACACAATACAATTGTTTTATGTATGTATTACATCACTAATATGGATATTCATATATACTTATGTGTATGTACGTAATTATATAAATACATATAAATTCTGAAAAATAAATACGCAACCACTAATGAGGAAGACAATACAATAAAATACCTAACAACTGTTTCTTTTGTATTGATTATTGGGTGTATAAGAAATGTAAATATGTATATTTTACATAATTAATTATAATTTAACAACTCATTTACTTTGAAGCACTGCACACCTTGCGCCAATGCGCACATACTTACATGTATGTATGTATGTATCGAAAGCACAATTTTTTCCATAAAATAAATTTTTGATTTCATAAAATAAATTTGTAGTTGAAATTTGTAGCTTGTGGTATTTTAGTTTGATATTTTTATTGAACGGTTTTTCACAGGAGCCTGATAAAAAATAGTAAAAGAGTCTAGCAGATGAAAATTAATTCTCAACTACAACTGATGAATTGAATGTCAATAATTGATTGAATAATAACACTGCGCTACACACATTCTGTCCTATGAACCAAATATACTTTTTCGGAAAGGGTATAAAAAATAAAAATACACGTGTATCGGCGATTTTCATGTACACGTCACAATTTTTTTTTTGTATTTTAGGTATAACTTTAAACGAGCAATTCTTATATGCATATCTGTATAGCCACACGATCTCAGGATTAGCTTAACGGATTTTAATGAAATTGGGCACACAGATAGTGTATCACATTTCTAGACTTTCCACCAAGGTGTTGCCACTGACAATGTTTCACAGGGTTGCCACCTGTTCGAAATTAAAAAAAAAATTGCATGAGATATGCCGATGTGGGTATCAAAAGAAAGGTATTTCACGCCGCATTACAATAGAGATATAAAACCCCGAATTTTTTTTATTAATTTTATTATATTAAAATTAAAAATTATTACATTAAAAATTTTAATGCTTTTAAAGAAGAAGAAGAAGAAAGAAAAATTCTGACGTGTACATGAAAATCGCCGATACACGTGTATTTTTATTTTTTATACCCTTTCCGAAAAAGTATATTTGGTTCATAGGACAGAAAAAAAGTTCGTTTTTGTAACGCAGTGCCCCGCCTCAACCACTCGTTCAGCATGAAGAAGTGAAAAAATCTACATTTGCGTATAGGTGTTTTTTGTCGAAATTTTACTTCAACTTTAAGTAGTGAATTGCTAACTAACTGCGTTAAATAATTACGATTTATTGGCAAGGTTTACTAATTTATTTGCTTATGATTTAAGTTTAATAGTTTTTATGAAAATACAGTTCATTCTCAAAGTTTCAAAACTTGTGCAAATGAAGGCACTTTTCGGTTCTAGAGACGTGAAAATTGAAGGCGTTGAAAATTGAAGCAAAACAATCGGTATCAATTGAAAATCGTTTTTATTCATTAGATCAATTCTTTATACAGAAAAAAAAATTATTTTTTCAATGACAATAATAAAAAAACTTGCTTCCCTGACGTAACACATGCCACTAGCTAACTGATTGGGCTGCTCAGGTACGTCTGAAAAAAAACAAAATTTGGTCAATTAAAAAAAAAATTGTTTTTCTAGATAATATATTTTATCTGTTTATTGGAAAAAAGAGAAGAAAAAAGAGAAAAAAAAGGATTTTTTTCACGTTGTCGCTCTTAAAAAAAAATAGATACATTTATTATAAAATTATAATTTTGCTACCCGCGAGAGCCACAAGTCTACTCAGTAACATATTAAAAATTCAAATCAATCGGTTCAGCACTTTTTGAGAAATTACCAACGCCAACTCGGAAAAAATCGTTTCGAGAAAAACACGTTAGAAGTCCCATTGTTAATGACTCTGCGCGCTTATATATATCTCAGCGTCGCACTCCAAACCGATCTCGTTTTAAAGGACTGTGACATCTAAACTACAACGAATTTCAATATAAATATATGCAAGTATATTTTTGAAAGTCTAGCATGAAAAAAATCGATTTTTTCGAAATTCTAGACCAGAAAGGTGCCTTCAAAAAATTCAACAAAATTTGTAATCAGAATGTTTGGAAAAATTTCGTATATGCAGTTATCGTAAGTCATAAATGCCTTAATTAATATTTTTTTTTTGTCAAATTCTAGTATTCATTCTCTAAAGTAAATTTAAAATAGAATTAGGGCCATTGTTTACACTCCAGTAAATTGGCAATTAAATTTATCGGAGAGATGTGGTCTTTTCGAATAGGCATCAAATCGAACGCAAGTAGCTTTTTCGGCAGTGAATTAAATTGGTGAGTTTGAGCAAAGAACGCATAAATACAACCTTTGCAATCCAGCTCCGTTTCTCTGACACAACTCGTGTAGACAATTTCAACAAACAAGAAACCAATTAAAACCAATTTCTTTTTTGTAAAATTTTCTTCCGAGTGTTCTTTGGTTAAGGTACCGAAATAAGCCGTCTGCGCCAGAGAGGATCTAAATAAGAGAAAGTGGAACTTTTGTAGTATAACTTGCAAGTGCCATTCATCATGGGAGTTGGAAATGTATTCCCTCGGTACAAATAGTTTGGTTTCAGTATAATGAAGCTGGTTGTAGTAAAGAAGTTGTACCTTTAGACTGCAGTTCATATGATTGTGATGCATTCCTGCGTTTTGTATTGAAAATTGTGCTACTCTTACTGTTAATTGGGCTCCCATAAAACTCCTTATAAAGAGTCTTTCAAGCACGCGCCTAGTTGTTGTTTTAAAATAAATAAAATCTAAAATTTTAGACTCTTTCAGGTTTCACTATTTTTATTCAAAATATGGCTCTTAAGAATTACATGTGAAAAATAACATCATTTAGTGTCCACCATGAGCACGACTACGTGTTAAATCCACCAAACAGTTGCTTCTTGATTGCCTAATTATTGACAACATCGAATTATCGATGTTGAAGGTTGTTCAGCAACACTTTGCGCTATAGGAGCAATATTCTCAACAGCACGCCCAGTTTTTGTCTACTAGTCCCTTTTCTATCCTCGACAGAGCCAGTTCCTACAAATGTTTCCACCAACTTTAAAGATCGACCATTTTCATAGTAACTTTCAATAATTTTAGTGCTTTGCTCTCTCGTTTAAATTTGTACATCAGCCTACTAGAAACATGTCAAGTAAAAAAAGTTACCGTCTAGGAATCATTCACTGCTGATTTCTAGGTATCACTTTTGAAAGATCCTTTAGTAAACATTTGGTATGTGAAAAATACCCCCAATTTTATGACTGGCAAGTAATTAATCTTTTTTATTATATTTTGTGACGCTCAGTGCGAATACCAATTTCTGTCAAGCAAAATCTTTGATACCATAAAACATAAAACCACTTTTTTTAATTAGCAGCAGTGTACAGAATATGCTTGCAAATCGAAAGATATTGTCACGTACATCCTTTGTCGAGTGCTGGACCGAATTTCTGAATTTACGCTCTACTCAGATTTTCCCCGTTGCGCGCCGAGGAGCGCCTGCTATCAAAACACATTTTTTATCATTTATAAATTATTAGTTACTTTCCAGTCAGATCTTAAGTATTAAGTAGGCACAGGTTTAGCATTTATATTTATTATTATTTCAGCATTTTTGGTTTCAGCTGTTCGAGAGTTACATAATTTGGCATCTTTTCGTTGCATAGAGTAACTTTAAACGTTTCTAAGTAGTTTTACACCAAATAATTTTCGCTTTTGATTATTTTTTGTATATCTCTTAGTTAAATATCACCTGCTTATATAACTCCTTCGAGAGCAGATTTAAAGCGCAATCTAGACGAATAATAATTAAAGAATTATGCGACAAGTCTTTAGTTCCAAGTTATGCTTGACGTTTTGAGCTTTAAAAGCTTATTAGATCTGTGAGTTCTTAAAACTCTCTTTTAGGTGAATGTTTTATTGAAGAGCTGTGTTTTTAGCTCACTCATACTTATACTTCTTATGTATGTATATTATTACAATAGCAACAAATCGTTAAGAAGTGACTCCAGTACCTCATGATAATATAGTCCAAACGGTTGCTCATCCCGGAATCTTGCTGTTAAGTAATACGTCGGAAGACCATATTTGCGTATGTTAATTAAAATCGTCAGTCTATATCAGTGCTAGTACCTGTCCGGTGTTCACACTGCGACGGCTCTTCGCCGTTTTCAGCAGCCTGCTACGCCAGTTGCTTTGTCTTAAGTCCGCCTTTCGGGCCTATTCTTCCTTACGCAACATTCTTGTTATACGCGCTAAAAGCTCTCACTTCTGTTAAAGCGGTGCAAATATTCCTTGAAGCATCCATGGCTGCGCAGCAATAACATTACATAAAAGTCAACCTCTCCGTGCTTACTACCAAGCCATTTCGCAATGCCTGGTATTAGATCATAGGTCCAGCGTCCCTTTGTTGAATACTGCCAGCGCTGTTGCCATTCCTTTATAGTACGCTTTCACTCCTTTTTTTAATGCTGCAGGACGACTTCTCCCCTGTCTGCTGGTGCAACCTCTTCAGCTCCTTGATGGGCAGATCAACCGGGATTTTCCTCGATATTACGGCTATGGCATCATCGGGAAACGGGCGGTGAGTGTTCGCGACTCTTAACGCGCTAAGTCTGTGTGAAGCTTTCAATTCCTTTATAAACGATTTTTTTCACATCGGTCCATACGGGTGCTGCATACGTTATAACACTTAGTGGTGGTTACTAAGGAGAGTAACTGGCATGCCTACGTTTGACATAAGTTTTGATAGAGCACCTATGTACTCGTTGTGCTTTTTTGCCAACTGCTGCAAGATGATCTATAAAAGTCATTCGGGAGTTAACGAGCTTTCTCAAATATTTTAAGTACGGCTACGATTTTATTAGGCACTCGCTCCCAGTGATGATCAACTCCTCGCGTGCCTTCATCGTGCGAAGTAGGACCAATTCCGTTTTCTGCACTGCAAGCTCTTATTTTGCTGATATTAGCCACTGCCGTTTGCGCATTTTATTCTCATGGGGTTGAGGTGTTTGTCAACGGCTACCAACGCGATATTGCCCGCATAACCAACGAGTGTTGCTCCTGTGGGAAGATTGATTTTCAGCACGCCGTCGTGCATGGCGTTCCATAGATTCGCACCTCATACTGTTGAACGCTATCTTCCCCGCCGCAGTAAGTAGGTAGGGACCTCGAATTCTGAGAGTGAACCCATTATGTGTGCCCAGTTCACAGAGTTAAACGCGCTGTTTATATCTAGCGTTACAATCGCGCAGTATTTTTTTGCCGGACCTTCGACTGTTACCACTTGTGGCTTTGCGTGCGATATCCATTATCGTATTACTAGCACTCCACCGGCAACCGAGGTTTTCGGAACCCAAACTGGTAAGGGGAGAGCCCACCAGGCTTTTCCAGGTGCTACTGTAGTCTACTGCATATTATTTGCTCTAGCATTTTACTGATCGTATCCAACATGCACAGTGGACGGTACGATTAAAAATGGATGGATACAAATGGTCCAGTCCAGTATTCAATAGCTGGTGGTGTTGGCAGTAAAAGGTCTCCTACGCATAGAAAAAATCAAATGACAAAATCGCTTAAATGATTGCTGCGCAAATGAAGAAAAAGAAAATGTTTAGTCTCTATTTTCAGATTCGGTGCAGCAAAGAAAGATTTCGATATTTTTGCGAACTCCTTTCGAAAACGTAAGTCTTCTGTTGCGAGAATAATTTGAGAGTAGAAAATTAAAAAAAAAAATTTGGAAAAGGTATTCTTGTTTTTTTTTTTGGTTTGTCCGGAGAGAAAAGCGGGAATTCTCACTGATATCGATCAAATTCAAACATTTTGTTATGAGAAGTGTCTGAAAATCTACACAAACGTCCAGAGTTGTTTTCTTCCAATATTTAATTTATTTGGCCCTCTTTTTCTGCAGTGTTTAGAACCTTCGTTGATGTTTTATTATTAATGTTCAGGCCGATTTTATTGCCAACTCTGAATATAAATAAAAATAATAATGTTTTTAATATATTATAGTTGCTGTAAACCTTTTTAAATAAGTATTTTTTGTAGCGATTCCAAACCTGACAAGGTTCCGCAAATGTTATTACCTTTCGGTTGCGTTAAATTTTATATTTGGCTATATGTGTTGTAAATATGTATTTTTATTATCTTCACATTTTCGCTTTTTCTCCTTTCTACTTTCCATAAATGTATGTACGTATTGCTGATTGCTTTAAGGTGCTTGTTATATGATTCTTTACAATTTGTTTGCTTAACTGTAAGCAGCAAAAATTTATTGCACAAATGCACTCTTTTATGAAGTAAACGCTTTTGCTTCATGTTTATTTGTACTTATTTAATTTTCTAAATTTTCTATTGCCTTTACTTTTCTTTGATATATTTTCATATTATTTATTTTCTTGTTTCTTTGTTTCTTTTTGGAAAAAAACGAAATCCATTTCATAGCTGTTGGTACACTGCAAAAGTTGGCACGCAAATTCTCCACAGCCAGTCAGAGCAGTTCGAATCAAATTGAGCTGGGTGTACAATAATTCAAGCAACATCGAAAATCTATCACCAACATCATCAAAATCACAACCACCGCCTTCAACACCACCACAATCACCGTCACTACAACCACCGCCCCCTTCTTGACCTGAATGTTTCTAAACAGAAGAAAGAAAAGAAAAGTAGCAGAAAGTTGAACAGTTAAAAGAGAAAAAATGTTGAAAATTTAAGAAATAATTGATTTGACACAGCTGAAGAGGATCTCGATTTTGCTTCTATTGGAACATCGAGTTGAGGTGTGGGACGCGCACCTGCACCTGCTACCTGTTGATTTTTCAAGCTGCGTTTTGGCTTTTTCCTTTAATAGCAAATATCTACCCAAATACTATAAACATACCGACACATAAGAGTTGCCCTTATTTGTTTATTGCAAATCTGTGTTTTATTTATGATAATTATGATAAATATGTGTTTAGTATTGTATGTAGTTATTTTTATTGTAACTATTATTAACTCTTTATGATAAGTACGAAATGTATTTTTTGCTGTTATCATCCACATATGTATGTAATGTATGTGCTATATATATGTATGTATGTATAATATATTTTCGTTTTCCCACACAAATTTGCAAAATCCATGTATACGTACATATTTTATAGTTTACAATTTACATAAAGCTAAAATATATAGACAATTGAAATGAATGCAAGCGGATTTTATTGTTTTCCAAACTCAAGGCCAGTAAATTCCAGTTCGTATGCGAGATGTGAAAGAAAGCTATAAGCACTTTTTACCAAATTGTTGACTCGAGGGAAAGAAGCAATGCAAAATTTGTTTTACACTATCATCGTGCATACAGTGGGATCAGGTTTTGTTTTCAAAACACTGGAAATATACAAAAAAAATTGTTTTTCCGACCAAAAAAAAAACTGTTACCTCCACAACGAATAGATTTTTTCAGAAAATTAAGTTTTTTTTTTTATTTTACTAAGAAAAATTTAGTTTCACACTCATTATACATATTAGTTACATTCAGTGTTGTCAGATTTTGTTTTTAAAGTACTGTAAATTTCCAAAAAAAAAAAATGTTTTTTGGACCAAAAACTGTCATCTCTAAAACGAAGAAATTTTTTCAGAAAATTAGGGTTTTCTAATTTTAATTAGCAACATACAGTGTTGCCAGATATTGAATTCAAAAAACTGAAAATTTCTAAAAAAACTGTTTTTTCGACAAAAAAAAAAACGGTTACCTCCAAACAGAAAAGTTGTTGTTTTAGAAAGTTAAGGTTTTTTAAATTATAGTAAACATAAACAGAACACGATTTATTTAAAGTTTAAAGGGTCTTTCAAAAGTGACGCCTGGATGCCGGTAGTGCATAACGCCTAATAATTCCTGTCAAGGAGACAGATGTACAGTTTTACACGATAGAACAACGCGTTAAAATTATTGAAACCTACGACGGGTGCCTTTTATATTTCGGGATTTGGCAACCCTGATGTTGCCATCTGGCAACTGACAGCTGTATCGCAAAGTTTGACATTTTTTGGTTTTTACGTACTCAGAACGTTTTGAAATACCAGCGCTATTTGTGTTGTTTACAGTAACTTAAAAGATTCATCTCGTGCAAAATCAGTTGTTGCTCCGAAAACCATTGATGCTGTGCGCGAACTGATATTGCAAGATCGTCATGTGACGTATCGTGAGATTGAGACAATCTTAGGCATTAGTGGGGCCAGCATACATTCAATATTGCATAAACATTTGACTGTCAAAAAAATTTGTTCGCGTTGGATCCCACACAATTTGTCAATCGCTCAAAAAAGGCTCGTGTCGATTGGTCGAAGGAAATGCTCAAAAAATACGATCGCGGGGCTTCGAAACACATCTATGACATCGTGACAGGTGATAAATCATGGATTTACGCGTATGAGCCCGAAAGTAAACAGCAGTCGACTGTATGGGTGTTTCAAGATGAGCCAAATCCAACAAAGGTTGTTCGGGCACGAAGCACTTCCAAGCAAATGGTCGCCTGTTTTCATAACCATTTGCTTGCCAGTTGTCTTCCAAGAAATTAGGAAAGCAAATCGCCAAAGACGGATCATTCTTCACCAGGACAATGCGAACTCTCACACATCGGCTCAAACAACTGCATTTCTGAGCACCCAAAACATCGAATTAATGGGTCATCCGCCGTATAGTCCTGACTTGGCACCGAATGACTTATTTTTATTCCCGTACGTAAAAAACAAACAACGAAATTAATGACGCTAAAATATTTGCAACGAAAGCAAGAGGCAGACCAAGATCAAGCTGGATACACGAACTAGATGACGACATGAGGAAAGTCAAGGTCAACAACTGGAAGCAATTAGCCAATGATCGGGTCAAATGGAGGCATTTTGTATAGCAGACCAAAGCTCACACTGAGATGTAGCGCCAACTGATGATGATGATGATGATGATGATTATGAAAATGGCCTATCTCTACGCACAGCAAATTCGTGTTTTTTCCGCGAAAATAATCATTCGAATGAGTCGACAATTCAAAAAATGGTGAAGAAATTTCACGAAACTGGTTCTTTCGAGAATAAAAAATGACTGGCACACCAAAAACTGAACGCAAAGTGTTGCTGAACAACCTACAGCCATATACATCGATATCTCGAAGTTCTCAACAATTAGGATTTTACCTGTAGACGTGTCCATAGTGGACATTTAGAAGATGCAATTTTTCATATGTTATTCTTAAGAGCCGTATTTTGAATAAAAAATGAGACCTGAAAGAATCTAAATGTTTACATATTTTAGTTTAAAACAACGCCTTTGAAACGTATTTTGAAAGACCCTTTATATACTTAACTAAACTAAACCATTTGAAATTTGTTTTAATGAAATTCAGTTTCATTATTTTTTGTAATTTGCTTTGTTCATCTTTAATAAAATGCATAGACTCGACTAGACTTTAAATTTTAGGACAATTCCCAGCAATTTTCTAAGAGCTCGTTGTTATTAAAGTACCTGGTATTTCTAATTTATTATTTTTTAATGCGCATTGATTTGAATTCTTTATTATAATCCAGAAAAAAAACAACGTAAAGACATTTTAATTTATTCGTGTAAATCTGAGCTAATGTAAGGAGCACTGCAAGCTTGTCTAAGAAATGTAATTTAGAGTTAACACTGTGAGTCTAGCAACCTTGCCTCACAAATGCCTCAGAGAGCACCTAGCTTGAGTCTCTATTACTAAGATACACCAATTTCAATCCATTCGACGCAAAAATGTGAGTTAAGATAATATTTTGTGATATTCTTGGTTGCTGATCTTGGTTTGCAAAATATTTCATATCGAGAAGTCAAATGGGTTTGACTCTACTCGCCGAAGGGGCCACAATGTGTCAAAAAAATCAGTCTCAATGGGGACTCACAATGATGCATACCGTTTCCAGTTTTCTTCTTCCTATTATATATCCGTGGATTTTTGACTAAATAACTTACGTAACTTTCACAGCTTTTGCTTCACAGTCAATGAATTCTGATGTACCATCGGTAAATGTGGTTTTTTATTCAACTTTTATTCAGATATTAATTGATTAAATTTTCAAGAAAAACAAGCAATTTATTGGGATATAGAAAAAATATTAAGTATTTTATTAAAAGTATACAGATTAGGGAGGAAGTTAGTTGTAGTGTCATACCCGTTGTGAGCAACGTTACTGGTTTTGAGTTCGAGAATTGAAAATTTATAGCTCAGATAAGAAATTCTAAGGAAAATACTTCAGCAGAAGTGCTTTTAAATTTAGAGCCAATTTACACGATGACTTTCATCCTGGATGTCGAACTAGGTGGCAAAAACTGTAGAGAAGTCAACGGGGTAGGCATGGATGCACAGTCAGCGAAATCGACGGGGTTTTTGACATTTCGCTTTCATCGTGTTCCCATTTTCGTATTTTTATTCAAGTGGACTTTGGGCTGGTGCTTTGCTTTTAAAATATGGACGAAAGAAAATGGTCCGTTAAACTTCAATAACACGCAAGGAAAGCCGCAAACAAAAAGTCATCGTGTAAATATACGAAGATTTTCGAAGACTTCTTTAAAAGAGAATAGGCAGAAAACCCAGGGTGAAAAGTCGTCGTATAAATGTGCTCTCAAACTAACTAAGAGTAATATGAATTACGGGTTTCACTAGAAAGCGTCTAAAAGGGAGTGTATGTATTTTCAATCCGCAATCGACATTTGTCACACCAAAAATTATTTTCAACTTTTTTTTCAATTTAATTCCAATTTGAATCAGGCTTCAATGCAAGAACGGGTCGCGAGTTGGCCTTTCTCAGTTTTAGCTTAAATTTTGATGTAACTGGAAAACATCAAAAATACGCGCAATGTACGTCGGTCGCTACTGCAGTAAAATAAGTTGCATTACAGGAAGAAACAAATACATTTTAAGAAATGAGTTTAGGAGAGCCATCACACAGCTTTGAAGCGAAGGAAGACTACACTACTTTTCAGTCAGATCGAAAAAGTGGAAGAGGCTTGCGTGCCTGGGAAGCCATGCGAGCACAAAACAATGGCAAGATTTCGCTACCAAAGTATTACTGATCTTCAGCGCATTTTGGGAAAGAACAAATAAACTCCAAAGGAGCAAAGCTTGTTCCAAAGCTTTATTTATCTAAGTAACAAATGCTAAGTATTTTTAGAACTTAAATTTTCAAACTAAAAATATAAAATTCTTTAGTAAATGCAAAACACTCGCGTAAATTAATTTCTCTAGATTTTTTTAGCATTATTTAGTAAAAATAAATACGCAATCACAGCTGCTTACATAACTTTATGCACTCTAGAATTTATATTATTTAATACAACAACAAAATAAAGATTTACAACAAATTTGTTTGCTATGTGAGATATATAAATATACCTGCTTATAAATATATACATACCAGAAATACAACAAATGAATAAATTTATGAAAAAATAAAAATAAAACGAACTTCATTTTAATTTAAAATGAACCAATTAATTTCTTTTAATTATTTACCGGAGAACTAATTATAAATAATTCATTAATTAAAGCAGAGGCATTAATAATTAAAATAAGTTAAGCTCTGGCTCGGCTCTATAATTAATTAAAAAAGTAATAATAAAAAATTCAAAAGTTTTTTTTTTGGAAATATCTAAAAATATCTAAAATCTAAGCTAACGGTGCTGAGAAAAATATATAATAATATAAGACATTGAAAACCACCACAAACGAATCAAATAAAGGATTCGAGGGTGCCCCAGATTTTTTAGAAATATGACAAATTTCATTGAAAAATTTTGAAATAAATTTAAAACATTGTAAATTTGTATATAGTGATATTGTAACAAGGTATTATTTGAATATTTTTTTGGAAGCAAATAATCGTCAAAAAATTCGAAAATTGAATTAGTAAAACTCGGAGAGATTCCAAACACCTGTGCGTGGTAATTTTTAAATAAAGAAATGAAATTCACATAGGCGTATGTGTGGTAGGGTGCTTGCATCAATGTGTGTGTGAGTGTGTGTATAAGAGCTGTGCTGGCTGCTTTACATTTGGTTGAGTGTGCCATCCGACATTCACTCATGCTTGCCAAGCGCATTTCAAATCACTCACCAACACCAACACCAACACCAATACCAATAACAATGTCGGCAACGTTCCCGATTCGGGTGTGCCTCCAAGCCTTCAAATCTTGTGTTGGCTATATTTATATATATAACTACTTGTACACAGATTTTTTGCTTTGAAAATATTTTTGAATTCCGCGCATCAACTCATGCCACTCAGCTGCACTTACATAAATACATACATAGTTACTTGTATAGAGAACTACAGCATACAGACATGTGTATAAAAACTGCGTTCCCGCATACTCATACCACCACTCGCCCACCCACAGCACACACTCACACACACACAGCGCTAGGATTTTATACTTAAACAATTTCTAGAACAAAAAAAGTTAGAACTTTCTGTTCCTCCTTTTCTATCTATCGAATTTCACTTTGCTGAAAAAAAAACAATATTTCGCTAAATAACATAAGCAAACTTCCCACTCCCTCTGTGTCCCCCCTTCTTTAATGTGCTGCGCCGCAATCGCTATTCACTGTGACACTGGAATACACCGTTCAACTGTTCAACAAACAATGCCTCCAACACCACTGTTAATACAGCCACGCCCCTCTCCACACCAGCCACCTCACCATGTGGCACCAAATATCAAACCTACTCGTCCATCTTTTTTGCCAACTTCAAGGAGCAACTGGAGAAAGAGCGACGCGAGCAACAGGCTGAGGAGCAACAACAACAGCAAAAACAGCTGCAGCGTCAACGAAAGCAGCAGAAAAAACTGCGTAGCAATGTGCGCCTCTGCCGCGAGACTGCCATCAACAACAATAATAACTCGAGCGGTGGTGGTTATTCCTCCAGCAGCGGTGATGCCTCCGGCGGCGACTCCGATGGCAATGGCAACCAATCGATTGAACGCGAACGTCACTTGCCCGCCTTCGAAGTGGACAATGATTTGGACGATTTAGATTTCGATGCGGAACCGGAGGTGAGTGTGAATGGTACATCGTATACGAGTGCGCAAAAGATGCGCATCACTGAGAATCCACTGCCGGAGACCGTGAGCTGTTAGATGCTGAGCGTTCACGCAAACGGGAGGTAGAAAGTAGGAGTGTGAGAAATATTATATATAATATAATTGGCATATAAGATATCATGGAGTTTGAAGAAGCGGTCGATCATTGATCAGGTTTTTATTGAAAGTGAGAGACCTTCTTTCTAGTCATAATTGAAAAATGTTCGATTGTCATTGCGCTCAGAAACCTACTGTAGTACCAAATTGAATAGAAATAAAAAAATATATATATACATATTTACATACATAAAAAGCCAACATCACGCGCGCATTAGCCACCAAAAGCTGCTGGAGCTGAGCAATAAATTAAATGTAATAAATCATTAAAGGTAAACGCCACTGCTGCAGCCGAAACCGCCCAAAGAATGCAAAATAAGTAGACACAGATAGATTAAGAAAAAATGCAATGATTATGGTTTGTCGTTATTTTATTACAGGAAATGCTGCTGAAATTATGAAAGTAATTCCCAGCAAAATTTTTTCTACTCTTTTCGGCATAAAAATTTCAATGCGGTGCAGGCTTATAAAAACTTTTAAAAACTTTTTTTAATTAAAAAAAAATAGCATTTAAAATCTATAATTCATATCGGAAAATATTTAGAGAAAAATATGTATAAGACAGGTGAATGTAAAAATGTCAACACCTTTAGTGGATCATTTTTGGATGTTCTTGAATTAATGTTTTTTGTTTTGTTTTTGTTGCCAGTAGAGACTTTTTTAGTTGAAACTATTTACTTGAAGGCAACGGTGAATGATTTCTAAAGACATTCTTTTGCCACTGAGCACTTTCGGAAGGTCAAAAGTAGACTAGAATGTGAGGACTACTCGAGTAAGATTTTCTTGTGCTTATTGTCTATTTTTGCTCCTTCTTTTGCTCATTAAGAGTGCGTTCAATATCTTTAAAATACGAATGATGATGCTGCGGTCGACTTCTATAAAAAGAAATTTCCTTTATTAGGTAGCTATCACACATTTACAAAATAATTGAGCGATTTAGTATTCTTTTATCTTTATAATTGTTTTATTCAAAGTTTTCTATAGAAATTAAAAAAAGGCACTAGAAAATAATATCTTGAGAACTCTGAACTATTTTAATAAAATTTGATAGATGAAATTTTCTTGAGAATTTCTAAAGCGTTTTTATATGAACTTCTTGCTTTTCTTGAAAAGTGTGGATTAATCCTAATAAAGGAATTAAAAAATATCGTCGGCATTGCATGGTGTGAAAATAACCTTCATATATTTTTTCATGCACATGAGTTTCTGCACCAAAAAAATGTGTAAAACAGAATTGAGAAATAGCGGTATGAGTATTATTTCAACCGCTAAAGTATGTAGCTAAAAATGAATTCCAAAAATTATAAAATTTTGTAGTTTTCAATTCAAAAGTTTGCAAACTAACGAATATAGCTAGCAATTGTACGCATAAAGAAGTCATCATATCGTCTGCGAAAATTTAATAGAAATGCATATAATTTTTCACCGAAAAAGGGTATTGTAGTTGTTTTGCAATCCCAGTTAAATAACGTTCGTGGGGCATTCAAAAATAACTTTCCCATATTTTATAAATTTTAGGAGTAAATAAATTTTGTTTTAATAACAGCGCTTCATTGCTGATCTACATGGCGTATACGTAAAGCAAGCATTTAACACAGAAACAGGCGAAGTTGGAGAATGACTTTGGTATGCAAATATGTAAAGAATATGACTATGTTGAGTTCTAAAACAGCAGGTTTTCTTGGATTTCACTAAACTACAAAATACTTAACATACAAAATAATTATTTTGAAAACCACTCCATTTCGGGTAAATCAAGATGATTGTATGCGAGTAATAAATATACACATAGGCATTAGGGTGCATCACTCTCCACACAAAAGAAAAAATAAGTTCGGTACTGTTTTCCCATCGGAAGAATACATTCTTACAATATTCCAGAACTTCCGACGAAAGATTTCGGAAGATTTAGAAGATTTACGTGCGCCGGACCGGTTCGAAAGTGCTTCGAAATATAGCATAATTTTTATTCCATTGAAAATTGTTTGTTTTTTCACATTTAACATTTTTTGCAGAACTAGATGCATAAGTTCTTTTATTTTTAATTTTTTTAGTTTAGAAAAATCTCGATTTCTGGAGATATTTTCAATTCGGTCCAGCAGACGTAAATCTTAATATTTTTAGTAATAATAAAAATATTTTGGCGGAAGTCCTAAAATATAATAGATTTAATACTTTCGGTGGAAAACGAAATTTCTTTAGTGAGGTACCCTAAAATATATATATTTGCTTTACAAATTTCATAATTGCTGAAACTTTTCAAGCAAAAAGATTTACTTGTGCACTCTAAAGCTCTGGAAGTGTACGATTTAAAACCGAATTTCATGAAGTGCAACAAATTTGAAAAATTATTAGTACCCAAAAAAAGAGAACTTGATTTAAATATATACGTATGTATGTGTGTACCGAAACATTCTGCGACTAAATACATTTGTCTTTAATAAGAGTAAAATTACAAAATCAAACAATATACCCGCGATTAGTTTTGCTTTATTTAGAGTTTCACTTTGTGCCTGAAATGTTTTGATGATTAATTGTATTGTAATAAAAAATAAGTAAATAATTTAACTTAAATTTAAAAATAAATGGAAAAAGCAAAACCAGGAAAGCCGAACAAAATGCAGGGATTGATTAAAATCAATAATAACTGTTACAGTTATTTGGGTTAGGTATATGTATGTAAGTAGCTTACACAAGGACGGTGAGATTATGAATGAAATGGCAGGAACAAAAATTAAGTAAAATAAAATAAAGTATTTAAAACGAGCTTTCTTGTTGCAAGCGATTTTTGCTTATTATTGAATTTAGCTAAGCGATTGATTATTTAAGCCACACACAAAGAATTGCAATTGTGAACTCACAAACACAAATACACAAGTATATTGAATCGTATATGAAGAGAAGAAGATTTAATGAATACTTAAAATACAAAAGTAAATCTCTAATTTTGAAAATAAAGTAGTTAAATATCTAGAACTTGGCGAAATCTTGCAAAATAAAGCTTCACAAAAGGCAGTAGGCGGCGAAAATTAATAAATAATAAAAAAATTATAATAATAACAAGATAAATAGTAATAAAAAAATAATAAATAGTAAAACAAAAAAAATATTGGAGTAATATAAACACAACCAAGTTTTCGAAGTAGCAGAAAAACTTTATTCAAAATTAAAACTATACAAATTATCCTATTGAAATAATTTTAATTACTTTATGTGCTAGTAAAACAAATTGAGTCAAGTCTTAGAAATGATGTGAACTAGTTCTGAACTACCCTAATGTTTATAAAATTTTCGCGCCAGCTACAAGGTAGCGCATAGTATTTTGGTTTAGAAAGGAAATCATCCTTGCATATCAAAACAAAGACAAGAAAAAAATCAAATAAGAATTCAAAATGAAGAAAATTAATAAGTCCACTGTCTGAAGAACTGAAGGCGGCTAAAAGTTTTCGGAATGTGAGTAAATTCTTTTGGGTAACGCGAAGTAGACTCATGCACTTTAATTGGATACGATTTAGATCTAATCGTAGGAGTACGTGCGTCTAGCGCTTTGGGGCTATGAGCCCTTGAGTGTGCAGAGAGTAATAGATATAGCGAAACGCAATCACATTCAGCAACTCTGCATCGTGGGCCACAAACAATTAATCGCAGATTAGTTAGAGAGGTCGCGATAGCAACACGAATAGAATCCGGTGGACCGCATAACACTCCAGAGGGAGAGGAAGAAGGGAGAGAAGAAGAAAAAAAGAAGAAAAAGGGAGAGAAAGAAGAAGAAGGGAGAAAAGAAGAAGAGAAAGAAGAAGAAGAAAATAATTACCTTAGAAAAAAGGCTAAGAGAGATGTTAAACAACTCTATAGAGTGGGGCAATGCTGGACAAAGTGCTCACGGGCGATGTAACCGAAAAAGGACTAAACAATTTATCAACCTTACAACGAATGAACGCAATGTATGCTGATCGGTTACTGCAACTGCGAGGACGTGGCCTTATGACGCTATTACCATTGGACACCAGAAATATCAATGATCCATATGAAATCAAACACTTTGCAATTACCTCCCTTAGTTTGAAAGCTTGCTTTGAGCGGATTTTTTTGTAAATTTTTATGACCTAAAATAAAATTTAAGAAGGATATACAGCAATTAAAATTATCTTTTCAACGATATGTCATACCTTGGAATCGAGTAATAAATAAAAGAGTTATAAAGAAATTTCGATTTGGCTGTTTTTAGAACTCTTCAAGGACTAAAACCCACTCAAAGTAAGCTTTCAAACTAGGGGAGATAATTTCAAACTTATATTTGCGACTCAGTTTGGTGCACCTGCTTCTCGAGTGATGTGTGATTACGAAAAGAGAGAAACATCTATGATAAAAGAGAAGACATGTACGCTCAGTATTGCAGAAATCCGTTCCTATATACGTTCCGATCACTTTTTAGCGCCGCACAGTGGTTTTACTTATCTTACATAACAACAAATTTATTTAAATAATAGAAAAAAGAACTAAAAGAATTAATAAATAACAGAGTAAAAATATTGTTGACCCTTGAATGTTGGAACTATTTTATCTAACAAAAATAAAAAACAGAAAACGCAAAACGTATCAAAACTATAAAACATAACATAAATGTGTTTCCAAACGAAAAACAAAAAACTATTTAGCAAATAAAAACCAAGAAATTGAAAGGAAAAATATATGAAACTTGTAATGGTTGAATGACTTTATTAGCAATGCAATCATGTGGCAAGGCACCTGCTTAATGTTAATATCATTATGAGAAAAAATAATAAACAATAATAACAAAATTACATATAAACAAAATTAAAAGAAATATTGAGTGATTAAATTTATCTGAAATTTAAATAAAACTGAAGAGAAAATACAGAAATACATAGTAAAACAAAGCTTGCCTGCGAATTAAAAAAAAAAACCTCAAAGTATTCAGCGAGAGAGAGAGATAAAAGAAGAGTAAACAAAAACAAAAATTACAAAAAATTATGCATTTGCAAAATACTCGTACATACATACTTTGTGCAGTAACAAATAGAAATAGCTGCACTTACAGCATTCACATATTAACACATGCCCACATACATATATACATATACAAACATACACGAATATACAAGTAATACATTAACAATAGCGAAAATGGAATAAAAATTGCTTTTATAAAGAAAAGTGGGTGATTTCAATTCGTGAAGGAGGTGAGTAATGAGAACAGCAATAAAATTAAATTTTTTTTTTTTACATAGCGACATTCGGGTTATCTGCTCATTTGGTATAAAAAATGAGGCCTCAGGGTGAGTATAGCAAAATACGCTGCGAGTTCTTAGCCTACTAATGGTTCCAGCTGGCAGTTATACAAGGTGGCGCAAATTAACCACCCTATCCGAAGATTTATAATTCTTGTAAATTGCGTCGTACGTCAATCATATTTGACACTTGTGGACTAGCTGCAGTATACAAACAGATAAGCAGTGGAGCGTGTAAAGATCAAATTAAGATTTCCATCACTCAAAATCATAATTTTTTAGTTAGTGAAAAAGTTGTTCAAAAACAAAATTGGTTCATTAATTTTGCGCCACTTTGTAGATGGGTGTACTTATGAGTGGCATATTGACAGAAGAGCCTACGGCGTTACAAATTTTTCGCTTAACTGGCATGAAAGTCACATCTCGCATGACATAAGTATACTTATTTGTCGAGTCCTAAAGGGAAACAGTTCATTAAACGCCCACGTCTTCAAAAAGAAGAAGGCAAAAATAAAAGAAAAAAAGAAAATATTTAGTTGAAACTAGTTTTTTATTCAAGATAATTTCCATCAACTTCAATACTCTTAATCGCGCCAATAGTTTTATACCATCTCTGTAATGATTATCTGGAAGCTCTACAGGGCACTATATTCCCAGTGATCGGCGCGGTAGCATTTAACCATCATCATCATCATCTGTAGAAATCTGTTCAGCAGCTTTTTAGACAGATACCTGTAAACGGCCATATTTTCCCTGATTTTCATTAAAATTATTTAAAATGAAGAAGTCAATATATCGAAATTGGCATACAGTTTATTTATACATTAAAATAATATACAATTTTTTTTTATTTGAATCATTTAAAATGGCGGATGTACACTCAATTCTTCCAGGAAGGTCGCAGCGGGGCTTCTCAATCGGCGGGCATTGTAGCGTCAGTGACCTGAATACCAAAAACCATACCTTTTTTTGTTTATTAATGTCATAATTTCTATATGAATTAAAAAAAAATGGGAAAAAATCGCGGAATAAAATTAAAAAAAAAAATGAATTTCCAGGCGAATTTTCCTACTATTTTTGCTTCGAAAATAATAAAATAAATTAAATTAAATCAATTCACATAGAAATTTATATCATAAAAAATATGTGTGCAAAATTTCAGAGAGATCGGTCTATAACTTTTAGAATTATCGTGTACGCCAATTCGAAAAATATAGTTTTGAGAAAAACGCGTCTAAAGTTTGAATACATGAAAATTCCTCTCCCAGCGCTCGAACGCAAAGAATAGAGTCGTCACGGTTGACGATCTATAATATAAGAAATACTTAAATTTTGTGACATATTCTTAAAGGATTATATCAACATTTTATGAAAAAAAAAATTTGTATCGAAGTTTTATAGGTATCTGTCTCCTTAACGAACGCGGAGTTTACTTTCGGAACAACTTTCCCATATACAATCATTCTTGTAAAATATGGAGCACTCAACCATCTGAAGTATTTTTTAAACGGTCTTAAATGCTTTGAAAATTGGTTCAATAATAGGCTTGAATATAACAAGAAGTAAGCTGAAAAAAAAAAATCGATAATTTTGCTATTTATTCAATGTGGAAATTTTACGTGTTTTAAATACAGGGTGGCTGATGAATTTTGCTACATTAAGAAACTCAAATAACTTTTTTTTTTAGTGTATGGAATTCATTTATTTTTTTTTTCAAGTTGAAGGTCATTAAATTTTATTAAATGTAGCTTAACTAGTTTTAAAAATAATTGAATTTAAATGCCCCCCATGCTCGTTGACACAAGTGCGTCATCTTAGTAAAAAGTTGTTCATTGCTCCTTTGAGAGTTGCGACAGGAATAGCCGCAATTGTTGCCCGAATGGATTGTTTTAGTTCATCCAAATTTGTTGGCTTTGTTTTATAAACTTCTTGTTTACATAAACCCCACAAGAAAAAGTCAGGTGCAGTAAGGTCAGGCGACCTGGGGGGCCAACGAAATTCGGAGTTTCTTAAAATCAGTTTATTGGGAAATTTTCGTCGCAACTCCGTCATAACAGTCTGGGCTATGTGAGACGTTGCCCCATCTTGTTGAAACCACACAGAGTTGAAAGGAATTCTCTTTCGGCGTAGTTCTGGATAGAAAAATTCTTTCAGCATTTTCAAATAACGGTCTCCAGTAACCGTAACGGTGTGACCATTTTCTTCAAAAAAATAAGGCCCGACAATACAGCGTGAAGAAACCGCACACCACACTGTCACGCGAAGAGGATGCAATTCCGTCTCGTGGAGTATCTGTGGGTTAGAAGTACTTCATATTCGACAATTTTGTTTGTTCACATTGCCGTTTAAATCGAAATGGGCCTCATCAGACATGAAAAGGCAGTTTAACATGTTTTGGTCTTCTTCCACCATTTGCAGGATCTTCTGGCAAAATTCCAAGCGAATCGGCAAGTCTGCTGCATTCAGTTTGTTAACCATTTGAATTTTGTAGGGAAATAAGTCTAAATCTTTGTGCATTATTGTTTGCAAAGACTGTCGGCTGACACCAAGTTGAGCAGATAAGCTTCTTGTTGAAACCCTTGGATTGCTTTGTTTAGCTGCAGCTACAGCAGCGATCGTTTCCTCCGTCCGAACTGGTGGGTTTCGATGATAAGGCGTTCTTGCGACTGTTCCTTGCTCAGCAAAATTATTCACCAGTCTCATTATGGTCCATCTGCTCGGGGGATCGCCGCCAAACATCCGCCTGTACTCTCTCTGTACCAAAACTATGGACTCCAGTGCGTGATAGCGGCGGACTATCCAAATTCTTGTTTGTGTGTCCCAGTTATCCATTTTAATAAATTTTAAAGATCAATCTGCAAATTAAAACAAAAATGGAACAGATAACTTAAAAAGAAAAAAAGTTATTCAATTTTTTTTTGGTAGCGGCTTTCATCAGCCACCCTGTATTAAAAAAATATATATTTAATTTTCTCGAATAAAAACTATATTATATTATATACTAGCTGTACCTGGCGCGCGTTGTTACGCCAACAACTAAAATAAATTTAAGAAAAATAACTTTAAAGAAAAATCAGTACACAAATATTCAACTCATTCTAAACCATTTTATTGATTTTGTTTATTTCGAAAAAATCGGTTGAATGGGGCAGAAGTTGCTACTCTGCAGCGCCACCTGGTGGCGAGTGGCAGCAATGAGCATATTCTACAAACCTTCTCCGTGGAAAAATTGGTATACATATACCAATTTTTATAATAATCGGCCCAGTAGTTTTTGAGTGCATCGAGGATATACAGACAAACATTCATTTTTATATATAAAGATAAAATTAATACCCTATCGGAAGATTTATATAGGGTCCGCCATATAACTTTACGGAATTAAAAATGCTATAAAAAAGAAACTACTCAATATTTTTTTTATTTTGAAGTACAATCTTTCCGGTTAATGATGGAACACAACTTCATTCATATGGCTGCCTCGGCTACCATACCAAGGTCTTTACGCAAAATTCGTCTCAATGATGTCTCCGAAATGTCCAATTGTTGAGAACGACGGTGAACTGATGTTCCTGGTGATTCACGAACACTCTCGGCCAGAGCAGCAATATTTTCGGGTGTACGCACGGTTTTTGGTCGGTCACGGGTTGGCTTGTCAATAAGCAACCCAGTTTCTCTTACTTTTTTCGCAAAGTAACGCACATACGCTTCATTCGGTGCTTTTCTTCTTCCCATTGCCGTACGTAATTTTCGTACACATTCTGCAACATTACCATGATTTTCAAAGTAATGTCCCAATATCTGCCAGCGTTCTTTGAGCGTATACACCATTTTCGTTCAGCGGAAGAATAAAACTAATTTTCTGTCAAATCAGATGACGCGTACATAAGCTAGCGTCTCGGGACATCATTATTTTGTACTGATTTTTCAAAAAAACAAACAAAATTTTAAGCACAATTTTTACCAATAAATAAAAATTCAAACTAAAAAGTAGAAATATCATAAACTCGCTCAAAGGTTTAAAGGGATGTTCAACTTTTTGGATGCCCACTATGTGGCTCATATTCAATGATGGTGCGGTCACTTTTATACTCTAAAACGCAACGATACACAGTTGGAAATGAAGGGCCTGATTCCTGTCTCACTTTCACATTTTCTCACCCTTTTAAACTAATCCATAGAAGTGTTCAGCCACAGAAATAATTCATCAGCAGAATAAAAAGATAGATGTATCTGCCACCGTTCACTATTTATTGAGATCATTTGGTATAGTTTCTTTAGCGTTGAAAAGCGAGTCCGATATATTAAAGAGGCTGCAGTGAGAATGTTGGAATCATTTTTCTTTACATGGTTCCAGAAAAGAGGCCTAAAGTGCGTTGATATTCGATGGGCAGTAGTAATAAGGTAGACTGAAACAACATCGGATAAGCCAGAAACCGACTCAGAGTGCCATTTAAAATAAATAATATTGCTAGCGGCTCTATAAGACTATCAAGAGTGGAAAGATTAACAAGCCTTAAACGCCAAATGTAATGTGGAAATTACTTATAGTTATGGATAATCATATTGGAAACCATTGACTATTGTAAGGTGTGAAGTTATATCGATAATCCCATCAAACAAATTAAACTTATTGTAAAACCCCTTTCAAGTAGTAATCGCTGGCACAATATTAGGGCGCACAATACAAACTAGCAGCGACGTACAAGGTGAGCTATATAACACATCGCACAGTGGTCAAGTAGCCCGACGTTTTGGTCAGAAAACAATAAGTCAAAGAGAAATAGTACGATTTTGATGAAATTTTTACTTATAGGGTTTTTTATGTCGCTGATTCTGAAAATGAAATCAGAATTTCAAAATTCAAAATGGCGGACCCAAAATGGTGGACATTTTTCGCAAAAAGTGTTCAGATTTTACTAAAATTCACATTACCGAGGTTTTTGGGGTCGCTGATTGTGAATATGAGATCAGAATTTCAAAATTCAAAATAGCGGACCCAAAATGGCGGTCAGTTTTTGCGAAAAATTTTCAGATTTTACTGAAGTTCACATTACCAAGGTTTTTGGAGTCTTTGATTTCGACAGTAGACGTACAATCTTCAAAAGAATATGTCACATTAAAAGAGGGAAAATATGTCGTGAAAAATAATACACTTAAACTGAAAGTGACGCATCATACATTTATTTATGAAACGAACTTAAATTTTAATAGGAAGAACATACATTTATTCATATCTCCTCGTCATTGTTCACATCAAGGATGCTGTCTGAAAACTTCATTAATGTATATAAATTAATATAAATATATTTATATTAATGTAAATTTATGTAAACTATTCACCGTTACGCTCGTTGAATCGTCGAACAAGCTTTTATTATTCTCCAGGAAACAATTTTTCGTACTGCAAGCATCTTTCCATTTCTTTTTCAAAAGAGAAATAACTTTTATCAAAGCCATTTTTGATTTTTCTTCGATAACATATGAAGGTGTTGCGTCATCCATTAGTTTATTACAGATAATTTGTACTAAATTATCAAATTTTTCTGGCAGAAAAACATCTCGGATGGCATCGAATATTTTCCTCCTTGTCCATGAAAAAATTTTTCTCTTGAATCCTATTAAAAAAAAAATTACTTTAAAATAATAATTTAATTACCATTTAAAAATACTTATTTCATTAATTATTTTATTATTATCATTATATGATTTTTTAATATTATCAAACATGATTTTTATCACTCTTTTGCATTTATTAATAATTATTTATTGTTTTAATAACAATATTCACTATAGAAATTGAGATAAAAGTAGAAATAAACACTCTGCATATATTACATTCATTCCTAACATTTCCCATGCATACACACAAATAAAACCAGTTTCGATCGCCCCCCCGCGGCTCAAATGCCCCAACACGCGCTTCAAGCTCGGCAGCGACCTGCTGCAAAGAAAGCGTATTTTTGACGAGCGGGGATAGCGCGGGAGCAAGATCTAAACGGATTCGAAATCTGTATACTTTTCTGCACTAGGAAACGTAAATATCTCCGCGGCAATTCGTGGCAATAAAAATAATTATCTACGAGAAGAAGTGCAATTGAAAAAAAAAGAAGGGAAAAAAGGCTTGTATTGCGTCATTAATATTGCCTCTAAAAATACAACAATATGGTTACAGTAAAGTATTTTCGTAATGTACATTCCTTTCCGAACAACATCCATTTTAGTTTGCCCTTTTTCGTTGAAAAATGGTTAATCTGCAACTATTTTTGTGTGGCGCTCGAAAACGTGCATGCGTACTGTCTCGCGCGAGCCCCGACAAATGGCACTTTTGAGCGTTCACCACGGAACATCTGTTCAATGTAAACATCTGTCCCTTTGGATTTTAATGCTTCAGTGCCATCTGTTGAGGAATATATGAAGCTTTACCTCAAACGGTAACTTTCGATTTTGGGATTTTTGGCCAAAACGTCGGGCTACTTGACCACTGTGCATCGGTCAATAAGTCCCGGGCCTGGATAAGAAAATAACATTTTGTTCAAAAATTCTTCTTTATTCATCAATGTAGTCCCATTTGGCGATCATACAGTAGGCGCTGGGGGCCAGGTCTGGACTATACAGTGAGTGGGGAAGCAATTCGAAACCTAATGCGTTCAATTTGACCATCGTTTTTATCGATTTGTGACTCGGTGCATTGTCTTGGTGAAAGAGGACTTTTTTCTTCTTCATATGGGGCCGTTTTTCTGCGATTTTCTCCTTCAATTGTTCCAATAATTTACAGTAATAATCAGAATTAATTGCTTCGCCTTTTTCCAAATATTTAAAGAAAATTCGCATGGTATCCCAAAATACCGACGCCATAGCCTTTCCAGCTGACTGTTGCGTCTTTGGTCGCCTTGGGCGGCTTTCACCGGGTCCAGTCCACTCAGATGACTGCCGTTTCGACTCTCGTGTGTGGTGGTGGATCCCTGTTTCATCCATTGTCACATACCGATGAAAAAACTCAGACTTATCCCGCTTAATAACGTCCAAACAGCGATTTGAATCATCAATTCTTTGTTGTTTTTGTTCCGACGTGAGCAAACGCGGCACCCATTTCGACAACACCTTTTCCATACCCAAATGTTCGTGCAAAACAGTGAACGCACTGCCTTTTGATATCTTCAGGATGCCAGCTATCTCTTGCAACTTCACTTTGCGATTGCCCATGATGATTTTGAGGGTTTTTTCAATATTTTCTGAAGTAACTGCCTCATTTGGACGACCAGGACGTTCAGCATCATCGGTGTCTGTACGGTCACGTTTAAAGTCAGCATACCATCATTCTGGTATACGTTTATCGAGCCATTGCGTTGTTTCAACGGTATTTTTTTTTTTCATAAGAAAACAATGATAAACCAACACACGAAATTGCTTTGAATTCATTGTTTTTAAAAATAGTAAAAGCAGTGTCACTTAAAGCACTGTAAGTTGGTAAATAATAAACCGAATGCCTTGAAATTTGGACAGTATACCTTTAGAGGTTAGCACAATTAAATAACAAAATCGATATGGTATTAGTGGCGCCATCTAGAGGTCTGGCCCGGGACTTATTGACCAAATGTGTTATCTTTTAAAACTTGATCTAACTGATGTGTTCCCAAAACCCAGTGGTATCGATTTTCTCTCGAACAACGTTGGGAAATTTTACAAAACCATAAACTGCAAGAATATAGCTTTCTAAATTCGGTAGAAGAGAAACGCCTGCCGTACAATTTGTGAAATGTATAGGCATGAAACTGGCTCTCTATTGGATATAATAACACATTCCCGTGCTCGTACAATGCGCACTTTAAGAAGTTACTTATAAGACTCTTGTCATAAGGTCTTAATTTGTATCTACCTATGTAATAGTCTGTAAGCCTCTTATTTGTTTATTAAATAAATGCAAAAAAAATCAATCACATAGTAAACTCTTCGTCGTTCTCAGGGGTTGAACATTTCACATAGACCTTTGCTGTGCTGAAAAATTGAGCTCATCGTACCAGCTACTGCATGGTCAGCCGTGGAACTAATTTTAATGAAATGTTGTTTCCTTTTTTAATGCTAGTAAAGTGATGCTAAGTGATTTTACCAGAGAAGGCGAACACACTAGCAGGTATTGTCTTAATTCGCTGTGGATGGGGCTTTATAAAGTTGACAGCTTATCATTCTATCGTATGTGATCTTCTCGAACACTTCAAGAGTGGTGGGCATCCGATGAGAAGATGATGTTTTCATCGTGTAGTACTCTATATAAAGCGTGTTCATTGTTGGGCTTTAAATTAGACCACACAACTTTACCAGCAAAAAAAAAAAAAAGTTCGTCGTACACGCCAGAGTCTGAAGTAATTTAACATCATCCCACCGTAAATCTCAAAGATATGACGAAACATGTAAAGCAAAAAAAAAAAAAAGAACCTGAATTGCCTTCGAATCGAAAAATTTAAGAAATTAATAATTTTTGACCAGCTTTAACTTACTAACATCAGAGCGGAACATTAGGATGGTAGGAACTAAGATCTATCGAATAAGTACTAGAACGCGGTACGTGACCCAAAATGTTAAACAAAAATATATTTTCGAGACAAAAATATCGATATATCACACTATATGCCTTGAGTATAAATGCTGAAGAAGAATTTTTTTTCCGAAATTCCCATTCGAAAATGCTTCAGGCCCAGGTATGTATGGCTTTTTTCCGGTAATATTTACTATACACACTGGGCACGCTGTATTATAAATTTTCTGCATTACAGATATCAGTAATCAGTAAAATTTTACCGATAATGAAATTGAATTTGCATTACTAGTAAACTTTTACAGATCACTGAAAATTTTCCCAGTAAAAATACTGATAATATAATTTGATTTGCATTATCAGTAAAGTAATTCAGAATAAAAAGTTCAGTTCTTGAAGCTTTCAAAGAGAAAGCTGCACGCGTTCTGCAGGTTCTAACGAAAGCAGACTTTCAGCACTGTTTTGAAGGATGGAAGATCCTCATAGCGGGTCTTACAGATAAAGAAGGATCATATAAGTATATTGAAAGTGACAATAAGTAGGCTAGCTTAGGTTAGGTAACGGTGGTTGCAACTCTCCATGAGGATGTAGAAGGACCCATTAAAAAATCACAATAAAACATTTTACAGCAACAGTTTCGTTATTTAACAGCCAAAGCTCGTCTATACAACATCATTTTTACCTAACTTTCTACAAGCAGGCTTTGGGGGAAAAAACTGAAATCTCTCTCGACCGATTCAGCGTATATCAATCACCATTGAATGTGGGTGGCAATTGCCTCATCCAACACCGATACATTTTCGTTCTCGTTATGCCAAATCAACTATAATAGTCCTCAGCACAGCTCACATATTTCCGATGCGGTTGCAATCATTCATATGATACGGTTCACACTACCGTTAAAATGTACAAATCTTCTTTTATTATATTTTTATGTGAGTATTTTTAGAACCAATTATTTGATCTCAATTATGGTATTTAATAAACGAACCGCACAAGTAGTCGCTAGTAAATTTTATTACATACATCGCGAGGTGATCGCCTGAACCTACTGATTAAAGTCCACAAAATATTCAAAAATTTGAATTTTCTAATTTTTTACTATGTATTCCTGAAAATTTATTTAGCTTTTATTGCACATAAACAATTATTGCAATATTTAAATTCTTTATTTCAAAATTACTACACAATTTCTTAAAATTCTAAATTTTTCAACATTTCGATTTCCAGGGGAAAGAAATGGAATATAGAACATAAGGTGAATGAATAAGAGATTTTGCGATTATGCAGTTATTTTGACTTGCTGACTGAGCTAAAACTTTTAGGCTTCCACAGCCTGTGCTGGTTCATCAGCCTGAGCTGGCTCCTCAGCCTTGGCAGGTTCTTCAGGCTGTGCAGGTTCTTCAGCCTGTGCGGGTTCATCAGCCTGTGCGGGTTCTTCAGCCTTGGCAGGTTCTTCAGGCTGTGCGGGCTCATCAGCCTGTGCTGGTTCCTCAGCCTTGGCAGGTTCTTCAGGCTGTGCAGGTTCATCAGCTTGTGCTGGCTCATCAGCTTGGGCTGGCTCATCAGCCTGTGCGGGTTCTTCAGCCTTTGCAGGTTCATCACCTTGTGCTGGCTCATCAGCTTGGGCTGGCTCATCAGCTTGCGCTGGCTCATCAGCTTGGGCTGGCTCATCAGCTTGTGCTGGCTCATCAGCTTGGGCTGGCTTATCAGCCTGTGCAGGCTCATCAGCTGTTGGTGGTTTTGGTTTCTGACCATGATGCCCATGTTTCTGGTTCTGCTCTTCCTGCAATTTGATGATCAATTTGGCAAGAGCTTCGGCAACTTCCTCCGGCACTGTAATATGTGCCGAGGCATTCATTTGCGCATCAATGGTAATTGGCGGCAATTTCTTTTGTCCATTCTTTTGGGGCTGTGCCTCAATACTCTCCAGCGACTCAGCAGATAGCGGCAATGCTACGGCTGATTGCACCAACAAATAGGCACAAAGCACAGCGGCAAAGGTGAAAGTGGCTTTCATTTTGATAGCTTTTTAGTATTCAAAGAACTTTGTGCTTGCTCAAAAATCGTTTGACTGTTCAATTATTGATTGGGCCCCATTATATATACCTATCCATCGGAGTTGGTTATACTGGATTTTATCAATAAAAATTCAATTTACCTAAGTAGCTGCACTTGCTGTAGCTGAGTTAATTGAAAGTTGAGTGTTTATGATGCAAGCAAATGGTGGGGCAGGGGATGTTCACCTATGTATAAGAAGTGTTGAATTGCTTTTGTATTTGCTCATTAAGTGATTTATCAGGCATTGCAATCTTTAAGCGTCGTGACTCTCAAAAATGTATTGGTCTTATGTTTGCTTTGGTACGAGTGTGTAATTTTTTTTGAGCTATAAGTTTTGTTTTTACAGAACTTGAGGTGTTTACTGATAGTAGGTGAAATGAAACCGCGTAAAATATTACAATAATTTCAGTTCCTTATTGATTGATAAAATAAATACTCCCTTGAGTGTTTAAATGCATTTTAGAGCTGGAATAGATAATGACGAACTTTCGTTCAAAATTATTCAGCTCCCTACTAATAACATTACGTTCGAATTCTAATCAAAATTTCGTTTAAAAACACTTACGAATTTTATTCATTGATACTTTTCAACTATTGCATAAGACTACACAGGAAAAACATACTTGTATTGCAAATTAAAGATAAAGGGGTAGTAACTCGAGTTTATTGTACAGAAGAAAATCCATTTCGCATTTTTATTTAACAAAAAGGCAATTTTTTATCTCTCAAATAGAGCATCGTACAGTAAAATGCAGAAAACATGGATTTTTTTCAGAAAAAATTGTGCCGATGCCTCAAATATCTTCGAAGGATTGGAAATATGTGCCAAGTTTCATTACTGTCCATAAGTAATCGCAACAAGCGTAAAACAGAACCGAAATCGCATACAATAAAATATTCAAAATGAGGATAAACTATCCAAAAGTGGTTTCTCAACACGAACAAACGTTTATAATTAGGAAAGAGGTTACCTTCTAGTCCAGCTTTGTCGAAGACACTACTAGTCCAGAGGATCGGATTTTTTCACGGTGTGTTAATATAAATATTAACATTTTGGGCGAAAGCGACCCTTCTTTATTGAAAACATCGGGTATGAACGACTTCTAATCAAATTCCTACCCTCACACTTCTACTGAAAAATTTAACGATAATTTTTTTCATAGTTTTTAATCCTCTACCTCGTCGTTCAAAAGGCAATTAGAGGGTTCAAATATTCAACGAACATTTAAGCAGACACTTTTATGAGGTGTCACTTGTATGCAAAGTTTAAGCTGATCTTTACATATTTGAAATAGATAATTGGCATTGGCGCGGCTCGATTTGTATAGAACACAATTTTTAGACCACCTGTACTGCACAGGCCACAAAACGATAAATGTTAAGTTTATAAAGAAGGTTCACTTATACAATTTCAAAATAGTTCTAGAATATTTATATCGCCTTCAATGTGTAGATGAATTTTCTCCTCGGCAGTAAGTTCCATAGACACCCGAAAAGCAGTTCTTTCTTTGATTTCTGTTTAAATCTTCCCTTCTTGTTGCCATCTCACACACCAGCGAGGTTACCACGAAAGAATTCAAGGTGTTGGAGTCCAGGAAGAAGGTTGTAAACATTTTCTGTGCCTTCGTATTCGTTAATAATCCCGTTATGATCTTAAAAAAGAAACACATTCCCTTCCATGTCATTCAGTTTATCGTAAAATGTCATGTTTTCAAATAAGTTCTGTATAAAATACTGCTACCCGTTTATTTTTCAGTAAAATTATACAGCATTAATTTTTGTTCCAAATTAAAAGGTATAATCCATTATTTACCAAAATTTCTTTGCATTTTTTTTTATTTCGCTGTGTGCTGTACAGAAGGTCTAAAAGTAAGGTTCCACACATTATTTTGAACTGAGCTTTTTTACGCATATTTGTATGTATGTAAGTAGCAAGTCAGTCTACAAGTTCGTTCGTTTTTTAAGGGTGGTTTTAAAATTATTAAAAAAAATGTTTAAAGTATTTATATGAGTATAAATATAAAAGTATTTATACTATATGATATCGGAATTTCGGCTGATTATTCGGTTTTAAAAAACGGTAGCCAAAAGTTCGAGTGTAACTTTGGCAGTGTGACAAGTTGCACCGTCCTGTTGAAAGCATATGTCGTCCATGTCATCCTCTTCAAATTTTTGGAAACAACTCGTTGAGCATGTCACGGTAGCCCTCGCCATTTACTGTCACCGCGGCTCCTCGCTCATTTTCGAAAAAAAATGGCCCGCTGATGCCGCCAGACCAAAAACCGCTCCAAACAGTGGCTCGTTGTGGATTCATTTGCTTCTCTACAGTAACGTGTTGATTTTCTGAGCCCCAAATCCGACAATTTTGCTTATTGACGTAGCCACCGATGTGAAAATCAGAAAAGGAGCAGCAGACTCACCAATTTGGAAATAGGTTTTCAATATTTGCCAATTTTGTTCAAGCATATAGCGTCCCATTTCGTAAATTTCAAACCTTTAAGTAAATTATAAACACATTTCACATGCCATTTGTGTTACCATTCTCAAAAAAATAGTTGGTTCAAAAAGCAAACGTTATATGGCCCACCCTGTATTAATCAATAATATATTTTCCTTCATTATTTACAATGTCTTCCCAATTTTAGGCACATTTTTAATTCCCTGCTCAAAAAATTGTTTCCCTTGGCGCCAAAATACGCTTCGATATTCCTTTTTATAAATAGCTTCTTTTGAGGAGTAGTTCTTGCTACTCATATGGGATTGAAGTCCACGGAAAATGTGATAATCACAAGGTGCAATATCCGGAGAGTATGGTGAATACGGCATTAGCTCTCATCCGAGCTCGTTCAGCTTGCCTAATGTTTGCCTTGCGGTATGAGGTCTTGCGTAGTCGTGGTGAAACAAAACTTTGCGTCTATTCACTAAAGACGGTCGATATTTGTTAAGTGCCTCATTCAGGTTTGATAGCTAATGGGAATAATAATCAGCAGTTATCATCTGGTTTGGTTCCAGAAGTTCATTCACAGGAGAATCTTCTCGGGGTGAAGGCCATCTCTAGAGGTCGGTTCTGGTATTTCATCTTTATCTAACCATTGGCGTTTGCGAACAGGATTATTGTAAAGCACCCATTTTTCATCCCCAGTAACGATGCGGTTCAAAAAACTTTCATTTTCAAGCCGTTGCAGCAGCTGAAAACACACATTCACTCTCTGCTGAAGGTTGGCGACGGAAAGTCTATGCGGAACCCATTTTCCCAGCTTTTGAAACCTTTCCCAACTGAACCAGGTGCCTGTGAACTGTTCTATGCGATGAATTTAACCTCTGAGCTATCATATCGACTGTCAAATTTGGCTCAACTTTCACGAGTTCGAGCAAGGCGTCGGAGGTAAAGACTTCAGGACGACTAGCGCGCGGGGCATCCTCCACGTCGCAATTACCACTTCGGAATTTTAAAAACCACTTTTGCGCAGTCCTTTCACTCACGGTATTCTCTCCGTGAACAGTGTTAATTTCCGCAGGAGCAGTTGTTGCATTTTTATCACTTTTATAAAAAAAAAAATACAAAATACGCGTTCTCTTATACGCGTTCGAAAATTCCATTTTATTTTTTAAGAACATGTGCTCCTATCCGCGACGTATACGGAGAAGGTGTTATAGACGAGTCTACATCGCGGAAATGCTTTGCAAGGTTCAAAAATGGTTCACTTTTGAAGGGGAATGATCGCCAAATCAGTCGTGAAGTGGCGAAAAAATTGAACTGCGATCATAAAGCAATTCTCAATCACCTTAATTCACTAGGATTTACCGAAAAATTGGGAGCCTGGTTGCCTCACGAGCTCAACGAAAAAAACAAAAAAAGTCGCCTTCAAAATTCTTCTCAGCATCTCGCCCGCCATTGAGCAGCACGCGGTCATAAACAGCGCTTTGTGTACCGAATCGTCCGGTAGATGAGAAATGGTGCCTATACATCAATATGAAGCAAAAAGAAAGGAGTAGGTGGCTCCAGGAGATGCGCCAAAGCCGAGAGTCAAGCCGGATCTTCATACAAAGAAAATCATGATATGTGTTTGATGGGACTGGAAGGGCATGGTGTACTGGGAAATGTTCGAAAAGAATGCCAAAAAGGAGCTCTACATTGCCCAGCTGCACCGCGTGAATGAGACTATACGACTGAAAAGACCTGATCGACTTTCCAAAACCACACTCCTTCCCGACAACGCCAGGATCCATGTTGCATAAATCGGCAGAGTCGCACTCCAAGAGCTCGAATGGGAGATCCTTCAGTATCCGGGCGTTACCTTCGATAACAAAGAGGTCCTTTAAAACTGGCTCAACAACTTCTTTGACACCAGACCAGGCGATTTTTGGTCGATAGGTGGGAAGAGGTTGTAAACAGCAACGGCAAATATATAATTAATGAACTTATTGATATTAAATTTGTTTTTTGTTTAAATTCTCGAACCTAATACTTAAGTGAATGAATGAAATGAATTATTTTTCAGTTTAACTTAACTTACAGCGGTTGAAAAATACTGTACCCAGTTCTTTCCAGTTGAGACTTTTACAATAAAATCAGTTAAATGTTTTGCATATTAGGTTTTATTTTACAAATTTAAAATGTTTTCAATCTGTATCAGTCTTTTTATCTAAAAACATCAATTTTTTTACGTCATTTGCCATAGTTAATACAGTTCAAAAATTCGAGAAAAATACTTAAGAACGCAGCAGAATGCTGCTAGAAAAATGGAAAAAAATCTTTGAAACACAATTAAATAAATTTTATTCTATTGTTTATTAACAAAATACAAAATTAAAATCTGAAAATGCAAAAAAATTGTAAAATCTATCAAAATGACGTATAAAAAGAATTAGAAGAATGATTTTCCTAACTTTCAAACTGTTGTCCCGTGGTATCGCACTCTTTTATTTTCAAATGATCTACGGAGAGTATTTATCTTTCGTTTGTTATTATCTTTTGGTATATCTCTTTTGAGTGTCCAGCAATAGTCTGCCATCATGTTGATATTCCAATTTCCTTGATACCTAGTCTCCATTTCACTTATGTCTTGATGAAAGCGTTCTCCCTGTTCTTCACTGTACTCCCCAAGATTCTCAGGAAAGTAGTCGATGTGAGAGTCTAGGAAGTGTAATTTTAGATTCATTAAGCATCCTAAGCTTTTGTAATTTGTCACTAATTCTTCGACTATTGTCCTGTAATTTTCACTTTTATTATTTCCTAAAAAGTTATGACACACATTTTTTAAACTTACCCAAGCTGCTCTCTCCGTATCATTCATTTTACTTATAAAATTAGCATCCTGAAATAGAGTTCTAATTTGGGGTCCATTAAAAATTCCCTCTTTTAATTTGGCATCACTTATCGCCGGAAACTTTTCTCTCAAGTACTGAAAACAATCACCATCCTTGTCCAGAGCTTTGACGTATTGTTTCATGAGACCTAATTTGATGTGAAGTGGCGGTAGCAGATAGCTTGAAGGCTGAATTAATGGTGTTCGTATTACATTTTGAGTACCGACATTTAATTGCACTCTCGTAGGCCATTCTTTTTTCACATAGTGGTTCTTTCTGTCTCTGCTATCCCACAAACATAGATAGCAAGGATATTTTGTGAATCCTGATTGTTGGCCTAAAAGAAGTGTTACGATTTTGAGATCCCCGCAAATTTGCCATTGGTGTTCGGAATACTTTATCTTATCCAATACAATTTCCAAATTTTCATAGGTCTCCTTGAGCTTCGTCGGATGGGCTTTTGGAATTGGCGCTAATATGTTTCCAATGTGAAGCAAGACAGCTTTGAGACTTCTAGTTGATGAATCTATAAAGAGTCTCCACTTATCGTCTTTATAGATATTAGGTTTTAATTCATCAACCAAGCTTTTAACATTGGAACAGTACACCACCGAGTTCTCATCGTCCTTTGTGAAAAGCTTCCGGAACTCCTCTTCTCTATTCCGATAAAAGTAAGCCGTTACCTTTTTAGCTAACATATTTTTAGTTTTTAGTCTTGATGCCAGTAATTCAGCTCCATCCTTAGGCAAATTTAAATCTCGTATGAGATCATTTAGTTGTTCTCTAGTAAATGTTTCAGGGTTTTTCGCTTTCCCATCTGGCATGAAATCTTCGTCTTTGAGATTTTCATCTTCAGAAATTTCTTCTTCCTCTTCTTCCTCCATTGACACTTCTTCTTCTAATTATTAAAGCTCTACAATGGTCCACAGGAATGGATTCCCATGCTGCCTGGCCTTTCCAAATAACTGATCCAAAATTGTGATATTTTGGGTACTGAATGCATTTTTTATGACGTTTCAAAGATATTCTATACGATTTAAGTGGGCACTTGAAGATGCCCAACCCAAAACAGCGATGAAATTTTTTTTGCGACACGAGAAATATGCTTTGAATCATTGTTTTGTTGAAATTTCCAAATTACCCGTAAATTATCTTCCGCATAAGCTTACATTTTGAAATGTCGGAAGGTACTTGACTGCATCCATACTTCAATATGGTTAATTAGCCCGACAAAGTTCTACGAAAAGCATTTAATTTAAAAAATCTATATTTTCCTTTGTGGTTTAGTCATACAATTTGTTCATAAACAATGATAATTAAACGTCTCATGATGAAATTGTGCCCGTGTGAGAACCACTTCATGCAATAAAAAAATTAACTGCTTCACCCTACTGACGCCACTTCACTGATATGGGCAGGTGCAATTATAATTGCATCACAAACTGCTCTCTATTATCACATTGCGTGAATTATTTATTTTTACATTTACTTACATATATACACGAAACTTTCTGACTCATTTCCTAAGAAGTATATAATATAAGAAATCTTCAACAAAAATTGCTACTAACGGATTTATCTAAAGAAAATTGAACAATAACATACAACATTTAAATTAAATGTTATTATGCAATAGGGGAGTAGGAAGCTACTACGTCTCTATGTTTGTGATTGATAGGATTTGAGGTCCTCTATGAGATTTACTATCATATGAGTGTGAACTTAGGTCGTACGCTGACTCATCGATAATACGAAACTTTTGTAATCAGTTTAATTTTCAAATGTATTAGAATTGTAGACTGAGATTATTCTAGAATACAGAATAATAGAGTATAGAAGCAAAAGACGCAGTTCAAGTAGGGAAGCGCCTATTATAAAAAAAAATGAAGTACACACTTTTTTTAAACAACTGAGGGCGATTTTTGTTAGTTTCTTGTTCGATACACAGGTTATACACATAAAGGATAAAAAAAAAGAAAAAGGGGAAAATCAAACTAACTTTTTATATCGAAATTTATTCAAATCGTACACTACATAATTATGTATCTACATATATCTTTAATAAATCATAAAATCGGATAAAAATGCATTCTTCTTTATTATAGGATTAAATCCTGTTCATCAACAATTTTATGCAAGAAGTAAAATTTGTTTGGTTATAAATAAATTTTAAGTACATATATAAATATCAATTATCGATAGAGCTGGATATGCAATACTCATCCCAGCGTTGGGGAGAGCGTCTGGCAGCTTCGTAGTCCTCGGTTTTCCCGTCATTGCAGATTCAGCCAACCTGTTGTCAGGCATGAATAGGACATGATTTTTCTACTCCCTTCTAAGTCTTCGGCTCCACTTGACAACGCCTTGCGCGCCACATATACATACCTACATGCCTCTAATCTCTTTGTTTCGATTTGTACGATTTCTACGAGTATGTCCTGTGATTGATCGCAATGTTGCCTTCTCAGCCTTGGTCATTGCTTGTTGTGTTGCTGTTGTATCTATTCGGGTTTCAACTGCGTAGGTGAGTACTGGTCGAATGCATGTTTTATAAATTCTGACTTTGCCTTTTCAGCTTAGATGCTTATTTACATCGCGTAAGCCTCCAGAAATTCGTGCTGCTTTATTCATGTGGTTGTTTACTTCGACTGTTAATTCTTTCGATGATGTAATTATGGTACCCAAGTAGCAGAATACCATATCCTGTTCGATACTCGTTCCATATGCTGCTAGCTTACATCGGAGCAGTTGTTTATATATTGTCATGCTCTTCGTCTTGGCTATCGATATCTGCATATTAAATGCAGAAGCAGCTTTCTCGAAGGCATGCAACATCCGCTGCAGGTCGTCTTCCTTGTCCGTCATTATAACTGCGTCATCGGCGTAGTACGTTATCTTAATTTCATTTCCCAGCAAACATCCTCTGGCCCGTGTATATATTGCAGCAGATATTACCTCGTCAATAACCAGATTGAATAGTACAGGATTTAAGTGTCGCCTTGTTTTAACCTTGTTGCCACCGGTATTGGGGTGGATATTTCATTATTAGTCTTGACGAAAGCGATGTTTTCGGTGTTGAGATTCCTAATTACTACCAGGACATTGTTGCCAATATTGCGTTCTCGCGAATTTTAATTACATATTTGAGCAAGATTCTATCAAAAAATATTTCTCAGGTCGTTAAAACCTAAAAAAGCTGATTTTTTATATATTAATAGTCTTTTCGACGAGTTGGTCCAAGATAAAGATGACATCTACTGTCGATCTGTTCTATCTGAATCCTTGTTGTAATGCCAGTTTCCACAATATACGTACATAGATAATATTATATTTTAGTAAACAGTTTTAGCACGGAGCTAAGCAAGGTATTCCCCTATAGTTGTAACAGTTTCTTATGGCCCTTTTTGAAGATAGGAATCGTGTAGCTGTGCTTCAAGGCCGAAGGGATAAACACTTATTTTATGTATTTCTGCTCAGTTGGTATAATTTCTGCATTTTTAATGCAATTTTGATCACGAAGTTCATGTTTCCATGTCCAAAAAGAAAGTGGAAGTTAGCATGTTTCTTATTTATTTTTAAGACACGATATTTCATATACATAAATAAAAACTGAAATCTTCCAAACAAATAACAAGAAAAGAAAAGTCTACTACTTGACCACCAGCCACGATGCGAAGGCAAAATCAATTTCAGCTAGATGAGCGCCAAAGAAAATTATTCTAAATTATTTATCAACACATATCCAAACTTATAAGCACATACACATCATATTTCCAATAATTGCCCACCAGAGGGCGCACTCAACAAGCTCTAGCCGAGTTGTAAACCATCTGTTCACAGTGGGTTAGTTTATAAGTTAATCTGTTAGGTTTGAATTATGGAGAATAACGATTTTTTTATGCAATTACAAATTTAATGGCGCAAAGCGAATAGCAAAATAAGCATAAGTCGGTTTCTCTTCGACTTCGCCGTGTGTGAGTAATGCGATTTTTTTCAGTGTTATAAGTCAGTTTTATACCGATATATGGTGAAAATATTGATGGGCCAATATTTTTAAAATAAAATATAAAATTACCCAACTACATATCAAAAAAATTATATTTATAATTTTTATTTTATAAATCTTATGTACAAATTTAAAAACACTTTTTTTTATATTTTTATAAACGTAAGTAAGTATTTGTTATGAGTTGAAATTAATGTGATTGAGGCTCTTGTTCTTTTATTAATAAAAATATCGGATTTTAAAAAAGCCATTGCATATTTATTACTTTGGCCCTTGAAAATTTTCGGTTCGTTTTTGGTCGAAATTAGCCGAAGTTCCGATCTGCATTGAAAATTGATGTTCGGTCATTCTCTAATTATAAGGCACGAGATGAGTAAAGAAGGAACAGTAAGTAACATACTTAAGCAACGTCAAGCCGCTTGCAGTTTATTTACTGCTATTGAAACCCTTTGAATTACACGTTTTTAGGGAGGTGTCAGTAATTTCAAAATGTGTACTCAATCGTTTTCCCATTTTTTCAGAACATAAATTGCGCATTTTTTCACAGTATATAGCTCATTGGAAACAGTCTAACGGAAGAGAAGCTTAATCTCATATAATCTTAAATATACTCTGGTAAACGAAATAGTTGTGAAAAACAAAACTATTTTTATAAAAGGAATTGCAATTCCATTGTAATTAGCTAAGCATCTGATTTCGAACAACATATGCACAGCGAAAAAAAATATAAAGTGACGGGTAAGTATATGTTTCAACCTATGAAAAACTTGATTTTCGGCCCTCAGTCCAGATTTTGAGGCCTACTTCAGAACTATGAGTATGGAGTTTTTTCTACTTAACATGACCTACAACTTGAGGTATGTATAGAGGAAAGTACAATTCCATTGTAACTCACTGTAATAAGTTAATCTAATATGAACTAGGCGCATTGCTTTTGACTTTGGACTTCGTAAAAACATGATTCTGAAATTTGTTTGAATTTAACATAAAACAAAGAATTAAAATAATGATTTCCGTATTTGAGGCCATCTGTGCAATAAATAGCTCAAGTATAATTTGAGTGGCGTACTTATTTTTAACAAGAAATAATTCAAAACCCATGCCCACCTTATATAGGGAATAACGCTTATTTTAAACTTGCCGAAAATTCCAAATTCAGAAAATTCGAAAGATCATAAATATGCCAAATATGAGTAAAAATAATGAATTTCTTTTACATTCTAAAGTGAGCTGTCAAACTTTCATTCACCCACGATTGCGAGTGACAATTTTATTGATCATTTTCTGGAAAGCTGTATATCAAAAAGGTTAACCCTTAAGTTCCCAGGCGATATGATTTTAAGACATTTTTCAATTGAAGAAGTGGTTTATAAATTTCAATAAAAGAATATTTTTTTATTATTTAGGAAATAGTTCCATTTTTTCTCGAAAGTAAAGTTGAAAGGTCGACCGAGGACATAACCCAAACAAATCTTGAACGATCGGATTGAAATTTTAACGATGTAGCCACAATGTACAGTACAGAGTACAGTGTACTCCCTCCTAACGGACACCTCACTTAAGCGGACACTGTTTTTAATTATTCTCTTTTGAGCGAACAACTCTCCCATAACAGGACGTGGACACTTTTTTTCCTCACCAAAAATTATTTAGTTCTCTCATAAGCGGACAGCTTACAACTTGGCCAAATTTTCTGGAGATGAACTGAGATTGATGACGAGTTACCTTCTTATAAAGACTTCTTATTTAGTAACGAGAAAGCTAAACGCTCTTTCTGTATATCACTGTGACCTCAAAGACCTTGAATTGCTCAATGATCTCCAAATATTATTCAAGGATTTCTGACTTTTTTAAATTAATTTGAATACTTTGTGAAAATTTGAAATTTGAATACACAGTGAAAATTTTGTTAATTTTGTAATTTTTGTGTAAATGTAATTTTGTAAAATTTTGTGTAAATGTTCTGGTTTTGGAAATAGAACTGATGAAATATAATATTAAGGATCAGTCACATATTATTTAAACTTTACTCGTGAGCGGACGCCTCCCATAAGAGGACAAATTGTTCAGTCCCTTAGGTGTCCACCAGGAGAGAGTGTACTGTATATGACTCGCACCCAAGCACGGATGGTTTGTTTGATATATGGCAAAGTTTTCTTATAAACAAGTTTAGAAGGATTTTCTATTGTACAACTTAAAATTAGTAGTATTTTTAAATTATATTATTTTCTTCTTCTTCTTAATTGGCACGATAACCGCTTACGCCAATTTGACCGAGTTTAACAAAGCGGGCCAGTCGTTTCTTTCTCGTGCTAACCGGCGCCAGTTGGACACACCAAGTGAAGCCAAATTCTTCTCCACCGGAGTTTTCCAGCCTAGAGGAAGCCTTCCTCTTCCTCTACTACCACCAGCTGGTACCGCATCGAATACTTTCAGAGCTGGAGCGTTTGTATCCATTCGGACGACAAGAGCCAGCTAGCTTATCCGCTGAATCTTTATTCGCTGCACTATGTCTATGTCGTCGTAAAGCTCATACAGCTCATCGTTCCATCGCTTGCGATATTCGCCGTTACCAACGTGCAAAGGTCCAAAAACCTTGCGCATAATCTTTCTCTCAAACACTCCAAGCGTCGCTTCATCGGATGTTGTCATCGTCCACGCTTCTGCGCCATGCGTTAAGACGGGCATGATGAGAGTGTTGTAGAGTGTTAGTTTTGTTCGTTGAAAGAGGACTTTATTACTCAATTGCCTACTTAGTCCAAAGTAGCACTTGTTGGTAAGAGAGATTATATTATTTTACATATATTTTATATTAAATTAAAAGTAATGGATTTTGTATAAAGAACCTTTTTCAGAATTTTTTATTTATTTCATTGTTCCTCCACCAAAAATGTTTGAACTATGTTTTTTTTTGCCGCTGAGTGCACCGAGGGCACCTTTATAACAATTAGCTTTTGCCCTTACGCCGATTTTTAGTTCATTTACCTTTACCAAAAAATATACCTGTACAGGAAATGGAATGCGAAAAATTTGCTTTCGATTCAGCCCGACATGGGAGCTGGAGAGTTACAATTGGAAATATTTTACTATTGGAGTCGAGCAACGTACACTGGGAAATAGCAGGTGGGTAATAAATTTGCCACCATACAATTTTCCTCCCTTATCTCCCACGTTTCACTTCCACTGCATTCCTCGGCGGCAACAAGCAACATTGTTCACTCATTCGTATCTCTGTTTCTTTTGTTGCTCGTGCAGTAGAGCCGCTCTTTGTTCATCGTGCGCATTGGTGCACGTTTGCTTCGCCTCTCATTTGTTGTTTGGTTCTCTTGGATGTTGGTTGATAGTGTCAATTGCGCCGATTGCGCCGTCGTTGTCGTTGCGCGTTAATAATAATTTTAATTTGTTTTTGTGTGACTCCTTTTAGCCGAATTCTGTTAGTCGTACAATACTTGCAAAGTGCAGTGCAAAGTAGTTCAAAATAAATCGTCGGACAAATAGACCAACAAGTAAAAGTGTGCATCGCAAGTATGTGAAAGTGATGGAAATAAAATATATAAATTATAGAAAATTAATGGTAACTGATCGCGTTGACTGAGTTATTATCTGTTGCAAGGGCCACTTACCTTATTAGCCACTTTCGCAGTGAGCGGCTCGTTTTGTGTCATTCAAAGCAGGTGTTTGGCTGGGAAATCATAAAATATACATATGTATATAATATTTTTTTTGCTTTGCAATAAAGAGAAGCAGGCATGCGAAATTAAATAAATAAATAATAAAACAGAGCCTTGATTACCACTACAAATACGTACCAGAGATACAAAAAGAAAACACATGAACGAAAAATAATACTCAGCGTTTAATAATAAGTTTGCAATCACACTTCGTGTAATAAAGTTAATTATCAACTCAAAGAAAAACATACGTGCTGATAAACAGATAAAAAGTTGTGTTGTATAGTTGATTGGCTCTCGAGTATTGAGGTGTTAGTAGTTAGCAAAGTGTGTAGCAGTGGCCATAACGCTCGACGACGATCTAGTTGTCGCCAATAGCAACAAAAAAATTGTTTTATTATTAAAAAAGAAAAAGAAATAAAATGAAAACGGTAACAACAACAAATTAAGTGTGCTCAACAAGTGAAACGAGCAAAAGCGCACCCTCAAAACACTCTCTACCAGTGACTGGATAGGCACTCACACGCATAGGCACATACAAATGTTTACGCGATTTTGCCGTTGAACGGAAACGGAAATTTGAGTTCCTTCCAAACTGTTTTCGTGCAAGGATATTTTTTAAACTATTACTGAACAATTACGAAATTCATCGATCCTTCAAATATTACAGACTTTTTGCAATTAATTTTTGCACAGAATATTTATTTATAAGAGTTTGTATGCACACACACACACACACATATTTATATATACATTTATAATTAGCTTTCTGAGACTCATTCAGACTTGTTTCATCAAGCGCCGAACTGGTTTATTCCATTAAGTTCATACACAACAACTGGTCCACACGGATTCATTCACAAAAACTAACAATTTACAATAACAAAGTACCAACAAGAATATATGATAAGCCGTCGATCGGACGCACGATATATGCTAATTGGGATCGCGTCACACCTTTACAGCCTTTGCAGTGCATGAAGTAAGCAAGGAGAGCCTGCGCAATTGTACAGTAGCTACCAATTGCGTGTAGACAAGTGCTCAAGTCGCAACATCTTTGCAGTTTGTTCTTTCTATGTAGTGGCCAAGAACGCCGTAAAATTGCCAGAAAAATAAAAATAAGTGCACGAAAATAGAATTACTTGTGCATTATCTAAACAAGAAGTGTAAAATAAAACTATAAATAAATATTTAAACAAAACCGTCGAGCTTGTCATTTCAGCGAAAACTAAGAACAACAATAATAATATATGTATGTTTGCGTGCAAGTCATTGCAACATGTGGCAATATGCTGATCTTGGCTTTATCGCCGCCACTTTAACGTCGTTGTTGTTGTCGCTGACGCTGTCGTCGTTGTCCCCATCGCGGTTGCTGTTGTTTTCATTCGAGTAGTCAAATGACAAGAATCGCGTTCGCGTCTCACTCCTCCGTGCCTAGTTTGCCTTCGCAAATCACACGTTCCGCTGCATCGATCAGCGCAAGCAACAACTAACAATAAAGCAAAAAAGAAAAACAAAAACGTAAATTAACAACAAACACTGCTATTAGTCAAACGTAGGGAGCGTATTATAAGCGGTATTCGTCGTCAACGTCGTCGCCATCGCTGTCGCCGTGTTACGCTTCATCGAGCCACGCAAGGCAAGAAAATCCAACCAAGTTCTGAGCTGATAATCGAAAAAAGAAATTTAAAAAAAATAATAATAAGAATACAACATACAATAAAGCTTGACTTACAAGTAGGTTTAACTAAGCTTTAAAAAACAAAATCTGTTTCGCGATTTTGTTAATTTTAATAAAAATATAAAATACAAAAATACAAAATTTTCTCAAAAAAAAAAAAATTCAGCGAATTTAAATAAATAATAAACGTTTGCAATTTTGTGCGTGTTTGTGTTAAAAAATAAGTGTAAAGTCTAAAAAAAAAAAGTTTCAAAGCTACAAGCGTGACATTCTACACTCTTGTATCGTTTTCTTATGTGCAAGAAATAAATCTTTGTTTACATATTCCGCGCTCGAAATGGATCTAAAGAGATTGCATCCACACCACTCGCATGTGATCACGTGGCTGACACTGGGATTATTCCTTTTGACTGCTGTGCCGCGCAGTGAGGCGGCCATCACTGCCGGTTATGTGGATCATGGCGATATGAAAGGTGAGTGCGGCAATAGATTAATACACTTACGTGTGTATGCAAGTAGTTACATAGAATTAGTAGAAACAAGCGTTTGTCGTTTTTGCCAACTGGATGATGCAACTCCAGAGCAAATGAGCAGCTCTCGCAAGACGAAGGCTCGTACGCCCAGGTGGTTTGATTAGTGATTGAATAGGCCAGCCCTCAAGCAAAATAGACTATATCAGAGGTTGCAGAGCATGATGTGCCAATAGTAATAATAATAATATGTAGTATAAATCCATTCGCAGGCGTAAATATAAAATACCAAAAAATTATGCCTGAATATATGTTAGTTTCGGAGCCAAATCCGAATCTGTTTGGCTGTGCCGCTAAAGATACATATATTATAGTGCATAAAAATCTATACAAAAACACTGGAAATGATTGAGACTTTGAGAAATATTTTGACGCCTGTGCGAGTTTATTTTTTGCAAACAAATTTCTTCTCATAAATATAACACAAATCGGATCGGAGATCAAAGCAAACTTGTCAATGTTCTCAAGCATACTCACAGCAACTTACGCATTTTTTGTCGCAATTGACCGAACCGAATTCGACATATATACGCACATATACTTTGACCAAAAATAAAGACCCTTTACAATATCGCTGGCGGCCGGTGTAACCGAATGGGTTGGTACGTGACGAAGTGGAATCTCAGGTTCGAAGCTCGCTGCATGAAACATCAAATGATAGAACAAGTTTTTTCTAATAGCAGTTGCCTCAAGCGGTTAACCCCAAGCTTACCTGGATATTCCAAAAGCTCTACTCTGTCGTAGGATCTGGGACATGAGTGAGGTGAAGTCTGTTTTGTAGTCAAACCCTGCTGAGATCTTTGATAGTCTGGTACAAATTTAAAATTAAACATGCATGAGCACAGAGCTCAAATAGCAATCTAGCTAATACCAAAAATAAATATATTATTTTGTAGAAGCATTGTTTCGGGTAGTTCAGCAGCTTCCATAAACGCTGAAATCGCAGCTTGGAAGACAATGCAGTGGTCCGATAACCGATAAGAAGATAAAACGGCTATATTACCAGGTGGAGTGTGGTGATTCAGCCTCCACTCTTCCCTGCTTGCATTCCTTGTGATAATATAATATTATCTTTAGCAGATTGGAGTAGAGAGAAACTGCCCGAGAGTGTTTAGAATGAACGAGAGGCCTTAAGTATTATGTCTTCACTGGATTTACCTCTCAAAGAGAAGATACTGATGGTTGTCATATGACATCCCACAAAGTGAGTAAATTAAACTTCACCGCCATATTTGCCACACAATCTCGTCGCACCGCAGAATAAGTCTTAAACTACTGTACCCGCGGGGGAAAGAATTTAGAGCTGACGATATTCGCGAACAGCTCTCCTGCTCTCAGTGAATTTGATTGAATTAGGTGATTTGCTAACGAAATAATATATTCTGTCATTTTTTTTGCTAATCTTACGATTGTCACAATCTTGTAATCTATCATTCTTAGATGTATTAATTGAATATTTTGAATGTCATGACTTTTCACGTCACGAAAGCAAAATAAAACTTCCGAGTAAAGAGCGTTATGGAAGTCAATTTGAGTACGAAGTGTACGAAAGTGAATCGCGCTATGTGCTTACTATTTCATTCAAATATCACGCACGTCTGCAATTCTAAATAGGCTTATGAAATAACTGGTAGACATAGCGTGCGTTGTAAGCGGGTTTTTCTACTCAAGCAGTATGAGATTAGCTCTCTCGAATTATTGTGAAATAGCTTACGTTCAAAAGTTTGAATATCAAAGTTTAGCTATTTGGAGTGACTTTCAAAATATTACTACGCTACAAAAAAGTCACCATTTGGTGTGGGTTGTTGACGGAGACCATCATTGGTCCTTAATTTTACCCACTTCATTTTCGAAATGGTTCCAGCAAAATGGTGCAACATCCGAAATGCCCGTAAAACCATCACTTTATTAGGATGAGCTTTCGGCCACCGGAATTTTATGAAATGGGACTGTAGCTTTGCCGCCTAGGTAATGTGATTGGGCACTTTAGTTCTACATTTTTTGAATGTGCCCAGTAGCTGGTCTAATCAGCTGCGACTAACAGTTTAGAGTCATTACAAGCGAGTTATTTCCGAATTGGGACTGACATTAAAAGTTAAATTTAATAATATTCTAAATAATACTGGTGCAGTGCCATCTATTATAATATGCCAATTTTTGAATCGCTCAGTATTTGTTGCCTTGGCTCCGATTGGTTATACACCCGGCGAGAAAAAGATAGCATATCAACATTTTTGACCAGTTCGGATCATTTTCCCTTTTTGTGATGAATGTTCAGTATGCTTTATACGCAGTTTCTCAGTTTATTAGAATTTATTACACGACATTTTTTATATGGATAAAATATGCAATACTGTCTAGGGTAAAAATATATAAAAAATGAACAAGATTTTTTAGCTGGTTCAAACTGGCACTTTATTGCAATGAAATTCGTTAAGCTATAAAACTGCATACTAAGAGTTTTTCGGAAAATTCTGATTAAAAATAGTTTAATTTTAAAACTGAATTCATATGGTTTTTGTTAGACGATGAGCTATAGTTTTATAAAAAAAAATGAAATATAAACAAAAGAAAACAAAACTGGTCAAAATATTGGTTTGTCGCGGGCTGTATCCTCTAAATTTTGATTAATGCCGTCGAAAATATCGCAGTATGTAACATTTTTAGGTTCAATATTTACATGAGTTGATAAAATCTAGTGAAATAAAAATTAAATAACAGGGTGAAGTTAGAGAAGGTATTATAATTTCCCCAAAATACATTTACGTATGAATGCGTATGATCTTGAGGAAAGGCGAAAACGCATCTACAATTCAAAGTAATTATTATATCAGAATGCAATCCATATTTTTAGAATTTCCCTTGAGAATGCACATGAATCAAAAATTATTACAAAAAACAAAAACTCCAAAAACAAAAAAAGAAAAGAAAATTCTCAGTAATGGCAAAACTCATTAGCTCTTGGTTACGCAAGGGCAGTCTAATCTTGAAATGCACCCACATCTGTTACACATGAAAAAAATAAAAACCGAAACCGAACATACATATGTATCTACTTCTACTCCGCATTTTTCCCTACCCAAGAAAGTTGCGTTGCTCCCATCCCTCTGCGATTGCGTGTTTTCCCTAATCGCTTCCGTATCTCACAGCATCATCGTTTACTGTAGGACAAATTGGAGGAAACTGAAATAAACCCAATTAATGAATGCATGCTCCCATCACCATCACCTTCGCCACCTTATTTAAGGGTAACAGTGGGAAAGAGAATCAGTGTTGAACACAAAACTGATCGATCGCTTTTTCTCCAAACCCATTGGAGATGAACGACAGCCGGTGCAGGGCTTGTATTCTATGTGTTCTACAAAATAAAATTCATCATTACAATCAACAGATCAACGGATCAAAACTCAGGTTATGAAAGGAAAAGAAGCACAAAAGGAACGAAATCACAGTGTGAGCAATCTCTTGTTAAAAAAACCATATTGTGTTTGAAAAAAAAATATATATATGTATATATCGATCTAAAAATGTAAAATAATAATAAAAGGAAATGCATCTGTTCCACCAACAATCTGCTCAGTTTACTTTGCTTTGTTTCTCTCTTTTTATTCCCATGTTGTGTCTCACCTGTGACAGCAGTAGATGAAAAACAATACGATCAGCAACCACCAGCAGTAAGAGTTTCGTACAAACACACCTCGAACTCATATAATTTACCACCACCACATACAACAACTATATATGGATATGCATGTGTCGCTCATTCTTCCTGCAGGTATGATTTAACTGTCTAGCTTTGCTGGGTACACTGCGGCGTACAGGTACTCGTAGTTAGCAAAGTTGTTGTTATTGGCTTTGTTGAGTTATTTAATCGTACAGGATAACCAGCGGTCGTTCTGCACATTTTCACCTTCATTTTTTTCTGCTTGTCTCATATACTCGTACATATTTTTTTATTTGAATTTTACTTTGCGTACACTCGCGGGCTCGTTGATTTTTCTTTTCCCTTTGAATGTGTGGGCCCATTCATTATTGCCGGGTTTTTGAGCTGCGTTGGCATGAGTACACCTGAGAGTGTAGAGGTATTTCTATGAATGTGCGTACAAATATGTATGAAGGAAAGTGTGAAGTAATTGTGCTGTTGAATTCCTGCTGTCCACTAGTTATTTATTCAATCATAGACCTTGCTTGGTGCGGCTCGGAATGCATGTAAATGTATTAGAATTTCTGTGCTTAGGTATTTGTAGCTGTTTGCAGAGTAATGACTTTTGGAGGAATAGAGAATTAGGGATTTCTATTGCATAGGTCCAAAGGACAAATGGTGAAAGCAAACAAATGTACAAAAACGTGAAATAATTTCTAATTTGAATTGATTTTGAAATGTTTATGTTTATCGTAGAACTGATTTTGTTCTAACCGAATAAATTAAAAAGGCATACATATATGCATGAAAAATAGTATTATCATTATTATATAATTGGCTCCTACATCCCGTATTAGGTGTTGCGTTGAACTTCTCCTTACAAAGTATAACTGATGGCAGCTTTGGTAGTAAAGAAGGACAATTTTAATTATTAAAAATTAAATCAACATATTCAAGGTCAAAGTAGCCGAATGGGCTGGTGCGTGATTACCATTCGGAATTCACAGAGAGAACGTTGGTTCGAATCTCGATGAAAGCAAAATTAATAAAAACATTTTTCTAATAGCGGTCGCCCCTCGGCAGGCAATGGCAAACCTCCGAGTGTATTTCTGCCATGAAAATGCTCCTCATAAAAATATCTGCCGTTCGGAGTCGGCTTGAAACTGTAGGTCCCTCCATTAGTGGAACAACATCAAGACGCACACCACAAATAGGAGGAGGAGCTCGGCCAAACACCCAAAAGGGGTGTACGCGCCAATTATATATATATTATATATATATTCAAGGTCAAATCTATTTAGCACGCTGATATTTTGACCGATTTTGACTATTTTTCTTTTTTTTATTGTTCTGTAGTTTTATATAAAAGTATTGCTCATTGCATAACAAAAACCATATAAATCCAATTAAATTTTTTTTTAAGATTTTGAAAAATTCTACAAACTTTTCATCCCAATGAAATGGTTTTTAATTATAATTTCTAGAATCGATCTGGAGAAAATGGTAACACCGCCAAGGAAAAAAATTATAAAACATTAATGTGATGTGTTAACAACTCACAATTTGCACTTTGTCAACTAGAATTTAATGTGCTGTAAAACTGCATACACGAAAATTTTCCAGAAACTCTAACCGTAGGTCTACTAAATAATGTAAACATTTTTGGTTCAAAGGCTGGATTAAATAAACAAATAAAAACCGTGGAATTGAAATCAAAAGTGCTATGGCAATCCTAAGCAGCAATATTTCAAAATGAAAACTTGACATTTATTTTTTTATTTTATTTCCAGATGCTAATTTTTCTTAAGGATGGATTTAAAAAAATTAAGTTGGCAACTCTGCATCTATTAAATATATATGTGCATACATATACATATATAATTCGACCATAAATTTATGTATATAATTATGTATAACATCACTTTCTATACCAACCAACGCTTAAATTAAACATATGCCATACAACTCGTAAAAGCCTCTTTATGTGTAATATTTTTTAGTGTAACTATTTAAAATATTTTTATACAAACACCAAATTTCCACATTATCCAGAATTTATGTGAAATGCAAACGAATTCGACATCGAAGTTTGAATGCTTCTTCTATTTATCTTCTTAAAAAGTAAAAATTAATGTAAGATGGCAATTCTGTTCACAAAATTCAGGGAATAGTATCTAGAATCTTTTAGTGTCCATTTCTTGAATGTTCGTTTTCTGTAGAATTTGCTGCGTTATGCAGGAAGAGCTGACTATACGATGCCGTCTCTGCCTCTTTGCAGCGCAATTTAGGTGCACTACTCAACTGTTCGATAGGCAATTCATTAAGGAAAATTCACTTTATCTGAGTACAAATTCATTTGAGAAAGATAGGGTAAACCCACCCTGTGACAGGACAAAAGTCAGGAGTCCAATTGTATTACTCTGGAAACGATCTTTCGACCTAACATAATCGACTACAGCTCGTAAAAAAAGTATAAACCCTCAAAATATTTACCAATTTTGACGACATATTTTTCTTTTTTAATGTCCATTAATTTTTTTATATAAGTATAGCTTATTGCCTATTAAAAAAAAACCTATAGATCAGCATTTTAAACTTTATGCAAAAATCAAAAAAATTTGATAGATTCTCAACAAAAATGTAAACGTTTAAATCAGAATTAGAAAAAAAATTAGTACGCCGTCTTATAGCCCATTAAATTTTAGTAAAATGAAGTACAAGTTTGAAGTTGCCGTTAATCCCATTAATTTGCTATTTTTTTTACCTTAACGGTGGTGGATTTGTTCATATAACAAATTCACCAAATTTTTCATACGGACAAAATATTCAACAGCGGGAGGTGCAGGAGCAGGCGAAAAAAATGAAAAATGTTCAATCTTTTACTTTATTATATTATAATTTAATGGTTTATAAAATTTGGTACTAATTTTTTTTTTTAATTTTGATTAAAAGTTTTAATATTTTAATGAGAATTCATCCATTTTTTATAAGTTATCTACAAAGCTTGATTAGTATGACTTTTATTACAGAATAAAATACATTAAATTTTTTATTAATTTAAAAATAAATAAATAAATGATCAAAACTTGAGAAAATGCTTAAGGTGCATATTTTTTCGCGGGTTGTATTTGTTAAGATAATCGATATCCCTTTATCGTATTTGAGAAACCTAATCTTTAAGTTATCATCTAATTTTACATTGCAAAAATCACTTTCAGGCCACCTTCCGATTACTTCATTTCCACCTCGTTATTAAATTGCCCACTTGCACTTCGCTCTCAGTCAACACAGCCATTAGTCAGCCATCATCCACGAAAGCACTTATCTACTTTTTAAGTAAACTTCAGCAAAATCAGATTGCGTATCTTACGCTTATCAGGCGGTTTACTATAAAATGCATGATAACCATATTTATTTTCATATGTGAAATGGACTTTATTTGACAAATTTGCTGTTCTTCTTTAATTGTTCAATGAGTCAGTGGCTGTTAATAGCGAAGAAAATAAAATCAATAATCCACACGATGGCAGAAAAGCCAACTAGAGTTATGAAAACATTTACCAACATTCGTAGATACATATCTACAAGTGCTATATATACACATACACATGCATGCTTTATAGCGCCACCACAGATTTCACTTGCAACGCCTGTTGGCCTAACATGTGATCTTGCAGCCGTGAAAGCAAAAAATCAGAGAAAGCCACCTACTTGTAGTAGCAGCAGAGTAAGCAGCAGCAGCAGCAGCAGCAATGGTGGTAAGGCGTCACCAGCACAGAAAAACACACACACACAGCTAGACTACGTAAAGTACGCTACTTATTTCGCTCATTAAGGTCACCAGTGCTGTAGTTGTTGTCGCTGTGGTTGTAGAATCAGCTCAGCTGCTTGACGACCGCTTGCACTCTTCGCAATTTTTGCAGAACCAAGTAAAATAAGAACAAAAAGCAATGGAAACAGCTGCCCTACAATGTTGTTAAACCCTCCTAGTGGCGCGTATATGTATGTGTGTGTATATATATATTTACATATCCATATTCGCTTTTGTGCTGCATGTATTTTTTTAGTTGTCACTCTGCTCGCATCTCACGGTTCACCTGCCGCGCCACTGCTGCAGCATTCAATGCGATCACTTTGCAACGCATACATATACATGTATATGTGTATGCACACATGCTTACATATGAACACTCACACTCCAAGCAGTCCTTTTGCCCAAATCTCTTACACACGTCAAAGCTTGGCTTTGTTGCAGGTTGCACATTGCACATTGCTTTGAACCACCTGTGGCATGTTGTGCGTGTAATGTCATATGCACAGTTGCAACGCGCTTGCTCCCTAACCCGCACTGCCACCTTTGTAAAGAGTTATTGCCACTGGCGTAACTAGCATTTCGTTGTTTTTCTACTCCCTTGGTGTTATTTCTCTGACTCTGACTATGAGAAGTCGGTCGGTCGCTTGAGTGGTACGCTTGGTTTGCTTGGTTCGCTTATGAGTTGTTGCCAATGTTTGTAGCACGATCTATTCTGGCATTGTTGTCGTTGTTGCACCGTGGCGTTGCACCGTAACAAAACCAGTTCTTGCAAATAAATAAATAGTTTTTTGCTCTTGTTGGTTATTGTTTTCGTAAATTGTCGTTTACTCCATAAGTTTCCCAACAATAACACGCGACGTTTAGTAGACAACAGTGCGTGACTAAAATTCGCCAGCAGATAAAACACACTCAAATATACTGCACACTAGGTCGGGTCGATAGCTTGATTGTTCATTGGCCTTCAGTTGCAGATCTTTCTGCGAAAAAGTGCTTGAGAAACCACGGGCTGTAAGGAAAATTTGAGCTTGTTGATGATTTTTTTAAACAGGAAATATCATGAAAAAGAGTGATTCGAAAAAAATGTTTATCAGTCTTACTGCAAATTTTGGATTTTAAGTTGGTAATCTAAAATATATATATATAATTGGCGCGTACACCCTTTCCAGGTGTATGGCCGAGCTCCTCCTCCTATTTGTGCCGTGCGTCTTGATGTTGTTCCACAAACGGAGGGACCTACAGTTTCAAGCCGACTCCGAACGGCAGACATTTTTATGAGGAGCTTTTTCATGGCAGAAATACACTCGGAGATTCATTGCCTGCCGAAAGGCGACCGCTATTAGAAAACACTTATTCTTCAATTTGGTGTTTCACTGAGACTCGAACCTACATTCTCTCTGAATTCCGAAGGGTAGTCACGCACCAAATCATTCGGCTACGGTGGCCTGTAACATCAGATGGACGAACGGAAATTTAATCTTAACATATAAGGTTAGGTTAGGTTGACCTGGCTGGCTGAAAACCATCACATAAACCTATTGGTTCTTAGTGGTACCAGATGGAGCTTGACCCTTACACTTCCTTGTAGCAGGCTTCTTGTGAATCTAAGTAAGCTCTGAAGCTCTAACTCCGAGAGACATTCTAATCTCTCATATTGTAGAGTTCCTAAACATTTCATTCGGGTGCTAGCATTAGGCAAGAGCATAGAAGGTGTTCTAGAGTTTCCCTAACTTCTAGTTCATTGCAAAATCTGCAGCTATCATTGTTTGTAATTCCCATCTTGTATGCGTGTGCCGCTAAAAAATTGAGGCCTGTCAGTATACCTACCATATTCTGCTTTCCTTTCTGGACAGGGCTAGTGTGAATCTGGTAAAATATATTAAGCAGTAAATATATTAAGCGTATTGGGGCTAGATTTCATACCTCTCAATACGATACTACCTTGGATAATGAGTACCAAGTGTACCAAGTGCCATTGAAATATATTCATTTTTTCGCGAGCTATCGTGCGCACGAACGGGCAGGCCGACTGACGAATAGACGTGGCTGAATCGTCTCCTCTGACTTCATCATGAGCATTTGGGTACCCACATTTATGTACGTCTATATCTATCTCGAATATTTTATCCTGTTACATACAACCGTTATCTCAACAAAATTGGGCACATTTGCGCGGGCATATAAAATATCAATCGCCGACAATGGATGAACTGATTTTTCTTAGCGTGAGGCTGTCCGAATAATCCAAAGTTTTGATGGGGTAGAAATTAGTTTTCCTTTGCAAAGTGTGCAGAAAAGAGCAATCAAATGCAGTCATATGTAGGATTTGCCACCTAAAAATACAGGGTGTTAAAAAAAGGATGTAGAATATTTTTCAAGTTAATACAAATAAAATTAAAAAAATTCGAGTGATGGAATCTTAATTTTGAGCTTTACGCGCTGCAATGCTTGTGTATTTGTCTGTATTTGTCTGCCTACTTCACAAGTGGCAAATATGACTGCCATACGACGCGATTTGAAAAAATTATAATATTCCGAAAAGGTGATTAATCTTGCGCCACCTTGTAGTAAGAACCAAAAGAAGTAAAGAAGTCTCAATAAGCATGGATCCGCAAACCAACGGTTTTGGAAATTTGAGGCTTTCGCCTCATTAAATTTATTATAAATATTATCTGCTTAAATATTTCACATTCTTCTCTTTAAATAACTCCACTTAGTCGATATCATTTTGAAGCTAACAAATTGCTGATAACAAACAGCTGGCAAACCCCACCTTTTGACTGAGATATATTTTCTAAGGGATATTTTATTAATAATGTCGAACCACCTTGTTAAACTCATACAACAATGGAAACCATGAAGTTGAGCATCGAAAAATTTTATCAACCGCAAAAAGAGCAGAAAAAACATTTATAATCCTTAAAGGTCCTTCTTCCTCGCAATAAACACATTTGTTTGGCGCGGAAGCCACTACCCAGATTACTGACATTTTGGTTACTGTCAATTAAAGAAATCTGATCGCAAGTCATTTTCTTCAAAGAACAAACACTTCCAATAATAAGCAATTCAAGTGCCTTCAGACGGCAGAACACTTCGTCGAAGTGGCCACTTCATTGACATGCCGGTGCACTTGTGCTCATTCCAAGTAATTTTCGGGTACTTTCCGTATGCGGCTGTGGCAAGAGTATCGAAATTGACTTTATCAGCCAGCAGGTACACAGACTGATTGCTCTTTTTTCCACTTCATTACCGTGCAGTGGTGGTGTCCTTTGCTTCGTTTTCCAGCTGCTGCTATGCCAGACAGAGTCTTATTTGCGAGGAGTCTACTAACATTTCTAGAAGCACTTAGCAAAAGAGCAACGTGAAAGTGCACAGGAATTATGAAATGTATCGTATTTCACTTCATATTTTTCGGTGAGAGTAACGCTTCTGGTTAACTTGCCTGCCTGCGCTACCAATTTGAGACAACTGCACACGCTTGCTGTCTGAGATTTACATATAAACGAGTATATATATGAGTATATATGTAAATACCTATGCCATTTCCCCGCCTTGAATGTCCTTTGCAGGCGGATGTGTTGTCATCGGTGAAATATCGTTTTTTTCTTCTCAGTCTGATTGCTTTTGTTTCACTATCAAAAAAGGCGTCTAGCACATTTTTGTTGTGTACATCTAGTCAACGCTGTGGAATGCAGCACAGACCGGTAAATGCACTCATACATACTTAACATACCGGAATGCGTGTCCTTTCAAATTATCCTTGCGCCACTTGAAAACCATGTTTCCTGCCTTGAAGTATGCTCGAAGTACATTTTGTATATGCTGCAACGGGAAGAAGAAAAAATACTCGGTTGATAGAGGGAAAAAAACGAAATACTTAAGCATGTTGCACCAATTCCACGTACATGTGTGTGTGTGCATATTACGCCGTATCAAAAAAAAAAAGTATTCCAATCGGTTTCGCGCACTTATTTTGAGAATGTTTTAGTAATGGATTTTTTTGGCACCATAAGCAATTTACTAAAACTACATATTTCCTTCATAAATCATGGACCAATCACGTACACATCACCCTCTTTGGCTCTAAGACCAAAGGGACCATTTCATATAACGTATAAAGTGAGCTTTACTGACCGAGCTGAGTCGATAAAAGTACTCCTAATTCTAAAGTGCTTGATAAAGACAAATTTGCAAAGTGTGTTGATTCATTCTTCAATCATTTTCACGAACGAATTGGCTATGCGCAAAAGCAGATGTGGTTTACCTAATTGCTTTAATAAATTTTATTTCACTTCAAATCTAACCTCAAAATTTTATAGGGCTCATCCATTCATATATATCAGATAATATATAGTTTGTGAGCGAAAGAAAATATAAGCGGTCCCAAAAATCTAAAAAATAAACTAAATGCAAAATTTTACAATTTTATCGAAACTTCTATTCATAAAGAACAAAGTTATAGGCCACCCATACTAAAGAATAAAACATAAAAAGGGCTTTGCAAGAAGCTAAAACTGCCTTTGATATCATTAATTTGACATATTTAGATTTTCGAGCCTATAAAGCTCGTTCTTAAATGTACTCACCTTTCTGTTTTCTTGTGAGACAAAGGCCAGAATCATAAAATATATTTCTGGACTGCTATGCTGATTGCCGACTGTAGTAAAAAATACTACTAAAAGAGCTATGATGAAACCGTTAAGCGATCAGAAGAATGGATGAAGAGTGCTTTTGCCGAGCAGATATGTTGGGGCTCACATAATTAAATCAGAACTGGTGAATGAAATTGTCACTGTTTTAAACCTGCTGCTGTCGAGGTGCACGCCAAGCAAGCCAAACCGCTCCAAAGATTAAAAGTCTACCCTATACAGGACAGAGTATTCAAAGCAATGCGATTTTAATGGATTTATTCTATCGATAAATCAGAGAAGACTTACGAGCTCTCACGGGGTACTACATTGTACATAGGTACTAGATTGGCTATCTATTTTGCTGGCCTAGAGCACTTCTAGTGTTGTCAGGCGCCGTCTGACATTTCCATTGGAAAGTTTGACATATTTATCATAAGCGCGATCAGAAGGTTTTGATGTGTTAGGTACTGTGGTAAAATTTACAATGACTTAAAAAATTTATCTTACCAAAAAAAATGAAATTAAATGATTAATGAACATTTTCATGCGACTTTTTTCCTAATTTTCTCCACGACGAACAAGTAGCATCCTTTAGCATTGCAAAATATTGGTATATTCAATTCGCTCATCGATGAATTCCAAAAGCAGGTGATGTGCCAGAGAATATCTATGCTGTGGGAAAATTTATTCAGCAAGATCGTCATGTCAGATACCGTGAGATTCAGTCATCCTTGGGTATTAGTAAGACGAGATTTTGCTTCATGGTAAAAAAGGTGTGTTTCCGATGGGTCCTTCAAGTACTCGCGCGTCGTTGAGTTGACCGCCCTCAGTATATTATCATTCCATATATATAAGTATTCTCCCCTTAGTACTGTGTGCACCGCTCACCACTTATCCCAGATAACGTAGATTGAATTTGTTTTACTCACTGCTCAGATGCCCACTGCGAGCCTGCAATGAATGTTATCTTGAAGAAAACTAGCACTATGTGGATGATAAATACCTTCATTTTGATTATTAGATTTTGGCTAGAGGCTGATTTTGTTGTTTTGAATATATCGTATTGCATAAAGTTAGAAAAATAAGAAGAGTTTTTATTGCTTAGATTACTTTTTGATGCAAAGAAAATACTGTTTATGTTATTTTAACAAATAATTTTTTTTAAGTTTAATTTTTTTTTCAAAATTGTTTTCTTACATAATTACAAAGTACCCGGACACAAAGAAATATATAAATGATTATTAATTAGTTAGTATTTTATAACCATGAAATATCGCATAGAGCTTTTATGTTAGATTAAGCCCGGCCGCTACCGCTACAAATGACTACGCGCCCACGTGAGGATTAAAAAACGCCCTGGAAATGTGACTGAACAAAGTACTTCGAAAATTGGTTCAAACAAGTGCAAAGGTGTATTGATCATCATCGAGAATATTTTGGGAAATATTAAAGTCGTTTTCAACCACCAATGTTAATTTTTCAGCTGAATTCGTCAGATAAAGGCACCTGTCGCTTTGCAAGTTCAAATGTCGGTGCATTCTTTGTGAACGTGTCGATCTCTCCAGACGAAGACTTGCCTTGAAATTTATCAAATGCCTTCACTTATAAGGTAAGGGTCCAACCCCATAGACCCCAATAGAAGTTGCAATGTTCTAAGACTGTATTAGAAATAAGAGTCGAAGGGTTTTGTGCGTGACTACTATTCAACTAGTTCTAAGTTTGCAACCCAATGCGAATAAGAAACATAAACATATGGCATACCATAGAACAATTTTTTCTAACGGCGGCCGAATCTCAAAAAAATGTCCGAGTCAATTTCTGCACTTCTCACAAAAACTGCAGTTCGGAGATGGCATGAAATGAAGAGCTCACCATCTATAGGATAATACCAAGAGAATAAGCTGGGCCAAATACCAAACAAAGGTACCAATTATAGGCATGTATCTGTATGAAACTCATCATCATATGCATACCATCTTAATCAAAAAGTTCCCGGAATATATTCAGAAAATTGCAAATACATATAATTTTATTCCTCAAAAGTGATATTATCGCTGATGATATCAACTGCAACGTACTTATACCAACGTGTGATCCAGTTCCTTGTTTTCGGCATAGACATCATGGCCGTCTTCGATTTTTCCATTACTTCCTTTCAGCTCTTAAAACACTTCGCGTTTTTCGACTCGATCAAATATAATAGAATCGCAGGGAGCCATATCAGGTTAATTCGATGACTGATGGATGGTATTAGTTTCCTTCTTGGTCTTAAATTAACGGATAATGATGACATCGTGGGATGGGGCGTTATCACGATGCACAGTGTACAAATCCCACAAATCCTTTCATTTTTGGCGAATTGCGTGCATCTTTGACAGAGTGTCGTATTTTTCTTCATATCTGAAACGCTCTGTGAGTGCTTAAAAGCTTTTGGAATAATTGAAACTTTTTTCATAGGTACATATGTATGTATTTTCTTTCGCATTACTGTTGCTTTTGCAAAGAATCAGCGAAATAACCATTTGTTTTGCTTCACTCAAATTATGATAAATAATTAAAAATCTGTGCACCCATCTTAAGAACGATGCCAGCTTCATTCAGTAGCTACATATTTAAGATAGCAAGAAACTCAGAAGAAACCGAGCTAAACTCATTTCAAAAAGCAAAAGAAAAAACCAAAATCTGCCTCCTCAAATAAACAAATTCATAAATGCTTTGAAATTTTTTTCAAAACGTTTTACGCTTCATTTGACGATTGGTACCATTTGTCTTCCCATTTTACCCCAACTGCTGTCAACACGTTTTTTATGCTAAACTTCCTCCCTTCCTTCGTTGGCGTTCGTTTGGCAGCATCTTCGCAAAAACAAACAATTTTCTCCCGATCAACAAAGCAGCAGATATTCGCACAAATTAAAAAAAAAAATAGTGCAAAGCGAAATAAGAAATAATAATTAAGGTACAACAACAATGACAAGCCACAACAAACAATATAAATCGAAATATGTGAAAAATATGTTTAGAAGCCACTCCAATACGACCATCAGATACACCGTCATTGCAAAGAGAACAAGCGCCAATCGGAGATGGTTTGCAGCTGGCGCTTCAACTGAACGAATTGGGAACAGCGACAACTCCGTAAGTAAAATTCTTCGGACAATGCATTTAAAAATCGGAGAGAGCATCGTAATTATGCGTGTTATATTATATTTCAACAAGTAGTCCACAATGATCAAAAGTTTGAATTCTTTTGAAGCTGCATAGTTCCATTGCAATGTCTGGAAAAGAAGAGACCAATTCCACTATCCCAAAATTGTGACAAATTTAAGGCCATTATTTACAGGATATACGGATTAATGACGCCATAGTCCCAATGCGTTATCCAGTATTTTCCAAACTCACAATCTCAAAACACACTCTGGTATCTATAGTAGTTTTAAAGCTCTGAAAAAGAGAAATTGTGTGTCCGAACCTAATTCAGAGGTATGGTATGCGGATAGATAGAAGTTGATGTTGAAAAACTGGGTCTGGTATATTTGTGTTGAATTTAAAAAAAAATCTACTGAAATATGCCGCTCTCTCATCAGTCTGAAGTGGAGTTTTACGCAATTGAAATTCATGATTACAACTGCCTAGAATGAGCCATAGCCTCCAAGTTTTTCTACGCTGTGTCAGAAAGCCACGTTTATGCTCCCAATCTATGAAAGTATGTAGGTTTTTATTTAATTTTTGCTTTCAGGCACTTGTAACCGCATATTTATTTATTAAAGTAAATTAGTCAACAAAATCAAATGGTCTTACAGAATAATACAGATGTATTGGCAAACAATTTTAATAATAATTTTAATGAGTAAGAATATATTGGAAAACTATATAAATCAAGTATTTATAAGCATAATTAAAAAGTTTAATGAAATAGTGTTTAGAGGAAGCAAAGACAATCTCAAGAGATTTTTAGATAGTTTGGAATTTTGATGCCTCTGTCGCGTAGATGTGGCAGTATTTGAGAAATGGCTTGGGTTACGTTAACTTTGAAGGCATCGGCCGATTGCGGTTCATTGGCAAAACCTGTAGCTATAGATAATTCCCTAAAAAAGTCTAACGGCTGCAAATCGCACGATCTTGGTAATCAAATTCACGTAACTGGCCCGATTATTTGGCATCAGTGAACGATAAGGCACAGACATACCAGACGCAAAAACAGCATGAGTTCCACGCCTGTAAACACTGGCCGATCCTTACTAGAAAACTAAATATACTTATATATGTACGTACAAATGAAGGACAGCATGACACATACAATCTCTTCGCACACCTATGTACTTACATAAGTATGTAACATATTTTTCCTTATGAATAAATTATGCGCTGTTTTCCTGATTCTGCCATTTTCACTTCTCTTCCCAAATTTATATACATACTTGCTTTTCAAAACTAAATGCATGGTTTACTGGGACTATATTGTATTGAGTGTGCTTACATTGTCTAATATCCACTCGTAGCAATACACACTCAAACAAACAAAGTTTTCCCCCAAATGCGAAGCATCTTTTAATTCTGATGTGCTGCTAACGCTGTTGAGTGATCGTGCGAACATCGTAATCGTCCGTACCAGCAAGCCCCACATACGAACGAATACTTTTCATACCGAACGCATACGCGTACGAACGCATTGGCCAATCGCAGCGAATCATCATCTATGGCATCATTGCAAGTGAGCAACACTTGACGAACGCGATAGTCAGATATTCACAAAATTATTTACATATGTATGTACATAAATACTTTTACATACTCTGAGTTCTTATATTCACATAAAAATGGCATAAAAACACGGCGTTGGCAGTGAATGTGTTGGCGGTCGGACCAAATGCTACATACATATACTTATATACAAATTAATGCGCTTGCGTTGAATGCCAAAATGCTGCCAACAGCTGATTTGTGGGCCACTTGAGAGCATCAGTGGTCGGTTTCAATTGACTGCGCGATCTTGGACAGCCAACCAAACTGAGCAAACGTACAGGCACATACAAACATACTCATGTGTATGAGGTGGCGCAGTTGTAGAGCGTTTGATTGCCTGAATTTGCAAATTTTTATCAATTGAAATAAATTAAAATATTTATACAAATATGTTTCAATATATGTATGTGTATCACAGAGTGTATGTACTTTTATATGCATATATTGTGCCTGTTTCAGTGGGAGCTGGTATGCAAATGATTTTTGTATTGGAATTCATAAGTATGGTAAAGATATTTTATTACTAAATAATGCGAAGCTCAAATAAATACAGTATCGCTTGGAGAGTTATGTGCGACGCAAAGTGCGCAGTCAGGGAATTAGTAATTTGTTATGCAAACATATCTAAATATTTATATTTATGTATGTATGCACATATAATTTGTATTTTTGTAAATTCAAATGTAGGTATGTTTAAATATAATTCTGTGCGCTTTTTGAAATGTATGTAATTTTACGTTTTTTTATTCTTGTAATTTTATTTGCTCTTGTGCAAACGTTCATTTATACTTTTATTTGTGTTTACAAGTATACTACTGTGTCCAAAAAATAAGGTGACATTTGATTTTAAACTACGCGCTTTGAAGGATTAGGAGAATTCTTTTTTTTTTTAGGTTGGTAGTACTGTGAGTGACATCTATGTCAAATTTCATGTGAAATATTCATTTACTGTTTGAGATACGCGTCGTTTTGTGAGCTGCTAAAAGTGAGTTTCTCGTTTTTTGCAATGTCGAAATTTGTTGAGCAAAGAATTTGCATTAAATTTTGTTTGCGGAATCAATTTTCGGATACGTTGAGGATGGTGCAGAAAGCCTTTGGTGATGAGGCTATGTCTAAAAAAAATGTTTACAAGTGGTATAGTGAGTTCCAAGCCGGTCGTGAACGTGTCGAAGACGAAGAGCGTCCTGGGCGACCATCAACCTCAACTGACGAAGCTCACGTCCAACAAATCAAAGATTTGGTGTTGAAAAACCGTCGATTAACGATTAGAGACCTTGCTGATGATGTTGACATATCGAAAGGCTCAGTCAATACCATTTTGAAGGATGTTTTGGGCCTCAAGCGCGTCAAATCTCGACTGGTACCGAAAACATTGAATTTTTTGGACTCGTAATTCGTGATCATTTCATCAAAAACTCAACCCATATCGTTCCGCAACCACCGTATTCACCTGATCTGGCACCGTGCGACTTCTGGCTGTTCAGCAGGCTCAAAAGACCGCTCCGGGGACACCGTTTTGACACGATAGAGGAGATTCAAGCCGCAACGAAGACGGAACTGAAGGCCATCCCGGAAAGTGACTACAACCAGTGTTTCGAAAATTGGAAAAAACGTTGGCATAAGTGCATTGTGTCGGGAGGGGATTACTTTGAAGGGGATGAAATTGATTTGGAAGAATAAATAAAGAATTTTCAAAATAAATACAATGTCACCTTTTTTTTTGGACACAGTAGTATATGCCATATCATATACATACATGTATATGTATCTCCATTTCTTCTGTTAAAAAATTTTCTAATACACATAATAGTATTGTTTGTTGTTTTGTTTCAAAATTTTTTTCTTTCAAAATGTGTGATTTTTTGCATTTCAGTGACCTTCAGTTGCCTGTTTGTTGAATGCGTGACTTTTTACAATGAAAACCTTCTTTCTAAGCATACGAAGCATGAACTCAATAAGTTTGAATCACTTTTATGCATTTACAGTTTTTCTTATCGTAGTAAATTTCGAAGTAAATTTAAGCCTGAAATTGGTTGAATCGTGGATTTTGTTGCGCATTCAAATTTAATAGATCAGAAAGTGGAGAAATAAAAAAATTTGGTAAAATAAGTTTAAAACGTTGTTTGCTCCCAACTGATTCACTCCACGGGATATAAATACGAATTTGATTTTTTTTAAGTGATCGCATATATCCATATGTATAAATATATGCGTACATTTACAATTAGAAATTCCTGCTAAGGAGCGATTGCTTTTGCAAAAACTTCCTATTTTTTGATGTTTCATGCCCTACGGCGACAACAAAAATTGAATCAGACTCGAGAAATTTAAAATAATTATTTATAAATTATAAAGTATTAAGCTCTTGCTGTATTAAAATCCTGAGCTCATGAATTGAGCATATAAAAAATGTCAAAACTATCCGTTTTTCTACAAATACTTGTTCCAATCTCTTCTCTTTACGCCAAAACCATTCGATCTTTTAATAAGAAATTGTTTGTGTTTCGCGTGATGAATAACCCATGGTCGGTAATTTTTTCCAACCCAAAGCTCATTGAGGTTCTGCCTAAGGTCATTGACCAAGTTTATTACCTAGGTATGCCTCATTAACTTTACTCGTTTGATTGGAAAACAGATTAGAAAACGTTCTAATCTGTAAAATTGATGGACATAAATATTCTAGCAGATGCAACCTCGCTTCCTTTAGTTCGTGAGTTAGTTGCTCTGTAAAATAACTCTATATACAAAAATAAAACTGTACTTGTGAATTCCATCTGATTCGGATACATCTTTTTTACTTTCGGACTGTCATTAGAAGGTGACCTACGTGCTTTTCATAAACTTATGAAAACTCCATTTTTTTTCAAATGAACAACGAAATTGATGGTTTTCGCCGATTTTCAAAATGAGAATTCTTGTCCAAAATGCCTGCTTAATCTAGGGTCATGGAACTCAAAATGATTTGCACTCCTAATTATATAAAAAATTAATATATTATACTTTTAAGATTTTGTGACCGGTTTCGATTCTACATATTAACTTAAGTATCATACATCGTAGCAGGGGACTATTTGTTAAGTTGGCTAATTAAAATGCAGATGAAACTGAGATTGTGATATTGAGCATGACAACAAAAATCAAAGAACTTCCGTTCGTGTTGGTTGCTTTGGTTAAAACAGGGCTTTCTACAAACATTAGGGCGGTTAAATTTTTGCTTCGACTTCGCTCTCATAGATTTAGATTCTACGTGCAATTATAAAAATAAAATTTCACTAAAGCATGGCTCTAAAATCAATTTCGATCAATTATGAATGTTAGTTTTTTAATACAAACCTGTACTTAGGAAGTTTTTGGCACGAAAAATTAAGTTTTGATATCTATTTTTCTCTTTTTTATTTTCTCTTTAAAGATCCTCCTGCTGTTGCTACAAAACAAATTATAAGCAATTATTTAATATTGCAATACGAAAAGTGAATATGTCATGTTGTTTTTGTTTGTAAATAAAACTTGCATAAAAACCAAAAACAATTAAATTTTATAGTATTTAAAAAATTTATTACAATTTTGTTTCTAAGAATAATTTTTTTGTTGGTACAATTGCGAACATATCTTTAATTCTTTTGGTTTAAGATCTATTTTGTTTTTGACTGGAGGTGTATTTTTCTGCTTTCAATCTTCACTGCCATAACTCGCTCTGAATTTTCGTATTAATTTAAGATATCTTCTTCTAAATATGGACGGCTCGAAACTGGTTTTCCAACTATGCTCTAGCAGACTTTTCTTCATAAAATTTTATGTAGAATCCGAATCTACTAAGGAAAAATATCGACAAAAATTGTTCCATTCAAAGTGACCCACCCTAATGCATATATACATATATATGCATATATATATAAGTATACATGAGTATATATGTATGTAAATCCTTCGTATCCCTAATCGATTAATCTTTAATTAGTTCCTATGTATTTTTGAAGTCTTTTATTTACGAATTCCACCATCATTTTCTCCTTTAGTTATCGGTGAAAAGCCCATGTACATACATATATACATATCAGCCCATGCATAAATAATTTACCGGTAATAAAAACTAAACTGATGAGAGCAGATATCGAAATGATAAAAACGCAATCAACGAAATGTGTGTCGAATTCAATTCGCGCTGCCGTTATAGTCAAATGTAAGCCGCGCGAGATCGCAACGCTAACAATACACGGCCGATTAGGCGTATACTATATACATAAATATATACATATATATACATGTATAGGCATTCTCAGAAAAGCCGTGAAAAAAAGCGAAATATTGTTGCACGTCGATGCAACGAAATTAAATTCAATAATAAATTTTTAATTGTTGTTAATTTGATGTGAACTCGCATTCGCGCGGCATGAACCAAATATCTACATATATATACGGGTGCTTGTGCGTGTACCTGTACGAGGTGCCCCCATTAAGTAACGGCACTGATACTGTACACATTATAGTGCATATAAGTGACAAATGTCGCCTTCAATATACGACCCTCTTTTATTCTTACTGGTTGGAATCCTCCATTCTTCGAAATCACGTTGAAAGACAACTCTTCTGACAGCTATTTTAGGTTTATTTTTCAGAGTTTCAATAGACTCCAATTTTGTTTCTTTTAGTGGCGATTTCATCATAAGAATCGCATATAAGATCGCCGGTAAAATATTGTAAATGGCTTTACATCTCTTAATAGACAACGCAAAATGATGCGTCACATTTTCTTGGACAATTCGGATTTATTTTGCTGATGTGTTTTCACGGTGTTTAGCTAGAGCGTAAGGTAGAAATGTTGACGCATAATTTGAATTCTTGAAACCCAACCATATGTCCGATTGCACCAGATTATAAATTTGTTCGATAAGGTCATCCATGTTTGAAGTGAAAGAATGATTCGGGCACACGATATGATCTTCCCGGTCATGAAAAAAAATGAACATTAAAAGAAAAGATATAAACAAAGGAAATAAAGCAAGAATAAGTAAAAGTAAAAAAACAAAATAAAAAGTAACAAAAATTATGAGTTAAAATAAAAGTAAAAAAAAAAGAATATAAAATAATAAATTATAATAAAAAATTAAAAAAATTAATAAGGATTCAAAACATTAAAATAAAATATTAAAAAGAAATTAGAAAAAAAAATTTTGAAAAAATTAAAAAAATCAAAAGCAAGCACAATAAAGAAAAAAATTAAGAAAATACAAACTATAAGTTTCAGCAGTGTTTTGTGTTTTTTTAGTTTCAGTTGAAATTCACTTCATTACTCTATTACGATGCTACACTTAACATTTTTCGGGCCAAATAAAAAAAAAGACCATCTTTAATGCGATCGAACGCTTTGACTATTGCATATTGATCAGTACTGATACAGATAAGTAAGTAGTAAGTTAGAGCGAACATAGAGAATTCGAAAGCAGCTGTTAGCTGCTGGCGTTTCTCATATGCAACGCCAGTTGCGTTATTTATTAGCTCCACCACGTATTTGACTTACTTTTTTTCTTCTGTTTTGAACATTTGTTACATTTAACCGGTTTCGTTTCTCATGATTTCTCATGATTCACTGCCACCATCATCACTTACGAGTATTTGTGATTGTGATAGCTTGATTGTGGTAGTGCCAATGATAATAATAATGATGATGCTGGCGATTTTGTTGCTGATGTTGATAGCGTTACCAAGTAGGCGGCTGGCTCACATCGACTGCCTGCCGGTAGGCTGTCTGTTGGACCATTCATTTGATTTATAGTCCGCTTATGGTTGCTTAACTTTGTTAGCGGAGCGTACTAAATTTCAAGTAGATCTCTGTTGGCACTTTGTGTAAATTACATAGATATGTGGCAGCTTTTTCGACTACTGTTCTCAACTGGTGTTCTCGCTGCCACTCTGAGTTGTCTGCATTCGCACCTTCTCCTCTCGTTAACATGGGTTGGCTACCCTTTTGGATATAACCAATTAATTAAAGTATACGACCTACAACATGATTTGCCATTCGTCTCGCTTACGCGTTTGAGCACAAGGTTTTCGTAGAGTTTCACAGTCATACTTACTTACATAGGTATACATATTAATTTTGTTGTATCATTCTAGTTTTATTTATTATATTTTTGGCATTTCGTTAGTATGCCATTACTCATTTCTAAACAATTTATTACCACACTTCACATTTTCACATTTTTTAAATTCCTTTTGTTTTAAAATCACACTTTTTTTGCTCATTACTATTCATTTTCTCATATGCAGTGCTCACAGTTGCATTCGCAGGAAGTCTGTGCCATTAATTTTTATATGCGCCTACTGTGTAATGAATTTGGTATAACAAGTAATTATTTAAAGTAAACGTCATGCTAATATATGTGATACAAATTATTAAGACTACACACCCATATGCATATTATGCGTATATACATACGTACTTATGTAACTATATCCCTGCCGGAAATTTCGTAGTCCGCTACTAAAATGGCTGCCGTGTAGCGCATTCGTTATGGCCAACTCAACATGTATATTTTTTCTCAATTAGCCGCCGCAGTCGAATGGGTTGGTGCGTAACTACAGTGCGCAGGTTCGAAACTCCGTGCATGAAACAGCAAAATTATAGAAAGTTTTTTCTAATGGAACTCGCGGCTCGGCAGGCGATGACAGACTTCCGAGTGCATTTCTGCTATGGAAAAGCTCCTAATGAAAAATATTTGCCGTTCGGAGTCGGCTTAAAACTGTAGGTCCCCCCGTTCGAGGAACAACATCAAGACGCACACAACAAGTAGAAGAGCTCGGCCACTTAAAACCTGCTCGGCCACAAAAAAATTTAAAGTTTTACTGAGATTTTAAAGAATTTTGTACAAAGTGTGGAAGTTTGCGTTACATGGGTTTTGTTCCATCTGAACTATATTTTTATAAAAAAAATTGTGGTGTGTTTATAATTCTGGAACGGGGTGTATATGAGAAAAAATCGGAAGAGTTTAATATAATTTTTGGTTAGTTAGGGCGTGTTTCGGATGAAGTGTATTTTTTAACACTTTGGGGACTAGTGTCGGCATATAGCCGTCCAAGACGTTTTACCGTCGCATAGGTATAGTAAAAGAGTCACGTTGTCACTCAAAGGCATTAGGGGCCACCACCGATGAAGTCTTATCTTCCTTATAATGCAAACTTACGATATGATAGGACGGTAGAGTCAGAACGAATTTCAATTCTTCGATTAAGTTTCTCAGTGTCCCTGGCAGAAGAACCAGCAGGCTTTTTTTATATTTTATCCTACGCACGATGGCTAAGCTATCTAGAAATGAGTCGTTAGATGAATCTGATAAGACGGTAGATGACGGCATTACTTCATCAAGTGGAAGTGAAATCCATGCAGTAAGGAATCCAATCAGGCATTTCAACATTGGCAGTGATAGCAGTTTGTTTTTTGGTTGTAGGAAAAATTTTTCTTGTGTTAAATAGAAAGCCTTAGTTTTTATAACGTTCAACGTATTTATTTTCTTTACTGCGCACTTCAATACCTCTCGTCCTCAGCGACGCTCGCCCGTCGAGCGGCTCCGTCCCCAAAGGGACGGACACTAAGTATAGTTTAGTAATATTAGAAAAAGCAAACATTCTCACTTTTTCTACTTTTAATATTATAAGAAAAACACATGCTATAATAATAAATTTGAATAATTTCCTTTAGCTTAATAAAAAGAATAAAATAAATATGAGTTGTTTAGACAAAATACCAGTGAAAGTTTAGAGTTTCCCACGTTTTTTGTACAAAAGCGGTTAGTAAAAATAAATTGCAGGTTCAAACTTCTCGTACCAGATAACCCCTAAAAGACCTTTTAGTATTAAAAATATTTGCATTTAAATTAAGTTTAGTTTTTTAAATACCCCTCCGCGACCAGCAAATTGAAAAAGGAAAAAAAAGCGTTTAAAATCACTAAGCTGGGAAAACTGAGAAAAAAAACACTTTTCTATAAACAGTCAAGACTTTGAGAAAAACTTTGCTTCATTAATTCCCCGTAAACATTCTTATGTAACACAAGCATACCTTTGGTTGAGAGATTTATATGCATACGAATCGACAGCAGCCTAAATATAGCAATAATCAATTTACTAAAAATCAATTTGACAATAATCAGTTAATAGTTAATTGAAAACAAGCTGCCATCGCCATGAAAAACAGCCAGTTAAATGCAAGTAAAGTAGTTATAGTAGCGGTGGCAAGTAATTGAGAAGTAGGCATATAAAATGCACTTAAGGTTAGTTGATTCCTAGAGGGATGCATACTTATTACATACTCCCTCCCTCGCATACATATTCAAGTGACTGCATCGCAATGTTTTCCTTTTTTTTATAGCGGTATCACACGTGTTTTCTGAGCAACAATTTTCACATTTCACAGGCACACGTGCTAACATTGTCATTTATTCCAACTTTTAACTTAACTGTGATACATTTGTATCACATTTTTGTATGTATAAATGCATGTTTGTTCTACTAAATCACATAAGATATGCTTCAGTTGGGGTCGCACCTTTATTACTAAGCGCTAGAAATATGGCGTGCTGCGGCATAGGGCGCTACACGTACGGTGCCACCGATCTAAACTGCCGCAATGCTTCGCTGAGTTTCAATCTTATTTTAGTAACAAAATGATCACTAGGGATCTCCGTAGTCGGCTTGTACTGCTTGTTCATGAGGGTTGCTTAAATAATTGTTTTTCGTAACTTTTCATTATTTTGGGGGATTTTTTTGAGTAATGAACACAACTGGTTGCGCAGTGAAAGCCCATAGAATAATGCTATACGAACATACAATCTGATACAAAAATATTTATTTCCGATGATTTCAAAATAAAAATTTAAAAGCTTTAGAATAGTAACTCATTCATTGGGCATGCTAGCCACAATATTTCACGTTTCGTTGGACACAAGAGAAACTGCGGTTATTGAGGTATCACTCTTTGAAATAGTTGAATAAATGAAAAATAAATATTTATGCTTAAGTACATATGTGCCTTACTACCTTTTCTCAAATATATGGAGTCTTTCAGCTTTGGCGAGTTTTCGCAAAGAGTCTTGCCCTTAAGGGAAGAGCGCAACGCAAAGTTTGTTTGTCGTACTCAAGCAGTGTACACTCTAAATTTATCATTTCATAAACCATTTGAGAAGTACAAACATGAGCTAGCTGAATGAAATATAAGCAAAATGAGTTGCTTGCTAGTTGGGTAGGTATCGTTGAAAAAAAATATGGAGCACAACTCATCCAAAAAAAGCAGTTAATCAGTTATTTAGAACTCAGGTAAGATCCCGGGCTTCTGCCTTGCTATCTATGGTTGACGATCATCGAAATTGCTATTTCCGCCAATATTTTTCTGCTGCAATATTCTGTTTTCAAAATATTGGCTTTATGTATTTCCTGTATTGTAAAATTGTATTATTTAAAATTCTTAATTGAGAAATGATGTATTTCAAGATTCTGTACTGAAAAATTCTGTATTAAAAATTTCGAATGTTTTTTTTTAATTTGAAACTTTGTGTTATATGTTTTTTTGCTGCACTATGAACTATAAGAATTTTTTATAAAAAATTGGTATGTTTATAATGGCGCATATGCACTTGGAGTATAAATCCTAGGGTATATGATTTAATAGTGGTTAGCGCTGTGTTAGGATTATATTTTAACATCATTACATTATTGTTGGATTCCCAATTGTTTTCACTTCTTTTTGAGCTTATAATGAAAAAAAAAATTTACTGAAAACACAACATAATTGTTTTTTTTCCATTGCCTTAAAAATTCAGAATTATAGCGTAAAAGAATTTTGGCTTTTTAGAATTTTTCACACATTTTTTTTTAATAATTTTTACCTAAAAGAATATTTTAATCCAGAATTGTGGATCTCTCCCAACTAATTTTTTACCGGTAAAAGTTAAAGGAAGTTGCTTAAAGAAATGTCTAAAAAAAACTAAGATATCTCATAAAATCAGAAATTCTTTCACTGGGGGCATAAAACTGTCTAACACTCAACTTGTAGTGCAAGGCAATATTAAAGCGCAACTTGGAAATTCTAGGGGAACTTCGACCTACAAACCTCTCAACGATGCATGCGTCATTGTACTCGTACTATACTACTGGCGTTATAAAAGTTAAATTTGTCTAATTTTGATTAAGTTCGTATGAGGCAATTAAAAATGGCACAAAGTGAAAGATCTAATCACTAGATTTTCAGCTACCAATATTCACAGGTAACTTCTCACAATACAATGAAACTTTACACTCTCAACCATTCACATGCGCTACTCCCAACATGTTGTCGATCCCCCACCACGAATCACTCTTTCCCAGCCATTACTTTCGAGGGATAATATCAAATCGTTTAACTTGAATATTCCCAGCCATAACTCACTTGTGACAACGCTTTAAATAAAGCTTTATAACTAGCGAGAAAAAAGGTGATAACAACAATCAGCCAGCTACTGCGACAGCAACAAAGTTGTCAAATAGAAAATACGCGTATTTGTACGCTTGTGGCATGACGATCAGCGTAGGTCCGCTCATTTCGGTGCAGCTCAACTCAATTCAGCGCAGTTAACTTGCCTTGGTGTTGCCCTGCGTCATCGCAACCTCGTTGATTACATTGTTGCCAAAGTGGTTGGCGGTTGTTACTTGGTTGGTTAGCCTGGCGAGTGTCTTTCAACGCTGTGTTGTCTCATTATTCCCATTATACGATCGTATTGTTGCTCTGTGTTGTTGTCTTTTATGTAGGCACGTTTATTTAAAGCGGTATAGGTAGTTGTAGTTGTTATTGCTTTTTTGTTGTTTTTAGTTTTTTTATTTTTTTGCTACTGAATATGCTAATCAGTTTTGTTAAGTAGTTTCTCTTTACGGAATTTGAATATGTTTATCTCCTTTGACTGGGATTATTGTTGTTGCTACTGCAGCAAATGCGCCTTGAATGGTGAGAATAAATATCAGACGAATCGTCGAAACGATTTTGTTTGGGTTTTTTTTTGCTTTCGATTATTATTGTTGGCTGGCTGACTGGTTCGTCGGTTGGTTGGCTGGTTGGTGGTGAAAAAAATGTCCACAACTTGCAAACGAATACCGACAAAATTAATTCGAATAATACCTAGTTATAAAAGTTGTACTGGTATTGTGTGGCTATTATAGGTGTTGTTGTTGCTACTACTACTGATGGTTTTGATATATGTCTAATAGGGATATAAAGTGTATGTTTTTGTCATTATTGGCCCCGCGTTAGTGCCATAAAACCTTCAACAGCAACAATATAACCAAAGCAATATTCAACATGCAACCAACAACAACATCGGTAACAACAAAAGCAAAACAATATGCTTTCATGCCACATAGTACGTTGTTTGTTGATCGTTGACAAGCTGCGATCACAACTACCTCTTTGCTGTTGTTGCACTTAATATTGTAGTATTAATGACAGTTGCAGCAAGAGAAAATGATATAAAGTATCTCCCTTTCATAAATGAACATACGCGTAGATATCTGTATAAATTTACACACAACTGATCGTAGGCACCCTGCAGGAAAGTACATACGCTGTTTCCAACTTGTACACTTCTGAACGACTTCAAAGGTAAGACTGGTTTGCATATCTTTTAATTTTGGGGAAGTTAATACTGAGCTCTACATAGTTCCCTATTGAGGTAATAAATGCTTCCAAAAGTCCTCCGCTCGAGAGTTTTATTTTTTCGAGTAAACATCGTCCAAATATAAACTCCCCTGGCACATATTTTGCTCTGAAAATTTTAGAGAAGTAATTTTGAACTTCAAATAAAAGATGTTGTTCATATTTGCCACTTCTCGCTAGGACACAAATCTAAATAAAGAAATAATTAAGAAAGTGAAATTCAGTTCATTAATAAATTTAAAATTTGGTAAAAAAGTTTCACCAAGAGAACTGTTGTCGCTTAGATTCTAAATTCTAAATCTACAGCCAATATGTGTGCAAAAATGACCACGAGTTTATTCCAAATCATTCGGTCGTTTCGAACTTGTCGTCTTTACAAGAAGATTATGTACCTCAGTTTCAAAATGGTTTTCAGACAAATTTTATTTACACCGATTTTTCGAAAGCTCTTGACAGGTTTCCACACTCAATTATAATCAGCAAACTTCCAACTATAGATTTTCGTTTGTTTTTATGGAACGTATAAAATCGTATCTAATTAAATGTAGTTGTGTTGCTAACTTTGACAAAATGCTTTCCTATTCTTTACTGTTTCTTCTATGGCCCTATATCATATATGATGCAAGTAGTGGTTTTTCTTTTGCCAAATTTCTAAAAGTTTCCTAAAAGTTTACTCCATAATAAAGAGGTCTCGTGATTCAGAGATGCTTCAGGCAGAGCTTGATTTTCAATAATCAAATATCTATAATTGCTGTCATGTTACCTATAGCGAATGCCGCATTGTTTTTTAAACATCTTATCATTTTTTCAATAACTATGCAAAATCTGCCCCTGAGATTGACGACTTGGGGAAATTTATTATTTCTAACTCGTCTACAATGTTGGCTTTTGTTCATCGGGATAATTCTGATTTCTCACCCTCAAGCCCATATAATCACACAGCTTTTCCATGTTAGTTCTAAATTAGAGTATGCTTCATTTATTTGGAAGCCTTATTATGTGTATCTGACCGATCTGCACTTCGCTCGTTGCATTTTAGCGATCCGGACCTACCATACCAAGTAAGGTTTATGCTAATAAATTTAAAATCTCTGACGATAAGCAGATTTTTTATCTTCATTTTTGATATTAGTACTGCGGCTATATACTATGGCTCTCTAATACTCCACTGTGGGTTTTACGTTGCTTAAATTTTTCCATATTTTTTCTGATTGGTCCAAACCTGAAACATTTTACAGGAATTTCGTGAAACTTTTTTTTGATCATTTACGAATTTTTCCACTTAGCGATATTCGTTAGTGATGGGCCAATTCTTTTTCCGTGTTGAGCCAGAATCGATCAATCTCCTCTCTAAGTGCAATAAAACCGTTTTATCATTTTTGTTTATAATTTTAGATTTGATAACATGGATTATCTTTTAGTTTCAAGAACTTTCTTTTTAAATGTAAAAATTTGTAACGAAACTTTTTCCAAAATACTTCAACCAATTCTCTCTTTCCTTAACATTCGTGGTATTTACTTTTTTTCAAACACTTTTTCTGTTTTTCGAAGCTCGTTTATAATTTGAAAATAGGGGGAAAAGTAAAAGTTCTGCTGATCGAATCGACCAATCAGGCTAAGCATCAACATAAAGAAATATTTTCTGGACTAACCTCAGCGTGTCTTTTTGAAAAAGATTTGCAAAACTACTATCTAACATACCATTGTGGGTTCCGAGAACTTAAGATTTTAGGGACCACAAAAATATCCACTGTTTGGAAGGCTTCAGTCGAAATGACAAAGAATATGATGCGAAACAACTAAAGAAGGGGGATAATCTCAATTTGCTACCCACTGGCATAAATCCAGCGGAATCAGATAATCCAAGAAATTTCTAAAACTCTCTGACTCTCGGGAAACTTTCAGACTCTTTGGGAGTCACTATAACTTTTTTTTTGAAAGTGTCTATCGCCAATGAGGCTGAGTATAAACATTAAGAAATATTAATATATCTAGACTAATTTGAAAAAGTTTCTCATGTAAAACTATCTGAATTAAAATTGTGGGCTCCGAAGTCTTACGATTTTCAGAACCACGAAATTGGGAGCAATTAAAAGCTGTGTTTTTGATTACACAGGTCGACACTGAAAATGATTCAAGCATCGGACCCGGCCTATCTTATAGATTTTTCATCGCTGAATACGAATCTGACCTTAAAAAGTTTCCATCACGTCAAGATTTTGAAAAAAATTAGTTCAAAAAGTCAAAAAACGTGTTTTTGACCATTTTTGACCAAATGTAGTGGATGAACCTGAGGTGATGGAAGCTTCTACCTAGCCTTAAACTGAAGCCTGAACCTTCAGTTATAAGATCCAAATCGAAAATACCCTGAATCAATTGTAAATTTTGATGTAGCACAATTTTTTTAACTGCTCGCGCACGATTTTCATAGGTGCAGCCATGCAGGCTAGTTAGCCTTATCATAGTGGTGCGCTGACTTGTACCTTTTACCTATCATGTTTTTAGTTATTGGGTTTGCTTAGCACGATTCGGAAGTTGTAATTTCAAAATTGAAAGTGTCGGATTCAAGATGGCGCAAATAAAAATTTAATAAAATCAAATAAAAATTTGATTTTGCAGCTTGTCTTAGAATTAAAGGAAAGGCAAAAATTGTATGTAGAATTTCGTTTGTCTAGAAATTTAGTTGTTACAGTTAGAAATATTTCTAGCTATTAGCTATATTTCTACCAAAGACACATATTTCTAACTGTTACACCTTAATTTCAAGCTAATCGCAATTCAGCTATACGGTTAGCTGGGCCAGCTAAAAATTTCTTTCAATGTTTGGTTTTATGATGCGCTGAAGACAAATATGACATCATAATTTAAAAAGGCAAAACCAATATGGTGATCTAAATTACTTTTTACTTCACGAACAACTATTGAAAGATGAATTTATATAGTTATATTAGACTAATTTTTGGCAGTAGTAATAAAGTTTTATAACACAGGTCGACACTGAAAATGATTCAAGCATCGGACCCGGCCTATCTTATAGATTTTTCATCGCTGAATACGAATCTGACCTTAAAAAGTTTCCATCACGTCAAGATTTTGAAAAAAATTAGTTCAAAACTTTTTATCACAAAAGATATGTAAAGTGCAGTTCTGATAACATATATATCTAATAATTCCGAATCGTGCTAAGCAAACCCAATAACTAAAAACATGATAGGTAAAAGGTACAAGTCAGCGCACCACTATGATAAGGCTAACTAGCCTGCATGGCTGCACCTATGAAATGCAGCTGTTGCATGCAGCAACAATACACAGCGAAAAGCATAACTATATACAATAATGGTATCAACATGAAAGCATCAGCAACAGTAACAGCAACAGCAACAGCAGCGTCATAAACAGCGCTGAAATCATTGACCATAAAGAGTTGACTGGCTGCAGATTGCGAAGCGAAAAACAGTATCTGTGAGATATATTTTTGTACTCATAGGTTCAATGCCAGTGCGGGTGAGCACAAATGGGTATACACACACACATGCTGGCACATACCGAACACGAACTTATTGAGTATTTTTTTGTTATAATTTTTCTTCGCTTCTAAATTGCCAACATTCGATTAATCGAGTTCATTGAGTGGCAGCTTGCTTGTTTGCAAAGCTTGTTGTTGCTGTACGTTGACGGGCGATCGGCGAAGAAGATTTCTCGTATGTCAAAACTGTCGCCATATGTCATGTTTTTACCATTTTTGGTGCAAGCTCTTGAACTACACAAACAAATATTGTGCAATGTGATGACAACAACAGTAACACAGCAACAACGACTACTGGAGCAGCAGCAGCAGCATAACTAGTGCTCTGGTTATGGCTTATAACTGGGATCGTAGCTGCGATTTGGGTTGCCATTTGCAGTCGCCACACACTCATAACTTACCAGAATTGGTGCCTGAAGTCTGCAGTGGGATCGAGTTTCATGTGAGCCGCTTGGGCACACAACGCTCACAGTTACGTGAATGTGCAATATGCACGTGTGTGTGTATGCGAGTATTTTCAGTATGCTGACAGCAAACATATTGTAATGCCCCTGCTCTTGTGAACCTGCACGATATACATTTATGCAGTGGCGAAGTGCTCCGAGTTGTGTTTGCTAAGTGACAGTTATGAAGAGCACAAAATGGCTGAAATGATCAGAATTAATGTGTAAAAATAATTGTCATATCAACAGTCCAGACACTCGAGTCGGTGGCGACTCTTATCTTCGCAGGAAAGCTGTAATCGATGGAAGAGATGGCTGATGAAGATATAAGATATGACACCAAATCGTTGGAGTGAGATTTTTGAAAAAGCTATTACACTTCTAAAGCAAATGCGACCACCATAGTCGAGCGGTTTGGTACGTGACGTTTCTCTTTCTTACGAGTTCGATGGCCATAGGCATGGAACATGAAATTATAGGAAAATATTTAGCGCACCACCTTTGGCAGGTGGATAACTTCTAATGAAGCAGCATTGCAGATTGCGTTGGGTGCTCACTTAGAAAAATATCATCACTAAATCCATGTGCTGGTCCCTTCTACTCTGCGTATAAAACATCTTAGCTCACTTGCCTACAATAACCAATTGGGACGAGAAATTAAAGCCAACCCACGTCAGTTCAGTAATCAGGCACTTCGTCAGCTGGAAGTTTCATTGCCAAGATATTAAGAAACATACACTTTTTAACAAATGAGACGGAAAAAGGGAATGAAACAAAAACCACAACAAAAACTATTGCCTACTTCGCATAATAATACTTGTAAGAATCGAAAAAGTAAGAATAGTAGATAAATAATATCCAGTTGTCAAATAAATTCTGTGAAAAGCTCTGATCAGTATTTTTCTATAACTTTTTGCTTAATGTGAAAGAATGACACTAGCTTCAATCAAATGTCTGCCCCTACTAGCCATGCAGGAGCCCACCTGATGAACCAATTTTCCTAGATGTGCGTCCTAAGTATCTACTTACAGACCATTAAGGGTTATTTGCGCAAGATCTATCTAAAGATCATGTCGCGACTTCGCCATATTGATTGGGAACGCAAATCGTTTTAGCAACAGTTGCCGCATCAGAGAAGGCGGACAGTTTCTGACGAACCGACAACAAGCACAGACGTTTGAGTGAAACCCTCAATACAGTAACGTACAGAAGACAAGACGGTAGTGAGTTAAGATAACACTACTGCAAGTTTTCCGATGTCTCCTTTACTTTGGAACCACCTATAAATACAGTGGGAGTCATTGGGACTATCGACGGCGTATAGCCTTCATATGCTTGCAGGAGAGGAACCTGGTCGCAGACACCTATTGTGTCTTCGGACATAAACGCGGCTCTACTCAGAAGTTCTACTTTTGTGGTCCCAGGGTAGAATAAGCCGAGGTGGAAGATTGTTATAGTATTAGTGGGAGCGTGCCCACATACCATTGGAGTGACGGTACCTCTGAGATGTTTCTAACATTTTGATTTAAACCTCCTTCCAAAAAAAAAAAACAAAAAAACAAAAGTCTATAAGTCTTTGTCTATTACCGTATGTTTCATTGTGCAGGTTGAATTTTCCGACTGTAGTACCAAAAAGTTCTCTCCTTGCCCACTGGCATTGAAGTCGCCAAGCATGATTTGTATGTCGTGTCGCGGGCAGCGCTCAATGGAATGTTCAAGGCGTTCATAGAAAAAATGTTTGGCCGCATCGCAAATAAACGAGAGGCGGAAGAATTTCGCTTTGATGCGGAATATTGCAAGATGCTCGTCCACTGGAGTGAACGCAAGTACTTGGCAACGAGGTTTCTCACCCACAACAAATCCAATACCGAATTTGCGCTCCTTTACATGACAGACGTCGAAAGGCTCAATGTTTTTTTGCCTTGTCCCGCCTAGCGCATCTCAATGGTAGTGATGCCAACCTTTGCTCTTACGGGGACATCAGCCAGCCAGAGAAAGGCACCTTCCCCAATAAGGGACCGGACATTCCAGGTGCATGCCCTCAAATCCTAAATTCGTTCACAGTGGTCATCATCAGTGTAGGCAGTTCTCATCCGAGCATTTGTTTTCGTTTTCATTGGGGGATGGTTTCCTTGGTCCATATGTAGAAGAGCCGATCTGACCACTCCAAAGTGAATGGCGATTAGGTTTTTTACTCACTTGCAGGAAGTTCTACATCCTTCGATGATATCACCACCCCAAAGTTGACACGTAACTACCACTCTCTGCACATTGCTTGGCTGCTCGAAGATCGCAGTCAGGATTTTCAATTACAAGAGGTGGTAATTTTTGCTAGCTTAGCCAATGGGAGAAAAATGTGTCCCTGTATGAAGGCGGGATAATAAAGCTTACCTATCAGAAGAGAGAGTTCGCAGCATTGAAAATAGTGAGTTATACCAGTTTTGTGAGGTATAATCGCGTTCACTAGCGGCAAATCTTGGTTTGAATCGATGACTTTGTTGTTGCTTTCGCATACACATTTTTGGGATAGCGAACAGCTCCTAAACATAGCGAGCAGAGAAGTGGCGAATCGAAGACGTCAAATGTTGCCCTAAATCCTGTAAAAAGCGGGGTGCCTACCCGTAAAAGAGTACAAAACACTATGAGCATGTAGCTATCTTTGTCTGATACATGCAAATGGAGGAAATAATGTGCATACTTTGTCTTCATTGCGCGTGATGTTTTTAGAATAGAACACGGAAAAGAGAGGGCAATAAAAAGCCAACATTTTTGTGAGAAACGAAATCGCCATGAGTTTCTGTTACTGCTGTGAGCGCGTCATAGCTGTCAGTGTCAAAATAATGTGTGATTTAAAAGGAACCCAGCTAGTGAATCACCCTTTGCAATACCAAATTGCGATGCAACACTTCCCATCTCTCATCTACTGGCTTGCTACATAAGCACTCGTACTTGAACAATTTGTTGCTAGCCACCCGTTGCTTGATTGTTTTTATAGTACACATCGAGGGGGCTACCTAGGTCAGGCGCTTGATCGATGAATCATATGAATCACTTTAACATGCACCATTACTTATGTTTGTACAAATAATTGTTCCAATATAATATAATATGTACATACATTTGGATAGAAGAGATGTGATGAGTTGCTATTGCTGTTGCTGACGATCGTGCGACGCGTCATGCATGTAAGTGACCTCTTCGACGAGAGGTTAAATGCTTGCCTTTGGTGCAATATCCAATATGAAGTAGACTGTGCATGTAAGAGATTGTACATTGTATGTATGTATGTATGCATTATAAAATATTTGAATTGTTTTTGTTTTTAAGCCAGTTCCTCCCTCCATCTTTCGCCCGCGACATGTCAACGTGGTGATACTGTTTTCGAAAAACGCTTGCGATCTGTCATCGCTGCTGTTCGCACTCAGTTGCTTGTGACAATTTTTTTATTATTCTAATTTTCACCGCTCCTAAAATTGTTTCATTGTGTAAATGTGTGTTTGTTTTCTTTTTATTCCAGCCTATTTTACATTTTTAATAGACTTTAGCGTCAATATTTTTGACTCACTGCTTCTTTTGTCGCTGTTATTATAATTATGCAAGATCATTGTCACGATCTGTCATCCTCTGTTGCCACTTTGACTGTCGCGAGCTATGTGCCTTGGTAGACTTTATGCTGCTACTGTTGCGTATGCCGCTAAGCCGGACAGAGTGCGGGTATACATGTACTCGTACCTAGAAGTAAGAAAAAAATGTATAGTGACAACTACGGGAATCTTGAGCATTGACCTTCCGCTTGAAAAACTTACCTTGCCGTATTGTCTGCTCTCACTATTAGCATTTCCTCTCCCCATTATGTGGGGATGCGCTGTGTTATGCCCTTCATAAAGTTTGTGAGCATCTTCCGGATAAAGCACAACTCAAAAAAAAAGAAAAAAATACATACAATAAAAACAGCAACGGAAGCATTGCCATCGAGGAAGTGAAAGAACCAGCTACCAGCCATCGGCCACCAATTCTTGCTGCTGCCACATTGGCAGGAATTACTTTTAAGCAATTGTATACGTTGTAGGCTTAGAAAGTCATCGGCGTTGTTGGTACGTCCGGCTCGTAGTGGTGGCTGCTTGTGCGTGTGCCTCGCCGCCTGACCGCGGGATCAAGTTGGTCGCATATGGGATATTCATGTGGCGTTTGGCTCTGCCATTTGGCGTTTTGTGTCCCGCTGACGTGTCAATGTACTGCTTACGAGCATTGTTTCTTGTCATCGCGCCGCCAAGACGTTTGTCAACTGGCAGTCAATTTTTTTTTTAATTTTTTTTCTGTTTTTTTCTTTTTTTGCTGCTTATGGATTTTTTGTTAATTAAATATGTGTGAATATGTATGTTTATGTATATATAAATACATATGCATGAATTACTATTCTGAACGAATAGATTGGGGCACATTTGTTGCGCAGATCAGTACATTGCCAGATTCTCATAGCATAACTTTTAATGCTGAGATGATAAATTTTTAATGTTCTCAGGCTTAAGTTTTGGAGCTTACAATACCCACGATTTTAAAATCAGGCAAATAGTACATTTGTATGCCATCCATCGCAGATCTGTGATTTTTGTTTGAAGCGCCGTCATGCGAGACACAGCTGTAAAAAGAAGTGTGATGATAGACAGATGCTATATTTACAAAGTATACAGTGAGTTTTATGGGAAATCCTACAAATTTTTATTATATAATATTTTCAATGTTTACTTCTTCCGTAAATTAAAGTCCCACATTTTTTAAAAATCATCTTTTTGTGAAGTTTTTCTATATCTAAAATCTTATTCACAAATCTTGAAAAAACATATACATAATTTTTTCGAAACTGGCGAAATAAGGCGAATTATCAAATTTCGCGGGCTACGTACATTCGACTTTCGATTATTATAATTTTTTTGTGTTGGTACACCCGTCTCGAAGATATGTTCACGGTTCTAGCAATATACTCGTAGCATGTTTAGTTTGTTTATGATATTAAGCAGTAAAGTCTAAACTGCTACTAGAAAGTGAGATAACACCATCGTCTACGGAGTAAAGTTGCCTGAATTTGTGGAGCGAGTAAAAATGTCGAAGAAGTCATCACCAAGAGTCTCATGAAGTGAAGAGCTAACAGTTCGGGGAAGAAGGTAATCGTATGTCAAAGAATGCTCGAAAAAGCCCAGCAATGAAGAACCATTAACACGTAAATTCCTACCAAGCTGCGGATGAGAGCTCAATTCGCATACTTCTATGAAAGAGTTAAGGGAGAAGGAAAATGAGCATGTGACTATGTGACCTAAGACTACTTTTACGGGAGCTGTTAAGATGTGCATACTTTTCTCTTAGGATAAACTAATACCTCTGGCCAAACATAGAATCAAAAGAGGTTTCAGATAGAGTTATACTTCTTAATCTTGATCTGATAAAAATGACTTGATCCTTGTGCTGCTATCTTTAGTCATAGCGTAATTTGGTATCTTAAACTGACGATATTCATACGACTCTATAAAAGTATTCAGTGACTACCTTGGGGTGCCCGTCCTAAGAAGAAGCAGAAAGTGGAACCACTGAATGCGCTTTTTTGAATTGCAGCATGCATTGAATATTCATCGAGGCTAGACAGACTAGACATTCAAAAGAGTTAGGACTTAGCTTTTGCTAACAGCTTTCAAAAATTCCAACCTGCTCCCATTCCGGTGCCTCTAATATACTTATATTATCCCACATCTCCAATTTGTCAGATCGAACTACATGTGGGTTCCATGACTTATCTGATTACTGATTTGATTACTGTTCGTATTTCAGACCGAGTTATGTAAGTGTAAAATAGATTATCACCCAAATGTTTACAGATACATATACTCACTCACTCAGTAAACATTTTTGTTTTAATTTTGCTAGCCATTCTTGCTCCATGACGAATTACCATGTGGAACTATAGATAGATGGCGGCGTTAATCGGGATTACCGGCGCAGTTAATTCTGATTAAAATTGTAGTGCGACAGACGGTTGTTACGCGGATTAGTGAGCAGCTGATTTGCTTATTGGATAGTTTTGTCAGTAAAAGATGGACCGCAAGCGACAAATACGGGTATTATCTGCCCTGATACTATAAAAAAAATTATTTATTTAAAAAAAATCTTAAATTGCTATTTCTCTCTCTGGTTGAACGATTCTTTTTTGCTTTCCATCTGAAATTAAAAAAATTCATTTTCAAACTTAAAAATAAAACGAAAATGATTTCTAGTACTTACTCCTGTTGTGATCATCATATTGTTCCAGAATTTTAATGCTGCACTGATTATGTTGAGGCTTTTTTGTTCTTCTCTTTACAAGTTTCATTATTTTTCATTCACAATAGGTATTAACTGTAATTTTTCGCCAATGTTGCCATCAAAAACCCCCTAAGCCGATTAAATTATGAGAATTAAGTCTAGTTGTCAATCTGCATTAGATCGATTTAGTTCCTGAGATAAATCCGATTAACTCCACCGTTTGTCTAGGCACCCTCTAGTAGCGTGGTAGCGATTGTCTTTTCGTAAATATAATTTTGCGTGTGCTGGGTTATCGTGTGCTGTTAGCCACCTCTACAGCATTACATTGTAGATAATGAAATACGTGCTAAGTCTCTATCGCCCCACCAGCAATACATTTCGTATATTTTGTGGGAGTACATTTTTGTGTATTTCTGTAGGAAAGATGGTAGACAAATGGAACGTACAGAAAAATCACCCTAGAAATGAGAAGAGAAATGTGGCTTGTACTTTTGTCCTCACTAATATGTACTTGCCCCTAAAGATGAAGCTTCTAAAACTCATTTAATCCAAATATTTTCTACTCTATATGAAATATGTGCGCCTGATCAAATCTTGCCTGCTCGCACTTTTGATGTTTGATCGCCCATACGTCACGCCGATGCTGGGCTATCAAATTTTTAATGGAAGTTTCAGCAAAGTTAATAAAAGTCAATATCAAAGAAAATATTTGCTTAAAAAATACTCACCCAAATGATGGCGATCCAACCATTTCACACATAAGAATACAGTACGGGTGCGTATATGTGTGAGCAGTGCATTAATTAAAAGCAATTAAGTGGCAGGGCAGGCGTGTCATGGTGCTGTTGTCGCTAATGCCGCAAGAATCAAACAAAAAACGATGATAAAAAGAGCGAAAATGGCTGCAAACACTAAATTATCTGGAACATATAATAAACATAAAGCGGCTTGTATAGCTGGCGTGGCCCAGTTAAATGGTCGAGGCGACAACAGCAAACTCCAGAGAGTAAAACATAAAGTGGGAGTCGTATGCAATATGTGGTGCACTACGTTTCGCGGAAAACGCAAATGCATGCACATATCTATAGGAGTATAAAGTAATTAATTTGTTGCATGCCACACGCATAAGAGCAAACAAGCACAGCACCAGAGTGAGAGCAATTTGGCACATTTTTATTAATATACTTTTTGCGAGTAGACTTTGGCGGCTGCGCATGCGCGTCAGTTATTTTGAAAATGTTTATCTTGCGGCAAACTCAATCGAGTGTGCGACAGGGGAAAATAAAAGTGCTAAAAGCACAACAACAACAAAAAAAGAACAGTGTATAAAATTGTTGACAGCAGTAAACATAACAATTTCCAATTTGTTCCGGCGCGTTGGGCGAAATCCATGAATGGCTCAGCTGCTGAATGGGCTGCTTGGGGGCATCAGTTGGTTGCTGTCGGTCAGTTGTGCCATTTGCGCCATTTCAAATGTGGTTTTAATTGCGGTTAATTGGGATTAACCGTCAGTGGCTGGCTGGCTGGCTGACTAGTTGGTTGGTTGATTTGGTGCAAGTGGTGCGGCACCAATTCGGCGTGCAACATTACTTACGAAAAACAGTCGCTTACTGCATACGTACACCCCCGTACTCTTGCTTCATTTCGCTGCAAGGCTTTCAAGTGGTTTCCATGGAATCTTAAAAATGATAAAATGTGTTGTTTAAGAGTACTTCTTGCCACATGTTGCAAGCACGTTTTTGTTTTTTCTTGTTGTTTGTTAAGTTTAATAGCGAAACGAGGTTGTTGCAAGTTTTAAGAGTTTTGCAAAAAATTTTTGCTGATGCTCTTCCTCATACATTGTAGACATGCTTATAAGTTTCAGCTACTAGTACGGAAATATGTATGTAGGTGTATAGTACAAACATATACTTATAAGAGAATAGGTCAAAAAACGGTCGGATTAAGGAGGAAGGGGTGTGAATTTAAATATGAAATACCATACCCGAAATTATTATAAAAGCCCCCCATATTGACAAGTTTTGACTGTTTACTTTTTTTAAGTTTTAATTTCGACTATTTTTTTTATAAAAATATAGTTAGTTTAATAACAAATACGATACTAATCTAAGTTTAAAATATTGCACAAGATTTATAAAAAATGTTGTTAAGATTTCAAAATTTTTAATTAGAATTTCTTTAAAAAAATGAGTACTCTTTCTTATAGCCCATTAAATTTTAGTAAATTTTAGTAAAATTCAGCTTTGAAATAAAATTAAAATTTTTGTTGATTTTTGATATTTTTTCCCCTTGAAGGTATTTCGAATTTTCTGCATACAATAAAAATGTCGTGCACTATTTTTATGATTGTCGTGTCAAAAAGGGACATCTTGAGCGCATTTGACACTTTCTTTTAGAGCATGGAATTCTCTCTTAATTATAATACTGTTTACTTTATAAGCGACAAGTAGGCGGCCTGCTGAATTCCAAAAAAAAAACACTAGTCATTGTCAGTCCTGCCGAGTCTGATACCTTCAATTTCTTAAAAGGTGTTGCATCTTTTCAATGCCATTGCGTGAACTTCTGCATCGAACTCAAATTTCGCCCCTAGTTCATAAATTTGTCTCGGCTCGCGCTACACAGATTCTAAAACTCGCGTTAACACGCGACGGGACTGAAGTGATGTGAGCAATCATGGTACCCATCTTAGGTTGACCTTAGAAATGCCAAATTGATGATGGAACGGGCTTGCAATGGTTGCATATGATACTCCAAACATTTTTTCGATTTGAGTTTTTTATATGTAAATCTTTGAGAAATTTTTTTTTAACAGTGTGTGAGGACGTGACCTCAGTCGGTCGCCCTGAGCGCTAGTTGCCTTCAACTCAGGCTCTCCCTCTACTTTTAAACTTATAAATCATTGGTTTTCCTTTGGGAAAATTCCACGTAAATACATTAAGAATTTCCCATAAATTCTGTGGCATTTTCAAATGAATGTGAAGAGCACAAAACTCATTTCTCCATAGTTTATGGCGCATATTAGAAGTCTTTGCACCGATCTATCAGAAACTTAGTATAATTACTTGTAATTGGATTAAGTCATAGAGTATTGCTAAGTAATTCACATTTTCACTTCCCTTTCCAAAACTCCCATTCTGTGAATGTTTTGAACTCCCCTCGTTTTAGCATACATATATATATGTAGGTATGCATATAGTTCTATGATGTTGAAAAAAACCCATTTGCTGCCTCCGTGACCCTGTTTTGCGTGCGGTCAGTGCAACTGTTGTTCTTTTTTGTCGCTTTTGTTGCTGTATTGCGTCCTTCAAAAAAATTATTCTACACACAGCAACAGAAGAGCAAAGTTTGCAGCAGGCTACTCAACTACCCAGTAAAAATTAAAAGGAAGCGAGTAGCTGTCTGCCTTTGTACTTCTTTGGCTGACTGGCTGAACTGCAGCTACAATAAGTTGTTCTTTTTCTTCGTTAACAACTGTTGTTTTTGCATGGCATTGCTTTCTTCCTCGCCTTTGGTTTATTCCAGTCGCTTGCCTTTGAGCTGTGGTTACTGCATTTTACTTTCATTGCGATTATTTTTTATTCCTGTTTTATTTACCAATGCTTTAATTTTTGTGAACTTTTTATTACCTTGCTCTGTGTGTGTATGAATGTGTATGTGCGTACCTTTTTGCAGCCGGTTCGATTTCCTGTTGATGACGATCACAAAGCACTTCGAAGATCGGTGCGCAGGTTTCCTTGGGTTCTTTGTTGCTTTTTGCAAATACTTTATATGAAAGCATACCACAAGTGCAGAAAAGAGTTTGAGTAAGTTAGTGAGAATGAATCGTTGAAAGTAAATCTGCGACTTAAGGCAAACGTGGATTTCATGAAATATTGAAACTTACAAGCCTCATTCTATATATTTTTTGATAACTTAGTTGTGAAGAAATTGTGTAAATAATTTGATCAGTCTAAAGCACTGTATTGATACATATATGTAAGTGCAATAAATTAATTTAAAATTTAAATAAAACATTTGACCAATTCGATTCTAACAAACTGCATTTTCTGGCCTTATAATATTCATTCTACGCCATATATTTAATAAGTGATTATATTATGTTTATTTTCCTTTAAGTTTTTGTTTAACTAACGGATGGTTCGAAGTTGGTCGGAAGGGTTGGTGGGAGAGTAGAGCAAAGGGAGACAACGAGGAGCTCCCCTTCAAGCTCAAATTTATGCTTCCAGACCACTGTAATGCTTTCCAAACTGAAATAGCGATTGCTTGTAATTATTGTAAAGAACGTAAAAGGACCTCGACAGCCAGCGGCAATCAAAATCTTGTGCTCGTTTTTTTTTTGCGTTCGAAATGAGTCAGGAACTGCCTGACTTGTCTCTCATCTGCATCCAAATACATCGATTTAAACTCATCTATGCTCCCGGTCGCAGCGGCGTAGAGAGAAACTACAGGGCAGATGAGCTGGCTAGACAGGGGACCCTCGAGATGGTTTCATCGCGAAATGGGAGGGTTAGGGTTCCCTTGAGAATCTATGGTTTAAGTAAGTGCGCAAACGTGCAAAGTCGCGAGATCCTTCTGGTCACGTGTAGGTCGGTGGCGCTCGAGAGAACTTCTAAGTCGCAACTCTCGAATTTGGTGGATATCTTTACCGGCCATTGCCCGTTAGGTGCCCATGTCGTGCGACGTGGTATTGCTTCAAGTCCTTTCTGCAGAAGCTGTCTGGTATATAAGATGGAATCATCTCAATACCTTCTTCTCAGCTGCTCTGCTCTCGTCGGTTAAATATTCAGACATCTGGGCGCTCTTTTTCTGCAACCCCTGCAGATATTTTAGGTTTCACACACCTGTTGAGTTTCACCAAATGTAATTAGCCACTGTTAGTTCTCAACCCCTATACCAAAGCTCCTTCTTCCTCTTTTTTCTCTGTTTTTCCGCTGTTATTTATCGCTTGGGCAGCCATTAATCCTATCCTATCCTTTTGCATAACTATTGCCCAAACATTTTCAATGGGGGTGGCATCAGACGACTGTGAAAGCCAATCCAACATTTCAATCCCATTTTGTTGTTTCCGCTCCACAAATCTTCGTTTGTGATCGCTGTCTTCTTGTAAAATCCAAGGTCGGTTTGTTCTTCCAAACATCTTCGTTGTTGTCGGTAATAATGACTTTTGGTAAATTTTATTCATCAAAACTGTATTCAAATCCTTTTCAAAGAAGCACCTCGAAACACGAACTTTAACTGGTTGCTTAACAGTTCGTTGATGTTGTCATTATCAGCAGTGCATCAGGACCGGCGAATGTCACTGTTCCGTGCTGAATTTGCCTAAGAACATGCAACTCTTTTTTCAGTGTGTGATAATGAGGGCAGCGGTTTTTTCAATGAGCTCCGCAATTTGAGGTATTCTGCAAATAAAAGTCCTCTAATCATGTATTTGGATATATCAACACCATTTTTCCATTTATGGGCTTTACGGTGGTATATTGGAACACTGCTTCAAATCGTTTTTCATGACAATTTCTGACAAAACTAATACTTTGCACAACGCGTATTGCGAAAAGGATACGTTTGTTTAGCAGCATTTAAATTTTTTTATAACGGAACTCACGTTTCCATTACACAGGTTGTATGTTTTCCTAAACTAATTTTTCACTTAGACTCCCTCACACCTTCTCTGTAGACCCACTTCTGCCCATGCTTTGTGTATGAAACAAACAACATCTAAAAAGTTTTTTTGAATAATTCATGAAATCATGGCGAATTCATAGTCAGTTTAATTCATACGTAATTCGGCATGTATTGTTTTGTAGTGAAGAACCTAAGTTTGTATTAGTTTTTCACAAAATTTAATCAGATAATTTTGTGAATGACACGAAGTCACAGTGTTGTTAGCCGTCCGCTTATGAGGGAACTAAAATGCTTTCGAAGCAAAAAAGTGACTGCTATGGGAGAGTTGTCCGCTGAAGAGGGAAACATTAAAAAAAATCCTAAAGTTTTTGTGGTACTGAGAAAAGTGTCCGCTTAAGAGAGGTGTCTATTAGGAGAGAGTAGACTGTAGTTAGAACTCTTTCTTAACCCTATTTTGTAAGTTTTTTGTAATTTTTTTATTTGGCAAATGTAGTAAAATAATCATAGGAATTTTTAATATCTGATAAAATGGTTGAGAATTTCTAAGTATTTACTTATACATACATATGCAAGTATACTACATGCCACAACTCAACTATGTCACCTTTCTAGTAATTCCCGCTGTATTCCTTTTGAGTGAGTGCTTCTTTCTTACAAACAAGACATTTGCCTATATCGCCCACTTAAGATGCCAAACAATTTGCCACCAACTGACATTTTAATGGCATACTATACATACTCGTACACTACCAGCAGCAGCAATAACAAAGCCAACAAACTGAATCTGTTCACTTTACCATCAACCTCCACCACCAGTTCCCCTAATTATGTTGTACTCTTAAGCGCACAACGGTGCAACCGGAAGCGATTTGAATGGACAAAACATACTCACATACCAGACCATACCAACAAGCAGCCAGACTTGACGCCTCACCAACAAATAGCGACACCAACAAATAGTGTTTCAATACACCGCGTGGAACGTGCAACACGATTTACTACAAATTCTTTTTATTCTTAGTTTTTCCTGTTTTTTCTTGTTTTTTTTTTTCAAATACCGTAGCTCTATCATTTTTTATTTGCTCAACAGAATAAGTTAACTGCATTGCTCCGATAGATAAAGTGACGGTGAGTGGCCAGCATCCGGCCACCACAATGATGACCCACCAACCGGACCAGTCGTGGTTCCTGTCAACCTACAGTTGGCGCTGAAATAATTGTTGGAGCTGGAGTGTGTGGCAATGCATTTGGGCGACTTGCTGCATTGGTGTCGGAAACACGTTTCTATTGAAAATCAAATCGAATGCAGCTACATCCATACATACATACATACTTATTTGTGTGCATGCCTTTGTGCATTTTGCTGCTGCCACAGGTTTTCCCAAACTTCAGCTCTACTCGCTGGATGACTGACTGACTGGACCGTTTTTCTGCTTCCTTCTGCTGACTTCACGCCCGGTTGTGTAATTATTTGCGCTGAGTGCGAGTGAGCGGCGCAAAGTCATCGGTGGTGGTGGTGCCAGGTTGCTGCTGATAGTTACTCGTATATGACCAAGAGGATGATGGTCATCACAGCCATCAAAATACATACGTACTCGTATATTAGTATAGATAGTCGATTGCTTTATTGTTACTAATGGTTTTTTGTGGTTTCTTGTGTAAAATGCGCATGTGCGATTCATAACTATGTTTATTGTAGTTGCTGTTGTTTTTCAGTAGGGATTTTTGTGGCGGATGTAATTTGAGGTTGGCACGGATGCACATGCATGCGTAGTTGTATTGATATTTCGATAGTGGAAGTGGAAGACGGCGATGGGAAAAATGCGAAAAGTGGAAAAGCGAAGAAGAGCAGTGCGTGGCAGGTACTCTTCCGTTTCCAATTTGACTAAGTTTAGTGGGAGTGGTCTTAAATGGAAATTAATAATTATTATTACAGTAGCAAGTTACACAAAAAAAATTAAATTCATCAATGAAATTTTCAAAATATATTTTTTTAATCTAAATTTTAAAATTAAAATTTTTTTAAATATTATTTTATTACAGTTTGCTTATCTTAATTGAATTATTTTTGTATATCATTACTAACTTTTTTCTATCTATTTTCTTTTAGGTGAGTCTTGTCTTCAAATCTGGTTATGGTGTATTACCCAAGTATACATTAACTCGTACATACATACATATGCATCGTTGAAAGATATTTCCATCTTGATTGTTACATACTAACCTGCGTAAGTACCTACATACGTATCTACATACATAAGTACATGCCTCAGAAGGAAGTTTCATTGTCTGTCATCAGCGCCAGGGGCCTTCCTGTTGTTAAGTCGTATTATTGCTCTTCTCACTTTGTCGTGGTCGAGTGGTGGCATGTGCATCTCGTCACTAAATATTTGCACTAGTTCTTCATTGGATTTACCATCGTCACTGGTAAAAAAATAGCTCCATTTTCTATCGCTCACTTTCACAGTTATTACTTTCATGTCAATGCAAACTGTGCGAGAAGTTGAAAAAAGCAAAAAAGAGAAACAATTCTTTCAATTATCGGAAAAACTATTTGTGTGCTATTTTCTAGCGAAATTTCAATGGTTGCAACATTTGTAATTTTAAACTGAAGCAAATTTTTGGTTCTGTTCTCAACTTTACTAAACTACTGCAGCTGCAGAATTTATTGCGCAAACGACCAAAACAACAACAGCAACAACGAAAATTGCAGTAAGTTACAACAACAACAACAAAAGAGAAAACATCTAACGACTTCATGTGTGTCGCATGGCATTTAGGTTAACAACAAATACACCACAATAACAACAACAGTAATAATAGTCATACTACCAACACCAATCGCTTCACCGCAAATTACAATAATTATGGAATTTATTTTCATTTCGTCATTGCTTGCTGCTGACTTTGTTGATTTTTGTAATTGCGCGCAATACTGGAAAATTCGAATCGCTGACACATTACATTGCTTTTGTTGTTGCTGTACAATGCATACGTGCTTTGTTGTTGTGCACATTTTTCGTCTTTTATTTTAGCCAACTTGTAAAAAGGAGGTTATCAACTCGATTCTAAGGTTTATTGTCGCTTTGGGTTCGTTTGTGAATAATTTTCGCTAATTTTAATAATTTTAAATCAAATATGAAGCGAAAGTGCTTAACTCTCAAGAGCTTTCGTATCCATTCCACCCATACTTGGCGAAAATTTAAAGGAACAATAAATTCACTAATACTTTATTAATTTTACTGAATATTGTCAAGCGACATGTGATGAAAAAAGCCGGAGAAGGAACCTGTGTCCTTTATAACCTGAAGTAGCGTTTCGAGCTGAACTAACAATAAAAAAAACCACTCTATCATCTTTGAAATCAGCACCAAACAGTCAACCGATGCGAAAGAATTTACTTCGCGACGACCACGCGCCATATTTTTGACCCACAGCAGCGACAATTTTGCTGGCTAACATAGCCGCTGGGATGAAAATGCAGATATGATAATTTTCATTAATTTCAATAATTATCAATTGAGGTGCAGCTCTTCATTACACAAACATTTTTATTAGACTGAAAGCTGAATTGTTAAGACCCATTTATATTCATACATCTTTCTTCGATTTAAATAATGACATCTAATAAGAGTTGTTCTGGCTTATCTCAAATTTAAAACATAAAAAAAAATCGTAAATTTGATATAAAATCTAGTAATTAATTAGAGGACAAAAATATGGTTAGACTACACGGACTGGGATCGCGGCGGTCCATTGAAGCGCTCAGGAAGAATTGACTTAGTCCTATCATATACCTTCTTCTTCTACTTGATTAGCGCGATAATCGCTTACGCGATTTTGGCAGAGTTTAACAAAGCGCGCCAGTCATTTTTTTCTAACGAGCGGCGTCTTGAGCGGAATGACGTGACATTATAGATTTTAATACAGCAATGCTGCATTCATTTTTTCAGTTTCTCAGTAGCATCCATATTAATATCGTTAGAGAAGTATAAGTATTTAATACCATTTTTCGAAAATATAGCCCTTTGAAAATTTATACTAAAAAATTAAAAATTAAAAATTAAAAAAAAAATACTTAAATCTATAGTTTCATGACCATATGAAATTTTCCCGGAACAAAAATAATAGAAAAAAAAAAAAATAGTGTAATAATAATAGCAATAAAAAGTTGATTTATGTCGCACTATGCAACAAACAAATACATATCAGTGAATAAAATAACTCAAGTCGGCTTAGCAGTTTTTGAAATATTTTAACTTAATACTATTGTATGAAGCTATTCATGGATTCATCACAACCGGTGTAATGTAATAATGAGAAACTCTTCATGAAATAATAGGCTAGTGAGAAACACAAATTACTCTCGCAAAGAGGCTCTCAATGGACCGATAACCGACCAAAGAAACCAAAAATGAGCAGTTTCGGGTACCCGCAGGCCATGGGCATTAAAAACTGATATTGTTTAGTGATATACGAAAAAAAATTAACACAGTCTTCACTAAAAAAATAATGTTTCGACTTGAAGTAAGTCGATATTTCGAATATCTCTGAATATCACTGAACAATTTCTAAACTTAATTTTAGTTTTTTAGTCGGTTGTAGGTTTTATAAAACAGGGTTTTTTCTTTTGTCATTTCACGTGCAATTAAAAGCTCTGAAAATTATTTATAGATAAATAGTCGCACTCTTTTGTTTGTAGACACACGGTTTTTACATTGTTTTTTGCTCTGCCAACTATAAATTTACGATTTCATAAAGTGGGTAATGCGTTTTTTGTTATTGTTTATTTTACGATTTTTTGCAACTTCTTTTAATTTTCAATTTGCGACGCCGGTTTTGGCAATTTCCGCGGCGCTTTGTGCAAGCACATTTGTATGTATGTGTGTATACAACTACATACATGCATACACACTTCATTGCTGTCAACTATCAGGTATCTCATCATGGCTTAATTCCCGCTACTACCTAGCACATACATACGTACATACGTGCATATTTTGCCGCTTTTGCGATTTCTCACATTTGCATTGGTGTTCCTTGCCAGCCCCCGTTTCGTTCTCTACAATTTTGTTTTTAACTTTTTAACTTTTTGGCTTCTTTGACTTTTTCGACTTCTTTAACTTGACTTTTCGCCTTAAGTTATGGCAGCGAACTTGGTTACGTACATATCTCTGGTTATGCGCTTTTGTTTCATTTCGTTTTCGCATTACATTAAACAAGCGTGAGTATGTGTGCTTGTGTGTATGAATGTAGGAATGCATATATGTACAATACAAATATAAGTACTTGTATGTGGCTTTGCGGTATCTTCACTATCCATTATTTGTGCCGCCTGGTCAAGCTGTGGTCAGCCGGACAGCAACGGCGGCCGGAAGAAAACCACCAGCAACACGGCACGGACCCGCATTCGCCGCATTGCTTCGTTGTTCGCCACTAACCTTTCAACTCCACACATCATAAACTTGATGAATACTCGCCACTAATGGATATAAGAAATTATGTTTCTATTCTGCGTGTAAGTATGTGGGTAATGAAAAATAAACCGCACGCACGTTTTTCATCAGCTGCAAAATATTTTATACTCGTTGGAATAATAACAAAATTATAGGCATGTAAAAAAAAATAAAGCGCTGTGAATGCTGCTTGTAAAAAACCAATATACAACCAGCAAATAATCATACATGCGTAGAAACATATGTATGTATGTGCATGTATGTGTCCGCATGTTAGTAATTGCCAAAACAAAAAATCCTAAACAATTTCTAGCAATCAACATTAACTGAAAATTATACTAATTCTCAGTTAATAAAAGAGGTAGCCACTTTTTTAGTTATAGGGAATTAAGAACACACACATTCATACATACACACATACATGTATTCATACACGGTCTTCTGCTAGTTGAAGTAGCATCCCTTTCTAAGTAATATACGAAATTCAAGTAAAATAATTAAATGGAAAATCCAGTTTTCGTTATATCAAATTTCAGATGCCTTTTACTGCAAAATATACTAAATCTTTCTTAAAATGAAAGCCACGTTCGCTAGGAATCATCTAAGAGTCGTAATCTAAAAAATTCCATAACTGGCAACATCCTCACAAAAAACTAAGTTAAGCCCTGTAAAATGGCTATTACTCGTTCTTAGTTGTGGCTAAATTTTTGTCTGCAACATTGAAATCACCATTTTTGTAGCGTTGAAGCCGTCACCATAAGATTGCACATAACTTGGAATGCTTCAGTCACAGATATTTTTTTATTGAAGGCAAAGAGAAAAAGTTCCTGCTAAACATTTCCGGATTTGCACGCTCAAAAAATATACGACGACGATGAAAATTTACAAATATAATGGGAAGGAGTTATTTTCAGATACCTACGCTTATCATGTGAAACTACTTGCCTGTGGATGCCATCCATTTCCGTATAGCTAAAGAATGTAGTGTGGTAATGACTATCTTTAAAACCTAATTCAAAATGTTTTTATAAAATAAAATTGTAATGAAAGCCACCAGTCTCAGCTCATTAGAGTATGCTGACTAACCAATGCTCGAAATATAATGTAACAACCATATTATGAGAGCTATATATCATACAAGCAAGAATTATAGATAACAAACTTTGACCATCTAAAGCAAAGTTGTGAGAGTAACTTTGGCTGCTAGGTCATAGCAGAATTGTGCCCGCTCATTTCATACGTATGGTAATCTTGCGCTCTTCCAATCAGTCGTTGTTTAGATAGTTTAAATGAAAGATGGCTGCGTTTTCAATGCCCAATTTTTTAGAATATCACCAACACTATCTCAATTTATCCGACCTCTGTTGTAAACAAACCGTTGTCAATTATCTTATTACGTCAGCAAGCCAACTGAATCCTTACAAAAGTTTTTAGTAGAACACTTTAGAATAATTTTGCCCATACCTCCCTTCTCTTGGTTTCCCATTATCTTCACAGAACTGTATAAGTGAAATCGCACCAAGATAAATTACACACGAACACTCATAAGTTAAGTGCAGTAATTTAATGTGGAATGTTTTGATAATTCATATATTTTGTTTAACAAAACAAGGCAAAACCACAAACATCGCGTAAATTGCGATGGAAGCCGCAAAGTGGTGGCATAGAATTTAGCGCATTTAATAATTTGACAGCTGCAATGTGGCAACAATTAAAGCAAATGATAATCATAACCACATTAACCGCATTTGCACTCGTTTAAAAGCTGTATGTATGTACAGTCGCGATAAAGAAAAAAACACAAATAAAAAAAAGCTTGTAATACCTCCAAAAAGCAGGCATGCAATCTCGCCCTCTTCTAATTTTTTTTTATTATAAGTGCACTGTTAGATGGCCATACAAATTCGAAAGACGGCCAATAAACTTAAAATTTTAGTTTAAAATAATACGAATATATAAGTAAATTTACGATCTTGTGCAGGCCATTTTGTTCTTCGAGATTTCTTTATTTCTGCCAGGAATAGATTAACCCCAGACAACAATGTTTGCAAATCAAACAAATGTATTCTCTTACCTGGGCACACTTTCGCAATTAAGGTCGGCTGTGCCATTTATTTCAATGATTAATAAGCAAAATTGCCAGCTTAGGAGTGTAGAAAATCCTAAATCCAATGTTGAGATGCCTTTCCATTCACAATTATTCACTTCTTTCTCCACTCTAATATGTATAACATTTACACCGCAGCTTACTTTGGGTTTGCTACTTGCCAATACCGAATCGTCTAAAATTTAAATGTGCGTACACAATAATGAGACAAACGATTTACGCTTTAAACACAATTTCCATGCAGTGAAAACAGTTGACGTTCCTGTCAAACCACCAAACACAGGGTTTGATGGGCAAGTATTATTAAAACTGGTGAAGTCACGGGTCCTTATTTTTTCAAAGCTGATTATAATCTTTGAAGAGTGCTTTTGAAAGACCCATTAGGTACATGCACTTTGAAGACGAATATACATTGTTGGTGGAACCAAAAGGGATTGCGATGCTGCGGTGTAATATCAATAATTGATTATTGTGAAGAGAGCGTTAATGGAACCATCAGAATGGCGGTGGGAAAATTGCGGGTGGGAAATCTGTTCGTACACACCGCATACATCAGACGTTATTCATTCCGGTTTTCACTTGCTTCGATCAGTGCTGACTGCTCTTTCTGGCTCACTTTAACTGAAGGCATCAAAAATTGGCTTACGTCTTTCTAGGCTCCAAATAAGGAACGAGTTTTTGTAAAGGGATCCATGAATTACTAGAAAAATGGAAAAGCAAGTGTGGATTCTGGATGGATATGGATTGATCAATATTTTGAATGATGTATTCTAATTAAAATTAGGTTATATTTTTACCAAAAAAAAAAACCTCATTTTCAAAGTATACACCCATATAAATTCTTAAACATTGTTTTTGTCTGTTAATGTTTTAGTTTTTAGATATATTAATTGCTGCAGTAGCCGAATGGGAAGTGCCCAGTTTCGAATGTCCGGGCATAAAATATCAAATAATAGAAAAGGTTATTTCTAATAGCGATCGTCACTCGGCAGGCAATGGCAAACCTCCGAGTGTATTTCTGATATGAAAAAGCTCCTCACGGAAAATCATTTGCCGTTCGGAATCTGTTTAAAACTGTAGATCGCTCCGTTTGCGATATAATATCAAGACCCACACGACAAATGGGAGGAGGAGCTCGGCCAAACACCCAAAAAGGATGTAGCGCCAATTGCATGTATAAAAATATTAAAATAAACTGAAATATGCAAATATCTTTCGCCAGTTTATTTTTAATTTGATAATATTTTTAAAATAGTTCAAGAAAGTCGAATAAAAGTGCCTGCAGCTTGTTTTAGATGTTACTACTGGTTCTACTATTTTGACCGAAACTGCATATGTGGTATATAGATAACTTTTTATGCAATCCACTAACGCGCGCACTTTGGAAGTTACGTACAATAAACGCAACAACAACAACGCATTAGCTAATTTGGCCAATGAACTACGCTACTGTTTACAAGTTTTATGCCTGTACTCTGTACATACACACATACATAGAGAGCCTCCCAGGTGGCTGCCGGCCAACGATTAGGTTAACAAACAATTTCATGTTGATCTGAATTTTTGATTAAAAGCTGCGCATGCCAAGTGCGCATTAAATGTACAAGTGAAATAAAATATAATTCAAACGTAAAAAGCAGAAAGATATAAGTAAAAACAATAAAAAAGGAATTAAAAAAATGAAGCAAAAACATAAAAAATATTTTTATTCGTATGCGACTAGCGCTCACTCATTTATAAATTTTTTATTATTGTAATTTTTTTTTACTAGCCAGCTGGCAACTCTACTTCAAATACATGTGCGAGAGTATGTATGCATACATGTAGTAGGAGTAAATCAGCCATTGGTTATCTACTCTATTCATTGCTGCAAGTGAATTAAGTGTATGTTGGCTGGTGCGCCGCAATGGGGAGGCTACTTTGGAATTTGTCATGTTGATCACGTCGCTCAGTGCGCTGTACGGCAGCTATCAGTAGCAGTAGTAGGTAGTATGAATATAACAACCGCATTTCCCAGTGCCCAGTGCTCAGTGCCCAGTGGCCCAAATGAATATCAGCACCAGCAACAGCGGCAGCAGCAAGCAAAAACTCATGTAAAACTCACCTGGGACACACATTCGATGGCTGAATGATTGCTGCATGCAGGTTTGCCAGTGCTCTTCTACTTGTTGTTGTTGTTGTTGCTGTTGTCATTTTTTATGTTTTACAAAGTGCATTTTTTTATTTGTTTATTTGTAATTTTTTTAATGCATTCATAAAATATTTTAACTTTAAGATTTTAGGCTGATTACGCGGCATTTCAGTTGCGCATGCGTCGCGCACGTTTTGAGGTGGGGCAATGGGTAAGGTGGTCAATAGCGCTGTTGTTGTTGCATGTGACCAAGGGGATTGTTTGAAAGGGGTTTTGGGGGTTTGATAGCTCTGCCTGCAGCACTAGATGTACAAAATTTTAGCGCAATGTTCATTTGGTGATAATTTGCAATACACTCATACACATTTTAGGTTTTGTAATGCACGATGGAGTGCTACCAATTTATTTAGTGGGGAAACGTACGGCTCATTTTTCATAAGTTCCGCATTTTGTAAAGGGAAACAGAGAACGGGCGAGGGAGAGGCAAGAGGACGGTCGAATAAAAAAACAGCAGGGATGGTACCGTCAAAGTTCGTTGGACATACGCATGACTGTATGCCAGCATAGTAATTCTGAATAAGCAGGTGACCTGCTGAATTGGATTTTTACCTCTGATAATTTTTCAATTGACTAGGATGCTTCAAAGTATAGTTGTATAATTTTAAGCAAGGGATTGTAGCTGATATGAATGAAGATGTACGCTTCTTCAAGGTCTGGTGTTATGAAGATAGATATTGAAATCGCTCTGAGGCGAGTGCGGATCGGCAACTCTTCTCAAGAAAAATTGCCCAACGAATGGAGTTCTTCTTTGAACATTCTTATGCTCTTTTGAGGGAAATTTACTAGTGGAATAACGAAAAACAACACTTTGCGGGTTTTACGTTGCCCCGCTAAATAAATCCAACATACGACTATGGTGCACTTGGGTAAACTCAATGTTGAGTAAATTTCTGCTGATTAGCATTTTCGTTTACAAAAATGGTTAACTGTAACGTGCAATACAAGTCGATGGCGGTAGTCGTACCTGAACATAAGTTACCATACATAGAAATGCATGGAAATTCAAATGTGGAGATGACATATTTACTTACATACACGCATATTCACTAGGGAAGTCAGTACTGGTATATCGGGAGCTCGGGCTCTCGGTATTTTTAAATATCAAAAATCTCAGGTTTAGTTGATATGAATCCCAGTTTAATTAATCAACTTTTTTCAAGATAAATAATATATTGAAGATAATAGATATTGAAATAATATCGGATTGTCAGAGAATTTATGTAAAAGAATCCAAATAAAAAAAATTCTCACTTTTTCATGTGCAAATTCGTAACCATAGGTGGCGTCTTTGTTGGAAGGTTTTAAGGTAAGGCAAAAAATTTAAATCACGATTACATGAAATGTTTTGCTATTCTGACAAACACATTTTAATGCAATAAACTAAACGTTTCTGATTTCTTAGATCCGTATGAATATCGCAATATCGCAAGACTGTACTGCGCAAGAAAAGCGTTGGATAAAATTTGATGCATTGGGGTGGGAGATACGGCATCATCCACCAGCGACTGTCTCACTCCTAATAAACAAAAAATTTCAAAATTTATTTGATATTTTACTGAAAACCCAATTGATTTTTATCGATCCGGCTTTGAAAATTTGCACACTAGATGGCAAAAGGGGTGATTACATCATTGACTAAAAATATCAACTTGTAAGAAATTTATTTATTCGAATTTACTGTAAAAACGTCATTATTTTCCGGTCCTCCTAATATATTAAAATGCAATAAGGCTTATTAAATTTTTATTTAAAAACATTATATTCCGGGATGAATCCCGAGATTTCGGAATCAATAATTCCTTTTAATATTGATGCCCCTAATACCTGGTCCCATGCCAGTTGATTACGTTTCAGTTAAATTATTTCACTTTTTGCTTTTCAAGCTTCGGTCATTTATTTCTTTATTTACGAGAATTCTTCTATTTATACGTAAGTACATTTTTGTGCCTTAGGCTGGTTTCCATTTTCTCTTATCGCTGGCAGACACACTATTTTGATTTAAAGTTCTGCCGCGTAAGCGAAATTGTTGTTGTTAATTTCATTGTTTGTTGTTGGTAATTATATCGCTGATGAACTGCTGGCTTTGTTTCTTGTTTTTGTTCTGTGCTGTTGATTTTTTTTTTTTGCTTAGGGTGCGCTGACGCATGTTGCATATATTTTTATGTAATTAGATTGTGGAATTTAATTGAATTACACAAAAAAAAAAAAGATAGCCAAGCTGACACAATGATATCCATACCTGTATATGTCTCTGTGTATGTAAATATATGTATGTATGTAGGTGCGTATGTTTTTGACTTTCGGAAAATGAGTAGTGCGACACTTACGCTGTGAGGTGTGTACACTCCTTCGTTAATAAATATAGAACATAGTACATATGTATGTATGTATGTGTATATGTAGAAATGTGCTTTGAATATTGAATTAAGAGTCATGGTCCACAACAACTCACGAATAAAAGAACGAAAATGTTTATTGATGGCATTTCATGGTTTCAGACCAGTTAAAGAGTCATTAGGAAATCAGTTGGTGTATTCAATTTGGCATATCAGCAGAATTTGCGAAATGATTTATTGAAAGTAATGAAGTAATATAAACAAACTAACAAAGTAAGTAAGATATTCATTGCATGCAATCATAATGAAAGGTGTCTGAACGTCGCTTGGTTAATTAAAAGTATTTCAGAAATACTCATCAATTTATTTAATTTAATTTATTTATAAAACTAAGGAATACAATTATATTCTTACTAGCTAAGCACTAATAAATAGGATCTATGAGTGCAAATATGAATTTGGACTAAGTTTTTCAATGCCGCGCCAGTAAATGACAAGTCGATATCTTTGCCATTATTTAATTTTAATGTTCGCGTAATAGGTGCGTGCGTAGTAAATATAATTGAATTTCTTTAATTGCATATGACACGTGTCAAATTGGCGCAGGTTCCTAATAGGTATATTGAGAGGTTTTCTTCTTCTTCTACTGCGGAGTGATGATAAATTAAAATTACAACTGTTTCGTAATTTTGTGGAAGAATTCTAAGAAAAAAAATATATTTTTATAATAGGGCTTGTGAAATATACTTATAAATTAGGTCATTCGTAGGTGAAATTATTTCAATTGCTTAAGTTCAGGTCTAAGCTGCTTGGAAAAATCTCTTTGGGAAAAAGATGGATGACAGAGATGGAGCCTGTATTCATTCTTTCTTGAACTTCTTATATTAAATATTTATTTTTCGATAGCTTTTATTGTTTGATTTTATTATTAAAGTCACTTAATCGACTTGATGGAAACGAATTTTTTTTCTTTCGCAAACTGGGTCTTTTTTCGCGATTTGTTTCCTTCAGCTGGTCTAAAAGGCTACAATAATATTCAGAATTTATTGTTTTATCAGTTTGCAAGTAATCCATTCTTGGCCGATTTCTGGACATGAACTCGTTTCACAGCCGAAGAATTAAATTCACACCACTCTTAAGCCTCATGTTTTCATTTACGATCATGGTGAAAGACCCAAGTCTCATTTATAGTGATGAATCAACGCACAAAATCAACTTTATCCTTTCAAAATGTTGCTGAGAAAGTTGCATTCGAATGTGTGTGCACTTCAGTCAAAATATTGCTTACACTGCCGAATGAGATGCCTAGAGCTTTAATTGTTGATGGATGAAATTGAATGTTAGAACGAATCCAATTTTTTACATTGAATAATTTTTTTTTAGTTTTTCAGGATGAAATATTGTTTAAAAAAATTTAAAAAATTATACCTTTTAGTTCAAAAATGTCATTTTTAAAAAACACACCTTGGGCTTTTTTCATTAATAGCTGAGACTATGTATGCTCAGCAATCTCTGAAGGTTTCATTGTGAGGTCCGAATAACTTTTCGAATTATATTCAGTTTCAGTATTCATCTGCTTACTAATGTACAATAGCGACCCTTCGATCGATTACAGACGGACGCAATACTCGTACATGAGCTTTAGGAGAAAACATATAAATCCAAATTTATAACTTTATACAAAAATTAAAAAAAGAAGTCAACAATGTTTCATTAGAATTTCAAGGCTTTTAATTAAGTTTCTAGAAAAATTGTGTTACACAATTTTCCAGTCCATTAAATTTTTTTATAAGGAGAAAGTGAACACCAACGTCAGCAAACTTTTCTAAAATAAATGAGTTTTTTTAGTAGGTTAAAAGTTTATTCGATTATGTGTAACGTTTGACAACATTCACGAATATGGCATTTCAAAAACCACATTTGCAATAAGAATTGTAATTAGTGATCAGGAAAGGGCTGCCACCGTGAATTTTAAAACATTGAATGCGGACAAAGGTAAGACAGTTGGAACAAACAGTAGAAAAGCTTGAAGTTTCTATTTTGAAAAAAAAAAAAAAAATAATAATAATAATATAAAGACGTAGGGCAGACGTTTGCAAGCCGGAGTGGTACTGCAAAAAGCAGAGTGGATGGCCACCGGCGGCATCATCGTGCAAAAAGTGCCAATTTCCTACTGCGTGATATTGTGTACTAAGTGACAGTTAAGTATTTTGCTTGATCAAACTTTGATCGTTTTGGAACAAGTATAATATAATACAATATTTGAGCATCCGAAGCAAATGCATGGTGGGAGCAACTCACCCGTGCCCGCTCATTTCACATGTACTCTTACGTGATTAGTACGATGGAAAGAATAATAAGGTGGCGTCGATCGTCGTACAGATACTTTGCTTTCAGCGAATTTGATGTCATATCTATGCAATTTATCTTGTGTTGTTTGTGTAATTTTTTATTCTTCCTGCATTCTTCTTCGCATTTTCACATTTCTCTCGGGCAACTGCACCTTGAAATTTGCTGAGAACCGAAATGCATGCTGTGAATCGTGGTTCGGGTACTCAATGATCAAAAATCCATTAACGTGAACAAGAAGAGTGAAAATGCTGGTTGATCTGATAAATTCAAGCGTAACTTTAGGAAATCTGCGACTATCACAAATTTTGATTACCCCAACATTTTGTTCACCATGCGCATTCTCACGACAGATTTTAAGTCCTATATCAATCAGCCTTAAACTAAGTTATGGGATAATTGACTCTGACCGTAGAAGTTTCGATACATTTGATCAATTTTGAGAGAAGAACTCTTAATTTCACCTCGTTCTTACACCGTTTCAAACCAATAGTTGACTTCACCAAAAATATTGTATCTGTTAAAAAACTAGTTTTGTAAATTTTGTAATAAATTTTGTATATTGCACGCCAAGCTGTTTTTTCGTTCACGAACTCTTCAAGCAAAATTGGTAAATTGCTCATTTCCATGCTTGTGAGCCGCGTGCAACAGACATATTCGGTTTTTCTGAGATACAAAATTTTCTTCGATTTCGAGCAAAAAATACCACTTACATACGATACATAAATGAGTTCTCTTTTGAATATGAGACAAGCGATTAAAGATTTGTTTTGTTTTGTTTATGCCACTCATACCACAGCAAGCGTGTTGGCACAAAAAGTCGAGGCAACTCGTTTCAAACCAATTACGGATGTGACTACTTTGGCAATTGTGGCAGCGTTTTCCACTTCAACACTTGCTATGCTATAGTTGAAGCATTCGCTGCTGCTGCTGCTGTTACCTGTTTATATTCCCACGTATATGGTATGGCAGCTTGTCATCGTGCCGCATATAGTCACTCAGTCTGTGCGGCGGCTCCTGCCGCTGTTGCTGATGTTTGTGCTGCTGCTGTTGCTGTTGTTTTTGCCACTGTAGCAACTGTTGTCATGTCCTGCTGTCAGCTCGCTGCCACTTATTTATGTGGCATGTTGCTGTTGTGCGGCTGCTATTACCTTACCGGGCATACTGCACGGATACTCGCTAGGACCGCCGTTGTAGGCCACATTTCACTTTTTTGGTGCGCGCATACTGGCCAAGAAATATGAGTGTACAAATTTGGTAAAGCGCGCATGCGCATTGAAACTCGCCGACGGTGGCTACACAGCCATCATTGATGGCCGTCGCGCACAGGAGCTGCGCGTCAATTGCGCTCCCAATGAACGATCCATACATAGGTACATATGTGGTGGTGGCTGACATCTTGTGAAAATGACGTTGTCAGCAACAGTTGCCGTTGATGAGCGATCAGCAAGCTACCACATATCCAAAGTATACCCGTATACTGATGAATACAAAGTCTGCTTGCCATCTTCTGAGTTCTACTTAAGTGCCATACTCTTTAATCGTGCGTTATTTTCTTTTATTTTCTTATTTCTAATGTGCGTGGAAAGTTTTCGCCAGTTGTCGTTAAGAGACAGCAATAAAAACAAAATTGCAGCTGCTGCTGTGACCAGCATAACCAAGGTTTTAATAACCATCACCGCTATCGGCCATAACAAATGAATCCATATAAGACACTTGTGGCCGCTTCGTATTGCCACATTTAGAAAGTGGTCTGAGATGTTGCGTTTTTAATTAAGTACACTATGTAAAAAATTAAAACAAAATAAAAAAAAAGTTGCAGAGAAAAGTGTGGAAGCAAGTGGCAAATAGCAAGAGATTTGCGCTCGTTGTGGCTGCGTTGATTTGCAACGCCATTTAATGAAGACAACCATCATGCAAAAAGGGGCAGAGGTGGTGAAGTGCGCATTCGCACGCGGGTGGTGAATGGTGCCGAGTTGACGTCAATTGAAATGCGAGATTATGTGAGTGGCAAGTCGTCGATAACGGTCAACGCTAGAGGCGTGTACACATACAATATTTCTCCACACTTAGATGTGATTACTTGCATATATCCCACAAACATGCATACATGTTTGCTTAAGTATATGTAGGTAGGCATATGCAAGTATATGTAAGTTAATATGCAGAATTAATATTGATAATCAAAGGTCTGGAAGTTGGCCCTTTTCCGAGAATGAGTTCGCGCGTGAGCTTCTCTGAGAGATTGATGATTTCTTAATTGATAGGGAAGTAGCGTACGGCAGTTTGATCAACAATGAACTTTAAGAGTACTTCAATGTGGCGCTGCAAATAAACTTCTTACAGTAATTAATACAAGGTGGCGCAAAATTAATCACCTTGTCGGAAGTATTATGTACATTTTTTGCAAATAGTGTCGTACGCCAATTATATTTGACACTTGTGAACTTGGCAGCTGCAGTATACAAACAGGTAAGTAATGGAGTGCGTAAAGGCAAAATAAAATTTTCCATAATTTAAAACCATTTTTTTTATTTTTTACTAAAAAAGTGCGTGTAGCGTAGTACACATAACAGAAGTGAAACTTTCAAGGCAGACAAAGAAAGGGGGAGAGACCCGAGAGAGAATACGAGAGAGAGAGAGAGAGAGAGAGAGAGACAGAAAGAATATAGTATATCTAAATAAATTCACAACTTTTGCAGATAATACAAATAGACAAAATTTACAAACAACGGAAAGGGTCGACCGGTGTAGCTAAACGCCGGACACAAACCGTGGCAACAACGCGCACTACTCCGAGCGTTTATCACCCGCACAAACGCAGCGATTCCAGGACCGTAGCAACGGCACAAATTACCGCAAGGCAATACCAATAAATCCGACGCCGGAATGGATAGTACGCCAGGAAACGGAAATAAGCGCCAAAAAGTAGGCACCCAAAAAAACATCAAAAAAATTGGAACCAAAAAGCGCCCCAAACTGTATGCACCAAGGAAATATAACGCCAAAAAATAGCCACCAAAAATATATTTCCTACAAGTTTGCACCAACAAACAAGCGCCAAAAAGTAGGCAGTGTTATTTCTCTCTAGAAATTAGCAACCACAAGGAAAAACTCAGGAAAAATAGCCTAAAGTGTTTCTAAGATATATAAAAGGTATCGCTCTCTCTCTCCTTTTCGTCTACGTTATATCTTTTTTCTCTCTCGCGGAACGAAAATGCCTAAAAAGTTGCATGGCCTTGAAATTTTACTCTCTATTCTCGCTCGTCCATCGACGCCTAAGAAGTTTCACTTCAAAAGTTATTCCTAAACCAAATTGGATGATTAATTTTGCACCACCTTATATGTATATGTTCCCCAAAACTAGTTTTAAATAACTTTACAGGACGAATGATATCTAATTACTGCTACAGTTGGCTACACCGTCCCTCGCCGTCTACATAGTTTCCGTGAGTCTTATTTATTTAACTTTATGGTACGTAAATTTTGCCGTATTGCTGTGAGTCTGTCGCTTACTATTTATCATGCGATTTGGTATTTTAAATCTCCCATTTAAATTTATATTCTGCTCTAGAAGCTCTTCTGTTAGTATATTTCTTTCGGCTTTCGGTTTTGCATATTCCAACAATGCATGTTGTAAGTTTTTTTTTTAAATAGCATATTGGAAACCCAGCAGAGTCGTTGTTTGCGAATTACAGAAAGTAGCTTCTGTAGCTTTTATATCCATTCAAAAATTATGATTTAGAGACAATGTGGTTTTAAAGCGGCGTACCAATAGGTTTGTATGTATGTATATGTAAACAGTTGTCTGGCCCTCTAAAATAATTTCTCTCCACTTAAAACTAAATTTCTTTTGGAAATCATTTGCTTTTGGATTTGTGACTTTATTAAAGGAAATATAACGAAATGCGAATTTATATAACCGCCATTAGTAGTATGCCTACTGCGAGGCTAAAGAGAAACTTTTTCAGTTTCTTCAAAGGGTATAAAACTCAATTCACAAAGTGGGTCTGTGGGCTCAACGACTCTTTAAAAAGATTTCAGTAAATTACTGAGTATATTCATAAATCACTCTGCACTGAGGTTGCAGCTAATTGAGCAAGTTATACAGTAAACCCTTCAGAGAGGATGAACAAATACTAGAGCTGAGACCTTCGCATATGAGTGACTGCAGCAAATATCCTTCAGGTTGTGTGGGGCAAAAATTAAAATCCGCTTCAGTTGGTGAAATGCTAAATTAGGAGTGGATGAACGAGTTGTAAATTCGTCACAATGTACTTCTTTTTGATCTGAGCGCAGTATTCCGCTGTCATTACACACACTGCTTTAAGTAACTAAAGTAAAAGGGCTTATTGACAAGTTTTGATAATTTAGTTGTTTTATATTTAATTTAAATAATTTTTCTACGAAAATGTAGTTCATTGTACAACAAAAACGATACACATCCAAGTTTCAAACTTTGTGCAAATTGAATCAAAATCACACTTTTTAATAAAAATCTCAGGAAAAAGTAAAGTAAAGGCTATTGAATTTCGAGCGTGAATTTCAAGTGGCTCAAAAATCGAGTTGATTTTTTACAATTTGTTTTCTTCGATATAAAAAAAATATTGCCCATTCATTATAAGTAGAAAATAAACAAGGCAACTCGAAACCTGCACTTTATTATCCAAAAATCTAATTGGTTATAAAGTTGCATACCCATCATTTTTGTAGAAATTTTTATTAAAAAGTGCCAAATTTTGATGAACTTTTTTTTAATTTTTTTGAGGGTTAATTAAATTATAGTTTTTTATTTGTATGACTAAATGATTTTATTTGTCCGACGAGGTTTGGATCTAATTTGTTTTCTTTAAAAAAAAATTCAATTTCGGTTTTGTTTTATTATTATTTTCTTTTTAAAACACTGGACGTGCTTTCTATTTTTTAGGTGCACATATGTTTTTATATGAATATGTATGTCTATGCTTAAGATTTTCTCACATTTTATAAATATGAGAGCGTTTATTGAGACTTTTTAATACTTTTTCTGACTGCACAAAAAACATAAAACTTATCGAATACTGTTCATTTAATATTTCTGCTTTTTAATGCCTTAACTACATTTTTTGAAAATTGTTTAATATGAATGAGATGTGTTTTTCGGAAAATCAACATTAACTCCAAAATTTAGTTTAACAGCCCGAAAAACGAGATCAGGTTAAAAAAAAATTAACTAAAAAATATTTTTGAAAACTACTTTATGTACATCAAGAAATTCAAAATATATTTTTTCAATGAAAATAACACTTTTTACCCTATCTTTTTTACTCTTCGTAAGCTGAATTTAAGGAAATTAAATATTTTAATTTTCAAGAAGTAAAAACTTGTTTTTAAGTTTCAGCGAACGCAAATTACTGCGAAATTTATTCTAACAAACAAATGCAAATTTAGCTTTAAAGCAAAGTATCAATAACAATAAATATAACATTTTTCCACAGAAATTGTCTGCTTCCAAGAATTCGTTTAAAGCAAAATGAACTTATGAAAGGAATTAAAAAAAAGTACCCGTAAAAACGCAATGTAGAAAAAGTAATGCATAAAAAGTATATTTATTTCAAGTTGCACAGCTGTGTACATACCGATTCCTGTGTTTGTTTTTAATTGACTTGCATATGTAATTTTATAAAAATTTCGCTTAAAATTCGTAGTCAGGCCATATCAGTGTTGTACTGTCTTGGTTATTTATTGCTTTGCAAAATTACTGTCAAAACGTAAATTACGCTGGACGTTATCATTCATTAGTGGAGGCGAGATTGCCCAAGAGGGATCAATAGCATGACGATGGCTAAAAAATACAATAAGTAGACGAATAAATAAGATTAAATAAAAAATGTACCCAGTGCTTTTGAGGAAAAAACAAATCCTCCGAAATTTAAAGGTATTCCAACTTGATTAAAAACTTACTTCGAAGAAATGACTCTGAAATCCTCATTCAATGCAGACATTTCTGAAAATGAAATGAAACTCAAAAATATCATCTCTGGATACCCTTTAATTTTTCTCTGCCTACGTTCATCTCTAGTTAAACGGTAAATTTTAGCCATGAGATCTTCCACAGTTTTTAAATGAGCATAAATCTAGCGCGCATTGCCCTTGTCAAGAGAATTCAAAGGTTAGTTGCCTACAATAAAGCACTCGGCACAACCTTTCAGCGTAATGGCAAAACATTGTTCGCCGCTTCCAGTTCCATTTAAGTTGCGTCCTGATAGAAATCTCTTTCCGGATAACTGGAAGGAAAATATTTCTTGCAGAGGGCGAGTCTATGCCTGGATTCCAGCGTGACCAACCTATCACAGGTTATTCTGTAGCTCATTTAGCGTGACAACATTGGGACACAATAAGAAACTTTGCCGAAGGAACCATACCTCTAAAACGAATTCTGATGTCCCCCAATTTGGGTCGAACGAAAAATCCCACTTTGACCCATTTAGAGTGTTCCAATCGAGTCCAAATGTATGACCGACCCCCACTAACTTTGGACGGCCGATCCACCCATGCCAGAGGCACATCCCCTGGAACTCGCCTGGGGGATTCCCCATACAATAATTTCAAAATAACACCATTTTTGGCCTTTACATGAGAAAAGAAACTAAAAAGTTCGACCCAAATTGGGGGACATCAGAATTCGTTTTAGAGGTATGGTTCCTTCGGCAAAGTTTCTTATTTTGATCCCTAGAATATGATTTTCACAGAGCAATGGGCGATTTTTTTGCCTCCCCACAACTCGACCCGGCCTAATGTATGTATAGTATGTACTTAAAGTATGAGTGAAGTGGCGAGTTCTCCCATGTCGTCTCGACCGAATACGTTACGACAGCTTTGGCGCGGCAGCCACGACTTGTTACGAGTGGGCAGGCGAACGTTCATTCAATGGATGACGAAAGGCTTCAAGTGCGGTACCCTTTGACCTGTGAGAGAGCACCAGTAGCCACACTCGGTAGTCAGGGAAACGCTGACTTCACAGTTTTTGCTGCTTCAATGTAATTGAGAATCAAGGCTCTTTGAGCTCTAAGAAGAACGAACTCGTTTTCAGTCTTATAGCCTAAACAGATGGTAGCGTTAATCGCGATTAACGACTTAATTCGCAATTATTTCAGGAATTAAGTGCAACTAATGAGGATTGAGACAACTAGATCTAATTCTCATAATTACGGGAATTTTCGATGGCAACAATGCCGAAAAATGACTGTTAATATTTATTGTGAAAGAAAAATAATGGAACTTTTAGAGAGAAAAACAAGAAAGACTGGATGCACTGCTAGTTTGCACCAGCACGTTCGAAATTACATTCATTGTTTTGATATTTCGGAGCAGTTTGAGAAATTGCAATTTAAGATTTTTTAAAATAAATAATGATCTCTTAGTATCAGGGCAGCTAATACTCATATTCGTTGCCTGCGGTTCATATTTTACGGACAAAACTATCCAATAATTAAATCAGCTTTTCGTTAATCCACGTAATAACCGTCTGTCACACTATAATTTTAACTGCGTCGGTTAACGCGGCTGTCTGTTTAGGCTATTCGCGATAGCTGGGAAGTTTATTGAGATTATAAAACATGTACAGCTTTGAAAAAATAAATAAAAATATTTCTAATGTCAGCATAACTACACAATCAAAAATATAGTAATCAACAACATTTTAAATATTCCAACTAAATAAATTAAAAAAAAGAAACTTTTTATTTTTAAACTTTTTCAAGCAAATTAAGAAATTAAACTGGCACACACGCGTTCAATCGTGTTTACGTCGAAAAACTTGTGCTCAGATTGCATTGCAAGTATCTTTATCTCTTATACAATTTCGATGTGTTTACTTCTGTATATGAACGGTGTGTGCCATAGGTTATCAGTAGCCAACAATGCCAGGAATGCTACGCATGCACAGATTAATATTCCTATTTTTTTCTGCTAAGCTCTTACATATATACTCATATACAATACATATGTAAGGACTTACGATTACTCGCATGAATCTTATGAAAAATTGTACTTTGTGCTGGCGTTGACGAAAACTAAATGTTGTTGCAACGTAAATGTTAAAGTTGTACAGTTCACTACATACATGTGTACATACTATGTATGTATGAACATCAATTAGTTTATATGACTGATAGCAAAGACGCTGATAGTGTCTGGTCTACTCGGCGCTTCAGTATATCTGCGCTTCCATATGTATCATATCAGAGATTTTATAAAAATTTTTGAAATCAATCACCTTTATAAGCTGTGATTTTCAATATTTGTTTTGTCTTTTTCCAATCTGACACCTAGCGACTGATGATCGCTCACTGCCAGCTATCGATCATATACACGTCATAGTAGTCACAGCGTTAATTATTTGTATAGCTACAGCCCTATAAATATAAATATCTCATTAAAAAGTTAATTAAGTGAACAAAATTTAATTTTTTTAGGTGACACCTAAATTTAATAATAACTCTGTAAAATATAGCACATTTACTACGATACATATTTACATATTTAGTATTCACTCCTTTTACATTTCTTCGATTTCCACAGCAAATCTTCCAATATTCGATTTTTGCCCACTCATTTTACACGTATTCTCACGCTCGTCCAATCAGTCGTTCAGATGGCAACAGAGCAATGCGAGCAATATATATGTATATAATTGGCGCGTACACCCTTTTTGGGTGTTTGACCGAGCTCCTCGTCCCATTTGTGGTGTGCATCTTGATGTTGTTTCACAAATAGAGGGACCTACAGTTTCAAGCCGACTCCGAAAGGCAGATATTTTTATGAGGCAGAAATACACTCGCTATTGCCTGCCGAGGGGTGACCGCTATTACAAAAATGTTTTTCTTAATTTTGCTGTTTCACCGAGATTCGAACCAACGTTCTCTCTGTGAATTCCGAATGGTAGTCACGCACCAACCCATTCGGCTACGGCGCCCGAGCATTAGCTGTGTTGATATTTTCATATGCCATCAACACAATCTCCGTTTTCCCCGACCTCTCTCGTATACAAACCGCTGGTATAACCCCTATCAAACCAGTTGACCCCTTCAAAATCGCTGAAAACCGGTTAACGGTCTGATGCTGACCTTCTGAATTCCTTTCGCCATGGCTTCAAATCACACTAACAGAGAATACAAAGCTGCGTCATTTGCAAACCGCTACTTTGTTCTTGACGAATTAGACATTTGAGTGACGTCACTACAGAAAATAAACAATCCTTTGTTTTGTGTGCAAAGTATTTGTTTGTGAAACTATCAGTGAATATTTTAATTTTTAAATTAAACAAAGTAATAAAAATAAAATGCTGGGTGTTAAATTGTTAAAGCACGAGTGATAATAAGACTTTGAAATTTAGCTTTTTCTTCGCTTTCCACATGATTTTGTTTATTATTGCTCTTCTATTCGTTTGTTTTTTTTTTCTGTGCTGACGTCACAAGATTTGGCGAAAAAATCGGATAATCTAATATTAAAATGCTCTTTTGGCTAGAATGAAAAATATGCAAGCACATTAACTTTGTGGAGTACCTACATATGTCGTATTTTTATAACTCGATCTTATTACTTGGCATAGTTCACAAAGAGCGTCAAGTTAGTAGTTCTTGTGATGGCTTGACAGTCAGAAAACCAGTGAAGTAACCAAAAGATAGTCAGATTATCAACTTTAATTCATTTAAATGCTGAAGGCTTCCCGAGTGTATAATCTTCAATGTCTTTTTGATCATCTTAACAACTATTCAACTACCAACCTCTGTAGATGTATTGGCGTCGTTTTGTCAGTTTCAATTACCCGATAATCCAATTTTGCTTATTAAGAAGACGTGAAGATGACAATATGTATCGTGCATAACTTTTTCTCAATAAACGTAGAGCTTAGGCAACGACGCACTCACTTTGGAAATAAATTTGAAATACACACCTACGTGAAGTGACTCCTTTTAAAATTTTGATCAAAATATCGTTATCCTCAAGCGCGATGCCATATCAATATAAAATACAATTTTTTTCCAAAAAAATTATTTCTAAAGAATGTATATTTTTTTATTAAAAATATTAAAAATATTTTTATTAGAAGAATTTTTTTTTTAATATTTTTTTTTACTAATTAAAATTAGAATTATATTAGAATTAATACATATAAAAATGTTCATTATTTTTTATTTGTAAATATGAAAAGGAAAATATATAAAAAGGAAAAAAAGGAATACCAACAATTTCAAAAGTGAATAAATTTTAAAATTATTAAAGTTTTTTTTTAATTTTGTCAGTTTACTTCTCATTATAATCAAGCACACAAATAAACCAAAATGCTTGGATCACTTGACGTGAAATCGCTCTGAAATAGGTTTCTTCACTTCTACCACGTTGTTTAATGTGGGCAGTAAATAGGTCTGAATTTCGAGCATCATGCTATGGATCGCTTTTATGATTCGACTTCGATTAGAGTGCAGCGAAACGTACAGTTAATGCAGAAATCACGAGGGAAAAAGTTACCCTCTACATATATAGATTTATATATATACAGACATATCTATCTCCAAAGGGATAATAAAGCTTTAGTACAAAAAAACAAAAAAATAAGAAATAAAAACTTAATGAAGACACACAGAAAGAACTCTTTGTTGATTAAATTAAAAACATTGCTGCGTCCTTTTGGAGCCGCAGTAAGTGAGTGCGCGATTAAACGTCAAACGTCTTCGGCTGCATTAACAATTTCAAAAGCAACAATAAAGCAAGGGAGTATAAGCAAAATCATGTCCAAGTTGAAAATCAATCAAATACCAGAGGCTCACTATCAGCAATTCAGCGGCACTAAAATCATGGCGCTTTGCCTTTCAATTGCTCGATCACTGATCGCAACGATCTGCAGAAGTAGAAGGCGCATAAAAATCGGAATGGTGACGAAGGGACGTCGAAGCGATTGTGCAGTTTAAATGACACTAATGGCCAAGCAATTCATTAGCATCGTGGCGCTCACTTGAGGCAACAATGAAAGAACGCTTTTGTCCGCTGTCCAGCATCCTAGTCGCAACCGTGCCATATCTACTATGTAGCAGCTATATACTTCTGTATGTATGTATTTCTGTAGTCACAAGTGGTCGCTTAACGCACATATTGGCATAATTGAAAAAATCTTTGCAGCCAAGTTTGTTAGGCAAGTTCAATCAACTCAGCTGCTTGGGGCGTTGCAATGACGCACATTAGCCGCTAACACAAGTTACATAAGTACAATGCGCATTTTTGTGTTGCTATCGACAAAAGGGTGCACGCCGGGTGTTTGCTTGCGACATGAGTTAACAATTTTCTATGCACATAATTTGTTGCGGCTTAATTACTAGTTTTTCCGCATGAAATTCCTCAATGGATATGGTTTACACCATCAGGGACAAAGATGTTTCTATCATCCCGTTGGCTAATGGCCGAGCATATAATCTCTGTGAGTTGGCGCTTTGATCTATGAATAGTGAAAAAGTGGCAGGAATCATTATTATGCGTGCACGAACAGAGATTCATGATTATAAGGCTGCAGTAAAAAATGTGGAAACTTAATTGATAATTCGTAGAAAACAATAAACTTAGTTCTTCTGAATCAAGCGAACAAAGCGACTAACTTGCGAAGAGAATCATTACACTAAGAACAATGAACAGCAATGGCCCATCACGACTACCAGACCAAAGTTATTATAATAAAATAAAACGGAAAATGAGACCATAAAGTTCTATTGGAAGTGTTGAAGCTCATCATCCCAAAAAGTTCCACATTGAATCCATACTGCAATACAACTGAAAGGCTGTCTTGTAGATACTTTGAAAATATAATGCAAATTTGTTTTGGCGAATATATGAATTGCCACAGAATGTAGATAATGCGACCACTTTAAATAACTTTGCGCGGCTGCTTGTCTGTTTTAGCGCGCTGATCTCCGTAACGAAGCACCAAGTTGCACAAATATGTATAGGGATTTTCTGAACAAGCTATAGGCTACCTAAATATTATTCTCCAGGTGGCGCTGGAGTCGCAATATTTCTAAAAATCTGATTCGGCGTATATTGAAAAGCAAAACTTTTTCATACAAATTGTCCGGTTAGGTGGCGCACGAATCCTATTTCTGGTCTATTTTAGTTCAAATTCAAAACATATGTTACTGAGTGACACTTAGTTAGTAATATCACAGCTCAACAACGGTTGAACGCTATTCAGCATTGGGTTGGGAAGAAATCTCTACTTCAAACCGGATCGCGGCGTGAAGTCTCTTTACGTTTTTGGTGTTTTGCTTTAGAATGAAATGAATGGGCACTTTTTTGTATTTTATGATGAGAAATGAAATAAAAAAAATAAATAAAATATCTGCTTGCTCTGTTTTTCCATTTGCGCAAAATATTATAAAAATATTATGAAACATAGAATACTTAACAATAAAATCGTATCTGTTTCAAATAAGTGTGAGTGTCTATATGTTTTAACATCGATATATTATTGCTAAATTGCCAATGGTTTTTACTTATTTTTTAGTTTAAAAAAAACTAATTTCTTCATTAAAAACACAACGTAGGTTTTTCTTTACAGTACTTAAAACAATACAAAATTATCATTCAAAATTAATTTCTTTACAGAATTTTAATACTCCGAACATTAGTTTTACATTATATTTGTCCTCAAAAAATTGTAAAACAGAATTTAGGACCGTACCCATCGAATGTGTTATATTTTCACCCCTTCGGATTTTTCTTTACCTACACAAAAATTCCTCAAAGTAAATGAATTTTCCAATGCATTTAATTTGGGAAAAAATAGTTTTTGTTTAGTTTTGTTTTCAGAAAAAACGTTATTTTTTAACCAAACTTCAAATAATGAATTTTCTGTACTATTTAATTCTATCTTTTGTTTTAGTTGGACGTAAGTATGTATTTTAGTTGTTTTTATAGTTTCATCATTCTTTAGTTTTAGTTAGTTCGAAATCAGGTTTTCTTGACTACTCAAAAAAAAAAAAAATAAATACAACATTTTTTTATCTTTCCCTATTTTTACATTTTATGGGACTTTTTGAGACCCTATAAAAAATATTTAATTAGTAATAGAAAAATAATAAATAAATAATTTGATATTGCTAATTCATCTTTTGTGAGGAAAATTAGAGCAGCAAGATTAAAAATTAATGTTCTTTCCTTATTCTGTACCATATCTGCAAAAAAAAAAATGGAAGTTACAATGGGATTTTGAGACACCTTTAAACATAATATTTTTAGCGCTTAATATTTTCAACTTTTTTTTTTTGAACACCCTAGTGCACAACAAAATTGGACCGTAGCAACCCACTTCTAGTATGGCTAGCTTAAAATAAAGGTTTTAGCCATTTCTTTTTCATTCTTGCCATTTATAGATATTTTATTAATATTATTTCAATCATAAGACCAATTGTTTTTCAAATATTCGTATGCATAATAAAATATTTGTTCTAAATAAAAAAGTGGTTTAATGCATTTTATTTTTATGGTTATTGTTTTTATTTTATCTTTTTATTATTCTATTTTGTACTTATTTATTTTTTTTATGTTTTTATTAGAAGTATGCAGAAATATGCTGAAATGAAAAACTAGTCCTTTTCGAAGCAGGAAATTTGCGTAAGCGGACACGCGTGGGAAATTCTTCGGGAGAGGGCAAATGATAACTTCAACAAATGTTTGCCACAAAAGTGGAAAATGAAAAAAGTACCTTACCAAGATCAATCTAAAGATACTAAACAAATATTAAAGAGACATATGTGCACGCATACATACATACATATTTGCATACAAAATAGAGTACGCTAGAGATTGTGAGAGTGCGCTGGATACTCAAAGCAAGGATAACCAAGGCAATCCTTGATGTAATACACTTAAGCTTCATACTTACATACATACGCACATGTATGCATATATTAATGCTATTTTGGTGGTACTTGTGCGCCACTCTGGCAACACTTGAAAGTGTGTTTGTACTTACATAAGTGGACCAGATGCACGCATACTCCACCGAATACTTCTGCATGCGTTTGCATATGCTCTGATTTCTTGTGTTCTTTCAACAGAGAATTACGGCACAGTAGTCTTACGAGTCAACACTGCATGCCACAGCAAATCTTATCAATTCTTTTCGTCTGTAATTTGCTTTCCTTTTTATCTGGCTGTGCATATATGTATATATGTACCTATGGTTTTATATATGTATGTACATCTGCTCGTACTTATACACGTAAATGTATGATTGCAGCATGCATTTGTTTACACGAAAATTAAAAAAAAAAGGTTTCTGGTGTTGCAAGCAGCCGTCGTGAGGCAACAGCGTCTTTGGAAAATTCTCACGCTACGCTGCCGGGGCACGCAACTGCGGTGTAATATGTCGTCTTGCCGCACGGTATTTTCAATGATGCCACGACATGGTAGCTTCCTCCTCAGTTCCGTTGTATGTAGTGAATTTGTATGTTTTTGTTTTTAGTTTTTTTCTGCTAAGATTTTTTGGGGCATATGTTGCCACTTTGCATGCTTTGTGCTTCCACATGCATACCTACATATGCATGTATGTATGTGTTTAGAACCGCTGCATTCTGGTATGCACCATATTGTTGCATACTGCTCAAGTGTGGTGAAAAGTATTGCAACCAAATTATATGATTAATTTTTTGAGAATTTCTTTTACCCCATTCCAGTGTGCTACGGCCGAGTGGGGTGCGTCACTTTGAACTGGAGAGGCTAGAAATTTTTTAATTAATAAATAAATTCCAAGAGCAACAAAAAAGTAAATGCAAGATCAACAAATTGTTTGAAATTTTGCAGCTTTTGCTATGGCAGCAGTTATATACATACATTCATACACATACACACACACAATGTATGTAATTGATCGCTTTCAGATAAATAACTCAGCCCCACTCCTATCCTTTACGCCTTCACCCTCTTTTGTAAACACATCACCCAACCTCGAATGCTTGGCAAATTATTGGATTATGAATGTTATTGTTTCTGCTTTTTTCTTTTTCTCTTTTCTACTTGCGATATCACTTTAAATTTTATGGATTCTTTTATTGTTGTTGCTTTTCCGGATCTGCTGTGTATATACTATTAAATAGTCCACATATTGCCACATGCAGAAAAACAAAATACGATGCCCACCACATCCCGGCTTGAACTGTCTGACTTGGCCCAACCCAAAACCCAATTCAAGATCGGATCATCTCGATCGGTGTAAGCACAAAAGAAGAAAAAGGCAGCCGAAGCAATTGAGACTCCTCTCACGCCCTTCTATTGTTTGCTGGTGTTTGTTTGTTGAAAGTATGCCAACAACACCAGCAGCGGCTACAATAGCCACGCCAATAGCAACAAATGAATTGAATAACAATTTGAGTATTTAACACAATTAAAAGTCATTTGTGAGCCCAGGCAGGCAGGCTGGCAGACAGCATTCACCCGACGCCGTTTATAAATGATGGCTGAAGTGTTGGCTTCACGCGTCCATCAAATTAGAATTATTTAGAAAAAAAATTTTAATAATATATATTTTTTAATAATTGCTTGGTGTTGAATGTAAGTCAAGCGGCGCGCAACGCATGCATCATGCAGCAAATTAGCTGCTCAGCGTAATCAAGTACCCTTTTCGCTTACATACGTACTTTTTGTTGTTGTGCAGCGCTTCAAAGTGTAAACAAAAAGCGCTCGCATGTAGCCAGCCACACTTAAGCAGCTTAAGTTCGGTGCGGCAAATATTCGTATGCGCCTATTCCATATGATGGCTAAACTCTTTTACATACAGTATCTCAAAGCGAAAATCGGACAATGAATAAAAAATTTTCCTTCACTGGTAACCTAAAGACGATATACATACATATATTTGAACAAAAATCTAAGCACGGACTTTTCAATGGGAGCGCTCGAACTGTGGGATACCAGTATTAGTAAAAAGTTTTGTTCTCGGTATTTCGGGAAATTCTCGAACCTCGTCCCGGGACTAATCTGGGTCATACTTTTTTAAAATGAGTAAAAATTCTATGACTAAAAGTACTTAAACGTAGCATTTAATTTAAGTTTAAAAATCACATTTTTACTATTTCATATGGATCATTTTGTAAAAATTAATTTTTTTTTTAATATTGGTAGTCGAAAAAGTCTTTTAGTATTTCTAATCAAATTTCAACTAATTTTTTTATATATTTATAATGAACTTTATTAAACCAAATATGTACCATTTTGGTCGACCACCTTTTGCCATTTTTCTTTTAGAGACATTATTCCATCAGTGTAAAACTTTTGTGCTTCAATCTCATCAGTTGTTGACAGTAAAGTGTAGAATCAATCGTTCGAGCAGGCTGGAGCAGCTCATAGTGGATGATTCCTTTCCAATCTCACCAAAAACACAGCATAACCTTTCAAAGCGTCAATCCTGGCTTTGCGACCATTTGTTGAGCTTCACCACCTTTGCACCATGATCTTTTTCGCACATTATTGTCGTATTTGATCCACTTTTCGTCTCCTGTTACCATTCGCTTCAGAAATGGTTCGATTTCATTTCGTTTCAGCAAAGAATCGTAGATGTTAACCCGGTCCATTAAATTTTTCACAGACAAGTCATGTGGTACCCAAACATCGAGCTTCTTTTTGTAACCAGCATTTTTTAAATGGTTCAAAACCATTTGATGATGAATGTTTAGTGCCTTGGCGATGTCATGGCAGCTTATGTGACGGTCCTGGTCAATCTTTTCCATAATTTCATCGACTTTTTCAACGAGGTGCATCTTTCACATCGAAATTTCCAGAACGGAAGCGAGCGAACCATTGTTCTGCTACACGAACTGATACAGCACCGTCTCCATAAACTTCAGAAATTTTATTGGTGGCTTGCATGGCATTCTTCCCTTTTTGATACAAAAATTTCAAAATATAGGGAATTTCTTCATTATTTTCACTCATTTTTGAACAGCTATAACTTTTTTTCAACTTCTCCGAATTTAATTTTTTTTGGTTTAATTAAGCTTAAAATATCACCGTTCTAACACCATATGACATGACACAATGTGATTGGTAGCACTGGAGATAGATGGCTCCCACGACATCTATTGACAAAATACGAAAATACTTTTTCGACTACCTTCTGGAGCGCATACATGATAAACAAGGGTGGAAATGCAAGCTACTTTTGATGGTAAAATGAATATAAAAAAAAAATTTAACTAAAATTAACAAAAATATCTAAATAAGAAATCTCTATATGTATTTACTCTACTACAGTTTTAAATTCTTTCTCAATTTTAATCAAAGATAAAAATTTTACAAAAGCAAAATTTTATCTCATTTATGTTATGTTATGTAGAAAATAGAAAACATCTGATATATTCGTTCAACGCTGTTTTATTCGTTCAAAAATTCTTGAAACTAAACTCTTCATGAAAGGAAATTTATTTTATAATACTTCTTTGAGTATTGGTGCGTGATTACCATTCGAGAGTACGTAGGTTCAAATCTCCGAACATCAACATCAAATAATAGAAAACAATTCTTCTAATACCGGTCGTCCCTCGGCAGACAATGGAAAACCTCCGGGTGTATTTCTGCCATGAAAAAGCTCTTCATAAAAACTATCTGCCATTCGGAGTCGGCTTAAAACTGTAGGTCCCTCCATTTGCTGAACAACAAGAAGAGACACACCACAAATAGGAGGAGAAGCTCGGCCAAACACCCAAAAAAGGTGTAAGCGCAAATTATTTATTTTTTATTAAGTATACCCGCCCTTATGTAAATCATTCATTTTCTAGATTATAAAAGTTTAAGGTAATTTAAAATAAGTTTCTTGGAAATTAAAAAGATTTTGTTCCAATAATGTTTTATAATAAATTCGCTTTTATTTCTTTCAATTCGATATTTAAAAGTTTTCGGGGTCCCGAGATTGCCTGTATCTGAAAAAATTCGGATTTTCGGGACTAACATCCCTATTTGACAGCGTTTAGCAGCCATATTGGTAAAGCTAAAGCTGTTATATTAGCCCCGAATGCTTATTTATTTTTAATATTTAACCATAGACTTTATGGGCATTGAATTATTTCAAATTTATAATTAATATCAGTACTTTGAGCCTCCAAGGTGCGATGCGCCCAATTTATCGTATTTATGTTTGAGGCGCTTCATAAAAAAGCAACAGACTCCCTAGGAGATTCATCCGGTGCCTCTATAGCATACAGCGAAAATCTCACTGTCTGCTGAATATTTCGATTCGGTGGAATCAACGGCCCTTATTTCTTGGAAGATGTGCAGAAGCTAAGCTATTCTAAAGCTATTTTCTGACAAACTGCATGAAACCTCTGGATGTGCAGACAAACTGCAAGCACTTGAGCTTAACATAATGGATTTTTTCATGAAATTGTTCCCCCATTATCACCCAAAGGGGTCCTTTAGGATGCGTCACCTACAGCAGAGACATTTCCCTGAACTTATATTCTACAGCAGGTAGATAGACTGAATGGTATATCTTCTTTTGTTTTTAAGTTATAAGACACACAAATGTAATGGGTTTAGTGTACGAATTTCATTTTGAGGTACTGTAGGTATTTACGTGTATTAATACACACACCAACCCATGTGAAACTGTTTCATTCCAGCTATCGAAGTTGCGGTGCTGGTAATTTAATAGCGGAACAAATGGCACAATATGTTCCCTACCCCTTTACAAAGGCAAATAAATCTATCGATTGCTGGGAATCATTGAATGAAAATTGCTGACCGTATACAATTAATTTTATTCAAAAGCTAAAAAGAAAATAAAAATATAGTAATAATAATCATATTAGATGATTTCAATTGGAAGCTAAGCATTAAAGTTCTCTATGATATTCAAGGCATATTGTTATTTCGCAACATTTGCACATTTTTTTATTTGTATAACTTAGAAATGGAAAATGGTGAATGCTTGTTTTTTTATTCAAGGCAAATTCCAACTTTGCAATATGACTGCAGCCGCTCAGCGAGCAATTAATTTCAATAGGAATGGAATTTATACATTGTTTTTGAGAATATCGAGAAAACTGCCAGGGCATAATACATATACATATATTTTCTTGGTATCTTTGGGTAGGCAGAGTTCTTATCTCTACACAGTTCATCACAATATATTCTGGTAGATAAGCTGTGATGAGATTCTTACAATGCAACAACACGTCTTCGAAGATAACGATTGAATAGAGGAATTTATTAAATTAGTGTTCTGCAAAGTGTGTCACGAAGGTTCGATGGACCTTCGGTCACAGATATATGTATACATGAGGTCTACGCGGCAGAGGAGCAGGAAATGCATTCAAAATACGTAGGTAAGTCCGGACACTCTTCTCATGTTTTCTGTGGCTAAGATCGTTTTTGCTTGAAATAGTAAATAGTAGATGAGCCCAGAAACCAAGATTTTGGGTAAGAAAACTGATCTGGTGAAAAAACAACGAAAATATATCTATATCGCCCTTGGCTCTTGCTCCATCTAAACTACTAAATTACTGAAATTTTTAAAATGTTCGAAGTAAATATATATAATTTTTTTTCAGATACAAGATCATCGCTTACAACAGTTAGATAACTCTGCGGACGTCCCTCTATCTTCGACTAAACTCCGTTTTAGGTCGGCTTTCATTGAACAGCCAAATTAGCATACGGGGCAAGGAACCCATCACAGGATAGATTTGGTCTAGATTTCATGAAAGAAGGTCTAAGTCACCTCTCGTTTTTTCTAGTATACTGTGGTGGGTACCATCAATGGACACTGCATCTAGGGGACGAATGGACCACTCTATAAATTAATTTTGTCACTGCTCCAAATATGCGAAAGGGGTGGAGTGCGCAAAATATTATCTCTATCTCTCTCTCATTGCCTTGCTCTGGCGAAAATAAGACATAGCTTTTTAAAAAAGAAGGCCATTTGGCCAAGGCGCATCACTATGCTCCCTGCTGCAGCTGCAGCCACCGCAGTGTAAGGAATTTATGTATCTTTAATTTAGATTACAACTTCGCTATTCATGGCAATAAGTCTAATATAAGCAATATGGAGTGCTGCTTAAAAATTCCCATACAATTCTACGTAGGATCTTGAAAGCTTAGTGCGCCTGTTTAATTGTAATACAAACAAAGTCAAATCATTTTCTCTTATCAACAGTTTAATTAGCAAAATTTGTTAAAATTTTAAAGCGAAGAAGGTCATTATTTTTATGGCAGTTTAGGTTGACTTTTCTACTCTTAAATATAATTTCAAATTATATTTGCTGAATATTCTATTTAATTACGTTTACGTTTAAATAATAAATTCTCATTTTTCACACCTTGGATGACCTCAACAGGCAACATTTTTTATTGCCAAATGTCTATGCGATAATTTGGCAATAATAAAATAATTCAAATATGTTCTTATAAACGGATGCAGTATATTTTTCTTATATATTTATATATTATATAAGTACGACTAGAGTTGTTATGCATTTTGGTTGTGCATTATACATAGTACGTATGTTGTCACATTCCCATAATTACGTCACTTTATCGTTTTAACTATTCCCAGTTTTTTTTTCAAGCCAAATTTTTTCTTTAATTTTTTATGCAAATATAGTTTCTTCTACAGAGAAACCTTTATAAATCAAAGCATGAAAATTTGTCTGAAATTCATAAAAATTTAACGAATTTAAAAAAATTTTCATACAAAGTGTAAGTTGGAAGTCGCTCAAGTCGGGTTGATTTGTGACATTTTTTTTTTACATGATGTTGATTCCATATAAAAGACTTATAAAGGGGGTTTTGGCGCCCTGTGGCAGCCATTTTTTTTTTTTGGTGACATCTGTCCAATCTTTTGTTTATTATTCAGTTGTTTATGCCAAATCATCATGGCAAGTTACACGATTGAACAGCACGTTCAAATGATAAAACTTTATTATCAAAATGATTGTTCATTAACGCAAACGATAGGCGCATTGCGCCCATTTTTCGGTAGACGTGGTGGCCCTTCAAATTCGACTCTTCAAAGTTTGGTGGCCAAATTTGAGACGACCGGGTCAGTAAACAATCAGCCAACACCCGTACGTTCAAGGAACGCAAGATCAGCCGAGAACATTGCCGCGGCCCGTGAAAGTGTACAGCAGAACCCGAGGCAGTCTATTCCTCGCCGTGCACAAGAACTTGGCCTTTCGCAGACTTCAACTTGGCGAATTTTGCGTCGGGACCTGGGCCTACACCCGTACAAGATCCAACTGACCCAGGAGCTCAAAGTTGATGACCATAGACAACGCCGGTTGTTCGCTGACTGGGCTTCGAATCGTTTGGAAGAGAACCCCAGTTTTGGGCGAAAAATCATCTTTACTGACGAGGCGCATTTTTGGATGAATGGCTGTGTTAACAAACAAAATTGCCATATGTGGGACGACACCAATCCACACGAGGTTCACCAGGTGATAATGCATCCTCAAAAAGTTACCGTTTGGTGTGGATTTTGGGCCGGCGGCGTCATTGGTCCGTACATTTTTGAAAACGACGTTGGTGAGGCGGTCACCGTCAACAGCGAGCGCTACACAACGATGATAACCAATTTCTATTGGCCCATATGGACCTAGACGACATGTGGTTCCAGCAGGACGGCCATTTTATTCCATTTCAACATCTACCCGCCCTAATTGAAAAACCCTTATATTATATAATACAAGTGTATCAAAATATTCAGAATTCTCAGGAAAGTGGATTAAGCTATATTTTTTTTGTTCTGATATGTTAAAATGGATTCGTGAAAACATTAAAAAAAAATTTACAAAAAAAAACGGTTTCTTCTCGGACCAATCACCCAAAATTTTAAAAATATTATCTATACTGTTTCATATAACTTATAACTACACCGTTCAACCCTGGTTACTCAACATGAACAAGCGCTAATAATTTTAAAAGAGGATGTCTCTTAGAACAACTTTGCCGAAAATACTACTAGTCAAACGGTCGTATTTTTTTCATGGTGTGTTAAAGGTTTAAAATTTTAGGCGAGAATTGAAATGCTTTATCAAACATGTTTGTTTATAAAATTACTTCAATAAAATCGCCAAAGAAATTTTTGGTAGCTCATATTAACCCTCTACTTACTACTTAAATATACATTTGTAATCCTTCCTCAATAAAGTTGTAATGAAAGTTCAATAAAAATGACAGCTAGATAGTTAAGTGTTCCACAGAAATTTTAAGCAGACAGTTTTACTTGGGGGCACCAAAGAGATGAGTACTCGAGAAAGGTTTGTCCAAGCGATCGTTCACACATTTGTTTACATTTCCCAAGAACGTTTTAGGAGCCAACTCATAATAGTAGTTTTTGTTTTGCCTTGTAACACCATTCATCAGGTCGTGTATAGTTAAGCGCGTTCAACTGAAATGGGTTATATCAATTCGACTAGCTTATTTCGTGATGCTGCTTTCTACGTGATTCACTTTGTATTCTTTTGTGTCTAAAAATTTTCAATGATTTCCAATATTTCAATACTTTCAGAACTTTGAATACAAAATATCGTCTCATAAAAATTTCGAACGAACAAAAAAAAATATCAAATTTATTCTTTCAAAAGGTGGTATTTAAGAATTTTTAGGGAACACAAATGCATTTTCGGAAAAATGGGCATTAAAAATATCAGTCCCCATAGTCTTTGCTGACCACATTCGCATCGCGTTTCTGAAACTGTTTTCGATCAAAGACTTGAATTATCGTTTAAACTATAAGGGATGTACAGCTGATGCTTTCTATTACTATTCAATATGAATACTCTACTGAATGGATCTCTATTGCCTATCCTTATGCAAGTATCCTTGTATAAGTACAGTACTGTGTTCAATATAACGAGAGCCTGACGTTTTTCCAAATTTTTACTAATTTTTTTATTAAATGTCTGTTTTACTTTTTTGGAAGTATAGCACATTTTACAACAACAACCATGTAACGCAACACTCCAAACTTTGTACAAAACTCATAAAAATTTAACAAGTACAAAAAAATACATCGAAAGTTCCAATTCCAGAATAAAAAAAAAATCCTGTTATACAACTTTAATACCCATTCAATCTTAAAAAGTGGAAATTTCATTGGCTCAGAATTCTGTTGATTTTTGAGAATTTTTCGAATTGTTCGAAAGTCTTTAATACGGAGGAAATTTCTCAAATTCGTTTGCAAAAAAATTGTAAAAAATCAATAAAACTTTTGAGCGACTTCCAACTTACACTTTATTATACTAAAATTCGATGTACTATAAAACTGCGTACCGAGAAGTTTTCTAAAAGTTATAATTAAAGCGTGAAAATTTGGATGACATTTTTTTCTGAAATTTGTTAAAATTTTGTGAAAGTCGTTCAACGTTTGGAGGCTTTAGTTATATGGCTTATGCTGTAGAATGCAGTATATTTTTATAAAAGCACAAACAAATTAAATAACAAAAAAAAAAAATACTTAGAACTCGGTAATGCCGCGCCCTCCAATTACTTCATTATACGCACATTGCGCATGTATGCCGTTACTTACGTCGCAATATTCAAAATTATTCCACAAAGGTCTCTTCCGTGCCCTACGCCTATTTGGTTGTAGACCAGCAATAAGACCTGACGCATTTACCAGAGATGCTGCCTAGTGGCTCTTCAGGATGATATGCATTTTACCATTTACTACCAGCTAAAGCACTAAACGAGCGTAAAATAACCATAAAATATACAAATTTTCTACTTAGCTATTGACTAATTGATTTTCATGGTCTTTAATTGACACAAATTCATGATGCCCCAATAGTGTGGCAACATTATATATGTATTGATAACTGTGTGTACAATCGTCTGCACGCTTACAAAAGATATTTGTGCATGCATACATATTTACATTTAAAAACATAATACACATACATATATTTTTACATATATCACCGAAACAACATGAATTAATCTAAGCTAACCCAGATCGAAATTGCAGCACCCGAAGTCGCAGAATTGAGTTGTTGCAATATTTTTGGTTCTCTTTTATACTAAAATGGTTGTTGGTTTTCGTTCACAATTCGCGCCGCTGTATTATTTTCCACAATTATTTTTTAATGTTCTCTATTTTGTCTTCATTTTTGTTTTCTTACTGAATTCCAAAACCCCGGCAACGGTAATATCAGCTACAGCTGTTGCCGGCTTCTGTTTTCAGTTTTCCATTTGTCTGGTTAATGTTTTAATTTCGTTTACTTTAGTGACTTTATCTTCAGTGCAGCCACTGTTTGTGGCGGCTCTTGGTTTTTGCGTTTTTTCTTCTCAAGCTATTTTTTAAAGCTACAACAGTTGTTGGTTGTGGTTGTGCGTATGTACCTAGTTGTTGTAGCATTGGTTTTGCGTGGCGTAGCGGCCCCAAAAGCAAAGCGAAAATTATGTGGCATAATTGCTCATTTCGCACTTGTTTTTGTTGCTGCTGTTCTTCTGTATTACTTAGATGCTGTTATAATTGTTGTTGCTGTTGCTGTTCACTGTTGTCGGTGGTAACGCCATTGCCGTGTGAACTTGGCTGTGTCCCGCTTCTTGTTGCGATCGGCGTGTGAATTTGTGAAGTGTCGCACACTAACACATACATATGTACGTACGTGTATGTTTTCTTTTATTTGTGTGGATGTGCGCCTCGGTTGCTTTTGCAAAAATACTGCACATGTTCATGTGTGTGTGCATTGCTCCAGCGAAAGTGCCAACCGGCTGTTGCGTTTTGTGTTTTTTATTTTTCATTGCTTCTATAATTTTGAGGGTATGTTACTTATGTTTGTCATGCAACATGTGTAGGTATGTATTTATGTGTATAGATTTGTTTAAGATTTTTCAAAATTCAATTCACTGAAAGCATTTGACATACCAATAATTAAAATATTGATTTAGTATAGCGGTATACACAATTAAAAGTAAAATATTATGTTTTTTTCAATTTGCTTACTAGCTCGAGCTTTTATACAAAAGTCATTTTGAATTAATCTATTTTTAAATAGTATTCTGGTCGTCGACAGATAATTATAATTAATGGTTTTTCAGGCACAAACAAAAAGTCATCTGAAAAAAGTTTCAAAAAAATAAAAAATTATATATATTTTTATATGCAATGTTTCTTGAAAAGTGCCATAAAAAATTGCAAGAATTTCAGCAAATCTATAGTAATATATTAGTAAGTAATCTTAAAATAAATAATTTTAGTTGGACTCTTTTGGATGTCCGATTTTCACTGCGTTTATGTATGCCACATTTTTGTTTAACGGAGGTAGGAGTTTTCTTTTTTTCTTGTCACACTCCAAACTAGGTAAGGTTAGCATAGATTATATAAGGAAAAGGAATACTTACTATGGCGGAAAAAATTTTCTAGGCGCATAAAAAATATGCGTTCGGTAGCCACAGATGAAATGGATACCTACTTCAAGAACGAAAACTCTGAAACAGTTTAGTTGTTGTCGGTTGTTTCTGCATTTGATTCTCTAAAGGAATTTACAATTTTCATCAATATTCACAGTCTTTTATTTTCCAACCAAATGGAGTAAAATTTTGAGATAAGTTATCAAATTTGCAGCTTCTACCTGCATTTTATCTTCACAAACAACTCCTAAAGTAGATTTTAATCAAGACGCTTTCAGGTTTGTAAGGTATTTTACCATATAACCGGAATTTAGATTAAGAAATATTTTTCAATTTTTTCTTGAAAAGCCGCACTAATATGAAACTATGCAAGCATCGGAAGCGAACTTGCAGCTTATTTAAAATATTTGTTGTTAACTAAAAGTATGCGAAAAAATGTAAAAATAAAATTATGCCAAACTCGGGACTGTGCATAAAAAGAAAGTTAACATTCTTTAACATTTCATTAAATTTCTTTAACAAATGACGTTTACTTTTTTCGTTTTAACTCAAATCGCCGATATAAAAGGTGATCAAATTATAGGTATCGGATTTTAAATTGAAATAAAATAACGAAAATACAAATTGATTGGCCAATATTTATTATTTTTGTTTGGAATCGTTCATGGCATTTATTTTTTAAAAATAATAACTGTCAAAAAAAAAGAGAAAATTTGTTGTTATATTTACGAAAATATTGCTTAGAGAAAAATTGTCTGTGAATTGGGATGCAATAAGTTATCCAATTTTTAAGTACTTATCGGAAGTACTTCCTCCTAGGAACCACGGGAAATATATATACTTATGTATATATACTTATGTATCAAAAAATCGGAAGAAAAACGAAAAACTTATCTTGACATAGGCCATCTCAGACAGTTTTGATTTAATGTCTGTCCGCATTAAAATTGACAAAGGTGCTCATAGCGGCAGTAAAGAGTCTTGTAGAATAAACACGATTCTTAAGAGCATGGAATTAAAGCCACGTTGGCCCTAAAACAAAAATTGTATTAAATACCAAAATGCTCCCTTTGTGAATAGTACATGCTTACATGTATACATTCTTTATCAGACATTTGATCGAGCTACTTTTCGAAATTTAGGTGCTTGTCTTGATGCTGTCTTTCACATGAAGGTACCTATGCTACCGCCGAATGGTAGAAGGCTTTTCTCATGAAAATTTTTTTCATTTCAGTAAAACACTCGGGCCTTGTCCTGTCGAGGAGCAATCGCTGGATCATCTCTACAATTTGATGTTCCCTATCCATAGAAGGCTTCGAGCCAGACTCAATATAACGGTAGCCTCGCACAAAACCATTAGCCTTTAGTGACTGCCAAAAAAATCACAATGGTTCAAAAAGATTTAAATATGTCTTAGAGTATAAGGAAAAATTTGGTATAAGGATGGCTCAACTAAAATGTTACCTCCTAAATTTCTTCTCTGACCAAACAAATGAGAGCGTTTTTTTTCTTTTGCTTTTTTTAATTTTTTTATTTCATATTTACCCGAGCCGCAAATGCTTTGAAAGTTTCCTCAAATGTTTAAAATCGATACCAAAAATACAAAACAAGAAGAAATAGTTGCTCTTTGTTTTTTCAATTTTTTGGGCTTTTTGGGCCCTCTTAAAAAACATATTTTTTTTAAAGGCACATAGCATAATTTCTTTTAATATTTGCACAGGGAAATTAAAAAGAATATTAAATAATGTCGATCTGTAAATATTTTGTACTAACTTAACGGAAAAGTGTTTTTTCCCCTTTGGAATTTAATGGCAATTTTCGAAACATTTGCGGCACGAGTAAATAAATTAATAATTAAATATAGGTGCCTTCTTTGTTTACACATAGAACTAATTTAGAAATTAGAATCAAGAAAAAACATTTTTGTTACCATCGCAGTGGGTATAAAATCTTTGAGCTGACAAGAGCACAGACCTGACCTCGAAATCATTGAAAGTGACCGCCTATGAAGCGAAAAATTCGTAGTGTAGATCAAAAGTCGATAATGTAACTTTAACTACTCATTGAAGAGGAGTTGTTTAGTAAAGTAAACACATGATATGTGGGTGATACACAATTCTATGCCGAGCAGGCTGCAGAATATATATCATAAAGACGTGTGGCGGACATTTTAGCAATAAAGTACTTTCAGCTTCTAGAAAATTTGCGAACTACGTTATAAAACTCTTTTCTTAAATTCTGACTATTATTTATGGTTTTTAAATAAATTAATAAATCTTTAAAATTTAATAGGCCTTGCGGTGTTCAGGATGATTAACATAAAACAATTTGGGTAAACTTGATTTCCTTCGAAAATCATATATTTTTCTACTTTGGCCGCTATTTCGTGCATATGGTAAATGCTTGATTTTTATGAAAATGTATTCCTAATAAGTATATCGGGTGTTTTCTTAAGAGCTTGAAAATTTAAAATGATTATATAAAACAGAAATATTGTTGGAATGAGTTTTTTTATAGTAATCTGGTAGATAATTTCATGGAAATAATTTTTAAATATGATATCTGGCAGAAATCCGCCGTGGGTACGAGTTACATGGTGCATTCAATCAGTCCGGTGTTTGACGACTTTTTCCAATAAATCTAAATGAGCCCAATCGTGAACCCAAAAATGCGATGCAAACGACGGTCATTTTGCTTCAATTCTTGCACGAGCTGTACCTTATAGACACTTAAGCCAAGATCCGACGAACGACTACAAGTTGAGAACGCCGACGAATCGATATTTCGGTGTCTTCTTCAACACTTCGCTCTATGAACTTCGCGTACAGATTTATTTTTTTCAAAGCATATTTTCATAATTTAGAAGCGTTGTTCTGGCGTTAAACGATTCGTGATGACGTGCCAAACTTTACTGAAGAGAATTGTCAATACAGTTTGCCCTTCTCAGCTGTCAAACCATAGTTATCGATATCGATAGTTCTCACACACCCAATATTTGCCAAAAAGACGAGGAAATTCTCAAAATAAAACGTTTAGTCTAAGAAAATATAGGATTGTTCAACGTGCTAAAGATGTCGCAGTGTGCACTTGGAAGATGTTTAGATTGAGTTTTTCCTCTAGTCAGTGCTGTTAGAATCGATTTGAACATATTTTTGAATATTTTACTTTTGCGCTAATATATGAGTACATGTAATATAAATATAAGCATAAATATAAATAATATGCTGCACATACATACATACATTCTTATACATATTATTCGTATTGTTTTATCGATAATTTATTATTTTCTCTCATTTTTTCTTGCAGGTAAGACTTGTTGATGACCATGGCAACAAATACAGTATCTTCTGTATCCAAATACACACATACATACATGCATATCTGCACAATAACAATACGGTGAGGTTACCATCGAGAGAGTTTTCAAAGCTACGTAAGTATCTCCGCGGGAAACTGCATTTCCTTTATAAAAACCTAGTACATACATACATATATATGTATGTAGAAATAACAGCACCTTTGTCCCTGTCTACTAACTCTCCAGTGCTGTAACGATTTCGTCAGAATTTCACTGCTGACTGTGATTTATTTGCCATTTTCATTCCTCGTTTTGTCTGTTTTAGCCTCATTTTACAAGTATTTTTTATTTGCAATTTTTCACTATAGTTTGCATAGTTTCCTACAATTCTTGTGTTTTTATTTTATTTAAATTTTTTTTTGTGTATTTTATTGTTGTCATATTGTATGGCGGCCAATGAACCACATTTCACTATAATCGACATTGCTGGTTCTTGGGTATTGGTCAAATAAATATGTATGGGTATGTGTGTATATATGTAATTATTTTAGGTGAGCTGTTGCTTAACACACACATTCATATTTGTATCTATATGCCCTCAAACATGCATACATACATAGCCATACGTATTTTGGCATCTGTTGCTGCTGGTATACATACGAAAATATATGCCACCACTTTTCCATTGTATCACGGCCGCTTGCTCTTCGCATAATTATGGCCACGTGCGCCAGCCCGGCTCAACTTTTGATGCGGCAACAATTAAAGTAAACCCGCTGCAACGACAACAACAATTATTAAAGTGACTAACACCAACTTCATAGGTGATTTTGTAGTGGTTGTTGTAGTGTTGGCCGGACAAAGTTAATAACAACAAAATGCAATTAAATTTAAGTTCCGCCGCTTAGAGAGCATTAAAAATGATTTAGTGACTGCTGTGGCGTTTGAGTTGAAGTGTCGTGTAGCGGAATTGGTTAACGCGGGTGTTGGCCAAGTTGCATATGTGAATTTCGAAAAAGAAAAATAAAAACAACAAAGGGGAATACTTGTATACTATACTTGTACATGCACCTTTGTACTCACATATTTAAGCAACTTTATTGTTTTATAATATTTGCAATATTTCTTTTGGGTGTGCAGTTTCCTTAGAGCCTTTCAATTTGAGTAGATGCTTGGAAGCCTTTCATATAGAGGAAAATGCTCAACAGAGTATACAAAAAGAAATTGTCAAAAATTAACGCAATTTTTGAGGCACTTCAAGCTTACACTTTGTTATACTAGAATTGAATGCGCTATAAAACTGCATATCCAGAAGTTTGCTGACAATTCTGATAAAAAATTAAAAAAACTTAATGGCAATTATTTGAAATTTTGTAAAATTGTTGTGAATTTTTACAAAGTTTGGAAGTTTGATTTATAAGGTTTTTGTTATAGAATGAAGTATATTTTTATAAAAAATTAACGAAAAAAGATTTCATAAAAAATATTGCGAAGTTTGCAAAAAAAAAACAATAAAGTGGCTTAATTATGTGAGCACTAGTGTATGCACATTTGTATACACTTTCTTACCATCACATTACCACAACTGTAGAAAATACATTACTTTGCATCTATGTATGTATGAATACAAATGTATATACAGTCGCTCAGAGCATAAATCTATTGGTGAGAGGCTGTCTCGCTTGCCCATTTTTCCATACAATTCTCCCTGGGCTTGATTTTTTCTACAATAATATTAACCGATGTTCGTAACAAAAAATTATTCTAAGCTTAAATTTTATTTAGAGTCACTGTTTTAATGACACTCTAATGCCCACTTGTGGCCCTTTGCTCCTCCCTGGAGCCATAGGAAACAATACTAATAATGCCCTCTTAGCCAGCAACACTCTCCACTTTCCGTCAGCAATTTAATCAGTTTAACGTAATTGTTGGTTATTCCACGAAAACTCTACAAACATTAATGGCTACCTAAAAAAGGGCATAACAAAGTGTTAAATATATGTAGTTAAAGCGATGCCGACACATACACACACATAGAAATGGATGCCTTTACATACCTACATTTAAAAAAATACTTATATTTAGACAGAAAGGTATTTCGCTGAAAAATTTTACGTTTCGTTGCACATTAGCAGAACTTTCAGCAAATATGTAATTAAACTCATAAAATTAAAAGAGAGGGGGTATTGGTTTAGTTAAGCAAACCAACCAAGCAACCACATGCAGAATACTTATGCTTTTGCAGGAAGCGCTAATCTAGTATAGAAACATTCTGCTCCAGGCACAGGGATTTTATAAAAGAAATTCTACTAGTTCCCAATCAACTAGAATACAACCACTAATAAAATTATGAATTTGTTAGCAAATTTGTTGATTTTTTTTAGATAAGTAAGTTTAAGACTCGTCTAAGGAAGCACCAAGGCATCGCGATGAGAAGAGGATTATGAAGAAGTATATTCAGATTAATACATTTGCTTTGAAACCCCTATCAAAGTCTGTCAAATAAAGTCAACAATTAATTGATATTCGCATGAAATTTGTTTACTTTATATGACCTCTCGCTCGCATCACAAGCCAGCAAAAGATGAATGGAGTTATATTAGGTCTGTTCATGAAGCAAATAATTTGTAACAATTCTAAATGACATGCTAAATGGAACAAATTATTGGGGAACAAATTATCATGGGATGCTGAAGCTCATAATTTTGCATTTTATTTCCTTTTTTTTTTGTTAATTTAATTTAATACGAGGTAGCTCAACTGAAAATTTTTAATTTTTGTAGTTTTTCTGCCAACAATTTGATCAACTGTTCGCAAAACTTACAAATTGTTACTGGTTTTGCGTTCATGTACTTTCTTTGATACTTTTCTCTTTGAGGGCGGTTTCTCGGTAATTTTGACATGAACATACCTTTTGTCACACCAGCTCAATTTAAAGTTTAAAAGTTATGTTATCGTACCTGAAAGAAGTTCAATTTAATTTTTAGAGCAAACAAATTTCGTATACACTTTTAGTACTAAATAAAATATTTCAAAATATTGGATTGGAATGGATGTTGTTTTTTACTTTAACTGGTGTAAACTGGTTATTTTAGCAACAAATTGGACTAGTACGAACTGGTATTTTGCTGATCATGGCCGGCCAATTGGCATTTTGTAGGGCATCGTCGTGTTAAGGGGTTACATGGGTTTCGTTGGTTCAAAAAATCGATTTATTTTTGTTTTGGCTTATTAATTTCTACAACATCTCAGGAATATTATCCTAAATTTTCAAGTCGATCTGAATAATAAATTCGGAGATACAGCCTTTGGAAGGTGTGCGCTCCAAGCCACCTTTATTGTTACTCAAAACTTTAAACGTGTTTTTCTCGGAACCGTGTTTTCAAAGTCGGTTGTCAAATGTTCTCGAAAACTACTCAACCGATTTTGATGAAATTTTACACAGGTGCTCGAGATACAACTTACTCGTGCTTGAACGAAGAATTTGGTTTTATTTGTCAATTACAACTAATTAAAAAAAAAAACCAAATGTCAAGCAAATTTGACCGAAATTTTCATTTTTTTGCAAAAATGTCTGCCAAAATTCCAATTTTTACTTTTTTTTCTTTACTTCGTTCAAGCACGAGTTTATGGTCTTAACTAAAGCACTTATTTTTGTTTTTTCATTTTTGATGAGCCTGTCAGGAGTTATGCTGACAACGCGGACGCACCTTTTTTTCGAGGGGTCACGTCGAGGGAAATGACGTCACAATGGAGGAGTTTTAATTTCTTTTTTTTTAATTTCAGAAATTATTCTTTAAATATGTATCTATAAAACAGAAAAAAGTTTGAATTAAATAAATAATTTTTTACATAGAAAAACAAAATATTGAAAATAGGCCTTTTTTTACCCGACGAAACCCATGTAACCCCTTAAATGGAAAACAGTAGAATGCGAATAGAAAAGTGAATTGGTGGTATTTTAGTTCAGAACTAGTATTTTGCCCTGCAGGGCTATACTGGTAACCATACACTTATGAAAAGCTCATACGAAAGCTTTCATAAATACCCTGTAGGACAATTAACTATAATGCGCAAAAAACTTTTTCAGCTTGTACTCTGTGGTTAATCTACGTTAAAGAAAAATATTTTTTATAAAATTTGTTATAAAAAACTACTACTACAACTTTTTTAATTGCACTTAAGAATAGTCATTTGCACTTCAGAGATCGCAAATATATTTCAGAATAGACAATTGAATTGCAGAAAGCGTTTAATGTACACATTTGAGATTAGTCACTCGAACTTAATAGTCTGTTTTGGCTTATTTCTAGCATTTAAAATGAAATAAGAACTTTCGTGGTTACAGAGACGTGTGACTTTTTTGAAAAATATTTCTGTTAACGTTTTAAGCCGCTATATCCCTCTATATGAGCATGTTTAGCACTTTTCCGCAAAAGAGACAAAAACATAAATCTGTTAAAGAGTTAGAGGGTTAAATTGTTCCTCGTTGTTTTTTCTGCAGTACTACTCAACATATCACATATCTAAAATGCAAGGTTGACATAGTTTCCTGTGGCGATTTATTACAAAATTGTGCCTTTTTTGCCCTTTGCCTGATTTAATTGTCAGAACATTGTAATTTTTTGTTGCTTTGTTTTGAACAGTGTTATCTAGATTTTATTAAATAAAAATACGTTTTTACTTTTACTTAGAGAGGTATAGTAAATTGAAAAATTCGAAGGCGTTTTTCTCGACAATTTGATTTTTTAGGTAACTCTACACTCTTGCAAAAAATGCGTGTTATGTACATTAGATATTTTTTCAAATGCTTTTTACGTATTCTAAATTATATGTGATATTCTATGGAATGTATCTAACACCGAGGCGAAACCATACAAGCTGATATCGATTCTAAAAATACATAAATTTGGTAAAAGAAATACAAATGCTCTCATTTTGGCACTCAGGCATCAATCAGCTGGTGAAACATTACCATCTTATCTAACCCATTCCGAAGACCAATTGACAATATTAAGATATACATGTCTATATATATTTTTAACGCTTACGGAGGTTCTTTTAAAAAAGTTATAGTATGTAGATTTGAAGCCGTATGAATCCTAGTTGCTTTAAAGATAGTTTGATAATTAATTTCCTTTTAGAACTTTGTGTACTGGGCGGCCGTAGGTAGTCAACTTTCGGCCATATTATAACTAAGATACTTCTAAAGTACTGTCGCTTTAAGTCAGTTTGGAATTTTCTTCAATAAAGACAAATTTTCCATTTTTAATCAAATAATATTTCAGCGTATTTCTAAGTCCGTGTATAGTTTGTAGGTAGAACCGCCTTCTGAACTACATACATATGTACATATATTTTTAATACGATCAGTGCCTCGGGGTACAGCAAGTAGTAGCTTCGTTCTATGATGTATCCAATCATTAAGTGACTGTCTGGACAGAAACTAGTTATTCTTCTTCATCGGAAGATGGCAAGTGGGTGATTCTGATGACATAAGGTGTCACAGGACCAGAATGAAGTGCCATTGTTTATTACAGATCAATCGATCGCCTTATAAGTGGAGACCAAATGAGATGAGACTATAGGATGTGGATCTTTGGCTAGTTGAGGTTGATACGCCTTTAGGTTTGTTTCAAAAAACACAATTAACATTTGCCATTAGTGGGTAATCATCAAGTCAGATGGAATACGGAGAGTGACAGATAGTAACTATTTATTTTAATAATTATCTCGTTTTAAATTCGTCTGATTTAATGACCTTTACCTGAAATAACATGCCGCACATGATCCTGACGATCCCTTGCACCTATTTGATGTTCTTACTAAGTGAGACATTATTGACAGTGTCAACGGTTGCTCTTGGAGATCAAACATGGATCAAAGCGTTCATTCATTGAGCTGACTGGCTGGCAGTTATGTAGCTAAATGTACATATTTCAACCTATTGTTACCATTAATTAGAAGAGGCGAATGAAATCCACATCTCAGATTGTTACTAATAAGCTTTAACTCAACGCTAATAAGCTAAGTAAAACGGTTTGATGACGATGGGAACAATGTCGTCATTGTACGAAAATTTATTGACGAAAATAGGCCCAGCGAACTAGTCTGAATTCATGAAATGGGTACAATAGATCTCTCGGGGCTCAGTGCTAAATCTCCCCATAATAATATAATACCATCAACGTTGTTGTAACATATGTACATATATTTCCGGTTCAGATCCCCTTTTATTGCAGATTTCCGCCAGAGATGCTCAAATGTTAATTTTTCAGTAACAAGATGTGCGCAGGCGCAGAGTTTCAAAGCAATTTTGTCACTTAAAGCATATTTGCAGTTTCCAAATAGTCTGGTCAATTTCACTTCCAACTTTTTAGTGGGAATTTTCATACCCATATGGGCTTATATACATACTACATACATACATATGTACGTAAAAAAAAATATTTAAATTTTTTAGTTTGTGCTTTTTTTTCGTTTCAACCAAAAAGCCGCAACAAAGCGTGGCGTGTGTTAAGAGGTGACGATAACAATCCATTGACACTTTTGCGGTCGCATCGACGGCTTATGAATACGTTCATATGTATGTATGTACAAAAGTATTTTTTGTTATTTACAGAGACATTACAAAGGCATTCATTTTTCAATATTTTTGGTCAAATCGGTCTGTCTCTCCTAAACTTTCTAGCATTGTGCCACCCGCTCGCGTTTGCTTTGCTTTGCTTCAGTTTATTTGCTGTCAATAAGTGTGTTTATTTGTTCGTTTAAATAAATATACATACATATTTACACATACACATACATATGCATTCAAGCACATTTTCAAGTCAATTCACACCACTCAAACAATTTAATACTCAGAAATCTTAAAAGATCTGCTTTAAGCATCCGCACCCAATGTATGCCATATGGTTGCATGTTGCATTGCACGTGTAGACAGTGAACACAATGGCAACTGAAGCCAGCTGTTATTATGGGCAACATTTTTTGGTGGCATTTATGTACATGGCTTGAGGAGAATTTTAATCATTTTAGAATTATTCTAGCATATTCAGATCTACGCAAAGGATTAAACTCAATTCGGAGTTGTTTAAAGGATATTAAAAAAATGTCTGTTAATTTTTCAGAATTAAAAAAACTAAACCACTATATGGACGATTTTGATAAAAACTCTATAATTGACAATTTAAGAGCAAATATTTGGCGAGTTATTAGCGAGATAAAGCTCGTAATGCTGAAAAACATTTTATAAATTTGGACCGACAGTATATTGAGGACCATTCGCAGATGCAGCAGAGATAGCCAGACGTCCGAAATTATTTATAATTTCTAAATACTAATATAACTGGGACTTAAACCCTTTATTTGGTGCCTGACCGAGCTCCTCCTTCGATTTCTGATGTGCGTCCTGATCCACAAATGAAGGCACTTACAATTTTACACTACCTCCGAACGGGAGGTAGTTTTTATGCGGAAACACACTCGTAGGTTTGCCATTGCTCGCCGAGGAGTGACTGCTATTAGAAAAAACTCTTTCTGTAATTTGGAGTTTCATGCCCGGAGTTTCGAGCTTGTGACTTCGGAATGATAGTAACGCACTAACTCATTCGGCTACGGCTATTATACCATTATACTTATAGAATAATAGGATAGAATAGGTCTGCACTGCTACCGAAACGTCTTTTGTGCCTTTTACTCATCACAATACCTCGTCCAAACACAGTTCCCTAATTACACCTAAGATGGTGCTAGGCTAGGCGGATTGTGTGAGAATATCTTCTGCCCATGAAAGGCGGGGATATCGATTCCTTGTTGCATTTTCCGGGGATTGATCGCAAAAACCACATGAGTCGGTGGACCCTAACCTCAGCCTATGCAGATGACAGCGTAATCTGCAGTGGCCTTTAGGAATGACAGAGAGCAATCTCAGTTTGTCCGTAGGGAGGTTTATGACATACCTGAATCACTTTTGATTGTAAACTCTCAATCACGACTTAGCCTGATGTAGCCCCTTTGTTTGGTGATCGTTTAGATCTCCTATCCTTAGCTCTTCGCCTTTAAGCTGTTGCTTGATGGTATGTTGTCCCAAAGCAAGGAATGGTGTAGCCGCAGCCTTTCTAGCCAATGCATTAGTCGCATCATTTACAGGTATCTCATATGTGCGAGAACCCTTATGAGCCCGATACGAATGCAATTCTAATAAATTGAGATTCGCCATCAATCAAGCGGTACATGAGAGCTGCATGCCTGATTCTTTTGTGACCATAATCGTCTGGTATACTTGCCCTAAGGGAAATAGAACAGTTTCATACAATCAAATAAAGTACTTTAATTGCCTCTGAATTTGAACACTGTGCAACCGCCGTTGTCAATCAAATTCAAATCGATTTAATGTTGCTTTGTAGGTGCCCGTGCATACACATACAATGGCACTTAATTATTATATGCTTGCAGTTTATGTAGATTTACCCAGAACGTTTTTGAGGGAGTGGTCTTTTGTTGTAAATTTGAATTTGCACGCTATCATGAACGCACAAGGCCAAACAAACGCCAACAAAGACATTGTAACAACAATAACAACGAGAATAATAAATAATGATTGGCGGCAAAAGCGCAAAAAGCAAAAACAAATTAAAAATAACAGGCAAATTAAAAAAAGTTAAAGAGAATAGCAATGGAAAGCAACGCAAAAATTAGCGAAACCAGAAATCGTGTAAAAGAAAATAGAAAAAAAATAGTAATAATAAAAGTTATGGTTAAAATGTATGACATTAAAGAAAGGTTAACGCTTCAGGCCAAAATACGATCAATCAAATATGCCGGAGCGCTAATACGCAAAGCAACTCCATCGACCAGCGCTGCACAAGCTTTTGCCTTAATGAATGAGTTCAAAACTTTCCAAGTCAAGAGCCGCCGAACAGCAACCGCAAAAGTATTCATTAAGCGGTCAGCCGACGACAGCTTCTTAGCCAAAGCGACAGCTGATCGAGAGTTGACTTAACTGATCGCGCGCATAGCAAAAGCTGTAAAGAGTAGCAGCAGTTGGTGATCATCGAAAAGAGTAGCTATTTATGATTTTCAATGATCGCCAGCAAAGGATGTTGTGCATGTGTTTATGCAGGTACAGTAGTTGGAGCAACACAAAAATAATGTTGGCCATAACAAATAGTTTAGTGTTGTTGGCATGAAACTGGTATTGATGCAACATAGATTTCATACTCGTGGATGCTGCTTGCCTCTTTCTTGTCCGCCGGTAATGACCGGAAGCTATTAATACACCACATTTGTTATGACTTTCAAAGTACTAACCCAGTGTATGCGCATGCGTGATTGTTTGTGAGCTATCTTACATGCATATATGTACTTATTACATACGTATGCATGTATAGGAGTATAACTACTCTCATTCAATCCATACACATGCGAGGCATTTTGTTGACTGGCATTCCTCTTTTCCAAGCACTTTCTTCGGAAAGGAAACTGTGTAGATATGTATTGCTTGTGTGTTCAATGCATACACGAATATATTTCTATACATATGTATATATGTATATATATACAACCACGTTAAAACCTTTTCTAGAGCTATGTCAGCTCATAAAATTTTGTAGCCTTTCTTCACCTGTTGTTCTTGCTTTCTTTTGTGTTTCCCAATTGTTTTCGTTAGTTTTTAAATTTTTCTTTTTAGAAGAAATCTAAAACATAAGAAAACATTTACTTAGAAACAGACTTCTTTAACCCGAAAAAAAGAAAAAAAAATACGAATCACGAAATATGATTATTATGTACGCAACACAGGCCAAAGGTAATCGAAGCGAAAGATTAAGCAAGAATTCTGAAAGTGTTGATAAGCGCGTTTTCAGTGCGTGATTGCTGTTATTAGAAACAGAGACATACTTAGTCTTAAAAAATAAACATCGAGCAACAACAAAACTAGAAATTAGACTAGTCAAGTGAATATTGCTTAACCCTCCGTTGGGCACCCTATTAAAGCTAACGACTTGAGCTTCCAGGTAGCTACGTAAAATTTAATTTTCTATCGATTTATGGATATAAACTTTTAAAAAGAATCCTCGAACAGGACGAAAAAAGGCCAGATCCGGGTGCCCAACTGAAGGTTTTCGAAAACCTGTCCAACGGAGGGTTAAACGTTCGACAAAAACGTGTCTGCTGCTCCATCATATATACATAGTAGCCACAAGTAGAGGCTCTTTTCTGGGAGTTATAGATTATAAATTTAAATACAAGAGCGATTCCATGTCAAGTGATTCAAATATTCTGTACATAGTCTCCATTTTTCGCAAAATGGATTAATTTGCAGACTTGACTATAATAGGAAGTAAACTGCAAAAACGTAATATTTTTAATTTATTTTTATTTACTATTTATTCAATTCTGAAAATTTTTGTATGGAGTTTTTGAGGTAAAATATCCTCGATTCTATTTAACATTTTTATATTTTTTTTCTTGTAAGCACATTTCATTTTATTTTTAAAGATTTGGAAATTTTTTAGTGACAATTTGAATTTTTTTAAGTACGTACCCTAGCGCTTCGCTAGAGCAAAGTTTTGCACTGATTTTTCACTGGTTTGCTGTAAGTATTTGCATATAACTCAAAGAGTTAATGGAACCTAACTATAAGACGCCCAGGAATTGCTGACTAAAGTCTTAGCTATTAACGAGAAAAAGTAAGAAAAAAGTCTGAGGTGGAATCTCGTTCATAAATTACAAAAAACAAGCATTTTCCCCAAAAATGTTGAACAAAATAAGGAAATTTTTTCCAGAAAAAATGTTTGAGGAAATAATTTTTATTCTAAGAAATAAAACAAATATTAACAAAAACTTTGAAAAGGACCTTAAAATTTCTCATAGGTTAATTTTTATCATAAGAAATAAAACAAAAACTAATAAAAACTTTAAAAACAACCGAAAATATTTGACCTTAAAAAACTGCATACAAATTTACAAACTTTTCAACATTAAATAAATCTTAAAAGTATTAACTAAAAAAAAAGTTGATTATACTTTTTCTTATACTCAAATCTACAAATAAATCGAATTTGAGAAAAATACTTGAATCAGAATTTACTGAAAAAATATACACAGAAAATCAGAATTTTTTAAGGGTCGATTGCAGTACTTTCATTAAGTTCATTAGTGCATGACGTTATTAATTTGTTGCATTTTTTGTATTGCAACTCGATAAGTGCATTATTTGCCATAGCACATACCACCAAATGTGCTGAGCGTTCTTTGTCTAAGGTGCCAGGAGAATCTAGTTTTCTCAAAAACAAATATTTTGTAAACGGTTCTTGCGGGCCTCAAAGTGTCCACTCTCTATTGTGGATGTGCTTAGCAGGCATTGTACTATTTTGATCTGTAAAAAAGCTGAAGTTGTAAAGGAAATTGCTCTTGCGAATGTTTCAGTGCCCATGTTGACCAGAGAAACCAGAGCGAAGAAAACTTTAGTCTTTATTCGAAGCTCTGCTTCAACATAAACAACATTACGGGAAACTTATTTAATAGGACTATGAATAAGTTCGTGCGGTGTTTTTCGAAATTTGAATTTCGGATCATTCCCATGGCTTTTAAACGTTTGGAAATGGTTGATTGATCAACTCCCAAAGTTTTTGCAACCTCTTCTTGCGTTTGAGCCGGATCTTGATCGAGCAATTCCTCCAATTCGGTATCCATGAACTTTGGCGGCGCGGCCAAAATCACCACTTTTAAAGCGTGCAAACCACTTCTGGCACGTTCGCTCAGCTAGAGCATGCTCACCATAAACTTCCACCAAGATACGATGACTTTCGGCTGCTTTTTTCTTCATATTAAAGAATTCCCCGCAAAAACACATTATTTGGCACGAAATTCGACATTTTCAAGTGTGGTAAAAATATTGTTGTTTACGCTTCAAATAAAAAACTTATACTGACGTTTGTGCCTTACAACAGTAGCTCTCCAATGAATGTTTGGAAATGTGGATCGATGGAATAATAATCAAGTTACGCCATCTGTTGTAAAACCGCACGAACTTATATTACAATTTTCTCTGATATTATCGCACCTCTTATCACAGCTGCGCAACATAAATGCACCCTTGAGCTTCACTTTGAGTAGCCCCTTTTGCAAAAGATATCGGGAAGAAGAAGTGGAATCATATCGGCGTCTACTTCTTAGCTCTGCTGTTTTTGTTTGAATTATATTTAAGAATATTGGTTACCCGTTGTTTGGATATGCCTACGGAAATATCAGGAGTGAATATTTAGCGGCTGTTTTACCATTAACATGAACGATCACCATTTGGTGATTTCGACCTTGCTTACCCTTATTTTCATTTTCCCTCTTTGACAGCTGCCGTCTTGTTATGGGAAAACCGTATTCATGCCCTCATAGGTCACTATCCCGTCATAGTTGCTGCAGTTCTATATAACTCAGCCCCTGGTCTATGTAGCAGATCTATTGTCTTCGTTTTGCAGTAGGCATAAACGAAAGTTGTCTAAACCAAACGTGTCTATTTTACACTTTTGTATATCCGACCACCTCTTCCTCGGCAAACTAAAAAGAGTGCAATGATATTCTTCTTTGGATCATATCGTAAGGGCAAGGCAGTTATACCGCTGCGTTTTTATCCAGAAGGGCTTTAGCTAAACCATCCCATCTCATATTTTTCCGAATTCAAAAAATGTCCGAATGTTCAGTTTAATGAGCTTAGCTCAACTTTTTCATATTGGTATTTTGAAAAACTGGCATCGGATTTTTTTAATACATTTTTATGAGCTTCGTTCAATGGTCGTTTATAATTTGATATTCCATCGTAAGGAGTGGTGAATGAGAGCCTAAAGTAATAAATTTTGAACGATAGTAATAATAGTTATACCCAAGAAGCGCCCGATCTCCCGCTCAACCGACTTGAGGGGCACATTTTTGTTTGGCGCCGGATCAAGAAATTCAAGAGCGTGTTAAGCGTCGAGTTCTAAAAAAGTGCAGCTACAGAAAGAATTCATCAGGTTTACCATCGTCAGTCATTTATTGACGGAGCATAGTGTATTTTATTCTAAATGGTGAAAAACCAATTTGATATATCAGAGGTGATGCTGAAATGAGAGTTAAAATTTTCGCATAAGGATCAAAATAGTTCATAAATTATTTTACTTGGTTTTAAAAAATTAAAAAAGGAGCTCTAAGGTGATTTGATACTCGAGAGGGAATATTAAGGTATAACTTCCATCAGCGAAGTGGTCTAGAAATCAAGGGGGCGTTTCCACGACAGTCGGTTCTACGTTACCGAAACGCCCCGGACTTATATCCGGTCAAGGACTGGCACTCCAGCAGCATTCCCCGTATGTAAGTAAGTATGGCGAAGGGAAGAGAGAGATGATATATCGAGTCTAATTGAAAAAGAAAAGCGAAAACTGTTTCTGAATAGAATCTAGCCTATCTGTACAAGTTTCGAATTGAGCGTTCCAGACTCTTGAATCATATTCTTGTTGCACCCTTACTAAACGTGTAAACAGTGCTTTTGTAACATACGGAATACCATAGTTGTCGCTGCTGACCGTTGATCTTCACCGTAGACTGAGTGAAGTGCTCTGTGAACTTTTTTTACTAGAAATGCAATTCGAATCAGCGACTTTGCATTAAGAGTTATCAAAGAATACTAAATAAAAAGTGGCTTGCCCCGTTAAATTATCTGTCATACCAATTTTAGCTCCCTGATGTAATGAGACTTTAAAAAGGCTCATTTACGTACAGGCCTAACTTAAGAGTCGTTCTATTAGCCGGTATTCTTAGCTGGGCACACGCATATTTAGAGCTTCGGCTTATCAAATTATCAGTACTTATTTATTATTTTGTATATATATTTTATTTTTAGCATCTACGCATCAATAGTATATTTGATGATTTTTTAATATTCCTAAATGATGATACACATTCATATTGTATTTGTATACTGATTATTTTAATTGGATGCACGAACATATTTTTATATATTTTCGTTGAACAAAAAAACAACCCCCAAACTGTACTCGTAACAATGGGACTTGTTTTTTAGAGCAACGTAAAAATGATAATGCAAATATAAAGGGGAAAATGTCAAAATTGAACTTTTTCATGAAATTACAAACATGCAAGCGATTTGAGTGGAAGTCATTAAAATCATTAAAAAATCATAAATATCAATCCCTTGACCATAAAATACTGTCATATATATGGGCATATTCAGCTTGGCTTATCTACAAATGTAATGGAAAATAACTTGATGGCTTTCCAATATTACATTTTTTTGTTACATCAAATGCTGTTTTTAAAGAATTTTTTTTTTCTTCGTTTATTATATACAAAGTTAAGTTGATATTTAAAATATTTATTGTTTTCATAAGTCTTCCGGAAATTTTTATGAGTTCTATTTTTTGTTTATAGCTTTTTCTGATAACAAAAAAAGGTCATAAACCTCTAAAAAATTAAATTTTATAATTTTCGTCAGGATGTCATGCCATAATGAGGACTACCGACTCTTCGGATTTAATGATGTTTGACGTAGCTTTAAAGAATTTGTTTTGTTGGAATGCAGCTTTTATTAAAGCTCGTATTTATGCTTCTTGGTGATACTAATCAAAATATGCACCATGAGAAGTTGAAACTTTCTGACACCTTTCTGTCAAATAGCGGATTTTTTCTCTAAGGAAGTGATCCAATTATCAGCTGCAATTTTCATATTTATTTTAATTTAAAATAGTCAACGTGCATTTTAGTAAGAATTGACTGCAACAACCAAAATAAATAGTAATCTGAAGGATCTGTATCTAGTGAATATGGCGGGTGTTGCAAGAATAATTAATTCCTGGTCTCGCAAGCTTTTTTTGCCATCAGCAAAGCAATATTCCGTTTGTTTGTTCTCGAAGCCTCGCTTCAAGAGTATTAATTTTCACCGTTAGACATCGACAGTACTGGTTTGAGATGGCTTCAGCAACTTATACCACACCTTTTATATCCCACCAGAGGCAGAACATAATTTATTTGTTTATTATTTTTTATTTTATAGCCAGTGAATACACTGCAGCAGAATTCTTATAGACTTAGTAGAACATTTTTCAAAATTATAAACAATAATTGAAATAAAAAAACTACTAGGCGGCCGCCGTACTCGAATGGTTTGGTGACTACCATGCGGAATTCAGAGAGAACGTAACTTCGAATCTCGGTGAAAGACCAAAATGAAGAAAAAGTTGTTTCTAATAGCTGCCGTTCGTAGTCGGCTTAAAACTGCAGGTCTCTCCATTTGTAGAACATCAATACGCATACCACAAGTAGGAGGGGAAGCTCGGCCAAACACCCAAAAAGGGTGTGCGCGCCAATTAAATCATCAGAAAATTCGTAAAATCTGTTCAACTTAATTAATTTGTTACAATGAAGATCACCTTTTTTTCACTTATGATTCTCGTAGTGTAAGACATCCTAGCCTTCAGTTTCTCTGTTGTACTCCAGGCGTGATGTAAAATTTCCCGCAATTTTTTTGTACAAAATCTTGCATTTTCAATAGGCTAAGAGAACAACATCTCTTAAAACTTTAAGAATCGCGCAGTTGCATTTTTTTCAGTAGAAAGTAACTGTCTCAGCTACTGAGTACGATAGCTGCTTTTCTTTGGGATCGTCTTAGAGGTTGTGAAAAATTGATTTTCACTAGGATTTCGATTTGGTGTTCATAAGATTCCTAGTCATTTTATTAAGTATTTTTGATTAAAAAATATATCTTAAGGTTTTTAACCATTGTTCACTTAAGAAAAACGTATTTGCGACGATTTCTATCGAGGTGTCCATAGTCATGAACGATATTTATTGTTTTGAATCTATTGTAAATGGTTGAAGATTAGCTACTTATAGTTTGAGAGCTAGCGCAAAATTCTTTCTTTGAAGTACGAGTTAGCGAAGGCACCTCGCTGCTACAGTGGCTCGCAAATCGTAGGCTGATCAACTCCAAAGCATATGAATGTGCCATTGCTGTACTGCGACTCTTAAAACATAAACTGATCAACCAAAGAACGAAGAAATGAATTAAGAGCGTAAATTGCTTGAATTTTCCCGTTATTTTTTACAACCCGGTTATTCAACATAGAGATATTTAATTTACAGGGGCTCCCAAAGCGTAAACTCTCAATCTAAGAACGTAAATGAATTGAAAGCATGAATTGATTTGCTTTTCCCCCATTATTTTTTTACAACACTGAATTATTCACCATAGAGATATTTAATTTGCGATTACAGTGGCTCTCAAAACAGGCTGATCAACCAAATAACGGGAATGAATCAAAGAGCGTAAATTGATATGGTTTTCTCCGTCATTTTTTTTTTACAACACAAAATTACTCAACATAGGTATATTTATTTTACTTTTCCAGCGGCTCTCAAAACATAAACTGATCGACCCCAAAGAACGCAAATCGATCGTCTGCTCCCAGTTTTCTTTCAGACAAAGATATGCAAAATTATTTTTTCAACACAAGGGAAGTAAATTAAATACTCTTTTTTCTGAAAGTTTTAAAAAATGAAATTTACACTTTTACAATTCCAATTATATTTATTCAATTTCTGTCTTAAGTATACAGACTTCTTGTTCAGACTAGCCGCAAATTCTCCTTGTTTGAATTAAGGGGTAACACCACTGTACACGCGTAAAATAAACACGATTTTTAAAGAATTTTTTTGTATAGAAGAAAAGGGGAAACAATCACTCTGATTTGGGAAGTTATTACTTATATACTAAAATACAAAACTACAAAGTTTGATCGAAAAATTTTACAAAATGGCGGCATTGGAGACATTTTTGTAATGTGGTTTCTCTTGAAGGAGCTCCGCGGCACGCAGCACAGAGGGTGCAAATTTTAATCTGGAACAAAGAAACATTTTTTTTCTTAATCTAGATAAGAATAGCTAGAGAAACACGTAGGGGATTTAAAAAATATTTATTTTTGTGGAATTAGCAAGCATTTGAAGGAAAAAACTCTATTTTGGACTAAAAAAACGGCACTTAAATAATTATAACAATCGTTTAAATTAATCTATCGAAAATCCCCTACGCTCTTCTCTTGAGAAGGTTATTATACAGACGTAGTGAAAAACCTGATTAAAAATATTTAAAATTGTTTGAGTTATGCTGCGTGCCAATTTCAGAAAACGTGTTTTGAGAAAAACGCGTTTAAAGTTGGGAAATTTGGAGAAGTCGTTAGGTAGCAGTCACTAACGCTTGGTTAAAAGCTTAAAATATTTATGAAATAGACTTCGGTAACGTATAAAACTTTTTGTTCCGTATTTTAAAAGGTTCAAAGAATTTTTTAAGCTTATAAAAAAAAATCAATTTTTGGAAATTTCTACAGTGGTGTTACCCCTTAATGGAGTTTCACATTAGCGGAAGATCGCATTCCAAATAATTTATTTCCTATTAAGGCGGTTCGTGTCGCTGCTAAGTTTGCAATTAAAGAATAATCGCGTATGCCCGTTGTATTTAATTATTTTATTTAATTGTTTATGAAACGCGCAACCAAAAGTTTTGTATAGGGTTTGAACTTACGAATACGAAATACTAGTAATACCATAGAGTAAGTATAAGGTTGATGTATTTGGAATTAGCAGAGGGTCTCAGTAGGATATAAAATATGAATAATCTTCAAGTCGCGAAGGTATATACTATATAACCGACAGTAGGAAAGTGCTGAGTAGTCCACAATGATCATACTTATATATTAATATAGAGTTTGTCTATTGCACTATGGATGTGGTTATTCCAAGTCAGCGTTGTGTTAAAAAATATTCCTAAGTTCTTTGCAGTAGTATTTATTTAATTTTTAATAAATATTTACACCTATCCTAAATAATTCAATTTAATTGTAAACAATTCTGAATGATTCCTTAACTTCGTCAACCGTAAAAATTTGTGACCGTTAAAATTTAATTTTTTAATATTTACCAGTAGCAAGCAGATAAAAGAGTGAAAAAAGACATTATTTAATATAAAATGAGTGCAAATTCACATACAAACGTACATGCATATGTATGTGTCTATGTATTAGTATATATATGTGTATTTTGTCCTCAGGTTAAATGGTAAATGTTGAGTCTGTTCATTATAGCCGAAATATTACAAATCTGTACCAACTGGAACAATAGACTCAACTTTTGCTCTACTCCCTTCATGGCTGGTTATAAACTGGTGGAAAATGTTTGTCACTTGTACCAAATTCATATGCGCCAGCAGAACCGGTGGGTGGAAACTTTATCTAGGAAAATTTTTGTCTAGGTCCTTTGATAAATACAGTTAGTAACAGAAGTAAGCATACACCGGACACGTTTTCAATTTTCCCCCAATCGATTCCTTCAAACAACCTAAGTTATAAAAAAAATTGTGTATTATTTACGTGGATGAAATACAAAAATCATATTTAATCCAAATAATGACAAAATTTAAAAAAGCAGCAAAATTATAGCTTTTTATATTAAACTTTATAAAAATGCATGTCTCCAAAGTAAGTTCATCATATTATTAATTTGTGAAATCAAAAACATAATTAAAATCAAATCCTAGTATTTGGTAGGTTAACTATTAGACTTTACAATCGCTTTAAGTCGTGATGGCATTGATTTCACCAAGTTTTCAGTTACCGCTGCTGGTATTTTATTCCATTCCTCTTGAAGGACGTTTTTCAGTTGATCCTTATTTCTAATCGGATGTTTACGTATTTGCCGCTTTAAATGTTCCCATAAATGTTCGATTGAGTTGGTGTCCGGGGACTGTGGTGGTGTTTTCAGCTGTTTTCGCACATTGTACAATGTTGGATGTGTGGGGTCATTATTCTGCTGGAAGATAAACGTTCCTCCTAGGCCTAATTTCGTAGCGCTTTCTTTTAAATTATTTTTCAAAATATTTAAATAATCATATCGGTCCATAATATTTTCGATAAATACCAAGTTTCCAACCCCGTTCGCAGCCATACATCCCCAAACCATCACAGAGCCCCTCCATGCTTCACAGTGCCGGTCATATTGTTTGGATCCAATTCCGCGTTAACTTTTCTCCAAACTTTTTCACGGCCATCAGATCCACAAATACTGAACTTACACTCATCAGAAAATATGACTTGGTTCCAAAACGTTTGGTCATATTTTTCATGATCTTTGGCGAATGAAATCCGTTTATTCCGATTGACACTACTCAAGAAGGGTTTTTTCCTAACATTGCTCCCATGATAACTAGCACCATGCAAAACCCGGCGAATAGTTTAGCTGCTAATTTGTTTTCCAGTCTCATTTTCAACTTCAGATTTAAATTTGGGGGCCCTTATTTTGGGGTTTGTCCTGATTTTCCGTACGACTAAGCTCTTTTCTCGGGGGCCTAAGAGCGGCGGACGCCCACAACGCTCTTTATTAGTGGTGCTTTCCGCATTTTTATATATATTCACAATTTTTTGAACTATAGCAAAACTCTTATCTATCAAACGACCGATTTCTCGCAATGATTTATGATTATTTGTGATATTTTATAATCAGCTTTTTAAATCATCAGAAAGCTCCTTTCCTCTTGGTGCCATTACTAAAAATTTCGCAAAAATTAATACAAAACGTACTTCGCTAAATTTTTATACTCACTTTAATTATTTCCTTTTAATAGTTTTAACTTTTTTAATCAATGCGTAAAAATAAATGTTTTGCTAATTGAACAATCGGTTGCTGTATACTAACTTTTGTGACATAAATTTGGCTGGCATCAAAGACAAAGCAAATCGTGGATAACGGTACCTAAAATTTACAGCTAAATTAAGGCGCATATGAAAGCTTATCCCAGTACACAATTACCATCTGTAAAATATTTTGATTAAATATTAAGGAAAGCGTTAGTGTCAAATAATTCCATAAATCAGGCTCCTGTATACTTATTTATGTTACTAACTGTAGATCAAATGCATATAGTTGGAGACACTTACCTGACAAGAAGCGTGGTCCAATGCGGTCTAGACACGGTCTAGAGACAGTCCATTTGATGTATGTATGTACGTATGTATGTAATGAAGTTTCCGAATCCGGCAGCGAATGTCGAATGCAAACGCATTTTTATTCTCTTCTGCCGCGCCTTGTCCTCTCAACACCCTTATTGCTGCTGCATCTCAACTTCATTGTAGCCACGATTTTGCTTTGTGTTTGTTTTCTTATGTGCGAATCACGATTTGTATTTACAAAACACAAGTGTTTGTCAGCCAAAAGCCATGACTACAACAACAGCAGCAAGTCAGTTGTAAATTCATGCACACACATACACAGCCATACATCTTTCTAAAAGTCAAAGTGGTTGCTGATAAAGTGCATTTACTTAGCGTTCAAGTGGTGAATGCTTATGGATATACTGGCTTGTGTGTATGCGTGTGCTGCGGCAAGGCTGAAGCCAGAGTTGCTGTTGAAGTTACTTGTAAACACAGACTCACACAAGTATACACAAACGTTGCAGTGCATAATGGTTGAAAAGTGTTATCAGTTGTTGTACTAAGGGGCGGTGTATGCTGTGAGAGGATGCAGAGATTGCATAGAAGCGTCATAAGCACAGTAACGGTATAACAACAACCACAAAGAAAGAAGGTACATACACACATAATTATATATGTAGGAACAACAACTTTCAAAAAATTAGCTGGCACAAGCAATACCCAGTCACAAATTGTGTGTGGGCACGCTCATGTTGGGGGGGGAAATTATGGGGCTTAGAAAAGACAGACATTTAGAATATTGTAACATACTTTGCGGCGCGATTCTTAAAAATCTTAAATTTCTTGGATTAGTCTTCACAGGTCTTCATAGGCTAAGGTTTTCCTTGTAAATGAAGTTATATAATTAAATTACTATAGAAACACAAGAGCTTCAAAAATACCAATATTTTTGAATTTGTATGGCATTAATAATTGAAAATAGTTGTTTTTGCAAATTACCATAACAAGGTGCAGTGGTCGTTAAATATGTTAGTAAAGTTGTATGTTGTGTGCCTGATTCGTAACATAGAAAAATTCGTGTAATCGAGTGTTTTTCTTTACCATGATATCATATTATTTTTTATAAAGTGAGTCATAAAGAGTCATTTGTTAAGGGCTTGCTCCATTCTCAAATTTTTTTTTGATTTTTTAGATTTAAGCAATTTTATATAACTTTTTCAAATATTTTTATTTTTATTTCAATTTTGTTTTTTCTTTATAGCTTTAATTTTATTTTATATAATTTTATATATTCTTTTATTGTAAACCACTTTTTTCGGTACAAGCAGTTGATTTTGAAATTCAAAACTTCTCGCAGATGCCTTTACATAAAATTCCTTCTTTGAAATTGCTCAAGTGTGGTTTTAGTTCACAAGCGGAGGCTCGGTGTTAATTTTTAATGTCTCCACGGTTATTTGCTTGTTCACTTAGACCTATCATTTATAATAGCTTCACTAAAAATAGTCCAGAAATGTAAAATCACATGATTTTGGGAGCCTTTGTTCGGAGATAATATTTTTCCCCGAACACTTCCTGCAATGAATTGCCAATTTCGTGGGTTTTCCGGTTCATTGTAATGAAACCTAAACCTTTCACATCCTTTTCATGCACGTTTGGGAACAAAATATCAGAGGCAGATTCGGGGGCGAATAATATATCCCGTAAAGTGAGCGAAGTGCTCTTCGAACAATTATCTAAATATAAACAGTGATCCCGAAAAAGTGATCTGATGAATATGTGTACATAAATGGAGCGTGGTATCCTGATTTCTGATTTTAATAACCAATTATTCTGTATTGCTGATGTGTCAAAAGGTATGGGCCATTATATAGGGTGTCCACTTATAATTTCAATAGCGCTCATTCTTACTATGATAAATTTTAGACAGCTTAAGTAAGAAAGTTGACACCGAAGTAGTCGTGCTCATTTTGGAGGGTAAAAAAAAACACAATTCGCTGTAGATGAGGGAGGAGGGAACGTACGAAGAGGATAGTCGAATGACAACGGCTAGGGATTACAGATGTCAACACATTACATACCAACAAGGCAATGCCGTAGGTGGGTTTCCCTTAGCACCCCAAGCGTTGTTAAAAATTGAGAGCTTATATGCCTGAATCTTTGCTTCTTTAGTGTATGACAGCTGAGAAGTAGTTGCTGGGAGGATTATGTGACATTATCCTGCAGATAGCTACCTTGAAAACATAACAAATTCGAGGTTATGCCGAGTTTCACCGCATGGACTCGCATCGGAGAGTGTCTGCTTAAGATTCAGAGTTTAAAAGTCGCGTCTTCCTTAGCTTTGGAAACTCTCTCGACCCTCAGGTTTCAGATAGTATTCAGAGAGGGTTCCACCGTCAACTGCCTAAACATGTTTTTAGGTTTAATGGCATACTCTTTAAAATATGCCAATGGTTTTAGCTGCGAGTGCCTAATTGGATTTATTTATACTTAAAAATGTTGAACTCGTACATTCATATGCATATGCATGTGTGAATGTGCATATAAACGAAAACTTGGACACGATCCACTTAATTTTCCCCTTGGGTTAACCACTTAGCACGGCACTCCACCACACTCGATTCATGGCGAAACGAAAATCAACATAGAATCACGAACAGTATTACGTTCTTTATCTCCACTACCGCTGCTCTTACCTCCAGTTCTGCTGCTGCCACAGTAATTGTCGCTGCTACAACGACTGACTACCTTCACTACACACGACAGCGCAAATCGTGCGCACCTGGTACTCGGCTTCAGCTTTAGCTCTAGCTCTGACTTTGGGTTCAGCTCATATTAGCGCAGCTCAGCGTAACATTAACGACAAAACCGGTGTGGGGATGCTGGGGTAACTGCGCAGAAGTTTTTGTTAGCAGCACAAAGCGAAGGCGAAGATGAAAACGTAGAAAAAACAGAAAACAAAATAAAGTAAAACACTTTTGATTTAATGCTTTTGCGCCTGTATGCGTAGTGTAGATCGACGCCTATGTATAGTATGAGTGCTCTTGGTTGCTGGTTGTTGTTACCATTTTCGGAGTGTAGCCAAGCATCTTGACCAAAATGAGCGAATCAAAACCAGCAAAAACAAGTAAGGGGATAGAGAGCAGCTAACTCTCAGTTAGTGAGAGTAAATTCCGATGAAAGGGTTTGGCGCTCAGCTGGAAAGTATCTGTGCACTTCCAGCGAGTGCTAAGCAGACAAATACAACAATGATAATCATAGACATACACACACATTACAATGCGCAAACACTCATACAGATGAAGGTGTAAATGCACACAGATACACCCCACTCATTTCGACACACTCACACATACTTATACGAATATTTTCGAAGTTGTTTTGACTTTTCAAACGACAAAACCGGTTTCGATTTCAGTTAAAAATACAAACAATCAGTTCCATAGAAAATAAGTGAGGAAAAGTCAACAACAATAACAATTACCATTATGGTAGAGCAGAGAATGAGATATTTCAAGTGTACCTCCAATATTTTTAAGCATATCTCAGAGATATCAAATGTGTTTGGTGGAGCACATTTCTCTAAGACGTTGGAGAGCATTGAATTACCGTTGTGTGCTGGTGGTGGGTAGTGGGAACGGAGGTAGAGTGGTTGCACGATATGGCAGCATCAGCAATAACTACAACAGCAACGACAACAACGCTCATATGCCTGACTACAATAACTCATTATACATACAAACATACAAGCACACAAACAAAGGTATATATGTATGCACATAATAATTATAGGTCCCCCGAAAAAATATATCAGTTATAAATATTCGCGATCAGCATGGTTTGCCCAGCGGCGGGGCAGACAAAGCGTACACTAAAGGATATACCGAAAAATTATACGCGCATACATACATATGTAGGTATATATAAATGCTGCCATGTACGTATGTTGGGTGTGTTGATGGCATCAGCAATATGTTTTCGACGAAACTACAACGTCTGAGCGCCAGCAGCAATCGCAATAATGTAGCAAAATTTGTTGCAATATTTAAACTTTTTATAGGTGTTTGTACAAAACATAAAAGCCCAGATATGGTCGAAATGTATTTGTGTTTATGTTGTTGATATCAACAGCAATAACAACATTAACAATAGCTATATCATTAATGTATTGTTGGAGGCGACAAAGGCTAAATGTCCAAGCCAGACGACCGAGGTAGGTAGAACAAAAATGCCGCGCCACTAAAACTGAACTGTTTGTTTTGCTGCATGCGAGGACGCTGGCCGCACTATGGGCAAAAATGTGGGAAATGGGCAAAAAGTTGGTATTGTAAAAAAAAACCTTTGATTAAAAGGCGCTCAAAATAAAGTTGAGAGAAAATATTTTGATATTCTTATATTTTCTGATGAAAACACAAAACTGATTATGTTCAACCTCCGTAAATTTCATCAATCGGATCATAAAACGAGAAGCGTCCAGCTGCAGAATAATCAAACTCGTAATATCCTCAAGAGGATGTGTGCTATGCCAGCCCATCCCAGGCCTTCAGCTCTATTTAGAAAACGCTGGATCACTAATAGAGCTTGGGTACAATTCTGTATAAAATTTCTTCAACCAAAATTACCACAATATTATCAGTTGGACTGGTTGGTTATTAACATAGTTTTTGGGGACTATGGCATTGAAATGGTACTTGCCACTTGGGTGTGTATTTTTTTGATTTGTTCACTGAATATACGTTTTTCAAACACTGTGCGCTGTTTATGTTCGTGATCAACTGTTTGCTGTTATTACCGTATACATATATTTTTATTTTTATGCACTTAAAAAAGTAATGATTGTGTAGACAGCACTTTGCGTGGAAGGAAAACAAACTTCAAGGAAGACAAATAAAAAAAAAGTGTGTAAACGCGAGGATCTCTAAATATCTTTGAAAAGGCTGAGTTTGGTGGAATATATGTATAATATAATAATCTTAAACAAAATAAATTGAAATAAAAATAAATCGAAACAAAATAAAACAAAATAAAAACAAATAAAATTAGAGTAAAGGTACAATAAAGGAAAATAAAAAAAGTAAAGTAAAAGGGGGAAAAATAAGAAATATGAAAAAAGTTAAATAAAATTAAAAAAAGTAATATAAAACGAAAATATAGAATAAAATAATATAAAATTAAATTAAATAGAGTAATTATGAATCAAAATATTGTATAATAATGACAATAACACAAAACTAGAAGATTGTAATGAACTAAAATAAAAAAGTACATCAAAATAGTGAAATTAAAAAAGATAAAATTAAATATTTACAAGTATAATAAATATTAACAAGTATAATAAACCACAATAAAATAAAACAAAACAAAGAGAAATAAAATATATTATAAAAAATATTGTATAAAAATGTGAAATAAAAAAATTTGAAAAGAAAATAATATAAAATAAAGCAAAATAAAACGGAAGAATGTAAAAATAAAATCAAATAAACTTAAATAAAGTAGAGTAAGATAAAATAAAAAGTTTTTCTACTATGAAAAATTTGCTTATAAAAAGTGCTTGTAGCGTAGTACACCAGAAGTGAAACTTTCAAGGTAGACAAAGAAAGGGGGAGAGACTCAAGATAGATAGAGAAAGAATATACAGTAGATTCTGTTTTTATGCGGTACATACGTTCCACAAGAAACAGCATAAAAAAAGTTACCAGTTCTATAGTAAAACTATAGATAGGTTTCAAAAGTGCTAAGAACCGCATAAATCTGAAATAATGTAATAAAATCGCATAAACAAAAAATTGTATTTTTGAAAATTATATCTTTATTTAAGAAATGTCAGAATCGAAAAATAAATTTACATCGTCAGAAATAAAATCAGACAATATCCGCATGTTGCGCATTCGTTTAGGATTTGGCGTAAAATCACTTTCGTCACTTGAGGAAATGTACACGTCTGATCTGGATGGTGATGCAGGCGGTTCCATACTTGTAGGGTTAGCATTTCTGATGGAATCTGTGATGAGTTTTTGCTTAGCTGGTTTAGAATCTTGTTTATACAATTCCCGATAGGTCGACATGAATTTTTTAATTTTTTTAAAAACTGCACTATTTCAAAACCGCATAAAAACAGAATCTACTGTATACCTAAATAAATTCACAACATTCGCAGAGAAGGGTCGACCGGGGTAGGTAAACGCGGGACACAAACCGTGGCAACAATGCGCACTACTCCGAGAGTTTATCACAAATTACCGCAAGGCAATAGCACTTTATACTACGCACAAGCACAAGCCAAAAAACGGAAGTAAGCCCCAAAAAGTAGGCACAAAAAAAACGCCAACAAAATTGGGACCAAGAAATGCCCCAAACAGTATGCATCAAGGAAATATAACGCCAAAAAGTAGGCACCAAAAATATACAAGTTTGCATGAACAAACAAGCGCCAAAAGTAGGCAGTAGCAAATTTCTCACTAGAAATTAGCAACCATAAGGAAAAACTCAGGAAAAATAGCCTAAAGTATATCTAAGATATATATAAGGCTTAGCTCTCTCTCTCTCCTTTTCTTCTACGTTATATCTTTTTTCTCTCTCGTGGAACGAAAATGCCCAAAACGTTGCATGGCTTTAAACTTTTACTCTCCATTCTCGGTCGTCCATCGACGCCTAACCACTTCAAAAACCATTTACTGTTAAAATTCGGCTTAAAACCGTAGGTCCATCTATTTGTGGAACAATATAAAGACCGTTGCCACAAATAGGACGCCGAACACCTAACAGAAATGGATGCGCCAATTTTTTGTTTTAAGATAAAATGAAATAAAAGATTATTTATAATATGAATTGAAATTAACTCAAACGAAATAAAGTAAAATAAAATAAATAGATTACATGAAAATAGAATTAAATAAAATCAAGTAAATTGAATTAAAATAAATAAAGTTAAATTAAAATAAATTAATTATAATATAATGTAACATAAATAAAATTAAATGGAATAAAACAAAATAATATTATATTATATTGTTTCAAGTACATTTACATGTTAAACACTGAACTTGTGCGCTTGTGTCTGGCATATCCTGAAGGTTTGAGTTCAATCTCAATTTCTCAAAGACTAATAAATAAAAAACATTGAACACATTTTTTGTGCGAAAAGTGGCAAACTTACAAGGGCACTTCTTCCAAAGAAAATGTTTTTTATTTTTCTCGCATACAAAATATTTTGTAAATATTACACATTTGCTTTTTAGAGGCTTAATAAGGCTGAATCCTGCAATTCTGTAAAAATCAAAATCTGGTCGTCGAATTAAAGACGCATTTTAGACAACCTGTTAATATTTGTGTGTGCTATAAATGAGCGCTAAAACGTTATATAAAATAAACTTAAGTAATAAGAAACTTTATTTTCCTCAATCTATTCATTTATACAGCACAACTCTGATAACCAACAGCCATTTTGGCTCACGCTCATACTCTAATCTCTAATGGCACTGGTAGCTGTTGTACTCGTACATAGTCGCCTAGGCAACCATAAGATTTCACTATTCCTCTTTAATTCCTCTCGGCGTAACTGCTAAGCATCAGTAGCAGTGCTGGTAATCAAAACTCGAATATGTAGTTATGAATACACACATTATTACAAATGCCTGCATATACATATGTATGTGAGTATAGCTATGGTGTCTGTTGCTATTGCGTTTCTTTGCGTACTTGTGAAGGCCGTCTGGATCGATGCTGCGGCCATCGTTATTGCAACAACCTGTACAGTAATCCACACTATCGATCCTTGTACACATACATACAGTATACATATGTACGTACCTATAGATAGCTAATGGCTTGCTTACAGCCTATGATGAGATGGTTTGAATGTATGTGACTATGGATATAGTTGCGCTTGTGGCTGTGTATTTGTAGATACAAGTTAAAAGATTTTCATAGTACCTCTTACTGCTGCTATCGGCTATTAAGGTGCTTGGCACATGCCACACAATGCTTTTAAATCGTCATACTCAGTATGTATGTATGTATGCATGTGGGTATAGATGCTACGGATGCACGCAAAATTTTATTTACAGATGTTGCACTCGTAATTATAAGCCGATTTGCATGCACACGTTTATGCAGCCACATACATGGGCACACATAAGTGTAGCAAGTAAAATGAATATGCATTTGGAGCTTCATAGTAGGGGATGGATTAGTGGCGGGCTGCGTATCTTGAGCGCACTGTATCCAGAGTGCAATAAGCAGCCATCTACTTGAAGATTTCCGGATACAAAGTTAAATTTTAGTTTATGTCCTACGCTGCGCTATAAAGAGGACGAAATTCTATGCAGGAGAAATATCAATGTTTTCTTCAAAGTTGCAGGCAGAAAAATGCTTCGAAGGCAAGAAAATGGCCAAAGCTCACTTGCCCACTTGAAGTGTGCTATAGAGTTTAGAAATGAATAGGTAGGGACAACTTACTTGCTTCTAGTTTTCTATATTATTTTACAACCGGAGATCTATGGAGTTAACAAAGCCGTATTTTTTTAACGGGAATATTAGGTTAGGTTATGGTGGTAGACAGTCTGTATGACCAATTCAGTTAGACCCTACAGGTGCGTTGTGATACCACTGTGCGACCGGAGCCTCGTTTATTTTTCTTCGTGCAATCATTTTGTAGCTTTTATGAAGTGCAGGATTGGTCCCATCCCCACGCCAGACAGTTCCGTTAGAGAGTTGAAAAAGTATTTATCTAGAAAACTTGCTCTGATTTTACCTAAGACTGAATAATTGAAAAATAAGTGCTCAACTGTTTCTTCCTCGTCCTCATCTCAACAACTTCTGCAATTGGCGATAGGTATCTCAATGGTACTTCTATCACTGAACAGTTGAACGTTTCCTGGCTAGCTCATCGACTTTAAAATTTCTCTCAATATCTCTGTGTCCCGGAACCCTAAGCAGGCGGACCTTGAATACGACACTAATATCATTTGGGACCGCCCGGCATTCCTGTGCAACCTTCGATCTTAGTAAAGCCGCATTCATTGATTTAAGAGTCGCCTGACTATCCGAGAATATATTTACAGTAGTTTTTGTTACGGCATGAGTGTTGAGATACGTAGCCACTTCTGCCTGATAAACATTGCAATAGTCTAATAGTCGAACGGATAGTTCAAGTCCTAATTCCGTCGATAATATTCCATTGCTAAGCTTACCGTCTAGCTTTTAAGTATCTATAGTATATAGCCTTGGTGTCTGTCACTTTGTTCTGCATAGAATAGTATATTTCTTGTTTGTGGCTATCCAGAGTGTGCAAAATAGACGCTTGACCAAACCACCCGTCTTTCCACAGCGTCACACTTTTCAGTCAAAACGCCGCGACGGCCACGTATTTCCCTACAAGGTTTAATGAATGGCATATTAGCGCTGATCGATTTATGCTGGATTAGGAATAGAAATAGTCTATTCAAGGCCTTCTATGAAAATATCCTGCATTTCATCAAACTTTGAAACATTAATCGTGAAATACTCAATATAAACTATATTTTTAGACATTTACGTCCATTATTTAAAAATATTATTTGTTTAAATACTTTCTTCGACTTGAGAGGGACTGTCGCTTCTTGTGCCCTTCAATTTAAAAAGTTGTTCAGATTAATTTCGAAAGTAGTGTTTCCGTTCATGAAAGTGGCCGTATTCCATTTACTGATGAGGCCTATTTAATAATTAAGACTTCGATCCACCTACAAATAATTGCAAGTATTTTTAGTTTCGTTAAACTTTTGAAACCCGCAGAGGCGCCCAAAGACTATCGTAGTTCCAGTAGCAGTCCTCCGAAAATGTAATTCGGAATGAAAAATACCTAACAATTAGTTGGTTGTTCAAAAAAATGGTATTTGAAAAATCACTAAAGAAAAGCATCTCCATAATATTGGTACTCGTTTTAAAGAAAAATCAAAAGCAGGTTGAAGATTTTGTGTCAGAAGTTATAAGAAAATTTACGAGCGCCCTCTTTGAAATGCTTTAAGGACCGGTGAACATTCAATAAAGAGTGCTATACATAGATCTATGACTTTTAATATTTCACTCCCAAGTCGTATAGCTTTGGTTCCAATAAGGCGGCGCGAAAGAGATCGGATGTCTTCATAATTTCAACTAAGTTCCCTATCAAACGATCAACATTCTGTTTTCCATAAACTTGCTGTCGAGTCTCAAGAGTTATTTTTTAATAACAGGATATTCTTCTCCTTAGGCATTTTAATACCAAGATTATCGCAAAGCGCCAAAAAAATCTTTTTTCCTAATTTTCATGTTCATCTGTTAGTTCTTCCGCAGCTCACGTCTTTTCTTACTGGCTCGCGAAGCTTTCTGGTAACGCTTCTGTGCTCCAAATTCTAATATTCCGAGTACGAAAATTGCGGCGGCCGCTTAATATCGTCAAATACGAATTTCTGTGGCAATCAACTTGGTTTTAATGAGCTATCTCTCAATTGAGAGTCTTGGGACTTCCGCTTGAGCTTTATTTGTTATACCATTACTGCGTGACCCTGTTCTGCTTCATCGATTTTACAAAGTGAAGTCCAAAATAAAAAAGATTGGCGCCATAAAAATGTTTTTCATGGTTCCATCTTTTTAATGAGTTACTGCGTTGGAAGTTACATCCCTAGCTGACTTCCAGTGAAAGCTTGGTGAGATTCGGTTCAGTGCAAGCGAAGTTATTGCGTCTAAAGTGTCAGTATGTTTGTGTCAGCGGTACAAAAATGAGTTTCGAACAAAGCGCTAATATCAAACATTGATGAAAAAATTGTATGGCGGTTATTGTCTATCTCGTGCCAGAGTTCATGAGTGGCTTACACATTTCAGAGATGGTTGTTAGAATATAAATGACAATGAACATACGGGCCGCCTAAAATTAGTAATCACCGAAAACTCCATCGAAATTGTTCGTAAATTTATCAAAAATGAACGGAAGTCATCGATGAAGTTCGTGGAATCGGAGTTGAATATCTCGATTTATCGCATTTTAACAGATCGTTTGGGCTTACGAAACGTTTCATTCCGCTCACGTCATTACAGAGGCGAGAAAGACGATAACTTCTTTTACAACATTGTAACTGGTGATGAAACGTGGTGTTTCCAACATGCACCTGAAAATAAGCGCCAAAGTGCCGAAGGGAAGGCCCCAGACGATCCACCGCCCAAAAAATCGCTTTTGAAGAAGTCAAAACTCAAGTCGATGCGCTTTTTTTTACGATTCCAAAGGAATTGTCCATAAGAAGTTCGGGCCAACGGGCCCAACCGTCAATGCAATTTTCTATCTTCGCGTTTTGAAGCGTTTGTTGTATCGCTTGCGTCGAATTCGCCCTGAATACAGCGAAGGAGGAAACTGGCGCTTATTGCTTGATAATGCACCATCTCAGCGATCAACTCTTGTGACTGATTTTTTGACTATAAATCACATTTTGACCATCAATCACTCACCGTATTCGCCTGATATGGCTCCCTGTGACTTCTACTTATTCGGAAAATCGCATTTGGCCATGAAAGGAAAACGTTTTGCGTCCGTAGAGGCCATCCAAAAGGCTTGAAGGCTTGAATCCTGACATCAAGGTCAATGACCTGAAACATTCTTTCGAAAAGCTTTTGGGTCGCGCAAAGCAGAAGGGCCCTCGCGAGTCCAAAGGGGACTATTTTGAGTAAATAAACTCGAAGTTATCAGAACAAAGCTCCTGTCGGTTCTATTTTAGCTCAGTTTTGTTAATTTCGGACTTCACCTTGTATAACTTTGCTTTGATGTAGGCTCTCTGTATTTACTACTGGACTGGTTACAAGTTCAGCAGTTTATTCCGCAATCAGCCTGCGTTGAATCGCACTTAGTGCTTTAGGTAGTACTTGAGAAATTTGCTTATCATTAGGCGTTATGTTCGTTACTATGTGCCTTCCCGATATCCGCCTTTTTTCCGATAATTCTTTTTTACATTCGTAAGGCAACCTGCTTTGACATTGATAACTTTGAGAGCCAATAGAGGTTCCACTGCTCCATAATTCGGTTTTGAAAATATTTTTTTCACACGAATCCTTTAAAAAATGTGAATGTGATAAAGTTAAGAGCATTTAACCCAGAGTCAGTGGTTATCTCCACTGACGGCTATGCCAAAGACTGCCTGATAACTACGGGCACAAAAGACCATTATGTCGAAGTGCAAATCTCATTTATTAATTCAACCTGACGACTGCAGTGTAATTCAAAATGTTTTAATAGCTATAAAAGATGTTGCATTGTAGCCCTATCGGAGAACCTTCGACCAATATCTAATCTGACAATCCAGCTGCCATAAATCTTTAGTAATATTTTCTCCAAAGTAGCAATTGCATGCAGGGCTCTTCTAAATGAGTTGACTAAGCGATACACCACAATGATCTGGGTTCCTGAACAAAGAAACATTACCGGAAATTTTATCGCGGATGAGCTGTCTAGGAGGGGTACTGATCTTAAATCATTCAATTCTACCCAATATGTGGGCATCCCTTTAAGTAAGCTCTGGATCTGGTCGGTCTACGACCAAACAATCAAATTAAATTCTTACATTTACTAAGAATCACAAAGAAAATTATGTAAAACATATAAACTAATAGCACTGGAATAATACATTAAGAAACAAAAGAAAAAAAATGCTGGACTACTCTCGTCAGAATGCGACTTCGCTGTCTAAACTCTTACTTTTTTGGATGTCTGGCAGCCTTCCACACTATTTTATCGTTCATCCGAGTGACGAAATGGTTTCACTACATTGAAAATAAGGTTTTGCCCAAACTATTGGTGCAACATTAAGTTTCGAAGTCTAAGTGGGCCCTCTCCCTCTACATCACTATGAAGAGTGGCAACCACCGTATCTGACTTTGATAATTTTTTGACACCTTTTACACTTAACGCAAATTGGTTTGTATTCCGAAGTCTGTTGCCGATGCTCATACTTTGTTCTTCTCGACCAAGGTGAAAAGATTGTTGCTATCTTCGTGCTGTTTGATAAATGCCCTTTTTCGGTGATAGGGTCTTGTGTGCATAGCTCTCCAGCTTTGGCTAGGGTCCGCCTGAGTTATCAGAACTGGAGTCAATTCTAATTCATACCTACACATTTTGAGAACTTGGAAACTTGTAACATAAATAATATTTCTTCGTTTTCTCTAGAAAACTATAACTAAGTAGTTAGGTTTCACATTAACAATAATGTTTATGAGCTATGCATAGGTATAGATAGATATATTTTGTATGTTTATGTACTATTTCATTTGCCTCATACTGAGCATAACAGATGATAATCACTTAGAAGCACGTTTTGCATTTTATACTTTACTCCGCCTAACTCGGATTAATATTTATTAGTAATTATGTATTACTTGGCGCGGTAAGGGAGCCATGCGCACGCCCATAGGACAGCCCAGACAGATAAAGCAGTTACCCGACCAGCAGCAGTTAACCAGCCAACTGCAAAGCCAGCCAACCACACAACCAACCAACAGATTAAGTTAGTACACATCAACTAACTATTCAACCACAAAGCGCCCCGCAGACCACCGACGCAGACCTTCTGCTTGGCATCGCGCGTTCATTTTGGCTTAATCGCTACAAATCCAAATTGATGACAATACCCGCAGACAACCGAAATTATGCAAATATTTCACTTGAACTCCGTCAGCGATTTCATTGGAAATGCGCAGTATAGAGGTTGAGGCTGCGAAAGAAGAGTCTTGCGAGGTGTGCAGGAATTAGTGATGGGAGTGGACGCTAAAAGCACTGGAGGGCCAAATATTACTGAGGGTATAGCGAACTGTTTTGATAAAACGCTAAGGATACCATTCGGCAACGCAGCAAACGATTGCATTGATCGGCATTGAAAAAAAAAATTAACAAAAAAAATTGAAAAGAAAACACAAGCAGTTTGTGAGAGTAAAGCACAGCAGCAGTGAAGATAATAATTTGAAGCAGGAGTGAGGCAATGAAACAGGATTATAAAGTTCAACCAAAAAAAGTGAAACGAATGTGTAAAGAATATAAGAAAATAAACTTGAAAACTGAAGCGAGATGAGGACGAACGCAGCGATAAGTATGACATAGTGATTGTGATGGCTGAAAGGAGTAAACAACGTAGCATGGCCAAGCCAATTTGTGGCAGTAACTATTATGCTGCTGGTATTTGTAGTTGTTGTTGCGCCGGCTGTCCGTTCCATGCTGTTGGAACGGATTAAAAGCATAGTGAGTACAATTCGAAATGAAAGGTAGGTACGCTGTATGCTGTTCGCTGGCGAAGTCACCATAGAGTAGAGGCACCAAAATCCAATGGCGAGTAGAATGAGAGAGCAAAACAAGCAGTTGTTGTTGCTGCAAACAGACTGGCTGTTGTTGGATTGTGGCGCAAGCTTATCGTCTTGCAAATCTACTTGTACAATTGAAAGCAACTCGAACAACACTTAAACAACTGCAACAACAAATGCAACAACAGCTTGCAGCAGCAACAACATCAAAAACCCGCGACAAAAACAATTGCAAAAACTGAATGCCGAAAGGAGAGGGTAATACGAAAAAAGTGCATGACGGCCGAACAAAAGCGCGACAGCGCTTGTGGTGCATGCAACATGGCAAAACATATGAGCGTCTCAAGTTGCATATGAAAAATGAAAAAAAGGGGAAATAAATTACAAAAAAATGTGAAAAGAAGTTTAAATATTAAATAAAACAAACAGTTGTTGGCTGGACAAATGGTGAAAAATAAATACTCCCAGAAACGAAACGAAAAAACAGCAAGAAAACAACAAAAATAGTAGTAAGCGTACACGCAGACTACTTGGAGCAAGAATAAACCAACAAACACTAAAAAGTACTTTCCCATTCATGAAAGTCGATGGCTTTCTAGCTGTTATCTTAAATCTGTGACATATTAAAGAAAAACATATTTGCACCCTACGACGAGAGTTCCATTGTTAATAAAATATGTAAAGGAAAAGCAGCAGCTCTATATCTCATAACATAAAGTTCCAGCTGAGTTACTAACTCAGCTCAGATTGTTCCGATTTGCACAGGGTTTTCTGTATTTTGTAACTGGTTTCTCCTGGAGGTCTTTTCGACATAAATTGCATAAATTTCGAAAAACTGGTATATCTGTAAACCAAAACGTGTTAAAAAATCGTTAAATTAATTTTAAAATTCCTACAAATTATCGGCATACGCCTACAATTAATCGCTCTTATAAAAATTGTGCCTGAGCGATTAAGTTCTGAGGGTCGCACGATCTTTTCCAGCATCAGGTTGAAGCAGTTACACGGCAGCGACCATCCTGTCTGAAACCTCGTTTGATATCAAACGGCTCCGAGAGGTCCTTCCAAATTCTTATCCACCAGATTTAAAAAAAAACAAAATCATTCTAATAATATTTCTGTTTTCTATTGTCATTTTAAACATTCTTGAAAAACACCTTTACGAAGAAAAGGTAGCCTTCTTCGATTTACTATGATTTTGAGTAACGCTTTATAGTAGCACTCAACTACAGCTCACTGTGGTCTGAAACATTATTGCTTACTGTGATATATGCACATATACTTATACATATGTATATATGCAAGAACACATATACTCATACATAAGTACATATGCAAGTGACAGAAAGGCTGTGACAGCAAAACCTACAAAGCTGTAGTTGTATGAATAAATTGTAAAACACGATGGAATTAGCCTATAAAGCAATTGTACGAAATCGACATAGGGACGGACATTCTGAAACCGCTGCCTTATATTGCATTCATGAGCTGTGTAAAAATATAGAATAGGATGTAAATATTGTATTTGTATGTATAAATTAAATTTCGGGTTGTTTGAGCCATAAACATTTGCGACTATGAACTACTTCTTGTGGGTGGGACAAATCTATTTGTGTACGCAGATAGAATAGGTTTACATTTGAGCGAGCTATGAAGATTCAGATGAAGTATGATGGATCTTTAATATGCCTCTTTATCGTCTAAATCAGTGCTATTGAGTGTGTCTTTTATTTACGTGAAACTCTAACATTGAGCAAAAAAGTCATGAAGATAACTCTTTCGAGTGGCATCTATCTTTCCAAAATCTGTTTCAATTTAAGAAAATTGTACGTGAGCGGGAGAGAAAAGAAATTAATGAAAAATTTGTTGTTGGTGAAAATTCTCACTATTTTCCTTACTTTTCACGATGCTTGTTGTTGTTGTTCTAATAGCATAAACATTTCCCATAAATGCTTGGTGATGCTGCTGGAGGGAGTGACAGTCCTTGGCTGGACATAAATCCGACTCGCTTCGGTAACGTAAAACCGATTGTCGTGGGAACGATTATTCTTAGCTGTTGCCTCATTTCGTCAGTATCTTTTGTTTTAGAACATCTACATTATCGACCGACTTAAGTCATCTTATTGTATATGCGGCATTACATTTCATCGCCACTAATTTACTGTAGTATCCGGATGACCTTCCTGGTAACTCTGACCACGAACTTCCCTTTTTTGTAATCGTCGGTTACTTGTTTTTTTAGTTTTTCTATAAACTTGCCTACATTCGCACTTCAACCGCAGAAAGCGTTCCCATGTATAAATACCTCAGGTTGTTCATTTCGGTGAATTTTTGGTTCTGAAAAAATAAGGGCACATTGAAATCCTAAATCACAGATTATAGATAGTGTTTCGCAATTTTTTTTATTAAATCTCCTTAGGCTTTTTGGCTCCTTACTCTTCAGAAAAGCGAGTATTTTTAAAATTTTGCATTTGGTATGGATTTTGTATGTACTGAATTTGAGCCCCTGTGGCTCGGGGCTTCTATAAAGAGTCTCGCTTTGAGGGAGTAGCAGCACTTTAAGATTTTACAAAAAGCACAATTTTTTGTGTTTCATGTTACTACAATAACGAACTTCAATAATGATTTGACTCGTGGGTGACAGGTGAGGGATTAAGCTTTTATTTTGGCAAAGGACTAAGCTGGTCTTATATATTCTTATTCCTTCTCCCCCAAAAAACAAAAAACACCAACAGTTCTAGGGCTCGTTTCATCTTCCTTTAAAAGTTATAATGGCCTACCGCCAAAAAACTACGATCTACAAAATCCATGTTTACCTTTTTTATGTAATTTACTACAAAGGGCAAATTTGTCCTCAACTATTACATCCTTTAGTGCTCACCACTTGTCACCCTGAGCAATTGGCGCATCCTACCATTAATCGTATAGTACCGTGCTCAATCAGCCCCGCAGCTGGCCACACCCATTCTTGGTTTTTTTTTTAGGTTTTAAGTTCAACCTGATATGTTAACGAACTTTTTTCGGCTGAAATTCCGCAGAAATCACTGTCAAAGTAACTGAGCGTCTGTCTGTTGGCGAGCATCCGCCAAAAGGCGCAATTTGTTGCATCGCTGTTGTCAGTGTCACTTTTTGTGTTGCCACAACATACGTCGCATCCAACGTTTTGCCACCGCAGCGTTAAAAACAAAACAGACGAAAAGTGGCCAAAATGATTAATTATGATTTGTGCACGTACGAGTTGGATAGACACATGGACACCCGTTCGTCCGGGTCTGACTATTGGTTGACCAAAAGAAGTCACGTCCAGTTGCTAGTGGGACTCATTAGGTAACCAATTTCCAGTTTGTCACTGTCACTTGCAAATGACCAAAGCCAATGGAGGCCATGAAGAAGCCTCGGCCGGAGTAAAGTATTAGTAAAAAGTTTCAACGCTTATCCCTTTCAGATGCCAAGATGGCCAAGGCAAAGTAAAACACGCAGATTTGCAAATGTTCAATATGCTACGGCTAGCAAGCTATGCAGCGATAAGCCGAAGAAGACAGTGGCAGTAAGTGTGGTGCGAGTATAAGGGGCAAGTGTTGTTGTCGTGAGTGGCATGCGGTGCGGTATGGCGGCTCCTTGTTTATTTTTGTTTTTCGTTGTTTTCGCCATTGTTGCTCGTGGTGCTGCTGTTGCGGCGGCGCATTTGCACGATTTCTCATTGTCTTCACTTCGTGCAGCTTTGGATGCTATGGAATGTGGCATCACAGTTGAATTTTAGCTGATTTGCCTCCCCACCTTATCAGCGGCCGGCATCACAGTCGTCTTTATTGTCATGTCGAACTTCATGCTGGCGCACATACTTTTACATATGTAGGTTGTTGGTGTTTTTGTTGTAATTGTTAAGGCTGTTGTACTTGGAGTGGCGAATGCGTTCTTGTAGTCTGTTCATGGCGCAACTTAGGAGGAGTTTCGATAAAATGCACAGTGTGATATTTCGATTACAAATTTAAACTCAAGCAAATGATTTTTTCCAAATCTTATTTTCATTATTGCGGTCCGACAAAAAAAATTGAAAAAATTTAAATTATTTATAAAATAATGCCCTTTTAAAAGCGTGCTCAATACTTTTTATGGCGCAAAAAAATGTATGAAGCCAAACAAATATGTGAAGGCAAGTTAAGCAGCAATCGAGAGAGATATTTGGCTCTTTTTGCTTGAGTGACGGATTTTAGAACAAAGCCAAATACGTTGGAATTACTAAGTACTTCCTACAGGGTGGTCTTGCACAATCATGCCGTAAGAAGATCTCTTTAATATGTTAAAGTGAAGAGTTTTGAAAATCTACATCGCAGCATATTTGATATTCTAATAATCTGTGCCATAGAAGGAAGAGAAGAAATACGTGTTGAGTACTTCCGCCGACCGAATGCTTTCCTCCGCCGCTATGGAAAGGATTTAAAGTTTCGTATACTAGACAAATTTTGTTTAACTCTTTAGCGCTATCTAAATTGGAATATGCTTCCTTAATCTAAAAGAGTCCAGCGAAGTTTTATTCGTTTTGCACTCAAACCATTTCACTTCTCTGATAATTTGCCATCCTTTAGTGCCTGTTGTATACTTTTAAGGATGAAGTCACCTGAATCGCGAATATCATTTCAATTGTAAATGCTGGACACTACTCTTTCAGCATCCATTTCATGTCAAGCTACTTAACGCTAATCATCATTAATTTGAACCTTTATTGAGCTCGAGAGAATATTTTAATTTATGACGATTTCGTTTTTCATGAACAAATTTGCCTTTTCATTGCTTTCTACTTTTTTCGTGGCTATTCGAAAATGAGTGTAATGTGGCGAGAAAACTCTGCCTTCGATTATAAAAAGGCCACACCCAACGAAGGCAGAGGAGCAAAGTTTTCTCCCTTGAGAAGTTTTGTCAGGGGGCTAGTTGCCACCGAAATCAGCTGACTACTTAAGACGTTAATATTAGAAAATATGTGTGCCACACAAAGATAGGTACATACTCGTAGTGTTTTGTGCCCTTTTCTGAGTTGACAAGAAATGAGAACAGTATTAGAATTTTCTCCTCTTTGATCTCGTTGTGGCTCACTATTTGAATCTTCGTATTCTTAGTCACACATTCTTGGTTTAGTGGATCTAGTCTGAATAATTTACATAATCATAGGCATAATAAACAAAATAATAACAAGAAAGTGTGACCACTTAATATTATAAACTAAGGTATAAGTAAAATTGTAGTATAACCGTTAGCAAAATGGAATTCAAGAAAAAAGTCTAGGGATTCATTCAACAGTGCCAACGTTGCATACAGCCATTTTTCTCTTTATGTTTCCGCTTTGTAGATCCTGACTTGTATGCTGATTCGATAGAGTTGCCCACCTACGGGTATTTTTTTTGGCCAGGCATGCTGGCTTACTAGCACTAACGCTTAATAGTTACGTTGAGATTAACTATTCCCTCTAGAATTGGTTTCCTTTACCTTCGTAAATTTTAAGTTGACAATAATGGTTAATGGTAGTAAAGGGTTAAGGTATGGCCCTTTAGCACTGCGACCATATTGAACTATTGTGCACCCTATGCTGTCTATTGACTGTTAAGTATGCTTATGAATTGTACCAGCTCCTTCTGAGGGAGTGATTGAATGTCTTCATTTGTAAGCATGAACTTGTTTAAAAACCTTTTCCTTCTATGCGTCAACCCCGGACAAGTTGACAATAACTGACCACCATTAATTAATCTCAGAGTTTTTAAAAGTATCTGAGTAATGAAAAAGAAATCGGTGTTTTAGGTGCAACTGTTAAAGCGAACTTTTTGTAGAATTGCAAATTACATACCTACATTTTTTGAGAATTGCGGGCGGGCAAAAAAAGAATTATGTTTCAAACAAATATTCGTTGTGTACTAAGAAGCGAATGCAAAAAAAACAAATAAAAATAAAAAGACCCACTGTGCATCGGCCAGCCAACAAATCTACCAGGCTGTGGTTCAAAGTTCCACATCACAAGATCCCAGCGACTCCTCGCAGCGGCACAGAGAATCCTTACTAACGTCGTCACCACTAACACATTGGAATGTTGCGGCTGCATTTTCCTGAGGCCGCTGTTGCCAACATTGTCAATGTTGCAATGCAACAACTTGGTGGTGATGCTGCGGTTGCGGCGCATTGTGGTTGTCTTGGGTTTCCAAAGCGTTCAAGTGCGCTATCAATTGTTAAAGTCAAAGTGGCAAATCGAAGTGGAAAATACTGAGTTTTTGTTGTTGTTGAGGCTGCTGTTGTTCTTATGTTTTGCTTGCTACAGATAATACCGGCTAAGCTGCAATTTATGGTGCGCAATCGCTCTTCGCTGCTGTTGGCATTCTACGTAAATACCTACATAGGTATTATACATATACATATGTATATTTATATACATGTATGTATGTTTGTACATATATGTTGTATGCTAGCTGCGTCGTATGTTGATTGTTATTTGTTGCTTGTTGTGGCGGCAAAAGGCTGCTGACGCGCAACCATTTAAGGGACTTGCAATAGTTACAGCAACATCCACAGTGGTTGGCAATTGTTGTTATTGGCTTATGCTTAAATTGCAACGGCGTCGCCTTGTCCACAACGTGCGACTGCTGTCACAGTGCCTCTTCATGCCGCTTCGCCTTTTAGCTTAGCACAAGCCCCTGCTCTCCTAACTCTTTTACCCCATTTGCTATGCACTGGGTGTATTAGTGTGTGTGCATCCTTGAGATTTCGTAATGCTTTATGGAAGGTTTAGCAGATTATCTCTGTTGCCGTTGCATACAGGTATGTGAGTTTGTACGTAGTTTATTTATATTTAAGTTTTTAGTTTTGTTGTTGCCAATTGTTTCTCATTTCTGTTGTTTGTTACCTTTATCAATTTGTTGTTGGTGTTGTGGTTGTTGTTGTAGCTGCCACCAATTTTGCGCTTTGTTTGTTTGTTTGTTGTTGGCATGTTAAAATGTTATACTCTTACATAAATACCAATATACACGTGTATAAAATATGTTCGTATGTCCCAGCCATGTTACTTGGCGCGTTCAACAGGCTGGCAAAACAAAGCCGCCACTTACGATGCCGACGATGACTACGAAAACGACAACGATGTTGCAATAAGCGCACTGCAACACGTACTTACAACAATAGGTATGTTGTGTGGACTTAAGCTTACTACTGTTGTTGTTGTTGTTGATGTTGATGTTGCCATTTTGTACATGACCAAGTTAAATCGTAAATCGATGAGCCAAAAGATGAGCAAGTCAGCTAGTAGTGATTGTCGAGCGTGCGATTAGGCAGTAGGGAAGGGTGGAGGAAGGCAGTTATTTCAGAGGTTGAAAATGCAAGAAATTTCAGCATGAAATAAGCTGAGAATGACCTCGAACGCTTAGCACGAAGCGCGCAATTTGATGCCGTATCGGAATGTGTCTTTCCAGAAAATACAAATTAAAATTGAATGCCTTAAAAATAAGTATTTTTATAAGTATTTATTATTCATGCAATTTTCCATCACTTCTTAATAGTATAACTAGCAGGTACCTATGGCTTTACCCGCCAAATGTTATATATTTTAAGCAACCATAGGTAAGATCTATATTTTCCGGTATATATTCTCCTTACTATCCATAAGCAACCTGAATTAAATTCGTTTATATAAGCCTAGGAATCAAGATGACAAACTTTTCTGCGTTGTTTGAATATAATGTACTTTATGGACCAACTGGTCTTTCCTCCGCTTTGTGGAACTTGCGCGGAGTAATCTTCGAGGAACTCCCTATCAATCTCAAATGCAAGCTTCCGGACTACTGCAGTATGTTCGTGGATTCATCCGCAATCGAAGAAGCAGTCGATTGGTTGCTAATTTGTGTCAGTGAAGGAAACATTTACTTTACCCCAATCACAAAGCGGCAATTAGGGCCCTGAGCTCGCTGTTAGAGCGCTCGAACCTAGTTTGAGAATACCTAACTTTCCATTAGATCGTAACCGCATACTTCGATATTAGACTCATTTGAGTACCTGGTCACAGGAGGATTGCATGAAACTGCTAGCAGACGAGTTATATAGACACGAGACTTGTGTGGTGGGCTTCGCGTCAATTCACCGAGCTATGGGCAAGTACCCTAACGTGAGAATTCGCCAGATCATTCAAGCCAAGAGTGCACTCGAGGGAATTTCTAAGACTAACAAAGTCACAGCTCTGAAAGTGTGTATCCTTTCCGAACACATTGTCCATCCACTTTCGAGTTCTTTCTACAGCATCTATATGAAGGATGAGTCGAAATGAGCTCAGCTCCTTTGTCAGCTCCTCAGAGATTTGGGCATCTTGGCTGTCAATTTTTTAAAAGGAGAAACTCCATCTGAGATGTAAGAATGGTAGTAGCCACATTAGTAAAGGGTGGTTGGCGAAAAGAGGGGTTTCATCCAAGACTTTGTTGCCGATCTTCACTGGAATCGCTGTTTTTATGTAGCGGGTCCCAAACCATGCGCACAACCAGATATTCTTAGTTGCTTCGCCTTCTTAGTTTAGCTTGCTCTCAAATGGATGCGCGGAAGCTACCCAGAGGATACTTAGACGGAACCGGAAGTTGTGAGCTGCTTGGACACTCCCAAGTGCATGGCGATCAGAGACGTTCCCCAGTTGCGTGGACTTCTACACACGGAACCATCCTCCGGACAATTATACCTTTGAAATCGTCAAAGAATTTATTATATATCTTGGCACCGCCGTCCCAACAATAAATGATGTCAGCCTGGAAATATACCGACGAGCACACTTGATAAGAGGTGTTACTATGGTCTCTGTAAGCAAATGCGTAGCAGAGATCTCTCTCGGATGACAAAACTAACACTCTACAAGACGCTCTTCTTGCTCGTGCTACTCTATGGCGTTGAAGCACAGGTTATGCAGCAGCTCTTGGGGTATTCGGCAGAAAGATTCTTCGGAAAATCTTCGGGCCTCTTCGAGTTGGCGATAACTGCTACTGCCGAATGAACCACGAGCTGTATAAGCTCTTCGACGAGGTGGACATAGTCAAGCTCATCAATATTCAGCGGTTGCGCGGATGCAAAAGCTCCAGCAAAGAAGGTGTTCGGCTGGCAAGTTAGGGGACAATGACATAGGCGAAGCCCATGCCTCCGATGGAAGGATCAAGTTGAGGGAACCCTATCATCGCTTGGTGTAATAAATCAGAGAAGGCGCGCGCAAAGCAGAGACGCCTGGCGAGACTTGTTACAGTCGGGCTTTATTCGGTAATGAGTTATGAAATGTCGCAAAATGGCGAGTGGCGAAATGTCTGAGAATCCCACCCTGCGACTTCGGCAGAAGTCGTTGGAACCAAAAAGAGCCAGAAACCTTAAAACTCCTGCTTTTCGAGTACTCCGCAATCTAGAGGAAGAGACTGCAATCCATGGGCTCGGATTTTTTTTGGGATTTGAGTGATACAACCAAGTTAAAGGTGGGCAATTGCTTATATTTATTGACTTTAGAAGCGTATTAAGATAAGTATAGGTTTAAGGTAGGAATTAATCTTGATGCAATCGGCTGTATTGGGTATCAAATTCTTAAACCATTTATTAGCACACAGTGTAAAGATCTGGGGCTCTGGGCTCGCTGCGGTTGTTATATGTCAAAAGACGTGTTTAGCAGTGAGCGTTCATGATCAAGTAATAGAAAACCTCTAAGTGTGCTTACGTCATCAAAACTTTTCTTCGAGGGCGACTTTAAACTGTAAGAACCTTAATTTGTTGTAGCGCACCACTGGCGTGTAGAAAAAATTGGAGAATCTCTTGTATTTTGAATCTTTTTAGTACATATAATTTCTTCTACATGTACAACTTCTAACTAATTCTGAGATCATCTACAGTATTCTAATTTGTATCAATTGCTAACTTTTATATTAATCTTTGCCACAACCAAACCCAGCTGTGCATTCATTCTATCAGGAATTTTACGCTTCAAGCGGAAAATAAGCCAACTCAGCACTTTCAGGATCTCGGCCAGTGCCGCACAGCTGCAGCTGTGCTAAATGAAAAGAAATATAGCAGGAACACCAAAACAATACAACGAGTAAACAAAACTCAACAATACTCACGAAAGCGTATAAGAGTCATACTCGAACATAAGAAACAACGAAAGCTAATTTCCTCATAACTCAATCGCTGTTTATCACCCTATCCGCGACGCTTTACTACTTTTTGTTACTTAAGTATTTTTGTTTTTCTGCTGTTGACGTTGTGACTGTAGCAAATGCAACACTCGCTCCCTGAATAGTACGAGCACGTCAGAAAGAACAAGAACAAAAGATTAATTTTCCGCGAATTCGTTGTGGTCCTGGATGCATTTTGCGCCTTCGTGACGACGTCTAAACAGCAGCAGCAGTGGCAGCGACTGCGGCAGTAAAAGCAAGAGCAACTAGGTGATCTTTGCCGGTGATCGTCAGTTGCTTGGCTGGCCAGTTGTTTGCTGCTTTGTGTGGCGCATGCGCAAGAAACAAATTAGCGACTGCAATGGGGATGTCGTGTGGAATTCGCAGAACTGAGAAAAGCAGCCTTAAGTTTATATTTGTATGTACAGATATATACAAATACGTACACACTTAGGCGGAGAACAATGCAATAGTCGTATAAAGTGTACAAAACACAAAACTAAAGCTGGACAATAATCGCCTGACTAAGTGCTGAGTACTGACTGTTGACAGCGGGAAGAAAGGAGTTTGCCTGAAGAAGGTGCCAAAGCTGATCGTTTTCGCTTTTTGGGTGGTAAGCATGCAACAATTATGCTTATACATAATTGGGTTTGCTTGCCACGGTCACTGACTTCAGCTGTCTTCGACACAAGCAACAGCTATCGGACCAACAGACCAACACATCTACGAAGAAGCACTATGACAATGCTATTGTTGCTCTTTTGAAGATTGCGCGCGTTTAAGCCAAAGCTGTGAAAATTGAACAAGCAGTCCAAATGAACTTGCGGTGTAGTTGAGAAGAGTATCAAGACAAAATTTGCTTTTGAAGGCACATTTACTTGCGCTAAAAAAAGGCAATTAGAAACAATCCAAATATTCGCACAATAAATGTGGCCAAAAAAAAGCAAAATAAAAAATTAATACGCGCAAACATTCGGCTGGCCAGTCATTTACCCAGGCGAATATCAACAAATAATTTTGCGCACATTTTTGGCTGATTGGAATGAAAGAAAAGGCATAGGGGGCAACCACAAAAGCAACGTCACTACTAAACGAGCTGCTACAAATTATACGTTTATATGAATGTTTACAAAAGTATAAAATGCTTAAATGTTCGATAAGCGTTGCCGCGCTCCTTACCGATCGACTCCGCTGGGAATTGCCAATTAGCAATGGAAGCGACAAAATGCTTAAGGGCTATCTACAGACAACGTTCGTGTAGCATTCGAGTTTGACAGCACGCGAGGGTCAATGGACATTTTCACTCTAACTCTTTGAGCTGAGAACTGGTTAAATTTTATAATAAAGAATTGTGTATTATATTTATAAATATAAGGGGATTAGAGTAATAAAAAAACAAAACTTAAATACACGTAATTTGGTTTTGTGATTTGGTGGTTTCAAAGCCAAACTTTCAAGAATGAAAATCAAACTTTTCAGACTGTGAGCAAACAAACAAATAATTAATAAGAAACAAAAAAAAAAAAAAAAAAAACAGAGCGCTTTACCATTCAAACCACCAAATCGCAAAAACGCATTCCATTGATTTCATTTTGTATAGCTTCGCCTTATCAACAACTCGCTGGTATACCCAATTTTCCTATGAACTGTATTTATTCGCATCAGCTGATTGTTAACGTAAGCGCAGATGATGATAGACGTTTAGCTCTCTAGATGTGTTGCCATTAGCGTTAAAAGCTTATAAAAGTATGCATTCAGCTGGACTACCAAAGCAAAGTGATCACGAACGCAACAAGAAATCGATATGTGGACGGCCCTTTATATTTACCGCGTTTTGTTAAGGCAAGCATTCTCAAAAGCACGCCGAGGGATGAGTGAAGTTGGAGGCTCTTATAAATAGTCATATTTTTAAGCATTTGATGTGGCACATCGGAAAAGATTCTATTGCTGATTAGCTTGTTATTTTTAGCGACAGCTGTGCATGCGCTCAAATGTTTACTTAAGTCGTGGGTTCTAATGAATTATATATGTTTTCCTATACTGTTTACCTAATAGAGCGCGATTCATGTTGACACTGAAAAAATTTGCGCGGGTCAATTAATTGCACTGTTTTTATGCTCATTTTCATAATTTTTAAATTTAACCGATTCATAATCAAAACAGTGCAAATTGTTCGGTGCTAGTGCTCAGATATCCCCAATATGTCGCTTCCAAAAATCGCATACCTAAACGTCTTCTCAAGTAAACTAGAGAACATAGGGTTACCATGTATTACACGCTTTGTGTTTGAACCATGAATTATAATTAGTCAGTCACTGAAAACCACTAACCTGCTGAGAAAGAGGGCACAATGAGTTAAGCCTTTATGTAGCCCCTTGATGCTTCTCAGTCGCCTTTTAGTGAAATGTGTATCCATTTGATGGAGATGACTTCAAAGCCAAAGTTGGAGACACCAAGTGAACCCAAGTCCTTCTCCACCTAATCTTTCCAATGCAAAGGAGGCCTTTGTCTTTCCTTGCTACCACCACTGCTGGTACCGCTTCGAATACTTTGAGAGCCGGAACGTTTGTTTCCATTCGGACAACATGGCCCAGCCAGCGAAGTCGCTGAATCGAAATTCGCTGCGTTATGTCTATGTTGTCCTAAGCTCCTTCGCTTGCGATACTCGCCATCGTCAACGTGCAAAGGTTAAACAAATCCAGATATACTCGCGCAGAATCAGCGCGACCAAAGGTGCAATTTTGAAACCATTATTAGAGACTTTACAAAGATGGGCTGTATTTTCTTAAAGAAAAGTAAGAATTGTCAATATTGTCACAGTTTTTGAGCAAGTATCAATTTTGCAGTCGTCAGTATTAAGTTCTGCAGTGTGTAAACATATGTGCGGAACCGGGATTTAGCCAGCATGAAGCTATTGTACTTACGGCGCCCTTTTAATTGGACAGTAACGACTATAACAAAGCTAGGAATTCATAAAGCACATTAATTGCTTTGGAGATAAAACATTTTACTCAACATTTTAATATATGGCCGAGCCGAGCTCCTCCTCCTATTTGTGGTGTGCGTCTTGATATTGTTCCACAAATGGAGGGACCTACAGTTTCAAGCCGATTCCGAACGGCAAATATTTTTATGAGGAGCTTTTTCATGGCATAAATGTACTCGGAGGTTTGCCATTGCCTGCCGAGGGGCGACCGCTATTAGAAAAAAACGTGTTCTTCATTTTGGTGTTTCACCGACGAGTATTAGTTATGTAGTAATCTTTTTTGAAAGAACATCGTAATGCCTGATACGACAGCGTTGAAGAAAATTGAACAATGTGCTGCTACCGAATTCCTTACGAAATAAGAGAAAATCAAAAAACCGTTTGTCGGAGAAGTAGAGGCTGTTTGTTGCAACTTGACATCATCATTATCTACAATTCAAAAGTGGTCAAGTGAACTTAAAAATCATCTTAACCAGTTTAGTCTTTCAAAAGTGAGTGCAAGTTGGGTAGCGCAAATGTTCAGGGTACCTAAGAAACAAGTGCGAATTAAGTGCTGTATAGAGTTTTTGAGATTTTGTGGGGAAAATTCAGCGAGTTTTTTCTACCGTTAAACGTTGGCTTCATCACTTGAAAGTAAGCAAGACTCTATGCAGTGAGATAACAGTGCCGATCATCCTAAAAAATGTAAAGTCATTCATCTACCTGTAAGATCATGGCCACAGTGTTTTGGGACTCGAAAAGGATTTGTTTGATTATGGCACGAAAAGGGTGAACCCATAAACGCGGCATCCTACGCTACCATTTTGTATAGTTTGAGAATTTGGGAGAAGCCATTAAGAAAAAGACTGACTGCCGATGTGTTAGAGGAATTCTGCACGACAACGCTCTGGCTCACAGAGCTCTTATACGAGATTGTGGTTTCAACGAAATCAGTTACCCACCATACAGCTCATTACCCGGGCCAAAGTGAATATTATTTGTTCACAAATGTGACACAAAAAAGATCTTCATGGAACAAAAGTTATATATAAAACATATAAAAAGAACTCGAGACGGCTAAAACGCATATTTTTCGTCCCCTATCAAATGTAACCCTCGTCCATATCAAATGTAACTTTTCGCATACGAAATCAATGCTTGTCAATGTGACCAAGGAAACGAGCTCAGATCAAACATGTGTTAGGATAGCCAGCTAGCTTTAAGAACTATGTACTTATAAGTAGCAAATCAGGGATTGTGAACAGCTACAAAAATCGTGTAAGTCTTTGAGTGTATGAGAGGTTTGCGGTTGGATTTTCTCGTAAACGAAATGCGCTTCAACCATTTCGCTTCTATGTCTTTCGCAACTTTTCCCATTTGCTGTGCGAGTCTAGATGATTCGTTCGCCTACTGTGCCTATCACTGTGCTATTCGCATGCTTAGAAATATCATGAATGCCTTTCTTGTTTAAACATTCTTTGTATTTTCCCAAACATGATCTATAAATATCTATCAATAATAGCAATTCAAAGTGAAAGATATTTTTATCAAGTCAAGAAAATCGATCACTCTGCCAACCAACTCGTGACGCTACATCGTGCGCTTCATGTCTTTGCACTTTGCACAAGCATCCGAATTTTTCATAAATACCTTTTAAATTTGTATTGGCATAAGAAAATCGAAAATCTCATACGAGCACTGTTGCTTAGCAAACTTCGGAGCGTGACTTTCGGTTTTTCGTGGCTGGTCAGCATTTTGTAAATACGTATTGTTATTGTTTTGCTTTATTTTTTTATATTTTTTATTTAACACGGCTACTTTGAACGTTTTTATTAAAGTATAATAAAAAAAAAAAACAATGAGGAACAAAAATTGTAACGAAAATTCTTGTGACAATTAAGTTTAGGCCTTTTAAGCCGATTTACTTAGCGCTTTGTCGTTGCCTTTGCCATCGCTGGCCGTTGCTGTGGTTTGTCGTCACGATTGTGGGATTGTCAAAGCGTTTGTTGACATATTGGCAGCAAAGGTAACTAATTGAGCCAACACATACTGACAACAGACAGCAGCGGCCAATGTTGAGCTACATTTGAACATGAAAAGCGATCATTTGCTCGAGTTGTTGGTCCGTCCACTCTCTTGCTGGCCAGTATTAGTGGATGCCGTGTAATGATTACGCGTAGACATGTGCGCCGTTTGTTGTCAGCGAGTCGAAGCAGAGGGGGTAAGTGGGGCCAGCAGTGTTTTTAAGAATGCTATTGTTTTGTGTGTTGTTAGTGAAGGGCTTTGCTTTTGTTGTGGCGTCTTAGGCATGTGGCAGTAACGTTTAAGCCAATTAGAAAGCTTAGCGCTGAGCCCTTAATTAGAGGACATAGCACGTGCGTGTTATTTTTTGTTAGATGACTCTCCATTGTGCGAGCGCATGTTGTTTGTGTAAGGGTCTGATGGGATGAGTATTTTTTTTGGTTATTGGGAATGTGTGTATGAATAAATTTAATTCAAAGTTGGAAAAAAATAACTTTCTTTGTTAGATTAATAATGATAGTTGACGTAGCAAGGATCATACAAAGGGGCTTGGTGCGAAGTTTTCCTTCTAAATAATTCATGGTATATCTTTTTAAAGTCCTGCATAAAAAAGATCCTCGACCTTTGGCTGATCTTAATCGCAGCTTAGTAACTGTTTCAAAATTGAGTGGTGTAATCTGTGATTTTGTGCTTCAACTGATTTGGTACTAGTTTTACTTCCGTAGCCGAGTGGGTTGGTGCGCGACTACCCTTCGGAGTACGTAGGATCGAATCTCTGTGAAATACCAAAATGAAGAAAACAGTTCTTTCTAATAGCGGCTACTCCTCGGCAGGCAATGGCAAACCTACGAGTGTATAAAAATAATACTTGCCGTTCGGAGTCGGCTTAAAATTGTAGGTCCCCCCATTTGTGAAACAACATTAAGACACAAGCCCGAAATAACGATAGTAATAAGAATCACTATGCTATGGGGGAAATGGCAACTGTTTTCCAAACGGAAGTTTTTGCCAATCTGAAAGTAGCCGGATGGGTAATCGAGAGGAGATGGAGCGGGAAACAGATTGGAGTTTTCAGTGACAGTCAGGCTGCACTGTAGGCCCTGGAGAACGCGAAGCAAACCTCAAAGATTGTTCAAGAATGTAAGAAGAAGCTTAATTCTGTCGCAAGACAAAACAGGCTTGTACTTATATGGGTTCCAGGACACTCCAGTGTTCAAGAAAACGAAATTGCCTATGAATTGGCCAACCGTGGATCAGCGGTTCCCCCACAAGCGCCAGAGCCAATAATCGGAATCAGTTCCGCAGGATATAATAAATAATAATAAAAATAATAATAATGACATCCTTTTTTGGGTCTTTAGGTAAGCTCCTCCTCTTGTACGTGGTGTGCGTCTCAATGCCTTTTGAGAAATGGAGGAACAGTTTTATGCCGCCTCTCTTCATGGCAAAAAAGAATCGGTGCTTTGTTATTATCTGATTGCATTAGTACAATGACCTTTACGCTTAAGTTATAATATTTATTGCCAAATAAATACATATAACCCCTCTCCCACCATACATATCCCCGCAAATAGGTGTCACAATTTTGTGTGCCTTTTTATAAAATTTATACTTAAAGCTAAAAAAACTTTTCAGGAATAGGCACTTAAACAAAGCTAAAAAAATTTTTGAGGAATAGGCACTTTTGCCAATAGCGCGCAAATTTTAGCCTGGCTTCTGTTACAGGTATATAGTTTTGATTCCCCCACATCTGCGCGTAATAAATATTTCAAAATGAAAGCTGAAAAATAAAATCTTTGCATTGTTTTAGGTCGTGCGCCTCTGCTGACTTGAACTATAATATATTGCATTATTTAAAAATTTGACATTGATTTTGCCAGATTAAATTCGTCAAGCGCGGCCAAGTGTGGCTTCAAATCGGAGTTCCGAGGTGACCAATTGACGTCGACGAGGTGGCTGATAGCCCGATTACCGAACTTGGTGCGCAAAAGACTGATTGTGCCACACAGGACATAGGTATGGCCACAATTTTCGGCCACGAAAAATCATTTATCACACCTTTGTTGTTCTTACGAAATGACATTTACAACAGTAAAGTTGGAAAAAAATAACTTTCTTTGTTAGATTAATAATGATAGTTGACGTAGCAAGGATCATACAAAGGGGCTTGGTGCGAAGTTTTCCTTCTAAATAATTCATGGTATATCTTTTTAAAGTCCTGCATAAAAAAGATCCTCGACCTTTGGCTGATCTTAATCGCAGCTTAGTAACTGTTTCAAAATTGAGTGGTGTAATCTGTGATTTTGTGCTTCAACTGATTTGGTACTAGTTTTACTTCCGTAGCCGAGTGGGTTGGTGCGCGACTACCCTTCGGAGTACGTAGGATCGAATCTCTGTGAAATACCAAAATGAAGAAAACAGTTCTTTCTAATAGCGGCTACTCCTCGGCAGGCAATGGCAAACCTACGAGTGTATAAAAATAATACTTGCCGTTCGGAGTCGGCTTAAAATTGTAGGTCCCCCCATTTGTGAAACAACATTAAGACACAAGCCCGAAATAACGATAGTAATAAGAATCACTATGCTATGGGGGAAATGGCAACTGTTTTCCAAACGGAAGTTTTTGCCAATCTGAAAGTAGCCGGATGGGTAATCGAGAGGAGATGGAGCGGGAAACAGATTGGAGTTTTCAGTGACAGTCAGGCTGCACTGTAGGCCCTGGAGAACGCGAAGCAAACCTCAAAGATTGTTCAAGAATGTAAGAAGAAGCTTAATTCTGTCGCAAGACAAAACAGGCTTGTACTTATATGGGTTCCAGGACACTCCAGTGTTCAAGAAAACGAAATTGCCTATGAATTGGCCAACCGTGGATCAGCGGTTCCCCCACAAGCGCCAGAGCCAATAATCGGAATCAGTTCCGCAGGATATAATAAATAATAATAAAAATAATAATAATGACATCCTTTTTTGGGTCTTTAGGTAAGCTCCTCCTCTTGTACGTGGTGTGCGTCTCAATGCCTTTTGAGAAATGGAGGAACAGTTTTATGCCGCCTCTCTTCATGGCAAAAAAGAATCGGTGCTTTGTTATTATCTGATTGCATTAGTACAATGACCTTTACGCTTAAGTTATAATATTTATTGCCAAATAAATACATATAACCCCTCTCCCACCATACATATCCCCGCAAATAGGTGTCACAATTTTGTGTGCCTTTTTATAAAATTTATACTTAAAGCTAAAAAAACTTTTCAGGAATAGGCACTTAAACAAAGCTAAAAAAATTTTTGAGGAATAGGCACTTTTGCCAATAGCGCGCAAATTTTAGCCTGGCTTCTGTTACAGGTATATAGTTTTGATTCCCCCACATCTGCGCGTAATAAATATTTCAAAATGAAAGCTGAAAAATAAAATCTTTGCATTGTTTTAGGTCGTGCGCCTCTGCTGACTTGAACTATAATATATTGCATTATTTAAAAATTTGACATTGATTTTGCCAGATTAAATTCGTCAAGCGCGGCCAAGTGTGGCTTCAAATCGGAGTTCCGAGGTGACCAATTGACGTCGACGAGGTGGCTGATAGCCCGATTACCGAACTTGGTGCGCAAAAGACTGATTGTGCCACACAGGACATAGGTATGGCCACAATTTTCGGCCACGAAAAATCATTTATCACACCTTTGTTGTTCTTACGAAATGACATTTACAACAGTACTTTCAAAGAGGGTTGGTTAAATGAGGCCACCACTCCTAACTATTGCCTTCTGAGAATACAAACATGGGATTTTCGATGATGCGGCAGTTTTGCTTGTTAACATAACCGCTGAGATGAAAGTGCGTTTCGTCAAAAAAGGTGATTTCTTTCGAGCTGTTCTAAGGGCCAATATTTCTCAACGAGGTTTATGCGTTCGAAAAAAATATTATTCGAAAAAATATTTATGAAAATTTTGCGCATTGCAACAAAGATGGTGGAAGTCCTTCCTACGATACATATCCCCTGCATCTTCTACGAGTACTACCATTGTACGAGCTCAACTTCCGCATTAATTCCGTATGCTATGCGCTCACTTGTATTATGTAATCTATTTTTCCACAACCACATACTCCTAGAGCTTCCCACAAGGATTTCATCCTTCTCAGACTATTCTCCGTCGTCAGCCTTTCAAACAGAATATCAATTACACACCACCAACTGTTTAGGCTTTAACGCTTCAAGGAACATCAATGAGATGTGAAACAGAAGCGAAATCTTAAAAAAGGCAATACGAAGTTTTCCAATCGGATAATATAAAGGAATACTGAGACTTGTTTACTCCATAGAAGAGCTGTTTTAGTATGGATTACACTTGTCTATAATTGACTACAGCATTCCTGTCTAGGGCGCTTACGCTGAAGTGGAAATTTGCCGGGATTTGCTAAGTCCTCACGAGTAGTAGCAGCACCATCAGCACTGATTGCATGAAGCATTTTGTTCTTTTGGCAGTTGCACTTGTGAGGACTATTGTTTTGCCAAAGGTCGCCGCCATTCAAGTGCACCTTTTCATCGATCGTTTTGTTTTCGTATTTTTCCCTCATCCTATTCATTTTAAAAGCAGCTTGTTTGGTACTTTATTTTATGTGCACAACCTTACAATTTTCATCGGCTTTGTTTGCCAGAGCTGCCATTTCTTGAAGTACATCAAATCAAGCGCAAGTGTCCATCGAAGAGTCTTTACGAAAATGGATATGCTGCAATAATCGTAGCTGAGCTCAAGCCTAAGCAGCGGGATGACCTTTTGTTGTGTTTGTATGTCCGTATCACTTCACGCTGTCTTACGTGTATTCTTCTACGCCCAAATATACCTTGCTGTTGCAGTTTCATTTTCGACAACCTGCTCTATTGTTTAGCACGCCACCTTTTGTCTGCATCAATGCGTTGCACGAAGGTTCTCCAAAGGAGCTCTGCTCTGTACTCTATACTTTACTGCTTTCTACTTGATCTGCTGCTTCGTTATCTTCTCTGCAGAACAGTTTTCTTAGATTTTCTAAAAGATTTATATAAAAAAATTATATTTATGCTTCTGCGCTTCATGGAAATCTACAGCAGCTGTACACTAAATGTTCTACATAATTGTTGTTGCTATTGGCACCACCTTCGTATGCTTCATATTCCTATCCACTCGTGTACCTGCGGGAAAAATTCGTTCCAGCTTGATTTGATTGTTAGTTTCGGCTATTGTTGTTGTTGCTACAAGCCGTATTGTAGCATTGATGATCACTGACGCTGATCAGTGCGATGATCAAGCATTGACTCTCATCGAACGTTCATCATCACAAAATGCTCAACGCCTTTACATAAAATTCTACAAATCTTAGTTGCTGCTGGAGCGTTTTCTATACAATTTGACTGAGCTGTTGGAGTATCGGCTTGCGTCCCATGTGCGCATAATGAGCTGCTTGTCTTTACCCACCCCACTCGATTGCCGCCATGCCCTGCGCTTAAGCGAATCATTTTAACTTTTTTGGTTTTTTTTTTCATTTTTCTTTCTTTTTAACTTAAGTGGGGAGCTCTCTTTTCTATGATCCCGACTGTTTGTTGGTGGTATCCATCAAAATTTAGCTGAACAAAAGAAATTCGACTTGTATTGTTACGCCTGTTTCTGCTGTATTGCTGCGCTTGCAAATCAAAATCATTGCCTTAAAGGTTCAATTTATTACCACAACGACCACGAACTGCGCGATCACGAGACGATCGATGACGATGATCGTTGCGATCGCATTAATAGAAATTTGTAGCTGGACCAGCACGGCGTAGCGCTGCATGTGTAACGGAGGGGGTTGGAGCGACGTAGGTAAAGTAAGTATATGTATGTAGCTCAACATTTCGTCGACATTCGATTAACGATCGCGCGCTGATGCCGGCGTGGACGCAGACAATCGATTATACGGGGACGCTGACAATGGAGGCTTCGATTTCGTCTTTTGCGTTGATGTGAAAGATCGTTAGTCAAAATTATGTTGGCATTTCGAGTGTGTATGCATGTATGTATATGTGATTTTATTTTATAGTTGTATTCTGCTTGCAGCTCGCTTTGTTAGTTGTGGTACTTACACGTTACGTAGTTATTGTTGGTGCAGCATTAAATTGTATTTGTGTTCTTTTTTTTTTGTGGGTCTGAGTGGTGATGGTAAATGCGCGATTCGAGTAAAGTTAAGTGGTTATCTGTTTGGAGTGGATCTGGCGCTGACTCTACAAGTATCTTTGTGTTCGTAGGTGCGTCGGCGAAAGGTGAAGTAGCGCGAGCTGCAAGAAGCACGGTGCGTGGTGCGGGCGGGTGCATGATGCGCGATGTAGCGGAATCGGTGTTGCTAACACTTGTAACAATTGATTGCTGGAATGCGCGCTTTGATTTGGGTCAACATTTTGTTATTCCTCTGCACCGCATTTTTGTGTTTTAAAATGTTCCTTTTTTTTGGTTTTTGTATACTTATTTTGACGTATTGGTTATTCAATTGCTGCTTGCTGGAGTGTTGTTTGATTTGGTTCGGTTCGATAGGTTGTGCGGATGATTGTGTAAATTTTCAGTCGCATTGGCAAATGGCTTGAAACAATATTCAAATCTATACTCATACCTATATGTACATATGTAGTATATGTACGTATGCCTGTATGTAGTATATGGATGCAACATTTATGGCTTTATTGAGTGACAGCAGTCGACGCGCGCACTTAGTCGTGGTCGCGGAGGTAACAAAGAATTTGCCGCAGACAAAGAAAAGCTGATAGTCGCATGACTTGCAGCAGAATTATCTTCATACATTTCTACTATATACAAAGCATTGCATTGGTATGCGTTTACATACATATGCATATACATATTTCTGAGAATTTATTTTTTCGCCGGTATGCCATTCGAAAGTTTGATAGAAAATCACAATTAAAGTAAGTTTTTTTAAATGCACCATGAAATTTGACTGACCCGATCACCAGTGGTTATAAATGAAAAGCGTAAACTGTTTGATATTCATCTTTTCGCCATAAAACTTTTACAATTTGGGATAGCAGGAAAGCGCAGGGTACGTAATTACATGGGTGAAATTGTGAGAAAGAATTTCAGTATAGTTGTCAAAAAACTTCTGTTCAAAAAGTACCAAGAATTGCAAAGAAAAATAAAGTAAAAACGTATTTATTTTATTTTCTTTTGTGTAAGCGAGTTGCACTAAATTTTCCTCTTGCAGCGGGTTGAGCTTATCTTTGACCAGATGCCTGCATCGCTCAAAGGGCTTATGAAATGGTGAATTAAGAGCCTACACTGCTACCACAGCCAATAAACCACAAGGCTCAACAGATGATTAGCCGCACCGCACTGGGGTACGCTCACAAACTTTACGAGTAAACGAGTGGACCAAAGGTATAGCTGTGAAACTAGCGATGCATGGAATTTTTTACTTTTCGTATTACTATCGATGGTTTTTATCCCCTCTCGATAGTTGAGAGCTTTTATTTTTTATTATATATACATTTCTTGAATTGACTCAAAAAACTTGGCTCGGCTAACGAAATTCATAACATTTAAAGGCGGCCTATTTCAAATAACAATTCAACTTTCATTGATCCCTACAAGGGTGGGAAAAAAACCGGGTAACATCTATAAATTCTGAACGAATGTCGAATAAGAATGAACGAATATCGAACACCAATAGTTTCCTCGGTTCCCTTACTCCGTCTAAGCCATCTTCCAAAGTATTGCCATGGTAATCGGTAAAAATAATAAATTGCTCCTTCCAATCTGCGAAACACTTTTCATAGACCGATTTTGGAATTCTCTTCAGCTCCTTATGCGAATTCTTTGTGAAGTGCTAACATGCGTTATGGGAAATTCAAGAAGTGAATATGGAGTTTGCGTGTAGGCATTTCGGTCAAATGGACGCAGGCAACATGAAATGTGTTAGTCAGGGCATCGTCGAGTTAAAGAGATCATCAGATGCTTATCAACAATTCCAGCAGCGTGCGATGAAGCTTCTCCCTCAACTGCTTCAGTACGCGTAAATAACACAATACTTTCTATTTACTGGATTGGCAGAAGAAATTCTTAAGACACAATTCAACGTGAAACAGTAAAAAAGTTAACAAAATTTTGTATTGAGTATTTGTTGGTATTTTTTCGAGTTTTGACGCACCTGAAAAGCGTCATTGAGTATTGGTTAGTTTTGATTTTCTATCAATGGACCCATTTCTCTTTAGTGGTAAGCTGTCTTTTATAATTCCTTAATCCAGTTTCGATCGAGCTCTGCAGTTCGATTACATTCCTCAAATATCATTCATGTTGGCTTTCCATTGATCCGGTAAAGGCACTAATATCGGGAACTATCTCCATGTTGTTTATACGATAAGTTTCGAATATCAGTTTCTCCAAATCTTCTTCTTCTTCGAGTATTAGTAATATCTCCAAATTATTTGTTAGTCATTGAGCTTAATGATCAACAACAGTATGAATACACGATTTTTTTTTATGTGGAGAAAATACGCAATAATATTTGGAGAAAAAATTATCGAAAGTCAATGAAAATATGGAATCACTTCAAACTCTCACTTACTAAAATGTAATGAAGTATAAAATTGAGGACCTAATTTTTTTGTTTTCAATTGTGATTGAAAAGTTTGATATTTTGATGAAAATTTGTCGAATTAATTCAATTAATTAAGGTTTGCTCACTAGTGACATTCAATTTTTGACACTCCCTTACAAAAGGTTGTATTTAGGAAGAATTTATTTTACCTTTTTGGTAAAAATGATAGCAAAAAAGTATTTTTTACTGAAATGGAAACAAACTGCGAACGGTTTAAAAAATTAATTTTAATTAATATTTGAATGTAAATAATGGTACAGATAGAAGTTATTAGCGGAAATTCCAAGTCTAATATTAAAACAAGAAATTATTTCACCTAATCCCAGATTTTATTTTGGGAATTAATTGTTAAATTTAAAACCGATCGCGAAGTTGCGAAGCTTCGCCAATATGAAACTATTTTGTTAAAAAGAAATAAATAATTGGCACATACAATTCTGTTAGGTGTTTGGCCGAAGTCCTCCTCCTATTTGTAGCGCGCGTCTTGTTGTTGTTCCTCAAATGGAAGGACCTACAGTTTTAAGCCAATTCCGGCAGATGGTTTTTTATGAGGAGCTTTTTCATGCTGATACTGTGTTTTGCTAAGCCTCCTCTGGACACTTCATCCATCCAGGGGAAGCTCGGCTCATTGGAAACAAGTTCCGTCAATCCCAACTTTTTTATAATGAAATAATGCTACCGATCGCGTCGGGACTATCCAATTATTCTCCCTGTTGTAACTCTTTGGGAAATGCTAGCTCTTTGCAAAATATGAATTCCGTTTAAATTACCACATCATAAGAAACAAAGCTTTGTAAATTCTCCACTCATCCATCTCGAACTGCGTCAATTACTCTATTATGTCCTGACTTAAGCGGTATGTATTCCATGTCATACTACCATAGTCCTGAACATACCGATGAAAACTCTTAAGCGAGTTGTTGCTCGTAAGCAGACCATTTTGAAAATGAAATGTTTTTTCTACAAATTTTACTTTTTTGTGTTTTTTGTCAGAATTTTGTGTTTGGCTGAAAACTGTTTGAACTACTCTTCTATATCTATAACCGCCACTACTTCGATCATTTCAAAAGTTCCTTTTCACTATAGCATCGTGGAATGGGCAAACTACATTTTTTCATATCCAATTTTGATTCTTATATAAGAACTAAATTTTCAACTAAATTTTTTTTGCCTATTGCTTTTTTGCCACTATTTGGTTACTCCTCAATACACGCACCCTTGCACACCCAAATTTGTAAAAAAAATATATCTCTTCTAAGCCAAATGGCGCCCAGACAGCTACTCAAGTGTTACCTTTGTTCCTTCAAGTACCTCACGTGAGAAATCCACTTGAAGTATAATGCCCAACTACTTATTGCATTCGCTTCCCTTGGCTATTCTACATAAAATAAGCAATAGAAATGACCAATTCGAAAGCATTTTGTACAACTAAATATGGCTAAAACAAATATAAAAAAATCTAGCTTAAACAATAGGCGAGGGATTAGGTGCAGCAAGACAATGCAACACCTCTGATGGATATACACTTGTACATATGTTGCATGCTACATGACATTGGACAACTTCACACCGCGCTGCCGACACCTGCCGCGCCCAACAATTGTCGCTATTGGTGAAGGTATGGCTAAAGGCGTTGCCAGCGCGTTTGGTAACAACCATAAAATCAATAAAGTAGAATTTTTGACTTTAGTGAGCTACGCAGCAAACACAGCAGAGTGCGGCAACTCCAGCATTTCATGTCAAATACAGAGAATATTTTTCGTAGTTTGTTTTTGGGGTCGTAAAGGATTTTCACAGAATTCGCATTGCACGTTATTAGTTTTATGTACGGCTCAGTGCACAGCGGCTAACGTACAGACTGGCTAACGTTCAAGCTGATCGGTCTTTCAGCGGGTGGTAAACCTACAGCCTACCTGGCTGACGTACCGCGTATGCAATGCTGTCTGTCATTCCACATTTGTTCGCTTGGTTAGCCTCTAGCAGCTTGCCTGCCTCTTTGTCTGTGCATCGATTTGTGGCAACCCATGTTCGACATGGGACAGGTGAAGGTTGTCATCTTCGTTTTCGTCGTGGTTTTTATTGTCGCCATACATTGTTGCTGTTGGCATTACTGTTGATGAAATTTGATGCCCGCGCATCTTTTTTTCGGTGGTACAGCAGCAAGCACATCTGAGCGTGTGTCGCGCTAGTAGATTTTAAATCTAATTTGTAATCTTTAAGATTGCATTGTGGAGAGGTGAAGTTAAGCCTACATACGTATAGATATAGATATCTGCATACATACATAGGTACATACAAACATATGCACTTGAATATGCATGTATAAGCCTGGCACATCTCTCCGCTGACCTCTCCACCCCGTGGTCGGTAAGTCGCTGCCGTTTGTCTCACATCATTAAACTGTTCTCGGGCGTTTGGAGCACTGCTGTTATCCACTTTAGGAATGTGCTTAATTATTCAATATTTATTTGTTATTTATTGCTGGTTATTAATGTTTTATTCCCTTCTTTTCTCTCATTCCAGGTAAGAGATGCGAATAACTGATGACTTTTGTGGTGCTGAATATCTCTTCGAGGTAATCTTTGGCACGCAAATATTGTGTTTACATACCTACATGTGTTTGTTTGTACAGATGTGAGAGTTTGGCCAGGATTTTGTCGTCATTGGTGAGTTGATTATCCTTCGATTGGCGTCAGTCTGTTTATCTTTGTCATGTATTATAATTTCAATGTATTTGTATAGGATCCCAAGTGTATGTTCTCACAGTTATGTGTTAATAAATAATAGATGCTCTGAGTTGTTATCTTAGATGCTGGTATATGTATGTACACGATTATTGCTGGTAAAAAAACAGTCTAAACTCTATACAAATGTTTGCGATCATGGCGGTTACAAAGGCGCCTTCAAAGGACGCGCCTAGATATTATTTTAAAATAAAACATGTAAAAGTTAAGGTTATTTCGGGTTTCACTATTTTTATTAAAAATAGGGCTCTTAAGAATCATACGTGAAAAATAGCATCATTTAAATGTCCAGAATGCGTACGTCTCCCGGTAAAACCCGCCAAAGAGGCAATTCATTTCGAACGTCGAGTTATCGATGGTGAAGGTTGTTCAGCAACACTTTGGTCTATGGCAGCAATATTCTCAACAGCACCCCAGTGTTTGGTCTGCCAGTCCTTTTACTATCCTCGAGAGAACCACTTTCTTGAAGTTTGAAGAATTGTCGACTAAGTCGGACTCACCCAAAAATTACGAATTTTACGTTCTTGTTCTTAAAGATCGACCATTTTCATAATAAAAATAAATAAATAATTGGCGCGTACACTTCTGTTAGGTGTTTGGCCGAGCTCCTCCTCCTATTTGTGGTGTGCATCTTGATGTTGTTCCACAAATGGAGGGACCTACAGTTTCAAGCCGACTCCGAACGGCAGATATTTTTATGAGGAGCTTTTTCATGGCAGAAATACACTCGGAGGTTTGCCATTGCCTGCCGAGGGGCGACCGCTATTAGAAAAATGTTTTTTTTTTATTAATTTTGCTTTCACCGAGATTCGAACCAACGATTTCTCTGTGAATTCCGAATGGTAATCACGCACCAATCCATTCGGCTACGGCGGCCGAATTATTATTATTTTCATAATAAGTTTCAAGTTTCATCTGTCTCTTTGACAAATATCCAAGATGACATAAAAAGAGCCATCCAGGAATTATGCACTTCTGAAAGACTTTACAAACATTTCTTGTATACTCAAACTAAAAATATCAACATTTTCAATTCTAAGCTCATGTTTACGAATTACTGCGAATTTAATTAAAACACAAAGAAAATTTAAACGAGGCACTCTTAAATCAAATAAAAATTATGCAATAAAAACTAATTTTCAATTCAAATATTCAATTGTGTATAAAAGCATTTGTAATAAAATACGCTAGAATGCCTCAAATAACAATTCCACTTTCGATGACGATTTCAAAATTTACAAGGTGAACTATGTTAGGCAAGCAATGACAAAAAACCAAAATTAACTGTACAAGCACCAAAAACCAATACTGTGGTTCAAGGAAATTTGTTTACAATATTTTTTGAATGTGAAATAGGGCATGGAAGCAGTCTGTACTACGAGTATACGAATAAAGTAACGTAAAATTCTCATTTTAGAATATTTTCCATCTCACTTTTGCAAATGCTTTAGTCGTTATGGCACTTATTTTCTATCAGAGATTGGCGTTGAAAGAATGTTTCATCCTTCGTTGATTGATATAAAACCTTTGGTTTTCAGTATCAGAGCAGGAGAAAAAGTAGAAAAAAATCGAGCGGTGTCAAAGCAATTGAATGTGGAAACTAGTTAAAGTCACACTTGCTGATATTCATTGAGTAGTGAATAAGAAAAGAAAACAATTGCGGCACGAAATGTGTAAACCAAAAGCATTTCATATCGAAATATCAGTTTTGCTGGTACGAAAACTTGCCACTTTAATGAATACTGATTCGATTAGCATACATATTGGGATAGCCGGAGTAGAGAAATCTTATATTACACTGCTTTATTGTTTTTTATGTAAGACTGTGACTATGGTAAAAGTGGCTATAATCTCAAGATTTGGGTGGTTGGCCAAAAGAAATTAAAATAATTAAGTAGTGCTATTTCTTTTCAAACATTTTATTCTATTGGGTGATTCGGGAGACAGAGTCAATTTTCGAAATCGCATTTTTTTAAACTCCATCATGGGCAGACACACTTCTTGTGCAGTGTAAAAACAACGGAACAACAAATAAAAATTGTTTATCTATATATTTATTATTGTTCTTGGAAGTGAATAGAGCCTTTTCTATAAAATTTCTGGAAAAAAATATTTAAATGTTTGGTCAAACAAGTGAAACTGCCATGAAAAAGCTCCTCTGCCATTCGGAGGCGACGTAAAACCGTAGGTTCCACTTTATGGAAAACATCAAGATGGGAGGAGGATCTCGGCCAAATACTCAAAAAGGGTGTAAACGACAATTATATATAAGTGAACCGTAAATTGTTTAGAGAAAAGATAGTTCAAATTCAATTAAAAAAAAACATCTAAGCTCTTCTAAATGAAATTTAATTCTAGGGAGAACATTTTTAACCAATCCTAGTAATTTGTCTGACCACTTTCAAATAAGCGGCTTTGAGAAAACTACGTGCCCTGAGGCGCTGCTTTATAATTGAAAATTAAACGTTCAGACAAATTTTCTTGCTACAGAACAAACTATTTTTTCGTTCTTTTGAAGACCTTAAACTAATTTTTAAGCGAAAAAATCGGTTTACAACCTCCACGGTTGAGCAAGTAAATACCAACATGAGCTTGTTGAGCTGATGACATTTTAAAATGATAGAGAATTTAGCCGAGCTTCTTCGGTGATATCCTGTTGTTTTGTAGATTTTTATAAAAAGTTACAATTCTCGTTTACCGATGACGAATTTCAGTATCCCAATCTAGTTACAATATTTTTAATTTCATGGCACGAGCCGTGCTTTTAGTCATACATACAAACTTATCTATATGCGCACACACACGTCGTCTATGCGCTGATTGCATAAGGCTACTGCATGCAGCCCAACCATATTCCCAAATGCACAAAAGCACTTCTCGTTCTAAACATGCAACTCGCCTCCAGTGCAGATTGTTTTAGATAGCGTTAAACATTTGAAGAAAATTGGCAAACAAAAACAAATAACATCCGTGCAGTGAAATGTCTGTGTAAGTTCTTTTACCAATAAACCCACTCATACATTCGTACTGTAAAAGTGTGAAGTGTGAAATGAAAGATACCACCAAAGCTGGTAGACAAGAAGAAATCGAAAACCCACGCGCCAGTCGCGAAGCCGCACAGACGTACAAAACAGCTTAGCTTATAAGGCGAGAACTTCAAGATCGAGCAAATGTCTTCAAGATTTCTTGTTACACACATAAACACTCGCACGCGTTCGTACTTGTGTGTGTGTGTTTTTATTTCTTGCACAATACGAGAAACCGTGAACCGAAGTGCGCTCAATATTTACTCAGGTGAGCGCCGCTCAATTGCACAACACCTGAGCGCTCTCAGTGTCACGTTATTCGCTGCTTCGCCGAAAAGATCTTATTTACTTTTAGTTTTTGAGGTGATCTTTGATTTGAGACTGTGCGCTCTGATGCAAAAGAAGATTTTTATTTTATTTATTGTTTTTTGTTTGTACCAATTTTGTTGCCTTCTTTCTGAGTTACTTTTTGTTAGTTTACTCTCAAAGTAAAGCCGGGGCGAAGTCGTCGGTTGCGGCGAGTAATTCAGCTGTGACTGGCTTAACTGTGTGCACACTCGTACGTGTGTACGTGTAAATTTGTATTTTTATTCTTACCTGCTTTGGTTTGTTGCGCCTTCATGCGGCATACCTTTGCATACCTGTGTGTATTGGTGCGTGCGTGTGAGCAACTGTGTGTGTTTGCTTGAATTCGCCCCTTTTCTGGGACTAACTGGTCTATCGAGCCAAACTTTTGGAATAATTTCCAACTTCAGTTGAGAGTAAAACGTTTTGTTACATAGACGCCGGAGCGCACGCGGACGGTCATTTGATATTTTTTCCAATGAAAAAATTTATCTTGAATTTAAATTTACAAACAACAATAAATTATTATAAATTTCGCTTTGTGTTGCCGCTGGTGGTTGTTCTTGGTTTTGTTGCTGATACAGATTCAATTAGTAGATGCGTATTTGTGTTTGCTTTGCATTGAAGTAAAGTTTTTAATTATTGTGGGGATTCAGAAAATTGTGCATTACGGCGTTATTTTCATGCCATGTAGAACTGAAATTGAAATGAGTTCGAAAATATTCCGTGAACAAAGTTATTCCGCCGTTTATTGAAGTGAAAAACAAAAACTTATGAAACTAATTGGAACGCGCTGTATTTGTGATAAAAATTAATTTGCAAAACAAACAAAAGATACGCCACATATCGGCACGAATATTTATACAAACATACGAGCTGAGTTGAAAAAGAAGAAGCACCCGTTGCAAAGGGTATTGTCGTACGTTGGTTGTAGTGAATACGCCAACCACTGCCCAGTCAAAGGCGAACATAACAACAACTTCCCGAGGAGTGACTTGCTGCTCGTGAAACTCGTTTGTAGCGCAAGAGTTTGCAAAAAGCTGGTCACGCCGCACCAGTTTAACATCGTTTCGTAAAGTTTCCGCGCCCGCGCTCGGAATAGTATATGCTTGCAGTTAAACGAAACCAAACCAACGACAAATGCGCGTGCGTGTTTCAGCAGCACAGGAAGTTATTGCAGTGCAGTGTATTTTGGCTGTAATCGGCGCGCATGCGCAAATCATATAACACAATATTTGTAGTTTTCGCATTGTGAGCGTGTCTGTGAAACATAAAAGCTTTTCAGTTTTTGAAAAATTGAATGAAGTGCAATATTTGCTATTGAATTTTTAAAAAATAGAGTTCCGAAATCGCCAAAATCAAAGAAAAGTTGGAAGTTTTCCAGTAAGCTAAATAACAGCCTCTCCATCGCCTCACTTTCGCTCTGGATTACGCGCTTTCGTAGAATGCCGTTGACGTGTCAGCACTACTGCTGTCGTAGTTGAGCATAAAATGCAAGGGTTTACGCTGGAGAGATTAACGCCACTCCTGCTGCTGGTGCTGCACTTCTCCGGCTGCGCCGTTAATTCGGCGTTGGCGGCGCGCAATCCTCGACAGGGCGGCAGTAGTGGTGGTAACTATAAAAATGGTCGTGCTGAACGATACCGCGGTTCACAGCAAGCGGCGAGAAAGCGCCACAATGGTGGGGGTGGTAACGGCGGAGCGGGTGGTGTTAACGGTGCGTCAGTGCTGGCGCAAAATCACGAGAACAATCATACGGAATTCGTGAAGGGAAAAAGTGAGTTTGTAATTTTATTTAAATAAGGGGTGAGGAATTTAATATAAAAACAATTAGTAAATAAGAGAAAAATAGAAAAGACCAAAATATAAAATATCGCACCATAAATTATGTAAATAAAAAATAAAAAAATAAATCAAGAGAGATAAACATTAATTTAAAAATTAAAGGAAACTAAAGTAAAATACAAAAACGAATTAAACACATTTAAGAAAGTGAGTGAAGAACAATAAAATATAATATAACGAACTAAATTAAAATCAAGTGAAATAAAAAAATGTAAACTAAAATTTTATAAAATAAAAAATAAGGACAAAAAACACAAAAATTAAATAAATAAATAAAATTTAAAAAATTACATGAAGTAAAATAAAATAGAATACATGAAGTTAAACTAAAATTAATTTCAATAAAATTAATAAAATAATAAAAATAAAAACTATATGAGAAGGAAATAAAATAAAAATTTAAAAGTTAACGAAATAAATAATAATAATTAATAAAACTAAAAAAATAAAAAAAATTAAATTAAATAGAACTGGGCAAGTAAAGTTACAGCCAAGTAAGCGAAGTGTGTAATAAAATATAGTCAAATTAAATAAAAAATATATAAAAATGAAAGAAACGGAAACACTGAAAAATTTAAAATAAAATAAATTAAAAAAATATATTATATGAAAAAAATTAAATGAATGGAGTTAAAAAGGAAAGAATTAGTTGAATTAAAATTAAATAACATAAATAAAAATATAGTTAAATACGGTAGCATTGACAAAACTGTATATGTAAAAGGAATAAAATAAAATAAAAAATTTAACTAAAATAGAAATTTAAAAACTAAAAGAACGTAACGGCAAATAAAATAAAGTACATTACAAAAAAATCAAAAATAAATAAAAAAATAAATTTAAGTGAACAAAATTAAACAGGATAAAGTTTATGAAATTAAAATCAAGCAAAGTAAAGGAAGTAAATTTATTAAAATAATGTTAAATCGAGGAGAAATATGTATGTAATAATGAAATTAAATAAACAAAGTTAATAAAATAAAAACTAAAAACAAATTTTAGAAATAAAATAAATAAGAAATTAAAAAAATATATATAAAAAATGTAATTATGTTAAACAATTAAAGTGAAGAAAAGTAAAATAAAAGAAGTAATTTGAATTAAAATCAAGTAAAATAAAAATACAAAATACAATAAAATAAAAAGTAAGTAACTAAAGAAAAATGAATGTAAGAAAACCAAAGGAATAAATAAATTGAAAAAAATTATATATTGAAGTAAAATAAAATAGAATAGAGTTATTTTTATTATATTAAAATCAATTAAAATATTTACTAAAATAAAAAACACTAAAGACAAAATAAAATGCTCAATATATACCGTTTTCTTAAACACTTTTAACATTACCGATTACCTTATTATGTCGATAAACTCAGTTGTTCTCCAAAAAGCTTATTGAACTCTGGAGTCGATATATTTGATTGTATTTACAGAAAGCGATGCAAAGGACTAGGTTTCGTTCGCCTGCATTACCAGCACTTTCAAGACAATTTTGATTGACTAAATAGTAGGGTTTTACTTCAGTCTTGCAGTAGTTTCGAAATTATAAAGAAAATGAGAAAACGAGGAAAGGTTGAAAGTGACTTTAATGTTCGGAAAAGTTTATCGTCTCGTTCACTGTAACTAACTTCATTGCTTAGATAAGTAAGCGGTAGTCAGTTTAATAATTTGTTTTATTATTCGATATCGAAAAACGTCATAGTTGTAATAACAGTATTTTTGTAATACAAGTATTTTATTTGTGGGCAAACAGAGGTGATTTTCATTTGACTTAAGTTCCTAATATCAGTACTGCTTTGTAGGCTTTGAACAAACCTTTCCAAAAATATATTTTCTTCAAATTATTTAGAAATAAATTTATTGTGCAACATTGCATTTCGGACTTTCAGCGATTTGCTTTCATTCGATTACTTGCCTGTGAAATTTTTCGCATTATTATTGGGTTCATATAAGGACGTATTTTATTCTATTAATAAAATTTATTTAATTTTTTTTAATTTCTTATTTTTGATTTTATTTTATTTTTTCGCTTTGTTTCATTTTTTAATTTTTTACAAATACATCTGTTACTGAATAAAATTAAAATTGATGGCAAAACAAACTTACTCTCCAAGGCCACCAACTAAACACAAAGCGCTTCTTAACATATTATTTTTAGTCAACCTTTCTGTTTTTTTGTGCCGCTTTGCATTGTTTTCGTAGACAAATTTTCACTCGCTGAACCATAAATAAATCAAATTTATGCATTGTCAAAAGCAAATCAATATTATCCCGCAACATTTTTCGACTCAGCACAGCGGTGGCTGCTGTCATTAAATGCCAACATGTTTTGGCGCAAGCGTACACACTTGCATACATACATACATATGTACATATCTACAAAAGCAGTACACTTTAAATGTCTGCTGGCTGTCTAACTTGCGCACCGTCTGCAAGCAGTCGGCCAAGTCAGCCCCAACACCTAAGTCAACATACTTCCATACATACATACATACACACATACACCCATACAATTTCATATGCAAAATCTATACATTTTTTAATACATTCATGCGGCGGCTAATTGGTATGCGAACGCTGATGTCCATAGTTCACTCCGTTTCGTACGTGCAACGCATACTGACGTCACCTAATGGGTGTTGCAAGTAGAAACAAATGCCTTAGCATGTGAACAAAACTATAAATGGGATTTTCTACTCTTGTAGTTACGTGTGTATGTGTGGCTCTGTCTGTTAACTCCTTTTTTATAAATGTGCGTGTGCCTATTATCGCATTGTTTGGTGCTCATTTAGAATTTTCGCGCCAACAAATGCAATCAATCTTTAGTGTTCTAAATCTGCGTAGCTACCAGAATGGCATCAATAAAATAGCTAAATATACATAACAACAGTATTAAAGTTGGAGAAATATGTCGCTTCTGTTGCAAGTAGTGTGGAAATATTAGCATGACAATAAGCAGCTTGAAGGAAAACTCGTTTGGCTGAGTCAGTTGACACACGTGAAATAACGCGGGAGTTATATTTGGGTATATTTTCCAGGGCTTTTTCAGTTTACTTAGAAATGTATGTACTTTTGTATGTGTTGTACTAAAATGCGCTGCAAGCATTGTGAAAATAAATAGACTTTATTGAAGTTCTCTCGCCTTTCCTTATCTTATCAGTACCACGCAGCAGTTCAGCAGCAATAGACTAGCTGGCCGTCAGTCGCTGTAGCTACCAATTCATGCTTGCTTGATATTGCCTAATATTTTGTTTGTTGTTTTTCTTTTATATTTAAAATGTCGTATTTGTTTTGTTTTATTTTCTCTTGCTTTAATATCTTATTTACTGATATTTATTAGGGTTCAGTTTTTGGGGCATGTTCGACCGCTGTCATACTGCGTTTTTTTGTTTGTGGCTGTCATAAATTTGTATGACTTGATATTTATGTACACATTTGGGGAGGTACTTCTAAAATTAAAATTAAAAATATTTATGTTTGATATGAAAGCGACGTACATACATATGTATGCAGTTAATAGCCTTTACTAACTTACTTTATATGCATATAAATACGTATGTATGTAAGTATGTTAGTAACACCTTGATTGCACATTTCACATTTCCACCTTATTTCTACATGCAGTTCAATCTTTGTCTATTTATTTATACTTGCTTTAGTAATTTATGACCGCTCCATTTATTTATATTTTACCCAACTTTCGGCTCGACGCCTATTTGTTTTTGACGCAAGTAAACAATGAAATATAAAAACAACCTTTGTAATTAATTTAAAAAAGTTTCTTTACTTTACAGTCGGTGGCCAATATTTGTAATGCGCTAAGAGTTTAGTTATGGTGCACTAAAGTGAAATTGGGGTTGATCGACTGCAACCTCAAGGCGTAATTCAAAAGGAATTGGGACAAACGACATGTGACTGCTCTTCAATATTTAAGGTTGGAAATAAAGCAAAAAATGCTTGATATGCTTCCTCTATTGAACTGCTCCAATAAACTACTTTGCTTTCAGTTAAAAAAATCAAAAATCAAGCAATCCATTAAAATACGAAATAATTACGTAATTACCATGGCAACTCACAAGATACTCTTAAAAACTCGTTTCACACACTTAATATATGCCACTACATTCTGAATATATGCTGCAAAATTGGTTTTAAGACCCTTATAGGCTTTAAGAAATGCTTTTAAATTTTCTATAGAGTGCATTTAATAACTATAGCAAACGGATTTTTTGATCAGTTTATATATTTTATTTCTTTTTTATTTAACTTCATGTATTGTTTCATAAAAATATAGTTCTTTCTCCCACAAAAACTTTAAATCCGAGTTCTAAGTTAAAAGCAACAAATCATATAAATCCAAATTTTCCGCTTTGCTCAAGATTTATAAAAAGTGGATGCATTTTCATTAAGATCGAAAAATTTTCAATCAGAATTTCAAATAAATTTGAATAAGCAGTTTTTATTTTAGTACAAAAAAGAGTTTTTGAAGTTGCTTAAAATTCTAATTGATTTTTCTTCACTGATGGTATTGCGTATTTTCTCCATATAATAAAAAAAAATGCGCAACACTGTCCAAGAAAAAAAAAAAATAATAAAACTAACTTGCTCTTTATTGTAATGTAAACTGCGTACCGAAATTTTGTTTTTAATTATTATTCAAATAATTTGAATTTTGATGAACATTTTTTATACCTATTTGCTTAATTTTTGTGTAAAGTTGGAAATTTGATTTACATGATTGTTTGTATAATTTTATAAAGAAAATAAGGAACTTTAAAAAGAAAAACTATAGTCAATACTAGTAAAACTGTGGGTGATATATTTTTTTTGCGGGCTGTAGATAGGAGTATGGATTTACTGAAAATAAATCATTTTTGCTCAGCAAAGAAAATTTTTGTTGTTTTTTATAAATTTTTAAATATTTCAGGAATTCTTAATAAAAATTTAGAAAATAAATAACTTTCGCTCAAAAAACAAACTTTTTTGCTCTTAAATAAATAATTGACGCGTACACTTCTGTTAGCAATGCTCTTTCTCCTGCGTCTTTGCACATTTACTATTATATATTTTATAAATTATCTTAAATGAAATTAAATTAAATGAAGTGCATTACATTTAATTAGACTCCATTAGAACTATCCTACTCATAGTTACTATATAACTTATTCATAAAAGTTTATGTGTATTTTAACTGACCTTTCTTAATTAATTGATGCACGCAACTGCAGCATATTTTACCGTGGAGTAACAAAACTACTTTTACTTCTCATTCTCGACTTCAAGAAAACTTTAAAATTTAGTTATTCGCAAACCGAAATACGTTCAGAAACATTATTCACAGATAAAAAAATAAAATATAATTAAAAAAAAAAAAAAGAAACAGTGTAGCTTTAATTTTTTCAAAAATTTAACTGCAATTTCGAGTGTGTAGCCTCTAATTTGTTAGAGTTTCCTACAACAGCGAATACCAACGGGAAATGCAAGTTTGCACTTTTTATGTATTGAAAGAAAAAAACAATAACAACAATGCAGTATTCAATTTCGACCGCAATACAAATAATCTGAAAACTGCTGCGATGCAATTACATACCAACATATTTGCGGCACTAATACTGCTGCAAATTATAAGCGGGTCCATGCATTATTAAATGCGTATGAATATATATTCTTGTATGTATGCATATGCTCGACACTTCACTCTTTGCCCCTCATTTGATTTATACTATTTTATATCTTTCTTGTTTACTTCGATGATTTTTTCGCTTTCTGGCTTACTGCTGTTGATAAATGTCAAAAAGTGAAACATTTAAATTGACAAAAATAAAAAAAGAAATATAGAAAAAATAAAAGCAGAGGATAACACATGTATATTGCTCCATACATATTGACTCAAGTGTTAACTGAAGAAAATAAAACAAATACAAAGCAAGAGCAAATACAATAAATAAAAGTAATAAAAAATGGTATCGTATACTCGTACCTATACTTATAATCCTCTGGTTTACCTGGTGCGTATGTGTATGCACATTTAAAATGGATAAGCATCAGAAGATTTTCGGTTGATATGTTCAAAGCTGCATGTGCATGTACTTATTTGTACTTTTATACATCTACGTGTGTGTACATATCTCATACAGTGCATTTGGGTACTCTGTTACGAGCGCATATCAAGCAAGTTGACGAAAAATGCATGCCCTTTAACTCCAAAATACACACTGCATTGTACACGAACACACGATCCCTGTAGGAAAAAAACTGACGTAGTTAAAAACAACTTTTCGATTCGAAACTAGTACAATTCAGCCAATGTGAATTACTTCGCTATTTTTGTCGCTACTAGAGAGATCTGCATTCGGTTGGGTGAGGGAAATGTCAAATGCGAACAAGAAGTTACTCAAAAACCATGTAAATAGATTGCACCAATGTGACGCCACACAAACAGGTATTCTGCCAAATTGACCGAAAACAGAATAGTGGTATGAAATGAGTGCATTATTGTATTTTGTGGCATGTTAAGGGTTGCACTATGGTCAATCACTCTCCACACAAAAAAAAAAAAAACAAAAAACAAAAATAAGGTCTGATTTCGATCGGAATTATAAAATCTATTATATTTTAAGCCTTCCGTCATAATATTTCGGAAGAATACTAAGTTTTTCGTGAGCTTTCAAAAGCCTTATTGTTTTGATTACATTGATATTATTTTTAGACAATTTTCTGCAAACCTTTTAAACTTAAACTTCTGTCATCTGAGGTAGTTTTTTGGAACAAATATTTCGATAACCTAATTTTATTTTTAAATAACTCGATTTTTGAAAGTATTTTCAAATTGGCCCAGCTCACGTAAATCATAATATTTTTACGAAATATTTTGGCCGATATTTTAAAATATAATTCAGTTTATAATTCCGGTGTAAAAACTTACAATTTTGGTTGGTGTGACGCCCTAGTTTCATTAGTCTAATTATTAGTTTGTCCACAGAGTTTGATTAAGACGCTTCGAGTCGTGCTAGAGGCTGATCTAGTTTTTACGCATTCAGCAAATGTACAGTGATTACTATGCAATATTTGCATTGGAATACAAAACAAGAGGAAAATATAAACCTATTCAATTAAATAAAAGTAAAGAGTAAGATAAAACAAACCATTTTTCTTTGGCTGTTCTAAAAATTGAATCTACGATCTGCTGGGTACACCAATGCTCTAATGCGTCATTGATTATTCCGATAGCTGTAGCAGCGCGATTTAAGCTGACTTAAAGTAATCGAAAAAGGTATAAACCAGATCTCATCTACTGGAAAATTGTACTGGTGCCCTTTTCTAATAGCACTAAATACCTTTTAAAGTGCTTGAAAATACGAAAACTTACTTCGCAATGGTGAACTATACTTCAGAAAGAGTTTTATGTGTATAAAAATTGTGAATTACGCTTCTGAATCCCTTAGAAGTGGCATAGAAGGTCTTTTAGAATGTATAGGATCTAATTTACTAAAACTTTGAGTGCCAAGCGGTTTTGATGAAAATCATCACTAAATGCAGGGTAGTTGTTAAAAATGGACTCAAAAGTTGTGTATATTAATTTCTGAGCCTTCCCGAATCTGTTGTGTTGTTTATTTTAAATTTTTTAGTTACTTGTAGATACTATTTGAGGTCGATAGAAATGGCAACTAGTCTTAAAACCTTTCTTGCAATTTGTCACCCCAGAAGAAAAAGATGTTGTCAAAAAACTTTTACTGAGACACTAAGGGCTAGCATACTTTTGTAAATATTCGGAAGTAACATTCATTTTAAATCTTTTCCAGTACATCGCATGCTTTCTGAAGTACAATAGACAAATCATGTTATACATTTAATGGCTCCAGAAGTAAAAATGGCTTTTCTGAAGTATATTTAATTAGTTTCTAAAAACATGTATCTAATTTGAAATGCATTGAATGCTTTCTAAAATACAATTCACCATTCTGCAGTGTACATTTTACAGTTTGCGACGCACTGAAGTTAGAAGGAGGTGTATTCATGGTTTTGAATCTGACTAGAAGTAAAAACGCACCAGTTCTGTACTGGTAAATTTCTCGGCAGGGTTCACACTAAAAAATGCTTACCCAAGTAAACACAAGTCAATTTTATTTTTTTATTTTTTTAAATAAGTAATATCAGCTGCACACTCTTGGCACTTGGATGGGGAAGATAACTAACCTCGCTGTGTGATGAAGCTTTAGCGGCGGGAGCGAATGCACACGTTTTGTTGATAACATAAAAATAAAAAAAAACACTTAACCTATAACTTTTTTTATTTATTTTTGAATGCAACATTACTCTATAAAATTTGTTTTGACATATCACGGCTTCATCATTAAAATACCTACAGCATAACGTTCACTGTCAGTTATTTTGCTTATAATTCGATTTTTTAACTCTCAGTATTACACTTGCCTGTACAAAGCAGATTTTAGGGGGAAATGGGGAGGAAACGAAAGAGGGAATGTCGCTTTATCATCGATACACTCAAATATTCGATGGATTTATTAAGATTGAACGGCCGTTTACAAGCAAATTCTTTGTAGTCGCATGAATGCAAGTTTCTTATCAGCTTTTCGCAGTTTTTGTTATTTTAGTTTGGAGAAAAATTATAAGTTTAACAATGTAGTATATACATATACATACATAAATAAAATGCATTCGGTATAAACATATTAAATATTTACATTAGGAATCAGGTTAGTTAAATATAATAGAAAGTCTGTTTTGATTTTTACAAATACTAATAGATCTTAATAAATATTTTATGAAGATATATCGTCGATGTGTCGAAAGGGTAATCAGCGCAAAACATAAATGAAATACCTGTTATTTTACATATTTTTTTAAATATTGTGTTGCATTTTTTGTAAGATAAATATGGTAAATTTCGGCTTAATGTGAACTAAATTACATATATAATATTGAAAGTAACTGAGGCAGGAGGCATATAAATCGTGGTTTCATCTAGAAAATAGCTCGAATGAAGGTCATAACTAGAGGTGGTTTTTGAAATATTTAGCATTACAAATTGAAATCAAAAACCCAAGTATTAAGAGAAGTGAGGTTTTTTTCTCAATCAGTAGGCAGTTATATGACTTTAATGATAAAAAATAACTTCGGTCATACGAGTATTAAACGATTGACATAAGTATTTCGCAAATAGCAATTTTCGACCACTTAGTCAAGGGTTATACTCTTTGCATCACTCCATTACAAAAATAACTTAAAATGTATGCTCGACACTGAACTCTAACACCCTTGGATCGAAAGCAGTTTTTATTTTTATAGATATTTATTGATCTAACTTAGTATACGTCTTATTATTATAAAATATATTATTTAAGAAAAAAAAAATTTTTTTAAATTAAAAAATAAGAGGATTATTTATCAATAAATATTAAAATTTAATAAATATGAAAAAAAAATTTAGTTAAATCTATTTATTTAGTAAATTCTTAATTATTAATTTCATTTAATATAATTTTGTTATTTTAGCTAAATTTTGTATGATAAATAATTTAAATTAAATATAATTATTTTGTACTTATTAGCTCTATAAATTTATTTATATTATTTAAGTTTTATTAATTTATTAAATTCAATGAACCTTAGTATAAATTTACGTCTTAGAAATGTATTAGGATACTTTATAGCTACAAAAATGCACGCGCGCAATAGCAAAAAAAAAAAAAGTAAAGTAAAAAATAAAAAAACAAATATCGTCAAGAAATTTAAAAAAAATTTAAAACAGCACAATAATTAAAATAATTGTTATTAAAAATTCCTAAGTCTAAAGAAAAATAAAACAAATTGGTAATTTGGTAGTTTTTTAAACTTTTTTTAATTTGGTTGAAATAAGTTGTTTTTTGCTAATAAAGCTCGACATAAAAAAAATTATCAAAAATCAGTGCCAATTTTGTGCTACTTTAAACGTATAGCTTTTTGCATTGAAACTATGCATTGGGCTATAAAACTGTATATCTAAAATGGTTCTAAAAATTTTGATTAAGTTTGAAATTTAATGGAAATTTTTATAAATTTATAAAAAAAATTTAAAATTTTGTAGAAAGTGTGAAGCTTTGAACTACATATATGGTTCTTTTGTATATCTGTATAACCTATTTTTTATAAAAATTATTAAAAAGTTATTGGTAAATAAATTGTCAAAATTTTGCGAAATGTCGTTGTACTATTATTGTAGCCACCTCTGTATGAGAAATTCATCAAGCTCTTTCATCAATTTATTATGTACATCTTCGAGCTGTGCCAAAACTGTAGAGCCCAACAGTTTTATGCCGCCTCTGAAGAGCAGACAGATTTTACGGACAAAAAAGGTCTACCTAACTCACTTTTTTCTGCTAGTTAGTCCTAATCAAGACGGCGCTTTCTTGCTACCTGGAGACTTCAAGAGTGGTACTTCAACCTTCCTATAATTTTTTTAAAAGACCTTTCATTGGCTATTCTTCTTTGAAATTAATCCTGTGTTAGAAATATCATTAATCAAAAAATATTCTGTGACTCACATAATTCATATTTTGGACAATTTAAGTCCAAGTTAATACTCCCATTTGCGAGAAGCGTTTTATTCCCTTTGAATATCACCAGCCTAAAGTCTTATGCCGCCTTCGAATGGCAAATAGTTCATATGTCCCATATTTTTATGGCATAAGCAAACACTCATACATATGTATGTACGTACATGTGTAAATGATTTATCGTAATATATTTCATAATTCGGGAGGTTAACCAGCTATGTATTCAATACATACGTGTGCCAGCTAAGAAAAATTAAGGTCTTCTATGACTATGACACAATCAGTGCTATTGTTTTCAGATACCTTTGCTAGCCTAAAAAAATTAAAATTTTTTATTATTTCAACAGAAAGCAAAATAAGTTGGCGCAAAATTTAATCAAAAACATTTTTCTTTAACATTCTTATCTGCATAGCTGGAAAGTAGTTAATATCGTGTAGTCCCAGCTGCGCAGACAATTTCAATAAAAAAAAATGTTAAAGTAAGTATGCACATACACATGCACACTTTTTATATGAGTATGAGAAAAGTAAATAAAGCGCTTGAGGGAACTATCGAAGACATTCATCATTTTGATTTGCCTACGATAGGGTTACGGCAGGAAAGCAACCATAACTATGCGTTATGACCCTTGGCTATTTGATCACTTACACACATACGAGCGCTAACATAATCGGTGTTTATCATAATTGTCTGCAGTGTTTGCAAGTGTTAAGAATTTTCGCTTCGCTTATCAAAGAGTTTGATACGGGTGCCATGGCATAACAGGAGCACAGCGTTGGCAGTTAGCTGGGAGATATTTAGACGAACTTTTTTAAATCACTTTTATATCTGTTTTATTTGTTTTTTATATTTTTTTCTTATGGCTGTTCACAATTTGAAAATTTCCTATGCTGCTAGTCCACTGCTGGGTTAGCTGATTCCCTCCGTTTTCTACGTTGCCTGCATGTATATGCGTTACATTTTGCGGGCGCAAATATTAAACATGTCAATATCAATATTTGTATATTCAAATATATAAGCATGCATATGTACGTATTTATATTGCAAGTGTATGTGTGGCAAATGGCAAAATGTGCTGTGTACGCAAATGCGCAATCAATAAAATTGTTTGTTAAAATTATTATAACGATTTTTTCAATTAGCTTATGTACAATTTTTGTTTTTTTTTTTCACTGAATTATTTCTGGTTTGGTTAGCTGTAGTGTCGTCTTTTGATTTTTTCTTATTAATTATTCTTACGCTTGCGTATGAATTAAACTTTTTTTCTCCAAGATAGTTAACTGGGTGAGCATGTGTGAATTTAACTGTAACTGTGTGCGTGTGTGTGGTTATGGGGGCTTTGCTAATTCGAAGGAACCTCAACTAAAAGCTCTGGCTCATTTGTGTAAATAGTGAGCGGTAAAACTTGTAGATTAAGTATCCCGGTATGTGGGTATCTATAGACTTTTGGGTTTACGAATACAAAAGTTAACATTTTGTAAGCAGTAAAAATAGTTTCTGCAAATTTGAAAATACTCACTTTACTTTGCCGTAAACTTTCCATAAAACTTAGATATGCGGACGCACTCAGTTTCGACTACCACAGAAATGAAGAAAGAAAGCTGATATCAGTTAAATATACTTATATGCCACACTATAAATTAAAAAAGTAGCCTGGTCTGGGTTCTAACTATATATACCGGTCTGGCCTGGAATGAATGAAAAGAGAACTGTCTCCTCAGCTATCTCATCCGATCTGCCATTAGTACAGTGTTGGTATCTGGGCACTTACTGGGCACTCCCTAATGGGAACGCATGGGATGATTATGGGGTTTCCCTTAAATTACTTCTGTCTCAGCTGCAGGAACGAGGAGGAAGTAGAAAGAGCTTGCGTCTACAGAAGTGAGCCTTCAGGCCTAAGAGCAGAGAAGCCCCCTCGTGAAGAGTGGCAACAGCCGTAATAGTCCGGGAGACAGGGGTGGATTTTGGACTCCGTTTTTATACCGTTAAATTCTAGACTCTACTTGTGATTTAGCTTTCATGAATAACGAAAGTGAACGTCAAAGCCGAAGCATTGAAAACTCCGCGCGCCGCCGATATGTATGAATGCAATGAAACATTCTTGTTTCGGCTGACGGTCTTCCCACCGCTATAAACGCAGCTGACCATCATTGTTATATTTTCATATGTGTTCAAAATTTCAATTGGCATAAAGTAGTTTTACTTCTTAATTTATTTTACAAGTTCGCCTGTTCAGCTGACGTATTTTCCCCCTCTACGGCGCAGCTGACTATTTTTTATTTATTCTACTAAATGCCAACAATACACAAAAAAAATTTCAGCCGGTATTAAATGAGTTGTTAACAAATTGTTTTCGATACGTTTCGCAGCATCCCACGCACGTACTTCAGTACTAAAATCAGTCGGCATGAAATGATGAGGTCAAAATGACCCTTGGCTCCCGGACTATAACCTAACTTTGGCGAAGCGCCATCAATGTGCGCATTGCATTGACATTTGGTATTTGAGTGGCATAATGATAAGTTTGAGAGTTCTTTTCTTTTCAAATTAATTTGGATTATTGTTTTATAAAAATATATATAGAGTTTCATAACAAAAATCACCTGAGTCCATGTTTCAATATTTTTGAATTTGGACATTAATTAAATTTTCACCAAAAGTCCGATATTTTTATTCAGACTTAAAGAAAAATGGGTATGCAGTTTTATAGCTCATTTAATTTTAATATAAAATATGCATAGTTGGAGTATTTTAAACTAATCGTTGATTTTTGATAATTTTTTTTTTCTGTCTCCATACAAAATATGCGCATTCGTTATTGGAGAAAATGAGCAGCACCATTAACGAAAAGTATAATAAAAATTTAACAATGATTTCGGACAGTTCAGTCTTGCAGTTGAACATCCTGAAGTTGTTTTTAGAAAGTTTGAAATTTTAATGAAATTTTATCTACTTTTTATAAATCTTCAAAAAAGATTAATTAATTTGGTGTTTGTTATAGAATGAATTATATTTTTATAGAAAAATAATTGAAATTAAAAAATAAATAAATAAACATTATATGTTATATAAATAAATCTATAATTCTCACTTTATCTTTATGTACCACAAACCCCTGTTTAATAAGAGATCAAAGAAGCCCAATACTAAAATAAAATAACTATTTGGAAATTAAGCTAAGTGAAACATGGGATTCCCTGCCACCTGAAATGAAACGCATAAGACATGCAAGGAATTCTAAAATGGCAGTCCGTAATTATCTCTGGTTTCTCTTCCGCTGTCAATGAGCCTTTTAAGCTTTCCATTTTCGTCGCTTTTTTATATTAAAGGCGCCTGATCTCCATATGTATGTTATCAGTATATTGAATTGCTTGACTTCTACAACATACACTCGTACATATATATATATGTACAGGGTTGGCCATATTAAACTGACCCATTGAGTAACCCTATAACTTTTTACTGTAATTTGAAATCTAAGGTTTACGTCAACAAGCCAAAGACACTAGGCGTACTTAAGGCCAATATCCGACGGGAAATAGCCGCCATATCGGCCGAGACGCTGGCCTAAACTATGGAAAACGCCGAAAAACGGGCACATTACGCTATACGAGCTAAGGGCGACCACTTGCGCGATATCATATTCAAAAAGTGATGTAAACGAATCTCCTTGAACTAAATTAAATGTTTTTCACAATGAAACACAAAAAAATGTTTCTTTTTCCATATTTTTTTAATAATCACATGGGTCGGTTTAAGATGGCCAACCCTGTACATATCCAAATATGTGCTAAGGGCGACCACTTGCGCGATATCATATTCAAAAAGTGATGTAAACGAATCTCCTTGAACTAAATTAAATGTTTTTCACAATGAAACACAAAAAAATGTTTCTTTTTCCATATTTTTTTAATAATCACATGGGTCAGTTTAATATGGCCAACCCTGTATATATATATAAGTATATATACTTGTGTACACATGTACTGTCTGTGTCCATATGCAATTTTAACTTCGATTTCCCCCTTTTAATAAGCTGTGTAAACATGCGTGTGCAAACAATGAACTGTGCACATTTTCTTCGAAATATTAACATTTTTAAATTTTTTATACATTGCGACCATCTTACGTGTTGAGAAAATAATTTGCGGTGATATCTGTTATCTGAACCGGATGTATGCGAGATTATCGGTAAGAAAAAATATATCTATTTGTATCTTAAGACACACAGGCATACATACGCACATATACCACATACCTGACCGCAGAGGGAATCAACTGCTATGAGTATAGATATGTACATATACATATATACATAAATATGTGAATCCAGATAGAGTACTTCAAGGTGCAAATTAATGCTTTCTAGAAAATTTGGAGAGAAATTTGGTTTTTGAAACATTTTTAATTAGGGCAAACTAAGCTTTTTTTATTATTTTACAACATTTCAAATAGCCTCTACAGTTATCTGCTACCTCGCTACTTTTATAATAAGTATTTCCAAACCACTATCATTTAGCTCCATCCCCAAAAAAGCATATCAGCCAGCCGTGCGACTGTAGATAGGTGAAGATGAACTACTGATCGATGGCTCTTGGAACAACCTACTGACCATGCAAACGCCTAATCAATATGCGACATGCTTTGCTCAGGGCTACCAGATGCCCAGATGAGAAAGTAGCTAATGCATGCAAGCAAACCCATGTCAAAAAGAATGCGCACACACTCACATCGATTAGAGTCCATAACATGCATATTTATGAATAGAGTAAAAAAAATATTATTAATTGCTCGAATGCTTAAAAGCCAATGCGACGCAGTACGTTGGCGCAGCAAACAAATCACAGCGAAAATAAATAACCATAAAATAATTCAAAAATGAAGTGTAAAACAGAAAAAATATGAGAAATTAAAAAAAAAGTATATGAAAAAAAAAAATAAACTAAGACGACATGAAAAGTAATAAGCCGCGCGAGCACAACAGTGCGCACAAAATTAGTCAATCGAATTGGAGAGATTTAAGCAGCGGCACGTAACAGGTTTTTTTTTTTAATTTTCATAAATTTTACACACTTACATATACCATATATCTACTACACATGCATTTGTACGTTGAGGTTAACTTTATACACTAAAGGCACAAAGCTGTAAAAGCCAATTCTAAGAGTATTCCACTAGAGATTATCGTTGGGAAAATAATTGTCTACATGTTTTCAAAAAAACGTAGTTCAAGTACATAAGTACATATGTATGAGTGAAAGTAAGTGAGCGATTCCATGCGATCTAAGTATTTTAAGCATTGCCCTCAATTCTTCCAAAAACTGGTTTATTTGTAAGTTTGAGTATAATAAGAAGAAAATTTATAAATTTAATAATTTTTAGTTTTATTTAATATTAAAATTTTTGGTGTAGTGCTTTTAAAGCGACATATCTTCGGTTCCGTTTAACATTTTTATAATTTTTTTAAATATTTTTTTATTAAAATATCCTTTTATATATTTGTACAATATATAGTATAAAAAAGTGGCGCATGTTGTTGTTGTAGCAGTATATAGTATAGTGCGAGAGTGACAAGGATATAATTCTGAGTCATTCCGGTAACGTAGAACTGACGGTCGTGGGAATGTTGTGGCCTATATTCTCTGGTGGTTCCTTTTAACATTTTTATAAATATTTTTGTTTAATTTTTTTAACCAATTTTTTTGTAATATTATTTTTTATATACAGAAAAGAAGTTTTCTCTTTTTAATCTTAACAAAGAATAAACTTCACAATCAAACATTTTTTGGGAAACAATTTCACTTTTCTGTTAAAAACTTTTGCGGTAAACATATTTTTGTCAAACATCTCGGATTTTTTATTTATCAATTGCTAATACTATGCTCATGTTTCAGCCGTAATCGATATACGCGTTTCGGTAGAGCAGTACTTCGCACTGATTTGCTGTACTTACGTATTTTTCAAAGCAGAAAAGAAAATTTTTTTGATAAAAAAAAAATCTCAAAAACGAAATATTAGTTTAAATAGTACACTTGACGCTACAAACTTAAAAAATAATTATAAAATATTTAAAATAATCGAAAATATTTTTCTTTGAAAAACTCTAAACCAAAATTTTAACTTTACCTTATTCTCAAAATAATTATTGTTTCTTTAAATTTGTTCAGTTTACTTCTAATTTTACCAAAGCTTACAAACCAACGGACTTATAGAAGAATTTACGAACATGTCCAGAAACTTAGATCATTTGATATGGGATCACTCAAGTGTGGCCAATAGAATCTATTTCTTCTTTTTTTTTAGTTGCCTCATATCCAATTCGCATTCACTTCCAGAATACCTTGCCTTCTATTCGCACATCCAGCCCTTCACTGCGATCGATGAGCATGGCAAGCAACTACAGAAGCAGCTTGGAAATTAATGCGAATGTGTTGCCATATCTCAGCATCTCTGCGCTACTTTTCAAACTACTTTTTAACGCCCGCAGCATATGAATGCAATTAAAAAAAGATCCGTAATTAAAGCGTCAAATTCCGAGAAATACCCTCCAAACAAAAAGCGCTTTGAAGTCAGTCTCTGGCAAGTATAAGTAAGCGTATAAGAAATCAAAGAAATAAACGAAAAATTAGAAACTTTACGAATTAAAATCGAGTTATTATCTGTGCTCAACGATCTAAGCGACAGCAATGAGATGTTCGGCAGAAAAAGGTCAAAAAGATGGAAAAATGTTACTAACGAAGTAAAATGTATGCTTAATTTTTATTTTCTTTACATTTCACGCTGCCAGGTGTATGCGATAGATGCGCATAAAATTCCTGTTAATACTTTCAGATTATAATTAATGCTTTTGATTATTTTGTGGTTTTAGAATTTATTAACTAGTTTTCAATGGTAGATTTCTTTTAAAGTCGTGCCTACTTACACGCATATCATGAGTAAGTGAGTGAGTGAGCGAGTAGAGTAGTCATACAACAACAAAATTCATATTCTTCTTGAAAAGAACAGCATCTAGCAGACAACAGAGAGCAGTCAGCAGTCAGCATCTAGCATTTAACAAATACAAATGAAGAAATCTATAATATACCATAAAGCGATTTGTATTCAACCAAATACTCACACACATACTCGCACACATTCGCGCAACTAGAAGTCGCTGACTGCTACAATCTCTAGGGTGTTTACCACTTTTGTTTTGCTATTTTTATTGACCACTTCACGAGTGACTAGTCAGCCAGCGCTGCGCTGCGCAGCGGCCACATTCCATTCCAGCAATTTTCCTTTAGACTTTTTTCGTTTTTGTATTAGATTTTTTTTTAATTTTTTCTCAGCTATTTTCCAACTAACAGTTTGACTTTTGGCCGCTGTGAGCCAACAATTTCGTGTGCAGCAGTCAATGTTGCTATTCTTATGCTACGAGTAGTTCAGGTTTCTTCTACTACTTGTTTGGGCTATCTTGTTTATGAGGCAGAGCATGAAACAGGTAACTCACACAGCTGCAACAAATGGTTGTCGCTGGTCGTTTGGTTGGCGATGCTGCAACACATCGTAATTCATTGGAATTCCAAAGTAACTGGCATGAAAAGCCATAAAGAACGAAAAATGGAGGAAAGGTGTGGAGAATCAACGCTGATGCGCCTGCACACATACATTTATAACTACATTCATACAGGCATGGGTGGTGTATGGAACAAATGTAGCTAGAATTGGCTTTGCTTGACTGGTTGACTTTCTAATCAAAAAAAACAAAACAGAAAAAGACAAATAAAAGAAAAACGAAAAAAGAACAAGGAAAAGGCGCAATGCACGAACAAAAAATTTAAGTTGGGGGGAAACCTAGAATAAAATAAATAAATAACAAGAAAATGTTACATTTATTGGCTGCAACAAATACAAGACCGACCGCCAAAAAAGGCAAATAGCAGAGAGAGTTAGCGCTAACTGCAAAGAAGCAGAGAGAAATGTGGAAATATGAAAAAGAGATACAAAACGGAGTAGAAAATTCAAGCTCAGTTCTACCTGATGCAATGCAATTACAAATACCAAAAGTGTGTACACATACACACAAGTTCACATATGTATGCGGGGCGAAACAGTTTGAGAGTCCATCACTCTAGAGCGGAATACTCACCTGGTTGCAGTGAGGCCGCTTTGGCACTTTAGCGACACAACAAATAATGCTTGTTGTTGTTATTGTGCTAGAGTTGCTATTTGTTCTTGTATACGATGTTTTTGTAATGCAAGCGAAGAGCGTCGTCTCGAAAGTGCGCGTCTTAATCGAGAGAGAGAGCGCATTTCAGCTGGCTGTGATGTGAAGAAGAAGTAACAAACATGAAGAGACAGAAGTAAGAAATTTGGTGCGTGAAACAGAGGCATAAGCAAAACAAAAATACTGAACAAGCAAATACTAGCAAGCGAGTATGCCAGAAAAAGCGGTATACAACAGGTTTTCCTTGGTCAAGGCATGCGCAAACACACACACGCACACACGCCTTCGTGTGCACTGCGACATTTAAAATTCACATAGATAATCACACATACATAGGCAACAAACTTTGTGTATTTGCGTGTGTGTGTGTGTGTGCCTAGTGCGAGTGCATTGATGAGTGCAGCAATCTTAAGAGTTTTTCGCCTCTAAATTTTTGAATACTTATTTGCTCAGGTCTTATTGGACTTTCGAGCACTCTCAAACCTGCACTAATACAGAAGCATGTCAGTTAAATACAAATGTGTCTCTTCTAATTCATGTTTGCCTACGGGTTTGTTTATTCGTTAATTTTTTTCTGAGAATTTATTAGTTTTGCAAATTTTATGGAAATATATTTCTGTTGTTTGTTTGTGTTTGAATGAGTTCAAGAGGTCATTGCTGGAAGGAAGAATGCTGCAGCAAAATGTTGGCTAAAATTTAGATATACATTTTTTTAAATATTGCACAACATCAACTAGGAGCTGTATTTGAATGCACAAGCTTTTTTGTTTACATACCTAACTTAAGGAGCTGTGTGTGGTTTTTCTAAGAATGCCCCTACAAAGCTTTGCTAAAGGATCATTTTAAAGGTAAGCTTGGGTTAAAGTCTGACTGCTAAGACTTGCTCAAAGAGCTGGGTATTGCGCGAATGAGTTGCAGGAGTTAACTAAGCAAATATTTAAACCGGATATTTTAATAACGTCCTGAATAATCAAAAAAAAAATTTGTGGTAGCTTCCAAGGTGTGAGCTTTCAGCGCTATATTTTAAGTCAATAATTCAATCCAACAACTTACAAAGTTTCACAGGGAGGGTAAAAATTCGTGAGGAATTCCATGACAAGGAATCTAAGTATTGTGTTAAATTTTTCAGAAAATTGATTTATTTGTTTGCTTCAATATAATATAAAGTAAACTGAAAATAAATATATGAAAGAGTTCACTGTACGTATTTCAGTGTAACTCGAAGAGTTATGGGAATCTAGCTCTGTAACATTCTGGTAACAGTGCGAATAGTCTCAGCTATCAATGAAAAGAATCTGAGCAGAGTGTGTTTAAAAAAAATCAGAAAAATTTGGGGCAAACATTAATTTTTGTACAGAAAAAATCCTTTTAGTTCCTTTCTTCGGTGAGCTTCCCAGTAGCGCATCCTGTCACACACAAATTCTCGTTGAATGTGTTTTACTATTATATTTTATTAGTGCCTCGTCGAGGCTAAGTCGAGATAATCGGTACATCAGTACTTTAGTCCACAGAAGATGAAAGCTCGAAGCTCAACGGCTGCTAATAGCAAGACTATTTTGCTATGTGACACAATGCGTAATTCTACTGAAACCAAAAATAGTCAAGCGTTTCTATCTTCGGATTCATCTCAAAGATCAGTCAAGGTAATGTAACCAAAATGGCGTTTCTATCAGCTTTTGTGCCGATAATGCCACCATTATCAAAGGCAGCTCAGTTTTTCACTTCACGTAATCACGTGGAGGCTTTACTAACATAACAGCCAAAGCGTGGAGCGGAGGATAGATCTGCCGAGCTTGGCGGTATTTCACGATTTTTGTAGACCTGTATCGATAGTGATGTTAATAAGCCAAATGTTAATACACTATGAAATATGTTTTCACAACTTGATTGTGAAACTATAGATTACAGACTTCAATGCTGAAATGGAGCGATAATGATGGGCAATAGGTTAAGTTGCTTGTTTATTTCTGCTTGAATATTAAAACACTGGAATGTTGCATTTAAGATGAAAATTTGCAAATATAACGTAAGGAGGATTTTCATTAAAAACAGTCATAATATTGCTTCAGTATTGATATCCATGGAGGTAAGTAGATGCGCAAAATGACAGTTGCCAGCTTCGATTGAAAAACTAGTTTGAGAGGTTTTAAATTATGAGGAAGGTTATGCATACTCTTAAATATTGTTCAGCAAATTTTGTGAGCACTCTTACTTTAAAAAAAAATTGTATATTAAACGTTTTATTGTGAGTTTTTTTAACATTGGAGTTTATGTTCACGCCTCAATATTTTATAAAAGTTCATCGAACAAAAGTGTATATATGTATGCGTACATATATGAATTTAAATATTTTAAACAAAATTATTAAATTTTCTCACGGACACAATTTTATTAAAAATTTCTTCTTAAGTTAAAATTGTGCTTAAAAATACCGGTTTTCGCGACAAAAAATCAGCGAGCAAAGTCACCGAATGAATAATTCGTAAAAATAATATATGATGTGAAATGTGGGCGTAGATTGACTCGAAATCACCGCACAACCGCAATCGATCAGCTACCACACATATTTGCACAGCAAAAGCAACAACAAATAGCAAGCTGTGGTGCTGCAGCAGCAGCCGTTCCAACTAATAGTAGCCGATAAACAGCAGCCAACGCTGTTCCAAGTTGTTGTGGCAACATCACCGGCCCACCTAATTTTTGCTTCTCCTCAACCGGGCTCTCCTTAGTTATCGAGCTACTTTTATATCTGTTTGTGGTTATGGTAACAATGAGTACATGAATGCAGAAACGAAACACATAAAAATGCTAAAGAAGCACAAAATTAAAACAAAAACACGAATAAACTGGCAAAATAACAAAATTAACAAAAGACTCAAGATACGAACCTGGTGGGCTGCTGCCACACTTATTTTCTTGTGCTGGTCTTTTACATATGTACACATATGCGAATCGTAATTTCATATATTCATAAGTTTTTATGTAAACACAAGCATTATGTAGCTAATCGTATACAGCGCCTATGTGCATACAAACTGTTGTTTTTTTGTTTTTGAGAATACATAATTACAAAATCACATAATCTGAAGTCGAAATGTTGCCACCGCTACCCACTTGCAATTAACAACCTCAGCCACTATGGCTGCTCAGGCGACATTGGTGCTGTTTTGTTCCATAGCGTTGGCGGCGCTTAAAGGGGCAGCAATCATGGGCGGGTAGCTAACTGCGGGCAGCGGGCAGCGAGTTGCGTTTTTGAGTTTTATTTGGGATTGCCGTGTAGACTCGTACTTGACAATCGAATATTCAAATTGCAAGTTCAAACGCTGGCAACTTCCGCTCACTACCGGCGGTGATTTGCCTGTAGCGTGTTTGAAAATTTCATTGAAGCAGATTGTGGTTGAATTTATGGAGAATGTATTTTGAGGCGGCCGCCGTAGCCGAATGGGTTGGTGCGTGATCACCATTCGGAATTCACTGAGAGGTCGTTGGTTCGAATCTCGGTGAAAGCAAAATTAATAAAAACATTTTTCTAATAGCGGTCGCCCCTCGGCAGGCAATGGCAAACCTCCGAGTGTATTTCTGCCATGAAAAAGTTCCTCATAAAAATATCTGCCGTTCGGAGTCGGCTTGAAACTGTAGGCCCCTCCATTTGTGGAACAACACCAAGACGCACACCACAAATAGGAGGAGGAGCTCGGCCAAACACCTAACAGAAGTGTACGCGCCAATTATTTATTTTTTTTTTTATTTTTTTATTTTGAGGTGCAATTGGGAGATTGTATCTCAAGTTTAAAGCTTTGGAAGTTGAAATAATTGTATTTGTATGTAAGGGATATTAACTTGTTATAATTTGCGATACGTCTTTGATTTTTTTCTTGCAAATATATGGTTTTGTATGACAACAATCGTTTGCTCACTTAAGTTTTTTGTTTTTTTTTTTAGAAGAAATATCATTCCGCATAGAATCTGCAAATGATTTAGGGAAATTTCAGAATTCCTTAGGCTTATCACGCAGCGTTTCTTTATGGCTTATTTGATGAATCGTAATGATAACAGTAGTCGCATGTGTCTGCACAAACTGTGATCCGATACTGACTCAATTTTGAGACATTTAGCAAATTTTCAAAACATTATAGCTGTGTTGGTGGACTATTTTTTAGAATAGGTATATATTTTTTCCAAAATTACAACAACAAATGCTAAATATGTAAATAATTTATTTCTCAGTGAACTTTGCATTAAATATTCAATCGTAGCAGATAAATTCAAGGGCAGATTTACTGTTGACTATAATTATTCCATTGAAATAAGACATCAGTTAAAGTACGAAATGTATTGCAGCTAAAAGTTTCGCTGTTCGAAAATTAGTGAAATCAGTCGATGATGAATCTCTCCGGTCACACTATGGCAAATCTTGGCTCTCGATCTTCTTATAAAATTAAATTAGTTCAAGACATAAAGCTTCCTGATCACATGGAACATGGAAACTTTTCAGAGTTGACTCTGCAAAGTTATTTAGGAAAATATTTACTTTAAGTTCGACTTTATGATAAACTGTACGATCCTCATCATTAAAAGCTACACGCTGGTGGCCATTACCGAAAACCATACTTTTATTATAATTGAGAAGTCGTGATGCGGAAAGCAACTTTTATGAATTCAATTCCCTTTAGTTTTTTTTTCGCTTCTCTACTACCTTCCTGAAATCTTCGTCACACCAAAGATTCTGGATATTCTCAGCATCAATAGCGTCAAATAATTATTTGCTGCCCTCCAGCAAATTCGAATTGGCAGCAAGGAGTCCCATTCCACTTTGTGGGAGAGAATGTTGCAACAGTCTTTGCGCGAATGCTACATCCACGAAACTGCTGCCCATATTTTATATGAATTTTCTTATTTTTCTCTGAACTACAACAATGCTTACTATTGCTGATTTTTGTAATGCCGTGCTTGTTGTTGTTCTTACTATGAATCGTGCTGCACGAATTGTGTATTTGTTGCCGAAAAACATTTTCAATAGCGCAGCCCATGGCAGCTTTGGGCACACTAGCAATTTGGAGTACTTTTCTGATGACTTCTCAGCGCTCACCTTCGCTTCACTAACATCTTCCACTGTGAATTTGTGCACAGATATGCAAGTATGAATGTATAGGCGAGTATGTGCGTGCACTTTGATTATTGTGTAACCGTAAGGCACGACTCGAACATCAAAATTTGCAGCGTCATTAAAGCCATTATTGTTAGCCGTCTCAGACTGCAGTCTTTGCACAGCGGGCAAAAGACATTTAGGTTGCAACTATCGCTGTCGCTTTACTTCATCATCTGCCTGATGCAGCGTGCATTTTTATTCTTATTGTTATTGTAACCATCACAGTCACCATCAACGTTGCTCTCGCTGTCGCTATTGCTATTGCTGTTGACGTTGCTATTGCTGTCGTGATCATCGGCTACGTGCCACGCCACATTATTATCGACAGCATCAATTGCTGCTCCATCGACATTCCCCATGCGTATCATCACTCGACTCCGCGCTTCAAACTTTGCTTGACTTGGGTGATAAACTTCACTCAGCTGATGTTCATATAAGTTTCTTGTCGCTTGCAGCCTTACCATTTACTTGAAAATGCAAAAAGCAACAACAAATCTTCCAGTGACTGTTGCATGATCAAGCCGATTCGCGTTTACTACATTTCAGACTTTAAAGCGAAGAGTTGGGAGTGAGTGCTTGGCATTGGGAGTGAAGTTGCAATAGACTTAGGCGTGTGTGCTGGTCAGATTTGCGTGGAGGCGCCACAAAGTCGGCATGCGCTGGCATTAATAACATATAAGCTCCAGCAGCTTAGCGCATCATTTGCTTTACTAACTAAGGCGAATGAAAGTAGGCAAAGCGTAGTTGATTGTCATTAGTGAAATGTAGAAGAAGAAGGAGAGCGCAGGCAGGCGGTTCTCTTGATAAATAGGAGTTTAGTTGTTAGTGTTGTTGCTTTAACATTAATGCTAGGTCTAGCCTGCTCATGGAATAATATTTAAAAAATAGCTGTAGTTAAGTATACGCACTGGTGTACCAACACCAAGTTGTAGGCGGTTTCAGAAGTAGAGCTCAGAAGAATGCCAGATTCCCTATGTTAAATGCTCAAATAATGTGGATCTGAAAACACACACACACAGTCTCGCTTGCTTTTTTTTATTTAGTCGGCTTGTTGTTAGTCCAGTTATTTGTTGTTGGTTGACTGGTTTGGGAGCACAAGTCGCTTGGCGCCATATCCATTTCGCATGGTTGTCGGTGTAAATTAATGTGTATTGACCTGTTTCTTGCTAACAGCATAGCCCGCGCCTAAGAACTGTTTGATATACATAAAAGAAACTATCGTAGCAGCTTTTTAGCGCCACATAAATGCTAAACACGTAAGCCGGCTGCGATTCGTTGTGGCCAATATGAGTAGTACTTAAGAGACTCACTCACAAAAGGTGTCTGCTTAATTTACTGTGGTACTATGCTACTCACGCTTCGCTATTGGCGTCATCAATAATTTCCATTAAAAAAAATTGTGATTAATTAATTGTAGAAAAATTTTAGTTGAAGGGTTTTTAAATTTAAATAAATATATGAAAAGAATTCTAGGAGCAAATGCTTAGATTTCTTGTTAAAGAATGTGGCCAAAGGCGATTAAAGCCAATGAAGTTTTATTTAATTCTAGAAGGCTGGTTTATCATGCAACGTTAATGCTTCCATCTTCTGTTTTTTATTTCTTTGTCATCTCACTTGATATTAACCACTTGAAATTTGAAACCAAACTGAATAGAATTTGTTATTTAATTTAAAATTTTTAAGTTTATTGCTTTGAAAATCTTGTAACAGAAAGTAAAAGAGATGTCACTACTGGCGCGTATCGAAGTTATGTTTAGTTAGTAGCATCTTGGAAGAACATACACCCAGTTTCGATATATTTCTTTGTATTTCCATTCGTTTAAATCCAGGAAGTCGAGTGATTTTTCTTTTCTCTTGCCTCAGCAGCTGTGGTCGCAAAATTAATGGAAATAGGGTTCCAACTCGTTTCGCATCTCCCCTTGCCTCTAGATTTGGCTCCCTCGAATTCCTCAGACGACTATTTGTTCCTCAGTTTGAAAAAATGGCTAGCTGGAAAAAGATTTTATTCAAACCAGGAGGTCACCGAAGAAACCAATGGCTATTTTTCCGACTTTAACAAATCTTATTATTTGAAAGGGATCAACAAACTAGAACAGCATTGGACGAAGCGTATGAATCTAAGTAGTTTTTATTTTTGCACGGGCATTTCAAATGACCCTCGTAAATATCTGTAGCGCATGTACTCATTGACAAATTGGGATATTTCATTTTTTTTACTTATTTAATTTTACAGGACTATACCCTGCTAACCTTTTTACTATAAAACCATTTAAATCGGAATTTCAAACTTTGTGCAAATTAAAAAACGTGTTTATCAAAATTTCACACTTTTTAAACAGAATTCTTGGAAAACTTCGGGGTAGGCAGCTTTATAGCCTATTTCGACTTTAGTATAACAAAGTGCAAATTTCAAGTGGCTCAAATCGCCTAGTTTTTTTCCATATATTGTACAATGTTTGGAGCATTCGTTATATGGAGAAAATGCATAAGACCGTCGAAGAAAATAATTATAAAAAATAAATAGGATTTTTCAGGGATTTCAAGTCTTTGAATTTTATTATATTAAAGTTTAATAAGCTGTCAATACATAGCAAAATTTTTTCTGGAAATTCGAATTGAAACCCGTGGAATTGAGATAAAAAGTGTGTGAAACTTTTTTAATTAAAAAAAAATTAAATAAGACACACATATTTTGTCAAAACTTCCTTCGTATGTAATACCCATGTGAATTCTTTGCATACTATCAGGTGTTTCACTAAATAATTCAATATTTATATTTTTATTTGAAATTGCACATTTTGCAAAACAAAAACAAAAAAATCTTGCGTTTTCAGTTATTATTACCAGCTGCCATCGTCAAATTAGTTTCTTACTTAAGAATTTCACTTTTCGAAGGTTATGGCAACATTATAAGCCGCCGTGTTGTTATTATTATAGCAACATAAACGTTCCCCGTACATATATGAGGAATGCTACTGAAGTGCTTGGCCTGATATAAATCCGGGCCGTTCCCGTTACGTAGAACCGACTGCCATGGGAAGTAGTCTAGTGTGCTTGTGCATGACTACCACCTGGCGGCTCCAAAGGTCCATATTTACTGAAAACTGAAGCTGCGAATGATTGAAAATATTTGTTTCTAATAAGAGTGGCCACAGCAGGGGATGGAATACTTCCGAATGTGTTTTCTGTCATAAAAAAGTTTTTCATAGAAATTATTCTCAGAGGCGATAGTTAACTGTAACATCTTTCATTATTAGGAAAACAGCATGTTGAAAGAAAAAATTATAGTTCGAGCCATAGATCTGCTAGTTCAACTAAATCAAATCTATTTGGGACAGCTTCTACAAATATGACAAATCCACTAAAACTTCCCTACCAATTGCTCTCAGTTTCCGCTGTGCCATCAAAGTTGTGAATGTGGGGACTACAATGTTATCGTAATGTAACTTGATACCATTTGGTATAGTATTGCTTTCCTTGGACTCAAACCCATCTTTTCTACAGATTTAAAAGCCTCAGCTTATTTTGTTCGCGTTACTTTTCATATTGTGCTCATAAATTTTTGCCCATATGTGTCCCACTCCCCATCATCGGCTAGCGATCATTCAGTTTACACATGACTCAATTTCGCTCCAATTCATTTTTAATTACAAAAACAGCAACTTAGTGATTGTTAATTCCCGTAATGGACAGGTGAGGCGCGTGTTCGCTATTAAGTAATCTCATAGCTAAAATACTTAAAGCTACCATAGCCATTGGGAGAAAGATCAGTAGCTGTTAACAATACATAAATAAATAAATACAGCTGCAATAAACAAACAAACGGTTATGAATTATTTATTGGTCTAAAATAAAGCACATTCAGCTAGTATGGTCCGACAGTTAAACGGTTAGCAAGTGAGCGCGCGATCAACCGGTCATCGACTGGCGCGGTTGGCAAAGTGTCACTACAAACTTGCATGCTTACATACATGTGGACATACCAACAAATGAACATAGCAATAAACGTACTTCAGATTTCTATTTGATGGCGTCGTTGCTGAGCTGCTGTATTACTTTCACCACAAACGCCAGCAAGAATTGTAACAAAAAGCCACAAAAGTTGGTGCTTGGCGCTTTGTGCTTAGCGTTTATCTCTTGGCTTGGCAGCAAAAACATCCATTACACACGCTGGCATGTACGTTTATTTCTGTTTGTATGTTGTTACTGGTGACAACCGCACGCGCTAAAGAATGCCCCGAATGTGGTTCGTTTGAATAATGCATATGTATTGCGCTTACAAGTACGTGTGTGTGTGTAATGGAAAGGTATGTGCCGCATACTTGTGCGTTGTAACGGTAGCGTTGTAGCATGCGTGTGTTGCATATGCAATTCAAAAAATATATTACTGGACTGCCTATACAAATGATCTTAGGACTTCATTTTAAGCTGCACTAATTAACGTTTATTCAAAAACTCATAAATATGAATTTATCAATTTAAAAATAAAATTATTCATAAAAGCTAACATATGCGTACATAATTGTTTAAGATTTGGGAATAAGAAGAGGAAAGAGGCTTTGATAAAACTAAATACCCGCTTGAATTTAAGTTGTGTAGGTTGAGAGGTGAGTGAGAAGGGGGTTAGGTAGGAAATAGTATTTTAAAATTGATAATTTTTAAAATAAATCAGGGAAAGAAATCTAAAGGTTTGCTTGCGCGGGTATGGTTCGACGCGATAAACTTGATAATCGTTCAACGAATCGTTTTATTGGTGCGATTAAAGCAGAAAGTTTAAATTTGATGTTGGTTTTTAATAAGTAGTCCATATTTCTGCAGCCTAAATTTTTGAAAAAGCTATTCTTTACGTCTAAACTCAAACAACGAAAAACTATTCTATACCAATGTCCGATAATTAGATATATATATTTATATAACTGGTGCTCACACCCTTTTTGGATATTTCCACAAGTGGTAGGTAGGTAGGTGAAATGGTTGAAGTGCCGGTCTGGCACTCCTCAAGTGGCACCAAAGCGGCGTTTTGATACCATTATGAGACCTCCAACAGGCAGATAGCCAGCCAGAGCTGTTGATATAATGGAGGACTGATTGGATTGATTGATTGGTTGGCGCCCTGCCCCAGACTGTCAAAGAAAGGAAGTGTCCACAAGTTGAGTAACAGTTTTAAGCCGACTCCGAACGGCCGATGTTTTTTATGAGGAGTTTTTTCATAACAGAAATAAACTCGAAGGTTTGCCATTGTCGCGTTTCAATTACTTCGCTATTATTTAATTCCGGTACCAACATATTTGTACACTAAATTATTATTTTTTCTCATTTTTAACTTTTATGTAATTGAAAGTCCGCAAAACGTAAGGTTTTCGCATTGAATGTTTGAGCTTCTTGGTAAAATGTTATCGCTTACTCAGAACTTCCTTCGTTTTAAATATTATATTTATTGTTTTTATATTTTTATTTGGCCAAATACATTCTCTGAATTGAGCCTCGACTTGCACGCAACTAATAGAGGCATAGTTATGTATTAAAATTTCTATCTAGAAAGCTCACCATTTGTCTTCCATCATTCAGTGTAAATCTATCAGCAGTCAAATATGTCAGTCACACCGTTGGCTGACAAGCGGCGACAAAATTACTATGAAAAACAAAATATGCGTCGCCTAATCATTTGCATAACAATGCCAAAGCAATTAAATAAAAAGGTGATACTAACAGTAACAAAAAATAATGATAAAAGTAAAAACAACGACAACATTGCAAAAAACGTGACAATCTGCTGCGTGCCTTATGTGACACAAACCGCAGAAAAATTGAAAATAAAGTAAAGCAACAAAACAAAAACGAAGTTGCTGCACCTTGGTTTGTGTGTATATTGTATTTGTGTGTATTTGTAGCAATGCAAATAATTAAAGTGCAGTAAAGTAGATGAAGAAAATGTAAAAGAACGCACAAATCTAAAATATTTCGCAAACACGAACATTACGCACAAATCGAGTTCGTTGCTTAAGTCTAGCGTTTTACGGCTGGCCTGTCACTGCCGTCAATCTATTTTCCATTCTACCAGTTAGTGCGCTATTTTCAGCACGTACAGTGTGGCAGTGCGCATGTTGTTAGTTGCCACATTATGTGGCAATTAAATGTTTTGCATACGCAGGCTAAGCGGCGCTGTGCCATGTTTTGTGGCAGCTTTTATTGACTTATTGCTTTATTGTGTACGCATGTATGCAAGTAAATAGCCTTTTTGCTTTTGTTGTTGCTATTTTTTGCTGACACCATTTGCCAAACGAAATGTTGTATTTGAATGCTTTCTGGAAATGTAAGCTGACAAAGAGTTGTTTGGTGTGCCTTTTGTTTAACGGTAGGCATTTCGAAAAGTACATTTGTTTGTTGCCATTGTTGTTGTAATTGTGTTTGCATAGGGGTGCGTTTGTCGCACCCAAAAAGTGTTGTCGCACCGGTTAGTAGATTTTTGCGAATCAAAGCGAATGGGCTTGAGAGCAGGCAGCGGCTATCCCTTAGTTAAGGTATGGCTGTGGTTTAAAATAAATAGAAATAAACATACAGGAAAAAATACTAAAAGGAATTCATTAAGTTGGAGAAATACTCTGTTTTACTGTGGGAATTTGCATTACGATAGAGCGTCGTACCTCGGCAAAAAGATTTCTTGGTGACTAGTCTAAGATTATTTGTTTCTCATTTAGATTTAGTAACGTTTTATGAAAATATAGTTCATTTCCTTCTACGAGACCTAAGTTTATTGAATTTTGTATAATGAAGTGAGAGTTTCAAAAATTAAGTTAGTTTGGCACAATCTTTTTTCTAGAAACAAAAAACTCAATACCGTCAGCAAAAAATTTGTCAAAACTAAGTACTATTTTTCAGTCACATTGGGCTTGTAGATCATTAAATAGAAATATAGTGTGGTATAAAACTGTATACCCGAAATTTTTGTAGAAACTCTGTTTTAAAATGTGAAGCTTTGATAAATCTTATATTCTTAAAATTCACTGCTAAGCTATCTACTTACCTACATAGATCAAGGGCATGCACACATCACTCCATTATTGTCCCTAAACATATCTCACTGATCTCAGAGTAACTCAGAGTATTTGCCGTAGTACAGTGCGACTTTGGAACGAGCTATTTGAGTCATTGCGATTACAGCTAAATAGAAACGGTTATAAGTCAGTAATTTTTCGTTTAGTTTCGTAAGCTATAGCAATATATTGGGTTAAAGTGATGTGACTTCTTTTCTTGAAATGCTTTCATTCTATCAACTTTTTTAAGCCTACTACTTCGTATGTTCTCATACATTATTAATAAATATTGATAAATAATACTTATAAACCTTCACTTCATTGTAATGTTCATATATTTATATGGGTGAGATGTTCTGTTGAAATACTTGTTTCGTTTTAATTTGCACAAATCAGTTCAATATATCAACGACAGATTCACTTCGAGAAGTTGCTTAGTGTCTGACTTATATTGTGCGTCAAGCCTTAACAGTTGAAATGATAGTGAGAACCGTTATTTGCTGTCATTATAATAGTGATTACCACTCTGAAAATATTCCTCTTTGTTCTCCTTAACGTGTTTTCCGTTTTCGACTTGCCGTGATTAGTTAAAATCTTAATTCATTGAGTCGCTATAATGGCAAGTGAGAAATTAATTACTCCTAGTATATGACGTAGAGCCATCCCTTCGGGTTCTTTAACTCTTTGTCGTGGATGAAGCCAGAGTGGCGGCATTTGCCAGCCGTCATAAAAGACGGTGAAGTCAGTCTGGCGGAAAGTAGAGTTCAGATCAGTAGAAATATATAAAGAAAGCACAATTAATCTGTTTCAATGAATTCTGTGCTTTCTAATATCCGACTTATCAGAGAAAATTGCCGATCGCAAAGGGTTAAAAAAGATTTACTATTTGTATTTGCTTAAAGTAAAATAACTTTACCGTTTTACCACTTATATATATATATATTTTTAATATTTGAGGATAAAAAATGTGTTTAAAAAAATGTTTTTGGGGTAAAATTTTTCCGAAAAATTTTGTTTTGTACAAAGTTGTGAGAAAAATTGCTTTTTGTCATTTTTGAAAAACATTCCATCTCCCTCTGTAGATTTTTTTTCTTATTTTTTTAAATTAATTGCTGAGACTATACTCAGTAATCCCTGTAAGTATTACAATGGCATGCTTATAACTTTCCCTATTTGCGAACGGGTGTAATAAACTAGTCAGTCAAAAATCTTTACCGATTTATTAGTTAAGCTGAGTGTTGCTTTCCCAAACTAGGTTGGGAATGTATTACGAGGACATAAAATATTGTTTTGGTTACAATGTGTCTTTATTTCGTGATACACCTTAGGGCTGTGCATACATTCTTTCTAAAGTAGTCGAAAGTTTCCAAACATGTCTTTGTTAACATTGTCTTTGTTAAAGCCTGAATCGCTGCCAAGTCAAGCTCAATATTTTTCATACGATAAGACCTCTTTCTTGCATCATTTATCTCTTCCTTCATAGTGCCCTACTGCGTTTCACCCACACACGTTTTATTTTATTAACCACATGACATGTTCCACCACCCACGATTGCTGCGCATCTGCCAATGAAAAATATATTGACGATTTGTCTTGTGTGTGTAGAAAGCAAATGGTATACAGGTTACAAGTCCATACCGCTCATCTTACTCCCACTTCAACGTTTCAATCACTCAGCTGCAACACAAATGCTAAAATCCAAAAGTAAAGACCACAAGCGCTTTTGTCAAAAAAAGTGTTTTTTCTGTAGCCTTTTGTTATTTTTGTGGGTGGCAGTGTATTAAGAAACCGAAAATTTCTTTCATTTCATTTATTTGTTGATTTGAAATTTGCTTGAATGTTTTTATTATTATTACTTTACCGATTTACTGCGGTATTTTCGTGGAAGTACACAAAAGGCATACACTTGAAGCTCAAATAAAAATAAAATTAAAAATAAAAATAAAGCGAATGCGGTTATTCTCTCATTGTCATTTCCCAGAACCGCAGCACCTGTGAGCGCCGGCCAACAGCAAGTTAGTGAGGTTCACTAAAATCACTGCACACTCGCACATGTAGAGGTGTGTTAAATGAAATGAGATTAATTTTATGGCCAGAGACGCGCCATCACCAACCGTTTCAACCGCTGGTGGGTGTTGTTGCCGCTGCCGCTGCTGCTGCTGCTATGGCCGGAGACTACACAAGCTAAGCAGTAAACATAGCCAAGCAGTAAACATAAAATGCGGATACAACTAACTATGGCTACTAACTTTAGCTTCAAGGCATAAATTAAAAATAATTAATTTATTTGTTTTTATTCAGTAATTAAATTAATTTTCGGTGAACGCATTAAGAAACTAATAAAAATCTGTGATTAGTTGGAGAGTGTGTTGGCGGTAATAGAAATACAGGGAGTGGGAGTTAAGCGGGGGAAGTAAGAAATAGCTTTGGGAGACGGTCGAGTAAGGCGGATGAGGTGCAGAAGTACTAGAAAAGACTTCAAGTTGTATTTTTAGCTGTTTTAAGGGCATAAAAAACCGTGGCCGATATTTTGCTATTGTGATAAAAGCAAACTATTGTAGAGTAGCTAAGTTGTGCAGTTTGCTTTCGTTTACATTTTCTAGGTTCCTTTCTCAAGCTGTTAGTACCAAGAAGAGATAAATTAAAACACTTTTTAATTAAAATTAATGCGCAATCTCCTTAAAAGGTCAATCTATATATTACTACCATGAAAAAGGTTCTCAGACAAAATCCACTATATTTGAAGGTTAAAAAAGTTATAAATAATATACGAGGGTTGCTGTAAATATTGTATTTCTGGTCTAACGGTGGAAAACTGAACGTTAGTAAATGAAAACGGTTTTATTATTCTTCAAAATATTTTCCCTGACGATCAATAGACTTTTGTGCAGTCGCGTTTTCAGAGATATTTTTAAGGTTGTGTGGGATCTAACGCGAATACACCTTTTTTGGGGGTCATGCAAAATCTAATTCATCATCAAACTAATATTCAAGGATGTCTCAATTTTACTGTATATGACATGACAATCCTGCTCAATTAAACCGATCACAGCATCGATATTTTTTGACACAACAACTAACAGTTGGGCAACCTTCACGGAATTCGTCGATAAGCGAACAGCGACCAAGAGAAAACTCATTGCACCTTTCTACGATACCAAAGGATGGTGCTTGAATTGAGTTCATTTTAGTTCATCCGTACATTCTGGTGTTTTTAATCTAAGTCGAAAATTGTGAAAATAATTGCATGAAAATGTTCAAATTGTGTTTTATTCCATTTTTTGCCGAGTTGAACTTTTGAACTGACTGTAAACTGCACTAATATGGCTCACACATCAAAACGTTCTGAGTGCGCTTGTGTCAAATTTGCTTCTAATGGAAATGTCATGTGGCGCCTGACAATCCCAGAAGTGCCCAAAACTAGAAAAATGAATAGCAAATGTTCAATTTGCGGATAGATGAGTAAGGATACAAAAGCATGATTTTCGATTTAGGTGTATTTAGGATATAAGTGTTAGACGAATTGTTCGTTTATAGTAATAAGATAGGTTTTTTTAAGATAATTTATCACTTCGCAGGGTGTCACTTACCAAAATATCCACTCATAGTATAGCATATCGTGTGGTCTTTTTCCTGTGGCCCACGAAAATTCAAAAGAAATACCCATTTTACTGCGTATTTTATCTGCTGCGGCAATGCCATAGCATGAAGATGAAGTAGACATATTTGCTTGCTACGGCCTGATGGACATCCAGATCAACCTAGCTCCCTATTTGGTTTACTTAAAGAATGTTTTGGATGAGATATTGTCATAAATCGAGGGCACCAAAGGCTTCGAGGTGGAAACCTTCCATTATTTTAATTATAATTGTAAATACTTTTTTCGTTAGTTGGATATATTAGTTGCAAAAAATTGTTTTTGGCAAATTTTATAGGAAGTATCTATGGCATAAAAGCAAAACCAAAGCGAAAATACGATCAGCATTTTCTGTCTCATCTCTGTTCTTTACATTACATACATATATACGTATGCTGCATATGCATTGCGAAAGCAGGCACCTTTTCCTTGTTATTTTTATATATGTTTGCCACATGCTTTAACATGGACTTTGCCCCAACATAACAGCAACACCAACCATGCAGAATAAGCCAGCGCAAAGCAGAGGCAGAACAACTGGTTACTTGGGCTTTTAAGTTGGCTTATCCCTGCCAACCAGCCGTCCAGTGGATTCTAACGGTTACCACGGCACTCAAATTTTTAATCATATTAGGAAAGCAAAAAAATTCGTATATATACTTCCATTATTTTACCAAAAAAAATATATATATGTGTGTGTAAGCACATTGCCTGCTGACTTTTAATCTTCTGGAGATAGAAAGAATCATCTATTGATGGTGGTAAAGCCATAAAATAAATGGAAATATTATAAAAACTCTTAACAGATTTGAAATTATGGCGCAGAAGTGGATTGTGTTCGAACGAAAGTCCAAGAAACTTGCACCCTTTACATCCGCTCTAGATTGAAGGAAAAGTTCGCCACTTAAGTCTTTTGTGTTTTTTATTGATTCAGTATCTGATTGGTTAAGGTGCACTATCCACTATAAAATACTGCAAATAAACGCAAAAGGTATTCCTAAATTTCTGCCAGCAATTTTACATGCTCGAAATTCTTCTTAGTTCTTAATTCTTTTCCATTCTTACTTAATACCTTTCTACCGCTTTTATTTTCCTCGCTCTTATTGCGAACATATAAATCGAAACCAAAATGAGCTGTATAACAATAAAGAAAGGCAAGAAATCTAAAATAAAATCATCAGCCGTCAGCTGACAATGAAGTCTGAAGAATGAAGTGTGGAAGCGGGCACGGATATACAAATGAGCGAACAACAAGTGGGCGCCAACCAGAAAAAGTATAAACAAAATAAAAACATATGTATGAGCAAAGCGAAGAAATACAATTGGTGTATTCAATAATTATCAGCCCACGCATTCGCGTGAAAACACATACATACGTACGTACATATAGACAGTATTAATATTAAAATATACAATGTCCGCAACGATTTGCCGATCAGCACGACGCGGTGCGTCTCACCTTCGAAGGCTGTTCGTAGCAGCAGCAACAGCAACAGCAGCAGCGGCGGAGGCGTTAGTTGGCGCTGTTATCATTAGTCAGCAGTCAACCTGCTCTAGTCATTAATATTTAAATTTTACATTAACTGTTTAAATGAGATTCTTTGGAATTCCGCCCCAGTGTACCAGCTTTTTATGACTTGTTGTTGTTGTTGTGCGCTTTTCAAATTCAGTCCATTCAACATTTTTTCGTAATTTCATTTGTCATTACAAACGGAAACGGAAAGCGAATGAGTGAATGATGGACCCCGGCGAGTGTTTCCCCGATGTGTATGTGTAATGCTTATGTGCGTGTGTGTATACATATATAGGTACGCATTGCTTATTAGATCCACTATTGTGCTCATGATTTTAGTCGTATAACGTCCGCTCCACGAATTAGCATGCAAACAAAAGCGGAAAATATGCTGCGTCTGATGTTGACGCCGGTGGTAGAGCGTGTGGGCCGCTAGCAGATGGCACACTTTGACCGCCACGCCATTCGGCCCACCAGTACACGAGCCTATGACATTATAGTGAACCATTAATTGTTACAAAAATACTGAAAAATGTTAATGCTGCGATTCACACAGCGACTGGTTAATTGCCTTTGATTATTTTGCGATGATGCCTTTATATCAGTGTAGCTCATATGGCCGCCCAATAAAGCGCACGCCTTGATACAATTATATGTATGTGTGGGTATGCATTTTCTGGCATTTCATTAACAGCACGCCTATGGTTTTTGTGTCTATTTCCCGGCGTTTTAGACGTTTTTTCGACTGAATTAATGAATTTTCGTTGTTAAGTTTGCTGCGATGACACAACAAAACCAGTGACAAATGCTGAATGCCATAGGAAATCATTATGCATACATGCCTATGTATTGATATGTGGGCCGCAGCATCATTTAGCAAGCACGCGTGTGCTATTTATCAATAAACCGCTGCATGTATTTACATAAAATATTTCAAAGGAAATTCAATAAAAAATGGACTGAAAATTACTTAGTTTTCTTCAATGCAAATGCAAAAGTAATTTCTAATGTTCGTAACCCTAGAAAGATAACCATATGACACCATACGCTTCAGAAGCGTACGTTTTTCCAATGTTTGTATGTTAAAGACTTATCTAGTAAATTTTCAAGTGTGGGATAGTTTTCAAAATAAAATGCGATCTTATTGAAATTTTGTGTATTTTAAATACTTTTAAACATTAACACCCTTTGGCCTGGCTCTTCCTCCTATTTGTATCAGGCGTCTAGATGTTGTTCCACAAATGCAGGGACCTATAGTTTTGAGCCGACCTCGAACGGCAAACGGTTTTTTATGAAGAGCTTTTTCATGGAGGAAATACACTCAAAAGTTCGCCATTGCCCGTTGAGGGTAATTCATTTGGAGTTTCATGCACGAAGATTCTGACCTGCGCGCTTCCGAATGATAGTCACGCACCCAACCATTCGGCTACGGTGGTAGGCCTAGTTTAGCCTTCTTTAATATTTATTTCGATTCATAATTCATGCCTTCTTAAAACTTTTCAGTGTGCCGATGAAATTAAGGACCTTGTTGTTGTTTGTGATCATTTCCCTATAAATTTACACATTAATTTTATTATATCTTAACCTTATTCAGTTTGAGTTTTCTTTTGTTTTGTTGTAATAAAAACTATATAAATCCAATTTTCAACTTTATACAAAAATTAAAAAAATTCCGCAAACTTTCCATCACATTCCACGCCTATTAGTTACAATTTCTATAAAATTCCTGGTATTGTAGTTTTATAGCGCCTTGAATTTTAGTGTCATAGAGTGCAAGTTTGAAATTGCTAAAGAACCCTGTAATATTTTGTAATTTGTTTTCTTAACTGTTAGCACAAGAAAGAATGAATAAAAGACGCGCTTTCAGGAATTTGTTTTCATCCTGTTGGAAAAGCGTATTTCTTATGCCTTCCTATGGATTACATCGATGACAGCTAATAGTGATCGGATCACTACAAACAGGATTCAAAAAGCTACTATACAAAAGATAACAGGATAGATCTGTGAAGAAATGGTTATTTGATAACAGATCAGCTTTGCAAATAATTTTTTTTTTTTTGTAATGAAGCTGAAAGCTTTCCTTCAACTTGTTTCTTTCAATACTTTTGCTCCGTTTTTTGGCAAATATTTTTCTGATTCTGTAGTTGGCTATAATTTGCTTCTCGTAGGCAACTCTAGAGGCCCCCTCTTGTTGTAGTAGGAATGTGTGCAGTCTATCTGTTCGATATTGATTGCTGGCTGTGAACTCTTTTTGACAAATTTCATGAATTTATAAATTTTAACAAAATATTCGCAAGCAATCGGAATTGCACTGAAATATTTTCGCCATTCCATTTTCCTGCTACCTAATTATTATAGAATCAGCTTTTTTATACTTTTTCTTTTAATTTACCTTCGAAAAGCCAAAAAACTACAAGTTATTATTTTTAAATATTTATTGCTACCAAAAAAACTGTTCGCGGAAGTATGCGACAAAATTATAGCGACGCAAAAATCCAAATTCACAAACGATTCACACAAAAATTAAGAAATACCATAAATACAGTGACAAAAAAGACTGGAGGCAATAAGCAAAAGCATCACACCGTACCAAATCGTGAAGATGGTGTAGCTAAAGTAATAAGAATGACAATAACAATAACAACAAGTAACAGTAACAACAAATAAATGCAAGACGAATAATTTTAGCAAACAACAATTTGGACATAACTGGTGAACAAGCAAACTGCCATAAATAACCAATGCATACAAACACACACACACACACAACCATTTCGGGTTAAATGCGACAAGAAAAACATTTAATAACGCACAAAAACCCTCACAAAAATCTGCTCGGGCGCAGCGGTCTCTGAAGTACAATAAATGTTAAGAATTCTGTCATTTTGCTGGAATTTTTGCACACAAGCACCGACAAAAGCCGGCCAAACGCTAACAAGTATGCTGGATGCGACTCAGGATGCTGCTGGCCCTTCTTCAACTGCTGATGCTTGCGCTGTTGCTGTTTCAACTACTTTGTTGCCGAGTTATGTCGAAGGGGCTTCACTGCTGAGTTTCTCGACTGTCGACTGTCGACTGTTTACTGCTGATGGATGCTGATTGCTGCTTTTTTTTGTATCCCTGCTGTTTGAGGTATTCTTATGTTTGTTATTGCGGTAGTTACGTGAGCGCTGTAGGCAACTAACGAGCAGCAACCAGAAGATTCTCACCTTAACTCAGTGCGAAGGACTTACACTTATATTAAACAAGTAAAGGTAAAGTAAAGAGTAGAGGAAGGAGATACAAGTGTTTTTGTAAAACAAGAAAATATTGGTGAAATGTGCGACGAACGACTAAATGTCGTAGCGCTTATGTTAAGCGATTGCTTTATTTCTTTACACTAACACAACAAGATGGGAACGGACTGAAATTGGTCATGAAACAATTACAAGATTTTTTGAAAGCTAAAATTTTATTATTAAGAAATACCGCTTTTAAGTGCCTAAGAAACTTGTTATGCTACTTTTAATGCAGCATTAGACGAGTGGATGTTGTAAATATTATTTATTTGTTTATTTGTTATTTCTGGCAAATGTCGCTTTTATTTTTATCTGTTATATTTAGTATTACAAATTAATGAGATTCAGCTCAAAACTCATCGTCGGTTCAATTTTCGCAAAATCTATTAAAGAGAAGGCACTCGATACGAATAAATGCGAACTTATCTCCAACTAAATATTTTTATGTTTCTATGATGAGCAGTGGAAACTTCCAAAATTGGAATTTATTTCCTAAATAATGATATTTATACAGAAAGATAAATTGATAAATTGATATTGATAAATACTACAATAAAATTTTCTTTATATATACAAATGAATGTTTGTCTGTATGTCATCGATGAACTCAAAAACTACTGGACCGATTATTATAAAAATTGGTATATATATGTATTTTCCCACGGAGGAGGTTTATAGAATACGCTCATTAATGCCACTCGCCACCAGATGGCGCTGTAGAATAGCAACTTCTGCCCCGTTCAACCGATTGTCATAAAAATTAGTATGATCATGTATTTTTACACAGAGGAAACGAATATGACATGTTCTTAAATTTATTTTAGTTGTTGGCGTAGCAACGCGCGCCAGGTACAGCTACTAATAAATAAAACGTTTACATTATTCAACAGAGTTTTTAGAACAGAAAACTGTCCATATAGTCTTGAAAGTACATAATGAGTGGACCATTTTTGCACAATTTCTAAATTTTGGGCATTGAAATCTTTATGCTATATTTGAAAAATGTAAGCTAATTTCTAACGTTACCTTTATCAAAATAACAGATATGCGATACATAGACTAGTTTTTTAAACTTTTCTTTTTGGTTAATTTTCATAAATTCTTTACTTGTTACTTCTACAACTAATATCATATGAATCGAAGTCTTAAACTTTGTATTTATTTATTTATTTATTTTTTTTTTTATTTCTTCCATAAAATATTACACCTGTCGTTAGACAATAAGTAATTTGATTTGCAAAAAGATGGAATGAGAGTGATATTGAAGGGCCAATGCCCCCAAGCTCATATACATATTATTTAAAAACAAGTGGTTAACAAACAATGACATATACGATTAGTTGACAATTGATTAAGATATAAGATTCATTTATTTAGAATACAGTTTTTTTTTAACATAATTAAACACCAAATTTGAGTACGCAGATTTATAGGCCATTACATTTTAGCGCAAGTTTGAAGTGGCTCAAAGGCCTCGTTGATTTTTTATAGTTTTGTCTCTGACATTGTTGCGTATTTTATCCGCACACCACCGCGCGATAAAAAGTTTTCCCAATTTTTTGTGAAATAAAGTAAATAAGTAAAAAAAAAAATGTGAAAGTTTTCGCAAGCCTTATATTTTCTCTTTTATCACCTTTGATTTCCTTGTTAAGAAACAACAATAATCAAAAACATGCAAAATATGAATTTTAATATTTTTCGCAGTAAATAACGAAAAATCACGCCAAAATACACTTTCGACACCTTTTTCGCAAATCAGCCTTCGCCACTATTTGTGGAAAAGAACACAAAAACAAAGAAAACAAATTTGTAGATTTTTTGTTGTAGAAAACCAATCACTTTGCAACTCAATACAAATTCAAGTGTTGACGTTTGAGTGTATTTGTCGTGCTTGCAACACTTTGCCGCAATTGAAATATGCTGCCACCGCACCTCAGCGCATATATACAACTATGTATAAATACTCAGGCAAGTGCATATGTACGAGCCCCAATCATAAAATAGCGAATTGACATCATCGGTATGCGAGTCAGAAATGGCACACAAATGGCACTAATTGAGCGATAATTTTTTTCACAATTACATGCATATATGTGCATGTATGTATATGGGCATAAGTACATGGTTACTGGTATAATAGAAAGAAAAATGTAGCGAATGGGTTGGTGTGTGAGCACCATTCGGTAGTACTCGGGTTCGAAACCCACTGTAGGCCTGAAACTCCAAATGATAGAAATGGTTTTTTCGAATAGCGGTCACTCCTCGACTGGCAGTGACAAATCTTCGAAGGTATTTCTGCCATGAGAAACCATCTGCCGTTTGGAGGGGCAATTTGAGGAAAAAAATCAAGGCACACACGACAAAGGGGGGCAGAAGCTTGGCCGAAACCCCATTAAGGGTGCAACTGCCAATTGTGTATACATAGTGATTTTATTGTTGTTGTTTTAGTAATAACATATACACTCAGAATTGAAGAAAAACAAACATTTTAAAGAAATACATACACTAATTATGATATTTTCAAGTCAAAAAAGAGCATTGAAAAGTCATTTTTATACCCATTGCATAAGTGTTTTATGTATACATGTATGCATAATTGTATTTATTTATTAGTATATATATGTGCCTACACATCTCTGCTTGTTTGTGTGCACATTTATGATGCACTTATCGGCTAATGAAGTGCATAAATGCGTCAATTGTAAGCCATAACTGAGAACACTTCTTTTTTTTTAAAAAAAAAAGCAAAGCACGAATTCAGTACAAATTTTCCCTTGCACTGACGCTTCTTCAGTCTTTTTCCGTTGCCCAACCTTTGTCTTACCCTAAACTCAGCTACTATTTGACACGCATGCGCTCTTCAGCGCCGTCTTCAATGGCAGCGCAGCTGCGCCTTCAAGGCTTATCGCCAACAATATATCTCGAATGGATTCCTTTTGTGCCTTTTTAGCAGTTCTGTGCCGCTCTGCTCTGCTCTGCCCTACCTTTTGTCCCAGCATCTTACCAACAATCGTTCTCATCTTTCGTTTTGCCACTTTTCATTCTGCCACTTTTATGCTATTATAATTTTTATGTGTTTTTTTATTGTTTGCCGCCATTAAAATTCTAAAAATTTAATTTACATTTTTTTATTTTTGGTTTGAGTAATACTCGTACAACAACAATGCCAAGTTGGTCACTTCGCCAGTGAGTGTGAATTAATACGTGCCAGTGGCCGTGCTGTGGCAGCCAACAAAAAACAAGTAGTTTAAGAAAAAATGTGGAAATAAAAAATATAAGCCACATGAAATGAAATTTGTCTCATCCCCGCCTCTTCGTGGCTAATCTCAATGCATCAGTAAAGTAGCTCGGCCGTTAAGAAGGTCAGTCATAACCCTTCCGTGTACGTTGCTCGCTCACAAATTGAACACATCGAGGGAGGCTGCATTGAAAGAGCTCTTTGTATACTCCCAAAAACAAAAAACAAAAACAGAACAGAAAGGAATGTAATCTCATATCTATATGTAATTGCCAAAATTTGTACTGCTTTTGACCAGGGCGAGCGGACCACTTCAAATTATTGTATTTTGAAAAAAAGAAGCATTTAATTTTTGACAGGCAGCACGAGAAAAATGGAAATAATAGATATAATTAAATATGGAAAATGCCCGTGGTTAGCTTATATATACATAAATTTATATGTATGTGTGTATAAACGTTTGCGTCTACCTTTGCTTGCCTCATGAATATTCGGACATTTGGTAAAAATAAAAGACTTAAGCAACGAACGCGCGCATTTATTTTTACTACTATGTATGTGTGTATGTATGTGCAAGAGTTAGAATCCAAGCAATGCTGGCGCTGCCGCTTGATTTTTTATTTGCCTGCGGCAACAGGCACTCAAGCTCAGTTTTATTTGCTTGTTGCGCCTCGGTTATTTGTTTTTTCTTGTGCTGCCAAACACTTCAGCCAATCGGTCAGCCAGTCAGCCAAGTCACTCAGTGCGACAGGCACTCGATCGTGCTGATTGATGACCGACAAGATTCGAATGTTGGTTCACTTCGTTTCGGTTTGCGGTGGTTTTACTCACTTCTCGCTTTTCCTACTATTGTGTTTTTCGTTTTTTTCTTCTTCTTCTTTTTTATATGACACAAAGACACAAAACATTATCAACGCTCGCCTGTTTGCTTATTTGCCTGTCTTTACATGTTGTACATATATATTTTTATGTAAGTACACATTCCTACATTACATTTTCATATGTTCGAAAGCTTGTGCGCTATTTTATTTGCTTACCTCGCCTGCGGTCGCTGCTCCGCGCTTGCCGCTCAGCTAACTGGTTAGTTGGTTTTGACGCGCAAATTAATGCTTTTCAAAAAGAAATCACAACTATTTAAATAGCAATAAATGGCTAAGCACATGCATGTATACATAACAAGGTAGACGTACCTTTGTAAGTTTTTATAGACAGCCGTTTTTACATGCCTCATATGTCACCCGGCACTTTTGTGGCCATGAAGGAAATCTTAGTAAGCAGGCTTCACCTAAACACACATACTTTCATGAAACCCCACTTCTGCGCTCACACATAATCACATTCATGCATACAGAAGTCTGCAAAACTCATGTTTTCTGCTTTGATACTCGTACATATTTACATCAACCATCGGTAGAGCCGCAACCCCAAAACCACAGCTGTAGTAGCAACAAGCTAAAGCAATTACCTCGGCTTCTTCACATCAACATTCCATAGCTGATAACTCACTTCATGCACACATACGACTACGAGTAAAACATCGACAATGACATTGGAATTATTTGATGGATATCTGTGGAATTCATCAGCAACTTTCTATAATATTTTGCATGTCACTTTGAAGTGCTTACACATCCACAGACACATATACAACTTCACATGGATGAGCTGGAAAAACTGTATGAAGAGAAAACTCTTTACTATATACCTACACATATGCATTGATGTCACTTGCACACATACATCTACATATAAATAAATACGTATAAATACGACAGGCCAGGTAATTTGAAAGTTTTAAATTAAAATCTTCGTTTAAGTTTTTTATTAGTTTTGATAGAGGAGGTGCATGTTTCTATGGTTCTAGCAGCATATCGGACTCGTGTTAAGGTCAATAGGCCCAGAAATGAAGCGTTTCATCTAGGTTGTATAAACGAAACGAGTTTGAGTTTTCAAGTAAGAAAATATTTAGAATCATGCTGGGTTAATTCCAAAATCAAGACTATGTTAAATATCCTGTTTGAATATTTAATCCTACATGGATGGATGGATTTAAGTAGGGTGAGAGATAATTACTGAGACCCAAGCACTGAGGCTTTTATATATGAGACCTGAAAAAGAGCGGAAGTATGCAAGGTGGTGAAATTATATGGTTACAGGGAGGGGGAAGATATTACACTGTTATCTTTTCTTCAAACTTCTCTAACTGCTTAATGAATTTGAGAAATTTGTTGAGGGATAAAGAATGCAGCTAATCTGTATATCCTACAAAAAGTTTAATTCTTACCGAAAGGGGTGTCCTTTGTCTAGCGAAAGCCGTACATAATAGTAGTAGTAGCGAACTTAGGATCGCGATGCAGTTTTATTTATATTTGTATTATGTATTTTTTGCTCGTATCCATATTTTCGAAGAGATGGTTTCAGGCATGTCTGGGAAGTGGCTTGTCGCCCAAAAGAGCCCTACGTATTTTTTAGTTTGAGGTGCTAAAAATTTATACATGGCAAGCTTCGAAACCTCTGTGCGAATTAAGTATTTGGAGAAACGTTGTGTCCTTGAATATTCAAAGAAACTAATTTTAATTATTTTACTAAATGCAATAAAAAAAGGATTAAATCAATTAAGGTTATATAATCCATTATAATCAAACAGCAGGAAATTATGTTATAAAAACTCTACAATATTTTCAGAAACTTGAAATTTGCGCTTTAATAGTGCAAAAATGCATATTATAATCTTACTAAAAAATGTAACTGCAAATCGTGGAACTGGGACGAGATGTTTGTGGAATTTTCATAATTTCCACATAAAATTTTAAAATAGGATAAATGGGTTTTTCTAGAAAAATAATTATCTTCTTTATGCCTAGAATGATTCAAAATAAATGCTCCCTATATCCCTTCTCTTACTCCAGATAAGCTGGTGGGACTTAATTTTTATATCTAAATATGACTTCCATTTGAAATCACTTCATGTGTAATGAAAAATTCAAAAAAAAAAAAAAATCTGTTATATGATAAATAAATCCATACAGCATTTACTTCCATGAACTACAAATTAGAACATCAAGTTTTGTTTCACATTTTGTTTCTTATTTAACCATATCTCGAATGGCATTTCAGAAAAAGTCTAAAGCAACATCGTGACTTTGGCGCATAACTCAATGCACCCGCAATACAACTTACTGCATATTCACATAAAAAAGATCTCAACGGCGCCCACTGGCTCTTCTGCACAACACCCGGCACCCAACATCCAGCTCTCATACGTCATAAACGTCTTTCCTTTCACATCATTCCAGTCACCCCAAAACACCAGTTGCAGCTACAAAACTGAAATTACACTATGGCAGCAAGCATTGCTTAAGTTATTGTTGCTGTTGTTGTTTTGGTGTTTTATGTTAAAGTTGCTTGTTGTTTGTTGCTTGTTGTCTGTTACTGCAGAAAACAGTTTCCCCTCAACTTGCGCACAGCCGGTTTATTCAGTCAGCTCAGCGCACTGCCGCTCAGCTCTCAGTTTCAACTCGACTGGAAACGTCGCAATATGGTTACCTTTGTTGGCATTTTATGCATTTGTTGTTGATGCTTATTTCGTATCGCTCTTCGCTGTTCTCTTGGCTCTTGGCTCTTGGCTCTTTGCATTTCAAACCTTTTTGGCTGCTTTTTTAAAAGTATGTGTATACTGCCCCTACGATGTTGCTGTTGCTTTTGTTGTTTTGGTTGTTTGTTGCTTTTCGTGGAAGCGAGTCAACATCGTTTGTTGGCCTGTTAAGTATTTTGCTTCTGGTGTTGCTTAATTCGTATTTTTTTTATTTTTATGTTTCTTTTAGTGTTGTTTTAGCCGTAATAGCAGATCCATCTGTTGCTATAGAGGCTCTAGTCGTAAAAAGCATTTAGTATTCCAGTTTTTCCGTGTTCCTTATTTAAGGTATGTTTCTGAGTATGATATGTATGTATGTATGTATTATGTATGTGTATATGTAAGTATGAATGTTTTATGAAACTATTTATTTTTCTACCGCCTAACTTCTTTGGATTCTACTAAATGTGCTTACGGCTTTGTGCACCCAACAACAATTATGCGTAAACGCACTAGTACGCGACAAACAAGAATTTATATTTTATTAACACGAGGTGTTTATATTGTACACTTATCCAAGTTTAAGGCTAAAGCCGAACTTGTAATGATTGTCAAATATTAGGTTTATGATAAAAGAGGATAATAACCGAATTAAATTTATGAGAAGTAAGAAAGTAAACAAAAAAATAATTTATGTGTGGTGAAGACATATTTCAATTTATTTAGGTAGAAAAAAATTACTTAAGGTAGTTATTGAGCATGGACCTACATATATTTAAAAAAACTTGAAGGAAAATATTAAAAAATTCGATACTATAGCGACTCTCCCGAGGCATGTTGACTTTGAGGCGACATGTGCCTCGCATTATGTTTGATGTCAATTTTACTCTGGAAAAGAGAAGAGAAATCTACACTCTCCGCCAGCATTTTGAACAATTTCGACTTTTTTTCTTAATTATTAGTAAAGTATCGCATCCACCTTAGCCATCCACCTTATTCACCGTATCTACTCATTCGCGATTTCTATATGTTTCCATAAGGTGAAATCTGCATTGAAAATAAAAACATGTTTGAGCCTGTTGAAGGTGCAAAAAAGATGGTGATCTTGCAGCTGATAGCAAGTGAATATTCATGAAATGAAAATAAAATGTTTTCCAACATCAGTCACAATTTATAATAGCCACCCCTCGTATTTTATTGGTTTGTACTTAAACATGCAAATTAAATTATTGAGCGTCCAAAAATATTCACTTCCTCATATCGTATTTTTGTACTGTTCCCCTTTTGCAGTGTATTTAAGTACTCGTAGCTGCATCATTAGCTTTTACCGTTTAAAGACTTTGCACTTCGGTGCCCCGAATCTCCGACACACACGTTGGCTCACCGCCACCTGCAGGTGTAAGAATATAAAGCTTGCCGCAATTTACTAGACACGCAAAGCAGAGAACTAACAACTAAATAGCGTAGCGCGACGCTTTGCTGGGGTGGCGCACATGCGCCACTGCTTGTGTTGATGACGTAGTCGCCAACGCCGTCGTCATCGCCAACAAACGGAGCGTGAATGCGGTAGCTTATGACGCATACACTTACGGGCTAGCTCGTTGGCTCGTTGACTCGACGGCTATTCTCCTATTTGGCTAAGTATGTGCTGGACTGTATGTGGTGATTTGTGAACTGCCGTTTACATGCAACGCCAAATGCGAACCGACAGTCACACATGTAAACCGCTCTTTGCGCCACTGATCTTACTTGGCTAACCAGTTGGCAAGTCAACAAGCCTTGTTCTAACTAGCAACTGATTTGTTGACTACTAGCAGAGAGCGTATATGTGTGCAAATATGGGACTGTCTATGTATTTGTCGAACTTGCCACAATTTTTGTTTTTTTCTTTATTTAAACACAGTAGTAAAAAATTAAGTTATATGCGAATGTTGTGTAAGTAATTGTCGCCTTTACAAGTATGGCGGCGTCTGCAACTGCTCGCCGCGTACGTTGTTTTATGACGTAGGAGTGCGTTTAGCGTTTGAGCGAGTAGAAATATTAATATTATTTAGTTTACACACATACACTTACACTTACACTAATTTATTTCATTTGGAAAAAGTCATATATCTACTCAAAAACAGACATGTGAGCGTCTCTTTGTAAGTGTTGTTGCCTTTTTTGTTTACCCTGCACCGCCTTATATGGACATTCGTGTGTTCGTCTAACAATAAGCTGATCTTAGACTTGGGCAATTTTGAGCACTATTCGAAAAGTTTAATGCTAGCTGCCTGTGTATGTCGTGTGTATATAAAAACTTGACTACATATACACATATGTATACAGATGCTGAGTATATCTGAGGAAATAATCACACCAAATTTGGAATTATCTATGATTGTTTTTTAAATGATTGTATGATTGTTGTTTTACTAATAATATAACTTTTTGTTTGTGCATTTTTTCTTTGCAAACCTTTTTCTGCGACTTAAAATATGCCGCTGGCGCTAAGAAATAAGGCATTTGTTCATGCAAAAAAACTGCGTGTCATTATTAATTAGATACGAACATATATTTTTTCTAAACTCATCCATGACGCATCCGTTCAAATTTGGTTAGCAAAACTAATAAATTATGTTTGTCTATTTTTCTTTGCAGTTTGCATTGGTACCAAATCTCGTTTGTCAGTGCCGTCGAATCGCGAACATCACTATCGTAACTTACGTGATCGCTACAACAACTGCACTTATGTGGATGGCAATTTGGAGTTGACCTGGTTGCAAGAACCAGGTATGGATCTCAGCTTTTTGGAGAATATTCGCGAAGTGACCGGCTATATACTCATAAGTCATGTGGACATACAAAATGTTGTATTCCCAAGGTAAGTGTTAATAATAATTAATTTAAAATTAAGCGCGAATAATTTTAGTTTTCAAATTTTAATTTAAAACTTCTTTATTTTTAACCTAATAAATAAGCGGTGATTGTTTTGAAAGAGTTGCATGCCATCCCAACCGATTTTAGTTAGCAAATTTTCATAGTCAGTATAATTGCTATTATTATTCAAATATTAAGGGGTTACATTAGTTTCGTCAGGTAAAAAAAGACCTATTTTCAATATTTTTTTTTTCTATGTAAAAGATTATTTATTTAATTCAAACTTTTTTCTGTCTTATAGATACATATTTAAAGAATAATTTCTGAAATTTTCAAAAAAAAAAAAAATTAAAACTCCTCCATTGTGACGTCATTTTCGGTGACCCCTCGAAAAACAGGTGCGTTCGCGTTGTCAGCATAACTCCTGACAGGCTCATCAAAAATGAAAAAACAAAAATAACTGCTTTAGTTAAGACCATAAACTCGTGCTTGAATGAAGGAAAGAAAAAAAAGTAAAAATTGGAATTTTGGCAGACATTTTTGCAAAAAAAGGAAAATTTCGGTTAAATTTGCTTGACATTTTGTTTTTTTTTTTTAATAGTTGTAATTGAAAACAAAAAAAAAAAATCCTTCGTTCAAGCACGAGTAAATTCGAACACCTGTGTAAAATTTCATCAAAATCGGTTGAGTAGTTTTCGAGAACATTTGACAACCGACTTTGAAAACACGGTTCCGAGAAAAACGCGTTTAAAGTTTTGAATAACAATAAAAGTGGCTTGGAGCGCACACCTTCCAAAGGCTGTATCTCCAAATTTATTATTCGGATCGACTTGAAAATTTAGGATAATATTCCTGAGAAGTTGTAAAAATTAATAAGCAAAAAAAAAAATAAATCGATTTTTTAACCAACGAAACCCATGTAACCCCTTAAGCAAGTCCAAGCCAATCAATTTCAAGATCATTTTCACTCTTCAGATCCGTTATAGGAGCTGCAAGGGGGGTAAAACTACGCCAAAGCGACAGAACCTAGATTTTTCATTGTACTCATGAAATAAATGCCTTAAGTTATCCATCTCTTAATCAGCCAATACAAGATATGGCAACTCTCTACATGCAGGCGAAAAGAACCTCAAGGCATAACCTTCAAATGTCATTTACGGCGAAAGGCACTTGGCAAGGGGTATTCTCTACTTTTCATGCCCCGTTAAACGTGAGGAAAGCCATAAAAGATTTCTCTGAACCTAAAGTAATCTTTCTCCTCCTTTTGCATTTTCTTCTCCTCCATCTTTATTGGCAAACAATAGAGTTGTTTTTTCAATTCTATCTTAACGTACAAAATCCGCACTTCATAAGTTCCTCTTCATACATGTCGAATGTATGGTGCAGGTGCTGGTAACAGATGATGAGATGACTCTCGGAGTGTATGAGAGTATTTATTTTCAGTGTCTCAAAATTCACGTTGATATTTAGGAAATTTGTTTACGGAAGGAAATCAACAATACCAGCACCAAAAAACATTTGTTTTTAAATCAATGCGCTTTTCGAGGTACTTCAAGCCTTCCATTTATTATACTAAACTTTAATGGGTTACAAGACTGCGTACATAAAAGATTTCTTAAAATTCTGATTAAAAAGATGGAAAAATTTTATGATTTTTTCTGAATTTCGCACAAAGTTTGGAACTTTCAATGGCTTTTGTTAAAAAGTGAAATATATTATTATTAAAAATTAGTTAGAATGACATGAAGAGAGTGCGCACGTGGTGTGTGAGCTATTTTTTCTACGGTTCGAAGTAGCTCTTCCGCGTGTAGCCCATATACCTTACCTTAGGCATAAGCGCTCATCTCTGCTTATACAACTACTTAGCACTACTGAACGCTCTTCAAACTTTTTCTTAAGTTTTAGATTCGTTCATTATTCAATGTTAATCCAAATACTCAAATTTGACTCTGATTTTTAGACATCTTGTTGGGCAGAATTTTTGGCTTTATAGTTCAGAAATGAATCTTTGCGGAATAACTAGACACTAGCTTTTGAATTGGAATTGAGGAGTCTTTGTATTTAATTAACATTTATATTTGTTCTTGCTTTCCATTTAAATATCTTCTCATTGTTCCTCTTTTCAGACTACAGATCATCCGTGGCCGCACTTTATTCAATCTCAACGTTCAAGAACAACAGTTTGCTCTGTTCACTGCCTACTCCAAAATGTTCACTCTCGAAATGCCTGCACTCAGGGATATCCTTCAAGGGTCTGTGGGTTTCTTCAACAATTTTAATTTATGTCACATCAAAACAATCGACTGGAAAGAGATCATATCTGGTAAGTAACCACGTTTTGCATTTATCTTCACATTCACTTGTCCACTTCGGGACTCAACTCAACTCTTTTCTTTTCTCCAGGTCCCGACGATCAGTTCACCTATGTCTACAATTTCACACCCCCTGAACGTCAATGCCCGAAATGTCATGACTCCTGTGAGCACGGCTGTTGGGGCGAAGGTCCGAACAACTGTCAAAAGTTCAGTAAAATTAACTGCTCACCACAATGTGCGCAAGGACGTTGCTTCGGTTCGCGTCCACGTGAGTGCTGCCATCTTTTCTGCGCCGGCGGTTGCACTGGGCCGACTCAGCGCGAATGTATAGCCTGCAAGAATTTCTACGATGATGGTGTTTGCAAGGAAGAGTGCCCGCCCATGCAAAAATACAATCCAACAAATTATTTGTGGGAAGTAAACCCCGAGGGTAAATATGCTTATGGCGCCACCTGCGTTAAGGAATGTCCCGAGCATTTGCTAAAGGATAATGGCGCTTGTGTGCGTAGTTGTCCTGCGGAAAAGATGGCTAAAGATGGTGAATGTGTGCCGTGCAATGGGCCGTGCCCGAAAACGTGCCCGGGCACGCCAGCACTGCATTCGGGAAATATCGACACGTACAAGGGATGTACAGTGATTGAGGGTTCCATACGTGTACTGGATCAGACATTTTTCGGCTATCAACACATTTACTCAAATAACTCATTCGGTCCACGTTTCATTTCTATGCACCCTGATCGCTTAGAGGTGTTCTCCACAGTGAAGGAAATCACAGGGTACTTGGATATTGAAGGCGCGCACCCGGCTTTTAAGAATCTATCGTATTTTCGCAATTTGGAGGTCATACATGGCCGTCAGCTAATGGAGAGTTACTTTGCTTCCTTGTCGATTGTGAGATCTTCGCTGGAAAGTTTAGAGCTGCGCAGCCTGAGGCGCATCAATTCTGGTGCAGTTGTGATACAGCAGAATGATAATATTTGCTTTGTGAGTGACATCGACTGGCAGAAGGTGCAGAAGTCAGTAGATCATGGTGTGGTGATCGCAAAGAATCGCAACGAAAGCGAATGCAGTAAGTAAAAGGATATACCAGTATTAGATCGGAAGCCTTCTCTTAGCCAACTTCCTCTTCCCAAATCTTTTATACTTTGCTTTTTTTTTAATTAACCCACATTTCTTTTTGAAATAGAATCAGAGGGTCTTGTTTGCTCGGACCAGTGCAATAAGTCCGGCTGCTGGGGTAAAGGCACGGATCAATGTCTGGAATGTAAGAATTTTGCTTATAATGGCACTTGCATCGCCGATTGCCGCAATATATCGAAGTAAGTCGAGTGACCGCAAATCCCGAAAGGTTCTCATTAATGATTTTATTCTTTACTTCCCATATAGCGCCTATCAATTCGACAATAAAACCTGTAAGGAATGCCATCCCGAGTGCCTCACCTGCTCTGGACCCGGCGCTGATCACTGCGACGAATGTGTACATGTACGTGACGAGAAACGCTGCGTTACAGTTTGCCCAGACAACAAATATTCCGACTATGGCACCTGTCGTCCTTGCCACGAGACTTGCGAGGGTTGTACTGGTCCTAGGGACACTATCGGACCTGGAGGTTGCAAAACGTGTAATCTCGCCATCATCAATAGTGATACCACCGTCGAACGTTGCTTGCTGAAGAACGACAAGTGTCCTGATGGCTATTACTGGGAATATGTAAATCCACAAGAGCAAGGCAACTTGAAGCCTTTGGCTGGCAAAGCCATCTGCCGAAAATGTCATCCACGTTGTGAGCTCTGCAATGGGTACGGCTTTCATGAACAAGTCTGCTCTAAGTGTACTGGCTACAAACGCGGCGAACAGTGTGAAGATGAATGCCCGCCCGACCATTATGCGGATGAGACACGACGTGAATGTTTCGAATGCCACTCTGAGTGTAAGGGTTGTACAGGACCGAGCGCTGAGGATTGCATCGCTTGTCGCAGCTTTAAAGTTTTTGGCTTCGGCGATCCCAACGATAATACGACAATGTTTAACTGCACTTCTAAGTGCCCCACTGAGTATCCGTATGTAATTTATCAGTCAACCGATATTGGCACCTACTGCTCGGAAGTACCTGGCAAAGGCACCAAACTCACCGCCGGCGTAGACAGCTACATATTTATTATCGTGATTTTTATTGTTTTTGTGGCAATGTTCTGTATGGGTATCGTTTGCTATGTTTGTCGGCAGCGTACCAAAGCCGAAAAGGAGGCGGTGAAAATGACGCGTGTACTAAGTGGCTGCGAGGATGCCGAACCGCTGCGCCCCTCAAATATCTCACCCAATCTTTCGAAATTGCGAATCGTAAAGGATGCGGAGTTGCGCAAAGGTGGTGTACTCGGCATGGGCGCATTCGGTCGTGTGTTCAAAGGTGTTTGGGTGCCAGAGGGCGAGAACGTCAAAATTCCGGTCGCCATTAAAGAGTTGTTGAAGGCCGCAAGCGCCGAATCGAGTGAAGAGTTTCTGCGCGAGGCATACATCATGGCTTCGGTGGAGCATCCAAATCTACTGAAATTGCTAGCAGTCTGTATGACCTCACAAATGTTGCTAATAACACAACTTATGCCCCTCGGATGCCTACTCGACTATGTGCGTAATAATCGCGATAAAATAGGTTCAAAGGCGCTATTGAACTGGTCCACACAAATTGCAAAAGGTATGTCATATTTGGAGGAAAAAAGACTGGTACATCGCGATTTGGCAGCACGCAATGTGCTTGTGCAAACGCCGTCCATTGTGAAGATCACCGATTTTGGGTTGGCGAAACTACTTAGCAGTGACTCTAATGAATATAAGGCGGCTGGCGGTAAAATGCCTATAAAGTGGCTGGCATTGGAATGCATAAGACATCGTGTCTTTACTAGCAAGTCGGACGTGTGGGCGTTTGGCGTAACCATTTGGGAGCTGTTGACTTTCGGTCAACGCCCACATGAAAATATACCCGCCAAAGATATACCCGATCTCATTGAAGTTGGACTAAAATTGGAGCAGCCCGCAATCTGCTCGCTAGATATCTATTGTACGCTGTTATCCTGCTGGCACTTGGATGCTGAAATGCGTCCGTCATTTAAGCAGTTGGTGAATGTTTTCTCCGAGTTTGCTCGCGACCCTGGTAGGTATTTGGTCATACCAGGTGATAAATTTACACGCTTACCCGCCTATACGAGTCAAGACGAAAAGGATCTCATCCGAAAGTTGGCACCCACCACAGAGGGACCAGAAACTATGGTTGAGGCAGAGAATTACACACATCCGAAGGTAGTGCCGCGACCCATTAGAGTTGAAGACACCGATGAGGTCCCTACACTGAATCGCTATTGCAAAGATCCAATGAATAAGAATTCATCATCTGGTGGCGACGACGAGACTGACTCGAATGCTCGTGAGGTTGGTGTCGGCAACTTGCGACTCGACCTACCTGTCGACGAAGATGACTACCTTATGCCCACCACCTGCCAGACTACTGGACCGAAAGGTGCCACCGGTAGTAACAACAACACCATCAAGGCGAATGGTCACCCCAACGGCGGTGTGGGTATTGGCGCCGGTGGTTACATGGATCTAATCGGCGTACCGGCAAGCGTCGACAATCCAGAATATTTGCTCAATGCTCAAGCACTGAGCGTCGATGATGCACCAATACCAACGCAAACGATTGGTATACCAGTGATGACGAATCGTAATAGCAGCGGAGCCACAGTGTTGCCAAGTGGCAACGGCAGCGTCTTAAGCGCCGGCCACCACCACCCCCATCATGCGCCAACAACAGCGGCGGCAGTTGCGGCGGCGGCAAACACAATAGCTGCACTCACGGCAATGCACGACATGAATGTGGCAGCCATGGCAGCGGCTAATGGAGGCTCGGAGCCGACCAGCTCAGACCATGAGTACTACAATGACACACAGCGTGAATTGCAGCCGTTGCATCGCAGCGAAACTCGCGTCTAGCAAATAGTGCGGCCAACGGTCGTCGGTGTGGTGCACGAAAGATGTAGCCAAAGCAAATGCGGCACGCAAACAAAAGAAGGAGTGGATGATGTCGAGAACGATGAAGGTAGCGAGAAGCAGAAGACGACTGCAACACTGCCTACGTGAACTTAACTTGCCACAAGAACTTGCTACGTGCCTCATTCACATACATACCATGTAACTATGTAACTGTAAATAATTTTTAGTAAGACACAGCAAATGCAGCGAAATCGAAAATCGAACGCAGCTAAGCGGGACACACGAAACACGAAGCAAAACAAACAAACAAAGAAACAGACAAATTGAAACAACACTATATGCCACTTAAGGTCACGTACAAAGCACGCCGCTGGAGACAGAAATTGAGTTTCAACTCCACGGCAAAAGCAACGTATGGACTTAGCCCAAAAAACACCCATTTTTAGCATTAGGGATTTAGAATATAACTGTATATAATGAGAAGTTAAAAGTAGTGCGTAAATTGTTGTTGTATACTGTAGTACTTACCAGTTAGAATGTTTAGAGAGCTGAAGAGAGCGTAAAAAAGCGTAATTAGTTAATAGAAATGGGGGTGAAAACTTGTAAATCCTTAGTAGGAATACACCATTAGTGCATTTGACTTGAACGAAGGTCAGGACAGTGGCGGTTAACAATTGTGTACGCCACGACTGTACAGAAATGAGAGAAAACCGCAACCTGATCTTCAAGCAAATTAGTTATTAGCGTTAACTGTAAGAAATTTAGTGACTAAGGTTTCGATAACTTTAAAATTTTAACTTTTTAGTTGTAAACTTGATTTGTTAATTACGAACTGTGATAACGTAAATGTAAGTACGAATACGAAAAAAAAACAAAAACAAAAAAAAAAATATTCAAAAAAATGCAACAAAAATGTAAAGCAATGAACAAAATGAACAAAAACTAAACAAAACTGAAAACATAAAAAATTACAAAAGTAAAAATTACTAATAAGCATTTGCATTCAATAATAATTACAATAATTATGCGATACTTCGAAAATTGTAAAAATTACGAAATTGAAACAAAAAGCAAATAACAAAAAACAAAAAATGTTCATGTTCGGCATTCAATAGTGAGTTTTGTAAAACGCGTGTCTAAAAATTGATGGTTAATGAAAATTTTTTTTTGTAAATTTTTATTTTTGTGTCATTAGGCCTTCAGTTTTTTCATTTTTATTATTATTTTTTTATTTAATATTTTTTGTTTTTAATTTTGTTTTACTTTTGTAACAATCAAGACACGTGCCACGCTTAATAACTACTTTAAGATAGAACAAAAAAAAAAAAAAACACAAAAATTAATTAATCAAATACCTGAAATTGTGAAGGCAGAAAATTTACGCAGAGGTTTCGTTGAACAAAGTTCATTAAGGGCATATTTTTTATAATTATATGTATCTTTGGTTGAAATTCGATACTAACCAATTATTTAGACTTTGGTTGAGAATTGACTTTGAGTGAGATGCATAGCGAGTGCTGCAGGAAAAGCTTTTTTAACAAAGTTTGTTGCACGCATACTTAAATGTAATACTTCTATACTGCCAGTGCCGTGTGCTCACAAGGAGTTTCTATTTCGCAATCAACGATTTTTGCGTCAGTGGTAGAGTAAGCGAAAATTTGTAAATTACTGAAGGAAAAATATTTCAAATCGCCTCTTTGGCGGTTCAATGTATTTAATAATTTCTTGGCCCCTTTCTGCGGTACATAATAGAACTCTTTTGAAATAAAGATATATAACACAGGCGTGCTCGTGTGCCTGAATCACGAAACTCCAAAAACTAGCAGATGTCTTAGGAGCTACAACAGAAGAATATAAAAAAATATGTGTGATAATAACTTTTGTTACATATAAGTTAATTTGTGTGGGAGTATGATTCGCTATTGGGTTTATGTCGATAATTATCGTTTCGGGTACATTCACTGTTTGAGTTCTTTTTCTTTTTACAACAAATCGGCAGTCTGAAGGAATGGACTTTGTGCATACTGGCAGTACAGAAGTGTTACATATGATATATGTATGGTCGAATATCTTGAGCAAAAAAGAGCAAAATGAAAAATGAAAGAGAAAAAGCCAAAAGTTAGTAAAGAGACTCTCTATGTCTTGCATAGTTGGAGGGCAACAAAAAATGCAAATATTTTATACTAAAATATGCAGGAGTACGAGAGCGAAATAGAAACCTTAAAAGATACAACAATAAACCGGGTCAAATAGATACAGCAAACATTTTCTTCCATGTGTTCTGCTGTTGTATCATATCAAGAATTGGAAAAACTTTACAATTCGTGCACCTTGCGATGGTTTTGGAAGACAAAGGGAATACCGCTCACGATTTCTTGTAGGCTAAAAGAAAAAGTCCTCTATTTCATTCCATTTTCTTCGCTCACTTACATAATAACTATTTTCGGTTCTTATTTGTTTTTCGCTCAATAAAAAATTGGGTTTTACTATTAAATTTTTTCAATATTTGAAAACTCGAATTGATATTTTGGCCAAGACTAAAGTATTTTAAAGGGATTCCTTAAAATAAAAGCACGGACTATACTTGAATAAAACAAACCAATGAGCAGTGCTCTTCGATTAAACAAACTAAAACCAGCAAAACAAAAAATAAATAAAATTAAAGCATATTTTTTTATAAAAATAAATCAGAGCTGGTATTTTTAATGGTTTTTAAAATATTTGAGTGCTGAGAAAAGCTTTGAATTGATATTTTTTCCATGCCTAGATTTTGAAAAAATTTTTTTATACAAAAACCAAATCATTAATAATTTGTATGAAAAGAAATAAAAATAACGATTTAAAAAAAACAAAAACTTAAATGAAACGTAAAATTTTTTTATGAAATTAACAAATAAATTTTTTCAAAGCTTAAACAATTTTTATACGTGTGCACAAAATATAAACAAAAACCGTTTTCAATGAGAAATAAAGAAAATTAGTGAATTTATTAAGTAAAATTAATAAATTATTGCTAAAAACAATTTAGTTGGTTCGGTGTCGATGCTCGCTGTCTATTTGAAATATGCAAGTGATCAAACAGTCTGCGCCTTAAGGCTTTGAATCTTGAGTCTAGAGTCCTTGAGTTGTGCAAAAAAATTCAAAGAAATTAATAAAAAAAACCGGTTAAATTTGTTTACTTTTCTTTAAATAAATTAATTGAATATGCTTAATAAATTTAATTGGATAAATATAAATGGTAAATTCAAAAATAATTTTTTGGTACAATAATTTAAATATTAGGCCAATCATTATTGCTGAGTAAAAAATATGATGAGAATTTTGAAATTTGGACAAAAAGTAGAAATAATGAGCAACGAAATAACTATAAAACGCTTTATAAAATTTTTATAAAAACATTAAAAAACCGGTTTAAATTTTTGTAAATTAAATTAATTTCATTTAGTTCAATAAATTGGACAAATATAAACTTTGAATACAAAAGTAATTTTTTTGTGCAAAAATATAAAAATCAAGATGAAAAAATTTCGAGAATTTTGAAATTTGGATTAAAATTAAAAATACTTTGCCTAGATGAGCAAAAGAATAAAAAGGTGGTTCCTAAATAAACTAATACGAGTTTCGAGCGAAGAAATAGTTGAAACAGCTATTAAAAACTTTAAATATCATTAGACACTGGTATGCTCGCTAAAATATTTATTTTACCATTGGCTACCGAGTGTTAAAATACTGTCTATATTGGAAAAGCAAATTTAAGCAGAATAAATGTTTGACGCAAAAGCACACACTGTTGATGCTGAAAATCCGAAATATGAACCAGAAATCAATCTTAAAAAAAAAAATAATTAATGATTCTTATTTAATATTTTTATTTAGATTTTTTCTAACTTGCTGATTTTAACAGAGCTGACTGAACCCAATAATTTTGTTTGGGCACAAATTCGCATCAGCTTATTGAAGATTTTGATTAAAACCAAAAAAATTATTAAGAAAAAATATTTTTAATGGCTTATTGAAGCTTTTGATGTTTTATAAAATATTCTTAAAAAAAAATTTCTTTGAAATTAAAAAAATGTTTATAATTTTTTTTTATAAAATTTGTATAAATTTTTTGCAAAGTGACTTTTTCATATATTTCTTTTATAATATTTTTTATACGAATTATTATGGAAACAAATCTCTAAAAAAATTGTATTTCCTTAGCTGGTGTCTGTTAAGAGTCATGTAAATTCAAGAAGAAAAAAATATGTCGCGCATTTAATAAGCAATAGTTACCGACATGACTGCTCATCTACATGCATCATCTCGTGCAGCAAATACAATTTTTTTTAAATACCAATATTATAAAATCCAAAAGTTTCTACAGTGCTCTATAATGTCACCTTTTCTTATTTGATTATTTATTCATTAATAATTTTTTGTTCTTTGTTGCCATTCCCCGAATGCATTTTTAGCGTCTCACTCAACTCAAACGTCTCGCCAAATAGCAATAATACTTACATATATACAAACAATATAGAAAAACAAGTAATGCAGAACTAAAAAAAAGAAAGTAAAAAAGTGCCATTCACTCATTCATTCGAATAGAAAGCGAAGACATCCATATGTCCGAGCAGAATTGCACTTGAACACTTAGCCGCATACGCGCACACACACGCACATACTTTTTAAGCATACACGCGTACACTTTTTATTATAGAAAATAAAGAAGTGGTGGTGTTTACAGCTAAAGTAATTGAGGTGATACACTTCTTATAAAAAAATATAAATAAATAAAAATAAAAATTTAACTAAATTCTATACTAAATTTCGAAAGTTGCAAATGTGGTGTCAAAATGTACCAAAATTTACAAATTTCATTGAAATTTTTGCGAAATAGAAAAACTTTTTTTTTAAATTCGCAAACATCTTTTGTTTGTTCCACTTAGAAAACCTACAAAAACCAATTACAAAAGCGCTATAAATGCCACCTACTCGTACCTATTGCAATTTCGAGAAATTAGTGAGATATTTACTTACATTTACGCATATGTTAATATTTATGTAATTTTACATGTTTACACACATACATACATATATGCGTACATACGTTTGCAATGAGCGCCAGTTTAGCTACTTAGTAATTTTGTTCTTTTAAATTTATATTTAGCTACGAAACCCATCAATTAAGGCAACAAACAAACCACTAAACATACTAAATATAATTTGCTTTATATACTTACATACATATGTACAATATCTGTAGTTTATTACGTATGAAATACACACTATGGACGTTAGTTAATTGTTTCCTTTTTTTGGCTATGCGAGTACATGTATGTATATACTTTACTTCATATAATATATGTATATTAACCGTATATAAAAATGGGAAATAAAAACAATACACAATAATATTTAAAATCAAAATCACGCATGTGTTAAATATTTGTATGTATTTATTGTATATTAAAACTCAAATTATGTATAAGTACTATTTAGCTGATTATGTTTGCCTTAGCCTTAGACTTGTATATTTAAGTAAGCAAATCAAGTAAAGTTGTTTAAAATTAAAAGAAACTGCAATTTTATTCACATATCTAAGTGGAAATGTAAATAGAAAGGTATCTGTGGCATTCTTTTCTTCGTTTTCAGATCTATATTTAGCGGTTTTGTTCAGTAAAACGGTTTTCTAATAGCGGTTGCCCGTCGGCAGGCGATGACAAACCTCCGAGGGTATTTCTGCCATTAAAAATCCCCTCTTAAAAAACCATCTGTGGAGTCGTCTTAAAGCTGTGGCCCCTCCATGTTATTTGTGGAACAACATCATAAATCAAAGGAGGAGCTCGACCAAACCCGTGATTAAAATCTACGGGAACGATCTGAAACATTGTCATGAGTATTGGCAACAAATTTATTTTTTTGATAAAGGGTGATTTTTTAGCTATTATCTTTTTAAACAGTTGGTTTAAACAGCTGACGCACGTTTCGTGTTTTGTTTCACTGTCAAAAATCTTCAGTTTGGTCTATAATTTAACCATGAATCGTCTTACAAACGAACAACGCTTGCAAATCATTGAATTTTATTATAAAAATGCGTGTTCTGTTAAGAAAGTTTAAAGTCGAAAAATTGTGTTCAGCGACGAAGCTCATTTTTGGATCAATGGGTAGGTAAATAAGCAGAATTGTCGATTTTGGAGTGAAGATCAGCCAGAAGAATAGCAAGAGCTACTAATGTATCCAGAAAAGGTCACACTTTGGTGCGGGCTGAAGGTATTATTGGTCCGTACTTCTTCAAAGATGCTGCGAATCGTAACGTAACTGTGAATGGTGAGCGCTACCGTAAAATGATACCCAACTTTTTTTGCCCAAAATGCAAGAGCTTTACTTGCATGACATGTGGTGTCAGCAAGAGGGTGCCACATGCCACACAGCATGCGTAACAATGGACTTGTTGAGAAGCGAGTTCGGTGAACATTTTATTTCACGCTCGGGACCTGTCAATTGGCCATCCAGATCGTTTTTTGTGGGGCTTTAGATTATTTTTTGTGGGACTATGTTAAAGCTCATGTCTATTCAATTAACGCATTGGAAGACAACTTTAAAACATTTTTATGTGAGATACCGGCCGAAACATTGGAAAGAGTATGCCAAAATTGGACTAAGTGGATGGACCATTTGAAGGGCAGTCGCGGTCAACACTTGCATGAAATAATCTTCAAACATTAAATTATATGGACTGTACTATCGATTTAAATAAAAATTTCATGCATTTTTCTGAATTTTACGTGTGTTTTTTTTTGAAAAACTTTCCTATAGCTTTTAAAAAATCACCACTTAGTAATATTAAATTTTAATATAGAATGTGGCGCAAATTTAATCACCCTATCGACAGATTTATTATTTTTGCAAATGGTGCCGTACATCAATTATATTTGATACTTGTGAACTAGACTGCTGCGGTATACAAAGAGATAAGCGATGGAGCACGTCAAGGTCAAAATAAAGTTTTCTAAAGGGGTTTCCAATAACAGGTGTTCTTTTGGAATTGATTGCGCTATCGAGAGATGATTAACAATTTTTATGACCGGAATTGGATGGTATTGATCTGGACAAGGTTTATTTTCAAAAATAACGCAGTACGTGCCACACAAGCCACGAAACCATTGATTTTTTACTGCAAAAATTTCCGGATCGGGTTATCTCTCGAAGAGATGATCACAAGTGGTCACCGAGATCTTGTGATTTAACACCTTGTAACTTTTTTCTTTGGGGCCATGTAAAAGAAAAGGTCTACGCCAACAGCCCAGGGTCGATTCAAGACCTCAAAGATGGAATTCGTGAGGCTATCGAGGACATAGGGCAGCCACTTTGCAATTCGGTTATGGAAAATTTTATGAAAAGGATATTATCCTGAAAGCGTGGTGGTCATTTGCCTGATGTCATTTTCCACTATTAACGGCATACCTTCCTGTTTATAATGAAATAAACATCCCATCATTTATATTAAAAAATAGCATTTTTCTTTGAATATTAAAATAACACCTCTTATTGGAAAACCCTCACTCAAAATTCTCTTTTATTTGGTAAAAAAGTTATTCACAAACGAAATGGGATGATTAATTTTGCACCACCTTGGATATAGATGTTTTATTCACAACATTTGCTGTTTCAAACAAGACAGCACCGAAGATTAAATATTAATAGAAAGGGGGGCCTGTAAAAAATACACATTTTCAAAATGATATTTCATCTAAAAATGGGCTTAGTATAGTTTTTAAGGAGCTAATCAATTAAAATGTTATGAATTTTCCATTGTTGTGATTATATAGATTTCTTACATAAGCATATAACACAAATCAATTTACCGTAATAGGTTACGTCAAATGGTGTAGGATAAAAATTTTGTGCAAAAAGTCTCATTCAACATAAAATTTATCTTAGTTCGCTTCTTCGTCATTCCTCATTCAACCTTTTTTGTGGTCTAGAATTTTCAAAAAATTAATTGTTTTTATATTCCGAAAGTATAGGCTTTTAAAAATATACTGCCAAAGTTTTGGAAGGATATTCCGATTCTACAGCCTTTTAGCAGGTAGAGTCAGATTCGTCACGCGGGGACTCTAAAAACTTTAAACTCAATTATCTCAAAACTACTTTTTTCGGTCTGGTGTTATCACAAAAAAAAAAAAAAACTATTCAACCGAATCTGAAATGTTAATATGTGGTTCACAACACCAATGGCTATCGCCGTAGTAGAGTCATATTATTATTTCAATTATTTCGTATTTTTTTGATTAAAAACTGAATACAAAACCGAATTTTAGAGTGTCAAATTCAAAACCGCGCCATTTTGTCAAATTTTTTGTTACTTCTCTTTTGGTTTTTGTTTCAGATAAATAGAAGAGCCAAAATTGACAAACCGTCCAGGTTAAATTTTCCGGAGGGTCAACTTCCGCGTCATTTTTCAAATTATTAAAATTAAATTTTTTTTTTTAGTTTTTGAATGTAAAAGAAGTTAAATAAAAGTTGAATAAAAAATTTAAATATCGATTTTCATTTTTTTATTGTAAAAGAAATTCCTGAAAATACCCTAAATTTTCATGTTCTAGACCACCAAGGCCTCTTAACCCTGCATGCCCACCGTGATTTTTTGTACGTTGTTACCAATGTTAGTTGATTCGACTAACATACTCAAAATATCGATGCTGCAGAACTACCTATGCTCATAATTTTTAAAAGTTACTGAAAAATTTAATTATTATTCCTTTCTTTATTCAAAAGTAAAACAACATTTCCAATTGTTTCTGTTTTTCATTTATTTTTATTATTATCACATTTTGTTACTCTTCAGTCTTAGATATCTTACTTAGGGTTACAAAAAAAAAATTAAAAATTAAAAAACCTTAAAATTAAAAAACATTTCACTGCCGATATAAAGTTAAAGAATTATTTTATATTATTTAAGCATAAAAAGAGTTCAAAATAAAAGTTTTGTACATTAGGCACAAGTCCCAACTTTTAGCTTGAAAGCTTAACATTTATTTATTGCTCAACACATGATGTTGAGAAAAAATTAAAAATAAATTAAAAAGAACATTAAAAGTAACAAGGCTTCCTGCCGTTATAAAGTTTAAGTAATTTCATTAAATATAAAGTTGATAAAAAATGTTAATTGTACATTAAAGTTTTGCACAATAGGCACAAATCTCGACCTTGTGCTCACCACATACATACATGTTTCATGCATTTTGAGCATACACTCTTCGTCATTCGGTGTTTTTGTAAGGACAGATAGAACAAATTTTTCATTTGTTTTTCTTTTTTGAGGGTACATTCTTAACACTTGCCTCCTCAACTGGCAGGGATAAAATATCTCGGATATTCTGCTGTAATTCCGAGTGCAGATTAGGATTCTTTAGGCGGTTTGCCATGTGCGGTTTAACTAGATCTCAATGAAGTTTTTTCATGAATTCCCGACGTGAAAGAGGTTTCGTTTTCGCGCTTAATGCGTTATGAACATACCTATATCACATAACTATTAACAAACGCGATATTAAGTATGCCATAGAACATGCACATTCGCCATCTCTTCGTTTTCCTTGAGCACGACATAACACTACACATTTGATCAAGAGAGGTCAAATGATTGTCTTTCATAACAGCGCTCAATATTAAGATACCAATCAGTGCTTCAAGTTCTGTTTTGTTCACCGGCTTTTCAGTTGGAAAATCTCCGTTCCTTTTTTCAATTTCGATGTTGGTGTTATGAACTATAATACTTAAAATTTCATCAGTGATAAATAATTTAAACACTTCAGCGCAATCCGTAACATTCTTTGCTGCTCCTGTTGGACCTTTATCATGATGCACTATGTTAATTGCATACCGACGCCGTTTTCCTTTAGTTGTCGCCCATTTATATTTATTTTTACCACGCAAAAATCTTTTGGAAAATGGTATTATATTATCCTGCGGCGCCTGAAGTGGTGGTTCTTCATTCCAGTCCTCCGAATTGTCCGAAGAATCATCCTCCGAAGAATTCATACCCTCTTCTAGTAAATTCGTTTCGAATTCGCTTTCGGAAATACTGAAATCCTCTTCATCCTCATCCGACATAGCCAAAATTTTTTCAATTTCTTCCTCACATATTTTAGTCGGCCTCATTTTCAATGCTAAAAAAGTTGCACTAAGCCCAATGTTAGTCGTTTCGACTACGCAGTTTCTACAAATACATACATACCACTTAAGCCAGCCAAACAACAAGTCCCTACTGATCAGGAGCACCTTTGCAACTGAATAAACTCTCTCAACGTTAAAAATGAAATTGATACAATGAGAGAAAAAGAAGTTACAAATGTAAAAAGCAGTGATGTTAGTCGAAATGACTAACAGTGGGCATGCAGGGTTAAGGAATTTATTCATTTAGAGTAGAGTAGTGTTTTTTATTCATCTGGTCACTCTGTGAAAACCAAGAATTATTGTAATAGATTCAGAGAACGTAAATAAAGGTCTGGTTGTCTAAGGTTCTTGTATCGACTAAGTAAAAGTAGATCGTAAGTTTTTACGTTATTTGCAACAACCAAAGAACGTAAATTGAATTAGTGTTTAGGTAAACTCTAAAGAACGTACGTTCTCTGGCTAAGCCAAGACAAGGTATGAATTCGCCTTGGGCAAAACAATTAAACGAATATTATTTACGTTCTTTGCATCAAAGAACTTGCAAGTGCTCTCTGGCCGCATCAACAAGTCACGTTGCCTAAACCAGAGCAAATCATGAACTAAGAATTAAAATCCTTATTTGTCTAATATAGAACTATTTATGTCCCCGCGCGCTTGTGCTGAAGGGTATTATAGTTTTGTTCGCATAATAACATACAAGTTATGTAATCGCCTAAAGGAATCGAGATAGTTATAGATATATACCGTCGTGTGGTAGATATAGTGTACTTCTCGTTTTAGTGATCACAGAACTTCCTACGTGGAGTACCGTAAATAGTAAGCACTCGAAAAATTTTAAATAGTCAACACAATTTTATAAGCAACTCCAAGCAGAAAGAAACAAAATCAAAATACGAGAAATAATCAGAATTTAAAGCGATTCTTACCCCTCCTAAATTTTACTTTGGCTGTTGATTGCTAGATTGTTATTTGACGTTAGCGATAGCTTTCGGTTCGCCTTTCATTTTTAGCCCCTAAGGGGAAGACCCTTACAAAAAGTGTGTGTTCATTTTGGGCAAATAAAACAAGTTGTTGAGCAAAAAATGTTAACCTTGAGCAAAATGATGATCGGCGACAATTTAGCCATGTCTGCCCGTCCTTCCGTTTGTCCGATCAAAAATGTATAAAATTCAATGAAATGTGGTACACAAATTACTCGTTGTCCAAAATAGTTCTGTGGAATGGGAGAAATCAGTCAATAACCACGCCCCTTCCCATATAACGGTAGTTTTTAAAGAACAAGATTTTTGATGCCAAATTACTCAAATTTCGTACCAATGATGAACTTCTGGAAGGAAACACGATGCAAGAATATGTTTCAAGAGCGGGCAGTGTCACGCCCACTTTTAGTCAAATCCGTGTATTTCGTTAACGAATTTAATTTAGATCCTCCGAAGCATCATTAATCTCGACCCAAAAATTCAGACGTAGCTCAAATTGAATTTTATTAAAATGTGCGTCGGTTCGGGTCTAAGTTAGCGCTTTCTTACTTGTTCGTTATAACTTCAACATTTGATGACCGATTTTTGTAAAAGATACATTACTCTAAACGGCTCGACTACTGCTACTTTTTCTTACTCGTAAGTTTTATTTTCCCATTTAATTTTCCTTAAATGAATAATTTTCCCAGAAAATGAAAGCTTTCAAAATGGTTAACTTTATAAACAAACAAGTTACAGCTGCACTTAAATTTTTGTTTTATTTAGTTCTAATTTTTAGTACAGTAGTTTTCCGAAGTAGCCCATTGTGTGCCATGCTAGGCGTACGATACATAATATCGGGTGTTTTCCTATGTGCATGAGAACTATCGATATCGATAACTGTGGTTTGACAACTGAGAAAAGCAAACTATTTCTATTTAGTCAAAGTACGTTCATATATGCAATAATTAACAATAAATCCACAAAACTAATCTACCGGTTCATAGTATATGGCAGATTGCCTCCAAAATTTGGTTTTGAAAGGGTTTTCATCATAGAAATTGCTTTGGTGGAATATTTTGGAGTTTTTAGTTCGCTTAATTTAATTGCGCAATTGGCTGCCAGTTGAAGAAAATCTGTAAACGATGTTTACTGAGGTTTCAAAACATTTCCGCAGCAATTCGTAGGTGAAATTCGATATTACATTTTATAATAAGTAATAAGAGGACAAAGCGTTTATGGACACACGCTTTATGAATGCATAATTAATAATAATTAACAAAAAATTTATTAGAATTATGTCTACAAACCTGCTTTCTTTTATTTAGTTTTTACTTTGACGTTTTGCTTTACATTTGTAAAAATAACAAAGAGTTATATGTAAAAAAGTATGGTAATAATCTAGGACTAGTATGTAACCCCCGAAAATCGGGTGGGCTTTTTTCCCACGGAAAGTAAACAGCATATGTGACACTTTTATATATTAAAAGTTATGATGATTAGAAAAGTGTATATTTTTATTCGTATGTAATATGTAAGAACTTATGCATATAACATTTTTAAATTTTTTTTTCAGTTAAATCAGAATTTTTTTTTTTAATTACTTTATTATAAACTACATTCAACGTCAAGTTTTCGTTATTGCCCATTTGAACTCGTATATTTTCCCAGGATCTAGCCCGGCTTAACGCAACATAAAGTTGGCCGTGAGCAAAGCAATCCTCCTTTAAATGAAGCCCCACCCTTGATAATGTTTGCCCCTGGGCCTTATTTATTGGAAGTGCAAATTTATACGAGGCAATAGAAATCGCCTTCCCTGAGCCTCTCCGCATCACACTTCCGCATGCAAACAATTCGGATGCATTTGTTTTATGATAAGTCGAGTGCCATTCACCAATCCTTCTGCTGGGCTTAAATTGCGAATCAACATTATCACTGTTCCAATTTTCAATTGAAGCTTATGCGGCGGAGTTCCACTAAAATTGAGGGAGTGTAAAAATTCCACAGGGAATCTTACCTGATCTTGTGAATCTTGTGAAACAATCGTATCAGCGCTGAGATATGTGCGCTCTTGACCAGGTAGCATATCGACTATACTCGAGTTTATGATGGCACATTGATCATTCTTTGGACATAATATGGCTCGGTCTTTTAAATTATCGATTTCTATTATTCCATTATTTGGTTGGAAAACCTAGTCAATGAGGTTTCCGTTTTTTAAAAGAATTTGATCAGGAATTTTTACTCTTGATGCATTGTCTTGCCCTTCGCCGTGTCCTATGCGCAAAAGAAAATTACAATAGTCGGGTTCTTGACTACGCATATTGATTGTGAGCTTAAATGATTTAAAAAATTTCCACAAAGAGCAGCGCTTTAAACAATTACCAACTATGCCAGTTCGCGTACTTCTCGGTACCACAGGCAAAACTTGCCTAAAGTCTTCACCCAGAATAATAATTTTCCCACCAAAAGGCGTCTCATTTTGGTGAATATCGCGCAAAAGATTAAAGAGTTCTATGCCCATACAATGCTGTGCTCATTAGAAACAGAGCTAAACAAAGCAAACGTACTCATATATATGTATGCGTTTATTTGTGTGTCATCCCGCTTTGCATAGACATCGCTGTTATCAATATGAAAATTTTGATAACTTTACACGCAAATATTTCATGAACAAATTAAACAATTTTTTATTTTTATATTTTCCGGAAATATGCTCATCAAAACCTTTCTTTTGATATATATTTCATATCTGCACATATTGTAGTTTAGTCAGAATAAGCGCCATGTTTTAAAATAATACTATAGATAATACTATAGATTATTTTAAAATCGCAGATTTCGGGAGAGCAATTTTGTATGAGTAATATCGCTTTTTAATTACGGATTGGGAGTTAAGCACGAAAAAGTAGACAATCTACTTATATGTGAAGGCTTGGCAAGTCATCATGACTTGTATAACGGCAGAACAACGCTTCCAAATTGTTGAAATTTACTTTGAAAAAAGAAAAAAAAAAAAAAAATAATAATAAATCTACTCGCAAAGTGCGTAGAGCTGACTGGCTGCATCATCGGTCTTTATTTCTTTCGAAATGAGGAAGGAGCTGCCGTTACGGTGAATGGCAAGCGCTATCGAGCCATGCTCAACAGAATTTTTGTTTTCAAAGCCACCATTGCTGGCATACGAGCAGATTTTTTAGAAAAAGTACACAAAAATTGAACTCATCGAATGAACCCTCATATCATATCATATCCCAAAAATAAATGCCATAAAACTATCTACCAGATTAGCTATGAAAGCAAACGTCAGGAGTTGTTTCGAATTCGGCTTTATCGTACTTTTTCGTGTGACACGACATGACTTTTTCACGTTTTCGCAGTGCGCTGCTATATCTATATGGACCTATGGTCTTCAATTATGGGGATGTACTGCAAAGGCCAACATCGACATTATACAGCGCCTCCAAAATAGAGTAATCAGGGGAATCGTTAAAGCTCCCTGGTACGTGCGTAATGAAGATCTGCACAAGGATTTAAATTTAAAAACCGTCTCAGACACAGCCAATCTCTGTGAGTAGTAAAGCATGCTGAAAAATTAAAAAAAAAAAACACATTAACGCAGAAGCTTCCGTACTAAGCGATGAAGCAACTGTAAAAAGAAGATTAAAAAGAAAGAAACCTCAAGACTTAGTTGTCAATATTGTTTAAGCTACTTCAAATTGTGAAATGAAAATTACTTATTAGTTTTATACTAGGTGTAATCTTTATGGAATGTAAATAAAAATTTATAACATATCAATAAAAAAAAAAAAAATTTAGAATTAAATGTTAAATTTTGCAACATTGTTTTGTCGGATTTGAAAAGTTGCACAGCAAATCTTTGAATCAATAGTCTCTGATAGATCCGACTCCCACCAAAACAATCCCTAGAAGAAGTCCGCGGAACTGCTTCATTTCAAAATTTGCTATTGGTACCCATTTTTTATTTTTGATTTATTCTTGCACACATTTATTTGTTTCTGGTCAATTAAATTATAAACTGCGTTGTCAACGAATAGAAGAGTTGCGTCCATGCAAGAAATATCCATTGGAGTACTTTGCTACAAGCCTGATCTTCTGGTGAATGTGAAAGACTTTTGGCAAAAGGTGGAAGAAAATTCAATTCAAACGTCGCTCGCTTCTGACAACTCACCTGCATCTGGTAAGGTTGTTGTTGCTAGTGCATCTTTATCTACAGGGTAGGCCATTTAAAGCGGGCCCATTTGTTTCTGAAAAAAAAACATTGAAAAAAACATTTTTTTTTGTGTTGATATGAAAAATCATTTATTTTGATTCAAGGAGATTTGTTCCAGCTAGTTTTTGAAAATGATATCCTTCAAATGTTTGCCTCTGGCCTTGATGGCCAAATGTGTCCTTTTTTCGGCGTTTTCCATCGTTTTGGCCAATATTTCGGCCGGTATGGCGGCGATTTCGCGTCGGATATTGTTTTTAAGTTGAGTTAGAGTCCTTGGCTTGTTGATGTATACCTTGGATTTCAGATAACCCCACAAATAAAAGTCCGATGGCGTCAAATCTGGTGATCTCGGTGGCCACGGAAAATCACCATTTTTCGAAATCAACCTTCCAGGGAACAATGGCTTCAAAAAATCGATTGTAGCGCGTGAAGTGTGGCATGTAGCCCCGTCCTGTTGGAACCAGTAGCCTTCCATGTCATTTTCTTCGATGATTGGCATAACAAAATCGCGTATCATGGCACGATAACGCTCTCCATTGATGGTGACAGAGGCTCCATTTTCATTTTCGAAAAAGAACGGTCCGATGACCATTCCCGCACAAACACCGCACCACACAGTCACTTTTTGATCGAAGAGAGGCTGTTCTTCAACTAATTGAGGATTTTCGGCAGCGTAGAAGCGACAATTTTGCTTGTTTACGCCTCCATTCAACTGAAAATGAGCCTCGTCTGACATGATGATTTTTTGCCAAAAGTCGGGTTCATTTCGAACGGTTTCGACGGCCCATTTGGCATAATCAAGCCGTTTCGGGTAATCAGCCGGGTTTAATTTTTGTGCCATTTGAATTTTGTACGGAAACATTTTCAAATCGATGCGAATTATGCGCCTGAGTGTTGTCCTGGCGATGCCTAATTCCTGAGAACGACGATAACTCGATGTTCGCGGAGCCTCCTCAACACTGGCTCGTACAGCCTCGATATTTTCAGCAGAACGTCGTGTACGTTGTCTGGATGCGTGGCTGGTATTGCTGAGACTACCGTGGTTAATAAATTTTGCGTATAAACGCTGTAAAGTGCTTTTGGATGGCGCACTTTTAACTTTATTTTTTTTTTTAAACGCACGTTGAGTTTTCACAATTGAGAAGTTATTTTGGATGTAAAGCTGAATTATTTCAGCGCGTTCTTTTGGAGTGTACTGCTCCATGGTAAAAATTGTCTTGGACTGACTCTTCCAACGCGCTATGTCATTAGTCGATCTGACGTTCCTGTCAAAAGTTATAGGGTTGCCAGATGGGCCCGCTTTAAATGGCCTACCCTGTATATTATAATACAATAGTATTCAGTATCATCAAGAACCATCATCAAGAAGTCATCGTTCGAAAAATCATTATCACTCCATTCCAAAACTTGGAATATTTCGCTTTCTTTAAGCTTTCACTTCGCCATTTTTAACTTACTATTGTAAATGAATCTGCAAAATGAGAATAAAAATAGAAAAAACAACAAATTAAATAAAGTAAAGCGAAAATAAAATCAAATCACGTAAGAAGAAAAAAATTATAAATATTTATTTTCTCATAAAACCGTGCAAAAGGAGTAATAATGAAAATCATATTTCATAAGTACAAAAGACAAAAACAATTCATTTTTTATTACAAAAAAAAAAATAATAAAAAAATAGAAATTAGTGAAGAGTGGAAATTGAATTCATAAGTATAAAATATGAAAAAATTCAAATTGAAATGAGGAAAAAACATCAGTTTTGCAACTATTCATCGTTACTTGAAAACAGGCGTGCACGTTTATTACCGAGTGGACAAAAAATGCCATCACTAGCAGATAATATAAGTCAGATACTATGTCAGTTATGTCCAGCTCATCTGTCGAATTTTATTCAAATTATTAACAGCTTCTGTTATTAGCGACTGTTTTTTGCTTTCGCAATAAGGAGGCACAAAATTAATCACCCTATCGGACATGTCTGACACTTGCGAATTAGACAGCTGCAGTATACATACAAGCATGGAGTGCGTAAATGTCAAATAAAGATTTCCATCCCTCAAAATTATTATTTTTTACTCAATAAAAAAATGATTCACAAACCAAAATTCCTTTGAAATTTTAATGAGCAGTTGGACTTGCTTAGTTCTAAAATGTACTTATTGCTTTTATACGAAAATGTTTACTTATAGGACAACCTTTTAGGAATTATCTTTTGTATAGAGAAACATTTTTTGTTTGGAGACTCGTACAAGAACGAAAATTTTTATTAAGTTTTCAGCTCACTAGAGTTGTTTCGAAATCGTGTAAAAACAGGCCATGCAAGAAGAGAGTTGCGTGTATTTACAAACACCAAACAACCAAACAATTCGGGAATGGCTCGGAAATCAACTTTCCGACATTTTTGCCCTGCTGTATAACAAAAAAAGGCCTTGTGCTCTATTTTTTTGGCGCACCATGTTTTAGCGAACCCAAATTTTTTCTACAAAGTGCCTTATACGAGTATATTCGTTATATAACTCGCTATGATGAATTAACCCGGATACGGGTAACGAAACCTCTGACTCCTTAGCTAAGATGGGCTGTGAGGCCAACTTCTTTGGCCCAGAACCCGTTTTGCCACTCCCTTCTGCGGCCATCCCAGCCGCGGTTGGCAAATGGGTAACTACCAACCACAAGCGAGCTTGGCAGGCTGAGAGAGGCTGCAGATGGACTGAACTGATGTTACCTGTCATGTCCGATCGAGTCTCGCAAACGATTCTGTCATTAAGCAGAGGGGAGTGCAGACGGCTGGTTGGACTGATAACGTGCCACTTTTTGTGGGCGAAGCACATGGAAAGGTTGGGCATTTCAGACAGTGTACTCTGCCCAGCTTGTGAAGACGAGGATGAGACGGCGGACCACTACATGTGAGTCTGCCCGCCTTCGCTCGAATCAGGTTTGAGGTCTTAGGCACTGATGTGTTAAGGAGCGACCATCTTGGCCCCTTGGCATAACAAGATCTACTCAGATTTCTTCGGAGACCGAGTAGATTTAAAGAAAATTAAATGGACTCCCATCCAAGTGTAGTACAATGGACTAAGTTAATGTCTGACTGCTACACTTGCTAGTTGTCCCGACAAAAACAAAAAAAAAAAAGCTCTACTCGGCTTAACGAGCAACGTACAAACTAAATTTAACACTAAATTTAACACCAGCTATAGAATACCGTTATGCCCACAACTACTTTTATTTGGTTTTTAATTCCGAATTCTGAGCGATTAAGTTCCGCGCCTCAAACGATCTTTTCCAGCATCAGGTTAAAGAAGTCACACGATATCGAGCCACTTTGTATGAAACCTCGTTTGGTATCAAATAGTTTGAAATAGTCTCTCCCAATTCTGACGGCGCCGCTGGTATTGTTCAACGTCATCTTGCACAGCCATCATCTTAGTTTAGCAGGCACCCCAAATTTAGACATCGCGGCATATAGGCAATTCCTTTTCATGCTGTCGAGAGCGGCTTTCAAATTGACAAAGAAATGTTGTGTGCCGATTTACCCTTCATGGGTGTTTTCCAAGGCCTTGACGAATTTGTGAATATCTGATCAATTATGCAGTTAAGGTTCAAATTTGTACATGAGTATAATATATGACGACCGCTGTAACCGAGTGGGTTGGTGCGTGACTGCCATTCGGCAGTGCGCAGGCTCGAATCTCCGTGCATGAAACACCAAATGGTATAAAAAGTTGTTACTAATAGCGGTCCCCCTTCGGCAGGCAATGGTCAATCTCTGAGTCTGTGTCTGCCATAAAAAAGATCCTCATAAAAATCATTTGCGAAACAATATCAAGACGCACACCGCAAATAGGAGAAGAAGCTCGGCCAAATGCCCACAAAGGGTGTAAGGGTCAACTATTGGGTATGGGAATAAGTTTCCGCCCTCCTAAAAGAGGTACCAATGCTGATACTATTTTTGCGTTAATTCTAGTAACATACTGGTGATTTGAGGGTACATACAGAGGTGAGGTCTCGATCGCAGTAGTTGACATTCGTTTCAAGCGTACAGATCCTTCTTATCTCATCTTAAAAATATTTACGTTCGTCCCGAAAAAACAGCATTTGCGGGAACTCATGCTTCAACGAACTCATGCTTTAAAGAAAAGTGCAGCTGAAACGTGTCGTATATTGTTCAATTTGTACGGTAAACACGATCCCTTATCCTTGTAAAGAGTGTATCTGATTTCGACGCTTCCAAAGTGGTAATTTCGAAGTGAGTGATAAAGATCGGGAAGGAGCAGCGAAAAAAATCGAAGATACTCAACTACAACAATTACTGGATGAAGACGCTTGTCGAAGCCTTAATGATATGTCTAAAGATGTCGGTAAACGTTTGCACGCGATGGGAATGGTCCAGAAAGCAGGTAACTGGGTCTCACATCAATTGAAGGAGAGGGATATCGGGAGACGTTTGGTGACGTGTGAGATGCTTTTTGAACGGCAGAAAAGAAAAAGTTTTCTGCATCGCATCGTCACTGGCAATGAAAAATGGATCTGTTATGATAACCCTAAGTGAGGAAAATGTTAGAGCCTGCCAGGTGAACCAGGTTCATCGACAGCGAAAAAAAATATTCATGCTTCAAATGTTATGTTGTGCATCTGGTGCGATCGGAAGAGGTTCATCTATTATGAACTCCTTAAAGCATCTGCAACCATCATTGGCGATCGTTACCGACTGCAGATAATGCGTTTGAATCGACCTCTCATAGAAAAGCGGCCGAAATGGGACGGTAGACATGACAAACTGATTTGGCTGCATGACAACGCCAGGCCGCACGTTGTTAAATCGGTCCAGAAATATTTAGAGGGACTGAATTGTGAAATCTTGCCCCGGCCGACGTATTCCCCAGACATTGCACCATAGGATTGCCATCTATTCCGATCACAACAATTAGCTCTTCTGACGAGAGCATAGCAAACTGGCTCAACGAATGGATCAAGTCAGAAGAACTCAAATTTTCCTACAGAGGAATCCGTATGCTACAAACTTTGGCTAATCAAGGACGGAAACTTAAGCACATTTTCGATTTTTTGGGCTCCAATTTCATGAATGGCAACTTCGATTTCGTGTTTTAAAGCATCAATCGTTTCTGCATGGTTCGCATAGCATTTGTCCTTAACGGCCCCCCACAAAAAAAAGTCCAACGGGCTTAAATCACAGCTCCGAGGCGGCCAATTGATATCGGAATTTCGGCTGATTATTCGGTTTTCAAAAACGGTAGCCAAAAGTTCGAGTGTAACTTTGGCAGTGTAACAAGCTGCACCGTCCTGTTGAAACCAAATGTTGTCCATGTCATCCTCTTCAATTTTTGGAAACAACTCGTTGAGCATGTCACGGTAACACTCGCCATTTACTGTAACCGCGTACTTATATAAGTTGCCTAAGTATCGAGTACTTTTGTCCGATAATTTTGGTCGATATATTTGCTAAGCACTGGTATTGTAACAACATTAAGTCCATACTACACGCCCATAATTACATATTGTATTTACTTATCATAATTATTTATCAAATTCAAATTTTCATAATACGCACCGCCGAATTAACAGGTGCAATGAAAACAAATACTAACAGCCAACAAATTAAAAGCTTCACGTAATTTTCAGTTCACACAGCTGTCGACAGGCCCATCCCAAAAAAGAAGAAAATGATTACATGTCGCAAAATTATGAGGTGTTAAAAGTGGAGAAATGGCTCTCTTCAGTAGTTTACTCAGCAAACTTGAGCGTTGGGTGCGGAAAGTGAAAGCCTTTCACCGGTAGAAGGCTGCAAGGCGAACACAGCGCGTGCGCCCAACAATTAGCGGCAATCAACTTTATGGTTTTAATTAAATAACCAACGGCGATAACGTTACCTCAACATGTTACTTCAAGTTGCAATAAAACGAAAAGCCAAAGAAACGCAGGACATCCCACATACACATGCGCATCTACATATATTTGTACATAAATTAGAGAATGCACGACTTCTTTATTAGCTGAGTGGTGCGCCTGCGCAACTTGGCTGCTTGTGCTTGCAGGGCGCTGCTGACCGCCTTTCTCGTCTCATTCAATGCGCTTCTGCAACATTTCTTCGTTGCTCTTTCGATTTCGGCTTATCATTGGAGGCGCGACGATGTGCGCAAATAATTTGACAATTTAATGTCAGAAGTGGCATGCCGCAGTGGCGCATTAGCCGCTCGTCTGCACGCTGTCCACACATTCGTCAATTCATCAGCGACGGCGATGGTAGCTAACATGGAGCGGTGTGGCGTTTTAGTGTGTGTTGTTTTTGTTGCAACATGTCATACACACTATAATTATAATTCCATTATGTGGTGTGTCATTGCGCGGGGGTTGTTGCCACACACAGGTGCTGAGTGCGCGGTGCGGAGTGCGGTGTGAGAGAGCAGCGCTACCGGCACAGTTCGCAAGAGTAAAAAGCAAGGAAATTAAGTGTGATTTGAAAGGTGCAATGCACTAAAGCCGTTGCTTGTCCCTACATTACTCACTGCCTGCCTGACTGAGTGCTGCTGAGAGAACTGCTCAGCGAACATTGCCGGGAATCAGGATACTCCACCAAGTTAAGGCTCAGAATTGCACGTGCCACAAGTGCAACAATGGCAAACAAATCGACGTACGCCCGAGTAAAATTTCTTAAAGAAAAAAGTAAAATGTGTCTTAGCGGAAATTACATCAAAGACACAAAAACTCTGGTAATTACCACAGCTATTGAAATGGTACTGCTGCATTAGCCGGCTGTATTGTTGCCACTTCAAAACCTTCGTCCTGGCAGCACTTGAGTGATTGGCACTTGTCGTTGCACAGTAGAAGAAGTCTGTAGTGTGTAGAGTGTATTGTTGCGCAGCGAATGCAACTGCGAATGTATTGGAGGAAAGTGGAAGTAAATGAGAGTGGGCACGCGCATCTTCCGATGCGTGGTTGCACAGACAGGATAATGCGCGTCAATTTCGCTAATATGCAACGGTTGCCGGGTGTGCACTGCAGGTGTGTCGCGGCAACATTTATTTGTATTCCGCTAATGCGGAAGTATGCGCATTTTGCCCGGTTGCTGTTGTGCCAGTTCTTAATGACACTGTTGCATTTGATGAAATCATTAAATTGATTGACGTCAAAAAAAAAAAAAAAAAAAAAAAAAACAACACCCACAGTTGAGGGACAGGCTTTTATAGGTGTATAAATTCTGTTATATAAAAAATAATGGCATATAAATGATGCTATTCAAGATTTTATTCAAAAATTGGAAAAAATATACCTCACGTATGCATTCATTGAGCGCTTCAAGTTCATCTTTGACATTCTAAAAAAATAGCTCATATTCTTAGGTACAAGTCGTGCACGATTCGCTGTGCGTTGGCCAGTGGCGAATAGATGAAGCAACTGGCATAAACACATGTTTTCGCACAGGAAAAGAGCTGATAAAACTGGGATATGGATGGAAGTTCCTAATGAGTATTAGTACTGAAACTTGCCTAATATCAGAAAAGAGTTGCTAGCATTAAAGATTGTGTGCTAAATGAGTGTCACTTTTTATGTTTTGCGCCCAAAAGCACAGTAAAATAACAATAAAAATGGCATTATAGCTTTTCAAACTATTGTCTTTGGAAGTTAATACACTCCTGCACTCTTCTTTACGCGTTGAAAAAAGTTGACCTCACATTTTATTTTTGATGTTCGGGAAAAAAAGAAATTGTTATGTGTCAAAACAAGACCCTTTAATTCCATATTTTGAGTGCTCTAAAACTCTCTTGTGTTGGTGAAGGATGATTCGTCTTCGGCAGTAGGCTTTTCTTAATTGTGATTGCCGAACTCGCAGAAATGCCAGTTTTAAGTTTCTCTAAAGATACAGTTGCGACATGATTTTCCGAAAGATTTTCCGAAAAAATCCGGTGACCATATGCGTTGAGGTGCTTCTTCAGCTAACAACATTTGTTGGATTAAGCTCGCTTTAGAGCACCCATACTGCCAATTGCTGCTTTTTCCGACTCGTATGAATAGATTTAAGATTCGTCACCTTCTACGATGTCATAGACGTGATCTGAAACACCACGGCTGAGTTTCTATATTTCTTTATACCAATTGGCACGAGGCCGATTGTCAAATTATGCGATATCCAACGGGAGAAAATCTTGTTCCACTAATATCCAAGGATGCCTTTATTTCCCGATATGTCTCATGACGGTAGTTTGTTTATGACGGGCGATTGTTTCTGGCACAAAAACTGTTTTTCGACGTCCTTCACGAAATTCATTCTGCAGGAATCGACGGCTACGTTGGAATCCATTGTAGTAACGTTGCCGAACACGGGGGCCGATTGCGCCTCTTTGTCGTTCGTTCCGCGCTCTCGCTTGCCGTTCAAGCAAGGTAACGACGCATTTTTTGGTACGTGCAGCCGGCTACGTCGAATTATAAGTCGTTATCACGTCAAAAATTCTGATCAGAAGATTTGAAAATTTTATGGAAGTTGGTCTTATTTTTATAAATCTTGTACAATGTTATGAATTTATATTATTATGGCCTTTGTTGTAAAATAAACTCTGTTTTTATAGAAAATAATTAAAACTAAAAAATAAATAAATAAATAGCCCAAACTTGTCAATATGTGGTTTCTTTATAATACAATAACTTCAGGTGATCTATATTAGGACAGCTTCTCACATGGTATTTGCATTTTTTTCGGCTTAAGTAGATAAAAAAATAATGAATATCTAAGTAATGGGGCTAAACAAATTTACGCCCCAGGTCTTGACGTTGTTAGTTTATAAGCTGATAGTCGAACTTGCTCGTGGCAGCTAGTAAAATAAATATTGCTCAAAAGGAAAATCGATCTTGAGGAAGCCTGAATGGCTGGGTAGCATTGCAAAGCAAGGAAACAAGTCTTGTCTTTGCTTTTGGTTCCTATATCAGAATCTGATTAAAAGTTACGAGTTATATTAATATATTTAAATAAAATTTGACAATTTAATGATCAAAGGCACACAAAATTCAAATGCTAGAGGGTATTTTTATTTTTTTTAATATGTACAATAAATAAATGTAAGCATCCAGATGTGCGGCTATGCTGATGACCTTGCTATAGTTGCGAGAAATCAACGCACACTTGCTGACTGTACGCTGGAGCTGACAATTAAAGCAAAGCTGGCTTTACAATTAACGTCGATGGGACAAAATACACCGTTAAGTCATTAAGCGCCACACGCTAGGGCAACCTGGAGATCGGCCAATATATTTTTCACAAAGTGGTGAGTTTTAGATACCTGGGTGTAAATCTTAGCAGCGCTGCAGATCCCCTAATCGACGGGAATGATAGACTACAAGCTGCTAATAGAAGTTATTATGCTCCCCTGAAATTTCTAGAAAATAAATACCATGAGTAGGCTGCAAAGTATGGGTACATACATCTAACATAAAGAACTACCTTCTCCGCTTCGAGCGTAAAATTTTAAGAAAGATATTTGGACCAGTAAGCGAAGCTGATGGAGATATTACAGAATAAGACACATTGATGATATCGAATAGCTGATATCAGGTCAAAACATTGTGCGTTTCGCTAAAGCTCAGCGGCTGAGATGGGTTGAACACCTACTCAGAATGGATGACAGCAAGTTTATGAAAAAGACGTTCAACTCTCTTCTTATGGGCAGTAAAAAGCGTAGAAGACTGTCAAGAAGATGCGCAAATGATATTGATGCAGATTTCCGTCCTATAAATGCTAGATAAGCGACGCAATGATGCAAGTCGTATAGAGGGCGATTGTGAAGGAAGCACTGGCTTAGCCCGAGCTGTAATTGCTATGATTATGATGATTAATATGTAATGCAAAGACTTTATATCGTTAAGTTGTTAATAAATAAAAGTAATTTGGCTTCTTTTGTACACTTTTAGTTTGCTCACTCCACTTAAACTGCCAAGCTCATTTCTGAAACTTGTTCCTCTAACAAAAAACAAAAAAATTTAAAACAATCGTTGTCAATGAATAGATATCCAACCGAAAACCATAATAAAATTTCGTTTTTTTCACTTTAGTCCAAAACTGACACGTTCCATGTTTCACGGGTTTATCTCTTATCCTACAATGATTTTTTGACACCTGCTATTTATAACAAAAGAACAATTTCGCTAACCATTTTAGAAATATATTTGAATAAATTTTTGGTTTTTATTCAAAATTGAATTCTAAATAATAAAAATATTTACATACATACAAGTATTTATGCAGTATATATTTTCAAAATATTCATTCGAAATAGTCATTGTTACATTCTGAATAGAAATTGTTCTATCGCAACATTATCTGATTAAAACTCAACTCTTTTAACAATAAAAATCGCCTTTCCAGCTAACTTTTCCGCTTGCCATACCAAATTACCAAATGCTCATCATTAATGAAACTATAAAGATTTATTTATCAAATGAGTTCGTTGCCTAAGTCTTTCGTTGTGTGGGTAACACCGACGTTTTATGTGATGCTCAATATGTACATTAATTAAATTAAGTGGAAATCACTTCATTGCACCCTTCAATTTTTTTTAAATCAAAAAATGCATCCTCTACTTGGGACACTTTGCACTTGCGTAATAGCGTTGAAATGTTTCTGGCTTCCGCGCAAGGGTACTCATTATGTGATGTGGCATGACGTTGTGCGGCCAGTGAAGCTGCTGCACATCAGGAGGCGCTTTTAATCACCAAAAAGGCGACTCTAAACCAATAAAATCGGCATTTAATGTGACGCACTGGGGGAAATGTTCTGCTTTAAGAACTACCATGAGCATTTAATACCAACACATTTGTGTACAACCAGTGCGTATGTGTGTATCATGCCGTTGCATTCGAGTACTCTTGTTGTTGCATGCAAAGTGCTTCTTGTTCTTATTTTTGTGTATGTGCAGCATGGTGGAATATCCATTCTCGCCTGCATTACCGTATTGTGAGTTCGGCTACTCAAAACAGCTATTCAATCAATCTGTGGCCAAACCATCAAGCCATCAAAAGACCAAAGCGACAAAAGCAGTAAAAGCAACAGCGGCAGGAGGCTGTGATTTTGATGTACTTTACCTAACCAGCCGTGGCTTGAGCAACACTGCAGGAAGCTTGTTAGGCGCCATTACCGTTGAACTTTAACTGCAACACCAACCGCAGAGGAACATGACCAGCTTGTATTTTAGCCATTAGTGGCCATGCAAATTTATGTTACGGTGAATGAGGTGGACGTCAGCAAATAACGCATCCACTAAGCAGGCGTTTGAGGCGACTGTTGCATGCACTACAACACCAGTCTGCTCTTTGCTGCTGCTGGCTGCTGCCTGATGGATGCTCATGCACGCAACCAAATTGATTTCTCATAGTTAATTGCGCTTTTGTGTTATGACATTCTTATCTTATTGCACCATAAACTGCCGCAACAGACAATAAATGGCAAAAACAAGAAATCCTAGCAAAAAAGTACCACGCACCGTGTGCCAGATAAGTATATATGTGTGAAAACTGTATGAGTTGAAAACTAATTCCGTATACTGCCATTATTTGTATCCGCCGTGAAAATTCCATTGTTTAGCAAAAATTCAACTAATTAGAAACATGAGTAAAAAAATGGCGCATAATCCTGGTCAAGTTAAAGCCGAGTGTTTAAGCTACCTCCGTTTAAATTTATTTGCACCTGTAAGTATGCAGCAAGTTGCGCTTTTTTTGTCTAGCAGGTCGATGCAGCTCAAAAAGGGTTTCTGAAATCATACACTTTAAGCGTACACTGCTTGCATACTACAAGCATTATGATTGTACAGAATGCATCGCATCCCCAAGCTCTTCTCATAAGAGCGACTCCGTGACTCACCGAACCGTAAGACTAAATAATTGTATCCAAATGTGCTAAACCGTATCGTACAGATATACGCTAATGAGCCTAATGAGCTAACTGGGTCGAATTAACCCGTAAAGGAGCTCACTTGGTAGATCCAGTAATACTCCCTCCATTCTTGGTTCCCCCTTTTTTTCTAACACTAAGCACAGACGCAAGGTTATATTTAAAGTTAAGATAAAGTATACTTTATTCAAAAGTGTAAGTGCTGTATCTTTATCATAGTCGGGTTGGCGTTGGATTTTTCGCTTAAAGCCAATTGTAAAGTTAAAGAGACAAAGAACTGTTACTAAAACTGCTGCTAAGCCTGGCAAATTAAACGAAATTTCAATTTCTGTGTTTGTTCGAAGCGTTTAAGTTATAGTTTTGATTTAAAAAAGAGTAAATGTGTAGTTGAATGTATTTATTTTGAAGAAGTTGAGAATTACTGCGATGTCACAAGGTGGCACAAAATTAATCATCCAATTGTGTTTTTAAATAATTAAATAAAAATCAATTACTTTGAGTGAAGGAAATCTTTATTTGGACATTTACGCGCCTCATTGCTTGTGTGTTTGTATACTGCAGCTCGTGCTTCAAATATTATTGCCGTACGACGCCATTCGCAAAAATTTTAAACATCCCGATAGGGTGATTAATTTTGCGCCACCTTGTATAAATGGCTCACGATTATTTAGAATACCGTAGATATATAAGAAACGATTTCATCTGTTTGACTTAGGGTGCCTACAGGCTAGACAAAGCCGTTGAAAAAAAAATACCAGTCTTACTATAAATCTGAAAATTACATGTACTACAATTATTATTTTTCAATTTGCACAACAAAAAGATTCATCTTCATCCTAACAAATCATCGCACGAAAATTTTTACGCCTTGTTTCCATCTTTTAGGCGAGATGAATTTTTCAACTCATTGAAAAAAGAACAAATAAACCTCGTAAGTGAAAACGTTATATCTAAGTTGATGCTAAAAGAACCAAACTTTTCGATAAAAAATATCGAATTACATCACACGTAGTGCTGCAATGCGCAACATATAAAAGGCAACCCTCGTAATAGATTTTTCATAAAGTGATGCAAGTTTGCGCAAAGTAGACTCTTCGTAGATCAAGGCACTAAACTTACTACTATATACTTAAAAATAAAGCCGAAGCTTCATTGAGATTCATGTAAATGGAATTGGAGAAAGGTGGGTTTATGATGGAGCTGCGTTAAAAGTGTCGATATCAATACTATTTTACTTTGAAGATAATGAAAGTTTAAAAAATGAATGACAACGAAAAAAAAATGCTACTGCAGTGTTCAAGTGTAATTTATCATTTAGCATAACCTAATAATGCAGAAAGGCAGAAAATCGGTGAATTTAATAATCTGTACAAAACTTTAAGACTGCATGTTGTCAAATTTTTGCGGAATAATTGCGAACTAATTTGGACTACTTTGATTTATTAAAAATTAAAAGAAAAGTAAAAAAAAGTTACTAGTGTTACAGTGGACCCATTCTGATTAAGGATAACCATAAGGTAAGTTGTGAGTTATTTATTTAAAAATAATTAACATAGATTTGGGTATTTCAAAATTTACAAAATTCAATAGTTCTATAATGATAAAGAAAAGGCGAGGTTCTACTGAACATTCATTTAGTTTTTTATACTTTTTCACCATCCCATAATACAGCGAGTTACAACTCTATTCACATAGTCATTTTTAGTATTATTCCAAAGTTGCTTATGCTATATTGTACCATAGGTGGCAGTACGAAAATGTCTACTGCCATTGTTGATCACTTTAAACTTGCAATGTATTATGCTAAAATTAAATGGCCTATTAAACTGCACACCTTAAAATTTTCTGAAAATTCTGATTAAAAAACGCTTAGCTTAAGTTTTCCTTAAAAGGCTTTTTTTATTCTGTACAAAGTTTGAAGCTTGGAAAAAAGTTTCAGTTTTAAATACTTCATGTCCATATTGGGCAGAGCGACTACATTGGAGATATTAGGTCCACAATTTTCTTCGCTCTTATCGTCAGTCTTCGTTCACAGCTCTGCTCCAATATAATTACGCATGTGGTATGTGAACGTATCACATAATGCGATGCCCATTAATAATTTTCTCTGCTATTATTGCAGCTCCAACTTAAACGCAGTTAACCGGGATACATAAACACTAGTTCCATTTTGTTCAAATATTTGCGCGAAAAAAAGTGGAGAATACTATCCAGAGTTTTTCCTTTACAGAGCGCTCCTATCTAAATGAAATCCTTAGACGGTCGAAGCTACTTTACTCTGAGGTTACTCTTTCTTCGACATTAAAAGGAAGACGAGTTTCATCTTGTGTGCCATTTCTTTCATATTTTGCTTATTTGGGACTACAATCGCTGCAAAATTCAACAATATGTTCAGGATATATATGAGCCGATTTCTTGGAAAGTGGTGTAATTGTATTTTATTTTATATGGAGATATTGAAGGTTTTGCATTTGAATAATTTGAAAAAATATGGATATATGTTACTACGTCAGTTTTGTATTTTTTCAACATTAAATTGATTTAAATAATGTAATCCTTTTTTTTTCAATGCGATTAACAAAAACTTATACTTTTAATGACAAACTTCTGTGGTCTTCCCGGTGAGAGCAATAAATTTAGTAATTTAAAATCATCATTACCACTAAATTTAGAAAATTGTATGTGGTTTGCTTTTTATGACCTCTATCCAATATATTTTAACATATTTACTTCTGCACCATTGATATTTTTTCGCTTTCTTAGAATCGCATCTTCTAAAGGTTTTGTAGAAGCGAAATCAGCTTGTCTCATTTCATGTAATTAAAATAAACTCTTTATACTTTCAGCGCTGTTTTGTGAGAGTTTAATAGTTTTTAAGGACATACAACAAATCTTTTTTTCTTATAATAATTCCAAAATTGCCATCATTTGGAAGGTAAGAGTGCTCAGAATATAAAAATTTATGGCCGATAATTTCTTCACATTAAAGCCAATTTCAAATTTCTATTTTGTCCACTGCATATATCGCTGTTGGCACATGTTGTGGCGTGGTTACATTTTCTAAATGCTTCAAGAACAAGAAGCAATTTCTTGGGCACCCCTGTATGACTCTATGTTCGATAATAAACGGGGAAAACCCCAAAATCCGGGAAACTGTAATAATGTGTGTCATTTACAATGTTTGTACACATATAAAAAAGGTCTAAATAAATTATGTAGTACAATTTTGAACTGAATATTAGTATGTCAGGAATACTTCATTTTTAAACTATCAGGTCAGTCCATAAGTTCGTGCGTTTTTGAAAGGTGGTTTTAAAATTAATAAAAAATATGTTTAAAGTATTTACTAATCAATAATATATATTTTTTGCATTATTTACAATGTCTCCCCAACGTTTAAAATAAATAAATAATTGGCGAGTACACTTCTGTTAGGTGTTTGGCCGAGCTCCTCCTCCTATTTGTGGTGTGCATCTTGATGTTGTTTCACAAATGGAGGGACCTACAGTTTCAAGCCGACTCCGAACGGCAGATATTTTTATGAGGAGCTTTTTCATGGCAGAAATACACTCGGAGGTTTGCCATTGCCTGCCGAGGGGCGACCGCTATTAGAAAAATGTTTTTTTTATTAATTTTGCTTTCACCGAGATTCGAACCAATGACCTCTCTGTGAATTCCGAATGGTAATCACGCACCAACCCATTCGGCTACGGCGGCCGCCAACGTTTAGGCAAATTTTTAATCCCCTGCTCCTTGGAGCCAAAATACGCTTCGATATCCCTTTTTATAGCTTCTTTTGAGGAGTAGTTCTTGCTACTCATATGGGATTGAAGTCCACGGAAAAGGTGATAATCAACAGGTGCAATATCCGGAGAGTATGACGGATGCGGCATTAGCTTCCATCCGAGCTCGTTCAGCTTGCCTAATGTTTGTCTTGCGGTATGAGGTCTTGCGTTGTCGTGTTGAAACAAAACTTTGCGTCTATTCACTAAAGACGGTCGATTTTTTTTAAGTGCCTCATTCAGGTTTAATAGCTGATGGGAATAATAATCAGCAGTTATCGTCTGGTTTGGTTCCAATAGTTCATAATAAACAATACCGGCCATATCCCACCAAATAGACAGGAGAATCTTCTTGGCCATCTCTAGGGGTCGGTTCTGGTCTTTCATCTTTATCTAACCATTGGCGTTTTCGAACAGGATTATTGTAAAAGACCAATTTTTTATCACCAGTAACGATACGATTCAAAACACTTTCATTTTCTAGCCGTTGCAGCAGCTGAGAACACACATTCACTCTCTGCTGAAGGTTGGCGACGGAAAGTCTATGCGGAACTCATTTTCCCAGCTTTGAAACCTTTCCCAATTGAACCAGGTGCCTGTGAACTGTTCCATGCGATGAATTTAACCTCTGAGCTATTATATCGACTGTCAAATTTGGCTCAGCTTCAACGAGTTCGAGCAAAGCGTCGGAGTTAAAGACTTCAGGACGACTAGCGCGCGGGCATCCTCCACGTCGCAATTACTACTTCGGAATTTTGAAAACCACTTTTGCGCAGTCCTTACACTCACAGTATCCTCTCCGTGAACAGTGTTTATTTCTGCAGCAGCAGTTGTTGCATTTTTACCACTTTTGTAAAAACAATACAAAGATTCCATTTTATTTTTTAGCAACACGTGCCCCTATCCGCGATTAAAATCCTTGCTGAATGCACAATGTTTCATAGAAAATATAAATATTCCGCGAATAATTTTTTGTATGCAAAAATTCGTCAAAAGTAAAATTATGGGTAAAATACGCACGAACTTATGGACGGACCTGATAATTATATGTGTAACTACATTAACTACGAAAATTTGTAATGATAAAAACAGAGAAAATTTTAACAGATTCCTTTTGGAAAAGTGTATAAACAGAAATTTCATAGTACGAGTAAATTGTATGCATTTTTATCATTAACTATTTTTGTTTTGCAAATGGACTTAAACGACTTTCAAAGAAAACGGCTCATATGTTTCCACTCTGTTTCGGTAATAGTCAGCGCTGTAAATCAGCTCTTTACCGACAGGCGGTGCCGCTAGCAAGTGAAAATGCTGATAAGCTATTTTTTTTTGCATTGCAATATAAAATTATTCAGCTATAAGTATTAAATAATTACTACATGCTTTTCTTAGTAATTTTTACATATACTCGTATAAGTATGTGTTTTGAGTTTAAACTAATGCGATTGAAACTAATGTACCTTTTTCGCATGTTTATTAATATAAATACTAGATCTTTTAAAAACCATGATAGTTTCTTCCCCGGCTGAAATTGGCCGGTAATTTCTACACACTACGAATAAATTTTGATTGCGTTGCATTTTTTTACACATTTTTATTAAATTTTCTCTTCGTTGTAACACACTGTGAGACGATCAACCCACCACAGCATGTAACATCGCAGCAGTAACCACTCGCTAGTCATAAAGTTCAATGGCTATCCAAATCGGCATCCCTCATCGCGACATTAACGTCAGCAGCACACTTTGCATGAAACGAATAAGTTTATTTTAAGTGCAATTAAAATCAAAACCACAACATAACCGGCTTTAACTGTCCACCATTACGCCAAGCACATACAAATGTACATATGGGTGCACTTATATTATATCGCGGAAATAGTACATACCATAAGCAGGTATAGGAATAAGGCACCTCACACCTCCTCCAGCCGTGGCTAAGCGTCATGCAATCATTAGCACAATGCGTTTTAGTTGGCTTTTAAGCTTAGCTTCAGCTCTAGTACGCTTGATACTATATTTGTTAGCTTTAATATTGCACGCGACTGAGTTGTCTCTGAAAAGCGCGCATTACCTTTGAAGTTGGCGTCGAAATACCCATGTTCTTCATCCGACCGGTGTTCTACTGCGCTTTTGTGCTCGCAGATATAATATCTGTAATTTGCATTTTCTTGCCGAAACGTTAAATTTGCAAGCACTTATGCGTGCCATTATCTTTCTCTCTTTGATTTCATTTGATTTTCATTATTGCATTTTACTTTTTGCCGCTAAAATGGCTATATAAGTAAATCCAGTTGCGCTATTCTACTGCCCACTCGTTGGGTTATGAGGGCGTTATTCCGAATCTCATGGCTACAGTTAGAATTGCAAAAGTATCTGTAATGCAAATGAGCAGTCAGCAGCTTTTTCCCTAAATTTTAGTTTATTTTATTTCATTTGTTTTTAAATCTTTCAATACAATTATTCTCACCAACTACACAAAATTTAAAACTAAATAAAAGTGAAAGTTAAATTAAAGTCAATTAAGGGTCTTTCAAAAGTGACGCCTAGATTTCAGTAGGGAATAATTCCAAGTTGGTAACTTTTTTTATGTACATCAAGTATGATAGGCAGATATAGAATTTTATATACATATATAGAATTTATAGAATTTTGAAATTGCTTTCGAATCATTGAAAATTATAACGAAAATAGTCGATCTTTAAAACAGAAAATCGAAAGTTCGTGATTTTTTGGTGTAAATAATCATTAGAATGAGTTGGCAATTCAAAGGTTGGTGAACAACTTTCAAGAAACTGGTTCTGTTTAGGATAGAAAAAGGACTGGCAGACGTTCCTATGAGAATGTTGTTGCTATAGCGCAAAGTGTTGCTGAACAACTTTCGACATCGATGTCTCGACCTAGACGCTCTCAACAAGTAGGTATTCATGAGTCAACTGTTTGAGAGATTTTACCTGTAAACGTGCTCATGGTGGACACTCAAATGATGTTATTTTTCACATGAAATTCTTAAGAGCCATATTTTGAATAAAAATAGTGAAACCTGAAAGAGTCTAAATTTTCATGTGTTTTATTTTGAAAAACATAATTATAATTGCAATAATGTTTTCCTTTAAATAAATTTTAATATTTATAATGATGAAAATAATATACAGGGTGGGCCATATAGCGTTTGCTTTTGAACCACCTATTTTTTTGAGAATGGTAACACAAACGACATGTCAAATGTGTCTATAATTTACTTAAAGGTTTCACATTTACGAAATGGGACGCTATACGCTTGAATAAAATTGGGAAATATTGAAAACCTATTTCCAAAGTAGTGAGTCTTCTTCTTCTTTTCCGATTTTCACAACGAGTCACTGTTTGGTGCGTTTTTTGGTCTGGCGGCATTATCGGGCCATTTTTTTCGAAAATGAGCGAGGAGCCGCGGTTACAGTAAATGGCGAGCGTTACCGTGACATGCTCAACGAGTTGCTTCCAAAAATTGAAGAGGATGACATGGACGACATTTGGTTTCAACAGGACGGTGCAACTTGTCACACTGTCAAAGTTACACTCGAACTTTTGGCTACCGTTTTTGAAAACCGAATAATCAGCCGAAATTCCGATATCAATTGGCTGCCTCGGAGCTGTGATTTAAGCCCGTTGGACTATTTTTTGTGGGGAGCCGTTAAGGACAAATGCTATGCGAACCATCCAGAGACGATTGATGCTTTAAAACACGAAATCGAAGTTGCCATTCATGAAATTGGAGCCCAAACAATCGAAAATGTGCTTAAAAATTGGGTTGATCGAATGGCCTACTGTAAAGCCAGTTGTAGCAGTCATTTGAGTGATATTATTTTTCATTCATAAATGAAGTTTGAAAGCTTGAAAAAATATTGATTAGTTTTTTTTTTTATAGCAGATTCAAAAAGCAAATTTTACATGGCTCACCCTATATATTCTCTCAAAAGCAAGAAAAAAATAAATATTTATGAAAAAACTAATAAAGGAGTTACCATGTACCGAATATGGTCCGCGGCATAGAAATTACAACTTTTCATACAACGCATGACCGAAAACGTGTTAATGTCGATGGTATAATAACTGATGTAATTAATTGATTGAGGTGGCAGTAGGTCGCACGAAATCAACATCAAAGACCTTAATAACCGTAATTGGTTCTGGAGGAGCCTATGCTAAAAAATTCAGACTGCCGAGATATCGAGTGCAATTTTAGCTTTAAAGGAAACAAAATCAATCGACCTGTTTATTTTATTGACAACAAATAAACACGATAAGGATATCTTTCGGTTTCAGGAGGCAACGGAAATGATGTGCGGGTAATGGCGTACTAAATTTTAAAGACTGGAAAGCGAAACGAAGAAAAAGATTTTGTACTCTCTCTAAGCGGTAAAAGGCCTCCAAATAAAAGCAGCTTACTCATACCCTTGCCCTAACGCATGAAATAGAACCTTATGTGTAATAGAAATGGGAGCGGCCGAACAGCTTCGGTGAATAAATACTAACATTGAGTATGAATGAGAAAGAATATAATTAACATGGCTATTGAATGTTAACTTGGAATCAAATACAACGCAAAAGTAATGCATTTCATTACGAACTGTAATGCTGAGCAAGAGAACCATGACAGCCTTGCATGAAAAGTCTTTGTGTGTTTCACGAAAGTTATTATTATTATGAATGGATTTAACACTCAGGCAGATCTGTAATGCCCCCTTCATGGATTCAGGGTACTTCTCTGAGAAAAACTCTCTCAATAAATTTTAGTATTTGTCTTATTTTATTGACTTTTATTACCTCCTCTGGTCAAACATGTTTAACCAAATACGAGTACACTTCGACTTGGAAAATGATGGCAAAACTATCAATCGGCACGACCAACCATGTTTTAGGTACAGTGTACACTCTTGGAGCTTGCTTTCAAAGATGGGTATACTTCATTTTGCCTTAACGCTAGATCACTAAACTTTAATAAGTGGTACTCTTAGTGACACCTCATAAACTACAAATTAAAAAAAAGTATAATTTTATATTTATTTTTTTTATTTCAAGCAAATGAATGTAAATTAAGATAAATATTATATTATTTCTATATAACTATTTACGGATGTTTTGTTAGTGAGGTGGTGTGACGGGATTATCTCGAATTAGACGAATGTTTAGTTATCCAGGTTTGATTCCCAGTTAAATCTGAATTTCTCAACAATTCTATGTTCTTGTATGAGATAAGTTTACCTTTTCAAAATCTAAACACTGGCTTGAGGCTCTCGTTGCTCGTATATGCGGAAGGCTCCTACTCAATAATCCCCGTAATGTAGATAATTTTCTATCTTAAAAAACATAATGAAAAGTTGATAGTAGTGCCCTACAGACAAAAAGTGCACTCCATTTCAATCATTTACGCTGTAATCTCGAATCATTTCCTTTATTTGGTTTGACTAAAAACTGTTCAAAAATTAATTTATGTGTCATGTACAGTTACAATATCAGCTAACTTTAATTTACATAATTTACTATCACGTGAGGTGAGAAAATTCAGTTAAGCAATTTCTCAGAAACGCTTCCGTTCACTCTTCCGTTGGCTAAAAAATAGTGTAAACGAAACTTCACTTGCGGTAATGTGCGTTTAAAACTAATATAAAGCATCTTTCCAACAAAAGGGGCACGAATATTTAATGATCAGCAACAAGATCATTAACATTTCAATCGAGTGAGACACATTTCTACTGGACAGTTTTTTACATTATTTTGTGACAAGTGTTAGAGTCGCCGCCACGTTTGATTTTAATTATGAGACAACTACCTAAATAAAGTTAAACCAAAAAAACACACACTCATTCGCGTTATCTGGCAGATGATTGCCGATTTCGTGGGATCTGAATATCTAAGTAGAAGCGATTTAAAATTTTAGCGTTTCCCTTAAAAATCAATAATAAAATTTAATTATGTAAATAAATATCTATCAGTGGAACTTAATGCAAGTACCCGCTGTGTAAATATGGCTACTGTCCAAAGAGTCAATAGGCAATGCGGGGATGATCACGGCAGGAAGGTTGGTTTATTGATTGGCTGGTTGAAAGCTGGCGTAGAGCAATCAACTTTTATTTCAATAGCGTTTTCATCATCTTTCGCTCGAGATCATCAGTAAAGGAACGCAGCATAGTACAGCCAACACACAGCAAAGCTGCTAATGCTTCGATAGCTGTAAAGCGGTCAGCTAAATGGAGACAAAAATCACATTTAATGACCGAGAAAAAGAAGAGCAATGAGGTATAAAATGAATACGAACCGCAAGTGCGGCCTGCTGTGCGCAGAGATCAGGTGGAGCGGAAGGTGATTACACAGAAGTAGAAGAAGGCAGTTTTATTAGTCAACCACTTGCTTAGCTGACTGAATTTGGCTTAGAGGAGGCTAACAAGTAATGACCTGAAAAGCGATTTAAATTAGAACATAACTGCCTTCCAATTAACCTTTCCAAATTGCCACCGCTAGAGTGACATGAATGCCATGAGAGAGAAAAAACAAAGAATTAAGTAGTCCAATAGCAAAGGGCTTCTACTGTCACAGTCTCAGTCTTAGCCTTCTGTAAGAATTTGAAATGTGTTGATGGTTTAGTTTTCCGTTTTAATTGCATTGAGAAATCAATCTTGGCGACTGGTTGACTGGTCAAGTAGAGCTAAATTGAGCAAGCGTTGACAAGAGTGGCACACAAACAAATATTAAGGAAATAAGAAAGAGGTACAAGTGCACACACACGTATGCACATATTTACTTATATATGTATATACAAGTGTACGCGTATTTCTTATGCACACCCCCTTGTGCTGTTTACGCCGCTGCCCATTGAGGATGGGCAAATCAACGTCAGCGACGGCGCACACGCTTTGGCTGTTTAAGGCAATCCGTTGTGTCTAAATTGACCATAAAAAATTGCTTAATTTACCAACTTGAACAAAACAACCACGAAATGAAAGAGATATGCCGCGTTGCTGAGACAAAAACAACGACTGGCAATAACATTAAAAATAAAAGATAAGAAGAAAAACGGAAAACGAAAAACGAAAAAAAACTACGTATGGTGGCTTCGAGCAGAGGTAATAATGACTAGAAACAGGTAGAACGAATTGAGTTGTTTAACACGGAGCATCTTCCGGGGTGGAAGACTAAACTTGGACTGACGGTCAAGAGATTACGCCAACGCGGTGAAATTTTTTGAAATTAAAATTTTTTGAAATCAAAATTTCACTTAGCTAAGTTGTGTTAAGGTTCACGCCAAAGTAAGACTGAATGAATATCACGATTCAACCTTTTAATTTGCAAAACTTTTCTGCACTTTGACACTTACACCAACTTTCCAACTAAGTAAAATATGAAAATTTATAGCACAAAAGTGCAGTGACCACAAACACACAAAAAGTGTAGGCGAAACTGAAAATATTCGAAAAACTGAAAAAACTGAAACCTTCTACAATTATCATGAATGCCAAAAAGACTTCAACTTTTAACCAAGAAATTTTAGCTTCGTAAAAATCATCCTTTTTTTCAATTTCATCCTTTTCTCAATTCCATCCTTTATCGTGTTCATCAGCTCAATGCGTTGTCAATTGTCTTTACACTCATACTGGCATTATCCATTTTCTAATTCTTATTTTTGTTCCATTTTTTCCTACCACATACTCTTTCCGCCGTGTGACATCGGTACGCAATGTCAAAACATTGGCTTTGCTAATCGCGTAAAACATAACACCATTACCGCCATAAAATAAATTTTCTGCCATGATATCTGTCCACAGCCAAGAATGGACATCTGTATGGAAGCAAAAAAGGTACCTGCAGACGAAAGTGAGGAATTAAAGGCAATGGAGTACACTGAGAGTAGAAGGTGATCGAAGGCAATAAAAAATACATAAACTTAAGGAAATAAAAATTGTAAGCTTAATTTTGTTTTCTATACAAATTTGAGAAAATGAGAAAGATAACGATATCTAAGCAATACGAGAAGACTCTATTATTTTTCTAAAATCAGACAACTAATTACTGATATCGGATATAAAAAAAGTATAGCTATACTAATGCACCTTACTAAAAAACTAACAGTATACAAGTATATTGTAAACTCATGCCTAATCGTCAGACCATTCATTTACTAAGCCCCAGACCATTTGAAACAATTTGCCTATCATAAATGTATGAGTTTAGATTAGAGAACTCAGAGTTATTATGTTTTGAAGCTAACTTGCATCTCATGAGTTGAAATTAACTACAAAAGATTTATTTTATTCTTCATTACCTTCATCCTTGTTGCCCCCACGAAATCATAAGTGCTCACTTAGATCTTCCACTGTACTAATAGTGAAATGAATCTACAAGATTTAAAGATCGAGATAACGTAAAGATAACTTAAAACACATTTTCTTGACTTGTAATAAATAATCGCGATTTGAATCCGTTCATTCTAAGATATAGAAAATATTCTAGTTTCAACACCATTGAGATTACAAAAGCACTCATTTAAACTGGTTTTTGCTATATAAGGTGTAGTAAAAATGGCAGAATCAGCCCATAAACACTATTAACATTTAAAAAAAAACTGTAAAATATGTAGTCACAAACTTATCTCACCCAATGGACATTTTGGATATTTTTGGACACGAAATTCGATACGATCTGATCGATACCAATATTTTTTACTCAAAATATGAGTAATAAAATTTAAATATAGAATTTTTTGATTAGGCAGGAAGCGAATAGAATAAATCATCGTAATGCTAGACTGAACGTCTAAATTTTGTACTGGCGCATTTTCAGATTTACTCAAGGAAGTGCTGCTGTGCGTAATATTTAGAATTTCATCTAATCAATCTTTTGTCTACCGGCGAAATGAGGCTTTATTGTATTCCCATATCGGATGCTTTTAAACTCTGCAACTATTCTATGCCTTCTGTAATATGCTAACAACACTTGTTTACTTATTTTTAATAATTATATTATTATTGCAAATAGAAATTTTCTATGAGGAGCTACAATCGGAACGGTAGGCAATGCTGTGTTTTGCTTGCTATATACCGCAAACAAGGGTTAAAACATGACTATACTTTAAAATTTATCTGTATAATGAATCCTTTCTATATAATTTTTGAGCTGATGGCCTCTGCAGCCAATGCTCAAACATAATTTTAGTACTGGTATTCATACCAGTCATTAAATAATAATAATAAATATATAATTTTAATTTTGCATTAATTTTTATTTTTTTTTTTAATAAAATTTTGGTCCTGTATATTTTTGATTATATTCGTATTTTAGTTGGCATATTTATTTTTATGATATATAAAAATTACTTCCATTATTTGCAATTATTCATTGAGAAACAGAAAACACCTTTGCTGAATGGGTGGTCGATTAAATATTATCGTATACTCGATGTTCCTGGAGCGATATTTTATCAATCACATGAATACATTCTGTTCGATATCGTATCCTCATCTATAGGTGTGGAGTGTGCTTTCATGTGACAAAAAGGTTACGGCTCGGAAGGATGTGCAGTTCTCTGCTGCAATAAAATGTCGTGCACTGAAGTTGTTATACACTACGCTTGTAAGGTCTAGACTTAATTATGCATGTTTTATTTAGTGACCATACATAGTATTGCCTAACATATAGGGCAGACCGGGGATGGTTGGCTATAGGGGCAGGTAGACAAGTAACAATAACTCGTCATCATCACGTGATTTTCATCAACCAATCATGAACATCGATGCCTCCCCATGACCCGCGAACTTGTGCGAAGTGAGCCGCGGCAGTCGCAAGGCGTTCGTGAGTGAGATCACATGTTGTGTTTTTGTTCTCGGTAAGTAATTTTTTTAGCTCGTACTTTTTTTATTATTCTGCCTATGTATCTGTTAGAAACAATTTTGGTCTTATGCCAAATAAAAATATAATAGTTCTACTATATATAACGCAGTATTGCACCTATGTTAGTGCCAGAGTTTGCATATTATGAGCAATTAAAATGCAAAATGGCGTCAGGGGCTGGTTGACAAATTTTGTTCGGGGCAGGTTGACTAATTAGTCAACCAACCCCAGTCGCTCCTACTTTCATGATCATCTCTCATGGAATTGCTCTATAGTCTTCTGTCACATTTTAATTTACTGTTGTATTTTTACAGACAATGAGGACTTACAAAAGAAAATCTGAAAGGGGTAATTCTCCAAAAGATATCACAGAAAGAGCTGGCCACGCGATTATCTTCGATAATGAAAGCATAAACGCCACGTCAAAGCAATACCAAATCCCGTACAAAACGTTGCATCGTTATGTAACTAAACTAAAAAATAAGTTAGAAAGTAATCCTAACCTCATGAGAGCTGATTTGACCCTGGACACGGCCGGGTACATAAGAAATAGGCAGATATTTAGCGATGACGAAGAAAACAAACTGGCAGCTTATTTGAAGACGGCTGCTGATAATTATTATGGATTGAAACCGTATGAAACACGCAAGCTTGCATTTGTTCTTTGCTTTATAGGGAACTAAATATTTATAGTTCTCAGTGATGTATATAGAGTCTTCAAAACGCACCTTTCAAAGAGTTAGTCGAAGCACCAAAAGCACGAACTAAATTTATTTTTTCGAAATAGTTACTTTAACGGAAATTTTTTGCACTGTAATCGTACCTCTGATAAGCGCTTAATAAAAGCAAGATGACAAAAAATAAGTACACTTGTGCATACTGATTTGATTTATTTTAGACAACAGGCAATGCAAGCAAATATCAGCTATAATACATACACATGCCCAGATAAACATATTTATAAGCATCTATAAAACATAAAAGTCGGTCTTATGTAGGTATACATGAACATACTCGTATATTGTAAAGGAAGACATAGTAAAAACACCGATCAAAGTTATACAGCGGGACGAAACAATGTTCATCGAAATTGAGAGAAAAAACGGAGATACAATGCGGAATACTACGACAAATATCATCATGAGCTCCATGGAAAAGAAGAGCACTCCGACCGTCTACCGAAAAACACAGCCAGCCAGATAAATGTTTGTTCTTATAGCCAGTCTCAAGCGATGCCATTCAACGGCTTTCTGTCCTGCAGGCTGCTGAGCAGAAAAACACGCGGATCGCAACTAAAGTTCCAAATCTAATGTGCAGCAAATGAAGCTGCGTTGCTTGCAAAATACGCGTACAGAAGAAAGTTTTTCTGTCACAGCCACTGCCATGTTGTTGGCACTGTTAAATGCATAAAAAGTATGTTGTTGCAATGCTCATTGATATTTCGATCGCGACCGTATAAAAATATTCTGTTGCTGATATATGTTTGCACGGCGGTTGCGTTTGCTGTAGCGGCGGCAATCTGCGCTTTGGTGAGGCACAGCATGATACGGCACGGTTGCGCTCAGGGCCGCACCGCAACACAACTCGGCGCAAAGGCACAGTGGAAAAACAGCAATGCAGCGTAGCATATAATATTTAGCGTGTGTGTGTGTGAGCGTGTGTTTGTGCAACAGCCAGGCGTGTTGGGCTAAAAGTGTCGCCTGGCAGCAGAGACGTCGTTATGATCAACGCTATCGCGCGATTGTGAAGATTCACACTGGCGTGGCAGGCAACAGTGACACTAGAGAATCAAGCGGCAGCAGCACGAGCAACAACAAAAACCTCAATATCAATTCGGTATTTGCTTTTAGTGAGTTTTTGCGGGCTTGCGCGTAAAATATCCGCGACACCGTGTTGCGCGATCGCATCACTCTGCAAATCAGTGGCACTGGATCGGAAGAGATCGTTGTGGAACGTCGCTGTTGCTTCAGCCACATCGCTGCATGTACATGCGTATGTCGTTGCGATTGCTCCCTGTCAGTCATGGAATTTTGTTTTCGCAACGCATCACAACGCATCGGATTGCGAATTGCAACGGATGCGTTGCATTCCCTACGCGATCCAAGTACTTGGATCACGACCATTCAACACTCATTCGGTCAGTTGAGAGATGTGCCAATGTTGGACATTGATGATGGTAAACTTTGATGCGGTTGTTCAGTTGGCAGTAGCGGGCGCTGTCAATCCTTCTACAGGCCAGACATACGCGGACATTTAGTAGGGGAAAGGAGGTACAATTGAGTTGCTGCCGAAGTTTATGAACTGCACACAGGATGCGCATGCGTCACAGATACGAAGAGGCCTAAGTAAAATCAAGGGTGTGCAAGTTATAACCCAGTAAAGAAATATGATGCGGAGTTCCATAAAATAAACCCGCTAATAAAGAATATCCGGATGATACTAATCATATCTTGGTTCCCACGATAGTCGGTTCTATATTACCGAAATGACCAGGATGTATATCCAGGCTAGGAGTGTCTTTCCAGCCGAGTTTCCCGTGCTTGTACATATGAGGACTGCTACAACAACAACAACTAATCATGTATTTACTTAGCCCCTTAAACAAATATTCTCTTCAAAACCGTAGATGATAAACGGAGTTTCGGATAGAACGATATTGTAATTCCTACAAAGGAGATATGTATAGTTCAAGGAAAGCGCAGAAGCTGGTGATATCGACATCATCGGTCTCGACAATGACGCTTTATGTTCTTTATGCATTCATGCATTGAATAAATTCGCGCAGCGCACGAATCCTGAGGTGCGTGCGGACCAGAGAAGTACTTTCAGTAATCAAGTAATAGGGCCTCCTGAGGCGGCAGGGAGTAATAGTAATGAAGGTCGTTTATTAGGGAATCAGCATTAACATGAACATTAATATTTGCCTTGGAATTCAGGAAAGAAAAACTTTTGCCATCAAGTGATACTGTGGACTGTCATAGGCAATAACGAGTAAGGATTTCACTCGAAGCACAAAAACCTTACTCTACTGCGGGTTACTCGGTATCTGCGGGTTGGAGTGTTAGAAGGAGGCGATTTATCTCGACAAATAAAATTTAATTAAATTGAATTTCTTGCTTAATTTTAATAGCCACTCTGCAAAATATAGTTTGTTTTCCTACAAAATTCAAGTATACAAGTTTGTGCTTTGTGCAAAATTAAAAAAAAAAAAATCAACGAATTTTCATTCAAAAACTTTTATCAGACTTTATATAGAAACTTCAAGTCAGCAGTTTTATACTTTATTAGATTCTGGTATAAAAAAACCATGCTTCAAGTGGCTGAAAAAATGATTTAATTTAAAAGATTTGTTTTTCGCTTGGGTGCTTCCTTCCATGTAAAGAAAATGCCGAGTATTCAACTGCAAATATGCGGCTCTGTAATTAGACCCAATCTTAGATGATCCTTATGCGTTCTCCAATTTACTTGATTAGAATTATTTATAGGATTCTAATCAAGTAAAGTAAAGGTCGCCACTCAACTATAGTCTTCATAATGTCACCTGGGTTATTTCTACGCGCTTATTTCGAATATTTTTTTGCTCTCCACTCACCGTTGTCTTGCACGTGATACAATTATAACAAGTTTTTGTTAATTTCGAATTATTTAAAAAGGAGCTGCTAACCGCTGGTGAAGACAGTGATCGCTGAACGTTTTTGCTTGCCACAACTCAACATAAAAATGCAACATCCGTGCAACGCTCTGTTTCTGTAGTTGTAGCTGCGAAATATACGAGTTTCGAATATTTAACACGATCGCGTAGAATTTCTTAAAGTAACAATCGCAGCAAGTGATTTTTTGTCAATGCAAAAGCAAAAAACAAAAAAACAGGAGAGAAAAACACGCAAGCCAACAAAAATTCGTCCACACATACTTTTCGTTCATTGCGCTAATTTTTGGTCTGCCGTTGATCAGCAATGCGTTGCATGCCTCTATTTTTATTTATCTTTACCACATTTTTTAATTCATTTCGAAAACCAAGTCAAGTTTTGTCAAAAGAAATATTCGACACACACAAAACCAAATCGAATGCTGCTCAATATCTTGCGCTTAGTACGTCAATAAGTCGCTTTGGCTCAATGAGCTATCGAATCGCTTGGCGGCAATCATTGATCAGTCATTGATCGCCGTAGGCCGGTTTGATTTTCTGCTGTTGTACGTTTTTGGCAAACAAATATTTATTCATGTTTACACTTTGGCTGATTGCAATTAAATCGCCACTGGTTGCTACTGCATACTAACACCACCGCCGTTACAACTGCCACCACTGCCACCACTTGCACCGCAAATGCCAATTATCACCATAACTCCCTGGTGACGCATTTGTGTGTGCGCTCACGTCGCCATTGCTTATCAGTTCCTTTCCTGAAATGGCTGGCAACAATCTGTGGCAGCAACACACTCATGTGATGCGTAATAAACTAGCGACACTTTGAATCGTAGGTGGCCTACGTGTTGACCATGATACAGCACTATAGGGGGAGGCATACATCAGTAAACAAAGCTATCCGTAGTTATGTATGCAATAGCGTGGGAAATTGGCTTGCTTTGCTTTACTTACAGTTACTCGTATGTTATATTTTTAAATATTGGTTCACCACAAGGCTCAAAAAAAGCAATCGGCTTATAAATACAAAAAGGCGAATTACATTTCGTGCCAAATTTGTTGCTTAAAGTTTTTAAAGAAATATAGTTCATTATACATAGAACCAAGTTCCAAACATTGTACGAAATTAAAAAAAAATATAAAGAAATTTCCATTAAAACATTCAACTTTTTAATCCGAATCTCTATAAAAAATGTGGATATTCAGCTTTACAGCCTTTAAATGTTGTTATTGCTTCACATAATATCATGTCTTAAATAATTGCTTAAATAATTCGTAACTTTGGCTAAAAAAGGACGGAAAGCAATAGTATATAAAAAGGCTTCTGCGAAGTGTTGTTCGGTTAAAAATTTCTGTCAGTCTCTGTAATTATTTGATTATACTTGACCGAACCATTATTAATTTGTACGATTTCTTCTCAAACACACTCCGTTGCAAAGTTATATATAATATATTTACTCCACTATTTAGAAAAACATAATTCATGTTACCAAAAAACTATATAAAACAAAGTGACTTTGTGAACAATTTTTCAAAGTCTCATCAAAACTTTCACTTTTTAACAAGAACTTTTAAAATTTTCAGAATATGCAATTTTATACTCCAAGTTTAGTTAAACAAAGTGCAAGTTTCAAGTGACTATTTGTGAAGAAATTAAAGATACAGTTTTTCTAAGCGGTACCGTCCATCATTACAGCGCTTACCTGCAGCACTCAACGACTGTTCAAAAAAAAATGAAAGCAAAGTTTTAACTATCATGTATTGATTTTTCAATTTCAACTATCTTTTTATAAAAATATAGTTCGATCTATATCAAAGACAATGTTTCAAACCCCTTTTATAAAACTTCAAAACCTTTTCAATTAAACTTAAAATATTTTAAACAGAACTTAAGCAAAATGGTTATGCTATTTTACATTATATAATATAAGTACACCGTTAAATTTTTGGGTAATAAATTACAAGTTTGAAGTTGCTCAAGATTCTTGCTATATTTTGGTAACTTTTTTCTTGGCGGTGTTGCACATTTTATCACTTCAAAACAGTGCTTTCGTTATATTTCCCTTCATATGACAATCAAGCATAATCAAGAATTCCTGAAGATGACTTCCAAATGAGGTCCAAATATCAGGAAGAAAATTAATAATTTAATTTGTTGTTTTATTGTTAAACCGGCCTCGAGCTCACAAAGTACCTGTACCAAAACTAAATATTTGTATATCATTAAATCATACTAAAATTTAATGGGTTGCATACCCGAAAGTTTTATTAATATATTATTATTTAATAAGAAGAGTGAAATTTTTGTGGAAATTGGTTGAGTGTTAAAAATTTTGTACAAAGTTTGGGACTTGTATTTGAAACGAAAAAAATTGTATAAGAAAATAATTAAAACTAATTAAAAAAAGAACAAATATAGTCCAAATGTTTCACTTTAGCCACACCAGATGGCGAATCAGTTAGATACGCATTTTAAAGCCACATTTTAAATGGAAAATATTGAATTTGATGGTAGGATTAAAAATATTACAAAACTAAAAAGTTAGTGGAAAAAAAATTTAGCCGGTCTCTAGAAAATGTGATTTCCGCAAATATCTCGATTCCACTTAGAGGGTTAAAAGAAAAAACTTATAAGCCTTCCCATGCTTACTATAACTCACCAAAATATCATCGTAATTGTATGAGTTTTATATTTGTAAAAACATACAAACTGCAAACAAGTAATCTCGTTTACATATGCGAGGGTTGCAGTTTATCTTTCTGGCCTAACGATGGAAAAAGAATATTGGTAGTGGTAAACGGCTTTACTGCATTTCAAAATATTCTCTATTCGCTTTTGCATCCATTTGAACCATTTCTCGAAGCGACCACAAGAAAATTTATTGTATCAGTTTTTCACAGTGCTAAAGAATGTTGCCTGCTTGCCATATATTAATCTTAATTCATCGATGTATTCTTGTCTTGTTAATTGATGTCGAAAAATGTGAAACATTTTCGTACGATAATGTCCTGGATTTAAGTTTTTATTTTTTTGCCGGTATTAATTTTCAAAACTACTGAAAACAACAATAATATTGCCCACACATCAAAACCTTCTGAATGCATTTGTGATAAAATATGCCAAGCTTTTTAATGGAAACCATAGATTGTGCTTGATAATAATAGGATTGTCCACGATTAGAAATGTATTAGGTTGGAGAATAAGTTCGTAGCATTTTTACCAAAGACTTTTATTTAAATAAAAAACAATAATTATATCAATAAGTTAATCACGCGGTTTATGACCACGTGTTGCTCGATGACGGGTGAGATACTGAGAAGCAATTTGAAGGCAACTTCCCGACTAGAAATTTTGGTAAGGCGGTGATTAGGTGCAAATAAGGCAGACCGCATTCCAAATTTGCGCCTCATAAGGCAATCAAACTAGGCCCAAGTCCCGAAAGGTATAGCCACACATCTGTCTCATCAGGCGCAGGTTCGGAAAATCGAACTTCGGTAATACTCCCGATGCCATTCTACAAATCAGTTAGGGATTACAATTTATGCCTAAGTGAGACACTGCCACAGATTTTCGTGACTACAACCAAATTTGGTATTGTTCTGGCATGCCAATTTTTGCCTTGCCTAACGTGGGCCTGGTAAGGTAATAGTGAGGCCTAACTGATTATTCGGCATGCCTCACTGTAATTCTAGTCGGGTTTCTTTGTTTTTTTTCGTTGGGCTCGCGAGGAAACAAGGCTCCCAATTTTTCGTTAAATCCCATTGAATTAAGATTGAGAATCGAGTACAATAAGCCTCTATAGATTTGCTCTATAGATTTGACGAAAGCATTTGACAAAATACGGGTACCAGATGTTTTTAACCAATTAAGAAAACGAAAAATTGACAACAGAATAATACAACAAAAATAATCGTGCCTTCATAAGTACAAAAAATGAAAAGTCAACAAAAATACCAATATCTACAGTATGTGCCAGTTTAAGCCCAGTTCTATTTATTATCGTTATGGATGAGATCATCTCCACTGTAAAATCAGCGCCGGTAAATGGATATAAAATGGGCGCAAATGAAATCAAGATTGTCTGTTATGCAGATGCTGCTGTGATTTTAGCAGATACGAAAGATAATACGCAAAGACTATTGTATACTTTCGAGCAATCGGCAGCTAAGTTTAAAATGCAAATCTCAGACACCAAACAACCGTTGAGATGTAAACTAGTCATGTACAAGTGAAGCGTATAGCAAGTCATGACTTGCCAGTACTTCGGATCGACAATAACATCCCATAGGGATTTGGTGGAGGAGGTCAAAGCGCAAGCAACAAAAGCAGCACGATTTTCCTTGCACTTGAGAGATGTAATGCGGAGAAATAAGAATATGAGTGTTAGGAGCAAAACACATATACAGTCGAAACCCGTGTAGATACGGCCCCAATACAGTATCCTTATCACCACAGAAATTCAAACGCTCAGAGCAGTTTGTGGCTGCGCAAGGCTTGATCATATCAAAAACTAAGAGATCCGTTCATTATGTGATGTTCAAGACATCTGCAAATGGAGCCGAAGACGTCGGAAAGAGTGGCAAAAACATGTAAAGAGAATGGGACCCGACCGTATAGCCAGGGTCGCAATGGAGAATAAACCAATAGCCAATAGGCTAACTGGAATACCACCGAAATGATGGCTTGAGTGCTGGACGTCTAAATCGCAAAACGATTGAATTCTCAATATGTATTAAATGGTTTACTATAAAATTGTGTGCATAATTAAAAGAATTACATTGAATTAAAAGAATTGCATTGAATGTATAAATCTCTAACATTAAAAGAAAATTTTGTTGTAAATAACAAAATATAATCTTAAAAAAAGTGGAAGAAATACGAGAATCATTCGTTTCATTTCGCAGTTCATTTTTTTCGCCAATTCACGACTGGCGAAAGTTGTCCTTCAAAAGTGATTTGAGGGTTTCTTAATCGAATTTAGAAGGCCTTCCGCTACGGGACGTGTCATCGACGTCAAAATCGCCATTTTTGAACTTTGCAAATCATTTTCGTACTGTAGACTCGCCTATGGCACCTTCTCCATGCACGTGGCCATGCCCCCGGCTGCTTCGACAGCTTTTTGACCTTGATGAAAAATAAAGAAGAGCAGGTGTCGAAAAATGTCGATTTTTGCCTCCTGGGTATTCCATTTCTAAGCCTCGAAACTAATAAAAAATTACAATTAACATAGTTTTGTAGAGCAGAAAGAGTTCTATTGAATGAATACTTAGCCTTTGCCAAACAGCACACAAATCGTTGTAAAATAAAAGAAAATATAAAAACGCTATGAACTTATACCCCAACCCAATAAATAGCAATCCTTGTACGAAGTTTGCAATTTGCTGTACCGATTTTTTTTTCTCTGATAACTAAAATAACATACATAATATATCAGAGATTTTATGACTCGACATTTACAAAATGAGTAGCTTTTTCTTTAACCAAGTTATGCGAAATATATTATTAATGTCGAATATTTAAAAAAAAAAAAAAAATATTAAAAAGACGGTGTAGAAATTAAGTGTTATTTGTTTTATTTTCAAATGCATGAATTACTTATTCAAATATGTAGTTACTAGTTACGAAAATGACAAAAAGTAATCAATAATCTCCTCATGCCGCTTTCATCCGTTGAGTTTCTCGTACATCGATTCCACACCTCTGCCTATTCTCCCTCCACACTGTCAAAGTTAGAGTTGTCAAAGTGCAAATTGACTGCAACGCTTCAATATTTTTTCTCATCATCACCACCAACTTTTGTCACTTACATTTACTCGTGCCTTACCAAGTCCATTTACACGAATAAGTGCATTTGGCCAGTAAATCTAACTCCACTTCGGAAGCTGATGAACTGCATGCACTGCGTATGGAATAACCAAAGCCAAATGTGAAAAGCGACCACTGGCGTTCGTTATTTCCTTCGAAGATTCACCTGCCAACCATGAGCACCTCCAGTTGCAACTTCGAAGCCCGCCATGGTTGGCCGCCTGGGAAAATTAAGTTTTTGTTAGCTAGCAACCATAAGCAGATATGTTTGTCTATATATATGTATGTATGTATTTTTGTAGGTACGCACACCTATATATGCTTATATGCATGTAAGCATATTGACGTACAGAGCGACTATGTCGCAGGCGTCTGGAATGCAACAACATTTCACGAGTATTTCGCACCTTCGTTGACAGCTCGCATGAAAATCAGCGATACGAGAAAATGACGAGCGATGCATGGCATGTGTGCGGTGGCGATGTGCGATGCATCGATGCGCAAGGCAAGAGGAAGAATCGCAAAATTCAGTGAAGTCCGAAGCGTTCGAATGCGTCGATGTGACGAGACACATTTACGCCTGCGCGGAGTAGTGTCTTTATCGATTATGAATTCCACACACGCGTTCGTGGTCGTCTGCAAAACTTGGCCATAATACCAACAACAAATACAAATACATGCTTCAATTACTTTCTGCTGCTGGCCGGGTGTCAATGTTGCTCTCCAGCTTACCGGCTCACCAATATCGTTGTTGTTGTTACTTCGGTTGCTGGTTCGACGTGTAAATTATGTGAGTAGTGGTTGTTATTTGTTATTTGTTGTAGTTGGTTTTATTAATATTACTAAGTTTTTGTGAACACTGCATTGTTGTTGTTTATATGGTTTGTTATTGTAATTCAATACGAGAACCAACAGCAGTCTGGCTAGTGATTCTTTTTTTTTAACCACCATAGCTGTTGTTACAAGTGAGGTAGCTCTGGTTGTTATTATTGTTGTTGTCGTCATTGCAGTTGTCGTCGTTGGCACTTTCCGTTGACACTTCATTGGCGCGCGAGTTAATTAAACGGCACTGCTGATTGGAACGTTTTCATGGCGTGCACACGCTGACTGCCGCAGCGGCGTACATTCGCGCCCCCATCCGCTGCCCTCTCATTCGTTCATCACTTTCTTTTACTGCTTGGTGTGCGCATCGCTACTTGGTTGGTTGGTCGCTTATTTATTCAGTGTGGCAGCTACTGGTGTGAGACCACCAGCCGTGCGCTAGCTTCGCTTACACAGCAACAGCAACAACAGCAGCAATGAGAGAGCGACAAAAAATGGTTGCTTAATGCAATGTATGTGCTTGTACGTGTGTATATTTAGCTTCTGGTGCGTTTCGTTGTTTGGCTGTGAAATAAGTTGTGCAGCAAAGTGTTGAATGTAATGCATTTTTTCATTTGCCTCACTTTTTTGCCGAGTTTACACCAGATTTGCACAATTCTCAGGCATTTTAATGATTCGTGTCACTTCCATGGAAAACAAATAAATTCTACCACGCACCCATACATACTTGAGTACTTACGTTTACATATTTACATTGTCTGTTATGGGTGTGGCAGTAGTGTACGACGCTGTGCATTTTTTCCAAGATAAAATTAAAATTCATATTTATTAATTTTTTCTATCTGCAAAGAATTCAATGGTTAATATTAGGGGTATAAGTCCCGGGATCCCAAGAATCCCGTATTATCGGGGGATCTCGCGGGATTGTTTGACAAGAATCCCGAGAAAATTCATTAATATTTTTAAGTAAACTGTATGAAAAATTTGGATTTCCCAAAGCCGAAATTTCGGGATTTAATGTATCATACAGGGTTTGATTGAAAAGTAATGAGCCTTCCCGCGCGGAGCGTCTGCCAAGCGATCAAGTGAATTGGCTGGTGGGGGAAAATGATCGCTGGACCTTCCCCTTCCACTAGAAACCGGTCCCAGTTCGCTGGCAACAGCGGTACTGTCAACATCGCTCCGCGCGTGAAAGCTCTTTTAAAAGTGTGTTAGGATTTTGTAGTAGCGAAAATGCAGCGATCGTTGAAGCAACGTTACTCCAGGAAGCACTGTGAAAGTAATTGATTAAAAAAGATTTCGAATAAAACCTTATAGAACTGGCATTATTGATATTAATGCAAACTAAAGAATTTTTCGTTTCTAATGGGCAAAAAATTGTATAACAACGACGGAAGAAGCCTGGCTGACATGTTGTTCATATACTCGTATCTACAAAGACTTGTGGACTCTTTGCCGCCATTACAAAAGCGTTTGATATGGTTGATAGAGAAACACTTTTAAATAAGCAGCTTCGAGCTAGGTACTCTGGTTTTATACATAATTGGTTTATATCCTATCTAACTAAGAAACCACAAAAAGTAAAAGTGGTACAGCAGCTAACAGTTTATTTATCTACGCGTACCTCAGAGCTTGTTGCAATATTATTCCTAGTATACATAAACTCAATTTTTCTTCTTCCATTAAAAGGTAAAGTAGCAGTTGATCTAGTCATTGCATATAGTACCATACACTCTAAGTTCTCTTTTTGTGCGGACTATTTTTATACGATTTTCAAATTGTGCGTTTTGTATTTCATCCAAAAATTTCCTAGACAAAGATATATATAGACTTGTTTAGGAAGCCTGCGTATAGACAGTATCAAAAAATGGTGGACCGTTCAAAGCGCACATCATTTGTTCCACTGATATATAACGTTTATTGATGTAAAGGACAGCTAGATCTACCTAAACTTACACATCCAGATGTCAGTGATTAGATTTTAGAGTGAGCTTTTGAAATTCGGGGACTCCCATTGTACGTGATACCATCGATAAGTTGCTATTACATCATTCAGAGATTCATATTGAACCAGTAACTTGCAATTGTTTTGAAATTAAATTTTATTTTGGCAGTGTTTTGTTCATTGTTATAATAAGTAGCGGCTTAAATTTTGTTGATTTCAAATTGCAGTAATAAGCAGCAAATTTTAATTTTTGGATTAAAACGTTTAAAGTGAGTGTCGTAAAGTTTCAATTTTCATTAGAAAAGGTTTTTGCCTTCTCAATATCATAAGTCTAAGTTTTTCTTTTTTTTTTCTAAGATTTTATTTGGCCTAACATCACATACAATCAATTTCGTTTTAAACGAAAATTGCCATTTTAAATAGCTTAGCAGAAGCAAAATAATCTACGACGATTGGAAAACAAGGCATGTAGTATTAGAAAGAACAGAAAGAGCTCTCAAAATTTGGATTGAAGTACTAATTCAAAGAAGAATTCCTGTAAGTGGTCGACTCATAAAAACGATGAAACAGTAAGAGTTATCACCTTCCACTTCCCAAGTTCTTGAATTTTCAGCTAGCAAAGGACGACTCACCGGGGTTTTAAAAAGAGCTGCACTTCATGATAACAATATTGTAGGGGAGACTGCCGCAGCAGATGAAGGAGCAGCAAAAAAAAAATCCACAGGAGCTTTCGAAAATTATTGAAGATAGCGGCTATTGCGCGGATCAAATATTTAATGCTAATGTGGTAGAATTGTATTAGAAAAAAATACCTAACCGTACTGACATCCCAAAGGATGAGAGAACTGCAAGTGTACATAAAGCAAGTAAAGATCGAGTGACATTATTACTTTCCAACAATGCATCTGGAGATCGGATGTTGAAACCACCCATACCACATCTATGTATATCTTAAACCACCTGCTCTAAAAGGCAAAGATTTGAAACAACCGCCAGTGCATTGGATGGCTAACCGGAAAGCCGGGTGGCAACGCCTATTTTCATAGAATGGTTGGCCTATATGAAAGAAAAATCTCTCAAAAATCTCTCAAATATTAAAATTGTATTAATTATTGGCAATGCACCAGTCCATCCACAGTTAGAATATCCAAATGTTCAGGTAAAATTTCTTCCGTCCAATACACCAAGCCTTATTCAGTCATTAGATTAAGGCATAATTGGAACTTTTAAAAAATATGATATTAAGCGAACTTACCAATTCAACTTGAGTAAACTATATTAGAAGAACTCATTTTCTTATTTCTTCCGATGAAATAAGGCCAACTACTTTAACTTTTGCGTTGCCACCCAAAAAAATCTAGATACTTTGCCACCCTTGTACCCGGGTACCCCGACGACAATTTTTTGGGTATAAGTCCTTTATATCCCGAAATGGTTGTATAGTTCGATAAATATTGATTTATTTATGTTGAAAGAACATATTTCTAACTGAATACATCAATAATATTATATACAGCAACTTTCGTACTCCTATATCAGGTATAAAACACAGGCAGCTGCACCCTAAATTTCTCGTTTTTGTGAAGGGCAGGTGGATTGAACTTGAAAGGTAAGCGAAAAGGTCGATCTTCCTAACCTTTTATATCTGAGGTACGTTCAAGAACACTTTTGAATACATTTATTTTTTATTTAGATTGAGTGAAGGTGAAAAAGTTGCGTATTTGAAACAGCTACTAGGCGAGGACGATGGTGATAGTTCGGATCCTTCGAAAAAGTGAAGACGACGAGTGGCTTCCAAGCGACAATAGAACGCATAATGAAGAAAGTGCAAATGTCGACGAGGAACAACAGCAACAAGAAGAAGAAGACGCAGAATCTTTTGCGCCAGCTTTCAGAAGAGTTAGCTATGCCGGTGACTCAAGAGTGAGCTTCCAACCAGCAGGTTATACGAAACCACGCAACGAGGCTTACAGTCGAAAGTTACTTCGAAAAACCAGAGGTGGTGGTAGTACCTGCTGACAACCAACGTCGAGATGTCACTGGCAGAAACGTTGTACCTGGCTCATGCTACATTTACAACGAGCCGCCCATTCGTAAGCGAAGAAACTCAAGGAAGTGTTGTGCCAAGTGCGAGCAGCCCGTTTGTGATGAGCACTCAGTAAAGATCAATAAATGTTTACATTGCGATCAGTAATTTTGAATTACGCTTATGATTAATCATTAAGATTTAATTATTTAAATGCATTTCTCTATTTGTTACTTTTATTCTTTACTTTTATTAATTTTTCACGTATTATTGACTGTGCAAATAGTACAATCTTAAAGTTTTATTACTAATTACATTGTCAGAAGAGAAAGAGTTACACAGAACAAGAATGTTTGTGAAAATCCATCGGCTTTACCGCAAATATCCATTATTGGGACATTCTCTTCTGATGACGAAGGTGATTTGGAACCACTTCACAAACGGTGCAAACCATCATCAGATGGCTATGAAGATTAAAAATGTATTTATGTTTTGAGTGTGTGAATTACAAGCGATTACTATGCTGCGTTTGCGTAAACCGCTTTGTGCTGCTGATGAAATTCATCAGATTTTTAATGTCAGCGCCAGCTACTCGTATATCAGCAGGCGTAGCAAAGAAATAAGAGCCAAGATGCCTTGATCTTAGCTCCGCCAGAGCATGGCAGCTAAGGAGAAGGTGCTGAGATAATTTCATTTCATTCTCTTACATCCAGCGCAAAAAGGATTCGAAGTAATTCCAAGCCTCACATTCGCACTCCTCGCGCATAGTGACCTGTGAGAAATCCCACGAGATTCGAGAGCTGATATTTTGTCAACCTCAGAAGCTCGCCTGAGCGCCCCCGGTCCACACGTGGCCAGTGGGATTTCGCGACCTTACAAGTTTGTGTACTTGCCCAACGCTCGCTGAGTTGGCGCGATGCCCATCTTTCCAGGAGCAGACCGCAAGTAGTCAGAGGGAGCTCAATTCCCTGGCCAGCTCATCCATCTCACAGTTTCCCGCAATGTCGCTGTGACCAGGAACCCAGATGAGGCTTATGTCAAAGAGTTCGGACGCAGTTGAAAGGGAGGTCAAGCATAGGAGGAACAATCAAATCTATCAAAGCCACAAGGGGTTGTCCCCAGGGAGGGCAATAAAATAAAATGAATTAGGCTTGAATATAAGTTTATTTTAAGCTTTTATATGCATTTCTTTCAGATATTCGAAGTAATTTATTAAGCAGCCTATTTCTCTTAATTTCTGCAAACTTTTTTATGCGCTTTTAAGTTAATTTTAACTTGTTTGGTTTGTTTTTTCATGGCAATTAAAGTATTTTTTAATGCAAATTTTTTATATGCGCTTTTCTGTAGAACGTATCCACCGCATAAAACGAGACCTTAGAGTACTTCGAACTGATATGTAACGCTAACCATGATGCACACTTGCTGAGTACTTGGTTTGCTTTACACAAACTGCTTGTTGGTAGTAAAAACAAACCTGTGTATTTTACCTATGTTGGCAATGAGTCTCCAAGTATTCATATTATATTTCATTCCTCAGTTCTATTTGCCACCTTTTTGTCCATTCTAATCGTGTTGTTCACCGGGAAGCACTACTCTCTCAGTTGACAGACCCAGCCGTTATAAATCTGTCAGATTACCAGCATAAAGGCGTTTGCCGATTTTCTCTGGCTAGTTCATTGTCGATCTTATTGCCACCGATTCCGCAATGGTCAGGTATCCAGCCCAGCATAATTGTTATGTTTCCTACCACAAGCTGAAGGGTATCGGTTTCATGGCTGCTTTGATAGCTAATCAGGAAACTTTCAATGCACTTTTCGAATTCATCGACACTTTTTCTGGCACAAGTAAAGTTTGGTACGATATTCAAAGCACTCCCTTATCCATGTTTTATTTTATGTAACAGGTTGTGATTGAAGATACACAATTTTCGATTTAGAAGTCTAACTTTGAACTTCGTTCCGATGCAGATTTACCTAGTTATAGAGTCACAAATCCTTTCCAATTCAGAGTTCTTCTCCTAATGCTTTTTCCATAAAATAAAAAAAAACTCCTCCAAATAATCTTAATTACAGCTCATTCGAGAGTGGGAAAAGAAATGAGTTAAATTAAAATATTTTGTACATTATTTAAATTAAATATTTAATTAGTATGTAACCCCCGAAAATCGGGTGGGCTTTTTCCCCACGGAAAGTAAACAGCATATGTGACGCTTTTATATATTAAAAGTTATGATGATTAGAAAAGTGTATATTTTTATTCATATGTAATATGTAAGAACTTATGCATATACCATTTTTAAAATTTTTTTCAGTTAAATCAGTAATTTTATTTTTTAATTACTTCATCTTGCCCTTCGCCGTGTCCTATGCGGAAAAGAAAATTACAATAGTCGGGTTCTTGACTATGCATATTGATTGTGAGCTTAAATGATTTAAAAAATTTCCACAAAGAGCAACGCTTTAAACAATTACCAACTATGCCAGTTCGCGTACTTCTCGGTACCACAGGCAAAACTTGCCTAAAGTCTCCACCCAGAATAATAATAGGACTATGAATAAGTTCCTTGCGGTTTTACAACAGATGGCGTAACTTGATTATTATTCCATCGATCCACATTTCCAAACATTCATTGGAGAGCTACTGTCGTAAGGCACAAACGTCAGTATAAGTTTTTTATTTGAAGCGTAAACAACAATATTTTTACCACACTTGAAAATGTCGAATTTCGTGCCAAATAATGTGTTTTTGCGGGGAATTCTTCTTCATTATTTTAATATGAAGAAAAAAGCAGCCGAAAGTCATCGTATCTTGGTGGAAGTTTATGGTGAGCATGCTCTAGCTGAGCGAACGTGCCAGAAGTGGTTTGCACGCTTTAAAAGTGGTGATTTTGGCTTGGAAGACGAAGAACGCGAGGGTGCGCCGCCAAAGTTCATGGATACCGAATTGGAGGAATTGCTCGATCAAGATCCGGCTCAAACGCAAGAAGAGGTTGCAAAAACTTTGGGAGTTGATCAATCAACCATTTCCAAACGTTTAAAAGCCATGGGAATGATCCGAAAGGTAGGCCATTGGGTGCCGTATGAATTGAAGCCAAGAGACGTTGAACGCCGTTTTATGGCATGCGAACAACAGCTTCAACGGCACAAAAGAAAGGGTTTTTTGCATCGAATTGTGACTGGCGATGAAAAGTGGGTCCATTACGACAATCCAAAACGTCGGGCAACGTATGGATACCCTGGCCATGCTTCAACATCGACGTCGGCGCAGAATATTCATGGCCTGAAGGTTATGCTGTGTATCTGGTGGGACCAGCTGGGTGTTGTGTATTATGAGCTACTGAAACCGAATGAAACGATTACGGGGGATGTCTACCGACGACAATTGATGCGTTTGAGCCGAGCACTGCGAGAAAAACGGCCGCAATACGCCGATAGACACGACAAAGTTATTTTGCAACATGACAATGCTCGGCCACATGTTGCACAAGTGGTCAAAACATACTTAGAAACGCTCAAATGGGATGTCCTACCCCACCCGCCGTATAGTCCAGACCTTGCGCCATCCGATTACTATCTCTTCCGATCGATGCAACATGGCCTGGCTGACCAGCACTTCCGTAATTACGATGAAGTCAAAAAATGGATCGATTCGTGGATTGCGGCAAAACCGACCGAATTTTTCACAAAGGGAATCCGTGAATTGCCAGAAAGATGGGAAAAAGTAGTAGCAAGCGATGGACAATACTTTGAATATTAAATTTGTAACCATTTTACGTCAATAAAGTTTCAAATTTCGAAAAAAAACCGCACGAACTTAACCATAGTCCTATTAATTTTCCCACCAAAAGGCGTCTTATTTTGGTAAATATCGCGCAAAAGACGATCTAAACACAACAGAGCTCTGCTAGGTACCATGCTAGCTTCATCCCAAATAAAAGCTTTTACTGCCTTTAATGCCTGACCAGCTTTAGTGTTTGGTTTTACCAAAGAAACTGACGATTCAGTCAACGGTATGGGAAATTTAAAAACGCTGTGAGCAGTTCGCCCGCCTGGCAACAAAATTGAAGCTATACCTGTCCAAGCTACGGTAATCACTGTTTCTCCAATACCACGAATATAGTGAGTAAGAGTTTTATATAGAAATGTTTTTCCAGAGCCACCAGGTCCATCAATAAAAACAGCTTTAACAGATATGCCCTCATCATTTAACATTGTACATACTTCGTCAAAAATGTGTTTTTGTTCTCGATTAAGCTGATCTTTTAATGTTTGTGCGCATATCAAATCCACTTCAATGTCAGTTGGTCGTCCTCTAGGCATATTTTAAAATTAAATATGGATGTACTTTTTTCTTAAAATAAATTCTATTTTGCGTCTGTCCAAAACTCTTTCTAATTTGCACTGTTACCGTAGTTTTAAGTGAATTGACAAATTTCAAGTCAATTGTCAATTCATACCAATTATTGCCATCACAACCAAATTTTGAAAAAAATTCGCAGCACCCGTTGGGACTATGTTCATGAATACATATTTATTAGTAAAGAGAACAAAACAAAACAATTATTGAAAACACAAATGTATACAATGCTGTGTGTCATCGCGCTTTGCATAGTCATCGCTGTTATCAATATGAAAATTTTGATAACTTTACACGCAAATATTTCATGAACAAATTAACCAATTTTAATTTTTATAATTTTCCGGAAATATGCTCATCTAAACCTTTCTTTTGATATATATTTCATATCTGTACGTGTTGTAGTTTAGTCAGAATAAGCGCCATGTTTTAAAATAATACTATAGATGAATTAAAAATTAAATTAATAATACTAAAATAAGACTATATAAGTAACTAAATATGAGACTATATAAGTATACTCATAAACTACACACTATCGAAGTTCGACCACACCTATTGAAAACCCCATTATCGCAAATGTATACTTACAGACCTTGCAACTAAGCCGCTTGTGAAGAAAAAAATCTAAATAATTTTCAATAAATTTATTTCACATTAATTTAAATTAATTTTATTAGGGAATGCATTCACAAAATTAAGCACAAACGAAGCGCGAAACTACACAATTATTGTTTAAACTATGGAATGCCCATTAATTTCAATACTATCTTAAAGATATACAATTGCCTTCACTTACACTTTTAATTCAATTAATTACAGTGCGACTTTCATATAAATAAATCAATAATCCATTTTAATAAATACTTTTCTCATTGTTCGAATTACATTTTCCTACTTAGTTCACCACTTCCACATTATCGTTGCAATCGTCGGTGACCAGCGTTTCTGTCTGCTGGCTTCGCGTCTCATCACAGCTATCATCGCAGCAGCTACTCCGACTACTGCCACTCGAACTGATGCTACTGCCACTTGATTCGTCCTCTTTGCGCGGACTTTTAGCATGTAAACGCAATCGCTTCTCGGGCTTTTTTAAAAGCTCCTCAATGGAGTAGGGATTGCGTTTGCGACAGTTGGTGGCTTTACTGTGAGTCGACTCTCTGCCGCTCAACGAACCCGTGGTAGGTGCGGCATTTAGCGAAGTCGCCGGCGAAGATTTGCCCGAATCACAATCGCTAAGCGCGTCGCCGGCGCTGTGTGCTACCAAATCAATAGTGCCTTCAGTACTCAGCATGCTGCCCATGCCACTGCTGCTACTACCACTACCGCCGGCATGGAAATACGCTGGACACTGAGCTTGCGCATAGGGTAAGAACTGGTTGGCGGTTTGCGCAGAATGCTGCGTCGAATAATACAGGAGCGAGGGATGCCAGAGCCAATGTTTGTGCAATGCCGTGTAGCTGAGATCCTGTGCGCTGAGATGGCCCGACACCGCTGAGGAAACGGTAGCCGAGAGTTGCGCCAGTGCTGAGTTGTTACCACCAGTGGCGGTCAGGGCTGCCATATGCGCCACGGTGGGATGTTTCGGTGCGGGTTTGATGGGCATATCGCCGACGGTGCACGCAGAAGTGGCGGATGTCGACAAGAGACGCAGTTCATGCGATGCTGCAGTGGCATTCACCTTGGCGTTCTCATTGGCTGCAACAGCCGCAGCGGCGGCGGCAGCGGCAGCTGCTGCAGAGTTGTAGCGGAATTGTGCGGGCAAGCTGAGGGCATGCGGTGCAGCAACATGTGGATGTGTGGCGGCGAGATGTGTGGAAGCATGGGCATGGTGTGCTGACGTCAGCGGCGGCAGAGATGTGCGGTGCATGAGTGTTGTTGTGGCAAGGCCGGCACCCTCAGGGCCTGGTTGACAGCCGGCGGTGGTGTTACTGCTGCCAGCAGCAGCGGCGGCGGCGGCGCTGTTCGCATAAATGTGTGCCTGCGTGGCGTACGCGGCAGTTGACATTTGCTGTGCGGCTGCAGCGGCGGCAGCAGCATTTTGCTGACTCGACGTCATCTCATCAGTCCACAGACCACTGTTGCGCAGAATGCGGTTGATGGAGCTGATCGAGGGCACCGAAGATGGGTCGCAGATGCGTTGCTGTTGGAGCTGTTCCCGAATTTCCCAAGCAAACATGCCGCTGTTCTCCTCTTTCAGACGAATGATCTTCTTGACAACGGTGGGTGTGGCCACTTGCTGAAAATAGATTAAGAACAAAGAGATGATATGTAGAAGTTGTGTGTGAAGATTGCAAGAAGTAGGATGAGGTTATGCGAAGGGGAGCCGCCTGTGTTTTTTATGCAAAAAATGTGCAATTAAATACCGTGAAATTTAATTGTGTCTACGGCACTTGTAAATTGTTAAATGCATGTGCAACACGCAGTGCGCTGCATGCAACTCACGCTAAATTATGTAGAATTGCTTTTGAAATCCACCGCCGACATAGGATTTCCGTATCGAGCGCGCAACAAAAGTCAAGCGCCGGGTCGGGCCCGCCTCAAACGAGTTTATGAAGAATAGCAACGGAAGTGGCGCAAATATTTGCAAATCAACGTTATTTCGCACACTAAACACATCACACATACGCATGGTAGAGCTTATTATAGAATATGAAATACTGCAAAATTGCTCTAGAGTTTTATTTTAGTTTGCTACCCCAACAATCAGCACCCTGGCTACTTGTCCATTACGTGTCACAAGGCAATTCATTAAAAATTCATCAACGCGCTTACCTCAGTGCAACTCCACGCCAGTACAAAACCACAACCGCCCCTGAACGCCTCCTGACACTTGTCTACTATATCTCGCCAGGCTGACTGTTATAGTTCCCCATTGAAATTATAGGCAACACTGTCCGCATTGTTGGCGATGCTTATCTGCACCTGAACACGCTAGTCGAGTGCCCTTTTTTGGTGGTAGTTATGCACGTGTGCTTACTTGTATTATAACCCAATACGATGCAACAACAATGCATTCATCATCAACTTTCAATTGAGGTGTTAAACGCGCATTTTGTTCAATTATTATTTCGAGGGCGGAGTGGAGTAGCGGCGCAAAGCAAATAAGAAATCGGCGGGTAAATATTGAATGTGCTACTGTGGCGGTGATTTCTCTGCAAATTTGACTATTCAACTGCGTATGCACAAATATACATATATGTGAGTAAAGGTGTAATTAATGGGGCTACAAAACCAAAGTTTACCAAAGCGTTTTCTTTATTGAATTCTAATAGCTTTTGTGTGAATCCCAGTTGTACACTGTAATACTCAATTCCTTTCGTTGCGCTTTTAATTAGGGTAGCAGACACATTTTATGATTGATCAGATACCCTTAATTCATGCTTTACCAAACATGCAGGTCGGCAATAAAAATATGCGGCCGCCGTAGACGAATGGGTTGGTGCGTGACTACCATTCAGAAGTCCGTAGGTTCGAGTCTCCATGCACGAAACACCAAAATTATACAAAATATTTGTTTTAACAGCGGTTGCCCCTCGGCAGACAATGACAAACCTCCGAGTGTATTTCTGCCATGAAAAATCTCCTCATAAAGAATATCTGTCATTCGTAGGCGGCGTAAAACTGTAAGTTCATTTGTGGAACAAAATCAAGACGCACACCATAAATAGGAGGCGAAGCTCAGTCAATATAGTATAATATATGAATGCATGAGGAATACAACTTAACTGGGCGAACATGGAAGGTAACTGTCAACCGAAGGTTTCTTATCTGATGAATTTTACGCGTAAGTTTTTTTCCATTGCCGGTTGTGTAAAGAGAGCATGAAAAAGCAGGGTATACGAGTATAACGCATCTTTTGGGGTCTCTTGCCAGACTTCTTTCTTTATAGACCCCTATGTCTTATTAATCTTATTATTATTGTTCTTAAGAGGGGATTTAGCACTGCGATCTAGGAGATCTATTGTATCCTTTTCAAGGATTCAGTCCGAATTCCCTTTAATTCATTTTCTGTTAAAATATGTTTATTCAGGTATTAGTCTTGCTTATGCACCAGTGCTGAGCATTGATAAATTACCGCAATTGGCTCTTCACTGTCTTTACAACACTTCCCGAACAAGAGAAGAGAAATTACCATTTCCTAAGCAACAAAATGGCTCTGGTCCTATAATTGGAGAAGTTGCCTCATTTCTGGCTTACTTATGGCTTATAGCCATTTCACAGTACGATTTCCCATAATAATTTTTTTTTTACTTCAAAGATATTTTCATATCTCGAAACATAATTACTCAAATTATTAGGGTGGCAAAATGTCCAAATATTTATATATTGAATTTTGGCGCAACCCTGTTCGATGCGTATTGCGGCAAAAATTTTAAGTGTAACACATTTTACTGAAACTACATATAATACAGCCTCATTCATAACTCGAACCAATCTGGAACGATTTACGTGCAGTTTTAACTGTTGTTAACAGCTACATTCTGTACGGAAGTAAAAATACGTAGATTCTTTTTCAATATTTTTTTAATTTTTGGATGATTATATTTTCTGTAAATTTAAATTTGTTTTCAAAGCGCCGTTTTGTATACAAAACTTCTTCATATTTGTATATAATTAAAAAAAAAAATGTATTCCCCGTGAATTTAAAATTGCTGGTGCATTTGGTCCAGAAGCGCGTCCTTAAAAAAGGCTTCGTCGATGGTTAACTGTTTTCGCAGCCGCTATTTTTGTATTGTAATTGGAATAAAAAAATACATATTCAATTAATGGGCCGTCTAATAACCGGCCTTTCTTAGAATTTTGGTTCATTTCATTGTTCCGCTCAAAAAGTTCACCTAAAGGAGCACTCACAATTTCAACCAATTCGTTATAAGGTGGCTAACTGGTGGATATTCAGCATAATTTTTTAAGAACTAATTGGACTAACAAGAGAGCTATAACTAAATTTCAAATGCTAAATTTCGAACATTTTCAGTTAACACTATGGATCTCGTCTCTCACATCCTCAGGCGATGTAACTAGAATATTCTTAATTATTTTATGTTACAATGTTAAAAACGATTTTTATTACCACCTACTCAGTTATCTAAAAAATTTCGCTTGCATTTACTATACGGACATTTGGCGATATACGAGTTTATGAAAAAATCAGCGAATTACCTCATCACACTACGTAATCAGTTAATAATCCACTGCATAATTAAGCGAGGGTAAATCTTTGACAAAGTCACTCACAACTGCATACATACATTGTTGCCATTATAGGTCGCGGTTGCTCCGTTCTCATTGTACGCACTCGTATGTAGTAGTTCACTGCGGCCTTTGGCGTTGCCAAGTACATATAATTATTAGTTTATCAGAGCGTTGTCAGATTACAGGTAGCAAAACAGTAGCTAAGTGCGAGTGACACGATCATAAATGGTGCGCTTCGTGGAGATTACGCCTGTCATAATTTACACACTCGCCGAGCACAAGTGTGTGTGCGTGTGCAGTGGTGCAGTGGTGTATTATTTGTTTATTGTTGTTTGAACCGCGTAAGCGTACTTGAAGCGGGCGTGTGAACTGAAACGCTCAAGCGCAGCTGGTGAACAGGATTCGCCTGCTAATTGCAGAACGTTATCGCGTTTAATAAACGAGATTGATTTGTAACAGTTATGGAGTACATGAAAAACAAAACAAAACAAAAAAACAGTTTATGATGGTAGTAGTGGTTATACGCTTGGCTGGCGGTGGTCGAGGATGGAGGCGACACTATTTTGGTAGGATGGGTGTAGGTGTGCCTATGACGCGCGCAACTAACACTTGAGCGCTCACGGCGTAGAATCTCCGCGCTTTATGGCAGCTACTAAATGTTCGACATTCTAAATACATGCGTTTGAATATCGATATGTGTGTGTGTGGTATGCCATGTCAATGCGTTCAAATGTAAATAAATATAAAATACTTTGCACATTAACTTGTCCGTGGAGTGATTTGTAAGTGTTGTCATCCCAGTCAGGTAACAACATTTATCAGCACTCGACAGGCAGCCACTAAAATTTCGAATCAATATTTGCGTCGGGCTAATGAAAATGCAGGTGGGTCAAATATACATGAATGTATGTTTCAATGAATGCGTGAGTGTGTGATTGTGCGTGATGATATGTAATGAATGAATTTTCCATGAAATTTTTCAACAATTTGGTGCTTACCTTGGTTTTGCTGCCACCAATCGATCCCGGTCGTATAGAACCAGTCTCATAGAAGCGCGTCAATATTTTCGAAACACAACCTGTTCACAGAGATTAAGTAACAAAAAGAAAGTAAGAATAAGTATTTTTTAGAATATTCGGTATTCTTTTTATATATATTATAATTTTAATTGAAATCGCTTAGCTAATAAATAACACTAGAAAATATTAATTTTTAACTTGAACTGTATTATTCCTTTCTTGTTTAGTTCGATCCCAACACCATTAAATTCATTAAAAAAATTGTATTTCATGGAGCTAAATGCCCAATTTCTCAGTTAAGCGGTGCATTAAGCATGGTGTTTGCAGTTAAGCATGGTGTTTGCAACCAGTTCTTGATAGACCTAATTTGGTTCTTAATCCGCCAAGGAAGTGAAAAAAACAAAGCTGTCAATGAGATAGCCAGAGAGGGTGCCCTAATTACCCCAAACGAGGAAAACAACTCATCCTCGTTAAGTTTGATAAGCAATAGTATTTACCTCTAGCATCTTCAATGGTAAAGTCATTAATTTTTCAACAACCTTTGAATTCTAGACTCATTTGGATGATGATTTCCACACAAAACAACACGAGTTTTTAGACATATAGTTCTTAAAGATCGACCATTTTCATAATAAACTCCAATAATGTGATATTCTACATCTGTCTACCTGACAAAAGTTATATAAAAGAAGTACCGTCTAGGAATTATCGACTACTGACACCTTAAGCGTCCTTTTGAAAGACTTTTTACAATCAATCACTGAGCTAACAAAATCCACACCTGAGGTCGCGTAGCTGGGCTCGAATAGAATGGCTATTGAAAAGATGTAGGGATAAAAAAGAAGATGTGACAGTCCAGCATGCGTTATTTATTTATTTACTCTTGGTAAATCTGGAAAGAAGAAGAAGAATCAACATGATTTCTTACTGACTATACAACATAAATACTATACCTAGCCAATAAGAGTTCATATTTTTATATTTAAGTACCTATTCGAAAATTTGCTTAGAAAATGAAAAGCAAAAGCAAGAGAATTGGAAATTTTATTAAATTCTTGAGTCTTCTATCTTTCGGGGCATAAATCGTTCCAACCCACACCAGAAAGAATAAATCATTGCTCAGCAGTTTTTTTGTGAAATGTAAAAATAAATGGGCTCTAAAAACAGAGTACAGTCAATTAAACCACTTCTGATATCAAAGACAAAGCAGTGTGAATGAATGTTCATTCTATTGCATGAAAATTTCAAATTGAGTAAGACACATCTTGCATCTAACGAAGGAATCGGATCAACAAAATTAAGCGAAGAAAGAAAATGCTCTTGAATTTGTTCAAGTTGATTAATGTGGCCATATATATAGATTGTACAAGTGAGGCAAATATTATAGTAACTTTAGCAAATATGGATCCGTAAAATCTGAACCAAAGCACCAGATGAAGGCAAGTATAGACTATGATTTGGAAATTATTTACTATCAATGTCTGAGAAATAAGAGGTTTTAAAAAAAAGTTACACCAAAAACAGACTTAGACCCAGCTGCAACTTTATTGAAATCTGATTAGAGCTTACACGAGTCAGAAAGTCTTGAAATTGATTTAAAAAACTTCAAATCACCTGCATATAAAAGAGGTTTCAAAAAATTTTAAGCATTCAGATACATCATTATTATAGATGATGATAAGCAATGGACCGGGAATATTGCCTGATGGATACCAGAAGAGTCATCGAAAGTATCGGGTGTTTTTTTGAAAGGCTGAGAACTTAACATATATTGTTGGACTGAATTTTTTTTTATAAGGTGGTCGATAATTTCATTTCATTAATATTTTGAATATGATATCAGGCACATATTCGCTGCGGCTACGAGTTATATGGTCCACTTATTTTTTTTCTAAGTAAATCTCCACAATTTGGAAGCGTTGTTCTGGCGTTTAATGATTCATGATGACTTGCCAAACCTTAGTGAACAGAAATGTCAGCACAGTTAGCCGTTCTCAACCGTCAACCTATAGTTACTGATATCATAGTTCTCATGCAGCTAAAAAACAGCCGATATATATTGCTACCCACTTTCCATTGCTATATTAATATATGTTAAGATCCTCATACACTTAAATATAATTAGACCAGAATTTAAACAATCCCATCTACTTACCATGCGAGACCAGTAATTGCCGCGATATGTCGCACGGACGAACACCGCAAAGTGCCAACTCGACAATGCGGCGGCGCACACAGTCAGGCAATGGCCGGCCATTGACAAAAACGCCACCCAGTTGGTTAACGCCAGCCTGACCTGTGAAGATAAAATAAAATAACAAAGAGATGAAAGTTAGAAAAAACCAACAAATCTACACACAATATATACATTTACATATATCTACATATACTTGTACATACTAGCTTTAAAATATTACTTGAAATCTATCCATCAAAAAACGAAAAACTAATTTTGTTTAAAAAACGTGGAAAGTGTTGAATTGCACTTTTTTTTTTTTTCTGAATATTGCGACGCACAGCATTTTGACTAAATGAAGAACGGTGGGGAAAAGTCAAAATTAATCAAAAATCACTTAGCTTTTTCTGTAGTACATAGCGAATAGCCATTAAAATGAAGTTTAGATGTTTCAAACAGTTTTGGCGTATGAATATCTTCATTGGCTATGGTTGGATAAAAAACCAAATATTACTTTTTGGTGTCCGCTTTCTACTAATATAAAGGGTGTTTTTTTAGAGGTTAGGTTTTCAAGATGAAATAAAACGTATATAATTTAATGTTATGGCCAAGAATTTAGCTTTATTATAAAGATAAGGGTTTGCCATTATGTTTTAAAAATGACTTCGGGCAAGTGGCCGCCGCGGCTGGCTCGAATAAATTCCAGCCGAGAGGCCCAATTTTCGACCACTTTTTGCAGCAATTGGGGCCGTATGTCAGCAATAACGCGCCGAATATTCTCTTCCAAGACGTCAATCGTCTCGGGCTTATCTGCGTAGACAAGCGACTTCACATCGCCCCACAAGAAATAGTCCAGCGGTGTTATATCGCACGATCTTGAAGGCCACGCCACAGGTCCACGGCGCGAGATAATGCGCTCACCAAAAGTTTCCTTCAATAAATCGATTGTTGCGTTGGCTGTATGGCATGTAGCGCCGTCTTGTTGGAACCAAAGGTCGTCCACATCAACATCGTCCAATTCAGGCACGAAAAAGTCATTAATCATGGCTCTATAGCGCTCTCCATTGACTGTAACATTATGGCCGGCTTCATTTTTAAAGAAATATGTACCAATGATTCCCTCTGCCCATAGATCACACCAAACAGTGACTTTTTGAGGATGTAACGGCGTCTCAGCAATGGCTTGTGGATTATGTTCACTCCAAATGCGACAATTTTGCTTATTGACATACCCATTCAACCAAAAGTGAGCTTCATCGCTGAACAAAATTTTCTTCGATGCGTCGCGCGAACCGAACCATTATTTTCGTAATAAATTTGCACGATTTGCAAACGTTGTTCAGGTGTAAGTCTATTTATTATGAAATGGCAAACCAAACTGAGCATAAATCAAGTGACAGCTATCAAAAAGACCATCTACGAAAAAAGTAGTGCCAACTTGAAAACCTAACCTCTAAAAAAACACCCTTTACTTATATACTCCGATAGAACGAAGCTTAGGAGTTGGACAAATACTTTGTTGTATTTATAGGTAGAATTTCAATTGATACTTTAAAGAAAACAGTCGTTTGCGAGTGGTCTGAACGATTCAGAAGAGATCGTGAGTCCACCAAACATCATTAAATCAAAAACTTATGAAAACATCATTAAAGTGGAAAAAAAGTTGATCAATAACCGCACATTTACCAACAGAGAGGTGGACTTGAGGACTTGAGTTTGCTTGTGAATCTATACATGGCGTGGTAGTTAATGATTTGGGTTTGCTGTAAAGTTTGTTCCAAAGGATCTGAATTTCAAACCAAAACAGACCCGACCCAACATTCATCGAAACCATCATTTGCAGACAAAACGTGGGTTTACGAGTGCGACACGTAATCCAGACATGTGCGAGTGAGTGAAGAAGCAAGACCCAAAAACCACGTCGTTTTCAATCAAAAACCTTGAAAACGATGCTCACAGTTTTTATGCATTACAACGGCATTGTACAACACGAATTTTCGCTTGAAGATCAGACAGCTAATAAGAATTATTATTTGCGCTTTAGGACATTTTACGTGAAGCAATTCGCGAAAAAAGAGAGGATTTGTGTGAAACCCACAACCGTCGCACAGTGCCATGGTTAACTCAGAATTTTCGAATAAGAACGAAACGAATAATATCCAAAAGCCTTTGAATTCACCTGATTTGGCTCCCTGCTTGATCGAGTCAAAAACAGACCACTACGGGAACGCGTTTTAACAGCCGAAAGGAAGTAATGTAAGAATCGAATACAACTCTGATGGCTATACCGAAAATATAGTTCCAGATATTTGTCGTGGGCTGGATCAAACACTGGCTGGTGCTCTGCAGTTGATAAGGAGTACATTGAAGCCGATAATATCACATTTGCGGAATCAACTTGTATTTTGAATTTTCTGAATATATTCCGGAAACTTTTTGATATATATAAATACCTTCACGTAAAAAATCCATGACACTCAAAGAATTTATTAGAGTTGAAAAAATATTACTTGGTATTGAATCCTCACTTCCAAACGCAGCTAAACTGATTATCGAAATAGCGAAATAGATTATTTGGAAATGTATCGGTGGCGGTGGAGAAGGTGGCGAGTAAATGACGTGCAAACGACTTTTACTTTTCTCTCCCCAAGGTAAACAGGTTAATCCTATCCACTGTCAATATAACTGTTTCGACCTACCCTTCATAGTCGAGCCGAAGCACTGTGCGACGTACCGAAAGTTGTAATTGATTATGGGTAATTTTTCACAAATTCACGTACCTGTGCGATTGCTTTGCGGTAGCGAACGAACGTCAGCGATAAGCTAATTTTTTTCATGCCAGATTAAGGAAGTGATTGCGCAAGCGATAAGCAATAGAAAAAAATTGTGTAAGCACGATAGTAAATTTGTATATAAAAAAAAAAATGAGAAAAATAAATTACAGATTGTTTACGTAGATAAAACACGCACTGGCAATAATGCGCCGAGAGCAGCTAATAACGCTTTATGTTGATAACCTCTTAAATACCAACTAATTTTTAAATAATTACCCACTGATTTGGAAACTGATAAATCAATTAACGATATTGTCGCCGTGACAATAATAATAATTTTCCGTAGGAAAATAATCGTTCTAACCGTTATTTAAATGAATATAAAATATGGCAATAGTTTGAAATGTGTTGCGATAAAAATCTGACATTTCGACTCTGACACAGTAGCGGTAGCACGAGTTCACAATGCTGGGGCAGTTACAGTAAAACCGGGAGCAATGGCATGCCGCTTGAAAAAACTGGGAAAGCGCGTTAATTGCGAACGATTCATGACTCGTGTCATATGTCACGTCATACTTATCAGCGAATTATCAAAATTTCATTGCCAGCAGAAACTTTCTACTTTAAATTGTACTGGCTTATATTTTTTATGTTTATTTTCAAGTTATTTTGTAAATACTACTAGGAATCAAGAAATTTCATTTCGAATTGATACTATTTTTTTCTTATGCAATTTGAATTTTAAACTAAAAAAGCCAATGAAAAACAATTTTATTGATAAGATTTTTTCCTTGAAACTTTTGACTTCTTTGGATAAGCAAACAAATTAATACAAATACAATACCTACATTTGAAGGTGCCCTTAACTGTTTAATCTACAGGAATAATAATATCCTTTAATCCCTTCTTGAAACACTTCTCTCCCCAGCGCTTTTTCAAAGCGCGATTCGCAGAAGCTTCACAGATTTTGTTTTAAGTTTTTCTTAAAAAACTATTTTTTTTTGTTTTGCAAAAAATGCTTATAAGTTGAAGTAGGCCAAAAAGGGTTGGGTACGTAATGCTGTATGATACAATATTCTGTTTACAAAATGCTGTATACGAAATTCTGTATTTCAAAATTCTGTAAAAAATATTCTGTATTGCCGAAATGCTGTATTGACGAAATTCTGTATTGACGAAATTTTGTATTGACAAAATTCTGTATTGACAAAATGCTGTAAGTGAATGATAAGAAATTCAACAAATTTTATAAAAAAGTGCGCACTTTTTTTCTTCAGTTTCGATAGAATCCACCGTATTTTTGCGTAGAATTCCTATTCGCGTGGGCGGCCTTCGGCCGCGCTTCAAAAAAATAACCCTCATCAGTCCGACTCCGGCTACGCAATCCACCGTATTTTTTCGAAGAACTCCTTTTTTCGTTGACTTTTGTCAACACAAAATTTTTTCAATACAGAATTTTGTCAATACAGAATTTTTTTAAGACAGTACAGAATTTTGTTTTTACAGAATTTTGTAAATACAGAATTCTGTAAATAAAGAATTTTGTGACTGCAGAATTTTGTTACGTTAATTTACAGTATTTCGTACGAAAAGAATTTTGATATACAGCATTTTGTAGGGATCCCGGCCAAAAACGCACGTTTTTCTTTTTCTTCATATAAAGTAAGTATTATGTGGAGTTTTCAAGCATGAATCACAAAACAAATTTTTTTTTGTGAATGTTCAAATTTATTTTCTTATGAATTTCATAAAGTTTTTATTAATTTCATTGCACTTTGAGCAGCGATGCAAAAAAAAGTACAAAACGACATTAAACGCAGGGCAGGAATGAATTCTACATGTTCCACTGATGCCAATATGTACAAGCAGTCCTTTTAACCCTCCCCCGTTTAGTGATATTATAGCCCTTCTGAAGATCTTCCGATCAAACCGGGCATCCGTACGAGTACCTTAAAATTGGCGCACACCACAAATAGGAGGAGGAGCTCGGCCAAACACCTAACTGAAGTGTACGCGCCAAGTATTTATTTATTTATTACTATGTTTTTACATCCAGAGAACGACCTGTGGCTTGAGCCTGCCTTTTTTGCCAAAGTACATGCACGAATTTTTTGCATGGAAGAATGTTAAAAGTTTTTATGAAATTTTAAAAATTATATACAAGATTTGAAACTTTGCAATATATGGTTTTTGTTATAACATGAACTATATCTTTATAAAAAATAGCGTTTATAATTGCGCAACAGGGTATATATTTATATTATATGAACAAAATCGTAGTAGGTATTCAAATAATTTGTTTAAGATATATATATATATATATATATATATACGAGTATATAATTGGCGCGTACACCCTTTTTGAGTGTTTGGCCGAGCTCTTCCTCCTATTTGTGGTGTGCGTCTTGATGTTGTTCCACAAATGTTAGTGTTACTATCATCAAGCATTTGAATTATGACCCAGGCACTGGGTTCAGCTACTATATACAACCTCTAAAGTGGTGGAGCAAAGTAGGAAAAGCCTCACCATCTTGAGTGAAAACCATAAATTTACCTTAATCTGGGTCCCGGGACATCGGAACATTGAAGGTAACGAAAAAGCAGATGAACTTGCAAGATCTCCCATCTGCCATGAATAACGCTCTCACAGAATCAGTATTCACCCCATTAGGTGCAGTCAAGAGTACAATTTCCCAAAAATACCTCCGAATCGCGGATTATAGGTGGAAAGACCAGACGAAATGCAAAATTAGCAGAACGTTATGGCCCACCTACAACCTAAAGCAATCGTCGGCATTAATAAGCATGAAACGAAGGGACGCCTGGATACTAACGGCAGTCATAACTGGCTTTTGCTCTATCGGCGAACAAGCAGCCAAAATGGGTATCCCTCACAATATATACTGTCACAGTTGTAAACAGCCGGAGAAAAAAGAGACGAGGATGTGGTAACAAAATGATGCGGACGCGCTAGTTGCATTCTGGCAGAATCACCACTTTAAGTAACCAACCCTACCTGTAGTACCTCAATATAAATAGCATTTGTATGATAAAACGTTCTAAATAAAATTAACATCAAAATTATATTTACATACATACTTGAATAACTCGAAACTTTTACAAAGATGTTACATTCTATGGCAAGAGCAATGGGACTGCGCATCTAGCGGTCGTTGGACAATCGTCTGACTCCTTCGATAAAGACGTGGGTAGGCAGAACACATGGGGAAGTGAACTTCTAACTGACCAAAGTACTGACAGGATTTATGCATAAGGACGATTCTTAATGCACCTTCTGTGCCGACGATTTTGAAGAAGACACCGAACATTATTTCTTTGGCTGTCCGAAGTTTGGAAGGAAGAAAACCTGCTGGAATCAATAGAAAAATTTACCGTTGCTTACTCCACCACAAAGTGTGGCGCGTGGAACAGCTCCGCAAGTTTTCGTAGAAAGGCAATACGCCGCTCCCCCTCCGCGAATTAATACGGTATAGTACGGTACGGTAGTTTCCCGGAAGTAGGTAAACGGAGCAGGGGTGGGCTTTTAGTGCGGAGAGGCAAGTCCCACACTATACAGCTTTCAATACTTTGTACCACTATTTTGTAGGTGTACAAAGAAGCTTTAAACTTAGTTATTTCCTTGAAGTGTAATAACTTCTACTGTACTTGCACAGAACTTCTACTCAGTCGTTCAAAGGTGCGTGCCTGTGTAGTTTTTCAATATATTTTTACGATCACTCACCTGAAATGACCCCAGTTGTGAGTTCGTTAAATTTTAGGTCTCCTGCAGGCAAGCCTAAGCCAGCGTATTACATACAGTAGCATTGCAAAATGCGTTCAACCCCCCAATGCGTCACGTTGTAAAAGTTCAACTATTTATTTACGGATGTCTGTAACACTCTAGAGGTTAATTCTACTGCGACAGCGATCAAGCGCAATGAACGAGTAGCTGGTGAAACGAAAGACGCGAATCACGAAGGGGGTTACTTGAAGTGAGCAGAAGAGGAGTGCTCGCTTGGTGTGAAGTCACATAAATACTTCCTGTCGCAATTTGGAGTTTTACGGTACTATTTACTCGTTTTAGTTTTAACTTTTTTCTGCTCCGCTACTTGCGTATTCATCATTACGAGTTGTTTTTTATGCATCATTTTGTTGTATCATACAGTTTGTTCGCACGAGCTATTTTTTAAGATCTTCCCTCGTTCTCTGTTGTACGTACCAGTATTATAATATTGTTTTTTTGTATTTCGTTAAGTGCGAAGATACTCACGATCGTTAAACGAAAAATGCAACAACAATAAGCGCAATGCATCAACACTAACACTACCACATCGTGCACAGTTCAAGTTTTCAGTTCGTGCAATTTTTATTACTGTAGCAATATATGTTATGGCTGGCGGCCGACTGGACATTGATCATTGGGCACAGGGGTACCCGGCATATTCACTTTTGTTGGCGTTTATGTGAACGGTGAATTTTATTACTCGCACAAGCTCACAACCAACTAACCGATCTATGATCCGTGTAGCTCTCTGCTGCTGTATATTGACTAACTACAAGCTGCTCGCAATAACAACAAAAAATGCGGCAAACAAAAATTACAAATACAATAAAAAAATTATTGGAATTTGGGAGAAACAAAACTACTCGTATACCTCAGTTGGTGTAGTAATGACAAGAAGAATGCGCTTCGCATCAATAAAACTAATAACCGTGAAAGCAAATTTCAAGGGGGTTCATGTTTTCGCGTCTTCCGTTTGATCTTAAAGGGCAAAAACAATAAATTCGAATTTTATTTTGCAAACGTAAGGGAAACATAAAGTTAACACCTTGCCGTAAGTTGGTGAGGGTGAAGCTGATTGGTATGCAGTAACCGGTGGAGGCGTGAACAAATTGAGGAAAAAAATATTTGGAAACTATTTAAGCTTTTGGATATTAATGTGAAATTATTCGAGAGAATATAAATGCAGAGGTTTTTAAAAAATTAAGCTTTGTTAGACCCACTGCCAAGAAAAAGCTTCTCATAAAAACTCATGTTCAACTTTATTCTCGCGTTTAAGTGTCTGAAAAAGCAATTTTGGAAGTTATCTAGCAGATAATTTTATTGGCTTTCGAATATTTTTGTCAGTATTGGACTCATGCCTCAAAGAATATAGTATTTTTAGACACACATCCATAGTGAGATGAGCAAGATGAAAATAAAAACGGCTGCCACTCTTAGAGAGTTCAAGTAGGATTCCGGCTTTAAGATTTCTTTCATTATGGAATCAACCACAGAATGTGATCGAAAAGTCTTCGTAATCGTTGAAATGGTGCCCCCTGTATAAATAAGTATATTTACAGTTGATTACTGTATGACTACATGGCGTTCTTTGATGCCCAAAAACTGGAGTACTGCATAATTTTATATAGTTTTTTTACGATTTTATGAGAAGCGACAGCTATCATTTTTGTTTTTTTTTTTTTGAAACCCTTTGTAATTTTTTTACCTTTTGTAATTTTTCCACGGAAGTTTTCACGTTTGCCTATTTTTGTAATATTTTTGCCGTAGGCGTCATAAAGTTCGAAAATCTAAAAAATATATGTTGAGAAAAAAGAATGGTGTCGAATCGAAATGCAGGTATAAAGTGATTAACCTTTTATACAAAAAACCCTTTTCTCCAGACATCAAAAATCTGGTTAATTGAGATTTTATACTTGCGATACAGATACAAATTGTGACCCTGTTGTTGTTGCTGCTGGCATTATTGCTATTATTCTTATCATTATATTTGTTGTTGCTGTTATTGTTGTTATAAAATCCAAAAAAAATATTTTAAAGAATACTGCTGAAGTGACAGTCTTTGGCCGGATATAAGTAAATCCTGTTCGTCAACCCTCGAACTATTTTAATTAAATGAAGTTAATTTTACTGAACTACTACTTTGTTAAGCAAAAGTGATTAGCATAAACTCCTCTATTCTATATAACATATATAATATATAATTGGCGCTTACTCTCTTTTTGGATGTTTGGTCGAGCTCTTCCTTCTATTTGTGGCGTGCGTCGAGATGTTGTTCCTCAAATGGACAAATGGTGGGACCGAGAGCTTTTAAGTCGTCTCCGAAAGGCAGATACACTCGTTGGCTTGTTATTGCTTGCCGAGGGGCGGCCACTGTTAGAAACAACTTTTTCTGTCATTGTGGTGTTATATGCGCGAGGATTCGAATCTACGCACTTTCGAATGGTAGTCTGGCACCAATGCATTCGGTCGCCCAATTGCTATATTACAAAAGTCTAATTTGTTGGCCTATGTCACTAATAAGTTAACAATTTCTTGATAGTCAAGAGGTAAAAAAATGTAAATAAGACATAGACATGAAAACTCCCAGCGACATGCCGTTGATGAAAAAAATCAAAAGCTTACTCCTTTCTACTTACTTTGCAAGCGAATGAACTCACAAAGTACCCATGTTGCCAAAGATTTTGTAAAAAATTAATCAAATATTTTAAGTCACTCGTAACCAGTTTTTAAACGAGCAGAGTCACGCGTGGAGGCAGCTGGTATTTTATTTCAACTAATAGTTAGGTCGAATGAATACTAGTTATAATTAAACAGAAGATTGAAACGTTTACGTAATACACAATAAAATTAAATTAGTCACGCTACTTGGAAACATTAAAACAGAGAGCTTTTATCATTCATTTGAGCTATCATAAAGCGATAATACTAATGTTTTAAAACACATTGCTCGAGGAAATATTGCAAATAAATAAATAAACTCTAGTTTACAGGCAAAAGCTGGACTAAAAGTATATACAAATTTGGTCTTGAATAAATAAAGAGTGATTGATCTGAAGGAAAGGTGTATTTTTTGTAGGTTGTTAGTTACTTATGCGTGTATTAAGTAACCCTAAGGTTAAGATGGGTATCTTGCAACCAGGGAAAAGGCGCATTTGTTAGCTTAATGTTGAGAAAATTGATTTTATAATATCAAAAAGCAATTATCCAATACCAAAAGCTTTGGAATAAGGATAAAGAAGCAAACGAATTGGTCTGGTGGTGAACGAGGACAAAATGAAGTGATTCCTGTCATCACACCAAACAAACAGTCGGCGCACTCGGGTATCGACACCCACGTCACAGCTGAGAGTTATGATTTCGAGGTTGTGAAAGACTTAATTTATCTAAGAGCTAGCATTAACACCGATAATAATGTCAGACTTGGAATCCAACGAAACAACTCTCTTGCAAGTAGCAGCGGCCTGCGCATTTAGGTTATCACTCATCTTTGTACCTCTCAAATTGGTTATGGTGCATTAAATCAAAAGTGTCCACTGTTCATATACTGCAATCATGCTTTGCATTTCGCTGTCCCCTATAAAAGTCCCCCCAGCTGCAAAGCTCAATAAATTTTGAGACATTGATATCCAAATTTCTAAGTTAGTGTTACTTATCGACGCATAAAATGCAGGTAACTAAATTATGTCGAGAATATAAACAGGTTTACTAATAAAATAAGTAAATAAATTCCCGATGCAGTTCTAAAACTAGCATCATTTGAAAGCAAGAAATATAATATCATATGTGTGTTAATTTATTTTATTTTGGAACTTTTATGTTTCAAACACAATCGATCAATCAATCCATCAAGCCATCAACTAAATACTTCGACTCAACACAAAACAACTTTGTATGCTACTTTCTCCCTTCTTCCTGAAAGTGATAACTAACAAATTAGAACCGTGTCAAGTACTTGGATGCCTAACTACGCTGGTGGCCCCAAGCGCGATGCTTAAAATAAAGCAAAGTCTCTCTCCCTCTAAACACTCTGTATACCAGAAAAATATATCAAAGAAAGCAAAGAAAAAGAGTTAAAATGTTTAATTTTTAATTTAGTCGATTTTAATTATCATTAAATCAACCAGAAAACGGCGCAAGTTTCAAATTTCAATTCTAATTTTGTGCGCCTCACAAATTCAAATCACAGATCAACAACAACAACGAGAGCACCTGTTCAAATGCAACAACAACAAATGGTGGCATAAAACACAACAAGTTTTGTATTTCATGCTTATTTGTGTTTCTCTTTGGAAGCTGCTGGCAATTACCGAATTGATGGTTGTTTCATAGTCCACAATGATGCGTAGCAAATGAAAGAGTTAAGACACAAACTTGTTGAATTATTTGTTGAAATGCGATTTGGCATGGTGGATTTTGCTTACAAAATATCCGAATAATTTAACTTTTATTAATTGAAATTTAAATGATTTTGTTAACATTTAATTGGAAAGCTGAAAGCGGCCACTTATTATTTTCTTAAATCAGGTAATTTAACAGGGTTTTAGGTACGGACCAAACGATTTGGGGTTTAAATGCACACACACACTTAATTTTTATTTAAGATCTGACCTTGTCAAACGTCATCGAGTTTTGCCATGGTGAAGATCTTGAACGAGCTGCGTTGGGAAATTAGTAAAAATCACTACCGAAATCCGGAGTTGATGCTCGCGACTTTGAATGATAATACCACTCTGGAATTTTTCAGAAACCGCTTTGGAGGATTTGGCCGGAGCAATATATATATAAACATATATATATAATTGGCGCGTACACCTTTTTGGGTGTTTGGCCGAGCTCCTCCTCCTATTTGTGGCGTGCGTCTAGATGTTGTTCAACAAATGGAGGAACCTACAGTTTCAAGCCGTCTCCGAACGGCAGATATTTTTATGAGGAGCTTTTTCATGGCAGAGATACACTCGGAGGTTTGCCATTGCCTGCCGGCGGGTGTGTTCTCGAAATTTCTGGAGCACTTTGAAGTTTTTTGTGAAAATTTGCAAATAGCAATTAATAATTAAACTAAATTCAAAATAATTAATAAATGTAAACTTTAAATTTTTATTTCATTTTCAAAAAATTTGAACTTCATCGCTTCGATTTACGTGGAATTATGTGCACATACCACACTATTAAGCAACCAAAAGAAGGAAAGGGGATATTTTGAATGTTTGTCGAGATAAGGGAGCTAATATTTTTTATTTTTTTTATTCACGTGTTTTTTGTTTGAATTTTAAGCCAATTTTTGTCGGTCTAATACAAAACAAAATAAATTTGTTCTGTAAAGAATTTCCTCCGTACTTTCGATAAAAATGCGGAATAAATTTTTTTGAACAAATTAATTTAATTTAATTCAATAATTTAATTTTTGAATTTTTCGAATTTATTTATTCTAAATTTTTTTTTTAATTTGAACATGTTTGAGTCTTTAAATATATTATATGCAAATGAAACGCTTATAACTTTTACCTAAATTTTTATGGAGGAAATATGAAGACTAAATATTGATTTCGACCGCAAGGAGAGGTGTAATTGATCACCGAAGATGAAGACGGGCACAATGACATATTTTTTCCCATGGTGTCATAAAGTTATAAGTCACGAAAGAAGTAATAAAGGATTAAAAAGAGTACATAATTTTAATCTGGATATCAGGAGCTATAAAAGTAAATATATTTTGTTGCTTATTTAATTTCATTTATTAGGATAGTAAATCTTGAATAGAAAACTCAAAAGCTCAAAAATTCAAAAGCAAGATTTATTTTGTATTAAAAGTTACAAAATAAAGTGGAAAATAAAATAAAAATATGCTTGGAAAATTCTTACAGAAGTCGGCTGAACAGTTATAGCCAAGGCGATATTATTTAAGCTGATATCGGTAGAAGATCTGATTTAATTTTTTTTTTATTTGCCATGGCATTGAGAGTGTCAAAATGAGAGTTGCATTTACACTTTATTTGTTTACTTTTTAATTTGAGAATTGTGTAGAACTTTGTTGGTATATTTTCATGAGAGTGTAACTTGGTCCATCACGTATTAAAATATTTATAATAGAAGAAGCGGCTCTGTGCAATTTTGTGGAAAGTTTTCCAACCAAGCTTACAAATTATATTGCAAATAACCGCAGTATACTCCATTAGCTGCGGCATTTCTTTAGATATTTTACTTTTACATCCAAATGCATTTATAAAATAAATTACATTAGAGCAATTAAAGCATAGTCACAATTTTGTGTTTATTATCCAACAATTAACAATACTCAGAAAATAACTTATTTCTGTCAAAGCGAATTCTTCCGCATTAGAAATAATCAGTTTGCTTTCATAATCTGAAAGCCCAGTGCAAACACAAAATACAAGTAATTTTTTTTCACACTTCTACTAGCACCTTGAATAGCTGCGTCTTGGTTACAATGAATCAAACTAATGGCATTCAAAATAGATATTTTAGATTTAGATGTGGTATTTACTTTATGATTTTATGATTTAAAACATGTTTTGGCTCACAAACTGCCACTAATAGTTGGTAGAAATGTTTGCTTATTTTTCTTGATCTGAAACTTTGTGGAAAATGTATATGTCTATAAGAAAATTTTAAAATGGATTATTCTGAATATTTGCAAACTTCAAATAAACTAAACAAGCCTTCTAAAACTAACTCCCAGTCTTTTTTCTATACTTTTAAATATATCATACAATATAAGTTAGATCTTTTTCGGATCACTAGCGAGGTGGTTCTCCCTATCTCAGAATCATCCGAATAGACAGTGACAATAGACATACTTTGGTGGGTAAATGCGAGTCAAAATATTCAATATTAAATTTTCTTTACACCTTAGTTGAAGCACAAAAAATATCTCCGTTGTAAGTGTTTCATTTCAAAGTCAGCTAAACCAGTTGCTCCATACAAATTCATAGGAATGGGAAATCTCTCCACCCATATTACGGCGAATTTTCCATACAGACACTTCCCATACAATATCAACCTAATTAAATAAATGAAGTTTCTTGATTAATTGAAGAGCCTAATCTTTTTTGCATCAGTAAAAAGTGTTTCCAATAAGTTGACATCACATGTGTGTGTATGGCTGGTCAAATAATGAATTTATGGAAGAGATAGTTCGGCAATCGTATAATTTCGATAAACGATCCAATGAAATATCTTCTTCATTAATGCGATTTCAAGCCTTTAGATTTGTTTAAAGACGGTGACCGACAACTGAGGAAAAATTTAAATGAGTAATTTCCGAGTAATATACTCCAGAAAATATTATTACATTTCATAACTGAATTTAGTATACGAACTACTACACTACTGCGGGAAGTAGCTTCAGCTCGACTACTACTTATTCTGTGGCTTTTTTTAATACAAAGTTGTTACTTTTTTAATAAAAATAAAGGATTTGCAGGTAGAAGTGCATGCCTCATACCAATATCTATCTAAGAATGAATTTATATACGTATTTAATTTCTTTTTATTTTATTTTTTATTTTACAAAGCTTACCTAATAATAAATTATCAAGTAACCTCAAGCAAATCCAGCGCTAGCAACACAGGCTTTCGGCTGAGGACGTTGTAAATTATTGAAAAGGTTTGGTAAGTGAGGGATAAGTTCGATAAATAAAACTTATAAATTTACAGTTTTGCACAAGTCACAATGTTATCTTACATTATACTCGTATGTAAGCACTACTCTAATTTCAAACCAACTAAAATTTGTGTTTGTTTATAATGGGTGATTTTTAAGAGCTATAGGAAAGTTTTTGAAAAAAACACACGTAAAATGCAGAAAAATGCATGAAATTTTTATTTAAATCGATAGTACAGTCAATATAATTTAATGTTTGAAGATTATTTCATGCAAATGTTGACAGCGACTGCGCTTCAAATGGTCCATCCGCTTAGTCCAATTTTGACATACTCTTTCCAATGTTTCGGCCGGAATCTCACATATAAATGCTTAAATGTTGTCTTCCAATGCGTTAATGGAAGCTGGCTTGTCTGAATAGACATGAGCTTTAACATAGCTCAACAAAAAATAATCTAAAGGCGTTATATCGCACGATCTGGGTGGCCAATTGGCAGGTCCCGAACGTGAAATAAAATGTTCACCGAACTCGCCTTTCAACAAGTCCATTGTTACTTGTGCTGTGTGGCATGTGACACCCTCTTGCTGAAGCCACATGTCATGCAAGTCAAGCTCTTGCAATTTGGGCAAAAAAAAAAGTTGGATATCATTTCACGGTAGCGCTCACCATTCACAGTTACGTTACGATACGCATCATCTTCGAAGAAGTACGGTCCAATGATACCTCCAGCCCATAAATCTCACCAAACTGTGACCTTTTCTGGATACATTAACAGCTCTTGCAATTCTTCTGGCTGATCTTCACTCTAAAATCGGCAACTCTGCTTATTTACGTACCCATTGATCCAAAAATGAGCTTCGTCGCTGAACACAATTTTTGGACTTTAAACTTTCTTAACAGAACACGCATTTGTATAATAAAATTCAATGATTTGCAAGCGCTGTTCGTTTGTAAGACGATTCATGGTTAAATTATAGACCAAACTGAAGATGTTTGACAGTGAAACAAAACACGAAACGTGCGTCAGCTGTTTAAACCAACTGTTTAAAAAGATAATAGCTAAAAAATCACCCTTTATTTATATATGTCTGTATGTTAGGATGGCAAAAACAAAAAACAAAAATTGTTTCCGCTGATACTACCCCTAAAGCTTATTCAAAAAATGAGATATCTTTCTTTAAATTTTCAATATTTACTCATGGGGTAACGCTTTGAAATTTGCTACTGAGCTCCTATGAAACAATGCACATTTCCGAAGATTTCTTATAAAATTTCTACAGATAGATGTTAATTAGTCGCCTCTTTTAATTTTCCTTCTCAGTGGTCTAGAAAATGATACCCTGTACTTTATTAACAAAAATACACTGTAGAAAATTTTTTGTAGGGGCCCTGAAATATTTGAAAAATATACAACTTTCTAGGTAAGATAAATAAGTGACTGAATATAAACAACAAGTTGTTTAAATTTAGGGGATAGCATAAAAAAACAGTTTTTGTTTTTGACCATCCTAATGCATGTGCAAGTATATATGAGTTTCCATTTACCTGTGTGTGGCATATTTCGCGTGTTTATGCCCAATGGTATTTCGGTCCAGCGACTAATGCTGCCTCTGCCTGCAACTCCACCTGCACCAATTGCAGCGGCGCCACCACCTCCGCCTCCACGTCCACGCCTTTGCACTGTCGCCTGCGTCAATGCGTCGGTGCGGCTGATTGACAGCAACGTGTCCAGCGTTTGAATTATTCACTCACTTCAGATACAGTCTCTAAGCAATACTGGCTTGTGCTTTCGGGCCACGGCTACACCGGTCAGTAGTTATGCTTTTAATGGCCGCTTATCGCTACGCTTTAATCACACGCACAATAAAATTTGAGCTGAACCTTTTTCGTATTCTCTCCTTTTATGCTTTTATTTTTCACCTCTGCTCTTTTGTTTTGTAAAATTCTGAATCTTTATTATAGTATGGCGTCGTTGTGATATTTTACATGAATATACATAAACTAGTGAGCGTTGAAAATAACGACGGCGTCTAACGATCAACTGGAAAACTGACTATGCGTCAAATGGCTTATCAGTCAATTTGCTCACTGGTATTTACTCTCGACTGTTATGGTGACTTTCTGCCTCCAGAATCCTGCTCACAACTCTTTTTTCGTCTGTACTGATTTTTCTTCTGTGGCAGTTAACAGATTTTACGCGTTCCACGAATTCATTTAATGAGCTATAATTAGAAATTGGAGCGTTAGTTGGGTATTTGTAAGATTACATAAAAGATACTTTGTACTCTATTGTTGCGTAACAGTTTAAAATAATAGTGAGCATGAAAATTGCTGCCATTAAAAAGACTTTTCTACTACATATTTTATTTTATTTGTTTCTTAGTTTGTTTATATAAAATTTCTGTGTGCTGATTAGTCATGAGTATTTGGTGTCATTGGCTGAATGGACGACAGGTTTGCTCTATCATAGCCCAGGAAATGCATTTTGTACTATCTCAATGGGTTGTTATTGTATCTATTGCACAGAAGCTGATACTAATATTGAAGAGTGCTAGCATTTTTCGTGGCTTGTAGTGACATGGATTCAATTATTAAGGGGTTTGCAAAGGTAAACTGATAGTCGTAGCAACTATTAAACAACCAATGCATTTGAGCGGTAATAACATAACATTTTTGCATAAAATAGTTCAGCGATTGGCGGCCGCCGTAGCCGAATGGGTTGGTGCGTGATTACCATACGGAATTCACAGAGAGAACGTTGGTTTGAATCTCGGTGAAAGCAAAATTAATAAAAACATTTTTCTAATAGCGGTCGCCCCTCCGCAGGCAATGGCAAGCCTCCGAGTGTATTTCTGCCATAAAAAAAGCTCCTCATAAAAATATCTGCCGTTCGGTGTCATCTTGAAACTGTAGGTCCCTCCATTTGTAGAACAACATCAAGACGCACACCACAAATAGGAGGAGGATCTCGGCGAAACACCCAAAACGGGTGTACGCGCCAATTATATATACATATATATAGGCGTTCGCTTATTACTTTGAATGGGCTAAAGTTCATAGTCAATCTCAGAAATGCGATCATTTCATATTTGCAAAGAATCTTTCAAAGGGCTTGGTGATGCTAAAACGAAATAAAACAAGCTGTGTGCGAGTGTTAACGAAATTAATTTTTTCGTTTTTACGCAATTATGAGCAATTTCATAAAAAATAGGTGACACATATTTTTCTTAAATTGTAGTTTTGCGGTACTTGAGAAGATTTCAAACTACGTGAAGAAGTTTTAGATTTTTTTTTAGTTCTGCAAGATATCCTCGGTTGAAAATTTGAAATAAATGCTATTTTTAGGGAAAATCTAGAATTTGTAGATTTACACTTGTACAAATACATTATTTTATAAATTAAAAAAGAAATAAAAAAATGATGACTAAAAACAATTAATGTTTTGAATTTATTTAAAAAAATTGTAAAAAATGTATTTTTAATAAAAGAATTATAAATTTGGTTTATTAATAATTAAATTTATTAGTTAGAGTAAACACAATTTTTTACTTTTCCGATTTCGCAGATATTCTAAAAAATACATATTTTTAAAATTTGAATATTTTTTTTAAAACTAGAGGTGTTTTTACCGATAATGTCAGCCTTGGAATCCACCGGAGAACCTTTCTTGACTACGTGTGGCCACTGAGTAGTAAAGTCCTTTGTCGACGAACAAAACTAAGACTTTATAAGGCTCTCATCCTGCCCATCCTATTGTATAGCAACAACAACATCCGATGAGGAAGATTTTTGAACCTTTGCCCGTTGGAGCTGACGAGTATCGTAGGCGTAGGGAGCAATGAGCTAAATGAGTTTTCCCGCGACATATTAGGATGTGATAGCAGTGGTAGAGGAAAGATTTTTCCTGTGCGTTAGAAAGATCAGGTGCAGGAGAACTTGGCTTCATTTGGAGTGTTCAACTAGCGCCGGTTAGCATTTTATTAATATCTGCCAAATTCTCTCAAAAAGTCTGGCGGCCGCCGTAGCCGAATGGGTTGGTGTGTGATTACCATTTGGAATTCACAGAGAGAAGGTTGGTTCGAATCTCGTTGAAACCAAAATTAATAAAAACATGTTTCTAATAGGGGTCGCCCCTAGGCAGGCAATGGCAAACCTCCGAGTATATATCTGCCATGAAAAAGCTCCTCATAAAAATATTTGCCGTTCGGAGTCGGCGTGAAACTGTAGATCCCTCCATTTGTGGAACAACATCAAAACGCACACCACAAATAGGAGGAGGAGCCCGGCCAAACACCTAACTGAAGTGTACGCGCCAATTATTTATTTTTTTTTTTAATTCTCTCAAATCAAGAAGAAGAAGTTTTTGTCACTTCGCAAAAAAATGTCGACTCATGCGCTCGAGTTAAAACAAAAACAGAGTAAAGCACCTAAAGTACAAAGTAATGACCGAGTTAAGTTCAGTTTAAAAGTTTCCTTCGACTGCTCCGTCATTGGGAATTCGGCAGCCTCATTGGCTGTACATCGTGGAGTACACTAATGTAGGTGTGAAAGTAGCGCAGTTTTGGTCGTGAGCGTGTGAAAGCAGAAGAGAAAAATTTTGCGTATGAAATAAATAGCTTTGTTTAAGCATACTTAAACTCTTAATTTGGGCGGTCATATGGCGTTCATAATTTTCGAGGGCTAGTAAAACTTACCATTTTATAAAAACTTACGCAAAATTTCACTTTCTCAATGAAAACCAAAAACAAAAAACACTACTTCTCTGTAAAATTAAAGTGTAATGTAATAAAGGGTGATCAGTTAAGAGGTATCACATTTTAAATTGAAATAAAACAACGAAAATTCAAACTGGACAGATTGTACAATCTTTATTATTTTTGTTTGGAACCATTCATGACATTTATTTATTAAAGATAATCTCTTCCAAGTGTTGGCCACAACTGCATCGTAATTTGGCCATCCGTAAACACCAATTTCGAATGACTTGCTGGAGGACTACGATCGGTATCTCGTTGGCTTCCAATGCTTCAAACGAAGCTGGTTTATCCACAAAATATTTAGACTTCACATACCGCCACAAATAAAAGTCAAAAGGTGTGACATAACACGATCTTGGTGACCAATCCACTGGTCCGAGGCGAGAGATAAACGATGACACGGTAAATCCATTGTTTCACGGGCTGTATGCAAAGTTGCGCTGACTTGTTGGAAAAATTGGTCTCATCTCTGAACAAGTTAAGTTTTCCTGAGCGCGCGATGAACACTTTTCACAGAGCGTCGAATTTCGTAATACAATTTTATGATTTGTAAACATTGCTGAGGCGTAAGTCTTTCCATGACGAAATGTCTATAAATACTGAAAAAATTATGTATATTATTTAGTTTGACAGTTGTCACGCGAGATCTGTAAAAAACCCTCTAAGGAAACACTTAATTAATACAAACTTAAACTTGTAAAAAATATCTCATCCTACAACAAAAAAATAAAAAAAAATTAGAGCACGCAGAAGTGACCACAAGCCCTTCGTTTTTGTTTATTAAAAAATGGAGCATTAGATTGAAATATGTATTTATATATATTATTATTTTATACAATATTATTTCACACTGACTACTAAAACTAAATAATATTACTTACTTACTTAGATAAGCATGCCGTGTTTTTCAACATTTAAACGAATGAGCAAAATAATGCGAAAAAATTCTGAAGGATTTCACACTGCAAATAAAACGAAAAAAAACGTACAATTGGCTACTGATGGTCACTCTTTCTGACGTTACATTCATGGGAATACGCCAAGTTCAACCAAGAGGTACAATTGATGCATCAGAGGCGGAGAGAGAAATATGTAGATTTTTCCGATATAAGTTTTTTTATTTTTAATAACATTTTTTTTCTTGAAGAGTCTTTTTGAGTTGCACTTAAGAAGAATCCATAAAATCCCTTTTAAAATTTCAATCTGAAAATCAAATCAGTTGATATCATGGAGAAAAGCAGGCACTTTGATAGCCATATGAAATTAATAATTGGCATGTACATCCTTCAAGCAACGAAATGAATTTTCGGGAAAAATTTTCACTTATTTGTTAGTGAAAGCAAGAAATATTTTCTTACTTAGCAGTAGAAGGCACATAACTCACTTAGCTTATTTGCAGAAAATATTCGACAAGGTGGAAACTCCATTAAAGTTTTAATTAAAATTTTAGAGCCGCGCAGAAGTCTCGATGCATGATTTTTTCGAACTTTGCTTTGCTTCATTGGGATTTTTATTTCAATGAATTTGCAATTCATGAACTATCACCAAAAAATAAAAACGAAAACTAAAGAAAAAATATATATCGCAACTGTCGAAAATGATAATAATATCTACTGAAAGGCCATAATTAATTTGCACCATCACTCAGTGAGCTAATTGTCGATTTGAATAATGTATTAAGTTGGACGTCTTGTTTTCTTTTTTATACATTTTTGAATATTCGATTTATTCGGTATTTAAAAATGCACGCAAAAGTAATAAATGAAAGATTTACATACACACACGAAAGGCATGGCAACCCGAGCGAAGATAACTATAATTATGTTAGATTTCATAAATATGAGTATGTATGCATGTTCACACATACACACAAATCGTGAACTTCCCTTTTCTCGCTATCCCCCCGCACCGTGACTGCCCTGTCATGCTAACCCACAAAAAAGCAAAAAAAAAAAAATATAATTTAACCAAAATATTTTCTGCTTCTCTTCAAAGTAGTTCAGTGTAGTTGCTGTTATTGTGCTTCTGGTGCTGCTCGCCCTGATAAATGGACGCTTCCCAAGTAGTGCGCAGTTAAAAAATTAACTTTTAATCTAAAATATTATGATTAAGCAGTTAATTTGTTTGTATGCCCGATTGAAGAGGCTTCATAGCCCCTGTGTTGTGTGAGAAAGGCGCTAGACTCACTCGCCAGTAGCTTCGTTACGGTAATAAGCTCATAAGAGTTGGTGCGTTGTGGTGTCCAGCGTGGAGTATTAAACGCAGCAGAATAAACCAAAAGCGGAATACAAAATTATATACCCATTATACACATATTATTCATTCATAAAAACCAAAATCTGACTAAATAACAGAAACAACAACAACATCTGAAGCATTAACTTTTGTATGCGTAGATACCTGCTGTTTCGCTTTAGTTCTTTTTTTTTTGTTTGTTTATTTTGGAACAGTTGACCTCAAATTGGTGCTAAGCTGTGGCATAAACTGTGAACCTTCATCAATAGAGTTTCTGCATGTGTATGTGTTGCTTTGGTAGATGTCCATATCTTAATATGCTTCACCAAATGACAAATCAATTAACTGCCACAGAGATTTCGAAATTAAAGCGTTGTTGTTCGTGTTGATTGCATTGCCAGATTAACGGAAATTAGTCAAAGTCTATAATAATTTAGTTGGAATAAGAAGCAGCGCCTTTAATTTAACCATTCATGTTTTGGTGTTCGTGAGACTTGTTTCCCAGCTTCTTTTTCCACTTTTGCTGTCAGCCACTGCAGATATCGCCGGCGCAATGTTTGATTTTTCTAAATCAAGTTTTTTTTAAATTATAATAATATACATTATTATCAGCCGCTAATTATTGAAAATTATATTATTACCGTGATGTCTTCTTTTGAAAAACAGATATAAGACAGAGAGAGTTATGGGAAAAAGATACAAAAAAGTGCATATCATAACTAGCTTTACTCGGGGTGAGTTGCTACGGTTGAATTTTGTTTTTATTGTTGAACAAAGGTTTGCGCCGATTCTACTAAAATAGAAACAGCGCAGCTACCGCATTGTAAATGTCAGATATTATCACTTTGTTCTGAATAAATGGAATAAACCTGCGAAAATATAAAAATTTCGTAAACTTTTTGTCCACTTTTGCAAATTCTATCATTTCCTTTTATTGCACAATTTCTATTCTTGTGACTTATGGGGGTAGTATGGTTAATTCGGTGTAAAACAAGCATATTTTTCGAAATTTTTTTTTGTCGACACAGTTGATTTATTCAAAATTTTAAAATTACTTCATTATAAAGTCATATTTAAAGAATATTGTGTGAAATTTTCATTGATTTTTATGAAGAAATGAGTTGGTGGCAGCGAATCTTCGCGGACGTTTCATAAAAAAGTTTTATTGCGGTGTCCCTCAGAACTCATTACTGGATCAACTAAAATCAAAAAACCAAATTGATTTCATCAGCTAATAAAGTTTCGCAGGTAACAACGTCGAATTTTTTTTTTTTTTTTTTTTTTTTTTTAATTTTTTAAAGCGCCGATTTTTCATAAAAAAACTTGAAAACTTTGTTGTTTTAAAATATGACAAAATTAAAAAAAAAAAAAAAAACTCGACGTCATTACCTCGTGAATAAAGTAAAGAAACAAAAAAACCAAATTTGAAAAGAATCGGTGCAGTAGATATGAATCTACAGTGGACACCGACCGTAAAAAAGGCAAGTGTGAGAAAAACGCGTTTAAAGATTTGTGAAGCGTGAAATCCGGTTGGAGAGGTAGATACTTAATCCTTTGTGTCTTTGTCAATTTTACTCTAATGCACTTCAAACTTTCACACAATAATCTTATGATGTTATAGAATAATTTAAAAAAAAAAAAAAAAAAAAAATGAAAAACAAAAAAAAATACCATACTACCCCCTTATGACGCCATTGAGTCGATATGAAGGAAAGAGTTCCTTTGTATAGGCGTATTAAAATTTTGTATACCTACTAACCGATAACTAACACATATTTCCGCCAAGGCTTCGCCCCAGTGCTTGTTACCACCAAATAAGTGTCACTCAGTACTGCTCTGAGCTAAAAGAACTATAAATACTACATATTTTTTAAAATATCTCGATGCGAGCACCAACCCAGCGGGTCAATTATATCAATGTATGCTAATCCATGTAAGAAATAAAACTGGCCAAACTGGCAATACGATGTTTCCAAGTACTCGATCCGAGTGCCATTTAGGCGGCATCAGCAAATATTGTTATGAATATGTGTATGAGCTTAGTCGGACCATACGTGAGAATATTTCGCCGTCAGTGCCACTTTGAGAGTAATATTTTCTAGGTAAGAAGTAACCTTTAACTTGCTCGGAAAATTCCATCATCTATCAGTGGAAACGGAATGGTCTTATCAACTGTATGTGTATTCCCTTACCCTCCCTACATCATTCACAATGAATTTTATAAGTAATATGGATCTTAAGATACAACAAGAAGCAATAAAAGCAATGTGTAGACTCCATAAATATGGTTTCTGGCACGAAGACGGAACTTCGGGACACAGAGAAATCTTTAAGTTGCTATCTGAGCAGTATCCACTGTTTTTGTCACCTAAAGACGACCTAATGCCCACAGTTTCATTTGAAAGGAAATTTGATGTTTTTGTTATCCTGAAAGTAGCCGAATGGATAATCGAGAGGAGATGGAGCGAGGAACATATTGGAGTTTTCAGTGATAGTCAGGCTTCACTGAAGGCCCTGGAGAACGCGAAGCAAACCTCAAAGATTGTTCAAGAATGTAAGAAGAAGCTTAATTCTGTCGCAAGACAAAACAGGCTTGTACTTATATGGGTTCCAGGGCACTCCGGTGTTCAAGGAAACGAAATTGCCGATGAATTGGCCAACCATGGATTAGCGGTTCCCCCACAAGCGCCAGAACCAATAATCTGAATCAGTTCTGCAGGAATCATGAATTGGATCAGCGATTATGTATGCAATCTACATAAAGAGCGATGGTCCGGTTTAGAGCTGTCAAACTTTCTACTAAAACTTGGAAGGAAAGACGTTTGGTTGATGTCCGGTATTATTACAGGACACAGCCCATCTTACAAATGTTAGTTTTTAGTCTACAGCCAACAGCAGAATTGAGAAGAACGAGAGCACAAAGGGGTTTGACAGAGCACGATCATCACAAGTAACGAGTTGATGCAACAAATGTTTCGCTGTATAAGCGTGGACTTACTAATACTCATCACGTGCTTCCAAATAAATGAAAACTTTGGCAGCTCCTTTACATCGCTACCAACCTGCACAATATATTTTTTACCAACTGCTTCATCTATTCGCCACTTGCTAACGCTTGGCGAATCGAAGGGCTTAGAAAAATGTGATAAAAGAAAAATGTGATAGGAAAAATGTGATAATACTCATGCCCATAAGGTTCCTGAAACTTTAGTGACAATTTTAAAAATTGAGTGTTTAATCTTCTGTCTGATAATGGAGTTAATACTTTGGTTGATTAATTTGATTCTCCGCATTCATAGTTTTCGCTATGGATCAAATGTTTCAAATACTCTTCTGTTCATAACATAACGACAAGTTAGAAATGAGATATACCTGTACTCAGTAAAATTCGGTTAGCTTGGTTGCGAAGTTTAACACCGAAAAGAGATGTCAGGATCAACACTAGCATGAATAAAGATTTTATGGTATGTTCCACTAGAAGACTTCACCATGGGAGATGGAAGACACACTACTTATGGAATCATATTAGCGATTGCTTAGAGAAGAATCCCACCTCAAAGTATCACGTTATGCTGAGTAAATATATATGTTATTCTGGTCACATTATGCTCATCAGCTGTTACTACTGTCGTTACATTTTTCATTATCTTCTTACTTTTGTAACTCATTTCAAGCCCACTTCCGTCCTATATAGTGGGATGTGAGGAAATAAATTTAAATTCTCCCTGCTGCTTATTTACGACTAGACTGATTGCTTCATTGAATTATTATTTTTTTATTCCTGAATTTCTTAAGCATCCGGTTTCAGTGCATCTAACAGATTCTTGTGCCTCTATCGCCCCTTAATTGTACTTAGGCTAAAGCTAATCTTTGCGGCCAAGCTCCATTACAGAGGGCTCTTACTGACTATATAAAACCCCAAAAAAGTGGAATATTGAATTTTCTATTAATATTCTATGTATTCATAGTGTAATTTTTTTCTTTTAACCATATTAACTTTATTCTAGCGTGTAATTTGTTTATTATAAACTCAACAAACACTGGATTAAATGGAACTGAATTTAGTCATCTAGTGTATCCTCAAACTTTTGTACTCTAGTACCGATGGTAAGATTGTAAAAATTGAAATTAAAGCATGAATTTTCATGCGATGCGTTTATTCAAATGTGAATATGAGCTCTCAATTGATATTGCTTTGTACGAGGGGTGCCTTTTATATTCATGAAGATCTATACACTTTTGCATGCGTTTGAACCAATTGTCGAAGCACTTTTGCCACTCTGAATGAGGTACCTCCAAAACATGCATTCTGAATGCCGCAACCGCTTCTTCAGGTGTCGAAAAACGTTGGCCTCTCAGTTTTTTTTGTAAGTACGGGAATAAAAAGAAGTCATTCGGTGTCTATACGGCGGATGACCCATTAATTCAATGTTTTGGGTGCTCAAAAATGCAGTTGTTTGAGCCGATGTGTGAGAGCTCGCAATGTCCTGGTGAAGAGTGATCCGTCTTTGGCGATTGGTTTTCCTAATTTCTTGGAAGACAACTGGCAAACAAATGGTTGTGTACCACTCAGAATTTACTGTTCTGCGTTGTTCTAGTGGTACGGTTGCGACATGTCCAGTTTTTCCGAAAAAACAGGCGACCATTTGCTTGGAAGTGCTTCGTGCGCGAACAACTTTTGTTAAATTTGGCTCATCTTGAAACACCCATACACTCGACTGCTGTTTACTTTCGGGCTCATACGCGTTAATCCATGATTCATCACCTGTCACGATGTCATAGACGTGTTTCGAAGCCCCGCGATCGTATTTTTTGAGCATTTCCTTCGACCAATCGACACGAGCCTTTGTTTGAGCGATTGACAAATTGTGTGGGCTCCAACGCGAACAAATTTCTTTGAAAGTCAAATGTTTATGCAATATTGAATGTATGCTGGTCACACTAATGCCTAAGATTGTCTCAATCTCACGATAGGTCACATGTTGATCTTGCAATATCAGTTCGCGCACAGCATCAATGGTTTTTCGGATCAATGGCTTTCGGAATGGTTTGATGGAGCTTCATCGCCAAAAATGAATTAAGTTCATCCATGCAATGTTGCTGAGTTAATGCACGTCGAAAGTTGTAAAACAGAATCGCACGAAAATGTTCACGATTTAATTCTATTTTTTTACCGAGATGAATCTTTTAAGTTACTGTAAACAACACAAATAGGGTTGGTATTTCAAATCTTTCTGAGTACGTAAAAGCCAAAAAATGTCAAACTTTGCGATACAGCTGTCAGTTGCCAGATTGCAACACCAGGGTTGCCAAATTCTGCCAAATAAAAGGCACCCATCGTATTGCTAGTCATAAGGATGAAAAAATGTGTGCAAAGGTTAATGGATTAAAATTATGGTTCACCGTAGATTAGGTGAAAATGGTTGCCAAAAAGAGTGGTCACGAAGAAATTGAATTCATTCTTTGTAATACAATTGCATCCCTTGCACGGATTACGGTAAAACGCGGAGTATTGGCTCCATGTTTTATTTGAAGGTTTAGTTCAAATTCAAATAGTAGAATTAAGGAAATGTTAACGGTCAAACCATGTACGCTGGCAGAGTCAATGGTTTTACCAGGCATTCACACAGAAAAGTTTAAGAATAAAAAATTTGCTAACTAGAAAATTTTAGAAGTTTTTCAGAATGGTAGTTAATAGGTTAATTTTTTTTATAACAGAAATCTTATACAAAGCTATAGCTGTACTAACACTATTAATACATTTGTAATACTCGTATGCAGATGAGTTCCAATTATGTCAAGAACGCATTAAGCAGAAATCAACAGTTTTTTATTTCGATCTCTATTAAAGAAGGCAATAAAATACATTTGAATAAGATGTTTCTCAGATATATAAGAATTTGGGCAAACTTTAACATTTCACACCAATATAAGAATTTGTAACACCTTCCTCGGCAGCTAATAGCATTAGCAATACAAAGCCTAATCGGGCAAATGTATACTCCTTGGGCCTAAGAATAGAGGCAGCTAAAAATCAGATGACCGCCTACATCAAGCCATCAAATCTACAGTAATAAAACGCTTTAAAGCGCTGGATAATGTCACAAATGACTTGAATAATAAAATTATAATAATCATAAAAGTACAAAAGAATAGAATAGAAGTGAAGAATAAAAGCAAATCCGTTGAAATGACTTGTTGACGACAACAAAGCCACAATAAACACAATTTTCGAAAACTTCAAAAGACGAAATTCATATGTCGCTGAACATATTTTCTTGAAAGAAACCACCATCATAATTACTATGCTATATGTACTATGAATGCTATGTGCTATTACTGATTGTTTGGCGTTGTCGCAGAGCGTCAAAAGATGTTATTTGCATAAATTAAACGCTGTCGCATTTATACGATCAATCGATCGGTACACGGAAAGAAGAATAGCACTGCAGAGCGGATGGATTGACCCAAAACTTTGATGTGTTCTTCGGTTGGTGGCAGAGAGGCCAGCACAATAGATCGCACGGTCGATCGATTATGTGCACGGCCCGTGGGAAAAAGTTGTCCCAAGCACGCGAAGCGACAGGTTGGAGACGCTACTGCTGCTTTCCTGATAGAGCTGCTATCGTCATGGCCTCCTTTTGAGCGATGAGCAGATATTCGATATTCATAAAATATTACAAACGATTTGGTCAATGGCCGGCCGGGTTTGGTTGATACAAAGCAGTAGAAGGTAGCAAATCGTAACGATGTAGGTATAATAAGTGTTTGTTGTTTTTTTTTTGTTTATTGGTGCTGCTCGTGTAGCAAGTAGTTAATTAATTAGCGATTTGGTATTCATAAAAACTTTATTATTATTACTCTGTTTCTCATTTGCCTCTTTGCCCTCTTCTTCTTCTTTAGCTAATGCAAATCATATTGAATGCAAATTGTCTTTTAGAGTTTCTTTCATACTGCAAACAAATCGTATTGTTAACAAAGACAAGCAAACAGTAATAATATTGTAGTAACAATGAACATGACAGTAGAAATGGTAAATAAATGCAAATTGTTGAGATTTATGAAATGTCCGGTGATTTAATTACAGGGTGCGCAAAACAGTTTTCAGCCATTGAAACGTCTTAGACTCAATGCGGCGCGAGCTTTATTTTAATTTGCTTAATTTATTATAATTTTAATTAGTTTTATTTTATTTTGCCTTTTTTATTTCATTTCACTCTACTATACTTATTTTTACTTCAATTTGTTACATTTTATTTTAATTTGTTTTTGTTTGTATAGCGTAATTTAATTGTATTTTATTTTATTAACGATTTATTTTTATTTAATTTGGTTTATTTTGATGCATTTCATATTATTTTTGATATTTAAATTTTTTATTTTAATTATTATAATTTTATGTATTTTAATTATATTCTGTATAATGCAATTAATTGTGTTTTATTTTAATTTATTTTATAATTTTTTTTTTATTTTAAATATTTTACCTAAATTTGATTCAAATCTATTATATTTTAACTGAATTTGTTTCATTTATTTTTTGTTTTATTTTAATTTACTTTTTTATACTGTTTAACACAACATGGAATATTTTCAGAAACACCTATACAAAATGAGGAAGTACGAACATCCCAATTGACGCAGCCAAAGATGACGCTGAACACATTTTCTCCAAATGCTCGCATTGTGGACTAGAACGGTGAAAGGTGGTGGACACAATCGGCTACATAGTCCCCGAAATTATCATTGACAGCATGAAAAGTAGTGAGTAAATGTGGAATAGCGTCAGCAGATTTGCGGAAGATAGTCTTCAGATAGATAGTCCTGTAATGCGAAATATGAAACGCCACTCTGAAGTAGTGCGAATGAGGTTCTTATGTGGGCAACGGGCACTTAACTCAAGCAAGGTGGGCATGCCATGACATTGACGGCGGCTTTGATGAGACATTTCAAACCCCTTACCGTAAAAAAAGATTTAATAAAATAAGAAATGCTATTTAATTGTATATCCCTATTTTATTTCATTTTTTTTTGTTATTTAATTTAATTTCATTGTATTAGTTTGAGGAAAACGAAATCCATTATTTTATCGGTCGATGGCAGTAGTGATCGATCAAAGAATTTAAAGTTTATGCTAGCTGCCTAGGTGACATTTGACACTTAAAAAATTTCTTCGCTATTTTTTCATTGTTCCAAAAAAAAATGTACGCAAAAATAATGGATTTCTTTTTCCTTAAACTAATATTTTATTTTTTCATAAATGAGAAACTGTGCTCTAAAGACACGGGACAAAGGGATCTGTGCACAATTTTTTTTACTTTATTATTTTTTAATTATTCTAATTTAATTGTATTATATTTTATATCATTTTATTTATTTTTTATTTAACTTAATTGAATTGGTTTTAACTTGCTTTACTTTATTCTATTTTATTTTTCTTCATTGAACTTAATTAAATTTTATTTTTGCCGAGGTGAGTGAAATGCTCGATGCTTTTAGTACAGGGTGTGGAGGTCATTTTGAAGAGTGTACCTTTTAGCTGAATTATACCCGAATGTTATTAATTTGATTTCATTTTGTTTCATTTTAATTTATTTTTAACTTATTTTTATTTTATTTGGACTTATATTTATGAATTTGATTTTAACCTGGTTTATTATGTTCTAGTTGAATTTATTTTTATTTTATTTTGGTTTATTTTAAGATGATATTATTTTAGAATATATATTTTATTTTATTTTATAAATATTTTTTGTTTGTATTTTATGCATTAAAATTCTTCTTCTCCTAATTGGCGCTATAACCGCTTACGCGATTTTAGCCGAGTTTAACAAAGCGTGCCAGTCGTTTCTTTCTCGTGCTAACCGGCGCCAGTTGGACACACCAAGTGAAGCCAAGTCCTTCTCCACCTGATCTTTCCAATAAAGAGGAGGCCTTCCTCTTCCTCTACTACCACCAGCTGGTACCGCATCGAATAATTTCAGAGCCGGAGCGTTTGTATCCATTCGGACGACATGGATTAAAATTAAAGGGTTGATTTTCGTTAATTTTATGCACTTTCGGAGAGCCTTACAGTGGCACCCAAAATTAATATACATCCATCCATTGCACTAGAAAATTGAACTTTGCATACTTTTAAGCAGCCTTTTGGCATTAGGTAAAGCTTGTTCCTAGCTTCTTTTTCATTATTCAACTCCTTCTACTAGAGGATATCGCATATAATAATTAAGTCTTATAACTGCCAAAATTGGCTTCAACTATTCGACTTTCTCGTTTAACAACAGAGGTGTTTTACTTAGGAGGTGTTTCGTTTTTCTTTCGTTCTTTTCTAACCGAGCTCAAGCTAATATCCACTTACAAATATTTTAAAAGTTTTTATGTGCGACTGAGGCGTCAACGTTTCGCTCGTTCTGTCGCCACTGGAGAGGAACAACTTAATTTGCGGTCTGTCGCAGCCAATTCATAAAAATGTTTCCGTGTTCACATTTACATTTCTTTTATGACCCTTAAATTCTTCCACTGGACTTGACTTATCGCTCAATAGTTTTATATGTTTTGATACACTGAAAAAAATGCACGCATTAACAATATATAATGGTTACGACCCAGTCAATTTCTCAAGCTGCATCGCAGTCACTTTTCGGTGATGGCCCCACTCACAGTTGCCACGTTTGGTTTTTATTTATAGCTGAATTAGATTAAATTCAAAGCGCTAAATGGACCACCCTGAATATGATACATTTAACATTTTTGGGGACTATTTGGCTTATTGGAGCCTCAGTTTCATCGACATTTAAGAAAGTAATGCAGTTGACCACTCAAGTTAACAATTTTCACAAATTCGCCTGGACTTTTTTTTCGGAGCGACTTCAGGCTACTGAGAAAATCAAATTACTCGCTCAAAATGGTTCTCAACAGCCAAAAACCAACAAAATTAACTGTTTCGGGCATCAGCTGGCGACCTCGGGCGAATAATGAAACACACAGAATAGTTTTGTTTTTGGAAAGTACTCATCATAATAAACAAATGACTTTTTACAATTGCTTAGCTTAAATTTCAGCTTCCAAAACATAAGATATTAAAAACCACACCTATAAGATTTTCACATACGCAGCGATAAGTTCGTTTTTCATAGTTATGAAGCATTGCCAAACTTTTGATATCCACCCTCTTTTGGCGGTTCCGGTTTATTTGGACGCCGTAGGACGTAACTACCATATTGAATTCGGAGATAGTGACACTAACTTTTTACACTTTGATCTTTGATGAACCCACAGTGTCTCTCTGTAAAGCTTTTAGCATCTTAGTAGTGGATTTTAACAATTTTTATTTTCTCCACCACCTCAACTTGCACAAAAATTGGCACTAAATTCCAGAATTACGTTTATTTTTCCCAGTGCAACCCTAATATTACCCCCACAAAGAGTGCATAAAGGCGCTTACTTGTTTCGGATTGTTTATGAAAAGCATTTAAAAACATACTTAAGCAATCTAATTATAGACGCCAACAGCCAATGCCTCTTTGCCTCTGAATAACGACTTGCTTAGCTTCAAATTAGGATTTAATTTATACGGTTCGGGTTTTTTCATGCCTACTGACAGGCGATTTAGCACCGTTAGTCACTACCCGCCAACTATGCCGTACGAATATTGGTACATACACACATTTATAGCTTTGACTGCCAAACGAAACAGTTAACACATTTCAGTGGCAGGAAGTGGTGCTAGCAAAAGTCCTAGCAAGGTTTGTAGTGTTGACGTAAATGGAATATTCATGCATGTGTGTGTGATCTACCTATTTGCATATTTCGGGCATGCAGAACAATTCCAAGGGTCAGTATTTGATTCGAGCCTAAATGAACGATTGGCCAATTCGTTTAATTGTTACTGTGGCTGCGCAACCATTGAGCTTTGGTGCCGCTTAAAAAGTATACGACCAGCAACATTCCACACATATTTATCTACGCAGGGCATACCACCCCCCATTTGTACAATTGTTTTATTTTTCTTTTTTTTTATTATCGTTTTGTGCGATAAGCGATCACAATGGCCCATTGTCATTTGCATATTTAGCAGCGCGTTGGCAGCTAAATTTCTCAGTTGTCGAAAAATATTTTTCGCTGACATGCAACTAAAAGAGTTGCACGACATTCAAGTAAGAATAGGCAAATAATGGAGGCATGGGAATGAATGTGAGTGTGTGCTTCGAGGAAGTAAAAGCACGAGTAATACCGATTTTATTAAACCACTCAGCAATTTAAGCAATCTGTCAAAGAGTTAAGGAAATTTCGTCAGGTAATGGAATTTAGTATTTCATGTGTCGACGCAGCTCCAATTGTGCCGCCAATGAATTTGACCCAGATATGTACCGATAAGCCAAGTAAAAATAAAAGAGTTTGACAAGCGCGGAATACCTTTCCTTTTTCGCATGTTTCCCTTTTTTGTTTTTTCTTCAAGATTACATAAACGAAAAATTCTTTAAGCTAATAAAGCTATAATGAATTCAAATAAGCATACACTTAAATACTTAGTAAAAACTATGAGATTAACAAATTGTATACTGTTGGTCGTAATTCATAGATATCTGGTGATATTTATAAATTTACAAACCTCATAATTTTTGTGTTACATATCATATTTAAATGGCTCTTTTGCATAATTTCGACAGTATTTGGGTGGAGATATGTGATTTGGAAGAGAGAGTGGGAAGTATTAGTTTGACTGCCAACAAAAGCTACATTCGATTCGCCAATCTCTTAGAGACTTACGAATGAAACAATAAATCTGCAGTAAAAAGCAGAACTACTAAGCAAACATTCTAATTTCATCACACCAATTTGATGGAAGCATACCGCGCTAGCGTGGGCTGGGTGATGTCGTCCAAATGGACACAAACGCTCCGGCTCTGAAAGTGTTGCGTTGGAAATATCAAGTGGAGAAGTACTTTGCTTCATTTGGTGTGTCCAACCGGCGCCGGTTAGCACGAGAAAGCAATGACTGGCGCACTTTGTTAAAGTCGGTCAAATTCGCATTAGCGATTATTATGACAATCAAGAAGAAGAAGAGGTCATACTACCAGTCATCTCTCTCCCGTAAGATTTATAATTTTTGCTTACGGCGTCGAGCGGCAGTATACAAACATACAAGCAATGGGGGCAAAACGGTCAAAATACAAATTTCCAGTAATCAAAATAATTTTTTTATTTAGTAAAAATTCGAAAACAAATTTGGATGATTAATTTTGCGAGTAACTGGTTTGAGAGTAACTAAAATTGTGTCAGCTGAAAAATTACCAATTAGAGCTCAAATATTCTTCTAAAAGGTTTTTCAATAAGGGCGGGTAGATTTGCGTTAATGAACACTCATTTTGATAATAAAGTTTTATCATTTGAACGTGCTGTTCAATCGTGTAACTCGCCATGATGATTTGGCATAAATAACTGAATAATAAACAAAAGATTTGACAGATGTCACCAAAACAAAATGGCTGCCACAGGGCGACAAAATCGACCCGCGCCAATTGAAAAACCCTGTATGACTATAAGTAATAATAAAAATATAAGTAATAATGCATGAAATGAAAATTAGGCGAAGGCACATAAATGTTGATGGGGTCAATCATCGGGGGCTCAGTTTACTAGTTCGTTAAGCGGAATAAAGAAAATGCAGAGGGTTTCCATTGAGATTTCGTAAGACATTTTTATAATATGTTAAAAATACAACTTGTTAGCATTGAGAAAAGCTGCTACTTCAGCTGCAAGAAAACTTTAAGTGAAATGGTGGTATTATACTGCACTCTGTTAAATAGCTATTGCTCTAGGACTTATTCCCTTATTCCTACATAATTTTGAAAATAATATAGGTCATTCTCGTACAAATACAAATATAAATACAAGTTTCAAACTTTGTCAACATTGAAAAAAAACGTTCAATAAATTTCCATACAAATTTTACACTTTTTTAATCAGAATTTTTAGAAACATTTCGAGTATGCAGTGTTAAAACCCATTGAATTTTAGTCCAACAAAGTTCAAGTTTGAACTGACTACAAATTACCGGCGATTTTCGAAACCACTTGCTGAAATTCTTTTACATGGAAGAAAAAATCCCATCCCATCAATCATCGACAAAGAAAACAAAACAAAAAATTCACGGCTATTCACTTGAAACTTCCACTTTATTATACTAAAGTTTAAAGTATTTATAATGCTGCGCGCCCAAGAAAGTTCTAAAAATGCTTATTGAAAAGTTGATAGACTTTCTGAAATTCTGAAAATTAAAAATTTTGTTTTTTTTTTTTAAATACTGTATAAAGTTCGAAGCTTTCTATTATACAGTGTTTGTTAAAGTATGAACTATATTTTTGTAAAAAAATTATACTGTGTACATAATTTTGCAACGAGGTATATATGAGAAGGAATCGAAGAGGTGTGCATTTATTTATTTATTTATTATAAGTAAAAAAATATAAATAAAATTATTGTTCTTCTTAAAAGGCTATACCAAGGAGTCCGATTTAATAGGGGTTAGAGTAGACAGTAAAATGCAATTTTTGGTTTTTCAGCTACTTAAATATTGCACTTTTTTAAACCAAAATTCATTAGACTAGAACATTGCGTAGCCAAAATATTTCGAAACATAAATTTAACTTTTATATTTTTTTGTTTGAATTTTTTTTTTAATTTTAACCAAGTGTAAAACTTAAATGCACCTGATCTTTCAGGGCAATGCAGTTAATTTTTATAAAAATATTTTTAAAATTAAATAAGAAAAAAAAAATAATTGTTAATAAATCCCTGTGATATAGTTATTTGTTGCATATTCAGACCACCGTAGATGAATGGGCTGGTGCGTGACTACCATTAGGAAGTGACCGGAATTGAATCTCCGGGCTCTAATATATGACCCCAGTTTCATTTTCAAAATATCGATTTTATTTTATTTGATTTTCTCAAATTAGTCTCAAATTTTAACAAAATTTTAAGCTTCTTAAATATATTTCTTAATTAATTACTTAATCGAAGATTTTTTCTCAACGTTAAAGATTTTTTTATTAACATTTTAAGGCCGAAATTTTGGTCAAAAATCAATTTTTTGACGTGATAACGTCTTATAATTCGATGTAGCCGGCTGCACGCACCAAAAAATGCGTCGTTATCTTGCTCGTGCGGCGTTACCTTGCTTGAACTGCAAGCGAGAGTGCGGAACGAACGACAAAGAGGCACAATCGGCCCCCGCGATCGGCAACGTTCGACATCTGGCTCTCTCCTACTTGAGTGAGCATATATATGTATGTATGTATGTATATGCGCATATGTATGTATATAAATTCACATATTTGTATTTGCATATGCCTTCTTCCTGTGTGCATTGTAATGAACCATTTCTCTGTTGGGAATAGGACGATGACAGGAAAAGTAGGAAATGAAAGGGAGTGTTTCGAGTGTAATGTGTCTTGAAAAAGTCAAATTGATGATGTTGCCTCTTAGGGTTGTTGACTTATTAACGTCTGATGCACAATCGAAATTGAAGATATCTTTCATGAATTTGATAAATGTTTCGTCATTTTTCACGTTTGTTTAAATGTAACTTGATCAATTCCATTGCGATTCCATTTACCTCCTTCTCTATATCCATACAAAATATCTATCAAACAAATAAAATTAAAATTTTCTTTTGAAAAATGCAACCATTCGATCAGTATTTTTTTATGACGTGATCACGTTAAACTATCGTCAGTAAACCGACTTTACAGACAACCTCTTTTTTTTTAGAAACCGCCATTTTGTCAAAAAAATGTGTCTTGCTTATTCCTTCGATTGATTACTAGATTTAAAATTACTTTAACGAAATCTGTTTCGTTTTTTAATTTCAGATAATCCATTTCAGAGATATAGTGACCATCGCAAAACGTCTGTTTTGAGAGGAGCTCCCGGAGATCAGCTGTAGCTCCTTTCCAAATAAATATTTTTACCAATACTAAATCCTAAAATATAGTTAAAAGATAACATAATATGTATACAAATTTTTAGATGAATAAATTTAAACGTTTTCTCAGAAAAAAATTTGGAAAATTCGCTTTTTTTCGGCCTTCTAACTGTATAGGTATGACCCCTTACGCACCAAATGACAGAACAAGTTTTTTCGCCCCTCGGCAGGCAATGGCAAACCTCCGAGTGTATTTCTGCCATGAGACAGCTTCTCATAAAAAATCCTTTCCCGGTCGGAGTCGGCTTAAAACTGTAGGTCCCTCCATTTGTGGAGCAGCATCAAGACGCACACCACAAATAGGAGGAGAAGCTCGGACAAACACCCAATAAGAGTTGTAAGCACCAATCATAGATATAGTATATGTTCGGAAAAGCACCGTAATAGAAATAATTAACTTCTTAATTGAGTTATCGGCATCGAAAATGTTTTTATTTTGATTGCGGAAAGCGAAAAAATGAGAGAAATTTAGCTTCGAAAAGAAATTTGAAGAGGTAATCTATTTCTTTGCTAGATGTGTGCAATTTTTCATTGACTGCTCAATCCACTCACCCCCGTAGAATCTGTATTTTTGGTCTTAAGGCTATTCATTGTAGAATTTTAAAAGCATTTAGTAGTTCAACAAATTTAATTTAAAACAAATTTAAAAAAAAAAATTGTTTTAATCTACTCATCAAATTTGCCTTGCACTATTTGCCTTTTTTAGGCCTTTTCGTCTTTGCTCTTTTCATTGAAAAAACTTCTAGCGTTGCATGGAGATGAAGTCGCCGTGTTTCTATTTCAAGTCGTTAATTCTCGCGAAACTGAGTTTTTCTTCTTATTCTGTTGGGCGCGGCTATTGAAATCGAAATTATTTGCATATACCCTATCCGCTATTTTGGAGTTTTCTGTGTCACTATGATAACACTCTGATGAGAAGTATGCCGTTTCGGAGTTGTAACATCACAAAGTACCCTATACCTCATAGCAATATATCAACTCTTTGCTGCTCTTCATCATCAATTGCCTCTGCAATACCACCAAGATTTTGATTCTATCAAATATTACATACAGGGTTATATTGAAAGGTAATGAGCCTTCCCGCGCGGAGCGTCTGCCAAGCGATCAACCGAATCGGCTGGTGGGGGAAAATTATCGTTGGACCTTCCCCTTTCCACTAGAAACCGGTCCCAGTTCGCTGGCAACAGCGGTGCAGTCAACATCGCTCCGCGCGTGAAAGCTGTTTTAAAAGTGTGTTAGGATTTTGCCATGCTGATAATCTTTTTCGACTCTCGAGGCATCGTCCACAAGGAGCTTGTACCTCCAGGAAGGACTGTAAACGCGGCATTTTACAAAGAAGTTCTCCTTCGGCTGAAAACCCGCGTTGCCCAGATTCGGCCCGACCTCGTCAACAATTGGACCCTTCATCAAGACAATGCGCCGGCGCACACCGCCTTCCTCTGCACCTCTGCATTGGTCAAGATGGGGGTTCCGGTGCTTCTCCACCCTCCCTACAGCCCAGACCTGTCCTCTCCGGACTTCTTCTTGTTCCCGCGCCTGAAAAGAAAGCTGAAGAGGAGGCGTTTCGACTCCATCGAGGCGATCCAAAAAACTGTGACAGCCGAATTGAACGCGATTCCGGCGGATGAGTTTAAAAAATGTTTCCTACAGTGGAAGAACCGCTACCAGCGGTGTATTGACGCTCAAGGGTCCTATTTTGAAGAATATTAGTCGTATAAGCAAAAAGGTTTAATAAAACTGCTTAAAAAAATAAGGCTCATTACTTTTCAATGAAACCCTGTACTTATATTTCGAGTCTTCAATGTTCGTAGAGCCCCATTAGACACAAAAAGGGTTTCGGAAAATTCAATTTAGCCAAGGCTTTGATTTCATCGTTTTTGTAAATTTTTGAGTAGAACCCATAGATAACTTTCGTCTACGGTCACTTAGTACAACTTGAGGTGTGGCTTAGAAAGAGCTTACAAGATCAAATGTTATACAATATATAAAATTTAACAAAACTATTCAACTAATATTTTCTATAAGTTAAAAAAAAAATCATCAAAAATGTAAAACCTAGGTCAAAAAATGCTAAACAATTCCTAAATAAAAAGCGCGGTGTTGGAACGATTGTGCGTGTAAACGATCAAATTGACAAATTTTTGTATTTGGATACACACCAGCATAAAATGGAGTCCTTTTTGTATGAGCCTAAGCCACTAAATTGGACATCTATGCAGGATAATGACCCGAGGCACACCCAAACGGCAGTGAAGCAATAGCATCGTAGAGAAAAAATTATGGTACTGGAATAGCCTGGGCAGAGTCCCCACTTGGCTCCCTTAGAAAACTTATGGTGTGTTATTAAAATAAAATTCGCAAGTAAAAACTAAAAAAATTATGATAATTTCCGGGGCAAAATCCAGGAAGCAAGATGCTCAATCCTAATATCTTTTGGAGGGAATGGAAGGAAGGTGTGAATAAGTGATTAGAAACAGTTGATAGAGCACAAAATACTAACATGGTTTTTACTATATGTACCAGGTATATACCTATGAAGTGAGACTTTCAACTATTAGTCCATAAATGTCGCTACAAGTATTTTTAAACCTTCCCAAATATCTTGTTTATTTCGTCTGTCATCTGTCAACAATATTCAGTTCATTGTTTGTTACGTTTCACACAACAATTCATTTTTGAACTCGTAAAACTGTGGAATTTCGTGCCTTCAAACTACGATTTGCCGACATCGTTGATTTTCTGTTATCAATTGAAGAAACGCTTCTCCTGGTTCAAAAGGAAGTCTTTTTTGCATCGAATCGTTACGGGTGATGAAAAATGGGTGTATTTCTCCAATCCCAAGCGTAAATGATCGTATGGTCTGCCCGACCACAAGCCAAAATCAACGGCCAAACCAAATCGCTTCGGCCGCAAGGCAATGCTGTATGGTTTCTGGGATCAGCGTGGTATGATTTGGGACGAGCTATTAAAACCAGGTGAAACAGTTGTCGGTGCACGCTACCAACGACAATTGGCCGATTTTAACAGCGCTATACACCGAAAACGCCCAGAATATGCCGATCGGCGTCTCAAAGTAATTTTTCTTGATGACAATGCACCGCCACCTCGAACAAGAGCGACCCGGGAATTGATGGAGACGTACGATCGGGAACCGCTGGTACATGCGGCTTACTCAGTAGACTTGGCGTCTTCCGATTATCATTTGTTTGCATCGATGGGCCACGCACTTTCCGAGCAGAGCTTCAATTCTCGCGAAGAAGCCAAAAAATGACTCGATGATTGGTTTGCGGCCAAAGACGGCCAATTTTTTTGGCGCTGCATCCACAAATTGCCTGAAAGATGGGAAAAATGTGTCACTAGCGATGGGTGTTATTTTGAAGATTAAATTTGTAACCATTTTTTGTTAATAAACGTTTGAAATCGAAAGAAAAATTCTCATTTTATAGGTATACACCTTGTATGTATCTGAAAACCACCTGTCTAATGTTGTATCTGACCTAAATGAAAATTAGAAAGAAACTAGACCAAGATTACACCCATTTCTAATGCAACCCAAACTAATTTTTTTTTTAATTTTCGGAATATAATAGTTTTCGCCAGAGCCTTTAAGTGACCTTCGCTAAATTTCCTTTCACATCAGTAAGTATGCAGCAAGTTGCGCTTTTGCTTATTATTATTTCAATTGTCGAGCTGATTGATATATCTCTCAAATACATTTCATCAGGAGCTTATTCCCTAGCTCAAATAAAGTCCCATGCAATTCACCAACGCATCGCTTGGCGCTCTACTCCTACGAGCAAGGCTCATTACAAGAGTCCCCTGAGCCACAAAGTTCAAGATATTTATAAAAAGTTGTTTACCCGTACCTCACTGGTATGCGTTAACAAATCTTACGAGCCATCAAGTCGGAATAAATAAAACCGTAAACGAGCGCATCCAGAAACTCAGGTTATACTCCCTCAATCCTCGGTTGCCCCACTCTGCCTAAGCTAATCACAACCACTAATTTATGCTACTAGAAGTCAAACATTAAATTCCCATTACTACTTACAAATAATCCCTATTACCCCAAAGGTGTTGTCTCAATGCAGCCCTGGTTTTGCTTGCCTTTTATGCTTTGTTTTACTTGACTTTACTTTGAAAGCTTCTATGGCCCAATGATAACTTTGAATTATGTCAGAATAAAAGGAAAAAACGAAGTGGCGAGTGCATTAAAATATCAGGAATTTGAAGATGTCCTCGTAGAGAGATATTGATAGATTTTCCATTACTCTGCTAAAAATCTGTCCATCATTAATCAAGCCATTGAAACTAATTTTCAGCAAATCTCTGTTATCCGACGTAGTAATTAATGATTAGAAGCAAACTCTAATCGCTCATCGTTCAAAAATCGTAATAAAAGTATTGTTAGAAATTATGGGTTCGTATTAAAGCTATATACTGGGTCTAAGTTGCTACAATGCATCATCAAAAATTAACTGTTTTTTTAACTTTAAGCAATTCATTTGAACTCATTGGGCGATCTGCTATAACTAGGTAATCTCGAGTTATTTTTGATGTTTGTTTTTCTGCTTTTCAAATGGGTTATCAGATTGATACTATCTGTATGGATTTCTCAAAAGCCCTTGACAGGATAAAACTTTTTAATCTGGGATTTCATTCGGTTTCAAGCGGTGTATTAAATCATATACGAGGTGTGTTCGAAAAGTATTGCGAATTTAGGGTTTTTTCAAAAGTTATTGGTTGATTAATTAATATCTATTTTGTCCCGTTCAAAGTAATCCCCATAAGCTATTATGCACTTTTGCCAACGTTTTTTCCAATCTTCGAAGCACTTCAAACAATCATTTTTTTCATCTTGTTCAGCTCCTCCGGCATCGGCATCACAGTCTTTATCTCGTCCGTGGTCCTTTCATGGGCCTCTTCAGTTTCGGGAACAAGAAAAAGTCACAGGGGGCCAGATCTGGGGAATACGGTGGCTGTGGCATCATTAGTGTGCTGTTTTTGGCCAACAAACGCGCACAAGCAACGATGTGTGAGCACGGACGTTATCGTGATGCAAGAGCCAATTTTTGTTCTTCCACAAATCCGGGCGTTTCTGGCGGATTACTTCCGGCAAATTGCAGGTAATATTCCTTATTGAGCGTTTTACCCTGTGGCAAAAACTCATGATGCACAACGCCCCTGCAATCGAAGAAAACGGTAAGCAAAACTTTTACATTCGATCGAACTTGGCGCGCTTTTTTCGGTCTTGGTTCGTGCGGCAGCTTCCATTGTGATGATTGAGCTTTGGTTTCCACGTCATAACCATAAACCCACGATTCGTCACCAGTTATGACCCTCTAGACCAAATTTGGGTCGTCGAGGACAGAGTCCAACATCTCATTAGCAATGTTCATGCGATGCTGGCACGAGCCAGGTCCTCAGCAACTTCTCTAACGGTGATTCGACGATTGGCCAATACCATTTTCTTTACTTCATCAATTTTTTCGTCTGTTGTTGAAGTGCTCGGGCGTCCGGCACGCTTTTAGTCGTTCACATCTTCTCGGTATTCTGAGAACATTTTGTATCACCGATAAACGTTGCGTTCGTCCAAGGTAACAGTCAACATTCGGAATGCATCCGCGCACTTAATTTCGTTTTTCATACAAAATACAGCTTCTTTGATCCGCCTTTTTGAATAGGTAAAAATCGAAGACAAGCCGAAACATGTGCAAGCAAAGCAGCTGTCAACAATTAACTGAACTTTCAAAATGGCCGAACTCGTCGGCATGAGTGAGAGGTATGAGTACCAACATATCGCCACAAAAGAATCGTATCTTTGGTAGGGAGAGTTTTGTTATTATTGATAAAATTTTGGTATTCCCTATGAAAGCATATTAGATTCGTCTTTTATTTTATTTATTAATTATGTAAGCTCTCCCTTTTCATGTCTCCAAATCATTTTTCTAAACCTCATTACCCAAACTGTGCCTCATATCGAGTTTGGCTTACATGTTTAGATGTGGTAAATGAAACCAAATATTATATTTAGGGATATATTCTGATTCAAAATATTGTTTTGTTCCACACATTAATTATGCTATTTCTAAGTATTGATCCATGGTAGGTAGATAGAAGTGTCAGTCGGTCTCTAGACCAGCTCGCATAGACCGTTGCCGATTCATTGTGATACCATAGTAGCAGTTTATCTGCTACTCCTCGCTAAATCATATTTTTATAGGTGCAAACCCACTGATCTGGCTGGCACTTGTATCCCTAAGGTCATCAATATAATTTAAAAACGATGGGCCAAAGTAGCTAAACCAAGTGGCATGTCACGCGGGACAATAACAGAGAAGGCGTCTTACGGACTCCTCCACCTCCATATTCTTGCAGTTTTTGCAATAGTCGCAATGAGATACATTCATTCTTTAAGACATAGGATCAAAGCAATTAACATAGAAACGTTTTTCCTTGACCGATTAAGTAGTGCCCAGAAGCGTCTAGTGTCCAAATTTTTTTTGTGGCATTACATGCCAGACTATCAACCCATCTCTCTGTTGGCTGAAGTGACAATGACATGAATTAGTGACACCCCAAGAGATTTAATCTACGCTTGACTATAGATTTCTGTAAAGATAGTCACATTTTTGTCTAAGCAGACAGCTACGTCATGGTGGCGAGGCCTGAAATACGCTCAGATCCATATACGCTAAGATTCTTGCCCATCCGTTATTAAAGTATGTTGTTTTCATTCCGAATTTATATAAATCGATTAGAATCTGTACAAGATGTGTTTATCCGATTTGTGTTGCGCTCCCTATATTTTTCAGAACCTTTACCTGCTTATAATTCTCGATGTTAGTTGATTAATTTAATGGCACAGCATAATATAAGAATTTTTTGTCATCCTCTTTCCTATTAGATATAGCTACCGGCTCCGTTGATTGTTCCTATCTTTTGGGTAGAATACATTTTAATGTGCCGTGGGTTTTATGGTATTTTGTATTGTTTCAGGTTCCCCGAGCAAGTTTGGGTATAGCTTTAATACACCGTTTATTAGAACATTCTTCGAGTTACTTACTTAATTTTACTTGTAACTTGCCTTTACTGGATTCTGAATAAAATCACAGATATCAAAAAATAATACACTCGTTTCAGGATAACAGAAGAAGCACATAGGAAAAGTAAGTTTGTTTGTTGAAAAAATATTATGATAAGAAAAGCTCTATTTATTTTCTCCTTCTCATACTTTTCGGAACCTCTCATTTTTCTTGGCCCATTTTGTAGAATAAGTAAAGGTTCAGCAATACTTGTGATCATAAAAAGTGACTTATAAGAATTTTTTGAGCCGACAAAAATAAATACCTTACCATCAGATGCCAACACTCCAAACAAATCCCTCATGTAAAGTATTTTAAATTATTCACGTAATGTTACAGTCAATATATCAATCTTAAAACAATCTCCAACATTTGTTGCCACTTTGAAATATTCCATTAAGCATCGTTTCTATCCCAATTGCCAATAATCTCCAGCATAATTAATTTCGAGTGTACGTTTGACAGCAGCACTTTTTTTATAAACTTATTCACAATAATATCACGTCACTCACAATCAATCCTTTAAATAAATTTATTTTCTGAGTGAAGCTACATTCACATAATCACAAGAAGGAAGAAAAAGGAATAAAAAAGCGAGCTCTGACGGATTGGCGCAATGAGCAGAAAAAAACTGTTGCCGTTCCGAAACGCACCCTGTCACTCGACCGTCAAAATATCAACTAATGACTCGGCATCGCTCATTCGGACAAACAGAGCCACCAACCGCACCACCAGCAAAATGCAAAAACAAAACAAAAATCTTCCACGCGCTGTGACTCGCTTCAACTGCGCCAGTAACGTTAAACGGCAACAACAATATACATAAACACTGACCGATACCACCAACACCAACAGCTTACCGTGCCTTCTATGGAGCCAAAAACCATTGTCACCCAACAGCACCAACCACATCAGATACAAATGCGCTCACACTCACTTTGGGAGAACGAGTGAGTGTGTGTGTGTGAACTCACGCGAGTGTAACCGCCGACCGTTGCGAATGCCAAGCAACGTAAAATGCCGTAACGAGAAGTAAAAGAAGAAGAGTACACAGCAATAGCACGATCACTCACATACACACATACAGCTCAGCGCGCGCAAGGAGGAGGCGTAACAATACCGCAACGAAAAGGCTACGCTATGAGTCAAGTCCGGGTGGTGCGGCAAGAGGCTGCCAACCGGTTCCACAAGATTGCTGCAAGACCAGGTAACATTTCAAAACGGGTTTGCGGCCAACCAGCAACGCTCTGGCCACGGCGTCCCATCATTTGTCATACCACTAAGTGATGAAGTGCGCGCTGATTGGCTGCAACGCTAGACCGATGGGCGTAGCAACGCAGCACTTCGTTATGGTGGTACTATATTCGAACTCAGCAGCAAACAAGTATGAGTGTAGCGAACACACACTTACACGCATTGTTGTGCTCTTCTTCATACAAAGGCGGAGAGTGAGTCTGGTCGCATGCAGTGGTATGTGTGGATATGTGGGTTGGTGGTGTTTTCGACATTTTGAGGAGAAATATTAGCAGCTTGGAACAGTGTGACAGTAAAACAATATCGTGATTTTTTTAATGGAGTATACACGGTACAATACGAACATTTTTTTGTTAGGATATATAACTATTATTTTTTTTGTGTTACCTCAGCTTTAACTTCGATTGTTTCATGAAAATTCAACGCGCATGTAAGATAAAAATTGTTTTATATATAAAAATCACCCTATGCATAGCGCTCTTACTTTTAGCAGATTGGGCTGTAATTCATGTAATACCATACCTGCTCTTGTTTTTCTTCTGATGGCCTCTGGACGATCAGCAATTGAATTCTATTGGAGGCTAAGTATGTACTTATGTGTATGTAATAGTAGAGAAATCAAGTGGCATATAATATTAATAACTAATAATTGGAATAATAAATATGAGCAAATAATTGCCATTATCTGATTCTTGCAAAAAATATTTGCTTTAATAATTTGGAATTGAAGTAGAATTGATTACAAATCATAAAGTTACGCACAGCTTCTGGACTATTTTTTTAATATTTAATATACATATGTATGTATATCTGTGGACTTTCGACAAAATAACTTAAGTCGACTTAACACTTTCAATATATCGCACCCTAAATACAAAAGGGGCACAACTCAAAATTTTCCACACTCGAGCTTGACTTGTTTACAGTAGCACAGAAAACAAACTATGTGACATATCACGCTGAAATTTGCCATGTAAGCTTATAACAGTCCTACCAAAAAACAAGAAATTTATTTTTGCCATATGTTATCCGCGGACCGTTTTATTGATAACGTCTCGTTTATATTTGAGCAGAAGTACATTTTGAGTTGTGACCCTTTTGTATTTAGGGTGCGATATGTATGTACCAAATTATTTGGTTCTAAGTTCTATTAATCTTTGGTAGAGTTAAATAAAAACATTAAATTTTTCTATGTAGCAAAACCAGAGGAAGTGAAGTGAGTACTTTGGTTAAAAGTGAAAAGTGATACACAGATATGTATTTCTAAAAAACCGTTTCTAGAGTCTCTTTTAATATCAACGAACATAAGCGTCGATTAAATTCACGCACATTTAAAATATATTTTTTCTCCTAAATATAAAATTTAATTTTGAAAATTGAAGCCTCTATCAACGATTGTCTTGTTTTTGTGTGCGTTTTGATGAATGAATTTTGTTATGGACTGGCATTTTTTTTCTGTCGAAGTATGTGAGAAAACCAAAACTATATTTTAGATGAATACTAGCTTTAACCCGCGGCCCCGCTTGCGTAGGAGTAGTTTTGAGGGATTTAAGATATGTATATAACAAACAATAATTTCATAGAAAATCATTTTTTATTAATAACCATAATATTACAATATCCGGCATCCGTTGCTATGCCTCGTTGAATAAAATCAAAACAACCAATCAGAAAAATATCAAGCAAAATTAGTTTTATTAATTTTCTATCTCAAACCGTTTTTGAACTTTGCATTTGGGTCATAGTTGAAAAGCTTATGCGGATTATGAAGTCTAGAGTGTGCTATACATAGTGGGAAATAGGAAAAACTAAGATTTTTTAGATTAAATTTAAGCAAATATTCGATTATTAGTGAGAGAGTGGTGGCGCGGTCTGGGGGCTGTGGGAAGGGAGTTCCATCATAAAAACATTCCTATAACCTTCATTGGGTGAAAATATGAATGTTTAAAAATTTTTACCTAATTTTTTGTTGTCGTGTCGTAGTGATGCGCGGACAACGTACAAACATAGTACAGTCAGCCTGCAAATAGCTGGTTTAAATAAGAAATCATCGACTATCGTTCAAAATATTGGTTCAGAGCTTTTCTGTTTAGAGTTCCAGCTAACATTTGCTTTTCATCGACTCTCTGAATTACACGATACTGTACGGTAGTCTTGAAACCTTTTCTTTAAAAATAGTCTCCGAAGAAAATGTCCAACCTCTGATTGATTAATTTATTTCAATTACCCAAAGTTTAACATTCGCAATATTTTACATCTGTAAAAGTATTTGAATACATTTAGATGTAGTTATGTAGGTAATACAATAACTATGAGATATGAGATTCGGACGCCGTTACCAAAGGGTTGGTGCGTGACTACCATTCGGAATTCGGAGTACGTATGTTCAAATCTCCGTGAAACACCAAATTTAAAGAAAAGGTTTTTTGTAATAGCGGTGCATTCATGCATTTCTGCCCTGAAAAAGCTTCTCGTAAAAAATATCTGTCATTTGAGGTGGACGTAAAACTGCAGGTTCCTCCATTTGACCATTTGTGGAGCAACATCAAGACGTACACCACAAATAGGAAGAGGAGTTCGGCCAAACACCCAAAAAGAGCGTAAGCGCCAATTATATATAAATAATATATATATATTACCATATTTTTTTTAAATATATATATGTATAATAATGTCGAATTTTTTCCGCCCTTTACCAGAGTTGTCAAATTTTTGTTTACTTTTCTCAGCATATTCATAGGGTAACGTTTTATTTTCTCAAACTAATTTGCTCGCACTAGGCGCAGGTGTGGCACTTTCTACACTGTGATGACCGTTCTTCAGTTGAGTTTTGCTTATTTCTGTGCACATATTTATTTAAATAATTGTACGAAAATTTTAATTGTTACAAAAGAATTGAAGTATATATATAATTTTGTGGGAGTGTTGAATTTTTCTTGTTCTTTTCTCCAATAAAATACGCACCGTTTTCATAGGGAGTATGCCAATATTTTCGGAATGTCGGCATATATTGGGGGAACATTTATTTCGAGAAAAGAAAGCACTATAAGTTTATAATGTAGGCTCATACATATACATTTGCAGACCCGACGAGAGGGGGGGGTATCGGGTACTTTTTCCCCCGAGCCCGGAGTTTTCAGAGGGGCCCGGACTCGAGGGTAATTCCAAGAAATTTCCTGCTTGAAAAAATATAGTAAATAATACTTTTACCAGAGTTCCGTCACAGACTTTTTTTGGTGTCACCATATCGAATGTTATGATCACGATTACGAAGAATAAATATAATATGGTGATACAAAAGTGTATATTATTGAACTCTTATTAAAATGGAACATTTTATGCTACTGATTTATAAGGTAATTAATAATTATAGTGATGATTAGATTAAATTTAGATAGTTGTATTTTAAATGAAGACCAATTTTGAAACGTAGTTATTCTTTAAAGCAATTTGTCCTTACGTTGATAAAGAATTAAATTAAAGAATTAAAGATCTGCTGAAGAGTTTTCTAAAATTCATTTTAATCAATATTTTATAATTAATTCAATCAAAAATTTTATAAATGAGTTTTTCAATGTTTAAATGTTATATCACTATAACATAATACGCATTTTGATAAATAAAAAAAATTTGAAGGGGCCCGCATCTCAAGTTTCTCCCGGGGCCCGAATACTCTCTCCACGGCCCTGTACATTTCTATATGTATTTTTATGCATACTTGTGTTCCTGTATTTGTAATCATGCGTGCGCATGTAATATATATTCTACAAAAACCTATGAAATTTATTCATTTGGTATTTTTCTGTTTTTTTTTTTTACAATTTTTTTGTCTTCTTGTTCTACTGTGCCATACAACTACACTTCAGTTGAATAGAACGGGATCAATAAATATGCGATGTCGTCATCACATTTCCCTTAGAATAAAATAGAATAAGCAAACCTTTTCAAACAGTATGACTGAAAATAAATACTCTCGCCAAAGAGTGGAATGAGCAGTCAAATGGCAAAAGGGCACAATAATACTAAGAAGGTCAGAGAGGGCAACAGTATTACGTAGTTAGGGTAAAACGACAATGCGTTGCTGGAGCATAACTTTTTGCGTAACTGTTTCACCCACGTTACGGCCAATCGGCAAAGCCAGAACAGAAGAGAACGATGCTACACAACTACATGCATACCTAAAGCACCAGCCACAGTTACATTTTCTATCCGAGTCGAACCGGAGCAGAAGCTAGAGTCAGAGCCGAAGCCATGGAATGCTATGCCATGCCACGCCACGGCAAGGCCACAAGCCGTGGCATGAAACGCCCCTCTCAACGCTACACGCTCCTTTCTCACACAATCTTTCACATGAGGTTGATGGTATAAGTGACATCGCGCCATTTTGTTACTGGCAGGAAAATTGAAAATGTAGCGTGAGTGGGTGTGGGATGTGGCAGTGGGCGTAAAGTGAATGCTATACGGAACAAACTGTGGCAGCGGCTCAACACAAAACGTTAATTGAAAACGACACAATTGTTTCTCGCTTCTTGTATTCTGTATGTATATGTATAAATGTTTGTTCGTGCTTTTGTGCGGCATTTCAGTGGAATCCAAATGAAAGCCTTCAACGAGTGCCGCTGCCAGATAAAAGGCAGTTTGAGGATGGCGTAATACTTTCAGAGAATTGTCGGGGACGGAAAGGCGAGGTAGTTGGTAGGTTTTGTATTAATTGAATGTTGAATTCGTTAAATCGTGATAAGCCAATACTCAATGGATTTGAGTGCGTTGCGATGAAAGGCCTTACGTTGAGTAGGGATAATTTTTTATTAAATAAAAATCGATTGAATGGTGTAATTAAAAAGGGTGTACATTACTTTCTACGGAGAGAAATGCCAAATAAATATATTTATGTACGAGTAGGTTAAATCAGTTTTCCCTAAATACTTCTCTTGAAGTCGCACAAAGTTAACTTCTTGCGCTGGAAGGTAATTGTCAAAAACCCGTGACATGAACCAATTTAAAGTGATTTCTTGCTTGTAACAGTTTTTATAAAAGCTTTTGGTATTTTTTAAGAGTTTTACTGTATTAGCAATTCAGCAGAGTGTGATATACTTGCAAAATAAAAAGAAATCTGTTGTGCAAAAAAACGATAAAATTATTTTAGAACACCTTTAAATACAGCGCGATTTACAAAACCTATTTCGGGGACTCTATGGACTCGGGGAACTAAAATGCAACAATTTGGCACTTAATCGCTGGATATGACGGGTTTCGAGCAGCTTACATTTGAAAAATGTATTACTTTCATTACAAATATTCAAAAGTAGTTTGCAATAGGTGCGGTCTTACGGGTTGCAGAACATGCCTGACAATCTGCCATTTAGAGCAATGTGTATTTTAAGGCAAATCAAATTCTCTTTTTCACAAAAAAATGTCAAAAAAAATTTTTTGTCACTTACACGCATAGTGGCAATATGCAAATCCACTTCATGCTTCACTTATACGTGTAAGAACATAACCGTTTTATCATGTAAGGATATGTAAGTATTCGTTTCCGTACTTTGCGTGTCCTTTTAACCAGAAACACTTGCAAAACATCAAAAATATCACATCAACTAAAGTTCCAACAAAGTCCGTTCATACATATCGCATAACCCTAATCATGACACCAACGGGCAAGCTGCATACAGATACACAGACATATGCATATATATGTATACTTATTTTTATAACCGTTTGGTTCCATTGTAGTCGATTTTTTATTTTGAAATGAAAGAATACTAAAAAAAATTATACAGAGAACGAAATTCTTGGGTAAAAATTAGTAGTTTAAGTCACTAATCAGACGTAGACGCGAAATAAAATTTTAAGGTTAACAAATTAATATTAAGATATAAAACTAAAAGGATATCCGCAATAAGATAAATCGCTCATTGATTTGTCACAAGTTAGTTGAATTTTATTTCCGAATTTACATTTCAATTAGCAGATTTTAGTTCCTAGTGTCAGCCGCAAGTCAGACCAGAGTTAAAAAAAGGTTTAATCCAAAGTTATTCTAGAGTAAAAAAGATCTTGGCTATACCTTCTATATGCTTTTATCCAATGCCTATTTTGCAATAGAAAAATATTTCCTAAATTTCGATTAAATTAAGTGGAGACAAAGAATCTTTGAAAAATTACTTCCAGTGTGATTATTGAACGAAAATAGGGAACTCGAAGTATATCATTGGTTTTATTTTATTATTTAAAAATATCCTTCATATCATTAAAATTTTTACGCAATAAAATTAACAATTTTACAACAAAATTTCTTTAAAAGAACTAAGCTTAAACTTTTCTTTTTTAATTCCAATTTACTTACGTTTGACCATCACAGATAAATATATATTACATATAAGGAAATTAACTAAAAAAAATGTCTACTCAGTTTGACTGAAGAGTTGGAGAGTTGAAAGCAAACGTGGCAAAAATGAGCTCGAAATGGTCCAGAAGTGCATTTCCTCTGCTCTGACGCTCTAGCAAAACAATTCTAATAGGATGATATGTGGAAAAGCTAGGCGTGTCTTTCCAAAGCTGCAAGAACGCTGAGCACGTGAATATTATTTCTCACCTACTCTGTATTTGTTCTGTACTCTAATTAGGTAGAGGTCGACAGCTTCAGACAAATCCTTTAATTACTGGACGCTGGTTCAAGTAATGCGCTGTAACATTGAACCTGCCTATATTTTTGAACTTAATTCTGTCTGATCCGTTACGTAAAAAAATTGCAAACAACTTTTTTTCGAAATTAAATTTCCACTGCGCAATCTTTCGGAATTGTGGAGAAATTCTTCCGTTATATCATGGAAGGCAGAAAAAACATTGAAGAGGAAGCTCGTCCAGAACGACCGTCGACATCAACTCATGAGATAAACGTCAAGGCAATTAAAGATTTGGTGCTCAAAATCGGCCGACTGATAATCAGAAATCTCGCTGATGCTGTTAAAATTTCATTCCAAATTCATGCCCAACTATTTTGAGAGATATTATGTGTCTGAAAATAAAACACGAAATCTCGTTTAGCTCCAAAAATTCTTTTTTCCAAATTTTTGGAAAATTCAAATTCATATTGTTCAAAAAACTTTGCTAAAAGACAACGGTATTCGCCTGACTCACAATCGTATGACTTTTGGCTATTCTCTAAGCTCAAACAGCCTGCACGACACGTTTGAGAATAATAAAACCAAGTTGCTGCACGTTTTTGAATGTCGAAAATCTATTTTATTAACTGCTACGAGAAATAAAAGAAACCGTTAGCATAAACATTTTTCATCAAGGAGAAGCATTTGTACTTCCCGGCATGAGGAGAACATTTCCAACCGCACACAAAAAGCCATTAGTAAAATAAACAAATTGTGCAGCGGCACTGGATCTATTAACCCATCGAAAACTGCGCTAGTGCCGTTAAATAGCAACCGGAACATCAAAATTAAATTCCTTGTCCTAAATGAATCGACTCTTCAACTCTCCACAGAAGCGAACTATCTCGGCATCAACCTTTACAGAACGCTCGCTTGGAACTCTCATCTTGAGAAAGTTACTGCAAAAGCCACAAGAGCATTCTTTGCCTGCATAAGGCTTTTTGCAAAAACATGGGGGCTGAGCCCCAGAATGACTTACTGGCCATTTACTACAGTTATTAAACCTATAGTCACTTATGCTTTCCTAGCATGGTGATCTAAAGTTAAGCAACAAAAGGCGGTAAATGAACTCAACAAATAGTACCGCCTCGTCTGTGTCGGTGTAACAGCAGCAAAAAAACATGTCCAAGTGACGCATTAGCTGTGTTCTTATGCATTCTTCTTAATTGAAAAAAGCTCGTTTGAGCGCTTTAAGATTAAAAGGCATCTCCGATCTAAAAATTGGAGATATGAAAGGACTATTAAAAATTTTAGAAGGCTCCCGATATACTCCTGTTCTTTATAGGGTTGATACTTTACCTCCAAAACACATTCTCTTATTAATGAACTTAAGGTCTGGAAAAATATTTCTATCACCTTCGAGCCTGTACCGCAGAAATGGTTCATTGATGGGTCGAAATTAGAGGCGGAAATCAATAGGTCTAAATTCAAAAAATCGATTTCAATGGGTTTTTATCCAAGAATCTTCTAGGCAGAAATGCACTCCAATGAAATATAAGTGAGGCATGGCGTCCGTTGGAAATTCAGATGAACCCACATGTACATACTTTCAGATAGTCAGGCGGCCTTGAAAAGCTCTACTATCAACTAAATGTATATATGTATAAATATTTATATATATATAATTGGCGTTTACACCCTTTTTGGCTGCTTGGCCTAGCTGCCAAGTGCCTGCTGAGATGCGACCGCTATTAGTAAAACGTTTCCTGCATTTTTGTGTTTCACGGAGGTTCGAACATACCTACTCTAAATTCCGAATGGTAGTCCCGCACCAATCAATTCGGCTACGACGTCAACGGCCTATCAACTATAATCACCTCAAAAATGGTGTATCACTGCCTGAACCTCTTCATTAGGTTCGTATTATTAATAGCGGACTGTTTCATTGCTGAATTGTTCATAAGCTTTTCTGTGGACTTAAAAAGGGCCACATTAACGAATTTCTCAGGAAGTGGACGGAGAAGAAATTCGTTGGAAACTAACGAAATTCCATCGGTCAGCTAGAAGCGAAACAATTCCTATCGCCAGAAAGAGGAATTTTTGATAAGCTACTTTTGATTTTACCTACTCAGCTCAAGGTTGGTCTGGGAATGTTTTAAAATCCACGAAACTATAGCATCAAGAAACTTTGTTACTCAGTTAAGGGTACCGGGGCATGAGGGCACGAAGAGAATGAAATTGCAGACACTTTGGTGAAATAGAGTCAAACACTCCCTTCAATACAACAAAACAGACAGACAACTCTACACTGGACTACTAACAGGACTTTGTAAACTCAATTACAACATGAAAAAAATTGGTGTGGCAGAAAATGATTCTTGCAGACTCTGTAAAGAGGTATCCTGGTAGAAATTAAGCCTACAGCAGTTTTAGCATTTATTAATAGGTCGCAGTGCAAAAATAGCCATTTTATACTAATAATACTCAGTTCTATTATCCTATTCCCTAGCATTTATGCTGAGTGTTTTTTAAGTGTATCACCCAGAAACTGTACATTTGTGTGTGAAGGATGCGAGGCTTTCGTTTGAAAGTGGGATGTAAGGAGCAAAGATCTGCAACTGAGCTGATAACACACCAAACAAAATATCCCACAATGCCGCTAAGCGTCATTATCTCGTCTACAGTACTTGTCCTTGTATTGCTCGGCAACCACATGCGCACACGTACGCACATAAATAATTACAGTCGTGTGCGAAACCTAAGCAACCAGATATAGAAATAAATTTTATATGAAATTCATAAGTTTGTTATACATCTTCTTAACATGTAATGGAATTGTGGATAGATGGAAATTTTTACAAGCACTCGGCCAATTTTGACTAAAGTACTCAAAACTTCGAGAAAGGATTTAAAGGTTATGGAGAGACAGGTGGAGTAGGAGTTCATTATTTCTTTGAAAACTTTTCAAACTTTTCTACGAGTCCCAACAGTTTGTCGAAGGAAAATGAATCGCTCGGCTATTCTCAATGCATATGACTCAAAAAAGTATCATCTAAGTGTGACGAAAGTCAAACAGCGGCGAAGAAAAGGCACTGTACTACTCTCATCATCAAACCAAGGTGCAAACAGTGCATTGATCGTCCCTGTCAGAGTTCGCAGCTCACTTCTTCTCGGTATGTCCATTGATTTCAGATTACTGGAGTAATCTCTGGTTTCTAACTACGTACGCAAATGATAATATTGCTATAAAAACTGTATCGAAGACAGTTTTGGCGTTATTTTTAAACAGAAGAAAATTGCTTAGTAAAATATAAAATATAAAAAAATAAAAATTCGGGAAAATCTCGAAATACTACATTCTTAAATTGCTCCGTTCCAATTAGACTTTGCAAAGAACCGCAGTTCGCCAACTCTTATCCTAATTCCTTTCGCCAATTATCCAGCCCATGTACTAGATACTTAAAGTACTTCAAAGGCTTCTGATTGAGAAACCGTTGTCACCATATTGAAGGCAGTAAAGCATGTGAAGTTACTGTCCAAATACCATCCACGTCTACAAACATTTTTATACTTAGAGTCGTGGAAAGTTTTTATCAAGATTTTCAACAGATTGTCTATATTTCTCCATTGCTCCCGTGTAGGAAAACTAACAATGCACTTATTTCCGCAAGAGACTCCAGGGGTTAGTTTGTCATGAGATACAAAAACAATAAGAACTCTAGAAGGAACTTTTTCACAACTCTCTATGGCGGAACTCTGATAGCCGAACTACAATCCATTATATATTAATTCAGTCCATATATCGTTCACATTGCCTCCTCTTAAAATGCTAAGTCCGTCCATGATTTTGGCCCTGGTTATGTAAAGAATATTCAGTATGTTTGCTGGGAAATGGCTCAAACTTAAGTCAGTAGAACCAAAGTCCATGCAAACCCCAAGAGTAGATAATAAATGTACCGAACAAATTCATTATTCATACTTGGAGTAGAAAGTCTTAGTCTAGCTAGGGTACTGGCACAACAAATTGGCAAATGGTAGATAGCGAGTGGCACCTTCCCACTAACATCTCCTCTAATTGGCGCATACACCTTTTTTGGGTGTTTGGCCGAGCTCCTCCTCCTATTTGTGGCGTGCGTCTTGATGTAGTTCCACAAATGGAGGAACCTACAGTTTCAAGCCGACTCCGAACGGCAGATATTTTTTTTGAGGAGCTTTTTCATGGCAGAAATACACCCGGAGGTTTGCCATTGCCTGCCGAGGGGTGACCGCTATTAGAAAAAACTTTTCCTGCATTTTGGTCTTTCACCGAGACTCGAACCAACAATCTCTCTCTGAAATCCGAATGGTAGTCACGCATCAACCCATTCGGCTACGGTGACCGCCTAAACTTAGTGCATAGTAACCCTAAAAAGCCTAATATTCAGTTAATAATAAATGCCAGTACCGGGCTTTGCTTCATAGAAAGAGATGCCGGCTAGAAGTTGTGATAATTTCAGACATAAATAGTTTCGAATAGTGCTAGTTTGCAAGTTTTTATTTCATAAAATATGTAGCAGGAACAGAGTTTGATGCCAAGTAGTGCAATTTCTGCCTGCGATGTATACTACATACAGGTATATGGTATTCGTATTAGGGCGAAATGACTCAACCATCGCGTTAGATGGTATTTCATGGCTACCACAGAGCTCTATCGTCTAGCTATGTGAAAAATCACATTTCCCCAAAAATGTATAGTTGCTAAGATTATACGCAATACTGTAATCAAATATGTAGGTAATCCGCCCATTTAGCAACCCGAATGCTTGGTCTTCACTTCAGCGACGTTCAATGCCATGCAGAACTTTTCTCATTCAACGAAGCGCAGCATAATAAGATCAACTTATGTCACTGTCAACTATGGCGACCTCCGAGCACTCGTACTCAGCGGCAGCTGTCCGCCCACTTTGTCAACGCGCCTACGGACCGCACTCGCCGAAGTTAACACTGGATTTGTGTGGGTATCATTGACAACAACATGTTTAAGCCACTTTAACTTTGGCGTTGCTCGCTGACTTTACAACCCCTCAACCGTAAAGTCCTTTCAAAGTCTGCACGGTGTTTCAAATATATAATACTTTGCATTGCCTTGCTTGTTGAACTCTCACCCCTCAAACTCTTGACACCTTTCTTCTGCAGACACTTATACATACCTATATGTATGTAAAGTGAACATTTGCCTTCCCACATCGCTCTGCAATTCTGCAGGATAATCGACGCCCAATGCGTCCGCTTAACAAGCAATTACCGCACAAATCTGTGTGGGAAGCCCTTTTGACGAGCGATCTCGATATGCACACCAATGCGTCCGCTGACTGGTCAGACTGGTAGAGCTTTGCAAGTTGGTACAAACCTAAACGGCTTGGCGGCTGGTAATCCGATGGCGTAATCAACGCATTAACTTTGTAATAATTTTCATAGATACTGCTGTTGTTGTTGCTATTTATCATGTGATACTTTTTCTCTTTTTATGCTTATTTCAACAAAGCAGCCACTTGAACGTTGTGTCATACGTTTGGAAGTGGTCGGAAATCAATTTCGATCGCTCTGAGGGTTGCTCTTTTTGTCAGTTGCTGATTTTTGTCGGTTGCGCTGCAGTGCTTTGTGGTCGCGTGCCGTCGCTTCATGACTTTTCCCACTGTGCGCCCCTCCCTCTTCAACCATCCGCATGTTATCGCGATTAATTTTACAATAGAATTGTTTTGCTATTTAATTTAACTTATAATTCCGTTGAACAATATTTTCGTTTTCATGTCATGCGGCCCATATTTAGCTCACACTTTTTGACGCATTTCGCACCTATGGATATTAATCAGATTTACAAAATGCTATACAGGCATAGTTTTGAGTGTGAAGGGTTGACTTTATATTGGAAATTAAAATATCTATGAAACACCGAACGCTTACAAGTCTAATTAGAGTTACAAATAGCTCACTTTAATACCAAAACTTACGGTCCTGAAAATGAAAACAGTAGTAAAAGCATTATTGAAGTGACGCCAAGCAAAGCCCATGATTCTCTTTAAATTAATCATTACGCAAGTTTAAAATCTAGAAGATGAACAGTGAATTTACTTAGCCCAGATCAGATATCACATCGAAAAAGGTTTGCCCAGAAATCCCAATCCACAAGTAGTCCTACACAAGGACGAAGAGGTTTGAGGTTGAGGTTTAACCCCACAGCGTCTTCCGGCCTGATCAGTGGCAGCAATGATATCAGGTATCTGCCTGAGTGAGCACATAGTACCTGGGATCCTATGAAAATAACAATGGTATGATTTATATCCGTCATGTTTATTTTAAGGATCGTTTGGTATAGTAGTAGCATTACAAATGCAGATTTGTTTAGATGAAAAGCAAAGTCACAAGAAGCTTATCTGTCGCTAAAATGTACTATACAAGGTCGAAGTGATCTGGATCCATTCTTTGAATATTACGTTGCCCTGAGAGCGCCTAGAGGCTAAGGTTATTCCATAGCCCTCCTACATGTCAATATTTCCAACTTTCTGTACCTACGTCATAGACAGTTGCAAGAAACATAGTCTTAAAATTTAAATTTATGTGGCTTGATTTCCTGCAAATTTACGAGTTATTGAAGGAATACGGCATGGATCTTTAGTAGCGGCACTGAAATCTGTACACTCAAAACTCCAAGCTCGTAATATACGTCTAAATGAATTTTAAGAATGGATATATATATATATATTCATATGTCTCGGCGTTTTAATATGGTAAACATAGCTTTTCTAGGTGTGTGCCAATCGCCAATGACCGGTAAACAGAGATACGAGTTTGAAAATTGAGTGGCGTGGAGTCCTCAGGACTTTCTGAGTTCTGCGTCTATTGTACCGGAGCACCAAAGGGTTTTCGAGATAGCACATGAAAAAATGGAGCTCTTTCTCTTCTGCGCTATTCTAAAAAATAAGTTGTGCAATTCACCTTTATAACAGTCAGGGCGATGCCAATAACCGGGTGAGAGACCTCTGAGACCAATTAAGTCTACCTATTCCTGGCAAGCTCATCAGTAATTCATTTCTCTCTATGTTTTTATGTCATGATCAGAGAAATGTTGCCTGCACACCTAGTTTGGATCTGAACCATAGCGTCGTCAGAGCCTAAATCGCAGCATGACTATCAGGAAAAATGTTAATATCTCCCACGCTCCCGTATTGCCTAAGCATCGCAAAGACTTATGCATGAAAAACATTATCAGTATTCGGAAGTTTTAAGTAAATAGATAAATTGGCTCATATCGAGAAACCCCCTGCTTCGACTTCCGATTTCATCTTTGAGCCATCAGTTAAGGCACATGTACCAGCAACGGTACAGATTCCCCCTCGTTCCAATTCTGCCTACTTGGAAACCCTCTTAATATAAAACTCCAAAAACATATAAAACGTTTAGTGGAAATTGTAATATATTTATTAGATAAGTTTGCTTTTAAAGTAATATTTTTGCTGCCTGGAAGTTAAAATTTTTGTTTTATTGCATTGCTACTTTTTTACGGTTCAGCGTTTTTCCACTTTTTTCACTATCAATCAAACACCCAAATAATGAAAAAGAGGTATGTGAACTAAGTGACAGAAAAAATCTATGTCTACTAGATTCGGTCAAAGCTCAACTATGTTCGAATTTCAGTGTCCGTTACTCTATAGTACGTCCTTATGTCTGCTGTTGCAATACGTTATTATATACTACTTATTATTATATCATTGCAAAACGTTATTATATACTTCCCGAGCAGTTTTTTTACAAGAACGGATAGACAGGGGGGGCCCAAAGTTAAGCTCCACTCGAACTTGGATGTTGGTATGACCCCAAATTATTAAGCTAGCAACCGAGCAATTTTCGGTATTGTACTGAATCAATTAATTTCGACAGGGTTAATTTCAACATATATGAGTTAGAGTACACACTTTTCGTTTTGACTTATTTCTAGCATTTAAGTTAAATTTAATGTTAAAAAAATACTTGTACTAGAATTTAATAAAAAATATTTTAGTAGTCTTTTTGATATCTTCCGCAAAAGAGACAAAATATAACCATATCGAAGCTAGAGGATTGAAATGTTCCACAAAAACGTACACCGTTACATTTACCACAGAATTGCTAAATATCTAGGGATCGTTAAATTTCTGTAGATCAACATGGGTTCATGAAGGTAGACCAACTGTTTCAAATGTTGCAGTAACCCATTAAAAAGGTCATAAATTTAGTGTGGAAAATTACTTTTATTAAATTCAATGTAAAAAATGTGTAAAAATAACGCAAAATTAAGAACCAATTTGCTTTTACTCGATATGACTGCCTTTTGCCTTGACTATGACCATAAATGAATCGCAAGCTGCTCGAGTGTGATTAGCAAGTATTTTGACCCACACCGTCTCAAGACTGGTGAACCTTTTAGATCGCACTTTGCACTCTAAAATGGCCTAAAGCGAATAATCCATCGGATTCGTGTCTGGCGAATTTGAGAGCCATTGTGTGGACGTTATGAAGTTCGGAACGATGTTTTTTAGCCATTCTTGGTTAACTCGAGGTTTGTGAGACGGTGCCGAGTCGTCTGCCGCCGAATTGTGTGCCTGTCCACGGCTTCAAAGCAACCTCTAGAATACTTTCCCGATAGTATTTCGCATTCACTTTGACGCCAGGCTCGATGAAAACGATTGGAGAGCGCCCGCATGCGGTTACAGTGGCCCAAATCATTACCTGTGGCGGGAGCTCTCTTCTGGTGGAAAATCGATGACTCAAATTCTCATATGAACGGTCGGTCGAATAAACCCTATCGTTTGGGAAGCTTACGAATTGCTCAATTTGAGAAATTTTTCAGAAAACACAATGTTCGGAAATTGACCGCTTTCGGCCAAGCGAAGCAACTGGTACATCAGCTGCGCGAGCGGCCTGAAGTTGGTTACACTTTGAGTGTACCGGACCATGTATATGCAGCTAGAAATATTTTAACATGAAAATTTCTTAATCTAAATTTTTACAAATTCATTAACAAATCAATACAATAAAACTTTACAACATTAATAAAATGCGGCCTTTGATAGTAGGAAAATAAAAGGTAGATTAAAAAAGAAAAAGTAGTTATTGGGTAATACAGAGAAAAATGTAATATAATTGCCCAATTTTATGCAATGAAACACTTTTAACGTAATCATACACTTTCGCCCTTTAATTAAATCGGTTAATTCTAGTTTTCACAGTGTCGGCTAATGAATTCCACACTCTAACAACGTTGATGAAAAATAATCTACATATGTAGATGATGTTAGGTAATTAAATTCTGGAACAATGAATCTGTTGTGTTTCCGAGGCCTTGAGGCAAGTAACAACTTCTCTAACAGAAACGCTGGTAACTTGAATATAATAAGTTTGCTTGACAGATAATTTGCAAGACTGCAAGTCGCCAGACAGAGATAAACTCATATCTACCAATCCCATACGCATAACGCCATGTAAAATTTGCTTTTTGAATCGGCTATAAAAAAAACTAATCAATATTTTTTCAAACTTTTTTTTATTTTGAAGATTGAACATTGTCATTTATGAATGAAAAATAACATCGTTCAAATGACTGCTACGACTGACTTTACAGTAGGCCATTCGATCAACCCAATTTTTAAGCACATTTTCGATTGTTTGGGCTCCCATTTCATAAATGCCAACTTCGATTTCGTGTTTTAAAGCATCAATCGTCTCTGGATGGTTCGCATAGCATTTGTCCTTAACGGCTCCCCACAAAAAAAAGTCCAACGGGCTTAAATCACAGCTCCGAGGCCTCCAATTTATATCGGAATTTCGGCTGATTATTCGCTTTTCAAAAACGTAGCCAAAAGTTCGAGTGTAACTTTGGCAGTGTGACAAGTTGCACCGTCCTGTTGAAACCAAATGTCGTCCATGTCATCCTCTTCAATTTTTGGAAACAAAAACTCGTTGAGCATGTTACGGTAACGCTCGCCATTTACTGTAACCGCGGCTCCTCGCTCATTTTCGAAAAAAAATGGCCCGATGATGCCGCCAGACCAAACACCGCACCAAACAGTGACTCGTTGTGGATGCATTTGCTTCTCTACAGTAACGTGTGGATTTTCTTAGCCCAAATCCGACAATTTTGCTTATTGACGTAGCCACCGATGTGAAAGTCAGAAAAGAAGAAGAAGACTCACCACTTTGGGAATAGGTTTTCAATATTTCCCAATTTTGTTGAAGCGTATAGCGTCCCATTTCGTAAATGTCAAACCTTTAAGTAAATTATGAACACATTTGACATGTCATTTGTGTTACCATTCTCAAAAAAATAGGTGGTTCAAAAAGCAAACGCTATATGGCCCACCCTATAGTTGGAGAACTAATTTGCGCCTCACTTCCGCAGGCGTGAATGTAGCAGAGACTCTGGGCTTACGCAGTGCAGGATATACACTTCTCTCATCCCTATTTTTATGGTCAGTATATGTAAGTTTTAAGTTATTTATTTTATTTATTTATTTAACCCCATATTCTTATCTGTACACCTATGGGAGCTTGTGCCTATCCACAATTTAGGGATATTTTCAGCATACGCCACACTGTTACTTATAGGAAAGACATGTGATTTTGACGCATTCACACATAGAGAGTTATCATTAGCCCAAACAGAAATAGCAGATAAATCATTGTTTATTTTGAAACATAAATCTTCAACGAGACCAATACGACTGGACAAGTACAATTGCATATCATCGGCAAAACATCATTGACAAAAACACTGAATAGAAGTCGACCAAGGATAGATCTTTGTTGAACACTGATGTGTTGAGGTATTACTTCTGCGTTCTACCCTCAAGGTAGCTGGCCACGAGGTTAACTGCCTTCGAGGCCGAAATAGCGTTTAAGCTTCGAACACAACAAGTTGTGATCCACTGATCCAAATACTTTTGTAAAGTCAAGTGAACAAAGAAGTATCAAGTCACCGCTGTCAAAGCTAATTCCAATATCATCCAGTATTTTTACCATTGTTGTCGAACAACAAATAAATTCATGGAGCAAGGACCACCGTCTAGCTGGGTTTGGCTCCAGGATACAAAAAACATGAGGGTAACAAACAGGCAGACTGTCTAGCGAAAATTAGCTATTTCCAAAATTTCATTGACCAAAATTTTAAAGACCCAGTTTGCAAAAGAAAAAAATTCTTTTTCATCAGGGCAATTCACCGCGTTACAGGAGCACTTTGAGAATGGCTAAAATCCATGAATGAAAGTTCGAATTGTTGGAACATCTACCGTATTTACCTGATTTGACCTCTACCGTCTTCTGTTTCCAAACCTAAACAAACATGAGCTTTTTCATCAAAAGATGAGGTCGTAACAGCTGTGGAAGCGTATTTTGCTGCCCTTACTTCAGGGATGGAATTTATAAATTGGAATCTCGTTGGAACGAGTATATTGATGTTAAGTTAGATTATACTGAATAATAAAGTGCTCAGTAAGCAGCTTTCTCGTTCTCTCTTGACAAATCGGCTCCCTTAGCAAGACACTGAGTTGCTGGCTCTAAAAATTTTGAGTAAAAGTGGAAGAAAAGTAAAATTTGTAGAAATGGTTTACTTACGAGCAACAAATCGCTAAAGAGTTTTCAACGGTATATTCAGGGCTATGGTAGTATGACATGAAATACATACCGCTTAAGTCAGGACATAATAGAGTAATTGACGCAATCCGAGATCGATAAGATCAAATAGGAGGAGGATCTCGGCCAAACACTTAACAGAATTGTACGAGCCAATTATTTATTTATTTTTAATAAAAACGCATTTCCCGGGGTGCAGCGTCCACGAAAGCGGGCGGAGAAGTATCAGGCGGAGCCAATATAATCCACAGCACCTTGCAAAAGGAATAATTACAAAGGAGAAAGTTGCATGGGCAATTAAATCTTTTTCACCTTTTAAATCTCCGGGGCCAGATGGGATCATCCCAAAGATGTTACAGGAAACCTTGGACTGTATCCTGCCATGGCTAGAGGAAATTTTTAAAGGGTGTTTAAACCTAGGTCATATTCCAGATAGTTGGAAACTAGTGAAGGTCGCCTTCATTCCAAAAATAGGCAGGAGGGGACATGAATCAGCGAAGGACTATAGACCAATCAGTCTTTAGTCTTTCCTGTTAAAAACCTTTGAAAGACTTTTGGATATATATCTTAGAATCTCTTTGGAGAGCTCTGGTATGTCTACTGCACAACATGCGTACCTTAAAGGCAAATCTACGGGGACAGCGCTTCACGAGGTAATCCGAACAATAGAGGGCTCTCTAGAGAACAAACATTATACCATGGCGGCATTCTTGGATATAGAAGGCGCCTTTAACAATGTTAGTACAGATGCGATCCAACGGGCGTTGATAGACTTAGAGGTGGACAATTGCATCAGTAATTGGGTCATCTCTATGCTAGAAACCAGGATCATCAAAGCTAATATGGGTAATATCAGTATAACCAAGAAGGTCCACAGAGGCACCCCACAGGGGGGAGTACTGTCTCCACTTCTCTGGTTATGCGTTATTAGCAAAGTCTTAATAAAACTTAATAGAGGTGGGGTAAGAGCGGTGGCGTACGCCGATGATGTGGTGTTAATGACGTTAGGACTGTGTCCTAATACGATCAGTGGGATCATCCAAAGGGCATTAGGCGAGCTTAACTCTTGGGCCACAGGCTGTGGCCTAGGTTTAAACCCACGTAAAACAGAGCTTATGCTTTTCACCACCAGATATAAGGTACCACCTTTTACCCTACCAAATATTAATGGACAAACTCTCTCACTATCACCCAGCGCAAAGTACTTAGGGGTAATTCTGGACTCCAAACTAAGCTGGAAAATGTTGAAGAACGGGTAAGGAAGGCAGAAATTGCTTTATATGCCTGTAAACGTATGCTTGGAAGAAGATGGGGTAAACTACTCGGCAGAATACAAAGATCAGCATGTGCAATAACGATCAGTGCAATCAGATCATGTCCTAGAGAGGCTCTCAATGCACTGACACACGTTATTCCAATAGACCTACATATTAAGAAGACGGCAACCATGAGTGCATTTAGGTTAAACGAAGCGGGTCGCTGGAGAGAAAAAACTTATGGTCATGCTAGTCTATTATTGCGACAAACTCAGTTAATCTCGGTGAGAACTGACTACATCGTCCCGACGGTAACTTTCAATAGGAATTTTGCCACTCTCTTTCCAACTAAGGAAGAATGGAATAAGGGATTCTCTCTAAACAACTTCGACACTACAGTCTATACGGATGGAAGTAAAATGGGCTGCGGTATTGGAGCTGGTATATATTCTCACAAACTTAAAATTGAGAAATCTGTGCGTCTCCCTAATACCAGCAGTGTCTTCCAGGCGGAAGTACTGGCGATTGGGGAAGCTTGTAGGCTACTAATCGCAGATTTCTCTTTTAAGGGTAATATCGCTATTCTCTCGGATAGCCAAGCTGCAATCCAGGCACTGGGTTCGGCCACAACAACCTCCAAAGTGGTGGAACAAAGTAGGAATAGCCTCACCATCTTGAGTGAAAACCATAGAGTTACCTTAATCTGGGTCCCAGGACATCGGAACATTGAAGGTAACGAAAAAGCAGATGAACTGGCAAGAGGGGGATCTGCCATAAATAACGCTCTTGCAGAATCGGTACTCACACCATTGGGTGCAGTCAAGAGCACAATTTCCCAAAAATACCTCCGAATCGCTGACTGTAGGTTGAAAGTCCAGACGAAATGCAAAATTAGCAGAACGTTATGGCCCACCTACAACCTCAAGCAATCGTCGGCATTAATGGGAATGAAACGACGGGACGCCTGGAGACTAACGGCAGTCATAACTGGCTTTTGGTCTATCGGAGAACAAGCAGCCAAAATGGGTATCCCTCACAATACATACTGTCACAGTTGTAAACAACCGGAGAAAAAAGAGACAGTCTTCCATTTCCTCTGTGAATGCCCTGCCCTATGGAAGGACAGAATGTTCACCCTGGGCCAACCGCTGTTCGAGAATCTCTGGCTAAGACGTTAACAACCTAATAAGGTTCCTTAACCGCACAGACTGGATATAGTTATGCTGTAAAAAAAACCGTTAAACAAGTTGGCAACGAGGATGTGGCAACAAAATGGCGCGGAAGCGCTAGTTGGATTCTGGAAGAATCACCACTTTAACCAACCAACCAACCAATAAAAACGTTTCATATTGGCGAAATTTCGCTACTTCGCGATCGGTTTTAAATTTAAAAATTAGTTCAAAAAATAAAATATTGTATTAAGTGAAATAATTTCTTGATTTAATATTAGACTTGGCGTATATTAGGCTAATAACTTCTATTTGTACCATTATTGGCATCTAAATATCAATTAAAATTTATTTTTTAAACCGTTCACAGTTTCTTTCAATTTAAGTAAGAAAATAATTTTTTGCTACCATTTTTAACAAAAAGGATTTAATATTTTCCACTTTATTCACCTTCTTAAATACAACCTTTTGTAAGGGAGTGTCAAAAATCGAATGTCACTCGTGAGCAAACCTTCAATAATTGAATCATGTTTGAAACCATAAAATTGAGATTTTCTTATCGAACCGCAAAACTTATTGAACAACATCGCAATTTGTTGTATATTTCATTTCAGAGTCATTGTCGAAAATTCTTTTTCATTATTAGTTTATTTAAATAATTGTTAGTGTCAAAACAAGAGAAAATAAAGAGTGCAAGAAACGTATTAAGAAGAATAACTCCGTCCACTTCCTTAACCCAAATAATGTACTTCAACTTCGTCTGCTTATATTTCCACTTGATCTACTATTATTTCGGCCCCAATCCAGCAAGAGTAGAGTTTTTATCAGAGTTCTTTCCGCTTTTATACAAGTCATTAAGAAGCTTCCAATTTGTTTCGGCACCCATTTTCCTCAAGCTTCATTCACTTACCACTTACTAATTGGCCATCATTGTTGGACACCAATACAATTGCGTATGGACGCAACTACATAATGTCATGTGGACACCAAAGTGCAACTGATTTGCATAAAATTGAAATTGTAGAAGGATGAACAAATTATAGGTAGACTTACAACTTTTTTACGAGTTGCTCTTTTACTCTCAGTTTCCGAAACCTAATTAAAAGCCCACGAAGTGCTGCAGGCGTTTAAAACGCATTCGTGATTTTTGGCAATTACCGTGAAGCAGCAGCTCGGGGGCTGATAGCAGAGACTTAGTGCAGATAGCAGAGACTGTATGTGGTGTGTTGGAGAGTCAGAAGAATGGTAGGATAAAAAAATGTTGCAAAGTGTGCCTCCGTGTAGACAATGACGTTGATGATGGTCGCGTGGTAATGACTGCAGCGCCAATCAGCGCCTGAGTGGCAGCAAAAATTTCAACGCTACTGGCTGTACATGTCTGCAAATTTGATCCTCAGGCTGAAAACCACAAAATTTCATGGTCATTAACTAAATTTGGCCAACAAAAGATGTGCAGCGCAGTTAGCTTTGGGTGACTTGCCGCTGGTTAACAGATCCGCAGCCGCACTACCATGGCATTAAAATCGATTGGTACGGCTACTGTGGACGCGCCCTTGGCGAAGATTTACCTGGCGTGGAATGCGTAAATTATGGGATATTTTGGCGAAATTGGAGTTTCTTAACCCGTGATTGTGAGGGTGCTACAACAATGCGTCGGTGGCATATATTACTGTGTGCACATACTCAGTGAAGTATGAGTATTAAAGTAACAAAATTATTGTTTTGAGTTTTAGAAAATTAGATGCACAAACCGTAATTCTGCAGGAATTTCGTCGTATTAACCAAAAGTTTCGCATCTCCTTTCGACTAATAAAAAACAAACAGAGTTTTTGTGTCGTGTTTTTTTTTGCATTCGACACACAAGAGTCAGGCATAATTGAAGAGGCGGGCTAATTATGGGTTCGACGACGGCGTGCACGCTAGGCAGATGCAAGTGCAACGTAGTGCGCCATCAAAGAAATTTGTTGCGTCTTTGACCGTTGATGCCGGTTTGATTGACTGATGCATTGACAAAGTGGCTGAAATCGAGGGAGCATTGAAAATCATTGAGTGAAAAAACGTTGAAATTTGGCGCGCGTTGCAGTAACGCTCGTGCACGCATTGACTGCACACTAATACCCTATCGAATATTAATGCCGAAATTTATACAGTTGAACATTTTATGCACTGAAATGCTTGCCACGCGGCCGTTGGATCACTGTAAATGAAATATCACTATACGCATTGTAAAATTTTTCTTTCCAGACTTTACAGTACCTTAGAGGCATACCACGGTGACACAGATGAACAGCCGTACCTTTGGATAATCGAAAAGAAGTAGGTGCTTGCACTGAGACAATGGCAAAGCAAAATTTCCTAAAAAATCACCTGCAAACATAGTTACACCTCGTCACCTGTCCACTGAATGCACCGACACTGCAATACTTAAATGAGAGAGAGAGAGCTAACGCAATGTTATCTGTCGTTTACGGAATCGTAATTGCAGGCAATAAAACTGCACACGAACGCGCACAATTGCATTGAAAGAGAGATAGCTAAGTTGCCAATGGTGACAGTTGAGTTAGAGGACTGCAAATTGGAGAGATAAAGGAATATGTCAGTACACACACAGGCATGCATATTTTATTAGGGATTAGATAAGCCATAGCCGAATGGTTTGTTGCGTGACTACTATTCGGAATTCGGAGAACGTAGGTTCGAATCTCCGTGAAACACCAAAATGAAGAAAAGGTTTTTTCTAATAGCCGTTGGAATGTATGGAATGTCTATGTTAAACCAGAAACAATTGCCAACTGTTTTAAAAAGGCTGGATTTTCAAAAGATGCTATGCAGATTCCATTTGAGCATTGGGATGAAGAGGACCTTCTTTCAATATCGGATTTGGCTGCTTTACAGTCTTCATTTAAAAAAGTAGCACATATCGAAGCATCGTTTGATGACTACGTAAATGTTGATAATGGTGTGCAGACTTGGGACAACCCATCCGAAGAAGATATTCTCAACAGCATTTTTGAAAGTCGCGGAGCTCCAGCTGAACCTGGTAAGCATTTATCTTTTTATAGTCAAACAAAAATTTAATATGTAAATATTATTTCAGATAACGATGAACACAATTTGACCGTTGAAGAATTGGCAGAAACTGAGGAGGCATTACCTACGTTGATACAAGCTGCTTCATCCATTAGCGTAATTAGAACCTTTGTGGAAATGAGGAGTGACGTGCCGATTAATGTTTTCAACTCTCTACATGATTTGGAAGCTTTTATTGAAAATGAAAAATGGAAGACTGTAATTCAAACCAAACTTACTGCTTATTTTAAATAAAATTACATAAAAATCAATGTTTCTTTGTAATGAAGTTTCTATATAGTGAAGTGGTTTTCAGGTCCCGTGCGAATTCACTATATGGAAGTTCGACTGTAATATATATTAGGCCGGGTCGATTTGTGGGTAGGCAAAAAAATCGCCCATTGCTCTGTGAAAATCATATTCTAGGGATCAAAATAAGAAACTTTGCCGAGGAGCCATACCTCTAAAACGAATTCTGATGTCCCCCAATTTGGGTCGAACTTTTTAGTTTCTTTTCTCATGTAAAGGCCAAAAATGGTGATATTTTGAAATGATTGTATGGGGAACCCACCAGGGGAGTTCCAGGGGGTGTGCCACTGGCATGGGTGGATCGGCCGTCCAAAGTTAGTGGGGGTCGGTTATACATTTGGACTCGATTGGAGCACTCTAAATGGGTCAAAGTGGGATTTTCCGTTCGACCCAAATTGGGGGACATCAGAATTCGTTTTAGAGGTATGGTTCCTTCGGCAAAGTTTCTTATTTTGATCCCTAGAATACGATTTTCACAGAGCAATGAGCGATTTTTAAATCGACCCGCCCTAATATATATATATAGATAAGCATACACCTTGTTCAAAAAGTTTCCGGAATATACTCAGAAAATTCCAAATAAAAGTTTATTCCTCAAAATTATATTATCTGCTTAAAAGTACTCTCTCTCAACTGCAACGCACTTGTGGCAGCGTTTGATCCAGCAGACGAAACAAATATCGAACTATATTTTCGACGCTGTGCGAATGTGCGTTATTATGGTACAAATTCCACAAGGATTTACGCAAAGTTTTTTTTTTTTTTTTTGGCGAATTGGTTCTCGTAAACTTACTCATTACACCCAAATATAAGTTTTTATTAGCCCAAATAGTCCAGAAATTCGTGGTGTACCGCTGTAATGCATAAAAAATATGAGCATCGCATTATTTTTCGACTGGAACCACGACGTGGTGTTTTTGGTCGCTCCCATGATGTCTGGATGCTGTACTCATAAGCCTACGTCACGTTCCCAGTAATGATGTGTTTGATGAATGTTGTGTCAGATTCTTCTTTCGAAATCATGTCTTTTACGATATCAACGCGGCTCCTTTTTGCATGAAATTCAGTTCCTTTGGGACCAACTTTACAACAACATGGCGCAAACCAAAATCATTAACTACAATGTTCTGAAGGCATCTATAAGGAATGTTCAAGTCCTCTGCCAGCTCTTTAATCGTTAATTTACGGTTATTGATCAACATTCCTTTCACTTTATTGATGTTCAGTTCTTGATGTTGACTATCTATCACTACGTTCGTCGTCCTCGTTAGACTCACGATCTCTCGCTCGCGACGTTAACGTGTGGCCAAAAAAGAAAAGATTTTTGGAAAAACAATTCTTGAATTTTGCACCATGATAACGTACCGTCGCACAGTGCCATCATTTTCCGTGAATTTTCGACAAAGAACGAAACGAATGCCATCCAACCGCCAACGAATTCTTCTGCTATGGCTCGCTGCAATTTTTTTCTGTTTGATCGAGTCAAAAAACCACTACGAAGACGGCTATGATGGCTACACCGAAAGTAGAGTTCCACAAATGTTTCAAGGGGTGGATCAAACGCTAGCATAAGTGCGTTGCACTTGATGGGGAGTACTCTGAAGACGATAAAATCACTTTTTGTGGAATAAACTTGTATTTAAAATTTTCTGAATACATTCCGGCAACTTTTTGTATCAAGGGTGGATATCGTATATGAATATTAAGTTTTGAACAAGTCGTCGGATCTCAAGTGATGGAATATCGATAAGCTTGCACTTAGCACTGTAGAATGGCAAGGGACTATCGAAGTGTAAAGGTTGAAGAGCAAAACGTACAAACTTGTGTTGAACTCTTTCAATTCTAAGATAATACTCCAACTCCGAACGGACTAAATCATTATATAAGATTTTTCTAGTGTATGGATCTTTAAAATTTCTACCATAGCGTCGAAAAAAAGCTAAGCTGGCATGTGCGTTCGGAATAATAGATTTACTATGGATAATGGACGTAAAAGACGAATCAAAAATAATATCAAGATCACGAAATTCATTGACTGAGACCAGAGTTATATTTGAAATATATTAAGTTGGGGAAAGAGAATTCATTGACTTGGAATGTGTCATATAAATATAATATATTTAAATATGAAATACGTGTCCATACGGATAGACAAGCAAAGCCCTGCACACAAAAAAAAGTAAATTTAGAATTATGATGGAATTAGTGGAATCGAATCCAAATTACTGTTGGAGTTACTGCTGCAGATCTCACTTACATATGTGGCTGCGAATAGCTCGGAAGCTATGTTTTTCAACATATATTCACGACTTCATTGGAAAGCAGAACATTTTTTGAACATTGGGGCTCTTTGGCTTCAACAATATGCTGCATCATGCGACAAACTCCATCAAATATTCGATATCTTCTGCGCTAAACTCAGTGATTGGGCTATCAATTATCTGCTTTGGAGTAGCCATTTTAGTCCTTTAAATATTTTCCCTTGTAGTCAACTTTTATGTGGGCATTATAAAAACCATCCAGATCCTTAAGGCGATTATTATTCAAGCTATTCGTGAAAACTATAAATGCACAAATGGCTATTGTAGAGTCAGCCGTGGCATGAAATTAATTGAAGTTAATTTCCACAATGAACAATAAATATCTATGGTACTCCTTCTAATAAAGCAAAGATGGTCCGCCCTTTATCATTATTACTCTGAATTTTCAAACACTCAGAACTTTATTTACGAACAACCCTAGGCAAGAGAGAGCCATACAAAGGTTATATTGTATATTATTTAGACAGTAGCAAATCTTTTCAGTTCGAAATTTTGACAGAAAGTCAATATCACATCTACGCGGAATGGAATGGATCATTTTACGCATTTAAGAAATATTGAAAACTTCTTTCCAAAGTCAATGTTGTGTTGCAAATAGTGCGTTTTTCAAAATTTTGTAGCGGCATGATCATTGGTTAATTTGTCTACTGGAAACGTCATTTCGGTTAACGAAGAGCGATACAGGGGCATGATTAATGATATTTTGCGCCCTTTCGGCTTCAGCAGGCCCTTAAAGCAAATATCGAGCTATCCATTCGTGAGATAGAACCAAAATCCCTCATGAAAGTCTTGAAAAACTGAGTTAACAGGATGCGCTACGCGGAAGCCAACCGAGGTAACCAGATGAATAAAATCTTTTTCCTCATCGTCTATTGAGGATTTGTTCCTGTTTACAATAACAGTTAGAGGCTATATTGCATTACATTATATACAAATATTTTTATTTTATTGCGTAATTAGTTTAGCATATCAGCAGATCCAGACGTCCAGCATTCATGCTAACGTTTGGCGGTCGTCCGAGTGGCCTGCGTCAATTAACTTTCCGTCTAAATCAATTTTTGCCAAACGTCCATTTGGTATTCGTAGATCGTGGGCTCTCCACGTCTTTCTTTGAATTCGGGCCCATATATTATAGTTATTTTAGCAACGTTGCTAATGTTTCTTATTTCTTCATTTGTCTCTCGGTGTATTGCGCGCAGAGCATTGGTTACAACCGTTAACATGTCTTTTTGCATTACAGCCGTTTCCGCCCTTGTTTCGAAGCGTACTTGAAAATTGGTCGAATTTACGTTTTATAGATTCTTACTTTGCTTTCGGTTCTCATGTGATTGTTTCTCCATAAAGAAGTTCTTAGACAGCCAAATAGCGATGCTACTTTGCTTGCCACTTAATTTACTTCTTTTCTTAGATCTCTATTGCAGGTGTTTCTTGATCCGAAATAGGAAAATTCAAGAACCTGCTCTATCGGCTTGTTGTTGAGTGTAGGTCGTCTTCATTCTGAGTGATCGGAACTGCGTCGTAACTACATAATTATATTGAATTCGTCGGTTGTCACTTGGAATCCGGGTGTCACCATTTTGATTCGATATAATTCGTCCACTATAATGTTAAATAATGTTGGACTCAGGCTGTCACCTTTCATAAGTCCTGATATTGTCGGTATTAGTCATGTTATCTTTGAGTTTACTATTATGGCTGCTTTGTTGTTTTTGTTTAACTTGCAGATAATCGTGTTTCATAAATAATGCGACTATTTGCTCGTTCGGGTAAACCAATAACATACCGAAAATAATTAATTTTTGCTAATTTTAAAATTATTTTAATTCTCTTAAGAAAAATAATGATTCAGGAGGAAAATACGAATAAAAAAATGTATTATGTACTTGTACTTATGTATGTATGCACGACGAATCAAGTACCCGCAATGAAGTCATTTTCAATTAAGGATCTTAACTAGTGCGGATAAAATTTATTTATTGCAACTTAAAATTGAAATTAATGTGAAGAAATTACGTGTAAGGAATATAATTTTTTTATTAACTGAACATAAAAGTAAATACTTACACAATTTACACGATATTCTTCTTTTTTATGCAACCTGTCCATCGATAAATGTTCCGAGTGGTTGGCATTTGACGCGTGTCTGCGACACATAAAATTCAACCTGAGTGCACACGCACCTAAAGAACAAAAAGGTACTAAATATGACCCAATTAATAAGCGCAATTAAGTGAAGAAAAAATTACATAAGTAAGGTAGTATGTGTACGTATGTATGTAGTTCAAAAGTAGCTACACAAGAAATGGGCGCACACTTGATATATTTACGAACTGCCCAAATTGCAGAACGGTACCGTAATGAACGCATTGTCCGCCTAGCGCACGCCAACCAAACCAGCAACCAAGCAGCAGTGGCAGCGCGACAAACACCTGCAACTGTGCAGGCGGGTTACGACCAAAGGAATACGGGGCGCAGTGCACCGCACAGGACATTGAGCAGATCGCAAGATGCGCATCAAGATAATGTCGGGCAATTATATTATAAAGTAACATTTTCTCACATTGTACACACAGAGACGAGCACTAACATGCAAACGCATACACGCACACTTACATACATATATGCGAATGATACTTGTGTAGTTAGTTATTAGGCCGGCGCTACCAGGATTCGCAGGACGTGAACGACAATCGAGCACTAGAATCTGGCAGTGGACAAAGGGCGACCGGAAAAAAAAATTAGAAAGAAACGAATAGTGGCCAAAACGGTTGAACCAAAATGCCAACAATATTGCCGTCGTTGTGACATTAGCTGAAGTCAGGCAGCATTGGTGGCGGACATAAAAAGGACAACACAGAATGCAAACAAAGGTTTGCGTGCGCGCGAATCGCAACAACGACACGAGCTGCAGTGGCAGCCGGTCAGCGCAGCAGTAGGCGAAGAGAGTTTCTTGCGAAAGCGATAAATTAAATGACTGACATAATTATTAGGAAATTGAAATAAACAGAGGTGAATGTGCAAACACACGCTAATACGTATGTGTGTGTGTATGCATACATAAATAAATACTTACGTGGTATGTGTGGCTGTGTGTTTAAAAACTCCAAAAGGACGATGCCTGGTGAATTGAATTGGCTGGAGCGGCAGCTATAAGACATTTATTGAATGCGATAAAACCGAAAATTATTTGAACAAACATAATAAAGTTGATAATGGTGGTGACATGACAGCGGTACGGATTTCAGGACAACAATGATGCGCAATGCACACATACACACTTTCCTGTATAGGAATGGAATTACGCACATACAAGGATGTGGAAACTTTAGTATCTCTGAGCAAAGGTATGAAGAACTATTATTTACTGCGGTAGAAGGCACTCGTTATGAACACAAACACTTACGCATCCGTAAATAATGGGTGATTTTCAGTGTTACGGCGTTTTTTTGGTTAAAAAGATAGAATTATACCATTTAAATCGTCAACATTTTCATTCAAGGTGATAGTAGTAGTGCAAAAACAAAATTGGCACGTACTTTGCAACTGGTGGGTTGAATGTCTAAATTTAAAGTTGAATATCATAATTTAAACATAAAAAGTAAACAACAAAAAACCAACAAATTACCTTGATTTGCCCTGTTGATTCGTTTATAATAGGAATATAGGTTAGGTTAGCCTAGTTGGCAATAAGCCACGCATAGACCTTTTGGTCCCTAGCGATACCAGAGGGAGACCGACCTCTATGAATACCTAAAGTAGACATCATGTAGGATGTCAGCGCTTCTGGCGAATCTAAGTAGGGCTGGGAGCTCCGCTTTTGAGACGTCTTCCAGACCCTCAAACAGTGCGGCTCCCAGGCATCTTAGTCGCGTTTTTAATAATGCCGGACAAACGCATAGAAGGTGTTCTAAAGTCTCCTCAACATCCTCTCTGCATTTTCTGCATTTGTCCGTGTTAGCAATCCCTATCTTGTACGCATGTGCAGCCAATAGATTGTGACCTGTTAGCATACCTATGATAGTTCTGCATTCCTTTCGCGAGTGCGTAAGTACGAATTGAGTCAGTTTTTTGTCGTTAGTTCTACACATGACTTTTGCTGTTTTGCATGTGGTCAGGTTAGTCCACCTAGCTTCCATTTGCCTTTTCATGTGGTCGTCCATTTCGTTGTATATTGTGTTTAGCGGTTTTGGTATGTCGTTCTCTTGTTCAAATGGTAGTCTCACAGCCCCTTTTGCTATCTCATCTACTATTTCGTTCCCCATAATGCCTTTGTGACCAGGTACCCAGTAGATATGCAGCCTACTGTTTCCGGCTAGCCTTTCTATGGCCCCCCTGCTCCGTCGAACATTTTTGGACTTAATACAATATGAGCTTATTGCTCTTATTGCTGCTTGACTATCCACGTATATATTATATTAATTGTTGAGTTTTTTCTTGTTCTAGTGTAGGCTAGCTCCGCGGCCTTCCCCACAGCAAAAACTTCCGCTTGGAAAATACTGCTGTGGTCTGGCAGCTTGATAGGCTGCCTTATTCCTAGTTTTGAGCAGTAAATACCCACTTCCACTCCGTCTGGAGTTTTCGCGCCGTCTGTATAGATGTGAAAAGTTCTATGGCCAGGCTTCATGCCTTTGTGCCATCCCTCCTCTTCAATTGTAGTGCGAAACCTTCTCTCCCAATTAAAGTACGGAGTCATGTAGTCCGTACCACCTGAGCTCCACTTTCCTATTGAGCTGTGACCGAAGGTTCTGCAGGTGAATACCCCCGCAGCCATTAGCCTCCTCGCAGATTTCGCTGCCAGGTTTTAATAATATAAATGTTGGGGAAAAATTTTGATCCGAAATTCCGGGATACTTCTAAATTAGTGCCGGGATCCCGAGATTCTGGATAATTAAGAAGAACATTAAACAAAACTTAGCAAAAATATACAAAACCAAAACTTTTAAACAGATTTATTCTACTTTATGAAACAAACAAGTAATCGTATCCATGTAACCAAATCCATATTTAAAAAAAAACATAATTAATTATTATTATTGCATTTTAAATGTGCACGCAAGAGTAGCAAATCATTTAAAATGCGGTCTTCCAATCTTGACCCAAACCTGTTACATACAAAACCTGCTGATAAAAAACATCTTACGGCCTCAACACTTGTAGGCTGTTCTGTCAAAATGCAGTCATAAACTATTTGAAGGTAATTGCCTCTTTTTCCGCCATTACCACATATTTCATCTTCTTTCTCATAGAAAGCTGTTTATTATCATCCAATATCGATGGTCTCCTTACATTTCGCGCGCATCTTCGAATAAATAAACTCCAAACAGTAACTTTTCCGCTCTTCAAATTACCAAAATTTTGCTTGTACAATTCCAGTTTACCAGAAAGAAGCCTCACCTATTCTTCGCGTGGTTAAGATTAGCCGCTGGAACATGGCTATTCTGAATGGTAGCCATAACATCAAACAACCCTGAGTTTGTTTGACGTATAGATAGTTATTTAGCGGCCACCGATCCATAAGCAACGAATTCTGAACTCTGCAGGATGACCACGAATACCTTAAATTGGACGCAGTGCAAAGAACGGTTAGCGAACAGAGCAACGGTTTTGCTAATAAATTTTAGCAATTTCAACGCGTACAGCTGTAGTTTTACCAAGATGAACAACTACATATTGATACAGTTTTCTCCATATTCCGTGAATACTCAACTGTAATATCTTCATTGAAATGAACACTAAGTATCAGGCAGCTTAACTTTTTGCTCTGCACCAAATACCGCAATCACAATGACATCAACCATTTTTGATCCATCTATTAGAAAATTAAATTCGTTACTTCGAGCTTGACAAACCTTAGTGTTATCCCTCCTTCTCAATCAAGACTGTGCCCTCAAGGATGCAATAACCTAAATTTCATTTCTACGATACGGCATTAAAAGATCATCATCAAAAAGGTGATGATTTCAAGATCTGCATGGAACCAATTCGGGCCATAAAAAGTTCGCTATCATGTCACGATAGCGAACACTATTCACAGTAACTGCCTGACCGGCCTCATTTTGGAAAAAATACGGCCCAATGATGCCGCCGGCCCATAAACCGCACCAAACGGTCACTCTTTATGGGTGCATTGGTTTTTCGGCAATCACTCTTGGACTATCATTCGCTCAAATGCGGCAATTTGCTTATTGACGAAACCACTGAGGTGAAAATGTGTCTCATCACTGAATCACGAAGTGCGCGATAAGCATTTTGATTTGAACGCCCGTTTTAATAATAAGCCTGAAAAACTTTAACGCGTTGTTCGATTATGTATCTTTCCATCGTTCAAATTAAGTTAATCTGAAATTGAAAAATATCAAATGAAATGCAGAAAGAAACTTGATGTTTAGGTGTGGTTCACATTCAACACCGGCCCTTGAAATTTAACCACCCTTTATAAAGCCTGCAGCGCTCAACATTGGTGGCAATGTTAGCTTAATCTTTTTTCGACTATTGACTGATTTCATGCTTATCTGAAGCCGTGATGCTGATATAGTGGGACAATAACGCGGCTATAAAAACCCTCAAAATGCGATCGGCAAACTCATGAAGTGCCGCATATCCTTAGCAAGATGGCTGAATTATTTCGCCCAAATTGCGACATCGAGGGGAATTGTAGGTCAGCTAAACTAACAAGACTTGGCACCAGCTTCCTAACTAGTACACAGTCTTGCCCTTAAAGACATGCAAGCTACTTATTTTTAAGAAAATTTTGAGAATAGCAAGCAAAAGACGAGACGATGAATTGGAAGAGCTCAGCACTGTGGAAATCAGGAATCAAAAGTTTTTGTTCAGGTGTTTTGGTTTTAGGAGAGGCCGAGTCAAACTGTTATTCCCTGCACATAAATTACACCAGATATTAAATTTTACGGTATACACTGGTAGTTGATGAGTCTCAAGGAGATTGATGTCTCTCCAAATACGAGAATCTCTCTTATTCAATGTATCAGTCAAAAGTGAGTTTCACGACTAAGCACAATTTGAACATTTCAGACTACGAGTATAAATTAGACTCTGATTTTGGAAATAAGTTTGCCCTAAGTCCTTGCATGGTAGTTTGCCAGAATACGCTGAAAGAAATACCAAAAATATGTATTTACTTGGTCAGATGGCTTAACAGATATCTCTACAAAACTGTAAAAGTACACCCGTTACAAGCAAAAGCGCCTTTTTTGGCGTATACTTTCCAACCAAAATAAACTGAAAATAACAGTTTTTGCCGAAGGTGGAACCGTTGACAACATAATAACAGACGAAGCCTTAATTTGGCTACGATTAAAAAGTGTTTGCTTGGTAAGGATTAGCGATTGTTATTGTCGAAAATTACCACTTCGGCGGCTTTCGGAGAGTGAGCTAATACGTAGTTAAGCATCATAAAAGTGGTTTCATTCCATAATTATATGTATTATACATGCACACAATATTTTTTTAATATTTTTGAGGGAACGAAATAGGGGGAGCTTTAGTTATTGCTCACAAATATGAGGAAATATTCAGACATCCAATAATTTAATATTTTTCAGAATTGTGATCATGGATGTAAAGATGATTTCGACTTGTAGAAGCTAATATTAATAAGATATGAAACCTAGTTTTGGTGTGACTAAACTTATTTGTGCTCATATATTGTGAGTAGTTGTAATGTAACTATTTGGAAAACTTGTCGCGCCATTTTGAGATAGTTTTTCAATTTTATAAATTAGTCCAGCATTGAGATTTCTTGTGTGTTGTACTGCCCGAAATTTGAGTTGCAAACAAAATAATAAATAATAAATAATAATAATAAAAATAATAAATAATAATTTTTTTATTAAATATATATACCTATATTGATATATAAAAGTATATATTTAGCGCTTACATCCATTTTGGGTATTTGGTCGAGCTTCTCAGTCTTTTTGTGGTGTGCGTCTTGATGTTTTTTTCCATAGGTAGAGGGACATACAATTTCAAGCTGACTCCGAATGGCAGATATTTATTTATGAGAAACTATTTCATGGCAATATACAGTCGCACACACCTTATTTGATACCGATATGATTTTTTGCAAACTGTCCTATATTTCATAATAATTTCCGAATATGGAAAAAAGTACTGAAGACCTTAAAATTGTAGAAATTAGTAATAAATAATTGCTCTTTTTTAAGTTCTATCATTTAAGCTGAGTCATGAATTCTCTGTATGCCTTCTGTTTTTGTATTACAATGAAATGAGTGAACACCGTTTTGTATTTTATGTTGAAAAATGAAATAAATCAAAATAAATAAGATGTCTGCATACTCTGTTTTTCCATTTTCGCATAATATTGTAAAATATGGAGCGCTTTAAAAAAAATCTGATCTGTCCGAAAAATTTGGCAAAACTTAGATCAATGATGTTTGTGTCCAGAACTTTCAAGTAACTTGTGTTATTACGATCACAGCAAAATTGGGTTAACCAGTTATAGATGCTCCAATCGATGGTGAGCGGTTACCATAATAATTTTCAAGCCTTTTTCAAATGTGGGGTTTGAGTTAGCAACACGGCCTATTCTAATAAAGTTCAATTGAGCACAAAACAGAGATTGTGAATGAAGTTTAGTACTCATACGAAACTCTCTATTACCAAAAATTTATATCCGATAAAAGGCCAGCCAGTTTTTGGGAAGCATCTCTTAGTCAACACACTTAAGTACCAGTCATACTTCATTTTGGTAGTTAATACTTCAACTCGGCTACGTGCCTCTAACTTAAAACTGAAGGAATAATAACGGCACAATTAACCCATTTCTAATACCTCATAACTATGACCAATCGATAAAGTCTAGACGCAATTACGCCATTTTATCAAACAGGCAAGTTATCTAAGCGAATTATCTATCTAATTTCTGTTGGCATGCGAACTCGCGATCAACAAAATTTATGTATTTTATGCTATCGAACCTAAATAGGAAAAATGTGATGCTTTTAGGCTGAGACAAAAGATATAAAACTCTAAACTATAAATATTGGGGAATGAAGTAATAACTAATTACTACTTTTATTTCATTGTATTTTTCAGTTAAGGATTTTTTTATTTCCGTTCACTGGCAGATCAATCAATTATTTCAGGGGGAGTGCAGGCTTTGGTAAGATGTTTTAAATAAATTTCAGTTACAATAGTGTTTTTTTTTGTGCTTCGGAAAAATTAAACGATTCAAAGTTCTTCACCATTTGGTATTTCAGAGTCTTGAAAGAGTAGCGTAGTAGAGTAAACCAGTTATAGATAAAAAGTCCAAATTGACAGGATGAATCCAGATGGAATGTAATTTGTATTAAGGAAAAATAAATCTGATGCCGCTTTCTCTGTCTCATTTCCAGTGCCACCCTCTGTGTAATGTCACATAGTACACAAAAACTCTTTAATTTGTTACAAAATAAACCAAAAACAAAAAAACTCAAAAACAAAATATAGTTAAGATACGAGCCCAAATTGTCAAAAAGCTGTAGAAAAATGGTATCTTCTCGATATTTTCCCTATTTCGAGGAACTACATCCAGTTTTTGCAAATCAGTTTGTCATACATTTTTCTCTTTGTCTTTACATCTTCTGAAAACAGGAAATAGAAATTCTAATTTATTTGGGAGATATATCCATGAGAACAAATGTTTGTTCATTGAAAAAAGTGTTCAAATTCAATTTCCAAAATATTAATGAGACAATAACACCCGACTTGGAACTGAAACAGAGAAATCCTAATGGTACTTTCAGAAACTGAAGTCAAAACTTAGTCGACCTTACCGCGCTAGAGGAACACGACTGCTTAGTAGCCATCTGATTTAAGAGACAAATTCATTTTCAGATATCGACAAAATGAAAACTCAAAAACTTATCGCTTTTTGGGTTCAAAACCATACTAAATTTTTAAAATTTTTCTAATTTTTGGAGTAAATAAGTGCAGTCTTTTTCCCGTATACTGAAGCAAGTAGAAAAGTCAGCGCAGCCGCAGAATTTTAATGCGCTTTACTATGTCGATGTAGTCGATGTACAGCTCGTGGTTCCATCGTATACCATATGCATCGGACCTCAGATCTTGCAAAGAATTTCTCTCGAAAACTGCTTATACCCGTTCATCGGTGTTTGTCATGTTCAGGATTCAGCGCAACTGTGGGCAAAAAGTAAGGTGAATTTGGTTATAAAATGAAAAATCTTTATTTATTCTTGTAAATCAATTTCATCCCCTTCAAAATAATCCCCTCTCAATGAAATACACTTATGCCAACGATTTTTCCAATTCCCGAAACATGCCAAATAGTCCATTTCCGGTATAGCCATCAGCACCTTCTTCGATTCAGCTTTTATCTCCTCAATCGACTCGAAACGCATTCCCCGGAGTGGTCTCTTGAGTTTTGGGAATAGCCAGAAGCCAAATCAGGCGAATACGGTGGTTGCGGAACGATATGCGTGGAATTTTTGGCGAAATGGTCACGAAGAACGAGTGCAGTGTGAGACGGTGCATAATCGCGATGCAAAAACCAAGAGTTGTTGGCCCATAATTCTGGTCTTTTTAGACGAATTGCTTCACGTAAACGAAGCATAACGCTCAAATAATATTTCTTATTAACAGTTTGGCCAGGTGGAAGGAATTAATAGTGCACCACACCACGAAAATCGAAAAAAACTGTCCTCATGACCGTTATTTTTGAACGACTTTGACGTGCTCTTTTCGGTCTGGCCTCGCCTTTAGCACGATATTCGCTTGACTGGTTGGTTGTTTCAGGGTCGTAAGCATAAATCCAAGTCTCATCTCCCGTAGTGATGCATTTGAGCTTGTCCTGATAGTCTGAAAGCATTGTTTCACACACATCAACGCGACAACTTTTTTCCCAGAAATTGAGAGTTTTCGGAACCAAACGAGATTTGACTTTTCGTAGGCCCAAATGGTCTTTCAAAATGGTTTTCACAGATATCAGTTTAACAGTCAACCGACGATTTTTGAGCACTAACTCTTTCACTTTATTGACGTGTTGGTCATCTGTTGACGTTGATGGTCGTCCGGCATGGTCTGCGACATGGTCGAATCACCGAATGCCTTCTGCAACATGCTAAACGTTTTCGCAGCCGAAATTTCATTTCGCAAACAAAATTTGATGGCACTTCTCTGCTCAATCAAATCAGACATTGTAAAAATCGAAAAATGCACTTTTGGTCGTTTGGTAACCACAAGCGTAAATATATTAATGATAATGACATTCACATGAAAGTTGGCCCAGATGTTATTAACAGTGCTGCCAACTCATGAAAAAAATAACTAGATCGAAATTTTAATCCCGCGAAGTTTGACAAATTAATTCACCTTACTTTTTGCCCACAGGTATATGTAGTAAGACCATATTTTCCATATATGTACGGGAAATGCTGCCGAAGTGACAGGGCTTAGTTGGATATAAATCCGATTCGTTCCAGTGACGTAGAACCGACTGTCGTAGGAACGACAACTGCTTTCCCTTTACCATGGCTTTATTCGTGCTGAAGTCAGTATCAACAATGGACACTGCCCTTCGGGGACGCACGATAAGTAAATACGCTAATCCACAAATGGGTTATGTTGCGGATGCAGAGATGATGAAAATGTGGGAGTATTGAAAACTATCCTAGTGAAAATCCTGCAAGTATTGGTCTATGAATGCCTAGCTAAGCTAATAGACATTCGGAGTCTGCGGCATTTCTTAAAATAAATTTATTGATTATATCTCATGGTTAGTTTAAAGAAATATAATTTACGCCAGTTCACAATGGCTGGTTTGTGCCCCTCGGGGAGTGCGGCATAAACGAACCTAACCCTACCTAAATTAATTTTTTTTTTAATCGCAGATAAATGGGTACGCATATGCTTCCCGAATTCAAAGTGCACGTGTTAATGGGAGTGTTCAGTTTTTTCCTTAAAATTGAAGAACCTACATACTGATAAACGTGCTTCTCATATACAACAATTCTCAAAAAGTTTACAAAATTTGAAATTGCACATATTTCCAAGTTAAACTAGGCACTAATTTGCCTAAAATGCCGTGCTTTTGAAATTTCGTGAAAATGTTTAATAATTTACTCAGTACTTCGAACCGTGTTGGGGTAGTTGAGCCCCTAGACCGTCACTTACGTTACTGTTTTTGCTTATATACATATTTGTGTATGTATGTATTTCTCTCCAACTGGTTGTGCCTGTGAGTTAAATGACATGGAAGGACGGATGGTCTTAAAATGCAATTCGGTTTTGAAAGAAGTTGAAATTTACTGCATAAAATATTCGAATCAATTTAACGGTTGTCCATCTTCATGCACCAAATGCGCAAGCCATCAACCAGGAGCAGGCCAAATCGAAATAAAAATATATTTTGCATCTACCCGCATACATACATATACAACCTAGCTGTAGGTAATGCGGAGTGATGGCTATAAAAATCAGTGTTGTTGTGAGGGTGTGATGTGTGTCAGAGTGTGATGAGGTGAGTTGGTGTTTGTGCTATGCGACAGTGGGATTGGTGAACCAAATTTGCACTGCGTGAATTCATTGATTCGAAGCGAAAGCGAAGTGCGAAAGTCACAAACCGTTTGAAATTTTGTTTAATTTTTTATTTTTTTTTTATTTTGTCATCATGTTCGAAATACTCGAAAACATCCAAAAATTCATTTGGTTTTAGTAAAATATTTATAAATATAGTTTGACGGCATAAGCTTATACAGGTGCGTTCTGTGAATATTATTGGGAGGGGCCAAGGCGAATTCATAAAAAGTGATATTGATTCCGCAAATACAACAATTTGGTGGCCGCTTGTCAAATTTTAGCTAAAGGACAAAGCATAAAATGCAATTGTGCTCACTTTAAAATTAAGGCATTAATCAGCTGAAGGAATAAAACCCCCTTGTATTTGCATTTTGCGAGAAATAAACCTTATAAAAAGACGTTATTACTTAGAAAAGCTGTGGAAAAAATGATTTAAATCCTTCGAAGGAAATTGCGCCTTCCCTGCAAAAAATTGCCTCCGAAATGAGAAAAATGTAGCCGAAATATAGAAAAATTTCAGACTTCAGTCAAAGTGGGGCGTATTACTGAAATACGTCTTAAAATTATAAAAAACTTTGAATAAATGACGTATTCAGAAATTGAAAGAAAATTCAGATAATGCTTTAATAGGGATCTTCTAAATATTTAAGTAAATATAAAGTTTTATAATAGGTATGGACCGATGTCTGCAGGCTGCGGCGATTGTGTAGTTTTCGCGGTGCCGGCAGTCGACAGATGTCCTCAAAATCAAAACAAATCAAGTCATGGCTCAAACTCCGCTGGATATATGCAGCAGAGTTATTGAAGATTGAACCTTCTGTATTCAGGCCCCCCTACAGAGCTGTCCTAAACCACACATAGTGGCAAAAAGTACTTTATTAATACTTCACGCGTCTTATTATTTTATTTCTCTCTAAAATGTGCAGGCTAATGGAGAAGTCTTCAACGAGGAGCCTCTTATTAACCTTACGTTCAGGCTTCCGGATCAAGCAGATGCTGCTAGAGCTCACAAGCTACGCTTAAAATAATTCGGATAATTCTAGTTCCACTTTCGCGCATATTTGAGTATTTCGATTTAAAGGCATGGAACTCCTGAGAAGACTTCTTCGTGAATCGCGAATCGGCTCAGCTAAAGCAGAGAAAATCACTATCACGCAAATTATTAAGTCTCTTTTGTTCACTTGATACTCGAAAGCGCTCGAAGGTGCTGGCCATACTTGGTTTTAAAAGGATTAATTGTTATAAAAGGCCTATTTTTTCATGCAAAATTTTGTAAGCTCTTTTTATTTTCACTTTATACAAATTTTTATTCTAGTAAAACTTTATTTTAGTTGTTATAAATTTCGTATAGTAAAGCATTTGACATACTGTGAAATGATGAACGGCTATAAAATTAGAGCAAAACGTATTAAAATAGAACAAAATGTTTCAGTCCATCATCGATTTCAAATGTTATTGATATTTTAAAATATCTATTGAATTCCATTAAATTTTGATCAAAACTCTTTCAGTACATCTCTGTACTTCAAATCAATTCGACGCTGGAAAACTTACGAAATACAAACCCTTGCATGCATATATTCATATATTTTTTCCCTGCGTACGTTTGCACAAACTAAGAAAACAAACTAAAGTACAGACTTTAACCGTTGACCCAACCGCCACCAAATCGAGGGTCTACGCAGAAGTGCAACAGCGATTTTATGAGCTTCCCATTCGCAGTGAATCGTCGGTACCATCGTAACATCAACCAAAAGGTGTGAATGCTTTGCTACCGCATTTATGCGTATTGCTCAAGAGCAAAGCCTTTCAGTTACGAATATTTATGTTATATTCCATTTGCCATCGAAAGATCACCGCGTACACCTCGTGCGCAAGCTCAATTGTTGAACGTTTTGCATAGCTGCCAGCGGAAAAGAATATATTTTCCGAGTTATTTATGGCAAAAGTTGGCAGTTAACGAGATTTAATAGACCAGCTAAATACAGTAGCTCTACTAATTGAAAAAAATTGCAATTGGGCTCGCACTACCGATTATTGCAGTAGCGCGCAGATCGCACCATTGGCCACTCCTAGGCTTGATTGTGCCAAGCGCCGAAGAGCAGTTCACTGTGTGCGACTGGTTGCTGGGCGGTTATTAGTTATTGGCTTTTCTAGCTGTTAGTAGCTGTTGCACCGAAAGCGATTGCAGCCGAAGTAGCACATTCCACATTTGCGGCACGTAAATCTTCCAGTTATGCATGTGACGCTCAAATTATTCAACGTATTTGGGCAGTATGTCGAAAGGCAATGCTGAGGTGGTTAATCGAAATTGAAAATTGATAAATTTAACTCACTCGGGTGGTGATAGAGAGAAAAGATATTTTATTGAAAGCCAATTAAAACATTTTCTAATTATACATTCACTAGATTGAACTAATGGTAGAGAGTGAAAAGATGAATGTGGAACAGTGGGAAAGGTAGCCAATTGTTAATTATCACAGTGACATGTTATATCTATTACATGTTATAAAAAAGAAAACTTCCAAAAATGTTGTCTTCGCGAAGTTTTTGAACAGAAATGCTTCATAGGTATGGCAAATAAATTTTTTAGCATGAGCTCTTTTAAAGAACTTCTGCATATGCATACGTATATAGACTACAGTGGTTGCCACTCTTCATAAGGATTTAGAATGTTCTATTCCGATAAAACATATTTATACTAAGGCTGGCCTATGTATCGGTTTCCTTTTCAAAATTCAAAATATATTAACAAGAATCCTTTTTTTTATATAATTGGCTTTTTCGAAAGAGCAAACTCCCTTTATTTATGGAATTCGATTTCAATCATTGGGTTCATTGGGTTCGCAGTAGTGAATCCTGTTAATCGCGTTTCCCAAGACCTTAGTGACGGTTTTTGGTTCTATTTCAGAAATGGCTTGCGCGACATTCGCAGCCCAGAGGTGACCAATTCACATCGGAGCGACGGCTTATAACCGATTATCGAACTTGACGTATTAAAGATCAATTGTGGAATAGGTTGGTTGTAAGGTATGGAGTACCATCCTGCTGAAGCCGAAGGCCAATCAAATCTATCATATGTATTCGAATGCCGGCCACAAAAAAATTTTTATCATACCTCTGTGAGGGCTCACAATTGGCCGAAATGATGATTCCACCAGCATTACCAAAGAAAAGTGGGCCAATGAGGCCACCGATTTTAACATTTAACCTTTTTTACACCTTTGGAAAGCCTATAGGTCGTAGATGTTTGCGTGCAATACTCATTTTAACAGAAGGATGCAACCTGTTTGCATTAAAAAACAAGTAATTTATTAGAAAATAGACATCAATAATTAAGGCAAATATTTTTAAGGCAAATTTATTCCAAAAACCATTTCTTTGATAGCGTTGTCACCTGATTCTTCCTTGCAAAAGTAGCAACTCATGACAAATTTTACTTAAATATTAATATATGGGTATAAAATGTAACACGTTTCAAAAGGCTTCTATAAAACAATATATTTGTCTGGTGTTGCCACTTAATTTTATTGAAAAACTGTCGAGCTTATGACACGTTTAGTTTCAATACTTAGTTTCAATACTTAAGATTAAAGATGTTGAAACAAGTTTAAAAAAAATATTTTTCCGGATGCTCCCACCTGTTTTTTGGGAAATTAAGAATTTGATTACAAAAATATTTTTATTGTATTGTATGTGTATGTCAAGGTAAAGATAGCTTCCATTAAGTAATATTTTTCAATGGTGCTTCCATCTAACCTTAAAAATTTTGTTTATTTAATAAAAAAAATTTATTTAGAGTTTAGGATATGAGTGTCAAACGATGTATATTTAAAATAATGAGCAACGTTTTAAATTTTTAAATTATTTGTATGCCATACACTAAAATTTTAAAGCGAAAATGGTTAGCAACAATAGATGCTTAATCCTTTCGCGCCTACTGGGACAATATGTCCCAGCCTCGTACAAAGTTATTTATTAGTTTTGTTATTCAACAAAACTTCCATCTTAACTGTCCCAATAAAAGTTCTTGGTTTCATTTATAAAAAAAAATCCCAAAAAATTCGTAATTATAATATACGTGGCACCACTGATCCAGTTAACAAGCACGTATTGAAAAATTTTGACGATTTGGCAAGACAAACGATGTCAAAAACATATGTTCCGCGATTGTCATTGCGTTAGCATCGAATCAGTAAATAGTGCACTTAGAATTCTCCCTATATTGCATTTAATACATTCTTAGAATATCAGTAAAGGTGAGTAGCATATAATTTTGTATGTCTTGGGATCTATTGTCCCAGTTTGCATTTTACATGGGACTTATTTGTACCAATATGGTTTTTCCCAGATGTCGAAGAAAAAGTACACTGTGGAAGAGGTTGCAGATATTTTATATGAAAGCTCTGAAGAGGAAGATTTTAGCCCATCTGAGAGTAGCTACAAACCATCATCAAACTCTGGGAACAGCAAAGCAGATGGAGATAATACTTATGAAGGTGAGAGTGATGCCTTCTATTCCGAATCAGACGAAGAATATGCTGCCGATGACATAAATTCGAGTGTGGATGAGGATGAAGAATTATGCGAGAATGAGGTGAGTGAAGCACCTGCCATTACCACCTGAACTAACATCATAGAAGATGAATGTTTCGAACCCAAATTTCGAGTGCCATTAGAAAGAGATTCTCAAGTTCTGCTAGATCTTTCCAGAGGGTCTACCGAGTTCCGTGTATTTAGTATTGCTATTGGTACATACCTATATGAGAAATCGAAAAGAAACACCGGAGTTTGGGGTGCGACTAGAACGTGGGCAAAGCCAGTTCCAAATAAAATGCGATGGTCTACTAGCTACTCGTTGGATGGACTCGAAAAAAGTACTTGTTGTCTCCAACTGTCACAAGCCGAGCATAGGAGCAGTAGATAGGAAGCAAAAGGACGGTAAGAAGAAAAAAGTTGCCTGCCCCTTAGCTATTGTGGACTATAATCGTTTGATGGAGGGCGTAGATCTAGCTGATCAGAAAGCAGCGGTATACGATATCAACCGGAAATCCCAAATGTGGTGGAAAAAGGGTTTTTTCAAGATTCTGATGCTTTCAACTGTTAATGCTTGGATTGTGCATAACGACCTGAACCGTAAGAAATCAACACCGATACAGTTCATAGTCCCATTAGCAGAGTCCTTTATTGCGGAAGGAACCAAGCACAAGGAGTTAAAAACTCGGCGAACTGGTGGAAGACCATCTAAACGCCCACGTACCGAGCTCTTAAATATAGGTGATCATTTACCATTAAAAGGTAGTTCTCGGCGTCGCACACTGGGGATTTAGCGGAAGAAAGTCAAATTTGCAACATACCACCTACGCAATGTTTAATGGTATTTCTAAATTCCAGAATAGAACCAACAATAAAATCAAAAAGAATTACTAAACTCCGACTTACAGTTTTTTTTTATAGATATGTCAAAAGTATAATTTTCTTATAGTATTGATCTGACAAAGAAATAACTTCAAAGCCCAAGGTGGTTTTTTTCCTTTTGCTTGAGCCGACTTCCAATTTTTTATTTTTCATTTAGGGTACGATATTTTTATATATTTTAGCCGGAAGAACAAAGGCTGTGAAGCATTTGATTATCTATTTATAATTAATTTTATGAAAAAAAAAATCATACTCCTTCATATTCTTGGATCTGCAAGTTGAGCTACATTTACCTACGGTCAGAAACTAGTATCAACGTGTTGCTTAATAGCGTCTCTTTCAGTTTTAATCAATTGCAGGTGCCACCAGGTGCCACCAAGCGCCACTGATTAGTTTTTGGCAATGATAATAACTAAACGCTTTCCATATAAAAATTTTCATATTTTTACAAATAACGCAGTAGTATATATTTCTATATGGAACAAACAAAAACAGTTTTTAAACATTGTTTTAAATCATGTTCTTTCCATATATTTTTAAAAATAAAATTTATGAATTTTAAAAAACATTGTTTTTTAAAATTTTTTTAAAAAATAGTTTTTAAACATGTTCTTTTCATACACAAATATATACAACTTCGTTAGGAGTAAAAATGTAAATATTTTTTGCGATGTATACTTTTTTCCGCATCTCTGTACAAAAATCCCCAGTGTGCGTCGTTGCGTACGATGCACTTCCCTGCAAAAAGAAACGAGAACAAATTACATTTGCTCTGGCTGCAACAATGCACTTTGTTTCAAATGTTTTGCCTCGTACCATAAGTAAATACTTTTTCTGTAATAAAACACAAAAATACTAAATTTTTCAAATAAATTTTTTAAAACTAAATTCGACGGTTTATTAAATTGTCCTAATATAAATCTTTATTGGGACAATATGTCCCAGAATAATGCAAGGAATTAAGGACTTTTTAAGTATGCAGAACAGAATTTTTCTATTATATTTTTCGTCTTTTTTGAGTATGCGTGCAAGAAGTATTCCGGTAGCGAAATAAAACTCCGGCGCGAAGGGGTTAAGTCAATAAGTGGGTCCGCCGATCGGAAACAGAAAAGTGTTTTAAATGAACAAAATGCTTTACTCATTCACTCAATTCATATTAACGTATGCAAAAAAGTGAAATACATTGAATATCTTATTTCAACAATTTATGACCACGTTGATTAAATAGACCGAAAAAAATACTCATGGCTCTGCAAAAGAGTTGCAAATAATATTATATTAGTATATACGCGTGAACAAATTTTCACTCAGCTATAATAAACTACTCAATTCTAGAAAAAAATAAGCGGAGTTGAAGTGCCGTACATTTGCTAATTCATAATAAATTTAAAACTAACTGTCCGAATTCTGAAATATTCACTCAATGCCTTATAGAGGCTCTAGATGCAGTTTTCGCTCTACTTTTCATGAGTGGATTAAATCATACCTATCTAACAGACTCTGCTGATTAGCTGTTATTGACAATGTCGCTTCTCGGCATTTTGTAGCTTGCTATTTATCCCGTGCTTTTTATCTTGTTCGGTGCATGCTTCTATTCAGCTAAATTTCTTTTATATTCTGACATCCTAAAAGTATATTTTGCAATGAAAAATTTAAATTATTTCATCCTTCGCCAAATGGATATAGTAAATAAGTGTTATTCTACATTCTGCTACATCTTGTAATACCTTCTCAATTCGTTTAAGGATTTAGGTGCTTACTTTGACATGAAACTGGGTCTTTCCACTCACACTACTCAACTACTTTGTTTCAAAACTGTATGCGGTGCTAGCCTTTATCCAACGTAATAGTACTTCGTTTGCAGATTCTTACACTCTAAAGGCACTGTGCACTTCTCCCGTGAAACCTAGGTTCGAGTATGCCGCATTTATCTTGAAACCGTATCATTCTCATATACTCGAACACGCCGTAAGAGTTCAGAAAATATTAATTATGTGTTCCCTACGTTCTAAATTTTAGTGAACCGCTTCCCTCCTATGCATCGCGTTGTCTTGTTTTAAATGTCAAGTCTCTACGTATTATATTTTCACTTGTACCTTCCACTTTTGTTTCCAATGTTGTGATTGAATCAATTGATTGTCTTAGCCTCTTGGGGAAATTAAATTTTAATGTCAGTCTGAGTCATCTATGTACAACAGATACGTTCCTTGTTCATCAGTCTTCCGAAATCTAATTATGGAGATAACGCTCCGTTAGTGAGAACCCTACTGGAGTTAAATAGCAGTCCACATCTTTATCCGCCCCTAATTCAAATAGCCGTAAGTTTTTCATTTTTTATTGCTTAATAAATAGAACTAATTCATTTTCTTGAAAATTTCCACACATTTTTTTGGAAAATATTTTTCGACATTGATGATTTTTTTCAAATTTATATAAGAAAGGTAATTAAATCATAACCTAGAAAAGAAAATTAATCAAACCCACGTATTTTTCCAGAAATTATTATCCAGAACAAATGAAAGATCCGCTATCTTCTCATGAAAAAAATGAAGTTTTTTGAAATCGCTAAATTAAGCATATACGTACATTTTTCGTCGTTTTGACAACAGTTTACATTTTATTATTGTTTCCCCTCATTGTTTTTCTTTAAGGTGCTGGACCAATGCTGGCTTTGATTGCTGCACTTGTTTTGCTTGGCCATGAGAACTTGTACCATATGACCAAATGGGCGCTTTGAACGCTGTATTAACAATTAAATAAAAAAGGAAACAGAGATGTTAATCATATTCAATACTACATAATACATTTTTTAATCATGCTGTTAACTAGAAGTTGTAAAAAAGTATTGCGATTTTTTCCTTTTAACAAAAAAATGTACAAGATAAGACGCCAATCACGCCAACGACGAAAGTTTTGGGTGCGCGAATTTTACTTAGATCGACTAATGAAAGACAAGGAGGTTCGTTTTCTATTCTTAAAAGCTCTGCAAATAGAACACAGAGCTATTAGAAACTTTGACGTACTTCAAGCGCTACCGGCAAAACTGTAATTTGGTCTCATTTCATATATTTCAGTATTGTGCTCTCCGTTTCTGAGAACTCAAATTGAGCGTTGGTGAGCTCAATTTATGTGCGTACGTCTAGCAGTTGCTTGTATGTAAGTACCGTTTTTAAAAGTTTGGGTCGTCGAAACAACGAAAAATGTCTTTTGTGTGACTTTTGCTAACAAAGAAATATTTCTAGGATTTATTTTTATGTGTCTTATATATTCTTCTACTATACATATTTAATTTAATATGACAAAACTATATCCATTAAATGACGAGGAAATTGAAAAATTTCTAGGTGAGTACGATGGCATTATTCGATCGGATGAGGATGACGGTACGATTGAGGAACTGGAGTCTGACTTGGGAGAGCTAAGATGAAAATTCTTCGGAACACTTTTCTTAAAAGTGTGAGTCGGCGTTTCGACAAAGAATGTTGTCCTAAAAATATGAATGCCCTTCTAGGACTAAAGGATAAAAAAAAAAACAAATATCCTCCAAAATATTCTAAAACACAATTTCTGTAAGTATTATTGTATATAAATGTTTGACCAAGTCAGTTTGTCCGACTTGAAATGTATTGACCTATGAACATACAACTAGAACGGATATCCAATTGTCTTCCAAATGAATGGGCCTAGAGTTGTATGCCTTCGAAGGGAATATGGCTTTTATGAGATGCTCTTTCATGAAATACACTCAGAGGGTTACCATTGCTGGCTAAGGGATGACAGCTATTAGGAGAAACTTTGTTTTTCATTTGATGTTTCTTGCACTTAGTAGGTTTCAAACCTGGAGCATAAAACGATAGTCATGCGCGGTTCTGGTTCACTTAATATCTTCTATGTAAAGCACGAAGTCTGAAGGGGTTTCTTCCTTTTTTCCTTCTCAATTCGCACGGCAACCGCATGAATTATGCACACCAACTGAAGACGAGTCGTTCTTCACTTGATCTCTCCAACATGCGAATTAAGCAAATTGACATGGCCGAAACTCAACAGTGGTCATTCAAAAGACCTGCTAAAACTCAATAGAGAGAATACAAGAACAGTGATAGGTGTATTAACCGATCATTGTCTAAGAGGTCACCATGCAAGGAGGCTGGAAGTTCCATGCTGTGATTATTGTAGAAGCTGCTAGAATACAGAAGAAGCAGAAACTATTAAGCACCTCCTTTGTGAGTGTGAAGGATTAGCTAAAAGAAGGCTTCACACGCTTCATAATGCATTTTTAAAAGATGTAGCGAATATACTGCATCTTAAGCTAACGAAAGTTCCAGTGTAAGGAAAAAGTTCCAATGGTATTACAATAGACCTACGACAGGTTTAAGTGTGTCATTTTGGTAGCCACCAGACCTACCTACCTGCCTAACGCAAAGAAGATATTCGTCTGCCTCCGCCACTACCAGCAGGTAGCGCATCGAATATTCTCATTTATTTGCATTCGTACGGCATGACCTAGGCGACGGAGCCGCTGGATCTTTATTCGCTACACTATGTCTACATCTCTTCGTTTCATCGTCTGCGATATATAGTACGCCGTCGTCAATCGCATTAAAGTCCATAATTTTTCCTAGAATGCTTCTCTCGACGCTCTATTCTCTGCTTTTTCGGGTACTGTTACCGTCTAACCTTGGACGTTATGTAGTAGGGTGGTAATGTGTGTAAGTTATGTAGGTACGAGTATAGCGTAATTTTTGTTCGTCGGGAGCGAACTTTACTTTTCTATTGCCTGTTTATTATTTGGCAAGAAAATGTTTCAAATAAATCAGCTATTTATATATTAGCTTTTCTTACTTTAATGCATGTAACACAAGCTTACACGGAGTTCTTTTGCGAATTTATTCACAGTGGTAGCATTGAAATAAAAAAGGAAAGAAATTACATTTGTATTTACTTTATTTGAAGTTTGGGCAATTTCTTCACTTAAGTTTCAAGTGAAATAGGCGTGACGTACACGCGCATCCTTAAAGTGTGAGTTCGCTTACACGAGCGAAACCAGCAATCTGTTCCTTCCGGCAACAACGGCCACAGCAGCTAATCGCAGCCTTAATGAGCGGTTTGTTGTGTGAGCAATCTCTGCCACTACTCTTCACCTGCTGGTCGGCAAATATATCTCTGCCATGCATTCGCTGTTTTATTGTACTCGTTGCACATGCAGCCTGTAATCGCTTGGCAATCAAAACCATCAATTTCCAAAAAACGCAACCAACACCTTCATCGATTTGCGCTTCATTCGAATCGATCCATCAAGCGATCGACACGCCAGAAGGAAACAAAAAATCCACCGCCACCACATTGCGCGCACTTTACCATCCACCTTGACGTAACGATCTGTAATTAGTTCTTCAGTATTTGTATTGCGGCACAACCCCGAAATTGCGTACGTCCAATGCGCCACAAGTGGCAAGCATGCTTCCGACGACAATTGCACTGGCTGCACACTAACTGATCGCAATCTGTGATGCAAAGCGTTGAAATGTTGGCGAAGTGAAGGAGCAAAAGGTAATAAGGGAAATGTTGAAGTTTTTGTTGTTTTTCGTATTATTGTTGGCGGTGCTAAGGTGGGTAATCAACTTTTTGCGATCACGTAATATTTACCTTAACGTGCGAGGGGTGGTTGTAAGTGCTTCTTGTTTTTTTTTTGTTTTTTTTTAGCCATTTCACTTACTACCTACTAAGCAATCGTCTGCACATCGAACGGGTTACAAGTTGAGGCACTCATGGCACGCGACCACTTGTTGCTTGCGATCCCTCATTCTCATTACTTCAGTTTTAATGATGTAAAATTACGATTACAAGGAACTTAAAAATATTAACAAATTTGTTGAAATGTTGACATTGCGTTTTCAACTAATCGCGAAGACCCCTCGGCAACGTCAACTTCATTCAAGCGCATTAAGATCATTAGAGGGACAAATAAAATATAGAGTTAAAGACAAAGTAATTATAAACTTACGATCAATAGGGTTGGTTTGCTTTCACACCATTGACCCAAATTTACTTCAGCAAATTGTAAATTGAAGTCTGCACAAGTTAGTCTGAATAAATGTATAAATAAGAAGAAGGCAAGAATATTTATCTATAATATAAAAATGAATCGCAAAATTTGTTCGTAAGCGCATAACTCAACAACGCATTGACTAATCTTAATAATTTTTTTTTTTTTTAATATTCCCTGAAGTCCAAGGATGGTTTGTACGGCGAGAAAAAATGGAATAATTTCCGGGAAACTCCTAAAACAGCCCTTTTCTTTTTCCCATACAAATATTGCGCGTTCGTGTGTATGCGTGTTCGCGTTGGAGGATCTAATGCGTTCACACAAAAGTGATACTCGTAATATCGTGAACTCGACCAAATTGAAAAGTCAAAATATGTAAGAGTTATAGATTTGATTGGCCTCGCAATTTTCTTTCTTTTGTTTTAGTTTCAGAACGAGTTAAGGAATGATTTCCTTCACAAATAATAAATAAAAATAGTTAAGTAAATTCTAAGAATAATCATGCAGGGCTGAAGAAGTCCCAACATATTTTAAGAATAACAAAGGACAAACATTATTAATTAATCTAGAAAACCCATGTTTCTCAGATGGTCAATTTTATGTTGCCTGTTCCCGTGTTGGAAAACTATCAGAGTTGTTTGTATATTCACAAAGTAATTAAACAAAAAACATTGAATATCATAAAGCACTACAATAAAAATAAAACAGATTTTGTTAATAATTATGATTCACTAGATTTACAATAAAGCGATTACTGAAAATTCTTATATACGTTTTATTTCATTATTCTTTAATATAGCAGTTAGTACCCTATGTTAATAAATAATAATAATAATAAATAATTTATTATCTCTATGTTTTGTCATTGAGGCACCCACTTTATAAATATTTATCACCTTTAGGTTCCCACTATCCCTTTACATTATTTTTCAATCAGGTTTGAACCTTAAGTTCCCCTCTTAGTTTGAAGCCCGCTTGCAAACGTTCCAGTCGGGTTTTTAGTGGGTCCCAAAAGGGTGGCCAAAGCTCGTGGAATGCAAGATACTTAGGTCACCCGAGCTGAGCCTTTTCTTTAATTCTCCTGAACAGAACCGTCACCATGATGATAGGGCGGTGTGTGAGGGTCAGCAGAGTAAAAACGTCTTAAGGTCGAAATACTAGCAGCCACATTCAAAATCTATTTGACAGAATGAAGTCTGTCGGGTCCTCTAGTTGACATACATATAAAATCTAAAATAATAATAAAAACCGCAAGGAAATTAATCTGTATTTGATTTATATTTTGGAGTACCGAAGAGGTGAGAAAATAAAATGTTTTAAGCACAGCACAGTTTTTGGCATATGAGAACTTTGATTAACTTTCACAGTTGTTGATCGACTTTTTGTCTATAGCATTTTAACAATATTTGCACAGTGCACACCCTAGAACGCGCAAAAAATGTTGAAATTTTATTTCGAATGTTTTAACTCAATTTGAATACTGTCGAAAATCGACAAATCGTGCATTGAAAAATCCTCGAATCGTGCATCTGTATGATCCTAAAGTATGTATGATGCTAAAGTCATCGTTTGGTTTTGTGCGCTACGAACACTATCGGACCAATTATTTTCGAGGCCGTATCGTAGCTGTCAATGATCACCAAATTCTTATGTCGCGGAAAATCAGTTGGAGGTTGGTTGGAAGATTATTGGTTCCAGCAGAATGGCGCAACATGCCGTTTGGAGCCGCAACCGATGAACTTACTCAAAATAATGTGCCCTCTACGATTCATCTCCTGCGATTTCGATAGGCTATCTCACACGCCCGATTTGACAGCGCCGGATTTTTTCTTGACAGACTACTTAAAAGGGAGGGCGAAGTACAACTCATGACAAATTTTACTTGAATATAAATATATGGGCATCAAATGAAAAACGTTTCAACAGGCTTCTATAAAAAAATATATTTGTCTGGTGTTGCCACTTAATTTTATTGAAAAACTGTCGAGTTTATGACACGTTTAGTTTCTTTTGGTATAAAGATTAAAGATGTTGAAACAAGTTTAAAAAAAAATATTTTTCTGGATGCTCCCACCTGTTTTTTGGGAAATTAAGAATTTTATTACAAAAATATTTTTATTGTATGTGTATGTCAAGGTAAAGATAGCTTCCATTAAGTAATATTTTTAAATGGTGCTACCATCTAACCTTAAAAATTTCGTTTATTTAATAACAAAATTTATTTAAAGTTTAGGATATGAGTGTCAAACAAAGTATAGGAGTTTTCAATTGGCGCGGGTCGTTTTTGGCGCCCTGTTGCAGCCATTTTGTTTTGGTGACATATGTCAAATATTTTGTTTATTATTCAGTTGTTTATGCCAAATCATCATGGCAAGTTACAATGATAAAACTTTATTATCAAAATGAGTGTTCATTAACGCAAACGTTGCGCGCATTGCGCCCATTTTTCGGTAGACGTGGTGGCATTTCAAAGTCGACTCTTCAACGTTTGGTGGCCAAATTTGAGACGACCGAGTCAGTAAACAATCAGCCAACACCCGTATGTTCAAGGAACGCAAGATCAGCCGAGAACATTGCCGCGGTCCGTGAAAGTGTACAGCAGAACCCGAGGCAGTCTATTCCTCGCCGTGCACAAGAACTTGGCCTTTCGCAGACTTCAACTTGGCGAATTTTGCGTCGGGACTTGGGCCTACATCCGTACAAGATCCAACTGACCCAGGAGCTCAAAGTTGATGACCATAGACAACGCCGTCTGTTCGCTGACTGGGCTTCGAATCGTTTGGAAGAGAACCCCAGTTTTGGGCGAAGGGCGAGCGCTACACAACGATGATAACCAATTTCTTATGGCCCATATTGAACCATATGGACCTAGACGATATGTGGTTCCAGCAGGACGGCGCTACGTGCCACACAGCAAACGCCACAATTTTTTTTCAAATTTATGTAAGAAAGGTAAATAAATCATAGCGCCGGATTTTTTCTTGACAGACTACTTAAAAGGGAGGGCATACACTAATAAACCTTAAATACTCGACTCTCTGAAAGCCAGTACTCGTAACGAGATCGGCGCCATAATTTCAGAAATGTTCCGAAATGTTTTGAAATATACAACACAAAAAAGAAGAGCTCAAATGTGCGTTATTGAAAACGGTGACCTACCTCTCGACATTTTTTACAGTTATCGACTCAATAAAATTTGTTATAGTAAATCGAATTCTATTCGGTGGAAATCGAAATTAATTAATTTTTCATTAAATTATTCAACACTCTGTACTTAGCACTCCGTATTATTAAAACGAGATATGGCTGATAAATAACTGGCAAAACCCATGCCCTAATCTTACGAGTACATCTCCGCCGAATGTAATACTTCTCATTTCCATAATCAAATAATCGTCAGTTTTTATTAAATTTATTGTGATATTTGGATCGCGATCCATATTGATGGATTTCAAAATATTTAGATATTTTGTGATCAGGATCGCGATCCATCAATATTTCATTCTACGTGGTGAATATCACGAATTAGTGTTGCGATTCAAACCTCGGGATATTTATGAAGCGTAAGGGAGTTCACCATAGGATGGAGCTTATAAATAGTTATTTATTTTATTTGCATTCCTTTTTTTCGTTGGTGAATGCTGATTATAAAAATAGCGGCAGATAACGCATAGACGGACTACATTTGTATGTCAAGAGGGCTTTAGCCAAGTAAAGCAGCCCAGTGTTAAACAATTCATTTCATTCGTCTGACCTTGACCCATCTGTTTAAGAAAGTGCAATTGGTATTAAAAGGAATAAGACTTGAGTTGGTTAAAGCAGTGAAAAAGGAAGCGGCCCTTGTCTTGAAACAGCTTATAGAAATGATTTCCAGCACTGTTTCGAACAATGCAAGATTCACAAAGAGACATAAGAAGGCGTGAAGGGATTTGAAAGAAATAATAAATAAATACTAAACAACAAAGTGAAATGATTTTATGTACATACAGTTTTAAATTTTTTATGGAAAAATTTACACTAAATGATTTACAGCAGATTGAGATTTTCAATGGAAAAAATTATCATTCGGGTAAACTTTTGCGTTTTATTAAAATGCCTTTAGATACAGATACAGTTAATACAGATATTAGTTAATAAAAGACTTTAACTGGTTTAACTGGTTAACTGGCAGACTACTCATGCCATTTTCGTTAAATTATTGTAAATATATTTTTTTCTTAATACTAGAACAAGTAATCAGCAATAAAGTTACTGCTACAACAACAACAACAACAACTACTACTATAGTTTTAAAACGACCCCAAAAACTACTTGAAGTTTTCACATTGCCTGTCCAAGGCCAATGCTGGCCAGTACTAGAAAAACTGTTTATCTAAATCTGGAGGAAAATCAGTTAACCGGTTATTACGTCAAAGTGCGCTCGAAATATTCAGAGATGTGATCTTTGGTAAGATCTTTTTTTCATTTCATCGGGTCGTGGCCGAAAATTAGCTAAACCTTGAACAATAGCTCTTTGATGCGGATCGTGGCGAGACGCTCGAGCACCGGAGGAAACGAAGTCTCATATAAAGGGTGGTTAAATTTCAAGGGCCAATGTTGAATGTAAACCACACCTAAGCATCAAGTTTTTTTCTGCATTTAATTTAACATTTTTTAATTTCAGACTAATTCAATTTGGACCATGGAAAGATACACTATCGAGCAATGCGTTAAAGTTATTCAGGCGTATTATGAAAACGGGCGTTCAAATCAAAATGCATATCGCACACTTCATGATTCAGTAATGAGGCACATTTTCACCTCAGTGGATTCGCCAATAAGCAGAATTGCCGCATTTGGGCGAATGATAATCCAAGAGTGATTGCCGAAAAACCAATGCACCCACAAAGAGTGACTGTTTGGAGCGGTTTATGGGCCGGCGGCATCATTCGGCCGTATTTTTTCCAAAATGAGGCCGGTCAGGCAGTTACTGTGAATAGTGTTCGCTATCGTGAGATGATAACGAACTTTTTATGGCCCGAATTGGAGGATATGAATGTGGACGATATGTGGTTTGAACAGGACGGTCCACTTGTCACACAGCTAACGAAGCAATGGCTCTTTTGCGCGAAAAATTTGATGGCCGAATAGTCTCACGTCGTGGCGATGTCAATTGGCCGCAAAGATCATGTGATTTGACCCCGTTGGGCTTCTTTCTTTGATTATTTGAAAGAAAAGGTGTACGTCGATAAGCCAGCAACAATTCAAGAGCTAAAGGATGAGATAATTCGGCGCATTAACGGCATAGAACCTCAATTATGCCTCAGCGTCATCGAAAATTTGGACCATCGGATTGAGGTGTGTCGGTGAGACCGCGGCAGCTATTTAGCCAATATTTTGTTTTATGCGTAATTGAGCTATACCAGTATTATCATAACAAAGAAAAATGATAATAATTTCCTAAAAAAATTGTATTTTATTCAAAAGTAATACCGGCCCTTAAAATTTAACCACCCTTTATAAAAGGGGAGATAAAAAAATTCGTGGAATGGAACTACTTGTCTACTTAGTGAAACTATAAATACTAAGCGTCGGTTAAAACTGTTCATTAACTTGTGAGATATGTGATTAAGTTCTTCACTAAGCTGTGTATCCATATTATAATTATGGAAGATATGTCATATATTTAGGGGACCCTTTTCCAGAAATGCCTAATGCCTAATACTATATGTTCCATTTACCAATACAAGTGAGGAAGTGAGTCAATTGAAGAAGATTAGCGCTCGGCCTACTGGGATATATCTTTAGAGGTTTTTGAAAAAGTTGATAAATCTATTATTTAGTACTATTTTTCCATAAGATGGGTGCTCAGAATGCTGATACCACTTCAACAGCGCTTTAAGTAACCTTGTGACTTTTTAAATTCGAGTGTTGAAAATAGGGATGAATTTGTGATCTGGATTGCTTCTGTGGTTCACCATGATGAACTTGTGTCAAAGCAAGATTTTATGTAATGGCATAGAGAGGTGAAACCCCGTCTGAAGACTCATATACTTAGATAAAAACAAGGACTCTTATTGATAGTCACCCGAGCCACAAGGCTCAAAAAGTTTTGTCTTTTGGCAATTAGAAGACTTCTTATTTATCGATTATGTCGATCATTTATCGGAAGAACGCTCCGCTACTATCTTAAAGAACCTGAAAAGAACTTAAAAAACCTAAAAGATCAATTAAAGATGGCAGAAGGGTAAAATAGACTCGAGATGTGCTTCTGTTATGCGGCAATGCATCCGTTAATATGCCGCGATGGATGACCTGCATATGACGTATTGTGAGTGCAGCTACTCAATCACCGTCTCTGTTGGTTGGTTGGTTGGTTGGTTAGAGTGGTGATTCATCCAGAATCCAACTAGCGCTTCCGCACCATTTTGTTGCCACATCCTCGTTACCAAATTGTTTAACAGTTATTTGCAGCAGGACTATATCCAGTCTGTGCGGTTTAGGAACCTTATTAGGTTGTTGACGTCTAAGCCAGACAGCTGCTCGAGACTCTCGAACAGCGGTTTGCCCAGGGTTGACATTCTGTCCTTCCATAGGGCAGGGCATTCACAGAGAAAATGGAAGATTGTTTCTTTTTTCTCCGGTTGTTTACAACTATGACAGTATGTGTTGTGAGGGATGCCCATTTTGGCGGCTTGTTCTCCGATAGACCAGAAGCCAGTTATGACTGCCGTAAGTCTACAGGTGTCCCGTCGTTTCATGTTTATTAATGTCGACGATTGCTTGAGGTTGTAGGTGGGCCATAACGTTCTGCTGATTTTGCATTTCGTCTGGTCTCTCCATCTACACTCTGCAATTCGAAGGTATTTTAGGGAAATTGCATTCTTGACCGCACCTAGTGGAGTGAATACTGGTACTGCAAGAGCGCTATTCATGGCAGATCCCCCTCTTGCCAGTTCATCAGCTTTTTCGTTACCTTCTATGTTCCGGTGTCCCGGGACCCAAATTAAGGTTACTCTATGGTTTTCACTCAAGTTGGTGAGGCTATTCCTACTTTGCTCCACCACTTTAGAGGTTGTTATAGTCGCATCCAGCGCCTGGATTGCAGCTTGGCTATCCGAAAGAATAGCGATATTGCCCTTGAAAGAGAAATCTGCGATTAGTAACCTACAGGCTTCCCCAATTGCTAGTACTTCCGCTTGGAAGACGCTACTGGTATTAGGGAGACGCACAGATTTTTCAATTCCAAGTCTCTGAGAATATATACCAGCTCCGACACCACAATCCATTTTACTGCCATCTGTATAGACTGTGGTATCGAAGGTGTTTAGAGAGAATCCCTTATTCCATTCTTTTTTAGATGGAAATAGTGTGGCAAAATTCCTATTGAACGTTACCATCGGGACGATGTAGTCAGTCCTCACCGAGGTTAACTGAGTTTGTCGCAATAATAGACTAGCGTGACCATAAGTTTTTTCTTTCCAGCGACCCGCTTCATTTAACCTAAATGCACTCATGGTTGCCGTCTTCTTTATATGTAGGTCTATTGGAATAACGTGTGTCAGTGCATTGAGAGCCTCTCTAGGACATGATCTGATTGCACCGACCGTTATTGCACAGGCTGATCTTTGTATTCTGCCGAGTAATTTGGTATTGTACTCTCTCCCTAAAGCTTTCCACCAAACTACCGAGCCATACGTTAAAATTGGCCGTATAACCGCTTTATACAGCCATAATGTATGCTTAGGTTGAAGACCCCATCTTCTTCCAAGCATACGTTTGCAGGCATATAAAGCAATTTCTGCTTTCCTTACCCGTTCTTCGACGTTTAACTTCCAGCTAAGTTTGGAGTCCAGAATTACTCCTAAGTACTTTGCACTGGTTGATAGTGACAGAGTTTGTCCGTTGATGTTTGGTAGGGTGAAAGTTGGTACCTTGTATCTGGTGGTGAAAAGCATAAGTTCTGTTTTACGCGGGTTTAAACTTAGCCCACATCCTGTGGCCCAAGAGTTAAGCTCGCCTAACGCCCTTTGGATGATCCCACTGATCGTATTTGGACACAGTCCTGACACCATTAGCACCACATCATCAGCGTACGCCACCACTTTTACCCCACCTCCGTTAAGTTTTATTAAGATTTTGCTGATCACACATAGCCAAAGAAGTGGAGATAATACTCCCCCTTGTGGAGTGCCCCCGTGGACCTTCTTGGTTATGTTGATATTGCCCATATTAGCTTTGATGATCCTGGTTTCTAGCATGGAGATGACCCAGTTACTAACGCAACTGTCCACCTCCAGGTCTATCAACGCCCGTTGGATGGCATCTGTGCTAACATTGTTAAAGGCGCCTTCTATATCCAAGAATGCCGCCATGGTATAATGTTTGCTCTCTAGAGAGCCCTCTATAGTTCGGATTACCTCGTGAAGCGCTGTCTCCGTAGATTTGCCTTTAAGGTATGCGTGTTGTGCAGTTGATATACCAGAGCTCTCCAAAGAGCTTCTGAGGTGCATATCCAAAAGTCTTTCAAAGGTTTTTAACAGGAAAGACGAAAGACTGATTGGCCTGAAGTCCTTCGCTGATTCATGTCCTCTTCTACCTACTTTTGGTATGAATACGACCTTGACTAGTTTCCAGCTATCTGGAATATGGCCTAAGTTTAAACACGCTTTAAAAATTTCCTCTAGCCATGGTAGGATACAGTCCAAGGTTTCCTGTAACATCTTTGGAATGATCCCATCTGGCCCCGGAGATTTAAAGGGTGAGAAAGATTTAATTGCCCATGCAATTTTTTCTTTGGTAATAATTTCATTTGCAAGATGCTGTGGATTATATTGGCTCCGCCTAATATTTCCCCTCTCACTTTCGTAAGCGCTGCATCCCGGAAAATGCGTGTTTAGCAGAAGCTCTAGCGATTCCTCTGCTGTAGCAGTCCAAGTTCCATCAGGTTTCTTGACCCAAGAAGCCATTGAGTGGTCTTTGGAAAGAACGCGGCTGAGCCTAGCAGAATCCCTGGTGGATTCGATTGACGAGCAAAATTCCCTCCAGCTCTCTTTTTTGGCGGCCCTGATTGCCTTTTTGTACTGTCTCCGACTTTGTCTGTACAATTCCCAATTCCCCGTCGAGTAGCTGAGGTTAAACGTTGATCTAGATTTTTCCCTTAGTTCTAAGAGCTCACTGCTCCACCAAGGAGGGTGAGTTTTTTTGCTAAATTTTATGGGGCAGGACGTTTTGTAGGCCCTACTAAATGCCTTTTCCAGTGTTATGACCCTACTCTCAAGGTTTTCCGTGAGAGTGATTTGAGGGATAGGAATCTCTCCTAACCTATTGTTTACTGCATTTTTGAACCTCTTCCAGTTGGTTCTCAACGGATTTCGATACGGTAGGGGTGGATCTACCTTAAGATCCAAATCGTAGAGTATCCAACTATGATCAGAGAAGGACCTTTTATTGGATACCCTCCAATTATCTACCCTAACTGAGCTATTTTCAGACATTAGAGTAACATCAATCACTTCCTCCCATCCTCTAAAGTACTCCGTACTAGGAAAGGTGAAAGTGGGTGTGTTACCCCTGTTACATACCGATAAGTTAGTATTAATAATAAAATTATATAAAGACTCACCTCGGTCGTTTGTCTCAGAGCTTCCCCACAACGCATGCCTCGCATTGGCGTCGCATCCGAGTAGCAGGGTTTTGTTTCTGGTTCCTTCAAGCACAAGCCCACAAGCCTCCTCGGGCGGTGCTGGCCGATCATGTGCCATATAGATGGATGCAAGTGTGATGCTGACACCGTCAGCAGCTTCCACCTCAACGGCCGTCACATCCTGTGAACTGTATGATGGGATTAAAAATATGTTTAAGTGTTTTTTGGCTACAATACATGATCTAGGATTACCTTGAGTACGCTTATAGTACAGATTGTAGTTTCTTCCAGGGAACCCCTTCACCTCGTTGCTCCGCACCCAGGGTTCCTGGATTAAGGCTATGTCAACGTTCTCCTCCCCTAGGAGAACGGTTAGGTTGTCCGTTGCAGTTTGCGAATGCTGCAGGTTAATTTGGACAACCTTTAAAACCATTTTTTATTGGTTTGCTTCCGCAGGTTCGGCGTCATTTAACTGCATGCCAGTCAGCAGTTCGCTGGTGCCGTCAACCTCATCCTGCTCCTCCTCCGGATTCGCTGAACGGAATATCTTCAGCTGGGCCTTCCGTATGCCAAACCGAAGTTTATTTTCCACTTTTTGCAGTGGTTCAAGGCTCTCTTCTGTAATTTGAAGGAGGAACGACACGCTGTGCCTTTGCGGAGCCTCCGCTTTGATGATCGATCAATCGGCCATCGGCACTGCGCGGTTGTGAGCCTGGAGATAGGGAATTAACTGATTGGCTTCAAACTCCATGTTTGGTATCCAGATGCGAGCCCTCGGCCTTCGTGGTATCTCGCTAGCTGGAATGAGCTTGAGCCTCAAGCCATCCCAGCTGTTCTGGATTTCACCAATCGCTTTTGTCAGGAAATGCAATGAGTACTGGTCATCGCATTTGATTACCCGGCAACCGCGAACCACTTCCACCGAGTCGAAACCTGGCGATTGACCCTCCGGGTTCGCCATGACATGGTCGACGATTATGCGAGACAACCGAGCCTCAATCTCCGACCATTTTTCCAGCACAGGTTTGCCGCGGTTGGAAGTTTCGTCCACCAGTGCCATTTGAAGATGGTCCCTTGCCACCTCACTGAATTGTTTCGTAAGTTTGGGGACAACCGCACCCTGATCTGAGATCTTGTGCTTCTTTGTTGCCCTTTTGTTTTCGTCTTGCGAACGGTTACGTTTTTTGGCCTCTGTCTTTCGGGCGGTTTGGAATACCAGATATTCGTCCACCACCTTTTGACACCTTGCCCTGTCAGCCTCATCTTTGGGATGAGCTTTACCTTCGGTCTCGTTCTTATGAATCCTGCCAAGGATAGCGAGAGACCTCTGGTAGAGCTTGTACCTTGATGGGCCTTTATTGGCGCGCTTTTGCCCCATGGCTTTAGCGGATGTTGTAGGTTCATTTATTGTTGTTGGCGTGCTGTGGCCCACAGCTTTACCCTCAACTGCTTCCTGGCTAGAGGCCAGGAGCTCATCCTCCGTGGAGGATCCGATCCCCAGTTTGTCATGGGTAACCGATTGTTTGTCCTGTCGCTTAGTTTGTGTGTCCGTTTGTCTGTCTTGTGCTGTCAGTGCGTCCGTTTGTCCTTCCGTCACTTTGTCCGTCTGTTTCTCGCCGCCATCCGATTTTTGTTGGTTTCATTGTTCTGGTTCGTACGGTCACCTGCCCCGCCCAAGGGGCTGCGCATGTCGCCATGCGCGGTGACCAAAGAGGAATTAGGGGAAATAACCGGTCGACCATGGCAGCGCCCCATACCATGGCAAGGCCACCGTTACAACCTGAGGCGGCCTGATATCAGGAGGGCTCCGTTCAAAGACAGCCTTGTTTAGTCCCCCGGCTGCCAAACCCACCCAATAGGCACGGGTCGCATCACACCTTGGGTTAAGGGAGTTTTTTTAACGAAGTTTACGTCTTCGGCCTGTGTGGTTCGCGGGAGACCAACTCTCCTACCTTCCATATCTGGGAGGTGTTCCCCTATCCACCACCTGGGGACGCGCCCTCTAGGGATAACAGGCTCCCCCAAGGGACCGTCTCTGTAGTCCGGTTTTTTTTTAATTTAATATTTGTTCTAAAAGATTTGAAAAGAGCATCGGGGAAAAAGTTTAAGGATTTTTTTGATGATATAAAAAACCTTATAATAGATCCGAGAAAAATAAATAATTTCGTATTTAATTTCACACCCCTTCCTCTTCATTCCACGAACCTTTGTGACCCTCTCGTGCATATATACATACATACGCACATATTGCAACTTTATTAACACATTTTTGATCTCATTGTCTCTCGTGTTCCATTCTACGAGTGTAGTTTTTGTTGTCAATGTTGCATAAGTTATTGTCCGATTTTATTGGCAAACATTTGTGACTTCTATAGTGCTTTGTTATTGTTGTTGTTATCATTGCTTTGCGTGCATCCATTTTCAAGTGGCACATATTTCACTTCATGGCTGTGACAAAAGCAGCAAGACCATAAACAACAAAAACAAGGAAAAGAAGTGCAACAGCAGCAACATAATCAAATTGTCATCAACAAAAGTGCAAACAAAACGACACCAATAACAACAATAGAAGAGCGCAATAGAAATCTAATCAAAACAACCACAAACAGAGCGAAAACAATTAACTGCCGAAGTGTCTGACTGCGTGCAGCTACCCTTCGTTGTTGCAACATCTACTTCAATGTGTTTGGTGTGTTCTTTTTTGCTGTTTTTTTTTTCTATTTAAGTCCTTGCTTTATGGAATTGCAGCGCTCTTTGGCATTTCGGTTTGCCGCATTGGGCGATCTCCCCTCCTCAGAGCTGCGCTGACGTTGAAAGTCATCATTAACGCATATGTCACACCGCGACCGCATCATAAATTATCACGGCAACGTTTATGCGCCACAATGTGTGGTAATGTAAGATAGTATATGTATGCATGTAAGTATTTCTGAATGGATATGGCAAGCGGGGAAAGGTAAGCGCCTGTGTGTTCTTAACCAGCACAGCTAATCAGTTTTGCATGCTACCCTATTCCATGGGTTTCCCTCTGCTCATTTCATTGGGCGCTTAAGCAGCATATAAATATAATATGTTTGTATCTTTGCTGTTGATACATGTGGCACATTCATTGAGTGCAAATGAGTGATGAATAAATTCACGAGTGTGGCACGAATTTAATTGCAATTCAATGAGCTGTGAATTTTCACGCATTTGTTGCTATTGCTGCTCCAGCGTCAGTAATCGAAACAGGTGTTGCAAAAACAAACATGCCACATTATTACGCAACATGATGTAGCGGGAAAATTAAACAAGAAAAATACACAGTAAATTAACGAATCTGTTGCAAATTTGTAAAATATGAAACACCTCGGCCATGTGAACAGCATGTCAAGCAAAACATGACAAAGGAGCCCATCATCGACAATTTGCCACCTTGCTGCCAGTTCGTTCAACCACTTCGCCACCAGCAGCTTACCGAAAAATTATTCAGCTGCAAATATTTACAAACAGCGCATCAAAGAGCGTGCACCACCATGCAGCCGGCGGCGTGTACAGACACACCTACAGATGCAGCAGAGCGCATAAACGTGTATGCCTGTATGAATGTACGCGGGCACTTTTGGTCGTTAATCACAGCCTCGCCACGACGCATTTTATCGCGTCAATGCCTGCAATCATAACAAACACGGCAACCACATCGAGACAACAACATAGCCATGCAATAAGGACTGATTTTATATGCCGATAAGCGCAATGCCGCTGGAACGCTCTCTCCTCCACTTCACCGCCTCGCCACTAATAACAGTTATTAATTATATTGGCCATGTTGATTCCTCCCAAAAATGCTGCACGATTTGTCGCCTGTCGACGGCCACTTGCAGTGCCTTCCACCTTCTGCCTTTACCACGCACAACGCCCCATCGTGGAATATGAACTGCCCGCCTTCTTGCATCACGTATTAAGCCATAAAATTGAATTCTCATTGAATGCCATTAAAAATTTTGCTAAAGCTCTCTAAGTGATCATTGTCATCAGCCATCAGCAATCATCACCCCTTCACTGGTTTGTGCTTCGAGCGCTGGTGCTCGGCGTGTTGCACGCAACTGCAGGCTGCACCTACTAAAAACTCAGAGGCTCCACACTGCTGCATTTTCTTATCCAAAATTACTGATTTAACAAACAACACTTTTGTAAACATATTTTGATTAATTTTCTTGTACTTACTTTGTACTCACAGATAACGGGTCGAATTACAAACAACAACAAATTATCGGACATTTAGTGGAGCTGACGTGGCGGATGAATGGTGCGGATGATGGTTTGGGTTAATATTGAATAGAAAACACATGACGCGGTATTTTATTAGCTATACTGTAAAGAATTTAGCTGACCAATAAAGCTCTGGAACTATTGATGACACTATTGGCTCTATAACCAACTCGCAAGATTCTGCCTTTTAATTTTGTCATGAAGTTATAAAGACAAAATTATGCTAGAACACAATATTCATCTACTTAATAAACACAATTCCTTTTTTTGTTGCAAAATTTGGTTCTCGTGAAAAGTTTATTAACTCAGTTAGTTTTGAACCGATTTTTGAAAGAAAACGTCTCATTAATGGAAAAGTGCTTAAAAACATCGCAAAAGTTGAAAAAGGCGAAACAGTGAAGGAATTGTGTTTGCAAGGATTTTCTTATTAAATATACCTATACCATTCGAAAGGTCCAAGTTTCTTCATCCTAAAACCGATAAGAAACTTAAAATCAGTTGATAATTGACTAACTTGGTCAGTATTTTAGTGGTCGATTCCTTTTTTACTCTACAAAGCCCACAAGCAAATTAACATTCTGCTCAACTGTGCAATGTAATCCTTAGAGACTGCAATAATTCTGAATTGACTCCATTTTCAATGCTGAAATCTACATACCCACCTCCCGTTTGGGAATTAGGTATATTTCATATAGAAAATTAAGATAAAACTTAGAAAATGTAGATATGCCGATTGAGAATCATTAAAGAGTTACATAACAGGTGGCGCAAAATTAATCAACCTGCCGGAAGATTTATAATTTTTACAAATGGCGTCGTACGTCAATCCTATTTGACACTTGTGAATTAGACAACTGCAGTAAACAAACAGTCAAGAAATAGAGCACGTAAAGGTCAAAAAAGCACAATTTTTTTTATTTAGCGAAAAAGTAATTCAAAAACTAAATTTGAAGATTAGTTTTGCACCACCTAGTACACGCATGAGTTATATGAGATTTGCAAAAAGGTTTATTTTTGTAACTCCACGCATATTTCCGGTTAGTTTGAGGAAATTACCAGTCGGCTTGGACTTAAATCCAAATATTTAAGAAAAAATGATGTATGGCTTATCGACTAACATCTCTTAAAACCATTGTTTTGCGAAATATGAGACCATCAACACTTTTATCTAGAATAAAGCCGGGAATACTTCATTCATATGGACTTGGGATCTACGAGTGTCCGTTTTGGTTCTTGGCTTTAGAAACACATTTTTTTGCAGCGTAAACAAATACTTAAAGTAGTAAGTCATATAAGCTTTATCTCGATTTCCTGGTTTTCCAACTACAAACCTACTCCTGCCCAAAAACAAGCTAACCGAAAATGAGCGAGGAGTGACAAAAAAACGCTTTTGCCTTTGTGGTGCTCTAAACTTAATACATACACACATACTTGTATGTACATACGTGACCAAAAATTTTTTCACATCACCATTCCGAAATTAGTTATTTTCTGTTTGGCAGTCAAAATTGTAAATGTTATTTCAATAAGTTGACCCCAAGTCAAGAATTTATTTTAAATACGACACCCAATTTTTAATTGTTTCATGTATTTGGTTGAATATTTCGACTTCATCATCATGATCTTAAGGCTATGGAAGGTACGAAATGATATTGAGATAAGCTTCAAAAGACACCGTAATGAAAAGTAAGGTAAGCGACTCAAATACAAATAGTGGAGAATCTGTCTTACAGAGGAGAACGTAGAGTGGAGACCTCCATCCGATACAAGTTGTACCTTACGCTAATTGATACGAAAGTTTTTTTTATACTTAAATATATGAAATAACGAAATCAAATTTAAAAAATCGAGTTTTGTGTATATCCTTACTACATATAATCTTTTAGGCAGCATTGAAGCAAAGGTTACTGTGAGCATGCATGAGACAATTACCTTCTATAAAAGTATGTCGTGGTAATTTTGGAAGACTCCCTGCCTTCGATCCAGTAGAATTTATACACGGTTATCGAGTACAGAGGAATGAAGGCGTTTTTTTATTATTTTCTGAAGAGATATTTATTGGTTTTATTGACATATTTAGAGATGGCCGCCGTAGCTGAATTTGCTGGTGGGTGCCCAGGTTCGAAACTTCGAGCTTGAAACATCAAGTGATAGAAAAGGTTTTTCTAACAGCGGTCGTTTTTTTGCTTCTTTTTTCGACTCGTGAACGAAATCTGATGACAACGAATAAAAGCACTAGCGATGCAAAGTGAATCATTAGAAATTTAATTTTTTGATTAAAAAATAATTTTTACTTTTCGAGTTATTTCTCGAGGGGCTACGCAATTTTCAGATTTCAATCCGAAAATCAAAAGGGTAGAATCTTCATACAGTAAACTTTTATTTATTTTTTGGCAAAACATATGAACTTTTACACTCCTAAAGTTTCTAAGTTCCGCTGAACCTAAAAGCTGCTAAAAGTGCTTAAAAGTGGTTGAATAGGAAAATTAAATTCATAGCTTTTGCTTACTAACTTTGCTTCGAAGCTTTTGAGTTAAACAAAAATTTATTCGTGGTGATGGCGAAATAGGCGCGTAATCTTGTATATGACTACTATTGTGTGCGTGACGAGATCTATGCCCGCTATGTCATATATATATTATAATAAATAATAAAAAACAAATTTGCTTCAGCTTTCAAAATCTGGTAATCTTGGTAAAAATCTGCTTGGACTGACGCTTCCAACGCGGTATGTCATTAAGCAATCTGACGTCTCCGTCAAAAGATACAAGGTTGCTAGATGGGTCCGTCGAATATTGGCAACCCTGTACTTGGAATTTGGTTAGTTTTGGGTAGTGAAGGATTGAAGAAGACCCTTTGGTTGGGCATGCGAACAGAACTGTAAAGTAGTAGGTTTCGTAAAAAGTTGTATTCTATTTGAATTTAAATTTTTTTTGATACATTAAGTTTTCGATACATTTCGTTTTTATTACATTTGACAGGTGAAAGTTAATAAATTTGTAGTCCGGTCACAGGCGGACGGTACTGCTGCATGTTCAATGAGTTCTTATTATCGAATCTGGAGGACTTGGAATTTGATTGTGTTTTCAACAGAACGGTGCTACCGTCTACACATTGAGATTTTGAGGATCGGCTGATCTATCGATCCCAGAATACTTCCTGTTGGGCTACTTAGAGGGACTAGCTTACTTAAAAACAGCACATACCAGCCAGATCCTCAAACCCAGGCGTAACGAGAACAGATATGAAAAATTGTGTTTCAAAATAACTAGGACGTTAAAAAAAGTTATCATGTTTTGAACTAAAAAAAAACAATTGTGTGTTACTTTTTGCGCCACCCTGTAATGGAACAGCTTTACGGATTATGTGCATATTTACGGATTGTTTCTTATGATTCCGTGGTTTGCTTCTATGTAACTGCAGGATGAATTGTAAGTTATGAAACTTGTTAAAAATGTCCAAACCCTATTTGTTTCGTTGGTGCGTGACTACCATTCGTTGTGCCCAGTTTCGACTGTGGATCCCTTCATTTGGGGAAAAATATCAATACGCACACCACAAGAAGGAGCAAGCTTCTAACATTCACGAAAAGGCGTAGGCGCCTTTGTTATTTGATATTTCCTAAATATGTATAATAAATAAAAAAATCTAATATGAGCTATGAAAAAAGTCTCATATAGAATTACATATATAGAAAACACCCGAAATGTGCCAGTATTCAAAACATCATGAATTGCGCTAATGTTTACACCTTTCATAAAATTAAAATATGGGAAGTTCTCTAACAATTAGTTTTCCACATCAAGTATGGCTGTGGGAAGTTATTGCCCACTGTGGTATATCCCGAACTAGTGTGGTAAGTTATTGTCCACTGTGGTAAGTCCCGAACTACTGTACTATATTTTTGCCTACTATGGTGAATCCGTTACGAGTGGATTTTGTATTTAGAGCGTTAAAAGATTTTTAACTTAGCATAGTCTCAAACCAATAATGCTTACGTTCCAACGCAGAATATGTTCCAACAGGTTCCAATTGGGAAGTGATTTCCGCTGATTTTATTTCGTACTGTCTGAAGAAAATATAACAGAATTATAAAAAAAGCAATTGTGCTTGCAATTACCAGTAGATGTCTCTGGCGGCCGTTGCTAAAAATTTTATTTCCGTATCCCGTTCCGTTATTGTTTCAATTCTATCAACACATGGCAAAATAAATAATATATAATAATAAAAAGGAAATTCGGAATTTTTAATGACACTATGAGAAAGCAGTAAAAATGTGTTTGCGTACTATTGGATCTTTAACCAAAATATAAACAGGCTCACATATTTCGTAAAAACATAATTTTAAACTCTTTTTCTGTCTAAAAATCATTTGAATTTTGTTCACAAAAGGACCAAAAACAGTGATAAAAGTTAAATAAAGGGTTTTCCAATAACAGCTGTTATTTTGGTCCATTTCCATCTCGGTGGCTTCCTCAACAAGCAAAATTGTCGGATCTGGGGCTCAGAAAATCCAAGAGTTATTGTTTAAAAGCCTCTCTGTCCTCAACGTGTGACTGTTTGGTGCGGTTCATGGTCCAGCGAAGTTGTTGGACCCTACTTTTACGAAAATAAAGCTGGAGCAACAGTTACGGTGAATGGTTGCGCTATCGAGAGATGATTAACGATTCTTTATGACCGGCATTGGATGGCACTGATCTGGACAACGTTTATTTTCAACAAGACGGCGCTACGTGCCACACTAGCAACGAAACCATTGATCTTTTACGGGAAAACATCTCCAATAACACCTCTTATTGGAAAACCCTTTATTATACTTAGTCCATGCCTTAAGTTCCGTTACAAGTTACGTCCGTTATATATATGAAGTTATAAAGCTTTTGTAACATTTATAAAACTAACTTTATTAAGTTATATTTATCATGTAAATATTAAAACTACAATTTTAAATTTTCATTCGAAATGGTCACCGTTTGCTTACATAAGCCATGGATATTCACGTCCCTGCTCGAACCAAAGATGTTTGAGACTCCCCAAATTTCTGTGAGGTCTTCGACAGGCCATGTTTCCCAATTTTGATCACAAACTTTAGTCTAATGAATTCAGGTCAGGACTTCCAGACGGCCAATCTTCTGCGGCTATGAGTCCAGGAGTATTGTTTTTGTAACCATTGCTGGGTGGTTTTAGCCTTATGGGATGGAATCTTGCTGGAAGATCCAACGCTCTCTATTCAAAAAATGTTGTCCAATTGCTTCACCACGACTTATAAGACAACGTCTTGTACACCTTTGCCCCGTCTGTTAACCCCTGTAACGGTGTAACGCCTTTACACGACAATCCCCACCAAACCATTACGAAGGCCGGAGGCTGGAGAGAGGCTGGAGTTTTAATAGAGATTTCGTAATTTAGCTTATTACAAATTTGTTCAATGGTGAAAATTTTATCATCTGTGAAAAGAATATTTTCATGCCGCTGACCGCGTGCCACCGAAGAAGATGGCTGCACCTATCGAGTCTAGTTTTCTTCAAGCGCGTTATCAAGAGATGACGAGTTGTGCGATGAAAGGCTTTCTTGTGGAGATCACCTCTAATTAATCTTGACATTAATTTCCCTGTAGTAGTCAGTATTAGCAGCTAAGCCAAGCAGTAAACTTGTGAGTTCGTTCATTTTTTCTGTAGTTTTTTTCATGAAAATTAAGTCTTCTAGAGAAAAGCTCTTAAACTAAGAGACGTAAGTCGAAAACAAAACAGCGTAAAAATGTTTCTAATCCAAAAAAATTTGTCATGAGAGTCCTCGGATTAGGGTAAAAAGGTGCAGCAAAATTTTGTGGATTAATGGACATGCGAGCTTTATATCACAGCCCTCTTGCGACACTCCAGTGTAAAAACAGCCACCGAAAAACTTTTTCAACAGGCTTGCACTGAAGAAAAAAATTTGACTTGCGAACAGCAAGGTGATGAACATTCTAAAGAATTAACTGTATCTGCCGATGGGACATGGAAAAAGCGTAAACCCTCGCTTGTACGGTGTGACATCATTGATTGGATACTATTCTGGTAAAATCATAGATATTATTGTAAAAAGTGCCTACTGCAAACAATGTGAAACTCTGAGGAAGAAACTCGATACCGAAGAATATAATGAATGGTACGCAGAACATAAAAATACTTGCACTGCAAATCATTCGGGTTCTTCTGGGAAAATGGAAGTAGATTCGGTCGTCGAAATGTTTCAACGTTCATTTGGAAAAACTTGAAGTCATGCACAAAAATTACGTCGGAGACGGTGACTCCAAAACATACTCGGGCGTTTTAAATGCTGCTCCTTACGGTGATCAAGAAGTTGTAAAAAAAAATGTATTGGACACGTACAAAAACGAATGTGAACGCGATTCCGGGACTGTGTCAAAAAAATGTTGAAACAGTTGAAAACAAAAAAGGGAGAAAATACAAAAAAAAAACTCTCGGTGAAAAAGGCAAACTTATTGCAAAGATGATCGAGAAATTGACAGTTTATTATGGCTTAGAGAGAATGAGCAATGAGAAACTGTGATTCCGTTGAACAAATGTGTAATGCTATCTGGACCACATATTTTCATTATTGTTCAACCGACGGAAAACCTCAACACGATAAGTGCCCGGACGGACCGACTGATGGTGCAGCTGGCAGAGGGTTGCCACTGCCTATCAATTATCCACTTTCGAACATGATTACGAGCTATTACCAGATGTTGCTGAGGCTGTACATCCGATTTATACAGATCTCACCAGTGAGAATTTATTAGAAAGATGTGTAGTGGGTTTTAACCAAAACAACAACGAGAGCTACAATCAACTGATTTGGAAAATCTCTCCCAAAATTTTTCCGGCCGGCTCGACAACTGCGGAAATCGCTGCATACATAGCTGCAGGCATATTTAATGAAGGAATGGCATCCCTATTGTGTTATATGAAGGCAATAGGAATTACACTTGGGCCCAATGCGCATTCATATGTCGAAAAAGAAGATGAGCAGTGCGTGAACATATCCGATCTCAGAGCGCGTGAGAGCACCCGAGATGGAAGAATGGCCCGCAAACAACATCAGCTCGAGTTATTAGAAGCTGCCAAAGCGGCGGAGGTTTTATTATATGGTCCTGGAATAGACAACTCTATGTAAGTTACAAAAATAAAAAAGGATCCTATGTAAAGTGCTTTTCAAACTTTAAACGCGTTTTTCTCAAAATGGTGTTTTCAAAGTCGGTTTAGCCGATTAGTCTCAAATTTTAACAACATTTTAGCTTCTTAAATATATTTTTAGTAATTAATCGAAGACTTTTTCTCACTGATAAATATTTTTTGTATAAACAATTTAAGGCCGAAATTTTAGTCACAAACATATTTCTTTTTTAGAAACCGCCATTTTGTCAAAAAAATTTATTTTACCTATTCCTTCAATTAATTACTAGATTTAACATTACTTTAGCGAAATCTGTTTGGTTTTTTAATTTCAGAGGATCTAGTTCAGAGACATAGTGAACACCGTGAAACGTCTTTTTTGAGAAAAGCTCCCGCAGATCAGCAGTAGCTCCTTTCCAAATAAATATTTTTACTAATACTTAGTTGTTGTTGTTGTAGCAGTACCTATGCCCTGTCAGTGTGTCGTAATCACCGGTCGTCTTCGTCTAGTTCATCTAATGGTAGGCCCAGGAAACTAGCTGTTTCGACGGGTTGGGTCCAGAGGGAGAGGGGTGTTAGATGAGTGGGTTTAATGAGGTATGTGAAAAGGTGGTTAGTGTCGTGCGGGGTGCCTTCACATGCTGGACATATATTTAGTATGTTGGGGTCGATTCTGGATAGGTAGGAGTTTAACGTGCTACAATATCCAGAACGTAATTGTGCCAAGGTTACGCGGGACTCTCGGGGAAGTTGGAGCTCTTCGTCTGCGATTACTGGTGGTTGGACTCCGATGACGGCATTCGGGGGTCGGTCGGTCTCCTTTTCTTTTGTTTTTTTTTTGCAGCCGGTTCTATGTTACCGGATTGACTCCGGTTTTCCCCGACCAAGGGCTGCCGCCCTGTCTAGTGTACCGTATCCCACTAATACTTAGTCTTAAAATACAGTTACAAGATAACATAATATGTGCACAAATTTTTAGATCAATAATTTAAAAGTTTTCTCCTAAAAAAATTCTGGAAAATTCGCTTTTTTAGGTTTTCTAACTGTATATAACCCCTTAAGCGTTTGCACGATTTGAATTTTGAAGGGGTGAAGTGAAGGGGTGATTCTTTTTCACTATTCAAATTACAATAATTTTTGGAAGTCCCAGGGTAACCGCTATCTTGCCCAGAGTCTGACGTGAAAACTTGTAGCGACGAGTTCAATATTTTTATTTGTTTTCGATGTCCGAACTTGTTGCTCGGAACTTATGTACTTGTGGACGAATCAAATCTTCACTTGTGGTATTACGTAGACGTCGAATATTGTAAAGTGTATAAAAACTGTGACGAGCAGTTCCACATGAATCATTGGCCTTGAAATACGCTTCGAATGCGAACGCACGTTGTTCACCCTTACATTGCGACATCGACATCGGGACTAAATACCCCGCATGAATAACGAAGCTAACGCCGCGCCCTTCCCGCTCATATGCTCAGTGGTAGACAGAAACTTTCAATTTAAAACCCAATTCTGCCATCGGACACCCGGTTCTTTCGTGAAATGATGTGCCGCAAATCTTACCCTAGTAAATCGATTGCATGTGTAATGTAATAAAACGCGAGGATGCAGCTTTGCTATGTTGAGTAGTCATTTGTAGTACGACTGCACCTCTTCAATTTTCAGTATTCCAATTATTATAGATTTCCCCATTTGAATTTTCTATCAGATACTTCGATGCGCTAAATTATGAAAAATTTATCATCTTCAAATAAAAATTATTGCTTTATTAATTTGTTGATAACTTAGATGATAGTACCTGTATTGAACTTTTAACAAAGTGCTTGCATCACAGCTTAATTACTGTATTTGTTTTTAATTTAAGTACTCCTATTTCTAAACAAACGCATACCTACATTACGATAAGTTAATATGAAAAAATTCTCTTGTGTCAATTTTCTTATTTTAATTCTACTAATATCCTACTTTATTTGTATCACTCAATCTCTGTTTCACAATCTTCATGCACTTTACTTAAACGCATGATTACTTCATCCAGTTCATACTGTGAACTATAAACACCCGCTGCTACTTCCATCGCAATCTGCGACTCACGACGCGCCACTTGTGCATTTGTTACGCGACGTCCTGTACGGAAGTAGTTCTCAATCTCCAGCAATGTGCGACCTTTCGTCTCGGGCACAGCGAAAACAATGAACACCAAAGCCAATAGTGAAATAAGCCCGAATCCGAAGAAGCTATTGGGTGTACCGATCAGCGACTCTACGGTGGGGTACAATTTCACCACGCCGAATGAGAAGGTAAGTCCAATGAACAGCGTAAAGCCATTAGCACTGCCTCGTATACGTTGCGGAAATACCTCGGAGATCATCAGGAAAGGCAGTGTCAGTAGACCCAGTGTTGAGAAGATGATATGTAGAACAATGCAAATCACTGGCAGTAGTGCAAAGGTCTCGCCGAGTATAGGCCACCAACCGTTGGCCGCTAATAAGAACATGGCGATAGTCATACCAGCTGCCGAGAGCACACCCGCTGGTCGTCGACCCCATCGCTCGAAAATGGTGCTCATGAAGAATGTGGTGATGATGCGTGCAATGCCGACAAATATAGCTACGAGCATAGGATCGGCAGATACGCCTGCGCTTGCGGCGATTTGTGAAGCAAATACTATCACAATAACAATGCCAGAGAATTGCTGAAAGAAGAAGAAGCAAATCATAATAATGAGCGGCTTGTATACTTCACGGGCGCGTATGGCTTGCAAGAGTGATTCATTTTCAGCGTCAGTGCGGCTTTGGTCAGATGTTTTTTTGATGAGCGCCAGCTCCTTTTCAAACTCGTCATAAGTGGTGTTGTCTGCGGAAGAAAGGCCACGAAAATATTTGAGTGATTTCCGTGCCTTTTCCGAGTAGCCCTGTTGTAGCAACCAGCTGGGAGACTCTGGTATTGGTAAAACACAGCAGAATGCAATAAATTGATAAATAGCTGAGATGAGGCAGATTAATTGAAAATGGTTCTGTGGGAAAAATGTAAAAGAAAATAACAATAATTATAAATACAAAGTTGCAAATAGCTGGAAGAATAAGTTTTCGTACGCACCTGTATGAAGTATCCCAATACATACATCAGCAATATGCCGGTAGCTATGGCAATTGATGAACCCAAAATCAGTCGTCCACGTATACGTGGTAAACTGATTTCTGCCGAGTATGAGCCCACGGGCGACAGAGCTGCGCCCATCATAAGTCCTGTTTTTGAAAAATATAATTCGATAATTAACTAATTTTCACATGTCTTTGGAAAACAACAATAACAACATACCTGTCATGAAACGACCAAGCAACAGTTGTATGAAAATTAAATCCCTGGAGCTTTGAAAGGGTGCCGTGACCAGCAATGTCCAACCTAATAAACCAACAAGATTGGTTAAAAGCATTGTGTTTTTGCGTCCAAAGCGATCCATGAGATAACCGACTATCAAACCACCAATGGGACAGGACATATTGTTGATGGATGCTTAAAGAGAAAAATTAAAGGAATTTAAGCATCAAAGAATTGTTTTTAGATGTTACACAGAGAAAACTAATTAATTAAAATTATTTTTGTTTATAATGCCATACATATTAGTGAATAATACCATGCCGAGTACCTCATGAAACCGCAACGTCAAGAAGACTGCATCAAGGGTTCTTTACTTTAGTAATGAGTAAAGGCAACATCGGCCTAGGTTTTTTCTATTCAAAAGCACATACGATCAAATTAATGCGTATTGACTGAAATCTTATTGGATACCAACCGGCAGAGCGAAGTGAGCACATTAACCATGTTTGTAGGTTTCAAGGTCTGTCTGAAACCTCTGCTGCTCGGCACATAGGTAGTTGATGGTTAATTCCACATCAAGCGAATCTTTAATCGCAAATTAATAATTAAAAATAACACTATCCAAGAGGCCCATATCGTATGGAGACTAGGTTACAATGGCCACAAAGAAATAAGAAAAAGACAATGGAACTGCTTAGCCTTTCAAGAGAGGATATCTCGAAGGTCGTGGCTTATATAACCGGCCTTTGGCTATTTGGCAGGCATTCCTTGAGATTAGGAGTTTTCTCCTATGAATATTGTAGATGTTGTCCTTTGCAATTAGCTAAAGCTAGACAAATATTTTTTCAACTCTCTTACGGAACTGTCTGGCGTGGGGATGGGACCAATCCAGCGCTTAATAAAAGCCACAAAATGGTTCCATGAAGAAAAGTAAATCAGGTTCCTGAACGGACTTGTAAAGTCTGAGTGAGTTGGTCGTACAGACGTAATCTATCTTAACCTTGGGTATTAAACCACAATCACCACAAAACTCGCCGAGTAGCCGTCCTCACAAGCAAATTGGAGCGATGGTCAGATGTTTTTATTCCCAGAACCAGTAGTAGTACCATAATGGGGTCTTCCGCCACACTTCGCAGGCGAAGGTAATACCAATAGAGCTCCCATACTGCGCTGGACTGGTGACTTGGATTGAATCCCATACATACTCGTAATATTCTACACTACAGTAGGAAGACTGTAAAATGTAATACTCTCATTCACTTTATTAGACGACAGGCACGGCACATCCGGATCAAGACGACAATCTACGGAAAAAAGGAAGAACGTGACCAATGATCGCTTCAAAAATCACATTTCTTCATACGTAAAGTTACTGTAGAAGAAATTGGATTTCGGTGTACCCCAAAAAAAAAATTGGTACCACGAGGAAAGTCATAGTAGAGGAGAAAAAGTAGGAGTCGTAAATACAAAATTTTACATAATTTTTCTCAACTCACGGCATATTTCCAAAGAATCAGTAGAAGTGGCGCGATATCGACTAATTAGTTTAGTTGAGTTTCGCAGTAAACTGTTCAATATCGAGTGTTATTTTTCAAATCAAATCAATCAGCGTCATGGATTTTTCACGTGAAGATAGTTATCATTTATTTTGTATGTAAGTACCGGCTTGTAAGATTTTGAAATTATATTAGCAGTTTTCGAATGTTTAACTCAACTATTTGGAGCGGCTTTGCACATACGAGTATATGTACAATAATTTTCGATTTTCCTAATTTTTCTACTTAATTTTATTTCTTTTTACATAATTTGGAAAAGAATTTTTGGTACATTGGAAAATCTCAACAAAATGAGAGAAGTGAGTGTATTTACACCTGTGTATGTAATTTTTAAGTATAACCTTCAGAAGGGAAGGGAAATATTACATATTTTTATTCAAGGGCAGCCAATAGTTTCAAACCTTCCAATTTTTCGGGTACTCGGTATTAGAGGAGAAGCAGAAGGATGTTCGATTGATTTTGACTTTGTTTTTGATTGGCGCTTATGCGGTGACCGAGTTTAGCAAAGCGCGCCAGTCGTTTCTTTCTTCTGCACACCGGTGTCAGTGGAACACACCAAGTAGAGTCACGCCCTTCTCCAACTGACCTCCCCAAAGGCCTTCCTCTTCCTCTGCTACCACCACCTGGTAGCGACGGAGCGTTTGTATCCGTTCCAACGACATGACTTTGCTGCACTTTGTTTATGTTACCGTAAAACTCGTAGGACTTATTATTCTATCGCCTACGTTACTCGCCGTTGCTAACGTTCAAAGGCCTAAAAATTATCCGCAGAATCTTTCTTTCAAACACGTCGTGCGCAACACAACAGGACAGGCATGATGAGAGACTTATAAAGTGTTAGCCTTGTTTGTCGTGAGAGAAATTTACTACTAAATTAGCTCTTGGCACTTGTTGACAAGATAGATTCTCCGTTCAACTTCAGGACAGACATTCTTATCGATGCAGGTCTTCTCATTCACCATCATATCAATTAATTCCCTTTGCTTCTTTATCGGTTTCCAAACTATCCGGCAAAACTATAGCGGTTGTTTAGGCCAATGATGTGAGTTGTGCGCTCTTATATTAAATTGTGCATGAACGATTGACTTGTGCGGCTCGCACGAACTTCTCCAGCATCAGGTTTAAGAAGTCCCACCCTGTCTGAAACTCCGTTTGGTAAGAGGAGGCGACAGGCATGTTTTGTTATATCCGTTCAAATTCACGGGAGAAGAAAATTGGACTTGACTTTGAGATAACCTCTATTGAATTGAATTGCTTTGCCTATTGTGATTTCGTATTCAGATTCAGTGACAAGTCTTGGAAAAGCGTAGCGCAGTGATTGTTTAAAAATGTGGCGGTCTGTGTTACATAGCATCTGACTCGTTTTAATCTGCTCAGGAGAAGTTTTTAGCCATTCCCTATTCAATGTAACAAAAATTGGTGGTTTCCAACAATATATTTTGTACATAAGCTCACTGCCACCAAGCTCAAACTGATGAGAATACAATTAAAAAATTTAGACATTTTTGCATAGAAGTTATGGAGGTAGTAAAAGTAAAATATGTATAATAAAGAATACCTAGGAAGAGGTGCCGATTTGCATAAATGGGATATCGTTGCCAAAGCTATAAGCCACGCAGTATTCTAGCTTGATTATTTTCATCAATTTTTTCACAAAATAATTTTTTAAAGGGCTTTAGTTTATATTTTCTAAATTTCGTTCGATTTCCATTTTTTTTAAATCTAAGATTATTAAAAATATTGCAAAATTACATTTTTAATCAGATAATCAGAAATGGAGTTCAAAAGCTTCAGAAAAACAAGTAAAACCAAACAAACAAACAAAACAATGAAATACAGGGCCTGCCATCTATCGTTACGGATTTGAACTAGGTATTATTTGAAGAATGGTAACACTTAGCTGTCCCCTGTTTTGACAGAAAATTAGTTTTATTTTTCCGCTGAACGAAAATGGTTGTGTATACGCTCAAAGAACGCTGGGAAATATTGCGACATTACTTTGAAAATCATGGTAATATTGCAGAACGTGTACGAAAATTACGTACGGCAATGGGAAGAAGAAAATCACCGAATGAAGCGTATGTGCGTTACTTTGCGAAAAAAGTAAGAGAAACTGGGTTGTTTATTGACAAGCCAACGCGTGACCGACCAAAAACCGTGCGTACAACCTAAAATATTGCTGCTGTGACCGAGAGTGTTCGTGAATCACCAGGAACATCAGTTCACCGTCGTTCTCAACAATTGGACATTTCGGAGACATCATTGAGACGAATTTTGCGTAAAGACCTTGGTATGACGCCGGGATGGTGCATGGCTAGCCGAGGCAGCCATATGAATGAAGTTATGTTCCATCATTAACCGGAAGGATTGTACTTCAAAATCAAAAGAACAGTTTGGAAAAATATTGAGTAGTTTCTTTTTTATAGCATTTTTTATTCCGTAAAGTTATATGGCGGTCCCTGTATAAAGAAAATAATTGGGCAAGAATTCAAATTCTTTCTAAGTTTGGAAAGAGAGTTTGGTAGCCACACATCATCTCATTCGTCTGCGGCGGTCGCCCATCACTATTACATGAGGCGTATTTTCAAGCTAGTCAACTATAATTCTTATTTAAATCACTATAAATTCATCGACCCTCGAATGTTTTATTTAATAAAAAAAATCGTTTTTTTTTTTTCTTACCAAACCAACTGATTTCCTCCGTACCGAGCTGATAAATATCATCTTTACTTGTTAGTTGTGGCCATGAAACCGAAGGCAGCGCCACCGACATGCCTGATGACACCACACAGGCATTTCCCAGCAACACCATTAATTCCTGCGTTATATATTATATACAAACATGCTTCATAAAATATTTACGCTGAAATTAGGCATATTTACCTGTCGTCGCACCGCCTTTGTGCGTTCTCCCAACGGTTTTGCTGGCTTTTTTTTGAGTGCTTTGGCGATGAGTGGTGAGAGCGCAAGATTGCTGCTTTGTATCTTCGATAATTCTGGATTCATGTTTGTGCTTTATTATTTGACTACTTTATACTTTGCGTTATAAAATTTCACGGCTTTTCGTTTAGTTTAGTTTGTAAGGTTCCTGCAAAATATATCGAATGAAGGGAAAATTTGGTGTAAGTAATTTTTTTAAATAAATTTCTTAGACGAATTTAATGGAAAACTTTTTCTATATATAGTTCTGTCTGCGGTTTAGGAAATGAGCGCTTCTCAATATTTACGTATCTAATTATCAACACTGAATTTAATATTAATTTTAATATGAATAGTAGTCCTCTCCCTCTTATGCCTGCATATGCACATGTTTAAACATTTTCGATTGAAATTAAACTGTGCTCTAATAAGTTTTTAATTATATTTAATAATATTGTTTCCCACTAAATACATACCAAACTGGTAAACTGTATGTGTTCGTATGTATGTACTTTCATTCGAAGTCAAAAACAACAACAAATCTTTTTTTATGGTTTTCCTTAAAAATCGCCAGAATGGATTGATATAAAGAGAATGAAAAGCGTCATCGATTAATGTTAATCTGATACAAAAAAAAGATATATTGTTGGAATGTAGTCTTTTTTTATTATAATCTGGTAGATAATTTCATGACATCTATGAGTTACATGGTGTCTTCGATCAGTTGAATTTTTGCCTACTTTTACCAATAAATTTGAATTATAAATCTAAATGAGCCCAATCAGCAAATTTTATTGTATTGCATTATTCCGTAAGCTATTAATCATTCAATTAAGCAATTAAATCATTCATTATAAAACAATTATAAATCGAAAAAAATGATAGTAATAAAAATCTATCGAAGCCATAAAACACTATTCGCTGACAATGTTAATTCAATACGGAAACGCATATAAAAAATATTTGTATAAAGTATCGAATGAAGAGAAAAAGTTTGAGCGAAAACTTAGGAAAAGGTGCCTAATATTGGGAGTGTAGTAAATTTGTATAACTAAACGACAACGTGACAAATTACAATAAAAAATTAAAATAATCACACTTCTATAAAGCTATCAATTTCCTCGTTTCCTATAGTAGTATTCCGCCACTGTATGCCAATAATTGTTTCAATATGAATTCTTATCAGTGAAATTGACTTTTTCGCACGTATTGGAAATAAATATTATAAACGCCTGCATAAAAATACGTACATGAGTTTATTCGACGGATTTGAAACATTTTTGCGTTTGATCTTTTTATTATTTGCACGACAGCCAGCATAGTCGAGTCTGCTTTTGTATGGCAAATCAGCTTTGAATCGTCGAAGCAGATCTTCAAACTCAACTTCCGATCAATATAAAGAAAATCTCTTTTTCCTAATGCAAATTTTTCTCCCTTAAACGGACAGTCAGTAAAACAAATTTTGCCGCTAAAAATAATTTCCTTATTTCCAGTAAGATTTTGAGTATACCAGGCCTGATATCACGTAACTGATATGAATCTAAACAACACTAAATATTATTTTTTTATTTGGCTTATTTACAATTATGTCTGGAATAAACAGCAGCACTATTTTAATGGAAAATGAAAACTCCCGCTCTTTGTGATTAAATTTCTAAAAGGGAAATTTGGAGAAAAAAGGAACTTTGCACCTTCATATACAAGAGGACGCAAAATCAATCACCCTATCGGAAAATTTACAATTTTTGTAAATGACGTACATCAATCATATTTGACCCTCCCGAACTAGACAGCTGCAGTATACAAACATCAAGCAGTGAAGCGCGTAAAGGTCAAAATAAAGATTTGCATCACTCAAAATAATTTGTTTTAATTAATAATTTGGATGATGAATATTGCGCCATTTTGTACAATGGTAAAAAATGGGCTCGACTACTTCAATATGAAGTAGATACCTTTGGAGAAGACCTCTGTGGGAGGTGCCTCATGATAGAAGTAAAGAAAATTTACAAGATGTCAAAAAACTAGTGGTTAACAATTGAATAATTCAATTGTAACAGATAAGATAAAAACTATGAAATAGCAAAGTACAAATTTAAGAGTCTTTATATAAAAAAGTTATAAAGAATTTTTGGAATTGTTGCAAAGTTATTTGGGCAAAGATTTAGACGGTTGATGAAATCCTGGATTAGTCGCTATGATGCTGAACACAAACGGATGCGGTGAATAAAAGAAAAGCAAGTTAACTAAAGATATTCAAAGTGGACAAATCGGCACCGCAAATTATAACCCACCTTTTCTAAAATCGCTAGGGGAATTTATTAATTGGTTACTTACGCAGTCCTACTAAGAACGACTATATCAGGTTAGATGAGCTGCTCTTAAAAAAGTTCCCACGATAACAATAGAGATTTGTTGTGGTTCAAATAAAATACCTCATATCTATCTCTAATCAGACTTTGTAGCGAGATTGTGCCAACACCGTACAGATCTTCCAACAGGTAGTTCCCTAGAAATGTGAAAAGCGGTCTCTGAAGAGTTAGGCATTTGTAAAAATTTTGAATTCTTACCGCTACAGCTCCTACAGAAATCATTTATGCAGAGCTCCCTTATGTTCAATAGCAGCCTTTCGTTGATGCTCCCGTGAGAAGTCGCATGCTTCTTGTTGAGAGTTTCCGCAAATTAATTGTTTTTGTTTGTTTAATGTTTTTGTTGTTTGTTTAATGTTTTGTTTGTTAATGAGAGCTGACCACGATACTCTGCAGGTGTCTAGATTAGCACAACTATTAATATCAGCTACTTTATATGATACTAGCCCCAATTCAAGGAAAGCTATAAACTCAGCGAGAAGCATCGATGTTAAAGTCTTTAAGTCAGACACTTTACTCGTGTACTAATATGTTTCCATATGATATGTTTTAATATGAAGCACGACAATGCTCCAGAATGCAGTGTGAATCTATGACATCCTCTAACATATTTAGTTAGTCAATACTTATCGGAATGCTTTAATCACAGCTGTCTTTAAGGAAGGAGAGTTTTAAAAGAAGCGACAGGCCTATTAGCTTTGCCTCGATGTTAATTTCATTGGTAGTTTCTCTCGATGAGAGTTACTGGGTGTAAACGACAGATCCTAATCCATTGCATATTTTTGAACCATCTGCGATGATTGGAATATAGTAGCCGCATAGAACGGTTTCAGATTCCCAATCATTTCATTCGGGAAAGTGAACATGGAATTTGAGGCAAATGCCCATCTTCGCATTTTGATAGACACAATTTTCCGTTTTCAATCTGCATTCTGTTGTGGGGTAAGGCCCCTATAACAATTAAAAAAAAAATATTTTTTTTATGGTTTTCCTTAAAAATCGCCGGAATGGATTGATATAAAGAGAATGAAAAGCGTCATCGATTAATATTAATCTGATACAATAAACAGAAATATTGTTGGAATGAAGTCTTTTTTTATTATAATCTGGTAGATAATTTCATGACATCTATGAGTTACATGGTGTCTTCGATCAGTCGAAATTTTGCCTACTTTTACCAATAAATTTGAATATTAAATCAAAATGAGCCCATCAGCAAATTGTATTTATTGTACTTTATTCCATAAGCTAAGATCCTTGCGGAAAATTGTCTGCATAGTCGAAGAATAATGCCCAAAAGGTAGAGAATCACGACGAATTGACATTTCGTTGTCTTCTTCAACTTTTTGCTCTATGAACTTTGCGAACAGATATATTTTTGGCAAGCCGATTTCCTTAATTTGGAAGCGTTGTTCTGGCGTTAAAAGATTCACGATGACTTGTTTAACTTTACTGAAGAGAAATGCCTACACTGTTTACCGTTTTCAGCTGTCAAACCGCATTTATCGATTTCGATATCGCTTATGGAGCCAAACGGCGCCCTATATAACAAATTCAACCAATGACGTATCAGAGCCTGCAAGCTATGGCTGGTTCTCATTGGGTCATATTTGACTTCAAATGTTGCCAAAATAATCAAAATGGATTGACGAATAATGTCATATGTATGTACATACAAAATGACAACCAGATAAAAACGATACTTTATGTGAGCGAATTTATAATGCAAGTACGTCATTTTAAGCCATAAATTATAATACCCAAGTTAACCGCCCAAGATTGTATGAATCATATCACTCTTATCATTATTTTATTTGTAGTTATGTTCGAATGAACTACTGATTTTTTGGTATTCACACGCGTTTTGTGATTTATGACGCAAATAATAAAAAAAATTCAAGTGTTGGCTGCAACACTTAATTTTTCATTTAAAAATTTAATTATTAACCTCCTCAGTTTCTTAAAAAACAAAACCGAAAAAAAAAATTTGAAATAAGCATTTCATGTTAAATATTTTCAAGTATTAGATAATGTCAAGATTAGCGTTTGAGCGACATGAAGGTCTTTTTTGTTTCGCGAAATATTCATACGAAATTTCAAATGTAAGTATGTGCGTTCTTCAAGATACAAAACCAACAAATAAAATAATAATAATAAATTAATTGGAAATTTGAAATTATTAAACAAAATACAAAACAATTGGCAATTTATTGCCAATCATTGTACAGACAAAAAAAAAACTAATTTTAGTTAGAAAGAACTCGACTCTAAGAATCAATAAGAAGTTCCATGTAAAGAGCAACAATGCAATAAATATAAAATAAACTGATTGTTACAATGTATTTGTTATAATTCATCCAGTGTACACGTACATTTATGTCTATGTATGTAAGCAGTCTTCTAAGTATTGTTTAATTCTAGTAAATATTTAAAATACACTTCAGACGTAAGGTCGCCATTGAAAAAAAATTTAAAAATGCAATCAATGTTGACTGAATAAGATAAGGTAGCATTTTAAATTACAAGCGTACAAGCGTATAATATTTTGTAAAATTCCGTATTTGATACTCAATTAATATTTATTATTGCAAATAATACCGATTATGAGTGGTCGTGTGTGGCTAGCAATCGGTTGGCCATGGATTTCATGCTTACGGCAGGCAGTGATAAGCCTCTGAAACGCCGCTTTCTTATTTGAATTTGAAAAAAAGAAAAATTCAAATTGCGGTTTTACTATGTGATTTTGTTAAGTTGTTTATAGTCTCATTCTGGCAATACATCCAGCAGTGCCGAGTAAATAGACCAATGTCCTCCCTAATGGGAGTGAGTACAGGTTTCGTGCGTTGAGTACTTACAGTTATTATTGCGGAAAGTTATCAATTCGAATTCAATTGTTCATCAGCTTCGCTCCGTAGTCGCAGAAAACTTTTTATGAAATAGCAGTTTGCAGGCTTGCAATGGAATAGCTGGATGTATCGTGATTTCAGTGTCAGGTAAGGCAGAGACCCGACAAGCTAGCTTTTGCCGTTACTCTCTATGTTACAATGCTCTGGAACACAATGAAACCTGGGAAATATCGTAAGAGAAAGGAAAATAGGAAAGAGATCGACAGCATTTTAAACGACTTTCGCTGCCGCAGATAATTCTTAAATAACGTTCATTGAACTCTGGGTCACTTTTTACTCGGTAACGAGTATTTATGTGTGTAAGTACCAATCAAGTATTGTCCATTTAATTGGAAACGAAGAAAATCTAGCAGTAAATAGCCATTCTAAATGGGTTCTTCGTTCCTAATAAAGGAGTAAATATTATTTGGAGTACTCTTGATTTCAGCTAGTATAGGCCATGCTGCTTTCAAAACCAGCAATTCGTTTATTTCTATATGAAAATATTTGGTTCAGCTATTTGAACTCGTTGGTCTATGTGAAGAAGTTACCACGAACAGCAGCAATGAAAAAACCATATCTAGTGCACTTTTCTTGATAAACGTCCCCAAATGCCCGAAAAAGTACCTATATAATGTAGTGCCGCCGCTTATCGAGAAGCGGTTTGTTTCGAGAAGTTTTTTTTTAATCGAAATGCGCTCGAATGTTTGCCATGGTTTCTCGAAAAGCGCTCGCTATTAGCCTTCTTTCCATAATTTAACGTTTCATGTCACTTGGGCAGTGGCAATCGAGCCCAAGAACAATCGAGTGGCTCTTATATTCTTATATTTCCATTATTGATGGAATTCATTCATTGACGGACTCTGATCTATCTCATGAATCCTGTGCTCGATATTTGCTTTAGGTTCCTAAATTGTTAATGGGTAGTTCACGTAGCATCTGTTCTTCACGGCCCCTCACAAATAAAGGTCGGCGTAAAATCGCTGTTTCGAAAAGATGAATTTGACTTATTTTCAATAAACGCACTATTTGCGCATTATATCACTCGTCACTGTCAATATAACATATGAATAAAAACACACACGGATTACCGGATATATTCAACAGAGTCAACCGCAACACAATAATGCTCCTACCCAAGCTTTTTCACTGCAGAAATAAAATATTACTTGGACTGGTAAACTCAGCGAAGCAACAATATAAAAATAGCCGCAAGCCGTCCACCATACAACGTTGTGTTGAACTAATGCACAAACAGAATGTCACACCAGATGCGATTTTGCCAGCAATTCCAGTTTTCCCACCAGGCTTGAATCCAAAAACTATTTTTATCGCGGATTTGCTCAAATTCCCCGAATTCAATGAAATCGTTGCTCCTTTAAGAACCGAATGGGAGTTCGTTTATACCGATGGATTTAAAACAGACACCAGTACATCGTTTGCAGTCACAAACCAGCTTGGTGTCACAATCTCAGTCGGTGCTTTACCTTGAAGCGGTAGTTTATGCCTCGAATAAAGGTGGAAAATTCATTATTTGCAGCGATAGTAAATCCGTAATGGACGCTATATTGAACCATTTTAACGAAACTCCAATAATCACCGAAATCCGAAATAATATCTTATCAAATAAAAATTCCATAAGGATCATGTCGGTTCCGGGTGATGTCGGAATACAAGGCAACGAGTGCGCTGATACTATATAGAGCCAAAGAAGCTGCCCAAGAAACCCCTCACTTCAGTGCACATTTTACTATAAAAGATATTCGGAAAACTATACTAAAATCTCTTCAGGATGCGTACAATAGTCCATGGATTAATTATCAACACCACTACAAAAAGTACAACCCTACTCTCATCAAGCGCATATATCCTACACACATGTCTTCCAAGAACCACAAGATATTCAAGATATATATCGGTCACACTATAGCCACCCATGTTCACATCCTAAACTGCACAGTCAAACCAGACTGCCCTTTTTGCACCTCAGACGACTACACACGTCCTCGATACCTACCCAGGATTGGAATGCACTAGAAATGCAATTCGTCCTAACCTTGAACTTTCGAAGCTACTCAACAACACAGATGACAATAGCATAAACTAAATTTGTAAATTTATTAAACTAACTAAATTAAAACTTTAACTCTTTGCGAAAATATATATAAAATTATACTCCGGTCAAACTCACACTACCCACTAATCTTCTAATACTCCCTCAACTGCTCTCTCCCATCCACTTGTATTGTTACTTACCTATATTATAACTCTAGTTAAGACACCATAAGCTGAAGGCCCTGGCAGCCAGTGCTTATTTCGTAAGTGGAATAGTTATTAATAACTGTTACTCTTTTAAATAAATAAATAAAAATAAATAAAAAGCACTATTATATGGACTACCCTGTATATGTGCGTTAGAGTGACCCAAAAATACATTATTTTTCTTGATGCTACTCCCTAAATTTGTTCTATGGTCAAAAATAGTGATGTATGTATTTTTTATGCTTAATTTTTATTTGCCATGTTGCCATTATGCCAAAGCAATATACAAAAAAAGCGAGATAAGCCTCCGAGGCTTTATAAAAAATTGTTAAGACCTTTTTTTAATAAAATATAGTATGTGATTTATGTTGTAGATTATATGATTATATATATACTGTAGATTGTTGATTATATATATACCTGTAGCTGTATAGTTGACTTTTGTTGCTTTTGGGAAAAGTATTTGTAATTAATTAACGAATCCAATTTTTAACTGCTTTCGTAACTTGCGATTGATTTATAGATTATGCGCATAATATTAATTTTTTTGACCAGCTATTTTAATTTAGCTGGCTTTTCGTTCAATACTTTTGTGCGATCATTAATTTTGTATAACAGCGAAGTAACTTCGACTGCCATATGCGCGATGAAATGAAACAAAGGAATACTTTTTCGGAGTATTTTGTATGGCTATTAACTATATTTTTTTTATTATAATTCATTTAACATTGTAATGCGTTAGCCGTTGAAAATTTTAAATTATTTTCATTATACAATCACTTTCTTAATTCCAATTAGATTTATAAATTCACAGCTCTTCTCCTTATACTCCAATTTGATTGCCATTAAGGAAATTCCCACACTTTATGTCGTTTTTAATAAACCGGCGAATCAAATATATCACAACTTTTAAATCAAATATTTTCACCTGTTGCTAGGTGCGCGTATTTGTGCAACGCGTCCAAACCCGCTGACACCAGCTATGGTTCTGAACAAATGAGTCTCGCTTGACAGCGAAAGAAGGCTTTCACTCTTGACGATCGATTAGATAATACTCGATGCCAACTGGGTGTGCTTTAGCTTAAAAATATGGTGACTCTCGAACACGGCAGTTTTCCAGGGGCGGCACGCGTAGCCACCGTGCAATCAACTACATACCAGAACAGCATTCAATACTCAAGTATTTTGTTATTATTTTGATTTGTTGTCAAACGTTATCGCAAACGACTCCTACTGCTATTACTTTGCTCTCGATAATATTTGTTTTAACATTTAAATGATTTGATTCCTCACTTGCGCTGCTAGCTTTTGATTGCGTTGCTCTAGCGCATTTATACTACATATCTGTATCTCTATGGAGATATGACGTCACTCAGCAAAAACTTGTTGCCGATCAAATAATGGGTAGCTGGTCGAATTGAACACAAAAAAATGATTGTTGTTACGCATGGCGGTTATCTGTGAGTTCACGTTTTATTTCACAATTATGAAATTTAAAATGACTATTTCGCCAGTAGGAATGTATGTAGGTATGTAGTCGGTTGTGTTTTTGTTTATGGGAGTCTGTATTTCTACAGCTTTTAAAAATTCATGATATTCTACTCATTCGTTCCTGAGTTACTGTTCTATGAGTGACGCTATTTTTGTTATTTTCAGAACAAGGGACCAAAAAGAACTTCGCGTTTTAATTTTACACTGCATCTTGATGGGGAAGATTATCGTTCAAGCGAAGCAATGGCTTGAAAAGAGTTATAGGGACTTCGCTTTATCAGAAACAACAATAAAACTATGGCTTGCTGACTTCACACGTGGTCGTAAAGACACCGATGATGCAAAACGCATTGAATGTCTAAATGAGGCGGTAACACCAGTTCACCGTTTCGGGTGATCGAAAAGTGAAGTTGCGTTAGTTAGCTGACATCGTAAAGATATGAACGGAACGTGTTGGCTTTATATTGCATGATCATTTGACTATAAGAAAGCCTTGTTCAAAGTGCGTGCCGCGTTTACTTACTGTTGACCCAAAACAACAACGAGTTGATGATTCTGAACAATGTCAAAACTACGTTCGCATACATAAAAAATGTTCGCCGGTAAGAAATTTTGCTCGAATGAAGAGGTTATCACTGAAACTGAGCCCTATTTTCAGGCAAAAGATAGATCGTTCTACAAAAGTGATATTGAAGAAGGTTTGCCATTGCCTGCCGGGCGGCGATCGGTGTTAGAAAAAACTTTTTCTTCATTTCTTCTTGATGGAAATAATATTGATGAATAAAGCTAATTTGGAACCAAAAAAGTGTTTTCTTCTGTTAGGCCCCGGACTTTTCAATACATGAGTTATAATATAATATATGTCTTCAAGTTACTTTTACTACATTTTTTATAAAATGTCAGTGTATATATTACATATACAGCTTTTCCATTAGGAATCAAAACATATGAACTCAGAATTGAGATATATATAGAAGGCATTGAAAGTATTAAGGCATTCGCTGCATCTATCTGCTCATTGGTAGCTGATAACATTGCTCAATACTTAATCCAGTCCAACGATTTAGTTGTGAGATTTCTAATTTCAGGGTATAAATTCTCAATCAGATCTTTATTATATCTGTGAATCTAAATACAAATATTTTTTGGATCGAGATACCCACTTGTCTTCAGAAACTGCCCGCTATCTACTCTCAACGAATTATTTATTAGCAAAAAATGCATTTGCTTCTCCGGAAGAAGAAATTCTAATACTTTTGTGAAGTTGCAGTATAACTCACGGTAAGGAAAGACTTTTTCATAAATGAGTTTACTTCGTCAGTATGCTATAGTATCCAATCTGCCCTTGTACGTATATATGTAATATACGTAAGAATAGTAATTTTGGTTAAAAGTTTTATTAAAAAAATGTGATAAAAATTTACATGTGTTCTTAATTAGTTTCGCAGCATTAATATGTGACTCCAAAATAAAGACGAAGTGAATATATGAAATACATCCAAAAGAATCGTGTGGTGGGGGGAAGAGCATTGGAAACCAAGGATGATAAAATACAAGGTTGCACCTTCTGAATTCGTTGTGTTGTCAGGCTGCATGAATAAACAAACAAAAGGAATAGGCATTGGTTGTTTGTGAAGAGGAAGAGTAGGCGAAAACAATGGAAACAACTAAACACAAGACATTATACACACACACACACACTTTCTTGCCACTGTGTCATACAACTAAAAACGCAAACAAACTGTATTTCAGGCTTTATACTCGTTAGTGCTTTCGCAGTTTAACACGCGGCACTTCGTTTTCATTAGCTTGTTTAGGCTTAGACTCACTATCACAATACAGTACAATCGTGATAGTCCGACATTTCTTAATCCGACACGTTCGATAATCCGACAACCTCATAACGTCTATGGATGCAATTGGCATTATTTTATTTTGATCAGTCGTAGCAGTCACAACGTATTTGTCATTGAATTTGAACGACGCCAGTTCTCTCGCGATTTCTGACGGTGTTGATGTGATTTTTTTCTGTCTTTTCGTGTCAGTAAATAGAACCTTCGGTAGTCCGGAATATTTGATAATCCGACAACGAGTCGGTCCCGTATGTTTCGGACTATCACGATTGGACTTTATTATCAAGCCCTTCAATGAATTTTCTCAAATATGTGATTTCTCCTCCGTTTGTTTGGTTTGTTTTGTATTGTATGATAAAGGAGCCTGACGCCAGATTTGTCAAAAAATAAGGGAAGACTCCGACGGGAGTATTCAATTCGCCTTGATTGAAAACCGAGTACTGTAAGTTTCTGTTCGTTTCTCTAAAAAGACCTTTGCACCAATTTGATTTAATTCCAACTCACTGCTTCTTAAAGTGGTGAAATGTGTTTGTTGGTAGCAACACAACAATAAATCATCAAACGAAATTTTTTGTAAAAGTGTTACCCTAATAATAAATGCTATAAACTAAAACACAATCAAAAGAATAGAAATGCAAAAGTAATATTGCGTGGCATCGCCAAACGCATAAAACGAAAAAGCAGTAAGCAACAACACAAAAGAGTAGATACGCGAGCACACATTTTGTCAACTTTGCTTTGCCTGCTTATTCCCGCTGAACGCTGCTCGGTACAACTTTTTTGTGAAAAGTGTTACTTTTGTTTAAAAAATTTTGGTTTGGCAGAACCAAAGCAAACATTTCAAAATTCAACTTCAAACTAGAAGTAAAGGGTTTTCTAATAAGAGGTATTATTTTGATATACAAAGAAAAATGCTATTTTTCAATGATCGGATATTTATTTCATTACAATGAGGAAGGTATGCCGTTAATGGTGAAAAATAACATCAGGCAAATGACCACCACGACCACGCTTACAGGACAATATCCTTTTCATGAAATTTTCCATAACCGAATTGCAAAGTGGCTATGTCCTCGATAGCCTCACGAATTCCATCTTTGAGGTCTTGAGTCGACGCTGGGCTGTTGGCGTAGACCTTCTCTTTCACGTGTCCCCAAAGAAAAAAGTCACAAGGTGTTAAATCACAAGATCCGTAAAAGATTAATGGTTTCGTTGCTTGTGTGGCACGTAGCGTCGTCTTGTTGAAAATAAGATCAATACCATCCAATTCCGGCCATAAAAAATCCTTAATCATCTCTCGATAGCGTAATCCATTCACCTGTAACACCTGTTATTGGAAAACTCTTTATTTCTATCGACTGATTCGTTTTTGACGCACAGTCTGTCTAATAAAAGCGTGATCGCCATAACTTGCAAATTACTTGACCAACTCGATTCTAACAAACTGCTTTGTATAGGTTTATTATATTTATAATACGCGATATACCTTATTAAATATATATTTATCAGTCACCACCATTAGCTATAATGACTGTACATATTGGAGTAATAAAAAATGAAACAAACACTTGTTCTGACTTCTGCGCACGTTGTGGATGTTTGTTAAGCGGTTAATTTGTTTTCCTTTGAGTCTTTGCTCAACTCTTACTCGAACATTTTCAATATGGTTGACATCAGGCGACTGTGAAGGCCAATCCAACATAGCAATCCCATTTTGCTGTTTCCACTCTATACGCCTTCGGCTTCAATGCTTGGGATCGTTGCCCTCTTGTGTAAACACATGACAACCGTAGGTAGGTAGGGTGGTTGTCATAAGACACACTTGGACCTTTCGCAGGTCCAGTGTGATACCACTGGAGCTTATCCTTATTCTACGTGTTCCTTTTCAAACCATCCGGTAACTTTAATAAACGAGCAGAGCTTCGTTAGTTTTAGATGGGCTATGCCCGCTACATCGGTTAGAAATGCTGTATCAAGAGTGCGCAGCCTTCTCATAGCTAGGCTTTCACACTCACATAAAAGGTGTCTGACTGTTTCCTCTTCTTCTGTATTAAGATAGCTTCTACAGAAATCGAAATACGGGAGTCCTAACCTTCTAGAGTGGCTGCCTATTAAACAATGACCAGTTAATACACCTATCATTTTTCTTATAGATTCTCTGTTGAATCTTAGCAAGATCTTCGATCGACCGCTGTTCCAGTTCAGCCATGTCTGTCTGCTTAGTTCGCATGTTGTGAGGTTTTGTCAGCTTGTATTTACCTTTTTGATGGTTTCCCTGTCTATAAGTAATTTACAAGTGGCTATGGGCATGGGTATCAGCGCCTTATCCGGTTCGAGATCGAGCGTTGTACCGGTTCGTGCAAGTTCATCCGCCTTACAGTTTCCTGCAATGTTCCTGTGGCCTAGCACCCAGATAAGGTTCACTTTGTAGCACTTAGATACGTCATTTAGAAGTTTAAAACATTCTACAATTTTTTTTGACGAGTGTGTTTTAGATTCAAGTGCTTTTATTGCCGCTTGACTGTCCGAGTAAATGAAGACTTGATTTGTGGATAATACTCTCGTTTTTAATATCGTAAGTCCCTCTTTTATGGCAGTGACTTCCGCCTGAAATACACTGCAATGATCAGGTAAGCGAAATGATTGGCATACACCGAGTTTATCGGAGTAGACCCCTCCACCTACTTTGTTGTCCAGTTTGAGTTTGAGAAAATGACGGTCGCTAACGGACTTACGCGCCTTAAACGTTTTTTTGTATTATATTCATATTATTTTCTGACAATAAAGTATAATTTAATCATGAGTTGAAACCATTATTTGAGACTTTGAGCGGTTTACTTCAAGGTTCCACAGGTTGAAGTAGCTTTCAAGGTTATTAATCATCTCTTGTAGTTTTCCTGGGTGATCCTGGGTGTAGTTTGTCTGGGTGTTATCAAAATGATATCATCCGCATACATTAGAAGTCTACTATTTTTCCCTTCTATGTTTAATCCTCCTTCTAAGCTTTCATGTAAGTCGTTTATGTAAAAAGCAAATAGTATTGGGACAATAAGGATACCTGTTTGACACCTGAGTTGGTTTTGAATGTATCTGAAATCAACAAATATAAACATATCGAACATTTTTGTAGTTACTCACATACTCGAATTCATTTTTTTTTTCGTTTATAAATTGAAAATTGTAGCCGCAGTTGTCGCTATTTGCTTTATATTAAATATTTAATACGAGCAGAATTTCGATTTTATTCATTGCCCCGCTAAAAAAATTGCTAATTTATTCTAGCTGTGGCTTAACTCCTTATGCATTAACACGTTACGTGGCCCCTTGCACTTAATTTTCGCTTAACGAAATTAAAAGCGCGAAACGTTTCGAACGCAACGGTTCTTCGGCATCAAATTTATCTCCTTCTCTCTGTCTTCTGTTGCAAATTATTTACGCGTTGCTCTACCGCCGTGTCACAATGTCAACCGGGATTAATCCTGCACGGAGCGCTTAGCCGATAGACGGATATTAGTTTTCTTGAATAGCTACTTTTGTTCAATGCAATAGCCCAGATCGGTGCCACGTACAAAAAGACCGAGCTTGCAACCTTAAGAGAATTTGTTTGTACAGTACACATAATGGCGACTCAATAAATATAAATTTGAGTGAACAACAGATTTGGCAGACGTCACATCAAAGCATCATGACCATCACGGTTTGTTACGATCGACCCATTGCAATTGAAAAATCCTATGCACACATTTGTGCCTGCACAATTTACGATTGTTATTCAGTCTTGTACGCTTTATATGCATTTTTGTGCAAAAGCGCCTGAAAGTATGTGTTTAAACTGAGGTGCCAATCACAATTTTTGGTGTAATTAAATTCATGCATACAGTTGTATGGCAACACAATACTAGACTTTTCAAATCAGGGAAAGCGGCAGTTTTTTTATTTTTATTTTATTTCTCCCAGAACTTCTAATTTTGGTGTTATTTGGGAACCCTCCCCCTCAAACTTCCCAAAGGTTCACATTTGAGAAGGTTTCTGGCGGTTTTGCCCGAAATCGAGGTCATGCTAATTCCGATTTCATCATCTACATATAAGTACCTACATTTGAAATGTTAATTCTTGCCTATCTCGGTCTCGGTAATGCTCTTCCATTGAATGCATATATCAGATGATTGAAAATGTGATCAAATCGTGGGCTATTAAGCAAAACACAGGACACACGATTAAGCTATATCAACGAACTTCGAATGCTTATAAAATGATAAAAACACAATGGTTGGCTTTACAATGTGCTGCTATATGTATTCAAGCACCCAATTATATTTGCTCTTACCCTATGCAACTCAAATAAATTGTTGAGATATGTATATATGTACATACATCGAATATAGAGTAGTGCGCCTTTGAGATCTTTTGTACCTTCTTGAAAAATTTAGAGAATTTCCTGCTTTTGCATGGAACTTTAGCATGAACCCTAAGCCTGTGAAATGTATCGTTCTGCCCGTTATTAGATGATCACGCCAGATTATTTTGCATTTGTGCATCAGCATGTGTCTTATAGCTTCCTTCTCCACTATACATGAAAAATAAACAGAAACCAGTAAATTCCCAGTTCAATCGAATAGTAGTTCAGCCTGTTATGTGCTGTTACAATTATCCCAATAATTCTCATGCTCAAGAAAATATTTTATTCCAACAAAATATTTATTACCTTTGATAACATTTATGATTTTCTTCTCTTCTTTTCTTCGCGATAACCGCTTACGCGATTTTGGCCGAGTTTAACAAAGCGTGCCAGTCGTTTTTTTCTCGTGCTAACCGGCGCCAATTGGGCACACCAAGTGAAGCCACGTCCTTCTCCACCTGATCTTTCCAACGCAGAGGAGGCCTTCCTCTTCCTCTACTACCACCAGCTGGTACCGCATCGAATACTTTCAGAACCGAAGCGTTTGTATCCAATCGGACGTCACGACCCAGCCAACGTAGCCGCTGCATCTTTATTCGCTGCGCTCTGCCTATGTCATAGTAAAGCTCATACGTTCCATCGTTCCTTCGCCTGCGATATTCGCCATTGCCAATGTACAAAGGTCCAAAAATCTTACGCAGAATCTTTCTCTTAAACAACCAAGCGTCGCTTCATCGGATGTTGTCATCGTCCAAGCTTCTGCGCCATACGTTAGGACGGGCAAGGTCAGAGCTTTGTAGTTCGTTAGTTTTGTTCGTCGAGAGAGGACTATACTGCTTGGTTGCCTACTTAGTCCAAAGTAGCACTTTTTTGGATTTCAAGGCTGACATTGTTATCGGTGTTAATGCTGGTTCCTAATGATATTTTCTTAGTTTGCGAAAAACCAATATAAGGGCGCTTTCAAAATTTTTTTTCGATAATACCTCGACCCATGACGTTAATGCTATTGTAATTTAAATAAAAAATATATCATGTTTTTTATTTATTTATTTATTTATTTATTTATTGTCTTTGAATGGATACATTCTTACAGACTATATTAATTTAGGGATGCCTTAGAAGCAGATTTTAAGAAACTTCAGATAGAATTAAGTAATTGGCATGAAACAATTTGCAATACGAAGTCCAAGGAAAGAACAAAAACCGTTTTTGAAGACAATAAACTGTAACTAGAAGATACACTGCTCTGATTGTTTTGTATATAATCTATTCTAACCACTCTTCCCATAAGAACCTGCTAGAATGAAGAAACAATGAGTATGGAAATGGAAAACAATTTTAAGGTAAAATTTACGATGTATTTAAACGGCTTTAATTCACCTTATAACTCTATTCCTGAAGCGCATTTTTGAGCCAATTGTAAAAAATGACGTCCATTTATATTTGTGTTGTGAGTCTTGATATTTATGCACATATGGAGGAAGCCATTGCTTTATGCCTCTTGCCAACGGCAGATGAATTTTTATGAGGAGCCTTTTCATGGCAGAAATACACTCGGAGGTATGCCATCGCCTGCCGAGAGGCGACCGCTATTTGAAAAATATTTTTCTTCATTTTGGTGTTTCACCGAGATTCGAACCTACGTTCTCTCTGAATTCCGAATGGTAATCACGCACAAACACATTCGGCTACGGCGAAAACAATAGTAAAAAAAATCTTTTTAGATTTCACTTAAGAATTTATTTCATTAAATATATTATAAGAAATAAATTCTTGAGAGCAAAATCTACCGAGTTTCAGAGACTTTTCCTGAGACAATTTTCCTGGGCTTGCTCACACTATTTGCTCTATTAGATTCAAGATAAATTTATAAAATATTGAAAATCGTGTTAAAACAAAATAGTTCGTGAAAAAAAATTCTTTTTAATTCATGTCTAAATAGGAGTGTAGCCTAATGTTTTTCAAGCGGGTAAAACTTTACAAACTTTGGTTCTAGAAATCTATATATTATGTGCAAAAAGTGTTATAAAGTGAGTTCTGATAAAAATATAATTCACAGTGTTTCACGGCAGAATTTCACAAGGTAAAAATCACCCTCTGGCTCACTTTTGTACGGGTCAGTACGAATCACTCACTAAGAAAATTTAAAAATGTTCTTTTAAATAGGTTATTGTAAGACTAAAATGTTCTGTGAAAACATTTGTTAGAACAATTGTAGTGTTAATTGTATTTTTGAGTTATTTAATTTTATATTAGTTTTGAGGCTTAGAAATTGAATACCCAGGAGGCAAAAATCAACATTTTCGACAACAGCTCTTCTTTGCTTTTCATCGAGGTCAAAAAGCTGCCGAAGCAGCCCGGAACATTTGCGACTTGTATAGAGAAAGTGTCATAGGCGAGTCTACAGCGCGGGAGTGGTTTGCAAAGTTCAAAAATGGCGACGTTGACGTCGATGACACCAGGCGACTTGGTCAAGAGATGGGAAGAGGTTGTAGACAGTAATGGCGAATAAAACGCTACGAACTACATCCCCAACCCAATATATTGAATGAAAAATAGGAGTACTTCAAATGAGAGCTAAAATTAAAGAAGTTTTTCAGACAAAAAATAATTAGTTTAAAATTGTACAAAACATAGGCGGAGAAAAGTTAATCGCACCCCAAGCGAAGACCAATCCGAAATTAGTGAAAGCAAATTTGTCAGATGAATGACCAATTTAAAATTTGAAACGCATTAAAATTCACATCTCCCTTCCTCGCTAACGAACTGCTACGTATCCTCGTGCATATACTAATGTATAAGTATAAGTTTATACCAGTTTGTATATGTATATGTGTTTACACATACAACTGCGTGAATGAATTAAGTGGCATATCCTTTCCTCATCACAGTTGGCAGCTGTTGCAGTAAGCATAACCACACATTTAGCGAGTTGCAAGTTGCGTGTTTAGGAAATCGCACGCTAACAAAAAGCTACACGCATTCTGGACCTGCACAGATAACATTAACTAGATGGACAAATTTTCTAGTTCACAACTGATGCTTTTGAGGCAAATTCAAGCTAGTCTTAACTGAGTAAATTTTTACCGGTTTGAAGGTTCTTAAAAATATCTGTGCTATGCTGGTAAAACTTCATTCCTAATATTGTAATGCTTTAAACCCATACTTACATGCAAAAAGCTTAGATGTCCAGACTCTCGAATACACTTTCGAGAATATTTTCTACAGAAAAGTTTATATGCGGAGACAATTCATGACTAATTATCAAGTGGGCGATGTCACAATTTTGTCAGCAATTATGGATTGCTTTAGCAGCAAACTGTTTTGATAAAAAAGCCACAAACAGACGAAAAACTTAAAACAGTTTAAGGGGGGAAGCTGGTCTAGAGCGCAAAAAATGGGCATATTTTATGAATTTATTTTGACTCAACAAAGGAATCAATCGAAAATCTGTGAAATAGGTTTAATAATATAGCTTTCATGGTACAAATACAAAATTTTTCGTCTGAATTAATTTCAAAATGGCCGCTGTCCAGCAGTTCTCCTAAGGCGCCTTTTTTTCTAGTGGGTCCATTGCCGAAGACGTAAACTCCTTAATTTTTGTCCTGGATCAAAAAATAAAATTTTTTTAGTTTCTATATAACAACAGAAAGAGACGTACGTAGGATTTTTTCGATATTTTGTTTTTTCGCGAAATGGTGCACGTTTGAACAAAAAGTTACAATTTTCACTATAAAGAACGACATAAAATTGTTGATTAAAAAAAAAAACTATGTAATATAAATAAAAAATCCTACGTACGTCTCCGGAGAAAGGTATTTCGAATGTATTGTCAAAATTTCGTAAGAATCGGTAAAGATTTGTTCGAGTTATGTCTTCGGCCAGTTTAAAAAAAGTGATTTCGAGAAAAACGCGTTTAAAGTTGTAAGTAGCGTTCGGGGCATACCTGCGAGGCACTGCCGTCGAATGAAAAATTTGGGCATTTAGACATTTTTGCTGGCATCCCTCATTTGGTATATTATTTCTAAGACCCTAAAGCACCTTTTAAGACAAAAAAAAATTTTTCGATTTTTTCAAAATTCTAGACCAGCTTCCCCCCTTAAGAAGATTGAAGATGCTTCACAATTTCCCATTAAGGCTGCTAAAATTATCTAAATGCTAAAAAATCACTATCGGGAAATTCGTTGCAAGGAAACAAAATATATCCAATAAAAGCTGAACGAAAAACCAACATCCTTAAGGCTGACTGGCAATAGAGCAAATTTTGTTGTTCAGAAGTTCGTTATAGAGATGTTTGACTGTATTTCCTATATTTTTCATTACATATTTTTTCAAATTTGATTCATTGCTTGGCTTGGACTGAAGACTATGCATTGAATTGAAAATGAGATAAAATCGGCGAGTTATGAAGAATTTCAGCATGCCGCTAGCATATTTCTACAATTATTTTTGAAACAGTCCATTTGACATCATAATGAATTCTCTCTCACTTGATGTGTTTCTTTAAAAAATATCAGCCGAATTGACCGACAACTGTGGTAGTCAACTGTCATCTTCCTTTCGATTTCAGTACAAACACTAGCTTGAAAGGGTTGCTGTAACCAAATGAAATGAAATATCGTCGATTATTATTCTCCCTTCGCTTAGAGATGGTGACACCACCCACTTTGTTTGTTATATATGTGAATACGGTATAATAAAAGCTGGCAAAGAGTTTTGTAATTTATGGAGCTTTACTCTTTGTCTCTTACTTTAAATCAGCGAATGTTATTGGTTTTCCATGCCCCACTAAGGATTAGGCTATATAAAAGAACATATCTATCAACTAGATCAAAAAGTTCGCCGAATATATTCAGAAACTTAAAAATACAAATTCTTTTCCCAAGTGATACTATCAATGCATTTTTGTCAGCGTTTGATCCCGCTCTTGGACCATTGCTGGAACTCTATTTTCGTTATAGGCATCAAAGGCGCCTTCGATGTTTCCATTACTTCCTTTCGGCTGTTAAAATGCCTTTTCTATAGTAGTTTTTTGACTCGATCGAACAGAAGAACGTTGAAGCGAGCTACATTAGGTGATTTCTATGGCTATTGGATGACATTCGTTTCGTTCTTGGTCAAAAATGAGCGGTTAATGATGGCACTGTGCGACGGTGCGTTATCATGGCGCAACATCTATTAGTTGTTTCCCACAAATGCTTTCTCTTTTGGCGAGTTGTTTCAGGTAAACGCCTTATAATGTCCAAGTAAGAGTTCTTACTATCTGGTCTTTTGGTAAAAAATCGTGGTGAACGATACCGTTGTAATACATAAAAGCCGTGATCATCGCTTTCTTTTCTGACTGAACTTGACGTGGTTTTTGTTCTTGTCTCTGTTCATTCGGAGCTCTCCACTTACTCGCCTGATGTCTGGATTGCGTGTCGTACTCATAAACCCACGTCTCCTCTCCAGTAATGATGTGTTTGATGAATGTTGTATCGGCTAAGTTATGGAAATCATGTCTTTGGCAATATCAGCGCGGTGTTTTTTTTGCCTGAAATTCAGGTGCTATGAGACAAACTTCGTAGCAACACGTCGCAAACCCATACCAATAACTACAACGGCCGGAATGAATCCATAATGCTCAAGTTCTCTACCAGAGCTCTGATGATTCATTTGCAGTTATAGGTTAACTTTTTTCACTTTAATGATGTTTTCATCAGTTTTTAATGCCTGAAGCGTTCACGCCACTCATAAGCGGCAGATTTTAGAGTATCATTACCAGGGTTAGGATTTTAAGGCATTTGCCTATTTTGTCTGCGTGATCCTATCTGTTAACGAAATCAAGAATTACGCGTTTGACATCTTTTTTATACAAAATATAAATTTTTATTTTGCCTTTTTTGTGCCTTTTTTGATTTTATCCAAGTACCTTGGATTTGGCACAGCTTCAGCTGATTTCTATTTCTTCTTCAGCTTGCGATATGATGAGTTTCTGTTTTTTTGTAGATAAAACTTGAAATTTTAAAATTCGTGCGTTAATTTTCTTTGTGAGTTAAATATTTGCGATAATTTTGAAAAAGCCTAAGGCACATTCTTGGAATTCCGTGAAAATCCGCGGCTATATAAAAAAATTTGGGGAAAACATACTTTCGACTGGCGGAAAGATTCTCATTTGTTCATGCTGTGGAATAAAAGTAAATCACGACAAAAAACATCATATTCAACAACATCTTCAAATGGAAAAACACAAAAAAGCGGCAGAATTGAAACTGGCTCCGAAGGCACAACCTATAACTTCATTTTTAAATAATGCCACATCAAACGAGTTTTTCAGAGATGGTAGCCTGCGATATACCTATTATATAAAAGCCAATCATAAAGAGTTCAGATCGTTTATGGAAAAATATGTCCAGAAAAAAGTTCCTGATCAATCGACTATGCGGAAGCCCTATTTAAAAGAAATTTATGAAAATGTTTTGGAAGAAAAACGGTCGCATATTGGAAACAGCAGCATTTTTGTGTCAATTGATGAGACTACGGACAAAGCAGGCAGATTCGTTTGCAATGTCATTGTCGATCCTTTACGGCAAGGTGGCCGAGGCTTTCTTCTAACATCGGAAGTAATACAAAAGGTAAACGCTTCGGAAATTGCAAAACTCTTTGATGATGCCTTAACAATTCTATGGCCAGAAGAAGTAAAACGGGATAAAGTACTGATATTTGTTACAGACGCTACACCATATATGAAAAAAGCGTAGTTGGGATTCAGCTATTTTATCCACGGATTATTCCTATTACATGTGTTACGCACGGAGTTCACAGGGTATGTGAAAAACTGCGAAGCCAGTATGAAGAAGTTGATTCCTTAGTTGCAAATATGAAGAAAATATTTTCAAAAAGTCCAACAAGAATTCGATTCTTTCAAGAAAAGCAACCAGATCTACCTCTACCACCTCAAGCAGTAAGTTTTTTTTAAATCCATGTATGTATAAATGATTAAAAAATTTGGCATTTTTAAAGGTCTTGCTGGGGAACTTGGTTGGAGGCAGTATCATATTATGCAAAAATTGTTAACGGAATCAAAGATATTGTTGATGGTCTCAATGACGTTGCGGCTTGCGTTATTTTTGCAAAGAAATTGTTCGCAAACAAGGGAATTCGAGAGGACTTGGCTTATATTCTGGCTAACTTTGGGTTTATAGTAGGCGATAGAAATTCATTCAAAATTCTTCAGAAACGAGGTTACTTTTACACCTAAACATATTTACATACTTTTATATACTAGTTCAATCCGCTATTAACTTGTTCATCATGCATTGTCTTACGGACTATTTATATAAAATCGTTTTAATTTCATTATTTTCAAGTGCAGAACACATTTTTATTTCAGGACGATTTTAAATGACTTAAAAGTTGGATTTTAGAACGTAGATTTATACTTAGGAGCTTTAGTTCATTCAAATCAATGCTTCGTGATAATCGCATGAGGTTATTACCCAAAAATTTTAAAATGCACTTAGTGGCACTGTGCTACTATTATAGCAAGGGCGAAAAATCATAGTCAACCTCAGTATATATTTTTAAATATATTTAATTGTACGTAAAAGTGTGTACATATTTAAAAAACTAAAAAATAAATGACTGTTTTTGCCTTTTTTGAAAACTCTTTTTGCCTATTTTCAAATGTTTGCTGCCTTTAAATCCTAACCCTGATCATTATCGAAAGAGAGTTCTAATATTCCTAAGGTTTTCGTATCATTTAAGCCATTTTTAACCCAAAGTTTAATGTAAACTTGTTGTTTGCAAATTCAAATCTAGTTTTAAAAATGTGTAAAATCGGAAACACATGCTGAAGAAGATTTACTCGAGATGGCGCAACTTAAACAAACGTCAAGTATTACCGGCAAAATTTTGTTAGGAATGTCAATCAAATATGTGCTAACGTAACTCAAAAAAAAACAAAACATAATTTAAATCAGTTGACTTAGATTGTCTGGTAACTTTTTCCAACTTGTCGAGAAATCATCAACTACCGCACGGTGCATGTTTCATACCATTTTTTATGATAAAATATTATTAAAATAAAAAATTTTGAAAAAATCTCTTCGGATAGGTTTAGTTAAAGCTTAGAAGATACCTTATGAATTTTTTCTAATTTCTGTTGGCGTAAAATACATAGTAGAAATAAGCGTCGAACGCGAACGACCCATGGATTAACCCTACAGTAGTCGCGCCCCTGAAACTGGCGTAATTGGTCGCGCGGTCTACATATGTAATCCATTTTAAAATTAAAAATACAAAAGATAAATATTCAATTCTTCCATTGCTTTTGTTTTAAATATTCTTGTTATTGTTTAATTTATTAATATTAATCAAAAATAACATAAATAAACTTTCTATTCTTACATAAAATAAATAAAAACCAAAACTTCATTTTTTAACAAAAAATTAAGATACTTCACAAAAGTATAAAATATATATAAAATAACCAGAAGATAATTGAGATGTTTTAATTGTTTTCGAAACATGACGAACCTATAGTCTTGGAATGATCAGGACAAATGCGTTTATTGCAAGCGTTACACACTTTACGGGTGCTTTTATAACGGGCCCTTCCACAATCGTAGCAACGACCGACGTAGTTATTATGCGTTGGACCTTGATGAGTTACAACTTGTGGAAGATCCAGGAAGTCTTTTATTTTAAATGTCAGTGTTCTAGGTAGCGTGGTAAGTGTTAATCTTTGGTGAGCCAGTGGTTTCTTCCAAGACAAGGCTAAGTCTATGAGAACATCACGTTTTTTGACAGATTCATTGTTACTGTTTGCAGTGTAAATGCATAATGCGTTGAGAGCATTGAGGTTTACAAGATTATAGAACTTAGTCAGCGGCCACCTTCTCAAATTCATAGATACGTCATAAAGAGAACACATCTTGTCAACCAGATCAACGACATTTTTAGTGCGATTATAGTATGTTATTATTTCCGGCTTTCGTTGATCTCCGGTGTCAGAATCAATCGCTGTATCGTTGTGAATTGTAGACATGGCTATTACTACTTTGTTGGCTTTTGGTACATAAGAAACCAGAGTATATGGAGAGTGAGTGATTTTGAGGAGCATATTGGATTGCCTCTAGCTACTCTAAATTCCCGGGGAACTTCTCTTTTATCTTTTCGAACGGTAGCAATCATTGTAATTCCATTATCAAATAATTGCTTTGCTATTTTCAGAGAGGAAAACCAATTGCCCATAGTAATATTGATATGTCTATTCAAAATTGGTTGCACCATTCTCATCACGATATCAAATCTCTCGTTGCTTACCCGAAATGGACCTTTGGGCCGGCGTAAATTTCTAAGTTATAGGTGTATGGGTAATGAACATCTACAAGTGCAAAAACTTTCAATCCATACTTAGCAGATTTATTTGGAATATACTGCCGGAAAGAACAACGCCCTCTGAAGGACAAGAGTTGTTTGTCCAAAGTCATTTCAGCAGAGTAGCATATATATGTAAATATTATCAGAAAAGTTCTACAAAATTGTAAAATGAAAAAGTATGCTAAAAGTCCACTTTTCTTAACAAAGTAAAACTAGCTATTAGCATAAAACCTAATTTAAAATACTTACGTAATCGGTCGCGCGGCATACATACGTAGACCATGAATTTCACGAACCTCTAGCGACACAACCACATGCGACAATTAACAGCGGAACACTGAGAGTGACTCTCTATTTGTTAGTGACAAGTAGCAAAAATCTCCGATGAAATCGATGCACGATTTTCAAAAAATTTTAAATTTAACAATGGTGGATTACATATGTAGACCGCGCGACTACTGCAGCGTTAAGGTGCCCAACTTGCCTACTTTTCTCAATTTCAAGCATTTCTGTCGGTTTCTTACAGAAACGGGCTATAGTATTTTAAGTGATTATAACTAGGTGAGACCACCATTTGCATATCAATGTAAAAAATTTCCAGCGGATTAGCAAACTATTTACGGTGGCAAATTCATAAGAGGCGCAGAAGTTAAGCACCGGCTGATTTTTATACAGGGTAATAAGTGCATAAGCTTGCGTAAGTGCAGTTGTTATTGTTGTTGATATCATGTGCGCGTTGAGCGTTACGATCCCATTAGTGTTGGAAACAATTACATTAAAAGGCATCAAACTGGCATTACCGCCAACATACACAAATGCACACTAGATAACATACACCCGACGCATAGTTTTACTATAATGCACTTTTAGATGCAAGTTGCCGCGGCGTGGCCTCAATCACATTTTGCCGTTAGCTACTAATAGCAGGAGAGAATTTTTCGCATTGTACTTAATTGTTCTTTATTTTTTAGTTCATTGGCTCTTTGGTTGTTGCATGATTTGGGGAGGCTTTTGCTATAAGCCCTTTCATGGGTCCATTACTAATATTAGTGAGTTAAAAGCAAAGCAAAGCTACGAGTATTTACATATTTTAAACAAAAGTGTTGAAATGTGAAAATTTTACTTAGCTGAAACTCGGTGGAAATATGCAATCTCTGCTATTCTGCTGCTCGTGTATCCAGCCAACCAATGGTCCAAATTAAATACATTTTTTAAACGAAAAATGAACAATAAATCTAGATATGTTTATGTCTAATTACTACACAGTTCATTTCAATTAAAATTGAAGTATCACCAGCGAAGTATAACTTTGTAAAAGATAATAAAAAAAGGATGCAAAAGTTATTACACCAGAAGTAACAATGTGACGTAATAATGGAAGCAACAACAACTTTTGTAGTTAGTTCGTGCCAATTGATTTCATTTTCTAAACGAACATTTTAGTGCTTCTTAGGTTTAAGTGCTTCACTTTAATCTGCTGCATTTACCTTTTACAATTTACTACATTTTCAGTGCAACATCAGTAACTTTGTAATGCTTTATGCCTTTTAAAAATGCATACTCCGCAAATGAAATAGTAAAATACAATGAAGATGTTGTAACTGCATTTTCTATCTGGAAAAATCGTGCTCTAATTATTGCAATGCAGTTGGCAAGTCAGAAATGAGAAGAATAATGAGGGTCCTATGGTAATAAAAGTTTTGGCTTAAGTGCAATACGAACCCTGCTATCCTCTCAAGTTATTATTTACTTAAGTTTGCCATGAAACAGCGAAAAACTATGACCCGACGACTTTTAAAAGTAAATGTAAGTAAAATAGTAAGGTATAGTGAATCAGATACAAGAAAGTTTATTCCATCTGGAAAATATGAACTTTAATTATTGCATTGAGTTAAGAAAATGAGTGTTGTGTGAACAATTTTTATTTTTTATTGTATTTTTTTAAGCTTAAAGATCAATAAAATTGTTTAATAAACCAAAAGAAACACAACATTAGCTACCGAGGCTTTCAGCTGGTGAACATTTTATTTACAATATTTTTATTTATTTACGCACAATCACAAAGTTATTTTACATTGCTTGCTTAATACTAACTTCAATAATAAAAATAATAATAATGGCACAGAATTAGTACAAAGTTAATTGTAACGATGCCACCTGCGCACCTCAGTGGGATATTAGGATATAAGATATGTCGAATGTTGAAATTGTGAAGGGATAAAAACTGTTTCCTATTTTTTTGCAATAGTTGTTTTTTGTAACAGGTGGCGCTAAAGTAATCCTCCTATCAGAAAATGCTATAAATTTTGCGATTGGCCCCTAATGTCAGTTCTGTTTTGACATTTGTGTAGTAAACACATGCGAAATTCACGTTAATAAACAATGTTACGCTACACGCGGAATATTGCTGACTATTTATTTGACCAATAATCAGTTGGTGACTTTGGCACAACGTGAATTTCGTCGCAGATTTTCTCGCCGTCCAACGCCTACTGGTGAAACACTGCGACGCTTAGCCGCTCGCCTCGAAGAGACTGGCACAACACGAGATGCTGCCAGGCGTGGCAGACCCCGGAGTAGCCGTTCTGCAGAGAATATTGCTGCTGTAGCCGAGGATGTCATGGAAGCGCCATCGACATCGACCAGACGACGTGCCACGCAAATGGGTATCAGTCAACGGTCTTTACAGCGAATTTTCGTACGAGATTTGAAGATGTTTCCGTACAAAGTCCAGACAGTGCATCAGTTGTTAGCTGCTGACCGCCAATCGCGTCTAACATACGCTCAAGCCATCCTTAATTACCACCAAGAGGAAGATGATTTTTCATCAAAAATAATCATGAGTGATGAGGCCCATTTCCATCTTAGCGGGTACGTAAATAAGCAAAATTTACGCTTCTGGGGCACTGGAAATCCGCGTGTAACCCACGAAGAGCCATTATACCCGCTCAAAGTCACTGTATGGTGTGCTGTTTTCGCTGGAGGAGTCATCGGACCTTTTTTCTTCGAAGACGTCGCGGGCCAAACGGTTACTGTGAATGGTGAGCGCTACAGAGTAATGATCAACGAGTTCTTTTTGCCGCAGCTTGATGAATTGGGATTGGAAAACATGTGGTTCCAACAGGACGGTGCAACGGCACACACTGGAAGTGCCACAACCGATATGCTGAAGGATGCATTTCTCGGACGCCTAATTTCCCGTTTTGGCGATTTGCACTGGCCAGCAAGATCGCCTGATTTGACCGCTCCAGACTTCTTTTTGTGGGGCTTTTTGAAGTCGCGGGTTTATGTCAACAAGTCTCAGACTCTTGCAGCTCTTAAAGACAATATCCGTCAAGAATGTGAGGACCTATCGCCGGAAGTTTTGGCCAAAGTGATGGAAAATGCCATAAAGAGGGCTCAAATGGCGGCCATTTACATGACATCATATTCTCGACTTGATGTAAAAAAAAAACTAAAAGATCAAATAAAAGTAATCCACAGGAAGAATCAAAGTTTTTCATTTTTTTTAATTACAGCCAAAAAACATCGCAAGGTTACTTTTGCGCCACTTTGTAATAGCGCACGTCGGTAGGCAATGGCGAGTATATTTCTGCCATGAAAAGCTTATTTAATTACTTACTTATGTGTAGTTATAACCATGTGTCGGTTTTGGGTGCCAGCTGTTTCTCTCCTGCTATTCCTTCTGTCCTGTTTACTCGTATTCATTTTTGGGGTACCGTGTCGCAGATTAGCCTTACTGGAGCATTTTCGTTCACATGGATGTAATGGTCAAGCCAGCGTAGCCACTGTATTTTTACATACTTAACTATGTCCATATTCAGATATAGTTCATACAGCTCCCTGTACCACCGTATACGATACTCGTCACTAACGCAGAGGGGATCAAAAAACTTACGTAGAATTTATCTCTCGAATGCTCCCAAAACTTTCTCATCTGCTGTTGACATGATGACTGGAATAATGAGCATTTGCAGAGTGTTGATTGGGTTCTTCGAGAGAGAATTCAAAATCCTCAATTACTGAGCTGAGCCCAAAGAAACACCAGTTGGCAAGGATTATTCTCTGCTCATTTTTGTTGCTGATGCAGGCTCCAAAGTAGACAAAGTCCTTCAAACTTCGAATCACTAATTGTGAATACTGAAATATTCTTCAAGACGCGACGACTCCTAGTTTGTTGACAGCAGGTACTTTGTTTTGCCTCATTCACCGCAAGACCCACATTGATCGCTTCTCTTTTTGAACTGGAGTATGTCGCGCATGCAACGTTGTTGGCTTCGCCATAATGTCGATATCATTGGCATATGCTAGTAGCATGGTACTCTTGTGGAAGATAGTACCCCTGGAGTCTAGCTCTGCAGCACAAAAGATTTTTCAAGTAAGAGGTGCAAGAGTCATAGGATAGATAATCATCTCGTCTAATATCGAACGGCTCGGAGAAGTTACTTCCAATGCTGACGGAGCTTAGGTAGCACTCAACGTTATCGTGCACCGCCGTATTACCAGAACCGGCCGGGATACCAAATTCAGTAATAGCGGCATAGAGGTGATTTCTACCTGCGCAATCAAAGGTGGCTTTAAAATCAAAGATGATGTGACGAGCTGTTTTTAGTGAGCCTTCTTTTCTCCTCCACAAATAGGAGGGGGAGCTCGGCCATTATATGTATGAATGTGTACTTAAATGTACATGTACATATCATATATCCCTAGCAAGACCATGGCTGGTTTTGTGTCGCCTCATTTTGCTGCCTTCTCAACTCTTCCCCTCTTTTTTAGTCTATAATGCTGAGTTTTAATAGTTCAGTCATACATTTTTTTAATTTGAGTTTAAAAAACCATTTTTACATGCTCCTAGTGCTGTTGAGGTGCATATTAAAAACCATATATCCTAGAATTGAAAGTCGCATTATCGAACTTTTTAAGCCACCCCATATATATATATTGCAAATTGTAGGTACACCCACACCACTACATTGCTTTTTTCGCCTATTTTCAGCTGGTTTTTCCATTAATGTATTTTCGAAACATTTTTTTAGGCTTTGTGCTGTCAGGTGCCACAATTCGTATAATTTATGATGCGCCAAGCAATGTTGCGCATTGTTGCTGCCAGGATTTCCACGTACAAGCGAACATAGAAATAAACTATTGTATAATTACTGTGAGGTAACAATTTTGCTCGCATTGAATATGAATAACATAAAAACAAGTACAAGCCAAACTGTTTACGTAAAATATTTGCAAATGTCATATGTCTGTGTCAGGCTGCCAGAACATAATAACACAGATTTACTTATTTTATTTGTAGCCGAGTTTGCACCTAAAATATATCAAATATATGAGTAATACCTGTTTTTCTATTAAAGTAATTTCTAATTATAAATTATGTACTTATCCGTGATACTCGTTTTAATTCGAAAGGCAATATTTTCATATTTGCATTAAAGTGCGGATTTTTTGTTTAATATGAATTTTTATCCACACATGGCGACTTGCTTGATATTTTTGTATTTATGTGTACTAGAGCGCCCATCAAATATATGGGATGTGAAACGTTATTTTATTTTCGTTTGTGTTGTTCCTATTCTACTCAAGTTAATAGAACATTTCATTTTTATGAAAGGCAGAACTGATTCCGATTACCGGCTCTGGTCACCTTGGGAAACCGCTGATCCACAGTTGGCTAATTCATCGGCAATTTCATTCCCGCGACCACCACAGTGTCCTAGAAGCCATATTAGTACAAGCTTATTCTGTCTTGGAACAGTATTAAGCTTCTTATATTCTTGCTTTGCATTCTCCAAAGCCTTTAGTGTAGCCTGAAACTGTTGCCATTCCTCCATAGCGTAGTGATACTTATTACTATCGTTTAAGTACCATCCGGCTCCATACCATTCTAGGACCCATATTCGTCAAAATTCTTTGAATGCTGAAGACACGAGGGACCGAAATACGTGAGTGCGAGGAGCTTGGGATTCTGGCCTACAGGAATAACGCCCGAAAATTATACCAGAAAGTTCGGCGGCTTACAGAAAATTTTAAGACCGGAACGTTTTCCTGTAAGAACAAAGACGGCGATCTGGTGACTGACCATGGCGAAGTGAGGATAGCGATAACGTGGTTAAAGAACAACAAAGCCGCGGACGCCGACGGACTGCCGGCTGAGCTATTCGAACATGGCGGCGAGGAGCTGGTAAGGTGAATGCATCAGCTTCTATGCAAAATATGGTCGAATGAGAGTATGCCTACCGAACAGAATTTAGGTGTGCTCTGCCCAATCCATAAGAAGGGCGATCCTGCAATCTATGCCAATTACCGCGGGATTGTATTGTGTGAAAGGCTGAAGCCCACCGGCAACCAACTGATTGGACCTTATCAGTGTGGATTTAGACCTGGAAAGTCTACCATCGACCAAATATTCACAATGCGCCAAATCTTGGAAAAGACCCACGAAAGGAGAATCGACACACACCATCTTTTCGTCTATTTCAAAGCTGCATTCGACAGTACGGAAAGGAGTTACCTGCATGCGGCGATGTCTGAATTTGGTATCCCCGCAAAACTAATACGGCTTTGCAAGATGACGTTGCTCAACACCAGCAGCACCATCAGAATTGGAAGGAAGGATCTCTCGGAGCTGTTTGATACCAAACGAGGTTTCAGACAGGGTGACTCGCTATCGTGTGACTTCTTTAACCTGATGTTGGAGAGCATCGTACGAACCGCAGAACTTAATCGCTCAGGCACAATTTTTTATAAGAGCGTACAATTGTTGGCGTATGCCGATGACATTGACATCATCGGCCTTAACAACCGCGCTGTTAGTTCTGGCTTCTCCAAACTGGATAAAGAAGCGAAGCGAATGAGTCTGGTGGTGAACAAGGACAAAACGAAGTACCTCCTGTCTTCAAACAAACAGTCGGCGCACTCGCGTATCGGCACCCAGTTATAATTTCGAGGTTGTAAAAGACTTCGTTTATTAAGGAACCAGCATTAACACCAATAACAAGTGCTAGTTTGGACTAAGTAGGCAACTGAGCAGTAAAGTCCTCTCTAAATGAACAAAACTAACACTCCACAATACTCTCATCATGCCCGTCCTAAGGTATTGCGCAGAGGCGTAGGCGATGGCAACATCCGATGAAGCGACGCTTGGAGTGTTTGAGAGAAATATTCTGCATAAGATTTTTGGACCTTTGCACGTTGGCAACGGCGAATATCGCACGCGATGAGCTTTACGACGACATAGGCAGAGCGCAGCGAATAAAGATCCAGCGGCTACGTTGGCTGGGTCATGTCGTCCGAATGGATACCAACGCTCCGGTTCTGAAAGTATTCGATACGGAACCAGCTGATGGTAACAGAGGAAGAGGAAGGCCTCCTCTGCGTTGGAAAGATCAGGTGCAGAAGGACTTGACTTCACTTGGTGTGTCCAATTGGCGCCGGTTAGCAAGAGAAAGAAACGACTGGCGCGCATTGTTAAAGAAACTTGTATTCTAAGGACATATAATTTATTAGAAGATTATCCGTTTTCTTAAAACAAGTGAAGTAATGCTGCGGCCTGTAATATAGCTTATATGTCACTAGAAACAATTCCATTATATTGTCCTAAACTTGACTAATAAATTTCCTTGTTTCTTCGAATAGTTATAAGCCAAATGTGTATGCATTTTATAATATAACATAATAAATAATTGTAAACAAACAGGAGGTGGGATAAAGCTATCAATTTGACTTACTTTCAAAGAAATATTTCCATTTAAAAATAAATCGCTTAAAAATAAAGTAGCCTCAATCGCCACAGACACACTTGTTCATCTCGCGAATGATGTATTTACATTCGCAAAAATAAAAAAAGCAATGTTCATTTGAAAGATTTAAAAATTTTCGATTTCTTATATTCATATTCCAATGCTCCATATTTAGGCACATGAATTTTGTTGTTCTTTCAAGTTAAATAAAATGTAAAATACAGTAAAATTAAACGTCTGCCACAATGAATTTTTGAATTTAATCATCGATTTCATATCACAGATTTGTACAACTAATTCGGAATTTGGCCATAAAATGCTCGATGCTTGAAGCAATTTTATTGTTAAATTAAAATTAATAAAAGAAATATAATATTCTGATATGAGCATTGCAACAATAGTGATATGCTAGCGGGTTCATGCTCATAACATCAACTATGCGCACAGTAAAAACCACAAATTGAAATGTTGGGAGCATTAAATACGCTTCGCCAAACTAATTTGTACAAAAGTCAAAACAATAAAAGCCATCAACAAATAACAATAAATTAATAAGTGTTGTTGAAATTAGTCGGCATTCAGAGAAATAAAAGATTGGTGGATTCATGTACAAGGTGGTCCACATAGAGTTTTATTTTTCGGTTCATAAATGGTTTCACAGTTTTTTGGCTGGACGAGACTGGCCTACTAATATTTTGTTAATAAATAAAATCCCCTCACGTGACTATCGGAAAATTGATGTATTCGTAACAGTCTCATAAGGATTTCGAGGTGATGGCTTGTTCGTTTTAAGCCTAGCCTTATCCTATTTCCGGCGGCCGCCGTAGCCGAATGGGTTGGTGCGTGATTACCATTCGGAATTCACAGAGAGAACGTAAGTTCGAATCTCGGTGAAACCAAAATTAATAAAAACATTTTTCTAATAGCGGTCGCCCCTCGGCAGGCAATGGCAAACCTCCGAGTGTATTTCTACCACGAAAAAGCTCCTCATAAAAATATCTGCGGTTCGGAGTCGGCTTGACACTGTAGGTACCTCCATTTGTAGAACAACATCAAGGCGCACACCACAAATAGGAGGAGGAGCTCGGCCAAACACCCAAAAAGGGTATACGCGACAATTATATATATATATATATATATATACATATCCTATTTCGGGTCGGCTCTCCTTGTGCAAAGTCCCTAGGTCACGCGGTCCTGAGTCGTCTCTTCGCTGATGTTTCTGCATTTCTTTACGTGGCCGTAAATTTTGTGGAATTTTCTTGCCGCACAGGATACCGGAGGCTGCTCGCCAGCTTTGCCATCCATATTGAATTCGGTGAACAATTTCTCGTTCGAAAGTGCCGTTTTCGCTGAGCGAGGCGTTATTTATTGTACCTGGACTCTCAGAGCTGGACTCTCACAAATTGCTATAGCAAAGTGAAATTCGATTGATTTGGGCTTTGTGCGGCTTACTTGTAGCCCATTCGATTCAAAGACGGTAAACCACCGGTTCAGATTTTCATGAAGGATGGTATTGTCGCGTGCGAGAAGGGCTACGTTGTGAGCATACAGAAGTTTCCAGGGAGGTTGCTTTGAATTTCATGCTTAAGGAGGTCCATCACAAGAATAAAGAGAAGAGGGCTTAAAACTGTGCCTTAAGGTATGGCATTACAACTCCAAAACCGAACCAGGTGTTGGTTACTTTTACTTTACTTCGTTGTAAAAAACTAAGCTAGGCTTGAAATATGGAGTTTATTATTGGGAAATATTAACCATTTAGACAGTAGAGAAAAATATTACCGAATAACTTAGTTTTATTTATTTTCATCGTTTCTATAACGAACTAGGTAAGACAAAAATTTTCATTTCATTTCAGTTCAGAATAAAAATTCTAGTTTTCTGGTGTAATCAAGACATATTTATGTATGTATCATATTATATATTAGCATCATAAATTAGACACTTACAAATGTTTTATTAGCTTCGTTTCTTCTTCTCCTTTTTTAACAAAGCGTTCCAGTATTTTCTTTCTCATGCTAACAGGCGCCAATCAGACACATTAAGTGAGGCCAAGTTCTTCTCTTCCTGATTTTTCCAACCCCTAGCTGGTATGGCATCGAATACTTTCAGAACAGGAGGTTTTGTAAGGCCCAAAATCCCACCGCAGAATCTTTTGTCAAACACTGCAAGGGACGCACCATAAGTTCATTTACTTACTTACTTACTTAGCTGGCAACTGCAACCGATGGTCGGTATTAGCCGCTACCAAAATGTTGCGTCAATCACCACTGCATTGCGCGCGTTGATGCTAGAAAGTAGATGAGGACGTTCGTTTTTCGAGTTCCACCAGTGCATTTCGAAAAGATCACCTTCGTTGCTGTAGCGTTATTGTCCGTTCGCTCAACGTTACCTAGCCAGCGCAGCCGCTGAATTTTAATGCGCTTTACTACGTCGATGTCGATGTACTGCTCGTGGTTCCATTGTATTCGAAATGCATCATTCACGCAAATCGGACCTTAGATCTTGCGAAGAATTTTCTCTCGAAAATTCCTAATACCCGTCCATTGGTGTTCGTCAATGTCCAGGACTCAGCGCCGTATAGTAAGACCGGGAGGATGAGTGATTGGTAGAGCTTTTGTTTTGTTTATCGAGAGAGGGCTGTGCTTTGCAGTTGCCTCTTAGTTGCCGTTGTTGTTAGTGTTAATGCTGCGTAGAGAAAGTTGCACTGACTACCCGCTGACTAGTGCCAACAATGTCGTAAGCAAGCAGCATAACACTTTTATAGAAAATAGTGCCCGAGATATCGATGTTGGCGGCGCGAATAATTTTCTCCATCATCAAATTGAAAAAATCGCATGATAAGAGGTCGCCTTGCTGACACCCCGTTTTGGTTCAAATGGCTCCTAAAGATCTTTGTCAATTCTCACTACGCTGGAATGTAAAATTCAGACATAGCGACATACTGGTGAGCCCTTATCGTACTATCGAATGCAGCTTTGTTATCGACGAAAGGGTAGTGGGTGTTGATCTGCTTTTCTTGAGTCTTCTCCAGGATTTGGAGTAATGTGAAAATCTGGTCGATGGTAGATTTACCAGACCTGAAACCACACTGATAAGCCCGTCAGTTTGTTGACGAGGGACCTTTCAAAAAGGACGCTTGATAGGACCTTGTATGCGATACTAAGGAAGCTTATCCCACGATAGTTGGCACAGTTCGTGGGGTACCCTTTCTTGTGACTTGGACAGAGAACGCTGAGATGTCGCTGAGCATGCTTTCATCCGACTATATTTTGCCTATGAGTATTTGCATGCTATTCGTTAGTTCATCACCTCCGGCCTTCAAGGGGCATCGCAAGACTTTGTCATAGTCAGGCGGTGGAACGTTGGCACAGTCATCAGGAACGACACAACTTCTCCATTGGTTAGGGTGTTTGCGCCATTGTCATTTCCTCGTTTTGAGAAGTGCCTCCTCCATATCATCACCATACTTTGTACGACCGTTACTAGGTTTTCGTTTTCGATTCAGTTAATTTACTTCTGTTAAATAATATTGAAAGTCCGTTTGCGATTAATAACGTCAGAATTTTGTGAAAAAAATTTTCCCAAAAAAAAAAGAAAAGTAGTGAAATTATAGGGGAAAACAAATAAACCGAGCACCCTTTACGTTTAGTATATTAATTTCGAATGAAATCAGAAGAATAGCACTCAAGCCATGTTTGGAATGTGGTCATATATTTTGCAAGTATCACGAAAATTTATACACCCGCCCATGCAACATGTGTTCGTGTGCGGATTTGTTTATATTGCAACCATTTTTTATTGAAAAATGTATTTAATTTATATATATTTGCTTATATTTGCTTTGTTATTTTGAATCCGTGAATATGGTAATTACTTATAAGCGCGTAAAATACATACGTGTCCCTGAGGGCATGCAATTACAAACGCATACAAGCATAAGGTATACACATATACGCATACAGCGACCAGCATTGCAAAAACATTGCTTTTCCATATTTTGCTAAATTTTTGTTTTTTTTTATTAATATGGAATTTGGTAAATAAGAGGAAACTGCCACTAAATGGAAATATCAGATAAAGCTGACAAATATTTCGTCGCTTAGTGGTAGATTTTTATACTGGAGGGTTAGTGAACATAGAGAGTATTTGTTAAATAACACTTACTTAAACACATATGTTTGCATTACAAAATATATATCTAATATACAATATATGCAAACCAATGCAATTTATACAAAAATGTTTGAGCGATGGAGGCCATCAGAAGTAGTTAGAAAATATTTTTATACCGAGCTCTGCAATACAAAATAAACCCCACAATTCAACTTTGGCGTTCACACATGCTGTATATTTTATTTACAAGTATTTATTTATGGCTGTTAATATTTTCCCTGGAAACAGTGCTTGAAAATTCCAACTAAATAAATATTTCAATTGCTCTTGATGGTGAATGGTAGAATAAATGTGCTTGTTTATAGGTGACGAGTTCTAAATCATAAAGGTGTGAAGAAAATATTTTGATTGAATGAAAAATTCCAAACCCATAAAAAGAGAAAAAATACAAATGAATGCTAAAAGCGTCAGGTGCATGAGTATGTACGTATACATGCGAGTATATATACATGACATACATACATACATACATGTTTGTTCGAGTGTCAACAGTTATGAGAGCTATATCCTTACTCACGTACAAAGAAGTTTCGCACCCATGGCTGTAATATAAATGGATTGTGGAGCGATTATATGTCCAAAATGACAAACAAAACATTCTCAAAAATATTGAATAGAAAACAATTTTTTAACTTTTGTTTCAGATTTTTTTTCTTATTTCTGTCATTGTAATTCTCACTAACGAAAAAGTTTCATAGTGGGACTCCCATTACTTTTCGAGTTACATTATTTGCCCGGTAGAAGGCTGTAGTGATCGATATCTCGTAAAGTATTGATCAAACAATATAAAGTTTATGCTCGTTGTCAAGGTGACATTTCACACTGAAAAAATTCTTTTGCTGTTTGTTTTGCTTCATTCAGTTGTGAGTTGAAGGGCGTGAACAATGAAAGTCAACAAAGAGAAAATTCGGTATATTTTATTTCATTCAAGTCATTCTGTTGAAATTGTGATACTGTAACAGCTAATTTCGTGTAATTTTGGCTTCATCGATTCCGTTCAAATACTTTTGATATTAAAGATACACCTCGCACAGGCAGACCCGTCGTCGATAAAATCACATTTTTAAACCACCTGCGCAGAGCTGAATTTAAAAAGAAGCTTGATGCTTCAGTGCCACACCAATTAACGCCAAAAAACATAATGGTTCGAATTACCACTTAGGAAGCCTTGCCCAAACGGAAAGAAATCGACCTTTCTTAAACGAATGGTGACTGGGATGGTCAGAAATGGGTCACATACGACAATATGGTGCGAAAACAATTGTGGTAAAAGCGTGATAAAGCAGTTCAAACGGTGGCCAAACAAGGACTAACGGCCACGAAAGTTCTACTGTGGGACTTGAAAGGAATCATTTATTATGAGTTGCTGCTATAAGGCCTAACACTAAATTCAGATCTCTACTATCATCAACTCGACACTTTGAGTGACCAGGAACGCCCAGAATTGGTTGAAAGATAAGAAATTGGTATGAAGAGAGGATTGTGAAAATCGACTACTCGAGTTTTTCAGCAATAAGGGCTTGTATTTCTTTGAGAGAGGCTTTATGAAGCTATCTTTGAAAAGGCAACAAATTATAACAATCCGAAACAACTTAAATAAAGTTTTGAATTTTACGCAAAGTAATGGATTTCTTTTTACCCAAAATATAATATTTTGAAATACGTACGGGGTATTAATGAAAAATATTATGTATTTGCTTGCTCTTGTGTGTAGCGCAAATTTTTTCCCAACGAGTTTTACCAAAAAATAAATTATTTTCGAAAAAAACTGAGAAAGAAGATTCATATGTTTGAGGAGATAAAGACAGCATCGCAGAAAGAGTTCAATGACAACCAACAGGAGCGTCCCAGATATGCTTGCAGGAAAAATGCGCTGCCGCAAGTGTATTACATGAGGATCGAGGATTTGAAAAAACTTTGAAGAAAATAAAATCGATATGGATAAACAAAAATATTATTTTTGTTTTTTATTCATTGTTTTAAATTCATTTTTATCAAAAATATTTATGTTTATTAAACTTTCTCTTCTATTTTTAATTAAGGGCCTCGCATATGGGAAACAGTTGCATTTTTTACTATATCAAAATGGTGCTTTTTGGCCTCTTGGATCTGCAAAGTGTCATATACAAAATTTTGAATTTAGAATTTCACAAAGGAATAGGCGCTTTGCTAACTTTCGAGTAAGCATAAACAAAAAACTAATAAATGAAGACTAAACATAGACGGACGGAAAAAAATAAGCAAATGAAGTATTTGTGCCACCACAAACTTGCCGCCAACATATAAATACATACGTCACGCAATCTCAACCGTAAAGCATTTGTGTCACTTACAGATGACAAAGTTAAATCACAGCCAGTGGCGTAACAGAAGCAGAAGCCAGCAACTAGTCAAGGTTTTTGGCAATATCCGTAGCTGTGTGTCATGCTTCGACGCCGAAAATGTGACAGGCACACTTAAAGTTGAATACAAAAGCAATTCATGTAAGTTAATGCTACATACAAATCTATGCCAGGAATGATACATACGAGTTTATGCATATAATCATGTAGATAGGTCGGTGTTTGCGAGACAATATAAGTAAAACAAGAATATTATATGTCAACTAAGACAAGCCAGGCGGTGTAGGCGGTAAAGGAATTATTTGCTAATGCTGCGGATTTCCTAACACAAGCAAGGATATTCAGCCGCCGCATAACTTGCAGGACAAGTGGAGTAGTAAATCTCTTGAGAGTGAGCACGCACAATGCCAAAGATGACATGCTATGAAAGTCAGAGCTGTCAAGTTATCCCCCTACTTATATTTTCCAATAGGAAGATTTAGTTATGCGTGCTTAAGGAAAAACTTTGATAAGTAATGTAGTAGATGAAATTAAGTGAAATTCTGAAAACTTGGAAAATTGCAATATGCCACTCCTTTTATTGATTTATTATTTCTCATTTCTTATTTCTTATTTCTTAATTCTTAATTCTTAATTCTTAATTCTTAATTCTTAATTCTTAATTCTTAATTCTTAATTCTTAATTCTTAATTCTTAATTCTTAATTCTTAATTCTTAATTCTTAATTCTTAATTCTTAATTCTTAATTCTTAATTCTTAATTCTTAATTCTTAATTCTTATTTCTTATTTCTTATTTCTTATTTCTTATTTCTTATTTCTTATTTCTTATTTCTTATTTCTTATTTCTTATTTCTTATTTCTTATTTCTTATTTCTTATTTCTTATTTCTTATTTCTTATTTCTTATTTCTTATTTCTTATTTCTTATTTCTTATTTCTTATTTCTTATTTCTTATTTCTTATTTCTTATTTCTTATTTCTTATTTCTTATTTCATATTTCTTATTTCTTATTTCTTATTTCTTATTTCTTATTTCTTATTTCTTATTTCTTATTTCTTATTTCTTATTTCTTATTTCTTATTTCTTATTTCTTATTTCTTATTTCTTATTTCTTATTTCTTATTTCTTATTTCTTATTTCTTATTTCTTATTTCTTATTTCTTATTTCTTATTTCTTATTTCTTATTTCCTATTTCTTATTTCTTATTTCTTGTTTCTAATTCCTTATTTCTTATTTCTAACTTCTTATTTCTTATTTCTTATTTCTTATTTCTTATTTCTTATTTCTTATTTCTTATTTCCTATTTCTTATTTCTTATTTCTTATTTCTTATTTCTTATTTCTTATTTCTTATTTCTTATTTCTTATTTCTTATTTCCTATTTCTTATTTCTTGTGTCTTATTCCTTATTTCTTATAGTTGGCAATACGAAAATACAAAACTGAAGCTTGTGCTGGTATGCAAAGTTATATCCAATTCCTTTCTTTCACTTATAAAATATCTAGAATTTTAAGAAAAGACTTTATATTTTAAGAGCTGATAATAAATACTAGAACCTTAAACATTAGTTGAAGTCGGGCAATTTTCAGTCTGCAATTTTCGGAAAGCGAATATAATTGGTAGGAGGGGCGTATGAGTAACATGTGCCCGAGTGAAAATGAAATACACATTAAGAAAATGTAACGTGAAACTGAAATTGCATAAATAAAAGTTACCTCAACTCATTGATAAATGCTCTAGAAAGAAGTATGTAATAAGCAAGGAAAGGAATTATTTACTGGTCGAATATTTTAAAATGCCGCAAATGCTCGTATGAGCATTCACATATTTCATGCTTCTCTCGGATACCGTTGAATTAATTAATACACTCAGCCCGTAATATTTATATCTCAATATATGAAAACTGAAATGAAAAAACAGTCAGTGAAAAAAGTCTAGCACTTAGCGTTTTGCATACAGTAAATGTCCCAAAGTGACGTTAGTTTTTTTTTTCTTTTCGAAGTACACAATTATTAATATAAACAATTATTCAATTGAATTTATTACCCAATTTAATTTGCTGTACATTTCGCCAAATGTTGATTTGTATAAAAAATTAAAAAGAAATAAATAATGACTGCGGTGGGGATATTTTTTTGGCTTTTGCTACTGTCATCGTAATTATGGTAAATTACAATAACTTTTCTGTATTAAATAATTTTTTCACCACAAATGTGCATTTAAGTATGCGGTTAACCGCTGCCAGTAATTGAATGCAAACAATTGTGTATCTTGTAATATTTAACGAAATAAATTCGCATTTGGGGAAAATACACATGAGAATAAAATTTAAAAATATTTATACTAGTGGATAGTATACGAATATGTAGCCAATAGTGCGGTTGAAAGAATTGGTTTTCAAAGGAATTTAAGAAATTTTATGTGACTACGAGTGTACAGCTCCATTATAATTAAATTAAATTTGTATCCGTATAACATTTTCTGAGTTGCTAAAAATCAGTCATAGTATATAACAAGGAAATATATTTGGACGAACATGAACACATCTTACTCGTTCTGTATCTTCTTTACAACTGAAGTTCTGGTATTTCGTTAACTAAATCGAAAAGCAGGTCCAAGCATACACCCAACTGCATTTTCATGTGATGCTTTTAGTAGACGCAACACTATTTGCGTTGCTGTGTTTGTGGGTGTATCAATAAACTCTGCTAACTGTATCACTGAGAGTGTTCTTATGGGCGTCTGGTCAATTAGCAATAGGCGAATGTAAGCTTTGTCTGATGATCATGCCAATTGTAATGATGATAAGACTGATGGCATGCACATGTATGTATGCGCTTTTCTAGCAAGTATACCAACGAAAAAAACCCAGCAGAAACTTTGAGAGGTGTTGGCGGCTATGTTAGCCGAACAATTTATATTTTGCTAGCTTTTAGCTGCTACGTTAAGTTATATAATCGAAATCCATAAAAATCTTTGAATGAAATAATTGAACGGGAATAAAAATGGAGAATCGATCCAATTGAGAATAAATCATTACACGTTGAGTTTACTGCACCACAGAGACATCGTTTTAACTAGGATACGTAGATACCATGCTTGACGGCAAGCCTAAGATGGAAATAAGTAAAGGTCCAACTGAAATTAAGTACAAGAATTTGGGGAGGCTTTTTGGAGGAAAGTAGAAATTATCAATTAATAATAATACAGAAATCTATTTATTGGATCGGACAATACGTTCGTAGCGTTTTTACGGAAGTATTTTATTTAAACAAAAAACAAGAAATAATAATATATCAATAAGTGAATAAATTATATATTCGCTATTGCGAATATACTACCCTCCTCTCGACTAATTTGTTGATGCCGTTCCGCCAAAAATCGCCTGGCCTGGTGTCAAAGAAGTTGTTGAGTTGTTGAGTTTTTAAGGAGCTCTTTGTTATCGAAGGTAAAATCCCTTCATATGGTTTGAAAGGGAGCGAATAGGATGGTAATCAGTGCAACATCCGGAGAATACGGTGGATACTGAAGAATCTCCCACTCGAGCTCTTAGAGTGCGGCTTTGATGACTCGTGCAACATAAAGCTCGTTTCGTTGTTTTATAGTGATGTATAGGCATCATTTCTCATCTCCCGTGACGATTTAGGGCAAAAAGCGTTGTTTATGACCACGTGTTACTCAACGGCGGGTGAGTTATTGAGAAGCAATTTGAAGGTGACTTTCTTTCTTTCTTTCGTTGGACTCGTGAAGCACCCAGGCTCCCAATTTTTCGGTAAATCCCATTGAATGAATGTGATTGAGAATCGTTTTATGATCGCAATTCATTTTGTTTGCCAATTCACAGACTGATTCTCCTTCGAAAGTGATTTGAGACGTTCTTCATCGAATTCAGAAGGCCTTCCGCTGTGGGACGTGTCGTCGACGTCAAAGTCGTCATTTTCATCTTTGAAAACCATTTCCGTGCTGTTGCCGCGCCTATGACAACTTATCCGTACAAGTCGCAAATGTCCCGGGCTCCTTCGGAAGCTTTTTGAACTGGATGAAAGGCATGAAGAGTAGGAGACGAAATGGTTGATTTTAGCCTCCTGGGCATATCATTTCTAAGCCTCAAAACTAGTAAAAAAATTAAATAACTAAAAAATACAATTAACATAGTCAGGGCCGTAGAGAGCATATTCGGGCCCCGGGGGAAAATTGCAAATGCGGGCCCTTTCCAGTGATGTCTAATTCATATAAATACGTATAATCTTGAGTCCGGGCCCCTCTGAAAACTCCGGGCCCGGGGGAAAAAGTATGATTAGTAAGTTTATGATTAAAATGAGGTTTTTTCGTTGAGCCACCCTAATGTACATACATACATGCATGTATGCAAAATAGCTCAAAGAAATTAGAGCGTAACATATTCGTCAATTCAATCGGAAATTCAGAGCTGAAGTGATTGGTGTATGTATTCATTTATGCAGCCAAGTGCTATTCAATGCGCGGAAGGCAACAGAAAATAGTTGAAAGAATAGAAGGTTGCAAGAAGAGAAGAAAATCCTCACAAATATTAAAGCGGTTGGGCTTAGTGCAATGCTGCATAAGCAATTTTTGGCAAAGTATAATGATTTATTTCATGAAACTTGGTGGAGATGTTTGGTAGTGGTTCCTGGACAACCTTCATAACTCCCAAACTCCCTTTTCGAAGATAATCGTTTTCCAATTTCCAATTTTACACACACATATGATGCTTGAATTATGAAGATTATCCTTTTAAGCGCAGCCGAAGTCCGCCCACGCGGAAAATTCACAAATTTACAATTCCCTTCTAGTTAACGTCACCGTTCATTGTTCATTTCATAACAACTGTCAAATTTGATTGAATGCGTTGGCAATATTTTAAGTGCGGGCATTGTTATGTTATGGTGTCTTGATTGTTTAAAAACATTGTCTGATTTAAAAGATAAAAGGAAACAGGCCGCCGAGATTTTAGGCGAATACTTTTTCCAAAGAATGGAAATTAGGCTGGAAAACTAAAAGCACCAAAGATGCTGCCAATGTGGGCGTCACAAAAAAATACCGACTGGCTGTCAAAGATGCAAAATGAAAGTCTATTTCTTTCCAGAGTTGACATTACATGACTTAAAATGTTTTATGACATGAATCGCCAACTGCATTCAATTTTCTGTCTCGATTAGCAATTTCATTGAAACTCATTGACATTCAACCATTTCATTCTCCTATACGGACATACCCAGTGATTGTGATTAACTCCCTTCCATTCTCTGCGTTGAAAGGAATTTCTTAATGAAAATCCCTTCTAGATTGGAAGGGCTTGAACAAGATCCAACATCCAACACACCCATTAAGATCTACACGGACGGCCCTAAAATAGATACCGGTGTAGGATCAGGGTTATATTACGAAGAGCTTTTTATCAGCGAATCCTTTAAACTATCGGGTGACTGTAGTGAGTCCCAAGCGAAAATAAAGGCTGTTCATAAAGCTTTAAGGTGGTTAGATATAAACAGAATATCATAAACAGATATCTGCATTCTGTCAGATAGCCAAGCTGCCCTACGGGCTCTGGATGCATTCCAAATAACTTCACGGAGTGTCTTACATTGCCGCCAATCTCTTAATGAGTTGGTTAAACAGTATCGTATTATCTTATGCTGGTTTCCAGGCCACAAAGTTATACCATGGAACTGTAGGGCTTACCAACTTGCAAGAGAAGATATCTGGAGGTACTTCTCGCAACTTGTAAGAGGATGCACTAATCAATTCTGTAAATCAAAGATGGATTAGTGCCAATACCTTTAAAATTGCTAGGTAAAGATGGCCAAGACTAAATCTACGTTTGTCCAAAAATATTATAAAATTGAGTTGACTTCAAATTAGGACCTTAGTAGGGGCCCTCACAGGACTTTGTCTCATAGGAAATCACGCAAGAAGATTAGGCGTTTGCATGCATGATTTTTCTGACGTAGCTGTAGGAATGAAGAGAAGTTGAAAACAATTCAACATCTTTTGTGTACAACCCCGGCTCTAGGCAGAATCAGGAACAGATATTTAAGATCCTGCTTCTTAATGAATATCGATAATCTATGCACTTCAGGTATCAGCAACCTTTTACGCTTTGTCCAAAGCTCAGTATGGTTCATTCTGGGAGGGAAAATGTAACCCAGCGCGGCTCACAGCATACCCATTTTGCTGTCTCTATGTGTGATGCGACCTAACCTTGACCATTGCAAGTAATCAAATCATGGAGATGCCTAGTAAATTACACAATTTTCACAACCAATTACATAAAAACTATAAGCCTCCGGAGGGGGGGATTTCAGATTTTATTTTTAGAAGGTTTAAAAGCAAAACAAATTTATGAACGAATGTTCAAAGTGCATAAGGACTATTCGCAATTTAATTAATACAGTAGAAAGATGGAGTGCTGAATTTAATCATGGTCGTACACAACTTGAAGACGATCCACGTCAAGGACGTTCAAAAACAGCAATAACACCAAAAATCGTAGAAAAATACGGAATATCGTATTGGAAAATCATCTAATAACTGCAAGAGATTTGATAGAAGATCTAGGCATCTCATTTGGCAGTGTAAGCAATATTTTGAGGTGTATGTAGCTGTTCCTACATTACCCACAGAAATGCACTGTCACTCTTCAGACTACTTTATTGGTGTTGTGTTAATAATAAGCTCCTTCCGCTCAGCTGCAAACTAAAAAATAATATATTTTTTCGAAGCCCATTTTCATTTTACGTTACTTGCAAATAAAAAGAATTTACATTTTTTTAATTTCTCCAATTTTTCATTTATAATTTTATACAAAACGTACAAAACCCAATTAAAGAAACTAAAAAAAGTTACAGCTTGCCATAAATTACATCGGGCACGAATAACAAAATTGCTATCTTTGATTTCAACTTCATGCGCAGCTAAAAGTGATTTATTCCTTCACCATGGCGTTTTTTGCTTTCGATCATCTAACTCGGAAAACTTTTAATCCAAATGTTTTGGTAGGAAACTGGTTTGAGGAGCGTTGTGATCGCATGGTCGACAAGAAGGCCATTGTGCCAGGTGTTTACGGGAATTCCAAATGTTCTGCTGAGCAAAGCATTTATGTCACAACTTATCAGCGTCCAGTAACGGAGAAACAGGACTTACAGGAAAGTAAAAAACGAAGTTTCGTCAACAGACTTAATAGCCATGAGACCCATTTCAGAACGAAGGACTCTGATTTATACTTGAAGAACATGACGACCACATCGGATGTTGTGTATAATATACGACCAGCAAAAGTACGAGCCGAAGCCGAAGGTGGTGGGAAGCTGATAGAGAAAACTGAAGATTTGTTGGGCCCACATTATGATGCGACGGAGACTGGCCTAATTCGCAGTTTACATTGTGAACGGATGCGCGAAGAGGCATTACGGAATCGCACCACATATAACAGTGATTTTCCAGAGAGGCGGATGCGCCCACGCGAAAAGACTTTGCTAGAACTTCGCCGAAAATGTAAACAGTCGGCACCATTTAGCACAGACGAGTAGAAAATGTGAAAACAGGCTGACAGTGATGGTAAATTGGGGAGTGGGATGAATTTACACACAAAATTAAAAAAAAAAAAATGTAAGTCTTGAATTGCTTTTAAAAATGTAAAATTGAAAATAAGTACATGATTCATGATTCAAAGTTATGTATTCGGTGACAACTGAAATTTGGCACTCTGTAATCTATTGTTGCATTTTGGAATTGGGGAAAAATGTGATCGCCCTCTGGGAAAATGATAGTAAAAAGTTAGTGGAAATAGTACGCTAAGTAAGCAATAGCACTGAAACGCGTTTTATTAATTTATGCAAGTTGGGAATATATTTGGTGTTTTAGTAGAAAGTTAATGTAGAAATATGCATTGTTAATTAAGGGTTTTATGATCAGTGCTAAAACTGAAAGATCTCCCAAAACTAAAGTGAAACTAGTTGGATTCTTGTTTTATTTAACATCATATTACGTAAGATGCAATATTGTTTCATGTGTATAATAATTTATATTTTGTTTGCATTTTATTCGAATTTTTCAAACCTCTAGAGATAAATCAAACGATGTAGTTGTAGCGGAAAATGCATAGAAAATGTAAAGAAAAATCATTTTTATTTACAGAATCTCGAAAAACGTTCGGCGTCACCTCTAAAGATAAATGAAAAGGATCAAAAGCAACATAGCGTTTTCCTAATTTCACCAAATATGATAGTTATTTACTTAATACCTTTTTCTGAAGAGAACAACTACAAACTTTCGGTGCAAGCCACTGAGATTCAGTGAGATTGTGGCGATTTAGGAAAGGAAAGAAAGAACCTGGTAGTTGAGATGATTCTACTCATACTCGAAGCAGCTTGTGCTGAAAGGATTTGAAGCAATCAAGTCTCACCGCATGGACACCTGACAGACATCCACCAATTTGAGAGCTGCGGCTTTGTTAGCTTCAAAAGTTGCGTCGAGCGCTCCGATTTATCCGTAATCAGAAGGATCTCGCGACTTTGTAGGTCTGTGCACTAGGCCAGCGATCGCTGAGTTGACGCTAGGCTCATCTTTCTCGGAGCAGACCGCAGGTTCTCAAGAAAACCCCAATAGGAGTGAGGTGAGGAGAAGTAGTTTCGAAGGTCCCTTGACTGGCCAGCTGATCAGCCCAGCAATTTTCCTTATGCCACTGTGACCGGGGACCCAAATAAGCCTAATATCGAAGTATTTGTAGGGAGTCGAGAGATAAGTCAGGCATTCCTCGACGAATTTCCAACGCACAAGCAACGGGTCCTATTTTTTTATGGCAGAACTACGCTCCAAGGTTTGCCATTACCGGCTGAGGGGCGAGAGCTATTAGAAACAACTGTTTTTTCTATCATTTGGTGTTGTATGCCCGGAGATTCGAACCCAGGCATTACCGAATGGTAATCACTCATCTATCCATTCGGTTATGGGGCCGTTGCAACGTTGGTTTCAGTTAAAAATGAATGAAGTTTGTCGATTACATGAAATAGGGATCCTCAATCCACACTGCGGTCAATTTTGCGTAAGGATCTTGGACTACATTCGTAAACCGTCATTGGAATGCCGAAACTTTACCGACTAGGCTCTGCAAAAGTTATGTTATATCCGTTTTAAGATAGCCTTTTGCATAATATAAAAAAATACAAGAACAATTTTAGGGTTTATAGAAAAAGGAAATATAATAATATATGAATAAAAATAAGTTTCAATAAAAAGGTGCTAACAGAAAACCTCTTACTTTTAATATCATGTGCAAAAAGTTCTAATAGCGGACATGCAAATGAGCAATTGGCACATATTTGTTTAAATCTCCGCATTTATGGCGCACTCGTTGCTCCAGTCATAAATTTACGCATGAGCTTTGTGTGCTAATGGTACCAGGAAGCATTCATATTGAAAATCCGGAAAAATTCCAAGCTCAAGGGGCATAATTTAAATAAATTTACGTTTTCATAGTGAGATGGCAAAAATATATAAGTGTGGCAAGGAAGAGAATAAAGAAATATGGCAACTTTTTTTGCTTTCAGCCGTTTAAGAAAATTTATTACTGAAAGCTAGCAACACGCCAATTAAATTTGCGAGGTTTGGCGTAAGTGCAACAATTCATGAGGAAAAATCTGCTTTTTCTAAGTGCCCAGCAGTGGTATTGCATTTTGTAACAAGAAAGTTTCTTTCGTGAAGTATTGCTGAGCCTCGACAAAGGCATAAAAACATACAAGTATTTCAGCGTTGTTGCTATGTTACATTGTGGTTGTTAAGGAGTTAGCTGTAAGATTTTAAAAATTCCTTTTGGAAAGTAAAAATCGGTGAAACAGTTGCATAAATCAAAAAAAGAGTGTCTGTGGCACAAAAGTGCAAGTGAAAGTTGAGAAAAAAGCGAAATTAAATTTAAAAATACTAATTTGCATTCCATCCCGTTATTAGTGCTTGCGTCTGCCAACGAAAATATTGTACTATGTGCCGCTGCTTCACTTTAGTTGTAGACGCATAGAAGTAACTATTACTCTTTACAGCTCCACGCAGTCCCCCTGCCCACTGATAGTGTCGTTTTCTGTGCATTTTGCTTCCCTCCAACTGAAATGCACCTTCATAGAACAAAAAATTTGAGCTCGTTATTCACAAGTTTGTCATTGCCGCCGGAGTAGTTTCTATGGCAAAATTATTGTACGATTTTGTTTGAATTTTTCATTAAAATCATCAATAATGCTCTAAAAATAAATTATTTCCATTAAAGCTAATTCGAAGGCGCATTCATTAAAGGTGGTGGCACTAGACCAACAATAATGTTTTATACGTTTGATTGTCAAAGCAAAGTATTAGCAATAGGCCAGGTCGATTTGTGGGGAGGCAAACAAATCGTCCATTGATCTGTGAAAATCATATTCTAGGGATCAAAATAAGAAACTTTGCCGAAGGAACCATACCTCTAAATTCTGATGTCCCCCAATTTGGGTCGAACTTTTTAGTTTCTTTTCTATAACTCACTTAAATTAATTTTTTCATTAACATGTCGCACTTGTTACGTTAAACCGTAACAACTCAAAAAGAAAAGGAAAAGAGTAACCACTCAAAAATTGGTTATTTTAGCGCAACTACTAAACAAATAAGAATGAAACAACCGTTATATTGTTTTTAATGATATTTTCGTGCAATTACATATTTTTCCCCTTGTAATACCTATATTATTAATATTTACGGAAACAGTTTTTCGTCTCTACTGAAAATGTTCAGATTTTGAGTTGTTACGCTTTAACGTAACAAGTGCGATATGTTCTGACTAAATAAATTTCTTAAGAGAAAAAATAGATATTATTATAAATAAATAAAAATATAGAAAAAACATAGCCATTTATCTGATGTTTTCTTGTAAAGGCCAAAAATGGTGATATTTTGAAATTGGGGGACATCAGAAATCGTTTTAGAGGTATGGTTTCTTCGGCAAAGTTTCTTATTTTGATCCCCAGAATACGATTTTCACAGAGCGATGAGCGCCTTTTAAATCGACCCGCCCTAATTAGCAAAGTAGAAAACAAAGAATAAATTCGCATTGGTTCATTCTGGGCTAACAGCCCCATGAACACGGCGAAAGAAAAAAACAAATCAGCTGATTCACCGACACTTCCTTTAATAGATTCGCCTTGGGTAGTTCTTTGGCCTTAAAAATAATCAGCTTGCTTTGACAATCCATAGGCCAAAACTACTACTATAACCTTGACTAGATTCGCCTTGAATAAGACCTTTGCGAAAAACTAGGACTTCCAATGACATAATTTTTTTTAATGTATATTACTATATTATCCTCTTGTCAGTGATGATGTGGAAAGTAGTTTAATCGATAACTGACCAACTCTTAATTTTAATAATTTACTTTAAAGCTTTCTTTTAACTTTTAACGCGTCTTTGAAGGCTAAATAAAAAGAGTAATTTTCATGCCTTCTGAAACCAAACTTTATTTTAAATAATTTTTTTGTTCATGTTATTTTCGTCGGTCCTCAAGGCATTTTCCACGTTTTTAGATAGTTTTTGATACTTATTTAGGTTATCCAAATTCAAGACATGATAATGATTGCTCGGGACTAAACACTGAATGCTATGATTCATACCTCTAAAAATTTTTCAATTTAACTTCTGGTATAAATACATAAAAATAAAAAATTGATTCTGCCTTACGCTAATTTTAGGACAAAGTAGTAATTAATTAAAGTAGTAGTTAATTTATATTTGCAACTTTGAGGGCACTGGATGTAGTTGTAAATGAGTTTTTAAAAGCATTAACTTTGAACTACGCTTCCTGAAATTCTCCATTCTTAACTCAAGGTGAGTCTTCTGCTCCCAGTCAATGTTTCTTAATAGCTCTTAAATGAAATTTCATTCTGTAATTCCTATTTGATTGCTTGAATATTTTCGGAATATGATGTCGACCTCCTCTGGCAGTGATGCAAAAGTGAGCACATTTGCCCCGCTACCTCTGAACTAATATTCTTCCAATGCCAACATTAAAAAAAACGCACACTATCACAACTTATCGGCACGTGTGCATCTTATTTTGCTCACGTATATTAAATCATGAATAAAAGTAATAATCGTAAATATATTTTATCGGTTATGCGAAGAAAGGAAACCAAAAAAAACAAACAAAAGAGAAATCACTGCCTGCGCTCTACTTTCTGGTTATCATTCTGGCATTTAGTATTACAAAGTGAGCGTGTCGCTTGTAGGTGTTTATGTGCATGTAGGTGTGTTTGCAAGTGTTTATTGCTGGCGTGCAGGCATCGCTGATCAGCCCACATCCTCCGTGGAAACGTGCACATCCCGTCAGTCAGACTTGAAGTCAACTGACAGGCGCCTAGCGACCCAATTATCCAAACGTTCGGTCGGTCGGTCGGTCTCTGCCAGCGGACACGTAAGCAATTTTGCGAGCTGCCTTAATTTATTTTTTTTATTTTTTGTGTTTTGTTGGTTTGCCTTTGTTTTGAGGTGAGGTGAAAGTTATTCTTTTGTTGCGGTTCATTTCAATGTGCTTTTTTGGTTTTGCTTATACAGCTGCTCTTTTACAATTTACGTTTGTTAGCGGTGCGTGTGCTGTAACCATTCCTCAACCCCTATCTACAATGTTTGGTATATAAAAATTGGGGAAAAATGTTATTGGGAGTGAGGCTGGAACAGGAGCATTTAATAGTTCTGCGCGGTGTGTTATGGCCTCGTAAACGCTTTAGATTATTATCATCTTTATTGAGGTTCTTACTTTTTATTGTTGCCTTTTTGATTCTATTTTACTATTGCGCAAACACAAGGTGACTCAAATGCAACATAATTTGTTGTTGTTGTTTTGATACAGACATACGTCTCTATAGCATAACAATTTTGTTATCAGCCAGTATCATATCTTAGCCGAAGGAAATAAATGAATTTAGAGAGCAGCTCGCGAAAAAACATTATTTTGATCAATTTAGACTACTATTCTTATTTTAATTTTCTTTTTTTATTAAAGTATACCTCATTGTCTAACAAGAAAAACATATACATTTGTATTTCAGACTTTATAAAAAAGTTTGGAAAATTGGCAAAATTTACAAAAAAATTTCAAAACCTTCAATCAGAATTAAAAAGAAAAATAGCTTAGCTAAAGGCTGATTAAATTTAAGTACAACAAGTTTGAAGTCCCATTGATTTTTTTAAATTTTTTTTTTTGACGGTGTTGCGGCATTTCTTCCCAAATTCATAAAATTTATTTTTATATGAAGAAAATGCGCGAAACTTTATTTTTTTAATTCTTTGTTTTAAATTATCAAAAATCAGCGAGAATTTCGAACCCCTTCAAACTACCTCTTTATTGTATAAAAATATAATGGGTTATTTATGTTTTAATTTGAAATTTTTAAATTTTTGTTCTGGTGAGTATTTATCGATTTTTTGTAACTCTTGTACAAATTTTGAAACTTGGATTAAAGTTGTATTTGCCATAGAGCTGCTTTTAATTTAATAAGAAATAATTTAAAAAATACATGCATAAATAGTCAAAACTTGTCGAAATGTTTTTAATTTTCTAAAATACATGATATTGATAACTTTAGTCGTTGGAAACGTCGTTGGAGAAGAAAAGAACTGTTGACAAATAAAATTTTTGTTTAGCTGCTCAATTCATTCAAAAGCTTGAATATTTCGAACAAACATGTGAGTAGTTGAGCAATGAACGTGGCTCGAGCGAGTATCGCGTTCCTCAAGGCCCTATATCTCATAGTTGAAAAATTGTTTAGTTGTGTGACTAAGATCAGAATCGGCTCTCAGAGATTTTGAAGAAATTTGTGGGCGTAAACGGAGCATTGAAAAAAATTGCTTACGAAAAAATCAAGATTGTGTTGGTGATATACGAAAAAAATCAACACAGTATATGCTCCTGTTACTTCGTTCCCATCTGAGCACCGACTAATTGGACGAGTGTGCGAATAAGTGTGAAATCAACGGACAGATTTCTGGTACCGAGTCCCCGGTGACGTAGCAGCTGAAGTTACTAGCTTAAAGCCGGTTTTCTTCATAACTGATGACCAAACCTAGTAATTTATCATCCTTGAGGTATGTGAAGTTCTACTCCATACAAAATTTTTAGCACTGAATATTTCTGAAAATCATTTACAGCAATACACTCAACACTCGACTAAGAAGCAATCTGAACAACTCAATATTTCACGCACCAGGCTTAGAGCATGTGGCATGGAAATTTTAAAATATTAACTAATATATTTACAAAAACTCATATAAAGCACCGTTTTCTGATGAAGCGCATTTTCCTATCAGCTGCTACGATGCTGAGTAAAATTTTCCAACTGAGGATTGAAAATCCTATACAGGGTTTTGAACGGGTGGCATTGTTGGTCCATATATTTCTTTTGTAAGTATGAGCATCGACTTTTTGCTGACTGAAATTGAAGAATTGTGCGGGAGGATCTCTACCGAGCCCTACACACAGTTCATCACACGAATGGTTCTTCGCATTTCATGGAATTCGGAAATTGTGCTCCAAGATTCAGTAATTAATTTCAGAAATTGAATTTTAACTCGGGAGCTGGCAACACTGCGTAGTTTGTATATGTCTGGCAAGAGAGGGTCTCTTTTTTACTTTCAGTCCATAGCTCGTTTGGTTTCAATTTTATTCGGGTCTCTCGAAAGTAAGAATGAATGAAATTCGGTATGCAGAAATTTCATTTACCGCGTTACAGATATTGATCGAGATGTGGATATTTGATAAAGATCCCTAAGTAGCGTTTACAAAGTCAGCAGTGGGAGCGACCATCGAAAGCGTGGATGATCAGATCGCATTTGAAGGCAAAGTTGAACGTTTTTTTTATATATATGGCACAAGTGTGGGATACACAGCAAGTGTATGGTTTTATGCTGGTATCCTAGAGTTAGATAGACATTCCGACGTTGCCGTACCAACCATGTATTTTCTATATCGAAATTCATACCTCAAGGAAACTCATCATGCTAGCGTATATGATTTCGCGGAATCCATAATCGTGGTTCTTAGCGGGTTAACTTCCTAGAATTAGCAAGGGTGCTGTGTAAAGTTAGAGACATACTATTGTGAAGGTTGATAGCACAATTTTGCTAAAAACTTGCAGAATTTATAAACACCGGGAACTTTTTTTTTGTCGACGTGCTCTGGCTCTTTCTCAGCCTAGCCAGTTGTTATCAGGGAAAGCGCTGACTCACTGTTCAGCTAAATTTTTTGTACAATTTAGGTAAATTACAGACAGGGAGGCTTAAGATCAAATGATCCCGGCATCAACGATTCTACTTATTGAGCGTTTTCGGGGCAGAATATAATTTATGAATTATATTCCTTCGAATGTAAGGTGACCAAAGGGAACAGATGGGAGCCATCTTATGGATGAATAATGTATACTGGTATTGAGAATTGCTTTAAATCAGTGAAGGTAAATCAAGGTCATTCCATAAAATTCACCAACCTAAAAAAACTTCTCCCCTCCTTAACCCTTTACCGCATATGAGCCAATACATAATATTGCAGTTTTGATACAATCTTATTTACAAATTACGTGTTATCAAATAGTTCTAACTATTTCAATCTACCAAATATATATTTAGTAATAGTAAAACGCAAAAAAAAATTTTCAATAAATTTATGACATTTCTAAATAACCTCGCTTTTTTGCAAGTGGGTGAAAAAGTAGAAGTGAAGTGCAAGTGATTCATTGTACAAAAACAAAAACATAGTAAAAATTGAGTTTTTTTTTTAAATATATTTATTTTCATGGAGTCGATATACTCATCTTCCTCGACGGATAATAAGTTTTCCGCTGTTCAAATGTTTTCTTTACTTTACAATTACTGGATCCATAAAAAAACATGTAAAACTTGTTCATTATTTTTCTTTTAATATGTTTTATTGATCTATACTAATATTATAAAGAGGAAAACTTTGTTTGTTTGTTTGTTACGAATAGGCTCAAAAACTACTGGACCAATTTTAAAAATTCTTTCACCATTCGAAAGCTACATCATCCACGAGTAACATGGATTATATTTTATTTTGGAAATAGGGCTCGAGATATAGGTCAAAACGTGGACCCGGGTAACCTTCGGATGTGTATGTACAATATGGGTATCAAATGGAAGCTGTTGGTGAATGCTTTAGTCCAGAGTATTTTTCATGCCGCTCTGTGACTGGGGTCTAGAGATATAGGTCAAAACGTGGACCCGAGTAATCTTTGGTTGTGTATGTACAATATGGGTATCAAATGGAAGCTGTTGGTGAATGCTTTAGTCCAGAGTATTTTTCATGCCGCTCTGTGACTGGGGTCTCGAGATATAGGTCAAAACGTGGACCCGGGTAACCTTTGGATGTGTATGTACAATATGGGTATCAAATGAAAGCTGTTGATAAATGCTTTAATACGGGGTAATTTTCATACCTATTGATGACTAGGGTCTCGAAATATATTCCAAAACGTGGACCCGCCGTGTCTTTGCACCGAATTAAACCAAACTTACGCACATTGTTAAGTAAGTATTGAAAATGGGTTTCGTAAAATGTGGTTGTAATTCGGAGCACTGGCAACGGGTACATCGTTCTTTTGAACCAGCCATAATGTCGCTTACTTTTTTAACGCTTGGGGCGGAACTGAACTGTCAAATTGACAGTGTGAGTTACAATGTGTCAATATTTCTTTCTGATTTGGATGCCATAAGGAAAAAGTAAGTGCAACATGTAAAAATTGTTTGTGAATTTTTTTGGAGTGGATTTTGGAACAGTGAATAATTTCTTACGAAATTTGAGAATTTAATGTGAAATCCGAATGAAATTATGTGTTCGTGGAAAAAAAATTTTTTTCGTTTTTTTTTTTTTGAAAAATATAAATGGATAATGGTTAAAAAAGCTCCAATGCTTAATAAAACATATAAATTGAAACGAAAAATTCATGGATGATCATATGCGTTGATTTGAAATTTAAAAACAATCTTCTTTTTTCCTGATTTTCAATTTATATTTTATATTTACTCAAAAACAAATAGAAAAACAAAAAATATTGTTAATGCCAAAGCGCTTGAATAAAGAATAAAGAAATAAATAATATGAAAAGCATATATTTTCTGTTCTAAACCATATCTATTCTATTTTAGTGTGCCCAGCGAAGGGGGCCGGGTTTGCTAGTAACTAAATAAAGCTATTTCCACGGTAAAACAATTTGTTTTTCAACCCTTTATTAATTCATGCAATAAAGAGTTTACTTCAAAAGTCTATCCTGAAATTAGGATATATTTTAAAGGTAAAAAAATGTGAGACATGTGAAATGGTAGGTATATTAACTCTTTTCTGATATATTAATTAAGTGCACCTGCATATAAGTATGCAAAATTTTTATAAAAATGGAACATTGAAAAACCTATTTAACTATTCTTTGAATCATTCTTATGCACACAAATTTATTTTCCTCATATTGAACGCTATGCGAAATTCCATACAGCTCGAAATTATATTATTAGCATCTGTTTTCAGCCATAAGATTTCGTTCCTAGTAAATTGAATTGCCGACAAATTTATTGCGAATCCCGTCATTTGACACTTGATTTCCTACACTAAAATTTTAAGGTTTGTTGAACTAAAATAATGCAAAAATTCTGAATTGAATTTTTTTACTCTGACAAAACAATCCAAAACAAGTAACGAAGTTCGATATATGGTAATGACCGAATTATGTACATATACTTGCTAACATTTTAATAAAATTTAATTTGGGCATTCTTTTAATTTTTGAAATCAAACTAATCCATAGATAATGAGATACTAAATATATGGTTTGATGTAACATCACACGGATGGACGAACGGATAATTAGGCTTAACATGTGAATTTGTGCTCACTTAATTAAGCCACCTCATTCTTTTACAACATTCCAAATATGTTTTCATGCATAATTTTTTGCGTTAAGATTTTTTAAAAATGAAAAGTTTACCATATCATACAAATCTTATAAATTAAAGTTCCAAACTTTGTTAAAGATTCAAAAAAATTTTAACAAAATTTTAAAACAAATAATTGTCTTCAAATTATTCAATTTTTATTAGAATATTTAGGAATTCTATAGGAATGCAGTTTTCTAGCCTATTTAATTTTAGTGCAATAAGTTTTAAGCTTGAAACTGCCAGAATGACAAGTCTACAGAATTATAATCAGTTTAACTTTTTCATTTCAGAAGTCTTGAAGAGCCAAAATTCTGTTGACAAGCCACCTATCTTTCTTTTAAGACGCTTACTTTGGTACCACACTGCTACAAAACAATATGTAAAAAAAAAAAATGTTTTTGTATACTATTTGATGTCAATAATAACTACTATAAAATCAAAACGATCTTAAAAAAAATTCCTAAAAAGTAATTATCTATAAAAATGAGTACTTGACCTGAAATCTTCCTCAACGCGATTTTTGACAACTGCTTTTGCATACAATGTAAAGCGTTTTCTTTCACAAAAATTAGAGCTCTCGATTTTGTTCAATTAATCGAAGGCTTTCGAGCTTGAGCGCCAGTATATCGAATTTATCGAACAATTGAAGCGAGGCTTGTTTTCATTATTCTGACTTTTTTGTCAGCCCTTTTATTTAATTTTACAAATTAAAACAGAAATCCTTTCAGTATTTTGGAGATTAGTGAGTTCAAAGAGACAAACAGGTCAACAAATTCTAAAAACGGTCCAAAGGTATTATATTTCACGATTTTTCCACACTTTTATTATAATATAGATTAAAATCAGAAAATTATGTCTAGGTCTTTTTAATTCAAGAATAATTATTAAGAGTGTAGAGAAATCAGAAAAACATACAGATGAAAAAATTATAAAAAAATCAAGTCAAAAGCGTAATTTCTCAGAGATGTTGGTATATCTGTACGGATTTTCTCGTATCACCGCTTACATTAAATTTCTTATCGAGGTAAACGGTCATCGTAACCTAATATTTTAACATTCGGTAGTGCTCGTGTTCGAAACTTCAGGTATGAAACTCTGATTGATAGAAAAAAAGTTTTCCTATAGCAGTCGCTCATCGGCAGCCATTGACAATGCTCCGAGTATTTCTGCCATGAAAAAGCTCCTCATAAAACAACAAATGCCGTTTAGAGGCGGCATAAAACTGTAGGTCGCTCCTTTTGTCCGTTTGTGGCACAACATCTAGATGCACGCCACGATATGCAGGAGGAGCTCGGGCAATCACCCTACAAAGCGCCAATTATTGAAATTATTATTATCGAGATGCATTAAAACATAATCATAATCATCATAAATATAATTCCGGAAAAGATATCAAATATTTCAATGTTAGAAGAAGGTTGTTACTTTCTTTATTTATAATTGGTTTAATGTCATTTTCTTGTTTAAAATGCTCATTCTTTTGTTAAGAATGCGCTCTTGATCGTGTAGAACATGTTTTTTAATAAATGGATTTAAAAAAAAAAACAGTACACCATAATTTTTATATCTTTTCTGTTATAACAACCAATGAAAAGTTTCATTTTTTAAGTGCTCGAAAATTCTGTCACTCCTCGCTCGTCCGATGAATCGCCATTCATTTCCAAAATGGCTGAGAAATGATGTCTGTGAAATATTTGCAATTTCATGTATTTATAAATTACTTTTTATTGCCTTTGGCATTTTATTTTGTTGCTGTATTTTATTTTGTCGTCTGCAACATAATCCAATGTCTATGATTACTACAATGCCCGCAATAACGGCCAGTAATAAACAAAAACTTGCTGCTGGCTGCAATCACTATGAGAGACATATAAAATCAGAATATTTACGATCACCATTAAAGTGAAATAAAACTTATTACTATTGCTCCGCTCTATTTCATTTCTTTCCATTAGTACATTTTGTTCATTTGATTCGCTTCTTTTACTTTATTTCATTTCTTGGTGGCATAGTAGTTGGATTGAAAGTATCTGTTGCAACTTCTGGCCGAATAAGTTGTCCTTCATTTGGGCAGTTTTGGTTCTTTGCCTCTGTACTTGCAGTAGCGTATTTATTCGCCAAGACCACTTGAGCTTCAAATGGCTTTCCGGCAGTTTTTATAGTGAATTCAATTTTGGTTTGCGCAGCGTCAAGCACTGCCTTCGTTATTGTTTTTAAGTGCAACACATTTTCTGTTTTATGTTAGTTTTTATCTTACAATAAACGATTTCAGTGGCAAATACCGACGATGGTAAGTTTAAATCAAAAATCATTGACAGCTGTTCGAAAGCTGAACGTCGCCCAACCAAAGGGAAGAGGGAAATGCTTTGACTGAGTAATTTTCATGAGAAATTTAAAAAGAAAATATAATTCATACAATGGTGTCGAGCATTACGCCCTTTTTATATTTGAATCTGTTTTATTACAATTTTTTAGATGCCATGCTAAACGGTTTTCTCTATCGAAAAATAACCGTCCAGATAGAATTCAGAGTTTTTAGGAATTTGTGTTCAAACCAAAGGGGAGAATGAGTTTTACTAACCGTAGATTGAGCTTTATAAATACTTCATAATTCTAGCTATGCAGCATTAATAAAAAAACTAATTCATAATTGTTATTGATGCATGTTATGCTAATATTTTTTAATAAAATCTATGCAAATATTTTCAGCCTGTTTATAATTGCAATAAGAAGTTGTACATATGAAGCAATATAAAGATAGAGTATTTTCGGCACCTAACGCATTTTTTCTTCGGAAACTTACAGAGTTTTTGTTTTTTGATGCGCCAGTATCATTATCATTGAATCGCCGATATTTTAGGGTGAAAGTCTCGTAAGTCTCAGCTTTTTTTCTTTGGTCTTATTTCCGTGTTTTCATATAGCGCTCTGCCAGCGAAATTGCCAACTCACGCAGAAAACGTTTGTGTGTTTTTGAGTTTGCTTACAATTGTTGTCGACTTCGTGCATAATAAATAAAGGGTCTTTCAAAAAATGCACCTCGATATTGTGTGAAAATAAAACATGCCAAGGTAAAATCCACCAAACAGCCAATTCATTGAGAACGTGAATTGTTGAGAACTTTGAGATGTCGATGCTGATGGTTGAAAGTTGTTCAGCAACACTTTGCGCGGCGGCGGGGAGCTGATAAGGTGCATTCACCAGTTTCTATGCAAAACATGGACGGATATGAAAGCATGCCTACTGATTGGAACTTAAGTGTGCTCTGCCCAATCCATAAGAAGGGTGATCCTGCAACCTGTGCCAATTATCGCAGGATTAGTATTGTCTATACGTTTCTAGCGAGCGTGTGAAAGGCTGAAACTCACTATCAACCAACTGATTGAACTCTATCACTGTGGCTTTAGACCTGGGAAGTCCACAATCGATCAGATATTCACAATACGCTAAGACTTAGGAAAGACCCATGAAAAGAGAATCGAGACACACCATCTTTCCGACCACTTCAAAGCTGTATTCCACAGTACGAAAAAGAGTTACCTATATGCCGCGAAGTCTGAATTTGGTATCTCCGCAAAACTAATATGGATATGCAAGATTGCGTTGCTCAATACCACCACCGCTATCAGGATTGGTAAGAACCTCTCCGAGCCGTTTGATACCAAACGAGGTTTCAGACAGGGTGACTGGCTGTCGTGTGACTTCTCTAACCTTATGTTGGAAAGGATCGTAGGAGCCGCAGAAATTAATTGCTAAGGCACAATATTTTATAAGAACCTTAACAACCGCGCTGTTAGTTTTGCCCTCTCCAAACTGGATAAAGAGGCAAAGCGAATGGGTCTGGTGGTGAACGAGGACAAAAGGAAGTACCTCCTGTCATCCATCAAACAAATAGTCGGCGCACTCGCGTATCGGCACCCACGTCACTGTTGACAGCTATGATTTCGAGGTTGTAAAAGACTTCGTTTATTTAGAAACCCGCATTAACACCGATAAAATAAATGTCAGCCTAGGAATCTAACGTATAATCTCTCTTACTTTACGACTAAGTAGGCAATTGAAAGGTAAAGTAAAGTAAAGTCGTCTCTCGACGAACAAAACTAACACTCTACAAGATCTCACCATGCCCATCCTAGGGTATTGCGCAGAAGCGTGGGTGATGGCAACATCCGATGAAGCGACGCTTGGAGTGTTTGAGAGAAAGATTCTGCGTAAGATCTTTGGACCTTTGCACGTTGGCAACGGCGAATATCGCAGGTGATGGAACGATGAGCTGTATGAGCTTTACGACGACATAGGCAGAGAGCAGCGAATAAAGATCCAGCGGCTACGTTGGCTGAGTCATGTCGTCCGAATGGATACAAACGCTCCGGGTCTGAAAGTATTCGATGCGGTACCAGCTGGTGGTAGCAGAGGAAGAGGAAGGCCTCCTTTGCGTTGGAAAGATTAGATGGAGAAGGACTTGGCTTGACCTTGTGTGCCCAACTGGCCTCGGCTAGCACGAGAAAGAAATGACTGGCGCGCTCTGTTAAACTCGGCCGAAAACGCGTAAGCAGTTATTACGCCAAATAGGAAGAAGGAATCCTCAGAGGTAATAAATGGCCACAGACATTAGCAGCAGGAATAAGTGCGGTTAAATTACATATGTTCATGGTTGAAGGGCACAAGCCTGTGCTGATGATGCTTAAACTTATGTTTTCGGAAAGCAAAAGTTCGGACTACAACCGAGGAGCTTCAATAAATACGGTTACGCTGCGACATAAATTAAATTAACTTAAACTTTAACTAAAAACAGAAAAAAATTGGGCCTAGGCACAACAGATTTGTTTGTTTTGAACATGTCGTACAACCAAATTAATTAGAAATTACCTTAAGAATAATATCCTGGAATATAATAATATGGACGAATTTACCCGTAGCTCTGTGTATAATAAGATTAATAAGTAAAACATAGTGAGAACTACATATACCATATTAGGCCGATATTTATTTATGTTTGTACTTACTGTACCTTTTTTTCTCTTGACACATTTTGTGTTTTATATTTTTTAAAAGCCATTGAAGGCTTTCTTTTTTGGTATGTAAATTTGTCCCATTCCACAATCTACCATACTGTTGGCCATTTTTTACATTTTCTACTCGTCTGTGCTAAATGGTGGCGACTGCTTACATTTTCGGCGAAGTTCTAGCAAAGTCTTTTCGCGTGGTCGCATCGGCCTCTCTGGAAAATCACTGTTATATGTGGTGCGATTCCGCAATGCCTCCTCGCGCATCCGTTCACAATACAATCTGTGAATTACGCCAGTCTCCGTCGCCTGATAATGTGAATCCAGTATATCTTCAGTTTTCTCTATCAGCCTTTCACCGATTTTTGTTGCGGCTCGTGCTTTTGCTGGTCTTATATTGTACATAATATCCGATGTACTTGTCATATTCTTCAGGAATAAGTCAGAATCCATCGTTCTGAAGTGGGTCTCATGACCGTTGAGTTTATTGACGAAACCTCGTCTTTTACATTCCTCAGAGTCATGTTTCTCCATTGATGGTCGCTGATAAGATGCGACATAATTGCTTTGCTCAGAGGAACATTTGGAATGCCCGTAAACACCTGGCACAATGGCCTGCTTGTCGACCATGCGATCACAACGCTCCTCAAACCAGTTTCCTACCAAAACATTTGGATGAAAAGTTTTCCGAGTTAGATGGAAAGCAAGAAACGCCATGGTGGCGTTTTATGTGGCGATGTAATTTATTGGGGTTTTCAAGTTTTCTGTGAGATTATAAATGAAAAATTGGTAAAATTAAAATAATTTAAATTTCTTTTCTTTACAAGTAACGTAAAATGAAAATGGGCTTCGAAAAAAATTTTTTTTTTGGCTTGCAGCTGAGCGGAAGGAGCTTGTTAACACAATACCAATAAAGTAGTCTGAAGAGTAGCAGAGCATTTCTGTAGAAATGTACTATAGAACATATTACATGCACCTATGGTAATTAGTATACTAGGTTATTCAATAGGTTTTGTAGTTCGAAAAAATGACCACAGTTTTATGGTTTGAAATGCACTTTATTATTCGATGTAGGCTCCCTGAACATCAATACACTTGTTCCAACGAGATTGCAATTAATGAATTCCATCCCTGAAGTGATAGCGTGCAAGGGCTGCAAGATATGCTTCCACAGCTGTAACCTCATCATTTGATGAGAAACGATTCCAACGCATGCATTTGTTTAAGTCTGGAAACAGGTTGAAGTCATTAGGGGTCAAATCTTGTGAGTGCGGCGAATGGGTTTTAGGTATCCTCAAAATGCTCTTGTAACACGGTACATTGTCCTGGTTCAAAATAATTTCGCTCTATGAACTTAGCGGTTAGCTTTAATTTTTGTAAATATTCACAGTTTGAAAGCGTTGTTCTGGCGTTAAACGATTCATACTCGTAATGACTTGTCAAATCTTACTGAACAGAAATGTCAACACAGTTTGCTATTCTCAGCTGTCAAATTTTAGCTATCGGTATCTATAGTTCTCATGGAGCTAAAAAACATATAAATTTAAATATTTCTTCAAGAAATAGACCCGCTATATGACGCAGACCCACTAAAATACAGAAAATTGGGCCGCATCGCTGTGATCGAGTTTTATTCCATAAAACCTTAGTACCACAGTATTAAGTAAATGATAATGTAGCACTTATTGTACTACAACTATATAAAGGTCAGAAACGTTTTAGATAACATTTCTATTAAATATTTATTTTTTTTATGAAAATTCGGCATAGTATAAAACTTTACTTTCATGCGTTCGCCTTTAGTGAGAAAAATATTCTTATTTTTACAGAAGATTGGAAACAAAAATTATAGTGTACCCCAAGGCGTTGTAACAAAACAATTTGCCTCAAACAGCAAACAGCGTATGCCGGGTATTATGTATGTTAGTGAACAAAATATTATTTTATATATGCTAGAGATATACCTATATGTATGTTGTAATGTATGTATGTAACAAATTCAACTTGTTCACGTTCATGCTCCTATGAATCAATACTATCTGCTTCAACTTCAGTTACAAGTGAATTGAATTTGCTTCACAACAACCGAATTTGTAGCTCAAAAGTAAAATGTGTAAAATTTAAGGTATTCTAATGTGCTTTTAAGCAATGCAATTTATGATTATCATTATATAAAGGATAATAACAAGTTTGGGCTTAAATCTATTGCTAAACAGATTTTGTTGTATAATTTTGTAGGCAAAAGTGTTGGGGCAGTTTCTTACTTATAAAACTACTTTTGAAATCTCAGAGCTCATGAGAGTTTTGTATATACATATATGAGTAGTAGTAGTATACATATATGAGTATACATGTATGAGTAGAGCGATGAGCGATATGTGCACACATACATGAATGCCCATTAGCTGCAAATATCAGTGTGTGAAAGACGATCTAAAGGGTATTAAAAGCATGTCATCATACAAAACATCATATGAAATTCCGAAAATTAAATTGGTTGCTTGCAGGTGTGAGTATCTTCACTAGGGATGTACTTTTTTTTGGATTTTTATGATCCATAGTTTATGTTTACCGATTGTCGGGATTTCGTTAAAAAATTCCGTTTTAGTTTCGTAAAATTCCGGGATGTCGGGACTAGTCAAGGGGTTTAATAAAAAATAAATAAATTGGTTTTGAATATACTTTTTTCTTTAAAGGTCAAATTATTGCTTTAGTAATAAATTAAAAGACAATAGTTAAATTTATACATATTTAGTAATACTCTAACTCATACATATCTGATAAAGTCACTTAAGGTATAGCGGCCCATTCACCACCAATGCAGGCGTAAGGTCAGGCTGCTTCCTATGGCACCTTCTCTTCGTCATCGTCCTAGATGACGTTATGAGCCAATAGACCCTGTTCAAAAGAGACGTTGTATGGAATTTCACCAGACATTTTAAGGACCTGAACTTCTCCTCTCTCACAAACTCACTGACAAATGAAGGCGCACAGACTAGCCACGCTGGCACGCACTGTCGGAGTGGAGGTCAATATCGCCATGAGCTAGCAAGACATATCGGGTGGGCCATATAGCGTTTGCTTTTGAATCACCTATTTTTTTGAGAATAGTAACACAAATGACACGTCAAATGTGTTTATAATTTACTTAAAGGTTTGACATTTACGAAATGGGATGCTATACGCTTGAACAAAATTGGGAAACATTGAAAGCCTATTTCCAAAGTGGTGAGTCTTTTTCTTCTTCCGCGGTTACAGTAAATGGCGAGCGTTACCGTGACATCCTCAACGAGTTTTTGTTTCCAAAAATTGAAGAGGTGGATATGGACGACATTTGGTTTCAATAGGACGGTGCAACTTGTCACACTGTCAAAGTTACACTCGAACTTTTGGTTACCGTTTTTGAATTCCGATATCAATTGGCCGCTTCGAGGCTGTGATTAAGCCCGTTGGACTATTTTTTGTGGGAAGCCGTTAAGGACAAATGCTATGCGAACCATCCAGAGACGATTGATGCTTTAAAACACGAAATCGAAGTTGCCATTCATGAAATTGGAGCCCAAACAATCGAAAATGTGCTTAAAAATTGGGTTGATCGAATGGCCTACTGTAAAGCCAGTCATGGCAGTCATTTGAACGATATTATTTTTGATTCATAAATGACAATGTTCAATCTTCAAAATAAAAAAAGGTTTGAAAAAATATTGATTAGTTTTTGTTTTATAGCCGATTCAAAAACAAATTTTACATGGCCCACCCTAAATAATGGTTGCCGGGTACGCGGTGGAATTTGTCGAAAGCTTCTGCTGCCCTATCGCCACAGATGACGGAGCAGATGAAGACATCAACTGCAGGCTAAACAAAGCAACGGCGGCGTTCGGGCAAATGCTTACAGTATGGAGGAGCTCACAAATCTCGAGGAGCTCTAAACTGCGAATATTCAGATTAGGTGTGAAGTCAGCGTTTTTGTACGGAAGTGAAACATAGCTGGTCTCCAACACCACCACACAGAGGCTACAAATGCCCCCGCATCACGAGAATGACATTAAACTTGAACCCGCAAGGGAGCAGAGGTCACAGCCGGCCAAAGATTACTTGGAAAAGGTCGATGTTGCGCGAGCTAGCAGATGCCGACATCACATAAGACGGCGAAAAAACAACAACCCATAAACGTGTGCGATGGAAGAGTCTTGTCGAGGTCATATGCTTCCTAGCGGAGTGAACAAGGATATAAAAAAATCTTAAGGTATGTCGAAAAAAATTAAAAACGGAGGAGGACTGACTTCATTTTGTGCGAGATAGTGTAATGTGAAATGATAAAGTCCGAATATAATTTCATTATTTATATATATATGTACAAGGCTATATTTTTTTAATATTAGATATTTATCGCAAGTCGTATATAAATATTTTATCAGTTAGAAATTACAAATCCTGAAAATCCCGGGATTATTTGCCTTGACTGACGGGGTAAGGGATCCCAGAATTGATATCTCTATATACATGCGACCAATAACCAATACTTACGCAAAATTCTTGACTGCAGTGTTTTTGATAATCATGCACTGGTATTGCACAGAGGCAAATGAAGTTGCATAATTAATAAAGCTAAGCATGTATAATCAGAGAATATATAGTAAGGATTGTGCGAAAACATTTATATATGAGCCGCTTATGTGAAGTTTTCTCTGAATTTTAAATTGGGGTTAATCCCCATTAGCCAAAGGTGTATAATTTAATTGCAATTGTGTATACAGTTAAAGTGACTTAGAATATAAATTTAACATGCATCTCTATATTTTGCGATAAATTAAACTATTGCTTTTTTCTCTGCAGAATTAATAAAAACTACAAAGCCATTACGCAAAGAAGAGTAACTTTATTAAAGAGGAAATTAACCCAGTAAATGCACACAATTTTAGTTGAGTTATAGGAGCTATTTGAATATGTTAGTGATGACAGCTTACTAAAAGTGCCTTCCATCTTTATTGGCTTCCTTGCGAAAAAATATATAAATTTTTTTAATTCTGTGCGATGACATGTTTGGAAGGATGCATGGCATATTACCAGCATGCTGAAGAACGAGTACTTTATGAGAAGTAGCCAATGAAGTCTAATACTTGCATGTGCACCACACAAGGGTAGTACAAGCTGACGTCCATCAAATATTTGCATATGCGATCAAATGGCGATGGAATAATAAATTTGGTATAGGCTGTGAGTGTATGTGTATGTATGAGCGTATGTATTCATGTGTGTTATAGTTTCAAATAAGTAGTCATCAGTATGCAAGCAATTCGATTAGTTTGGGAATAGTCTGGAACTAGTACCACTAGTACCAGTTCTGAACTCTTTGTTGGGAATAAACTATACTCTTTTTGCGTGTAGTTTAAGAAGAGATTAATTATACTCTTTCACTCAGAAATGGGTACGAAAAGAGACTAGTCGCTTTCTATACCTATCGGGAGTAGTTAATTTTTATATATTTTGAAATATTTTTCAGTAATTTAATAAATTATTACACATATAACATGGAATTTTAATGCTCTAAAATAACTTTACTTTCCTAATTTATTTACCCACCTCTTGTATGTAACACAACTCAATATATTTTTCATATTTAATTTTTAAAATAATTTGTAAGAAAACACCAATTATAGCCAGACGACACGACATACTTTACAAAGCGTATCTCTTTTTGGTACTAATTGCATTTGTAGTTTCGGTCACCGTAGCCGGATAGATTCGAATCTCCGTGCATGAAATAATACAATCATAAAAAAAAAGTTTTCTCTAATAGCGGTCGCCCCTCGGCAGGCTGTCGCAAACCTTCGAGTGTATTTCCGCCATGAAATCCATCCTCAACAAAAAAAAACATTTTCCGTTAGGAGTCGGCTTAAAGTTGTAGGCCCCTCCATTTGCGGATGGAACAACATCAAGTCGGACGCCACAAATAGGAACTCGGGCAAACGCCTAACAGAAGCTTTCACGCTAATTATTTATTTAAATTTTTTAATTTCTGTCAGAAAGAGTTGAGGACCAATCAATATCTAATTGTCACGATGCACGATTCGGTGTGAACTAATTAATGCCCAACTCTACGCCATGGAGACTAATTCGCATATACTCCTTTAAAAAGCAGTCACTCAACTTCCTTTGCTGGATGTCCATAAACACAAGCGTAGGCTTGCAAGTAAACTCATAAAGCATAAAGTATTATAGTAGGTAACATATTTCTCCGCCACGTTGAGGGTCGTTAGTTGCTTTGAAGCTGTGCAAAATTCTATGAACGTATTTTAAGTGCAAAGCATATGGTCGTAAGCATGCCTTTACATGGTATACCCAATTTGGCTTCCGGCTTTTCTATTGTTCGGAAATGCTACTGCCATAAATGGCTTTCGTCAACAGAAGCATGCAAAAAGGAGATTTTTTTCGTCAACTTGGCATACAAAGTGATTTAAATTTTGGTCAGAAGCATTTTAAGGGGATTTTTATATGTGAAAAGTTTTACTAGGGATTTTCTTTCACATTTAATGCCACTAAATTTTTTTCTGCGGGTAATGGGGTAGAAATGAAAAATAAAAGCTGTAGCCGCACAAGCTCCATGCGGAAACATTGCTTAACAACAGTAAACTTTTGCTGGTTTTAAAGAGCATTCTCAGCGTTGTCCTAAAATTATGTCTTCCATTTTTTGATGACTAAGTCTTTAATAATGGTCTAGTAATATTATGTGAAACATTTTTCGTAGTTAAGTCAACAGCTTGGTTTCTATCAACGTACTTCAGGCAAAAAATGAGTTCCCAGCAAGGAGTGTTGTATAGAAAATACTTGGGCTAGAAATTGTGTGGTAGAAATTGTGTTTTGCGCAGCTTTCTCTTCGGGTACCTAATAATAGTTGATGACTCACTTAGCTATGCGCACCTTAATATTAACTATTCTGGTGGGAGTTCTTACAGGGCCAATATGAAAACATTAAATGATTTCAACATGGGACGGCCTTAAAAAAGTGTTATGAATAGAAAATAGCATCAATATATTATCACAGGCATCGGCTTCCAGAAATACCACCTTTTGTAGCGAAATCGAAGCGTTAGGTAATACAACGGAATTGTGCCAGTGTCCCAAGAAATGGTAGCTTTTCTTATCTTGGTTTCCGGTCATAGGAATATCAAATGAAAAAAATCTTTGAAGAAATTTTAGCGGTATCACTGAGATGTGCGCTACATTTGATACTAAGCAAAATTAAAATGCATTTTATTGAACTAACAAAAAGGAAGATGAGAAAAGTTTCGAACTTTGTACAAAATTTTAAAAAATTCACCAAATTTTCATCAAAATTTCAAACTTTTTAGTTAGAGTTTCCAGAAAAATTCGGATATTCAGTTTTATTGATCATTTAATTTTCGTAATAAAGTGCAAGTTTCAAGTAAATCTTTGAACTTAAACTGATTTTTGACAATTTTTTTCGAACGCGGTTTTGTGCATTTTCTACATTTAACACTTACTCCATTTTTTTCATATGGAAGAAAACTCTCAGCACCGTCAGCAGAAAAAAATGTCAAAAAAAGAAACGCAATTTTGACCCACTTGAGACTTGCACTTTATAATACCAAAACTCAATGATCTATAAAATTGTATAACCGGAAGTTTTTAGAAATTCTAAATAGAAAGTTTGAAATTTGTATGAAAATTTGCCGAGTTCTTACAAATTGTATACAAGGTTCAAAACTTTGCCTTATACTCGTATGATAGTTGTTGTAATATGAACATTGGTTTTATAAAAAAAATAATTGAAATTACAAAATAACTTTTTTTTTAATACAGGGTTGCACATATTCGACGGATTTCGATGACTCTTTAGGCCCATTCCAATTGACGAGGCTTGTCCGCAGACAACAATCTTTGCGTCAATTGAATCTTATACGGAAATAAATGCAAATCAATGCGGATAATTCGTTGTAAAGTGGTCCGAGCAATGCCCAACTGCATTATTTAATTTTTTATACGCACGTTGAGTTTTCACAATTGACTTCTTTTGTTGAATGTAAATTTCAACAATTTGGGAGCGCTCGCGTGGCGTGTACTGTTCCATGGTAAAAATCTGCTTGGACTGACGCTTCCAACGCGGTATGTCATTAAACGATCTGACGTCTCTGTCAAAAGATACAGGGTTGCCAGAGCAGTATAATTTTGCTAACATAAAGGAAATTTTGTGAAGAGATCATGCAAGATCATGTGATTTGATTCGATGGAGTAGTTGGGTTAGGCCTGAGGTGTTGAGGAGTTTGTTAGCTTCCTCATTCACGTGCCATTGAAGCCTGAGGGAGTGACTTTCTGCTTGTTTTTTAATTTCTTCAGCGACTGTAGGGATCTTGAGTTCACAATAAATATCTTTATTGCGAACGAACCAAGGTGAGTTGAGAATATCTCGAAGTATTTTATTCTGGAGTCGTTGAAGTATATTTATATTAGTTTGACTGGCGCAACCCCATAATTGCGCGTCATAGGATCACACAAGCTTTATAATTTGTTTATATATAGATATTTTGTTACATATGGATAGCTTTGATTTTGTCCAATTAGCCATTTCATTTTTATTATCTTCAGATGGATTTCATGCCGTTTAAGTTTTACATGCTCCTTTTATCGAAGCTTAGCATCGAGCGTTATGTCAAGGTATTTTGCAGTGTTTGCATGTGGTTTTGTGGCACCTCGCAGTATTATTGGATACTGATTCACTTTTTTGTTGGTGAAGTTTACATGAACAAGTCTTCTTCCATTCTTCAATAGCGTTTGTTGCAATTCGAAGTTTGGTTGTAGCTTCTTCGGCACTTTTTCCAATTGCTAAGATGGCAGTGTCATCGGCAAAAGTGGCGATCAAGCTATTCGGGGGTATCGGCAAGTCTCTGGAATAAGGACTAAGAGCGTACCAACTGTGGTTCCTTGCGGGACACCAGCATTTATTCAAGGTTAGAGTATCCGTTTCCTTGTTTAGCGCGAAAGTAGCGTGCGGTCAAATACGACTTTAGGAGGGCGCAAAAATCATTTGGAAGGCAGGTATTTTAGATTTTTTTTAGTTTAATATTTAAACCGACATGCCAAACCTTATCGAAAGCTTGTCCGACGTCCAGGAATTCTGCTGAACACACGTTATTCTATTCAAAAGAGTTTTCGATTTCAGCTGTGATTGTGTGCACCTGATCGGTGGTTGAGTGCTTGCTGCGAAAGCCAAATTGATGCGAAGTAACCAGTTTTTAGAGTCGATAATTGGCGTCAACCGATTGAGGATGAGCTTTTCAAATAGCTTACCAATTGGAGGCAGCAACGAGATTGGTCGGTATGAGGAAACAAGATGTAAATCTTTTCCCGATTTTGGATTCATTTTCATTTGTAAAACTTTCCAGAGGGCTGGAACGCACGTGTGATGAATTGAATGATTAAATAACTCAACTAACTCGCATTGGGTAACTTTTTTGATACCTCAGCTGTAATTAAACCGGGCGCTTTTTTATCTCTTATTTGTTTTATTTCGCTTTTAAGTTCTTTTATGGTAATGAATGAGATAGGGGTGTTTTCGTTCACAGTAAGAGTATACAAATTGTCACATTGAGTTTTGTTGGGTTGGAAGGTTTCTGTTAAGGCAAAAGCTATTGCCTTGTCTTTGTCACTTTTTGCCCATGTAACAGGTGGCGCAAAAGTAACCTTGCCATGTTTCTTGGCTGTAATTTAAAAAAAAAAAATGAAAAACTTTGATTCTTCTTGTGGATTATTTTTATTTGGTCTTTTAATTTTTTTTACATCAAGTCGAGAATATGATGCCATGTAAATGGCCGCCGCCACAGTTGATTGCCATTTGAGGCCTTTTTGTGGCATTTTCTATCACTTTGACCAAAACTTCCGGCGATAGGTCCTTACATTCTTGACGGATATTGTCTTTAAGAGCTTTCTTTTGTTTGTGATGAAGTGCTTAATTTCTCTGGAGCAGTTAGCTAAAGTTGTATTCCTTTTGAAATGGGGTGTACTCATCCAGGCGGGTTTCTAAATTTCTTGGGCAAGCCTTTGAACTTCTTCTTCTAATTGATCTTGGATGGTTACTAAAATATAATTTTGTTGAATATTTTGAAGAAGTTTTGTAAAGGATTTCCAGTCAGTATTTTCATTATGGAGCGTCGGATTACTTTCTTTCTCGATTATTGTTTCACTGATAGTTAAAAATATTGGAGAACGATCAGAATTGAGATCACAACCTTCGGCTATTTGAATAAAATTCGTTGACAGTTTTTTTACAATGAGAAAGTCGATCAAATCTGGAGTTTTATTGACATCAGTTGGCCAATATGTTGCTTTCGCCATTGAAATGAAGTCACATCCAGTTTATTTTGCTGCTTTGTACAACTCACGCCCTTTCACTGTGATTAAACGTGACCCCCAATAAATATTTTTTGCGTTAAAATCTCCACCAATTCGAACTTAAATGTGTGCATGTTGATGAATTTCTTGAATTCGTCTGAGGATATATTGTATCTGGGTGGGTAATATATAGCAGTAATTGAAATTGTCGGTTTTTTGTTTTAATTATTATAATTGTGGTTTGGAATATTTCTGTACTTAAATGGAAATCTTCGTATTGCTCAATGTTTTTCTAAATTATTATGACACTACCACCCCTTGGACAGTTGCTTGGGTGTGTAATGTGGTAGACATTACAGTGCTTGAATTCAATGTGCGATTGTTTGGTAAAGTGCGTTTCAGAAATAAGACAGACGTCAATATTTTCTAATTCTAATAAAATTTGTAATACATTTTTTGTGATTTTTTAATCCATTCGCATTACATACCATAACTCTTAGCATATCAGTCATATAGTTATCTGTGGACTTTATTTGTTTTTCGATTTCAATTAACCGTTTTTGGAGGCTTTTGTTGAAGTCTTCTTGAATAAAATAAATGAATAAATAAATAATCAAAACTTATGTGGTGTGAACTTTACGAGTATTTTGTGGCTGACGTTATATATGTATTTCCTTGAACCCCTGTTGAAGCATAGGGCGTCATGGTTAACCGAGGGGTGCCTTTTATTTGGCAGGATTTGGCAACCCTGGTATTGCAATTTGGCAACTGACAGCTGTATCGCAAAGTTTGACATTTTTTGGCTTTTACGTACTCAGAACGTTTTGAAATACCAGCGCTATTTGTGTTGTTTACAGTAACTTAAAATATTCATCTCGGTCCAAAAATGGAATTAAATCGTGAACATTTTCGTGCGATTATTTTTTACAACTTTCGACGTGGATTAACTCAGCAACATTGCATGGATGAACTTAATTCATTTTTCGGCGATGAAGCTCCATCAAGGACCAGTGTTTATCGATGGTATGGTGAATTCAATCGTGGTCGTAGTTCACTCCAAGACGAATTTCGTGAAGGTCGTCCAAAATCAGTTGTTGTTCCGAAAACCATTGATGCTGTGCGCGAACTGATATTGCAGGATCATCATGTGACCTATCGTGAGATTGAGACAATCTTAGGCATTAGTGCGGCCAGCCTACATTCAATATTGCATAAACATTTGATTGCCGAAAAAATTTGTTCGCGTTGGATCCCACACAATTTGTCAATCGCTCAAAAAAAGGCTCGTGTCGATTGGTCGAAGGAAATGCTCAAAAAATAAGATCGCGGGGCTTCGAAATACGTCTATGACATCGTGACAGGTGATGAATCATGGATTTACGCGTATGAGCCTGAAAGTAAACAGCAGTTGACTGTATGGGTGTTTCAAGATGAGCCAAATCAAACAAAAGTTGTTCGCGCACGAAGCACTTCCAAGCAAATGGTCGCCTGTTTTTTCGGAAAAACTGGACATGTCGCAACCGTACCACTAGAACAATGCAGAACAGTAAATTCTGAGTGGTACACAACCATTTGTTTGCCAGTTGTCTTCCAAGAAATTAGGAAAACCAATCGCCAAAGACGGATCACTCTTCACCAGGACAATGCGAGCTCTCACACATCGGCTCAAACAACTGCATTTTTTAGCACCCAAAACATCGAATTAATTGGGTCATCCGCCGTATAGTCCTGACTTGGCACCGAATGACTTCTTTTTATTCCCGTACGTAAAAAACAAACATTTTTCGACACCTGGAGAAGCGGTTGCGGCATTCAGAATGCATGTTTTGGAGGTACCTCATTCAGAGTGGCAAAAGTGCTTCGACAATTGGTTCAAACGTATGCGAAAGTGTATAGAACTTCATGGAGAATATTTTGAAAAAGAATAAAGTGATTTTCGATGATTAAAATTTGTTTTTGTTCTCTAATCCCGACATATAAAAGGCACCCCTCGTAACAGGTGAGCTGAATACTCAGAGCTTTTTCTGGTACAATTGTGTCTAGGAGTGCAATATTGATCCCGAAATTTCGGAATACTTTTAAAGGAGCCCCGGGATCCCGCAACTCGTGCGGAGATAAATTTTGTGGCACAACTTTTTTAATATACAATAACTGAGAACATTTATTAATGTCATGAAATAAAATTTTTTTAAATTTAAGATAAACTAATTTAAAGGCCACATATCCATTAATATCGACCAATTTTAAAGTAATTCCTTTTTTTAATTTTATCTAAAAAACCATGAGCAGCTACAAATAATATACGGTACTTTTGAAGGCAATAGTTAAAACACAAAAAGTTGAAAAAAATTAACAAAACCAAAATCTCACAACATCATACAGAGCCAAATTTTTATAAAAAGTCAAGTTTTTTATTTATTATAGTAAAACAAACTACAATTATGAATAATTATACTACATGGGAAATTTGACAGCACGAGTTAACAAATCATTTAAAGTTGATTCTCCTAATCTTGACTTGTAACTTTTTTATACAAAAAACAGAGCTTTAAGCTCAATATTTCAAAAGTTTGAGGATCGCGAGATTTTCGGACATTGGAAAAACACCATGATCGCAAGATTAGAATCCTTACAGTACCATAATCTAAGGTGTGCCCATCACATCGGGTTATAAGGAATAATAATAATTGGCGCTTGCACCCTCTGTTGGGTGTTTGGCTGAGTTCCTCCTCACATTCAGCGAAAAAATGGAGCAACCTACAGTTTTATGCCGCCTTCACACGGCAGATGGTGTCCTATGAGGAGCTTTTTCATGACAGAAATGCACTCGGAGGTCTTTATAACATTTGGTGTTTCAAGCTCGGGGTTATACTCAACGATAATTTAAAGGTGACGCTACCCCTCAAAAATATTTACTTGCTGGCTTGTGATTTATGGTAAGTCTCTGCTTTTCAAGGCAGAGGTAAGAACAGAGAAAATTCTTTGCATTTGTCCGGAGGAGGCAGCAGAAAACATCATTTTGCTTATGGAATCAATTCGGTATCCAATGCAATAGAAAAACGTGATTCTAATAATTCCATGCTAACGATAAGGACGTCAAAGTTGAATTAGCCTAAACGAAAGTTTCGATAAAGTCATGAAAATCTAGGAATTGACTGGCACATAAGCACTCGCTCTATTGGCCAATAACGGAAGATTAGCCAAAAAAAGCACTTGACCTAAATCGGATAGTCCTCAGTAAGTTAATTTCATCGTCGAAATAGATCCAAATAATGTTCAGACCTTTTCACTTCCTTTGCTTAAATAGTCAAAATGATGTGACTAATAAGACTATTGTAGAACCTAAGTATTATTTATGAGAAATTGAGTAAAATGGAACTTACATGCTCTAGTTTATTCATGAGCACACACTTGGCAGGCAGTGGAACCAGCCAGGGCTTAACCTCTTTTGTTCACATGCCACCATAGAACCAGCTAACTTTTCAGTGTTACAAAATAGTTGAATGTGAAGATTTTTGTGGAACTGCATAGTCGCCCCGTACCTGCGGAAATAATTTAATATAATTTACCTCCTTTATACATGTAAATCTCAACTGATTTCTGATTAAACTCGTATGTTGAACATGTAAACGGATTGCAGAGAAATTTTTTCGCATTCACCTTGTGATACGATTTTACAAAGTCATTCAAACTTTGCTTGTGCGCCAAAAATAATTATTCTACTTCTTAAGCACCTACCACATAATTTACAATTCAATACCATTTAAACCGTTACTTGCAACATGTGCTGGCTTATATTATTTATTTACACATTCATACATTCATATGTATGTATGTATAAATGGCTTCTTCAGATTACTTGAGCGGCTGAGTCTCCTTTGGCTTGCCACCACATTTCGCCACTTTGGTACACCGCAAGCATAGCCTTGTAAAGTCAACGCTTCAGTCGAAAACTTTGGTAAAATGTTAAGTGTGTTGTTGTAGATGCAGTTGTTGGCAAATATGCAAAAGTTTTGTTGGCAAATTTCTGACGCCAGCCCAACCAGCGCTTACGGCTCCTGTCAAAGTTGTTTGCAAAGGCTTACTCGTATAAGTAGTTGTATTGGAGTATGCGTAAGCTATTAACGTACGTATTACGTACTTGTATATACTCGTACATTTGAAAAGTTTCGTTATGCGCGATTAATCTTACAGGTTGTTGCAAGGCGTGAATAAATACCGTTTTCTGCATGTCAACTGTAATTTTAGGCCAAGTATGACGACTTGTTTATTACAAAATATAAGTTGTTGCAGCAGCTCGAGTGTTTGGTGTATTTATAATTAATTTCCGTCAGTTCAAAGTTTGTGAAGCTTGAAAGCATAAGTGTGAACACTTAAAGGTCATTGTTTGTAGATTTATACCCCTTTTTTGTGGTTTGCATAACATAAAACGGGAAGTAATACAAAAATACATTTTCTGTTCAATTTCTGTTTTCAATTAATTCGTGCTTATGACTCGTTGAATATTTTTTGTTTGTGTTCAAATGTTTCAACTGATTTTACTGACAATTTTACTCAACACATAATTTTTGCAACACATTATTTTAGCAAACAAAAAAAAAAACAAAAATATTACAAAAAAAAAAGAGTTTGTATATCTTTGTAAACTCATTTTTGAGTTAGAAAAGTATTAGAATTCTGATTTCCAACCTTAACAATAGTCAGAAAAGACTGTACTCCCTTTCTTATATAGACAAGCCAGTGTGAGTTCAATTTAGGAGACCCATTGGAGTCTTAAATATCAAATCATGCTCAGCCTGTATATAAGTAGAATACTAATATTCTAAAATAGATGTGTAATCAGTAATTATATTTTTATTTTTTTTTATGAAAAAGGGACAAAATCATTTCATTACTAATAGGAAGAAAAATGTAAAAACTAAAACAAATTATAGTTAGACAAATAAGAAGATTCTTTGAAAATTTTATATAACATAATTAATATAAATAAAAAAAATTGAAATACTATATCAGTCACTCACTCCTTATTTGATACATATACAGACGAAAAATGGAAAAACAGTGTAATCAGACTTCTCATTTATTTTACTTTATTTAATTTCTCAACATAAAATACAAAAAAATTGTCCACTCATTTCATTGTAATGAAAAAGAAAACAATATATGGAAAATGGCTCAAGTTTTAACAAACGAAATTGTACTTTTAGTATGCGCGGGTTTGTAGAGTGAGTTTGAGTAAAGAAATATTAAATTTTATGTAGGCTTGATTTTTTAACCATGGGATAGAGTACTTAACTGTGGTAAATAAGGGACAACCTCTTCAAAGTTAACTGAAACGGCCAGAAAGGTTTGAGGATTCGAAGAGTACAGAAGGAAGCAATTTAAATGAATACAGAATAGCCCGTAATAAATCTTTGGTGAATGCGAAGTATAGAAGCAAGTGATTGCAGTTTGCGCGTGACCATCTAAATAAGACTTTACCATTTTGGAGGGCCGTAATTTTTGCAGACGAGGTAAAAATAAACTCATTTGAACCAGATGGCTTACCTTTTATACGGCGCGAGGCTGATACAAAGCTGAAACCCCAAAATTTGCAAGTTTCTGTAAAACATGGCGGTGGCAACGTTATGATTTGGCCATGTATGTCGTCAAATGGAGTTGGAAATTTGACCTTTATTGAAGAAACAATGGACGTATATGTTTATTTAAAACTTCTCCAAGAAAATTTAGCGCAAGCTTACTTAGCAAGTCACTAATAATACAAACCTAGTAAATATATAAAGGTCCCCATATTGTTGAAACTCCTGCAAAATCACCGGATTTGAGCGTCAATGAAAATTTGTGGTCAGTTTTGAAGGGAAATATAAGAAAATATGGCATCCATAATAAATCTGATTTTAAAAAGGCGATATTTGAAGAATGAAACCAAATGAGTCCAGAATACAAAGAAAAATTGGTTGACTCCTTGCAACGTAGACTTTAAGCCGTAATTGATAATAAAATAAAACCAAATAAATGAAATATCTGCACACTATTTTTTTCCATTTTCGCGAAATATTATATTATGAATTATAGAACACTTTACAAAAAATCGTATGTGTATCAAATAAGGTGTGAGTGACTGTATAATATCGATGTGGGAGAAACATTTTACAGCAGAGCTTGTTCGATGATAATGTATAAACTCAACTTAAATGCTTAAGCTGCTACTGTTACAGAGAACTCAATCATGAATGACGAATGAGTGGGTGGGTATCAGTAATAAACAACATTAGAAAACGTTTGAGTAAAGTGAGAGTCTTCCAAAAGTAGTTGAAAGAGTGAACGCACAAAATGTTAGTGCTCAAGTAAATAAGACTGTAGTTTACACAACTATAAGCATGGGTAAGATTATAATGCAACTGTGTAAGTTGAATAGTCCCTCGCTGCCGTCCTTATACAATCCCAATTTAAACTTCCGCGAGAAGAGAATAACTAGAAGACTGCACAAGGCTGGCTGCTGGAATCTAACTAACTTTATTGATAATTATATTTTACTCTTAATCTTAGGAATACAAAAGTTTTTAAATGTACTGGCTTAATACTGCAACGGTAACGGCAATGGCAGCTGTAGTTGTTGTTGTTGTTACTTCCGGAACAAAAGATACATACATATATTTCCGACCAGCTTTTTTATTATGGTTGTTATTGTTCCAGCTTCAGCTGGAATGACAGCCGCAGCTAAAGCTGTTATTATTTCGGGAATTTAATCCTTATCATATTTTTGTTTAGTCCGGAGAACGCTAGCAGTTGAGCCTCAAAACTGCAAGCGTTGCGGACCATCAATAACTGCTTCTAGTGGAAATGCGGTTGGCGGGGAGTCATGTGTTAACTTATATAATATGTCCCCAGTGGCTAGATAAAGGGTCAAATTTATAATCAGAAATATGCGTTATAAACCAGATCTTTTGTTAACATTTAAGATTCTTAGAATCCATTTCATTTTGAAATTTCCTTCCGTGTGCTTCTATGAAAACGAAAATGCTAAAAAATGATTACCATTTAGTAACTAAGATTTGACAACAAGCTCCTTTAAATAAAGTCAGAGTTTTTTTAAGTTCTTGCGGCGGAAGGCAACTTATCAATCAAAATCTTCAAAAATATTTTTAATGCATAAAGTGAGTTTGCAGCTGAGTTTCGTATTTTATTGTCTACAATATAACGTGCTTGCTTTTCCCGTATCATATAATCAACCTTATTATACAATATTGATATAAATATTTACGTTTCTTCAGCATCGGTATTAAAATTCCTTCTGTTCAGTATTAAAATTATTGTTGTCCACCATATCATTTGAAGGAAAATATACACTTTTCGCGCTGGGGCGCTCTCTTTTTAAAAATTTTGATATCACCCTGGGAACAGTTCGCTCACTTTTCTTCACACGATCGTTGAAATGTGTCAGAATTTCAGGATTTTGAGCTGCAAAGTGACCACGAAAGTAAAACTGATTAAAAAGATCATGAAAACAGCTTATCATCAACTTATCCAGGTTAAGGTCGTCAATATGCTTATGTTATGGCGAATGTCATGGGGAAGTGAAGTAGTTTCGTTGAGAAAATGTGTGATGTGTATTATCTATATTTTTTTATAATAATGTATTTATTTTATGTTAGTTTGCTAGTGTACCAAGCACGCCTTTTATATTGAACTCAATTTTGTGTACTTTATACGAAAACACATTTTTTATTGATTTAAAATTACTTGCTTTGTTGTTTTTTTAGCTCTCATTCCAAATACAAGATCATGGCAACTTGCATTTGTTATTTTAGTTATAGAAAATAATGAAGATAAAACCAAAATATTGCCGAAAACTGGAAATCTATGGTTTTTAATGACTCCAGTTAAATTCTGACGTATTGTTTACTCGGCAGCGAGTATTCCTGCTCATAAGCACCTAGCGAGTGTCGCCGGTTTTAGTAGAGTTTTGAGCTTTGGTGTATTAAGCGACTTATATTCTAATCTTGTGGGTAGGGACTGGTGTGCTTTTTTTAAAAGAGTAAATAAATAATTGTTTTTGAAGTGAAACTTCTTAGGCGTCGATGGACGAGTGAGAATGGAGAGTAAAATTTCAAGGCCGTGCAACGTTTTTGGGCATTTTCGTTCCGCGAGAGAGAAAAAAGATATAACGTAGAGGAAAAGGAGAGAGGGAGCGATATCTTAAATGTATCTTAGATACACTTTAGGCTAGTTTTTCTGAGTTTTCCTTGTGGTTGCTAATTTCTAGTGAGAAATAACACTGCCTACTTTTTGGCGCTTGTTTGTTGGTGCAAGCTTGTAGGAAATATATTTTTGGTGCCTATTTTTTGGCGTTATATTTCCTTGGAGCCTACTGTTTGGCTCGTTTTTGGCCCCAACTTTTTTGGCGTTTTTTGTTTTTGGTGCTTGCTTTTTGGCGCTTATTTCCGTTTCTTGGCTAGTGCTTGTCCGTACTATAAAGTGCTATCCATTCCGGCGTCGGATTTATTGGAACTGCCCTGCGCTATTTGTGATAAACGCTCGGAGTAGTGCGCGTTGTTGCCACGGTTTGTGTCCGGGGTTTACCTACACCGGTCGAACCTTCTTTGTTCTTTGTAAATTTTGTCTGTTTGTATTCTCTGCAAATGTTGTGAGTTTATTTAGATATATATTCGTTCTCTCTCTCTCCTCCTCTTCCTCTCTCGGGTCTCTTCCTTTTTCTTTGTCTGCCTTGAAGATGTCACTTCTGTTATGTGTACTACGCTACACGCACATGTTTTTTCCACCGAAATGTTTTCAGTAAAAAAAAAAAGATTTTTTCAGTCATATAAATGGGTTTAAGTTATATATTTGACTGAAAAAAAATAATAATAAATATAAAATAAAAATGAATATTTGTATGGTATATTTTAATCAGTTATATACGTCTGTTATGAGTATTTTTTGCTATTTCCCATAAAGGGAGGAAAAAAGGTCCATTTATTGAAAAGCTTCAGATGTTTCACAAAAATGTTATGTTTTACACGTAACCGCTGTACTCAAAAATCTCAACTAAACTCTCACAGTTAAAAATGGCTTAGTTGAGATTTTTTTAAATTTTATAATTTGTATATATGTTGTTTTTTTGTTGCAAATACTAACTACTCTAGTTACAATATATAAAAAGAAATTTTATGTTCCACAGTGAACCATACTCAAAAAATGTTGAATGAGTGTGGGCGTATCAAACTTTTGACATCAACGTCTACAAAGTGCGCCTACATTTGCCACTGCACGAATCAGTTTTCAAACTTTTCCAATGTTATTTTAAGAACTCCCTCAAACAATTCGTGGTTTATTCACATGCGTCTGAAAAGCACCTCCCAAAAGATTTTCCTAATAATACAACATAAAAATCACCTTCGTTATCATAGCGCAATCCACCATAACCATAAACCATTTTAACGTCAAATAAAGAAAAACTTTTTCCGCACCAATGCAAATTGCAAGTAAACTGAAAACAAAACTTTACACGAAACTCGTATATACACATATGAAAACTTGGGTAAGGTTACAAAAGCTTTCATCTAATAAATTTTCGAGTAAAAGTTTAATGAACCGCATCTAAAAAGTACCTTAAAGTGCAAAAAGAGAAGGGAGGCATGTAAGTAGATACAATACAAGTACATAGGTAGTACCGTAATATTTGGCGATATTTGTTGGTGATTGATTGAATTTGAAATTTATAAACATTAAGGCAAGCGCACTAAAGCGCAACAGGAGCACAAGCTCAATCGGCTACTTAATCATCATTCAACTCTCATGGAATTAAGGGAGTTGGTTGAGAATCTTAACAAAGCATAAAAGTTGGCATCGTTAGGGTAGCTGAGTGCATAAATCATAAATAAAAGAAAAAGTGTTAAAGAAAATTGCGTAACAGTACTAAAATGGAACAATGAAAATAAGACCCCTCTACGCTGATTTGGGAGAGTGAAATTAACCAGTTGTACTGAAGGGTAATTTTTTAAGAACTATAGGAAAGGTTTTCGAAAAAAACACAGGTTAACTTCAGAAAAAATTTTATTTAAATCGATAGTACAGTCCATATAATTTAATGTTTGAAGATTGTTTCATGCAAATGTTGACCGCGACAGCACTTCAAATGGTCCATCCGCTTCGTCCAATTTTGGCATACTCTTTCCAATGTTTCGGCCGGTGTCTCACATATAAATGCTTAAATGTTGTCTTCCAATGCGTTAATTGAAGCAGGCTTGTCTGAATAGACATGAGTTTTAACATAGCTCAACAAAAAATAATCTAAAGGCGTTATATCGCACGATCTGGGTGGCCAATTGGCAGGTCCCGAACGTGAAATAAAATGTTCACCGAACTCGCCTCTCTACAAGTCCATTGTTACGCGTGCTGTGTGGCATGTGGCACCGTCTTGCTGAAACCACATGTCATGCAAGTCAAGCTCTTGCAATTTGGGCAAAAAAAGTTGGATATCATTTGACGGTAGCGCTCACCATTCACAGTTACCTTACGATTCGCAGCATCTTTGAAGAAGTACGGTCCAATGATACCTCCAGCCCATAAATCGCACCAAACTGTGACCTTTTCTGGATACATTTTTAGCTCTTGCAATTTTTCTGGCTGATCTTCACTCTAAAATCGACAACTCTGCTTATTTACGTTCCCATTGATCCCAAAATGAGCTTCGTCGCTGAACACAATTTTTCGACTTTAAACAGAACACGCATTTTTATAACAAAATTCAATGATTTGCAAGCGTTGTTCGTTTGTAAGACGATTCATGGTTAAATTATAGACCAAACTGAAGATGTTTGACAGTGAAACAAAACACGAAACATGCGTCAGCTGTTTAAACCAACAGTTTAAAAAGATAATAGCTAAGAAATCAGGTGGCGCTAATCGTACGCTAATCATATTTGACTCTTGTGAACTGACAGCTGCAGTATACAAACAGATAAGAAATGGAGCGCATAAAGGCCAAAAAGCCAAAACAAAGAGTTACATTATTCATTCTACGGCCATTGTGGCCGCCCTAGCCGAATGGGTTGGTGCGTGACTACCCTTCGGAGTTCGGAGAGCACGTAGGTTCGAGCCTCGGTGAAACATCAGAATGAAGAAAATGTTTTTTCTAATAGCGGTCGTCCCTCGGCAGGTAATGACAAACCTCCGAATGTATTTCTGCCATGAAAAAGCCCCATAAAAAGTAACTGCCGTTCGGAGTGTGCTTAAAACTGTACGGCCCTCCATTTGTCGAAAAACATCAATACGCACGCCACAAATAGGAGGGGGAGCTCGGCCAAACAAGCAGGAAGGCTGTACGTGCCAATTATATATACATATATATATATACAGGGCCCGCCATCTATCGTTACGGATTTGAACTAGGTATTATTTGAAGAATGGTAACACTTAGCTGTCCCCTGATTTGACAGAAAATTAGTTTTATTCTTCCGCTGAACGAAAATGGTTGTGTATACGCTCAAAGAACGCTGGGAAATATTGCGACATTACTTTGAAAATCATGGTAATGTTGCAGAATGTGTACGAAAATCACGTACGGCAATGGGAAGAAGAAAAGCACCGAATGAAGCGTATGAGCGTTACTTTGCGAAAAAAGTAAGAGAAACTGGGTTGCTTATTGACAAACCAACGCGTGACCGACCAAAAACCGTGCGTACACCCGAAAATATTGCTGCTGTGGCCGAGAGTGTTCGTGAATCACCAGGAACATCAGTTCACCGTCGTTCTCAACAATTGGACATTTCGGAGACATCATTGAGACGAATTTTGCGTAAAGACCTTGGTATGACGCCATACAAAGTCCAAATTGGTCCAGTTGTGTTCCATCATTAACCGGAAGGATTGTACTTCAAAATAAAAAAAACCATTTGGAAAAATATTGAGTAGTTTCTTTTTTATAGCATTTTTAATTCCGTAAAGTTATATGGCGGACCCTTAATATATATATAAGTGACATTATGTCTCTACAACAATTCCTTAAAACATTGTTATTCTCTCTAACTGTATATAGCATAATTTCAATTACTACTTTAGAGTAAGTTCTTAGCTTTTAAGTTCTTCATCAGACACTCTTGTTTCTTATTTCAAACCACTTACACGTCTGTGAACACCATTCTGAATAAAATTATAAACCTTTAAATTGTGGCTTATGTTATTTATATATATATAATATCACAAGGGATTCGGCAGCCGAATTTTGCACAATTACTTCATATGTATTCGCACCCTCTTCCGTTCAGTCGTTATTCAGACGGCACCGAAGTGACTTTGTGTTGGGTTTTTTTCATATATTACCAACAGAATCTCAGTCTTTTAGTAACCGCATCCGCTGCTACTTCAGCACATCATCTGATTCTGTCAAATTCGCTCAAAGCCGAATAACGGTCTTTTATTGAGCACACCTTCTCAATTTTTCCCCCATTGAGGGAAAACATTTGGAATTTGTTTACTTCTTACTATAGAAGTGCACCATATAGCGCATCACATCACTATTTCAATATTTATTTATTTTAAGAAGTTTTTGAAACATAACTCCAAACTGTCTACTAAATCTTACGTCCAACTAAACCAAAATATAAAGTTTTATAGTACATACATAAAATTATTTCTTTGAAGCTTAGAAATCTAGTAAGTTAGAATTCGAGACCTCATTAAAATCACGAATTTGCACGTTCACTAGAAGCACTCATTTTAATTTATTTAGATGGAAAGGAAGAGGGTGTAAAAAAATGTACCCTTTTCACTCGAGCAGCGCCTATACGGCACCCGACCGATTTCTAGTATGAACTCGAGCGATTTAAAGTCTTAAATCGAGTGACGCTGCCATGGTACCATGGCCTTAACTATGCTAAGCGAAAGCGAAAAAGGAATATCGAGTGCAAGGCATTACTTTGAAGCAAAAATCGGCAGTAAATATGCTCCATAACACGTACCCTTGAAAATAAACGAGAGAGCAGGAATCGATCTTTAACTTTGTAATGACTTCAAGTTGATTAATAGCAAACATTCCGTTTGATGAGATAGATCTGAAAGCTTTACTGATCTTAGTATATATTTTAGAGGCACATGTTACGCCTGTTCGAGCCGGTCAATTAAAAATTTGTTATATTACCTCCAAATATTTCCGGTCTATTCCAACTTAGAGCGCGGGGATACAGTAAACAGCAATTTCAGGGTGTACGAGTCTGTGTAATTTGAGTATGTACCCGTACAAAGCCTAAGATAAAATATAATTTTGATAGGATGAAATTAATGGGACTATTAAATGAAAAACGACTATCAAAAATTACACCTGTATTTTGGATTCATTAACAGAATGAAGTATGAAAAACATTAGTCTGTTTGGCAAAAGTGACATGATAGCATTTCTTGATATTTACGGAAAGTCGAGATTTATGACACTACATAACAAATTTGTCTATATCTGTTTGAAACCTACAGGCAATAGAAAAGTAGTGAATGAGAAGCAACTGCTTATGCCAACGCAACGCCTTCCAAATAAAAACGATTTCGCACACTCCAGGAAAACAGAGCGAAGATAAGGTATAATGAAATGTTATGGGAGACTCTGTCCAGACTTTTGGAAAAACCCATGTAAATGCAGTCGACTTTCTCCCCCGTTGAGAGTGCTGTAAATTTTTACTATCAATGGTGTGGAGTAGGAAATAAAGGGTTTTTCAATTGGCGCGGGTCGATTTTGGCGCCCTGTGGCAGCCATTTTGTTTTGGTGACATCTGTCAAATCTTTTGTTTATTATTCAGTTGCTTATGCCAAACCATCATGGCAAGTTACACGATTGAACAGCACGTTCAAATGATAAAACTTTATTATCAAAAGGAGTGTTCATTAACGCAAACGTTGCGCGTATTGCGCCCATTTTTCGGTAGACGTGGTGGCCCTTCAAAGTCGACTCTTCAACGTTTGGTGGCCAAATTTGAGACGTCCGGGTGAGTAAATAATCAGCCAACACCCGTGCGTTCAAGGAACGCAAGATCAGCCGAGAACATTGCCGCGATCCGTGAAAGTGTACAGCAGAACGCGAGGCAGTCTATTCCTCGCCGTGCATAAGAACTTGGCCTTTCGCAGACTTCAACTTGGCGAATTTTGCGTCGGGACTTGGACCTACACCCGTACAAGATCCAACTTACACAGGAGCTCAAAGTTGATGACCATAAACAACGCTGTTTGTTCGCTGACTGGGCTTCGAATCGTTTGGAAGAGAACCCCAGTTTTGGGCGAAAAATCATCTTTAGTGACGAGGCGCATTTTTGGATGAATGGCTGTGTTAACAAACAAAATTGCCGTATATGGGACGACATCAATCCACACGAGGTTCACCAGGTGATAATGCATCCTCAAAAAGTTACCGTTTGGTGTGGATTTTGGGCCGGCGGCGTCATTGGTCCGTACTTTTTTGAAAACGACGTTGGTGAGGCGGTCACCGTCAACAGCGAGCGCTACATAACGATGATAACCAATTTCTTATGGCCCATATTGATCCATATGGACCTAGACGACATGTGGTTCCAGCAGGACGGCGCTACGTACCACACAGCAAATGCCACGATTGACATTCTGCATGAACGATTTGAGGGTAAGGTTATCTCTCGCAGGGGTGATGTGAATTGAACACCAAGGTCATGCGATTTGACCCCGCTAGACTTTTTCCTGTGGGGTTGCTTGAAGTCGCAGGTCTATGCAAATAAACCACAATCGACCGATGCTCTAAAAGTGAACATAACACAGGCCATCGCTCAAATTCAGCCGGATCTACGCGGAAGAGTCATTGAAAATTGGACCACCCGGATCCGTTCCACCGTAAGAAGCCGAGGAGGGCATTTGAATGATGTCATATTCCACACTTAATGGCATATATGCGCCTTTCAAATAAAAAAATAGTTTTGTCAATAACTCACACACAGCTTGTTTTATTCCACTTCAACATCTACCCGCCCTTATTGAAAAACCCTTTAGTTAGCGAAGAATCGTAAATTTAAAACTTTACCAATTATAAAACTTTATTGATTAATATTTTACTGAAGACTTTTGTTATTGGATATACGATTCTTCAACTATAACCAAAAAAATTAGTTGAAGTGCAACAAAAAAAAAATTTTTCAATTATCCTTAAAATCGAATATCTCGTAAACAGTTAAGTTGTTGACATCATGTCATGTGACCACATTAATCAGAAAAGGCCTGTATAATACTATTTTTAATACGTACGAGTATCTAGCGCGACTTGCTCGGTAACCAGGTGTTGATGTTGACACATTTAAATGCAAAATACATTCAGTAACAGAGAATAAAGCGATAAAACGAAATAATATTTTTACCTTTTACAAGCGCTTGAATTGACAAATACAAACATCTATACAAATTTTTATAAAAGTTTGCAAAAAAATCGAGAACCTTCTTTTAATATTCAATTTATAAACTCTTAGCAATGCAATGAGTTGTTTTTGCTCAAAAAATAACAAAAATTATTCCATCGTCATTCACATCTATGCAATTGCAACAATAATAAAAACCTAGATCCTATACATGTGCAGTTACCCGTGAACACACACACACACACCTCTATACTGTACATCGGCAAATGTGCGCATGAAAGAAATCTAAAAATGTGACGATAGAGAACTCACTGACGCGTTCGCATGCAAATGAAAGTGAAAATAAAAAGTAAAGTGCAACAAACTTGCAATAGCAAAGGGCCGCACGAATGCGAGGGTGAACGGTAGCTACATATGCTGCGCTTTTGTATGCAATTACGAGAATGCTGCTATTGTGATGATTGAAATCGCTCACACATTTTGCACCGGTTACATTTGAGCATACGAGTACAGTGTGCCACAAAAGTGTTCCCTTTAACGCAAATTAATCTTTTAATTAAATGTTCTGGCGTTTAGTTCTCAAGCATTGAATTATGGCGCAAAAATTGTTGAAATCGCAGTATTTTTAGCTGCAGGAATATTTAACGATGGCTACCCATTCGTACTCAAAGTAATGAGTGTTCTGAATTTAACAATAGGCTCAGAATGTAAGACCCTCGCAGAGACGTACGATGGCTATCGAGTGAATAGATAGGGGCGGCGTTTACTAAATTCAGCGAGGCCAGAACTGTACAGAAAAAAAAGAATACAGATACTGTGCATCATTTTTTTGAAGAAGAAGTCTTGGTTTAACGTCCTGTCATCGCAGATTAAGCTTGGGTAGCTATAAATTATTAGCTGCTATTATTATCAACTATAAAAATTAACTTCACTTTATAGAAACGAAATTCGTTTTATCAGCGCTGTCGCATATAACTCAACAGGTAATCAAGATATCAACCTAAAATTTTACAAGGATATTCTTTCGTATATTGGCCTTTGCATGTATCTCAAGTTTTATGCTAATTATCACTAAAAATATTATTTTGATTAATTTATGTATAAAACAAAATTGTATTTTTGTTCTTTTTCACTACAAACTTTCATTTTTTTCGTTAAAAATAGGTAAGTGTAAAGCGGAATAACTTAGTTTAATGAAATAATTTTGTCTGGTTGATTTCAATTGATCACAAGGGGCTGTACATTCCCCGGCGCAAATTAAAGGAGCCACGTTTGAGCTGTAGCGCCGCCATTTTGTTCTTTTTTAATTTCAAAAGAATTTTTGTATATTTACTTAAGCATGAATATTAATATGTAATTTATTTTAGGATAATATATATATACATATATATAAAATTGGCGCGTACACCCTTCATGTGTTTGGCCGAGCTCCTCCTCCTATTTGTGTCATGCGTCTTGATGTTCGTTCACAAATGGAAGGACCTACAGTTTCAAGTCGACTTCGAACGGCAGATATTTTTATGAGGAGCTTTTTCGTGGCAGAAATACACTCGGAGGTTTGCAATTGCCTGCCGAGGGGCGACCGCTATTAGAAAAAACTTTTTCTTCATTTTGGTCTTTCACCGAGATTTGAAGCTCCGTTCTCTCTGAATTGCGAATGGTAGTCAGACACCAATCCATTCGGCTACGGCGGATAATAAATATTGCCAATTTTTCACAAAAACTGATGGAAAAACTCGTTGTCTGGAGGAACTTCCCCCTTAAGTCTCTGACTGAAAGAAAAAAATTGAAGAAAAGATGTTTGATTTGGTAAACTGATTCTATAATGTAATGAAATATTTTATAGCTTAAACTCATTCTGTTGAATTTTTTTAAGTAAGATTGAGACACTTTTTTAATATTTAAGTCTTATCAATCAATTTGTAATGCACCAGAAATGTGGATTGTTTGTTCCAGTCTGCGGCTGTACTGCGTCTGCGGGATCTTTCATCGTAGAGAAAGTTTCCAAAACGTCATCGTATAGCAAAAAAATAGTAAAGGAGAAGAACCTTAACAAGCAAAGGTCCTTCTACACTCCCTTGTAGAACCCCAGCAGATAGTATACAATTGCCAGAACTACCTATTTTATTGTGAAAACACAACCATTTATCTATCGCAAAGAGACTTAATCCATCGGAAAAAACTGAGCGCAACCCCTAGAATGCTTACTCAATAATTTATTTCGAATGAGAAGCTTTGTCAGAAGCCTTGGAGAAATCTTAATAAATGTAGTCAACTTGAAACGTTTATGAAAGAGATGTATTCAATATTTGCCAGAACTTGCAAGATTAGTAAAAAACCGATGCTAACGAGGTGAATTTATCCCCTTGTTACAAAATTTAATTTTTCAACTACTTCATGCTACTTTCCGGGCATCTATGAAATCCCCGGAGACAGAAATAAAAAATATAGTTTTTAAACAGCATGGATGAGAATGTTTCATTACGTTTTGGCAATTTTTTTGTCCATATACTCCATTGAAGGAAACAAGGAATTTGGCGCACAAATCAGATTTGATGAGAAGCAACATCAAAGTGCTTTTGATCATTCCATTATTATAAGTATTATTATTATTTATTTTTTCATTATTTGTTATTATAATATTTTATTAAAATGTGTAGTTCAGTTTTTTTATACGACGCACTGTCTCCAAAATTGAATTGCACTTCGTTAGGGTCTACACGGCGTATGATGAAAGTGAGCATTTGCACTGAATGCGTTGTTGGGTGAAAGGGGTGTTTGCGCGGGTTACAGCGCAATTACGCAAATTCCATTCACAATTTGCACATAGTATATAACTTGTTTACATGCAGCTTGTCACTGCACACATAGGCACATACAAAAAGTTTTTCATGCAAGCAAAATGAGCAAAAATGTAAAGGCAGTAAAAACTGATGTGTATGTGACTATGCAACATCTGTGTGGCTGACGATAGCCTTGCCTTATGGCATAATTTGAGTGCACCTATTGTGCATTTAAAAAGGTATTTCTACTTTCATATATGTGTATATACATTTGGGAACAAAGAATTTGGTTGCTATTTACGTTTCAAAAGGTGGCCAGACTCAAATGAAAAAAGAAAATATACTTACAATAGCAATGATGTACAACCATTAAGGAAATGGGTTTTCCTCGTCAACGCACGCCAATAACACTGCAAATTTGTCACAAGTTAAGCGCGTCAAATTATCATTTCTTGAAATGGGTTTTGTTGGTTGGGCTGTTAGTTTCATAGGTTTAGCCTACTTTAAATCTTACTTATGGAGGCTAATCTACGCCTTCTGTCCATTATGATATCTCTCTCAACACTGCGCCAGTTTTTCTGAATGTAAGTGGGAATGTGTCTGCCTATATCTGCGCTCGGTAAAGTTAAACGCATAAAGTGCTCTGGGATCATAAAAAATTTGCATTCAAAGCCCATTAAATTGTGTCATTATTTTCCACTTGTTGCACTTGTGGCTCTTCTAGAGCACTCTGCTTATGTGTATATACGTCTGTGTCTCTGAATGGCCAAGTAAGCATCACTTGAAAAACTAAGCGGATATACTTCTGACTGGATGGGCGAATTGTTATAAGCGTTGGTTTGGTGTCGGAAATTACTTTAATGCGCTTATCTACCAATAGCAGAGATTCTCATTTGGAAAAGTGTTGAGCTGGTTGACTGACTTAATGAACATAATATCCTCCTCAGCCATGCTATTTCAGCGGTTTTAATTTTATACTGCTTGAAATGAGCCAGCGTAGGTGTAATCAAATTATTTCTATATGGGAATATGCTGGTGGAAATCGCATGGATGCTGAGGAGTTGCACGTAGGTATGCAATTAAAATCCAATTAATATAACCAAAGCAGCCACACAAGTGTCTAAGCAGAAATGTCAAAGCATTTAAGCTCGAAAGCGGCACTTGAAAGTCGCATAATCAGTTTAAATTGCATTTGAAATTAAAGATAAAATCAACTTTTACTTAAGATTTTATTTTAGAAATTAAGGTTGTAAGGGAGTTTGTTGAAAATCATTTTCTATCGCGAAAGTATGTAGATAATGTATCTGGTATTGTTGGGTATAATGAGGTCCGCGTCTTGCTTGTTACCGCATGTCGTAGAAGAGTGACTTATGATCTCCCACCTATCTTCGATTCTAGTTAAAAGTGGTCTAAACTTCTATGAATTGATAAGCAGTAAATTAGATTTCAATTATCAGCATCTAAGGCTAACAAGTCAGAGCTCTTGTTAATTGAGGGGCCCTCTGTGGAGGATGAGGTTGATTGAAAGAGAATAGCACGGAATTTAGTCAGCCAACTTCGAATACGAATAGGAATATGAGTACGAATGAGAATGCGAATGCGAATACGAATACGAATACGAATACGAATGTGAATACGAATACGAATACGAATACGAATGCGAATACGAATACGAATACGAATACGAATACGAATACGAATACGAATACGAATACGAATACGAATACGAATACGAATACGAATACGAATACGAATACGAATACGAATACGAATACGAATACGAATATAAAAGCTAATATGGATGCGAATACAAACACCAAGACGAAATTTACGAATATGAAACAAATTGATTTATGTTAATAGAGTTGCGCAAGATATTTCGATATGCGGTGTATTATTTAGTCCTCGAATGAAAAAAAATTTGCTACATAAGTAAATGGTACTATGAGTATAGTAAAGAACTAAACTTAATGGTAACTGACTCAGTTATCAAACCTTTTTGTTGTAAAAATTATCATATCGTATATATTTATGTACATATATTATATACAGCTATGGTCAGACCTTTAGCGCACTTTATATTATACTGATAAATAATGCAGTTACTTCTAAGAGAGTGCAAATTTTCCTAATTTTGTTTTCAGCATGATAAGAGTTATTTATGGGTCTCTTCAAATGCCCAAAAAATAACCGTTATAATTCTTTCGTATTTTTTATTGCTTATTTTTTCTTGAGTTCTGTCTCAATTACGTTGGACAACTATTTAGCGCACTTACACGTGTTTGTCTCTTACATGCGATCGGTTCCGCTAATAACTATTTTTTGTGGTGAATATTTAATTAATAACGTCTATTATTTAAGTTTTTGCTAAAATGGCTAGAGGAAAGTGTTGTTCAGTTGAACAAAGAAAAATAATATGGAGCCTTTACCAAATGGGGACCAATCAAGTGAAGATTTCCAGAATAGTGCATTGTTCAAGAAAAATGGTATACAATGCCATCTGAGATGTCAAGTCGGATGCTATTTTATTAAAACAAAAAAAATTCGTAAAGCTGTGCCACTTAAAAGTTCCCCCCGTGAGGATCAAATAATTGTAAGGAAAAGTCGATCGGATCCTTTTATGTCTTCACGAACGATAGCGGCTGAAGTAACGGCAGAATTAGGCTTAGTTGTGTCCAGTAAGCTCGTGCGAAGGCGTCTGAATGAAAATAAAATATTTAGTCGCATAAGCAGAAAAAAACCGCTCCTATCAAAGAAGAATATTAAAGCGCATTTATCATTCGCTTTTGGGAAGGTGTACAGGAAGCATGGAACTCTATTCCTTTGGACAGGTGCCAAAAGTTAATAGAGAGTTTACCACGCAGGTGTGAGGCAGTTATACAGAATAACGGCTATTCTACCAAATATTGATATGGTAAATAATAGTAGTCAACAATCTTTTCTCAATTCTTACAAATATTTCATATTTTTTACAGAAATCAAAACTGCGCTAAGTCTTTGTCCAAATCCCACTATGACCAAATCAGAATTACTTCTATTTTATTATATTTTTACTAGGGAAAACTGTCTACTTTAAGTTATTTTGTCTTATAATAAAGTGTTAAATATATTTAGTTGAAAAAACTGGATTTAATTTGGTTTCATATCATTTAATTGAACATTATATTGAACTCTTTTTAAGTGCGCTAAACGTTTGACTATAGCTGTATATATATTTTATACTAAAAAATCAATCTACCCGCAAAATCCTTTGCCTGTTTTTTTCTCCTATACAAGCCTACTCCTTTTTCAAAGTATTCATATTCGCAGCTAAAATGAAAATTTATAATTTCAAGTATTTTTCGCCTTCGCTTTTTAGAGTACCTTTCGTAAATTGTAAAAGTCTTGAAACACTTACAACATCTTCAACAGTTCCTTTTACAACTTCAGCAAAGATGGCACTTCCTTCCGTTTACCAGCTGAGGGTATTGCTACCATGTATCTGCACTCGTACTCGTAAATGTAAACATATGTATGTACTCGTTAGCTTTAAATAAAAATAAATATGGGTGCCACCCTTTTCCATGCTGCAGCCCAGTAAAGCATTTGCTTTTGAAAAGTGGAGATTTGTACGCACATATGGAAAACGCATCAACTTCAAGGATACACCCAAGTAAAAGATGTCGTTGAAGTGGCATGACTGCGTGTAAACTTTATGCACTAAGCAAAATCTTGAAGATGTTTTTTTCCAGAATACAAAAATTTATTATTTTTTTGGGCTTGGAAAATCCATAGCGTTACAAGAAATCAACAACAGAAAATTGTAAGTAAAAAATTGGTGCGCAGTTTGCATAGTTCATTGGGGTTTCTGTCATTGTCTCACATTGATTCGCTTGTTTTTTTATGTTTTATTTTGATGGGATTTTGTACTTAGCACAACCAAATAGCGAAAAATTCACATCTCGCTCGTCTAAGTGGATTACTCTTTTTTTGGCACAGCTTTGGAATGCGTTTCTTTCATTTGCCTTCTCCATGCTCATTTGTCCTTTCTCATTTTATCTGCTCTTTTGACATCGTACGTGTGATTTTGGATAGATTTTTCCCTCTACTTTGTTGGGAGGAAGCGCCCCTCCGATGATTGCTGCTTTGTTTCTCTGACATATTCAGTAGTGATAGTCAGTTGTGATGTCTTAATGTAAGTCAGTAGTGATGTCTTAATGTAATTTTTGTGTCAAAAAATCACTATTTCAGCAGCAGCAAGACGTTGATCTTGGGTAGAAGTTCAGTCTTTTAGTGTTATCTCGTTTCGCTCCCCAAACATGGTTCTTAACACTGTGAGCCGGTCTTAGCGAGACACCAACATCTGCTGCTATCCCACTTCAGCTTACACGATGATTTCTGCGTACAATTTTTTTTGGACGAACATTTTTGAAAGTATCAAATAACCAAATCACGCAGTTGGCTATTAGCCAAAGTAAAAATTTTGTGCAATATTGAGACTACTATCGTCATAGTTAATTTTTAATCGCTTCTGGCAAATGTACAGGTTGTTGGCTTTCTATACCAGAAATTTTTAATTTTTGGAAAACCGTTGGTGTTAGTGTTGGTGCGCTGCTTTTGTTTTTTTTTTTGTTTGTTAGTTTTTAGATTTATTCCCAAGTTTTTTCATGACCTTTTAAGTAACATTAAATGAATTTTAGTAAACTGTTTGCCTTGAAGATTATTTGCTGCTTCGGTTTTAATTAATCATTTGTGATCATTATTGTCATTATTATTATTTAACTGTGTGAAGCTTTGTTAATTTTTCAAAATTTGATTTGGCTAGGGTACCTCGAAGCATTATCCGTTATCGGTTATCCGCTATCCTCAAAGCAATGTTTTATTATTTTTATCAACTCGTATAAGGACAGCATTTCATTACTATGCCATAAGAAAAAAGTTATAAAAAAATCTCCATATTCTAACGAACCACCTTAATAGAAAGGGTGATCAATTTAGAGGTATCGGATTTTAAATTGAAATAAAACAATGAATTTTCAAAGTGAGTGGCAATCCTTATTACTTTTGTATAGAACCATTCATGATATTTATTTTTAAAGATAATCCCTTTGAAATGTTGGTCACAGCTGCGCCGTAATTCGGCCATCCGTAAACACCAATTTTGAATTACTCGCTGGAGGACTTTCACGGGCTGTATGGCAAGTAGCGTCATCTTGTTGGAATCAAATGTTATGGAGATTGGGGACTTCAATTTCCGGCAACAAAAAGTCGTTTATCATGGCGCGATATTGTTCGTCATTTACTGTTACATTGGCGGCAGCCTCGTCTTTGAAGACATTTGGGCCGATGATCTCTCCAGCCCACAATCCATTTCAAACGGATGTTTTAAATTGATTTAATGGCTGTTGTTGAATGCCTTCAGTTTGCTCTTCAGCCATTACGTGGTCATTACGTGCGTTCGGTAGGACGGTTATGTACACCATCTGAGCGCGCGATGAATACTTTTCACAGAGCGTTGGTTTTCGTAATTCAATTTTACGTTTTGTAAACGTTGTTGAGACATAAGTCTCTCTATGATGAAATGTAAATGAAAACTGTAAAAAATCATGTATTCAGTTCGACTGTAGTTATGAGTAATCTGTCAAAAAAAACTTATTGGTAAAAGTACCTCCAATCACCCTGCTCTCCCTTTACATACACATGTAATGATACATAAGTCAGGCAGCGCGTTTGGAGAATTTTAGCATTAAAGTTAATTCCCTTAAAAAATTCAAATTTAATTCTTTTCTATGTGCTATGTTCACTTTATAGACAAGGGCGCAGAAAATTGGTCAGAGTAAAATATTTATACAAAGCGTATAGTATATTCAAATGTCACATTAAATTGAAAAAAGAAAAAATCAAAAAGAAAAATAACAGAAAAAATGCCAACTCCAAAGGAGAAAAAACTCACTTTGGTTTTCTGTTTCATTTTATTTGTGATTGTACTATACGCTTTGACCAAAAAAAAAATTATATATCCGTCCTTATAACTTTAAGATTTTTTAACTTTGTAAATAAAAGTAAAGTAAAAATAAATAAAAGTAAAGTATAAAATTTGACTCCCTTAACTTACCATATAAGGTGCCAATTCCTTCTCCAGTTGCGTACTCTTCAACAATTTTTTAACGCACATCTACCATGTTAAATTATTACATAGGCGCGCACCTATGCATATAGCCCTTCAATAATCCTACTCAAGTTAAGCAGCTATTTGTAAACATTAAGTAGGCTTTTGTCTTAAATTTATTACCTGAATAAAGCTCTTAAAAATTACGCCGTAGTAACTGCGCAGTTACGTATTTCAACTCAGTGCAAATATCTGCTTGTAAATACTGGCACAGATTAATTGCTACCAGTAACTCCCACAACCAGTTGCATACTCGCACTGCACAAAACATTGGCTTAGTAACAGAGCAATTCCCCTTACATGGCTACTTACAATTAGCAGCCTTAGTTTTATTTATGTACATAAAAACCTTCCGCAATCATGCCTCAAATTACAGCGCCATGGTCAGACAATAGATGTAGATTTGTATCCCAGGTTTTCCTTGAATTCACCTATTAATAAGTTTACTGGTGTATATTGAATAATAGGCCTGTAGAAAATTATATTGGCAAGTACCTAAAGGAGCTTCTCAGCTTACGCACTTACATAGTCGATGATAAATGGCACTTAATATTCCAGATAATTTATTTAATTGCTTCGAATTTGACTGTTGGAGAGGTTGTGGTGGACTGTAGCATGAGAGATCAGACGCCGCTGTACTAGAATGATGCTTGTTGGAATTATAGGTATCTCTTGCTGAATGGTTGATTGAATTTGGCATTAAGTGGCCTGTGCAGAGCGTACGAGCAGAGAATGTTACTTTAAGAGTGTTTTCAATGGCTTAATAAGGTAATTTTTAACATGGACAAAGAACTGTTAAAACTCGTAAAGCAAACTACCAGAGAATTTTTATAATTTAATTTAAGCGCGCCAGTCGTTTCTTTCTCGTGCTAACCGACGCCAATTGGACACACCAAGTGAAGCCAAATCCTTCTCCGTTTGTATCCATTCGGATGACATGACCCAGCCAACGTAGCCACTGAATCTTTATTCGCTGCGCTATGTTTATGTCGTCGTAAAACTCATACAGCTTATCGTTACATCCCCTGCGATATTCGCCGTCGCCAACGTGCAAAGGTCGAAAAATCTTGCGCAGAATCTTTATTAATCATCTTAATGCATCTTTCTCTCAAACACTACTAGCGTCGCTTCATCGGATGTTGTCATCGTCCAAGCTTCTGCTTTGGCAAGAGAGATTCTACGTTAGATTTCAAGGCGGAAATTGTTATCGATGTTAATTCTGGTTCCTAAATAAACGAGGTCTTTTACAACCTCGAAATCATGACTGTCAACAGTGACGTGAGTGCCGATACGCGAGTGCGTCGACTGTTTGTTTGATGACAGGGGGTACTTTGTTTTGTGCTCTGCTCTAAAATTATCTTTGGGAAATGCTGCTGAAGTGATTTTCCTTGACTACATATTAAACGATGTAGAACTGATTGTAGGGGAAACGATGGGAAGAAAGCGCATAATGGCAATGTATTTCAAATATTGAATGAAAGTATCAGGAAAATATTAGTACTCTTCAGAAAACAGTGACCGTATTGAACGTTAAATAGTCCTCCGAAGAAATATGATAAAATATATCCGGCTTTAATTTTTCTTAGAGCGGACCTTCCAGCTAGTTTAGATGAAGCCTGGCCAGCAAAGCGAGAAAATTCACTTTTGGTACCTTGTCGAAGTTTTTCAAGTCTTATATGTACATCGATTTGTAAAAGTGCTTACCTAGATTTTGTTTCTAATTCTGATTAAAAATTTTGAAATTTTGTTGAAAAATTTATCGGTAAATTTATTGCAGAATAAAAATATTTTTATAAAAAAATTATGAAAATTAAAAACAAACACCAAGAAGTAGTCAAAGCTATCCGTTTCTAGAAATTTTACTCGTCATGAACCAGAAATTTGTTTCACTGGTTCACATTTACCCTGCAAGGATGTCGCCATGCATGTGTGTGTGAGAATATTTATATAATATGAACAATAGGGCGGGTCGATTTAAAAATTAGTCATTGCTCTGTGAAAATCGTATTCTAGGGATCAAAATAAGAAACTTTGCCGAAGGAACCATATCTCTAAAACGAATTCTGATGTTCCCCAATTTGGGTCGAACTTTTGGGTAGGGGCAAATTTTGAAAAATCCCACTTTCACCCATTTAGAGTGCTTCAATCGAGTCCAAATGTATGACCGACCCCCACTAACTTTGGACGACCGATCCAACCATGCCAGTGGCACACCCCCTGGAACTCCCCTGGGGGGTTCCCCATACAATCATTTCAAAATATCACCATTTTTGGCCTTTACATTAAAAAATCAGCTAAATGGCTATGTTTTTTCTTTATTTTTATTTATTATAATAATATTTATTATTTATTTATAATAATATCTATTTTTTCTCTTAAGAAATTTATTTAGCCAGAACATATGTAAATGAAAAAATTAATTAAAGTGAGTTATAGAAAAGAAACTAAAAAGTTCGACCCAAATTGGGGGACATCAGAATTCGTTTTAGAGGTATGGTTCCTTCGGCAAAGTTTCTTATTTTGATCCCTAGAATACGATTTTCACAGAGCAATGAGCGATTTTTTTGCCTCCCCACAAATCGACCCGACCTAATGAGCAATCCATGCCATGAGCGTTTAAATGTTTTCGAATAAAACGAGTACGGTTATCACTTTTTTGTACATAGTTGTTGTGTGTATTACATTTTCCGATACCATCATTTCATTGTTCATATACTGTTTTACTATTTTTAGAGTATTTAATTCCCTGATGGTATTTTTTGTTGGTATGGCATTGATAGGTGAAACTATTATTGGTTTAAAATTTGCTTTTGAGAGATAACTCTTTTGTTTTATTTTGTTGCAATCGAAAGTCGACAAATGGGAAAGAGATTTACGGGTATTTATTAGAATTTGGATAGTTACAGTTATTTTGCTCATCCGCATGCGAAAAATGTGTTTTTAGCAAATGGAGAACATTTTTATTATTTAGATTACAACTCTGAAAATTAAACGATTTTTTAAGAATCAATTTTTTCTGCGGATGGTTCTTAAATTTTAAATTCCAGACTTGAATCGTGCTGAAATCTTTGGTTGATGGGAGTAGTAATGTTGATAAGAGATGACATTCTCGATATTGAAAAAAATTTTCTTTTATATATCGTTCGAGGGTTATGTGAGATAGACTAGGAGCAGCTGAAGCTTTATACAACGCGGCCGCCGTAGCCGAATGGGTTGGTGCGTGATTACCATTCGGAATTCACAGAGAGGTCGTTGGTTCGAATCTCGGTGAAAGTAAAATTAATAAAAACATTTTTCTAATAGCGGCCGCCCCTCGGCAGGAAATGGCAAACCTCCGAGTGCATTTCTGCCATAAAAAAGCTCCTCATAAAAATATTTGCCGTTCGGAGTCGGCTTGAAACTGTAGGTCCCTCCATTTGTGAACAACATCAAAACGCACAGGAGGAGGAGGAGCTCGGCAAAACACCTAACAGAAGTGTACGCGCCAATTATTTATTTATTTTTTTTTATTATGTTAATAATGTAACAACAATTTCAATTCGAAATACTGTTTATCCGTGCGCCAGTAAAAGTTACCTTGATCAGATTTTATTAATTATGCTTCACGCTCAGTTTTTCATTTTCTAATCAATTTAATATTTAAATTTATTTAAATTTTCAAACTGAATTCTTGAAAAATGGTTAAAAATATTTATGTTCACTCTATTGATATGAATATCAGACAAAATATGTTGAGCAACAAGTTGGATATATCGAGCAAGTAAAAAAAGTTTTCTTACTTTCTTCAGGATAAATATAGTACAACAATCCTATTTGAAAATGTATCCTTAAATATCCTTCGAATTTCCTAATGAGTTATTTTGAAAAAAAAAAAAATATGTTGAATAGGGCGGGTCGATTTAAAAATCACTCATTGCTCTATAAAAATCATATTCTAGGGATCAAAATAAGAAACTTTGCTGAAGGAACCATACCTCTAAAACGAATTCTGATGTTCCCCAATTTGGGTCGAACGAAAAATCCCACTTTGACCCATTTAGAGTGCTCCAATCGAGTCCAAATGTATGACCGACCCCCACTAACTTTGGACGGCCGATCCACCCATGCCAGTGGCATACCCCCTGGAACTCCCCTTGGGGGCTCCCCATACAATCATTTCAAAATATAATATCACCATTTTTAGCCTTTACATGAGAAAAGAAACTAAAAAGTTCGACCCAAATTGGGGGACATCAGAACTCGTTTTAGAGGTATGGTTCCTTCGGCAAAGTTTCTTATTTTGATCCCTAGAATACGATTTTCACAGAGCAATGAGCGATTTTTTAATCGACCCGCCCTACTCAACATACCGGCCTAATGTTGAAGGTACATATGTATATACATATATATGATAGTAGTGGTATGCAGTGGTATATATTATAACTTTGTTCTTCTGCTGTTTTATGTAAACGTAAAAACAAATGTTTGAAATGAAGTACACAATATATATTTGCAATGGATACCTCTATTTACGTTTTCCCTGTGAAGCTTTAAAGTCAGCTAAAAAATTTAATTGATGAGTAAATCAAAAACCGGGTATGCAGAATTATAAACTATAAAGTCCATTGTTCCATGTGCATGTGAAATTGTTCCTATAGAAAAAGTTGAGTTTTGTGTTTGCTATCCGTCTGTCGACGTTCAATATCAGCGAGCCATTCACTATCAACGCAAGATGCCCCTTGCTTTTCGCATCGTCCTAGACAACGTCATGAGCCAGTTGACTCTGCACAAAAGAAGCATCATATGGAGTGTGACCAGATATCCTGAGAACTTGACATCTGCCTCCTCTCTCACAGACTCACTAACATGCAAGCGAAGGCGGACAGACTAGTCACGCTGGTACACACTGTCGGACTAGAGGTCAACACCACCAAGTCGAAGGCTTTGAGAGTCAACCACAATAAAGCAAGACATACTATAGTATAATTTTAGACGGGTGTCTGGTGGGATTTTTCGAAAGCTTCTGCTACCTCGGCTGCACTATCACAACAGCTGGCGGAGCGAATGAAGATGCCAAATGCAGGCTAAACAAAGCAAGGGCGGTGTTCGGACGAATGCTTACAGTATGGGCAGTTCACAAATCTCGACGAGCTCTAAACAGGGAATATTCAGCTCATGTGTGAAGTTAGTATTGTTGTACGGAAGTGAAACATAGCTTGTCTCTAACACCACCACACAGAGGTTACATATGCCTGCACATCATCTCCAGAATATTCTGAAAAAATTCCATTACAACGACGCGCTGTGGAGATCAATGAGTGAGCAGCCCGTCCTATGGCAAATCAAACGCAGATATTGGCGCTGCATAAGTCACAGGCTTAGAAACCCACCAGGTAGCATCACGTATACTTTCTCAAAACAAAGATAGAAAGTCTTATACAGGGAGGTGTAAAATTTATCGCCCTATCGGAAGATTTATCATTTTTGCAAAAGTTAACACTTGTGAGCGAGGCAGCTGCAGTACAGAAACAAACAAGCACTATCTCTTATATTTTTTTTTTTTCGTTTTTTAGTAAAAGAGTGATACAAAACCATACATACGTAAAACTATAAACCATACATACACATGTACTCTGCGGTGCTACACTGTTGTTTTATGTGCGTGCGTGCAGGTGCTGCCAACTTGCCGCTCATACATGCGAGTAACCTGAATAATGCATTAAAATGTTGCCGCTTTTATTGCAACCGCTACGCTTTGGCTTTCATGTGACTTGCAATAGTTGGCTTTATATTTTGTTGCTGTTATTGCAGCACTCGCCTTTCCACACTTAGCTAAGGTTTAATGCGGTGGGTTCTCATTATTTCCTGCTTGTAGTATTAGGATTTAAGCAAATAATAAAATTCGAAAAGAAAATGTTGCTACTGTTGAAACGAAACAGCCATAAACTTCGAAAGCATTACCAAAAAGTTTTGCACCATTCTTAGTGTAGTTGGTTAGGTGAGTGGCGGTGCAACTGGCTTATATGGTTTACATTATTTACACTTGCTGTTTTAAGAGTATTTAATGAAGTGAACTTTACTTGAGGCAAACTACAAAATGACTGCAGAGCTCACAAAAATAATACTGCTTAACAGAGAAGAAACTCCTACAATGCTAGTTTGAAAGGGAATATACCGAAACAACTGAAAATGTTAGACGGAAGTTTCTTAGAGTTTTTATTTAACATTTTCCTAACCTTAAACAACTTTGACCCAATGCTTTTGTAAGCCATTTGTGAAAAATTTTGTGAAAAAATTAAGAACCATTCCTTAAGCACTGAAAACCGGCAGCCCATTTATTTACGACTCCTTGCAAGCAATGTCCATCCCTTGAGTTGTTCTCTAAGTCTCAACTTGTGTTGCGGTTTCCAAGGGCGGCAGCTTAACTGATTATTTCAAAGGCAAAGATGTGGTATATTAAGCCGCAGCGTTTCGCCAAGCGTTAGCAAGTTTGTTGTTGCTTCCACATGCAATTTTTCGTCACGAGAGCAGAGCACGGAGTTAGCGAGTAGCGAAGTGGCGACTCGAAGGCCCCTATTGATGCATATTGCCACATTTTAGTTTATCCCGACTAAGCAGGCTCATTGTATATGCATTCACATTTACAAAAATAGACGCAGCATGCGACCGCTTAATTAAAATAAAAGAATATAAACTTTATTGCATGTGTACCTACTTTCGGTGCTTAATCAAGAGCTAATTTTCACTTGCGTGCAATAAATTTTTTTTATTATTTATACAGAGTTTCGATTAAATTGTTTAGTGGGCGTTTGTTCTTACAATTGTCATTGTTCGATTATATCGCATTTGACAGATGCTAAGTGGAAAATCCACACTTTACTAAAATTACCTCGATTTGGCTCCAGAGTGATACATAAATAACTGAAATGGTGGATAAATAAATTAATAGAAAAACTCTTTGAAAAGCTTGAAGAAGATACATATTTGCCAACTGAACGCTCCCTGTAGCAATTGGGCCATTTTGCAATCAACTAATGCGAACAAAATTTATGAAATAAAAATTGTCCGTTGTCCTGTGAAGTACGAATGCGTGTTTTGTCAATTTTTATCAATAGGCCAGCACTCTTTGTATTTTTGTATACATTCTTTAATTTATTTTGCAGGTCGCTCAATTTGTGACTTATTGGCATACTTATCAGCATATTTGATGTCCATCAACTGTGTAAAAAACTACATTTTATACCCTGTCGACCTTTGATTGTGGATCGCATTACTTCATCTAAAGCAAGAATGAACAATAGATGTGACAAGATGAAAATTTGGCGAACACCAGTAGAAACCTCAGATGGGTCTGAAAGTTTTCCCATAAGTTGGATGCGACATCAGTAGTTAAGGTTAATTGCTTTGATAATACGTATTATTTTTGTCATGCCTCTTTTTCTTAACAGTCGCCAAAGGCCTTTCTGAAGTCTTACCTTAACTGGTTGCACTGATCAAAAATTATTCTCACGGTTTTAATTATATCGACACATAATCGTGAAGCTCTAAAATCAAATTGATTTTTACGCAAGTTGGAGTCAATAGGTATACGTTTGAGAATAATATTTATACAGATTTATTATAAAGATATTTGATTCCGCACTTAGTTAAGTTACCCTTCTCTGGGTATATTTTCGAGTATGCAGAGCAGATACTTAAAAGTTATCAACCCGAATGGCCGTAGACGAATGGGATAGTGAATAACTGCCGTTCGGCAGTTAGCATGAAACTCCGACTAACCACCAAGGATAAAATTGCGGATAATATTTTATTAGAAGGATTATTTGAACAATTATTTATTTGAATACTCTGCATGGTATTAAATTTTTTAAACTGTAATTAGTCGATGTACCTATATATATATTCGCAAATTCATATTGTACGTTATATTTTTAATACATTTTTAAAATCTATTTGAGATGTATCCCAATTGATGAAATTTTGAAATAAATAAAACTGATAATATTTTATCGTAAAAAAAATAAGGAGCTCCCAGTAAACTATTCGAAATTTAGCAATAACATCTGACTCTCTCTTTTTAGGAATATTTTCTTTCTTTTGTTTTGAGAATGGAAATTACCTAGGTATTTAATAAAAGGTTTGCATTACCTCTTCTTCGCTTAAATAGAAAAGCCATTGAAAAGTTATCGAAAGAATGGAACTCCAAAGTCAAGCAGTGAAAATAAGTAGCAAATTTCTACAACTCGCCCAACTAGATTTGTGCCAACAATTTATCATAGAACTCGAATTCAATTTGGTTGTGTTGCTTGACTGAATTTTTGCTTGACCATTTTCGATAAAACGAAATTATTCCTTTAACAGCTAGCACGCAAACAGTTGGCCATCAGCATTGGGTTGCTCAATTTCATTCCAAGCAATTGCTAACATAAATTTGGCATTCAAGCTATCAACAGCTTGGCAAACGCTTCGAAGTAGCCACAGAATCTTAGTGATGGTGAAGAGATGAAGAAGAAGAGTTCGAAGAGCAGCAAAGAAATCGAGCTGGCATTTATTACAACACAAACAAATTGTATAACATTTCACACCGACAGGTTGATTGGTTGGAAAAGGGTAAAGAACCGCTAACATACTTTATTTTTTTACAGCTCCTTTTTTGCAGGAGAGTTCAAAAGCAATTATGGACGTTAGCTTTTTAGTTTTGTAGTATTGTAGAAATATAATTCATTTTTACCTATTTGATAATGATTTGGGGATATTTGAGTTACAATACATTTGAAAAAAAAATGTATATATTTTCTGTTTTATTGACTTGTTCAGTATAAGTATAAGTATAAGTATAAGTATAAGTATAAGTATAAGTATAAGTATAAGTATAAGTATAAGTATAAGTATAAGTATAAGTATAAGTATAAGTATAAGTATAAGTATAAGTATAAGTATAAGTATAAGTATAAGTATAAGTATAAGTATAAGTATAAGTATAAGTATAAGTATAAGTATAAGTATAAGTATAAGTATAAGTATAAGTATAAGTATAAGTATAAGTATAAGTATAAGTATAAGTATAAGTATAAGTATAAGTATAAGTATAAGTATAAGTATAAGTATAAGTATAAGTATAAGTATAAGTATAAGTATAAGTATAAGTATAAGTATAAGTATAAGTATAAGTATAAGTATAAGTATAAGTATAAGTATAAGTATAAGTATAAGTATAAGTATAAGTATAAGTATAAGTATAAGTATAAGTATAAGTATAAGTATAAGTATAAGTATAAGTATAAGTATAAGTATAAGTATAAGTATAAGTATAAGTATAAGTATAAGTATAAGTATAAGTATAAGTATAAGTATAAGTATAAGTATAAGTATAAGTATAAGTATAAGTATAAGTATAAGTATAAGTATAAGTATAAGTATAAGTATAAGTATAAGTATAAGTATAAGTATAAGTATAAGTATAAGTATAAGTATAAGTATAAGTATAAGTATAAGTATAAGTATAAGTATAAGTATAAGTATAAGTATAAGTATGTCAGCTTTGGCTGAGCTCTAAACTTCCATACATCGGCTTGTTCAGAACTTCTCGCATTACTTAAAGTCGCTAGAAAGTCCATTTGGTTTAGGATTTTGGGAAAAGTACACTTCGTTATTGCTTTTCAGACTAGAAATTTGAATGATGAAGATCATTAAGAAGCTAATGCGTTCATAGACAGAGAGAGAGAGAGAGTGACAGAGAGAGTAGATTCGAGCGGATCATCATTGACTAATTTCGTTCGAAAATAATGTTAGAGCAGCTCTAGAGAAAATAGCGATCGATCGCGCCGTCTTTGGGAGCACAGTGCCGAAACAAATACTTTCCAATGTTGTGTACTTCTAGTTATTGTCTTAAATTGGGTTAATGAGAAAGATTCGTCAATTTCTAAAGATTCTTTATTAAGGTTACGACGCCAAATACCTTTATGGCGTCGCGCCTTTGTGGGTTCCAGTCCAGTGCCATTCTACTTATGTGAGTCGCTGGCTTGTGCAATGTATGGCCAATCAAATTCTATTTGCGCTCTCATCTTTCAATGTCATAAGGGTTTTGTCTGCTTCGATTGAGGATTTGTTGGTTTGAAATCCTATTATAGGGCCACCAGATAAGGGGAATTATTCTTAGCGCGATATGTGCGGTTAAATAACTAAACAAATCAATAGTTATGTCATAAGCAGAGTTCAGTGATTGTGTTCGCAACCGATTGACAAAAAATATTTCGCATTTATAGTTAAGTGAAGTAAGGCAGTCGATGGTTATAGAAATCTGTAAATGTTAGTATAACCGTTGATTTTCAGAGCTTTGATCTTATTGTTGGAGTATAGCCGGGAAGGCTGGCATAGCCGGATGTAATCACACTACAGACGGACAGAGATCAATTGCAGTTTATTCCGACGTAGCTGAACGAATTGGTGCGCGACTGCCATTCGATACTGCCCAAGTTCGAAGCCGGCGATGGGCACGTAACGTTAAATTTATGGAAGCATTTTTTACTGTCGTCCATTTGATTATCGAAATGGCAACCCTGCGAATGTATGGTCGGTGTTATCTAAGCAACAATTTGACACAAGTAAAATATTTTGTGGTAAGATTTCAACCTGGCAACCTAACAACAATAAATTTTTCTCACTTTTATCGCTACAGTTACACACAATATAAAATGTTATATTGAAGTATTGAAGCTGACACAATTCCAGTGATCACAGCTGTGCCCGGAGCAGTTGAATTCCATTCTCTTATTGCAGCATCATTTGCTTCTACGAATTACAGCCAGTTATACGTTAAAGCTGACTTACACACGCACATCTAATAATAGTGCATTAAATTCACCCATACATACATCCTTTCCCCACCAAGTCATACTCTCAGCGTAAAATGTGCAATAGCTGGTCCATTGATAGCTTTTTGAGCATTTTTCTGCAGGCATTACTTCGAAAATTTTCTAACAACTCATTTCAACTACATATATTCTGTGTAAGTATATTTATACATAGGTTATATGAGTGTATTGGTGAACATTTTACGCTTTAGTGCAAGCTGCATTCATCTATTAAAGTTACACCATATAATGGGATCTACATATACACGGCACATTTAAAAATTTAAGAAAATGTTCTTCTTTATTTGCAAATTCTTACAGAAGTTAAGCGATTACAGTAATAAATTCATTTCATTTCATCCTTCATTTTTATAAGAGTACACTTTAAGTAGGTATGATAAAATATTAATTTTACTTTTAATAAACTACACAAAAATACTTTTAACAAAACTACGTAACTACCATTAGGAATTCAGAGAGAACGTAGGTTCGAATTTTGGGGAAACACCAAAATTGAGAAAAAGTCGGCAGTCAATGGCAAACCTCCAAGTGTATTTCTGCCATGAAAAAACTCATAAAAAATATCTGTTGTTCGGAGTTGGCTTGAAACTGTAGATCACTCCATTGTGGATGTACACAAATAGGAGGAGGAGCTCGGATAAACACCCAAAAAGGGTGTACGTGTCAATTATATATGTACATAATTGTCTCTGCTTTAGTGCTGTACACTATTTGATGTTTGGTTTTGTTTGCTTTCGATTTTTCCTTACACAATAAGTTGCTATAACAGATATTTAGGAGCACGCATAATATGACCCAAATATGCGGTTTCGCGGCGCTTTATCATTAGTGGCAGCTCTCTATCCTTTCGTAGTTTGGTTATGACTTGTTCGTATTGACTTTGTCTATTCACGATATTTTCGTCCTCCGCCGATAACACCACACCACAACGCCCCTAATTTGTTCATACTCGTTACATTTAGAGTCCGAGCCTCCACACCGTACAACAAAACATACCTAACATAACTTTTAAAGTAGCAAATAAAGGATTTTACATTCAAGTTTTTATTAGAAAGAACTTGTTCGTAATTCAGAAAGTTTCGTTGCTACTTCGGTCCAACAGCAAATTTGTTTGTCATTTATTCAAGTATCACTAAGCCAAAGGCTGCGTGCTATCACCCCTAGTATTCAGCAGTGTTCTGGACAATGAATGAGTTATGGGCAAAGCAATGCGCGAGGAAAATGGAATACCATGGGAACTAAACGGATGGCTCGAAGATTTGCACTATGCCGGTGAAATCTCGAAATTGACTGCACTGAGTGTATACAAGTTCACTCCTTTTGTTATTTTGGCTGCGTAATATCTTTATATAATGGGTCAAATAGGCTTTCGGCTCCCTTAAAAACATCTGGTGCTCATCTATAATCGCACGAAATACCAAGAAAAAAATTTTCAATTCGAACTTCAAGTCAGTTCTACTGTACAGCTGTAAAACTTGGAATTTATCAGTTACATAAATGCAACGCTTGCAAGTCTTTGTAAAACGCTGCCAGAGGACAATGCTTCACATTTTCTGGCCAAACAGTATACCAAACCGCAACCTGTGGAGTAGCACCAACCAAACTCCATTTCAAACGAAATTTCTGAAAAGGGATTGGCTTGTACACATTTGTTGAGGTCAAGTCAAAGAACTAGAATTTTTCGTACTGCCTGAAAGGTGGAATAAAGTTATAGCTGCCAATGGCAGAAACTTCGCATAATATAATGTATTATTTAATTGTTTACATATTTCGTAACAGGAGGCAGTCTTATTTTAAAATTTATTCGAAGTGAGGACTTTTCAAACTCAATTCCTTTGAGATCCCTATTGTTTTAATTCATATACAATATACTATTAATTTTACTGGCCACCTTCTTCAAAAATATTTTCGAAATTAAGCTTTCCTAAACCTTTTTCATTTTATGACTTGGTCGTATTGATTCAACTTATTAATTTAATTTAATTTAACTTTTTACCAGCAGGCAACTTTGTGGAGAAGGCAGCGTAGGCAGTTCCAGTTCAGATCATAAACTATCTGTGTGTGAAACTGTGAAATCGCATGCTCGTTATGCGTGACAAACATCCAAGTTCACATGCCCACAAACATACATACAAACTTTTACATTTATAACACATATTTGTAGGATATTCACCTGCCATACAAACCACTACATTATCCCAGTAACGGTTCATGCAATTCCAGTACGGTTTCAGCGAATTCAGCACGGGCGCTTTTTTCCCTTTGCATCTTCATTTAATTAACATTATTTTTTGAAAAAAATTATTTTGGTACAATTTCAATATACATAAGTAATAGAATATATTTTTCATTTTGACTTATTTCTGGCATTCAAGTTGAATTATGAGTTACTGTTTATTAAGCAACTTCTAGTAGCAGAAAGAATAGTGGAATTTTATGATAAGATTTTCGTCCAACATTTCAACTCGTACATACCTTTTTTTAGTGTTTTTTGCGCTTACCCTCAAACGAGACAAAAGAAACCCATATTTTGGTGTAAGTTAAGAGTGACCAGCGAAGCAAAAGAAACCAAGCCGATCAACCAGTGAGCGCATGATAAGATGCAAAACCAACAGTTCCCATAGAAATCGCGTAACGTCAGCAGAAACGTAAAATAAAAGTTCCTACAGAAACCACATAGCGGCAGCGGAAACGTCGATGCACAACAATGTTGCGAGCTATGCCTCGCGACGAAATAAGATTCCTTGGAGTAAAGTGCAAGACCAGCATCTTTAGAGCTTAGGGCTAGCTTACGTATAAGAATTACTGTCATTTAGAAATCAGTTGAATTTTGAAAATAACGGTCGTCACATCGCGAATTACAAAGTCTTCTCATTATGCGCAACACCGCGTGTCCTAATACTAATAACACAGTTTATCTAGGAACTCCACATATAATTAATTTGTACACAGCGCGAACCAAACTTTTTACAGGTGACTCAATTCTGCATCTAATTATCAATAAATGACTTAAGCTGACTACTGCGGTACTTAACTGGCTTTAAACTACCACCTTAACATACTCGTTTTTAAACAAATCCAATGTCAGCACTATCATTTTCACTTAGTTCCCCTTTTCGGCCAGTTTGGAAGGAATGACTACTAACCAGCACAAAACTAGTTCTTCCAGGTCTTCATTACTTACCTTACTAGTCTTCATTTTTACGACCAGGTGAATTTAGTATATGCGATCTATAAAAAAATAATGTGTGCGTGCCTACACACACTAAATATAATACCCAAATATTCCTGTATGCACATATTTACATACCCACGCATACAATGCTTTTCATGGTTATTCTTAGGTATTCTGCCTGAACCTTTTCTTTCTGCCAATGGCATCATAAGCTTTGTGGTTAATGCTTTCGGTTGCAATCCTTCATACTTAAATATGTTAAATTTAGCGTGAAAATCCGAAAGTAAATTTAAAATTTCTTTAGCCTAAGTTGCCAAACTATTTATTCATCGTAAGTCATGTGAAAAAAGTTGGTACAATTTATTACGCTTGTTGTTTATGTATTTCAGCTGTTGTTGTGGTTTCCAGTAATTTTCACATTTGTAAAAGATTTGTGTAATCTTGCCGAGAGCTCGAAAAATGTGTGTTTCCTGAGTATGTGTGTTCGCAGAGTGTGTGTGTGAGCAAAATGTCGTGAATTATTTAAATGTGTGAAAGCTTCCAAAATAGTTATAAAGGTTGTGCAGTTTAAAACCGAGAAACTGGAAAAAAAATTCAAAAAATAAAAAAAATAAATAATAATATAAATTTATTAAACTCTGGCGTTGCTTAAACAAGAAGCTGAACTTAATGAACAGCACAATCGGATGAAATAATACGGGGAGGTTTATATAATCTTCTACACTTATAAAATATATCTTTTCACGACTTGAGAGTCACGTCAATTGGATATCAGGTTCGAATAGGCAAAATTAGCTTAGAGGAAACGGTTGCCCGCTTTGTATATGAGGGGTAAAATTCAATACTTTTTTGTCGAATCAAAAGTTCTAATATGATTTGCATAAGTCGTACACTCGAAAGTACAAAAATTCAAGATCGGAGTGTCATTTTGTTTCCTCTGTCTTTAGATATTGCAGAACATCAGTTGAATGTATCGGTTACACTACGCTTGTGGGAAATGTCTCTACGAAATGGAGGAACACAGGATAGCCTTTTCATATCAAAAATGTTGAGCTCTCTTCCGCGCAGCACAGCTTCCTGCTATAAAATTCTTGGTAGATAAAAATGTAGTGAGAGTTAACCACCCTTTAACTGGAAGTATAAACATTTGCACAAATGGCGGCATGGTAGGATGTGAGCTCACTTCCGTCTTCTTTCGCTTGTTTAATCTTTTCTTCTACCAGGCTTTCGTCTTCCAGGCGAAGCTTCAGCAACAATGAGCATCGCAAGACAGCTCTGAAGAGAACTCTTTACAAAAAACGTCTTCAAATTTCCAATTGAATTTCCACAGCAGAACAGAAAAGACTCCATCCTACATGGGTTTCAGATTAAAGATTCATAGAGGAAACAAACGCGGCTAATGGACTCGAAAACCAAGGTATGCATGCATGATTAGGCAATTTGCGTCTGGTGAACAACGCACTGGGGTGCTTTACATTGTTACTTTGGGATTTTGCTTTGGATGAAATGGTAAAAGATGAAACTAAACCTTAGTACCTCAAGAATATGATCTGAAACCTAAACTCTATTGGCAACACTAGGAACTAATTCTGGTCTAAGCGAGAGCACTGTTGAGCTAACCAAACCTAAGATTTTATAAACAAATTACTTTCAGCAATAAAATAAACACGCATTAGGACCAGTGGAACCTCTTAGAAGGAACTGCAGGAGATGCAAGAACGACAATATGGAAGAAATTATTTCTATTTGCTTTACTTACTCTGAAACCCTCTGTAGGAATACGCTTCGGAGCTTGGGAACACAATTTAAAAGTCATCATGTTTATAGGTCCATTTAAATGAAGCCATTAGAAAACCAAACTGATGTCAATTTTTTTATAATTGGAAACATCATCGGGGAGTAAAATGATCAAAAACCAACAAAAATCTTGGGCAACTTCATACTTGCACTTCATTGCACTGAAATTTGATGAGCTATAAAATTATGATAAAAAATTGTGAAACTCTGATAAAAATTTTGTTGAAGTTTTATAAATCTTGTACAAAGTTTGTATTATATTTGCTATATAATGAACTAAATGTATTCGAAAACAAAATGATGAAGTTAAAAGAGCAGTAAATAAATAGGCGAAATTGGAAAGATACGGTGGTTTTATAATTTGGCTACGGGGTATATTACTGAGCGTAGTAAGGAATTGCATCAAGTTTTCTTTTGCAAAAGTGTCAAATTGGGATTTTAGCATACTTAAGACTATTAGAGTACTTTGTCTACCCTTTCATACAAAATTAGATCTGATAAAAAACATCTGCTAAAATAAAGGAAAGAATTTTCGTTGAACATCAGATCAGGGAATTGCTCAAAGTTAACATATTTGAAGAAAACTGGAGTCTCTTATAGAAATCTGCTAGGAAATGTTTTAAATGTGATGCATTCTTGGACCAGCACAAAGCTAATAACTAAAGGGTTTTTCAATTGGGGCGGGTCGATTTTGGCGCCCTGTGGCAGCCATTTTGTCTTGGTGACATCTGTCAAATCTTTTGTTTATTATTCAGTTGTCTATGCCAAATCATCATGGCAAGTTACACGATTGAACAGCGCGTTCAAATGATAAAACTTTATTATCAAAATGAGTGTTCATTAACGCAAACGTTGCGCGCATTGCGCCCTTTTTTCGGTAGACGTGGTGGCCCTTCCAATTTCTTATAACCCATATTGAACCATATGGACCTAGACGACATGTGGTTCCAGCAGGACGGCGCTACGTGCCACACAACAAACGCCATTTTATTCCATTTCAACATCTACCCGCCCTTATTGAAAAACCCTTTACAAAGATTTGATAGAAGAACCATTTTCGACGTATCAAGGCTTGGGTTGCATTATGCCACTGGAATTTCACTTTTTTACACCCTCCTCGAGATGTTAAAGGCAAATGTAATATTCCATCAGAATACGTCCAGCATAAAAACCGATGCCAGGACAAATCTTCCAGAACGTCACAATTTTTGATTTATATATTGGAAGGTTGAATTAGTTTTAAAGGTTTTTTTCGAAGATTTGGAGCTTTATTGTGAAAAAACGGTACAAAATATTTTATTCGAAGTATTGGCCATCGCTAGCTACAACTTTCGCCCATCTTTCGGGCAATTTCCGGATGCCGTTTCTCCAAAATTCTGGCCGCTGCTTGGCTATCCATGACTCAACCCATATTTTGGTAGCCTCGTACGAGGAGAACCGCTGGTCCGGAACAAATGATAATCGGAGGGAGCTATGTCTGGACTATACGGCGGGTGGGGTAACACTTCCCAGCCAAGTGTTACAAGGTATTTTTTGACAGGTTGAGCAACATGCGGCCGAGCGTTGTCATGTTGCAAAATAACCTTGTCGTGCCTTTTTACCGTTTCCGGCCGTTTTTCTTTCAATGCCCGGCTTAAACGCATCAATTGCAGTCGGTAACGATCCCCCGTGATTGTTTCGCCCGGTTGGAGCAGCTCAAAATATACGACGCCGACCTGATCCCACCAAATGCAGAGCATGATTTTCTTGTCGTGAATATTCTGCTTGGCCGTCGACGTTGATGCGTGGCCGGGCAAACCCCATGATTTTTTGTGTTTTGGGTTATCGTAGTGGATCCATTTTTCGTCGCCAGTCACCACCCGATGCAAAAAACCCTTCCGATTTTGTCGCTCGATCAGCAATTCGCACGTAAAAAATCGCCGTTCGACGTCGCGCAGCTTCAACTCGTACGGGACCCAATGTCCTTGCTTTTGGGTCATTCCCATCGCTTTTAGACGCTTGCAAACGGTTGATTTATCAACGCCCAATGATTCAGCAAGCTCTTCTTGGGTTTGGCACGAGTCCTCGTTTACCAATTCCCCCAATTCCGCGTCCTCGAACTTTTTGGGCTGGCCAAGACGCTCCTTGTCTTCGGTGTGAAAATCACCACTTTTGAATCGTCGAAACCAGTACTCACATGTTGAAATCGACGGAGTATGGTCTGGGTAGGCCTCCTGCAGCAATTCACGGGCTTGGGCTGTATTTTTTTTTCAAATTGAAGCAGAAAAGCAAAGCTTCCCGCAAATTGCGTTTCGACGGCACGAAAGTTGATATACTCGGAGCACGAAAACACTGCGTTGTTTATACTTCAGCGAAATGACAGATACTGATAAACAAAGCCTAGGGATTAGGCTTTGTCATGAATATATATTCAGTATTGCCAACGCGATAAAGTGATAAATAGCGCCATCTGTGTGTCACCTTTAAAGCTAATTCAACCTCCCAATATTTTATATATTTTGAAGTTGTAGTTGAAGTAAAGCCCCAGATTGTTTTATAAAATATTATGTTCCTTTCACAAAAAGAAAAACAAAAACAAAACAGAATTCATACCGTATAGGGTCCGGCACTCGAAGTGTGACCAATTAAAAATATCATAAGTTTGGTTTGGAAAATTACTTTTGTTCCAATCAGCGTTTCGAGACTGGTGAATCTTTTATTTCCGATCTTGCTCTTCAAAATTTCCTAAAGAGAATAATCCACCGGATTCGCGTCTGGTGAATTTCAGAGCTATTGTGTCTGCGTCATGAAGTTCGGAACGTTGTTTTTTTAGCCACTCGAGCTTTGTGAGACGGTGCCGAGTCTTGTATAATAATGTAAAAACTACCAAATAAGTCCATCTGACAAATTAAAAGTAGTTTTGCATTTGTCAATTGTATCATCCTACACGCCTGCAAATTTTTATTTCCTCATATTTCTATAAATTTTTTTCAGGGCTGAACGTCCAATTCTCTGCTTTGAACTTTACTTTTATAATTTTTTCAATGTCTTTGCTAAAATATGTTAACATATTTTTGTCTTTAACTATTACTTCAGATTGCATTCTGCTAGTCTGTTGATTGAAATGCATCTGTTAAAATTTTTACTTTAATTTGCTATTGAGATTTTAATTCAGTTTGTGCATAAATAGTCCGGAGGAGTGCAAGGAAGCTTGGAATGCCTGTAGGCTGCCGATCCAGTGTGATTTGATGCAATTAAGGCGGATTTAATGTATACAATCAGATTGCAACAAATGTGATTTACTCTGCGTTTTTAATTAAAATCAAAATGGCCATGTGGTGCTACGCAGTGCTGCTGCTCATCCATATTCATGCATACAAGGCGCGGTTGATAAGTATGCAACTAATAAATCAAAATTAGAGTTTCCCACATATTTTTATTTTTGAATGTTACTGCGTTAAGCGAAATATACCGAAAGGTGGTTCTTGAGACTTTTTTAAATGATTTTCTAGGGTCACTTTTAACTCCGTAACTAATTTGTTCAACATTAAAGAGAGATTAAGATTCATTTCAGTGAGCCCCGTAGTTTTTAAGGCATCTCTGGCAACCCAAGTAAGTCTCTTGTGCATGACTCTCTCACATAGCCAAGATCTTCGGTGCAATATTTTACACTTTGAACTTCTTTAATAGCTTTTCTCCTTTTTATTCACGGCTTGAACTGCAAATTATACCCAAACATTCTAGTTTCATCAGTGGTTAAAGTATGGTTGCGAACTTCGTCCAAATTATTCTGACACAACTCATTTCCGGCTGTCAACGCGCAATAATTTGTATATTATCAGGAAGCAGTTGATGAGTCAATCGCTAAGCACCATAGGTTGCGGACTTATCACCTGTTCCTCCTACATAATGGGTTGTTCCAAAAGATTGGTAAGATTTTGTTGTCTAATAAGCATTTCACTTAGTTGTACCGGATTTGTAAAGTGATTTTAGCAGACATGGAGAGCACAAACGATGGCGATAGTGTTTATTTATGAAAATCTTCTTTGGTCGAAATAATCTTTGTTTTCATCTCGACTATTATTTTTTAGTAGTAACACAACAGACTTTTCACTGCATATATGAGCTAATATAAGCGGCATAAAAACTTATTTTCGCAAATTTTTGCAAATTAGTGATAATCGGCCGGCCGAAAGAACATGAAAAGGGCGACATCGAATTTACGACTGAGTTTTTTGAATTGCTAGCTATACATTTAACCCCTTGCGGGAGTAATATCTGTACTTCGATTGTTACATTGCTGCTTTAATTTTGATAAAAGTCAAACTCAGATAGTTTCAAAACTTTAATGAGATGAGATGAGATAAAAAGGCAAACTTAGGCCATCATAGAGGCAGCTACGAACTTAACCTCACTTGCTGATGCATGAAATTTTACTTATTGAGCATAATGTTCAATTTTTTTATCCAAAAAATTTGCGATGTGAATAATAAAAGCAATTTTTAGAGTTTGATGATGCTTTTTATCAAGTAATTTCATTTCAACTCTTCTTCTAATAGTACAGGCACGTGAAACGATTGAGCAGGATAGTATTCGAAGGTAGCCGGAAACTATTTTGATCGATCCCAATTGTAATTTTATAGGAACATATTGTAAATTTTTATAATCGGATATATACGTACATATTTGTATATGTATATTTTTTCTCAAAATAAGCCACCTGGTTTAGTGGAAAGTTGGTTAATTCCACTACCTCTGAAATTAATAAAAATATTGCACATCCCAATATACTCATTGGGTGTAGTGAGAAAACTTTAAATTACCGTTAACGGATTTTATTTTATAGTCGAATTAGTTTTCATTAGCACTAAATGCATTTAGAGGTGATGGAAGGCTAGGTCCCACATTTTAGTGGGATTAGAAGAAATAAGCTTCACCATTTTCAATATTGAGTAACAATTATACCTCAGGAGCAATAAGTTGCTAGCCCAATTCACTCAATCTTAGATTTAGCTGGAGGGAGCAGTATTTTCAAGTCGGCCGATTGCTATTAGTCAGACGCTGTTTGCAGTCGCCTACCATGGAACCGACGCTGCAAAAGGTTTTTGGGCTTGATTCTCACTGAAGCCGGCTTCTTCTCGCCTTTTCGATGCTGTTTACGACTTTACAGTTTTTAATTAGAGGAGTATACACCTCCGCAACGGTCTGATAGAGCAGCCTGTTCTTGTGCAGGACTGCTTATTTGTTATTTCTGACTTAGTATATATCTAGAGGTCTTTCACCGTCAGCAACCTGTGACCCGCTCCGTAACCTACAGCTTGACTTCCAGAGAAAATATTTCTGTGATACCGGCACTTTACGCCGGTGCTCTAGCAAATACTATAAACAATTTTCTATATTTGATTTTTAGTGCACAACAACCATGTCTGATTTTTAGTAAAAAGTTATTTCTATGGGAAAAATGGGAAATTTTTCAACATGAATCACTTGAAACAAGCAGGCACAGAAACATGATCGAAAACGATAATCTATTGAAATGGATCAATCATGTGATTTCTAAAGCGGATGATAACCCTTGAAGGAAAATAGATCATATGTATATAAAAATAACCGACGAGAAAGATCGAGAACAAAGATACTTGTGGTATTTCAAATAATAGCAATGCCGTAATTGGTGCCAGGGAACAAAATGCTTTATGTCTTTTTGTTTTTCGACATTGGAAGGTTACAGCATATTATGTGCTACAACTCCTTTCCAAGCAATGAATTATGGATTCTGCATCCAAAGTTGAAGCGATAAAAGTTGGTATACAAAAACGGTGTGCAATCATCACAAGTCCCAACAATATATAAACAAGCACATGCTGCGTGGCTTGGCGGAATCAGAAAGAGCTTGGCAGCGAAGAGTGTAGTTAAATGCAATATTTATAACCTCCCAAAATGTACTCCACTCAGTTTTTTGCTCAGAAAACTGCAAACTTTTCTTGTGTTTTATCTAAAAAATTACACAGTTCATTAAAAAAAAAAAAATCTTTCCAAACTTTGTTGAAATTTGTTACTGAACTTTTGATACCACCCAAAATAGCGAATTTTGTACAATAACATTACTGTAATGAGTTGTCATCTGCGAAACTTGGTCTGGTCTGTATAGCGATTTTTATGTACAACGCACATATATGTGTTTAAAACAATAAGCAATACTGCAATTGATTACGTTTGCAAATCAACATATGGCTGTATTAATAAAATAGTAAACCATCATCGGTAGCCGCCGTAAATAATTACGTATACGCCATGCTGTACGCTGAAAGCTGCATTTACGCGGGAATTTTTTTATTAAATGTGGAAGCATATTTAACTATTTAAATGCCAATAATGAAGCAGTAAATAATGTACGTCTCTTATGAAAAAATTGTTTTTATTTTTGAATCAGAAATGACGAATCCTATATTACTTCTCTGCCATTATTAAGGCTCGATGCATTTTGGAGGGAAATTAAGCGAAAATAAAGTTTTTTTTTATTCCCACTGCTATTCTTATTTATTCACTATTTATTTTACAAAATATTGGATGCAAAATATTAAAAAAAAAATAATAATAAGGCAATGCTTACGAGTTACTTGTTTTTGGAAAAGCGAAAGAAATTCGAAAAAATCACGTAGTTGGGGATGGAAATATTTAGCCAAAAAAGATTATATGGAAATACGGTTAATCAGTTTCCGGCCTTGTTTCAAGAAAAAGCCTGCAATATTTTAAAACTATTTTTCAAAATTTTCCAAGCAAACACATGCAAAAACTAGACTTATATGTATACATATCTGCGGAATTTAAAAACAAAAACAAAAAATTATGTGTGTTTAAGATGTTTTGTCTTGAGGTCAGTAAATTTTATTTTATCATAGACAAATTAGTATTTTATTGACACTTTATTATTATTAATAAGACGATTACTCAAGCTGTGGTTATAAAAGATTAATTCATAAAATATTTCAAGAAAAGCAAGTGCTTTAGTGATTGACTGAGAAAAGTGCTTATTTGGTTAAAGTTAAATTATCATATCTAATATTCACAAATATTTATCCACTATCATCTCAATTTTCTTTTCGTTCAAAAAAAAAAAAAAATCTGTGAAAAATTATAGTTTTCAGCCTATCCCTCCATTAAAGTTAAACAAGTTGACTCAATCAGCAAGTTTTTGTTATTTACCATCTTTCAATGACCTGTCAACACTCAATATTGTTTGTTACAACTTTTATTTCCTTATCGCCATATATATGACCATATGGTATATCCCGCTGTTTATCGTGAGCATCTTTGTTTTAATGGCTAAGATAATGGTTGATTGACCATTAGCAACACTAAATCGATAAACAAACACAGAAGGAGGAAAAAAGGACTCCAAGAAGAAAAGGAAAACTGCACAGCAATTCTCACCAGTCAAACTTTATAGCTGTCCAGCTTCATCACTTGTTACGTGTCATCTCCATCCGTTCGTCTTCAATTTCTCACAAATTCCTTCATTTTGTGTCTAAAGATAGCAGATAAAGGCAAGCAGCAGGTACAAAGTGCTGAGTTGAAGAATGAAAAGGACATAGGAGACAGTAAAATACTTATAGAACTCGAGTTGTTAGTGTACTATGGGCATTTCTCCACCAATTCATTTTAATGAGTAAGAGAACGCACATTTGCTCAAGTTCTCCTGTTACCGCAAAAATCACGGCAGTTTGAAAAGGAGATGGATATTCATTAGCGTTAACATACTGAATAAGCATGCAATTGAATGTGTGTTAGTTTTCTTTAATAGGAATTGCCTGTTTATTTTAGCAGGTAAAAATTTAGCTCACGAATAGCTTAGCTCGTATAGAATGTATTTTCCGGTCAGCTACCATTAAATCGATGAGCGTAAAGATATGTTGACAAGCGTATGAAGGTGTTAAGGTGTCTATGAATAGAACTTATTTGTAAAAATTAATGCCACGTCAATTTCAGTTGAGGTTATCTTCCACTATTGTGCTTTTTCTTGCTAAGTTGCCAGTTTTTTATCGACTGTTTTTCGACTTTGTGTATTTTTATAAATGAGCGAGCATATTTTTGTGGCGAAAATACAGTCCGCTCTCGTTAGCCTGACTCTTTTTGTTGTTTTATTCGTTATTTTTTTTTTATAAAATTGTAGCTCATCATCTAGCAAAAGTCATATAATTCCTAGTTTTAAACTTAAAAAACTTAAAAAATTTCACAAATTTTTCATCACAATTCTAGGGTTTTAAACAAAATTTCTGGAAAAATTTGTTACACACTTTTGTAGTATAAAAAGCGCAATATTGAAGTTGCAGAAAAATATCCATTTATTATAACGGTACAACGGCCTCATACTAATCGCTTCTGGATTTTCGCAAACTCAATTGCGGAAATTCGGCATTTTCAGGCCCATCCAGGCAAATGAAAAAGGGTTTCGTTTGGCAGAATCTAGCAAACCAGCAGAACAGCATGTTCGACCAGCTTCAATTCTTCCACTAGTTGTATCTTTCAAGGCTTCAAAGCCAAATCCGTACGCAAAATTCGCCATATGGTCGTTGTGGATAACTACAGTTGCTGGAAACGACGAGGAATTGGTGATATGGTGATTGGCAAATTTGGATAATCTTCAACACTGTGGCTCACACCTGCAATGCGTTTACTTGAATGACCCGATCGCATACGTGTTGTTTTTGTCAAATTATGTATCACATTAGCGAACTCAGAAGGACGATTACGAAATCTAACTTTATATGCAACAGATTTACCGATTTTATTTTTATTATTTAAATTCGATTTTCGAACGAATTTTAGTTCAATGTAACATTTGCGAATTAGACTTTGTACCCATTCAAATATCATAGTTCCGGTTGAAAAAATAAATGAAACTATAATCCAGATTTTCAGTTAAAGATTATTAAAACTTTTCTAGTACTGCGAAAAGATGTTCGGTTTTTCTTTTTGCGGTAATGAATAAGCCGGATCGTACACATAAATCATGGTGCGCAATATATGCCATGGTGCCTGCTGTTGTTGCAGTTCAGTTATTTGGTTGGCCACATCAAGTTCTCTAAAATATATTGTGTTTCTCAGAATGGGCGAAGGGGTAGTGTGTAGTTCCAAACTGACCTACTTACAGGCAGCAACATGCTTTCGCCAACACACGCATATGAAAGTATTATATTTTTGTATATTTGTACGTTTGCTTTTATACGCTTTTAATAATGCATGAAGCGTGCGATCTGATAGTCAACAAGAAATTGCAAACAAATTTTATTGGCATTTGACTTAGCTGAAATTAATTAAATATGCCCAAATGTGGGAAAAGAATTACGTGAAGAGGGTAAATAAGAAACTAATTTACTGTTAGTTGGATTAGGGTTTCATAAGTTGCTTCTCACACATCACTTTCCATTGGCTATTTGGTTGTATTTACATCACACAACTTGGCATATTAGTTGCTACTGCGAAAGCTTGCCATGCTTTGGAAATTGAAATTCCCACACAATTAAGAAGTTTTGTGTGGCACTGATAAGGATTCTGCTACGTTAGATTGGTTCCTACACAAATATGTGCCTAACTTTTTGATTATTTTTACTATTATTTTTATTATTATTATTATTTTTTATATTATTATTAGTATTAGTTTTATTCTATTATTTCAATTTTTCTTATTAGTGAGAAATTGTCGATAGTATTTTTTATGTGATATTCCTCCATGCAATATTCATTTAAATCTTAAGATACATACCCTTGCTAGTCGTAAAAAAAAATATTATGGTTAAACTATTGACAGGGGAGTTTTCTAGCTCATTTCTTCTGACTGAAATTCCTCTTAAAATTTTTTTGAGTCATTTTTCTAAAACCATGCAAAACAAATTACGAACTCAATGAAATGTTTCGATTAGTTGTACCACGTATGGCAAGATTTTAAAACTCAGCCCGGCACTTTTAATATATCGAACTTATTTTTCAACATTAAGAAACGTTTAGATAGCGACGCTTAACGAAATTGTATTTGTCTTTGTCGGTTGCTGAAAAGAAAATGGAGTGTAGATCATGCGAGTAGTTTGGGCGGAAAGAGTAATATTTTTGAAATTTTTATGTTTTCTCTTCTTATTATTAATATTAATTTGTTAAAGGGCAGCCGAAGTTGCTCGCTCAGTTATGTTTTTCGCCATATCTAATTTCCAAGCCTGGGGAATCCACGATTTATGAATGTAAGCATACATTTTACTTCAGCTCTAACCCTGTTATTGTCCAACTTTTGCGATTTAATTGTGGTGAGCAATTAATAACGGTGAGTAGAATTGAGAAGTTGAGGCCAATAACAGAGCGTTATCCGGCGCTCAGCGAATTTGACAGATTCAGCTGATTGTCTGACGTAGCCAGAATCATGACAGTGGTTTGGACGAATATGTGCATAAGAGCTTGAACGAGTGTGTGAAATTATAAAGATTAACATCTTAATAGAGAGTGATGTGAAATGATCGTGCAGAAAATCCCCGGTTACGTGGCGGCCGAAGTTCCCCTCAAAATTTTCTTTTTCCCCATAGTTATTGGCCAGACCTTGCTAATCTATCATCCTTGCGTTTAACAGACAATTTCTTAGGTGTATTCCATAGATGGACTTTATTCCTCCCCAAAATGAAGGACAGACCAGGACTCAACCTTCTCTACCAAATCAAGGCTCTCTACTTTCACATTTACCATCATTTCACATATGGCATCGAATGAGTTTTGTGAGAGAAATCGGTGTTAGTCAACAGTTTATTGGTCTTCTGTTCACAAAAGGCTGGGAAAAATTATTTTCTCTCTGAAATTACCAACATTTTGTCTTGAATGTATTTCTGTGCACGGTGGAGGGAATAATATGGTCGCGCCGATCGTAGCACTGCTACTTTTGCTCTCAGCGAATTTGACAAAATGGCGTCGCACTTGTGCAATTTATTCGAGTATTGTTTGGGTAATTTTTTCTACTTTTTGCACTCTTCTTTTTATTTTCACATGTGTGAAAAACAGCTGCACCAATGTGACGGCACATACTCTTTGATGGACAAAATAGTGTTTCTATTATTCTTGACTTTCGTGCATATGTGTGCTGCTTAAGGAAGAGCAAAAAGCTGCGGATAATAGTGATCAGTGAACTTTTACCTTTAACTTTACCTTCAGCCTTCTAGCCTTGTAAGGAATAGCGAGAGAATGGCATTAATTAACTCCTCGGGTACATTTGCCTTCTGAGACACGTCATGCATTCGTTTGCTTTAGGAGTGGATGAGGTGTTTTTGTTTTGCGATTCTAATTACTTGAAGCCATCTTAGTATTAGGTATGTCACTAACATTTTAGAAATAAATGAATTTTATCTAACGCTTTTACATACGGCACAATATATTTTAATAGCCGCACGCAGTTAGGCACAAGAGTATTATAATTTTGTTCACGTAACGGTTATGTATAAAAGCATAAAGGAATCGTCATGGATGCGAAGAGTCGATTAACCATTTCTGACCGCTCATCTGTGTGCACGATAACTATCATCATCAATGCACTCGTATTGCAATGAAGCTTGGTGCACATATTAATATTTACCCCAGGTGTTTGGTATTGAATATACATAGCTGAATTCGGTAAACAAGCGCGCCCGCCTCCAATAACTTTCAAGAAAATAAAAAAAAAACCTGATACTCCTGTTATAAACGAAGTCGAATTACTCAAATTTGGTACGAGTGATAAGCCCAAGAAAGTAAGTTTTGTCTAACCTGAAAGCATCCATTTTATTCAGATCGGATGAAACCACTACTCATTTTTGAACTACATTTAAATCCGTCTGATGCTATGCGCGTTAACCCTCATGGTCCATGAGCTTGTTTGATTATAAAATTAACAGATTGTCGGAATTAAATTTTACTAAAATATGCGCGGGTATATTAAATTTGGTAAAAAAAAAACCAAAAAAACTAAAACTTTTTAAAATCAAACAGTTTATTTTTAATTAACTGTTTAATGATTATATAAATTGGGTCTAAAATTTTTAAAGTGACGTCGCATTAGCTGAATATCTTCGATGTCCACCAACGTTCTGCTTTCTCACTTGTTTCTGCTTTTTCAATTGTTACTTTGTTTTCAACTTTATTTATACGTACTCGATATGCAAAATGTAAGATCAATATGCAAAATCTTCGATGTTCACCAACGTTCTATAGTAAATGAATAGTCTTGTAGATACATCAACCACTGGACAACCTCGCGTGGTATATCTGTTTTCATGCTTGTCTGTTTGAAAGCCGCGCAGTCAGTTACGAGAGTGAATTCTATGCCCATAAGATAGTGACGTATCTTTTTCGTGGCTAAATGCGCTGCCTTTACTTCCAAAAAATAGCTATGCATTTTTTCTTCTTGCTACGATGTTTTCTTGCTCCAGTAAAAAACAGGATGCCATTTGTTGACGTGTTGCTGCAAAAGCGTAGCCCCAAATCCTTTTTTGGATGCATCAATGTGGAGCTGTGTTTTGGCATTCTGCTTATATATCTTCAAAACTGGTTCTGCTGCAAGAGCTGCCTTTAGATTATCGATTGCTTGTATCTGCACGCTTGCTATCTTAAACTCAGCATCCTTTTTGAGCAACTCTGTCAACGGTCTGGCTAATGCGGCATAATTTTTAATGAATTTTCGAAAATATCCAGTCAACCCAAGGAACGCCTGAACATCTCTTAGATTTTTCGGCAACGGAAAATTTTTTACAGCCTTTACTTTCTCTTGTCCAGGCCAGACATGCTCGTCTTCGACTTCGTGGCCTAGAAACGTTATTTTTGTTTTTATAAATTGGCATTTTGACCATTTCATTTCTAAACCATACAGCAAACTCTTTCCAAACAACAACCCACAAAACCACGTTTGTCAATTCTGCAACGAAGAGACACTTTCTATCCAACACATCGTTACAAATTGTGAAGCATTACATTCAATAAGACAATCAATATCAAGCCACACAATAGAAGAATTTCTGTCCGAAGTAAACGCAGAAAACATTAAAAGTTGTATACACTTTATTTACAAAATTAATTTGTATTTTGAAATTATTAAATTAAATTACTAATTAACTAAATTATACACGAATATTATTATATAAATACTTATGTTACGTAAAGCTGATGGCCTAGCCGCTAATGCTTTTTAATTCATTGTGATTGTAATTCATTACTTTTCCAATTTTTAAATAAAAAAAAAAAAATAAATTTGGTACGGACCTAATTTTGCTTTCATTACACTACAACACTTGATACTAAGGCCAGTACCAGTTCCGTGGGTATAAAAAGTGCCATGGGTATAGAAGAATCCAATAAAATATTGTCTTCTGGACAGTGGAAAACTCAGAGTATGAAAGAAGCACGTTTTGCTTTAATTTCACTTTTTGTTTTAAGTAGACACGAACTTATTTTTAAACTACTGTATAAACTCACTGAATATATTAGTTATTACATATATACGCTTATTATATTTTTATGGTCTTTCGTTCGATGCAATTTGGAATACGCTACTTTCATTTGGAGGCCAAGCCATTAAACCTACATAAACAGAATTGGACGTGTCCAACATTTTTTTCTTAAATACGCTCTACGTCCATTCAACTTTGTTGAATCAATTTCTACCTTTCAATCTCGTTTGCTTTTGATGAACCTAAAGTCTTTGGAAGTGAGAAGATCAGTTCTCTTGTTTTCACTTATTTATAACATCATTAATTCCGGTATTGACCCCTCATTTCTTTTGAATATAATTAATTTCCACTTACTATAGTGTAATCATCGCACCTCTTTACCTTTCTACGGTGCTAAGTTTACTTTATACTCAAGTTTTTTGGTAAAGCGTTTTTCAATAGGTGCGCTTCAACTTTTTTCCGATAGGGAGGGCGAACGACGCAATATTTTTTATTTTTCGCTTGTCATTTGTAAACTTCATTAGTATACATTTCATCATGCAACGCTACACACTTGAGCAACGATTACAAATCGTGCAAATTTTTTATGAAAATAATCGTTCTGTTGCTACTTTAATCCAGATTTTTTCAAAAAAATCATCTTCAGTGATGAAGCTCACTTTTGGCTCAATGGCTTTGTCAACAAGCAAAATATGCGTTACTGGGCAGAAAGCAATCCACACGTGATTCATGAAGTACCGTTGCATCCCGAAAAAATCACTGTTTGGTGCGGTTTACTTGCCGGCGGCGTAATTGGCCCATATTTTTTCGTTGACGAGAATGATCGCCACGTTACTGTGAATGGAAATCGATACCGCAACATGATAAACGATTATTTTTGGCCGCAATTGAATGGTATGGACTTAGACGACATGTGGTTTCAACAGGACGGGGCCACAAGCCACACAGCACACGCTACAATTGATTTGTTGAAGAGTAAGTTCGATGAGCGCATTATTTTCAGAAATGGACCGGTCGAATGGCCGCCGCGCTCGTGTGATTTGACGCCTCTAGACTATTTTCTTTGGGGTTATGTGAAGTCATTGGTCTACAGTAACAAGCCGGCGACGATTTGTGACTTCAGAGCCAATATTGAACGCGAAATTGCTGGAATTTCGGCCGATTTATGCAAAAGAGTGGTCGAAAATTGGGTTCAACGATTGGACTTCGTAAAACGTACACGCGGTGGTCATGCAAAAGAAATCGAATTTCATACTTAAGTGTATATGTTTAAACTCGATAATAAAAAAAAAATTAGTTAAAAAAGTCAAACCGTTTCTGTTTTATACAAAAAAAAAGTTGAAGCGCTCTTACTGAAAAACGCTTTATTTAAACCATGCTTGATAGTAATTCTGTTTTTCCTTGTAATTAGTCTGTAAAAGGCTTGTGTTCGTTGACTAAATAATAATAAATAAAAAAATATGATACGTAGATGGACTAAAGCTATACAAATTTGCTACATTAATTTTGGTAAACGTATGCTTGCTTCATATTGAACTAAATAAAAGCTTCATGACTCATTGCACATCGTTCATAATGCGTAAAAGTTTAACCGAGATATCGCTTTCCATTCATATTAAATTTAGATATTCCTTCGAATTTCTGCCGTTCCCGCAAGCAGATACTCGACAGTACTCTGCAGACATGTCCTCATGGTGCCAAATCAAAGCATTCTCTTATAGAAACGTGCAATGTATGCTGACCCTATTTGTCTCCATTTGCCCGAAAGGCCTTTATGCCGAGATTTCAATTTCTAAAGCAAAATCAGCAGATGAAAAATAATACAAATATAGGGCCCGAAGGGATGAATAAGGGCGAGCGAGTAAAAAAAATCTTTGCATGAAATTAATATATACATACAGTGTATCATTTAAGTCACCGTAACTTGGCCATTTTTTTGTTAAATTAAAAAAAACTTTGATGCAGGCTAACAAAACAATATATTTTCGTTTAAATAATTAAATAAAAATAGTAAGATTTCAAACTTAATGTAATATTAATAAATAAAAACAAAAGGAACTTGAATATCTGCGTCAACAAAAGTCTACGTACTCTTACAAACTAATATAAAGTTATTAACTACAGGGCCCGCTATCTATCGTTACGGATTTGAACTAGGTATTATTTGAAGAATGGTAACACTTAGCTGTCATCTGATTTGACAGAAAATTAGTTTTGTTCTTCCGCTGAACGAAAATGGTTGTGTATACGCTCAAAGAACGCTGGGAAATATTGCCACATTACTTTGAAAATCATGGTAATGTTGCAGAATGTGTACGAAAATTACGTACGGCAATGGGAAGAAGAAAAGCACCGAATGAGCGTATGTGCGTTACTTTGCGAAAAAAGTAAGAGAAACTGGGTTGCTTATTGACAAATCAACGCGTGACCGACCAAAAACCGTGCGTAAACCCGATAATATTGCTGCTGTGGCCGAGAATGTTCGTGAATCACCAAGAACATCAGTTCACCGTCGTTCTCAACAATTGGACATTTCGGAGACATCATTGAGACGAATTTTGCGTAAAGACCTTGGTATGGTAGCCGAGGCATCTTAATCACCTCTCTAAAGCTATTTGGCATTGACATCACCAGTTTTTAATGTAATTGGGATCCATAACGCACCACTCTTGATACAATGCCTCTTGCAGGAGGTTTTTATTGTTGCTGTGGTGCTTTCTTATTTCTTTCCAGCATATTTCACACGTGCTCAATCGGATTGATACCCGGGCTCTGTGGTGACGTCTCCAAAAGGTGTGAAGTGTTGTACGCGAGGTGTTAATTGCCTGGTGTTAATTGCTTTGTGTTTAGGGTTGTTGCCTTGCTGCAAATATAAATCGGAACCTATTCCCAATTTCTCGGCGCTGCTCTTCGTATTTTTTTTTGAAAATATCAATATGCACATATTGATCCATCACTTCGTCGATAAATTCCAAATTTCCGACTCCTGCTGCATCCATGCAGCCCCAAACCACAATACCTCCGCCATTGTATTTTACGGTTTTCATGGTATTTTTTGGATTTAGGGCTTCTCCTGGTCTCCTCCATACGCGGAGACGCCCGTCTGAACTAAAAATATTGTACTTCGACTCATATGAGAAGATGACCTTTCGTCAGAAGTCAATTGGTTTGTCCACATGCGCTTTGGCAAAGTCTAAGCGCTTCCTCTTGTCTATTAAATTTACGTGCGGCTTCTTTTGTAGCGTAGAAGAAAATATATTGTTTATTAGCCTACATCAAAGTTTTTTAAATTTAACAAAAATTTCGCCAAGTTACAGGGTGATTGGTGCAAATATAACAAGAGTACGGTGACTTTAGTGGCACACTGTATGTAAGGCACACTAATGTGAGAGTGTGACCGGTTACGTGCGATATGATTTTAAAGTTGACTACATGCAAATGCCAGCAAACGAAGATATCCCTCGAGGCAAGCGAGTCAATCGCGCAAACTGTAGTGTGCTATAGCAAACTATAGTGTGCTCATTCATGCACAAACATGCATACGTACTATCTATTCACATACAATAGCACATACACACACATATAATTTATTAGTGAAGTAATTATAACATGACTGCCGGAAGCGGTGCGCACAGTCTTTATATCGTCAAAGTAAGATACATTTCATGGAATGCCATGGCTTAGTGAATTCAAAGAAGCGTTTTAAGTGAGCTAATAAAATATTTACGTATATGGCACCTTGAGGGAATTAAAAGTAAGCAGATACATTAGGGTGCTTCCTATAATGAATTATTTGTGGGGCACTTATTAAAGTGAATTTTATATGAACGTAGTTGCTTCAATTTTTAAAATAAATATAGACATTAGGGGGGTTTCTGAAAAAATATCAATAAATTTTGCCGAACATATGTACGTATATATTTCCTTCAGGCTTCAACGTAAGTGTATACATTAGGGTGATTCTTAAAAAAATAACAATAAAATTATGTCAGGAAAACCAATTAAAATATATTATACATATATTTATATATTTTGTTAGTTTTGTAGTTTTACCGGGATTCGATCCTACGTTCTCTTTGTGAATTCCGAATTCATGTCATGCACCAACCCATTCGGCTACGGCGGCCACGGAACTTTCGCGTGAATTCGCCAGTCTTCTGGCTACAAAGATGGCATATATGTATATTAGGGTGATCCTCCAATTAAATGTTGTATGGTGTGCCCATTTTTATTAGTTTCAGTAACAGTTACGTTTTAGGAGCAATAAGTTGCTAGCCTTACATCCCAATCCACACATTTGATTTAACTTGAGGGAGAAGCATTTCTAATTTAGCCGCTTGCTACAAGATAGACGCTGTTTTCAGCTACCCACTATGAAACAGACGCTGTAAGATTTGGTCTTGATGCGTATTTAAAAGTGGCATCTCCTTGCCTTGTCGATGCTGACTTCGTTCTTGAAGTATTTAACTAAAGCAGTACTGACCCCACTGTACATCTCCACTACAGGCTAATACAGCAAGGCTGCGTTCTGTGGTCACTCTTGTTTCTAATTGTAATCGATGATGTGCTAAGCAATCCCTTGAGGCATCCTCTGGAAACCTATCAGTATGTAACATCTAGATGATCTTGATTATGCCGTTGGCATTGCTTTACTGTCACAACAGCGGAGACAATGCAACTCAAACTAGTCCGTGAGGCTACCTACGCAGATCGCAAGTTTGCGTATCAACATTGAAAAGACGAAGTCTATGGCCATTCATGGCACTAGACCTGACGCACTCGCACTCACAGTGTACGGACAACCCATCGAAAGTGCAAACAAATTTGTCTACTTAGGTAGCCAAATCACACCTGATGACGGCGCTAACTGAGTACAGAGTAACAAAAATCAGATCATCCTTCGCTATGATTGAAAACATATGGTATGTTTGGCTGCGAAACGTGGTCCGCAGAGGTTTCAACAACAAAAAGCTCCAAGCTTTTATAATAAGCTGTTCAAGAGCTACGTGTATACTGCGCATATAGGGGCCAGATAACTGGATCTCTAAGGACGGACTCCTTGCTCGAGGCAATTAAAGTCCGATTGAGATTGAAATACGCGAATGAAAGTGGAAATAGATAGACCATACAATTCGTAGACCTGCGATCAGCAGAATGTCCTCATACTGGAATTCGCAAGGCTTTCGCCGAAGAGGACGGCCGAAAGAAACACGGAGGCTAAGCCTGTATGACGAATTTACGACATCTGAAGACTCGCTCACTTGGATGCAGATAAAGTCAAAAGCTGCAAATCGACTCCAGTGGAATTTATTTGTATCGGCTCTGCGCGCTCCCACCCAGGGCGTCCATAAAAATATATTTAGTAAATACACTATGCAATTAGTCCTTATGAGGGTGATTCAAAATAAATGGTTACGTTAGGGTGTTGGGTTGTTGATTGTTCATTCGGTCAATTTCGTTTAACATGTAAAATGGCCACAAAACAGACGCCTCGCAGACTCACTTCAAAAGTGGAAAAATAAAATAAATAAAGTTATGCATTAGGTTGCTTCTTAAAAATTATACCTTACTTACAAATTAAATTAAAAATGTTTATGCAAAACTCTTTCATTTTTTGATTTATTTATTAGAAGTATAATCTATATATATAAAAATGAATTGCTGTTCGTTAGTCTCGCTAAAACTCGAGAACGGCTGAACGGATTTATCTTATCTTGGTCTTGAATTATTCGTGGAGGTCTAGGGAAGGTTTAAAAGGTGAGAAAAATTCGAATAAAGATATAGGTCAAAACGTGGACCCGGGTAACCTTCGGACGTGTATGTACAATATGAGTATCAAATGGAAGCTGTTGGTGAATGCTTTAGTTCAGAGTATTTTTCATGCCGCTCCGTGACTAGGGTCTCGAGGTAGAGACCAAAACGTGGACCCTAGAATGTGTTTGTACAATATGGATATCAAATTGAAGCTGTTGGTGAATGCTTTAGTACAGAGTATTTTTCATGCCGCTCCGTGACTGGGGTCTCGAGATATAGGTCAAAACGTGGACCCGGGTAACCTTTGGTTGTGTATGTACAATATGGATATCAAATGAAAGCTGTTGATAAGTGCTTTAATACGGGGTAATTTTCATACCTATTGACGACTAAGGTCTCGAAATATATGCCAAAACGTGGACCCGCCGTGTCTTTAAACCGAATTAAACCAAACTTACACACATTGTTAAGGAGGTATTAAAGATGGTTTCCGTATAGTTTGGATACCTATTGGTAGATAGGGTCTCGAGATATAGGTCAAAACGTGGACCCGGGTAACCTTCGGATGTGTATGTACAATATGGGTATCAAATGGAAGCTGTTGGTGAATGCTTTAGTTCAGAGTATTTCCATCCGCTCCGTGACTAGGGTCTCGAGATAGAGACCAAAACGTGGACCCTAGAATGTGTTTGTACAATATGGATATCAAATAAAAGCAGTGGATAAGTGCTTTAATACGGGTTAATATTCATACCTATTGATGACTAGGGTCTCGAAATATATGCCAAAACGTGGACCCGCCGTGTCTTTGCACCGAATTACAACCACGGGTATAGCGTTCTTTTGATCCAGCCATAATGTCGCTTACTTTTTTAACGCTTGGGGCGGAACTGAACTGTCAAATTGACAGTGTGAGTTACAATGTGTCAATATTTCTTTCTGATTTGGATGCCATAAGGAAAAAACGTAAGTGCAATATGTAAAAATTGTTTGTGAATTTTTTTGGAGTGGATTTTGGAACAGTGAATAACTTCTTACGAAATTTGAGAATTTAATGTGAAATCCGAATGAAATTATGTGTGAATGAAATTTTTTTCGTTTTTTTTTTTTGAAAAATATAAATGGATAATGGTTAAAAAAGCTCCAATGCTTAATAAAACATATAAATTGAAACGAAAAATTCATGGATGATCAGGAAAAAATACATTTGTTTCTTAGTTATTCATATGCGTTGATTTGAAATTTAAAAACAATCTTCTTTTTTCCTGATTTTCAATTTATATTTTATATTTACTCAAAAACAAATAGAGAAACAAAAAATATTGTTTATGCCAAAGCGCTTGAATAAAGATTAAAGAAATAAATAATATGAAAACCATATATTTTCTGTTCTAAACCATATCTATTCTATTTTAGTGTGCCCAGTGAAGTGGGCCGGGCTTGCTAGTTATGAATAATTATATTACAGAGCGAAAGTCGACCTGTTTTTATGTTTTCAAATATATAAAATAAATACTGTGCGAGAAATTTCAAAATTTGAAAAGTTCCAAGTGTTTGTTAACCAAATTTTTTCAACTTCACTTATTTTGTTATCTATTAACTTATTTTTTATGGAAAGATTGGTGGATCTTCACATTAGAGAAAATCTAGAAAAGAACACACCTTTGCATAAATCGCAATACGCATATAATAAAGGGAAATCTACAGAAGGAGCTCTTCACTTTCTCGTATCAAGGATAGAGAAAGCTCATTTTTCTAAGGAAATCGCCTTATGCGCATTTTTAGACATCGAGGGTGCATTTGATAATACAGATTATTGCTCGATTGATAGAGCATTACAAAATAAAAACATTGACAAGCCGACCATAGGGTGGGTAAAGGCAATGCTGGAAAGCAGAGAAATCAGCTAATCTCTAGGAGATGTATCAGTCTCAGTCAAAGCATTAAAAGGATGCCCCCAGGGTGGTGTTTTGTCACCTTTATTATGGTCCCTGGTTATTGACGACCTCCTAGTCAAACTAAGTGAGTTAGGCTTGGAGGTAATTGGCTATGCTGACGATATTGCAGTGATTATTCATGGCAAATTCGACAGAACAATATCCAGTATTATGAATCAAACATTAAATTTCATTCTAAACTGGTGTCGTGCAGAAGGACTTTCTATAAATCCCAGCAAGACTATTATTGTACCCTTCACAAACAGATATAAGTTGGACCTTGGTTCAATTACTGTCGAAGGAACAAATATAAACTATTCCAATGAGGTCAAATATTTAGGAGTTGTTCTGGATAAAAGATTAAATTGGAACTCTCACCTTAAATCGGTGATAGATAAAGCCACCAGAGCCATGTGGGCATGTCGCAGTCTCCTGGGGAGAACATGGGGTATTGACTCCAAAATGATTCATTGGATGTATACAATGATGATTCGACCAATCATCACCTATGCGTCCCTTGTTTGGTGGCCCAAAACCACACAAGAAACAGCCAAGAAATTACTGGCAAGTCTTCAAAGGCAGGCCTGTTTGTCTATAACAGGTGCCATGCGAAACTGTCCCACAACTGCAATTGAAGCGATAGTAGGACTATCCCCACTGCATATATTCATATGGAAATGTGCAGCCAGAAATGCACTAAAAATGCAAATCTTGTCAAATAAGGAATACAGTGACTTTGGTCATATGAGTATTCTAAGAAAAATACCGGATAAGGATATTAGCTGTTCAGTAACAGACTACATGATTCCGAAACGGGTCTTCAATAGAAATTATGAGATAATTATCTCAGACCGTGATGAATGGGAAATTGGAGGACCTTGGGTTAACCCAAAAAGTCTAATATGGTTCACTGATGGTTCAAAAACAAATACTGGAGTTGGTGTCGGGATCTTTGGACCCAACACAAAAATTTCAGAACCCATGGGCAAATGGCCCAGTGTCTTCCAGGCCGAAATCCAAGCGATTTCGATCTGTGCACTGACAAATCTAAAAAGGGGTATCAAAGGGGCCCACATAACTATATATTCGGACAGCCAAGCGGCACTGAAAGCACTAATGTCTCACTCTTTGGAGTCGAGACTAGTGGAAGAATGTGTAAACAATCTTCAAAAATTAAGTACAAAAAATACGGTTGTACTTTGCTGGGTTCCAGGTCACTCTGGAATCGAGGGTAACGAAATTGCTGATGAACTGGCAAGGGCTGGATCGACATCAGACCTTATAGGACCAGAACCATATTGTGGTATCAACTGGGCGGAAGCTAAATCCAGGGTAGACCAGTGGGAACATACTCTCAGAATAGCTTACTGGGAAAATAATCTGAAACTTCGTCAAGCCAAGAGGTTGGTTAGACCCTTTACCTACAAAAAGGAACTGAATAACTTACGAAAAGTAGATATCAGGAAAATAGTAGGCTTTCTTACGGGCCACTACTATCTAAACTATCATCTTAACAGAATTCAACTCCTCAGGGACACTGAGTGTAGACTCTGTCTTGAAGATGATGAAACAACGGAGCACTTATTGTGCGAGTGCGTTGCACTGGCTAGAACCAGAATGCAAATTTTCCACCGTGATCAACTGGATCCGGAAGAAATAAAGAAAGCTCCTATTACAGATATACTAAGGTTTATACGTATAGCAGAAAAATTGTTGGAAGAACATGGCTTTCAACCAACTCCTTTCCAAAGGCAGAGAACAACTAGGCAAACTAGAACCTGATGTAGTGGTCGGGCAACTTTCGCGGATGATCAGAAGGATCATCCATATTAAATTAGGTAGCTTGACACAAAAGATCTTTTAGGTCGCAGTGTCGGTCATTGGACCACCTACTAGGATAAATTAAATTAAAAAACTTATTTTTTATAAACTCCCTGTCATCGACAAATATACTAATTATTTGATATTAGACTGTGAAGGTCATAGCAAAGTTTCTATTGGAAGTTCGTGCCAATTTTTGTAAGTGCATGTTCTACTATTCGCGCTTTATGCGATTTTAACGGACTGAGGTTATATCGGCAATGTCGCAAATTAAAATGAGGAAGTGCCGAAATTAATTTTAAAACTAATAAAAATGGATGAGTAAAAGAAACAAAATGTCACTTTAATAACTGATAATGTCATAATAATAATGTCTATAGAATTAAATAAGCCTTACCTCACTAAGTAAATCAGCTGCCTCACGTAACTTCACTTTATGGTTTCCTGAAATTATTTTCTGAAACCATTTTGTAGTTGAAATTTAACGACTGGCAGCTAAGCTCAAAACCGGTCTATAATTTGTACAAAAATTACTTTAATTCTTTTGTAAAATGTTCACGCATAACAAAATTAGTAATAACAAAGAGGCAGAGTGCCCATGCATAAATTGTGCATCATTTCTCTTTAACCGTTTTTAAGGACCACCTTATCGCGCTTACGAAATTTTGCAATTGCATTGCCTTTGGGAAACAAGCTTTTAATGGCATAACAATTTAAAGGTGATATGAGTAAGAACTTTGGGGCTAATAACATTTATTTGTTTGTTATCTTTTTTATTAATTTTTATTATCGTCTACTTTTCTGTGTTATATAAAAACTGGAGTATGATCAAAAACGTGTACAGTGGGGGCTCATACGTCCCAGAGCGAGGAGGAGAGGTTATCAGGTTTGGCCATCCGCTATGGTGAAAAACGAAATTGTAAAAGTATCTTCGGCTGCTGAGTATTTGCCACATTTCCTGAAAGCCATTTTTTCCTCACAAGGTAGTTATAAAATATGCTGCGATACGGTTTGAGGTAAAAAACTTCAACTGCTCAAGTGCCATATAAAGATATTGAAGAGTATATAATCTCTTGGCCACAGTAGGGACCAGCTCTGGCGTTCTGAAATGACTGTTGATCAGCCGGGTTAATATAATATAACTTAACCCATGTATTATTTACCTTTTCTTTCAACCCCATAAACTGAAAGGACATCGAAGATGCCAAATAATATTCAACCTCAGTTATTAGAAAAAGTAAATAAATCTATAACACATCATGGTCTAATCATACAAAGTGTGCCAGTCTATTTGATGTATGCGTACTTGAAGCTTCCTAATTTTCATTTTTAAAAATATTTTTTTGACGAAGCAGAATCAAGGCAGACTGAAGAAACGCTTACTATTTAACAACCAAGTCTGCGTATTGAAAACTAATGACAATGCTACCTGGCACACTTTGTATCATTACACCATATAACACACAACTTGGTTTTTCCTAACTGGATGTTATGTTGATCAATTGCTTCGCGTAGTGGGTGAAGAGTGCGTCCAAGATCAAAATTGAATCATGAAATTTTAGCTCTCCATAAAATTTTAGGTAGCTTTTAAAATTAATAAAGAAATATTTTATGCTTTCATCTGAGCACAATTGAAATATACAAAAATGTAAATATTAAACAAAAATTTTAATTTTAATAATCAAAATTTTTCTCAAAAACAAGTGTCTTTTATTGTAGTTTATTAATTAAGGTTTTGCTTTTATCCAAAAATACAAAAAAATACTATAGAAAACAAAATAATTATTTGATTTAATTAACAGAAAAAAAAATTTTAACAAAAAAATTAAAATGTTTAGCATCAATATGTCGGCAATCACTCCCGCCATTTGCCAAATTTATATTACTGTTAAGTAGAGCACCTTCAAAAATTTCATCAAAATTTAAGGAATGAAGTTTTTAGGCAGGTACACTTTACGTGTTTCGTTTATATTTATGTATGGTACCTATATATTATGCATTCATATTTTTTTATTTCATTTTATGAAGACTATTGTTCTCACACCAAATAGCAGAAAATGTTGCGCAATCACATAAATCGAATTTTTTTGACAGCAGTATTGAAATACAAGGCCATGTAAAAATTTAATGAACAACTAAACACCGCAAGCTATTTTCTCTGCTATAGATAAAAATATACACTTTAATAGGAAACTGTTCTATAATACAAAAACAAAAATGCCTTCTGCACTCCCCCGTACTCTGTTTTTCGAAACCAATATCCCGCAGCATGCCAATGAATTGGTACTAGGTATAGTGTTAATATCCTGTATGACAGGCAAATAAAAACGCTCGTAAAGTGCTTGAAATACGACAGCAATGGCTGATATGGAACATGCAATGTGCCACTTACATAAATATGTATAAATGTATAGTACATTTCTGCTTACCTTCACAGAAGGCGCAGAGTAAAATGAGGGCTGAGTAACTACACCAGGCATACCATATAGTAAAACCAGCATCAGCATCACGGCAGTTTATTGCCTGAAATGGGCCATGACAGCATCTGCGTTTGTTGCAGTCGTACATACCATACAAGTAAGTATATTATAACTAAGCAGGATAGTCTGGTGGCAACGCACATTTGTATATTTCATTGCTAACAGCAATTATATCTAAATACATACATACACTCGTATCTAGCGCTGCGATATTTCGAATATCATTTTATTGCTTAACATAAAAATTATACAAAACGTGTGTTTGGTAAGCCGCCTGAGCAGCAAATGCCTTCGGCTCAGTGTGTGAAAGCAAGCGATTTTGAAAGAGAACGTTAACGTGAAGAGGTGTAACCGATATTGCACGCCAAACGCCCATAATTATGCATATAAATTGAGGACACGTGCATTACATGGAGCAGCAGCAGCCACGTAACAAAAGTGAGTAATACAGGCAAATATGAACAGCAGGCTGTATGCAATTCCCTGCCGCAAGACCCTTCACTATTGTTGAAATGTGTGTGCGCTCCAACTTATGCCTATCTGTGGCGCACAAATTCGTTTTAGATTTTCCATTATTGATTTTCATTGAATTTTCATAAAACACATTTGCTTACAAATGTAATACAATATAAATATATTGCTCCATAAAATTGCTACTACCAACACCACTTGCTTGCCTGAATAACAGCAGTTGTTGTAGCAGTTGCCTTGCTCAGTGGCTTTGAATATCAAGTAGGGCGTCCGCCTATGCTGTTATTTTCTATGGGCAAACTATTTCCTGCTTAAACTCATTTAATTTCAAATGTTTTATTTGTATATCTGTACATGTATATGTATGTAGGCAGCACATGTATGTGTGTGTAGGATTTTGTTTTAAGAAAGATAGTTTAGATTGACAGCACTACAGAGAAGGGAATAATGTACGTTGACCACCTTGGCGAATAGAGTAAAAAGAGGAAAGTAAGAGGGGAAAAGCTCCGAAGTTTTATGTTGTATTGCGCCACACTAGAGGTTTGCAAAGTTTTTATTTATTTATGTGAATATATAGTTTTTAATTGTCCCTTTTTTGAAGTTATCAAATAACTGGTTTGAGCACAGATAGACAGTTGACTTAGGTTTGACCCTTTCGATAGAGATATGCACAACCAAAATTTAAAAATAACTGAAATTATTGTTATATAGAAAATTACTACAACTTCTTACTATGAATATTTAGCTTTGCTTTTATTCGTTGTGTTCAGTATCAGACTTTTCTATTTTTTTAAATACAAAAATTTTATGTGAGGTGAAGTAAAGCAATAAAGTAAAATGGCATTTGACCATTTGTTACAACGAGTTCATATAGGGAGTGCATATAGTATATATGAGTTTGGTTTTGAAAATTCAAACATATTCTTTTATTTTTATTTATGTATATACTTACTTATTTAGATGGCACTACACGGTGTGTCGGTTTTGACCGAATCTAAAGCATTGCGCCCTCTAGCTTCCTTCGCTGCTTGCGGGCGCCAGTTGTGGGCACTGGGTGCTGCCAGGTTATGCTTTACTTGATCTCTCCAACGTAGAATAGTTCCTCCTCTTCTTTGTCGTCCACCAGTGGGTTCCCTCTCGAAGGACTGCCGTGCCGTAGCACTTTGACTCATTATCGAAACATGGCGAAGCCAGCGCAGGCACTGTATTTTAATACGCTTCACTATGTCCATACCTCTGTATAGCTCATACAGCTCGCTGTGCCATCATTTCACTCATTTTGGTGTACGCGAAGATTCATTTTGGTCTTTCGGCGAATTCTCCTCTCGAGCGTTCCCAGTTGTCATCGTCCAAGCTTCTGCGCCATATACATGGATTATGATGATTAGGCTTTTGAACAGCGTTAGTTTCTTTCAGTACTTTTACGTCAAATGTGAAAAATTTAAGTAGGCGGCTAAAAAAATGTTGGGTGTTTATAAATCGAATATAGAATGGAATTCAATCGCAAAATGATGATTCCATTCTGGTAATAAAGACGTAGATGATGAGGCACCCTCTGGTAGGTCAATCGTCGAAAATGCTGATAAAATCATAGATATTGCTCAGTCAGACCTGTATATGAGGACTTATCCCTGTGCCTAAGACTTGATGATTTCTCAGAAAATCTTTTGGAACCATTTGCATAAAGCTGACCCCGAAATGAAACTTAACGAAGTTTCTGCATTTTTGTCAACAGATGATAACTGGAGATTAAAAGTGGGTCTCATCCGGAAAAAATTCTGAAAAAAATCACTACGAAATGGCAATGACCCTGCCCATTCAGCACAAAATTTGCGGCCAATAATATTTTGGTGTACCTTTATTTGAATTGAAATGCCCACTATGAGCTCTTCCCATTTAGCCAAAAACTAAATTCAGTTGTCTATGCTCAATAACTGACTAAATTGAAGTAAGTGATCAATCAGAAGTGACCAGAGTCGGCAAAAAAGGAGGATGCTATGTTCTATTATAAAAACGCCATACCGCAAATATATTTAGTGACTCACAAAAAGATCTTAGTGCTGAAATGGGACTTGGCTCAAACTATTATAAACTTTTACGCTTGATTATACGCTTAAATATACGCCATATTGGTTTCGAGTTTATTGTTTGATTATATTTTAGAAAACAAGAAAGTTTTCTCCCGAACGTTGTTTAAAATAATTCAATATTTAATTTGGATAGAGCACTCAGTTGTTTTTCCTTGATAATGAAGAAAATTTCATCGAAAGAGCATGCCTCCAAAACTGCTGCCTCGATTTTAAAATTTGTGGTATTATTTGAGTGTAACGCTCGTTTTAATAAGGCATTGCCACCTGTTTGCATCTAAAGGAGTAATTTATAAGAAATGAACAGCGTGGATATCAAGAAAAGTTTATTACGAAAACTTTATTCCAAAAACTTTTTTTTATAGTCCTGCCACCTGAAATTAATTTAAATATGAAAATATTGATATCAGATGAAATATGTTTAAAACGCTTTAATAAAAATATTTTTATTATTTTTGACACTAATCGGATGGCGACGCAAAATGAAAAAATATACTACCTTTCCACAGTCGCTCCAATGATAATTTTTATTATATATACATATACATATATTGTGTTGTAATGAGCGTAGAGTACATATAATGTATAATTACTTTTCGATGCTGAACCCACTCCTTATGCTTCCACCTCTGTTTTGCAAGTAAGTTTGAATTGTTGATTTCGAGAGAAAGCGAACAGGGTTTTACAATAGTTAACTGTTTGGTGGGGAAATGGGTTAAAGGCCTTGACTTTGTAATGACTAGAAGCGGTTATATAGCAAAACGTTTGCATCAGCCGGAAGGTTATTAGCCCAAGGATGGCTTGACATTAAAAGATTTTAGGGGTGTGACCTAAACATGTAGTTTTTGGACATTTTTTATTCGAACACAAAACTAAACGTATTACATTGAATGTAATAATATTTAAAATGGCGTTGTCACCTATTTTGAAAAAAAAAGTTTAAATTAAAAAAAAAAATATTTTGAGGATGGGATATGGATATCAAACAAAATTTGTTCAAAAGAACGGGGAAAACTTTAATTAGAATTAGTAGTGATTGGCGTTGCCACTTAATATTTAAAGCGAAAACGATTAAGAGTAGTACAATTGAATTAAGTGGTAGGATGTAGATGACGCCCAAATTAGGGTTTAGATGTTTTTAATAAAGAAGATTTTTTAAATGGTGCTGCCACTTGTTTTTTAATTCACAAGCATTCTAACTGTCTTATAATATAAATTATTTAAATATATTTTTGGAATCTGTATTAACGAAAATCGCTAACAATTTAAAAAATTTTTGTTTCATCTCTTCATCTGTGAAGCTACAAAATTCATATGTACCTACCTCTCCGGAAAACCTGAAATTGCGTATTTCCGCTTCAAAAATTTAATCTTGGCAAACTGTTTTATTTAACGCATTTCATTTTAAATGCAAGCCAATTGGCGGATACCAGCTGGTAAATCTGTAAATTTGTCGGATATGGGCATATAAGTATCAAAGAAAAGGGGACTTAAAGGAAGTTTAGAAATGTTTTTAAGTTAGAACTATACTTTTTTCAAATATCTGAAAATATTCCTTAAAATTTTACTTCCTTGATATCCCTGAAGGTTGTTTTTTTTTAATTATTAAAAATATATTTATAATTAATACCGTTATTTGAACTTACAATTTCCAAAATTTTGAGAACTTAGCTTCATTATTCGCCACTATAAGAACCAATATATAATATATCCGGTACCATGCTAAAGCAAATTTTTCGAAGCACTCATCAAAAAATTATTTTACGCATGAAAGTGGATACAAAAATACCATTTCTTATATTTTTATCCCTCTTATGCATTTGCACAAATTCTGGCTCATTTCGCGTTTAAATTTCTAAACCAATTTCAGTTCTAATGTCAGCATAGTCAGCAATCCAAATGTCGAATGCCCTTACAGAAAGTATAATCTATGTCACGCGCTCTTCAATACCAGCCAAATAATGGCATACCAAAAGCTCTGCATAAAGCCAACAATTTTAAGCTACACCAACGGTAAATTGGAGACTGAAATATTCGTTATCTTTGTTTTGTATTTCTAAGCTGATGCTTGTGCATTCATTGCCTTAAGTTATGAAAACAAAATCAACCAAAACAAAGCCACGTGCTAACATAAGCCGCGTCTGCGAAAGCAACAGTCAAAGGACATATATACGGGCGAGTTGGCTCTCCGAAAGCGCAGTTGTGAACAAGGCGAAAAAGCAGAGAGAAGCCATGTGGCGAATTCGTGAGAAGAACAGAATCTGAGGTGCATGAACAACAGCTACGATAATAGACCGGTTAGTACTGTTCGGATGATGGATATTAAAGGACGTGCCAAATAGTGTGCTCGCTCAAATAACGAAATAAGAACAAAGGGTCCATGAACACTTTTGCAATTTAACTGTTTATTGAACCCACAAATTGAACTGAAAATAAGATATAATGAAAGAAACTAAAAAATGCATGTAGTTGGAGTTCTTATTGGAACAGAATCAAAGTAAATGTCAAAAATTAAAAGAGCCTAGCAAATATTAAATCATACAACAACAAAAATGTGTCTGTATTTGGGTGCTATGGATCATTTAATAGACATTGCAGCTTATTGTGTCTGTCGGATTGTTGAAATATCCTTTGTGGTGTTTGTAATGATGTGTGGCGCCAAAACGAAGTTCCTGTCTACGGTCTACAGCGGCATAAGCGGTGGAAATATTTGCAGATGTTGCTCCACGGCGGATACGTAACAATGTTGAAATGGAATTTCTTTAATAGAGCAGCATTTTATTACATCAAAAAGCGCTTGTCTGTTGGGAAAGTGAATTAAGGCAAACTCAAAAAACAAACAAAAATCAAAAACAAAAATTCTTTACAAACAATTAAACTGAAAATGGAAAAAAACTTAGATTGACATATAAACTTGTATCATTTTTTATGAAATACGGTAAATGCAATGAATAAATTTTGTAAGAGTAACAATTAATAAAATATTAAATTAATAAATGGTTGAAACTAATTCGATTTCTTAAATTTTTATGTCGGAAGGTAGGTATTAAATTCATAAAAATTACATATTAATTTAAAAGGAGTTTTTAAAATTTATTGCTGTCCAGCTCTCTTGAATTCCTGATCTGATTCTAAATCTACTACGAGTGCAAATTTTAAAAATTGTATGTACAATTATTTCTATTGTGAGTATATGGATGTATTTTTGAAGTAAATAGAAAAAATATTTTACACGGTGGTCAAGGGTAGTTTTAGGCCAATGACAAACTGCGAAAGTGAAAAGAAAAATAAGAACAAAACAATTATAACGAAGACATGGAATAAAAGGAATCATAAATCTTGCATATTCAACCACGCTTCATAAAAGGAATATATTACTACATAACTAGTTGCAAAATTGAGTAAACAAATGTGCCTTATGTACAAAAGAAAGAATGAGTTTAATTCGAAGTTTGCACCATACTTAGAAATTAGCAACCGATTTGTAGAAAAAAGTTATTTGAAGGATATCAAAATTCACATTTAATGAATTTAATTAAAATTGTATTCGTGTGTTCTTTCTATGCTTTTCTTCAAATGAGTGACCTTTTTTGGTTTAAAATATCACTTTTTTGTTAATTAAAAAGAGCACGAGCAATGATAGTATCCTCTTCATATTAGTAGTGCGCATCTTGGTGATGTTCTATGAATGGAGGACTTACAGTTTCAAGCTAATTCCGAATGGCAGATATTTATAAATAGAAATACACTTGAAACATGCCTGCCGGAAGACGACCGCTATTAGAAGACCTTTTCATACAACTTGATGTTGCGTGCCCGGGGTTTGATGCACTCATGGTAGTCACGCACCAACGCATTCGGCTACGGCGGCTGAAAGAATATTGATGAATTTTCGCAAGCAATTTTGTGTTCATATAAAAGTGAGGTAAAAAGCAAACTAGGGAAAAATATAGCTAAAATGTACTAAATTCAGCTAAATAGACAACATACTGCTTCTTTGTCTTACAATATGAGTCCTTTAAGAAATAATACATTATGTAGGTACCTCACAAAATAAATTTAGAACTACATGGTTGATAGCTAGATAAAAAAGCTAGGAAAAAAACCATGGAATAAGGAAGAAAAGTTTGTTTTGCTTGGTTAGGCCTGGCAAGTATCGTTCCAACATCATCAGTAAATTTTTTATCCTGATAAGTATCAGCATTGTTCATTTATTGAAAAAATAATAATCTGCAGAGGCTAAATTTGTACCATAGAAAGGATGGGAGGATTTGCGAATGTATATTTGTATGTTGTATTTTACGTGAACATGTTGCCGTATAACAGAAGAAAATATTGAGTTCATTTTCTCACTCAATTAGTTCTACCGTTTTTCCTAGGCGAAAGTCGCCATAAACAGATTTCGTCCGAGAATTTCTTTCATGATGGTCTACAATTAATACTGTTTTTGTTGTACAACCATACAACACTCCACGTGCATTTTTGGGCAATACTGCTGAAGTGGCAGTCCTTTGGCGAATATAAGTCCCGGTAGCTCCGATAAAGTGAGACCGAATTTTATAAAATCAAAAGATCTGTTGCACTTTTCCCTGCCAAGCGTGGCATTTACTCGCAGTGCGAAACTAAATTTTTTCCATAGTTGATTTTTTTTTAAGGACCTCTTCAATATCAATAAACTAATTAAATATTACTAAACTGATTCTTAATACTTATGGCTGGTACTGATGGTATGCTGCTAACTGGTGCTAGATAGAAAATAAGAAATAATAATTAAAAAAAATAAATAAATGTCTCCCTGTCTCTATCTACCATCTCTGTTCCACACCCGTTCATACATATACATACTAAGGCTGACGTTAGGGCTTACATAATTCAATTGTTTTTGCTTGAAATAAAGTAAAATCACGTATATAATATGTACCTTACTCCGGGTACATACCATCCTATAATTCAAATTTTTTAACAAAGCAGTAGCTGAATGTTGAATGTTTGACAGCCACTCTCAGCTCTAAATATTGTCTTATCCGGAAGTAGCAACTTAGCGAAGGCGGAATATAGTAGATGCATAAAAAGTGCTTAAGTCATTAATTATGGTCAGTCAGGCTCTCCCCTCTTGTTGCTTGCAGCTGAATATGAGAGGGTTAGAGTGAGGAGAGTATGAGCTTAGCATACCTGCTGCCTCTTGAGATGCTCCAGTTATCATTGAGTGGTGTGCGTATCTACTTTTGGACGGTGGCTTTAAAGGTGAAAGAAGAAGTGCTAAAACTTGTGAATGAAAACTAATGAAATCATAGTCAGAGCAGAAACGGAGCAAATGGTCAGTCTTATTTACATACTAACTTCTAATAAAGAACTGATGAATAATTTTAGCTCAGTTTCCACTGTTTTCTTCTACTAAGGGTAAAACCTTAAAGGTCCGCCGATCAGCATTAGCCATTGCCTGCCGAGGAGCGACCGCTATTAGAAAAATGTTTTTCTTAATTTTGGTGTTCCACCGAGATTCGAACCAACGTTCTCTCTGTGAATTCCGAATGGTAATCACGCACCAACCCATTCGGCTACGGCGGCCGGCGTACTTTAAAAAAAAATAATGAATATTAAAGAATAGAAGAAAAATTGTGAAAACTGTTAAAAATGCGGATGTGCTGACGTTTGTCGCGCGCTGTATCTGCTTTTAACAGATACTTCGGGTAAATGTTTTTGCTTCCTTTGAGTGCACCATCCTTCTTCATTTCTCTCGCTTTTGTTCATTTACCAAAGTAATGTTTGTAAGCCAGCAATAAGCAAACAACACAAAACGCCAGTCCCTTTGCGACAATAAAAATATTTGCTTACGTAAAATCAGAACAAAAGATACAACCGCACATAATAAATAAAATAAGCAAATATACTGGAATTGAAGAAATAAATCTTTAACATTTGCTTTCTGGTAAAAAGGTACACAAAGAAATACACAACGACAAGCATACAAATAGGCGCACTTCATCCCACAATTAATTTCATTAAAACATCGCAAAGATGGGTTTGGTCGGGTTCATGCCCAATTGTTATACAGTTGAACTTTTGTTCGAGGTTCAGAGTAAAAAAAAATGTATATATTGTATATTTATAATAACGGCAGAGGGTAATTCTTTGAAAAAACGGGCCTACCGCTCGAGCGCGGTATGAAACCAATTGGAGACTTGGCCAAAACGCCTTGTAAAGGTGGCGTACGTCTTTTTATGTTAGTGATGTTATGTTTTGAAACGATTTTCATGTTAAATATTTTCCGTTATATTTTTATAAAAATTTCGTTTACATAAAAATTTCGTTTTTATAAAAATTTCGTTTTTATAAAAATTTAAAACATAAACTTTATAATTCAAAGTTTGAAATTCTCTACGAAATTCAAAGACATTTAACAAAATAAAAAAAATTGTTATCAAAAATTTACACTTTATACTTCGAATTCCTTTAAATGTTTCTAATGGACAGTTTATAACTCATTAAATTGGCAAAAAAAAAAGACAAACAAAAACAAAAGTCTGACAAAATTGCCCTGAAGTAAGTGGGCTTCTAAACTGCATGCCTGAAAAGTTTCTAAAAATGTTGATCATTAACTCTGAATTTTTGTTATGAGTTTTTTTTTTTAATTTGTCGAATTTTATGAAATTTAATGCAATTTTTAAAAATAAATTTTCCGGTTCTTTTGTAGTAGGTAAGTAGGTGAAATGGTTGAAGTGCCAGTCTGGCACTCCTCAAGTAGCACTGAAGCACCGTTTTGATACCATTATGAGGCCTTCCATAGGCAGATATCTACAGCCAGTCAGAGCTGTTGATATAATGGAGAAGATTGATGGGATTTAGGTTGGCACAGTAGTAAAATTATTATATTTTTATAAAAAATTAAAATTATTAAATGTATACAGCATGAAAAATAATACAAATATTAGGGCTGGTTCATTATGACCTTTTTACTTCTTTCTTTGCCAGAAAATTTCAATGAAATTCACTCGGAAATTAATTAAAGTACCTGCCCTATTTGTAGGAAGAAAAACTGAGCGCATACTTTTTCTGCGTAGTGTAAATCTAATACTCTGATACATACATACATACATATAGTGTCAGTATATTAAGCAATACGTACGCAAATGTGTTGTTATTCTCAGGATCCCTGTTTAGTTTTCCTTTATTGTTCACATTAACCCAAAGCGCCTACCATCCTTTATATTGGCTACTGTTGGTTGGTGGCATTCTAAGGAATAATTCATCACTTTTTTCATAATTTCATTACTGATTTCTATAATATTTTTCGGTGCTTTCATCCGCTCTTGTCTCCTCTATTGTTGTTTCTTTATTATTAGCTGCATATATTTTGTATTTCCTCAACTTTTGCTGTCAACGTGTCTGCTGCCATTATAAATACAAATATAAAAGTACATGCAATATAATGAAAAGAATTTCTCTCAGGTTGCTTGTATTGTTACAGCTACTGAAAAATTAGCTACATAAAATATGACGCTAAACATGAGCCATCAGAATGCTTAATATAGCTTAGCGTGGCACCTGAAGCATAACGATAACCGAACATGTAAGCGAGCACACAAAGGTAGAAAGCAAACAAGTTGCAGGCTAAATTCCTTAATTTATCAACAAAACTTTAAAAGGGAGAAATTCTTCAGACCTGCCGTGACATATTTTATGGTGAAACATTTTGAAAAAGTACAATGTTCGTGAATTTTTTATCTGGTGCTTATTATATAACAGCATATCCGCTTTGACCTCTACTTGGGTTACGTATATTTTTTGTTATCAGCTGTGGCACACGTAGCTTTAAGATGTTTAATTTTAAGAATTTTTCCCCCACTCAATGTGCAGAAAGTGGTGAAAAGGCCTACCAGTCTTTCCTACTATGCCACCAAAAATCAGTTCGCTGAGCCTGGGCTGCTTGAATTAATAGACTATTTTAATCAGAATATAAAATTTTTAGTTACAAAGCTACAATATATGCATCTGCAAATATATATTTTTTATAAGTATCTTTTTCATGGCAGAATCGGAGGTTTGCCATTTCCAATTTTTTTTAACATTAAGTAACTTCGTGTCCAAAATTGGTAAAATTGAGATACAAAACAAAGCTCCTAAAACCATCTTAAATTTGTTAATGGTTTATGGCAGCGTTCTATTACTAAGGGAAAGTAATATATTTTACAGCTCTTTCCGTCTTGCGAAAATAATTCATTTTGAAAAAGTGCCTGGATGCCCTTTTTCGTATTTGTTTTAGACCAAAAGGCACACGCCACAAATAGGAGGAGCTCGGCTTATCAGGTTTTAGCGAGCGTATTGTGTGAAAGACTGAAGCCCTCCATCAACCAACTGATTGGACCTTATCAGTGTGGCTTTAGACCTGGAAAGTCTACCATCGACCAAATATTCACAATACACCAAATCTTGCAAAAGACACATGAAAGGAGAATCGACACACACCATCTTTTCGTCGACTTCAAAGCTGCATTCGACAGTACGAAAAGGAGTTAGCTAGCTATCTCGATGCCAGACTAATACGCTCGCAAAACTAATACGGCTCTGCAAGATGACGTTGCTCAATACGAGCAGCGCCGTTAGAATTGGGGGAGCCGTTTGATACCAAATGGGCAGACAGGGTGACTCGCTGTCGTGTGACTTCTTTAACCTGATGTTGGAAAGGGTCGTACGAGCCGCAGGCACAATTTTTTATAAGAGCGTAAAATTGTTGGCGTATGCCGATGATATTAACATCATCGGCCTTAACAACTGCGATGGGCGATGACAACATCCGATGAAGCATCACTTGAGGTGTTTGAGAGAAATATTCTTCGTAAGATTTTTGGACCTTTGCTACTTTCCAACGGCGAATATCACAGGCGATGGAGCGATGATCTGTATGAGCTTTTCGACGATATAGACATAGCGCAGCGAAAATAGATCCAGCGACTACGGTGGCTGGGTAATGTCGTCCGAATGGATACAAATGCTCCGGCTCTGAAAGTATTCGATGCGGTACCAGCTGGTGGTAGCAGAGGAAGAGGAGGACCTCCCCTGCGTTAGAAAGATCAGGTGGAGAAGGACTTGGCTTCACTTGGTATGTACAACTGGCGCCGGTTAGCACGAGAAAGAAACGACTGGCGCGCTTTGATGGGATATGATGAGGATGGGAAATATGTGAGTGTTTCTTCTCAGGATAAGTAGAGCGATAAACACATTTACCTAACCTAATACTTTCATGTATTGAGCTTCACCTACGCGTTCCATTAATTTTAAATTATACGTTTAGAATCTTTTTTTGTGCACATTCCAGAAAGGTGAAAATAATAATATTTTTAATATTTCGCGTAATCCACTTATTTGTATAAAAATATTCAAAATATTTCACTAATCTCTTAAATATATCTCTAATCGTTCCTGATTTACCTTTAATGCATGGCGCTTTAAACATTTTTTTTCTGATAGCTCTATCATTATACCTAAAGCTCAATTTTATCCTTAATATCATTGCACGTGCGATATAAAGATTGAGATTTTATTTATTTTTAGCTATGGCCACCGAGCTGTTATTTGGCTATACACGCATACATACGCTTATGTGAAAAACGTACTGTTGCTGGTCAAACATTCTGTATCCAAGTATGAGAACTTTCTAAACATTTTACTATAGTCAGTTATATATATAAAACTCTGTTCTACTTAATTAGTAGCTAAAATATTTGTATATTTAAATTAAAGTCAAACGCAGGCCTCCTTGTTGTTCGACAGCTACTATGTTAAATATTAAGCAAAAACAAGTAAGCAATTTTATATAAAAAACTCAGAATTAACAAGCAACAAATACAAATTAAGCGAGCCGCACGCCGATAAGCACAAAGGTAAAAACTTTTACTACAAATACTCGAAGGCAATGAAGGCACAGCGTGAAACCGTAAGCTTTGGTGAGATAATATAAAGAGCAAAATGCTTGCTGGCCACCATCAAGAACGTCAGGTCATAAAAGGTCATTATTAAAAAAGTTCTTTTAATAGCGCAACCTTATTGCCAAAATATTCATTGACTTCCGTAGCATTTGCTGTTTGCCGCCGGGAGCCAACGAATAAATTAACAAAACGTAAGCGCCAAAAATTATGCATAAAATGAACAAGGCCTAAATTCATACACGTAAGTATGCAAATGGTTTTTCTTTTTGTATGTACGAGTATGTATGTATGTATGTATGTATGTATGTATGTATGTATGTATGTATGTATGTATGTATGTATGTATGTATGTATGTATGACTGTGCAATAATTACCAGTTGAAAATATTTTTCTTGCTTAAAAGCCAAATCGGCAGCGAAAAAAATAATTGTTGAACATTGAATGATGAAGAGAAAAATAAATGTTTTTTTAAGGGCGGCATCTGAAAGCGAGGAATCTGCGTATGTGCATAGTTGGGTAACATACACAAACACTTTTTGTAAGGTAAGTCCTAGATGTGGTGGAAATGTTTTAAATTTAGCATAACATTCTCAAACAGCAAAGAAAGATTTAGTGTAGCATCTGAAAAATATCTGAAATAAAAAGATCTCAATTCATGCCTAGTTTTTTATAGTCAATGCTAACAAATTCATTTTTTGTTAGTTAATTATTAACAAAATTAATTTTAAATTCATTTTGCTATTTAATTCATTCGACTATTTTTCTTTTCTTTTTTTATGTTCATTATTTTTGTAAAAGGAAATGTCACAAACTTTTCATCCTGATTTTCATATAACAAACTGCAATTTCGGAGCCGCTGAAAAATACCGCGGATTTTTGACTCTTTTTTCCTTATAAATTGTCACCTTGCAAAATAAATATCGTGGAATTTTTCTAAAATTTGCATAAAAGTTGAAAATTGGATTTATATCTATGAAGCAACTGGCATAAATATATATACATTGGCAGCACAGTGATGACATTTGTTTTGAAGCACTTAAGGGGTTACATTGGTTCCGTCGGGTAAAAAAGGCCTATTTTCAATATTTTTTTTCTATGTAAAAAATTATTTACTTAATTGAAACTTTTTTCTGTCTTATAGATACATATTTAAAGAATAATATCTGAAATTAAAAAAAAATAAAAAATTAAAACTCCTCCATTGTGACGTCATTTCCGGTGAGCCCTTGAAAAAAAGGTGCTTTCGCGTTGTCAGCAGAACACCTGACAGGATCATCGAAATTAAAAAAAAAAAAATAAGTGCTTTAGTTAAGACCATAAACTCGTGCTTGAACGAAGGAAAGAAAAAAAAGTAAAAATTGGAATTCTGGCGGATATTTTTCCAAAAAAATGAAAATTTCAGTAAAATTTGCTTGACATTTGGTTTTTGTTTAAATAGTTGTAATTGAAAAAATAATCTTTCGTTCAAGCACGGGTAAATTGTATCTCAAACACCTGTGTAAAATTTCATCAAGATCGGTTGAATAGTTTTCGAGAACATTTGACAACCGACTTTGAATACACGGTTCCAAGAAAAACCCGCTTAAAGTTTTGAGTAACAATAAAAGTGGCTTGGAGCGCACACTTCCAAAGGCTGTATCTCCAAAACTATTAATCGGATCGACTTGAAAATTTAGTATACTATTCTTGAGATGTTGTAGAAATGAATAAGCTAAAAAAATTGATATTTTGAACCAACGAAAGTACAACGGCATAAAGTAGTTTGGCCAATCATGAGGAACTCGGTGTTTCCTCGTCTCGCTCCGCTTCAACAAGTTACGAATTAATGCAAACAAATTTGACCCGTTTGAACACCGTTTAAGAAACTTACCTAATATCAGAAAAGAGAGTGCGCAGCATTGATTTTTGTGCGTGGGCTATACTTTTATACAAATACATTGTAATTAAGATTCGACAATAGATATAAAAAAATGTCTAAGTTAGTCGTTAGTATATGTGCTATCATTTTATGGCGAGGTTTAGACAGTTAATATACAGTTAAATTTAAAAAAATTAACTTTGACTTTCGAATTAAATTTGCGAATTTTGCCTTTCTGTCAAGATTCCCTGCGGGAAAGAGCTGTCGCTGTCCAAATATCATTATTTGTATTTTATTTTATATTTTCCGTTTAATATTTTGAAAAATGGAGTGTCGCTGTTACGAATTATTTAAGAAAGTTGTTGGTTTTCTATTGATTTAATATTGGCTTCAACTAGTAAATTGGTAATAGACGTGAATGCCAAAGGATAGGCGCTGAGCAGAATATAGAACTACTTTCATTTTCGAAAGTTGAGTTTTTGAGGCGAAGCATAATTAAATTTGGATAATATTAAATCGTATATTATTTATATAGGAGACATTTTAGGACATTTACCTTGTGCATCAATTAATTCCGCAAATAGCGCACATTTTCATACCAGTTATATGTACATTTGATTGAATATAACTCCTAATAGTTTTATTTGTTTAGCAGAGGGGATGATGACTTCGCAAATTCACTCGTATTTTCGCCACACGTGTAAGTGCTTGCATTTGGCAAAAGAAAATTGCCTCCTCAAGTGTTAATTCGGCGTCGTGTCACCATTAAATATATTTCGAAGGCCAAATGAGATATTCTTACCTAAGTTTTTTAATTAAACTGAAATGGTCAGCAAATGCAATGAATTTAATACTTTTGTAAGTGGAAATAATTTCACTTACTTCGCAAAAAGGAAATTTACAACAGAAAGGGTTGAGTATGAAATATTTAACGTAATTGACAATTTTAGAAGAAACTTTTATATGATTTTCGGAGTATCTCCTAATATAAAATATATCGGATCATACGTGAAATTTTCTAGCAAGTTCAAACAAACTTTATGATCTTACCAAAGTTTTTCAAGTTCAAAGTTTTTATGAGTTACAAACCAACTTTCATTTTTGTGTAGAAATAAGAAAATAATAAGATTTGAAACAAGCACTGAAATAAGGCCCCATCTTCAAACCTATTTCCAATTCTCCATATCCACTTGAATCGTTCTCTGATTTTTTCCAGATAGTTCGGCACTTGATTTTTATATAGAAAACGTTTTTCAGTACGAGCGCTTCAACTTTTTTTCTTCGATTTCTTTTGCATGACCACCGCGTGCACGTTTTACGAAGTCCAATCGTTGAACCCAATTTTCGACCACTCTTTAGCATAAATCGGCCGAAAGTCCAGCAATTTCGCGTTCAATATTGGCTCTGAGCTCACAAATCGTCGCCGGCTGGTTACTGTAGACCAATGACTTGACATAGCCCCAAAGAAAATAGTCCAGAGGCGTCAAATCACACGAGCGCGGCGGCCATTCGACCGGTCCATTTCTGGAAATAAAACGCTCATCGAACTTACAAATCGATTGTAGCGTGTGCTGTGTGGCTTGTGGCCCCGTCCTGTTGAAACCACATGTCGTCTAAGTCCATACCATTCAATTGCGGCCAAAAATAATCATTTATCATGTCGCGGTATCGATTTCCATTCACAGTAACGTGGCGATCGTTCTCGTCAACGAAAAAATATGGGCCAATTACGCCGCCGGCATGTAAACCGCCCCAAACAGTGATTTTTTCGGGAAGCAACGGTGCCTCATGAATCACGTGTGGATTGCTTTCTGCCCAGTAACGCATATTTTGCTTGTTGACAAAGTCATTGAGCCAAAAGTGAGCTTCATCGTAAAATGGCCGTAATGCTCTTAAAGTAGCAGCAACAGAACGATTATTTTCATAAAAAATTTGCACGATTTGCAATCGTTGCTCAAGTGTGTAGCGTTCCATGATGAAATGTATACTAATGAAGTTTACAAATAACAAGCGAAAAATAAAAAATATTGCGTCGTTCGCCCTCCTTATCGGAAAAAAGTTGAAGCGCACCTATTGAAAAACGCCTTACATATCTGTATTTGTCCAGATGTTGTGATAGGGTATTTGTTTGAAGTCAGCTTCGTACTAAATCCGTACGCCCAAAATTGCACATGGGAGTTTTTTAGGAACTTAGCGTACAATCGTTGCGCTCGTACTTTTAAAGAGTGACCTCTCCAGTTCCTTTATCAGGCGTATTTTACATCTTCTAAGTCCATAAGTTTGATTCTTTTCTGATTATATGAGTATGTAATGTGGATGCCCAAGTACCCACTCGACTCTGATTCTCTCAAAGCTTTTTCTGCATTTTCTCTCAAATTTTGTGTAATCTTGTAACTTTTAACCAGAGAACACAAATAACTGGTCCACATTAAACAAAATTCTTCTTTTTGAGATATACCACTAAGAGAATGTTTTATACGAGAGATTTTTTATTTGAGTAGATGGCTGTGAGGTATGGAATCGCAGATGAAAATAAGGAGCTCCGAAGTTAATTATGTGAAAGTTTTTGTTGAAAGGGTTAGTAGTAACTTTTGATATGCGAGAGAAAAATATTGATGAAAATGCTATAAAGTAAAACAAACTATAAGGAACAATAAGCAAACCTGTTTTTATTTAATATCATTTTTTTCAATAGCTACGAAACTAAAATCGTAGTCTAGCCAGTAGACCTATGAAAAGCTCGCCGGTACGAAACGTTGCTGGAGATTATTTCTGAAATGGAGGCCTATATTGAGGCAAAAGATAAATCGTTCAACAAAAGTGGTATTGAAATGTTAGAGCGACGCTGGAATGATTGCGTTGTTCTTTCTGGAAATTGACGTTGATGAATAACAAAAATAAAAAAAGTGTTTTCTTTGTTAGGTCCGGGACTTTTCAGCCCACGTGTTACGTAGACGGTATACATATAGGTATATAATATATGCAAACTTATAATTCAAAGCTCCGGAAACAGTGCAGTGTCAATATTTTTCACATGCCTGCCAGGCAATGATCTCATTGCATTCAAAACAAAGCTAACATCTTTTTGCCACAGTTTTAACGCCTTAACTATTTTAAAATCAAAAAATAGGGGGGTCTTGATAAATGTCCTGGTTATTTTCGGTATCTGCTCCTAACTTTTAAATGTAATATTTAAATAATTTCCAAAAATTAGCAATGCACTGGCCAACTACCTTCCTTTCATCTTAAGTAATCTTTGATGTAAAAATTCAAACTTCAATTTCTTTAACGCAGCCATAGGTTGCCATTATTATTATGGTTGCTTCCTTCAAGCATTTAGAGTATTTCCCAACATATTCAATAAATTTTAATGTTTGTCCCATTCTCGTAGTTTATTTTCTGCTCTGGTAAAATATGTTTACCCATACAATCATTAAATCGGTTTAACTTGAAGCTACTTATCATTGGTTTTGATTGCGGTAAGCCCTGAAGATTGTCCCAGGATCTTCCTTGTCTTTCCTCTACTATTTAGTATAAAACAGGAGAAGTTACCCTTTCCCTGGTCTCAAAATGGATAACTTATTTTTCTCTGCCAATTTATCCTTCCCGGCTAATTTATCTGCCATTTCGCTTCCAGTATTTGCGCTGGAAGCCATAGAATGCATACCTGATTGTTTGATATAAACTGATTTGATGTAACCACAAGTTTCGATGTAACCTGGAAAGAGTTGAGAGCCTGGATAACTACGCACATCCGTCTGGCCTGGTTATACTTCTGCTGTTAAAGTTGCATTCAAAGTTTAAGTGGCCCCATATTTCTATTGCGTAGACTTTTGCTTGGAATATACTCCTATTTTTGCCCTTCGCTTCCGATCATATTTTTCACCTTCCTCGGTGAGGGATCTGTCCGTATACCATGCTTTCAATTGCATAAGTTGCCATGCCATAGGTGACCATAATCACCAAAAATATCCAAGCTACTGATTTGGAAAGTGCGACTGAAATACTCTAATAAAAATATTAATAGTAGTAGTTTAATATGTTTATGCTTTCAATTGCATTTCACATCTCAACTTCTATCAAAACCGAGCTAAAATAAATACAAAAAAGGTAAGCTGTCAGACACACAGATACGTCAAATACAAAATTTGTTTGTTGTGGTTTGTTATACACATACATATTTTAAACAAGTTGTTTGTGGTGGCCAAATGATTTTTTTTTTTTTTTGCAACTTCAAAACGAAGTCATCAGTTTAAAGTGTGTGTGCGCTTTTTTATGACTTTGAGTTTAACATTTCATATATTGCTAACTATTATTTCCGCTCACAAAGGGTTTGCTAGTAGATAGTTTGGCATTTGTTGTCTGTAAACTTTATATTTTTCGCACTTCACTTCAACTCCTCTTCATATGAAGTAGACCAACTCTTTTAAGAATTTCTAATAAACTTTTGTCTAGGCTAAGCACTAGACACGCATTTGCTATTGTTGAGAGTTAGTTGTATTGCTTGCCACATGGGCTTGTTTGCGCCACAGCACTTGCGAAGGAATGTGTGTAAATAGTTGCCGGTCAGGCACTTTTGCACATTACCCACAACAAGCACCCGGTATAAGTATTCTTGCTTTTGGTTTTCTGTGAGAAAGTGCTGGAGTGAAGTGCTCATGTGGCGATGACAATGACACTCATTGGCCGTTGACTTCAAAATGTAGCAAAGTTTGCTTGACCCAACTCAGTGTGGTATGTACTTGGCGCATCCGCCATTTTTCCAGTAACGCCTCACAGCACTGTTGCTTACTCATTTGTGGACCGTGCTAGTTGGCGCTGGCTTTAACTTACAATATTTTTTATTTTGTTTTGTAGCACAACTGTGGCGTTTTGAAGAAAATTCTATAGGCAACAAATGCAAAAAGTGAAGTAAGTTGTAAAACTATGACCTTAAAAAATAGTGACAACAACAGGCACAATGGGAGCTCTCTGCTGAACAAAATTTGCTACAAGCTGTGATTTTTAGTGTATGGCATTTCCTTCGCCGCAAGTGCTCAATCCAATTGCAATGGGTATTCAAGGCTCTATGACAAATTATTATCGTAAATTTTTGATGCTACTAGTGAAGTAGACTTAATGTGAACAGTCCTTGTACTTAGAATTTATTTTTCTTGATACGTGATATCTTCCTCACGAAATTTTTGAAGGAAAGCAAAAAAAATAAGTTCAACTTTCATTTAATTAATTATTAAACAACTTTTTTTTCTATTGCAAAAAAAGTATATATTATTTATATTATTAAAATGAGAGTGAATTTGAACTAACGACCACAAAGTGACTCAATGCATTTGATGAAACAGTTAAGTATGAAATGTGTTTATTATTTCATTCTTTGTTTAATTTTTCACTTATTTGAATTTATTAAATACAGAAAATGCGCAAAACAGTCATGAAAAAACTTACCAAAAATCAGCAAAAAAAATTCAGTCACTCCTTACTTAAATTGTATTATATGGACATTTAATAGGCTCTAAAACTGATAAACTGAATAAATTTCACATTTTGATGAACATTTTCGAATTTTTGTCAGTCTTGAACCAAATTTGGAGCTTGGATTAATTAATGTGTCTGATTATGTAACAATAATCTCGCCAACTGCAGTTATGAAAAGTAAAAAAAGGCGAAACATAAACACTTTGCCAGAGGCATTATTGCGTGCACAAAGACTGTCATCTACAAACATACATAAATGGCATGAGTGCAGCAAAACTGCCTTTTGCTTTTACTTTGTCACTATCCGATTTAACTATCCTGTGTTTGGTTTTGTTTATGTTATACTTTCTCCGCACATGAAGAGGTGAGTTGGGAAGCGGAAACTAATAAAATTCAGTTAAGCTGTCAGTTAACGTAGAAAACACACGTGAATAGGTTAGGTGCGTAACTAAAGAGGAGAAAGTTGAGAAAAGAGCGGGAGAGGAAAAGGAAGAGAAGCTGGAATGCGAGACATTATACGGGCCAATATGCTGGTGGGGGAAAGTTAAGCAACTCATACACTCAAGTTTATATTGTTCAGATGCAATTAAAGTATCAAGTGGTCAGCAATTGTTTTTAGTTGCATATAAAAGTATGAGTAAAAATAGTTGCACCCGCACAGCAAAAAAAAAAAAATAATAATTAAAACTAATTAAAAACAGACTAGCTGAGACTGAATATTCATATGAGGTGGAAATCCTTGATATAATTCAAGGTTGCTTTCGATTTCGTAAAACGTTCCCAAAAATTTGATCACACATATCTACATGCCTTAAAAAATAAGGGACTAAAATATGCACAAATGTACGGGTATAAATATGCACATTTGTAGTAGATCCGATTTGTACAGATCTTTTTGTATTTTGAAGCTAATCTTATTAGGGCGGTTTTTTTTACATAAATTGCATGAGCTTATAATTAGAGACACACCATAAGCCAAAATGTGTAAAGAAACCATAAAATTATTTTTTAAATTGCGACAAAGAAGAAATTTGTCTAGCGTTTGAAGTTTTGTTTTTTGTTTGCTATAAAACTTCCCAACTTTTACTATCACTCTGTATTAATCAAATTCATAAAGTTGGTTTATTACTATTAAAATTTTGAAAACTAAGAAAAATTAAAAAAAATTTTTTTTGTGTGTGCCAATATTTTATTTTAACGGCAGATCACCGCTTGCTGAATATTTGAAAAAATCTATGAAACAAGTTTTGCATTTTTGTTATGGAACAATAAACATATCCTTTAAAATTTGTTTTCCAACTATAGGGTTTTTCAATTGGCGCGGGTCGATTTTGGCGCCCTGTGGCAGCATTTTGTTTTGATGACATCCGTCAAATCTTTTGTTTATTACTCAGTTGTTTATGCCAAACCATCATGGCAAGTTACACGATTGAACAGCACGTTCAAATGATAAAACTTTATTATCAAAATGAGTGTTCAGCAACACAAACGTTGCGCGCATTGCGCCCATTTTTCGGTAGACGTGGTGGCCCTTCCAATTTCTTATGGCCCATATTGAACCATATGGACCTAGACGACATGTGGTTCCAGCAAGACGGCGCTACGTGCCACACAGCAAACGCCATTTTATTCCATTTCAACATCTACCCGCCCTTATTGAAAAACCCTTTATAATGCAGCGTTCGCGTAAAGCGGCGCCAAAGTTGTGCGACTGGTAAGGTCCAGAGTTAAGCACACTCGCTCCACTGGGCGAGCATATAAAGACTGTGTACCTACTACGACGAGCTGACTTTGAGAAAGAAGCTTCTGGAATTCATCATCACCTGGAACAGGCGTCTTTGTCAACATCTGTGGGGAGTTACTCAGCAGCGAGGAGCTGAAAACTATTAACACTACAGAGGAATTATTAACAATTCAGGTCAGCACGATTCCGGTCCACTTACATAAAGGACGATGTAATAAAAAATATCCCGCAGCAATTGCGCAAGACTCAGCTAAAGAAGCATCTATATTTGTAATTGTACTTTTGTTATTGTTAGTAAAAAAAAAAACTGTTCAACCATTATCTTAAGATTTATTAGGGTATTTCAAGTTCTAGTTGTGAAATCGACTATGCATTGATTTTAATTTTTCAAAAAAATTCCGTTATCTTATTTTTGTAACCCATACATAGACTTTTACAATCCGATTCGATAAACTTTTTCTTAAAGTGCTTTTTAACTCTTCACATTATTTCACCCGTCTGATAGATCAATAGACGTATGAAAAATTCAACTCATTGCACTACATTTAGAAAATTGTACTGATGACGACCCCTGCAAGCGAACTAAGGATAACGATTTGAGGGCATGCACCTGGAATGTTCGGTCCCTTAAAGGGGGAAGGTGTCTCTGCCCGGATGGTTGATGTTCTCGTGAGAGTAAATACTGACATCACTGCCATTCAAGAGATGCGATGGACAGGTGATGGCAAGAAAAACACAGGACCTTGCGACGTTTACTACAGCTGCCACATAAAGGAGCGCGAATTTGGTGTTGGATTTGTTGTGCATCAAAGCGCGATTTTTTAACTTCTCGCTCATGTGCGCCCGCGCCCCGACGGAAGAGATGGTCGATGCGACCAAAGAGAACCTGGAATGTTCCTATGAGCGCTGCCCCCGCCACGACATAAAAGTCGTGCTTGCAACTTCAATGCCAAGGTGGGCAAGGTGGAATTTTTGGTCCCAGCCTGCACAACGAAACATTCGGTAACGGACAGAGGCTGATCGACTTCGCCGGGATCCAAAACATGGTAGTCTGCAGCACCAGATTCCAGCATAAAAAGATACGCCAAGCTACCTGGCTGTCTCGTGATCGAAAAATGCGAAACCCGATCGATCATGTTGTGATAGATGGAAGACACGCTTCTAGTGTTTTAGATGTACGTACGATTAGATGTGCCCAAAAAAGCTTATTCACGTCTTCAGTAATTTTACCTTTTTTGTTTGCCTTTAGCCTTTCAATTTTCTGGGTGCTCACGATCAATGTCCAAGAGAGAGTCCCTTTTGGCTGCCAGGTAGGGTTGCATTTAGAGAGTTGGGAAGTGAATACTTAATCGATGTTTACATCAATCAAGTTTCAACTCACATATATCGGGTTATTAGAGAATATTTTTTTGGGCTTATTTTGTATACTCCATTTCATAAGAAATTTTAGTGATATTTGAGAATAAATTTTTCAATGGACATTACTGCATGTACTATATTTGTTCTGGCGAAAATTAAACAAACATTGGTTTTGATAGTCTCTCATTTCATATCTGAACGTTAGTATTTTGAAACTTTAAAGGTATTTGAAAAATTGATGAGGAGGCGAAAAACTGATTGCGCAGCATTACTATGTAGATAAGATCTATAGCTTCATGTGCATATTAAATGTTAGAGGCCAGCTGGGAAAAGGCTTCTTAGTGTTTTTTTATTATTTAATTATTTAGTATAATTAAAATATTTAGCAGGATGTGATTGAAGAGACACATTTCCAGAAGCAAATTAATTCACTTTCTTCAGTTCACGATCGATTTAAAATTTGTTTTGTTTTATTTTATTTATTTAACGATTCGATCCTAACGCAGCAAGCATAAACCTTGTAATTATTAGAGTTAGTCTCATTAAGTTACAATTTTCATGGAAAAATTTACAATGATATTTTAAGTTATAAACAAAAACAAGGCAAGTTAAGATTACTTATAAGTTATTTATGATTAAAATTATAATTATCTGTCACAGTGCTAATAGGTATATCTCTGAAGTTTGCTTCTAAATGTGTTCATGCTGCTTATACAAAATTATACAAAATTTTGGTTAAGATAATTCCAAAGTCGAGTAAAATGCATCAAGAAGAGACAGAGGTGAATTAACTTAACCTCCGGTTAACTGAGTACTAAAGTCAGCTGATTTTATATTATCTTTGAAACAAAAATTTAAACAAATTTTAATATACATTTTTTTATTTCATGCGCTTTTAATAAAAAATTGTGCACTTAAATTTTTGAGATTCACCTATATATCAGCTATATAAAGAAATTTTAGTGTAGTTCATGGAGTAAATACATTTTCGTATTTTAAATTTTTTTGATTTGGCTAATTATATTTTATCAGCCATTTTGATATTTTGCCTCGAATAGTCTGCTTTTTGCTTACTTTGAATTTTTGTTAACTATTGCTTAACTATACAGCTGTGTTAAGTTAGTTAAAGTTTCTTTTAGGCTAAATCGTCACAGCGAAAATGGTCTATTAGTAAGTTAATTGGCATCCACATTAATTTATATTCTTCAGCAGACGCAGGCTAACAGTGTAAGACTCGTATAAAGTCACCCACAGAAAAACCGAATAATGTACAGGTGTGTTCATAATAATATGTATAAGCACAATGTTGCCTGTGGTTGCGTATTTTCCTCATACAAAGGGTGGTTAAGTTTTAAAGGCCGGTGTTGATTTTGAATACAATACAATTTTTTTTTTTAAATTATTGTCATTTCTCTCTATTATGATAATACTGCTATAGTTCAATTACGCATGGAGCAAAATATTGGCCAAATGGCCGCCGCAGCTTCGGTGGCACACCTTCATCCGATGGTCCAAATTTTCGATGACGCTGAGGCATAGTTGAGGTTCTATGCCGTTAATGTTCCGAATTATCTCATCCTTTAGTTCTTGAATTGTTGCTGGCTTATCGACGTACATCTTTTCTTTCAAATAACCCCAAATAAAGAAGTCCAACGGTGTCAAATCACATGACCTTGGCGGCCAATTGATATCGCCGCGACGTGAGATTATTCGGCCATCAAATTTTTCGCGCAAAAGAGCCATTGCTTCGTTAGCTGTGTGACAAGTGGACCATCCTGTACAAACGTTCATATCGCCCACATCCATATCTTCCAATTAGGGCCATAAAAAGTTCGTTATCATCTCACGATAGTGAACACTATTCACAGTAACTGCCTGACCGGCCTCATTTTGGAAAAAATACGGCCCAATGATGCCGCCGGCCCATAAATCGCACCAAACAGTCACTCTTTGTGGCTGCATTGGTGTTTCGGCAATCATTCTTGGATTATCATTCGCCCAAATGCGGCAATTCTGCTTATTGACGAATCCACTGAGGTGAAAATGAAGATGAAGTGCGCGATATGCATTTTGATTTCATATTAAGCCTGAATAACTTTAACGCTTTGCTCGATTATGTATCTTTACATGGTTCAAATTGAGTTAGTCTGGAATTGAAAAATGTTAAATGAAATGCAGAAAAAGCTTGAAGTTTAGGTATGGTTTACATTCAACATCAGCCCTTAAAATTTAACCAACCTTTACAAAATATTTTAAGTAAACACTGCAAGTTCGACAAAAGATATTTCAAATGAAAATCCGCAACGTACGAAAAAGGGCTTAGAAGAAATATAACTCTTTCTGAGACAATTTTGCGACAAATAAAAAAGATTTTCTGATGTTAATTAATCTCAAATTTAGTTAAAAGCCATTCTGTTTGCTTATTTGAGGCGGATTATCTATGGGCAGTTTTGAGTTAAATTCATTTTCACTATGCCAAGCACCTTCGGAATATTGCCGAGAAAGTCTCTGAAATGTTGTCGGTATGTGAAAAGCCGCAACTATGATATGTAGTTTAAGAATTCATGAGTGAGCTTAAAAAAGGGCGCTGCTTTATCAAAATTAGACAATAAAGCTGATGAATCGATCTGTACGAAAAGTTTATTAATAATTTCATCGCACAAAGTTATTGTTTAGTGCAGCATGGAGCCTCGGATTAAGGGAATAATAGTACTATAAATGAATCGCTAGTATTACCACCTACCAGCACTAATGAGTATAACATACAAAGCAACTGTAAATGTGCACTTGAGTATAATGTGTTTACATACATACTTAGCTTCTTATACATACTCGTATGTATTGTGCTAAATTTAGAATTAAGGGTTTTGCACGCTCGTATTAATTACTTGCCAGCACAGTGTATCCAAGAAGTCTAACAATAATTCGCATGCTTCGTGCCTGAGCGTATTACATATGCTCTAAATTAATCTGGCGCTTAGGAGCTAGCGTGTCGGCAGCTGCGGAAGATTGTAATAATTTAATCAAGGCAGCTCGTGAATGTTTACGCAGCAACTAATGCGGGCGGCATATGCCTTGTATGTAAGTACGTGAGCATGTGGTGGTGGAACTCATTCCGTAAGCAAGCATGTAGGGGCTTTACGAGGCAACATATTAGATATATGCGGTACATTCTAATACAACACGCATGTTCGGTACATTAATATGCAATGAGCTTTGTCTTATGTTGGTGCAAGTATGTGTAATAAAGTCAATAGTTAATGAATTTCCCTCGAGAAATCCATAATTGAATGGCGCGTTCATGCGCAATATTTACCTGGACGCGTATAAGCTAACATTTTAGTTGGATTACTAACTTTGAGGGATAACAAAGTTATAAATAATGATTTTGCTTGGATATTTACTTAGTTGTACTTTCATAAAGAATAGTTCTGTATTCCTGTTAGTGTTTCAAAGGGGCAATCCTTGCAAGCTCAAATGTTTGTTTAGTCCTTCCTTGAGAGCCACAACGAAACGTGAGATTCCATGGATGTTTGTACTAGGCTTTAAGTACGACGCGCTCAATTAACAGAATCTACAATTAAATTTTCTTGCTTTTATTGCTGCTGTAATTAAGACAAATAGTGCCGTTTATGGGCGAGAATTGGCTTAATAGTAATTTCCATTTTAACTATTTAATTATTTGTATTAAATTTCAGTGAAGCATAGCAGATTGCACAAGAATAGTCAATTTCTTTCTTTAAATTTATAAATTTCGTAGCGTTTATATACTTAGTGTCATTAGTAGACATCGGATTCTTTGAGTGTATTTGACTACATACATTCTTTGTCGGTAGACTGGAATACTGATTGGCATAGGAGTCGTAGTTGGGCGCAGCAGGTGTGTTATTCTTATTCAATCCCAAATCGATGGGTTTCATAAAACGTTTGGTCAGATAGAAAGTGCCAATGATGGTGGCGATTTAGATTATAGATACTAGTAGGATGATCCAAGGCCATGAAGTGGAAGACGATAGGCGGACGGCTGGAAGAGAGAAAAGAAAAATGCACAGTTTATTGAGAGTGGCCGATACTCAAGTGGAAACAAATATAATATTTTTGAAGATAATCATTTAAATAGCAGCTGGCACATCGCTTGATAGCAGAAGCTCTATTCTTTGTGCCCATTTCCTTCTGCATAAAATTCAACTTTATGTTAGTAATAAGAAACTTCGACAGTGTGAAACCTCGAAAATTGGCTTCTCTGCAACCAATTCTGGGGTGAATGCTCCGATTTCTAGTACACGTGCGGATTTAACACTCCGTTGGGTACCCGGGTCGGGCCATACTTTTACGATGCTGGACGTGAGTTTCACATATTTCTATTATAGCTAACGACTTCGGCTTTCAGGTTTCCTAAAAGTTTCAGGCTTCCTAAAACTAAAATTTCTATAGGTTTACGGATATAACCTTTAAAAAAGGATCCTCGAAGAGGACGAAAAAATGTGAGACCCCGGTACCCAACAGCAGGTTTTATTAAAAAAGGTATCCAATGGAGGTTTAAATTTGTTTTTCAATTCTTCTGGTACTCATTATAATAAAAATTGAATATGAATAAGTTCGTGCGGTTTTTTTCGAAATTTGAAACTTTATTGACGTAAAATGGTTACAAATTTAATATTCAAAGTATTGTCCATCGCTTACTACTACTTTTTCCCATCTTTCTGGCAATTCACGGATTCCCTTTGTGAAAAATTCGGTCGGTTTTGCCGCAATCCACGAATCGATCCATTTTTTGACTTCATCGTAATTCCGGAAGTGCTGGTCAGCCAGGCCATGTTGCATCGATCGGAAGAGATAGTAATCGGATGGCGCAAAGTCTGGACTATACGGTGGGTGGTATAGGACATCCCATTTGAGCGTTTCTAAGTATGTTTTGACCACTTGTGCAACATGTGGCCGAGCATTGTCATGTTGCAAAATAACTTTGTCGTGTCTATCGGCGTATTGCGGCCGTTTTTCTCGCAGTGCTCGGCTCAAACGCATCAATTGTCGTCGGTAGACATCCCCCGTAATCGTTTCATTCGGTTTCAGTAGCTCATAATACACAACACCCAGCTGGTCCCACCAGATACACAGCATAACCTTCAGGCCATGAATATTCTGCGCCGACGTCGATGTTGAAGCATGGCCAGGGTATCCATACGTTGCCCGACGTTTTGGATTGTCGTAATGGACCCACTTTTCATCGCCAGTCACAATTCGATGCAAAAAACCCTTTCTTTTGTGCCGTTGAAGCAGTTGTTCGCATGCCATAAAACGGCGTTCAACGTCTCTTGGCTTCAATTCATACGGCACCCAATGGCCTACCTTTCGGATCATTCCCATGGCTTTTAAACGTTTGGAAATGGTTGATTGATCAACTCCCAAAGCTTTTGCAACCTCTTCTTGCGTTTGAGCCGGATCTTGATCGAGCAATTCCTCCAATTCGGTATCCATGAACTTTGGCGGCGCACCCTCGCGTTCTTCGTCTTCCAAGCCAAAATCACCACTTTTAAAGCGTGCAAACCACTTCTGGCACGTTCGCTCAGCTAGAGCATGCTCACCATAAACTTCCACCAACATACGATGACTTTCGGCTGCTTTTTTCTTCATATTAAAATAATGAAGAAGAATTCCCCGCAAAAACACATTATTTGGCACGAAATTCGACATTTTCAAGTGTGGTAAAAATATTGTTGTTTACGCTTCAAATAAAAAACTTATACTGACGTTTGTGCCTTACGACAGTAGCTCTCCAATGAATGTTTGGAAATGTGGATCAATGGAATAATAATCAAGTTACGCCATCTGTTGTAAAACCGCACGAACTTATTCATAGTCCTATTAGGATCCTATGTTTTGCATATTTCCACATTTTTGCATGTTTTTGCATATTTGCACATATTTTGCTTATTCAATATGCATAAAAATCCGATCTCTGGTCATTAGTCTACGATCCTTTGTGGGAAGCTGAAAAACTAATATAAAATCAAGTACTTAAAGTTTTTGAAATTAATTTTTTCTTATTTTTTAAGGACTAACTAACATTAAATTTATTAAATAAAATGCACAACTTATTTTGGATTACACCATTTAACAAACAAATAAAAGAGGTTTTATTTGAAATAAAAAATAAAAAAATAATTGGCGCGTACACCCTTTTTGGTTGTTTGGCCGAGCTCCTCCTCCTATTTGTGGCGTGCGTCTTGATGTTGTTCCACAAATGGAGGGACCTACAGTTTCAAGCCGACTCCTAACGGCAGATATTTTTTATGAGTAGCTTTTTCATGGCAGAAATACACTCGGAGGTTTGCCATTGTCTGCCGCGGGGCGACCGCTATTAGAAAAATGTTTTTCTTAATTTTGGTGTTGCACCGAGATTCGAACCTACGTTCTCTCTCTGAATTCCGATAGGTACTCACGCACACACCCATTCGGCTATGGCGGCTAAAATTAAATACTCCAAAACTCTAAGCTCATTTGTAAAAAACTTTAAAATATTTCGTAGTACCCACGACGCTTCAATAACTCCCTAAGTCTATTTTGCATGGATTTTACCAATTTCGTAGTCTCTTAGACAGTAATCTTCTTCCACTTATACTTTTCTTGTTTTGATACCAAAAACGCAAAACTTGCTTTCATCCAAAAAAATAACATTAGCTTTGGACGTTTGGTACATTGGTACGCTCATCTACGAAAACAATGCGTGTTTGCCTATTTACTAAGGTGGAGCCTGGTTTATAAGGTCAAAAAAATCAATTTTTTTTTTTCGTTTTAAGCGATTCCTAATATATTTCAGAATATTCACACAAAATTACAGAGCCTAATTCTCAATATTGCCGTAGATACAAAGCCAAAGGTAGGCGAGCGTTAGGTAGTTAAGCTGTGACCGGACAGCTATAGTACAAACTTTATCTTCTTTTCTCGACTTTTAATTTTTATGATTTCTTTGAATGAAAAAATGAAGGAAAAAAAAGGTAATGAACCTTTTGAAATGAATCATAGCTTGTTCTCTTCAGTATTAAATTCTCTTCTATTTGAACTAACAAAATAGATACAAAAAAATTTTTCAAGAATTTTATACCAAGTTGAAGTGAATTTTTTTTTTACAGAAAGGCATTTTTTTCTTTAAAACCTCCAAAAAGTTGAAATTTTGGAATTTCTCTCAGTTTTCTTAGTTCATCTAGAATAAAGAATTATGATAACTAGAAATCCATTTGAATTTTTTGCTTTAAATAATAATTACGAGCTGTATCTTGTACGCCAGTTGGAAACCCCAGCGTTGCAGCGCACTACTAATTTCTATGTTAAACATTTTTTTCAACTTATTTTATCCAGTACAATAATTTTTTATACTTTTTAAATGTTCATTAAAAGATAGAAAAAGCTTTGCAGTGCTATATTAATTTTTTCCTTAAAAAAAAATCGCAAAGAGATGCAATTTTTAGGCCTCATAAACCAGGCTCCCCCCTTAAGGAAATGGATGGCTTATTCCTAGCAACTCTTTCATGATAGGTACATTTTCTTAAGACTATTTGGAGGTTGAAGCACTTGTTGATTTTTAAAACGTAGTTCTTATTTCATCTTTCACTTTTGAAGCAGTTCTCTTTTCATCTTTCTTCACAAGCTTTATAATACTCCGCTTTTGTCCTTCTGTTAATAAACCCTGTCTTTAGCCTAGATGTCATAATAGCTTATTAAATATTAAAAAAATTTCTTACAAAAATAAAATTCTAACAATACAAAAAGGGAATCCATAAATGATGAACGTAGACTTTTGACTCTCACCTAACGTATAATAAGTATCACTTTAGAATCGGTGGCGACGGTGGGGCTAATGATTATATTAGATTAGATTAGATTTGTGAGGGGTTGGACAAGTCCAAGCATTCAGTTAGGAGACCATTGTACTACACCCGGATAGCTTTCAGTTGAAAGAATAGACATAGGAAAGATAAGATGTGGGCGGTAAGACGGAAAAAATAGTTTGAGGACACTCTTCAACATTGATGCATCTTAAGAGATCCGAAAGAGGAAGAGTATGAACTTTATCCATACTCAGTATATCGCAACACAATATCCTAAGTCTGATTCTGGAAAACGCCAGCCAGCTACAGAGAAAATGCTCTGCAGTGTCGTCATCCTTAAGACAGGATAGGCATATCGGGCTGTTGCCCCATGGCAGCCCTGTGATTATACCCACCAGTATGCTGAGGTCCTTTCTGTTGAATTTTAGTAGAGAGGTCGCTATTTTCCTGTTTGATTCTTTCAAAAAGCACTTGATGCAGAATTGATACCTAGGAAGTGTTGAGTGCCTAGTGGCTAATGACTACTACAACAGTAAACAACGCAGGGAATGAATTTGCATTTCTACTGATCTTACCGTCAAGATTTTACTTTGGAAATAGTATTTAAAAGTAGGAGGAGCATATAATTATGACACCTACGAGGGTCACTCAAAAAGCTCGTGCATAGTCAGATAGATGACACTACTGGCAAATATCGAGGTTATGTTTAGTTAGTGGAATCTCTTGGAAGAATTGGAAGTATTTTTTTTTTGTGTTTGACATAAGTTTAAATTGCGGAAATCGAGTGATTTTCCAACGACAACGCACCAGCTCACGTCCCAGCAATTGTAGTCGCAAAATTAATGGAAATAGGGCTTCAAAGCAGAGGTGATTGGAGAAACAAATGACAATTTTTTGGACTTGGACAAATCCTATTATTCCGAAAGGATCCACAAACTTGAACCGCGTCGGATGAAGTGTATATGTCAAGAAATAAAAAAGTAGCAATTAAGTAGCTTTTATTTTTGTACGGACTTTTCAATCGACTGTAGTGTATATTTTTGTAGAACAAATTTGGGAATGGAATTATATTTTGGTATTGCTCGTGTTGTACGGTCAGTTGTTTATTGGTTTTAAATACCTTGAAGTCAATTGAAATAATCACCGGTTCTCCTTCTAACTTCAGTCACTTCTTCAAGATAAGTTTGAGTTGCACCTTTTTTTCATAACTAATTTCAAAAGACAATAAATGGTTATACCAAAACCAATATATTTAGCTCTGCGAAAAAATTCAGATATTTTTCAATTTACCCAAATTCCATCTATTGGTGTATAATGCTCACATAATTAAGTCACTTTATCTTTTTATAATATTCGAAATATTTTTGCTAATTTTTCCCTTAAAGTTTTATAAAAAAAAATTGTTCATTGTATAAAAAACTGTATATATCAAACTTTGTGCAAAGTTCATAAAAAATCATTATCATAAAAATTTTCTACCTTTTATGAGTTTTAATGGAGTAAAATTGCAAAGTGGCTTGTCGTTATTCCTAAGGCAACTGATAATATGTACGTTCACTCACCCAGTTTCACCTGCAATAAATTGAATTATTATTTGTTGGGCGGTGTGGCATGGCTCGCCATCCTATCAAAGCCGAGGGCAAAATCTTACAAAAAACTTGGACTATCATCATCTTCGTTGGTGGCTATTCGACAATTACGTATGTGCTTTTTTGTCCCACACTAAACGCTTGCGTTTTCGGGACTCGCGAGTATAAAACTTTCTTGCTTTTTTTCTGGGGTTATTTAGAGCGATCAAGGGAGCTACTGTGCAAATAGCAATAACTTAAGACAAACAGTAAAATTTAGCACAGAGAATGAATAAGTGAAAGAGAATTGGAATAAGAGCAAATTCCAACAAATCCGATAATCCGGCTTAGCTTGTCGCGTTAGTGGGAAACGGTGTTGAGTACAGACAACAATAATAGTGGAAGTTTTCTTCTTTTTTGTTTCTTACATTTGGTGAGATTACGGACCTCTCATTCGATGCAGAGAATTTTCATACGATCTAAGCAATGAATAGTAATTAAGTTTACGGTCCGTCATTCATGCACAAGAGGCGTTCTACAGGTCTCCGTTCTCGTGCCATTGTTATAACAACCAAAAATATTGGCGATATCCGCAACTTGGCGATCCATGCTGTCTAAAGCGTGCAATTTTGTCTAGAGCAAAATAGTCTAGAATAAGTGCAACAAAAGATCAAACCAGAAGATGTCTCTTTTAGATTCGGAGACTTTAACATAGCGACCGTTCCCGCAATCGAGTACTTGGGAATAGTGTTAGATAAAAAGCTGTCTTTCAAAGCAAGCTTTGAATACGCCAAGGAAAAAGCATCCACCACTACGACGGCTCTGTCGAGACTGATGTTAAACGTAAGAGGACCGAATTGTCGTCAGCTTTTGGCTACTGTCGTGAAGAGCCACATTTTCCATGGTCAAACCATATGAAGGGCGTTACTTTCGATATCAAAGAGTTCCTTAAAAACTCAACAACTCAATAACTTCTTTGACACCTGACCAGGCGATTTTTGGCGAAACGACATCAACAAATTGGTCAAGGGGTGAGAAGAGGTTGTAAACAACAACGCCGAATATATAATTGATTAACTTATTGATAGTACTATTGTTTTTTGTTTAAATGAAAGTCTTCGGTAAAACGCTACGAACCTATTCCCCAACCTAAGAATAAGCCTAGTTTACTTTTTAAGTTGTGGTATATATCTTGATTTCGTCTTACAAATGGAAGGATTTGCAGGTCTTGTGTCGTCTCTGAACGAGAGGGAGGGTTAGGTTAGGTTAGGTAGTGATGGTTGCCCAGAGAGTAGGGCCCATTTGGACGAAATAGTTTGGTTCATCCTTTGTGATACCATTGAAGGAAAAAAGGGGAGAAAGGGAAGGGATGGGGAGTGGTGAGTGTTTGTGGACTACGAACGGTGACTAGTCTGCGGATGTGTTAACCTCATTATGCTGCTGATGAAGTTCATCAGATTTTTGTTATCAACACCTGCTATATCAGCAGGCGCAGAAAAGAAGTGAGAACCAAGATACTTGAATCTTAGTCCCGCGAAGGCTGGGCAGCTAAGGAGCAGGTGCTGAGATGATTCCACCTCATCCTCCATACAGCTGACGCAAAAAGGACTCGAAGTAATTCCGAGTCTCACGGCATGTGTACCTCGCGGACAGTGCCCCGTGATGATGCCCACGAAGCCTATCCAAACGTTCGTGTACTTGCCCGGCGTTCGCTGAGTTGGTGCAGAGCCCATCCTTCCAGGAGTAGAGCGCAGGTTGTCAAGGGGATCCCGATCCTATCCTTTCGCGGGCACATTGCCTCACAGGTACCTTGTCTGGCAAACTCGTCGGCCCAAAATGTCGAAGAATTCTGATGCAATCGAGAGTGAGACCAGGCATTCCCTGACCAGCTTTGAATGCACCATAATAGAGCCTAGGGCCCTAATGGCCGCTTGGCTATCCTTCTTAACAGTTATTACGTAAGTAAGTAGCCAGTCAGCTGCTTCTTTAATTGCGGCCACCTCTGCTTGGAACACACTGCAGTGATCCGGTAGCCTGAATTTGAGTTTGATGGGGAGCTCTTTGCAGAATACTCCTCCTTCAACCCTACCGTCCAGCTTCGAGCCATCCGTGAACAGGTTAACAAGGCCCTGTCCCCAGGTGTTGCCCCCGGTCCACTCCTCCCTTGGTGGAATATGGGTGGAGAAAGTTCGGCTTGGACTTAGCGAAGGCACACACTGGTCCGTCTACGAGGGGATGAACTCAATGTTTCTGAGGATGCTTGAGTGCCCATATGTGAGGTTGAGCTTATAGCCCAAGCCCCTCAGTCTGATTGCGGTACGAGCAGCGGCAATTCTGCCTGCGATGTCTAAAGGTACCACATTAAACATTACATTAAGCGCCGGAGTAGGAGTTGTTCGAAGCGCCCCACTGATTCTGGACTCTGGACTCTCTCTAGCTTTTTAACTGATGTCGTCCTCTCCAGTGAGTTTCACCAGACAGTGACTCCATATAACAAAGTTGGCTTTATTATGGTATTATAGAGCCAGAATACAACTCTGGGCGAGAGGCCCCACCTTTTGCCAATTGCGCCCTTGCACCCATACAAGGCGATTGTTGCCTTCCTTACTCTCTCCTCAATGTTGAGTTTCCACGTTAGCTTACTGTCAAGGATTAGACCTAGGTACTTCACCTTGTCAGAAAGCACCAGTGGAGCGCCCCCCATCGAGGGGAGTTGAGCTCTGGGTATTTTATACTGAAAAGGACGAGCTCCGTCTTAAGAGGATTCACCGATAAGCCGCAGTCTGTTGCCCATCGAACAACTACGTTCAGATATCCCTGCATTAAATCGTACAGGGTATCAATAAACTTTCCTCTAACAATTAATGCCACATCATCCGCGTAGGCAATCACCCTAAAGCCCCTCCTCACCAGCTCCTCCAGCAAGTCATTGATCACAATGATCCAGAGGAATGGTGAGAGAACCCCGCCTTGCGACGTGTCTCTGCTCACCTGCCGACGGAGAGAGACGCCGCCCCACTCTGCCACGACCGTTCTGTCGCTGAGCATTCTGTAGATAAACCTGGAAAGGTCGGCTCCGACCCCCAGCCTACCCAGAGCTTTAGTGATTGCCTCCGGGAGAACATTATTAAAAGCCCCCTCAATGTCGAGGAAGACACCAACTGCGAGTTCTTTCTTATATAGAGACTTCTCAATATCTTTAACAATTGTGTGCAGAGCAGATTCCACTGATCTGCCTTTACAGTAAGCATGTTGGGTATGCGACAAACGCCCCCGAAGAATTTCGCTTCTTATGTGTAGGTCAATCAACCTCTCAAGGGTTTTAAGCAAGAAAGATGAGAGACTGATTGGCCTAAAATCCTTAGGGGAGACATGTGAGCTCTTGCCAGCCTTGGGTATGAACACAACGCTCAGAGGGAGGGAGAGAGATAGGGATCTTTCATAGCAAAAATGCGTGATGAAGTTTCGGATGAACGACCGGTTTGAGGTATATACTTTTTCAAAATTGATGAGGCTAGTTTCCTATGCCGATTTACTATAAGAATGTGCAAAAAGATGAATTTTAATCCCTCCCCTCCAAATCGCCAATAAACGTTGTATATTTTTTTGCCTCCTCTACCAGAATCTATTGTCGTAATCTTGGTGTTTTGAAAAAATTTAATTTTTTCGTACATTTTTAGGCAAACATTAATTTCCTGTCAAAATCTGTAAACGACAGAGCAAAATCGTTTAATTGGAAGTGAAAACTTTTTTTTTCATGCCGCTATTTTGGATATCTCACAAGCCCGAAATAATTCAATTATTCCCAAAAAATATGGATTAACAACTTTGTTTAACTTTGAATTTTATTGATATTGTAGCTAAAAAGATGCAAATTTAAAATTTTTTCCTTCATTACGCTTTTTTTGCCCTGTTACTTTTTTCATCTACTGTTTAATTACATTTATCGCATCATGCGTCGTCAGCATCAGGATATACGTCAAATGTTATGAATAATAGTTGGAATGCCAAAAAATCATAAATGTGTGTATCGTAGGAATAGTGCAAGCAAACGTTATCCTCATTCACATTTTTCCCCAGTTTTTCGACTTCATTTTCATTTTTCAATTAACTTGTGGTTGTCAGCTAAATTCTTTTTCATATGCACGCAAAAGCATCTACACTTGCGGACAGAATAACATAACAGCGATCTTTTGACCAGATTTGGCTACAAATTTTTATTGCTTTTTGAGAAGCTTATTCTCATTGTCGGACTTGCGCATTTTCTCCATATAACGAATGTTCGACATATTTTTTTACATGGAAGAAAAACCTAACAGCGTCAGCACAAAAAAAAAATTGTCAAAAATCAAAAAAAAAATGTTAGACCCCTCAAATTTGAACTTTGTTATATCAAAACTCAACAGCCTATATCCGAAATTTTGCTCAAAATTCTGCCTAATAAGCGTAAATTTAAGCTGGACATTATTTAATTTCTCTTTTTTTTTTAATTTTTCACAAAGTTTGAAACTTGGATTGATGCGATTTTAGTAAAAGAATGAACTATATTTTGAACAACAAAACTTTAAAATTAAATGAGAAACAAATAAATTGTCCAAAATCTGTGTGCTATATTTATGAAACGCAGTGCGTGCATGTCGCATGTATCAAAATTTGCAATGCATCTGCTTGTGAGTGTTGCGGTCGTCTGGTGTAAGTGTACTTAAAGGTTTATAGGAGTTCTTCGGAAATATTTTGTACTTGCTTTCGCCACTGCCAACTGCTGAAACTTTGTCAGACTGCAACCACCAGCATAACCGCTTCAGTATATTGAACTCCAATTTTGAATGCTTGAATTATGGAATGGTGGTTAAGGAATGTTGGCAAGTGATTGACTTAAGAGCTGAAGCGAATCGGAATGCGAAAATGTTATGCATTTGGAATATACTTATACGTACAACTTTCAAGTGTGCATACGAGTATATATGGAGGGCTGTTGGTGATGCGTAAGTATTGAAATGTGTATGAACGTATTTCTCTACTCCACAAAAAATGTTACCTAAATTGAGTGTTACTGATTATGCCATTACCCGCCTACAGATTTTGATTTCATATTTCAGAATTCCAATCGGAAGTATTTGCTACACGTAAAGCAGCAGACCGATTAATTGGCGAAAGGGGCCGTGGAATAAAAATTATGATATTTAGTGTAGCATACGGTACAACGCTCGATTTCAAACCGGATAAGGCGCTGATACCCATGCCTATAGCCACTTGTAAATTACTTATAGACAGGGAAACCATCAAAAAGGTAAATACAAGCTGGCAAAACCTCACAACATGCGAACTAAGCAGACAGACATGGCCGAACTGGAACAGCGGCCGATCGAAGATCTTGTTAAGATTTAACAGAGAAGCTATAAGAAAAATGATAGCTGTATTAAATGGTCATTGTTTAATAGGCTGCCACGCTAGAAGGTTAGGACTCCCGTACATCGATTTCTGTAGAAGCTGTCTTAATACAGAAGAAGAGGAAACAGTCAGACACCTTTTATGTGAGTGTGAAAGCTTAGCTGTGAAAAAGCTGCTCACTCTTGATACAGCATTTTTAACCGATGTAGCGGACATAGCCTATCTAAAACTAACGAAGCTGTGCTCGTTTATTAAGGTTACCGGATGGTTTGAAAAGGAACACGTAGGGTAAGCTCCAGTGGTATCACAATGGACCTGCGAATGGTCTAAGTGTGTCTTTATGACAACCACCCTACCTACCTACCTAGTGAAAGCCAAACTGCACTTAAAAACCACTCCGATATCTTCAAAAATAGTCCACGAATGTACGTTGTGGCTAAACTCGTTTGCATTACCCTCTATAAACTTCGTGGTCAGTTCTAAAATAAGTCTAGACCGTAGAGAAAACTTTGTGTTCCATTCTAAAAATACCCAACACTCACACTTCTCCCTTAAGAAGCTTTCTCAAGGCAGTTGGTTGTCTTGGAAATCAGCTGACAGCTTAAAATGCTAATAGTAAAAAAAGTGTGTGCCAGTCAATGGTAGATACATAGTCGCAGTGTTTTGTGCACTTTCTGAGTAGACAAAAACATGACTTTTTACAAGGCTGATTGCCACATTGCATTATTTTCTCGTAGGTACAAAGAAACCTTAGATTCCTAAAAAAATCTGGGAAGCTTGCAGAAAAGCAGTGAAATTTTCTCCACCTGTCTGTCCTATTTTTAAAATCATTTCTTTATTCATTAAGTTCAATAAGCAATTGCATGATAGCTCGGAAAATTCCGGGCATCCATAATTCTATTCCATTCCATTTGAAATGAATGTGTGACTGAATGAAACAACAACGTATTGTCTCCTCAAAAACAATCATGACATTCATGTATTCTCGATCGCATCACAGTTGTCTGGTATAAATTTAAAGTTTGTTATATAACTGTAATTTCGAACCCTCGGAGAGACCTTCCAACAAAAATGCTTCTAAAGGCTCTCGACCGCGCATTGATAATTGGGCTAGAATTATGTGAAAGGGTAATCAGCACATTTGTAGGAAAGCCGCAAAAACATAGTAAAAAAGCCTATTGATTGCGATAAAATCTATGTTTTTAATGTCACTATGCTTTGCTAAGCTGTGGAGTTTTTCTGAAATTTTCCTTTTGCTAATTTATGAGAAAGTAAAACAAAAAGATTCTTCAAATCACAATATTTGATGTTAGCATGCAACTACTTCTGATAGTAACCTTTGTTTTATAGTTTTATTTTAGGTTGGGTTTACTAAATTTTAAAAATTGTTTTGAATTTACTAGATTTAAAAAATCAGGTCAACTTCAGCGCCATGTTTTAAATTATTAAAATAAAAAAAAGTATTTCATTTTTGTATGTAAAAGAAGTTAAATGAAAAGCCAACAAAATTTAAATACGGTTTCTCATTTTTTTATTGTAAAAAACAAATTCCTTAAAATACCCTAAATTTTGGTATCAATTACAATTTATGTAAAAAAGCTACCTTTTTATAAAAAAAAATTTACTCGGGTAGGCGGTTGTACACACAAGGGTTAATAGCTGCCCCTGTTATATATTTAAACAGAAAATACTTTTATAAATGCGCTAGGGAGTTGATGTCATTTGTAGCGTCTGTTTTATTTCCACTCATATCGTCTTGAACTAAAGCAATTGCGGTCGGATAGGAAGAAAAGCAAATAAATAAAGAAATATATTAAACAACTTTTTCGGATTGTATATTTACTTTTGTCTTTATTGCCATATGCCCTTTCTTAGCCCGCTGAGTTTTTTGTTTTGTTTTTGTTTTTGGTGCATCATGCAACGAAGTGTCACAATTTTCGTGATTTATGAAGCCCAAGCCAATAGAGCGACACTGCTGGTGTCAGGATTTCCACGCAAAAGCCTCCAAAATGATACTCGTATATTAAAATAAATCTTACCTACAACTTTTGCAGCTGCTGAATTTCACATGAGCAAAATAAATATAACAAATAACCGTGACACCAGAAAACATATTTCAAGCAGCTTGTGTCTGTTGCATGCTGTCAAAATATTTCAACACAGATTTAATAGCTTTATTTATTTTTGGTTATGTTTTGGCAAATCATTTGGTAAAATAAAAGAAAAAATAAGTTTGTGTAAATACAAGGCCTAGTAAATGAATTGCGTTCATGTTAAATTTAAAAAAAAAATTTTTTGTAAACATTGGTGGTGACTAAATAAAGTGATTCACTTCGCAAAATTTAAAGGTCACATACTTTTTAATTAATTGCTCTTTTCGTAATATTTCCAGTTTATTTTCATATAAACCGCGCCACAAAACGGCCAGTTTTCGACCAGTTTCACCTTTTTTTTCTCCTAATTTTCATTATTCCATCTTTGTCTACTAAAAACTATATAAACTAGGGTTTCTGGGACTCGGGTACCGAGCAGTGCGAGTAGCTCGATATTAAAGTTGTGAATTTTATTTATTAGAACTTCTGAACGCGCAGTCATTAAAGGTGGCGGCACTAGATCAAAAACATTGTCTTCTACTTTTGATTGCCATAGCACAGTATTGGCTAAGTAGAAAACGAAGAATGAATTCTCTTTGTTTCATTCTAGGCGGACAGCCACATGGAAACGGCGAAAGAAAAAAAAAAACAAATTAGTTGATTTACCGACCACATTCAATAGATTCGCCTTGGAATTCCTTTAGTTTTCCTTCGACGTTATAAATAAGTAAATAAATAAAAAAAAATATGACAAAAAAGCCAAAATAATCAAAAGATTTACTCAAATTACTTTAAAAATCTCGATACTTTCGAGTAATGAGTATCAAATAGGTGTGCGAGTACTCTTTGCCCTTTTTTCTCGGGATATTCGAAAATGTGCGCACAAAAGCGAGAGCTCTAACATAAATCCAATTTTAAATTTTTTTACAAAAATTCCAAAAATTTCCAAAATAATTCTTTAATTTTGTTTAGAATTAATAGATTTTGTGATATTACGTTTTATAGCTTATTTAATTTTATTATAACAAAATGCAAGTTTGAAATAATTAAAAAGTCCCATGATTTTTTATAATTTTTTTCTTTAGTGTTGCGCATTTTCTCCATATAACAAATTCACGATATTCTTTTTTACTATTTAGCCTTTAGTCATTTAGTCAAAGACCTCATGTAGAATATCTTTCTGACAAATAATGCTTGGTAATATTTTTTTATATAGCAAACCAATATAAGTAGATTTTTTCAATTAAATGCGAAGACCGAAACTAATAGATGTGATATGAAAAAAGCGCTTATAGTGGACTAATCAATTGAGTTCAAGGAGTTAGTTGGGCCATTATAACGACGAAAAAAATAAACGCATAATGAAATTATTTGCTGCGGTAAACTTGAATAAATCAATAAATTCTGGAAAAGAATTATTTATCATAATTATAAATTAATTTACTAAGAGTAACATAAAAGAAACTTATTTTCGACGACTTCTTAAGTGTTGCGCAGAAGGACCAATCGCCCCCCGCAATATTTAGGTTATGATGAACAAAAACTTATACATATATCTACATACAATTGTGAACATCTATGAAAGCGAAAAAAAGTGTTTGATTTTTAAATGTTTGCCAAATAGTGTGTTTGAAAGGAAAAGTTCCAATTTACCCCCGAAAAACAAAATTTATTTACAAAAATAAAACTATATTCACTATATCGGAATACTTCATCCATACAGAATGTAATTGTGAATATATATAATGGATTTAATAACTGTAACAAAGGGACTTATTTTATAATTGTAGTATTTTTTTAGGAAAATATAGTTCATGCTCCTAAAAAACCCATCTCAGTTCCAAACTGGTGTTGAGTATTTTCTTCCGTCTAAAACCGTGAATCATTCATCATTCACTTTATTACAAATACAATAATTTTCCGGGCTACAAAACTACATACTGGAAACTTGTGTAAGCATTCCCATTCAAAAGTTTGAAATTATAATTAAAAAGTATACAATTTTTCTTTAAATTCCCACAAAGTTTGAAGCCAGGATTTGTAAAGGTTGTGTAGGAGAATGGGCCACAGTTTCACAGTAAACAAATCAATCGTGTAAATTTGCATATAAATCCATGTGCTATGATTATTAAATGCACAGTAATAAAAAATGCATATCATTCAGCCAAGATTTTTTTGCCTACGACTGACAGGAAAACCGCATTTAAAGTTTTCAGTGATTTACAAGACGGACTGAAATTTAAAATTTGCATAATTTTACACTTTAGCCTTTGAGTATGTAATTTTTTTAATATTGGGACAAAAATCAGAATTTTTTAAAATATTCATATGAGGTATGGTCACGCTCTGACCAAAAACTATTACATATGTAACATATATATTCAGAAGCGCTCCTGTTTTCGTACCTACTCATATTTTTATTTTCGAAAAGCAACTTTCTCCCAACCCATCTCTTTACATTTCTTCCATGAATCATTGTTCGTCGCTAGTAATTTCACTATCGAAAAAAAACAAAGGCTTTTATGGATTGCAGTCTATGCTCACACTAGAAAATCTCTCCCCACCAACAGCACCACCCGCATCGTTTCAGGCATAGTCGCTGCTTGCGTAGATTAAGAACAACACAGTCAGTCGACTTTATGCATCTGTACGTAGCACACCCGTCGCTTTGTATATTTTTTCATTTGACTTATCATCTTCACATATAGTAAATTTAAATAAAGTTAATATAAAATATAAATTGAATAGTTTTATTTTTACAAACAAAGTAACGGAAAAAGCTTCATTTGCTACACCAGGCCCCTTTAAATAAAGTAATGACATTTTCCATAATTTTATTTTTTCAAAGTCGTTTTTTATATATTAGGCGCGCAACTAAGTTCTCGCTGTTTTTCTGATGAAAATATAAATTCATTCTGAAAAAATGCTTACAAGTGAATCTTTGAAAGTATTGCCCATCGTTGGCTACTACTTCTTCCCATCTTTTTGGTAGATCTCGTATACCGTCGCCATAAAATTGTTCATTTTTTGAAGCTATCCACGGATCAAGCAATTTTTGATGTCTTCTTATGAATGGAACTGCTGGTCAGCTAGACCATGTGTCATCCATCGAACGGCGCAGTGTCCGTTTAACGGGTTTGGCAACGTGAGGCCGAGCGTTGTCATGCTGTAGAATCACTTCTTCATTCTTCTCCGCATATTGCGGCCGCTTCTCGCACAGTACTCGGCTCAATCGCATCAATTGAAGTCGATACCGATCCCCAGTGATGACTTCGCTTGGTTTTAACAGTTCATAATAAATAACACCAACTTGGTTACACCAAATACATAGCATAACCTTCGTGAATATTCGCCGAGGCGATGACGAAGAAGCATGACCGGGCAGCCCCATGATTTTCTTTTCTTTAGATTGCTGTAATGAATCAATTTTTCATCACCCGTTACGATGCGATGAAGAAACCCCTTCCTGTTTTGCTGCTGGAACAGTTGTTCACAGGCGAAAAAACGACGTTCAACATCCCATGGTTTTAACTCATAAGGAACCCAAGTTCCCTGTTTTTGAATCATTCCCAAAGCATGCAATCGCATGGAAATAGATTGGCGGGTAACTCCTAATGCTTAAGCAAGCTCTTCTTGCGTTTGACACGGATCTTCATTGAGCAATGCCTCCAATTCAGCGTCTTCGAAGGTTTTTGGCCTTCATTTATGCGGACGGTCGTCAACATTAAAATCACCGTCTTTGAAGCGACAGAACCAATCTCAGCACGTTGTCTCACTTAAAACAGCATCTCTATAAACTTTTTGTAGCACTCGATGCGCTTCAGTCGCCGTTTTTTTCGAATGAAAGAGGAAAATCAACACTTCCCGCAAATGACGATTATTCGGCGCAAAATCAGACATTTTCACATACCAAAACAGAATCACTAAATGTCTAAGCTTGCGCCAGTATATATCTGTGATAAATATGGCTGATTTTCAATATAAATTTTATGAAGTATACCTATCCCGATTACACTTTGATGCAGAACTGCGTACCTTGTGATTTAACCAGAGCAAGTGCCAAGCGCCTGCATTATAACTATTGCAACTTATTATGAAAATAGTCGATCTTCAAGTACAAAATATTTTAAAATTTGTCTTTTTGGTACAAATAATCTTCTGAGTTAGACGACAATTCAAAGGTTGGAGAAAATTTAAAAAAAAATTGGTCCTGTCGAGCATGGAATAAGGATTGGCGGACCAAAAACATCACGTTCTCTTTAGAATGTTGCTGCTGTAGCGCCAAATGTTGCTGAACAACTTTCAAATTGATATCTAGACCTCGACATTCTCAACAATTGGACTAAAATTAATTGACTATTAGGCGGATTTTTCCTATGGACGTACTTACAGTGGATATTAAATTGATGTTAATTTCCGCAAATAATTGTTAAGAGCCGCATTTTCAATAAAAATAGTGAAACCTGAAAGCAAGTTTTTACATATTTTATTTTAGAATAATATCTAGGTGCGTCTTTGAAATACTCTTTATATATTTGTATAAAGCGTCTTATTTGAGACTGTATCCTATCCTCTGTTGTTGTTTGAACGAGTGTTTCTTCGACTTTATGAAACCGGTCTTCTTGGTTTCGGATTACAAACAAAGAAATCTACAATTTTGTATGGCCTCATAGCAAAAATATACTTTGAAGTTAGTTTTGTACCATCGAGCGACGCGAGCTGTTAGAAACAATTTTGCCATAATTTCATATTTTGTATTTGTTGGAATTTTCAAATTCTGACCTTTAACACAATCGAATAACGACTTATTTTATGGTTGGTAAATATACTCAACAACCAATTCACTTGAAAAGTAAATATAGTTTTTACATTTAAAAAGTCAGTGGTATGCTTGCTCATTACTCCACATAATTTGGATGAATAAATAGTGAACAAAAATAATTACTCACATGCATTATGCAAATTTCATTCGTATGTTAATGCTGTGTATAAGGGACACTTAATAGCTTTAGCAACTCTGGTTAGTCAAAGAGCATATCATTTTCACTTTTCACATGATCAAAATTCATGCAACAAAGTAACTGCAATTGTATGACACTATGAGAGAGAAATATAATTTTGCATTTTTTTTAATAATTGAATTGTTGCCATGACTATTTCATGAACAAGTGTTCGCCGCAAACGATTTGTGCCCGAATTTGTTTGCAAATAAGGTTTAATGATTGTTTTGTAAACTTTGTAAGCCACCATGAATAGAGTTATTTGTGACAAATTTAAATATTCTCCGTGCGAGTTCGATAAATAAAGAATATTCGCTGGAAAACCGCAAAGCTGCTCAGACAATCGAAAGGACAATTGATTTTCATGTTTTTATTTTTCAAACTCGTAAATAAAAGCTGACAAAGCCGGAAAATAAATCGCTGACAGGCAATACAACATTGCTGACACTATTCGCATGACAATTCCGTGTACTTACTGGCATAATGAAAACGGCTATTGATTATTTGGCGGTTCTTTTAGCTTAACGTGTAATTCTTAAAGCCGACCATATTTCAATATTTTCATAAAAAACAAAATTATTTATTTTACGCTACCTATAAAAAAAATGCATGACATGTCGTATGAGTAACGAGCCACAATCAAACAGCGTGAGAAGTAAACAGAAGCAAGAAAAATCAAAAACCAAATCATTTATGTAGAAATACATATATGTATATATATTTGAACATGTCGCATAGAAATCAGTAGCTTTTGTTCCATGTATTGATATTATTAGAGGCAGTGCTAGTAAGCAAAGGAAAGGTGGCAAAGACGAACAGCTAAGTCAATACTGATGCGTGATTTCCTGCGTAAAAATATAGTACTTGATTATTTACCAACACATTTCCCAGCTCTTTGATACTAATAATAAATTAATTGTATTGCTTTACACTTTCTATGTGGAATGTCGGTTCACTTGTATGGGTTCAAGTTATCAAAGTTCAATCGCAAGCAATTCGTTGCTTGTTCTAAAAGTGTATTTATTTGGGAACGAGGTAGATCAAAGATATACGGTTCAAATATTCTCATTTATAAATTTGAATTCTTTAGAGCAAAAATACCTTTTATGTTAATTATAATTTAGATATATCGCTAAGCTGGTTATTAAAAATGCGACAAAAATCAATATGTCAGACGGTAAAAGATTTATAGTATCTAGACATATTATAAATAGTGCGGAAATCATAAAAGGGAAATCTTGGCAACTGGGCTAGGAGGACAAAATCAAGGCGGAAAGTGTTAATCTGTCAATTAGTCATCATTATTGGTAGTATACTACCAGACACAGAAAAAAGCTTCTGAAAATTGTCTCTATCTTAGGTCGAAATATCGAGAAATAAGTCATAGGAACAATTAAATTTTTTTTATTGTTAAACCGGCCTTGCGCTCACAAAATAAAAATGATAACTTAATATTATGAAACCGATAAAGGTTTAAAATATAGGGTTTTTCAGTAAAAGCGCTTCAACTTTTGAACTTTTTTGAATAAAACACAAACGGTTCGACTTTTTCAACTAATTTTTTTTTTATTATCGAGTTTGAACATATACATTTAAGTATGAAATTCGATTTCTTTTGCATGACCACCGTGTGCACGTTTTACGAAGTCCAATCGTTGTACCCAATTTTCGACCACTCTTTTGCATAAATCGGCCGATTTTCACAGAGCAATGAGCGATTTTTAAATCGACCCGCCTTAATATATATATATAATTGGCACTTACATCCTGTATTGGGTGTTTGGCAGAGCTCCTCCTCTAAGTTGTGGTGTGAGCCCTGATATTGATCCACAAGTGGAGAAACATAGAGTTTTATGTTTCTCCGCACGTTTTATGCGATTTTTCATGAATTAAGTATGAGTTTCAAAGTAACAAAGAATTAATGTTGTCAAAAGTGTAATGCAGCAGTTACTGTTTTGCAAATTTTTTAAACTATCATTAATTCATTTTCAATCCTTACTTGGCTGTCTCTTTGATAAAGACCATAAATCCTGAGGAATTTCGCAAAGCACGCCTAAGTTCAAGCAACTCCAGCTTCTAAAATAATAAAGTTTAAATACGCAATTTGTTGCTGTTCTTAAGGCTAGATAACTGACTGGTAAAAAGTAGTAGGCTAGCTCTTAAGGTTTTTAGTCAACAGTGTAGGTTGGTTGGTTGGTTTAAGGGTGACCCCGCATCGGAGTGCCACATAGACCGCAAGTTGGGTCCGTTGTGTTGCCCTAGAGCTCATTATGTTATATGATTTCCCCACCTAGCCGAGATTTTTATTGTAGATTTTGGTCAAAGATATTAATTCGTTTCGAGAATTTGATGAGAGATTCGATTTTCAGGTTCGAGAGTACTAAAGATTGTCAATTCTTGGAGAGCCAAGAAGAGCGAGTCGACTTCTGGCTAGACCGGGACAACTGCACAGCAAATGTCTGCTCGATACTTCCTCATCTTCGTCCTCGCAGTATCTGCACAGGTCGTTTTGAGGAACCCCGAGCCGACGTGCGTGAGTGCCCAAAAGGCAGTGGCCGATGATAAGAGATATTATATGCCTTAGTTCGTGTTTCGAAAGACTTATAAGGGTCCGATCACCAATGCTGTGAAATTCTCGATCAATGAGCAATTTACATGTTGAGAGCGGAATGTGGATTGTGGGTAAGTTACTAACATTTGATTGCGCAGCTCCAGCTCTTGCGAGCTCATCAGCTTTGCAGTTACCTTCGAATCCACTGTGACCCGGTATCCAGATAACTTGCACATAATTCTGAACACTTATCTCGTTAAGAGATAAGAGACAGGATCGAACCACATCTGAGTGGGTATAAGAGGAGCTGAGTGCTCGAACGGCCGCTTGACTGTCGGTGAAAAAGCGGATATCCTCTAGTGATATTCTATTTTCTAAGAGAGTTTTTGCAGCATACCAGATAGCGCATACTTCCGCTTGGAATATGCTACAGTAGTCGGGTAATCTAAATGATAGATTGATGTGAGGGGAATTGGAAAAGATTCCAAATCCCACTTTGCCGTCTTGTTTTGAACCATCTGTATATATAATCAGAGGGCCATCGATTTCGGTTAGATTTGTCTTCTATTCATCCCTAGTAGGGAGTGAACAGGAGAATAGCAAGGGTGGTGATGGAAGACAGTGTAACGAGGGAAAAAATATTTTTTTTTTAATTTATTTTATTTTGGTTGCTCGTTATAAGCGTCGGATAAAAAATTAAATGCAATTTTGAATATTCAATATTAAGCTCGCATGAACTTGGTTATGTAACAATACAATTTCTGCATCAAAATGTACAAGTATAGTCGTTTTTTGGCACATCTTCGTACTGAGGCAAGATAAAAATTAATATGGCGGGCCCAACTTTTATTCGTGCAAAATTCCATTTAGTGGGATAAGCGGGTAAGGTTTTGAAAACCGGAACAACGGAAAGAGTTACCAGGAAAACACTAATGAAGATAATTTTCTTTTAACTACCGAAAAGAATTCTTACATAAATACAAGAAACTTTACCCATAACATTATCACGCATTTTCCGTTTTTTCTTCCTCTGACAAAATTAGTTTTTGGTACATATAATGGAAGCACTTTTTTTGTGCTTATAGAAAAATCATAGAGTGTGCATATTTTATAATTTTTGCTCACTCTTAATTTTCTAAACGTTTTCGCTTTTTTATTCAGTGTTTATTTTTTCATGAGCTTCTACTGTACGACGTATGAACCTCATCTTAGGTATCCTTGTGCAGAAATGGGAAAAGTTTTTTAATCATTGAGACCAGCATGCTCCTCGAGCTCGAAACTAGCTAAATGAGCAAATGGTGCAACCGCAGCCAAAACTGCAAAAAATACAAATGAGGCGCCAACATGTGGCATGCTATTTTTTTGTGTCCATTCTAAGTAGGAAAGTATTTTCACGAAAACTGATTTGAATTAGAACGAAATCTGAAAGAGATTTTCCTCTTGATGTTAGTGTTTCAGTTTTTATGCAATAATCGAATAAGTCGATTCCTGGAAAAGGAAACTATTCTTTGTGAAATTTCTCCCAATTACTTCTATTCCGACTGGTTATGTGTGCAGAGGGTAAAATTTGGTTCTATTATTATTAGTAATTAGCATTGCAAGACACATGCTCTTAAAAGCTTAGTTTAAGCGCTTTAAGTATTCCATTAAATTTATTGTACAATAATATATCTGCTCCCAAAATATTTTTGAAATCCTTATGAGCCTAAAGATATGCTTCTAAATTTCACATCTTCTTCTTAATTGGCGCTATAACCGCTTACGCGATTTTGGCCGAGTTTAACAAAGCGCGCCAGTCGTTTCTTTCTCGTGCTAACCGGCGCCAGTTGGACACACCCAGTGAAGCAAAGCCCTTCTCCACCTGATCTTTCCAACGCAGAGGAGGCCGCCCTCTTCCTCTGCTACCACCAGCTGGTACCGCATCGAATACTTTCAAAGCCGGAGCGTTTGTATCCATTCGGGCGACATGACCCAGCCAACGTAGCCGCTGGATCTTTATTCGCTGCGCTATGTTTATGTCGTCGTAAAGCTCATACAGCTCATCGTTCCATCGCCTGCGATATTCGCTGTTGCCAACGTGCAAAGGTCCAAAAATCTTACGCAGAATCTTTCTCTCGAACACTCCAAGCGTCGCTTCATCGGACGTTGTCATTGTCCAAGCTTCTGCGCCATACGTTAGGACGGGCATGATGAGAGTCTTGTAGAGTGTTAGTTTTGTTCGTCGAGAGAGGACTTTACTGCTCAGTTGCCTACTTAGTCTAAAGTAGCACTTGTTGGCAAGAGAGATTCTACGTTGCATTTCAAGGCTGACATTGTTATCGGTGTTGATGCTGGTTCCTAAGTATATGAAGTCTTTTACAACCTCGAAATTATAACTGTCTACAGTGACGTTGGTGCCGATACGCGAGTGCGCCGACTGTTTGTTTGAAGACAGGAGGTACTTCGTTTTGTCCTCGTTCACCACCAGACCCATACGTGTATTTAATCTCTATATTAGAGAAACTTATTGACGAGGTTTTAAACTTTATTTGCTTCTTATCTTTATAAATACAGTTCTTTATTCCGCAAAACCATATAACATATAACTTAACAATTTTCATGAAAGTTTCAAAATTTTTAACAGGAAGTTTCACAAAAATTTTGAGCTCCGGACGATTACAGACCATTATATTGTATTTTATTATGTTTGATGTTTTGATTTTGACCCAAACTAAACTTCGGATATCAAATACGAAAATTATTGTCTTAACAAGAGGTCTCCTGTCATTTACGATAAGCGTTTGATCGCATGAGAAAGCTTATCTGAAAAATGAGTTGGCACTCTGAAGTATCCATGTTTGCGATTACATTAAATTCATTAACTGTATACAGTTTTTACGAATCCCTGTGCGAGCTTCTTAAGCTTCCAGCTGAATTTATATCTTGATGAATAGAGTAAGACCGTAACTCAAGAAACTCAGCACCATAACCTTTTTTATTTATCTATTGAAGTCCTTCACCTTTTCTCCTTGCTTCGCATAGTTACCCATCCAGTGAATATAATCGAACTCAATAAATTGCGCCAGCCGCTTCTTCTTATGTTTACCAGTGGCAATTACTAACGCATAATTTGGCTTCGCTTGGTGTTCCCAACGGATAAGAAGACGGTAGGTAGGTACATAGAAGGTTTATAATTCTATTCTTTCAAACTGAGTAACAAAATCGAGGAACAGTGTCCAAAGAAAGTATTATAAAAGTTTCAATCAGTACGATCACATACCGTTTTCTGATGGCCTTTGGAAAAGAAGAAGACACTATACTGATTTGCGATTGATGGCGAGGGGTAGAGCCCTCTCGGGCTAGTTTGTCTGCCTTATAATTCTTTATTATGTCACTGTACCAATGAATGCGGAAATATTCCGCGATCTCGTTAAGAGAAGTCCGGCATTTGCGAGCGATTATGGTGATAATTAGTGACAACACCACCAAGAGATTTAATTGCCGCTTGTATTTAGAACATTTTTGCCTAACCAGATAACTAACTCATTAGTGAGGTAGCCTAAAATGAATAAAAATTGCCGATATAAGTATTTCATACCTTCTTATTTTCCATAACCTATCAGAAAAATTACAAGATACCCCTAGAATTAAACATTCTTTTAATTTTGTTGCATTGCTGAATGTGCTTATGACACTGTCTGTTCACATTTATTGATATAAGTAAGAAGGGTGCTAATAAAAATCTTAATTCAACTAATTTTATTTCATTTAATTAATTTTTTGTTTCAATTCGCCGCATTATTTTTTAGAATTTCGACTCAGCTAGGGTGAGACGAGTTTTGCAATCTTCAAATATTATCCCAAGCTAAATATTTGATCCACAGTACTGCTTCCCAATTCAAACTATATTCAGCCAATGTGATTAACTTAAATACTAAAGAAACTTCCTGTCTCCAATATATGCAATCACACCCATTGTTATTTGAAATCATATTGTTCGCTGGTATACAAATTGAGCAAATGCACGCCATGACGTATACGTAATTCTGTGTAACAAAAGAAATCAATTCGTCGTTTTTTTTTTGCTGCACGATAAATAAGCTTTCTTAAAGGGAAAAACTCATTTCCTTCTAACTTGGTAAAATTGCATGCACTAACACACGTTTGCACAAATACAAAAAGCACATACGTGGCAATCTACATACATACTCTTACCCAGCAGGAAATCGATAAAACAAATCCGAAATGTATAGTTCGTCTTTTGTATTTTATCAATGTTAGAAGCTGGTATTTTTATCTTAGCGGCATTCTACGTAGCCAGCTAGTAGGTTCGTTCAAAATAAGCAAAAAAAGCTTTAGTCCAATTTAAAGCGAAAAGGGAACAGAGAGTGCGGAACAGCTTATCGCCTTGGTTAGTACAGCGTATTGTATAGGCAAGGTGCGAAAATGTCCATTAATGTGCTATTTTAAAAAATTACATTTTCAATACTCGTACCTCAGTATCGAGTATTAGCTAACAAAAGAATGAATACAGAACATACTCGAAATTGATCGGACTTAAGTTGGTGCAAACAGAGTGCAAGAAATGGATAGCATGGGCGAATGGGTCCTGCATATGTGCGATAATCATTCAGCTGAGCCGATTTTTTTTAAAGACAATTTCTTATAAATATAGTTGGGCGTATTATTCAACAAATTCAACAAAAATTAAAAGAAGGAAAAAAGCGAAAAGTATACAATTGAGAAATAATGTCAAACGATCCTACTTCCACACAAGAAGTAAATTTTATACAAAATTCACTTTTGGATATATATCTTTATTTAAAAAATACTACTACTATGAAAAAAGAAATATAAAAGCGCAATCAACTACTAAATATTTGTGCAAAATTTCACAATCATAAATGACGGTAATGGCAATGAATTAACTGCAAGTACAGGAGAGGAACAATATGCCGAAATAATGAACTGAAATACCTGAACTGTACTATTTATCTATAAAGTATTTTTGTGAAAGTGAAAAGAAGATACTGTTTCGTCAAAGAAAAACATTTCAAACTTCGTCAACCATGATACCAAAAACTAAAAGATAAAGCTAAGGAAAAAATAATACAGGTTTTGAGACCGGTTTGACGATATCAATTGTTCTCATGCTGTTAAAAGAAATACTCAATAGAGATGACACGCAATTAACATACAAGAATTAAATAAAGAAATGCTAATAGATGTTTAGTTAGGAATATTTAAATGTGCTGTGGAAAAATTTATTGGAAGTAAAAAGAAAATAATAGAATGTTAAAAGCAATTGAAACGGAGAGGGGACGTAGCTTTAAGCGCTGTAGTGGCGGAGCTGATGCATTCAACAAGTGAATTAATGAATCCCATGGTGGCAATTATAAAATCATAATAGGCCATTCTAATAGCGAAAGTGATCTTTTATTGGAGAAACTATTGAGTGCTTGGGAGAGAAAGAAGATGAATGTCATTGTGGAGGAATAACTGAAAATGCACTTTCCCATATTCTTATATAATTCATTCCATATTTCCTATATCTATGGAAGGAATTATACGTAAAACTGTCTTCATTTGGAAAAGAGGCATGCAGCTCAATAAATTGTGTCAATTCTTATAAAGTACTTGAAAAATCTTCACTGGTTCGTAAAGATATTAATTTTTTAAAAACTTTATTTAGGGAATCGTGAAATTAAACGAATATTGCCTGGTTGCGTAATTAGAAAAAAACACCCCACATGTGCGATAAACAATTCAAAAAGTGATACTCTTTATTCAGTTTTACTCTTATATTACTGCTTAAAACTAAGATTGAAGGAATGGCGGAAACGAAAGAACAGTAAGTAGAGAGTTAGATAGAATAGAGGTTATTATTTTCGTTTGCAAGAAAGCTTGGGTGAACATTGAATATTTAGATGGGAATTGAATTATGATTATCATTACAAATTTTTAGCAAAATGATACTTTTATTTGTAATTGGTTTTGTAGTTGCCATTTTTCGGCCTTTTTTATTTTTTATTTATAGAGGTGATGTAAATATAATTCACATCCGTAATATTACACTTAGTTTAAAGAAAATCAGTAATTTTCACTTGACAAAATTCAAGCTCTAACCATGCAACATTAACAGTAAGTCTTGAGATTTTTCTCTCTATAATCTTCTTGTAACAGTTCCTTTATCACTTATTACGGAAGCTTAATTGCAAAAAAGGGGGCATGTTTCTTGGCAAAGATATTGACTGCATCTGATGCCGTTTTCTTCTTGAGTCTGCTATTCATTACGTATGCACCAAGAAGCTCTAAGGTTTTCCCTGATTGCTTTGTTTCGGAAACGCTTTATAACATCAGTGTTGGTCTTTGCCGTGCATTCCCACAATTGAAGATCATACCAACCATACCAGATCAATCGGTCTACATTAGTTTTAATACTCGTTTATAAATGAGAAACTTGATTTGAGTTGACAACTCAGAATTTCTACCAATCAACCATTCAAGTTCTTGCCGTTTTAAATTGAGTTCAACAGCTTCGGTTAATCCAATAGCTAAGACACAAGTATCATCAGCAAATGCAGCTTCTTTGCGTGTTTTCGTTCCTGTCAGCTCTGAGGATAGAGTAAGTAAAGTAGGCGTCCGAGTATACTGCCTTGCGGAACTCCGGCTATTATTTCTTCCATTTCCAAATACGCCCGTTTTTTAAAGCAGCTTCTCGAGCCAAATGCCTGGGCGATGTCATGGAATACTGCTGAGCAGGTTTCATTACTTTCCAGCGTGTCTCCTATTGTATGGGTTATTCTATCAATTTCGGACTGAATATTAAACATATATATATGTACATGTATATAGATATATGTATACGTCGTATATATTCTTATAGGTGACTACCATTTGGAATTCACGCCAAACACCCAAAAAGAGTGTACACGCCAAGTAAATATTTATATTTAAAACCATAGCAGCAGTAAAAGCAACAAATTTAATGGACAAATTTTTTGTTCCTACTACTCTAATTGGGTGTTTCGCAACTGGTATAATTCAAGTCAGTCTGAAACTAGTATGACTTCTTCCATTAAATATCAGTTCATGATTTCGAATGTCTGCTGAAACATGGCACTGCAGGTTACTTATTGGTGTGTGTTCGTATAAATACACGTAGAGCGGTAAGGGGTATTTATCTTCAGAAAATATAGCGCACAAATTGCAACCTGACACACCAATCAATAGGGCGATGCAAGGGGGAAGAAAATTAAATAAACTTGTAAAATTCGCAAAGTAACGCATTCGTTGCCATCATCTATACATGCGCTACATGCATATGTATTTACATACGTAGTAAACTCATACATACATATATTGATAAACTTAAAGGCGGTGAAACATATTATTTGATATAAAAAGCAAAAAGAAGGCGGTAGCTATGAGCAAATAAGCAAGAAGGTGTGCTGTTTTATGTGTCAATATTCCACATCAAATATTGACGCACATACACGCCTGTACATGTGTTCGTGCATTACCTTTATACATTCGTCTATTTTTGTATGAGCTTAAACATTTCCCTGTCAACAATTTGTAAATGTTTCAAACTTTTTAATAAGAAAAGTGAAAAGTTCGAGTTTCAAGTAGCTCAAAAATCGCGTTGAGTCAACATATAAGGTTGTCAAAAAAGTCTTGCGGTATTTTTATTGAATTTTCAATTGTTCATAAAATTGGTTATAATAATGCGATTTAAGTCAAATATGCGCCGTTTTGTTCGATGACGAGTTCCCAACGAGATGTCAACTTCATAATGCCCTCTTATAGAAGCTCGCTTCCCTATTGTCAAAAAACTCGGAGAGCCAATTTTCACAGGACTCTCTTGTGGACAACTTCCGACTACCAAGCTCGTTCGCCATGGACAGAAATAGGTGGTAATCACTTGGTGCGAGATTCGGACTATACGGTGGATGCAAAAGAACCTCCCATCCGAGCTCCCGGATCTTCTGGCGCGTCACCAAAGATGTGTGTGGCCTGGCGTTGTCCTGATGGAAGACAATTCGACCTCTGTTGATCAAAGATGGTCTCTTCTGCATTAGTGCTGCATTCAAGCGGTCCAGTTGTTGGCAGTAAAGGTCCGAATTGAGCGTTTGGCCATAGGGGAGCAGCTCATAGTGGATGATTCCCTGCCAATCCCACCAAACACACAGAAGAACCTTCCTGGCCGTTAATCCAGGCTTGGCCACCATCTGGGCAGCTTCACCGCTTTTCGACCACGACCGTTTGCGCTTCACGTTGTCGTAAGTGACCCACTTTTCATCGCCAGTCACCATCCGCTTCAAAAACGGGTCGATTTTGTTAAGATTCAGAAGCGATTCGCATGCATCCATACGGGCAAAAATGTTTTTTTGCGTCAAGTCGTGTGGCACCCATACATCGAGCTTCTTTTTGAATCCAAGCTTCTTTAAATGGTTTATAACGGTTTGATGACTCATGCCCAGCTCTTGGCCGATGCTACGGCTGCTACTATGCCGGTCTCTTTCTATCAATTCAGCGATTTTATCGCAATTTTCGACGACAGGCCTTCCGGACCGTGGCGCATCTTCGATCACCTCTGCACCAGAACGAAAACGTTGAAACCATCGTTGTGCGGTGGAAATGGAAACTGTATCGGGTCCATAAACTGCACAAATTTTATTGGCAGCATGAGATGCATTTTTGCCTTTATCGTAGTAGTACTGTAAATTATGACTTATTTTCTCTTTATTTTGCTCCATGTTTGCGACGCTATAACTCACGAACGACTAAAAGCAAACAACAATTAATCAAACACGTGTTAACACGTGAAAAGAGCTTTCCAAAAAGCTCTAACGTGAACCGATGCGACGAATACAACTAGAACTACGCGCTTGCAAAGACAAGCTTGCGGAAATACCGCAAGACTTTTTTGACAACCTTATATAAAAACATTTAGCATTCGTCAAATTGAAGAAAATGCAATGCAATGAAAAAAAAGCCACTCCAAACTGGCCTAATATTGTCAAAAATTTAATGGACTTTGAAACTACATACTCCGAATTTTTTTTTTGGTTTTGGTTAAAAAGTTTGATATTTTGCTGGAAATCTAGAATTTTTTAAAACAATTTTTAAAAGCATTTAAAACTATGGGATACATAGTTTTTGCTTAGTTTTTGTTGTTCTTCGTTAAAAATATAAAAAAATTAAATAAAAAATAAGTCATTGGTTAAAAGTTAGCAATAAAATTAATAATTAAAGTAAAATATAATTGATTGGCACCACCTTTTGTAAAGTTCAACTTTTACGTTCATGAAAAATGTTGTAAGTCAATCTATTTCCTTACTTTCACTGATAATGCTAACTTGACTGACAACTGCATGACAGCTGCATGTTTGATGCGAAGATACAATCACAGGCGTCGAGACGAGTTTCCCTCTGCTGATTTCCTTCCTTCATTTCCACTATGTGATTGTGTAGAAACCGACATACATATGGTATGTTTTTATTGCTTTCCTTGGTAGTTGCATCCGCATCTGAGTCTGCCGGTCATTTTACTTTAATTGCCACAGACAACTTTTGGCACTCGCCACCAGTAGAGGCCGGGACGGGCAAAATGAAAAAGACCCCCGGCACATATGCATATGCAAATACATACATACTTACACAAAATACACATGTGTAGATGAATAGACTTTAATTGCAGAATTTATAGAAAACTTTTACTTATGTCTCCGTGATTTGTCGGTATTCCGTGTTTGTAGCATCAAATTTTTATATGTGCGTAAGCCTTGAAATTTTATAACAACTTTAACTTTATTAAAAACTATTAAATTGTTATACGTAAGTAAACAATTAAAAAATTATGGAATTTTTATCAGACTTTTGAATTTTTCACTCAGTATTTTAAAATTTTGTATGCAGCTTACGGTCTATCTAAGTTAAAAAAAGTGCAAGCTGAAAAGTGCAGTGAATTTTCCTAGATTTTTAACAATTTTTCTGCTGATGGCCTCCGCATTTTCCTCCGTTCAAGCATAGGAAGATTTTCTTAGCCTTTTGCTTGTTGTATTAAGTTTTATACTTTAAGATATGTGGCTTTATGTCACAGTATGAACCATATTTTTATGCAAGGTTAAGGAAAAAAATTGGCATCGAAAACATCCCGGATATTGAAAAAAACTCTCAGCGTCAAAACTTTGTCGACTCAGTGCAGGTACAATAATTTTGGAAATTTAGTTGTTTAAGGTATAAATTGCTTAAGATCGAGGCAAAGCTTTGAAAGAAAAGCTTTAAGTACGTCTCAGTACACATATCCGCCAATGCACGGTTTAGAGAACACAGAAGATGGCAAGATCCGCTATCCTACTATCCAGCTATCCTGCTTTCAGTGGATTTGTTTGAATCCGCTGATTGTCTGACATAATAATTGTCATTTTGGTTTCGTTTCAGTATTGTTGAACTGTTTTTATTTTTATTATTATTAATCGGGAAAGTTATCGCTATTCCGTTTTTTTGTGATTCCAATTGCTAGGGCACATCCAGAAATACTCCCACGGACGTGTCAATCTTGTAGTATATCATTCTTGCTACCAATGCAATTAAACTCACGTTATTGTCTCGGGACTACAAAGAGTGAGCGGGAACTATATATTACAACAAAAATAGGGAATATGAAAATGTTATATGCCTCTTTTGCTCCATGACCAAGTAATGCCCATGCTAATTGTTTGCCCAACCTGTAAATCAAAATCGTATCTCCTATTCATATCTCAAAATTGAAATCCTTGCAATTATTATACCCACGTATGTTGCCAAATATGAAAAACTGGTTCTATGGTCTTGCTCACAGTGAGCACGTTAAATAGAAAACTCATTCATATTTTGGAGAATTCAAGAAAGGATATTTTTGAGGAGGCAATAGCAAGTTGGAACACGTGTAGTGAGCTAATAAATAGTCAATCTTGACCAATGAAATAGAATTTTTCTTTGTTAGTTAAGCTACTTGTAGTTTATTTCATACAATTGCATACTAATGGCTTTCATAACGTGAAAATTTATTTATATACTATATTTAATGAATTTTATAGTAATTATGAAAGTGGAAGAGCTGTGAAATATTGGAGCACCTACCATTTTGTCCCTAGATGGGACATTTTTTTTACTACAGTGTACTGTACTACTACTAATTTTATCTCAAGTTAATCTAAATTATTTGTAAAATTAATAGTGCATATTTTTCTGAAAAATACTAAGTATTTTGGTCCGATGAAGGGTTAAACTGCTCCAGAAAAATATCTCTCGAAGAATTTTAGTTTAGTTTTCTCAGACGAGAACAGTGTGCTGCCATTGTTTATAACATTCCAGAGACACATTTCATTTCCAGATATATTATATTCCGGGTGTTCAAGAAAGTGCTAATTTCCCTGAGCGCATAGCTGTGTCAATACGATTTTAGTGAGGTTGTCAGTAAGGTTAAATCGTATCTCAAGGTTTGCCTTCTTCAACTAAAAGTCGTGAACTAATGGAAACGGTCTTTCAAAAGACGTGCCTCGATGTTGTTTTAAAATAAATATGCAAAAATTTAGACTCTTCCATCATTTAAATGTTCATCATGGCGAAGTCTACAAGAATTAAAATATTCAAGGACTCGCTCACACATTATCGCATTGATTTTAGCAATCTGAACTCGATTGTTGTGTTTCAGCTCTCGTATCGTTCTTGGATTATTCAAAAAGACTTTACATTTCAAAAAACCCCACGAAAAAGATTGAAGTGACCAGTTTACGTCACAAATGAAAATTGATCGGGAGACTTAGATTACAATAATTGAATATTTTCCTGTGCTGTTTGACTTGTGGCTACAACCTGTTAAAAATAAAGATTGTCACACAAAACCTTCAATCAGTTGTCTATAGCGCGGTCCATTGGCAACAACAGATCTTGTATTTTCATTTTCGAAGAAAAACGGTTAATTATTCCACCAGCCCAAAAACCACATCAAACAGTGGAACCACATTTTAGTGGATGTAATGCTTTTTCTGAAGTTACTTGAGAGTTTTGTTCTCCCCAGATGCGATAATTTTGTTTGTTGGCAAATCCATCCAGTGTGAAATGAGCTTCGTCACTAATTCACGAAATTTGTGTGTGGATCCGTTGGCTTCAGTTCTTGCGATAATTGAATTTTGATATACATGTATACAAATTCTTATGTAAAATTCGCCAAACAGTCGATTCATGAATGCCTTATTGTTGAGAACGTCGAAATATCGATGTTGAGGGTTGAAGGTTGTTCAGCAATACTTTGCGCTATAACGGCAATGTTCTCTTACATTGTACCGCGGCAAGTCAGTTATGGGTAATGCGTATTCTGTTTTGAGCAGATTGAGAACGCCTTTAGAGACAAGAGCCACGCATGACGAACTCCTGGCTTGTGTATAGCAAAATTGACTCTATTCCTTATCATAAAACTGATGTTGAATTCAATAATGTTACGTGTTATGTTTTTTGGCTAAAAAGATATGAATCTATCCCTTTTTGGAAAAATAAAATTCTTGAATTCAGTTATTTGAATATCTTGTAGCTAGAGACTTTATATGTATTAACAAATTCATAGAATGTAAAGCGCCGAAATATTTTTATGATAAATTAAAATTAACTAAGTCTTGTAGTTATCAACTTCGTATTATCCCTAAATAAGTACTGCCTTTTTTAAAGTAAAAGGATATTTTGGCGCAGATCTCAATCTGGGATATAAAATTAGAAAAACATTGGGCAGCGACAGCAGCTGTGAGCAATATTCCCAGTTAACGTCAAGTAAATAGTTATCGATGCGTGAAAACACACAGTTGCTGTAGTTAAAGGCTAATTTTTTCATTATCACTAGCAGCAAACTCCTAATAACTTAATTTGTAGGTGAGAATGGACTAAGGCACTCCGAAATATAATATTATATAAAAATCGAAATTTTTAATGGCAAAAATGAGCTCTAGAATCATATTGAATTGGTTTTGCAAACAATTAATTTACTTAATGCAAATAGTTTAATATATTATCAACGACATAATAATTCAATTAGCTTTCATTGGTAGAAGAACAAGTTTATATAAATTATTAAACCAGATAATATTTCAAAGACATAAATCACCGCAGGTGGCTAGTTGCTATTGAGGAAGTTTTGATAATGCTAAATAAGGGTGGAGTTAAGGTAGTAGCATACACCCAAGACTTGGTTCTGATGGTATCGGGACCGTTTCCCTCAGTCATGGCTGAGATTTTGGAAAGGTCACTTGTACCGAGTCGCTGGGCTGCCACTTGCGGCCTCCGAGTCAACTCTGACAAAACTGAGCTGGTGCTCAGGGTAAAGAAGGCCAGTATAGCCTTCTGCTTCTTCAAATCTATGTATGTTCGGTAAAAAATGGGAACTCAAGTCACAAGTCGCGCTGTGGATGTACAACGCAGTGGTTTTGCTAATTTTAACGTATGCCTGGTTTGGTGAGAAGCTCTTCGGAAGGGCTATAATATCACTAAACTGGGGAGGATGCAGAGGACTGCATCCATTGGCATCACCGGAGCATGTAAAACTCGCTCCAGTGATGCCCTGAGTGTCCTTTTGCACTTACTTCTCATCGACTTTTACGTTATTTCCATCGCAGCTCAAAGAGCAATCAGGTTAAAGGAGATTGGCCTCTGGAGGCAATATCTCAAGGGACATGGTAGCATTTTCGGGCAGTTAACACCGGTGCTTCTTTCCTTCGACAGCTTTGGGCAGTGCGCCAACCTAAATCCCATCAATCTTCTCCATTAAATCAACAGCTCTGGCTGGCTGTAGATATCTGCCTGTGGAGGTCCCACAATCATATCAGAACGGCGGCTTAGTGCTATTTGAGGATTGCCAGAGTGGCACTTCAACCATTTCACCTACCTACTTAAATCCTCATACACGTAAGTGATTATTTGACACACAGATGTGATTATGGATCTTTGAGGAAATATTGTCCGTATGAACTCTACAAATATCAAAAGTACTAGCAGGTGGAATGTATGATGCAAATAAACGTAAGGACCCTACACCTAAGTAATTCTTAATACCTACGCATAATTGATCAAAAACTGAATTATTATTGCTTAGCGACAACTGCCAGCCACGAGGTAGCTGCGTTATAGTAGCATTGCCATCTATGCGGTATACCTTAAATTAGTTTTATCAAAATATCCATTATCAAAGAAATTTCAATTCAGTCAATTTGTGCAATTTCCACAAAGATTTTTGTGGCAAACTAAGTAAATTAAACCTACAATGAGCCAAGTGCTCGTTCACTTCATAAACTTAGTGAGACCTCGATTTCTATCGAAATGGATTTTTCATTATTTAAACCATGTTTTTCTGCTCAATTAAATTGCGTATTGTATTTTAACTTTACTTCTTGTTAACGATACTTTTGTAATAATTAGTCCATAAGAACAATTATTCACTGATTTTAGAGTAAATAAACAAATTAATTTGTATACATATACATACCTACATAAATGCACACATACATACAAACATCATCATCAACTTTATGGTAGCGCTAAAGTATTTATTTACCATAGGAAAAAGGAATCAACCGAACTTGCCAACAGTGCCAATAAATGTTTGACAATTTGGATACCTGATAGTTTGCGATGGAAAACAAATTCGATTCCAGTTGCCAATTTGAATTGATTTCAATTGCTTAGTCGGAAAATTGCCAAAAGCTAAATAAGGACACAACTCGTTTGGTTTCTTGGCTAGAGTTCCATACAATTACTGCCTATTTTCGATCCAATGTACACGTGCGAGTATTTACACAAATATGCCAACTCGCATGAAATTGTCCAAAGGTTTTTACTTTTCAGGTTATTTCATTGCAGCAAAAAGAAGAATTGCATTTGAAGCAAAATGTGCAATAAATCTCTGCATTTATTTACATGTACCCATACACTCAAAGATCGCTGTTGAAAATGCATTGTCGTAGAGCCAGTGACACAGATTGGTATAAATATGTCAGGAGCCAAACGTGAATGCAACATTGCGGCGCTAAGGGCAATTTAATGAAAATGTGCACTGTACATACAGCAGAAGACAGAGCCGTTCATATTCGTTGAATATTTGGAAAATTCCGAAAGTAACAGAAAATGTAATCAGTATAAAAGTTGTTGAAATTAACCCTTCCAACTTCTACCACCTCCCCCTTCTAGCCAAATTATTAACAGTTGCAACAGCAAATGAAACTGTCAATCGAGGCAGAATGAGATAGTTGAAATGACAGCTGGCAGGGAAAATACAAGCAGATTGAAGTAAGGATGATTGAAGTTCATTATTTAGCGGAAGATGGGTACTTTTTATTGAAGTCAAAAGAGAGACATCATTAAAAAATTCTCCTGTAGTGAAAATGAACCGTTTATTATACACTGAATAGTTTTTTTTTTTTTGGCATGCAGTGGAAGATAATGCAAGTTTCTATAAAGCCAATTTCAATCAGATATCGCGGTCATTGGATTTGGTAGATTGGGAGTCTGTCTTAAACAAACCCGAACTATCACAGGTCTACGATGATTTCGTAGGAAGGTTGGAAGTGGCAATTCATATGTTCGTTCCTATGGTGCCTGATACAATTCTAGGCTCATTAATCTTAATAATAAAAAAAACGAATCAAACAAACAATACCGCAAATCTAAAAATAACGCAAAACTTTATGAAGCGTAAAATCGGTTGCAAACAGATTTCGGTGTTCGGAACAAATTTTTTCCCAGAACTACATTTCTCAAGTAGAGAGGGGTATCAGGGAAAATAGTAAATCTTTTTGGCAGTTTAAGTTTATTAACGGTAAAAAAAACTGGAATTCCGGATATGAATTATTTGGGGAAATATTTTTCGAACATACAAATATTAGTAACCTTTTTGCAGATTTTTTTCGATCTGTATATGTTTGTCAATCTGACATCATTTACTGATGCATTTGGGGGCCTTTCGGCCTTGACAAATGACACAACTCCTGGAGAAGATGGCTTTCCCCCCTATATTATTAAAAAAGTGTGCTGCATCGTTAGCTAAATCATTAACAATTATCATCAAAAAGTCACTGGTTTCTGGTGAATTTTCACATAATTGGAAAAAATCTTTTATCATAGCTATACATAAGTCTGGAAGTAAGTCCGATGTCCAAAATTATCGTCCTATCTACAAAATCTCTTCATACTTAACTCTTTGAAAAGCTAGTTCATGATTTGATTTTCTTCCAAATTTCAGACCTCATATCGCCTTATCAACATGGCTTTGTTAAGAGTAGATCTACTGTTACGAATTTAGGTTTATTCGAATCAGCCGTAGTATTCTACTTAAAAAGCCGGGCTCCATTGGTCTTCATTCTAGCTTACTTAAGAGACTTGCATCTTATCTAACAGAAAGAACTCAACTTGTTCATATAAACAATATAAAATCTGATACCATCAAAGTTACCTTAGGTGTACCGCAAGATATCCATCTTGGTCCACTATTATTTTAATATTTATTAATGACATTCCAGACGTTTTTGAGACATCACGTTGTCTGATGTATGAGATGACCTGAAAATTTACAGTCGTATAAAGGACGTAACTGACGGCATAAAACTTCCAGAAGACTTAACAAGATTGGAAGCTTGGTGTGATGATAACTCCTTACCTCTTAATGCTGGTAAATGCCAGCACTTGGCCTTCAGTACACGCAAAGTTACGATTAATTTGAATTACAAATTTACCCTTGATAATGTATTTAGATCGATTATATCGTTTTCTAAACACATAAACTTTATGATTGCCAAGTCTAGATCTATGCTCGATTTTGTAATAAGGAATTCAAAGGAGTTCCAGGATATTTCTACGCTGAAGAATTTGTATCTTTCTCTTGTTAGATCAAACTTCGAATATTGCAGCGTTATTTGGGGCCCATTCTATATGGGTTCATTTTTAAGAATTGAGAAGGTGCAGAAACGTTTCACTAGATTTGCCATTCATTCCCTTCGTTGGCCTTGTAGTTTGTCTGTCATATCATGTCTTTTGGAGCTAATACTTTTTAATTGTCCAAATCGTAACCTTAGACTCAGCAATATATTACATTTACCTTATCACAAGTCCAAGTTTAGTCGTAATGAACCACTTGCATGTTGTATAAGGCAGTCCAGCCAATTTTGTAAGAATTTAAATATACTCTCCCACGAGAGATTTTCAAGTCAAAACTTAATCTAGAGATACATTGTGACTAATGTATCTCACCATATTGTTTACCATATATTATATTTAAGCTTTAGTATTAGTAATCTATTTGAGTCGTACTTTAATTAATGAAACAATGATTAAATAAATAAACAAACTTATTTTTTCATGTGACACTGATTTCTGAAACAATCAAACAGTTGAGCTAAGGTCATAAAATTAGACACTGATTTTGTGTCCACTATTCTTAAAAAACATAATTGGCGCTTAGGCCCTTTTTCGGTGTTTGGTCGAGCTATTCCTCCTATTTGTGGCGTCCGTGTTGTTGTTACTCCACAAATGGAGGGACGTACTATTTTAAGGGGTAATCCTGTCGGCAAATGTTTTTTATGAGGAATTTTTTCATGGAGGAAATACACTCGGAGGTTTGCCATTGTCTGCCGAGGGACCACCGATTTTAGAAAAAAACTTGTTCTATAATTTTGCAATAAGTGTCCCCAAAAACTCCCGAGCATTAATTTTTTATAAACATAACTCAATTGACCGCAAAGGGTTAACCCCATTTCATTGAAAATCATAAATTTTTGGAGCTTGCATATACTCCTGTGGTTATTATGGTACAAAATTTGAGTTTAAATTTAATCTCCAACACGTCAGGTTTTTGAGAAAAGTAGAGGTAAAACCGTAAGAAACAAATTATGGTTTTTTACCACCGATTTTCCTAAAAGCCTGATACTTATCACATTTAGGCACTAGTAATTTGTTTAGCGTATAAAAATGCATCGGAAATAAGCTCTTGGATTAAAGAAAAAAAGTAAGACATAAAAATTTCTGATATCTGGAGAGCCAGTTCCAATCTCTTTTTTTCCTCAATTAGCCCTCTGCAGAAATACAACGCCGTCATTGCTTTGCGTACTCTATCTGCAACTGTCAGTCCCCAATTTAGCTGCCTATCCAGTACGAGGCTTAGACATTTAGCCCTAGATGTCTCCTGCTTAATAGTACCAGATCCGTTCGTCGACTTTTACACCAAGTTGTTGAGAGATTTTTCTTGAAGAGCTGCGTTGCATTAGCAAAATCGAATGCAATTCTCATACAAGTATTCAGATTAGTCCACTCTATTCTTAGTTGCTACTCTACTTTGTTCCTTAACTTGTAAAAACAAAATATTCGGAGAGCTTACTGGGGCTCGATTTCGCAGGCACTGTCTCAGACTCTTTCCTCGCGCAGTCGTCTGGTTCCTTATTTATGTAGAGTTTCAGACTCAGCAACCAAATTTATATAGGAAATGGATGGTCTGATGCTTAGGTTTTTTGGCTAGTGTAGTTGAGGTAACGCACACACTGACAAATTATTAGTGACGTACTATTACTACTGAGTGTACTGCCTTACTCTACAAAGTACACTGATTGCCCTAATAACTTTCATTAGTACGGTGCACAATTCACTTGCTGACAATCAATCAATCAATTGGATTGTGGCAAAAAAGCGTGTAATACTGACTTGAGCGTCACCAAAGCTTTCATAGATCATAGATAAAAGACGATGTGGTTGTATGTGTGTCAAGTATGATAGTGTGTTATAAAATGGGTTCAAATAGACTCGAACTTAAAATTGACTGGGTACTCGCTTTACTACTTTGTGGACGCTGGATACGTTTCCCATTTCACACATATACAAGTTTTTTAAGAGGTCGACCTTGGGATGACAGTCCCCAACCTCCAAGGACCCTTTTGCGATGAATAAGTTTCTTATATTGTAAAATTTTTGTTCTCTTCAGTCCATCTGTGATACAAATACCACCCTCAATTGGCAGAGAAATGTGACTTAAACAACTGCCGAAAATATATGCGCTGGTTCACTTGCGCTGGTTGCTAAAGGGCTTTCCAATAACAGGTGTTAGGTGTTAAGCAGGAGAGATGATTAACGATTTTTATGGCCGGAGTTGAAATACACTTATGCCAACGATTTTTCCAATCCCCGAAACATGCCAAATGGTCCATTTCCGATATAGCCATCAGCACCTTCTTCGATTCAGCTTTTATCTGCTCAATGGACTCGAAACGCGTTCCCCGGAGTGGTCTCTTGAGTTTTGGGAATAGCCAGAAGTCACACAGAGCCAAATCAGACGAATACGGTGGTTGCGGAACGATATGCGTGGAATTTTTGGCGAAATGGTCACGAAGAACGAGTGCAGTGTGAGACGGTGCATTATCGTGATGCAAAAACCAAGAGTTGTTGGCCCATAATTCTGGTCTTTTTAGACGAATTGCTTCACGTAAACGACGCATAACGCTCAAATAATATTCCTTATTAACAGTTTGGCCAGGTGGAAGGAATTCATAGTGCACCACACCACGAAAATCGAAAAAAACTGTCATCATGACCTTTATTTTTGAACGACTTTGACGTGCTCTTTTCGGTCTGGCCTCGCCTTTAGCACGATATTCGCTTGATTGGTCGGTTGTTTCAGGGTCGTAAGCATAAATTCAAGTCTCATCTCCCATAATGCATTTGAGCTTGTCCTGATAGTCTGAAAGCATTGTTTCACACACATCAACGCGACGACTTTTTTCCAAGAAATTGAGAGTTTTCGATACCAAACGAGAGATGGCTTTTCGTAGGCCCAAATGGTCTTTCAAAATGGTTTTCACAGATCCTTCTGATATTCCGATCATATCAGTAAGGTTTTTAACAGTCAACCGACGATTTTTGAGCACTAACTCTTTCACTTTATTGACGTGTTGGTCATCTGTTGACGTCGATGGTCGTCCGGAGCGCTCCAAGTCATCAACACGTTCTCGACCCTCTCAAATCAGACATTGTAAAAATCGAAAAATGCACTCTTGGTCGTTTGGTAAACACAAGCGTAAATATATTACTGATAATGGTATTCACATGAAGGTTGGCCCAGATGTTATTAACAGTGCTGCCAACTCATGAAAAAATAACTAGAGCGAAATTTTAATCCCGCGAAGTTTGACAAATAAATTCACCTTACTTTTTGCCCACAGTATTTCCCAAAAAAAAATTCAATTTTATAAGTAACTATTTTTAAAGTTAAAACGACATGCTACTATACATTTTCTTACATTATTTTGCCTATTACAGTAACTATCTAAACTCTGATTTTTCAAATAGAATTAGGCTGGCCACCAAATTTTTGATTTTATACATGCCGCAGTGAATAAAAGATTTTCTATTAAATTTTCAAATTTATTTTAAAGGCTTTTTAAGCATTATGTTAATATATTTTAAAACAAATGATTTTTGCTTGATTATCCTAAAAACAGTAAATGGAACAGTGTCAAAAAATATTTTAAAACCTTCATTTGAAATTGTTACCGTCAGGACATCGCGATTCACACACCTGCAAACATACACATATGCTACTCACCCAAATGATTTGCTGTTAACAAAGTGAATGTGTGGCAGTATTGGATGTATGTATGCCACCACCATTTCGCATTTCAAAGTCTAATTGAGTCAATGCCAAATGAGACGCGGAAAAAATTCCAGTGGAGACCTTTGTTGTACAGTTAATTTAATTTCTGGCAATAAATTTATACTGAAAAGCAAAGTAAATGTCAAATTTGGAGACGTCAATGTGTACAGACATTAAAGCAAATAAAACAGCAGAGAAGAAAGGCCTACTAATTTGTGTACGAGTTAGGTGGAAAATTAACCCACAACGACATACGCATATACCATAAATGCACGAAATGTATAAAATCCATACAGTCATAGTAGCAGTGCTGAACTTACTGTTGGTTTGTTTTGTCGCTGATTAAGTTCATCCATCACTATTATTCCAGTAAAGGAACAAGTTCATATTGGACCAAATAAATAGTTGATTAGCTCCATCAACATTTATATCCATCTCAATGTTTGATGCATTTTTATTTATAGCAATGAGGCAACATTTGTTTTGCCTATACCTCTAATTGGCAAATTTGCAATTAGTTCAATCCCAGTCACTCTGGAAACGGTAGGACTTCTTTTATCAAATATCATTTCATGAATTAGGATGTTTGCGGAGTAGTTCGGCTTCCTCCTCAAACTGTTTGTACTAAATCAATTCCTAGATAAGGGATTGCAGATAATAGATTTGTAATAACTGTAGCTCCTTAGAATGATATTTATCCTCAGGGTAAAACGTAACCTATGAATGCTGTTGCTATATCTAAAAATATAATCAGTACTCCTACTAATCATGCAAGTGTAAATAAATGTGAACCATAATAAATGCCGCCGTAGCCGAATGAGTTGGTGCGCGACTACCATTCGGAGTTCATAGAGCAAACGTCGGTTCGAATCTCGGTGAAAACACCAAAATTAAGAAAAACATTTTTCTAATAGCGGTCGCCCCTTGGCAGGCAATGGCAAACCTCCGAGTGTATTTCTGCCATGAAAAAGCTCCTCATAATAAAAAAATATCTGCCGTTCGGAGTCGGCTTGAAACTGTCCCTCCATTTGTGGAACAACATCAAGACGCACACCACAAATAGGAGGAGGAGCTCGGCCAAACACCCAAAAAGGGTGTGCGCGCCAATATATATATATATATATATAATAAATTCCTCGACCAATATGTAGATAAATACAAATGAAGAAAAATGATGCACCATTAGCATGTAAAGTTCGTAATAATCAACCATAATTTACATCTCGACAAATATGATTAACACTGTTGAAAGCTATATTAATATCTGCTGGGTATGTAGTTGTGTAGCCCATTTAATTTTAATTGGCAGATGAGTATATTTGAAGTCGCGTTGATTTTTGACAATTTTTCTTGCATACGAAGTTCATAATTTTCTTCCATGTAAAATACTTCCGAAAATATGCTTTAGTAAAAGATAAAATGGCTTGATTATATGAGCACAAATAAACTCAAAAACGCGAAACGCCACACTCCTAGATGTTGCTCCTTCCGACTATCATTTGCTTCGATCAATCTCACATGTTCTTTCGTTAGAAAGTCAAAAATGTATTGATTCGGTGATTTCCACAAACGATGAGAAGTTTTCACACGCAGTCAGGAATAGAAGTTGCGTACTTAATATTTGTATTAATTCAGTAAAATTTAGTTTGATTTTGCCCTATATTATGTAAACCTCTATTAAACCTGTCATTTATTTTATTATTCGTAACAAAGTATTTAAAACAAAGTCGACATTTTTTGCGCTTCAGCTCAGCTCGTGCTCAGTTTTATTTTAGTTTAATTTCGCCAACTAATAAACGAATGTTTTTTAATTTGAATTATCTTTTCAAATTACACAACGTGGACTTCATTGATTGTAGCACGAATCACGCATGGTTCGCTAAACACACACAAACGCAAGCAGCCGTGAGATTAAAAAAAATCTCGAATAGGAATTGTAAAAACACAAAAATTAAATTAAAATAGACGCGCAAAAACAAACAAGTAAATCAATAGAAAGATAGTTCTGCATTGCACCGCAAATACAATATAATGACCACATATAAACAAATTAGTAAACGAGGAAGTACAGTTTGCTGCTCATTGTATTTTGCGTTTATATTTACGGCAGTGGACTAAATCGAAAGTATCGGGCATAAGCCAGTAATTATTTTGTAAATATTTACTGATTTGCAATATAGAACTAATAATACAGGGTCTTTCATATGCAGCAGAATTTCTTTAGTTTGTAAATTTTGTATTCCGAATGCCACCCACGAGCTTTTTTATACATAGATCTCGAGGATTCCACTGACTGACTTTGAAAGGAAATCACTGGAAATAAAGGAGGTCAATGTCCAAAGGCATAAAATCGATAATTTTCAAAATCAATTTGCTGTAGAATATCGCAAAATTGTTTTCCTCAGAAATTTTGTTCGAAATAAAAAGATTTTTTTTTAATATCCTTCGCTTAAATAGAAAACCAAAGTACGTAGATGGTAGGGCTTGCTAATTGAAGTAATTTGTAAAATTATTTTGACAATCCACATTAGATACAATCCAAAACGCAGTGGAATTTAAAAATTGTATTGAATTGAAAAGACGTTACGAAGAGTTTGCTTACGCATGCCATCATCCTATGCAGATAATACAAATTGCCACTTAATTTTCTTCCGTACGATTGATAATATGTTTACGGATGTGACGATTCGAGTTATTTGTTATTAATTAGTTTGTTTGCAAGTGTTAAATATCCGTCCGCTTGGGCTCGTACTTCGAATTTGACTGAATTGTCTGTTTTTCTGCTATCAGATTTGAGCGTTCTTTCAGCCCGATTAGTGTTACCCCATTTTACTAAAATGCGTCTAGTGTGTAGAGATGCATTAAAAGGCATTGCCTTATATAGTTAAATGGTACAGTCTGTGTCAGCAGAAACGAACCGGTTTTTTTCTTGTAACTTCAAGCTATATTTCGTTCTGTTTTTTGCTGTATAATAGTCCCACTCAAGGGCTACGACACTAGTGCTAACTCTTCGAAACTTTCCCGTAGACGCAACCAAACAAAAATGAGTGAGAAGTACGCGAAGCATTTTGAGGCGGTATTTTTATGCACGCATTCGAGAGCCGAAATTATCTGCCGGCTGCAAAAGTAATTAAAAGATCAAAAAAGTTTGTTGTGATGTGAAATCAGCGATATAAGGTGTACACAAATGTTGATGACTTTTCCGAGTACGGCTTGAAGCGAATGGCACAAAAAAGCACGACAAAGTGATCGTCCAACTTTTTAAGCGGGGCCATTCTTTGCGACTACACCAAGTACTCACAATTCTTGCTAAAAAGGGAATAGATGTGAGTGTCAACATCATCGAACGTCGAATGAAGAAGGCGAACATATCCTACCGTGTCACATCATCAAAACCACTGCTCTCAGAAAAACACATTGAGAAACAACAAAACAAGAAAATGGCGTCAGAGTATTGGACTCCCCTTCACAGTCCCCAGACGCCAACCCCATTGAAAATGTGTGGGGAACTATCAAAACGCATCTTGTCGGAAGGCCAGTCCATCATTTAAAGCAACTCGTGCGTCAACTTCACAAAATCTAGTCCTCTTTGTCGAAAAGCTGGTTGAAAGCATGAAGAATATGCCAGGCTATACTCGACAACCATGAAGTCTACACGGCTTATTGAGTAATTGCGGCTCGAAGTTTTGTACATACTTTCATGTAAAAAAATGTATATATATATCTTTTAAACTTCGTGAATAATCGCGGTTCCTTTTTTCTTCCACAGACTATATCCACTCCTAATAGTCCTTTGTCTGTCCGTTAATCATACATCTATATATATCATATTTTCTTTCGAAACGTTTATTTTACAACTCTTTTGTCATTGCATTAACTTATTTGCGAGTAGCAACTTTAGATTTATATAAATTTAAAATTAATAAAAAAATTTTCATTCAAAATCTTACGAAATGTTACGTCAAAATCTTGCAAATGAAAGAATTGCTTGCTTTTTTTAAAATAACTCTTTCTTTGTCATTATGAATTGACTTGCAAACTCAACTATTATAGCTTCTGCTCAAATATGAACGAGACGTTATCAATAAAACGGTCCGCGGATGACATATGGCAAAAATAAATTTTTTGTTTTTTTTGTATAAGCTTACATGGCAAATTTCAGCGTGATATGTCACATAGTTTGTTTTCTGTGCTACTGTAAACAAGTCAAGCTCGAGTGTGTTCTTCGAATTCTCTTTTATGACTTCAATTGTCTCAAAATGTTTTCCACGGAGCGGCAACTTGAGCTTGGGAAACAGGAAAAAGTCACATGAAGCCATATCAGGTGAATACGGTGCTTGCGGAACGATATTAACATTATTTTTGTTCAAATAATCGCGAACAAGACGTGATGTATGAGCTGGTGCATTATCGTGATGCAAGAACCATGACTTGTTGTCCCACAATTCCTTCCTTTTAAGACGAATGTTTCGCGCAAACGCTTTAAAACGTCTAAATAATATTCAGCGTTAACCGATTTTGCGATTTGTGCGATTTTCAAGCACAATTTCCTTTACTTTTCCGATGTTTTCGTCGTTTACTGATGTTGCTGGACGACGTTCATGAGGCAAGTTTTCAACCGACGTACGGCCCTCTTTGAACGATTTGTACCACTGGAAAACACGTGCACGCGATAGAGCAGAGGCCCATAGGTTGTCTGCAACATTTTTAAGGCGTCTGAAGCCGAAATTTTGTTGGAATAAAAAAATTTCAAACAAATTCTTTGTTCAACTTGAATTTCCATCGTTAAATTCGAAGAACACACTCGAGCTTGACTTGTTTACAGTAGCACAGAATACAAACTATGTGACATATCACGCTGAAATTTGCCATGTAAGCTTATAACAGTCCTACCAAAAAACAAAAAATTTATTTTTGCCATATGTCATCCGCGGACCGTTTTATTGATAACGTCTCGTTCATATTTGAGCAGAAGATAAAATCGATCTACTAGCATTGATCATACAAATATTTGCTTAAGCAAAATTTTCTTATTTTAGGCAACGATTTAAAATTTTAAAATGCATTGTTGAGCACTTGCCGAAATCGGGTGTAGTTGTTATGCCTTGTGAGAACGGATATAAAGGCAAAAAAAGGGGAGTACGCTAGCCTAAGTTTATATTCTGCCTTAAAGGAGCAATTTGCAAAAGTATGTGTTCTAATTGATTGTTACAATTTTGCCAAATGTGGTTTTCATAGAACCACCACTTTCGTAGAGAATTTTAATTGGGTATATACGGTTTTCTTGATATTTGCCAGAGGAGATACTACTAAAGTGTGACAGCTGTCACAACCAAGCACAGCCGCATTTAAAGTCCAGCTTTCAGTGTGCTGGAATACGTACAGCTTTATATTTCTCACAGCTGCTGAGTTTTATGAACAATAAAACGATTTATTTTCACAGTGCGAAATGAACTTGCGATCAACTATTGGCATGCTATGCACAAATTCACTCATCTACGCAACCTCAAACTGATGCCAAATTATTTGTTTACACATTCGTACATATTTATTTATTTTTATTGAATTTTCATTCAGTATGCAGTTGCGCTGATGGTGTTCTAGCCTTTTCGTGAATTGAAAACAATTCGCGCGCAAATTTGCCAAATCGATGAAAAACAAATTACCTAATAATTATAGGATTACATTGAAAATAAAATACATCAATGAAATATTTATAGGCCAGCTATCAAGCTGTAAATTAGTAATAAGGCAAAATGTATTCATTTATTAATATATTTATTTACTGTTACAATTTGCGCAAAACATTTTTCGGCGATTTGCGAATTAGTGAAATACTTTTAGGATATCGCTTATTTTTGATTTTTGATTATTCATGAAATTTAACCAAAACACATTGATTTGCAGGGATAATCCACTCCCCTGATTATTTTCGATCAAAATTGTTCAGAAATAATGAGTGCAATATTGTACAAAGCCTAAGTAAATCCTTCAGCTGCGCATTCATGCTGATATTCTCTAATGTAAATAATGCTTAAACGTATGCGTTTACCTCTCCTGTCAGAAGTGGTCAAGCAGACCTGAGGCGCAACACTTTGGTGAGCCCTTACCAATCTGGTTTTCGATCAAAAAGGATAGCCTTTTTAAAGCTTCTGGGCCAATCGAAAGCTTTCCTCACTGTTGGTCACTGACTACTTAGCTTGAAAGTTCAAATATTATTCAACTTTTCAGCGCCAGATTCTTATTCTTTTTTTAGCTGCATGAATACTATCGACATCGATAGCTATGGTTTGTAGCTAAGAATGACAAACTGTGCTGACATTTCCGCAAGTCATCATGAATCATTTAAGCCAGAACTATGCTTCCAAAATATAGAAATTTACTTTGAAAATAAATAAGTCTGCTCGCGAAGTTCATAGCATCATCACGGGTGGTATCATCGTTCCTGATTTGAAATAAAATGAAATGAAGAAGGAGCTGCCATTACGGTGAATGGGGAGCGCTATTGAGCCCTGCTGACTGAATTTTTCTTTCCAAAAACGAATCATATAAATATGGACGACATATCCCCGACATACAGTACGCTTAACAATCGATTTATTGGAGTAATCGAGTGGACCATACAAGTGGGGGCCGCGGTGGGCATATACCAGAGACCTTGAAATTATTTATCAGATTTTAGTATACAAAAATTTATTCCAACAATATTTTTGTTTTGTATTATCATTTTAGTATTTCAAGCTCTTAAAAACACCCGAAACTTTTGCTTTCCGCATTATTTTAAAAGGGGCTTGGTTTGAAGACTATCTAATAAATTCGCAGGAATAAGAAGCGTGGGGTTAATTTCATTGACGATACTTTTTCTGTGATATGATGACACTAAAAATAGGACTATGTGAATGATAAATAAACTTGATGAAAATTACTCTTTTCTGGCTGAATTTTTTTCAGGTGAATTGAGATTTATTATCATAATTAGGTATTATTATTATTTGGACACTGATAAGTACCAGTACTCTATGGTTCTATGGCTCTCTGGCTCTCTATGATATCCTTATATTTGTTTTATGATAATAAATTGTAATCGATGAAATTCATTTTAATTGTAAGAAATAAATTGGCAAAGTAAACCCGACCAATCCGCTCACTCGCAGACACGTCTTTCCTCATTGTGAATTTTTATAAAAAAAAAATAAATATTAAATAATTTAAAATACATGTTTTTCTTAAAAAGCCAACAGTATAAGCTTTAAAGTATTTTATCTACTTCGCTACACCAATAGTGTGCGTAACGTCTTGCCTGAAATCTGCTCTCCATAATCTTAATATGTGTAATATATATTGGTGGATGCGCTCAACTTGTTCTTCACTCACACTAGAAAAGAATTTCAAGAAAAAAGTCAATATAAAAATGCAGAAAATATAACTGTATTATCTCGTTGCATTCCAGTTTATTGAAATTTCTGAGCGCATTATTCACTATATTTTTATTATCTGAGCTTTTTCTGTTTCCTAAAATATAGCTAACTAACTCGTTAAATAAATTTCAACTTTCTCTTCAGTTTTAGTCCTGGATTTTTAAAAGTTTTCGTACTTGCATTAACTTCCTTATAACAGGGCCAAAGAAATGATTTCTTTGTTAATAAACAAGTGAAGTCTAATAAATTGTATCCTTTGTGTTAAATACAATTGTAATATATCCTAAAATTGTATATTATCCTAAATTATGCAAAATAACAATAAATTATGCCTTAATTATTTACGACTTCGCACCAACAACTCAACTTTTCAAAATAAAAGTAAATCTAAATTCTACTTTGCGCGTATCCTTTGGCGTCTGGCGCTGCACACCTATTAGCAACTTACTACTTGAAGCGAATATTAACTCCATAGAGACATGGATCTCCAAAAACTTTTCAAAATAGTTTTTAACAGCTTCGATACTCCATTTTTCAAAGTAGTAAGCGGAAAACAAAGTAAGGTACAAAAAAATTTGTTCCACTAACATACAAAGCTACAGATGTATGTCTGCAAATAAATCTGCTCGCTATAAAAAAGTACCTTCTTCAGGCTCAACGTGGTTTTTCAAAAAATTTTATATGAAATCTAGTCTCCAGAAATTGAATAAACAATCTACTTTACCAGTTATCTTCCGTAACCTTATCAAAGGTTTGATCACCAAATTTGCTGAATATTCATTTACTTACAAAGATGGATCCAAAACTAATCTTAGGACATCTTACAGCGTAGCAACTATAGAATTTTATTTTCACAAAATCACTGCTATTTTCGAAGCAATCCCAGTATTACATTGGATCTGCACTGACTCACTTTCTTTTCTGAACGCCATACAAAATTTGACCAATAATAGATATTAGGTTGCTTCCATTCGAAATCAATTGGTAAATTATCACCTGAAAATCATGCTCATTTGGATACCTGGCCATGCTGCAATTCTTGGGAATGAATTTGCAGATACCACAGCTAAATCTGCCATTTCCTCCCGCTCATTTCTTCCCAGAATTTCGATTACAGCGACATGCTTAAACACATCAGAAACCATTACACATGCATCCAACAAGATGCATTCGCATATATATCAGCAAGTATCACCGAGTTAACATTACAAATAATTTTCAAAGAAATTCATAAAGATAAGGCAGGGCGTAATAAAATTTGAGCGTTTAAGGCTAGGCCGTGCAAAAATAACTCACGAACACTACATGTCGCAATCACCCCGTCTTTACTGCCCCTACTGTAATTCAAATACCCTTATTAGTACAAAGGATATTATATTTTGAATGTTCGTTCACGCTTCAGCCATCTAAGAAAGAATATTCAAAGTTATTCAACTTACTTGCCTTAGATTTAAGAAGACATGTGAATGAATACTATGAATTTATCATATGTACAGTCATAAATATATTTGTAAGCATTTATTTTCTAATCTCTATGACATAAGAAAAACATAAGACCTGCGTTGCCATCTTTCTGTGCTTACATTGCATTGAATTGTGATTTTTGAATAGAACCATAGTTTTTAATAAATAAATGCCTTGATCCCATAGGTACTTGAAACATGGCTCATTTTTAGGTAATTGCGCCACTCATTGCTGCATATTACCTAATTCAATGTAAAGTTATGGTATGAATCTGGCTAGTTCTGATTGCTACCGAAATATTTTTTTATTTGAAACATGTAAAATCATTTTTAAAATCCTTGAACATTTTCATAAATTCATAATTTAATGTATATAGTATATGAATTTTTGCATACTGTTAAAAACCTATAGATTTAATATTAATCTACGGCATGCACATACATATAATATTTCTCGTATGCTTAGCGCACAACCCCATCACATATTATTTGCATGAATCGCTAATCGATTGCTGAATACATTATCCATTCGTTTCGCAATATTCATCAGCAAGCCTGCAACCAAACATAATGTCTAATAGGAGCCCGGTCGATGGAGTGATGTAAGACTTCACTTCGACCTTCATGCCCGAAAATGCGTGTGAATTTCCTGCAGACGCCGGTAAAGCAAACACAGGGCTTAACAATATTTTTTTGCTTTGCTTATACACTTGGGAGATAAACGGAAACATTTCTACTCGTTTGCTCATTTTTCGTATATTAACCGAAGTTGAAAATTTAGTGCGTGTTGGCCTTTGCATACTAAAAGTTGAAGGTTAATTCATTCTGCCCGTGACCCTAAAACGTCAAACTATGTAAAACGCTGTACAATGCGCCTCACATGCACATGAACTTTGACACGATGGCGCGCCAAAGCAGCCATGAATTCGTCTAGCTTGTCGACGATAATGTTGGCGGCATTGAGCAAACAAATAAAGATACGAACGCATATTTGCATTAATGATAATTGAGAATTTATGCCAGCAAAAAGTTTCGCAGCACTAAATGGATTTTTATAATTCTTTTAAACCATGTAGAAGCGACGCCATTGGGATTTAATTTAATTTGAGATTATTGTGTAGAAAATTCGGGAAACAAATTAATTTTAATATCTAGAGGATGGTCCATCTGATGTTAAGAATTTAAACTATGTATCTTTTTTCGTTGGCATCCGTAATGTGCAGTAAATGGGTGTCTTTGTGCTTGAAAAAGTTGAGTGTATATTAAAATCGAGTATGAGAAATGTTAAAAATCTTAAAACGCGGTACGACAAAATGAGACGAAAACAAGACAGTAATGCGGTATAGCAAACATGAAAGTAGCAGAGCTGCAGCATTTTAGATCTTTTACGGTTTTCTAAATGTCGAACTTTTTTTTAATAAATATTGAAGTTTCCCGAATATTTGAAAAAACTTGTATAAAACAACATTTATCAGTAATACGGTCTTTACCCCACATCTACACTTTCTACAGATTATATTAAAAAATCTCTGTTAAAACAGAAATGTCAAGTAGACACAACGAATTTCACTGTTAAAACACATCTGTCTTGCCGAATTTCTTGTCATCACGGTTTTAACAAAATTTCATCAAAATTTTTAGAAATATTACGAGCCTTTACGACCTTTATTGTCAACAGAATTTTTACAAGTCACTCCATTTTAAATAGCTAAAATATTGCGTTGATTTTTCATAAATTTTATTTCCTGCTGGTCTTGTAAAACGACTACAAAATTGCATTTTATTATATCAAAACTCAGTATTTTTTTTCAGATACATATTTTGGTTAAAAAGTGCGAATTTGGTCAATTTTTTTTTGCTAATTTACTGGGTTATAAAACTTCGTAACCAATTTTTTTTTATTCAATATTTCAAAGTCTTTTGCAAAATATGTTTAAATAGAATACGGCAAAGACCTGAGACTTTAGAAAATTCCACAAGAAGAAATCTGCAACTCACGTCATCGCTTAGAGCGAAAAACATACTTTTAAATTATTTACCTGTATATTAAAGTTTTACCATTTGCGCGTGTTGCCTACTTGTGTAACTTCCAGTGATGATTTGGCATAAGTAAATGAATAATCGATAGCAAGCCTCGGAGTGTATTTCTACCATGAAAAAACTATTCATAAAAAAAACCGTTGCTGTTCGTAGATGGCGCCATATGTTCACCATAGCCTTTCAACATCGTCTAGTCACTATTAGAAAATCTGAAACTTTTTTAGTTACAGGAAAGCTTTGCTGAAAATGAGCACAGCAGATGTCGCTAGATTAAGTGTACTCTGCGCAATCCATAAGAATTGTGATCCTGCCTGTGCCAATTATTTAGTGGGATTAGTCTTCTAAATATCGCTATAAGGTTCTAGCGAGCGTATTGTGTGAAAGGCTGAAGCCCTAAAAGGCTGAAGCCCTGAAGGCTGTGTGAAAGGCGTGGAAGCGTGGACGATGACAACAGATGAGATGAAAGATCTTGCGAAAGATTTTTGGACTTTTGCACGTTAGCGACGGCGAATATCGCAGGTGATGGAACGATGAGCTGTATGAGCTTTACGACGATATAGACATAGCGCAGCGAATAAAGATCCAGTGGCTACGTTGGCTGGTGCGTTACCAGCTGGTGCTAGCAGAGGAAGAGGGAGACCTCCTCTGCGTTGGAAAGATCAGATGGAGAAGGACTTGGCTTTACTTGGTGTGTCCAACTGGCGCTGGTTAACACGATAAAGAAACGACTGCTGCGCTTTGGTAAATTCGGTCAAAAGAGCGTAAGCGGTTAGCGCGTAGATTAAGAAGAAAAAGATTTCGCTAGTATAGAAGTGTGTAAACAGGCGTATATGAATATCCTTCGAGTAAGTAATAGACGCTAATACTTTCAATAGAGTTGTTTCTAGTTTGCTGTCTTCTCACTTACAAGGAGATTTAAATTTATTAAAAAAAATAACCTTTGACTCGACGGTTGATCAAATGATCTGTTGTGAGAACGTAGGTTCGAATATCGGTGAAACACCAAAATTAAGAGAAAGTTTATTCTAATAGCGGTCGCCCTTCGGCAGGCAATATATATATATATATGCCAGAATGGCTTCCAAACTGACGCGATATACACGGATTTCTCTAAAGCCTTTGATAAAAGCTCCCATAAGATTTTAGTAACAAATTGGCTTGTCTCGGTTTTGATTCCACTTTCCTGGATTGGATTCGATCCTATTTAACACTAGAAGGGTCGCGTGTCTAACTATACCTTCAAAGACCGCAGCCGTCAATTTGACGGTATTAGAGATTCAATCAGAATGCACATGAACTTATTGTATATTTCGCTTTGAAATCAAACAAAAATATTTAAAATTTTATTTTTATTAGTAGTTACAAATTAAGGATAGCACTTAAGTCGAGTAACATTTGTAACAAATAATATTTTTTTTTAAATCTTTTATACATTTACCACAAACAGCTTTTTTACATATTGTGCAGTTTTCACACGCTCTATTTTTTTTACAATTATGATTGACTTGACATTGCCGCCTCTTATTGTTTGTAGTAGATTGTTCACCTGTTTCAAAATTACTTTCTTGCCTTTGAGTCGTAGCTGAAGTAGTTCTATTTTCCAAATACTCTGCACGTAGATCGTTCACTAATTGTAAGATAAAATCATGCCGAGAAATATTTATTCCCGTAACTTTTCGGTACAGAATCCATGAGTTTATAGCTGCTAAATCAACTAGAAATTGGTTTGTTATTTTCAATATATCGCTTGGCGTATGGAGTAGGTCCTGAGATTTCTCTAAGTAAATTTTGCTGACTGCAACGTCCTACTTCAAAAGCGTTCGGCGAAATACAAGTCCATTCTGTGCCGTCACTTGCTATCCGTAGTATACCGACTTCTGGCCCCGAAGTTGTCCTAGATGAACGTCCACCGCGCCCTGTTCGTCCGCCACTATTTGCTCTACGAGAAACCGTTCGACCTCTGCGCAAATTTACAGTAAAAGTTTTACCTTTATCAGGGAAATCTGCTTCGGAGTCGTCTGATGAAGAAGTGACCTGCTCCGGCTGAAATTCTGCATCAAGGTTTTCAGAGAGATTCATTGATAAATCGTCAAAACTCTCATCACCTGATACATCTTCTTGTGTATCACACAATCGCGACAGTTCTTGTTGTATTTGGGAAATAGTGAGACAGCGATGCATTTTTATAACCCACTAAAATATACCAACGTTTACTACGTCTCAATTTTGTCGGTTTGCATTGAATGCAACAACAATTTCTGTCAGTCTGCATAACAATGACTAAGTTTAATGTAAACAAGCAAGGCAATAACAAATTACACAGAATTCAAATTTGAAATTAAACGGATGCTTAGTCCGTAGAAAGCATTGTTTTCTACTATTGTCGCTGCCGTCAAATTGACGGTATGCGGTCTTATTAGGTATTTCTAAAGGAATTTCATAAACCACATATATACTAAAAGTTTTCTATAGTTATTTGAGCAAACAATAACAAATTAGGAAAAGTAATAAAATATGAAAATGAACAAAAACATATTTTGCAAAATATTTAAGAATGAAATCGTGATGCCGTCAAATTGACGGCTTTGGTCTTTCTAGTGTTAATAAAGAGATGCAGTACTGTAGTTATCGATGGAGTTTCTTCGAAACTGTGCATCGCCCCCTCTGGTGTACCTAAGGTAGTATTTTAGGACCCTTGTTATTTGTTTTGTTTATTAATGATACAATATTTGTTCGTGTTTTTCCTTCGCTAATTTTCTTCTCTGTGCTGATGATCTAAAAGTGAACGCTGAAATAAGAAAATCTAGTGATTCAGCCGTCCTACAGCCCGAGTTGAATGATTTATTTTCCTGGTGCCTTATGAATCGTCTATTCCTTAATATTGAAAAATGTCATAAAATCACATTTTCTAAGCTTCAAAACCCACTTAATACCTCTTATCATATCAATTATACATATCTTGCCGTGTCCGATGTAATAAACGATTTAGAGGTTTTCTTTGTTTCAAAGCTTAATTTTATCACGCACCTAAATTATGCCGTTTCCAATTCTCATGCTATGCTCGCTTTTGTTAGACGTCACTCATCGCACTTCACTGGCCCATACACTCTTAAGATATTATGCTGTGCGTTTGTTCGGTCCAAATTAGATGATGCTTCTTTTGTTTGGAGACCTTATCACGCAGTCCATATAAATCGAGTGGAGAAGGTTCAAAAAATTGTTGTGCGGTTTGCACTACATTCACTCAATTTCTCAGACCCGAAACCATCATACGAATCCCGCAGTCGTTTGATTAGTCTCTTTCCATTAAATGACAGAGGTACTACTATTCAGGCAGTATCATTTACCGTTGATCTCATTAATGGCAAAATTGACTGCCCGGTTATTCTAGAATGAATACATTTTAATGTTCCTTGCATTTTCGCCATTGCCATTGCAACAATTTTCGCGTTGGCTTTAGTAGGACATTATATGTATATGTAGTGTCAATGCGTCCCGCGGTAGAACGTTGTCTGACCTTAATTATCTGTCCTCCCTTTTGGATTTAGACCTTCTTATGGCCAAACAAGTATTTCAAACGCAATTAAAAAATTGCGTTCTATGTAAGAAATCAAAATAATACCTAGTATATATTTATTATTTTAGTTTCGTAAATATTAATTTCGTAAAAATTCAATTGTAACTTGTATATATTTTTATCAATTCAATGGTTTCTTATGTTGATAATCTAATTCTTATACACTTTTTATTATTAAATAATGTAAACTAGTATTTTAGTTCTGAATATCTTAAATGTCTATTCTGATTTTGTTAGACCCTAATGACTAAATAAATAAATAAGTATATGAATATTAACCGGCCCAACTTGACCACACTTCCACTAGCTGCTATTAATTTACACAATTTCCTCTGCTTTAAAGCTCTTGGGAAATATTTAAAGCAGCTGCATTTGGAGAACGAAATAAACATATTTTGTAAAAGGCATTATGTGCGCAATTTCATATAATACGAGTATACCACACATGCAAGGCAAAATTGCGGATTTGGTTCTAAGTCAATTGGCAATAAAACTCTGTTACACATTTGTGACATGTAAAGTTGTTGAGCAAGCACAGCAGACGCAGGCAGTTGCTCCTAAAGGAGCAGAGCTCAAATAGGTTTCGACGTTGTTCGTATATATACTTGTATATATGTAGGTGCACAGTGAAACTCCCATAAGCGAACACTGATGGCCACCTAGTTTTTGGCCGCTTATAAAAGATGTTCGCTTATGGGAATGTCGTAAAATAAGAATACTAAAATTCATATTAAAAACTGGGTATTTACATGAGTGAAATATTGTGTCGTATGAGCCATTTTTTGGTACCATCCCGTCATCAGGCACCGTAAATGTATCCAAACTGCTTAGCGCTTTCTGTTGCTTTAGTTTTTGCAAATGGGCTACACATAAGAATATTTTTGTTATTTGTCTTACCACCCCAAAAGACAGCTTATCGATTTTTAGACCATCAATGGACGCGATTTTGTTTTTATTTCTGATTAACTCCACTTTACCGCTTAAAGTATATTTATATAAAAGCAAAACTCTCATCGAAGTTACGAATAATAATAAAATCAGAAGAAAAAGAAAAAATTAGTAACGTTTGTTACTAAAAACATTTGTACGCTTATTAAATTTCCCGTTCGCTCATCGGTTATTTTTTGTGTGCTCGCGTTAGCTTATGAAAAAGTCCGTGCAGGAAAGAGCATTTTCTATAAATGCACCCGCTTTAGGAAAAGCTTGCTTATTAGAACGTCCATCTTTGGAAGTTTCCACTGTATTTGTGCCTTAAGTATTTGGTTTTGTCAACCACAAATATTGGTATGCGCAAATTCCCCAACGGCTATTCAAAACATAGCGCTTCACAAAAGCAACAATCATCTCAAGTATGCATTTAAAGGTGATAGCTTACATACATACATTACGTGAAAGTGTGTGCATAGGGCAATCAAGCGAGTGTGATTTCACAAATAGAACAAAGGTGTAAACAAAATTTTCCGGCATACAAACATTCTTGCCCACAATTCTCCATATGTCTAAGCCTACACAAGTAAAGTCTTAAAAGGTACTCGAATACGAGTTCATACAAATGTATGTAACTATGCACATATAACAACGTGCGACAGTAAAATTTATCCAGGATGAATTTCGTGTGCATGTGAAATAATTGATTTTATATAATAGCGCTGCATACTCAATTTTTGCATTTAATATTTACTTGGACTTTAAAGTTTGAAGGCGGAAAATTTTTAGAAAATTGGTACTAACGAAAGGATATAAAAGGAAGAAGTATATGTTAAAATAGGATATTAGTATTAGAAAAATTTGTGTTTCAAGTTTTCGGCAGAACATATTTAAATTGTACAATAATACTCTTTGAAAAATGTATCCTTAAACATCCTTCATGGAAATATTTGTTAGCAATATATATCTCAACTTTTCTATTTTCACAATTTTGACAAAAAAGTCAAAAATAGTAGAACTTTCCTCCTACGAAAAAAATAAAGTACACCTAGAGGTACACCTTGATTTTATACTGAGTTAAGGTGTTCAAGGAGGAATCATTATTGATATGTGAAAGGAAGAAGTTACGAAACTATTTTATATACCATCAACATAGAAAGCATTCTCACTTGTATGCAGGCAATGCCCAGATTTATCGATCTTGCAAATTCAATGAAATAAATGCGAAGTACCCGAAACGAAGACACCATTTTTATGGGCCTTTCTTTCATGGGACTGTCTTCGCCTTCTTTAGAGCAGATCCACCGGGAGCACCCCATTATTTTGATTGTTGCTTAGCTTCTGGTGTGTAATGATGAAACCAGGTTTCATCAACGGTGACAACTCGATGCGAAAATTTCTTCGGATCTCGCTTAAATTGCTCCAAACACTGCTTCGAAGTTAACAACCGCATCCGCTTGTTGTCCGCCGTGAGCAATCGCGGCACACATCGGGCCGACAATTTTTTCCTCGCCGACTTATTATTTAAAATATTAATTGCCATTCCGGTCAACACACCTATGAACCAATATCTAACTGTGGTCATAGATGGCGAAGCGACCCTAAAGACAGCATCCAACTAGCTTTTATCTCCTCGCATTTGTCCCCCATCCAAAAACAAAAATGACGAAGCACGTCTTACTCGAGTAGCTGCCAAATCCAAACTAACCTATCAATCAGTCTGAAATTTGTTTAGCCGTCTTTTGATATATGTCAGCATACGACGCTTATACCAACTTTCCTCCACCCTCTGCCATCAAACACGGGTGTTTAAACCGCCCTCGTAATTGTGTTATTAAAAGCAACCAAAATTTATGTCACATTTACAAATGGACATCCGATAATGCACTTACTCTGAACCCTAAGACGTTTCAAGTGCTTGTTATTTCCAGAAAGCCCTCGGCACTTCAACTTTTCCAAAAGGCTTACTTGACGGCATTGCTATCAATTATGTGCATGCGAAATAATTTTCAACCAAAGATTAACTTGGGATAGTCACTTAACTTTAGTGAAAAATCTTGTATTTATGCATATGAAACGGAAACAAGAATAAAAGTCAACAGTATGGCTGTTCCAAAACGAGCTTAATCCAACAGAAGTTGTTCGCGGAAGAAGCATCTCAAAGCAAATGGTCGCCTATTTTTCGGAAAATCTATTCATGTTCAAGCGAATGCAGAAGTGTATTGACTTCCAAAAAGAATATTTTGGAAAACAATAAAACAATTTTCATTATTATTTTACTGTTTTTCCTTTATTGTGCGCAAAATGGAAAAGGCAACACTTGTATTAGACTAGGAATTTCCTGTTTATGTATTGTAAAAGGGCCGCGCATTAAATGAAGTTCAAACATTCGCTGCGTGACATGATTTTTATTATTGAGCAACAACCATTACGTGCGCTGCAAGAACAACAAATGAAGTGGCATTTGTATTTGAGAATGTGGTGTTGTCAACTTCTTCAACATCTGCAGCATAATTCACTATTTAATCTCATTTAGCTAGGCACTTGCCACACGTGTTAGCATGCATGCTTTGGTGAATATTTCTGAAGCGTCTTTAACTTGCTGGGACGGCGGGATAAGTAGTTGAGTAGACTAGCTCCTGGCAACTGCAGAAGTCAATTCACCACTTACTGCACCGTACGCAGTACCAGGCAAATCCAGCAACATTATTAGTCGCCAAATAAAGTTTATTTTCAGGTGTTGTGGCTGTTAGAGTAGTCGTTTTATTATAAAATGAAAACGCGAAAGTTTTCTTGGCAAACCACACTCGCTTCCCCACAGGCAAAGCTGGATTAGTTTCGAACCAGAGTGGTTCACGTAAGCACTCTAAGTGTCTCCTCCGCGTTTTCGGTTTGAGCGCTTTAATTTACAAGTTGTTGCTCTGCGTGAGGAAGTGTCGCTTCCCGCATGCCAACTGTAAGTTTTCGGGGCGTAAAACGAGTCACTTAATACATAATTGAAGTTGCACCACAAGTTTACGTGTTGGTCGAATAAACACTAACACTAACACGTTTGTACCTGGCACGTAAAGTACGTGCTGTAGACTTTGTACTTTTTACAGACTGAAGTTTACAAACAACAGTATTGCTTTTGCAGTTTTTAATATTAATGTAAGTATCTACTAGAAGCGTACGACCAAATCACCATTTAATTATGAAGGTGGTGAGTTTGCTTCAATTTTCCACACAAGATTATTAAGTAATAAGATTCTGAATTCTTATCTGAAATTTTATCCGCAAGTATAACGGGTGATTTTTTAGCTATTATCTTTTTAAGGAGTTGGTTTAAACAGCTGACGCACACGCAGCAATTGGGCCTCTGTTACTCAACAACAATGGACTTGTTGAGAGGCGAGTTCGGTGAACATTTTATATCACGTTCGGGACCTGTCAATTGGCCACCCAGATCGTGCGATATAACGCCTTTAGATTTTTTTTTTGTGGGGCTATGTTAAAGCTCATGTCTTTTCAGACAAGCCTGCTTCAATTAACGCATTGGAAGACAACATTAAAGCATTTATATGTGAGATACCGGCCAAAAAATTGGAAAGAGTATGCCAAAATTGGACTAAGCGGATGGACCATTTGAAGCGCAGTCGCGGTCAACATTTGCATGAAATAATCTTCAAACATTAAATTATATGGACTGTACAATCCATTTAAATAAAAATTTCATGAGTTTTTCTGAATTTTGCGTGTGTTTTTTTGAAAAACTTTCCTATAGCTCTTAAAAAATGACCCTATAGTTACTCTACAATTGATAATACTTTCAAAGAGATATCAAATATCATCTGGAGTGAAATATATATTTATTTTGAAAATCAAATATTTCGAATTAAAAAAATAAATTGTCGTGGCAGCCTGACGAAAGATGGATCAATTTAATCGATCCACAATCCTGATAGTCGTAGTTTCGATCTTAACATAAAATAAGATAGTATAAAATAGCACTGAGTTGAGCGGGGTTTCGTCAAGACTTTCTTTGATTTAAGTTTCGTGGAAGCGTGACATAAGTTCAATGAGATGAGACATGAGTTAAGGTGAGTAGAGGAAAGGTATTGCGTGCTGAGGCTTTTAAAAAAATTAATTTTCTTTGAGACAAGAAATAAGCTTATATGAGTTTCGATAAAAGAAAAAAGAAACATTGAAAAAATAATCATTATTTTGGATAAAAATATACAAGTAAAAAAATTATGTTTTTTTCTGACCAAAAATAAAACTGATGAAATATTGATTATTTTTATAAAAAATGTAATACAGGAAAACTTAGATACTTATTATTAAAACTTAAACTTAGATACTTATCATTAATATTTAAATTATTGTAATATAAATATACAATACCAAAAAAAAATAAAATAAAAAATAAAACTACAAACCCTATAATAATTGATAAAATGTGTATTGGTTTTTTTTTCATAAAATCCATGATAATTATGGTTCCTGTTTTTAATTATATTTTCAGCATACCTTATAATAATACATTACATACATATGTACATACATATGGATGTATTTTCCTTCGAGTTTATTCGCAAGACGTCGTAAAACTCGGTGTCGCCGGTCTGGCAGAAAGACGTCATTAGGAGGAAAGGAAAGAGTTTAAAAAAAAAAAAACAATAGATTAAACTCTTGTATATGTACATAAGTAGGTACTATTAAACAATAAATCAGTTTCAACGAATTCTGTATTTTCTAATGCCAGCTTTAAATAACTAAGGGAAAAATAACTTCGACAAGCTAAATTTGCTCCGACTAGCTGATACTCAGATAAAATTGCCGAATGCCAAAGGTTACACCTCGACGCTCAAAAAACTCTTGCATTTTATGACCGCAAAAAAAGAAGAATTCGTAAATGCTGCCTACTCCATGATGCCACCTTCCAGAAATCATTTCGTTCCTTATACATATGCTCTGATCAGCCTATAATACATACAGAATATGTATGAAGAAATAACGGTAAAAACTAGCTTTTGGGTATCATAGTATCATAATAATTACTTACCGTTATGTCAAAACATAGTTCGCTCAAAACGTGAAGAAAACATGACTCTTTGTAGGCAATAATAATAACTAAAGTACGAAGTATCAAGATATCACAAAATTTAACGAGAGTCGCAAAGAGCTTGCTAGGATTTGCTAGTGTCTGCAAAATATTGTTTTATTAAATAAATATATAAAAACATATCGAAGTCTCGCCAGACCGGGTGAGGCAAAAGTAAGGCGTACAATGGGTCAGACACCATTAAATATCAGTGCGATCTGAAGATTAGTTTCCTTAAAAAATAAGTTGATTTTTTTAGTAGTTCTTCACAGAACTGGCTACCCCACAAGGGTTCGCGTCACTTTGTGGTAGGAGGAGTATAATCTTCGGACTTATTATTATTACTAGAGCTCAATCTTCGTAAGGCAAATTAATTTTAGTAGTTTTGCAATAAGGGCTGTTATATTTTCGAACACATCGAAACATAGTAGCTATAATGTCGACATCCTTTGAAATACGTTATCTCGAATAGAACTGAGAGAATTTGAATGCCATTTTTTCTAACATCATTACTTTTTGCACCAAATATTAGTCAAATTTTTCTAAAACAATTGGGTGTTATTTTTTTTAATAATATTACGAATGTTATTTATTTAATAAAATTATTATCTTATTGAAAATGAAATGGATTAGTTAACAAGCTCGGTCCAATCCCCTTGTAACATAGGTTTTAACTAATTAATTTAATTTAATTTTAAATTTTAAATTAAAATGTTTACAACTTAATTAATTAATTTATTATTATTATAACTTTTTTGTTTTGATTTCTAAATTAGGTGAATAACAAAAAAAAGCAAACCGTTAGTTTGAAAAGTAAGGGCCTTAGAGATGTTTCAAGTTATCATATTTCAAAAACATGTTTGAGACAATTTTTCAAGGTAATGTCACTTAATAGCATCTCATCAGATGAAAACCTATTTTTTCTTTTCATTAAGGCTTTTTAACCCTTAACGGCTGAGAGCGTTTTTTGTAATACTCACCCATAAGACGACGGAAAATTAGATGGAATTCTAAAATGTTTATAAGGATGAAAAATTAAAATAAACATTTAAACTGATTTATTCAGATATAAGTCGAACAACAAACCCGAGAGGCCAACGAATAATAGACATGGCCGCTAGACTAGGACTCGCCGTTGCAAACGTGGGCAATAAAGCTACCTTTCGAAGACCAGGGTGTGAAGGCACAATTCCGGATATAACTCTAGTGTCTGAAAGCTACGCAAACAAAATACGTGAATGGGCAGTTCTGGAAGATTACAATGGTAGTGACCACCAGTACATTACCTACTGCGCCGGAGAGACAAACGCTAACGCAACGAAACGCATCAAAAGCTCGCGGAAGTGGAATACATCAAAACTTGACAAAGCAAAACTTATAGCTAAAATTGACGAGGAGCAACCACACCACGAAGAGCCAAGTAGTGCCAGACACAAAGTAGAGATGACGCCCAAGATCAAAAGCGCACACCCAAAGAAGTCCGTGTACTGGTGGACAAACGAAATACGCGATCTGAGGCATACGTGCATCAGCAAAAGAAGAAAGTATACAAGAGCACGAAGAACCAGCCTCGCCACAACAGAGCACGCCGAATACAAAGCCGCAAAAAGCACCCTAAAGACGGCCATCCTGGAAAGCAAGAAAGAAAAATGGGAGGAACTTCGGCGCGATATAAACCAAAATCCCTGGGGCTTAGCATATAAACTCGTGCTTAACAAGCTCGGAGCAAGGCAGCCACCTCCTGAACTAAGCGAAGCCACTATGGAAAACATAGTGAACACACTCTTCCCCACACATGACCTCATGGCAGATAGAGTTGACGAGGAAAATACCGACCCACCCCCGCTTTTCACGGTAGAGGAACTGAGAGACGCAGCTGCAACCCTCAAAAATAACAAAGCGCCAGGTCCTGACGGGATTCCATCGGAGGTTTTGAAAATTATCGCAGTTGAGCGCCCACAAACGCTTCTCCACATGTACAATGCCTGCTTATATGAAGGAACTTTTCCAGAAATTTGGTAGAGACAAAAGTTAGTCCTCATAAGCAAAGGGAAAGGAGACCCTGAAACCCCATCAGCGTATCGCCCTCGGTGCATGCTCGACACGGCAGGAAAGCTGCTAGAAAAAATGCTGAAACCACGAATGGCAGCAGCGATAAACGAATCGGGAGGCCTCTCGGATAGGCAACACGGCTTTAGACCGCGAAGGTCCACAATTGGAGCAATTGAAGATGTAGTAAAGAGCATAGCAAAAGCACGGAGCATAAATCGTTCTCCTCGACCAATCGTGCTCCTCGCTACAATCGATGTAAAGAACGCTTTCAACAGCGCAAAGTGGAAAAATATGATAGACGCATTGGAGAAACGATTCAAAATACCCCAACACCTGATGAAGATGATCCGCAGCTACCTCAAAGACCGCGTACTCATCTACGACACAAGAAAAGGGCAACGGACAAAAATGATAACCTATGGCGCGGCCCAAGGGTCCATACTAGGCCCCGATCTCTGGAACGTCAGCTATGACGGCATCCTCACCACCGACATGCCCGACGACTGCTACCTAGTAGGATACGCTGACGATGTCGCAGCAGTAATTACCGCACGGGATGTAGACGCAGCAAGGCGAAAACTTACACAAACGATGACAAGAATCAAGGCATGGCTCGACTCGCAAGACCTGAGTTTAGCTCCGGAAAAAACAGAACTGATCCTATTCACGAGAGCGCGCATACCTGTAGAAGTGACAATGCCAGTCTACACAGAAAACAAAACAACCTCAAAAGTAGTGAAATATCTGGGCATCAAACTCGACAACAAACTGACATACTGGGCACAAATCCAGTACGCTGCTGAAAAATCCACCAAAACAATATCAAGGCTATCAAGACTAATGGCAAACATCGGAGGACCCATCGCAAGCAGGCGGAAGCCGGTATCCATTCTACTATACGGATGTGAAGTATGGGCGAACACACTTAAAACTGAGTGTCGCCGCAAGATCCTGGCCAAGGCCCAAAGAACCGCCGCCCTCCGCGTTGCTTCAGCTTACCGCACGGTATCAGAAGCAGCAGTACTCATTATTAGCGGCACGATACCTATAGATCTGCTAGCGAGAGAGCGAAAAGAACTATGGAACTTCAAAAAGAGCGAGACAAACACCATAGGAGACCACACACGCGCCCGCACCAAAACGAGCGCAAAACAGCAAATTAGAGCACATACACTGCAAATATGGCAAGAGCGATGGGAGTCAGAGACGAAAGGCCGATGGACGAAGAGACTTATACCAAACATAGACAAATGGTATAACAGACAGTTCGGCGAGGTAAACTGTTATACCACACAGATGCTATCTGGACATGGATACTTTTACAAATACCTTAACAACATAGGTAAGTCAGAAACCACTAAATGCATCTACGGAGATGCACTTATTGACGACGCAGATCACACTTTCTTCAAATGTGAGAGATGGAAACCAGATCGCACAGCTGTCGAAGGCAGACTAGGCCCCTTAAGAGCTGACAACATCACTGATAAAATGATAGAAAGCGCAGAAAATTGGCAAATTATTCGCACGTATATAGAGCGAGTTCTACGTGCCAAAAAACTTGACATGGACAGAGGTCCTAATATATTTGACTAGAAGATAAACCGACAACATGAATCCCCGCAGATAGAGACAAAAGAAGACGAGCCTATAGCATGAACGCTGGCTACAAATATGGTGGACCCAGACGTGGGTGAATTAGAATTTGGTCCTTTTCATGGACGCCGTTCTGGGCCCTCCCGAAGTAATGTACAAATCAGTTCCGGGAGGGAGTCTCCCCAGGAGAGGAGGAGGGACTGTTTTAGTGGCCACACCACACGACGCAGTAGACGACGGTCGCTGTAAGTGCGAAGGCATTTTGAACCCTACCTCACCCACCAAAAAAAAAAAAAAAAAAAAAATTCAGATATAAATTCAACATACTTACTTGATTTATAATTTTATATGATAACAAACCAGGGTTGTAAAAAGTTGCAATATTTGTTAAAGAAAATTACAGCGATGATAAATAAATGAAATGAAAACTGAATTCTTTTCATGCCCCTTATTAGGCCATTTAGTTTTCTATCGCATTAGTACTATGTCCCCGGGGGGCCTTATGGCCTTTAAGGCTTAAATTTTTGACATTCAAGTAATGCCTCTCTAGCAGCAAATGAGCTATGCCTGACGTGTAAATAATTCTTTTGATTGTGATTAATGAATTAGCTAAACAGTGCAGTAGTTAAGGCTTATGCAAAGTTTTTAGATATTAACTATTTCAGTTCAAGTTCAAAATTGTAATAATTGCTCCCATATCAAATCATTTACAATTTTTTAGTTTCAGGTTAGTGCCGCACATGGAATTATGGCATTACTGCCTTCACAGAGTAGCTACAATTGACTCCATCGAATACTCTTCAAACATTAATATTTAGCATCCAAATTTATAAAAAAAAAATATTTAGTTTTAAAAGTTTTTCCTTTTATAGCAAAAAACTGTGCAGCAGCGTTTCCAAACCGCTGTTGTGCTATTACTAACTCTAAACCATTTTCACGCCAAATCAATAAAATGAAATTTTCGCGCTCTAATGCGGATTACAGCCAACCTCAATACAACCAACAAGGAAACTTCTGTGTGTTCTAAACTTCTGTGCGTGCGTAACTCGAACAAACTTCCAAGTAAATGTTCAATGAACCGCAACTTAAAAATATTAGTAGAAGAGTGGAAGTAGTGGCGAAGAATATCAGCACAGCATAAACTATAACAATGCACCCATTTTTTCTTTATTTATTGGCCCTTAATTAAATTTTGCAATTTATGCACTTCTGGCTAAGTGAACTTAGATACAACTGAGAGAATATTCACATTTAACTAACCTGACAACCCCCGCATCGCTATCCTTAACTTAGGCGATCTTCAAGAATAATACCAAACCTGAAAAGTTTACATTGTCAAGGCAACAGAGCCAACAAATTATATGTAAACAAAAGCAGATGTGAAAACTGAAATACAGTTAGAACACTAAATTGGAAATAAAACCTGCACTATGCAGTGTAGTGAAAGTGACCGACTGCTGTCAGCATTAGCGCCACACTCTACTTATAAGCAGCAGCGCTAGCAACTACAAGTGCAAGATATGATTGGAAGTCGCTCAAGTGGCCAAAGATTTTGCAACAAGAATTTGTGAAAACATAAAATAAGTCATAAAGACAGTGAAATATTTTCCTTATGCATAATACTTTCATGAAATTATCAATGGCATGAGGCAATTTTTAGTGCAGTTTTTATGAAGAAGAATGCCACCGAAGCTCTCAAACCAAAAAAACTGCAGAAGTGAACTATATAAATGCATTAACAATAATAAAATATATGTAGAAATCCTCGAATTCTTTTTGACGTGTAAAAAATATGTAAATTGTCAAGATAAAGTCATCAAAAATCAATGAGAATTTTGCACTAATACAAATTTGCTCTTTATTATATATTGTTATAAAATTTCGTACCTAAAATTTGTTTTTAATTCTGACTCAAGATATTGAAATTTTGATGGAAATTTGTGGAATTTTTATATATTTTTTACACCGTTAATATGGTATTTATTATACTTATAGAATGAACTATATTAAAAAAAATAGTTTAAAATAAAAAATAGACCCAAACCAGTTTTACTGCATTTTAAAGCCATGATGCCCATGCTATTAAAGCAGGTGAAAAATACCCAACGTAGTTTCGCTTTATTTCGATGATGAAATGGGTATGATCGATTTAAATCAAAATATTTTTTGGGCTAATTTCAGTTGATGGATATTGTGCCTACATATCGATATGACTCCAAGATTTGTATGGTTTTATCGAAGCTTTCGACGACTGACCACAACAGAGCGCCTCAGCTTTGACGTTCATATTGACAAGACCGATATCATTTAGTGCAAAAGCAGCTTAAACATTATTCCTTTTTTTATTGTCTCATCCGATTATACCCAACAGCATCGGATTTTATGGTTGGTACTTCCATTTTGGAAGTCTTTAATAAGCAAACTTTCAATTTTACTCAACATTAATAAATCGAATTTCATAATTAATATGAATTATAAAAGTAAGAAAAGTCTATATATTTCTAGACAAGTCAAAACATTTTTATAAATAAATAAAAAAATAAATAACATAAAAAATATGTCCATGCCTCCCATTTTTCACACAAAATTAGAAAAAAAGAGATGTCGCGGTCAAATTGTAACATAGGAGTGACGCGTGTTAAACAAACATAAAACTGCATAAGACTTTTGTTTTTGAACCGTAATACCCATATAGTGAAAATTGTTCCGAACTGTCTTTTCTTCACCTAATTTCATATTTACATTTTTCTCTCTGTGAACCGAACAGCACTCTTCCAAAAATGGAAAAGCAAAAATCAGCTTATAAAAATCATCAGTGAAGAGTAGTTTATTCACAGCAAACTTCGGTCATTGATAAAGATTTAAGTAATATACATATTTTAATAAAACTATCTCCACTAATATACTATATGTGACAAGGCGATCTTTTAGTTAGTTTCTAAAATCTTCTCGAAATACCTCAAATTAAAAGAAAACAGCGAAAATGTAATATGAAAAACAAATTTATGAAATTTGTCTAGAATCAGTTTTGCATTTCTCCCATAAATATTTATGTTTTTTAGCGCTTAAGTAGCAAATAGAAAACTTATGAACTTTTACAATAAAATAGAGTAAAAGGAGATTTACACTGTGACCTTAAAACCTTTTGTGCCCGAATTAATTAAGGAATTTTTTCACTTTTTTACCGTATTCAATGAAACTACTTTAATATAAGAGGCATTCCCAAAAGTATCGTAAGTTTTGCCTCGTTGAATGTTGGGAGCTCTAAATGGCTAAAAAAATATTAAGATAGTTCACGAGATTCCATAAAAGCCATATTATGAGTTTTCACACAGTTAAAAAGTAGTTGGTTCGAGATCTCTAAACATTTAATCCCCGTTACGACATAAAAAAATACAACGAAATGACACTTGAGGCATCTTTTAAGCCATCCAATTATTTCTTAATTTTTCATGCACTATTCTGTTTCACTATACATCGGCTGTGTTGAATTTTATTGCGTGCCTGTAGGCCTGCATGGCGTATGATGAATATCAGCATATGTCACTTTGGTATGTGAAACGGTGCTCGCGCATTACAGCGCAATTATTTAAATTTCACGAAATGTATGTATATAGTAAGCACTTGCATATATAAAAGCAAAATGAGCAAAACTGTAGATGCGGTATGAAATGAGAGAACCACATAAATAATATGCAACACTTGTGCGCATCACGAGTCGTGACGGTCTTTAAAATTGTATAATTTGAGTGCGCCTGCTTTGCACTTAAACACTCATTTACATTTGTATATAAGTACAATGGAGCGAAAGTAATTTTACTTGTCATGCATGGCTTGCTCTCAAAATAAAGTCGAGCTCTTGCTCCAGCTTAATGCCAATTCCGAGTGCCCGGCCATTTTACAAATTTAATATTCGCCAAATAATAATTTTTACAATTGTCTACAATTAATTGGGCAAATTCAGTTTGAATACTATTGAAGTGTGCTACCTGTAAAACTTGGCTTCCGTCATTTTTCGACGGATGACTGCAATGGTAAGCGCTAGTTGAAATATGCAAATCTAAAATGTTACACCGCAAGCCTGGACACCACATTAGTTAAATTGTGGTTTTTCAATATTTTATTCTTGGTCAAGAATGTCGATTTTTGTGCCGAATTCTCATCATTTACTGTGTGTGCTTTTTCCCCACTTTGATTAGTACAGTAATTGCCAAAGCGATTTTGGCCAGAATCGACACAGTGTGCGAGTTGTTTCCTCTTGGTGAAATCAAGTTCATCTCTTTCTTTCAACACAGAGAAGGCCTTTCGCCTATCCTTGCTACTCAACCAGCGAACCACATGGAATATTTTAAGGGTTTTGTGTTCACGCGCACGCCGTTATGTCTATGTCGTTTTAAAGTACATACAACAAATTGTATGCCACCGCCAATACTCAAAAGTCTGTAAATGTTTTAATTGGCGTAAGAAGTGTTCAGTTCGATTTTAAAGCTGACATTTTACTCAGGGTACCCGCTAATGTGTCGTTGTCCATATTAATATACTTAATCACCCAGTCCTTGAGTCCTCTTCAACTCACTCTTCTTCAAGTTTTATTGAAGTACGCATGCCGTCACTCTTTCTGGCAAAATTTCATGACCCTTTCGTTGTCGGCGAGCATCTCATACCATATTCGCTTTCATTCTTCTAAATAATACATACACACGAGTACAGTAAAGAGCATAACTGAGTGCATGACTTTTTGTTTAATTTACAATATTTTTGGAGTTCACGTTTTTTTGTAACTATTTTTTGATTTTGCTCATTCCTTAACCAAAACCACACAAACCAAACTTTCAAACTTCATACAAAGCTTACAACAATTTAATAATTTTCCATCTAAGTCCTCAGGTTTTTAATCTGAGGTTTTAGAAAAATTTCGAGTATGCACTGTATAGCTCACTGAATTTGGAATAACTAAGTGCAAGTTTAAGTTAAAAAAGAAAAAAAAAATGTTGTTGATGGCTTTTGCCTTTTTTTCATATAGCAAGTGAAATTTATGAAAAGGGTAAGACTCCGTCAGAAAATATGAGATTTGCAAGTGGTCTTTCGATTTCTTTGAAACTTTGGGAAATATTAGTTCTAGGTAAGATACATTCGAGCCTAAAAGGATTTTGAAAAATTTTCAAAATTGAGTCATCTACGCCATGTTGAAAATCGGGACCGTGTTTTTTTCAAAAATCAATATTTCTTGAACCGTTGGATGGATTTCAATGCAATTTACAGACAATATAGAAACAAATAAGTAGTTTAAATTAGTATTATGCTAAAAAAAAAATTTCGAAATTTTGACCAAAAAAAAGTCAAAAAAATTTTTTTAATCAATTTTTAGTTGATTTGGCCAGTTTTTTAGATTTTCTGTTATACACGTAACGATTCCTTATGATTTAACCTTTATTTTGAAAAAAAAAATTTTATGGTGTCTATAAGCAAATTGTTCAAACGGTTCTTTAGCCGCTTAAAACTTCCATTTATTTTAATACAAATTATAAATGTTTTCTTTCTGTGTTCGTAAATACTACTTTTTTTTTAAATTACTAAAGTCTATTTTTTCGACAGCTTGCCTCTGGAGGCAAGAAACATTTCTTCCTCATTTTCCGTTGGGCTTTGAAAGCTTTGCTGTAATAACTCCAAGAGTTTCTACTACAAAGTCCATCTCAAACTCATTAAATACTGCAGGAAATGGCTTCTCCGTTTTTTTTTGCAGACTATGTTCAATAAGTAAACGCTGATGTAGGTCTGTGAAAATGATTCATGGGCATCACAGTGGCTCTTTATGGTCACCAAGTCAAGTTAATCTTAATTTTATTTGCCCACAGCTTCAAAATATTTATATATCTATTTAAATAACTCAGCATTTCAGGGGTAAGCAAATTTTTAAGATTATCTAGAATCGCATAGTCTCTTAAATAATTCATGCTAATTATTTCTTATGACTATTTTATCGTCATTAGTCCATGCATAAATTATACGCGCAATATTTCCAAAATATTTGTATGACTTCTTTGCTTTTGGAATTTTGCGCGCAATTCGCTGCCTTCAATTTTTTTATGTCTTTACTCGCAGAGTAAACAAATCGTCAAATTATTTGCTTAATATGCAAATTTGCAATCTCTATTAGAGGAGACACGAATTGCTCGAGTAAATTCCAAAAATTTTAAAACATTTGCAAAATCTTCAGCAGCTTCCTTGGCAGTACTATTTCTTACTATTCACCAGCCGAAAAGAAGAGACCCTCTACTGATGTTTATATATGTATACACAAACATACACGTTTTTGCTCGTATTTATTTATGTATATATGTACGAGTATTAAATACACACATATGTTTTCATTCAACAACTTTTCGCTTTATGCAGCACCATCCTGCATATCATTGCTGGTGCTGCTGCCTCGGAAAATGTTATCTTTAGCGGCAAGGAGTTGAAAATTGTGTGCACGTATGGAAAATTCATCGTCTTCAACGAGTAGCTCAAGTGTAAAATGTTGTTGCAGAGACATGATTGCGTGTCTTCGTACACTTAGCGAAGTTTTTGAGTAGCAAAAAGGAATTTTATTTTATATGCATAGTTAACTTAAAACAATTTGTGCATATCGTTTTTGGGAGTTGTTACTTAATTTTTTAGAGAATGTGAGCTCAACTGACGTAAGAAAGGAAAGGACTTGAAGCGATTGTCAGTAAACCCATTCTAGGCTGTACTCTATAAAGTACAGAAAATTTGGATAGTCTTTAAAAAATTTAACGGATAAACTATTACCGATTTTTCGTAAGAAAGCATTCGTGAGTTTAATTAACAGCTCAAACCAATTTTTTTTACTTCCATTGTATTTACACTTTGCCATTTACGCTATGGCAAAGCAAATCCCAAGCACAAAAAGTGCAATGTTTTAAGTATATTACAAAAAATATCTTGTAAAAAAGTATACCGTATACAAACTTTTTTTTAATTTTTGTATGTATAACAAGTTAAAAAAAAAAATTTAAATATCTTTTTCCATTTTTTTATCCTAAAACAAATTCCTGAAAATACCCTACATTTTCCAGTTCTAGGCCACCGGTAGGTATTTTTGCGATATGAAATGTTTTTATCCACGTTTATCGCAAACGAGCTGAGGAGCTATAGAATGCACTTAACGTTCAACTTACAGTATCATAACCGATGAATAACGATTTCCTGTTTTAATGTATCTGTGTGTTTGCCGCAGCTTAGGTAAACTATTCTTTTGTGTTTCTTATATTCCGCCATGCAGTGTTGAACCTTTATTGATGCTCAGGTAAAAAATGTTTGAAGTATTTTTGATCAAAATGATCATAGCCACCTCTGGTGTGCCCTGGTGCGTTATTATTTGTGCTTTTTATGAATACCATATATATTTTTTAACTATGCAACATTTTTGCTCTATGCAGCTGATTTGAAAAATTTCAGCAGAATTATCTGCACCTCGAATATCTCTTATTACAGGGTGGGGCACTCGAAGGGTAACCAACTCAAGACCGTTCGCGCAGCTGATGCACGGGCATTAACTGCCTGTTAGTTGGCTAAATAATAGTCCAGAGTATTGTTTACAAGCGCGCAGAAGCAAACGTAATAGTGCGATTGCATTATATTTGGCTGGAAAATCTTTGTTCGTCAGCTCGAGCGCTTTAGAGTGAATAAATTATTTGATTATCGCACCATTACTCGTTACAACGATACTGCTAGCATCGCGAAACGTCATAGAGGTGGTCATCAAAAGACTGCAACGTCACGTGAAATGGTTCAAAAAGTGAAGAAGCCACTTGAGCGAAATCTCCGACGAAGTGCCTATCAAATGGCGAAAGAACTGAAAATATCTGAGCGTAGTATCCGCCGCAAACAGAAAAATGATCTCAAAGTCACCACCAGCTTTCTTACAAGATCCCGAAGGCGTATGATCTCACACCAAAGTAGCAACAGGTCAAACTTGAGGGAGCAAGGAGTTGCTTCGCTTGGCCGAAAGCGATCAATTTCCGGATATTGTGTTTTCTAAAAAGAAAATTTTTCGAATTGAGCAATTCATAAACTCCCAAATAGGGTTTATGTGACCGACCATTCATATGAGAATTTGAGTAATCGGTTGGCCACCAGGAGGCAGCACCCGTCACAGGTAATGATTTGGGCCGCTGAAACCGCAGATGGGCGTTCTCCAATCGTTTTCATCGAGCCTGGCGTCAAGATAAATGCGAAATATTATCGGGAAAGTATTGTGGAGGTTGCTTTGAAGCAGTGGGCAGACAAACATTTCGGTGGTAGACAGAACTCGGTACCGTCTCACAAAGCTCGAGCGAACCAAGAATGTCTAAAAAAAAACGTTCCGAGCTTCACAACGTCCACACAATGGCTCCCAAATTCACCAGACGCGAATCCGATGTATTATTCTCTTTGGAACATTGTAGAGAGCAAGGTCCGAACTAAAAGATTCACCAGTCTTGAGGCGCTGAAAAAAGTCATTGTCCGCGAATGGGCCAAAATAACTTCAAGTCACATTCAGGCAGTTTGCGATTCCAAAAATTTTGTGTTAATTGCATTGGTATCGTAAGGAAAAATGTAAGTAAAATATACTACTTCTTTTGAACAAAGAATAATTGAATGGGTTAATCTGTAGAATGCCACGTGGAAGGTATTCATCCATTCAAGAGCGTTGTTTGATTAAAGGGCTAAGCGAAAATGGCAAAAGTATTTATGAAATTGCTGTTAAAGTAAATCGGCATAGGAATACCATCAGCAACTTTCTTAAAAATCCAGAAACATATGATCAACTCAACCGAAGCGTCAGATCAACTAACAACGACAGCACTTGCAATCGATAAACTCGTCGTCTGGCTGCTCAAAGAGAAATGTCTTGCAAGAAAATCAAACACCATTTAAGTCTTAAGGTCATCGATAGACGAATACATCAAATTTTTGTTCGAGGACGAAACACTTAAATATTGTTTGCGCGAACCGGTACCAAGACTATTGGCACGCCACAGTAAGGCTCGTTTAGCAATTGCCGGAAAATATAAATTTTGTACTAACGAATTCCGAAACGTTGTATTTTCGGACGAAAAAAGGTCAACTTAGATGGTCCAGATGGTTGCCAGAAATATTGGCGGTACCTTAGGCAACCACGGCAAACGCGCCATAAGCAGAACCACGGTGGCTGGTCTTTGATGATTTGGGCCGCTTTCGGACATGGTGGAAAGTCTCCAATTTGTTTTATTCCGACAAGAATCAACTCAGAATTCTATGTTGAAATATAAGAGGATGCTCTCACTGAGTTTGCAGGAAACATATATTATATGGAGACAACTGGGCTTTCCAGCTAGACAACGCCCCAATCCATACGGCTCGTTTAACTAAGGCCTTCCTATCATAGTTTGAGACAATCAAAAACCTGAAAGGTGCTTTAGTGGAAGAGTGAGATAAGATAGGTCTTTCCACTCTTCACAACTTGACAGTCTCTAAGCCTAAGCGTATAAATGATGTTCTTTCTCAAAATGAAAAACATATTAATTATTAGAAAATCTAAAGTTTTAGAAACGTTGAAAAAAGTGTAAAGAAAGGCCAATGCACATATACTTATTTCGTATGAAGTTATAATATTTTAATTTATTTTTTAATTTAATAAGTTTAGTCAAGTTGAATTTTTGTTGTATAATTTTTTGTCCTATTTTTCGTAAATATATATTAAAATTATTGGGTGAACGTTTCTCCTGCTTCTTTATATTTTTTCATTTGAAAATACCCTTGCATATATACTTGTTTCTGTGAGGTATAAGATTTGGTCATACGAATTAAAATTGTGAAAGTAACGTTGTTTGCTACGCCATAGGAGACTTGACAGCTCATTTGCGTATCTTTATCCTCTTATTCAGACCGCAAAGAAGTAACACAAGTAGCAGCTAATTTTTGATTTTTCGTGTATGAAAAATAATCTCAGTTTTTGCCCTTCTGTAGTAAGTAAACCGTTGTCATTTCCCTTATTACTTCTGCAAATCAACTGAGTCCTTCAAAGAGCCAATTACTGGTTTCATTGAATATAATCCCTGTAAAGTGTAATTGTATATCTCCATATGTATGTATATATCCCCTATTACGAAACGACTTTGATTCGTGTGCAATTATTTTTTAGACAACGAGCGGTTTTTTTTTCAGCGTATCTTTGCGTTTTCCGTATGCTAAAGCAAATATCGCTAGCTGTCTTATTCGACAATTTGTAATAAAAATTTTAAAGCTTACTCGAAGCTGAATACTTGTGATATTTTTGTGAGTGCGCCAAGAGATGCTCCTCTGCCATTTCGCAAATCAGCAACTATTGTTTTTTGTAACAGCACAATAAGTGTAACACCAATTTTCGCATGAATGTGTCAACAGAAAAATATCAATTTATTTTAACACCTCCCCGGTGTGTATTGTCATCGTTCAATTTTTTTGTACTTGCATACCGAAATTCAATTTGGTATCTTTATTTTTCTCTGCTTCAAATAAAAATGGGATTTGCGCAGAAAAGTTTGTATTTTAACAGCTTGAACATTGCTAATGCAAGAATGCGCCCCTCTTTGAGAACAAATGGAATAAATAAACCTGCATATGGCATAGTGCTCCATATAATTACGCGTATAAATCATACATAAATGTCATTGTGACTCATTCAGTGGAAAATAAACGAAATTAGAAGCTCAGAGCATTTGCTTTGAATGGTAGGTAATACTCGTAGGTTGAGGCTGAGTAAAAAATATATAAAGGGGTTTTTAAAAAACGCGCTTATATGTTGTTTTAAAATAAAACAGGTGAAGATTTAGATTCTTTTAAGTACTGAAAATGATATCATTTAAATATTTGAATGTCCATCATGACGACATCTACAGATAACATCCGCCAAACAGTCGATTCATGAAAGCCTGATTGTCGAGAACGTTGAGAATTCGATGTTGATGATTGAGTATTGTTCAGCAATACTTTGCGTGGCAACAGTAATACTATCAACAGAACGTCCAGATTTTGGTCTGCCCGTCTTTTTCCTGACCTCAAGAGAACCAGTTTCTTCAAATTTTTTCATCAACCTTTGAATTGCTGACTCATTTGGATGTATATATCTTCTAAAAAATGAAGAGTTTTTCGATATACTGTTTTTAAAAATCGACCATTTTCAAAACAAGTTTTAATAACTTTAACGCGTTGTTCGTTTGTGTAAAATCGAAAATTGTTTTTACAATTTAAAACAAAAAAAGTGCCGTCTAGAATCATTCACTAGTGACATCTAAGCGTCACTTTTCGAAGAACCTTTCTATATATTCTGTGAAATTTTCGTTTTTTGTCACTGTTGTCGAAATATGGAACTACCTAACGATTTTCATAAAACACCTTCTGAATGCTGGACGTATTAAGTTTGAAGTGTTTAAATGCATGGTGACGAACAATTAATCAACCTATCGGAAGGTTTATAATTTTTGCAAATGGCGTCGTACGTAAATTATATTTGGAACTAGAGAACTAGACAGCCGCAGTATACAAACGGACAAGCAGTGGAGCGCATAAAGGTCCAAATAAGGAATTCCATCACTCAATTTTTTTTTTTTTGTTTTTATTAAAAAAGTTATTCAAAAACAAAACTAAATAACTATAAATATAAATTAATAAATTAAATAAACACATAATTAAATTTATGCTTACCAGTATTTATTATATATATCTAAACTTTTAGTTATCAATTTCATGCCATTCGCTTTCCATAGTACTAGCTATGTATGTATGTATTGTATGTATGTATTAGTTAACTTTAAGCCACATAAATACTTTGTTAATTATTGCTTTATATATAGGTATTCTCCTCATCTTCTTCTTGATTGGCGCGATTACCACTTAAGCGATTTTTGCCGAGTTTAACAAAGCACCCCAGTCATTTCTTTCTCGTGCTAACCGCCGCCAGTGTGAAACTCCAAGTAAATCCAAGTCCTTCTCTACCTGATCTTTCCAACGCAGAAGATGTTTCAATTCAAGCTTAGAATTTGTTTTCGCTATCGATGGACCTTGTTCACCTGGCAGGCTCTAACATTTTCGACGCAATGGATCCATTTTTCATCGCCAGGGACTATGCGTTGCAGAAAATCTTTTCTTTTCTGTCTTTCAAGATCATACATCTCATACTTCACCAAACGTTTCTCTATATCCCTCTCCTTCAGTTGATGTGCCACCCATTTACCTGCTTTTTGGACCATTCCCATCGCGTGCAAACGTTTACCGACGGTTGATCTGTCAACATCCAATTCTTTAGACATATCATCAAGGGTTCGACACGTGTCTTCATCCAATAAATGCTGTAGTTGAGTATCTTCGAGTTTTTTCGGTGTCCCTTCGCGATCTTTATCACTCACGCACTCACGTCGAAATTGCCACTTTGGAAGCGTCGAAACCTGAAACCACTCTTTACAAATTGTATTTGATGGAGCGTGATTAGCGTAAATATTGATCAATATACCACACGTTTCAGCTGTACTTTTCTTTAAAATGTAATAACGAAGAATGACTTCGGAACGAACGTAGACAACTACTGCCATTGAGACCTCACATATACACCTTCAACTCACCAGTATATTACTAGAGCGAACACAAAAATAGTATTAGCAACGACACTTCTTTTACGAGGGCGGAAACTTTTTCTCGTACCAATATTAATCAACAATGTAAGCACAAATCATCTTAATTTCATTTAAAAAGTTTGTAGAACTAATTTGAACATAGTGGTTGGCAATACTAACGAAAAGTTGGAATAACTCATATCATTTCCGTGACGGGAATTCCGTTCACGACGGGAGTTCTTACATAAAACAAAGAAAACAGTTAGTCAGAAAAGCTTTTTATTTCATGTACTTCATGAAGATAGAAACAAAAGAAAGAAAATTTGTTATACTGAATACTACAAATAAATCAATTTTCGGAAAAATTGTAGATAATGACCAAACTACTTAGATTACTTGGCACGGAATCTCTTAGAAGTGGATTTCTCCCGAAATTTTGAAAGATTTTAACATTTGTCGTTGTTTGATTTTTTTATATAATTCTGTATTTACACATTGTTCGCTTGCTTAAACAATTCTAGTTACATATTAATCGACTGTGTCCATTAGTCCAAAAAAATTGCATAATTTGTTACTCTTTTCATAGTAGAAGGATTATAGTCTTTCCGAACTGCAAATTTTCAAAATTCATAATCTGAAGTATTTGCCGCATAGTTTTTGTGGTTTTTGTAACACAAAACTTACTCATGTAATTATTTAGTTAAAATATAGTAAGTGCACTTATGTATTAGTTGCGGAAAGAATCTCAATTTTGCAGATATTATTTTGCAGAGACGCAGAACTCGCACAAATAGAACAAAGTGTGGGAGGCAATGCAGCAAAATAACATTTCTAAGCGGATTTTCAAGCTCTGCCGCAGGCAGGTTAGGATGAGTAAGGGATGAGAGCAATTCCAAGTGGTGTCTTTGCTAGTTGTCTCTGCTGCCATCGCTGTTATTTGATAATACTCGTGTAGCACTTCGGTTCACTTTACCAGCAGACTGAAGCGGCAACTCAGGCGGCTAGCAGTTTTTACTACTTTTTACGCATAACATTTTTAATGCTCATCTTTTATGCTTCTGTCCTGTGATAAAGCTGCAAACATGTTTTTATTATTTAACTGGTGAATTGGTACGCTAGTTGGTTGTTGGCAAGTGTTGGTGAGTGCCTGAGTATAATCTATTTGACTTGGGAGCTTAAATATTAAATTTAATTTTCATTCGTTTGCCAAAATTTCCACCAAGGATGATTTTATAAGACGAAAGAGTTACAAATTTTTCATTTTCCTTTAAGTTATAGAAAACTGGCTTTGATCAGCGTAATGAAATATCAACGGACTCAATTGTGGATGAGCCAAAAATTATGCGCTCCGAATTAAATTTTTTTGTAAAATGTTTGTGAACTTCTGTTTTAAATGAGTTTAGGGGAATATGCCGCTTTATAGACTTTTAAAATTTTAAATCTAAAAATATTGGCCTTTCATATACAGTATTCTGAATTCATGAGTTTGTAAACAACTCAGAGTTATATACTCAATATATTTCTTGTATGTATACACATACTAGCAAACCCGGCAGACGTTGTCCTGCACCATCCGATTTCTATGTGGATAATTTTGTATCTCGTTTCCCTATTGTCGTATATACCTGAAATACGTAGGACGTAGAGGGATATCTTGCATGTAGATCCGTTTGATTTGATGTCGAATTTTATATAGGATTGTGATTATTCAATACAAGAGAAAAAAGGGAGTTTTGGTTTCGTTATTTTTGTTTTTATCGTCAGTCAGGGTGATGGATAATATTGGATGGTGTTAATAGATCACAATTCCCTTGGTGAAAGTGTTGATTACCTGTAATGGGATTTATCATCTTGCTTGAGAAACCTCAGCCATCTTCACCTTGCCAAAATATAATGGGATATTGCAGTGTGTCATATGAGCGGTGTGTTTCCTTTATACGTTGTAATTGATCATTCCGACGATGTAAAACAATATCACGGGATTCCAAGTTTTCTCCAACTACAACGATGGCGACTTCATCAATAGTTGGAGCATTAAAATGTCTTACATGTTGGCCAACAGGTGTTCTGATTACAATTTTGAGATTATCAGATCCAGTGCAGTTTTAAACACCATAATCAATTGATTGTTCTCATGAAAACAAGTTTGTGATTGTTCTACAATATACCTCTTTAGTGAATTATTATGTGAACAACGCATATCAATTTCTTGTGCATGAAATTTTCCCGAACTACGTTTGTTGCCCCAAATGACGTCATTTGAAAGCAATTGTTATATTGTTGGATATTTGACCAAAAGTGTACGCAATCTGGTCCTATTCCTGAAACCAATGAGTACAATGGCTCTGGTGGTAGAACCAATGGTATCAATTTCACTTTCCTATTTGCGCAACGCAATCCATTGGCTTCATTTTTGTAATTCAATGCCTTACAATGAGAGCAAACCAAGTTCATAGATCCAATAGTAACACATTGGTAGTTACTGGAGTCAATTGACAAATCTTAATTGAAAGCAGCTCGATTCAAATTTGCACGATTATTAGTTGAATCTATCGCTCTAGCTTCCCTCTTTCGTGATATACGAATTCTTTCACGCTCATTTCGGTCGTCACGTTCTTGTGCAGTATGATTAAATAGGTAATTACTTTGGTTTGTAGCATTTCGGGTTCTTCTACTTCGTCTTATAGGAGGCATATCTAATATATTTACATAAATTATGTCACATGCAATAATTATTAATCACAGGTATTAAAACACTTTGCACAAAACACGACATGAAACAATCAAAATTAATTATTAAAGATAATAACGCGGTTTGTTTGACAGATGCAACGACGTGAAAACTGATGTAATTTATGTCGCGTTTTGAAACTAAAACAAAAGAAAGAATATTGCCAGGCCAATCAAATCTATAGCTCTTACATTTTTTGCCTTTTCAATTTGGTCGGTTTCACGATATTATCACTTTTGTGTGAACGCATTAGATCCTCCAACGCGAGCACGCACACACATACATTTGATTGAATTTGAACTTTGTGCAGCGACAATAAATCTCTTCGACGTTAGGAACACACCTACATTGTTTAGACAACAAAGAGTGCTTGTAATTTAATATGAACTTTATTGAATAGCAATAAAGTTCAAATTGATTCTACATTTAGTTAGAAAATATTTGCATGGGAAACAGAGAAGGGCTGTTTTAGGAGTTTCCCGGAAGTCATTCGAGTTTTTCTCGCCGTAAAAACCATCCTTGGACTTTAAGGAACATTTTAAAAAAAGGATTGTTAAGATTGGTCCATGCGTTGTTGAGTTACCAACACATTTTGCGATTCATTTTTATATTATAGATTTTTAAAAAATGCGTTAGTTTGGGCAAAGGAGTTTATTTATTCAAAAGAATAAAATTCCCATGGGGATTAATATTAGTAATTTAAAAAGTTTTATATATGACCAGTAACTTAAAAAAAATGCTTCAAGTTATCAACCTTGGAAAACTCAGGAATTGTTTTTCTGTATACACCCCAGACTTCCAGAAAAATTTGGTTTCACCAATTCCCATCTGACCACCGAACAGTTTTATTTGTAATTATAAGCGATTAAAATGGAACGATAATTAGAATTAAGTTCGAGAGAAAATTCAATGATTCTCTTACCAATGAAGCAGCTAATAGTCATTTCCACATTCCCACGTTCTTAGCACAAATTATTTTGTTGCTTTATTACTTTGTTTTCTCCTCAACCGATTTATTATTTTTTAATATGCTAAATCATTTATGGCTTTCGGTTTGACATTTTTTTTTTTGCCCAGTTCATTTTAAATATTCCATTTAACTGTACTTTTTTAGTCTTTTGTTTTATGTTGAGCATTTTATTTTGCATTTTTATATACAAAGATTTATTTCATTTAATTGAGTGCTAGCATTTTAACTGCAATTTTCATGTGAAATATTTACGAATGGCCATGGGCGGATAGATAGTTTTTTGTCAGTCAGGGTATTGTGTGTGTGTATAAGCAGTGTAATGTAAAAGCATATTTTACGAGCTAACAAAGGACTGTATTAAGGGGTAACACCACTGTACACGCGTAAAATAAACACGATTTTTAAAGAATTTTTTTGTATAGAAGGAAAGGGGAAACAATCACATTGATTTGGGAAGTTTTTACTTATATACTAAAATACAAAAGTACAAAGTTTGATCGAAAAACTTTACAAAATGGCGGCATTGGAGACATTTTTGTAATGTGGTTTCTCTTGAAGGAGCTCCGCGGCGCGCAGCACAGAGGGTGCAAATTTTAATCTGGAACAAAGAAACATTTTTTTTCTTAATCTAGATAAGAATAGCTAGAGAAACACGTAGGGGATTTAAAAAATATTTATTTTTGTGGAATTAGCAAGCATTTGAAGGAAAAAACTCTATTTTGGACTAAAAAAACGGCACTTAAATAATTATAACAATCGTTTAAATTAATCTATCGAAAGTCCCCTACGCTCTTCTCTTAAGAAGGTTATTATACAGACGTAGGGAAAAACCTGATTAAAAATATTTAAAATTGTTTGAGTTATGCTGCGTGCCAATTTCAGAAAACGTGTTTTGAGAAAAACGCGTTTAAAGTTTGGAAATTTGGAGAAGTCGTTAGGTAGCAGTCACTAACGCTTGGTTAAAAGCTTAAAATATTTATGAAATAAACTTCGGTAACGTATAAAACGTTTTGTTCTGTATTTTAAAAGGTTCAAAGAATTTTTTAAGCTTATAAAAAGAAAATCAATTTTTTGAAATTTCTACAGTGGTGTTACCCCTTAAAAATGTGTATGTATGTGTGTGAATATATATGTGTAGGTGTATACGAAGTGTAGTATCAAAAAGTTATAAACGCTTTAGTTTTACCATTTTATGCTGGTGAGATCCATATCAACTCATCATACAACTTTTTAATCTTTAATGACTTAGTGGAATTCGGTTAATATTTTGTGATCTTGCACTATTAAATGTTTTATAGAAAAAAATAGAGGTGATACAAGACTTAAACTTTTTGGTACTCATTTTTGTAAAACCGTATAACTTTTCCTCTAATCATTCGATTAAAATTTTCAGTATAAGAAATGACTTCAAAAAATTTCAAAAAATTACAATACGAGTATAACAAAAAAATTGAATATTTATGAGAAGTTTAAAACACCAAATCAAAATTTTGAAAGAATAGTACCCATTTTTATTCAAACTTTTTGTACCCATTTTTATTCAAACTCATACCTAAATGTCTTGGAAATTTCATCGTAGAAGAGACTAAATCCTTAAACGGAAACGCAATTAGCGAGTCGTATACAGGGTTAAAGGGAAAGTCCTGCTAAATACTTACTATTATTTGGGTAATTTCTGATTCATTTGGTTGTGTGACATGGAGTTAAAAACTTAATAATTTTCAAGATATACGATTTTAAAGATTGTTTCAAAAACATTTTCTTTTTCTGGTTGAACGGCAATGTTTTGTTATGTTGGACCACTTGCCGAGTCTGTTAAATTACGTTAAATTTAGATTCTTCTTGATGCCTCATTGAATAGCGAACAAGAATACAAAATAATTTTTTGCAGAATAGTTTCCACCCAAAGTTTTCCTCAATGATGTGAAGCAGCAAATACTTAGTAAAAAATTGTACATCGAAAATATACCTATATATACTTATTTACTTATTTAATAACTCTACAACACACTGCGATTGTTGTTTTTAAAGATGTCATCTTATGATAACATGAGTCTGTCACCGTTCTCAACTTGCGTAACTTAGGAATCCAGTCCAAATTTCTTAAGGCTGTAGTAACCATTTATGTCTCCCATTTCGCGGGTTTCTCTCAAATTTATTCAGTAACATTTAAGTAAATAATTGCACTATGTTTGAATCTATGTGCACATTTGCATATTATATTTCCAATTAATGCAAAGAACAAATCAACGTAACCACCGCTGGAGTGTCCACTGTCTCATTTGGTTGGACTCGCTCTATGATGCCTTTAAATGGCACAACTCTTTCTCAAACCTGCCATGTGGGTTTGCTCAACTACACATGCTTCCCTGTTCTAAAATAGTATGATTTTTTTTATTAATTTATGTTTTTCTTTACATACCTACATAATGCATTTGTAACACATGGGCTGAAAAGTCTCGGGCCTAACACATAGATGGCACTCGTTTTATTGCATTCACCTCTTTCTCAGTTAGTAATAAGATTAAAAAGACAGCTGCTTAAAATTTATGAAATTATATACATTAGTTCGGAGTTGTTCTACTAAGAGTGATGCTACTTTGCTTATTTTCAAAACAATGGATCAGAAACCATTTCGTGTGTTAATTTTACAAGGGGTCTTGGTGAGAAAATATACCCTTCAAGCAAAGCAATGGCTTCAAAAGTGTTAATGGAACTCCGCTCTATCAGAAACAACAATAAAATAATGGTTTGCTGACTTCAAACGTGGCCGCAGAAACACCGATGGTGCACAACGAAGTGGACGTCCAATTTTGGCAGTAACACCAGAAAACATAAAAAAAAATCCATAAAATCATTTTCAATGATCGGAAAGTGAAGTTGCGTGAGTAAGCTGATATCGTAAAGATATCAAAATAACGTATTGGCTTTATATTGCATGAGCAATTGACTATGAGAAAGCTCTGTTCAAAGTGAGTGCGCCTTTGCTCACTATTGACATAAAACAAGAATATGTGAATTGAACTTCGAATTACTCCTATAGCCACCATATTCGCCAGATTTGGCTTCCAGCGACTACTGGCTGTTCGCAGAACATACTCGCCGGTAAGAAATGGATGAATTCGAGAAAAGAATGAATGGGTTGTCGCTGAAGCTGATGCCAATTTTGAGGCAAAAGATAAAGCGTTCTATTAATCGTGGTGTTGAAATGTTAGAGCGGCTCTTGAATGATTTCGTTGATCTTGATGGAAATTATGTTGATGAATAAAACTATTTTTGAACGAAAAAAAGTGTTTTCTTTGTTAGACCAGGGGCTTTTCAGTCCATGTATTATGTATGATATAAACTTACCAGTACCCTCAACTTCTTTAGCTATGTACCGTATTTCGGGGCATGTTCCTGTCTTCAAAACAGGCCGCTTTCGTGACGTTTACATAGAGAAAGTTATATTGGCGTTCCGCACCAATCAGTTTCTCATCAAAATCACAAATTCTTCTAAATACTTTAAACTTTCCTTTCAAAACTATTTACTTTTCATTAAATTTTTGTCAACTTGGCATAATAAGTCGGTATAAAGTAAAATTAACAAATCTTTACGAACCACTGCCTTTATGATAACAAAATATAACCATTGGGTTCACCTGCAATAGGTAGTTAAGTGACAGTTCACTCGGCTGCTTTTTGTTATTTTCCTTCTATTATAACCATCGAGATGAAGAAACTCGAAAATATTTAATGTTTGATTACAAAAATGTGTGTTGCATGTGACGTAAGTTAGAGTTTTCGATGTCATCTGGAAATAAATTTTGCGTGAAAAATGGCTTCGGATAGAATTAGTTACTAAAAATGATTTTTTTTATAAAAGTGAAGAAATGTAACTTCTACCATCCTAGTTTTACTTCTGTTCATACCTACTTATATGCACGTATAGATTAGGTTAGGTTATGGTGGTATTCGGTCTACACGACCAACTCACCTAGACCTTACAGGTCCGTTGTGATACTACTGTGGTACGACGTCATGGGGTTCCCCATTTACCTTCCTTCGTGGAACCATTTTGTGGCTCTTATGAAGCGTAGAATTGATCCCAACCCCACGCCAGGCAGCTCAGTAAGAGATTTGAAAAAGTATTTACCGAGATAACCTGCTCTGATTTTAACCAAGGCTGGACAATTGCAAAGGAAGTGCTCAACTGCTTCTTCCTCTTCCTCATCTCTACAACTTCTGCAATATTCATGGGAGAAAACTTCTAGTCTTGAGGAATGCCTGCCAAATAGCCAATGACCGGTTAAACAAGCCACGACCTTCGAGATATTGTCTTTTGAGAGACTAAGCAATTCCTTCGTCCTTTTCTTGTTTATTTGCGGCTATAGTAGCCCAGCTGTTACACATGTACCTTCATCTCTCCATGACCTATTGGCCTCTTCGATAATCTTGTTTTTTATTATTAGTTTACTTGGGGTTATGGGTATTTTTATCGCTGAGCAGTTGAAGAGCAGTACCTTTTCTGGCTAGCTCATCAGCTTTACAGTTTCCCTCAATATCTCTGTGCTCCGGAACCCAAATGAGGCTGACCTTGAATACGACACTAATATTCTTTAGGTACTTAACATTTTCTTTCAAAGGAATCTCTACACCCTTAAAACTTAACGGGAAGATTATAGGAAGCCTATGTTTCTTTGTAAAGAGGATTATTTTGCGGGGTTTATACCGAGTCCCCTGCTCTCAGTCCAGCTTCTAAGTGTGGCCATGTTAGAGCGCAGAATGTCCATAAGGGTGTTAGGATATTTGCCTTTAACGGCAATTGCTAAGTCATCTGCGTAAAAGCAATAGTGAGTTGCAGTATACACGTATAAGGTGGCGCAAAATTTATCATCAAATTTTGTGTTTGAATAACTTTTTTACTAAACAAGAAAATATATTTTGTGTAATGGAAATATTTATTTTGACCTTTATCGGACCCACTGCTTGTCTTTTTGTTTAGTGCATCTGTCTAGCTCATAAGTGTCAAATATGATTGACGTACGACGTCATTTGAAAAAATTATAAATCTTCCGGTAGGCCGACTAATTTTGCGCCATTTTGTATATTGGGCTATAAAAAGGTAAATTAGATGACAATAAAAGAATCGAATATCCCTAATCATTCGGGCATATTTAATGTAATATATGTAGAAGAGCAAGACAAGAAAACAACGTAATAAATAATTAAACACATTTCATTATTTTGCAGCGCCATTGCACAAACGCTTTAAGTATTCACATCGAGCTGTATTGTTATTTTTATTTCCATTTTTGTTTTTATTATTTTTGTTTTCATTTTATTGTTGTTCTTGCTTTACATATTTTATGTTTTTTTTTTCTCTTTTTAATTCATTTTTGGTTGAATTGCTTTGACATTTTCATTACTGCCTATTCATTGTTCTCAAATGGTTCATGTTTTTGCAGGAGTTGCTTTTTTGACAATTTTCATGCCCTGCTGCTTATGCATGTATACATATAGGTAGATGTATGTGTAGATGTATCGGGGAGATAAAATGATCATTAACTTATAACTTGTTGTGGGCAGTTTTTTATTTAATTTTACCATAGCGGCATCGAATACAGCAAATAGAAAAGATGTTTACGGTAGTTACCAGCATTCACAAATTGATTTGCGTAACAGAAAACTTTCGTAAAAAAAGTACAAGACTATCCGAGAGTACTAGTACACTGAGATATTATAACTTCACTCACTTCAATAATTCGCAATATATTTTATGATCTTTTTCTCATAATTTCTTAAATTTAAATGAACATTAATTAACAATATATAATAAATTAACAACATCAAATAATGCGTGGAAAAAATTAAATGACTTAAAATCCTTAGAAACACTGCTTGATAAAGTTGTTAAAGAACAGCTTCAACAGTATATGGAAAAAATAACTTATTCTCGGAATTCCAATCTGGTTTCAGAAGGAAATATTCGTGCGAAACTACTTGCGAGACTACTTAATAAACGAGTGGAAAGTATTCAAAGGAAAACTAAAATTGTGACTTAAAAAAGATTTTCAAATAGAAGGGGAAATACTGTCAGAGAAACTAAGAATGTATGGAATAAGTAATAATGAGCTAAAATGATTCAATTCCCAATGAAAGGTCTGCTCTTTACCAAAGTAAATGGATGAGTCTCTAAATTTGGAAAATTAGAAATGAGTGTCCCACAAGGGGCCATCCTAAGTCTTCTACTATATATTATTCGTGATATTGAAAAGGTTTCAAAACATTAAAAAGGGTATTTCGAAAGACACACCTAGTTGTTTTAGGTGCGTTTTTGAAATTACTCGAGACTTTTATTCTCCCCAGGTGCGGTAGTTCTGTTTGTTGACAAATCCATTTGGCATGCAATGAACCTTATCACTAAATATGATTTTGCGTTAAAAACGATCACTAATTCACGAAATTTGTGTGATGATCCGTTGGCTTCAATTCTTGTGTTAATTGAATTTTGTAAGGATGCAAATGCAAATCCTGATCAATTCATGAATGTCTACTTTTTGAGAGCACGGAGGTGCGGAATTGATGTTTGAAGGTGGTTCAGCAACCCTTTGCACTACAACAGCATTATTCTCAACACAGCGACCAGTTTTTGTTCTGATATTGGTCTGCCAGTCCTTTTTCTATCCTCGACAGAACCAGTTTCTTGAAATTTTCTCACCAACCTGTAAATTGTCGATTCATTCGGACGATTGTTTGCACTGTTGACATCGAGTCATCAGTTTTGGAAGACCCTTTAGAATGGTAATATGCACAGATGAAACCCAGAAGGAAAAAAAAAGAAATTGTCTGCGAAAGCAAACTCAAATATGATATCGAACAAATAAATTAAGGGGACAGATACCTGTAAGTGGCCATATTTTCCCTGATTTTCATTCAAATTATTTAAAAAGAAGAAGTTAATATATTTTTTTCAAAATTGGCATACAGTTTATTTATATATTAATATAATATACATTTTTTTTATTTTAATCATTTGAAATTACGGATGTACGCTCAATTCTTCCAGGAAGGTCGCAACGGGGCTTCTCAATCGGCGGGCGTTGTAGCATCGGCGTCAGTGACCTAAATACAAAAAACGAAAAATATTTTTGTTTATTAATGTCAATTTCTATATGAATTAAAAAAAATGAAAAAAAAATTCGCGGAATAAAAGGTTTAAAAAAAAAATTAATTTTGGGGTGAATTTGCCTACTACTTTTGCTTAAAAAAATTATTTTTTCGAAATGTTTTCGAATGCTTCTAAATTCACATAGAAAGTAATATGATAGAAAAGACGCCAATTCGAAAAATATAGATTTGAGAAAAACGCGTCTAAAGTCGGCAATGTAATTATACCTCTCCCAGCATTTTATGAAAAAAAAATTTCAAAATTTTTCAGGTATCTGTCCCCTTAATGCTCAAAGATAATAAACTAAATTTAAACGAAAAGAAAACAAAAATTTTAGAAAACATATAAAAAGTCCAATTTAATTACTTATAAATGAGTTGTTGTTGAGAAAATCACAAATGGTGATGGACCCACTTAACTAATGGATTAAGTAATTTGAACAATTTCAGAATAAAATTTGAGGTACTACAGCGCCTCAAACTCGATCTTTTATTAAGGATTTCAGCTATTTAATACCCTACCAATATAAAGAAAAAATATAAATACAAGTTTAGATGCCAAGGAGTACTTAATTAGATATAGAAATCATAGAGAAAAAATGTTTATCTTTAATTAGCTGCTTATTCCAGCTTATCCGAGTGGACATACACAAAAGCAGCATTTAAAAACAAAAATGTTTCAATGGTAATAGAGAATAATTGATACACTTTATTTATGCTGATATTAAAAATTTCAAAATTTTATACAAAAACACAGTACTCTAAAAATGATATAAAAACAGGCTGAGTCATTTCTGAGTTTTTGCGATTATAGAATCAATTTTAGAATTTTTAAGCACATTTTGATTATAAACATGCAGCGCCACATATAAAAAATGCGTTGAGTTTTGATAATTTATTTTGTTGATAATATTAGCTAATTAACGTACAAATTTTCGAATTTTATTTAACAAGGTATAGTGATACTGTGAAATTGGAGTACGATCTGTCGTACGTATTCTCCTATCGTTTCGCTTACACACATAGGTGTACCTATATATAGTTCATAAATTATATAATAATCCAATTTTTAATATATTTTTTTTAAGTGATCCCAAGCGTACATCTGAATGCACCTGGATCTCGTTTTCATCTGTGTTGAGTCGCAAATTGATAGCGACTTATATCAGTTTACTATTTCGAGATTTTTATCTGGTGCAGTTGCATTGTTGCTTTCAGAGCTTTTATACAGTCAAAAATTCCATCTTCTTTTTCTTAATATAGATATACTTATATAGGAATACACACAGAAAATTTAATATTGTTTCGGTGAATATTTTCGAAGTTACAAGTAAATATGAAAAGGCGTTTCAGAGTGCTTTTCAAGCTTTAAACGCGTTTTTCTCAAAATAGTGATTTCAAAGTCGGTGACCATCTTTACTCGAAAACGGTTAAACCGATTAGTCTAAAATTTTAACACGAGCTTCTTAAATATATTTTTTAGTAATTAATAGAAGAATTTTTCTCAACGATAAACATATTTTTTTATAAACAATTTAAGGCCGACATTTTGGTCAAAAATTAATTTTTTTTTTTTTTTAAACCGCCATTTTGTCAAAAAAATTTATTTTGCTTATTCCTTCGATTAATTACTAGATTTAACACTACGAAATCGTTTGGTTTTTCAACAGCAAGTTAAGGCACATAAGTATGCAAGAAAAGCTGATTTCGTACTACTTCCATAGACCTATAGGAGATTAGGCGTGCCCCCTGATTTCTCCAAACTCAAAATCAGAGCAGAATTCTCATCAAAGAAACGTTTGCAGGGTGGACACTTGTCAGTATGTGCAGCTACATTTTCAAACTATTGCTACTGAGTTCATTGCCGATCACGCTCATATCGGGAGATACGCAAAACGGCTATGCGTCCCTAACAATAACTTTTACAGAAGCTGCTATGCTGAAGAAGATCCTGAAACGGTAAAGTATTCACTGTGTAACTGCCCTGCATTATGAGAGAAGAGAGAAACATTTCTGGAGGCAGAATTTTTAAGTAAACTGAGTACAATGACAGAATTGAAGATGCGGAAGCTAATACCTTCGTTGATTTAGTAAACTAATGTCATAAAAAGCAAGGCTTTTGAATCTAATACATGTTTATGTAGGCCGTTAAATTTATCAGCCACCTCAACCTAAACTTTTCTAAATCAATTTACAGAATTGGCTTGGCTTCACGGATTTAAACACTTTCGAGAAATTAGAAAATAAAAAGAAATAAGAATATTGCACAAAATCGAAAACACGTACAGAGGTGGATTTACTCAAAGCGGTGTAACTTTTGCAAATGTCACGCAATGTCGATGAAATGATGGTAGGAATGGTAATCACAGATGTGGGCACCTAACAAATAAAAAACAAACAGAATTCAAATCAGTTGACTTAGAGTGCCACCTGGCGGTTGTTCCGGGAACTTTTTTATCAAGGTGGTATATTTTCGTATCACAAACGATATGTCACCAGCGTCATTGTAAAATTAGAATGATAGAACACAAGACTGCGTACAAACCAGGGTTGGGCCTGTAAACTGTTTACATTGTTTACAGCAATTGTTTACATGTAAACAATGTAATTGTTTACAAGCTAATTGTTTACGTAAACAATTCATTTTTTTTTTTTTGCTTTTTTTTATGAGTCAGAAACAATCTACTACTAATTAAGCATTTTCACTATTTTCCAAACAGTTTTCCAAGCTTGTAATAAAAATAATAAAAAAATACGCTTTAATATTTAGTATTTTAATATTTTTCTTAATTTTCACTGTCCGATTCTTCATTGATTTGGTCAATTTTCATTTGATAATAAATAAAAAGTAGCTTTTTGGACCTTGCAAACGAGAGTCTGTTCCTCAAATCTGAATGAATAAAATTCCAATTCGACAATAAGCGTTCAATTTGCGCTGAAGAGGTGGGTATATTGATTAATTTCAAAGCTGTTTCTGCCAGATGTGGTTATTTTATCGATGCCATTCTCCAATATAAACAGGCATCTTCGCTCAAGTTTTTTGACTGTAATACGCCGAAGTAGGATCTTCTGTTCAGAAATAGGTCAAGCTGCTGCAAAGCTTCTCCACTCATAGTATTAAAAAGGAAATCCGTTACTTTTACAGTTTTATCAGGATCTAACTTGTTGCGATCATGATATGGATACAAATAACAAGCTGCTAGAGAGTAGACATTAAGCGCTTGCTCAATACGTCGTTCGTATATAGTTCTAGACATATGCTGGTAAACGTTTACAATTGTTTACATTATTTACAATTGTTTACAATTGTTTACAATGTAAGTGTTTACAATGTAAGTGTAAACAATCCAAAAAATTTTGTAAACGCCCAACTATGGTACAAACAAAAGCAGGGGAAGAATAACCGAAAGTGAGCGAAAAGCCAAGAATGTAGAATAAACCAAGCACACATACATTTGCATTTGAATATAAAATTTTCTTTATTTTAGGTATAAGATCTAATTTGCTGAATGTCTTATAGTAGATAGATTGCAAATAAAGTAAGTTATAAAAAAAAAAAAAAAAATTTAGGTACTACGCCACTAAATTATAAAATTCTCCATTCTAAATTATAAAATTAAGTATTGAATTTCCTCACCTAAAATGCATTTTTCAGGAATTTTTGGGTCGTTTTCCACTTTAACTTCTAATACAAAAAGTTTTTTAGTCATATCGGAAGCAAATAAAAAACAAAGTAGTATCTTTTTTTAATTATTCATTATGCGAACACATCATAAACTTTGTAAATTACTAAGAATTTTCTTTTATAAGTCTTCATTTATGCACTCTATACTGACTAGTTTTGTAAGCGGATACCTTTTCTCATGATGCAAATAGTCCTTTATATACTTGTTTTAATTAAAATTTGCTCAAGTATACTTCTCTCCACATGTCTAAATATACAAAAGGGTGCGTATGATAGTAATATTACCTTAAAGTTTCAACCACCCACTTTCCTTCAGCTAACTAAGTTTGCATTTCACCCTTAACTCCTCAATGATTTAAAAGTTAGCACGAAACTTTCAATTCCCTCAGCAACCGGCAAACGTTTTCAAAAGAAAATGCTCCTGCATATTTTTATTAGTACAAACAGATAACACATATCTTCATAAATACACGCATATAAATATGGTACTTACATCGGGCACAAGTGAAAAGAAAAGTTCAACATTTACCAATGATAAATTACAATGTCTCTTCTGGTTCTGCTACGACAATATTTATGACAATTTGCTGTATGACTTGCAGCTCTACCGACACCTGCATTGACTTCACGTGGCTCTACTATCGGCAGTTGAAATATGGTATGCTTCTTGTACCAGTAGATATTACCAAAAAAAAAAAAAATTTCCTATTCCGAGTGCATTACAAATTTTTTGAGTATTTTTATTTCTTATTTACGAGTAAATTTTGATTTATTTAATTATATTTCAGTAAAACACAATTCAGAGAAAAACTAAAAAAAATTTGGTCATTAAAGTGACTTAAGAATTCGAAGAAATTATATATTTTTGACTCAGTTCTAATGTCCAAGGTGCGCCATCTTTAGGGTCGGTATGAAATCATTAAATAACGTTGAGAAAAAAATCAACTGATTTGTATAAGTGAGGTATTTTTAATTGGATTGGTTATTTACTATTTACTAAAACTATTTTTTGAATATAATATCAATGAAGCAATTTTTATTAGCAATCACAAACTGCGATCTTTTTTCTGCGTTTGTCAGCACCTTGTCAAGCATTTCGGGTTTTATAGCGTCGATTTCGGTTGTTTCGGTGTAAAGCGATTCATGGTTGAAATTGTACTGAATTGAAGTAACGAAAACCTGTTTGTTGAAGTCGATCGGTTGGTAAATGACAAAGTTACTCAACGTTTACATACCGACAGAAAAGATAGCGCACCCTGTAGTTCTTCTGGCCGCCATTCAAGTATTAAAAGTTTTCTGAAAACGAGGTTTTGCTCCCAATAATGAAAGCACGTTTTACAAGTCAAAACACTTCTACATTCCTTGAACCAACATTCAAAGCACTTTTGTCACTGAGAAGTCGATACTTCGAAAACGAGTTGTTTAAACATTTCAACGGATTGTCAAGGCGATGAAAAACGTTGACAATGCATATTATTTATAAAGTGGCCTAACTAAGGGTGCAATTATCCGAAAACGTCTGGTAAAGAAATAGTCACTCAAAATTTACTGTTTTACGTTTCTCTAATGGTACAATGGCGATGTGATTAGGTTTTCCAAAAAAAGAGGCGACCATTAGCGTTGAGGTGTTACTTCCACGAACCTCTTTTGTTGTATAAGCGCGTCTTAGAAGCCCATACTGTCGATTGCTATTTGGTTTCATATTCATATTCATATTCATATTCAAAGATTCAATATTCTTCACCTGTTGTAATGTCATAAACGAACTTTGAACCGCGACTTAATTACTTCAACATTTCTTTGCACCAATCGACGCGAGTGCAATTATGGTAACTTTGGTGCTGAACAGAAAATTTGTTTGTTCTGATGAATGTATATTTTGAAAGACATATACCACCTCTTAATGCAGTTCTAATGATCAGTTTCGACGGGTAATGGCAGCTCCCCAAGTGTATTTTTGCCATGAAATAGTTCCCGTTCAGAGAAAGTGTTAGATCCCCCATTTTGTGGAGCAACATCAACATGCGGAGCAGCTCAACCAGACCCCCAAAGAAGGGTGTAAGTGTCAAATGTGCATATATATAGATATATGTATATAAATAATATTCAACGTTAATTTCGCTACGCTATTAACGTTCAAATGTAGTTCATATATGATTAGGATTTCATGGAATACCAGGAGTATTGCGTTATCTGGAAATAGCTCCTATTTGAAAGCAAGTATTGGACTATAGTAAAGTAAAATGGGGAAAAAATTTAGTGCGCGTGTATGTATGTGTATGAATATTTAACTCACCTGAAGTTCAAGATTTCCGAGTGCAGTTATCATGTGATTTTAATGATTAGACCCCAATGATTTTCGAACTCCAAGGCAGCTGCTGCTAGTATTTTCTTCCAGCAAAAATTATAAAAATATAAATAAAAAATTTGTTTGTATTCATTAAACATTATATTCGATAAAACACTACCTCATTTTCGTATTTTATTTTTATTAAATAAATTAAAATACAATAGTCGCTTTCTTCACAGTTTTCTTTTTGTGTCCTGCTAAAAGTTCGCCTACAAATTGGAGACTGTTTTCTGAACCTAGAGAATAGAGACTGCTTACTCAATACCAGCAAAAAATAGGTATATTCTTCTTGTATTAAAGCAATTTTGATTTTATTTGTTGGTGCTCAAATATACATACATATCTTTGAAATTGCATTTTATTTTTTTGAAAATGTGATATTGTAATGTAATGAAAATGTGTATTTTCAATAAAGAATAACACGAAATAAAATGTGAGCCGCTGAACCCTTCAATATTTTTGTGTGCTAATATCGAATTCTGTAATTGATTTTAGAATTCGCTTATATTTTTTTATATGAGGAAATTTCTGTACCAAATTACGTCCATTTTGATTAATCGGTTACAATATTTGCTCAAAGATGGGCGCTAACACACTTCTTCAGAAGAAACATGATTGAAACAGACTTATATACAGTGAAAGACTTAAGCATACTTTTTTTATTTCCGAGAATTAGAAAATAATTGAAAAAAAAACCGTTGATGTAGTTTTTTTCGCAACTCACATTTATTCTTAAATTTACTAAAATTAAATCATTTCACTTGATTTATAACAAAAAAGCGGTGTGACAAAAGTCTACATATATAACACTGTGTGACAAAAAAAAAAAAATTAAATATACTTTTATGGAGACCTAGCACAACTTGTGGGTATAGAAAAACTAAAAAAATGGTATAGGTGAAATTTCCAATACACCCCCAAAATCTCATTTTATGGCCATAAAACCGTTTTTCAGTAGGTTGATGTGAACAATCACTCCTAACTTCGCCAATTTCCATCCGATTTCGAATTTGTTTTTTTAGTTCGAAAGAACAAAAACAAGCCTTTTTGACAGTGTGTTGACAATTTTTCTGAAATGACAACTGACGAGACTGTAGACGGAAGTATTCGGAATTTTTTTATTTTTTCTCTATTTTTTCAACTTTGACATCATTTTTGCGATATTATCCGATATTGAGGATGTTTTTTAGTACACTACTGTTATAGTAAATTTAATTTTGCGTCGAATGAGCTATATCTGACTATAATTGAATTAAAATTAATAGAGTTGTGTGGGTTTTAAGAATTTTTCTTTTTTTTTTTACTACGAGATTTGGTATGCGTTTCGAAGCATGAAAATGATAACAAGTGTCATTATAAAGACATAATATTTATTGGAGTATTGTGCAGTGCAGCATTGTACGGTATGGTACGGTGCAGTACACAACGTAACTGGTTCCAAACTTAAAAATGCATTGGAAACGGCCCTTTGGAGTTTAGTATGGTACGGTACATTTGTCATTCTCTTCATCAATTTTGAGTACTTCTCTGTAAGAAATTCGATCATCATCATTCATCTGAAGTCGTCATCAACTTAATTCCATTGTTTAAATCGAGAAGCGAGCGTTTCAGATTGTCTTCCCGATAGAAGTAAATCACGAGAAAGATCCTGAAAATCTGAATTTGATACAATGTGTCGTTCTGAAGACTTAAAACCAGACGCAAAGTACTCTTCATCATCAGGTTTATTGTTATCAGTTTGATCATCATCAGCAATGAGTTGAACTTCCTTCAGTTCATGCAGTTGAGTCAATCATATCGTCCAAGACTAAGGGGTTCTTAACAGTAGCAACATCAGCATACTTTATGTGCTTTCGAGCTTTATAATGATGACCGTTTACGCCCGGTTTATAAAAATAACAATCATCTGGTTTATGATAAGGCTGATGATGCCACATGATCGGAGAATATTGAGAAATTCTACTTTTCTGGCAACGTTTTGATTTATATCTCTTGAATTTCAATGAAACAAACAATAAAACTTTGACGTTTTAAAAAGGGTAAATTATAATAACAAACTTCTTTTGTTAATCAATGTACAGTGTGAACTTTGGTACACTTGGGAGCTTTTTCATATTTCTATTGAAAAAAAGATGTGTGATAATATGTCAGATGTTTTCGTAAGTTTTAACCAGTTCTGTTGTATGCAGTACAGTACATATATACTCCAATAAATATTACATATCTATAATAACGCATCAAAACACGTCCTTATTCCCATTTAGCGTAAGTTATACCTACATACCAAATTAGTAAAAAAAAAAAAAAATCTTAAAACTCACACAACTCTATTAATTTTAATTCAATTACAGTCAAATATAGCTCATTCGACGCAAAATTAAATTTACTATAACAGTAGTGTACTAAAAAAAATCCTCAATATCGGATAATATCGTAAAAATTACGTCAAAGTTGAAAAAATAGAGAAAAAATAAAAAAATTCCGAATACTTCCGTCTACAGTCTCGTCAGTTGTCATTTCAGAAAAATTGTCAACACACTGTCAAAAAGGCTTGTTTTTGTTCTTTCGAACTAAAAAAACAAATTCGAAATCGGATAGAAATTGGCGAAGTTAGGAGTGATTCTTCACATCAACCTATTGAAAAACGGTTTTATGGCCATAAAACGAGATTTTGGGGGTGTATTGGAAATTTCTCTTATACCATTTTTCTTAGTTTTACTATACCTACAAGTTGTGCTAGGTCTCCATAAAAGTATAATTTCACTGTCGCACAGTGTAATTATTACATCTGCCTCGGTTCCCTCAAGCAAAGCAAACATCGAAAAAATAGCTGTAAAGTAACGGTATTCGAAAATGTCAGTTAATAAATCGTCGTTGCTGTTACATGTATACAAACATATAATATTATAGTTCGATTGAATTCGCATGAAAATAAAAAGCAATCGGCCGTCCAAAGATGGTGTCCAGAAGAGACATAAGTTCCATTTTAAGGGAATACGACCAAAATTCGAGAATAAGTGTTCCGAAATTGGTGCAACATACCGTAGAGACATCCGCAGAAAGAGTTCGTCCAAGAACTATTAAGAGATATTAAAAAGCGTAAAAGGCCTTTGATTTCAGAAAAACCGTCGCCTTATTGACAATGGCAAGTGTGGGCAAGGAAAGGGTTTTTTGGTATAATTTTTTATTATTTGACGATTCAAAGTTCAATTTATTAGGAAATAATGGCTGGCTGCGGATATGGAAATGAAAAGTTTAATACCTACTCTCAAGCACGGCGGTGGTAGCGTAAAAGTTTGGGGAGCTGTAGCTAAATTTGGCGTTGGAAAGGTGAACTTTATTGAAGGTACTATAAGTATGGACCGATATAAATTTAAAAACGTGTTGGAACAATATTTGAAGCCAACAGTAATTAACACGCTTGGGTCTTGGGCAAGGTTGGGTTTTCCAACAAGATAATGACCCTAATACTGCACTAATTGTCAAAGAATGGCCCTTATATTACGCACCCAGGCACCTGAATACACCACTACAGATTCCAGATTTAAATCCAATAGAACATATTTGGTAGCTTTTAGAGAGAAAAATCGACAAAGTGTGGTAACTGACGCAATGATAAAGAAAGAGTTGATCGAGGCATGGAACCAAGTAACGCCAGAAGACCTTACCCTGCTAATTGGATCAATGTCACGACGTTTTCAAGCAATGATTGGCAACGGTGGTAAACCTAGTAAATACCAAAAATATTCAAAAAAGCTAGTTCTGAAATAAATAAATAAAATAATAATACATTTTTTTTTTAAGTGAATTGAAATGTATGTAGACTTTTGTCATACCGTTTTTTTGTTTTTTGTTATTTGCAAGTAAAATAATGTAATTTAAGTAAACTTATGAGCAAATATGAATCCCGAAAAAACCACGTCACCAATTGTTTAAATTACTTAATATTTTCTGGGAAAAAAGAAAATATGTTGCTGTATGTAGACTTATGTCCTTTACTTGATATTACAAAGATATCTATTAATCCAAGTATATCGATATAAAGTATTCTAGTTTTGCCAGCTATTTAAAAAATACCGTTATATGAGAGGCGTATTTGTGAGTGTTCACAAATTTTACTAATCCCAATCAGGGAAGCTTCTAGCTAAATTCTTAATATTTATAGCCAACCTTTGTATAAGATACTCCCACTGTGCGCGTTGTCAAAATTTCAAGCGAATCAACTAATTAATTTTAGAGCTTTGCTAGCACAAACATTTCTAGCCTTAATTTTATATACTTATATAAGTATATATGTATGTATGTAAAAGTTTTCAATTATATTTGACAAAAATTTTGTTTTTAATTAATAGGTAGTTTATAAATCTTTTTATGTTGAAAATATAGATTTGTGAAATACTCAAAGAACATCAGTGCATTGCATGTATTAAAAATCTAGGTGGGTAATGATCAGATGATTGCCTCTATTTGTATTTTAAGGGTCCACTTAATAAAGTATGATACATAGAAAATAATGGCATCCTTGCCACTTTTGTCACTATTTACAGCTTCTAATTAATATGAGTTGACCCGTGTGTGCACACGCACTTTTCGATTTTTCTATTAACTAATTTCAGTTGAGTTCAGTTTACCCACTCATTCAATGCCAAATCACATTTCTGCATATTTTAGCATTTAGTAGTCCGTTTATTATTTCGAAAATCACTTCAACTAAATGCTGACATTTCTGTCGCATCATTCAGCCGCTTTTCCGAAATACGGTAAACAATGTGCGCGAAAAATACTGAAAACATGATCAACAAAATGGGAAAACCCACGCATGTAACACGGAAAATTCAAAATAAAAGCCCGCTTTTCAAACAAAACAAACGTCAATATTGCGTTGAATACTGCAATGGCAACAGTGCTTATGTATATGTTTACATATCAATCCGAGCGTGGGCTTCCGTTTGTGTTTGCACGCGCACGTGGAAAGCTAAGTTAGTGTTTGAAAATAAATACCTGAAAGAGCAGCATAGGATAGTGTAGCCAATTGCAGCAGCTGCCACTTCGTGCTGCCAGAAAACACGGCTTCAATAAAATTCCCTTTAGGAAAATATAATCTAAGGCGGCGCAAAACGTATGGGAATAGGATAAGTTTCCGTCCTTCTAAGCCAAAGTTACGAATTATTTAAACAATTAAATAATACATAATATTATGTGAAGTATGTGCCTTTGGAAGCTACAACTTTACTTCACCTTTCAGGCAGTATACGGATTCCTCTGACGAATTCATTGAGCAAGTTTGCGATGCTCCCGTAAGATTTGAACCGCTCTCCAATAAGGGTTCACTGCATTGATTGAAACAGATGGTAATCCAAAGATGGTAATCCAAGGTCTGAGGAATACGGCGGCTGGCGCAAGATTTGCCTATTCAGTCCCACTAAATATTTCTGGACCGATTTATCAACGTATGGCCTGGCGTTGTCAAGCAGCAAAATTTGTTATCTACCGTCCCATTTCGACCGCTTTTCTTTTACAGCTCCATTCAAACGCATTAGCTGCAGTCGGTAACAATCGGAAGTGATGGTTTCAGATGGTTTAAGCAGTTCATAATAGATGACACTCTTCTGGTTCCACCAAGTGCATGAATCTTTTTTTTTTTCTATCGATGGATTTGGTTCACCAACAGAGGCTCCAATATTTTCGACGCTTAGAGTTATCATAATAGATCAATTTTTCAACGCCAGTGGAGATGTGATGCAAAAAACCTTTTCTTTTCTGCCGTCAAGAAGCATCTCACACGTCACCGAACGTCTCTCGATATCCTTCTCCATCAATTGATGTGCCACCCAGTTACCTGCTTTCTGGACCATTACCATAGCGTGCAAACATTTACCGACGGTTGATCTGTCAATATCCAACTCTTTAAACGCATAATCAAGGATTCCAAATGCATCTTCATCCAATAAATGCTGTAGTTGAGTATCTTAGAATTTTTTCGGTGCCCCCTCGCGATCTTTATCACTCACGCACTCACGTCGAAATTGCCACTTTGGAAGCGTCGAAACCTGAAACCACTCTTTACAAATTGTATTTGATGGAGCGTGATTACCGTAAATATTGATCAATATGCGACACGTTTCAGCTGCACTTTTCTGTAAAAGGTAAGAACGAAGCATGACTTTCCGCAAATGCTTTTTTATCGGGACGAACGTAAATATTTTTAATGTCAGATAAAAGAGGATAGGATAAACGTCAAATGAATGTTAACAACTGCGATTGAGATCTCACATATACATACATCCTCAAATCACTTGTATATTATTAGAGCGAACACAAAAATAGTATCACGCTCTTCTTCTTAAAATGTTCATGATAAACTGGAAGGATGTATGGTAATAAACACATAATATATTTATGTTTTTCTTTTGTTACTGGGCTAGGGATGGTGTATGATGGAAGTAATAATTTCGTATATTTTTGGTCTTCCTCTTTTAGGTGTGAGATCCAAAACGTGGCATTTAACGACAATTGATGCGTTTGAGCCGAGCACTGCGAGAAAAACGGCCGCAATACGCCGATAGACACGACAAAGTTATTTTGCAACATGACAATGCTCGGCCACATGTTGCACAAGTGGTCAAAACATACTTAGAAACGCTCAAATGGGATGTCCTACCCCACCCGCCGTATAGTCCAGACCTTGCGCTATCCGATTACTATCTCTTCCGATCGATGCAACATGGCCTGGCTGACCAGCACTTCCGTAATTACGATGAAGTCAAAAAATGGATCGATTCGTGGATTGCGGCAAAACCGACCGAATTTTTCACAAAGGGAATCCGTGAATTGCCAGAAAGATGGGAAAAAGTAGTAGTAAGCGATGAACAATACTTTGAATATTAAATTTGTAACCATTTTACGTCAATAAAGTTTCAAATTTCGAAAAAAAACCGCACGAACTTATTCATAGTCCTATTAGAATCATCTAAAGACGTTTTATATGGTTCATCCATTGAATTTTCAACCAAAATACAGATTCGCTCGCGGTATTTTTTACTCTTTTTGTTATTGATTCTTTGAGTGACTTCGTCGAAATAAAATACAGCAGCGACATTCGCTTTACCGAAAATGGTTTTTTCCTTCTACACTTTTTTATCAAATCATCATAATTGAAGTAATGTTTAAACGTAATTTTTTCAAATTTTTTACTTAGACCACGTTCATAATTATGGGCATATTTGTTTGTTTGTTAATCGCAGCTGTCGAATGTCATTTTTACATATTATAAATTTTGCGGTAGGGTGATTAATATTGTGTACCTTGCTGTTGTGAACTAGAATACTACTATTGCTTTTTAGCTCAGCCAGTTTGTGTTCTATCTGTTTTTTAACACGGCGCAGCCCTACGAAATGCCAATTGTCCGGTATGTATCAGCAAAATGCCAGTAAAAAAAAAAAAAAACAGTTCATACTAGGCAGAAAAAGTTCTGGACCAATATGTTCCTAAAATTACCAGAACAGACCACTAAACCATAGACATAGACCAGTAGGAGTATAAAAAAATTTCCACTCGGTTCGATTTCAACGTTCTAAAATATTCTATTTCGTATTAAAAGTGTGTACAGAATTTATCTTTTCTTAAAATTAAATCAAACTTTTTTCAAGTACAGCTAAGTATTTAAAAACTGGTTCAAGCTTAAAGTTAAAGTTTAAAAGAACGAACAAAGAAATAAAATTTAAGCTCTTTATTTTAGGAACGTAAATAAAATAATGCTAGCGAAATTTCGGACTCATATTTTAAGTATGCGGTTGCTCCCAAGATTTTTCTGCACTGACCCTTTCTTGGCAAACTCATTCTATTGCATGTATATTCAATTGAAATGCTTGTTTTAATTGCATTTCTAGTTCATTGGCGCTGGTAAAGCGCAGGTTTTCAATCATAATTGTTAATTAATTAATTAAAATACAAATTTAATTTGATTTTGATGTTATGTAAAATTTCATTCCCCAAAACAAAAAAAAAGAGGCCTAGAAATGTGTATGTGCCTTAGTGCAATGGACGTCATCGACGTTATACACCCTCATTATATCGATCCTAGACACGTTTTAAAAACTTTTGCCTGCAGAATGTTGTCAAAGATGAACTTAGAATTTTATACTTTGTATTTTTGTTTTATAGATATATAATATAATACAAACAGATAATATAATACAAACCTTCATGGTACGGTTTTTCGGCATCCCATTTTCATTAATTTAAATTAAAACTCTGTAAAGTTGAAAGGAACACAATATTTAATGAACCCTTCGCAGAATTTTGCCGAACCAATTTTTCCGTAATTATCATTTACCCCTGCTAGTGACGACATTACCGAATAGCGGAATATAATAATTATTTCTTTCGACGTTTTAAAGTTGTGACTGAGGTAGCGTAAAAAAAATTATGAATTCGTTCCTATAATCTTACTCACTTGTGATGCGAGGCTATTTATAAAGTGTGCAAATTGCCTGAAAATATTGTTTTTTGTGTGGATGACTTAGTCACGATGTCGCAGGGGACGCGTGAAAGCCGTGCGCTTGCAATCGAAGCCTATTCAAGGCCAATGATTCGTGTGCAACTGCTCATCGTAGATTTTGTTCACGTTACAATGTTCGACGTTTCCATGATGCCCGAAGTGAAGATTTGATTCGTTCGTAGGTAGGAAGATTCCGAGCAACAAGTTCGGTGGCAAACACCCCACCGCCAGGTTCCAGCTGGACATCGAGAAGAAATGAAAATATTTAACTCGTCACTACAAGTTTGAACGATAATCCGCGTCGGATAATCCTCGAAATTCCTAAAACTATTGTGCACGAAATATTGAGGAAGGGTCTAAAACTTGACCACTTTGAAATTCAAACCGTGCAAGTGCTTAAGCCGTTAGTACAATTTGCGTAAAAATTTCTGCGAGACAATGTTGGACCGATATCATAGGGTAAACATTATCTTTCGGAGTGATGAAGCCCATTTTCATTTCAATGGAAGTGTAAGTGAAAAAATATTGCAGCTATTGGTGACATAAGGGACAAAGCCCACTTTTAAAACAACAAAAGTCCCCAAGTGACGGTTTGGAGTGCATTGTCAAGGAGTTGAATAGAAAATCGTCGAGAGCCAGTAATTTCCGTAGCCGATGTTTCTTATCAGAGAGAACATCCTTTCTTCAGTACTCGCACGTGGTTTTAGCAAGACGGCGCCACACTGCAATCGGCCAGAGTAACCATGCGTGATTTCTTTCATAGCAAACTCATAAGGCGCTTCGAGAACAACCGGCCACCCAGGTTGTGCGATCATACCCCTATTTTGAGAAAATTAAACAAAAAAAAAATCAGATCCTTAATTGTTTTCTTTGTAATAGTTATTGAGATAAGCTTTTATCATTAATACAATAATTATTTTTTAATTTACCTCATATTTCCTAATTTTGCTGCCAGAAACACTGTACGCAATCCTTTAACAAACAAAAACTAACAAAAAATCATCTAATTCACTTTTGTTTTACTACTAGCACTACAAGTATTCTAATCAATAGTGAACTTGTATGATTTCTTCTAATAAATACCAGTATCTGAACTGGAATGCTTTCATACTAGTTTGGCTTTTCTCTGCATGGTATTCAACCTCTGTAACACACTTGTTCCTATTCCCACATGCAGCATCATACATATACACTTAACATTCGTTTGGCTTGTAGTGACAGTCGCTTGCCTTAGTTGATTTGGTTAGCTGTTTTTTCTTTTGTTTTCCTCTACTGCATTCGCAAACCTGTCACACTCTCCTACAAACTTCAACAGGAAAGACCGATTTGCCAGGTCTCTTTTAACATCAAATGACAAAATTAAGTAGGATTGAACCGAGTGACCTGTTATATAATATATCGAGGTGACTGGCCATTACCCATCTCATTACTGGCATCAAATGTTACATTGATCCCACAAAACGTCGATGAGGTGAAGGAAATTCTGGCAAAATTACCCTAATGTTTATTAATACACACGATTTTTCATACAACTCGCGTAAAAACTATAGTGTCACAAGAGCTTTAGTAGTTTTGACTACTTTTCTTTGGATCTTTTAATTTTCATAAATTTTTTATAATACAGGGTGGCGCACGAATCGTGCTACAAAAACAAAACGTAATAACTTTTTTTCTAATCAATGTATTTAACTTTTTGTTTTTTTATTGTATAGATAATTCAATTTTATTTTATGTAACTAATTATATTAGTTTTAAAAATAATAGAACGTAAATGACCTCCATGCTCATTCACGCATATGCGACACCTGATGAGAAAATTGTTCATTGCGCACTGAAGGGTTGAAGTCGGGATCGCCTCAATTATTGTTGTGATGGACTGCTTCGATTCAGTCAAATTACTTGGTTTTGCTTTATACACCTCTTGTTTGAGATAACCCCATAAAAAAAAATCTGGTGCAGTGAGGTCAGGTGACCTTGGGGGCCAGCGGAAAGTGGAATTTCTGGATATCAATTTATTTCTAAATTTTCGTTGGAACTCCTCCATAACCGGTCTGGCTATATGTGCAGTTGCTCCATCTTGCTGGAACCAAATGCTGTTAAAAGGGATACGTCTTCGCCGCAGTTCTGGATAAAAAAACTCCTTCAACATGTTTAAATAACGGTCCCCATTTACAGTCGCTGTTACACCGTTTTCTTCGAAGAAGTATGGCCCGACAATGCACCTTGATGAAACTGCGCACCACACTGTGACTCGTTCTGGGTGCAGTTCCATCTCATGGAGTATTTGCGGATTTGATTGACTCCATATACGGCAATTTTGCTTGTTTACATTGCCGTTTAGATCAAAATGGGCCTCATCAGACATAAACAAGCAATTTATGAAGTTGTTGTCTTCTTCGGCCATTTCAATAATTTTTTGGCAAAATTCCAGGCGAATAGGCAAATCCAGAGGGTTTAATTTGCTTGTGATTTGAACTTTGTACGGAAACAAGTTTAAGTCATCATGAACTATCCGCTGCAATGACCGTCTGCTAACTCCAATTTGCGCCGACAAGATACGAGTCGAAACTCTTGGATTTGCCTGAATTGACGATGCTACAGCCGCGATTGTGGCTTCGCCCCGAACATGGGGATCTCGATGGTACGGTCTGCGTGAGATGCTTCCAGATTCAGCAAACATGTTCGCCAGCCTCATAATGGTTCATCTGCTCGGGGGAGTGCCGCCAAACTCCCGCCTAAATTCCCTTTGGACGGAAATGATGGACTGCAAAGCATGGTACCGCTGCACTATCCAAATCCTCTTTTCGGTATCCCAAGCCTCCATTTTTTGTAAATCTAAATACTAATCTGCAAAATAAAATAAAAAAGCCGATTACTCACACAGAAAAAAAGTTATTACGTTTTGTTTTTGTAGTACGATTCGTGCGCCACCCTGTAAATAAGGTTTATTCTACCACAAAAACCATTTCAATTAAAGTTTCAAGCTTTGTTCAAAAATTTTAATTTTCATCAAAATTTTAAGAATATTAATCAGAATAAAAAACTATGGGAATGTAGTTTTATAGTCCCTTAAATTTGAGTACAATAAAGTGTCGATTATTTTTGACATTTAATTTTTTTTTTAGCCATGTTAGGCATTGGCTCCATATAAAGAAATGTCGTGCATTCGTAACACCCTGTATACATAAATGATATACCAAAATATATGAATGAACTTTTGTATTTATATGGAAATGTCGGGCATTCGTTAAATTGAGAAAATGCTCAACACCGTCAGGAAGAAAAAGTATAAAAAATCAACGAGAATTTTGAGCCACTTTAAACTGGCACAATACTCGTACTTTACTAAAATTTAGCGGACTTTATACGAAGTTCTAATTAGTTTGCTGGCCGCATCGGAGCTGCGATTTGACGCCGTTGGATTATTATCTTTGGGGTGCCGTCAAAGACCAGTGTTATGCCAACAAACCAGCAACAATTGGTGCACTGAAGACCAACATACGCGATGTCATAGCTGAAATACAGCCGCATACAATCGAAAATGTGTTGAAAAATTGGACCGATCGTATGGAATGGTGCATGGCTAGCCGAGGCAACCTATGAATGAAGTTGTGTTCCATCATTAACCGGAAGGATTGTACTTCAAAATAAAAAACACAGTTTGGAAAAATATTGAGTAGTTTCTTTTTTATAGCATTTTTAATTCCGTAAAGTTATATGGCGGACCCTATAGATACAATTTGAACTTAACATCTAAAATTTATTGAATCAAATTTAAATATAATTATTCATAATTATTCATTCCTTACTGTGCACAGTATTTAAGGAATGCTATTTAAAGTGCAATGTATTTTTAGTAGTCCTGAGCTTCAGGCGTAGTTTGTTCCATCAGCAGACAGAATAGGCAAAAAACTAACGTTCGGATATTACGGAATTGAATTTCAAGTTCAAAAGCTGTTGTAGTCGTGATGGTTGAGTAGTTTGAAGCAGATTTTGAGATCCGGATGCTCTTCATAGACTAAGATTTCGTAAAGCATTTTGCGGCACTTGAGCTTCAACATATTGTCGAGTTATATCAAGGTTATCTTGTGATCACATAGAGAGATGTGGTCATTATTAGACGCCTTTACTTTTCATAACCTACATCTGACATTTCCCTTTTCATGGCTATCTTTGTTTTTCCTTTGCATAATTTCGCAAGTAATAAGTAGTTTTCCTACTACAAGGGCACCATTCGCTTTAGCAATACATTATTGCTTGACATATCTGTAAGGTTTCCGACATATACATATAAGTACAATTTGCTTTGTAGGGTAACCATGGGATGCTTAAAATAAAAAATAGAAATAATTTCTTCATTCCAAAAATATAATATTCATAGTATATATATATATATATATATATATATATCAGATAGATTATTTTCTTTATTACGAAAATATACATAAATATATTAAAAATTATTTATTAAAAAATTTACGACAATTACCCATTTGGACGCCTGTCGGAAAAACATAATGAAATTGACATTGAAAACCAAATTTTTTCCAAGTAAAATGCGCAAAACTTACTTGTATTCATTTATGATTTACTGCTTATATTTTAAAGCACTAGTGACAAAGCAAACTAGACTATTATATTCGCCTGAACCAATTCGATTCAATCTATTATTAACTTCAAAGTACCGATATCTGATTTGTTTCAAAGTAGGGCACCTCCCTTAGAAGTGTGCTATGTTTTCTAATTTCTTTAAGTTACAAAGAGAGTAGTCTAAACTTTTGTGGCCTACGAGGTAAATAAGATATCATCTGGCTAATATTAGCTTCATAACTTAAAAGCAGCTTCTTTGAAAATATGCTCTATGCTGTATTCGACTTTTTTCCCAGAACTTAATATATGTCGCAGAAAGAATTGGCCCACCTTAATGCATATGTGTATATGGAGTATATAGCTTTAAGTCAAAACACTGTCACATACTTTGATTTTTAATTACGCGACTCTGACGTATGTCAATTGAGCTGTTAATGTTTAAAAGTCGATAAGAAAATCGATATCTTGGAATAAATAAATGTGATATGGAATACAAGGGAAATGAATATAGAATTAAACTTTTAGCGATATTTGATGGATAAACGGTTTTATATTTACCAAAATCTTCTCCGTTAAAATTCTAAAATGCGCGCTTCTTCACATACGGTTCTCAGAATTTTTAAGACCGGATTTTACAGTACAGATTTGAATACAGAATATTGCACGTGTACCATAAAAATGATGTACCCAAAAGCTATCCAAACCTAGAAGAAATCCCTAAAGAATAAGTTTATTTAAATTTTAATCCCTCGGTTGACTAATTTTATTTACGTCGGCTATAAAGAGTTTGCTACAAATAACCGATGTTTTAAAAAAAATTTAAAATTGTATGTTAAGATAACCCACTCCGCATCAATTCCAGCCCATCAAATCTAACCAACTGCTCGCATAATTTTTCGACTCCGTCCTCCCTCACTGCACCATTCGGAAATTAATTTACAGGCACTATAAAAGCCACTTCCACGAAAAGCTTGCCCTACTGCAATGCGTGCACCTGTTCGAATTCTCTGATTTCAACGGATTTCTGAATAAGCAAATCGCTGTGGTAATGCATAATTAAGTGGGGCAAAGGTTGGGGCAACATTGCAATGCAAGAATGCGAGATTCCTAACCATTCATGCTCATGTGCATACGCATATGTACTTATGTACGCGTACGTGTCCTTATGTGAAAATTTATACTCTCTGTCACGCGTAAGCAAAACCGACAGCCATAAAATTGTTGTTTTATTTGAATGCGACCAGTAGCCACCGACGTGCCACTTATGCATGCAAGTAATCTGTATCATGCATTAAAATGTTGCACATGCTGTCGCATCAGATTCACGTTTTGTTGCAACTTGCAGTATTGTGCCGAGCATTTTCTTGTTTTTACTGTTTTTGTAACACTCTGAATCGTATGCTTAGTTAAACTTCGAAATTCCGCGGTGCACTAAGTATACATACATACGCACGAAGGCAAATATGGCAATGCAAAACAGCCAACGCATAGCAGGTTATGATATAGATGTGTGTTGTTGGATGCTTTTATGCTCAACTTTTCCACGCGCTTCATTCATGCTGTGCATGAGATTGCATAGTTGTAAATTTCTACGAAATTGCATTTTCTAGGTAAAAATTTAATTGTTAGATTCACTGCTGCAACAACGCAAAATAAACACCGAATTTGATGTGAGTTGGCTGTGTAACGCATACGAGTAGGTATTGACAGTCTGTCTAATGGAGGCGTGACCGGCCAAATTCCAACTTAGAGCTCCGTTATAAACAAAATTTGAAAGCTTCTTAATAGGTTTATCCTTTTCGAAATACGTGTTGTGCAATTTGTTAATTTTGTGAAAAATTTAGAATGCGTAATTGTTTTTATTGTACATAATGGGAAAATGGGAATACTGAAAACGATTTGAAGCAGTGTTTCTATTCACTCGTACATATGCTAAAATCTACAAAAGTGTTACTTGTATCTGCAGCAAAATATTTGAAGAAGTCGAAGACACGCATAAATAAATGGGTGCAATGGTATACCGCAGTTACAAGCGTTGACGAATTCGCCAGACGAGGTCCAAAAAATACACCTATCCACAAAACACTCACATAATCATTGATTTGCTTGTGATAAAGTCAATCTTATCGTTGGGAGTAGCTAAAGCAGTGAAAGGAAAGTGGTGTTAGTATATCTGAAGACACGATTCGAGAACGTTCACGTGCAGGAGACCTAAAATTACGGAGCACATTGAAAAACATCTAATTATCACACATTGAAAAAGGTATGTATTGGCTAAGGCTAATTCAGAACAGAATTCTTTTGAGCGAATAATTGCATACGTAAGTTCTAGTGTTCTGCTGATAATCCACAACTTCAGTGATAAGTTATCACTGATAACTGTTACACATCCAGTTAAAGTTCATGTTTGGTACTGTTTCTCCGAAAATTATTGTTTTCTACCGCCAATTTGAATGCAGTTTTGATGAATAAAATTTACCGAAAAGTATTAAAATATAAATATTATAAATATATAAGATAGTTCTGTGAAGATATTTCGAAGAACTAGTCAATCTTGGATTTTACAACAGGGCCACGATTTCAAATATCGAAGACGAGGTTGTATAAAATGCAAAAAGCATACTGGGATTGATATGTTGAATTGGCTCTCACAGTCGTCTGACGCGAACTCAGCTTAGAAGTTTTAGGCAAGAGTTAAGCAAAGACTCAGAGGAAAGCAAATACGGACGGCCAAATAGGTATCGAAGCAAATTCGCTTGATTTGGAACCGGTTACTTCGATAACTTGCACAGAAATTAGCAAAAAGTATGTCAAAAAATGTGCTGCCTTTATATTTAGCTAGTGGTTAATAGCACATACTTAATTATTTATTTATTTTATTTTAATAATCTACAGTGCAAATTACCTCACAAACTGGACAAAGATGTAAAGAAAACCAAGCCAAATTTGGCAACTGGAATATTAGCAATTAATAAAAATTTAATATTAAGCACCTAAATTTAAAATTTTTACAAAATTAGATCTACATAAAGCGAAATCAAGCAGGCTGGAACTGGGTAATGAATTACATTCTTTAAGTATGCGAATAATGGGTGCTTTACTCGCAAATTCTTAAGTTTTAAGTTTTCCCCACAAATAGGGTAAAAATTGCGAAGACTTCTTAGTGACACATTAAAGCTCATCCGCTTAAGTGGAACTGGACAGTCAACAATGCTATTAAGAACACTGAAAGTAAACAAAAGTGTTCTTTTCTTTTCTAGATATTCTAGATTAATTAGCTTTAGCCGAGAATTTTACAATGGAACAAAGGCCTCAAATCGTAGGGAAATATTTTTTGAATGCGCTCTATTCCATAGAATTTCACGAATGTTGGAAATTTGAAAGTATTTCGTATTATAAGGTCATGCAATGCAGTTTTAAATAGTTTCCAAGTTATGGCGGCTACTCTTTCATTAGACAGACTGTTAAATGCTTTTTATATTCTTCATGGCTCTTGCATTTAGTGAAATATGCCATATTTGAGATAATCTGCGAAATAAGCGAAGGGCTTGCAATACTTCAAAGCAAATTTCAAGTACTTGCCTCTTAACTCATTACTGCTTAAAGGGTATTTAAATAGCCATAAAACCCGGCCATAAATCAATGGCCTCCCAAAGGTCAAATCACGGAAATCAAAAGTGATAATAATTTAGTTTTCTTTCTTCACTTTAGTTTACGTTTTTTGAAAGGATATTCAGATTATTAAAGTTTCTTTCTAGGAGTAAAAAATCAGATATTTCCATAAATTAAAAAGTTATTTATTGTAGTGGAAACCTGAAAAAACTGTTGCGTATTTAAAGCCCCACTGCAGATTTCAGGTATGACAAAAGTTTTAAGTCTCAAATATCGTAAGTCCGATTTTTTTTCAGGGAGTCATTGAAATAAGTCGAAATGCTGAAAATAAAGTATTACTCATGTGGTGAACGGTTTTTTTCTTTTTACTTTTTTTTTTTTGTTTTTTGGCAAGTAATGTAAAGGTTTATGTACAGGTTTCGACACAATGCCAGCATATGTTTGGGGGTTTCATTTTACTCCTTACAGAACTTGAAAGTTCCATTGGAGTATATTCCCAGGTTAGTAAGATGGTAATTATATTTCCGAATCTATTTGATATGGGTGCCACGACCTAGTGACGTACCAGGGAATTATAAAGCAGACAAATTAGTCACTCGCCTCCCTCTTGGTATGGAGAGTGTAGGTATACCGTTTGATTGAAAAGTAATGACCGGTAAGTAATGACCTAGAAACCGGTACCAGTTCGCTGGCAACAGCGGTGCAGTCAACATCGCTCCGCGCGTGAGAGCAGTTTTAAAAGTGTGTTAGGATTTTGCAGTGGCGAAAATGCAGCGATCGTTGGAGCAACGTTACTCAATAAAATTTTGCGTAAAGTTAAACAAAACGAGTACCGAAACCATTGGGCTACTCAAGGAGGCTTACGGTGATCAATCTCTGTCCAGTGCCCAGGCTGAAAAACCGCGTCGCCTGGGATCGGCCCGACCTCGTCCACAATTGGACCCTTCATCATGACCTCTGCATTGGCCAAGATGGGGGTTCCGGTGCTTCCCCACCCTCCCTACAGCCCAGACCTGTTCCCTCCGGACTTTTTCTTGTTCCCCCGCCTGAAAAGAAAGCTGAAGGGGAGGCGTTTCGACTCCATCGAGGCGATCCAAAAAACTGTGACAGCCGAACTGAACGCGATTCCGGCGGATGAGTTAAAAAAATGTTTCCTGCAGTGGAAGGACCGCTACCAGCGGTGTATTGACGCTCAAGGGTCCTATTTTGAAGCATATTAGTTATATAAGCCAAAAGGTTTAATAAAACTGCTTAAAAAAGATAATGCTCATTACTTTTCAATCAAACCCTGTAGGTTGATAGTCTGGCATGTAATGTTACATACTCTGTTAGTTACTTTGATCACAAGTTGCTATCTTCTAGGTCGACATGCTCAAAAAATCAATGTACCTCATTGCGGCTGATGCAGAAACTGCAAGCATGAGGAAGAGGAAGGATCTGTAAGAAATCTTTTTGGTCACTGTCCTGCGTGCCACGCCACTAAGTTTAGATATAATATTTTGGCGCATCGTTCCTGAATAATACTGACGACCCTAGAGAAGTAAGTGTCAGCCAGATCAATATGTTTGCACTTAAAATAAAATGGTTTAACGAGAAGTAACGGGTAACTACTACTGGGGTATCACAATGGATCGGCAACGACTTCCACTTCTACCTACTTAGGATGATACAATCCATACAATCTTAATATTAAAGCTAGCATTAATTTTCATTGCGATAAGCCAGGTAGATTGCCCCATTATGATCCTTTTTGCCTTCCCTCTGCATCTCAAATACGAGAGGAAGAATTACCTTTAACTAGATCAAAAAGTTCCTCTGGGCCTATATATGAGCAATCCAATCTTCCCTAGCTAATTTAACTCCCACTTCGTTCCCAACAGTTTCTACGTATCTTGGATCCCATGAAATCTATACCTGATGTTCTGCTCTGAGTTATTCTGCTAATTAAGATCATTTAGCACCAGTTCTGATATATCCTGGAAAGAAGTGACAGCTTTTATTTCTGCCTGGTTATCAGTAAAAATATTTATGCATGCTTCTGTTTTTAAAGTTACGCTCAAGGCCAAAGTAAGCGCATCTTTCTATTGCGTATGCTTCCGCTTGAAATGTACTTATATTTTTGCCTAGTGCTTCCTAGTGAGTATATTTTCCTCTACCCGCAGACAGAGGCGTCTCACCTTCTTCGGTGCGGGATCTGTTCATGTTCTATGTTGTCTTGTGCTGGTTTATCTTGTTGATTTTAAGTAACCCTTCCCAAGTCTGTTTATTCCCTACTCATTCTTGAAGTGTTTGAAAATATTGAACTTCTAGTGGCACTGAGATCTGAAGGCATAGGTACCAATACCCTTTCATCTTCAAATTATAATGTTTACTCGAACTACAAAAAATTGAAAATGCTCTTCATATAAAAACCTTCTTATTTATATGTATTTCCTTTTATACTTTGGTTTATTTTACTTTTTTGTTTTTTATGGGAGGCAAAAGCCGAATATAGGTATACATATCTATATAGATGTAGTACGAAGTTTAAAGTGTTGCAGCAGAGTTTCTCTACAGCTGAAAGTGTATAATTTGTACTAAACCTGGGCGTTCCTTTCCGTACATTTGTGTATTTACACAAATATTTCAAAGTATGCCAGTTTACATCAGCAAATTATTTATCCAAATGTTATGGAATTTAAAATCCTCAGTTAAAATCTAAGTTGAATTCCCTATCAAATATCTAAATTTTTCATTTGACGTCTGCAAAGGCATTACTTAATTATTGACATAGATATAAAAAAAGTTTGCATTTTCGTAGAAATTTTACGATTGGTAATTGTATTTAGCTATTACTGGAAATAAATATGTTAGTTTTAAACGTAATCTTAAGTTAAACTTAAGTGCAGATTCATATTTGAATGCTGTTGCAAACAGAAATGTTCTAAGGCGGTTAATTAGGAGAATGGTATGTTACTCATACGCCCCGGCCGGCGTTTACGCGGGAATTTCCAGCAAATAAATTGGGTATGCAAATAATGTTTTAGCAAAGGGAAAACAGCGCAAAATCTTTTCAAAAATAAACCGTTTCAACGAATTTTCACGTGTGGAAATTTTACCACTACTTAACAACGCATTGCTTTCATCTCTGGCAATATATGTAAGAATATACATTTGTGTATGTGCACATAAATATTTGATGTGTATATCTCTTGTAAAAGAAAAATACAAAAGTGCAAAAAAAGAAAGCACACTTCAATGTATTTACACGAAATGTAACACTCATGCCACTCTTTCACTTAGTCTATCGACTCCTGTGCAACTGAAATTTAAATACAGGTATACATAAACATATATGTACAATATACGTAGTTAACATATGCATGTATGTGTATAATTTTTATGTACTCGAATAATGTGTATAAATGCGTTTTTAATTTGTACAATAAAATTACCGCAAATATGAGCCCCATTGGGTTTTTGATTAAAATCAAATGAACCGTAAGGTGCTACGCAGTGAGGCTTTTACTCAAATCAATTACAACAATAAGAATTTAATGAACTTCCCATTAAGAGTGCCAGTTAATACGTATAGGAAGTTTTTGCGAGAAAATAATTTATAAATATGCATAAAAAAGGTCATTTATATTCATTGCTGCATCTATAAGGCTACAGATATTGCAACCATAATAGTAATAAAATAGAAACAAATGAAAGTTTTGAGGCCCGCTGTTACTCCTAGTAGCCACGGGAAATATATATATAATAAATGAAAATTAAATTATAAACCCAAAAGATTTTGAGATTTGTGACGAAAGTTATATTTACATATTTAAGTATTATTTGTGTTTGATTACAGTAGGTCCGAATTGGATGCTCACTGTGACAAAAATGCAAAAATTAAACAACAAAAAATTAATTTCCAAAAATGCGTGACACCACTCTGTAGGCAATGCCAAAGAAATGGGGAAGATGTTACTTCAACATTCTGACTTTTTTTCTGTTTTTAGGTTAAGACTATGTCAATTAATAGAAATAATCAATACAATTTGCACCAGTTCCTGAGAGCTAAAAATGCACTGCATTGAGTAACTATAGCACAAGGACTTGCTGACAAGTTTTAGCAATTTATATGTTTTTCATTCAATTTGAATAACTTTATATAAAACTAATATTTTTAGAAAAATCATCTGAGCCCAACTTTCAAACACTTCGGAAATTACAAAAAAAGCGTATTATATTTTCACCAAAATTACACACTTTTTAACAAAATATTCATTCATATATCTGGAATTGTAGCTCATTGAATTTTGCTATGATAAAAGTGCAAGTTTCAACTGCCTCAAAAATGGCATTGAATTTTGAATTTTTTTTTTTTTTGCTTAGACTGCCTCTGTTACCACTTATGCGGCTTATGTTACTTTTGGCCATAGAGGCGCATACTACGTAAACTGCCAAATATTTTATTGCTTGTCCAACATTTCGGCGTCTTGTGACAAATATTCTACCTCTAGTTTCCAAATGTACTGTTTAGCCTGTAGAAACTCAGAGTACTGCAATCCAGACTGATGGACTGTGTTGCTATCCGATAATTGCTTGTTGGTTTTGCTGTTTTATTTAATATTAGTTTGGGGAAAAAGAAATCCCTCATTTTCTTGGTAGATAGCTGTGATGATAGATATTTTGTCAAGTATCGATCAAACAATTTCAGGTTTATATTCAGATTTATAAGGTCACATTTCACACTTAAAAATTATTGTACAATTTTCAGTTTGTTCGATTCAATTGTGAGTAACAGGGTGTTAACAACGGAAGTCAACAAAGAGAAAATTTTGTACATTTTACAGTTTTTCTTTAGCAAAGGCGCAATTTTTCGTTTCGTCGATTCCGTTCAGGCATTTATGACGTTAAAGAAAATGTCGATAAAATCAGAGAAATAATCGAAGTTGAGGGGCATGTTACCAGTCGTAGCATGGATCAGAAGCTAAAGATCGACCATAACACAGTTTCAAGGCAAAATCAGTGAATATAACAAAATTCGCTTCTGGAAGTCCTGATTTTTACAATTCATATCAGTTTTGCAGGCATTGGTTAACTGTTTACAGTGTCGGCAAGTATCGTCGACCGTCGATCCATTGCAATCTCGTTTCACTTTTTTCTTTAGTATCCAAGCTGTGTACCTATATTTTAATATTTGTAACCCCCTTTGATGGAAAGGATCTGCCCTCCGTCATATCGCGAACCACTGGTCTCATTCTGCTTATTTTTAAAATCATTTCATGTTATTCATATGATTTTTCATAGCACTCATCCAACGAGAAGAATCTTTGTCTCATTTTACTTATTTTGTGTCCAAACTTTACAGTCATCTGTATGGACCAGAGTTACAAATTAAATGAAGAGTCTAGTTTTTCTGCTTACCATCCTACCTTTACTTAAGGGTCCGTTGTACTATAGTTATAGAAATTCCCAAAGTTATAGAAATTCCTTAATAAAATTTTCAGGGATTATGAAGCTTAGTCTCAACTAGTAATGAAAAAGCCAAGAAAAAATCTGAGTGGTGGTGTTTTTTAAGGCAAAAAATTGCATCCCAAAAATTTTGAAAAAAAAAAATGATTATAAGTTTTACCCAAAAACAAAAATTTTTCTTTATACATTTATTTAATATTATAAAATAATATTTAAGAGTTTGTTTTATCCTAAAAAATTAAAAAAAAAAACATTTTTTTAAGGATATTTTATCCTAGCAAAGTAAAAAAGGAAAGCTTTAAAAGTATATTTTACCTTAAAATAATAAAATTAAATTTTGTTTAATAGTATTTTATTCTAATGGATTAAAAAAAATTATAAAAAGTTTTAAGGAAAAGTAACCACAAAAACGAAAAACAAAATTTCTAACACTCAATAAATCTCGAAATATATTAAAAAAAAAATTTTTTCAATTTGTTAACTTCTTACTATATTCAAATCTACAAACAAATCAAATTTCACACAAATTTACGCTAATGGCCCGATTAACTGAATCATTCATAAACACGGAAAATCTATAAAAGTGTGCTTTAAATATGTATTAAAATGTTTGCTCTTATGATACAACTCACAAAAAAATGAGTCTGAATGAATTGAAATTTAATTTGAATTACTTATCATTAAAGTCGCTTAATTTGATGTCAAATGCGGTGTTATCATTCCAAGTACGAAATGGGGGACCAGATGTAATAAATATATTTTCAAAATATTTGCATATTAGCTGTGGTGACAATTTTAAAAACTTTGCTTAAGTCATTTCTGATCCATTATTTTGTGTTTAAAATCAGAATTTAAATACATAATCGCCAAACCTCGAAAACCCCCAAGTATAATTTTTTGGCAAATTGTAACGAATTTCTAAGAAATCGCCGCCATATTGGATTTTACATTTTGAATTTCTCAAGTTTAGCTAGAACTTTGAATTTCTTAATAAAGTTTATTAAGTATAATATTCATAGATATACAAAGTCTTTAAAACAAGAAAGCCGATAAATAGTCAATGAAAAGTATTAGACATGTCTTGGATAATATTTTGAGCCAAATCAAATTCAAAAAATCAGCATAACGCGAAGAGCCAGACCTCAATATTGACATATTTCTCACACTATAATCTTCAAGTAAAAATTGTTTTTTTAGTATTTATTTGATTTTGTCATTCCCACGTAGAAGGGCAGCTCATTAAAATTGGTATACATATAGGCCAAAACTACTTCGATAATAACTCACGCGCAGTTCGTTTAAATAGAAATTCAGGGCGCTTTCTGATCAGGAAATAAATTTGCATTAAAATAATCTTCAATGATTGTATTTCACTTATTAGAGCCTATTTTTGTTCCCTTCCATTCCCTATAAATCCATTCTATAGAAAATCTTCTCACACACAACTATGGCTAAGCTTGTGAAGTAGTTGATTACATTAATGAGATTCCATAAATGTGTAAATGTATAATATAATTGTAAGTAACTGCCGGCAGATAATTAATTAACCAGACAAACGTATAAATCATAATTTTATCATTGCATCACATTTGTAGTCATTTGTTTGCTTTGTTGTAGGTCAGCGTGTAAGTTTCTTGTTATATAGGTGATATATCATTTGAAGTCACAGATGTGTGTGAGTTTGTGTGACCAAAATCGCATTCAACAGGAAATAAGCTGATGTTGATAATATAATACATTACTACCTAATTTATTTATGAATCCACACCCCCTAAATATGCTTTTTTTCTTCCTTTGTAGCAGAGGAAGAGAAGGTGATAAGGGAACATGCGATGATTGCTACTGTATAAATCGAATGCAATTCTAAATTTTGTAGAGGAAAAAACAAAACAAAATGTTCGATAGTACATTATATTTATATGGTCGAATTTAATATGAAAATTATTGGGTGTTGTTCGAATATTCGTAGTCTATACTAATATTATAAAGAGGAAAACTTTGTTTGTTTGTTTGTAATGAATAGGCTCAAAAACTACTGGACCGATTTTAAAAATTCTTTCACCATTCGAAAGCTACATTATCCACGAGTAACATGGATTATATTTTATTTTGGAAATAGGGCTCGAGATATAGGTCAAAACGTGGACCCGGGTAACCTTCGGACGTGTATGTACAATATGGGTATCAAATGAAAGCTGTTGGTGAATGCTTTAGTTCAGAGTGTTTTCATGCCGCTCCGTGACTAGGGTCCCGAGGTAGAGACCAAAACGTGGGCTCTAGAATGAGTTTGTACAATATGGACATCAAATTCAAGCTGTTGGTTAATGCTTTAGTACAGAGTATTTTTCATGCCACTCCACTTTAATACGTGGTAATTTTCATACCTATTGATGACTAGGGTCTCGAAATATATGCCAAAACGTGGACCCGCCGTGTCTTTGCACCGAATTAAACCAAACTTACGCACATTGTTAAGTAAGTATTGAAAATGGGTTTCGTAAAGTTTGGTTGTAATTCGGAGCACTGGCAACGGGTACAGCGTTCTTTTGAACCTTTTGAACCAGCCATAATGTCGCTTACTTTTTTAACGCTTGGGGCGGAACTGAACTGGCAAATTCACAGTGTGAGCTACAATGTGTCAATATTTCTTTATGATTTGGATGCCATAAGGATAAAACGTAAGTGCAACATGTAAAAATTGTTTGTGAATTTTTTTGGAGTGGATTTTGGAACAGTGAATAATTTCTTACGAAATTTGAGAATTTAATGTGAAATCCGAATGAAATTATGTGTTCGTGGAAAAAACAATTTTTTTGGTTTTTTTTTTTTGAAAAATATAAATGGATAATGGTTAAAAAAGCTCCAATGCTTAATAAAACATATAAATTGAAACGAAAAATTCATGGATGATCAGGAAAAAAGACGATTGTTTATTCAAATGCGTTGATTTGAAATTTAAAAACAATCTTCTTTTTTCCTGATTTTCAATTTATATTTTATATTTACTCAAAAACAAATAGAAAAACAAAAAATATTGTTTATGCCAAAGCGCTTGAATAAAGAATAAAGAAATAAATAATATGAAAACCATATATTTTCTGTTCTAAACCATATCTATTCTATTTTAGTGTGCCCAGCGAAGGGGGCCAGGTTTGCTAGTTTTGTGATAAATGTAATTGTAGTGGTATTTTTGTACGTTACACCTCCAGTCCACGATGGTTCTTTTGGGTCAGTCTTTTTATATCGAAATTCAGTTAAATTAGTATCTTTTATCAAATAAAAATTATCATTCTATAAATAATTTCAGTAGCAGGACTAAAATAGAATATTAAAAACTTGAAAACATTTCTGCAAGGTAAAAACTAAAAATATTGAAATGTATGACCAGCTTAGAATAATAGGAAACGAAATTTAATTGAAGAAAGAGATACCAAATTTATTCTGACTTTATTTGAAACTATACTCGTGTACATACTTTGTGGTTATTTGCTGAGAATGCAAACTGGTTTAACATTTCTGTTCAGTAAGGTTTGGCAGGTCATCATGAATCGTATAAAGTCAGAACAACGCTTTCAAATTGTGGAAATTTACTTTAAAGAAAATGAATCTGTTCGCGAAGTTTATAAAGCACTAGCGGCATCATGGGTCCTTATTTCTTTCGAAATGAGGAGGAGCTGCCTTTACAGTGAATGGCGAGCGCTATCGAGCTATGCTGATTCAATTTTTGTTTCCAAAAAATTACTATTGTAATAAAACAAAATTCATTTCAACAATATTTATGTTTTGTAATATGATTTTAAGTTCTCGAGCTTTTAAAAAACACCCGATACACATAATTCAAGCTTATACCCTCTTTTGGCAATAAAGACTCGAATGCTAGCCTCGAACTCATCCAACAAAGTTGGTTTGTTATCTTACGAGGGTTCTTATTTATATCTCTAGCCCTCGGCACTTCTGGTGTTGTCAGGTTCCATCTGACGTGGTCAGTGGAAAGTTTAGCTGTTCTCCCATTAATGTACTCAGAACGTTTTGATGTGTAAGTCATATTAGAGTTGTTTACAGTGGCTGTAGATATTCATCTTGGCAAAAAAAAAAATGTAATTAAACGGTGAACATTTTCGTGTGATTAATTTTCATAATTTTCGACAAGAGTACATCGGTGAACTAAAATCATCATACGGCAACAAGCACCATTCGTTACCATCTTAAAAACTGATACAATGGATTTTCCTGTGGCCGCTGTTCGCTCACCTCCGAATTCCGGGAAGGTCGTTCAAAATCAGTTCTTGTGCCTAGAAATATCGATACTGTGCTCAAACTGATTGAGCAAGATCGTCATGTACCATGCCGTAAAATTGAGGAATTATCAAACATTCGTACGACGAGCACAAATGCGATTCTGCCTGTTCACTTTGTGGCACAAAATGTGTGGAAACGCGACAATACAAATTGTTTCAAATGAATGCAAAAGTGTATTAATTATCGTAGAGAATATTTTGAAAAACTATAAATCCATTTTTAACTACCAATACTTCTTTTCCATTTTTAGGACAAAAATGTAATATAAATACAACCCTTATAACTTGACGTAACTCTAGAGAAAAAAATCTAAGAGTACCAATTCGTTGGTCGAGAAGGCCAATGGTTGAATATGATGGGAAAACCCAGTCGTAAAATTTTTCCTTCACAATTTGGGTCCTTGGTAACTCGTCTGGCATGTAGCGCAAACTTGCTGGAATCACAGCTAATTATATTGTCGAACTCTCGCCATAGAAAGTTAGATAACGTCGCCCTCTAACTCATACCGCTCGCTCATGGTGATGACATCTTCTTCCTAATTTCGAATTTTTCTAATTGACGTAGTTGCTGAACCAAAATTGAGACTCGTCCGAAAAGATGGTACTGCATTGTATTTGCTAAGTATATCTTTGCGTATTTTAACTGCGCCAGAACTTTGGTGTATGCAGAAATGCTAAAACTTATTAATTATTTTGAGAGCTGGACGTCAATGGTCAATTTCAAAGATGCTGTTTCTTAAAATTTGGAAAATTATTATTGCTATTTCGTCTGCCTTAATTCAATTGCTTGAACGAAACGGGAGCGAAATTAAGTTGTAAAAATAAAGTTCCTTGAGGTTTTAACAATTTTGCAGCATTTTTCTATGTTATTGGTTTATAAACTAAATCAGATCGAACCAAGAATATAACATCGAGGTACTCCAAATTTTATCGCCACTAAGCTAGAGCGGTTACTAACTGATACAACTACTTTTTAGTTCAATTGTCAACTAGCCTTTCTAGTAGTCTTACTGTGAAGTCAAACGAGTCGAACTACCTTATTCTAGGACAAAAGTATAGCACACAAATATTTTGATCAGTTTTGAGCATTTATCTCATTCTTTTTTGTTTTTGAATATTCATTATTTTCATATAAAAGTATAGCTAACAAAAATCCTACAAAATTTCAATGGTTTTCAATTAGAGTTTCTAGACAAATTTTTGCGCTATTTCTTTTAGACGGCTAAACTAAAAAAAAATTATAAAAAGTCGAATATTTTTCTAAAGTAATGATGACCTGATTTATTCTTAAATTTATTAAAGGTGAAGCCAAATAATAAAGGGAAGTCAAAAAAGCTTAACAATAAAATAAAGTCCTCACTCATTAATCTGAAATAAAACAGCGAAAATGTATTCGGGTGTAAGCCGCTTAACGAGACGCTCCAACTTTCGTCTGCGGATATATTCCGCTAAAGTATTTTTCCAACGGTGTGTACACAGGCACGCACATATGTATGTAAGTGGACAGTTGTTCAGATGGCATTCAGCAGGATTTAAAATGCGCTTCGGGACTACGCTATAGCTAAAAAAGTGCAAACAAACTTGTTTAGTGCAACACCAACTAGACACGTTATCCGTGAACAGCATTCATTAAGGTCAATGATGTAAGTGGAAACATGCGCTAGGACAGGTGCTCAAAAAAGTAACACAACAGCTATTTGGAAAGAGAGGCGTGGGGCAGCGTTTGCGAAAAGGTAGATACACTAGAAATGCAGGGTATTACATTTTCCATTCGCCCCTATCATTTTTTAAACGCTGCAACTCACCAGTGGGGAAGAGCAGTTGCCATTAATTTATTTACTATCCATAACACGGAGTGGCAGCGGGTACCTTGCAAATATTTGCGTGCTTTTTTTCTTTTCTTACTTGAAATCATCCTCGTTTTGAACACTAAAATACCGATAACAGTTTGGTGCAAATACCAGTGAAAAGTATTTAGCGCTAGCTTTTGCCAAGGTTCTCGCAGCTCAGCTTGTACTTTAGTGGAAATGGAGAGCTTTAAAGTATTACTAAAGGCTACTGAATTTTATGAGAAGATTTTTTCACAGTGAAAATATTGTACATTTGGAGGCTTGTTATTGCAAATCATTTTTTAATAATTTGATGCTGGAAAAAGCTCAGCACCTACCACACAGTATTGAATAACTATATCACCAGGGCCTATTTAGTTTCTTTTCTTATTTTAATAATTCTTTATGAAAATATCGTTCATTTTCCTATGAAAAGCATGTAAATAGGAACTTCAAGCTTTGAGAAAATTTAAAAACAATAATTTCAAACATTTTTATTAGAATGCTTAGACAAATTTCTGATGCTCATAAACTTTATTATAATGCTCGGTATTGTTTTCATTCCCTTAAGAAAGAAAACACCCACAATCTTCAGCGAAAAAATTGTCAAAAACTAATGCAATTTTTGGGCTACTTCAATGCGCTATAAAACTGCATATCCAAAAACGTTTAAAGCTGTAAAACTAATAATAAAAACGTGTTTTTTTTCATATTTATAAAGGGTTTTTCTATAAGGGCGGGTAGATGTTGAAATTGAATAAAACAAGCTGTGTGTGAGTTATTGACAAAATTATTTTTTTATTTGAAAGGCGCATATATGCCATTAAGTGTGGAATATGACATCATTCAAATGCCCTCCTCGGCTTCTTACGGCGGAACGGATCCGAGTGGTCCAATTTTCAATGACTCTTCCGCATAGATCTGGCTTAATTTGAGCGATGGCCTGTGTTATGTTCACCTTTAGAGCATCGGTCGATTGTGGTTTATTTGCATAGACCCGAGACTTCACGAAACCCCACAGGAAAAAGTCTAGCGGGGTCAAATCGCATGACCTTGGTGTTCAATTCACATCACCCCTGCGAGAGATAACCTTACCCTCAAATCGTTCATGCAGAATGTCAATCGAGGCGTTTGCTGTGTGGCACGTAGCGCCGTCCTGCTGGAACCACATGTCGTCTAGGTCCATATGGTTCAATATGGGCTATAAGAAATTGGTTATCATCGTTGTGTAGCGCTCGCTGTTGACGGTGACCGCCTCACCAACGTCGTTTTCAAAAAAGTACGGACCAATGACGCCGTCGGCCCAAAATCCACACCAAATGGTAACTTTTTGACGATGCATTATCACCTGGTGAACCTCGTGTGGATTGGTGTTGTCCCATATACGGCAATTTGGTTTGTTAACACAGCCATTCATCCAAAAATGCGCCTCGTCACTAAAGATGATTTTTCGCCCAAAACTGGGGTTCTCTTCCAAACGATTCGAAACCCAGTCAGCGAACAAACGGCGATGTCTATGGTCATCAACTTTGAGCTCCTGGGTCAGTTGGATCTTGTACGGGTATAGGCCCAAGTACCGACGCAAAATTTGCAGATTTGGCAGATGTCACCGAAACAAAATGGCTGCCACAGGGCGCCAAAATCGACCCGCGCCAATTGCAAACCCCTTTATATCTTATTTTAATTACTAATAATATACATTTTTCTTTGCTTGAATGCCTAGACCCTCACTCTACCCCTAATCTACACCATACATCACTTATGGGTTTAATGACTTTTATCCTAATGATGAGACTGCTAGTCCCTTATTCTAAATTTTTTGTCTTATACTTACTTCCCCCCACTCTGGACCGCACTAGATTCTCCAAACCAAGTGAAGTTATTGATTTTGATATGGTATTTGATTGTAGATTCTCTTTACAAATACACGTAAATTACATAATTGCAAACTCATGTTCTATACTTGCTTTTATTAGACATTTTAGTTCGTACTTTCTTGATCCATCTATTCTAAAGATGGAGTCTCTTGTGCATTCGAGGCTAGAATATGCCGTCTATATTCCAAGACAATTTTATGCTTGTCGTATTAATAGGATTCAACATGTGCACAAAGTCTTTGTCCGTTATGCTTTGCAATCCTTGCACATCAGTGATCCAATTCCAGCCTCTAAAAGACGGTGCTTCTTCATTCACCTAAAATCACTAGATACCAGAAGGAGTATTTTCTCCCTAAGTTTCGTTTTCGATTTGACAAGTGGGGCGATTAGCTCGAAACTTACGAAATTATGATATTATATTTTCTGATAAGAGATGGTTAGAACTAATTATGCTCCCATTGATCCGATTTCTAGAACTTTGAGAAACTTTAGTTTGATAGAAAATATTTTTTTCTAATAGCGGAAGAGCTTTTTCATGGCAGAAAAGCATTCAGACGTTAGCGACTGCTATTAGTTTGGTATAAAATGCATGAATATATCCCTTTATAAAATCGGTTTTAATTAGAAAAAACAATTGTTAGCTTACCGCTTTCAATTCCATAATTAATGTAATCGTTCCTCGAAGGCTTTACGAATACGATTCCTGTAATTGTTATCAGAATTTTGCCAAAATTAAGATTTCCGTAATTATAATATTATATAAGGTTCTCCGATATAAGATTCAAACAGTCGTAGTTTAAAAATGTTTGAAATTGCGATAAAAGTAATCGTACACTTACACTTATCACCCAACTCTGCTAAAATTACATTACACTCATACATATGTACCTATATGTACACTTTAATACGACAATCTGTTCATTAGCCCTCTTCAATCCAGTATGCGTGAATTTGCAGTGAAATTGTTTTCAAACGAATACCGAGAAAAAGTTGTAGTTTTTATGACATTTCGAAATAAGCTCACCTTTGCACTGTGCGAGTGGGTGGAAAAGCAGAACTGAAATGCGAGTGATTCATTTTCAAAAAATGATAACAGAGTTAAGCTTAAGTACTTTTTGGCAAAAAATATATATTCTGGGAGTCGATATATTCGTCTTTCTTGGTGAATAATAATTTTTCCGCTTTTAAACTGTTTTCTTTACTTTACAACTAGTACATACGGCTCTTTTCCGTAAAAAAAATTTAATATACAACTTTTTCAAGGCTTTATTAATTCATGCAGTGAAGGGTTAACACAAAATATGCTCAGCCAAAAAATGAGATAAAAATAGTTAGGCAATTTGTATGCAGTACTTTTATATCACTGAATGCGCGTTTACGTTGTAGATAACGAAGGGAAAATGGCGCCGAAAAAAGCAAAAAACTTCTATTGAAACTCAGCCGAATTCTATATATTTCCAACGAATTTGCTCTCTACCGTATTTACTGATTGAAAGTCATCGCATAATGTCAGTGATTAACCGTTCAGAGTCCAAAGAGCTTTCACAGCCTACGAGTGGAAGCCAATTGGCCTTTACTTGGGATCCAATGCGTTCGAACACAATTAATTCGAGTTTAATTTTTACGACCAGAATGCGATAAATACGATGCACATTGAGATTTTAATTAAAATCAAAATGACAATACGTTGCCTAAAGGTAATACCTCTATACACATTTCTTACAACAACAAGGCCTTAATGAGCTACCCCATGCAACTGGTTTGTGTGGCCGTTTTTATTGTTGCGAATATACTAAGTAGAAATTTGATGTTATATTAGGGTGATGATGATGATAACTATTACACTTATTTCATGTTTTTTTTATACTAAAATTAATGTTTCACAAACTTATTTAATTATAATTATGCCGAATTTATTTGGTTTCTTATTCTGTGGGTAAATTATTAAACAGGTGGGTAAGACTCCGTCAGAAAATATGAGATTTGCAAGTGGTCTTTCGATTTCTTTGAAACTTTGGGAAATATTAGTTCTAGGTAAGATACATTCAAGCCTAAAAGGATTTTGAAAAATTTTCAAAATTGAGTCATCTACGCCATGTTGAATATCGGGACCGTGTTTTTTCAAAAATCAATATTTCTTGAACCGGTGGATGGATTTCAATGCAATTTACAGACAATATAGAAACAAATAAGTAGTTTAAATTAGTAGGTATTATGTAAAAAAAAAATTTCGAAATTTTGACCAAAAAAAAGTCAAAAAATTTTTTTGAATCAATTTTTAGTTGATTTGGCCACTTTTTTAGATTTTCTGTTATACACGTAACGATTCCTTATGATTTAACCTTTATTTTGAAAAAAAAAATTTTATGGTGTCTATAATAGTTCTCGAGATATTGCGATTTTAGTGGAAGCGAACACCGTGAATTTCGCGGTTACGCAGCGCAGGAGTAGAAAAACGCGCACAGACCTGCAGCAGTCTGCTCCAGTCACTTCATACAGGAACACATAACGCAGCGCGAACCGTGCGTGCGTACGCGAAAGTGCGTGCGCGCTTCCACTAAAATCGCAATATCTCGAGAACTATTATAGACACCATAAAATTTTTTTTTTCAAAATAAAGGTTAAATCATAAGGAATCGTTACGTGTATAACAGAAAATCTAAAAAAGTGGCCAAATCAACTAAAAATTGATTCAAAAAAATTTTTTGACTTTTTTTTGGTCAAAATTTCGAAATTTTTTTTTTACATAATACTAATTTAAACTACTTATTTGTTTCTATATTGTCTGTAAATTGCATTGAAATCCATCCACCGGTTCAAGAAATATTGATTTTTGAAAAAACACGGTCCCGATATTCAACATGGCGTAGATGACTCAATTTTGAAAATTTTTCAAAATCCTTTTAGGCTTGAATGTATCTTACCTAGAACTAATATTTCCCAAAGTTTCAAAGAAATCGAAAGACCACTTGCAAATCTCATATTTTCTGACGGAGTCTTACCCAGGTTTATTCTCTTATGACTACTATTCTTAGCCACATATCGCATTAAGGAATCTGCTCATATAACTGAACTGAACAAATCTTTTTTTCGATATATAAATAAAAACACAAAACATTTAGTATAACTCTTTGGTATACGTACGTACGTTAGTGGCCCAAGAAGTACTATCTTGCCCATAAGCAGCCGCGATACAAAATAAAAAAGTATTTTTAATGAAAAAAATTAAGTCCAAATGACAATCGAACAAATAAATACATTTAGTCTCGTGAAAAAAACAACAAAATATTATTTTTCAAAATCTCGTCCTAAGAACAAGTAGTCAATATAAAATATATGCACTAAATTTGGTGTAGTATTCGTGGTATTTATGTTTAAAAAATCTGTCTTTTAGAACATGAATAAATGAATCTAAATCTCATGAAGTGTTTTTCAAAAGTGACAGTAGTGAATCATTCCTAGACGCTACCTTTTATATGGCCTACTTGCTCGTTCAAGAATTGAAGCCAAATAACCATCTTTTGCGTCGCATTTTTGCTGATTGGGCTCATAAATCTATTTATTCAGATTTATTAGAAAAAGTTGTCAAAAATTGGATTGATCGAATGGACCATGTAACTCGTAGTCATGGTAGACGTATGTCGTATTCAAAAAATAAATCGCATTTAATCATCTATCAGGTTATAATACAAAATCGTTCATATATATTTCTATTTTGTATTGTCATTATCAGTTTTCAGGCTTTTATGATATTATGAAAAATGGCATATATCACATGCTGTAATACTTCATAGAAAAAGAGAGGAAAAACGTGGAATTGGCGGAAAACAATTATCTTGAATAAAAAACATAAAGCATTGAACTGGAAACCATGACTTAGGAGTTTTATTTACAAGAGCAAGAGGTCGAAAAATTCGCGATGAAATTGCTAAGAATATAACTTAGTATTAAAAGATGTTTATTATTTATTTTTTCCAAAGGTGCAATATTTTATCCATAGAATTATGTGATTGCATACATTGTAAATCGGATTAGCAAGTAGAGAAGAAGGTTTTGCAGTACTTGCATCCTTACTGAGCTTCCATGAGTAAAAAATAAAAATAGAAAAAGGTGAACAGTACTCAAAATGTGGTTTCATTGCAGTATTATAAATAAAAGCTGCCGATAACTTGGATACATTTTCTTTCACTATTCGGAAGAAATTAACTTTTTTTGTAGTGAATCTTTAGCTCTGAATCTAGTATAATTCTCAAACATTATTTTCTTGTTCTACTCGGTCTCCACCCTTAAGCTTTTTTATTTGATTTACTGTCTTAATCACATATTTATTATTTAGCTAAAGCTTATTTATTTGTAGGACCTCGTAATTCTTACACGATCTTCATTAAACATATTTAGACAATCATCGTCGGTAGCACCTGCCATACTACTGTGGGCAAAAAGTAAGGTGAATTTATTCGTCAAACTTCGCGGGATTAAAATTTCGCTCTAGTTATTTTTTTCATGAGTTGGCAGAACTGTTGATAACATCTGGGCCAACTTTCATGTAAATGTCATTATTAGTAATATATTTACGCTAGTGTTTACCAAACGACCAAGAGTGCATTTTTCGATTTTTACAATGTCTGATTTGATTGAGCAGAGAAGTGCCATCAAGTTTTGTTTGCGGAATGAAATTTCGGCTGCGGAAACGTTTAGCATGTTGCAGAAGGCATTTAGTGATTCGACCATGTCGCAGAAAAATGTTTATAAGTGGTACAAAGACTTCAAAGAGGGTCGAGAACGTGTTGATGACTTGGAGCGCTCCGGACGACCATCGACGTCAACAGATGACCAACACGTCAATACAGTGAAGGAGTTAGTGCTCAAAAATCGTCGGTTGACTGTTAAAGACCTTACTGATATGATCGGAATATCAGAAGGATCTGTGAAAACTATTTTGAAAGACCATTTGCGCCTACGAAAAGTCAAATCTCGTTTGGTACCGAAAACTCTCAATTTCTTGGAAGAAAGTCATCGCGTTGATGTGTGTGAAACAATGAGACTTGAATTTATGCTTACGACCCTGAAACAACCGACCAATCTAGCGAATATCGTGCTAAAGGCGAGGCAAGATCGAAAAGAGCACGTCAAAGTCGTTCAAAAATAAAGGTCATAATGACAGTTTTTTTCGATTTTCGTGGTGTGGTGCACTATGAATTCCTTCCACCTGGCCAAACTGTTAATAAGGAATATTAATATATTTGAGCGTTTTGCGTCGTTTACGTGAAGCAATTCGTCTAAAAAGACCAAAATTATGGGCCAACAACTCTTGGTTTATGCATCACGATAATACACCGTCTCACACTGCACTCGTTCTTCGTGACCATTTCGCCAAAAATTCCACGCATATCGTTCCGCAACCTCCGTATTCGGCTGATTTGGATCCGTGTGACTTCTGGCTATTCCCAAAACTCAAGAGACCACTCCAGGGAACGCGTTTCGAGTCGATTGAGGAGATAAAAGCTGAATTGAAGAAGGTGCTGATGGCTATACCGGAAATGGACTATTTGGCATGTTTCGGGGATCGGAAAAATCGTTGGCATAAGTGTATTTCATCGAGAGGGGATTATTTTGAAGGGGATGAAATTGATTTACAAGAATAAATATTTACAACCAAATTCACCTTACTTTCTGCCCACAGTAGTATATAAGATCTTGTCGACTACGAATAAGCACATTTTGGAATACTATATTATAAAATATTTTTTATGTCAATGAACGGCAACTTGCCGTATACGACGCTGGCGGAAGAACAAACTAAAACAAAAACGTTAGTAAAATTTTTTAGTAAAGAATTATAAGCTTATTGTTCTAAAGAGAAATAACAAATAATATTTACCCCTTCAACTTTTTAAGCACCCCCCTAATATGTATGCGTTGTTTGTCATCATCATACGTGTGGATACATGTACATATATAAATTCTTATACACAAAGAGATCAGTATTACAATTGATGGCACTCGCGACTCGATTACATGGGTTTATACAAATAAAATGTATACAAAGGACTATAAAATTGCAAACCACCACGTGTGGCTGTGAGATAAAATATGTACAAAGGTTACGCATACGCCATGCCATACGCTGAGAGCTTCAGGGTTATGCGTAAGGGCATTTATAATATATTTCAACAGATTTACGAAGAACTTTTATCAATTAAAAATATTTTATGCCATAAGAGTTAACCTACATTACAACCAAGTTGTTGCAATTCTCATGTTTCATTAATTAGTTTTACTTATTTAAAAAACAAAAACTCTTTATATAGCAATTATTGATGTAACAAATAAAAACAAGGGGGGCGATTGGGTGACTGCAAAGTTGTTGTGTGAAAGCAAATTTTAAAAATCTGAATAATTTTTATTTTATGTGAACGCGTTTATTACTTTCAATATTTGCGGTACACCGCAGTATAACTTCGCATGAATGGATAATGAACATATACTTAAGCATATAATAGTATATTTCAGTATATTTATATAAGTACATAGCTGTGTATTTCTGATATTTGCTAAAAGTATATTAGTATTTGCTCTATAGTATATCAGTATGCCCAAACTCCTTTGCAAATGAGCGTAAACCACAAAAGTGTGCATATTTATAATGGATTGAAGAGGAACGGGCTATTATTATTTTTTTTTTGTTGTTTCTATTATAAATTGTCGCTATTTCGGTATCTTCAAAATAATAAATATATATTTATTCATGTTCGAAAACCGCAAAACGTCCAAACCAAACTCAATGATTAACAATAAGAATATCATCCTCATGCAATTGAAAATGTTAATCACATGGAAAGTTATGCTATGCAACTATTTATGTACGTGTGCCTAGAATTAGTTATAAAATGTGCGCTTTTATGTAACATATCAAGAAAAACGTTATGGTTATCAAATGAAAGAACTCATATTGAAGGATTTGAACTTTATATTCCAGCCTATCTGATGTCACTGCGAAGGTAAATTTAACATACGCATGATTTCTTTAGCTCCATCGAAGCCTGAAGGCCTTTTTATTTTTATTAGATTTTTAATTTTATTCCATGAAAAAAGGCCAAATAAGTATACAGCCTGGCCTTAAAAGTCGTTTGTAGCTCGTCAAAAATAATACAGGAATAAAAGTTGAGGCTAAAGTCCGTTGGAAGGACGAGTGAACTTGAACATATGCTGGTGTCGGTACAAAGAACTGGCTGATATTTTGGCGAATTGCTCTTTTAGGCCGACCAATTGGATCGCATACGCGAGAATAGTACGCATCATCAAGACCTTCAGTCATAAAGCTCAAGAAAATCAGCTTAAACACAACCAACTATTCTCTGAAACAGCCTGAGAGAGCAGTATAAAAATGTCTCCTTCATATAAGAATTTTGTAGAGGAGTAATGAGTCGCTATCCCCTTGTCCCTCTTTTATTATAAATAAACTCTGTTGACCTTAATTGCAATAAGCATTATTACCTGAGTGCTTTGAAAATGACCGGAAACCCATCCTCAATTTCATTTCATTCCATCGAAGTGTACAAAACCAAAAAAAAACAAATAAGAGAAAAAGCGGCAAGGACCCTAGGCTAGGTATTCGTATACTGTATGCTTGCGAAATCACTCTTGCAGAATCTGGAACTGGTCTAATAACACTTCGTCTGGGCTTGACCATAACCTCAAAAAAACAACAAGAAATTCGCACATACCTAGCAAATTACATAAAAAAATATTTTCATATTTGTAAGTAAACCATTTTATACGCATATTATAAAGAGTATACTTTATATTCTATAAAAGGAAAAATATCGCGACTCCACTTTACCAAAGCCAGGTATCAAAAGCTATTCCACTTCCAAAACCTTTCGCTTCGGTTTTAGAAAAAAAAATTGTATAAAAATTTTGGTCAAATGCCACAAGTCAAAACGATGAGTAATGTGATAGACAAAAAAATATTAAGAAACATCTATATTGCTTATATCGTAGTCAGTGTGCCCTAAATTATGAATTCATTTACATTAAAAACGCAAAAACAGTTTGCTTTAATGTAGGAGCTTCGCCGTATGTACGAGTATATTTACCCTAATCTATTCAAGAGCATATGTTAATTAATTGTTTTTGAACTTCACTTGCCAGCTTTGTGCAAAAACATGCAGATGAAGTTTCGATTTCCATTTTTCTGATTAAATATAACAAAGTAATTGTGCAGTTCCAGTGTAAACGGCCACACTGTGGCACACAGTGGCCTTTTACAAGCTTTCACTTCATCCAATTATTCTCTCAATTTGTTATGTAGCGCAGCACTAAGCGGCAGTAAAAGTTCTCCTCCCCACTAGGTATATTCAAATACAAAATAGTTTGTTTTTCTTTCACTACTCGATTTTAATAATATACCAATACATACATAGTTAAGCCGTTGAATCGTATCTGTGCGCGAGAGCACTTTTATAGCCACCTTAATATCCAACTAACCATTAACAAAGCCACACCAAAATGACAGCTATAAAGGAAAAAAGTTATTCTACAAAAAAAAAAATCAAATAAAAGTTCCAACCGCATTCGAACCTTACATAACGACGACCAGCCGTTCCTTGGCGTAAAATGTTTGTCTTTATAGGATTGGTGAAAGTGCTAACGCTGACTGTCATCCCTAAAACAGCAAATAAAACCTCAAACAAATAAGGGAGGGGAGGCAAAGTGAAGGCTCAAAGTAAAAAAATAAGGAAGTACTTAAAATTTTACAAAAATTCAAGATTCATTGCCTTTCTAAACAATTTCAACTAGTAAAGGAATCCCTTTTTTGCGCGCAGGAGGGTTTCCTTAGGTGAATTCAAGGGGCATCAAAATCTGTATGTGACAGGTTCAAATTGTAGGTACTTGCTATGTGTAGGTTTGTGCTCACATGTACATGCGCAAGTATTTGTGTATAACCAGAAAATCTCTTTAATGGAATTGCGTATTTAATTCAGCAGGTAAGTTTCACAGTTTTCGCAATGTTCTTCCTGTGCTAACAGTAAAGTAATTCGTGAGAGCGCAAATCTGTACTTAAGTGGTTAGTGTGATTTTGTAGGTGTGCGTTAAATAGAATTGGTTTATGGGAATACGTGCAACAATAAATTTTATTTATGAGGAAATGAAATTGTCGGTATTCTTAACGAAAATAGTAATATTTCGATACCCGGTTCAAGCTAATTTATGAACGTTTTATATACAATAAATTGGAATACATATTATTTTTAGTTAAACCATTTATTTTTTTATTTGATATATAAGTCTAAATTTTATAGAAAAACTGAGAAATTTAAAGGTATATACAAAAAATAATGAATTTAAAAAATCCCTAAATAGTCCAAATTTATTTTACATTGGAAGTACTGCACATCAAATTAAAATAAACGGCGCCGAATCCACGAGAGATGGGCGCTTTGACATATAAAATATAAGCAGTGCCATCTAGGATTAAATAAAAACATGGAAAGGTATAAAACTTAGAGTTAAAGAAAATATGTAATCCACGAAAATATTTTTATTTTTGATAAATGTGCTTGTATTTGTAAGACTAAGTCTTTTATAGCACTTCAACACACATCAAATTACGAAATTTAAAATAAACTTTTCAAATCTAAGGTCAACCAAAGAATTACATTTAATTTAAATCAAAATAGATAATTACAAAAAAAAATATTTATAATTTTTTAGTATTTTGTATATGGCGTTGATCGAACCATAAAGATAAAACCCTTACGGAAAATCTCGTTACTTGACCCCTTACTCTTTCAATGTTCGTCAAAGATACAAGCAAAAAGAAAATAGTTCATATTTATATTTAAGGTATACGAAGTGTGTTCAAAATTTAAAGCGAATTTTTTGTGTTTTTTCAAAAATTATTTATATATTCTTCAATACCTACTTTGTCCCCTTCAAAGTAATCCCCATGAGATATTATGCACTTGTGCCAACGTTTTTTCCAATCTTCGAAGCACTTCAAAAAATGCTTTATTTTATCTTGTTCAGCTCCTCCTTCGATGCCGTCTTTATCTCGTCAATCGTAGCGTAGCGTCGTCCTTTCATGAGCCTCTTCAGTTTCGGGAACAAGAAAAAGTCACAGAGGGCCCGATCTGGGGAATACGGTGGCTGTGGCATCATTAGTGTGTTGTTTTTAGCCAAAAAGTCGAGCACAAGCAACGAAGTGTGAGCACGAGCGCTATCGTGATGCAAGAGCCAATTTTTGTTCTTCCAAAAATCCAGGAGTTTCTGGAGGATTGCTTCGCGTAAATTCCTTATTGACCGTTTTACCCTGTGAAAAGAACTCATGATGCACAACGCCCCTGCACTCGAAGAAAACGGTAAGCAAAACTTTTACATTCGACCGAACTTGGTGCGCTTTTTTCGGTCTTGGTTCGTGCGGCAGCTTCTATTGAGATGATTGAGCTTTGGTTTCTACGTCATAGCCATGAACCCACGATTCGTCACCAGTTATGACCCTCTGGAGCAAATTTGGGTCATCGAGGGCAGAGTCCAACATATCATTAGCAATGTTCATGCGATGCTGCTTTTGGTAGAAATTGAGCAGTTTTGGTACGAATTTTGAGGCGACCCGTCTCATATCGATATGTCTAGATCCTCAGCAACTTCTCTAACGGTGATTCGACGATTGGCCAATACGATTTTCTGCACTTCGTCAATTTTTTCGTCTGCTGTTGAAGTGGTCGGGCGTCCGGCACGCTTTTCGTCGTTCAAATCTTCTCGGCCTTCTGAGAACATTTTGTATCACCGATTAATGAAAAATAATATTTTCTTTTGCGAACTGGGTGTTTTTTCTCGAATGTTCCCTTCAGCTGTTCTAAAAGGTTCCAATAATATTACGAATTTATTGTTTTACCCGCTTCGTTTGGAGTTGAAGAGTCAGTTTCACATCACTCTTTAGCCTCCTGTTTTCATTTGGAATCATGGTGATAGGCCGAAAGCTCATCCAGAGTGATGAATCGATGCACAAATCCACTTTATCCTTTCGAAAACGCTTAGGATGTTGCTGACAAAGTCGCATTCAAATGTGTTTTTGCTCCATTGCGGATGTTCTGCGCGTTGCACACACCGCTTTCTGAAAAGCAATACTTCAGTAAAAATATTGCTTACACTGTCCAATGAGATGCCTGGTTTTTACTAAATCTCTTTCAGTCACTCGACAATTTCCCAACGATATCCTGTATTCTTTTCTTACGATTTCTTGTGTTGTTTCTGTGTTTGGATGTCCTTGTCTTAGATCGTCTTCAAGTCTTATATGGACACGCTTAATTTTAGACCCATCTTTCTACGGTATTAATTGGTGGCGAAAAGTTCCTACACACTTTCAACATTCGTTCATAAATTTCCTTTGCTTTCAAGCCTTCGAAAAATAAAAATTCTATCACTGCACGATCTTTGAATTTTTCCATTGTAGAAAATACTGTGACGCGTCGGGACTAAGTGGCTTGTAAAGAGGGAATGAATTGACAGATTAAAATGAAAGAAGAGTCTACCAACATAACAAAAAAGTTAGGTTCTTATAGAACCGCAAAACTTATTGAACAGCTTAGTATGTGCATATATACTTATATATACTGTAACATCCATAACATAACATAAATAAGTAGTTTAATGTAATGCCGAAGGCTACAGGTGCCAGTGCTTCTAATTATTTATAATTATTTTACTTTTAAATAAATAAATAAAACCCAATGCTAACGCAGTATTTCAGAAATGTCTAAATATATTATAAAACTAATGAGACTATAATTAAGTAGTAAGCAAACAATCCACATTATCATACCAAAATAAACTATATGTATGTATGTATATGCATTTATATATATTACATATATAAGAAAATTTACACCAAAACTTAATACATAAGTCACATTTGAAGTCAATGCTCCTGAGGATGACAAAACTGCAATGTAGAACATACAAACGTATTTCCAAAATAGGGTTGTGGATATTTCCGCAAGCTAACCTTTACAAATTCATCTTAACTAGTCTGTGCTACTTTTTGTAATCTGACCTAATTTATGTGCAATTCTACAACGATTGTAGCCAAATATTGTTGTTTTGTATGTTCGCCATTGCTTTGTTGGCCAACCGAAATTGCCCAGAATTGTCCTCGTGAGCGTTTGAGTTGCCAACAACGCCTGAAGAGTGGTATGCAACAGATCTGCCACATCAACAACAAATTACAAAAGCATTTTATTGGCAATCGATTTAGCTAACACTAATTGTAATTGCTCTAGTGGATGAAGAAATGAAAAATTCAATATGAAATGAAAAGCGAAAACTAAATTTACTGCAGCTGTTAGTTGAATCTGATAGCAGTTTTTCACACATCGTTTTACTTTGCCACCTCTTCTATTTTGTAAAAGTTTTTTTGACGTGATAACGTCTTATAATTCGATTTAACAGGCTGCACGCACGAAAAAATGTGTCGTTACCTTGCTCATTAGTGTTACCTTGCTCATTGCCGTTACCTTGCTTATTAGTGTTACCTTGCTCATTGCCGTTACCTTGCTCATTTGTCGTTACCTTGCTCATTGCCGTTACCTTGAATGAACTGCAAGCGAAAGCGCGGAGCGAACGACAAAGCAAACAAAGCAAACGAACGGCAACGTTCGACATCTTGCTCTCTCCTACTTAAGTGAGCGTATATGTGTATGTATAGGCGCATATGTACACATATAAATTCACGTATTTGTATTTGCATATGCCTTCTTATTGATTATTATTAATTTGATTTACTTGAAGAATTTAAAATAAAACCAAGTTTGTTAATAATACCTGTTGTTTTAATGTTATTATTATTTTTTGACCTGATAACGTCTTATAATTCTATGTAGCCGGCTGCACGCACCAAAAAATGCGTCGTTATCTTGCTCATGCGTCGTTACCTTGCTTGAACAGCATGCTATGTTACGTTATGTTATGTTATGTTATGTTATGTTATGCTATGTTATGTTATGGTATGTTATGTTATGTTATGTTATGTTATGTTATGTTATGTTATGTTATGTTATGTTATGTTATGTTATGTTATGTTATGTTATGTTATGTTATGTTATGTTATGTTATGTTATGTTATGTTATGTTATGTTATGTTATGTTATGTTATGTTATGTTATGTTATGTTATGTTATGTTATGTTATGTTATGTTATGTTATGTTATGTTATGTTATGTTATGTTATGTTATGTTATGTTATGTTATGTTATGTTATGTTATGTTATGTTATGTTATGTTATGTTATGTTATGTTATGTTATGTTATGTTATGTTATGTTATGTTATGTTATGTTATGTTATGTTATGTTATGTTATGTTATGTTATGTTATGTTATGTTATGTTATGTTATGTTATGTTATGTTATGTTATGTTATGTTATGTTATGTTATGTTATGTTATGTTATGTTATGTTATGTTAATGTTAACTCATTCTCTATATCCATACAAAATATCTATCAAACAAATAAAATTAAAATTTTCTTTTGAAAAATGCAACCATTCAATCAGTATTTTCTTATGACGTTATCACGTTAAGCTATCGTCAGTAAACCGACTTTACAGACAACCTCTTTTTTTAATTTTTTATTTATTGCTTCGAGATCACTCTTTGCCCTGTCAGGTTATGAGTTTAGCAACTTCTCAAGCATTGTTCTACTTTTGCTCCGCTCCGCTTCGCAAGTTATTATTATTAGCTGGTACTATTATTGTGAGGAAGTTTAGTACTGTGACCTGAAAGATCTATTGCCCTCTTTACCGTATTTCTCTGAGCTCATCTTTCTCTGTCTCTCATAATAATTTTTTATAAGCGTTAACGTCAGGTAGCGTCGCCCGTCGCCAAGCAACACGCAATCATAAGCGAATCGTCACGGGAGATGAGAATTGGTGCCTATGCATCAAAATTAAGGAAAGAAAGGGCATGGGGTGGTTTCAGGAGATATGCCAATGCCGGGAGTCAAGCCGGATCTTCATTCACAGAAGATCATGATATGTGTTTGGTAGGACTGGGAAGGCATGGTGCACTGCGAAATGTTCGTTAAATATGTCACGGAGTTATACATTACCCAGCTACACCGCGTAAATGAGGCTATTCGACTGAAAAAAAATCGACATAGTCAAACCATATTCCTTCACGACAACGCCCCACCCCATGTTGCACAAATCGTCAAAGCCGCACTCCAAGAACTCGAATGGTAAAATATATGTCAAACCGTATGAAGGGTGTTACCTTCGATAACAAAGCAGTATACTTTTATCGCAGCTTCAACATAAAGACAACCTTATGCTGCAAACAGTCACCGACGTAAACGCAGTCCCCTGTCAGATGTAAATAAAAAATTACTTCCCTTCCGTATCGTAGTATCGTAGATTTTGCCGAAGGATTTTTGAAAATTCCTCTCAGGATTGCTCTCTCACCACACAGTGTTGCCAAACAGTACATTTCGAAATCATTTACAAAATAAACTTGGAAAAATTTTAATTTTTGTTAAAATAACTTAAAATCACTGTTGAATAATGTTAATTATAGACAAATGAACTATTTGCATTTGTTGGTTTTTGGCTTTGGTTTATTAAACAATGAAAAATTATAACTGATAACGCGGATGTGTGAAAAAGTGTGTATGCAAAAATATAAATGGCAACATTGTGTAGATACAACCAAACACATACGCACACAAGCCGATGTATTGTGTAAATATGTAACTAAAAGAACGCAGTTGTTCTCTACGGGATGAGTTTTGCTCAATTTTGTGCTCTCTAGGGGCTGCGGTAAGGGACTACGTACTGTTTCCAGCATTACACAGGATGTATGAAAGGGAATGCGAAGAGAGAGAGATAGAGTGGGACCATAACTTTTCAAACTTGCCGTACTACTTAAAGAATTACAAAAGTTCGTTGATGAATAGGTAATGCAGCGAATTCATTATCAAAGAATGAGATCTAATAGCGAATAAAGCTCTCTGAATTTGCTCCCTCCACTCTCTCCCCGACAGAATATATGTTATAAGTTGGTTGAGTTATATCATAAATTGATTAATTACATTATAGGTTGGTTGAGTTCCCTTTGATAGCCAAATTTTAACTCCTGTAATCAGTCAACAATCTCAGCTAATTCTTTCTCAGCTTGATGAAAAATTCCGCCACTGCCTTGATCTGTTTTTTTAAAAAGTACTTATTTGCTACACAGGCCTCCGTGTCTTTGTGTATAATGCTACGAATTCACTTGCCGGTTACAATGAAACCACACACTACACATTTGTATGCCACAGATCCACAGATTGCCAATTCATCAGTCAATTCTTTACTAAGTTCAAGCTTGCTCCTTTTCTCGACGGCGTTTAGGCTCAGAAGCATTTTCTTAACATTAACTTGGCAGTATGTCACTCAATCTAGGCTGGCATCAAGTATCTGCGCAATTTTCTCTCAATTAAGCATTCCAGTATTACGCACTGAGTACCTGCGACTGAAAACCTCTCGGCGACATACTCAGGGCGTAAAAAAGTCTGAAGTTTCCTCTAGATGCCAGCCTCCCCAATTTGAGTATAAATATATGTATGCACGCAACTTCTTCTACATTATGGTATGCAAGTAATACTTCAGATTATGTTCTTAAGTAAATTACATGTAATCAAAAGTTTCCCCACTTTTGCTTGTAAACACGTACTCAGCGTGCTGCTATGACTTCATTCTGCGCGGAAACTTCAAGCGAGTAAATGTGAAGCTGCTGGCAATCTTGTTTCTTGCTGGGAAGGGTGCTTCTTCTTTAAAATTGCTAAACAAGAGAATTATCTCACATTTTCATACATTATTAAAGTAAACGAAGTGCGTCGGTTGGCTTCGCTAAGCAAATAAGAAAGCACCTCCGTGATACCCACAGGCTTACATATCTTGCATGTATTCGTTTGTGTGTAGGAGAATAAATAGCAGGTTTGGCATATGGAGTAAATATAACTCAAAGAAAAAAAAAAAAGGATGACTGAAACACATATTGTCATATTGGTATGTATCACAAGCACTTTTGAAGAAGAAAGTCAAGATAGACAGACCATCCTCTCAGGAACGCATAAAATATATAGGCAGGCTCAATACATAAAACATAGTACGTATGTGCAATAAATATGTATGTAGGTACAATAGTGCCTCACCCTATATCTAATCTCTAGGGAAAGCAAAGTCAATGTTATTTGCATACCTGGGAGCAAAGCAGCCAAAAGGCACTTACTTTCCTTAAGGAAATGATGTATTCCTCTAATATTGTTGTTGCAATTTGAAAATATTTGTATCGTTAATGTAATGCAGTTTTTGGGCTTCAAGATTCGGACAGCACACCAGGAGATGGGTAAAGCTGAGTGCTAAATTATAAGACGGACAACAACTAGGTGCAGAGCCTTGAAGCGTATGACAATTTGTGATGTTGTATGGTAGTTTAGCGGCATGGACTCAGTAAAACAGGGTTTGAGTAAGATTGATTGAGAGGTAATGACGCACTACACAGATAATAGGTATTTTTCCTTTCATGTTTAATAAGCCGATAGATTTCCTTTTTATATAAAACGTTGGAAGTCATAGTAGGTATAACAATTGTATCCTTATCGAACTTATCTGCAAGCATTTGTCACTTACATATGAGCGACCAGGAATTCACAAAAGTTTGGTTTTGAGAGGAGATTCCCAAAATTATTTATTAAAATATAAGCATTTTGTTCAAATATAAAATTAAAACCTAGTTTTTAATGTTTTTTTTTTTTTTTTTTTTTTTGTGAGCATAATGCCAATTTAACAATAAAATAATAAATTAAATTAAAAAACCGAAATATAACCGAAATATAAAAATATATATTTTTTTTTTGTGAGCATAATGCCAATTTAACAATAAAATAATAAATTAAATTAAAAAACCGAAATATAACCAAGCCCATAATAATCACATTAATCCAAGATCCAAACTTTGTAAAAAATGTATTGAAATGCGAAAAATGTTCATCAAATTTTGAACATTTTTAATTCGAAGATTTAAAAAAAATGTTGTGTGCAGTCTTATAGTCTTTGAAGGTATTGCGCATTATCTTCATATAGCGAATGCATTAATGTTTTTTTTTTGTTTTTGAGACGAAGAAAGTGCGGGACATGATCAGAGAAAAAAATCCACTAAAATATTGTACTATTGTACAATTTAGTGGGCTATAAAATTGAATATATTAAATTTTTTTTAATTATAATAAAAAAAGTTCAAATTGGTATGAAAAGTTTGTTGAATTTTTATAAATTTTGTACAAGGAAAATTGAGTTGTTATGGCATTTGCTATTGAAAGAACTACGTTTTTATAAGTAAATAATCTTAATTTAAAAAAAATTAAATAAGGAGTTAAAACTTGTCAGTAACGCATGGGCTGAAAAGTTCTGGGCCTAACAAAGAAAACACTTTTTTTGTTCAAAATTAGCGGTATTAATCAGCCTAATTTCCATTCGCATCAATGCAATCATTTCAGCGCGGCTCTAACATTTCACTACCACTTTTGCAGAACTGCCTCAAAATTAGTCTCAATTCCAGCAGGCTTATCGCTTCATTCGAGATAAATTTTTTACAGCGAACACCGTTTGTTCTTATTTCGATCGCAGTTAGAAGTCATCATCAGGAACTATTCACTGTGTCTGGTGCGTCTTGAACTCACAAACTAAAATTACGAATATTAAATATTTAGAGGTCATTAAAGCACGCTGAAGCAAAATTTAAATATCTTGAAAGTTACTGAAGAAAAAAATTTTAAACTTCACTTTTGAGTGTTTCTCTCCTGACATTTTTTCTTATTTTTATAATCTTATAATCTTCCCTCTTATAACTATTTTAACCCATGGCTAATTTCCAAGGTTCTTAAGTGCCGGAGCAAAACGGTTATTTTAATCAATTTTTTTAAATTTTCTGTGTGTCTTACCGAAGTAAATTTATTTATTTTTTTCTGTTTTAAGCTATTAAATATAATTTCTCATGTTATTTCCTTTATTTCTGTGTATTCAAGTATTTATGTATGTATGTATTTATTAAAGGGGATGTGCGCCATTCTAAATGGAGAACATGTATGTCAGTGCCGTGATTTGTTTGTTTATTTATTTGCATTTAAATCACATCGTCTACATTGAGAACAACTTTATTGTGTACCATTCTATGTCACTTTGCATGTTTTTTTCTATTTTTGTGTGCCTTTCGAAACGTTTAGCTACCCAGTAGCAAAAGGTATTACTGAGCTAGGAATTGAGTTGTTAAGAATCAAATCGAGGACCTTACTGCTGAATTTTAAAACATCGATGTACTAGGAAGCTTAGAACTGAACAGCTCCTTTATTTATGGCTATGAGACACTCAGTTGTACGCATTACTAACTCACACAAATTCGCGTTTAACATAATAATTTTAGAATATTAAAAATATGTATCAAAAATTTATGAATCCATCTTCCCTCAGCAACATAAAATGGAAAAGCTCTTATTAACTAAAGAAATAATTTTGGTAATGGTAAACAATTTTACACCATTTTCTCTCTTTTAATTAAATTATTGAAATTTTTTTATGTTATAATGGCTAGATACGTATAAAGAAACCAATATAAAATTTTTTGCCTTATGTACTTTGAAAAATGAGTACTTTAATTCAACAGCTTTGTCAAAAACTCCAAAGGTATAGAAAAACGAGGCTATAAAACTGATACCAAAAACAGCTTCAATTTTAGCAGTGTTTTTTTTTTTGTTTTTGTTTCCTTTATTTGAGCTGCATATCAGTGCAATTAATACATGAGCGTTGGCTGATTTTGACGTTGGTCCACTGAACAACTTCTCCAATTATACCTTCTGCTATAAAGAGTTTGAAAGCTCATAGTACGTCTACAAGTTTTTTTCTAATAGTGGTCGCTTAGTAGGCAAAGCTAAACCTCTGAGTGGATTTCTGTCATGAGAAACCTCCTCATAAAAAACCATCTGCCCTTCAGAATTGGCCTAAAAGGTAGGTCGGGAGAGCTCAGTCAAACACCCAAGGAGGGTGTAAACGCATATTATATAACATATATGTATTTATGGTGCATGTAATATAGGGACAAAATAGAACACGATCTGGTTGAGTTGTAAAGTAAACTGGTAGTGTTCTAGTTCACAACTAGTATTTCTCCTTGCAGGGTTGCTTCTCGTATATGTTTGAGGGTGAATTTATAATTTATGCAGATGTTTTGTGTGTGTATTGTATGTATGTATGTATGTGTATATTGAAAGTATTTGCACAAACGAATTTTCAGTTATTTAATTTATTTAAAATATTATTAAATTCTTTTATATGCAAATTCAAAGGTGTAAAATCTATCACTATTGTCTTTTTTTTTAGTTTTGAAACAAACTCATGTTTGGCATATGTCGAGATGTTAACATTTCAACGATGTAATTCGCAGTCATGTCGGTAAGATCCTTTACCTTATCGGAGACGTTAATTTACGAAATTTGGCATGGTCGTCCATAGGTACCAATTTTACGTTACTTCCCAAATGTGTTAACAGTTTCTCTGAATCGTATTTTTAAGCAATTTCTCAAATCTCAATCTATCCGAAATAAATAATTTCCCTAGTAAGTTATCCAGAACTCTGCATCTTGTTTTTATTAATGAAAATATGAATTTTAATTTAACTGAATGCCTCAACCGGTTTTCGTCTCCCGATATATGTACATCACATCTTTGCTACTCATGTTCTTTTCCTTGATCTTGAATTTTATAATTTTGAAAGTCATTGTTTGACTGAGGATCATTTTTTTCTGGACTTAAAGTTGCTAATTCCTTTACTATTTTAAAAAATAGTGTAAACGAAATTTGTATGTAGAACATTCATACCTACATATTTAGTGCGATACACGGACGATATAGCGGCGGTCATACCAGCTCGGGACACTGAAGACGCTAGAAGGAAGCTGAACCAAGTCATGATAAGGACACAAATATGGCTTGAGGACCACAGCCTAGAACTTGCCAAACATAATACCGAAGTCATCCTTATGACACGAGATCACATGCTACTCAAGGTTAGCATGCAAATAGTCGAAGCGTCTTCGGGGAAGTGAACTACTTCTTAACTCAGTTCCTTTCGAGCCACGGATGATTCCAGAAATACCTATACGGCATGGGTAAGGTAAGCGATTCCAAATACATATACTGCGAAGCGCTGGAGCGATGACGCTAAACACACGTTTTTTAGTTGTGACAGATGGGTCATGGAAAGAAATGGCCCGAAGGGCCAGATTGGCGACATCGCGCCGAGCAATATAGTCAGCTGGAACGCGGTAAAGAAATGCATCGAAAAAAAGATTGACCTCGAAACAGTGCAACAAAGCGAAGCCGCACAGATAGAGACACAAGAAGATGAGCCTATAGCATGAAAGCTGACTACAAATATGGTGGACCCAGACGTAGGTGAATAGAATTGGTCCTTTCTGGGCCCTTCCGAAGTAATATAGAAAGCGGTTCCGGAAAGGGTGTCTCTCCAGTAGAAGAGGAGGGATCTTTTTAGTGGCCAAACTACACGATGCGGTAGACGACGGTCACTGTAAGTGCGAAAGCATTTGGAACCCTACCTCACGCACCAAAAAAAAATTGAATTTTCCGCTAAAATAACTGGTTTAAAATTGCTCATTACATAAGGGGCTGAACGAACTAAAGAGCTAAAGTTCTATAAAGAAATTCAAATCTACTAAACTCATTCATACCAATCTGACCGAGAGAATGTCATAAACTCGTATTGATTAACAGCTAATTCTAAGCAATTATATTCACTGATCGCTTTCTGAATTACGTGTCGTAATAACTCTTTCTTATTATATTGATGGTACTCGACTAACCGTTCTAAGCGAGATAATGGACTTAGGTGTAATTTTTGACACGAATTTTTTTTTTAGTACACTTTTAAATTACATTGCTAAGACGTATTCAGCGCTTGCATTTATTCGCCGTTTAAGCTTCGATTTCACAGCTTCTAAGATACTACCCAAAATTATAGAACCAGTTTTTTTGTAATAGCGGCCACCCCTCGGCCGTCAATGGCAAACCACCGATTGTATTTCGGCCGTGAAAAAGTTCCTCATGAAAAAACAATTTGCCGTTCGTATTCGGCTTAAAACTGTAGGTCGCTTCAATTGTGGAACAACATCGATAAACTACTCAAGTGCACATTTTGCGATATTTCACTTTCTAACGGAATGGAGTAACAAAAAGTATAGCTTAGTGCTTAGATCACATCCACAGGAAAGTTTTAGCTATTTTTTATTTTAGATCTAGTGGGCATAAGCAATAATATACATTGTATGTTAAGTGGAATATAGGAACAAGTATTAATTTAATTCTCCCAAACTCTCCCAAGTGATATGAACACTACAGCTTCCACTGATTAAAATAGCACTCACAATTGCACCCTTGCCACTTATTTGTTATTCCAATTTCTGAAGTTTTTTCTGTTGATTTAAGATATGCGTTTGCCTGCAGTTTTTTTTCACTTGATTGTTTTATTTGCTCACATAGTTACTTAATACTCTTCAGTGTTACATTTTGCTTCCAGGAGCCTTTGGCTCTATTAACTATTCCGTAGTGTGTGCTTTAGCATTTTTCTAATAAGTCACAAACCACTTAGGTTGCTACTATGTTTGCAATAGTTATCTAGTAAAGAAATTTCTGAGGCTATGACAACGCACACATCTCATAACTCACAAAAAACAAAACACCTACATAATTCAGCACGTAAACAGCAAAAATGTGGGTATGGTGATTATTTCGTTATCTGAGCTCAGAAGTGTCAAATAAAAAGCATTGGGGGTTTTTATAAAGCAAAACAATTCAATGAAGCAACTTGACAAAATTTAGTTCTACTTTTTTGTTTAGCAAATATTTTTTTTATTATTATTTCCACTTTCAAAACTATCAAAAGTATTTTTTTATTAATGCCAAATGCAACCAACTACCTGTAGTCCATTGCTGGGAGATATTTGCAAGTAAAATTCTTCCGGCAAGGACTTCGAAGTGCTAATTGTGGCATACCTTTTTCAGCTGGAAAAGCTTATGCGTGGATTCCGCTGCTACTGTGCTGCTTACTTTGCTTTTTCACTTTCTTTCGCTGTCCTACCACCACCAGCGAATATTCTATAAATAACTTTTAGCAGGTGACTCTACATCTCTACAAACTCACTGTTTGGTGTGGCCATAGTTTTTTATTTTTTATTTTATTATTTTGTTTTATTATTAACGTTCATATTAATTTCTTAGAAGCGTTGTACATTTGGGCTTTGTATATATCATATAACTCCCTAAATAAAAAGTCCCTCAGATTATTCTGTGGAGCACTTACAGGTCACTTTTCCTATAATAAACACTTTAACACAATAGAATTATCTAGTACAAGATTATGCAGGTTCTGCTGTGATGAAGAGGAGTCTATGGAACATTTAATCACCAACTGTGAGGCATTAGAGACACAGAATCTTGGGCTCGTATCTACTAGATGAGGAAGACCTGCAATTGCTCCCTCCTAAGGAGCTGGTTCGATCCCTCGGTATACTAAATAATTACGATTAAGTAATTAGGGGCGCACAATAGATCAATCTGGTCGCAGTGCATAAAGACCTTGGCCTAACCCGTACAACCTGTTTATATATAATTGGCGCGTACACCCTTCTTTGATGTTTGGCCGAGCTCCTCCTCCTATTTGTGGCGTGAGTCTTGATGTTGTTCCATAAATGGAGGGACCTACAGTTTCCAGCCGACTCCGAATGGCAGATATTTTTTTATGAGTAGCTTTTTCATGGCAGAAATACACTCGGAAGTTTGCCATTGCCGGCCGAGGGGCGACCGCTATTAGAAAAATGTTTTTCTTAATTTTGGTGTTTCACCGAGATTCGAACCTACGTTCTCTCTGAGTTCCGAATGGTAGTCACGCACCAACTCATTCGGCTACGGCGGCTACCGTACAACCATTATCATTAGTATAGGTATATAACAGAATACTAATATACAATTTTCATTTGATAATTTTAATGGTTTTAAAAAGCATTTTACAATATAATTCCTACTCGCTCTCCATAAGTTCTGCTACCGTTGTGCGTTTTAAACGTCTTTGAGAAGAATTTAGCTGAAGTAAGCTGGGTGCCGACATCAAGGTGAAGGTCGCTATTCCATATACATCCAATTGTTGGGTATTTTATTCCAAATTCATCGAATAGTTAAGAGAAACAATTTTTGAAAACAATTTTGGAAATATCACTTTAACGACTTTTTTTTACTCAACTTTGAATATCTCTAGTAGCACAATAACATATTTATTTTATAGGATAATAGAATAACTATTGACAACGAATGCTTGAAATTATGCTGGCAAAAAAATTATGACTAAAATTTGAAACAAAAAAATCCTAAATCTGTTAATTTTTTTTAAATTTGCTTAAAGTTTGAAAGTTGGGTTTACATGGTTTTCGCAGAAGAATGAACTAAATACTTTCACAAAAAACAAATTTATTTAATTTAAACAACAACAAACAAATTGTAAAAAGGTGTCATAATTGGCTAATTAAAAATATATTTCAAAAGTGGCTAGAATTCTATTTCCTCAAAATTTCAAAATGTGACCAGAATTATAGAGCGTTTTACGAAATATTTCGGAACATAACCAATTGCAACCTATGAGCTATTAAATCAAGCATATTAGAGTTATAAATGGGGGTCAATCATACAATATTTGACACTTGTGCACTGGATGACTTTTGTATATTTTCAATAACGACGTAAAACTAAGATTGGCTTAGCGAATGGTACTTATGTAGTTTACCAAGTTGGACCTATTTTGTAAAACAAAAAAGTTATTATTTTTTCTCCAAGTTGCATCACCTCTGAGGTGTTATTATTTTGATCGAAATGTATATTTGTGCACGTACAGACACATTTACTTAAGTCTTGCTTTGGGCGAAGTAGAAAATATGAAATTATTTTATCTTAGCTTTGCAAGACTTTTACTTTACCAGCTGTATTAAACTTCTTGCATCAGTATTCACCAGAAATTCTACATCCAGATACAAATTTTCCACTCCATTACAAAATAAACTAAGTTAATTGTAGGAGTTGTGTGTTTTTGTGGAAAGTACTCATGCATATCTTCATATGAACACATACCGAAAATATTCGAGGAGTAGTTTACCCCTAACGGAGTATGCTTTGAAGAGTTTATTTAATTAAAATACAGCTATGCGTAAGAAAATGTGTGGATAAGATATTCAGTTGTAAACTCTTGTTAAACTTATGAATGTACGTGTTTTTCGAAATTAATATTAGTAGACATATGTACATATACATAAGAGCTAGGGCGAACAATTATTATGCATAAGTTACACAATAAAATGATTTTAGGGCTGTTGTTTCAGTCACAGAGGGAATTCATAGTTTTTATACATATACAATAAAGCGACAATTTTAAAATCACAACATAGTTTACATTCGTATGGATGTTGTTGTTGTATCAGCTAAACATTCCCCATGTATATGCGAGGAATACTGCTGAATTGACAGTCCTTGGCTGGATTTACTTATAAACCTGGCTCGTTTCGGTTACGTATTCGTATGGCTCTTTTGTTTCAATAGAATGTGCTGAGGTAATGTTTCTGATTTCGTAATTCACATTGATGCTAAGTCTACTTTGATACCAACTATTGGGTATGGTATCGTAAAAGAGGTGCCGCTGTTGATACTATTTTGGTGTAATATATCATACTAGTGAATTGAAGGTGTATAGCTTCGGCTGAAATATGAACGAGACGTTATCAATACAACGGTCCGCCGGTCAATTTCTGACAATATTTTATTTGTTACTCTATGTACCTGGTCTATTGTTAAATATTTTTTACGAAATCCGAATTGGTGTGAAGGAAATAAGTTTTGCGCCTGTAGTATGGGATCAAGCCGGTGAAGTATAAGCTTCTAAGAAAATGTATATAATGATGGTATTAAACTGAATGGTCTGTATGCTGGTTTCAATGATTTCGGCAACTTTCCAAGGCAATGGAAAATACTTCATTCGTAAGGCTGAGTTAAATATATTTCTTAAGTAGAAAGTAAATAGAAAAAAGGTTTTCTGCATAGCATCGTCACTGGCAATGAAAAATAGATCTATTATGATAACCCTAAGCGTCCAAAATGTCTCCAACAGATGAACCAGGTCCATCGACAGTGAAAAAAAAATATTCACGCTTCAAAGGTTATGGGGTGCATCTGGTAGTATCAGAGAGGTTTCATCTATTATGAACTCCTTAAACCATCTAAAATCATCACTGGTTATCGCTACCGGCTGCAGCTAATGGGTTTCAATCGAGATCTTACAGAAAAGCGGCCGGAATGGGACAATAGACATGACAAACTGATTTTGCTGCATAACAACGCCAGGCCATACGTTGCTATATCGGTCCAGAAATACTTAGAGGGTCTGAATTTAGTAATCTTGCCCCATCCGCCGTAATCCACAGCCATTGCACCTTCGGATTACCATTTGTTGCGCTCAGTGCAGTCAGCCCTTATTGGAGAGCGGATCACTTCTTACGAGAGCATCGCAAACTGGCTCAATGAATGGATCAAGTCAAAAGAGCTCGAATTTTTCGACAGAGGAACCCATGCCTGAAAGATGGAGTAAAGTTGTAGCCTCCAATGGCAGATACTTCACATAATATCATGTATTATTTAACGCGACTTTGGCTAAGAAAGAGCGAAAACGTATTCCCATACCCGAAAAAATTTGTTAGTGGTTTAAAGCTTTTTCCGCATTCACCTTAGGCCGTAGAAGATGTTCATCTCTGATCAGCCCTATTCAAATTTTTCGTTGAAAATTTCTGTAGAATAACTCTCTAACAGCCGTTTTTAATTAAGTTTCATGTAGATTGTTTAACTCAATCATATTTGTATTAGCGGTTTAAATATTCTGTAAAAAAATATCGCTAATCTTTACTAAAGGTCCGTGAAGACAATAATGTAAACGTAAAGCAAAAGAGGTTTTGATCAAAAAATTCAAATTTTAATCCACTTTCTAAAAATTTTGATAAAGTGAAGAAATGTAAGCGGTTTTGTTCTAATACAGAGATCCCTTTAAATTGGCGCTTCATTGATATCCGTCGTAGTTCACAAGTCTCAAATATGATGAAAATTTTGCACCTTCTAATGGGGTGATTAAGAGAACTTTCGTTTTGAAAAGGATGCATTGAGTTGAGTATTTCGCGTGCGATGTAAAGCAAGCCACTTAAAAGTCTCAAGTGGTAAGTGTGTGTGGGCATGTTTAGGTGTCTTACAAACCACCGCAATATCAAAATTTACCTGTATTTAAGGTCCTAATTAACCGTCATAAGCATAAATACACTTGCGGGCATTCGCATTACATGTAAACGTTTTCATTTCTAAAACTTTGTCCTCCACATCGAGTGGCTTACCGTTCGAGTATTACAGACGTTTACACTTTTTAAGAGCTTCTGTAATATTTTGCAAGTGAGTTTAGGTTCTTGTGTTGTTATACAGTGGTAATATAATAATTTTGTTTTAAACAACTTTTTAAATAAATTATCCAATAAGGCCGGAGGAAGTTTTCTCCCATTAGAAAAGCAAAAAAGCAGAAAGTGAGAAACTTACTAAATAAATAAACCGCGCATATAAATAAAATGGGCCGTCTAAATATTAGCAGAAATGTAAAGGTGCTGCTACATACAAGGCTTAGAAGGCAATAAAGGCACAGCAAAAAAACGTGCGTTTAAGAAGACAGAGCTGAGGTGTGAGGAATAAGCGTATTGTACTACTTTGGTCACCGTCGATAGCCTATGGTCATAATAAAAGTATTATTAAAACATTTATTTTTATGGCACTACCTTATGCCTAAAATATTCATTGACTTTTTAAATGTTTGCCGCGGTGACGGCGATTAAATGAATAAAGTGAATGCGTTGAAGTTATGCAAACAAAAGAAAGTAAAAGCAAATGGCAATTATTTTGGTGTTTCGGCCGCCGTAGCCGAATGGGTTGGTGCGCGACTAACATTCGGAATTCACAGAGAGAACGTCGGTTTGATTTTCTGTGAAAACACCAAAATTAAGAAAAACATTTTTCTAATAGCGGTCGCCCCTCGGCCGGCAATGACAAACCTCCGAGTGTATTTCTGCCATGAAAAAGCTCCTCATAAAAATATCTGCCGTTCGGAGTCGGCTTGAAACAGTAGGTCCCTCCATTTGTGGAACAACATCAAGGCGCACACCACAAATACGAGGAGGAGCTCGGCCAAACACCCGAAAAGAGTGTACGCGCAAATTATATATATTATATACTAGCAAACCCGGCCCCCTTCGCTGGGCACACTAAAATAGAATAGATATGGTTTAGAACAGAAAATATATGGTTTTCATATTATTTATTTCTTTATTCTTTATTCAAGCGCTTTGTTTTTGAGTAAATATAAAATATAAATTGAAAATCAGGAAAAAGGAAGATTGTTTTTAAATTTCAAATCAACGCATATGAATAAACAATCGTCTTTTTCCCTGATCATCCATGCATTTTTCGTTTCAATTTATATGTTTTATTAAGCATTGGAGCTTTTTTAACCATTATCCATTTATATTTTTCAAAAAAAAAAAAAAAAACGAAAAAAATTGTTTTTACCACGAACACATAATTTCATTCGGATTTCAGATTAAATTCTCAAATTTCGTAAGAAATTATTCACTGTTCCAAAATCCACTCCAAAAAAATTCACAAACAATTTTTACATGTTGCACTTACGTTTTTTCCTTATGGCATCCAAATCAGAAAGAAATATTGACACATTATAACTCACACTGTCAATTTGACAGTTCAGTTCCGCCCCAAGCGTTAAAAAAGTAAGCAACATTATGGCTGGCTGAAAAGAACGCTGTACCCGTTGCCACTGCTCCGAATTACAACCAAACTTTACGAAACCCATTTTCAATACTTACTTAACAATGTGCATAAGTTTGGTTTAATTCGGTGCAAAGACACGGCGGGTCCACGTTTTGGCATATATTTCGAGACCCTAGTCATCAATAGGTATGAAAATTACCCCGTATTAAAGCACTTATCAACAGCTTTCATTTGATACCCATATTGTACATACACAACCAAAGGTTATCCGGGTCCACGTTTTGACCTATATCTCGAGACGCCAGTCACGGAGCGGCATGAAAAATACTCTGTACTAAAGCATTCACCAACAGCTTCAATTTGATATCCATATTGTACAAACACATTCTAGGGTCCACGTTTTGGTCTCTATCTCGAGACCCTAGTCACGGAGCGGCATGAAAAATACTCTGTACTAAAGCATTCACCAACAGCTTCAATTTGATACCCATATTGTACATACACATCCGAAGGTTACCCGGGTCCACGTTTTGACCTATATCTCGAGCCCTATCCACCAATATCTATCCAAACTATACGGAAACCATCTTCAATACCTTCTTAACAATGTGTGTAAGTTTGGTTTAAGTCGGTGCAGACACGCCCGGTTAGCGAACACACACAAAAAGTTGACTTTATTTTATATATAAGATTTTTTTCAGTTTGTGTCCTAAAAATCCAAATATCTTACGGAACCCTATTTTTTCCAAAATAAAATATAATCCATGTTACTCGTGGATAATGTAGTTTTCGAATGGTGAAAGAATTTTTAAAATCGGTCCAGTAGTTTTTGAGCCTATTCGTTACAAACAAACAAACAAACAAACAAACAAACAAACAAACAAACAAACAAACAAACAAAGTTTTCCTCTTTATAATATTAGTATAGATATATATTGAAAATTTTCTTAGACAGCTACTTCTTTTTCAACATCCCTTCTTTCAGCTTCTGTGGTCTTTTTTCGCTTTATTTCGACAATAATATTATCGCAGCTAGATCATATTTTCTGTACCTGATAACCAGTTTCTGAACAAGAGAACAAGTGCTACCATGCCGACTCCACGATTTCCATATTTTTATCGATATTATAGTAGGTGAACCAATCTAAGTGTTTTCATTCCTTTTTTTCGACGTCAAAATTACCAAGACCATCGCTTTGCTATTGCATTAAATTTTGCATTTGGTCCATGTTGGTTAGTTGGTTGAAGTAGTGATTCATTCCGAATCCAACTAGCGCTTCCGCACCATTTTGTTAACACATCCTGGTCTCCAACTTGTATAGCCTGACTATATGCAGTCTGTGCGGTTTAAGAACCTTATTAGCTAAGCTCTAAGCCAGACATTTGTTTGAGACTCTCGAACAGTGGCTTACCAAGGGTGGACGTTCTCTTCTAGATAGGGCAGGGCATTCACAGAGAGAATGGAAAATCATTTCCTTTCTCTCTGGTTGTTTACCACAGTGATAGTATATGTTGCGAGGGACGTCCGTTTTGGCTGCTTGTTCCCCGACAGACTCTGTAAGTCTCCAAGCGTTCGGTCGTTTCATGTTTATCAATGTTGAAAATTGTTTGTGGTTGTTGGTGGGTCATAACGTTCTGTTGATTTTGCCTGTCGTTTGGAGGTATTTAAGGAAAATTGTGTTCTTGACTACACCTAATGGTTTGAATACCAATTTTGCAACAGCGTTATTCATGGCAGATCACCCTCTTGCCAGTTTAAGTGTTTTTTTCATTATCTTCAATGCTCCGATGTTCCGGAACCCAGATTAAGGTGACTTTATGGTTTTCACTAAAGGTGGTAAAGCTATTCGCACTTTGTTTCACCAGTTTTGAGGTTGTTGTTGCAGGGTCCAGTGCCTAGATTGCAGCTTGACTGTCCGAAAGTATAGCGATATTGCCCCTTGAAAGAGAAATCTGTAATTAGTAGCCTACACGCTTCCACTAAACGCCAGCACTTCTGCCTGGAGGACACTGCAAGTATTGGGAAGACGCGCAGATTTTTCAATTCTAACTCTATGAGAACATATCTCAGCTCCATTTTGGAGCCATTCTGTAGTGCCGAAATTGTTAAATAAGAATCCCTTACTCCCTTCCACCTGAGAGGAAAAGAGAGGGGCCAAATTCCTGTTGAACGTTACGTTACAGTCAGTCCTCTCCGAGGTATACGAAGTTTCTCGCAATAATATAGTATACTGGCATGACCATACATTTTTTCTTTCAAACGACCCACCTAATTTGACCTTAATGCACTCATTGTATTTGATCCAAAAACAACACAAATTGCTTGGCTTGTTACCCTAACTTTACCTTGGTTATACCAGTAGCAGTAAAGGTGTTAAAGATCCATTTTGATGGCTATGTTAGCAAAAAAACCACCTCACTTGGAGAATGAAAAGTAATTTCGTTGTTGTCGAAAGATCAATGCATCTACAGAGAGTAACAGTTATATCAGAGTTTCTATAATATCACATTATTTAGTTAGTATTAGTAACAATATACGAGGGCGGTTCAATAAGTACCCGTATTTGATGACAGAGGGTGTTCCTGAAGAAAGTTGGTGTTAGCATCGTATACTGCCATCTATCAAACGGTGGCGAAATAAATTTCAGACTGATTGATAGATTAGCTTGGATTTGGCAGCTATTCGAGTAAGACGTGTTTCGTAATTTTCGCTACTATGGAAAAAGGTGTAGTATCGTTCGGTAATACGCTTTGTGTTTTTTGATGGCAAAAAATGCGATAAAATCAAAGTTGGATGCTGTCTATGGAGACGCTTTGTCATCTATGACCACAGTTAGATATTGGTTCAACGAATTTAAACGTGGACGAACATCCGTTTTTGATGACGAGCAACCAGAATACCCGGCAGACGTGGTTACCGAGGAAATTATTCAAAAAGTCCAGAAGTAACAGAAAGGTGGGTCGATTAAAACGGCATTTAATATTTTATATGATAGTTTGGCGATGAAAAAATTGTGGGCCCGATGGGTGCCGCGATTGCTCACGGTGGAGAACAAGCGGATGCGGTTGTTAACTGTGAAGCAATGTTTGTTGCAATTTAAGCGAGATCCGAAGAAATTTTTGCATTACACACCAGAAACTAAACAAAAATCAAAACAATGGATTTATTCCGGTGAATCTGCTCCACAGAAAGCGAAGACAGTCCCTTCGGCCGTAAAGGTCACGGCAACGATTTTTGGGGATGCGAACGGCGTTATATTCATTGATTAAAAAAAAGGAAGAACGATCACAGGCCAGTACTACAGTGAGTTATGGGACCACTTTCACAAAAAATTTAAGAAAACACGGCTGCATTTGGCGAAAAAGAAGGTACTGTTTCACCACGGTAATGCACCAGGACATCCATCCTGAGTTGTCGCCGCCCAACTGCATGAATTACGTTATAAATTGCTGACGCATCCCCCGTATTCATCCGATCTAGCTCCCTCCGACTTTTTCTTGTTCCTTAACATGAAGAAATGGCTTACTTGAAAAAATTTAGTTCAAACGAGGAAGTCATCGCCGAGACAGAGGCGTATGTGCCTGCGATTGTGTACCCAATGGGGCTAATATCGGAGTTTCCGGATACGGTCGAGGGGAAGTCATGCATTCGCTGACCAGTTTCGGGCACAGCAAGTGGTCCTAATTGACACTTTGCTCTCGGAGTTATTGTTTACTTCTCTGACAGTAGTTACATAAGTAAACAATCAATTAACTGCTTTTCTGACTGTGGCCACCCTCCGCTCTGGAAAACACTACAGTGGTCTGGAAGCCTGAATTTGAGCTTGATGGGAAGCAGCTTGTAGAATATTCCTATACGAAATCTTCTGTTCAACTTCAATCCATCTCTGAACATGTTTACCATGCCCTGTCTCCAAATGCTGCACCTCGCCCTGCACTGGAATTGTACTTAAAAGTTTATAGAGTCTTTCTAGTTTTTGTATAAAGTTTGAAACTTAAACTTATGTGGCTATTGTTGGACAATAACAGTGTTTCTGTACAAAAAAAAAAATTATGATAAAAAAGTAGAAAAAATTCAAAACTGGTCAAAATGTTGATGTGCCATCGTTTTGTCGCGGGCTGTAAAAAGCTAATAGCTTGACCATCTCCATAGGATTGTGACTCGTGCAACGCAAGCTTTATCTGAATGTCCAAGGACACCAGCATTGCGTTAAACGCTAAAGTAGGAGCAACCAGAGCAGTTGCTGAAGGAATGCTACGCACCTTTGGATATGAAACTTTATATTGTCAGTTGGTTCCCAGTTGCTTGGCTATTTGTATCCAGAGCTAAGTTTGCGTCTAGGAATTTCTTATTTTTTCTAACCTGACCTCATTGCTTCACTGTTTCTTTTCCTCGTATCAAATCTACTTTACTTCATATCAAATCTACCAACTTATTCCAGAGACTTCCAGTAGTAGTTTTCCCCTTGAGCCTAATTGGCATTCACAATCTATCACTGTTATCAGTTTTTATTGTTGTAACTTTTGCCGGATTCACGTGCTGATGTGTATGGTATGGCTCCTCATACCACTACGCACCCACTAACTTTTCGCTCACCAATTCTTAACTTTTGCTGCATATGACCACCCTACACACATCTGATAATTGCTTGCAGTTTGTTACCCGAAAAGAGATGATACGGCTAAGTGCTCATGCGGTGATGCCAATGACACTCACCCATTGTCAGCGTCGTAAAGTTTGAAAAGTTCTTTTTGCCCAAATCTGTGTGGTCTGGACAAAGCACATTTGCCATTAACCCATCAGCTGCTCATGCCATCCTTACTTACTCATTAGTAAGCATTACTTTGCTGCTAGTTGTTGTAATTACTCGAAAGGGTTAGGCTTTAAGGCACAGTTTCACAGACAAAAAGGAAAACTCAACAAACAACAAAAGCAAGTTGTCAGCAGTGACCGGTAAAACTATGGCCGTGAACAATGTGGCAAGTACAAGTGCAGTAGCAGCTGTTGCACCCAGAAATGGCAGTGATCCGAATAAAGCTTGCAACATGCTGTGATTTTGAGTACCTACTTTTTATGTTTACCACAAGTGGCGAATGCCTTGCCTCAATCAGTTGCAATGAGTCGTGATAAATTATTATCATAAATTCTTGATGCTGCAAGTGAAGCGCACTCAGTAGGCGTAAGTGGCACCAATCCTTGCAATATCCATATTTATGAAAGCAGTGAAGCTGAAACTTTTCACTTTCATGCCTTCTTTTTATGTACGTGATTTATCTTTTGTTTTGAGTCGCATGTTGCTAAGGAAAATCAAAAAAGGGTTCTTAAGGCCTTTGATTAATTGTTAATTTATTCGTTGCAGTATTTTTCAAAGTTTCAGTTTTCTTTAACTGTGGAAAATCGATACTAAGCGAATGGAAACAGGAATACCGGAAAAAACAACTATTGCTCGGAAAAGAAATTCAACTTTGACCTATATCGGAAGATTTGAGAAACTCGCTGCGCTGGCGCGGGTTTTCGGAAATAGAATGCATCAAGACCGGAAAGTTACATAATTCGATGAAATATAAAAAGATATCTCAACATTCGAATATAATGAAATAATTTTGTGATCTAAAAAGCTCAATAAATGAACACCTAAAAGAAGCTCAAGTAACACTCACCCTCAGTATGCCCACTCTCCACAACGCTCTTAGCTCTGCGCATTTCTTTTTTGTTTTGATACCAATTAAAAATTTAATGCCATGAATTAGAGACGTTCGAAAGGAATCTTATATACAATAGTATCTGTGAACATTTAAATTTTTAACACAATCACCATTACAGTGAATCACTTTGAGCTGAGAGTATAAATTTTATTGTAGTCGTAACATCGATGGTTCTTGTACTCTTTAATTAGTCAGGTGTAATAATTTCTATTGGTATGCATATATTTACATTTACATGTATGTATTATACTTAGATATATATGTATCCACTTAGATATGTATCTTCTTTATACCCAGGCATGCACATATCTGTAATATACAGGGTGACTACGATATTTGAGGACAACTTGAGATTAAAACTGATTAGCTTTTATTTTGAAATCTTAATCATTTTAATCATTCAATAAAATTTCCATTAGCTGCAATAACCTCTTCGATCCGGATCTGAAAACTTGCGCATGCCCCAATCAAATAATCCTTATTCATATTGAGCATAATGGTATTATTTGCAGCCTTCAGAGACGAAATGGTACTCTGAGGATGCTTATTGGTTTCACCCTCAACTACGCCCCTTACATAGTAATCCAGGGGATTGAGGTCTAGAGATTTAGGCAGCCAAAAGTTTGGTGTTATGTGATTATCAAAATTTTCAGCCATCCAATTTTATGTCACCATCGCTTTGTGTGAAGGAAGAGAGACAAGCTGAGAGACAAGCCACCGCGTACACTGTCAATCCAATGTTTCACCACTGCCTCTAGACCCTCGGTATATAGAGCAAACTTCCCCAGAAGTCCTTGAATAAAGAAGTGGGGTGGCATTTCATGTCCTTTGTTGAACACAACATCTATAACCAGTGGCAGCATAAGCAGTGGCTGGAACTTCGTGTGCTTGACAGAGGTATCTGTTTCTGTAGGGTTGGATGATAGTCATTTGTCATTTCTGCGGTTGATACTTTTGGTTTTTGGCAATTTTTTTTTCGTCAGAGAAAACCATAACATCTCAGGCGCTTCAGGCAGTTTAATTTTGTTTAAAAGGGATTTAGCACAGAATTTACACCGGAGATCCTCATGGACAACTCGAGGGATAAGACTCTTTCCTGCAAGGGAGGACCCTGGTTTGCAGAAGTTATAGACACATATATGCATGTCCTCAAATATCGTATACACCCTGTATCTCTCACTTATTTAGTATTTAATGAAATAGTTTTAATTGCAACTTGTAAAAAACAACTGCAATCACAGAAAAGTAACAAATAAAACAACAAAAGTTGAGAGATGCAGCCAGACAAATGTTACACAACTTCCCCTGCACAAATAATATACGAAATATTTAGCACAGAAGTCCGAAGTTAAAAATTTAAAAATTGTTTTAACGAATACAACCAACAAAATGTGGCTAGCAAAAGATTCCATGTAAAAATTACGCATTGCATGCACCCAAATGTTAAAAGATGTTTGAGTATTGGCTTCATTTTGTCACTCACTCACTTCACTTTTTGGTGTCCTTGTTGCTTTTATTGCCAAAAGGTAAAGCTGTGACAGATAAAATTCAATTAAAGTTGCAATTAAAGTGGACGCTACTTGTACGTAGTTGTTGTAGACGCGTCAGGTGTACAAACAAAGCAGGGGAAAGCAGGAAAGCAAAGCAGGCCAGGGCATGAAACGGAAGGGTATGATATGTTTATAGAAGCGTCAGCTTATCATTGTTCTTGTAACCCATCCGTTGTGGGTAAAAAGGCAAGGAGAGAAAAACACGTTCGAGCTCAAGTTTGTGGCAAGCAATTAAAGTATTAAATGATAACTCCTGAGGGGCATTGTGCATTGCGTTTATTCGTTTATTGACACTCAGTGTTTGGGATGCTCGAATGTGCTATGTTTTTTTAGAAAAGAAAAAAAAACAGCAAAAGTACTGTGAGAAAGTTGATTTTAAAGAAATTTTTAGAAATTATTGATAATTAAAAGGAAAATGGGTAAGTTTGCTGCTATTCAAGTGCACTCAGAAATACACAATGTCCATGTGAGAAGCTTGGGTTTTCCAAATTTAGTGATTGCAGTGATTGTCCAATGCTTTATTAACACAAAATGAGACAAAATTTATCACCCGATGCACTTTGGCTGTAATTTTGTATAGATGGAAAGCTTTGGTTTTGCTTTGAAATTTATTTTTTCGATGTGTTAGCATTATTTTTTCACTAACACAAGGAAATCATGTTAGCCAAATCTCTAGCGCTCGCCGTTCCGGTAGTCGTCTGGCCCAGTCGAATAGACTAAGAATTAGTATTAGCACTTAAAAAGCAGCACTACTACGCAAGTCTTAAACACTAATCGATTTGAGATTAAAAAAATGTATGATGTGAATGTATAAATAACAAGAAATGAATACTCAAAGATGACAAATAATACAGAATTAGCAACTAAATATGTACATATATACAACAATTTTAAAGGATATCACAGTAAATATTCAATACTTTGAGGCAATGGCAATACAGTTTATACGGCTGTAGATGTATGGTAAAGGTACAATTTCTCATTTATTTAATATATATCCCTGACTCAGTATAGCAGTTTCAATACCACTTGCAGCAACGCACTTCATAACCCCGGATGCTCTCTTAATATTGTGGTCTATTATTAGTTTTACAGTTGCATTCTATGGCATTCCTCACATTGCAGTGAACGAAACTGAAATTAAAATTTCAAATGCGAATACGAATGCCAAATAGTACAGCAGTAAAATTGCAAAACATTTACTTGGCAGCGGAGGCAAAGAAGAGAGGGCGAGAGTGAGGTCATATTTTAAAAGGGGGAAAACACATCAAAAGTAGTAAACGGCTGTTACCGGTGGAGAAATTGAAATTGCAATTCTTAATGCGGTAGTTTGCTCATTGGAACTTCAGCATTGTTGTGAAGGAAGCTGCATTCAAGGAGTTGCAAACAAATACACTTTAAACATTTATTAAACCGAAATTATGAGTTTTGAGAAAAGATGGATAATTGGGAAAAATTGTAAATTGAGCTCATTTATTTGTTTCACTTATTGCAATATGTTCTGAGTGTATTTGATTTCTTTTTTACTTTGGTTTTATGTAGCTCATCATTACTGAATTGTATCCGTTGCTGCTGTTGTTGTATATATTGTTCAATATTCATTTACAAATGAAGTGGAAATTCAACACATTTGCACCAATTGGGAAATTAATTAGAAGTCATTTATATTCTAAAATCTTTTTTAGATATTTCAGATACGGAATATGCTAATTTTAAGGAGTCTGAACAGAACCTTAAGGTTCTGGTACTGGAATAAGTAGAAATTGAGGTACATTATCTAAAGCTTTTAGCCAACCTAAAATAACATAATAATATATCATATTCATAATATTCTTCCTCTAAAGTCGCAAAGTTTACGATGGTATGGACACGTCCTAAGAATGAGCAGCGAACGAGCGACCAAAAAATTTTTGAAGCAGGTCCAGAATGAACAAGAAGAAGAAGCCGGTCAAGGCGACAATCGTTGCAACGTTCCCTCGACAGTCGGTTCTACGTAACCGGAACGACCCGGATTTATACTCGGCCAAGGATTGTCACTTCAGCAGCATTCCTCGTATATGCACGGCGAATGTTTATGCTGCTACAACAACAACATCGATGGTTGCAAGACGTAGAAAACTACAACGTACGATGGACATCTCCCAATATACATTGAGCGAAAGCGGGCTGTCGAGAAGAATGGAGACGTATTGCAGAGGAGGCACTAGTTTTCACCGGACTGTAATGCCAATATTATGAATATTCTTTCTTACTGTTACCTTGTCCCTACCATATGCCTTCTTTCATCTACCACTTAAGGGGGGAGCCTGGTTTATAAGGTCAAAAAAATCAATTTTTTTTCGTTCTAAGCGATTCCTAATATATTTCAGAATATTCACATAAAGTTACAGAGCCTAATTCTCAATATTTCCGTAGATACAAAGCCAAAGGTAGGCGAGCGTTAGGTAGTTACGCTGTGACCGGACAGCTATAGTACAAACTTTATCTTCTTTTCTCGACTTTTCATTCTTATGATTTCTTTGAATTGGCGTACATGAATGAAAAAAAGTAATGAACCTTTTGAAATGAATCATAGCTTGTTCCCTTCAGTATTAAATTCTCTTCTATTTGAACTAACAAAATAGATAAAAAAAATTGTTCAAGATTTTTCTACCAAATTGAAGTGAAGTTTTTTGTTATAGAAAGGCATTTTTTTCTTTAAAACCTCCAAAAAGTTGAAATTTTGGAATTTCTCTCTGTTTTCTTACTTCATCTAGAATAAAAAATCATGATAATTAGAAATTCATTTCAATTTAGAAATCCAAATTAATTTTTTCCTTAAAAAAATGGCAAAGAGATTTTTAGACCTCATAAACCAGGCTTCCCCCTTAATTACATTTACGTCATCATGAAATAGCTACTTCAGCTCGTCAGTAAAACGTACGCACCATCTTGATCAAAAAATTCCCGGAACAGCTGTAACACATCTGTAATTCCTTATATGGCCTTCAAAACCTCTCCTTGGATGAAAACATCAAGTGGTGGTAGACTAACCAGAGCATAATGACGGGCCTGAAGCAGTCGGAAAAGCTCCCACGAGAGAGAGTCTATTCATCCAGATCACTGATGCACAGATGATAATAGGTCTTATCATAGCCGTGTCTTATGTTTTTTTTGGTGAGGAGGAAAGGCTCACAGTGTTTTGGATGTCTTTGTTTCAACGTGTGTCTTCTAAAGGAGTCCGTGTATGCTTGTGCGAATCCCAAATCGTTTAAGGTGGTGAATAAAGGTTTCAGTTGGTTTAAGGAGTTCATAATAGATGACACCCTTCTGAGCTGTTTTTTTCGGACCTCACTTATGGGCACTCAAGCATCCTTAGAAGCTTCGAGTTCATCCACTGTCAACGGATCAGTGTATACCCTCGCTTAGTCCAACCGGAACCTTCTCCACTCATATTCCATCAAGGGAAGAGTGAACGGGGGGCTACACTTGAGGGCAGGGTCTGGTGAACTTGTTCGCGGATGGATCGAAGTTGGAAGGAAAGGTTGTCGGAGGAATTTTCTGCGAAGAGCTCCCCATCAGATTCAAATTCAGGTTACCGGACCACTGCAGTGTGCTCTAGACAGAGGTAGCCGCAATCAGGGAAGCAGCTGATTGGCGACTCACATGCGTACCAGCAGTCAAGGAAAGTAAATATTTACTCCGACAGCCAAGCGGCAATAAAGGCCCTCGGGTCAGTGACAGTGCATTCGAAACTGGTCAGGGAACGCCTGACCGCACTTTCGACTGCGTCCGAATTTTCTGACATTAGTCTCATCTGGCTTCCTGGTCACAGTGACATTGCGGGAAACTGCGAGGCGGATGAGCTGGCCAAACAAGAGACATGTGGGGGACCACTTGACTAGATGCGGTCTGCTCTTGGAAAGTTGGTCATCGCGCCAACTCAGCGAGCGTTGGGCAAGTACACAAACTTGTAAGGTCGCGAAATCCTTCTGGCCACGTGTGGACCGGGGGCGCTCGGGCGAGCTTCTGAGGTTGACAAAATATCAGCTCTCGAATCTCGTGGGTTTTCTCATAGGTCACTATGCGCGAGGAATGCATGGTATGAGGCTTGGAATTACCTCAAGTCCCTTTTGTGATGGATGTATAGAGGATGAGGTGGAATCATCTCAGCACCTTCTCCTTAGCTGCTCTGCTCTGGCAGAGCTAAGATCCAGACATCTTGGCTCTTACTTCTTTGCTGCGCCTGCTGATATTGCTGGCATTGACATTAAAAATGTGATGAATTTCATCAGTAGCACAAAGCGGTTGACGCAAACGCAGCACAGTCATCGTTCGCAATCCACACACTCTAAACCCACCTCCCTAACCATACCAGCACCACCTCTCCCCGCCCTCTCTCCACATCTCATCGGTCTTCCTCTCTCACCTCACCTCCTTCATAATGGTATCACAAAGGACGAAACCGTTTTTTCTTCGTCCAAGTGTGCTCATTTCTTGGGCAACCATATTAACCTAACCTAACCTAATAATAAAATGACCACGTATTTAACATTTGAGGTGAAAAGTCCCGGGCCTAACAAAGAAAACACCGTTTTTTGTTCAAAAATAGCAACTTGATTTCCATCAAGAACAACACAATCATTCCAGCGCCGCTATGACATTTCAATACCACTTTGGTAGAACGATTAATCTTTTGCTGCAAAATAGGCCTCAGTTTGAGCGATAACCTATTCATTCGAGCAAAATTCTTACCGGCGAGCAGTTTATTTAGGTCTGTGAATAGCCAGTAGTCGCTGGGAGCCAAATCTGGAGAATGTTGGTCAACAGTGAGCAAACGCGGCACCCTCTTTGAACAGAGCTTTCTCATAGTTAAATGCTCATGCAATATAAAGCCAAGACGTTCTTTTGATATTTTTGCGATGTTGTGTTTTGAAAATAACAAAATTAGCGTCACTCTTAGCGCAAAAGTCTTAGGTAAGACTCACACCACGGGAGAAATATGGAATGGTCAAAGCACGCTAATTTCGTAACACGGTTTGAATGCGACTCTTTCTCAAAATCTTTAGAGAAATCCACATATACAACATCAACCTGGAAACCTTTCTAGAGAGCTGATATGCACTCTTCTAAGAAAAAAGTTTTTAAAATAAGTTTCAAATGATCGATCTACCAGGGAACCGTGCGAGCACCTGCGCTGTGGAAAATCGAAAAATTTACATTCTAAAATATTTTTTTTACTCTAAAACCAACTGAATATTGCTTTAGGACACCAAACTCTTGCTGTGGTGAAAAGAAAAGATATATCGAAATCATATGACGATGAAAGCAGAACTGAGGTGATATCAAAACCAAAAAGTCTATCTACATACTTGTCTTCCATCCTTCCATTTGCTGTTAACCCATACTCAGGAACTAGGAAAAACTTTCAAAAAAAAAAAACGATTGCGGATATCTTCATCTAAAGTTATAATAAGTTTTTATTTAACACAAAAAATAACCACACACCCTTAAGCACTACAAATTCTCCTGCTTTGACAAGAGAACGAAGCAAATGAAAGTTTTTCTGGTTTTAGAGAAGTTATAAAGTTTACGATGCATACCAAATATGACATCTTCTTACCTTCACAGCGAGGGAAGCTGTTTATAAGTTTATGAGAGTTTTATTAATTCAGCACACTATTAATTTGCTGTTGTCTCTGCATAAGCCACGTACTGGCGTTGAATCAGTCTAATTGTCAATATGTGCGCACACATGTATGTATATGTATATGTTGTAGGTAACTGTAAGACTTCCGAAAAGTTTTTAATCATACACGCCAAAAGCTCGCCAACAGCTAATCGCGTTTATTAGCGTTTAAAACCGAGAGTGGGTAAATAAGCAAATGATTATGGTGCAGATGCAATCGTAACCACAACCGCAACTGCCACCAACACAGCCGCAGGTATGATCGCTGTGGTCGCGATAGTAGCATAGACAGATGTATGTTATTTGTGTACATTTAATTTGGTGCTACATAAACAATGTTTCAGTTACATCACGTAAACATCGTAGCCTAGTGTAAAATTGTGTGTAACCCTTTGATATTCACGGTTTAATTACTTTTTAGAAACTTTTAAAATGTTTAGTCAGTAATAAATCATGTATACACAGATGGCTCAAGTCTCGAGGGCAGGGTGGGCTGAGGTGTATACTCCGAGCGTCGGGGGATCTCCTTCAGTTCTCGGCTCCCTGATTGCTTTCAGGCTGAACTGATGGCAATAATTAAAACCGCGGCTGGTACAGTGTGATGCGATATGTGAAAATGACATCTATATTTTCACTGACAGCCAGGCGGCGATAAAATCCCTCACAAAACAGTCGACAACCTCCAAGGTAGCCATGAAATGACGCACAACTCATTTCGCTTAAGGATAATAGGGGGTTCGCGGCCATCGCGACATTGAGGGTAACTGCAGAGACGATGAACTAGCGAGACTCGATACCAAATTGACCGATGAGTACATAGAAAATGACATTTAAGCTACTCATCTTTGAAGAAATCGTTAGGAAAGCAAACGAAAGATTACGTAATGAAACCACCTGCAAAATCGGCCGTCAATATCTAAAATAAACACAGTTTTATCCCACTGATTTCAGTCATAACGGGACACTGCCTAATATGTAGGCATGCCCAAAGGATAGGTGTACAAGCACATGACTTCTGTAGAAGCTGTCTTGATGAGGAAAAGGAAGAGACAACCCTGCACCTTCTGTGCCATTGTCCTGCTCTATCCAGACGGAGATTTACTATTCTAGACAGACAATTTTTTAAAAAATAAGCGATATTCTAAAATTTTTGAAAAGCACACCTGGTTTTAGGAGAAATAGGGAAAACTCCCCACGCGGCATTCCAATTTGCTATGAGCCTGAGTGTGCCTCACAGGACAACCGTTTCAACCTAACCTAACCTAATAAATTGGATCAAATACACATATAGTTAACTTCTTAGTTTGAGCTACTGAGTTTATTGGAACGGGAGGAAGGATTTATGAAGCTGGAAAAATTCAAATCCAACGTCAGTCAAATACTTTCTGAGAGGCGGATTAAAAAGTTGGAAGATCCAAGCAAAACAATTCATTAGGCGTAGGAGCATTCAAAATTAATGGATTAACATAAGTCTTATGAGAACGGGGAAAGTATCTTTCTTGTGGGAAACTTATAGTTTTTGTTGTCCAACATTTTGTGAAACGTACCGAAAGTTGAAGGAATTGTTGAAATCCAATAAGTAAGTTCAAAATGTTGGGTTAATGACATGAAACATAGTATAGTAGCTCGCTAACTAGACATATATAGAAACGCTTCAGATGCAAAGTCAATATGTGGAAAATTCATGGCTAAGTTAAAAATATAAATAATTTAGAACCATGCAAAAAACTCATAAAATTTTATTAATATTAGTTAAGCAAAAGTAGCAATCAGGTAAATGGTCAGCATGCTTTCTCCCAACCATGGATATCGCGTTCCTTTACCCAAACTGCAAAATTATTTACGCATTTCGCCCAGCATATGTGAGGTGCCCAATACTCGAGAAGGCACGGAAACACCAAAAAAAAAACACCATATTTGGTGAAATTCACCAGTTTAGTGAAATTCCATGGCTGACTTTTGAAAGATAGTTCACCGTATACGTAGAAAAAATGTTTAGGATAATTGATGGATTTTCTTTGCATTTTGAGATTTTTTAAAAGAAAAAATAGATGCAATTTAACACTACGTACAGTTTATTTCGTATTAGCGGAAAAAGCAATTAAATCATTAGCAGATATCACAAGGATGAGTGTAATCTATCAGATGATGTGTTGAGAACATTTTTTTTTTCGATCTTTCAAAAGCGAAAGCACACTCAACGTAATTTCGACTCACAAATTTTCGAAAAATTATATTTTTATTTCTTGAATCACTATTGAACCTCAATCCAACATGAGAAATATGTATGAAAGAGATACGAGTATTCCTCACTTGGTTCTAAGTCAAAAACATATTTTCATTAACCACTTAAAATTGTTTAACAATTACAGAACAACAATTAATTAGATGGTCAATGGTCTGCATTTTTCGCATTACTTTTGATGCATATATTATTTCTAAAACGAGATCTGTCTAGCGCGGTGGGCTAGAAAAAAGAAACGTTTTTCACATGTCATGCAATTGATGGCAGCGCTAAGCGGCTACAAGGCTACTTGTTTTTTTTAATAACTTTTTAAAAATTACTTTGAGTGATGGAAATCTTTATTTCGTCTTCACGCGCTATTTTGTTTGTATAAGTATATTGCAGCTGTCTATTTCAGAAGAGTCATTATGATTTGCATATATCAATTGCAAAAGTTATAAACCTTCAGATAAGGTGATTAATTTTGCGCCACTTTATATTTTTATATTTTATATTTTTTCTCTCCTTACTCCAAGGTTGCACTTTTTGGCAAGTGAGACAGCAATATAGCAATAATACAAAAACAAAATTTTATATTTAATACATTTCGCTTCTACAATTTGTCTTCAAGTTCTTCACTTTAAAACCCATTCGCTTTATTTCTTTACACGGTACATAAAGACTAAAAGCCTATGGTCTTGATATCATCTGCAAATGCTAACAAGTGTACGCTTATATACGAGTATAGTAAAATACTTGCTTAAGCGATTTAGTTCTATACCTCAAACAATATTTCCGCATCAATTTTTGTTAAGACTCCACTTATCGAGTTGCATAAACGCTTGGAGAGAGAGGAATAATTAAATTTGTTGCTTTTGTTATTTTGGATATTTTCATATCTAATTTGCTGTTATACCTTTAACCTATACCTATATATGAAAATATCTATAATATCTATATATATTTATGTACATGCATCTATCTTCCTCCTGCTAAACCGCCACAAGCATCCTGTTGCTTCGGGCATACAAATAGATCAGCAACATAATATTGCCTGTTTAATTACCTGATTAATTTGCAGAATGACGCCAGATTAATGAATGCGCCACGCTATCTAAACATTTTGCGCCCTGGGCAAACAAATGAAGTTGTGTGTAAAGTCTAAAAATTAACAAAATAACCGAATTTTTTTTAAGTTTTGCAAATGCGCTATTTCGTTGCAAACGCACACATAATTTATGCATTAACACTGCAGCGAAAAGCAAACTACATAGTATGGTAACATTCTGCTTCAGATACTGGTATTTAATAGAAATTATCGTACTGGTGCATCATTTTCTAGCATAAATCTACTAGTAAAACTAATAATTTATCTGCAAATCTGTTGACTAGTTTTTCGAAACATCAATGCATCGCGATTGTTAGTGATCGTACACCATAGTAGCTAAAGTCGACTTAAGATAAAAGTGAAATTATTTTCTTAGGGTGCGACCAGAGTGAACGCTGATGCCGAGCGGAGCCGAGCCGAGCTTATTGACGCTTATTTTCATGCGAGAAGAAAATTTGTATATAACACAGTGAATGCGAGAATCAGCGCTGAAATTCTGTTTATTCCATGTTTTTGCTCTTATGTCATTTAATTTTGTTGTTCATTTGTGTTTATAAAATTGCTGTACACGGTAATGGATTCATCTGATGAAAAGTATTTTGCTTCTCCTTGTGTGATTAATGCAATTATTAACAAAAAAGAGTTTGGAAAACATCCAATTACACTAAAAAGGAATGAATTTGGTGAATTTCATCATTTATATAATGATTCAAGAAAATATCCAGCTAAATTTCAACAATATACCCGAATGAAAATTGAAACATTTGATTACATTCTGGACAAGATAGGTGTGAAACTAAACAAAAACTGGACAAATTTTATTAAGGTGCCAGTAACTTCTTGCGAAAGATTGATAGTGACTCTGAGGTAAAATAATTATTTAATACTTTGTTTAATTCAATTATATTTCATGTAATAATTTGTATTTATAAAAAACTATTTATGTATCGAGTCATTGGTCCAATAATGGCTCACTTCCAATTTGTATGGAGGCAAATGATGAAGTGGTTGGTTCATTTGTGATTTCAATTGGCACAAATGTGCTGGACTGCAAATGTCCTGATGTGCTCAAATCAATTGAGTACACGTTCTCAGAGGAGATGCTAATTGGAGAGGAAATTGTTTCATAGCGTGAGCGTTCGTTGCGCAGTTCTGGCAAACTGTTGGCTTTGCCATACACATATTTGTACAGTGTATTCTGCATTTCCATCCTGCATAAAAATTTTTTTTCCGGCTCCAATTTCCGAATATGCGGCAGTAATGTTAAGAAAAAGGCCTCATCTTCGTCCAAGACCGTTTTTTTTTCTGAATTTCTTTTTTCAAGCAAAAGTAATTTTTTTTTTTCTATTTCTAACAGTTCGGCACTGCAGATGTCCACAGTTTTTCCACACAAACACGATTGTGATATAATTTGTTTTTTTGGTCCCACAGAGCAGGCCGGGAAAAAATTTCACTTATTAATTGATCGATATCCATTTTTGTTTATTTTTAAACCATTAAATACAAAATAGTTTAAAAAAACGTAAAAAGACGCTTTTATTGCCAATCGAACTAAAAAGTATAAATTAAATTTTAATGACAAAGAGACCTATAATGAAGTAATAGCACTTGTAGGATCAGTCATAGTCAACTACCTCAGAACAGAATTATAACAAAAATTAAGATACAAATAGAATAATTCAAATTCGAGTTAAAACCGTGGGATGCTTGATATAGTAAATATTACAATCATTCTATTGGCAACTACCTATGTACAGAGGGTTATGAAAGTGAAGCAAAATGCATCCCACGCTTTTAACTCTAATTTAAATTACTCTATTTGTATCTTAATTTTAATTATGGGCCAACAACTCTTGGTTTTTGCATCTCGATAATGCACCGTCTCACACTGCACTCGTTCTTCGTGACCATTTCGCCAAAAATTCCACGCATATCGTTCCGCAACCACCGTACTCGCCTGATTTGGCTCCGTGTGACTTCTGGCTATTCCCAAAACTCAAGAGACCCCTCCGGGGAACGTTTCGAGTCGATTGAGGAGATAGAAGCTGAATCGCAGAAGGTACTGATGGCTATACCGGAAATGGACTATTTGGCATGTTTCGGGGATTGGAAAAATCGTTGGCATAGGTGTATTTTATCGAGAGGGGATTGTTTTGAAGGGGATGAAATTAATATTAATTAGAAAATATTAATCCTGGCAATCCTAATAAGGATAATGGAAAACTTTTATCAAATTATTGCATTGTTATCGGTCCTTGATAGGTGTGCAAAATTTCAAGTCGATCAGATTTTTAGAAGCCAGTGAAAATTAAGCTCAAAGATTCCGTTACATACATACATATATACATATGTACATACATACAACCCGACCTAATAAAAGTGTGTTAAAAACACAACTGCACTCTAAAAAGTAAACATCAACAATCCAAAAAAGCGAGCAAAACGCTTTGAAACTGTTTTCTCGCACTCATCGGCTTTGCTCTCTGCTCTTGTCGGCGCTCACTGTGTTATACACAAGCTTATTTGTATTGACTTGTATGTAATCAGTTTTATCGCACTGACAATCTTTATCGCACTGACAATCTCGGCTCGGCTTTCAGCGCTCACTCTGCTCGCACCCTTAACTGCACTCCAAATATGTCCTAAACAATTTTCTAATTTTGTATTCGATTCGATTCCCAAAATATTAAAGTATTTTATTCAATAGGCAATTAAAGTGATCTTATCTGCACGAGTAGCAAATCAAGAACAAGGAAAAATTAAAAATAGAAACAAAAGTTAATTATAATTGTAATGGCAACTTAAATAGTGGTAGATGATAGGCATAGTATTGTTAAGAACCGTATAGTATATGATCGATTTAACAGTGTTTACTATCGTTATTACTTATTTATATTTATAAAAAAATTAATAGATATGATACCTATCTATTAGCTAATAGTCAGTTAATAAGCTTACTTTCAAAAGTCTTTTAATTTTTTTTTTCACTGCAGCAAGAGGCTAGGGTCTTGAAACAGTATTTAGTTGGTCAACATTAAAATCGGCAAAACGTTCACCGAAACATTTGAATTCGTGAAAAAAGTTTAAGGCGATAATTGTCTATCTCGTGCCAGAATTCATGAGTGGCTTACACGTTTCAGAGATGGTTGTGAGGACTTAAATGACAATGAACGGGGCGCCCAAAATCAATAATCTCCATCGATATGTTTGTAAATTTATCAAAAAAGAAACCTTTAAATTCAGGGTGTCGGAGTTGAATATCTCCAAAACATCGATTTACCGCATTTTTCCTGATCATTTGGGCTTACGAAAGGTCTGTGCACGTTTCATTCCGCACAAGTTAAATGAGGACCAAAAATTGCTCAGAGCTCAACACTCGAAATACCTCATTAAAGAGGTGATAAAAGACGGGAACTTCCTTTGCAACATTGTCACTGGTGATGAAACGTGATGTTTCCCACATGCACCTGAAAACAAGCGTCAAAGTGCGGAATGGAAGGCCCCAGTCGCGTCGCCACCTAAAAAATCGCGTTTGGAGAAGTCAAAAATCAAGTCGATGCTCATTTGTTTCTACGATTTCAAGGGAATTGACCACAAGGAGGTCGTACCAACGGGCATAACCGTCAATCTAATTTTCTATCATGGTGTTTTGCGTTTTTTGCATCCCATTTCCCGCGAAGGAGGAAGGTGGCGCTTATTGCATGAGAAGGCACCATCTCATCGATCCACTCTTGTAGCTGATTTTTTTACCATAAATCGCGTTTTAACCATCAATCACTCACCATATTCGCCTGATATGGCTCCCTGTGACTTCCACCTATTCGGAAAATTGCATTTGGCCATGAAAGTAAAACGTTTTGCGTCCATAGAGGCTATCCAAAGGGCTTTTACCGACATCCTGAGGGACATTCCGGTCATTGACCTGAAACACTCTTTCAAAAAGCTTTTAGATCGCTCAAAACAGAGTACCTAGGGCAGAGGGCACTATTTGAATAAGTAAACTCGATGTTATCAGAACAAAGCTCCGTTTCTGTTTTAGCTCAGTCTTGTTTATTTTGGACTTCACCTTGTATATAAATTTATATAAAAAATGAAACCGAAAGCAATAGAACCTGTATAGACTAACAGCATATTTGAATGAAGATGTTATATATCTCCCTTGCGGCCCCCATATTTTAGCAGAATATTGTTTTATGTATTTAGTAAACTCTCTAAAATGAAATCCTAATGCATTGTTTCCGCACTGCCAGAAAATATAAGCAAATAAAATTTTTTTTTCTAAAAACTTTATAAATCCACTTTTAAATGTTTGCGGAAACCTAAAAAGTTCACTAATTTTCATCAAACTTTCACCCTTTTTAATAAAATTCAAGTTTTAAGTGTCTCAAAAATTGCCTTAACTTTTGAAAACAATTTTTTTATTTGCGGTCTGGTATATTTTTTCCCATAAAACGAACCTTTTTAAATGGAATAAAAACCTCAGCACCATGAACGATATAAAATTTCAGAATCCTCGGTTTTGAGCCACAGGTTAGGTTAGGTTGATATGGTTGCCCAGGGAATGGGCACACTTGGACGAAGAAGGATTCGTCCTTTGTGATGCCATTATGGAGGGGTGAGGCGGGATACAGGGAGAGGGCGGGGAGAGGTGCTGGGATAGTTGGGAGCGTGCGGATTACGATTACGAACGATGACTATGTTTGCGTCAACCGCTTTATGCTGCTGATGAAATTCATCAGATTTTTAATGTCAACGCCAGCTATATCAGCAGGCGTGGCAAAGAAGTAGGAGCCAAGATGCCTAGATCTTAGCCCCGCCAGAGCAGGGCAGCTAAGGAGAAGGTGCTGAGATGATTCCACCTCATCCTCCATACATCCAGCGCAAAAGGGACTCGAGATGATTCCAAGTCTCACAGCATGCATTCCTCGCGCATTGTGTCCTGTGAGAAAACCCACGAGATTGGAGAGCTGAAATTTTGTCAGCCTCAGAAGCTCGCCCGAGCGCCTGCGGTCCACACGTGGCCAGAAGGATTTCGCGACCTTACACGTTCGTGTACTTGCCCAGCGCTCGCTGAGTTGGTGCGATGCCCATCTTTCCAGGAGCAGACCGCAGGTAGTCAGGGGGGTCCCAATTCCCTCCCTTCGCGGGGAAATCACCTCGCATGTCCCTTGTCTGGCCAGCTCATCCGCCTCACAGTTTCCAGCAATGTCGCTGTGACCAGGAACCCAGATGAGGCTGATGTTAAAGAATTCGGACGCAGTCGAAAGCGAGGTCAAGCATTCCTTGACCAATTCCGAATGCACCGTCGTAGACCCGAGGGCCCTTATTGCCGCTTGGCTGTCGGAGTAAATATTTACTTTCTTGACCGTTAATACGCATTTGAGCAGCCAATCGGCTGCCTCCTTGATTGCGGCTACCTCTGCCTGGAACACACTGCAGTGGTCCGGTAGCCTGAATTTGAGTCTGGTGGGGAGCTCCTCGCAAAAGACTCCTCCGCCAACCTTTCCTTCCAACTTCGATCCATCCGTGAACAAGTTCACCATGCCCTGTCCCCAAGTGTAGCCCTCTCTCCACTCTTCCCTTGACGGAATATGAGTGGAGAAGCTTCCGGTAGGACTATACGAGGGTATACACTGATCCGTTGACAGAGGGATGAACTCGAAGTTTCTGAGAATGCTTGAGTGCCCATAAGTGAGGTTAAGCTTATAGCTCCAGCCCCTCAGTCTGATTGCGGTACGCGAGGCAGCAATTCTGCCTGCAATGTCTACGGGTACCACATTTAACATTGCGTTGAGCGCCAGAGTAGGAGTCGTTCGAAGCGCCCCACTGATTCCAATGAGTGCCGACCTCTGGACTCTCTCCAGCTTCTTCACCAATGTCGTCTTCTCTAGTGAGTTCCACCAGACTATGACTCCATATAACAAGATAGGCTTTACAATAGTATTGTATAGCCAGAAAACAACTCTAGGCGAGAGGCCCCATCTTTTACCAATAGCGCCCTTGCATCCATACAAGGCGATTGTTGCTTTCCTCACTCTTTCCTCAATATTGGGCTTCCATGTGAGCTTGCTGTCAAGGATAATACCTAGGTACTTAACCTTGTCAGAAAGCATCAGCGGAGCGCCCCCTAGTGAGGGAAGTTGAGCTCTAGGTATTTTATGTTTCCTCGTAAATAAGACGAGCTCCGTCTTAAGAGGATTCACCGACAGGCCGCAGTCCGTTGCCCATCTAACAACTACGTTAAGATATCCCTGCATCAGGTTGTACAGAGTATCCACAAATTTTCCTCTGACGATTAATGCGACGTCATCCGCGTAGGCAACCACCCTGCAGCCCCCTTTCACCAGCTCCTCCAGCAAGTCATTTACAACAGCGACCCAGAGGAAGGGCGAGAGAACACCACCTTGCGGAGTGCCCCTACTCACCTGCCGGTGAATGGAGATGCCACCCCATTCTGCCGCGACAGTTCTGTCGCTGAGCATTTTATAGATAAATCTGATCAGGTCGGTTTCGACCCCCAGTTTACCCAGAGACCGGGTGATTGCCTCCGGGAGGACGTTGTTAAAAGCCCCCTCGATGTCGAGGAAGGCGCCCACCGCAAGCTCCTTCTGAGAAAGAGACTCCTCAATCTCTTTCACAATTGTGTGCAGGGCAGATTCGACCGATCTTCCCTTGCAGTAAGCATGTTGGGTATGCGACAGCCGACCCCGAGGAATTTCGCTTCTTATGTGCAAGTCAATCAGTCTCTCAAGGGTTTTTAGCAAAAAAGATGAGAGACTGATTGGCCTGAAGTCCTTAGGGGAGACATGCGAGCACTTGCCTGCCTTGGGTATAAAGACAACCCTCACGGCCCTCCATGACCTCGGTATATAGCCCCTGGCTACGCAGCTCGCATAGATAGGGCTCAACCAACGGCATGATACCTCCACTGACTTTTGCAGTTGTGCAGGAATGATGCCGTCAGGACCAGGCGACTTGAAGGGTCTAAAGGATTCAATGGCCCAAGACAGGCGGCGCTTATCCATCAACCAGCCCCGGTCTCGAGTGCAGGTTGATCTACTCTCCAGGCCGGTGCTGCTAGGTGCTGGGCTCGTCGGAAAATGGGCGTCGAGAAGTAGCTTTAGTGACTCCTCGCTGCTCATCGCCCAACGTCCCAATTCGTCTCTTAAGTACCCCAAGGGAGCGGAACTCTTCGTGAGTACTCGTCTAAATCTGGAGGACTCATGGCAGCCCTCTACGCTTTCGCAGAAGCTTCTCCAAGAGTCCCTCTTAGCTTTCCTAATTTCGGACTTATATATTCCTAGCCCTGCCTTATAAAGCTCCCATCCCGAGGGAGATCTTATTCTTTTAGCCCTGTTAAAAAGGCGTCTGCATGAGGCCCTAAGCTCAGAGAGCTCCCCTGTCCACCAAGGCGGTTTTTCCTTCCTGGGAAAAGCTTTTGTTGGACAAGAGGTTTCAAGGGCGTTGTTGCAAGCTGAGGTGAAAGTCTCCACCAGTTCGTCGATCGCTTCTTCCGATAGATCTTGATTTCCTCCCGGTGCTTTGGGGAGTAGGTTCAGTAGATTTCCGTTGTATGCATCCCAGTCCGTCCTCCTCAGGTTCCTGTAGGGGGATCTTATTGGACGGGTTTGAGCGAGAGAGAACTGAATGTACCTATGGTCCGAGAAGGAGTGAGCATTTAGCACCTTCCAATCGGAGATTCGGTTTATCAGTAAAGAAGAAGCCAGAGTGAGGTCAAGCACCTCCTCTCTGGCTGCGGTAATGAAAGTGGGGTCTTTACCCCTGTTACAAATAAACAAGTCCTCGTTTAGAATATAATCAAAAAGTGACTCACCTCTTGCATTGATGTCTGAACTTCCCCAGCAGGTGTGATGGGAGTTCGCGTCAGTGCCTATAATAACGCCGATTTTCCTGCGTTTTGCTTCAGCTAGGGTTTTCCTTAGCAGCACCGGAGGTGGTTCCACCTCGTCGTCATGTGCCATGTAGACTGACATCAGCCATAGTTTCCCAGGAGGGCCCTCCAGGCTCACCGTTACAATGTCTTCATTGCTGAAATTAGGCAAAATAAATGCGTTAAGTTCCTTTCTGATGAGTATACAGGATCTTGGTTTACCTGTCCCGCTATACGCCACCAGATTGTAGCTTTTCGTCCTGAGCCCAGAAATGCCGTTGCTGCTCAGCCACGGTTCCTGGATCAGGACTATATCAGCTCCACCTTGCTCAAGGTGGATTAGTAGGTTGGCGGACGCCGCCTTAGAGTGTTGAAGATTTATCTGAAGAATATTCATCCTCCAGTATCCTCTCCATCACCCCAAGGACGGCGTCCTCGCTTTCCGAGGCCAGAAGCCTCTCCTCCTCCGCCCTGTCGAAGAACGACCCGATGCTTATGACGGACCCCGGTAAAGAGCGAACGTCATCAGGAGCTTCCTCCACTGTGGGCATTACGTCTCCCAGCACGTCCGGATGTGCAGGGGCATCTCCTCTGGCATCGGTTTGGTAGACTTTAAGGACTACCTTCTCGAAGCCATAGTTAATGACCCCTTTTGCTTCGGCGAGAGGACTGAGGGACTCTGCATTCAGCAGAATCAGCGCTTGCCGATAGGATCCCTCAGTCTTCTCCACCTTCGCCACCCTCCAGTTGTGTGTGGGAAGTGTGGGGTTGCAGTAGCGGAGGATTTCCTCCATCTCCTTCGAGGCAGAGGGTTCGGAGGGGAGCCAGACACGTGCTCGCGGACGTACAGGTAGATCCTTTCGGTCCACTACCCTCAGCTTAGCTCCCTCCCATACCTCTCCCACCAAGGCTACTGCCGCCCTGTACATTGAGGCTGACCGTTCGTCAGCGCAGATGATTCTTTTATATGAACCGTAGTGCCATCCTGCACTTTCACAGCTTGGGGGGGGGGGCAGGGTTTTCCCTCGCTACCCTCATAAATACTGCGGAGATGGCGGACGCTACCTTCTTCCATTCCTCCCTGGAGATGGCGCCGTCATCTTTACCGCTGTCCATTACTCCCAGAATGATCGAGCCCGCCTGTTTAGCGACTTCGCTAAATGATTTTGGCGGGCCACCACCAATCCTGGGCCTCTTCTCTTGCGGGATATCCTCTTCCAGGGAGCGTTGTCTCTTAACTCCCGAGTCCGGTTGTGGCGCATTCGCTTCCACTCCCTTTTCACTGCCCTCCTCTGCTCCCCTAATGACCTTCCTGGCCCACTCGAGCGTCTGGGAATGCTTCTCAGATACCTGAGAGTCATTCTGCCCACCGTAGCGCTCCAGGATCTTGGTAGCCATGCGAAGATCAGAGAAGGACCGTTTACTCTGCCCTAGCTGCCGTTTAGGCTTAATGGAGGATCCCCGGAGAGATGCTCCCGAAGTCCCCGGAAAACTGGGGGAAAGCCCCTTGCTGGTGCTGGCTTTCCCATCCATCGCCCCTACTTTAAGAATTACAGACGGTTCCGCCTGTCTTCCACTACCTATCAAAGGCGGGTTCCCACCTTTTACCCCCCGATTAGTATTGAAAGTCGGTTCCGACTTTCCCTCGGTGTCTCCCTTGGTTGCTACCTTACGCATCGATTCCGATGCGTTACCCCCACTAGAGACTGCCCCCCGGGGCAAAAATTTCCTAGGAGGCGATTTCGCTCCTCCTGTCTTGAGGGAGTTGGTTTTGGGACTCGGTTCCGAGTTCCCGCCACCGTTTATTGTTTTGTTAGTTGTGTTGTTGTTGTTGTTTGTTGTTGTTGTTGTTGTTTTGTTGTTGTTGTTCATTATTTTATTGAGTGGGTCCCCACTCGGAGCCGCTATCCAAACCCGTAGTGTGTAGTCGTCCTTAAAGGGTCCCATGGTTGTCTGTGCCGTAGCAGGGAGGCCATGCGAGGGTTGACGCATGTCCTTATGGGGCATGCGTTCAGAGCCAGACCGGACACAAAGACGGGAGTCGTCTCAACCGCACCTACACCGCCAACCCAATGGCTACGGGTTTGGAACGTACTCCGAGGCCTGCCAAGGTTTTAGCGGGACGGGGGCAGTCACGTCATTAGCCCACCAGCCATTTCTGCTGAGTTTCACCTCAGCATACTCAGGTGGCAGAATGCCGCGACTACCAGCACAGGTCAGAAAAAGTCTAGAAAAGTATTGAAAAAGAAAAGGTCCAAATCAGAAAGCGGGGGGGGGTCGTCATCGTTCAGAAAGGCCGTTAAGGCCGCAGATCATTTAGCGCTACCCAGGGTGCACCACGCGGAGGCGATCTGCCCTACACCCCTAGGGTGCCACAACTTGCTTGTAAACTAAAATTCAAAGGACTATAAAACTGTGTACCACAAATTTTCTAGAAATTCTGATTAAAAAATGTGAAATTTTGATGGGATATATAGGAGGATATATAAATACAAATATAGTAGGAAAACTAACCATATTTTCATAAAAAACTATAGGGAGGAAAAAATTTTCAACACTTGTCCCTAAGTCCCAGTCTTATAATTCTAGACTCTAGACGAAAAATTTGCATGTAAAAGCAACAACAAAGTTATCTAGCAAGATTCGCTGCTAACGAGTACTGCAATAACTCTCTACTTTACAAACAAATCTAATTTTAGGTAGCTCTACCCCAGCGCTGCCCAAATATGTTTATTTGTACCGGTTCGCCACTTGTTAACGCCTGGCGAAAAGAAGACCTTATATAAAACTGTCTATAAGTATACTGTGCTCATAGTAAGCTTTCCGGGATGATGATAGAAATGCTAGAAGGTGTGGCGAGTCGTATTCAACACTTACCTTCGTTGGCGTTTTTCTTCCGATTTTACGGGTCCAAACACTTTCAAGTCGCTATTTACTTCACTCGTGCGATCTAAGCTGGAGTGTGCCGTTTTTATTTTGAGGCCATATCACCAGTGCCACATCAATAGACTTCAAAAGAGGTTTCTCCGTTTTTCACTCAGTTCTTTTAACTTCACTGATCCGATTCCTTCATACAATGCAAGGTGAACATTACTAGAGCGGGTTAGAACTGTTCATGCCTCGAAGGCACCGTTTATGGCTATCTAAATATAAGTTCAATGAGTTCATTCACTATAGATCACATATCTACATATATAGATATAATTGTTACTGTTAGTCTGTAAGAAACCTTGTATTAAATGAATAAATGAACGAATCAATTTGTCGTGAATAACTTTTATAAAAAGGGTAGCATTCATTTGTATCCTACTTGCATAATTTATTAAATTAAGTTAGCTGCATAGAAGTGAATAAGTTAGTAATAGCGTTGAACGGATAACAGCCCCGAAGGTCAATTTTTGTAACACGCCATTTAATATACTTATATTTCATCCTGTTAGTATGCGCATTAAGACTGACCTCCTATAGGGCTCCCGATTTCCAATATTGAACTCACCAGGCTAGTGCTGCGGATTTTTGGTGTGAATGGATCAAGAAAATCTTTAATTAAACCAAATTTTGAGTTTGTTTTGTTTTTAGTTTTCGCTTTCAATACTTTTCCTCGACGCAGTAAGGAGTTATGCTCCCTTTACCATTTATTCAATTTAATGTTTGCTATTAAAATGAGCTTCGCAATCCTTTTTTTGATTTGAGATTATATTTTAATATACTACTCTCAAAAAATATCGGGAATTTTTCATTTAAAAAGCGTGAGTTACACATATGTATAGGTTTTTTTTGGTGGAATGTTGTTACAACTGTCCTCTATAGTGTCGTAGAGTTTGAGCGTCATCTGTCAATTAGCTGGTTTTTGGAATTTAATTATATCAGTGTGTGTGCTCTGTGATTTTCATTATGGATAAACTATCGAACAAAGAATTTGTCTTAAATTTTGTGTTTTGAACGGGATTTCGTGTGCCGAATCATTTAAAATATTGCAGGAAGTCTATGGCAAGTGTGCTTTATCCAAAACACGGGTCTATGAGTAAAGCTTTTGCAGAGGGTCGAGAAGTTGCGGAAGATTTGCCCCGATCTGGTCGCCCATCAACGTCTTCAACGGTGGAAAACGTCGACAAAGTCAAGGAAGTGGTGCTGGAAAACCATCATTTAAGTTTGAAGGCGGTAGCTCCTGACGTTAGCGTGTCTAACGAATCAAGGGAGTTGCATTTCTTTCCAAAATTCATCAGAAGAAGTGGCTGAAGACATTCTTGAGTAAGTGAATTCGCATCATAACAGGTGATGAGATGTGTGTATATGAGTTTGAGATCCAAACTAGTCAATAGGTGACTGAATGGCGCTATGAACCGAAACCCAAAAAATCCCGTCAAAGTCGCCCAAAAGTAATTACTCGTTTTCTTTGATTATCATGGTGTTGTGTACTCGAAATTCTTTCCAAATGGTTCTACGGTAAATAAAGAATATTATTTGAAAGTTGTGCGACACTTGAGAGAAAATGTGTGTAGGAAACGGCCCAATTTGTGGAAAGAAAACTCATGGATCTTGCACCATGATAACGCACCGTCTCACAAGGCTTATATTGAAAATACGTCTTTGATGAAAAACTCGACAAATATCATCGAACAACCACCAGATTTAGCCCCCTGAGACTTTTTCCTTTTCCAAAACTTAAATTGCAACTCCGCGGAGGCCGCTTTGAGTCGATAGAGGCCATTAAGGAGAATTAGCTGAAGGAGTTAAAGAAGATCTCTTCAAATGCATTTCAAAGGTGTTTTGATGACTGGACTAATCGCTGGCATATGTGTGTTGCTTCGAGTGGAGCCCATTTTGAAGGCGACAAAATAAAGTTTAATGATTAAACAATTATTGTGCGCTTTATTGAATGATTCCCGATACTTTTTTGACAGAATGTATTCTTGACTTACACATATAGGATTATTAATAACATTGTTATTTATATTATATAACTCGTAGTAAACAGTTAAATTAAAGAGATAAATAAACAAATTCTGAATATAATTTTGCAACCTGAATGTCACAAACTTCGAATAATTTATGCTGCATTTATATGTGCGTGCGTGTGTATTAGTGTGTTAATGTGCAAGTATACGTTCCCTCTCACAGCTGAATGGAAAGCTACGCTCCTGTCGCTGAGTCCCCAGGTTGCATTTCATTGTCGGACGGTGCAGTTCCGCTTATTTATGTCCGGTTCCTTCTTGAGTTTATGATAATGAATGGGTTATGTGAGAGCGCATTTCCTTTTTCCCAGGAGTATAATGCCGGTAAATAACTATTGTGTTAAATGTACAAAAAGGCGACAAGAAAATAAGCATTTTCCTTTTTCTTAAATTTGATTTTAAAACAAAGATTTTTTTTAACTTGAAATACAGCGGAGATAAATATTTTTGCTTCGGGGCATGCTAGCAAGTGAAATTTTACCCAATATATTGTACCTTTTTTGTTTAAAATGTCCCTTATATTTACTAGTGCTAGTTCATGCTGTAAATTTGTTGTCTTCTTCGGCTTCCACCAAAAAAGGGTCGAACTTTGGCCAAACATTTCTGTAAATTTGTTTTGTTTAAATGTTTTTCTAAATTCTGTCAAGTGTGAAAAGTAAGAAATTGTTCACTACCGGAAGTCAGCTCCACACCGGTAGACAAAGCAGGTGCTGAAATATTTTTACTTGGAAGAAAAGGCTTTACACTGCCAACAAAAAAATGAAAATTTATTGAAATAAGATTAGCAGAAGACTTGTTTACGGGATTTGGCATATTTTTTTAAGCCTCTATAATTGGTGATCTAAAGTATTTTATGGATGCATTCAGGTAAGCCAATTACGTTTGGAATGTTATCAATTGGGTTTAATTTAAATCGAGTCAAAATTCTCAGTATTGTAGGCGAAGAACACATACAATGGCTCAAACGCTTAATCGTGGATACTCGCTGTGCAACATTAAAACAGAATTTCAAAACTTTAAAGTAATTAATTTTCTAAAAAAAACTTAATTGTGAATTTAGAATCTGTTCCATTTATCCACATACATTAATTATAATTATAAAATAAAAATAAGCAAAATCATAAAATCCATGTCCAAACGAATAACCTTTAAAATATACATACAATAATATTGTACAAATCTTTTTTTTTTTTTGTATAAGTATATGGTTACTAATCCTATGGCCTTTATTACTGAATTTTAAGGTCTTGGCATGCATTTTAACCTTTTTACATACATTTGCCTGGTGAAGATGATCTCGCTAAGATAATCTGCCCCCTTAAAACGGTTTATGAGAACTCCGAACTGGTAGTACTTTACAACGGCAACATCAGCGATCCATTCACCTCGAACGCAGGCATAAGCTAGTGCTATCCCCTGTCGCTCCTTATCTCAGCCATCGTGCTAGTCGACATCATGAGCCAATTGACCCTGCACAAAAGAGGCATTGTATGGAGTTTCGCCAGATGTCTTGAGAGCAGTGATGGTAAATGGTTTTTTGAAAAATCCCTACACAGCCCAAAAAAATTCCCTACTTTTCCCTACGCTTACAACAAATTTTCCCTACGGAATTCCCTACATTTTTTTCTCCTGTGTTTACACTGTAATGAGGTAATTGCAACGTCAAAATTGAATTTTTTGCTTAAGATTTTTTAAAAATTCCGTACAGAGCTTCTGCAGTGCAATCAGTTCTTATTGGAATTAGATCCAGCAGCTTAACCACAAGCCGCTCGCTTTCCTCGTCGAAAAATCTCACCATAAGGCACATATGCTTATTGAGTCCGATGTCTCTCATCGATCACTATGGAAAATTTGTTTAATTTTAATTCTTTTAACTAAATTGTCTTTTTCCTCTTTTGCCAATTCATTTTTTATTATGCTTTTAAGAGTGGGATTAAATGGTCCACCACTAAATGGTCCACATGCTAAGTCTTATTTCGAAATTTCTGGAACTATTCGGTTTACTCGCTTTATTTTAGATGTCTTTTTAATTTCCTTCATATTTTTTGGTGCATTTTTGTTCCGGCGTGCTTCGGTAAATCAGACTTGCCACAGCTCAAAACTTTTGTTGTTGTTTCCGATACTTCCATTGTTTTTCCTAGTGTTCCTCCGAAGGGTCAGTCGAAGAGGAGGAGCTCATTTCTGTAAAATATATGCATTTTAAATATAAAAAAGCTAAAACTAAAATAATTGCAAACTTATTTCAAAAGTGAAAAGCACCAGAAAACGTGGAACAACTAACAATTTTCGCGCAAAGAAAAAATCGTGCTAGCGTTAACGAAGAAAAAAACAGGCAATGTTGCCGTATTAACGCTTTTGAAAGTATGGAGCCATAACGAAAAGAAGTCTGGCATGAAATCTTACCGCAGATTTTTATTTTAAATGCACTTTTTTAATTTTACTCCACTATTTAAAAATTTTTTTTGTCCTTCTTGAAAATTCCCTACATTTACAGAATTTAAAAAAATCTGTCCCTCTTTTCCCACACCCACATTTTTCGACAAAAATTCCTACATGTAGGGAATTTTCCCTACATTTACCATCACTGCTTGAGAGCCTGGATTTCGCCGATAACATCTCCCTCCTCTCTTACAAATATTACACCATTCGATGTTCCGAAAAACTTAATTTTTGAGTTTTCTGGATAATTCCTCCTAAACACGCTCGGATATGTTGAGATTGGGCGATTGAGCTGGTGTTTGGAGGAGTTTAGGGTAGTCGTACATGAGCCACATCGTGCCAACCATAAAAATGTGCTTCGGGTCGTGGTCTTGATAAAAATCAAGGCAATATACCCAACCGTTCGGCACTTTCCCTGACTCTAGCTGTAAGAATATTCAGATATTGAAAAATATCTATGTACTGTGGGCAAAAAGTAAGGTGAATTTGGTTGTAAAATGAAAAATCTTTATTTATTCTTGTAAATCAATTTCATTCCCTTCAAAATAAGCCCCTCTCGATGAAATACACTTATGCCAACGATTTTTCCGATCCCCGAAACATGCCAAATAGTCTATTTCCGGTATAGCCATCAGCACCTTCTTCAATTCAGCTTTTATCTCCTCAATCGACTCGAAACACGCTCCCCGGAGTGGTCTCTTGAGTTCTGGGAATAGCCAGAAGTCACATCGAGCAAAACAGGCGAATACGGTGGTTGCGGAACGATATGCGTGGAATTTTTGGCGAAATGGTCACGAAAAACGAGTGCAGTGTGAGACGGTGCATTATCGTGATGCAAAAACCAAGAGTTGTTGGCCCATAATTCTGGTCTTTTTAGACGAATTGCTTCACGTAAACGACGCATAACGCTCAAATAATATTCCTTATTAACAGTTTGGCCAGGTGGAAGGAATTCATAGTGCACCACACCACGAAAATCGAAAAAAACTGTCATCATGACCTTTATTTTTGAACGACTTTGACGTGCTCTTTTCGGTCTTGCCTCGCCTTTAGCACGATATTCGCTTGACTAGTCGGTTGTTTCAGGGTCGTAAGCATAAATCCAAGTCTCATCTCCCGTAATGATGCATTTGAGCTTGTCCTGATAGTCTGAAAGCATTGTTTCACACACATCAACGCGACGACTTTCTTCCAAGAAATTGAGAGTTTTCGATACCAAACGAGATTTGACTTTTCGTAGGCCCAAATGGTCTTTCAAAATGGTTTTCACAGATCCTTCTGATATTTTGATCATATCAGTAAGCGATTTTTGAGCACGAACTCCTTCACTTTATTGACGTGTTGGTCATCTGTTGACGTCGATGGTCGTCCGGAGCGGCCCAAGTCATCAACACGTTCTCGACCCTCTTTGAAGTCTTTGTACCACTTATAAACATTTTTCTGCGACATGGTCGAACCACCAAATACCTTCTGCAACATGCTAAACGTTTCCGCAGCCGAAATTTCATTCCGCAAACAAAACTTGATGGCACTTCTCTGCTCAATCAAATCAGACATTGCAAAAATCGAAAAATGCACTCTTGGTCGTTTGATAAACACAAGCGTAAATATATTACTGATAATGACTTTCACATGAAAGTTGGCCCAGATGTTACTAACAGTGCTGCCAACTTATGAAAAAAATAACTAGAACGAAATTTTAATCCCGCGAAGTTTGACAAATAAATCCAGCAAAGAGAAAATTCAAATGACTTACGAAGCTGAAAAATGGAGTCAAAGAATACGCCCAAGTCAATAATTTAATTAATAGTAATTAGACGTAAGCTCTTTATAAAATATGAGGCAGAGCTTAAATATTTCATCACAAAAAAATTGTATTTATTTTTTAAAAATGGATTTTCTTCTCCTGGTGTGGGCGGTCTTTATTTGCCATTGAAAGGTCGTTTTTGTATCTTCTAATTATGCCTTGCATTGCAGAATGAGTCCTGTTCATTGAGTTACTAATTTCCATAAAGGTTTTCCCCTCTGCATGCAATTTAACAATCAGCTAGTGTTTCTCGTTAGTTGCCTGTTTACTGACGGCGCCATTGTGCAAGAACTATGTTTACCACTTCAAAACTTGTAGTAAGCAAAAAACAGGAGCGGGATTCTCGCGCATCATATTTATGCATGCACGATTATTCGCGTTGGCACTAATTGTCCAAATTCACATATTTTCTTTTATTCCCCTTTTTAAAAATGTTGAACGTAAGTTAAACGTTTTACACTTTTATAATATTTTGAAACGAAAAACAAGCATATTTTCCAAATAAAATTAATTTATTGTTCCAAAAATCTGTTTAAAGTTGAAAGCTGAGTACGTACGTGAAAGCGTTTCAGCCACTGTAAGTATACCACACAATACCCGCACTTACTTTATGTCTTATCAGTAATTCAGCATGAAAGAGGATTTATGGAGTGCCAAATGGAGAATAATTTATTCGATTATAACAAAGGGAAGAAAATTAAATAACTTTGTAAAAATTTGCATATGAAAATATACAAACATGAACCGACTCATACTGAGGCATGCGGAAGAGCAAATAGATCATTGAGCAGACAGAAGTGTGTAAAGTGTGCGAAAGCTGAGGTTGAACCCTTGAGAATAACGGCCATTTTATTTGTAAATATTCAAAGCCAATACGTGCATGCACGTATGAATGAATGGTAATATACACACGTTTATGGTATGTATATATGCATATGTATGCGTTTTACAGTGCTACATGGCATACAAATTCATATACATATTTTTGCAATTGGTATTCATAAAAGCATGTGTAAGAACTTATGGGTAGACATATGTTTTTAAATAAAACACAAGCATACAAGCATGAATTGGGCAGTTCTTCTGAACTTCAACTTTTAAGTGCATGTCAAATATCACAGTTCATATTCACAGCACCAATTCTAACTTGTTTGAAAAACTTTTTGGTAGCCACATGTTTGGTTTGGAGTTTTAGTGGTTACATTTTCCCGTATTTTCGATCTCCGAATATTAGTGTTCTCAGGCGTCTACATATCATTGTGATTTTTTTCGCTTTGTCTCTGATATTTGCATGCACACGCCTCTCTCTCGGCCTCTGACTTCAATTCAACCAACAAAGACATTTATTGCAGCAGTGAAGTGAATGGCTGCGCATGTAGGTATGTAGGTATGTACATATGTGCGATCTATATCACGTGCGTGCATGTCTATCAATGAATGAACAAAACTTTGACTTGTATTCCAGTGACTCGCAAAAAAAAAAAATTTCAAAAACGTAAATTTAATAAAACTTTAGGCTTTCAAAGAGAAATACCAACTCAAGCGTACACAAGCATCATTGAGTGGGTGAAGTTTTTTAAGCGGACCGATAACTGTAAAATTTTTTTTTTTCAAAAAATGTTAATATAATCCTTTAAGAATATGTCAAAAAAATTATAGCACGTAAATTTAAGTATTTCTTATATTATAGATCGTCAACCGTGACGACTCTATTCTTTGCGTTCGAGCGCTGGCAGAGGAATTTTCATGTATTCAAATTTTAGACGCGTTTTTCTCAAAACTATATTTTTCGAATTGGCGTACTCGATAACTCGAAAAGTTATTGACCGATCTCTCTGAAATTTTACACACATCTTTTCTATGATATTACTTTCTATGTGAATTTAGAAGCATTCGAAAATATTTCGAAAAAATAATTTCGAAGCAAAAATAGTAGGAAACTTCGCCTCAAAATTCATTTTTCCTTGAAGTATATTATTCCGCGAATTTGTTTTCTCTTTCTTTTAAATTCATTTAGAAATTAGGACATTAATAAACAAAAAATTTTTGGTTTTTGTATTCAGGTCACTGACGCCTATGCTACAATGCCCGCCGATTGAGAAGCCCCGCTGCGACCTTCCAGGAAGAATCGAGTGTACATCCGCCATTTTAAAAGATTAAAATAAAAAAAAATGCATAAATAAACTGTATGCCAATTTTGAAAAAAAAAATTGATTTCTTCATTTTAAATAATTTTAATGAAAATCAGGCAAAATATGGCCGTTTACAGGTATCTGTCCCCTTAATATTTGCAACGTTTTTCGAATTAGATTTTATTTGTTAACTTTTGTAAAATATTCTTCGTTCTTTACATTAACCAATATAAATTAAACTTTATACAAAAACTAGAAAATTTAAAAAAAATGTTAATCTTTTTAATCTAAGGAGTTAGCAAAATGTCAAGTATACAGTTTTATAGTTCACCGTATTGGTTAATTTCCAGTTTTTTGTTATATTTTTTTATTACATATCTTGCGGTTTTCTTCATGTAACAAGTGGAACTTATGAAAACTCGACTTAACTCATTTTGATTTTTTTACTAACGGTCTTTCACATTTCCTTCCAAAAGAAATTTATTTTTATGTGGAATAAAGTGCAAAACGTCTTAAAAAAAAATATTAAAAATACAAGATTTTTTAGCCGCTTCAAATTTACACTTGTTTCACTAAAATTTCATAAGCTTTGTTACTGCGTACCCAAAAATTTTCCAGAGATTGAGATTAAAAGGTGCACATTTATTAAATATTTCTAAAATATTTATAAAGTTTATATGCTTTGAGTTAAACAATATAAATTATATTATCAATTAATATTCTTCATATTTATTTAAAAAACATAAGTAACAAAAAATTTATGTTCGAAAAACATGTAAATAATAATATAAAAGCGTCGCCCACTTAGTTTTGCTCGCCACTATACTATGCATAAATATTTGTATTCACACGCAAGCTTGTGGCTTTAGGAACTATGTAGTTAGTAGTATGCCCTGCCTACAAACTACCTTGATCAAAAAGTTCAGTTTCGGAATATATTCAGAAAATTCAAAATACAAGTGATATTATCGCCTTAAAAGTACTCCCGATCTACTGTTAAAACGCGTTCCCTGTAGTAGTGTTTTGGCTCGATCAAACAGAAAAGATATCAAGGAGTTACATGACGTTAATTCGATGGCTGTTAGATGGTATTCATTTCATGGAGAGGTAGGTTTACTTAAGACGGCATAATTTTCACAAATGTCAAGCGATGGCGATACAATTTTAGTAGGAATGCTGATCACAGATGTTATAACCTAGCAAAAGAAAACACAGCTCAAATCGGTTGACTTAGTGCGCCACCTGGCAATTGTTCCGGGAACTTTTTGATCATGGTGGCACGTCCAAAGTGCAAAGTACCAACTGTCAAGCTTCAATGTAAGAATTTTGTAGAGAAGGTAAATCCCATATGAAATACAGAGTACATACACACCCACGCAAGTAAACTATTTACGAGCTATGTTCAAAAAGTAAGGTGAAGGTTTCAAATTTCGCGGGCTACGTAGATTCGAATTTCGGTTATTACTTTTTTTTATGTTGCTACACTCGTCTCGAAGATATGTTCACGGTTTAAGTAATACTTGCATGACATGACGGAATTTAGTGCTCAAATACGCTTGAAATGTTTACAGTGGAATACGGTGAGAGTACTCTGAGTCAAAAGAATTTTTAAAAGTGGTTATTTATTGAACACATCTCGTACACAAAGGAGGTACTGACGGGGGCATCTGCGGACGGTACTTCTCGTTCAGTACATATCGCACTTGTTACGTTAAAGCGTAACAACTCAAAATCTGAACATTTTCAGTAGAGACGAAAAACTGTTTCCGTAAATATTAATAATATAGGTATTACAAGGGAAAAAATATGTAATTGCACGAAAATATCATTAAAAACAATATAACGGTTGTTTCATTCTTATTTGTTTAGTAGTTGCGCTAAAATAACAAATTTTTGAGTGGTTACTCTTTTCCTTTTCTTTTTGAGTTGTTACGCTTTAACGTAACAAGTGCGATATATACTCAGCATAACATATTTATAAACTCATAAACAGATATATAAATATTTTAACTTCTAAGTCTCCTATGAAACTGAGCTGTTATTTAAGTATATGTGTGGGTGTCTTCGAGGTTTAAGTTCATCTTTGAATTCAATGTTCAGCAATGCTCACCTTCCACTTTTTGACGCAACAACGTTCACCTACACTTGACTGGCATTTCCTTTTACAGCAACTTGCAAAGCTACTTCTCTTTACTCCAAAATAAATAAAGAACCGAGAAGGTGCAGACTCAAGCACGCAACACTTTTGGCTACCACTTTTGTTAGGAATTGTTTACCCAACCAATTGCATAGCCAGGTAGAACCTGCACTTGTTACTTTCCTCTCTATTTCGTCTCACTCGCTTCAGGTTTATCATTCAATGCTGCAGTTTTAATGTAAACATAATAAAAATGGTTTTGTGCAAATTGTGAGTGAATATTTTCGCATCGTTCAACTATCTTATTATAATTTTCGCTGAATGCATTTGTACTATAATGACGCAAAAACACAATGATCTGATTTTTAATGTGAAATGAGTGAATCAGAGTAGCTATCCTTTAAAATTATTTAATATATACGAGGGTTGCTGCTTAAGTTTTGAGATAGACAAGTCCGAAAAAATACCTTTCACCGAAACTCGTTTCAATGTTCTTGAAAATATTACCCATGTAGATCAATACACTTTTACTTGCGCTTAAATATTCGATGTACTTTTTCAGCTCCGGTTGAGATAATTCCAAAATATGTGATTCAAATGCATCAACGGCTTCTTCATGTATTGAAAAACATAGAGCTTGTATGTATTTTGTTTCTGCAGTTATAAGAATAAACTAATGGTTGCTAAATCGAGCCTGTACGACGGATGATCCATCAAGTCCTGCTCCTGTTTGAACCAATGCCTAAAAACTTTTCATGAGAGATTACCTGGTGAAGAATTATTGGTATTCTGCAATTGTGTACCTTCTTTGACCAACAAATTGGTCGCTCTATGCTATAACAGTTAAAAAAACAGGCGACTTAACTCAAGAAGGATCTTCGCACCGAACTACAGAGTATCCCGTCGCAGAGTTATATTTAATTAAAGTTTCGTTTGATTTAAAATGTTTATTTAAAGTTTCTCCCTAACCACTAAGCGTATGAGCGAAGAGAGCACCGCATTAGCACCAATATGCGGGTTATTTAGTCACGATGTCCCAGTGGATGGGTGAACAACGTGCGTTCGCAATCAAAGTGTGCTTCAAGATCAATGATTCGTGTGCAACAACTTGTTCCAATATTCGACATTTACGTGCTGCACTAAGGGAAGATTTGATTCGTTCATGAGTGCAAAGGGTCCGGGCAACAAGTTCAGTGGCAAACAGGTCACGACCAGGGCCCAACAAGTTTGCACGATAATCCGCATCAATCCATGCACAGGGAAGCTTCTCCTCTGGGACTTTCAAATACTATTGTGCATAAAATATTGAGGAATAATCTTAGACTTCACTTCATTAAAATTGAAATCGTACAAGCGCTTATACCTAACGATTATAACGGTTTGGTGTGAGTTGTCAAGCATTGGCACGCAATTTCTGTAGACGATGTATCTTATCGGCACATGTTAAACCAATAGAGATACTATGGTGATAATGAGTGATTTGTCCCTAACAAACTGAGTCATTTCAGTGACCTGTCTTGGCCACCTACGTCGCCCGATTTTACCCCTATGTCTGGGTACTGAAAAGTACAGTCTACCATCTCAGCGCTAAAAGAGAGATTAGAGGCACCCCGACATCTCTTCTCCAAAGAATGGCACTGAGTACGGAGGCCAGATTAAAAGAGTTTATCAAGATTTAACAGTCAATAATTAGAGGAAATAATCAAAAAAATTAAGTCCGCACTACTTTTCTTAGTAATAGTAATTTAAATAAACTTTTATCATTAGCAAACCTTTTTTAGTTCAGCTTCTACTTCCAAATTCTGCCACCAGACACCTTGCAGCTGCTTCGTTACTTGGCAGTTCTATGTGTATTTTGTTTTTGTAAATTCAACAAAAGCGCAAGCGAAGAGCTTGGCAATTTGATCCGTAGTTGGCAAAACAACAACAACTGGAAGTTGATGGTCAGGTGTGAATTTTCAGTTTAAAGCAATTTAAAATATCAAAAGGTGTTAGGTGAATTTCTTACAATCAATTGTGATAAACGCGTTTTATTAATTCATTAGTATTTTTTTCTTCGTTGTTATATTTCGGCATTTTTAGTTTTTGTTTTGAATTGTACTTGTACATATAAAGGGTGATTTTTTAAGAGCTATAGGAAAGTTTAAAAAAAAAACACACGTAAAATTCAGAACAATGCATGAAATTTTTATTTAAATCGATAATAATATAATTTAACGTTTGAAGATTATTTCATGCAAATGTTGACCGCGACTGCGCTTCAAATGGTCCATCCGCTTAGTCCATTTTGGCATACTCTTTCCAATGTTTCGGCCGGTATCTCATATCATAATTGCTAAAATTCCTGAGACATTTTTTTATTGTACTGATTAATATTTTTTTTAATAATTTAAATGCATAATGCATAGCAAGCGCACTAAATATGTGAGTACCCACCTAGATTCTGAGTTACTTTAGCGAACATATACGAGTATTATCATAAGGGCGTAATGGCGATACATCCGTTCTACTTACCCTTGAACAATCACCTGTTCTATTTCCAGCAGAGCAAGCACTAAATGCAAATGTCAGACAGTTAAGCGCAAGGCAGTGTGACTAATGGACTCAATATGCAATTTTCCGGTCTCATTCATCTTACTAACACTAACCTACGCAACTTTTGTCGGTAATAGTAACTATAGGCGTATAAACAAATGCTAAGGAATCTGGCATCTATAGTAAGTATTGTCACAAGCTCGATGGGTATTGGATTCATTGCTAAATATCTATACGAGTATGCGTACGTAGATCATCACTGCAGTAACTAAGCGATAGTAGATTTGTACGTACATACTATGTCGGTAAGAGCGAGTTAAATAGTATGATAACTTATTGTAGTAGTTGGCACATTAAAGCGGTAATTGACCAACTCTCCTACTGGAATAACATAGTTGATTACTAATAGAGGCGTTTTTTTTTAAAGTGGTGTAAGTCCATTTTCACAAAAAATGTATTAAATATAAAAAATAATGCAATTTACTGTTTTTTTTTTGTTTATAAACTTTTCCCAAAAAATATGTTAATAGTATATGGAGTTGCAAATATCATCTAATTACTTTGAAAATGTTGTAAGCCCACTTTCCTCAAAGACATAAGTTAGTATTATTTGCTGTTACATAATTCCTTTAGTGCATTTTTATAAGTGTGACAACATTGTGAATGACATAAGCAGTTTTATGGTTTCCCGAAATTTCGATTTTCTCCGTTTATTATGGAATATAGAGTAATCCAGAGGTGCCCAAGGAATTGCTTAGAGTTGCTTAAAGCATTTAGAAAATGTAACCATGGAACAATATGCACTATGCCTACTGCGATATGGATCAAATAAAAATTTGAAATTGACTTTAATGTGGCTTAAAGTTGTTCAGTCCCCCAAGAACGGTGCGACCACCCAAATGATACCGATTTTGGAACTATCGAGGGTACTATAAGAAAAAAGGATCTAGTCTATGTCCTTATCATAAAACAAAGCCAAAAATATAAAAAGTTTTGTTTGCATGAAATGAAACAATCGGATTTTATTACTACAAAACTCTTAGAAGAATCGATTATAAGAAGGCGAAAAAATATCAATGGTGAAGAAGTAAATTGGTTAAAGATATGTTGGATAGGGGTTTTAAAAAGTGAACTATAGATAATTTTCTATAAAACTTCATTTAGTTAAAATTCGGATTTTAAATCGCTAAATTTATTGCTGCACTGGGAAATGTAGTACTTTAAATAAAGAAATAGATTTAATTACTAACAAGTTTATACATATCATCATTCCAGACTCATCACATTCAAGAAATGTATAGTTAGGATTGATTTTTTACAATACATCATGACTATTTTCAAAAACTTGATCTTAATGAAAAAAAATTAAAATTTATTAATAGGAAGCATAATAATTTTGTTTGAGTCGTAAATGTTGAAATAAAACCTTTTATTTTGATATTTTGAATTTTTTTCATTGTTAAAGTGCTTAAAAAAATTTCATAAACAAAATTGGTTTGTTTCAATTGAGATCTCATAGGTAATATTGTGTAAATGTAAGATTTTCACTTTTTGCTCATTTTGAAGGTGGTGTAAGTCCTTTTGAGGTCATTGAAAGGAAACATTCCTGTTTAATCCCATTAAAAAGTGATTGCATTTTAAATTGGAATCGATTTAATGTTGAAAAAATACAAAACTAATATAATAACATACACATTTTTCAATTGCCATGGTAAAACCTTAAACATCTCCATGTGAAACAAAATATACTTTCACAGAAAACGGCTAAATTATTTCATATACTATAACTACTGTCATTTCATAAAAAATAATTTTACAATAGTATTTGTAGCAACTGATGATAACAATAAAAACATATACATTTTCGTATAGGAGTATAAGCACAGATGCATAAACGCATATGCTTATAGTATCTACAACTTGTAAAATAAAGTATTTTAAAACTAACCTCTCATGGAACACAGTTTTGATTTTATAAACTTGAAAACGAGGCTCCTCTATAAACTCAAATATGACAGAAATACTTCACTTTTAATTATCACTTTAGCTAAATTTCACAAATATTTGCTACTACTATTCAAATTTTGGAAACAAAAGGAATGTTTGGTTTTCCAAAAAATGCTATTCATGTAAGTTGTCCCTTGTGTCAAACACCAAGGCAGGCAAAGCAAGGATGTTTCTCTGATTGCTATAGCTGCTCAGCTTTTACTGTGTTGCCCATTACTCTGCCGTACTTGCCGCAAGTAAAGAAAATATGTAGAAGTAGAGGTGGTAAACGAACGAAATGCTTCGCATTTTCTGGCGAACTAAACTTGTTGAGGGAACTAAATTTTCATAGAATATTCTTTTGAGTGTTGAGTGTTTAATGTTTGCTAGCACACTAGCTAAAATGCATGCGTTTTTTTTAAATGTATAATTTGTGATAAAACTTCTAACCAAACGTACACAATATTTATATATGAGGAAGATTTGTGTTTATATTTGTAGTTTTATTTGTTTTAATGAATCTATGATTTGAAATTCCAACAAATTATAATGGGGCTTTCAAAAGTGTCGGCTTGACATCAATAAGAAATAATTCCTCGACGATTCCTTTCCTTACGCCATCTTTAACATTTCTTAAGTAGACAAATATACAATTTTGAAACGTATTATGAAAATGGTCGGTCTTTAAGAACAATAAATCGCAAAATTCGTAATTTTTTTGGTGAAAATAATCGTCCGAGAGATTCGATAATTCATAGGTTGGTGAAAAGATTTCAAGAAACTCGTTTTGTCGAGTATAAAAAATGGACTGGCAGACTAAAAACTGGACGATTCTGGTGAGAATATTTCTACTGTAGCGGAAAATGTTGCTGAGCAACCTTCAACCAACAAATCGACATCTCGACCTCGACGTTCTCAGTATTTAGGCATAGCTGAATCGACTATTTGGCTGATTTTATACACCCCATGAAAAAATTATAAGACCAAAAAATAAAAATTTCTCATATTTTTGTTATCAGCCTAGGGCTAACAATTTATGTTTTTAATACTTAAGCTTTTAATGATAAATGTTTTAAAAATATAAAGAAATTACCTCATATTTCACTTCAAAATAATTATTAAGAAAATCAAAACCTATGAAACGAAAAAGGTATAAGACCAATGATATATATAAAATAAACAAATATATTTAAATCTCGAGGTTAGTTTATAATTTGGAGCTTAGTAATTTGTGTTGGATCTTCCTTTGATTATAACTTGTTAAGGTCGTCGAGGCATCGATTTGATGCATTTTTTATAATATTTTGATACATATTTGACCATTCGACTTTAGTCGCACTTCTAAGGCTTTTCCGCTATCAAACAGACTAAAATTTTTGAAAACCGATTAAGAAAGTATTGCCCATACATTTTCGATTGTGTTAGGGTCAGGGCTGTTGGCAGGCCATTCTAAAATTGTTATTTTTTCACTACCAAAAACTACTTTGTTGTTTTCGAAGCATGAAGGCTGCATTTTCGTGCTGGAAAATCCACTTCTCATCAAAAAAAGTAAAATGTCCTTCCTCTATAAATTCCGCATACTTGGCACTACTAATATTTGTGGATATGAAACATAATAGGCGTTTTGGCTTTGGCACTGATGGCTGCCCAAACCATGAGAACCTCCTCTGAGGTTCAGTAATGGCTCCTCCTCCATTCTCTTCTTCTTTTTCTTTCGTTTATCGTGCCAATTCATTTGGGAACCATCTGATCCGTCTAGTATGAATTTTTTTTCATCGCAAAAAATCATCAAAATCACTCAAATACTTCACTCCAAAACAGAACGGCATTAATGAAAGAAAAAAGGAAAATGAAATTATGAAAATTTAGTGAAAACCTAATGCTCATAACTTAGTAAACAACACACTGTGAGAAACTCTATCAAAGGTTTTGCATCAGCGATATAAATAGACTCAACTTGATGCTCATTCATGAGCGGTGAGGCACAGTAATTTGGAATCGCTGAACGGTTCGGAACGGAACCATGCTATGAAGAGCAAATAAGATACTATATCGCAAGATTGAATAATGCAACATGTTCTTTTTTATTTTGAAAAGGCAACAAAGCATTGCAAACAAACCGTAATGGGACATCCATTATAAACTTTCTTTCTTGGCGACTCATTTAAATTCTTAAAAAAAAGGAACATTTTTTTTTAGACATCTGTCATTTTTTTTAGACATCTCATTTTATGGTCAACCTGTGTAAAAGAAGGTGTGTATTGCTATACTCTAGAAATAAACTAATACAAGGTGGCGCAAACTTAATCATCCAATTTTGTTTTTTACTAAAACAATTAAAATATTGTATTGAAAGGTAAACATTTTTTTTTGACCTTTACGCGCTCCATTGCTTGACGTAAGACGCGGTTTGCAAAATTATAAGTCTTCCAATAGGGTGTTTAATATTTCGCCATCTTTTAATTCCTTTGCGATTTTTAGCAGTGGCCATTTTTTTTTTTTTTTTTTGGTTTTGTTTTTTTTTTTATTTCGAGGGCTTATTACAAGTCACCAGTACGCAACAGCCTAAGTTTTGAATGCACTACAAAAGGTTAGAATACTCAAAATAACTATTTTGGTTTAAAAAAACAAACGGACCTGCTGTTACCAGTATATCTGAAGTATATATTGAAGCAACTGTTGCAACATAAAAGAGCTTTTGAAATATTTATTTATTTCGACTTCTCTGACCTCATCTCTCCGATATGAAATTGTAGGTACTTTATGTAACTCTATTTACTTTTCCGCATATTTTCTGCATTCGTTTTTGTTGCTTTGAAAGGATGAGAAATTGTGCAGAAGATTACCATTATAAAATTCACTGACTTCTTGAGTACACTTCCTTCCGAAAGCTTAAGAGCAAGTAATGGCATACTTCACTCCATTTACACATCGTCCTCCGTCTGTGGCCCCTCTCAATCGCCTCGGCTTATCACAATCCCACTTGCCTTGGGCACACAATCACTTACTTCTTATTTTCCTTAGCTGCAAATGGCTAATATGATGGCATAGATAAAGCGAAATGGGACACGAAGATGGCGGACAAAATAGCAAAGAAAATATAGGAACATTATTTGCAAGGTCTTTACAATCGCACCATAGAGAGCTGCAGGTACACGTAGAAGGAGTAAGATAGCTTGGCTGCAGGTGCATATGTGCACTTACAGGTACATAGATATACGTTTACTTTCTTGAAACAGTTCAGTTAAAAGCATAAACATCAATAAGAAAAGTTACATCCTCGTACACACATATGATTTGTCATCTGTATAAAAGTTATTATCGAAACCAACATTATAAAAAATATTAAGCACCGGGCTTTGTAACATTAGTTTGAAATTGAAAAGATAAAATGAAAGTGAACAAATAGAAATTGAAAATGGGGAAACACTGGTATGCTTTATGTGAAAAAAATTACCGATAAACCATGAACTTAACGGATGTCACGGAGGGTAGAATTGATATACATTGAGAACGCAGTTGTGAACTGAGTGATGTTGAAATATATAGTAAAGCGCATTCGTTACGCCACTTTTCTGCCACATGTGAAAGAGTATCACTCATAAACTACTGCCACCATTTCAGATCTCTTGCAAGGCTTATGAGACGTAGGTGGTTTGCTTAATCGGGTGTTGCTACCTGTTCGCATTTAAAAATAATAATTTATTAAAAAATGACGTAAGTATAAAAAGGCAAATATTTTTAAGAAAAATCTAAAAAATGTTAATGGCGTTGCCACCTGAGTTTTACTGCAAAAATAGCAATTTATTACATATTGTAGCTGATTATTAAAATATAATTAGATATTAAACAAGCTTTAATAAGAATATATTTTTAGCTGGTGTTGCCACCAAATTACGTTCACCCACGTTCGGCAACGTTCGACATCTGGCTCTCTCCTACTTGAGTGAGCATATATATGTATGTATATGCGCATATGTAGGTATATAAATTCATATACTTGTATTTGCATATGCCTTCTTCCTGTGTGCATGGTAATGAACTATTTCTCTGTTGAGAATAGGACGATGATAGAAAAAGTAGGAAATGAAAGGGAGTGTTTCGAGTGTAAAGTGTCTTGAAAAAGGCAAATCGATGATGGTGCCTCTTAGTGTTGTTGACTTATTCACGTCTGATGCACAATCGAAATTGAAGATATCTTTCATGAATTTGATAAATGTTTCGTCGTTTTTCATGTTTGTGTAAATGTAACTTGACCTATTCAATTGCGATTCCATTTACCTCCTCCTCTATATCCATACAAAATATCTATAAAACAAATAAAATTAAAATTTTGTTTTGAAAATTGTAACCATTACATCAGTATTTTATGACGTTATCACGTTAAACTATCGTCAGTAAACCGACTTTACAGACAACCTCTCTTTTTTGAAGCCTTTTATTCCGCGAATTTGTTTTCCCCCTTTTTTTTAATTCATATAGAAATTATGACATTAATAAACAAAAATATTTTTGGTGTTTTGTATTCAGGTCACTGACGCCGATGCTACAATGCCCGCCGATTGAGAAGCCCGCTGGAAGAATTGAGTGTACATCCGCCATTTTAAAGGAATAAAATAAAAAAAATTTATATTATTTTAATGTATAAATAAACTGTATACCAATTTTGAAAAAATGTACTGACTTCTTCATTTTAAATAATTCTAATGAAAATCAGGAAAAATATGGCCATTTACAGGTATCTGTCCCCTTAAACAAACAAAATAAAAATATAATAATAATAAAACTGGTAAAAATGTTGGTTGAAGTTAAATAAAACTGAGGTTGTTTTATTTTGACAAGCGCTTTAACTTTCATTATCATACTTTTTTATATATTAATTTAAAAAAAATATTGAAACCGTTGAAAAAATAGATACCTCCCATGTCAAGTGATTTAAGTATTTTTCACATTGTCATAAATATTTCTGAAAATGAAACTTTCGAGGATTACTGAGCATACTCTTAATGAGAACAAAAAAATCTGAGCGGATATATTATATTTTTAAAAAATTACGAAAACGTTGTTGGCAAAATCATTAAAAAAAAATTAATAAATAGTAAAAATTGAATAAAAATAAAATGTTAAAAGGAACCGAAGTTATATTATTTAATTTTAAAAACTTCGCACCAAAATTTTCGATATTGAATAGATATCAAAATTCTAATTTTTTTTCAAATTTTTCTTAAAATTTTAAATCCAGCTTAAAAATAAACCAATTTTGAAAAAAATTAAGGCAGTGTCCTAAGTACTTGGATCAGTTGACATGGAATTACTCAAACGTGATAAATCAGTAAGTTTAAAATTGGATGGGAAATATAATTGTTTTTTTTTTTTAATTATTTCTACCTAGCGTAAATATACATATATGTATGTATATGTGTTATTTCAAAAATTGTGCTGCGCTTAACCAACATTTTTGAGGCAATTTCACTGATAATATTTATGTGTGCATCTACATACGTATGTGTATGTGCGAATGAAGAGTGTCGAAAGGTATGAACCAAAATAATATAACATTTTCTTCGGTTTCTAAATTTCGTTATTGCTCAATCCTGCACTCTGTGTCCAATTAACTCATATTTGCGGATGTATATATGTATGTATATAAGTGGTTATGTTCGTGCCTCTTTAAGTATCATATTTGTTTGCACATGAATTATAGCCTCCGACATTGTTGGGACTGCAAATTTAATATTGTTTACGCTCAAACGTATCGCAAACACTAAAGTGCTACTGAAAAGTGTGAATTGCAAACTGAGCAGACGTGTCAGCAACAATATGGCAAGAACACACACACGTTTGTACATTTACACTGCTAACAAATGTTGAGAATGGTTAGAAAGTGATACAAGTCATGACGAATAAAAAGTTAAATTACCCCTGCAGTCAAACCCACTAGTTCTGAACAACTTTGCAGCGCTGACGTGTGAAGTTCGTCTCCCATCTTCTTTCAATGCTTGCAACTGCTTATGCATATATATAATATATATATTATGTACTAATCAAGTACCAGTGACCAACTAGTTCAAAATGGCCAAAAAATATACATTTATAAACGTCTAAGTTAACTTCGGGCTGCCTTAACGCTTGAAGCATTCTTGTTCATAGTTTTAGAGAAATACTTCTTTTGCCTACTCCTCATGCTGTAACTGGTACAATTCTTGCCACTCTCGAACTAGTATGACTTCTTTCTCAAATACCACTTCGTATACTAGAATCTCTACTAAGTAGTTTGACTTTTCACTGCAGGGAGAGAACAAGTACGAGGAATAACACAACCATAGATGCAGACGTCTGCGAGTATATGCACACACATTCACTTATACTACTGCAGATATCTGGCAACGTTGGTTAGCCTTCGGTGAGTCACAGGTGTGTGATAAGAATTTAAATGATTAAACTTTTTGAAAACTTCTCGCTGTGAAGTTATACTTACAGTTGGATTTTTATTTGGGATTCCTTCTCCACACTGCTCTGCTCAAAGCATTTCAATTGCGTGCACAAGTATGGTTTGAGAAAAGTTTTAAGACATATAGAAAAAAAATTTGTAAAAAATTTTGCAATAGTAAAACATTGGGGAATCAGATGAAGTAAATAATGTGCTATTAAAAATATACTTTAAATAAGAAAAGTAGTAGTATTTTTCTGGGCTGCGCTGAATAGATCATATAAAAAAATAATTATAAAGCGTTTTTCAGTAAGAGCGCTTCAACTTTTGAACTTTTTTGAATAAAACACAAACGGTTTGACTTTTTTAACTAATTTTTTTTTATTATCGAGTTTGAACATATACATTTAAGTGTGAAATTCGATTTCTTTTGCATGACCACCGCGTGCACGTTTTACGAAGTCCAATCGTTGAACCCAATTTTCGACCACTCTTTTGCATAAATCGGCCGAAATTCCAGCAATTTCGCGTTCAATATTGGCTCTGAGCTCACAAATCGTCGTCGGCTTGTTACTGTAGACCAATGACTTCACATAACCCCAAAGAAAATAGTCTAGAGGCGTCAAATCACACGAGCGCGGCGGCCATTCGACCGGTCCATTTCTGGAAATAATGCGCTCATCGAACTTACTCTTCAACAAATCAATTGTAGCGTGTGCTGTGTGGCTTGTGGCCCCGTCCTGTTGAAACCACATGTCGTCTAAGTCCATACCATTCAATTGCGGCCAAAAATAGTCGTTTATCATGCCGCGGTATCGATTTCTATTCACAGTAACGTGGCGATCGTTCTCGTCAACGAAAAAATATGGGCCAATTTCGCCGCCGGCATGTAAACCGCACCAAATAGTGATTTTTTCGGGATGCAACGGTGCCTCATGAATCACGTGTGGATTGCTTTCTGCCCAGTAACGCATATTTTGCTTGTTGACAAAGCCATTGAGCCAAAAGTGAGCTTCATCGTAAAATGGCCGTAATGCTCTTAAAGTAGCAGCAACAGAACGATTATTTTCATAAAAAATTTGCACGATTTGCAATCGTTGCTCAAGTGTGTAGCGTTCCATGATGAAATGTATACTAATGAAGTTTACAAACGACAAGCGAAAAATAAAAAATATTGCGTCGTTCGCCCTCCCTATCGGAAAAAAATTGAAGCGCACCTATTGAAAAACGCTATACCAAAATTTGTATACGCTTTTATGTATTATTTGCACATGCTATAATTTTTGTGTTTATTTATGCAATATAAATTATAAAAAAAAAACATAAAAACATTCATTAAGTAACTATAACACTAGGGCATTTGATAACTTTTGACAATTTGTTTGCTTTTGATTTAAACTTAACAATTTTTTTATGAGAACATAATTTATTCTCCTATAAGAACCGTCTAAATTCAAATTTCAAATTATATATAAATTAAAAAAATATTAAATGCAATCGAAATTTCACACTTTTTAATTCGAATTTTTAGAAAGATTTCGAGTATGCAGCCCTATAGCCCACTGAATTTTGGCATAATAAGGGTCAAGTCTTAGGTGGCTAAAAATCGGATGGATTTTTGATGTGTTTTTTTTTGCTACGTCTGGGGCGTTTTCCCATACGAGTATAATGAATGCGCGGCACTTTTTTATTTGGGAGAAAGCACCCAACACCGGGGAAAAGTCTCTCGAGCATTAAAAAGCCGATTTGTGAGCGACGCTAAGAAAAAATTTGCATAAAACTAAACTCAAAGCAAAGCTGCAAATAGAAACAAAAAACATAACAACACTGCAAAAGTGGTGTAATAGTGGAATTTTATTAATGCACGAAAGATATACGCTCAGCTCGGCTTAAAGTAGGAGGAATGCGTTGGGCAATGCGTTGGTTTCAAAAATTCGAACTAAAGGCTTTAATTATGTTTAAATATATGGCAGTGTCCCCAATAAGGACTTCTTTGTTTGTATGTAGATGGTTATGGTACGCAATTACCCTGCAGTAAATGGATTTGGTATGGAACTAATCTTTGCTAAACCTCTAACTGGCGCATTTCGTACGAGCAAGCAATAGGAGGAATCGGTTAGCTCACTTCTGCATGACCAGCTAGCTTGTTTTAGCGGTTTAGTTACACATTTACTTATTTATTTTTTTTATTATAGGATATTATATTATTAGAACAAGAAAGCTGCCACGCGACGTTGTAGGTATCTCACAGAGACTCGTGCAAATACGACTTTAAGAATAAAATTATCTTAAAAATATTAATTCTACCACAAAGTGATAATGATAGATATAATAATATAATATAGTATATAAATTTCCAAGAAAAATTTGACTTTTATTATTTCAGCTTGACGATAATAGTCAAACCCAGTCAAACAAGTCTATCTGCACTACAATAAATTTGTGGGAATGGCGTGTCGGTACATTGCAATTTCCTTAGAAGAATGTAGCTGGCTGCTAGAACATAACCTTGGGAAAATACACCAAAATCCGAAAAAAAATTACAAATTTAAAATTTCATGTTGAGAAAATTTACTTTGCAAGAAATTCTTTTGAGTAAACTTTAATTTTTTCAACGACTTCAACGTATGCCGGTGCTTACTTTTTGTTGCTAATTTTTTTTTTAATGCGGCGTTACCTTGCTTGAACTGCAAGCGAGAGCGTGGAACGAACGACAAAGAGCTACAATCGGCCCCCGCGTCCGGCAACGTTCGACATCTGGCTCTCTCCTACTTGAGTGAGCATACATATATATGTATATGTGCATGTGTATGTATATAAATTCACATACTTGTATTTGCATATGCATTTTTCCTGTGTGCATGTGAATGAACCATTTCTCTGTTGAGAATAGGACGATGATAGGAAAAAGTAGGAAATGAAAGGGAGTGTTTCGAGTGTAATGTGTCTTGAAAAAGTCCAATCGATGATGGTGCCTCTTAGTGTTGTTGACTTATTAACGCCTGATGCACAATGGAAATTGAACATATCTTTCATGAATTTGATCAATGTTTCGTAACTGTTCACGTTTGTGTAAATGTATATTAACTTGATCAATATCCATTGCGATTCCATTTACTTCCTTCTCTTTATCCTTACAAAATATCTATCAAACAAATAAAATTAAAATTTTCTTTTGAAAAATGCAACCATTCCATCAGTATTTTCTTATGATGTGGTCACGATAAACTATCGTCAGTAAACCGACATTACAGACAACCTCTTTTTTAACGCAGAAGTATCATTTACCCTTAAGAGCAGCGTATTTTATTATGCTTTTGATTTTTGTCCAAAATATATGTACATATGTAGTTTTTATTGATCTTAAAAAATAATTATTTATTGCAATTATTTATTTTCAAGTAAAAAAAATTATATGAAAAACGTAAAAATATTTTTTACAAGAAATATAATACAGTATAATGCTTCTATTCACAATACTTCCTTCACTCCATTTCACTATAATATTGCAATATTTCAAAAAAAATGTTTAAATATACTTTTTTTCAGGTTTAGTCAAGCAGAAAACAACTGCATACACCAGATTTTTAATTGATCAATTAAAAAAAGTTTCATATTTTTACATTTATTTATTCTACGAAAAAGCTTTCTATTTCATTCAAAAGGTATTTATTTGCATGCAATGATATGTAAAGTATTGATATGTCTTAACCCAAGATGAGAAGGGTTTGATATTTTTATAAATTTTATATAAGATTATAAGCGCATGAACTACTTTCAATTCAGCTTTCAATGAGCTATAAACTGCTAAAATTCACAGAGTCTTGGCGAAGACTTGTGAACTTTTTCTTATGTTAATATAAGAAAATGTAACATACACATCACATCAAAAACATGGGAAAACAATAGAGTACTAATCTTTAATTTATAAATTTACTATAAATCACGGAATGAAAGTTCAACTTAAACGCGAGAAGAGAGTCAAAACGGAAAATGCGTTTACAGTTAAATTTTTTTAAAGAAAAAAAAAACATTGCCCAACCAATGGGGAGTTGGTTTAACTCAAATTTTCCTCGTTGTGTTATATGGAATTGCTGAATATATGATATATCTAAATTGTATAGATCACATAGTGTACTATAATAATTTGTTGTTGCTGTACGAGTATTCCACTACGAATACTCCTGCTGAAACATTCGTAATTAATCGTCGTTTACTTCCACTGTTCTCGTGGGATGATGTCTTTTTTTTTGTTTTTAGATCAGATTCATTTCATTAGATCTACATATGTATAACAGCAAACTTCTTATCTCTCCATCTGAGATTACATTAATTTACTGTAACAAGGGCTTACCGAAAGAGCGAAGCCTTGCTCTAGCTGCATCTGGACATTCGCATAGATAGTGGAAGAGACTTCTTTTACTCCTTCCGCTTCACAGCTTCCGCAGATGTGATTGATTGAGGAAGGTTAAGTGATCCACAACTTTCCTGTGGCCTGTAAGGATTGCAGTTCTCCATGAAATGTTTGGTCGAGAGCATCCTAACAGATAATTCGTCCTCTGGATGTTGTACGACGGCCATGTTTTTCTTGTAGTACAACACGTATTCATTTGCTTCCATCTTCTTTCGTCTAAAGCATAGTAGTGCAAAGTAATAATGATTTACTATAAGAATGTGTAAAAGGGCGAAAATTTGAAACCTTCTTAAAATTAAATTAAAGAGTAAACTTTTAAATCGCCGATTCACATACATATCTTCTTTTTTTGCCATCACTACAAGAGCCCATTGTCATAGCATTGCTTTTGTTTTTTTTTTTTTTTGTGTGTTGGCTACGACGGTTGTGGGCTAAGGAAATCAACTGGCATATTAGCGCCACTGTGAATTAATGTTTACACCTGCAGGTTCTTGCTAATACTATGCTCTTTAACGGAGAAGCTTGAGCAAAATAAATATCCAAAATTTATATCTCCTGCCCAAGCACCACAATCATACACAAAAAAATGTAACACACAAAAACAAAAACAACTATTGGAGATTTACAACTCAATATAAAAATATGAAGGATCGAAATCCATTTTAAGGTAATCCTTCCCTTGACTTTTTTGTTCGGAATTGTATGTAGAATATTTCAGTCACCGAAACAAAGTAGAGAAAACATTTAACCCATCCTAATGTACATATGCGGCCGCCGTAGCCGAATGGGTTGGTGCGTGATTATCATTTGGAATTCACAGAGAGAAAGTAGGTTCGAATCTCGGTGAAACACCAAAATTAAGAAAAACATTTTTCTAATAGCGGTCGCCCCACGGCAGGCAATGGCAAGCCTCCGAGTATATTTCTGCCATGAAAAAGCTCCTTATAAAAATATCTGCCGTTCGGAGTCGGCTTGAAACTGTAGGTCCCTCCAGTTGTGGAACAACATCAAGACGCACACCACAAATAGGAGAAGGAGCTCGGCCAAACACCCAAAACGGGTGTACATACATATGTTGATAGAAAGTTATAAATGCAGCTCATATAATCCTTTCGCATTCTTGGTATAAATTGAAAGGAGTTTGAGAAAACGTTAACACAGACATATTTTTGAACAGAGTGGACTACCAATAATTTGCGTTTTAAATGCAATCTGTAAAAAATTTAAATGCGCTAAATTAATTAAAATGTTACAATTTGGAAAATATTTTGCTATTTAAATTTCTTAAACATAAATATTTTTACATAAAATTTCCAAATATTTAAAAAAAAACTACTTAGATACATATGATAGAATTGCCTCTTTATAAAATATATTTTTTTTAATATTTTCAAAAAAGTTTACCTCTCTCTAATGCAAGTACCTCAGAGAGCTTAACACACTTGGCATGATCCATAAAGTTTGGATACTCTAAGTACCGGGAAACAATGGCATTGAAGGAAATGAGATTGTGACAAACTCGCAAAGAAGGGGCCATCAACCACCTTTAAATTTATATGGTATAGGTTTCTGCGGCTTGGGCAAGGGGACTACTGTTTACTCTGAGAAAAGAAGACAAACAACCTCTTGAGGAAGTATAATGGGGCAAGCAGGTTTGAAGTGCTCCAGAGCATTTTTGAATTCTTACAACCGAAAACGCTTTAAATATTGCACGCGCTTGCATCAGAATACCTTGAGAATTGTCATGCGACTTTTCTAAACTAGAAAAAAACTAAGAAATCTGCATATTTATCAGAGTGGAAACAAAATGTAAAACGCATTTTTAGCATTACCCATCACCGAATACTTATAATAGACAGCACGAAGAATTCCAAAGACTCTGAGGCCATAATAAAGTTACTCCAGGAAGTGGGATTAAAAGACATAGTTTAAGTATCAAAATGAGACACAAGAGACGCTCTATCCGAAAAGTTATAATGATAATAAGCCAAACAAAGCCACAGCAAGGTGTAATCGTGTACAGCTAATAATAATTAAAAGATATAATGAAAATAATATCTAATAAAATTCATAAACTTTGAACTGCTGATTTTTTGCACCACTTTGAGAAGAGAAAAATTGCAATTATCCCTTTATGGCATAACGTGTGGGTCATATACATAAGCAGCGAGTGTGAATTTTCTATCTGCGATACAAGGCAGTTGGCGGTTTTGAATTTGAAGACTGCAGGGCAAAATAAAAGTTTATCTCTGGATGGGATATATGAGCGTGCGATGAGCGCAACCGGTAGTGCCAGCAAGTGAAGCCTTCTGAACGGATGAGCGAAAAGTAAATTTTAATTATCCATTTTGCTGGTGCACGCTGTTTTAAAAATGTTAGCGTACATACAAACAACAACAATGCCGGCATAAACAGTCGCTGCTGGTGGCAAACAAGGATAAACTGGTAACAAAACTCATTTGAATGAAGTAAAGTGCGGCGGATTAAAAACGTGGTTCCACTTTGTACAGTGATGATCTATGTAAGTACACACATACATTCTAAGGCCAATAGAGGCATGAGTTTACATACATATAAGCACACGTAAGCCCAAGTGTGTGAGCAAAGTGAGTGTGGCAATGGTAATAGAAAGCAGGAAGAGCAGAACACAAAAAACTTATTAGCAGACTTTCCAGCGCGTTCTGTTACTGTGGCTGACGGTTAATTTTGATTTTTAATTAAAAAATCGTACAACTATGCCTTATCCGTAACCCTATGCTCCTCAGCCAAGCGAAGCATGCACAAACAAGCAAAGAACGACATACATGCCCACACATGTACCACTATATGTATGTATGTATATGAAAATGGACAACTGAAAGTTGAACATGAAAGTTCTCTCGAACGAGAAAATGAGAAAAAAGAAGTTTATGAAATCAACTTCCTGTGAAGGCGATAAATTCTGCGTAAGTAACAGCGCAATCACAGCAGCAAACGTAGCGCAGAATCTGCTACATATGAACTACACAATTTCACTGCTTCTGTGGATTGCCAGATTTATGCATTTTCCATTATTTTGCCCACTTTCTACCTTGCTGGTATTTTTTGCAAGCTTTTCAATGCATAAAGTTACCTCAGTTCTGGCCGCTGGTTATAAAATGGACATTCAGTTTCAGGTGGCCGCTGTCCGCAGAAATTTAATTTCCTTCCACACTTTTGGAACTACGCAGATTGGATATTCAGCTGGAAATTGAAAAAGAAAATTAATATTATCTTATGGCCAATTTAAAATTGGTTTCTGTATATTTATTAACAAAGTTGGCTACTGTGGCGTTCATTTCCCAACGTGTAACGAAGTGTGGCTTTATAAAAAATCGACTTTTTGAAAACTCGTAAAGAAGCGAATGTTAGAATTATAAGATTTAGTACTTTTAAACTGACATTTAGGAAATTATAGATGGATTAAAGATATACCTTATTAAAGATATACCTCTCTTTATATTAGATAGAGTAAAAAGTTCTCAATGATTCTTCGCTTTACTTCGACGCCATTTTTCTACTAATCTTCAATTCGGTTCAACTTGACGATTTCCATGATTACATCAACATTTTTTATGATTGGCTCACCACACAGAATGGTTGAAATTACAGCTTTGCTGTTACTTTCAATACTAGAGGATTACACGCAGTGTTGTAAGTGTCGTATTGTTGAATGTAAAAAAATTAAAGGACTGATATATATTTAAGATAGGAGGCAATGCTTTCAAGTCCTTTAGCCTCTTAAAAACTTTACGACATAAAACAATACTAGACTTACGACACCTTGTTAACCAAATAACAGTCTTTAAAGGTGAGTAAAGCCTAGCGCTCTCTGGAAGGCCTGCGCCAGTCTGGCCTGCTGTTGAAAGCAGAAGTTCGGACTGACGAGAGCAGCTGATCCCTATCTTGTTCAATAACTGCCTGCTCCAGACCAAAAACAAGAGGTGTTATAAAGTTAGCTAAGATACAAGGAAGCGCAAAATTAGTTATCCTTTCGGATGATTTATATTTTTTACAAATATTTGTTCAGTGTTGCACGAAACGTTGTAAAAAGGCATGTTTTTTGTTCAAAAATGAGTGAAAAACACCGCGAGTATGTCTAGGCTCCTTTGGCAAAGCTTCCCAAAGGAAACAATTCGCTTCCTTTGCATTCGTTGAATGCGGCTATTTTAAAATCGAACATTGAAGTTTCTCGCCAGATTACAATTATTTTAGAATCGCACACGAAAAAGGTAAATTTTTTGGAAGAGAAGAGTCACAGCTATTTTTAGTTCTTAGAAGTTTAAATTTAAATATTTTTCTTAGTTACAACAAACGACGGTGCACAGACCGAAAATACTACACAGAAACCAGAGGCGGTACTAATCTTTAGCAGGATGACAACATGCAAATTGGCGAACACAAAGTCATTGCTCTACCAGCTGTTAAGTAGTTTGGGATAATACTAGGCAGAAGACCTGTAATATGTAACTAAAAAGCCTTAGCGATAGTGGCAACGTTTCCGAGGATAATGACAAAAATGCGACTATGTGGACTTAGGCTATACAAAACATTCAGTACAGTCTTGGATGCAGCAGCAAAGCTCTTTGAAAGTAAAATAGCAAATTTCGTAGCAAGACAAATTAGCATACAAACCTGACAACAAAGATGGAACTACTTGAAAATCGACTCAGTTCTTAACGGGACACGAATGTTTTAAATTATATCTACACTGGTGTAAACGCTAATTTATTGAAAGGTGTGCACCATTTGTTTTTCGAATGCATGCGAGTAGCTTCGCTAAGTATCTGGAGAAAAAAGACCCCAGAATCATTCGATCTAAATATGATATGATAGTAGTAGTGTGCTACAAAAAAGGGTGTAAGCGCCAATTATTTATTTAAAAAGTAATTTATAAAAAAAGTAAAAACTAGAAGCCAACGCTTTCGGCCAACGCTTGGTGTTTTGTACTGAAACCTTATGGCCGACAATGGCCGAGGTAGAAGCTAAAGGCGAAGTTCGGTCTTTCACTAATTTTGAACATTTTCGTAAACATGCTTCCATTTTTCTATATATAGGGTGGGCCATGTAAAATTTGCTTATTGAATCGGCTATAAAAAACAAAATAATCAATATTTTTTTAAACTTTTTTTTTATTTTGAAGATTGAACATTGCCAGTTATGAATGAAAAATAATATCGTTCAAATGACTGCCACGACTGGCTTTACAGTAGTCCATTCGATCAACCCAATTAACCGCAGAAGAAGAAGAAGACTGACCACTTTGGAAATAGGTTTTCAATATTTCCCAATTTTGTTCAAGTGTATAGCGTCCGATTTCGTAAATGTCAAACATTTAAGTAAATTATGAACACAATTGACCTGTCATTTATGTTACCATTCTCAAAAAAATAGGTGGTTCAAAAAGCAAACGCTATAAGGCCCACCCTGTACTTTAATACTCTAGGCTGTTCTTCAGGACCCTTATGTCGCCTTATATGACTATAATATTCAATTGCATAAGTGCGCACAGGTATGCTAAATTCTGTAGAACGAAACATACTTGCCTTAATTCACATATGTACATCACTAAAAACGATTTTTCGCTCAGTTCGAAAGAAATGAACACAAACGTCAAATCTACTAAAGCATCATTTGTTGCGTCAGAGATTACTCAAGTTGGTGTCAAATAGCACATAGAATAAATTCCAGTATTCCTTCTTTTCTCAATTAATTATCTTTTTTTAATACTAAATGCGTGCTGAGAGTAATGACACGTTGGCAAGATTTGTGTGGCACTTCCTGCAATACCTCAATGCTCGCAAATATTAAACAAAACAGTTCCCATAGAGAAAACCTCGACTACAGAACTACAGAAAGACTCTAGTCAAGCAGATGTTAATAGAAAACCGTGATTAAAGGGACTCAGATGCACATTTCCAAGACTGAGTGACGTCAAGAGAAGACATAAGTAAGTAATGTTGAGATTTAGGGAAAAATATGTATACCGACCATTAAACACAATGTGATGCAAACAGTGGAAGTAACCTTAAAACAAAAAGTCATAACATTCTCTAAAGCGTTACGTTGTTGACACAGTGCGCAGAGTTGGCTGCTGGAAATTTGTGGGTGCTTGGGATAAGCTGAATACCATGACAATGAAGCAATTAAGAGAGTAAAAACACTTCGCCTTGTCACAATTAATTAAATTTCTCTCAGTTGTTTGCCGCTTTAGAAGTCCTTCCACCTGCACAGAAATTTGTAGATGAAAGTGTATTCCGTATATTTGTGTACACATGCGTGTGTGTATGTTAACGTACAATCATGTGGGTTTTAATCTTTTCTCTCATAGCTTCATTTGTCCCTGGCAGGTTGTATTTATCTCACCTTTATTATTACAGGATATGCGTTGTGTTTTGCTGCTTGTTGAGGTTGTCCGTTTCATTGTTTCTTTTCTTGTCAATGTGTGAATTACTGCTAATGTTGTTGTTGTAATGACTATTAGCCTTCCGTGGCAAATGTGCTAGCATCTAAGAGTTTTTTTAACGAGTCTTGTTAATTTTTTAGAAACGTTTTACAATTGCCCCTAGTATTTATTTAAAAATATACTAATAAGCAGTTTTCATTAGATAATTTAACTTGTGCTCCTAAAGTGCATATACGTTTTTGTTTGAGAAGTTTTACTAGAACTTTTTACTTTGGTAGTAGCTTTGCATACAAAAGCTTGCGCATTTCTAAAATTCTCTAATGAAAAATGCTGTATTCTTAAAGTGTAAGTGTTTTTTTTTTAATATATGTATGTGTATGTATGTATTTGTAAAAGATAATTAATATTTGTTGAATCAACACATTGACTTACTCATTATTTTATTTATTATTTACTTATTTTAAGAGAATTTCATATGAAATATCAGGTTTCTTATTTGTTTTTTTGTTTTTTTTTTACTGCTGCGCAATGCCGTATCATTTACAGATTGTGATAGCAAATATATACATTTTCTTGTTGTGTTGTCATAATAATTTGCAAATACCATGGTGCTGAGCTATTTGCGTTTAATTTCGAGCTAGCTTGTGGGCGTACAGTGTCGGAAAAAACACTTACAAAGAAATTTTCCTATTGAAATGCTTCTTATTACTTGCTTTGAAAACAGAGCATTCCATTCAAATATTTTAATCTTTATTCATTCATCTTCTCTTGTTTCTACGCATCAATTAGAGCCTTGTTTGTTTTGCATTACAGCGGTAAAAATATTCCTGCTGCATTCTGAGCACTATTGTTATAAAAGAAAAAACCGTCGCAATAGTACATCGCAGAGGCTGACCAAAAAAAAAAAACAAAACGGGTCAGAAATCTAGTAATACAATGGTAAGGTGAAAAGCTCCACAATTGGAAAAACCCCAAGATTCCTACAGGTATTTGAGTAGAACTTTCACTGTCTTACCGCCGCTTAATTCCGTATGTTAAATCCTGTATAGATATATACCGTATATACTGCAAAACAATAAAGCCTTTTTCATTATTATTATATTCTGTTTTCATTGGTGTGCGAAAAATATAAAAGACAGCTTCGATATGAACGATCTTTCTCAATATTGAAATACATAAAAGGCACCTTAGGGAACTCAGTGACTGATAAAAACCGAATTCATTCGCCCTGATGTTCATTGAAAATGCTGTTTTGAATATGGATGGAATAATAGACGAATTCGACTTTCGAAAGAGCCGAAGAAAAATAAGGAATTTAAGGCAAAGGCAAGCCACCGAGTGTATTTCTGCCATGAAAAAGCTCCTCATAAAAATATCTGCCGTTCGGAGTCGGCTTGAAACTGTAGGTCCCTCCATTTGTGGAACAACATCAAGACGCACACCACAAATAAGAGCAGGAGCTCGGTCAAACACCCAAAAAGGGTGTACGCGCCAATTATATATATAATATATATAAATACAGCTAATAAAAGAGAGCACTCATCCGCAGTGGCGGACGCTAAACTCCTCCATCGTAGATGGTCTCTACAAGCATCAAAAATCAAAAACCAACACTTAACAATACGTTCAGCTGTTAAGCGACGCTATTGAGCCATAAAAACCAGAGTAGGGAATCATCTACACCGATGGATCAAAATCAGACAACCACACAACGTTTGCAGTGACAAATGATCAAAGTGTCACAATAAATGTCGGTGCTTTACCACAGTACTGCTCTGTACTTACAGCCGAAGCGGCTGCGCTACATGAAGCAGTGCTTTTTGCCTCTCAAACAGGTGAGAAGTACATAATAAGCAGCGGTTATAAGTCGAAAACTGACGCATTATTGAACACAAACAATAATACGTAGTTAATCAATCGTATAAAGGAAATTTTACACCAACATGAAACACAAGCAAAATCATGTGGATCCTTGGTCATGCTAGTATAAAAGGCAACAAATTTGCAGATGCACGCGCTAAAGAAGCAGGAAGGGAACCGGAAATCTTATATCCGCACTTCACTAAAACAGGCATACGCAAATTAGTGAAAAAAGCTGTTAACTCGATTACTAGAGAGTGGAAAAACTACCCCCATCACTATAGAAATCAAAATCCCACCGTTATAAAGCCAAACTACCCACCCGTTTGCTCTAGTCAAGACCTTAAAAAGTTCGTGCGCCATAGAATAGGTCACACCTTAAGAACACACTCCCACCTCCTGAAAAATTTTGACAAAACAAGCTGTGCATATTACAATTCAGCCAACCTGTCCGTCATTCATATACTGGACGAATGCTCTGCTTTACACCTAAACAGGGAAATCACATTTGGTAACTTGAGCACCAACTTACTGAAGACACCGAACATTGCTAACATCAGTGATATTAACAAATTATTTAAACTGTGCAATATCTTAGACATATAAATACAGTTAGCAGCATACAAAAATAAACTATATAGATGTGAGGTAGTTTGTAGTAACACTTTACATATGTATCTTTGAATTTGTAGTAACATGAGCCGAAGGCCCTAGTAGCCAGCGCTTATCTTTAGTGGACTAATTATTTATAATTAGATCTCATGTAAATAATAATACTAATATGAGGGGTGCCTTTTATTTGGAAGGATTTGGCAACCCTGGTGTTGCAATCTGGCAACTGACAGCTGTATCGCAAAGTTTGACATTTTTTGGCTTTTACGTACTCAAACCGTTTTGAAATATCAGCGCTACTTGTGTTGTTTACAGTAACTTAATATAAAAGATTCATCTCGGTCCAAAAATGGAATTAAATCGTGAACATTTTCGTGCGATTATTTTTTACAACTTTCGACGTGGATTAACTCAGCAACATTGCATGGATGAACTAATTCATTTTTTGGCGATGAAGCTCCATCAAGGACCAGTGTTTATCGATGGTATTGTGAATTCAATCGTGGTCCTAGTTCACTCTAAGACGAATTCGTGATGGTCGTCCAAAATCAGTTGTTGTTCCGAAAACCATTGATGCTGTGCGCGAACTGATATTGCAAGATCGTCATGTGACCTATTGTGAGATTGAGACAATCTTAGGCATTAGTGGGACCAGCATACATTCAATATTGCATAAACATTTGACTGTCAAAAAAAATTGTTCGCGTTGGATCCCACACAATTTGTCAATCGCGCAAAAAAGGCTCGTGTCGATTGGTCGAAGGAAATGCTCAAAAAATACGATCGCGGGGCTTCGAAACACGTACCACTAGAACAACGCAGAACAGTAAATTCTGAGTGGTACACAACCATTTGTTTGCCAGTTGTCTTCCAAGAAATTAGGAAAACCAATCGCCAAAGACGGATCACTCTTCACCAGGACAATGCGAGCTCTCACACATCGGCTCAAACAACTGCATTTTTGAGCACCCAAAACATCGAATTAATGGGTCATCCGCCGTATAGTCCTAACTCGGCACCGAATGACTTCTTTTTATTCCCGTACGTAAAAAACAAACTGAGAGGTCATTCAGAATGTATGTTTTGGAGGTACCTCATTCAGAGTGGCAAAAGTGCTGACAATTGGTTCACACGCATGCAAAAGTGTATAGATCTTCATGGAGAATATTTTGAAAAACAATAAAGTGATTTTCGATGATTAAAATTTGTTTTTGTTCTCTAATCCCGAAATATAAAAGGCACCCCTCGTAATAATAACTCCGCGCTGATACATATATTTCATTACGGTGAAATCAGTGTGTAGCGCACCAAAAATATTCCAATCCATTTGAATGCATGCTATTATATTTACATCTACAGGGTGGGCCATATAGCGTTTGCCTTTTGAATCACCTATTTTTTTTAGAATGGTAACACAAATGACATGTCAAATGTGTGCATAATTTACTTAAAGGTTTGAAATTCGGAAATTTTGAAACAAAAGTGGTGAGTCTTCTTCTTCTTTTCTGATTTTCACATCGGTGGCTACGTCAATAAGCAAAATTGTCGGAGTTGGGGCTCAGAAAATCCACACGAATCCAAGCAAATGCAAATGCATGCACAACGAGTCACTGTTTGGTGCGGTTTTTGGTCTGGCGGCATCATCGGGCCATTTTTTTCGAAAATGAGCGAGGACGGTGCAACTTGTCACACTCCCAAAGTTACACTCGAACTTTTGGCTACCGTTTTTTAAAACCGAATAATCAGCCGAAATTCCGATATCAATTAGCCGCCTCGGAGCCCGTTGGACTATGTTTTGTGGGGAGCCGTTAAGGACAAATGCTATGCGAACCATCCAGAGACGATTGATGCTTTAAAACACGAAATCGAAGTTGCCATTCACGAAATTGGAGCCCAAACAATCGAAAATGTGCTTAAAAATTAGGTTGATCGAATGGCCTACTGTAAAGCCAGTCGTGGCAGTCATTTGAACGATATTATTTTTCATTAATAAATGACCATGTTCAATCTTCAAAATAAAAAAAAAAGTTTGAAAAAATATTGATTAGTTTTTTTTATAGCCGATTCAAAAAGCAAATTTTACATAGCCCACCCTATAAAATACATCTCAATAATTTATTTTATTCTTTTCATATATTCAGATTAATATCCAGCTTATAAGTATCTTTGTGTTCGAATGCACAACAATTTTAAAAGTTAAAAATAGAAATGTCTTTTTCTTTATTTTTTGAATTGGCGCGGTAACCGCTTCAAAAGTTTTGGCCGTACTTATCAAAGCACGACAGTCGTGCTAAACGACGCCCGCTGGAGACACCAAGTGATGTCAAGTTCTTCTCCACCTAATCTTTCCAATGCAAAGGAAGCCTTCATCTTCCTCTTTTACCCTGAGCTGGTAGCGCATCGAATACTTTCCGAGCCGGAGCGTTTGTATCCATACGGGTAGATTACTAACTGAGATAAATTTGATTCCAGTTATCCGAACTGCATTCCTAGAACTAAGCGATATTTGTAAATGGAAAATTTCATTGGTTAAAGTTTCAATTAATTGAATTAATAAATGCAAATTTTGGCTGCTTTTAAAAGCTCCTTGAACTGATTCCTTATCAATATTATGTACATATGTATGTGTGTATGTGTACTTATAAATGGGATTAAGTTATTATTGGCCGCAAATTGAAATGCGATAAATCGAATATAGAAAAGATTTTAGATTTTATCACGCATTGATGCATTAAAGAGATTGAATATTTCTCCACCTACTAATTAATAATAAATAATTTGAAAGGAAGTTTCAGCAAATAAATCCAGGAATTAGTTCTAATTATAATTACATAGCAATGAATAGATTAATAATAAATACAAAGGCATATACGCTTACATACATATGCACGAAAGGTATCAATGTGAGTATTTAAAATGAGCATTCCAAAGTAAGGAGGGTAAGAAGAATGAAAAATTGTCTTGGAAAATCAATATATTTTACTTGAGAAAGTTCATAGATATAATATCTAGGCTTTCTACTGCATTCATTTGCTGATTATACCCAAGAAAATGGCAAAGTGAAATTAGAGGGGTGGGAACTCGCCTTTCTTGTAGGTGCTAACGAGCCCCAGAGTGCTTGAAATTTATCGCTTCATCGAAATCGTATACGAATGAAATCACTTTTAGATGGAACCAGATGGTGAAAGAGGTGATTTGAAGAATTTCGGTTACGTAATTGCTAAAGCAGTCGCACGATACACACAAGATACGTTCGAATGCAATCACGTTAAATAATAAGGGCAATAAAAAATAGAACAGCGTAAACACTTTTTTCCAACTCTTGAAGGCCCGAATGCAAAGCTATTTGCAACGTACGACAAATTTAGTTCTCCATATCTAAATAACTGCATATTTCTACGAAAATGACATTCATGAAACCGAAGTGATTACCATTCGGCATTCACAGAGGGAACGTAGGTTCGAATCTCGGTGAAACACTTAAATTAAGAAAATCATTTTTCTAATAGCGGTCGCCCCTCGGCAGGCAATGGCAAACCTCCGAGTATATTTCTGCCATGAAAAAGCTCCTCATAAAAAAAAATATCTGCCGTTCGGAGTAGGCTTGAAACTGTAGGTCCCTCCATTTGTGGAAAAACATCAAGACGCACACCTCAAATAGAAGGAGGAGCTCGGCCAAGCACCCAAAAATGGTGTACGCGCCAATTATATATAAAAGGTATTTTTTTTAGAGGTTAGGTTTTCAAGATGAAATAAAACGTATATAATTTAATGTTATGGCCAAGAATTTAGCTTTATTATAAAGATAAGGGTTTGCCATTATGTTTTAAAAATGATTTCGGGCAAGTGGCCGCCGCGGCTGGCTCGAATAAATTCCAGCCGAGAGGCCCAATTTTCGACCACTTTTTGCAGCAATTGGGGCCGTATGTCAGCAATAACGCGCCGAATATTCTCTTCCAAGACGTCAATCGTCTCGGGCTTATCTGCGTAGACAAGCGACTTCACATAGCCCCACAAGAAATAGTCCAGTGGTGTTATATCGCACGATCTTGGAGGCCACGCCACAGGTCCACGGCGCGAGATAATGCGCTCACCAAAAGTTTCCTTCAATAAATCGATTGTTGCGTTGGCTGTATGGCATGTAGCGCCGTCTTGTTGGAACCAAAGGTCGTCCACATCAACATCGTCCAATTCAGGCACGAAAAAGTCATTAATCATGGCTCTATAGCGCTCTCCATTGAATGTAACATTATGGCCGGCTTCATTTTTAAAGAAATATGGACCAATGATTCCCTCTGCCCATAGAGTACACCAAACAGTGACCTTTTGAGGATGTAACGGCGTCTCAGCAATGGCTTGTGGATTATGTTCACTCCAAATGCAACAATTTTGCTTATTGACATACCCATTCAACCAAAAGTGAGCTTCATCGCTGAACAAAATTTTCTTGTGATGCGTCGCGCGAACCGAACCATTATTTTCGTAATAAATTTGCACGATTTGCAAACGTTGTTCAGGTGTAAGTCTATTCATTATGAAATGGCAAGCCAAACTGAGCATAAATCAAGTGACAGCTGTCAAAAAGACCATCTACGAAAAAAGTAGTGCCAACTTGAAAACCTAACCTCTAAAAAAAACATCCTTTATATATCGTATTTGGTGTTTGTCATGACGTTTTATTGTTTGTAGAAGTTCACGTTCTCGATTAACTCGTCGTAGAACCTCTTAGTTAGAAACCAGGTCGGTTCACGGAATTTTCAAAATTCGCCTAAAAATCTACATTTCGAAGGCCTCGAGTCTGTTCGTGACAGAGACTTTGAGTGTGCAACATTCCATGCCATATAAGAGCACAGACTACACATAACACTTCGCAAAACGACTTTTAAGATTCATATCGAAGTCTTGGCAGCTTGAGATCTTTCTAAATTTGCAAAATTTAGATCATTTTTATTCTGGTTTTTATTTCGGCTAATGTGTCGAAATTTTCATTCAACCAGCATCGAAAGTATTTGAAATTTGAAACTTTTTCTATTTTAACATTATGAACCTTACGTGTTTGATTAGTGCCTGCTCCTGCGTAACTCCTGCTGACATGCATGAATTTCGTATTATAATTTTAATTTTAAGACCGTAATTTGCTCTCTTGCCAACAAGTGCTACTTTGGACTAAGTAGGCAACTGAGCAGTAAAGTCTTCTCTTTATGAACAAAGCTCTACAAGGCTCTCATCATGCCCGTCCTAACGTATGGCGCAGAAGCTTGGACGATAACAACACCCGATGAAGCGACGCTTGGAGTGTTTGAGAGAAAGATTTTGCGGAAGATTTTTGGACCTTTGCAGGCGATGGAACGATGAGCTGTATGAGCTTTACTACGACTTAGACATAGCGAATAAAGATCCAGCGGCTACGTTGGCTGGGTCATGTCGTCCGAATGGATACAAACGCTCCGGCTTTGAAAGTATTCGATGCGGTACCAGCTGGTGCTAGCAGAGGAAGAGAAAGGCCTCCTCTGCGTTTGAAAGATCAGGTGGAGGAGGACTTGACTTCCTTTGGTGTGTCCAATTGGCGCCGTTAAGCACGAGAAAGAAACGACTGGCGCGCTCTGTTAAACTCGGCCAAAATCGAGCTAATTAAGAAGAATGAAAATATATAGATTTTTTTATTCAAAATACCATTGGAAGCATTAAATTAGATTACATTTTAAAACGATTGCTTTTTTTTGTATATTACTTTCGTTTCTCACTGAAATGTTTGAAATTTTTTCTTTTCTTAGTTAATGTTTACGCCTATGTATTTTAAGAGTTTATGAGAGCTGATTGAAGATTTTTTCGAACGTAGTGTTTGTTTTTTGCGAAATAATCTTTCACGACTTGCAGTAAATATTCGTAATATTTTGTAAACTTCGTATTATATGTTCGAAAAAGCATAACTCCTCGTTCAGCGGAGCTGCTAACAACATCTATTTTGTTAACAATTTCCAAGAATAGGTTAGTTCTTGATCCAGTTGTCAAATATCGGCACTTATTCTTCAAAAACTCTTTGGAAATGCCGAAGTAACCCAAAAAAACCCCATTTATTGGATTGCAAAACATAAATTTCCTTTCAGATATTGCATTTAATGAGAAAAAATACTTAAATAAATTTTCTCTGAATTTTATAGAATTTTTAATTTCAGAATACATTAAAATCGTTATTTATCATTGGGTATTAAAATCTCTTTCACTCATTTATTTGTTTTAAAAAGAACAAAACATACCACTTTAAGAGGAGCATGGCTACCAGGGACTTCAACTCACATAAAATTGATAGCTAAAGGGTGTCCCCAACCTTGTCTACGCTTTCCGAAAAAGCGGCCCCTCTAATGTGTACCTCAGACGATATGAAACAAAAAAAACACTCTTGTTTCTTCTCGAACTCTTCTCATTAAAAAAAAAACATATTTATTTATTTACTTACTTATTCTACCAACAATTCGCCAGCATAAAAGAAAATTAACAGTGAAAGAGCAACAATGCCAGCATGCAAAAAAAAAAACAATCGAAAAGCAAAATGACGAATTATTTTACTTTGCGTAAAAAAGAAATATTGTATTCGAGCAATAGTTTAACGATACCTAAAACAATGCTAAAATTTTCCTACTGGAAGTTCACTTCTTCACCAGCCTGCTGCCGTGCTGTTGTTTCGTGCATTGTTTCTGTAGTGACTGCGTCATGATGATAAGCAAATCAGACAGAAATAGTGAATATAAATTAAAATTCGAAGTTGATATTTTTGTAAGGAATAGTTTTGGGCATACAGTCACTTGCAACTTAGTTGATACAGATACGAATTTTTGTAAAGTGTTCTATGTTTCACAATATCTTGCGAAAATGGAAAAGAGAGTATTTAGACATCTTATTTATTTTGATTTATTTAATTTCTGTGGCCACCGTAGCCGAATGGGTTGGAGCATGACTACCATTCGGAAGACCAAAGTTCGAATCTCCGTGAAACACCAAAATAAAGAAAAAGTTTCTCCTAATAGGCAAGGCAATATCAACAGAGGTATTTATGCCATGAAAAAGCTGCTCATATATGTATGTATATAAGAGTATGCATATTTCATTCCTCACTGTAACAACATATACACATTGGAATGCAAAAAACAAAAATACACATGCAGCGAATTTATGCCGCAGCTTACCGCTATTCCCGGTGCAAGTTTCAACAATCGACATTGTAGAGTCCGTTTGACTAAAGTAATATTAAATTAATATTACCCTTGTTTTTTTAACCATGGGAACGGGTATGTCGATAGAAAAGCGTGAGTTAGTTTTTGACCATTTCAAAAAAGGAATCTCGCATGGTAAAATAGGTGGAATTGAACATTTAAGTTCGTCTACAGTTCAGCGCATTATTAAACGCTTTAGGCTGTACTTTTAAATGCTTAACTTCCAATCCGTAATTAAAAAGCGAGATTTCCCATACAAAATTTCTCTCCCAAAATCAGAGATTATAAAATAATCCTAGATAATAATCATACTTTAAGTGACAAAAAATCAAAAATAAAACTTTCACAGAGAAAGAATGTCAGTGGTTAGTGCGCCAAGGGACGAAAAAACCAGCAACAAGCGCTCCAATATTAACTGAAATGGCCTAAAAGGACTTAAGTAAGACTTGACATCCAGAAACTGTTCTAAAAATACTGAGGGAAGCAAATTTAAATGGTCGAATAGCCTGCTCTAAACCTTTCGTAAATTCAAAGAATAGCGGCAAAATATTGCAGTTTGCGCGTGATCGTCTCAATAGAACCTCAGCATTTTGGAAGACCGTAGTTTTAGCAAACGAGGTAAGAATTTATTCGAACGAGATGGCAGACCTTTTATATGGTGCGAAGCTAGTATGGAGCTCAAATTCCAAAATTTGCCAACTACTATAAAACAAGGCTGTGACAAAAATTTTACCTTTATTTAAAACTTCTGCAAGAAAATTTGGTTTAGAGCGCTAGAAAGTTACAAATTGAAGATGGCTTTCGATTTTATCAAGATAACGATCCTAAGCATAAGTCATAAATAATACAAACATGGTTAATAAATAAGTGTCACCACATTGTTAAAAATCCTGCACATAAAGGCATAATAAGAAAATATAATATCCGTAACAAATCGGATCCTAAAAAGGCGAGAATTAAAGAGTGGAACCAAATTAGTCCAGAATACACAAAACAAATGTTTGACTCCATGCGACGTAGATTCAAGCTGTAATTGATAAAAAGGATACCCAGCAGAGTACTAAATACCTTAAAGTTTAAAAAACTAGAAATAAACAGTTGCTTCTTTTAAATGCATCATTTAAGCTGAGAAATGAAATAAAGCAAAATAAATTAGATGTCTGCACATTCTGTTTTTCTATTTTCACAACACATAAAATTTTGAAATATAAAACACTTTACAAAAAACTCGTTTATGTATCAAATTAAGTATGAGTGACTGTATATATGTACATATGTCTATAAGAAATCACCTCGCTCTGGCATGCCAACATCCTTTTTGGGCCCACGTAATCTCTTATGACAATTCACGGTTACGGTGTTTGCTCAGTGAAAATATTCAAATCATTTTTTAATCTGATTTAAATCTTATAAATAAAAAGGTAAAAGGTACTCTCGTAAAATATATTATTTTCTTTACATTTATTTATTATATCTAACATTAGTTACTCAACACAAATAAACACTAATAACTATTAAAGAGGATATTTTCAAGATTATCTTTGTAGTTTAAAAATTTTAGGCAAAGGGCGAAAATATAGGGTGGGCCATGTAAAATTTGCTTTTTGAATCGGCTATAAAAAAAAACTAATCAATATTTTTTTAAACCTTTCTTTTATTTTGAAGATATAACATTGTCATTTACGAATGAAAAATAATATCGTTCAAATGACTGCCACGACTGGCTTTACAGTAGGCCATTCGATCAACCCAATTTTTAAGCACATTTTCGATTGTTTGGGCTCCAATTTCATGAATGCCAACTTCGATTTCGTGTTTTAAAGCATCAATCGTCTCTGGATGGTTCGCATAGCATTTGTCTTTAACGGCTCCCCACAAAAAATAGTCCAACGGGCTTAAATCACAGCTCCGAGGCGGCCAATTGATATCGGAATTTCGGCTGTTTATTCGGTTTTCAAAAACGGAAGCCAAAAGTTCGAGTGTAACTTTGGCAGTGTGACAAGTTGCACCGTCCTGTTGAAACCAAATGTCGTCCATGTCATCCTCTTCAATTTTTGGAAACAACTCGTTGAGCATGTCACGGTAACGCTCGCCATTTACTGTAACCGCGGCTCCTCGCTCATTTTCGAAAAAAAAATGGCCCGATGATGCGCCAGCCCAAAAATCGCACCAAACAGTGAGTCGTTCTGGATGCATTTTGCTTATTGACGTAGCCTCCGATGTGAAAATCAGAAAAGAAGACTCACCACTTTGGAAATAGGTTTTCAATATTTCCCAATTTTATTCAAGCGTATAGCGTCCCATTTCGTAAATGTTAAGTAAATTATGAACACATTTGACATGTCATTTGTGTTCCCATTCTCAAAGAAGTAGGTGGTTCAAAAAGCAAACGCTATATGACCCACCCTGTATTATGTAATATAAAACGGCTTCAAATATAATGGTTGTATTTAGATTTCTATCGTGAAATCTAATCCAGGTTCATTTTTTAGTAGATTTTCACCCTCCCCTTATATACATATATGGATATTTTTGACACTTTCTCAAAACAGTACAGTGAAATAAAAAAGGCAGTTGGAGGATTAAGCTGTACCAAAGAAATTTTAAGCAGACAATTGTATCTTTAAAGAAGCTACTCTTTACAGATTAGGTATGGATAACTTGTAAACACTAACACCTATGAGCACTTGGGAGAAACATTTCGTGTAGAATGCAATTTTTTGACTTTAAATGAATTTCAAATTATTTTTCGAATAAAGTAGGTAGTTGGTTGTTTTGAATAAGTAATATTTGTAAAATTATTGAACGGTATTATTTTCCGCCATACGTAAATATCACCATAGCTGTACCTTCACAATTTCAATACGAATAAATAATGTCATATTTCTTTATTCGAACTCCCCCTGTTAGCATTTTCCCTTAACGGCTCCTGCCTGTAGCTATTGAAGTAAATCCATTCATCACCTTCCGGCGCTGCACCCTTCAGTACCATACACAGGCGTAAGTATTTATTTATTCAGCTCTTCTGGCACTTTGTGGTGATCCGGGTTGAAATATTCCATAACGCCATCAGCTTTAAAAACAGCACGAAAATCAATGGGACATTTATATATTCATGAAAATTGAAGTGTAAAGAAAAATAAGTGAAAAACTGTTGAGTGTTTTTCTTTATAGCAAAAATATAAACGGAAGGATAAGCTGCGCAAACAGACGCTACAAAAGGGAAAAGTACAAAAGCGGACTGCTTGGTAACGGATGAGTAAATAAGTAATTGGAGTAAGATATGTGGCTCGCAGCTGATGAACACAACGTCAGGATATTAAGAGGAGTTTTGGTAATCAGAAATAAAAAATTATGGATTTAAACTGAACCTCAACTTGTCTGCGCCTAATATTTCGGATACATAAAGGCTTTATAGTGTTACTGGGAGAACGCTTTCGATTTCAAGATGATTATTAATCATTCGCACTGTGGAATCGAGCTAAGAGTGTAGACAGTTGACGATGTTGAAGTAAGCTTCTGCAAATTTTGTGAATGAAAGCTAAAAAGCTTACAATAAAATCAGATTTCATTGGCTAATAAGTGATAATTTAGATATTTACATACAGGTGGCTTGGTAGAGAAAGTTTATTTTAAAATTTCGAAGTATACATAGTTTTCTACATGTATATATATAGCGGCCTAGGGCTCTAGACGTAATAGCTCCATAAATATATTTATAGCTTTTTTTTGCATTCGATACTTTTTGTTTATTTTTTGCCGAAAAAATATTAATTGTATTAAATATTATATCTGAACTCCGTAGAGGAGTAAGGATAAAACTATATACTATATGAATTGGGGACTCGTTCCGCATTGCTTGCCCAAAGTTTTCTTACTAAATACGTCACTCCAATATTAAATCATGTCTCTTAATCGCCTGGATTGGGTGCCATGCGTGGATCCATCTATTTTCTGAGATTAAATGTGAATTAAAAGAATAAGATTTAAATGTATTCGAGCTGTGAAAGTAAAAGCTAATTAAAGGAGAATTCCAGTCTTGTTTGGATCAATGGATTCTTTACATAGAGCTTCGAAGGCATAGATAAGAAGTGTAAGTTCAAGGTTATAATGATGAAATATGTAATTAAAGTAAAATACTTTAGCCTCAAATAGTCCAATTTTAAAATTGCGTGTTGCTTTACTGACACAAGCTTTCGCTTAAAGAAGACAATGCATATTAAACGATAAACAGTTTGAGTGTTTAAGTTGTTATATTCTATATTATACAATAACAAAATTTTCTTGCTCAAATAATAATGGAATAGATTCATTCTTTGCGACCTTGTGTAGACTGAAATTAAAAGAGAGAATTGAAGTTATCAGTTACAGGAATTTTTCTTCGATTATATGGTAAACCACACTACATATTTATCCTTGCGCCTTCTTTTTCCTTAAGTTTCTTGCAAAACTTTTAGCTATTTTTTAATTCTTCGTCGGTTTTTTATGAGCAGTAAAAACTTTGCTATACATAGCTTTCTTTGCTAATTAAATTTGAATGAAAAAACAGTGTGTAATCCACCTTTCATGATTCCTCAATCTTCATTCATTTCCGTTGTTCAGAATCACCATAAAAATAAAACCAGTTCTAACGAATACCAGCAAATATTTCGTGAAGCCTTACAACCATACAACGAGGGCTGGGAAATCATATACATATACCGATAGATCGAAATCTGATACCAGTACAACGTTTGCTGTCACAAACACTCTTGGTGCCACCATTACCGTTGGTGATCTGCCCACATACTGCTCAGCTTTTACAGCTGAAGTAGCTGCTCTGCATGAAGCAGTACTGCACTCCTCTCGTAAAGATGCCAAGCATATTATATGCACAGACAGTAAGTCTTCAATAGACGCCATTCTTAACTCATCAAACGAATGCCATCTCATAAACAAAATCCGCCAAAATCTACTTCAGTATAGCTCCATAAAAGTAATGTGGGTACCTGGACATACAGGCATTAGAGGTAATGAGATTGCGGATAAAAGAGCCAAAGAAACTGGCACCGAACCTCTTCTTCTTTTCGATTACCTCACAAATGCAGATATCCGTAAACTCTGCAAAAAACAGCAGCACGTTATATGGCAAACAGAATGGACTAAATACAAGCATTTCTATAAAAACTGCAACCCCGATGGTGCACGATCGACCTTTCCTGTAAACCTGCCAATCAAAAATATAAAAAATTTTGTTAAGCTAAGAATTGGACACACGATTACCACACACACGCATCTACTTAACGGCGATTCTGCACCACCATGTCCCTCTTGCGGCGACTGCAACCTCACAGAAACAACACATCAGGCAGCTCTATTTACTAACACTAAACCTTCTGATCATCTTAAATTTATTAATGCCACCAATGTTAATATTCTATCCCAATTCGTATCCCTATGTAAAAGAAGCATATAATTTAATATCCTCACATCAGCAATAAATATACAGATTTATACATCTTTCTGTACTAAATATTATCACCTAAGTATGTTAAAAAAAAAAAAAAAAAAAATGTTTCTAGCCGACGGCCCTGGCAGCCAAGTGCTTTAGATTTAAGTGTAGCAATTATTTATAATTGTTTCTCTTTAAATAAATAAATAAAATTTGAATGATGTTTAATTTTAGACCTGCTGATACTAATGTATCAGAATTTGGTATGAACTTTTCAGTGGAATTATTTTAAATAATTTTTTTGTTGCTAAGTACTGCTCGAACAAATTCATACTTGTCGACCTTTTTTGGACTGAAATTGGAAAGATGAACTTGGGCGTTATCAGCAGGCAGCAGTTCTCACGATGTTGTTACGCGGATAAGGTCTTACAAGTATTTGTTTCATATATTTACAGATATAGTACAGAAAATAAAGTCCTCGTAGAGCCAGATCGTCGTATACCAAGATGGCTCAAAAAACATGTTTTTCTTGTTGCTACCTACTAAATTTGTTTTTTTTGTGATGACCAAAAAAATAATATTTTTTCATTTAGTTTTACTCCTGCCGCCAACGATTTAAATTAAATAAAACAGAACATTGTTTTCAAAATTTCTTTAAATTGTTTAGACGATTATTACTGATATTCCTTAAATTTTTTATTTTACTTTGAAATGCGTGGTTTATTTCCAACAAAATTTTTGGGCTACAAATGTAGGGGTAGCATTCGAATTTTTCTTTTGAAATCTCAGTGTATATGTTGTATACTGTGTATATTTAACACCTAATAAAAGTTATCCCAGAAAAGCGTGTTTTTTAAGTGAAGCCATAGATAAAGGGTAATTTTTTAAGAGCTATAGGAAAGTTTTTTCAAAAAAACACACGAAAAATTCAGAAACATGCATGAAATCTTTATTTAAATCGATAGCACAGTCCATATAATTTAATGTTTGAGGATTATTTCATGCAAATGTTGACCGCGAATGCGCTTCAAATGCTTCATTCGCTTATTTGGCAAACTCTTTCTAATGTTTCGGCCGGTATCTCACATATAAATGCTTTAATGTTGTCTTCCAATGCGTTAATTGAAGCAGGCTTGTCTGAATAGCCCCAAAAAAATAATCTAAAGGCGTTATATCGCACGATCTGGGTGGCCAATTGACAGGTCCCGAACGCGAAATAAAATGTTCACCGAACTCGCCTCTCAACAAGCCCATTGTTACGCGTGCTGTGTGGCATGTGGCACCGTCTTGCTGAATCCACATGTCATGCAAGTCAAGCTCTTGCAATTTGGGCAAAAAAAGTTGGATATCCTTTCACGGTAGCGCTCACCAATCACAGTTACGTTACGATCGCAGCAACTTTGCAGAAGTACGTTCTAATGCACCAAATTGTGACCTTTTCTGGATACATTAGTAGCTCTTGCAATTCTTCTGGCTGATCTTCACTTCAAAATCGACAATTCTGCTTATTTACTTACCCATTGATCCAAAAATGAGCTTCGTCGCTGAACACAATTTTTCGATAAAAAAAGAGGTTGTCTGTAAAGTCGGCTTACTGATGATAGTATAACGTGACAACGTCATAAGAAAATACTGATGGAATGGTTGCATTTTTCAAAAGAAATTTAAATTTTATTTGTTTGATAGATATTTTGTATGGATATAGAGAAGGAGGAAATGGAATCGCAATGGAATTGATCAAGTTACATTTACACAAACGTGAAAAATTACGAAACATTTATCAAATTCATGAAAGTTATGTTCATTTTCGATTGTGCATCAGACGTTAATAAGTCAACAACACTAAGAGGCACCATCATCGATTTGCCTTTTTCAAGACACATTACACTCGAAACACTCCCTTTCATTTCCTAATTTTCCTATCATCGTCCTATTCTCAACAGAGAAATGGTTCATCACCATGCACACATTGCATATGCAAATACAAATATGTGAATTTATATACAAATGCGCATATACATACATATATATGCTCACTCAATTAGGAGAGAGCCAGATGTCGAACGTTGCCGAACGCGAGGGCCGATTGTGTCTCTTTGTCGTTCGTGTCGCGCTCTCGCTTGCAGTTCAAGCTAGGCAACGACGAATGAGTAAGATAACGACACATTTTTTTGTGCGTGCAGCCGGCTACATCGAATTACAAGACGTTATCACGTCAAAAAGTAGATCTTCGGCCAACTTTCCAAGAGCCCATTCACCAAAAAGGTAGGTCGTTCGGCTTAAATTCTGGCACCAGCTGTATTTTGAAAGGCTTCACACCTAAATCCTTCCACAAAATTTTCTACGTTGTTGAGTAACAGAGGACCAATTGCTGCGAACGGCGACGAATCGATAATTGATGGTCATCATTAACACTGGCCGATACAGCTGCGATATTTTCTTCAGTTCGCACTCTACGTAGGCGTGTTGGTGTTTTGATGTCCAATAATGTAAATTTGGTTCTAAATTTAGTCACAATAGCTCGAATAGCCGCTTCAGTGGGTCGATTAAACTGACCATAAAATGGAAGAAGCGCGCGATAAACTTTCTAACAGAACACGCATTTTTATTATAAAATTCAATGATTTGCAAGTGTTGTTGTAAGACGATTTATGGTTAAAGTATAGAACTGAAGATGTTTGACAGTGAAACAAAACATGAAACGTGCGTCAGCTGTTTAAACCAACTGTTTAAAAAGATAATAGCGGACGAGCTTTAATGTGTCACAAAGAAGTCTTCGCAATTTTTACCCTATTTGTGGGGAAACTTTAAGACTAAATTTGGGAGTAAATCACCCATTGTTCGCATACTTAGAGACTGTAAATCATTATTCAGTTCCAGGCTGCTTGATTTCGCTTTATGTAGATCTAATTTTATAAACATTTTAAATTTAGGTGCTTAATATTGAACTTTTATGGATTGCTAGTATTTTAGTTGTCCAATTTGGCTTGTTGAGCTTATGAGGTAATTTACCCTGTAGATTATTAAAATAAAATAAATAAGTAATTAAACATGTGCAATTAACCACTAGCTAAGTATAAAGGCAGCACATTTTTTGACATACTTTGTGTTAATTTCTGTGCACGTTGTCGAAGTAATCGGTTCCAAATCAAGCGAATTTGCTAAAAAATCACCCGTTAGAATAGTATTGCTGCATACTCAGTGTTTCATTTTATCATCAATTTAACTTTTAATGGACTTTAGAGCTTCAAAGTATCAAATTTTCATAATATTGCTTTAAATGCTTATTATTCTATAATATTAATATAAAATAGATATTTGACAAAAGAGAGTATGTTCAACTTAAAAAAAAATGTGTATGTACTTTTCGCCAACAGAAAAATAAATATTTTATGTTATCCATTACGTAACCTCAACTTCATAGGAGAAAACTTCTTTTTATTATATAAAAGTTCAACTATTTTTTTTTTTTTTGACGAAAAAGATGTTGAAAAGTAAATATTTGTTTTCCTTATAGCTGAATATATCGCATTTCGCCTTATGAACGAAGAATTTGTAGTGCTACAAAATGTACATTGGCTTAAATTACTGTTTACTAAAATAAAATTTGTGAAAAAATTTCTGAATTAAAATGTTATGAAATTTGCAATTGCTTTGTGAAAATTTGATTCAACACATTTTATTGCATAAACCATTAACTGTTTTTTATATAAAAATGTACCAAGAAACACCCGTCATGCGTCAGTGGCAGATTTTCGAACGTCGAAGGGCATTACATACATACATATTAGTTTGATGATTTGCATATACAACTGCACCCTGCATTCATGCAAAAATAACGCTATTGACTGTCAAATAAAACAAAGATGTTTGCCAAGCAGAAGGAAGCAATAAAAACAGAAGCAAACGAAAAGAAAGCTCAGCTGAATAGAAAAAATCATGCCGCATTTGCACGCCAAGAAATCTAGAAAAATGAATTCAATGCAGAAAAGTAAATTGTGCTACTGGCAGTGCCGCTACTAACACAAAGTCAGTCAAATGAAAAATCAGGTCTAAGAATTCAAAAAAGAAAACGAAAACCTTATAAAAGAAGACTAAAAATAGAGCAAAATCAATAGAACTTTACAAATTTCAAGCAAAAGTGTCACATGAAGTGAGATGCAAATTCGTAAGTTTTGTGTCTACTTAGACTTTTGTGAAAATATTTAAAGATATTGAAAGGCTAAGATTTCAAAGCACATTTGTCATAGTTTTAAAAAGTTTAAAGCTAAGGAAAAAAAATTAATTAAAAGTTAGCGGTACTACGACCGTTTTTTCCATATTTCGCCTTCTTCAAATTCAATAAAAACATTTGAATTAAATTAAGGTATCGAAAAAAAATTCAGGGAAAAAACGTTGTCATTGAAATTATTTATATTGGTTGCTGTGATTTGAAGAGCGAACTATTATACATAAACAAAAAAAATCATATTTACTCTTCGTGATAAAATTTTTTTTTAATTTTGTTCCCTAATCTTACGAATTTATACAAATATAAACATATAATTGGCGCCTACACTCCCTTTTGGGTGTTTGGCCATGCTCCTCCTCCTATTTGCGGTGTGCGTCTTGATGTTACACAACTGGATAGGCATACAGTTGTATGACGCAGATGAATTTTAATGAGGAGCTAAGCAGAACTAGATGGGCGGTTGTTAAGGCTGATCATTTCAATATCATCGGAAAACGTCAACAATTGTATGCTCTTATAAAAAATTATGCCTAAGCGATTAAGTCTTGCGGCTCTTCCAAACTTTTCCAAAATCAGGTTAAAGAAGTCTCACGACATCGGGTCACCCTTTCCGAAACCTCGCGCTGCTGGTTTTGAGCAACGTCCTTTCCGCACTGTCGAACGCAGCTTTAAAATGGGCAAAGGGAGAGTTTCCAAGTGCTTCATAGATTATAATCTTATGGAGTTAAATAGCACGAAATAGGTGATCAGAAACTCCACCGGTCAAGAAAGTGCGTTTTTTTAGAATGTTGTTTTGGCAAAGGTTTGTGATTTACGAATAATTATTTTTTTGATTCTTTTTTTTTGTGTCATGCTTTGGGCTGATGGAAAGATTGCAATATATCGAATTAAAGGTAATTAGATTTTCTTTATTTCATTTCATTTCTTTATTTTTTATTAAAATGAATCTTTTTCATCAAATTTACAAATAAAAGTTTTTCGTTTTTTGCAAAAATGTGAAAATTTTGTATTGGTATTGAAGGAAATATATAACAAAACGATTTCGAAATCAGTGAAAATTCAATGGTCTGATTTTCGTTTTTTCTGGCTATAAAACAGTGATTTCTTTACAAAATACACCGATTTGCCGAAATAAATTTGAGCAATTATTAAACGTTGCTCCAGCTAGAGTCATTCTAATACTTTTACAGTCCAAGTCAGCTTCACACTAAAAACACCGTTTCGGATTTAAAGTTCTCTGTCTTAAAAAAAACACCTTTTATCATAAAAATACAAACAGCAAGAGAATACAGTTAGATAAATATCCGAGTATTGCAAAAAAAAAATACTTCTTGCAAGAAACAGTAAAGCAAAGCAAAATAAATAAATAGTTGAATATCTTCATTCAGTTGCATTTCCCGCCATTATCACCATTTTCTTCCCTTTGAAATTTACAATCAACGCACTTTTTGCATTCACTTTGACTGAGCTTTTTTGTGCCAGATGCTGACGATGACGTTCTGTAATGTGTCTGGCGTAGCCGTTATGTTTACGCTCGTTTTTCACCAGCAGGCAGTTTTTCACAGTTTTCCGCCATCACTGTTTTTGCTGCAGTAGACACAAATGAAAGGAGGTTAACTGAGGTGTCTTTGGAAAGTTCCCAGTCAGAATTGACTGAAATGAATGGCTGTGCAACTACTATACTAAAAACTGTAAATGTATAAGGGTGCTGTTCCCATGCCAACCTATTTTACTTGATTCGCGTTGCTTTACTTCGAAAGTTTCTATGAGCAAATGTTTGCTTTGAAAGCTTTCAGAATAATCAGCCGCAAAACACTTAATCCGAAATTCTAAAAAAAATCCGAAGCAAATTCTATCAGATCAAAATTTGTACTTTTCGAAACCCTGAAGTGGTAGAAGCGCTCTGAAACAATCTAGTACTTGACCAACTTTCAAACACCATATTGGCCAGTATCTTAAGAAAATGTCGCAGGCAGACTAGATATACTCGTAAACTATCATGCAGGTTCTTTAATTCACTTGCAAGTGAATATAAGTGAAATTAACTGTGAACCTGATATTTCGAGTTCTATGTTATTTTAAAAATTAATAAATATCTTGTGTTTCAGCCTTATATCAACGAAATTTCTTTTATTTTACGAATTTATGTAATCGCATCCAATTAGACCAGAACTGGTATTTAGTGTTGCCAGGCATAAAATCCAGTTTAAAAGGTTTTTTAATTTCTTTTTAACTTTTATAAGTATTTTTACGCTGTAGAAGTATTTTTAAATGAATGAATTAAAATCATGATCTTACTACGAGAACTTCGTAGAATATCCTTTTCGACCTCTTCACTAGGTACAACGTTTTAAAAGTTTAACTCCAGTATTAAAATGGTTTCACAGTAATAGTCTAAAACAATTCTCCATAAATGTTGAAATTCTACTTCATTCTACTATATATGTACTCGCAGATATTTGGAATTATCTATGTACCCAGTGAGGAGGTCGAAAAGGATGTTCCACGATGTTGCTCCAACTGCATTTAATATTTCCCCTTGAAAATTTATTTGTGCAAAATTTCATAAATTATTATAAAATCACAATGTGGCAATAATAAATTGAAATCAAATCAAATCTTTCAAATTTTTGGTTAAAAGCAATGAATATTTATGAGAAGTAAGTCCAAGCGCTACTTTCAAATAAACGCCAATAATAATAATTTCGAATAGTGCAATAAATACGGCAACCAAAAACTCCAAACAAATATTGGTTAATCGTCAACAATACGGTTCAATGAAATAATTTGCATAACGGCCAACAAAAAAGTTGGCAACCGAATAAACAACAAGTTATGCATTTAATATGGCCTTTTTCATACACATGTGAATAGGTATGTAGAAAACAATGCAATTGGAATACAATGGCAGCATTTGGATTATTTTTAAAATATATTCGACCATCTAAAAAGTTCCATACCAAATCGCCGATGGATGACTTAAAAGACTCATATCGCACTTAGATCAGCTAGACGTGAAACCGTTCGCGCAGGGAGAACTGAGAACGTGATTGAAGAGGGGTTTAACGAGTTATGTTTTTTTAATTCACAATTTCCTTAATAAGCCAGTTGAAATGTGCAGAGCCGGTTAAAGAATAAAGCACCGCTATACAATTTTCCATAAATCAAACGATAACTTAAACCTTCTATATATGAAACAAAATGTTCAATTTCTGAAAATAAGTGAAAGCACCCGGTTCATGTCTATAAAATATTTGAAAATGTTAAACGCCTGCTTCCCAAATATGAAATATTTCAAGATTCTAAAATTAACTATAAATATTTTATTGCCTAAGTTCTATTCCCTTATAAGCTTTACCTTTGCCAAAAAAATGTTCACATAAATCCTTTTCTTACCATTACGCGGGCCGAATGGGTTGTTGTGTAACTACCATGCGGAATTCAGAGAGAACATAGGTTCGAATCTCGGTGAAACACCAAAATTAAGAAAAACTTTTTTTCTAATAGCGGTCGCCCCTCGGCATGCAATGGTAAACCTCCGAGTGTGTTTCTTGTGTGATCGGGTACTTTTTCCCCCGGGTCCGGAGTTCTCAGAGGGGCCCGGACTCGAGATTATACGTATTTATATGAATTAGACATTATTGGAAAGGACCCGCATTTGCAATTTTCTCCCGGGGCCCGGAATTTTCCCCCTGGGCCCTGCTCTCTACGGCCCCGCCTAGTTCAAATCCGTAACGATAGATGGCGGGCCTTGTATATATAAACTTTAAGCCAAGTAGCTGCCGTGCTTTTAGTAGTATAAACTTTAACGAAAATCTCGACTCACTTTTACAAGGGTTGCTTGAGAATTTAATATGCATCGCATTAAAAAATGTTCAAAACGCGACATTTAGTTTAGTAGGTTGAAATTATTGCAAATTATGCAATTGAACAAACTAATAGAACTTATTTAGACATGAGTGGAAAAATTAAAAAAAATGTTACAATATATTTTTTTCGTAATCCACTGGAGAATGCGTTGCTCACAACTAAATGTTTGTATCGTATATGGAAATAATGCGTAAGGAATGCGACTGGAAAAACAAGAGTGAAATATTTTGCTCGTTTCAGTATTAAAAGCTTCGCTATCAAAGATGAATACCACTTTGGTCGAATCCAGTCAGTAAAAAAATAAATAAATGACAAATCATTCACGTATATACATGTAGCAAAGCCAAAATTCGCGCCAAGGATGGTTGGCAGCGAGAAATGTTGGGAGGTTTGGTTGTGCTGTGTCGTAATGCCGCTATCATCTGCATAACGCTCGAGTCAAAATTTCCCCTCCCACAATTAATGAAACTGAATTAAATGGCAAGAATTGATCAACTGCAATATATTCGTGCTACGTATTTCATCAGATGACAATGCCAGGTAGCATACTATACACGTATAAGTACGTATTAGATGATTCGGCAGAAACAAGGGGAAAGTTTTAATGGTCCTGATTTTACAGTTTTTATAACCCATTTCGTATATGTAGAATTCTATTAACGAAGTAAGATTTAATTCTGTAGAGGACAGAAATGTACATTTTAATCCTCAGTCCATCCATCAGTCTTCGGGGGATTTTTCACCCAATTCAGAGTTCGTGGCAATTAGGTTATCCTTTTTTAAAAACAGATTATATCAATAATATTTGAATTCATTCGACTCCTCTACTATATAATAAAAACCTTACAATTGGTAAAGAAACGATGTTTCTTCATTATGAGTCCATGACTTTTATTTCATGGCGTTTAACGCCAGAAATGTGTTTCCAAATTGTGGAAATTTACTTAAAAAAAGTCTGTTCGTGAAGTTCATAGATTACTGGCGAAATCATCGGACCATCGAACGTTACGAAAAATGGCGAGCGCTATCGAGCCGTGCTAACTGATTTTTTGTTGCCACAAATTAATCAGCAAAACATCTACTACACTTGGTTCCAACAAGACGGAATATTCAGGTAACCACGATATGGCCAGATTTATTGGAAAAAGTAGTCAAAAATTGAATTGATCGAATGGACTCGCAGCCGCGGTGGGCATATGCTGGTTGTCCTATTCAAAAAATAAATTCCATGAAATTATGTACAAGATTATAATAAAAGAAATTTATTCCAACAATATTTCCGTTAGTTTTATCATCTTAAATTTCCAAGATCTTAAAAGAACACCCGATAATATAGCGTATGCTAAATTTGGCTACAAAAATATTTGCCACGAACGTAGAGCTCGTGCTAAGTTAGCACTTACACATAAGTAAACAACAGTAATAACTCCCAACTTGGAATCTTTGGGACAAGAAAATGAACTTTGCTTGGAATATTCAAGTTCATGCTGGGAAAATACCTATGATGCTCCATGAAATCAAAGTCAAAGGTCATTTTTGAACTTACCGATGGACTCAAAAAGAAGAAATTTAATTTTTAGGTGTTCCACATGAATTTTACTTGGCGAAAGAAAATACCCAGGAATGATACATTTGTACATAAAACAAAAGCAGGAGTTGACACCTAAGACCAATTAGATGAAATAAGTCACATTAAAAACAAAAACAAAAAAACCAAACAAAAAATCGATGCCCGTGTGTTTTCTTCTGCAATATATTTAGTAGACATTTCGACAGTTAAGGCATATGTTTTATGGCTCGAAGTGAATGATTGCCGGTATCCAAAAACGGATGGTACAACCACAGATTCTGTTTGGAAGAACTTAGAACTGATCTATAGTATTACCTAGACGGGAAGTTTCCATCTGCTGGTTTCGTCTGTACAATAAAAGTCTTCACAACCATTCATCAAAAAAATTGTGGCTTCCATTAGGAGCGAGTTTTCCACAAAAAAAAAAAATTTAAAGCATATCCTTAGGGCAATTCTTAGGTAAATTTCCTCTGCGGCGCATCCAGAACAACCGTCTGCTAAAGCGAAAATAGTAAGTAAGTCCTACTATATTTAAATAACTCATGTTTTGCTTGCACAATTTTACGAAAAATTATGAGAAAAACTGGAAATTTTAAATGTTTTGTCAATGAGTATTAAGGGGTGAAAATTCACCCCTGATGATATTATGTTTGGCTTTTTAGAGGACCGGGTGAGGGTTAATTAGTTTTTTGTTCTGAAAACCTAGAACTTCTAGATTGGTGGAATAATAGGTCTTGCCGTCAAATAGGAAAAGATCAGGGTCGAGGAAGCTAGCACCGCCACAACGTCAAAATCAAAAACTTTTTGTGCCCAATTTATGGGCTATTTATGGGCTAATTTTGGGCCGCAACAAAAATTTTTGGGCTCTTCTCAATCTAGAATCATTGACACTTCAAAGTGGCGGTGCCAGCTGTAAAATAGCCAGCACCGCCACAATGATAACTCGAGAACGGTTGGTCGTAGAAAAATCTCAAGGATATCAGAATTTTGGGCTATTTATGGGCTTTCAAATCCATATAAACAAATTTTTAAAAAGTCACCCTCTCTGCATAAACTGACACCCCCACATGCATATGTCCTGTAAATAATAATGAAAACGACAAACTAAAATTTTTTCACAGCACTATTATCAAAGTTACTTGCTACTCAACACTATTCAGTTGCAAAAAAAAAATTTTTATATTTTTTTGTCATTTTTATTCACGCAAGTTGAGGAGGGGGGTGTTAGTGTACACAGAAAGGGTGGTTTTTTTTTGTTTTGTTTGTATGCATTTGAAAGCCCATAAATAGCCCAAAATTTTGATATGCTTGAGATTTTTCTACGACCAATCGTTCTCGAGTTATCATTGTGGCGGTGCTGGTTGTTTTACAGCTGATTTGCAAAACTGGCAATTACTTGAGAGCTAAACGAGTCTAAAAAATTTTGTTGTATCCCATCATCAGCCTATAATGCAGACAATATTGAATAAATACGATAATTTCTTCAATACCTTTAATGCATCAAATATTTAAACATAAAATTTTTTTATGGGTAAACTAAATGATATATACATAATTCAGTCAAAAGGCCATACTTCGATTTTGCTCTGGCATAACCTTTCATCATTCACAGATTTTTGCATGCTGAATCGAACGATATAAAAATTTTTTCTTACATTTTTTTGAGAATTTAGAGAGTGGCAAGGAAAGATTGAGAGAGCGAAAGAGATAGCAATATTATCTTTCTCTCACTCTCTCTCTCTCTCTCTCTCTCTCCCTCTCTCTCATGTAAGCGCAAGGCGCCAGGGGTGTTCAACGACCATGTTTCCATTGTCACAAGCATTCATGATTATTAGGTGTCAGTCTCAAATTATTTTTGAACTTGCAATTTTTTAATTTTATCAAGCAAATTGTGAAATTGTTTTTTGTATAAAACAGTATTTTTACGAAATTTTCTTATACTTCTCGACCAAAGTATACTAACTGTATCATTCAGTAACGCATTCATTTTTTTTTTTGTTGTTTGAACGATTGTTCCGAGAATACTATATTACTTTCAATTATGGCAGAGTTCCGGCGACGAGCAGCTGCAGTGAGTCAATGTTCAATAACATCAGAAACCGATATTTTGGAAACATGACATTTCCAATTCGTGTGGATGATTTTATTGTAAAGCATACAGACATCATTGATGGGAAAATGCATATGAGTGGAATAGATACGACACCGACGATGTCTTCACAACAATCGCCAACAGATGTGAATTCTCCACGATCGTTCTGCAAGGAACCACTTCATCGTGATTCCTCAGTTACTTGCAAAATTTGCACGTCCTCGTTTGCTGCAACGATTCCTGAAGATGAGCCACTGGACAAGCATCTGTGTCAATTGTGTCTGCGGATGTCACAAGAGGAAATTGAGAACATTCTGGCCTCCAGAACTTATGAAAATTGGTACGGGCTAGTGGCAAAAGAGGAAAAAAAGAAAATAGCCGTAGAAAAAAAAACGAAAAGTTGAAACACAATCACTATACTTGCAGCCGAATTTTACCGAAAATCAGCTTTTACTGCATCAATCACTTAAACGCTTTCCAGTATTAAAAAATGGAAATAGTTGCACTGCACCTGTACCAGTCGATGGAAAAGCCACAGTTTTATCAAACACTTGTGCATTTGATTCCATTGCTCAGGTAATATATACACGCATCATAGCGAAGTTTCCAATAAAAACAATTAATATGATAATTTTGTTATTGTATTGTTATGCAATCGTTACATTTTATTTCAGATCTTCACGGTTGCATGTTTTGACGATGCCGATTTTATGGAGTGCTGCAAAAAATCAAAACTGATTTTCTTCGATCTTATTGCAAGCATGAGTACCCACCAACTGAATTACGGCATGTACATTACGCGAGCAAAATTATTAAAATCGTTGATGCCATTTCAAGAAGGAGAGGAAATCGACGCAGTGAAATGCCAAATTAACGCTGGAGAATTATGCGCAAAACTGTTTTCAAAAATTCCCAGCTTTACAACGATCAAAACTTGTAGTACTGGCTGCGCTCCCATAGAAAAGGATTGGCCAACAGTTTTAGTGCCACTCAACGAAATAAAACAAATTCCTCAGTATTTGGAGGAATCTGTATTTATTAGACATGCAAAGCCATGTCGAAACTGCAAAATAACAACAAATATTGATTTTCGAATTGGTGTGCATCAATTTATAAATTTATTTTCTTATATTTGTAATATTTTACTTTATTTAATTAAAAAAAATTTATTTTAGGGCCCTTTGCAATAGTCGAGATATACCCTGTAGACGATAATAACTGCAATATACAACTGAAGGATATTCAAAAATGTATTGAATTTAAGAATAAAAATAAACTGCAGCTACTTGGTGCCGTCAAATTTAGAGAATTTATTTCTCGAAAAAATACAAGAAATCAAGAAATGAAAAAATTAAAAACCGCCATTGAGAATAAGGAAAATATTCTTTCAAAAAACGAAGGTAATGAATCGCTAACACCAAAAATTGCCATGAAAGTATTAAAAATTATGATTCTTTTTCAGTTCCGGTAAATGGCCATTACACGGGTCTTGTTTTGTGTGGAGATAACTCATGGATAGAGTTTGATGATTTTAACCCCCAACAAAAGCCAAAAAAAATAAAAGACTGTACGTGGCTTCAGCCACATGTAGCCATCTATAAGCTTAAAAAATAAATATTTATTTTAATGAATAGTTTGTTTTTATATTTACTGTATGAAATTATAAAACCTATATGATAATATAGTTTAATTAAAGATATTTAATTTTTTTTTGGATCTCAAAATCAATAAAAAAAACTATATATTTTCGTGTGATTGCGATTTTTTTCTTATCACTATATGACACATCTGTTAGTTTGCCTACAAAAAAGGTTCAATCATCAAATATTAACTCTATTAAATAGGACACTAAAAAAATTACTTCTCCATACAATATTGTCTACTTTATGCGCTGCAACAAAATTTTTTGGACTTGTATAGTTTTCGATTAATTTTCAGTTTTGCATATCAGCTGTGAAATAGCCAACATTGGTACAGCGATAACTCGAGAACGGTTGATCGTTCACTCAACCTTCATTTATAAAAAATTTAAAAAATTTATTAAAAATTATTTTGCAGCTGAATACTATTAAGAAGCATGTAACTGTAATGATACTGCTGTAAAAATTATTTAGTTTGCCATTTTCATTATTATTTACGCGAAAATTGAGTGTGGGTGTTAGTGTACACAGAGGGGGTGGTTTTTTTTTGTTTTGTTTGTATGCATTTGAAAGCCCATAAATAGCCCAAAATTTTGATATGCTTGAGATTTTTCTACGACCAACCGTTCTCGAGTTATCATTGTGGCGGTGCTGGCTATTTTACAGCTGGCACCGCCACTTTGAAGTGTCAATGATTCTAGATTGAGAAGAGCCCAAAAATTTTTGTTGCGGCCCAAAATTAGCCCATAAATAGCCCATAAATTGGGCACAAAAAGTTTTTGATTTTGACGTTGTGGCGGTGCTAGCTTCCTCGACCCAAAAGATCATCAATCACCGCGGCCAATATTTGTTAAAAAACTCGAATTAAAACTTAGCAAAATAGTTTCATGTTAGCGCAAATTTGTTAGTGAACTTTTTGGATTATCCAATATTTGATATGCATTCACTTATTTGAGCGCATTCCAATTTGCAACCCTGCGCGCTAATTTATTTCCACATCAACAATTATGAATAAACTGTTTTAAAATTTTCTATAAAGTATTTTGGGCCACCGTAGCCTACCATTCGGAACTCGGAGTACGTTGATTCGAATAAAAAATATCTACCATTCGGAGTCGGCTTAAAGCTGTAGGCCCCTCCATTTGTGGAACAACATCAAGACGCACGTCGCAGATAAGAAGAGGGGCTCGGCCAAACACCCAAAAACGGGTATAAGCGCCAATTATATGTATATAAATATTTTGCTGTGTCGCAGGTTCTTGAAACAAATTTTTCATAAAACATTTTAAGTCGACTTAGCACTTTCTTTCTCTAAAACACTAAATTGTTTGCTCCTCTCCAAATAATAAATCAAATAGTCATTTATAACCGTAGCTGAGTAAAATTTCAATAAAATATTTAGTTAATTTCCTCCAAACAAGATTTACACAGTGGATCGTAGATGATGCATATGGTAACCATATGTCGTCCCCATGGATTATGCCCCATAACTAGCTCATTAAAATTTGGGCTAATAAATTGTAAGTTTCAAAATCGCGTTGATTTTTGACCATTTTTTTGGTTGGCGTTCTTGTGGATTTCCCACAAAACGAATGTTCGACATTTTATTATATGCAGAAAACTCTTCATACGATCTGCAAAACAAAAATTTCAAAAATCTACTTGCTTTAAACATAAAGACTTTCCTCAAATTTTAAATTAGCGCCTTTAAAAAATTATTTTGTCTCTACAATAAATTCAAATTATTAACATCAAAAGTTTGGTACCTCTATGCCAAGAGCCTATACTAATAGGCATCTGTTTAATCAGTTACTTTCTTTATGCAATATACGTGATAGCTAAGTATATTCTGATAAATCTAAGCAGGCATCAGTGTCATACAATTTAAGTTACAAAAGAGTTTTGTGTCACTTAATAACATGGCAAAGCTAAATAACAGCGGCAGCTGAAGCAGGCGTAGGAGCAGAAGTAAGACACTAACCAATAATTTAACCTACAATTTTTAACTTTATACTTCTGAGCTCTTCGAAAGCGCAGTAAGAAGAGGATATGAAACATCTTCGCACACTGGCAATGTTATCTGTTCACCTAAGTGGAATAGCACACCTACGCCTGACAAAATTTGTTACATAGTTAAGCTGAAAGACAATGAGATATGTTAGGAGGAAGTAAGTACAGTAAGTACACACATTGAGTGGCATACATCTGCTTGCATGAGTAACACAAGTGAAAGCCGCTTGTGTAGTTGAAACTGTGTGTTGGTGTACTGCACTGATTTAAGAAATTTAAAAGGAATTGCACAGAAAGTAGCCAAAAGAGTTCGACGTTCAAAAAATATCTTAATTCCAAACATATATGAAATACTAAGAGGACATCACGAAGCATGAAAGACATCGACATATAAGAATGTGTCTTTGATTCATGGTCAAGAATTATGGCACCTTGTATGCACTAAGCCAAATGCACAAAGGTTTTTTATCATCTCCTTCGACTGTCCTTAAATTACGCATATGCTTTAAATTTTCTTTTTCAATGATCTCTGCACTGCAAATATGTAAATCTTGTCTTCATTTCAGTCACCTTATTTGATGGCACCTCTCAAAATTTATGGTATTACCTTCTAAAGTAACGAAGTATCACCGCTTCCAATATTTCTTCCTTCTTAGGCTCACAAGGAACTTGGAGACTCATTCACGAGACAGAATCTCCACTTTTAACGATTACATTTTGAAGATAAAATATGTAGCGCAGTGGCGTTAAATTTTAAAACTTATCCTACTTAGGTCACATACTCGTATATAAGTACAACGTTTTGTTCCATATCTTGTTAATGTTTTGAAGGATTTCTTTATGCAAAATATGCAAGAGCGACACAATATAAAAATCGTTACGCAATTAAAACATGTAAACCCATGAAACACTACAACGTGATAAATGTATAAATTTTGTTTTTTGTTTGGAGATGTAATATTTTAGAATGTGTAGAATTTGTAGTAGATGGTGGAACGCGCGGTGTAGAAATTAAGTTTTAGAACTAGGACGTATTGTTGAACATACTCATAATTGTCACATATGGAAATTTTAAAATATTTTTATTTAATATTTCGCGGTTTGGATAAAACACGTGTCAGAAAATTGCGAAAATTCACTCACTATTCTATTATAAGATTTACAAGAAACCCATACTGGAGAATCTGCAAAATCTGTATAGAGAAAAAAAGAAATTAATAACAATAAAAGGCCAAATTTTCAAATAACGAGTGATATTAAAAAGATTGTGAAACTGTGTAAAAGAATAATTCACATAGGAAGAACACAACAAGCGGCCGCCGTAGCCGAATGGGTTGATGTGTGACTACCATTTGGAATTCACAGAGAGAACGTCGATTCGAATCTCGGTGAAACACCAAACTTAAGAAAAAGTTTTTTCTAATAGCGGTCTCCCCTCTGCAGGCAATGGCAAATCTCCGAGTGTATTTCAGCCATGAAAAAGCTCCTCATAAAAATATCTGCCGTTCGGAGTCGGCTTGAAATGGTAGGTCCCTCCATTTGTGGAACAACATCAAGACGCACGACACAAATAGGAGGAGGAGCTCGGCCAAACATCCAAAAAGGATGTACGCGCCAATTATATATAACGGGTGATTTTTTAGCTATTATCTTTTTAAACAGTTGGATTAAACAGCTGACGCACGTTTCGTGTTTTGTTTCACTGTCAAACATCTTCAGTTTGGTCTATAATTTAACCATGAATCGTCTTACAAACGAACAACGTCTGCAAACCATTGAATTTTATTATAAAAATGCGTATTCTGTTAAGAAAGTTTAAGATCCACTTTTTTATCGAAAAATTGTGTTCAGCGAGGAAGCTCATTTTTGGATCAATGGGTACGTAAATAGGCAGAATTGTCGATTTTGGAGTGAAGATCAGCCAGAAGAATTGCAAGAGCTACCAATGTATCCAGAAAAGGGCACAGTTTGGTGCGGTTTATGGGCTGGAGGTATCATTGGGCCGTACTTCTTCAAAGATGCTGCGAATTATAACGTAACTGTGAATGGTGAGCGCTACCGTGAAATGATATCCAACTTTTTTTTGCCCAAAATGCTAGAGCTTGACTTGCATGACATGTGGTCTCAGCAAAACGGTGCCACATGCCACACAGCACGCGTAACAATGGACTTGTTGAGAGGCGAGTTCGGTGAACATTTTATTTCACGTTCAGCACCTGTCAATGGGCCACCCAGATCGTGCGATATAACGCCTTTAGATAATTTTTGTGGGGCTATGTTAAAGCGCATGTCTATTCAGACAAGCCTGCTTCAATTAACACATTGGAAGACAACATTAAAGCATTTATATGTGAGATACCGGCCGAAACATTAGAAAGAGTATGCCAAAATAGGACTAAGCGGATGCACCATTTGAAGCGCAGTCGCGGTCAACATTTGCATCAAATAATCTTCAAACATTAAATTACAATATATGGACTGCACTATCGATTTAATTAAAAACTTCATGCATTTTTCTGAATTTTACGTGTGTTTTTTTTGAAAACCTTTCCTATAGCTCTTAAAAAATTACCCTTTATATATGTAAGAACACAATGGCTAAGAGATGCCATGGCGAAAGTGCTGAATTGCTAAAGGCAAAACTCGAAGTTTCCATCGATGACTTGCTCAAGCTGCGTTGAGCGTTAATAAAGTACACTGGGTTCTAAATAACAAAAAATCGCTTTTGATTCCTAAGGCTTTGCTCCGCTGAAAGACACTGCCATTGAAAAGCCGTAATATATGTATTTGACTTCAGAGTATGTTCAACCATCCAAATTGAAAACTTCTAATGACGATGAAAGAGATAATGAAAATATTGAATATCAAATTTAAAACTTTCAAAAATGTTGTAACTCATGCAAAATCATTTTAAATGACATTTGCGTATTCGCGAAGACTATAGGTTATTGTTACTATTTATTTTATTTATTTTTTATGTTTTTTAAAATATAGAATACACACTTAGTGTATTTTCAAATATATTCGTATATTCAAAGCTTTACTAAGCACCCATTTTCAACTGTCAAGCCTTGCTCCAAATTTTTTGCTGTTTTTATTGTATTATCTCACATAAAAAACACCATTGGTAGGTCTGTGTACTTTTAATAATGTTTTCTATTTTACATTTTTAAGCAATAAAATTAATTCTTTAACATCTCACTACATTTTTCATTCGCATACTGTTTTGGAAATTTTTCACTTTCAGTTCTCACTTTTTTGCTTATCAGTGCGATGTGTTTAGCTGCGTTTCAAACTATCAAACAATACAATACAAACACGTATACAATAGAAATACTTGACTCCATAAAACTTTATTCAAATCAAGGCTATCTAAAATTGTATTCAAAATGTCGGAAGAATGCCTTTCAGGGAACAAATGAGGAATGTTATAGAAAATAATTACAAACAACCATGCGAAGCTTTGCCTCAGACGAAGGATCGCTATTTAAATTTTCACGAAGAGTATACCAAGTTCATCCAGGGAATGTTGATGAATTACAATAACATTTTCTGGTTTATCTACTGGATTCGGCACTCGAAGTGTAATCAACTTCAGACCGCTCTCGCAACTCATGCACAGGCATCAGCTATCTGTTAGTTGGCTAAATGACAGTCCAGAGTATTATTTACAAGCGCGCAGAGGCATTTTGCCGAGAGTGAGCGCGAAAAAAGAAAATGAGTAATGGTTTTCAAACGTAATAGTGTGTTATTGTTGGCTGGAAAATCACAGCCAACGATTGTTCATGAGCTCGATCACCTTATAGTAAATAAAGTTTTTGTTTATCGCACCATTACTCGTTACAAAGATACTGGTAGCATTCAGAAACGTCATGGAGTTGGTAATCAAAAGACTGCAACGTCACGTGAAATGGTACAAAAAGTGAAGAAACCACTTGAGCGAAATCTTCGACGAAGTGCCAATCAAATGGCAAAAGAACAAAAAATATCTGAGCGTAGCATCCGGCGCATACTGAAAAATGATCTCAAGGTCAAGCCTTACAAGCTCCAAAAGGCGCATGATCTCACACCAAAGCAGCAACAAGTCAGACTTGAGAGAGCGAAGGAGTTGCTTCGCTTGGTCGAAAGTGATTGTTGTGTTTTCTGACGAGAAAATTGTTCAAATTGAGCAATTCGTAAACTCCCATAACTATAGGGTTTATTTGACCGACCGTTCACACCAGAATTTGAGTAATCGATTGGTCACCAGGAGGCAGCACCCGTCACAGGTAATGATTTGGGCCGCTGCAACCGCAGATGGGCACTCTCCAATCATTTTCATCGAGCCTGGCGTTAGAGTAAATGCGAAATATTATCGGGAAAGTATTCTAAAGGTTGCTTTCAACAGTACTAGGCACCGTCTCACAAAGCTCGAGTGATCCAAGAACGGATAAAACGCAGCGTCCCGAACTTAATAGCGTCCACACAATGTCTCTCAAATTCACTAGACGCGAATCCGATGTATTATTCTCTTTGGGCCATTTCGGAGAGCAAGGTCTGAACTAAAATATTGCCAGTTTGGAGGCGCTGAAGAAAGCCATTGTCAGCGAGTGGGCCAAAATAACTGCAAGTCACATTCGGGCTGCTAGCGATTTGTTTCTGGACCGTCTCAAGGCCATAGTCAAAGCAAAACGTGGTCATATCGAGGAAAAGGAAATTGATTCTTAATTTTGTATCATTTTCACACATTTTTTACTTTGAACTGAATAAAGATAATTTTCCAAACTAAATTTATGGCCTTTTTAATTGATTACACTTTGAGTTCCTGATCCTGTACCATGGCAAGCTCATTTTGTTCGACCGCAATACATGTCAGTTTCGAGGTCTATGTATGTTGACGCTTGCTGTTAAATGTGAATGGCGCTGTAACAGTACTTATGAATGTGTGTGTGTCATATGAATGTTAACTAAAGGAAATGTTTTAAATACAATAATAAAAATGCATTAGCTTCAATTTTCAATAACTCCTAAATTTCTACTAAATTTTGTTTATCTGGTAACAAATGTAAAAAAATGTCTATAAAATTTAGTACAAATAGACTGAGAACGGACTCGAATTTGAAATCGCCGCACCAAAACCCTCCAAAACCAACTAACCTATTTTTGACGAGAAAAGATGAACTTTTGGAAATTTACTGCTATTCAGTTATTACTGGAAAAATATACGAACAAAACTAAAATCTGCAACTTACTGTTAACAAGCTAAAATTATAATTCCCTTTATTTCTTAATTATTACATTTTTTCATTATTACCCATTTCCCAAACCAAAAGCGTGTAACTGAAAACATACATAACTAAAATACTTCAGCTATGGCATAAATTCCCAGCAGCTGTCTTTAACTTCCATATGAATGTATATCCCTATTTGCTTCTATCATAGCTTAGGCAAATTCCGCTATAGTTAATTGCTGTGATTTGTCTTTGATACTGCAATGTCTTTTAATATCCTTTCTTCAGTTTCCCTTGCTTGCTAATTGACTTTCACTTTTCGTACCAATTCAAGTTTTACATTAAAATTTGTTTGTGAAATTTTTGTTTATCTTTTAGTTTGTCAGTTATTTGTGGTATTTGTCATCGCATTTATCCAAAGTTTGAATATTTGCTTGAGGAAGAAGTTTTGGATACATGAGCGACATTCCAATGTACATATGTATGTATGTACAAGTCCGAATGAAAATACCCAAATACCAGAGAGAAAACGGAGTACGGAGAGTTTCATAAAATGTTTAAAACTTTTACAAGACTCATTTTTTCTCTTTTTCTTTGCGATGACAAATTAATCAGACCACTTTTAACTAAAATGTATAATATTACTAAGAAACAGCTTTTTGGAGAATGTAATGAATAAATGAGATTTGAGTCTCTTGCGGTTGTAAAAGAGAAAGTGGCAAGCGTCTGAAGTAATCGACTGACGAATATTTCAATTAAAGGAAAATTGCATAGAGTGTTGCAGGGACAGAGGGAGAATGCATTTTGTGTGAATGTAGGAAATTAAAAAAAATTTTTTTAGAGAGTTAGTCAAGAAATAAACGCACTATTGAAATTAAAAAAAAAAATTTTTTTTGTTTCCTATTTCTTCACGCCATAATTCCTTAAAAATTACATAATAATAAGTACATATATGTATTGATAATATAATGGGTGCTTTACACCCTTTATTATGGTAAGCATCATGATGTTTTTCCACAAATGGTGGGACCTGCAGGTTTATGCCACCTCCGTACACCAAATGAGTTTTTATGAAGAGATTTTTTCGTGGCAGAAATACACTCGAAGATTTGCCAACGCCTGTAAAAGAACGACCGCTTTTAGAAAAAAACCATTTCTATTATTTTGGTACCTCGAAATTAAATTTTTTTTATCGAGGAAAAATCTGCTTACAAAATGAATTGTACACGATGAGTTTTCCTTCTAGGTTAAGAGTGTGATTAGTTTCACTAGGACTATTTGATTTATTTACAGCTAAACGTTTGCTTTCTCGAACATCCCTAGCATTAAGTTTTGATTAGCTAAGGCTTCTCTTAGTTGTTGAAGTTGGTACAAAACCACAGTTTTGTTTCTTTTTAATGTTAAAGCAATTTCTTGCATTAAGTAGCCTTTTTATCTCCTAGCTAAAATTTATTCCAGCTCAAATTCAGTCGAAGTCTTTCCTTCGGACAACTTTTTCGTTTCGAATTCAAAAACACCACACAAACATGAAAGCTAGAAAGAGCGACCGGAGGCGCCTATAATACCATAATAATCTTAACGCAATCGCTTGCCTTGCATCCTTTTCAATTAAAAAAAATCATCAGCTATGCTCGCCACTGTAATTTTTATTTAATACTCTTACACTTAGCTAAACGTTTTATGATTGTGACCGTAAATTAGGCAAATGAGCTGCTCAAAACCGTGCTTACCATTTAAATATCCCATAAGGATAAGGTTTCTTTTTTCTTGCCCAAATCCGTTAGAGAATAGGCTCAACTTTCTTTACAGTTTTTCCTAGTTAATGCCTGCGTTGTTTTACAAGCACCTGGTGATGACCTAACATCTGTAATTAATTCTCACTTTCTCTTACGAAGCGAGCTTTGACGCATTAGTTTTATTTCAAGCAAAATATTTGCAAGGGAGAAAAGAAAAAATGTCAAAATTTACCGTATTTAAAGCATTATAGGCAGTTAAGCGTAGTGAATCAAATTAGAGCATAGAAGTGAGTAAAGAAAAACCAAAAATAATACCAAAAATCGGTCATACTTAAGAGAGATCAAATAATATTTCAAGAAATAACCAAACTCTAGTTTTGAAGTATTGAGAGAGGTAATGTACGTGATTGCAGTAATTGTGAAGAGAAATATGTTTTTTTGTTTTTAAAAGATCGAGTACGAGGTATGCTGGATGAAACCATGCCTCGAGTTATAGTTAATTACAATTTTCATTAACGGTCCCGAATCTAATCGATGGTAAGTATTATTACGTCTGACATTTTATCACCACTTTTGGCCTCATAAAAGGAAACAAATACACATTTCTAAGCACGCTCGGCGCCTACCAAGTTGTTAATGCACGTTGTCTACGTAGCAGTGAAGTTTGCAAATCCGTTCGCTGTACTGAATGTTTAAGTACAAGATCTATAAGCGCTAAGTGGTGAATTCGCTGCGCACTCCTTTGATTTTGCTTCGTATTGCGATGAATATGGGGCTAGCCACAATGACGAGGTAATTTGCTGATGGTTTATCAACATCATCTTTGCTCTGTTAGTAGTCGTTATCCGCAATCCAATTATCTCTACTTGGTGACTGTCTGTCAAACTGTGGTTACCCTGTTTGCAATAACATTGTGCGCTTCGTGTACATATATGAGAAGTATAGCAGAGATAGAGATGTAATATTTAGTAGAGGAGAGCGAAAATGTGAAAGGATGATTTAGGATAGACGCAAGATTATGTGGGTTAAACCAGGTAAATGTTGGCAAAGGTTATGTTGTTGTTGTTGTTGTTGAGGTGGTTGAACATTTCTTAGCTGAAATGCTCCTAATTAGTGACCAGCACCGTTTTAATACCACTATCTCGTGAAATGATGATGAAGTGTTTTTTTTTTTTTTTTTTTTTTTTTTTGTTTCCAAGTCAGATCCATTTAGTGAGGTCCAAGAAAAGGAGCAAATCCTTTATCTCGATGGCCTTAATTTGCTGTAGGAAAGGCTTACCGAAGGATCGGAGTCGTGCCCTGGCTAGTCCCGGACATTCACATAAATAGTGGAACAGACTTTCCTTCACCCCTTCCGCTTGACAGCTTCTACAGATAGGATTGAAGGGTAGATTGAGTCTAGCTGCATGATCCCCTACTTTCCAATGTCCTGTAAGGGTTGCAGTAATCCGTGAAATGTTTGGCCGAGAGCATCCTAACAGGTCATTTGTCCTTTGGATTTTATATGACGGCCATGTGTTTTTTGTTGTGATACATGTAGGTATTTGCTTCCATCTTCTTTCGGCTAAAGCTTGATAGTGTGAAGCAATAGATGCTTTTAGTGTGTTCAGTGGGGTGGAAACTGCCACCGCCTCTGCTATGTCTAGTGTTGAGCCCTTTCTTGCTAGCTCATCCGCTATCTCATTGCCTCGTTTGTTCCTATGACCAGGAACCCATATCAGGGTAATTTCAAGCCAATGGCTGAGCAGTTTCAGCTCCTCTCTACACTGTAGGACCAGTTTGGATGAAATGTAGTTGGAGTCTAAGGCCTTAATAGCTGCTTGACTGTCTGAGAAGATAGCTACTCTTGCACCAACTACCTTGTAGAGTTCTAGGGATTTGCATGCTTCTCTGATCGCTAAAAGTTCTGCCTGGAACACGGTGGCATAATCAGGAAGACGAATTGATTGAGATAGGTTGAGTGGCTCCGAATAGAAGCCAGCTCCCACACCACAGTTCATCTTAGAACCATCGGTATAGATTTCGATTTCGTGTCTTCCAATCACCTCTCCTTTGCTCCACTCGGCTCTCGGTGGGAAGCGTACCGTAAAGCCTTTCTTGAAGTTTAGGTCGGGGACTGTGTAGTCTGATCCGTTTTTGAGCAGCGGGGGTCCCTGTAGGAGGATCTTGCTGTGACCGTACGGCCTTGTTGTCCAGCTTCCTATGTCTCTGAGTCTCACCGCGCTGCAAGTAGCTATTGTTTTAATGTGTAAATCTAATGGCAATAGATGTGTTAGTACATTGAGCGCTTCAGTAGGACTGGTGCTAAGCGCTCCTGTAGTTAGGATACACGCTGTTCTTTGTATCTTGTTCAGCTTAGTTTTGTTGTATTTCCTTTCTGTTGCAGGCCACCAAACTAGTGCCGCATATGTTAGTATTGGCCTTACAATGGCTGTGTAGGACCAGTTGGATAATTTTGGTTGGAGACCCCATTTTTTCCCCAACATTCTCTTACATGTGTAAAGTGCTATGTTCGCTTTCTTTACCCTGTACTCCACGTTGGACTTCCAGCTGAGTTTGGGGTCCAGGATAACCCCTAGGTATTTGGCCTGTTTGGTTAGCGTGAGGCTGACGCCGTTTAGTTTTGGGAGATTAAAGTTTGGCACCTTGGTTTTCTTGGTGAATAGCATCAGTTCAGTTTTTCTCGGGTTTACGCTTAAACCACAGTCCGTGGCCCAATTGCTGAGTAATACCAGAGCTCCTTCCATAATCTCACTGATTGTGGTTGGAAACATTCCTGAAACCATAAGCACTATGTCGTCCGCATACGCCACCACTTTAATTCCCTTTTGGTTAAATTTGGTGAGGATGTTGTTGGCGACTAGTAACCACAGTAGAGGGGATAAGACTCCTCCCTGAGGGGTTCCCCTGTTGACAGAGCGTTTTATCGTGCTGCTGCCTACCTCACCGATGATTATTCTAGTTTTGAGCATGTTCTCTATCCATTCGTTGAGACCTGTGTCTATGCCTAACATGTTAAGAGCCTCAATTATGGATCTTGTGGTGACATTGTTGAAGGCCCCCTCTATGTCGAGAAAAGCGACTAGTGAGTATTGCTTGTATTCTATGCTCCTCTCAATCGCACTTACAACCTCGTGAAGAGCTGTCTCTGTGGATTTTCCTTTGAGATAGGCATGTTAAAATGGTGAAATCGTTGAGTCTGTAATCTTTTCCCTGAGATATACATCCAACAGTCGCTCGAGAGTTTTGAGGATGAAGGAGGATAAGCTGATGGGTCTGAAATCCTTCGCTGTATCATGACCGCGTCTACCAGCTTTAGGGATAAATATCACTTTTACCCTCCTCCAGCTCTTTGGTATGTGCCCTAGCATAAGGCTTTTCCTGAAAAAGACCTCCAGCCAAGGAATCGTCGTTTCTCGAGTGCTCCACAGCATGGCTGGGAATATCCCATCTGGACCGGCTGCCTTATATGGTTCAAAGTTTTTTATCGCCCATAGTATTCTATCTTGGGATACGATGTGGTTGATTATAATGGGTGATAGTTTGGATGTTTGAACACTGTCAGTATTGTTCTCAATATATTCTGTGTTGCCTGGGAAATGTGTATTTACCAGATGTTCTAGTGTGTCAGCTGATGATTTTGTCCACTCTCCGTTGTCTTTCTTCAAGAAGGAAGGGCAGGAGTGTTCTTTGGATAGAAGCTTGCCTAGTCTGGCCGTATCTTTGGTCGATTCTATGGAACTACAAAAATCTCTCCAAGCCTCTGTCCGAGCCTCTTTGATTGCTTTCTTGTATTCCCTAAGGCAGTCTTTGTAGGGTTTGAAGTATTTGTGTTTGTAGCAGATATTGAAGATTTCTCTTGTCATTTTCCTGAGTTTACTTAGATCTTCATTCCACCAGGTAGGATAGGTTGTTTTGCCATATGTGGCGGGACATGAGGCTTCAAGTCCTTTCGTCAGGGAAGTTTCGAAAGCTCTTACTTTCTCATCTAGGTCTTCCCTTGACGTTATGGTTCTATTTAAGTTTTGAAGTTTAGACTGGGTCACTCTACGGAATGTATGCCAGTTTGTTCTTCTGGGATTTCTATATGGGAGGGGTTTCTCAAGCTTAAGATTAATATCGAAGAGGATCCAGCTGTGGTCTGAAAAGGATCTCTTGTCGGATACCCTCCAATTTGTGACTATTTGGGAATTATTATTTGTGCATAGGGTAATGTCTAAGACTTCTTCCCAGCCTGGAAAATTTGCCGAGCTCGGAAAAGTGAAGGTTGGGGTGGTCCCTACATTACATATGAGGCAAAGGTTGTAGCCAAGATGCGTTCTTATGCATCTATAGAGATGATGAATATATAAATATATTTCTGGACTAAAAATCCACAATAGTGCTTTGTATACACATGCAAATGTTCTTCGTGTGTATGTAAGCGTCAATGATTATGTCATTAAAAATATATAATCTATCATTATATTCTGAACAAAAAAATCACACACGACGAATACGTAGAAATCAGAATTTGAAAATTTTGAAGTTTCGTGTTTGTTCCTTTTTTTAATTTAAAGCTACCAAAACTTTAAGTTAAAAAAAACTGTATTATTATACAAAAGAAGGTTAAAAAAGGCCATTCTGAGAATATTTAGTGCTAATGAAAATTAGTTGGTTCTTATAAAATTTCATATTTTGAGAGTGTGAATTAAATTTTTTGCTCCTTTTAAGGTTATGCAAGAATACTAAATGTCCCAATCTCAACTCTTCTTAAGATTGAAAAGCTTTTTACACATTTTAAAAGGCGTTTAAATTTACTGAATGCGGGTTAAAACCATAGAGGAGTAATCGTTTCCTGCGGCCATCAATCCGTAGTGAGACATAGGGCATCAAGAGGTGTATTCATTTTAAAAATAAGCCACAAAATACCAGAACAAAAAGCTCACAAATTAAATTGCACATAACCATAACACATTTATTAAAAAAAAATACACATTTTAAAGACAACTTGTAACGCGTACAAAGTTCTTTAAGTAGTCCAATAAAAATTTGCTGTTTTATTTTCCTTAAATGGGCTTTTTAGTGCGTTTTTATATCCAAAGCTAGGCAACACTGCAGTAGAGAGAGAGAGATTTGACTGCCGAAAGCAGAAGAACACCAACAACACCTGCAATCGCGGGCAATGCCACCAGATGTTAAAAAAAGTAAAGCTAAATAAAACTGAGTGAATTATTTAAATAATTATTAAAAAATATATATTTTACAAAATTAAAAACATTACATTTTAATTAGAACAAGCTAGAAAAATGTCATGAAAAAAAACTAAAACTCCGAGACCTAATAACAAAAAAAATGCTAAATAAGTTACGAAAATGGTAATCTGGCCATACTGGAGCTAAAATCACGTAACTCGTTGTCAAATTCGCTGAGAGCAAAGTAACGGGACCACGATAGGCGCCATCTCATCATTCTTTCCATCATGGTTACTGATTTAACATACACATGTATCTTAGAAATGAATGTATGGTATGTATAAATATATGTACACATGCCTGTAAGGGAAATAGAGTTATAAATTAAGTAAATAATGACAATGTTAGTGTAAAATCAAATGTTATGTCAGTGAAAAATGAGGAACAATTATTTTGAGAGAGAGAGAGAGGGAGAGAGTACAACGCTACATATGTACACCTATTAAAACCTGCATTAAGTCATTGAGAGTGCATATTACACTGCTTAATGAACAGTTAGCGATTGAACGCGTGAAAATACAGATGTTCTCCATCGTTGAAAATGCATGGTTTCCAATCAGTGACTCAACAGTCATTTTTTATTAAATCGAAATCAATCAATGTAAACTATCAATTTTTGAGTATTGAGGTTTGCTATTTTGGACCACTTACAATAAATTGTTTGGCAAATATAAATGCATTTACGTTTCTCTTCAATATCACTATTTTCCGTTACATTACTAATCTTCGAGCTTCGATGAATCCTGCATTTTCGCTTGAGTTAGAGACAAATTGCTCTTAGCTGAAGCCGTCTCTTTCTTGCTTTTGGCGTTGCATTTTTAAACTCAGTGCAATTTATATGTACTTTTACAAATTTTAAATAAATAATAGTTTCCTTCTTCAGCAACTTAGCAGTTTATCGATCGGTTAGCATCCGTAGATTAGACGAGTGAAGTTCGAAGTATGGAACCAGATGTCGGCACTTCTTCTTTTGTACAGCTCGCAAGTTCAAGTGATACTCGTATTTGTGAATTCTGCTAGAGGAGTTCCAACTGTCGTACACCCATGCAAAAAAGGTATAAAATCAAGCTTAAACCGTCATAATAAGTGGAAAATTCTATGTCCTACTACGAACAATAGTGATTTTTTATGGGGATTCGAATATGTAATATTTTTATTTTATGCTTGCGTATTTTTCAACTAAGATTGATTCGTATTTATTTTAGAAACAATCATTCCTAAAATAAAATCGTTCACTTTTAATTCAAGATGGTAGACACGATAGAACGTTCTTAAATTAGCATTAAGCCATTGTACTTTCCATATTCCCCGCGACCAACTTACATTTTTCCTACTACACCCAAACCAAATTAATAGTCATAATTATTTATAAAGGAGTTTGGGAATTCATTCGATGTAACTTTTAAATTTGATATGCTAACATTCCTTGAGCTTGAGAAATTAAAAAAAAATAATACAAAGCAGAAATATTGTTGAAATCAAATAGTTTTTATTATAATCTGGTAGGTAATTTCATGGCATTTATTTTTTATATACGACATCCGGGGCAAAAAAGTAAGGGCAAAAAGTAAGGTGAATTTGTTGTAAAATGAAAAATCTTTATTTATTCTTGTAAATCAATTTCATCCCCTTCAAAATAATCCCCTCTCGATGAAATACACTTATGCCAACGATTTTTCCAATCCCCGAAACATGCCAAATAGTCCATTTCCGGTATAGCCATCAGCACCTTCTTCGATTCAGCTTTTATCCCCTCAATCGACTCGAAACGCGTTCCCCGGAGTGATCTCTTGAGTTTTGGGAATAGCCAGAAGTCGCACGGAGCCAAATTAGGTGAATACGGTGGTTGCGGAACGATATGCGTGGAATTTTTGGCGAAATGGTCACGAAGAACGAGTGCAGTGTGAGACGGTGCATTATCGTGATGCAAAAACCAAGAGTTGTTGGCCCATAATTCTGGTCTTCTTAGACGAATTGCTTCACATAAACGACGCATAACGCTCAAATAATATTCCTTATTAACAGTTTGGCCAGGTGGAAGGAATTCATAGTGCACCACACCACGAAAATCGAAAAAAACTGTCATCATGACCTTTATTTTTGAACGACTTTGACGTGCTCTCTTCGGTCTGGCCTCGCCTTTAGCACGATATTCGCTTAATTGGTCGGTTGTTTCAGGATCATAAGCATAAATCCAAGCCTCATCTCCCGTAATGATGCATTTGAGCTTGTCCTGATAGTCTGAAAGCATTGTTTCACACACATCAACGCGACGACTTTTTTCCAAGAAATTGAGAGTTTTCGGTACCAAACGAGATTTGACTTTTCTTAGGCCCAAATGGTCTTTCAAAATGGTTTTCACAGATCCTTCTGATATTCCGATCATATCAGTAAGGTCTTTAACAGTCAACCGACGATTTTCGAGCACTAACTCCTTCACTTTATTGACGTGTTGGTCATCTGTTGACGTCGATGGTCGTCCGGAGCGCTCCAAGTCATCAACACGTTCTCGACCCTCTTTGAAGTCTTTGTACCACTTATAAACATTTTTCTGCGACATGGTCGAATCACCAAATGCCTTCTGCAACATGCTAAACGTTTCCGCAGCCGAAATTTCATTTCGCAAACAAAATTTGATGGCACTTCTCTGCTCAATCAAATCAGACATTGTAAAAATCGAAAAATGCACTCTTGGTCGTTTGGTAAACACAAGCATAAATATATTACTGATACAGGTGTTATTAACAGTGCTGCCAACTCATGCAAGAGCGAAAATTTAATCCCGCCAAGTTTGACAAATAAATTCACCGTACTTTTTGCCCACAGTAGTACGTCCACCGCAATTACGAGTTACCTTGACTATTCCGTCAGTCCATTTTTTTCCAATAAATCTGGCCGTAAGGCGTCAATGGACCGATGATGCTGCCAGTGCGAACAGATTTATTACTTTTTTTTTTATTTTTCAAATTAAATTTTCACAATTTGTTAGCGTTGTTCGGGCGTTATATGATCAATGATGTTTATCAAACCTTATTGAACAGAAATGCCAACGCAGTTTGTCATTCTCAGCTGTCAAACCATAGTTATCGATGTCGATAGTTCACATGCAGCTAAAAACAACCAGATATATGTTAATACATTTTTTTAATTTTTAAATACATTTTGCCGTTATTTATATAATATAAATGTAAGTAAAGTTTTACAAATGGTGAAATGACCAAAATAGCTATTTTTATAATCCTAACGCTTACTTCGTATGACTGGAAATGTTCACTAAAATGATTTATACATATCGGATAACATAACACAACAGGCCGATAGCCCCAGTTGCCTTACTACTGTAATGTAATTATTTATTATATGTAATTGTATTTCATATAATTAAATAAATAAATAAATCCACATAACACAAAGATATTATTGCTCTGGTACAGACAAAATTTTGTTTTGTACAAAACAACGTTGTTGTTAAAAAAAGCTAAATAAAAATGTATATTGTATTGTGTACCTTTATTATTTACTTCATTAATGAATTCGGTTGTTTTTTAATCAATATCAGATTTTTCATCCTTTTCAGGAAAATACGTTTCGTTTGTTGAGTCTAGTATTTTTGGTATATTAAAATTAAAATATGGTTCTATTGAATTTTCACTGCCACCAAATTTTGTTGCCGATTTTAAAGATAGCTTAATGTTGGAGTGGCTGAATTTGTAATAGAACTTTTTGCACGATAGCTTAAGTACTTTCCATAAAGCCTACTACTACGATTTGTTTTTGGCATTCCAGGGAATAAAACAGTATTTCTTTGGTAATAAACAAAAAGTGTAACAGTAAAAATCGCAATAATTTTTAAAGATTTCATGAGCAGTATATACTTTTGTGTCAACGTCGTTTGGAAATATCGATATAACATATTATTATTAGAAGGTCATTACGCCCTGCGACCAGAGCTGATCTATTGTGAAAGGCCTATTTTTGTAACCCTAGAGTTTTAGGCTTTTTAAAAATTTTAGCACAATTTTGGGTTTGTTGTTCCAAAGATTGCATGAAGATACTACGATACCACCAAGGTGATGAAGTCTCTGTCTGCCCAACGCAGGACATTCACAAAGCACATGTTCTGAGCTTTCAAGGTCCATTTCGCCAAAGCGGCAGACATTGGTCTCAGATAGACCAATATTATTTAGATGATACCTCAGGTTGCAGTCACCTGTAAGATATCCTGTTAAAAGACGCAGATCTACTCTGCTTAGTGAGAGAAGCTTGTCAGATATTTCTTTGTTGGGACTTAGGAATAGTTTAGCTTGACGCTGACCGGCACAGTTTAGCCAGTGTGCAGCAAGTTTTCTTTCTTCCCATTTCCTAAGGAATTCATTAATGTGGCCTTTTGTGAGTCCACAGAAAGGCTCAGGACCAGTAAGTTGCATATTTGCTCCTTGTTTTGCAAGTTCATCAGCCATTTCATTTCCCTCATGTCCTTCATGTCCCGGAATCCAGCATAGTGTTACTATGTTGAGGTTCCCTAACGTGTTGAGAAGGTTTAGGCAATCATTTACCAATTTAGGGGTGATAGTTGTTGAAGGGCTTTTAGAGCTGCTTGGCTATCTGAAAGTATGTAGATGTGAGTACCTCTCATTTTCCTTCTAAGGCATTCTCTCACACATATTTCAATGGCATGTATTTCTGCCTGGACTATTGTTGGGTAGAATCCGATTGGAATCGATTTTTTTAATTTAGGTCCATTGATTCCTGCCCCTGTTCTACCATTTTCCAATTTGGACCCATCAGTAAACCATGGCTGGGAGCCAGGTTTGAAAGTGATAGAGTTAGTTCTCCAGTCTGTGCGTTCATTAATTATAACTTGGAAGTTCCTAAAGAGTATTGGTTTGGGTTATAGTATATCATCCCTGTGAAGAATGGGACTATGTAGGAAGTCTTCTAAGATCTTTAAATGTCCTTTCATACACCCACTTTTAAGTTCAGATATACCTTTTAATCTTAAGACACTCGAGCGAGCTTCCCTTTCAATCAAGATTGGAAACAGTGATATGTTCAGGAGCACACCCAATGCATCCGTGGGACATGTTTTCATAGCCCCTGTAATATCAACACATATCAGGCGATGCAGTTTGTTTAATTCGTTTACTTCGATATAACATAATTGCTTCAACCAAATTTTTTAAGTCGAGCGAGCTTAGTATTATATCATTAAAAACAACCTCCTCCACATCATTCATCATCAACATAATTAATGAGTTCATTCCGATTTTCATTTCCAAATTCCTTTTTTTTTTTGTGGAACTCTAAAGCAAACTTGCAGTTTATGTTTCTTGGAGAGTAAGTCTACCAAATTTTGCATATTTTAATTGAATATACATACAGGTATAATTCATTACTTATAAACATATGGGCGTATACATATATTACAATATATGCAAGGCTGTAGATTATAAAATAGTTACAAGTTTAATTTATGTAAATCACTGATGTTATGCAACATCAGTTTCTCATTAATTTATTTACCTTAGGCGTTTCTGCACATTGATTGTTTCTGGACGACGATTGTTTAGTCATATGTGAAAAAGATGAATTATTGTTAAGTCACTCGTTCACTTTGCTGGGCAACGACATTATTACCTACTTTTTTCTCCACATGAATAATATTTCCCGCAATTCTGCCCACAATCCAAAATGGGCACATTTGCTTGATCAATTTCCACCAGTTCACTTGTATATGCGATACCATCAATATTCCATATTTCTTCCAATGTCACATTAACGTATAAAATTTACCAAATATTATTTCACTCCAAATGGGTTGCTTGAGTGTTTCCTTATGAAAGTTATACAGAATGTCCCGTTACGCGTTACATAGCATGACAATTTTAAATCATGCACGATTTTCTTGATCTAAGGTTGAGCAATCGTAAGTCAAAATAACTCAACCTTAATTTCATGTTATCACAACTTTGAATTAAAATGTGTTTTTGAATCAATGGTGCCGATTTAATTCTAGGGTTTTCATACTTAAAACAAGATTGTTTATGGGTTGTTGAGTATTGTATGATCGAGTTTTATTCTACAAATCAATGTACAGGGTATGGGTACGTAGTAAGATATTCAAACATGTTCGCATTAATTCGTTGCACTAACAGAAATTTTAACATATGTATGTATTAAAGTATTCAAATATTTAGTACTTATATACAGTGAACCAAACAAAAACCTGTCCACCAAATGGTTTTGCATGCATTATCTATAAAACGATTTAAGCTTTTCGGTCGAAAACTATAATATTTGAATAAAGATATTTACGACCCTAGCAATAAACATAATCGCCGCTCATACCAACGCAAAATTTTCTTTTTCGCTATATGAATTCTCATTTGTTACAGCTTTCAGCTGTTGAGAGCGATCTGCAACAGAGTTCAATTTGATTATAATAGAAGCTACGTTTTTTTTGTTTGGACATAAACGGGAAGCAGAACGTACAGGCGCCAGTTTTACTTGAAGTATGATGATATTGTGTTGTTTTCACACACATTTATTTGTTCGTTAAGTGCATATACCTCGCTGCGCCGTTTGTCTATCTTAGCAGATTTCAGTTCCGTTTTTACTCGCTCTTCCATGTGTTTAACTGCCGACTTTAAGTTCATAACATCTACTGAGAACTCACTGAACCGCTCCATTACTCGCTCTTCTGATTATCTTAATCGTAAAGCTAAATACACACCAGGCAACCGTTGAAGGAACGGTTGCAGCAACGTGTTGCCTTTGTTTAAGAAACACGTTGCGACCGTTGCTTCAATCTCAGTATTGTGTATAACTGTGGTGCAGGAAAGGTACAAGCGGAAGATACGTAAAATTAAATTTTTTAAATGATCGACGAAATGCGTAAAATTACTTCTCTTATTATAATTGACGAACTTTTGTACGAAAATGAGGAAGAAGAGATGCAACAAAAGAAGAGAAAAAAAATCTGGTCCAAAAATTGGCTTTTAAATAAATCGAATTTTCGAACGAGAGGCTGCTGAAAGAACTGAAGGAAAATGAGCCAGCGGACTATAAAAATTACATGAGGATGGACGAAGCCCTGTTTAGAAAATTGTTGGACTTCGTAAAGGCCAAAATAACGAAACAAGATACCATAATGAGAGAGGCAATATCAGCAGAAATTAGGCTGGCAATAACTTTGCGGTATCTTGCAACAGGAAACGCTTTTGCGGACTTGAAATTTTTATCAATTTTATTGTATTCATTTTTTAATTGTTCGTATGCTTTTTTTCTAAAATTTTTATTTTTATATTTTTCACTACTTATATCCCACAGTTCTCTCAAATTTTTATATTCGTTAATAAAATTAACATAATTTTCATTATTTTCAATTGCCATTTTTTCCTTTTTCACTTTATTGTACTCCGCACGAACCTTCTTCTTTGCTTGTGTTCAACGAACTGAACGAGTAAAAGCAGTAAACAATGATACACACGAGGCAACGGTTGCAGCAACCTATCCCAAAAATCAAATTTATTTGATATTTCAGGCAACGGTTGCAGCAACACGAAAACCATTTGGCAACACAGCTACACACGAGGCAACGGTTGGTTCAACATGGCCGAGTTGCTGCAACGGTTGCCTGGTGTGTATTTAGCTTAACGTTAGCTGTTCAATGATGCTCAGTTTTTGTGATTCTAGGCGACTCTCACATTTCGCAAATCACGCATTTAGTGCAGCAGTTGATGCATCGGTACTAAGGGCTTATTTTGTACTGAAGGCGTTTGCGGGAATGGTGACAATTTGTTTAAGACCGTTGTTCATATTGACATTTTTGGCATGTGAACTCAAACAATATTAACAAGTGAAACAGCAAAGTTTTTTTCACAGTATTTCAAGTATTTATATTAAACTTTATTTGATTTACTCGGACAACAGAACCGCGTATAAAAGATTTAGGTAGCTTTTTAGCAAACTAACACCCAGTGGATTAAATAAATTGGATTGAACTGCAACTACTCAAAAACACGTCTACTCTGTCTGCTGATACATTCAATCTAATACACCATAGGAGCGCACCACCTTTTTTCTTTTTTACTTACGCGGGGATGTAAAAGGCAAGACAATTGTCACAGAAGGTCATTCCGAATTTTACTCTGTACTGTCAAGTACATACATACATATGTACATATGTTTTTGCCTCGATCCGAGGCTAAGCCGCCCATCAGGATATATGAAAAAATATACTGCTCGGTGCTACAAAACACTTATGACTTACGTTCTTCTTCTTAATTGACGCGATAACCGTAAAGCTCATACAGCTCATAGTTTTTATTGTATTGCTTTTAATTAATAGATGCTGTACATGTTTATTTTGGTTTTCGAAAACAGAGCTGTATTAGATTTTTGAAGCTTTGGGTAACAAAAAAAATTTTTTTTCAAAATAAATTATTTCTACTTATGGAAAGAAAGTGAAATCGCCTTTCAGTTACTTCTGATTGCAACTTTAAAGTTCAAGCGGATTTAGTAGATTTTTTTTCTGTTCACTGTAAGTAAATTTTTTAAATTCTTTATGTATATTTTATTTAGATATCGTGGATTTGTATCATCAGTGATAAGGATCATTATCTTTATGTACACCATCTTCTTCTTGATCGTCGCGAGACCACTTGACTTAGTTAAACCAAATGGTTCCTCATCATAGTTCCTCCTCATGGTTCCATCGGCTCCAGTTGAACGAACGAAGTGTAGCCAAATTCTTCTCCACCTGATTTTCCCACGCAAATGAGGCCTTCCTATTCCTCAGCTGGCACTACAACGAATATGTTTAGAGCTGGAAGATATGACCCAACCAGCGCTATGTCTATATCACCATAAAGCTCTATGCTCCATCGTTTGCAACATTCCCCCTCGCCAAAATGCAAAAGTAGGAAAATTTTACTAAAAGGCCTTCTATCGAACATTCCATGGGCTTTCTCATCGTTCAAGATACTTCTTCTTCTTCTTAATTGGCGCTATAACCGCTTACGCGATTTTGGCCGAGTTTAACAAAGCGCGCCAGTCGTTTCTTTCTCGTGCTAACCGGCGCCAGTTGGACACACCAAGTGAACCCAAGTCCTTCTCCACCTGATCTTTCCAACGCAGTGGAGGCCGCCCTCTTCCTCTACTACCACCAGCTGGTACCGCATCGAATACTTTCAAAGCCGGAGCGTTTGTATCCATTCGGACGACATGACCCAGCCAACGTAGCCGCTGGATCTTTATTCGCTGCGCTATGTCTATGTCGTCGTAAAGCTCATACAGCTCATCGTTCCATCGTCTGCGATATTCGCCGTTGCCAACGTGCAAAGGTCCAAAAATCTTACGCAGAATCTTTCTCTCGAACACTCCAAGCGTTGCTTCATCGGATGTTGTCATCGTCCAAGCTTCTGCGCCATACGTTAGGACGGGCATGATGAGAGTCTTGTAGAGTGTTAGTTTTGTTCGTCGAGAGAGGACTTTACTACTCAGTTGCCTACTTAGTCCAAAGTAGCACTTGTTGGCAAGAGAGATTCTACGTTGGATTTCAAGGCTGACATTGTTATCGGTGTTAATGCTGGTTCCTAAATAGACGAAGTCTTTTACAACCTCGAAATTATAACTGTCTACAGTGACGTGGGTGCCGATACGCGAGTGCGCCGACTGTTTGTTTGAAGACAGGAGGTACTTCGTTTTGCCCTCGTTCACCACCAAACCCATTCGCTTTGCCTCTTTATCCAGTTTGGAGAAGGCAGAACTAACAGCGCGGTTGTTAAGGCCGATGATGTCAATATCATCGGCATACGCCAACAATTGTACGCTCTTATAAAAAATTGTGCCTGAGCGATTAAGTTCTGCGGCTCGTACGATGCTCTCCAACATCAGGTTAAAGAAGTCACACGACAGCGAGTCACCTTGTCTGAAACCTCGTTTGGTATCAAACGGCTCGGAGAGGTCCTTCCCAATTCTGACGGCGCTACTGGTGTTGAGCAACGTCATCTTACATAGCCGTATTAGTTTTGCGGGGATACCAAATTCAGACATCGCGGCATACAGGTAACTCCTTTCCGTACTGTCGAATGCAGCTTTGAAATCGACGAAAAGGTGGTGTGTGTCGATTCTCCTTTCATGGGTCTTTTCCAAGATTTGGCGTATTGAGAATATTTGGTCGATGGTAGACTTTCCAGGTCTGAAGCCACACTGATAAGGTCCAATCAGTTGGTTGACGGTGGGCTTCAGCCTTTCACACAATACGCTCGCTAGAACCTTATAGGCGATATTTAGAAGACTAATCCCGCGGTAATTGGCACAAATTGCAGGATCGCCCTTCTTATGGATTGGGCAGAGCACACTTAAATTCCAATCGGCAGGCATGCTTTCATCCGACCATATTTTGCATAGAAGCTGATGCATGCACCTTACCAGCTCCTCGCCGCCATGTTTGAATAGCTCACCCGGTAGTCCGTCGGCGCCCGCGGCTTTGTTGTTTTTTAGCCGCATTATCGCTATTCTCACCTCGTCATGATCGGGTAAGATACTGCTCCATTCAATAAGGCGTGCATGATGAGAGACTTATAAAGTTTGATTTTTGTTCGTCGAGAAAGAAGTTTACGACGCGATTCTCTTACTCAGAGATTTTACATCAGATTTAAAGATATTATTATTGGTTTCCAAATAAGCGAAGTCCCTTTCTACTTTGAAAGTAGTTATAACTGTGAACAATTATGTGGTTGTTGAGGAGTGAGTGCTCTAGCTGGTTGTTTGATGAAAGAAGAAACTTTGTCTTGTTGTCATTAACAATTCCATTCGCTTCTTAAAGGACTTAGAGATAACATCACCAATAGAGCGGTTGTTAAGGCCGTCGATATCAATATTATCGGCACACACCAGCACACTCTTTGAAAGCAGAAGACCAATATGCATATAAGTTTGCGATCAATACACTTTGTTACGATCGCTGTTTATTTTATTTCCTTTGTTAGTGCAAGGGCAGCCGGTCTCAGCGGAAGAGTTATTACAACTGAATTTACATAAAGGCGACGTTAGCGTCTAAATACCTACCCTTCTACCACTAACACTAGCTACTGCACGTTGTTAGCCGCGTGACTTCTGCTGCAATATTTCGGCTTATTATGCTGTGCTCGTTTTGTTTTTGTCACGAGCAAGACTGAAAATATTTAGTCAGCATTATTGGCATGAGTGAAGTTTTTACTTGTCTCCACGCGCAAAGCTATAGACGCGCTGTCAGCGAAATCGCTGGGAAAGGTATTTTGGCCAGCGTTTACCCATGTTAATTTGTATTTTAAGTGGATGGGTGTTTACTTGTGTTAACTACTCCCCCTCTTGAAGCGAAGGCGTCCTCGGCTTCCTTTATGACCTTATTCAGTGTTACCTTATTTTTTCGTCGTTTCCCCAAAAAAATTGCTATGCTCGTAAGTGTAGCCAGTAGGATTAAGAGTAGGGCGCTTCCTGACTGTATGGAGCGGGTATCAATAAGGTCACGTAGGTGCGCTATGTGTTTGAGGCTCTTTATGTTTATTCTCTGTATGTATGGGAGTGATAATAAATCGATGTGCTCGGTGAAGTTAACATGTTGCGCAGGTACAGCTTCAGGATGTGATTATCATAATATCACCCTCGAAGGTTATTAAAAAGGTTCCTTTGGTCAATATTGTCACGTTATCACTCTGTATTATCGCCGGGTGGTCGTTGATTAAGATTATGCCATCATCGAATTCTTCAATAGCGGAGACATGATCAGCGGATTTGGACTTGCATTTTGTGTGGTGTTGGTTAAGTAGTTGTTTCACACAAGGACTTTCTTTCAAAGGTTGGCAGAAGTTTGCTATTACAGCCTCTTTGAATTTCCAGAGTGGAATATATTCTTTCTGGCATTCGGCCACAAGGTGTGTCTCCAAAGAGATAATCCTTCCCTCATGAACAACGGGCAGTAACCTTACACTATTACAAATTCTAGCTATTTTTGGGAATTTTATAATGAAATAAATAAACTGTATATTTTGATATATCTTAACTTTAGAAACAGAAAGTAGATCGCTTATACTAGTGTTTGTAGAGTGCTCAGCAGCCAGCATATCATTTATTTCGATGCCATTAAGTAGGGCTGGATTGATTACGTTTACCCTTCCTAGAGCTATTGATGTTACAATGGTTTCTAGTTCCATTATCACCGCTCTATTTCTAGTACTCATTAAAGAAAAGAGATTTCCAGTGTCAATTTGTGTCTGTTTTGCCTGAGTTAGGAGCTTGTTAAGCGTCGTTGTCAATTCATTAATTTGTCTCTGTGTAACCAAATTAACTGCTGTCTGCTGTTCGTTTGCTTCTATTAGAGCTTCGGCTCTGGTCTCGATTGATTGAAAGTCATCAAAGTCCGGGGTACCGGCTATGTATTTTAATGCCGTCCCTAAGATATTAATACTTCGCGCATGTCGGTGATGCATTTTGACTGCGTCTAGTAGTTTTAATATCTCATTAGCGTCATTTCGGAGGAGTTGCCTGGCGTGCGAATGTGGAAATTGTTCTAATATCATGTCCGTCTCTTTGGTTATCGTTTCGAATTCTGACAAGTTTGTCTTGTGGAGTAGAAATTCATACTGTTCATGGATGATTACCTTTCCTGGTATAGTGTAATATTTTTGCGTTAGTCCAATGGTCCTTTGTCAAGAGTAAAGTCACCCTAAGAAAGAAAGAAGAATTTTCAGTTCTTCAAGTTGGTTTTGTGAACTTTGCGTCCGTCGATCAATACAAAGGTACCCATATCTCTTTGGATTATTTTTTCGGTGTAAAGCTTAGTGAATTTGTTACCTATTCTCTTATTAGTTTTTACAAAAACTTTTTCCCCTGGTTTGTATTGCATTGTTTGTCTTTTTATATTGTTTCTCTGAAAGTCTGTTTTTTGGGTACGTATGAGTCTGTTTTTTATTTTATTTACGAGTTCGTTCGGTGTTGCATGAATGATATCTATAGGCTTCCTGTTTGTTACAGAATGGATGGTGCGGTTGTACTTAGCCGTTGCTAGCAGAATTAGTTCCGTCGTGTCAGATATGCAAGTCTCAAGCTTTTGACAGCGTGCAATTTCAGTAAGCGTACTGTGGAACCTCTCTACCTGCCCGTTAGTCGCACTGTGTGCGGGTGGTGTGGTGTAGATTGTGACTCCGAAGTGGTTTCTTAGAATTGATCTGACAGTTTCTGAATTTAGTGACCTTTCGTTGTCGCAGACAAGCACTTTAGTATTTTTGTAAAAATTTAGAAGTTCGTAAATTGGTTCTTTAATATCTACTATGGCCCTAGATTTGACTGGAAAAACTATTGCGAATTTGGAGAATTTATCTATTGTTGTGAGAAAATGTGTCTTGTCCGTTGAATAAATATCAACGTGAAGTATTTCTCCTGGGTAAGAGGGTATGGGAGTTGATCCAATTTCGGGCTTAGGGGGATGTCGCTGATATTTTGCTTCATGGCATACTTTGCAATTTGAGACTATTTCTTTTAAGATTTTCCGTAAGTCAGGAAAGTAGTAATTTTCGAGAACTTGTTGTTCGTTTTCGCGTAGGGATCTATGTGCGCGGTTGTGTTCGGTTTGGAGGATTTCCCGCTGGTCTTCCTTATTAAAAACGTCGATAGCCTGCTCTGTGGTGTGACGGAATTTTACCGTTGGAAAAGCTGTAATAGTTATTCATCTAATTTTTAAATCTATATCGTTGGCCTATGGCATTTATTACGCTTTTTTCTATTATCTAAAGATCGAACGCCCATGGCAATTTTAACGATTTTTCTTACTATCTAAAGATTGAACGCCTATGCCATTTTCAACGATTTTTTCTATTATCTAAAGATCGAAAGCCTATGGCATTTTTAACGATTTTTTCTATTATCTAAAGATCGAAAGCCTATGGCATTTTTAACGATTTTTTCTATTATCTAAAGATCGAAAGCCTATGGCATTTTTAACGATTTTTCCTATTATCTAAGGATCGAAAGCCTATGGCATTTTTAACGATATTTCCTATTATCTAAGGATCGAACGCCTATGGCATTTTACACGATTTTTCTTATTCGCTAAAGATTACATTAATTATTTCCAAATTAAATTTAATCATATTAAAATTCCTTTGATTTTGATGGTATCAAAATTAATTTAATTTAATAGAACTAAGTTTGGTTTAATTTCTTCAAATTAATTTAGTTCGATGGATGCGAATTTAAATTAATATGAAGACATTCAGTTCAAGCTTTAATTTTCTATAATTAAAATATATTTTTTCTTTTCCCTTTTTTTTCTTTTTTGGTGATTTTTTCTTCTTGTTATGAGGCCTGGTGAACCAAGTACGCTTTGGGTGGTAAGGTTATCTTCTGATATTACTTTTGTGAATAGATTGGGTTTTGACTGTAGTCCTATTATTTTCTGCAACTATTTCTTTATTTTGACAAATATCTCTTCACCTACGGAGTAATCTTTCGTTTTTTTCCTGTTTTTATTGTGGTTGAATGAATTGTCGAGTTGGATTCTTTAACAGATTTAAAAAGTAGTTCCTCGAAAGTCAGATTATTGTTGTCGGATTTTAAGCGTCTCATAATTTCCACTTGTTCGTATTTGGCCAGCGTTTACCCATGTTAATTTGTATTTTAAGTGGATGGGTGTTTACTTGTGTTAAAAAAATAAAAAACTTTGATTCTTCTTGTGGATTATTTTTATTTGGTCTTTTAATTTGTTTCACATCAAGACGAGAATATGATGTCATGTAAATGGCCGCCGCCACAGTTGATTGCCATTTGAGCCCTTTTTATGGCATTTTCCATCACTTTGGCCAAAACTTCCGGCGATAGGTCCTCACATTCCTGACGGATATTGTTTTTAAGAGCTGCAAGAGTCTGAATAAACCCGCGACTTCAAAAAGCCGCACAAAAAGAAGTCTGGAGCGGTCAAATCAGGCGCTCTTGCTGGCCAGTGCAAATCGCCAAAACGGGAGATGAGGCGCCCGGGAAATGCATCCTTCAGCATATCGGTTGTGGCACGTGCAGTGTGTGCCGTTGCACCGTCATGTTGGAACCACATGTTTTCCAATCCCAATTCATCAAGTTGCGGTAAAAAGAACTCGTTGATCATTGCTCTGTAGCGCTCACCATTCACAGTAACCGTTTGGCCCGTGACGTCTTCGAAGCAAAAAGGTCCGATGACTCCTCCAGCGAAAACAGCACACACACACAGTGACTTTGAGCGGGTGTAATGGCTCTTCGTGGGTTACACGCAGATTTTCAGTGCCCCAGAAGCGTAAATTTTGCTTATTTACGTACCCGCTAAGATGGAAATGGGCCCACATCACTCATGATTATTTTTGATGGTGATTAAGGATGGCTTGAGCGTATGTTAGACGCGATTGGCGATCAGCAGCTAACAGCTGATGCACCGTCTGGACTTTGTACGGAAACATCTCCAAATCTTGTACCAAAATTCGCTGTAAAGACCGTCGACTGATACCCATTTGCGTGGCACGTCGTCTGGTCGATGTCGACGGCGCTTCCATGACATCCTCGGCTACAGCAGCAATATTCTCTGCAGAACGGCTACTCCGGGGTCTGCCACGCCTGGCAGCATCTCGTGTTGTGCCAGTCTTTTCAAGGCGAGCGGCTAAACGTCGCAGTGTTTCACCAGTAGGCGTTGGACGGTGAGGAAATCTACGACGAAATTCACGTTGTGCCGAAGTCACCGACCGATTATTGGTCAAATAAATAGTCAGCAATATTCCCCGTTCTGGAGCAGTGTAGCTTAATATTGTATATTAACGTGTATTTCGCATGTGTTTACTACACAAATGTCAAAACAGAACTGACATTAGGGGCCAATCACAAAATGTATAGCATTTTCTGATAGGAGGATTACTTTAGCGCCACCTGTTATATGTATTTATATATTTTTTTATTTAATTTAATAATTTGTGATTTCATATACTTCCTACTACCACTAGAATATTATGTATTTTATTGTCTGGATTATACTCCATAATCAACAAAAACAAGGAAAGTAGCGGTCAGCACAAAACACATAAAATCGAAATATTTACGGTCAATCAAAGTGAAAGTATTTTTATTTTTGTCTTCATTTACTTTACCATAAGCATTTGTTTAATTTTACTCTCTCTTGCAGCTTCCGGTCAATTAAATAGCCTTAGCATCCAGTCCTTTAGCTCCTTCCTTTTGCCTTGCAAAATAGAAATTTCATTGTTAATTTTTATTTAACAAATAGCTAAAAATAAATTCCTCTCTCCTAAGCTTCTTTGCGGTTTGGTCCTGTATTTCACTTCGCACCACAACATATTTTCACACCATCATCAATTTGAGCAGCAAATGGCCATCGGCAAATTCTTGTGGTAACTTCAATTTGCTTGAAGCAAAATAGCAACATTGTTATCTCCTTTCTGTGATACCATATTTTCTATTTTATGTTCACTTTTATTTTACAATTAATGATTTCGTTGCTGCAAAGAGGTCACTAGAGCCATAAATAAGTTATGGTTGGGAGTGGAATAAAGTAAGTGGTTCTATAAGCAATTTGTGTAGTTAAAAAAACTATAAAAAAAAATTCCCTTTATCATTTTTTTTTTATAAGAACACCAGTCGTGAGTAGAACACAACTATAAAAATTATATCGAGTAAGGACCAAGCAATTATTTAAATCTCAATAAGTTTATCATTTCCACTAGCATAAATATCGACGCAGCACCTAGAATTGCAATTAAATGGTATCACTGTTTAAAGAAACTCTTAACCAGTACAACTTTCTCCGCCACAATACAAATTATAATGGCGTTGTTGAAGGTAGATTGTACATTAGGTGTTTGTGTTGCGACACATTTTCGTTAAGGAATTAATCAAACGCAGGTTTAGAACTTCCAGAAAATGACATTACTATTGAAGGACTCCTAAAAAAAAGGAAGCTCCACCTTTCACAAACTAAAAATATAAAAAATTTCTATTCAACCGGGCCTTTGTAAATGGTCGGTTTTTGATGAAAAGTGTAAGAAAAATGGTGGAACTTTAATAATATTAAACGTAGATCTAGCGAAAAAAATACTTCATAATTCTAGCTACGTTAAATTTTCGCTTCATACTATGGTTCATAAAAAAGTGATTTATTAAAAATTATTATTCTGAAGTTTTAAGTTATTTACTTTTATTAATGCATAATAGGTAAATGCGTTTTAAATGTAATCTTTGCAAATATTTTTGGACGATTTTTCATATTTTTTATTAACGAAGCAGAATAAGAATGCCCACTTATTTCATGCTATAGGCTCATCTTCTTGTGTCTCTATCTATGCGGCTTCGCTGTGTTGCATTGCGTCGAGGTCACCCTTTTCTTTCCGTAGTACGTTCTCGATGTATTTATTTACCGCGTTCCAGCTGTCCTCGCGTTCGAGCACTTTGCTAATTATGTTGCTCGGTGCGATGTCGCCAATCTGCTTCCTCAGAGCAATGCTTTCCGTGAGCAATCTGTTACAACGAAAAAACGTGTTTCAGCGTCATCGCTCAACGCTTCGCAGTATATGCATTTGGAATCGGTTACCTTTCCCATGCAGTATATGTATCTCCGGTAGTATCCGTAGCCCGAGAGGAACTGATTTAATAGGTAGTTCACTCCTGCGAAGTTCCTTCGGACCCATTTATCAATTGATGGAATAGGTTTCGCCTTCCATCTGCCACTCAGTTTAGTGTCCCATCGGCTTTGCCACCGCAGCATGGTTTGGCATCTCCGTTCTGAGAAGCTAGTATTGACGTTTTTCTTCTGGGAGTCCCACGCATCCATTCGTTCCCGGACCATGAGGTCGACGGGTATCTGCCCGCTGATCACAAAAATTGCTGCGCTTAAGACAGTTCGGTAAGCTGAGACAACTCTGAGTACTGCTGTTCGTTGCACAGCCTCCACTGCTTTACGCTTGGCTTTGCAGTTTAGCACAACTCCCCATACTTCGCAGGTGTACAGGAGAGTTGCGCTTGTGGCCGCCATAATTAACTTTCTTTTGCTCTGTGTTGGCCCACCGATGTTTGCCATTAATCTATTTAGCATATCCGGGACCTTTGTTGCTTTGGTAGCCGCATGCCGTATCTGGGCCCAGAAAATAAGTCAAGTTGAATATCACAACTATTTCACTACTTTATGGGTCACTAAGGACGTGTTGCCTATTTGCATACAGACCTCGAGTGGCATGTGACCTCCTATCATAAGAATGATTTCGGTTTTATGTTTTGCGAGTTCCAGGCCGTGGTCCTCAAGCCATATTTGCGTCCTTATCATACTTGGTTGAGGTTCCTTCTAGCGTCCTCCGTGTCTCGAGCTGGTATGACCGCCTCTATATCGTCCGCGTATCCCACTAGATATGTATCTTCTGTAATTTCTATACTCAATATCTCGTCGAGACTGGGATTCCAGAGATCGGGGCCGAGAATAGATTCTTGAGCTGCGCCAGACGTTATCGCTTTTGTTTTCTGACCATCTAGAGTGTCGTACAGCAGTTCTCGCTGGTATGCAGTTATTCGAAACTTTTCTCGTATTGCCCTTATAATGTCTATCCATCGTAGGCTGTTAAAGGCGTTTCGTACATCAAGCGTTGCCAGGACGGTGATGCGGTTCGAGTAGTGGCGTCTGCGTTGAGCGCTACTTACCACCTCCTCTATTGCGCCAAGGGTTGATTTTCCGCATTGAAAACTGTATTGCCTTTCTGACAATTCTCCTGCACTCTGAACAGACTCTGCAAGTCAGCGCTGTATGAGTTTCTCAAGCAATTTCCGGCGCTGTCCAACATGCGAAGCGGACGCCAAGCTGACGGTTGCGCTGGGTCACCCTTACCCTTACTGATCAGCATCAGTTTCTGTATTTTCCACGCCCCAGTATGTCAATCTGTATTTACACCCCAGTTATACAATATATATATATACGGAAATATAGATTAGAGTAGGAAACATCGCCATGGTTCAACGATTACTTTTACGTTTGCAATTGTAGCAACTCGGCATAAAAAGAGATTATTTTCGGATCATTGCTATATTGGGTGCATGATGAGTTTATAATAAAAACACATATACGAAAGATGTTCTTCAGCAAATTAAAACTCAACACAAATACGAAAAGGAACACAAAAGTGATATTTTTAACATGACTATATCCTAGGAATTGTCAATTATCAGAATGTTCTTCAACGTCCTACCAGCATTCATCAATATTATACCAGCTAAGGAAGTAATACATAATCGAGACAAGAAACCGAGTTCAATTTATGGCGAAACTCATCAGTTTTTGTTAACAAAAAAAAATATTTTGAACAATCGAATAACCTTCCCAAGAACCGGATTGCCAACGTTAATGATGTAAAAAAAAGCTATCTGAAGTGAATTTTTAAGTAACTATTTTAAATAGCATACGCTGCGATTAACTTTAAATTATGATTGAATTTCTCTTATTAAACTTAATTGGCAACACCGATAAAATTTAGTCTAAATAATCTGTTAGACGATAACCAAATTGTACACTGATTGTTGATTGATTGATGTTTTTACACCGCTCTTTGACTATACAACTATTTGAGAGCTTATTTCTCTAAAACTAATTTAAAATTTAAAAAAATTAGAAAAAAAATTAAAAACTAAATTTAAATATGTCTGCTAGCCGCGTATAAAAATTCGTTCCGAACTCTCTCAGCGAAGGTCACTCTTGTCAGGTGTACCACGAGGCTCAATGCTCGAACAACTGCTATTTTGCTTATTCATCAATCCCATTTTTAGTGCTAGTCAACGCTAGCATGCATGCTTATGCAGATGATGTTCAGTTTCATTTATCAGAAACTCTTAACCAAACTTAGAAGAAGGAGTATGCTTGAAAGAAGTATATTTTATGGCAATAAAGGCAGTTATACAACAAATTTTATCATGCGGATCGGCAGTTTGGTGAAAAGCTCTTGGAACTGATTACAATAGCAAACTACTTAGTAGAATTCAAAGATAAGCCTGTGCAGTTACGGTTGATGCATCTAGCTCATGCCCTAGAGAGGGTCTTAATGTACCGTTACTCCAGTAGATCTCCATATTAAGAAGATGGCTACCATGAGTGCATTTAAGTTAAGTGCACTTAAGTTATTGCTGCAAACTCAGTTCCCCTCGGGGAGGATTGATTACATCATCCCAACAATGACATTCAATGGAATTTTTGCCACTCTCGTTCCATCTCGGGAGGAATGGATTAAGGGACTTTCACTAAATAAATTCGACACTACACTCTACACAAATGGTTCAAACATGGATTGTGGTCTTGGAGCTGGTATATGTATATGTATTTATATGTTCGCATTTTTCCAATACTTGCTGTGTCTTCCCGGCAGAAGTACTGGCAACAGGGGCTTGTAAGCTACTAATCGCAGACTTCTCTTTTAAATGCAATATCGGTATTCTTTTGGATAACCCAACTGCAATCCAAGCTCTGGATTGAGTTACATCAACCTCTAAACTTGTGAAACAAAGCAGAAGTAGCTTTATCTCCTTGAGTGTAAGTGAGTTGGGTGTTCAAAATAAAATAATAACAAACAAATAAGTAAAAATAGATTCAAATTATAAATAATGAAAACCATATCCATAATATAATAATATTTTCTTTGCATGCACCTGTAGTTAGTTATTTTGCAACTATGTAGTACAATTCAAGGCCCTCTCACACGAGTACAACTTATTTTCTCAAACACCAGTTGATGCACTGGAAAATCTGTTAAGTAATTTAGTTTGTCACTGCTGGTTGGGAGAGCGCATTTCTCGCTCACCAATACTTTAACATTGCATTGCATTCAGAGGAATGTTTCTATTTCTATTATTTATTCATGAGCGCTGTACTGTAATTAGAAAAAAAGGAATAATAATAATAATAGAATTACCTCAGCGAAGAAATTAACAGAAAATGAGCAGAAAAGTTACGAATGAAAGAAATCATTGTAAAGAGAAGAAAAATTACCTTCTACTGATGTTTCAAGATTTTCCTCGTTTACATTTTCTTTTCTGATTTTAATATTCGCTGCTGTTGCTCTTTTTAATAGTCAGCTTAAGAAATTATCAGTGCGAAAACTTCAAGACGGGGCATTGCAGTTCGCACTTACTTTTCTTCTACTCTTCTTTTTACTGGATTTACTTCATTTTCAATTTGGAATGATTTCTTCAACGCTTGACGGGTTGTCATTTCGTAATTAGCTAACATTGTTTATGCTGCGTTCGCTGTTGAGTGAGTGACACCGAGTTTCAGTCATCCATTCAAAGCATTATATACTGTGTTGTGACTATATGGTTTTAAATTCTTTGCTAGTATAAAAAATGTGTAGCTTATTCTATTAACTCAGCGCTGGAAAATTCAAAACAAATAAAATCAAAATTTTAGGAATTGCCACAATTTTTTTCCAATGCATTCAATGGCATTATGTGTGGGATATGATTTCTAGTAAATGGTCGGCGCGATTCCGCTATAGTTACGCAACTTATTTTTAATTATTAAAACCAATGGTTACCCTTCCGCTACCCAACCAAAAAAAATTAATCAGCTAAATAAAAAGCTAGCACTGTACAATCGTTAATCATTTTTGAGAGATGGTCCTAGTGAGCCAATTTGAATAAACTTCATGAAAGATGTGAGCTATGGTGACAATCGTATATAATTTGCCTGCATACATTCGCGATTTCTCATAACTCATAGAAATATATCGAGCGGTGTTTAGTCACAACATCTCATCAATGTCGCTGACATGGGAGATGACGAAGCCATCCCGAACCACATGTTATGAGATCTATACCATCCATGCATGGTGAAAAAAAAATTTTGATCAACGTCCGATATCGATGAGGATTCACATTGAATGCAGTTCCTTGCACACCTTCCAATAAACAAAGTCTAAAGCTGTTACATTCTCGTAGTAAAGATGTATTTGAAAAATCTTCAGTGGGCTCCAATTGCTTCAAATACAGAACTTTCAGAACTTTGTTTGTTTACGAAGCTACTTAATCGGAAATGATTTTCAATACATAAAAAGATTGCCTTATCCAAGTAAAGGCTAGGAGCCAATTAGATGTGGTGAACAGAACACAGGTTTTAATAATACATTTTTTGTTGCTGGAAATAGTCGACGATATTTTTTTCAGCAGTATGGCGTACTATGCCCTGTGCCGCAATTTATCTTTTGCTCGCCAAGTCCGGGAAACTTGTTATCAGCCGTCTCAGCGCTACGATTTGACTTTCTTTTGTGGAGGGCTGCGCGACCGGAGCTACAGCAGCTAGATGATAAAAATTGGTTCCATAAGCAATGGGAATGTTTGCTCTTTCGAATGAACTGATACTATAACGATATGAGCCACCCTCGTTACCAAAATTTTTCAAAGGTGAATACAACAAGAAGTTCTATATTAGATCTGTGAGAGATTTGGGGTCTGATTATATTCGACATATAAATAATTTTTAATTAATTTCGAACTTTCTAATCTGTACTAACAGTTTTTATTCTCACTCTTGTATATAAAAAAAAAAAAAAAACATTAAAAGGTTTTCCACCCGGAGCAGAAAGCAACTATCTATCTACCCCTTCGTTTTCGAAGCACTAATATGTTATGATCGTAACCAATTTCAACGCCAAATAAATGAAGAAAAAGAACTTTACTCGCTTCTTTATGAACTGCAGCCAAACTGAAATCAATCTTTTACTAATTCTAAACATACACACACACACACTGCATTCGTTCCTAGTGTAGTAGTGTAATGAATCGCATACAATAATTATGAAAGTAAGAGGGCAGGCGATGGTGCAGCAAGCAAGTAAAATCACAACAAAGCAAGTGTTTTTCTGCTTTATTTATTGGCGCTTAATTACATTTTGAAATTTATGCACCCACTGCTAAATCCATTCAAGCACGACTAAGAGTTCAAATTTAACAAGCTTTTTTAGCAGCGCTTCATTGGCATTACCTTAGCAGCTTCTTGAGAATCTGAAAGCGTAAAAATTTACATTGTTAAGGCAAATAAAGTAAATAAATTATAAAAAAAAACAGAGAAAACTTCTCAAGTAGAACAAGTATAAGAATACCTACATAAAACAAAGCCTCAGGCAGAGTGTGATGCTGGTGCAGAGCCTTGAAATTTACTGAGTGTCGGTAGCATCAGCAGCGCTCAGATTAAGCAGAGAAAATGCTTCCTTTGAATGGAAGCTACTCAAGTGACTGAAAACATAACACTGAGAAAACGTAACAATAAAGAAAGTTCTAAAGCATCGTAAGTTAAGATTGTTTTTTTCTTTTTAAATATATTTTATGGCGTAGGCTCGTGCGAAGTGCTTTTGAACAAAGTCAGCTGTTAAGTAACCGCATCTTGTAGGTATGTGAAGCATTAATATACTGAAGCAAGTGTAGACAGAGCGTGAGTATATTCCATTGTACGAGTAAAGTGGTTCACTACAATTTATTTACTATAGCACGCAAAACGTGTCTAGATGAACGATTATTACAAATGATTTAAAGTTGTGACCACCAACACCGAGCTTCGGTAGTATAGTTATTCTATAAGTAAAAATTTTCAAGCGGTGTTCATTTATGAGACACATCAAGACGCATTGAATGTCTGCCAAAGAAATAGCAGGCCACCTGTAAACATTGCCGCTGTCTATGAAAATTTACATGACAAATCGACACAGCCAATTCGATAGCAGTATAAGATGCAACTGACTCAGGAACTCAAAGTTGGTGGCTATAAACAACATAGTTTTATCACTACTCAATGTTTAGAAGAGGACTGTCATTTGGCCGAGGAATCATTTTCAGCGATGAGATACCTTTTAGTTGAAGATGAGGACTGTTTACAACCAAAATTAAGTGTCGAGCAAAAAAGATCAGCTGCTCAGATACTGCACACTGATAGCTATTGTACATGTAAAGTATTAAATAATTTTTTTGCAAACGGCGAAAGTAACAGTTTGATGACTAAGTCAGAAATAATTTTCTTCGTAGATGAAATCAAATTTGCATTAATCTGAAAAGTATTGTAAAAGGATAAATCACCAACTCAAATTAAATTCTGAGTCCAAGCACAAACTCGAACGTATAATCAAACTAAAATCCAACACATTATAAATTCAAACACAAATTATAACTCAACCCCAAAGCCAAAATCGAGCTCAAAACTCAAAAGTTCTAAACTTAGAACTCAAAAACGCAGACCTCTGAGCTGAAAGTTCGAAAACTCCAAAATTCAAAAGTCAAAAGCTCTGAACTCAGAACTCAAAAACTCACCTCAAAGCTGAAAGTTAGAACACCCCAAAATTCGAAACTCAAAAGCTCTAAACTCAGAACTCAAAACTGAAAAATTCAAAAGTGAGGACACAAAAACTCAAAACTGAAAATTCAAAAACTCAATTAAAATACAATTTCGTTTTTATTTATATTTCAAACCACACCCTGGTGCAACCCACATAACCGCAGGCCCGCCGGTATGTTGAGGATATGAGTTTAAATTTGATTCATTTAAATGTCGATTAAATATTCCCTTCTCACCATTCTAAAAATAACCCTACCTGGCAGGCAGCCAAAAGGGCAACAGGGCTGTCTTTTTTGCGCGCTGATCGTGAGAGGCTAAAGGGGAAGTAAGAGGACTGAAACAGTGTTTAGCAAACAAGCAGTTTAAAAAGTGGTGAAAAAGAAGAAGATTAAAAAGGAATATTGAGTAAATTTATATACATTTGTTTGGTTTATACTAAAGTAAACTATAAAAAATTAAACCTATGTGATGCAATACTTTGTTAGCAACAGGCTATTATGTCTACCGACATAGTTCAGTCTGTCTAAGGCCATGAGCACAGCTTGACTGTCGCTGCAAACACACATCGCTTGAAACACATTTGCACGTATTACAAGAGCAAAGTGCAGTTTTGTGATTCCACGTAAGCCCCAGAGCCGGAGCCATGCTCGGTTCTGTTTGTCGGGCTAATTTTCTGAGTTTTACCACAATTAAGCCTCTGGTAGGACCACACTGTATCTCTTACCAAGCACGACTGTGGATGGCATGGTGTCAAGGGACATGGCGAGGATCCTTGGATCGAAGTCCATGCCTACTCTGTTGTCCAATGCCGGACAGAGCGACCTCTGAGGGTTTCAGCCTGCGCATGAAAACATCAAGAGGTGGTAGACTAATCAGAGCACCTAATACCAGTCCTCAAGTAGTCGGAAAAGCTCCGACGCAACAGATGGCAACAGTGCGTTGTAGTCACGATAAGGTCTTCCTAACCCCCACGAGAGGGAGTCTACTCATCCAGACCACTGATGCATAGGTGATAATAGGTCTTATCATAACCATGTAGATCCATAGGGCCTTGCTACCAGAAGTGGGGTCTACGTGTGATTTCCAGTGGAGTTTACTATCGAGGATTACTGCAAGATACTTACTTTCTTTGGATAGCTGGATTGTGACTCCTTTTAGCTTAGGCCGATCGAGTCCATCAAGCTTCCCACTTCTAGTGAAGAGAGTCTTGGTGGGATTTGCCGATAGCTTATTCGCACAGTACCAAGTGCCAATCAGATCTAGAATTTTCTGCACTTTCCTGCATATGTTCATAAGCGAAGAGTCTGTGACCAAACAGGCAACGTCGTCCGCATATGTTTGTGCGTAGACTCTCGGGTCGTTTAAGGTGGTGCGCAAAGAATCAATAACCATGCACCAGAGTCTCTATTTACCCCGGATGATCCTCTGCTCGCACCGTGCTTTGTTTGTGCATCATAAATATACAGGCATGGGCAACAAATGTTTCAAAAAATAATAAATTTCCGTATCACCGAAACAGTTATTTGACGAACTAAGACTAAGACTTTTTCATTTCTTTTGATCCATACCTCCTTAAATATTTCACATTATTTTTATAACACCCTGTAAAGGGTTTTGCCATAACAGGTGTTATGAAAGAATGAATTGCGCTATCGAGAGATGATCAACGATTTTTTATGGCCGGAATTCGGTATTGATCTGGACAACGTTTATTTTCAACAAGACGGCGCTACGTGCCACACAAGCAACGAAGCCATTGATCTTTTACGGGAAAAGTTTCCGGACACCTTGAGACTTTTTTCTTTGGGACCACGTAAAAGAGAAGGTCTACGCCAACAGTCCAGGGTCGACTCAAGACCTCAAAGATGGAGCTCGTGAGGCTATCGAGGACATAGGGTAGCCACTTTGCAATTCGGTTATGGAAAATTGCATTATAAGGATATTGTCCTGTAAGCGTCCACTATTAAGGGGATACCTTCCTCTTTATAATGAAATAAACATCCGATCATTTATTTTAAAAAATTACATTTTTCTTTGAATATCAAAATAACACCTCTTATTGGAAAACCCCTTACACCTTGCAGTGCAGCGATCTAAATTCAAATCAAACTATGTACGTATGTAAGGTGGAATAAAAACTTATTTACATATATTATATTTGTATTTGTGTGCAAATTAAAGCAAAGTTTTATTTCAACTCACCCCCCCACCGATTCAAAAAATCGTCCTTTTTTGTTAATTGTCACTCAAGGACTGCCTGACATCCAGTACTTAGATTAATTTATTTAGCCACTTTAAATCTAATTTTATTTAAGCATCAACGACCTTCTGCCTAATTTGATACCATATCTCGCTCGACTTTATGTCGTCTATGTACCGACATACATACACGCATTTTTATGTACGAGTATTCGTGGTTTACACTCAGACACATAAAGTGCTGCTATCAAGAAAGAAATTGCGTAAAAAGTCCATTAAATTTTGTTGATATTTTTCTCAACTTGTTGCGTTTGAAGTTGTTCTCTGACTCCATATGTGAGTGAGTGGGTTTTGCAATTAAATATCACATCCCAAACCCAGATGAAATATTAGTATATGAATGTGAGAATTGGTGTTAAAAAGAGGTTGATATAGAAAATTACAAAAATGTGCTTATCTTGAAATTTTCAGAAAATTCTCATTTGCTAAGTTGTTAAATTAATTACCTGACTTAATGGATTTAATATATAGTGGCGGGCAAAGTATTTACAGTGGGATATATTGCATGGTTTTCACTATTTATTTATATTTATTAAATTTTTATCAAAATATAGTTAATGCTACAAAAAAGCCATAGAACTCAATGAGAGGTTTATTTACAATGCATTTTAATTTGAAAATTGTGTACGATTTTGTTTGTAGTTTTCAATCCAATCATCAACAACGCTCTGAGAATAAATTATATCCGTCCCAGCGAATTCATCTGCCTTAGAAACAGTCAGCTAGCTTTGACAATCTGAAAGGCAAATCAAAAACAAAATTTACGAATATTAGCTACCACTTTGAAAAGATTCCCCTAGGTTCTTGATCTAGTTTTGTTGCTCATTCAATTCTTGTATAATATTGTGTAAGTTTCAAATGGTTAAAAATTTCAATTGATTTTTGACACAATTCTGTTTTTTTTTGACGTTGTTACCCATTTTCTTCCATAAACCAATGGTCGACATTTTTTAAGTGGACAAAAATAAGCAACACCGTCAAAATACAAATTTTTTGGGAGGTTGTGTAACCTGGAGCGCCACCGTCCTCAAATCGAAGATCGTCCAAGCTCTCATCATAAATTTCAACTCAAAAACCGTGAAATATCTCGCCGACATGTATTGCACTATGGCAAAAAATGTGAGTGTTATCAATGAGCAAGCTAAAGAACTGAGCTGAACTGAATTGAACTGCGTGCAAAATATATAGAAGGTGTTGCTATCCGGTCAGCGCATATCTCGCGCAATGTAGATACTTGACCCTTCTAACATTTCCTTAAACCATTAACGAATCTAACTTGAACTACCCAGATCCTATATATTTACTGCTCAGATCTTCGGGGAAATGATGCCATAGAAATCTGAATATCTTCTTCTTTGAAGTGCTCGTCAATGGAACAGAAACTCTTAAATGGGCTCTACCTCTTCCTTATTTCCAATGATTTATTCAGAAAGCATCATGTTCGCAGCGAATTCGGAGCAATTTCACCGTTTCTCGTTCATCGAGCGATGGTCGCAATAAACACGATATTCTACAGATATCCAGACTAGCCCATTACAGACTAGCCCATTAGTGGCTGCTTACTTAACTTGAGGGGGCACGAGTTTCGGTTTCCCAAATCTTTTTTAGACTCTTTCTTAGGACATTCGTATACCTACTCGTTCTACGGAGTATCACTGCGCCCCGGAATCCGGTATAAATTAAGATTGTAGAGGTCATCTACATCCTTGACTACAATTCGCATTAGTCGTGACTGACCTAAGGACCTCAATCGCAGATTGACTGTCCTCAAGAAGTTGTAGCCAAAGTCGATCACCGAGATTTGGTCTTCGTGCACTCTCAGATGCAAAGCTTTTCAAGTATATATCTAAAGGTGAAGTCGTGAAGGAAGCATCCATCGTCACCGGCAGCGTCGGCCAGATTGCTCCGGGTACATGCAGAGATGCCATACGTTGCAGGTACCGATGCTACTTAGCTTATTTATTTTCCTCTTCTTTTGATCAGTAGATTACTTTCATGGAGTGCAACTAAAAGTAAATAAAAAAACAATGACTTATATGTAAAACCGAAATTATATTAAACAGCAATAGAAATATAACGATATTTAAAAAGTATCTAGTTTTAAATAATTTATTTCAAGGCAATAAAAGGAAACATACACACTCGTGGTGACAATACTAAATACAAAATAATTTCAGTTTTGACCACTTTTCCTTTTTTTAATTTATATTAGTTTTTTATAAAAATATAATGCCGTAGCCGAATGGGTTCGTGCGTGACTACCATTCGGAATTCACAGAGACAACGTAGGTTCGAATCTCGGTGAAACACCAAAATTAAGAAAAACATTTTTCTGATAGCGATCGCCCCTCGGCAGGCAATGGCAAACCTCCGAGTGTGTTTATGCCATGAAAAAGCTCCTCATAAAAAAAAATACTGCCGTTCGGAATCGGCTTGAAACTGTAGGTCCTTCGATTTGTGCAATAACATCAAGACCCACGTCACAAATAGGAGGAGGAGCTCGTTATTTTGACATACAATTATATATATATATACCTTCTACTCAAATATGAACGAGACGATATCAATAAAATGGTCCGCGGATGACATATGGCAAAAATAAATTTTTAGTTTTTTGGTAGGACTGTTATAAGCTTACATGGCAAATTTCAGCGTGATATGTCACATAGTTTGTTTTCTGTGCTACTGTAAACAAGTCAGTAAACGGTATCGTAATAAAACGGTCCGCGGATGACATATGGCATCGTTCATATTTGAGTAGAAGGTATATATGTAAAAGTGCGTATCGAAATCTTTTCTAATAGTTGAAGTCGAATTTTCATAAAATTCGTACAATATTTCTAACTTTGCGTGATATGGTATTTGTTTTAAAATTAACTGTATTTGTATACAAAAAGAATGAAAATTAAAAATGTACTCAAAAGTAATCAAAGTATGGGTGTGCGTATTATTTTGACCATGAGTCTATATACATAGATAAATGCTCATTCTATAATTTTCTACGCCCTTCAACATTGCGAGTTAACATGCACACAATACATTAACTCTTCACTTCTACCTATACATACTTATATTCTTGCACATTCATGCTTAAGCGACGCATCGAATAGCATATTTATGCCGAGCATTACTATATAAGTATATACGAGGTACAAATCTTGAAGCTATTGATTTCCAACTTAGCTATGAAATTCCACTTATTCATTATACCATATTGCATCTTTGGAATTTGTTGTCAATGCATGGGAAGCCACTGTCGTTGTAATGTTGCTTTGAGATGCCTTTCAATCATTTGTTGATTTATGTATTGATTTTCAAAACGCACATTATTTAAGGTAGTTTATGGATGCAACTAAGTCATTACTAAGTAAATACTATTATAGGTTCAAATTTCAATAGTTGAAGCTATTGGAACTATTATTATATTAACATTTAATGCAACAACAACTCAACATAATACATAAATTATATTAAAAGTATATATGTAAGTACATATAAATGTATATATTTTTGGTCCAACGTCTTGCACATTAACACACATTTATGCAACTCAGCGCTGGAGTTATATGGAAATTTAGGATTTGCTGATGTGCATATAATACAATATATCGAAGGCTCAAATATTAACAAGATTAAGATATTAAATATTAATGAATAAGTATATTAATTACCTACAAACACACATTAAGACCCCTCTTTTTTAATTCCTAGAAATAATTATTTATACCGCAACGTCGAATTACAAAAAAAGTTATTTAAATTTAATATTTCTTTGTTCTTTTTTCGGGAAAAACCAAAGTCTAATCTTGAGTGATGCACATTTTCGCGAAAAAAAAACTAAAACCAGGACTCTAATCTGGTATTGCTATAGACCAAAATGGTCTCTACGTGGATTCGGATGAAGATGCCATTTCTAATCACACTAGGCACAATGAAAAAGATTAAAAAAATACTTATAATCATTGGCCAAAAGTCATACTCAAAATAATATAAAGTGGTGTCGGCCAAAGCATATAAATTATGCAGTTTGCCTTCGTGTTTTCAAACCAACAATAACGATATGCACGCACAATGTACGGCTTTCCCTTCTCAGACGCTGTTTATTAGCAGAAATGTTTGAAAAGCAACACTAGTTTTTCGCAATCTAAAATATAGATTTCTAAAACATATATGTAAATATACTATTTGGCCTTCAAACACTTTTGCCTTATAATACCACGAGTCTTGGCGATAGAAATAAAAAAACTTTCATATTCAGTGACAGGAGATTTTAAGCAAATTCAGTTGGAATAAAGTCCTTGGTATAAAATAATTAGCTATATAAAGTCCGAGAACAGGCTTAAGCCAGTTTTCAAAGCCACTGAATTGTGCCGTGAAGATGCACAGCCGAATACGTACTCTTCATTGAATATTCTAGCAACTCCTACCATAAGAACCAGCTTAACTCCGACGGTGAAAAGAATTTTAGAGAAATTCAGTAAAAAGAAGCGATGGGTCTAAATTAATTTATAGTTTTTTGTTTTTGTTTATTTTTTATGCTTTTGTTTTTTTTTTCTTCCGACTAAATTTTTTTCAACCAATTCAATTGTGATTTGGATTTTATTTGTTTCGGTTGAAAAATACTTGTTTTGCCTTATTTTTAATTTTTCGTTTCCTTTTATGTGCTATGCACCTAAAGCCTTTCCCGATTTTATAACTAAAATATTGTAAGAAAACTTATAAATATTTATTATTTTACTCATTTCTATAGGAGGAAAGGCTACCCCCTCTCGAAAAAAACTGGTTGGGCATCTAGCTCGACTAATATAGGGCTCCTCACAAAGCTGTCAGATACTTTGAATTATTGTACGGTTAATCCAGATTTTTAATTCGTAATAAACCGTGGTTAAGTTTTACGGGCCGGTGTTGATTTTGAATGAAATACATTTTTTTAGGAAATGGATACCATTTCTCCTTATTCCAATAACATTGGTATGATTCAATTACGTATAGAATAAAACGCCGGAACAATTACCGCCGCGGCCTCGGCGGCACACCTCCATCCGATGGTCCAAATTTTCGATGACGCTGAGGCAAAATTGAGGTTCTATGCCGTTAGTTTGCCGAATTATCTCATCCTTTAGCTCTTGAATTGTTGCTGGCTTATCGACGTGCACCTTTTCTTTCAAATGACCCCTAAGAAAGAAGTTCAACGGTGTCAAACCATATGACCTTGGCGGCCAATTGACATCACCGGACGTGAGATTATTCGCCCATGAAATTTTTCGCGCAAAAGAGCCATTGTTTCGTTAGCTGTGTGACAAGTGGCACCGTCCAGTTGAAACCATATATCGTCCACATCCATATCTTCCACTATTCACAGTAACTGCCTGACCGGCCTCATTTTGGAAAAAATACGGCCCAATGATTCCGCCGGCTTATAAACCGCACCAAACATTCACTCTTTGTGGTTGCATTGGTTTTTCGGCAATCACTCTTGGATTATCATTCGCCCAAATGTGGCAATTCTGCTTATTGACGAATCCACTGAGGTGAAAATGTGACTCATCACTGAAGATGATTTTCTTCGAAAATTGGTCATTCACTGTTGCCATTTCCTGCAACCATTCTGACCATTGACGACGCTTGAAATGGTCAAAAGGCTTTAGTTCTTGAGTCAATTGCACCTTGTAAGCGTATAAATGCAAGTCTTTATGCGTAATGCTCATCAACGACCAGCGAGAGGTGCAATTGTTGGGCACGACGACGAGTTGAGGTGGACGGCTCTTCAACCACATTATCGCGAACAGCAGCAATATTTTCTGCAGTACGAGCTGTACACGCATGTACTGATGTTTTCACACCTCCTACAGACCCGGTTTGCTCAAACTTTTGCACAATGTTTCCGATTCTACGATTTGGACGATTAAGTTGACCGAAAAAATCACGAAGTGCCCGTTATGCATTTTGATTTGAACGCCCGTTTTCATAATATAATAAGCCTGAATAACTTTAACGCGTTGCTCGATTGTATATCTTTCCATGATTCAAATTGAATTAGTCCGAAATTGAAAAATTTCAAATGAAATGTAGAGAAAACTTGGCATTTAGGTGTGGTTCACATTCAACATCGGCCCTTAAAATTTAACCACCCTTTACAGTAATTTTTCATTATATTGTAACTTTTTTTAGGGATTTGAAGGTTCAATTTAGCCTGAACTGGTGTGCTTTAAATAATTAGCATAGAAAAAAGAAAGGTGTGTATATTGCCCCTGGGAAACAGTTTTTACAAAGAGCGACAAAATTTGCATATACTTATATTTGCATATACGAGCTTATATATTACCACTGGAAAATTTTAACAAAAAAGTAAACAACTTTCAGATACTTATTTACATGATTTAAGAATTATGCTTATGAGGAGTCGTGGATTACAAATTTATATGTGCGTATACAGAGAAGGTATGCTTACTGTCAGTTTACTAATATATTAAAGCGTTTTTAAATAGGTGCGCTTCAGCTTTTTCCCGATAGGGAGGGCGAACGACGCAATATTTTTCATTTTTTGCTTGTCATTTGTAAACTTCATTAGTATACATTTCATCATGGAACGCTACATACTTGAACAACGCGTTAAAGTTATTCAGGCTTATTATGAAAACGGGCGTTTAAATCAAAAACCAATGTACCCACAAAGAGTGACTGTTTGGTGCGGTTTACATGCCGGCGGCGTAATTGGCCCATATTTTTTCGTTGGCGAGAACGATCGCCACGTTACTGTGAATGGAAATCGATACCGCGACATGATAAACGATTATTTTTGGCCGCAATTGAATGGTATGGACTTAGACGACATGTGGTTTCAACAGGACGGGGCCACAAGCCACACAGCACACGCTACAATTGATTTGTTGAAGAGTAAGTTCGATGAGCGCATTATTATTATTTCCAGAAATGGACCGGTCGAATGGCCGCCGCGCTCGTGTGATTTGACGCCTCTAGACTATTTTCTTTGGGGTTATGTGAAGTCATTGGTCTAGAGTAACAAGCCGGCGACGATTTGTGAGCTCAGAGCCACTATTGAACGCGAAATTGCTGGAATTTCGGCCGATTTATGCAAAAGAGTGGTCGAAAATTGGGTTCAACGATTGGACTTCGTAAAACGTGCACGCGGTGTTCATGCAAAAGAAATCGAATTTCATACTTAAATGTATATCTTCAAACTCGAAAATAAAAAAAAATTAGTTAAAAAAGTCAAACCGTTTGTGTTTTATTCAAAAAAGTTCAAAAGTTGAAGCGCTCTTACTGAAAAACGCTTTATTTATATTAAATTCACAGCGCATTTGTTGCCACCATCATAAATTCACACATAAGCTAAACGTGTTGCATGCCTCGTGACACTTGCAGGCGCATAATTTACGAATACGATAAATAGAAACTTTTTGCTTTACTATCTAAACAATATAATATATTATTGCATAAACCAGGCTAGCACGAATATGTCACGAAAAAGAAATATTACATACTTTTTGGTATTATTTCGCAGCAACTATACGAGTAATCTGAACTAAATTGCATACGCAGGAATATCACTTTAAAATTTTTAATTACAAAAGTTTATGCAATAGATTTTGTTCTACTGTGTGTGTATTGGTAAAAGGTGAACTATTCCCTGGTTGATTCTTCAATATAATAAGCTTAAACTTGAACGTTTTCACTAACAGCAGCGATATTACTCGTATCAATGGAACGGACAACTAACCACTGGTGAATGATTCCATGTCAAGTGATTCAACTATTTTGGATATTTTAGTAAATTTTTCTGAAAGTGTCTTTATTTGTAGACTTGAGTATAGTAAAAAGTAGACGGAAAAAATTTTGAAAAAATTTAATAATTTTGATTTTTTCTAAATGTCAATAATTTTGATATAGAATTTTTTACTTTTATTTTTTTCGGGTATTTTTAACATTCTAAATTTATTTATTTTTTAGGATAAAATATATTTCTTAAACGATTTGATTTGTTTGTAATTAAATTTTTTTGTTCGGAATTTTTGGATATTTTTTTATCAGTTTTAAAAAATAGTCACTCTCATAAAAGTTTCATAGTAGAATTCCTAAAAAGTTTCAAGTTACACTAAAATAAGTATAACGAAAGTAACACGGGCGTTATTTGCAAGAAACAGAGGAAATATTAACGCCAATGACAATCTCATCGATGAGTAGGTATTGTGGTTATTAAGAGGTCCCAGTGGTCTAGAATTTTCAAAAACTCGATTAGTAGAGTATAGGCTTTTGAGAATATACTGTCAAATTTTTGTAATGCTATTGCCAGTATCTTCGATTCTACAGCCGCTTTAGTAAGTAGAATCAGATTCGTCACGCGGCGGCATGATTGGAAAATATCCACTCTCAAAAATTTAGACTCATTTATCTCAAAACTACTTTTTTCAATCAGTTGTTGTCAAAAAAAACTATTCAACCGAATTATCTGAAATTTTGAAAAGCTGCTCACAACATCAGGGGCTATGGCCCGTACTAGAATTATATTATTACACTGTGTGACAGTGATTTTATACTTTTATGGAGACCTGGTACAACTTGTAGGTATAGTAAAACTAAGAAAAATGGTATAGGAGAAATTTCCAATACACCCCCCCAAAATCTCGTTTTATGGCCATAAAACCGTTTTTCAGTAGGTTGATGTGTAGAATCACTCCTAACTTCGCCTATTTCCATCCGATTTCGAATTTGTTTTTTTAGTTCGAAAGAACAAAAACAAGCCTTTTTGACAGTGTATTGACAATTTTTCTGAAATGACAACTGACGAGACTGTAGGCGGAAGTATTTGGAATTTTTTTATTTTTTCTCTATTTTTTCAACTTTGACATAATTTTTACGATATTATCCGATATTGAGGATTTTTTTTAGTACACTACTGTTATAGTAAATTTAATTTTGCGTCGAACGAGCTATATTTGATTGTAATTGAACTAAAATTAATAGAGTTGTGTGAGTTTTAAGATTTTTTTTTTTGTTTACTAAAAATTTACTGGAAATTTCTCCTATACCATTTTGTTTAGTTTTTCTATAGCCACAAGTTGTGCTAGGTCTCCATAAAAGTATATTTAATTTCTTTTTTTTTGTCACACAGTGTTATTTCAATTAGTTCGTATTTTTTTTATTAAAAAACTGAAAACAAAACCCGATTTGTAGATTATCATAATCAAAACCGCTTCAATTTTCTTCTTTTTTTATTCTAGTATGGGGCATAGCTATGTATATTCATACAGATTAATAACTGTTTTGGTTTCTATGTTTCAGATAAAAAGAAGAGCCAAAATGGACAACAGCGTCTGGTTCCAATTTTTCGTTAGGGTCAACTTCAGCGATGTTGAATGAACTTCTATGATTTTAATGAGCAATTTACCAGAGATTCATAGATCAATGGTACATACTCTCTACTTCAAGCACTTCAGCGTAAATGAGTTTAGCTTCGCGTGCGCCCATTTCAGATTTCAATGTGAAATTCAATGCTATACTAGCAGAAATTTTTTTCAACGACGCGATCTCCGAATTTTTGGAGTGTAGCAACTGTACCATGACTCCTTATAATAGTCGTTTACCCGTATTTAGTCTGTCTGATTGATTATTCATATACACCAAAGCTAAATAACCGGCCATCGTTAGACGCCCTTAATTCAAGACCTGTGTTTGGTATATACACAAGAAATGCGTTTCCGTCATGAAACAGTATCGGATATAATTAGTCAAACCTAAACTTTTCAATTGATTTTTAACGGCTTACTCGTGTGTAAAGCATATCGAACCCACCGAAACTCATGTCATGTTCACTCTTAATATGCTGCACTCAGTTGTTGTGAATTTATTCCTACGTTTTCACAGCAAAAACAGATGTAAACACTCGGCCTGCGTCTCTCTGTACTCGTTGCCCTCTGATTACTTGCGGGCGGCCATTTTCATATTTTGTAGTTGCTGTTGTTGCTCAATGCAAATGCGATTACCAAAAGTTGAATGTAATTCTGTCACTTATTTTTTATGTGTACGCGATTTTTATTGTCGTTTTTGTGGCATTGACGACATTGTTTGCCCAGCGACTCTTTTAGAGTGGTCTACGAAGCGTGGTACGCGCCATATGCAGCCATACATATAGCCTGCCTGTCCTGACAGACTGGTCGTCCACATTCAAGTCAAGTGAAAACATTTATTGCGGTTTAGTTAAATTCGATGACATCGTTCAGACATTTTCTGTCTTCGAGGACAAACATACATATGAATACGTAGTTGATTTGGAAGCTTCAGAATGCAATAATTGTAATAGATAACGGCAATGATTCTAGATATTGTTGGCACTGGTTTTCTCTAATAGAAAGACAATGAAATTTTCGTCGGTAAAATGACGTTAAGTTACGAGCGCCCCCGATGCAATATAACTTCTTTTTCCGTTTCGCCTCTGTTTTGTGTATATATGTCTATGTACTTATACATTAAGACGCGTTCCATATTTTTTTATTCTTACCAAAGACCATTTGAGACCCCTACTTGGAATTTTCCTGAAATATTAAAAGTTGTAAAAGCGCCAAACGTGAGTAGGATTCAGAGAGATCAAACTTAGCTTAGGGTAAGCTCATAGGCTTTTTTTCATTTTTATTGTCAAATATTGCCTGTTGTCAAATACAAATGCTTATAACAAACCATTTAGAAATCAGCTTTATATTCTACCAGTTTTATTATAGTTGGCGGCATACAAAATAAACATGGGTGCATTTTGCCATACAAGTTTTTCGAGTAAACAATAGACCTCTTTTTTCGCTTAGTAAGTGGCTTTTTGAATGATGAATTTCAAGATGAAGATGAAGCAAATGAAGCGGCAGCGCGGAAAGAGAGTTGCCTTAAATTGCATGTGGTGGTAAGGCAGTGCCGCATAATGAGTTATAGCCATACTCGCTAGCGGCGAATGTTTCTCGATAACTTTGTTGTTGCAAATTTTTCCTCAAGTTAATCGAGCATAGAGATAGGGAGCGGGGAATTGGCGATTAGAAGAGTCCAAATATACTACTTTGGTATATTTATAATATTATATTAAAACCAATGTTACTAAATAAAATCGAAATACTTAGAAGAAGGCAAAGAAAATACAAACACAACTCGAATAATATTGCGCCGTGTTATTCAAAATCCTGTTATTTGAAACTCGATATTCACGAGATTCAAAGATAACGTAGCGCAACTTACTATTGAACGATTGCTTTTCAAATGATCCAACTATTTTGGCCATTGCCGTAAATTCTGTTGAAAATTGGGTCGCTTGTAGGCTTGAATATAAGTAAAAAGTAACCTAACTAAACTACAAGTTTGAGATGTGCTGAATGCTGAAAATTTTGGAAACTTTACCCGAAAAAAGGTGATTCTATATGCTGTCTTAGCTAAATATTGTACCAGGTTGAGAGCTCGAAGAGCTTGAGATGCTAGGTGAAAGGAAAATTACTTTAAAATTTTATAAGGGTATCAAACGCCAGACCGGGGCCAGTTCCTGTAAAGACGAAAACGACGATCTGGTGACACATGACCAAGTCACGCTTAGGTGGATGTAGTAACGACGTTATCGTCCGCCAACCATCCGACCTAGATGAAGGCGAATAACCATTATGCGACTTAAGAATATAAAAGCCACTGGACCCGGCGGAATTCTTGCCGATATATTCAAAGGTGAAGGCGAAGAACTGGCAAATCGTATGCATTAGCTCCTTTGTAGGATATGTTCGGATGAGAGCATGACAAACGACTGAAACCTAAGCATGATTTATCCAATATATAAGAAGGATGATCCTGCAATCTGCGCAAACTACCGCGAGATAAGCCTGCTTAACATCGCATATAACGTTCTATCGAGCGTATTGTGGGAGAGAATCTTCGTTAAATTTAAAGCCGCTTTTGAAATCATGACTATTCGTTATGTCTTATTGGAAAAAATATTTCGCGCTGCCAAGCTAAACCGCTCGAGTACTATCTTACATAAGAGTACCATGCCATTAACATATGCCGATGATACCGACATTATTAGCAAAACCAACCGCGCTGTATGCTCGGCACCTACCAAGATAGAGAAGAGAAATATGTCTCCTGCGGTGACTGAGGCCAAAACAAAGTAACTACTGTCAACAGACAAGGAGTCTTCGTCTCTTAGTCAATATGTCAGTGTTGACAACCAATAATTCGGAGGTAGACAAAGCCCCGTCTTCCTTGGGACCAGCTCCAACATCGAAAATTACGTGAACCTAGAGATCTAGTGGAGAATAACTATTGCACACAGAATTTTCTTTGGACTCAGTAACAATTAAGAAGTCCTCTCTGACCAAACTGACACTCTACAAAACACCCATCATCCCGTCCTGCTATATCGTTTAAAAGCATGGACGATGCCAAAAGTAGATGAGAAAGTATTGGGAGCTTTCGAGAGAAAAATGCTCCGAAAAATATTTAGTTCTCTCCGCGTTATTGAGGAGTATCGTGTGCGGTGAAACAGCGACCTGTTTGAGCTATATAGAAACGTGGACATAGTTAAGCATCTAAAAAGGCTACGCTGGCTTGGCCATATCATCCGCATCGACGAAGACGATCCAGCAAAGCGAACCCACGACACAGTACTCCAAAAAGGAAGTCAAGGAAGGACAGGGCCTAACAGCGCTCGAAATTACTTACTGGCACCAGCGTGCGCAGGACAGAAACAGCTGGTGCACTATTTTGAATTCGGCCAAAACCGACACACGTTTGGAGCGCCACGTACCACGGTAAGTAAGTAATAAGATGTACCAACTATTAAATTCTTACAAACCTTCAACCAAATTCTTTAGCTCATAGTTTGTAATATCTAAAATCAGTCACGTTCACCAGTTAACTCTCAGTTTATGCAATGATATTTCCGAGATATCAAACATATTTGGCAGATATGTATGTTTCGGCACGTTTTTTCACATAGTTTTCTAATGACGTGCTGATCGGCGGCTTCGCGCATCGAATAATGGCCGTGGCATGTAAATATATTTTATTGGAATTTTATACAGGACACCCAAATAAGGACCACCCTTAGACACACATACAATACACGCACATGTAGGAACGTGCAAGTTATTTTGATGCGCTATCAAATATGCAACTTTATGATTTCATGCTTGTTTTATTTGTATGCGAAGCTTCATAAAACCTTCATAAGCTATAAAAAATAAACAAATTTGTCACTCATTTTATGTGGCAGTACCCAAATTCAAAGCACGCACTGCAAACGTACTTTCAAATATACATATGGACATACAGGGTCTTTCAAGTTTGTGTTTTCGGTACTAATTTTACAGTTTATAACTTACTAATTTTAGTGTACAATTAATTAAAATGAGTTTGATTTCACTCGCGAACTGTTTAAAAATAATTAAAATATAATAATTAGAATATAATATAATAATATATATAAATAAAAACTATTTGACGTAGCCCATTCCCATGTGAACGGATACCTAAACAAACTAAATTGTAGCCGTACAATTTGGCCTTTACATTCCTATCGTAGTACTGTTGTACGCGCTTCTTAGTTTTGTGGTATCAATTTGAGCCACGTTTTTCGAAAGTGTGGCTGAAAAAGTTAACAATATGTTAACAATCGGTTTTTTTTCTTTTGACGGTACGCGATTTCAGCAAAGCGTTGCGATATAGCACGAAACCTACAAGAAGAATGACAGAGTTAGCGCTTTCAAACTATTTAGGGGCTATCTCAAAGGCAGGGCTTATGTGATAAGCCAGAAATAATTGAAGATAGTGTCGGCTGAAATTTTACGAAAAAAAATCGATCTAGTTGCATGTAAGGTGGTATATGGTTGACATTCTCTTCTCTCTCTCTCTCTCTCTCTCTCTTTCTCACTAAGCTTCACAGCCTGTGGCGGACCATAGCTTTATCAACAATTCTCCTCCAATTCAGTCTCTCCTTCTAAATTACGAACGTTCATCGCTTTTAAGTCCGCCTCGACGTCATGAAACCATCTCCTTCTTGGTCGGCCTCTCTTATTTCCGCCTATTGGACACAAAGTAGACCCCCTTTTTTGGATTCCTTCGTTGGGCATTCTAATGATGAATTGGCCACAGCTAATCCGCTGCGCTTTAATAAAACGTATTACATTTTCACGACCAATAAGGCTTTCCATTTCATTGTTGCAAAGTATGCGATACGTGCCGTTTTCAAGCCGAATAGGACCCTAGATTTTTCTCATTATGGTTGCCATTCATGTGGTTATAATTCACTCAAGGGTGTACTACATTTGAAGGGCTAATGTAGGACTAACTTTAGGTAGGGCATGAAATATTAAGTCATTGTGAGTTTCTGGCATGAAAGAGCTCCTCATAAAAAAGCATTGACTTTTCGAAGGCGGCAGAAAAATAAAGGTCCCTCCGTTGTGGAAAAATATCATCTCGCTCACCACAAATACGAGGAAGAGCTCGGCCAAATACCCAATAAAACGCTAATTATTATTCTAAGGAATATCTAATGAATTTGTATTGGAAATATATGTACACCTAATTTGGATTTAAAATAGAAACTCAAACTAGGATGATCCTGTAGGTAAAAGTTCCCAAAGTTCGAAGCAATAGCTTAAGTTTTAAGTGGTATTCTTAAAATGCTAATGGATTAAGTAAATTGTTATAAACATTAAGCATAAAAAATATTGAACAAATGGAATATAAAACCAACCGTATAAGACACTTTATTATCCTTTTTGCTTGAGCCACTATGTATTTTTTTTTTACAGTACAAAATGATTTTAGTAAGGAATGTTTTCCCATATTATTGCCGGAACTTGTGAGTTTGTCCTTCATTATATTGGGTTGGGGAATAGGTTCAAAGCGTGTTTACGTATTTTTTTAAAGGAGACATTGTTATAAGTGAGTCAGCAGCACGGAAATGGTTTTCAAAGATGAAAATTATGACTCTGACATACGTCTCGTAGCGGAAGGCCTTCTGAATTCGATGAAGAACGTGTCAAATCACTTTCGAAGGAGAACCAGTCTGTGAATTGGCGGAAAAAATGGACTGCGGTCATAAAACGATTCTCAATCAAATTCTTTCAATGGGATTTACCGAAAATTTGAGAGCCTGGGTATCTCACGAGCTCAACGTAAAAAATTTAAAAAGTCGCCGTCAATTTGCCCGCCATCGAACAACACGCTGTCATAAGCGCTTTTTGTACCGCATCATTACGGGAGATGAGAAATGGCGCCTAAACGTCAATGTGAAGCAAAGAAAGGAGTGAGTGGCTCCAGGAGATACGGCAAAGCCGACAGTGAAGCCAGATCTTCATCCAAAAAAGTTCATGATATGTGTTTGGTGGGACTGGGAGGGCTTGGTGCACTGGAAAATGCTCGAAAAATATGCCATGGTCAACAAAGAGCTCTATGGTACATTGCCCAGCCACATAGCGTGAATGAGGCTATTCGACTGAAAAGATCTGATGGACATAGTCAAACTATATTCCTTCACGACAACGCCAGGTTCCATTTTGCACAAATCGTCAAAACCGCACTCCGAGAGCTCGAAGGGAGGGTCCTTCAACATCCGTCGTTTTCTCTGGACCTTGCACCGAACGATTACCATCGCTTGCACTCCCTGTCAAACCTTATGAAGGGCGTTACCTATGATAACAAAGAGGTTCTTAAAACCTGGCTCAAACACTTCTTTGACACCAGACCTGGTGATTTTTAGCGACCATCAATAAATTGAAGAGGTTATAAACAGGAAAAGCGAATATATAATTGATTAACTTATTATTATAATTATTGTTTTTTGTTTAAATAAAAGTCTTCGGTAAACGGTCTACGAACCTATTCCCCAACCTAACACTTTGGTCAGTGAGTTGCAAGGGTGCTGCAATGCGGCTTGGACATTAGCCTCGGCAACATCGCAGTGCTTTTGATCATAATGGAGCGCTCAGTGATATACAAACAACCTGAATTTGAACTAAAATAGGCTCAAAATATAATTTTTCAAAATACCTCGATTCGAGCATCCCCAAGCTCTATTTTTTGTATATAATATTTTTTTTTATTTAGACAAAATATATATTTTGAATAAGAATCGAGGATAATTACAAATACGATTGTGTAACCCCAATGCTTTCAGACAATTTGCTTTGTATACTTACTGTCTTTCACATTATACATATCTCTCTATTTTGTATTTCAATGTTTGTTTTGCAACCCCATAAAATACACTTAAAATGCAAAGCTGCTGCGTTCGCTTGCTTTTCGCTTTATTGACTTTCGCTACGATGTCCAGCATACTAAACATAGCGTCTTCCGAAAACCGCTCCTTTTTTCGCGATTCAAGATTTTTACAACCGACTGACGTCATGAGTTATAATAATAAAAACTAAATAATCAAAATAAGCAAAACGAAAAAAACTAACAAAAGGGAGAGAAATTACTTGTTAGAAAATATTCAGTGAAAGGTTTGTTAATACGAGTATTGTAATTTAAAAACTTATAAGGTTCAAATTAATCAGACTAATGGAGACGAAGTGTCGCTTGTTAAATTGTGAAAGAACGAATTAAAGAAATACCTCCAAATGCATTTTTTTGCAGATAACGCCATGGCAAGAAGTGTTTGTGTTTGTGTACATATAATTTCTTGTGCTTGGTAGTTTCTGTTGCTTTCGCCTACTCCTCCTCTTCACACACAAGTAATTTTCCTTCTCTTTTTGTTTGTATATTCTCTAAGCATGACGTTTTAGCGAATTTGGTAGGCGCAATTTCTCTTGGAGGATGGTTCCATATGTAGGAGTCCACGCAAGTAGGGAAAGTTACAGATGGCCTTTCACTTGGGAGTGTCCAGGATGATTCTTCTACATATGGCCGAAGCAGCTCACAACTTCCAGGATTAGCACAAGTATCCTCTGGGAAGCTTCCGAACACGCGTTCGGGAGTGAGCTAAAGTGAGAAGGCGAATAGTCCAGGACTGTCTGCTGGTTGTGCGCTAAATTTGGGACCAGCCACGTAAAAATCCCCTACCTCCAATGAAAACACGAACAAAGCCTCGGATGAGAACTTCCTATACTGATGATGACCCCTGCAAACGAACTAAGGACTATGATTTGAGGGCATGCACCTGGAATGTCCGGTATCTTAATGGGGAAGGTGCCTCTGTCCGGTTGGTTGATGTCCTTGTGGGAATAAAAGTTGACATCACTGCCCTGCAGGAGACACGATGGACGGGGCAAGGCAAGAAACACATAGGATCTTGCGACGTCTACTACAGCTGTCATGTAAAGGAGCGCAAATTCGGTGTTGGATTTTTTGTGGGAGAGGGACTTCATCGCCAAACACTGTCGGTGGATGAGCGCCTCGCAATAATCCGCATCAAAGCGCGATTTTTTAACATCTTGTTCGCATCTTCCCCGACCGAAGAGAAGGACAATGCGACCAAAGATTCTTTCTATGAGTGTCTGGAACGTTCCTATGAGCGCTGCTCCCGCCTCGAGTTCATACTTGGCGACTTCAAACCCAGGGTACGCAAGGAGGGAATTTTCGGTCCCATAGTCAGAAAATTCAGCCTGCAACAGGAACCGAAAATAAAATAGGAAAATTCTCAAAATTGTGGTTAGAAAGCTGAAAGATTTGATGGAATTTTGATGAAATTTTCAAAAATTTTGCACAATGTATAAAACTTTGCAGTATATGGTTTTTGTTGAAATGAAACTTAAATAGGTAAATTCTTTTAGTTAATGTTTACTTCACGTATCTACGCCAAGTCCTGTATGCAATCATCCCATTGTGCATTGACTGAACTGCCGGATATTTATTTTCTTAATTTTCCTTAAGTAGTTTCCTTTTTTAGAAAGGCAAGGATTTTTTCCGAATTTTCCAGCTAATTGATTGCTTTTGGGGCGCAGCTGTCGCTTCGTTAATTGCTATTAACTTGAGTTTTTTTCCTTGTGAAGCGATTGAAGTATTGATTGATTACTTCGCTTCATTTTGTCTGACTTAGCATACCTTACAAGAAAAATAAAATAAACTGAAGTGCCACTAATGGCTTTAATAGCTAGCAGACTAAGTTGAAATGGAATTTAGTATTAAACGTACTTGTATGTACCTCTAAGTTTAGCAAATAAAATCAAGCGACTTGTAACTTTTTAGATCTACTTGTACAGTCGCCATGTTTCGCTGCATTCAGGGAACCTAGTGTTAAATTTTAAATGTCAAATAACCCGTTAAGCCAGATATGTATTCTAAATCGTTAAATAAATTTAATTATAAGCCCCCTCACTTTTTGTAAAAATGTTTTGAAGCAGTGCATGTTTTTGTGCAGTTGTTATACATTTGTAAATCAGTAAACTCAGATTATCTACATCCACAGGCTTCTATTAATCGACGAAATCTACTCGTACTTTAGCCACAAAGCACTTGAGGAATATCGAAAACAAGAGCATACCCGGGAAAAAATCAATCTATTGTACAAAAATTTGAAATTATTTTTTTATTTCGCAAGAAAGGTACGCAAAAAAATTTAAAACTCAATAATAATTTCGCGCCACCTTGTATATGGATTTGCTTAAAAATTAGTTGATAATGCAATTTGTTGTATTGCACCGTGAATAGTACTTTCCACATATGAGAAAATCAATGGTAGTAAATCTGTACTTTTATCATCAAATGATTTTTTTAAATGGCCACAAAAACTTTAGAATTCTTTCTGTAAAACCACGTTTCCTCGCTACTTAGCATCTTGACAATTACATTTTCAGTGGTTAAGTGACGGATTGCATTTTCCAGCGTTCGACGTTCTTGTTCCCAATGCATGCATTGGAAGAATATGTGTTGAGCATCATCTTCGACGGCATCCCCGTATATGCATGTGTAGTGTTCGCTTTTCCTTATTTAGAACAGGTATTTCTAGAAACACTCGTACCCCAAAAGCATTTGGGTTGTATAAAAATTGACTTTGCCGAAGTCCCTGCTGTTCCATGTGGCAACGTCTTTCAAGAACCTAGCCGTCCATCTGCCGCGTATTTTGTTAATCCAGCGGTCTTGCTATAGCCTTAACGTTTCATCCCTTATTTCGCACACTCCCTCTTTCTTTAATGCCCACAACGGTTTCCCCTCAAAAGTTAGTAAGTCTATCGGCATTGAACCGCTTATTACTTGAACAGCTGACCCTGATACTGTGCGGTAACCGGACACAATCCTCAAGACTCCCGATCGTTTCACTTATGCTAAGAGCTTACATCGGTGATTTACCTTTAGCGCATTTGCCTACAGCTCAGATTCGTATAGGAGAACGGAGAGCGGCTACCACGCGTTATTTCCCCTTTCTTTTGGGTTGGACTCCCTATGTTTGCTTTCAGTCTACTCATTACGGATGTCATCTTAGCGGCTTTCTCTGCTGCGTACTTTATTTGAATTGAGTCCAGTCTTATGCCTAGGAACTTTAGAACTTTTTTTGTTGTTAGCGTATTTGAGCAAATTTGCATGCTAACTTCTAACGGGATTTGCTTCTTGGTTAGAAGTATGATATTTGCTCCGTTTTCTCTGTGGCTAATTTGAGGCCACGTGAATCTAGCCACGTTTGAGTTCGTATCATTACTTGGTTAAGTTTTCTGCGAGCTTCTTCAAGGTTTCGTGCTGTGATGACTGCTGCGATATCGGCTGCATATTCGATTAGAATGGTACTGTCGGGCATTTCTATATTGAATATATCGTCTTAACTAATGTACCACAAGTCGGGACCGAGAATTCCTGGTGCCGTTCCGAATGTCTATGCAACGAGAACCAGAGGGAGGCTTGATAGATGAGTTTGCGGTCTCGTAAATAAGTTTCATTATGCACTGTAGGTACACCGGAACCTACGCTAGAGGTATGTCCACCCAACTTACGCTATTGAAAGTGTTCCTTACATCTAAGGTGTAAGGTCTGATTCCAGATTTCTGGGAAAGTTCTCTCTCTTAGACCGAAGTTGTACATGTCTAGTAAGACTTGTGGTCAAATTTTTGCGATCTCCTTGAGGACTTCGGCGGGTACTCCGTCCGGCCCTAGTATCTTGTTGGTTTTTGAGTTTGCTCGCAGCTGATTTCAGTTCCTCGCTGATGAATACTAGAGGCTCTTCTGTCACGTTTATTTGACGCTCATTGCCTTCTCAGAATTCGTGACTTGGAAAGAGTTCTTCTACGATGTGGTCCATCGCACTCGAGCTTAGTTCCGGTGTAAGTATCCTGGCCCCCAGTTTCTTCACCACAATCGTATACCCAAGTCCGCTGAAGTCCCTATTTAGATAGGCCCGCAGTTCTTCCTTTTTTTTTCTTGCTATTTGCAATAACGGCCTTTAGCTGCGTCTTTCCACTTTTGTATGCCTCTACGTCCACATTGGATTGGGTATTAAATGAAAGAAGAATACCCACTGATACTGTGAAATGAAAAGAGGTTGATTAATTAACTAAGGATAATTTTATTAATAATTTTTTTTTTGGAGTAAATCTCATTGATATCTTCAAAAATAATGAAGCACAAAAATTTCAAAACACTTCAAAAAAATGCGGAACTAAAAATTGTTTTAAATTTTTTTAATTTGAATTTATATGGTTTTATATTTATATAAAAAAAAGTATTAAAATTAAATACTAATTAAATACCGTTACACTAAATATCATATAAATTTTATTAAAATTAAATAAGAAATACATAAAGAGTTTTTCAATTGGCGTGGGTTGATTTTGGCGCCCTGTGGCAGCCATTTTGTTTTGGTGACATCTGTCAAATCTTTTGTTTATTATTCAGTTGTTTATGCCAAATCATTATGGCAAGTTACACGATTGAACAGCACATTCAAATGATAAAACTTTATTATCAAAATGAGTGTTCATTAACGCAAACGTTGCGCGCATTGCGCCCATTTTTCGGTAGACGTGGTGGCCCTTCCAATTTCTTATGGCCCATATTGAACCATATGGACCTAGACGACATATGGTTCCAGCAGGACGGCGCTACGTGCCACACAGCAAACGCCATTTTATTCCATTTCAACATCTACCCGCCCTTATTGAAAAATCCTTTATATTGTCAAATCTCGTCAATAATTCCAAGTACGTTTAAACTGACATTTTTACCGAGAACTAAGTAGTTTCCTAAAATTTGTGGTACTCGTTCTTCTCTAAATCTTTTTTTATTCATAAAGTGTCTGATTCTGAAATACTTTCCAAGTTCATGGTGAAATTTTTCCGGATCTTTCCGAGTACGTTAGTCCGCAAGTGGCATTTCCTCATCAGCGCACTTAGATTCTCCAGATAAGTAATCTTACACACCAATTAATTCAACCTATAATATTCTGACCAAAGAAATTATTCAAAATTTCTCAGAATAAGCGTATCAATCCACCAATTTTAATCCAACCAAATGGGATTGAAGCTTTTGTTTCCAAATGACTTTCTCCCTCTTAAGCTAAAAAGTAATCATTATGTACTGTAAATCCGCCAGAATTGTAGTGAAGTTGTAAGAAGCTTTGCGTGACACGATTTTAACTAACAAGCCAACCACTGCACCGTTATATGCACTGCAAGAACAACATGTGAAGTGGCAGCTACAATTGCGTTTGTACCGTTGCCAACTTCTTAACCGGCTGCTTCATAATCCGCAATTTAATCTCACTTAAGCAGACAGTTGCAAGACGTGTTCGCTAGAGCAATCAGTTAGGTGTACCTGCCGCATCTTCAAATTGGTTGCACAGCTGAGTAGGTGGTTAAGTCTACGAAGTCTTGGCAACTGCAGACGTCACTTCGCCATGTGGGAGACCGCAAACAGCGCCTTTTAATTCAGCACTGCGAGCAACTAAAGTAAATTTTGCACGTGTTGTTGCTGTTAAAGTAGTAGTTTTATTATAAAATGAATACGCGAAAGTTTTGTTGGCAAACCGCGCTCGCCAACTAAGGCAGTATTAGTTTCGAGCAGAAGTTCTTCACAAATACTTATAAGTGGTAAGTACTCGTACATGTGTAAGCACCTGTTTGTCTGCAGTGTATTTCCAATACGCGCGGCTTAACTTACAAGTTGTTGCACTGCATGAAGAGCGGAAAGTAAGGAGGGGAAAATTCGCTGTGCGCTTGCCAACTGCAAGTTTTTGAGGGTATAAAACGACTCAGTTAGTGCATAATTTCTGTTACTCAAGAAGTTTGCGTACTTGTCGCGCCTCCATTATGTTGCCGTAGCCTCCGTGGCACCCAGTGGCTGCTTGTTATTGAGTGCTTCGCATGTCACACACCTGAGCTAAAAAGCATATAGCTCGGCGTTTAGAATTTAAAAACTGTTATTTTATTGTATTTATTTTTGACTGGTAGTGGTTTGCAAATAAATAATTTTTTTATTGTGCAAAGGGCCGAATTGTTCTAATTTTGTAAAACTGAAAAAAACTTAATATTATCAATTCCAATTTTCGATTTCTTAAAAATTATCAATTTTATATGTCTGCCCTTTGCTTTATTTTATGTTCAAGGGACATATTTAGCTTTAAGTGTCCTAAGTCAAAGTATTTTTGGAACGTTAATTAATTTAGTAGAGTAATTTTAGTTCAAACTACTACAGTACCTGAAGAATGGTTCCATGTGTAGAAGTCCACGCTTGTCGGGAAAGTTCCTGATCGTCATTCTCATGGGAGTGGCCAAGACAATTCTTCTGCATATGATCCAAGCAGCTCACAACTTCTGGGCTTCGCCCAAGTACCCTCTAGGTTCGAGAGCGAGCTACTGTGAGAAAGCGTAGCAAAGGAGTCCTGGTGAGGCCACTCCACCCTTCGGTTTAAGGGCTTAGTTTGATTGCAGCGTCTGTTCACTATATTATGTGCAGCTGCAAGCAGGCGTCGGTCTTGTAGCAAGTGACACGTCTAGATCTTATAATCTGCGCTAGTCAGAAAGGGATGGTACATCCTACTAGCTCCTGATTGCGCTATTACACGGAAATCAGTTGTGAAGGATTCTCTTACTTCGGTAGCACACACAACGGAGTTTTGAGTGCGAAATTCATGTATACTCAACGAAAATTCAAATATTGCTGAAACTCCAAAAAACACAACCAGCTACTTTCCCTTTCAGTTTTCTAGCAAAGATGTATAAAATAACGAGAGAAAGGTCTGAAGCTCGTCAAAAAACAACTCGGGCAATCACAGCGAAAGAATGAAGCCTTTTAACAATTCGCGATGAGAAATTACAAAGATAAAGAGATCACTTTGGTGAAATTCTTAACCAACAAAGCGGTCCCCTGCTGGGATCTTTAATACATAATTCCTCCGCGTCGACGAAAAAATCTCCTTCCACACCATCCAAACAGGAGATACCCGCTGCAATAAAAGCTTTCAAAACCGAAAAAACTGCGGGTTGAGACGGTCAACCAGCTGAATTTTTAAGGCTTGTCCAGAACAGGCCGCAAATCTTCTTCAGCCTATTTTCAATGCAATCTAGGACAAAGAGGAGCTCCCGGTGACTGGTTTCAAGGTATATTAGTCGCTCTGCCAAACAAAGGTGACCTATCGCTCCGCAAAAACTACAGAGGAATTACGCTGTTGTCAATAGCGTCTAAGATCCTGTCCAGCGCGCTGTTAAATCGCATCAAAACCACTATAGACAGCTCCTAGGGAAAACAGCAAGCAGGCCTCTGAAGCAACCGTACCTGTGCAGATCAAATTAAGACTCTACGTATCTCGTCCAAGAGTGGCGGACAACTCTCCAACTAACCTTTGTTGATTAAAATAGAGCTTTTGTTTGCATTTCTCGGAACAGCATATGGGACGCGTTACATGCTCGAGGGATCCCGGCTCGTAGGGGCGCATTACAACAACTTTAAATGCAAAATTCTGCAAAATGGTAATCTGTCGGTAAGCGTTCCCAACAGTGCTGGCTGCCTTTTGTCTCCTTTGCTATTATTAATTGTTATTGATGATGTACTAAAAAGCTACATTGAGGGGAAAAGAACACGTTTCTATTGGAGCTTCCATGGACATATCGAAGACCTTGCCTGCGCTGATGATATATGCCTTCTCTCCGTCAAACATACCGACATGCAGAACAAAATTGATGATCTGTTCTCAACCTCATTGAAAGCACGACTGAAAATAAATCACAAATCATGAAGATTCGGTCCACGAACAGCCGCCCTTTCCTCTTAAATGGTGATTTACTTAATTGGGTAATAACATTGCCGCTGAAGACAGTGCGAAACTAGACGTTATCGCCAGAATAAATAAAGCGAACGGCAAGTATGTACAGTTCCGTTGTATTTGGTCGTCGAGCGTCCACAGGGTACACACAAAATTGTGAATTTTTAAGTCAAATGTATTATCAGTACTCCTGTATGGATCGGGAACCTGGCTCAACCTGGCTCAACCTGGCTCGATCTATACGAGAGGTGCAAAATTCAGCCGGTATCTAACATAGTAAAACTGCGAAAGTGGAGGTGTACTGGGCATACGCTTTGCAAGAACGCAAATGAAATCTGTCGTTAAGCACTGGACTGGAATCTACAAAGTGTTCACAAGATTAGCCGTTCAAACATGTCTTGGAGGAGAGCTTTTCAGAAGGGAGTTGAAAACTTGAAACGAAATCAAGCTTCTTGCAAAAAACAAAACCAGTTGAAGGTGTTTTACTGAGGCCCTATGCTCCATTGGGAGCCACATGGCTACCTAGTGAATTATGTGGAAAAGTGCGCGGAACTAAGCTAACAACTAACTGCGCAATAAGCTTCTACGCGGATGGCCCGTGGCTATAAAAGTAATAAAATCACACTGTCTAACGTCCAAGAATGTCCATGAATGCAATGAACAAGCTCGCTCCTAATCGCTGGCTTTGGGTATATTGTTTTCCAGAGCATAAAGGCAAAGAGGGAAATAAAATAGTGGACGAAAAAGCTAAAGAAGGCACGAGACTTGCAGGAGATCAAATAAGTCAGGTACTTATGAAAGCCCGTGAACACAATTCAAAAGGAACAAGAGCAACACATGTTAAAAAAGGCAAAAGACAGATGACTTAGTTTAGCCAGTTGAAAAGTTGCCAGGATTATGTGTAGACGCGCGTATGATAACAGGTATACTCAATCAGTTATATCGTTCGGTAGAAGGAACTGCAGAACTTTAGTTGATGCAGTAAGAGGGCACTGCCTAGTTGCGCCACACGCTTAAAAGCTAAATTTAATCCTTAACGATGCTTGCAGAAAATGTAATGAGCCGAGTACAAGAGAAACCCTGGAGTATCTTCTATGCTACTGTCCGGCTCTCTCGAAAACTAAACCTGGATGCTCTCAGTTTTGAAAGACTAGAATGTATCCCTGAACTGGAACTTGAGCGACTACAAAATTACTCTGATCTGGTATTGCTATGGGCCACTATAAATTAACCTAACCTGTGTGGAGAAGTAAATATTTCAAAGTTGAATAGTTTCAGAAAAATGCTTTAAAGTCGAGCAGGTGTAGACCTAGGCCTAGACAACTTCGACAATTTTGCTCAAATCGACTTGAAAACACAATATTCTAGAGGTATTTTGTATTAATTTAAAAAACAAAAAAAAATTAAAAAATGCAAAAACAAACTATAAATATTTCAATAGCCCACACATTCGTGGTTGAGGCAATTTTCAGATTATTGGTAATTGGCACTTCTCTTAAATATTTCATGTTATTTTTTCTCATTATTCCAAGCAAATATTTAATGCACAACACTTTTCGTGTTTTACCACATAAATATTTTTCAGTTTTTTTCTCTTTTTTTTCTCAATTACACTCAAATCCGTTTGCTTTCAATTTTCCTACCTCTTTTCAGGCGCAAACAAATGGTCAAATAATTTGGTTAAAATTCAAATTTACAGATCCTATTAAAACTTGCAATTGCTTAAGTTTTTTGAAATATTAGCAAAATATTCAGCAGTTTCTCTCATTTCGCTATCATTTCTTCTCTCGTGCATCAGTTGTTATTTGACACACCCAGTCAACATTTGGAAGGCGATTGGGAGAGCATTTCTCACAGAGATGATTACGGGACGCTTCATAAGAGCATTAGAGCACCTTTGACACAAATTTACTCAAATATTATAAAGTTCAATTTTTATACAAAAATGTATAGGTTTTGAAAATAGCAATAAGCAACGATTTTTTTTTTATTATCATACATTCATTATTTATTTAAATCAGCAAAAGTTAGACAAACAGACTATACAAGATTTTTAATTTGAGTAAGTAATTGTTGTGTATACGAGTACTTAAGCAAAAACTTTTTTCTGAGCATAGCTGCAAACAGAATGTTTCTGGAGAATCAGAGGCTATTTACTGGCACCTACTTTTTTTAATTTTTGTACCAGATGTTGATTGTCGCTTTAAAGTTTGAAAAAAATATTGATTAGTTTTTTTTTTATAGCCGATTCAAAAAGCAAATTGTACATGGCTTACCCTGTATTTCATCAAAAAATTTCTTGGGCAAACATATGTGTGTATGTACATATAGGCTTGTTTTGGAAGAGATGAATTGCTTGTGGATTGCCTTAAGTGACAGTGATATTACTGATCTAACTTCAGATTTAACTTTAGATGTCATTTTAGGTATAGAAAGCGATAATAATGAGGAAGAAAAGCCAATCCGCCTCGCTGCAGATTTATTCGAGAAGGTCTTCAACTTTGCAGTATACTAGAAAATCATTTTCTTATTAATAATCCCAATTCTGGTAGTAGAATCATCATCAGATAGTGATAATGATTACAAAATTTAATATTGCATTAATTTTCATTAAAATTTCATTAAATAAAAATTTGAATAGAAGTTTATTTTAAGCTTTTACATGATTTTCTTTCCGCCATTCGAGGTATTTTATTAAGCAGCTTTATTTTTTTTAATTTAATTATCTGGTCTGGTGTCAATCAGATATTTATTTACAATCCGCCACCTGTTTTGCTACAGACAGTCGTGTTCATAAAATAGTTTCTATTTATTTAAAGAATAGCCAAGTTTATCTAACATTAACGCACATCTAATAACTGTCAGTAGTATTCCTAGTGCGCATGTAATAATAACCCTTTGTCTCATATACACCGGGCTGCCTACTAATAGCTGAATTGCGTTTGAGTTGAAAAATAGTCAACATTAAGTAAGTAGTAGTGACAAATATAATTACAAAAGTATAAAAATCAAAGAGTCAAAGACAGATGGCTTCCATGCAAAGGTTATAGAACCTTTCATCATGGCTTCCATGTAAAACCAAATAACCACAAAATGGAAAAGTGAGTAAACGAAGAACAACGCCAATATGAAAAACTTCAAGTTGCATTAAACTTCAAGGAATTGAAAAGTGAAAACATATAACAAGAATGCAAGTCTTGCATAATAAGCTTATTGACATTTACTGCTTGTTCTCACCTTTTCTTGCTTTTCCTTCCCTTTTTACGGAAAACATTTGCATTGCCCTTTTTGAGTGTAGGTGGCACATTTAGTTTTTGTACCATTTTGCTTGTGGCTTTGTCATTATTTAAGCGCCACTTTCTGCTGACACCATCTTTATTTTTATTTGCACTGTTACTTTTTGGCATTTAGTAGATATGTTTTGTGGCAATCGAAAGTGTCATTTAAAAAAATTTTGAGCATTCGTTATATAGAAGAAAACACTCAACACCATCAGCAGAAAAAGTTGTGAAAAATCAACGGTGTTTATTATATTAAAATTCAATGCAGTCAAAACTGCATACTTTTTTTTGAGAAAAAGTTTGATAAATTGTATTTAATAAATTTTGTACAAGATTTGAGGCTTTGTGTTATATGATTTTTGTTGTAGTATGAACTATGTTTTTATAAAAAGTATTGAAATTAAAAAATAAAAAAATGAATAGTCAAACCTTGTCAGCATATGGTGTACACTTTCTATTGGTGGTGAAAGTGTGTACATTATAACTTAAAAAATTAAAAAAAAATATTTTACTGTTAATAAATATAAAAATTATAAAAATTGTTTCCAAATTTTTTTCAGTGTACTTTTTATTGCACTCAAACCTGTTGACGTACGACAGAGTTGCGAAGTTCAAGTATTATCCAAGAATCTTTGTTCTAAATGCAATAAAAATGTTTGCGGGAAATGTAATTCAAAAACAGTAAGAAAATGTTTCCCATGAAATTTTCAATAATAAATCTTTTATTTCAATTCTTCAATTTTCTTGTGTGGCGCAAATTATGAAACTCATAAATCTAGTGTTAAAAAAGAAGTTTTATTATCTTACAGCAAAAACGAAGTATATATGCCCTTCACACCCTTTTACTGGAATAAACAGAGCACTCCTACCAAGGCGAATTTATTACAGGTGACAGCAAACACATATAAGTAAAACCCTACATGTATTTGTTGTTGCGTTTGGTGCAAGCATCACGTCAACGTACAATCGCAAATGTAAACATACGAATGTAAACATACCAATACATACAACCAAAGCATATCATTTTGACGTAAGCCATACCTACGGCGAAAAATTCAGCTGGGTGAATGCTGTCACCTTAATAAATCCACCTTGACTCCTACATATCAATTCTGAAGCTTGCACATTACGAGCTGATCGTCCAAATATGTGAATAGTTCAGCTGGCGGTTCGTCGGCTTCATAGCTTTGTTGTTCTTTAGCCATACTGTTGGTACTCATACTTCGTCATAGTAGGGTATCAATGCTTCGGGGATTTGGGGCTTCGTCCTAAAAGTGTGTTTTCCTTAATTTATGCAGTGGACATAATTTCTTATTCCTGCAGGCAGACTTCTCAGTTTTTGGAACACTATTTAAATATTCTAATTTTCTAGGTGCAGTTTGGCGCGTTTTTTTATTTTGTACGATCAGTATCTAACTCTTCGCACTCACGCACTGGGTCAAGGTTTTAATAGTTGGGGCCTTTAAAATTAAATGTTTTTGTTTTGTCCTTTTACCTCTAGTTTTCGAGATAATGGAAAAAGATAGGCCAAAATGAATCACCCTAGCGGAAGATTTATAATACTTCATCATACTTGACACTTGGAAACTAGACTGCTGCAGTATATAAACAAATACGCAATGAACCGCTTAAAGATTTCCATAAGAAATAACTAAGGTGACATGGAAAAAACAGTCCTGAGCTTTTTTCCAATAACGTAACCTCGAAAACTGGAGCTAATCTGGGAAAACGCAGAACACCATTCGATTTAGAAAGTCTCTCCGATATTATCTATCAAAACTTTCGCACAATTGTTGAACTCTTACAGTGTAGTTAGCAAACAGATTCCATGTAGCAAAAGCCTTATTGATCGGTATATTTAACTTTTGATCAAATCTGCTGATTGTTTAGCGAATCTAGTATAATAATGATTTTGGGGCGCAACAAATGAGCAAATCCTCCCCATTCGACTCATCGGGAATATTTATTATAGTGTATGAAACTATTCAGAAAATATGCTGACATTATATTTGTTTTAATGGAAAAAGGCAAAAAGTTGTCAAACCCATTTTTGGTATTTTGCCTGCCACTCCATCTTAATAAATTTGAAGCGACATACACATTAATTTTCATTTCCACATTTGATTTAATGTAGATATTTATATTGCATGTTTTTTTAAGATTTAGATTTAAGATTTTTTTTGCAATACTGAATTTTCAACTATGTGGGCATTGTTCATTTCTCTTTGCACTTCTTTCGCAAAACTGCAATGAAGTGGTGGTTGACCTGAAATATTTCGTTGGTGAATTATGAAAAAATATTAAATTTTGCAATAAAATAAAGCAAATGGAAAAGAGATTTACAACTAAATAATGGCCGGCAGGTATTTTGTACATTTGCACAATTATGTGTATAAAAAAGTTGCTCTTATATGTAATGAAGGAAAATAACAAAGATTACTGTTGAGTCCAGTTTAGTATTAGTTTAAAATACTTTAATGTTTTTCAACTCATGTTATTCGATATAATTTTCTGTGAACATAAGCAGGTTTTGTTTGAAATAATTGTGTATATATAGGGAATAGTTTGTAATAAAATTGTGAGAAAAAATTGTAATTTCGAAGCTGAACCAGCAGACTTTTTGAATTGAAAAATAGGACTTTTGCCGCAACATTCCCGCAACATATTTAGGATTCTCCACGCAACATTCCCGCAACAATTACAGACTTTTATTTTATTCGGTTGAATTGCAATTTTGAGCTTGCACACTTTGCAAAAGTATAAATAATATTTTAATTATAAATGGTTCTGAGTTCAACAATGAAATTTCAAGTGGATTATACGATTTAGATACATTTTTTTCTTGGCTAACTTTCATTGCCTGAGTGATTAAGAACCAGGCATAGTTTTTGGCATCATTTGAAAATTAAGGGGACCCGGTGGTCTAGAAACTTAAAAAAATCGATTTTTAGTGTTTTCGATACTTCGAAAGTATAGTATCTTTGGAATAATACAGCTTCTACAGCCCTTAAATACGTAGAGAGCGGTCGGCGCGCTCCTTTACCTCAAACTTTAAACTGATTTATCTCGATCGACATTTTTCAGCCTGATGCTGTCAAAAAATAAAACTATTCAACCGAATCGTCTGAAATTATAATATGTTGTTCACAACACCAATGTCTATCGCACGTATTAGAATTATATTATCATATTATTTCAATTATTTCGTATTTTTTGATTACAAAACAGAAAAAGCCCCGATTTTTAGACTTTGAAATTCAAAACTTTTTATATTGTTCTACTAACGGAACATAGATACAGTCATACTGTTTAATAATTCTTTTGGTTTTTGTGTTTCAGATAAATAGAAGAGCCAAAATGGGCAACAGCATCCAGCTCTAATTTTTCGGGAGGGTCAACTTCAGCGCCATTTAAAAAAAAAAAATTTCATTTTTGTAAGTAAAAGCAGTTAAATAAAAAGTGCACAAAGATTTAAATATCGTTTTCCTTGAAATACCCTAAATTATCGAGCTCTAGACCACCTAATAAAATTTAGGGTACCCGGAAAATTGCATTAGAAACTTATTTTTTTGTACGCTTGTTCTCCTCATTATTATCAAGTCTCAAAAAATCAAGGAGAGCCCAATGAAAATAATGAACTCATGTAACTTTCTTTCGTCTCGCCTCCAGGGAGTGTGTGAAAAAATTTGGGTATGCCACCATCGAATAGATCAACTAATTTCCCGTCAATCGAAAGGTATTTGTTTGGCTGAGGGCAGTGAACTATAGCTTCCACTACATGCAGAGCTCATCACCTTCCGCTGGAGTGCATGGCTGGAAGTAGTTAATTACCACGCCACATATTTTGAAAGTTTAAAAAGATATCGCGCGGGATAAAAACTAAAGTAGTTTTCGCTGTCAACAATTCAAACGGCAATATCAGCGAACCTGAGGCAATATTTTAATGTGACTAATTTCAGAATATTGTGAATTTATGTCCTTTAAATATTGTTTTGATTTTACCCAAAAATTATTTATACTTTGTTTTAATAAATTTGCATCACTGTCGCATGTGAAATTTTTTCCATTATGATATTTTCGTTATTTTTTTTACGAAATTCTTAATTATATATTATTAATTATATATAAAAAAGCCTACTAACAATATTTTTGAATCAACAAAAGTGTTCAGAGCATTTATTTTCACATAATAACAACAAGCTTAACAAAAATACGAAATATGAATAAAGCATTGTGTACAATATAAATAAAGCAATGTCAACATAATCTACAAACATAAATTTAAATAAAAGTGGTATCAGAATTATTATTATCATTTTACCTACACGCTTCTTTTCATTTTTTCCATGTACTTTTAATTTTTTCCACATGTCTTTTGGCACCGCCGTCTCTTTTTTAAAGATTTTGCCAAAGTGTGTGTATGCATTTATAAAGCCTTTTTTCTGAATTTCGCATTTGTGTCTCTTACGTATGCGCTCATGTCGTCTTTTCTTTTCAATAATATCGTTATTTCTTTCAGTCACTTGTGCTGGTATTTCGCTTTCTTTCCTTGTTTTTCCTTGTTTTGCAATTTTGTTTAATCGTCTTTCATTTCTTCTCAACACCATTGGCAACTCCCTTTATTTTTTTCTTTTGCCGTTTTTGCTTATTTAGATTTAAATCATTTAAAAGCATATATGTCAAATAAGATTTTATTAAAATTAAAATTCTAAAATGTAAAAATTGAGATTCTGATGAACGATATGAACTATTCAAAACAATTTTTGTGTGAAAATAGTTTTTATTGATTTCAAAGACAAAATTGTTCAAAAATGATAACAATTTTAACATATATTCACTTTAGCTCGATATGACCACCTTTTGCCTTGACTATAGCCTTCAAACGGTCAAAAAATGAGTTGCATGCTGCACGAATGTGATCTTAAGGTATTTTGGCCCATTCTCGTATAATCGCTTTTTTCAGCGTATAATCGCTTTCCATACAGGCATATTTTTTAGTCCTCACCTTGCTCTCCAAAATGAACCAGATGGAATAGTCCATCGGATTTGCGTCTGGTGAATTCGAAAGCCATTGTATAGACGAAATGAAGTATGGAGCATGATTTTTTAACCATTCTAGGTATACACGAGCTTTATGAGACGGTGTCGAATCCTGTTGAAACTTCCATGGTCTACGACCGAAATGAATGCCTGTCCATGGCTCTAAAGCAGCTTTTAAAACATTTTCCCGATAATAAGTCGCATTCACTTTGACACCAGGCTCGATAAAAATGATTGGAGAGCGTCCATCAGCGGTCACTGCGGGCCAAACCATTACTTGCGATGGGAAATTGCTTCGGGTGGTCATACGTAGGCTCAAATTCTCGTATGAGCGTCCGGTGAGGTAAACACGATCGTTTTGAGTGTTTATGAACTGCTCAATTGGAAAATTGTTTTCATCAAAAAACACAATGTTAGGAAATTCGCCACGTTCGTGCAAGCCCAACAACTCCTTTGCTTTTTCGCACCGAACTTTTTTTTTTTGCTGGGGTGAAAGATCGTGTGCTTTTTGGAACTTGTAACCCTTGACCTTGAGCTCATTTTTCAATATGCGTCGAATTCAGTCTTGGGATATTTTCAATTCTTTTGCCCATTTTTCTTCCACTTCGACGTGGATTTCGTTCAAGTCGAGCCTTCACTTTCCGAACCATTTATGGCGTTGTTGTGGTTATTTTTGTAACATTGTAACGTTTTATAGTGCGATACACAAACATTTTATTCACTTTGAGGTGACTGAGCTCACGAACAATGGCTGGTTCTGATTTTCCAGCCAAATTCAACGCAATCACACTATTATGTTTGAATTCCATCACAGAAAAAACAAATTCAACAAAACTGAGACGCAAATGCTTTCGCTGGCTTATAGTCAATATATTGAATTGTCATTAGAACAATTTTGACGTGGATGTCATTAGCTGTTTTACAGATACAAGCAGTGTGAAGTTGATAACACTTCATATCGTTCACCCTGTACAAAAAATGGTGCAATAAGTAATTAAATGAAAGTTTAAATAATAAATATTCTGATTCCCAGCAAATTCTCGATATCCACGTTTACGCCACGTCTGTTCGGCACCAAAGTTTTATAGTAAATAAATTATTTATCTTGTTCGTCCTCGCACCCATCACCCATGGAAAGAATAATAAGATGGCGCCTATCGTGGTACCGTTACTTTGCTCTCAGCGAATTTGACAATGAGGTTTTAGCACCAGTATGGCCAGATTACCATTTTCGTAATTTGATTTAGCATTTTTTTGTTTGTTATTTAGTCTCGGAGTTTTAGTTCTTTCTTCATGACAGTTTCCTGACCTGTTCTAATTAAAAGTAATGTTTATAATTTAATAAAATATGCATTTTTTTAAATAAGTTTAATAATTCACTTAGTTTTACTTAGCTTTACTTTTTTTTAACATCTAGTCGCATTGCCCACGATTGCAGTTGTTGTTGGTGTTCTTCTGCTTTCGGCAGGCAAATCTCTCTCTCGCTACTGCAGTGTTGTCTTGCTTTGGATATAAAAATGCACTGAAATGCCCATTTAAAAGAAATAAAATACCAAATTTTTATTGAACTACTTAAAGAACTTTGTATGCGTGACAAATTGTCTTTAAAATGTGCGTTTTTTTTAAATAAATGTGTTACGGATATGTACCATACAATTTAATTTATAAGTGTTTTTTGTTGAAAGAAACTCTCTTTTTAAGGGAACGACTTATTTGCTATATTTCAGGTTACGTAACAAAATAAGGTACTCCTTTTGTAAAAATGGCTTTATGATATTTTCTGGTATTTTTTGCTTATTTTTACTATGAATACACCTCTTGATGCCCTATGTCCCACTAAGGAGTGAGGACCGGACGAAACGATTACACCTCTATGGTTTTAATTCGCTTCAGTAAATTCAAACGCTTTTTAATATGTTTTACACAGGCTTTCCATGTTAAGAAGAGTTGAGAAAAGAACATTTAATAATCTTTTATCAACTTAACAAGAGCAAAACATCAAATTTGCACTTTGAAAATATCAAACTTCATAAGAATCAGCAAATTTGCATTAGCACTAAAATCTTCTCAAAGTGACCTTCTTTAACATTCTTTTGTTTAATAATAGAGCTTGTTTTTAACTTACAGTTTCGGTAGCTTTAAATTAAAAACAAAAAGAAACACTCACCAAACTTAAAAGTTTTCGCATTTTGGGTATAAAAAAGCACTAAATTTATTGTGAAGAGCAAACGGTTGGCAACACTGCACAACCTGGCAAACGTGCCGTCTCGCACTCTCTGATGAGCGCAATCTTGCTTCTATCATTCTTGCCCGCACCCAAGGATGATAAATCTGGCTTACTCTTTAACTATGGTGAAAAAGAAAATCGTGAGGGGAACCGAATTCTGCACGATCATTTCACATGTATTCACACATTCGTCCAATCAGTTGATGTGCTGATGGCAACGAAGTGTCATTGGTTGATTTTTTTCGTATGTTAGTGTATACACGTTCGGCCAAAGAGAGCTCTCTTAACATCTTACCATGGTCGCACCTGCACTTTCAATTTGACGTTCCGTTCACGCTCTCTCATCATTGCAGTTGTGGTTATTGTAGGAGCGTGACATTCCAATATATGTAAGAGGAATGCTACTAGGGTGATAGTCCTTGGCCAGATATAAATCCTGATCGTTCCGGTAACGTAGAACCGATTGTCATGGGAACGTTGTTGTTGTGTTCGTTTGCGTCGCTCACTTATTTATCGTCTTCGTTCGAGCTCCCGTTTACTTATCTACCTCGCACATTCGTCTGCTGCTGCTCAATAACTAACTCACATAGCATTATTTTTCGGACTATTTTTCGTTCATTTGTGTTGTTACTTACATGAAGCTGTAATACATTAAAAGTGTCTTAATAACCCCCTTAAGACATGAGGAAAATAGTAAAGAAATGAGCCATACTCTCCATCTTCTCTCGATTATTTGCTTTGTGAATTTATGCATTTTTTGTTTTTTTTTTGTTTAGTAAAAGTACGAGTTTAAGCTTATTCTTTACTTCTATTAGTGCAGTTGGTAGTAAATGTAGCTTCGTTACCTGTGCGGAGGGAAAGTACGCAAGCATGTAAGCAAAGCAAAGAATGCGATGTACGATGCACTAGAATGTACCTACTATATGTACGGAGTACAAGTACAAGTTTATGGTAACGAGTAGGATTGATATTGCAAACAGCTGCCAGTTTGTAAAGAATTGGGCCATATATCCATTGGAGAAAAATGCTTTACGGCAAAGTGGGGTATACAGCTTTCAGTCAGTTGTACTATAGTAAGTTAAAGTGCAGATGAGGACGCAAAATGATAAAGCAGTAAATAAAGTTGGGTAAGCGTTAGAAAGTGTTTGCTGTTAAGGTGTTTAAAAATTTAATTTTGTACTTTAAAAATGCATGAAGATGCTGATATAAGAAGTTTTAACTCCATACACACCGTTCACCAGACATTTCATCTTCAAATTCTTTATGCAATCGACTTAATGCGGTTAGCCAAGTAGGGAAAAAAGCGAGTGGAAAAGTGAATGGAAAACAACATCTAAGGACAAGCAAATCAACATCTGGGAGCTCTATTATTAGAAGTTACTGTCAGCCCCGCTCTTGCAGCCCATTCTACCGTGTAGCTGCCAACAACACATTGCAAGACGGGACATCCCTACGATATGGGAGCGGGGATGACAGCGAGATAATAAATGCGATAAAGTCTCTAAAAAACTGCAAGGCCGATAACATCAACCCGGAACTACTAAAAGCTGACCCCCGGGTAAGCGTTCGGATCATTCTGCCCTTATTGAAAAACATCTGGAACTCTGAAAGATATCCTTGAGAGTGATCGTGAAGCAGTCGGCGCTCGCCTCTTTACCTCTGCTTCATCGACTTCGAGAAAGCGTTCGATACTCTCAATCATGAAGCAAACTGGAAAGCTCTTGAATGCTTAGGAGTGCCTGAGAAAACTGTCACCTTCATAAAAGAATTGTACTCGGGCGCTTCATGCCGCGAGAAATACGAAAATGCTCAAAGTGGTAGTATCGAAGTTCAAACTCGAGTTAGGCAAGGATGTGTATTATCTTCACTCTTGTTCAACCTAGTCCTGGACCTAGCAATGCGACAAGTGTGTGCGATCAGCAGGGGCACTTCCTGGGGTTTATGCGGCCGACTGGGAGACCAAGGCTATGCGGACGACATTTGTTTACTAACGCACAAATACTCAGATACATCAGCTAAACTACAAGCGGTCTGCCATGCAGTGGCACAAATAGGTCTAAAAATTAACATAGCAAAGACCAAAGTAATGCGGATTAACACCACTGAAACGCAAGCCCTTCAAATAGCCGATACTACGCTTGAAGATGTAGATGAATTTTACTACCTTGGGAGCATAATTTCAAAATACGGCGGATCAGCAACTGACATACACAACCGAATATCTAAGGGACGCGTTGCATTTGGCATGCTAGACAAGGTATGGAGATCACCCCACAACTCTAAGCACACAAAACCAGCCTACACATGGAGGCGAGTAGTAACAGCAGTGCGGACAGGGCAAACCGTTTCTGGAGCCAGATTAAACATCTAGCTCTAAACAAACGAAATTACAACTTGCTTATTGAGGCCCTATGTTTCATCTAGGAGCTATGGGAAATGTACATATATATATTCTGAGGCACCAATCAAACGCATTAATATTTTAAAACAAACCTAAGATCTATAAATTTGTCATCATCATCATCGGGTAGGTTTAGAGGCTCGGGGTGAGCTTTAGCTTCATTCACAATACGTTTCCATGCAGATCCTCAGTAACAGTTCTCCAGTTTCTAACATTAAGTGTCCGCAGGTCCGTTAGAACTTGTTCAAGCTATGTTAGCCTTGGACTCTAAATTTGTACTTTTTTAAATTAATTTTGTCTTTATTAAATAAAACATGGCATACCTAAATTATAATTAAAATATTATCTTCCACATATTGGGCAACAGTGACCCATCAACGTCACATACGTTACTTCTCATGAGTACAGCATAATGCTTAAATAGTTTTTACTTCTCCATATTTTATTTGCTGCTGCATCTCCAAATACGTAGGAAAATAATCAGTTAGTACAAATTTAATTGATTTAACTTACATTTCTCCATTCAGTGGTCAGTTTCATTTTAGCTATAGGCTTGTTTTAGCATATCTATTTTTATATGAAACCTGCTTTTAAATCAACATTAAATTGCAATACGAAGAGAAACTCCTGAAATTTATATATGTGAAAAACTTTAATACTTCGACAAAAAAAATTGCGCCCGTATTGATAGCTCTGCCAAAGTTGCGCATCAGCATTGGGTATTGTTCAAGTTCAACGCCGAGGTTTTGCTGCGAAACAACTCTTAGCACAACCGCATAAGCTTTTCACAAAAACACGAATGCAGATACATACATATGTAGGCAAACACACGCATACGAACAAAATCGCACAGAATTGAGAACAATAAATTGTATTGTCATTCATGGCTCCTAGTTATCGAAGCAGTACATTCGTTCCTTCCTTATTTGACTCCACGACGAGGACTGTTGCTAACAGATAGTCGCCCTCTAACGACAACACATTGGCAGTTACGCCAAATATTTATTTATTATTATTTTTATTTTTAATGGCACTTCACAAATTCTAAGCGCATTATTTATTTTTCTGAAGTTCAATATGGCATCAAATTAAGAAATGAAATGATATTCAAATTCTGCGCAGAAGAATTTTGTGACTATCAGCCATACATAAAACGAATCGATTTATACGATGGATGGTAGTGATTGAGCGCTTTTAATGGTGAATATGGTAATATGGTTTTTGGTGGACGTTAAGCATAAGAGAGTGGTACTAAGCTCGTGCCCTATTTACGGTAATATTTTGATTTTGACAGCATTATTGATAGCTTCAGAAGTTTTATTGCATAATTAATGTGGAAGTGGGAGGCAGTGCTCTACTTATTTTCCATTGAAGCAGTATGTAGAGATAAAATTAAAGAAAAGCCTTGGCATGTTTCGCCTGGACAGTTAAAGAATTCTAAGTAATTTAATATTCAAGAGAACTCAAACACAACTGAGTAGTATCATAGCTTTATTATTTTTTTATTGGCCAAAGTAGAGTAGAAAATCTGTATCTTTGCAGCATTTGGTTCAATTATATTTTTATTTTTAAATATAATTGGTTTAAAAGAATTTTTATATTAAAAAAAATTTAGAAAATAAAAACAAGCTTTTATTAAATGTATAAATATTTTAAATACTTCAAAGCAAATGTAAATAGTATTTTGGTACTCAATATTGTAATATATAAGGCAAAACACGTCAAGTGTACCCGCGTATAAATTTCATCGCTTCAGTTTAAATGAAATGTGGTGAAGACGCCCTAAAGTAGTGTAAATTATGCAAAAAGAACAGATATTTAGTAGTTGTACAGACAAAGTGTTAAAAATTTTTTCTTATTTTTTTTAATATGCAAAAAACTTGCAGTGAATGGGAAGTAATATGAGAAGCAAAAAACCAAAAACAAAGGAAGCTTAGATTTTCCATTTTTTAGATTTAAATGTATGCAGTAGAACTATCGACTTTGTTGGCACTTCTTCAAGCACCCCAGCCGTATGAAGAATAATTACACGACGGCTTTTTAATATCCATTACTCGAAAATTGTGTAGTCAGAAATCGAGTTTTTTGGAGTAAAGTGAGCGGTCCGTGTTCTCATTGTTTTGACTTTTTCAGCACCAACGTCCTTGTAAAGCTTTTTGTTTAGCTGCAAAAATTATACAAAAGCTCTCGAATGTCTAACAAACATTTGAGTAGTTTAGCACTCAATAAAATTCGACGAAGTAGAGAGCTTCTTTCGATACTCTGGAATTTAGAATTATGTACATACTCGTATTTAAAATTTATAAAGAAATATGTAATCCAATCGAAATAAAAACTTTTCTGCTGTATCGGGTTAACTTTCTAAACAAACTAGCCTTAGCAATAAAGCGCGAAATATGACTTAAAACACAAAAAATAAATCCTTATCTAATTTCTATGAATCTGTTTCAGCAAAATATAATGAGATAAAGCGGTTGAGGTATGCTTAAGAAGTTGAGTTCAATGTTTTTTGGCATTGAGTTTAGCAATAAATTAGACTACAAGAACTTCAGCCAGAGAAATAACCACAATAAAGTAATGTTTAATTCTGCATTATACATAGATATGGAAAGGATAACACACCACTTTTATTTCTTTCGATTTGTCATCCATTGCGCCATGTTTCCAAGATCTCCATATTCATAAGTTTATTAGGGTTTGTTTTTTACTTTTTATAAAAGTATTGTTCACACAAAACCAAATCAAAGCCACTAATCTCAAAATTTCAAACTTTGTACATTTTAGTCTGAATCTTAAGAAAAATTCTGGGTATCCAGTGTTGTAGCCTATTCAATTTTTGACAATTTTTGTTTGTTGACGGTGTTGCCAAAATTAAACAGAGGGGGAAAGTTCCATTAATTCTAATAAATAACAAATATACACCTTTGACAGATCTGTTTTGCAAAATAGTTCATTACAAAATTTCAAGGATATTTAAGGGTAAATTCTTCAAAGGAAGTTATCGTAAAAATTGATCAGATAGGAGATATTTCTTCCTGCAGGATATTTTTGGCAGATCATGCATGACTACTGTTAAACTAAATACGTATTTTTTTAAGTATTCAAATGGCGAACGCTATCGCGACATTATAATAAAACTCCAAGACGACGCTACTCCCGTGAAACAATGGATTTACCGCGTCGTCGTTCCGTGATCAATTTATTTCTCGTCTTGGACCAGTGGATTGACCATCAAGATCGTGTGATATCACACATTTGGACTTTTATTTTTGGTGATAAACCAGCTTTGATTGTGGCATTCGAAACCAATGTTACTAAAGTTATTCGCGAGATATTGACCGCAGTCTTCCAGGGAGTCATTCAAAATTGGTGTTTACGGATGGCCGAATTACGGCGCAGTTGCGGCCAACATTTGAAAGGTATTATATCGTATAGAGGTATAAATATCACGAAATATTCCATTCAAAAATAATAAAGATTGGCACTCAGTTTGAATTTTATTTTTATTTCAATTTAAAATGCGATATCTCTAAATTTATCACATTTTACAATACTATCCTGGCAAAAAGTGAACAAGAATTTTTAGTAATAGTTTAGCTCTCTACATCCTCTTTTGTTTGATAATTTAGTCCTCTCAAACATTAAAGTCCTTTAAATAGTTAAATCATTGAGCAAATGGAAACCTGAGTATGCAGCACTACTACATAAAATATAAAATGTTAGGTGTATAGGAACTTTTTCCTGGAAATATTTCACTGTCGCACGATGCTATATGCAAAACAAACATCGTGATTCAAAAAAAGTATCAGGAATCAACGCCACTTTAAACTTGCTCAATATAGTAATGAAATTGAATGGACTACTAAAAATGGAGAAATTTTGATAACAATTTTTTGAATTATCTTAAATTGTATACAAACGAATTTTCTAAGAAAAATCTGATTTCGTGGATTTTTATAGAAAGTGTTAATTCAAATTAAGTATACCTTCTACTCAAATATGAACGAGACGTTATCAATAAAACGGTCCGCGGTTGACATATGGCAAAAATAAATTTTTTGTTATTTGGTAGGACTGTTATAAGCTTACATGGCAAATTTCAGCGAGATATGTTACATAGTTTGTTTTCTGTGCTACTGTAAACAAGTCAAGCTCGAGTGTGTTCATCGAATTCTCTTTTATGACTTCAATTGTCTCAAAATGTTTTCCACGGAGCGGCAACTTGAGCTTGGGAAACAGGAAAAAGTCACATGGAGCCATATCAGGCGAATACGGTGCGTGTGGAACGATATTAACATGCCAAAATTAAAGTAAATGGTTCTGACATCCCCCTAAATAATGCAGCAAACTATTATATTATATTTCGGTATGCAATTGGACGCAAAACTTACATGGAAGCAAAACATAAAAAAGGAAAAAGCACTTATGAACTTCAAGTTGAAACAACTATATTGGTCATTAAATAAAAATTCGAAATTATCAATAAACAACAAAGCGTTTATATAGGGTCCGCCATATAACTTTACGAAATTAAAAATGCTATAAAAAAGAAACTACTCAATATTTTTCCAAAGTTTTTTTCATTTTGAAGTACAATCTTTCCGGTTAATGATGGATCACAACTTCATTCATATGGCTGCCTCGGCTAGCCATGCACCATCCCATACGATCGGTCCAATTTTTCAACACATTTTCGATTGTATGCGGCTGTATTTCAGCTATGACATCGCGTATGTTGGTCTTCAGTGCATCAATTGTTGCTGGTTTGTTGGCATACGGGTGTACGCACGGTTTTTGGTCGGTCACGCGTTGGTTTGTCAATACTCTTACTCTTACTTTTTTCGCAAAGTAACGGACATGCGCTTCATTCGGTGCTTTTCTTCTTCCCATTGCCGTACGTAATTTTCGTACACATTCTGCAACATTACCATGATTTTCAAAGTAATGTCGCAATATTTCCCAGCGTTCTTTGAGCGTATACACAACCATTTTCGTTCAGCGGAAGAATAAAACTAATTTTCTGTCAAATCAGATGACAGCTAAGTGTTACCATTCTTCAAATAATACCTAGTTCAAATCCGTAACGATAGATGGCGGGCCCTATATATGATACAATAATAAAACCAATATGAGCATATGGACTACAACTGTGAGGTACAGCAAAAAGACGAACCTAAACATTGTTCAAAGGCAACAATTAAAAATGCTGCCATTAATAGTAAATGCATCTTGGTATATCACTTATAACGACATTCACCCAGATTTCATGGTCCCAACTGTTGCACAACAAGTAAAGACAACAACAAGAAGGCATTACTCCCTAAAAATGAAGTTAATTCACTCCCAATAAAAGAAAAGACATCAGAAAGGAGGCTACAAAGAAATCGGCCCATCGATATACCATATATAGTATGCCATGTTCATATATAGTATGCTGTTTAGTATAAAATGTTAGAGCGATAATGGTCACCTAACAAAACTCAACCCTTTATCACTAATAAGAAGTATGAAAATCTTAGTTTTAAGATAAATATATAAGTCCGTCATTGATATGAGGTTATATTACGTTTTTCTAATGAAATTAGTTTTATTTATTCAAGTAAATATTAAAACAAAAAAAATTAATTTTCATTCGAAATGGTTACCAATTGCTTTTACACAAGCCTTCACACAACTCGGCCATTCAGCTGTTACAGCATGCACGGTTTCCATGGATTTGACGTCACTTCTCGAACCAACGATTGTTTGTGACTCTCCGAATTTCAGTCAAGTCTTCGACAGGCTATGCTCTCCGTCTGGACTTCCAGATGGCCAATCTTCTGCGGCTATGGTTTTTTAGCCACTGTTGGGTGATTTTTGCCTTATGGGCTGCGTTGGAATCTTGCTGGAAGATCCAACTGTCTGGATTGAAAAGAATACTGCTCACCACGCCTTCTAAGATTACCTCCTGGTACACTTTTGCCACGGTTTTAACCCCTTTTTCGAAGAAATAAAGAGATGTTACGCCTTTACCAGAACACTCCCCATCAAACCATTACAGAGGCTGGGTGGTGGCCACGCTGAATTCTTTGTGTTCTAGAAGTTTTAGCATAGGTTTTTGCTATTTTGCTTTTTGTAATGGAAAACTTCTTAAATAGTGAAAGTTTTCTCATCTCTGAAAAGAATATTTTCATGGCCGTTGACCGCGTACCACCGAAGAAGCTGCTTGCATCTGTCGAGTCTAATTTTCTTCAAGCGTGTTGTCCAAAGATGCCCAGTTGAGCGGCAAAAGGCTTTCATGTATAAAACATCTTTAATTAGTCTTGGCATGGATCTGGTCGATACATTCACTTTCCTGGACATGGGTTTTTGCTTTCTAAAGGGATTTCTACGAATTTTTTCTCAAACGGCTTTTATGGCTGCACTGGTTCGAACCACGCGAGGACGACCACTTCCTTTACAAAGACTATCAAAATATTAAGTTTTTTCAGTAGCTTGTAAATCTCATTTGCACTTTTACCCCACTTATGTAAACCAATCACTTCCTTAGCTCCCCTCTCCATTGTTAACAAGCAAAATTTGCCACGAAACTGAGCATAATTTATGAGTTGACAATACATTCGAATAAACGCATAAATAACGCAACTGTTTTCTTTGTATTTGTTCTCGTCGTATGCATTGTACAACTTGTCACAGAATCTATGGGAAGACTAAGTACAGGGTGGCTGATGAAAGCCGCTACCAAAAAAAAATTGAATAACTTTTTTTCTTTTTAAGTTATCTGTTCCATTTTTGTTTTAATTTGCAGATTGATCTTTAAAATTTATTAAAATGGATAACTGGGACACGCAAACAAGAATTTGGATAGTCCGCCGCTATCACGCACTGGAGTCCGTAGTTTTGGTACAGAGAGAGTACAGGCGGTTGTTTGGCGGCAATCCCCAGAGCAGATGGACCATAATGAGACTGGTGAATAATTTTGCTGAGCAAGGAACAGTCGCAAGAAGGCCTTATCATCGAAACCCACCAGTTCGGACGGAGGAAACGATCGCTGCTGTAGCTGCAGCTATACAAAGCAATCCAAGGGTTTCAACAAGAAGCTTATCTGCTCAACTTGGTGTCAGCCGACAGTCTTTGCAAACAATAATGCACAAAGATTTAGACTTATTTCCCTACAAAATTCAAATGGTTAACAAACTGAATGCAGCAGACTTGCCGATTCGCTTGGAATTTTGACAGAAGATCCTGCAAATGGTGGAAGAAGACCAAAACATGTTAAACTGCCTTTTCATGTCTGATGAGGCCCATTTCGATTTAAACGGCAATGTGAACAAACAAAATTGTCGAATATGGAGTACTTCTAACCCACAGATACTCCACGAGACGGAATTGCATCCTCTTCGCGTGACAGTGTGGTGTGCGGTTTCTTCACGCTGTATTGTCGGGCCTTATTTTTTTGAAGAAAATGGTCACACCGTTACGGTTACTGGAGACCGTTATTTGAAAATGCTGAAAGAATTTTTCTATCCAGAACTACGCCGAAAGAGAATTCCTTTCAACTCTGTGTGGTTTCAACAAGATGGGGCAACGTCTCACATAGCCCAGACTGTTATGACAGAGTTGCGACGAAAATTTCCCAATAAACTGATTTCAAGAAACTCCGAATTTCGTTGGCCCCCCAGGTCGCCTGACCTTACTGCACCTGACTTTTTCTTGTGGGGTTTATGTAAACAAGAAGTTTATAAAACAAAGCCAACAAATTTGGATGAACTAAAACAATCCATTCGGGCAACAATTGCGGCTATTCCTGTCGCAACTCTCAAAGCAGCAATGAACAACTTTTTACTAAGATGCCGCACTTCTGTCAACGAGCATGGGGGGCATTTAAATTCAATTATTTTTAAAACTAGTTAAGCTACATTTAATAAAATTTAATGACCTTCAACTTGAAAAAAAAATAAATGAATTCCATACACTAAAAAAAAAGTTATTTGAGTTTCTTAATGTAGCAAAATTCATCAGCCACCCTGTATATAAATTCCGTTTGATAATCTAAATGAAACGCGTAGAAAACAAAGGTGCCCTTACTTTTTCCGACCTTTTCTATTCGCCAAATTTAGCATAGACGATATTTTAATTTAAAATAAAATTTCAAATTCAGATTGAACGGTATTTTAGTGCTTTCGAAAACTATTCCCAGTAAATGCAGGCATTTTTCGTCACTTCCACGCTTGCCAACAAAAAAAAAGCACTGAATATGTAGATAAGCAATGTACCCGAAAAAATGTTGAACCAAATATTGAACTATTGTCAGCACAAAAAAAAATATGGAAAAAGTTAGCAAAATAACACAGAAAATTCAAAATAAAAGCACAGACATTATGTAGCAACACTGTAATGGCAACAACTACATTCGGATATACATGAATGTATTTGTATTTGTGTTTGTACTTGTATTTGTCAATTGTCCAGTTGGTGTTTGAAAATAAATACCTGAGAGACCAGCATAGGATTCCGTGGCCAATTGTAGCAACTGCCATTTTACGCTGCAAACCAACAAATGTTAGTAGTACACGTGCAACATTTATCCTCTGCAGCACACTTTCCCTGAGCTCTACACACATCTTTCGGGCACATATAAGATTTGTTTTGATTCTATGCAGTGTAAATCCAATATTCTGGTTGCTGAGCTAGTTCGAATACCAGAAAAATAGCTAGCAGTAATACTATAATATTTAGTTCCAGAGTGACTCGAATTGCACCAGTTACTAGATAGCCAATTAGAGCTATATGCAATACTAAATAAAAATAACAAATTTGAAGTCAAAATGTTTTTGTATTATATTAAAATATTATTATTTTATATTACAATATTATTAGTTCATAATAAAATATTTTTTAAACTTTCTATTATGAATTTTTATTTACTTTTTTACCTCACCCAAAACGAGTGATTTTCGTAGAATTGGACTAGAATTTGTTTGTATGTATTTTAATTAACGGCCGCCATAGCCAAATGGTTAGTGCGTGACTATCATTCGGTAGTGCCCTGATAGTGGCCACGGAGCACCAATGGTAGGAAAAGTCGTTTCTAATAACAGTCGCCCCTCGCCTGGCAATAACAAACACATGCATGTATTTCTGCCATGAAAAAGCGCCCTATGAAATCTATCTGCCGTTCGGAGATGGCATACAACTGTAAGTCACTCCATTTGTGAAAAACACAAATCGGAGAAGAAGCTCAGCAATTGGTTTGAAACTGTTTAATGGTCCATCTTTAGCTCCTGGGCTATGCTACGAATACTAACATGCCGATCAAATTCGATAATTTCTATGATTTTATCGACATTTTCTTTAACATGAAAAATGCGACGAAACCAAATTGCACGTAATTATCTGTTACAGCATCGGTACCATAAACACCTTTCATAATTTCAGTGGCCTCGCTTGCATGTTCGCCTTTTTCAAATAAAAACTGCAAATTGTACCGAATTTTCCCTTTGTTAACGTGCATTGTTAACACCCTGTAACTCATAACTGAATGGAACAAAAATAAGCAGCTAAAGAAGTGTTTTAGTGCCAAATATTACATTGACAACGAGCATAACCATAAAATTGTTTGAACGATACTTTACGAGATATCGATCACTACAACCAACTATCGAGAAAATAGTGGATTTCTTTTTTCCCAAACTAATATATTAAACATATTAAGCCTCTGTTTTTTGCCAAGTGTTAGCAAGTGATGAATAGATGATTCAACTGCTATAAAATCGTTGCCACTTCTTGTTTGTTGAAAACTCCTATCCACCATTAACTGATTACGCTACTGGAGCTGGCTGAATGACCGTCTAAAATCTACTTATTTCAGAAGTGAGATTGCAGAATTTTAAATGTTCTACTTTACAATTTATGAAATGATCCAGTTTTAAATGTCTAATATGTTGATGCTACTGAACATGTTCAGCCCAGAAGGAGCACCTTTGACAGGCCAAGTTTTTGAGTCTGTAAGAATCTTAACAATGATGGTGTTTAAGAGGGTTACGCTATTATTTCACTCCTCTCTAAGAATGCAATTCTCAAAGATTTTCGCTTTTTGTTTATTTTTTCATTGATTTAAGCACTTTGCTTGCACTTCTCAACAGGCTTAAGAATTAGATTATCATTCTAATTATCCTCCCCTTTTAAAAGCAAGACTCTTTTAAGTGTCCTTGAGCCGCAAGGCATATCGCGTCACTTACAACTTCTCGATGATGGAAAGGCGGAGAGGATTGTCAATAGTATTAATTAACTAAATTCAGAAGTTGTGGCCAACATTACGCCGTTAATCGGCTCTCAGCGTATTTGAAAGGAGCTGATTTGCTGACACCCTTTGTTATGTGACGGCGATTTGCTTACAACAAAACTCTTGGCAGTACACATGCAAATTTTTCGTCAAATGAATCGAGTAGAGAGATAAAGAGCAGAGAAATTGTGAATAAAAGAGTAGTAGAAGAGGTGAGTATTTCGGTTACCTGCCTGATATTATATTGTAATTTGTAAAGAAATATTTTACAAACTTTCGTTTATCTAGTTTTAACTACTTTTTCAATTCATCCACATCTGCTGATATCCGCCACAAATTTCATCGTCATCATTACTTGATCTACATTGCAGAGCATAGGCCCAAAGTAAAATTTTTTCGCTCTGTATAAATTAGGGTTCGGCCAAGTTAAGGGCCACGGTTCTAAATTCCTATTCTATGCAGTGGCGCCAATACCTCCAGGTCGGCATCTTGTTCGCAATCCTTGAGGATTCCACTCTGCTGATTTCAGTGCACATTTTCCGCAATGTCTAGCCAATCCACCTCCATTTGCGTTCCCTGGTTTCCTTTGCTATAGGTTTTTGATAGCACCACCTATACAATTCAGGGTTTGATAACGAATTGTCTGGCCCCTAAATACGTCGAATGTGCCTTAGACAGCGGTTCGAAAATACATCAAATTTTTGTTCAATTTTGCGCAGAGACACTATGTTTCACAGGCATGAAGAAGAGCTGCCTATATTCCACTCCAATATTGAAGAATGTATCGTTTGCACTGCCAAATGTTTCGTTTTCTTAGCATTGACCTTAAGTCCAGCAGCACTTGAGTGTTTCACAGGGTAGTTCAACTTGCTCTGTGTATCCGATTTGCCTTGAGAGACTAGTTCGATGACATCGGCATTTTGGACTAGAGTTTTTTGTATCTATTATGGACGAATTCTTTAACCACTTTGAGACTGATACATGGGCTGACTAATTCGTTAAATAATATGATGCTTAACCTTAAGCTGACAACTGGCATTCGTAGGACATCGCCATTTTAAGAATATCATTTATAGAATTGAAATTATACATAGGAGACGAGCTTCTTCAGCTTCGAGGCAAATTGATTGTAAAGTAGTTCAGAACTTGTTTCCTTGACTGCCGGGTTATAGTGAAGGTCAAATGCCTCAGTTGATTGGGTTAGCTGGTTTTTGCATCTGCTGTTGTATTTGCAAATATGCTAGATTCTATCGCAAGCTGCAGCAAGAACGTACGCTTTTCCATAACACTGAACAGTAATTAACTGCAGCAAATTGAGTGAGCCAATGTTGGCGATTGGTAACAAGCAGTTACCTGTCCAGTTATTGAGATCAAATGTTGCTTACTGAGTTGAAGCATCTATGAAGTGCCGTAAATTGTGATGAACTGACAGCTCTCGTATTGGCAGATGTAATCGATTATCGGTGCATGCGTATGAAGGAATGATGTTAACTAGTTTTTCTGTTTGCAGCAAATTGATTTATTGTAGTAAATAAAAAGATATTTCCAGTTTGTTTGCAAAATTCAGTCAGATGGTAAGAATCCCTGGATAAACGAATAAAGAAACACGTCAAAATAATTCATTATTCAAGACGGCGCAAAACGAATCATCAAATTTTGTGTTTGAATACATTTTTTTACTAAATAAAAAAAAATGATTTTGTGTGATGCACATTTTAATTTTGCTCTTTACGCGCTCCATTGCTTGTCTGGTTGTATACTGCAGTTGTCTACGTGTTCATAAGTGTGATAAATATGATTAACATACGACGAAATTTGAAAAAAATATAAATCTTCTAGGAGAGTCATTAATTTAACGTCACCTTGCATAAGAAAAAATTAGTTCCGGTATTAGCTTTTCTTGGCGGTAGGCCATTAATTAGTTTATTTTTAAATAGGATTACATTTTTGGTGATACGTTTTATTTAATGTTCGAAAAAAGTGGCACATTACTAAATATAGAAAATTACTTTTAAGTTGGTGATAAAACTGCAAATTTTAAAAATAAATTTCTGCAAAAGTAGTGATTCAACTGTACAACACAAGGATGAAGGTGAGTTTCGATTCGCTCAACCGACATTATTGCTGTTGTTGTCAGTTGTATTCGCACAAACCTGAAAACATTCGCGTGTGTCAGCAACTCAATATAAATAGAAAGTGCCTCGACTTTGGTTTATTCACTTATAACGTTTAGGTTACTCAGTTGAATCGAACGCAACTGACCATCCGCTACAAAATCGTTTTACTGTATGTGTCTTGGAGCAGCTGCAAAATGACGTTGATATGCATAGCTCAGAAATCGTATTGTGGCTTTGTAACTCGGTGACTGCATTGACAAGCACTGATGACGTGTTTGGGGATTGATACGTCAATACATACTGAGCGTTCAGCAAACATGTAATTAATTGTTTTATTGATATTAGTTGCCTTCACTGAGCTGAAATATTATGCCAATCCTGAACCGATTAAGGCAATCCAACAAATACTATTCGTCCTATTTCTGAAGTAGGAACTGGGAACATCCTTGTTAGAAATTTGTATAAAGTTATATTCCACAATATCTGACTCTTCCACTAAACAAGGAATTGAGATTTTGAAAGGTTACAGCATTTTTAAAACAAAACCAGTTGGCTCGACTTTCAAGGGATTAAATTGGCTTGAAGACAAAGGCAAAAACTATTTTTTTATTTTTTAATGAAACTCTCAGCAGCAGCCACCACTACTAATTAATACATATATTTATTCCGACCTAAGCGATGACTCATCATTTAGTAGTAGCATTAATTTATTATGAAAAAATATCGATTTTTTATTTGATTCATTAAAAATTATGCAGAAAATTTGAAAAAAAATTTTTGAACTTAACAAAAATGTGTGTCTTGCTATGCGTATTGGAAGATTCTTATCTATTGGATGAGTTGCTCATAAGTTACAACTTCTAATACGAGTACACCAGGCGTTCTTGAAAAAACATAATGTGCTAAATTCGTTTGAAAAATTTCGTAAAATAGTAGGCCATTTCCATAGAAGTGAATCATCTAGTAGATGTTTGAAATTCTATAAGAAATATTACATATGCCAAAGCATAAATGAATGCAAAATCTTCCAACTTCACCTCGATGGAAAGGCTCGTAGAGTAAGAATTAGCTACTATTTTCTGTTCAGCGTTGCACTACAAATACACTGGCCGCCTGTGACGCTACATTTGATATTTTCTCTGATGATATCTATATCTATTGTACCTGAAGGAAACTTATAAGCTCAGATGAGTGCAGTAGTAGCCGATTTGAAGGGTAAAATGTTAACATCATTGCATCGTAGCTTTGGTAATTTAAAAAGTTCAGGATATATGGTTACTACTTTACTCGATCCAAGATTCAATGGAAAATATTTTACTTCTTGCAAATTGGAAATATGTAAAGAAATTGTTTGAAATTTTTCGTAAAAACAGTGCTCTTAGCGAAGGAAAACTACTCTTGTATAAGAATTGAAAAGGAGTCGTTTCGACCAACCACTTCCTCTTCGTGGTGTCAATATTTCCTATATTAGCATTTTCTCGATTTTTTAATTTCAAAAAAATTGCGAAAAAGTATTTAACTATCACACCGAGGAGTGTGGTTAGAGAGCAATTACTTCTCTAGCGAGTGCGTTAGCCGTTTACACCTACAGGTAATGAACTCTTTTGGGACAAAATGCAGACAAGCTTTTTTTCTAGGCATATAATATAAAGCTTTTATAATTTTGAGTACTAGTGTTAAAATATTATTCACATTTACTAACGCCAGGACTGTAATTTTTTTATTTTTTGTCTTTATTTACAACTTAGTTTGTAAGGATTTTTGCTTTTGAAAAATACTTATAACAACAATTTGCTATGAAATAAAAATTTAAAGGCTTGAGTCTTGTATTTTATTTTTGAAACTTCAAATTTAATATCAATGTTCGACCTCGGCTTTCATTTCGGCCAAAGTTCCAGCTTCGGTCGGATACTAGTATTTACTGACGAAAAGAATTTTTTTTATTTTATATGAATGCGCTATGAGTTATTCTGATAACGCTAGATGCGCTTTATTCTGGCAAACTGCAGAAATCTTAAAATGTTGGAATGAAATATTTAAGGAATACATTTTTTTGATTTGTTTAAGAGTTTGAATGAAATATTGAAATATCCCTTGGTGAACAAGTTCGTAGCGGTTTTACCGAAGACGTTTATTTAAACACAAAATAATAATTATATCAATAAATTAATCAATTACATATATCCGCCCTTGCTGTTTACAACCTCTTCCCACTTCTCGACCAATTTGTTGATGCCATTCCGCCAAAAATCGACTGGTCTGGTGTCAAAGAAGTTGTTGAGTCAGTTTTTAAGGACCTTTTTGTTATCGAAGGTAACGCCCTTCATATAGTTTGACGAAAGCGGAAAAGGTCGGTGCAAGGTCCAGAAAATACAGCGGATGCTGAAGGACCTCCTATTCGAGCTCTTGGAGTGCGGTTTTGACGACTTATGCAACATGCAACCTGGAGTTATCGTGAAGAAATATGGTTTGACTATATCGATCAGATATTTTCAGTCGACTAGCCTCCTTCACGCGGTGTGGCTGGGCAATGTACAGCTCCTTGTTGACCGTGGAATATTTTTCGAGTATTTCCCAGTGCACCATGCCCTCCCAGTCCTACTAAACACATATCATGATCTTCTTTGAATGAAGATCTGGCTTGACTGTCGGCTTTGGTGCATCTTCTGGAGCCACCCACTCCTTTATTTGCCTAACATTGATGTTAAGGCAACATTTCTCATCTCTCGGTACAAAAAGCGTTGTTTATGACCACGTATTGCTCTATGGCGAGCGAGATGCTAAGAAGCAATTTGAGGCGATTTTTTTGTTTTTTTTTTCGTTGAGCTCGTGATGCGCCCAGGCTCCTAATTTTTCGGTAAATCCCATTAAATGGAGGTGATCGAAAATCGTTTTATGCTCACACTTCGATTTTTCCATCAATTCACAACTGATTTGGCAACCGTTCTCCTTCAAAGGCCTCAAAGGCCTTCCACTGCAGGGCATGTCATCGACGTCAAAGTCGCCGTTTTATTTCCGTCAGTAGAGCAGGTATAGGAAATGTTGATTTTTGCCTCCTGGGTATTCCATTTCTAAGCCTCAAAACTAATAAAAAAAAATACCAGTCTAACGGTTAGACGCGATAGAAGAGAAACCTTCCGTAAAACAAACTGAGAGAGAATGAGACGAAAGCAGCATTAGGAGCGGGATAATTATAGGTTCATTATAATATAGCTATAAAGTTCATATTTTATTTTCTTCATTTTATTATTATTCATCCTCAATGTTTTCAATTTCAACAAATGATACGAGTGGCTTATGATAGCTAAAATATGATATAAATGCTTTGGTTTCGATGTTGTCAACATATCTTTGAAATACCGCGTGAATTGTTATTTTTGATCGTGTTGTCGATTCAGTGCGATTGTTACACATTTTTAAATTGAATGTTGTATTGAGAAAGTCAATTAAAGGAACCACTGTGTCCAATGCAAAATTTACGTTAAAATCGCCATTTAAAATCATTGGAACTTTATCGTAATCTTTTCTAACTATCCGCGATACTTCTGGTGTATACTTTATTAAATTTTCGTGAATGAATGCCGTGATGTTATTTATTGATTGATTCGGTGAAATATAAATTGCCACAATTAAAACTGTTTTTCCATTGCTCAATCTGGTTTCGCATGCACATATTTCTCCCACTTTAGAGAGCTGAGAGCTAGTTGCTGTGTATTCAGATCTGTCTGTGGAGTTACAATACGAGCACCGTCATTTTGATTGTGGTATATTGCAACACCGCCTGCAATTGCGGTAAATATTTAAAAATGAAAATATTGACGAATATAAAAATACGGACGCAATACAGCACACGCGGTTGCTATTATGAGCATCGTAACGCGTATATTACACAGACGTACTAACATACACACAAACATTCGTAGGACGCTTGGTCTAAGCAAGTATTAGGTAGTGTAGTATAGGTATACATAATGCCTTCTCGCTCACCGTGGCTCCGTAATACGCAGGCGCGCACACATACGTACTAGTATGCATACAAACATACATACGTATGACACTTGAACTAAACACCAAAGCAAGTAATAGGCAGTGCAGTATACATACTACAATACTCCCTATACTAGCGTGGCTCAGCAGTACGCAGCCACACACATATACGTATATCAACATATAACGCTTCGTAGCTAAGAGTGTCGCTTTTTCGTTTCATCGAGTCTCAAATCACTCCCAACGATTCTAAAGAAGTTTTCACTTCAGAAATTAAATAACTCAGAAATACAATTAACATAGTTTTGTAGAGCAGAAAGAGTTCTATCTAATGAATGCTTACCCTTTGCTAAACAGCAAGCACATATGTAGTTGTAAAATAAAAGAAAATATAAAAATGCTGCGAACTTATTCCCCAACTCAATAACTATTTTTAATTTAGTTTCATTTATTATATTAGAAAAAATTGGAAAACATATGTTTTTTAACCTTTGAAGAAAAAGTAAGCCTTTAAAAGTTGATACTTTTTTTAAGTATTAATGCATTAGTGCTACACAGCAGTGGTCACACCAAAACTTCTCTATGGTACTCTGGTGTGGTGGACCATGATTACAAAATCTTCATACTTTGCGCCTTTGACAAAGGTTCAGGTTACGGGAGCGCTAAGAACGACTTCAATAGCGGCCTTAGAACAAAGACTTGACCTACCACAGATACATCTTTTTGCAGAAAACCTTGGAGCAAAATTTGTAGGGAGACTAAAAGCCCTAAACGAACTATCATAGATTCTCTATGGACATGGTTCAACAAACCGTATAGCCAATATGGACTGCAGTGCATTCCAGCCTGAGGCTTTCGCAGTTGGAAATGCAGCAGATCTAGCTTATGAAACTACTGGGACCAACTCCAAAGCTTACTTTTTCATAGATATTCATGCAACCATTAAAGCAATTACATCGTTTAGTATAACCTCTAAGACGGTACTTCAGGGTAGGAAGGTAGTAGAAAGGTTGGCAGCAAACTGTGAACTACATTTATATTGGGCTTCGGGCCATAAGGGCATTGAAAAGAACGAGATAGTAGACGATATAGCGAAAAACGGGGTCCCTCTATCCTCAAAATTTGTCAACGAAGTGCCAAAGTCAACAACGAACTATATAAAGAACTAGACGAAAACATGATCTTATGAAAAATTCAGAACAAGAAGGGGAGTCTGTTCACTTGCAGGAATGCAAAGATCATGTGTATACATAGCCGTATTCGATGTATACTATCACTAACACGAAGGTATTCCAGAATTATGATAGGCGTGCAGACGGGACATAGCCCACCATCAGCGTATGCGTTTAAGATAGGAATCTCGGACAGCGAGGAATGCAGGAAATGTACGGAGCAGGACTCAAGGCAAACTATAGAGCATCTTCTTTGCGGATGTCCTGGGTTATTCAAACCATGCTTGAATAATCAGGTTTCACCACTGTTCGGCACAGTTCGATAGATTTGAAGGAATTGAATTTGCATTAGAAATAGACAGCATGCGAATAGGTCTGCAAGTCAACCAATTCAACCTAATCTTACCTAAAACCATTAATGCTCTGCAAATCCGCTGGTATTCGATATAATTGTACTAAAATGAATTAACTTATAGCTAAAACTTTTTTTAACCGTTATACCTTCGTCTGCCAATTTTATGTGTACTGCAGAATTTTCAAAATTTTACGAATTGATTTTCTATCTGTAGCTGCACTTTCTCTATCTAAGTGCAACGCCTGATTTCTGCCTCATTGTATGCATAACTGATCGATATTCGTACTATCATTTCACCCTTTCATCGCCTCCTTCATAAATGAATTTACAAACGCCCCGAATATAAATCGCACCAAACTGTATACTTCATCGCTCTTTGGGTAACACTTAAAATTCGCGCATCCCAAATTCTCGTTTCCCAAATGCGAATCGCTGTGGGAAAGCATAATTAAATAGGTTTGTAATAATATTCGAACAGCAGCACACAGCGATTTCTACCTCCTACATGCATACCCATATACCTACACACATACGCGTAGATGCACGGCTTTTTGCATATGTCATTGCCGCACTAAAACGACGTCCATAAAATTGTTACTTTATTTGAATGCGTGCAGGGGCAACCAACTTGTCACTTATGCATGCAAGCAACTTCCATCATGCATTAAAATGTTGCTTCTCCTGTCACTTCCGAGCTACGTTTTGTTGCAGGTTGCTACATTGTTGGAAATGGTTGATTCCTTGTTGTTGCTATTTTTGTTGCCCCCGCGATCTCACGCTTAGTTAAACTTTAAAACTTTGCGGCGCCCATAGAAACACGTATCTACGCGAGATTTTACGCAACGCTGAACGCATATGCAATCCAGATAGATATGTTGCTCGCACCTTATGGAGCGCCACCTTATTTTATGTGCTGGTTGTGTACCACATTTGTATATATCATTCAAGCGAAGTGCAAATTTTACTGCTAAATTTACGAGTATTAATGGAACTAAGTGAAGGTTGCATGCTCTTTCCGAACATTTCTTAGATCATCTGCCACATTATACCTACATATCGCACCCTAAATACAAAAGGGGCACAACTCAAAATTTTCCACACTCGAGCTTGACTTGTTTACAGTAGCACAGAAAACAAACTATGTGACATATCACGCTGAAATTTGCCATGTAAGCTTATAACAGTCCTACCAAAAAACAAAAAAAATTATTTTTGCCATATGTCATCCGCGGACCGTTTTATTGATAACGTCTCGTTCATATTTGAGCAGAAGTACATTTTGAGTTGTGACCCTTTTGTATTTAGGGTGCGATATGTATGCACACACATAATTATATTGGCGTGAATGTTGATATGGTCATCAATATATTCATCCCTGCAGGGAAAAGTTTAACTAGTTCGATTTTGGCAATTTTAAACCATTTCTCTGCCCCCAGACTTTCACCGTACGAAAGCAGGAATGTAAATAATACTTCGTAAATAAAACCGTCTCACACATTTATTCATCGCACAGGACGGCCCAGTAAGTGATTGGTGCGAGTTGCGGTGATGTAGAAGATGAAGTGGTGCTTTCGCATACGAAGAAAATAATTTATTGTGTCACATTAGAATTCTTACTAATTATAAACTAAAATGCAATAACTTAAATTAAACTTAAGCATCAACTTAACTAAATCTGTTTGGTCTCACCCAAAGTATAGCACTTAAAACCTCCTGGCTGGTACGACAATGCCTATCTATCGGCTATCAGCAGCGGGAGTTACATTCTGCTGAAATTCAAAACTGAAATTTGAATTGGTCGAGCCAAGGAGCACCAAGAGATTTGGTGGCTCCTAAAACACTCAGGCTAAAAGTCCATTGTATTTAGAGCTCTGAAAAGAGACTAGATAGTCAAGCTCTGCTGTAGTTCTAAGCCAACATAGCAACATTTCAACAAAAGAGCGCTGTTGTGCAACATAGTTCAATGTAAAACCACTGCTACTTCCCATTTATTTCCATTTCCATTCGAGCAATTAGCGAATACAAACACAGTGAGACTAAACGAATTTTCCACTGTACCCAGCTATATCTCGTAAAGAAAAACTTGTTGAGAACTTAATGAAAAGCAATGGAAATTAGTTTAATGTTTCTTTATTAATGTATTTTCTTTTTTCTCTAAGTTCAAACAAAGTCCAACTATTTTGCATACGTCGAAAAGCAAAGACAAAATCAACAGCACTGAAACAAGAATTCGTTGCACTAGTACATGCATTCCTTACATGATAAGGGCAGTGTCTAATGCCCCTCCCACATACACTTAAACATTGTCGCTCACTTATTTACAGCTCGTTCTCAGCAACGCCCGGCCCCTTCGATGTTCATTAGGGGCCAACAGCACAGCATTTGTTCCAGTTTCCAAGGGCGGCAACTTTACTGATAAATTTCTCCAAGCTAAAGTGCATTAGTTTTAAATATTGTTGTAGTTGCTTTGCCATACATGGGCTGCCGTGATTTCGTTTTTATGCCGAGCACGCACACATCCTCTTCACACGCACAAAAACAAATTCATAACAAAGAGCAAACAATCATAACAATAAAACGCAAACTTCCAATATGCCTACTTTAGAACAGACACACACACAAATATATATATATATTATATATATATGTTTATGTGTATGAGTATGCGAATTTGTCTGCAACTAGGGTTTTTTCACTCTTTGCTCTCGTGGCTATTATGTTATTTTATCATTGTTGTTTGTTCTGACGGTCTGCTGGCCAAGTGTTGTGCTGAACCCGGTGGGTAAGCCTTCATAGGGTTTAGTTCTGCATTGAATTACTTTTTATTATGATGGGAAAATGATTGAATTTCTATATCTGTTTTGAATGGTCTTCCGTAATTGCGTGTATTTGTATATGTAGGTTATTCACAAGCAAAAACACCAATGCTATGAAAGCTTTTTATGATTTGAGCTATTTCATGGCTATTCGAACTGTTTGAAAATACTATCATAGCAGACAATTGATTTCAATTTATGGTCATTGGATTAGCAAGCAGCCCCATATGATTTGGCATTGAACAAGAAAAGTTGAATAAACGATGCTGAAGTCATTGTGGACAAATGTATGAATATGTGCTGCCATGGCATAGCCTTTTCTTACTCTTCCCATGCTGCTTTTGTGGGCACTTTAAAGAATTAAAGTAACAGTAGAAAAGTTTAAACCATATTTCATGCATATATTTCCTGAAAGAAGCATACAATTTTGTACGTACAAAATGTTTTGTATTTAAATCAATGTTTGTCTGTAGTACGGAAAAAGCAATTTAAAGGAATTTGAATTCTGCAAAATTATTTACTCCACCATTACAAGTGGCCAGTGCATGAATAGAGTACTTTTGTATAAAATCGGTATTTCAATTAACTAAGAGCAGTCTTACGATGCTACCTGAATACACTTTGCTTAATAAAAAAAATGAATCAGTTAAAAAACAAGAATATTTCTTGTGGAATCCTTGCATTAGTATTTTGTACCATTTTTACCTTTTAAAACTTGTTACCCTTAAAGTTGCAACTTTAAATATTTTGGCAAATTCAAGTATACAAACAATGTAAAGCAAAAATTGAAAAGTAAACAACTTTAAGTACCTTCTCATAAAAATTGAATTTCTTCATTTATCTTCTTGATTGATATGAGCGATAAGTTTTCCCAATTTCTATATTTTTATAATGAAGCTTTTACTAACCGTTGTAAAGCGCCAGAAGCCTTCCACTTTAAATCTTAGTTTCTTTTCAACAAATTAAATTGTTTTTATTTTTCATAAAATAGTTTTCCAAAAAAATTAAAACCAACAACAAAAATATGTACTGACATAGCTAGTAAAAGAGTATGTTAACTTTCGAAATATACACTTATAAAATTATATTTTTTTTAGCTTTACGAGCACAGTTTACACTTTTTTACCTTGGTGTTTTTTAGTCTTTCCCAAATAACAATATAAAGCCATCTTCGAAGAAAATTATGTCTAATATTCAAAATTTTACTCACTTCATTTTAATGTTGGTACGACAACCTGATATTTAATGTCCAATTAAGCATCGGGAGACCTTGCTACCCCGCAGGAACGAACAGACTGGTCTCTTTTCCACAGGGTTTTCTGCAAGAAGCTGAATAGGAGTAAGTTCTTGACTACCACTAAGGAACAACTGGATACGCAAGTGAGACACTTAGAAGGGTCCTATCAGACTGCCTTTAAAGTGGCCTGTCCAATATCCTTTAGCAAGAAAGACTTTCCTCCCTGGTGGAGCAAGACGCTGACCGACTTGAAAGAGAAGGTTAGGAGAGTCTTCAACAAATGTTACCAAATAAGGAACTTTGAAGATTACCGGGAAATTTTGAAAGTTTATAAGAAAGCCATTAGAGATGCGAAGCGCAACTCTTGGAAAGAGTACTGCGAATCCATCGAATCCGTAAAAGACTCGGCCAGACTCAGCAGGATCCTATCCAAGGACCACTCCTGTAAAACTCTTGTCAAAAGAGAGAACGGGGAGTGGGCTGAATCTGCAGGCGAATCCTTAAAAATCGTTATTGTGATGTCCCTGACACCGGTCTTGTCCGTCAACAGAATAAACTGGGCAATCGAGAGTTTTTCCCCTTTCAAATCTCCAGGCATCGATGGTATCATGCCAGTAATGCTTCAGAAGACTAAGACCGTGGTGGTTCCCGTTCTTCAAAAGATCTTCTCGGCGTGTATATCGCTGAACCACGTTCCTGCTAGCTGGAAGAAAACCAAAGTGGTCTTCATTCCTAAGACAGGAAGGAGGGGCCACGTCCTGGCCAAGGACTTCAGACCTATAAGTCTTACCTCCTTTATTCTCAAGGTGTTTGAAAGAGTGATCGACTGTCACATCCGAGAGCACTGTGAAACCAGACTTTCTCCAGCCCAACACGCTTACCTGAAAGGGAAATCTACCGAGTCAGCCTTACATGAGGTAGTAGGGACTGTAGAGAAATCTCTGGAGGGGAAACAATTCACTTTGGCGGCCTTTATAGACATAGAGGGCGCCTTTAATAACATTACGGCGGAGTCAATTGTCACGGCTCTAAACAGGCTAGGGGTGGAAAGACCTATCTACCGCTGGATCTCGTCCCTACTTGGTGGTAGGGAAATAAATGCGGTGGCAGGAGGGGCTAGAATCACCAGATTCGTACATAGGGGCACACCGCAGGGCGGCGTCCTCTCGCCCCTCCTTCGGCTAGTAGCTGTAGATGAAGCCTTAACTCGCTTAAACAGGGGGGATAAAGGTGATAGCATATGCCGATGACTTGGTCCTGATGGTCTCAGGTCCCTTCCCATCAGTAATGGCTGAAATTTTGGAAGGTGCACTGGCTACACTCAGCAGATGGGCCGCCAGTAGCGGTCTCAGAGTCAACTCTGACAAAACGGAGTTGATGCTATTCACCAGAAAATACAAGCCTCCAACTTTTAAGCTTCCTAGACTTAACAACCAGTGTCTTACACTTTCATCGGAAGTCAAGTATCTTGGTGTAATACTTGACCCCAAGCTCCACTGGAAGCTGCACATAGAAAATCGAGTTAAGAAGGCTAATATAGCCTTCTACGCCTGTAAATCTATGTTCGGCCAAAAATGAGGCCTCAAGCCACGTGTCGTACTTTGGATGCACAACTTAGTGGTTCTGCCAATTTTGACATACGGTTGCCTAGTTTGGTGGTTAGCTCTTCAGAAGGGCTACAACTTCACTAAATTAGAGAGAGTGCAGAGAACTGCATGTGTGGGCATCGCTGGTGCCTGTAGAACATGTCCCACCGCTGCGCTCAACGTTATACTCCACTTAATTCCTGTGGATCTGCAGGTTAAATCCATTGCTGCTCAGAGTGCTATTAGACTGAAGGAGTTTGGCCTTTGGAGACAACTCCCTGTAGGGCATAGCAGCGTCTTGAAGCAGATCTCCCTTCCTTCTCTGATATTCGCAACGATCTCTCCATCCGCAAACTGTGCTTTGAGGGTTGTACTAGGGCTATCTTTTCGAGCAGGCAAGATTGGAAAGAAGGGAGAGTTGTTGCGGATATAGATGCCTCTGTTTTCACTGACGGATCCAAAATGGAGTCTGGAGTGGGAGCGGGGGTCTACTCCAAATCAGCCAACATTTCGGTCTCCTATAAACTGCCGGAGACAAGCAACGTCTTTCAAGCAGAGGTCTTCGCGATCCTGCAGGCATGCAAAATGCTTCGTGATCGCTGTTGGGAGGGAGACATTAATATTTTTTCCGATAGCCAAGCTGCAATCAAGGCACTGTCGTCGCCGTATTGCAGCTCTCTTCTCGTGAACTCCTATAAGGAGGAACTTATCCCTCATCCCTCATCTGGGTTCCTGGGCACAGGAATATAGAGGGAAATGAAATTGCCGATGAGCTTGCCAGGAAGGGGGCGGCAAAACCGAATCCAGCTGCCCTCTTCTCAGACATCGGTATCCCCTTGGCCGTCGTTAAAGGGAAACTACACCACTTCTTTCTAAGAAAAGCACAAGACAGATGGAGGTCTGTCTCATCGTATGCCATTTCAAAAGTACTATGGCCTCAATACGATATAAACAGAACGCTTAAGGTGATGGGAACCCCCCGCCATTCAATTTTCAAACTCATTGCGTTGATCACTGGCCACTGGGTGATCGGCACTCACGCGGAGAAGCTTGGAATTCCGTACAACCCCCATTGCAGAAGCTGTGGGGATCCTACAGAGAAAGAGACTGTGGAACACTTTCTCTGCAGATGTCCGGCTTTGGCGGCTAGGCGCTTGAGATTCCTCAGCGTCCCCTTTGGGGATGACTTGATGAAATTCTCCAGCCTAGATCCCTTTTCTCTCCTCCGCTACATCAAAAGCACTGGATGGCTGTAGACGGTCTTATCTCCTCCCTTAATCCTTTAACAGGTAGTGGTCCACTTTATGGTATCAAAACGGCACGTAAGTGCTACTTGTAGCGTACCTGGGGTACTCTTGCCATCTTACCTACCTACCTACCTACCAAGCATCAACCAGTGTATCTGGGAAAGGCATGCAGTTCCAGGGTACGGAACTTGGCGAAGAGTTAAAAAACTACATCAGATAAAATTTTAAAATGCATTTGCCATTTGTTGTTGCTTAAGTAATTTATGAAATACATAGGTTTCCAAGGCCAACGGGTAAGCTATTGATATAAAGTAGCCCGTCTAACCTAACCTTATCTTGTTACCTGAATAATTTACTTAAACGACAAACCTTTCTTATGACTATAAAACTCAAGAAATCTGGAAATCTAAATTACAATAAAGCCTTTCACCATTCAATTGTAAATTACATTCTACTATTACGTACCTAAATATAATATAAAGTATTTGGAAAAATATCTACAGCAAAAGTTAATACATGAAGATGAGCATCCACTTTCGCACGAATTTCTGCTCACTTTGTCAGATTCATGCAAACGAATTGCCATCGAATACTTTATCTGTAAGCTTAACTCAATATAGCAAAGCCACTCCTTGCCACTTCTTTCTTAAATTGACAGCCATTTGGTTAAGAGCCAGCACGCATACTGATGACCACCACCATCAGGATATTCAATTCAATTCCAAGCAATTGCGGGCATAAATTTAGCATTCAAACTGTCTGCAAGGTTGTAAATATTTGAAAGTTACCACAAAATTACGGCACTGGAAGAGTGGTGAAGTAAGTACAATAAATCGAAGCGCTGTAAAGAAATTCAACTTAGATTTATTAGAGTGGAAATTTGTATGGTTAGATGCTGCTCCAACTGCTTTGGAGTGGTATGCATTTGCCCATTTTGTATTGTACCCAAATTGTAAATAAATCTTTAATGTCAAATTTAAACTCTTTGACTAAAGAGGGAGCATGGCGTGATATTGCGATTTATCTGCTTGCTAATTTACGTTGCGATACTTCGATCGATTAGCAAACGGCTAGCGCTTCGCTAGAGCAGCATTTCGCACAGGTTTTTCAGCGGTTCGCTGTAGGTATTTGATTATAACTTTGAAAATTAATTAAATCGCACAATGAAATGTAAACATAATCTTAGTTATTAATGAATTATATTATATATAAGTATGTTTTATTCTAAAAAAATTAAAAATAAAAAAAAAATTCAAAAAGTAACCAAAGATATTTAAATTTAAAAAAAGACGATGATGGCGAAACGCTGGGTGAATAATATTCACAGCAGCTGAAAGTCTAGGATCTAATATCGAAGAATTAGCTCTAATTATAAGTACGGTTAGAGAGCCTAGACAATCCTTTCGAAATCAAAGGGCACAGAGATCAAGGCGGAATTTAGAGGATACAGTTTTACCAAAACTTCTTCAGAAAGACTGTACTGAACAGTTGGCAAACTTAGTAAATAAGGGAGGCGAGCAAACGGTACAGGGTGTCCCAGCAATACAGAATTTCACAAGTGTCAATCAGGCCGAAACTACTAGCGATAGGGTGGCGGAATAGTATATGGGAAAAATATAATTTCAGACTTGAAATGGCATTAAAGCTTATAATAATTACTTGAAATTCGTAAATTCGTTCAGACTGCCGCTAAGTGCATGCATATGGATCAAGGTGCTGAGAAATACTTATTCATCTGTTCTTCCTAAATAAATTTTATTTTCGTCAAAGTTTAAGTACTAGCTGTAGAAAGTGGAACTATACTATAACTCGAATGAAAGAGAGCATTTTTAATGAGAAGCTGTTTTCATGCCAGAATTGTAACCGGAAGTCCTCCAGACTCATTTTCTCAGAGACCGCAATATATCCAAATTGATCAACCAGTTAATTTTAATAGTGGGATACCAAGATTCTATGCATAGTTTAGTAAATAAGAGTATGCAAACTTGCAAATAATTAGATATTCAAGCAAAGCCTATAAATCATATCACTACATATTATTTAATATTTACATTACATTTGTAGTCATTTGTTTGTGCTGTTGTGGACTTGCCTGTAGGTATATATGTACATACATATATGTACGTATGTGGAGTAATAGTGACTGCTGTGTGTATGCTATGCATCCAGGAAATTGCATTTAACAGGAAATGTGTTGGGTTAATCATGATTTCAAATTATTACCTAATTTATTTTTGAAGCCAAATTGGATGTTACGCTCAATTCCTTGGCAATATTATTTTAAAAGTTTGAGATGACAATGAGTTGATAACGAAACAAATGTGTTTAGAAATCCGAAATTGAATTGTTTAGGTACTGAGATAGATAGATTTAATAAAAGTGTTTAGATGGGTGACAACCCCTCTTAAAAGTGTAGCAGGATTTAATTTATTTTTTATTAAATTAGTTTCTTCTTCGTTTCTTTAACCTTCGGAAGTCTCACCTATTTGTCTTGCCGTAAAGGATACACTGGGGTACATTTCATAAATTAATAAACTTGTTTCCACAGACAGAGTTAAAATTTTTAGTTGCACCTTTTTTTGAAAGTATTAAGATAAAATAAATTTATAATAAATTGGTTAATTCAATTTATTCAAAGATATTACATAATATAATAACATGCTAGGATTTTATTCACATAAAGAACATTTTTATCAGAAATTGGTTTTGCGTTCTAAAGAAAAAAATATATCGGAAAATTATATTCGACTTCAGAAAACTATCATATATAAACTAAAAATAAGTTAAAGTAAGTTGCATTGTAAAGGGTTTTTCAATTGGTGCGGGTCGATTTTGGCGCCCTGTGGCAGCCATTTTGTTGTGGTGACATTTGTCAAATCTCTTGTTTATTATTCAGTTGTTTATGCCAAATCATCATGGCAAGTTACACGATTGAACAGCACGTTCAAATGATAAAACTTTATTATCAAACTGAGTGTTCATTAACACAAAAGTTGCGCGCATTGCGCCCATTTTTCGGTAGACGTGGTGGCCCTTCAAAGTCGACTCTTCAACGTTTGGTGGCCAAATTTGAGACGACCGGATCAGTAAATAATCAGCCAACACCCGTACGTTCAAGGAACACAAGATCAGCCGAGAACATTTCCGCGGTCCGTGAAAGTGTACTGCAGAACTCGAGGCAGTCTATTCCTCGCCGTGCACAAGAACTTGGCCTTTCGCGGACTTCAACTTGGCGAATTTTGCGTCGGGACTTGGGCCTACATCCGTACAAGATCCAACTGACCCAGGAGCTCAAAGTTGATGACCATAGACAACGCCGTTTGTTCGCTGACTGGGCTTCGAATCGTTTGGAAGAGAACCCCAGTTTTGGGCGAAAAATCATCTTTAGTGACGAGGCGCATTTTTGGATGAATGGCTGTGTTAACAAACAAAACTGCCGTATATGGGACGACACCAATCCACACGAGGCTCACCAGGTGATAATGCATCCTCAAAAAGTTACCGTTTGGTGTGGATTTTGGGCCGGCGGAGTCATTGGTCCGTACTTTTTTGAAAACGACGTTGGTGACGCGGTCACCGTCAATAGCGAGCGCTACACAACGATGATAACCAATTTCTTATGGCCCATATTGAACCATATGGACCTAGACGACATGTGGTTCCAGCAGGACGGCGCTATATGCCACACAGCAAACGCCACGATTGACGATTTCAACATCTACCCGCCCTTATTGAAAAACCCTTTATTAGTAGAATGAGCAACTTTTTTATAAAATTGATTTAAATAAAAAAATAAATAGTCAGAACTTATCAATATGTGGTGTAAACTTCCCTTTGACGTTGACAGTATGAACGTATGTATATTTATCTATATATCTTTGCTTTTGTCAAAGGTAAATTCTTATTTTATTTTATTTTTTTAATTATATTTCTAAAAGGAGTGATTTTCTTTTACAGCATTACGGCAATGCGGCGTAGGACTCGGCCTCTAAAACAAATCGAGGCAGAAATTTGTTTGATTATGACATAATTGATTTTCATGACGATGGTAGTGTCCTGGACTGGTCTATATATTCTGACGTATATTCCTTTTGGCGTTGACTGCATTATATGCAAAAAAAGTACGCGCGTCACACATTGGAGTAAATTTCACCCAATCACTTTTTTAGATCTGCATAAATTCGTTGCGCACCAACTACTGAGGACTTACTGCATGAAGTCGATGAGTAAAGTTGGCGATGCTAAAATACAGCTAACGGTATATTTTCAGATGTTAGAAACAAAAAAAGTAAAACCCATCAAATATTGTGTGGAGTGACTCACATCCCAGTGTGTCTTCTGAAGGTTAATTTATATTAGCCGTGCTGTAGCTTTAACTGTAGATATGTTAACATTCCAAATGCTAGATGTTAGCTATTATTTTTGACTCTAACCTTAGCGTCAAAGATTGTTGTATATTTTTCAAAATAAATTATTCACGAAATTAAATATATATAATTTTTAAATTGGGAAAGTAATGAATTACAATCACAATGAATTAAAAAGCGTTAGCGGCTAGGCCATCAGCTTAAAATTAAATATAATTTAGTTCCCTTCTTCGCAACGATTACAGGATAGTAGCTCATCAACACGATGTAAGTTCTAATACTCTACGTTATTGAATACGACCTTCCAACCTACGGACATCACGCGGGAAATTCATTGCAAACCTTTACGCCCCATATCACTCGGCTACCAGACGCAGCGTCAGCGCATCACACACATTGAACATAAGGAATTTGCTTGCTGAAGCTGACGCACCACATATCCAAGAAAAATTCGAATTAAGCACTCTACGGCTTACACCAAAAATATTTTACACTTACAACCTGCGCAATAAAGTACCTAAGACACTCAAACGAAAGCAGTATTTAAGATAGCAAGCAATCATTCACCGGATCCTACAAAAGACTGCAATTTTGACCTCGATCTGCAACCAAGGTAGTTTAAAACTAGCGAACACCCACCATGGGATCTACACCTTCCTTTTTGGAAGACAAATTAATGAGTTATTCAAAGAAAATTACCAGTAAGGATATCTATCACAAACTCTTTACAAGGCGGAAAGGTAAACTTAACTCTAGCGTCAACGACGGGTCAAAAAATTGTAATTACACCTCATACCTAGTCGTTTCTGCTGATTCGGATGTCATTAGTGAGGGGTTGTTATCACCTTATCAGCGGAAGCGTATGTTATGAAAAAACATAACCTAATGGGTAAGGATATCGAGAGGCGAATTCACAATATGCACCTATTGTCTATCAATCATATCAGCAATTCAAAACGGACGTAACCTATGTCCACTGATATCATGCATATGAGACAATTTGATTGCGCTACATATACGAAGTCAACAGAGCGAGTTACAGAACAACTACAACAATCGATATCGCTGTACAAATCCTGAAAGGACTAAAATAGCACAGGCCGACAGCATCTCAGACCCAGAAACCGGACTATATATTTTCGAAGGATTTTGATGCGATGAATCGAAATCTGGCCTATCTAACCCACGGGTACAGAGTCACACACAGCCCTAACCCCTAGAAACCACCCCTACCATACCGCAAGCAAGTGTAGGGGTGTGGTGAGTCAGCACACTTATGGTGTGAGACAAAATTTTAAGAAAAATAAGACTTAATTCAAGAAAATTAGTAATCGACTATATCATGTCTATGTTATCTTAATCGATTTTCAGGTGTAGGAAAATTTAGAAACACGAAAATTTCAAAATGTGATATCTCAGCAAAAAAAATGATATTTGAGCAAACTCAACGCCATTTGAAAAAAGAAGGCTTGTATTTAAAGATGCCATCCTTTAATTTTGATGAAAGAAAACATCTGCAAGGCTACATAACCTCAAATATGGGCAAAAACGGTGTTTTTTGCACTTTTAGGTGAGAATATCTCAAAAAACCAGAGCTGATAGAGCAATTCCGAGGCCAGATTTGGATTCAGCGCATCACAAACCTTCGGAAATATATAGTCTGGTTTCTAGGTCTGAATGTTGGTTAAATTTTGTCGGCCTGTATAATCGACGCAACAACTTTCAATATTCCAGACTACCCATCAGGCACTGTACACTCTCACATCAACACAGAAATTTGACTTATTCGTACCATTATTGCAACAGTGCAACAGTATCAGCGCAACATATTTTGGATATATGTATGCCCAAAGGACGCTTTCTCTTTGAGTACACTATCAGACCTTCAAAAAAACCTAACTCAACCAAAAAATTAGTAAAATTTAAGTAACTGCCTTATAAATGGTGATCAATTTAGAGGTATCGAATTTTTAATTGCAACAAAACATTGAAAATATAAATTGGTTGGAAACAAATATTGTGGAGATAGGGGCTTCAATTTCCGGCATCCAATAAATGTTTATCATGGCGCCTTAGCGTCCGCCATTCACTATTACATTGGCGCCATCCTCGTCTTTGAAGAAATATGAGCCGATGATCACCCCGGTCCATAGGCCGCACCAAACGATTGTTTTCAATGGATGTAATAACTGTTCTTGAATAGCTTTGACTTGTTCTTTGGCCCAAATATGGCAATGTTATCAAATAGTGTGTTCGGTAAGACGGTTATGTACAGTATAAGTTGGTCTGAGTGCGCGATGAACATTTTTCACAGAGCGTTGTACGATTATGCTTTGAGATTGACAGTAATCACGCGTGATATGTCAAAAATATCTGTTTTGAAAAAGTACCTCCAATCTGATCACCCTGTATTAAGGCTACACACACTCTAATTACATACACCAACATCTTATCTACCTTATTACACCACACAGGCGAAGGCGTTGTTGTTAGTGCTGTGCTGAATATGTACCTTATATAAAGGGTTTTCCAATAACAGGTGTTATCTATCGCTATCGGGAGATGATTAACGATTTTTCATGGCTGGAATTGGATGGTATTGAACGAAACCAGAGGTGATCACAATTGGTGATTTAACGCCTTGTGACTTGTTTCTTTGGGGCCACGTGCGCCAACTGCCCAGGGTCGATTCAAGACCTCAAAAATGGAATTCGTAAGGATATTGAGGACATAGGGCAGCCACTTTGCAATTCGGTTATGGAAAATTTCATGAAAAGGATATTGTCCTTTAAACATGGTCGTGGTGGTCATTTGCCCGATGTTATTTTCCTCTATTAACGGCATACCTTCTTCTTTATAATGAAATAAACATCCGATCATTTATATTAAAGATAACATTTTTCTTTAAATATCAAGGTAACACCTCTGTTTGGAAAACCCTATATAGGTATAAATATATTTCATTTTAACAAATAAACAAGGTAACACCTCTGTTTGGAAAACCCTATATAAGTATAAATATATTTCATTTTAACAAATAAATAAATAAAATAATTTTTTGAAGTGAAACTTCTTTAGCGGCGGTCTGATATTTGAGCGAGAATGGAGAGTGAATTGGAAAAAATGTAACGTTTAGAGATTTCGTTACGCGAGAGAGAAAAAAGATACAGCGTAGAGAGAAGGAGAGAGAGAGCTATACATTTTGTATACCTAAGACATAGGCTTCGTTGTAAGACAGAGTATACAGATATATAACATATCGTATCGTATGCGCGTATTATAGATGTACGCGTCAGACGCGATATATTAGCAGTTGAAACAGCACGTGTGTATACTTGATATATATAGCGTTTTTCAATAGGTGCGCTTCAACTTTTTTCTGATAAGGAGGGCGAACGACGCAGTATTTTTTATTTTTCGCTTGTCATTTGTAAACTTCATTAGTATACATTTCATCATGGAACGCTACACACTTGAGCAACGATTGCAAATCGTGCAAATTTTTTATGAGAATAATCGTTCTGTTGCTGCTACTTTAAGACTACTTTTTTCCAAAAAATCATCTTCAGTGATGAAGCTCACTTTTGGCTCAATGGCTTTGTCAATAAGCAAAATATGCGTTACTGGGCAGAAAGCAATCCACACGTGATTCATGAGGCACCGTTGCATCCCGAAAAAATCACTGTTTGGTGCGGTTTACATGCCGGCGGCGTAATTGGCCCATATTTTTTCGTTGACGAGAACGATCGTCACGTTACTGTGAATGGAAATCGATACCGCGACATGATAAACGATTATTTTTGGCCGCAATTGAATGGTATGGACTTAGACGACATGTGGTTTCAACAGGGCGGGGCCACAAGCCACACAGCACACACTACAATTGATTTGTTGAAGAGTAAGTTCGATGAGCGCATTATTTCCAGAAATGGACCGGTCGAATGGCCATCGCGCTCGTGTGATTTGACGCCTCTAGACTATATTCTTTGGGGCTATGTGAAGTCATTGGTCTACAGTAACAAGCCGGCGACGATTTGTGAGTTCAGAGCCAATATTGAACGCGAAATTGCTGGAATTTCGGCCGATTTATGCAAAAGAGTGGTCGAAAATTGGGTTCAACGATTGGACTTCGTAAAACGTGCACGCGGTGGTCATGCAAAAGAAATCGAATTTCATACTTAAATGTATATGTTCAAACTCGATAATAAAACAAAACTTAGTTGAAAAAGTCAAACCGTTTGTGTTTTATTCAAAAAAAAAGTTGAAGCGCTCTTACTGAAAAACGCGCTACATATATCATTGTATTTTGTTGTGATTATTTACGTTATTTACATCTGTATTCTGTGATTATTTGATAATATCCTTGAACCGCTATAATGTAAGTATATTTAAATTATTAAAATATTATTATAAATAATATTTCTAAGCCTATATTGGGCTGAAAAAATAAAAATAGTTGATTTACGCCACGTGTTTCGTCACAGATAACTATAACGCATAACTTCCATCAGTACGTGAGAGAGACATTACTTCTGTGCAATCAAGAAATATATCTATACATCGCTGTAATACGTGTAAGTAATATATACCAATTGATATATATATCGCAAAGCTGTTTAAGTATTCAAGTGAAATTGAGAGCGCGAACGCACATTGACGCATGTAATTATGTGTGCATACGCGCTCGGCGTGCACGCGCCAACGTACACACTTATGTGCGTCAGTGAGCATTTACATTTTATACCTGAACCTTAGCATTACATTATGACTGCCGAATCCACTTGAAGATATTATAACATTCAAAAAAGCTATTTTCGAAAAAAATTCTCAGCACATACAATATATTATCAAAAAACAAGTATGCTTTACATGAATTTTTCTATTTCACAGATTTCACCATGCCAAAAAAAAAATGACGAACGTTCACGAGGTACCGAAAGAGAAAAAATAAAAAAAGTAAAAAAATAGCCAAAACGGGAGCAGAGCGTATTTGCGCATACCGAGCGCGCATTAAGAGCCCTCGAGAATGTAACCGCGGCTGCATCTATAAGCAATGTGGCTGTCCTTAGTCAACGGAGTAGCCAGAGTGATCAGGAAGCAGGGAATACTCATCGAGAATTTGTTGTTCGAGTTGATGTTCATCAACCAGATTTGCCTTCGCTTTCGGATGCTACGTCAACGAGCAGTAATACGCAAGTTCTGCGTGGCACATCAATGTTGGGGAGACGTGGCAAAACTCCGAAAGCATCAGCAGAACGTGAAAAGGCTGCAAAAAATGCTGCCAACCGGCAACACGTTGATGACATTTCTGTACTTGGTGAACCATCTCAACAAGTAATCAACACGCCAACAGCCACCGCAAGTCAAGAATGCACAGGGCGAAGTCGTACATATCGAAATTTTGTCGAACCAGTATGCACTCCCGGATCTTCAGCCAGTGTACAATTCAACAATATTATATATCTTATCTGATCTTATCTTATCAGATCTGCCGCTAAATATTTTTGAAAATTTAATTTAATTAATATTTACAGAATTTAAATATTACTATATAATTGAATAATTTTTTAGTAAAAAATATTGTTATAGCTAAAGATATATAGCAGATAATTTTTCTTAAAATTTCCCGAACACGCCATATGCGATATTTCGAGCTCTGCAAACGTTTTCTGCACCTTTAAGAAACAAAATAGCAACATATCACAGTTTTCTTAACGATAAACTTAAAAACATATCGGTGGCTAAATATCATATCAAAATTTACCGATGTTGCCTGCTGATTTGAGGTATGGCGTCGTCCAGAAAGTTAGACTCGCAATTAAATCTGCTTTAATCCGACCATATTTTCGTTTCCCACGGCGCCAAGAACCAGTTGCGGTGTATTTTTGCACATTCCAACTGAGCATTACATTTAAACAAAGGTGATTTTTCAGCTGGTCTCGTTGTTCTCTTCTGCAGTTACTGTTTTATTTCTATGGCGATTTCTAAAACAATCCTTTAGACAAATCCTATGAGTAACACCTCTTTTCGAGCAGATGTCTTTCTCTATTTCAACGATTACTCTGGTTCTTTTTTCGTTTAAATTTATTACTGTTGGATGACTACATTTAACTGTTTTCACTATCTGTTTAAAAAAACTATTAAAGTATATTTGTCAATATTTTGCACTTCATTTTGAAATAAAAACATTTGCTTATACCCAAAAAAAACTTAAATCACTTCTACCAGAAACTCTATAACTACAGTTGAAATGCATATTTACATGCAAAAAAATCACTGAGACTCATACTACACAATTTTTTTTTTTTGCTTTATTGCATTTATTTCCATTGCATTACTTTAATTTACATACAAACTCAGTTATGAATAAATTGATCCGAATGTTAGGTGCCCATAAATCTACTATACTAAATATTAATTTTTTCTTAAAGGCGACTTAGCTTAAATTTAGAAAAATTCGTCGACCGCCATTTAAAGTCTCGGTCTCGTTCACCTGGGAACTGAAACTCTAAAATAAAACCACGCAACCACCTTCATGCAATTATGCTGAAGGGAACAAAGGAACCGCAAAGGCAGAAAGCCGCTTAACATTCTACGTATGCACCATGCCATGCAACAATTTCCGCCAACAAAAAATATTCCGCTCAAGCATTTTTTTAAACGATGCGCACTCACGTGTGTAGTTGCTCAACTGGCATACGGCTAAAAACTCCGGAGTGAGATTTTTTTTATTTTATCACCCCTTTGGGCCGGCACCTGTGCACATTCATTAAGGTCAACGATGCCAGTGCAGGCGCCTAAAAATAGCCAACAATTTGTAGAGAGAAGGAAGTGGTAATGGAGGGCGGCAAATGGCTTTCGTTTACTGCCTTGCATATGCTGAGTTCTCGCTTCCATTCCATTTGGATGTGGGATGATTTGTAATTTTACAAATGACCAAAAGGTTGGACGACAGGATTATTATCACACTTCGCTTTCTTGAACACTGAGCCGTGACAAGGGTATTTGCAAATATATGTATGTTTTCAAAATATTGCATGGACTAATGAAAGAGAAGATCGACTAAACACCTGACTGAGGTTGTAGTCACCCATAATCTCTGCGTATACGTGCAAAATTAAGGGGTTATGGGTAGTCAGAATTTTCAAAAAATCGATTTTTTTTTTTGCATTTTCTTAAAGTATAATGTTTTAAAAATATTGTGTAAAAATTTGAAGTGAATCCGACAAATACTTTTCAAGTTATTCAACAATTAACAAAGGGCGCTCGGCCGCTCCGGAGCCGATAGCAAAGCTTTAAATGCGTTTTTCTCAAAACTATGTTTTTCAAACTGGTGAACACTGTAACTTAAAAACCGCTACGTAGATTTCAATAAAATTTATACAGCTTTTGAAAAACATAAAAAACTTGTGCCTGATCGAAGGATTTTTTTTTTTTTCAAAAATTTCGATTTTTTTTTAACGATTAACTGTTGGTTTTTTTTTCTAAAATCTGGAAAAAATTTTCTGAGGCCGCCATTTTGTTCATTTTGAAAAAAAAAAGCTTCGATCAGGCACAAGATTATCTATTAATAAAACTAATTTTTTTTGTCCAATTGGTTTTAGATGAATCTGCAAGGACTTGTGATGTTCACCGCAAGGGACTTCTGGAGAAACGGGCTTCACACAAACAGCGATAACTTTTGCAATTATTAATTTTTTTTTTTTGAAATTTTGGTGAAGTCAAGTAAAAACATGATGTTTTTATGCTATGTTTTTATTTTTGTTAAATAAATTAATTAAGTAGCAAAAAAAATTCGTGAAAATCATCATTTTTTCGGGCCTCTGACTACCCCTAACCCCTTAATCCAACTTCGTTTTTGAACAACCGTTTTACTAAATAAAAAAATTATTTTGAGAGAAGAAAATATTTACTTGGACCTTTAAATTGTTCCTGTTAAGTGGGAAGATGATAACCGGAAAGTGGCTGACGCAAGTGCTGGTACACAATTTTTAAGTAACTTCAAAAGAAAGAAGTCTGGTGTGTGTAAATCGTTCGATCTTGTCGCCCATGCCAAATCGCCAAAACCGAAGATTACGCGATCAGTAGACTTCCTTCACAATATCCATTGTGTCCTTTGGTGGATATGTACTGAGAACTCGTTTATCATAGTCCAGTAAATGCGGCCCAATCACTCTTCTCGCGTGAACGCTGCACCGCACAGTGGCGTTGAGTGGATGTGTGTGGCTCTTCGTGCATCACACGCGGATTTTCAGTACAACAAAAAAAAAAGATTTTTCTTATGGATTTAAGCGCTTAAGTGGAAATGCACCTCGGCACTCATAATGCTTTTCGACACAAAATTGTCCTCTTCGTTTTTGAGATTGAGGTGGGCTTGACAGTAATTCACACACGACTGACGGTCAGCAGGTACTAACTGATGCACTTTTTGTACTTTGTACGAAAAAGTGTATAAGTATTTCACTAAAATTCGCAGTGGAGTCCGTCTGGTGAAGCTTAATTGCCTGGGCCGTCTTCTGGTTAATATTTCTTCGTTCTCAGCGACATAAGCGACCACAGCCGCGTTATTCTCCACCGAGCGCACATGCCAGCAAAGGCCTCGTGTGGTTCCAGTCAGTTCGAGTAGAGTAGCTAAGCACCGGAATGTTTGCCCACTTGATGCAGCATGATTAATGTGTTGATATTCATGCTGCGCCAACAACCCCGCCCAACTATTGGTAAAAAAAATAGACACAAAAAAAATACTTTTTAAGAAATATGTAAGCACATATCAATGGAAAAGTGTGACAACTTTGATCTTATGATATTTTTAAAAGGCGGTGCGATCTTAATATAAAATTGAATCAGAGATTAGAGTATTGGCATCAAAGAAATATGCTTAAAATAATGAACAAAACTTCAATTAAAAGTGCATATTAGTTTATAAAATTCTATGAAAATTTCAGTTAGTTGAGGAATGCCTGTCTTCTCGCTCGATTACATCAGAATACTTCGATATTAGGCTCATTTCGTTTCCCGGTCACAGCGGCATAGAGGGAAACTGCTGACTAGACAAGTGACCTTGGAGCCGGCTTCATTGCAAAATGAGAGGACTGAGGTTTCCTTGAAAATCTGTGAGCTGCTTCTGGAAATATGAGCCTCGCCTCAACTCAGCGAACGCTGGCCTATTGCGCAAACATGCAAATTCGTGACACCCTTCTGGCCACGGGTTAAACGGCGGCGCTCGGGGGAATTTCTAAGGCTAAGGCTTGGGATTACATCAAGGCTTTTCTACAGAAGCTGTGTAGAGGAAGAGGTGGAATCATCTCAGCAGCTTTTTCTCAGCCGCCCTGCTCTAAGCTCTCACTTTTTCACTTCACCTGCGGATATTGCGGAATTAAATATCACACATCAGTAGCTTGAAGCGGTTAATACAAACGTAAATCGCCACTCTTGGTTGTCATTCTCTAATTCAAAGCCCCTTCTTCCTTTGCTTCGATACATCTCATTCCTTTCCTTCCCCTCCCCTCCCCTCCCCCTGTATGTTATCACAACGGACAAATTTAAAATTTTTATCCAAGTGGCCCCCTCTCAAATTCAGCCATTTTTCCTAACCTAACCTAATATCGGGTACCTGCATGAGAACTATTGATATTCCTAATATGGACTGAGAATGGCAGACTGTGTTGGCAGTCCTTTTCAGTAAGGTTAGGCATCATAATCCTCATGATTGTCGGATGCCATATTCAAAAAAAAAAAAAACAAATACCACGAAATTATCTACCAGATTATAACAAAAAAAATGCATTCCAACTATATTTATATTTTGTTTTAGCATTTTAAGTTCTCTTAAAAAAACACCCCTTAACTAACCACGTATATAATTAATACTATATACACACGCTTAACATTATTGTTATTTATTTATATATTATTTATTGTAAATCTAAATTGTAAGCTTGGAGTCCTGTACTATTAGAAATTAGTTTTAATTTGCAACAGAGAAACGGGAAAAGTTGATGTTTTATGTCTTCATAAGTATATAAAGATGTTAGCTCTTTTACTAAGTTATTTAAGTTACATTACCAGTATAGTAAGGCTTACATTCCTTAACCTTAAAACAGTCCATTAGTTAAGAGGATTATGTTAAAACTCAGAAAATTGTACAGAAATGATACCTACATTTTTATTTTCTCACACTATGGAAGTGAACAACCCTCTGCAGCAGCAAGATGTTTCATTTCCTCCAGTCGTTTGCTCTTTAACTTCATGCCCAATGAATTTTGACACAATGAATGTGCATTCAATTTGTGCAATCAGATTGTAACAAATCTGATTGTCAATGGGTTTTTTAATTAAAATCGAAGTCTCAGGTGATGGCATGCAGTAAAACTGCGCGTCCATATGTATTTAGTTGCACACGAATTTCTTTCAACAACAAAATCATAATAGGCCATCCAGTGCAATATTCAGTGCAAGTTCAGCAATTTGTAGAGCTATATTCTCTTGGCGTAAAAAAACCGATAGATGTGTAGAAGAATGTTTATTTTCTGTCATACTCATACCTGAATGTGAATTTATAGTGCAAAGGTTGTTGTGCTAAAATTGATTTCATTCGCATACTGATTACATACGACTATGTAAATATAGAACAAACCATAAAGTCGAAAACCATCACCTGTGGCTGTACGATAAAATATTTGCATAGGTTACGCATCCGCCATGACAAATACTGAAAGCATTAGTTATACGAACATGGCTATTTGAATACATATAAAGAGGGCCTTTACCAAAGCACAAACATAAGTTTTAGGTGCCTTTTGAGCTAAATACAGGCCACATATTTCTATAAGTGATTGTACCGCTTCTCTTTAAATAAAATTTTCGCTTGCAATTCCTTTATGAGATTGAAAAAATAGCAAACAAAATGTATTTCTAAATATATAAAATATCACATTTACGGTTATAGGAAAATATTTTCTTTTAAATGAATTTATTTAAACTTTAATTGACCTTCTGACTTTTCAAAAAATGAATAGATTTATGTGAACAAGCACTCTTCACATGCACAACTTAGCTGGAATTTAGCTATGCGCATCACACAAATTTCGGTATGTGTATATATAGTGTAAATAAGTATAACATTTTAATTTTAATGGTATTTTCAGCTTTATCACAATATATATTATATTGTGTATTATATTTAAATACATATATGTGAGTTTACTGAACACAAGAAAATATTTCTAGCAATTTCAAAGTTGGAATTTAGTTTTATTGCTCATTAAGGCATTATTAAGATTTTCTGAAAATTTTGACCACTTTACTGCCAACCAACCGCTACAAATTCCCGAACTAGGTGTGTCAGAGTGTGTGTGAGCCCATTTTATTTGGCAATCTTTAATATCAAAGTCACATGTGGCAACTAAATGGCTAAACCAAATAATAATATCAGTGTTAATTTCAAAATTAAATGCAATAAAACTGTCAACATTTGTTGAGCTGTTCATGCAAACTTTGTGGTCATCACTTGAGATCACATAGACATATGTATGTATGAAGAAATATAAATGCAATAAATACAATATAATTTCATTATTATATGCGTGTTAATATGTTGCTGCCATTAAAATACCACAAAAAGCTTTCAATATACCGCAACGGCCAAAATCTATGTCTAAAGCAGCTGAGAATGTCACTAGAGAAAATAGAGTGCATATAAAATTACGATAGTTGTTGGTGTTAGCAGGCATTAGCAAATATATTATATGTTTTTCATCAAACTTAAATTTAAAAAAATTCTCTACTTAGTTAATGAAATTACCAATTAAGTGTAAATTTTTTATTAAGACTTGAATTCTCACTTTTATTTAACAATCTTTCTGATGGTCAAGCAGAGTTAAATTTAATTTAAATGCAAATTTTTTCATAAACTCTGTCGAAGTTTGAAAGTTCCACAAAAATAATCAAAAATAAACCGAATTGTCTCAAAAGGAGTATTTTTATGTACCAGCTTACATATTTATTTTTTTTTATTGTAATAAAATATGATCTTGCATGTTCTGCAAAGCATACGAATTGAAAAATATTTTGGCATATGTTTAACGAAAGTATTAAATTTTTCAAATGGAAACTGCACGAAATAGGTACAGCATTTACGTCATGCTCTACGATATGTCTCCACATTTTTGCCGTGCTCTTGAGAAGCCCACGTGTAAATCTCACCGATTTGCATTGGAAATTCGTAAGATTTGCAGAACAAACCAGAATACATAGATTTTATTATTTTAACAATTTACGGTATTATTATATATGTATATGTATAATTGGCGCGTACACCCTTTTTAGGTGTTTGGCCGAACGGCAGATATTTTTATGAGGAGCTTTTTCATGGCAGAAATACACTCGATGGTTTGCCATTGCCTGCCGAGGGGCGACCGCTATTAGAAAAAACTTTTTCTAAATTTTTTTGATCTTTCACCGAGATTCGAACCGACGTTCGCTCTCTGAATTCCGAATGGTAGTCACGCACCAACCCAGAATATATTTTCATTTCAGATACTTTAAAGTATTTTGTCCTCATTTTATACATTTTTCTGGCAACTGTAAAAAACTTGGTTGGCTACTGGAAAGAATATATGAAGCAATAAAGAGCTGGATGACTAGGAAAATCCGTAGAGCTTAAGAAATATATATTGCAAAAAGGAAAACGTACACAAAAATCTGTCAGAAAAAGAAAATAGAGGTCTTAAAAAACCTGAAATATATTTTAGAGGGTTTTGGAGGTAATGAAACCCGCAAATTGTATAGCAAAATAAAAACAGAGAAGAGAGTCTTTCCACCGCGCGTCAACCTATGATCAGAAAATACCGGGAATGTTTAAATAAAACAAAACTGAGTTAAATTTCAGGGAAATTTATTTTATCTCCTTCAATATATGACCCGTCTGAAGCAACACACATGTGTCAACGTTTAACCCAGTCCTACATGCACCCCTGGTAGGCCCGCGAAGGGATGGCCTTTAGCTCCTTCGTCGCATTCTGTTTGATCTCCTCTATCGACTGAAGTCTCCTCCCACGAAGTGGTAACTTCAACTTGCGAAACAAAAAGAAGTCGCACGGGGCCATATCAGGTGGATACGGTGCTTGCACGATGGTATTTATTGGGTGTTTGGTCAAATAATCCAGTGCAATTTGGGCTCGGTGCGATGGCGCGTTATCATCAAGCAAAATGCAAGAATTGTTTGCCCACATTTCCGACCGTTTACGACGAACATCATCTCTCAAATGCTCAAAACGGATAAATAATATTCTTTATTGATTGTCTGGCCCGATGGAAAATATTCATGGTGCATCATGCCTTGACAATCGAAGAAAACAGTCAACATCGCCTTCCCGGTACTTTTTGATCATAGGGTATGTAGAAAGAAGAAATATGAAATACCTATTAACTCACAAGAAACAAGGGAAAAATTGGTAGAGCACTTTAGAAAGCTACTCAATGCCGGTAAAACCGAGAAACCGGGTATTGAATACTTTATGCAAGTAGAAAGAATGAATAACATGGAGACTGATACAGATCTACAGGATCATAACCGTACGACATTAGAAGATGCGGTTAAGCAAATGAAAAACTTCAAGCCTCCTTGGGAAGACGATGTTAGAGGCAAACTCTTCAAAAATAGAAGCTAGGCATTTATGAAAAAATTGCATCACTTACTAGAATCGATAAAGAAAAGATGTCCAGCAACTTGAACACAGCGCCAAGAAATGAGGAAAAAACGAAGTATGTACATGTTGTTGCCTAGAAAATATCAGATAACAGTACGCGGCACAATCAAAATTGTAATATATGAATTTGAGGCGGTGAAAACGTATACATATTTGGGATAAACAAAGTTATGACAACTCAATGGGCATCACAATCGACGAAAGAATACAAGCAGCTAATGGAGCATACTTCTCACTTTCCCAACTCTTCAAATCAAAGCTGGTTTATAGATCGTGCAAAATTACGATGTATAAATCTGTAGTCTAACCAGAGTCGTGGATATTAAGTTAAAAGGAAGAAGCCAAACTCCAAATATTTGAGAGAAAAATTTTGAGGAAAGTCTTCAGAGCAGGTAAATACAAGAACGGTGAATGGCGCATAAGATGGAACCATGAACTGATAGCCAACTAATAAAAAGAGAGAATGAAATACTAAGAATCGGATGGCTAGGTCATGAGAATGAGCGACGAACGAGTGTTTACTGAGAACTAATTGTCGCTAAAATATTTACGGCGAAAAGCATAAAGTAAGCCAATATCACGGTGGATTGACGAACATGGCATCAGGAAGCTCAAAGCAAAAAACTGGAAGGTATCAGCCAAAGATCGGGTCAAATCAGGACATATTGTTTAGCAGGCCAAAGCTCATACTGAACTGTAGCCACAAACGATGATGATAATAATCTGAACCCAACAACTCAAAAAGAATCAAGCCTTTATTCTGTACTTTTGGGCTTTATCGTTTCATCAAAGTCTTTAATTTTATCTTAATACAAAAGCAAAAGAAAACAAAGAAGAAGAGCTGCTTACGAAAACATTTCAAAATTCGAATTTTTTCTCCTTGGATATTGAAAATTAGTTTGAGAAATAGTTAAAAAATAATCAATCGTAAGTCGAACAAGCACAACTAATATATAAAATAATACTGAGAAATTTCAAAATTTTATTTTCGCTTCCCAGTTGCAAGCTAAAATGTTTCATAACTAATCGAGAGCAAATTTTTCATGAATTGCTCGGGAACGACAAGACGTAATAATCGCGTAATTTCTGAGCAGAAATGTCAGTAAAGTTTAACTGCTTATGGAATTACTTTTCAGAATTAGTTGCAAACTAACATTTGTCGAAAAAACGCGATTTATTACTCAAAACCAAAAACAAATCATGCGTAAATAATATGTTCTTAAAAAAAAGTATAATATGAATAAGATAAACTAAATTTATAAAAGTTGCCTACTTTTCCTGACCACAAGCCGCAGGATAATAAAAATAAACATAATAATACAAACAAAAAATTGTTAAAATATATAATGCGTAATAAAAAAATTACAAAACTAATATTAAAAAAATAACTTTCATTTTCGAAGCAAAATATTAAACTAAAAAACAACCTTTGGTTTCTAAGCAAAAAAAAAAATTATTTTCTAAGCAAAAAATAAAAGAAAATTTGTAATTTTTCAGTAAAAGTAAAAAAAAATTGCATATTGTCTTCTAAGTAAAATATATACTATTATCTGAATAAAATATTATATTAGAAAAATCACTTTTATTAGCTAAATAAAAAAGTAAGTAATTGAACTCAAATAAACAAGCTGTTATTTAAAAAAAAACTTAAATACAGAAAACTATTTACTGAATAAAAATTAAATTAAAAAAATAACTTCTATCCTTAACACAAAGGAAAGCTCGATAAAGTACTTTTATTACTATACAAAGGTGAAATAAAAAAATGACTTCTCATTTATAAAGAAAAAACTTAAAAAAATTACTTTTATTTTGAAAAAATTAAAATCAAAAATTAACTTTCATTTTCTGAACAAATAATTGAAGTAAAAAAAATTGTAATATATTTTCTAAGTCAAAAAATTTGCAAAAAAAAGTATTTTCTCAGCAAAAAATTGAATTAAAAAAATAAATTTTATTTTCTAAGTAAAAGAAAAACTAGAAAAATAACTCTCTAAAAACTTAAAACTAGAAAAATAACTCTTAAAAAGAAAAAATCAAAAAAGTTCTTTTTATTTTCAAATAAATTCAAAAATCAACTTTTACTTTCTAAGTAAGAAGTTTTATGCTAAAAAATATTTTCTCATATAAAAATTTAATTCAAAAAATAATATTTATTTTATAAGCAAAAAATTAAGGGCAAATTATAACTATTTACGACGGCAGTGTAGCGCGCAGTCCAAGCCTCTCTCCTAAGCCTGGTTTCGAAATCAAAGTCAAAGTGACCTTTCGCAACAATAACTTTTACCTTTTAGCCAGCAAAAAAAATTATTTTTAATTTCTAACCCAAAAAAAAATCATTAACCAGTAATTAAAAACAAAACAAATTTATTGTCCTTACGATATCTGGGAAAAAGTTATTTAATAAAACCTAAATTTTACAAAGTAATTATTACTTCCTCGAGAGAATTCCTTAACATTTCAAAAGGAAAAGTAATTCGATTTTAAGTATATGTAAGTTCACCCTCTTCTGCTCAAAAGCTTATGCTAATTAATTGTTTTTATGCTCAACGGACAACGCCAATGGTGAGATTCGTACAATGGCAAGCAATTAACTTCAAATTCGCCGAGATATGCAAATGAACCTTAGATGCCATCCTATTCCTAATTGCTGCTCTGTGTTTTTTTTATTTATTTGCAGTGAGAGCAGCTACACTCAATTGTGCTGTGAAAATATTTAGTACTCAAAGGCATTTTACAAATCATCACTTCTTATCTAAGAATCTAACTTCCACTTTATTGAATCACTTTATCGGCTCTAACGTAAACTTTATTCAGTCGTCAACCTATTAGCAAGTTTCTATTATTCTAACACTTTATTGTGTAGCTCAGCACTCACCATCTCTTCCAACCTCTTCAAATACAAAGCATTTTGTTTTGTTTTTATTGCTCGATTTCATTGTGCTGTGCTTCAGTGCTTGTTTCTCTGTTTTAATGGTCACCATAATGCTCTAGTGACCATTAACAATATTTCACCGATCAACGGCAAAACAGAAAATAAATTCTCCGAAAAAAGACACAAAATGAAATTAGCAACCACATTCGAATTATTCGTAACGACACGTCATCCCTTGAAGCCCCTAGCGCAGCCACCCAGCCCAATCGTTCGCTTTGCCTTATCTTCATCTGCCAACGACTTTGCACAAAATGTTTATTTTTATATGATGTGTAAAAGCATTCACGCCGATTGGCATCTGTAACTCAGAGGTTGGACTGTCAAGTTTTGCCTTTTCACCAACACATACTTGTTTCTGTGCTTGCTTAGACGAGTGCCGTTATATTTTTCCTTTCAATTGAGTTTAAATTTTGCTTCAAATGTATAAGTGAAAATAAAACCATCACCGCGCTTCTACGCTGAAAAGAAAAGAAATCTAAAAGATAAATTCTAGTACGAAATTCAGTAATTCAGTCATAATAAAAATGAAATGAAATGAAGTTATCTGGTTGCATGTTTTTGCTTTATTATAGCTTGGCTATTCGTTATCCTATTTTCAAGAACAATTCGTCATTATTCCCGTTTTGAGGTCAAGTACCAGATTTGTAACCCCTTATAACTTTTTTGCTTATGAATTTAGCAAGACAGTTTAAAAGCACATTTTCGGTAAATTTTAAAAAATTTGAGTATGAAGGAGTAAACAGAAAATTCACCAGTAGCAATATATATTTATTTTTCAGAAATTCCAAAATAATGTTTACAGTTCATTTTGTTTGTAATATAAATATAGACTTGACAATTTTATTATATAAATATAAATAAAATAAACAATTAGACAAACTCCGTTATCAAATAATTTCTATCGCGTAAAGCTGAATACAAAAAATTTAAAATTTTTCACCAATTTTCATCGTTTTCTCCATTTAATGCGCTCACAACTTCTGTTTCTGTTAATTGTAATATTTTTAAATAAAAAAATTTCTAACCTCAGCGAGTATCTTCCAATCAAGTGCTTCAAATTTTCTTTTCGATCAGATTGCAGAGGCTGCACATTTTTGACCCGTTTCCGAATTTATTGCTATTTAAAAGCAGGCTAAAATCATATTTATTGTTCAATTTGACTCTTTCTCAAAAGTGCGAGGTGTTTTCAAAGAAAAAGTGATTTCTATAACTTATTCATCAATTTCTATTTCAAAGTAATGCTCCATGCAGATGTAACACAACACTTTTCTAAGTTTCTCTATCAAACTCAGCTCATATCAAAGATCTCAATAACGCCTTGAGCTTCTGCAGCAAGGCGGCCACAATGTCTGTTCATTCACAGAAAATGTTTATCCTTTCATGGGCCTTTGGAAACAATAAAAAGTCGCAGGGGGTCCAGTCTGGTGTAAACAGAGAGTGACGCATAATTCACTATTTGTTGATAAGACTTTTTTCGATAGAAAAAATCGCGAGGCATACCAAAATCCATCGCACCTTACATTAATCAGAAAAAACTAAAAAAGGAAAATGGTTGCAAGTATCAGAATGTTATGAGGATATATGGATGTACCAACATAACGAAAAATAGAAATCAAAAACAAAATGTATGAAGCCCGCAAAATTTTAAAAGTCACCGCTTTTTTTAAAAAATAAATTAATTATTTAGAAAAAAGTATTATTAATAGAATCATTAATTTTTATTTTTCGAAACTTAAAAAAATCGCAATCATCCGAAACTATCTCACATATTTCCATGTTAGAGCATCTTCATTACTTAATAGTACGCGGGGTTTGAAGATAAAATAGAACCTAAAGCTTCCGAGTGAATGCAGCATGTTAAATACGAATCTAAGGTGAAAAAAGTCGCATTTTCAAAAGAATTACATAAAATTTGAATTTTTGCAAAATTATGCTCCTAAATGCTCTTCGACAGACTTAAGAAAATTCAAAAGAGACTTTGGGTTTTACATGATGGCGATATAAATTGCAGTAATAATATTGAAAAAAAAATTATGTTCCATTAAACAACGAATTGAACATTTACCTTAGTGAATATCTGCTGCCATGAAAGTGTAGCACGTTCAAATATTGGCATCAACCCCACATTTTTTGAGTGCAAAACTTGCTCCGAAATTGCTATCTGCTCCTCTAGCGAGTATGGTTAATGATCAATTATTCAGCTCTGTTGGCCACCCCTATACCGATTGGCAATGCCGATAGTAAGGAGAAAATGCCAGCAAGCTGTTTTTACATTGCAATATAAAATATTCAACTATGAATATTAAATAATTAAATGTAAGTATTTTATATGATTTATGAGCTTATGAGTTGTGAGCCGAAATTAATGTGATTGGAACTTGGGTACATAATGTTTTAGTACATTTCTTGTTATTTTATTAATAAAAATACTCTATTTTTGAAAAGCCATTGATCGTTCTCAGTTGAAGTCAACTGCTGCTGCTGCTGAGGGCACTTGATTACGTATACGCAGTGTATGTCCGAATTTGCCGAACTGACGCAGAGAACTTGTTTCCCTGCTGCCCAGTGCATGAAATTTAACGTTTTTTTTTTAATTTAGTGGAATCATAATTGTTGGCGGGATGATCCCGGTTGAGCCTTAGCCTCTCTCAAAAGTCTGGACCAAAAATCTGGATCCTTTACAGACATCCTCCAGTTTTTCAGTGTAAAGGTATTGGCGTCGTCATCAACTGTGTCAATCAAGATTTTCCTTTTCCCATACCGCTTACTATTGTAGATCTTTTTGTCGTTAGGGTCCATCCTCAGAACATGTGCAGCCTATTTCAGACACTGCAGCTTGATAGAGTCGGTGATTTGGAAATCGTTTAGCTCATCTAGGACGTGGTCTATCAGCACCGGTCCAAGCATACGGCGTAGAATCTCTCGCTTAAATATACTAAAATTTTGTTCTTCCTCCTTACGCATCTCACAGGCTTCAGAAGCATAAGTAACTCAAGGTATACTTATTGTTTTGTAGAGTTTCAGCTTCGTAGGCTTAAAAAGGAATGAGGAGCCTGGATTTTTGTATAGCGAAAAGAAGCCCAGGTTCCCTACCTGGCGCCTCGCACTAACTTTTTGTTTGGATGTCGAGTCCGCAGTGATGTTAGAGCCAAATTATTTATACGTCACCACCCGCTCAAAAGTGTAGCTGCCGCTCAAAACTGTAGATTTACATTCATTTGGAGCCTTTCCAGTGCACAAAAATTTGGTTTTTTGAATTGTTTATGCTGTGGTCCAAGATTCTGACTGCATTCTCAGGTTCTAAAAAACATTTTTCAAAGCTGCTTTACTCCTATATTAGATCGATTTCATCCGCGAAAGCTAAAGGGTGTTTTTTTATAGGTTAGGTTTTCAAGTTGGCACTACTTTTTTCGTAGATGGTCTTTTTGACAGCTGTCACTTGATTTATGCTCAGTTTGGCTTGCCATTTCATAATGAATAGACTTCCACCTGAACAACGTTTGCAAATCGTGCAAATTTATTACGAAAATAATGGTTCGGTTCGCGCGACGCATCACAAGAAAATTTTGTTCAGCGATGAAGCTCACTTTTGGTTGAATGGGTATGTCAATAAGCAAAATTGTCGCATTTGGAGTGAACATAATCTACAAGCCATTGCCTCAAAAAGTCACTGTTTGGTGTGCTCTATGGGCAGAGGGAATCATTGGTCCATATTTCTTTAAAAATGAAGCCGGCCATAATGTTACAGTCAATGGAGAGCGCTATAGAGCCATGATTAATGACTTTTTCGTGCCTGAATTGGACGATGTTGATGTGGACGATCTTTGGTTCCAACAAGACGGCGCTACATGCCATACAGCCAACGCAACAATCGATTTATTGAAGGAAACTTTTCGTGAGCGCATTATCTCGCGCTGTAGACCTGTGGCGTGGCCTCCAAGATCGTGCGATATAACACCGCTGGACTATTTCTTGAGGGGCTATGTGAAGTCGCTTGTCTACGCAGATAAGCCCGAGACGATTGACGTCTTGGAAGAGAATATTCGGCGCGTTATTGCTGACATACGGCCCCAATTGCTGCAAAAAGTGGTCGAAAATTGGGCCTCTCGGCTAGAATTTATTCGAGCCAGCCGCGGCGGCCACTTGCCCGAAATCATTTTTAAAACATAATGGCAAACCCTTATCTTTATAATAAAGCTAAATTCTTGGCCATAACATTAAATTATATACGTTTTATTTCATCTTGAAAACCTAACCTCTAAAAAAAACACCTTTTATTTGATTTTACCATTATAGTGCCGTTCAGGCATATAGCAGACACCCGCGCAATCTTCTCAAACATACATAAATAAAATAGAGGTAAGTGGGCAACATTGATTCCTCCCAGTATTAGTGACAAAGGAGGCGGATAGTTGTCCAAAACGGTTTTAGGTATGCATATAAAGCCAGTTGAAAGCCAAGTATGCATAATTTCGAAACTTTCTGTGAAATTATCCTTTCGGTATACCAAATTTGGGTAATTTTTTTATTACATTCATTGTAGGAGTATATATTTTAGCATTTGCGAAACTTGAATTTACAAAAGATGGATATGATTATTAATAATTTCGTCTTTCCTACATGCCAGAATGCAACCATTTTCCATCAACCAAAGCATGTATGCCAAACTTTATGGAAATGTATCGATTTTGCAATATGAACTGTGAAACAAACAGGTGGAATGACGTACATTTCTCTCATTAATCTGAAATTTTGGTGCATGCAATATGTGCTAAATAGCGATGCCTATTGGGAGATATGATGTCTACTCTATGTCTTCTGATGAAATTTTTTTATCACTAACGAAAAGTCTAAAGTATGGTATGTATCTACGTACGTGTTTGAATGTATGTGCGTCTGATAATTTCCCCTAATGGAAATTATGTGTACATTTCAGCAGGTAGGTTTCCCAGCTCTCGGAATAAGCTTCGCCTGATAATAGCTAACGAATCGATGGGTGCAAAATTCTGTGCTGTTGTGGTGTCACTAAATGGAATCGATTTTTAGGAACGAATGCCACATCAATTTCACTTAACTAAAATTGCTTTTGAGTGTATTGCGTCTATTTGCGAGCAAGTAAAGTTGTTGGCGTCCTATACGGAAATTGGCATTCTTCCGATAGCTAAAGCAAATGGGGGAAAAATATGTGTGGTAGGTTTTTCGAACGCACCTAAAACACTTATACACACTTAAACATTTATTTAGCTTTCAACTGGTAATTTTTCTTATGAGCTTCAATTATATTTCACCAAGGAATTCGTGGCAACGGGCCAAACCGTCAATGCAATTTTCTATCTTATGCAAAATGTGGTCGGAAAGCATGCCTGCCGATTGGAATTTAAGTGTGCTCTGCACAATCCATAAGAAGGGCGATCCTGCAATCTGTGCCAATTATCGCGGGAGAGGTCTTCTAAATATCGCCTATAAGGTTCTAGCGAGCGTATTGTGTGAAAGGCTGAAGCCCACCGTCAACCAACTGATTGGACCTTATCAGTGTGGCTTCAGACCTGGAAAGTCTACCATCGACCAAATATTCACAATGCGCCAAATCTTGGAGACCCATGAAAGGAGAAACGACACACACCATCTTTTCGTATATTTCAAAGCTGCATTGCACAGTACGGAAAAGAGTAACTTGTATGCCGCTATGTCTGAATTTGGTATCCCCGCAAAACTAATACGGCTATGTAAGGTGACGTTGCTCAACACCAGCAGCGCCGTCAGATTTCAGACATGGTGACTCGCTGTCGTGTGACTTCTTTAACCTGATGTTAGAGAGCATCGTACGAGCCGCAGAACTTAATCGCTCAGGCACAATTTTTTATAAGAGCGTACAATTGTTGGCGTATGCCGATCGATATCATCGGCCTTAACAACCGCGCTGTTAGTTCTGGCCTCTGCAAACTGGATAAAGAGGCTAGGTGAATGGGTCTGGTGGTGAACGAGGACAAAACGAAGTATCTCCTGTTTTCAAACAAACAGTCGGTGCACTCGCGTATCGGCACCCACGTCACTGTTGACAGTTATAATTTGAGGTTCTAAAAGACTTCGTTTATTTAGGAACCAGCATTAACACTGAAAACAATGTCAGCCTTGAAATCCCACGTAGAATCTCTCTTGCCAACAAGTGCTACTTTGGACTAAGTAGGCAACTGAGCAGTAAAGTCCTCTCTCGACGAACAAAACTAACACTCTTCAAGCCTCTAATCATGCCCGTCCTAACGTATGGCGCAGAAGCTTGGACGATGACAACATCCGATGAAGCGACGCTTGGAGTGTTCGAGAGAAAGATTCTGCAAGCGGTTATAGTGACAATTAAGAAGAAGAAGAAGCCATGTGTGATCTGTCAAAAACCTTATTGGAAAGTAACCCTAATCTGATCACCCTTTAATTTCCACTTAATTATACATAGGATTTTAACTATTTCAGCAACTTTCGGTACGTTTCACCAAAGCCTTCTGAACTGAAACATTTTTAGGCCCTTTATCATTATTGAGCCATTATGCACTGCTACCTCTTTTGTAGTCTATGTATTGCGCAGATGCATAAGATGATTAGGGATATTATACCATGTATTATATGGGCAAAATGCAGCGTACTTTTAAATTTATAATTTATGAAGGTTTTATTAATGTGCTTTGAAACGAACTAAATTCTTGAACAAAACTTCTAAAGTTAATGTTAAGTGAAAATCTAAAGGGGAATATATATGCAACAAGTAGTCACACTTACAATATCTACAATTAGAGCAAAAATGATGATCGACGGTGAAGCCCGCTTTTTAAATCTGTTTTTAATATTCAAGTAAACAAAAAAACATTCATAAGAATCAATGGACATAAACCACGTTATAGCATACGTTAAAAAATCGATAAATTAATTATAACCGACACAACTTTTTTTTCAGAACATACTCTGGATAATCTCACTGACCAGAATCTTAAAGCGCTAAGCGTAAATAGACTGAGAAATTTTTAGCAAGAGAGTGAAATTCTAGACGCTTACTCATTCCAGTGGTTTATTTAGCGTTTGAAATTTGAACTATCGATTTTTTTACCTTTCACAGGAGATGACTCAAAAATTTAAATTTACAAAATAGATAACTTGAATGCAGTTGAAAAATATTAAATACATTCAGAAATATTCGAAAATATAATAAGCAAATAAGACTGGCCGCCTAAAAGTTGCGATTTAACTCCACTGAGACTATTTTTTGTGAGCCGTCATAAAGAATAAGTGTTACGTCAACCGTCTGCAGATGATTTACGAGTTAAAACATGGAAGTATTCATTTGTAAGCCCAAATTCGCGAAAGTGTGTAGTAAACTTACTTTGACAGAATGGGTAAAGCTAGCCTTGGAAGCCTTTTTAATGAAATTGCGTTCCATGCTCAATGGGAAGTTTTAATCTTCTCAACAAAACAAAAGTTAATTGAAAAAGGTTAGCGCGTATTTTATCTATAAGCCAGTTAAAGTAAATTCCAAGCGCTAGATGGACCACTCTGTATAAATTAAGTGCTAATTCCGTCAAAGTCAAAAAGTATCTTAATCAGTTCCATTTGCGTGACAGTGTCGAGAAAATTATTCATTTGACAATTGATGTTCTTAAAAAGTGTGCAGTGTATACTTAACTGTAAATCGATATTTTTTCTTCCACTGCTTTTGCACAAATATTAATGTTTCGCTTGTTTATTTTTACTTATTTTGTTATTTCATCCATTTTTATATATTTAGTTTGTGAACTTTGTTTAGTCGCATTTATTTCCTCGCTACTGTATAAATTTGACGCGCACATGCCTTAAGACTTTTGAATTTCGTTGGAAACTTTGTGTACGTGCGAGCTTGCACTGAGCTAAAGCCGAAAAGGCTTCCTATGCATGCCGATGGCACACAAGGCACTCTTCTCATACATTGAGTTGGCAGTTATCTGCTCGCCACCCGTGTACGCAAGCAGACATGCAACAGTTATCTGAAGACACGTCCTCGCTGTAAGTACTGCGTACACACCAAGACAAAGCGATTGCTCGACAAGTACAGGCGAATATGATTTTGTGCGTAGATGTGTATGTATGTATATCTGATGGCTTTTATGCTGTGCTCTTCAGTGCCTTAAACAAACTCAAGTGATGAGTAGTGCACCAACTTTAGTTATTTTTGAAATGTCTACAAAGAAGTAGCTACTTTCAAGGTTGTTAAGGAGAACAAGCAATATAAAAGTTTATGCGTGAACTTAACATACAAGAAACGGACTTCCTGTCCGATACACTTAAAAAAATAATGGGCCAGCTGCCCAGTAAGGAAACACTTGTTTTTTTATACGTTACAATTTAATCAAATTATCAATTCACTAGCTTATGATATAATAAGGAATTAAGTATAGGAAATTAGTATTGAAGTGTAGCCCGTCCCGAACTCGACTGTCCGCTTGAGGTGACCGCCGCTTCCTTTACACCTATCATTACAACAGCGACGATGCAGTTGTTGTTTGATACGTCTGAGACCAACCTTTACCTTGAGTTCCCACAGGTACAATATGAGTATCATTTCACAATAGTGCTGACACCTTTATTCTAATGCGTATGCTATTCGCCATGGCCTTGGCAGGAGTGTCGGATTGCCGCATGCCGGCTTGGTCCCTTATGCAACGCGTGTGTTGCAACCGATCGTTGGAATGTTCTATTGCAGGTAATTGTGAAATAAAAATATGCTGACACTGCGGCACGTGTAGCGCGCAGCCGTGGGAGCGTCGCTGTAAATGCGACTGCAGCGTGTTAACTCTTCCCCCTCTAAAAGTCTGCGTCCCGCAGATCCTTATTTGCAGGGGCGTCCTTCTCATTTGAATGACGAGGATTCCGATGCAGTATAGACAATTTAACCTCGGGAAATTTTGCTCCTCCTGTTAGCTTCCTCCAAATCAGCAAAACGAACACCATCAACAAAACAAGGCCTAGGGCTTCAGACATTGCAAACCAGTTAGTCTTATCTTTCAACTGCCCCAAAAGTCGTATGTTTCCGGAGGTCATTTCATGGACGAGATTGAGATTCAGCGCCAGGCTTCTATTCGTTATGGTGGACAGCACGGGTGGAAGCACTTGCACGCCTGAGCTGCTCGTACTCCAGTAGGATTGGTTGTTTATCGTAATAGTCTCGTTTTCCATCTGCAGGATATAAGAGCCAGATAGATGTTTGGATATTCCACCTGACCATATACTGCCGTTGAAGTTATCTAGGAATATAGTGTCCTCCTTGAGCACCTCTATAGTAGTATCCATACCGATCTCGTAGCGGCAACTGGTTTGTCCACCCTTTAGGAGACGTGGTAGACATTCCTCTTCGGCCAACAAATCTAGGGCTTCCTGTTTGCATACCATGGCTGTGGCTAGGTGGAGACAGCTATTTTTTATGCCGTATGTCAGTTGCTTATTCATCAGTATCGTCCTGTACTTCAGGTCAACTCGATGGCCATCCTTCAAAACAGATCGTGTGATTAAGTGATTAAACCCCGTTTGATCCACCTTCGGCATTGACAGCACGTAAAGGAGAAGTGTGCCATTCGAGTAGATTGATGGTTCGCTATATTCGATGGCTTCAACGACGTTACTGTACGGAAGGACCTCAATTTCGCTTATTAGACTATTTATTTCCTCCTTGTTCAAAAGGTTGCTGTTCACTACGCCTGCTTTGGCCATTTGACATGCCCGTACGAGTTCACTGACGTCATCCTTGAGAATCATCACTTTGTGCTGAATCTCCTGTGAAACCTCAGCCTGGCGGGTACGTCCCAGGATGTCATTCGTAGTCGTTGTAATACCATTCACAACCTGTAATAACTCTTCAGTTTTTTTGAAAATTTCAGAGTTTACCTTATACTGTTGGTTATTGTTGACTATTAATTCGTTTTGGCTTCGCAGGACTTCATCCCAGTCTAAAGCATCAGGTGAGCCAGCAATCCACTTCCAAGCTGACCCAATCCAGTTAATTGAACGCTTCGGTCTTTTGGCTGCAGGTCCCTTCAGGTCTTCCAGTTGATTTCGAACTTTTTGTAACTGATAGTTAAGGACTTCTGTGATTGAATTGGTCCCTTTCATGCTGGCAGTTTGGTATTGTAACCGATTTACAATTTTCTCGTAGCGCATTAAGTCGATGATATGGACCAGCTTGAAGTGTCCATTGATTATCCAGCCGTATCCATCACGGACAGTTAGAATAGGTGAATCTACGTTGAATACGACATATGCTTGTGCGGTTGCACAGAGGCAGATTCTACAAATTGAATTACAGAGTATCATCTTAATTCTAATCCTTTTTCCAAAATAGCTTAAATAGGATATCGTACACAGTTTTCTGTTTTATATATTGAGCATAGCCTACGACACTAATATTTTCCTTAAATAAATTTTACATGTTTTTTTTGAAATTACGACAAGGAGAAATTAAAATGTACATATCGCTTAAACAAAATGTAATTGATATTGAATTTACTTATAGTTACTTGAAATTTACTGGAGTTATACAGTTATTAAATTCAAAAATATGTTTTCCATTCAATGACAATTCAACTTAGTAATAAGAGCTTAAATTTCTAATACTATTACTAGTGAGTGGAGTCCGGGAGGGTAAGGGTTATCGGAAATCGGTGAGGACCCAGAAGTGATGTGAACAGTGGAATTTACTGACAGTTAGTTTTTTAATTATAAACTGACAGTTAGTTTTTTAGTTATAATTGATTTTGTTAGAAAATATTAGTAAGTTATTTTGTTTCTTTCCCCTTTTTTTTTTTTTTTTTTTTTTTTTTTTTTTTTTTTTTTTTTTTTTTGATGAGGCTAGAAGTTTGCCATTTTATTTTGGCTCATTGAACCCTTAAAGGTTTATGCTTCTATACAAGCGAATTTTGCTTGTGCTGTTGAGAATTAGACTTTCTCTTATTTTTTGGTTTGGTATTTAACCTTTTATTTCATTATTTCGTTATTTGCATTGCAACCTAGGCGTAAACCCAGCTGAAGGAAGGCCCGTGTTAATCCCTTTTAGCCATAAGCGTTTATAATTGCAAATGGCCTACTCATGGCACGAGTAGCTTCACGACAATTAAAGCCAATAGTCCCAAGGAGGAATTGAACCACTTCGATTGATATCGCCTCGACCGCCGAGAAAACTGGAGTTGAACCAATGCGACAGATCGAATACAAAATTTAATTTGTACCCAGACCACTGGGGCTTAGGGAGCTATGCATAAGTTTTTTTGCCTCTTGACCAATGCTAATTTCATATTCTTTAAACAATATCTTTACTTGTTAGACATTTTTTATGTCTGTTTTGTGGAACTTTTTTCCACTTTCTGTGACAATAGTAACATTTCTGTTTTCGGCTATAGCCTCTTTCTTGTAAAGCGGCTTTTGTTTGCTTTTTATTTGCTTGTTGGCGATAAACAATTCATCACCGCTGTCAAAATTGCGAGGGGGCGAGCGAGTTTTATTAGTTCTTGCATTCCTGCTTTCTTGCTCGTGCAGTAAAAGAGCCTTTATGTCCTCATTAGTTCGTTCCCTAAAATTTGCCAATCCTTGATAATTTATCCTAGCAGTCCTGTTGAGAAAAACATCAGCGGGCTTTCGTTTTATCACTGAATGTACTGTATTATTATATCTGTCTACAGTTATAGCAACGCGCTCATCAGGTGTTAGTCTAGGGAGCTCAACGCGGAGGCAGCGATATATTTCAATCAAAGTAGAGTGTAATCTCTCCACCTGACCGTTGGCTTCACTTCGCTGCGTCGGCGTTTGGTATATTTCTATTCCTAGAGACCTGATGTAGTTTAGCACAAGCGGGGTTAAGAAGCCGCGCTCGTTGTCCATCACCAGAGCCCGTGGCACTGTAAAGTAATGTAATGCAACGGTTAGTTTCATTCGCAAATGGATGGAAGATTTGTTTTGGATCGGAAAAAGTTTAGCAAATTTAGTAAACTTGTCGATACAACTCAAGTACTTTTGCTTTTCTATTTCAAAGATGTCAATATGAAGGATTTCACAGGGATAATTCGGGATAGGAGTTGGCTGTATATATGGTTTTGAAGGATGCCTATCGTACTTGTTCAACTTACATGTGTCACACTGACGAACATATTCCCTAATCTGTTTAGACATAGCTGGGAAATAAAATTTTTCAAGGATTTGTTCCCTATTCTCACGAGCGTTCCGATGCGCGCGCTTGTGCTGCTGTTCTATTATATTGAAAACCCTGTCTGCTATCGTTACGTCCTCTACCATGCGCTGTGTGATCCTTATTTTGTACCTACTAAAATTATCAACGTATGCAGCTTGCAAGTAACGAAGATCATCCTCTGGAATTTTAATGCCATTTATGACATTTGGGTTGAGGTATTTCCTGAGGGCAGGTAACAGAGCTTCCACATTCAACAGTGGCATAGAAACAAAGTATCTTCTGTATCCTTTATGAGGCTCCTCTGTGCACTCGCAACTCGCCCCCCGCCTGAAGATTATTTGGTTTCTAAATACGTTTATTGGGACCTCAACGTGTGGTATGAGGTCTGAACTATCTTGTTCGGCGGAATGCATTGTAGCTTCCGATGCAGTATCTGTATCGGATGGTGCGCCAGCTACGGTACATGGCGCTTGAGCGACGATTGAGTCTGTGAGTGCGTTCACTTCCGTCTTAAGACGGGAGAGTGCATCAGCGACCACATTCGTCCTTCCTGGCTTATAAATCAACTCGCAATTGTACTCCTCTATCCGGGCTTTCCACCGCTTAAGTTTCGCGTTGTAATTGCGATTGCTCATAGAAAAGGTCAGCGGTTGATGGTCTGTGTATATCTTTATTTTTTTTGCGCCGTACAAATAAGACCTCAAATTATCAAGTGCCCACACTATCGCAAGCATTTCCTTTTCGTTCGTGGCATAATTTTCCTCGGCCTTGTTAAGTGAACGGGATATATACGCGATTGGTTTGTCCTTCCCTATATCCCCCTGTGACAGAACTGCCCCGATTGCGTAATTCGAAGCGTCAGTTGTCAAATTGAAGGGTTTTTCAAAATCAGGGAAAGCGAGGACATCAGCTGATGTCAGTAGTCCCTTTAAATCTGCAAAGGCCTGTAAGGCTTCACAATCAAGTTTTATTTTTACCTTTCTCGATGCATTTGCACTGATTTGTGCATTTTCCCCGCGCGTAAGGTTCGTCAGAGGCTTTGCTATCTTTGCGTAGTCCCGAATAAATTTGCGGTAGTAAGACGTCATACCGAGAAAGCTTTTAAGGTCCTTTAGATTTTCCGGAGGCAAGATTGAATTCATTGTTTCAACCTTTTTTGGGTCAGGGCGCACACCTTCGGGTGTAATAACATAGCCGAGGAACTCAACCTCAGTTTCGAGGAAACACGTCTTCTCCAAGTTGACCTTTAAGTTGGCTTCAAGCAATCTTGAAAATACTTTCTCCACATTTTGTAGGTGATCATCGGTGTCTTTCCCGAATACAATTATATCGTCGATGTACACATAGCAAATTTTGCCAATGTACTGTTTGAGCACATCGTCGATCATTCGTTGGAAAATTCCAGGGGCATTTTTTAACCCAAATGGAAGTCGCAGGAATTCGTATTTACCATTCATGGTGGAGAAAGCAGTCTTGGGAATATCAGAGTCCTTCATGGGTATCTGATGGAAACCGGACGTTAAGTCAATGGTTGTGAAATACTTGGATTGGCCCAGACTACAAAGTGTTGCATTTATATCCGGAATAGGGTAGGTATCAGCGATAGTGACTGCATTCAACCTTTTATAGTCTATTACCATGCGATATTGTTTTTCCCCATCGGGCTTGGGCTTTTTCGGGACCACCCAAATTGGAGAGTTATAGGGACTTTTTGATGGTCGGATAACTCCTTCTTCGAGAAGTTCATTTACCTGTCTATCCACTTCCTCCCTCATAGACGAAGGATAAGGATAGCTTTTACTATAGATTGGGTCGGTTGTCGATGTCCTTATCTCTGCGCGGACGCTGGTATCTATCAATTCATTACCATTTATAGGTAAGAATAGTTCGCTAAATTTTTTGATAATTTCCTTCACTCTTTCTTCAGTTTCCGGTGCAAGGTTTTTGGAAATTGCGTAATTAACCTCACTGGATACCCGAGCGTGCAGAGGTATTTTATACTTATCAACCATTAGAAGGTTCTTCTTCCTATCGACAACCGCACCAATATCCTTGAGCGTATCGTCCCCAATAATTCCGTCAAACGTCTGCAACCCAGGCAGGACAAAAAATGTCACATCGGCAGTAAGGCCAATGTCACTGAAAAATTTTAATAATACCTTCCCCTTTATATCTACACAGCCCCCTGCTGATCTTACACTAAAGGTTTTATGGACTGCTTTTTCATGCTTAGCTATCGTTGGTTTAATAAAGTTTTTATTCGCCCCAGTGTCAATTAGAAAGTCTAGGACGCGGCCGTCTGGAAGTTTGTACTTTAAGTATGGTACGCTAGATGGCCGCTGGACAGAAAATCCTCTTCTTCGACGGCAGCGCAGTCATCATCTTCGTCCTCCACAGCATCCGTCGTAACATGGTAGAGCCTCTGTTGCTTTCGGGGAAAGTTATCGGATCTAGCACTGCGTTTGAATGGATTTGGTCTATTTATATAATTAACTCGTTTGCTTTGCACGGATTGGTCTACGTCCATCTTTTCAACCGGTGCCTGTGAAGTGGATGGTTGATCCCTCTTTGGGATAACCTGGCGATCATATTTGTCGAAGTGTGTTCGGCGATCCTGAGGACGCCAAGGTGTCCTCGGTGGAATAGGAGGTGTTCTGTCGGCCTTAAAACCATGCAACCGGCTAGGAATCGTATTCACTGGTGCAACAATGTGATTATTTGAACGTGCACTGTGAATTGTAAAGTTCCTGAAATTCGTGTTTTGGATTTCAAGGCATGCCGAATATGCCTCTGGAAGAGTTTTAGGACGCTGAATGAGGAGCATTTTGGCAAGCTCTCCATTCAGTCCACGTATAAATACGTCCAGGGCACGGTTCCTATATGTGTCGATTAGAACTTTCGTTGTTTCCTCAGAGTACGATTCAGTTTTTATTTTATTAATAATTAACGAGAATTGGTGATTCACGGCTGCATAAAATTCATCCAGCCGTGAATCCTTCTGAGATAATTGGTGGAGTTGATACTCCAAAGTGCGGATATCGCGTTTATCCGCGTAATGGAGTGATAAGCACTCCTTGATAGCAATCCAATTCGTATCAAATATGTTGTACGATATTAGGGCAGCATCGGCTGCCCCGCGTACTTTCTGTCGAATATGTTGAAGTATGGCCCGATAAATTGGCTTATTTCTTACAACTTTAAAATCGTTAAGAATGCTCTCGACAGAGTGCACCCACGAGACGTATTGGACAGGATTCCCGTCGAATGCCTGCAGTTCTTTTACGGAGTCTGGAAGTCTAGAAATATCCCTTAGATCAGCCTCCGTAGCCGGAGCTCGGGGTTCCACCTCTGGTTCGCGAACATCACTCTCACTTCTTCCAGATTCCAAGAGAGTGAGCCGGGATCTTAAAGAATCTAGGGAAGAGATCCGCCTTTCCATACTCCCAACTTGTTCGAGGAGCGCATTGACGGCTCCCGTCAGGTTTGTTACTGTGGTTTGTAAGGACTCCATACCTGAGTGGGAAAAGAGGAGGAAAAAAATAGACAAGTTTTTATAAGCTTACAAGGCTGCTAAGAGCATATGTTCCAGGTTCTTTGCTTAAGCTGCTAAGAGCATATGTTCCGTGGTTCTTCACTAATGTAATTTTCTGAATTTGTAATTTTCACTTCACGTTTGTAATTTTCTGAATTTGTAATTTTCACTTCACGTTTGTAATTTTCTGAATTTGTAATTTTCACTTCACGTTTGTAATTTTCTGAATTTTCAGTATGCTTTTGATACTACTATAATTGATAGCTTTTCTTTTTTTTTTTTTTTTTTTTTTTTTTTTTAAATTTAAATTTAAAAATTAATCACGTTTTATTCTTTTTCACACTGTTCACCACTGGGTCCCTGCTCGGGCGCCAGAAACGGACTTCCTGTCCGATACACTTAAAAAAATAATGGGCCAGCTGCCCAGTAAGGAAACACTTGTTTTTTTATACGTTACAATTTAATCAAATTATCAATTCACTAGCTTATGATATAATAAGGAATTAAGTATAGGAAATTAGTATTGAAGTGTAGCCCGTCCCGAACTCGACTGTCCGCTTGAGGTGACCGCCGCTTCCTTTACACCTATCATTACAACAGCGACGATGCAGTTGTTGTTTGATACGTCTGAGACCAACCTTTACCTTGAGTTCCCACAGGTACAATATGAGTATCATTTCACAATAGTGCTGACACCTTTATTCTAATGCGTATGCTATTCGCCATGGCCTTGGCAGGAGTGTCGGATTGCCGCATGCCGGCTTGGTCCCTTATGCAACGCGTGTGTTGCAACCGATCGTTGGAATGTTCTATTGCAGGTAATTGTGAAATAAAAATATGCTGACACTGCGGCACGTGTAGCGCGCAGCCGTGGGAGCGTCGCTGTAAATGCGACTGCAGCGTGTTAACTTACATATATGCGCATTAGAGTGGAGGGGCAATGTAGGGGTGGACGGAAAAATCGTAGGATTGAATTGGAATATTTAAAACGGGCATATATATGAGATACTGCATTTATTTCGTTTATTTTTTCTTTTACATGAGGTAGAGGGCTAACTTAATTCATACCTGGAAAAAAATTCTAGTGAAGAATCCAATTTCTTGTGGTGTAATATTTCAATCAATAGACAAAATTATAAAAGATAAACTAGTCCAATTTGATATATAAAATCATAAATATTTGACATATTTCCTAAAGTAACATCTTTTAATAAATCTAAAGGTTTCCTTTAACACGTTCCCGCCGGCGCTGTTATTCATGGTCTTCGCCCACAGACGGCAATGTTTAAGCCTTTTCACTCTATCGTCATAAAACGAAATTTTTTCATAAGGGTAGTCGTTTATGGCATCTCAACTCATTGGTACCGTTTAATAAAGTACCATTGGTGGTACACGCTGCCTCATGAAGCAATCTTGTGCGGGCCATCGGTGGTACGCGCCGCCCCATGAAGCAGACTTGTGCGAGCCACCGGTGGTACGCGCCGGCGTGAACGTATTAAAGATGTTGTTTCTGCCGTTGTTGTACTTGGTTCAATAGTCTTTGTGTGAATAATGAACAGTTACACGCTGAGCAGGCGTTCTTTGTAGAAGGTGTTGGTGAGTGATAGTTGTGTGTCCTAGTCGGATTCGGGTGAAGATTTTTGTCTGCTGCAGTGTTGCTCCTGTTGAAATAATTGCATTTAGTCGTTCTGAATTTATAGATTTGTTGCTGTGTTTGTATGTAATACATTTCTCCCTTACAGTTGACTAGTATATTCTATTGACTATCCTGAGAATGTCGGTTGTAACAAAAGATTCAAAACAGAGTGTTTGACATTTTTAACTGCTTTATCAATGTTTTCATTGCGAAAAATTCCGCTGTATCAAAGGACTCACAACTTTTATTATTGCTTTTTACTAGGCTATTTATTTCCAATCTTATCAATTAGAGTTTATTTGCTGTTTGCGCTCAACAGCGATGGTAGATTTATTGTCCGTCCAGATTATATTTTTTACTTTAGTAGAGGCGGCGTAGTCTATAGTGAGTTTTATGGCAAAATTTTCGGTGGTAAATATCGAGTTGTATGGTAATATAAGACCAGTCCTAAGTATGCTTCTCTTACCGGATACCGCAGCAAATGAAGTTGAATCGTTTTCTTTATAGTCGCCAGTTTAAATAAATTTCTAGTCTTTCGCATCCCAATAGTTGTTGATGTCTAAAAATAGCATTCGGTAAACAAGTTTAGAGGTGTTTTATTTTGGTTACTTGAGGCTAGGCTGGTGCTGAAATTGGATGGAGGAAGTTCCCAGAGTGGAAATCTTGGTGGTCAAGTTGGCATAGGTATTATGGAAATTTCGAGATTCACTCTTTTAATCTCATTTCATTATGCCTTTTATGTTGGAGTTAGAGAGTTAAGTTATGCTTGAAAAAATTCTTTGCTACATTCTACTATAAAAATAGCACGATAGAAATTTTATTTTATTATTTGCATGCTCTTTCGATAAATTAATTGCGATTTCGCTCAAAGTATTAAAAACTTAATCCCACGTAAAAAAATTCACGCTCTAGACTAGTAATTTCTTCTGCAAAGTTGGTGTGGGAGACATACTCTTTCATAATTAGTAGCGTTTGTTGGTATTGAATAATATAATATTTTTATAAAATTATTGGACTGTAAAATTACTTTATAAAAAATTCGACCTTTCGAGATATTTTCAATATGGTCCAACTCACGATTGATGCTGTGTCAAGCAAAAATATTGTAGTTTTAATCACGAAATACACCAAATTTTATAAATCGTATTTTGTATTATGGAAGGAGAGCCACCTTAATGCATACATACACATTAATATGACCGCCTATGTTCGTAAAGAGATATTCGTCATGACTTCAAAGGTATATACATATTTACGAGTATATATTTATTTGTTATCCGTTATAGCAAAAGATTGTTCAACACACTTTTGTGTGCGCTATTAGCCGAGTAATTACAAGGTGAGTGCCGGAAGCAAAGTTTTGCGTCTTCATATTATCAAAATAATAGAGTGCAGCCGCGTAGCAGAGCAAGAACAACGCTTAAATTATCCTCTTAAATTACATAGTCACTCCAGGATGTTCAGCAATATAAATACTGTAAAATTTTTCACAATTAATATTTTTCTCTTGTCATTTGTAAGCGTGACGAATTCTTTGTTGGGAAATCTGCTATTGACCGAAAGTATTTTAAACAGGTAAAGTTAACGGTTCAAGGGGTTATTTAGACATGGTGTAGAAGTTGAGAAAATTTTTCAAACAATGCAGATGTATTTAATAAGTTTTATCTATTGTTGATCTACTGTTGATCTGCTTTACTTGCATACCAAAACAAGCCTGATAGCTCATCAATTCCTGAAGATAAATTCGAACTCTATAGAAAATTGTAAGAGGTGGATTATATATATATAACTACACCCTTTTTGGGTGTTTGGCCGAGCTCCTCCTGCTATTTGTGGTGTGCGTCTTGATGTTGTTCCACAAATGGAGGGACCTACAGTTTCAAGCCGACTCCGAACGGCAGATATTTTAATGAGGAGCTTTTTCATGGCAGAAATACATTCGGAAATGTTTTTCTTAATTTTGGTGTTTCACCGAGATTCGAACCGACGTTCTCTCTGTGAATTTCGAATGGTAGTCACGCACCAACCCATTCGGCTACGGCGGCAGGATTATAGAAGTAAAAACTAAAATATACGTTTACTAATTAATATGTAAATAAAAGACATGCGTGCTGCTCCTCACCACATAGCGCTTAAGCTGTTATGTAATCACATGGCTTTTCAAACTATGCCACTTGAAAGTATGCATTGAAACATTATAAAGCACTCGTCGCGTTATGTCTCACGATATTATGTGCACTTCACTAGGAATATTTTCCCTGGCACAATTTAGGAGTTTCATATGAAATGTTAGTAAAACATAAGTTGCATTTTTGCTCAAAATGATTGGATCTCGTTGAACAGGCTTTTTGACTAGGGGCTATATAAATTAAATATATTACCCACAAAACCTCCAGTCCGTATCATCGACGTGCCCCATTCAACCAAGATGGTATCTTAGCCTGTAGTGTGCTATTGGATAACCAGCAAGAGTTCTTAGATACTCTCGGTTAGATTCTATAAAGCTTTCAGTTGTCCTGCGAAATACCATGAATGCCTTTTATTGCATTTAGCCCTTTGATTAAAGCTATCGTGCAAGGAACTGCGGTTCTTCTCTGAAATACGTAAATAATGAGCGCTCTTGCCTTAGCCATATTTTATTTTTAATGGGGTATCTTTTTAAATGATCAAAATACGAGCTTCTTCTTCTTCATCGTTTATTCGGGATCAAATCTATGTACAATAACAGTTATGGCGTATTTTATATTATATTATATGCATGTATTTTTTATTATTTTGTATATTTATTTTTGCGCATCAGCAGATTCCGGCGTCCAGCACTAATTCCAGCGTTTTGGCGGTTTTCCAGGTGGTCTGCGTCTAGTAACTTTGCCGTCTAATGCTATCTTCATAAGGCATCCATTCGGCATTTTTCGCAGGTGATCTCTCCACGTCTCTCTTCGAGTTCGAACCCATCTCGTTATTTCTGCTATGTTGCAAATGTTTCCTATTTCTTCGTTTATTTTCCACAGCATAAGTGAGAATTGTTCGAATGCATCTCTTATAGATTCTTAATTTGCTTTCGGTCCTCATATGCTTGTTTCCCCACATAGCAGTTCTCAGGCAGCGAGATAGCGATCTGTTTGCCACTTCCTTTACTTCTATTCTCAGATCTTTATTGCTGATGATTCGAAATATGTAAATTCAAGAACCTGCCCTATCGGCTTGTTGTTGACTGCCAATTTCCATCCTATGGGTTCTTTGGATACAACCAAGCACCAGGTTTTTTATGCAGGTATTTGTATGCTGCACGCTTCGGCAACTTGCTCAGAATTGGATAGAAGTCTCTGTAGATCGTCCTCATTCTCAGCAATAAAAACTGCGTCGTCTGCATAACTAATTATCTTGAATTCGCCGGTTGACATTCGGAATCCAGGTACAGCCATTTTGACTTGATCTATTATTTCATCCAGTTTTTCTCTTGCAGTTTTTCATTTTATTTGCAACGTCTATACTTTGACTGCGCAAATTTTAATTGCCACAGCATAAGCTCAGCAATGCCAAAACACAAAACAAAACGAAACTGTGCTGTCGCTTTGCCGGGAAGTTTGGTACAGCACGACAGAACAGCGACGATGATTTTGAAAAAGCGAAAGTTTTAATGTACGTAGTTGTTGCTATAGTAAGTACTGGCATAGCTACTGCCATAGCTGTTGCCGTGTCTGTTTTGTCTTGATTTTGTGATAGCCACAGAGATGTTTAAGTTGAGCAGTTAGTAAATATTACAGTTTTTAAAGGATTGCAAATATCCAATTAATGTATATATTTTGTTTCGTTTTACTGTACTGTACTTCCGAGGCTAACTGCAAAGCGTACTCACACGATTAAACATTTTATGCTGTTAAGCTTTAAAGCTGTTTGAAATAGCCACAGCGCAGCTAAGCAAAGTCGTGCGCAGCAAAGTATTCAAAAAATCCGCACATCAGCCACAGTATATTTTATAGTGATTCCATGTATAATAGTTGTTGTAGTAGATAACCCTGGTATATTGAGGAGTTTCTAAAGAAAAGAATTGCTATCACCTCCATATATATATGGATATATGTTTCTTTCAATCTGAATATAAAACAGATAACAGCAAAAGTTCGGCTGTCAAGTAAATACAATTTTTCATGATGCTCTCACTCATTCCTCCAGCGCCCGCCTTAGGCGAGCGTACGTAGCAAATATGCAGAAGATCTTAAGTTCACATGGAAACTTTAAATGATGGAAAGAATAGAAAAATGTGTACGCACATTAAAAATATAAAATACAAAAAATATAATATAAAAATATAAATATAATTTGAAAAAAAAAAATAATTGTTATTTCTCAATTTCAGAAGAAAATAAAAGTATTTTTCCTACGGTTGCAAGAAAATAGACATTTCAATAGGAAATCACATTCTACAGCAGCGATTCACGCTCAGTTTTTTCAAGCTTCTTCGCACAGTCTATCAATAGATTTCTACAAAAATATTAATATCCTGTATAATAGGCAAATAAAAATATGCATAGGCGTAGGTTTAGCTACAACATACCAACATTTGCCTACATACGACCATGTATATTTATTTTTATAAATGCGAATAGTGCGCCAAGGTAGAAAAGAGGGCTTTTGGTGTAGGCATCCATGAAGGCAACTTAATAAAGGGTGTTTTTTTTTCGAATAAATTCCAGCCGAGAGGCTCAATTTTCGACCACTTTTTGCAGCAATTGGGGCCGTATGTCAGCAATAACACGCCGAATATTCTCTTCCAAGACGTCAATCGTCTCGGGCTTATCTGCGTAGACAAGCGACTTTACATAGCCCCACAAGAAATAGTCCAGCGGTGTTATATCGCACGATCTTGGAGGCCACGCCACAGGTCCACGGCGCGAGATAATGCGCTCACCAAAAGTTTCCTTCAATAAATCGATTGTTGCGTTGGCTGTATGGCATGTAGCGCCGTCTTGTTGGAACCAAAGGTCGTCCACATCAACATCGTCCAATTCAGGCACGAAAAAGTCATTAATCATGGCTCTATAGCGCTCTCCATTGACTGTAATATTATGGCCGGCTTCATTTTTAAAGAAATATGGACCAATGATTCCCTCTGCCCATAGAGCACACCAAACAGTGACTTTTTGAGGATGTAACGGCGTCTCAGCAATGGCTTGTGGATTATGTTCACTTCAAATGCGACAATTTTGCTTATTGACGTACCCATTCAACCAAAAGTGACATTCATCGCTGAACAAAAACCATTATTTTCGAAACGCGTGAACCGAACCATTATTTTCGTAATAAATTTGACAACCAAACTGAGCATAAATCAAGTGACAGCTGTCAAAAAGACCATCTACGAAAAAAGTAGTGCCAACTTGAAAACCTAACCTCTAAAAAAAACACCCTTTACCTTAAATGGTCCGAAACTGTAGTTACACACTTACATACCTATACAATACATACAAATTATACATAAATTGCACATCTTAATATTAGGAGTAATAAAAAGAATGACGGGGGAAATTCCTTCGAAGAAGGCAGTAGAGGAGATAATGGCGAACGTCTCCACTTACACCGAAATATAAATTAAGCGCACGTGCAGCATCAGCAGCAATAAACACGCAAAGCAATGTTATTAGGGCATGGAAATTGGCGCCATAAATGGTACTAATATTATTATCGGCATACTGGTGTGCATGTAACGGGTGATCAGATTGGAGATACTTTTTCCAATAGGGCTTATTTTTTCAGATCTCACGTGACTGCATGCATTATTCCGCAACCATCGGCAAAATTGAGAATAATTTTAATTTCTGGATGATACTCAACGGACTAGACCATGCAAGTTAATACCCTACTCTGGTAAGCCGCATAACGGCAAATATATACAAAAAGTTAGAGTAAGCAATACTTCTTAAAGCTAGCATAAGCACAAATTAGAGGATGATAAAATAAGCTCATCCAGTAGTGAAAGATTTATTGTAAACACAAACAATTATTTGTTAAGTATAGAGTAAGCAAAAATTTGGTATAAAAGAAATAACGTAAGAATAAAAGAAGGACTTCAAGTTTGACTTTGGAAGCAATCGTGTTATTTTATTTTTTTAACGCTCACCCGCGTTATAACTTAAATTTGCACAGCCCGAAGGGAAAAGAATATTGCCGCTGTAAGTGAGAAATTTTCCGAAGATTCCGAAGAATCTAGTCCAAGATTAGAAGCCGGCCAACTTCCAAAGCGCCTTTTCAGTCGTTAGGCTCTTGAAAAACGGACCGAAGAACCGCATTGCGGAACCATTCCATTGAAAACAACCGTTTGGTGCGACTAGAAACCATCGGCCAAATTTATTCAAAGACGTAACACAAAATGGCCGACGCATTTGCGGCCAACATTCGAAAGGAATTATCCGTAAAAAATAAATATCATGAATGGTTCTACACAAAAATAATAAAGATTGCCCGATCAATATGAATTTTCGGTGCTTCGTTTCTATTGAAAATCGGATACCTATGTTGCAAATTCTCTCCATAAGTACATTTTTAAAAACAGTTTTTTTGAATATGATTTGCGACAAATGTCCGCCGTGGCTATGAGTTACATGGCCTATTCAAGCAGTCTAATTTTCGACTACTTTTTCTAAAAAATCGGGATAATAAATCCAAATGAACAAAATCAGCAAAAATGTGACGTAAACGATGATAATTTGACTTCAATACTTGCCCGAGATGCATTTTATAGGCACATAAGCCAAGATCCTTACGTAAAATTTTCCACGTAATCGAAGCACAAAGGCCAACAAGTTGAGAATGAATCGCAAGCTGCCCGAATGTGACTGCAGGCATTTTGGCCCACTCGCGGACAATGACTTTTTTCAACGCCTCGAGACTGGTGAATCTTTTAGTACGGACCTTGTTCGCCAAAATGCTTCAAGGAGAATAATCTATCAGACTCGCTTCTGGTGGATTTGAGAGCCATTTTGTGAACGTTATGAAGTTCGGAACGTTGTGTTCTAGTCATTCTTGGTTCACTCGAGCTTTGTGAGACCGTGCCGAGTCCTGTTGAAACGTCCATGGCCTGCCACCGAAATGTTTGTCTGCCCACGGCTTCAAAGCATCCTCCAGAATACCTTCCCGATAATTTTTCGCATTTACCTTAACACCAGGCTCGATGAATATGATTGGAGAGAGCCCATCTGCGGTTACAGCGGCCCAAACCATTAACTGTGGCGGGTGCTGCCTACTGGTGGACTCAAATTCCGGTATGAATGGTCGGTCATATAAGCCCTATTGTTTTGGGAATTTACGAATTGCTCAATTTGAAAAATTTGTTTGTTATTCTCGTGCGTCAGCTGCGCGAGCGGTGGGAAGTTGCTTACACTTCGAGTGCCTTCAGGCTTCCGCCTTTTAACATCGCGTGACATTTTCATGTATTTGGTCTTATAGGCGTAGATATGAAGCCCAACAGCATTGCCTTCCTTTCGATATTAAAGAAAAGTGAAAAATCGTAAAAAGTGGTTAAAATATTGATTTGAAAATATTAAGAAAAATAGTTAAAACTAGCCAAAACAGTGATTTGCTATTGGCTTGTCGCAGGGTGTAAATAAATAGATACATTTCATCCAATTTATGCCCATACATCGCACACAAAATCGGTTTATGTTTCCCTTTATTGATTTTGATTGGATTTTCTAATATAAATTTGCATATAAATGTTTAGTATTCGCCTATGTAACAAAATGTCTACCAACATTTAAGGCTAACATGGATTATATTGTATTATTGGATTAAAATTTCTAGTGAACAGATTTTTCTGTTTTCTTCTTGGCCTCATTTTCTCATGGTTCGCTTTTAATTTACAAATAACATGAATAATATATTTTATTGCTAGAAACCATATTTTGGCTTTAAAGAAACAGACAAACTGAGTAAAAAGATTCCATGGAATATACAATATTCAAATGCATACACAAGTATGTATGCAGTATTATTGCTACTGATATGGACGGCCAATTCAAATGCACAACTGAGATCATTGCCTACGGCAGACAACCATTCAGACATCAAAATAGCAAAAAATATGGCAAAAACTTGCACGTTTGATGCACCTATAGCCAAGAGAAAGAGCGAAAAACACAAATCCTCTTTATAAATTTATGACGTAATTTTTTTTTATTGCATATTTAAGTAATTTGTTGGAAATATATAGTAATATTACCCCACTTATATTAAGTTTTTTTACCATTAATTTATTTCTTCTTTTATTTAGGCAAACTTTTCTTAATGCAAAGCACAGGTATAGGTATATGTAGAATGGAGAAATATTTTAATTTTTATTCAATTTTATTACCCAAGCAAGAAAGTATGTGATGCAGATATTTCGAAAAATTCATATTTATGGTCCGAATTCTCCTTTCAAACTGAATACAATTTTATAGAAGCATGACTGCCAAAACTTAGAAACCATTTGACCAATTCGAGTCTAATCAACTGCATTGTGTGGGCGAATCATATTTATTGCATGCAATATTCTTCATTTACCTAGCCTTAACCTATTTTCTATCGGCTATCTATGTACGATATCTACAGTTCGCAAGGTCATAAGTCGTCTCTTCACTCACACTTCTGCATCCCAGTTCGCAAGGTCATAAGTCGTCTCTTTACTCACACTTCTGCATCCCATATCATTTTTAATACTACTTGTCCATGTTTTTGGTGGTGTGCCTGACGCTATTTTTACTTCCTCCATCTGCAACACTTGCCTCACTGCGGAGTCCTCTGGTCTTCTTATAGTATGAGCGTATCCGCGAAGGCGAGTTATAAAAATTATAAAAATTATATAGGACACAAGTGAGATATAAAAACCTGTCAATATGTTTCTGAGCTATAGTTATGAAGCACGCACTTTGTATCCTTTCAGTACTTTTAATATTTAGTAATTTGTGCGCTTTTTAAACTCGGCGACGATTACATACAAAGGAGTTCTCTCAAATTACTTCCTCATCCTTCATATTGTGAGTTGTGTACCGCAAAAAGAGTATATCTTTCATTTTATTGCCGAACACAGTTCGACTCAAATGACTTCCTCTGCTCTGCTGTCCTGTAGGTCGAACTTTTCAGTATATTTCTGATGACTTTCGGAACTATTTCACTAATTGTGTGAAAAATATATTATTATGCGCCTGAATAGTTTCCGAACTCCTGGTATTTCAAATCGCAACTTCTTGTAGGCCAACTAACCACACAAAAGATCCAATTCCTTAAGATATTTACATAATATTTTGGTTAGCATGTCTAGATAGCCCTTTCCTTTAATTCTGCCATTCTGCTTGGATTTGGGCCATCAATACCACCACACTCAAAATTACGCAATAGCAATAACAGAGGAATTGTCACGGCACCGTTCTGTAATAGGTCGTTTTCCATGTCTTATTGGGCAAACTACAGACTTATAATCTATCCGTTGGAATTTGTTGCTAGTATTTGGATTTTAAATTAGATAAGTATATACTAGTAAATGTCTGTGCACCTGCAAAAATCAATTAAAGGCAAAAATTTGCACGCACCAGTTAGAATGTTTCTGCATTTATTCTTTACTGCCTAAAATTGCGTTTTCGAATATCAGGATTACCCATACAACCTTGGCGAAAAGTATACTCATATGGCCTAGGCTACCATAGCACCTTACCTTAGTCTAATTTCGAGAAAATAGCGCAAACCTTACCTATAAACCATTTTTTTCCTTTCCCACATTCGAGTGCGCATATATGTACATACGTATAATCTTATAATATTTATTGAAGTATTAAAATTCTTATTCGACAAAATAGTTGATATTAGATTACACTTTCCTGTCCTTTGCAGGTCCTACGTTTTACCAGCAATATTAAAATAGATCAATATTTGCAAGAAATTTTAAAAGTAAGTAACAATTTCCACTCCATTACGAAATAAACAAACGTCTTTACAGGTGTTGTCTATTTTTATACAAAATAACTTCACATACGCACTTAAAAAGAATGTACGTAAATTAGTTACACATTTGTGGCAGTATCCTTTGAAGAGTTTATTTAATTAAAATTCCGTTAAATGTAAGAAAATGTTTGGAGAGGAGGTTGAGCTAGACAACTCTTACGAGTATTATGCGCACATACATATGAAAGGATGTAGGCGTATGGAAATTATGGCAGACTAGCTCTGTCACACACCTGAGCAAGGTGTATGTGTATAAGTCAGAATTGTACATGCATATGCATTAGGGCTCTTACTATTTCGGTTAATCGAATATTCGCTTTTTTTTCTTGTTCACTCCACTCGGGAGCATAGAGCCTAGACAAGACTCAGTCTTGTGTTGGTTTCGTTAATCTATTTTGCTTCAGTCAGGGTAGCCTGTGGCTACCAGCATTAGTCGTATAAAATTATTCGGTAGGTGACGTTCGAACAACCGAACGCTATCGACTATTCGGTTACCCCCTCATTTTCGAATATTCGGTTAACACTTGAGTTGCAGCTACTACGAACTCTTGCTACAGCTAAATTCCAACACAAAATTACTTCGTAAATTTATATGCACGTTTAAAATCTTTCATGAAACGTCGGTTACTCGAATACGAGTATGAAAATGTAGGAAGATGCGTATTTTGCCGATTCTTCTATTTCCTCCTAGGGCAGGAATTTTAAGGAACAATTACATCTCACTTTTAAGATCTCTTATGTGGATCCGCAACAGGTTATTACTTAGTGGTGATATTAAAATATCAATGTTTTCTGGGCTAAGGTTCTAAATCAAATAGGATTGGCTTACAATTAAAATGGAAAGAAACAGTATTAAAAAAAAGCATGGGGGCAAAAAACACGAAATATTTCTAAATTGTACTAACACTACTAAAAGGAAAAAAATGTGGAATAAAGCACTAAACAGCACGGACAGAATATATGTATAATATAAGCTGATCGATAGTGTAGGTCAAGGTAGGTAGGTATAGTAGTTGTCAGTTGACACACCAAGTCTGCTGTAAGCCCATTGTGATACCAGGGCTGTCCCCTCTCCCAATTCTTCCTTCTCCTCATTGAACCAACCTGTGGCTTAAAAGTATCTAACAAGTCTTGTTATTTTTAAATTAACTACTTCTGCAAAGTTTTTCAAGGAACTTTTTCCTAAAATATTGAACCTTCTTCTATCCAGAGCACCCGCATAGAAAGTGTTCTATAGTCTCTCCTTCTTCAATATCGTTACAGCTTCTGCAATAGTCGTTATAGGGTGCACCCAGTCTACTGGAATGCCTGCCAATCAGATAGTGCCCTATTAGAACCCCAAGCAGATTTCTTATGTCCTTCCTGTTCAGTTTCAACAGTCGGTTTCTGCGGCCCATGTTCCACTCTGTCCACGTCATCCTACTTGTTGTACAGGTCAGGGACAGGGTCCATAGCCCGTTGGCAGCTTTGATAGTACGTTTGTCTATAAGCATCTTACAAAGGTAGGTAAAAAAAAATCTAAAATTTCACAGATTTTTAAAGCCAAAAATAATTGCATTATACTTATGACATTTACAATAAAAACTGTTGTTTATGTAGCTTTAATTAGAAGGGAACAATCCTTTTTTTGACGATGCCCACTATTAAAAAAATGCCGCTGTAATTTCTTTCAAAAGACCGTCCTTAGTAATACCGAAATGATTTTTATGAAAAAAGGTAATCAATTTTATTGCTAGTGCTCTAAAGTACAGACAATTTATTACAGGTGTATAGTTTTGTAAATAAATATATACCCCATTATTCCGGTGGACGTCTTTGAAAGTTACTGCTGTATGTTCATTTCAATGAAGTAAAAGATGTTGCGAATAGGTTTGTAAGATTTTTGTGAAAAATAAATGAATCAATCTAATTAGTGGTGTTGTGAAGCGTAGGACTATACGAATATCATGAACCGGTTAGTAACCGTTCGAACGAAAACTGTGTGAAGTATTCGGTAAACCGATTAACTGATTATTCGTGTAATTTAAACGTCCCTGATATACATATGTATGTACGTAAGCTATTAGCAGCAATTTCATATATACACACACAACTACCTGCATTACTTGAACGTGTTAACCACAATTATTATTCAATGAGGTGCACTTGAGTTGAGTTTTTTGTATGCGATGCAGAGCAAGACACTCAAAAGCCGCAAGTGTTAAGTGTACTTTTAGGCGTCTTACAAGCCAGATCAAATTTCAACAAAGACCTTAATTAACTGTCATAAACATAAATGCCCTTAGAGGTACTCACAACAAAAACAAAAACTTACACATGTGTGTTTCTTTCTCCAAAACTTTGCCCTACTTGGCAAGTGGCTTACATTTTACAAAAGTTTTCATTTTTCACAGGTACACCTATTTTGGAGGGCACTTTATATGTAGGTTATTGTGTCGATACATAATGGAAGCAAGTACTGTTTAACACAACCTTTTAAATAAATTATTTAATAATCCCAGACGTGGGTGCTTCTCATTATAAAAACAAAAAAGACAAGAAAACGAAATTCGTTAAGTAAATAAGCCTTGCACGAAACATAAATGAAGTGAGCAGCCAAAATAGCAGACGTGCAAGGATTCAACCACAAAGACTGAAAGGCAATAGAGGCACAGCGCAAAAAAAAATTTTAACAAAAAAGAAGAAGGAAGGCATATATCACGTGCATTGGCTACCGTCGATCGCCTCTGGTCATAATAAAGTCATTATTGAAACAAAAAAATATTTTTATGGCTAAATTATTCATTGGCTTCGTAAATGTTTGCCGTCGTGGCAGTAAGCTTAATGAGTAAGGTGAAAGCGTGGAATATTATGCGGGCAAAAGTGGGGAAGCAAGTGAACGCACAACCTATTATGAGCCTGTTGTCGAAAATTGTATTTATTTACTCTTTCATCTACGGAAAGAGAGAAGCCGTGGGAATGAAAGAAATGCATTAATGGCAAGAGTCGAAATGAACAAAGGAGCCTATTTATTTATAAATGCTTGCATACAATTTTTTTCTTCAATATTTCCGATTTATTTTCAATAATGCTAATAATGCAGATCTCGCACTTTTTAATATTTACACTTTTATTAAGACTTAAACTGATCCAAAGAATATAAAAAATGGAAACAGAAAAATTTCCTCAAGCATGACCCACTTTCTCCAGCATGCCTTAAAAGTTAATATTTAAATTTGCATACTGATGTGATTAAGACACACCACTTTGGAAAAATTTCATCAAAATCTAAACAAATATAAAAATTTAAGACTTTGTCTATCTTAATCTCTAAAAAAATACAGATTAGGGTTAGCAAAACTTATATTAAATATGAATACAGACAAGAGTCCTGATTCATCCTACAAAATATTAGGTTCACCTTTTCTTTAAAGTTTAGTGATTTGAGTGCTTAATATGCAACATTTTTTGAAGATTTTTGTCTGCTCAACGAAATAGATTTTTTTACCCCTTGTAATGTGAAAAATTTTATTGAAGTCGCACGAAGCTTTGTCAATTTGAAGTGATCAGACATCCAACATTAAAACAAAAATGGTGTTATTTCTCTCTTATACAGGATTACCGAGAAATTCATCCGAGATACATAAGGAGGTCATCCTAGATACTTAAGGAAATACACAAATGGAGAGACCTACAGTTTCAAGCCGATTTCGAACGGCAAATTTTTTTATGAAGAGCTTTTTCATGGCAGAAATACACTCGGAGGTTTGCCATTGCCTGCCGAGGGGCGACCGCTATTAGGAAAAACTTTTTCTTCATTTTGGTATTTCACCGAGATTTGACTCTACGTTCTCACTGAATGCCGAATGGTAATCACACACCAACCCATTCGGACACGACGGTCATCGTAATTATTATTTTATTTAATTAGGTAATTTAAAGAAAAACAGGACAATCAAACACAATGAAGCATGCAGAAATATAGGGTCTCCCGGAATAGTTTCCACACAAATTTTTTTTATGTCGTAAATTAAAAAAAAACTTAGAGAAAAATTTTAAACTCAAAACTTATCAAACAGTCGTTTTTGATCAGGGCTTGGTTAAAATTCTATAAATGATTTTTATTAACTGACATACCATTGGCCTGACAATATAGAAAACGTCGGACACTTCAACTAACATTTAAAAACGTGGGCGTACAACAAAAAAAGAATGTTGAATAATCTTGAAAATCGAATATCTCGAAAGCGGTTAAGTTTTGGCCACCATGTCAAATCACCTATATAATAATGCTCTTAAGTATCTAGGACGGCTTTCCCGATAACTCTGAATTAGGTAGTGATAAACGGATGATAAATAATATTTTTTAACATATATCGACAAAAACTTTAGCCAGGAAAAAAACTGAAAAATATGACTTCAGACTTAAGGCTTATAAGTCTTCGATGTAAGGCAAAATGGTAGCTGAATGTACTGAGGTTTTTTACTGATACCATTCAGAGTAATTAACTTTAATAACGCTGTAACATATTTTTGCATATTCTTTCTGTTGCATATTTCTTTTGCTGAATATCTGTATTCTAAGATAGATTGCAAATAAAGTATTTCCATTAAAAAAAAAAAAAAAAATATTTCTTTTATATAATATTTGTATATTTAAATACTTAGTATTTCTACTTCCATTTTGTGAGCTCAAGATGTACTTCGTTATTATTTTTTTTATTTATTTGTCCGTCAAATAGGAGTTATCTCCAGGAAAAAATCCTTTCGATCTAGTAATAGCTCTGAACTCAATGTCAAAAGTATCTAACATTGGAAAAACACAGCAAATAGCAAGCGCAACCCAAGGCTTTAAGTGAGGTAGATAGCATTTTAAAAAAGTGATGCACGCCATGAAGAAACTATCAGAGCAAGACTTCTAGAACTACTTTAAAGAACAGAATGTGTGTATGGGCATTGCATGGTCAACAAAATGCCGGAAGTTGCCTTCGAAATAGTTGATACCTTCCGGCATAGTACATGTGCCAACTCATAATCCAAAATCACAGGGCAGCAAAATGAAAACAAAAATTAATACTTGGTATTTTTTGATACATCATGGCAAACAAGAATACTCGTGAATATTGGTACCAGTAAGGCGTTACGCTCATTTGACCGATTCTTGTGTTTTTTTCATACCTAAAAACGGTAACGCTTCCGTAATTTTGTGTTAAAAATTCAAGCAAATCAGAGGAAACTGAGGATGCTGGGTACTAGTGAGGCTTTAGGCTCATTTCACCCATCTTATAAAACGATTTTTATGTTTTTGTATGATTAAATATTTTAATGCTGCCGTAGCTTTTTTTTTAATTTGAAGAAAATCAGAGGAAAACTAAGGAAGTTATAGAACTTCGACTGAAAGAATTTAGCAAGGGCAGCTTGTTAATGAGAGGCTTGAGGCTTAATCGACAGATTTTTTTTAACCAATTTTTTTCCATAATTTTGTCTAAAAATTTCAAGCAGGTAGAAAAAGGACTGGTTGACCAAAAACTGGATGCTTGTTGAGAATATTGCTGCTGTAGCGCAAAGTGTTCTGACCAACCTTCAACATCGAAATATCGACGTTCTCTACTATTAGGCGTTCATAAATGAACTGTTTCGCGGATTTTACGTGTAGATGTGCCCATTTAATGATGTAATTTTTCACATATAATTGTGAGGAGCCATATTTTGAACAAAAGTAGTTAAAATTGAAGGAATCTAAATTTGTACATGTTTTATTTTAAACCAAAATCTAGGCTAGTCTATCTTTAGTAGCACTTAATATATCATTGAGAACTCCTGAATAAATTTTTTTCAATGACCGATAAAACTTTTTCACCGAAGAAATAAGTAAATATAAAGTTGGACGTAATTAACCGTTGAAAAATGGGGTTTTGGAGCATAAGTCCCAGATTTTGAAGGTCAAATCAACATTCAGAGTATACAGTTTTTTTTCCACATACTTGACTAAGCTTGAGAATAACAATTTTTTTTCACACAGTGTAATATTTATTATCGTTTATATCGTTATTATAATGTGAACTGTGGTGAGTATAATTCCTTCTGGAACATTATACTGCTAGAGTTTTTTTATTATTATTTATTATTATTATTAACTACTTATTTTATTATTTTTATTATTATTGTTTTTTTTTTTAATAATTTTAAATAAAAGAACCGCAAAACATAGTGTTTATTTATTTAAAAGTAGGATAAATCGATTTTCTTCTTTTAAAAATTATGAAAACGAAAACAAATTAGAAATTTGCTGCTCTCTAGCGTAGGGTTTCGAGCAAAATAAACTAATTTTTCGTACCCAAAAACCACTCAAAAGTAAAAAAAAATTATTGGAGATCAATAACTAAAATTAAAAATAAGGAGGTGCGAAATCCATTTTAGACCTATGCCTCCCTGGATTTATGTTCAAAAGTATTAGTTAAATACTTCAGTCACTGAAACAAATTTGGTTATATATTTTAAGAACAAATTTACTCGCTCTAGTGCGCATAATTGCATTGCACTGGCATTGTTGACTTTATGTGTTGTTGTAAAATAACATTTGCCAACTTCACTAGTTACTGCATGTGTCATGGCGCTTCGTGCACACAGATACAAAGACAAATAATTTTTGTAACATAAGGCCACCCTACCACTACCAGTTGAAAATTGCTTGCATTTCGAATGCCAATGACACTAACTGGGTGTTGCCGTCGTTAAGTTGGAAAGTTTTTTTCTTGACCTAAATCTGTGTGCTCTCTACAAAGCACATTCGCCATTAACCGATCTACGCCTCATACACTCTTACTTATTCATTTGTATACTTTGCTGCTAGTTATTGTCATTACTCGATATGGTTAGGGCTAAACTTAAAGCATAGCTCCTACGAAAACCAAAGAAATCTACGGGCACGGGTGCAAGTAGCCTGCAGTAAGCCGTAAAACTATGACCGTGAACAATGTGGCAACAACAATTCCAGTAGCAGCTATTGCATGCAGAAATGGCAGTGAGCCGAGTAAAGTCTGCAACATGCTGCGATTTTGAGTGCCTACTTTTTAGTTTGTCACGAGTGCTGAGTGCCTGGCTCAATCAGTTGCAATGGGTCGTAACAAATTATTATCATAAATTCTTGATGCTGCCAGTGGAGGGCGCTCAGCAGGCACTAGTAGCACCAATCCTTTCAACATCCATATTTATGAAAGCGGTGCAGTTGAAAATCTTTCATTTTCATACCTTCTTTTTATGTCCGCGATTTATCTTTTCTTTTACGCAGCATGTTGAAAGGAGAATGGAAGAAAGGGTTTCCAAAACTTTTCATTAATTCATAATTTATACGCCGTCGAATATTTCGGAGGAAAAATAATTTGTGGCGTATAATTTGTGTGAGTGTAAGTGGTATAGTAACGAGAACGTTGTGTTCAAGTGAATGGCAGAAAAAACAAAACAAGTCTCAGTTGCAATTAAAACAAAATTTAACTTCGAATGAAATCAAACTATTAGCATCTGGTGCATTATCTGCGCACTTACACTGATTTTGATTGTGGAAAAAAAGTATACGAGTATACCCTTGATTTAAAATTGAATCCAAAGTGACTCAATTGCAGGCTTTACCAAATTTCCACTGTATACAGAGTTACCGGAAAGTTGTATTAGATGATAAAGGATATTATATATTGTTTAGGTAATTTCTGATTACTTTGGTCTTATAACGCTATGTCCAGAACTGAACCGTTTTCGTTTTAAAAATTATTAGAAAAGAGTTTTCGTCTGCAGGTTCGCAATGATAGTTTGATGGTGCCATTATTTCAAATTTTAGCAAAAAAGCAAGACATAATAATGTTAAAACTGGCTGGTTGATAAAGATTTTAGTTTAAGATTTTTATTAGCAACAAAAAATTTTCTGAAGCGCTACATATTATATAGTATATTATATAATATAACATATGAGCCGAAAAATCCCGGGCCTAACAAAGAAAATATGTTTTTTTTAAATAAGCTTTTTTCATCAACGTAATTTTTCTCAAGAATAATGCAATCATTCCAGCGCCACTCTAACACCCCAAGACTACTTTTGCTAAATAAGATGAATAGAACAAGATAAATCGTTCTTATCTTTAGCCTCAAAATAGGCTTCAGTTTCAGCGAAAACCTCTTCATTCGAGCGGAAATTGTTACCGGTGAACATTTTTTTAGGACTGCTAACAGCCAGTAGTCGCTGGGAACCACATCTGGTGAATACAGTGGATGTGTAATTTTGTCATTGTTTTGCCATCATCAGCACGTTCATGTTTTTGGTCAACAGTGACCAAACGCGGCACCCACTTTGAACAGAGCTTTCTCATAGTCAAATGCTCAAGCAATATAAAGCCAAGACGTTCTTTTGATATCTTTGTGATGTCAGTTAACTCACGCAACTTCACTTCTCGATCGTTCAAAACGATTTTGTGGATTTTTTTGATGTTTTCTGGTGTTACCGTCTCATTTGGACGTCAACTGAGTTGTGCATCATGCATCATCGGTGCGTCTACGACCACGTTTGAAGACAGTAAACCGTCGTTTTATTGTGGTTTCTGATGGAGTGGGGTCCCCACAACACTTTTCAAGTCATTGCTTCACTTGAACAGTATTTTTTCTCATCAAGAAGCAGTGTAAAATTAAAACAAGAAATTCTTTGTAATTTATTGTTTTGAAACTAACAAAAGTAGCGTCACTCTTAACACAATAACTCACGAGCTAATGAATAGAATATCATAAAAATTTAGCACCTGTCTTTCTGTGGTTAGTAGAAAGAATAGTCAACCTTCTTGATGCAATAATAACCATAAAAACTCACTCCGGCGCGGCGGCTCCAATTCGACATAAGCCGTTTCATCTATTCCATTCCCCTCAAAGTACTTCCGTTGCAATAGACCATGGTGAAAATTTGTTTAGAGGCATAGCCAAGACCAGACCGTTAACCGGCTCTCAGCAAATTTGAAAGATCCAGCTGATAGACTGACATGAATGCGGTTATGACAACTGAGATTGTGTTGGCCGTATACGAAAATAATCAGCACAGTCTAGGCCTATGCTACTTCGTTGTCGTGTGAACAACGACTGATTGGTATCGAACATCGATGATTTTTTTGCATATTTAAAAAGCTTTCAATTTCAGATAAATCTGTACTATAATTGCGTTCTTCTCTAACTATGTGAACTCTTTTTGATCTTTTTGGACATCGAAATATCTGGGCTGCTAGTAATTTGCTAAATGCTCGAAGGTAATTTTCAAAAAACACGTACTCGAGATAATCGCGTCTAAAGTTTTGCGTGTAGGTACTTCATTTATGGTTAATTTGCGCGCTTCCACGGTCTGTAACTTTCGTTCTAGTGCTCCGGTCTTTATGATTTTTTGAAATTATATTTTTATGATCATGTACTTTTAGAATATGCCATAAACAAATTTTCGATTTTTTTGTCCAACATAAGATATAGAACCCCTTAAGAATGTAAACGGAGTATTTAGTGCTTAACTGGCACCGATCTAAAGTTGCAACTAGGCTAGGTGTTATGAGTTTCTTTCTACTTCTTTATGAACTTTGTTCATGGTAAACTGAGTTCAGAGTTCAAGATCTGTACTTCGTATGAATCTTCTACACGTTCTAAATTATTAGTGGTGGAAGTAGATGCAACATTCAGTGCATCCTCGGTGCAGTACTCTTCTTCCATTTGTCGTCGTCTAGATCTTTCTTCTTTTTCCACCAAATTTTTGTCTACACCACCTCACAGTCCCGAGCGACCTAGCTGTCTCTTTTTCATTAAAAATAATTTATCTTTCTCTGTCTTCATTCTCTCAAAAACATCAGCATGTGCAATATCAATCAAAATATCGAGATCAATTTGAAATTCTTCTCACGGCTCTTGAACGTAACCGGAGTCTTCTTACAATTTGTTTGTAACTCTTTCCAAACATGATATAAATCAACAAGTTTCTTTACGCAGTTAGTTTAACCTGATGAATATTGTAAAATAGGACAGAGAGAACTTGCCGACTAGATGGTAACTATGCACCATTTATTTAATAGTTTGGTAATCCGAGAAGGAAAATATTTGCGCACTAAACAACGGAGCACTAATAATCTCAAAATTACGTATGAAGTGGCAAATAAAGCATATAACGGTTGATTTTTTAGCTCTTATCTTCTTAAACATTTGGTTTAAACAGCTGACGCACGTTTCGTGTTTTGTTTCACTGTCAAGCATCCTCAGTTTGGTCTATAATTTAACCATGAATCGTCTTACAAATCGTCTTATTATAAAAATGCGTGTTCTGTTAAGAAAGTTTAAGATCCACTTTTTTATCGAAAAATTGTGTTCAGCGAGGAAGCTCATTTTTGGATCAATGGGTACGTAAATAGGCAGAATTGTCGATTTTGGAGTGAAGATCAGCCAGAAGAATTGCAAGAGCTACCAATGTATCCAGAAAAGGGCACAGTTTGGTGCGGTTTATGGGCTGGAGGTATCATTGGGCCGTACTTCTTCAAAGATGCTGCGAATTATAACGTAACTGTGAATGGTGAGCGCTACCGTGAAATGATATCCAACTTTTTTTTGCCCAAAATGCTAGAGCTTGACTTGCATGACATGTGGTCTCAGCAAAACGGTGCCACTTGCCACACAGCACGCGTAACAATGGACCTGTTGAGAGGCGAGTTCGGTAAACATTTTATTTCACTTCGGGACCTGTCAATTGGCCACCTAGATCGTCCGATATAACGCCTTTAGATTATTTTTGTGGGGCTATGTTAAAGCTCATGTCTACTCAGAGAAGCCTGCTTCAACTAACGCATTGGAAGACAACATTAAAGCATTTATATTTGAGATACCGGCCGAAACATTGGAAAGAGTATGCCAAAATTGGACTAAGCGGATGAATCATTTGAAGCGCAGTCGCGGTCAACATTTGCATGAAATAATCTTCAAACATTAAATTATATGGACTGTACTATCGATTTAATTAAAAATTGCATGCATTTTTCTGAATTTTACGGGTGTTTTTTGAAAAACTTTCCTATAGTTCTTGAAAGATCACCCTTTAGTTGCAAGTCACAGCGCAGTCATGCAATTTGTATGGACATGTTTAAATCGCAAATTGACACGGGTTATCGTTTATAAATCGAGCTAATATTTTTTCTAGACTTTTAGAAAGGTATGCGTAAAAACATATTGAACTTAAAACTTAAGGGACACCCTAGTATATGTATATACGTCCATTGAATCGCGGTAATAAAGCGGCACTCATGTCAAAGGTTTCAAAAGCGTTCATCTTACATACACACATAAATTTTAATATAGAATAAAAATCGATGTATCGCATATTTCCCCTTTTTACGATTTCCCTATGTTTATTGGTGTAGGTAAGAAAAAAATGTTCTCTCATTCAATATTTACCCACAGCAAACTGTATTTACTATTCAGTTGTACTCGTATAGCCCCACCACACCAATTTCAACACCATTCGCAACAACATTCATAATGCTGGACGCTCTCATAACGTTGCGGTTTGTTATTAACTTTACAGTTGCATTTAATGGCGTTCTTTAGATTGCAATAAACGAAATCGAAATTAAAATTTTAAATAAGCGAATGGGAAATAATACAATGAAGCAACTGCTTGGCAGAGGAAGCGAGGTACGAAAAATGGGGAAACAAATGAAAGTGGAAAAGCCAAATGAAAATTTATTGCAGTTTTCAGATTAAAAGTAGTGAACGTCCATTGCCGGCATTGTTATTGGTATTTGAATTGGAAATCGCAACTGCAAATGCAGTAGTGATGGAATTCATATTCAAAGTTCCCAAGCAAATATACTTTAAGTAATATAATATAGTTATAGGTCGGTTTATTGGGATGAAATATACACATATGTAGATAAAAAGAGACCGAAAATGCAGTTAAAATATTTAAATTGCTACATATTTACCTACAAATAACGGCCTTATAAGTGCTCTGAATTTTATATGGTTTTAATCGGCAAATGACGTATAAAACGCGCTACCGAAAAAAAAGTTCGATATAAGCAATACCGGACGTCACGATTGTTGGGTCTGGGTTCTCGGCAGACGTTAAATTTAGGTTTATTTCACGTTGCTAATCGTGATAAAAAAGCATGATTCAATTATTAAAAGTTTGCTCACTAGTGACATTCGATTTTTGACACTCCCTTACAAAAGGTTGTATTTAAGAAGGTGAATAAAGGAAACTATTAAATCCTTTTTGTTAAAAAGGGTACCAATAAAGTGTTTTCTTACTTATATGGAAAAAAAACTACGAATGATTTAAAAAATTAATTTTAATTTGAATGTAAATAATGGTACAAATAGAATTTATTCGCGGAAATTGCCAAGTCTAATATTAAAAAGCCTCCTCTGGACACTTCATTCATTCATGGGAAGGTGGGCTCATTAGAAATAAGCTCCGTCAATCCCAATTTTTTTATAATGAGGTATGCAATGTTATCGATCGCGTCGGGACTACCCAATTATTCTCTCTGTCGTAACTCCTTGGGAAATGCTAGCTCTTTGCAAGACATGAATTCCGTCTAAATCATCACATCATAGAAATAAAGCCTTGTAAACTCACCACTCATCGATCCCGGATTGCGTCAATTACTCTATTATGCTCTGACTTAAGCGGTATGTACATATTCCATGTCATACTACCATAGTCCTGAACATACCGATGAAAACTCTTTAGCGAGTTGTTGCTCGTAAGCAGACGATTTTGAAAATCAAATGTTTTTTCTACAAATTTTACTTTTCCTCCACTTTTACTCAAAATTTCTAGAGCTAGCAACCCAGTGTCTTTTTTTTTTTTTTGTTTTGGTCGGGACAACTAGCAAGTGCAGCACTCAGACATGAATTAAGTCCATTGTTCGACACTTGGATTCCCTTTCAATTTTCTTTAAATCTACCTGATCTCCGAAGAAATCTGATTAGATCTTGTGGGGCCAAGGAGCCAAGATGGTGGCTTCTTAACACATCAGTGCCAAAGACCTCAAACCTGATTCGAGTGAAGGCGGGGCAGTTGCACAGGAAGTGGTCCGCCGTCTCATCCTCCTCTTCACAAGCTGGGCAGATTACAATGTCTGAGATGCCCAACCTTTCCATGTGCTTCGTCCACAGAATGTGGCCCGTCATCAGTCCAACCAGCCGTCTGCACTCCCCTCTGCTTAATGGCAGGAGGAACTGCGACAGTCGGTTGGACATGACAGATAGCATCAGTTTTGTCCATCTGCAGCCTCTCTCAGCCTGCCAAGCTCGCTTGTGGGTGGTAGTTACCCATTTACTAACCGTGGCTGTGATGGTCGCATGAGGGAGTGGCCAACTTCTTTGGCCCAGAGCCCATCATAGCTAAGGAGGCCGAGGTCTCGTTACACGCGATACCCACGTGTCCCGGAACACATGTTAGCATCAGGCTGTTATGTCTACCGACATAGTTCAGCCGGGATTTACAGGACTTGACTACCCCTGATGTGGTTGGGGGGCTGTCTAAGGCCATAAGCACAGCTTGGCTGTCGCTGCAGACACATATAGATCTGCCTCTCCATTGTTTTTCCACAACAAAGTTCAACGCTTCTTGAACTGCATACACCTCCCGTTGAAGCACAGATGCATGCATTCCAGGAGCAAAATGCAGTTTGTCCCGCTGGATTCCACGTAGACCCCAGAGCCGGAGCCATGCTCGGTCCTGGAGCCATCCGTAAAAATGCGAAAACAGTGTTTGCCGGGCTCATTTTCTGAGTTTGACCACAACTGAGCCTCTGGGAGCACTACACTGTATCTCTTTTCAAGTACGACTCTTGATGGCATGGAGTCAAGGGGCATGGAGAGAATCGTTGGATCGACGTCCATGCCTTCTCTCTTTTCCAATGCCGGACAGGGGCCGTATCAGTTCCCATTGTGTTTCAGCCTGTAAATGGCCTTCAAGGCCTCTCTTAGGATGAAAGCAGTCTCTCCTTGCTAAGGAAGCCGATTTGTCAAGAGAGAACGAGAAAGCTGCTTACTGAGCATTGAATCATGATAAAAAAGTATAATCATTGAATATCAAAATAACACCTCTTATTCGAAAACCCTTAGAAGATAAGATGGATGAACGTCAATATTTGAATATTCTGCAATGCCATGTGACTAATAGTGCAACAACAATAGTGGCTACGTTGTTGACAACAAAATTCAGTTAAAATTATTTTAATTGCAGTAAAGTATTGGATTACGCTCTCGCGAAAGGACTGCAAAACTATCATAGGTAGGCGGACAGGTCATAATCTATTGGCTGCACATGGGTACAAGATAGAGATTGCTAACACGGATAAATGCAGGAAATGCAGAGAGGATGTTGAGGAAACTTTAACACACCTTCTGTGCGTTTGTCCGGCATTATTAAAAAAGCGTTTAAAATGCCAGGGAGCCTCATTGTTTGAGGGTCTGGAGGACGTCTCAAAAGCGGATCTCCCAGCGCTGCTTAGATTCGCCAAAAGCGCTGACATCTTACATGATGTATACTTTCGGTATTCATAGGGATCGGTATCCATCTGGTATCGCTAGGGACCAAAAGGTCTATGCGTGGCTTGTTGCCAACCAGGCTAACCTAAAGTATTGGATACTCCAGCCAAAAGATCGGATGTTAATCCAACAGAAATCGTATGTGCATATTTAAAGAAAATAGTTGGAGAAAAATACTCAAAAGGTCGAATGTAATTTTAGAGGAATGGCTCAAGTTATCCCATTGATTCATTCTATGAGAAGTAGACAAATTCACATCAATTTTTTAAAACCTAACTTAAAGCAATTAACTACAAATATAAAACGACTTTCTTGACAGCTGCGTTTGAATCAGTTTTGCTTTTTATTTTTGTGTTATTTTTAAACAGATTAACTTAAATTATAAATAATTATAAATATTAGTCAAATAAAACAAATATTGAAAGAGAGAAGGAGAGAAGAAATACATATATTATTTTCTTAAACAATGTGTCGAAATTTCAGTAGATATCAAAATACTTTCTCGTCAAACTGTGTGTGATATTTTTTTTGTGTATTTTGCATTGTTAACAATACCAATAAAAATACGATAATATATAAGAAAGCCAAAAAATATATTTTTTTTATCTTGTGTTTTCTTTTACATTGCATCAATTTTTCATTATAATGCAATTTTTCTTGACATCGCGGCAACACTGATTGTAACATTCCCTTCTGACAATAATAAAGGCATTCCTTTTCCTTTCAACTTGGTGAAATGCCAATAAGAGTTGTAACAAAAATTTAATTTTAAAATTATCTCAAGCACCTCTACATTTCGAGATATTTCGAGAATTTGCGGTACTCTCAACACAATTCAACCCACAAATAAACCGATCTTGACCCAAAATGCATATATTAACTTTGGCGTAAATCATAAAATATACTAATATACATATTTGGACTCGTTTGGAGAAGCAGCTCTAGTTTTCGGTGACACATTTTAATTTATGTAGATTTTTCCATTGATTTATGGCTCAGCTTAAGTTAATGTTTCTGAATACATTAATTAAATGGACCGAATACAAGTCATCAATCTGCATATGCACGTAAGTATATAAAGTGTCAAATCTATTGGCAACCAATACTAATTATAGCATTTTAAGCAACGGGTACTACTTTGCACTATGAATATGTGGATTATTGCAAGAGATAAAGTGGTATTATCACACATGCATACGAATGTGTAATACATATATGAGCTGCATTGGGGTAACAAGGAATTCAGTTTACTGCACATATATTGGTAGGTGATTGATGATATATCTGCACCATCAAGATTTGATCTGCGTTGGTTGTTAGAAATTGCTTTTATTAAAGAGATTATTTGAACACGAAGATAAAAACGCTTCCGACGGTATTTAAATTGCACGGTTATAAATCAATTTTTTCCCCGTTTTGTAAAAACTACTTTTTCTCATTTATTTACTTTAAGTGCATATTTGAAACATATTAATGAGCTCTTAAAGGCCGAATGGGTTGGTGTGTGACTACCATTCGGAATTCGGAGTACGTTCGTTCGAATCTCAGTGAAACACCAAAATGAAGAAAAAATTGTTTCTAATGTGGTCGGATTGCTGTTCGGAGTCAGTTTAAAACTGTGAAACAACATGAAACGCCAATTATATATATAGGCTCCGCCATATAACTTTACGGAATTAAAAATGCTATAAAAAATATTTTTCCAAACTGTTTTTTTTATTTTGAAGTACAATCCTTCCGGTTAATGATGGAATACAACTTCGTTCATATGGTTGCCTCGGCTAGCCATGCACCATCCCATACGATCGGTCCAATTTTTCAACACATTTTCGATTGTATGCGGCTGTATTTCAGCTATGACATCGCGTATGTTGGTCTTCAGTGCATCAATTGTTGCTGGTTTGTTGGCATAACACTGGTCTTTGACGGCACCCTAAGGATAATAATCCAACGGCGTCAAATCGCAGTTCCGAGGCAAAGTAACGCCCATACGCTTCATTTGGTGCTTTTCTTCTTCCCATTGCCGTACGTAATTTTCGTACACATTCTGCAACATTATCATGATTTTCAAAGTAATGTCGCAATATTTCCCAGCGTTCTTTGAGCGTATATACAACCATTTTCGTTCAGCGGAAGAATAAAACTAATTTTCTGTCAAATCACATGACAGCTAAGTGTAACCATTCTTCAAATAATACCTACTTCAAATCCGATCCAGCTTCGAAAAGGCAGAACGGTTCTTAAGGCCCATAATGTTGATAGAACTGCATACTCATTTTTTATTTCTTTTAATTTTGATAAAAAGTTTGAAAATTTAATGGAAATGTTTCGATTTATAAATCGTTCTTTGATTAATTAATTGTTGTAAAGTTACCCATACTTTTTAGAAAACTTAATGAAAAATAAGTTATAATTGGTCAAAATATTGAAATGGTATAGCTTTTTCACGAGCTGTAACTCTAGACAAGTGAGTGCATTCTTGGATCGGACCAGTGTAGGCTTACTACTATTTGCTTGTATGAAGTGATGCCGTCGAACTTATTCTGAAGCAGTTTGTGTTAGTTTGTGCCGCTTTTAACCCTCTAACTAAGCATTCTGTCAATGACTCTCAATACCGATACTTATTGATTTATTTCATTTTAATTTATTTTCAATTAGCACATGATTTACAGAAATAATAATTGAAATTAAAATCTTACAGGGTATTCCAAACAGTGTTTTTCATATGGACCACCCTGTAATTTAGCGCTCATAAATATTTCTTACAGTATTACAAACTTGCATATGTGTATGCATATGTACACATGCACACATCCAATAACAATACGTATGCTGGGATTCCATTTGACGATTTTTATTATTTTCCTTTTTCTGTTCGTATTTTTGTATTCACGAGGCAGCCAACAGCTTTTAGTCTCTCTACATGAATTTTCCCCCCACTTACACATGCAATATGTACTCGTACATCTATATGAAAGTATACATATATGCCACATATGTATCTACGCTTTGGCCCATTTTCTTCTTCAATAGTTGTACTTTGCTTTTCCTTTATGAGTTTTGCAACATTTAAAGTTTATATTGTGGTTAACGCTGTATGTATGTATGTATGTATGTATTTGCGTGTGATGCGGTCTTTTCGTGGGGATATTTATTGGTTGGCAGTGTGCATGTTTAAAAATGTAGAAAAAATGCAGAGTTTCTCTGGCAATATTGAGTTATCGGCAACGCCACCACCAGCTGCTGCAACTTCATCAGGCTGCAACCACAAGCATAACCGCTTCGGTCAATTGAGCTACAGTTTCAGCTGCTTGTGTGGGTTACATGTGGTTAAAAGAATATTTCCACTTGCTGGTGGAATACGAAATTGGGTAGAATTTAATGGATGCGGAATGCTTTACGGATAAAATGTATCCGAAATTGCAGGGCATTTCAAAACTCTTAACGTCCATCAGAAACTAAGAAGTTAATCGGTATTGCGCAACAAAAGCATGTTGTATATGAATGACTGAATTTCAATTAACTATCAGGTCAGTCCATAAGTTCGTGCGTTTTTTAAAGGTGGTTTTAAAATTAATAAGAAAGAGGTTTAAATTATTTATTAACCAATAATATATTTTCCTTCATTATTTTTAATTCCCTGCTCAAAAAATTGCTTGTCCTTGGAGCCAAAATACGCTCTGATATTCCTTTTTATAGCTTCTTTTGAGGAGTAGTTCTTGTGACTCATATGGAATTGAAGTCCACGGAAAATGTGATAATCACAAGGTGCAATATCCGGAGAGTATGGTGGATGCGGCCGCCGTAGCCGAATGGGTTGGTGCATGACTACCATTCGGAATTCACAAAGAGAACGTAGGTTCGAATCTCGGTGAAACACCAAAATTAAGAAAATCATTTTTCTAATAGCGGTCGCCCCTCGGCAGGCAATGGCAAACTTCCGAGTGTATTTCTGCCATGAAAAAGCTCCGCATAAAAAATATCTGACGTTCGGAGTCGGCTTAAAACTGTAGGTCGCTTCATTTGTGGAACAACATCAAGACGCACGCCACAAATAGGAGGAAGAGCTCGGCCAAACACCGAAAAAAGGTGTACGCGCCAATTATATAATATTATTATATATATACATATCGGGTTGCCCATATTCGACGGACCCATGTGTTTTTTTTTAAATCAAAAGAAAAACACAAATTTTTTGATGTTGACAATAATAATCATTTTATTTGATTCAAGTAGATTTGTTGACATCACCCTGATATCTCTCAAATGGCCGCCTTGAGCCTGTACGGCGTATTGTGCCCGTTTTGCAGCATTTTCCATAGTTTTAGCTAACATTTCGGATAGAATAGCGGCTATTTCCTCACGGATGTTGTTCTTGAGCTTTTCTATTGTCTTTGGCTTATTAATTTAAACCTTTGACTTTAAATATCCCCACAAGAAGAAGTCAGGTGGTGTTAAATCGGGCCAGTCAAAATCGCCATTTCTCGACATCAAGCGACGAGGAAACAATTTCTTCAAAAAATCGATTGTGGTGCGAGCTGTGTGTGGTGGACCGCCCTCTTGTTGAAAGCAGAACTGCCTCATACGCTTTCGACGAATAATTGGCATCGCAAAAGTGGTTATCATATCGCGATAATGCTCCTGATTGACGGTAACAGCTTGACCATCTTCATTTTCGAAGAAAAACGATCCAATAAATAATGCCCGAGGATTTTCAGTGGCGTAAATACGGCAATTTCGCTTGTTTACCGTCCCATTCAATAAGAAATGAGCCTCATCGGGCATGATGATTTTGTTCTTCCCTACTTCTTTTGACTTCTTTTGTTGAATGTAAATTTCAACAATTTGTTCCATGGTAAAAATCTGCTTGGACTGACGCTTCCAACACGGTATGTCATTAAGCGATCTGACGTCTCTGTCAAAAGATACAGGGCTGCCAGATGGGTCCGTTGAATATGGGCAACCCTGTATATACATATGGTGGATGCGGCATTAGCTCCCATCTGAGCTCGTTCAGCTTGCCTAATGTTTGCCTTGTGGTATGAGGTCTTGCGTTGTCGTGGTGAAACAAAACTTTTCGTCTATTTACTAAAGACGGTCGATTTTTGTCAATTGCCTCATTCAGGTTTGATAGCTGATGGGAATAATAATCAGCAGTTATCGTCTGGTTTGGTTCCAGAAGTTCATAATAAAAAATACCAGCCATATCCCACCAAATAGACAGGTGAATCTTCTTCGGGTGAAGGCCATCTCTAGGGGTCGGTTCTGGTGTTTCATTTTTATCTAACCATTGGCGTTTGCGAACAGAATTATTGTAAAGGACCAATTTCTCATCACCAGTAACGGTAGGGTTCAAAAAACTTTCATTTTCAAGCCGTTGCAGCAGCTGAGAACACACATTCACTCTCTGCTGAAGGTTGGCAACGGAAAGTCTATGCGAAACCCATATTCCCAGCTTTGAAACCTCTTCCAACTGAACCAGGTGCTTGTGAACTGTTCCATGCGATGAATTTAACCTCTGAGCTATCATATCGATTGTTAAATTTGGCTCAGCTTCCACGAGTTCGAGCAAGGCGCCGGAGTTAAAGACTTAAGGACGACCAGCGTGCGGGGCATCCTCCACGTCTCAGTTACCACTTCGGAAGTTTGAAAACCACTTTTGCGCAGTACTTACACTCACGGTATCCTCTCCGTGAACAAAGAGTATTTCTGCAGCAGCTGTTGTTGCATTTTTACCGCTTTTATAAAAAAAATACAAAATATGCCTCTTATACGCGTTCGAAGATTCCATTTTATTTTTTAACAAGACGTGCTTCTATCCGCGATTAAAATCACTGGTTGACTGCACAATATATCAAAGAAAATATAAATAGTTCCGTTATATTCCGCGAACAATTTTTTGTATGCAAAAATCGTACAAAAGTAAAATTACGGGTAAAATACGCACGAACTTATGGACTGACCTGATATTATCCATTACCGCTTTTCCGATTAAAAAATTTATTTTCTGGCATTTGCAAAAATTTTAACATTTGGCACAGTCGTTGCCTAGGCGGATTTACCTACACGTATTAATGAAGCCTCTATATGTCTGTATATTTGTAGGAACTTAATACAACAATTGCTAAAATGAAAAGGTTATGATTTAAAAATCACTACAACTATTTTTCTCTTAATTTGCAAAAAGAAAGAAAAATCGTAGTAGTAAATAAGCTTGATAAATTTTCTAGCGTTAACTTGAGTTTTTATAGTTTTTGGGGTAATTTGAAAAATAAGAAATATTTAATTGGCGCGTTCACTTCTGATAGGTGTCTGGCCGAGCTACTCCTCCTATTTGTAATGTGCGTCTTGATGTTGTTTCACAAATGGAGTACCCACAGTTTTAAGCCGACTCCGAACGATACATATTTTGTTGTGAGAAGCTTTTTGATTGCAGAAATACACAGCTATTAGAAAACATTTTCTATGATTTTGGTATTTCATGCACACGGTTCGCTTCTTTCCTGTCTAATTTATCTGTCATTTCGCGCTCAGTTATTCCAATGCACCCTGGAACCCATAGTACGATCGTGGTAATTTTGGTCTAAGATATTCAGCTTATGAAGACATCCTAGTACCAGTTTTAAAGTAACCTCGAAAGAGTTGAGAGCCTGGATTGCTGCCTGGATAGCAGCCTGACCTGGCTATGCTTCTGCCTATTGCATAGACTTCTGCTTGAAAAATACTTGTATTCTTGCCTAGCGCTTCCAAGTATTTTTTCTCTGGTCCGCAAGCACTTGCACCTGCGCTTTCCTCGGTGAGGGATCCGACTGAGCACCACAATTCTTATGGAACCATAATTCTTATGGTTGGAAATTTATTATGGAACCCTACAGTACAACACAACGCGTTAAAATTATCGAGTTTTTCTATTCTTGTCAACGATCAATTGTTTTAACGCAGCGTAAATATCGGCATATGTCGGATGAAGCGCATTTCCATTTAAATGGTTATGTCAACAAACAAAACTGTAGATTGTGGGGGTCTGAAAATCCAAGGGCAACACACCAACATCAGTTGCACCCCTCTAAATGTACTGTTTGGTGCGGTGTTATGGCCACTAGAGTTATCGGTCTATATTTCTTCGAAAATGAGGATGAAACGCCGGAATCGATTTCAGGAGCTTCTTACAGAACATTGATTGAAAGCTTTTTGCGGCCCATGGCGGAGCAATATCCTAATTTGTGGTTTCAACAAGATGGAGCAACTGGCATACTGCTAGGCAAACTATGGACCTGCTGCGTGAAATTTTTGGCGATCTTCTGATTTCCAAAAATTCAGATTTCGCTTGGCCACCTCGTTCGCCAGATTTGACTACGCGCGACTTCTTTTTATTTGGATATTTAAAAGACAAAGTGTGTCTTAATAAAACAGAGATTATTAGACAGCTGAAACAAAATATTCGAGACGAAATACTGAGCCTTCTACCAGAAACATTATGTGGTCTAACGCGTGGAAAAGAGCCAATCTTTGTATCGAGAAAAATGGTGGACATTTGTCTGATGTAATATTTCAAACATAATTTCCATAAAATATATTCAATGTATAACAACAATTAACCAAAATATATGATTATTGCAAAAGTTATTTGTGTTTAACATTAGTAGGACTTATTTGGCCCATGGTGTATAACGGTAGTTTTTGTTGTTCTTAGGATATCCCTCATCGCATGGAGTTGGATATGAAGAGTGAGTGAGTTGTGAGGTCTAGAAGAACCTCCATGGATGTTATCGAGCGTGCACACGTCGCTGCTCTTATGTAAAATTAACTAAACAACAAATTTAGCATGAAATGATATATTGAAATAATAGAACCATAGGAAGGAAAGCTGTGTGTGTTAGGATTCCCATAGTACACGCACAAAAGCAACTGCATGTATTGTGATATTAAATTAGAAGCTTTTTTTTCGTCTTTCATTTCAGGTCAGCTAGGGGTGGTCGCATAAAGGTAAGCTTTCCATAAAACCTAAATATTACTCGACAGTAATTACATTTTTTAATTATTCGAAATCGTGGAACTATTGCCCCCGCTATGTAACTCTAATTGAACAGCAATTTTCAACGAAATATACAATGAAGTACATAAATATTTCGCCGGTATTTCCCACTAATAATAAATGAGCAGCTGAAAAATACCTTCATTTTACTTTACATGTGAATTTCGCAGCGGAGCCACTTCGGCGCTGGCATATTTAAAATATCGTGCAACTGTGAAAATTGTGTGCAGGGTTGGGCAGTAGTACACAAATTAAATAAAAGCTATTTAATTAAATGAAAAATCCGTGTTTAATCTCCTCAGGTGCTTAATAAATTAATTTCCAACAGCTTTTTCTTATCAGCTCGAAATGTGGCAGCATTGAAATTGAAATTGGCAAGTAATTACATTTGAAATATGTGCTCGTATTTGGTTATTTTTCAATTAGTGAATGCGGACACTAATAAATCAATAAATAACAAAGCGTGCCTACTTCATGGAGATATACAAAATCTGTGAAACTCTTTCAATAATTCTAGTTGCATCTGCTGCAAATGCAAATATTTACATATTACAAATGTCAGTCATACTAATTTGCGTAGCGTAAACTTATTTAGTAATTTAATAATATTTTTGCACATTAGCATTTTTGTTAATTAGAGCGTAAATATTACTGTACGTGTACGTGTAAGTTAAATTGAAATATGAGCAAGTGGGTTTATGTCTCCTACTCTAAATATCGTTCTTTAATACGTAATCCCACAACGGTGGCTCTAGATTAGCCAATACAAGTGAAGTTACATATCTCTTTTTTAAAGTCATTTAAATTACACCATTGGAAAGTAATACTCCAAACTTACTTTTATTTGACGTTTTAGTGCGGACTTTGTTGATCTAAATCTGTTATACCACCTTGGTAAAAAGTTCCCGAAATATATGCAAAAAATTCGAAATATAATAAAAGTTTACTCTACAAAAGTGATATTACCGGCTTCAAAGTACTCCCCATCAACTGCAACGCAGCTTCTGATCCAGCTCTCGAAACATTTCTGGAACTCTATTTTCGGTATAGCCATCAGAACTGACTTCGATTTTTCTTCGTTTACTTCCTATCGGCTCTTAAACCGCTTTCCCCGTAGTGGTTTTTTGACTACATCAAACAAAAACACAAATCACAGGGAGCTATATCAGGTCAATTCGATGGCTGTTGGATGATATTCGTTTCGTTCTTGTTCGAAAACTCTCGAATAATGGTGGCACTGTACGACGGTGCATTATCGTGCAAGATCCACGAGTTGTTGTCCTTTTTGGGCGAAGTGCTTCACATGAACGTCTCATAACGGCCAAATAATAAACAGTTCTTATTAACTGGCTGACCTTCTGGCAAACATTTGTGTGGAACAGCACCGTTGTAATTCATAAAACCGTGAGCATGGCTTTCGTTTTTGATTGAAAGCGACGTGGTTTTCTGGACTTGGTTCATTCAAAGCTCCCTACTCCCTCGCTTGGTGTCACTTCAAATTTCAATTTCCGTTAACACTTTTGCGAGACAATGTTGCAGCGATTTCGTATGCTAAGCACTGTCTTTTGAAGTGATGATCATTTAACTGAAAATGTGAAACTGGTCCGTTATTGGTCACCTAAGGACAAAACACACTATTAAGCATTAACAACCACAACCGCAGTCCCAAAGTGACGGTTTAGTTTGCATTGTTAATATTTTTATATTTTATAATGAGACTAAATGCGGGGTAAATATGACAGATCAAACAACTAGAAAAAACAGTGTAAAATCGGGACCTTGAAGATGGCCTCTTCAAGTACTTTTCAACATTATCGACTTAGTGGCAATAAGCGCATAGGTTTTGTATAACGAAACAACCGGGGAAAATATATCGCAAAAAAAATGTTTGCTGCAACTAGTAGATGAATAACATCGTAAACAGCCCTGAAAGTTCTAATATACGAAATATTTGCCAAATAGGTTTTTGTAAAGGAAATACGTAGCCGAATGGGTTGGTTCTTTATTGCGTTGCGTGAACATCAAAGACATACAAAAAGTTTTTTCTAAAAGCAGTCGCCCCTCGAGAGGCAATGGCAAACCTCCGATTATATAATATTTCTGTCATTAAAAAGCTCCTCTGCTAAAACCTGTGGTTCCCTCTATTTGTAGAACAACATCAAGACGCACCCTACAAATAGGAGGAGGAGCTCGGCCAAACATCCAAAAAGGGTGTAAGCGACAATTATATATTTATTTTAATGGAAATAAAACTATGAATACAAGTATATGTGTTGGTTGTGTGGTAAATGTACATTGAAAAACATCTCTATGTGTATAAGTTGTGGTGATGCAAATATTAACTACACCCAAATTAAAAAGCTATAGCAATAGATGTATATATCATGAGCCTGTAATATCAGAATGAAATACATTTTAATTTATTTAAAACGTTTCTTCAATTTTTTATATTTTGACAAAATGACCGATTGGATAAAAATATTGGGTTGGGAAATATGTCCATAGCATTTTTATATTTCATTTTATTTTGCAATATATTTATTATGTTTGCTTTTGGCAAAAGATAAGTATTCATTCGATAGAACTCTTTCTGCTCTACAAAACTATGTTAATTGTATTTTTGATTTATTTATTTTTTATTTATACCGAGGAGGGCAAAAATCAACGATCATTCCATCCTTTTCATCGAGGTGAAAGCAACCCGGGACATTTGTGACGTGTATGGAGAAGATGTCATAGGGGAGTCTACAGCACGGATATGGTTTGCAAAGTTTAAAAATGGCGATTTTGAAGTCGATAACACGTATCGCAGTGGAAGGCCTTCTGAGTTCAATGAAGAACACCTCAAATCACTTTTGAATCACATATGAAGCAAATAAACGAGTGGGTGGCTCCAGGAGATACTCCAAAGCCGAGAGTCAAGCCAGATTTTCATCCAAAGAAGATCATGATATGTGTTTGGTGGGACTGGGAGGGCATGGGAAACTGGGAAATGCTCGAAAATAATGACACGGTCAACAAGGAGCTCTACATAGCCCAGCTACATGGTGAAACGGTACTCCTTTACGACAAAGCCAGGCCTCATGTTGCACAAGTCTTCAAAGCCGCACTCCAAGTGCTCGAATGGAAGGTCCTTGAGCATCCGCTGTATTGCACCGACCGATTTTTATCCGCTCCCTGCCAAACCGTATGAAGGGCGTTACCTTCGATAACAAAGAGGTCCTTAAAACTGGCTCAACAACTTCTTTGACACCAGACCAGTCGATTTTTGGCGGAACGGCATGAACAAATTGATCGAGAGGTGGAAAGAGGTTGTAAACACCAACAGCGAATATATAATTGGTTAACTTATTTATATAATTGTTTTTTCTTTAAATAAAAGTTTTCGGTAAAAATGCCACTTATTCCCCAACCTAATACGTGTTTAACAACTGTTTGTAGTCCAGTGTTAATTTAATTTTCTGCCAATCTGCACACAGTATAAAATTGTTTAAAACTAAGAAATGGCATTAATATCATTCTAAAAATTGCACAAATATGCCACTTCAACTATTTTTTTACATTTTTTGTAATTTTTTTCATATATGTAGAGTGGAATGAATCTCATGTATTAATACAATATAATATTTTCTGAAAAGCATACTTTTTACAAGATAATTAGAGAATTGCAGAATTATACCAAACAAACTTTAATTATCATTCATGTGAAAATAAGTCAGGAAACTCTGTTAATGCCAAAACTCATAACTTTACTAAAGCATGTCAGACATTTATGACTAATCCACATTCGTGAACTAATTATTTCTGCTCACATGCGAAGAATTCCTATGCTCTCTCAGCATGCACGGCAAAACTTTGAAAAGGGGAAATACATGCATACTAACATAATAATTAGTTTCATTTTTATGACCAATATCATACGCGCTCCCACTTTGCGAAAACGAGTAGTAGTACTGCAATGGAGCAAAAGTAGTTCTCCGCTTGTAGAAAAGTTAAAAAGTTTTCGATGTCTGCTATAGATATATGACTTATTTCTTTGTTACTTTCTCCACCAAACATTCCCTCTCTCTTCAGTAATAATTCAACACTGTGCTCAAAATGCATCTTTTTATCTCATAAGTTGGTAGCTGCCAGTGCATGAGCCTCACTGTGTTACATGAGAAACTAGTGCACACATTTGTACATACATGCATACATATGAACACTTATGTGTAGATCAACTGAAAAGTTTTTTAATCATTCATGCCAAAAAACTCTTCAACAGCTAAAAACGCTTATGACTGCTTAAAACCAAAAGTGGGCGAATGAACAAATGTTCGTGGCGCAGGGCAACCGCAACCACAACTGCCACCAACGCAGCCACAGACATGACTTACGCGGCTTCGGGAGCAACAGAAACAAACATATTTGCGTAATGATGTTGCCACATAAATAACGTTTGAATTTTGCTACATAACAACTATAAAAACCTGTACTGGCTTTGTGGGATTTTGGAAACTTTTATTTTATTATTTTTCTGCCAACATTCACAACGGTTTTGCTATCAATTCCAGGTAATTGATTTAATTAATTAATCAATTTCTGCGCACGTTTTTTACTTTGATGAAATGTTGGGTAACTGATGGACTACACTGAAGAAGAGGAGGTGATTGAATTTTACTGATAAAGAACTTTTGTGAATATTACATTTTTCTGCCTGTTATTTGTCTGTTGTTTGCATTGAGCCTAATAGGCCAGGGAGTGAGCATAATAAACTTCCTTAAAAAATTATTGCTATTAAAATGTTTACAATGGGAGATATCGAAATACCGTCACATGGAAGTAAGTGACAAAATTTTCGATTTTCTGTTTTTGATAAAAATCGATAGCGTACCACCATATGCGCACACTGTAAAAATTTCAAAGCCTAAGAAATACCTTGCTTACAACTTTCTAGCGAAAGCAACTTCGGATTATACTTCATTGCAATTAAAAAACGCGTCAATTGGAAAATAGATTCTTTGTCACTTACGCCATTTTCGTGGTTAAGAGCGATATGCAGTCGGAATAGAGTTTTTAGAATTTGAATATGACGCCATCAAAATGATTGAAAGTAGATTGTTAGAAAAGTGAGTATTCGATAGGATGGAATAATAACAGAGGAAGTTAAATTTTGCTCATGAAACTGACACAAGGGGAAGAAATTACGCTCTAAGCCTTAGGCTGCCTAAACATGTTTTAATGCTCGTAAATTTTTTAATGGACTTTTAAAAACATTGACAATATAACATCCATTCTCAGTAACGAAAGCATTTATTTTTATTATTTTCTTGTTGCTTTAAATACTTCACTCCAAAGGTAAGGCACAAAAAATTACAATACATATTTTGACATTTTCAGTTAAATCGATATTACTGCTTAATTTGGACAAAGTTTTGGATCCACAAATGGAGGGATCTACAGTTTCAAGCCGACTCCGAACGGCAGATATTTTTATGAGGAGCTTTTTCATGGCAGAAATACACTCGGAGGTTTGCCGTTGCCTGCCGAGGGGCGACCGCTATTAGAAAAATGTTTTTCTTATTTTATGGTGTTTCACCGAGATTCGAACCTACGTTCCCTCTGTGAATTCCGAATGCTAATCACGCACCAACCCATTGGGCTACGGCGGCCGCATAAACATAGTTCATACTACAACAAAAAGCATATAACACAAAGCCTCAAATCTTGTACAAAATGTATTAAATTCAATTTATCAAACTTTTTCTGAAAAAAAAAGTACGCAGTTTTGACGCCTTTGGATTTTGCTATAATAAACATCGTTGATTTTTCACAATTTTTTCCTCTATATAAACGACTGCTCAAAATTTTTTTAAATGACACTTTCGATTGCAACAAAACATATCTACTAAATGCCAAAAAGTCACAGTGCAAATAAAAATAAAGATGGTGTCAGCAGAAAGTGGCGCTTAAATAATGACAAAGCCCCAAGAAAAATGGTACAAAAACTAAATGTGCCACCTACACTCAAAAAGGGCAATGCAAATGTTTTCCGTAAAAAGGGGAAAAAAGCAAGAAAAGGTGAGAACAAGCAGTAAATGTCAATAAGCTTATTATGAAAGACTTGCATTCTTGTTATATGTTTTCACTTTTCAATTCCATGAAGTTTAATGCATCTTGAAGTTTTTCATATTGGCGTTGTTCTTCGTTTACTCACTTTTCCATTTTGTGGTTATTTGGTTTTACATGGAAGCCATGGTGAAAGTATCCGTCACCTTTGCATGGAAGCCATCTGTCTTTGACTTTTTGATTTTTATACCTTTGTAATTATATTTGTCACTGCTTACTTAATGTTGACTATTTTTCAACTCAAAAGCAATTCAGCTATTAGTAGGCAGCCCGGTGTATATGAGACAAAGGGTTATTATTACATGCACACTAGGAATATTACTGACAGTTATTAGATGTGCGCAAATGTTAGATAAACTTGGCTATTCTTTAAATAAATAGACACCATTTTATGAACACGACTGTCTGTAGCAAAACAAGTGGCGGATTGTAAATAAATATCTGATTGACACCAGACCAAATAATTAAATTTAAAAAATAAAACTGCATAATAAAATACTTCGAATGGCAAAAAGCAAATCATGTAAACGCTTAAAATAAACTTGTATTCAAATTTTTATTTAATGAAATTTCAATGAAAATTAATACAGTAATAAATTTTTTAATCATTATCACTATCTGATGAAATTTATCTGCTATTAGGAGGTGGCGTAAAACTGTACGTCCCTCAATTTGTGGAAATACAGTCGCATATTGGCAGTGGGGTCGGCCAAACACCCAAAAAGAGTCTAAGGTTAAAATCAATATTTTTCTAATAAATATATGTGAATCATATATAATATTTCGTAAGAGTATTTTTTTATTTGTGCACATGAATACGCACTGAAATGTCTAGTCCTACATAGCATTTGATTCGTGAGATCCATGTCTGATACCATCGTGAAATTTTAAAATAATGTTGTACAAAATTTTTTCAGACACTCGGCAATCGAAAGTACAATATACAGGCTATTTCCAGCTGGAAGCCTTGTTCTTAAAGCTGGACCATTTTCATAAGTTTCAATAATTTGGACGCGTTGTTCTATCGTGTAAAATTGTATATCTGTCTACTTGGCAAATGTCAAGAATGGCATAAAAACCAAAACAAAGATACCATCTAGGCGTGACTTCTAAAAGACCATTTATTATCCTCGCGTTTCAACTTCTGAAACTATTTTGTAGTAGGTGAAATGTAAAGGCCTGTATGCTCTAGGCTCCGTAAACTGTAAGACTATTGCTCATGAAACATTCCGTCCAATACCAATACTTTTGCTTGCAGGGATTTAACTACTTGTACAACTGCCTATGCGCAAAACGTATGTGATATTGCGTTTCATCTCATGAAATCGATTCACTTCCGTTCGCAACTTAGAATTTTCTTTTTCCAACCATTTGATGCGCTACAGCAACTGCGCATTTATTTCTTTAAAAAAGTTCTAACAGTAATTTTCATTGTGAAAATCTTTGTGAAATTTAATCATTAAAGGAAGTTCGTCTTTCTAATAGATGCAACTGAATATTTTCGCTTCTTCGCTGAACTTCTTTTTTATGCAAACGATTTGGAAATATATAAGTCAATGTCTAGCATCTCTGATTTCTTTATGCTCCAGTCAGATAAAAGACGACTTCTATTAAATAGATACTAAGAAGTGTCTTCATATGTCATTATTTTATTACGGGCATGCGTCTCACAACTCTGAATGAAATTTCTGATGTAGGTGCAACCTTTGACTCGAAATTCTCACTTCTCAGTCACTTCAATTATAACATTGACGCGTAGATGAAGCTTGTCTTCATTCATCATTTTGTTTGGGACATAGAGCTCCAAATACCTGGGTATCGACCAGTGATACTAGTTATATGCATTGCTCAACTGCTAAAATGTTTGTTAGAAATTTTAGAGATTGTGACTTAAAACTAAAAACAAAAAAAAAACAAGCAAAAATAATCAAAAGTATTGCCTCGAGTTTACGCCCTCAAAATTTTCAAGTAATGCGCATCAAATAGATGTGCGGGTATTCGAGCTCTACTTTGAAGTTACTATTATATTTATTAACGTCGCTCGCAAGGTTTAAATGAGAATATACGGTCTTCATAGGTAGACTATAATTTTCTGATCACATTAATACGTAAAATTTTCATAGTTTTGCTCTCAAAACATTAAATTTCGCTGATCCTAATTGTTCACATGATTCAAGATGTGCATTAATATATTTAAAATTTTTACATAGTGGCAGATCATATTCTCACAATGAGAATTTCACTCTGCTTTGTTACTAATATTAAAAATACCGTAATCGGTTCGCCAATTCCTCTTTCGAATACCTCTAATCATTTGTTCTTATTAGAGCGAGTTAGAGACAGATACAGTCTCTTATACTCCTGTTATTAGAACTTAGAGAGGACTTGATGAAGTCCTAAATTCTTGATATGGAGAAAAAGCGCGACATGTTCAAGAAAAAATGATTAAAAATAAGCGGGATTATTTAACAACTTTAAACTTACACTTTATTATACTAAAATTTAATAATGCATAGAACTGCATGGAATTTTTCTAGAAATTCAAATTAAAACTCTTGGAATTGGAACCATTGCATGGAAAGTTTATGGAATTTTTCTACTTTTTATACAAAATCTGAGAAAATGGTCTTGCAATGTATTTTTGGGGCAAATTGTCGCTGAAGTTTGCGTCAATGCCTAAATGCGCTAAAAGTGTTAACCAAAACCGTTATTCCCCAATTTCATAAAATTTCATCACAGAAGGAGTTGAGACTAATGCGGAGCACAAAATTTGCTGGATAACTGCCTCCCACCGGATTCGTCGACTTTCAACCAACGTTTCAATTAATCTAATTTAATATTGTGTCATTTCACATCATTTATTATAAATTCTTTGCGGTTGCCATTACTACAATTTATCGCATAAAAATACACAAATTTATGTACATATATACTTATGCATGTAATTTTTTCTGCTTCATTTGCTAATATTTTATACATACAAATTTTATTAGTAGTTTTAATTCAACACTAATTATTTACTGTTTGTTAAAATGCTATTTGTCTATTTTACTTTTTATTAAATCTACTATTTTTTATTGACACATATCGTTTTTTGATTTTATTTTGAAATTGTGTAAAAATTAAAATTCGTAAATAAAATAATTTCCATTCTAAATAAATAATCATTTTAGTTTTCGATTTTAACAACTCCCAATTAGCCTTAGTGATACAAAACAAATTGATGATCTATAAATAAATGATTAATTCACATTGAATAGCTTAGTAAATATGTATGCATTTTGGTGGCCTTAAATCCCACACAGCCTGTATCGGATAATTTTTAGTTGCTTTTATGTATGTACATGTTTCCATGTATGCAAACACACACTCATTCATTCTCACTAAGCTATGGGGAAAGTGGCCTTTGTGCGGCTGAGTTGCTAGGTTGCATTTATTTGCCGCGCGGTGCATCATTTTGTTCGACCCGACTCCGCTTATTTACGTCCGGTCACCGATGATGCTGGCCTCTCGATAACGAATGGGATATGTGAGTGCGTTTCCTTTGTCCCACGAGTACAATTCCTGCAAATACAAAAAAACAGACAAGCGAATTTATACCGGAATCCACAAATGAATAACTACCATATATACAGTTGATATTTACTAGTGTGTACTATATATACTATATATGTATGTAGTATGTTTTAGGTTGGGGAATAAGTTCATCGCGTTTTTATATTTTCTTTTATTTTACAACTATTTGTTTGCTGTTTGGCAAGGGATAAGTATTCATTATTCTTTCAACAAAAACTCTCTCGACAACTGAGTAGTAAAGTTCCATCTCAACGAACAAAACTAACACTCTAAAAGGCTCTCATCATGCCCATCCTAACGTATGACACAGAAGGGTGGACGATGACAACGTCTAATAAGGCGTCCTTTGGAGTGTTTGAGAGAAAATTCTACGGAAAAGTTTTGGATCTTTACATGTTGACGATGGCGGGTATCATAGGCGATGGAACGATTAGCTTTACGATGGTATAGAGAAGCGGATAAATATCCAGTCGCTTCGTTGGTTGTGTCAAACGCTCCGGCTCTGAAAGTATTCGATGCGACACCAGCTGGTGCTGGCAGAGGAAGAAGAATGCCTCTTCTGCGTTGAAAAGATCGATGAAGAAGGGCTTGGCTTTACTTGGTGTGTCCAACTGGCGCCTATTAGCACGAGAAAGAAACGAAGAAGAGGAGTATTCATTCGATAGAACTCTTTTTTTCAATTCAATATTTCAAATTTTTCGGTATTTCGGATGCATTATGGGTGATAAGTTGGTGCGGTTATCAGTATTTTAATGTTTTTTATTAATGAAATTGTTATTATTTTATTTTAGTACCTCAATTAAAAATATGTTACAAAGGCAAAGTTTACTAATAGCTAAAAAATTAAATAATTTCTTTTTTTGTATTATAGTTTGGTTGGTAATTTTATATTATTTAGTTTTTGAATATGATATCCAGCATATGTCCGCCGCGGCTACAAGTTAAATGGTCCATTTGACCAGTCCAATTTTTGGCTACTTTTTCTATATAAAATAACATATCTATTATTCAAATCCAAATTATCCCAATCAGCAAAAAGGCGACGCAAACAGTAGTCACTTGGCTTCAATTTCTGTACGAGCTGTATTTTGTGGGCAGCTAAGCCAAGACCTTTCATTAATTTTCCACGTAGTTGAAGGACAAAGGCCAGCAAGTTTAGAAAGATGATGAATCGACATTTCGGCGTTTTCTTCAATACTTCGCTCTATGAAGTTTACGAAAAAATATTGATATATTTTTTCAAAGTAAATTTCTACAATTAGAAGCGTTGTCCTGACGTTAAGCGATTCAAGTTGACTTAACAAACCTTACTGAATAGAAAATTCAACTCAGTTTGATATTCTCAGTTGTCAAATCATAGTTATCGATATCGATAGTTCTGATGCAGATAAAAAAATAACAGATACATATGAAACCACTTCATCAAACACCATTCCATACCACAGCCACATCATTATGCTTGGTAGATGCATGTACCAAATTTATCAAGCATAATTTTAAAAACTCATAGAATCGCGCCCATCTCTAATAGAACTTTAGGAGGACGATTTTTAGAAATAGCTTCGATGCTAGGCCGCATGGAGAGTAATATATTCAAGACATAATGCACTTAATAATCTGCTCGGAAAATTTCCATACCCATTCGGAGATTAGCGTATTAAAATAGAAATACAAATAGACGAATTTCTTTTTAGCAACGCTAGTAGACCATACAGGTACATACGAATTTTAGAAATATTTTTCTAGGCTTCGGAGATTGGTACGTTCAAAATAATATGAAAAGTTTTTAAAAATAGTCTTACTTTATTGTGCTGGACTCCAATATGTACTGCAATATTTCCATTTCATTTTTTAAACAATCAAGTGTCTACCGACAAGGCCTTAACGATTTTGGAGGAACAAACAGACGCGCTCTCATTCAATTTGATTATACTTTGCACGCACACCACTACCTTCAACGCGAAAATTACAATATATTCCCATCGAAATATTTCCGCAATAAACTTACCCATTTCAAAGTAAATCAATACTGATATGTAGGGTTTTTCAGTAAGAGCGCTTCAACTTTGACTTTTTCAACTAATTTTTTTTTTTTATTATCGAGTTTGAATATATACATTTAAGTATGAAATTCGATTTCTTTTGCATGACCCCCGCGTGCACGTTTTACGAAGTCCAATCGTTGAACCCAATTTTCGACCACTCTTTTGCATAAATCGGCCGAAATTCCAGCAATTTCGCGTTCAATATTGGCTCTTCACATAACCCCAAAACGGGACGGCTTGTTAAATGGACCGTAAAATGGCCGTAATGCTCTTAAAGTAGCAACAACAGAACAATTATTTTCATAAAAAATTTGCACGATTTGCAATCGTTGCTCAAATGTGTAGCGTTCCATGATGAAATGTATACTAATGAAGTTTACAAATGACAAGCGAAAAATAAAAAATATTGCGTCGTTCGCCCTCCCTATCGGAAAAAAGTTGAAGCGCACCTATTGAATAACCCTATATATACATAAAGACCAAAGGCCGCAAAGACCAAAGGGAATTTTCTTAAAAGGCCCCTAAAAATATAATGCCATTGTGCCAAGAGAATTTTTGCTTTTTTTTGGATAAGTGAAAAAACTTTATTTTGAATAATTTTTTTTATGAAAATATAGGTTTGTATATAGGTTTTAAGGATCTTACTATTTTAAAAAATTATAAATTGTTAAATCCGTATTTACCGAAATTTTGATTTTGGTCTTTCTCAGAGGGGGTCACACATAAACTTTTATTCAGTTTATCATGCAGTTTCTGAAGTTCGAGTTAAAGTGAATATGAAGGTGAAACTAAATATGGATGGATTTAAACTTGATGTTCTGAAAAATGAGTTATTCGAAAATTATCTTTTCACTGGCAATTTAGTGCGCATGCATCGAATTCATAAATTTAAATTAATTGAAAATACTAACTGACAGTTTTCTTGTGAATTTGTTTCTTCTGAAAATTCATTTAAGAAAAAAGTAGGAATGAAGCAGTGAAATTGAAACAGAGTGAATTTGATTGACATACACTCGAAAATGATTTGCAGAACTAGCCTTTATATTTAAACTCAACGGTTTAACATAAGTTAAGAATGATAATATAAATATTTTGCATCTTCAATTTTCCACTACGAATGAAAGTAAAAAATCGAAAGGAGAGCAAAGTAGAAAATCATAGCGCTCTATAAACGAGGTAAATTCTGCATAAAACACCAGTAAAATTGTATTTTTGATTTGCACTTTTTCTCAAGTATTTCACTGCTAGTTCATATGTAAGAAAAGGTGTATGACAAAGTACTATATTGTATGTAAACAGGCAACGACTGACTTTTGAGAAATGCTCTGGCTAAGAGACTGCAACCGGCTGTTCAAAAGAGAAATGCAGCAACTTCCATTCTGAAGAATAAAATCACTATATTTACTATGAAAAAACAAGCTGACTGCTATTACAAAAGATAGCAAGGCAAAAAGTTTTCCTTTGATATCATACAAGCATAATAAACTTACGCCATGTCTTACACGAGTATGTAAGTATGTATGAAATTTTGCATGACAAAGCATATGCTGAGTGGTAAATGAACTTAAAGGAAGAATATGTTACCTGGGAACTTTAGAGAAATCAGCATGCCCCTTAATGAAATTTCACAAAAGAAAGAAAATTTAACAAATTTATTAAATTTGCAAGCAAACATACATACATACATACACTTACGGTGAAAAAAAAAAAGTTGAGGATTTTTTTCAGTTACGTTGCTTTTACAGTCGTTTGAAATGCGTAACGAAGCATTCCCATTTTTTAATGGTGTTTGAATTTTGAACTTATTTTGTGACATTTTATAGCGATGAATATATGATATGTCTGGCTGTTGTTATAAAAATAACGGAACTGATTTTATCCGAAAAGCAAAAAAATATATTATATATTTCAAAGTTTCACGTATAACACATAGCAATGAATCTTCCGTAAAACGACTTAAAAGTAGGCATCTATGAAATATCACTGCGCGTGAAGATAGAGATATCGTCAAAATAGCTCAGTGTGATCGATTCAAAGCTGATCTGGAAAATGCTGTGGAGTAAAAGTACAGACATAACATGGCTATCGCCTCAACTACGCAACGTCACTTGAGAGAAACTGATTTAATGGGTCACAGATCCGCTAAAAAGCCGCTTCTCATTGCAAAAATGTGTTCCACCCGTTTAAAGTGATATCAGGAAACCCGACATTAGACACATGACTGGGTACGAGTCATTATTTCAGATGGGTGTGAAATAAATTTACGCTCCTCAAATGCAAGATGCTCAGTGCGCCGCAGATAAAATAAAAGGTTTTGTCATAACGGCGGTCAGGGTACAGTGAAACCATCAGCATAAATAATGGTTTGGGGAGCAATAACAGGTTACGGTGTTGGAAGAATTTCCTTTGTTGATGCATAAAATCTTCTATTTATTTTGAGCTGTCAGAGCACGAAGGAAATATTATATTTATAGCATAACATCGAAATTAGAAACTTAAACCAATTTATTATAACGAAGTGGCAATATTACAGCAATAACGGAATATATAAGGTTGGCAAAAAAGGCTTGCGGTATTTCCGCAAGCTTGTCTTTGCAAGCGCGTAGTTCTAGTTGTATTCGTCACATCGGTTCACGCTAGAGCTTTTTGGAAAGCTCTTTTCACGTGTTTGATTAATTGTTGTTTGCTTTTAGTCGTTCGTGAGTTATAGCGTCGCAAAACATGGATCAAAATAAAGAAAAAATACGGCATATTTTACAGTACTACTACGATAAAGGCAAAAATGCATCTCATGCTGCCAATAAAATTTGTGCAGTTTATGGACCCGATACAGTTTCTATTTCCACCGCACAACGATGGTTTCAACGTTTTCGTTCTGGTGCAGAGGTGATCGAAGATGCGCCACGGTCCGGAAGGCCTGTCGTCGAAAATTTCGATGAAATCGCTGAATTGATCGAAAGAGACCGGCATAGTAGCAGCCGTAGCATCGGCCAAGAGCTGGGTATGAGTCATCAAACCGTTAAAACCATTTGAAGAAGCTTGGATTCAAAAAGAAGGTCGATATATGGGTGCCACACGACTTGACCCAAAAAAACATTTTTACCCGTATGGATGCATGCGAATCGCTTCTGAATCGCAACAAAATCGACCCTTTTTTGAAGCGGATGGTGACTGGCGATGAAAAGTGGGTCACTTACGTTAACGTGAAGCGCAAACGGTCGTGGTCGAAAAGCGGTGAAGCTGCCCAGACGGTGGCCAAGCCTGGATTGACGGCCAGGAAGGTTCTCCTGTGTGTTTGGGGGGATTGGCAGGGAATCATCCACTATGAGCTGCTCCCCTATGGCCAAACGCTCAATTCGGACCTGTACTGCCAACAACTGGACCGTTTGAATGCAGCACTCATGCAGAAGAGGCCATCTTTGATCAACAGAGGTCGAATTGTCTTCCATCAGGACAACACCAGGCCACACACATCTTTGGTGACGCGTCAGAAGCTCCGGGAGCTCGGATGGGAGGTTCTTTTGCATCCACCGTATAGAACGGATCTCGCACCAAGTGATTACCACCTATTTCTGTCCATGGCGAACGAGCTTGGTAGTCGGAAGTTGTCCTCAAGAGAGTCCTGTGAAAAGTGGCTCTCCGAGTTTTTTGACAATAGGGAAGCGAGCTTCTATAAGAGGGGCATTTGAAGTTGGCATCTCGTTGGGAACTCGTCATCGAACAAAACGGCGCATATTTGACTTAAATCGCATTATTATAACCAATTTTATGAACAATTGAAAATTCAATAAAAATACCGCAAGACTTTTTTGACAACCATATAAATCGTTTTGGGAATTGAATCGATGGCATGGCCGGGAAACAGTTGAGACCTCGATCCCATTGCAACTATGTGGTATATTTAACAAGAAAGATACGCCAGCAGAAGACGACTAATATCAATTTATTAAAGAAAATTCTCGAAACTATTGTCAAAGCATAAAATTTCGAGTTAAGAATATTTCTTAAAAATTAAGAATCCACTAATAAGGCAATAAAAGAAGCATACGCACATCTCTTTTTTTACTACTAATACCGATTTTTGCCAAATTGTTGAATAAATAAATGAATGAAAATTAGTTTTGCCTTATGCCAGTACCTCATCCCAGTCCCATTAATAAACCTAAGATAGAGCTGAATTGGGCTGAGCACTTGGCCTTTTTTCCGGCCACATCCAGCCGAGATGTCTCAACCTTCTAGGCGCTATAGCGTCACATTCGAGGTGTGCCAGAGTATCCGGGGACTGGTCGGAGAAATGACAACAGTTGGTGGAACATATCCCAATAATATGCACATGACTACGCAATTTGCAGTGACTTGTGAGAATATCCATGGGCATTCACAGCTCATCTTTAGGAAACGTTATAAGTTGCCTGCACCACCTTTGATTATACCCCCTCAATAAGGGCTTCGCCTGGTGTAAATCCATAATTTGGTGCCCGTTCACGTCTCTTAGACTTAGCTCATCACATCTAAGATTCTGCTTGAAGGTGTGTTGTCCCATAGCAAGAAAACTTAACTTTGTATTAAACCAAATGGGCATTTGTATGACTTCGCCATTACATAAAATACCTTTTATGCTTGTTGTTGTTGGCTGAATAGCTTTAAAACTGATTACAACTTAGCGCAAGAGAACATTTTTGACCACCTAATAGCGATAAAATATAAGTAGACCTCATTCATTTATATATTAAAAATATTGCTTAAATTTGAGGAAAATCGGCGTTTTTTTTTACCGCAAGTGTAATTGTGTTATCGCACACATATGAGTATGTATGAAAATATACATACAAAAGACTTGTGCAATGGCATGCCAAAGAGCAAATATCAAAAGACCAAGGCAGAAATGCGCATGGGAGGCGGAAGAGATGATCGAATGAGTGAATTATGGGCGGTTTTATTTGTCAATATTCAACTTCTATTATTCCTGTATGTGTGTGCACCTTCTCATACCAAATACATAGCCTATAACCATATTCATGCGTTTTGGTATTCATAAAAGCGTGCATCTAAATACTGATCTATATATGTAGGTGCACATACACACCAATTGTATAGTATGTGCATATTTTGGTAAAATGTATTGAAGGAATAAAAGTGAATGGATAGGCGACAATTTTTGTGAACTTCATGTCAAATATCACAGCCCACTCCCACCCTCTCTCTACATCACGTGACAATTCTAATTTATATGGGAATTCATTGCGAGTCACGTGCTTGGCTTAGAGATGCAAATACACACAATGAACAGGTTTTTCATTCCTATGCTTTTCATGACATGAAATGTGTGTAAACTGTGACTACAAGAATTGCGTGTTTTTTTTTTTTTTGATCTCTGCACAAAGCCTAAGACCGAATATGACTTTGATAAGATGATTAATTAATTTAGGAGGAAAGCTCGTGCTTGAAATGCCTGTATACAACTTAGCGACGGGTACTACAAGAAGCAACCCAGACTAATTTTCGCCCTTTACGAGTACTAATGATCATAAGTATTGGGGGTATTTATGATTATAAAGCTCTCACATATATTCGCAATTGGGGGCGGTCATAAATTCTGCATTATAATATCGTTTTGTTTTTTTTACTTTGGGACAAATCAGAATTTCTTTGGGTCATAAATATGTATTTTCAAAACTATGTTACGACAAAATAATCTAAAAGTAATATTCTTAAGATTACAATTATTTAGGCAAAGTTGTTTTTGGTCATAATTCTGTACTTTATTTATGTACTTTGTGTTTTCAAGAAAATTAGTACTTTTTAAAACGCAAAAAGAAGTGTAAGCAATTAACAATAATCGATATTAAAATATGTACTTAGTCCTGCCATAAGTTCTGCTATAAGTTAAGTCCGTTATAGATATGAAATTATAATACTTTTATAATGAAGTTATGAAGTCTTCGACAGGTCATGTTCTCCAATGCTGGCCGCAAGCTGTAGTCCAATGGATTCAGACTTGGACTTCCGGACGGCCAATCTTATGCGACTATGAACCCATGAATATTGATTTTAGCCAATTCTGGGTGATTTTTGCCTATGGGCTGTGGCGGAATCATTTCTGAAAGATCCAACGCCTCCATTGAAGAGGGTACTGCTCAACTTCTTTACAATGCTTTCTAAGACATCCTCCTGGTACACTTTCTGTCTTTACATTTTGTCGTTTTGCTTATTAAAAACTTCTTCAACAGTGAAAATTGTTTCATCTATGAAAATAATATTTTCATGGCCGTTGACCGCGTGCCACCGAGTCTAATTAGTCTTGACATGGATCTGGTCGACACATTCATTTCCTGGACATGGTTTTCTGCTTTCTAAAGGGAATTCTTTCTCGAACGGATTTTATGGCTGGACTGGTTCGAACCACGCGAGGATGACCATTTCCTTTTCTGTCACTTCGGACGTTTGGGGAAAACGATTGATCGCGCAGTAAACACATTCTTGAAATATTATTAATTTTAAACTTCAATTGTGGCAGGAGTGACTGGTCTTTCTGGCAGAACTGATAAGTTGAGTAGAAAAGCAATAGTTTCCTACTAAATAAACTTTATTTTTGCTTCTAGTATTAAAGAAAACATGCACGATCATGAATCAGCTCTACTATCTGCGGTACACTTGCAGGAAAAATCAAAACCATACTATCTGGTTCCGAAGATAGCTCTGAACAAAGACTATAAAATACGAATACCCCAAAGGAAGGATTGGCAGACCAAGTCGTATCAGATAATAGAGGCCACCATATTTATACTCACTGCTCAAAGATGGACAATGGCACTGGATCGAGAGTATACTCGGAACAATTATCCTTAAATTCGCCCTTTAGACTCTCCAACTGGACTTATATCACTGGCCTCAACGAGCATCAATTCACGATGTGTTACAAAATTCAGGAGGTCGCTCTCGCTTATCCAACAACACAACACCACACGTTGTTGGGTCCCCGGCGACTCTGGAGTGGAGGTAAATGAAAGAGTGTATGAGTGAGCAAGGCAAGGTTCTGAGTTTAACCTTCAGCGAGTGGTAGAGGACATAAGCATTCCTCTAAACAAACTATACACTACAATTGACTTGAGCGTAATCGCGGAAAACAGTAGAAGGTGATCTTTGTCTACTAACCGCAAAATGTCTGCTGGATTCAACAGATCAACTACCAGCTTCCCCACAGGTATTATAACCGCTCGCTGCGCTATTGGCACCATAGTCATTAGAATTGGTGTACCTCACAATGACTTCTGCATGAGCTGCGAAGATAAAGAAGAAATTGAGTTAGTGCAAAACCTCCTCTGTAAATGTTCTGCACTTCAAAGAAGCCGTGCCAAATATCTTGGCGATTATTTCTTTGAAAACCTGGAAAATTTGCAAATGTCTCACTGAAGGGACTAGTTGCCTGGTTGAAGCAACTGGCTGACCTAACATGACATAATTTTTCACAAACTTTCGGTATTTGTAAATACATCAAATGTCCTGCCACTTTTTATTATTAAAGAAGTGATAGGCAAATTTTCTCTCATGCGGTCATAGAAGACATCAGAAATTTTATTTTCTACATCTGTAAAGAATGTTTGCATGGTACTGCTCACTCATCTCAAATCCGATTTTCTTTTTCCGCAACACTCTTTCACTTCAGCCACATTCGAGAACATCTTTTCCACTACCCGAGTAAACAAAACGCTAAATAATTTCTTTATTAAAAGGCACTATAGTTTTGTTAAGTATTGTCTGTCGATTCAATGGGATACTGTTTTTATATTTTCAATTTAATTATTGATTTATTTATACAAAAGTATTTTTCCATGAATGACAAACACGTTTGCGTTTTTCTTCCAATTTGCAGTACTACATTTCTAAATATGTAAATTTTCTTAACTTTTATGCTCACAACGAATACCAAAGAAGACAAAGCATTATCATTTGTTAGTAACTGCGTTTGGGAATTATTTTTACGCCTAGCTCGACTTAAGAGACATTGAAGTAATCAAATGAAATACAAAGCGCAAATACCTGAGCTTCCGTGGCGCTACTGAAAAGCAATTGCTGACGTCGCTTCTCGTCCAGTACATACAGGTTCAACGACACATATTTATAAACTAATAAGTGCATGAATGCATGAATGTATTCACTCAAATTCTTAGTCTCCCAGGAGTTGAGCACACTTATGGTGAATTTTAGCGTAGAGTTTATCTTGGAAGCATCATTCATATGTATTTATATTTCCTTTCTGCGACAGTATTACATAGGTCACACTATTTATTTGCTCATTGAACAATAAACCTGCTCAGTTGCTTCTCGTTAGGCTCTAGTAAATAAATTGTCGAAAAGACGGAGAGAATATTCAAGTACCTTGAGGATGTAGCCAAATCATGTTTGCCCAACCTGTTGTATCTTTCCTTAGTTGCTTTGATGCTAGAATTCAATGCTATGGTTATTATGGCACATACATTGAGTATTCAAAATCTCTACATAAATTTTTCGAATGGACCGTATCACTTAAACGCAAATTTTTGTTGTTCAGATTGTTTACAATATGTGGCCATAAAGGGTTTTTGTTCTTTATTGCATTCCATCTGCTATTTTGCCTTATTTTTATATTGTCTTGAGTAAACAAATGGGTTTGGTGCTTGGAAAAAGTTATAGGAAAGGTAACAGGTGGTGATAACAACAGATTTTAATAGTAACAAATTTCGCCCAGTTGAACTTAAGGTAAAATTAATTAATTAAATTTAAAATAAAATAAGCCTGTTTATTGTGCGAAGAAAGAACCCAAATTAATAAAAAAAAGGAAAATGTTCAAAGAAAAAAGTTTCTAGTGCTATTCATAAAGTACCAAAAGCTGAAACTCGAGGAATAAATCGTAAAATTCTGGGAAGAGAAAAAAAAAAATCGTACGTTATAGCAAAATTAAACCATTTTTGTCGGCAAATAAGGTTAAAACTAGTGTAAATTGGCATGACATAAGTCCGATACAGGTTGGTAGAAGCCGGATTAAGACCAAGAACACCCAGAAGGGTTGAGGTTACAAAACAAAAAAATTAAATAAAATGGCTTCAATTTGCAACAAAACTGGAAACTGGAAAAATGTGTTATGAAAGGATAAAATAAAAATAAATATGTTTCGATCTAATGGAAAACAGTATATTCGACGAACAGTAAATCATTTGATCGCAGATATATGAAAAAAAGCACAGTGGCAATAACGGTATGGCGATGCTCTTCGGAGTAAGAAGAAGGTCCAATGGTTTGGATAAAAGATAAAATTTGTCTGTATGTGCATATGTATGTATAGCATTTGAAGCTGTTTAGAAAGTTAATCAAATTAAATTTATTTTTACATGCATACATATACATACATAAACAATTTGTGAAATCGAATTATATTTTAGGTCAGTGATTTGTTATTGTAGTGTAGTGTGGAGTTGCCCTTCAAGGAATAGTTGATGTAATTTACTTTTCCCGCAAGCGTGGCATTCTACCCGCAGCTAGTAATCAATATAACTGACCAGTCGCAATTACAAAACTGGGCTCCTAAATGGATGCCCATTAAGTTCCCCAGCGTCTTATTGTGCATTGTGGCAGATATCATACATGCGTTCATACAAACCTATCAAGAACATCAACATACATTTCCTACTCTTTGCAGCAATTGTGGCTCACTTATTTTTCATGTCACAGGTAATGTATCTCAAATGCTATTAAGTGTCCAAGCATTTATCTCGCAAGACAAAATCACAAAATATGCGAGTAACTGCTGTGCAAACCCGATGAGGTCTATTCACCTTCCACTGTACAATCAGCAATGTTACACATATTGCTACCAAGGCAGTAACAAAATGTCATAGGGTCAATTGGCATACACATTCCGGAGAGGAGTGATGAACAAAAGCATTCACTAACCACCGTATCACTTTGGTCCGCCTTATAATTACTGCATCATGACCTAGCACGGCATTCTATCAAAAACCAGTCGCATGCATCCCAAATATGTGTGTACGTATCACTGGACCTCAGCAAAATTTGACAGTATTAGTAGCTACGTGAGCATGCTTGTGGTGCCACAAATTCAATGCCCATCACTCCAGAGTATTTACGTGTACACACATACATACATAGTTGGAGTCTTATAGCACTAATTATGTGGCATTGCGATAGTGCTTGTGTGTGCATGCCATAGTATAAGAAGTTTGAGCAGAATTGCAAATCCTACTGCCATAGCTGCACTTACTGGGACGTTTTGCATTTTTGTGACTAATGTTTTGCTTCTCCGGGTGTCCCAAGCTACAAATTTTACGCCACTTGTACGCTATTTATTCTTTATTATTTTTTATAACTCAATTACAAAAAAAATATTATGAATTAAAACCTTTATTTCTATCATACTTTGTGCTTTCGGTTCAAAATAAGTGCACATGTTTAAGTGAAAACGTGTATGAGCTATCAAAATAACCTTTCGGCTCCGTTTTGGGGCACTCTTTCGATACTTTGAACCCCTTTGAGAGTTTTTCAAAATTCAAAATTCAAAAAATTTGTCATCAAAACTTTTTTTTACAATTTTGGAAAAAGTATTTAATTATCAACTTTTATTTTTATTATCAAAATTCCTTGCAATTTCCGTTTTAAGACACCCTGAAGATAATATTTAACCCTACTATAAATTTTTTATAGTTGATAAAAAATTTAAATAAAATTAATTCAAAAAGCTGTATATTTTATCAAAATTACTTCTGCAATCCATTTAAAATCACCCTTTAGACACTATTTAACCTTTTTAAGATTTTTGTATATTTTAGGAGAAGGTATTAATTAAAAAACCTGTACTCTATATCAAAATTTATTCTTATTTCGGTTTAAAAAGTAAAGAAGTTGAAATAAAAAATGTATATTCTATGAAAATTACTTTTCGCCTTCGTTTAAGCGAAATGGAAATTGAAAACTACAAATATTCAATTATAAATTAAAAATTTAATTCAAAAATTAAAAATTAAAAAATTAATTTAATTTTAATTTGATTAAATTTTTAATTGAATTAAACAATTTTAATTAATAAATTAAAAATTTAATTCAAAAATTAAAAAATTAATTTAATTTTAATTTGATTAAATTTTTAATTGAATTAAACAATTTCTAAATAAAAATTTGTATATTTCATCAAAATTACTTCTTTTTCCGTTTAAGGACACTTTTTAAACTTTTTAACCCTGAACGAATTTTTCATTAAAAAATTTTTAAAAATTGTTTATCAAAAACCAGTATTTTCTCTGAAAATTACTTCTCGCTATCGTTTGAAAACTAAAAAATTTTGGTTAAAAACATGTATTTTGCATCAAAATGAATTCTAGCCTATGTTTTAGGATTCCTTTTAGGAGCAAAAGGCGACACTCTACAATGATTTCGGGTATGCAGTTATATAGATCATTGAATTGAAATCGCGTTGAGTTTTGACAATTCTTTCTGCTTGTTGGGTGTTTCATCCTTATAAAAAAATAGTAGTATGAGAAGGTGTTATATACTCCTTATATGCACAGGACCGCGTCCCGAGGAAATTCTCAAAACTCAATGTGATTTTTGAACTACTTAAAACTTGTACATTATTTACCTTAATTCAAATTTTGGTGAAAATTTGCCGAATTTTTTTTTTAATTAAAAAAAAAATAATTTAAATTACAAAGTAAATAAATAAAATAAAATTTAATTTTCACAACTTCTCAATATGTAGTGTACGGTTTATTTTGACGCTGACTGTATATCGTTATTATAATACTCGTAGTAGTGAGGTTATCCTTTTTCGCATTTTATTACCTTAGCTTAGGTTGATATAGAATTCGAATTCATAAGGAAAGGTATTTTAAGGCTGTAACTTTGCAAAACCCAGAGAACATCTAGATTTTCATTCCATCTTTTAAGTGAAACATGTCACATATTTTAAGAATTAAATAGACCAGCATTGCCTATAGTTTTGTTTGGGAGAAGATCCTGTTAGCTTCATAAAAAAAATTTATTTACTAATACTTTTCCTAAGCATCTCGTTGCATCACCCTTTGAAGTTAGCGATACATACGTAGGTTGATAAACTGTGTCTAAGTGAAATAAGTGTATATGTATTTGTATTTGTACATACCACAGTGAGCGGATTATATCCCACAGTGGTTGTCTTGCGGAACGGATTCGAGAATGGCAGGTCAACATTCAGTAGTTTCCCATTATACAAATCGACAACATAACGTATATGCGAATTTGTCTCCGTACACGAGTCGATAGCATACAAATGGCCGCTTACAATGAACATTTCACCAAATTTACGATGATCCAAGGAGATATTAAAGTTGAACTGCATCTTCAAGGTTTCGGCATCAAGCTGAAATAAAAGGAAATAAAAGTTGTTATGTGATTTAAGCTGCATAGAATTGAACAACTTGTAAGACATATAGAGAGTAGAGTAATGTGGATGCTTCTTGTTCTGGTCCATATTTCAGGTGCTATTTGGTGAAAGCCAAACAAAAGGCAAATACTAGAAGGATTACTAAAAAATTGAAAAACTTCACAGGATAATTTTTTAATGGCCTTAATTCAAATATAAAAATTAAAGGTATTAATCCAACATTTAATTTATATTTTTTTTATTATTGTTTGTTTGCTTGAGTAGTTTGTTTTTAGTATTTTTCATTGCAAAAAAATTTCATAATTGGTATTTTAATATATTGAAAATTATTTTCTCAGTCAATTTTTTCAATGTTCGGCTTTTGGATAGGTGGCATCTTTCAAAAAATTGTCTAATAAAGCTTTCTCAAACACTTTTCGTTCAGAACTTATCCTGTATATTTCATTTAAGTTTACTGCTCTAGTTTTTACTTTTTAGATAGTTAAAAATCGAATTGAAAGATATTTAACGATAATAATAATAATTTGAATATGTACGGAGCTTAATGGCCGACACTTCACCCCAAAAAATCTTTTGTGTCCTACTACATGTTTGTGAAGTAGTTAATATTAGTCCTATTGACTGGCACTACTACTTTAAATGCATTGTATCAGGTTGCCGCTTGTAGGTTGGAAATTGGCTAAACCTCAAATTCGTTCGGTAGATTTCCGCCTTGTCGCCAAATTCCAGAATATTTTGAACAGGAGCATTATTGATTTCATTCGGGTCCATTTGATCTCGATGTTCTCATGTTCTCTTTGGCAAGGCAATATTGTTTTACGAGATATTCTGTGGTGGTTTCATTATCTTCCAGACACAGTCTACACTCTGGCTCATACCCAATCTAATTTTTTTGAAAAATATTGGGTAGTCGGAAAAATTATTTTTGTATTTTGTCAATAGATGTCGTTGGAGTCATCTATCTCCAGTGCTACCAATCACATTGTGTATCATATGGTGTTAGAAAGGTGACATTTTAAGCTTCACTTAACAAAAAAAAAAATTAAATTCTGAGAAGTTGAAAAAAAGTTATGGCTGTTCAAAAATGAGTGAAAATAATGAAGAAATTCGCTATATTTTGAAATTTTTGTATAAAAAAGGGAAGAATGCCATGCAAGCCACCAATGAAATTTGTGAAGTTTATGGAGACGATGCTGCATCAGTTCGTGTAGCACAACAATGGTTCGCTCGCTTCCGTTCTGGAAATTTCGATGTGAAAGAAGCACCTCGCTCCGGTCGACCTATCGTTGAAAAAGTCGATGAAATTATGGAAAAGATTGACCAGGACTATCACATAAGCTGCCATGACGGCAGCCAGGTGGATCAAATACTACAATAATGTGCGAAAAAGATCATGGTGCAAGGGTGGTGAAGCTCAACAAATGGTCGCAAAGCCAGGATGGACGCCTCGAAAGGTTATGCTATGTGTTTGGTGGGATTGGAAAGGAATCATCCACTATGAACTGCTCCAGCCTGCTCGAACGATTGATTCTACACTTTACTGTCAACAACTGATGAGATTGAAGCAAGCAATCGAAAAAAACGGCCAGAACTGATCAGCAGAAAGGGCGTCGTCTTCCATCAGGACAACGCTAGGCTACACACATCTTTGATGACTCGGCAAAAACTGGGACAGCTTGGCCTGGCTGCATCCACCATATAGCCCTGACCTTGCACCATCGGACTACCATTTGTTTCGGTCAATGCAGAACTCCCTTAATGGAGTAAAGTTGGCTTCAAGAGAAGCCTGTGAAAATTACTTGTCGCAGTTTTTCGCCGAAAAACCACAAAAGTTTTACACTAATGGAATAATGTCTCTAGAAGAAAAATGGCAAAAGGGGGTCGACCAAAATGGTACATATTTGGTTTAATAAAGTTCATTATAAATATAAAAAAATGAGTTGAAGTTTGATTAGAAATACGAAAAGACTTCGACTTTCGACTACCCAATATTTATAAATCAAAAAATGTTCAAATACTTTTCGTTTGATAATAATTCTTATTTCGTGGTATTTCATTTACGTTATGAATTTAATTTAATTTTTCAAACAAGTAGCACTTTACCAAATTTTAATTGCTTTTAATTTTAGTCGAACCCCATATTGAGGCATTTCATTCATTTTAACTGAATTCAATTTCATAAAGAAGTGGCAACCCTTTTCTAATTTTTTTAGAACTTACGCTTCCTTAAATATCTTTAGCGTGTTACCACAATTGTAATATTTTAGTTGAAAAAACTTTTCGAACAGATGGTAACTTCCTCCAAAAAAACGTGCGCCAGTAAGCTTTCCTAAACCACTTTAGTTTGACAACCATTTATTTGATCAGTTTAATTAACAAAATTTTTTCGAGTAGATAGCACCTCTATATTTTTTTAATCATCCGGGTGTCATGAAAACACATCAAAAAGACCTTATTGGAATTGATAAAGCTGTTTTCGAGTTTTAGTTTGGTGATCAGATTGGGGGTACTCTTTCCGATTGGATTTTTTTGACAGATCACGTGTGACTACTGTCTAACTAAATAGATAATTTTTTTTCAGTATTCATTAACATTTCATCATGAAAAGCAGCAGCACATTTTATGCATTATCTTCTTTGCCAGACGATACTTGAATTTTTGCATGATTAATGGCAGTTTCTTTTCCCATGCCATGTATGTTATTAATTTGGGTTAGCTTTTTAGTTTGATTTTAGTATTTGCAATTTCTACTGCTGGGATCATATAAAGTGGGTGCGCGAAGAACGATAAAGCTGAAATAGTTAAAATTACAGCCCCTGCAGTATTCATCAAGCTCTTTGTCCGTAAAAATGGGATTTATAATAAGGGCAGGAATGAAAGAAACAAAGTTTTCAATATTTTTCGATGTTAGCTATGTATTAAGCTATGTTTGTAGAAGCAAAAGACACGTTGTTTAACGCTAGACGGTTCACGATTTATTAAATGTAATAACAAAGTAGCATAAGGTTACAGTACGAGTATAATATTGGAAAGCGGTAACGGATAAACATAGTGGAGAATTAGGGTTGTACTTAACATATACTATGTAATAATACTTACACATACATTAGGGTGGCACTTAACATATTATAGCATATAACCTTACAATTGATAATATTGTGAGAACAGTATGTGCCAAAATAAGCTGTGAGCCACTGTATATATTTATGTAAATCATTATTTTCCTTGAGATATATACGCGGCGGATGTTGCCAAATTGGTTTATGTATGGCTAATTTTCGGTAAGTGTAGGGTTCGAAGCCCACTGGGCGGAGGATGAAACTACCAATTATAGGAAAGAATCAATTTCTAAAATTCGACTCGAAGTGGTATAGAGCAACTTTACCTTACTTAATATGTAAAACAAATACCTTATATCGTTTAGCTATTAATAAAATAAAAGGCATCTCGCTTTATCTAAGCAATTTTAGTTTGCCCAGTTTACTTAAGCTGTCACGCCCATTACCGAGACTTTCTAACAAAAAAGGTTACGGAAAATAGTAGTTAATGGAGGAATATTTCGCCAGATCGACTATAGAAACTTCACTTTGTTAACTTTAATCCTCAAACTCTCACGCCCGCTTATATAAGCTTATCACCATAACAAAAATCTCCTCGAACAAACATTTTTACTGGATAGGTATTTTGCCGTAATCTGCAATAAAATTTATATTTTTTTAGGCAGAGACAAAGACAAATATATTTTATTATATTTTCTATATGTATTAAAATAAACCCAGTCGTTGTATACAAATTCTTTCAAATACATATAAATGTATGTACTTATACATATAATTGGCATTAACACCTTTATTAGTTGTTTGGCCGATCTCCTCCTCCTATTTGTAACGTGCGTCTTGATGTTTTCCTACAAATGGAGTGACCTGCGGATTTAAGCCGCCTCCGAACGGCAGATTGTTTTTTATGAGGGAGGTTTGTCATTATACGCTCAGAGGTTTGTTATTGCCTGTCGAGGAACCGCCGCTATTATAGCAAACCTTTCCTGACACTTCATGCTTCATGCCCGGGGATTCGAATCTAGGCACTTCCGAATAGTAGTCATGCACCAACCCATTCGGATACGCTGACCGCAAATACAAGTCGTCTCATTTTATATAAGCTGGTCATCTCACAGAAGCATGTAAATATGAATGATGTTGTAGATATGTAAATAGATATGACATGTATTTAGATATGTGCAAGATGTTTAAAACAACATACGTAGCTACACAAAAGTGCTCATGGAAAATTTATTTCTATAGCGACCACTTTGGCCTCAGCTCTGCCGTATAATAAGGTGATTTACGTAGCTCTATTTACTTTTTAGAAAATGTTCTATATCCGCTGCTTTTTTTTTTTGTTTTTTGAAGCAGATGAAGTTTGTGCAGAACATTACCCTTATGAAATTCACTGGCTTGTTGAGTGCACTTCCTTCCGAATGCTTAAGAGCAAATAACGGCGTACTTCAGCCCTTTCACACACACCTTATCCCGCAGTACACCGGCGTTTTGCTACATTACAATCCCACTTGCTTTATACATACATTAAGTTATTGCATATTTTTCTTGGCAACAAATGGATAATAAGTATGAGGGCATAGAGAAAAATGAAATGCTCAACGAAGATAGTGAACAGAACAGCACAGAAATAATAGCAATACGAATGGAATGCACTACCATAAGACAAGAGTCCACTTGAGCAGATGCAGTTGTATAAACAGGGTGTCCGATGGCAGAATGAGATTTAAAATTTAAAGTTTATCTTTAACCGCTGAGCGTATGGCGGAAATTAATTAATTATGATGTCGCAGTGCACAGTTGAACAACGTGCTTTGACAATCGAAGCGTATTTCAAGAGCAATGATTCGTGTGCAACTCCTTGTCGTAAATTTTGTTCACGTTGCAATATACGACGCTCTCGGGATGCCCCAAATGAAGATTTGATTCGCTTATGGTTGCGAAGGCTCTAGACAACCAGTATGGTGGAAAACAGCCAAAGGCCGGGATCCAAAAACTTATGTGCATGAAATATTAAAGAAGGATCTTAAACTTCACCTCTTCAAAATTTAAATCGTCTAAGTTTTTAAGTCTAACGTTTTGCGTGAAAATTTCTGCGAGAAAATATTGAATCGGTTTTGGGCGGTAAACACTATTTTTAGGAGTAATGAAGCCCATTTCCTTTTATTTGGAACTGTGAGCAAGTAAATAAAATAACCTTTACTGTTCACCTAAAGTACTGAACCACTCCTAAAACATCAGCACCAATTCGCAGTCCCAAAGTAATGGTTTTGCGTGCATTACTTTCATCAGTACAGACACATGATTTCAGCAAGATGGCGCCACGCTGCCCACAATGAGGGAGACAATGGCGATACCGTGTGATTTGTACCCTAACAAACTGATAAATCGTTTCGGTGGCATATGCTGGCCACCAAGGTCGCCCGATCTTAACTAAAGACTTTTTCCTGCGGAGGTACACCCAGCGAGCATCTCAGCACTAAAAGAAAATATCGTTTGAGAAGTTATTAGCATTCCAACATCAATTCTCCAGCGAACGGCACGGAGTACGAAGGTTAAGTTCTAAGAGTGTATCTGACGTAACGGTCAACATTTAGAGGAAATAATTAAAAAAAAACTAAAAATAAAACAAATAAAATGCGGAGTTTTCTTTGTAATAATTTTTAAAATAAACTTTTATTATTAGTAAATATTTTTTAATTAACCTACAATATAATTCCTAATTCTGCCATCGCACACCTTGTACATGCACACCTACCCATATGAATACATTCATAGATATGTATATGCGTACTGTAGTGCACGAGTTGCTTGAGTTTAGTTATGAGTAGAAATATCTACTAATAATATTTTATTGTCATATAAATACGAATGGCTTACGCTTTCAATAAAAGACAGAAAGCAAATGAAAAATAGTAGAGCAAGCAGTAGAATAGTTAAAAGACGTCCAAAGTCGACAGATAAAAATAACAGAAAAACTAACAAAATGTGCTTTCAGTATTTTCCTGTTGCTTCAAAAACATTAAATTACGTGGAGACAACGAAGGCGATAAAAGTTTCAATACTCACTAAAAATGCGAATACACAACTAACTTCACATATGAGTGCGAACGAGTATGCGTACATGTGCAGGAGTGCATGCATCTACTACTTGTGGCACTTAACCACACTGCCACAAAGGAGCAAATGTTGAAAGCATTCATCACCTTGAAGCAACGCAATCTGACAATGACCACTGCACAATGCCAACTCTGGCAAGCGCGTTTTACTTCAAACACCCAGCGGCCAGTAAACAATACAGTTAGCTTTTCTCTGAAATTTCATATGTTACGAGTGGCATGACAAGTGCAAGAGAGCCACTGAAGATGGCACTCACTGCTTGCGTATGTGCAGGGCCTTTCGAGTCGGAATTTGTTTTCGTTCGTTGGGCTGCTTTGGGCAGATGTTAAAATCTGCAATTAACTAAAATAAGTTCGATTGCGGTGGAGAACTATTTAAAAATAGCTGAATCTTACAACAAAAATGGTGGATATGTGAAAACTGCATCGTACAGTTATCGGTGTTTACTGGCTGACCTAAAAACACTTGAAAGTAGAAGATCAATCCTATCTTGTGCTTTTGTTACTAATGTCAGTTCTGGGACTTTTGATTGTCCTCCTCTTCTTAATAATGTTAAACTTAATATTCCTTTAAAAAAATCTCCGACAATATGAAATAAAAAAGTATTATTTTCCTTAAATCCAATTATGGTATGAATCCTCCTATCACGAACAAGAGCATTTAGTAAATTAAATGTTGTTCAACGCTTTAGATGCTTGTATTTTATTTAATTTTTTTTGTTTTTTGTTTTTTCATTTTTTATTTATACTTAAGTCTATGAAAGTGAACATTATCTAAAAGCTAAAATACCAGGTACTAAATAAAGAAAGTTTTAAAAATAAATTAAAACAAATTAGATTTGGATAACTTAACTTGAAACAGAGGATGAGACCGTAAAGTTCTGAAAAGTTCATAAACAAGAGAATAAATTAACTGTCTGCTTTATAAGCATAAATAGAGTATTGTGGGATGGGGCTGACTCATTAAAATAAAGCGATTACAAAGTAAACCGAATGAAATTCCTCTGCACTCTTTCATTTCTTAGGGAATGAGTCGCATAGATTGGATTCTTATGGAGGCGTATTCCATATGATGGCAGCTGTGGCACCAGGGCTCGAAATACCAAATTATAGAAAAAGTTTTTCTTGTTGACTTGTGCTCAAGTGTGGGCAGTCAAGTGTGGCGATTTTCACTTCGACCTCATGGTCTTTTGTGCCCTCTACCGATCACATTATATAGCGTTGTATTCAAGGAGAAGGTACATTGGAGTCTCCTGCGATTGGTCCCAGAAACGGCAAGAGTGGCCTATAAGAATGCCCGTGAACTTTTGCAGTTTATCCTTTGGGAGATTTATGAGTTTCTTAAACCTCTTTTGGTTGTACCCTCCAATAAGGATTTCGCCTGGCGTACCCCATACTTTGGTACCAGCTAACTTCCCTTAGTCTTAGCTCTTCACTGCTAAGCTTCTCTCGATGGTTATATTAATGAAAGGTCCTATTAATGGCCGCAGCTTATCTTGCCAATACGTCTGTTACCTCATTCCTAGTTATAAAAATTAGCCGAATGCTATTTTACGTACCTAACAGATTCAGTTTCTCGATACACTCAAGAATCAGTGAGGACTTAATCTCACAGGATGGCAAAGCCTTGAGTGCCGCCTGGCTGTCGCTCAGAATGCCAATTCGCTAATTCCGGAAGTTCCTGTCTAAGTTAACCTCTGCACATAGATAGATGGCATACACCTCCGCATAGAAGATGCTTGGAAACTACCCATCGTTACAGAACACTTGAATTTGGGGTCATATATTCCAGCGCCTATACCTTCTGGTATAGATTCTCACTTTAAAGAGAGTTAACGTCAAGTTCAGTGACCATTGCTTCAAAGTCTATAGAGTTAGAAGCATTACAATTTGAAATAATATAGCTTTCAGAGGCAGTAACGTATTCTCGTTTCTTTCATAGTAATTGCAACTGTACATTAACTTAAAATAGTCTGTAAGAATTTGCTAATTCAAAGAATTTTTTGACAACAGGACATAAAAATACCAATCTCGCTCCTTTAAGTGAAGCTATAGCTGCTATAAGGGAGAGTAACACGCCACAGCCGAGACGCTTTTTGTGAGCATGAAACATGAATTTGTTGAAAACTCTTTTTCTTATAGTGAAGCGACAGCACGCAGTGACAAACTTTCGTACATATTCCTGCCATGAGAAAGTTTTCCATAACCATCAACAAAATTATTACGCATAACCCAATTCGAAGGAAACGATCAGCAAAAGCCTGAATGCCTAACTCTTACCACATGTCACAAAAAAAAAATTTCATAAAAGAAAAAAATTACTCGTACAAATGCACAGAAAAAAACTCGTACTTTAAAGACCCTGTTTATATGCATAGATATAGTTTCTGTCATGATTCGCTGAGAGATTTTTTACAAGTGCATTATAAATACATAACCGTGTTTGTATGTAAACATTATATATATGTGTGGGTATGTACAAGTATCCTTACTCACCTTGGCAACGAGTGTGTTGTTCGAGTCATAAGTGCTGTAGATCACCCACAGGCCAACCTCATCCACATTGAAGTCCATGTAATTGTGGTCGGTGGAGTACAATCTATTGCCAGCAGCGATGCCGGCATATGGCAATGAGGTGTCTGTAAAGGAAGGAAAAATAAAATTTCATATAATACACACAAGCGAAGGCACAAGAATAGCAGCATGAACGCATACATACTTACTGCATATTTAGATATGTGTAAATATAGACGTATACTGTGAGACGATAATGCCGCTACTAAACATATTATTTCGATTTCAAACTTACAAGTAGTTATACCTGTGTATAATATTATCACCCATACTTTGCAACCCTTCTTTTCCCTTACAAGCGTCATGCGCAACTTCCATTCCTGGAAACAAGGGAAATCTGCTCAGTGCATACCAACTTCTTTTCCATAGATTCATTGAACTCAAATCTTGTTTCTTTTATTATATATTTCAATGGAAAAAAGGAGAAGATCTAACACCAGGAGGCCGTAATTGGCTAAATAACTCTTCTAATTCGAAAAATGTTCCCCTTATTCTTTTAAACAGTTGAGCAAAAACCGGGAAGAATTATTGCATTTTAATTTCTTATTTCATCTTCACTTTCAGTTTCAGTAGCGAGCTGCTTTTCAGCAACTCATTGCATAAATGTTACACTTAAGAATTGTTCGACGAAAAATAAGGACTTTTAGTGCACCGAAAACTGTAACGGAAGAAGTTTACGGTACTTAAAAACAGCAGAATTTCGATTATTTTTCGCAAGTCGTAAAAAAAAGTTTCATAATTTTCCGTCACAAGTCCTTAATGAAAATTGTAATCCTTTAAGTACTGGACTATATAAGCTTTCTCGTAAAGCTGACCTATATTTTCATTCCAAATAGCGAATAGAAATTGCAACATCTTCTTACACGAATGAACCGAAATATCTGAAAATTTGAGAAATAAATTCTAAAGAGTTTTCCAATAAGAGCTGTTATTTTGATATTCAAAAAAAAATGTTATTTTTTAATATAAATAATCGGATGTTCATTTCATTATAAAGAGAAAGGTATGCCGTTAATAGTGGAAAAAAACATCAGGCTAATGACCACCAGGACCACACTTACAGGACAATAAGCTTTTCATTAAGTTTTCCATAACCGAATTGCAAAGCGGTTGCCCTATGCCCTCGATGGCCTCACGAATTCTATCTTTGAGGTCTTGAATCGACTCTGGGCTGTTGGCGTAGCCCCCTTCTCTTTCACGTAGCCCCAAAGAAAAAAGTCACAAGGTGTTAAATCACAAGATCTCGGTGGCCAATTGTGATCACCTCTTCGAGAGATAACACCGTCCGGAAACTTTTCCCGTAAAAGATCAATGGTTTCGTTGCTTGTGTGGCACGTAGCGCCGTCTTGTTGTTGTCCAAATCAATATCATCCAATTCCGGCCATAACAAATGGTTAATCATCTCCCGATAGCGCAATCCATTCACCAAGAACACCTGAAAACCCTTTATAAGCAGTTCAAGTCAACTAAAGAAAATCGCTATGACTTTTTTTATCTACCACAGAAATAAGTTTAGTGATTTAAATGAGTATTTGTACTCGTATAAGGCACACATTCATATATTTGAGGTTAACATACAAAGTAATCCGATTAATTTTTGGCGATATATTTAATCGATGAAAAAGGCTTCTAGTATTCCTAATACTGTTTTTATAAGGGTTATACTGCTGTGCCTGTCAGTGATACGGCGAGGCTATTTGCTGATTTCTTCTCATCTAACTTCGTGTCTGATGAGGAGCTTCATGAAAAACATTTGGCAGTCATTGGCCAAAATTTTCTGTGGAAATTTTTCTCTATTGTTGACTTCGGTTCACTTGTTCTTCCAGATGATGATGTCATTGAGGGATTGTTAAAGATTGGAAACTCTTTTCAAACTGAAGTTGATGCTTAAAAATTATGGTTCTATGTTGCAACATTTAAAACTATATTTTAATACAACCTTGGCTGAAGGAATATACATATATCCAAGATTGGAAGCTGACAGCAATAACAAAGGTGGAAATGAGAGCGATATTGCGAATTACAGACCAATTTCCAACTTATTTGTTGTCTCTTAACGTCTTCAATGTGTTATCAAAAACAAGTTATATTATATTTTAGCGTAAAATGTCTAATAAGTCCTAGCCAGCATGGTTTTGTAGTTACAAATTCTACGTTATCTAACTTGCCAGTTTTTTCTGAAGATTGCCACGCAGGTTTCCAGAGTGGATTCCAAATTGACGCAATCTACACGGACTTCTCTAAAATCTTCGATAAAATCTTCCATACGATTTTATTAACTAAATTGGCAGGTCTTGGTACGACGTTCTTAGATTGGATTGCATCTTATTTAATGAAGAAGAGTAGCACAGTAGGGGCTAAAGGGGTTTCTTCAAAACAATTTATAACCACCTCGGGTGTACCTCAGGGTAGTACAGGGTGGGCCATGTAAAATTTGCTTTTTGAATCGGCTATTAAAAAAACTAATCAAAATTTTTTCAAACTTGTTTTTTATTTTGAAGATTGAACATTGTCATTTATGAATGAAAAATAATATCGTTCAAATGACTGACACGACTGACTTTACAGTAGGCCATTCGATCAACCCAATTTTTAAGCACATTTTCGATTGTTTGGGCTCCAATTTCATGAATGGCAACTTCGATTTCGTGTTTTAAGGCATCAATCGTCTCTGGATGGTTCGCATAGTATTTGTCCTTAACGGCTCCCCACAAAAAATAGTCCAACGGGCTTAAATCACAGCTCCGAGGTGGTCAATTGATATCGGAATTTCGGCTGATTATTCGGTTTTTCGGTTTTCAAAAACGGTAGCCAAAAGTTCGAGTATAACTTTGGCAGTGTGACAAGTTGCACCGTCCTGTTGAAACCAAATGTCGTCCATGTCATCCTCTTCAATTTTTGGAAACAACTCGTTGAGCATGTCACGGTAACGCTCACCATTTACTGTAACCGCGGCTTCTCGCTCATTTTCGAAAAAAAATGGCCCGATGTGCCGCCAGACCAAAAACCGCACCAAACAGTGACTCATTGAGGATGCATTTGCTTCTCTACAGTAACGTGTGATTTTCTGAGCCCCAATTCCGACAATTTTGCTTATTGACGTAGCCACCGATGTGAAAATCAGAAAAGAAGAAGAAGACTCACCATTTTGGAAATAGGTTTTCAATATTTCCCAATTTTGTTCAAGCGTATAGCGTCCCATTTCGTAAATGTCAAACCTTTAAGTAAATTATGAACACATTTGACATGTCATTTGTGTTACCATTCTCAAAAAAATAGGTGGTTCAAAAAACAAACGCTATATGACCACCCTGTATTTTAGGACCTTTATTGTTTGTTTTGTTTTCTTAGGGTTTCTGTATGTGTTTTTCCTTCCCTGAACTTCCTCTGTACGAGGATGATCTTACAGTTTTTTGCTGATATAAGAAATTGGAATAATTCTGCCGTCCAACAGTCTCTATTTTCCCCGTGCCTTATAAATTGTCTATTTCTTAATATTAAAAAATGTCATAAAATCACATTTTCTAAGCTTCAGAAACCCCCTTAATACGTCTTATCATGTCAATAATGCATATCTTGCTTCGCCTGATGTGTTTAAAGATTTAAGGGTTTCTTTTATTCAAGGCTCAATTTTACTACGCACTTAATTCACTTGCTTTGCTCGCTTTTGTAAGTCGTCGCATTTCACTGGCCCATATATGTAAATGCTCTTTAAATTTAACACTCCGCGTTTGTTCGGTCCAAATTAGCTTACGCTGCTTTTATTTGGAGAACGTTTCATGAATTCCATGTAAATCGAGTGGAGAGGTTTCAAAAAATGTTTGTACGTTTTGCACTTCATTCACACAATTTCTCAGACCCGTATCCATTATACGAATCTCACTGTCGATTGATTAGTCTTTTCCTATTTAGTGACAGAGGTACCCTTCAGGCAGTACCATTTATCTTTGATCAATTTATCTTTATCATCCAATTATCATTATCGTATCTCTCTCGCTTTATGTGGGCAATTTAATTTTACTACACAATTTTAATATTAAATATTCTTAAATACGTATTTTGTAGTTATGAATTAATCCCTTAATTGTTTGCTATAAATTTTTGTTAGATATTACTGAATAAGTAAATAAAAATAAATAAATACATATTTTACATCCTTTTGTAAATAACTCACTCACTTATTTTCTCGAGCGTTGCTAAATCCAACTTAACGACCAGATCGGAGTTGTATTGATTGTAGTAGAATGACCCATTGTAGACGACATGTGCATTGCCCTGCCAATAGAGTAAGTAATAGATAGGGAAATTAGAATGACAATAAAATCTTTGTAGGTATGTATGTATTGATGACATTTTATAGTAAGTGATATAATGATGTGGTCGGCAAATACTTATAAATTTTCTGTATAATTTTTCAAATTGACTTTAATTACTTTTTTTTATGTAAAAATATACTTCATTCTATACAAAACCATAAAAGAATTTTAGGCTTGAATAAATTCTTCAACATTCATCCAATTGTTATCAAAATTCCACAGTTTTTAGTCAAAATGCTTAGAAAATTTGTTGGTATGCAGATTTAAAGCCAATTTAACCTCTTGCCTACTCTAGATTGGCAATGTACACCTGCTAAATTAGCAAAAAAAAATTCCAAGTCTAAGAAATATTCATTTTTGAAATTTCCTCTGGACATTGCAGAAGAAATTCTATGTTAATATTCTTGAATACCCAACACGCGGAAGGGCTTCTTTAGATAACACACCAATATTGTTAAACATTTGTTAAACACACTCTGCTAAAAGCTTTAATAGAAATTATCCCAAGCTAGAACTCGTTATAAATTAGTTTACACGATACAGTCACCGGGGTTTGGAAATCAATTTCCAGTGCAAGAAGTTAATCCTCGTACAGTTAAAGTGGCTCAAAATTCTCGTTTATTTTTGGATTTTTTTTGTTTTGTTGTAGTGTTGCACAATTTCTCGATTTTTTTTTTTTTTTTTGACGTCATAACGTCTTATAATTCGATTTAGCCAGCTACACGCACGAACAAATGTGTCGTTATCTTGCTCAATCGTCGTTATCTTGCTCATTCGTCGTTATCTTGCTCAATCGCCGTTACCTTGCTTGAACTGCAAGCGAAAGCGCGGAATGAACGACAAAGAGCACAATCGGCATCCGCGTTCGGCAACGTTCGACATCTGGCTCTCTCCTACTTGAGTGAGCATATATAACATATGTATTTATATGTATGTATATGCGCATTTGTATATAAATTCACATACTTGTATTTGCATATGCCTTCTTCCTGTGTGTATGGTAATGAACCATTTCTCTGTTGAAAATAGGACGATGATAGAAAAATTAGGAAATGAAAGGGAGTGTTTCGAGTGTAAAGTGTCTTGAAAAAGTCAAATCGATGATGGTGCCTCTTAGTGTTGTTGACTTAATAACGTCTGATGCACAATCGAAATTGAACATATCTTTCATGAATTTGATAAATGTTTCGTTATTTTTCACGTTTGTGTAAATGTAACTTGACCTATTCCATTGCGATTCCATTTACATCCTCCTCTATATCCATACAAAATATCTATCAAACAAATAAAATTAAAATTTTGTTTTGAAAAATGCATCCATTCCATCAGTATTTTCTTATGACGTTGTCACGCTAAACTATCGTCAGTAAACCGGCTTTAAACCTCTTTTTTATTAAGAGAAAAGTTCGTAATACGGCCAACGAAAACACTATCAAAAATATATAGAATTTATTATCAAGACTTAAATTTCTTTTATACTATAATTTAGTAAGCTGAAAAACTGCATGTAATTTGTTCAGAAATTCCATTAAAAACCCTGAAAAAAGTTTGTATATAAAGTTGCAAAATTGTATTTTTATTGTCTTTGTGGCCAATTACAAAAAAAATAAGAAGCTAAACATCAAAAATAAGAAAAATATTTAAAACTGATCAAATTATAGCACGTTTTGTCGCTGGCTTTATGTTAAATATAATTAATGATCCAATTTTGTTTTCGAATAACTTTTTTACTAAATACATACAAAAAATAACGCTTCCGTTAGGTGTTTAGCCGAGCTCCTCCTCCTACAGTTTTAAGCCGACTCCGAACGGCAGATATTTTTTATGAGGAGCTTTTCATGGCAGAAATACACTCGGAGGTTTGCCATTGCCTGCCGAGGGGCGAGCGCTATTAGAAAAAACTTTTTTCTTCATTTTGGTCTTTCACCGAGATTCGAGCCTACGTTCTCTTTGAATTCCGAAAGGTGGTCACGCACCAACCCATTCGGCTACGGCGGCCGGCGACTAAATACATATATACATAAATAAATAAAATTATTTTGAGTGATGAAAATCTTTATTTTGACCCTTAGGTTATGGTGTAGTCGGTCTGTACGACCAACTCATTTAGACCATGCAGGTGATACCACTATGCGACACGTGAACCTCATTTATTTTTCTTCGCGGAACCCTATTTGTGCAAGCGCCTACAAATGCATGGTGTCAGTATGCCTGCAGTGAAAAACCGAACTACTCAACAAACTCTTTAGTTCATGAACTGGTATTTGATGGAAAAACTCATACTAGTACGAATTAACCAAAAAACAAATAATTATCTATTACTGTAATGATATTGATGATGACAAGACGAATGCAAATATTCATGGATTCAATCAACTGCTTGTTTGTCCATTACAAACTTGCTCATTAACTGGAATCAAACTGATGCATGGGGTACTAGTCCGCTAACTGGAGTAGTGCTGACTCAGCGAACTATCATATTTCGGCCGCTAGGCACACTTACAGTTATTTTCCTTGTGGTATTATCCTTGTGAGCTACGTACGGAGCAGTGCAAAATTATATACTTGCACTGAAATAAAAAGCAGTTGCTTATGTAGCAAGTGACCAAGTCATAGCAACGATTTTCTCATATGGCATGTGTGAACATTTGTTTGCAAGTGAAAAGTGTTGAAAGGTAGCAACATTGTATAGGGTTTATCAATAGGGGCAAAACATAATAATTGCAAGGCTCAATAGCCTAGGATGACAATCTTCTGGAATTAATTGAATCCTGTACGAGTGTAGACCTTCATGCGTCATTCAACACCACATTGCGAAGTGAGAAACTCCAAATTACTAAGAAGAGCCTGAAATCGAAGGATTTGGCACATTTTGATATGAACCACTTATAGCGAAGAGCACCCAGAACTCCAAGTATTGAGTTGTCTCACTGGTTTATATTTTTAGATGCAAAGTTCTTGAAGTTCACATTGAAAACCCCGTTCTCATAAAATTTCTGTGTCTGGCTTTTGTCTCTAAATTTGCGCAATATTACGCTTTCTATTTCTTTATTTACTTAGTTACTTGTGCAAGTTTGAGCGAGGATGTCTGCATGTAGACAGGGAGATATACATATGTATGTGAGCATTTGTTTGCGTATGAATTATTGCCACTGAGATTGTTAGTGCTGCAAATTAAAACTTTGTTGACGTTCAGCTGCATATATCTCGCAAACACTAAAGTGTGAATGAAAAGTGTGAAGTGCTAACTGAGCTGACGTATGAGCAACAATGCAGCCAAAGTGCACAACAACACATTTGAATAGCAAAAAACGTTCGAAAGTGGTTATAAGAGTGACATATTTCGTAGCAAATAAAAACTTAAATCGCGCCACAAATACAAAGTGCAATTTTAGCATCAAATACAATACAAATATATGTACGCAGACATGTTCTTATAATATGTACTAGTTTTTGTCCAGAGGTATGGAATGCAAATTTTGAGGTACTTAGCTAACTATATTCTTATTAAACGTTTTCAGAAATGCAAACATGTATATAAGTATTTATATGTACATAAGGGTGCATCACTATTCTTACAAAATAAAATCGGCAAAGTTTTTTCATCTGAATTATATTATAAAACAACTTATTATAAAGGGTCTTTCAAAAGACGCGGCTAGATGTTATTTTAAAATAAAATATGTATTTGTTATTAACAATGTGAAAAATTACATAATTTAATTGTCCACCATCAGCACGTCTCCTTCTTATCTTTGAAGAAAACCGGGCCATTTATTACACCAGCCCAAAAACCACACCTAACACTGGAACCCCATTTTTGGTGGATGTAATGCATTTCTAAAATTGCTTGAGGGTCTTCTTCTCCCTAGAAGTGGCATTTTTTTTATTGACTAATACATCCAGTGTGAAATGAGCTTCATCACTAAAGATGATTTTGCGTTAAAACCCCACCATAAGTTCAAAAAGCGAATTCACAAAATTTCTGCATTAAAAATGGTTTGTTGGTTTCAATTATTGTGTTAATTGATTTTTGTAAAATGCAATACAAATCGTTATGTAAAATTCGCCAAACAGTTGATTCATGAATGTCTGATTGTTGATGACGTCGAAATATCGATGTTGAAGGTTGTTCAACAATAGAACGTCCAGTTCTTGGTCTATCAGTCCTTTTTCTGTCCTGGTTTCGACAGAATCAGTTTCTTGAATTTCAACAGCCTTTGAAACCTCACTCATTCCCACAATTATTTATAGCAAAAAAAAATCACAAATTTTCCGATATGTTGCTCTTAAATATCGACTATTTTCATAAGTTTTAGTAATATGGACGCGTTATACTATCGTACAAAATTGTATAGCCGTCTACGTGACAAATCTCAAAGATAAAATAAAAAAAGGTACTCCCTAGAAATTGTTCCCTTCTGACGTCTAGACGTCAAATGGCCATTTATTTTAACACGTCTGCCGAAACATTTTGGGAAAATATTAAAATGTATGTACGTGTGCTAGACCGATTTGAAAGTATCTGAAAAAATGTCATTATTTCGATTGTCTTGCTAAAATTTCTAAACAGTTTTATGCAGAAATGTATGGTTTGAATTCTTTTACCACATTAGAAGATTTTTCGAAAACATATTTTTAAAAGTTCTGCTACCAACTTAGAATAAAATATATTTTATAATTGAGGTGGGGAAAACCGGAATTTTTTTTATTGAGACACCCTAATGTATAATTATGTATGTATATACCATAATACGAGTATATATATGTCACCCTAGGCTCCTTCCGCAAACTGCTTCTTTTTTAGCACAACACAAGCGGACCCAAAAAATGATTTGTCTAACCAAAAAGCTTTCCTAAAGAATGTGAATTCTTTTTGTCACGACTATGCAAATCTGCTTCCTTGCTAAATCCAAATCTACGTTTCCGGAGTAATATATTTTCAATGTATCTTATTTATCATAATGTAAATTTATATAACCTAAAATCAGATAAGAAAGAAATTGGCAAAGTATGCATATTTTAGTTTCGTGAAAATGTATGGAAAGCTTACAAATAAATATCCCAATCTTGAATAGTATCTCGAACCCTTTATATAATTTCTAAATATACCCCTATCACAATGCCAATTAGTGGTTTTGTTTTCTACATAGACATTTTTCTTATATTATTAGTATATATTTATTCCAAATATGACTCAAATCGGCCCTCAAAAATAAATTATCGACCACAGCACCACCTATGTACTACTGTGGGCAAAAAGGAAGGTGAATTTATTTGTCAAACTTCGCGGGATTAAAATTTCGTTCTAGTTATTTTTTTCATAAGTTGGCAGCACTGTTAGTAACATCTGGGCCAACTTTCATGTGAATGTCATTATCAGTAATATATTTACGCTTGTGTTTACCAAACGACCAAGAGTGCATTTTTCGATTTTTACAATGTCTGATTTGATTGAGCAGGGGAGTGCCATCAAATTTTGTTTGCGGAATGAAATTTCGGCTGCGGAAACGTTTAGCATGTTGCAGAAGACATTTGGTGATTCGACCATGTCGCAGAAAAATGTTTATAAGTGGTACAAAGACTTCAAAGAGGGTCGAAAACGTGTTGATGACTTGGAGCGCTCCGGACGACCATCGACGTCAACAGATGACAAACACGTCAATAAAGTGAAGGAGTTAGTGCTCAAAAATCGTCGGTTGACTGTTAAAGACCTTACTGATATGATCGGAATATCAGAAGGATCTGCGAAAACCATTTTGAAAGACCATTTGGGCCTACGAAAAGTCAAATCTCGTTTGGTACCGAAAACTCTCAATTTCTTGGAAAGAAGTCGTCGCGTTGATGTGTGTCAAACAATGCTTTCAGATTATCAGGACAAGCTCAAATGCATCATTACGGGAGATGAGACTTGGATTGATGCTTACGACCCTGAAACAACCGACCAATCAAGCGAATATCGTGTTAAAGGCGAAGCCAGACCGAAAAGAGTACGTCAAAGTCGTTCAGAAATAAAGGTCATGATATGCCCTATGCCCTATATTAAGTCTATGCCTTAAAAATGCTTTTAAAATCAATGTAAGCCCAAAGATAGGCTTTTAAATTTTAAACGCATGTTAGTTATGGACTTATTGAAAAATTTAGACATTTAATAACAGTTTTATTAATTTAAAAATTTCATATCTTCTTTATGAAAATATAGTCAATCTCCTACAAAAACAATAAGAATACAAGTTTTAAACTTTGTGGAAATTCAAAAAAATCAACAAATTTTCATCAAAATTCCAAGTTTTTTAATCAAATTTTGTTGCCATATTGTTATCATAGCAGACATTTTCATTCATTCAACTAAATATTCATTTAAAGCGAATCATCTTAAAATATGTCATAAGAAATATAGCTGAAATTGTATATATTTACATATATATGTTTTTTTTTTTGTAAAACGTGCACATATTTCATAAACTTATTTCTAACGTGCGTGACAAAAAGTATTCTGGGGCGTACATTCTGTCAAAAAACTACGGGAAATTGTTTAATAAAGCGCACAAAAATTGTTTAATCATCAAAATTTATTTTGTCGCCTTCAAAATAGACTCCATTCGAAGCAATACACATATGCCAACGATAAGTCCAGTCATCAAAGCACCTTTTAAACGCGTTTGACGAGATCTCGGCGATCGGCTCCTTCAGCGAATTCTCCTTACGGGCCTCTTTCGACTCAAAGCGGCTTCCACGGAGTGGTAATTTAAGTTTTGAGAAAAGGAAAATCACAGGGGGCTAAATCCGGTAAATGCGGTAATGATATTTGTCGAGTTTTTCATCAAAGACGTGTTTTCAATATAAGCCTTGTGAGACGGTGCGTTATCATGGTGCAAGATCCATGAGTTTTTTCCACAAATTTGGCCGTTTCCTACACACATTCTCTCTCAAGCGTCGAATAACTTCCAAATAATATTCCTTATTTACCGCAGAACCATTTGGAACGTATTCTGAGTGTACAACACCATGATAGTCAAGAAAAACGAGTAGCATAACTTTCACTTGTGACCGACTTTGACGTGGTTTTTCGGGTTTTTCAATGAACAATTCCTGATATTTTTTTGACAGAATGTAGTTTGTGTGGCCCAGGTTCTCATATACCCTCATCTGCAATTACGTCGCAGCAAAGTTCTTCCAAGTTGTTTTACACTTAAATTTGCATATTGCAGAATTCAGTCACTTTTGTGCTCAATCTCAATAGAAATTGTAATAAATATCTACTAAACTCCCCTTTGATATGATTCTATGATGATGTGTCATGTTGCTGTACTATTGTCCTAAGCATAGAAGATCGTTAGAACTCTCATTTAACACAATCCATTCTTCTAATTTTTTGTGCAAGACGCTTTCTTTTTGACGATATTATATAATATAGAGAATAAGCCTCTCCTTACATTCATAAATTATACAATAGTTTATTTTGTTTTGGTATATTTTATGTAACCTTGTGCGCAATCTTATTCATAACAGCAATTGAAGGTGTAAAAAAATTAAGAATTATGTATGTATGTAGTTACCTGAAATCCTTCCGGTATATTATATTTGCGGCGTGGCGTCCAGTTCAGGCGATATTTCGATTTCGTGGGATACTCGAACAAAGTGTGCGTCTCATTCTCTTCAGTAACATAGGTTTTTTCATGGTCAATATCCGCAGCCGAAGATGAATCCCTCAGCCAAGAACCATACATTTCATTTACCGACTTATGGAACACTGGTTTGCCAACAGCATACAGCAACCAACCTGGAGAGCAGAAGGATGCATATAAAGTATTAAAGACAAAGGCAAAAGAAGTCATTAGCGTTAAAATCAGAAACTGAAACTATCGCACTGAAAAGAGGCACTGCTAATCGGGGGCATAACCTATTATTTAGTTGGTTCTGTATTCAGTGTCCGCTGTGATTTTTTTTAAACAATTGAACATTACCATATTATCTCACAGCACTACATACGAATTTTACACATAAGTATATAGGTTTGTGAATTTAAGAATTAATACTCCACTCTTTAGCACACAAGTATTTTTTTCATTTGACCCAGATATAGAAGGAGACAATCTGATATATGTATAAGCGGGGTCCCAAATTAATTTTTTTTTTTTTTTTGATACTATCCCTTAAATTTATTCTATGGAAAAAAACGTATCAGCATAAAGCACAATTTTTTTTGCTTGGCTTTCCTAATATGCTTGTTTATGTACCTGCTAGAAATATAAAATTGTCATATTTAGCAACACTACTAAACTCGGATTTTTGTTTGTTTTAGTTATTTAGAATAATTTGACTTGCCTAAGGAAAATCAGGAATTAAAGGTCGAAGCTTCAACCCCAATCTAACTGCCTATAGGTCAAAAACTTCACTTGTGATAATTATTCAAATATCTTTCGCAAAAATGTTTATTTATAACTCTACTAACTTACTAACTATTTATAACTGTAGGGTCCTAAACGCTAGATAGTTTTTTTATGAGAAACTTTTTCATGGTAGAAATACACTCGGAATTTAACATTGCCGCACACTTCCAAATGGCAGTCACGCACCAAACCATTCGGCTACGGTGAAATTAGCAAAATTATTTTTCGAAAATCGTTTTCTTATATATTATATTTCTTACCATATAAATCAAAAGAAAAAATTTCAAAAATCGGTTGTTTTTTTCTTTTTATGTATATTTTTTACCATATAAACCGAAAATTTTCATATTTTTTTGCATACAGAAAATTTCGAAAATCGCTTTCTTAAATATTTTTAACCATATGAATCACAAAATTTAATACTTTTGCACACCAAAAACTTCGAAAATCGTTTTCTGGCATATTTTTTACCATAAATCGAGAATTTTTAAATTTTTTTAAATTTAATTATCTTCAAAAAGTTTAATTTTAATGAAAAGAGAAAGCAGAAGCAAAGACAGAAAATTATACAATATTATGTTTGTATCTTTATTTGATATTTCACTTATTTTGATCAGTCAACGCATTCCCCAAATATTAGAAATATTTTTAACCTACTCTTTTTTACTCCGAAACGGTTATTTGGCGATATCCCGCAGACTACAAGACACAGAAATTCAAATGTGTGGGTTTTCGGAATCAGCAACCGATGTTCCGGTTTTTGGGTAAAAAAATATTATTAATTTGTAAACCTGTGTTACTGACATTTCATTGGACAAAAGACCAGTTGGTAGCATTGAAAACGTATATAAATAGAAGGTGGACTACTTCAGTCGCAAAGCGAACTTGTAATAAGGTGGTAACTGGTATAAGGTAAGAACTAATAAAGTTGACGGCTTTTATTACGCGTCTATTTCTACGTCTACTTCGTCCTTACATATAAACTTAGAGAAAGTAAAAAAAGATTACGTTTTTAAATCATAAATATTTGTACTTACTCTTGTGTCGCTTTGGCAGGCCTGGATAACTATAATTTCCAGTCGGTTGAATTTCAAAGTTCGAATTAATCGAGTCCTTGCACTGATACAGGCTGCCAAAGGTATAATTTTGAATTGGTCGAAATTAATAATGAGGACTCAAATAATATATGAAAGCTTCTCGAATGAAAAAGTGAGCCACAAATTCTAAAAAGCCGATTTGCAAGTACCGCTGAGAAAATATTTTCATCACAAAAAACGTTAAAAGTATAGCAAATACATAACTGGATTTGTGGTCGAAAATGCCGAGTAAGGAAAAGCTGCTGACGTAAAAAATGGCCGGATTAAAAGCTTTATATGTGGTTAAATTCAAGCGGTTTATCGATATGAAATTGTGTGTAGGGTGGACGCTAGTCTTCACAGCGCATATACGAGCTTACCTTTGTGTGCATAAGTTGATGTGTGGATGCGCGGGTAGCATAATTGGTGATGAACCAAGTGAAAAATATAAATGGACGAGCGGATAATAAATTTTAATTATCCTCTTTCTAGATCACAGCGCTTTAAAAGTGTGACCCACACAACATACAACAACAATACCAGCAGAAAAAGAGAATGCAGTGAAAACAAGCAACTGGCCGACTAGCGATGAAATTTACTTGAGTGGCGCACATAAAGCGCAACGGATTAAAATTTACTAAGCCCTAGCGAAATATGAGGTATTAAATATGTCTATGTGTGTGTATGTGTGAGCGTGTGTTAGTGTGTGTGGAAATGGAAAACTGTAGCAGCAACCGATGAAACAATTTATTAGCAGACTTTGCAGCGCGCTCTATGGTAGTGGATAACAGTATATTTTGATTTTTAATTAAAAAACGGTACAAATAGTGTTTGTTTTATTCTCTTCCTTTGCACTTCCTTTGCTCGTTCGCTAAATGAGGCATACATGCCTGCATATGCAAAAAGGAATACTGAAAGTTTAAGCAAGAGACAGAACAATCAGAGAATGAGATAAAGGGGAAATGAAATGGACTTCCTGAATGAAGTACATTCAGTATAAGTAACCTTTGCAAGCGGATTCACATGTTCATATGTATGCAATATTCGCAACTGAGTCTGCTACTGTCAACACAATATCCACTGCCACTAGAGAATAGCCAGCCAGCTTTCTGTAACGCACTTTTTCATTTGATGGCTTTTTTAATTTTTTTTCTTTTTTGCAATATTTTCCGCGTATGCATTTACCTTGGGTCTGGGCATTGATCACAAATGGGACATTCACTTTCCGGTGGCCGCTGTCCGTAGAATTTAATTTCCTTCCCCACATATGGGATTTCACTGTTTGGATCTTGCGCTAAAAATGAAAAAAAAAGTTATTTCTGACCACTTTTTTTACTTATGCTTATTTCTCAAAAGTTTTACACTACATATGTATGTGTGTATGCTTACGTGCAATCTCAAAGTTGACCATTGTGGCATTCACTTCGTTACGTGCCACGCAATAGTAGTACCCAAAATCATCTTTTCGCAAGTTTGTAATGGTCATGCGCATTGTTGTTTTGAAACTGAAAAAATAAAATGTTTTGTTTACATCTTAAAATTAGAATATTTATGAATGTACAGTAGAATACATTGTACTCGATGCACACTTTTCCATCGGAATTACATAATTTACGGCATTCTTAGACTGCCGCCCAAAATTTTTCGAAAAATTTACGTGAGCTGAACCGATTTTAAAGTACCTCCACAAATGGAGCTTCTTACAAATAAAATTGGTTTTCTAATATTTTTTCCAATGTCATAAGAGTTTAAGCTTGAAAGGTCTGCATAAAAATGTGTAATTTTTTTATCAACAGCATCAAAATAATATTTTGCTAGAAAAAATGTTTGTCAAGAATGGATTACTTTTCCAGGAACTGAGAATCGTAAAAAAATACCTCAATCTAAGAAAATATCTCAAAAATCTAAATCCGTTAAGACTAGCCTAAGTTATTTAAATTTTTTTTAAACCAATCTTCCAAAACAAAGTGAAATTCCGTTGAAATTATTTTTTTTTTCAATTATTATGCCGATCTTTAAAAAGTTAAAATGTTTTCAATTTTATTTTTAATTAATCCTTTTTTTTATTCATGTAAATCTTAATATTTTTCCGAAATATTTTGGCGTAAGTCCCTTCTTTCGATTCCGATGAAACAATTTTTTTGTCACTTTTATGCAGATCTTTTGATTATGAACTTTTTGATCATCATTATAATAAAAAAAAAAAAATTAAAGAATTAAAAATATAAGCGAACTTTTTTTTTTAATTTTATTTATACTCGGCGCGCGTTGCTACACCAACAACTAAACTAAATTTAAGAAAAATAACTTTAAAGAATAATCAGTACACAAATATTTAATTCATTCTAAACCATTTTATTGATCGAGTCACACCGGGAACTGTAAACGTTTGAATTCGAATGGCATATCTGTCGGGATCATTGGGATACGTGGCAACAGTACGTCTTCACCTTTGAATTTTCCAGTCAAAATTGTTGCCTCGATAACATTGTTCATCATTTTCTTGACTGAGAGTCTGGTTCCGTTGCAAAGTCGTGGTGGATTTATGTTTCGAAGAAGAATGATGGGTACGCCAATTTTCAATGTAAGAACGTGTGGCGGCATATCTGGCAAATTAAGCAAATTCAAGAACTCAGTTGGATAGTTGACAACCTCGTCTTGATTCTCCACAGTATCAATGGACTTATATGTTGTCGTTTCACTAGGTATTCCATGCTGAATGGTTAAGTTGATGGTATTGGCATAGATATTTTTGGCTGCTAATATAGCACGCGTACTGAGCCACTGATGGTTTTTGTAGTTTTGTGCAATGTTTGGGAGAACTTTTTGCACCAATTCGTCGATGCTTACTGTGATCTTACAGAAGTTTGCTGGCAGGCTGATACATTGTGTAGATTCATCAATTTCCATTCGCCCATTTCCAATATCCAATAATTGTTTTGCAAAATTTCCAGCAGATGCATCCCGTTGTAGTTGTACACGCATGTTAGCTTTCAAAGTCAATTTCTGTAAATGACGCCATAGAACTGATGATTTAAGGCATACATTAAGTTCATCAACGGGTGTTGAACGTGGTATAATAGGCAGTGTTTACCGAAAATCACCAGACAATAAACTGAGTGCGCCACCGAAGATCCGTCTGTTTCGTCTAAACTCTCGCAGTGTACGATCAAGCGCTTCCAATGCTTTCTTATGAGACATTTTACATTCGTCCCATATGATAATTTGACAAGTTTGTAGTACTTTTCCCATTCCAGAGTTTTTGCTGGTGTTGCATCTTGGTGCCTCAGTGTTTTGCAAATTCAGCGGCAGTTACAATGCTGAATGCGCTGTTCGGCTACCATCCAAAAGAGTTGCCGCAATTCCAGATGATGCAATAGCCAGTGCAATATTATTTTGTGATATGATTGCCAAAATTAGTGAAAGAAGAAAAGTCTTGCCTGTACCACCGGGCGCATTTATGAAAAACAGTCCACCGCTTTGTTATGTGATTGCACGCATAATTCTGTCAAACGCAATGCGTTGTTCTGGAATCAACTGCGGAAATTGTGTTCTAACGAATGTCCCCAGTTCGTCAGAATCATAGTGTGTTTCTCGTTGCAAACCACAATCAAAAAGGCTGTTTGCAGATCGGTTTGAAGCAGGCATTCCCAGTTGCACCAGTGCCTTGTTAAAGATTGTGAAACATATGTCTTCAATCATCTATGAACATGTCATATTCGTTTCCTCTGTGCAAAAATACATGGTCATACTAATTTTTATGGCAGTCGGTTGAACGGGGCAGAAGTTGCTACTCTGCAGCGCCACCTGGTGGCGAGTGGCATCAATGAGCATATTCTACAAACCTTCTCCGTGGAAAAATACATATATTTATATCAATTTTTATAATAATCGGTCCAGTAGTTTTTGAGTTCATCGATGGCATACAGACAAACATTCATTTGTATATATAAAGATAAATTCGATTTTTTAATTCATGTAAATCTATATTTTTCCGAAATATTTTGGCGTAAGTCCCTTTTTCTTTGATTCCGTTGAAACAATTTTTTTCATCTTTTATGCAGATCATTTAAATTTAAACTCTTATCATAGAGACATTTTTTTTTCTTTTAAAAAACTTAAATTTTATTTAATATATAATAAACCAGATTTTTTGAGGAATTTTCAAATCAATCTAGCTCATAAAAATCTCAATATTTTTCAAAAATTAATTTGGTTACATGACATGATGTATAAGCCTCAAATGTTTTCGAGATATTCGGTTTTAAGAATATTTTTTGAGCTGTTCATTACTCCACATCGTTAAAAAAGCAAAATCGTAGAGAAACTACTCTGGACGTTATTTTAGAAACTAAAACGCCTCTTTACAAAACGTAGGCGGAATGTGGTCTCTAACTTCAGCTAATCTATATATATTATTTATATATATATATAATTGGCGCATACACCCTTTTTGGGTGATTGGCCGAGCTCCTCCTCCTATTTGTGGCGTGCGTTCGTTTTAAGCCGACTCCGAACGGCAGATATTTTTTATGAGGAGCACGAGGCTTGCCACTGCCTGTCGAGTGGCGACCGCTATTAGAAAAAAATGTTTCTTCATTTTAAACTTTCACCGAGATTCGAACCTAAATTCCGAATGGTTGTCATATACCAAGCCGTTTGTCTACGGCGACCGCCTCAACTAGTGGTAGTAAAATTTCATGAGGAAAAATATAACCAAATTAGTGAGAAAAGAGCCAGATAATTATATCTTTAAGCACAATATTTAGCACGACTTTCCTGGTAACCCTTTGTAGGGTTGTTTGGGTACGTACCTATCCGTATAAGTCTCGATTCGGTATTTATCGCCCGGATCCAGAGTTTTACCATCGTATGCACGCTCCCAATATTTGATAGCTTCAGGAAAGGATTCCACCTTGAAAATATGTAAAAACATTTATTGTAGTAAATTGATTTTAGTGAAATTTATAAATATTTTATTTTCTAAATAAGAGCTAAAAGAAAAAGTAATTTAAGCTCGGTTTGAAGATTCGATGGAGAATGATGTATAATATCAATTGAGAGTTGTAAATTTCGAAAAGCTTGGATGCAATTTTTTTGGATGCTTTTTGTCAAGAAAAGCACCTAAACAATTTCAGGACCAAACAAAAACGATAAGCCGTTAAATTATTTGGCTAGAATAAACTCATGTACCCTACAAGGCAACACTGGGGGTTAACGTTTCTTAAATCCATGTATGTATCCATTTCCCTCTTACCATCACCTCTCTTTTTATGATGTTCTCCGTTATCCTCCGGCACTGGTATCACAATGAATGTAGTTTCACATTCAAGTGGGCGATCTCAGCGGTAACCAAGGGACCTAACTTAACCTAATCTATGTCCACTTAACTCTTCATAAGTGTGAAGAGAACTGCATAGTAGGCAAAGCGAATGAATAATGTTGTGATTGGTTTATCATTTATTTACTTGCGCTGTATGGTTTGAGTCTTAACTCGAGCTGTTGTTAGGTTAGGTTAGATTGAGCTGAAAGCCTTCACATAGACCTTTTGGCCCTTAGTGGTAACAGATGGATCTAGACCTTTAGGTTTCTCTATAATAGACATCTTATAATAAGTCTGCCTCTTTAGCGAATCTAAGTAAACTCTAAAGGTACATTCCAACTTCTCATATTGTGAAGTCCCTAGTTCTGGTTTCTTTTCTAGACAGAGCTAGTACGATTTTTAACTACATTCTGTCTACATGATATTCGCGGCTCTGCAAGGGACTAGATTGTTCCACCTCCTGTCTATCCGTCCTTTCATGTCCGCAACGATGTCATTGTAGATCGTCTTTAAAAGGTTCAATATGTCGTTTTCTTTCCCAAATGGCATGTAATCTGTAGTCTTGGCAATCTCATCTACAATTTCATTTCCTACAATGTCCGGGTACCCAGTCTCTGCGGCCAGTCTCTGCGTCCCTGCTTTTCGGAACGTTTTTAGATGAATTTTCATATAAGTTTATTGCCATTATCGCTGCTTGACTGTTAACATATATATTTATTATGGAGTTGCTCAATGTCTTTTCGATTGCTAATTCTGCAGCCTTTCCTACAGCAAAGGTTTCTTATTAAAAGTTGATTAGGCAGCTTGAACAGGCTCGTGCCGACAGCAAATATATTAACCGTATTGGGGCTAGCTTTTCCTGTTCTTAATACATTATCTATTCTTAATATACCTCTATTCCAAAAGGACGAACTTTCTACAAATCGTAGAAACAGGTAATACATATTTTGTGGCAAATTATCAAACGAGCCTTTTATCTGCTTTTTTAAGAACGATATTAACGTTGGGGGCGCAGCGGCTTGAAGGTCTTCAATCAATTATTTTTTGCCAAAAGTTAACGCACAACTCTCAAGCGATGAGATGGTACAGTATTCGTCCAAAGATCACCATCTGCCGATTTCCCGGTGTTCAAACTGTATAACTAAGACGTATTCTTGACATAAAACGTCTCAAGACACCCATGTGAAGACCTACAGTGATTTTTTGGACTGGTCATATAAATTCTTTATGCTTAATTCTCTTAGAATCGTAAAAACACGTGTATTCTTCACTTAGCTACACGATTTTTTTTTTTTTTTTTTTTTTTTGTGTGACCTTCTTTTCACTAATATGGTCTCAGATCAGGTAACGATTGAAAAGCTCAAAAATGTAAAGTCATAACGAGCACTTTCAAAGATATTCTGACAATACTCAATTTGATCGATTTTTATCGTCTGTCAGCTTAGTGACCCAAATATTGAAGCATACACAAACTTAAAGACTCAGTCAAAATATTATACATAGTTGTGTGAGGGGTACTAAACTAAGTTTTATGAGTTTTCCAGAAAATTTGTTATAGATTCCTTAATGAAATAAATGAAATGTTGGAAATTGACAGGCAACGGCAGACCTACCTGTGCATTCTGCCATTAAGACGCTCCTCATAAAAAACCATTTGCCGTTCGTTCCTCAATTTGTGGAACAACATCAACTCTTCGTAGGTATCACCAAGAATTTTTTATTGAACAGAAAATGAATGTTAGTGATCATCTTTGCACTTGTTGTTTTTTTTTTTTTTGGTTATAACGTCCTTGCAGCAAACGATCGATCTGCTTACCGAAGCAATTCGTTACAAAGATTAAAAAGTTTAGCACCAATTCTTTTTTATAATTTTTTAATAATAAATATTTTTGCGTACGCTTTATGTGCAAAAATTTCAACCGGTATGAGCGCAAACATCAAATCTGAATAAGCGACATTTACTGCACCAAAACTTGCTTGAGTTGGCATTAAATAAGACGTAGAATGAATCCGGAGACGTGCTTTACTTAACAATTAATTTTATTTCTTGCAATAAATGCGAACTGAGACTGACAATGGCAATGACAAGGTTAGTAGGGTCGTGTGACACGCCATTCTAGTTAGCTTGACATGCTGCGACATCAATGTGCACAAACGTCACAGCGACAGGAAACCCCAGCTACAGGTGAAACGAAGCAAGCAGACATGTGCGAAAGACCTTCAGAAGGGGCACACAAGCACACACTCGCACACCCGTGCACACACATACATATTAGAGACATAGGAAGTAAAGGCGCAAGAAATGTAGGAGTTGACAGCAAAACACACCGACAGTAAGCGGGGGTGTGAGAAATGTGACAGCATTGTCAGTAGCATTAAAACTACAGCAGCCAGGAAACAATAAAAACTCTTGCTGCATACTGACGTAGTGTTGCTTGTGCTACTTTTATTGTGGGTGCTTGGAATGGTTACGACAATGCAATGGAAAGAAAGCTAAAAAGACAGTAAAAACATTTTGCCTTGTCACGATTAATTAAATTTCCTTCAGGTGTGTGCGGCGCTACAAGTCCCACCACCAGGCAAAACCGACCACACGTATCCATTTGCGTTTAAAAATATGTGCGGATGCATATATTTCTTCTCTTGGTCCCCCTGTTTTTCTTGTCCTCAACAGGCTGCATTGGAATGTGAATCGTTAGCGGTGCATTCATGTCATTCTTGTCCTTACTCGATTACAGCTGTTGCGTTGTGTTTTCAAGCTTGTTGAAATGGTCAGTTGTTTTGTTTTTATTTTATTTTTATTGTTGTTATTGTGACAGCTGCTGCTGACCAGAGAACTGCAAGCGGTGGTATTTTTCTGACTTGCGATCCACTCACAAAAAAAGCGGTATCAATATGTACGACCAACGCAAACTAAGCGGTGTTTGCGCTGAGCAGAACCGCAACAGAGCAGTAAATGTTCTATGTATATCGTTTGTACATCCGAGTCTTTCTTTGTTCAGTCTTTGCTTCGTTTATAACTACCGCTTGTGCGATCACTTCGGCTATGCGGTGCTACCGAATGACAAAAATACTGAAAACACCGCCTGCACAAATAGATCATAAGACACAAGCAAAAGAGTACCACTAAAAAATATCTATGCCATCGCGCGTTCACTCAATACATAAATGATTAGCACTCGAAGGAGTCCACTTTCTTATTTATGTTTTTTTATCTTTGTTTTCGTCGGCAGTGCATTAACAAAGGGCACGAATCACTCTACTTGCAGATATGTATGTATATTAATGTGTGCATGTAATTATATGTTTATTTATTTATGCAATAATATAATAAAATAATATCACTGCTTCAATAAAGAAAAAACTTTTCATTTCAAAATACTGCTACATATGTACATACATATGTATAAAAATCCTTTTTTTTCGTGCGCTGCTATGAATTATACTGCAGACAATCTCACTATTTGCAAGGGATGACGACGCGGTGTTTGCGGTTTTTTCCTCATTTGACAGATTTCACACATCACACCGCTTAGCCGAAGTTGAATATACGATTGCTTTCAAATCTAACACCCGAGTATACGAGATATTCATACACTCAACAATCGCGGTAATAGCGGTATTGATCAGCACACACACCGTCATGGAAAGGAATGCTTCAGCTCAAATCACTTGCCGTTTGAGTATGAGTAGTGAGTTGAAACAGAGTATTGAAGCGGTGTGTAAGCAGTAGCAGTACACCGCTGCAGTTCTCTGCTGCTGACGTTGATGTTATTGTGTTTTCATACTGAAAGTTCTAGCAAATTAGTAGCATCACTTAGTATGCTGCATATTTTTATTTTTATTTTTTTCTTAGAATCTCTACCCCCATTTAGCATATTAGACAGTGCATAGCAAATAGAATATTCAATTTTGTTTTAAACGAGGACATAGAGCGCGAAGCATCGAGGGCACGAGAAGTAAAAGGCTATCTCCACAAAAAACTAGCAGCGAAATACTTTATAGAAAGGAGAATCTGCCCTAGGCTATGGAGAACTGCAGAGCACGAAATTAGGCTAGCAAATCTTCCGAAGGAGTCAAATAAGGAGATTCGATGTAATAAAACAGCCTCATTCAATCAGCTCTGTGACGAGGCAGTAATGCACAGACTATTGATGTCGAAAATTGCTAAGGCACTGCAAAAAAAATATCCTAATTTCCAAAATATATACATTGGTCCCTATTTTCCCATAGCATACATTCTAGCATCCACGATTGACATTGTTGAGATTATAGCTGCAGGAATTATTCAAGCAGCCAAATAATTGGAGATCATAAAACTTCCGGACCTAATGATATTTCGAACATAGCATTAAAATGAGCCATCCTGGAAAACCAGCAGCTACTCTGCTGTACGCAGCTCCGGTATGGGAGAAATATTTGGATGTAAAAGTAGATATCTGATGTTTTTTAAGAACCCGAGTACTTAAAATGATAATAAAAAAGCAAAAATATTGTTGTAGATAATTTCATGGCAATTATTTTTTGAATATTAGATCAGTCCACTTTTTGACAACTTTTTCCAATATATCTGAATAGTAAATCTAAATGAGCCGAATCAGCAAAAATGCGAGGTAAAAATTGATCATTTGGCTTAAATTCTTACACGAGCTGTATTGTACAGGCACGTAAACCAAGATCCCTACGTAAATCTTTTCACGTAGTCGAAGGACGAAGGACAAAGGCCAACAAGTTAAGAACAACGACGAATAGGCATTTCACCATCTTCTTCAAATTTCATATGAACCAATACGCGAACAATTCACATATTTAACACCTTAACATACTTTACATTCTTAAATGACAGAAAATGATATAAGAAGTTTTTTCTATCAGCGGCCGCCTCTCGGCAATCAATGACAGACGCCTGAGTGTATTTTTGCCAACGCAACAATCTGCCATTTAGAACCGGCATAAAACTGTAGATTGCCCTATTTGCGGAAAAATATCAGCACGACGATAACCGCAAGTCTCATCCATAGTGATGAAGCGGCGCACAAAATCGACTTTTGCTTTCGGAACTGCTGTAAATGTTGCTGAAAAAGTCGCATTCAAATATTAAATATTTTTGTTCAATTTTAGCGAATGCGGCACCCATTGCGCACACAGCGTTCTGAAACCCAATACTTCAGTCAAAATATTGTTCACACTGCCCAATGAGATGCCTAGGGCTTCTATAAAATCTCTTTTAGTTACTTGACGACACGATATCGTATATTTTTCTACGATTTTGAAAATGTTGCTGTTTTCGGATGTTCTTGACGTGGCTCGTCCTCAAGGCTTGTACGACCATGTTTAAATTCAGTAACCCTTCTTACCACTGCACTTATTGATGGCAAAAAATCCTTATACACTTTTAATATTCGTTCATGAATTTCTTTGTTTATAAACTTTCCAAATGTAAGAATTCAATCACTGCCCGAAAATATGGTAACACATCGATACTAAATTGCTTGTAAACAAAGAATGAATTGACAGATTGAAATGAAACTTCACATACCTTCATACGGAGAGCGTACCACCATAAAAAATGTTTGGCTAGTAGCAACTTATTGAACTGCAAAACTTATTGAGCAACCTAGTACATATTGGATTTTTTTTCTGAAGCCCTTGTTTCGTGCTTCCAAGGCTTTTTCAGACAAAACAACTACTGGCATTGTAAAATTCTGTATAATGTCTGCCCCATAAACTAAAACCTTGTGAATTGAACTCAGCATGAAATCACGGGCACAACTCATCAAATGTAATTGCTTAAAAGCTTTAATTTATATCTACATGATAAGTTGTTAATAATAATAATAAGTCACCTAAGGAGCTCTTCATTTACACCCAGTATTAAAGCAGGCGGGAAACACTCATCTTGCTTCTCGTTTGCAGCAATTAGCACCTAAGTTTAATAATTTTACTATCACAAAGATTCAGCAAAAAACGCTAGATCAAAATTAAGTAGGCACAAAGTGGCACGAAAAAGTTGATATAGTTTGTTTCAATTGTGTTTTTTAATTTTAATCGCTTCCGGGGGTTCAGATAAAGCAAACAAATACTTGTAATTAACATATTATAAATCTGTACTTTTTTTCTTAAAAGCACCATTAGCTGCATTAAAATTAATAATCTGCTCTTTATATATAGCTACATGATCACCCTATATACGTATATACCTATTCCTATATTATACCTACTCTTAATTCTAACTTAATCTTACTCTTATATTTAATTACTTACGCTAACTGTTTTACATACTTTCTCACACTCTACACCCGCACGCTTACTCACGCACTCAACATACACTCAACATACTTTCTCCGATTCTCATAAATGTTAAATATTAGTTAAGCTTTAGGTTAAGAAGAGTTTTTGTTAAACTGAGAGTGAAATAAAGTTCTTTGACTAAAGAAGACGTGTTTCACTTCATTATTATATCCTGAATTTTTGTAATTTTGGCACAAAGTTAGATACTTTCAATTATATGGTTTTTGGTGTAGTATGAACTATATTAAAAAATATTAAATAAAAATAAAAAAAATAGTCAAAATTTGCTATTATTGTGAAGTTCGTGCATATTTCCGAATGGCAGCGTAACCTACCGAACACATTTTTGCTATGAAGAAGTTTTTTCATTAAAACAAGCGATCCTTCAGAAGCAGCATGAGTAGACACTACACCCTTTGGGTAGGCGTTCATTCAAAGGCATGCCAAGGATACATACTTCTTTTCTATTCTGTACTACCATAGTTCGACTTTCCAACCTAAATAAAGCAAACCAGTAAAATAATTGCATTTTAATTGGACTTAAATTTTACCACGCACCAAAATGTATACCAAAGACAACTTAAAAACTTGCAGCCGGCAGCTTTTCATGCACGTATGTATTTAAATTCACAAACACACTTGCACATATTTATTTAAATACACGTATTCAGTAGAGTACAATAGATATTTTAATAAATGGTGAAGTGCATAAGTGTAATGCGAAAAAAAACCAACACGCGTATAAAAACAAACAAATAAATTACACAAAAGATTCTCTATACAGCAATTACAATTACTACTTAATGGCCGCAATGGGAGTGTTAGCGGTAGAAATAAATTGAATTACCATTCACATTTAAAATACTCGAAAAAAATCGCTAATAATTGAGTTTTGTCGTAATATTTGCGTTAAAAATTAGCGATAGGCTAGACCGAAAATGTGAAGTGGTTTAACAATATATACAGCTACGGTAAACTAATTGGAAGCGCACAGCTATAGAAGCTTGTTTTAATAATAACTATACATTTTCACTATCAAATTCTTAAGTGAGCGCAACTTAGGTCATATTCATTTATACTACATATGTAAATTTTGGATTGAAAAGCTCCCTGAGAGGCGGACCAATGTTAAAATGAAATAAAAAAACAGTCTGTGCGGTAATGGCAAAACTTTTTTTAATTTGAGAATCCCAAATATGCCATTATGCAGGGAATGATAATTAGTTAAAACTTCCGTCAAAATTCGATCCGAGAGGCCCAATTTACGCTGACACTGCTGCATATGTAGATTCAACTGAATTTAAGGCATGATCTGTTTTTTGTTGACTTTGAGGACAACCGTTGATTGTGGCTTATTGGCATCGATCAATGACTTTAGAAAGTCTTCCACACAGTAAAAAACTAGCGAGGTCGAATTGGACGATTTGTGTACAATTCGCGTCACCTCTGCGAGAGATAATCGATCCCTCAAATTATGCCACCCTTGAATTTCTATCTTGACTTTCGGTATGTGGCACATAATGACTCTTTCCGAGAGTATGCAACAACCATAAGGCCCAAAGGATAGATCAAGATTTATGAAGATGCAGCCTCATAATTTCTCAAGCTCAAATGAATAACTCCGTAAACGAGCTTACTCAGAAGTTCAGGTAGCAGCTGAAATTTTTCGAAAAAGGAGTGGCACTTACTTTTAAATAATGAAAAAAATAAACGTATTGCATTTTATCGAACCAAAAGTGATGTCTGCATAAGGTAAAATGTTGTAAAATTTTGGTGTTATTTTCTACGCTTCGCATATTCATGGCATTATGTATACTCCGACCAGGCAAATGGGTTGTTTTCTACTTTCTACCAAAAGTGAGGGTTAGCACTGGCCCTGATTCTAAGTAATCTGCCTATTTATAAAAAGAGTTAACTGTAAGGAAAACATGGAAGAAAATCATTTTATTTTATTATATTCAATACAGCAGGTGGCGCAAAAGTCATCACGCTAGCGGAAGATGCTATAATTTTTGGGAATGGTAGCAAATTTCAATTCTTCTTTGATTTTTGTAAAGTAAATAAATAAATAATAAAAACACGTTAACAAACCAGGGAATGCCATACCTTTTCAGAACGTGAAATAATTGTTTCGATTTTTCTTGCGGAATAATTCGTTGGTGGTGTTAGCGTAGCGTGAATTTCAGCGCAGATTTCGCCCGCCTAACATAAACTGGGCAAATACTACCGCGTTTACTCGCAACGAGTGTCGAACAACACGATATGCTGCCAAGCATGGTCAGCCCCGGAGCACCCGTTCTGGTGAATATCACAGCTATGGTAGAAGATATCGCATAGGATCACACAGTATCGATGAGGTGAAGTTCTATGCATTTGGTCATCAATCGGCAGTCTTTACAAAAAATTTTAGTAAAATATGATATCTGAACATGTTCCCGTAAAAAGTCGTGGCAGTCTATCAGCTGTTAACTGTTGACCGTAAAACGCATGAAACCTTCGCTCAAACCATTCTGAATCTCGATCACTAGGCAGACAAATTTTCGCCAAAAATCATGAGGGGCATTCCATTTCAGACTCTGTGGATATGCAAGTAAGTATTATAAAATTATCGCTACTGAAATATCTAACCCCCTCGCACAATTCACTGAGATTCATTACATCCACTCAAAGCCTTTGTAAAGTGCGTTTTACGCTGGAGGCATCATCGAAAACGTCGCTGGCTAAACGACTGTTCTGAACGGTGAGTACTACAGAACTGTGCTTAACGACTCAATTGGGTGAATTTAGACTGGACAGGATGGATAATTTCAGCGGGATACAGTAAAAGCTCATACTGCCCGAGCCACAATCGAAATTCTGAGTGCTGCATTTTCGGGTTGCCTAATTTCTGGTTTTGCCGGTCATTGATCGTCTGATTTAACCATTCCAGCCCTCTTTTATGGAGTTTTCTGGAGTCACAAGTCTACGTTAAGTCCTTAAGAGACCTCAGACTCCTGAGGTTTTTAAAGAGAATACACTTAAGAATGCCAAAACTTATCATCGGAAGTTCAGCCACGAGTTTTGGAAAATGGGAAATCGGGCACGTACTGTCAAAATTTGTGGAGGTGTTGAATTTTTGTTTTTCTATTCTCATGTGAAATACGCAATATCTTTGCAGGGTATATAGCAATATTTTTCGAATGTTATCATATAAAGAAATTACATTTTTCTCGAGAATATAAACAGCATAAATCTTTCGACGAGTAGGTATATATGATAATATTCGCTTAGACCGAGCCTTAAACTCTTCTTAAATTGCATCCACTAATTTTGTTGGAACCAAATGAGCACTCCGGTAATTGAATTAAAAATGCTATATAATATATAAATATTGTACAATATATATAATTTTTTTAACAATAGCTTTTTCAGTATAACAATATTCTCATATTTTCTTTTAATAGGGGATGTGTTAACAGTTCAGTATTTTTGCGTCGTTGTCTCGTTACAATACATATTATTATGGCCGTATGATGAAATGTATTGATGTTTGTTAATGTATTTATTGAATACAACTTCACGGCATGTCAGATAAAAATGTTACCACCAAAATATTTCACATAAAAAAATGTGTATTTTAAATAAGATGTGAAGCGCCGAGCGTAAGCGCTTTACTCCGACAAAAGTTAATTTAATTTCGTTTCCTCTGTAAAGTATCCTTGTTCACTCTTTTGTAAGCCGACGGCGGTATTTTCAAGTGAACCAGATAAAGCCATTTTTCTGCAGTTTCTTTTTAACACCAGAAATTTCTTTGCAAAATGCTTGCAAACAATATTTTTGCGTACAAATGACTCTTAAGAGCTTTTCTGCAGATGAATGGTTAATGCTGTTAGCAAAAACGAAAACCGGCTCGAATGTCCGATAAGATTTTTGCGGGAATATATTTCTCAGAGGTCCTGTTTCATATCACCTTTTCGAGTAATTATTTTTTCTGTAATGCTGTACATCATTGAAAACTACCACAAATAAACAAAGTTGCTCGATTTATTGTAAAAAACTGTAGTCAAAAACTGGCGTTGTTTTATATTAAATATTCACCAAACTGCTTGTTTACTGATTTCGTCACTAATTCGGTTTCGATCTAATTTCGAATAATTTAAAATTTTTTCCAAACTAGCAGGAATTAATGCGAAAATGTTGGTACTCAAACTTCTGTAAACAGATTCTCTTTTGAATTGAACTAGTAGCCATTTATAATACTGGTGCTGAGCTAACTGAAGTAACCATCTGCATGCCGTCGTTAATTAGTAGACCGCAGCTGTAGTAAGTATGCATAGTTTCACAAAATGCTGTTGTTTAAATGTAAGGAGCGGATAATTGTTAATCTATTTGAAATCCATTATTTCGATTAAATTTTCATTCAATGGGTGCATTTGAACGTATGACACGTATAACACCGTGCGACAATAAAAGTTATGCTGGAAAACTTTCACATGCACGTGAAACTATAGGTTTCATCTAATAATCGTGGATACTAATTTTTTCATTTTCTCGACAATCAAAGTATCAAAGAATTAAATTTTCACAAAATGGTCTTGAATATTTATCACTGTATAATATTAATATCTATATCAAACGAATGAGCGCATATTAAAAGAAAAATTTTTTTTTTTTTACTTCTTACCGTCTTTCAAAACAGTAATGCTTAAATATTCTTTAAATTTCTGAATGAATTATTTTAAAAAATTATGTTGTATAACAACGAGGGTACCTCGCCCTCAGAATAACTGCCACGAAGTCAGTGAGAAACTCAAAACTTCTCGCTTTGGAAATTTGGAAATTTGGACTCTTCCCCAAAATTTAGTATCTATAAGTAGCATGAACAGATTTATAGTAGACCTAAACTTCAGAGATATTAGTACTAAGAGAGATAATTTTAAGTTCAATAATAAGTAATGCATAAATAATGTCGACTTGATTTATTTTGCTTTTGAAACTTAAAATATATTTGTAAATTTTACCATGAAAATTGAAAACTGTTGTGACTAGCACTATGTATATACCTCTAGTATGATATATATGTAACGAGACTATTTAAAAAGAATTAAAGAATCGCTTAAGTGAAAGAACAAATTTACTTACAAATTTATTTACAAATTTACTATTTAATTAATATGTAATACAATACTGACACCGAGTAATTATTACCGCGAACGCGTGTGACCTCTTTGACGAGTCATCTGAGAGGAGAGTTCATAACTTTGCTACAGCATTGCTTGGCCAATTAAATGTCGAGGATCGATAGCGGTAGATCTAGTGGAAGTTTATTACATCAAACAATGTAGGTACGGGAAATACTGAGAGAGGGTTTTGACTTTCTATGTTATAAGATAGTGGCAGGGTTGCCATATATCAACATCTACTTCATTCTCCTTACTGTTGTATAAGAACGTCAACAACTAACAATAAACAAAAACTATGAAATAGTAGCTGAATATATTCTCTATCGGTTGATATCCATATTAGTATCATAGAGTGCACATAGGCATTTAAAACATTTTTTTTTTTTGTGAAATTTTAAATTCAAAACTAAATTCAGAAGAAAATTAAAACTGAAGTATGCAGCCTTACTACACAAAATCTATAGTTTCAAGTGCATATGAAATGTTTCCCTTTAAAAGTGGATTTTTGTTGCATGCTGTAGTAGATAGATGCGTATGTTACTCATATGCCCCGTGGCTGGCGCAATGGCCAGCGCTATGAAGCAATTTGTAAATAAATTTACGAAATAAATATATTTACATAAACACACTCTCATAACATTACTGTAATTGGCCTTATAAATCCTTTTGAGTGTCAAATTAATACAAAATAAATTACGCATTAAATGGGAATTATTAAATCACTACAGGATTTGTCTCTATGTTGAAACATTTGCGAACAACGATGAACCAATAAAATTGCAATACACTTTAAATTTGTTGAAAGGAGGAAAATAGTTATTTAATATTGAAAATTTTCCGTTCATAATGAATTTCAATGAGAGTAGGGAGTCAAAATTACAGAAAAGAATTGGATTTTGACACTTTTTGCCTTTTAGAGCTCAATTAAATAGTATTTATACACATTTTAAAATTTTAGGGAAATAAAATAAAATTACAATTTGTTGCTAATGGTCATATGTAACATTGTATAGTAGATATTTTGTTTTGTAACAAACTTTTTCGAGAGTATTAAAATAAAATTTTTTAACGAGTCGGCTGAATGACTCATTCATTTAAATTTCTGAATTATTTCTGCATCTATTCAGGCTAAAAAACAAGTGAGCATTACAAAGTGCTTTACTCATGCTTGATGGGTTCAGCATTTCAACCACTCACTTGACACTTTTAAGTACGACAACAAAAGCTGATTTTGCTCACGGAGACAACAAATCCGTAATATTTATTTAAATATATACAAAATATTTAGTCTAAATAACCAGATATATACGACCCGTTCTGCAGATTTTCAACTGAGAAAATGACAATGGAAAATTTTCACCATTTTCTGTAAATGAGCGACTGTAGAAGAGAACTTGAAATCCCTTGGTAAAGAAAAATCATTTGAAAGTCCATCAAAATTAAATCAACTACAGGTATTATTACCAGATTTTGGTCATAGCCAACATTTATGTATATTTTTGTATCATGGAAATATTACCAACCAAATAGCACTGGCGTAAAAATATTTCAAAAATTGTAATTCTAAACTGATTGGTATTATATTCAGCGCCACTGGGGCTAACATAAATACTCGTACTTCTAAATATGAGTGTGTTAGTTGGCGCTAGTGTTGGGATAAATACTGCAAAACACAGTAAAATATCCGTTTTGAATCATTGATTCAATCCGAATCCGAACATACATTACAAATATTACTGAATTGGAAAAGAACACCTTGGCATAAAACGAGCTCGATAAATGAGAAGGTTATTGTGATATTTCGCATAACTGTATATTTCGGATGACTTTTTACGAGGCTTACTAAAAATTACAATTTGCGGACTTTATAAACCATTTTCCGTTTTTGGTTCGTTTTTGATAGATATAAAATTGAGAAAAAGGGTCACATAACCTGTATGTGTGTACCATTAGCTACAGTAACCACCGGCTTTGGCTCTCAGCGATCTTTTCCTGTTTCGAAAACTGAAAAGACCCATGAAAGCAGAGAGATTTGCCACGATTTAGGTATACAGATTTTTCGCTGGAAGACCTCAAAGTCAACCCAAAAATACATTTAAGAAGAACTCCGCGGATTGCAAAAAGCGCGGACAAAAAATGTAAGCTTTCCATTACTATCACGAAATGTTTGCTTATAATGTCTAAGTCCGCGAACTTAACTTAAAAATTATTGCACTTAATTTCAGTCAAAAAGCTGTAGTTTTTATGAATTACTGCAAAGATTAATAGGAATATTTAACGTGTAAAATGGTTACTTTTTGCATAAGTTTAAAAAGTTCTTCTATCATATATATATAGAATATATATATAATATGTGGGGAGACAAAAACATCGCCCATTGCTCTAGGGATCAAAATAAGAAACTTTGCGAATTCTGATGTCCCCCAATTTGGGTCGAACTTTTTAGATTATTTTCTATAACTCACAAATTAATTTCTTCATTTACATATGTTCTGACTAAATACATTTCTTAAGAGAAAAAATAGATATTATTATAAATAAATAAAAATAAAGAAAAAACATAGCCATTTAGCTGATTTTTTCATGTAAAGGCCAAAAATGGTGATATTTTGAAATTGGGGGGCATCAGAATTCGTTTTAGAGGCATGGTTCCTTCGGCAAAGTTTCTTATTTTGATCCCTAGAATACGATTTTCACAGAGCAATGAGCGATTTTTAAATCGACCCGCCCTAATATATATATATATGTGGAGAAACACGTGTGTCGAGTCCAGGGTCCAGGAATGAAAAGGAAGTTTATTTGATGTCTTGTTGTTACAATAGTGAAAAGTAATGTAAGATTAATCAGCTGTTTGACATAGTTGCATTTGGAAATCTAACGCCGACAAAATGACAAGTGGTTGCCACAATACTCCCCTCCTAGATACTTTCCGGAGTAGCGATGAAGGCAGGCTTCAAGCGATCAATTGAAACCTTAACCTCGCTATTGTTTAATTCTATAAGAAAATACTTAGGAAGTCGTTGAATAACTTTGTATGGCCCTTTGTATGGAGGTGATAGCGATGGTCGTATCTGATCGTCGCGAATAAAAACTTGCTCGCATGTTTTTAATCCAGAGTGCACAAACACTTTTTGCTTTGAATGCCAAGCTGTGTCGACAGGACGCAGTTCTCTCATACAATTACGAAGTTGCTTGACCATATCCGGTTCGCTGCTTACTGGAGTGGTATCTGTGAAGAACTCGGAAGGAAGTCTTAGATTTTCGCCATATACAAGAACCGCCGGAGTTGCACCCAAGTCGTTTTTGTATGTACATCGTAAACCCAATAAAATGAGAGGTAAATACGAAGTCCACTGGCTAGCGTTGTGGCAGAGGATTGCTGTTTTGAGAGTACGGTGCCACCTTTCCACAATGCCGTTTGTTTGTGGATGATACGATGTTGTACGAAAATGGCGAGTGCCTAGTAACTGCAACAATTGTTCAAATAAAGCGCTCTCAAATTGACGGCCTAAATCTGATGTGATAGTTGCTGGCACACCAAAACGTGAGATCCAGCCATTCAACAACGCCTTGGAAACAGTCGGCGCAGTTATGTCTGGTAAAGGTAGGGCTTCAGGCCAGCGAGTGAATCTGTCCACAATGGTGAGGCTATATCGATTTCCTTCTGACGGTGGGAACGGCCCAACTAAATCGATATGTAAATGCGCAAAACGTTGAGTGTGACATCTCCTTCGTTGTAACAAACTTTTGTTGTGACAAATGGTTTTGTTCCGCTGGCACTGCAGACAGCTACGAGCGTAATTTCTGCTATCTCGCTGAACACCAGGCCATACAAAGCGCTCTGTGACTAGTCGAGTAGTTCCTCTTATACCTGGGTGTGACAAATTGTGAGTTGACCGTAAAAACGCTTGTCTAAACTTTTTAGTGATAAATGGTCGCATATGGCCAGTTGAAATGTCGCAGTATAAGCCCCTAGAACTACAAGGTAGAACAAAACTTTTGAGCTTAAGAGAGTGTTTAATGTTACCATTTAATAAGCTACGTAGCTCATCATCTTTCGATTGATCCTCCGCCAAATCGTCGTAATTTATTGGTTCAACCGTGAGGGATTGTATGCGCGAAAGCAAATCAGCCACCACGTTATCTTCACCGCAAACATGACGAATATCGGTAGTGATTTGCACAATGAAGTCAAGTTGACGAATTTGACGATCGGAAGCTTTGTCTAGCCTTTGCTGGAATGCATAAATCAAAGGCTTGTGGTCCGTGTAAATATGGCAACGTCGACCTTCGACCATGTACCTAAAATGCCGTAATGCTAGGTATACAGCAGTAAGCTCTCTGTCATACGTGCTATATCTACTTTCAGCGGTGGTAAATCTGCGCGAAAAAACCCTAATGGCTGCAGCGTTCCATTTACGACTTGATTTAATACAGCACCAGCAGCAAAGTTGGAGGCGTCTACCCAAAGAGAAAGCTCGGCATCGTGCAATGGATGAGCGAGAAGTGTGCAATTTGATAGTTGTTCTTTGCACGCATTAAAACAATTAGTCGTTTCCTCTGACCATGCAAGTGGTGTTGTATCGTTTCGACGGTTGCCGCGAACCATGTTAAATAGAGGGCCTTGAATTTCCAAAGCGTTTGGTAGGAAGCGGCGATAAAAATTAAGCATTGCCAAGAATCTTTTTAATTCTTTGACAACGATTGGCTGTTTAAACTTTCGTAATGCCTCAACTCGCGTTGGCAGCGGCCGTATACCGTCTTTGTTGATGGAGTGTCCCAAAAATTGCAGCTCCGAAACGCCAAATTCCGATTTGCTAACGTTAATAGTAAGGTGGTTATTTCTCAGCCGCTGAAGAACTTGACGAAGGTGGTTTCCATGCTCTTCTACTGAGGTCGATGCGATGCAAACATCATCCAGATAAACGAAGACGAAGTTTAAGCCGTAAAGAACTTCGTTTATGAGCCTTTGGAATGTTTGCGCAGCATTCCTCAGGCCGAAAGTCATATGCGTAAACTCAAAGAGCCCGAAGGGAGTCGTTATCGCTGTTTTGCCTATGTCGTCCTCACTTATCCGCACCTGGTGAAAAGCTTTTTTTATATCGATTTTAGAAAAAATGCATTTGCCGGCCAAAATATTCGAAAAATCCTGTAGGAAGGGCAGCGGGTATCGATCGGGAATCGTTATCGCGTTTAAGGCCCGATAATCACCACATGGCCTCCACGTACCATCTGACTTACGCACCATATGCAAAGGGCTCGCCCAGTTGCTGCTGGAGGGACGACAAATTCCCAGTTTTAGTAGTGCGTCAAACTCAGCTTTAGCAGCTAACAATTTTTCGGGCGAAAGGCGTCGCGGTCGTGCGTAGACAGGTTGTCCGGTAGTGATTATTCGATGTTCTATGGTCGATTTTGTCGTTGCAGTTAGAGGAAGTGAGCGGGTGATATCTCTGTACTCTTCGATAATGTTTGAGAAACAAATGTCCGCGTTGAAAGTTTTAATGCTGGATGTGCAAACGCTGTCAATTTCGCAAATCCACCTTAATTCTGTTTTGCGATCGAGCAGACACCGTTTTTTTAGATCGACTAATAGTTCGAAATGAGCTAAAAAATCAGCCCCAATAATCGCTTGGGAAACGTCAGCAATAAGAAAATTCCATAAAAATTCGCGTCGTAGGTTAAGATTAAGTTTGAGAATGACCTCGCCAAATACTGAGATAGGCGAGCCATTTGCGGCAAACAATTTTGTACCGTTTGGTGAGGCTCGAGCTGCGTTAGCGCACTTTGGTATAACTGAGACGTCAGCACCGGTATCTATTAAAAAATGCATATTTGCTGACGTATCATATATGCGCAACCGGTGTGTTTTTGCGGCTTCAGACTGCTTGCCAAAATCTGAAACCGCGGCAGCCGAGCGGACCTATAATGATTTTTTCGTCGATGAAAAATTGCATGGCTCTCGGCACTTAGTTGCCTTCTCGCCAAATTTACTGTGATACCAACACACAATTTTATTTGCTTTACTTGAATCTGTATAGGGCCCACGTGACCTAGACCTTGAGCGTGGACGAAAGCGATGCTCCTTGCTACTTAAAAGACTTTGTATCTGTTTCGCTAGTTCCTCTATCTCAAGTTTGAGGTTAGAAACCTCACTAACTGCAGATACCTCGTGTAACTGACTATCTCGCATTCCAATGGTTTCAATAATGGAGTCAGCGATCTTAATTTTTTCCGTAATAGCAACGTTCGTGGCAATAATTGCAGCTTGAACATAAGGAGGAAGTCTGCTCACCCATAAATCATGCAAAACGCTGTCGCTCAACGTTGTTCCAGCTGCTTGCTTCATAATATTGAACAGCTCACTGGGGCGCCGGTCGCCCAGAACCATATCTTTAAGCACTCGCTGAAGTCGTCGTTGTTGACTGTCGGAAAAATGTTCGATAAGTTTTTCTTGAATGTATTTATATTTTGCGTTCGCCGGTTGACCATCTATTATGGGACGAAGCTCCATTAATTTGGTAGGTGGAACGCTAGCAAGAACGATGTTGAATTTTCTTGCATCGTTGGTAACAGAAGAAGCGTCGAACCAAAAATCCAAGGAATAAAAATAAGCCTCAATGTTGTCTTCGGTCATCGTTGGTAATGGCAATCGAGGAGTAGAGCCTGGCACATCCAAAGAATATGCGTCTGAGGACCGGCCGGCAGAAACTATATGGCTATCGTTTAGCGACATTAATTTTTTCCTCGTCGGGGTCACCAATTGTGGAGAAACACGTGTGTCGAGTCCAGGGTCCAGGAATGAAAAGGAAGTTTATTTGATGTCTTGTTGTTACAATAGTGAAAAGTAATGTAAGATTAATCAGCTGTTTGACATAGTTGCATTTGGAAATCTAACGCCGACAAAATGACAAGTGGTTGCCACATATATAATTGGCGCGTACACCCGTTTTGTGTGACCGAGCTCCTCCTCCTATTTATGGTGTCCATCTTGATGTTGTTTCACAAATGGAGGGACCTACAGTTTCAAGCCGCCTCCGAACGGCAGATATTTTTATGAGGAGCAGAAATACACTCGGAGGTTTGCCACTGCCTGTCGAGTGGCGACCGCTATTAGAAAAAACGTGTTCTTAATTTTGGTGTTTCACCGAGATTCGAACCTACGTTCTCTCTGAATTCCGAATGGTAGTCACGCACCAAACCATTCGGCTACGGCGGCTTTACTACAAAAGCTTATTTTACTGAACTACAACACGGAAAAGGCAAAATATTCACTTACATATAAACACTTTTCATTGATTGTTCTTCTAAACATTTTTAATACCGTGCAAAATAAATGTGCGGGACGAACCGTCAAAGAAACGATAATGATAAAAGAATAAAACGAAACAAGGAAAAACCTAGTCAACCAAAAGCGAACAATTTTTATATACTATTTATTTTAGTAAATGTAAAAAATTCGTTGTGAAATCGGCAGCTAAGAGAAAGAATTATGTTCCGTTGTACTGCAGCAATGGAAAGAAGAATTCTATTGATAGAGCGATATGATCCTAAGTATTTTCATTTCCCAAAGCCCAACGGACACCAACGCTCCCACGCGAACGAACCACGCCAATTTTTAAATTGTTTCAGAGATGAAGAATCGCTATTCTGCACTTTTTCAAAATGTTCCAAATATACTTTTTTACCTATTATTAATAATAAAAACCTGACTAAGTGCTAATATTTTAAGGCATAAATAAAGAACTGGCATCTTTTCTTCTTCTTTAGAAAAAAAAACAACAAATTGAGCTCGATAGAACTTTCGTAGTCTCTAAAATAAGTGAAGTTGGCCTTTGTTTTTCGATAAAAAAATGCTTTCCATTTCAATTCAACCGGGCTATTCGGGTCATGTTCTTCGATTTCGATGTAACTCAAATATGTTGCTCTCTGGTCAAAATAATGAGACACGTATTTTTTTGTTCGCCCGAAAAAATTTTTTTCAAGATTTATCGGCAATTTTGTTTTTCGGCTCAAAATCGATTTTTTTAATTATATAAGGAGCATTTTTTTAAATGCTCATAACGTAGTTTAAAATGAACCGATTTTAATGATTCTGGGTTCAAAATGATCATCGTTTCTTACACGAGCGACTTCATGTAGAAACAATTGCAATTGCAGTTAAAAATTTTTTATTTTGCAAAAAACAAAAAGTACGAAACAGGTTTTTTACTCAAAAATTCATTACTCAAAACAACTCATTTTAGCTACTGGGCATTCAGCTCAATTGAAATTTGGAAAAAGTTAAGAAAAAAATACACTTTTTGAAATATTGAATTTCGAAAAAATTTCGAATTTTTGTTTTTTTTTTTGCAAAATAAAAAATGTTCAACTACTTTTTTGCAATTGTTCCCAGAATCATTAAAATCGGTTCATTGTTGACTAAGTTATAAGCATTTAAAAAAAGAAATTTTCTTATATAATTAAAAGAAATCGATTTTGAGCCGAAAAACAAAATTGCCGATAAATCTTTAAAAAAAATTTTTTTCGCGCGAACAAAAAAATACGTGTGTCATTGTTTTGACCGGAGAGCAACATATTTGAGATACATCGAAATCGAAGAACATGACCCGAATAGCCCGGTTGAATTGAAATGGAAAGCATCATTGTGAAAATTTGAAACAAATTTACGTGAACTTTCAGTCCAATTTTTGCCTGCGGAGCGTGTACATGTAACAATAAAAAAATATTTGGATAAATAGTGGAAATTTGGAATAAAAAATGGCGCGATTTTTTAGTCCAAGTTTTCGACTGCGGCGCTTGTTTTTTCTTTTTGTTTGATACATACACTTATAAGTTTTATAAAAACTTAGTTAAATGCTTGCTGGGTTAGTAATAGCATTAGATATTGCTCTTCATCGATATTTTAGTGCAATAATAGGACCATAGGAGGTTGGGACTTTCATAATTGAATGGGTGGATTCTTGCTTTTTCTAATGCGGGTACTGAGCGGTGTCACCATCGAATTACATTGTGATAGTAACGGAAAGTTTAGCCAAAAATATTATATATTTGTGTGAAGGATTACTTTGAAGAGAACAAAACAAAAATTTGTGAATAAATAAACCCTTTTTGAGAATAAGAAAACGTGGCCATAATTTTGAAAAGTCAAACCACATAGAATCATTTCAGATATAGTCAGGTAGTAAAGTCTTAAGTGTTAAAGTCGAGCATAGTTTACTTTAAAATACAAAGGAACATAGAACGGATAACGTCCCGAGGTCATAGTCCTTAAGGGGGAAATCGGTTTAGGAGGGCGAAATTTTGGTGTTCTTCGTGAATTTTTTGAACAAGGAAGGAATAATCAGAAATTTTTTAAACTTGGAGGGCATTTTACTCATATCTTTAAATACACTTTAAAATTCTTTCAAGCCATTTCCGCCGGAAATAGTGGTGTAGAGCGTGTTGTACATGGACGATCGCCATCCGAGTATCTTGCTGGTGGGCATTCCTGAAGTAGCAATTTTTTCCGTAATCAACAACAATTTTTTTTCGTTAACAACATGTTTCCTAAGAATATGAACCTAATTTTGATAAAATAATATGGAAAATTGCATATCTTTGATACGCGTGAATACAATGTAATTTTTTCATACCATATTTTTTCATCTATTTTGCTTAAAAAATATATATTTAATGATAATATAATCCCAGAATTAAGGTTCATATGAATTAGGATTGAATAAAGAATACTCCAAAAAAGAGTGCCCACCAGTTGAAAAAAAGTAGTTTCGAGAAAAACGTCATTCTAACTAACGCGCGCTACGGGGCGGAACCGACGGGCAGTCACTTAAGTGCTCATAGAATCGGCAATAATATGAATTTCGCTTTAAAATTTTTACCACATATTCTTAAGTAGTTATGCTAACAATTTATGCAATAAAAAAAGTCGATTTTTTGATAAGTCTAAACTGTTTTCCCCCCTTAATGATACTACTATGTTATATGGAATTCAGATGGTATTAAAATATAAATTTTGGTTTTGATTCGACTAGTGTGAAATTGTAACGGTAAAATAGATATTTTAACAACCCTTTTCCACCCCTATAATATCCCCGAATATTTCACTATTCGAATTAGTGCTGATGTGCATCATTCAGCACGCGCTTCGATTTATCTTTCAAAGCTCCAAGGCACTCAAAACTTGAGGCACCATGCCTGTCGAATAAAGTGAACAGTTTAATTATGGGATGCTGTACTTAACTACAAACCTCGAGTGGCGAAAACCAAAAACCAATTCTCGAAATAATAAATTTAGAAACTTTTGCTTCGAAGCATTGAAAAGCAAGCCTAATTCCCCACTAGTTTTAAATAAAAATGCAGTAGTACGGAACTGAAGTACGGAAATTCACTCTGAAATTCCACACTTTCTACCATCAACGCATGCTTGCACATGCAACTATGAATCATAACTTACATTTCTATGCACATATTTTTATTTACTATAAAATGTTATTACTTTTTCACATTTTTGTACTCACCAAACATTCCAGCGTTGCACTCTGGCCATATTCAGCATAAATCATTTGCCGGTAAACAGCAATCATTGGCGAAACTGTGTGGAGAGCGAGAAAATAAATATAGAAAGAAGTATTTTCTATTTGTATTACATTGTAATATAAAAATTAAAAAAAGAAAATCCAGGTTGAAATTTATGATAAATAAGCGAAGGGTTTGAAAATTGTAACAGTTTTCCCTTGCTAGAGAAAAATTTTAACTCTATTCAGTTGCCTGCATTTTTCTGCCCACAATTTATAATTTATATACCATATTTTACTGATAATGGAATTTTCTCGAATTTTCAATATAAGTGCATTAGGGTGGGTTGAGTTTGTTTGCTATCAAGCGCAGAAGCTGTCTCAAAGCTGCTTTCCACGAAATGGCGCATGCTATGCTGGAGTGGAGGGGCCAATAAAATATATATTTTTTTCTTCAAGCTATTTTTATTTAATATCACAGTACCCGCAACATTTTCAAAATTACGATTGAATTCACATAGAAAAAGTTCACTTTTCTGTAAATTTGGTACTAAATGTTTACTGTGCCAACTTATTTAATCTTCTCTTTTAATTTCTCTTCACAAATGTTTAAAAATATATATCAAAAATAAAAAAGGCAGATTTGTTAAAAAATGGGCATCTAATATTTTTGGCAATAGAATAAATTTAGTGCGCAATATTAAAAACAAAAGAATTTTTGTGGGCATCCTTTTGCTGCAGTTTATTTAAGATACGTGCCACCGAAATGCACCTTTCATAACTATTTCAGTCCCCAGTCTTCCACTTCCCTTTCAAATGCTGTAGAGAGTTTTTTCCCCACATGAGTCATAATAAAATTTAAATATAAAAAATTATATCTGCTACTTACAGTACACATGAACGAGGAAGGTAGCATTTGCGACTGGCACCAGACCGTTGTCCGCAAAGCACGTATAAGCAGCCATTTGATGTCGTGTGATATTCGTGAATTTCAAATAAGGTCCACTAACCGACGACACTAAAAGCAGTTAGAAAAAATTTACTATGTATTAGTGCTTAATGTAGACTTTAAAAAAAGCAAATAAATCAATTCACATCAATATGCAAATGTGTGAAAAAAGTGAACTATTAATTATTGAAATTAGCAGACACTTGCCATAAGCGACCAATTTCAGTCTGCAACGAGTATCACTGCTAAATGGATTCCCCAATTCAAACACGTTTTTTCGCATCCCCAAAACCCCACTTAAATTAGGTTTTACTTACTTTCGACGCCATTAATATTAATTGTACGTCCATCGTCGCGTCGCCATTCAATGTGCGGCATCGGGTTACCACTGGCAGCACAGCTCAGATTTAATGTTTTGCCCTCTTCAACTATCACAAACCGCTCGATGTTCGGTGCATTAATATCTGAAGGGGTAATAGGTGCAAAAGGTTAAAATTGTGCAGATTTGTAAACAAATTTGAGCAGCTCAACGTTAATTGACATAAATGGCTTCAAACTGGAGTGTGGCAGAGCAATTGCACCACCCAAAGTATCATATATTAGATTCTACGTAGGTTGCTATTCAAGTTTTAAGATATTGGAAGACCAATGCCAATAAAATTTGACACATTCAGCTGACAAAGTTATCATAATTTTTTTTTTCATACTGAAAATGTTTGTCAAACGAGTGTTATTGCTACTGAGCGATTCAAGTGTTCCAAGAATTTTTCGCATTGTCGTTCGTTCTTCGATTTATTTGTAGGCATGAACATAACAGATAAAAATTTGAAAAAAAATGTAATACTCTTTAGATTTATTGAATTTTTCAAGTTTTTTCTGACTTCCGACAAAAAACATTTTATTTGTCATTTTTGAAAAACTATCTCTTAGATTTTTTTCATAATTTTTTCGGCTTCAGTTTTTAAGATAAAACGTTTTTATCATATTCATTATTATTACATTAAAACAACAATTTTCGAAAAAGGTTTTAGAAAAAATAAAAAAAAAATGTTTTTTTCAAATTTTTTTGTCATTTTTCAAAAACACTCCCTCTATATTTATTCCTTAGTTTTTTCTTTACTAACAGAGACTATGCTGAGTACTGTAATTTCCGCCTACTGTTTTATAAAAATGTAAACATACACATAAAATAGTTGAATTTTCCTCCGATGAAATAAAGTATGTGCAATGGATACCATAAAAAATCGATATTTGTTCTGGCAGAAAGTAAACAAAATTTTGTAAATAGCTGGATATATCCTCCAAAGTTTGATATCCATATTAGTGGCATAGTATACGCATTTAAAACATTTTTTTTAAGTTTAAAGAAAAAAAAAATTTTAAAGAAAAAAATTAGATAGAGAAGAAAGTGGAAATTGAGTTGCAGTATTATTAGATTTACGCGCCTGTGAAATTTTTCCTCTTTAACAAAAAAAAAGTGTATTTTAGTCGCATGCTATAGTAGGTACATAGATGCGTATGTTACTCATACGCCCCGTGGCTGATGCAATGGCCAGCGCTATGAAGCAATTTGTAAATAAATTTACGAAATAAATATATTTACATAAACACACTCTCATAACATTACTGTAATTGGCCTTATAAATCCTTTTGAGTGGTAAATGAATACAAAATAAATTATATATTAAATGGGAATTACTTAATTACTATTAGATTTGCCGGTATGTTGATACATTTTCGAACAACAATAAAATGCATTGCACTTTAAATTAGTTACGTGGATAAAAATGTTTATTCAGTACAACTTTTCAATATAAAGTATAGTGCATTACCATGTAAGTACTAATGTATGATACTTAACGGCGCTTCGAAAGATTTGCGCAAAGGGGCTGTGCGTATTTGAGTGTAACTTGAAAAGTTATGGGAATCCAATTATAAAACTTTCAGAAACTACTGAACATAGTCTCAGCTAATAATGAATAAGCTAAAAAAAATTGAGCGGATGTTTTTGAGAATTAAGAAAAAATAAAATTTTTCCAAAAAGAATTGTTTTCTTAATTTTTCTTATTTTGTCCAAAAAATGTATAAAAATATTTGAAATAAGGGAGATACTTCACTTTGAAGAACACTATTCCATAATTCTGAATATTTTACTTCTTACTATACATAAGCCTACTTACGCTTTTCGAATCCTATCTCTACAGAACAGGCGAATAATCTAATCTTTTTCAAAATTTTCAAAAGATTGCCTATTAAAATGTTTAAGTATTTATTTGGTACAAACAGTTTGATTGAACTTTCTTTTTATTTAATGCCTATTAACTTTAAAATATTATATGTCTATGTAACCTATCAAAATCTATTATATTCATTGGCTTAATAATAACTACTTTTGGACGACAGTGTCCAAAATACTTGAATCATATGACATAGAATCACTATACTTAAAATATTCAATAGTAGAAGTCTTCGCTACAGAGCAAAATTCATGAAGATCTTCCAAAATTTGTGCCAAAACTGAACATGAGAACTGATATTGCACAAATATCTGAAGCGATTTAAGTAGAAACCTGGTGGCAATCCTTTGTATCTACTTCAGAAAAGTCTTCTGCTTCAAAGCACCTGTGTGTACCTATAAGCATAATTGTACGTATTTACCCGCAATTGATGGTGGAATGAGTAGATCATTGGAGAAGCTTCCATTCAAGAGTTGTACCTTCCACGCGTTGATGCCGGGAATACCAGGTGTTCCATCTTTGCCGGACTTGCCAGGCCGTCCGCGTGGTCCAGCAATGCCTATATGTAGAAACAAAATATTAATGCATAAAATATAAATGAAAGTTCGATATGTGTAAGAATACCACAGATAAAAAAATAATAGAATTATAACCTTTTGTTCAATGTTCACCACTTTTTCAAAAAGTAAGGTAAAAGTGATTGGCTTTCATAAAAAACATTATAAACAGTAAATATGAAAAAAGTAAGTCGTCAAAATGTGTCAGTAAGTCCCTGCGCTATAGTTCTTTGACGCAGCGTTTAGGCTTTTATGCGTACCCAAAAACTCGCAAAAATCACGTACATTGGCGTTGGGCATAGCTGTTCTTGAACGCTTTAATGGAAACTGAAATGTAATATTAACAAACATTTGTATCCAAGACTCCAATGAAATCAATTATTTTACTCTGAATTTAATTGGATATTTAGAATGCAGCTTCTTCCCAGCCCTTCCCTGCATATTTCGGCATCACTTTAATGAAATCAAAAGAAAAGCCCACGCTTCTGCCCTTTTTGAACACCCTCCTTTCAATTCAAGAACTTCTGCTATTTATTTACTTATTATTTTGTTTTCGAGAACAAATTTATTAGCCACTAGTAAGAATGAGAGTCAACACTTCAAAAGTAGCATTTCGCAAAACTCGTAAACTGTTCCTCCGACAATACCAGACAAAATGAACACGGAAACAGCAAAACAATAAGCAAACAAATGCAAACACAAACACTAACTAGCAGCCAAAATAAGAGCAAATAAATAAAAAAATAATCAAGCTTCCACCGTAAATGCATAACAACGACTCTGGAAACGAAAAACTTAGATTGGCAAAGTAAGGCATCGAAAAGGAAACAAATCAAAGTAAAATCAGTGCATAAAAGGTAATGGAAAAAGGGGAAAAGTTAAAGAGTTGTATGTTGCACAACTAGGAAGTGGCGAATTCAAATACGTACTCACTTAATGGCCCCTAAAACTATGTAACACCCAACTATAAATCTCAACAAACAACTGGGAAAATAATTTTAGTTACCCGGAAAAAACGAGAAACACTAAGGGATATGTGAACTCATACATATGCAAATATAATACAATATATAAACGCTTACGAGCACGCATTTGCCCAGCTGGAAGTTATTCAACTTTGAAGCGCTTGTACGAGTATCGGGATTCATCCCTTTAGCCTGCTTGTACGAATTTGTAGCTGTTATGGTTGTTTCTCCAGTAACTGCGTCGTGACGATAAGCAAGGCAAACGGAAACCGTAAATGCAAATGAAAATTCGAAACGGAAATGTGCGTGTGAATGTGTGGGTATATCGCAGAGGTATAGGGAATGTTGTGCATGCGTTCGTACATACATATGTATGTATGTAATTCTTTTGGGCACAACAAAAAACTATGCCAAGGCCAAGTAGAAAATCGGCAGTTCCGCCTTGTCGATGCTTCTACGAATGCCTGCAGGCTGTGCTGACCCTCTCGGAAGTTTAACTCTTTCGAAGTATTTGGGGTGTGCAATTTCCAGAAAACTTTAAGAAAAATTGTTCGTTTCTTATTTGCGTTTGGGCATACCGTTCAGTGGATATGGAAATTTTGTCCATTTCCAAAAAAAAATGATGTATTTGGCTGCTAAATTTTTTAAACATTATTTTTGAATAAGCTTTTCATTCATCTCATATTACAGGACAAGGTGGTAGAACAATTTCAGTGATGATTTAGATGAGAACCTTTTTTGTTTAAGGCAGTTTGAAAATATTAAGCTCACTGCGTTTTAAAAACCTGGTTTCAAAACATTTTATCAACTTTAGTATTATTTCTGCGTCTTAGCTTGGCTTAAATTTTCATCCTTTCTATTTAGCTTCCTCTCTCTCTCATCTTTTACATTTTTACTTATACCCAATGCTGAAATATAGCCAAGGATGTTGGGTGTATTATTATAATAAATAAGAAAATCTATAAATAATTCAAATCAAAACACCCTGCATATATTTTAGATACACTCATTTTTGTAATTCTTATTTTCAACTCTTCTTTTTCAACTTTTGCCCTACAAATTTCAAATTAACCTATGAAGGCTGTAATTAATTTTCTTAGGAAAGTCGGAAAAAGAAAGAAGAGAAAATGGTGTGTCATTTCTTTTATCAAAACCAGCTTAAAGAGCACTAATTGAGTGGAACATGCTGTACAGTGATATGTCCCACAGAAGTCTCAAATACCAAAGAAGAAAGGAGTTCTATTCACAGCTGACTGATGAACAAACTTCACAAAGGAGACATTAAAATTGGACGATTTCAATGCCCAGATTGGAAGCGATAACACTAGCCTCAAAACAATAATGGGTAAGCACGCTCTAGGAAGAATGACCACCAATAGAAATGTGCTTACGATTTGGTGCGCAGATAATAATTTAGCAATAGATGGATCTCTATTTCCGCTCAAAAGAATACATAAAGTTACATGGGTATTTAACGTCCACATCCCTGAAAACCAATTAGACTACATCACAATTAGTCTACATCACAAAATTGTACACTTCGCTCTTAGGTGTAAGAAACAAAAGGTGCTGACGAGATTCGCGTCAAAGTCGCCGTACCGAAACAGCAAAAAAGTAAAACGACGTTCTCCTAGTGACAAAAGAATGGGTCCATTTTCTTAGCAGAAGTAGCTCAGAAAGCGAACGAGACTCACCGGATAAAAGGTCTATACAACTTAACGAAGAGACTAACTATAAAAAAATCATTACAAGTAAACCTCTGAAGGATGATGATCGTCGCATTACAACCACCAAAGTAAAACAAATTAATATTTATGTAGGCGAAACATTGTAGAGATGCTACAGAAGAGAACATCAGATTATGCGAGATATTGTTCACATCGAGGCATCAACATAGATTGCCCAGAAGAAACAAGAACTCAAGCAGCAGTAAAAAATCCACATATAAAGAAATCAGCAAGCCCGACGGTATTCTCCATGGACTTCTCAGAGCTGAGGAAACCAGTAGAAACCATTTCTGAGAATCTATGTTCCATACAGGAATTAAAGAATCAAATATATATATATAAATATGTAAAAAGTCTGTATATTTCCAAATTGCAGAACTTTTGAAATTAATTCACAATGAATAATTTGGTTTTTCACAGAATACCATAAAAAACATTCGAATACAAGTATTTGTCCCAATCAAAAATTTCCAATAGATTTTTTCTTTTTAAGGGAGAGAACTCCTTTATTTTTCTACATACTTAAATCGCATCTATTGAACTATTTCCTCGGTTGTTCCGTGTGTGACACACGTCAAATTCGTTACATTTCAGCAAAATATCGCCAAAAACCCCAAAATACTTTTAGGGAATCCTCGGCAAGCATCCTTAATGTGGGTTAATTTGTTGCTTGACCTAAATTTTATTTATAAAAGTATGTTTTCTTGGGTAGCTGAGTTGCTAGATTTTGCCAATGCTGAAAGAATGTTGCTCGGTTGTGTCCATCGGTTTAGCGGGACAAATGATAACTCAATTAAATATTGAAATATTTCAGCTAGAGTGTGCGTGCGCCATTTCCGAATTGATTGGCGCGTGACTACCATTCGGTAGTGCCCGATTTCAGAACCTTATGGGAGTATCAAAATTATAAAAAATAACACCAAGTTTTTAGGATTTTTTTTGTAATAGCTTTCGCCCCTCGACAAACAATGGCAAGCCTGTGCCATAAAAAATGTCTTTGTGAAAAACATCTGCCGTTCAAAGGAGGCGTAAAGGTATCTTTGTTTGTAAAACGAAATTAAGGCGCACAGCCCAAATTGGAGGAGGAGCTCAACATATAACCAACAAAGGATAATAAGCACCAAGTTATAGTTGGTTTGATTTACGTTTAAAAGGCACAATGAAACAATTAAAAACAATTAGTTTTTTATTTGAAAGATTTATAAAGCTATAAATACGGCTATATAAAAAAGATTATTCAGTTGCGCTCGAATACACATTCTTTTATACATTTTCGAATTGCGTTCTCAAGAAAGTTACTCTAAATTTCAACTGTGCAAATACAAAAACTTGATTTCTTCACTTATTCATTTAAATAAAAGAAATTGTTAAAAAAAGTCTCACACTCTATCTCTTTTAATCACTTACCTTTCAGTCCTCTTTCCCCTGGAGGTCCTTGCAAACCTTTCGGCCCCGGCGCACCATCCTTGCCATCTTTACCGTTAAGTCCGTCGCGTCCATCCAAGCCAGGCAGTCCATCTTTGCCGGGTATACCATCGGCACCCGCACGCCCAGGTACACCATCCAATCCAGGCTCACCCGGTACACCATCACGTCCGTCGAGGCCAGCTCGCCCAGGTATGCCAATATCACCTTTGGGTCCACGTGGTCCCAGAGGTCCATTCGCTCCATCTACTCCTCTCGGTCCTGGCAGTCCTACATCACCCCGATTACCCTTTGGTCCTGGAATTCCAGGCAGCCCAGGTGGTCCAGTTGTGCCCTTAGGCCCCACCGGCCCTGGTGGACCCTGAGGCGCAGGCGGACAGTAGTCTTGAGTGCCTTTGCAGAAACCAGTAATGATTTTTTCCTAGTGAAAATATTCAAGTAATCTTCTTTAATACCATATGAGATTGATGGCTAAGATATCAATCTGTCTGACATATACGAGTGTGCCTGTTATATGCACAATAATAGCGGCGCGGCATATTGCAAAGTAAAATAAATATTTTCTCATTCTCCTTGACTATGACGCTATCACTTACCGGCACACGACAGTAGGTATTTAGGTAAATCCATTCATCACCTCCCGGCGCTGCGCCCTTCAATCCCGTACGCTTGCGTATTTCTTTATCCTGCTCTTCCAGCACTTTGCGGTGATCCGGGTTGAAAAATTCGATAACGGGATCAGCTATAAAAACAACAAAAAAATCAATAGTATATTCACATTTTTACCAAGAGTTAAGTGCAAAGAAAAAGGTGTAAAACAAAGTGGAAATTTACCTGCAAGAGTGTCAATTTATACAAAAGGAAAAAGTAAGCGGAAGTGCGAATATAAGCTGAGTAAACAGAGGTGCACAAAAAGAAAAAAAATGTACTTAAATAAGTAAATGTACTTGAATTGAGATTGCAGGTCGTAGCTGGCAAATGTAAAAGCGGAAATTAAGAAAGGTCCGGTAATCAAAGGGGAAGAATTGTAAATTTAAATTCAGCTTCAATTTGATGACATGGAATAATTCGGACTGCATATAAATCAGACGGATTACTGAATCAACGATTTCGATATCGGGACGATTAATGACAATTCACAAAGGGAATACAGGCTGTGAAGTGAGTAGGAGTAGGCGGCGATGTGGAAAGGAGTATTCAGGTTTTGTGAATTAAATGTATGAATGAAGCTTTAAAAGTTTCCAATAAAACTCATGTTTATATGGCATAACGCACAGAATATCACAAAGCATGCTACGTAGCACAGACTTAACACATATCTACATAGTGCACTGCTTATAGAACATAATACATTGCATAGCACACTAAACAACACATAGCATACATATATAAGTACACATGCAAAGCACATGCATAGCGCACTGCATAGCACAAACATAAGCGAAGGGTGGATTATGGGAGCCAAGTTTTTTATATTCAGCACGCATATATTTCACATGTATAGTAAGGTTGAGTGAAAATGAGCTTGGATCAGTGGAACCAGTGAAAGCAATGGAGATGCAGGCGACCCCTGCAACCCTTTAACTGATCCTGGAGAGGCTGCACAAACTCATTTACGTCTCAGTGCTCTGGCGCTTTCTTTCTGACGGACGGTAGAAATGTGGTTAATTTGGATGCGAAACCGAAAAGTTACCATTTAGATTCATCAATGAATCCAAGAGATTTTAAGAGTGACCTCACACTAATTTATCCGTCTTACCACCCACTTTTTATCTTTCCTATCCCTATTTTTTCTACTCAAATCTATCCGGGTGTAGTACAGTGGTCTCCTGTCTTGTGGGGGGACAAATCTAATCTAATCTAAGGCATTACATAATAAAATGTAGTTCATTAAGGACAACAAGTTTTCTTTTCTATCAAATAGTTAAAATATCTACCACTAAAAATTAGAGGTAATTTTCCTCCTTACAATTTATAAACACTTATTTGAGAAATGCAATAAGTGAAGAAAAACTTAAAGGCCTTTGCTTGATAAGAAACAATTTCGGACAAAGGGTAGGTGCAGAAGAGATAATCACACTTACTCGCCTCGAATTCCAAAATTAATATTTAAAAGAGACACCATTGCATACATCGAAAGTATAAACAGCTCTATACTACCAACAATGCTAAGTTTTAACTCCACAATAGAAAACATTCACACACATACTATACAAAGCTGCAATAACTACAACCATATTTAAAAACCAACGTCCTATCACAAAACATAATAAAATAAAGGGTGGATAAATTTGAAGGGCCGATGTTGAATGTGAACCACACCTAAACGTGAACGACATCGTTGGACATCTTTCTTTGGGGTTATTTGAAAGAAAAGGTGTACGTCAATAAGCCAGCAACAATTCAAGAGCTAAAGGATGAGACAATTCGGCACATTAAGGGCATAAACCTCAATTATGTCTCAGTGTCATCGAAAATTTGGACCATCGGATGGAGGTATGCCGCCGAGACCGCGGCGGCCATTTGGCCGATATTTTGTTCCATACGTAATTGAGCCATATCAATATTACCATAATAATAATTTCCTAAAAAAATTGTATTTTATTAAAAATCAACCCCGACCCTTGAAACTTAGCCACCCTTTATTATATCTAACCCAAGAAAATGTAAGTGTCAAATTCGAATTGAAAATGCATTCATGGAGCTCCAGAGAAATTTAGAATGACTTACACAATACAAAAATGACAATAGATCGGAAAATGTAATTAAGGGGTAACACCACTGTAGAAATTTCAAAAAATTGATTTTTTTTTTTTTATAAGCTTAAAAAATTCTTTGAACCTTTTAAAATACAGAACAAAAAGTTGTATACGTTACCGAAGTTTATTTCATAAATATTTTAAGCTTTTAACCAAGCGTTAGTGACTGCTACCTAACGACTTCTCCAAATTTCCAAACTTTAAACGCGTTTTTCTCAAAACACGTTTTCTGAAATTGGCACGCAGCATAACTCAAACAATTTTAAATATTTTTAATCAGGTTTTTCACTACGTCTGTATAATAACCTTCTTAAGAGAAGAGCGTAGGGGATTTTCGATAGATTAATTTAAACGATTGTTATAATTACACTGTGGTACAAAAAAAAAAGTTGCAAAAAAACTTTGGATCGGACATGATGAGGGTTGTAGCTTATGAAAAACTGAAAATAATGGTATAGTTGAAATTTCCAATACACCCCCAAAATCTCATTTTATGGCCATAAAACCGTTTTTCAGTAGGTTGATATGAACAATCACTCCTAACTTCGCCAATTTCCATCCGATTTCGAATTTGCTTTTTTAGTTCGAAAGAACAAAAACAAGCCTTTTTGACAGTGTGTTAACATTTTTTCTGAAATGACAACTGACGAGACTGTAGACGGAAGTATTTGGAATTTTTTTATTTTTTCTCTATTTTTTCGACTTTGACATAATTTTTACGATATTATCCGATATTGAGGATTTTTTTTAGTACACTACTGTTATAGTAAATTTAATTTTGCGTCGAATGAGCTATATTTGACTGTAATTGAATTAAAATTAGTAGAGTTGTGCGAGTTTTAAGATTTTTTGTTTTTTTTTTACTTATTTGGAATGTTGGTATAGCTTACGCTAAATGGGAATAAGGACGTGTTTTGATGCGTTATTATAGATACGTAATATTTATTGGAGTATATATGAATACATAAGAGTACACTGTACTGCATACAACAGAACTGGTTAGAACTTACGAAAATATCTGACATATTATAGCACATTTTTTTCAATAGAAATATGGAAAAGCTCCCAAGTGTGCCAAAGTTCACACTGTACATTGATTAACAAAAGAAGTTTGTTATTATAATTTAACCTTATTAAAACGTCAAAGTTTTATTGTTTGTTTCATTGAAATTGAAAAGATATAAATCAAAACGTTGCCAGAAAAGTCAAATTTCTCAATATTCTCCGATGATATGGCATCATCAGCCTTATCATAAACCAGATGATTGTTATTTTTGTAAAACGGACGTAAACGGTCATCATTATAAAACTCGAAAGCACATAAAGTATGCTGATGTTGCAACTGTTAAGAACCCCGTAGTCTTGGACGATATGATTGACTCAACTGCAGGTCATGAACTGAAGGAAGTTCAACTCATTGCTGATGATGATCAAACTGATAACAATAAACCTGATGATGAAGAGTACTTTCCGTCTGGTTCTAAGTTTTCAGAACGAGACATTGTATCAAATTCAGATTTTCAGGATCTTTCTCGTGATTTACATACTTCTATCGGGAAGACAATCTGAAACGCTCGCTTCTCGATTTAAACAATGGAATTTAGTTGATGACGACTTCAGATGAATGATGATGATCGAATTTCTTACAGAGAAGTATTCAAAACTGATGAAGAAATGACAAATGTACCGTACCATACTAAACTCCAAAGGGCCGTTTCCAATGCATTTTTAAGTTTGGAACCAGTGCCGTTGTGTACTGCACCGTACCATACCGTACAGTGCTGCACTGCACAATACTCCAATAAATATTATGCGTTTATAATGACACTTGTTATTATTTTCATGCTTCGAAACGCATACCAAATCTCGTAGTAAAAAAAGAAAAAATCTTAAAACCCACACAACTCTATTAATTTTAATTCAATTACAGTCAAATATAGCTCATTCGACGCAAAATTAAATTTACTATAACAGTAGTGTACTAAAAAAAATCCTCAATATCGGATAATATCGTAAAAATTATGTCAAAGTCGAAAAAATAGAGAAAAAATAAAAAAATTCCAAATACTTCCGTCTACAGTCTCGTCAGTTGTCATTTCAGAAAAAATGTTAACACACTGTCAAAAAGGCTTGTTTTTGTTCTTTCGAACTAAAAAAGCAAATTCGAAATCGGATGGAAATTGGCGAAGTTAGGAGTGATTGTTCATATCAACCTACTGAAAAACGGTTTTATGGCCATAAAATGAGATTTTGGGGGTGTATTGGAAATTTCAACTATACCATTATTTTCAGTTTTTCATAAGCTACAACCCTCACCATGTCCGATCCAAAGTTTTTTTGCAACTTTTTTTTTTGTACCACAGTGTTATTTAAGTGCCGTTTTTTGAGTCCAAAATAGAGTTTTTTCCTTCAAATGCTTGCTAATTCCACAAAAATAAATATTTTTTAAATCCCCTACGTGTTTCTCTAGCTATTCTTATCTAGATTAAGAAAAAAAAATTTTCTTTGTTCCAGATTAAAATTTGCACCCTCTGTGCTGCGTGCCGCGGAGCTCCTTCAAGAGAAACCACATTACAAAAATGTCTCCAATGCCGCCATTTTGTAAAAATTTTCGATCAAACTTTGTAGTTTTGTATTTTAGTATATAAGTAATAACTTCCCAAATCAGAGTGATTGTTTTCCCTTTCCTTCTATACAAAAAAATTCTTTAAAAATCGTGTTTATTTTACGCGTGTACAGTGGTGTTACCCCTTAAACACATAAATGTTTTACATATATAAATAATTAGCGCTGACACCCTTTTCGGGTGTTTGGCCGAGCCCGGTTTTGACCGCTATTTGAAAAGCGTTTCCTTATTTTGGTGTTTCATGGAGATTCGAACCAACGAACTCCGAATTTCAAATCGTAATCATGCAATAGACAGAGTTATGAAAACCAATAGACGAAATTAAGAACGCCCATAAACCAAAACTTCAGGTGTACTCGACCAGACTAGCACGATATACAGTAACCAACCAAAGGAGAACTGATAATAAGCTTTTTATAAGCAACAAAAAAACCTACTTACAAAAAATTAGCATTTCCAGAAGACTTTCAAATAATACCCCAACAAATATCAAATAACAAAATACTGGAAAAACAAATGGTCAATATCTGTTCCACACAACGACACAGCTACATGGATTCATCAGGAACACCGACGAAAGAAGCTACAACCACAACACAATATCGCGCTGACCACAGAAGATCTAACTGACATAATCCATAAAACTTACAATTGGAAATGTACAGGAATAGATAACATTTAAAATTTCTAGTACAAAAAATGCATCTAAACACGCCACCTTCTAGTATTAGTAATTAATAAATTAATAGATTTTGGTTGAACCCTACCGGAATTTCTTACAATAGGCAAAACATACATAAAACCAAATATTGAAATTTCTAACCCTTCCAAAAATTGACCAACAACATGCCTCTCCACACTATATAAAATAATCACCTCCACAACATTCTCGGAAATAGAAAATTATCTAACACAGCACAACGTTCTAGCAAATGAACAAAAAGGATGCGAAAGGAAAGACTGCAAGGAGCAACTGATAATCAATACAAAAATTATGAAATAAGCCAGATTAAAACAACGAAGGACTACTAAAAAACCTTCAACTCCGTGCCACATAGCGTGCTAAGCAAAGTGCTTCAAATGCAAAAAACAGGCAAAATTAATAAACTTTCTACAGAACACAATGAATAAATGGAAAACACAAATAAATCTAATAACATCTACAGAAACAACAGAACAAATTGACATAAAAAAGAAATATCTCAAGATGACTCTTTTGTTTTGTCGCTGTCTTTCCAACACCCTCAGCAATACACCAAATAGATAAAATATATAATATAATATATATTGTATATATATGTAATTGGCGCGTACACCCTTTATGGGTGTTTGGCCGAGCTCCTCCTCCTATTTGTGGTGTGCGTCTTGATGTTGTTCCACAAATGGAGGGACCTACAGTTTCAAGCCGACTCCGAACTGCAGATATTTTTATGAGGAGCTTTTTCATGGCAGAAATACACTCGGAGGTTTACCATTGCCTGCCGAGGGGCGACCGCTATTAGACAAAAATTTTTTTTTTTTCCTTAATTTTGGTGACGTTCTCTCTGTGAATTGCGAATGGTAGTCACGCACCAACCCAGTCGGCTACGGCGGCCGCCAATACAACCCGAAAAAATTACAAAACACATAATAAACCATCTTCTAAATATGGACTACATCAAACTATACAAATCCACACTTAACAGCACTTTGAAAATTACAGAACAAATAACAAGCGATACAAAAATGAGCTTTGGCATCAGTAATTGTAAAGCATATCACACATAGAGAGGATAATGGACTGACGTCCTGGCTGGCACCTCTATTAAACTAACTTTATCTGCAATACGAAAAACGCCCTAACCAGATACTTAGAACACAACTAAATTCGAAAAATCTCTGTTAAGCAATCAACTCGTAGGCCATACATACCTACTCACATACTTCTTCGGAACCAAAACTAATATTGACAACCTGTAAAGAACAACAAGAAGGCAACTTACCAAAATAGAAAATTTATCCACAACTTTTGCCCCCAAAAACTTACAATACCAAAACTAAAAGAAGAAAGAGGATTCACTGATATCCAAAACCTTCACAAGAACCATATCTCAAACTTAACACAGTTTTCCATATCCTCACATCCGATCTACACAAAGCAAGAGTCCTCGCGGATAAATACTACACCCCACTAAACCTATAAAACACTGAATTACAATCGCCTAAACAGTTGAGCAAAAGAAAACTGCTTGGGCACAGAAACAGTTACATGGCAAACACCTACACGCTATGGAACACCTAAACCTTGGCAAAATTAACAGCTATAGCTGGCTTCAGAGAGGAGAGCTTTATCCTGAAACGGAAGGATTTATAATCGCCGTTCAAGATCAAGTAATACTCACCAAATTGGTATGATATTATACAATTGGAACAAAAACATGCAGCACCACCTAAAAAGATCTTCCACCTAATAGACAGGGAAGATGACGGTTACTATTTATTTTTTTTTTTTAATTCAGTAGAAATATTATTAGCATAGGGTATATATTAGGCCGGGTCGATTTGTGGGGAGGCAAAAAAATCGCCCATTGCTCTGTGAAAATCATATTCTAGGGATCAAAATAAGAAACTTTGCCGAAGGAACCATACCTCTAAAACGAATTCTGATGTCCCCAAACTTGGGTCGAACTTTTTAGTTTCTTTTCTCATGTAAAGGCCAAAAATGGTGATATTTTGAAATTATTGTATGGGGAACCCCCCAGGGGAGTGCGGGTCGGTCATACATTTGGACTCGATTGGAGCACTCTAAATGGGTCAAAGTGGGATTTTTCGTTCGACCCAAATTGGGGGGCCTCAGAATTCGTTTTAGAGGTATGGTTCCTTCGGCAAAGTTTCTTATTTTGATCCCTAGAATACGATTTTCACAGAGCAATGAGCGATTTTTAAATCGACCCTAGTATATATATTAGGGAAAAATACTTCGGTAAAAACGAAAATATGCAACTTAGGGAAGAAAAAGAAGAAAATGTACCGCTGGTGTACCGTTCACCAGAGTTTTGTCACCAAGGCTTCCCTAAAGAGGTGTGGCTTAATCCATATTCAGCTATTTAAGACTATTACGACTATAAGACTATTTATTTTCAAAAACGTCCGTCTTTCCTTTCATCCTGTACGACAGTAAAATTTATCCAGGCAAATTTCAAATGCGCGTAAAATCACGGATTTTATATAATATTGCTGCATATATAGTTTTTCATTTCCCCATCAATTTAAATTTGTTAAATACTTTACAGGTTCTAAAGACTAAATAAATACTTTTAAATACTTTTGGTGATTATTTATGATATTAATATGGATATAAAAAAAAGATAAATCCAGCTATTAAAAATGTTGTCTACATTTCAACTTCGTTACTCTTGCTGTTTAATAAAAACGTAAAAAAATTATGAATTTTCCTCCTATGAGGAAGATTAAATACTGTAAAAAAATTGTATTTGGCGAAAATGTAATCCATTGAAACCAAAAATCTAAATTGATAAGAAAATTAAAAACTGAGTATGCAGCATTTTTATATAAGACCTATAGTTCCACGTGCACCTGAAATTTTTTTCGAACTTTTACTTCGCGAAATATACATCTCTAATAATCTAAACCCTGCAGGAAAAGCATCAAAGAAGTAATCATGACATTGCTATGGCACTAAGTAATGTAACTACTTCTACTATAGAATTCACTGAACTATAAAAAACTACGCACCAAAATTAAAAAAAAACAGAATCCGACTAAAATATTCATGAAAATTTGTAGTTAGAAACTTGGAACGTGAACTGTCAGGTTCGAAACGTGAATTATTATAATTTTTGTTACTATATTTTTTATAAAAATATAATTGAAATTAAAAAATATCCTAAACTTGTCAATATGTAGTGTCCTATATGTGTACATATATGTGTATGTTTTTCGATGCTCTTTATTAATCTTTTACGTTCAAAAAAATCTTAAGTGATATCTATAAAAGGTATTATTAAGAATCACCTTTAAATTTCTCATTAACCACACATAAAATATAATCATTTATCGAGTTATATTTTTTTATTAAAAATAAATCTCATTCTTCGAGTGCTGCTATTTTGCTCTGAAATAATGATTATATTTTGCGTTATTTTTTGATTTTTGTGAGAACTGTACTTAGATTTCAATCTAAACTAGCGCTATGCATAAATGATTTCCTCAAAGGAAAATAAAAAGCGTAAAAAAATTGCGATTCTGAGAAAATATTCGTTTCCTTTTCTACAACAAAATCATTTAATTAATTAAATATATGGAAAATAACATTAAATTTTTATTTTACAATAAAATAAAAAGTACTGGCGGCCAGGGCCTACGATTCCGGTCACATAAATAATAACTCACAAAATAATCATTATTTCCGATCGAAGCAAAAATAACAGCTCACAAAGTAATTATTATTTTAGAGCGACAAAATACCACTCGAAAAATTTGTTTTATTTTAAATCAAAAAGATTGGATATATGATAATTTCTTCCAAAAAATAGACTTATGTAGTCACAAAAATATTAATTTTATGGATGCCAAATTTCAAATATTAAATGAGCATTTTTTTTATAGAACTCGTAATGATAACCGTCTCTGCTCTATACTTAAAATTTGATGAGGTTAAATCAGGCAATGCAATCGAGAGCGAGCCAAAATAGTTGATGCATCTAAATGCGCTGCTGACCTTTCCGCCACTGACTGCAACTTATTTTTGGTCAAAAGTTCGTTTGTTTTCACAAAGTTCTGAAAACAGAAGCAAAAACAAAGTATTTGCACTTTCTCCAAATTTATTACTGCACTTTTAAACCTACCAAATATATTGCGATTTATACAAATACATAATTATAAAATTGAGCGAGGAGTATAACTCAGCTTGTGAAATTGCTTTGATTCTGAAAAGTGCGGGTGAGATAAAACTTTTCACTTAAGATGTAAAACTTTATTACACTTTGCAACATTTTCCCGCAGATAACTAATTCACCTCTTTGCCGGCTTTAAGAACTTCCACGAAATAAAGTTTAGAGACAAATGTGTTTAAATTTGATGACTGAACACGGCTATAAATAAAAGCATATATATGTACAAATTTGTAATATTTTATGGTAAAAGATTTGTAGCCCAGACAGGCTGATAAATCTATGCTAAGCAGTTTCAACAAATTATCCCACAGGATTTGTAGGAATGGAACAGAGTATTAAGTAAATGTAATACGCTAAGAGTTTACGATTTTTCAATTGCCTAGGATTTGGCAATCTTCCCCAGACGTTCATAAGTGCACACCAACATATATACAAATATATACATGCATACATTACACATTTAAGCAGGATATGGATACAGCATTTGACAGTACTAGGGAGGCCAATCCCGGTTTCTTTACAGGGTATTCAAATACCCATAAAACAATGCTTGCGCAACAGATCTTATATCGAAAATGGGCAGCGATATCATTTGCTGAGTACTATTAGTTTCATTATTATTAATATTTATTAGCCAATACTAACACTAGTGGAACTAGACACAGTACTACCTTCTAAGGCTTTGCCTGCCCACGATGATGAGACGAAATAACTTACGTTCTTTAGAAGGTTAGACGAAATTCCGATTATTAGATGTTCTTTCTGAGGTTCAAAGGTCAGATATTTCCATAAATTAAAAAATGTATTTATAAAATCTTTTTGAATGCGGAAAATTGAAAGCATCAGAAAAAAAATCCCACCAGTTTGCCTCCCGTACCCGCTATTTACATAAGTAAACAGTGCATCGTTTCCTGAAAAGCTCTAAATTGGATAGGTTTACTAAGAAATGTTGAATATTATAAGTTCATTGATTTCGATGTCAGTAGTGAACAATTCCTAGACGGTGTCTGTTTTTTATGGCATCTTTGAAATTTGTTAAGTAGACAGATATACAGTTTTACACGAGATCAACGCGTTCAAATTATTTACGCTTATTTGGCAAAACTCGTGATTTTTTTCGTGGAAATAATCGTAGGAATGAGTCTGCTTATACAATTCATAAGTTGGTGAAAAAAAATCAAGAGAATAGAAAAAGGACTGACAGATCAAAAAATTAACGTTCTGTTGAAAGTATTGCTAGTGCATAGTGTAGTCAATATCGATATCTCGATCTTACCATTCTCAACAATTAGGCATTCAGGAATCGGCTGTTTGGCTGATTTTACTTTAGGCATTCTCATGGTGGGCATTTAAATGCTGACAATTGATACATAAAGGGTTTTTCAGTAAGAGCGCTTCAACTTTTGAACTTTTTTGAATAAAACACAAGCGGTTTGACTTTTTTAACTAATTTTTTTTTATTATCGAGTTTAAACATATACATTTAAGTATAAAATTCGATTTCTTTTGCATGACCACCGCGTGCACGTTTTACGAAGTCCAATCGTTGAACCCAATTCTCGACCACTCTTTTGCATAAATCGGCCGAAATTCCAGCAATTTCGCGTTCAATATTGGCTCTGAGCTCACAAATCGTCGCCGGCTTGTTATTGTAGACCAATGACTTCACATAACCCCAAAACGGGACGGCTTGTTAAATGGACCGTAAAATGGCCGTAATGCTCTTAAAGTAGCAGCAACAGAACGATTATTTTCATAAAAAATTTACACGATTTGCAATCGTTGCTGTGTGTAGCGTTCCATGATGAAATGTATACTAATGAAGTTTACAAATGACAAGCGAAAAATAAAATATATTGCGTCGTTCGCCCTCCCTATCGGAAAAAAGTTGAAGCGCACCTATTTAACAACCCTATATAACTGTTAGGAACCGTATTTTGAATAAAAATAGTGAAACCTGAAAGAATCTAAATTTCTACATGTTTTATTCTAAAACAACATTTACTGTTAGTAAACTTCAGAGTTTATAAGAAATTTGCCTTGCAACTGATGGTCAGATGAGATTCTCTATTCCAAACAAGAAATTGGGGCATTTGCATTTTAATAATAAGTTATCTGTTGACAAAAAGGTTGCTTCCTATCGTCATTAAATGTCTTAAAGAAGAAATCAGGCGGTGATTAAAAAATTATAAGTTCTAAATTAACACTAGACAACATAAAAATGAGCAGTTTTATCCATAATAATAGTAAAAAGTTATAAGAAAGCAAGACTGAGGCGAAGCTTTAAGCGCTTGAATTTAAATGGCATGTTGATGCGGTCAAGAGAAATTAAAAATTAATATATTTTTAGTAAGATTATTTTGGCATATCGTACAGCATAAAGATATCCATATCTTAAAGAGCCACAGAGAAACCAAAATAATCACTATAGCACCGCTTCACCGATTCAGTAAAATTTCAACGCACAGTTTTGAGGCAGTTCCCCGCTACGTAGCAAAAATTATTAGGAAGTTTAATGCATTTCTTTTGCACATTGGAAAACTAAAAATGGCTCACTTATGTATGCTCAACTCACAACTAGACACTGTTTTAAGGGAGAATTTGATGCAGTTCGTCAGAAGCTCAAACAAAAAGTCTGCAGGTGAGAATAAAAAAATAAAGTAAAGTAAAAATTAGCGAAAAAATCTATGTGGAAAATACGTTGCCGATTAATGTAATAGGCGCACCGAAGTCTAACGGTTTCAAACCTATTTATAACAGTATCAATTGATTTGTACGTAAATATGTTTGTATGCCTTCACAGTACTTTTTGCATATAAGAAAATTGTGTAGACGAAAGAAGTGTGTGTGCTAATATTTTACATGATAAGTTGGCGATGAAATATTTGCCGGCCCGATGATTGCCACGATTCCTCACAAGCAACAACAAGCGGATGGCGCCGTTAACTCCCAAGCAGTGTTTGGAGCAATTTAAGCGAGATCCGAAGATCCGAGATTTTTGCGTCGAATTGTCACTGTTGATGAAACCTGTATTCATCATTACACACCAGAAACTAAGCAACAATCAAAATAATGAATTTCTCCCGGTGAATCTCCTCCAAAGAAGGCTAAGACAATTCCGTCGGCCGGTAAGGTCATGGCGACGATTTGTTGGGATGCGTACGGCTTCATCCTCATTGATTTTTTAGAAAAAAAACGATCTCTGGACAATACTGCAGTGAGTTATTCAAGCGCTTTCAAAAAAAAATTGCAGGAGTCAAGGCCGCATTTGGTGTAAAACAAGGTGCTCTTTCGCCACGATAACGCACCAGCACATTCATCCGGAGTTGTCGCAGCCAAACTGCATGAATTGCATTATTAATTACTGCCGCACCCCTCGTATTCACGCATCTGGCTCCCTGCGACTTTTTCTTGTTCCCTAACATGAAGAAATGGCTCGCGGGAAAAAAAATTAGTTCAAACGAGGAAGGCATCGCCGAGAGACAGGCGTATTTTGGGGAGTTCGACAAACCCTATTTTTTTGGAGGAGTTAAAAAATAGCCGGAGCGTTGGGAGAAGTGTACTTACGGGGTTTCAACCTCGTAAGTGTATGGATTTAACTTACTGTAAGGAAAATAGTGCTTAAAAAAATGCTGTAGTAATTTTTTGCGCGTAAGAATTCTCAATTTTACGATTCTAAAGTAAATTTGATTGTTTAATGTAATTAGGTATACATTTATAAAAGCTGAGTCCTGAATACCAAAAATTACTTATTATAAAACTTTGCTTGCATAAAAGACATAAATGCTTACATAAATAGTCAGCTACTACTACAATTGCTAGAGGAAAATGGTGGAAAACATAATAAAGTGCACACTAAGCCCAGAAGCTAGCAGGAAAACCCCGAAATGAATGCGGTTTGGCAAGCGCAAATTCTGTATCCGTTTGTGACCTCTTGTGCTCTCAAAACAATACTCTTTGGACGTTGCCACAATAGATTGAAGGATAAAGCTGCTCGGAGGGTAGCGTTTTCAAATTAAGTAAACGTATAAAATTTGCCAGGATCGATCCTACTAATGTCAGCTAGCAAGTGACAAAATATTCTTTGGTCAGACGAAATCAAAGTGAACTTATTTAACCCAGGCAGCGACAGCCTTTATTTGCAAAGAACACCCAACATTGAATTTCTCTCTCAACACACTATATAGGATAGGGATGTTTCTCATAAGGTACCTATATTTCGCATTGAAGGTTAGATTAGGTTAAATAGCTCCCGTTGCGAGGGACCCACTTGGACAAAAAATTTCAAATTTGTCCGTTGTAATACCATACAGAGGGAAGTGAAAGGAAAAAGAGAGGGAGAGGAACCAGAAGCTTGAATGACAACCAACAGTAGCGATTTACGTTTGTGTCAACCGTTTCAAGCTACTGATGAATTTCATCTGATGTGTGATATTTAAAACCGCAATATTCGCCGGTGTAACGAAAAAGTGAGAGCCCAGGGTACAATGTATGTTTAACAATCATCATTATTTTGAGTGAAACCAGGTTGCCTACACATCGATGTGGATAAAATAACGGTGGCGAAGTTTTATACAAGCAACCACAATGATCACCCTTTAATCTGACAGAAACTTAGAGCGGGATTTTAAAATGCCTCTTAGAAGCAAAAATCCATCTAATTGAGGTACCAGTAAAGGACACATGTGTATTCCTGTTAGTAAATGGCAGAAATTAGTAGACTCGACGCTCAGTCGTTCCTCTGCAGTTATTAAATGCAAATTAAAATAATGGACACTCTACAAAGTTAAGTAAATACATACTTCTGCCTCTTTTTTCGAGTCACAGCCAAAAAAATGTGAATGAATTTTTAATTGTAATTTTTTTACTTTATATTTTGAACTTAAGATATTTCATTAACTCATTTATGTAGGAGTGACAGACGGACGTAAGACAAGGAGAAGCGGACTCACATTTTAACACTTTAACGTAACCAAATGCAATACAGCGAACTGACGAACACAGGAGTATAAGAAGCGAAGTATGACATAGTCTAAGAGTCAGTCGGTAAATTGGCATCAACCAGTAAAGACACTCGCTCGTACATATAATTATATTTGCATAAAATTACTCCTCTTGTAAAAACTTGTTACTTTTCTTATCAACGATTTGCTACGTTTCTTTGCTACAATTATTATATGTATAATAGTATCCAAAATACATATTGTTACTTTAAGAAGAAAAGTCTTACAATGAATTCCTTTTGAAATTTTTAATTAAAAGAAAAAATCAAAAATGCGAGGTTTTCAGATTTTTTTAATTTAAATGATGTTGATAGTACAATTTATATGAACATCTCTACTCAGCGCGACTTAGCGGACCCAACAACAATACTGCAAAAATACTAAAAAATACGCAAATGTTTCATCAAAATCGGTTCAGTGATTTCGAGTCCAATGAGAAACACAAAAACTTGCAAGAAACATCTTCTGTATAACTGTAACTTTTGGCGTAACAACTCATTGCTTTTAATAGGTTTTGCTTTGTTCTGATCACAAAAGAATATAGCACTTTACTGAACCTTTAATAAGATGATTATTCAAGCCACGGATATATAATAATGATTAAATATTTCAACAAAAACAAAACAAGCAACTTAGTGCCTAACAGAAAAAACGCTAAGTCGACTTAAAATGATTTAGCAAAAGCACACAGATATATAGATTGAAAAGTAGAGGCAGTGCTAAGGTTAATTAGTTTACAGTTCCCAAAGGATGGCATGAACGGAATTAATTATCAGTATTTAAAGTCAGTAATCAATCAGAGTAATTTTGAAACCTATAACTGAAAAAGCAATTAAAGAAAAATTAAGAAGAACATACACCTTACTCGCTTTGGAATCAAATATCAAATTAAAATTGCGCATTCCAAAAACCAAAACTGCTTTGCAAATTGCGTTGAAACAACGGCGGCACCCACACACCGCACTCAATAATCGGCAAAAGCATACCACAGAAACAGCTTGGAAAGGCAAATAAGCAGAAATGGTTAACGTGCATATGTTTGTACTTGTATATGACAGCGGCATTTTCAATTCCATTAACTTTGATTTCAAACAATTTACTTAACAATTTCAACGCGTAAAATTGCACACGTGCACATATAAACACATACGCATAATCTCAAATCTGATGTTGTAACAATTTCAATATTACATTCAATAGTCGCAACATTTATTTAAAGTAGTCAGCATACGCACATTTATATCTCAATAGCGATTTCCCAGTAACACATTTTTACGTATGTATTTGTATGTTTCCCTTATATGTATGTATCTGTATGTTTTGTGTCACTTTATCTCCATGTTTTTGCATTATCATCAGTGGTTGATTTCATGAAATATACAGTCATTCCTATGTAAGTCAACCCACACACGCACAACCTTTCACACCTACTCTATGCGTAGAAATTCACTCGGGCGTATACGTAACTTACAAAACAATTTACATTTAATTTTATATGCTTAAATTCCTCTTCTACGGGTTGACGAAATGTGCGTAGGACCTACAAACATCATTTTATTTAGATTATATTGTGTTTCAGCGTAAGTAAATCTAAAAGTTGCGGTCACATTTTTGTGTGGAATTTTTGGTATTAGATTTATCTGTAACCAAAAAATATCTGTGTTTGTGGTAGATTTGTGAAAATTTTGCTGATTACGTTGCATAGCATGAAACTATTTTTGTTAGAGTTTGAAGTTTGACCTAGAATTTATTCAAATTAATGTTATGTGGGTAAATTATTCTACTACATCGTACGAACAATTATTTTTTTTGGTATCCAGCATAAACTTCATATGCACGTGAATTAAAGATTTTAAATAGTATTGCTATATATTCAGTTTGTAACTCTCCTATCAATATAATTTTTTAAATAGCTTAAAATTTTTACAAGGGAAAACGTTAGCATTGTATTTGCCTTATTTAATAGGAGAAAAGTTCAACTATTTTTTTAAGAACAAAGTTAAGGTGTGCATTACACTTTTTCTTCTTAATTGGCGCGATAACCGCTTACGCGATTTTGGCCGAGGTTATCAAAGCGCGCCAGTCGTTTCTATCTCGTGCTAACCAATTGGGCACACCAAGTGAAGCTAAGTCCTTCTCCACCTGATCTTTCCAACGCAGAGGAGGCCTTCCTCTTCCTCTGCTACCACCAGCTGGTACCGCACCGTTGAACTTTGCGACTGTGGGACCAAAAATTCTCTCCTTGCCTACCCTGGCGTTGAAGTCGCCAAGCATGATTTTTATGTCGTGGCGGGGGCAGCACTCATAGGAACGCTCCAAGCGCTAATAAAAGTGATTCTCTTCCGTCGGGGCGTGGGCGCAAATTAGCGAGTTGTTAAAAAAATCGCGCTTTGATGCGGATTATTACGAGACGCTCGTCCACCGGAGTGAACGACAGTACTTGGCGACGAAGTCTTTCTCCCACAACAAATCCGACACCGAATTTGCACTCTTTTACATGGCAGCTGTAGTAGACGTCGCAAGGTCCTATGGTTTTCTTGCCTTGCCCCGTCCATCGCATCTCTTGGATGGCAGTGATGGCAGCCTTTACTCTCCCGAGGACATCGACCAGCCGGGCAGAGGCACCTTCCCCATTAAGGGACCGGACATTCCAGGTGCATGCCCTCAAATCACATCCTTTATCTCCGAACCCAGCGCACAACCAGCTATCCTGAATGCTTCGCCTTCTCACGTTAGCTCACTCCCGACCGGGTGTTCGGAAGCTACCCAGCGGATACGTGGGACGTCGTGAGCTGCTTGAACCGTATGCAGAAGAATCGTCCTGAACACTCCCAAGTGAATGGCGATCAATAACTTTCCCCCGTTCCGTGGACTTCTACGCATGAAACTATCCTCCATGTATTACACTTACGCTGACATAATTAAGTCACTTTACCTTTTTACAATATTCGCTACATTTTTTATACGACGTTTTCTTCGCTTATTTTTTATAAAAATAAAGTTCTTTATGTAATTTTTTATATAACAAAAACATCATACATCAAAATCCAAAACTTTTAACAAAAAATTTAACATGAGAAAATACAACTCAAACTTAAATTTCTGTTTAAGGTTTACCTAAATCAATTTAAACTTTTTAATGAGAATGTTTAGAGAAATTCTTTTTTCAGCGCAGTATTATAGCCCATTAAATTATAAAAATATGAACATATCGTGTTGATTTGTTTTGGTTTTTTGCTAACTCTGATTTTAGTTTGTTTGCTTTCGTTACACGGAGAGAACACCCAGCACTTTCAGCACAAACAAATTTAAAAAATGAGCGCAATGTGTGCTCTTTGTCGTACTCTTTTTTTCGTAAAAATTCGAATTAAAAAGTTTGAGATTTTCAGAAAAATTGGTTGATTTTTTTTATTTTACAAAAGTTTGAAAGTTGGATTAATATGGTTTTAGTAGGAGAATGCCCTTATTTTACATAATATATATGTATATGTAGTCGCCCTCTATAATTGTATGCCGCTACGAACACGTAATGTCTAAGGGAAAGAAAGCTGCGCCGTTTTTTGTGTAGAACAAGTTTTGTATTACGCGCGCACCCTTAGCCGAACTCCTCCTCCTGTTTGGTATGTGCGTATTGATATTTTTCAAGAAACGAAGGGACTTATAGTTTTATGCTGCTTTCGAAGACTAAATGCTTGTTATGAGCAGCTTTTTCATGCTAGAAATGCACTCGGGGATGTGTCATTGTCTGCTGAGAGGTGACCACTTTTAGAAAAAATTGTTTCTATAATTTTGGTGTTTGTGCTTCCAGTGGGTTTTTGAGGTGTCTACCATTTCGGTGTTTCATGCACGAGGTTTCATACCCAGCCACTACCGAATGGTAGTCACGCACCAAACCATTCAACAACGGCGACTATATACATAGGTGGACACAATTCCCCAACGGTATCTTTGCATTTATACCGATACTACATTAACTTTTACGTGTTTTATACGAACATGTTGTAGCTCTATTTTTGCTACTCTAAAGACTCTTACTTTGCCTGGCATTTCCTTTGTTATTTTGTTCTTCCTTTCAGCGATTGTGTAGAGCTTTTGACATTGCATTTCTTGTTGTTGCAGAAGAAATTTAATAGAAGTGAAATTGCTGCGACCGAAAACAATGCTGCCGCTATTGGAAAAATTTTGCTACAGGCTGTTATTTTTATTGGTGTTTCTTTGCGTTTGCTTATTTTTCAATTGTCTGCTGTTCGGGTTTTAGTTGTTTAGGCATAATCGCCAATTGCAGTATGCCGTCTTTGATTTAAAAAAAATTGTATTTTGTAATTGTAACCAAATCAAATAAGTACAGTTCTTTACTACTAAAAAATTTTTATGAAAAATTAAAAAAAGATAACGAAGCTCAAAAAAAATGTAAAAGAAAATTATAAAAATGTATAATGTACTTAAAAAAATACACCTATAACAAAGTAAATCAAGTATTTTTTCCTTACAGTGATCGGTTGATTAATTTTATCTATAATGCAAGATTCATAATATATAATTTGTCTACAAAAAACACACAAAAAAAGCATTTAAAAAAAGTCCACAGAACAAACAAATTGCATTATAAAAATTTTATTTAGCTTAAAAATGGCAGCACTTTTTATGATAGAGTGGCATATTAAACAATTTGCATGACAATCTTAAAGCTTTATGCTAAGCTCACTTATCACAGAAGAAAATATATCAAACGAAGACGCAAGAAAAAGTAGTACTGAATTTTATTGTAAGCCACACATACATACTGGTGGAAAAATTTGAAACCACAGCGCGCATGTTACGTTTATCGAAAGGATCCTTCCTCGTTTTTAGCAAAAAGTTTGGATCACAAAGTTGCAATCATCAGACGGATTCGTCACTCGAGCCTCGTCCCTGCTCTTTGAGAATAAAATACCACGCACAAAAAAACAACTTCTGCGAATAACGGGATCAAATTTGTATATCCCTGCATTCCCCCGCTAAAGAAATGACGCGCCCGAAAAAATCACCAGTACGGAGGGATATACCACATAGCCGCAAAACGTGAACACGCTGCTTACGAAGTCATTCTGTGTAAGATTGCTACCAGAGGGAAGCAGTGAAACGAATTATTCGAAGATGGAAAAGAGAGTTCGAAATACGTGACTAAAAAAAGCTTCAAATGGTTCTCAATAAAAAAAAATGTCTAAAAATTCTAAAACGCAAACAATTCAACGTCTGACCAAAGGTTTTGAGATCAAGTGGATTGCTGGTGAAAATAAAGAAAACGCACAAGTAACTGATATCTAAAGCATGTTTGAATTATGGTGAACTTATGAAGACGTTGGCGGTGGTGAAATTGCAGACTAGCAAGCCATGAACTTTGCAGTAAGAAATATGTAATGCGATCTCAGTAAATAAGTCATGCCATTATAAGATTGATACAAAAGTCCAGTTTTGAAAGTATACGATGCAGTACTTGCTAGTGAAAGCAGAACATGGCATCCTAAACTTGAGTTCACTTGATATTTCTAGTTGGGTTCATAAATCCTCTTTAGTATCTCGCAACACGTGGAATATACTCTGAAAGTTTGCAGCTCACTAAAGCTACGCTGTATAAACCTTTGCCCTGTCATACATATTTACAGGGGTTACTACATACCCTTTCAAAAGAAGAGGAAGAATGTCCTAGAGAACCATATTAGGACTTATACTAGGTTTGAAACGTTCCAAAGCATTTTTGGGATATTACAACTGATTACGGCTTAACGATTTCAAGGGCAACCTTGCAGAACAATTTAAGAATTGTCACGGGAGTTTTCAGAAAACTTTAAAAACTGGGAAAGCTGTAAGTTTTGCACAGTAGAGAGCAAAATTGCAAGACCCATTCTTGAACACGCCCTGCGCCCATACAAAAATGCAAAGTAATACTGGGTAATCATCTAATAATGGACGTCACATAGAAGTCCAAGGATTTAGAGTTCATACAAAAGTTCCGCACAGAGGTTGAATTAAAAAACATTTGCGCAATCCTGGAAGGAGGCACATCATATCTTTGGGTTAGTACTCTATTCCCAACATAATAATAATAATAAAACAGGCCAAGCCACAGCGAGGCATGTCCCAGTGCAGCTAGTAAATAAATAAATAATAAATAAAAAATAAATTCTGATTGCTCTACTCTTTAATAGGTGTCATTTTCAATACTTTTCAGCCAACCTGTATGAGGTGCGTGAACATATGAAAAGTATGTGCACTGCATAATAAAAGATTATTGCCTTCGGCGAGCAACGGTTAACGGACAAATCATTTGCACAAACAAAAAATTAAATGCATTGGAGACAATTTAATTTGGTCGCTGCTACTGTCGCCACCACAGAAATTGTTTCAACGTCACAGTGCTGCACACAAGTCAACGAAAGCACAAAAAAGTTAGCTGTTGGTCATTTGCAAATATCAGCCACAAGGGATGTGACTATAATAAATAATAAATATGAAAAAAGTAATAGCCAAGTGACTCGTTATAGCAGCCGAAGCGCAATTGCTACCTCTGGTTGCATGATTATTAATAAAGAGTGTAATAATTTTTCTAGTGCGCGGCAAAAATAAAAAAAGCAAACCAACAAAGATAATAAAAATTTATAAACAGCACGAATACTACAGGTAAATAAGCATAGCCGTGAAAGTGTAGAAGCAAATGCAACTGAAGTAAGAGAGAAGAAAATAAATAAACATTTTTCATTTGCATTGTACGCCATTACCAATGCCTTCGTTACCCCTGGGTATTCGCACTATCCAAATACTTTCTGCATTTTATCACATTTATCTCCACAACCACACCCCCTTTGCATTTCGTTCCACTCACTTACCATGCATTGACGCCGGCGAGGAGGCAATATCACGACGCAGCCTTTTTGCTACATGGCTCACGCTACTCTGCTCAGCCACAGCTGCCTCATTATACGCCAGCGTTGGCGCATCTGCAACGTGCCTCGCATGTCCAACATATTTACGTTCGTTTTTCACCACCGTTCCATCATTTGCTGCCATCACTGGAATTCCCGCCGCTTCAGCCGCCGTCGCTCGAATTGTGCTGCAAGATGAAAGAAAAAATATATTATGCATATCCGAGTATGTACGAGTATGTACGAGCATATTATATAAATAAAGGAGAAAACGACAAAAATTGCAAAAATAAAACTTTCCCGCTAGCGTTTTCGAAGGAAGCACAAATTTTTATTATTATTATGGAGTAGAACAAGAACAAAAACTAGCCCAAAGAGAGCTGTCGGGACGGTAAAATTGTAATATTGCTGATGAATTCGACGATGAACAAATAGCAGTAATGAAATCGTTGAAAGTTCAGCTAAAGTAGAAGTGAATTTTTAGCGTTTGCTCATAAAATTTTGATGAGCATTCGGTTATTTGTGTTTAGTTGAAAGCAGCTGTGCTAATTGCTCATTTTATGCAATTCCCAACAGCGAGCGCACTATTTGGCTATTTTTCCTCACGCTTATTAGCGCACGTGTGCAACTCTCAAGCAACTTATGAAGTGAGATAGCAAATGCTATGAAAACATATGGAACACTGCTTGCAGGCTATAATCAACAATACAGAAACAAGAGTGCGTCCATCAGAGAGCGTATGACGTCACTCTAGTCTAGTTGTGCAGTGCTGCTAAACCTTTGCTCTTCGCAATCAATTTAGTGCATTTGTATCCCCAAAAACGATCATTTTGAAGTTTGCTGTTAGTTTCTTTTTTCAATTTGAAGCTGCCAAAACTGTTTGCGATTGTGGAAGAATATTTCATCTTTTTCTCTCAGCGCTTCGTAACATTTAAAACCTTTTTATAAATTTTAAAAAGCCTTTGAATTTACAGAATACGAATTAAAGCCATAGAGGTGTATTCATGGTAAACCATGACGACCTTTCTGAAAAATGACTACCTTATTTTGTTACATAACCTCTTAACGTAAGTTTTAAATGCATTAATAGATGTTTAAAACTCTGTTATTACAATACAGTCATAATCATTACACATTTATTTAAAAAAAACCCACACAGTAAAACAATTTGACACGCATACAAAGTTCTATAAATAATTAAATAACCAACTTTTTTTCTTGAAATTAGCATTTCACTGTTTTTTTTTATATCCAAAACTAGGCAACACATCCTTTGTGAGAGAGATATTTGGCTGCCGGAAGGAGAAGAAGAAGAAAAAGACAAAGTAATGTCACACTGAAATAAAGCAGGTCACAGACGAGGATCGTTTCGCATTAAAATTTATTTGTTTTTCACACTTTCCATATTAGCGTTTTTTCTACTCTTTATATTTTCTAATAAAATTTGATTTTAATTTCACATTTTTGTCCTTATATTTATCGCTCTTATTTTTCTAATGATGGCTGGTTTTTGAACAAATCTAATATATAAGTTCCTCAATAATGTTCTGCTTAATACTGCCATCTTTCCGCTCACGTGTACACTTCGAAAATTCTCTTGAAATATAGAAAATTAGGTGATATTGCCAAATTCGCTGAGAGCAATGTAAGGGTACCTAGATAGGCGCCAGCTTATTATTCTCTCTCTCGTGAGCTATAACCATGCTCAAGGCATTGCGCTACTTTCTCTCAAGAGAATTCAGAAAAAATGTACGAGGTGAGGCCAATATCAGACGGTCGACCGGATCGGAGCGAATTTTAAAGAATAGCTCATTTGCTAACATAACCGGGGTCATTACAACCTTTTTTTTAAGTAAATTGTGTTGGTGATATATAAAAAAAATAGTTACAGTATTTTCTAATGTTGCTTCGTTGTCGTCCGAACAAACAGCTGATTGGACGATTTCAACTCGCTCAATTTCGTTTTTCACTATAGCTGAAGACCTCATCCTGGCCACTACTCGGTTCTCAGTAAATTTGGTAGAATCAGGTGTTCAGTGTATAATAAAATCAGACAATGTCACTAGATGACGCTTGCCGCAATTTTCACAAATTTGGTATGTTTATTTCAGAGTAATGACTACTCGCATGATAAAACTATTTCACTCTGTGTGTAATCAAACAGAACAAGAAAGGATAGTCATTCGAAAAAATCTGAACCATCTGTGACATTGAATAAGTTTTCGCTATTATTACACTGCACAGCACTCGCCTGGATCTTGGACCAAGCCCAGAAAGTAAGTTTTTAATTAAAAAATTAATATCCCCGTTTGTCGAAGTTAGCCTCATGCCCTCGAAAAACTGACTTATGACTTTAAATGATTAGTTTGGTCTAATACCCAGAAAAAATTTCCCACATAGTGTTATTATGATTTTTATTTCAAAACTACATTTTCATGGAGGTCATCTATTTTCAAAGTACAGTCTTTTTTCCAATTTTGGACACTTTTTTATCCATTTTTATCAAATTTTTGTATTTTGATTCTTTGTATTTTGTATTTTTGCAATGTTTTACATTCGTTACTTTGAAAAATAGTTATATTTAATTTTTTTTATTTTTCGGTAAATTTTCTTCCCACCAACTGACGGAATGCAGCTCCGTAATTTACGACCCAAAATTAAGTTTAGTTGTCTCGGCATTTTAGGCGCTATAAAAAGCATAGATGCTAAAAGTGAAACCCAAAACATCAGCACAAATCCTGTTCCCCTCCCTTTTTCAGTCTATATGGAAGTTGGAAACACTGTCAGATGACTGGATACAGGGGATACCTATGAGAGTCCAAAACAAAGGAGCCCCAACTGAATGGGACAATTGGAGCGGTGTCACGCTACTTTGTGTAGCTTTTAAAGTCCAATGCAAAGTAATTTAAAATCGCATACCAGGGAAATCATGTATGGACCAAATAGCTGTTATCCGAATCATTGCAGAGCAAATAAATGAATTGCAGGAGCCCCTTCATGTGGTCTTTGTGGACGTCGAGAAGCGACGGGGAATCTCTAGCATTATTTAAGCCCAATACTTGAAATTCAAATGCCGAGTGCTACACGACGGTGCTTTCTCCGTGCCTATTGAACGTATGGCTGGCGTCAAACAAGGGTGTAAAGTATCCCCTCTTATATTTTTAACAGTCAACGACATTCTAAACAATGCTCTCGATACCAGCTCAGGCAGAGAAGTTCTCTGGAATCCTATCAGTATAGAGCATTTAGACGACCTTGACTACGCCGATGACATCGCACTCTAAGCTCCCAAGACAAAAGCGTTGGACTACGAAACAATGTCGGGTTAAAAATTTATGGGAAACAATTTTTGACATATGGTACATAGCTTACTTCCGTCGTTCATTGGCCTTCATCTCCCTCAATTTCCTTTCCGTGCATGAAACACCAGAGCGACGAAAAAGTTTTTCTAATAGCGGTCGCCCCTCGGCAGGCAATTCAAACCTCTGAGTGTATTTCTGCCATGAGAAAGCTTCTCATAAAAAATATCTGCCGTTCGGAGTCGGCTTGAAAACGAAGGTCCCTCCTTTTGTTAAACAACATCAAGACGCACGCCACAAATAGGAGAATAAGCTCGGCGAAACACCCATAAAGGGTACATGTGCCAATTAAATATACCTACATACATATATGTAGAACATATAATTTTTTTTTAACTCTAATTAAAAGTTCAAAATTTTTATAAAAATGTCTTCCCTTTAATTTGCACAAATTTTCACTTCGGTTTATATGGGTTTTGTAGGAGAATGGACCATGTTTTCATAAAAGAAATTATCAAAATTAAATAAGAAACAAATAAATTGTTCCAACTTTTCAATTAGTCTTAATAAAAGAGATTTTGCAGTCTAAAAGAACTCAGAATCCGAAGTCAAAATGGAAGCAGTCAAAAATATTGTAATGAATGAGTTCTTGCTTAGTGTATCCAATAAGACGTGTTATTCCCGTAAAAGATCAATGGTTTCGTTGATTGTGTGGCACGTAGTACCGTCTTGTTGAAAATAAACGTTGTACAGATCAATACCATCCAATTCCGGCCATAAAAAATCGTTAACCATCTCTCGATAGCGCAATCCATTCACCGTAAGTGTTGCTCCAGCTTCATTTTCGAAAAAGTAAAGTCCAATGACTCCGCCGGACCACAAACTGCACCAAACAGTCAGACATCCTCAACGTGGCTTTAGAGGCTTTTCAACAATATCTTTTGGATTTTCTGAGTCCCAGATCCGACAATTTTGCTTATTGATGAAGCCACCGAGATGGAAATGGGCCTCATCACTCAAGATGATTTTTCGATAGAATTCCGGATCATTTTCATGCATTTCAACGACCCAATCAGCAAAGACAAGATTTTGTTAATTATCGGCCGGCTTGAGTTCTTGTGTTAACTGGACTTTATAAGCCTTAAGACCCAAATCTTTATGCAAAATACGGTGTAATTACGTTTGTGGAAAGCCTAATTCCAAAGAACGACGAGGAATGGACAAACCTGGGTTTTCTTCAACACTTTCGGCTACAACAGCAATATTTTCCGCTGTTCTTCAGCGACGTGCATATTCTTCGCATCACTAACTTATCCCAACACCTCGAATTTTTTCACCAATTTCTGTATTGCCGTCCGACAAGGTGCTTCACTATGATCCAAAAAAATTCGAGTTTTACGAACCGTCTCTACCAAATTTTCACCATTTTTATAGTCAATTTTATTCATTTCAATGCGTTGGTTAAGCGTGTGCCGTTCCATTTTTATTAATGACATAGCTTCTACTTGTCAAATATCCAAAATGGCAGCTTCAAAAGTGACACCTACCGAAATAGCGGACTATTCAAAATAACACCTATTATTGGAAAACCCTTTATTATCAACCTTGCCCGACTGAAACTTTATTACTTGGTATTTTAATTTTATAAAAATAAAATACAAATAAAAAACTACCAACTAACGGTTAGCGAATAAACGACCCAGGTGTAATACCACTATTAATTCCATTAAAGCTTTTTGAAATTTCATCCACTTCAAACTAAAAGTTTCGAGCTTGTAAAAAGCCAATATGCCTGAAGGCTCTTGGTGCATAGCAGATTAGTGTTAGTTGTGTGCATCATGCGAAACATTTCTGTATAAGAATACCGATATACTAGCATAAGTACTAAAATAATAAAAATAAAACAAGTTCATGAATCAAACATGAAGTTTTATTTTCGTGTGCGGATTGACGTAATCATGTTAGCCACCTCGGTAACGGAGTGGTGCATGCTGCACCCTTCGGCTATGTGACGCATTTCTATCAGCTCAACAATAAAATCCCTAGGGCCACCAACAAGCAATAATTTTTGATTTTACTTGGGCTATAAAAAACAAGAAACAAAAAACAAAATACGAAGAATTCCTGCCAATTTTTCTCAAAATAGTAGTACTCGACTACTATCAGTAATATTATGGTGTACTATCGGTGTTTGCTGTCCTTTGCATGCTACAAGTTCAAGGATAATTCGTTCTCGCACAGGACCTTGAACTCACACACCAACTGGTATAAGCGCACATCGATTCACGCGCACGCCACACACTGGAACACAGATTCGCGAAAATTGGCATGAATGTGTCTAGCGCAAACGTGCATATCGACGCTGCTGTTGATGACGCTGAGCAAATTTTTGGCAACAGCATTAGCTTATTTGCATTTAATTGACTATTTAAGCCACCAAAATATTTCTGAATTAATTAAGTGGATTTCTAAAATGCTCTTTTCGATTTTTTTTTTTGGATTGCCGATATGGTAATTGCATGCCAGGAAAATTCGAAAAGATGAGAGAAGAGTTCCAAGGTTGTAGCTTAAATCGATTATTTTCTTTATCAGAACAGAAGAGAGGTAATTTGGCCTTTAATATAAAAAAAAACAACATCTGTGGACATGAGTGCAGAGAAACCCGCCTCCTCTAGCAGCTTCATCTCGATTTTAATGAAATCTCCACACCATGCGACAGTAAAAGTTATTTCAATTTCGTATGTGCGTCAGCTAAGTTTCATTTTATATGGTAATGCTGCATGCTTAGTTTTTCATTTTCTCATTAATTTAATTTTTGAGAGGACTTAAAAGTTTCAAAGGACTAAATTTGCAAAAATTTGTTTTAAATATTTAGTATACCCACTCTATGACAATAATATAGGTATAAAAGGAAGTAGAATACATCCTGCTAATAAGAAAGTAGTTGGTGAAATATATATAGCCTAAGTCGAGGTATTTGCAAGCTTACAAAGTTATGAGCTTTGGCCTGTCTTGTAGACTATGTCGGCGGAAAGGCAGAAATAAGTGACAGACAAATTGGCCGTATGGGGTTAGCCAGCCCTCAGACTGCTTCAAAATGGTTACACGATGTTGATAATTTGGAATGGGTCAGTAAATAAAAAGGATGCTTGTACTTGGACCAAGGATAAGATACTCTAGAACCCTGGAAAATAGATGTCCATATTTAAGACTGAAATCAAAGTAATAGAAAGACGGGCGGGGTCCAATATAAGGCTCAACTGGCAGAACCGAAACATAGCAATCTTATCAATTAGACAAGCTGCCCTCAGGTCCAATCGGGTAAACTTTAAACTAACACTAACCAAGTCTGAATTTACGGAGACTGACCACATCATCTGCCTTCAGAGGCGCAAACAATACCGGACTTAGCTAGACATTTATTTGTGTGAAATCTTCACATTATGTAGAGTAAAGAATCATACTCTAAAGGCGGATACACCGATCGTGCTCGGTGCTTTTACACACAATTTGTCGCTTTTAATTTTTTCGGAGCGTAACCAAAATGTGCTGAGGACTCTTTATTCGGGTCAATTTGATTTTGGTTTGATGATTGGGTGAGGTTAGGTTATGGTGGTAGTCGGTCCATACAACCAACTGACTTAGACCTTACAGATCCGTTATGATACCACTGTGCGACACGGAAGCCTTGAAGCGCAGAAGATTGATCTAATCCCCACACCAGACAGTTCTGTAAGAGAATTGAAAAAGTGTTTACCTAGTCAACCTGCTGTGATTTTAGCTAAGTCTGGACAACTGCAAAGGAAGTGCTCAACTGTTTCTTCCTCATCTGTATAGTTTCTAATATTCATGGGAAAAAATTCGTAGTCGGAAAAAATGCCTGCCAAATAGGCCATGACTGGTGACACAAGCCACGACCTCCGAGATATCATCCCTTGAGAGACTAAGCAATTCCTTTGTTTTTTTTTCTTGTTTATTTGCGCTCATAGTAGCCTAGCTGCTATACACGTATCGTCATTTCTCCATGACCCATTGGCCTCTTAGATAATGTTGTTTTTTATTATTAGTTTGCTCGTGGCCGTAAGTATCCCAATAATACTTTTGTTACTGAGCAGTTGTAGAGCAGTACCTTTCCTGACTAGCTTATCGGCTTTGCAGTTTTCCTCAATATCCCTGTGCATCGGAATCCAAATAAGGCTGACCTTGAATACAACGCTAATATCATTTAGGGCTGCCCGGCATTCCTGTGCAACCTTTAATCTTAGTATAGCCGCATTCTTTGATTTAATGGCCGCCTGGCTATTCGAGAATATATTTATGGTCGTTTTTGTTACGGCATGCGTATTTAAATATGTAGCCACTTCTTGAATAGCTAGAGCCTCTGCCTGATAGACGCTGCAGTAGTCTGGTAGTCGAACGGATAGTTCCAGTCCTAATTCCTTCAAAAATACTCCATAGCCAACCCTATCGTCTAGCTTGGAACCATCCGTATAAAAATGTATGGCCTTGTTGTCTGCCACGAAGATGAGTCAAGGAATAGAATAGTTTATTTCTTGTTTGTGACTGTTCAGAGGTGTGTACATGCGTGGCCAAGCCCCCGCTCTTTCCCTAGCGCCATACTTTTGAGTCTAAGCGCCGAGGCGGCGTACACGTGTTTCTCCACAAGATTTAGTGCAGGCAAATTGATTAGCACTTCCAGCGCTTGGGGTAGTCCTTAAAGCACCAGAGATGAATAGAAAAGCTATTCTTTAGTCCTTACTTATGATTTTAGCGTAACTCGCCTTTTGAGCAGATGGCCGTCATATAAGTATTCCATATACTAAGGTTGGCCTAATTACCCAATTACTCATATCGGAGATTAGAACTGCCATCATCTCTTTTTCTATGCATTTAGTAGCAGTTTACATGTATCAAAATCAAAATTCCGTATGTCGGCAAAACTGTCGACTTTTTAAGAAAATAAATTGTGCCAAGTTGAATAGTGAACCCTACTTCAGCACTTTCTAAGACTAAACAAACAGTATGAGAAGAGATAAAATGTTGTTTATACTTGAGCATCACCTCGTGCTGATGCACAAATGCAAAAAAGTCATGAGCTTTTGACACAGCTGTAAATTTAAGAGGAGGAGGTGCGCGTAGAGCGTATTTCTGCCACTGCCTCGCTATACCTAAAACACAACAAGATTATCTTAACCCTTTCGGTCCGAACGGGACTTATATGTCCCGGCAATGTTTGAAGATACCTACAATTTTGATGGGTCAAAAGACTTTTATTTCACCCATTGCAACTATTAAACATATAAAATAATTTGTATTTCCGCTAGCGGCTTTCCGCACCGAAAGGGTTAAGGGGGAACGCCACTGTGAAAATTGAAAAAAATCGATTTTCTTTTTTTTGCATAAATTGTTAGTATAACTACTCAAGAAAATGTGGTCAAAATTTTAAAGCGAAATTCGCTTTATTCCCGATTCTATGTGCACTGAAGTGAGCGCCCGTCGGTTCGGCCCCATAGCGCTTACGATACGATGCTTTATTTCAAACGCGTTTTTCTCGAAACAACTTTTTTTGACACGGTGGCAACGATTTCTCGAAGACTAACCGATTTTAATTTTCTTTTTTTCAAAATTTTTGGTTATCGCATTGGCTATCGTTGTACGTAGCCGATTTTCAAAATTTTGAAAATAACTATTTTTTTGGGCCTGTTGAAAATCAAAAACATGGTGAAAAACACACATCGAGTTTCAAATCACCACCATTTTGTCAAAAAAAAAAAAAACGGCTACGTACAAGGATAGCCACTAATGTGTAGATTAATAAAATTTTTCGTTTTTTAATTTCAGATGATTATACATTGCTGTATCGCTGCCACTAGATGACGTCATGTTTTTTTTTAACTAGTTACGTTTCTTCTCTTCTTCTTCTTAATTGGCGCGATAACCGCTTACGCGATTTTGGCCGAGTTTAACAAAGTGCGCCAGTCGTTTATTTCTCGTGCTAACCGGCGCCAATTGGACACACCAAGTTAAGCCAAATCCTTCTCCACCTGATCTTTCCAACGCAGAGGAGGCCTTCCTCTTTCTTTGCTACCACCAGCTGGTACCGCATCGAATACTTTCAAAGCCGGAGCGTTTTTATCCATGCGGACGACATGGCCCAGCCAACGTAGCCGCTGGATCTTTATTCACTAGTTACGTTTACTTACATAAATTTGCCAATTTTCAATATTTTTTAATAAAAATTTACATCAACATAGTTTGATACATATATAATAAATTTTCTTCTGTCAGATCCTCGAATAATCATTCCTACTTACTAAAAAAAATTCCCAAAAATCGAATATTTTTTGACCCCCCACAGTGGCGTTCCCCCTTACAAAAAAAGAAATGTCTCTAAAGATCTTACGCATTTGGATTAAATGGGCATTTAGAATTCTCAACGATACACTAAGGGTTAGCTGGCCTAAACGGTTCTCTATGTACCCTGCACAGTGCGGTAGCTACAATAATCTTACCTAATATTTTCTGTATTCGTACGATTTCAGTACGTGCAAATTTATAAATATCTTAATTCCTTTAAGCACAAGGTACAAGTAACAATGATAAATAGGACTTATTTTAAACCAAATTTAACCGGCAATTTGAATTTATGTTATGCCCTTACTTTATCCATAATCGATTCTCCTTCTTCTACCCACAAAGTTGAAAACTCTCTAATAGGCGTTTACATCCTCCGAAAGCGAGCAATGACACGCCACCTGCTAGTAATCAAATTACATCCAAATTGCTTCTGCAAACTACAAACACCACCAAGACATGAGCTACGTCACTGCCACTTGCATAAAACTGTAAGACTACCTTATTTTCCGACACCTCACCTCTCTACGGGGATTGTTGAATTTTGCAAAGGCAATTAATCATCGCCTGCAGAGTGAACTCACCAGATCAATTGTGTGTCTTCAGCCAGTTAGTGGTTATAGTACACTTACCGTTGTTGGTAGCTGTGGATTGGCTCAGCTCCACCAAACACTTCATTGTGCTCTCGCGTTACTTGTTGTTGCTTTTGTTGATTATGTTGACCCTCTTGCTGCTGCAGTACTTGCGCCACAATTCCACGCAATAACTGCTCTGATGCGAGCAATTCACGTTGAAATTTTTCCCGAAACTCAGAATTCGCGTATGCCGGCGTCACAGTTATTGGCACACTGCTTTTGATGCTTTCGCTGTTTGTGTTGATGGAGTGCACGTGCGAGTAGAAGAGCACCGAAAGGGTGGCTAAAGCAAGAGCGAGCGTGCCAAGGCACATATAGACTGCGTACAATGAGGTGGGCGGCGTCGGAGCTTGTGTTGGCGGAGGTAAAGGCATTGGCGGGATAAGCGAAGGTGTGCCTGTAGGCGAGGTCATCGCTGTTGAAGTGAGCAAACCTTTATGTATACAATCGCAGTCACAGTGGCAGCCGCTATGCGCCGAGACTTTTGATTGCGAATGTTGTTGTTCACTTTGCTGCCAACTACTGCTATTTGAAAGCGCGTGCTGGCAATTTTTACATTTCGCCGTCGATTGCAATTTTGCTGCCGTCAGCTTTGTTGCTATTTTAGTCGCTTTCACAGCGCCCGTTATTGTCGTACTGTCATTGGCATTTTCCAGCAACATATCATCAATTAGATTGGCCGTCGAACTGGCGGTCGAGCTTGCCAGCCACGCGGATACATCAATTGGTAGAGTTGTTGTTGCCGCTGCTGTTGCATCCGCTTGTGGCGCTACTATCACTTCCGTTTCCGCTTGTGTTTCGCCTATCGGCATTATATCAGGTATGCATATTGCCTCGGTCTTCTCTCCAGCAGCTGCACGCTGCCTTTTGTTCTCCTTTTTGTGTCTTTTGGCTGCCTGCCCATTCATTTGATTTATTGCCAAAAACATTTTCGCGAACAGAATTCGTTTTCCAACTTCGCTACAAATCCTTCACTGTTTTACTGCTTGCAATGCTTTTTAGTTTTATTTTTGTTTTGCTTGTTTGTGATTGTTGCGATGGCTGCCTCCGTGCAGCTCTGCGACACTCAAAGTCAGTCTCGTTTTTTTCCGCTTGTGCCAAGCGCTCGGTGAAAGGACGTTGCAACTATAAATAAACTAAAAGTTAGTCAAAATTTTATTTCGACAAAAAAACAAAAAGACGAAAAACAAAATAAAATTTTATTTAAAACATTTTTATTGGCAAGCAGTCAGTTGAATGTTAAAAACGTAGGTGGTGCAGACTAAGTTCATAAATTATTGGTGACGGTAAAATAATCTAAAAAGATATATATATACATAATATATAAATTGTTTGCAGCGGCTGGCACTTCAACCTACCCTAAAGACAATTTTTCATGTAATTTCAGTCTGTTAGTCTTGACTCAACTTTTATAAATTAGCTCGATGGTATAACATTAGTGCATGACTACCGTGCCCGTGGAGGATAGTTCCATGTGTAGAAGTCCACGCAAGTGAGGAAAGTTACTGACCGCCATTCACTTGGGAGTGGCCAGGACGATTCTTCTGCATATGGTTCAAGCAGCTCAGAACGAAGGCGAAGCATTCCAGGATAGCTGGTTGTGCACTGGGTTTGGGACCCACCACTTAAAAATCCCCCCCAATGAAAAGAAGTACAAAGCCTCGGATGAGAACTACCATCGAGTGTATTTCTTTTACAAAAAGAAAATTGTCATAAAAAACCATCTGCCGTTCAGAGGCGGCGTAAAAATGTGAGTTACACAAGAAGGCATTTTTATTAAAATATATATTTAATTAATTTAATTTTATACTATATATATTTAAAAATATGTTTCGTAGCTATTTAACGTTGTTACAAATTTTTATTTTAAGGATTTTTTTATAAAACGAACATCCGTTAAGTCGGAGCTTAGAGCTCTCAAATCGCGCAAGGTCGTAACTTAACTAAACTCTACAGACTTTTAAGATGTTTGTAATAAATATGTTTTGGCAAATAACTTACACAGTTTTCCATATAAAAGCTTAATAACTTTAGGTTATGCAAATTAAGACTAGGTTAACCGAGTTTACAAACATGTGGCGAGTAATACTTCGTTGTAATGCCTCCATGCTGGAGATTTTCATAGGTGTAGCCAAGATCAGAGTTTACTGGCTCTCAGCGATTTTGAAGAAATCAGCTGCTAAGCTGACGTCACCGATATCATGCCAGCGGTTTGTTTACGAAAAAACTGAGATTGTGTTGGTAATATACGAAAAAAATCAACGCAACCCACACAGGTTTTACTTCGTTGTCATCTGAACAACGACTGATTGGGCGAGTGTGTGAATACGTATGAAATGAGCGCGCAAAATTTCACTATCGAATACCCGGTTACATAGCAGGAGAAATTACTCGCTCAATTTCGTTTTTCTCCATAGCAAAAGGCCAAACCTGGTAATCTATCATCCTTGATGCCAAGGAAAAAAAAGAAAAGAACAAAGTAGAGGAGAGAGAAAAGAGAGAAGACATAGGAGAAAGGTGAGAGATGAGACACAAGTGGTGAGAAATGGAATGTGAGAAAAGAGAGGAGGGGAAATATGTTGACTGCCGATAAAAGCCACAATTTAGAAAATAAAAAATTAGACAAGATTAATGTACTATACAATATAAGTTTGCGCCTTCCCAAGAGCAAAGAAAAAAAGAAGAATTGTATAATTCCTAATTAAAACAAGGATTGGATTGGTTGAATTGAAATTGATACCCCGCCATTCTTGAACAACTACCAAATTGACGTCGAAGGATCTTGGCACCTTACTGGAGTGAGAGATGGAGTAACTTCTCGTTTTTCATTAAATCATTTAAAAAAATAACGAGTTATTAAAGAAAAATATTTTTTTCTAAGTTCAAAGTTTCTTTTTGAGCTCAAATCCGACTACTATACCATTGAACCTTCAGATAAAGATAACTATAGAACAAACAAGGCATTTCTGGAATAACAGACTAAGAAAATTTATGAATATAGACAGCAATCTCATTTACCTACCTCCCTCCCACCAAATTTGCAAAGAATAAAAACTAAAACTGCGGAAAAAATTACAACTTAGACTTAGACTTCTTTCAAATTTAAGGCGCTGTTTAAAAAAATTATTATATGTAAACATCCGACATTTGTCACTATTTTCTCCCATCTTTTGGGTAATCTACGAATTCCTCAACGGAAAAGTGAAAATTTTGATCAGCGAGAGCATGTCCAATCGATCGAAAGCAATGATAGTTAGGAGGAGCAACTTCTGGAAAATATGGCGGATGAGGTAAGATCTTCAATTTAAAATTGTTTATGCTAATTTCTAATCATCCTTTTTACAATATGAGGATGAGCCTCATTTTATTGTCCTGTGTCTTTCCTCTGTCTCTTTTAATAGCGCGGCTATTTTTGGTACTTGACACCAGTTCTCTTTGATGCTTTCGCTCGGTTTTAATAACTCACCAAACACAGTGCCTTACCCTGAGAGGCGTGTACATTCGGTTTGACTGCGAACGTGGAAGCATGTCCGGATTGTCCTTATGGCTTTCTTATATTCAAATTATAATAACGGTCCCAGATGCTTTCCATTTCAATTCAACCGGGCTATTTGGGTCATGTTCTCCGATTTCGATGTAACTCAAATATGTTGCTCTCTGGTCAAAATAATGACACACGTATTTTTTTGTTCGCCCGAAAAAATTTTTTTTCAAGAGTTATCGGCAGTTTTGTCTTTCAGCTCAAAATCGATTTTTTTTAATTATATAAGAAATTTTTTTTTTAAATGCCCATAACTTAGTCAAAAATGAACCGATTTTAATAATTCTGGGCTCAAAATGATCGTCATTACTTACGCGAGCGACTTAATGCAGAAACAATTGCAAAAAAGTAGTTGAAAATTTTTTATTTAGCAATTTTGAGCCGAAGAACAAAATTGCCGATAAATCTTAAAAAAAAATTTTTTCGAGCGAACAAAAAAATACGTGTCTCATTATTTTGACCAGAGAGCAACATATTTGAGTTACATCGAAATCGGAGAACATGACCCAAATAGCCCGGTTGAATTGAAATGGAAAGCATCCCCATTAATTGTCGCCAGTTACAATGCAAACCGTTTCAGTTTTTATCGCTACAGCAACTGTTCATAAGCAAAGAATCGACTCTCAACCTCTCTCGGCTTCAATAATGGTACATATTGCCATTGTTTCTGAGTAATTTCCATGGTTTTGAAGCATTTTGAAATGGATTATTGAGTCACTCCCAATAACTCAGATAAGTGTTTATTGCGCTTAGCACTACTCTTAATCAAGTAGTGCTACAATTCTTAATTTTCGAATAAATTCTGTCTTACATAGCAATGCCGGCATTCGACATCAAAATCACCGCTCTTGAAGTGATCTCTACGCGTTCTTTTTATATTACCCTCAGCATCACTAAAAGTTTTTAAAAGCATCTGACGAGCCTTAGCCGCAGATATCTTCAAAATTTCCCCCCATCTCTGTCATCATCTATTGGAAAGTCTGATCTGTCGAGATCTTGGCACGAAACCTGACAGCTTTGGCCGAGAATAATTTTTTTAAAAAACACAAATTAACTAATGTGGTTTTGATGTAATGTTGACAGATATCTGAGCCTTCTCTAAAAATGTTAGATCTATCGAAAAGTCTGAACTGTCACACAAGATCTTAGTATTAAAATACTTCTACGAACGAAAACTTCTCGCTGTTTTCGATGGCATCCTTATCAGCTCTTCATTGGCATATATTCCTAAATGAAGTTAGCTGTATGTACAAGTTGATCATATTCGTATATGTATTGGTATTCGTAGGCCATTTTGGCATTTCAAACCCCACCATCAGGTAACCTCCGCCATCTATATGAGTAGTAACAAATAAAACAATGTGGAATTAATTTCAAAACTCCACACACCGTTTACAGCTGGCAACTTTTCCAAAATGAAATTCAAGGCAAAGTAAAAAATCCACTGAATGGCAGTAACTACGTTCTCAACTGGCCAGATACAACGACAACAACATAGAACAGCCAACTAGCTGTCACATGCATGGAAAGTGGAAAAGAGGCAGCAATACAGATTTGCTGCATGAATTCAATGAAAATATGTGCATATTACATTTTACATATGTTGCCAAAAAATACAGCAATTAATTGTGAAATACGTGACACGCTGCACAAAGGTTACAGTAACAGCAATGCTGGAATGACAATAACGGGCAGTGATTTTTGATGGTATCGCAGCCAAAGACTTGGTGATGTGACAGGTGCGCATAGTTTATTTATTTTTCTACTTTATTATTATATTACATTGTTTTTTGTTAAGTGGTATTTTGCTTTTCATATTTTAAGAGAAAAATAAACGCGATGTCTCGTTCCAAGCCACATCAAATGGGAAAACTTCAACTTATATATGTATGTCAATGAGCACCAGCCACCAGAAACCATCAGTTTTGGATGACCGTTGGAAGTAGTTTTTTATTATATCAAATACTCAAATTTAAAGGAATAAAACAAATAATTTTATATAAAATAAAAGTACTTTTTATCAGCGATTTGTACCTAGGCTGGAGAGCTGCGTTAGGCTATCCCCAAAAGGCACACTAAGAAACCTCAATCGCCTAGCCGCCCATTCCCCTTTAACAGTAGTCAAGGAGAAGATACCGATTTCTGAAGCGGGGACAACTGAAACTGGTTTTCTCGACCCCTCCTGGCAAGCTCAACGGCAATTTCATTCCCCTCTATATTCCTTTGCCCTGGAACACAGATAAAAGAAATGTTTTCTGCACATTCGAGACGTTTGATCTCCTCCTTACAGGAATTGGTCAAAGAAAATCTGCAACATGGCGCGACAGAGCTTTGACCGCAGCTTGACTATCGGAAAAGATATTTATGTCTGCCTCCCAACATCAATTCCTACGCATTTTGCATGCCTGCAGAATCGCGACGACCTCTGCTAAAAAACACTACGCTTAAATGAGACTGAAATATCGGATGAATTAGAGCAAAAACCCCTTTCCAACTCCAGATTCCATCTTGGATCCGTCGCTAAGAACAGAGGTACCTATGTCCGTGCGGACCCTCCCCTCCTTCAAATCCAGCCTGCTTGGAAAGATTGTCCTAGCACAACCCTCAAAATCCAGTTTGCGGATGGAGAGATTTGTACGAAGTACCGAGAAGGAAGTAGAAATCTGTATCAAAATGCTAACATATCCTGCAGGAGATTCCCTCCAGGGGCCAACCTCCTTCAAGCTAATAGGGCTATGAGCTGCAACGGATTGAACTTGAGTGCAAAATAAGTGCAAAATTACGTTAAGAGCGACAGTGAGGCGTGTTCTACACGCCCCAATGCACAATTACTAAGAATTTTACTCACTTTTTACGAACTGTTATCGTTAACTTTCTTAATATAAATTTAATTATTATTGTTTAAGTTGAAGTTATTGTTTTTTCGTGCTCATTTTTTTAATTTTAATTTTTATGTGATTTTTTTTAATTTAACCCTTAGTTTTGTATTATTTTATCTTAAGCTAAATTTAAAAAAAAAATTCAATTATCGACAGTTTTATTGTACTTTTTATTTCTCTTTTGCCAAATTAAACAATTTCTTTTTAATTTTTTATTTTGTTTGTTGTTTATTCATATTTTATCTTTCTCAAACTAAACTAAAAAAAATTCCAATTATCCAACATTTGTAAGACTGTTTCTTTTTCGCAGTTAATTTTTTTGTTCTTTTTGTCTTTCTTATGCTAAATTAGAAAAAATGGTTTTAGAGTCCCTTTTTGTAGTTAAGTGAATTCAAAAATAAACAAGACTGGCGACACAAAAATATTGTTGATGGCGCCATCTTTTTAATGAGTTAGCGCGTTGGAAGTTACATCGCAAGCTGGCTTCCAGTGAAAGCTTGGTGAAATTCGATTCAGTATGTTTGTGTCATAGGTACAAAAATAAGTTTCGAACAAAGAGTTAATATCAAATTGTGCTTTAAAATCGGTGAAACGTCTACAGAAATATTTGAATTGATGAAAAACATTTATGGCGATGATTGTCTATCTCGTGCCATCGTTTCAGAGATGGTTGTGAGGACATAAAGGACAATGAACATACGGGGAACCCAAAATCAGTAATCACCAAAAACTCCATCGAAATTGTTGGCAAATTTATCAAACATGAACCGAAATCATCGTTCAAATTCATGGAATCAGAGTTGAAGATCTCCAAAACATCGATTTATCGCATTTTTACTGATCATTTGAGCTTACAAAAGGTCTGTGCACGTTTCATTCCGCACAAGTTAACTGAGGACCAAAAATTGCTTTGAATTCAACATTCGAAAGACCTCATTAAAGAGGCGAGAAAGACGAAAACTTCTTTTACAACATTGTAACTGGTGATGAAACGTGATGTTTCCAACATAAACCTGAAACTAAGCATCAAAGTGCCGAATGGAAGGCCCCAGTCGCGCCACCACTCAAAAAATCGCGTTTAGAGAAGTCAAAAATCAAGTCGATGCTCATTTGTTTTCACAATTTCAACAGAATTGTCTACAAGGAGTTCGTACCTACGGGCATAACCGTCAATGCAATTTTCTATCTTGGCGTTTTGGAGCGTTTGTTGCATCGCATTTGTCGAATTCGCCCTGAATACCGCGAAGGAGGAAGCTGGCGCTTATTACATGATAATGCACCATCTCATCGATCCGCTCTTTTGACTGGTTTTTTTACAAGAAATCGCAATTTAACCATCAATCACTCACCGTCTTCGCCTGTTATGGCTCCCTGTGACTTCCACCTATTCGGAAAATTGCATTTGGCCATGAAGCCCAAAAGGGATGTATTGACAATAAGAAGGGCATTTCGGTCAATGACATGAAATACTCTTTCGAAAACCATTAAGGTCTCGCAAAACCGTGTATCGAGGCCAGAATGGGACGATTTTGAATAAATAAACTCGAAGTTACCAGAACAAAGCGCATGTGGTTTTTTTTTGGCTCAGTCTTGTTTATTTTGGACTTCACCTTGTACTACCTTTCCTAAGCTAAATTAAGACGCATTGCAACTTATTTCATTCTTTTTAAGACCACTTCAATAAGTTTTTACTTTTCAGCCAAAATTGTTATCTTTTTGAGAAGGGCATTATTATTATTTTTTTTTTCTATTTCTTAAGTTGAATTTAAAGAAAAATGCTCTCTGTTTTAAAATAGCTGATATGTTTTGTCGTTAATTTTAAAATTTTTTTGGTTTTCTTCTCTTTTTTTAGCAGACTTTACAAGAAAATTTTTCCGAAACCTTTTTAATTAATCATCTTTTTTGAGGTCGAAATAGCTTCTATTGTCGTTAATTTTTCATTCCTATTATTATTGTTATTATCATCGAAAATGCTGTATTTTTAGTTTTTTGTTTTTATTTTTTAATAATGTTATCTCTTTTAGACTTAATTTAAAAAAGCTGACTTTAACACCTCTTTAACTAGTTATCTTTTTTAAATCGAAATAGGCTTTTTCTAACGTAATTTTTTGTTTTCTAATTATTTTTAAATGCTAAAAAATATCAATCAAATAAATTTTTCTTACCGTTTATCGCTCATTTAATTTTCAGTTTAATATCAAACTTCAAACTTCGGCATAAGCAATTAATTCGTATAAGTTTTAATGTGAACAATCATTCATATATACATATGTATGTACATATGTATGTAGAGCCATGCAGAAAGATAAATAGCAATCCTTTTTTCACTTTCGTATTGCATTTCGCCATCCGTAAACTAATTCCCACTAACGTTTTATCACCACTTGCGTTTACAATGTTCCGGTAAGCCAGCGAGGCACTACCAGCAGATACCGCTAAATACCTATTCGAAATCTTCCTCAAAAAAACCCGTCGCCCCCTCCCCACACATTTTCATCTGTCGGAATATATCCAAGTAGTGTCAGTGTTGGATTCCAAAAACTCACGGCAGCTCATTGCACCTGCCGCCACTAAGAATAACCCAACCCAGATTCCCAACGCCAATGATTACTATGCCACCAATGCCAATGGCAACGTTGTCCGCAGCAGCTTTTGCATCGTTATCGCCGCTTGCATCCTGTTGGTAATGAAGCCAAACAGTGTTGAAATGCGAACGCTAAGGTACGATAAAATAAAAATAAAACCCGGATGAGCACATACGCTGAACGGAAAGGTAGGAAAAAGCGAAAGGGAAAACAAAAAACGGATGGCAAAGATTTAAGGACGTGCCTTCAAATAAAAATAAAATCTCAGCTTTTTATGAGGTTTCGCGAATTCCCTTTCAGTTTGCTTAAACCACCAGAATTTGCGTGCCATGCCTGCTGATGGTATTTCGCATCGACGTCAATCCTTTGGCACCGTGATCCACTCAAACGCAGCCAAGCGCACACGCGCTAGCATCACCTGTTTTCCACCTCCTCACCAAAGCCACATAAAATCTTTTGCGATTTTCCGAAAGACTCACATCTCTCAATTGGTGTGAATATGCGTGGAACAAGCAGCATGGGTGATAGCCTAACGCCACTTTGCACTCTGCACTTCGCACCCCGTACTTCCGCAAGCTTTCAGTTTATAGTCAACAGATGAAACCTTGTGGAGCTACCATCACGCGAATGGGGTCGAAGGACGACAGGCCAAGTGTTAGCAGGTAAATCGATGCCAATGCAAACGTGATCAACTGTAAATGGAGTGTTCAGATGTGCATTTGTGGTGTGATAGCACATTTTATTATTGCAATCGTTAGCAGTACTGAGATTCGCATTTTACCCCTTTTTTGGCTTTTCCTTGGCGCGCAGTGTAGGGCCACATTTACTTGACTGGAAATACATTACACAGCAAATGACCTGAGAAGACAGGTTTTGCGAACATTAATGGGTTTGTTAAAGAGGAAGTTGGCAGTAAGCTTTCAATTTTTTTTTTTTTTCAAAAGATGTTATAGTTATGTTGTTAAAAGAATAACGATTACTTTCAAAAGTGATGAAAAATAACATAATGCAGCAGCCATTTCGGACTCGGGACGGAAGGACAAGATGCATATCGTAAAACCTCCAAGGCTTTTTGCATTAAATTATTATTTGAATGGTGATGAACATAAAGTAAAATAAGCTGCACATCTGATTGAAATACTTACTTTTGGTGGGCGTCTTAATGTTGTACTATAAATGGAGAGACCTACATTTTCCTTCAATGACAGAAATACATTCAAAGGTTTATCATTACCTACTTAGGGGCGACCACTTTGGTTTTGAACCAAATGATGGTCACACACACACTGACTCGCTAACAGCTGTAGCTAACTCAAACGCATATGAAGAATGTTACTAACGAGGATTATTTTTATGAAATAGTTTAACCCTTAGCGCCCTAACGTTTTGGTGCTAAATAAAAAATGGACTTGGGAGGTTGCTACAGCGTTGGCATCTTCTAAAATATTGTTACTCGAAAAACTGCACTAGAGATTTTGTCAAAAAAATGTATTCAAGGACTTTTGGTAATGAAGCAATATCCTGGGTTTTCGAATTTATTTAATAATGATTGCACTTCCAACCAGGCAAGCGCAATTTCAAAAATGCGTTAACTGATATTGCAAGAATGTCATGTGTCATACAGCTCACGACAAATGATGGCACAACAATAATTTGACTATTTTTGACTATTTTTCTCACTTTACTTAATATTCATTCTTTTTGTATAAAAATAAAGCTCATTGTCTACAAAAACCATATAAATCCAGTTTCAAAATTTATACAAAATTTGGAAAAACTCTATTAACTTTTCATCAGCATTCCATGGCTTTTAATATGAATTTTTAGAAAGATTTCTGGTATGAAGTTTTATTATTAAGTTTTAGTATCATCAAGCGCAAGTTAGTAATTGCCAAAAAATGCCGCTAGTTTTGTATAATATTTTTCCTTGCCGATGTTGCATATTCTCTCCATATAAAAAGAAGTATCGAATTGCTGGGTCCACCGACGTACAGTCCTGACAGTCCATAAATCCAGTTTCAAAATTTATACAAAATTTGGAAAAACTCTATTATCTTTTCATCAGCATTCCATGGCTTTTAATAGGAATTTTTAGAAAGATTTCTGGTATTAAGTTTTAGTATCATAAAGCGCAAGTTAGTAATTGCCAAAAAATGCCGCTAGTTTTGTATAATATTTTTCCTTGCCGGTGTTGCATATTCTCTCCATATAAAACTAAGTATCGAATTGCTGGGTCAACCGACGTACAGTCCTGATTGGGCAATTGAAGAAGATTTAAAGGGTTGCGAAGCCCGAAAGAAGCCGAAGGTTTTAGAAAAAATCGGAAAAAGCATTTCGAATGGGCTCTACGATACGAATATTTCACGGAGGAAGATTGGTCGAATGAGGTTTGAGTTTTGGTGAATCGAACTTCGAGAGAAGCTTAAATTACGTCATTACATTACATTTTAAAATGTCAACAACCATAGTTTCTTATCCTAGTACAACTTCGGGGATATAAAACAAATCTTATAAACGCTTTTTTTTTTCTTTTCCTAAAGGTATTTGAAACACCTGGTGTGACGTTCGTAAGGCGAATACCATCCATATTGCGTGATACCTACTGTTAAGCATGGAGGAGGCAGCATCATGATTTGGGGCTGTATGGCTGCAGATGGTGCCCCAAAATGTTCATTTTCGAGGGTCGCTTGATCAGTCAAAAGTACAAATATGCGTTAGAAACTGTAATTCTGCCTTCACTAATGCGCATTTTCGGCGAATCTACAAGGTGAAGTCCAAAATAAATACAAATGTTTTTGATGGCGCCATCTTTTTAATCAGTTAGCGCGTTAGAAGTTACATCACAAGCTGGCTTCCAGTGAAAGCTTGGTGACATTCGGTTCAGTGGAAGCGAAGTTATTGCGTCGAAAGTGTCAATATTTTTGTGTCATAGGTAAAAAAATTAGTTTCGAACAAAGAGTTAATATCAAATTTTGTTTTTAAATTGGTAAAACGTTTACCGAAATATTTGAATTGATGAAAAACGTTTATGGCGATGATTTTCTATCTCGTGCCAGAGTTTATGAGTGGTTTACACGTTTCAGAGATGGTTGCGAGGACATAAATGACGATAAACATACGGGCCACTCAAATTACGTAATCAAATTAAGTAATCAGCGAAAACTCCATCGAAATTGTTGGCACATTTCTCAAACATGAACCGAAATCCTCGTTCAAATTCATGGAATCGGAATTGAATATTTCCAAAACATCGATTTATCGCATTTTTACTGATCATTTGAGCTTACGAAAGGTCTGTGCACGTTTCATTCCGCACAAGTTAATTGAGGACCAAAAATTGCTTAGAATTCAACATTCGAAAGACCTCATTAAAAAGGCGAGAAAAGACGAAAACTTCTTTTACAACATTGTAACTGCTGATGAAACGTGGTGTTTCCAACATAAACCTGAAACCAAGCGTCAAAGTGCCTAATGGAAGGCCCCAGTCGCGCCACCACTCAAAAAATCGCGTTTAGAGAAATCAAAAATCAAGTCGATGCTCATTTGTTTTCACAATTTCAAGAGAATTGTCCACAAAGAGTTCGTACCTACGAGCATAACCGTCAATGCAATTTTTTATCTTTGCGTTTTGGAGGGTGTGTTGCATCGCATTTGTCGAATTCGCCCTGAATACCGCGAAGGAGGAAGCTGGCGCTCATTGCATCATAATGCACCATCTCATCGATCCGCTCTTTTGACTGATTTTTTGACTAGAAATCGCAATTTAACCATCAATCACTCACCGTATTCGCCTGATATGGCTCCCTGTGACTTCCACCTATTCGGAAAATTGCATTTGGCATAGAGGCCCAAAAGGCTTGTACGGACAACCTGAATGACCTTTCGGTCAATGACCTGAAATACTCCGTCTCTCTGTCGCAAAACAGTGTATCGAGGCCAGATGGGACTATTTTAAGTAAATAAACTCGAAGTTATTAGAACAAAGCTCCTGTCGTTTCTAATTTAGATTAGTCGTGTTTATTTTAGAGCTTATAGATAGAGTTCAATTCCAACACAATAATTCTCTTTGTCACAAATCAGCGACTACGATGCGTTGGTTTAGAGACCATACCATTGTTTTGTTAGATTGACCAGCGGCTCAGTCTCCTGATCTAAACCTCATATAGCACATGTGGGCTACTTTAAAACGTAAAATAAAGGAACACAGAATGGTCCGATATTATGTAAAACTGTTTTAATTCACGAGTGGAGTGGATAAGCCGAATATGCAAAGCTTGTACGCAGCATGCCCCAGAGGATTGCTGCTGGTATCAAAGCAAAGGGTGGAGCTAAATATAATGTTAACGTTTTTATCACTAATTCCTTTTATTTGAACTAATTTATTAATAAAATATCAATATTTTCCTTTTTAAAATAAAAAAAATAGTAATTAATGAGTGCCTAATACTTTTGGCCAAGGATGTATACTTCACTTCGTGGAAAATATTTGGAAAAAAGCCAATATAATAAAATCAAATATTTACTTTTACTTATCTGCGTCAAAACTTAAGTAGCTATCCTCGAGTGCATAAGCGCATTTCTTTTTAAAATAAAAACGCGTTCCATTTAATTGAAATTTCAAAGCAAAACTTCACAATGGACATTTTTTACAAATATTTGCGGAATTGTATTCAAACTTATTTAGATTCCATTTTATTAATTATTTCTCTTATCCTGCCTTAGTGAAAACAGTGAATACTCACTGCACCAACTTCCGAAAAAATCCCCTGGAAGGTATCATTTGGCCAAATCTAATGGTTTAATTAAGGTAAACAAAGTGAAAATTTCTTTCATTTACGTTCATTTATGTACATACGTAAGTAGGTGTGTATGTATAATGTGTTTTGTACACTCAAGTATAACCGTAGAAAAGTAAAATATGCTAATAAAACAAATGCTAACAAATTTTGACTACAGCGGTTTGGTTAGTTACGCCAAACTGGCAGCTGATTGCCTGCCAACCATCCACAGCCATAATTCATCATTTTCATTTTCCGCCATTCGCCAACAGCAACTAAGAAAAGCGCTAAGTTGTGCATAACAATGCGGTTTGCCAAAGTTTCATTATTATGATTTTTGGTTTAAAACATTTATCCACTTCCCACGAAACTCTTATTAACTTACCCTGCCCCGCTGGATGCTCACCAATTTATATAAGTATATATATATATAAGTATATCAGAGTGTCTAACCTACAAATTTTATGGTTTTCCACGGGATTTTTTTATATAATATTAAAGCTTATACTAAAATATTTCGGAAAAATATTAAGATTTATGTAAGCTGCAGCGATTTAAAAATGCATTTCTCCAAAAAGTTAGTTTTTTTTACTATAATAATAGAAAAAATAACCTTAATAATGCAAACATTTAAGATTAAATAGTCTGCATAAAACTACTTTAAACTTTCACAGACAAGATGAAAGTAATGAGATTAATAATGTTACCTTCTCACCCCTTCATTTCTTGCTCGTACACGCCCATAAAACCGTAACTCGATTTTTAAAGTTATTTTCAAATCGGTTCAGCTCCCGTAAATCTTAGTATTTTCCGTAATATTTTGCCGGAGGTTTTAAAAATAAAATTAAAAAAATATAAAAAATGTATAATTCCGATAGGAAGACAGTAGAGATTTTTTCTTTATGAAGAGTAATGCACCCTAATGTACCTGCGCAATACTACGTAGTTATGCATGTTTTTCATAACAAAGATTCAATTTAATTAAAAGGGAAAAGAAACCGTGAAGTTTTTAGCGAATCCGGTTAATCACTTTTACTAGCCATCACCCGCCGTGGTTCGGCTTATTTATGCGTGACTATCATGCGATTGGTCCCAAGTTCAACGTATATCGTGAACATGAACCACCAAATAATAGAAATAGTTTACTCTAATATTAGTGGCTTTTTGGTGAAAAAAGGCAAGTCTAGAAACGAAGTAATTCCTGAAACTATTGGGCATTCGGTGGCGGTAAAAGACTTTAAGTCCTCCCTTTCTAGGACAGCAGGAAAATATACACTATAAATTGGAGCAGAACTCGGCCAAACACAACTACTTATATAGATATGCTTGTGGAAGTATGTGTCATTGAAGGAATTTATTCGAAGGCAATGGTATATGCCTGCTGTTTCAGCACACGATTTCTGCACCAATAGTCATTATACACAAGAGATATATACGTGATGAATGGCCACTGGCTTTAGACAATCAAATTAATATTCATCTTTTTCACTTCAAAACTATTATTTTTCGCGAATGATTATCTTACAAAAATTCATAAAAAATGTTATATTAAAAAAAATATAAACAAAATTATACAGCTTTCATATATTTCGGTCCTGCTAAAGCAAATACACATACATACGTACATACACATATGAAATATTTTCATTCATAAAAGCACTCGAAACTCATATGAATAAAATTCAATGTCTGCAGAAATTCGAGATAAATGGCCATTCATTTCCTTAATATTAGAAATTCCTGTTTGGCACTTTCGCCCGCAGCGCTGTCGCAAATGATTTAATGGCGATGATATGCGGATAAGCTATTTGATTGATTATTGAGAATTTCTTATTAATAACAGGACTTCAATAATACAATTGCTATCACACAACAGCCGCTGTTGCAACAGACGGCATCGCACCACAGGTTTCTGCCTACTACTTGCCACAGACACAGCATATTTGCATAAAAAAATAAATTGCAAAAGAAAAATTGTTTAAATGGGCCATAAAGCATAATCCCAAAGGTATACAGTGTGCATAGCAGCAAATTGAGCAAAGCAGACGCTGGAAGAAGAGTTTACACGATTGGCAGCAGTTATGAAAACAAATTTGGTTATAAAAAATGAGATTTTAGGAGTGTAAATTTAAACCTAATAGAACTAAAAGCACAATCGGCCAGATATTTTTCATAAATGGATTGACACACATCCCTTTTATCTAGCTCGTCAGTTCGATTCCATGTCAAGCGATCCAAGTATTTTGGACATTGTCGACAATTCCTCTAAAAATTAATTTATTTGTAGGCTTGAGTATAATAAGAAATAAACCAGAAAAATTTTGAAAAATATGTATAATTTTGACATTTATTTTATGTTGAAAATTTTGGTGTAGATTTTTGTGAAGTGAAATATCTTGAGTTCTAATTTGATTTAATTTTTTAATTTAATTTATTTGGTTAAACTATACTTAAAAAAATTTTTCAAAGACAAAAACTTGTCAAAAATCCACGGTATTTTGTAGCTACTTTAAATTTGCACTTGAAGTAGCTTAAATTAAAATTAAAACTGTGTACCCGGAAAAATTTTCAAAATTCCAGCTAAAAAGGTAATAGCTTTGATGAATAGTTGATTTTTTTTTTTTAATTTTGTACAAAGTTTAAAATTTTGCGCTATAACAAGTGAACTATATTTGTATAAAAAAGAAATAGTGTGTTCATAATTTTGCAATGGTGTGTACTATATATGAAGAAATCGTAGGGGTACAAATTACTAATGGCTAGGGTAGGTATGTACATACATATCCAAATACGTTCTAAGGGCGACCACTTGTGCGATATCATATTCAAAAAGTGATGTAAACGAATCTCCTTGAACTAAATTAAATGTTTTTCACAATGAAACACAAAAAAATGTTTCTTTTTCCATATTTTTTTAATAATCACATGGGTCAGTTTAATATGGCCAACCCTGTATGTAGATCCTCGGTGAAGTGGTGTACCAGAAACCTGAAGCTTATTATTGGAGGTATGGGACGATCGGTTAGGAAGCTTTCAGCAAGTATTTGCCGAAGCGTCCGCGATATTCAGCACGAGTATATAGTAGATTAGTTCTCTAGCGCTATTCATAACTTGCGGAAAGAGGAAATCAAGCGGTGTTTGAATTCTTGGACTCGATGGCTTGTCTCAAGCACTTTCTTTGCGTACTCGTATATTTCCTCTTTCCCCGAATCGGCACTATGTACCAGAACCTAGTACCATTTGACATCATTCGTCATTGTTGAATAAATTTCGGGTTAGCAGTTAGCGGCTTAAAGGCCTTGAACGCAGAAGTTTGTTTTGAGGTAGCGGGGTTCATCATACTTATGAGCTTTGCCCTTGTGTCAAGATTTGCATGTTTCATGTTAATTTCCCTACATACATATATCTGACCATGGCTGCTGATATATAATTTTTTGATGCACCTTGCTTCACTTGGCTTGTTCCCTATGCAACACCGCGGATATAACATTGTACCAAGGTAGGTAGGTAGGAGGGCGAAATGGTTGAAGTACTACCCTGGCACAACCCAAGTAGCACTAAAGCGCCGTTTCGATACTATTATGAGACCTCCAACAGAAAAATATCTACAACCAGCCAGAGGAATTTAGGTTGGCGCACTGCCCCAGGGTGTCGAAGAAAGAAGCACCCAGTGACCTTAATCGTCTAGCTGCATAATCTCTTTAAATGGAAAAAGTTCAACAGTCTCCTTCTGTGAAAGATCCCCCCCAGCTTCTGCAATATAGGTTAAATGGTAAACCTAACTTTACCTCGTGTGTGCCAATTGTCCAATGACCGGTAAACACAGCTACGAGTTTGGAAATTGAATGGCATGGAGTCCGTAAGACGTTCTGAGTCCTCTTTATATTGGGCCAAAGGGTTTTCAAAATAGCTTATGAAGAAATTGAGCTCCATCTTTTCTGTGCTTTCCTGAGAAATAATTTGTGCAGTTCCCCTTTAACAACTGTTAGGAGGATGCCAATTCAGTCCCCTTTATGGCAAGCTCAGTATTCGGCACTTTAAAGGAGATAGATAAATTGGCTGATTTAGAGAAAAGTGCTGCTCCGACTCCCGATTCCACCTTGGAGCCGTCAGTGAAGACAGAGGTGTACGCTTCGGAGCAGATTTTTCCGACGATCCAATCTTGCCTATTTGGAAAGATTACCCTAGCACGACCATCAAGCTCCAGTTTGTGGATGGAGAGATTTGTCCGAAATTCGGAGAAATACGGTCTTAACTCCCTAAAAATGCTATCATGTCCCTTGAGAGATTGCCTCCAGAGGCCAACCTCCTATAACCTGATTGCACTTTGAGCTGCAATAGAAATAACGTAAAAGCCGATGGAAAGTAAGTACAAAACGACATTCAGGGCAGCACTGGAGCAATGTACGCAGTCCTTTGCACCCTCCCCAGTTTTGTGATATTATAGCCCTTCCGAAGAGCTTTCCACCAAACCAGGCATCCATACGTTGAAATTGGCAAAATCAATACGTTGTACATCCACAGAACGGCTTGAGTCCCCATTTTTTACAGAAAATAGATTTACAGGAGTAGGCTATACTGGCCTTCTTTACCCGATTTTCAATGTGTAGCTTCCAATGGAGTTTGGAGTCAAGTATCACTCCAAGATACCTAACGTTCGATGAGAGCGGGGGAACGTGGTTGTTTAATTTGGGAAGTCGAAAGGGTAGAAGTTTATATTTTCTGGTAAATAGCACCAACTCCGTTTTGGCAGAATTGACTCGGAGGCCGCAAGTGGCAGCCCAACGACTGAGCACAGCTAGTGACCTTTCCAAAATCTCAGCCATGACTGAGCGAAATGGTCCCTATATCATTAGAACCAAGTCATCGGCATATGCTGCCACTATTTAATGTACTTGTCGTTTCAAATAAAAAAATAAAAAAATTATACGAGACAAATGTTTTCGAATTTTATTGGAAATATTTTTATGGCACATTTTATTTCTATGTTATGATTTTATTTTGTCCTTTTCCACATAAAATGTATCCCCTTATTTTTCGCATAGAATTGTTGAACATACTATAACACATGGGCTGAAAAGTCCCTAAACTAGCACATAGTTTATTGCTTTCACCGCTTTTTCAGTTAGTATGAACCTGAAAAAGACAGGTGTTAAAATTTCGTGATATTCTATTCATTAGTTCGAGAGGTATTGTGCTAAGACTGACGCTACTTTTGTTATTTTCAAAACAGTGGATCAAAAATAATTTCGTCTTTTAATTTTACTCTGTCTCTTGATCTGAAAAAATACTGAGAAGCAATGGCTTGAAAAGTTTTATGAGAACTCCGCTCCATCAGAAACCACAATAAAACGACGGTTTACTGTTTTCAAACGTGGTCGTAGACGCACCGATGATGCACAACTCAGTTGACGTCCAAATGAGACAATAACACCAAAAAACATCGCAAAGATATCAAAAGAACGTCTTGGCTTTATATTGCTTGAGCATTTGACTATGAGAAAGCTCTGTTCAAAGTGGGTACCGCGTTTCGTCATTGTTGACCAAAAACATGAACGTGCTGATGATGGCAAAACAATGACAAAATTACATAAATTGAATTTCGAATTAGTCCCACATCCACCGTATTCACCAGATTTGGCTCCCAACCACTATTGGCTGTTCGCAGACCTAAAAAAAACTGCTCGCCGGTAAGAATTTTGCTCGAATAAAGAGGTTATCGCTGAAACTGAGGCCTATTTTGAGGCAAAAGATAAATCGTAGTTCAAAAGTAGTATTGAGATATTAGAACGGCGCTGGAATGATTGAGTTCTTCTTGATGGAAATTGCGTTGATAAATAAAGCTAATTTTGAACAAAAAAACAACTTTTCAGCCCATGGTTTACATCTAAAATGTAAGGATCAAGGAGCTATTTATGCCATTTTACCATAAGAATGCGCAAAAAGGTGAAGACTTCTGCATATGGCTGGTTGTAAATCTTTAATTTTCTGCTAATTATTTTTTGTCGCAAATAAGTAAATTTTTTGAATGTTTTACTGCCACATAAACACTGTGCCATATAATGAATTGAAAGCTTGAATTTCGCGGTGTAGCCTCAGCCAACGCATGCTCCTCCTGCAGCAGCCTCTCGCATAAATTAATGATAATTGTTGAAATTTTACCAATTCATATACACTTCGGTATATAATTTGCGCTTTTCCTTTGCATTTACGACTCGCATTCGCGATAATTTTCGCCGTAGAAAATCATTTTATTGCATTCTCCGACTCTCCTTCGTTTCTCAACTGTCATAAAGCTATCTTCTTTCTCACATTTGCACTGCATTATTTACCAACCTTAATTGCACGTTTTTAAAATAAAAAAAATGAGTTTGAAATTAAATTTTAAATCAGTGCTTATCCTGTCCTTTGCTGCATTTTTTCAGGTGATTGCATGCTTGACAGGCGGCAGGAAGTTAGTGCATGCATCCGACACTAGATACCACATTTAACTACATACAGCAAAAAAGTGTATGCCTGTATGCGTATTGTTGCTGTATGCCGGGTATAAAAATTACTATTATCCTTGAATGAAAGTTGAAATATTTTTCAAAAAACTTGTATAATTACTAGTGCTTCCATTTGTTCGCTTTGTATTACTACTCGAACGTTTTTACTTTTTCGTAATTAATTATATTTACAATTTTTGCCGCTAACACAAATGTAGTGTGTATACTTGTATATGTTATGTACCCATGTATGTAATGTGTGCTTGACACCTTTCCAATGTAAACACAAAGTGGAAGGGAAAAATTGCCTGGAGTCACTTTTACAAACATTGCTGCTGCATATGAGGGGAGGTCAAAAGGACGTGTAATGAGGTGCTTGGAGAAAGGAAAGCGTTTTTTTTTTATTAATATAAATCAATATAAATACTAGCTTTCAGTCACATCAATTAATTAACTATTGTGATATTGCCGGATAAGCAAGTCAATCGGAAAGTGAACATGAATTAAAAAGAAATTGAGTTACGCTGCATGATTAAATTACTCAATAAACAATAAAAAATATCATAAACACATCGTTAATAGAAGAAATGAATTTAAGAGGTTCTTGCCCAAGAAAATTACAGATTTATAAGTAGAGTAGTCTAAACAAGCAAGGCTGATAACAAATTAAAGGTGCACAGGTCAGCCAGTAGAGGCGTGGACCAACGCTATTATGGTAAAAGTTAAAAAACTTCCAGAAGTTTAGAAAGATGGACGTCTGAGAAAGCTACAGATCTCAAAAATGATTCCAGCATCATTCCCATGGCAGCCGGCTTTACGTTACTGGAATGAGTCTGGTTTTCCACAGACAAGGGCTGTCGTCCTAGTAAAGTAGCCCTCTCTAAGGCACCGTACCTCACCCTCACACCATTTTGAAACTCCTTCATAATCACCTTGGCATGTCAAAGGTTAGCAAAAGATTGATGGTAAAAATGCTCAAAACGTTTCAGAAGCAAGCGCAATAGCGTGTCAAGCTCTAAATTTGTATAGCGAGAGCAGAGATGAATTTCGGAAGCGAATTGGACTTGGATCCATCACCATGAACTTGAGTCGAAGAGCAGAGATGAATTTCGGAAGCAACCAGACTTGGATCCATCACCATGAACTTGACTCGAAGCAAGCGTATTTTCCCATTTGTTTGCTTGTATATATGTTTTGAGTACGAGTGTTGCTATTTACATATCTGGGGCACACACCAGTGCACTATGGGCTGGCATCAAGGAAAAGCGGCCATAAATCGAAATCAAAACATTTTTTCGTGAAACTTGGTATATAAATGTTTTTGGGGTCGCTGATGTCGAATCTGAAATCAGATTTTAGAAATTCAATATGGCGGATCCAATATGGCGACCGAAAATTTAAAAAATCCATATTTTTATACAAATATTTGCATACATGGGTTTTCGAGGTCGCTGATTTCGAATCTGGACTCAGGATTTAAAAATTCAATATGGCGGATCCAATATGGCGACCGAAATTTTAAAAAATCAATTTTTTTATACAAATATTTGCATACAGGGGTTTTCGAGGTCGCTGATTTCGAATCTGGACTCAGAATTTGAAAAATCTTTATACCAAGCGCCTAAGTTGAAAATTCCAGCACTTTCATAAGCCTGTTATTAGCCTGCAAAGTTTGGTGAACATTTGCAGTTTCCAGAGCCTACCACGAGGAGGTTACAGGTTTAGAAGACTCCACTTTTATTTTTTTTTTTATTTTTTTTAATTTTTTTTTTATTTTTTTTTATTTTTTCTTTATTTTTTAAATTTTTTTTTACGGTTTTTTGGTTTTTTTTTATTAAAACGATTTTTTTTTTAAGATTTTTTTATTTTATATTTTTCTTAATTTGAAAATTAAAGATATTTTAGGAAAATAAAATTGATTTCAACTGAAAATATTTTTTTTTGCTTTTTTAAGATTTTTTTTTTTTAATTTTTTTATATTTTTATATTTTTTTTATGATTTACTTTTTTTTATCTCTTTTGAGGAGTGGCCGTTACTCTTCACTTTGCGGAACCTCTGGTAATGCGAGTAATGCAATTACTGCAGATGGAAGAGGCAATTTTTTTCGTTTTTGTAGTCGTGAACTCAAGCTATGAGACGCTATTAGTGGATCTGAGGAATCCATAGAACGCAAGAACATATCTTGCATTGTAGCTTCTCGACTACATTTCCGACTGTGCCGCTCACGGTAACACTTATAATTTTTATTGCGGGCTTCAGAAGCTTCTTCTGCAAACATTCCTACAGGTAAAATACTATTTTCTATAATCGCAGAGCCGTGAATTAATATTTTATGAACCGTCGCAGGCATAAAATACCAATTGTAGTTCGCAACATAAATTCTTGCAGTCTGATGGCACAGTATATTGAATTTATTAGGATCTATCGGCAGATGGCAGGATAAAGCCATTAATATTATTGAAAAGTTGGTTACTAATTCTGTATTCAACTCTAAAGCAATTTGTCATCATTACTGTTTCCGCAACCTCTATCCTTGGGCATGTCCACTTTCAATCCCAATTTCTTCCACAAAATATCTTGTATTTCTGCTTTTCTGCGCGAATATTCTTTTTTATCAACTTCGTTTGAGACTCTCCACTTTCTTATATTTTTCCTGTATAAAATATTTAAACAGCATTCCAAAATTTTAATCCAAGCGTGCAATGGACTTATGCCATGCTGCAGGGAGCCAGTAATTGGTAAGAAAACATCTGTCGCAATATTGGAAAGATCATTGAATTGTTTTGGTGTCGCGTGGCAAATTGGACATGACGTGATGATGTTGTGTCAGTAAGTGCATTTAAAACTTTACCATCTATTAGAGTCATATGCAAAGAAAAATGTAAACGTATACGAAAATGTTGTACCTCAATTTCCAAGCACTCGAGCTTATTAATTTGTTCGTCCATTATTTGCTTTTGTGATTTAATAATTTCAGTAGTTTCTTTTATCCATTTAAGTGAAATTGGGCGACAAAATTTTTCAGATTGAGAAATAGCGTTGTTCCACAAAATGGTCCCATTTGACGTTACTAATCTTAAAGGAATGCATGTACAAGCAAGTAAATTTGTATCAACTTTTTCTACACTTGATTCAGAATAAGGTTGTTTGAATGATGGAAATCCACTGGTTCCATCAAACCCCCAAGAAAAAATAAAAACAGCTTCAATGTCGCAAAAATTAGACTTCTGTGCATATAAAAGTACTACTTCTTGCTGCAACTCGGCAATTCTTCTGGCAGTATGATTTAAAAGCGCTTGAAGATCGCACTTAGCTTCATTCTCATTTATTTGAATGAATTCTTTTAGAGGTCTACATTGCTCTTTAGCTTCCTTTAATCGATCGTAAGGAGGCCAAACATCAGCTCCGCTTAATTTTGTTGCTAACCTTATATTTGTATAAACTGATTTTGAAAGCCCATTATCGATCAAAAAAGCCAGAGCTTCTTCAGGAGATTTCACAATAAGTGAAAGCGTGGCTTTACTGGATTGCTTTATTTTCACGCAATACTCTGGGTTTTCTATGATTTTCTTCAAAACCGAACTTAATTCGCACTCCTGAGACTTTATTGCAGCTTGTCGTGCCGCCAATAATATTTTTAGAGGATCGTTTTCACATTGCTGGCTTATTTTTGCAATTGCCCGCCGCTTCGATCGATCTGACATTTTTTCAAATTCAACACATGGGCGACCACGTTTCAAGGAAGAAGAATCGGAACTAGACTTTATTCTTAATTCTGGAATGAGAAACTGTGAATTAATCCATTCGACATTTTTCTCTGTAAATGATTTATTATTTTTTTTGGTTTTTTTGTATTTAACCTTTCTTTTAGAAATAAGAGACGCAACCATCTTAACTAAACGCTTAAGATCCTCAGAATGTACCTTATTTTCTTCAATTAGTAATTTATTTAAAATATATTTTACACCGCTTCCTTTTTCAGCATCATTGGCATCTAAAATTTCCTTCTTCGTGAATGTCGCCATTATAATGAAACAGCTTTGATTAAATTGCATTTAACAATGAGCCGACCAACTAAGTTTCGAATTTTCTGAAATTTATTTTTGATTTAATGCCTACTATGTTGTTAGAAGCAAAATTCTAGACATTTAAAAAAACCTTCCCCCAATCAGAATTACGTTCTCCCAACGATTTTTTTAATTTATCATGGCTACTTTGTTACTTTTGTAATGTAAACAAAAAAAAACATTTCTATTGGCTGTGTAACGATTTTTTAAAAATATTTTTAATATATCAAAAATGAGTCAAATCTGTCAATTCAGTAAAACGTTATGGGCATTTGAACATAGACACAGTACAAAAGCTGTTCAGAGCGCACATACGTTTTTACCGTTATCTCTGAAAATACTAAAAAGCGCACATTTGCGCATTAATAGGTAATAATAGATACTTCAAAGAATATTTTCATATTGAAATTTTGTTAATATCATGGAGTGCCAAAAGTTGCCAGCATTCGACGGCTAAAACTTTTTGGTAAAAAACAACATTTTAAGAATAAAATTAATTTTTTTTCGTCAAGTTCCTTTATTTCAAAGCTTTTTCAGTATAATCTGTGTTGGAATATTCTAACTGAATACAAAAACGTAAAATTTACCAAAAATATTTTGAGCGATATTCGAATTTCGCACTGTTTTTAACTATATGACCAAGTGCAAAAAAAGCCGAAGTATGAATGGTTATCGCCCTTTAATGGCAAAACTACTAAACGAAATTCTCTGAAATTTTGCTCATAGCTGCTCTAAAGTGTATAGATATCAAAAATATACTCCATTGGTCCCAGTTCCAAAACCGACTTTTGGCCACCTTTCTTGATGCCAGCCCATAGTGCAGTGTTGTCAGGCGTCATCTGACTTATCCGTTCGCCAGATTTTTTAACGTTTTTAACCACTCATGTTCATTTTTCCATTGCTAAGCTAGAAATTTAAATAGAAAGCCTCATATAAAAGGAATGGCCCATAGGCACATTTTTTTGTAAATACTTAGACAGCAGACTTAGACTTTTATTACTTTGCAGGTGGCGCAAAATGAATAACTCCATTGGAAGATTAGCAGCCGCTGTAGCCGAATGAGTTGGTGCGTGACTACCATTCGGGAGTGCCCCCCGGTTCGAATATCCACGCATAAAACACCAAATGATAGAAACATTTCTTTTCTCGTTAGGCAATGGTAAACCAACCGAGTGTACATCTTCCATGAAAAAGCTCCTCATAAGAAACCATCTGGCGTTCAGAGGCGGCATAAAATTGTAGGTCCCTCCATTTGTGGAAAAACATCTGGACACTCACCCCAAATTAGAGGAGGAGCTCAGCCCAAATAAAGGGTATACGCGCCATTTATAATATGTATATGTATTTATGTATGTATGTTCTTATTTATGTAAACTACTATTGCACGCTTGAAAATTCTTGCATATATTTTTTCCACTCTGGCAAATAAATATACAATAAACAAAATAATTTCTGCATAAATCGTATAGGTATCGGTTATGGATTTCGAAGTTTTACCCGTCACACTTAGTAAAAGGAATTTCTTAACTGTAACCGCGGGAATGAAACAAAGCAAAATTATTAAAAAGCTCATTTTTGTACATGTCAAAATTTACAAAAATTTAATTTTTTTTTAATGTAATACAAACGAAAGGAATGGTTTTGAAAGGAGTTTGGACGTAACTACTGCACCTGGAAGTTTTAATTTACAAAGAACTAAAAAAATATATATGTATATACGAGGGCGGTTCGATAAGTGTCCATGATTGATGATAGAGGGCGTTCCTAGGGGAAGTTGGTGTAGACGTTGTATGCTGTCATCTATCAAACGACGACAAAACAAATTTCAGGCTGATTGATAGGTTAGTTTGGATTTGGCAGCTGTTCAGAAAAACGTGTTTCATGATTTTCGCTAAGATGGAAAAAGGCCAGTATCGTTCGGTAATTCGCTATTTGTTTTGATGAAAAAAATGCGAGGAGATAAAAGTAAAGTTGGATGCTGTCCATGAGGATGCTTCGCCATCTATGACCACAGTTAGATATTGGTTCAACGAATTTAAGCGTGGACGAACATCGGATTTTGATGAGGAGCCACCAGGACGTCCGGCTGACGTGGTTGCCGAGGAAATCTTCAAAAGTCAAAAAATCCACAACATGATTCTCGCTGATCGACGAACGAAGGTGCGCAAAGTAACAAATGCCATAGGCGTATCGACCGGAATGGCAATTAATATTTTACATGATAAATTGGCGATGAAAAATTAGTCGGCCCGATGGCTGCCGCGATTGATCTCAAGCAACAACTAGCGGATGCGGCTATTAACTTCGAGACAGTGCTTGGAGCAAGATCCGAAGAAATTTTTGCGTCGAATTGTCACCTTCGATGAAACCTGAAGTCATCATTACACACCAGAAACTAAGCAACAACCAAAATAATGAGCTTATCCCGGTGAATCTGCTCCAAAGAAGGCGAAGACGTTCCCGTCGGCCGGAAAGGTCATAGCGACGATTTTTAGAGATGTGAACGGCGTCATCCTCATGGATTTTTTAGAAAAGGGAAGAACGATCACTGACAATACTACAGTGAGTTATTGGACCACTTTCACAAAAAAATGAAAGAGATAAAAAAAAATTTGAAATAAAAAAAACGTTGTCCGAAAAAGGTTTCTAAAAACATCTTTTATAATAATATATCGATAAAATGCATCCGTACATCCATCCATTCAGCTTTGAATGCACAGCTAATATTTTAAGGCATTCGGTCAAGATTTGTTCAAGTTATGAGTACGGCGGACGGCGGCGGAAAAATAAGTTTTCGAAAAAAGCGCCTTTAACACCTTTTCAGTACGGTGTGCATCAGACAAAGACAAGCGATGCCAAAAGTCATCTTAATCATTTGACTATGCCAGTAAGGTATTAGTATATTATTTAAGAAGAGCAAAATGAGACGATTTTTTTTAATTCCCCGGTACCTTGCCCTCGTTAAAAAAATACCAGATTTCAGAAAAATGCAAATATGAAAACCCGGCCTGAAGCATTGGATGCTCAAGTATTCATAATTTCGTCGATTTTGCTCCGATCGACTTGAATTTTTGACACAGTATTCGTGAGATATTATGCACTCCTAAGTAAATGCATAAAAGAAATTGAAATACTTCTTCAAAGTGTTAACTACAAATTTCATCCGTATCTACCTAATTATACCACATTTCGAAATACTCTGCATTACTGTGCATCAGTGGAAAAAAACGGTTCGGCTTTGCTGTCGCGGCGATTTTCAATCAATGAAAAAGTCAGCACATTTTTGGTGTATCATAATTTTTTATGCAATTTGCCTTTCACATGTGCGCTCTAATTTTTCACATATGTATGTGAGGGAAATAGCAACACTTTTGTGACAAATGTACCGCTCTATGGGAATAAACAACAAACAACAAATAACAAACAGCAAACAACAAATAACAAACAGCAAAGTTTTCACAGTCAACAAACGAAAATCACAAATTTTGCCATTTCACGCCACCGCAGAAACTTTTTCGATTATATTATTTTCATTTTTCTCGCACCCATTTTCTTAGCGCCGTGTGTGTGTGCCTAGTTTTTCTTTAGCTGTTTACGTTAATTTATAACCCACAAGTGCACATTTGCAAGTTAATCTTCAATAATTCATTTTTATTTGACTACTCTCTGCCCGGTGCCGGCACAATGTGAAGCGTTCGTTTGCCGTATGTGTTTGTCGTACTAAATACAACTACAAATACAAGTATGTGTTCAGCAATGTATCAGAGAATTATATTTCTTCGAGTGGGTGCCCAAGTGACTGTTGTACAATTTTCCTAAACATTTTGTGCTCATAATTTTAAATAAGAAATTGGATGCATGTATGTATGTAGTGATGCATATATAAGTATGTATGTACATAATTAATGACTTTATGTTTAGAGCGAATGCTCAGAATGGGGCGTGTACATTTTAGCGGCATAATTTTAAAATTTATGATCATTAGGTTGGTAATAAATACAGGATTTTGAAATGTAGAATGTGAAGTAATTTTGTAATTGAGAAAAAACAAAAATTACTTGATACTGCACACATACATTATAACTTTTGATTAAAAATATTTCGACTCAAATAATTTTAAATCAGAATTCCTTGTTTTATATAGTCGTACATACATATAAACACAAACATGCGCACTTACATGTAATTTTGTGGCATTATTTGTACTGGATTGAGTTTCGTTTAATTTAATGCAAACAGTCAGTCTAAAAATTTTTGGTACAGTGATTTCTTTGCATTGCTTTGAGTTCAGAAGACTGATTTGTATCGACCACTACGTACTTTATTAGAAAATTTATTTTCCTATGAATTATATTTGAGTTTGTATGCATGGGTTTGTAAATAGCAAAAATATATGTACGAAATGTAAAAGTAAATTAGAGAAAAATATAAGCAGTACAAAAAATTATTGAAATGAAAATACCTAAGCTTAGCGTGTGTGAGTAAGTATGGAATGTTTAAGTCAGCATTGAGATAAATGACAACAAATCAAAGGCAATGCAAAGCCAAACTGCTGCTGGGTCCTATTTATTGCAGTGATTCCCAACATTCACAATGTTTTTATACTAAATTTTTTTCCATTAATTTTGTATGAAAATATAATTTTTAGTAATTTGTTCAAAATCAAAAAACAAATCATATAATTTTCTTCAGAATTTCAAAGCTTTTAATCTGAATTTTAAATTTTTTTATTGTAGGCAACGCGAATACATAATTTATAGGTGATGTCGATAAATCAGCTGATTTGTTTTTTTTCTTTCTCCGTGTCCATGTCGCTGTCAGTGAATGTGCCTTGCTTTTAGGTATACATTTTTAGAGCTCGTCTCATTCAAGTGCAACAGGGGCAAAGTAAGCGATCCCATGCATATACTGCGAAGCGCCGAGCGATGACGCTGAACACACGTTTTTTAGTTGTGTGGCTACGGAAAGAGATGCTCCGAGGAAGCAGATTGGCGACATCGCGCCGAGCAACATAATCAGCAAAATGCTCGAACGCGAGGACAGCTGAAATGCGGTAATGATATGCATCGTGAACGTACTACGAAAAAAAAGATAGACCTCGCTACAGTGCAACAAAGCGAAGCCGCACAGATAGAGACACAAGAAGACGAGTCCATAGCAAGAAAGCTGGCTATAAATATGGTGGACCCAGACGTGGGTGAATAGAATTGGTCCTTTATGGATGCCGTTCTGGGTCCTGCCTAAGTAATACAGAAAGTAGTCCCGGAAGGGTGTCTCCCCAGAAGTAGAGGAGGAATTGTTTTAGTGGGCACACCACTTCACGCTGTACACGACAGTCGCTGTAAGTGCGGCCCACCAAAAAAAGTATAAGTTTAATATTGCTGAGCACTCCTGTTGATTTCTAATATTTTTTCTGCTGACAGTCTCCGCATTTTCTTCCCTTCAAGCGTTTAAGCGTTGTATGGATGAATATGAATAATAAATCAATGATATTTCTCGCAATAATACAATACACTTTCTTGCAATTGAATTAAATGAGCATAAAAATTCATACAAAAAAACTTTTTTTTTTAATTCTGAGTAAAAAGTTCGAAATTTGTTATTGTAGCATGAACTATATTTTCCAAAAAAATTAAGAAAAGAAAATTGGCATGAAAAGCAAGACCAAAAAGTCAAGGTAAAAAAATCACTGTGCCAAAATTTGTTTGACTCACTGTACATGTATTGTATATTATTTATTGAAAAATGAGCAAAAAGTAAACATACAACACCAACATGCTAATTGCACATCTTTTTTCAATCCAATTTGTTGTCAATAATTTATGTTGCTTGTGCTCGTATGTAAGGCTTATTAACAGCAAACATTGCCCACACGTTGGACAGTTAACAAATGTTAAGTGTATCTGCATTCAATGGCAGAATATTCAATTAGCAAGTTTCGTCTTCAATTGGCATAATCGTGCTGATACATACGAGGTGCGCAAATAAAGTTCTACGAATTTATCAATAAAATGCAAGCAAATGAAGTTACGAGCGAAATGTCAGTCGGTTCTTCGTTAATGGATTTATATTCTGCTAAGTGCTTTTTACGTGAGCGGCGTTCAAGAAATATTTTTGAGGAATTTTTTATGGTATTACAGCAACACGGTCATCTTAGCTGAATGGGTTGATGCGTGATCACCATTCGGTAGTGTCCGGATTCGAATCTTCGGGCATGAAATACCAGATGATAGAAAGCCTTTTTCTAATAGCGATCGCCCCTCGGCAGAATAGCAGGCTCCGAGCGTATTTCTGCCACGGAAAGCCTCTCATAAAAAACCATTCGCTGTAGGTCCCTATGTTTGTGGTAAATCCTGAAGACACACACCGAAAATATGAAGAGGAGCTCAGCCAAACCCCATATAAAGGGTGTAAGCGCCCAACGAACAAAATTTTATTACCGACCTTCATAGATCTTCATAGTCTTTTCTTCACAAAAACTTTGGGTAACAGTAATAGAAAAACAAAATGTATCATGCATGGGTTTTGTTTTTGCCTTTTGTAATATAGTAGTAGTTTCAATATCAAAACCAGCGGATCACTTTCCACGAAATTCACAAATTGTAATCAGAATGTGAATAGTAAGGCCACTCTGACATTCAAAGCACCACAACGAATGAAAAAAAAGCAGCTGTTCAGATAACACAACCTGCTAGAAATTCGCCTTAATTTTGGTGTTGCTCCTATGAGTGGAAGCACCCTTTGTAATAACCTGAAGTTCAACAGTTCAACATCACTCTTACAATTTCTATACTCCTGTACATCCCCGTGAGTTTCCTTAAGCTGAAACTCCATCTTGAGAACTAATAAAACGATGCATAACTCGCTATCGGAGCGATAACATAGGTGTGGCAACATTGGAATGCCTTTTCCTCGTAAAAAAAAAACTCAATGAATTCGAAATGAGCCGATGAGTTGTCGTGACGCAAGATCCAACCATGCACGTCCGCAACCATCCAGAACGCCTACATAGAAATTTCCAGCGTTTAGCAAGGAAAAAGACATGACAATGCCCCATATACGATGGCAACATCCATTGAGGCGATTTTTGGACCTTTGTACATTAGTGTGGAAGCATAGCTCTACGGCGACAAAGACATAGTACGGCCCCGTTGACTATGCCATGCTGTTCGAACGGATACAAATGCTCCATCTCTGAAAGTATACGCTGCTGGTGGCAGCAGCGGAGAAGGAAGGCATCCTTTGTGTGAAAGGTCAAATGGAGAAGAACTTTGCTTCAATTGGTGCGCTTTGTTAAACTCGCCCACAATTGCTTACGTTATCGCGCCAATTAAGAAGAAGAAGAATGCTGTTCAATGTCTGTTCACAAAACTATCCAGTCAGTATCTGTCCAACAAGAAAATATGCGTGATGAATAATGCCGCGGATATCGGAAAACCGGCGTGGCTCTTTCCCCATCCTCTTTTCCATTGGCCGCTGTCCGCTCTTTTACGTCAAGTGCTTACTTTTTTATTGGATGATACCCAAATATTCAGGTTTCATCTTCAGTAATCTGTCGGTCGATCGACTTTCAACTGTGTGTCAGTTTATGAGTAAAAAGTCAAACATTTTGAAAAAGTCCCTAAAAAGTATCTTCTGAAAAGCTGGCATAAAACACAAACGAAACGTGCCGTTGGTTTCAAATTTCGACTGGAACTGAAGAAAGGCCCCTCTTTCCAAACATATAAACGAACGACGCAGTCATTACCAGTCTCCATATCATTAAATTCTGGAAACTTGATTGGCATACCTCGTATGCACGCACATACATATGTCGATAAGTAATATTTGCATTTCTTCAGACGCAAATTAGCGAAGGGTTTAATTTAAAAGAAGTTCAATTTCAATTAATATCAAGATATGTTTGTTTGTTTAGCGTGAGCAATTCTAAAACTATTTTAATTCAGTAACCAACTCGAAAATTTGGTAACGAGGAGGCCTAATTGTATAGTTGCACACAGATAGAATCGAAACAGCCTTTGGAATGAACAGCCTTTCCGTGAACAGTAATAAAAACAAATTATGTGTCATCAAATTATGAATTATATATAGGAGTATGTACATAAATATGGCCGCTTACACCCTTTATTAGGTGCTTGGCCGAGCTTCTCCTCCAGTTCGTGGTGTGCGTCTTGATATGTTTTTTTAAATGGAGCGACTTATAGTTTTATGCCACCTATGAACGGCAGATATTTTTCATGGGGAGCTTTTTCATGGCAGAAATACACTCAGAGGTTTGGCATTGCCTGCCGAGGCGCAACCGCTATTAGAAATAGCTTTTTCTATCATTTAGTGTTTCATACACGGAGATTCGAGCCTGAGCACTATTAACCCATCTGGCAACGTTTGGCGACCTTAAAATTCGCTACGTACAGGAAGAATAAAGTACGTTATCCGTTAGATGCATAACTGTAAACTGAGTCAACGCACTAGTACTCTTGCAATAAGTTTATTAGACGAAAACCAAGAAACTAGACGACTTAAAAAATATCTTGTCCTAGATTTGCCCTTTAGAAATTTGGTATATTGTTACCCGAAATAACCCACGGTTACCATACGGTAATGTGGAATATGACGTTGTATTTATGTACACGAATAAATTCAAGACGGCATAACAAATAACAAGAGAAAAGCCTTGTTTGATGAAAAATATTTGTGGATCTGAGTTTAATTAAGGAAGCTATCGCGGTCAAATTGAGAAATTTTATTTTATGTTTTAACAAAATTTATTTTTATTCATTTTACTTAAGGCATTACCATATGGTGATAATGACTCGCCTGTGGTCCATGTTTTTTGCACTTTATTTGCGATTCTGCTTTGTTGGCGTATCTAAACTCATGCCGATATGATGAAGAAGAGAGAGAGAGAAGAATCCGTAGAAATCGTATTCTACCAAGCTCTCCACTGGTGCACAAACAAATCTTCAATGGGTATTAATTGCGATGAGAAGCACAAGTATGCGTTGGGTGAAATGGAAAGATAATAATGTTGTCTGCTTGTTATCTACCAGCTCTGGTGAAAATCCTAAATGCATGGTACAGCGTTATTCCGAGGCAAGTGGATCCAAAATAAATATACCTTGCGCGATCACGGAATATAATAAATTTTTGTGCTAAATCAAGTGGTCCGATGTCCACCAAAGGTAGACACAAAAGCAAAGTCGACTTCAATACACAGACTGGACATTTTGTAGTGCCACCCAATCGTAGGCATTGTGCCGGTGAACGATGCAAAGTTAACGGCTGAACAGCATCTATAAAATGCAACGTAGGACTTTGTGTAAAGTGTTTTGCCAATTACCCTAACAAATCATGATTTATTGCAGTTCAACGAATATCTCCTTTTTTTATTTCCATAAATTCATTTTTTTCTTGGTTACAATTTCAATAAAAATATTTTAAAACAGCTTTTTCGTAAAATTAAAAAAAAACTGCCCGGAAAATTGTAACAGAGCAATCGAAAATGGACTTCATTTGTGTACTCAGGAGGTCAAAATATACAAGTACACATCGTTTCAACGAAATATGGGGTCCGCCATATAACTTTACGGAATTAAAATTGAAAACTAATAAAAAAGACACTACTCAATATTTTTCCAAACTGTTTTTTTTATTTTGAAGCACAATCCTTCCGGTTAATGATGGAACACAACTTCATTCATATGGTTGCCTCGGCTAGCCATGCACCATCCCATACGATCGGTCCAATTTTTCAACACATTTTCGATTGTATGCAGCTGCATTTCAGCTATGACATCGCGTATGTTGGTCTTCAGTGCATCAATTGTTGCTGGTTTCTTGGCATAACACTGGTCTTTGACGGCACCCCAAAGATAATAATCTAACGGCATCAAATCCCAGTTTCTCTTACTTTTTTCGCAAAGTAACGCACATACGCTTCATTCGGTGTTTTTCTTCTTCCCATTGCCGTACGTAATTTTCATACACATTCTGCAACATTACCATGATTTTCAAAGTAATATTTCCCAGCGTTCTTTGAGCGTACACACAACCATTTTCGTTCAGCGGAAGAATAAAACTAATTTTCTGTCAAATCAGATGACAGCTGAGTGTTACCATTCTTCAAATAATACCTAGTTCAAATCCGTAACGATAGATGGCGGGCCCTGAATAAAGCAAAAACAGTTCTGGGAAATACCGGGTTATAAATCATAATATATGTGTGAAAGTATGAGTATTTTTATTTATATTTTCTGCACCGTTATACTCCATTCCTCAACTTCGCTGAATGCTCACAAGACAGATGGCAAATAAAGGACTATTTACAAAAAGAGGATTTTTTTCTCAATTATCACTTCAAATCAACTCTAAACAGTATCAGAATGCTAGCCCAGTCTGACAACCTACTGAAATTCGTACCATCCTAGATTTTGTAAAAAAAAATTCTCTGCGCCGGTTTTTCTCACACGGTTTTTGGAGTCATTTATCGAAAAATCAACGCTATCCGTGCATATGCCGCCATAGCCTTTGCTTGCAGGTTCACTAAAATTGTTGAGCCCCTGTATAAAGATTTACTAGAAATCTGCTTTATTTTTATTTCATACTTAATTTATAAATAACTTAAATGAGGTTTCCAGAAATAGAAACTTTTAATTACCTAATAACTGCTGGTTAATCCAAATACAGCCTAGAAAATTTTATCACACACGTTACAAGTTATTTTTTTATGTTCCCTTTTTTGCAGACGTTTTAAAAAATATATTTTTTTAACATTATTATCACTATTTTACCATTACAATATTTCAATATTTAATTATTATAACTATTAAAATAATTCAGTTTCTAGACATTTCTTTGCGTTTTTTTACAAAACTTTGGAAATCACTTATAAACTGTACATTTCCGTAGCACTTAAGCCGCCACCTTTTTTTATACACATTTTTTATTTTATTTTATTTTATTCCAATATGCTTCTGTACATACTTTCAGAAAATAGCACTCGCCACATCATTCCCGGTGGCTTTTATTTTTCGTTTTCACTTTTCAATTCAATTTTCACAAAAATAACTTTAAGAAGTTCTCACAAGCGTCTCCCACGCAGCAACAGCTACAAGCCGCACAACACTTTCGGTTGCGCTACTACAACTGTGGGTGGTGTTTTCGTTGGCTTCAACTTGGGCACAATATTATCCACACACAATGCAACCGCCGAAGTCGAATCACCAACAACGGAGCCAGTAGCAGTGGCAGCAACTGCCGCATCAACACTCTTGCCACGTGTAACTGCGGCTGTCGCAGCTGCCACCTTCTTATCACTATGACAGTTGAGTAAAAATAACACGAGCGACACTTCAATTAGATGCGAGGCGCCATCGCAGACTGCACCGGCGAACCGTTCCAGGCTAATCCAACGGGGCACACTCATATACAAGCACATGCTGAGTGCGCTTATCTATTGCACGGGCGTATTATCGTATTGGCGTTGTTGTTATTTTCGTTATATTTAGCATGTACTTTAAGCGGCAATGCAGCTGGGGTGTTAGTTAAACTTTTATGCTATGCACTCAGCACGAATTTATCGCAAATATACGCAAGTATATATTTGTAGTAGCTAAAAAAGCACTCAAATCAAGCCATGGCGGAGCTAACGCGACACGGTCCATGCAAGCTGGGGAAGGCGTAAATGGCTGCAGCCAAGCTGATAACTATAGCAAAGCGTTGCGAAGTACTGAGTCACAAGCGTGGGGTTTCACGGCACACGTTCTAGCGTAACGATCCGCCATTATCGAGCGACAACGCTACTTGCGGGCGCAATGCATTTAATGTCGTATTTTGTTTCAGTATAAAATTGTTGTAAAATGAACCTGACCGACCGAATTTCATGCAACTTAAAATACACACACCGCGTCGTAGTTGCGCTACTGCATTCTCTCTAAAATCAATATTATTAGGTTAGTTGGCATCAAGTGCTTGTCGGTGTGGGCCAATGACCGAGTCAGCTGTTGCATATATTTATTCATTTTTCACACACATGCACGCCACCCCCACGCATGAAAACGAGGAAGTTGTGGTATTTTTGCCTCCGAACTTTTCACTTACACGAGCAGCCGTAACACCACGTTTTCCACACAATAACATACCCCAATAACGGATCTGATTTCCGAAATAGAAATACAACCGACCGTTTTGGCGAACGTTCGCCAACTGACTGCCAGAGCATATGGCTTGCGAACTTAACTAACTGGTCCGGTCGTCTAGCCGTGGCTCCTCATTTCGCCGCAATCTTTGTCAGTAGTGCTGCTTTGTTTTCATTTCTCATCTGATTTGTTTTTAGTCTTGACGACGGGCGCGCTGTTCCGGAGACCGGCATTTTTGTAGAAATTTAAAAGTGGGCGCAGACGCTGCGCGGTTTTGCATTTGAATGAATTTCCGTTGAGGAAATTTAATTTCCGTCTGCTAGCAGCGTTGAAGTACTCGTAGGCGACGTCAAGTGGCGCTTGCTTTATGATGGATTGAAATTTTTGAAGTCTTAGAGACGTTTGGGGAAATGGAATACATTCAGGAAGTACGCATTGATAAAAATGTCTATACATACATACAGATAAATACATGTTTTGAATTGAGCTAAATTATGTATCCGCTCTTTTTCTCTTTTCAAAAAAGATAAGGTCAAAATAATGAAGATTTGTAAACACAAACAAAAAGTTAGATTGAGTCAATGTAAACAAAAAAAGGTAATGAAAAAGTTAAAAGAAAGAAAAATTAGTTTGCCAACAAAAATGTAAATAAAAGCTTTACAATTACGTCAACTCGACACCTGACTCTTTCAAATTCACTGAGCGCCGAGTGCGGTGTGCAGAGTGTGCAATCTTCTACATTTTCTCAAACCTTTGCTATAAAATAGCTCACGGGTCAGAGTGATCTCCATAAAAATGATTAGTGCATTAGCTAAATGAAGTGAATGTCTCTCACTGACTATACATGGACATATATAAGAAAAAGTAAAAATATGTATGTTCTATTACTGTTAAGAATGCGACTACCAAGCAACTCTCTACCTACATAAGGGAGTCTGAAGGGGCCTTGAATATTGAGAGTTGGGAGTTAGAGGTTGGAGGGTTACCAATATTTTTTCTTACCTTGTCAAGCCTCAAGTTACGCAAAAGATTAATTCAGCTGCTTTATTCTCTACATACAATTCTCAAAATATTTATAGAAGAAACTGGAGCTCTCGATTTGTTCACTACGAATACTTGTAATTTTCGATGCGTATTACTCGAAAATTTTCCAGTGTAAGTTTTTCAAAATTGGCATAGAGTTTATTTATACGTTAAAATAATATAAAAATCTTTTTTTTATTCTAATCATTTAAAATGGCGGATGTACACTCAATTCTTCCAGGAAGGTCGCAGTGGGGCTTCTCAATCGGCGGGCATTGTAGCATCGGCGTCAGTGACCTGAATACAAAAAACCAATTTTGTTTCTTTATTAATGTCATAATTTCTATATAAATTAAAAAAAAATGGAAAAAAAAATCGCGAAATAAAATACTTCAAAAAAATCAATTAATTTTGGAGCGAATTTCCCTACTATTTTTGCTTCGAAAAAATTATTTTTTCAAAAAATTTTCCAAAACTTTAAATTCACATAGAAAGTAATATCATAAAAAAGATCGGTCAACAACTTTTCGAGTTATCGTGTACACCAATTCAAAAAATATAGTTTTGAGAAAAACGCGTCTAAAGTTTGAATACAACGTAACTATACCTCTCCAAACGCTCGAACGCAAAGAATAGAGTCGTCATGGTTGACGATCTATAATGTAAGAAATACTTAATTTTACGTTCTAAAAATTTTTTGACATATTCTTAAAGGATTATAGATATTAACATTTTATAAAAAAAATTTTTTTTTCGAAATTTTACACGTATCTGTCCCTTTAAAAACTCGAAAATTTCTTACAAGCATCTGGGCAGTTGAGCAAAGAACGAATTTCGAGCGAGTATTGAGGTGTTCGCATGCTTGTTGGCCGAGTACTTGGCTCTAGAAGTAATAGTTGATTTGGAGTATTCTTAAAAACCATGCGCGAGGCTATATATGGTAGTTCATGTGGCAGAGCTGATAACCTGCTGATCGAAAGTAGCTTCCAAAGTATTAAAATAGCTGCTGCCTGGAAATGCAGGACCTCCCCCGAGTTTCCAAACGAAAAAAAAACATGTTTGAACCCTCAGCACTGCAAAAATCAACACAAGTACCCAAAAAAATATAATGACTCATGACTATTAACCTTCTACGATCGCCCCCAATGCTAGCTCATTTGAAAAGGAAAACGAAATAAACAAAACCCAAACTTGTAGTTAAAAAACTCTATTTAGGCTATAATCTTGAAATACCAGATGATGCAAACAATGGGTTTTCTAATAGGCAAGCAATGACAAACCTTTGAGTGCATCTCTGCCATGAAGTAGCTCCTCATGAAAAGCTGTCTGCCATTCGGAGCTAGCATAAAAAAACGGTAGGTCTCCCCATTCGTGGAACAACATTAAGGCATAACATAAATTGGGAGAGGAACTGGGCCAAACAACCAACAAAGGCTGCATGAGCCCATTACAAATACATATAAACTTTTTGCAAAACCTGTTTCCAGTCGGCCTGGTACGACACACCGTTAATATTTTTCTAAATTTCGGGATCACGTGACAAGTGATATGTGATAACTTAGTAGCTTTTTGAAGGTTTAAAAAGTATGGGTGTCCGAAATTCCATATATCCTTAAAATATTCCGTATTTCCAATACTCTGGCCAGAAATTCGGCCTTTGAAGCAACATACAAATGTAAATAATCTTTATATCCCTCACTTTCGTTTGTATTAAAATTTTTTTGCTCATATTACAGAAATAAGTGGCCGCTGCAGCCGACTTGTTTTCTTAAATTTGTATGGATATTAAAAAAATATACTCTCTAAAAGAGTTTCGCTTCAAAAAAAATACAATAAATTATATTTTTGAACTTTACTGATAATAATAGACACACTTTATGAACTTTTTTCGCTTCAACCAACAAAGAGAAAGAAGAGTTCCAGAGTCGTACAGCGCATGCACCTTTTTCACATTTCTCTTTGGTCCCAAACGCGCTCTTAACGCTCTTCGCTAAAGCAATAAGCCTTAAGAGATTTTCAAAGTTTTGTTTATTTCGCCGCCATTGCCATTCGAATAATAATAATCAAAACAAAAGCCAATAACGCACGTATTGCCGCTAAAGAAGTCACAGCAACAGGCGCTCACAGGATATTCGGTAGTACGGCGAAATGGTGAAGTTGACTTCAATTAGATTTTTTTTTTATATTGGCTTCAATTAGATTATTACACTAAAAGCTTCTCAATCAATGTAGGAAGGAAAAGTTTGACTGAATGTATGTGCGTATGTGTGTGTGCTTATATATAATGAATATAGGTAAATATGTATAAATATGCCTGCGCGTATATTTTTTTGATTTCTTAAGCAACAGCTCATGATACATGTAACAAAAGTTTTTGAGAAAACTTCCGGCCTGGGACAACTGCTTATAATTTAATTAAGGAGAGTATTCTTTGGAAATTTATTTCTTTAAAACTATTGAATGATACAAAAAGTTAGGCAATTACATTAGAAGCTAACCTTAATAAAGAAAAGAGGTTGTCTGTAAAGTCGGTTTACTGACGATAGTTTAACGTGATAACGTCATAAGAAAATACTAATTGAATGGTTGCATTTTTCAAAAGAAAATTTTAATTTTATTTGTTTGATAGATATTTTGTATGGATATAGAGAATGAGTTAACATTAACATAACATAACATAACATAACATAACATAACATAACATAACATAACATAACATAACATAACATAACATAACATAACATAACATAACATAACATAACATAACATAACATAACATAACATAACATAACATAACATAACATAACATAACATAACATAACATAACATAACATAACATAACATAACATAACATAACATAACATAACATAACATAACATAACATAACATAACATAACATAACATAACATAACATAACATAACATAACATAACATAACATAACATAACATAACATAACATAACATAACATAACATAACATAACATAACATAACATAACATAACATAACATAACATAACATAACATAACATAACATAACATAACATAACATAACATAACATAACATAACATAACATAACATAACATAACATAACATAACATAACATAACATAACATAACATAACATAACATAACATAACATAACATAACATAACATAACATAACATAACATAACATAACATAACATAACATAACATAACATAACATAACATAACATAACATAACATAATATAACATAACATAACATAACATAACATAACATAACATAACATATCATAACATAACATAACATAACATATCATAACATAACATAATATGCTGTTCAAGCAAGGTAACGACGCATGAGCAAGATAACGACGCATTTTTTGGTGCGTGCAGCCGGCTACATAGAATTATAAGACGTTATCACGTCAAAAAATAATAATAACATTAAAACAACAGGTATTATTAACAAACTTGGTTTTATTTTAAATTCTTCAAGTAAATCAAATTAATAATAATCAATAAGAAGGCATATGCAAATACAAATAAGTGAATTTATATATGTACATATGCGCATATACATACACATATACGCTCACTTAAGTAAGAGAGAGCAAGATGTCGAACGTTGCCGTTCGTTTGCTTTGTTTGCTTTGTCGCTCGTTCCGCGCTTTCGCTTGCAGTTCATTCAAGGTAACGGCAATGAGCAAGGTAACGACATATGAGCAAGGTAACGGCAATGAGCAAGGTAACACTAATGAGCAAGGTAACGACACATTTTTTCGTGCGTGCAGCCTGTTAAATCGAATTATAAGACTTTATCACGTCAAAAATCAATTAGGCGCTATTTACATATATGTTATGTATGTGTATATATTTTTCTTGTCTAGGGCATCAACAATTCCAGATCGCCAGCGAATATCTCTTTGCGCTATAACCCTCAGTTCGCTGCATGATAAGCCAAGAGTTGCCATTTAGGTTTCGATTGATCTTCCCCAGGTTGTACGAGATTTTCCAATTGAACGTCCTGCCTGTTGAAACGGGTTCCACCTTAAGGGGGTAGTATGGCTAATTCGGTGTAAAACAAGCATATTTTTCGAATTTTTTTTTGTCGACACAGTTGATTTATTCAAAATTTTAAAATTACTTCATTATAAAATCATATTTAAAGAATATTGTGTGAAATGTTCATTGATTTTTATGAAGAAATGAGTTGGTGGCAGCGAATCTTCGCGGACGTCTCATAAAAAAGTTGTATTGCGGTGTCCCTCAGAACTCATTACTGGATCAACTAAAATCAAAAAACCAAATTGATTTCATCAGCTAATAAAGTTTCGCAGGTAACAACGTCGAATTTTTTTTTTTTTTTTTTTTTTTTTTAATTTTTTAAAGCGCTTTGAAGTCAAAACACCGATTTTTCATAAAAAAAACTTGAAAACTTTGTTGTTTTAAAATATGACAAAATTAAAAAAAAAAACTCGACGTCATTACCTCGTGAATAAAGTAAAGAAACAAAAAAAACAAATTTGAAAAGAATCGGTGCAGTAGATATGAATCTACAGTGGACACCGACCGTAAAAAAGGCAAGTGTGAGAAAAACGCGTTTAAAGATTTTCGGCAGTGTGAAATCCGGTTGGAGAGGTAGATACTTAATCCTTTGTGTCTTTGTCAATTTTACTCTAATGCACTTCAAACTTTCACACAATAATCTTAAGATGTTATAGAATAATTAAAAAAAAAAAAAAAAAAAATGAAAAAAAAAAATACCATACTACCCCCTTAACGCTTGTTTAGCCACGTTGTTGTCGTCTTTTTAAAGTGTCTGGTCAATCCATTGTCATTTCCTTCTCCGCACTTCACAGGTAATCTTCACCTGATTGGTAATCCTAAACAACTCGTAGTTGCCTATTTTACGGGGCCAAAGGTGGTATTGTTGAGATACAAGGCTTTAATTTTATTGACGTTGACTGGCTTTAGACTTAAGGCGCTTGAGATTCCTTAGCGTGCCATTTGCGGATAGATCACTTTTCTCTCCTCCAGTACATCAACAGCACTGGATGGTTGTAGATGGTTTTCTCTTCCCTAAATTTTTCGCAAGTAGTGGTCCACATTATGGTGTCAAAACGGCACGTAAGTACTACTTGAAGTGTACCTGTGGTACTCTGCGATCTAACCTATATACCTACCTAAGGTTTTAGTCAACAGTACCACCTCTGAGGTGCTATTTGGATAGACAATAAATTCTCGCAGTGGCCGAAACAGGGGCATTAATTGGAGAATCAGTTTTGAAACATTTCACCCATTTCAAAATGGGTAAAATTTACGAAGATTTCTTTGACGAACGTTCAAGCTAATTGACTCCATGAATCTCTTAATAATTTTATAAATGAACGACAGTGCAGAAGATGATATTCTTTACTTTTCCAGAGTATTCAAAATAATTAGCATATGTCGAAACAGATAAGAACGAGCCGGGACATTAAAAGTTATAGACCGGGCTGCATATTTAAAAAAAGTTTTTGAGTCGTTCAGTTCCACCTTTTGAAAGTTTATGATATTGTCACCAAAGTATAACTACGTAAGAGCCGTAAATAGTTGCTTAAATGTATATGGATAAAAAAATTCGGCATAATAAAATATAATAAAATTTATATTTTTATTAAGAAACATAGCGTCAGGTCATTATTAACTAATGACTTTTGATGAATTCTACCAGCAATGGTATAAAGAGTGTTATAAATGTAGGAAATGGCGGACACGACGAACAGACATAATAGGAGACAGAGCGCACAGTGTATGACCGGACTAATACGGACAACAATGTAACGCAACAAAAAGACCGATATTACTATAACGTGAACATACCCAACGAAAACGTTGACGATACGAACGACAGGACAGATAGAACATTGTGAACTAAACCGCCATCAAGCGAGCAACGCACAGGAACAAATTGTCTAAGTTGAAGTAATAAAGAAATTGTCTAAATTAAAGTAAGAACAAATGGTTTAACTCGGAATCCTACATAAAGGCCATAGCGTCTCGTAAATGTTAAATGATAAAGATTTATCAGATCGATTTGGAACTCTAATGCACCGACCCGACTGAATTCTTAACCACCTCAAATATCTTCAAAACGTCTGCGTACAGAAAATAGTTTGAAAAATAAAAGCAACTGCAAATGTCATTAATGAAGAGGGCAAAGAGAAAGGCCCTAAAATAGTCAGGTTGGACACCCTGATGTAGCAAAAAATGATTCCGAGGAAACAACATTAGTTACTACCCTAGAACATGCATCTGGTTTAATTTACGACTTAAACAATAGCAGAAAAGTAGAATGAAAGAGAATAAGACGTATAATATTACAAAATTTTTGTTGCTCATTTATTAAGAGTGTCCTTGGATTTAATTTATATGCGTAACTAAAAATTTAAGTATTTTTTCGAAACATCAAATTCGTATTTTAAAACTGCCAATTTAGAAGTTAGCACATTTTGTTGTAACGATTGCACAGTATTTTCCCCGTTTGGGGTAGAGGTAAAGTGGTAAGCCGAACGCTGCTAATAGAGTCACGCGATGGAGATAATAACACGCGTAAGTTGGCGCCGTTCGTTGCACCACTAGTTTCCAGTCAGCGAATTTCACAGAATCGCTGTGTATGTGACGTCGCACTTGTGCAATTTATTCGTATTTTGTTAGTGTAATTTCTTCCTCTTCTTGCATTTTTCTCATGAAAATGTGATGATGCGACACATCTCTCTCATGCGACTGCACCAATTTGATGTCACGCACTCTTTGATGGGCGCAAACTTATTTCTATCATTATCGGTAAGATCACATCGACATGCTTAAACAAGGGCATGTCTGTTTTGAGGCAACTGGCTCGCTTTCTTAATGATTTTCAAAATGAACCTTAAATTTTAGTATTAATAAACGATAAATATAAAAATAAACCAAAAACGAATATGCCATTGCATTCCCCGTTTTTCTTTATAGAGTTTAACTGTATACGGGAAAGAGTACTTCTTATCAGTTCTAACCAGGAGGTTTCCCTAGAGGGGTGCTTATAAGGATGCGTACACATATGTTTCTGTTTCTATGGTCAAGCATGTACAAGCACTACACATAGTTTACGAAGCACTTAGTTGACTACAGCCAAGTCATTTCACTGTCACGTCTATGTCACGTTTATATTACTTGTATGCATTTGCCCACATGTGCGAACAACATCGCCGGTAAAGCCTATCGCTGCTATGCGAGTATCATGTGGTCAATGGAGTGTGTCTGGTTGCGACCTTATCGTATCGATTTAATTCAATAACGACCGATTGAAGGTTTACTAAATTGCTTACACATTTGAATAAGTACCCAAATGAAGCTATTTTGACGCAACGAGCATAGTTTGCACATGAACATCATATGGTTGACCATTAAATTCATTTATTATTGTAAAAGATTAGGGTAGCTTTACTTGATATGAATGGCAGATGTTCATAAAGCAACGAAGTAATAATAATAAATTCCACTGGTACGTCTGTGAATGCTAAAATTAATCTGGATACAATTATTAAGGGTTGGGTAAGAAGTGGCAAGGCAGTGTTGCACTTAAGAAGAACGGAAAGCGTCTGCTCTCCGTAGGTAAAAAGTACACAAAATAAGTATTTAGTTGTGAAATTCAAATTAAAAGCAAAAAAAATGCGCTTGCATGAGTAACACAGGCCAACAACCAAAAAACTTTTTCGATAATTTTAACTAATTACTTTGTAATTTGGTGTCCTGATTGCGAAAAAAAATATTAAAAAGTTATATCACCCATCAATTTTTCACATTTTACAATTAAGTAAAAATAAAGTTTATGTATCAAAATGTATCGGATATATTTCACAGTCCTGCGAGGTACAGTTTTCAAAACGGCTATGGGTGTTTCTTGAAGGTTTTTTTATGCTGAAAACGAATATGACCTTGAAAATGCTCCAGCACGTCAGGATTTTTGGCAATTTGAGGTTAAAAAGTCAAAAAATGCAGATTTTGGCCGTTTTTTTATTTTTTTTTTTTGAGCAAGGTAAAGTTTTTTTTTAATTTTCCCCAGCGGCATCGCAAAGTACTAGTCTTCCATTTTTAAAAATATTTTTGCGATTAATATAAAAAAAGTTATACTATTTTGAATTCGCCCTTTACAGGGGCGTTAGAGAGTTAGAAAGGTTGAATTTGCATATCTAAAAGTCTCCAATTCAAAATAGAATAACGTTTTTTATATTAATCGTAAAAATATTTTAAAAAAAGGACCTTAAAGCTTAAGAGTAGTACTTTGCGATGCAGTTGTGGAAAATTAAAAAAAAACTTTCCTTGCTTAAAAAAAAATTAAAAAAATGGCCAAAATCTGCATTTTTTGACTATTTAACCTCAAATTGCCGAAAATCCTGACGTGCTGGAGCATTTTCAAGGTCATATTCGTTTTCAGCATAAAATACCCCATAGCGGTTGGAGAAACTGTAAAAGAGCGAGATTTCGCAGGCCTGTGTTATTTTGCGTAAAACAACTTTTGATATGTTTTACTAATAAAGGGTAGAATTCCCGTAAAAAAGGCTCAAATAGTAAGACAATGAACAATCTTTCATTTTGTTTTAAAGCAAATCCAATACTCAGAATGTCTTCTATGTGATTAAATTATTTTTATTGTTAATTAAAACTCTCTTTCTACTCATTTGCAAGTATACGAAGTATGGCTACTAAATAATGAGTCTGATGCTGTAAAACGTGGATGCTATTTACACAGATATAATAATCCAAAGATTTTGATAGAGTCTCTCATGGTCTGCCTAGGAAAGAAAGGGTCTACGCCACATTTTTGCATTGGGTTCAATTCATCTAAGGAATTGAACAAATTACGCTGTTTTTGAGAAAGTAAAATCGCTGCCCTATATTTCAACTTCGGTGCTTCAACAAGGAAGTATACTTGAGCCTCTTTTTCTTCGTCCTTTTTATAAACCACGTAACACATCAATCAATGTAATTTTGGTTTGTATTGGTTCCTTGGCCAAAAATAGGCGTTGCCGCTAGACAATAAAATGCTTATGCCAAGTAATACTCAAACCAATATTGACTTCCGGAGATCAAACATAGGGTTCAGCTTCAAAAACGAACTTGGAAATCCTGCAGAGATTTCAGCCTAAGGTGCTGTCCATGTCTACTAATGCGCCCTGGTTTGTAAGCAACGAGGTTTTACACCGTGACCTAAAAGTTTCAACAATATATTAAGAAATCAGCTTTTAATTTAATGGAACGTTTTAAGGTGTAAAATGTATAAAATTGCATAACAAGTTTCTTGATAAACAATATTTAGAATTAGGAGTTCTTACTCAATGTCTAAAGGAAATCCTTTTTTTAAATTGCAACTAAAAATAATACTGAATTTTAGTTTTAAACGACAGACGTAATAAGTGGAGTTAAAAAAATAGAATTTTTTTTTGTACGCCGATGCCTTACAAAATTTCCTGTGAATTAGAAGTTACTCCGAAGTTTTAATCCTACTACAAAAAAATGTTTTTCATAACATGCTCTAAGTTGCAAAACAGGCAATCTTCTTCCTACTCTTATCATATTTCTGGTACACAGTTGCCTCATATTGATAAAATTCGGGATTTTCTAACTTTTTTTCCAAGCAAACCTCAAATGCTCAATCGAATTCAAATGCGGAGACTGGGGAGGATGTGGAAGCACAGATTTACAATTGTAAAGCAGATAAGTTCGTATAAGCTCAGAGTTATGTTTGGAGTAGTTTTCATGCACTACTTTGAAATCAGAGCCGACACCAGGTTTCTGGATACTTGACTTTAAAATAGATGCATATTCAAATCAATTCATAGTATGATAATATACTTTCTACAAATGCTTTTAGACTGGCGCAGCCAAGTTTGATCGAAGGAGTGACATTTTACTTCCTCAGCGTTGTATTCGCTGTTCTCGCAAATCTACCAATCTTACTCTCATCCAATCAAATCATTACCTCTTCATTCGAAATGTAATATGGCTAATCAACGTGGGTCTCCGCATATTTCAATCACTTTAATGCATTTTTCGCTGATGTAAAAGGAGTTCGCCGTGAAAAGAGTTCAATTGATTTTAGGTAATTTCTTATGGTCTGGTGCTTAACAATTGGTCTTAGAGTTTCTTTAAAGACTGCTGCAACTTTGGGTGCTCCGATTTTAGGGTCAATTATCGCCATTCGTTGGACTACTGGTACGTCACGCTCATTTAATAATTTGTTTCGTCCTCTACTTTTGCCAATTTTAAATATTTCGTTATTTTCATAAGCTTTCACGACCGATTGAATGGTTGCGCATGGTCTTCCAATAATTGCAGACATTTCATCTTAACTCTTCCCTTCGACTTTGGCTATACAACTCGTTTTTTTTTATATCAACATGCACTCTGGCGCGCTTTTCAGTCGCCTGCCTATCCATGTCGAGGTGTTTATTTTCAAAAAGTAAAAATAGCGCTGAATAACAACAATAAAACTTATATTTAAACTTATATTATTTGAGCACAATTTCAATTCAAAAAAAAAGCCGTTAGAAAATGTCAAGGATGTTTTATTGCCATTTTGTGTGAGAGAATGCCTTAGAAGGAAAATGAGAGGTACTCACATATACATACTTTCAGATAGCCAAGCGGCTTTAAAAGCCCTTCTATCAACAACCATCACCTCTAAATTGGTAAACGATTGCCTAAACCTCCTAAACACGTTAGGAAACCTCAACACAGTAACACTATGTTGGATTCCGGGACATGAAGGACATGAGGGAAATGAAATGGCTGATGACCTTGCAAAACAAGGAGCAAATATGCAACTTACTGGTCCTGAGCCTTTCTGTGGACTAACAAAAGGCCACATTAATGAATTCCTTAGGAAATGGGAAGAAAGAAAACTTGCCGCACACTGGCTAAACTGTGCCGGTCAGCGTCAAGCCAAACTATTCCTAAGTCCCAACAAAGGAATATCTGACAAACTTCTCTCACTAAACAGAGTAGATCTGCGTCTTTTAACCGGATACCTTACAGGTCACTGCAGCCTGAGGTACCATCTAAACAATATTGGTCTATCCGAGACCAATGTCTGCCGCTTTTGCGAAATGGACATAGAAAGCTCAGAACATGTGCTTTGTGAATGTCCTGCGTTGGGCAGACAAAGACTTCACCACCTTGGTGGTATCGTAGTATCTCCATGCAATCTTTGGAACAACAAACCCAAAACTGTGCTAAAATTTCTAAAAAGCCTAAAACTCTAGGGTTACAAAATAGGCCTTTCACAATAGATCAGCTCTGGTCGCAGTGCGTAATGGCCTTCTAATAATAATAATAATATTGCCATTTTAAATTTAAACAGTTATATTAATTGTAGGATGTCATTGATTGACTTCTTATTTTGAAACAAAATTTTTTTGAAGCAGCTTGTAATCTCAACACCTTTTGCGTATCTTGCCCTTATTTATATAGGGATCCTTACACAATAAAGCTTGTATACAACGCTTTTATAAAGTCGAAGCAGGAATATGGCAAGAATGATAGAAAGAAGATTGCGCCCATCAGAGAGTGTGTGACGTCACGTTTGCCAAGTAGTGCAGTGTTGCCAACCATTTGCTCATCACAATAAATTTAGTGCTTTTTTATACTCAAAATGCGACAATTTTTAAGTTTAGTGTTTGTTTCTTTTTGTTTTTAATTTAAGGCTACCGAAACTGTAAGTTAAAAAAAAATTATTATTAAACAAAGGAAGGTTAAAAAAGGTCACTCTGAGAAGATTTTAGTGCTAATAAAAATTTGTTGATTCTTATAAAATTTAGTATTTTGAAAGTGAAAATTTAATTTTTTCCCCCTTTTGAGGTTATGTCAGAATATTAAATCTTCTTCTCTTAACTCTTCTTAACCTTGAAAACCTTTTAAAAGCGTTTGAATTTACTGAATGCGAATTAAAACCATTGAGGTGTAATCGTTTCGTCCGGTCCTCATTCCTTAGTGGGACATAGGGCATCAAGAGGTGTATTCACAGTAAAAATAAGCAACAAAATACCAGAAAATACTGAAAAAACCATAACGACATTTTTACAAAAAGAGTACTTTATTTTGTTACATAACCTGAAATACAGCAAATAAGTCATTCCCTTAACAAAAGAGTTTTTTTTACCAAAAAAACTCATAAATTAAATTGTACATTTCGATAACGCATTTATTTAAAACAAAACGGACATTTTAAAGACAATTTGTCACGCATACAAAGTTTTTCAAGTAATTCAATAAAAATTTGGTATTTTATTTTCTTTAAATGCGTTTTTATATCCAAAGCTAGGCAACACTGCAATAGCGGGGCATAGATTTGACTGTTGAAAGGAGAAGAAGAAGAAAAAGTTGGAAATTAAAAATGTAAATAAAGCGAGAAATGTCATATTGGCTGATAAGAAATATAAAAAAAAGCTTACTAATATATATATCACACGCTTTATTGAGGTTCTTACTATCACAATTTTTCACTGCACATTTCATTTTTCCTTATTTTTCACTTATACACTTTCACGAATTTTCTTATTTTTGCGTAAATATTCACTAAAACGTTTGGTTAATTAACGTGCATTTCAAAAAAGAAACGAATATTCATAAACATCAACAATAACCGCAATCATGGGCAATGTGACCAGATCTTAAAGAAAAAGTAAAGTTAAATAAAACTAAGTGAACTATTGAACTAATTTTTAAAAATATATATATTTTACAAAATTATAAACATTACATTTTAATTAGAACATAATACAAAAATTTCACAAAAAAATTCTAAATCAAGTTACGAAAATATTAATCTGGCCATATTGGTGCTAAAATCACGTCACTCATTGTCAAATTCGCTGAGAGCAAAGTAACGGAACCACGATAGGCGCCATCTCATTATTCTCTCCATCGTGGGAATATGGGTATGTAATTTGAAATCGATCTCATGAAATTTACAACAGAAGAGAGAGAAAAAATTTTTTAAAATATTATCTGAGGCAAATTAAGTTTGACTTATGTACGTTTGCCTCTACTTAAATACTTTATATCATATCATGAGTTGGCTCGAACGCACGCTATGAGTGAGCGAACTGAAAATACCCCAAAAAAATTGCTGTGCCTCACAGGCAATGTTTACCATTCTAGGGTTAAAAATATACTTATAAATACAGTATGTGAAAAATGCGTTTTGACATTGCAAATAAATTCAATTTTTCGACAACAGCAAAAAATTGCACTTATTATTTATCTTTGGCTTCTTTTTTGTTGGTTGGTTGGTTGGTTAAAGTGGTGATTCTTCCAGAATCCAACTAGCGCTTTCGCGCCATTTTGTTGCCACATCCTCGTTGCCAACTTGTTTAACGGTTTTTTACAGCATAACTATATCCAGTCTGTGCGGTTAAGGAACCTTATTAGGTTGTTAACGTCGACGCCAGATAGTTGCTCGAGATTCTCGAACAGCGGTTGGCCCAGGGTTAACAGTCTGTCCTTCCATAGGGCAGGGCATTCACAGAGGAAATGGAAGATTGTCTCCTTTTTCTCCGGTTGTTTGCAACTGTGACAGTATGTATTGTGAGGGATACCCATTTTGGCTGCTTGTTCTCCGATAGACCAAAAGCCAGTTATGACCGCCGTTAGTCTCCAGGCATCCCGTCGTTTCATTCTTATTAATGCCGACGATTGCTTGAGGTTGTAGGTGGGCCATAACGTTCTGCTAATATTGCATTTCGTCTGGACTTTCCACCTACAGTCAGCGATTCGGAGGTATTTTTGGGAAATTGTGCTCTTGACTGCACCTAATGGTGTGAGTACCAATTCTGCAAGAGCGTTATTCATGGCAGATCCCCCTCTTGCCAGTTCATCTGCTTTTTCGTTACCTTCAATGTTCCGATGTCCCGGGACCCAGATTAAGGTAACTTTATGGTTTTCACTCAAGATGGTGAGGCTATTCCTACTTTGTTCCACCACTTTGGAGGTTGTTGTGGCCGAACCCAGTGCCTGGATTGCAGCTTGGCTATCCGAGAGAATAGCGATATTACCCTTAAAAGAGAAATCTGCGATTAGTAACCTGCAAGCTTCCCCAATCGCCAGTACTTCCGCCTGGAAGACACTGCTGGTATTAGGGAGCCGCACAGATTTCTCAATTTTAAGTCTGTAAGAATATATACCAGCTCCAACACCGCAGCCCATTTTACTTCCATCCGTATAGACTGTAGTGTCGAAGTTGTTTAGAGAGAATCCCTTATTCCATTCTTCCTTAGTTGGAAAGAGAGTGGCAAAATTCCTATTGAAAGTTACCGTCGGGACGATGTAGTCAGTTCTCACCGAGATTAACTGAGTTTGTCGCAATAATAGACTAGCATGACCATAAGTTTTTTCTCTCCAGCGACCCGCTTCGTTTAACCTAAATGCACTCATGGTTGCCGTCTTCTTAATATGTAGGTCTATTGGAATAACGTGTGTCAGTACATTGAGAGCCTCTCTAGGACATGATCTGATTGCACCGACCGTTATTGCACATGCTGATCTTTGTATTCTGCCGAGTAGTTTGGTATTGTACTCTCTCCCTAGAGCCTTCCACCAAACTACCGAACCATACGATAGAATAGGTCGTATAACCGTCTTATACAGCCATAATGTATGCTTAGGCTGAAGACCCCATCTTCTTCCAAGCATACGTTTACAGGCATATAAAGCAATTTCTGCCTTCCTTACCCGTTCTTCAACATTTAATTTCCAGCTTAGTTTGGAGTCCAGAATTACCCCTAAGTACTTTGCGCTGGGTGATAGTGAGAGAGTTTGTCCGTTAATATTTGGTAAGGTAAAAGGTGGTACCTTATATCTGGTGGTGAAAAGCATAAGCTCTGTTTTACGTGGGTTTAAACCTAGGCCACAGCCTGTGGCCCAAGAGTTAAGCTCGCCTAATGCCCTCTGGATGATCCCACTGATCGTATTAGGACACAGTCCTGACGCCATTAACACCACATCATCAGCGTACGCCACCGCTTTTACCCCACCTCTATTAAGTTTTATTAAGATTTTGCTAATAACGCATAACCAGAGAAGTGGAGACAGTACTCCCCCCTGTGGGGTGCCTCTGTGGACCTTCTTGGTTATACTGATATTGCCCATATTAGCTTTGATGATCCTGGTTTTTAGCATAGAGATGACCCAATTACTGATGCAATTGTCCACCTCTAAGTCTATCAACGCCCGTTGGATCGTATCTGTACTAACATTGTTAAAGGCGCCTTCTATGTCCAAGAATGCCGCCATGGTATAATGTTTGTTCTCTAGAGAGCCCTCTATTGTTCCGATTACCTCGTGAAGCGCTGTCTCCGTAGATTTGCCTTTAAGGTATGCGTGTTGTGCAGTAGATATACCAGAGCTCTCCAAAGAGCTTCTAAGATATATATCCAAAAGTCTTTCAAAGGTTTTTAACAGGAAAGACGAAAGACTGATTGGCCTATAGTCCTTCGCTGATTCATGTCCCCTCCTGCCTATTTTTGGAATGAAGACGACCTTGACTAGTTTCCAACTATCTGGAATATGACCTAGGTTTAAACACGCTTTAAAAATTTCCTCTAGCCATGGTAGGATACAGTCCAAGGTTTCCTGTAACATCTTTGGGATGATCCCATCTGGCCCCGGAGATTTAAAAGGTGAAAAAGATTTAATTGCCCATGCAACTTTCTCCTTTGTAATTATTTCTTTTGCGAGGTGCTGTGGATTATATTGGCTCCGCCTAATACTTCCCCTCCCACTTTCGTGGACGCTGCACCCCGGGAAATGCGTGTTTAGCAGAAGTTCTAGCGATTCCTCTGTCGTAGCTGTCCAAGTACCATCAGGTTTCTTGACCCAAGAAGCCATTGAATGATCTTTGGACAGAACACGGCTAAGCCTGGCAGAATCCCTGGTTGATTCGATTGACGAACAGAATTCGCTCCAGCTCTCTTTCTTGGCGGCCCTAATTGCCTTCTTGTACTGTCTCCGACTCTCTTTGTACAATTGCCAATTTCCTGTCGAGTAGCTGAGGTTAAACGTTGATCTGGATTTTTCCCTTAGTTTTGAGAGCTCACTGCTCCACCAAGGGGGATGGGATTTTTTACTAAATTTTATGGGGCAGGACGTTTTGTAGGCCCTACTAAATGCCTTCTCCAGTGTTGTGACCCTACTCTCAAGGCTTTCGGTGAGAGTGATTTTGTGGATGGGAATCTCTCCTATCCTTTTATTGACTATATTTCTGAACCTTTTCCAGTTGGTTCTTAATGGATTTCTATACGGTAAGGGCGGATCAACATTAAGATCCAGATCGTACAGGATCCAGCTGTGATCCGAAAAAGACCTTTTATCAGAGACCCTCCAATTGTCTAACCTTACTGAGCTGCTTTCAGACATAAGGGTAACATCGATCACTTCCTCCCATCCCCTGAAGTACTCCGTACTCGGAAAGGTGAAAGTGGGAGTGTTACCCCTGTTACATACCGACAAGTTAGTGTTAATTATGAAATCATAAAGAGACTCACCTCGGTCGTTTGTTTCGGAGCTTCCCCATAGGGCATGCCTTGCATTGGCATCGCATCCGAGAAGCAGGGTTTTGTTCGGGTTTTCCTGCACAAGTTTACGAGCCTCCTCAGGCGGTGCTGGTCTTTCGTGTGCCATGTATATAGAGGCAAGCGTTATTCTGACTCCGTCAGTGGCTTCCACCTCAACAGCCGTCACATCCTGTGAACTATATAATGGAATTAAAAATGTGTTTAAATGTTTTTTAGCTACAATACATGTTCTGGGATTACCTTCTATCCGTTTATAGTAGATATTGTAGGTTTTCCCAGTGAACCCTTTCACCTCGGTGCTCCGCACCCAGGGTTCCTGAATTAGTGCGATGTCCACGTCCTCCTCCGCCAGGAGAACGGTTAGGTTGTCCGTTGCACACCGTGAGTGCTGCAGATTAATTTGGACAACCTTTAAACCCATGTTTATTGGTTTCCTTTTTCGGACTCGGTGTCATCTAGCTGCATGCCAGTCAGCAGTTCGTTGGCACCATCGACCTCATCCTGCTCCTCTTCCGGGTTTGCAGAACGGAATATCTTCAGCTGGGTCTTCCTGATCCCAAACTGAAGTTTGTTTCCCACTTTCTCCAGTGGTTCCAGACTCTCTTCTGTAATTAGAAGGAGGAATGACCTGCTGTGCCTTTGCGGAGCCTCCGCTTTGATGATCGACCAATCGGTCATCGGCACCGAGCGATTATGCGCCTGAAGGTAGGGGATTAGTTGATTGGCATCAAACTCCATGTTTGGTACCCAGATGCGAGCCCTCGGCCTTCGTGGAATCTCGCTAGCCGGAATTAGCTTGAGTTTCAAGCCTTCCCAGCTGTTCTGGATTTTACCAATCACGTTAGTCAAGAAATGCAATGAGAATTGGTCATCGCATTTAATGACTCGGTAACCGCGGACTACCTCCACCGAGTCGAAACCTGGTGTTTGGCCCTCCGGGTTCGCCATGACATGGTCAACGACTATGCGAGACAACCGTGCCTCAATCTCTGACCATTTGTCAAGCACTGGTTTCCCGCGGTTAGAGGTTTCGTCTACCAATGCCATTTGGAGATGGTCCCGTGCCACCTCACTAAATCGCTTGATAGGTTTGGAGGCAACTGCACCCTGATCCGATATCTTGTGCTTTTTTGTTGCCTTCCCAGTTTCGTCATGCGAGCGGTTTCGTTTTTTGGCATTTGTCCTGTTGGCGGCTTGGAATGCCAAGTATTCATCAACCACCTTTTGACATCTTGCCTTGTCGGTCTCATCTTTGGGATGCACTTTACCTTCGGTCTCGTTTTTCCGAATCCTGCCAAGGATAGCGAGAGACCTCTGGTAAAGTTTATACCTCGAGGGACCTTTATTACCACGCTTTTGCCCCATGGCTTGAGCGGATGTTGTTGGTTGATTTATAGTTGTTGGCGTACTGTGGCCCACAGCTTTGCCCTCAACTGTTTCTTGGCTGGAGGCCAAGAGCTCATCCTCTGAGGGTGACCCCGTCATCCTCAGTTCGTCTTTGCTTGTACGTCTTGTCCAATTGTCTGACTGTTTTTTAAGTGCGTCCGTCGCTTCCTCCTGTCTGTCTGTTTGTTTGTCCTGTACTGTCCGCGTGTTTGGTTTTTTATCAGTCCGTACTGTCGATGCGTTGGTATGTTTTACCGTCATTTTGTCCGTTTGTTCCGTGTTTGTTTTCCCGTCATCCGAATTTTTAGGTTTTTGTGGTTTCATTACATCTGGTTCGTACGGTCACCTGCCCCGCCAAGGGAGCTGCGCATGTCGCCATGCGCGGTGACCAAAGAGGATAAAGGGGAAATATCCGGTCGACCATGGCAGCGCCCCATACCATGGCAAGGCCACCGTTACAACCTGAGGCGGCCTGATATCAGGAGGGCTCCGTACGAAGACAGCCTTATTTAGTCCCCCGGCTGCCAAACCCACCCAATAGGCACGGGTCGCATCACACCTTGGGTTGAGGGAGTTTTTTTAACGAAGTTTACGTCTTCGACCTGTGTGGTTCGCGGGAGACCTACTCTCCTACCTTCCATATCTGGGAGGCGTTCCCCTATCCACCACCTGGGGACGCGCCCTATAGGGATAACAGGTTCCCCCAAGGGTCTTTTTTGTACTGCTTCATATTTATTCACAACATTTAATGGGGATTAAAGAAAAAATAACAAATAACTCTGGACCAATTGTACAGAATCCACATCTGCACATTATTCTCCTTATGCTTTGGATCATTATCTTGGTAGAATTTAAAATTTAGTTTATTCTCAGTAGTAAAACTTAACTAACTTTTTAGCACTGCCAACTAAGTCCTTTTTTCAGTATATTTAAATATTCTTTGGCATCCATTGTGCCATCAATAAGCAACAAGACTCCTACACCTTTTCTTGAAATGCACACCCACCCCGGTAATGAATACCACAAAAAATTTCCCCTGAGGCCAACATTGCATTTGGTTTAGCTCTGGTTGAGGTGAGAGAAGTGTGGTGTTTTTCAATTTTTGTGTGTAGCAAAACACAGTGTGGTGTGTATAACGTCGATGTTCTAAGATCCCCAACCCTTTCAAAACTCAATTGTACTAAAAATATTTACTGCTTCTCACCACTTGCCGCCCAAACTGTCATATAATTTCCTTGCTTTTCAAAGCATTGCGCGCCTGAAGTATACAAAATATAATCTAATAAAAAATATCCCTGCCAAATCACACCTTGCAAATCACAATCGCTTGATGAGCAGTGGAATTCTCTAGCGAGCAGCAAAGTGGTGAATCGAAAGCGGCAAATATTTGTTAACGAAAAAAAAACACGTTTTTGATAGTTTTAGCAAATTATTTCAGAAATAATAAGCGTCACATTTTGCTGTCCCCAACTGTTGATGTGTGACTCTGATTTATCAGCTTTAATTTCGACACACACCATTAGCACATACAACAACCTAACACAGGGTGCATTCAAATTTTCATTTAATAACGGGTGGTTACAAAATTCATATAAATATAAATACATCTGGTACAGTAAAAAAAATAAACATTTGAACACGTTCTCCGCATCATTATTAACGCAATACCTCTAGTCGCCCGCACCCGCCACCACAATTAACCTAACCAGCGCAGTCAGTGCCGCATCGCAGCGGCCACTAACTAAAGTATCAACACTAAGTGCCCAACACCGAACACCTTTGCTGCACAGTCGTAGTCAAATCAACCAACGAATAACGAAAAGCATTTTCCTCTAAATTGCAGCAACTCGTCGATTCGCGCTATCTATTTATTAGACAATAAATGAAAAATAAATCAGATATTTGATTTATTTCACGTTGATTGTTGCGCCCATAAATCCCAGCCACAAGCCATGAGCCCATGAATGGTTGGTTATCCTTTTAAGTGGAAAATAGCGACTGGAAGAGAGCGGCACAAAAATGATTTATCATTGATTTATGTGCGGAATTTGTGCAGATTTAATTTTCTAAACAATCAAAGGAGCATAAATCAAGTAAAAACGTTGCTTTATAACTGTTAGTGTGGTTAATATAAATGTTGCAAAGTTATGTGAGTAATTGAATATTGACATGGTGGCAATAAGAATTTAAAAATATGGGATTTTTGCACATTACAGGGATATTAACGCAGAGTGCGTCACTTTTGAATGACTAATGTGGGCGGCGGACCGTATTCACATAAGGGTGTTTTTTTTAGAGGTTAGGTTTTCAAGATGAAATAAAACGTATATAATTTAATGTTATGGCCAAGAATTTAGCTTTATTATAAAGATAAGGGTTTGCCATTATGTTTTAAAAATGATTTCGGGCAAGTGGCCGCCGCGGCTGGCTCGAATAAATTCCAGCCGGGAGGCCCAATTTTCGACCACTTTTTGCAGCAATTGGGGCCGTATGTCAGCAATAACGCGCCGAATATTCTCATCCAAGCGACTTCACATAGCCCCACAAGAAATAGTCCAGCGGTGTTATATCGCACGATCTTGGAGGCCACGCCACAGGTCCACGGCGCGAGATAATGCGCTGTATGGCATGTAGCGCCGTCTTGTTGGAACCAAAGGTCGTCCACATCAACATCGTCCAATTCAGGCACGAAAAAGTCATTAATCATGGCTCTATAGCGCTCTCCATTGACTGTAACATTATGACCGGCTTCATTTTTAAAGAAATATGGACCAATGATTCCCTCTGCCCATAGAGCACACCAAACAGTGACTTTTTGAGGATGTAACGGCGTCTCAGCAATGGCTTGTGGATTATGTTCACTCCAAATGCGACAATTTTGCTTATTGACATACCCATTCAACCAAAAGTGAGCTTCATCGCTGAACAAAATTTTCTTCGATGCGTCGCGCGAACCGAACCATTATTTTCGTAATAAATTTGCACGATTAGCAAACGTTGTTCAGGTGTAAGTCTATTCATTATGAAATGGCAAACCAAACTGAACATAAATCAAGTGACAGCTGTCAAAAAGACCATCTACGAAAAAAATAGTGCCAACTTGAAAACCTAACCTCTAAAAAAAACACCCTTTACTAAGCACCCGGTCAATTGGCTCATCTCAATGTAATCGAACATTTGTGGAAGGCAATTGGCAAGAAAACTATAATGTAGTTATATAATATGTAAACGCACTGAAGGAAGCTTTGAAAACCGAGTACTCCAACAATTCACTAAACTTGGTACAATCTGTGCTAAGACGTTTAAATACTATAATGAAATAAATATTTAGCCACTAAATACTGATAAGGACGTTTTGTACAACATGTTCCTGGCATTTAATTTTTTGCGTTTATTCGTTTAGGCATGAATTGATTTTGCTTATTTTTGGTTTCCGGTATAAAAATGTTGAATGCAAATATAATTTATTTATGTGAATAAATGTAGCAGATTCTAAGTAAATGGCACACATGTAGTTAAAACTTAAAAAAATCGAAACATTATCACGTTCTTATCTAAATTTTAATCGCCTTTACGACAGAGAAGAAATACAGTTTTGTTAAAACATTTTTGATTTCTAATTTATTTGAATGAAAGCACAAAGCGAAGGCGTACAATGGAAGTGAGAGTTTCAAAATGGGAAAAGTGCCTCTCAGCGGCTCTACCTTACTATATTTTGATTATGGAGAGAACTAAGAAGGAAGTGTCAAAATAGCCAGCGATAGTTAGGTTAATGTTAGATGATTGAAAATGAAAAACAAAAAGTCACGCATATCGCGATACCGATGCACAGCTGTTGAACTAACGTAATTTTGTGTTATGTCATCATGAGTTTCATAATTACTTTTAGCCACCTGATTTGCAAATTTATATTTATCAAGAGAAGGTACAATAAAATTATTCTTTACGGCATAGCTTCTGGTCGGGCAGTTTCAAAGGTCATACAAATTTCGGACACACAGATTTCTCATAAATTTTTCCATACCAATGTTATCCCAATATTCGGATAACGGGACATTATGTCCGCGTCGCGTTTCAAGCAATTTTGATCGAAAAATCTGTGATAAGTGGGCAAAATTAAAATAAATCCCAAGCAAGCAAGAAAGCTTAAGGGGACAGATACCTGTAAACGGCCATATTTTCACTGATTTTCATTAAAATTATTTAAAATAAAGAAGTCAATATATTTTTTTCAAAATTGGCATAGAGTTTATTTATATTTATATTCTTCTTCTTCTTCTTAATTGGCGCGATAACCGCTTACGCGATTTTGGCCGAGATTAACAAAGCGCGCCAGTCGTTTCTTTCTCGTGCTAACCGGCGCCAATTGGACACACCAAGTGAAGCCAAGTCCTTCTCCACCTGATCTTTCCAACGCAGAGGAGGCCTTCCTCTTCCTCTGCTACCACCAGCTGGTACCGCATCGAATACTTTCAAAGCCGGAGCGTTTGTATCTATTCGGACGACATGACCCAGCCAACGAAGCCGCTGGATCTTTATTCGCTGCGCTATGTCTATGTCGTCGTAAAGCTCATACAGCTCATCGTTCCATCGTCTACGATATTCGCCGTTGCCTTTCTCTCGAACACTCCAAGCGTCGCTTCATTGTATGTTGTCATCGTCCAAGCTTCTGCGCCATTATTTTAATATAAAAATCTTTTTTTTATTTTAATCATTTAAAATTGCGGATGCACACTCAATTCTTCCAGGAAGGTCACAGCGGGGCTTCTCAATCGGCGGGCATTGTAGCATCGGCGTCAGTGACCTGAATACAAAAAACCAAAATTTTTTTGTTTATTACTGTCATAATTTCTATATGAATTATACAAAAATGGGGGAAAAAAATTCGCGGAATAAAATGCTTAAAAAAAATGAATTTTTGGGCGAGTTTTCCTACTATTTTTACTTCGAAAAAATTATTATTTCGAAAAATTTTCCAAAACTTTAAATTCACATAGAAAGTAATATCATAAAAAAGATGTGTGCAAAATTTCATGGAGATCGTCAATACCTTTTCGAGTTATCGTGTACACCAATTCGAAAAATATAGTTTTGAGAAAAACGCGTCTAAAGTCGGCAACATAACTATACCTACCTCTCCCAGCGCTCGAACGAAAGGAATAGAGTCGTCACGGTTGACGATCTATAATATAAGCAATACTTAAATTTTCGTTCTAAAAATTGTTTGACATATTCTTAAAGGATTATATTAACATTTTATGAAAAAAAAAAATTTAATATTACAGGTATCTGTCCCTTTAAATTAACTAAGATACAATTTTTTTGTTTGTTTTCGAACATAACGGCAGTAAGCCAACAGCCTGATCAAGGTATAATCCACAGTTTTAATTTTTTATAGAAGTTTACTCTTGTAGCCACTTAAAATTCACACTGCAAACAAAGCCCCAGGTCTGTCAAAAGTTCTTTAAAGCTGTGTATTTCATCAAAACATCTGCGGATAAAGTCGAAGCAACAGCAATTCAAAACTGCTCCCATAAAGCAGGATTTTCGAAAATTTATGAGTCATACCGATTTCGATTCCAAAGATGATATGTCGTTGGCAATCTATGGTAAATTTCAGGAAATACTCGATTTGGTGAACGATTTCGATAATTTTCTGCGCTAAAGGCAACCAAATGGAAGTTCAATTTGAAGAACAAAGCCATATGATCGACCTGCATACAGAAATGATTCAGAAGAATAATCGAATGAAGAATGAAGTATTAAAACTTGGTGAACGTGTGAAACAGTTTGCCAAAAATGAATTTGTGAATTTTCAAGACATCAAACACATCGAAAGTTAATTTGAAAATGAACTTTTAAAAATAAAACAATCAAAGTTTAATTAATCAAATATTACAAAATTTTATCAATCAAAGTATGGTTTAATGTTAGCTTAAGAAAAAGAATCCCATTATTTTCTCGGTAGATGGCTGTAGTGCTCAGTATCTCGTAAGTATCGATCAAACAATTTAAAGTTTATATTTCACACTAAAAAAATTCGTTTGCTATTTTTTGTTCGTTCAGGGAGTTACCAATGGTTACAGTTTTTCTTCGGTAAAGGCGAAAATGAAAACGCAAGCTATGCCGCTGAAATTGCGAATAGTATTTATGGTGCTGATACTGTAACAGCGACCATAATTACGTACAATTTTGGTTTCGTCGATTCCGTCGATAGTATCAGTTAAATCAGTTCTAAGCCATTTGCGCACAAATTTTACGCAAAAATAACGAATATGTAATATTCATTGTTAAATGTTCATAAATTTCTACACGGGACCAAAAGACGCTACTACTTGCCGAATTTTACAATTGAGTGAGGTCAATAAGATAATAAACAAAACTTTGTCTTTTTCACAAGGAGGAAGCATCCAAGGCGCCGAAACCCCGTCAGTAATCCGCATTAAGCCTCCTACCGTCTAAATACCGATCCTCTCGGTACTACCGTCAAGTAAAGGGTTTTTCAATTGGCGCGGGTCGATTTTGGCGCCCTGTGGCAGCCATTTTGTTTTGTTTTGGTGACATCTGTCAAATATTTTGTTTATTATTCAGTTGTTTATACCAAATCATCATAGCAAGTTACACGATTGAACAGCACGTTCAAATGATAAAACTTTATTATCAAAATGAGTGTTCATTAACGCAAACGTTGCGCGCATTGCGCCCATTTTTCGGTAGACGTGGTGGCCCTTCAAAGTCGACTCTTCAACGTTTGGTGGCCAAATTTGAGACGACCGGGTCAGTAAACCATCAGCCAACACCCGTACGTTCAAGGAACGCAAGATCAGCCGAGAACATTGCCGCGGTCCGTGAAAGTGTACAGCAGAACCCGAGGCAGTCTATTCCTCGCCGTGCATAAGAACTTGGCCTTTCGCAGACTTCAACTTGGCGAAATTTGCGTCGGGACTTAAGCCTACACCCGTACAAGATCCAACTAACCCAGGAGCTCAAAGTTGATGACCATAGACAACGCCGTTTGTTCGCTGACTGGGCTTCGAATCGTTTGGAAGAGAACCCCAGTTTTGGGCGAAAAATCATCTTTAGTGACGAGACGCATTTTAGGATGAATGGCTGTGTTAACAAACAAAATTGCCGTATATGGGACGACACCAATCCACACGAGGTTCACCAGGTGATAATGCATCCTCAAAAAGTTAACGTTTGGTGTGGATTTTGGGCGGGCGGCGTCATTGGTCCGTACTTTTTTGAAAACGACGTTGGTGAGGCGGTCACCGTCAACAGCGAGCGCTACATAACGATGATAACCAATTTCTTATGGCCCATATTGAACCATATGGACCTAGACGGCATGTGATTCCAACAGGACGGCGCTACGTGCCACACAGCAAACACCACGATTGACATACTGCATGAACGATTTGAGGGTAAGGTCTCGCAGGGATGATGTGAATTAGCCACCAAGGTCATGCGATTTGACCCCGCTAGACTTTTTCCTGTGGGGTTTCTTGAAGTCTCAGGTCTATGCAAATAAAGCACAATCGATCGATGCTCTAAAGGTGAACATAACACAGGCCATCGCTCAAATTCAGCCGAATCTATGCGGAAGAGTCATTGAAAATGGGACCACTCGGATCCGTTCCACCATAAGAAGCCGAGGCGGGCATTTGAATGATGTCATATTCCACACTTAATGGCATATATGCGCCTTTCAAATAAAAAAATAATTTTGTCAATAACTCACACACAGCTTGTTTTATTCCATTTCAACATCTACCCGCCCTTATTGAAAAACCCTTTATTTCGTTGGAAGGCGGTTTGAGTACAAGGCCAGAATACAAGGTCAATTACTATACTGATGCAATACGACAGAAGTTGGGCAGTTGAGTGTGGCATCGACAGTTCACCTGTAGTTTCACCTCTGCATAGGTTTGCTAATTTACGCACTTTCTCGGCGTTCGCGTCTACGCCTTGTCTGCTCGGCGTGCCGCAGTTCGCTGCAAATGTATGCGTTCACAAATTTTTGTATAATTTTTAGCTTTGCACTTACTTTAGATCAACATCAAAGAACAAAAATATGTTAATGAACTTGTTAAACATGAAAAGAAGAGACATTAGGGTATTTCATAATTAAGTGGAAATAGTCTGGCATCATAACATTTATACTATTCCAGCGCAACAACAAAATATTTATGTTCTCCATTATAATTTAAAAATGAGACATATCAAAACAAACTTAACAGTGTTTATATTTTCATATATGTACTACCGTACAATTTGATATTATTCAACGATTTCAACGGCAAGTGCAAGCTAGTGACTAAGAGAGAACAAACAACAATAAAAGATCTCTCAGTTATACTCGTATGCTTATTGCGGACTTTTATCAAATGATCGCTTATGTAAATATACTAAATTTTCTCTCCTTTTCATTCAAGTGCTCTCATAGTCTTTACACATACCATAGTTACATTCTCTTTGAGATAATTTGTTGATGTTTTGATTAAAATTTATTTCGCATAAATGCTTAGCATTTGTCCCAACCAGTTCAGTTGAAAGCGGTTGTTAGAAATGCGAGAAAGATATCACAACTGAAACGGAAAAACTTGAATTAAAAATTTGTAAACAAAAATGGCGAAATCAAAATCTGAAGTCGAAATTGAGTGGATTAAGAGTACATTATTTCCAGAGATAATAAAAAATAAGCATTTTAGAGAAGATAACTCGCTTAGCGGTAATATAAATGACCACGTCAAATTAAACGATGTGCAGGTACGATTTATTGGCAGTGAAGAGGCCTTCATGTTAACCACTTGTTATCGTGCGGTTATCACTTTGGAGGAAGGCGATAGTGGGCCTAAAACTACCACAATTATTGTTAAGGTAAGAACACAGGTGCATACACACATACATATGTACTTATGTATATGTAAATTGAAATTCCTAATTCTAATAAAAAGCTATTTTTGAGAAAAAAATTAATCAAAAATTTCACCTCTGAACCAATCAAAACAAATGACTATAATTGAAAAATTTAAAGTTGAGTTAGAATTTAACGTTTCTTATGTCGAAAGATGTGAATGGCAGAGTCAAAATAGTGCCTGAGAGATAAGAAATGTCGTTGGTTACCGACATTTGTATGAGAAAAGTATGAGCCTATGGATTAGAGGTAACAGACTTTATCTATCCACATGATTCACATGCTGCAAATGAATGATGTGACGTAATTGCAGGAGGATCAAATTGTCAATGCCGGCATTTATTAAAGCTATGAGAGGATTACGATTATCTTATATGAATACGATTTTCTTTTTGTGAAATACCTGAAATTAAGGGGGGAAGCTGGTCTAGAGCGCAAAAAATGGGCATATTTTATGAATTTATTTTGACTCAACAAAGGAATCAATCGAAAATCTGTGAAATAGGTTTAATAATATAGCTTTCATGGTACAAATACAAAATTTTTCTTCTGAATTAATTTCAAAATGGCCGCTGTCCAGCAGTTCTCCTAAGGCGCCTTTTTTTCTAGTGGGTCCATTGCCGAAGACGTAAACTCCTTAATTTTTGTCCTGGATCAAAAAATAAAATTTTTTTAGTTTCTATATAACAACAGAAAGAGACGTACGTAGGATTTTTTCGATATTTTGTTTTTTCGCGAAATGGTGCACGTTTGAACAAAAAGTTACAATTTTCACTATAAAGAACGACATAAAATTGTTGATTAAAAAAAAAACTATGTAATATAAATAAAAAATCCTACGTACGTCTCCGGAGAAAGGTATTTCGAATGTATTGTCAAAATTTCGTAAGAATCGGTAAAGATTTGTTCGAGTTATGTCTTCGGCCAGTTTAAAAAAAGTGATTTCGAGAAAAACGCGTTTAAAGTTGTAAGTAATATAAGTTCGGGGCATACCTGCGAGGCACTGCCGTCGAATGAAAAATTTGGGCATTTAGACATTTTTGCTGGCATCCCTCATTTGGTATATTATTTCTAAGACCCTAAAGCACCTTTTAAGACAAAAAAAAATTTTTCGATTTTTTCAAAATTCTAGACCAGCTTCCCCCCTTAATAAAACTTTTTTAAATATCAAATTTTACCATTAATTTACAAAGTGAAAAGCACCTTTCATAGGGTGATTTAAAAATTATATTCAGTTGCTTCTCCAACTCATCCTGTATGGTATCAATCGTTTGCCGCGAAATAGTTATTGTACTTGAGTAATGGGGATTGGGCCCAAGTGGGCATGTCAAGCGAATACAGAGCTTGTGAAACAGTATTCACGTCGTTTACATCCATACAAAATGGAAGAGTGTAAGCCGGTGCAATGTTATCATAAAGAAACTACGGGTCCCTCCGCCACAATTCTAGCCTCTTGCGATGAAAGTATTCCCTCAAATATTTCACGAGTATTAGTACTCTCTACTTACTGTTTTGTTTTGGCAGTAGGAAATTGGAATAGATCACATCACGACAATCAATAAAAATTATCAACAGACTTTTGATTGTGAATCGTCTTCGTCATGTTTTTTGGCTTATGGCTCATCTGACAAATGTTTTAAGAAATAATCTCAGAATAATTTCGATGCCTCTAAAGAAATCAGGTTAGTATTGTGACAAACTGTGAATGAAAATTTTATTCAAAATAGATGCTCTTCATGGTACACCCTATTCAAGCTCACATATCGCAAATAGCAATAAAAAAACACTCGAAAATGTTATTCAATCTAAAAGCTGAAACTATATCTCAAAGTAGAATTTCCAAGATAACTTGGCTAAATTTTTATACAAATACTAGTTATTTAATATGTACACATATTTCCCTAGTAACTTTTTTTTATTTATAAATCATTTTAAGTTGCACTCCATAAACATGCTTACTTGTTTAAGATTATATAAAGCAAATTTCTCAAATATAATTATAAACTATATGCAATACCTTCAAGTGCAAGTGAGTATTCTCTTAGAAATGCATATGTGTGCATGTATGTGAATAATGAACAATTCAATCATATTTCGAGCCATAAGAGTTCTCGAGAGCAAATTGAAGATACAGTTAGTAACATAAATAAGTATACAGGAGCCTGATTTATAGATTTGTTTGACGCTAACGCTTTCCTTAATATAATATGTAATCCAAATATTTTACACATGGTAATTGGGTACTGGGATAACCTTTCATATGCGCCTTAATTTAGCTGTAAATTTTAGGTACCGATTGTTCTGTTAGCATAACATTTATTTTTACGCATTGATTAAAAAAGATAACTATTAACAGGAAATAATCAAAGTGAGTATAAAAATTTAGGGAAGTACGTTTTGTATTAATTTTTGCGACATTTTTAGTAATGGCACCAAAAGGAAAAGAGCTTTCTGATAATTTAAAAAATATCACAATAATATGATTTATAAAATATCACAAGGAACATAAATCATTGCGAGAAATCGGCCGTTTGATAGATAGGAGTTTTGCTACAGTTCAAAAGATTGTGAATAAATATAAAAGTGCGGGAAGCACCACTAATAAAGAGCGTTGTGGGCGTCCGCCGCTCTTAAGTCCCAAAGAAAAAAGGTTAGTCGTACGGAAAATCAGGACAAACCCCAAAATAAGTGTCCCCAAATTGAAATCTGAAGCTAAAAATGAGCCTGGAAAACAATTTAACACGCGCCGGGTTTTGTATAGTGCTAGAAATCATGGGCGCAATGTTAGGAAAAAGCCCTTCGTGAGTAGTGTCAATCAGAGTAAACGGATTTCATTCGCAAAAGTTCATAAAAATATAACCAAACGTTTTGGAACCAAGTCATATTTTCTGATGAGTGTAAGTTCAGTATCTGTGGATCTGATGGCCGTGAAAAAGTTTGGAGAAAAGTTAACGCGGAATTGAATCCAAACAATATGACCGGCACTGTGAAGCATGGAGGGGGCGGCTCTGTGATGGTTTGGAGATGTATGGCTGCGAACGGTGTTGGAAACTTCGTATTTATCGAAAATATTATGGACCGATATGGTTATTTAAATATTTTGAAAAATATTTTAAAAGAAAGCGCTACGAAATTGGGTTTTGGAGGAACGTTTATCTTCCAGCAGGATAATGACCCCAAGCACACATCCAACATTGTACGAGAGTAGCTGTTACACAATGTGCGAAAACAGCTGAAAACACCGCCACAGTCCCCGGATACCAACCCAATCGAACATTTATGGGAACATTTAAAGCGGCAAATACGTAAACATCCGATTAGAAATAAGGAACAACTGAAAAACGTCCTTCAAGAGGAATGGAATAAAATACCGCCAGCTGTAACTGAAGCTTGGTGAAATCAATCACGACTTAAAGCGATTGTAAAGTTATCCTACCAAATACTAGGATTTGATTTTAATTTTTTATTTTATTTTTTTGATTGCACAAATTAATAATGTGATGAACTGTATACTTACTTTTGATAAATTTGAATTTTAATAAAGTTTAATATATTATAGAAAGCTATAATTTTGTTCCTTTTTAAAATTTTGTCATTATTTGGATCAAATATGACTTTTGTATTTCATTCATGTAAATAAAACACAATTGTGTTATAACTTAGGTTGTTTGAAGGAATCGATTGGGGGAAAGTTGAAAACGTGTCCGGTGTATACTTACTTCTGTTACTAACTGTATGCTGCTGTACTCATATATACTAATAATAAAGAGGTACGTATGTACGAGTAAATGCAATTTCTTTTTACAATATGGGTATAATTTTTCGCCGTGCATTTCAATCAAGTAATTCTCTATAGCGGAGAGAACACTGAATTTTCACTTCAATACACAAGTTAAATTTATTTTTGAAAATAAAATAAATTTGTTAAGTTTTATTTTTTATTAGTTTTATTTTTATTAAAATGGAACAAGTTTGATTACACTTCAAAATAATTTGTTCTTTACTCTTCAAGGTGACTTTGAAGACTACTTTTAACATTAAAAACTATACTTATTCAATTTATTTTAACAGTTAGATTTATACTTAAAATGAAGAGAGAAAGAGTTCCCCATTTACTATTACAACAATTACAACAATTAAATATATAACTTACATAGCTATAATAATTATTCCAGTTAGATAATGAAGAGAGCGAGAGCGAAAGGGGAAAGTTACTTATAATATATAACTCGCCTCTCCTTAAAGAATTCGAGTCTCGTCGAATCTTTTACAAATATAATATACAATCCGAAAATTTAATAGTTTCTTATAGTGATACAATCACACTTAACTAATAACTTGAAATATATTTAAGTTGTTTAGCGGTTTTTTTTCCAAGATAAATATTAAACTATATTAGCCATAAATATTCATTTCTTATTCTATAGTTTACATTTTAAAAAAATAAATATAGTGTGATTTAATATAAAAAAAATATTAACGAATAGTTTTCCATGTTTTGCTCTACAAATCCATTTCATTTTTTTTATTATTATTATTTTTTTTATTTATTTTTATTTTATTTTATAGACTTTAATGGGCGTCTAAATTGTGCAGTGTCTACTTTATTAGGGTTGCTGTGGTGGTATCTGTTAAATCTTTTAGCAGTTTTTTGTCTAATTGCAGTAGGATTTTTAATATATAAATTAGATTTTTGTAAATTAAGTGTAATATTTTCTCTTTTAATATTTTCTCTATCAATGGTTTTCTTTTTAATTGCTTCAGATCTTACCTTAACCTCTTTTAAATTTATGTGTAACTTATTTATAAAATCAATTGGTTTTAATTTAGTCGTGCTGTGAATTGTATTATTATAGAAATTAACTGCTTTTAGTACTAATTCTTCAGAGTCATTAATATTTTCAGCGTTTTTTAATATTCTTATATGCTCTAAGAGAGTCGAATGCATTCTTTCTACATCTGAATTTCCTGTGTGCGAATTCGGTGTTGTAAAATGAGTTTCTATATTATTTTCTTGACAGAACAGCTTTATAAGTGCATTATTAAATTCATTATCCATAATAATTTTATCAGGTTTTCCTAAAAATGCGATTCGCTCTTCGATTTTAGTTTTAATTGTTACCATATTTTTGTCATTTAGTTTATGTGCCGTTCCTAATTTCGTAAATTTGTCTATTGTTGTCAAAAAACTAGTCTTTTGTATCTGAAAAATATCTATATGTACTATTTCATTTGGTTTTTCTGGTGTTGGAGTATGTTGAAATATTTTATTTATTGGTTTTCTGTCATATTTGTTTTCATTACATATTCTGCAGTTATTGCAATATCTATTTATAAATTTTAATAATTTAGGATTATAATAATTATCTTTTAATTCTTCGAAATTCTCCTGGATTCCTCTATGGTTACCTTTAATATGAATATCATCAATGATATTCAATAAAGATTCCTCGGATTCAATATCACTAGCAACTTTTGTACAATTTATGAAATTTATTTTATTGTTACTAGAAAATAATTCAATTAATTTGTTCTGTATTATATTATATTTATTATTGTCAAGCTCCGAGTATACCCCAATTTTTCCTCTTTTTATTTCACGTCTAAATAAATCATTCAAATAATGAGTATTATTTAAGTCATTCTCAGACACATATATTATTTTATATTTTTTAAAAAGTATTTCGGTTTCTTTATTTTTATTTTTAACTATTCTTATTTGCGTCCTATATTTATTAACAATTTTATTTATTCTAAAGAAATTAATATTTACATTTTCTTCCGTACTATGATTTACTTCAACTCTGCTCAAAAAATCAGCTACCTTATTCTCCTTTCCCTTAATATATTCAATATCGAGATCAAATTCATCTAATAATATTTTCCATCGGATGATTCTAGAATTGGGCTCTTTAAGTGAATAAAGCCATTTCAAAGGCTGATGATCAGTTTGAACTAGAAACTTTCGACCAAAAAGGTATGGACGGTAATATTTCACGGACCATACAATGGCTAATAATTCTTTTTCCAGCGTTGAGTAGTTTTTTTCATGTCCATTTAAAGTCCTACTGGCGTAACTTACTGGTTTGCCATCCTGGCTCAACACCGCGCCAATAGCAGCATTGCTTGCATCCGTGGTCAATACAAATTTTTTATTAAAGTCTGGATAGCATAATATTGGTGGATTTGTTAAAATTTTCTTCAATTTTTCGAAAGCGTCAATATAAGATTTGTCATTAATATCAATTTTACTATTTTTTTTTAAATATTTTATTATAGGGCTAGCAACAAAGGAATAGTTCCTAATGAATTTCCGGTAATATCCGGTTAAACCTAAAAACGATTTAATTTCTTTTACTGACTTTGGTAGCTCCAAGTTTTGTATTATATTAATTTTCTCGGGGTTGGGCTTTATCCCATTATTTGTTATGATATGACCAAGAAAGTTTGTTTCTTTCGATAAGAATCTACACTTATCTATTTGAACCTTTAAATTGTAGTCATTCAGTTTATTAAATACTTTTTGCAAGCTTTCTAAGTGTTCGGTTAGCGAGGTTGAAAAGACTAGTATATCATCCATATAAATTATACAAATTTTATTTATATAATCAGCCAAAATGTAGTTTAGCATTCGCTGAAATGTAGCGGGCGCGTTTTTGAGACCGAAGGGCATTCGAATGAACTCGAAGTGACCACGGGGCGTTGAAAAAGCCGTTTTCTCAATGTCGCTTTCCTCCATCAAAACCTGATGAAAGCCTTTCGCAAGGTCCAAGGACGAGAAATATTGCGCCTTACCTAACTTGTCAAATAATGACTCTATATTTGGCAGAGGAAATTTGTCATCCACAGTTATTTCATTTAGCTTCCTAAAGTCTATAACTAATCGCCATTTCTGCTGGTTCGAATTATCGGACTTCTTTTTAACAATCCACAAAGGGGAATTATAAGGCGATTTGCTGGGGCGTATTATATTTTCTTTTAACATTTCATTTATTTGCTTTTCTATTTCATTTTCTAAAATCTGTGGATGCCTATAATTCTTGCAGTATACTATTTTATTAGAAGTAGTTATTATTTTATGTTTTACACAGGTAGTTGTAGTTAAATTTTGGTTTTTAATATAAAACGTCTTTTTATTTTTATGTAAAAAATTTTCGAATAACTTATTTTCTTCCTTATTTAAGTTTGTAGGCATTAAATCTTTGAATTTATCCAGCTCAAATTTTTCTATATAATTAATTTCCTCATAAGAAATGTTAAATTTATAGTCAATTAGTTTTATTTCGTTATTATTTACTTTAAGAGTATTATTTTGAAAATCTATTATAGCTCCAAAGGGCTGTAAAATATTTATTCCTATTATGCAATCGAATTTTTTATCAATAAAATTAATTAATTTAACAGACATGGTGCTATTTTTTTCTTTGAATTCATCCGGCACATTTACTATCACTTCATCTATAATAATATTATTACCGACCAGAGTATTTAATAAAATTGGTTTTATTAAACTTTTCTTTATTCCTATATTGGAAAAAAAATTATAATCTCCGAGGGTAGTAGCAGCACCACTATCAATTAGGCATCTTGTTTTTGTATTATTTATAGTTAATATTACTATGGGTAATGATAATTTCGAGGCTGCACAGGAAAATTTTCTGTAACGTGAATTGCATCAATTTCCATTGGTTCTTCATTATTACTTAAATGTCTATTATATGAATTTTGTTGATTTTGTCGTAAATTACTAAAATTTTCTAAGTCATAATTTTGGGTTTGTTGTTGCTGATTATTTCTGTTAAAAGTGTTAAAAGTTTGCGTTTGAAAATTTCTGAAATTTCTGTTACAATTATTAAAACCACCACTATTATTTCTGTTATTACGGCTACTATAATTAGGAAAGGTGCTTGAATTTTGAAATCTTTGAAAACCATTCCTATTTAATGAATTATTTGCATTTTGAAAGTTATTATTTGGAAAGGTATTGTTATTTCGAAAATCATTATTGTTTTGAAAACTTTTATACGCAAAACTATTCGCTTGTTTATTATTTACTAGTTTTATATCTTTTAATAAATTATTTTCTAAATAAAATGTATAAGCTATGTTAATAGATCTAATATTATTTTGTAGCAAAAGAGATTTAATACTAATAGGTAAGTAGTTTACATAAATATCAAAAATTAATTTTTCATTATTTTCAGGTGTATACAAAATGTCAGGTTCTAAGCTATACTTTGTGTTCATTAAACTTAAAATTTTACTTAATTTATAATGTAATTCCTCAATGTTTCTAGCTTCTTCGTTTAGAGCGTCACTTCTTAAATTAAAAAAACTTCTTTTTACTCCAAATTCCTCCTTAAGCTTAACTATTATACCCTCCCATGTAGGGTTAAATAAGGTTTCAACCGCCTTTAACGCCTTACCTTGCAGTCTGTTGCTTAATACTGTTTTTATTGTCTGTACATGTTCTGCTGGCGTTAGCTGCAACACAGTTGCGACGTCCCTCAGGTAGTTGCTGAGCGTATATTCACTGCTCCCGTTAAATGCAGGCAAGCTCCTCGCTTCACGCAAGCTCTCAGCTAGCGTCAAAGCCATTGTGGGTGTTGTTGTTTGTTCTAAGCAAACGCTGCTCTGCTTCTTTCTCTAATGATAGCTGGCTTGCTTTCTCTTTCGTCTTTCACGCCGTTAGCACTGGAATGCACACCGTACACTTTCTTCTCTTTTTCCGTTAACTTTTAACTTCTAGTAATTTCTTTTCCTTTTTTTTTTTTTGTTTTTTTACGAAGCCAATCTTTTTTCTTGTTTGTCAAAGATTTTGTCCGCTTTAAATATATATATGTACAGTAGTCATATCAATTTGGGCAGTAAAATTGCTCACAAATTATGCACAAATTTGCCGTTTTGCACTCAACTGCGCTAAGTTCAAATTATTTTCAACGATCATAAATTTGTTAGAACTATTCTTTCGGATTAGTTATTACACGAAATATTTTTTTTTAGTTTAGTTTTTAGTTTTTAAGTTTACAAAAATTTCGCTTTTTGCCACACTTTAGTAATGTCCACTTGAATTATTTGCGGTTCACATCGGTTTCTTGAAAATTTTAAACTTTTCTTTTGCCGATTATCACTGGATATGTTTTAACTAACATATCCCATCCTCGTCGCCAGTTAAATTTATTTTTGAAAATAAAATAAATTTGTTAAGTTTTATTTTTTATTAGTTTTATTTTTATTAAAATGGAACAAGTTTGATTACACTTCAAAATAATTTGTTCTTTACTCTTCAAGGTGACTTTGAAGACTACTTTTAACATTAAAAACTATACTTATTCAATTTATTTTAACAGTTAGATTTATACTTAAAATGAAGAGAGAAAGAGTTCCCCATTTACTATTACAACAATTACAACAATTAAATATATAACTTACATAGCTATAATAATTATTCCAGTTAGATAATGAAGAGAGCGAGAGCGAAAGGGGAAAGTTACTTATAATATATAACTCACACACAAGTAGATGTGGCGAGCAATAACTATTAGAAATTTTGTTTTTTTCTGCGAATAATTAGATAATGGTGGACCATATATAACCATACTCGTTACCGGCAAATCGCCTTCAAGCGAGCAGAGCACAAACATAGCGAGCACAGGAGTAGCGAATCAAATGCGCTTTTTGTTTGATTTTATTTGTGTATCCTGCAGTTGGACGATTCGTTTTATTCAACCCAAATTTGCAAGTTCATTTTTGCTGTTTTTCTCGCTTTTCCAACTTGTTAATTTGAATGTCAAAATTTTAATCAAAATACAAACTTAAAAGCAAAACAACAACAAAAAAACCAACAAAACACTTTGTCATTGAAACCAACAAATCGCAAGAAATGCTATTTAGTGCTATCACTTAGTGTAGATGCGTCTCGATTTTATGTGTTTATTATGATGAGCAAGCGACTTGTGGTTTGCTTTGCATCTTCTAGCAAATTAAACTTCTTTTTTTTTTTAGATATGTGTCTGATGTAATAAAGTAGTAGCACTCTAATCTGGGTTATCAAACATAAGAACGATAAAGCACTAATTTAAAATATTATTATAACTAATAAAAAAATACACATACAGTGGTCATCGGTTGATATGTGTAGCAAAATAGAACTTTAGTTTTCTTCTTCGCCAACCCCGAAATTCAAACATTATTATGTATTTATACCAGGAGCCCGAAAAATTTTAAATAATTGATTCTTGTTCTTCTTAAATGGAAATGGAATCGATGAAAAAACTTTTTTATTCAGTAGCTTGAGAAAAATGCAGATGGTTTGGAGTGGCTAACACTATTATGCTTTAAATTTGGTAATGAAACGCAAACACGAAAAATTAAAAACCAAGCCTGAGGATTTTAGACCGCCAAAGATAGACTTTGACTTTATGTAAAATTAATTTCATGATCTGCCGCTGTGCAAGCGACTCAAATACAAATTTTTAGTTCAAAATCTCATTAATTGTATAGTTTTTAAGTTAATTCAAGCTAAATCTATGACATATGTCACTGTGCAGCGGTTAGGTCTGCGCTGTTTTTTTTTTTTGTATTTTTTTTTTTTTTTTGAAGATAATGGAGGGAATATCAGTTGAAATGAATCTGTTTAAATGCCTTTATACTTGATTTTCGGCTCATTGAACTGTAGATACTTATTTAAATATGTTTTTTTTTTTTGCTTGGGTATACAAAAGAGGGACGGACGGCCGCCGTAGCCGAATGGGTTGGTGCGTGACTACCATTCGGAATTCACAGAGAGAACGTTGGTTCGAATCTCGGTGAAAACACCAAAATTAAGAAAAACATTTTTCTAATAGCGATCGCCCCTCGACAGGCAATGGCAAACCTCCGAGTGTATTTCTGCCAGAACACACAGAAGAACACACTCGAGCTTGGCTTGTTTACAGTAGCACAGAAAACAAACTACGTGACATATCACGCTGAAATTTGCCATGTAAGCTTATAACAGTCCTACCAAAAAACAAAAAATTTATTTTTGCCATATGTCATCCGCGGACCGTTTTATTGATAACGTCTCGTTCATATTTGAGCAGAAGGTATATATATACAAAAACGGGTTGAGATGAGAAATATTTTGAGTTTTGTGTGATCGAAAAATATGAAGGCCAAGGTTCAGCTATAGTTCGTGATAAGCGCATTCATTTTATATCGTATGCACCGAAAGAGGGCGAAGATGCACCCAGAGATTATTACCATATATATATATGTGGACAAACTAGTTACTTTACTTGTGCATAAAATAAAATACTCATTAAACACTTATACATATTTAACACTTACAAAACACCTAACAATATTCAAATTTTGAAAGCGAATGAAAAATAATTTCTGTTTTTAGTTGCCATTTTCTTTTTTTAGTACAAATCTACTTGATATTATAAAGTAATTGGAATGCTTTTTGAGTTAAAGAATTACTAGCAACGTCAATAAGAAAGTGTCTTTTAATAAATGATGATTTCCGTGATATCTTAATTCATAATTGAACTGTACTCTCATTTAATGTTATAGCCTTAAAAGTTAGGTGGCAACGCCATACACAAATAATTCTAAATAAATGTATGTGCATTCGTTTGAACACTTTCCGTTTGATACTCAAATCTTTATACTGCTACTTATATTCTGTTATTAATTTAAATTGTTTCGTTAAAATTTGATGTCAAAGTTTTTTTAAAAATTTTATTGAATTTAAGTTATCTTTACCTTTACATTGATAAATGTATATTACTTTACAACTGATATATACTATTTTTACAACTAATATATTTTTGTAATCAATTACTTAGTTTCCAAAAAAAAATTGTGTAATACCAACTCTATAGATTTTTTGTTGAAGCTTGCTTAAGCACCTTTCCTTTGATACCTATAGCTTTCAAATATTTTTCTAATCCATTTTTTGTTTCAAATGCAAACAAATGGCAATTCCCTAACCAAAATAAATGTTTACCACTAATAACTTTGTGGCTCGATAAGAAAAACACAATTTCACGGTTTGAAATACACTTTATTTTCCTAGAACATCTATGCAATTGTTTCCACGAGATTCCAATTTATGAATTTCATCCCTGAAGTGAGAATCTGAAAGGGTTGTAAAATACGCTTTCACAGCTGTTATGACCTCATCATTTGGTGAAAAAACGCTTTCCACGCATGAATTTTTTTAGGTCTGGAAACATATGGAAAATGCTAGGGGCCAAGTCTGGCAAATACGTTGGATGCTCCAGCAATTCGAACTTTAATTTAAAATTAAAATGCTCTTGTAACACGGGGCATTGTTCTGATGAAAAATAGATTTTTTCTTTTGCAAACTGGGTGTTTTTTATGAATTTTTTCCTTCAGTTGGTTTAAAAGGTTACAGTAATATTCAAAATTTATTACAATATATTACCAATTTGCAAGTAGTCCATAAACGAAACTCCTTTCGCACTCCAAAAAACGGATGCTTACACCTTCTTGGTCGATTTCTGGACACGAACTCGTTTCTGAGCCGAAGAACCAGATTCACACCACTCTTCAACCTCTTGCTTTGATTTACGATCATGATGATAGACTCAAGCCTTATCCAAGGATATGAATCAACGCACAAAATCCACTTTATACTTTCAAACACACTCTAAATGTTGCTGAGAAATCGCATTCGAATAAGTTTTTGTTCCATTGTTAACGAATACGGCACACAACTTTCTGAAACCGATTACTTGTTGACACTGCCCTATGATATATCTAGGGCTTCTACTGAATCCTTTTCAATCACTTGACGATTTTCCAATACGATATCTGGTATTTTTTCAACAATTTCTGGTGTTGTTGCTGTTTGTTGGACTCTTGACGTGGATCGTCTTTAGGGCTTGTACGACAACGTTTAAATTCAGCAACCCATCGAAAAATGTACTAATTTCCTTTTTAAAAAATCAAAATTCAATCACTACACGGTACGTAATGTTTTCCATTGTAGAAAAAACTGAGACACGTCGACACTAAAAGACTTATAAACAAAGAATAAATTGACAAATTGAAATGAAACTTTGCATTCGTTCATAATAAAAAATATACTAGTAGCAACGCTCTCTCTTATCCAACCGCAAAACTTATTAAACAACCTAGTATGTATATAGAGATTATTTATTTCTTAAAAAAATAGTGAAATTGTACAAAATGTATTTATATGCAATATTTCCCCGAACTTGTTTCCAAATTACAGAAAACTCCGAATTTGCCGCAAGAAATGTACGATGCCGTGCAATTCGCAGCGCTCTTCACCAATGAAATTTTAACCTACAACTTAATTTTGCCCGCCATCGAGAAGTTTGCACAGCAGTCCTTGAATATTCCGCGATTTTATTTTGGCGAGCTGCAGAAGTGTTCTGCAATTGTTTCGCTGGAAGACTTCGGCACTAGGAGCTGGCGTCTAGCTAACCAGAAAACAAATCTTTCGTTGGCTCACGCGCTTGCGGCAGGTAGGAATGCAATTGCACAGATATAAGATTTTACCGACCTAGGGAAAGCAAAATACTTCGAATGCAATTATCTTTTAATAAAATTAAAAAAAACCAAACTAACCAAAAACTAATATCAGCGGCAAGATAACGGATATCAAGAACAGCTTTTATTGCAATGCACGAAAAAAAAATTGGACACTCGCATTAGTTACAAAATTCAAGTGATTTAAATTAATACAGATATAAAATCAGATTTCTAAAATAAATCGAAACATTTAATGGCATCCGTATTGCTTTTTTTGGGGATTAATTTTGGTTAACCGATATTACAGTGCAACCAAATTGTATATATTTGATGAAACCAGAAGTAAAATTATTATTAATAACATTATTGTTGAATAGTAAATGTATTATGTAAATGTGAACCTGCCAACAACAACAACAAAAATTTCTTTTCAATTTCATTCAATCTCTTTTCACTAAGAGCAATAATTACGCTAATAACTTGTATAGCTCTCGAGTTAAATTAAAAAAAAGTGCTTTAAAACTGCAAAAAAGGCGGACAGGAGCATACAGTAGCTACTGTTGAATTTTACTCGTCATAAAACTTAACCTACGCCTGCACAATAAATGCTTGCGTACCAAGTTGCAAGCCGATATCTCTTAGACTGCGTCTGAAATCGAATCTAGTACACCTAGAATGGCAAAATGTTACATTATGGCCACTGTTATATGCGTAAAATAATTTGACATTTTTCCCACAGTACGTAATCTGGGCATATTTCATGGCACCGGCTTTGCTTGGCGGCACAAACACCGCGATGAGTTCGATCGCTTAACTAAGGGTCTTAAAGAGTCACGTTATGAAGTGGTGGACATGCATCCTATATGGGCGTTAAAAGTCAAATACGGCGGAGAGCGCAGTATAAATGTAACAAGAAAATATCAGCCACAAATCGACGACAAATTCTTGGACCGTTATCACAAACTCATCGGAAATTTTCTAGGATTTGGCCGTAAGATGATGGCCCCGGTAGAACCACTAGTGACCCTGTGCCATGGCGACTATCTGCGCAACAACATAGCTTTTAAATATGCGGACTCTAAAGTTAGTAATCAGAAGAATTGTACAATACATGAAATACATTTATATGATATTCGACATATTTTCAGGGCACTGAGGAACCGATAGATTCCCTGATGTTCGATATGCAAACGATGCGGGTTTGCTCGCCGATGCTGGACTTTGCCACATTCTTATGTTTGTCTACTTATACGTCTGTACGTGAAAAATGCTTTGATGAAATATTCGACACGTATTATGATCAATTAACAACTGCGTTTAAGAAGAACACTCAGGCGGCACAAGTGCCTGAGTTTTTGAGGTATGCAAGGCGTAGCGGTATGAATGTATGTAGGTCAACTTTGTAAAATTAATTTTTATTTTGTAGCCGCGACTGCCTGTTGAGGGAATACTGGCGATACTTACCGTACACCATTAACATCGCCTCATATTTCCTTATGGAACTGGTGGAACCAGAAGACTTCACATCGGAAGATTTCATAGCGCAGGCGATGACACCAGAAGAAGTACGAGAGAATACAATGAAGCGCGGCGGTGAGGAAGTTGATCGGGAGTTGTCACACCAAATAAGGGAACTTTACGAGCTAGTGCAGGCGCATAATCTCGATATATTTGAGGGTTTTGATTATGTGTGAAATATGTACAAATGTATGTAAATATATGTATGTAAATAAATCTAGTAGACACGTTGTTGGTCTAAATTTTAACAAAAGAAAGCACAAAATGTTACAGCGATGCAGTAAATGTAGGGAGAGTGCCGCACGAAATTTCTACTCCAAATGTTGGCAAATGGCTATCAATTCTAATTGCGCTGGCGGTTGACAGTTGCAAGCAACCAACTGCCAACGCAAGCACGCAGCTATTGAAACGATGCTTCCGCGACGGTGTTGCATAAGCACGCAATGTGTGAACAAAATTTTAAAAAACTTTTGTAAGGAACAAAAATGGCATGAAAAATACTGAACGTGTGTTAGGATTTGTTTCTAAATACATCTGAAATTTTATTTTAAATTGAGTATTAATTGGGAAATCAACTGAGGTGACCGGACAACGAGTTATAATTACCCAGGTATTGATTGTCTCTTAACGCTACCTCGGGATCAAAAGATTTTTCACCCCCTTTTCGATATATATACATATATATATATATATGTAATTGGCGCGTACACTCGTTTTGGGTGTTTGGCCGAGCTCCTCCTCCTATTTGTGATGTGCGTCTTCATGTTGTTCCACAAATGGAGGGACCTACAGTTTCAAGCCGAGAGAAGCTTTTTCATGGGAGAAGTACACTCGGAGGTTTGCCATTGCCTGCCAAGGGGCGACCGCTATTAGAAAAATCGTTTTCTTAATTTTTGTGTTTCACCGAGATTCCAACCGACGTTCTCTCTGTGAATTCCGAATGGTAGTCACGCACCAACCCATTCGGCTATGGCGGCCGCCCCCCCTTTTCGATAGGTAACTAAATAAATTGGCATTGTTATAGGAGTACGCATGTGCCTGCGACCGTCAGCTGTTTACCCTAAAACCTTCTTTCTCGAATGCAGTGTTTGTCTCATGGCTGCGTTGATTTTTTCTTATCACCAACACAATCTGAAGGTGTGGTCAGCCTTCTGAGTTCTTTTCACCATACAGTATGCGCCGAAGCGATAGCCTTTTTATATTTACAATTTAGCATACCAGTATGATGGGGACAGTCGCCGCTGCAGGTATCAAGGTTTTTCATACGCAATGTCTTTTCAGAAATATTCCACGAGGAAAATTGTATTTTGCTTGGTAATATGTACCATCAGATTGGCAACTAGGGATAAGTGAAAATAATTATTTTTTTTATTATTTTTTATTATATACTACCTAAAGGAAAAGGTTTTCTAAAGTATTTCTACGAAAAAATAGTAAATTATGGTATAAGGAAGAAAAATTAGTGAAATATAAATTTATATAATTTAATCACGTTTGCATTCTTGTTGTTAATAGTTACTGGTTTACTGCATGCATTTCGCTACCTCCTACCTGATGGAAAAGACGGACGAATTGTAATACAGAGGAGGCGATTGTCCCCCTGCATGTATTTTGGTATCTACTTATTATGTACTTAGTGGTGATGGCCTACTGCCTATAACATGTAAATGTTAAATCCGTTTATTGCAAGCATTGCGAGGAGATTACACTGAGACTACTCCTGGTGTATACCAAGTGGGACTGGTGGGTTATAATTTTATGAAATAAGTGTTTTTGAGTGGCGTAAATGTTTCCAAGAGGATTGAGAAGACGTTGAAAAGGATTTTTGATCAAGTTGCCTTTCCGCGTAAAACTCAGATGACAATATAGGAAAACTTTATAACCTGATTGGATCTCGCGCCTTCACTGAACTCCTGAATATCACTGCCAAAGTTACGCCAAATTTTCCACTTCAGTTGTTATTTTTGACGTGATAGCGTCTTATAATTCGATTTAGCCAGCTGCACACATGAAAAAATGTGTCGTTACCTTGCTAATTTGTCGTTACCTTGCTTATTTGCCGTTACCTTGCTCATTGTCGTAACCTTGAATGAACTGCAAGCGAAAGCGCGGAACGAACGACAAAGCAAACAAAGCAAACGAGCGGCAACGTTCGACATCGTGCTCTCTCCTACTTAAGTGAGCGTATATATGTATGTATATGCGCATATGTACATATATATTCACCTATTTGTATTTGCATATGCCTTCTTATTGATTATTATTAATTTGATTTACTTGGAGAATTTAAAATAAAACCAAGTTTGTTAATAATACCTGTTGTTTTAATGTTATTATTATTAATTTTTTTATTATGTATGAAGGAAAAAATGTATGGTAATATTTACCATATACCTTATAAAATTTGTTGTATACTAATATATGTATATAAACATGCATATACATACATATACAATTTCGCGCGATTTTCAAAAAGAACAAATCTATATGTAAAGATGCATACAAGTCATATGGACATATCAAATATACGAATCTATTCCGTACGCAAGCAAATGTAAGCTAATGTGCTTGAACTGCAAGCGAGAGCGCAGAACGAACGACAAAGAGAACAATCGGTCCCCGCGTTCGGCAACGTTCGACATCTGGCTCTGCCCTACTTGAGTGAGCATATATATGTATGTATATGCGCATATGTAGGTACATAAATTCACATACTTGTATTTGCATATGCCTTCTTCCTGTATGCATGGTAATGAACCATTTCTCTGTTGAGAATAGGACGATGATAGAAAAAGTAGGAAATGAAAGGGAGTGTTTCGAGTGTAAAGTGTCTTGAAAAAGGCAAATCGATGATGGTGCCTCTTAGTGTTGTTGACTTATTAACGTCTGATGCACAATCGAAATTGAAGATATCTTTCATGAATTTGATAAATGTTTCGTCATTTTTCACGTTTGTGTAAATGTAACTTGACCTATTCCATTGCAATTCCTTTTACCTCCTCCTCTATATCCATACAAAATATCTATCAAACAAATAAAATTAAAATTTTGTTTTGAAAATTGCAACCATTCCATCAATATTTTCTTATGACGTTGTCACGTTAAACTATCGTCAGTAAACCGACTTTACAGACAACCCCTTTTTAACCTGAAAACGGCTACTGACTATAAAAGTTATAGAAATTTTCTAATTTTGACATCTTTTATTTGTTTTTGAAAGCAAAAAAAAAGTTTTTTTTATTAATTTCCAAAATAGTACAATATTTCTCGAATTTACTTAAAAATGTGTAAGTCGATCAGACAGAAAGCTCTGCTCAAAAAGCCAGGTAGGCTTAATGTGCCTCAGATAATTAATTTTAAATAATTTTGTAGTCAGTTGACATGGTTTCTCAAAAGATAAAGAACAGGATTTTGCACACTTTTTCAAAATATTATTGCCGCGATATAATTGAAATAATTCTACCGGGCAATACGTCATTCAATTTATACAAAAAAATAGTATCCTTTTGTACACAACTCTGACAAAGTTTAAATCTAAACTTGCTTTAACTCCGCCCAAGCAGGAACTCCTTACATATGTATATACATAAGGGTGCCTCATTAAACGAAGCGGGGAGTTTTCCATCAGAATTATAAAATTTATTATATTTTAATATTATACTTCCAAGATATTTCGGAAAAATATTACGATTTACGGGCTGAACCGATTTGATCCCAAAATTAAGTATTTTATTAATAAAACTAGTTTGTAAAATATTTTTTCCGAAAAATCACCTCAATTGATGAAAAAGTTTAAGATTAAAAGGTTTGCATAAAAATGTTTTAAAATGTTATCAACAGAATAGAAGTAATTGTATTTGGAGAAAAGGGATGGGAATGGGCTATTTTCCCCAAAAAATAGAGATCGGTCCAGATTTTTGTGAAGTTCAGTTTTTATAATTAGTTTTTTCCTAAATCTATCTTCCAAAAAAGTCCAAAAGAGCTTAACAATCTCAAGTAAAGTAAATATTTTTTCGAAATATTTGCGGATGTCTTAGAATATAATAAATTGTATAATTCAATTGGAAAACCCGCACTTTTTTTAGTAATACACCCTAATGTGCATACAACGGGTGATCAGATTGGAGCAACTTTTTCCAATAGGTTTTTTTGGACACATCACGCGAGACTACTGTCAAACTAAACACATAATTTTTTCCAGTATTTATTGACATTTCATCATGGGAAGACTTATGCCACAACAACGCGTATTACGAAAATCGAAGCTCTGTGAAAAGTGTTCATCGCGCGCTTAGGCCAACTTATGGTGTTCAGCGATGAAGCCCATTTTTGGCATAAGGGTGGTCTAGAAATTTCAAAAAATCTTAAGAATATACTGTGAAATTTTCATGCGGAAATTCACAACATTATAGCTTCTACAGCCCATTAACTAGGTAGAGAGCGGTCCGCGCGCTCCTGTACCTCAAACTTCAAACTGATTTATCTCGAAACGACTTTTTTCAGCCTAGTGTTGCCAAAAAAACTGTTCAACTGAATCATTTGAAATTTTGGAATCATGTCATTATTTCAGTTATTTCGTTTTTTTTTTTTTATCAAAAACTGAAAAAAGCCCGATTTTTAGAGTGTCAAATTCAAAACCGCGCCGTTTTGTCAAATTATTTATTTTTTTATTCTAGTACGGGACATAGCTAGAGTCACACTGATTAAGAATTCTTTCGGTTCTCGTGTTTCAGATAAATAGAAGAGCCAAAACGGACAACACCGTCCAGGCCTATTTTTAAAATTATTAAAATTAAGAAAAAAAAATTGTTTTCATTTTTGTATTGTAAAAAAAATTCCTGAAAATACCCTAAATTTTTAAGCTCTAGACCACCGAGACCCCTTAATAGATACCTCAAGCTAAATCGTCATATTTTGCTAAAGAGCAACCCGAAGCCATTCAAGACCAGCCATTACTTACCAACCGTTTGGTGCGGCCTATGGGCTGGAGAATCATCGATCCATATTTCTTCAAAAACGAGGCTGGCGCCAATGTATCAGTGAATGGTGAACGCTATCGGGCCATGATAAAAGACTTTTTGCCAGTGATCTCCACAACATTTGGTTCCAACAAGACGGCGCTGCTTGTCCGTGAAGCAATGGCGTCCTCGTTTCGGTGAGCAATTTATCTCTCGTCTCGGACCAGTGTTCCCGACCGAAGTTTACCAGCGAATCATTCAAAATTGGTGTATACGGATGACCAAATCATGGCGCAGATGCGGACAACATTTGAAAGACTAACATCCCAACCAATTTGAATTTTCGTTGTTTTATTTCAATTTAAAACCCAATACCTCTAAATTTATCACCCTTTATTATATTTACAAACACAAATTATAATGGTTTTTCATTTCATTTTAATCTATCATGAGTTATACTGACAACGGCAGCGGAACTTTATCCTGAGAGATCACAGGAAGTTATTTACTAAATTTTCATATTTTTTAAATAGAAATTTCAAATATTTATCATATCAAAGATAAACGTTAAGAAGTTTTCAAAAAATATTATTTATCTAAATAAATACAAAATGTATAAACAAATATGATTAGAACAAAATAAAACAGAAAGAGGAAGAATCCAGAAAACAAAATTTCATCCTTACAATTTGAACAAACTCCTTATTTTCAGCTACGCCAATGCTACAAGAAACATTTTTAGTTCAAGTATTAATGAATTTGATTTCTTTCGCCACAACAACACTGTATCGCATGAATCATTTGCACAAAGCACGGACCCAGGCATATGGATTTGCACGCAACTGACTGACATGTTGCAGGACGATGCAAATGAATTGATGCCGTTGGGTGCGACAGAGGTTGCTGACAGCGATATGCCATAGCGTGACTATTCATTCGTCAACGAAAAGAGAAGAAAACAATGTAGAGCAAACAAATTAACAAAATTGCAGCGAACCAGTTGAACGCGGAAGCGCTGATTAGAACTAAGTAAAGCAGCTAAGCAAACTTAAAAGCTGCGCTACACTACCAGCAGTGGCGTGGCTCTTGGTTTCGCGCACTTCGCCCACTTTGACACGTACAAATAACACATGTCAACCAGGACGGTACGCATGCGCAGCATTCGCAGCATTCGTTTTGTAGGAAACGGCATCGTGGCAGGCGATGGTCACAAATCGATTGCACAGTTTGAGCCAATGCCACAAATACTACCAGTTGTTGATGCAATTGCAGGTGCAACATGTTGGGGTATGTTGCTTGTTGCCATCAATTCGAATGCAACACATTTGAGCTGTTTGTTAGCGGCAGTCGTGTGGATGCCAAGTATCATGCAATTCAGCAATTCATTCAATTAATATGTTTCTACTTTTTCAACTCAATAATTGACTCAAACCGTGGTGTGAGGTTGGAAGCGTTAATGTGGTTCGAATTGCGTACATACATATTTACACGTTCATACGAATGTTGTATTATCAAGAAGTTTGCACATAAAAAATTAACAAAATCGTTATTTATGTTCACAAAAAATATTAAAATGTTAAAAAATATCCGGTGTTTAACATATTGAGGCTGACCATGCAATGGATATTTAGATTAGGAACTTTATCGTCCTACGCTTCTTCTACAAACATTTGTACATAGTTACATAATTAAGTTACTTTATCTTTTTACACTAATATATTTGTAATATTTTTCATCTCGTGGGAGTCAGAAGGACCTTATCGAGACTACAACGCACTGTGGCCATCTGTTGCGTCGGAGCTTTTCCGACTACTTCAGGCCTGGCATTAGATGCTCTGATTAGTCTACCACCACTTGAAGTTTTCATCCATGGAAAGACCTTGAAGGCCATCTGCAGGCTGAAACACAATGGGAATTGGTACGGCCTCTTTACGGCATTGGGGAACAGAGTAGGCATGGACTTCGATCCGACGATCCCTGCCATGCCCCTTGACTTCATGCCACCCAGAGTCGTGCTTGACAAGAGAGACAGTGTGATGCTACCAGAGGCTCAACTGTGGTCAAACTCAGAAAATGAGCCCGGTAAACACTCTTTTCGTATTTTCACGGATTACTCCAGGACCGAGCATGGCTTCGGCTCTGGGGTCTACATGGAATCCAACGAGACAAAACTGCACTTTGCCCTTGGAATGCATGCATCTGTGTTTCAAGCGGAGGTGTATGCTGTTCAAGAAGCGATGAACTTTGTTGTGGAAAACAGATGGAAAGGTAGATCTATATGTATCTGCAGCGACAGCCAAGCTGCGCTCATGGCTTTAGACAGCCCCCAACCACTTCAAGGGTAGTCGAGTCCTGTAAATCCAGTCTGAACTATATCGGTAAACATAATAGCCTGATGCTAACATGGGTCCCGGACACATGGGTATCGCGGGTAACGAGATCTCTGAGTCTTTATCCAGAATGGACTTTGAGGCCCTCTTTTTTGGCCTGGAGCCTGTTCTGCCACTCCCTTCTGCAGCCATCAAAGCCACGGTTTGCAAACGGGTTACTCTAACCCACATACTGAGAGAGGCTGCAGATGGGCAAAACTGATGTTACCTGTCATATCCGATGGACTTTCGCAGTTCCTCCTGTCACTAAGCAGAGGGGACTGAGGGAGGCCGGTTGGACTGATGACTGGCCACATTCTAGGGGCAAAGCACATGGAAAAGGTAGGCATCTCAGACAGTGTACACCGCCCAGCTTGTGAAGAGGAGGATGAGACGGTGGACCACTTCCTGTGCGTCTGCCCCGTCTTCGCTCGAATCAGGTTTGAGGTCTTTGGCACTGATGTGTTAAGAAGCGACCACCTTGGCTCCTTAGTACCACACGATCTACTCAGATTTCTTCGGAGGTCGAGGTCGTAAAGAAAATTAAAAAGGGATTTCGAGTGCAATACAATGGATTTAATTGTGTCCCAATGCTGTACTTGCTAGTCTGTTCCAATAAAAAAAAAATAATTTGTATGCTATATTTTTGATCGCTACGGCGGCCGCCGTAGCCGAATGGGTTTGTGCGTAATTACCATTCGGAATTCACAGAGAGATCGTTGGTTCGAATCTCGGTGAAAGCAAAATTAATAAAAACATTTTTCTAATAGCGGTCGCCCCTCGGCAGGCAATGGCAAACCTCCGAGTGTATTTCTGCCATGAAAAAGCTCCTCATAAAAAAAAAATATCTGCCGTTCAGAGTCGGCTTGAAACAGTAGGTCCCTCCATTTGTGGAACAACATCAACACGCACACCACAAATAGGAGGAAGAGCTCGGCCAAGCATCTAACCTAAGCGCCAATTATTGATTTTTTTTATTTTTATTTTTTATAGAAATATGTGCATACATATATGTAGTCCAATGTGTAACAAAACCCTTACAAATCAAAGTTGCAAAATTTGCACAACATTCACAAGAATTTCGAGCATGTGCTTTATATGGAAGTAAAACTCTAATCGTCGTATGCAAAATTGTCAAAATTCAACTCGACTTCAAACTTACATTTTATTTTACAAGGTGGCGCAAAATTAATCACCCTATCGGAAGATTTATAATTTGTGAAAATGACGTTGTACGTCAATCATTGACACTTGTGAATTAGACAATAAACAAACAGACAAGCAATGAAGTGCGTAAAGGTCAAAATGAAATTTCCGTCACTCAAAATGCTATTTCTTATTTAGTAAAAAAGTGTATGAAAAATACTACAAATATTGCGAAAACCCAAAGTTACTTAATTATTTAAGCACAAATGTCTGTAATTATGTATGTATGTACATACATGTAAGCCAATTACAAAGCTTATTCTCACCAAATAATTTGTTCGTCATGCATAAACTGATTGTATTTTAAAAGAAATTGTAAGACTGCGTATAGCTGCTCAGTAAAAAACATGCACTAATATATACATAGTTGCAACAATAAAAATTTCAATTTTCAATTACGCGCTTAACGAAAAACAGATTGCCAGTCGCAACGTAAAAGACCTCACTGGAGCTTTAACAATCACCGTAGCGGGTTTTTGAGTCTGGTTTTTCACTCTTTACTCTTTTATATTTTGTTTTTTGTTTTTGGTTTCATTTTTTCTAAGGCAACCAAAATTAAGCTGATTGGTTGGCAACCACAACGCACCTGACGCATGCATTCCAAATTGCACTTTTTTGTTTCGTTGTTGTTATTTATTACGCACTCATATAAATGTATATATGTAAATATTAGTGTCATAGTCTATACAGTACTTATATATGTGCGTATGTATGTATGTATGCTGTATACATTAATTCCCCGTTTTAAATTCAAACATGGCGCTCGTTATGTTCACTTGAAAATTTGCGCCATTTTGGTGAGTTGTGATTTTTGCTTAGTGAACTTCTGTGAAATTTAGTTAAAATTCTTTTTATAAACTGCAGGATGTTTTACTGTTTTGATTCATTGACATTTGCTGATTGACATATCCCATTTAAGACTTGAGCTTTCGCGAGTTCTCAGTATCAGTTTGATTGTCATTTTGTTACATACAAAACCTTATTCATTCGTTACATAAACTTACTGATTACACCTAATCGAAGTTGAGTTCGGATAAAGCCATCGTTGGTAAACGTGGCAGAAATAAACTTCGGTTCCAGGTTCTGTGCCAACCCTAAGAAGAAGTATTAAGAGCAGCCTTCCGCAGGGATCTACTCCAGGTGCGATAGGCGAGGGGTGAGGTTCAACGTACTAGGCAGAGCCAATTTACTAGGTTGGCAACCCTTGTATGGGAAAAACCCCGCGTCATTCCAGTACCTAGGAGCGGCTGCCCATGGGAAAGCACTTTGCTGTCTTAACGTTTTATTTTCAAAATTTCATAAAGTAAGGCGGATCGATGAATTCGAAAGTCGAAATTGAATTGTCAAACTAGGAAATAACAGCTGATATTAAGACAATCATAAGGCAAGAACTATATCAGAACGAGATTTCTTCAATGATTTTTATTTTCTTTTATTGCCTATGATTAAGTTTATAAGAAAAACAGTTTTCAAGGAAAAATGCAGTACTCCATTTTTTATAAAAATAATCATGTGTGAAAAGAAACATCTTGATTGGGATTAAAAATAGCTGTGGAAGTCAGCATATTGCATCAAAAATAGAACCGAAAATAAATTATTTAATAGGTCTATGAATAAGTTCGTGCGGTTTTTTTTCGAAATTTGAATTTCGGATCATTCCCATGGCTTTTAAACGTTTGGAAATGGTTGATTGATCAACTCCCAAAGTTTTTGCAACCTCTTCTTGCGTTTGAGCCGGATCTTGATCGAGCAATTCCTCCAATTCGGTATCCATGAACTTTGGCGGCGCGGCCAAAATCACCACTTTTAAAGCGTGCAAACCACTTCTGGCACGTTCGCTCAGCTAGAGCATGCTCACCATAAACTTCCACCAAGATACGATGACTTTCGGCTGCTTTTTTCTTCATATTAAAGAATTCCCCGCAAAAACACATTATTTGGCACGAAATTCGACATTTTCAAGTGTGGTAAAAATATTGTTGTTTACGCTTCAAATAAAAAACTTATACTGACGTTTGTGCCTTACGACAGTAGCTCTCCAATGAATGTTTGGAAATGTGGATCGATGGAATAATCATCAAGTTATTTGGTATGGGAATAAGTTTCCGTCCTATCTTAGCCAAAGTTACGAGTTACTTAAGCAATTACATTTAATACATGATATTATATATGTTAAGTATGTGCCATTTGAAGCAATAACTTTACTCCATCTTACAGACAGCATACGGATTCTTCTGACGAAAAATTCGAGATCATTGACTTGATCCATTCATTGCGACAGTTTACGATGCTCTCCTAAGAAATGAACAGCTCTCCAATAAGGGCTGACTGCATTGATCGGAATAGATGGTAATCCGAAGGTGCAATGTCTGAGGACTACGGCGGGTGGAGCAAAATTTTCCAATTCAGTTCCTCTAAATATTTCTGGATCGATTTAACAACGTATGACCTGGCGTTGTGTGGCAGCAAAATCAGTTTGTCATGTCATATTGGGAGGTTGAATTAGTTTTAAAGGTTTTTTTCGAAGATTTGAGGCTTTATTGTGAAAAAACGGTACAAAATATTTTATTTGAAGTATTGGCCATCGCTAGCTACAACTTTCGGCCATCTTTCGGGCAATTTCCGGATGCCGTTTCTCCAAAATTCTGGCCGCTGCTTGGCTATCCATGACTCAACCCATATTTTGGTAGCCTCGTACGAGGAGAACCGCTGGTCCGCCAAATCGAGACTCATATGCCGGAACAAATGATAATCGGAGGGAGCTATGTCTGGACTATACGGCGGGTGGGGTAACACTTCCCAGCCAAGCGTTCCAAGGTATTTTTTGACAGGTTGAGCAACATGCGGCCGCGCGTTGTCATGTTGCAAAATAACCTTGTCGTGCCTTTTTACCGTTTCCGGCCGTTTTTTTTTTCAATGCCCGGCTTAAACGCATCAATTGCAGTCGGTAACGATCCCCCGTGATTGTTTCGCCCGGTTGGAGCAGCTCAAAATATACGTCGCCGACCTGATCCCACCAATTGCAGAGCATGATTTTCTTGCCGTGAATATTCTGCTTGGCCGTCGACGTTGATGCGTGGCCGGGCAAACCCCATGATTTTTTACGTTTTGGGTTATCGTAGTGGATCCATTTTTCGCCGCCAGTCACCACCCGATGCAAAAAACCCTTCCGATTTTGTCGCTCGATCAGCAATTCGCACGTAAAAAATCGCTGTTCGACGTCGCGCAGCTTCAGCTCGTACGGGACCCAATGTCCTTGCTTTTGGATCATTCCCATCGCTTTTAGACGCTTGCAAACGGTTGATTTATCAACGCCCAATGATTCAGCAAGCTCTTCTTGGGTTTGGCACGAGTCCTCGTTTACCAATTCCCCCAATTCCGCGTCCTCGAACTTTTTGGGCTGGCCAAGACGCTCCTTGTCTTCGGTGTAAAAATCACCACTTTTGAATCGTCGAAACCAGTACTCACATGTTGAAATCGACGGAGTATGGTCTGGGTAGGCCTCCTGCAGCAATTCACGGGCTTGGGCTGTATTTTTTTTTTTTTCAAATTGAAGCAGAAAAGCAAAGCTTCCCGCAAATTGCGTTTCGACGGCACGAAAGTTGACATACTCGGAGCACGAAAACACTGCGTTGTTTATACTTCAGCGAAATGACAGATACTGATAAACAAAGCCTAGGGATGAGGCTTTGTCATGAATATATATTCAGTATTGCCAACGCGATAAAGTGATAAATAGCGCCATCTGTGTGTCACCTTTAAAACTAATTCAACCTCCATAATAAAGGGGTGTTATTTTGAATAGCCCGCGATTTCGGTAGATGTCACTTTTAAAGCTGTCATTCTTTGATATTTGACAAGTAGAAACTACGCAATTAATAAAAATGGAACGGCACACGCTTATACAACGCATTGAAATTATTAATTTTCACTATAAAAATGGTGAAAATTTGGCAGAGACGGTTCGTAAAACTGGAACAATTTTGGGTCATCGTGAAGCACCTTATCGGAGCGCAATACAGAAATCGGTGAAAAAATTCGAGCTGTTGGGACTAATTAGTGATGTGAAAAAAAAAATGCACGTCGCTCAAGAACAGCCGAAAATATTGCTGTTGTAGCCGAAAGTGTTAAAGAAAACCAACGTTTGTCCATTCCTCGTCGTTCTTTGGAATTAGGCATTCCACAAACGTCATTACACCGTATTTTGCATAAAGATTTGGGTCTTAAGGCTTATAAAGTCCAGTTAACATAAGAACTCGAGCCGCGTCTTTGCTGATTGGGTCGTTCAAATGCATGAAAATGTTCCGGAATCCCATCGAAAAATCATCTTGAGTGATGAGGCCCATTTCCACCTCGGTAGCTTCGTCAACAAGCAAAATTGTCGGATCCGGGGCTCAGAAAATCCAGGAGGTTTTTTTGAAAAGCCTCTGTGTTCTCAACGTGTGACTATTTAGGGCGGTTTATGGTTCGGCGGAGTCATTGGACCTTTCTTTTTCGAAAATGAAGCTGGAGCAACAGTTACGGTGAATGGATTGCGCTATCGAGGGATGATTAACGATTTTTTATGGCCGGAATTGGATGGTATTGATCTGTACAACGTTTATTTTCAACAAGACGGCGCTACGCGATGGGAAAGAAGATCAGAACTATAATCTCGTGGAAGATTGTGATTGCGGAGCCATATCCCTCAAAAAATTAAAGCAGTCGTATAAGGGAACGGGCCACTTTCTGTGGGCGAAGCACACGGAAAAGATAGGCATCTCAGACAGTGTACTCGGCCCAGCTTCTGAAGAGGAGGATAAGACGGAGGACCACTTCCTGTGCGTCTGCCCCGTCTTCGCTCGAATCAGGTTTGAGGTCTTTGGCACTGATGTGTTAAGAAGCGACAGCCTTGGCTCCTTGGCACCACAAGATCTACTCAGATTTCTTCGGAGATCGGGTAGACTTAAAGAAAATTAAAAGGGAATCCGAGTGCAGTACAATGGACTTATTTTGTCTAAGTGGTGCAATTGCTAGTTGTCCCCTAGTTGAGGGCAAATGCTAGTTGTCCCGACAAAAAAAAAATAATAAGGGAACTTTTATGTAAAAAAAAATATTTTGAATACAAATCAATCATCTGTGCGTGGCACTCTTACGTCTCCATTAAAAGATAATTCAAATACTTGCACTCCTTAAATATTTTTTCTTCCATATTTTATTATACCAGAACTGAAAGAGTTTTATATACAAGCATTTTCGGTTATGCCGGATACACTTTTGGAATCTGGCCTCCGTACTCGTGCCACTCACATTGGAGAAATGATGGCGATATGCCATTATAAATTTTACTTTCGAGGTACCCCACAGAAAAAAGTCCATGATAGTTTTTACCATACGAAATCGATCCAACATTGTCTCACAAAAAATTTTACACAAATTGTAATCGTTAGGCTTAAACACTTGCACGATGTGAATTTTTAAGGGTAATGTCTAATATTATTACTTAATATTTTATGTTTTTGGAAGTCCCATGAACAAATCAAATATCCACCTGGAGCATCACGTGAACGTTGAATATTGTAACGTGAACAAAAGAGAGAGGGAGGATGGTTCCATGTGTAGAAGTCCACGCAAGTGGGGAAAGTTACTGATCGCCATTCACTTGGGAATGGCCAGGACGATTCTTCTGCATATGGTTCAAGCAGCTCACAACGGCCGGGATTAGCCCACGTATCCTCTGGGTAGCTTCCGAACACCCGTTCGGGAGTGAGCTAAAGTGAGAAGGCGAAACATTCCAGGATAGCTGGTTGTGCGTTGGGTTTGGGACCCGCCACTTAAAAATCCCCCCCAATGAAAACTTTAAAAAAGCCTCGGATGAGACCTCCCTATACTGATGACGACCCCTGCAAACGAACTAAGGACTATGATTTGAGGGCATGCACCTGGAATGTCCGGTCCCTTAATGGGGAAGGTGCCTCTGCCCGGCTGGTTGATGTCCTCGTGAGAGTAAAGGCTGACATCACTGCCATCCAAGAGATGCGATGGACGGGGCAAGGAAAGAAAACCATAGGACCTTGCGACGTCTACTACAGCTGCCATGTAAAGGAGCGCAAATTCGGTGTCGGATTTGTTGTGGGAGAGAGACTTCGTCGCCAAGTACTGTCGTTCACTCCGGTGGACGAGCGTCTCGCAACAATCCGCATCAAAGCACGTTTTTTTAACATATCGCTAATTTGCGCCCACGCCCCGACGGAAGAGAAGGACGATGCGACCAAAGATTCTTTCTATGAGCGCCTGGAACGTTCCTATGAGCGCTGCCCCCGCCACGACATAAAAATCGTGCTTGGCGACTTCAACGCCAGGGTGGGCAAGGAGGGAATTTTTGGTCCCACAGTCGGAAAATTCAGCCTGCACAACGAAACATCCGGTAACGGACAGAGGCTGATCGACTTCGCCGGGGCTCGAAACATGGTAGTCTGCAGCACCAGATTCCAGCATAAGAAGATTCACCAAGCCACCTGGCTGTCTCCTGATCGAAAAACACGAAACCAGATCGATCATGTTGTGATAGATGGAAGACACGCTTCTAGTGTATTAGATGTACGTACGATCCGAGGACCCAACATTGACTCGGATCACAACCTTGTTGCAGCCAAACTGCGCACCCGCCTCTGTGCAGCAAAAAACGTACATCTACCTACGCAAAGAATGTTCGACATCGAAAAGCTGCAATCACAACAGACAGCCAGAAGATTCGCCACTCGACTTTCACTCCTGCTCTCGGAGAGCACTGCCCAACAAACCGGCATCCACGAACAATGGAGCAACATTTCTCGTTCTCTACGTACCGCCGCCGAAGAAGAAATCGGATTCCGGCGAGCCCGAAAAAACAATTGGTACGACGAGGAATGTCATGCTGCCGCAGAAAGAAAGGATGCCGCCTATAGAGCCACGCTGCGATCGGGCGCAACGCGAGCCATGTGGGATCGCTACAGAGAGCTGAAAAAGGAAGAGAGACGTATTATCCGAAAGAAGAAACGAGAGGCCGAAATACGTGAGTGCGAAGAGCTTGAGATGCTGGCCAACAGGAACAACGCCCGAAAATTCTACCAGAAAGTTCGGCGGCTTACAGAAGGTTTCAAGACCGGGGCGTTTTCCTGTAAGAACAAAGACGGCGAACTGGTGACTGACGTACAGAGCAATCTTAAATTATGGAGGGAACACTTCTTGAACCTATTGAACAGTGACAGCTGCGCATGTCACCGAGAAAGTGAAGATCCCGATACCCCAATCGTTGACGACGGAATTATCGTTCCGTTACCCGACCATGACGAGGTGAGAATAGCAATATCACGGCTAAAGAACAACAAAGCCGCTGGCGCCGACGGACTGCCGGCTGAGCTATTCAAACATGGCGGCGAGGAGCTGGTAAGGTGCATGCATCAGCTCCTATGCAAAATATGGTCGGATGAAAGCATGCCTGCCGATTGGAATTTAAGTGTGCTCTGCCCAATCCATAAGAAGGGCGATCCTGCAATTTGTGCCAATTACCGCGGGATTAGTCTTCTAAATATCGCCTATAAGGTTCTAGCGAGCGTATTGTGTGAAAGGCTGAAGCCGACCGTCAACCAACTGATTGGACCTTATCAGTGTGGCTTCAGACCTGGAAAGTCTACCATCGACCAAATATTCTCAATACGCCAAATCTTGGAAAAGACCCATGAAAGGAGAATCGACACACACCACCTTTTCGTCGATTTCAAAGCTGCATTCGACAGTACGGAAAGGAGTTACCTGTATGCCGCTATGTCTGAATTTGGTATCCCCGCAAAACTAATACGGCTATGTAAGATGACGTTGCTCAACACCAGTAGCGCCGTCAGAATTGGGAAGGACCTCTCCGAGCCGTTTGATACCAAACGAGGTTTCAGACAGGGTGACTCGCTGTCGTGTGACTTCTTTAACCTGATGTTGGAGAGCATCGTACGAGCCGCAGAACTTAATCGCTCAGGCACAATTTTTTATAAGAGCGTACAATTGTTGGCGTATGCCGATGATATTGACATCATCGGCCTTAACAACCGCGCTGTTAGTTCTGCCTTCTCCAAACTGGATAAAGAGGCAAAGCGAATGGGTTTGATGGTGAACGAGGACAAAACGAAGTACCTCCTGTCTTCAAACAAACAGTCGGCGCACTCGCGTATCGGCACCCACGTCACTGTAGACAGTTATAATTTCGGAAAGATCAGGTGGAGAAGGACTTGGCTTCACTTGGTGTGTCCAACTGGCGCCGGTTAGCACGAGAAAGAAACGACTGGCGCGCTTTGTTAAACTCGGCCAAAATCGCGTAAGCGGTTATAGCGCCAATTAAGAAGAAGAAGAAGAACAAAAGAGAGAAACTTTAAAACCGAATTCTGCCACCGAACACCCTGTACATTAGAGTGAGACAATTAGTTCTTAAAAAATGTAAACGAATTTGTAGGCGACTGAAGTATTTTACTAGCAATTCTGAACAAAAGTCCTTGAAAGCATAGTTCTTAGATAGATTCCGAGTCGCCTTAAGTTTAATTTTAGTTATTAATCGCCAACATTTTTTTCTTACATTTTAGAAGGAACAAAACCTTTGCTTAAATAAAAACTCATTATTGCCATTATTTTATTGCAAACTATATTATTAAAAATATACGAAAAAGCATTTGATAATAAAAAAACTCCGGCAATAAAATGTTCTTCAAAGAATTCTATTCACTGCAACGTAGTTCTCTATATTTTCCATTAAAAGACACTGTGTTACAAAAAAATTTCTTGAATGTTTTTTTCAGGCTTAGTCAAAAAAACTGCGTACTCCGAATGGAATGACCCTCAAACTCTATATTCAGGGTCAAATAGGTTGAAGTATATACTAACTTCTAGCTTTATAGTTTTACTAGAGTTGTTTATTTTTTTATTTCACATGCATTGTGACGAGTTAACAATAAATAGACTAACGAACCCTTTTTTTTCGTTTTTGTATAATATGTTGCTTTGTATGATAATGCTTGCACAAGGCTTGCAGAGGAGTTGATTATGGGCTAAGGTGGTGCGGCTTTTTGCCTTTCAACCTTTCAAACTATTTGTGTTGGACGGTGAGGGCTGATGCTTCGCTGTAGACATGATGAGATAGCTATTTCATGTGAAATGCGGCATTTCTTCGAATATTGACGACAATTGGATCTATGTCGAGATCGCGTTGTAAGTCACTGCTACGTACATACCAGGGTGCGTTAATAGCGCATCGCAAGACTTTATTTTGGAACCTTTGGATATGAAGCATGTTCCTGGTGCTTGAGCAATCCCGTAGTTAGATCCCATTTGTCCAAATTGGTTTAAGCATTTGATTGTAGCGAAGTATTTTATTATAAGTGGGTAAGGCGGATCGATTACCCATAAGCCAATACATGTTTCTGCATTTAATATTAAGTTCCTCTCTTTTCTTTTTTACGTGAGCACTCCATCTGGGTTTGGTGTCAAGAGTCATACCCAGGTATTTAGCCGTATTATGATACAGAATTGGCACTCGATTTATAACAGGTAGCGCTAAAGTAATCCTCCTATCAGAAAATGCTATAAATTTTGCGATTGTCCTCTAATGTCAGTTCTATTTTGACATTTGTGTAGTAAACACATGCGAAATACACGTTACTAAACAATGTTACGCTACACTGCTCCAGAACGCGGAATATTGCTGACTATTTATTTGACCCATAATCGGTCGGTGACTTTGGCACAACGTTAATTTCGTCGCAGATTTCCTCGCCGTCCAACGCCTACTGGTGAAATACTGCGACATATAGCCGCTCGCCAAGAAGAGACTGGCACAATGCTGCCAGGCGTGGCAGACCCCGGAGTAGCCGTTCTGCAGAGAATATTGCTGCTGTAGCCGAGGATGTCATGAAGCGCCGTCGACATCGACCAGACGACGTGCCACGCAAATGGGTATCAGTCGACGGTCTTTACAGCGAATTTTGGTACAAGATTTGAAGATGTTTCCGTACAAAGTCCAGACGGTGCATCAGCTGTTAGCTGCTGACCGCCAATCGCGTCTAACATACGCTCAAGCCATCCTTAATCACCACCAAGAGGAAGATGATTTTTCATCAAAAATAATCATGAGTGATGAGGCCCATTTCCATCTTAGCGGGTACGTAAATAAGCAAAATTTACGCTTCTGGGGCACTGAAAATCTGCGTGTAACCCACGAAGAGCCATTACACCCGCTCAAAGTCACTGTATGGTGTGCTGTTTTCGCTGGAGGAGTCATCGGACCTTTTTTCTTCGAAGACGTCGCGGGCCAAACGGTTACTGTGAATGGTGAGCGCTACAGAGCAATGATTAACGAGTTCTTTTTGCCGCAACTTGATGAATTGGGATTGGAAAACATGTGGTTCCAACAGGACGGTGCAACGGCACACACTGCACGTGCCACAACCGATATGCTGAAGGATGCATTTCTCGGGCGGCCAATCTCCCGTTTTGGCGATTTGCACTGGCCAGCAAGATCGCCTGATTTGACCGCTCCAGAGTTTTTTTGTGGGGCTTTTTGAAGTCGCGGGTTTATGTCAACAAGCCTCAGACTCTTGCAGCTCTTAAAGACAATATCCGTCAAGAATGTGAGGACCTATCGCCGGAAGTTTTGGCCAAAGTGATGGAAAATGCCATAAAAAGTGCTCAAATGGCAATCAACTGTGGCGGCGGCCATTTACATGACATCATATTCTCGACTTGATGTAAAAAAAAATTAAAAGACCAAATAAAAATAATCCACAAGAAGAATCAAAGCATTTCATTGTTTTTTTAAATGACAGCCAAGAAACATCGCAAGGTTACTTTTGCGCCACCTTGTATATATAGAGGAAGATATCTCATTCTAGTGTTCGTGAAGTGAAATGAACGGATTATGTTTTATTTAATTTTATGCCCCACAAAGATGGGTAGGAGGTAGGATGGCCATCACATTCTTTATACTCTTAAAAAAACTAAATAGGGCAGATCGAATTCAAACTGGATCAATTTTCCCGAGAAAGAAACAAAATTATGAATTCCATAATGGCGAAATGTTTTCATACAGGTGGGTGGTGCATTCACAGAAGAGCATTCACATACATATTATATATTAGCGTGTGCGTCAGTTAGCCCGCCCGTCAATTTACGGCACGGAACATGTAAATTTACAACAGGCAACGGCCAATAACTTTCAAGAAACATTTTAATCGCTTGTGAGTACAAACTAATGCCGCAAGACAAGCAGCCACTCAACCAAGAGGCGGAATATGCTGCCACAACATGCCAATTGATGCTGGCCAATTAAGCGAAAATGCCCGCAAAAGCCATTTGCCACACTAGAAGATGAATTGGCGATAATTGAAGGCATTTATCGATTGCAGCTGCCAGCGTTCAGCAGCAACGGCGACTGTCAACGAACAACTTGCAATTCATCAGAGTTCATTCAAGCTCCTCAAAACTCCATCTAAGCGCGCGTTTATTGCTGGATAACTTCCAGCAGTTACAGCAGTCAAGCAAGTGGCAATTAACGACCAGTCGCCATCTGAAGCAGCTTCCTCGCTAGGAATAGGAAATTATATGCACTAAACGACTGGCAGCCACAAATTTACAGTCGCTTGAGTCCACATTCATCGAAATTGAATGCTGAGGCACACATTTGTCTGATTAACAATCGTTCCGTCGCCGATCAGTGTCCGAGATTGGCTTTGCGTACATTTCTGTCAATGGAATTGCACTTCCTTTTTGTTCAATGTGCTAGATTATTTTCAAGATACAAGCCTGGTAAATACAAATAGACATATTTTGTGCACATAACTTACCATCACAGCACTTAGCCACTAGAATAGGCAGAAATTGTTCATTTGCGATCACCTGCTCGTGTAGAGTCCATTTGCAATGCTGTCTAGAATGTCCAATTAAACTGACAAGCTGTGATCCAGTCAACGGAAAGTGATGTCTCTGTGGTCTGCATTGACCTAATGACCATACTAAGTTGTCTGTTGGTTGAACAGGTGACGGAGTCTGGTGGCAATGTGGACGTAAAAATGAGGAATTTAAATTTGCATTCCTCTAAGCGGCGGCTTCAATGAAGTTGAGGATGCGTAGCAATTTCATGGTATTTATTTACAGAGGAAATTATTATGGGTAGTTGCTTATATTGTAGACAGCAATGATGGTGGCAGATGCAATCATATACATCGTACGTATGTACATATATATATTTGTAAAGGGTTTTCCATTAAAAGCACTGGATTAAATAAAACAAACTGCTGATGTGATATTAAAACATATTTTTCATGTGCATTCGATGGCATTGTGTGTGGAGTATAATTTCGAACGAATGGCCGCTTCGGGTGGGCCTAGTGAAGCACTTTTGGATGGCAACCATTGACTGCTTACGCACAATGGAGCTGCACTGAATACCATCGTACCCAAATCCGCACCAAACAGAGGTTTTTGCGGATTTTAGAGATACCTCATGCATCTTCCGTGAGGCGTCACCAGCACAAATCTAACAAGATTGCTTATCTATGATACTAGTTCTGGTTAATGCGTCAATTAACTGAAGGTGACTATTTTCCCGAGGTCAGCGCACTGAATGTTTGACAAAAAGAGCACTGATTTCAATCACACATTTTAGCAATTTCAACGTGTTGTTGAATTGTGTGGCATTACCTGGTGGAATGTGAAGATTAAACAGGGTTTCCTGTCGCAAACAGTTGTTGCTTTGCCAAAGTACGGGCGCCCCTTTCGAAAAGCCCTATACTTGTAAAAAAACATATAAAGGGTTTTTCAGTAAGAGCGCTTCAACTTTTGAACTTTTTTGAATAAAACACAAACGGTTTGACTTTTTTAACTAATTTTTTTTTTTATTATCGAGTTTGAACATATACATTTAAGTATGAAATTCGATTTCTTTTGCATGACCACCGCGTGCGTGCACGTTTTACGAAGTCCAATCGTTGAACCCAATTTTCGACCACTCTTTTGCATAAATCGGCCGAAATTCCAGCAATTTCGCGTTCAATATTGGCTCTGAGCTCACAAATCGTCGCCGGCTTGTTACTGTAGACCAATGACTTCACATAACCCCAAAACGGGACGGCTTGTTAAATGGACCGTAAAATGGCCGTAATGCTCTTAAAGTAGCAGCAACAAAACGATTATTTTCATAAAAAATTTGCACGATTTGCAATCGTTGCTCAAGTGTATAGCGTTCCATGATGAAATGTATACTAATGAAGTTTACAAATGACAAGCGAAAAATAAAAAATATTGCGTCGTTCGTCCTCCCTATCGGAAAAAAGTTGAAGCGCACCTATTGAATAACCCTATATTAATACAGATGTACAAATATATACTGTCGCCGCCGTAGCCGAATGAGTTGGTGCATGACTACCATTCGAAAGTGCACGTGTTCGAATCTCCGGGCACGAAGCACCAAATGATAGAAAACGTTTTTTTCTAATAGCGGTTGTCTCTTGGCAGACAATAGTAAGCCTTCGAAAGTATTTCTACCATGAAAAGGCTCCTTATCCTGTCGTTCGCTAACTGTAGATCACTCCATTTACGGAACAAGATCAAGAGGCACTCCTCAAATAGAAGGAGGAGTTCGGCCGAAGATCCAATAAAGGGAGTAAGCTCCAATTACATATGTACATATAATATATTACAGACATTAGACATATCTGCCTAACTTAAGGGGGGGTAAGGGATAAACGCTAAAAAAACACTTTTTTCATGAATTTATTGTAGCGAAACGGTTCAAGTCAGTTTATTAAAAGTTGTTGCATATTATATTATAAAGTAACATTTCAAGAATATTTGATAAAATTTTCATGTAAAAACATTGCAAAATGAGCGAATGAGAGCACATTTACGTAGACGCCTTTTCCAAAATACATTTTGCAGTAGTCAGCATATCTCAGCGTAGAATCATCTGAAATCAAAAAAATCGAGTAATTTAGTTAAAGTATGAGTTAAACTTCCCCCCAACGTTTATTTTGACGATTTATTTTCATTTTCAGCCATTTGGTAGTAGTTTGAAGTAAAAAGTGATTTTTGACGAAAAAATGCCGCCATTTTGTAGGTGTAAAACCACCTTAATATAAAAAAAAAATGGCGAAAAAAAAACGTTGGGAGGAGGTTTTTTATATGTAAAATATGTGTGCAAAATTTCAAAAGGATCGGTTGAGTAGTTTTCAAATACCAATGACTACGCACTTTAAAAAAAAAGGTTCGAGAAAACCGCGTTTAAAGTTTATAACGGACTACGCGCGCAACTGCTGCGTCTCGGCAGGTGTTTGAGGCGGCTCGGCTTTATGCTCTATAACTTAAAAAGTTTTGCTCGGATTGACTTAAAATTTTAACACGGTATTTTTGAAATGTTTTACTACAATAACATGCAAAAAAAAAATCGATTTTTATCCTTTACCCCCCCTTAACTTCTTATTGTTCATGGCTGCTATATTCGCCTGAATGCCTTTAATCAAGTGCTGTTGGAGAGAGAACGGAATTTAGTAAAAATAATAATGAGGCACACAGGATAAGCCAATTTAGGATAACACGGTACACGAGAGATTTAATAAATGTCGAGTTGAAATATATGCAAAATAAGGACATGCACACTTCAATATTAGGCGCAAATTTCAATTTCATCATACAGGGTTTGATTGAGAAGTAATGAGCCTTCCCGCGCGGAGCGTCTGCCAAGCGATCAACCGAATCGGCTGGTGAGGGAAAATGATCGTTGGACCTTCCCCTTCCACTAGAAACCGGTCCCAGTTCGCTGGCAACAGCGGTGCAGTCAACATCGCTCCGCGCGTGAAAGCTGTTTTAAAAGTGTGTTAGGATTTTGCAGTGGCGAAAATGCAGCGATCGTTGGAGCAACGTTACTCGATCAAATTTTACTTTAATTGATGAATAAATAAATAAATATTAGGCTCCTCAAGGAGGCTTACGGGGACCAATCTCTGTCCAGTGCCCAGGTAAAACGGTGGCACAAGTCGTTCAAGGAAGGCCGAGAGGACGTCGAAGACGAACAGCGATCTGGAAGACCATCGACGACGCAAACAGACGAAGATATGAACCGGGTTCGTGAATTTTTGAACATTGACCGTCGTGCTAGTCTACGTGAGATCAATGAAGAGTTAAATTTAACTTATTACTTAATTTTGGTGTTTTACCGAGATTCGAACCCTACCCATTTGGTTACGGTGGCCGCCAATCATACCATACTTATGATAATAATCTCTGAATTGATGATGGCAAAATACCAAAGGCTTCTGGATGATCATCCAATAACGGACGGCACGATGAATTCCAAAAACTGAAGGTCCAAACTAAGGTTTCTCTCTCAAGTAGGAAGGGTTAAAAGCATTCTCTAAATTCCTGAAGGAATTTTATATAGAGTAGATTTTAGAGTCACAGTGCTCTTTTCTAATAATAGTAATAATACGCACGTCAGACAATGTCACCCGTTTATACCAAAAGTTTATATGACTGGCCAGCTTGTAGGCCAACACTTACGGCCCCGGTTACCATACGCCACATACTCATGGCGAAATTATGTATGTCGGCGAAAGTAGTTAAGAATGATTTCATTCACAAATAATAAATAAAAATAGTTAAGGGGGTCTTCTGGTCTCCAGCGAAAAAAAAATCGATTTTTTTTTTTTGCATAATTTTGTTGTATGTGTATGCGAGAATACGCCACAGAAAGGATTTTTTGAAAATCGCATTTTTTCACATTTTTCTGGGCACCGAAGTGTACCCTCCTCCGGCCGTTTTATCATAAACTTTATCTTTAAACGCGTTTCCCCGAAAATCGTGTTTTTTAAGCATTTTGGTCACACTTTTCATAGTAGTTATACTCCGATTTCAATGGTTTTGGTCTTAAAAGGTTCGGAAAACTTACCGCTAAGTTTCCCCGTGTACGATTTTTGAAATTTTTTTCATTCCATTTTTATAACCTTTTAAAGTTCAAAAAATGAGCAAAAAAAAAATTTTTTTGCAAATTATTGCATAACTTTTGAAAAAAATTTAAAAAAAAAATCTGTCACGGGAAAACTTAACCAGGGCAACTCTGAAGACAACGCATATCTAATTTTTGCTTTCTGATTACCCAGGTGGAAAAACCGTGACCAAAATGGAGACCTGTTTCGTTTGGAGGTGGACGTCTTCAGCGCCATTTCAAGGTCGCGGGTGTTAATTTTTTTCAAAGTCAAAACCATTTTTTAAAAGCCAAGACATGTACCTTTAAAATAAAAAAAAAAATTTTTTTAAATATTCACAGGATTTGTCACAATCAATCCCCAAAAAAACCCTTCATTTCAGGGCCTCGAGACCAGAAGACCCCCTTAAGTAAATTCTAAGTATAATAATGCACGGCTGAACAAAAGAAAAAAAAATATTATGAATAACAAGAGATAATCATGTTTTCCCTAAACAGCAAACAAAGAAACTAATATACAAGTCGTGTACCTAAAATAGTATATTAAGATGAGGTATAAGTATAAATACGACTGTGAAATATATTGGCAGCCAGTCCAGTATTAACATTAAATTCAAAAAAATAAATGTTTATATTTTTCCAAAACCAAGCAAGTCCTTAACTATCTGCCAAGTCTTTAACTAAGTTTGCCATTAAAAACAGGAACAAATCATTTTTATAAACGAACTGCCCATAACGCCATTTTCGAAAACATCAAAACACACAGCAAATTGGAGGAGAGCCACGACCAAACATCTAACAAAGGATGTATGAGCATATTGTATGTACATACAGCTGTTGACAGCTAATTAGAAACGACACTTATTTTAAAATAAATTTTCCATTTTCCTTTTAAACACGTATTTTCATAACTTTTTGCCAATTTTATTTAAACATATGATAAACTTAAAAACTAGTGGAAAACAATTTAATCGCAATTCTTTATTAAATATTGTATATATATATTTTTTTAAAGCATGTGAAATGCACGATTTGGATAGGGCAACTAATTAGAAACAGTAATGTATTATCAGATCAACATAAAGATTATGTTAGTATTTGGTTCCATAACCCTTTTGCTTCAACACTGCCTCACATCGATTGCGCATTGATGGAATGAGATTCTGACAGCGCGCCACGGTTATTGCTTGCCATGCCGTTTTTACTTCGGCAAAAAGGACATCCATATTTGGGATATTTTAGGCACTCACGGCTTTTTTAACGTCACCCCAGAGCTGCTCTATTTTGTTTAAGTCCGGACTGGATGATGGCCATTCCAAAACATTGATGGAATTTTCGTCGAAAAACTGTTTCGTCAACTTTGCCGTGTGCTTTGGATCATTATCCTGTTGAAACTTTCATATAACAGGCAAATTTTCCTCAGCCCACGGCAACATTACATTTTTTAGTATATCGACGTATTTCTCCTTATTTAAAATTCCATAAATCCTATGGATTGGGCCAACACCATTCCACCAGAAACATCCCCACACCATGATTGATCCTCCACAATGCTTCACTAGCCGTGAAACGTAGCGAGGATTGAATTCTTGGTTGATTGGCCGTCGAACATACCTTTTACCATCTGGGCCTATGCGATTTATCTTGGTTTCATCGCTCCAAACGATATATTTCCATTGATTTGGAGTCCATGACCAATGGGATCTCGCAAAGACTACTCGCCGTCTCCTTTGTATCTTGGTTAGAAGGGGCTTCTTGCGTGCTGCTCTGCCATGCAGTCCAGATTCGACCAGACGCCGAGCAATTGTCCTCTTGGATATTTCGAAATTATATTGATCCTGAATTTCCCGTTGGATGTCAGTGGAAGTCTTTTTTGGGTCTCTTTTGGAGATGATTGCTATCTTGCGGTCAATTTCTGCTGAAGTTTTCCGCGGCCTTTTCTTACGTCGAACATTGTCAAAAGTCTTAAAAAGTTGGATATGCTTTAAGGCATTAAAAACCATTTTTGTTTAGCATTTGACTTGCTTAGAAATTTCACTGTACGACTTTCCAGCTTTACAAAGGTCAAAAATGGAGCTCCGCAGTGCAGGTGAATGAAGACGAATATTTTAGTTGCTTTTAAATAACCAATTTAAAATATATACATACATACCAAAAAGTCGATTATATTACTACTAAAATAACACAACTTGCCGAATATGCTTCCATTGAACAACTGTTTCTAATTACTCGTCTCAGTTTATTTACCTTGAACTAAATAACCCATGCACTGCGTTGGATAATATTAACGGTACTTCAATTTCACAACTACAAAACTAGGCGCATTGGGTAGTAAATAGAGTAACAAAAGCAATGCAAATGATTTTAAGAGAAAAAATAACGGTAAATTTAAACAGTTTAATATTATGCTCATCAAGCGTTTATCAAAAGGGAGCGTTTCTAATTAGCTGACAACAGCTGTATGTGTGGAAATATTTTGGTCAATGGTGAGCACTCACAACCCTGATTGCTGCTAGCTTGATATGGGCTAAAAGATATGTGATGGTGTCACGACATAACGCATCAAATACTACATCCTTTAGTTTAAAATCCACCAAAATATGACGAATCTGATCGATATTAGATTTACAATATAAACAGCCAAAGTTTTAAAGAACGCATCAAATACTACACCCTTTAGTTTGAAATCCACCAAAATATGGCGAATCTGATCGATATTAGATTTACAATATAAACGGCCAAAGTTTTAAAGAACTTAATTTCCATACAACGGAAATGCAATTTTTATATTGTCGCAGCTGAAATGATATATGTATGTATGTAAGTGTGGTTGGATTGGCATATTTGAATGTTATAATACACAACATACTTATTTATGACATTGTTTATTTCTTTTTTTAAGATATGTTATAGCTGCTGTCCACTCCACTTGCAGTTACTCCGTCGTTTGCTCACAAACATAGCTACAAGAACTTTTGTGGCTTTTATTCTTGGTGTCAGCTGAGAATAACCAAATGCCCACTAGTGATATTACCTAGTTTTTATTGCACTCCTGTACTCATATTTTATATGCACATGTGTTCTACAGGATATATAATTCTATTACTTACATCAGCTACCATCACGAGGAGTTTGCTAGGAAGGAATTTAATAAAAGTCACAAGTTCCGCCATATTTTAACTTGTTGAATTTCTGTTAATCAGCAATGCTTCAAAAACCATGCAACAGTTTGAGAGCAATGAGTTATTGTATCGCTGGTATCGCAAAAACTTTGACAGCCACTGTACAACAGCTGATGTACCCACAACAGCTAATTGGTCGTGATTTTAATCATCGAGAGCATGCATTGAGAAGGCTATTTTATAAATCCGTCAAACCGCTAACTAAAACTAATAACAGCACGCAATGTTTCAGCCTTCTAGACAACAAATTCTGCTCCTTTATAAACATCTCATACGCTACGGCAATGAGTTACAACTAACCGATAAAACCTACTTTTTGTTCAGTTAATCAGCAATGCTTCAAAAACCATGCAACAGTTTGAGAGCAATGAGTTATTGTATCGCAAAAACTTTGACAGCCACTGTACAACAGCTGATGTACCCACAACAGCTGATTGGTCGTGATATTAATCATCGAGGGCATGCATTGAGAAGGCTATTTTATAAATCCGTCAAACCGCTAACTAAAACTAATAACAGCACGCAATGTTTCAGCCTTCTAGACAACAAATTCTGCTCCTTTATAAACATCTCATACGCTACGGCAATGAGTTACAACTAACCGATAAAACCTACTTTTTGTTCAGTTAATCAGCAATGCTTCAAAAACCATGCAACAGTTTGAGAGCAATGAGTTATTGTATCGCAAAAACTTTGACAGCCACTGTACAACAGCTGATGTACCCACAACAGCTGATTGGTCGTGATATTAATCATCGAGGGCATGCATTGAGAAGGCTATTTTATAAATCCGTCAAACCGCTAACTAAAACTAATAACAGCACGCAATGTTTCAGCCTTCTAGACAACAAATTCTGCTCCTTTATAAACATCTCATACGCTACGGCAATGAGTTACAACTAACCGATAAAACCTACTTTTTGTTCAGTTAATCAGCAATGCTTCAAAAACCATGCAACAGTTTGAGAGCAATGAGTTATTGTATCGCAAAAACTTTGACAGCCACTGTACAACAGCTGATGTACCCACAACAGCTGATTGGTCGTGATATTAATCATCGAGGGCATGCATTGAGAAGGCTATTTTATAAATCCGTCAAACCGCTAACTAAAACTAATAACAGCACGCAATGTTTCAGCCTTCTAGACAACAAATTCTGCGCCTTTATAAACATCTCATACGCTACGGTAATCAGTTACAACTAACCGACAAAACCTACTTTTTGGGTCGTATACGTCGTGAATTCAAGGAGGGTCGCAATATCAGTGATCCACTCAAAATTGAGTTTAATTTTAAGGTAATTAAATTACTACACCACTGTTGCAAAATAATACTTAAATAAACATTTAACTTTCCCGATAGCGCGGCGAAACGCTTTTACGCAACGGACGCATTCTCTAATTCACTAGCAATCAACGACTATGTTGCAACGCATAATAAATGTATTTGCAGGTCATGGTAATCCAATGTCCACCAACTTCAAACTGTTAGCAGCTGCCCACAGGTGGAAGACAACAAATAGCAAAATTGACTATTCTCGGTATCCTAAATTGAATGAGAACGATTTAGAGGAAAATTTTATGCGCGGCAGTGGGCCAGGTGGACAATCAGTAAACAAAACTTCAAACTGCGTATTCTTACGTCATATTCCTACAAACATTATCATTAAATGTCATACTCATCGTTTGGCTTCCAAAAATCGCGTAGAAGCAAGAAAACTTCTACTAGAGAAACTGGATGCACATTTTAATGGTGAAAATGCAGTAGCATCACAACTAAAGGCACTTGAGTTGAAAAAGTCAACTGAACGCAAGCGTCGCCAAAAGAAATTAAATGAAATGAAGAAGAATTGGAAGGAGCGTGAACAAGAAGCACTCGGTGACAGTGATAGCAATGCAGAGCCGAAATAATTATGTTAATCTTAGGTAGAAATAAAATTGTCCTCGTTTTTGCAAATTTTAATTGTTCTTAAGAATTTTAATTATTTATTACGTAGGCAAATGTGATTCTAAGACTACCAGCTAGAAAAATCACCAAAAGTTCCTTTAACTACTGATTTATGTTTATTTTTCGACGCTTCGCTGCTCTTGCCATTCACAGATGTATTCGATAATTTTGCTTCTTTTAGGTTCAAATACTTGCCCACTCCCTGTCGATAGACCTTCAACGGTTCATTCAGGCGTTTTTGTTTTTTGATCTCTGCTGCCGCTTGCGCTTCTTGCGCCACATGTTCGGCACGCTCTTTTTCTAATTCTTCTAAGGCTTCCTTGAACGGGTCTACAAAAACTTGTGCCGTTTCAATGATTATGTCTTCGATGGGTCGGTCTTTATTGTCGACTTCAACTTTTTCCATTTGTGTCAACGTGTCCATGCCACCAACTAGCTTTCCAAAAACCGAATGCTTACCATCTAAGTGCTTGCAAGAGCGATACGTTATAAAACTGAAACATTACAACAATTATGGTACAAAAATGTCCCGTCAACTTACAGAATAACTTTTATTACTCACAATTGTGATCCATTCGTATTTGGACCGGAATTCGCCATTGAGAGCATACCGCGACCTGAATGCGACAGATTTGGTTTGAATTCGTCATCAAACTTCTTACCCCAAATTGATGTACCACCGGTACCAGTTCCAGTGGGGTCGCCGCCTTGAATCTATAATGGTAGAATAGTAGAGTATAGAAAACAGAAATATTTGAATGTACATAAGTTTTACTACGGCTGCTAACCATAAAATTTCGTATTGAGCGATGAAATTTGGTATTATTGTAATAGCCATCAGTGCAATGTCGTATAAAGTTATCACATGCTCGAGGTACTGCATCGCAATATAGCTCAAAATTTAGTGGTCCACAGTTTGTTTGTAGTCGCACATAGCCTTTCTTTTTCACACGTTCATACTTGACTAGATCGTCTTCGATTATAGCCGCTTCGTGATTGTAAACGGGTTCCATGGCAGTCGAAGTGAAGCTTGCCGCAACTGCTCCAGTAGAATAGTGTGCAGCATTGAACTTATCCGCAATACGTTTGGATGTACTTGGTGCTTCCTCTGGTGCCTGATAGTACTTCTCCAGCTGTGCTAATGTTTCTTTAGTTTCTAAATTCATAGTTTTAATACGTTTTGTTGGATCTTTGCGCTCCAACTGCTCCTCCTCCGAGAGAACACGTAGATTTTTACGTATGTGATAAAATCGTGAAATGTCAAACTTTTCTAAGTGATGTGGATCCTGAATTGTAATTATGTCTTTGCGTTGAAATGGCGAATCATCAATTAAGTCCTTCCAATTCTTTGTTTTAATATTCAGCTGATCAATAGCTTCCCACGAGTACACATTTCCAGTAGTGGCCAACGCAACGATGTGTGAATTTTTCGTGAAAGGCTTGAAAAGCGCCGGGCAATGGTATTCTCCTTCAGCATTTTTGTGAAAGTTTAGTTTCACTAAAACTTTTGCGTCTTGCGATTTGCCAGTAATTGGATTTACTTTGAATGTCTTGATAAATGCGTGTATCGCCTCCAAGCTGAAAACATTGCCATCAACATCAGAGTAGGGCGTGTCAAAGGGCACCATAGTAATGCAGCAGTGGTCAAAAGGAAGTCGTTTGAATTTTATGTGCTCATTTTCCGCAGACTCAACTTTCTTGCCGCCATACAGCTCTGACCACTCTGTGTACGTGAGGTACCTGCCAATACGTACAAAATAAACATCAAATAACTGCGCATTGGAAATAAAATGATTACTTACATCTTGTCTTTTTGGTGTTGCCGCTTGCCCATTTTGAAAGTATTTGATAAAGTTCTTACACAAATAAAATATATTTTTTCCAAACAAAAATAGGATGAATATTTTGTTTATAGGTTCGACAATCTGACATTTGGTCAAAGTTGCCAAATCTATTCAGTAAATTCTTGAGTTTTGTATACAAGTGCCTACGCAACTGTTAGGTAATAGATTAACCCATGATGCAAGTTTTAAATATGTTCAACAGTGAAAATGAAAGAAAAAAAACGATTTTGCCAAAAATAAATTTTTCAAGTGAATTTATTAAAAAAAAATTAGTTTCTCTGCTTTCATAGTTTGTGGCCTACTTAGATAAGAGGCAACAATAAAGGCTGGAATTTAGAACAATGTATATTTGGGAATTTTTGGCAAACTATAATGTTTTTTTTTAATGAATCTTGGTGGAGATGTTAGTGAGGTGCTAAGGAACACTCTTTATAACTTTAAATTATTCGCGAAATAATAATTTTTTAATTATTTGCATTCAAAATGCCCTCGGCAACTTCACTATAATTTGCCACATTACACTCTATATTTTTTAACATTTCACTAAAATTCAAATATAGACTCACACGCGTGTTTTTACTGATTTTTATGCTAATATTCTTATTATTTCTATTAAAATTAAATGCAAATTTATTTGCCCATGCAATCACTTTCCAATTTTAAACGCGAATAAGAAGAAGATTGGAATGACAACAGTATGGTGTTGCCGGATGCCTGCAAATGAAAACAAAAATTAAGTACTTGAGTTTAGTGTTAATGATGGGGATGGGGGTTATTGTGCCTCCTTACTACATACACGCATATGACGTTTTAATTTTGGGTTCAATGGTTTTAACACGGAAAGGAGTTTTACGCAAAAATACTGTGGATTGCGTAACCGAAGTTGGACTGATGAGGGTTATTTTTATGAAACGGGGGCCAAAGGCCGCCTACGCGAAAAGGAGTTCTACGCAAAAATACTGTGTTAATTAATTTAATTTAATTTTAATTACTTTGTTATTTTTTGTGATACGCTTAATATCATTGTTTTTAAGTTTAAATGAGTTGTTTTTTTTTCAAAATCATTTCTCAACTTTAAATTACAGCAAAAAATACTGCAGTTTTACAATGAACCTTCCACTGAACTTCCCTGTGTGCGAACTTCGTTTTCATTTCAGGTGTATGGCAACACTAACTATTCGCTAAATTAGAGAACTTTAACATTAAATTACTTAAAAACTATAAGCCTCCGGCAGGTTCTGTTTTCAGTTTTAAGATGGGGATACACCCCTCTATCACCCCCTTTTAACCGTTTTTTTCAAAGCGATATACATTATACTAAAGTTTTCTCACAATAAATATAGTGTTGTTGTTGTAACAGCAAGAAACTGCTCCCATAAATTTTTGGTGAATACTGTTAGGGCAATAAGCCTTGACCGGTAGTAAATCCGTGCCGTCTCGATAATGAAAGCTCAACTATACAGCAAAAGCAATACATCCTCAAAAGTTCGTGGGAGAGGAAGCTTTGGCAAAGAGTTATTCCCTAAAAAAATACATAAGATGCAGCTTCAAGTGCCGTAATTGACGGTGATTTTCAATTTGGACAACAGCGGCACCATCCTCCGGACGAAATGCACAAATTTTTGCGGTATAAAAAATTGTTCGTGAATTCTGGCCGACTTTTTTCCTGTTCTGGGTACACAACTTTCGCGGTGGAATAGATGGTGATAGATCCTTCAATACAACCATGCTGTTATACCACTCCCTACCTCACTTTCTGGCATTCGTCGTTTTTAGGATTGATTGACCTTGTCGCAACCCATCAGGAACAATCTTCCCATCGACGGGAGTATAAGGCAGGAATACTGTTATAATAATAGTTGTATTGTTAGTTCCCCGAATGTATTTTTGGTTGTTTTATTCGACTTATTCTTTAGCCTGAGGAATCCTGAGATTTATAGCGCCTCTTGCGATTAACATTTGATCAAAACGTATTTTGAAAGTTCCTCTGACAGAACGTGCCCAGAACGACTCTGATTTAAGTCTGATCAAGGGCTGTCAATTTAGTAGCATCTCCCAAAATTGTTTGAGGAATATTTTACGTCGTTATATCAACAATTAGAATTTAAAATTTGAAAATTCTATGCAAAGTTCCTATCACAGAGTCCAAGGGAGGAGCATTTTACAGCAGATATTTTTCAACAATTTCCTTACGCACGCCGACCTCGCAGCGACGCTCGTTCTGGGCGCTGGAAAAATGTTATAGAGAATCGTCGAATCACAATTAGGGAAATTGCTGAGGATGTCGGCATATCGGTTGGGCATGAAGCATGTGCAGCAAAGTTCGTTCCAAAATTGCTGAATTTTGGCCAAAAACAACGTCACATGAGCATCGCTCAGGAACTGATGTGATCCAGATTTGCTTGAAAGGGTCATTGCTGGTGACGAATCATGGGTATTTGGTTATGACATCGAAACCAAAGCCCAATAGTCCCAATGGAAGAGTCCAGGAGAGCCAAGAGTCGATAGCAGAAAATCGTCGAACACGCAAAATACGTGTCTCATTTATGCCTCTCACAAACAAACAAAACTTGATATATTGCTAAAACCGTTAACATATTTTCGAAACGAAAAAGGAAAAAAAATAATAATCGAAAGACGAATCTTAGTACACTCGAAGGACCGCTATTAGAAAAAACTTTTTCTTAATTTTGGTGTTTCGCCGAGATTCGAGCCTACGTTCTCTCTGTGAACTCCGAATGGTAGTCACGCACCAACCATTCGGCTACGGCGACCGCAACCGATGCTTCTGTAAAAATAAAGGAATACCGATGAAAGAAAGGGAAAAGCAAAAAGGGACTTGATTTTGTAAAGAAAAAGAGGTTGTCTGTAAAGTCGGTTTACTGACGATAGTTTAACGTGATAACGTCATAAGAAAATACTGATTGAATGGTTGCATTTTTCAAAAGAAAATTTTAATTTTATTTGTTTTATAGATATTTTGTATGGATATAGAGAAGAGTTAACATTAACATAACATAACATAACATAACATAACATAACATAACATAACATAACATAACATAACATAACATATCATAACATAACATAACATGCTGTTCAAGCAAGGTAACGACGCATGAGCAAGATAACGACGCATTTTTTGGTGCGTGCAGCCGGCTACATAGAATTATTAGACGTTATCACGTCAAAAAATAATAATAACATTAAAACAACAGGTATTATTAACAAACTTGGTTTTATTTTAAATTCTTCAAGTGAATCAAATTATTAATAATCAATAAGAAGGCATATGTAAATACAAATACGTGAATTTAAATATGTACATATGCGCATATACATACATATATACGCTCACTTAATAAGGAGAGAGCAAGATGTCGAACGTTGCCGTTCGTTTGCTTTGTTTGCTTTGTCGTTCGTTCCGCGCTTTCGCTTGCAGTTCATTCAATGCCATGAGTAAGGTAACGACATATGAGCAAGGTAACGACATATGAGCAAGGTAACACTAATGAACAAAGTAACGACACATTTTTTCGTGCGTGCAGCCTGTTAAATCGAATTATAAGACGTTATCACGTCAAAAGGGAAGTAGATTAGTTTGATAAAAATGGAGATAAATAGATAGATGAGAGAAACACATGTACATATGAAGGAGAGGTATGCTCCTCGTCCATAAGATCTATGGAGATGCAAGCTGCCATCAAATAGTGGTAGAGATTTGGTGATTAAAAACTTACTTCAATAATCGTATACCAATCTGGAAGTCAGTCCTCGTCCTATGGCAAAGGAAGGACGTGATAATGAACTCCTGAACATTTCGAACGTATGCATCATACATGTCCTAGGAAGACCCCACTCTACTGTTTAGGTAACTACGATCGAATGAATTCAGATCTGAATGCAGAATAAAAGTACTTGATTCGATCTCAAAGTGGGGCTCTTCGGGGTGATATAAAAAATGGCTGATTGCCGCACACTTATGGCAAAAATAAAAGTCCATTGTAATACCACATTTAAATTTATTTGTTCCTTTGCTTTATTATATTAAACATCCAGTGTCTCTAATGATTCTCAAGTAAAGGTGATCCCAGATAAATAACACTGCTTTTGGGCAATGTAGGACAGTCGTGTAGCAGATGAAAAGTCGGTTTTTTCTCTCTATAATTTTGAAAGTTCCTATTCAAAAAACGCCCGGCTGTTCCTTCTATTAAGCAATGCGCGCCTAGAGAACCAGAGTGGATCGACGATCAGTTCATAGAGAGTACACGATTCATAACTGCTTCAGATTCCATTTCGACCACGCTTGCCTAGAAAACGGACAAGCCGTAAATTGATTGCATCGTTAAGTTTGCTCCTCGTATATACATATGTACATTCATATATGTGTGTATGTCCTATGGAAAATAGTTTACAAATGGTCAATGCATTGTTTTCCGAAAAGAATCTGATTGCCCTCTGGGTTTGTCTTACATTCAGTATCCCCAAAGATCAGAGACATATGTGGGGTGAAGTTTTTATGTTTAGCCATCTGCTGCAGTCCTGCGTAAGTTTGGAATTAAATGTGGAAGTATGGGCTTATAGAATCGGAGTATAGGCTTAGGTTGAGAATTTATTACCATTTGTAATCATGCCCAACCTGACCCATCCGCAACCCCAAGAACTCATAAATTGTAATTAGTCACCAAGAGGATACAGAAGACAACCCCCAGCCACCACACTTCGCAACGATTCCACTTGTCAACCGCACACACTCTTTCACACATAATGAAAGCGAACGAAGTCTTTAGTTAGTTTTGTACGCCGGCATTGCAAGTGCTGCGAAACAACCATAACGCATCGGCACTGCATCACGCTGGTTAATGCGAAGAACATCCAGTACCGTTAAGTTGATAACAACCTCAATATTTCTATGCAAATTGTTGATAGATAATTTAGAGAAAAATGCACTTTGTATGGAATGCCCGCAGATAAATTCCTTTTGCCCATAATAGAGATGCAGATCGGCAGCAATGCAGCAGTTGGCCATTAGCGATCACAACTCGCCATAACGACTCGATCTCAATTACCCCAGCGGAAATGGTGAAAATGAGAAAATATGAATGCATCGGCCGAAAGAAGGCTAATTTTCAATTACCTATTGAGTTCTGTGTGTGCTCGGTGGTAGGCAGCGCCGCAGTATGCACCTGTGCCTATCTGTGTCCACCTGTAGACTTGTAGTTACTACCAAAATCCAGTTGTTGCAACGATATGTATCGTTGTTGCCTGTGCATTTTTGTTATGTTTTTACGGTATGGCAAAACAAATAACTCGAAGATATATGACAACAAAATTAATGTATGTAAAAGATATAACCAGACAAAGGCAACAGCCAACAGGCAACAACTTGTCCAACAGCCGTTAACTACTCCAAAACAGAGATCTGCGCAAATACTTTAAGGCAGAATTGTGAGTGTCTGTTGAACTTGAATGCGAGTATTGCATGTGGAAAGTAGTTTCTATGCAAACAATGCTTACGAATAATGATTATTTTGCGTGCACATTTTGTCCATTCAAAGTAAAATCATTTTCCCCATGGGCTGGCCATCGAGCTAAAGATTGGCTTAGTGAAGTGAGGGATAAAAACGAGATGGTCTAAACCACTTCTTATGCATTGCATTTGAAGTGAATGAGCGCCAAAAATTGGGAAATATCTGAGTATAATAATTCGGTTTATAACAATCGGGAAATTGGGATCCTATATACACCCATGGAAAGCTAATTAATTACGCGATATTTCAAACAATTTTGACAATATTTTTTTTTGTTGTAATTTTATTTAATTTTTTATGACAATATAATTCATTCTACAAAAAGTGTCACACAAGTAAATCAAAACTTCACACTTTCTCTTTATCAGAATTAAAAAAAAAAAACTTAGTATGAAGTTTCAAAGCCCATTAAATTTTATTACAATAAGGAGCAAATTTGAAGTAGCTCAAAATTCATGCTGATTTTTGGTCACGGGATTTTTTAGCAACTTGCACTTTGTTTTACTAAAATTTAATGAAGTATACAACTGCATAATAATTATTATGAAAACCGGAAAATAGTGATGAAAAGCTTGTGGATTTTTTTCTAATTTTTGTATTAAGTTTTATTTCGGGATTTATATAGTTTTTGTTAGATGTAATTTTATTGAAAAAAGTAATGAAGAGTCAAAAAAAACAACGAAAAATAGTCAAAACTTCTCAAAATGTTGAGGTCCTACAGTTTTTCGTCTTCGAAAAGGCGATACTAAGACCCTTGTGATGATAATATATCCTTAATATTGAGGTCGAGAGAAAGTGATAGTTACAGTCTGTCTAACAGAAGCGTGATCGGCAAACACACAAACTTTTCAGTTTGATTTGAAGATTTAAATGCTGCTAAATAGGCGTATATTTTTCGCAATACGTGAATTTGTTAGTTTTGTGAGAAATTTAGATAGCGCACATTGATCTTACAAAATGAGTTCCGTGTAAAATAATTTGAAGCAGTGTTCCCATATATGTACATATATCGATGTTGTTGAAGTGAACTCAACAAGAGGTATATCGATGTTGTCGAAATGAACCCAACATACCGCCACCCTTGAACTATCATGATATGTTCAATATGTAAATTACAAAGGAAATAAATTCGAATACAAACTTAAGCAAAATAGGAATTTCAGACTTTAAATAAATTAAATAACTACATTTTAGTTTTCTTCGGAAAATACGTCCCCTTGAGTTGGTAGAAGACACAGCTTAGGTATTGGGCGAGTGAATTCTCCGTTTGCTGTTTTTATCGTTACGACACGTACGTGACCATCTCTACCTGGATGACAATGAATTACTCTTGCGAGTGTCCACTTTGTTGGAGGAGAAGATTCATTAAAGGCACGACGACGTCTCCTTCTTGAAAATTTCGTGAACGAAACCACTTAGCACGTCGTTGCAAGCTAACGAGGTATTCGTCTTTCCAACGGAGCCAAAAGTGTTGACGAATAGCAGAGACCAACTGCCACCTTTGTTGCAGGGCTCCAGAAAACCCTTCATCCTCAGGTTCTGGAATGGCCCGCAATGGTTCGCCTACCAGAAAATGGCCAGGCGTTAAAATCGATAAGTCGCTTGCATCCGTCGAAATGTCGCATAATGGGCGGGAATTGACACAAGCTTCCACCTCCGTTAAGAGCGTACTAAACTCCTCATAGCTTAAAAGAATTTCTCCGAGGGAGCGTTTTAGATGATATTTTATGCGTTTGATTCCAGTTTCCCAATATCCTCCCATGTGAGGTGCGGACGGTGGATTGAATCGCCACTCAATAGCAGAGTCTGCAAAAAACGATTGAAGTTGGGAGTCTTGCATGCACTCTTGGTATTTCTCACGGAGTTCCCTTTCTGCACCAACGAAATTCGTCCCATTATCCGAAAACATTTCTTTACAATAGCCTCTGCGGTTGATGAATCGTTTAAAGGAGTTTAGAAACGAAGAACTTGAGAGATCTCCAACAAACTCGAGATGCATTGCACCTGTGCACATGCAGACAAATGAAGATATATAACCTTTTACGGATTTAGCTCCTCTTCCATGCGTAAATTTGAACATATAAGGACCAGCAAAGTCTACTGCTGTACGAACGAAGCAGCGAGCGTATGTTATGCGGGACGAAGGAAGATCACCCATTGATTATGTTGCGAGCTTGCGATTTAAAGCGGTACATTTTACACATTTGCGATAGATATTACGAATTAAGTTGCGGGCACCAACGACCCAATACCGGCGTTGCAGGATCACTTGCATTATACGGGGGCCTGCATGTAGCGTATAGTGATGTATGTCCAAAACAACGAGTTTTGAAAGCGGAGAGTTTTTTGGCAGTATAACGGGGTGTCTGACATCATTTGCAACATCTGCGGATTTCAGCCGACCTCCAACACGAAGGATTCCAAACGAATCGAGAAACGGTTGTAAACGCAGCAAACTACTACGCAGTTTAATCGGCCTTTTTTCCCTGCAACAACGTATTTCATTAGAAAAATAGAAATTTTGTGTATACCTGATTAATCTTCGCTCGGATTCCAGCAACTCCTGACAATTAGGAAACCACGTTTTTTTGTTATTGATTCCAAGCGAGCTAGAGCGGGTATTGTGTAAAAATCTCAATACATAGGCGATAATTCTTCTTAATTTCGAATAAGATGAGTATTTTGTGATGACCGACCAGTGAACGTCAGTAGCTGCGATACAAGCCTTAACTTTTCGTAAGCCTATTTCGGTTTTATGCATTATTTGCGCGGGTTGCTTCCAGAACTGTTCCTCTTCGCGTAAGAAGTCAGGTCCGAACCACCATAACTCATGATGCATAAGTTGAAGCGGAGATATGCCTCTGGACGCGCAGTCCGCAGGATTGCTTTCAGAGCGTATATGGTTCCAGCACTCGGGAGGCAGGACCTCGTGAATATAGGCGACACGGTTTGCGACGAATGTTTCCCAATTATTAGGATGTGCTTGCAGCCACGCCAACGTAATGGTGGAATCTGTCCATGCTACCAGCACACAACTCGAGGCGAGGTAGCGTCGTTGTTTTTAGCGGGGCAACTTTAGTCTTTGATGAAATTAAGCCGATTGTAATGTGACCATCCCTATGTACAGTGCGCGCATATATGACTGCGGCATAGGCGCGCTCGGAAGCGTCGGCAAAAACGTGCAACTCAGTAAATGAGCCTATCGTCCCGACTCCAACCCAACGGTTGACCTTAAGTTCAGATAAAAGTTGTAATTGCGAGCGATGATCAAGCCACACCTTGCCTATCGTATCTGGTACTGGGTCGTCCCATCCAGTGTTGGAACGCCAGATGTCCTGAAACAACATTTTCGACCTAATCGTTGCGGGTGGAAGTAAGCTCAATGGATCAAAAAGTTTGCTGGCATCGACCAGAAATGCTCTCTTAGTTAAGACGTGGGGCGGTTCTCCTAGAGAAATGGAAAATGTAAAATAGTCCTCTTCCATATACCAAATTAGTCCCAGAGCATGTACATTGTTGCCATCTACGGTGTAGTGCGATATGTTCTTGGATTCTCTAGCGATAGTCTCATTTAGCTCTGTACAATTTGACGCCCATTTTCTTAACTCGAACCCACCTTCCCGTAGAATATCGGACACATTTCGCTGCAATGCTTTAAGTTCCGACTTGCTAGACGCACCAGTGAGAAGATCGTCCATGTAAAAGTCTTTAAGAATTACGTCGACTGCTTTCTGAAAAGTATTGGAAGATTGTTTCGCGGTTTGTTGCATCGATTTGACAGCCAAATGCGAGGCGGACGCAACTTCATAAGTTACGCGTAGCATGCGGTAATCTGTAATGGGTAGAGATGTGTTAGAGCGCCAAACAATTCGATGTAAGTCGACATGTTTAGTTGAAACACAGATTTGTCGATACATTTTTGCAACGTCTGCAGTTACTGCGTATTTGTGTATTCTAAAGCGCAAAAGTATGGAGTACAAGTCTTCTTGTAATTGAGGACCAACATAAAGCGCATCGTTGAGGGAATTCCCCGTTGTGGTTTTAGCAGACGCGTTAAACACAACTCGCAATTTTGTCGTGACGCTGGACTCCTTTACAACAGCATGGTGTGGCATATAATATTTCGCATATTTCGTTTCAGGCACGACCTCCATATGACCCATTTCAATTAATTCCTTCATGAATTCGTTATAACGTGTCCACAGATCCTGATCACCGGCAAATCTGCGCTCCATGCGTAATAAGTTTCGTACGGCGAGACTCCTTGATTCACCTAATGGCACGTCGACCTTGAGTGGCAACTCCACTACAAAGCGTCCGTCCGGCTTCCTAATATGAGTTGATTCAAAATGTTCTTCGCAGTACCGTTCCTCGTGGGTAAGATATCGTGTTTGCGACGCTTCTTCAAGTTCCCACAATCTAGCCAATGCTCTATCTAAATGTACATCACAGTGTAACGATTGTATATGGTTTGCGGCTGGAACGGATGTATCTACGTTTCCACACAACGTCCAGCCAAAGACTGTTTTCTGTATTATTGGCGTGCCAGGTGGGCCTTTACGCAGCTCAGTTAAAATGAGTCGATCCATATAGTCCATGCCCACTAAGATGTCTACACGGCCGGGTTCCATGAAGTGCGGGTCAGCTAAGAACAGTCCCTTGATGTGAGACCATTCAGGAACGCTTAAACTCTGCGACGGCAAATCGCCCGTAATCTTTTGTAAAATTAATGCGTTGATGGGGTAATATTCACTTGAATGTCGCGAAGAAAGCAATAACGTCGTTTCGCCTCTACAACGGCCACCCTGAGAAGCGCCAATTCCCGTTACAAATATGGACGAAGATTTGCGAGCTAGACCTAGACGTTGTACGCATGCCTCAGTTATGAATGTGGCGTGAGAACCTGAATCGAATAATAAGCGAGCATTCTGCCATCGATCAACAGAATCACGTACCTTTACTAGGGCGGTTGATAACAACACAGCTTTTTGTGTTTTATGCATTGGGTTAACCTTGGAATTAAGGCAAGCGGAGGCGGATGTGACAGCGGTTTGCGGGAGCGAGCTAGCGGCGGGTAACGTACCTGCAGCGGTGCGGGGTGAGTCGACAACGTGGGAAGAGGTAGATGCCTCTGGCGAACTATGAAGCAATGTATGGTGGCGCTGCCGACATATTCGACAGGAAGACGCGCTATTGCAGCGTTCCTTAAAATGTCCGGTGCTTAGACAGTTTAAGCACGCCTTGAAATCTTTGACAAAATTGAGTCTAGCGTTTGCATCTAAGGTACGGAATTTTTCACAAGAATAGATTTTGTGTGTTACAATATGTACAACGCGATTGATCTGCGGTGGCATGAAAAACCTTTGCCGATTTTCCGACTAATTTTTGATTGTTCGGTTTTCCTGGCCATGACTGGGTTGCCGGCGCTGATATCATCGATAATGAGCGACACCTTATTTCCAAAAAGGACGAAAGATCTTCGAAGGTAGGAGGATCGTCGCTAGTGAGTGACAACTCCCACTGTTTGCGAGTTTCAAAGGAGAGTCTGGTTACAGTTTCATGTACTAACCAATCGTCCCAAAAATCTACTGGTCGCCCTAAAGCCTTAAGTTCCCTTATGTGTTGTTGGAATGCATTCAACACGTTCTTAATGGAGTCAGCAGTGTCACTTGTCGCTTTACGTATCTCTGCAATCGCCCGAAAGTGCGCTTCGACAATAACTCGCATAACTTTATATCGCGACTTTAGAAGATTCCATGCCTCCGTATAGTTGGCATCGCAAATTTGGAAACCACTGATAATGCTAAGCGCATCACCCTTTAAGCAGCTACGTAAGTAGTGTAGCTTTTGACAATGAAGAGTTAGAATCTACGAGGGTAACAAAAGCGTCGTAGAAGGCGACCCACTCAGTGGAATTGCCCGCAAAGGATGGAAGTTCCATTTTAGGTAGTTTAATTGCTGCTGACACAGTGGGATGCGGATTTGTAGAATTCGCAACTGATTCGGCTCTACACTTCTGTACGCGCCTAAATTGTGATAGCGCTGTAACGTACCAGGACTCGGCCTGGATGCGCGCGTTCTGTTCGACATCGATGTTATCTGCACCACAAGAAAGCTCGATTTCATCTTGGGCTGTCTTAAATCGTACCCACTGTTCATTTAATAACTGCAGATAACTTTCGACATTTTCTAAATCTAAAACAAATGCTTCGTCGTTGCTCTTGGTCATGTACCTTTTTATAGCATTTAGCGCGGAATCACGTGTTTTTACGAAAGCGGACATTTTGCGGGTGCGGTAAAATAGGTTATGTTAATATAACGCGGTGTAGACTATGTGGAATTAAATTATCGCGGTAATCCGGCTCGAAGGACCAAAAATGTTGCGGCGTTTTTTTTCTGCTTTGAAAGGCACTTAAGTTCACAATTAAATCCGTTGAAAAAAAACTAAAATTTATTTAATGCAATCATTTATTTAGATAGAGAGTTGACATCCGAGTTGACTGACGAACAAAATACGTAAGAGAGATAATAAAGAATAATGATAATGCAAATATGTATAGCGATGAAAAAGGATATATCGATGCTGTTGAAGTGAACTCAACAAGAGGTATATCGATGTTGTCGAAATGAACCCAACAATATGTATGCATTTTATAGATAGTATAAAACTTTGAAATTTAAAATAAATAAAAGAAAACTTCAAAGAAACGTATGTATTTGCATATACATATATATTTGTTATTTTTGGACAAAAAGAAAATAGGCATTGTTATATATTTGTTTGAAATAAAATTGACCGACAGCATTTTGCAAGGCATTTGAGGCATTACGTTTTTATTTCTGTTCTGTAATTTTTCATCCACATCCTATTGCAGGAGGTATACAAGCATGGTTTGTATACAAGTTTTGATATTCAAAATAAATAAAAGAATAATTTTAACAAACCCAAGATATCCTCCATATTTACATATTTTATAGGATAAAAAGCATATTCGTATGTTACCGTAAGTATGTATATTTGGATTAGTAACAAAATCTGTTTAAACTGTTTCTTACTACATACATATGTATGTACATGTATACATAGACATATAAGAAACAATTAAGCAAAAGTTCAATGTACTGAAGCAACCATGACCTACCTCACGTATTGGCATATTGATGCCCTATTGTATGTATGTCCGTACATATATATACATATGTACATTCTCGACCCAGCAAAACTATGCTTATTAGTATACACATACATATGTTTGTACATACAACAGCACACACAAAGCACTGGCTTTATGCCTCTGCACGCGTATGTTTCCAAAGCTAAAATTATAAGCCTAGCGACTGCAAGAACAAAATACATTCATAGGCGCAGTCGCAGCGGTCAGTTTTTTTTAGTCGCAACGACGCTGAAAAATCCAAAATATTCTATAACACTAAGTTCGAGCTCATATGCTCATATGACAATTTTCCCGTCAATTCGAAAATAGTCAATATTGTAATATTTCGCGTTAAATTATTTGCCAATATTTGGTATATCTTCAATTTTTGTCAAGTCGAGTGGCCGCGGCTCCGTACATACGTATGTATCAATATATGTATGTAAATATGTGTTCTAAATTCTCGACAGCAATAGCAAATCGAAATATTTTTTCTGTCGCAAGTGCTCGCAGCCTCATATGCAAGTATGTATATGGCAGTTTGTATGCATGTATTTATGTACTATATATGTGTGTTTGCTTTTGCACGTCCATAGGAACGATTTTTCATATGCAGATATTGGCCCCTATTATGAGTTGCATTCGATCTTCGATATTCGTTGGTTGTCGAAGATCGAAAATCGAATGTCAATTTGGTATTATGAGCGGTGCAACGCTGTCCAAATTTTCGTTGTATACCGAATTTAGAGTCGAATGCAATTTTGCTTTCGATTGTGTAGCGTATTGTGGGAAAACTTGTTAAAGTGTACGTTGTTTGCGATTATTTATTGTTTTATAGTAACCAAATAATAAATATATACTAATTTTGTTAATTTTATGCAGGTGGAAAGTCGTGAGTACCAAACAGCAATTAGAAAGGCTAGTTGCATTCATGGAAGAGAATCCCCAATTCGCAAAAGCGATTTGCACCAATGTTCAAGCAGCACAAAAATGGGAGGAATTTACAACGTAGCTGAATTGCTTGGGACCACCAGTTAGAACGGCAGCAAAATGGATTAAGGTTAATAATGTTTTTTTTTTTTTGTGATGTTTATAGAAATACATTTTTATTTTCCCTTGGCAGGTATGGGCTGAAATACGTAGAGGAACTGAAATACATATTTTTTTCGAATGACGAATAATTGAATAAAGAAAATTTATAACAAAAATAAAACAGAAGCTGTGGCGTAAAGGTTCCTATTTAATACTTTTTAGATTATTCTATAATATTCTAAGAATTTCATTTCTTATGTTTTCTGCTTCTCCGTTATTTGACTCCACTTCAATATCTTCAGCATCATCGTTGAGGGTCTCATCGGATAACTCTTCATCCGGAAGTTGAACATTATAAAACAAGCAACTGTTGTGCAAAGCTGCACACACATTAATAATTTGTGTTGCTTTTTTTGGAGAATAGTAAAGAGCTCTTGCTTGCAACAAACATCTAAATCGATTTTTCAGGACTCCAATTGTTCTCTCAATGATACTTCTCGCTTGGATTTTTCTCGGGTGCACTGCGGCAACTGGTTTTCTGTACTGGACAGTAGGTTCATAAACACCTCTTTAGATAATCTAAAGTTCTTTAAAAATCTGTAAGAAAATTTCTGTAATATTAAGTACGTCAACACATTTTGAAAATTCTAAACTTACTCAGTGGAAGCCATTTCTAGGGGGTTGGATGCGCCCCTCAACTGTTTTCTACTTCTAGCTAGTTCCACTAATCTTTCATCGTCCGATGAATCGTCGCACCACAGCTCCGTTGTACTCATTTTCACAAAAAATACTTTTTTTAACTTTTAAAAATGTTGTTAGCAAAGAATTTCAACACAATCGGTTTTTCTTTTATTTTGATATGCTGTATCAGCTGAGAAAAAATTATATATTGTAAATGCGTCTAGCGATCAAAATTCACAATAGTCCTATTCTTCAACGAATGAGCACCATAAACCAAATGAAAATTCGTTCGATCAGCACTTTCGACTACAGTCGAAGACCGAATGTTGTTCATAATAGGGGCCATTTATTTTATTGAGCTGAACGAATATATTGATATTGTAATGAAATCCTGTCGAATTATATTATTGGTATATGTTTCTTTAAGTTCCTCTTACCAAATAAATATTATTATCCTTAAGAAAATGAAATACTAGTTTTTTTAATTTTAATTTTTTATTTTTATTCACAGAAATTTAAGTAATCTTATATGTATATACGTATATGTATGTATTCTTCTTCTTAATTGGCGCGATAACCGCTTACGCGATTTTGGCCGAGCTTAACAAAGCGCGCCAGTCGTTTCTTTCTCGTGCTAACCGGCGCCAATTGGACACACCAAGTGAAGCCAAGTCCTTCTCCACCTGATCTTTCCAACGCAGAGGAGGCCTTCCTCTTCCTCTGCTACCACCAGCTGGTACCGCATCGAATACTTTCAAGGCCGGAGCGTTTGTATCCATTCGGACGACATGACCCAGCCAGCGTAGCCGCTGGATCTTTATTCGCTGCGCTATGTCTATGTCGTCGTAAAGCTCATACAGCTCATCGTTCCATCGTCTGCGATATTCGCCGTTGCCAACGTGCAAAGGTCCAAAAATCTTACGCAGAATCTTTCTCTCGAACACTCCAAGCGTCGCTTCATCGGATGTTGTCATCGTCCAAGCTTCTGCGCCATACGTTAGGACGGGCATGATGAGAGTCTTGTAGAGTGTTAATTTTGTTCGTCGAGAGAGGACTTTACTGCTCAATTGCCTACTTAGTCCAAAGTAGCACTTGTTGGCAAGAGAGATTCTACGTTGGATTTCAAGGCTGACATTGTTATCGGTGTTAATGCTGGTTCCTAAATACACGAAGTCTTTTACAACCTCAAAATTATAACTGTCAACAGTGACGTGGGTGCCGATACGCGAGTGCGCCGACTGTTTGTTTGAAGACAGGAGGTACTTCGTTTTGTCCTCGTTCACCACCAAACCCATTCGCTTTGCCTCTTTATCCAGTTTGGAGAAGGCAGAACTAACAGCGCGGTTGTTAAGGCCGATGATGTCAATATCATCGGCATACGCCAGCAATTGTACGCTCTTATAAAAAATTGTGCCTGAGCGATTAAGTTCTGCGGCTCGTACGATGCTCTCCAACATCAGGTTAAAGAAGTCACACGACAGCGAGTCACCCTGTCTGAAACCTCGTTTGGTATCAAACGGCTCGGAGAGGTCCTTCCCAATTCTGACGGCGCTGCTGGTGTTGAGCAACGTCATCTTACATAGCCGTATTAGTTTTGCGGGGATACCAAATTCAGACATCGCGGCATACAGGTAACTCCTTTCCGTACTGTCGAATGCAGCTTTGAGTCGACGAAAAGGTGGTGTGTGTCGATTCTCCTTTCATGGGTCTTTTCCAAGATTTGGCGTATTGTAAATATTTGGTCGATGGTAGACTTTCCAGGTCTGAAGCCACACTGATAAGGTCCAATCAGTTGGTTGACGGTGGGCTTCAGCCTTTCACACAATACGCTCGCTAGAACCTTATAGGCGATATTTAGAAGACTAATCCCGCGGTAATTGGCACAAATTGCAGGATCGCCCTTCTTATGGATTGGGCAGAGCACACTTAAATTCCAATCGGCAGGCATGCTTTCATCCGACCATATTCTGCATAGGAGCTGATGCATGCACCTTACCAGCTCCTCGCCGCCATGTTTGAATAGCTCAGCCGGCAGTCCGTCGGCGCCCGCGGCTTTGTTGTTCTTTAGCCGTGATATTGCTATTCTCACCTCGTCATGGTCGGGTAACGGAACGACAATTCCGTCGTCAACGATTGGGGTATCGGGATCTTCACATTCTCTATGACATGCGCAGCTGTCACCGTTTAACAGGTTCGAGAAGTGTTCCCTCCATAATTTAAGATTGCTCTGTACGTCAGTCACCAGATCGCCGTCTTTGTTCTTACAGGAAAACGCCCCGGTCTTAAAACCTTCTGTAAGCCGCCGAACTTTCTGGTAGAATTTTCGGGCGTTGTTCCTGTTGGCCAGCATCTCAAGCTCCTCGCACTCACGTATTTCGGCCTCTCGTTTCTTCTGTCGGATAATACGTCTCTCTTCCTTTTTCAGCTCTCTGTAGCGATCCCACATGGCTCGCGTTGCGCCCGATCGCAGCGTAGCTCTATAGGCGGCATCCTTTCTTTCTGCGGCAGCATGACATTCCTCGTCGTACCAATTGTTTTTTCGGGCTCGCCGGAATCCGATTTCTTCTTCGGCGGCGGTACGTAGGGAACGAGAAATGTTGCTCCATTGCTCGCGCATGTCGGTGTGTTGGGCAGTGCTCTCCGAGAGCAGGAGTGAGAGTCGAGTGACGAATCTTCTGGCTGTCTGTTGTGATTGCAGCTTTTCGATGTCGAACATTCTTTGCGTAGGTAGATGTACGTTTTTTGCTGCACAGAGGCGTGTGCGCAGTTTGGCTGCAACAAGGTAATGATCCGAGTCGATGTTGGGTCCTCGGATCGTACGTACATCTAATACACTAGAAGCGTGTCTTCCATCTATCACAACATGATCGATCTGGTTTCGCGTTTTTCGATCTGGAGACAACCAGGTAGCTTGGTGAATCTTCTTATGCTGGAATCTGGTGCTGCAGACTACCATGTTTCGGGCCCCGGCGAAGTCGATCAGCCTCTGTCCGTTACCGGATGTTTCGTTGTGCAGGCTGAATTTTCCGACTGTGGGACCAAAAATTCCCTCCTTGCCCACCCTGGCGTTGAAGTCGCCAAGCACGATTTTTATGTCGTGGCGGGGGCAGCGCTCATAGGAACGTTCCAAGCGCTCATAGAAAGAATCCTTGGTCGCATCGTCCTTCTCTTCCGTCGGGGCGTGGGCGCAAATTAGCGAGATGTTAAAAAATCGCGCTTTGATACGGATTGTTGCGAGACGCTCGTCCACCGGAGTGAACGACAGTACTTGGCGACGAGGTCTCTCTCCCACAACAAATCCGACACCGAATTTGCGCTCCTTTACATGGCAGCTGTAGTAGACGTCGCAAGGTCCTATGTTTTTCTTACCTTGCCCCGTCCATCGCATCTCTTGGATGGCAGTGATGTCAGCCTTTACTCTCACGAGGACATCAACCAGCCGGGCAGAGACACCTTCCCCATTAAGGGACCGGACATTCCAGGTGCATGCCCTCAAATCGTATTCCTTATTTCGTTTGCAGGGGTCGTCATCAGTGTTGGAAGTTCTCATCCGAGGCTTTGTTGCTGTTTTCATTGGGGGAGCTTTTTAAGTGGCGGGTCCCAAACCCAGCGCACAACCAGCTATGCTGGGATGCTTCGCCTTCTCACTTTAGCTCACTCCCGAACGGGTGTTCGGAAGCTAACCAGAGGATACGTGGGCTAATCCCGGACGTTGTGAGCTGCTTGAACCATATGTAGAAGAATCGTCCTGGCCACTCCCAAGTGAATGGCGATCAGTAACTTTCCCCACTTGCGTGGACTTCTACACATGGAACCATCCTCCTGTATGTATTACAATGCTGTAAATATAATAATAGGTATTTACATTTCCTGTGCTCAAAACTGCGTATGAGTAGCAGTGAAAAAATTTTCCAAGAATTTTAAGAATTTAATTTTACTTATTTTCATATAAAAATAAAGCTCATCCTATAACAATACCCAAATTACTTTAACAAATTCAACAAATTTTCAAACAAATTAGTCAGAATTAAAAAAAAAAAAAGAGTAAGCAAGATTGTAGCCCATTGAATTCTAATATAATAAAGTGAAAGTTTGAAGTGACATTTATTGGAGGATGGTTCCATGTGTAGAAGTCCACGCAAGTGGGGAAAGTTACTGATCGCCATTCACTTGGGAGTGGCCAGGACGATTCTTCTACATATGGTTCAAGCAGCTCACAACGTCCGGGATTAGCCCACGTATCCTCTGGTTAGCTTTCGAACACCCGTTCGGGAGTGAGCTAACGTGAGAAGGCGAAGCATCCCAGCATAGCTGGTTGTGCGCTGGGTTTGGGACCCGCCACTTAAAAATCCCCCCCAATGAAAACAGCAACAAAGCCTCGGATGAGAACTTCCAACACTGATGACGACCCCTGCAAACGAAATAAGGAATACGATTTGAGGGCATGCACCTGGAATGTCCGGTCCCTTAATGGGGAAGGTGCCTCTGCCCGGCTGGTTGATGTCCTCGTAAGAGCAAAGGCTGACATCACTGCCATCCAAGAGATGCGATGGACGGGGCAAGGTAGGACCTTGCGACGTCTACTACAGCTGCCATGTAAAGGAGCGCAAATTCGGTGTCGGATTTGTTGTGGGAGAGAGACTTCGTCGCCAAGTACTGTCGTTCACTCCGGTGGACGAGCGTCTCGCAATAATCCGCATCAAAGCACGTTTTTTTAACATATCGCTAATTTGCGCCCACGCCCCGACGGAAGAGAAGGACGATGCGACCAAGGATTCCTTCTATGAGCGCTTGGAGCGTTCGTATGAGCACTGCCCCCGCCACGACATAAAAATCGTGCTTGGCGACTTCAACGCCAGGGTGGGCAAGGAAGGAATTTTTGGTCCCACAGCCGGAAAATTCAGCCTGCACAACGAAACATCCGGTAACGGACAGAGGCTGATCGACTTCGCCGGGGCCCGAAACATGGTAGTCTGCAGCACCAGATTCCAGCATAAAAAAATCCACCAAGCTACCTGGCTGTCCCCTGATCGAAAAACGCGAAACCAGATCGATCATGTTGTGATAGATGGAAGACACGCTTCTAGTGTATTAGATGTACGTACGATCCGAGGACCCAACATTGACTCGGATCATTACCTTGTTGCAGCCAAACTGCGCACACGCCTCTGTGCAGCAAAAAACGTACATCTACCTACGCAAAGAATGTTCGACATCGAAAAGCTGCAATCACAACAGACAGCCAGAAGATTCGCCACTCGACTCTCACTCCTGCTCTCAGAGAGCACTTCCCAACAAACCGGCATGCACGAGCAATGGAGCAACATTTCTCGTTCTCTACGTACCGCCGCCGAAGAAGAAATCGGATTCCGGCGAGCCCGAAAAAACAATTGGTACAACGAGGAATGTCATGCTGCCACAGAAAGAAAGGATGCCGCCTATAGAGCTACGCTGCGATCGGGCGCAACGCGAGCCATGTGGGATCGCTACAGAGAGCTGAAAAAGGAAGAGAGACGTATTATCCGACAGAAGAAACGAGAGGCCGAAATACGTGAGTGCGAGGAGCTTGAGATGCTGGCCAACAGGAACAACGCCCGAAAATTCTACCAGAAAGTTCGGCGGCTTACAGAAGGTTTTAAGACCGGGGCGTTTTCCTGTAAGAACAAAGACGGCGATCTGGTGACTGACGTACAGAGCAATCTTAAATTATGGAGGGAACACTTCTCGAACCTGTTAAACAGTGACAGCTGCGCATGTCGTACAGAATGTGAAGATCCCGATACCCCAATCGATGACGACGGAATTGTAGTTCCGTTACCCGACCATGACGAGGTGAGAATAGCAATATCACGGCTAAAGAACAACAAAGCCGCGGGCGCCGACGGACTGCCGGCTGAGCTATTCAAACCGGGCGGCGAGGAGCTGGTAAGGTGCATGCATTGGCTCCTATGCAAAATATGGTCGGATGAAAGCATGCCTGCCGATTGGAATTTAAGTGTGCTCTGCCCAATCCATAAGAAGGGCGACCCTGCAATTTGTGCCAATTACCGCGGGATTAGTCTTCTAAATATCGCCTATAAGGTTTTAGCGAGCGTATTGTGTGAAAGGCTGAAGCCCACCGTCAACCAACTGATTGAACCTTATCAGTGTGGCTTCAGACCTGGAAAGTCTACCATTGACCAAATATTTACAATACGCCAAATCTTGGAAAAGACCCATGAAAGGAGAATCGACACACACCACCTTTTCGTCGACTCAAAGCTGCATTCGACAGTACGGAAAGGAGTTACCTGTATGCCGCGATGTCTGAATTTGGTATCCCCGCAAAACTAATACGGCTATGTAAGATGACGTTGCTCAACACCAGCAGCGCCGTCAGAATTGGGAAGGACCTCTCCGAGCCGTTTGATACCAAACGAGGTTTCAGACAGGGTGACTCGCTGTCGTGTGACTTCTTTAACCTGATGTTGGAGAGCATCGTACGAGCCGCAGAACTTAATCGCTCAGGCACAATATTTTATAAGAGCGTACAATTGTTGGCGTATGCGGATGATATCGATATCATCGGCCTTAACAACCACGCTGTTAGTTCTGCCTTCTCCAAACTGGATAAAGAGGCAAAGCGAATGGGTCTGGTGGTGAACGAGGACAAAACGAAGTACCTCCTGTCTTCAAACAAACAGTCGGCGCACTCGCGTATCGGCACCCACGTCACTGTAGACAGTTATAATTTCGAGGTTGTAAAAGACTTCGTTTATTTAGGAACCAGCATTAACACCGATAACAATGTCAGCCTTGAAATCCAACGTAGAATCTCTCTTGCCAACAAGTGCTACTTTGGACTAAGTAGGCAACTGAGCAGTAAAGTCCTCTCTCGACGAACAAAACTAACACTCTACAAGACTCTCATCAGAAGCTTGGACGATGACAACATCCGATGAAGCGACGCTTGGAATATTCGAGAGAAAGATTCTGCGTAAGATTTTTGGACCTTTGCATGTTGGCAACGGCGAATATCGCAGACGATGGAACGATGAGCTGTATGAGCTTTACGACGACATAGACATAGCGCAGCGAATAAAGATCCAGCGGCTACGTTGGCTGGGTCATGTCGTCCGAATGGATACAAACGCTCCGGCTTTGAAAGTATTCGATGCGGTACCAGCTGGTGGTAGTAGAGGAAGAGGAAGGCCTCCTCTGCGTTGGAAAGATCAGGTGGAGAAGGACTTGACTTCACTTGGTGTCTCCAATTGGCGCCGGTTAGCACGAGAAAGAAACGACTGGCGCGCTTTGTTGAACTCGGCCAAAATCGCGTAAGCGGTTATCGCGCCAATTAAGAAGAAGAAGAAGCAAGATTGTAGCCCATTGAATTCTAATATAATAAAGTGAAAGTTTGAAGTGACACGAAACTCCCATTGATTTTTGATCATTTTTTCCCTGACGCTGTTGCTCATTTACTTCGTAGAAAAAACACTCAACAATAATAAGAACACTAATAATTGGCGCTTAAACACATCGCCTGGCTGAGCTCTTCCTTCTATTTGTGGTGTGCCTCTTAATGATATTCCGTGACCTATACTTTTATGCCGACTCCAAATGGCAGATGGTTTCTTATGAGCAGTTTTTTCATCGCAGAAATACATTCGGAGGCTTGCCATTGTCTACCCAGGAGCAGTACAATTTCCTAAAAGCTTCTGCTACCTCAGCTGCACTTTCACGGCAGACAGCGGGGCAGATGAAGAAACTGCAGGCTAAACAAAGCAAGGGCGGCATCTACAGGCGCACTAAACTACGAATGTTCGGCTCATGCGTAAAGTCAGTATTTTTGTACGGAAGTGAAATATGGCTGGTCTCTAACACCATCACACAGAGATTAAAATCATTCGTCAACAAATGGATCCGAATCATCCGTATAATATTTTGGCCGATTAGGTTGCATGGTAGACCTGGATAGGTATCACGCTTAGAAAACCACCGGATAGCATAATGAGAATAGCATTGGACTGGAAGCTCCAAGGGAGCAGAGGTCGTGGTCAGCGAAAGAGTACTTGGAGAAGGTCGATGTTGCCCGAGCGAGCAGATGCTGACATCACACGGGGGGGGCGCAAAAACAGCAGCCCAGCCGTGTACGATTCGGTTTCCGACTATGGTCCCCACTGAGGTCCCCTATATTTTAAGGCCTTTCAAAATTTTTTTTTATTTTTCCATGCTTTATATGAATGCATAGCAATACCGCCAAGATGGCGTAGCCTTTTTCTGCCTAGTGCCGGACATTTACAAAGAATGTGTTCTGAATTTTCTTTTTATAAATGTCCGTTTTACGGAAACAACAGATGATGGTTTCAGAGCGAGATCAATCTTGTTTAAGTGATATCTCAGGCTACAGTAATCAGTTAAAAATCTTAAGTCTACTCTGCTGAACGAAATAGCTTATCAGAAATTCCTCCGCCCGGTGTTAGGAATTGTCTCGCATGTCGCTGACCGATAGAATTTCGCCAATGTTCAAAAAATTTCTTCTCCTCCCACTTTCTGAGAAATTCGTTAACAGAAAGGCTCAGGACCAATTAGAGGCTTGTTTTTTATTTTTAGCTAGATGATCAGCCATTTCATTTCCGTGTATAGCCAGGCGTATCCATAAAAAACGGTGTGATTAGTAATGTAAAGAAAAGAGACATAAAATATTAAGTATCGATTTACGCATTTTGTCAACAAAATTACATATACACTGAAAAAACCTACAAAACATACGCTCTCCCATTCCATTTCAATTTCGAGCTACTCAACAACAAAAAAAACCATTCAACAATAAAAAACATTGCACCATAGTAGCATGCGCCGGGTGTGGCGAGTAACGAACTAAATAAATATTATCATCCTATTTTTAATACAATGGCACAATAACCAATGGCTTCTTGTTTTTTGTTTGTTTTTTTTATTTTGTGTTGCCAACTCAGTTACTGGTTACGCTGAATTTGCTAGATATTAAGTCAACAAATCTGTACTCGGATATAATAAAACTTTCTAACTAAGTAAATAAACATTTTAATACATAAATGAGGACTACTTCTGCTTTATCTATGTATTTAGTTTTCCGTATCAAAATTAGTGAGCAAAACTACTGGTGGCGACTGAAATATTGCTAACATACAAATGTTTTACTAAGTAAACAAATAATTAAATAAATAAATAACTTAATTATGTCAATAAACAACCACGTTTTAGCAGCTGATCACTTGTTGCTGGGTGTACAAGAAAAGCCTTTCATTTATGGTGTCGCAAAATTAATCATCCAATTTAGTTTTTGAACAACTTTTTTACTAAATATAAGTATATATAAAAATATAAGTATATATTTACATAAATAAAATAAATAAATTTTTTACAAAAAAAAATTATTTTAAATAATGGAAGCCTTTATTTTAATCTTGCTTTTGTGTTTTTCAGCTGTCTAGTTTATAAATGTCAAATATGATTGACGTATGACGATTTGCAAAAATTACAAATCTTCTGAAAGTCTGATTAATTTTGTGCCACCTGGAATGCAGATGGATGGTAATTAAAATATTTTTTGTTTGATTTCGGATGAAAGATTGGGGGCACATTCATATGGTGCTCTTAACTGTTGCCATGATGCGCTTCGTGACCATTTGTTTCATCGAGGCTTGTGGCGTACTATGAATTTACGAACAGTTTTCCACACTTCTTGAAAAAATCTTGAAAAACAATTAGTACTAAGTACTGATCGCTCAAAAAATGTTCCAAATGTCTAATATATAATCGGCGCTTACACGCTTTTTGGGTGTTTGACCGAGCTCCTTCTCCTATTTGTGGTGTGCGTCTTGATGTTGTTCCACAAATAGAAGCATCCACAGTTTTAAGCCCACTCTGAACGGCAGATATTTTTTATGAGAAGCTTTTTCATGGCAGAAATGCACTCGGTGGTCTGCCATTGCCTGTTGAAGGGAGACCTTTATTAGAAAGAACTTTTTCCATCAACCTACGCACTTCCGAATGGTAGTCACACACCCATACGGCTACTGCAACCGCCGTTCTATGTTCAGAATATTCTATGGCAACCCAGTTAAACGCTATCAACTCATATTTATATGCAAATAAGACGCTCCCGGGCATTTCCCAATTCATCTAAGTACAGTTTTTGCACAACTGTATCACCAACTGGAATTAACTGGGTAAATAGCCATGATAAATATTAGGTTTGGTAGACAGATCACACGGGATTTGGCGAATGTTATCAAAGCCGCAAAACAACAAAAAACTATGGAAGAGAAATTGTTTTCTTCTTCACATCTGGACATGGGAAAATTATCTTTAAGCAAAGCAACGAATTTCTTGTTAATTACAGACCTATTTATATAGAGACACTTTTTCTTGCTTAGTCAGTATGAAGGGAAATTCTGTCTGAAGTATGTTAGAAGTGGACATTTAAAAGACGAATTGGCAGAGCAGTGCGTTACTGAAAATAAGTCTATTAGAAAGGAATAATTGAATTAGCGAATTAAATTCAAAGCGTTTATGGGTTTACATCAGCGATGTGGAAGATTATCTTACTTGTTGGTGTAATTAATTGAAGTTATAATTACGTAGTCATTTTGGAAATTAAGTGTATAAAAACTAAAGGCCACAAAATGCATACAAAACCGGAAATAAGTATCCTCAATAAACGCCACCGCATGCAAATACTCGCTACTTTAACAGGTAAGAAATAAAAAAATTAATATTCGATTGGTGTGGCATACTTGACAATAAAAAGAACATGGAAGTTTTTGTCATAATTAAGTAGAGCAGAGGCATAATAAATGAACCTGTGAGCAGACGCGCAACCAGGAATTTTTTTGGAGGAGATTTTGTATAAAGTTCGCACGTTTCTTACAATAATTTATTTATAAGGTGTGAGAAAAACTTCCTTAGGTACAAAACTACATACATTTATGCACCTGAGAAGAAAAACTTTTAAAGTTCTACAAACAAATTGTTTTTAAACATTTAGCTAGACCTGTGAGAATTTTCCAGATTTTTTGGCAAAACTGAAAAATATTTGAGAGAACGATTGTTACTGATTCTCATGACATCGGGACCCAAAATTCGCAGCCTTGCTTTGGCAAATGCGTGACACTCACAGACAAAATGCTTAGTGCTACCAATTCATGATTCCTGCCGAACTGTGAGGTAACCGCTGATCCACAGTTGGCCAATTCATCGGCAATTTCCTTTGACATCTACTAATCTGACCATATGAGCTTTATGTTGTGGTTCTGGATCGTTGTCCTGTCAGAATTTAAACTGAGGCTTGTTGCCAACAGTGAATCAAAATGTTGTTGCTCTACTTGTCAAATGCTTGGATGATTTGGAAGTTGTAAGAGACATCGTTTATCTATGGACCAGCATTTATTCTACATTGTGGGGTAGTTCGACGAAAAATCTTGCCAACTCCCTTATACGCTCCAATTAAGTCAAGGAGTAATATCTCCATTTATCTCATCCAAGAACATGGTATAGTTGAGCCTGCTGTTCCCACTTGCCCAGTTACCCAGGGATGATATCCCTAGAGTTATTAAATTGGAGGAGAAGTTCACAAATTAATATAAAGCCTCCAAATGCAGTTTATTTGCGTTTTTAAGCGGAAGACGCCTTGGTAAGAAAGTATTTCTTGTGTTTGGTTGTTTCTTTTGCTTTAGCCTACTCTTCTTCTTCACAAACAACCAATTCCCCTTTCTTTTGCTTGTTTATTGATGGACGTTTACGACACGGCGAATCGTAAGGCTCAATCTTAAATTCTACCATTCTTGGCTCGAGGATACCAGAAGTCATAGGCAATGGAACATATGACCCCAAAACAAGGCGATCTGAGCCGATAAGTAGTTTTCCAAGGATCTTCCAAGCGAAAGTCTATGATATCTATCCATGGGCAGCGATCAGATTTGACAGAGGAATGACTGTTGTCATACTTTGAGGTTAAGTTCTTATTGGTCCTTGAGTGGTTCGAGAAATTAAACTTTCTAGGAATACACCATCGGATGCGGCTCATATGGGTATCAGGAAAAAGATGTAGAACTTTGAACGAAGTAACGGTCGCATTTGCTAGAGTGGTTGCGACCTCGTTATTACCTACGGGCGACACAGTATGAAAGAGAAGTTTAGATGTGAAGAGCTAAGGCTAAAAGACGTGAGCTGGCAATAAACTATGTGGCTACGCCAGGCGAAGTCTTTCATAGGGTGTATAACCAAAGGAAGTTCAGACAGTCTATACCCCCCCTAAGGGTAAACTGAGAATGCTCACGAGAATTCTCATAGATCATTCCAGATTGCGTTGTCATCCTGGCTCTTGTCGTTTGACTCCAGCACACCTTCTTCTCGAATTTTACGTTATAACGTGAAGACGGTTAAGACATCTTGTCCGGAAGAACCGCTCAGACAAATCCAGCTCTACCTCATTTTTATTAAGAAAACTTGGTTCGGCTGAGGTACCGCAATGAGTGGGGGACGCAAAAGACCACGAGGTCGAATTGTAAACTTTATTTGCTATCATTCATCCACGAAATGTCTCCATTGAAAACCACTTTAAATATAAAACATGTATTTATAAGTATTTCAGTCAGAAAAAGAAACAAAATAATTTCCTACTTTTTTCAGTACACATTATGACCTTCGCTCATGCCGCCGGCATAGGTTGGCTTTCACCGACATTGCATAAACTCCAGTCGCCTGAGTCGCCGCTCCTTTTCCCGATCACAACTGAAGAGGCCTCCTGGATTGGTTCTGCCTTTGGATTGGGTTACATACCGGGAAATATTTTCTTTGGACTCACAATCAATCGATTCGATCGTAAATTTAATTTGTACATTTTGGCCATTCCACTAATGGTAAGGGGGAGGGTTAGAATCCTAAGCACTTTGAAAAGCAACTAAAATGAGAAATTTCTTACAGATATTTTGGACACTCAACTATTTGGCACAAAGTGTCGAATATCTGTATGTGGGTCGTTTTTGTGCTGGCGTCACTAGCGCTGGAATCTTTTTGGCTGTGCCGCTTTTTATAAGTGAAATATCCGATAAAGAGTAAGATATTTTCAATTAAATCGTTAATTTTGGAACCTGCTTAGCTTTATTGATTTTAATTGATTTATAGTTCTCTTTCGTGCTTTTCAAGCGCCTGCTGATTTTTCAAATTCATTACCCTTTTCTTACTTTTTCTTTGAATTCCTTCTTCTTCAATTTCCCAGAATTCGCGGGGCGCTCACTTCCATGGTTATGATGTCCTTCAGTTCTGGCTTGCTTATTGGTTACATAATGGCCACCTATCTCAATTACCACATAATATGTTGCATAATCTTTGCACTACCCATTATTTATCTCTTCGGTAATATATTCCTTCCGGAGACACCTCAATGCCTACTGAAACGTGGCTATGAACAGCAGGCTAAGATGTCATTCATCTTCTACAAAGGCATTGAAATTAATGATAATGTTGAACACTCTGAGCAAAAAACATCAATAGTAGTGAGCGAATTCGATGAGCTTAAGGCGATCATCGTGAACGGTGGCCTTGACACGCCGGTCATGCTCAAAGATTTTCGTAAGTTTGGACGCCATGTGGTTTTATATTAATATTCCTCAACTAATTTCACCTGCTCTTTTCAGTAAACAAGTCTACACTCTTCAGTTTTTTCACTGCAGCCAATTTGTGTGTGCTCAACCAGTTTTCGGGTAGTTTTGCCATCATGAATTATATGGCGAATATCTTTGCCGAATCTGGCTCAACATTGAATCCGAATGTCAGCTCTATTCTTATGGGATGCGTGCAGATGTTGGGAGCAGTAACGGTTATTGTTTTGGTGGAACGTTTCGGTCGTCGGCCTTTGCTTTTGTGCTCGGTGGTCGGCATGATGGCTAGTATGTATGGGTTTGGAGCATTTGTACAATTTACAGGTGCGGAAACGAAGGCTGAATACAATTGGGTGCCTATCGTTCTCATGACGTTCGTGGTTTTCAACTCGGCTTATGGAGTCTTTGGATGTTTCTTTGCACTCGTGGTTGAAATGCATCCAGCGAAGGTGAGCGCAAAGAGAGATAAGAAACTTAATGCAGAACTTGAGTGAACCAAATCGGAACTTTGCGTTCACGTTATTGTAATCCATTCACTTACCCTTTCATTCATTTATTTGTGTCATATCTGTGCTTAATTGCAGTACATATTTCTTATTTCTTGCTTTCGAATGAGATGTGCAACTTCTTAAAAGCAACGTCATTAGATTTATCCCGCTCTTTTGTTTTTAAGTGCACGACCGAAATGGAGCTTTCGAAAAGATCATACCAATTTATAGATAACATCAATATATCATTATATCAAGTAGTGCTTTGAATAAGACCATGCAACAGTGCTTCTCAAACATGAAAAAATCGGTTTTGATCTGAGACGGAAATGTTTAGTAAAGGATATGCAAAGCCACAATGGCTATTCAATCCTTCGATATGTCAATCAACAAGGGCAGAAGTCTGGATATCTTCGATTTCTTAATTAAATACCAAAATCCGCACTTGATGAATTGAGAGAGATCAGTGAAGATCATTCACGGCCAGAAAGAGCAAATCCAGACGCCTGTTACAAGCTAGGTAAAAGCGCTAGGACCTGTGTCACTCAGAACACTTAGGCATATCAGCATTTTGTAAAATTACTCCCCATGACATAACATCTACATTCCCATTTGGTTGGTAAAAACATCAATTGAAATGACGCCGAAAAGGCTGACGATTGGTTTCCTTACACACTCCCAGATTGGTCATCTTTTGCCACAACTTCTTTCAAAATTTGCGTGATTGGGAGTAAAAGCGTCTGTTGCCATAATTCACCCTCTCAAAATTTCTTTAGGCATTTTTATATAAGCTCGCGCAAAATTAATCACACTATCGAAAGATATATATTGTAATTTTTGCAAATGGCGTCGTACGCCAATCATATTTGACACTTGCGAATTTGTGAATTAGACAGCTGCCATATACAAACAGGCTAGCAATGGAGCACGTCAAGGTCAAAATAAAGATTTCTATCACTCAGAATAATGTGTTTCCTTTAATAGTAAGAAAGTTATTTTAGAATAGAATTGGTTGATTAATTTTGCGCGACCTTGCGCAAATTGAATTCTTACTTTTACACCTCTCTCTCATTCCATGCATCACAATACTGTTTATTAATTATTTATTACTCGCACATAAATAATTCTTTAATCGTATTATTATTTTCTCTTTTAGATTCGATCAGAGGCTCTATCGATTTCTATGTTATTTATCGGTGTACTGCTGTTCATAACCTTGAAGCTATTTCCGTATTTCCTGTTCGAATTAGGCATTCCCGTCACTATGTATTCGTGTGCCACTGTTTGTGTGGTTACTGGCATATACATATCTATTTTTCTTCCTACCTGAGACAAAAGGCAAATCAATGGAGAAGGATTAGAAGAAACAACAGAACAAATATTGAAAGCATATCTCATGGCAATACCTGATTGTACAACAAGTCAATAAAATCAAGAGCTAAAGTGAAAGTTTAGGACAGACTTTTTTTTATTTATTGACCTCTTGCGCCATAGACATATTTGCGTGAGATCCTATTTGCTTCGGGGCAATCGTTTGACGCAAGTGCATGTGTATGTATGGGATATATATTCAGGACCTCGCATTTTTCATAACAGAAAGACGTATAAATTTTTTAATAGCTTAGACAGACTGTCGCGTTAATCGGGACTGCCGACTTCAATCGGAATTATCCAAGGAATTAGGTGCAACTAATCCAGCTCAATTACTAAACTTAATTCCCATAATTTTATTCGATGGCAGCACTGCCGAAAGACGGCAGTTAATTTTATAGTGAATGAAAAATAATGAAACTTTTAAAGGGAAGAACAAGAAAATCTGGAGTCAATGCTAACAACTTCTGCCATCTGTATAGATAGTTATTTCATTTTCCATAAGGCCGTTAACCCCTTCTTCTTTCGAAGGAAGCATTGCAATTAAGGATTTGTTCAAATTAATACCCTTGGTATTTATTGGCTTAATTTTTCACCTATTCCACTTCGGTATGCCTATCAAAAAAAAAAATTACTGCGCCTTTTAAATTTAGTGCACCTTAGTTCCAATTTAGGGCCTTCTCTCACCACAGAGTAATTTCTTGGTTTGGTTCATGGAGGCTCTTGGCATATAGTGAGCTGGTGGCCAACATCAGACCATTAGGTGTGGACAACATCAGACCATTAACCAGCTCTCAGCGTATTTAAGCATATCAGCTGATTTTCTGACGCAACCATTAATGATAGCGGTTTGTTTACGAAAAACCTCAGACTGTGTTGCTGATATATTTACGTAAAAACCCAAGACAGCCTACGCTCAAATTACATCGCTGCCGTCTGAACCATAGATGACTAGATGTGAAACTCTTTTTCTCGTGAGAGCGCTGAAAAATGTGCATTTTTTATAACATTCGCCAATATTGCCACACCGGTAGAAACATGAATTGGGTATTTTTTAAACAAAGGTCTGGAATTTTTAGTTTCCACATCATTATATGCAAATGATATTATTTAAAACTGATATACATAAGTAATTTAATAATAATAAAGTAATGAACCCGAAAAACACAAGTTATAATTAAAAACATGACTTATTGCGATTTTTTAATGTAACACAGAAAAAGGGTAACAAAAAACAAAATTCTCAAACAACGAACAGAATAATTTAAAGCAGATTACCTTTAATTTTTGTAAAAAATCTCAAACACAAATTCAGTTCCCTTACCTACGCTTTTCAACCATAGAATATTTACGTATATGCAAATTTACATAAACAAAACACAGTTTTCAATAAAATTACATTATGTACATAAGACTAATTAAAAGTGGAAGTCGAAAAGGATATAACGAGCTTTGGATTCTACAAACTCACTTCAATTCAAATTATTACATTTCAATTGATTTAATTTTAAGACAAACAATTATAAACATTTCAACACGTCATTTCTCCATTAAGCAAAAAGGAACTGTTTTCGTCAGTTATTTTTGGCGGGTTTCTTCTGGCAGCATGCCATTTCGCCCATCAGCTGTTCAAAATCCCATAATGTGTCAATGCTGCCAAGTTTTGAAACCACCTCATGGGCGCGCTCTCACTCGAAATAAAAGAGTTTCACATCTTATTATCTATGGTCTGAACCATGAGGTCGTTTCAAAACTTGGCAGCATTGACAACATGGGCGCGCTCTCACTCGAAATAAAAGAGTTTCGCATCTTATTATCTATGGTTCAGACCATGGCGGTCTCTTTTATTTCGAGTGAGAGCGCGCCCATGAGGTCGTTTCAAAATTTGGCAGCATTGACACATTATGGGATTTTGAACAGCTGATAGGCGAAATGGCGGGCTGCCAGAGAAAACGCGCCAAAAATAACTAACGAAAGCAGTTCGTTTTTGCTTAATGGAGAAATTACGCGATAGAAATGTTTATAATTATTTGTCTTAAAATTAATTTAATTGAAACATAATAACTTAATTTGAAGGGAGTTTGTAGAATTTTCCAAAGCCTTTTATATCCTTTTCGATCTTTACTTTTAATTCCTCTTGAATGTACACATACATACATTTTATATACATGTAATTTTATTGAAAACTGTGTGTTGGTTTATGTCTGTAAATTTATATATATATATTTTTTGGTTGAAAAGCGTAGGTGAGGGAATTGAATTTGTGTTTGAAATATTTTGCAAACATACCTAACTATTTTTAGGTAATAAAAATTTAAAGGTTATCTGTTTTAGCTTTATTCTTATATTAAAAAATTGCAATATTTTATATATTTATTTATACATTTTCGAGTTCGTTACTTTATTATTATTATATAGCATTTGTATATCAATTCAGAATATTCCTATTTAAATATTTTTGATTTTCTGTATTTTATGCTGATTGTGCTTATTTTTATAATATGTAGGTGTATACGGGTGATATAAGGTTACTGGGCAACCACGCACTATATATCATACTAACCTCAATGGCGGTGTGGAAACTAAAAATTCCCAATTTTTGTTTAAAAAATACCCATTCAAAGTTTCTTGCGGTGTGGCGTAACTGACGAATGTTATAAAACATGCACATTTTCCAGCGCTCTCACAAGAAAAAGAGTTTAGCATCTAGACATCTATGGTCTGAACACCGACTAATTGGAAAAGCCGAAGTTACTCTCACAATTTTGCTTCAGATGGCAATCGAGTAAAATGATAGCAACTTACATATGTTTATATACAAATGAGACGTTCCCGGTCATCCCTTTAGCTACGTATGTATGCGCATTTTTGCGCAACTATATTAGCAACTGGAATCAACTAATTAAATAGTCTTGATAAATATTAGGCTTTGGTGAACAAATCACACGGGATTTTGCAAATGTTATCAAAGTCGCAAAATAACAGAGAAGATGATTTCTTCTTCACAACGGAACATGAGAAAATTATCTTTAACCCCTTGAGTGGGAATGACGAGTTCCGCCCGCAAACATTTTATATGCCAAATTAGACATTGCCGAGCTATGTCCACTGCCTATTTATTGCTTCAAAAGTAGTAGTAGTAAATTATTAAACTTAGATATTTATTTATTTTTGGGAAGTTGTTTTATTAAGTTTATATAACCAAAGGTAACAAATATAGAGCACATGATATTAATCTATCGTTTATCTAGGAACCAGTAGAATCGCTCTTATCAACAAGTGCTACTTTGGACTAAATAGGTAACGAGTAAAACAGACATTCTACAAGGTTCTCATCATGCTCGTTCTATCGTAAGGCGCAGAAGCTTGGACGATGACAATATCCGACAAGGCGTCCCTTAGAGTGTGTGAGAGAAAGATTCTACGGATGTTTTTGGACCGTTGCATGCTATGAACAGCGAGTATCGTAGGAGATGGAACAATGAGCTTTATGACTACATAGACATACTGCAGCGAATACAGATCCAGCGTTGGCTGGGATGAATGGATACAAAAGCTTCGGCTCTGAAAGTATTCAATGCGGTACTAGCTGTTGGTAGCAGAGGAAGAGAAAGACCTCAATACATTAAAGATCAGGTGGAAAAGAATTTGACTTCACTTGGTGTGTCCAATTTGCGCCGGTTAGCATGAGAAAGAAATTTTGTTAAACTCGGTCCAAAGTGCGTAAGAGAAGAAAAGAGCTATCGTACAAACTTCAATGTTTGCCGAAACTATGTGTTTCAAAAGATTTGTAGGTATTTCCCATTGTGTGCATAGAGAGTGCCATAGAGAAAGTACGGACAGTATTAACTTATTGGAATAAAATAGATTCCGACCTGTATACACCAAAATGTGATGTAGCTGTTGATGATTCCTTCATGGAATATAGAGGAGGTTTGAGTTACATCTAAAACACAGTTTACATTCAATTACATCTATCTGAAAGAGCTCGATTTGGAATACGATATTATAATTTATATTCTGTTCAGGAGTGTTTTATTTTAGTTGTTGCTGGAAGAAGATATTTTCAAATTTGTCTGTTGTTAATTTTTGTCAATATTTTATAAACATGTCTTTCTAGGGATGAAATAAAATCCAATATACTAAATTAAATATTAAAATTAAAATATTTTAGCTGTATTTTCTGATGAACAGCCGCACGGAGTTGCATTAAAATGAAATATCAGAATTGAAATCGTAACGCAAGGGGTTAAGCAAAGCAACAAATTTCTAGCTAATCACAGAAGTACTTTTGTAGAGACACTTTTTCTTGCTTAGTCAGTATGAAGGGAAATTCTGTCTGAAGTATGTTAGAAGTGGACATTTAAAAGACGAATTGGCAGAGCAGTGCGTTACTGGAAATACGTCTATTAGAATGGAATATTTGAATTAGCGAATTAAATTCAAAACATTTATGGGTTTACATCAGCGGTGTGGAAGATTGACTTGTTGGTGTAATTAATTGCAGTTATAATTACGTAGTTATTTTGGAAAATAAGTGTATAAAAACTAAAGGCCACAAAATGCATACAAAACCGGAAATAAGTATCCTCAATAAACGCTATCGCATGCAAATACTCGCCACTTTAACAGGTACAAAATCAAAAAAATTTTAATATCGGTTTGAACGGAAAAAGTGTAATTTTTGAGAATAAAAAGAAAAATGTGGAAATTTGTGCCCGAATTAAGTAGAGCAGAGAAAAGCGAATAGTGAATAAGTTCTGTGCTTGCATTAACTCTGCTCTCGCTACTACTCTGAACTTGAACAGATGAGTAGTAGAGCAAAAAAATTTAAGATTTCTCTGTAGCTGGAGTAGCAGAAAATAACTTGGAGTCGGCCGAAGCGCTACTTGGGGAGCTATTCTTGGGTGCTCCAGATATCGCTACCGCTCACGCTTCTGTTGCTCTGCTACTGCTCCCATAGCTACATATTACTAAGATCAGTTCGTTATTGTTTTGTTGAATGCCTTTTTTGTACGTAGGATGTTGGTTCTCATGGAGCTACAAAAACTCCCCATGCAAACCCTATAATAATTACTGCTCCGGTGAATATTTTTCTAAAAAATTGTTTTGTTACCTTTTCCAGTACACATTATGACCTTCGCTCATGCCGCCGGCATAGGTTGGCTTTCACCGACATTGAATAAACTCCAGTCGCCTGATTCGCCGCTCCATTTTCCGATCACAACTGAAGAGGCCTCCTGGATTGGTTCTGCCTTTGGATTGGGTTACATACCGGGAAATATTTTCTTTGGACTCACAATCAATCGATTCGATCGTAAATTTAATTTGTACATTTTGGCCATTCCACTAATGGTAAGGGGGAGGATTAGAATCCTAAGCACTTTGAAAAGCAACTAAAATGAGAAATTTCTTACAGATGTTTTGGACGCTCAACTATCTGGCGCAAAGTGTCGAATATTTGTATGTGGGTCGCTTTTGTGCTGGAGTCGCTAGCGCTGGAATCTTTTTGGCTGTGCCGCTTTTTATAAGTGAAATATCCGATAAAGAGTAAGATATTTTCAACTAAATCGTTAATTTGGAACCTGCTTATGTGTTTAGCTTTATTTATTTTAATTGATTTATAGTTCTCTTCTGACTTTCTCTTCAAACTTTTTCAAATTAATTAGTGTTGACTTACTTTTTCTTTGAACTCTTTCTTCTTCTATTTCCCAGAATTCGCGGGGCGCTCACTTCCATGGTTATGATGTCCTTCAGTTCTGGCTTGCTTATTGGTTACATAATGGCCACCTATCTCAATTACCACATAATATGTTGCATAATCTTTGCACTACCCATTATTTATCTCTTCGGTAATATATTCCTTCCGGAGACACCTCAATGCCTACTGAAACGTGGCTATGAACAGCAGGCTAAGATGTCATTCATCTTCTACAAAGGCATTATCATTAATGTTGATCACTCTGAGCAAAATACGTCAATAGTAGTGAGCGAAGTCGATGAATTGAAGGCGGCGATCGTGAACGGTGGCCTTGACACGCCGGTCATGCTCAAAGATTTTCGTAAGTTTGGACGCCATGTGGTTTTATATTAATATTCCTCAACTAATTTCACCTGCTCTTTTCAGTAAACAAGTCTACACTCTTCAGTTTTTTCACTGCAGCCAATTTGTGTGTGCTCAACCAGTTTTCGGGTAGTTTTGCCATCATGAATTATATGGCGAATATCTTTGCCGAATCTGGCTCAACATTGAATCCGAATGTCAGCTCTATTCTTATGGGATGCGTGCAGATGTTGGGAGCAGTAACGGTTATTGTTTTGGTGGAACGTTTCGGTCGTCGGCCTTTGCTTTTGTGCTCGGTGGTCGGCATGATGGCTAGTATGTATGGGTTTGGAGCATTTGTACAATTTACAGGTGCGGAAACGAAGGCTGAATACAATTGGGTGCCTATCGTTCTCATGACGTTCGTGGTTTTCAACTCGGCTTATGGAGTCTTTGGATGTTTCTATGCCCTCGTGGTTGAAATGCATCCAGCGAAGGTGAGCGCAAAGAGAGATAAAAAATTAACTGCTCAACTTGAGTGAATTTAATATGACATTTACGTTCACATCATTGCAATCTACTCACTTACTCATTTATTCATTTATTGGTCTTATATCTGTGGTAGGTTTGACAAAAATGTCATACAAAAGGACAATGGCTACTCATATATGTAAGTGAAATCAGTTTTGTTAAAAGTTCTACGAGCATCTAAACTCAAAATATCTAAATTTTTGTGAAAACCCCGCAAATGTCGAATATTTGTTATTATTTTTTGCTACACTCCTGATGAAATTGGTCATCTTTTTCATGAGGTTTGATGATGCGTGAGCGGGCACTCGGAAATCAACTAATCCTTTAGCTGTAAACTGAATAGGGCCCGTCTTTTTCGGGTTCAAAAAAGCAGTTGATTTAGAACCGCCTGTACTCCTGTGTGGTCTCAATTACAGAAGCTTTATAAGGCACGTTTCTTCTTCCTTTCTTCACTTGAGGGTAATTTTTGGATAGGCCTGTTCGACATATTTAGCAATTGCATACATCAGAATTAGTTCAGTATGGTTCGGTAATACGCTTTTTGTTTTTGGATGGGAAAAAATGCGAGGAGATAAAAGCAAAGTTGGATGCTGTATATGGAGATACTTCGCCATCTATGACCACAGTTAGATATTGGTTCAACGAATTTAAACGTGGGCGAACATCCATTTGCGATAAAGAGCGACCAGGACGCCCAGCAGACGTGGTTACCTAGGAAATCATTCAAAAAGTCCTGGCCATTATTCTCGCTGATCGACGAACGACGTAACAGAGGCCATTGTCGGAGCGATGGATGGCCCGGATTGCTCACGGTGAACAACATGCGGATGCTGCTATTAACTTCGAAGCAGTGTTTGGAGGAATTTAAACGAAATCCGAAGGATTTTTTGCGTCGAATTGTCACCGTTGATGAAACCTGGATTCATCATTACACACCAGAAACTAAGCAACAATCAACACAACGGACTTCTCCCGGCGAATCTGATCCAAAGAAGGCGAAGACAGTCCTATCAGCCGGAAGGATAATGGCGACGATTTTTTTGGATACGGCGTCATCATATCACCCGATCTGGCTCCCTGCGACTTTATCTTGTTCCCTAAGATGAAGAAATGGCTCGCGAGAAAAAATGTTTGTTCAAACGAGGAAGTCATCGCGGTGTATTTTAGAGAATTTGACAAATCCAATTTTTTGTAGTGGTTAAAAATAGTCGCAGCGTTGGGAGACGTATATCTTTCTAAAAGGGGATTATGTTGGAAAATAAAAACACAATTTTTTGAAAAATTGGTGCCTTCATTTTTAACACGGGTATTATTATCCTTTTAAAATTCGGTCAATATAAATTATTTTTAATTTCGAGCAGTACGAAATATTCGACATTTTAAGTTTTTTCACAAAAATTGCTATATTTTGTTTTAAGATGCGCGTAGAAATTAAACTAAACTAATTTTACATGCATGAGTAGCCAGCAACGAATACCCGTTGGCCGTTTTGTTAAACATATCCCATGTTCAAGCCCAACGTTTTATTGGAAGTACTTACTTTTACATCACCTCCGTCTCATTCCATGCATCACAATACTATTTATTATTTATTTATTACTCGCACATAAATAATTATTTAATCGTCCTGTAATATTCTCTTCTAGATTCGTTCACAAGCTCTATCGATTTCTATGCTATTTATCGGTGTACTGCTGTTCATAGCCCTGAAGCTTTTTCCGTATTTCCTGTTCGAATTAGACATCCCCGTTACTATGTATTCGTGTGCCACTGTTTGTGTGGTTACTGGCATATATCTATTTTTCTTCCTACCAGAGACAAAAGGCAAATCAATGGAGAAGGATTAAAAGAAACCGAACATATGAAGAACGAACGACAAAGCAAACAAAGCAAACGAACGGCAACGTTCGACATCTTGCTCTCTCCTACTTAAGGGGTAACACCACTGTAGAAATTTCAAAAAATTGATTTTTTTTTTATAAGCTTAAAAAATTCTTCGATCCTTTTAAAATACAGAACAAAAAGTTGTATACGTTACCGAAGTCTATTTCATAAATATTTTAAGCTTTTAACCAAGCGTTAGTGACTGCTACCTAACGATTTCTCCAAATTTCCAAACTTTAAACGCGTTTTTCTCAAAACACGTTTTCTGAAATTGGCACGCAGCATAACTCAAACAATTTTAAATATTTTTAATCAGGTTTTTCACTACGTCTGTATAATAATCTTCTTAAGAGAAGAGCGTAGGGGATTTTCGATAGATTAATTTTAACGATTGTTATAATTATTTAAGTGCCGTTTTTTTTAGTCCAAAATAGAGTTTTTTCCTTCAAATGCTTGCTAATTCCACAAAAATAAATATTTTTTAAATCCCCTACGTGTTTCTCTAGCTATTCTTATCTAGATTAAGAAAAAAAATGTTTCTTTGTTCCAGGTTAAAACTTGCACCCTCTGTGCTGCGTGCCGCGGAGCTCCTTCAAGAGAAACCACATTACAAAAAAGTCTCCAATGCCGCCATTTTGTAAAATTTTTCGATCAAACTTTGTACTTTTGTATTTTAGTATATAAGTAATAACTTCCCAAATCAGAGTGATTGTTTTCCCTTTCCTTCTATACAAAAAAATTCTTTAAAAATCGTGTTTATTTTACGCGTGTACAGTGGTGTTACCCCTTAAGTGAGCGTATATATGTATGTATATGCGCATATATAAATTCACGTATTTGTATTTGCATATGCCTTCTTATTGATTATTATTAATTTGATTTACTTGAAGAATTTAAAATAAAACCAAGTTTGTTAATAATACCTATTGTTTTAATGTTATTATTATTTTTTGACGTGATAACGTCTTATAATTCTATGTAGCCGGCTGCACGCACCAAAAAATGCGTCGTTACCTTGCTTGAACAGCATGTTATGTTATGTTATGATATGTTATGTTATGTTATATAATGTTATGTTATGTTATGTTATGTTATGTTATGTTATGTTATGTTATGTTATGTTATGTTATGTTATGTTATGTTATGTTATGTTATGTTATGTTATGTTATGTTATGTTATGTTATGTTATGTTATGTTATGTTATGTTATGTTATGTTATGTTATGTTATGTTATGTTATGTCTAAAATTTTCTTTTGAAAAATGCAACCATTCAATCAGTATTTTCTTATGACGTTATCACGTTAAACTATCGTCAGTAAACCGATTTTACAGACAACCTCTTTTTATAAATATATAAATCTCTCTTTTCTTTAGAATTTTCTTTAGAAAATTGTATAAAAAAAAAGTTTAAGTCGGTATAGGTTTTTAGGAGTTATTCAAGTTGGTTTTAAACCTATGTTCTGAAAAAAGTCAAAAGTATCACTATTTTGATTCCATTTATAAAATTTTTCTATAAAAATAGTTGTTTTTTTTCTTGCTCCATCGTACATGATTCTGGGCTATTGCTTTGCGCGGTCTCGTGTGATACCAGCATCTACTAGGCCGCGCAAGATCGAACTTCTCCAAGTACTCTTTGGCTGACCGGACCTCTACTGCAGGAACAAGAAGGCCTCCTCTGCGTTGAAAAGATCAGGTGGAGAAGGACTTGGCTTTACTTGGTGTGTCCAACTGGCGCTGCTTAGCACGAGAAAGAAACGACTGGCGCGCTTTGTTAAACTCGGTCAAAATCGCGTAAGCCGTTATTACGTCAATCAAGAAGAAGAAATACAATTTTTTTTCTATTTATAAGATGTCTGCTTGCAAACAAAATTGTTGTATTTAGCTATACTACTGAACTCGATTTTTTGTTTTTTTTTTTTTATTTGAGTTATTTAGTATTGTCTTGTCATTCTCATCCAAAGTAAAATCAAGGAGTAGAGATGAACACTTCCACCTTTAAACTAAGAACCGATGGGCCAAAAAGTTCACTTTAAACTGTGATAAATTTTCAAATATATTCCACAAAAATGTTTACTAACTTCTACAGTTTCTTGTGCGGTCACTGAACTAAGGATCCGACAGACATACATTCATATAAAGTTTGTCTAAAGGAGGTGTTGTGATATACGAGCTTCTACCGCTATGCGCCTTTTTCACTTTCCAACAAAAAAAAAATAATTATTTGCCAATAGTTCGTAAATGTTTTTCGACAACAAACATATTACATCAAATATGCTCCCAGTCTTTCATATTTCCAGTGTTTAAATCGCAAAAATCTCCTTCATCATTTTCGCTTCCTACTTAATTGTAGATAAGTCTTCATAAAATAACTGTTGCCGTCATGTAGACAACATAACTGAGCAACTTTTCCGCTTTTCAACTAGACAAACCATCACTTTTGTCACTTAACAAGTGTGCATTCATATTTTGCAAAAAGCTCAACTAAACCAACCCACGAGCCAAGTAAGGCGGAGATCTAATTATTACTCTCGCTCACATGCAACATCAGCAACATCCACCAAAGTGGCAACATTGTAAAGTAATTAATTTTTAATTAGTTGATTACTTGCCGCATTTCAAGTGTCGCTGTCACCTTAATGCATGTTTCATGTCATTGTCGCACTTCATCTCAATAATAAAAAGAACGAGGCGGATCGCTCAACTAAACCCATGCAAACCGAAAAAAAAAAATTAATATGTGGTTATCACAACACATGGAAAAATATGGTTTAACGATTTGTACTTGTCCTCTTAGCCTGCTTTAGGACCAAGTATAAGCATATTAGTATTATATATCAGTCTGTGAGCGCGAAATAAGTTTGAAATGAAGTTTCGTATTAGTAGTATTATTGTCGCTAAGAGGATAATATTTTTCACCTTTTTTGACACAGTACCTATACTCATAGTCCCTATACGCATGAAGACTATAACAAATAATAAATGAATAGCTGCAGCAAACGCATTTTATGTGTATTCTTGCCCACATCTTACACTTCTTAAAGAGTCTCTTTACGATTCAAGATGTCCCGGTATAATAATAGAACACGTCCTTGGCATTACTTGAATTGATGCTTATAACGAAAATATTCCGTAAAGCTGGATTTTAGTAATATTGATTCATTGAAAACTCTTATATATCCAGCATGCATTTTAAAGCATCTCAACAACGCATTCGCCGAGAATATCTTTCCCCAAGCTGTGTACTAGAAGCTATGCAGTAGAATGTAGCAGAACCCACAATTGAAGAAGTTTATATAGCAGCACTAAACCAGGTGGTATCACCTTATCATTAGCTTCGTATTTATAGCAAATAATCTACTATGCTATAGGTATGTACATATGTGCATAGATGAACCGCAATTTTCGTGGTTGCAGATGATGCCACATTCAGTCTCAGAGAAAGATTTTGTTAGTCATCACCTTAATCACTGATTTTGTCTCTACCATTACTCAAGGAAGTTCAAAACTGAGTCCTCCATATCTCAAGTATCAGTTATCAGGTTAAAGGTCTTGTTCCCCCATGAAAGAGTATACAGGCTTATTACGTCTTACGATTTCTCCTTGCTTCTTTTCTACTTGAATGGCTCTTCAGCTTACATGAAAACTTTGACTTCTACTAAAACAAACACAATGACGTGGTTTAGTTGCATAGTCGAGACTTAACTTGGGTACTATTATCGTGATAAGCCGTTATCCAATGAACCACGACAATTAAAACTGCTTCAAAACGACGACCAAGAACTGTGAGAGGGCCCCAACCTGATTTTCACCAAAATGACTTTCGTAGAAGTTATCATGACAAAGAATTATCAGAGCTCTTTAGGCATCTACTTTAGGATTGGTTTCCGCTGTATAGAAGAAGGCAAACACTTTTGAGTACAAAGTTTTTAATCCAATCAAAAGTTTTACAGTTCGTGAAGAGGATATCTACAACTCCGGCTGTATGATAGCACAACTTTCTTATCAAAAAGCCATATGGAAAAGTAACGGTGGCCCTACCGCGAATAGAAGTGCGGCTGTAGAGCAAAGATGAAGTTCCTTTTAATTTTATTAGACTGCTACGCTTGCCACAGTAACAAATAAAAAAAGTCATAGCAAGGGGCAGCAATAGTCTCGAAGCATTATCAAATACTCAGTTATTCCTTTTCGCGGAGTATGCAAGCGAGGACGACTGCCTACGGCAATCGGTTCTACGTTACGGCAACGATTCGGATTTATATCCGGCCAAGGGCTATCACTCCAGCAGCACTCCCTGTAATACACATATATGTATATACCTATGTAGGTGTCAGTCTGCGTGCAAACGGAACTATTATAATAGGTATATAGTCAATTTTAGTAACAATCCTACAACGAATCAGAAGCAATTGGCAAAAGGCAGATCTTCTCTCTTCCAGAAGCAGGCCGTTGACAGGTGGACTTACACGGATACCTGCAAAATAGCTCAACAAACGTGGCCCAATTTCAACAAATCTAGAACTGACGACCTGTTAAAAAGCAACGCGCAAACATTTTCAAAATTACGTCAACGATAACCGGTCACTGGCTTTTTGGAGACCATGCCAGGGAGATGGGCTGGCCGTTCAACAATAAATGTAGAAGCTGCAATCAAGAAGAATCTAGAGAAACAGTTTTCCACTATCTATGTGAGTGCCAAAGTCTGGGTGCCCTACGACATAGAACGCTGGGGGGAGTCTCGATGGCCAACTTGAAATTGACAACTAAAAAAACAATCAGTGGTTCTATAAGTGGTGTATCAAAATGGCATCTTTTATGCTAATTGGATCTGGGCTGTGTCGCTCAGACAACACCTACACCAACCAACTAACCAACAGTCAAGCTGTCCTCAAGTTACTTTCATCATTCATTTTAGCTAAAATCTTTATGGTTAAACCGAATCCTTAAATTTCTCTAAGCCTTTCTTACCATACTAGTGGTTATTGAGCTCGAACAATGAAAGTTCGTTCAAAAGAGTAGCGGGTGAGGGGTTAAGAGAGGGAAACCAAATTTGTTTTCTGCTGTTTCAGTTACAGCATTGAGTAAATAACAGTACTGGAGCCCAGCATAATAATTTGTTCGAGATTGTGACTCTATGTTATTACTTACTCAATGCTTACAGGTATTCAATATTCTCACAAAATGTATGTAAACTTCACTTAGACACTCTAGGCAATAAGGGACCATCAACTCCACTTAGCAACCCCAGCGTGCGAAGTCAGGAGTCGAAATCTCTGGCGGACAGACGGGAAGTTCTATGCAATCATAAACAAGCGTAGATTGTAGATTGGACAGTTGACTTGGTAAATCCTTATAAGTGGAGTTCTTACTTTCTCTCTGCCATAACACTCCATTTACTTCGATTAATCTGGCGCTTCCAAGTATGGCAAATTTGGTCAGGCACCATATCGATAAGTCACAGTTCATTTCAACTGGAGCAGGATCACTTACCATTTCCACAGTGGCATTTAAATCAGCAGACACAATTGGTATACACCATCAAAGTAACTTCTAGTGGAACTAATATTTGATCGATACATTCTTCTCTTACGTTGAATGTAGACCTTGTCGACAACTTGCTGTGAGCGTCTGGGCTTTGAAAACAAGCGAATTTCTCGCTATCTGACAAAACTCAGTTATACAGACGCATGGTCTCTATATAAGGCGTGGGTAAATATAGTAAACGAGTTTCGAAATTATTTCGGTGAAACTTAGTGAATGTGGTAACGATTGGCGTATTACCATGCCTACACTCATGTCATCAAGAATATAAATGTTATCCAATTTTGTTGAAATTACACATTGATTTCACCTAGGAAAATATAAATCTGAAGGAAGGTGTAGGTTGGCCCACCGCCTTGCCCACAATCTAATATTTATTTGTGGAGCCGACTGCATACCAGACGTTGAAAATAGGTAAGTCCAATTTGTAGTAAAGGTGCCCCTAAAAATATTTTCATTAAAAGTAGAAGGGGAAATAAGTGTAAAAAAAATTTTAGCGATTATTGTTTTCATATGTATTTTTATTAATTTTTTCATAGCATTGGCTCTCACAATAGCCCAGTCTCCGTTCACAAACCATTTAGTTCTCATTCGTTTTAATATTATTTTTTCTCATCAAAATTTCTGCATACCTATTTACTGTCAATGTACCTTAGAATAAGCTAAGTTAAAACTAAAATGCCTTCTGATGTAGATCCGTTGATCGCCAAGCTGAGCCTGTCTGGAAAAATGTTAACGACATGCATTACAACATTCTCAACCTCCGCCGAAGCGCCACAGCCACAACGCAGCCAATGCCGAAGTCCCCTTGACAATATCCAATTTTCCAAAGATGCAAAACACTATCCATACAATCTATATGTTAGTACATATGTTTTTTTATACATATGTACTCGCAAGTTCCTTTCCAATCAACCGCATCACATGTACGCGGCTGTAAGTACGCTTGAGTTTGTATGCAGTCGCAAGAATATGTCCACTGCCTACGCGCCGTTGTGTCGCTGTGCGCACAAGCTTATGTGGAATTGCGTAGCGTGTCATTTCGTTTAATAGACGCGTTGCAATGCAGAAAATGCCGACGACACTGTCGCTGTGATACTTGCGGGTCTGCATTGCCATGTTGCCATGTCGTAGCATCTTGGAGACATCTTCATAAAACTAGCGCGCGTATGTTCACGAACGCAGCCTCGTATAAAAAAAAAGGATTAGGAACGCTAGCCAGAAAAGTGTCGCATGTGCGGAATATTTGAAAGCGAATGGCGTGAGTGGTTGCGTGGGCGCGTGCGTCATGCCCCGTACATTGGGTGTTGGTATCGAGTATCGGGCGGATATTGGCGGGTATCAGAATGCCGTCGGTGTCTGTACAACATAAATTAATGTCAGTTTGCGCGGCATGCCTCAAGCAATATAAGTAAACGGCAAGAGGCACAAAAGGCAAACGGCTGGTGTCTACCTGGATGCGCACGAAAAGGGAGTGCCCGGCTTTCGTCTGACATTGGCAATGAAGCAATCGAAGATGCTCAGCGTTCGCGCATAAACTGGTCAGCAAAGTGAGTTGTTCGAAGAGATGCGAGCCTTTAACTTGCACACTTCATTTTTACCTGTACATTATTTCACGATTCGTTTATAAACTGGCATTTGCATATTAAAATGCATTTTTTATATAACTATCAAATTGGTATCGATTGCTTTTAGCTGTTCTTTTTGTTGTTGTTAGCTGTCTTGACATTTCCGCATTCACTTGAGCCAATTAATTGCTCATTAAACCTTAAAAGCGGTGCCACATTTGCCACACTTGCAATGCGTGCAACATTTCAGCCTTGTCAGACAGCACTTAAGTCGAACAACAACAGTCAGCGGCAATGAGGAGGTGGTAAAGTCATGCTGTGGTAGATGCAGCAGGCCATCATGATTTGCATAACAATTAAGAATGGTTAGAGATTGTCTTGAGTTGATAGGCTTAGAGCAGGCAGCCGCTACCGCTTAACCTAAAATTCAAACTTCGCTAGCAACTACGGTGCGGTAAGAGCGTCGCTCTTTGTTCCATCAAGACAGTGGCGGGCAGCCGCGCTTGCCACCATCAGAAACGCTGAGAAGATTAATGATGATCAAGCATTGATTAGCATTTAAAGCGGCGCTGATTAAATTCGAAACGGCAGATGTGCACCTATTCAAACGCACTGCCGCTAATAAATACGCTTACAGTCGCGGTTGCCACGAGTGTTACCACAAATGTTACCACAAGTGTTGCAAAAATGTTCTCGTACTCGTGTTAGGAGATGCGTTACGCGTTACGCGTATTAAATTCAGCCATTGCCCGTGCTACCTGTGCACCCATTTCGGTTGGACAGATGAAGTCTAAATGAAGCTGCAACGAATTTCCGTCCACTTAATTGCCGCGCGACGAAGGCACAAACGAGCCTTCAGCCGTTCAGCGCTGTAGAAGGTGCATGCGCGCATACATACACATACGCACGCACACATTGAGGCGCAACAGCTCTTCTGCTGTACGTTTGGTTTTGTGTACTTTGCTGTACATTTATCTCTTTTGTTGGTTTATTCGCTTGTTGTTCAATTAAAGCGCGCACCTCTGGCTGTATCTGTGGTTGCGGTGGCGGCTGCGCAGCGCGCTCATTTCACTATTCTACGGTGATTTGCATAAAAGCCGTTTAGTGTTTAAACTTTATTTGAATTGGCAATTGAAGCGTCGCCATCGTAATTTGCAATTCTAATTTCCTGTAGTGTCGAATATAACTTTTTCTATAATTGTGTGTGTATATGTGCGTATGCCCCTATCAAATAACTGCCAGCTGTTGCACAAATTCAGGGTAAAATTTTATTCCTATTGGACGTTACTTGACACGAAGGGGGGCAAGTTTAATTTATGAAGTGAGTAAACTTCTAAAAAGAGGGGAGAGTTTTTACGGAGTAGATCGTAGGAAATAAAACTAAACGCCTATATCAAAACAGCATATCTTCTCTGTGGCGGATCAATTGCTATACTTTATTACCATAAAGAAAACTCAGGAGCATGGCGCAAAAGCCAAATGAGAACGGAAAGATATTTCCTGTTCTAAACTTGGAATTCGGCAGGCTATGCTATGTATGCTAAGGCACTATGTAAGGTGCGTTTCATATTTACCCACTTACCTCTTACGGACGAAATATATATAATAAAGTCATATACCTTTTATAAAAAATTGGCAGCCCGTTTTTTGTGGCATCACTTGAATTCCTATTATTTGTTTGCCAATTAAATGTAACCACTCCAGTTTTACTAGCGCAAGAGTAATTTTATAATAGTAACGCACCCAAGTTATGTCTTCTATACGGAAGAATAAAACGTTCTGATGCGCAAAAAAAGTTAGGAAAAAGAGAAGAACGTTCGATTGTACGGCAAACCAGTAACTCAACTCAGGAGTCGATGAGTGTTCGCAAGTGGCTCTAGCGTAAAAGTATTAAAATCTACGCTTTGTTAAGTTCTTCAAGGCAGTCCAGATATTTGCAGAGCCAGAATGAAGTCAGTTCAGAGGCTTCTTGAACGCACAGGATGGTCTGTCTAAAATTCGCCGAATAAATAATGTATACGGTTTGGTCTATGGTAAGTAGGCCTGGGGAAGTTTGCAGTGCGAAATGTTATTTGACCTGCGAAAAAGATTTTTTGAATTAAAAAATTTAAGCTAAATAAATATTTAGTTCAACTTGTATTTAAAACACTTTCGAATTAATTATAATTATGAAACGACTTTTTTTTTGTTATATATTGAGATTTTCGTTAACCTATTTCAGAAAAATTTTAAGATTTACCTGAAGCCCCAAAAATTTACTTTTTTTTAATAAAATTAATTTTTACAACTATTTTATTCTTTATAAGCACCTCATATGATAGAAGAGTTTAAACTTAGAAAGTCTGCATGAAAATGCTTGAAAATTGTATCCACAGGATCAAAGAATTTGCGAAAAATATTTGGAAAAAAGTCAAATTTGTGAGAAAGTAGGTTAAAAGACTAAATCGATTAAGATTTGGTGTAGTTATTCAAGGTTTCCTTAACCCTTCATGTTTCCAGGTATTGATAGCGTGGCATGGAATTAGCAAAGATGTAGCTGTATCAGTATCCGATACCCAGCCATAGAGAACAGCCCTAATCGCTCATCCGATATCATGAATGGCGTACCAACACTAGCCGTTATAAAGTAGAATCCTTGAGAGGTAGAGCATTACAGGCGCATGCACTCAAATCCTTTCAATGATAATTGGCCTGCTAAGAGGAGCTCCCTTTAAACTTATCGCGTGTTAGCATAAAAAGTGGCATTTGCGTGTTATGTTCCGAACCCAGCACACTTTGTTACTTAAACTTTGTTCACACATGCGCTTTAATTGAAGCAATTAAGTTTTAAATTTAGTTATCAATTTTGGTGTTCACTCACAAGCAAATGCTTTAATTTAACTTTTTACGAAATTGGAAATATGGAGAGAAATTTAGCTTTAACAGGAAGTTTCAAATTTCATCTCTCTGATTGCGATCTTTGCGTAGAAGTGTTTATACCACCTTGATTAAAAAGATCCCGGAATTCAAAGTTTTCAAAATACATACAAGTTTATTCCGCAAAAGTGATATTATCACCATCAAAGTATTCCTTATCAGCTCCAACGCACTTATGCATGCCAGCGCTTGATCCATTTATCGAAACATTTCTGGAACTCTATTTTCGGTAAACCTATCAGATCCATCCTCAATTGCTCCATTATTTCCCTTCGGCTGTTAAAACGCGCTCCCCGTAGTGATTTTTTGACTCGTTGAAACAGAAAAAATCGCAGAGAGCCATATCAGGTGAATTCGATGGCTGTTGGATGGTATTCGTTTCATTCTTGAACAAAAATTCACGGACAATGACGACACTATGCGACGATACGTTATCATGTTTTTTGCCTTGGTTCATTCAGAGCTCTCCACTCACTCGCCTGAGGTTTAGATTTCGTGTCCTAGTCGTACTCCAGTAACGATGCGTTTGAAGAGTGTCGGGTCGGATTCAGCCTTCGAAACCATCTCTTTGGCGATATCAACGTGCTCCTTTTTTTTTGCATGAAATTCTTTGTCCTTTGGTACAAAGTTTGCAGCAACACTGTGCAAGCCACAATGGGCTGAATGGATCCATAAGATCCAGCAAGGCTTTGCCAGCTCTTTGATGTTTAATTTGAGGTTATTGATGCACTTTTCTTTCACTTTATTGATGTTTTCATCTGTTTTCGATGTCGACAGTCTGGCACTACGTTCCTCATCCTCGATGGACTCACGGTCTCTTCTAACACATTCATGCCACTCATAAACGGCTGTTTTTTTTAGAGCAGCATTATCGAAATCCCAACATTTGTAAATTTAATACAAAGCAGTTATTGCAAATTGAAATCTATTTTTAAAACTGTAGCAAATCGAAAACTCGTGCAGAGGTAGATTTACTCAAGACCGCGCAACTTTCACAAGTTTCATGCAATGGCGATAAAATTTTGTAGGACTGTTGATTACAGATGTAGCAACCTAACAAAAAAAAATTGCACTCAAATCAATTGACTTAAAGCAACACCTGGCGGTTGTTCCGGGAACTTTTTGTTTAAGGCCACTCTGTCACTTCAATAGCCTCGCTCTACGCCAGCCTCTTCCTTTTTGGTTTTAAAATTTTATCAATCTGCTGTGTGAAATGAAATCTGTTTTGGGTTTTTTCCCCTAAATTTGTTATCTTACTTGACAATGTTCTTTTTCAGGTGCTGAAAATTGGTTTCGGGTTTAGAAGTTCCCATTTAGGTTGCATGCGAAGCCCTTCAGTATCCGCGAAGGGAGAACCATGAAATATTTTATTTATGTATTTACTTATTTATTTGTAGTAAATCTAGAAATACTTGATTTCTTGCAGGCTACAACAGAAAAACTTCGCTATAATAATTCATACTTATCTATATAATTCATTTAGTGGTAATTTGAAAGATTTTTTTAGAAGATGAAAGCAAAAGAATTTTAAATTTTATTAATAAATATTATTACTCCTCAGGTTTTTTGTGAAATAAAAAAGTGCCGTCCAAAGAAAAGGGCAGTCAATTAAATCAATGAGGATATTAATAATAAAGAAGAGTGAAAAGACTACTTCTTCAATTTTGTAGAGACTTCAAGTTTATTAAGGCACATCTTACAACATACGAACGAATCGGATCAACAAAATTAAGTGATCTAAGAGAGAAAGGTGAAGTGACCTTCATATAAAGCCAGCATAGTCCCACTTAGATCGTACAAGTGAGGTAAATAGTAACTCTGGCATATATGGATCAGAATGAAATATGAAAGAGTATTGAGAGTTATGAGAGTCTTGAATCAGAAGAAGGGAAAATTGTTGTACTTTTTCATTAAGGGGGGGGTAAGGGATAAAAATCGATTTTTTGTTTTGCATGTTATTGTAGTAAAACATTTCAAAAATACCGTGTTAAAATTTTAAGTCAATCCGAGCAAAACTTTTTAAGTTATAGAGCATAAAGCCGAGCCGCCTCAAACATCTGCCGAGACGCAGCAGTTGCGCGCGTAGTCCGTTACAAACTTTAAACGCGGTTTTCTCGAACCTTTTTTTTTAAAGTGCGTAGTCATTGGCATTTCAAAACTACTCAACCGATCCTTTTGAAATTTTGCACACATATTTTACATATAAAAAACCTCCTCCCAACGTTTTTTTTCGCCATTTTTTTTATATTAAGGTGGTTTTACACCTACAAAATGGCGGCATTTTTTCGTTAAAAATCACTTTTTACTTCAAACGACTATAAAATGGCTGAAAATGAAAATAAATCGTCAAAATAAACGTTGGGGGGAAGTTTAACTCATACTTTAACTAAATTATTCGATTTTTTTGATTTCAGATGATTCTACGCTGAGATATGCTGACTACTGCAAAATGTATTTTTGAAAAGACGTCTACGTAAATGTGCTCTCATTCGCTCATTTTGCAATATTTTTACATGAAAATTTTATCAAATATTCTTGAAATGTTACTTTATAATATGCAACAACTTTTAATAAACTGACTTGAACCGTTTCGCTACAATAAATTCATGAAAAAAGTGTTTTTTTTTTTAGCGTTTATCCCGTAATCTTAATATTGTCTACTTAAGGCTACTTAATTGGGGCAAAAGAAAGATAATAAAATTTCCTCTTCGATAAGCTTCACAGGTTCTATGAAATTGATTAATAATTTAAGATTTAATTTTTTTTAATTGAAAATTTTAAAATCTTTATATTAGAGCCTGTTTTTTTTAATCAAGTTACGAACGAAGAAAATCGATGGATAAAGAAGAAAGTTGTGAATGATCATATCAAAATACCCAAGTCGCGAAATATCAATGTATACGCAAAAAAAAAATTGTAAACCGGTATAAATTTTCCTCAATTTCAAATCAACTGAAAATGGTGTGTACATACATTCATAAACAAAGTTCGCGATTGTAACAAATACTTTCACAAACTCCACTAACTCTATGAGTTATCGAAATTTTACTCGATTCACAACTGTTACCGATTCACACGCAGTCTGAACATAATTTCAGCAAAAATTATTTAAACGCAATCATTTAAATGAAAATTGATAAAATTTGCTTCCATTTCCACTAATTCTCTTCCCCCTTTTCATGGAATTTCGTTTTTTTAAGTTCGTGCGGTTTTTTTTCGAAATTTGAATTTCGGATCATTCCCATGGCTTTTAAACGTTTGGAAATGGTTGATTGATCAACTCCCAAAGTTTTTGCAACCTCTTCTTGCGTTTGAGCCGGATCTTGATCGAGCAATTCCTCCAATTCGGTATCCATGAACTTTGGCGGCGCACCCTCGCGTTCTTCGTCTTCCAAGCCAAAATCACCACTTTTAAAGCGTGCAAACCACTTCTGGCACGTTCGCTCAGCTAGAGCATGCTCACCATAAACTTCCACCAAGATACGATGACTTTCGGCTGCTTTTTTCTTCATATTAAAGAATTCCCCGCAAAAACACATTATTTGGCACGAAATTCGACATTTTCAAGTGTGGTAAAAATATTGTTGTTTACGCTTCAAATAAAAAACTTATACTGACGTTTGTGCCTTACGACAGTAGCTCTCCAATGAATGTTTGGAAATGTGGATCGATGGAATAATAATCAAGTTACGCCATCTGTTGTAAAACCGCACGAACTTATCCATAGACCTATTATTAAACGGACTTCACAGACTTGCCTGGCGAATCTGATTCAATTTATGTGCAATTAAATACTACTTGCACAATTTTTGTTTAATGGAGCTCTTGTGTCATAAACTGAGGTCACAAAAGAAGTAAATTAAGGTCTTAATTGCTTATAATCTCCTAATTGCGCAATTAAGCTGCATCTGTGAAGATAATATTATGAAAAAAGTACTTTAAACTAATATCGAATCAAAGATTTTCATAACTGAATATACATACATACGTGTGGATTATATTATATACAAACATATAGTAAAATTATAAAGTTTCAGCAATCTGGAGCGTCAATCAAATGCGCTGATTAGGCTTCACACTTCACAAACCCAAATACAGTCAGCAACGATCATCATTAATAGCGAAAAATAAACAGACAAACAGGCTATCAACGATTGCGCAAATGAATTCAAAACATATACATACACGCATACAAATATGCGTGTGTATGTATGAATGTGAATATATGTATGCACATATCATACAAAAGTAGGTACGTAAAATGGTTTATTGTGAAGATCGAGAAATATGTCGCATTTACTGGCAATGCCACTTACGACTATGCTTTAATCCAGATTGGTGGCTGCGATGCCCCCAGAGGATCGAATTGCACGCCACAAGCCAAGTTACACATTGCCGCATCCATAATCGTAGCAGTCAAGTAAATTAAATTGATCGCGATATAGCAGAAACCGGAGAAGCATAGGCAGAAAGAAGAAAGAAGCAGCTGCCACTGTCTTGATTCTGCGGAATTGAATTTTAGCGGATGGGTAGCAGTTGAATGCAAACGGATGCGTAAAGTATTTCTATTTCAATTTGCCGGTCATTTGCAAGTAACAGTTGCAATTGCAGCAGCTTGAAAGTCGTCTTAATTGGTTGGTTACTTTCAGGCTAATGCAAATCTCTGAAAGAATTGGAACTGGTTTTGGTGAAAATCTACATCAGTCGGCAGCAGGGTGGTCTGACAGACTGAAATGCAAATGCACCGCTGCTGACAGGAAAACAACAAATACATACATACATACACGAATATGTGTGCATGGTGTGTAAGCTAAGCGAATGCTTGGAACTTGATGGCAACAAGGGCATTGACTGGCGGCACACTTTCGGCAGCCAGACAGATATTGAACGCACAAACACACACACACGAACCTGCAGGTCAGACTGCCCGCAGTGCCTGCAATCATCCAGCCGTACGGTTATGTTGCGTGTGAGCGGCATTTACGAAAATCTATGTTTTTTATTCATTTTTAAAATTTGTTGTTGTGCTGTAACTTTGATTTATTTCTTTTATTTTACTTTTAAACTAACAACGCCCTCAACGTGGCAATCTGTGTACAGATATATGTAAATTTCTCCTGACAGGAGGTCCTCTGGAAAAAGTTCAAACTAAACACTCACACCTACATATGCATCACAATGTAGCGCAGCTAGTTCTCTGCATGCGCAAATACCGCCTTTGCCTATTCCATGCCTCTCTATTCTCCTGCGAGTACATTGCCTTAGGCATTTGTGGTGATTTCTCGCATGTCATTTGCGGTTTAATTTTTATTGTTCGCTTTATTCAATTTTGTTGCACATTCGGCTCTCCGCTGTCACAATGCCACAATCGCTGCGGCAGACCCGTTTCTAACGCCCAAGGAAATCATAAATTAGAATCGATCGCTTGACAAGTAGCCTGAAATATACATAGCCATACACATACATCCATACATGCATGTGGGTATGTGTCTCAATATGCAATGTGAATGTCTCCTTATGCCCACCAGTTAGACGAGCAGTTGCAGTCGCAGTTGCGTGCCAAGCCAATGTTCGACGGCATATTTAACAATTGTTGCAAATAGTAATTTTGTCATTTTTTCCTTTCGCCCGAAGGTATCAGGCGGCACGTACATACTGCATTCTCTTACATTGTATGTGCCTGCGTGTGACTGAAGTGATTGTTACTTTATGACCGTTCATGCGTTTTTATGAAGGAGGTATTTTAATTGGTTTTCGCGTATATGTTTTCGAAAGCGTGAAAAGTTATTAGAGCTCTGTTAACGGAGGAAGGACACAGGCACATGGTTTGAACTTTACACCGAAGTCGGACATTTTAAAATAAAAAGTAGGGGAAGGTGGGGAGTTGACGCACACTTTCACAAAACTAAAAATTATTATAAAATTTCTGAAGCGGATGCGCTAGTATGCGTAAAAATAGGGATGTTAAAAAATAATCGATTTTTGCTTTAATCGATTTTTTTTTCTTATTATCGATTTTTTGTAGTCGATTTTATTAAAGGCGAAAATCGATTTTTAATAAATCGATTATATGAATTACACATTTTAAATCGATTTTTGTAAATAGTGCCATCTGTGCGACGGATGATAAAATGGATAAGTAAGCTAACTAATGTGAACAAGTCGATAAAAATCAGTGCCATCTTTACGTACAAATATGTAATGAATTGTGATCCTGCCTTTATTTATTTCTTGGAAGCTTTGAAGTGTCGAAATAAATATTGGTTTAACCATAAAAATGTCTTCCGCTGCTAAAACACCCAGAAGCTGCTGGCGCAAGTATTTTACAATAAGGAAGGAAAATGCAACCGCAAAATGTAAATACTGCCCAAAAGAGTTAAAAACATGCAATAACACTACAAACTTGAAACAGCACATGGAAAGAAAACATTCTGATGTCTTACAAGCTGACGAGGTAAAACTCATTATTTGATGTAATAGTTATTATTTAAAATATTTTAAATTATATTTTGTTTTTATTTTTATCACCGCAGAATTCACATGAAGTTGATGTCCAGGATACTACCAATTTGAGGCATAATGATTCATTGGTGCATTCGCCATTGACAGACACTGAGGCTTCGTCGTTAACTCCAAAACGGGCTAGATCAACTATCGGAGCGGCTTTTTCAAGAATTTCAGCATATGCCTCAGATGGAGAAAAAAATAAACAAATAACAAACAGCATCGCAGAAATGATATGCCGGGACAGTCTTCCTTACAATATGGTGGAAGGAACAGGATTCAAAAAGCTAATGAAAACTATCGTTCCTTTGTACAAGGTTCCATGTCGTAAAACTATCACAGATCTCATTGATACTAAATATGACGAAAAAAAGACCCTTATTAAACAAAAATTACGGTCTGTTAAAAACGTCTATCTGACAATAGATGAATGGAAGGATATGCAGTTAAGAAGTTTTTTAGGCGTGAATGTTCACTTTATAGAAAATTTTGAAATGAAATCGGTGAATATCGCATGTGAACCGCTTCATGACAATCATACAGGCGAATATTTATCGGAGATGGTTCTTAATGTTTGTGAAGATTGGGGTTTGTCGCATGACAAAATTGTGAGTGTTACTACAGACAATGGCGCTAACATGGTTAAAGCTATTGAGATTACTTTCGGCAGAGCAAAACATATTCGATGCCTAGCACATACGTTGAATCTAGTAGTTGAAAATTCTGTGAGTTCCTCTGATGTTAAACTTTTTTTGGATAAAGTACGAAAAATCGTAACTTGGTTCCACCAAAGTGGTGTAGGTGCTGAAGAATTGCGACAGATGCAAATGCAGGAAAGCCTTGTTGAAGGAAAATTGAAGCATTTGGTCGGAGATGTGTCTACAAGATGGAACTCACAATTATTTATGATTGAACGTTTTGTGTTAATGAGCAGCACAATTGGATCTATTTTAATAAACCATCCGAATGCACCCCAAATGCTTCAAGCAAACGAAATCGTTGTGCTCAAAGAAATTGGAAAAGTTTTAAAGCCTTTTCACAATGTTACCGAAGAAATGAGCGCTGAAAAATATGTGACAGCTAGTAAAGCTATACCTATTATCAAGTGCTTGAGAACTTTGTTAGACGCTATACCGATAACCAGTGATTTGGCCAATCAATTCAAATATTCATTGCAAACAGAACTAAAAAAAAGATTTGAAAACATACAGAAAGTTCACCTTTTCTCAGTCGCAACGTTTTTGGATCCTAGATTCAAAAAAATTCATTTAGATGAGCCATTATCTTTGTCAAAAACAATTAATTATACCAACCGATGCCTAAGTTTAAATACTAGGAATGATGATACTATACTGGTGACCGATTTTGAATCATCTGTTTCATCACAAGTTGCCAGCGACGATCAAGATATATGGCAGGTACCCCATAACAAAATAATGGCTGCTAATACGTCAATGACAAAAAATACAGAGATAGATTTATATATCGCAGCGCCATTATCAAATCTTAAAGTAGACCCTCTCGATGTATGGAGAAGTTCTGAGGGAACTTTTCCAAAATTAACAGACTTAGCTTTGAAACACCTCTCAGTGATGGCCACTTCTGCACCAGCTGAAAGATTATTTTCGAAGGCTGGGAATATTGTCAGAAAAACTCGAAACCGTATTTTAGGAAAGCGACTACCAAAACTATTATTTTTAAACTCTTTGACTGAAGATTTATGGCAATAATTTTTTAAGTTTCTGATAAATTTTGATTTGAGGTTTGGAGGAAGCTTCCTTTTCTTTTTTAATGTTCATACCCAACAATTCTCGTTATATTTAATACTTAAATTAATCGTTTAATTTTATTTTGATTCTAGTCGAATGTTAATTGATACAAAACATTTGTGGCAATTATTTAATTGAATTTTTTTATTACTTAAACTAAAAGCTTGAAGATAGCTTTCTTTTATTTTCTTAGTTTTGTTTGTTATATTGCTATATTTTGTACTCTTATAGTTTTGTATTATTTTTACTGCAATAAAATATTTAAGAGTACTAAAAAATGTATATATGTATCATTAATTTGAATATGTATTTATAATCTTAAAGTCGTCCTTTTAGATATTTTTTCATACTTATATATCAAATATGCATTTTTCGTATTAAAAAATCGAAATATCCACAAAAATCGATTATTCCCTCAAAAATCGATTTTTTATAAATCGATTTATCTTGAAACGAAAAAAATCGATTATTAAATGATCGATTTTTTCGACTCGAGGTCACATCCCTAGGTAAAAATGTAACTTTTTACAAATGCGGTCTTCAAAAAATTCAACTTGTTCGAAAACTAGAACCCTCACCGTCAAATCCTTTTTGAAAATCTTAAAACCGTGAAACTTGAAAAGAAGACCAGAAATAATGAAATGACTTGAAAAAAGCAAAAAAAAATTGAGATTCTCGTTAAACCACTTTGCAATTTGTGCATATAAAATAACTTCCACTCAAGCTGGCGCTTTTTAAGTGAACAAGACGATTTGCTCATATTGCAATGGATAGGATCCAACTTCTTGGGTAAATCCTCTTTGTATATAGAGTTGATGTCAACATTTTTTTCTTCGGAAGAAAAGACAGTAGTGTGTTGCTTGTACGGTGATGCAGGAATCGCTTAGTGGTGCTGGACGCCTTGATTTCGTATCTTTGCTTCTGTGCTTCCAACTTTTTCGGTTTGCTGTCGGCCTTACTATGCATGTAAATCGGCAGCAACTTCAGGCCGTTTGGCCATGTTTCAATGCACCAACTTCCTTTAGTGCATTACGAAATTTTGCTGTTATTCTCTTGTATGGGTAGCTGATGTGCTTGTCAATTCCTCTTCATGGGCAACTGGCGCGATATTATTTTCAGAAATTACTAATGTAGGGCGTTGGTTTTCCGCACCGCTATCATCACTTAAACTACATTCATTTTCACTGCTCAGTTTTGATACAAATTTACCGTTCGAAATTGGTTTCTTGGATGTTGTGTATCTTAACAATCGAAGGAATTGATTGTTTATGGTCATTAACCTTTTTGATTAATTTCAAAATATCACTAAAATCAAGCGATAGCTCAATTTTGGCGTTATAACGCGGCATTTCAACTAAAAATGGCGAAATTCCAAAAGAAAATAATTCAAAACAGCCAAATAATTAAAAACTTGTGACATGAAAAATAACAAATATGTAGACACTTAGACCGTCGTTCTACAAACTCTATGTTATGCAAAATGTCCACGAATAAGAAACATGTTGACCGTTCATATAAAATTTATTTTCACACGATGCTCATAACAATGTAAGAATCCCATAGAAATTTATGAAAAATACAATAATTGCTAAAAGTTTAATCAAAAACACTTTTTGGAAAAATCGTATTTGAAAAGCGAAAACAGTTCGTGCACACACATCGATCGATTTAATATTAGCGATTCGAAACGAAAACCGCGACTTCGAGCTGTCGTACTGTATACTTGTATATTACGTAGGCGAAAACATAGGGTGACCCGCAATTTTCCATAACTACCCAACTTATCCGCATTTTTGAAAGTTAAATATGAGTGTTGAGTCCAATTTAGTATTCGTTTAAAATACTTTAATGTTTTTCAACTCCTGTTATTCGTTATAATATTCTGTGTAAATAAGTAGGTTTTGTTTGAAATAAATGTGTATATATAGGAAATATTTTGTAATAAATGGTGTTAGAAAAAAATGTAATTTTCAATGTAAAACAACGAGTTTTTAAATTTTGGAATTTTGCCGAAACATCATCGTTTTGTGTTCATCATTTTTGGTCCTTCGAGCCGGATATTTCATTGCTTCTATCAACTTGGTCCTATTGCAACATATTAAGGATTCTCCCCGCAACATTTTTGGTCCTTCGAGCCGGATCCAGCATATTTAGGATTCTCACCGCATCCAGCAGACTTCATTATTGGATTGGATACAGGACTTTTCCCGCAATATTTTTAAACACGCAACATATTTAGGATTCTTCTCGCATCAATGAGGTCAGTACAAAGATAACAGTTCCGTTGTGGAACGCGAATGACGAGATAAATTCAGTCTCAAACGTTTCCTTGTACACACAACTTTCCCTCTTTAGTGGCGAGGAAATTGTAAAAACTCGAGGAACTGTATTGTCATAGCAGCGACTTCGACCACAGGTATCACTACAGTGTTGGAATAGCCGCAAGCGGGCGCAGAAGATAATTTAAATCAAAAATATCAAAGACCAAATATCAAAAAAAATATTGAGAAACGTTCTTTGGGAGAATGGGGGAACTGAGAATAGCGGGAGTGTTACCTTTGGCTTTGGCATGAGCTCGTTTAGGGGTTCATTTATTTGGATTTAATAGCTCGTACAATTTATTAGCGCACACCGGTGTAATAAATTTATAGTGTCTTGCGGCACGTTAGACTCTTGGAATGAGTCGTTCCTATAGCAAAAGAGTGGTGCTGCATTTGAGCCATATTGTGGGGCTCAGCGGATACTTGAAATAAGTCGCTCTTATGGGGAAAAGCTTATTGACGTTACGCGTTGGCGCATGTCTGTAGTATGCATGGAATTTACCATTTCACAGAGATGTAGCGGTCTGATCGGCAAATAAAAAGATAAAAAACTGCGCTGCTTCCTGCGGATAGGAAAATAAGCGGAATTCGCTTAAACACTAATAAATTGATCTGCTGCGTCAGCTGTAGCCTTCAACTGCACTTAAAAAATAACATTCATTGGAATGAATAAATAATAAAAAAATAACCCTTAATTTGAATTTTTGCGGTCATCTACTTTCTGCATTGGCGGCTTCGGATAATGCTTTAAAGAAATTACCTCTTTGGCGTAATAAAACTCTTTATTTATCCACAAAATAAAGTTTTACTTAAATTTCAACTTTTTTGGCTTTCTCGCAGAGATGTGTGCTTAGCTGGAGGCAAACCACCTATTGCCTTAGATGAGGCCAGCCATTGATGTCAGCTACGCCAATCGAATCAAAAACTAACTTATAGAATGATCAGTCCTAAAATGATAAAAGTGCATCGGTCCGGCTGAACAAAGCTCTTGTAAAAGCCTCATCCCTTCAGATAGATCTTATATAAATGCTGGCATGCAAAGAGTTCAACTTTGACGCCAGATACTTCAAACAAATGTGAAGCAGCATCAGGACGCAAATTTGGAGGAGGAGGTCAAGACGACAAACCAAATTCCGTTTATATGAGTGCTTATACTGCTGTGACAAGAAGTCATTGGATTTCCTCGAACCTTAAAAACAACAGCTGCCATCCGTATCGACCAGAGATTTTCTATAAGCGAAATGACGGAAGAGACCTCTGAAAGATAGATCATCTCTTTGTTCACATATTTTACAACTGTTTTCCCAATGAAGAAAATATGTCACCAATATCAGAGAGCTTGAAATCCAGAGACTACATGGCATGGTAAAATTTTATATTCGAGTTTTGGGGCAGGTCGAGCCGAGAGAGCAATTCCTCTGTTTTAGGCGTTCTTTGTCCATACTCCATTATGCTTGAACTATACCCGCACGGTTATTCAAAATGAACAGTGAACAATATCAGAAGCAGATCTCCTAGAGCGATTTGATACCGATGGTGTCTGAATCAACAAACATTTTACTTTCGATACATTGGAGAAAGAAGTAAAATAAATGAAATGGAAGGTGAACGAGGAAACAACGAACTGACACATGAGCCAAACACTATGCTGCGATATTAAAAAAAGATCATTATGTTACGTAACCTTAAACATAGCAAAAAAATTATGAGGTCAGACTGGGATTTAGCACGTCAAAAACTTCCGAAAAAGCCTAGTCTAACTCTTGGTCCTAAAGGCATATCCAACTTTTGCGGCGTTTGTAGTTAAGTAATAGTTTTTAAAATTTTTTTTAACTAGTAAAGCAAAGAGGCGGCCGCCGTAGTCGAATGGGTTGGTGCGTGACTGCCATTCGGAATTCGGAGAACGTATGCTCGAATCTCCGGTGCTCGGTCAAACACCCAGAAAGGGTGTACGCGCCAATATATATATATATATATATATACAAAGCAACAGAAGTTTATAGAGACTTAATTTACAACAGCTGTTTAAAAATGGCATCCAGTACCTAGACGCATCTGGACGAAGTAGACGTCACCATGTATTCACACATAACGGGTGATCAATTAAGAGGAGTTTTTTCCATTTGCGTTCTTTTTTACAGATCGCGCGAGTTACGGCCGCTACCGCAACCTCAACAACAACACCAACTCGACAACCACCAGAAAAGCCACCAAGGGCAAGAACCCAGCAGTCATCAACACCGGAAATGCGGACGTAGCAGTAATTGTTTAAAATTAAGAAATTTAATACTTATTGCAATAATATAGCTTATTAATCAATTATTGCAATAAGATAGCTTATTAATCATTTATTGTAATAATATAGCTTATTAATCATTTACTGTAACAACATTTCTGTAGAATTTAGGTTATATGTAATAAATTGCGTATTAAGCAAATTTAACATTGTAATACTTATCAATAAGCATAAAATGTATAAATAGTAGTTAAGAACCAATTAATAAACACTTGTCATATTGCTGTTGAAGAATTAACTCGTTGTTTTTTTTAACACTATCGTGGGGTGATAACATAAATGGCGCAGTCGGCTGCCCAGTGAACGGTTCGGAAGTGCTAAAGAAAAGTTGAAAAATCCCTAAGTGACCTCTGAGAGCATATCAGAGCAGGCTGAAGGAAATCAACGTATTTAAAGTGGTTCCAGTTGAAAAATTCCGAAGGCATATCGGAAAGACCAACGAATCCAAAGTGGTTCCAGCTGCAAAAAATTCCGAGGGCATATCGGAAGAAAGCAACCCAGAAGCACAACCGGACTGGAGTAGTTTCAACTACCTAACACTGGAGAACCTGAAAATGCGATGCACACTCTTGCTGGCCTTATGGTAAGTCAAAAACTGATTATAATAAGAAAAATAATATAAATATAAATTAATTACCGCTTGCACATCTGTATGCACGCCAAACGTAAATTAAAATACTATATAATAACATATGAGGCTTGTACATCCTCTAAAAACATACAAAAATCGACTTTTATTCCTATCTTGGAGTAAAGTCATTATAATTTAACTCAAATCTGCGATTCCGTAGCCCATAAAGCCGGACCCTCCAGGTTATAAGAGCGATAACAAATAGTGGGAACAATAAAAAAAAAAAAAGAAGCAAAAAAGAATTTAAGATATATAAAACGAAATAAAGAATTGTTGAATTATTAAAAAGAATATACAAAATATATACAATATATCTGCCTGGCATATCCATCCTTCCTTCTGGACAGTGAGGGAATATCACTGATCTATAGAACAGGAGTGCCGAGTGAATATCGCCACAGAGATCCCTACAGGACAGATATAAAACAAAAAAAAAAATTTTTATAAAAATAAATATAAACGAAATAAAGAATAGTTGAATTATTAAAAATATATATACAATATATCTGCCTGGCATATCCATCCTTCCTTCTGGACAGTGAGGGAATATCACTGATCTATAGAACAGGAGTGCCGAGTGAATATCGCCACAGAGGTCCCTACAGGACAGATATAAAACAAAAAAATTTTTTTAAAATATACACGAAGCATTGAAAAAAAAAATAAAAAAATAAATAAATAAATATTATTCACGTATTGATTGATTTCTCATAGAAAAAAAAAAAAATAATAATTATACTGCTAGTAAATGTTCAAGCGAAAAACAGGTAAATCTATTTCATTTAGACCATACCCAAATACACTAGGAATACTTTTTAAAAGTAGGAGTTTAAGTTCAATATTCGAAGAATCTCCTTTGACAGATACATCTTTTCGATTAGAAGCAAATAATATGGCTACTCCTCCAAGCGAACAGCCAAACACTGTAGGGAACCCTATCCCAAATTTTCCCCTTAGATTCTCTCTTGAATCTCTCCGTATTCCAGACGCTATAAAGGACTTGCCAACATACGAAGGCAACCCAAGACTCTTAAATGAATTTATTAACAACGTGGAAGAAATTTTACTTCACATAACAGCCTGTGATGTAACACCACAGGGTCAGATACTATTGCGAGCCATCCGCAACAAAATCATCGGACAAGCTAATGAGGTGTTAAATATGTACGGAACACCTCTTAATTGGGATGACATTAAACAAAACCTTATCCTACACTACTCAGATAAAAGGACAGAAACTTCTCTAATTAGAGACCTCCATAATATTCACCAAAAATTCAATAATGTAGAAAAATTTTACAGCGAAATAATAGAAATCCAGGCAGCTCTACTTAACAATATCCAAATACACGAAAGAGATGTAAGGGTAGTAAGATCTAAGAAAGAACTTTATTCCGAAATGTGTCTAAATAGCTTTCTGATTGGATTAAGGGAACCACTAGGCTCGACCATAAGGGCATCCAAGCCAGACTCACTAGCAGAAGCATTTTCATTATGCATTAAAGAACAAAATATTTTTTATATGAAAACAAATCCCATTACAACCCAAAATAAATGGCAACCAAGGCCATACACTTCGTTTTATGGTGGAAACAGGTATAATAATAGATTTACACCTTTTCCGCAGCAAAACCAGTTTACATACAACAATCAATATACACGGCCCCAACAGTCAAAAGAAATAGTGAATTATAACGCCCAAACCTCTCAACGTAGGATAAACTCCAACTTCCCGAACCAAAACTACAACCAGAACCCATTTAGAGGTAACACGTTTCAAGGATACAGTAAGCCAGAGCCTATGGATGTAAGCTCCAGCTATGTGAAAACTCAAGCACCAACAACAACTCAAAGATCCTTTAAAACTGACCACACGATGCGTACTCTCGCATCCGGAAATCAATATAAGAGTAGGGAGCTTTATAACCTTCAAAGCAACAACTACCTAGATCCATTACCACCAATCGCAGGTTACCAACAAAACTTAGATCAGTACCAAGAAGCAAAAGATCATTCGAACATTGAGGACAACACAAATTTTCGCGACTTAGCCTCAAACAACAGACAGGATACCTAGATATAAATAAGCATGGTAGCGAGTTAGGCTACATTAATATCTCTTCCCCATTCGGACGACCTCTTAAATTCCTAATTGACACAGGAGCCTCCTCATCATTTATAAATCCAAAATTTATAAATCCTTCAGATCAAACAACATGTAAACCAATTACCATAACAACGATCCTCAACAAATATGAACTAAACAAAGAGGTTAGACTTCCAAAATTCGTTGAGTTTAACGAACCAGGTGAACTAAGATTTCTTTTATTTAATTTTCATAATTATTTCGATGGATTGATAGGCATTGACATCCTTTCACAATTAGAATCCAAAATAGATTTGGAAAAAAATAAAGTTGTAACAAAGAACTCAATAATTCCTTTAGAATTTAAACCGAATTTCTCATCAGGGAAGCATATTATTCCTGATAATTCCAAACTTATAAAAAAAATTCCAGTAGACGTGAGGGACGGAGATATCTACATAGAAAAAACTTTTATCACTGCTTCACTTTATATACCTGAAGGTATATACCAAGCAAAAGACTGGCACAGCCTACTTGAAATTATTAACATTTCGGACGAACAACAGATATTATACATAGAGCAACCATTAAAAGTTACTAAATACAACTGTCATGAGTTCATAGAAGCCTTTAACTTCGAATCAATTCAAACAGGAAACTGTGAATACGACATTTTAGAAACACTTAGAACAGAGCATTTAAACAGTGAAGAAAAATTACACCTATTAAAACTCTGCCAAAATTATAAGGATATCTTTTTTAAGGAAAATACTAAATTGACTTTCACCAATCAAGTCAAGCATAAAATAACTACAACGGACGATATCCCTATGCATACCAAATCCTATAGATACCCTCAAGTACACAAATCTGAAGTAAAAAAACAAATAGAAGATATGTTAGAACAAGGAATAATACGCCCAAGTTATTCTCCCTGGAGTTCCCCTGTATGGATAGTTCCAAAAAAACTCGATGCCAGCGGTAAACAAAAATGGCGGCTGGTAATAGATTACAGGAAACTTAATGAGAAAACCATATCCGATAGGTATCCCCTCCCCAATATAAGTGAAATTCTAGACAAATTAGGTAAATGTATGTACTTTACCACACTTGACTTGGCAAGTGGATTTCACCAAATTGAGATGCATGATAAAGACATACAAAAAACTGCATTCACAGTAGAAGGCGGACATTTTGAGTATCTTAGAATGCCTTTTGGACTCAAAAACGCACCATCCACCTTCCAAAGAGTCGTGGATAACGTTTTAGGTGAACTAGTAGGTAAAATATGCCTAGTCTATCTAGACGATATTATTATCTATTCCACATCTCTACAAGAACACATACAAAACATCCAGTCAGTTTTCGATAAACTTCGATCATCCAACCTTAAAATTCAAACGGATAAATCCGAATTTCTTAAAAAAGAAACAAAGTTTCTCGGGCATATTATATCAACAGAGGGAATACGACCCAATCCGACAAAAATTGATGTTATAAAAAATTTTCCAATCCCCCGAACTCAGAAGCAAATTAAAAGCTTCATTGGCCTCGTCGGGTATTACCGAAAATTCATTCAGGATTTTTCCAAATTAACCAAACCCCTAACGGAATGCCTCAAGAAGGGTAAAAACATAGACTTTAATGAGAAATACATGAACGCTTTTGAAACATGTAAGTCTATCTTAACTAACGACCCCATTCTACAGTATCCTGATTTTGCAAAACCCTTTATACTAACCACGGACGCAAGCAACTTTGCGTTGGGAGCTATACTATCCCAAGGTCGCATAGGAAACGATAAACCTATATGCTACGCTAGTCGAACCCTCTCAGAATCCGAATGCAATTATTCAACAATAGAAAAAGAACTATTGGCGATAGTATGGGCGACAAAATATTTCCGCCCTTACCTATTTGGACGTAAATTCTTTATTGTGACTGATCATAGACCACTCACGTGGATAATGAGTTTAAAAGAGCCTAATTCAAAACTGGTCAGGTGGCGCCTCAAACTGGAAGAATTCGACTATGAGATAGTATACAAGAAAGGAAAATTAAATACAAATGCTGATGCCCTAAGTCGAATAAAAATAGATATACCTAAATTATCAGAAATAAACGTAAATGATGCTGTTTCAAATAAAGGTACATCTGGTACCACAGTGCATTCAGCAGACGAAAATTTAAATGACGGCATATATATCTCTGAGAAACCCCTAAACGACTTTAACCTACAGCTCATATTCGAAAAATCATCAGAAACTCCAGAAATGTCAGTTATTATGCCATTTAAAAACAAGCAACGTAGGATATTCAGGAAACCTTTATACACAGAAGAAATAATAACAGATATTTTTAAAAAATTCCTCAATCCAAATAAGTTGTCCGCTATATTTGCTGACGATGACACTTTTCGCATTATTCAGTCCGTTTATTCAAAATATTTTTCAAATAATAAAATGTTTCGTTTAATACAATGTAAAGAAATACTTAACGACATAACAGACACTGACAAACAAGAGGAACTAATAAAGAATTACCATGAAAATAATAACCACCGCGGAATTAACGAAATGCTTCTCCATCTTAAAAGACAATTTTATTTCCCTTTTATGAAAAACAAAATAACACAGACTGTTAACAACTGCGACAAATGCCAAACCCTTAAATATGACAGAAATCCCCCAAAACCCTTGTTTGAAAAACCGGAAACCCCCTTAAAACCTTTAGACATCTTACATATAGACATCTACAGCATAAACCACAAACAAATGCTAACAGTTATTGACAAATTCTCAAAATTTGCAGCAGCATACACACTCCCATCAAGACATTCTATATGTATACTAAAATCTCTAAAACAATTCATTAACCTTTACGGTATTCCAAGGAAAATAGTTGCTGACCAAGGCTCGGAGTTCACAGCCAATATCTTCAAAGAATTTTGTAGGCAATTCCAAATTCACTTACATATTACCTCATTTCAACAGAGCACGAGCAACGCTCCTGTAGAAAGACTACATTCCACCCTAACGGAAATATACAGAATTGTATTAACTACCAGAAAAGAGAATCACCTTAGCGAAGACCATGACGACATACTTACAGAAACGTTAATCACCTACAACAACTCAATTCACAGTACTACGAAATTGACCCCATATGAACTATTTTTCGGTAGAACCTTCAAATTTAATAATACTGTCACTTTCAACAACGAACATGAATACATTACAAAACTTAACGAATTCCAAAACATTTTATACCCACAAATCAAAGAAAAAATGGAAAATGCAACTAGCAATAGAATAAACAAACTGAACGAAACCCGCTCAGACCCCGAAAATTTAGAAAATCAAACCATTTATCGAAAAGAAGCAAAACGTAATAAAATTACACCCAGATTTTCAAAACACAAAGTGAAGAAAAACAATAGAGTAACTATAATTACAGATCATAACAACAAATTTCACAAGTCAAAATTAAAAAAGATACACAAACCACGAAAAACTAACAACTAAAATAATCCCTTTATCCTTAGGCTACCACACATATTTCCGCAACAAATTGACATCCGAGACATAAACGCCCGACAGAAAATAGTGAAATTTGAGCTTGGACCTGCAAGAATAATTACTAACTATAATAATCTTATACACATCATTAACCTTGAAGAATACATAAACAACACAAACAAAATACACACTACCATAAACACCTTCAATAAACTTCACGGGACCACTACACTTACAACAGTAACCAAACTAAAACTCAATGAACTCGAAAACAAAATACACACACTATCACCACTCAACAGATCTAAACGTGGTCTTATTAATGGGTTAGGCACTGCAATTAAATTTATAACAGGTAATATGGATACTAACGATGCAATCTCCATTAACAAACAAATTGAAACCATCCAATCAAACACACACCAAATTGAAAGCACTCTAGAATATCAGCATAAATTTAACACAGCTTTGCAAAATAGACTACTCAATGTTACTAATCACATTAACACAGAACAGGATAAAATTGAGCTATACCTTAACAAACTAATGAATAGTATATCAAAAGAGGATAATAGATTTTTAGAGCTCCAATATATTAACCAAATTAATTACAACATAGATCTTTTAAATAACCACTTAGCCAATATCGCTGAATCAATTATATTAGCAAAACTAAAAATAATACCGAAATTTATACTAAGTACTGAAGAAATAGATGAAATATATGAACAAATGAAAAATCAATCATTAAAAATCATATCAAAGGAACAAATATATGAACTGCTTCAATTACAAGCTTACTACAACAATTCAAATATTATTTTCAATATTCAAATACCAAATCTATCGAAAGAAACATATAAACTTTACCATATTGTTCCCCTACCCATAAATGAAACCAAACAAATTAAAATAAAACCATATATAACATATAATAAAAACAACATTCAGTTTTTTGACACAAATTGCCCAAAGATAGAAGGTCAGTACTACTGCAAGTCGTCGCAATACTCCCAACACACCACGAACTCAACATGTATCGCCCCACTAATAAACAACAGAGACGCAATATGTGACCTGGAAGATAACGGCGAGATAAGCTCCATCACCCAACCAGAGCCGAACTACATCCTATTCATCAACGTTAACAAAACCGTGATCAAATCAAGCTGCAATGAAGAGCCATACGATATAAACGGCACAGCTCTTCTACACTATATTAACTGCACAATTTACGTTAACGATGAAGTCTTCAAAGACACCCCTCTACAGTACAAGGAAGAAATTTTCTTACCACCAGCTAATTATGCGAAAATAACACCGAGGGTCATAAAAGAAAAATTAAGCCTGAAAAAATTACGGAAATACCAGATAGAGAACTACGAGGCATCATCAAAGAAGAACAAAGGGATTTTAATAGTAATATTCACCTTTGGGATTGCTGTCATCCTCATCATCGCATATACCACCAAGAAAACGAAGGTAAAATATTTACCGAACCATCTTTTCAACGCTCCTGCCCCAAAGACATCTTTGTGGCCTTCGCTTTACTTTATGGGGGGAGGAGTTACGGCCGCTACCGCAACCTCAACAACAACACCAACTCGACAACCACCAGAAAAGCCACCAAGGGCAAGAACCCAGCAGTCATCAACACCGGAAATGCGGACGTAGCAGTAATTGTTTAAAATTAAGAAATTTAATACTTATTGCAATAATATAGCTTATTAATCAATTATTGCAATAAGATAGCTTATTAATCATTTATTGTAATAATATAGCTTATTAATCATTTACTGTAACAACATTTCTGTAGAATTTAGGTTATATGTAATAAATTGCGTATTAAGCAAATTTAACATTGTAATACTTATCAATAAGCATAAAATGTATAAATAGTAGTTAAGAACCAATTAATAAACACTTGTCATATTGCTGTTGAAGAATTAACTCGTTGTTTTTTTTAACACTATCGTGGGGTGATAACATAAATCGCGCGAGTTGTGGCCAACTGTCATCGTGGATTTGTTGAACAGCGTTTGGCATTTCATCATGGAAAGACTCACACCGCAACAACGTTTACAAATTGTTCAACTGTATTATGAAAATCAGCGTTCTGTGACAAATGTTTTTCGTGCGCTTAGACCGCATTATGGTCAACATAATCGGCCTGCCTTAAACACTATTCGACATATAGTACCATCAACAAATTTGCATCCGAATATTCATTGGTGGATAATTCTCGACCGAATAGACCACGTCCAGCAAGAAGCATTGAGAATATAGCGGCAGTAGCAGAGTGTACGTGAAAACCGCGATGAATCGATTCGGCACCGTTCTCAGCAACTTGGACTGTCGTATGGAACAACTTGGTCAATTTTACGGAAGGATCTTCATTTAAAAGCATACAAAATACAGCTCGTACAAGAACTAAAGCCAAATGACCTTCCTGCACGTCACCGTTTTGCTGATTGAGCTCTTGAAAAGATTGAAGAAGATCCGCTGTTTTCGAGCAAAATTTTGTTCAGCGATGAGGCGCATTTCTGGCTCAATGGTTACATCAATAAGCAAAATTGCCGTATTTGAGATGAAGAGCAACCAGAACAGGTTCAAGAGCTACCTTTACACCCAGAGAAAACAACGGTCTGGTGTGGTTTATGGGCTGGTGGAATCATCGGTCCATATTTTTTCAAAAATGATGATGGCCGCAACGTAACTGTGAATGGTGCTCGCTACCGTACCATGATATCGGACTTTTTGCTACCTGAAATTGAATCTAATGATCTCTACGACATTTGGTTTCAACAAGACGGAGCCACTTGCCATACAGCTCGTGAAACAATGACTTTATTGAGAAGTCATTTCGGAGAGCAGCTGATTTCACGTTTAGGACCTGTGAGTTGGCCACCAAGATCTTGTGATATCACACCTTTGGACTTTTTTCTTTGGGGATTCGTGAAGTCCAAGGTCTATGCTGATAAACCAGCTACGATTGAAGCTCTGGAAGCCAACATTACGCGTGTTATTCACGACATACCAGTCGAAATGCTCGAACGAGTGATTGAAAATTGGACCTTCAGAATGGAGCACCTTAAGCGTAGTTGCGGCCAACATTTGAATGAAGTCATATTCAAAAAGTAAATGTCAAAGAATGTCCTTTCAAATGATTAATAAAGGTTTTGAACATAATTTACATTTTTGTTTTTTTTTTAACTATTGAAAAAAGCACCTCATGATTGATCACCCATTACAACGAAAGAGATGTACGAATCGTTCATTAATTTAAACGGGAACTGAATATTTGGGCGATCATTAGCTTGTGCTTGAAGTCAGAGCTCGGAACCTACATAAATATTCGGCTGATTATTAGCTAGCGCATACAGTCGGAATTCGGAAACATTTGCAGTTGCTGCAGTAATGATCTCATCACCCGTTTAACCAGCAAAATCACACAATCACATTTTTCGGAAGTGAAACACAATACCAAATATATGACTCAAGCAACCAACCCGTCGTGCATTGACTCTAACTGGAATCATCAATGATTTCGAGGTCAACACTCATAAAATGTCAACATTTAAACGCAACTTGCAGCACCACCGAATTCCCAAGAGAACGTCAAAGTTACGAGTACCTTGTTAATGTGTTGAACCACAGATGTCAGCATGTGTTGTTACGAAAATTAAAGCGACCAAGCCATGTTGCCACATCAGAGCGCACATTATTTAACTAACTAACCGGCAGTCAGCCGTCAAATCCCATTGGGCAGCATCTCATGGCAGCGAGAGTTGACGCGGCAACTTGCACGCAGGTAAGTGTCATGCAGCACATGTTGCACGCATGCAACACCACAACAGATACGCAGCTGCAACTACTGATTTAGTTGATGTTGCTGCTGGTTCTGCTGCTGTTGTTGATGTGCATATTATTACGATAAAAATCTGTGAAAAAATATCTCTTCATAAGCTGAAACCATTTTCCCTGTTCTAAAGATTAAAAAACGACCACATAGACATTAACACATAAGCATATTTACGATGGTTGCAACGAAACATGTTATTAAATCCGCAGCCGTCAGTTGTAGTAGTTGCTTGCGATATGCGCGTAGTTGCGGCTGCGCGTGTGTCACAGCGTGTAATGTCTAGAATTACTGCAACAGCACGCATGGAGAAACAAATGCATATTTGAAAAGTAACAGCAGCAACAACAATACTAGTTATGCTTAGGTTATATGTAAGTTATTTGAGCACCCGGCGGCCAGTCGCTGTTGGCTTTCAATTGGCCAATGCGTTCGCGATGCTACGCATTACGAATTCCGCGAAAGCCACCGCTGTTGAAATTATTTTTCACTAATAATTACAGGCTTGCGATGCTACATGCCTAGAAATATTTAAGGCGGTAAGTCCCGTGCCACTTCATTCCAATAAACTATTTTTTTAGTATATTTTGCTTAAAGATATTAAAATTCATTTAGAATTTACGACTGCAAGGACGTCCACTGCGATACACACGCATTTGATTTGAGTCTGACAGCTGATAAGGCGAGGCAATCTTTAGTCTGCATAATTTTGATGCCTCAGCTTGGGGCGTTTACGTTATTAACAAGCTTCCTGGCAGGTAGGTGGAGGTGTCTGCTATGCTTGAGCTGGGAAGGAAATGTTTAGAGGAGACTCCCAACACTGCACAGCGGTAACTAAAAAACATACACATTTTGTACGCATGCATGGAAGTATTACTTTTACGTAATATTATTGTATATTCAAATTACCAAGGTTTGGAAAATAATGCTTTCTCAGACTGGCTTAGTCACATAATAGTTATAAAACCCGGGTTATACTGGTTTACATATTTTGATTTTTTTTCTCGCTGATTTCGAGGCTGGAGTGATTTTTTTATGGCCAATATTTTTCACATATTTTCCATTAACCGTTTTTCAACCAGAAAAGCGATTTCACATAATCACGAACCAGTTGAACAATAAAAAAATGTATTTAGTATATTGGCTGTATCAAATATTTTACTAAACTTAAGAAAAAAAGGCTACTACTTTATTATATAATATTACCAGTGTATTCTTATTACTGTTACTATTATATGACTTCCATAATAAGTGAAAACTGAAGAGTGCACAACATTGTTGATCAATTAACCGATTACGCGATAAGCGCGCCAGTCGTTTTTTACTCGTGCTAACCGGCGCCAGTTGGTCACCCCAAGTGAAGCTAAGCCTCCTTCTCCACCTGATCTTTCCAACGCAGAGGAGGCATTCCTATTCCTCTGCTACCACCAGCTGGTACCGGATCGAATATTTTCAGAGGCGTAGCGTTTGTATCCATTCGTGTATCCATTCCATGCGACATACGTTAGAACGGGCATGATTAGAACCTTATAGAGTGTTAGTTTTGTTCATTGAGAGAGGACTTTACTACTCAGTTGCCTACTTTGTCCAAAGTAGCACTTGCGAAAGAGATTCTACGTTGGATTTCGAGGCTGATATTGTTATCGGTGTTAATGCAGGTTCCTAAATAAACGAAGTCTTTTACAACCCCAAAATCATAACTGTCAACAGTGACGTGTCAATATCATCGGCATACGCCAACAATTGTACGCTCTTATAAAAACTTGTTAACGATTAAGTTCTGCTCACTTAAGTTCTCACACGACGGCAAGCCACCCTGTCTGAAACCTCGTTTGGTATCAAACGGCTCGGAGAGGCCCTTCCCAATTCTGATGGCGCTGCTGGTATTGAGCAACGTAATATTGCATTGTTTTGCGGTGATACACCAATTTCAGACATTGCGGCATATACATAGGTAACTCCTTTCCGTACTGTCGAATGCAGCGTTGAAGTCGAAGAAAAGATGGTGTGTGTCGATTTTCCTTCATGGGTCTTTTCCAAAACTTGGAGTATTGTGAACGTCTGGTCGATAGTGGGCTCTCCAGATCTAAAGCCACGCTGATAAGATCCAATCAGTTGGTTGATGGTGGGCTTCAGTATTTCACACAATACGCTCGCTATAGTCAATATTTAGAAGACTAATCCCGCGATAATTGGCACAGATTACAGGATCACCCTTCTTATCGATAGGGCAGAGCACACTTATACTCCAATATTTTGCATAGAAGCTGATGCATGCACCTTACCTGCTCCTCGCCGCCATGTTTGAGTACCTCAGCCGGCAGCCCGTCGACTCCCGCGGTTTTGTGGTTCTTTAGCCGCGTTATCGCTATTCTCATCTCGCCATGGTCGGGTAGCGGAACGACAATTCCGTCGCCAACGTTTGGAGTATCGGAATCTTCTTTAGTATGCTCTGAATGTCAGTCATCAGATCGCCATCTTTGTTCTTACAAGAAAACGTTCTGGTCTTGAAACCTCCTGTAAGCCGTCGAATTTTCTTTCCGACTTCTTCTTCGGCAGCGGTATATAAAAAACGATTGCTCGTGCATTCCGTACTCTCTGAGAGCAGGAGTGAGAGTCGAGTGGCGAATCTTCCGGTTATCTGTTGTGATTGCAACTTTCCGATGTCGAACATTCTTTGCGTAGGTAGATGTACATTTTTTGCTGCACAGAGGCGTGTGTGTAGTTTGGCTGCAACAAGGTAATATCCGATTCGATGTTGGGTCCTCGCATCGTGCATACATTTAAAACACTAGAAACGTGTCTTCCATCTATCACATCATGATCAATCAAGTTTCGCGTTTTTCGATCAGGGGACAGCCACGTAGCTTGGTGTATCTTTTTATGTTGGAATCTGGTGCTGCAGACTATCCTGTTTCGGGCCCCGGCGAAATCGATCAGTCGCTGCTCGTTACCAAATGTTTCGTTAAGCAAGCTGAATTTTCCGTTCGGGTTCCAAACCCAGCGCACAACCAGTTATCCTGGGATGCTTCGCCTTCTCACGTTAACTCGCTCTCGAACGGGTGTTCGGAAGCTACCCAGAGGATACTTGGGCTAATCGCGAAAGTTGTGAGCTGCTTGGACCATATGTAGAAGAATCGTCCTGTAACTTTCCCCACTTGCGTGGAAATAAATATAATTATACAAAATTATACTATTCACATGTGAAGCTTAACAAACTTGGCTACAAAGAAGTACATAATAAAAAGCATTTGTTTGAAGAGAATGCTCTCCGCTTTATCGTTTGTTGCACACAGAAGAGAGACTCAATTATGGGCGCTAGTCTGATCTTATCGCATTTTATCGGATTCAAATCTAAACACAAGCAGATCCAGCTCACTGCCTACATATCTCCCAAATCAGCTCCGTCATCACCTGACATTTGACATTTGTGGCGCTCTGCTTGTATTCCTGTGTTCCACAGTTGACTTACCCGCCGTATCTGGCCGTGTTGTCAACTCGCGCAATGCATGTAAAGTGCATGTTGCAGCTGCCACTCTGCCACTCGCTGTGTCACATCAGCACTAATGTCGCGCATGTACCGAACGGTGGCAACATGCCAATGCCAGGAGCACTATGTCCGCAACCCCTTATAATATTATACAAGTGCACATATGTATGTAATTTACATGCACATACATATATTTAAAAACTTGCATACATACAAAACTACATATTTAGGTGTGTAGAAGCCGTTGGTTGTTAGTTAGCCTGCTGCCAATTTCTAATTGCCAATTTCCAATTGATACCCAGAGACTTTTCGACTACACTGGTCGGTCGACGGACATTTCCCCTGTCAAATGTCATGTTGCCTTGCACGGACGGTGTCATGAAATGTCACTGCGCGGGCACATTCCTTACGTTCCGCCCATACTACATATAGATGTGCGTACATCCAAGTTTCGTGAATGGATTAACATGTTGCAGTGATCTACCAAATGCCTTGCGGCCAGCAACTAGCGCGGAATCAGTAGCAACCAGGTTAGTTTGTCAATAGGCGCGGCGGCCTAACAGAACTGTTGTTGCAACTGTGACTGGCATGTTTGTAGCAAACTTGTGGCTACCGTGCACGCTGCCGACCAGCGGATGAAGAAACGCTTCTTCTTCTTGTTCTAACTGCACCACCACTGTTAGCCGCCATTTCACTAAACATTTTGGAGTAGTTTTGTTTTTCTTTTTTTGGCAACAGATGTTTTTTTTTATTTGTTTTTATCATGTACTTAGTACAAGTTGAATTGCAAACTGGAAACCAAACTTAATTACAAGCTCATTGGACCGACTACTGGCGCTGCCAACTGCTATTGCTAGCTGCCAGTTTTCGAATGCTGTCTGCCTTTTTCTTTCGCTCATTGCATACACTGCAGGACACCCGTTTTTTCGCTTTTCAACATCACATCTAAGTTACTTGCTGTTCGTAGTCCCAATGGAGCGCAGCTGGAGCTTTCCATTCGGTGTAGTAGTTTGCTCGCCTCCAGCGACTTCACTTAATTACGTTTCCTAATTAATTGCTCTAGAAGAGTTGTGCAATAAAATACTGATTTAATACAACAATAAAATTTTATTTATTAATTATATTACTCCGGTTTTTTTACAATTGCTATAGTTATTACTGAAAGCGCGAATTTCCAAGCGACTGCAACCTTAACACACTTTCAAAACACTGATAACTTCGTTTTGCCTTTGTATGACAACAGTAATTTCGTATTTGCGGTGCGAAATAGCATTTCTATCCCTTTTCAGCAAAAAATTTAACCAGTTGTGGCAACAGGCAATGTAAAAAAATTAAAAATGGGTATCACTTAAATTTTTTTTTTTTTTAGTATCAAAATATCAGCTTAGAAAAAAACATTATAACGATATGATCAGGTTATACAGTAACAATTTATCAAAAAACGCATCATTGTTTTTTAGTCTTGGCTAATCTGGGCAATCATCGGCTTCCAGCAGCAAAAGGATAAAGGAAAGACAAAATGTCTGTTATGGGCAATGAGGGCAACTCGATTTTCAATGAAAGAAGCGATCAGAGGTTGTCTCTAGGTTGAAGAAAGTTTAGAAGTTTTTTTAAATAAATTGAATTTCAGCTTTTGTGCTTTGAAAGGTATCTCAATTTGTATAGGGTGGGCCATGTAAAATTTGCTTTTTGAAGCGGCTATAAAAACAAAACTAATCAATATTTTTTCAAACTTTTTTTTTTTTGAAGATTGAACATTGTCATTTATGAATGAAAAATAATATCGTTCAAATGATTGCCACGACTGACTTTACAGTAGTCCATTCGATCAACCCAATTTTTAAGCACATTTTCGATTGTTTGGGCTCCAATTTCATGAATGGCAACTTCGATTTCGTGTTTTAAAGCATCAATCGTCTCTGGATGGTTCGCATAGCATTTGTCCTTAACGGCTCCCCACAAAAAATAGTCCAACGGGCTTAAATCACAGCTCCGAGGCGGCCAATTGACATCGGAACTTCGGCTCATTATTCGGTTTTCAAAAACGGTAGCCAAAAGTTCGAGTGTAATTTTGGCAGTGTGACAAGTTGCACCGTCCTGTTGAAACTAAATGTCGTCCATGTCATCCTCTTCAATTTTTGGAAACAAAAACTCGTTGAGCATATCACGGCAACGCTCGCCATTTACTGTAACCGCAGAAGAAGAAGAAGACTCACGACTTTGGAAATAGGTTTTCAATATTTCCCAATTTTGTTCAAACGTATAGTGTCCCATTTCGTAAATGTCAAACCTTTTTAGTAAATTATGAGCACATTTGACATGTCATTTGTGTTACTATTCTCAAAAAATAGGTGGTTCAAAAAGCAAACACTATATGGCCCACCCTGTATATAGGATGCAGAAAATCTATGTCTATCGATAAATAAGCTAAAAAAATAAAGTATTTCGACAAAATAAAAATGTACAACTTTTGAACTTAAAGTGCTATATAAAAAGGCAACACTGTTGCAATGACATCTTCATTAATTTATTTAATTTAGTATTTACCATTCAAAGACTTCTGCAAACTTTGGAATAATTGGCAATATGATTGTGTAAGATCGTGCCCACATCAGTGAATGCGACGCCAAAAATTTGCTACCAGCTTCAAAATATATGTTGTTATCTTTAGGTGTTTGCATAAAAATTTATTTCAATGGGCCAATTCTAGTACAGTTACCAGTAAGCGCACATGCGCTTGTTTTATTGCACTTAAACGATTCCATCTCATCCTTCAGACAGTTGACAGCAGACTAGAAGCAATACTCGGTCTCACCGCGTGGACACATACGGTACGTACGTCCAGAAAGAACACCCACAAAGTTCGAGAGTTTTGACTTTGTTAGCCTCAGAAGTTTATTCGAGCTCCTGCCATCTACCCATGGTTAGAAAGATCTTGCGTCTTTAAATGTTCATGCACTAACCTAACACTATCTAAGTTGACGCGATGTCCACATTTCCAGGAACAGATCACAGATTTTCAAAGGAGCCTCAACCTTTCGTTTTGCGAAGAAACCACCTAGAGGGTCCTTGTAGGGCTAGCTCATCCGCCCAGCAGTTTCCCACAATGTTTTTGTAACCAGGCACACATATTAGACTAATATCGAAGTATTCGGATGTGATCGTAACGAAAGTCTGGGATTTCCCGACTGATTTCGAGCGCACCGTGAATGAGCCCACGACTCTAATTGTCGGTCGGCTTTACCCACTTGATAGTAGTTACGCAAGATAGGAACCAATTAACTCCTCGCAAAATACTCTCCCACCAGCCTTTCTGTCCAACTTCCAACCTTCCGCTAAAAAGTTTACCAGGCCCTCAAAGGCAAATATCGATTTTAAACTAACTTCCCGAAGAACAAAACAACTTTTGGGTAAATCCTGGGGTCTGAACCCTAAAATGACCTTCTGGATCTACACCCAAATGATAAGACCTTTTGTACTATATGGGGCTTTGGTATGGTGGGTTAAAACAAATCAAACTACTGCTATATCGAAACTGTGTAAACTACAAAGGATGGCGTGCCTAAGCATAACAGAGGCCATGAGAACTACCCCAACTGCTGGAATGGCATCGCTTTTAAATTTACCACCGCTGCATTTAGCAATACAAGAGGAAGCTACTATGCAAGCCCTCTCTTTTCATATGAAAGAAAAATTTAAACCAGGAGATCTTACTGGATACCTCAATATCTTGAGCAGGGTTCAACATGCAGTATGTATAACCCAGGCGAATGACCGCACGGAACCCGTACTCAAATTTATAAAGAAATACGTGATTATCTTCCCATCTATTGAAGAGTGGAACACTAACCCAACATGAAATGGATAAATGACGACTCACAAAAATGGTACACAGATGATTCCAAAATGCTCCAAGGAGCACTAAGTATAGACACCACAATTTTCCATGCGGAGCTCTTCGCCATAATGGAACAATGGGAATCATAACCAAAAAAGGGTTCGAGAAAGTAAAAATTGAAATACTATCGGACAGCCAATCGGTTCTCAAAGCCTTGAATAGCTTCACATTCAAGTCAAAAGTCCTAATAGAGTGTAACAATGCACTCAACAAACTGGCCACTCATAATCAGATCTCACTGCCTTGGGTACCAATACATGAGGGACACGAAGGAGACGAGAAAGCAGAGTTTTATGCCAAAAAAGTGGCAGAAGGGCTATTTATTGGGCCAACCCCACATTTTCGACAAAAATAATATAAAACAGGAAACCAAAAAATGGAACCAAACTCAGGTAACACTGGAACGGCCAAAGCGGCCTTAATCACTCCAAAAAGTTTTTGAACTTCAATGCAAACAGAGCAAAATCTGCTGAACCCAAGATAAAAAGGGCCTCCGATTACTCTGTGGAGCACTTACAGGTCACTGTGCCTGTAATAAACACTTCAACACAATAGGATTATCTAGTACAAGATTATGCAGGTTCTGCTGTGATGAAGAGGAGTCTATGGAACACTTAATCACCAACTGTGAGGCATTAGGAAGGAAGACCTACAATTGCTCCCTCCTAAGGAGCTGGTTCGATTCCTCGGTATACTAAATAAATATACTTAAGTAATTAGAGGCGCACAATAGATGTATATACTTATATATATACTTATACTTACTACTTACAAATTTATATATATACTTATATTATACTTATAATTATATATATGTACATATACCATATATAATTGGCGCTTACACCTTTTTTGGGTGTTTGGCCGAGCTCCTCCTTCTATTTGTGGTGTGCGTCTTGATGTTGTTCCACAAATGGAGTGACCTTCAGTTTTAAGCCGATTCCGAACGGCAGATATTTTTATGAGGAGCTTTTTCATGGCAGAAATACACTCGGAGGTTTGCCATTGCATGCCGAGGGGCGACCGCTACACAGTGCGGCCGATTCCCGAAAAGCTGGCCAAAACTCAAAAAATTAAGTAATTGATTCAAAATTTCTTACTCGGGGGTTTTCGGGGTCGCTGATTACGAATTTGATCTTAAAATTTTGAAAATCCACCCCCTTCCACACCTATTGGCCACCCCCTCACCCGGTCTTGGGTGTGCGGTTGAGAGCATGGTGAAATAACGTAAGAGGTGAGCTCTTCCGAGTTAAAAACACACACACACACACGAATTTGTATAGAAACCTACGTTACTTATACAAGCAGATCCCCCTTTGAAAGTATAGGCTTTCACTGTTTTCTCTCATTCTCTCTTCGTATTTATTTCTTGTGCACTAAAAATAGCATAAAAGCCAAGGTAGCAAGTGGTAGCAGCTGAATCTTGTTTTATTCAGTAACCATTACTTTTTTGAGTAACCTTTAATAGGTTTCAAAGCAGCATATGACGGCATTGTATTACTATACAGTTTGAAAACTCAAATTTTATAAAAAAAATTGCAAAAAATGTATCTACGTATTGCTGCAGCTAAAAATTTTGTGTCGAGGTATTGATATGTACTAAAGATTTCTCGTATTTTACTAACCTTCCGAAGATGATTCCATTTGGTTTTGTTCAATTTACTCCATTACAAAATCTTTCAAATGCGTACAACTTTCACTATTCATCGACAGTAATACGATGCTCAAACGAAGGCCACGTTGCGACTGAAAATACAGAGGATACTTAGGGTACAGGACGTTGCTATGAACGGTTTTCACTACTCAAGGCATTACTGTAGCCAACCCAAAGACAAAAAAACTCTATCTAGAAACATTTTTTTTCGACTTTTGGCCAGCTTTTTGGGAATCGGCCGCACTGTGCAACACAGTGCCGAATGTAATCGCAAAGCGAATGTAATCCGAATATCTTTCTAGGGGCTTTGACGACGAAGATTAGGCACGTTCTGTAAAACAATTTGCAAAAGCGGACACAGTAAACAGTGTGTCTATACTCGTACATATTTGTATCGGAATATAAACTATCAACATGTAAAAACTAATCACCTTTCAGTGGAGTAAAGTAGCAAAAGTTAGACTAAAGAAGGCTTGAAAATATAAGTTTTGCCGAAAAATCCTCTTTTCAGATACGGCTTACTTTCTTCTTGGCCGCTACGTTAACAAACAAAAGTTTCATATTTGGGTATCAAAAAATCCATGCCTACCTGATCCTGGAGAAGGTGATGCGTCCGCAATGAGTGTCTGTTTGGTACGGATTTTGAACTATTTTATTGAAAATCAAAATTAAGCCGTGTTAACCGACTTTTACAACCATTTTTACATTCGATTTTGAGTGTACTATCTACGAAAATCGATTAATCAGCCAGGACAGTGATCTCAATTGGTCATCGCCTAAAAGCTGCACTTTGACTCCATTAAGCTATTTTTACTAATCGTCCATAAACGGGTTAACAGAATGGCCTATTGCAAAGATTTGAGTGACGATCTTTAAAACAACCTGGTCACAAAGGCATTATGGGGAACGAAATAGTAGATGAGATAGCAAAAAGTGGTGTGAGACTACCATCTGAACAAGAGAACGACATACCAAAACCGCTAAACACAATATACAACGAAATGGACGACCACATGAAAAGGCAAGTGGAAGCTAGGTGGACTAACTTGACCACATGCAAAACAGCAAAAGTCATGTGTAGAACTAACGACAAAAAACTGACTCCATTCGTACTTACGCTCTCGCGAAAGGAATGCAGAACTATCATGGGTATGCTAACAGGCCACAATCTATTGGCTGCATATGCGTACAAGATAGGGATTGCTAACATGGACAAATGCAGAAAATGCAGAAAGGATGTTGAGGAGACTTTAGAGCACCTTCTGTGCGCTTGCCCGGCATTATTAAAAACGCAACTAAAATGCCTGGGAGCCCCACTGTTTGAGTGTCTGGAAGACGTCTCAAAAGCGGAGCTCCCAGCCCTACTTAGATTCGCCAAAAGCGCTGACATCCCACATGATGTCTACTTCAGGTATTCATAGAGGTCGATTTCCATCTGGTATCGCTAGGGACCAAAAGATCTATGCGCGGCTTATTGCCAACCAGGCTAACCTAACCTAACCTTTAAAACAAATTGTGTTCTTCGTTTACTGTTTCCAATAAAAAAATCCAAAAAATGCATTGAAAAATATGCATGCGTCTTTTTTTTAAGCTGAATTAAATTCCAAACGCTAGGTGGATCATCAGCTTGGGTAATTGTTATTTAATACTAAACCCGGCGTTTGCTCTCCTCCCGACCAACCGGCTCGAGGAGCGCAGTGCGCGTGGTGTTTGGACCGTTTTTGTTTTCGCACCTGGCAAAGAAAGGCAGTACTTGGTTGAGCGCCGAGTGGGAGCATTAAGGTTAACTTTCAAGAAAATGGGCCACAAATTGACCCTGTGAGCAGTTCTACTATACTCATAAGTATCATAACCAATGTGTTGTAAATGTTTTTCTACGATCAGCAAGAGTGACTATTGTATGGGAGACGACCATATAGTAAGTGCCATAGAAAATCTCTCAAAGCAAAAAGGGAAAATGTTTTTTAAAATCATTCAAGCTTATCTAAATGTAAAATTGGTAATGCGGGTACCACACCATTGAACCATATTTTAGTCTCGTAGAAAGCGCTTTAGGGACATTTGGATCATTGAATTCTTTTGACCATTCCTTTATAAATTCAAGAATACCCCTGGCTTTATTCTTATGAAAACTCAAATTATTATTGGTGTCCATTGTAACACCTAAATCACTGTTTAAATTCAAAGAAGGGCAGGAGGTACTTAAAGAATATTTTCTGGGCATTATGCGACGTTTGAAAAAGACAATTTTTCGAAAAAGGTCAGGGTTGTATAAAACAAAACTCATGGATTTCGAACAACGATAATACACCGTCTCACAAAGCAACGCTTGTCTGACCAGGAACTTAAGGGGGGGGGGGGGGGTTGGCGGTAGGGTCACAAAATCGAAATTTTTTTTCTTCACTCATCTTATAGTAAATCATTTCAAGAATGTTGTGTCAAAATTTTAAGTGGATCGGAGCAGAACTCTCAAAGTTATAGCCTTTGTAGGCACTCTACCTCGAATGCGGAGCATCGATAATTTTTCAGATTCATTTTTTAAACGCGTTTTTCCCGAAACGACTTCTTAAAAGTCGGTGCCAATCACAACTCCGAAACTATTCCACCGATTCTTTTTAAATTTGGCACACGTTTTCTAAATCAAAAATACCTCCCCCCCCCCCCCCACTGTTTTTTTTATTTTTTTTTTTAAGGTTGTTTTCCACTTACAAATATGGCGAAATTTTTCGCCAAAAATGCTCGTTTTACGTTTTTTGCCACCAAAACTACAAAGATGAAAAAAAAAAAATTTATTAATGGGGGGGGGGAGCATTACGTCATACTTTAACTGAAAAATTCGACTTTTTTAGTTTCAAATGATTCTACGACGAATGCCGATTGGCACCGCAGAGCACCTCTCGAAAAACATATCTCCAAAAAAACTCTGTCATGGGGTTATTTGTCAATATTTTATTATTAATATTTTTTAAAAACTTATTGAAAAGATGTACAATAACATGCAACTGATTTTATTAAAGTATCTTAAGCCATATTTCTGTAAAAAATTAAAAAAAAAAGTGTTCTTTTTTAGCGCTAAACCCTACCACCCCCTTAAAAAATATTACCGAGTGCCCACAGTTTTCACCTGATACCTTTTTTCTCTTCTTAACTCAAGTTACAACTCCAGGTGGCTCCAATTTCAGTCAGTAGAAGACACAAAAGATAACTTACAGCGAGATCTATAATCAAATCCGGAAGATGCATTTGAAAAATGCTTTGATGATTTTTTTATTCATTCGCCAAGGTGTACTTTTCGGGGACCCACCTTGAAAGCGACACAACAAAATTGAATAAGTACTAAATAGTTAGTATTTTATTGACCAATTCCCGATATAACGAAAATAACAATATAACTATTTTCCATAAAAATAACAATTTTCTATTTCACGGTAAGTGAAATTCCAATAAACCTGAAATATGGTATATATTATAATCTCAGCTAAACCATCTAAACCAGTTAATATATTTCACATTCCCAACCTCAAGACGTATTAAATAACTATTTTCAGTTTTTAAATAAAGAATTCATTATTCAAACTATATTGAAACGCATTAATAATCATAAACTAAGCATATTGACTACCAAGAGTGAACACTACGCACATTTTCGATTTTGGTTTTCGTGGATTGTTACAAGTGATAATTATGCTACAACCAACAATTTCGTATGCAGTAAAAAGCATCAGAATAAATTGGCCACTTAATACGCAAAATAACTCTGCTTTGTGGCATAGCAAACCAGGCCGACTTTTTGCTAATAATTAATACTATTCGCTATTAGCCTCATTAAAAGCTTTCACCACATTTTTTACATCTGCACGTGAATTAAAGAGAATTTTGAATATTAATAGGGTTTAGCCTAGTAAATATATCTACATTTGCGCATATTTAATAACTTACAATTCTTTAGTGGAAGATTAAGAAGGCATTCCATTCGATGATGTGAAAAGTAACAAACAGTTACACTTTAAAGCGAAGATGATACGGACGTTGTCGATTCTCACTCTACTGAGTATTTACGCCTGCGGAACAAGTTCAACCGAAGCAGATAGCTCGGAGGACGATTCCTCATTGGGATTTATTACAGTGGGCGATTATAGCGCACCACAATCAGCCATAACAGTTATTAATCTCACCAATTTCACTACCATCGACCAGTTAACAACCAATAATTCTACTGCAAACCCCAATAAACGAATTGTTGGCGGTCATCGAATATCCATCACGGAAACACCTTGGCAGGTAGCCGTCATACAGTCGAAATCTTTCATTTGCGGTGGTTCAATCATTAGCTCGAGGTGGGTGATGACTGCGGCCCATTGCGTTTACGGTGATCTCAATAAGTCATATGCAGTGCGCGCTGGTTCTACAAGTTTCAAGAGAGGCGGTCAGTTGCGCAAAGTTAATCGTATCATTTACAATAGCGGTTACAATGCCAAAACAACTGCTAATGACATTGCATTGTTACGTACAGCTGGGCAGTTCAATTTCGGTTCAAAAGTGCAAGCCGTTGGACTGCCAACGTCCGATCTTGAGCCCGGAAAGTATTTCGTTAGTGGCTGGGGAACGGTTAGCGAGCATAAGACACGTCCAACCAAACACTTGCGTGGAGTTACTGTGTATAATGTGGGACTACAGCGTTGCAAACGGGATTACCGTGGTGAGAGTCCAATCACCAGCAAGCAAATCTGTGCATCCGCACGAAATCGGGATGCATGTCAAGGTGATTCGGGCGGTGCTTTGGTAAACCAAAAAACACAGTATGGTCTCGTATCTTTCGGTTACGGCTGCGCACAGCCCTCTTATCCGGGCGTTTACACGAAAGTATACAGATATCTTTCCTGGATTTCGAAGACAATGAGTTCATAGAGTTGGAGAAATATTTTTTAAACTTCCGAAATAGTTAATTAAAAAAGGACTGGCGATAGAAAGTGGTTCATTTGTATTATTTGTTGCGCAAAGAAACATTTGCATATATTTTTAAAGTAACTTGAAAACGGAATAAAAAGTTTAAAGTGGAAGCTATTGTAGTTATTTGTGAAGATAGATGGTTCAGGGCCTTGCAAAAGTGGTTTTACAGAAATCTGAAGATGATTCTTCGAAATGCAGCCATTCACATGGAAATTACTGAATGAAACTTCAGAAATAGAATGCACTTTTCATAGTCTAAGAAGTTTCACGTTGTTTTGCCGGGTGTTATAAACTTTCAGAGGCGGAGCGTGTGTATCCATTCATGCCATCTAGTGAACGCCAAGTTGTCTACTTTTCCAAATGGGGATTGTACTATTGTAGTTTGCTTTTCTAATTTGTGAGTACAGAAAACGTTTTGAAATTGGAAAACCTTAACTTCTTATTTATTCCTGATGTGTCAGACTTATTATGCAGAGTTTTTCAACATGTTTTGTCCACGTTCTGATTGTCTACAATGTGTGCGTGAGGTCCATCATCCATCCACCATATTTCTCGGTTTCAAGAACACTACTTGTCTAGAAGTCTCACAATGAGGGGTGCCTGGGAAAGATGTCACATCCTGTTTCAGTGTCTACTTTGTATCATCATCTACAGTTAAACCAAGTTTCACTTCTTGCCGAAAAGTTGGCTTCTAAGTTGTGGTAAATGTCAACATCCGTGATCTGATAGTCACAGCTTTCTTCTTCTTCTTAACTTCTATAAATATACAGAAAGAAGGACGTAAGTTATAAAAAGTCACTATAAGAAAACTGACAGCGAGAAATTGTAACATTAAATTATTAGTTTTAAAAATTATTAATTTGAAGAGAACGTTTCACCAAAGTTTCAATATTCATTTCTGACTCAGTTCTGAGCTTTGTGCAAAAAAAAATATTCTCATTTTAAGTGGTTAAATGTTTGGTACAGTGAAAGAGCCAAAAGCGTAAAAAAATTAAGAAAATCAAGCTTATTCTATCAATGAGAAACATTGTAGAATCATGATCAATGAGACTTTGGTCCCAGAAGTACGTAAAATTGGTATTAGCATCTTTTTTAGAAGGTTGGTACCATAAATCACGGTATTAGCGTTTCAAAACAGTAGTCGAAAATTGGTGATCCAGGATTATATATCTCAGACGCTCCGTTTCGGTCTATACTTCTAAAATAATTGTTCATCATTTACGTTATGAAACCATGCCGTATTTCCTAAGTCTTCTCTTTCAATTTACACTCTCTTAGCTCTTAGAGCTTGACCTTGACTCTGAGGCAAAGTTCTAATTGATTTCGTTAATAACCAAACTGAGTAAAATAATGAGAACTACTTTACTTATTGCGAAATAAGATTCAGCGAATTCGCTGGCTATGCCATATCGCACGAATAGACACAAGCGCTTCGGGTCTGAAAGCATTTGATACGATATCCGAGAAAGGTAGCAAAGAAAGCCTCCGCAACGTTGGAAGGACGAAGCGGAAAAGGACTTGGTTTCACTTAGCATTTCTTTGCACTTTGTTGAAATCGGCCAAAATCGCTTATGCGGTTAATGCAAGAATAAAGAAGAAGAAGGACACATAACCACAAAAATATCAAGCATAATAACAGTTTTTATGTATTAAAATCATTGCTCAGTGACCTATGATCAAAATTTTCAACCGGAAATTTAAGTAAATAAGTTGGAAAACATTTGCACAAATTTAAACGAAAATCGATCGATCTTCCAATGCATATAAAAGGTAATGAAACGTAAGATAATGAAATATTTAAATAAATTAAAAGTTGCAAAGTGTTTTTTTTACAAATTTAGAGCTGCGGACGAGATGTGTAAGGAACATCGATGTGTATGATGCGGAATAATTTCTTGAAAATCCAGAATTAGAAGAAGTAACCTTTGAATTTTGAATTGGAAGACTAAATTGGAGAAGAAGAAGATGAACCGGCAACGGCAAATGTAGAAACCGATAAATTTGTGACCCGTGATTGTCCTGAATAGAATGCCCAACCAAATGTTGCTCGTTAACCAATGAGGTAAAACATTGTACGACAACGCTGGGGTCCATCGAAAAACACCATATGATGTACATGAAACAAACGTACAAATATTTCATGAGTTTTCAGTCAAAACATAAGTAAATAGATAATTGGGGCGTACACTTCTGTTAAGTGTTTGGCCGAGCTCCTCCTTCTATTTGTATGGGCGTTTTGATGTTGTTCAACAAATGGGGGGACCTGCAGTTTTAAACTGACTCCGAACGGCAGAGATTTTTTTATGAGGAGCCTTTTCATGGCAGAAATATAATCGAGGGTTTGCCATTGTCAGCCTAGGAGCGACCGCGATTAGAAAACCCTTTTCCTTCATTTTGGTATTTCGTGTATGGATATTCGAACCTACGTACCCTGAATGGTAGTCACGGCCCAAGCCATGATGGGGTGCATGATTAGGCACAACTCCAAAGATGTATATCCCTTCGAAACCTTCAAAATATAGAACTAAGGGTCTGAACTAAGGGAGGAATTGTAGGGTCAAATACACGGTCTAAGCTGAATCTAGAAGGAAAACTAGGCAGCGAGAACGAGTTGGGAAGGATCTGGCTGTCAAATTCAGACAAATTGGCCGACTTATAACAATGAACAATTTTTTACCACATTGCCATTAGCAGAATTTTGTCTATCCTCGGATATAACGCTTGTTGGAATGCTCATATATTCCGGCATAAATGTAGGGAGAAAAAGATATGCCTATTGGTTCTGCCTCGTTCGGCTCCTAGAAAAGTGTGACAATTTATTCGTGTGTTCCCCGCAAAAACAAAGCTATACTACTCCTTTCGTCGATGCACAACGAGTATATTGGCGAGGTAACTGAGAAAGGCAAATTATCGAATTTTATAATAATTTTAGCCTTCACTGGCAAACACTCTATGACAAAATTGTAACTGCAGCCTATGTGAAAGGAACAATTAAAAAATTTTTCCAAAGATTTTCATTCAGATTTCATATTCATATTTTTAATGTATTAATCGTTAATTGGTTCATATAAAAATTAATGAATGCATGGGTAGCCCGTTAATATGTTTTCGTAGGTTCTTACAGCTGTGGAACCACTGAACTGAATTGCAAGGGCACTCAAAAGACGCACAATTACTCTACTTTCCTATAACCGAAGTTTTAATACTCTACTGATTGTGATACTTTCCCTAGAGCAGTTCAAAGTTGCTAGTGTTCACACTGGTACCCGATTATGCGTTCAAGAATTAAGTAAAAATATTCGCCATCAAAAATAAAATTGCCAAGTGAAGAACAGAAACTGGCTTAAGTGGTCTTCTTCCTAAGTATTTTCGCTTGTCTGTTTTTTAGTGACGCCGGCATTCAGAACGTTGGCGATAAGCAATGCTTCCTTGGACACACCAACATGCACAGAATAAAGCGCACAAATATGTGCATCGATAGCCAAGTGCAACAATTGCCGACAACAGAATGATCGCAGCCGTACAATTCATGGTTGCAATATTGCGCTGCGCATACCATAAAGTCGCGCTTAAGTTTCTACACAAAGCACACACACACACTCACACACACAAGACTGGCATTAAATCTTATTCGTCGCACATTTGTGGTGGATGGAGCTCGTTAGCGGACACGACATTGATTTGCTGTAATGAGCTAAAAAACCTCCACTTTTCCACGCTTTGCTCGGTGCGCCACAGAATGCCACATTGAGGATCGTGTGGATCACAGCTGATCGCTTTGTATCGGATCAGATTGGTACGCTATTAGTTGCTACTTTCATTTTGGTGTTGTGGCGCATATTTTTGGTGCGTCTGACCAAATCCATACATTTATGACGAGTCGGCGGGCTCGTTACGCTGCATTTGGCTGCGATTTATGTTGCTGTTAAAATTGATTTTAGTTATACTGTTCACCACTAAGTGCTAGAGGGGAAGTTGGGGTATGAAGTGGACACCAGATTGGCTAGTTGTCCGTTTACATAGCGGTTATAAATTAAATTCATGAATTTATGCATGCGACACTTTGTCGAAGGTGTTAGATAAAATGAGCCACTTTGCTATGCCATCGCTTCCACCAATCGTATGGCGCTTAAAAGCCGTTAATCGTTGCTGCCATTCGGTAATACTCTGACAGATTGGAATTTACGAAGCTTCTAAATTAATCACACGATACTTCACTGAACATTGGAAAATTTCCCGTGAGAAATTTTAATAAACCTAATTAGCCAACTGCAGCGTTATTTTATCTGTACGGCTGTCTGCCAATCTGCCACATACCTAGCATGTTGCGCCCAGTCTAAAATCGTTAAATTCTATCTACATAACATAACTTAGTAAATGTGTAGAAATGATAAAAGGAGTTTAGTGAGCACACGCTCTCACGAATCCGGAGTTGTTTTTAATCACCAGGCTTAGCCCAAAGTTGCAGAAGACGACTTCTAATTGAAGTCGAAATATCAACAAATAAATGAAAGCAGTAATTGAATTAGTTGTTTTAATGTTAAACTGCCCTTAATCCCATAAAATAAAAGTACCAATTAAGTTTAGATTTGGAAGCCCTTAGAAGAGTTTAAATAAAAAATACGGGTTTATTGGCAATTTATGTAAGTATTTGGTACACTTATGATTGCTCATTTTCAAGAAAAAATACTACTATTATAAACTAAATTTTTCAGATCGTTAATATGTCGGTAAAGTAGAGCACTCAATTTCTCGGATGACGGGAGAAATTCGTGAAAATGGCTCAAATGCGTCCGGATATCGCGCCTCATGAATTCGAATAATAGCGAAAATATGAGATAAAAATTTATGAAACGTTAAGAAAAAAAAACGTAAAACTATAATTGGGCAATTATTATTTATTTCTGATAGATTTTACATCAAGTTTGGTTAGTAAACTGTAATTTAAAATTACATTAATTGTAATTTGTCATGTGTGATGAGTATTTACTTCATCGTAAACTGCAAAGAAGCATAGAATGGGCAGTATGTATATCGATGTATGTATGTATATGTTTAATTTTTATATAAAATCCATAAGTTAGAGGAAGATGCAAAATTACACGCATGCAAATGTCCCCATAAACTTTTCACATTGACTTTAAGAATGAGAATAGAAACTTTGCTCTGAGCCTTGTTGAATATTTCCATCAAGAGTGGCTATCATTTGATCCATCAAATGGCTGTCACTGTTCTTGTAGGTTATCTTTGGTCTACTTGAGGATTCAATAACAAAAGGCTTTCTCGTTCTCTATAGACAAATTGGGTCGCTTAGCAAGATACTGGATTAATAGCTCTAGAAATTTTGAGTAAAACTGGAAGAAAAATAAAATTTGTAGAAAAAATATTTCATTTTCAAAATGCTGTGCTTACGTGCAATAACTCGCTCAATAGTTTGTGATGGAGTACAACGTGATATACCGCTCAAGTCAGAACAAGATAGAGTAATTGAAGCAATCTAACTGAAAAAAGGCAATCTGAGATCGATACATTAATGGATAATTTAAAAAGCTTTATTTCCTGTGATGTGGGGATTTTGAAGGAGTTCATGCTTTCCAATGAGCTAGCATTTCCCAAAGAGTCACAACAGGAAGAATAATTGGATAGTGCCGACGCGATCGATTAACATTCATTATAAGAAAGTTGGGAGTAGCGGAACTTGTTTCCAATGAGCCTACCTTTACATGGGTGGATGAAGTGTTCGGAGGAGGCTTAGCAAAGCCCAGTACCAACTTTCTGCGTATTGCTAAACAATTGGAGCTGGTATTCAAAAGTTTTAACAGTACAATTATTCGGCTTGCGGCAGCTACTGGGAAAAACTTATTGCATGTTCAGAGCACGTGAATGCCAGCGCCGACGAAAATCCTTATCTTAACTTCAGGTTAAATACATAAACATATAAAAGGTGGTCATTTGTGTGTCTTTTTTAAAATCCAGTTTTCATTTTTCAAATAATTGTTTTGCCATAAAAGAAATAAATCAAACTTTTTAGAAACTCGATATATAATATTATTTTATATAGAAAGGGCCTGTATTAATATCACTCCATTTCTGGAAAAAATTCTAAAGATTTAAATAATTATATTATTTTAAAAGTCAAATTTGCAGGTTTTTTTCATTGAAAATGAAGAAACATTGATGCAGATATGAAGCTGGCTCTATATTTGAAAAAACTATCTAAAACCAGATCAAATTTTAAGAACAAAGCTCAGTTTGAAACACGCTCTTGAGCACCCTAGTATGCTCGTATTTAATTGGTTACTTTGCGTATTCCATTTTCGCACAGTCATTGATGGTGGTCATAACATACATACAAAAGTAGATACGTATGCCCATAATATTGTTGTTTATTCATAAAAAATTCTCGCAAAAATCTTTACTCATCCTAAGGAAATTGCGTTGCTGGTCCCAATATAAAAACTTGTTGTTGTCATCACTGTTTCTCATTGCATGTTGTATCACTCAATCGTTTGGTTAAGCTCGTCTGTTCTACTCAGCGCTGGACTTTAAGTGACTCTTGATGACACGTTTTACATAAAAACTTCTTAGTTGAGTGTTTGCTGTACCTGCCAGCAGATTGGAATGCTGATTTGTCAGCACCACGACTTTAAGTCCGCCACTCTGCGTTTGCAGCTGTATAAGTATGTATTTGTAAATTTATGCTGATTGCATAGCATAAGGACTCTTCAGTGCAGCAAACACTTTACTGAGTAGATAATTGTAATATTGATATTGAAGGCTTAATTAGATTTGGGGATTGTTGGATTTGTAACATTTAACATCTAGGAAATGCTGGAGGAAACTAATGGAATCACAGAAATTCGTATGCCTTTTAATTGAGGTACGCAAACTTTATTTCACAAAGCACGTGATTAAGACATATAAATACTAACGCATCCTAACTGTACCCGTAGGTGTTATCAGGTTTTCAAATGAAGGCATAACAAAAGGAATCATACATTTTTTGTGAACTGACAAGGCATTGCGTTTTTCAAGGTTTCATTTTAACAGGGTTTACGTTTTTACCATAGGTGTCAGGGTCACGAACGAGCAATTATTAGACATTTTGATACTAAAAACTATTGCCGAAATTCTCAGCTCGAGGACAGTAATTGGAAATGTAAAAATTTTTGCTATTAAGGTATACAAAGTTATGTTATGTCCCTGCTGAAACCTCATATGAGTACTTGGGCTCCCCTGTTTAGTTCTCTCCTCTAGGCTATATGTGATGGAACGACGATGAATTTTTAAGCCTTTTTAGCATTTCTCAATGACGGCAAGTACTACCAAGACTTAAACTCCGGTTGTATGGAGTTCAAAAAATTGCAAAAAGTCGTTACTACAATAGTTTCTATGGGACCTTAAAACCCTTTGAGCAAACTACGAGTGAATCAACTGGACTATATCTAGCCTTCAAGGTACTCTTTCTTTCGTTGTTCAGAATTGACGGGCCTTGTCATAATATGTTGAAGAACCTTGCAAAAAGTCTTAAAAGCATATTTATTGGCAAATTCTCAGTAGCCAAGTAACTATTAAAGCTCTAGATAGAACGGATATACTCAAAACGAGGTAGGTATTGGCGTGCTTTGGGGGTCATTAGACAAGCAAAGCATAATGAGTACCCCTTTTGCGCGAAGAACGACTGGATGGATTCGTTTTAGGTGTATTTTTATAATGATAGGATTTAGCACTGAATCCTGAAAGATCTATTGTGCCCGTTCATGCTCTCAGAGTATTTCTTTGAGCCCGACTTCCTCAATAAATTTTAGTATTTGCCCTATTTGATTGAGTTTAATTTTCTCCTCCAATAAAATATATTTACCCCCGTGTTTGTCCCGCTAATGCAACAGTGTTGAGCACGATGTTAGTACATGTTTGGCGATTTCATCTTCCTCACTACAGAATCTGCAAGCTCCATTGAAGTATTTCCTCACGTTTGTAAGCTACCTATCATTAATTCAGTATGTGATAAGCCCGGTAGACTAGCACACTATGATCTTCTTTGCCAACGTAAGGTTACTCCCAAATTTTCTCACCGGCCATAATTGGCAAGTTCACATTTACTAGAAGCCTCAACACATTTTTTGAAAATCTGCGACCCGGGCTGAATTCAGATAAATTTTCGTTGCTGATCTTCTTATTGTGAAGAAGGCGGCAATTGAAGGGTTTTAAACCTTCATTTGAAACTCTTAGAGTGGGTGTCAGGGAGGTGATGTTGAATTGTTTGGGTCTTAATGTCTCTCCGATCTCATGTTGGCCAAGATTTTAGCTACCCCATTATTTATCAACGACTATAGTGTTGGATGTGCTAGTGATGGATAAGCCAAAACAGCACTGCGCGTTACAATGTTTATTTCATTACAGCATTAGTACATTTCAGTAATTGCACTTTTTACGTTACCCCTCGCCCACATTGGCAGAAGCGAAGTATATTTTGCACAATAGTTGCCTTGAATGATCCAACGAATGTTGTGAGGCATTTTTCATCGCCAGTTACCATCCGCTAGAAAAATGGATCAACTTGCGTCGCGTATTATGGCGTCCACATTAACAGATTAGATTCACTTGAATCATCTGCTATTGCATTCGATACAATATATCATAGTCCATAAAGGGCATAAATTTGTTTGAGCTCCTACTCTGTCATTTCACCCTGGTCGTGATGGTACGGAAGAATGTATCGAATTTTCTCATTTTTACTTCTTTTTTAAAACGCTGTAACCCACCAGAAGCGGTAAACAAGAGGAGCATCAAATAATCAAAGATTTTGTTTGAAATATAATGTGGCTTCTTAAGCGCCTATACGTAGAATGGCATTATGAGATATGGCTTACTAAAAAAGTCAAGCGTAAGATTAAAACTTTTTACGTCACCTAAAATTATATTTCACATTTGGTGGAAAGGCTATAAATAAATTTTTTAAAGAACAGAGATGCACAAACACATACAAATCCCAACAATTAAAAAAATTGATATGTGGCCACCCAAAACGTGAAAAAGTTTTGCCGCGTGCGCCAAACACTGAACGAAAATTATTTTTTAACTAAGAAAATAAAAAAACCAACAACAGCAGTCGTCGACCCGTTAAGCGCTAACTGAATAGTTGGCTGAGTGACTGACAAATTGCTGAAATTTCAAATGTTTGTGTTTACCCACCGCCATTGCGAGATCCGAGCACGTGAAGGGGGATCTGCAACACTCTGTGATTGCGTTAAGACTACCAAAAGTGTGCTGCCACTGCTACATTCGTTGTCAGGAGCGATTACTTTTGACAAACTGTGTTGTCAAGCGTGACTGAGAGGCCAACTATGAAAAAGAGAAGAAGAGGAAGAAAAATTAAATAAAATACGAGTCATAGGATACGTTAAAATATTCCTTCATCCAAACACACATGTCCATGTCCATACACACATCCAAACGTATGTAGTTATGCATAAAAATCCACATAACGCGAAAGACGCAAGTAAATGAAAAAAACTATTTTGAATAAAAGCAACAACACGGCGGAAGCACAAAGTCTGTAAATAACAAAAAGAACATTGAACAATATACCGTAACCAACAAAAAACCAAAAACAAAAGGAGCATGCAACGGCAGACAAGTTGTAGCTATGCAGCTACCGGCTGCGTCTCGCAGATACATTTTAACCGACCTGTGTCGTGTGCAGCTCATGAACTGCACTACACCTGGTGGCAATACTTTTGAAAAATGTTGCAAATTAACACGACAACAGACAATGTTTTACGACTCGAGTGGGAAGTCGTTCGCTCATATCTTCTTTTGCGTTATTCATTCACATTTACAAGAACATAACTGTAGACTTTTGACAAAACAACTTATTTGGCTTTAACAGTTTTTGCTTTTAGATCAATAAAACTTGAGTTTTCCTATAAAAAATTGATATTTCAACAAAATTTTTTAGAAGGATTCCTAAGCTCCAACTTTGCATAGGTCATAGTTAAAATAATGCTTTAAAACTCAGAAATTTCCTAGTGATAAGCCGATTGAAAACGTTTTGCCAAAGGTCCATAGATTTTCATGTATGCATGTCGGTATAAATTTACTAACATACATATGTGAAAATAGGAAATGTGAATGTGCTGCCGGGTTTTAATAATGAAAACTAAATTTGTGTCTAATACATTTTAAGCCGGCATACCCCTACTTAATGAGCTTTTCTTTGGAAGGAATCAGCTGATTTCCGGGGTTGTTACAATGGTTTGCTTATGACAAAACTGAGATTATGAAGATGATATACAACACAACCACTACTCATGTTACCTCGTTGCCGTCTGAACAGTGACTAATTGGGCGAGCGATAGAATACGGGTGAAATTTGCGGACAGAGTTCTGCTGCCGAAATCCCGATGACGTGGCTGCCGAAGTTACGCTCACAATTTTGCTTCGGATGGCTAAACCTTGTAGTCCCTCATTCTTTACAAAAACTCCTCTTCACAGTATTCCACATAAAACTTTTCGACATATTTTTAATTTCAGGTGCAAGGAACTTCAACTCCATATTGTTGGGCTTCTTTCTGTTCTTTCTTTTCTAACAAAATACTTCCACAATAGTTCTCTTCTGTAAACAAATCAAGGTAATTTAATCAAGTATTTTTTTATTTTATGAACTTTCTTACTTACTTTATTTTATATATACATATATGTGTACACCCTCTTTTGACGCTGACTGTTATATATTTGGCACTTGCATTCTTTTCGTGTGTCTGGCTGAGCTCGTCCTCTTATTTTTAGTATGTGTCTTGATGAGGAACTTTTTTTCATGGCAGAAATACTAATGGCAGAGAAGCGACCGCCATTAGAAAAAACCTTTTCTATCAATTGTGGTTTCGTGCCCGTTATTTCGAGCCTATACACTTCCGAACAGAAATTACGGCTAGGGCGGCCACCGTATGACAATTATATTGACAAGTCTTTATAATAAAAAAGTTCATTAGCGAATTCGCAACAAACTTAAAAACCGAAATACAGGGTTATATTAAATAAACAAATGTTTATACAATTTTTTAACAAAACCTGATGCTCAGACTTTTGTAGTCGAATATGGCCAAAGATGAAACCGGAGATCGATCGAACTTTATTATCAGTTATAGGTCCATATTTTTTTAAATTTGTATACGATATTTTCTTATATTGAGCGATGAATCTTATGAATTTTTCCTTTCTTTGAAGTGGAAATTATATGAAGTAGCCGAATGGGTCGGTGCGTGATTACCATTCGGAATTCACAGAGAGGTCGTTAGTTCGAATCTCGGTGAAAGCAAAATTAATAAAAACATTTTTCTAATAGCGGTCGCCCCTCGGCAGGCAGTGGCAAACCTCCGAGTGTATTTCTGCCATGGAAAAAAGTTCCTCATAAAAATATCTGCCGTTCGGAGTCGGCTTGAAACTGTAGGTCCCTCCATTTGTGGAACAACATCAAGACGCACATCACAAATAGGAGGAGGAGCTCGGCCAAACACCTAACAGAAGTGTACGCGCCAATTATTTATTTTTTTATTTTTTTAATAAAGATGATTTTTTTGAAATTTATCTGTATTACGTGACATGCGCAGTAGCCGAAAGGTCCCAATGCTCCGATATGATACAACTTATGATAAAAATAGTTTTTCCTTTTGTAACAGTTGTTATCCCGGGATTATTCCATCCAAGAATGTTGACTTCTTAGATAGAAATTTTATAGATAGAATCAACGTTCTCGGGTATACTACTACCAATATCACACACACCAGAAGTTGAAATAAAAATATTATACTATGTTCCAAAGGGCACCTAATTGGCAATTAAGAACATTTCAGCAATTCAAACCATAATTCTAACCAAATTTGCCATGCAGGCATTCAAATTATTAAATGGCAATTAATATTTAATTTCATAATATTTAATTGGCTATACATTTGTGTGAGATTCTCCATGCAACTAAATGATGTTAAAATCAAATAGAGGCCCTCTTCTATTCGCTACTTTCCTGCTCGACTCACTTGACGAAAAATTTTAATGTGAAAGCAGCAACAAAGTTACCGAGCAAGATTCGCCGCTAGCGAGTGTGATTCTCATAAAACTGGTATAACCTACTATTTTACAAACAAATGTAATTTTAGGCAGCTCTATTCTGATGCTGCCAAGATAAAATATATCACACCAGTTCTTCATCTATTCGCCACTTAGAGAAACAAACGATGGTGTATAAAATTGATGAGGAGGAAAACACATTCAACCGCGACTGAAATGTCAATTTTTAACATTTTGCAATTCTGAATTTTAATTTTAGCATTTCAATTTAAAATTGCGAGCTGAGCAACTGAAAAAAATTAGCTATTACCAAATATGAAAAGAAAATATCTTAGTCTTATATATCTTAAGGGTAGACTAAATTTCCAATGGTGCAGGATTTCTCGTGAATGTAAATGAAGGGAAGTAATTTTTAACAAATTGATGATAGAGTTAATGAGAGAGTTCGACTGGATTGTCATTATTGAATGCACCCTGTTGGTGGGTAAAATTAAACAAATTCTATAATATACAAAAGTATTCTTAATATCATTTACCAGCTTTCACAACGACCTTTGCGTTGTGTTTTGTTCTAGCGCTGCACGGAATAATAGCTACTCTGTCCTTAAACTTTGAAGAATTAGTAAGTTATCCTTTTTTCTGAACAAAGCCAAGCAGCAATCCAAAATCGATTGCATTGACTGGGATAGTTTAATATATCTATTATAATCGGGAGCGTTTCATTATTCTGTACTACAAAATTCTGGGTGACAAAATTCTGTAAATTGCAAAAAAATTCTGCTTTTTAAAATTCTGCTTTTTTAAAATTCTGCTTTTTAAAATTCTGCTTTTTAAAATTCTGCTTTTCCAAAATTCTGCATGTTTAATGCGAAAAATTCTGCTTTATTCAAGTTTTGTGATTTTCGTCGTACAAGAAGTAACAAAATAAACATTTATTCCATAAATATACATATGTATATGTTTAAGCGATAACAATATTTTAGTTTAGCCAATTACATTTAGTGTGACTTAATTCATTTCTTTTCTTAATAATCCTTCGCAGCGGTTCGTTTTTTTTTAGAAGAGTTCACGCAAAAATACTGTGGATTGCGTAGCCGGAGTTGGACTGATGAGGGTTATTTTTTTGAAGCGCGGCCGAAGGCCGCCCACGCGAAAAAAAGTTCTACGCAAAAATACTGTGGATTCTATCGAAACTGAAGAAAAAATTATTATTATTATTTTTTATTTAATATCTCGAACAATAATAAAAAATAATAATAATAATAAATTAAATAATTACATTACCTCTTTAACATTGTTAACATTATATTTTAATACAGAATTTTGTAATACAGAATTTTGAAAGCAGAATTTTAGAAAGCAGAATTTAAAAAAAAAGAATTTTAAAAAGGCAGAATTTTAAAAAGCAGAATTTTGTTTTTAGAGTTTTGTACATACAGAATTTCGACACCAACCCATTATAATCCAATAAAACTCGGTCTGAACCTTAATTTTTCTTCATTTTCTTCACACCGAATTTTTCACAAACGAAATCAAAACACTTTCAACTGTCAAACACTAATTGTGTAAACTAAATTGTTTGTGTCTCAGCTAATTGGGCTGATTGAACATAATCTAGCCAATGATGTATATAAATGTTTAAATAAGCCAACAAACTGTAACACTAAAATTTTAAAAATATTCACAAAAAGTTTTAAAAAATAACGCTTTTAAGTTTTTTTTTCACTGCCATTTTTCCGTAGCCAACATAAAAATAATGTTCTGGACAACAGACATTCACACATGCACCAAGTATGTGCCCAACCCGATTTATCCGCGCCCTTTCCTGTCTGCCAATCCGTTACTTTCTTCCTTTCAAATATCATAGTAACCACCAAAGGCACTCACACACTTCGCAACGTTGAACCGTCCGAAATGATTTGCGGATCGAGATCAACAGTTAAGTAAATTTATGCGATAAGTACTTGCCACAATTGTACGCGTACGACAACAACATGAAAAGTGCAACATGTTGCAAGACTGATGCAAAACAAAACAGCAAAGCAGGAAACAACAACAATTCGTAACGCATTCAAGACTTACGCCACAAAAACAAAAAAACGAAACAAAATGTGGGTCACGAACTGGGTATCGATTGGTGAATCGATCGAAGCAGTGATAGCGTACCGTTCGGCCAATGTAGCACGATGGCACGATCGATCGCGCCGATATGCGATTGCGGCGACGGCGATCAGCATTGGAACAAATTAAATGGCACCTCGCGCTTGGCATGCCACAAAAAATATGGACAACATACACAAGCAGAGATGTTTATCTCAGTGCACAAAAAATACTTACACAAAATATTGTACACCCATGTCCAACTGTCCAAGCCTCTGTCGGGCTGTCCACCAAGCCATATCCTATATATTCCATGGAACGTCTATTCGTAATTTATACAGGTGCGTTTATGTTTGCACTTGAACATATGTATGACTGTAGATGTGTATGGGTGTACGATTGCTCTGCAGCCATGCTCAATAGCTGGCCACGATTATAACCTGGCCACTTGCAATGGCGGTCGCGTGCACAACGATCATTAGGGAAAACACAGTAAATCTTTGCAAGATGTGGTAAGAATGCGTACAGAAGGCACTTCCTTCCCCATTTACTTGTGCATATATGCACTCATAGATAGATGTTGTACATATAAATTCACCTCTACATACGTACAGATATCCGCTTTCTTATACATCTGAAAGTAGGCATTTATTAAGTTTTACTTGTATGGATCTGAGTACGGCACACTACATAGTATATTGTGTCTGAGGTGACACTGATGTGATTTGCGCCATTCACTGTCATTGCGGGCGCTGTGTACGGAACCAGGTATAAAAGCTCGACTAATCCAATTAGTAACGAAATGCGCGCCCGGATCAATTAATAACAAAACACGTATCGAATGTAATTATCTATTGAATGATGAATGTGATATGCCGCATAGACAGAAAGTGATAAGACGCATATGTGTGTGTGTGCCATACCAGGTTTCATGAAATTCATATAAATTACCCAGTCAGCAAGAATGTTCCAAAATTGGCACGATTTTCGATCATGAATGTAAATATCTTATACTAATCGCTAAAACCCTAAAGAGGACCGAATATACTAGGTTGTTCAATAATTTTTGTGGTAAGAGAGGGCGTTGCTACTAGCATAAATATTTTTTTTTTTAATTTGGGCCATTCTTCATATGAACATAAGCGATTTCATTACAATCTGTCAATTCATGCTTTGTTTACAAGACATTTAGTATCGACGTGTCACAGTATGAAAAAATCAAGTACCGTGCGGGGATTGAATTTTTATTCTTGGAACGTTTAAAAACAAAGACAATTTATGAACGAATGGTGAAAATGTATAAGGATTTTTCGTCATCAATTAGTACAGAAGAAAGATGGGTTGCTGAATTTAAACATTATCGCACAAGCCTTGCAGACGATCCACGTGAAAGAAGGTCCAAAAACAGCAACAACAGAACAAAAGAAAATCTTCGAATGACTGAAAGAGATTTAGTAGAAGCCCTAGGCATCTCCTTAGTTCAGGGTAAGCAATATTTTGGCTGAAGTGTTGGAATTCAAAAAGATGTGTGTAACGCATTCGCTAACAATGGAACAAAAATACATCAGCAACATATAGAGCGTTTCCGAAAGCATAAAGTGTGTCGCTCCATCACTATGAATGAGACTTGGCTCTATCACCATGAGCCTAAATCAAAACCAGGGGCTAAACAGTGGTTTGAACATGGTTCTTCGGCTCAGAAACGAGTTCGTGTACAGAAATCGACCAAAAAGGGGTCAACATCAGTTTTTTTTTTTTTTTTGGTATATAAGGAATTTTGTTTGTGGATTACTTGCAAACTGGTAAAACAATAAATTCTGAATATTATTGTAACCTATTAGACTTGCTGAAGGAAATAATTCGTGAAAATATTCCCAGTTTGAAAAAGAAAAAAATATTTTTCATTAGCACAATGCAAAGTATCAGAAGTGCATTTTGACAGTGCCTAAAATCAATGAATTAAAGTTCGAATTATTAGAACATCCACCGTACTCACCAGATTTGCCCCTTAGCGACTTCCATCTGTTTCCAGACCTAAAAAAAATGCATGCGTGGAAAGCGTTTTTCATCAAATAATGAGGTCGTAACAGCCGTGGAAACGTATTTTGCAGCCCTTCCCAATGCTCACTTCAGAGATGGAATTCATACATTGGAATCTCGTTAGAACAAGTGTATTGTTGTTCAGGGAGATTATACTGAATAATAAAGCGTATCTCATGTAGGTATGTACAAGGAATGTTTTCCACCATCATAAACGAGTCCTGGCCGATTGCACTACCAAGCAAATTTCCAACTTTTGATTTTAGCTGTCTTCACGCCATGTTGTTATTATTCTTTGGTACTGATGGAATTCACAGAGACAACGTAGGTTCGAATCTCGGTGAAACACTAAAATTAAGAAAAACATTTTTCTAACAGTGGTCGCCCCTCGGCAGGCAATGGCAAACCTCCGAGTGTATTTCTGCCATGGAAAAGCTCCTCATAAAAATATCTGCCGTTCGGAGTCGGCTTGATACTGTAGGTCCCCCCATTTGTGGAACAACACCAAGACCCACAAATAGGAAGAGGAGCTCGGCAAACACCCAAAACGGGGTGTACGCGCCAATTATATAAATATATGTATATATATTAGGGCAGGTCGATTTAAAAATCGCCCATTGCTCTGTGAAAATCGTGTTCTAGGGATCAAAATAAGAAACTTTGCCGAAGGAACCATACCACTAAAACGAATTCTGATGTCCCCCAATTTGGGCCGAACGAAAAATCCCACTTTGCCCCATTTAGAGTGCTCCAATCGAGTCCAAATGTATGAGCGACCCCCACTAACTTTGAACGGCCGATCCATCCATGCCAGTGGCACACCCCCTGGAACTCCCCTGGGGGGTTCCCCATACAATCATTTCAAAATATCACCATTTTTGGCCTTTACATGAGAAAAGAAACTAAAAAGTTCGACCCAAATTGGGGGACATCAGAATTCGTTTTAGAGCTATGGTTCCTTCGGCAAAGTTTCTTATTTTGATCCCTAGAATATGATTTTCACAGAGCAATTGGCGATTTTTTTGCTTCCCCACAAATCGACCCGGCCTAATGTGTACGCTTTCAATATTCGCTGTGTGCACGTTAGGTGCTGCCCTCATTTTGGACGCTTTTCTTATGTTAAATCAAACGGAGAAACTTAGTTACAGTGGCCGCCATTAGCATAAAAGGACGCTCTTCCATAAGATTTACGCCTAAAATTGATATCACCGCCAGTTCTCCCCACCATATACTCTGCACATAGCGAATAAAAGAATATTAGTACTGTACATTCTGTTCATACTACCAACAAAAATATGCTTTTGTCTCAGTCGGGAAGAACGAGGCAATAATGCACTGTTGTGTACAATATAGATGACTGTACTGTATTTAGTATTTTATAGTCGAAAGTAATATAATACGAATCTAGACATTAGAAATATAAGGCAGTAAACGTAAATTAAATTTTTTTAATGTTAACTATATTACAAGCTGTCTGTACTTAATTGTCGCCGCGGCCTCCTACTCCGATTAAGCGCTTTATACATTAACGTTTTTGACGTGACTCCCGCGAAGATCCTATACAATACCCAATGCGAAACGACCGTAAATAGGCTGGTCCGACGTCCTGTAGTACCTGATGTCGATCTGCTGCATGTCAGCACTATTCACAGTCATTTTGCATTGTGTATGGTATATGACCTTGGCGGGAGTCCCGTCAAAAACGTTAACGTATAAAGCGCTTTAATTACGATTTAATCAAGAGAACTTGCAGCCATTTGGAGGTCCCTCAAGACTAGAGGCCCGGGGCGCACCGCCTCCTTCGCCTTCCCATTAGTCCGCCACTGCACAGAACCATCTTTACTTGATCGTTTTGGAAAATTTTTTATGAGTCTCAATTTGATGTTCAATGTCAGACTTTATCTGAGTCGTCCAACCGATTTCTCGGAAAGCCCCTTTACTCCTTTTGCGGCAAGCCAATGAAAACAAGGGTGTCTAGCTCCTCGACATCATTCATTATGAAATTGTCTCTGCCGGACAAACAGTATCTGAGCAGCTCTATATGACATCCTAGAGTGGCTGCGAGCACACATTTACGACTGGATCTTACACCACGATAACGCATCAGACAAATCCTCATTCATTATGTCACAGTTTTTGGTGGAAAAAGGTATTCTAACATTGCCGTATCCATCTTATTTCCCTAAACCCGTCTTCGAGACTTTCTTCCCCAATTGTACAGCATTAAGTCACGAGCCAGATGAGCATGGCGACGTACAGTTGGTTAAGGAGCGTATAAGCGCGGTGCTAGACGGGTTAACTTCACAGGATGCATTCGTTCGTAACTTAATTTGCCATTCGCCAAGCATTTATGAGGAATATTTATGCAGTTACAAGAACAACAGTTCTTACTTACGTGGCATGCTTAGATAGCGATTATCTGCCGGTGGCGCAAATGCACGAAAGATACAAGTGCGAAGCATTTGACAGTGCAGCTGCACCCCACATAAAAATCTGTATACTATAGAAACACTTGAAATTGATGTGCGAGTATTTTATATTGCGGTTGTGGGCGTTAATCGTGGCACATCAGCAAGTTTCAAGTGTTGTTTTTTTGAGTCTGTGCACAGCACATGTGAGACTGATCATTCATACAAGCTACCGCTGCTCTAAATTCCTACTTAATTACTCACAAAGCAGAACGATATACTCGCATGTTACATACATACATTTTCTCCAAATCAACAGACTGCAGTTTAAACGCAAAAATGTCACGTCTTTTGTTACTTTTGTTGTCACGCATTACCTAGAGTTGTCAAATTGTCGCATTGCAACTAAACTCCAGCAGTGCACGCTTCGCTGTGAACATACAAACGCAGCCCCCCTTGCTGTGTTATCTCACTCCGTTGGTTTTATTGGAAACGAGACCTGTGCACAGTCATCTATGAGAGTAGTTGGCAAACTCTACGAGTGTTCAGTGCATGTACTGGTATTCTCTGGAGATGCATGTCAAATTCTTCAACAGTGCATGTCAAAACCATCCCATTATGGTGAAAATATTTTAACAAATTCTCTTCTTGGAAATCACAAGTGACGGTTACTCACTCAAGCTAATGTAGTGCGTTGTGTTGCAGTGGGGCTTGTTGTTCTTGCTGTTCCTATTATTGCTTTAAGGCTGTGCTTTAATTACGCACAAAACTTATACTCACGGCATATACCCCGCGACAAAACAACATCATACCAACATTTTGACCAGTTTTGACTATTATTTTGTTTTTTTTTTTTTGTTTTGTATTTTTTTTTTTTTTTTCATTATTTTTTATAAAAGTAACATATAGCTCATTGTCTACCAAAAAATTTTGTAATCCAAATTTCAAATTTTATACTGACTCTGAACTCCACAACCTTTCCAACTTTTATTTAGAGTTTCTGGAAATTTTTTTGGTATTCAGTTTTAGAGCTCATTAAATTTTAGTACAATAAAGTGCAAGTTTAAAGTTGCTAAAAAATATCGTAAAAAAATATCGTTCATTTCAAAACTCTTTCTCGAAATGCTAATTAAAAACCGTGGATGGGGCGCGAGGGTTAGAAAAATGTTAAAAACAAATATTAACCAAAGAAATTCAAGGAGGAGAAAGAACATAACAACTATCAGCAACATTTTTACAACTGTACATTCTACTTCAAAATAGTTTCAACTTCTCTGATCCTTATGCTTTGAAACGGCTATACACATTCGTCCGCCTCAAACTTTAATACACTTCGCAAAATTCAATTAAAGGCACATTGTTTTTCCTTAGAAATTTTTAAATAACTTTAAATACTGTAAAATATAATTTTATAATTAATATCGAGGCAACGGTATTTGAAACTCTGAAAGGGGAATTCGCGATCATTCTTTCAAAACACCAGAAAGCGACCGAACAGCGATTTTTAAGGCTGGACTGAACCGAACTGAACATTTTCAAAAACCCAATAGCCTACCGTAATTTTAACCTAGCCATACTGTATATCATTATAGAGCTGATCTGCAGCACCGAACAATTGTTCACTAGCCACCCTGATGAAGAAGCGGATAGTAGAGCTTTCAAACTATCGATGGTCTCAACTGATGCACAGACTATGGAAACTATCGAACAATATATAATATATACAAATATAATTGGCGCGTACACCCTTTTTGGTTGTTTGGCCGAGTTCGCCCTCCTATTTGTAGTGAGCGTCTTGATGCTGTTCCACAAATGGAGGCACCTACAGTTTGAAACCGACTCCGAATGGAAGATATTTTTTATGATTATTAATTATTTTGACTGTAAATGCATACACATTAAATTATGTATTTCCGATCAGTCAAATCTCATTAAATTTTTTAAGGAAAATTAGCGCTCCAACGGTTTTAGCTTTCAAGTTTCGTGCAGGTCATTTTTTATGACGATCTTTTCATAGGAGAAATACACTCGAAAGTTTGCCTTTGCCTGCCCAGGAGCGATCGCTATTAGAAAAAAAAAAACATATTCTATAATTGTTGGTGTATCGTCCCCGCTACTTCGAACCTGGGCACTTCGGAATGGTAGTCACCCACCAACCCATTCGACTGCCTTCCATTAAAGAAGCGGAAATGGGATGTATGCATTCAAAATTGATGTCATTAATGATAAAAAATTAAATAAACTAAATAGTCACAAAACCGGTAATATTTCATGAAATGACACCAACTAGCGATACTAGCAGCAATAGTTTGACACCCCTAGTAGATAGATCTTCAAAAGCATTTTTTTCAGCAGAAAATGTAGGCCTGATATCAATATTCAAGAAATCTTACAAAAACTAAAATTTTATACAATTTCGGAACGAAAATTCTTTAATAAAATGTTTAGACAAAGTTCGGTGCTTTTTCGTAGAAGCCGAGCTTAACTTTTGTGACCGAACATAGCCGAAGTTCGGACGTTCTCTTATTATTACTAAGTGAAGTCAAGTCCTTTTACGTTTTCTCATTTCATCTTCCACCTGCAACGGCTAACGCAACGAAAATCGTGCGGTAATTTATTTAGTATTCAGCAAAAATTGGTCTTGTAACTACAAAACCCAATGAAAAAGAATTTGTTCCTGTTCCACATAGAAATCATCCGCAGAATGTCTCTAACGAGCACTCAAGGAATTTATTCTCTTATGACATCGTTCATGGGACAAGCGTGATAAGAGCCTCTTACTACATATTCGTATGTGTGAAGGTTTTCGTTTCGTCGACCTAACAACTTCGTAAACTTCTGTGTTTATTATTTAATAATATATAAATAATTCAGAGTGGTACATTTACCTACATTTATTAAAATTATTTAAGTATTGTACAATCAGGCACTTGAGTTTCCCTAAAAAAAATATTTAAGATTTAACAATTCATACGATTACATACATACATATGTAGATATCATAACCAAATAGTGCATGTCATCACGAGAGGTGCTTGAAAATATTGTTTTTTTTTTTGCGAAATTAATCTTCGACAATGAACACACCCATGCAAAGGTAAGTATTCCATTCACTTTTCAGCCATTCAAATCTCCTTGAATAACGGTTTTGATTCTTAAGACATTCGAGGTATTTATTTTTATAAGAAAATCCTAAACACAAAATTGACTACAAAAGTTAATGACAACGTGATTTAAGGCACACCATCGTATGTGCACATATGTATATGTATCTATGTTTCCAATATTTAGCAAAGCCACCAAAAAGCACGCAAATCATCACGCAACCAACATGCAAAAATTGCAATAAAGCAAAATACGAATTGTGGATTGCGAAATATAAATCCATTGCTACGTGTGAAAAAACGCAGTGTAATTAACTCCAAAAATTTAGTAAAAATATTAAATGTCATTAAGTATGATATTATAGCCCTCTTATTCCAATGCAAGTACCTACATATATTTACAGTGACTCAGAAAACGTAACATGCATTGCTTTGATAATTTTTTAAACTTTTCGTTTACTTTGAATTATTAATAAAAATGGCAAAACACAATCATTGAATAAAACAACAAAACATAATTTAAAATTCTGCATCTATATTTCGCGATTCATTAAAATTTTTAGTTTTCCAAACCATTCACTTTCACTGAATGTAACAGACTTAAGGGGGTCTTCTGGTCTCCAGCGAAAAAAAAATCGATTTTTTTTTTTGCATAATTTTGTTGTATGTGTATGCGAGAATACGCCACAGAAAGGATTTTTTGAAAATCGCATTTTTTTCACATTTTTCTGGGCACCGAAGTGTATCCTCCTCCGGCCGTTTTATCATAAACTTTATCTTTAAACGCGTTTCCCCGAAAATCGTGTTTTTTAAGCATTTTGGTCACACTTTTCATAGTAGTTATACTCCGATTTCAATGGTTTTGGTCTTAAAAGGTTCGGAAAACTTACCGCTAAGTTTCCCCGTCTACGATTTTTGAAATTTTTTTTCATTCCATTTTTATAACCTTTTAAAGTTCAAAAAATGAGCAAAAAAAATTTTTTTTGCAAATTGTTGCATAACTTTTGAAAAAAATTAAAAAAAAAAAATCTGTCACGGGAAAACTTAACCAGGGCAACTCTGAAGACAACGCATATCTAATTTTTGCTTTCTGATTACCCAGGTGGAAAAACCGTGACCAAAATGGAGACCTGTTTCGTTTGGAGGTGGACGTCTTCAGCGCCATTTCAAGGTCGCGGGTGTTAATTTTTTTCAAAGTCAAAACCATTTTTTAAAAGCCAAGACATGTACCTTTAAAAAAAAAAAAATTTTTTTTTAAATATTCACAGGATTTGTCACAATCAATCCCCAAAAAAACCCTTCATTTCAGGGCCTCGAGACCAGAAGACCCCCTTAAATATTACAATAAGTTGAGGGCAGAAGATTTTGCCACTTCTCATTCCGAAACGCCCTTCGGCACGTTGAATTACTTCTGTAGACTAGAAAAACTTTAAGTGTAACAACATAACAAGGCAATGCGCTGTCTCATTCCAAATTATAAAGGGTTTTCCAATAACAGGTGTTATGAATGAATGGATTGCGCTGTCGACAGATGATTAACGATTTTTTATGGCCGGAATTGAATGGTACTCATCTGGACAACGTTTATTTTCAACAAGACGGCACTACGTGTAACACAACAACGAAACTATTGATCTTTTACGGGAAAAGTTTCCGGAACGTGTTATCTCTCCAAAAGGTGATCACAATTGGCCACCGAGATCTGGTGATTTAACACCTTGTGATTTTTTTCTTTCGGGCCACGTGAAAGAGAAGGTCAACGCCAACAGCCCAGGGTCGATTCAAGACCTCAAGGATGAAATTCGTGAGGCTATCGAGACAATGGGGCAGCTACTTTGCAATTCGGTTATGGAAAATTTCATAAAAAGGATATTGTCCTGTAAGCGTAGACGTGGTGGTCATTTGCCGATTTTGGATCATGGTCAAATCCGATCATTTATATTAAAAAATAGCATTTTGAATATCAAAATAACACCTCTTATTGGAAAACCCTTTATTTCAAGAGGCTGCCAGCCAAGTACAGCGCTCACTATCCATTTTATTCGCCGGACTTTGCTACCTTTCGTTTTTTTTATAAAAAACGGAAGTTTTGGAAGAACGTGATACTTTTTGGTCGTAAACTTGTTAATTTATTGTTAACCATCCATTGGACACCTTTTTGAAACCTTCGGTTGGGCAACCGGTTCTGGCCTTTTTTCGTCCTGTTCGAGGATACTCTTTAAAAGGTTATATCCATAAATCGATAGAAAGTTAATTCTGAGGAAGCTTTCTGACAGCTTGAAGCTCAAGTTGTTAGCTATAATAGAAATATGTTAAATTCTTGTCCAAAGTCGAAAAAGTCTGGCCAGAAAGGTATTGTATTCACATCGTGGAGCAGGTTTTGATTTTCGAAATCACAAGAGTGTTTTCGAATTTTTACTTCTTTTTGTTCGCAAATTTTTTAATACTATATATCTATACTTGCATGACTCCAGATCGCTCTCAGAATTTAAAATTGGGTGTATGCCCAAAATGATAATGTGTAAATAAATATGGAATCGTATTAAAATGTTTTACAGCATCAATCTTGTTATTTCATAGCCAATGAATCGTGGCAGCAGACAGTATCAAAGGGACCAGGAAAAAAGAGTATCATTTAGCTTTTCGTAAGCAGTGACTCAGGCGATACTTTAATAAAATTGGTATGTATTCGCGCTTTGTTCGATGCCCATTTTTATGCCGATAACACAAACACACTGTCATTACAAAGCATTAACTCCACTACTACATGTACTATATTCGACCAAATATCATGAAATTATGGCACTTCATCACTGAATATTCTATCTTTCTTATACTTGTAATGATGAACGCATCTGGTAAAATTGTTCGAAATAAAATACCCTTTTTTATTTGGGAATTTTTGTCAGCGAGGCAATAAAATACATTGTAATTCTAAAAAAGGTTATAAACTGTATAATCTTTGTAAATTAATATAAAAGAAAATGGCGGCTACACAACTTTTCTTTGCCGAAGCGGAACCCTCATTTTTTTAATTTGAATAGAAAGTAAAAGAAGTACAGTACAATATTTAATATGTCGATTTTTGCACAAAATGGTGCGTTTAAAAAAAAATTCAAAATAAATCCCCTGAATTTTTTTTTTTTTTTTTTGGTGTTTTGACTGTCGCTCGGCCGTATTTGCAGTTTTTTAATGTAAAAAGCTCAAGAAGTGCAATACATTTTTTTATATATCGATTCTTACAAAACCGTTAGGTTTCTAAACTAACTCAACAGTTTCAAAACTAAAACCGTTTCATAATTTTTGGAAAAAATGAGACCGTACTTCCATGCCGAATGTACAGTTCAAACTTCATGTCGATCGGGAAAAATTTATTCGATGATTGGTTCAGTCCATTTGAAAAATATAGTTTAAAAAAAAATACGCATTCAAAGTTTTCGGATCAGAATAGTAAAAAACTTAAATATTTACCTATTTTTCCCACCTTTATATTTGGAGTAAGGTTGTTTTAAGATATTAAGGCGATGCTTTAAACAAAAATATTTGATTTTTGATATTTCTACAGTGGCCCAACCCCTCAAGTGTCTCAAAATTATTACTTTAATTTCGAACTCGGTTATATTTTTTATGGAAAAGGGTTTTAGAAATAATGCATAACTGTGAAGACATTGCTCCCTTGGCATTTGCAGTAGCACTTGAAGCATTCATCGTAGCTGACAATTAGCGCGCCTTATTCCGAGCGGCAACCGTAAACAAAAAAAACCACCAAACCAATGCGCGATAATTAAAAACATTTTTTATACCAAATTAAGAAATTCCTACCTTAAGCGGACCGTGCGAGTTTGTATAATTTTCTCAACCTGGCATCGCTTAATGAATGAGCGGATTGATCGGCCTGCACCATACAGGTCGGCAAAACAGCAATTTGGTCGTTGAATTGCTCGTTTAATAATTGTTGTTAGGACATTTTCGCGTGCGAACGAACAAATTTACGTAAAAGCGATTTTTGGCACAACTAATTGTCACATAATTGTATTAATTAAATGTGAAAAAGATCTGTTTGCCGCTTTCTGCAAAATTTTAATCGCACCAAGGTAAATTGTTGCTTTGCTGATATCCCAGCGGGAAATTAAACTAAAATAAACGAGACTAAACTTTTTACAGAAAACAAAAAATAAAAATATCCTTCTTATGCAAAACTTAGCAGCTTAATAAAATTTGGTGTTTGTCTAATTAATAAAAATTTTAATTTTATAAGATTATCCCAAAAAAATTAATGAAAAGTTATCGCCTAGAAATTCATTTTTTTACCGCAGGAATATTCCAACGCGGCACACGCATATTCCCACACATACATATACATATGCATGCATACCGACATGAGCTACATATAACAGATCATTTGGTTGGCCATAAATTCGCTGTGCAGGCTGAGGTTTTGTCAGCGATTGATATCGTTATTTGTTGCTAATTAGTACTAATCACACAGACAGACGCACAGACGGACCAGCGCGTATAGAACAACTACTAGTGATTGGTAAGGCAAATACAGCTAGTTAGCTGGACAAGCCACAATTGCACACAATCACGTTTATTTACTCTCACGCACCCGCTCACGCATGCCAACACGCACACACCTTTGCCCATTTATGGACGTTGCCGAAGAATTGTGTGCATCCGCGGAGCGCAGCCTGGCCATAATAAATTTTACAGCAGCTGTGCAGTCATATCCACGCATACATATGTACGTCCTTAAGCATATATGTGCATACATACATACATCAATACATATAATAAAGCAGTTGGCAGTAAGTCACAGCTCTAAAAAGTTGTAATGAATGACTTCATAAATGGCATTTCTCCGACGTTTTACAGCTCTGCCTCTGCATTTAACGCTTCCCCCTAGTCTACCCGTTACATTCTGTCACAAGCGTACAGTTGAATTGAATGTTCATATTTTTTAATGGTTAATATGTATAATATATTGAATGCGCTTGTCAGGTCAGTATGCGTACAAGTATGGTTGGATGACATTAGGATGTTGTGAACACCTTTTTTAATTGCTTTTGGCGGAATTGCAGAAAGTTGCCCAAATATTAATATCAAATAGTTTCAACTCTTCCTCTCCCTTTTTCAGTTATATGTTAATCTGTTTATTTCTTTGTTGGCCTTTATTGTTGTGGTAGCCCGCGGGTGCTCGGAACTGCACATTTTGTGTTTCTTTCTCGGAGATAGGTGTATTAAACGGTCATTGTCTACTAGGTAAGTATGCTAGAAGGCTGGGTGTTCCATACTACGATTATTATAGAAGCCGCCGTAGCCGAATGGGTTGGTGCGTGATTACCATTCGGAATTCACTGAGAGGTCGTTGGTTCGAATCTCGGTGAAAGCAAAATTAATAAAAACATTTTTCTAATAGCATTTTTCAAACCTCCGAGTGTATTTCTGCCATGAAAAAGCTCCTCATAAAAATATCTGCCGTTCGGAGTCGGCTTGAAACTGTAGGTCCCTCCATTTGTGGAACAACATCAAGACGCACACCACAAATAGGAGGAGGAGCTCGGCCAAACACCTAACAGAAGTGTACGCGTCAATTATTATTTTTTTTTTTTTAATATATATAATACAGAAGAGAAAGAAACTATTAGACATTTCTTTTGTGAGTGTGAAAGATTAGGTAGAAGAAGACTTTTTACGCTTGGTAGTGCATTTTTAACAGACGGATGCAGCGCATCTTGTCCTAACGAAGTTAAGCTCGTTTATATTGTAAAAGCTGGTTGGCTTAAAATGAATTCCATAGTGTAAGCAGAAGTTCCAGTGACATCACAACGGACCAACGACACGTCGAAGTGAGTCCCATTAGCAGCCACCAGATCTAAACTCGCCCAAAAAGTAAACTTCGTTCGAATTTGTGAAAACTGTCTGTGAATTTGAATGAGCAACTGTTTTGTTTAAGAAGAAAATAAGATTGAAAATAACACTAAACAACAACAAGTAACCTTCACGATTCGTTTTGGGTAACAAATTGTGTTTTTGCATTCCAGTGCCTGTGGGCTGTTCACGCTCTATTGAGAGGACTTTTCGTTCTTACACCCATTTGCCTGTAACATACCCGAAAATGAAAAATACCAGGACCTATAACTGTAATCATTTTTTTTTTTCAAATAAACAATTGTTACTTTTTCAACGACACGTCTCGGTCAAACAACAAGGTAAAATCTAAATCTAAATTTTTTGTCAAAATAAAATTTTAACTTTTATATTTAACCGAAAAAAATAAAGGCAAATTTTAAATTTCATTATTAGCCGGATAATTAAAAGTTAAAGTTTGACTGTTATTTTTGTCTGTTTCTATTTATTTACTGCAGCTTTTTAGTTCACAAGTTTCAAATATGATTGACAAAAATTATAAATCTTCCGATAGGATATTTAATTTTATGTCACCTTATACAAATGTTAAATAAACAAATTCTTTCCGACTGACTTTTTGAAATGAAATTTCGACAATATCTAATATTTTCGATCCCTGACAAAAGAAAACAGATCTAATGTATCAAGCAAAAATGTGACAGATGAAAAGTCGTCGTATAAGTATTTGGCTTGGCAGAAACGTTAATATTACTTCCAAAAGTGGCGCCATTGTTTAATGGAAGCAGACAGAGGTGTACGGCTCTTCTCTTTGAGCAGAGACTAATTTGAAAACAGATTTCCGAAATAAGCGTATCGCCATTTTAAGCGTCAGTCAGGCGGCAGTCAAAACCGTGTCATCCTTTGAAGTTAAGTCATTAATAGGCCAAATTTCTTTAGACTTGAAAGCACCGGAGGACGTTGTCATAATGGGATACTATTTTTTGACTTTTATTAACTCTTATAAAACTAACTTTTTATTCAGAAAAAACAAAAAATTATATATTATATTATTACTCCACCTTAATGTACATATATGTAGGTGTATATCGGCGACTGCCGATCTGGCAAAACTTCACTTCACATTTTTATTTACGACTTTGTTGTTTTGACTGCGGCCAGTTAAGTTTAGTCTCTGTCATGGCTCTATGCAACAATTTGTTTGCATCCAAGTTTGGAAGTGCGAAAATCTACTACATTTAGAAAAACTTAACGAAGTCAAAATGGCATGAGCGTCTTTCCTGAATCGTTTTTATATCCAATCATTTATTTCATTTATCTTTTGATTTGTATGGAATTTCGCATTTTTGCGTTTGTTTGGCTGCAGTCTTTAATTACGCGTCGGTGTTTCTTTCTATGGCACTTTGTGGGTTAAATTTGACGCATTATTTGTAACACCACCGCAGCGAGAGAGGAGATTTGAAAATCACTAAACGAAAACTACTTTGACAGAGCGTGATAACATTTAGTTATAATGAATCACTAAAATATTTTATTTATCTCTACTTGAATGTGTAAGTTGAGGAAAAAAAGGTATATAAGTTCATATGCACATATACTTACCATATATATTTATGGCATATACATTTTTAAACGGCCTTTTTTCATAAAGTATTACAGTAGCTACTCACTCCACTACGACAGTTAACATAATTTTCATGCTCCAGTTTCTGTCACAAACATATTTTGAATGGATATTCATTCACCTCTATCACTGAATCCTCTGATTTTCCTAGATTCTACAGCAAAGGCGTAATTTGCCTAGTCTAGTACTGTTCCGATACTCGTTATCAGTACTCGTTAAAAGTATCGAAGGAAATTATCGATGCTACAAAAGTATCAAAGAGAAGAACTCCATACTTATTAGAATCGAACTCATTCTAAAATTCTCACCGAAAAATCTTTTTGCTATTTTATAACGGTTTGAAAATATGTCGTTAAGATTTCTCCATTCTTTTGGCCGGTTAGTCTTAACGAAAATTCGTTAAGATATTTTTTTATTTGGACGTTTTTCTTAATCAAGCACGAGATATCGGTACTGCTCTCAAAACACATAAGTCATCGCAATATATTTTTCAATCTTAAGAAGCCCTCTAATTTTCTGGGCTGCATTTTAATAATTTACGGGGTTCCTGAAGTAAATACTTTTGAATCTAGGCTCCAAAGTTGTAGCTATAGCATTGCTTCTATGGAACTCTACATCACTGAATCGTTTTTCGAAGCTCCGATGTACAATTATTGACAAACTGCTTAAGTAAATACTTTAATCACGTACTTACGTAGCTAGACAAAAACCAAAGGGATGAGGTTAGACAGATTTTGAAAGGAGGGTCAGAGGAGCTTAACAGCCTATGACGGCAAATGCTTTCTTACAAAGTGTCATCCATTACCAAATGATTAAATGTTTTCTGCAGCATTTGAAATATTCTTATATATGCCTTCTAGACACCGCCAGCCAATCAAATTATCTCGATACTGACAAGCTGCAAAACATTGTTGCTATGTTTGCTACAACAAAGTAGAAAAAATCGCGTAAATTAAAACAATTGACACCATTTAATATTTAAATGCGAGCAAACCCAACACAAATATGCTGTGAAAGATGATTTCGAAATGGGTTTATTCAATGATATTTGTGTGGCTCTTGACAAGTGTTTTAGCTGGTGTTTGTGCCTAAACACGCTAATGGCAGCAAACCCAAAAGTAAGCTGAGTTGGAAACTCCCACAGTGGGAAGAATTAAAAAAAAAAATTATAGAAACAAGCGACGAGTCGAAATCAAATTATGTATAATATATTTTTTTTTTTTTTGCATTTAATTTATTTTCACTAAAAAATGTTTTTCTTGTATTACTTTATTATTATTTTTTATTTAGAACATTGAAAGGATTTTATGCAAATCTAGTCCCGTAAACAATCTTGGTGTCCAACTTACAAAATGGGCAAGCGGTAGGCCTTCCATTTAGATTAAGGAACCCTGCCCTTGTAGGAAAGATCAGACTTGTAGAATAAGCAGACGCGTCGTCACTGAAATAGTTGAAGTTTGTAAGTGATAGCCCAGGATACTAATCGTGAGATGTAAATTTTTTGTTTGACATTTAGTTTTCCTATATACAGCGGAATATATTCGCTCAAGGAAGCGGAAGAAAAGGCATTTAGAAGCTCCATATTTAAAGTTTGCGAAACATCTTTTCATTTTTTAATGCGGTTTACACCAAGACGCAAAGTCTTTTTATCAAGAATATGCGGAAGTCGGTCATTTGGCAGTGAGTCATATGAGCTCCAAGGATGTGCAAATATTGGGGAAGCAGATTGGTTTCAATGTGGATCATGTAGTTCGGCGTGTTTGCAGGGAAAAAAATCAATTTTTAATAAAGGAACGCAAAAGTCTCTCTACTGGCTCATATTTTCTGTGCATCATAAAGCATAATCGATCTTGAGCACGCATCACAGATTTTAGTTTTTTAGAATCGGCAAGCTTGGTTTGTGGTTAATCAACACACCAAGACAGGCCCGTGCGCAGACCGGGATAAAATATGTAAATAAGCATCAGATTTCAATTTCTAAAAAACTAAAATCTGTGATGCGTGCTCAAGATCGATTATGCTTTATGGTGCACAGAAAATATGAGATCAGATGTAGGGGGGGCTCCAATTTTTGTTGCAGTCTAATATAACTTTGCTTGTGTTTATAAATTTATGACACAGTACACGCTTAAGTCACAGTTTTGGATATGATGAATCATTGATTGGTGATAAGGATAAATAATAATCAAAAACAGATTGGAATTAATTTATTTTATTTATATGCTTTATAATAACTCATCAATGTTCTCATGCTTTATTCGTATATAATTTGTTTTCGCTGTACAACAAATTACAACACAACGGAAGTCAAGGAAAAAAGTATTTATCTTGAAGTCAAACAGGCCTTTTCTGAATTGCCTATTTTTTGTTTGTTTTTCTACCGATTCATGTGAAAAAAATTTTTTTATGTCAAATTTTAATTTGACAGTCTCTATATTTTCATCGCCAAACTTCCAACTGTATGAAGCAGGAATTCTTGTACACGACCTAAACACCATACATTTAGACGTAGACAAATTAACTTTAAGGCCCCATTGAAAGCTATAATCTCATGTTGCATCTTCCATATTCTGTAGGTCAGTCGGACGATCGGCAGCAAGCAATAAGTCGCCAACGTACATTAGAAGTTTAATGCAACGGTTAGCTACATATGTACATACATAGGTATAGAGGACTGACACGAGCATAAACCAAAGGAATTCTTATCTCAAATGCATTTATGTATTGCAGGTATGGGGCCAGAAAACCACTCCCTTAACGCCAATGAATGCATTTAGTGTCACCAGCATTTCATTGTGTGCGTTACAGTTGAAAATGCGCATGTATGTACATATGTATACACAATATATTTATTTAGTTAGTCAGTCGTGACTCGCATTAAAACAGAGCAAATCAGCAAGTCGTATACGTAAAATGGCGTTTTAATTGGGGCGCGCAAACGCACGTTTACGCGCATACAGAGCCATTTTTAATCTATATACACATGATGTCATGATATATATGACACGTAAACATATACATGCATATTTGTATATGAGTAGCCATACAAATTGGTTACGCGAGCCTGTGTGAGAGCGATTTCACTTGCCACCTGCCTCACTGGTCAACGGTAAATCGATTAGCGCACGTATTAGGCGAAATATTATTGGTGATTAGTGCACCGAACATAAATTTTACAACGATTGCACCCTACAGTGCCAACTGACATTGCGTAATCTAAAAAAAAGCAGAGACAGTGCGTGGCGCGCAGCATTACCCGATCTCCCACTTGTACACCGCTTGATTGATTTTTTCCGGCTTAATGCGCCTTCATTCAGTCTACGCATTGGTAACGCGCACGCCCACCTACACTGTACTCTAGCGCCACATCGCACTCGCAAATATGGCCAAAGCCACAATAACGGCCGTGCATGTGGCAACATGCAGCACTTACTGCCGCCGCCGGTGTGTGCCACAAAAGCGCCCGCTGTGACACTTCGTTGCCGCTGCCAGGGGCATTGCTGTCATAGCCGCCTCCAACTCAACGCTCCAACCAATGTGCACCTTAGCAAGCCACCCGTCGGCAATGGTCGCCTACAGCTGCGTGCCTACTCTTGTTGTTCTCGGTCGTCATGAAGTTTGGTGACTGGCAGAGCCTTTGTGGACTGTAAGATCACTGCACAACTGACCGCCTGGCAAGCGTGCAATAATTGCCAATTACGAGGTGCAATGCCCAAAAAAGTGGCCAACGCATATGTACGTGCATGCGTTCGCGTAAGAGGAACATGACGCATTTTTCCAGATGCTCTCGTTCAGAGAGTGCATTTTATAGCCGCAACTGCATCGTTGCCGAGTTCCATAGCATTGTTGAAATTCTGGCCGCCGGCCTAGTCGCAGTCCAGTTGCCATATTTGTCACATATTCGTATTTAATATTTTCGCCGCGTTCGAGGATTTTTACGCATGCGCCTCTGCTGCAACGGCAAGTGTCCATGTACTGCAGAATATAAATTTCTAATGTGGCAACTATCAGAAATATTACATACCTACACACATACAAAGTTACCACAGCAGTGGCAGCCGGTGAGCACGTAACGTTGGACTACACCAAACATATCGACAGACTGCACTTGTTTCACTTGGCGCTTTGATGAAGTCATTAAAAATTAATTGTAAAATAAATGGCAAACTCTGCCGGCACTCGGCTTTGCGAAATTTTTTATGTTGTCTAATTAGACATACCGAGGCATATCGGCTAACGTACCTACATTTATGTATATTCTTATTTCTTCATTAATTCATATTAAATAATTTTCCCCTAAAAAAACAAATTGAATAATATTTTATGCTTGAAATCACTTTTTCACATTCGATTAAATCAGAAGCTCACAACCATGTCAACAATAAATCCGCCCACTCTAATTTTTCGTATAGTTGAGGATAAGCCGCTCCATATATGTATTAGTGTACGCGATTTCAATGACTCCCATTCACTGATTGCCTTCATCCACTGACTCAGTGGCCAATAGTTCCTCATGTTATGCCTAACGACACTGGCATGCTTGTAGAAAAATGCGTCGTTCAGATACGCACAACAATTTTTATATGCAAGTACATATAAAAGGGTTCATCAATTAGAGCATAAGAATTTTGTATTCAAAATATACAGGAAAAATTTTGATATTTGCGTTGAATTTATTCCATTAAAATTCATTATGGCTCATACGCAGGAAGTATTGATGATTTTAATTGATTCTACGAGGAGCAGGTTGTGGTCACGGTAGATAAATTATTGAAGGTGGCGACATCCGCCATCCCCTATCATTGATAATAACAGGAAAAGTGATTATACTATGCCGTTCTCTTTCTTGTCAGACTCAGAAAGTCTACATTTTCGATTAACTCCCTTTTTGATTAACTACATTTGATCCTTGTAACCGGGGATCTCTTAGAGTCACGCTTATGATAAAAAGCTTGATGCAATGCCTCCTAACCTTCGTGACTCAGAGGCGTAAAGAACGAAATATATTGGGGCAATACATGGTTGTAGTCCAAGAATGAAAAGAAAACAAGATTTGGCCATCCGAAGCAAAATTGTGAGAGTAATTTTGGCAGCTACGTCATAGGAGACTTGACGGCACAATTGTGCCCGCTCATTTCATACATATTTTTACACTCTTCGAATCAGTCGCTGTTCATGCGGCAACGTAGTAACATGGGTAGTGACTATATTGATTTTTCAGATATGACCAACGCAATATTACTTATAGGTTTCCCCAACCTCTGATGGATGCAAACCGATGTCATCTCACTGACTACGTCAGCAAATCAGCTGATTCCTTCGGTAAGAATCGATTAGCGGTTTGATGTTGATCACATCTTCGCAATATGTAAATATCGAAATTTTCTCGGGAAAAAAAGTGACACCACTAAGTCATATTTTTTGGAGGCGGTTCCGTCTGTTGAAGCGTATTTGAGACTGTTGCTTTTTAGTAATACATATTTAGCTTACTGACACACACATACAAAATATACAGAGGGTCAAAAATTAGAAAAAATAATTTTTCAATAGAATTCCGGATTTTCTTCAATATTTAGCAAAGTCCATTCAATAGCTTCACTTTTTGAGTTCATTCGATTTTTCTAGGGCGTAAGCCAAGATCGTGACGTGAAATTGATTAGAAAGTAGGCTGAGAGATTGCAAAATCCTCTGGAATGTGAGGATTGGGCACAGTGAAATACTTAAGGCTGCGTTATTTTCGATGCATTTTCTCACTACCATAGGCATATTCAATAGTAAATATGAGTGGAGGCTTATTAAGACACAAACTTAGAATAAGAACTCTTAAGGCTGCGACCACCGTCTCAGAATTTCAGTACTAAATTTTGCAAATTTCTAAAAAGGACACTTTGCGCATGACAGATCATTAAAGACATTTGGGGATGCGTTTCTATTTAAATACAAAATTTTGATGTCCCTATTGAAAACCCCTTTACGCACATATGCGCTTTTTCTGTTCGATATCTGCCGATTTGACTGATCGTGACATTTGGTAGCACTCGCCGCTGTTTGCCCTGTTAATGCTTTTTGGCAGTTGGGCTCATATTTTACTCAAACTGACACATTTCGTTCGCTCATTCATTCGTTAGCCTATTCGTACGTTGGTTCGTTCGCTCTGTCGATTGACTAGTCAGTCAAACATTTTGGCTTTTGTTATTCTACCGCAAAATTTATGATCGTCATTTATGGCATGAAAGGAGCGACTTTTGAAGTGATAAAAATATATATAGAAAAAAAAAACGAAAAGCAGTAAGCCAACTAGGCGATTAAGATAAAGCCTAATAGAATTTGAGTCATTAAACAATGAAAAGAACATTTCGAAAATGATTAATGTACATAAAAATATTTTCATTTTTCAATAAATATGTGCAATAAATTATTTAGAATTTTAGAATAGAGAATTATGTAGGTAAATGTTAATGCTGATGGGAGCATAATGCTCTGGTGAGAAGCTTATAAATGACTTAATGAAGACTACGCACATACAGGTTTGTTATTATAGGAACAGTCAGCAAAATCAAGTTACAACAGAGTATGGAGGGGAGCGAAAATTTGAAAAATCTGAAGAGTTTTAATACAATTAGGGAAATGAAGGACCACTTGTAGAGAATAGTATACCTGTAGAGCAATAGAATAGTAAAGTACAAGTGTTACGGATTTTATTTTTGCGTTTATTTAAGTTTACTATAATGAAGAGGTTGAGGGAATGGCTGTCACTGTCAAGTACTGTCACTGTCAACTACTGGAGCTGAAATAAAAAACCCATATTCAGGGACTTACTGTGAGCGCAAAGCGTACCAGTGTCGAGTAAGAAAAAGCGTCACATTTTCAAAAAACGAGACCGAAATATCTAAACGTGTAGAGCTTAAATTATGGAGGGAGCCTACTAAATGGTTGCAGCTAAAATAACAAAGACGATGAAGACTCCCTTCTATCAATCCACTATGACGGGATTGATCTCCCATTATCCCACTAATAGTAGACAACTTTTATTTAAACACAAACAATAATTATATCAATAAGTTATATATATATATATATATAATTGGCGCGTACACCCTTTTTGTGTGTTTGGCCGAGCTCCTCCTCCTATTTGTGGTGTGCGTCTTGATGTTGTTCCACAAATGGAGGAACCTACACTTTTAAGCCGACTCCGAACGGCAGACATTTTTATGAGGAGCTTTCTCATGGCAGAAATACACTCAGAGGTTTGTCATTGCCTGCCGAGGGGCGACCACTATTAGAAAAATGTTTTTCTTTTTCTTTTAATTTTGGTGTTTCACCGAGATTGGAACCTACGTTCTCTCTATGAATTCCGAATGGTAGTCACGCACCAACCCATTCGGCTACGGCGGCCGCTCAAAAAATTAATCAATTATATATTATCCGTTGCTGTTTACAACCTATTCCCACTTCTCAACCAATTTGTTGATGCCGCCAGTTCCGCCAAAAATCGACTGATCTGCTGACAAAGAACTTGTTGAGCCAGGTTTTAAGGACCTCTTTGTTAGCGAAGGAAACGCCCTGCATATGGTTTGATAGGAAGCGTAAAAAATGGTAATCGGTGGAGAATACGGTGGATGCTGAGGGAGGCCCCATTCAAGTTCTTGGAGTGCGGCTTTCACAACTTCTTCATCAATGGGTCTGGCGCTGTCGTGAAGGAGTATAGTTTGACCATGTCGATCAGGTCTTTCAGTCGAATAGCCTCATTCACTCAGTGTAGCTGGACAATGTAGAGCTCCTTGATGGCCGTGACATTCTTTTCGAACATTTCCCAGTGCACCACGCCCTTCCAATCTCACCAAACACATATCATGATCTTCTTTGTATGAAAATCTGGCTTGACTCTCGGCTTTGGCGTCTCTCCTGGAGCCACCCACCCTCTTCTTTGCTTTATACTGATCTCAATCTCCAGTGAGGGTTCGGTACAAACAGCACTGTTTATGACCACGTGTTGCTCGATAGCGGCCGAGATGCTAAGAAAAAATTTGAAGGCCACTTTCTTAGTTTTTTCGTTGAGATTGGCACCCAGACTCTCAATTTTTTTGAAAATCCCATTGAATGAAGATGATTGAGAATCTTTTTACGATCGCAGTTAATTTTTTCCGTCGATTCACGACTGGTTTGGCAACCGTTCTCCTTCGAAAGGGATTTGAGACGTTCTTCATCGAATTCAGAAGGCCTTCCGCTGCGGGACATGTCACCGACGTCAAAGTCGCCATTTTCGAACTTTGCAAACCATTTCCAAGCTGTCAACTCGCCTATGGCACCTTCTCCATAGACGCCGCAAAAGTCCCGGGCTGCTTCGGCAGCTTTTAGACCTCGATAACAAAGAAAATGTTGATTTTTGCTTCCTAGGTAATCTTTTTTTCCAAAAAAATTGGCTGATTTGTTATTGCAATATTAATAATTATTTAAAAAAAAAACTCTAGGAATACCTGGTGAATTCTGTGAAGAAGTGCTATGTAAAAACGACTGGCCTTGAGTTATAGCATGCACAGACTTCAAAAATATCAAATTTCAGAAAAATTATTTAAGGACGAGCAGATATAAATCCCGGCCTGGCGCTGAGGACGCTCAAATATATGTAACTTCGCAAATTTTACTCCGATCGTCTTAAAATTTCCACACGATATTCTTGATATGTATAACAATAAAAAATTTTAAATACCTTACCGCTCCCCCGTTCAGATGTCGTCTGTCTAATTTACGAGAAGGGTAATCTGCAGTCTGTGTCAGTAAATCAATCAGTCTTCTTTATACTGCATATAAAGTTATTGTTTTATTTGTCCTATTATTTAAATGGCGGGATAAAAAACCACAAATTGCCGAGGTATTCCACTTTATTTTTAACAACAAACTGTACTAGTCTGCCCGTTATTGTGGTAGCTTCTTCTTACCTTCTACTCAAATATGAACGAGACGTTATCAATAAAACGGTCCGCGGATGACATATGGCAAAAATAAATTTTTTGTTTTTTGGTAGGACTGTTATAAGCTTACACGGCAAATTTCAGCGTGATATGTCACAAGGTTGTTTTCTGTGGAAATTTTTTGGAAATTCAAGTTGAACAAAGAATTTGTTTGAAATTTTGTTATTCCAACAAAATTTCGGCTTCAGACGCCTTAAAACTGTTGCAGACAACTTATGGGGACTCTGCTCTATCGCGTGCACGTGTTTTCCAGTGGTACAAATCGTTCAAAGAGGGCCGTACATCAACCCAAAAAACACGCCAAAGTCGCTAAAAAATTAAGGTTATGCTGACTGTTTTTTTCGATTACGAAGGTGTGGTGCACTCGGAGTTCCTTCCGCAAGGCCGATCGGTTAACGCTGAATATTATTTAGACGTTTTAAAGCGTTTGCGCGAGAACATTCATCTTAAAAGGAAGGAATTGTGGGACAACAAGTCATGGTTCTTGCATCACGATAATGCACCAGCTCATACATCACGTCTTGTTCGCGATTATTTGAACAAAAATAATGTTAATATCGTTCCGCAAGCACCGTATTCGCCTGATATGGCTCCATGTGACTTTTTCCTGTTTCCCAAGCTCAAGTTGCCGCTCCGTGGAAAACATTTTGAGACAATTGAAGTCATAAAAGAGAATTCGAAGAACACACTCGAGCTTGACTTGTTTACACTAGCACAGAAAACAAACTATGTAACATATCACGCTGAAATTTGCCATGTAAGCTTATAACAGTCCTACCAAAAAACAAAAAATTTATTTTTGCCATATGTCATCCGCGGACCGTTTTATTGATAACGTCTCGTTCATATTTGAGCAGAAGGTATATTAATGAATCTTCAAAACACCGGGTAGGCGCGTACGTCATACCTGACTGACATATAAGCTTCGAATGAGCGTTTTCTGCGACAGACTTAAGTAAATCATCCAAAAACTGCTTGGATCTTATCAATGTGGCTTTAGACACAAGATATTCACAACACACCAAATGACCCAAAATATTTCTGTCGATTTCAAATCCGCTTTCAACAACACGAAGTGGAGTTTTCTTCATCTATTTTCATGGAGGACTGAATAATACCTATCATAATACCTATTTTTAATAATGACAATAAAAATCATGCTTTTTAAGTGCATATTGTGGCGATCACTGTCGTTCCCACGGCAATCGGTTCTACGTTATCTGAACGACTCGGATTAATATCCGCCCAAGGAGTGACAGCAGCAGCTTTGCACGTAATTGTACTGCTACAGCAGCAACATCTCTAATTTTGCAGTATTTACCTGGGAAGGCAGTAAGGCCTTTCATGATGGGTTCCAAAAGAATACTACTTATTTACGAGTGCACGGACTCCCCGAAAGCGTTCGGTAGAGTTTTAGTTTCTAAGTTAGCTTGGCTGAACTTAAAGTGAATTACATCATATCTAAGTAACCCACAATTTGCAGTTTACGCCGTTTTCTCAGCGGAATCTGGTGCTCCGCAGCGTATTATGCATACAAGGCCACTTCCTATTTATCTTATTTATTAATTACATTGGATCCTATTTCATCTCGTCTAAATTTATGTTATATGCAGCTGATCTCAAGATATGCTCTGTGGTAAAAAATGCTAGAGATTTAATAAGTCTTCAATAGAAATGAGACAATTTTCACTCCTGGTAGTCGTAGAATCGTCCGCAAATCTGAATTTCTTACGCCCGCAAAATTAAAACAGCTATATAACTAAAATGGCATTGAATTCTGAAGAAACTTTCCTAATCTTGTGATACCAAATAAGATTTCAGGCTAAACGGCTCCCTATCGTGTGACTTCTTTAATCTAAGGCTAGGAAAGATTGCTTCAAGATGAAGTCATCGTTCAAATCTCAGCGTCATACTTACATACCAATAAGACTTACAGAATGTGGCTTTAGTTCGTCGGTAGCAGACTTTATTGTCCAGTTCCCTACTTAGTCCAAAAAATAACTTGCGATCAAAAGATTGTCCGTTGGGCTTCAAGGCTGATGCTAAATTAGGTAGTCGGATACCTCAAAATTATAACCCTCAACAGTAATATGGAAGCCAACACGCGAATGCGCTACCTATTTTGATCTCACTTAAATAGGTATTTAAAAAAATGTGTTTACATTGTATGAAAAATAGGCTGATTAGAAATTTTTTAACTTAGTCATATTTTTACTGCATTCCAAGGATACTGAGAATTATACGAGTGAACTCATGAATATGCCTACTTTAATATTATTTTTATTATAATATATTACGCATTATGTGCACACATCTCAGCTCATACATACAAACATACAAGCAGCATGAAAGCTATAATAACAACACTTTCTGACCGCAACACTTCACATATGTTCTTACAAGCAGCTTTGAATGGAAATGCACTTCGGTAACTTTGAGTATATAAACTGTCTGTACAGTTATACGTGCTTATGTACAGTTATAATTGAATGTAAGTATACATATGCCATATTTCAATTGCTGGAAAATTCGTTGAGGTAAACAAGTAACCTGTTCATAGCTACACTAACCGAAATTTCTATGAATTGTGCAAAAGTCTGAAAATGTCTGATGAAGTACTGAGAATGAAAAACAAAGTAGTTAAACGAATTTCCGCATATGTAGAGAGACTTAACCATTTCATTAACGTAGCAGCTAGCTTACAAAAATGCAGGTAATTTTTTTCAGGTAGATGAAAAGTATATACATATGTATGTACAAGTATATTAATTCAAAAGTTAGTTAGATTTGGTAAATGATATTAAAGATCGAGGGATATATTTTGACTCTAAATTTATTTTCATCCCGCAGATTAATTATGTAATGTCTAAGTCTTTTGCAATAATCGGCTTTTCTATGACGCAGATCGGTATATTCTGAAGTTATTGTATTCGTCATATGGCCGTTCGATATTGACTATTTCTGTTGGAGGCCTTATCACCAAAGTCCTACATTTCTCGTCAAGAGAGCGGAGCCCAAACATAGTGAGCAAAGAAGTGGCGATTTCAAGGCGTCTTCAGTTTTACAGAAAATCAAAGTGCGCAAAAAATTTAAACATTACAGATGTGGACATTCTATCGATTAAGGTTTTTAAACTGTCATATACAAGCAGACACTTATATTGACAGCTTTTTTCCACCACTGAATTTTTCTGAAAAATATGTTCATAAAATATTTTAGAGCTGAATGCCTAATGAATAGTTTAATTTAGATTTAGTTCACATATAAAAAAATGAAGAAAAAACAATAACTTCCTAAAAATCCTATTTGAAATCACTTTTTGAGGTTTTCTTTAAAATGCGGTAAATTTGACCAGTAAAGTGGAAAGCTAGGATATTAAAATGATCATCGTGAATTTCTGCTATATATTTATATTTTCTTCTAATACATAACATAAAGATTTCTATGGCGAAAAACTGGAAACAAAAAACAATGAAAAAAAACTGAAATCGCCTAGACTATAACTTTGTTCTACAAAAACACTTTAAGGAATATATAGGCGCTTTTATTTTACAATCGAAAAAATGTAAATTTGTTTTACTATGTAATTTTATTTATGCTTAAACTAATTATATGAAATATTTTGATAGTATCTAATAAAAATTCTACGCATATGAAGCAGAGACATAAGTATGCAAAAAAAATTCATGCGTATAGGAGTTAAATAAAAAAGTTTCGTTTTTTTTTAATTTTTTCTTGTTTTTTTTTAGAGTTTCTACAGAGCCGTGTAAGCCACATGCTGCTGAAAAAAATATACACACATAAATTGTGTAAGTAAAGCTCACACCCTGCAGGCAAACCAGAAGCTAGTAAAAAAAATCTCATCAGTATTAGTACGAGTATAGTTTCGTTCAATTTAACAAAGATATCATCGCAGTGAGACAGGAATAATAACTATCATACACCGTTTTCATAGTTTAAGTCTGAATTTTTTTTAACCGAGAGTAAAAATGTTACCCCTTCTTGAAAAGAAACGGCGCATAAAATCACATGATTTTTGCATCTGAGGTACGTATAAAATATAATCAGCAATTTTATGTCGAGTACTGTGTGGATAATTTTTTTAAAATATATTCAGCAAAAAACGCGTCGTTATCTTGCTCATGCGTCGTTACCTTGCTTGAACTGCAAGCTAGAGCGCGGAACGAACGACAAAGAGGCACAATCGGCCCCCGCGTTCGGCAACGTTCGACATCTGGCTCTCTCCTACTTGAGTGAGCATATATATGTATGTATATGTATGTATATGCGCATTTGTATATAAATTCACGTATTTGTATTTGCATATGCCTTCTTCCTGTGTGCATGGTAATGAACTATTTCTCTATGAGGATTATTAATTTCATTTACTTGAAGAATTTAAAATAAAACCAATGATGATACATCATCCTTACCGAATTTTTAATTAGTGATGACTAGTTGTTAATAATACCTGTTGTTTTAATGTTTTTATTATTAATTTGTAGGATAGAATAGGTCGATGATAGGAAAAGTAGGAAATGAAAGGTAGTGTTTCGAGGGTAATGTGTCTTGAAAAAGTCAAATCGATGATGACGCCTCTTAGTGTTGTTGACTTATTAACGTCTGATGCACAATCGAAATTCAACATATCTTTCATGAATTTGATAAATGTTCCGTAATTTTTCACGTTTGTATAAAAGTAACTTGACCTATTCCATTGCGATTCCATTTACCTCCTCCTCTATATCTATCAAACAAATACAATTAAAATTTTGTTTTGAAAAATGCATCCATTCCATCAGTATTTTCTTATGACGTTGTCACGTTAAACTATTGTCAGTAAACCGACTTTACAGACAACCACTTTTTTTCATTGAAATGTCACGACAAAAGCAAATAGAAGAGGAAGAGAAAAGGACGAACTGTGGGGAACAGCCGACATGCATATGAAGCTAGAAGCATACAACGACAGATCGAATGGAACAGCTATTCGAGATAAAAAAACCCACATGAATTGTCACAGTCCTTGTAGCTATTGGGAATGTCTTTTATGAATTTTCCATCTTTACAGGGTTGAGACTAAACAAAGCTCTCTATAGAATCAGCCAAATTCTACAACTTCAATTAATTTAACAAAAAATATGTTCAAAAAAGTTATAAAACTTGTTATTATTATTACTTATTATTTATACTTATTATTAATCTTATTACTGCACTTTTTTATTGTTAGATTGTGCACTGCTCTCTCACACTATGCTGGCGAGAAACTTATTTGTAAATTCTATCATATTCTATCCTTTTCCCCCCGTTCATAATACCTACCTTTTCCCCAAAACACAATTTTAATTTTTCGAATTTCTTTTTTGTGAAAAGAAAGGAGAAAAAATTCCTTGACGCAATAATGTAATATATATATTTATTTTATTCTAGTCTTGTTCTTATTTTTATTGTTATGCACGAGCGAATTTCCCCTACTACGCCGTTCTCTGTTCATGTTTATTTATTGTTACGTCACAGCCAGAATTACTCTCACGGTTGTCGCAATCTTGTAATCGATCATTCTTGTCGGTATTGGGCAGATAAACCATCTGCCTCCTTCAAGGCATCCTTCTCAGCACAATTCTTCTCCGTAACTAGCTTTTTCCCCCTTCAGAGAAAATAGGAAAAAGAAATACATAAAAAGGTGTATAACGGTTTAAAATATAGCCTTAAATTGCTAGTCATAAAATTTCGGAACCTTATTTAAAATGTATCGAATTCACGTCCTAACTTACTACCTTCTAGAAAGGATGCAACGAAGCGCAATACTCAAGGACTTAATATGAAATTCACCAGTCTTAGACGAAGAAATGCTAACGAAGTAGTGTTTATTATAAAATTCACTAGAATCAATTCGTTAAGTTCGGATTTACCTGCAGGGTATGTACAAATCTACATATAATATATATGTATATCTGTCCTGCGCGTCAGGTGTGCGTGTTGACAAAGTGAATGTTGTGGATTAAAAATTGTATTTGCTTATTTGCGTAAAATGCGTTTAGCCTTGCTCGCCATACTCATTCACTGCAACTGGCAAACGCCAACCAGTCGATTGAACTGGTGTGTTGTACTAGTCGCCACCAGTCGTCAGCCATTTAAATGAGCCAATCAGCCAACCAGCGATTGAATACGATTCAATGTACATAATTGCATTTTCATGCGTTCAGCTCACGCGCTACGAGTATTGCACTTGACTGTATAGTATATTAACTACAGCGCCGTTTTCAAAAGTTGTTGATGTTTTATTGGCTTCACCGATTTATACTTTTGCTTGAGTTCTTAGGCAATCGTAAATACGGCATTAAATTCATATTAACACAATCCATTTTTTTTCACGCGCTTCACGACGTATAGGTTGTCCCTCAGAAGCGGTATATATATATATATATACGCATGTATGTTTTTGCAATAATCTTGAAGCACACAATTAAGCTGCGTTTCGGGTATTAACAACCAATACATTTGCACCACTCAAACATTCAAAGGCACCTCATTGAATAGTTGCATTTTTCTTAATTTGGCAGTTTTGCATTAAGAGTTCAACAGGACTTTCTTGTTTTAAAATAGACTTCATATATTTTAATTATTTTCCATTACACAAACACGTGTTCACTTCCATGGATTGAGTTGTAGTTGGGATTTTATTAGTTATACTTATATTTGGTCCCGCCTTTTCTGTGTCAATCGTTTACGCATAAGGCCATTGCAACTATGAGTTTTTCGGCTCCCCTCTTTTAAACTTGAATTTGTGTTAATAAACGTAAGTCTGTTGGTGAGAATAATATTAGAGATTTCTAATTAGTAAAAATATATGGTTCAGATTTATACCTGGTAAGAACTCAATAATTAACCTTATTTCAAGTTATTATTGTTTTATTTTTTCTTTCCTAGATGGAGTCATAACATTAGAAAGAAAATAAGTGCATTTGGACACTTTTCTCAAAAAAAGAGTTTGACAGTTGCCAAGTTGTAAACGTTTGATAACGTTGCCATATTGGAATATTTGGGAGATTAAGGTTTTGTAGATGATTAAGTTCCTCGTAAATAACAATTTGCCCTTCGGCGTCAGCTTAAAACTGCAGAAACTTTGTAGAACAACATCAAGACGCACATCAAGAACTCGGCCAAACCCCTAACAGAAGAGCGCCAATTATTTATTAATTTTTTTACTATAGTTGTACAGCGCCGGCCAAAATAATAGTAGTGTGACATATTGCCCGACATTTTGTCCTGACTATTTATTCTTTTTTATTTAGTTTTTTTTATTGCTTTTATAAAAATATAAGAAATACTACAAAAACCCATTTAACTCAATGTTTAAAGTTCTGTAAAATTTCTTCTAATATACACCCCGCTGAAAAATTATAAGCACACAACTGTTTGCTTATAAAAACATAGTTCAAACCACAAAAAAACTATAAAACGCAAAGTACAAAAAATTTGGCCAAAACTTTCAACTTTTTAGCCATGATTTAAAAAATTTTTCTGAGTATGCAGCTATATAGTACATTGAATTTAAAAAAGTGGAATTTTCAAGTTGATTTTTTTTTTGTTGACGGTGCTAGGTTTTTTCCCATATAAAAAATTCTCTAATACTTTGTATCAAGCATTTCCATTCATGTTCGGGGAATGCTGCTAGAGTGACAGTCCTTGGCCTGATATAAATCTGAGTCATTCCGGAATTGATTTTACCGAATCTTTCGCATTTTAGTAACAAAAATAAGTCTGGTGGTACCAGATCAGGTTTGAACTGCAGCTGTGACAACGTTGTCAGACCCATTTTTGCCAGCAACTCAAAAACACATCGCCACGATACAAGATCCAATTTCAGCGATTTCTTTTCGAAAATATAAAAAAAATATAAATCTACTTAGAGGGTTAGGCCAATGCCGATTATTCTTTCTTTTTTTTTTTTTTGTTTAGATAAGCTCTACATTACTAAACGTATACTAGGTGTTCTCCGGAATACTAGCAGAGAGAATCAGCTCGGTAGCGGATCAGACGTGCAAGATCTGTAATAGACCAAATTTTTGTCCCCAAAGAGAATCTAGAGCAATGCTATGAATACGATATGGATGTTCATATACTGTTCATAGATGACAGTATCATTCGAGAAAAAATCCCAGAAGCATTTACTGCACTTGGGGTCAACGGAAACTTGCTAGACTCGCAATCGTGTAAGAACACAAGAGCACACACACTCGGACACAAAATCAAAAGCCACAACTGAGCAGGAATGCCGCTACATATGTATTTAGCATTAGCACCGGAGTGAGGTAAGGTGACAACTTATCCCAAGTAATCTTTAACTTATGTCTGCACCATGCAATTAAAAACTTCACCACCTCCGGAAACGTACTCAATCGGTGAGGTTTAATAATTGCCTATTCGGATGGCATCGCCCTTGTTGCTCGAAGCAAGCGCTACCTTAACCACTTGATAACATAGAAACAACAGCAGGGAGAGTTCAAGTATTCAATGGCAAACCTCCGAGTGTATTACTGCCATGAAAAAGTTCCTCATAAAAAATATCTGCCGTTTGGAGTCGGCTTGAAACTGTAGGTCCCTCCATTTGTGGAACAATGTCAAGACGCCCGCCACAAATTGGAGGAGGAGCTCGGTCAAACACCCAAAAAGAGTGCACGCGTCAATTATATATATATAAATAATCAGAAACAACAATCGCGCTAGAAAGTGCATTTAGGACAGAATATTTGCTGCAAATAAAAATACCTTGGCCATATGCACCTACTTAAATCGACGATACTATCTAGGACTTGCAAAGTGAGTATAGATATGTAAAACAATACCTTTCCATTCATATGACTCGGAAGTGTGGTTCATGACAACACCCGAAGAAAATCTCTCAGAGAGAGAGAAAGAGCCCCAAGCTAAACCAAAGAGGTGAATACATTAATACGAACCAACGAAGAGTTACTCCAATTTATGCATGGTGAGAACATTGTCAAATTCATCAAAGCGCAGAGGCTGAGGTAGTTTCGACATGTTCTAAACATCGAAGACGCGCGTAAAACAATATTGCAGCGCAAGCCTATGATAACGAAAAGTAAAAGTCGCTCGCTTAGGTGACTAATGTATTGCATAAAAGAAGACCTACGAACGCTCAAACTAACCAACTAGAAATATCTAGCAACAGACAGAGAGGTCTGGAGGAATATCGTAGTGAAGGCTAAAGCCTACCCTGGGTTGTAACGCTAGATGAAGATGAGAATTAGATGCGAAAAACTTATAAATATTGATATTTGAATTTTTTAAGCAGCCTCTTTCTGTCTGATGCGTACCGTATCGAAAACTTTGAATACGTTTTTCTCGGAGCTAAATTTTTCACATCGGCCCGACTCTTAACTCGAACTCTATCTTGACCGATTGACTTGAAATTTTTGCTACATATTTAAAAAGTGTTGAGAGAAAAGTATTTTTTTTTATATTTTTTTTTTTAAATATTCAGTTTCTCTAAAACACCCAAAGTTGTTGCAGAAATCTTTATATCAAAAAATTTAGTGTAATCTTATAGTTAGTCACGTGTTAATCGATTTTTTACAAACAAAATATTACACGAATAATTACCTAAAAATCAGAGTTTTAGTTAAAAGTGGCGCAAAACTAATCAACCTGTCGAAAGATTTATAATACTTGCGAATGACGTTATACGTCAATCATATTTGCCACTTGTGAACTAGACAGTTGCAGTATACAAACAGAAAAGCAATGTAAAGATTAGGATTTTCATCACTAAAAACCATTTTTTTGTTTGCTTATTAAAAATTATTCAATTTTTATGATTAATTTTGCGCCACCTTAAAAACAAATGTATGTTATACAGCTTGTAACAATGGAACAAGTATAAAAAAGGACTTTTTTTAGAATTTTGATTAATTTCATTGTGCTGCTAAAATAAATTCCTAAAATATACCTAATTTTTCCTTCGCTACGGTTGCCTAACATCTTCATACGCAATCAGCTTCGCTTTAACGGCACAGCTAAATGGGTCGGAATTTTTTCTAATATATAAAATAAATAATTTAAACACCTTTGGAAACTTTAAACGCCAATTAACTGCCAATAGATCGAACGTTCTACGTTAGACTACATCATTACTCGTATAGCAACAATTTGGACAGAAAAAAACAGCAATTATGATATACACACAAAATGTAGCTGAAATTAATAATATTTTGGACAGGTCATTACGATTTGTTAGCCGCATACGCAAAGTGATAAATATTTACGCTACAAATACATACATATAGACTCCATATTTAACAACTTTAAAATTGTTTTGCATATCGCTAGTTGTCTTTTCTTTCCAATGACTAGAAAAAAATAAGCCATTTGAGTTAACGTCCGCATTTACCACTTGAAACTAAAATTCGAGCACTTCAATCAAGTGGTGGAATTCGGAATCTCTTCACTTGAATAGAATGCTAAGTAAACAACTGAACTCAATAAGTTGTTGAAATCTACAAAATGGCATAAGGTATGCTACGATCAAATGGGATTAGTAGCATACAAAATGTGAAGCAGTATCAACAAAAAAAAATGGTAGATGTGCATGAATGTATAAGTAATAGCTCAGCAGCAACAATCATTACCAAAACTATATTTCAAGCGATTTTGTATCTGCTCATAATAATATATTTTGCACAATACATAATTTTGTTAATAGTTCATATTATAATTTTGCGTATTTTCGTCAATCCCCATAACGGTTCAACGACATCTGACTTTGCTCTCGAATCGAAGCGACGTCAATGACCGAAAGTACCAAACGCCGTCAGATGCTGGTAAATTTTATACAAACCTACATATGTACGTGTACTTTTAAGCCGCTTCATTGCAGCCGCGGGTGAGCGAATACGTTTAGGCAGGGCTGCATGCTGACCTTCATCCGACAACTCAACACAGGCATTTCTGGTTTCCTCTTGTGTATTTTGCTTGTTAACTTTTTTCGTTTTGATGCTTTTTCTTAATTAAACCTTTTTAACATTGTATTCTGAAGCTTTTTTGAAATAAATTATTGGTGTGTATATTTTCACATACATACATACTTATGTGCACTCACATGCGCCTGCATGAGTACAGATATTTCTGTGCCCGAGTAGAGAGTGTATCGGAGCTCGTCCACCTTTGGCGATGTAGTTCATGGTGCTGCGTGATCGAGATATGAGATCCCGCAGATAAATAAACATTTTTATAGACGCTATTGTACAATGGAATTAAAAGCGAAAGTGTAAATTCGCCACTTTTCATTAACACTGCCCACCAACACCGGAAGTCTATACATAAACACATTTATGCGTAACTGTGCAGGTGCTGCCCATTTATAGCATCATATCTACTTATACATATATACATATGTATATGTTATGTATGTACGTGTGTATATATGTATGCATATGAGTACATAATTGTAATTGTTTAAATATCCAAGTAGTTTCATATACAGGGTATTGAGCGATTCCATGTCAAGAGATTCAAGTATTTTGGACATTGTCGTCAACTCTGCTCAAATTGAAATGAAACCATGCATCAAAGTTATCCATAAAATACAAACCTTGGTATGCTTTCGATTCAGATTAGCACATAAAATGGCTGCTCTTACACAGATCCTTCTATGAAGGAAGAGTTGTGAAAAGCACTTAAAAATAACAAAGAGTATCGAACAAAGAAGCAACCGGGTCCCTTTGCATGAGTTCCTTTTTTTTTTAAAGGAGGAATCATCGAAAGCCTAGCCCCGTCAGTATAGAATTATAATATATACCGATCCCCTCGGTACTAACGTTAGATATTTCGTCGGTAGACGGTTTAAACATTAGGCTCAAAGTCGAAAGAAGAATCTGCTTGCTACCACCCACTCTTTAGGTCATTTGATGAGAGAGTCATACCTGTCGTATCAATACCTCTAACCTGCCATAGCCCGGTCCATACCATAGGAGGTAAGTTTCTATATCTAGTATCGTCAGTTTGACTGCAAACACCTGTAGCACTAGTTGGAAGAAATAATCCTACGGCACAACCATTAATTTCTACATCGTAGGACGAGCGTAGACTATTGGCTACAGAACTTCAGGGATTTATTTACTGGTTCAAAGCTAAGTTTTCTCGTTTCATGGAGTACGAAAGCTGTCAATTCCCAATTCTTCAGACTGTAGCATGTGTGGAACAATTTCGTCTGGTGTTATTCGCTCTGCTATTTTGTTTTCTAAAAACTTTCGCTCTTCACTATATCTTGGGCAATAAAAGAAAATATGCTTTCCATTTTCATTTGCCTTGGCACAAAAAGAACATATTACTCCATCATCATGGCCATACTTGTGAAGATATTCTCTACAACAACCATGTCCCTTTTCTGCGTGATAACTGCGTCAAATAAAATTCAACATTGCCATGTTTTCTATCGACCAATACCTGCACATTTCTAATGAGTCTGTGTGTCCATCCCCTTTGGTTGTTAGATCCCAGCATCTTTACCATTTATCTAAACTCTCGTGCCTTTTTTCTTTGCCCTCCTCAGTTGTTATTTATGTGAGTAAAGAATTTTTAAAACAGTCTACGAAAAATGTCTCACAACTCTTTGAATACCTAAAAATATCCAGCTTATAAACGTAAAAAAATCGGGCACAGCACCCTTTATTGACAAATGGAAAATTTACAAGTACCTATAAAATCAATTTTATTTTCTCATTTTGCCACCAAATTCTTGAGCTTGTTCTTATTGACTCCCACTGAATTATTACATATTTTGCTCTGTTTTATCTGTTACGCTTAAATGTATTATATGTACGTATATTTTTCTCCGAATTATAATTTATGAATGTTGCTTATTTAGCTCATATTGTTGTTGCCCATTAATCCCTCGCTATAAATTTCTGAGTCTTTAATCAGCCATAATTTTTCAGTTAAAATTATACGCCTTTTTAATATTTGTGCATTAGATTGTTTTTAAATTGACTTTAACTTTTGTTTACTTCATGTAGTAGACAATTTTTTGTTCCATAAAAATATGCTTCAGTTTATTTGATGAATTTATGGCGATTCTTGCCAACCAGGTTGGGTATGTGTTTGTAATAAAATATCTATAAAAACTTTAATGAGATTTTTTAATAAGTTTCCGCCGTCGTAGATCAATAAGTTGGTGCGTAACTGCCACATGATAGCGTCCGAGTTCCAAACCCGTTGTATATTTACAGGAAGCACTAAAATGCTGAAATAAGGTTTTTTCTAATTGCGGTTGCCCTGATGGACAGGCAACCGAGCTCCTCATAAATACCATCTGCCTTTCGGTGGCAGCATAAAACTGAATCGAGGTACCGATTTTTCGAACAACATCAAGTGGAGGAGAAGTTCGGCCAAACATTCTGCAAAAGGATGTAAGCCCAGATCAGACCAACATTTATTGTTTTTGTGCTAGCCTTCCTATTTTTCAAGAATTTATGGACTTCGAAATAATTCTAGCTTGGGGTTTACCTTTGTGAATCCCTTAAACTCTACTAACTAGACTAATCTAGCTTTTCTTCGTCATCACGAGACTTAAGGGACGTTAAAGATCGGTATATTAGAAAAATTGTACAACTCTTTATTGAGATCAGAATAGGAATATTCTTATTTAATCTGGAATCCGATATATTCAATATATTTCAGCAAAATCGAAAGACTCCAGCGGAGCTTTAATCGTTTTGCTCTCAAACCACTTAACTTCTCTCACCCTTTGCCATCGAATAGTGGAGTGCTCATTGTATGCTTTTAGGGATGAAGGCACCAGAATTGAGAAAACCCAAGTTAATTAAAGCTAAGCGCCAATTATATACAAATATATATTGTACATATTGTATACATAAGTATATATATTATATATGAGGCATTCTTTCTGAACGTGAGACCCCCTGCCCCCAGAATAGATTTTGAAAAAAAGAGGTCTATGAGGGCTTAAAATGTAGGTAATTATGTTTACTTTCGAAAGCAAAGTGGCACTTCTTGAAATTCAAAATGGCGGATCCAATATGGCGGATTCAATATGGCGCAATTTTGCAGTTCGTGCATCAGATTTATGCTATTTCGTGTTTTCTTTATTTATTTTTAAGTAAAATTGTTGCATTGGATTTAATTTTACATATTTCCAAGTTAATTATTTATTTTTATTGGTCACTGATTATTCATCACATTTTTTATCATCAGTTCATAGCATAAATCTGATGCACGAACTGCAAAATTGCGCCATATTGAATCCGCCATATTGGATCCGCCATTTTGAATTTCAAGAAGTGCCACTTTGCTTTCGAAAGTAAACATAATTACCTACATTTTCAGCCCTCATAGACCTCTTTTCGTCAAAATCTATTCTGGGGGCAGGGGGTCTCACGTTCAGAAAGAATGCCCCATATATATATATATATATATATATATATATATATATACAGGTACAGTAGAAAGAATGCCCCATATATATATATATATATATATATATATATATATACAGGTACAGTAATACATTCTTAGTTACGTTATATAATCATAGACTCAATAAATGACAAAAATAAATAAACTGTCGAAGTCTTCTCTGACGTGGTTTGCTAGAAACCTGAAGCTCATTATTCAAATTTCATCGAATTCGCACCGACAACACATAAACAACGTTTTGCGAGGACTCGAAATCTTATATATATATATAATTGGTGCGTACACCCTTTTTGAGTGTTTGGCCTCCTTAGGGATAAAAATCGTTTTTTTTTTTGCATGTTATTGAAGTAAAATATTTCAAAAATACCGTGTTAAAATTGTAAGTCAATCCGAGCAAAACTTTTTAAGTTATAGAGCATAAAGCCGAGCCGCCTCAAACATCTGCCGAGATAACTTAAAACTTTAAACGCGGTTTTCTCGAACCTTTTTTTTTAAAGTGCGTAGTCATTGGCATTTGAAAACTACTCAACCGATCCTTTTGAAATTTTGCACACATATTTTACATATAAAAAACCTCCCCCCAACGTTTTTTTTTTGCCATTTTTTTTTATATTAAGGTGGTTTTACACCTACAAAATGGCGGCATTTTTTCATTAAAAATCACTTTTTACTTCAAACGACTACCAAATGGCTGAAAATGAAAATAAATCGTTAAAAGAAACGTTGGGGGGAAGTTTAACTCATACTTTAACTAAATTATTCGATTTTTTTGATTTCAGATGATTCTACGCTGAGATATGCTGACTACTGCAAAATGTATTTTGGAAAAGACGTCTACGTAAATGTGCTCTCATTCGCTCATTTTGCAGTATTTTTACATGAAAATTTTATCAAATTTTCTTGAAATGTTACTTTATAATATGCAACAACTTTTAATAAACTGACTTGAACCGTTTCGCTACAATAAATTCATGAAAAAAGTGTTTTTTTAGCGTTTATTAAATTGCGGTACCATTTTTGTCTCAATCTAACTCAATACAATGAATTAAACATTGCACCCACGGTTGAATACCCCCTTTGTAGTCCTCTGCAGTTAACCCGTTACAGTGGTTTCAGCTGTTTGACCTCCTATACGTCGCAACAATGGTCTCATGTAAGGGGCGACTTAATTTCAAGGCACCAGTGCGCCAGTAAAAAGTTAGTTAAAAAGGCGCAAACGTCGACTAGAATCCTTTTAGAACGTTAGCAGTTCCCAAACTATAACTAAATTCCCGGAACTTAATTGCCACACCTAGTATTTACAACATGTATTTGAATTTTGAAACAACAACTTTTCCTAGACAAAAAAATGTTCCCACACATTGAACCGACTGTTGTTGTTTCATTTAAATTTCGTTTCCTATCACTTTGACTTGGTCACCGTAAATATACGTATGTATGTATGTACATAAAGGAAATTGAAATTGCACAACATCTAAGGAACAGAGAACCGAATGCTTATTTCGACGAGGCCAAGAATAATAAATTTTTTTTTTACCAATTCACCTCAGTAAACAAGCGCGAAAATATACGAATGAAGGGAGAAAACTTGTTAAACGAATGAATTTTTTAATTTTCAAAATTGCTAACCAACAAAATGTATAAAAAAATGTTATTTGTAACTGATACAAATATTTGTATAACAACCAAATTGTTAGCGAACAGATGTTTAATTGGCAGTGCAAGTTCATAAAATTTGTTAATTATTAACGCTCAATGCTTTCCAACAACAATTGCAAGCGAAGCAAAACAGCGCATATAGTATGCCATTTTGAGAATATCTTGCCAGTAAGGGTATTCACACTGAATTCTTTGGTTTGTTGCTCAGTTGTTTCTTTCTTGGCTTACTAATTAGCTGTTGCGAATTATATATCGAATCAAAAAATAAGTCGACAGTACAACAAGTCAGTTAGAAAAATGTTACGAATTTCAACTGTAACGTAAAGATTGTGAATGACCGTACTATTTTTTCTTTATTTCCTTGTTTAAGTCAATGGTAACAACCTTACTGACTAGATTTACAGGATTACTGACAATAACCTAAGAACTAAATTAAATAGATAGTTTTTTTGATGAATAGTAAGACTCAATGAGTAACTTAAACCGAGGCCTTGGCAAGGCAAAATCAAGATCTAGACTTCTAGAAAGCCGGTTAAGCTCTTCAAGTCCTTTTGTAAAAGAAGGGAAATTGTGGTAATTAGTTCTGAGAACTTCAATATAAAATGGATTGTAAGAGCGAAGTACTCTATTAAGAACATTGAAACTTAATTGGCCGAGTAGATCTGTAATTTTTGTAAAAAAAATTTAACACAAGCGGTAGTTGCATTAGCTGGGAATGTTCACACGTTGAAGAAAATTTAGAATAAAAAAATTTGTAATGCGATATTATCTACACAGTTCTTTTTGGCAAAATGGGAGGATATGTTTTGTTAATCACATCACTGATATTGATTTATTTATTATTTTTTATCTATTTTAAGACTGCCATCGATTCGATGAGCTGCGCATAGACTCCGTCTTTAATATAGTTGCACAAAAAATAATCCACTGGGGTTAAATCGCAGGAAATTTGGTTTGTGTGTGGCATCTGGCACCGTCCTGTTGAAACCGCATGTCCTGTTGAAACCTATATCATTAATAATAAGCCAAAATTCAAGAGTTAACATCTCTCGATAGCGTAACCCATTGACCGTAACCGCATTTCCAGCTGGAATATCGAAATCAGGCCACATAGCGCAACAGGAAGTATTGGGCAAGAAACCATTCTTAGCAACTGCTCCTGCATTTAACTTAGCCAGACAAATGAAAATAAGCTTCGTCGAAAAATTTCATTTGTTCTATGGTCAGGTGAATGGTAGGTAGCCTCTTAAGGAATGGTAGGTAGCCTTTAAGGAACGTCGAGGAATTGACAATCTCGGATCTGGTTCAACTCTGTAACTCACAGTTGCGATGTTTTTACTTGAGCGACCAAGTCGAACACGCTCATATTAAGTACCAACCCAATCAACTCAATTTTATTGACCAAAGCACGATCTCGATTATGTTGACCGAATATATCAAGAATTTTACGAAACGTAACTATTAAAGATCCTCCATTTATGGATTAGTGGATAATCCATCTCATAGAGGATTTTATTTATTTTGCAGCGAAATTGAATTCATTGCGACTGCTGTCTGGAAAAACAAAGTTATTGTTATTTAAAAACCCTGTACTAGAAATCTCAGTTTTCAACAAAAACAAAAAAAGTACAATAATATAAAATCGAAGCAAAGCATCGAGAACTCCTCGCGGTTTTTTCGCTACCAGCAAGACTCCTCATAAATTTATCGTTTGCTTTGTTATGGGAGACCTTCTTCGATTTAAAACGAATATTTCAGAATTTTGAAAAACGTTTTGGAAAAGCTTACAAAAGATTAAATTCTTAAATCCATATCAATCATAAGCTCAAAGAAAGTAATTGCCGGCGAGACAAACAACGTATTGCCGTGGACATTAAAATTATTTCTAGACACTGTAATGTGTAAAAAATGCCAATTTTTGTTCTTTACTTCTTCTTTCTTCTTCTTTTTGGTTTTCTTCTTCTGTATGTGTTGCACATAGTCAAAAGTATTTACAAAGGCAAAAGTACAATGACTCGAAAAATTACATTTTTTTCGGTAACTCAGTGCAATTTGGAAATCTCAAATATCATCACTGTTATGAATACCACCGCTCCGCTGAAACGCTATTTTTCAATGGTTCCAGAAGTTATGGAAACCTCTATTATTAATAAAAAAAGGAAAAAATAAGAGGGTCAAGTTATTCTAAAAACATAACCAAAAGTAAAATATTCCTTTTTCAAAAATCAAATATTTTTAGTTAAATTAATTATTATTTTAATTAATCAAAATTATTTTTTTTATTTAGTAAAAAAGTTATTCAAAAACAAACTTGGATGATTAATTTAGCGCCACCATGTACTCGTATATGACTTCAAAAACTCTATACCATAATTTTCAACACTGAATTGGTCTACAAATTAATATAATATTTTTTTTTCAGATTACTTCTTATTATACTCAAACCATATACATATCTATGTATATGTACACCAATTTTTACAAGAATTGTAGACAATGTCCACAATACTTGAACTATTTGGCACAGAATCGCTCTTTCACTTTTACGATGTACAGACTTTTACATATAATCATACACCCTATGACTACAAGTATTATTCTGAACTACTATAGATTTTATTTTAAATTCACATTACACTTAATAAAGTACTAAGTTTATAAAATGATTAACATTATTTACTTTCACATTATTTTACTTATTCACATGAATTATTGGTTATTTTGAAGTCAAGCAAATGTTTAACGAAATTACTTAAATCTCTTACATGAAACTAATCACCAACCAATTACTATTTTGGCAAATAAAACGATTCTCAAATAAAACACATCCTGAACGCAGCAATTACATGATTTATCTGTGGAGAGTGGGCGCTTTGATTAGATGCGAATAACAGAACATTGAAATTGTGACTGGAAATTACTGGATGATTCATATTACCCACGTAATCCTCATTTCACACATTTGCTCCATATACCCAGAGTAGCAGAGTAGAACATCGGAATTATACAAAATTTTTTTTTTTTTTTTTGTATAGCGATAGCCTTCTTACAAGAACGGAAAACTACACAATGCATTTTTGTCAAAAAAAATGTTTCTCATAAAAACCCATTTCCTATTGGGAATAAAACTATAGATTCCTCCATGGGAGGAAATGGCATCATATAAGTATTACTATGCTTTTACACTACTAACCTAAAGTCAAGCCTTCTAGTTTTGAGCCACTAATTAACTTCTCAAATCTAGTAACTGGTATCTTTAACGTAGCGATGTCCTACGAAATGTTAATCAGCCTCTGCAACAGTATTATACCAGTTAATGAATTGGTTTAGAATGCACAAAGAAGCAATGTATATTCCATCAACACTTTTATTCGTCTAATCCTCATTGCGTGCATCTTTAAATTGAAGCCTTCTTATTTATAGTATGTAGAAAAAAATTTTTCGCAATTGGTACAATTTGAGAGCCACTCTCTTACTAGTTTCACTTCTTCCATCAAATAGTAGTTCTTAAATTGCGATGTTTACTAAGTACTTAGTATGGCTTTACGAAATTTTGGAGATCCTAGGTACATTTTTGAGCGAGCTGCTACCAAAGCTGGGTTCACACGAATGCACATGTTGTTTTTTTCGGCTTACATTCACGCACGCTTACGTAGCCTCGTTTTTTTAAACACACACGTGCACTCATGCTTTTTCACGGAACATTTCCTAGAAATGATATTTTAATTACATCAGTTGCATTTCAGATTTCATACAAACGGATTTTTAAAACATAATTATTCGTACAAGTTCCAGCTATAATGGGTATGGGAATAAGTTTCCGTCCTTTTTTAGCCAAATTACGAATTATTTAAACAACTAAATAATGCATTATATTATGTGAAGTATGTGCTATCGGAAGCTATACTTTACCCCATCTTTCCAGCAGCATATGGACTCCCCTGACGAAAAATTTGAGTTCTTTTGACTTGATCCAATCATCTCTAAGTATTTCTGGACCGTTTTAGCAACGTGTGGCCTGGCGTTGTCGTGGAGCAAAATCAATGTCCCATGTGTACCGTCCCATTCCGGCCGCTTTTCTTTAGGAGCTCAATTCAAACGCATGAGCTGCAGTCGGTAAGGATCGCCAGTGATGATTTCAGATGATTTAAGGGGTTCATAATAGATTACAGCCTTTTGATCCCACCAGATGCACAACATAACCTTTGAAGCATGAATATTTTTTTTTGCTGTTGATGGACCTGGCTCCAACAATTTCAACGCTTAGGGTTACCATAATAGGTACATTTTTCATCGCCAGTGACGATGCGACACAGAAAAACTTTTCTTTTATGCCATTCAGGAAGCATCTCACACATCACCGAACGTCTCTCGATATCCCTCTCCTTCAATTAACTGGACCATTCCCATCGCGTGCAAACGTTTACCGATGGTTGATCTGTCAACATTCAACTCTTTAGACATATTATTAAGGTATCTTCGAATTTGTTCAGTGCCCCTTCGCGATCTTTATTACTCACGTCGAAATTGCCAATTTGGTAGCGACGAAACCACTATTTACAAGTTGTATTTGATGGAGCCTGATTACCATAAAAATTGATCAATATACGACACGTTTCAGCTGCTTTTCTTTAAAAGGTAATAATGAAGCCTGACTTCACGCAAGAGCTGTTTTTTCGGGACGAACGTAGACATTTTTGACGTCAGATAAAAAAGGATCTTTACGCTTCAAACGAATATCAACTACCGCGATCGAGACCTCACATATACACCTCCAAATCACCAGTATATTACTAGAGCGAACAAAAAAATAGTATCACCAGCGTCACTTCTTTTACGAGGACGGAAACTTATTCCCATGCCCAATATTTTATATAAGAATTCATTGTAATACTCATTTCACCAAGCTTTATGTTTTTTCTAGAATTCTGTGATGAGCTAAATTGCCACCGATCTGGAAAAACAAAAACTTCATTAAAAATACCTTAATGAATCATCAAGAACATTTTAATATTGTCCAATTCATTTTTCTACAACTTTTCGAGGGAGGAGATAAGCGTCGTCATGTACATTTGTAGTTTTTTGTACCACACGTGGACAGCCTGCTCTTGGCTAAAATGTACATACATACATATATATGAAAAAAATTCGTGGATAATGAGACAAAAAAATGGCTCACGCACTTTCACGCCTGAAAAATTTGCAGTCACGCACAATCGCAACTCCCTTAATTTTTATTTTATCCCAAAATCACTTACGTTTACGAGTTAAAAAGCGTGTCACGTAAGGAATCACATATTTTACCCACCTCAAATCTCAACAGTGTCCAATTTCAAGAAATAACCTGATTGATTTCAAACTTGAAAGCGCCTATAATGCAATGCAACAGTTTTTTTTTAGAATAAGTGATCAAACAAAATGCAATTTAACACGTTTGGAATTTTTTTCTCAAAGCGAATGCCTTAAAAACCACAAAAAAACGCAACGGTAAGATAATTTAACGCAAATTTTTTTGATGTAAACAAAATTTAAATTAAGTTGTATGAAAATTTTGACTTTGAAGCAAGCAACATTTCAGCTGTCTGGCCAGTTACGGCCGTATTTGCATATCAGTAAACCGTTGGAATAATTACACAAGAAATTTTACCACACAGCCAAGTTTATGACGTACTTTATCCAACTGCATTAATTTTTACAATTTCAAAAGCCTTTAGCTCGCGACCATAAAATTTTAAACATATTCGATGTAAAAACGAAATCGGAAGAAAGTCTATGGAACTCAAAAGAAGAATATTTGTATTTTACGATGTTTTGTATCATTTTTTTTTATAAACACAAAAACGTCAAATATAGATTCAAAAAGATTTTTTTTTTTCACTTTAGGTTCCAATATCTCAAAAAATTGAGCCCGCACATCACGCCGCAAGCCTTTGGATAAGTTAACTCTGGTTTCTGGTAAAATATTATGGTTTAATTTATCAGCCCTTGTTATTTTTGCACCGCCATCAACTATTTTAAAGAAAATTAGTCTTTTTACAAAGAAAAAAATTGTTCGACCATTAATTCTCTCAAATTTCTTAAGCTACGAGTCAACTACAACACACCTTCCAGTTCGAAAAATGCCTTTATTTAACTATTATGGATTTTTTTTAATTAGCAATTTTGGAAGAATTGTTATTTAAAAAACCACTGAGGCATTTGAATGTCATTTTATAACCTCAAATCTACGTAGTACATTTTAGTAAATTGAATCGCTAGCATACGGTGCACGTTGTTATTGTTGCTGTATTGGTTTGCACCATTTTTTTTTTTTTGTTTTTCATTCCTTTTTTGTATTCAACTGCTTGATTCATTACGTTTTATTAATCCAGTTATTAGGAGCTCCTACACTCTAGTTTGACCCTTTAATACACTCGCCTATGCAATCACTTTTGCAAAAGGCAAATATTTAACAAGAAAAAATTGTAATTAAAAAACAAAACATCTAATCACCAATACTAAACGAATTTTGAAAAACAAAAAATCCACACGAGAACCTCGTAAATACTTATTTATACGTAGTAGTAAAATACAAATGCAATAGAATTCGCATTTGTTGCTCCAGCAATGGAGCTGGTAAGCACCTCATCAGCAACCGGACGTTCAGTACGTTTCAATTGTTTGTGCACACCGGATCCAGCGCAACAATTTATGTCTGTGCGATTATTCATTTTAATATAAATAATATTATTTAAAAACAAAACAAAAAAACGGCAGAAAACGCAGCAAAAATTGTATGCGCGCGTTTGTGTGTATGTGAGTATGTGAGTATCCCCACGTCAACGCGTATTTGTGATTATTCGTTTGCACCGAAAAGTTTTAAGTGTTAAGCCGAAAACCAAAAAAGCGAAGCGCATTACCTAACGAAAGCGCCAACGACGCGCACCAATCGTGGATCAACAAACGATTGGCTCCTTTGAGTCTCTCGTCAAGTCGTGATACCACCACCATTCAATCGGCTAGTGGGCTAATGGTGCGTTCGGTGTTCGGCAGTTAGGTTGGGGCCATGTGGAACCTAAGAAGTGCAACCTATGATCGAACAACTGCATTTCGACTCAAGCACGAAATTGAGCATTCTCAAATCGAGCTTAATATTTATTGTGACTGGCTCAATTGTTGTGAATGTGTAAGTGTTGATCGTTGGGAGGCCGGAACCAGCGCCAACGTGCGTGCGCTCTTGCTTATGGAATTGTGGAATTGTGAGTTCGTTTTCACTTTCAGTACGCTTTGGCAAGCTGCGCTGAATACGTGCGCGAATTCGTTTGTTCGATTTTTGGTTTTCATTGTAACGTAAAGTCATTTGTTTTTGCGTGTGTGTGTGCTGTTTTTTTTTTTACTATAGCAAAGTAGCGCGAAATAAACCTGTTCCTACACATCCTGCCCAAGGACGGCAGCGATTACGAGTATTACAGGAATATATTGAATGTATGAAATTGAAATGTGAAGAATGCGTAATGAAGTGCTTAAATAAAATAATAAAAATATAAATTAACTGATTTCAATTTAAATATTCTATTAAGTGATGTAATCAATAGTAAAAACAAATATTTCCAATTAAAAAAAGAAGGAAAATAATTTTTATTTTTTATTTTTTTTTTTAAGTATAAAGTTGAAATGTGAAAAATGCGTAACAAATAACTTCAGATAAAATTTAAAAAAAGTTAATTTAAATATTTGTAGTGCTATATTCCACAGTTTGTAAAATAAAAAAAAATTATTTGAATGTGATGAATGCCAAATGAAAAATTTGATTTCCATTAACAAAAAAATAAAGGAAAATACATACCTACTTTAATAAAAATATATTTTTTCGCACACATTGGTTTTGAAAGACTAAATTAATTATGCGATTTATGTGAATGCAAACAAAAAAAGTTATAAGAAATGTGAAATCAACTGAAGGCAAAATAAAATTGTGGAAAAATATGTGTGCAAGATGTGTAGTATACAAAATATATGTTGGAACTAATCAATACAATATTTTATGCGAATATATTAAAAAGAAACTATGTCCCAATTTTAACTATACTCAGTATGTAAAAGAGAGAATATGGCACAATTTTTCATGTGTAATGTCAAAAGTCTTAAGAATATCAGACATGCATTTGAAAATACTTTTTAAATTACCGATATGGAATTAGGGAAGTTCTTTCAAAATATAAATGAAGCATATTTTTTTTGTTTTTATGAGCGTTACCGATATGTGTGAGTTAGGTACCAACACTCTTCATTAAAAAAAACGTCTTCCGCCAAAATATTTCCGAAAAATATTAAGATTTACGTAAGCAGGACCTACTTGAGGTATGGTTTAGTTAGCTACTCAATAATTTTGAGTTATTGTGTCCAAATGTGTAACCCGATTCAAAAAAATTGTAGCACACAATTTCAAAAGCCTTCAGCTAGCGGCCGTAAAATTTTAAAACTTGTTCATGAAAAAAAGATATTGGTATAAAGTCCATGGCACTCAAAAGAAGAATACTTGAATTTTACAATGTTGTGTATCGTTTTTTTTTTTTTTGACAAAAAAATAAAAAATATAGGCCAAAACGGATTTTTCCCCTTTAGGTTAAAATATCTCAAAAAAACTGCGCCAACAGAGCGCGCTTAAAACCTTTGGATAAGTTTACCCTAGTTTCTGGTAAAATATTTTCGTTTAATTTATCGGCCCTTGTTATTTTTACAACTCTTCAACTCTTTGAAAGAAAATCGGAATTTTTACAAAAGACAAAAATTGTTCGACTATTAATTTTCTCATATTCCTTAAACTACGAACCCAACTGCAACACATCTTCCATTTTGAAAAAAGCCTTTAATTAAGGATTATGAATTTTTTCTAATCAAGCAGTTTTGGAAGGGTTGATATTTAAAATACCACTGACGGATTTGAATGCGCATTTTGCGACCTCAAATCTGTGTAGTAAATTTGACTAAATTGAATCGCTAAAATTCGTTGCTCTTTGCTATCGCTACTGTATTGGTTTGCTCACTACTTGGTTCATTGGGCTTTTTATTCCAGTTGTTAGAAGTTCCTGCACTCTAGTTTGATCCTTCAATACACTCGCATACAATCGCTTTTGCACACTTGTAGTGAAGAGTCGAAGATTTAATCTAAAATCAAAAATTTTTAAATTTCTTTACACTAATTTATTAAAAAACTGCATGTAAATATCGGAAATAAGCATTCATTAATTACCCCTATTCTGCCTGAATGCAACCAGCTAACTAATCAATTTGTATGTTCACATCCACCCATGTAACACATTTTCTATTGGTTTTGACTTGTTTTATTGCTTTATTCCTTTAGTGTAAACTAATTAATCGCAATTTATTAAATAATACCAATATGAAAACTACTCTTGCGCTTTTGATAGCAAATGCTAATTAAATGGTGGAGTTGAGCACCAAGCTCTTAAATATATAAGAAGAATAAGAGATAAAAGAGAGCAAGCAAATTTACAATAAGCGTTAATGACATCGGTATTTAGGCATCAGTATGAGTATTATTCGTTCACGTGATATGGAATTTTTTATAACAAGTTATATATGAACTAAAAGTAATATTATCTTATATTTCACCAACTCAAAGCTTTATTATTTTATAAAACAATATATTTTAATATACTGGATAATTTTTCCATTTTGTTCTGTTATGTCTGGATATCTGAGTGTAGTGCAGGCGCTAAAGGACATTGAGTATGCAAAATGTGAGGACCGCACTCTATAAATAGTTTTGAACTCAGAAAAGCTTGCAGATTATGATTCTGGATGTTGCCGGGAGATTTGATGGTCCATTTTTTTTTTACCCCACCCCCTTAGTATTCAAGTAAATGGACTGAACAAGTGCTTTGAAACCATTTCAATGATTGTTTTAGTGATAAAATTCAATTATTTCTTATGATTAAAGATAATTTTAGTTAGTCAATAAAAAAAAAAATAAAAAATAAAACACATATTTTTGATAAAAAATGATTTAATAGGAAAAAGAACATTTTTACATAAGTCATACAAAAAAATACAAATAATTAATCTCTTTTATTTTGGAAGTTATTATTAATACACTTGCACAACGAAATACAATTTAGTTGTAACTTTTTGCAAGAACAAGCCTTTGTTTGACAATTAGATGCACATTTGCAGGGTTGAATGAACAATTCCGGTAATGGTCGCTTCGTCAATTGACGTGGATACAATTTACCATCTTTTTTTTCATAGCCTAATAAGGTGTAATCAATAGGCTGTAGTACTGTTTGGTCAGAATTTATCCATATATATGTTTGTACTGAAGCTCTTAACAAATGTAAATGTATAGCATCTGATGTGCAAATTACTTTTAATAAATTTAAGCCGAAGCCGATATTTTGACAAATTAATTTATAGCGAAGTTCACCAGCAGTTAATGTTTTTTTGAGAAAAGATAGGTGCAAATGGTTTCTAATTCCGACAGTTCGACTGTTACGTATGGATTTCCTAAATGCCTAAGACCATTTTGCACAAAATCCAACGATGTAGCTTTTAAACTATTTTTTTTTTTTGAGCCCAATCTGCTAGTCGAATCGCCACCACTTAGAGAGTGTAATGCTGGCAAAATACGAGAAATGTTTTCGCCAATGGATTGAGAAGCTAAATGACACCCTGAAATGTATTTTTTCTTATAAGAACCTTCAAACCATAGACCTTTCTTCATTGAAATCATTATTATCTATAGCTCCATGAAGAAATAACGACGAATTTCGAACTATATTTTTAGGAATAAGTAATTTTCTGTCTATATCTTCACACACAATTGACCTTAGTACTTCTTTATCGATGTTTTTTAATGCTTTGTAATTAATGCAATGACCAAATTTATTCATCATATTGATTAAATTTTTCGATCGAGTCAAATGATGAATAGATTGAGCTAAAGCAATATGCTCTAGAGTCGGTTTCTCAGTAATCGTGAAGTACTATATATCATGAAACACTGATAACGCTCGTCGATCGTAATTTTCACTTAATTTTTTATTTTTAGCACTTGCATAAAAATTTGCCAATTATTCGGTAAATGATTTTTCTTTAAAAATTGTTAAATTAAAGTTTCATCACATAAAAACCCATTTGGTATTACTTCAGTACTTAATATTTCTTTACGAAGATGTTTTGCCACTTGAACAATGGAGTTTGTTGAAGTTATGGTACGAATATATTCAATGACTTGATCCAGTGATATGTTACCCATAAACACCAATGATGATTTCGATCGATCATTTGGATATGAAAATAAAACTGGTGAAAACGTTCTTAGTTATTATCTATTAGTAGTGATTTAATATCACGATTTTCTACAACTGCATCTTCTATGTCAGTGAGTTCAGCTAGTCGCTTAGCTAATGATGACACTTCAAAAGAGTGAGTTGTTAATTTATGTTTTATTTCATTAATCAGCTTCTCAAATGCCTCTATAAGAATGTCATGAGGTATTTTATTTGGAGGTCTACCTGCTGGAGTTGCTGAGTTTCTTGATAGTCGTAGATAACCACTATAATAGTGTTTATGATACCTTACTTCCATTGCAAATAAATCGGCTGGATGTTCGCAAGTGTCAATTTGTGTAAAAACATCATCTTGTCTTTTTCGGGCAATATTTAAGATTTGTTCCGCTGCTGACATTTCGGAGCACAAATAAAGTGTTTTGTTTTTATTTCTTGTTTGTTTACCCCAGATTAAACATTTTAGATCTTTATTAAATTTTAAATTTGTTCTTGATGACCTTCGGGTGCCTTGAGTCCTGACACACTAGCTTCTGCAGAGCAGGTAGAAATAGAAAAATTCTCCTGCTTTTGTAGTGCCAAATCTCGACGTCTTATCTTTTCTTTGCTAATGTAACTTACCATACAAGTTCGATGCCAGGTACATTTGTATTCAGTAAAGTCTGCATTATTTTTAATTTTCTCACTAATGTCATCTTTTCTCCAATCTGCTGCTTTCTGAATATTTATAAATGATTGTGGTTTTGGATTCATCACTAAATTACCCGTTTCATCACAAAACAAACACGAAATTTCGTATAGTTTTCGTTTCCTTATATTTATCACTTCTAAAGACATTGTCCATGTGTTTATTTAAACAAAACACTAATAAAACACTGAATTATAAGAAAACTTAGCTAAAATAATTATGTGATTACGAAAAAATAAACCGTCATGCGCCACGAAATATTTTCTTCTGACTAATACGAGTGCTATGACGCAATAAAGCTTGGACAAGGTGAAGGGCGGGGGAAAGGGAAGGGACCATCACAGCTGCCGGCAACATGTGTTTTTTTTTTGTGTAGGGTCTCAAGTAAAAGAATTTCAGAATTCAGAATTCAGAATTTCATTGTTGCCGGTCCTCACACTTTGCATACTCAGTGTCCTTTAGCGCCTGCACTATACTTGAATACTAAGGGGGTGGGGTAAAAAAAAAAATGGACCATCAAATCTCCCGGCAACATCCAGAATCATAATCTGCAAGCTTTTCTGAGCTTAAAACTATTTACAGAATGCGGTCCTCACATTTTGCATACTCAACTCCATACAGCCCCCGCTCTAGTGTAAAAAATATAATTAACTCTTTTTTTTTTGGTCTGTTCGCCAAATAATAAATAATAATAGATTTTCCCTGTAATATTTTTACGAACAGTCTTATTTAATAACATTTAATATAAAAATAAAACTTAAAATAAAAAATCGCTCGATGGTTTTAGCTGTCACGTCCCCTCCCCTCAACCCACGACTCCAAAATCAGTGTTAAAAATACCAAATCAAAATACCAAAAATCGAGATTTTTATTAATATAATTATAGTTTTAGGAAATGTTTACAAAGAATTTGTTATTTCTTTATTTACTTGTTATTTGAAATAATAATTTTATATAATTATATTACACAATCAAGGCAAGTATGTAAAGGGTTTTCCAATAAGAGGTGTTATTTTGATATTCAAAGAAAAATGTTAAATAATGAAAATAAACGTTGTCAAGATCAATACCATCCAATTCCGGCCATAAAAAATCGTTAATCACCGCTCCTACAGAAGCTTGTTTGTAGGGCGTTGTTTAATCCCTATGGTGATGATTCCTGTTGTTTAGCGACTGTTGTATACTTGCGTTTAAATCCATATACAAGTATGATAGGTAATGAGACTTTTTTGGACTTTTTGTGAAAGATAGGTTTAAGGACAACTTGAATAACTCAGCCACATGCTGACCGATTTTAACTTCTGAGGTATTATTGGAAAAGTTTTTTTTTCTCTCTTTTCTTTTCTTGAAAAATTACCCCATTACCATTACCCCATAATTCATTCTTTTTTTTTGCATGATTCTATTGATGAATTTATTTAACATTTTTATAAAAAAACTCGATTTTTAGAGGTATTTTCCAATCGGTCCAGCACAAGTAAATCTTAACATCTATCCCAAATATTTTGGTAGTCTTAAAATAACTAAATTTTATAATTCCGGTGTTTGTTATTTATAATGTTCATATTTATTTTGGGCAGTCTTTAACAACATAGAAAATGCATTTTTATCATCTGTTTCACTTATAATTTTTTTCTTTTTTTGTTCACTGTCAGGCGCAGCACAGAAAGTGATTTCGGGAAGTTTGTGAAATAACTTTTAAAAAAATATGGGTAGGAATAGAATTTATGAAAACAACGAAACAGTAGAAAAATCGGCTTGCAAGCTCATTTTCTGGATTTAAATTGTAGAAACTCACACTGAACGTACAATTTAACAGCATTTTAAAAACAAAGAATTTTTTATAATTAACTTCTTATTTCAAACAGCGACATGAAAGTTTAATTTTATGAAATTAATTTTAGGAAGCTTGCACTTAATACTTTCAACCTGTTTTTTTTTTAATTAATTGTAATTAGTACCCAAAAATTACGAATGACTTTTTGTTATTCCTCAGTTGCAACAAACAAAAACTGTGTAGTATGAAGTTGAAGACAATTGCAGTTATAGAATTTAAAATTAAATAGAAGTAAATGACTATATAAAGGGCAATTTGTGGTGAAGCTTTTTTGAAAGCGTGGTTCAAAAAATCCATACCACGTCTCACTAATGATAGATGTTTAAGCCAAGTTCCTTTAAAGTTTCTTGATTGTTTATATGAAAAGATGTTTAGTCAAAAAAAAAAAGTCACATCTATGCGTGTGGCCATCAGCATAGATGAAAGAGTTTCAGTGCTTTCAAATTTTGATGAGATTTTACACCAATGGAAAAAATTATGCCACGAATGGCAAAATGAAAGAATTCGGGAAAACAAACTGTGACCAAAGAGAAAGAATCCGAAACAAATGTACCACCTCAGAAAATGTTGACAAGCAACAATATTTATTGCTGTTTTAAACAATTTTTTGTAATATTTTTTTAATTTTTATATATAAACCACAACTTCTCAGGTAGACGAAACAGCGAATCTTGCAAGTTGAAGGAAGTTTTCGAAATCGATTGGATTTACCAAACTATGCTAGTTTTATTTTCTAAATGGATTGCCGCAAAGCTTAAAAAATCTTTGTGAAAATGCATTTGAGGAATGTAAAAACTTTTAATAGTTAAATAAGTTGCAAAGAACTTCATGAAAACACTTTCGAAAAAGAAAAGGCTTTAACAGTAAAATAAGTTGAAAATGCGCATTATTTGCATGTGTGAGCGCTCACTATGAATACAAGAAATTATTTTGTTATTAAAAAATATAAAATTAAAATTAATTAATTAAAAAAAATTAATTATAAATAAAAAGTGAATTCCTTCAAAGGCACTATTTTTTTAAATTTATTAAATAATTTATTTAAAAAAATTATCCCGAATAGCATGAAAATTATCATAAAATTAGTGCATAGTACAAACTACCAATAGGCAGAGAGGCTCTCTTAAAAATAAATAACATGGCAGATATATCATTCAATATATTTTCGACATACTCCAAATAGTTCTAAAATCTGTAGTTGTTTTCTACAGAATATTATATTTTTAACAAGTGAAATTAATGCTTATCATATGGTGTACAAATAAATTTGTTTAAATCAATTCAAAGCTAAATTAAATCTTTAATGGTGTGCGAGTTATTACAGGTGTCATTTGTATGTCTTCACCACTGCGGCTCCCATACAAACTTTTTTCGTGAAAATGTGTAACAATACTGAGCATTATATTCCCCATAAAAACAAGAACAAAAACGAATATTGAATTGTTCTGTAATCAAAAGCGAATTAGGATGTTCGGCCTTATAACAAAAACTGCTCATTGATATCTCGTATATTTATTCATGGTCAATAAAAGTAGTCAAAAGGTGTCAAATCACATAATATATGGTCAAATTATACCGCATTTCTTGATAAGATTTGGTCCAAAAAAGTTCATCCTAAAAAAATGATGCTTTTGCGCGCTTGGCATGCTGCACCAACTTATTAGCGCCATTTATTATTCGTTAAGAGGATCATATTAAACATTCAAACGCAACAATTCTGCTGATTCATTGAGCCAGATGTGAGCCTCACCGCTAAAAACAATTCCACCCTTTACAGTACATGTTTTTTACTGAACACTCGCTTTGCTAGTAAATTTCCAAAATTTGTAAAAGTTGTTCATTTGTAAATGCTTTGCCTGGTGTGTATTTATTTACTTATTTATTTAGATTAATTACAATTAAAATTATAATTAATTAAGCACCAGCTGCCAGGGCTATCGGCTTAAAATGTATGTAAATTATATGGAAGATTATTATTATTATTAGAAGGCCATTACACACTGCGACCAGAGCTGATCTATTGTGAAAGGCCTATTTTGTAACCCTAGAGTTTTAGGCTTTTTAGAAATTTTAGCACAGTTTTGGGTTTGTTGTTCCAAAGATTGCATGGAGATACTAGATACCACCAAGGTGGTGGAGTCTTTGTCTGCCCAACGCAGGACATTCACAAAGCACATGTTCTGAGCTTTCTATGTCCATTTCGCAAAAGTGGCAGACATTGGTCTCGGATAGACCAATATTGTTTAGATGGTACCTCAGGCTGCAGTGACCTGTAAGGTATCCGGTTAAAAGACGCAGATCTACTCTGTTTAGTGAGAGAAGTTTGTCAGATATTCCTTTGTTGGGACTTAGGAATAGTTTGGCTTGACGCTGACCGGCACAGTTTAGCCAGTGTGCGGCAAGTTTTCTTTCCTCCCATTTCCTAAGGAATTCATTAATGTGGCCTTTTGTCAGTCCACAGAAAGGCTCAGGACCAGTAAGTTGCATATTTGCTCCTTGTTTTGCAAGGTCGTCAGCCATTTCATTTCCCTCATGTCCTTCATGTCCCGGAATCCAACATAGTGTTACTGTGTCGAGGTTTCCTAACGTATTTAGAAGGTTTAGGCAATCATTTACCCATTTAGAGGTGATACTTGTTGATAGAAGGGCTTTTAGAGCCGCTTGGCTATCTGAAAGTATGTAGATGTGAGTACCTCTCATTTTCCTTCTAAGGCATTCTCTCACACATATTTCAATGGCATGTATTTCTGCCTGGAATATAGTTGGGTAGGATCCCATCGGAATCGATTTTTTGAATTTGGGCCCATTGATTCCTGCCCCTGTTCTACCATTTTCCAATTTGGACCCATCAGTAAACCATAGCTGGGAGCCAGGTTTGAAAGTGATAGAGTTAGTTCTCCAGTCTGTTCGTTCATTGATTATAACTTGGAAGTTCCTGAAGAGTATTGGTTTGGGTGATAGTATATTATCCCTATGAAGAATGGGACTATGTAGGAAGTCTTCTAAGATCTTAAGATATGGAAGATTAAATTAATTTATGAATATTTACAAAACTCAAAAACTCAAACATTGGTTTAATATTTTTCTTTTGTGCGAAAGTTAATAGTTCCAAGGGGTTGAGGTTGAAAAAAGAATGGATTTTTGATTTTGCAAGGAGAGGGCAATCTTTGAAAATATCTTTGATTGGTGATTTGTCCTGGGGAATTAAACCTAAGGTTGCTCATTGGCTTTACACTGCTGTCGTCAGACCCATTCTTCTATATGGAAATGTTGTCTGGTGGTGTGCTATGCAGAAAAAAACCTATTCTAATTTATTGAATAAGGTGCAGAGATCAGCGGAACTAGCAATATGTGGCGTCATGAAAACCACGCCATCCATGGCTTTGGATATCATACTACATCTGCCACCCCTAGATCTCTTCTGCAAATACTTAGCGGCCTGCTCCGCTGTAAGGCTCAAAGCGAGCTCACAATGGAAGACTGTCGGACAGGGACATTCAACCATCTTAGACTCCTACACGGATATACCCAGTGGCTGCGATTATCATCCTCCCATTCTCTGCTTCGAAAGGAATTTCCTAATGAAAATCCCTTCTAGACTGGAATGGTCTGAAGAAGATCCAACACCCAACACACCCGTTAAGATCTACACGGACGGGTCTAAAATGAATACCGGTGTAGGATCAGGGTTATTTTGCGAAGAGCTTTCTATTAGTGAATCCTTTAAACTACCGGATCAGTGTAGTGTTTTTCAAGCGGAAATAAACGCTATTCATGAAGCCTTAAAATGGCTAAAGATAAACAGAATATCATCAACGGATATCTGCATTCTATCAGACAGCCAAGCTGCCCTACGAGCCCTGGATGCATTCCAAACAACATCAAGGAGTGTCTTACGTTGTCGCCAATCTCTAAATGAGATGGCCAAACAATATCGTATAATCTTGTGCTGGGTTCCAGGCCACAGAGATATACCAGGGAACTGTAGGGCAGACCAACTTGCAAGAGAAGGTACCTGTTTGCCAGACATAAGTAATTTTATGGAGATACCTCTCGCAACTTGTAAGCTTCTCATTAAGGACGCATTAATCAGGTCTACAAATCAGAGATGGATTAGCGTTAACACCTGTGAAATTGCTAGGCAAACATGGCCAAGGCTAAATTTACGTCTGTCCAAGAGCATTATAAAACTGAATAGACTTCAAATCAGGACCTTAGTAGGGGCCCTCACAGGACATTGTCTCATAGGAAATCATGCAAGGAGATTAGGCGTATACACGCATGATTTCTGTCGTAGCTGCAGAAATGAGGAGGAGTTGGAAACAATTCAACACCTTTTTTGCACATGCCCAGCTTTAGCCAGAAGCAGGAACCGATTTTTAAAATCCTACTTCTTAACGAATATATATAATCTATACACTTTAGGTATCAACAACCTTTTACGCTTTGTCAAAAGCTCAGGATGGTTTAATATGGAGAGGGAAATGTAGCTCAGCCCCCGCGGCTTCACAACGGACCCATTTCGTGGTCTAAGTGGCATCGTTGTCTCTATGTGCGATGCGGCTGCCAAACCTAACCTAACCTAACCTTGGTGATTTGTCGGGCTATGCTGAAAATGATTTTCAAAGTCACGTGTTTATTTGGAAAGCTGGTTTGGCAGACATCAGAAGGAGAAACTGCTATACAACTACAAATACAACCGTTACAAGTGCTCAACGTAAAGTAAAGTGTTTGAAATTTAAAAAGAACACAAAATGCAATGGAAAAAGATTTTTTATTATTTGATTAAAGTAAACTAAAAAAATTGTTTGTTAAATAAACAAACTCTTTGTTCTGAGTGCTCCATTCAAATGCACTATTTTGTATAGACCTTACATTCGGTGTATGATCAAATACAGGCATAAAATACATTTGCTTCCAGAATTTTAATTAATTTATGCAGTATTATTCGTAAAAATTTTAGATTAAGCATAATCGGAAAAACCATTTACCGCGTAAGCGTTAGGATATAGGAGATAGGTATTTAGACGAGAAACACAAATTTCGTCGCTTGTGGTAGAAGAACAACTAACCTAATCTAACCTAAATTTGTCTAACGGTGAGTTTTTTTAGATGCAAAAATAGTCAATTTTGTTCGTAATCATACCCCATTGATGAACAAAATTCGTTAAGTGACAAAAATATTTTTTTTTAAAACGCTAACTCGCATTTACAACATTAATCAGAGATGAAATGGCAAAGGGACAGGTTTTTAACGTGGCAAACGTTAGTGAGAATTCTGCTCCTGAGCCCCCATATGGCCCATATTTTTTTAAGTAGTCAAATTGTTTATTTTTATGAGATAATGAAATATGAGATTTACTATTATGAGATACAATAAGGGTTTACATTTGATTAGCTTTAAATGACTTTCGCCATTTTCAAAATCAACTGAATAGCCAAAAAAAAAAAAAAAATATTAAAACAATAAAATATGAATTTCATTAAAACACAAATTTAATACAGAAATTCGCTCAAAATCAAACATCATAAAGTAATTTATTTCAATATTTATTGACTTTTAGATTCTTTAAATGTTCCTGAAAGATTGAACGAAATTAAGTTAGAAAGCCTTTTATTAGCCCATTAAGTAGCATTCGGTTTCATCAACATATATTTTGTAAATCTTATCCATTGAATTTTCATCCAAGAGACGGACTGGACCTTATTTTTTAATCTTCTTGACGTCGAGTTTTCAAGTAGTTTAGTGGAAATAAAAACCACCTGCATCACTCGTTTTACCGAAAATTATTATTTTTCTACATTGCTCTTTTTTTTTAATTCTTTCTTATTTTGACTTCTAAAGGGTTTTTCAATTGGCGCGGGTTGATTTGGGGCCCTGTGGCAGCCATTTTGTTTTGGTGACATCTGTCAAATCTTTTGTTTATTATTCAGTTGTTTATGCCAAATCATCAAGGCGAGTTACACGATTGAACAGCAGGTTCAAATGATAAAACTTTATTATCAAAATGAGTGTTCATTAACGCAAACGTTGCGCGCATTGCGCCCATTTTTCGGTAGGCGTAGTGGCCCTTCCAAATTCTTATGGCCCAAATTGAAACATATGGACCTAGACGACATGTGGTTCCAGCAGGACGGCGCTACGTGTCACACAGCAAACGCCATTTTATTCCATTTCAACATCTACCCGTCCTTATGGAAAAACCCTTTATTAATCCGAAACATGATCGGTCGGTAGAAAATAATCTCCAGTTGCTTTTCTGGTATGTTATAAATTTTAAATACTCGCTGTCTTGGTATAGCAGTTCATGAAGCCTAGCTAGTACTTTGGAGTCACCAATCGTCGTCGCCAGCCTCACCTACCGGTAAGTCCGGGAAACTTGTTGTTTCGACGTTTTGGGCCCAAAGAGAGAGGGGTGTTAGATGAGTGGGTTTATGTAGGCATATGAATAGGTGGTTAGTATCGTGCGGGATACCTTCACATGCCGGACATATATTGAGTATATCTGGATCGATTCTGAATTAGTAGGAGTTTAACCTGCTACAAGATCGAGAACGTGATTGAGCCAAAGTTACGTCCTCCTCGCGAGGCGATCGAAGCTCTGCATCTGTGATGTGATGTGTTTGGACTGCGATGGCAGCATTCAGAGGTCGAGAGCTTAACAAGATACTAAGAGACTCCCGATGAATGTCGTTTAATGTCTGTCTGTAAACTATCTGATCCAGTAGTTGCAGGTGTGTTTGATCCCTTGTGTGAATCTTATCAATATAGTCGAAGAGATATCTCCTGACGCGCTTGTAAGGTGGCTTAAGCTTCATCGAGTACCTTAGCGATAATAACCCAGCAGGAATTGCTTGCTGAACATCTTGCTATGCTCCTTAACCGGAAATATAGTAACCTCGTTGTGGAAATGGTGCAGAAAGACATCCGGAGGCATCCCGTGGCAATCTTGATGGCAGTATTCTGAAGGTTCAGAAGCGAAGCACTAGTGCCAGGCGGCCAGATGGGCGTAGCGTTATTTTGAACCAACACTTTAAACGTGCCAGCTACATTTCTTTACCTTTGTATCAAATGTCCTGGGCTAGCAACTTGAGGACCTTGTTGCGGTTTTGGACACTGCGCCGAGAAGGAGAGCAAACTGTCGAAGGTAACCCCTAAAATTTGAGGGTTGTTTACGGTCGATATTGGTGTAACGTACACTTTCACCTTTAACTGCAGTTTGACCTCCTTTGTCCAGGTGGTAAAAGGGTCCCGTGGATTTAGTGGGAAAAGCTGGAAATTCCTCGAAGTGAAAAAGCGCGAAAAGCTGGAAAGATAACATAATCGTTCATTTTGGAGCACAAGCTATCTATGTATCGTGTTCATTATCGATGTTGGTTGATTGCTATAACTTGTTAGTTATTATATAGTCATTTTTTCCTTGTTTTTGTTAGTTAGACCATTTTCATAATTATCCATAAACGACTTTCGTATACTGTTCAAATAACACTTACTTTTCACGGCTTTTAATTAACATTTTGGATTAAGGTCGGGTGATATGAAATAACTAATAAGCACGATTTTGCTATCATATTTAGTGACTTGAACCACTTCCAGAATTATAGGTAAAGTTCATCTTTCACAATATAAATATATTTGTTATAGAAAAGGATTTTTGGAAAACAAATTTGTTCTCATTATTCAAAACTCTCTTAATATGTTTACATAAAAGAAACATCAGACCTAAAGTTGCAGATTTCAGATTTGTTCATCCAACACATTGCTCCATCTAGCAATATATGTCAATTGTACCCCTCGTACTACACATCACAAGCCAATAAGGCTGTGCCTTTTTTTTGTTTTTTTTTTTTTTGCTTAATTTTACAGGGTACAGTATATGCAATTTTTCACACATTTGGCCCCGTATGATTTTATTGCAGCATTTATCTGTGATGCCTTGATTTTACGGGAAAACCCCTTGTTTTCAATGTGCATACCTACGTATGAATATAAGTGTAACGTAAGCCAGCCATTGTAATAAAACAAAAAACAAATGTGAACAAATAAATAAGTTCCAAATTAAATTGGAATAAACAAATTTTGAAACGCCTAATTGGCCAGCAATTCAGATTAAACTGCCCACAATAAAAATTGTTGACAGGTTTTTTGTTGAAACTTTAACAAAAATAAATGGAAACATGTAAACCTCCGTGTTGATGAAGAAATAAAGTGATATTGAAAATACAAATATTTGATGAAAAGATTTATTCACTTAATCTTCAAATATCGTGTAAGCGAATAAGAAAAAATTAATTTGGAGTGAAATTAATTTGGTGAAGTGAAAAAAATTCCAAAACCACTCGTTAGCGAAACGAGATCAAAATTAATATAAATAAAATGCCCCAATTTGTAAAACAACCATTTTAATTAATGCTAAAATATTTTAGTACACAATTTTATTACGGATTTTCTACTAATGTGTTTTGCTTAAAGGCAAAATGTAATAGAAAGATTTTCGAAAAAAACCAATTATTTCATTAAGTGCAGAACAAACATATTTTCACATAAAGTCACGTTCGAAATGTGCTAAATTTTTCAAGTATACTATACATACGTAGACACTACGAATTATGAGATATAATTATTTAATAAAAACTACAAATACACTCAAATTAGTTGCAAAAGTTATAAACTGAAATGTTACGTAAGAGGAAATAGTCATGAATTATGTTTAGACATAATATTAATATTTTTTTATATATTTTTTTTTTAATATTTTAAGAAAATACATATACAAGTAGGTACGTTAAGTGTGTCAGTCAAAAAATGCAACCTACTCCGATTTTGATGAAACTTGTGGTTGAAGTTGTACTACTCTAGTAGAACTAAGAAAATTAAAAAAATCTCCCGGGCGAGAGAGATTTGTGCAATGCAACATTGGCTGCAGATCGCTGCATCATTTGCCAAGCTGATCACTGCATCTCTCAAATGACTTATGAAATGGTCAATTTAAAGCGTACACAGAGTGCATACTACAGTCATTCATTGCACCCAATAATGATAGAACAAAATTGCACCCATCAGAGAGCGCGTGACGTCACCCTAGCCTAGTTGTGCAGTGTTGTCAACTCTTTGCTCTTGACAATAAATTTAATGCTTTTCCACACTCAAAATTCAAATTTTTCAGTTTGGTGTTTGGTTCTTTGTTTTAGTTTGAAGATTTCAAAATTGTAAGTAATAAAAATTATATAAATTATAAATAAAAATAGGTTCTCTGAAATCTTCTCTGAAGATTTTAGTGCTTTGAAAATTTTTTGATTCTTATAGAATTTGATGGTTTGAAAGTGCAAATCTAATTTTTTACTCCTTACTCCTTACGCAAGAATATTACATCTTCTTCCCTCAACCCTTCTTAATGTATAAAACATCTCTCCATCGTGCATTGCACCTCATCGCACCGATCTCTCTCCAAAAAAGAGCGACTCTATTCAAGCTGATTTGCATCACGCTCTACCTCTAAGAGCAACACTCATTCCAAGAATCCCCTTAAATTTATCAAAAATTGACGAGTACCTCAACTAACTTTTATTTTTATTTTTTTTGATGTTCATTTTGTTTTTATAAAAGTATATCTCATTGTCATAAAAACCATTGAAATCCAAATTTCAAATTTAAGACTAAAATTATAAAAACTCATTTAGGTTATTAGCGTGCCTAAAACATCGATTGAGTAGTTAACTTAAGACCTGGTTAGTCCTACAAAGCGGAACGCGAAATTTGATAGATTATATGACCTTAGCCTTCGTATAGGGCTATTAAAAGAAATTAACTCTATAAAAATGGCAATTAATATGATAAAACACATTATTGAATAAAATCTATTAAGTTAGTAGCCCAAATAATGGGCATCTACTTTTATGCTCTTACCAGTCCAATCCAGGCGGTGAGTAGTACATCCAGTAAAACGAGTCTGTATTTTTTCTACCCTTAAGGAATAACCGGTATAGAGAAGATCCGAAATAATGCGAAAATATTCCAGGTTGACCCTGACAAAGAAAAAGTGTAGACTTGTATGAATAAACAGATGCTACGCTACAGGGCATATGGCTACGGTATTCTTAACGGAAGTCTATGTAGCACTAGAATTTGTAGTACTAGAATTTGTCTATAGTAGTACATACTAGATGTTGTTGTGAAGCTGCACTGAAAGCCCTTGCTACTCTTCGAAATTAGGCGGTAAATGTAAGACAAACAGAACAGTGTTGAAAAACACATCAAAGTTTGTCTTATTTGGGGGCCTGGACATTGTGGAATGGCAGGGAACGAGTGGGTTGGCAAACTGGCTAATGCAAACTACCACTAGGCCTTGAACTCTTTTTAGGAATCAATTCTGCATCAATTCAACTATGGATTGACGATTTCATGAGGTCTACCTATAGAAGAAGTTGGTCTGAATTGTACTCCTGTAGAGTGGCCAAGTGCTTTGTGAAAGAACCAAACAGGAAATTCGAGACTTTTTTCTTAAAACTTAATAGGAAGGAACTGAGAGAACTGGAGAGTGTAATCACAGGACAGAATGCGTGAAGTCAGCATATGGCTATCATAGGAATCATTGGTGACTCAATATGTCTATCCTACCTTGAAAATGAGGACACTGAAGAGCATTTTCTCTGAAATTATCCGGCGTTTTCTAGAATCAGACTTAGGGTGTTGGGTTGTGATGTACTGAGTATGGATAAGGTTCATATTCTCCCTCTTCTGGATCTCTTAAGATTCATCAATGCATCCAAAAAATTTGCGGAAGAGTGACCTTAAACCAATATTGACGTCTTAACATCTATATAGTATCTATCTACCCTGTCCTCTGTTCTCTCTGCTGTAATCTATCCACAAATCTAATCTAATCTAAGGACAAACAAATAATGCACTTGCAGTTGTTCTTTAATACAAGTCCACTATACTAGGCATCCACAAATCCAATGTGCATGGGAACCTCTTTTTGAAATTGAATTAAACACGTGAGAGAGACGAATTGACAATCGGTTATTGGTTATTTATTAGATCCCTACATCTACGCAACGACACGTACTCGCAGTTGTCAGTAGGTTAGGTCGGTAGCGGTAAAAAATTGATCTCTAGGACGTGAGAAAACATTTTTACGTTATTAAACAGTACGATTCTGAGACGAAGTCTGAGATATCATGAAGTATTCTAGAGGTAACATAAATAACATCCTAGTTGGCAATGTTTGTGTGAATGAAATGAATTCTATCAGTCAGATAGTTCCCACGTTGTCACGACAGTCGGTTCGGCGTTAACGGAACGATCCGTATTTATATCCGGCCAAGGACTGCTGTCATGCTACTACAATAACCACAACAACAATACTTGAATGTGGTTAACTCTATCTATCGCTTTTGTGAAATCAGTAAATATGGTATTACACTGGTTACCATATTCAAGTAGTTTCAGGGCAAAATTGGAAGTTTTACCCTTTATAAAGCCATGTTGATGTGGTGTTAACCTTCGTAAACCTTCTCAAACATGCTCACCACAACTTACCCAATCATTGCAATCAATTAAACGATTCAAGAGTCTACGTGCACATGCATACCCTATATAAAAAGATTACTCAAAAATCAATTTTATGAGCATATTCACTAGCTATGAGACCTCAAAACAGTCAAAAATGCCGCTTTTGCCACATTTTATTAAAACTTCTTTAAAAACAAAGCAGAACAAACATTTACTCATTGTCTTAAGTTCTAACAACAATCACTTCTTCTTCTTCTTAATTGGCGCGATAATCGCTTACGCGATTTTGGCCGAGTTTAACAAAGCGCGCTAGTCATTTCTTTCAAAAATCACTTATCAGTAGACAATTTATGTCAAAGAAACAGGCAATAGACAATCATAACGATTACTGCCTTGTCTTTAGCATCTATATTCTAGAAAACAACAACACGAATTATGCGCGTAATGCTCCTATTGCCTTCGCTCTAAGAGAATTCAATGAGATCTCGAGCTCTACTCCGCTTGACTTTTCAGTGCCTAAGAATGAATTTTATGAATTTATAAACTCTTTTCTTACATTTATTTATTTAAATAAGCTCTAAGTAGCTTGTAAAAACTATAATTATGTTTTAGACTTAAATAAACGAAATAAACCAAAGTTTGCCAAGTTTCAACGAAATTGGAGAGAAAATTTTGAAAACAAAAAAATAGTCTATTAATAAACAAAGCAGTGTATAAAAAAGATATTTTTATAATAAAGCACCTTAACAAAATACTAGGTAGCGCAAAATTAGTCATCCAAATTTAGAAGTAAAAGAAATAAAATTATTTTGACCTTCATGCGCTCCAAATAATGTTCTTATGTTGCAGCTGCCTAGCTCAGAAGTGTGAAATATGATTGAGAGACGACATCATTTGAAAAAATATAAATCTTCCGATAAAGTGATTAATTTTGCGCCACCTTGCTAAAACTTTTTTCAAATAAAATGCATAAAAATTACAATAAAGTAAACAAAAAGAGTGCAGTGTTTTTATAAACAATCTTTTTCAGCTCGTCAACTAACTAAAAATCCACATAAAGTGTGTAGTATTATGAATTCAACCTCTTCAAACGTACAAAGGTACACAACTACTAACTCGTAAATGTTTGAAAAGTGAAGAATAAAATTTCGTGAAACGGAATAAATTACATAACCTAAAAATGGAACAGAATCATAAGAATCACACTTCTAATGACAATCCACGCGGCTCCGTGTCGTCCATTAAGTCTTTGGAAGTGCCACCCACACCAACGCGTTCACCTAAGAAGGTATCATTTTCAGATGAATTGCCATATAGTGAAACACCCGCCGAGGGACAAAACATTAGCACCAACAATAGCAGTGACAGTACCGACACCAACAGTCACAACGATTGTCACAAAAACAAGAGCAACAATAAAATATCCCCGCCAGCAGCCGTTACCGAGGAGGAACTAACGGCCGTAAATCACGTGTTGCTGCAAGCGGCACAGTACCTTGAAAAATTGCACGGCGCTCGCGATCAGCAACCAGAACAGTATGGCCAACAACAAACGAGCCAAAACGAAATCAACATAAACAGCGCACAAATAAATCTAAGGCAGCCACCACAAAAAGTAAGGCGCGTAGAAAGAGATGGTGGTGGTGGTGGTGGGGGACTGTCAAATGCCACAGCGAAAGAAATAAATATCAGCGATGAAATTGATAAGGTGCAAGTGCATAAATTGCCGAACATAAACACGAGTTCGATAATAGCAACAACACCGGCGGCAGCGGCAGCGGCAGCAGCAGTTAGCAGTGCAAGCGTATCACCTGCTGTGCTTGAATTAGACAACAGCATCGAGCAATCAACAACATCGATGGTACAACATCAAAAACAAGAACAAAAGCAACACCAAAACAAACTAGCCAAATCACAGCCATTAGTATCTACGAATTCAGCGCAGCCCACTGCAGTTGCAACACGAAAAACATTCACCACCTCCCTCAGCAACGTACAGCTAGAGGAGCCAACTACCTCGGCGCAATTGCAAGAGATAAGCGAAGAGCAATCTCACGTGGCCAGCTACATTGACCGCTACAACCTCAATTTAGATAAGAATTTTAGTGCGATGGAAGTGGAGGCAAGACGTGAAAAACTACGCTGGTTGCTCATATCCGAGTGCAGTGCACTGCTCGCTGAGGGCAAACACACGCGAGAGGCTTTCCGGAAATTGGTGCTGGAGAAGGTGAGTTATTTATTTGATAATAGAACTACAGCTTGTAGAGCCATGTGTGGGTAATGAATGTTTCGTTGAAGTTAGCAAGCAAAGTTGTATTCTTCTTCTTCTTTATTCAATTATAATATGTACATATATCGTTTTGCTTAGGGCCACTTGTGCGTCGTATTTTGAGATTTTCTCTAAATCAACTACATTTTGCATCAGCTCACATTCACACTCCGCACAATTACCGTATGTACATATAGATTAGTGTACATATACGAGTGTATATAGGTATATAGAGTCGAATTATCAACTTACATCCATACATATCTATACACATCATGTCGCCAAACCAAAAATTAAATATTTAAATGTGTCACACTGGTGATGGCAAAAGTCGAAAAATGTGTAATGAAGGGATTCCAATAAGCCGGTCAGTAAAGTGATATTTTCGAGTTATGTTAAGTGTTTACTGAATATTTTAAAACAGGTTTATCTGTTTTTTTCACAGTTTTTGCATTTCTTAAAAATAATCAATACAAAACTGAATGTGGTAAGCAGCAAATATAGGGTTTTCGAATAAGGGAGTGTCGAAATAGTATAAAACAAGTTGTGTGTGAAGTATTAACGAAATTCTTGTTGATTTATTTGATAGATTCATCCATGCCACTTTATGTGTAAGGTGACCAGAAAGCAGGAATAGTTTTTTTTCAATTGTTATGTTTCAGCAGTGACTGCCGTAGCCGTATATTTTGTGCGTGACTACCATTCGTAGTACCCAGGTTCGAAAACCTGGGCATGAAACACTAAAAACTCGAAAAGACTGCCTGGCAGCTGTCGCCCGCAAGTGTATTTCTGCCAAGAAACAGCTCCTCTCAAAAAAAAATTTGCCGTTCGCAGTCCGCTTAAAACTGTAGGTCCCACCATTTATAGAAAAACATCAATACCTGCCCACAAACAGGAAGGCGAGCTCGGGCAACACCCAAGTGGTCAGGCGGGGCCTATTTTTGGCTATATAAACAAACAAAATTTCCATTATTGCAGCGAACACAATCCACAGTGTTCAACCAAGCATCAATGCATCCATAAAGATGGAGTGTTTGTTGCGGTTTATGGCATGACGGCATCATCAGGCTTTATTTCTTTCATTGCTGGTCGGCCAGAGCTCGACAGCTTCGGTATACCTGAGCTGTGGTTCGAACAAGAAAGCGTTATAGGTTACACAAGCTATTCAACACTCATGCTTGTGAAACGAACGACTGGCGTCGAAAATTTCGCCGACTGCGTAAATCAATGCCAGTGAAGTCGAGGCAGCCATTTAAATGATGTACATAATGAGATGAAATTAGCTTCAAAGTAAAGGCAGAATCACATCTCAATCTCACATATGGGCACTCAAGCATCCTCAGAAACTTTGAGTTCATCCCCCCGTCGACGGATCAATGTGTGCCCCCGCTTAGTCCAAGCGGAACTTTCTCCACCCATATTTAATCAAGGGAGGAGTGGGCCGGGGGCAACACTTGGGGACAGGGCCTGGTTAACCTGTTCACGGATGGCTCAAATCTAGGATTGGAGGAGGAGTATTCTGCAAAGAGCTCCCCATCAAACTCAAATTCAGGTTACCGGATCACTGCAGTGTGTTCCAAGCAGAGGTGGCCGCAATCAAAGAAGCAACTGACTGGCTACTTCCTTGCATTATAACTGTTAAGAAGATAAATATTTACTCCGACAGCCAAGCGGCAATTAGGGCCCTACTCTTTATTATGATGCATTCGAAACTGGTCAGTGAATATCTGGCCTCTCTCTCGATTGCATCAAATTCTTCGATATAAAGATAATTTGGGTACCTGGTCACAGTGACATTGCTGGAAACTGCGAAGCCGACGAGCTGGCCAGACAAGGGACCTGTGAGGTATCGCGATCTCCTTGTGAGGTTTCGGGATCGCCTTGACAACGCGCTCTACTCCTGAAAGGATCGGCTTTGCACCAACTCAACGATCGCTGGGCAAGTACACGAACGTGTAAGGCCACGTTTGGATAGGAGGCGTTCGAGGGATATTCTGAGAATGACAAAATCTCATTTCTCAAATTTCGTAGTCATCCTCACGGGGCGCTATCCGCGGGGTATACATGCCGTGAAACTCGGAAATACTTCGGATCCTTTTTGCGTCAGCCGTAAGGAGGATGAGGTGGAGTCATCTCAGCACCTGCTTCTTAGTTGCCCAACTCTAGCGGGACTAAGATTCAAGCATCTTGGTTCCCACTTCTTTTCTGCGCCTGCTGATACAGCAGGTCTTGATATCAAAAACCTGATGAACTTCATCAGCAGCATAAAGAGGCTAACACAACCGCAAATTAGTCACCGTTCATAGTCCACAAATACCTAACCCTCCCCACCCCTTTCCTTTTCGCAATATCGTTTTTCCTTCACCTCTTTTCCCCCTCTTGCAATGGCATCACAAAGGATAAACCAAACTTCTTTCGTCCAAGTAGGCCCACTCTTTAGGCAACCATTACTACCTAACCTAAAGGCAGAGTCAATTTAATATCTCACACCGTTGTTGTTTTTATTTAAATTTCTTTCTTTTCTGATCTACCTATATAGTTATATACGGAATATCACTTCTTTCAAATGCCCGTTATGTCTTTAAACGGTGAGACGGGTTGCTCTACTGCAACTATCCAGCTGAATTTTACCAGAGTTTGAGAAGTTACTTTAAGGCCACTTGTCGATTGCAGCTTATTGGCATAGTATATATATATATATACATACGTACATCACAGCCTATTTAAAAGAGGTTTATTTAGGTGCCACCGCAATAGTTAACTCAAACAGCTGATTTTTGTTTACATTTGAGTTTTACAGTGAGTTTAACAGAGACGAAGCTGTTTGCCTGGCAGAATTAAAAAATACAATTTTATCTCTAATTAGTCAAATTATTGCTCTTCATAAGCAGCTTGAAGTACAAACTGCACGAGTGGACGCAATATATAATCTAATAGACTCAGTATGAATTCAGGCGGATCACAAATGCATATTCAATTTCAATTAAAAATAATTTCCCTTAATGTTAACTCGATCATTAATATAAATAGAAGAATAAAAGTGGGCAAATTCTTAACAGATAACTATCCAGATATAGTTTTGCTGAACGAACCCGAACTGAACACAAAGCATAAGCTAAAATTTATTAGGTAAAATTTAATCAGGATCTAGAAGAAAGAAAAGAAAACATGAAATTTGCCAAGGTTTTTAATTATACTTATAGGGTCGATTCCCTATCTTATTTAGAAGCTTGTATAATTAAAATGTATGTGCCCCCGAATAATATCGCATTTATGATTGTAGCCTATTAACCGGCAGAAAACAACAACAACGCATTGAAATCAGAACTCAGTGTAATCTTTAAAGCTCTCAACCTTCAAAACCCAAATCGTTACTATCATTACTACATATTAGCAGGCGACCTCAATAGTAATCACCATGTTTAAGCTAAGTAAAATTATTTGCGCAGTCATAGAGAAAAAAATGTACCAAAGGCCAAGGCAAAAAGTTCTACCAATACTCTTGTAAACTTCTATATATACAAGTATGTATCATTAGCGCATACACCTTTTTCGGTGATTGGCTCCTCCTCCTATTTATGCCATGCATCTTGACGTTCTTCCATTAATGGAGGGACCTACAGTTTTAAGCCGACTCCAGCTGGCAGATATTTATTATGAGGGGCTTTTACATGGCAGAACTACACTCGGAGATTTGCCATTGCCTGTCGAGGGGCGACCGCTATAAGAAAATACATATTTTTTCTTCATTTTTTGTGTTTCATTCAAGGAGATTCGAACCTACGTACTCTGAATGATAGCCACGCACCGACCCATTCGACTACGGCGACTACTTAAACTTCTTCTTCTTCTTAATTGGCGCGATAACCGCTTACGCGATTTTGGCGAGATTAACAAAGCGCGCCAGTCGTTTCTTTCTCGTGCTAACCGGCGCCAATTGGACACACCAAGTGAAGCCAAGTCCTTCTCCACCTGATCTTTCCAACGCAGAGGAGGCCTTCCTCTTCCTCTGCTACCACCAGCTGGTACCGCATCGAATACTTTCAAAGCCGGAGCGTTTGTATCAATTCGGACGACATGACCCAGCCAACGAAGCCGCTGGATCTTTATTCGCTGCGCTATGTCTATGTCGTCGTAAAGCTCATACAGTTCATCGTTCCATCGTCTACGATATTCGCTGTTGCCAACGTGCAAAGGTCCAAAAATCTTACGCAGAATCTTTCTCTCGAACACTCCAAGCGTCGCTTCATCGGATGTTGTCATCGTCCAAGCTTCTGCGCCATACGTTAGGACGGGCATGATGAGAGTCTTGTAGAGTGTTAGTTTTGTTCGTCGAGAGAGGACTTTACTGCTCAGTTGCCTACTTAGTCCAAAGTAGCACTTGTTGGCAAGAGAGATTCTACTTTGGATTTCAAGGCTGACATTGTTATCGGTGTTAATGCTGGTTCCTAAATACTCGAAGTCGTTTACAACCTCAAAATTATAACTGTCAACAGTGACGTGGGTGCCGATACGCGAGTGCGCCGACTGTTTGTTTGAAGACAGGAGGTACTTAGTTTTGTCCTCGTTCACCACCAAACCCATTCGCTTTGCCTCTTTATCCAGTTTGGAGAAGGCAAAACTAACAGCGCGGTTGTTAAGGCCGATGATGTCAATATCATCGGCATACGCCAGCAATTGTACGCTCTTATAAAAAATTGTGCCTGAGCGATTAAGTTCTGCGGCTCGTACGATACTCTCCAACATCAGGTTAAAGAAGTCACACGACAGCGAGTCACCCTGTCTGAAACCTCGTTTGGTATCAAACGGCTCGGAGAGGTCCTTCCCAATTCTGACGGCGCTGCTGGTGTTGAGCAACGTCATCTTACATAGCCGTATTAGTTTTGCGGGGATACCAAATTCAGACATAGCGGCATACAGGTAACTCCTTTCCGTACTGTCGAATGCAGCTTTGAAGTCGACGAAAAGATGGTGTGTGTCGATTCTCCTTTCATGGGTCTTTTCCAAGATTTGGCGTATTGTGAATATTTGGTCGATGGTAGACTTTCCAGGTCTAAAGCCACACTGATAAGGTCCAATCAGTTGGTTGACGGTGGGCTTCAGCCTTTCACACAATACGCTCGCTAGAACCTTATAGGCGATATTTAGAAGACTAATCCCGCGGTAATTGGCACAAATTGCAGGATCGCCCTTCTTATGGATTGGGCAGAGCACACTTAAATTCCAATCGGCAGGCATGCTTTCATCCGACCATATTCTGCATAGGAGCTGATGCATGCACCTTACCAGCTCCTCGCCGCCATGTTTGAATAGCTCAGCCGGCAGTCCGTCGGCGCCCGCGGCTTTGTTGTTCTTTAGCCGTGATATTGCTATTCTCACCTCGTCATGGTCGGGTAACGGAACGACAATTCCGTCGTCAACGATTGGGGTATCGGGATCTTCACATTCTCTATGACATGCGCAGCTGTCACCGTTTAACAGGTTCGAGAAGTGTTCCCTCCATAATTTAAGATTGCTCTGTACGTCAGTCACCAGATCGCCGTCTTTCTTCTTACAGGACAACGCCCCGGTCTTAAAACCTTCTGTAAGCCGCCGAACTTCTTAACTTACCTATCATAAAAACAGTACTGATAGAAAAAAGTAACATTCTTATACTAACATCAAAAAAACATATGTACGTCACTTCTAACAACCTTCAACTAGAAAAATGCAAAACTGAAACTTATAAATGACAATATAAAGATTCAATTTGATATCAACTCGAACACATACCTATTTCTCTTAAGCATAGCGACCCTTCAAAATTTTCAGTTATTAAAAGAACATTTCTAAAAAACGAGAACACACCAGATATTTCAAAAAGCTGACCTGGACTGCAATCTACTAGAAAAAAATTTGACAACATGCAATTTTTTCATCAAAACAGTGAGATTATACCCGACATAGTAAACTTTTATTTTGAAGGAATTCATTCTTCAAGCAGTGCAAACAGGTGCAATAATGCTTGAATAAGTTTTTAAAAACAAAAAATTTGTTCAATAGCTTTCGAGCCAAGATTTAATGCCTCCAATAATTTAACCGAAGACCAAACAGACAACCAACCTCTTTATTCATTAAAACTGAATGCAATAGCTTATGGAAACGCGGTAAAAATTTGCACACTATGTATCACTTCTTAGGAAGGTGCCCTGTACTGAAGGAAATCAGACAAAGATACTTAAATGCAGAGAAACTAAACGACGCTGAAGTAATATATATGTATACAATTGGCACTTAAACCCTTTTTGGGTGACTGGCCGAGCTCCTCCTCCTATTTGTGGCGTGCGTCTTAATGTTGTTCCACAAATATAGGGACTACAGTTTTAAATCGACTCCGAACGGCAGATTTTTTTCACTTGAATTTTTTTTTTTGAGATATCCCCACAAAAAATAGGTCAACGAAGTTAAATCAAGATAAGAATTTCGTTTAAATTAAAATGAATAACTTTTTTTTAATTCGTTGGCTGTGTGGAAAGTTAATACCTATGTCTCGCTATTGCAAAACATATTATACGTTAATGCTAAGCATCTTCCCAGCTACTTTTCCGAAGCAAAATGGCCCATTAACATTGCCAGACGACAATGGCGGGTCGAACATGGCTTTTTATGCCTTGTGCCGAACCAGTTGACTAAAAATTTTTAAATTAACTGTTTATTCTGGGAAATTTTTTTGAAATTTAGTTTTCACAGACCTCTCTTTTTGGTAGTGAATTTTAAACACTTTACGCGATACTCCAGCAAAATCGGAGTAATTTTAATAAATTTCTACCAAATATCTACTAGAAGAGGCGCCGTCGAACTGTGAAAGCTGCCGAGACAAATAATGCTAATAAAGCATTCGAGCTTGAAAGACCCTGCACGAGTACAAGTACATATAAGTGACTGCCACAGCTGTGCAAAGGACTCACCCTAATAAACATTGTAAACAAACCTTAAGTACAAACGTAAAAATATTTTTATTCAGTTAAAAAATCTGTAATGCAAAACAACTTAATTCGTTGATTAGCTAATACCTTCACGATTTTTATTATATTCACTTATCATAAGTAGATATGGTATAACGAGTTGCATATTTGCATATGTAATGATTTTAAAAATAAACATCTATAATTTTTTTAGTTCATTTGCATACAATTACTTACCATTTGCATATGTGTGTATGTGTGTATTCAAGCGATTAATAATAATGCAGACGCTCAGAATTCTTAGAAGCTGCAAGCGAATCAATGGAACTAATCACACATAAGTATGCGTGTAGCGGAATGGCTTATGAACTTTATGAAAAAATTACAGGTGCCCATGGCTTCGCTTACGTATAAAAAAATGCATTTAATAAAAACATTTACCAACTTTAAATTTGTGGAACGAGAAGCAAACTATTTCTGGTTTTAGTTGAATTTTTTTTAGTTTAAAAAATGTAGATACATACAGATATTTAGTAAAGTACTTCTCTGTGCGCAATGTTTTTATTATTGTTTGTTAACGGGTGGCACTTATGTACAAGGTGCCGCAAAATCAATCATCAATTTTGTTTTAGAATAACTTTTTTACTAAATAAAAATATGTTTTTGAGTGATGGAAATCTTGTCTGTTTGTATACCGTAGCTGTTTAGTTCACAAGGGTCACATATGATTGACGTAAGATGCCATTTACAATGTTGTACATTTTCCGATAGGGTTATTAATTTTGCGCCACCTTGTATAAATCTTGAGCTACTTACTCGGGAGCAGCCAACGCATAATTGATCGTGAAAAAAGCACTTAGTGCCCAGATCAATACCGATTTTTTAAGACAAGTTATTTGGAAGAACTAACCAACCATGGATTTAACAAGAAAATTAAGGATTAAGTTAAGCAAAAACTCAAAGATAAATAACCATGAACGGCCATGAACAGCTAATAATGCAAATTCGGCTGATTTGAAGCCAATTATTACAAAGGCTCAAAGATGTGAAGCCATTACACATTTTATTGAATATATTTCGTACTAGCTTTAACCCGCGGCCCCACTCGCGTAGGAATAGTTTTGAGGGATTTAGGATATGTATATAAAAGAATTACAAACAATAATTTCATAGAAAATATTTTTTTATTAATAACCATAATATTACAATACCCGGCATCCATTGCTATGCCTCGTTGAATAAAATCAAAACAACCAATCAGAAAAATATCAAGCAAAATTATTTTTATTAATTTTCTATCTCAAACCGTTTTTGAACTTTGCATTTGGGTCATAGTTGAACAGCTTATGCGGATTATGAAGTCTAGAGTGTGCTATAAATAGTGGGAAGCAGAAAAAACTAACATTTTTTAGATTAAATTTAAGCAAATATTCGATTATTAGTGACGAATGAGAGTGGTGGCTCGGCCTGGGGGCTGTGGCAAGGGAAAAAAACATCAAAACCATCATAAAAACATGCCTATAACCTTCATTGGGTGAAAATATGAATGTATAAAAAATTTTACGTCATTTGGTGTTGTCGTTTCGTAGTGATGCGCGGACAACGTACAGACATTCACCTTTATAGTATAGATAATAAATACTTTAAGCAGATAATACAATAAAATTTCTAATCGAATAGTCAAATAGTTTCTAAATTATGGCGGTGAGGCTTCTATTAGACGCACTGTACTTATTTTCTCACCAATACAATACCACAAACCATTCAGTTGGTATGGGAGCTACCACGTCTCTTTCTTCAACGCCGCCCATTTTTCTCCACGAGTATGGCACTGATTTTATATACATACTGGGTTCCAGTAAAGTTCGAATACTTCCAGAGATATATAGGATGAAAAATCCAGTTGATATGGGAGGTGCCACGCCCCTCTGGGCTAATCGAGGTATTTCATTATTATCGATTGGGTAGTTAAAGCGTCAAAGCATTGCAAATAAACGAGTTCTTTCGAAATTTTAAATATGAGTAAGGATGCATGGCATCCAGGCCATACCCAGTTAACAACAAAAGCTGAGGTCAAATTTTCGCCTCTTCCATTCAAGATATTAAATGCATTTTTCGAAGGCATTAAAAGTTTATACACTCACAAGTTCAATATTAGTTTTATGAAATACAGAGTGGTCCTATCCTGCGGAACTTTAACTATCAATCTTTTTTTACCCTATCAGCTAAAATAACATTGGAATAACTAAATAACTGAGGAATTGTTTGGTTAAAAATGACTAAGAAAATCTTATTTTGAGAAGAAGCCCAGCGTTTGTATTAAAAAATATAATTGTAATATTTGGGGGTCAGAAAATCCACAACTCATTATTAAATAGCTGACGCATCTGAGTCCGTCTACCAAACTTGTAACGAAAATAATGTTTTAGATACTTCAATTCATGTGCCAAATAAATCTTATACAGATTTAGGCAAAGATGGTTTCTTAAGGGTGAACAATATGATCACACAATGGAATTCAAATAAGCAATCATAGATTTTGAAACGTTCATTATTATATCAAGCAATAAGAGAAAAATGAAAAATAGTAACGTGAAGATGTTTTGGAGCAAATAGTATTGAATAATATAAGAATTCTTTTTCAGTTTTACATATTTTTATGCAAATCGCGTAACAAGTCAATTAGTTATTAATAATTAATTAATTTTCTTTCTACCTTTCGCAACAGGAGTTCCAACAAAAACTGTTCCATCTCTTCGATCTAGATGGCAATGGTTATCTGGTACAGGATCGTTGGATTGAACACCTAAAAGGACGTTTAACGTGAGTATTAGTATTTCGACTTTATTAAGAATATCAGTTTTCATGTACATTTCTATGCGATCAATAAATTAAAAATCATTTTTTTGTGCAGTCCTTTGCATACATCATATACAGATCCATGGTAAATATATACGACTTTACTACATTATCATATTAGTTGTACAACTGTTTTTGTGTTTATTTACATATGTATGTTGTCAAATTCTAACAAGGACGTACACGTTGTAACAAACACAATTAAATCCACTGCTGCGTGCGTGTACCCTGCAGTAAATCGAACTACCTCCAAACTAGTTGCGAACTGGACCATTTTTTTGACAGTGACTGAACTGTTCATTGCGGACGTGACAATTTCAGGGGCAATTGCCAAATCTTCATACATATTACTTCATACTGATTTCACAGTAAAACAATATAGTTTTTTAAGGCCTCAACCTCATTGCAAACACTGGGATTAAACTCTGCCAAAGTATTATTGTTTACATATGTAGATGGAAACCCTCAAATTACTTCCCAGTGCTATAAGTATAAAGCAAACGTATCAATAGATAGTACGCTGAAGAAATCAGTTATAATCTAGCAAACTAGGAAACTTTGAAAAACGGTGTCCAAATTTATCGAAAACAATATGGGACCAATTCTATTCTTGGGTTTCCTCGTCGGACAGGGAAAGCTTTTAGTTATATAAATTTGGTACAATTCTGAGGGTAAAGAAAATTAGCTATAGCTGTGTATAATCTCAGCTACTAATGAAAAAAACAAGAAAAAAATCTGAGGCGGCGTCTAACATTGCCAAAAAACAGTGTCCAACATTTTTTAAGTATATTTTATTTAAAATGATTTAAAAAAAAATTATAAAAATGTTAAAAAGCACCGAAGATATTTCACTTTAAATAACTCTATACCAAAATTTTCAAGATTGGATAAGTCTGAAAAATATTTAATCTTTTTCAAAATTTTTACTTCTTATTGTACTCAATCCCACAACTTTGACTTGCTCTTTGGCAACTGGTATAATACGAATCCATTTCACACCAATTTAGAAGCAATCACGAAGTGGGAGCATAAAATTTATCTGTTTATGAGGCCTTACAAAACTTTACTGCAGGGTCCAGTGCGAAATTTATGCATGTGTATGCATATTTGTATGTAGGTGTGTATTTTGTGGTACGTCAGTTTTCGACCATAATATCTTAGCTACTGCAGCAATGCTGCGTGCCGTGCTACACGATTTCCACCTACTGCTTGTGTTACGAACACAAATTCCTGTGACATGTACTACATACCATACATGCGCCACAGGCATCTCATCTCACTTAATAGTGTTAGTTGCATGCTGCCGCACGTCGGTATCACCTTTTGTTGAAGTTTTTTACAGGGCTTTTATGTATGTCGTATGTAATTTTTGACTTTGTACGCCGTCGTATGTTGCACGTATGCACTTATAAATATGTATTATGCAGATATCACTACATACTTTATTGTTTTAAAGTTCTAAGAAATTAGATATCATTTTAAATATCCTACAACTACCTCCTAAGCAAGTATGATTACTCTTAGATTGCATTGGCTCAAATTGTATTTAGATACAAGGGGGCGCAAAATTATTCACTATATCACAATCATATTTGACACTTATGAACTAGACAGCGGTAGTATACAAACAGATGTAGCAATGAAGCGCACAAAGTTATTCAAAAACAAAATTAGATATTGGGAAGACTTTTGTATGACAGGACTTTTGAAAAAAAGAGAATAGGAATTCGTTGTAATTTTCATGCGAACGATTATTTTTCAATCATTTGTAAAGGCTGTTGAGGCGTATATCTTTCCATGATTACTGAATACATTGAATGACATATGACTAATTATGATAGGTTAAATTTGACCGTAATTTGATGGCGAAGTCACAATCATTTATAAGGCATTTCCAGACTATCAAACCGCATTCCAGTATCGATCTGATTATTCATGCAATAACTCATCGGTCCTTGAATTTGTTTGGCCACCGTTTTGCAGATGCATGGGCACCTCTAGCCGTAGAATTAATGTAAAGACTCAAATTAGGCAAATATTTAGAAGCAATACTCAATTTAATTTAATTGCGCAATTTGCTGCTAGTAAGAGACAGTTGGAGGAAATCCGTAAACGACGTCTACTGAGGTTGCAAAAGATGATGGCAAATTCGATATTACATTTTATAATAAGCAATAACACGTCAAAGCGTCTATGTGACGCTAACGTCATGTTATTTTTCTGTAATATGAATGCTAAATTAATAATATCTAACAAAAATTTTAGTAGAATTATGTTTGCAAACCTCTTTTTTTTTTTTGCCGGCAACAATTTTATTTAGTTTTTACTTCACATTGGCAAGAGGAAAATCGTATTGTTGATTGAAGGCCAAAACTGTCAACAAATAGGAAGAAAAACAGGTAGGGCATAGATATTAGCTCAGATAATATAATAATTGAAAATGACGAAACTACCGGAATTATAACTTCAAGGCCAAGAGCAAAACGTCTTTGTTCATTAACAGAAAATGAAAAGCGCAGTATTATAGGGCTTGTTAAGATAGATGCAAAGATAACTGCTTCAAAAGTGAAAAATGAAATAAAGAATAAGTTTCTAAAATATATTTATTAGTACTTCAACTCTCAGCAGTCTTTAGAAAAACCGGCTTTCGCGAAAGAGTTGAAAAGGAAAGAAGGAAGCCCGAATATGATGATGTGGGTTTGTATGGCAGCTGGTGGAGTGAGAAAATTGTAGTTTATTGATTCAACAATGATAAATTTGTTTACTTAGATATTTTAAAACAAAATTCAAATAAATTCTATGCCCAATAGATCTTGTCCCTGAATTTATCTACTAAAAATATAAATATTTTTGAGAATTTTTGAAAATTTGAAGTTTTTTTATCAATGAGCGTAGACTTTTGGGATCTTTCATTTTGGCTTTTCAAATAAAATATCATACTTATAACTTCTGCTCAAATATGAACGAGACGTTATCAATAAAACGGTCCGCGGATGACATATGGCAAAAATAAATTTTTTGTTTTTTGGTAGGACTGTTATAAGCTTACATGGCAAATTTCAGCGTAATATGTCACATAGTTTGTTTTCTGTGCTATTGTAAACAAGTCAAGCTCGAGTGTGTTCTTCGAATTCTCTTTTATGACTTCAATTGTCTCAAAATGTTTTCCACGGAGCGGCAACTTGAGCTTGGGAAACAGGAAAAAGTCACATGGAGCCATATCAGGCGAATACGGTGCTTGCGGAACGATATTAACATTATTTTTGTTCAAATAATCGGGAACAAGACGTGATGTGTGAGCTGGTGCATTATCGTGATGCAAGAACCATGACTTGTTGTCCCACAATTCCTTCCTTTTAAGACGAATGTTCTCGCGCAAACACTTTAAAACGTCTAAATAATATTCAGCGTACGTTGTCTGCAACATTTTTAAGGCGTCTGAAGCCTAAATTTTGTTGGAATAACAAAATTTCACACAAATTCTTTGTTCAACTTGAATTTCCATCGTTAAATTCGAAGAACACACTCGAGCTTGACTTGTTTACAGTAGCATAGAAAACAAACTATGTGACATATCACGCTGAAATTTGCCATGTAAGCTTATAACAGTCCTACCAAAAAACAAAAAATTTATTTTTGCCATATGTCATCCGCGGACCGTTTTATTGATAACGTCTCGTTCATATTTGAGTAGAAGGTATATTATTTATTTGTTAAATGGTGTCATCGAAAATAAGTTATGCATTTTATTCAATAAATTTAATGTCTTTATAATAATCAAAAGTTTTATTTATTTGTTTTATTTTTTCTATTGCCCACAAAGAAGCGTAGACTTATGACACCAAGTGTATGCAAGTTGGAAAATAACATAAGTAGCAGAAAAAAGATTGTGCCTTCATTTAAACCTAATTAAACCTAAAAATTGTTGATCAGTATAAAAAAGCTGTACATCAAGTGGACCAAATACAAAAATATTGAATCAGCAAAACAGATTGTACTTACACAGTTTCAAGAAGAAACAGTTAAAAATTAATCAATGTAAATATTTTAAAAGAAAAACAAACAACTATCAATAATTTTTTAAATAAATGAAAATCTTTTTTAATTATTAAAAGTTCTAAGATCTCAATTAAAAATTAACGTTCCTAATTAACTACACACCAAAATTTAACATTGCCTGCTAATCTAACTTGAATTGATTTTTTTTATTTTTTGTTTTGTTAAAATGCGTATTTTATGAATGTGTATGGATTTATAAAATTTTAGTATTTTATTCGATTTAGTTGAGAATTAAATGATTTAATGCTCGATTTAAAAAAAAACAATCGATTTAATCAATTGACCTGACAATTAACGAAACTATTGTTTCTAAATCTATTGGTAGTACAGATTCTTCAGTGGAAGCGAATAATTTAAAAACAAAACTATATTACTTATATACTATATTCAGCTTCTATGTATATTATTTGCCTAAATTAAGTTTCGAAAATAAAATTTTTCAGCTAATAGCTATATACCTCGTCTGTGTTTTTATTTTAATCTCACCTTTTACTCACTCATAACAAATAGAATGCATGTTGTTGTGCAGATGTCGTGTAAACATTTAAATATTTACCTTAGAATTTACAAACCCCTGCTCTAAATATACATATACATGCATGCAAACTTTTACTTCAATTCACAGCGATGACAGGCAAATGGATTTCGCCGAACAGCTCGAGTCGGTGGCCTATGTGATTTGTGGCGAAAATAGTAAAATTACCCCGAAAAACTTTACGGAAATTTGGCAGGCGCGTGGTGTAAGTAATGTATACACATACATTGAAATAACTCATAAATTGTGCATATCTGTTTAAAGAAAAGAAAAATTAAAACTTATATACATGCATACATAAATACATAAAAAGCTATTACACATATAAAATTCACTTGTATTTCCCACACGCAGATTTTAGATAAATTGTACCGTCTGATTGATGTCGATGGCACGAATTTAATATCCACAAATCAAGTAATGGAATTCATTTCGCACCTGACCAACACACGGTAAGTATCCCACGACCGAACTAAACAAAACCGGTGGCGCATACGGACCCATTTCTATTGCATACGAATGTGCAACTCGCACGCAAATACTCGTACATACATACATACTGATGGCATTAAATTTAATGTACGAGTATGTAGTACGTGCTGAACGCTTACAAATTGCAAACAAATCGATTAACACGCCAGAATAGCACAAATGCAAGCGTCCAAGCATTCGAGCTGCATCAATGCAGCAGAACCTCTTCGTGCGTACAATCGCACAGCTTTCATTTCCATATTACCACTACTGTTACATGATCGTGGTAGGTACTCGTACGCGTTGCACATCCGACCGACCCATCGACTATACTTTAGTATCGTAGGCCGTAAGTGCAGCAAGCCAACGATTCGCTGCTCCATTAATCAGTCAGCGTCCAATACTTGAAATCTTTAATTAATCTATAATTTATTGCTCAAACACAACTAACCGAAAATGTTTTCTTCACCTGTGTGCTGACCGCTCGCCTATTGGTCCTCATGTCAGTCTGTTGGTTAATTTTTCAGCATGTCTGCGCCTACCCATAAACTTGTCTATGCTTAAGGTAGCGGTCACTATTAGCATTCAATTCCAATATATTTTCTTTTTTTGCCTTTCATTTCTTAGACCACGCACCGGTTTTGATAAGAGCTCTCTGGCGCGTCTGGAGCAACTCTTTCGCAGCACTGTGGGTAATGAGCAGGAGATACGCCGTGAAGAGTTCCAGAAAATTGTAACATCGAAAAATGTGAGGAACTAACAACAACTCTGCATATTTCACTTTTCTGCAAAGAAAATGTAACACTTTTTTATTTTTTATTTTACTTTTTGTCTTCTTTACGGCGTGGCGTGATTTTACCTTTGTGTGAATGTCTGGTTAAATCGCTGTTTGTACACAAATATCGCTCAATGCAGCCATTTTTTACTGAGCGTGTCTTTCAAATATTCGACAAGGATAACTCCGGTTCGATATCTTTGCAAGAATTCATTGATGCCATTCATCAATTCTCCGGCCAGTCAGCGGATGATAAAATACGCTTTTTGTTCAAAGTCTACGACATCGATGGTGAGTGTACATTTGCGAGTATACATACATATGTATGTGTGTACTCGTATGTATATTAACTATAGCAAACGTGCTGGTATGTAGAAGCTAAAATATTACTGTCGTGGACATTTTTATTATTCTTTAAAGCAGTTAATTTATAACATTGAACGATAAAGTCAAACTCTTTCCAAAATAACATGGTTCTGGCAATGCATTTTGGTAGAGGGGACAAAAAAATATACGTAAAATGTTATCAAAACAATTTTTCCAATACACGCTTTCGAAATCAAAACAAAAATTCACTATGCATAGTCTAATAAAACGAAGTGTGCCAACCATTTTGATGTGCGCACATTTGAAGTTTTTTTATTTTCATTTTTGCAAATATTTTTTGAAAAATTAGGCAGAATGAAAGAAAAATTACTGCTTAACTGCCAAGCCTGCTTTCTGCAACATTGTTGCTTGGCACACTCTGTAGCATTACACTATGCAATATATGTACATATGTATGTACGTATGTATGTAATATGTAAATATGTTAATATACATACATACATACATATTTTCCGTTTTGACTTATTTCTGGGTTTTAATTTGAATTTTGAGCTTTAGCATATTAAGTGACATAGTAGAATTGTACGGCAAATATTTTTGTCTTATATTTTCATGCATATCTCTTAGGAGTATTTGTTGTCCTTTCCGCACAAAAGTGACAAGGAATGTCCAACTATTGAGGAGTTGGAGGGTTAAAATATTCCACAAAAATGTTCCCCGTTGTGTATTACATAAAACTACTCAACACATCTAAAGTGTAATAATCAACTGATTTATCATAAGAATGTGCTAAGTGATGAAAACTTTGACCTCTCCAGAAATAAAATTCAGACATAAACTTTTGAATCACCGACACACGTTCGAAGGTTGCCTTTTATATTTTGGAAGCCAATACTCTTTTGCATTCGCTTGAACCAATTTTCAAAGCTCTTTTGCCACTCTGAAGTAGATACCTTCAAACCGGGCTCTTTAAAGACTTCAACAGCTTCTTCAAGCGTTGCATAACGTTGGCCCGCATTTTATTTTTGATGTTCGGGAACAAAAAAAAAATCACAAGGTGCCAAAACAGGGCTATAAGGCGGAAGACCCATTAAATCGATCTTTTGAGTGCTCCAAAACTACCTTGTGCGAGCCGATACGTAATAGCTCGAAGTGGGTTGGTGAAGGATGTTTCGTTTCGGCGATTGGTTTTCCATAGCTTAAAACTACAGGTCCCTCCATTTGTGGAACAACATGAAGCGGCACCCCCCAATAGAAGGAGGAGCTCAGGCAAGCACCGAATAAAGAGTGTAAACGCCAATTATATGCAGTCTGTCTAACAAAAGCGTGACCGACAAAATTCAAAGTTCCGTTATACGAAAAATTAAATGCTGCTAAATAGGGGAAACCTTGTCACAATATGCGTTGTGCAATTTGTTAGTTCTGTGAGAAATTTAGAAAGCGTACGTTGTTTTTGGAAAATGAACGAGTTGAAGCAATGTTCCTATGTAAACATCCGAAAGGTCCAAAGATATCACGTGCATCTGCAGCAAAAAATATACCTCTCCAAAGCAAAATCAGTAGATCATTGGTTTGTTTAAAGCAGCTTTATGGAAGAGGGTTATTAATGTATCCAAATATATACTTGTTTTTTGTCCTCTCTAGCAAAATCCTTTGACGAAGAATTGTTTTTTTTTTTGTGATAGTACATCCTGAGTAACCGATTTTTGTAATCATTCCGCGATAAATATATATTTAATATTATTAATTCTGAATATTATAATCCAAGGTGACGGCTTGATACAGCACAAAGAGTTGCATGATGTGATACGCGCTTGCATGGAGGAAAATGGTATGGAATTCTCTGAAGAACAAGTAAGCAAGTAACCAACCGCTTGTTTTTAATGAGGCATTGATTCGAGTTTTTTTAATGCATAGATTGAAGATTTGACAACCGCCATGTTCGAAGATGCAGATCCATATAATCGTGGTGAAATCACTTATGAAGCATTGAAGAACCAGATAAGCAAACACGGCGGCTTATTAGAGAATCTCAGTATAACGTGAGACAGCACTCTTAACTTATGTATTTAGTAATTGAATGTCTCAAATTGTTTTTATCAATATGCAGCATAGATCGTTGGCTAGTGCCCATGACTCAGGAAACACCTAAACCAAAGTCCAAATGTCCGCACTGGCGTGGAGGCTTACCACATCAACTCACACTGGCCTACATGAAAAATAATCAAGCGTACGTTTCGTATCTCTTCATTTATATCGCCATAAATATGTGCCTCTTCATATCACGTGCCATACAATATCGTGCTAGTAACGGATTTGTAATTGTTGCACGTGCATGTGGTAAGTATAGCCGTAGATAACACGATTTCACCTATTCCACAAAATACCTATTAAGGGGGTCTTCTGGTCTCGAGGCCCTGAAATGAAGGGTTTTTTTTGGGGATTGATTGTGACAAATCCTGTGAATATTTAAAAAAAAATTTTTTTTTATTTTAAAGGTACATGTCTTGGCTTTTAAAAAATGGTTTTGACTTTGAAAAAAATTAACACCCGCGACCTTGAAATGGCGCTGAAGACGTCCACCTCCAAACGAAACAGGTCTCTATTTTGGTCACGGTTTTTCCACCTGGGTAATCAGAAAGCAAAAATTAGATATGCGTTGTCTTCAGAGTTGCCCTGGTTAAGTGTTCCCGTGACAGATTTTTTTTTTTTTTAATTTTTTTCAAAAGTTATGCAACAATTTGCAAAAAAAATTTTTTTTTGCTCATTTTTTGAACTTTAAAAGGTTATAAAAATGGAATGAAAAAAAATTTCAAAAATCCAAAAAAACCTTTTAAGACCAAAACCATTGAAATCGGAGTATAACTACTATGAAAAGTGTGACCAAAATGCTTAAAAAACACGATTTTCGGGGAAACGCGTTTAAAGATAAAGTTTATGATAAAACGGCCGGAGGAGGGTACACTTCGGTGCCCAGAAAAATGTGAAAAAATGCGATTTTCAAAAAATCCTTTCTGTGGCGTATTCTCGCATACACATACAACAAAATTATGCAAAAAAAAATCGATTTTTTTTTTCGCTGGAGACCAGAAGACCCCCTTAAGACAGTTAAATGATGCACTCATATAATTACTGACGAACTTATGGACTATACTAAAGGGTTACCAGATAGCAATGATAGTTTTTGTAATTGTTATGTTTCAGCAGCTGTAAAAAATCCATTTAGGGTTTGCAATTTCATCATGCATTGGTTCATTCATTCATCATTGCCGAACGTATGGAAATTATTGAAAAATATTATCCAAATTCCGGTTGAATTGAAAATACAAGAATCCGAGGTTTGGTTAAAAAATTATCTTCACGAATCTTGTACGAAAAGCCTTTATGGCTCAGCGGCTTTATCAATAAAGAAAATCGACATTATCGGAATGAACACAATCCGCTAGTGTTCGACCAGGCATCAGTGCATCCAAAGAATTATGCAATATAGGTTGTTATAGCGGCATCATCGCGCCTTATTTCTTTCGAAATGAGGAAGGAGACAGCGTTACCGTTACGGTCCTCGATCTATCCTATGATGTTAACCAACTTTCTAAGGCTAGAGCTCAACAACCTGTGCTTCTCACAAGGCGGCGGTACATGCCCTACAATCGACGCAATGCTCGAAGTTGTAGTAGCAGAAATTTGGCAAATGGGTCAACTCACGATTAGCGGCATCTCAATTGGGCGTCGTGGTCGCGCGACTTGACACCCTCGATTATTTTCTCTGGGACTACTTCAAGTCCTTAGTTTACGTTAACAAGCTAATCTTTTGGGCCAACATTGCCGCACATATTTGACTGTGTCATCAAAAACCGACCGCTTGAAGCACTGTCATCGAGATGAAAGTCGCCATTTGAATGTTGTGTCATTGCAAGCATAATAATATAAATGTAGCCTTGCAATAAAGGCAGAATCAATTTAATATCTCCCACCGTTGTTGTTTTATTGAAATGTATTTTCCTTTTGTTTTTATCTGGTCACCCTATATAATGCATACATATGATAGCATACGTATGTGATAGTCTACTTTTCTAAATTAAAAACAAACACTCATAATTTTCACCCCTTCAGGACAATGCCTTAATTTCAACTGCGCCTGGATATTGGTGCTAATGTTGCGGCACTCACTCACATATCTACGTTCTCAGGGCCTCTCATCATACCTACCCTTGGACAACCACATCTACCTACACAAATTTACGGGCATCGTAGTATCCATTTTGAGTCTTATCCACACCATTGCACATCTTTTTAATTTCTCTATCATTGTTGTGAATGATCCCAAAATCAATGCCGGCCACTACACAATAGGCGAATGGCTGCTGACTGATCGTCCGGGATTGTTCGGCCTTATTCCAGGCTGTGCCAACCCCACAGGTTTGGCACTACTAATAATTTTGCTAATCATGTTCATTTGCTCGCAGCCATTTGTCAGACGCAAGGGTTCCTTCGAAGTGTTTTATTGGACTCATCTGTTGTATATACCGTTTTGGATATTATTGCTCTTTCACGGTCCAAACTTTTGGAAGTGGTTTTTGGTACCGGGACTAGTGTACATCGTAGAACGTATATTACGTTTCGTCTGGATGAAAAGTGAACATGGAAAAACTTACATCAGTTCCGGTTTACTTTTACCCTCAAAAGTCATACATTTAGTCATCAAGCGTCCATTCAATTTCAATTTCCGCCCTGGCGACTATGTTTTTGTGAATATCCCGGCTATTGCCAACTACGAATGGCACCCTTTCACCATTAGTTCGGCGCCCGAACAGGAGGATTACATGTGGCTACACATACGCACTGTGGGCGAGTGGACCAATCGATTGTATCGGTATTTTGAAAGAGAACAACAAAAATTGCAAAACGGGGAAATCGTACAACATCGTCATGCAATCCCAACCGAGCTGGTGCGTCGAGTTGATAAAAGTGAGACAAAAGCATCGCCAACGCCACAAATCGATTTCCTAGCTCAAAATCTTGCACGCTTGCATAACAAACCGAATGCACACGATGCAGCGCTGCTTTCTAATAGAGGCATCAATCAATTGCAAAATGTTCCGCTCAAACCCGCACGGAACATTCACGTACCTTCAAAATTGGCCACTGAAAACATTATCGTTCACGATGAGAACGAGGCCTCTTCGACAAAACGCACAGACCGCATACGCAGTATTAAAAAGTCATTACAACGCACTTTCTCCCGAAAGGATGTGCCAACAAAGAATGATGTTAATGGTCATTGGAATGAAGCTTTTGTTGCCGATAGTGTGGATCCAGTGAAACAGGCAGTGGATAAACGCTTGCAAAAACTGAATTCGCGTAAACCGCCGCTTGAGAAGAGTGTCTCACTGCCAGATATTGCAATCAAGACCAAAAAGAAGGAGCGCCTCAAAGCGTAAGTGTTAGAAAGCATTTAAAAACCTTACAATACATGGAAATAACTACTACTAAGATCCATACTTATATATGTACGCAAATGTGGCGTAAAATTAATCACCCTATGGGAAGATTTTTAATTTTTGCAAATGGCGTTGTACGTCAACATATTTGACACCTGTGAACTAGACAGCTGTGGAGCGCATAAAGGTCAAAATAAAAAGGTTATTTCAAAGCAAAATAGGATGGGTAATTTTGCGCCACCTTGTAAGTTTTAAGCCAATTGAAGCAACCAGCATAAGAATTTAAATGTGAAGTTGAACATTGAAGCTTTTTAGTTAACTCGAATTGCACCCTCGATTCCCAAAAACAGGAACTTTTTACAAATAGCCCTCAGTTTTACATATTGTACATATTTCAGTAATTTAGAAAAAAAGGACCGCGATGTTATTGTATTTCCTTTAAAAACCCCACAAATGGGCTTTCTTTCTATTTATAAAATATGGGTTTTGTTTGTCAAGATTGAATTTTACTGATCAAGTGCCAAAACAGTTTACGCATTAGATTTCACTGTGCGACAATTTTATAGCAACTCAAATCAGCCCGGACTTTACGAATATTTTCTGAAGGTATACCATTCAGTAAAAAACACACTCGTTGAATTTGCATAAGTTTCACCTGAGAAAACTCCTAATAACATTTTGGGAAGAATAATTGAATATTTTAATACTCTAAAGGCTTACCAAATAAGTTTTTTCAAAACGATCCTTGTAGGTCGGAGCTAATGGATTAAAATCTTAAACGAAAATGTTTCCCGTAAATTTTACTGTACACATTAAAACCTTTCATTTCGCTTAGGCATATATAATATTTTAAGCATTTTTTCCACTTTTTTAAAAACAACTTAGCCCGAGACATGAAAGCTACAGTAGACTGTAAAAAAATCAAGCTAACTTTTGCAAATCTTTTATTAGTGGATAGCTGCACTGAAAAGTGTAGCAAAAGAAGACAAAATTATAATTAACAACAATCACGTGGACGCCGAGATGTGAGTACGCTGACTGTTTATTTGATAAGAGTAGGTCGTCTTTACCTCGTTCACCTCAAAAACCATTCGCTTCATTTCTTTACAAAAGTTTAGAATAGTCAAAATTATCAAAATTAAAGGCAAGATTGTTAAGGTCGATGTTTTAATATCGTTGGCACGTGCCATTAACACTAGTTTACAGTCAAGAAAAAAAAAATTCATAAATAAAATAGGTCGCTGAGTCCCAAAACCCAAATAATAAATTTTTTTATTTATTTAATCTACCTTTTTCTTATTTGGTGATATCTCGAAAATCGGTTTAAAAAATTATGTGAATTATCAGACTTCACATAGGAATCGGGATCTCGTTCCTGTGTAAAAAATCATTAATTATTTGTAAACCAGTACCCTCTCATAAAATATGATGCAGCTGCAGCTCAAACAATTTTCTCCAGCATCAGTTTAAAGAAGTCACCCTGTCTAAAACCTTGTTTGGTATCAAACGGTTCAGAGAGGTTCTTTCGAACTTAGTTTGAACTGGTACAATGGATCAATGTCAATTTAGATGAATGTTTTAGTTAGCGGCTTATAGGCAGCTCCTTTTCATGCTGTCAAAGGCGGCTTTATCAAAAAAGAGTGTCGAGTTTTTCTTGGGACTTTGACAAGGCTTAGCGTGCCGCGAAGTCAATCTGAAATCAAAATTGTATTGTAATACAAAAATCCTTAGTAAATATAGCTGAGTAATTGGCAATGTAATTGGGTGAGTAATATCAATCTATGAAATTGAAACATGGGATCACGAAACTTAAGACAAGCTTTATTAATTAGTTTCCGAGTTCCAGAATTTTAATAATACCATTTTAGCTCACGTTTACTTTATTATACTATGATTCAGTATCCTTGCATTTTTTTTTTTTAATCATACATTGAACACTTGTCTTTTACACTAATATTTGAATCGTTATGTTTCTTTAAGTTTACGAGCGCTTGGACGTTCGGAATCAGAGCGTTCATTTGATGAATCACGAGTCAGACGAGCGCGACTCCATAGCGTTGGTTTGGCGTACTTGAGCCCACAAAATAAATCACTTGCACAGAGTTTTCGATACATGCGCAACAAGCCGACAATAATCGCTTTTAAAACACCCAGTTTAGATGAAGCAGAGCCAGTTTTCCCAACAAATTCAGGAGGTAAAATAGTTTAATTTTAAAATATGACACACTCTGCTGCAAAATTATAATACCAATGAACCATTGCCTCCTACTAAATACGAGCTGGTAAGTATCATATTTCGAAGAAACCTGTGTACTGATAATTCAACGTGTATTGGTATCGTAGTATTAGTAAAATGGCATTAACTTCTGAATCTCCGCACTGCACGAATTCCGTCGACGTGTTCCCTTCAAGGATTTTTAATTAAGTTAATATTTGTTGAAAATAGTCCAAAGCACACTCGAAAAGTACAAACAAACTTTTTAATCAGAATTTATAATAATTAAAATTTGATTTTTGGAAAAAAGAAAATTACTGTCGTCCTTGTGCATTTTCTCCATACAATTAATGCTCAACAATTTTTTATATGAAAGAAAACATCCAACAGTCAGAAAAAATAAATTAGAAAAAAAATTTTAAATTTAACACGATTTTTTAGTCACTTCAAACTTGCTTTTTATTCAGCCAAAACTCACTGGGCTATAAAATTGCATACTCTAAAATTTTCTAGAAACTCTGATTAAAGAGTTTGAAATTTTGATAAAAATTTGGTGACGTTTTTATTATTTTAATTTGCACAAAGTTTGAAAATTGTATTTACTTGGTTTTTGGAGAAGATTTTCATTTCATTTTCATGAAAACTTATGAAAGTGAAATAAAGAAAATAAAAATAAAAATAAAAAAGGAAAAACATGCCAAAGCGCGTCAATAAGAATTGCCAATATTCAAGTTTCATATAGTAGAAGAAAGTTTGAAAGTTTCATCGAAATGCTTACTGGCTAGTAAAAATTCAGGTTTCATCGTTCTTATAATTTTACAACAGAGCGATATTTTGTTGCTTAATATTTTCATTTTCTTTCATAACAGGTAAGACGGACACATTTAAGGAGCTGGAAGAAGGAAAAGGTACGAATAAATTTGTAAAATTCATCAATTTTTAGGGTAATAATAAACATATTGAATGTACGTTAGGGTGCATTTCGCTCCATACAAAAAAAACCGATTGGAATTTTAAAATTTATTATATTTCTGCTATTTTCGGAATTTTAATTATACGACTCCTAAAATATTTCGTTAAAATTTTAAGATTTGCTTGAGTTGGGCCGATTAAAAAATATCTTAAAAAATCGAGTTTTTTATAAATAAAATTAATTTTTAAAAATACTTTTCCAAAAAATTGCGTCAAATAATAGAAGGGTTTAAACTTAAGATGCCTGCATGAAAATGTTTAAGGCTTTTATGAATTTAATTAAAATAACAAGATTTTTGGATGTTATTTCAAATCGGCCCAGCTCACCTAAATCTTAATATTTTCCAAAATATGTTGGTGGAAGTCTTAAAATATAATAAATCGTATATATCCGAGCGAAAAACCGCAACTTTTGTTGGAGAGGCGCCCTAATGTACATATATATATATGTAAACAAATGAGGGTGTTCCTTATATGAGGCGATAATTATGCGCTCGTTTGCAGGAATCAGAATTCGAAAATTTTATTTACTAAAGTATTCAACGATAACCACCAGGTCAACTTGCTATATAAAAATTTAATAATTCAGGTATTTCAGAGCAGTATCTATTAACGGTATCTCAACGTTAATCAGATAGTGTTAATCCGTGTCCAATTCGCCGCAAAACAAGTAATTCGATATGAATATATACATATAGTAAGCATATTGAGAGTACGGAGTTTTGTTTTTTTTTTTGAACAAATCAAATTTCTTATTTATTATGTTTTTCAAAATAATTTACGGCCAAATTGGCGGCTACATAGTTTTTTCGTACGAAGCTTCCACTTGTTCGATCGCGTTCGATATTGGTTACCTGTTGATGTTCTTAATTTGTTGTAAACAATTTTTTTTTTTTGGTCACATATGTACAAAGTCGCTTGATCATCGCTAAATTGTTGTTGCTTTCAATTAAAAAAATTTCGTTATATGAGCAGCGGGATTCTCTGGCGAGCAGAGAAGCGCTGAATTAAAACCGGCTATTATCACGCCTTTGATACGGTACTATGTGCTAAAGGTCACATACTCCAAAGAATCTCAGAAATTCGAAATTTTTGTTTACAAATTTTCGAGGCTAGACCCTTCAGCATTAAAAATATAAATGTATAAATGTGTACAATTATATTTTTGATCCACCTAATTTCGAATTGGTTTCGGAATCGTTTAAAATTTAATTTAGTATCGATACAGTTTTCAATTATTTCAAAGTCCTTTGGATGAGCCTAAAATATAATAACTGATAATCAAAGTAAGGGACACTTTTATATATAGTACAAATGTGCACATAAGTATGTATGTAAGTTTATCTATAATTTTCATCTAGGTAATGGAGTGGATAAGCCGGCCGATACGACCATTGTAATTTCCAATTCAAGTGTATCCAAGCCTTTAGATGTAAGTAAAAACAAAGTCAAGTTCAATTAACAGCTCTATTATGTAGTACTTATATTATATATACATAAGTACAGTCTGTCTAATAGAAGCGTGACCGGCAAAGTTCAAACTAGAGTTCCGTTAGAAAAAAACATGTAAGTGCTGCAAAATGTGCTTATCCTTTTCGTAATACGCGTTGTGCAATTTGTTAGTTTTATGAGAAAGTTAGAAAGCATATATTGTTTTGGAAACTGAGTTTCGCGCATGGAAAATAATTTGAAGCAGTGATTCTATGTAAACACCCTAAAGGTGCAAAAATGTTATAGGTATCTGCAGCAAAATATTTAAAGAAGTCAAAAAAATTCATCAATAAATTCGTGCAATGGTATACCGGTCGAGGAAAAAAACAAATACTTATCCATAGCAAGATCGGAAGATTATTGATTTGTTTGTGACAAAGCCAACTTATCATTGCGTGAAGCTAAATCAATTTTAAGGAAAAGTGCTGTTAATGAATCCAAAGCCACGTTTTGTGGGTTTTTACGTGCAAAATACCTCGAATTCCGGAGTGCATTGAAAAAAGACTTGCATGGGCGTAGGTAAATTCAGGACGTAATATTCATGGACGAATATTCCTTTTGGGCAAATAGTTGCATTCGCCGGTCCTGGTGTACTCCTGTTAATTGACAACCTCCACTGTTAAACATACAGTTAAAGTTCATCCTTCGGGCTGCTTCTCTGAAAAAGAATTTAACCATTTATTTGTGTTTAATAAAATATACCAATATTATTGTTGTTAGCTGCGAAGATGTTTGGAAGAACTAGCCAAACTTGGAGTTAAAAAAAAAGCGACGATTCCAAGATAGAAGCCGAAGGTATGTAAATTGGAAACAATAAAATGGGATTGAAATGTTGGATTGGCCCTCACAGTCGCCTGATGCCAACTTTATTGAAAATGATTGGGTTAAATTAGGCAAAACCTCAAGGGAAAGCATATATGGAGGGTCAAACAGTTATCAATGCGAATTCGACTGATTTGGAGCCGATTACTTCCACAACTTGCGCAGAAATAAACACAATGCCTGGCTCGAAGATATGAAGCCATTATAGCTAGTGGTGGTGACCATTACATTGTATAAAATATATTGCACTCAATAAAAATTATATTATAAATCCATACAATGCAGTTTTTTACAATCAATTTGGTCAAATATTTTCCAAGTTATGGCGGTCACGCTTCTATTAAACTGACTGTAAGTATATTACACATGTGCTGAGATGTATCACTATGCGGTCAGAATTATATTCATTGTCCAAAAACCGAAACCCGCCGACAGCTGTTTGGTTTAACTTTTTTAGACCTATTATGTATTGGGTGAAATTAGGTAAAATTTTGTTTAGTATCGTTTTGATATACCGTTCCTCCCCCTTTTTGAGGTTTTTTTTAATTCCAAGTATAATCGAATCAATTCCTTGCATTGCGACAATTCAAAGGCAACACTGAATCGGAATAAAGAGTGAATTCGTGTTAAATCGAAATGCATATCAGACGTTAGAGTATTTTGTATTTTTTAGAAATTTTCGTTTCGATTTTTCGACATTTTTAAAATGTCAAGGTTCAAGGCACAATTATTAAAGGCACTAGGCCAACAACAATGCTTGTACGGAAAGGAATTGGCGAATTTGCCTTGTTTTATTCTGTGCTGACAGCCTCATGGACCCATCGAAAGAAAAAAAAAATAAATCAGCTGATTTACCTACACCACCTTTAATAGATTCGCCTTGCCAAGGTTTCAGAAAATTTATTTAAATACACAAATCTAACAAGGCGAGTTCACACAAGTGGTGCAGCTGATTTGTTTATTCTTTGTTATTTGTTTTAGCCTTGCCATTTGATGGTTTGAATATCAAAGGAATCGGTTTTTTTTTATTTTTTGTTTGTATTATGATTGAAATTTTGACACTCAAACTGCCATACAAGGGTTACTATTTATATTTCTGGCCTTGAGCACTTCTAGTATTTTCAGGCGCCATTTGGCATTAGAAAAGTTGCACATATTTTACCATAAACACAGTCAGCATTTTTATATGTAAGCCTTTTACTTGTTTACAGCGGCTTTAAAATGTCATTTAGGTAAAAAAAATGAAATTAGACTGTTTGTTTTTCACAATTTTCAACATGGATTAACAAGACAAGAATGCATCGAGGAACTAAAATCATTATACAGCAAGCAAGCATCATCCTTTAGGACCGCAAAATCCCGGTAAAATGAATTCTCTCGTGGTAGCTCTTCGTTCACCAACGAATTCCGGGAAAATCACTTGTTGTGCCAGGAAATATCGTTGCTGTGTGCGGAATGATTGGGCAAGATCGTTATGTCATATACCAAGAGATTGGGGCTATGGGCACTAGTATGACAAGCATCAATAAGATTTTGCATGATCACCTTGTGGTAAAAAAGGTGTACTCCAGTGTGGTCTCACACAATTTATAAAACTTACTAAAAATGCGACTAGACTAATTGCTTCGAAAATTGATTCAAACGAATGTAACAGTGTATTGATCATCATGGAGAACTTTCGAGAAACAAAGAAAAGCCGCTTGCAGCCAGTGTTCATTTTTCCATTATCAGGCCAGAAATGTAACACAAAATGCATGTGTGTGTTAGTTTTTCTCGGGTGACTCCCCTTGTATAGCCTTGATATCTAGCAAGAAATTTTTGGTAATTCAGATATGCCAAATGAAATTTTCAACAGAGTAAATTCTAAAAAAATATTTTCACCTGCTTTTAATAGAAAGAGTATTTGGACTTGTAATTGTAACTTTTACAAACAAAAAAGCATTCACAGAATTAGGAGTCCATGATTTTTTTTTCTTCTTTTCAAATAATAAAGCTGTGAGTAGGACTCACTAATTGGAATTTTTCGTTATTTGCGATCATAGCCCACTAATTTTTTAAGGGGAGGCGTATTTGACAGTGGTCTACCAGAATACATTAAAAACGCGATTTCGAAAAAAATGTAGATACGCCTTTTCTATATTAAGCCATCGATATATATACAGGGTTGGCCATATTAAACTGACCCATTGAGTAACCCTATAACTTTTTACTGTAATTTGAAATCTAAGGTTTACGTCAACAAGCCAAAGACACTAGGCGCACTTAAGGCCAATATCCGACGGGAAATAGCCGCCATATCGGCCGAGACGCTGGCCAAAACTATGGAAAACGCCGAAAAACGGGGCTATACGAGCTAAGGGCGACCACTTGCGCGATATCATATTCAAAAAGTGATGTAAACGAATCTCCTTGAACTAAATTAAATGTTTTTCACAATGAAACACAAAAAAATGTTTCTTTTTCCATATTTTTTTAATAATCACATGGGTCAGTTTAAGATGGCCAACCCTGTATGTATATTTAATTGGCGCGTACACCCTTTTTGGGTGTTTGGCCGAGCTCCTCCTCCTATTTGTGGCGTGCGTCTTGATGATGCCCAAAATATTACTAGTGAAAATATCAAAATACTTGGAGGACTCATCCCATTATTTTGTTTTTTAGTTTTTTTCAGTCCGAAATAGGTTACCTCAGTTATTTCGTATTTCATCTATAAATACATCAATTTTTTAAAGCGGAATTCGTGGCAGTAAAATTACTTTACTGGAAATTACTTAAATTCATAAATTTTTAACAGTTTTTAATTACAATAATTTAATTTGCAAACCACCGGTTTCAGAAAAACTTCAATTGCTTATTCTAGCTTGTGAATGTTTGAAATTATGTTTACTTCACGAATTTTGCCCGATGTCTTATAATTCTTCCGCACAGTAAAATTTACTAATTTACTCGCACTAATTGCTGCTCTAATACCTAGTCTAACTACCATTTTTATTTATAAATACAGAAGCAGGCTAACATTTTTCATAAATACACTGCATTCCAAAATATTTTTGTACTTTAAATAAGTACACTGCTACTTTAATATGAACTTATGTAAATGCAAACATTCTAAATTTCTAATTGGCTATGAATTGATAAATTGAATTCAAAAATCATGTTTCGAATTTCCATTAAAAGGATCCATCAGCACGCACTAAAGTTGGTCGTTTTCGCAGACCGACATTCTTGCGTTCCCTTTCGACATCCATCAAAAATCGCGGTAGCAATGGCAGTCTTCCCCTACATGGCAAAACTAACTCTGGTAGCAAGGTTACACTAGATGCAGGCGTACTAGAGGTTTGGGATTTGAACACTTGTTTACCAAATATGCTGCATAAAGCATATATGCATTTAAAACATTCGTTATTTATTTATATTTTTCGTTTTGTATAGATTTTTATCGATGGCCCATACGGTGCGCCGTCGAGTCATATATTTGGTGCTCAGCATGCTGTCCTTATCGGCACTGGTATTGGCGTTACACCGTTCGCTTCCATTTTACAATCAATAATGCATCGCTACTGGAAGGCGCGACACACCTGCCCCCGTTGTCATTTTGAATGGGCAAGTGATATACCGAAGACGGTGATGAATCTGCGAAAGGTAGATTTTTTCTGGATCAACCGCGATCAACGCTCATTCGAGTGGTTTGTTAATTTGTTATCACAACTGGAAATCGAACAGGCCGAATTGGGCGGCCCGATGGAGAGGTAACATTTTAATTTTGAATGCATAAAAAACAAGTATGTCAAAAGAATTATTTCAGATTTCTCGATATGCATATGTACATAACGAGTGCACTACAGCGTACCGATATGAAGGCGGTCGGATTGCAATTGGCTTTGGATTTACTGCATGAAAAGGTAGTTATGATGCATACTTTAAGATTTTTCAGTAATTATTTCTTTAATCATACCTTCCTTGTGTTTCAGGGCAAACGAGATCTCATCACTGGCCTTAAAACGCGCACAAATGCAGGCCGCCCAAATTGGGATAAAGTTTTCAAACAGCTGTTGGCGCAGAAGAAGGGCAAAGTCACGATTTTCTATTGTGGTCCACCACAACTTGGCAAAACGCTGCGCTACAAATGCGATCAGTATGGTTTTGCATTCCGCAAAGAATGCTTTTAATTCATAAAGAAAAAAATTTTTTGTTTTAATTTTTTATATTTAAATTTTTATTGTTGTTTCTTTTTTTATGCCAGTTTAATTACTTGTTTAGCAGTTTAACAGCTATGGTGGTTTTGGTTCAGAAATGTATTACTTAAAAAGTTGTTAAGTAGTCTTAAATGCCTCATAACGGTACTTTGCTGTGTGTTTAAGAACGTTTATGTGCATGTACATATATGCTTATAATTAATTTATTTAACTTAAAATATTGTTTGTTTGATTGAGTTATTTATTAGAAATGTAGATATGTAATTTTTACGAATCAAATATGTATGTATCTATGTAGAAAACATCATTTGTCCAAAATCATTAAATATAAATAAAGAAGCGTAATTGATTAAAAATAAAATATAATGTTCGCTCAGCCAGCAAGCCGTTATTACTTTTGTTGTTGTTGTTGTCGTTATTTTAGCTCACTAAATCCTGCTTAGAGCAGATTTGCCTACTTCACATTTTACCAACTTCTACCAACCCTTACCATTTCAATGACGTTGCCAGACGGCGAAATTCATAGTCGTAGGCAACGACCTTCTTTCGATAGTTATATCCTCATCCGTCACATTTTCCACATTGTAAAACTCACGTAACTCTGATATTGCCAATTCTTCAATTTGCGTCAGTGCTAGTGATTTGCTGCGCATGCGCTCATAATAATCCCGCTGTTTTCGTTCGTCAGCTAGAATTCGTGAAAAACTATTATCTGCGTTATTCGGCGCACTGCTGCCGCCACTTCGCATCATATTTGCGAAAGAGCTCGTATCACCAATGCTGCCCGTGGGCGGAGACACTGAGCATGCGTTCGGTGAAGTCTGTGATGAAACTCCCCAGGCGTTCGTTTGTGGAGCTGGTACATTGACGGGTTTGCTATCCGTTGTTGAAGAGGCACGCCATGATGTAGTTGATTCCGAAGTGAGTCGTTTACGCTGTTTCTGTGAAAGCTTCTCACGTGACGGAGGAGTAAAGTCTGCTAAATTCAAACTGTATCCTTTCACTGGTGTTCGAGCAGTTTCCTTCTCTGGTAACGCCACCTCAGATGTTTTAGGAGACTTTGGGATAGTTGCCATTGTATCGGAAGTTGTCTTTGTTAATGGCAATAGTTCAACCGTTGGCTTATCTTCTCCTTTTAATATTTCGTTAATTTTAAGCGAATGATCTAGAGCTTGTCGCTTCTTTTGATCTTTTTTATCGGCCACTTTCATCCAAGTACGCGCCTCCGCTTGTAGTTTTTCTGCAACCTCTGCAGCTTCTTTCGCCACTTTCGATTGAGTGTCTTGAGTTACTTTAACATTTTTTTCATTTGTATTTATTGACTCCAGCATTGAGGATATTGCGTCAAGCTCATATTGCCGTTTTGCATTCATATTGTTTCTGTTTTCCTTTAACTTCAACTTGGCTGATGTTTTCATTAAGACTTCCTGAAAATTTCAGATAGGAGAAAACAATAGCATTAATTAAAAAAAAATGTTTAAAATTATAAGTGAAGAAAAATATTGTTTTGGCCGAATGCCTTCCATGTTATAATATTAATTAATAACAAAAACATAAATAATACATAACTCACTTCGTCTTCATTCATACGATAACTTAGATCAACCCGAAAATCATCCACAAAGCTCTTTAATAATTCATCATCAACAGCGTCTGAATCGGGTGTTATCATGCGATAATCAAAGACATCCTCAAACATTTTTCTGTACTGTTCGTTTATGCACTTGAGCGCCTCTGGCTCACACATATCCAAACTTTTGCAATTCAATACTCGTGCCAGATTTTGGCAAATGAATTCTAAGCATCCCTTCTTCAAAATATCACAATTATACATGTGTGCAAAGTCCAGCATTTCTCCACACTTGCGTATGGTTAACTTATCCAATATCAGAATTTCGCAAACCTTGCGCAAGCGTTCTATAAAGAATTGATCGCAATACACAATCATATTGTACAAAAAAGTTTCTGTAAAATTTTGCTTTCGAAAGTTCTCCACATCAGAGCTGTATAAGAACTCCACAATGGGGCGCATATACTCTGGCGGTATGGTGCTCAAATTGACGCTGCTCTGTTCGGCCCATGTGTGCGTAAACATCATGTTAAAGTATTCAAGACGCGCTACTAGAATACATTTATGTGCTGGTATAACAACATCGTCACCGCAAATGATGTTCACATCGTAGAGTTCCGGAAAATCACTATGATATAAGCGGTTAAAACGGTACTTAGATACATCCATCATTTGAGGCAAGTGGAAAGGAGACTGCCGTAAAACGCTATGAATGGTAGAGTTAATTAATTATTGCCGTAGTAAATATGCTATTTGAATTTTCTAACAAACCTTTGCAAAAAATCGGCCAAATTTTTTATTTTAAACTTTTCTACAAAATGTAGGAACAAACGGCAAACGTCAATACGTTCGGCTGGACAGTCAGGACCTAAACTATGCTGAATATTGTCCAAATCTGCAATATGACATTATGAAGTACAAAAAGCTTGCATATCCATTATTTTTCACAAAATTCTCAATTGAAGTAAAATACATCTGCCCCGCTTACCATTTTCATTTGGAAATTGATTCGTGTAAATGTGCTTAAGCATCAGTTCGAACATCTTTCCTGTCATAAGTTTAAAATTTAAGTAGATGTGTTTCTCATCATATGTCTTTAGAATGTTTCGTAGGCCAGGTGCTCGAGCATATACAAACAGTTTATGCGCAGCGTATGTCTCGCTATCGACATGAAATACTACATCATGTATGGCATCAAATTCGTCCATTTCATTGTAGAGTTTCTTAAAACTATATTTTTCTGGCGTCAAATTGGGCGTTTTAAAATATTTCAGATGCGACTCCTGTAATACAGCAAATGATGTGAAATCGTCATCACAGAGTATATCAACGGCTCGATCGATACTAGAGATTCTTTGCAACTCGATACGAATCGTGTGATCCTTGGACACTTCCGTTCTATTTTGATCGCAACTACTCCAAATATTGGCCGTAGATGAAGGATGTTTTTGATTTTCCTTTTTTGTCATATACGTCGGCACCGGCACCTGCTGGCATTTGCCTTTATAGACATCACCTTCCGACAGTATGAACACTTGATTAGCTTTGTAGAAAATTTTATCTATTTGTGAGATGCGAATATGCGAAAAGTTGCACCTAAAAGAATAAAAAGATTGCATGCGACTGAAACTTCTCATTTCATACCATATTATATATACTATATACCTGTAAAAGTGTTGGGTCATTTCATACCAGAAAAAAATTACATTGGTTTGTGTTAACATAAGCAGCTTCAAAGCGGTAGCTGTCCCTTTACCAGATTTTGATACGTCACCACCAACAACGGATATGCTCTTCAACGCCTCAAAACTTTAATAAAAATATGCAAAAAAATAGTGTTAAAAATGGTGTAAAGTATTAAGAATCGGTTTCAGACATATTTAAAAACTTATATGTGACAAGAATAAGGAATTGGCTAAAAAACATTGGTCAACAGTAGGATTCAGTAAAACATTTTTTTATATTTAACAACATTTACTTTGGTGGTTTGATTAATCGCATTTTGCCATTGAAGAACAACAAAATATTGGCATCTTTGGTGTAAACAACAGTTCCGTAATTATTGCCATCCACGAAATCGATAGTGGTTTTTGGTGGCAATTTTATCTGAAAATTGGTGGATATTTATTTAGAAAAATATTTAAATTCGAATTATACTAACTTGCTTTGGAATAGGCACAGTCTTTATACCGTCATCTAAGTTCATTTGGCCATGGTTTGTACCCCACATGTAAATACATTTATCCGAGTAGGCAATTGAGTGATAGTCTCTAGCAATTACACGTAATAGATCTGAAACATTCAAATCGCGCAATGTTATCACTTCCCGAAAACTAGACAGTTTATCGCCAGCATCACGAACGCCTAACTGTTTGTCTTCATTCAACCCACATGCAAATACGGTGGAACGGTTTGTCAACAATAATGAATGTTTTCGGGAAGCGCTTATACATATTACTTTCTCTCCAACGTTTTTTATTGGAACTTTAAGTTTTTTTGGTGTTGCTAAGCTATGCTCACCACCAGTACCTGTAAAAGCCAAATAAAACGTTTATTAAAATAAATTCGCAATAACTACTTACATGCCTGAGCATAAATGTGTATTAAACGTACCTAAACGACCACCCTCTCCGTGCCCTACCGCGTAAAGCAATCCCTTCTTATCCAAAAAGAGACTATGATAAGCGCCTAGAGCTACAGAATCAATTGAAATGTGTTCCTTGCGAAAAAAGTCTACCGATTGTGGAGTATTAGTTGGTTCTGCATTGCCAGTGCCTAGGTTGTAATTTTTATTTGTACCCCAAACTAAGATTTCGTTTCTACTTGGTCTGCAATTGAAAATAAATTTAAATCCGATTTTTGAAACTTTTCAAAATCATATAGAGAACTAATAAGTTACTGTTACGGAACAATTCATCTTTTACTCTCATCAATAAATAGTAATATCACTTACACACTCGCATATTTGGGAAAATCAAGTGCTCGACAAACATTCTGCAGAGCACAACGCTTGTCCTCATCTAGTAACTCCGAACTAGCACCATAACGTAAGAGCAACACTGCGCAGTCGATGCAACCGTAATAGATAGCGCGATGAAGCGCGCTGCTGCCCGACTCATAATCGCGGCTGTTAATAATGGCTCCCTGAAAATACACAAACAATAATATGCGCTGCAAACACAATGCCAAACATACCTGATTAAGCAGCCACTCCAATATCGCATAACGATTCACCGATGCTGCCAAATGTACAGCCGACCGACCCTATAGGATGCGTACAAGTGTTTAAAAATTACATAGAAAAAATAATTAAAAACTGTTTCTACCAAATCATCTACAATATCCATGTAGTTAGCGCATGTCTTAGCTATAAATGCTCCAAGTTGATCATCATCTATTGACCGTTTAGTTAATGCTGCAGTAATCCGGTTTCCATGCTCTACACAACGGCACTTGCGAGTGCAATCATACTCGTAATTTTTAGGGGTGAATAAAGATATTTTGGCCGTCGCCATCTCCACCGTTAAACTTCTTCTCGTATGACAAAATTTACAAACACTCTACTAACAGCACCACGTATAAACAGTAGTCTAATTATAATTTTTTTTTGGGATTTGACTTAGTGGACAAAACATTCAAGCTTACACACCAAGTTATTCTACTTTGTATGTTTTATTCTCGTTTATTCATTTTGTCCTGTATTCAAATTTTCGTAAATCATTTGTGATACAGGGTAATGCACTCTCCATGTATGGAGAATGTTATTCTGCTACAACAACAATGCACAAAATAACGAATATAAGGTTAACATTGTGACACGTATATCCTATTGAAGCCAAATGTCACCTTTATCATTCTCTTAAATTTTATGCAATTAAAAATTGGCATGACGCGCTAAAAGTACTTTCATATGCCAGATTACCTCCAAAATTGACCAATCAGCTGTCAATACTGTTTTAAAAGGTTTTTCTTTATAGAAATTGCTTTGGAGTTTATTATTAACGATATGAAGACAAGACAAGGAGAAGGAATAGCTAATTTATTTGCGTAGTTGGCAGCTGTTAATAAACAGCTGGAGGAAATCCGTGAACGACATTTACTGATGTTCCAAAAAATTATGGCCGCAATACGCATGCGAAATTCGATATTACATTTTATAATAAATAATAAGAGGACAAAACGTTTAAGGGCACACGTTTTTTTCTGTCATAAAAATGCATAAATAATAAAACCTAACAAAAATATTGTTAGAATTATGTCTACAAAGATGTTTTCTTTGCCGGTATCCATTTTATTTAGTTTTTACTTTGACGTTTCTCTTAACATTCGTAAAAATAATTATCTATGTCACAGAAAATATAGGGTTGTATGTGAAAGAGTATGGTAATAATCTAGGATTATTTTATAAACTCAAATTTCGGGAGAGAAATTTTGTATGGGTAATCTCGCTTTTTAACACGTTGAGTGCCATGTGAGTCCAGGTTGGTCTCACAGTGCGAAGAGACTTTCAGGCCTCGTGGTGACACTTGGTCTCACGGTATAATGTGTGAGATTTCGGTTTGTGCTGATGCAGCTGCTTCATAGAGGCTATTAGTAGTAGTGTATTCACGCCATACTAGAGCCATTGCATTGTTTATGCTGCTTGGCCTATGGGTATGAGACCAATGTGGCATCATATGGCCCACATTTTGTTGAACAATATTCTATTGTATTATGTAAAAAAAAAATCGTGGCCGGACGAACCCCATTTTTTTTGTTGTATGGTGGCACTCAACGTGTTAATTTCGGGTTGGGAGTTAAGAACTAAAAAGTAGATAATCTACATATATGTGAACGTATTATAAGCTGTCAAAATAAAAAAACCTCAATAGTTCTAATTCCATACGTACGATGAACCACCCTTTACTTACTGCAATGCAAACAGTGTTGCACTTTCTTTACAATAACACCTAAAAACATTATCATTACATTATCCCTTGTTGTTGAAACTGAAAGATGTATCCTGCTAGATTTTCCAAACCGTCGTGCCCCGATGTTAACCGAACAATTTATAATCGATTTAGTTCCTTAAGGCGAATATCGAACAAGCCATTCGTAAGAGAACTATACACCGTCACTAATAATACGTTCACATATAGGTAAGTAGATGATCTGCTTTTTCGCGCTTAACTCAAAATCCGTAATTAAAAAGCGCGATTTCCCATACAAAATTTCTCTCCCAAAATTTGAGATTATATAATAACCCTAGATAATAACGATATTTTTCGACATACAACCCTGTGTTTTCAGTGTTATCGAAAATTATTATTACGAGTGTAAGAAAACAGGTCTGTAAACATAATTCTAATAAAATTTGTGTTGAATATTATTAATTAGGGATTCATTTTACAGAAAAAAGCGTGTGTCCATAAACGTTTTGTCCTCTTATTACTTATTATAAAATTTAATATAGAATATCCCATGCGCATTAGCAGCCAATTAATTGCGCCATTAGCTATTCCTTCTCCTTGTATTTTCTAAATGTCGTTAATAATTAAAGAAACCAAAAACACCGAAATATTCCACCAAAATAATTTCTATGAAGAAAAACCTCTCAAAGCAGTATTAATAGCTGATTGTCAATTTTGCAGGTAATCTGCCATATGTGAACGGGTAGATTAATTTGGTGGATTTGTAGGTGATTAATGCATATGTGAACGTATTATAAGGTCTTGGAAAACTGGGTTAACACTCTGTTGATCGGTCATGAGTTAACTCGTGTTTTCATGCCCAAACGTTGTGACCGATCACAATCTAACTCGTATACTTGCCAATTCTGTCAGACTATTTATTATTTATTATACGATCGATTCATTGCTACATGCAATATTTAATTTTCTTTCCCTTTATTGGAGGTTTGGCCGAGCTACTCGTCCTATTTGTGGTATGTGCCTTGATATTGCTCCAAAAATGAAGAAACCTACAGTTTTAAGCCAACTCCGATCGAACCTGTGCTCTTGTGAATGATAGTCACGCACCAACACATCCGGTTAAGGCAGCTCTAGTACTTAAAAAAAGTTATAATCCTTATTAGATTTTATATTATACTCCGATTATTTGCAAGAGCTGGTCTATAAGGAAAAACAGTTTTATTTGGCTTTTTACAGAACTCAGAAGTTTTTATATCCGGGGCGCACTAATCCTCTAGAGCTTATACCACATGGCGGCTATTTAAAACAGCGTAACGATATCGATAAGGCTAATATGTATGTCCATGCGAAATAATTCAGAATGACGAGAGAATCAGTTTATGCAAGTTTATTCATCGAATAAAATAGCCACTTCTCAACCACATTTATGGCCATAATTGTTGCAATAAGTACCATCAAAGAAAACATCCATTATAGTAATTTCTATAAAATTTGGTTCATACGTTGCACTAAATAGAACTTTCTGATTAGCAGAGCGACGAATTTCAACAAGAAATCAAATTGATTCAAGAACGACTCACAGGCAAATCTCATAGCGCAAACATCGCTAGGTATGTTTAAGGCTTTAGCACTATTTGATCTCACTAAGCTCTCATGACAAGCAAAATGTCAACAACTATTGTAAGGAGTGATGGGAGCGGATCGAAGAGTCTTATTCAAAATTTAACTCTTCACAGATTACCACCTTTTCTCAAACATCGAATATCTACCGCCTGAAGATATTTCGATACAAAGACACCTTATAACACCCTTCAACTTTGGAAACAATTCGGGAACACACCGTGCTTATTTTGTTAAAAACATTTTATTGAGCAGTGTTGTATGTGAGAATCTTTTTAATTTTTGAAGGTTGCTATCTGAAAGGTTGTGTTAGAAAAGTGGTAAGATTCAGGCAACATCTAATAATTCATTATGAAATAACAGTAATATGAAAATATATTAAGTATTTCTTACCTTACAACAGTTATAATTCGAGTAATAGCACTTTTGTGTTTTGCAACTTCATAATAAAATATTAGGCGAATATTCATATTCATTTGTTTATGTATGTAGCAGTATGCAGTCTTTGCATTTTTATTATAAATATTCATGTAAATGAAAAATTTGTCATATAACTAAACGAAAATAAAATAATATAAAGTAAATAATACGTTTATTTTAAATTATGGAATTGTCAGATATTTTGGTTGAGAACTAAGCAATTCGGATCAATGATTACAATTAACATAATTTTTTGTAATTTACAATCTTCGATACGTAAGTAATTTCCGACACATATTTGCATATGTTGTAACTTGCAATTTTCATAATTGTTTTTTAAGTTTCAATCAACGTTATGTTTGTATTGTATATGGTATTGTGTAGCTATTGTAGCTGAAATACAATGTTCGCATGCGTAATTCAATTCCAATAATTGCGACACATTTTTATACAAAAAGAAAAGCTGTGTACGCAACTCAACGCAAATCCATTTCTAAGCGAAAAAATATTTAATATTCTTAATGAATAAAAATCATTCTTGTTGTAAATAAAATTATGAGTACAAAATCTGAGCAAACACATAAACGGCATAATGATGAATGAGTAATTTATCAACTTCGTTTGAATTGTTCAACGGGCCACGCCCATATATCTAATTATGTCTAATTTCCATTATTATGGCGAACTATCATATTCTCTTACTATATGCATCATATATATTTACGTATATATAACAACGGAATACATTGAGATTAAGCAAATCTATAAATCGTATTAACGATTTCAGTATAAATTGTATCGGGTCAGTAGCTAGCATTCCGTTATTTATCTAATACACTACGCTTGAGTGCCTCCTGCAAGTCCAACTCGAATGTGTCGGCTTTAGAGTAATCAGCAGCAAATTTCTCTGAAACTTTAGTTTCTACTTCCGGATTTGACACTTTCGATAGAGTTGTGAGATTTTGTACTTTCATCAGTGATGTTGCGCCTGTTACAACCTTCGAGGACTTTGAGTCTTCGTTATTAATTAAGTTGATCGAATTATTTAGAGCAGTAGCAAAATCATTAGTAAAATTGTGACTATCACCAAATGCATCAAATTTAGCAAAATTGTTTTCTTTAGTTGTCAGTTCAGTATCAAAATTGGTCGCATTCGCATTCTTATCTTTTGTTTTAAAGAAATCATCTTCAAATGTATTGTCATTGAATTCGTCAAACATTTTAGAAGATTTTGTGATTGCTAAATTTCCTGTAGATTCTAAAGTTGTAGCGGCAACACTTTTTGAGGCACCAAAGGCATCAAATGCATCCAAATTTGTCTTGTTATCACCAAAAGCATCGAAGACATTAGCGTTTGACTTTCCAGTGTTCGCGTTTGTCTTCACATCCCGATTAGAATTATTGTCAAAATTATCATTAAATGCATCGAAAAAGGAATCACTTGTATTGGTTGTGGACTCTTGAGAGCTATTACTTTTAAAAGCCGCTTCCAGCTCACCAAATGCAGTCAATTTTCCTGCCGTTTTCGATTTCGGCGCCCCAAAAGCATCAAATTTGGCAAAGTTATCAAATAGACTGCTGGAATCACCACCAACCACGCCTCCTGTTGGAAGTGGAGGTGTAATGCTTTTTGACTTCTTACTTGAACTACTAATACTACTGTGAGTCCCAGCGCTAACACCTAAACCTGTTAAACCACCTGATATTGACGACTGTTGTGAAGGTACCGGACTGGGATTCAAATTGATTGCGTCGAATCGATCCAGAAATTCAGCACTAAGTGGGGTTGTACTTTTATTAATAGCTCCAAATTTTTGCGTATTTATGCTGTTGGCTAAAAAGGTCGTACTGGAGGTCTTAACTTTGTCATCATCTAAAAGAATAACCTTGTTGAATTATATTCATATCGTATGAAAAGCTCAGGAAAGGAAAGTATGTACATATGTAGTTAATAAGGATGAATAAAATTTAAATTCAAACTACAAAGTGCAAAAGTAAAATGAATTGAAATATCACCTGATATTTCGTCCTTAAAAACCTTCTCCGGATCTGTATCATCCTCATCATCATCCGCGAATGGGTCTTTAATACTAAATGGATCCTCATATCGATAGTCCTTGAAGGGATCATCTGAGAAGTCTGTTGGACCAATAATAATAGATGCTCGACTCTCACGGGTACTTTTACCCGCTGCTGTACCGGTTGTTACTTTGGACGCCTGTTGTAGCGGTGTGATGGAACGCGTTAAATGATCATTTAGAGACGAGGACGTAGTGGATGAATTGTTGGAAATGTTTGCAATTGCCGTTAACGTGGACACTGGCGTTGATGGTGATGCGCTTGAAACTGATACTGATGGCGATGCAAATGCGGTGGTGACTGATGTGGCACTCTTTACCTTGGCGGTGGGAGTGGTCGAGGTGGTGACAAATGAACTACTACTGCTGTTGTTTGTACTGTTAAGCGACAGGAGTGCAGATGTTGATTGTGTAGGGAATGCTATAGGCGGTGGAATGTTCGAGACCTGAAGCCGAGAAAACACCAGTTCCATTGTGCATGTGCGAATTTTTATTCAACAAAACGGATGTAAATGGAAACAAAAGAAATAAAAACCAAATCATAATAAAATACAAATTTGTTAATAAATTATAAAAAAAAGTAATAAAAAGAACATTAAAATGTAATGAATAATTCATATGTACATACATTGGCATAAAATATATACTCGTATATGTACATATTTGCAGATACATATAAGAAAAAACTACAGAAAACAAGCATGACTTTCTAAAAGAATCCAACACCGCAACTTACATATGTGTGTATGTACTTACTTGTATACACAACTACTTACGCTTATAAGCAAATTTCATTTATCGTACATACATAAGTACACAGTAATCCAATAAAGCTTGGAACTTCGTTTGACTATGTTTTTTTTTTAGTATTAATAGGACTATGAATAAGTTCGTGCGGTTTTACAACAGATGGCGTAACTTGATTATTATTCCATCGATCCACATTTCCAAACATTCATTGGAGAGCTACTGTCGTAAGGCACAAACGTCAGTATAAGTTTTTTATTTGAAGCGTAAACAACAATATTTTTACCACACTTGAAAATGTCGAATTTCGTGCCAAATAATGTGTTTTTGCGGGGAATTCTTCTTCATTATTTTAATATGAAGAAAAAAGCAGCCGAAAGTCATCGTATCTTGGTGGAAGTTTATGGTGAGCATGCTCTAGCTGAGCGAACGTGCCAGAAGTGGTTTGCACGCTTTAAAAGTGGTGATTTTGGCTTGGAAGACGAAGAACGCGAGGGTGCGCCGCCAAAGTTCATGGATACCGAATTGGAGGAATTGCTCGATCAAGATCCGGCTCAAACGCAAGAAGAGGTTGCAAAAACTTTGGGAGTTGATCAATCAACCATTTCCAAACGTTTAAAAGCCATGGGAATGATCCGAAAGGTAGGCCATTGGGTGCCGTATGAATTGAAGCCAAGAGACGTTGAACGCCGTTTTATGGCATGCGAACAACTGCTTCAACGGCACAAAAGAAAGGGTTTTTTGCATCGAATTGTGACTGGCGATGAAAAGTGGGTCCATTACGACAATCCAAAACGTCGGGCAACGTATGGATACCCTGGCCATGCTTCAACATCGACGTCGGCGCAGAATATTCATGGCCTGAAGGTTATGCTGTGTATCTGGTGGGACCAGCTGGGTGTTGTGTATTATGAGCTACTGAAACCGAATGAAACGATTACGGGGGATGTCTACCGACGACAATTGATGCGTTTGAGCCGAGCACTGCGAGAAAAACGGCCGCAATACGCCGATAGACACGACAAAGTTATTTTGCAACATGACAATGCTCGGCCACATGTTGCACAAGTGGTCAAAACATATTTAGAAACGCTCAAATGGGATGTCCTACCCCACCCGCCGTATAGTCCAGACCTTGCGCCATCCGATTACTATCTCTTCCGATCGATGCAACATGGCCTGGCTGACCAGCACTTCCGTAATTACGATGAAGTCAAAAAATGGATCGATTCGTGGATTGCGGCAAAACCGACCGAATTTTTCACAAAGGGAATCCGTGAATTGCCAGAAAGATGGGAAAAAGTAGTAGCAAGCGATGGACAATACTTTGAATATTAAATTTGTAACCATTTTACGTCAATAAAGTTTCAAATTTCGAAAAAAAACCGCACGAACTTATTCATAGTCCTATTATATAAGAACTAAACTAACGCAGTAAACATCTTCACAATCGATATTTTATTGCCAATCAAAATCGAATGCAATGAAAAAAATTCGAAGAGGAATTTTTCATTAGTATGATTTATTTCTTTTATTTTTCATATTATTTTGTGAAATGATACCATCAAATGTATTTTTACATCATTGCCATTGTCATAGTTATATTGAATTTTTATTAATAATTCCATATTCACCTCAATTTTTCATATGCTTATTAGGGCAATTTTATTTTGTTCCTTATCCCCCCCTATATATTTTTTTAATATGCGGCTATAGTTCGTCTTGTAACATACAATACAATACAATAATAAGTAATGAACGCCTTCAACGCTTAGATAAGTCTTTGCTTGCACATTCAAGGTATTGTGTGGATGCAATGTAGTCTATGAGGGAGTGTTCATTTTGCAAATATGCAATGTTGCTTAAGGATAACTTTGATGAATGTGTGAAAACGCATGAATTTTAATTTGTACATCTTTACTAAATATATAATTATATGTATGCACACATATACAATCAGTGCAATAAATGGGCTGAGCTCGAGCCTTTCAACAATTTCGGGCATTTTTGCTGCAATGAATTAAGTTTTCGAAGCGAGACTGAAAAGTTGCAGTAATGGTGGATATTTACTATGTGTGTATCATTCATTGATGAATATGAAGCATAAATGTATTTATACAGAACTCGGCAAGTTAATTGTTACCTATTCAACAAGCCATAACTTCTTTGTGTTCGATTATTTTTTGCGAATTTGAAAGCGAAAAATATACGAAAATAAGTCAAAAGTTCAGGATTCATTTATATCTCGATGTAACCACCTTTTGCCTTAAATATGGTCTAGGCCGATATAAAACGAGTGTCGTGGTGCTCGATTGTGGTCTTACGGTATTATAGCTCGTATACTGGAATATTCTTTTTTTCAAATCCTGCCCTCCAAAATGCACAAAATTTAAAAGTTCATCAGATTTACGTAGGTGGATTTCGAAAGCCATTGTGTCGAAGAAATGAAGTGCGGAACTTTGTTTTTTTAGCTATTCTTGATTCACGTGCTTTGTGCGACGGTGTCAAGTCTTGTTGCCCCCATAGCCCACGACCGAAATGTGTGTGGTGTACCCACCAGTGCAAAGTAGCTTCCAAAACATTTCCCCCATAATTGTGAGAGTTTACAAATTATTCTTTTGAGGCGAACTTTTTTTGGTGTCGTGTAATTATTGGAACTTTAAAGGCTCATTTTTGAGTATACATCAAATGCTCCGTTCAGATATCTTTAGTTCTTTGGCCATTTGATTCTCACTGCGTCGAGGTTTGCGCTCAAGCCATTTCTTCACTTTTTTAGGTCCACTTCCACTATTTTTGACAATGCTACCTACATCGTTATAACATTTTGTGTGAATTAGAAACATTCGATTCCCTTAGATGTGACTGTCCTCCTGAACAACAACTGATTGCGATTTTCTAGCCAAATACAACTCAATCACACTATTCAGTCTGAATTCCATTTGATAATTCTTATTCTAACAAATTAGCACGCAAATGATTTCTGCGGCTAATAACTAATTGTGATGAGTGCTATAGTAACGGATATTACTAGTGTAAGGTTGGTAGCACTTAATATGCCGAACCCTGTATATATAACTGGCGCATTCATCCTTTGTAAGGTACTTTCCCCGAGACGCTTCTCCAATTTACGGCGCGAGATGCTGCCGCCTCGATAGTTATCATGAGAAGCTTCTCTTTACAGAATTGCACTCGGAGTGATCTATTAGAAAATAACCAACAGAATGGTAGTCAAGCAAAAATTCAATTTAAACAATTTAAAGGTCACCTTTGGAGACTGTAGGAGACTAGAGGGATCTGGTTTTTATAAGTTTTCAATCGTTACTTAAGCGTAAATTAATACTGAGTTCTGCGTTCCCACGGCAGTCGGTTCTACGTTAGCGCAACGACCCGGATTTATATCCGGCCAAGGACTGTCACTTCCCCATATATGTATGGGAATGATTATGCTGCAACAACAACAACAACCGAGTTTCTGCCATCTTTTATTATCAATATCATCGAAGAAACTTTCTAAAGTCGTTAAGTGTTTATTTTTATAGCAGCCTTGCCTTAAACCGATAAGCCAATTAAGCGTGCTTTTCGAAGTCATCTAACGGTAGGCCGCCGATAGAGTGACTGCGAAAATATGTATATACACACGTATATACTTCTGGATAAAATGCGTTATGGTATTTTTTATTATATTCCAGAAATGGTATCGCTCTCAAGAAGTCAAGTCTCATCGTCTTAAAGCATAACCATTTAAATGCTACCACGTTTTATAAAGCGCTCCCAGCTTGGCGGACAATGGCAATTCATAGCAAGCAGCTCTCTCTTGTAAGACACAATTAGAGGAAGAAACTAGGTCAGTTCATTCATAAATAACAATCTAATACATAAATTTGTTGTAGTGAAGTGAATCCTACTTTGTCAATGCAGAATTTTGCAAACGAATAATTATTGAAAATTGAATTAATTAAATTCTTACTGCAAAAATCAATGTTAAAAGCAATCTATATAACTAATGTCAGCACTTGCGCAAAATTACAGTAGGTTAGTTGAGGCAGAACAAGCCTGTCGGGTTAAGCACTTAGCCGACTGGCTGAAACTTCTTCAATTGTTTAAAAGAATTTGCTTGATTGTACATGCATCAGATTCTATGCAAAATATGGTCGGATGAAAGCATGCCTGCCGATTGGAATTTAAGTGTGCTCTGCCCAATCCATTCGAAGGGCGATCCTGCAATCTGTGCCAATCACCGCGGGATTATCGCCTATAAGGTTCTAGCGAGCGTATTGTGTGAAAGGCTGCAGCCCACCGTCAACCAACTGACGGACCTTATCAGTGTGGCTTCAGACCTGGAAAGTCTACCATCGACCAAATATTCACAATGCGCCAAATCTTGGAAAAGACCCACGAAAGGAGAATCGACACACACCATCTTCTCGTCGATTTCAAAGCTGCATTCGACATTACGGAAAGGAGTTACTTGTATGCTGCTATGTCTGAGTTTGGTATCCCCACAAAACTAATACGGTTATGCAAGATGACGTTGCTCAACACCAGCAGCGCCGTCAGAATTGGAAGGAAGGACCTCTCCGAGCCGTTTGATACCAAACGAGGTTTCAGACAGGGTGACTCGCTGTCGTGTGACTTCTTTAATCTGATGTTGGAGAGCATCGTACGAGCCGCAGAACTTAATCGCTCAGGCACAATATTTTATAAGAGTGTACAATTGTTGGCGTATGCCGACGATATCAATATATCAATATCATCGGCCTTAACAACCGCGCTGTTAGTTCTGCCTTCTCCAAACTGGATAAAGAGGCAAAGCGAATGGGTTTGGTAGTGAACGAGGACAAAACGAAATACCTCCTGTCTTCAAACAAACAGTCGGCGCACTCGCGTATCGGCATCCACGTCACTGTAGACAGTTATAATTTCGAGGTTGTAAAAGACTTCGTTTATTTAGGAACCAGCATTAACACCGATAACAATGTCAGCCTTGAAATCCAACGTAGAATCTCTCTTGCCAACAAGTGCTACTTTGGACTAAGTAGGCAATTGAGCAGTAAAGTCCTCTCTCGACGAACAAAACTAACACTCTACAAGACTCTCATCATGCCCGTCCTAACGTATGGCGCAGAAGCTTGGACGATGACAACATCCGATGAAGCGACGCTTGGAGTGTTCGAGATAAAGATTCTGCGTAAGATTTTTGGACGGCGAATATCGCAGGTGATGGAACGATGAGCTGTATGAGCTTTACGACAACATAGACATAGCGCAGCGAATAAAGATCCAGCGGCTACGTTGGCTGAGTCATGTCGTCCGAATGGATACAAACGCTCCGGCTTTGAAAGTATTCGATGCGATACGAGCTGGTGGTAACAGTTGGTCGGCCAAAATCGCGTAAGCGATTATCGCGAAGATTCACACAATCGCGAAACTTCTCAGCGGAGTTTAGCCCAAAATTGCTTGAATATTATATGCATACATATGTACATATATATATTTAGTCAATATGTATAAATATTATAGAATTTTTATATTCGGACAAGGACTGATTTCAAATTCGGTCAAGAACTGCCTCATCAAAAGCATCCGCAAAAATTATTGTGAGTGCTTGATAACAACAAAAAATCAAAGTTTAAAAAAAATTAACTGTTTGAAACAATAGGAGTTGCTTTTGGGTATTGTATCTTACTTTTCTAGCATAATATTTTTCATAACACTGTAACCATAATTTAATTCGAAAAAATAATGAGTTGTAAATGGCAATTTTCAGTTTTTATGGAAGAAAACGTTACTTATAACGTTTTTCAAATCATCAAATGAGTACAAAAAATGAAGTCTAACCTATGCTCGACATAAATTAATTAAGCAAGGCTTAGAGTACCATAATAGAACACATAATTTTATATATGTAGTTAAATACTTCTTTCAGAGCTAACACATTTTTTTTTTTTGTTTTTGTTCTTTGTTATAAATAATACATTTTGTTAATGGAATGCTTGTTGTGTTTATAAATACAAGTTCCTCTATCATTACCCTCTTTCTCAAATGAGTTAATAAATGTTATATATGTGTGTATGTATAAAAGAAAAATATTATTAGTGCATATATTTATGCGTACTTCTATTCGTTAACTACGCAGCATAAATTTGCGAAAAAGAAGAAATATGCTTACAACACTCAAACGAAAGCTTTCCTTTGTTCACAATGTATAGCAGTAGATCTGGTTAGGTACGAGAACGAATGTAATATTGTATGTCAAATACTAGTGGGAACATGATAATATCGAATTATAATTGTTATTCATTTTCATAATGCAATTTACCTATAGTTTTGGGAATTTTCGAACTCTTTTCATTATTATTTGTATTTAAATTAGCTAAGAGTATTAACGATTTTTTTTTTGTTTTTGGTTTTTTTGTTTATCTTATGTTTCACTTCCTTTTTCTAAGTAGATTGTTAGGTTAATGCGTGAGTAATGGTATGCAATTGTTTATCTTTTTGTTGATAAGAAAAAACACTTATAGTTAAATAACTCTTTCTTAATATTTATATAAACGTGATTGATAATATGATGTTCACTGAAAATAGAGTTTCAGAAAATGGAAGCGCACTGTTAGTCTCATCGGTAAGTTGAACACAAGGTTGAAAAAGTTAATAAAAAAGTTTAACTAGGAAGGCTGACTAGTAAACATCTTTGTATTGTATTTTACAGTAACAGCAAAACGAAAAACAATACTGGCAACCAAAATTTAAAGAACTGATGAAAGGTGCTTGAGTAATTTCTTGGATTTATACACAAGTATGTATGTATGTATGTGCGAAATTTGGGCATACCATGTATGATTTATATTAAAAAAATAAGTTATAATATGTTATAACGAAATTAAAACATAAAGTTTTCGCTAAGACTTGCAGAATGCTCTTCGCACATTTTAAATGAAAATACTTTGTTATTACCTCTTTTCTTTGAATAATAATTTCTATCGAAAAATAGTGTTAAATTTTATTTGTTAGCAAAATTTGTTAAGAACAAAACATAAGGCATAAAACATAACTAACCACTACTTAAAAGAAATCAAAATATTATTTGTACAACTGATGTTAAAAATGTTAAAAGCAAATAACAAAAGGTGTTGTTGGGTTATGTCTAAGGGATATGTTAGTGGCATTGTGGTTGTGTGGCATGCATGCATTACCAACGATCCCAACGTACTGTAAAATTGCTACCAACCTTATTGTCGAAATCTGCAAAGTCAGCAAAGCCACCACCTCCGCTAGATGTATTTGATCCGAAAGCATCCGCAGATGGTTGAGCAGGTCGTGCGGGTCCCTACAATAAAAAAATGCTCAGTAATAATGACCCTCGTGGTAAACTTTACCAATTCATGAGAATATGGATGTCTTTTTTTTATTGTTGTGATAGCCGTATAAACGTTTTTTCGAGAATGCTACTAAAATGGCAGCCTATGTCCAGATATAAATCCAGATTGTCATAGAATACTTAGTCCTGCCATAAATTCTGTTACACATTAAGTCCGTTATACATAGATATGAAATTATAATACTTTTTTTTCAATTTTATTTAATCATGTAAATATTGAAAAACAAAATTTTAAATTTTCATTCGAAATGGTCATCATTTGCTTTTACACAAGCCTTCAAACGATTAGGCCATTCGGGTATTGCAGCACGCACGGTTTCCATGGATTTTGACGTTGCTGCTCGAAACAAGCATAGTTTGCGACTCTCCAAATTTCTCTGAGCTCTTCAAATCGCCAAGTTCTCCGATTCTGACCACAAACTGTAGCCCAATGGATTCAGATCTGGACTTCAAGACGGCCTATCTTCTGCGGCTATGAACCCAGTAATATTATTTTTTAGCCATTGCTGAGTGGCTTTCGCCTTATGGACTGCAGTGGAATCTTGATGGAAGACTGCTTCTTTTCTCATCTGTTAAAGGAATATGGCCGTTGACCGCCTGCCACCAAAGAAGCTGCTTACATTGTCGAGTCTAATTTTCTTCAAGCGTGTTGTCAAAAGATGACCAGTTGAGCGTCGGAAGGCTTTCATGTGGAGATCATCTCTAATCAGTCTTGACGTCCATCTGGTCGATACATACATTTCCCTAGACATGATTTTCTGCTTTCTATGGGGATTTCAGTGAATTCTTTCTAGAACGGCTTTTATGGCTGCACTGGTTCGAGCCACGCGAGGACGACCACTTCTTTTTCTGTCTGTCACTTCAGGCGTTTGGGAAAAACGATTGATTCGGTGGTAAACAAACATACTCGAAATATTAAGTGTTTTCATCAATTCGTAAATCTCACTTGCACTTTTACCACACTTTTGTAATGCCAACTCTGCAATGCGATTTACCTTAGCTTCTCACTCCATTGTTAATAAGCGAAATTTTCCACGAAACGAAGGCAATGCACACGAAGAAAAGCAAAAAATAACGGAACTTTTTTGTGGGAATTTGTTTTCGCCGTATGCATTGTAAAATTTGTCACAGAATTTAAGGCAAGAACAACTATATAGAGGTGTAAAAGTTTGACAATCTTCGAAACAACCAGTGGTTAGGTGCCAATTTAAAATGCGGGCATACATACTGATAGTACTACAACTAGTAGAGGAAAAGCTAAGGAACGTTATCATAAAAATAATTTGGTTAACCTGCATAGTAGCTCTTGGTATGCCATTTTGAGGACTTTTGGCAAAACAACTAAAAACCAGCCGTAAGCTGCAGGGCTTTAATGCAAGTTGAAATTATTAATCTTTCAAAGCTGCTTCTTCAGAGCCCTTCTTAATAAAAGTTGAATTCAAATATTTAATTTTTATATGAAAGATCAAAGTATGATGAAGTGCAATGGGTTGTGCTTTCAAAAATCCACAGATAGATTTACGCATAATTTCAACTACTGTGTTAAGAACATGAACATATAACTACTGATTTCAGTTTACCTCTCTTGGTTTTGGCTTTACTCACTTGCATTGGACGAGGTGGTGCTGGTCGCGGTGGTGGCACCTTCGATTTCTTTGGTGGCAATGCTGGGCTTGGCGATTCAGGCCTTGGAGGTGGTCCCGACTTTTGAGTATTTGGGCTTAACACCTGTCCTTGGCCCGTAGGTGCATGCAATGCGGCAAACGGATCACTTCCAAAGTCATCTTTACCCGGCTGCTTAGATAGGTAGATTACAAATTTGTATAGAAATATTTTATAAATAAAATGTGTAAAATGCTATGTAAAATATTGTAATTAAATAAGAATATACCTCGGGCGTTACAGCATTGCTAGGTTTATTTCCACTGAATGCATCACTGCCAAACGGATCGGTTTGTGGCTGATTGAAGCCGCTGTTGTTGCCAAATGCATCGAATCCGCTATCGCTGAATCCAGTGTTGGTTGTAAAGCTGTCATTAAATCCACTTCGACCAATATTAACATTATTAGCCGCAAACGGATCATTACTGAAGCCATTACTGACAAATCCGTTTGTGTTCGAAGTTTTCGTTGCCGGTGCTGCAGTACTATTTTCATCAAATGGATCGTCCGCTTTAGGTTCTTCAACTTTCTTTTCGAGCGTTTGACGAGCTTCGCTGAAGTCTGGTTCGATTTTTAATTGATACTCTGAAACTAACTCGGTGTCTTGATTTGAGATGGCCGCTCGACACATCAGCAATGCATCAGTCATTTGCCGCTGAGTTTCCATTAATTGTGTAACCATAGAACGTACCTGTGGGGTTAATTGATAAATAATTGTGTGAAGTTTTTTCCGCTAATTTTCCTTTTTTAGCGCACATACCGAACTTATTTGTAATTGGGTGTTTTGTAGGTGTTGTGTTAGTTTTTGTAATTCGCGATTATTTTGGTCATACTCTTTCTGCAACGCGGCCTCCTCATCTTTTAGCTTTTGCAACTCAGATCGCTTTGCATTCAGTTCACCCTCTTGCTCGTTGATAGTTTCCTCCTGTTTCTGGCATTGTTCGCGTATTTTATTGACCTGCAAGTAAGATTTTCTTATAAATAACTTCTTATAAATAGACTAAAAAACAGAACAAACTATGTACATGAATATATAAGTACATGGAGTAGTGCATTTTACATTACCAATTATGCAAATCTCTTATGAAATATTTAAAGGAACACATCGACGATGCACGCTCAAGGTAAAAAATATAATATATAACGAAACCCAACAAAACAACAAAACATAGCAGCAAAATCATAAATAAAACAAACAAACCTGATTTCTTAATTGAAATATATCTAAAGTCATGTTTGCTAGTACCGTCTGGTAATCAATGCTCTAATTAGTAAAATTGTTTAGTTTATACCCATATGTGAGCAAGGATGCCAATGTTTGGTAGGATTTGGTAGTTAAAGTGGTTGGATGGTGCAAGGGAATGAGGAGCAATAATGTGGAGCACACACGTACGGCGAAGATACATATGTAATAAAAATGTGTGCACCAATTTTAACGTTTTTCACATATGAAAGAAATAAAAAATAAATTTCAGTTTAAATTAAATATAAAATCATACTTTCATATAAAATCATTCATTTGTGAGCAAACATGTTTTCTTATACTTATATCGGCATCAAAATTGGTATATAAGATTTAGTACTTGCCTGCGCTTTCAAGTCGTCCAACCGTTTCTGTGCTTCCCCGCGTTGATTCTCTAATTGCTTTAGTGTGGCAGACAATGTATCTAATTCGCTCTGAAATCAAATAATACTGTAATTAAAGTATTTTATTTAAAATTATTATAATGCCAACCTGTAAGCTACGAACTTCTCCGGATTTTATGCGTATATCTGCCTCTTTCTGTGCGATTTCTGTTTCCAAAGCACGGCGCTCTTTGGCAAGTTCTTCGATTTCCTTTGAAATCATTTCTAGCTCAGGATTAGAATATGTCGGTTTTGGTTCCTACGCAAATGAGTATGTTTTTATCAATAAATGAGTGCATTTTTTGAAAATAAGTTTACTTGTGGTTGCAAATCCACGCCAGATACAGTGCTACGCATAGACGGTGGTACCATATTGGCTGTCAGTACTTGCGGAGGCTCAATGTTTTTTTGTTTACGTTCCACCATCCACATTGCCAAGGCAAATTGCTCGAATGTCAACTTGCCCGATTGATTTGTGTCACAAAGCGCCCTAAAAATTTTATAATTTAGTTTCATTAAACGGAAATTTACGAGCTAGCAGAGCAAAACGAAAAGGCCTAGCGTTATTACAGCTTTTGGGCTTTCCAATCGCAATGCAACTTGAATAGACTTAACATTTATCACACTCAAGCGCAAAACTTCTTGGTTCCAGTCTGATGTTTAAATAAATAATTAGTAATAATTATAGCTTCAGAATCCACTATAATTAAAGTTGAATTAAAATACTAACTTCTCTTTTATTAACGAAATTTGCTAATGTCAAATAAGTTATTTAGTCGACTGATCACCAATGTGTAATATACTCGTATAAATGTGCACCATTAAATAGGATTTTACTAATTTACTTTTTACTCAACCGTGTAAAAGAACATCACTTTACTCTTACTATTTGCCGCTTTTGTTCATCATTAGAATAGATATAAACTTATAATGGAATTATACCCACCAAATATGCGCTAAACAGTTTTGTGGCACTCCCGATTGTAAAAACACATTCTTTACTTCGAGTCCTGATACAAGCCCATCTTTGTCTCGATCTGATTCCCGGAATGTTATTTCAAAGCGTTTCAATTCAGTTGGGCTAACAACCCAATCAGCGCTAGCTGTTACTGAAGGTGGCGCGCCAATAGGTATAAGAGGATCTGTTGATATAAGAGGCTGTGGTTGCACACCACTAGCACCTACGGGTGGAACACGTGTCATTGTTGGTATCGCAACAGGCAGCGGCGGTATAGCTGGTGGAGGTGCTATATCTTTAGGAAAGTTGGCTACAAAACCACCATCGCCAAACCCTTCGCCACTAGGTGCACGCGGCATCGTAGCATTATTACTTGCAACAGACGGCGGAGCTGGTTTTGGAGGTGGACCTCCGCCTGGCTTGCGCAACTCTTGTGGTAGCACATCTGGTACAGTGCGCTTTTCCAGTGTCTGGTAAACTAGGTGCATGGCTACGATAAATTCGTGCTTGTCCAAGTTACCATCTTTGTCCTGGTCAGCTAAATCCCAAATTTTCCCCAAAGTGTCCATTGGGAGTTTCGAGTCCATGAGTACGCCTTTGACTTTGTTTCCAGCCAACATTCCATTAACAGGTTTCAGGGTCTCGAACAGTTGTTCATACTTCAAACGGTCAATAACACTTATGGACCAATCGCCGCTTGTAATACCACCACTCGAAACTGGCACAGTTTGGATGCGAGGTGGCATAATTTTTGGAATATCGCCCTATATAAACAATAGTTATTTAGTAAATTTAAAGTTTTTCGATATCTTATATTTATTAAGCAACATTAAGTTATGTTAAACGAAATACTCGTAAGCACATATGCAAAAAAGGCACATATATACATAACGAATTGCAGTGACGTCAAATTCGCTTACATATTTGGCACAAAAATTCTTAATTAGGACAGCTAACAAGACAGAAGCAATCTAATTATATGTAAAAGTTAAACTCATCAATATCATCGTTTCCATAACCGCGATTGTGTAATCTATTCAAATTTAATCAATTATGATTATTACTATAAGATACTTACCACTTTCGGTGGATTCAGTGTATCTGTATAGATGTTGCTCATATTAATTACTTGACCTGCTTGAGCCAGAGAGACAAGTTTTAATGCAACGAAGAAACCAGGCTTATCCAGAAACCCCTTTCCGTCAGGATCTGACAAATCCCAAACCCGACTTAGCACCACATCACTAAGACCAGATTTTTTCAAAAATTTCGCTGCCGTCATCGCTTCAATAGCACCAGAACCTTTAGGGTCAATCTACCCAATTAGACCGAACAAGCACAAGAACACAAACACCAATTAATTTTCGAAGCATAAAAAAGTAAAAATCAATAGGCGTATCCGCTACACACTGTAGTTATACGCAACAGAACACCGTTTTTCATGTATACCCCTATACCATACCTGTTTGTAATATGCCTCATAAATGGCACCGTGCTTGCCGCACAATTTCGCGAAGTCTAAATTCATTTTTTAAATCCAGTGCACTGTTCCTCGCTCGAAAACAACTTCAACGGCAAATTTATCAGGATTATGAAGATACGCCACAATTTTTGCTCATTCAAGAATAAAACTTTTCCAAATTCTCTTATCACAAAATCGATAAACAGAAAAATTCTGACAGTTGTAAATCGATTTTGCGTTAACATACATAATGCAAAGATGCACCTAGAGTAGAGTTGCTTCGGAATACATAAATCTAATTAGAAGCGAATTTGAATTTAATCGAATTGAATATTGTAGCATAATTAGATTAAAAAAAAACTATTTAAATCATTTTTTTTTTTCTTCTTTAATTTTTTTAAAACATCAAGAAGTGCGACTATGGATATTGTAGTTTACCTCAATACAAAAAAAAAACACAAAATGAAATAAAGGAAAAAATATGTTAATATACATACTTCTAATGGAATATGCAACTCTGAAGCAAAACCTGTATTGTACTTTTTGCTAATTTATCGAATTATTTGCATATGATATTACTCAATATAATACTCAATACATCACTTCATTCTTCAAATTTACTTTGTTTAAAAACTTTAAATCTCATTTCTTTTCAACCTTGTGCCTTTTTTTTTTTCTTCGTAATATTTACTGAAATGTCAGCAGCGAAATATGCAAATGGATTTCTATGGCAGCATTGTGAAAATATTAGTGCTTCTAAATTTTAAGAGTACTCAATTAAGCGCGCATCACTTCATAAACTCTGCAATTTAGTACCTAAAAAATTAACTACCAAACTACTCTTTTTTATCAAATTGTACAATTCGATCGTAAAATTTTAGCAGCATCTTCTCGACACCCGTTATTTTGCTTTAGGCTGGGTGGTTGTCGTAATGACACACCTTTAGCAGGTCCATTGTGAGTTATTTTGCTTTGTTTTATTTTAAATTTTTGAATAACTCTATTACACAGCGTCAATTAACGATTTTGAAAAACTTTTAATGATATTAAAAATACTGAACGGAACATTATGCCAAATATTGTACAGAGTATGCATATAGGCATACACATCGTATGAAGTTGATCATTTCGCCAAATAAGAAATTTTGGTGGTAGATGGGGAATAAATTCGATACTCATTATATCAAGCGACAAAATACCTAAATGCATATAAAAGTGACCATTTGCAAATGGAGCAATGACTTAGACTAGTCCCTGCAGAAGGGGTGTGCTGAGTTGGTTACCCTGTCTTGGTTTGCATGTTATTTTTGTTCTGGCCGGGGAGGAAAAACAGGTTGTTTTTCCTCCTTCCTTGCTACACGAACATTTAATTAATTTCATTAAGTATTTATTTTGGGCTTATTACTCAATATCGTCTGAATAAAGACTCATCTATTATATATATATTGAATATAGTGATATGTGAAAATAGCAACCAATTCTTGCCATTGTTACCATACTTTTAAACGATCTTCTTTTAAACGAAACTTCGTGAACCGACTGGCGACAATACCGAGCGAATGAGATAGATGGATAGATAGATATATGAGGTTTGCACTTCGACCTCATGGTCTTTTGTGCCCTTTACTCATCACTGTACCTCGTCCAATCCCAGTTCCCTTATTAAACTCAGGATGGAGCTGGGTTGGATTGACGGTACGTGCCTTTCTTCTGACTGCAATTGGCCATGATGTCTCAACCTTCTCTGCATTCCAAGAGAAGGTGCATTGGAGTCTCCGCAGTCCGCAGTGGTCTGTGAGGATGCCCGTGGAGCGGATAAGATACCAAAGTAAAAAAATGTCGCCTTGACCCCAGATGGCGCGGCAGAAGTCGACAAAAGATACGAATTGCCAAATCTAGAAATTACGATAGTTATTGCGACTCCCTTATTCGCTGTGTCTTCAGGCTTCATGAATAAACAAACAAAAGGAAGGGGAATTACTTATTTGTGAAGAGGAAGAGTAAATGAAAGAAATGGAACTACTAAACTTTAAGAAATTATACATACACACTTTTTTGCCTCGCCACCATCCATATATGTATAAGCATTTGGAGGCTTATAATAACTTGAACTTTCACAATTTAGCATGCGGCACTTCATTTTCATTAGTTTTTGACGTGATAAGGTCTTATAATTTGATTTAGCCGGCTACACGCACGAAAAAATGTGTCGTTTCTTGCTTATGCGTCGTTACCTTGCTTGAACTGCGAACTGCAAGCGATTGCTCGGAACGAACGACAAAGAGCACAATCGGCCTCCGCATTCGGCAACGATCGACATCTGGCTCTCTTCTACTTGAGTGAGCATATATATGTATGTATATGCGCATATGAATATAAATTCACATATTTGTATTTGCATACGCCTTCTTCCTGTGTGCTTGGTAATGAACCATTTCTCTGTTGAGAATAGGACGATGATAGGAAAAGTAGGAAATGAAAGGGGGTGTTTCGAGTGTAATGTGTCTTGAAAAAGGCAAATCGATGAAGTTGCCTCTTAGTGTTGTTGACTTATTAACGTCCGATGCACAATCGAAATTGAACATATCTTTCATGAATTTGATAAATGTTCCGTAATTTTTCACGTTTGTGTAAATGTAACTTGATCAATTCCATTGCGATTCCATTTACCTCCTTCTCTATATCCATACAAAATATCTATCAAACAAATAAAATTATAATTTTGTTTTGAAAAATGCAACCATTCCATCAGTATTTTCTTATGACGTTGTCACGTTAAACTATCTTCAGTAAACCGGCTTTACAGACAACCCCTTTTTTTACCGTGTATATGTTTGACAGCAAATATCACCCATCTGTATGGCAACGCTTGTAAGACTTTTGTTTATGCGGCTATTATTTTCCGGAAAGTTTTATGTTATTGGAACAGCATAAGGAAATATATATTGAATTAATAAAATTCAGTGAATTTTAAAATGTCTGACAACATCGAAACGAACGCAAAAGACACAAGCACTGCTGGAACAATTTCTAGTAAAAAGGCACAGGATATAATCAATGTAGAGAAAAATGGCGAAGGGGTGAATACGCATGTGGAAGAGGCTGAAATCATAAATGAAAATATTGGTGAGAAAATAAGTTGTATCAGTGATGCAATGGAAACAGCAAATGAGAATACTTTGGTAGAAGTTATAGAAACAATAGACGGAAATGCAGGAGAAATGACAAGATCAACGCCCGAAGGTGTAAATTCGAACCCCGAAGAAATGCACTACGAAGATGTATCCGAAGTAACGGAAGAACCAAATACGGCATCCAATAAAGAAAACAAGCAACCAAATAGGTCTATTAATATGGAAGTAGAGAATGAAGCAACTGAACATATAGCCAACCCTTCTCCGTATATCGGTGCAAGTAACTTGCCAAATTGTTCAGAAGAAGAAATAGATGCACCATTGACCGAATTGTCGTTACCAAAAGAGATAGTGAGTGATAGTCCAGTAGAACCAATGGAAACAGACAAAGATATACTAACAAAATCTGGAAGTACGGATGCCAAATCAACAGATTTATTTGAAGGAAACGACGATAGTCAAGAATCATTACCACTTGTAATCGATGAAAAACCAATTGAGACTCCTACAAAATCGTGCCAAATAAAAAATTCCGAGGATGACGAAAAAGATCACAAAGGGACTGCAAACGATGCCATTGAAATACCTTCTGAGACACAAATTGAGTCCAGTCATCAGGCGGTAAAGAACTGCGAGTCCACACTTGAAAATGTTATTGAAATAGACGATGACATTGAAGAAACAAAACCACAAGAAGAGGACCTAGATGTAGAAATTACAGAGACAAGAAGTGCATCCTACATTCCAGTCATTGAAATAGACGACGATGATGATGAAGAACCTCAAGGAAGTAATGTGGTACAGAAAAATGAACTAAATGGAGAAAAGGGTGACCCCTCTACTACATTAGAAACATCACCCACTGTTGCCGAAAATATTAGTGACAGAATCGTGCCAGAAGAAAGAGCCAACGAAACAAAAGAGGATACCCAAATGGAAGATGCAAGTACTGAGAAACTAGAGTTGTTAACAGAAACTGCTATGCAACCAGAAAACGAAAAGCAAACAATATCCGACGCAGATGAAAGCGCGCTCAAAGACACCTCCGATGAAATATTTTACAACCAAGAATGTATTAACCATGATTGTCCACATAATCATAAGCAATTTTTCCTAGCACCGCAGTTCGCTTTAAGCCACTTTAAAGTAAAGAAAAGGCGTACCCAAAAGCAATACGTGTGCACAGAATGTTATGACAGCGCTCTCGACGTTTATGAGGTAAGCACTTTCTTCCGCCATATCTATTTCTTTAACGACACAAAATAATTTTTCCAGGATTACTGTAGTATATTAAAAACAAAACAACCTTTACTCTTAAAAAACATCACCGTGCAAGGACCAGAGTTTGTGGAAATTACAGACAGCAGTGAGGACGAGGAAGAAGCGCATACAACAACACAGACTCCAATAAGTAAAACTATTTCTTATAGTATTTTATAATCGTATATATAGATATTGTAATTATACAAACTATGGAAAATTTAATCAGAAGAATTTGTAGTACGAATTTCTAAATATTGCGACATCAAATATCTGTTTTAGCAAAAAGTTCATTTTCTAAAGTGGATTTGGACCTGATTAAAGCAGAATTGGAGAGCTCTATTAAAAATGTACTTGAGAATCTGGAAATTCAAAATCAATTAACTTGGTCAAAGACAATTTTGACAACGCGTGCTCGCAGACTAGAGGAAGAATCAAATTTAAATGATGAATTGTTGCGCTCATTGCAGAGGAAAGCGGATCAAATGTACAGCTCACTTTATCAATGTCCAAAAATACGTTTACGACAGTTTCAGCCTTTAGATTTGAATACAGGCTTACCTTACACTTTTCCTGAAGTAACTGTAAGTACTGCTTCATTGAATTTTGTGCCGACTAATCGTAGCCATATTTATTGACTCATCATAGCCTTGCCCGCCAACTGGGGAAATAATGCGTCCGTCTATAGAAATTAATCAAATATATTATGCAGTGAAAAACAAAGCAATAGCTAGCTGGGTGCCTTGTAAGGTGGTTGAGCAGGTGGAACCCAGCGTAGTTATAGGTGCACACTCTAAGGTGCCTCATTATAAAGTTAAATTTATGAAACTACAGTATCAAATGGTGAAAACAGTCTCAGCAAAGCATATAGCCTACTATGATCCACCTAAATTTCGGCTTCCAATTGGTAAAATTGATTTTTCTATAAACGTGCAAAACTAGAACATTACTAATAGCAATATTTTTGTTTAAGGATCACGTGTAATTGCTTACTTCGATGCCACTTCCTTGTCGCGAGGCAAAGAAAAGATGATGATACAAAGTGCTTTCTATCCAGGAATTATTGCTGAGCCTTTAAAACCAAACAATAATTACAGGTAAATGGTCTCATTGTACATTTACTATATTATATTATCACTTCGACAATCCACAAAATCTTATAGGGAGTATTGTATGGGCTTACAATTATAACTATTTAGAAATAATTACACAAAATCATTTTAGGTATTTGATATTCTATGACGATGGTTACACTCAGTATGTGTCACACAAGGATGTTCGTTTAGTGTGTAACGTTTCCGAACATGTTTGGGAAGATGTTCATCCAGCATCTCGAGAATTTATACAGAAATATCTAACTCAGTATTCAATAAATCGACCGATGGTGCAGACACAGAAAGGGCAAAGCATGACCACAGAATCGAATGGCAAATGGATTTACGCGCGTGTCGTAGATATTGATTGTAGTTTAATACAAATGCAATTTGAAGGCCCCAAAAGTCATACAGAATGGATATACCGTGGATCTTTGCGACTAGGCCCAGTATTTAAAGAGTACCAGAAAACACTACAAAAGGATACGCTACCCATACCTCGCTTAGCCAGGGTAAGTGTATAAAAGTGTGCGACACACAGCAGTAATAATTAGTTGTTGTCTACATTTTGATTAGCGAACTGAACCATTCATACGGTACACCGCTGATGAAGAAGCAACAACAGCACAGCACCAGCAGCAGCAACAACAAGCGCAGGAGCGTGAGCGTGCGTCTTCTACTGAGCCACGCGCTGTTGCCAAAAAGAGCGTTAGCCGTTTGTCATCAGACCCAACATCATCAATAACTAATACACAATCTGCAACACCTTCAGTACCAACAGTGCGGCATTTGAACAACTCTACTATTTATCTTGAAGATGAAAACAAACCAAAAGGAAAAGTAAGTGCAGATACGGTCGATGATGTATTGAAATATAATTTTTATTGTTTTTAGGTTGTATATTACACCGCCAAAAGAGATTTACCTCCATTAACCTATCGCCCACACAAGTGCTCATCTTCATGTCTATTTAAAATACCACATAATCTTAGCGCGTACAGCCCCCTGTCGAAACCCTTACTTTCAGGTTGGGAACGTCCAATATTGCGTTTAAAGAACAAAAAAATAGTTGCCTATCGTGGACCGTGTGGCAAAATTATGCGTAACATGGAAGAAGTGCGTCGGTACCTTCGTGCAACAAATAATATACTGAATGTGGATAACTTTGACTTCCACCATGAAACCAGCTGTTTGGCGGAATATGTAATTGAATCAGCGATAGTTCAAAAGCGCGATATATCCGGCGGTCAGGAGCGAATGGCTATACCTTTAGTTAATTACTACGACAATACTTTGCCACCCGAGTGTAAATACGCAGCCCAACGTATACCTACTGATGGAGTAAATATAAATCTTGATCCAGAGTTTTTGGTTGGTTGCGACTGTGAGGGGGATTGTTCGGTAACTAACAAATTACGTGTTTCGCATTTATACTTCAATTAAATATTTAAAAACCCATTATACCCTAGGACAAGGAGAAATGCTCTTGTTGGCAACTAACTTATGCAGGCGCCAAATATGGCAATCCAAACACTCCAATGGAAGAAATTGGTTACCAATACAAACGTTTATATGAACATGTTCCAACGGGAATTTACGAATGCAACTCGAGGTTAAATTTTGAAAATTTTTTTACAAGCTTAAATTTATACTCATCTCGACATTTTCATTTAGATGTAAGTGCAAATCCAATTGCTTAAATCGTGTAGCACAACAACCATTAGCTATGAAGTTACAAGTATTTAAAACATCAAACCGTGGATGGGGCTTGCGTTGCATAAATGATGTGCCCAGAGGGAGTTTTGTGTGCATTTATGCTGGCCACTTATTAACTGAAGCAAAAGCAAATGAAGTAAAACTATTAGCATATAAATTGTTAGCCATACCCATTACCTTCGCTATCATTTTTACTAGGGTGGTCTAGACGCCGGTGATGAATATTTTGCAGAACTGGATTACATAGAAGTGGCCGAACAAATTAAAGAGGGATACGAGTCAGATGTTGAGCCACCGGAGGTTGAAGAAGAGGAGGTTTGTAAAAGAGTAGCTATAGTAGGTGCATAATGTATTATTTAACTATTTCGCATGCATTGGCGTTAGGATATTTATGCACCAGACCCAGAAGATGATGACGAGTTTACTCCTAGTAAATCATTTTTAACTCGCGCCAGAAACAAAGCGCAAAAGCTTACACGTAGCAGTTCGTGTCAAAACACTGATGAAGATTCACAGGAGCGTCAAGTAATCAATTTCAATCCAAATGCGGATATGAACGAAGACTCAACACGAGAATCGTAAGTAATTACTGATTTTCCTAATATTTATGATATTTAGATTTTCGGAATTTTTTATTATTTCACCAGCTCTATACGTAGTCTATTTGGAAAGGATGAGGCTTGTTATGTGATGGATGCGAAAATAACAGGAAATCTTGGACGTTACTTCAACGTAATTACAAATTTTAAAGATTTAGACATTAATTAAAAACAGTTTTTTTGTTTACAGCATTCGTGTTCTCCTAATTTGTTCGTCCAAAACGTTTTCGTTGACACACATGATTTACGCTTTCCTTGGGTGGCATTCTTTTCTTCCACGAACATTCGGGCTGGCACGGAGTTAACTTGGAATTATAATTATGAGGTTGGTGTTGTACCCGGAAAGGTTTTATATTGTCAATGTGGTGCACCAAATTGTCGGTTGCGACTACTTTAAGAAAGACATACCATTAATTATAGAAGAAATCGTTCTCTATGTGGAAAAATAAAAAAAAAAATTGAAGATCACTTTTCAGCATTTGTTTTTGTACTCTTATGCCATGATACAATAAAAAAAGTGATTATTTCATGCTTTCCTAAATATATATATTTCGGAGTTTAACGTCACTTTTCCATGTAAGTCAAGCGTCATTTTCTTCGGCATTCGCTATACGTTGTAGATGCAGTTTTAATGTATTGTCTGGTTTTAAATTAGCCTTATTAATAGGCCGAACATTGCCACAACCAGCAACAGGGCACCTGAAAATGGGGATAATTAATATTTTCCATCGGATATAATTATTTCAAAAATACCGTAGTTTTGGATTTATCGCTAATGCGTCTCTAATACTGGTATTTTCGTAGACATGCCCACAAATTGTATTCTTTACTGGATCAACCATCCGTCTTTTTGTAAGGGGATCAAATAAGTTCACTTGCATATCCATTTCAATTAGCCCACCGTCTTTCGATACATTCGACGATCTTGATGCACTATCACTTGAACCACTCATATTGGCATTAGCTATTTCATTTAACCGATTGCTGAAATCTTTATATTCACGATCTTTTTTACCCTGACAATATTTCCTATTTCCATTTAATTCCCGCTGAAAGGTAGATTCAAAATCAGTTATGGTACGTTCCTCCATAGCCAATTCTAAAGATCGTTCATTCCGCTTAGAATCCTCTCTTATTTGACATATGCGTTCCATTAGGTGCAAATATTTGCTAGGGTCTTTTTCCTCTATAAATTTCAATTATTAATTTCATACTTAAAAAAATCTATGAGTATTGTTTACCATTGTCTCCATACGCAGCAGCCAATTCATAAGTTTCCACCAGACATTGTTGCGCATTTACAAGTTCGGTCCGAAGGAAATCAGTCATTTTGTGTTATTACTGCAGGATATACAAACTTTGGAATAAAGTATTTAAAAATACACAGGAGAGAGTCTTCATAATATGTCTACACAGGCTATTGTTCATTTCTTATTAAATGTTATCGGTTCTCATTGATAGTTTTTTGCCAGTAAACAACCGATTGTTTGCGATGATGTATGGTAAAAGTACGTTCACATTACACATATGCATTTAACAGAAAAAAGGGTGTGTCCATAAACGTTTTGTCCTCTTATTATAAAATGTGATATAGAGAATATCCCATGCGCATTGCGGCCATAATTTTTTGCAACCTCAGTAAACGTCGCATACGGATTATTACCAGCCAATTGCGCAATTATATTAGCTATTCCTTCTCCTTGTATTTTTTTCATATCGTTACTAATAAATAAAGAAACCAAAAGGACCGAAATATTCCACCAAAATAATTTCTATGAAGAAAAACCCTACAAAAGTATTGTCAGCTGATTGTCAATTTCGCAGATAATCTGCCAAATGTGAATGGGTAGATTAATTTGGTGGATTTATAGGTGATTAATGCATATGTGAACGTATTGTGACATTCGTAATAATAATTATCGATAACACAGGGGTGTGTGTCAAAAAGTACGGATATTATCAAGGATTATTTTATAATCTGAGATTTTGGGATAGAAATTTTATATGGGAAATCGCGTTTTTTAATTACGGATTTTGATTTAAGCACGAAAAAGTAGATTATCTACTTATATGTGAACGTATTATTACATTCGTAATAATAATTATCGATAATACAGCGTTGAATGTCAGAAAGTATGGTTACTATCTAGGATTATTTCATAATCTCGGATTTTAGGAGACAAATTTTGTATAGAAAATCTCGCTTTTTAATTACGGATTGGGAATTAAGCACGAAAAAGGAGATCATCTACTTATATGTGAACGTATTATAAAACGACATGCAATCAGTAACAAAACAAAAAAAAAATCCAAATAGTAATTAAAAAAGAGGATTATCCATACAAATTTTTACCCCCGGTTGTTCCAGATTCTGAAATAATCTAATAGTAGGAACAAATCCCCTGGGAGTATTCAGAAATGGGCTGTATATTCACTATACCTGCACTATATATAATTTCGCAGGGAGTATGGCAATATTTTAGTAATGATAATGTTTTCAAGAAAAAAAAAATATATAAAATTCATCATCAGATACCGAATGTTTGGCCACCAAACTGTAATTTACTGTTTTGCTAATAAAACGCCCCTCTATAATTAGTTCGATTTCTGTATTGCTAAATAAAAGTCATAAACTTAACACAACTTAATTGCTTTATTTGCGGTAAAGAATTTGACTGACAGCTAAATAGATTATGTTTTTTGAGTCGAAAGCGGCACATACGTGCCGTGCGCCATACTGGAATGCACAAAACCTGACTACTTTTACATACGGCCAGTCCGGCGTAAATAACAACTCTTTAAAGATGAGCAAATAATTGTGTATCGCGCAATTTTTTATCTTTTCGACAAAAGCTTAAAAGAATATAGAGAAGCCCTTCTGCTTAACTCTTGCTTCAAATTCAGAAGCAAGTCGAAATCCAAAAACTTGTGCTGAAAAATCTATGTGCTTCCCAATCTCGAAATAAGAGTCGCAACTACCATCTACGACAATAGTAAATTCAAGGTGGATTTATTAAGGTGACAGCATTCACCCAGCTGAATTTTTCGCCGTAGGTATGGCTTACGTCAAAATGATATGCTTTGTTTGTATGTATTGGTATGTTTACATTCGTAAACATTTGATTACTGATTTTGACGTGATGCTTGGACTAAACGCAACAACAAATACATGTAGGGTTTTACTTATATGTGTTTGCTGTCACCTGTAATAAATTCGCCTTGAGTAAATTCTATTAAAAGCCTTTTGTTTTTCAATAAACATTAATTTTATAATATATTTCTCAATGAATCAAAACCTTTGTATTGTAAACGATATAGTATTTGCTTATATGTGACAATACTTTCATTGTGCCCCACGGTACCCTTTGCACGTAATTTCAGTTAAATGCGTTGCCGCTCTGTACTTAAGGGACCTATTGTGTCAGGCCTATTAATCACCTTGTACATTTACACATTCACAAGGTTAACTTAAGACTGAACACCTTGTGCGCATGTACCTCTGCTTATATATATACTTAAGGGGTTAGGGGTAGTCAGAGGCCCGAAAAAATGATGATTTTCACGAATTTTTTTTTGCTACTTAATTAATTTATTTAACAAAAATAAAAACATAGCATAAAAACATCATGTTTTAACTTGACTTCACCAAAATTAAAAAAAAAAATTAATAATTGCAAAAGTTATCGCTGTTTGTGTGAAGCCCGTTTCTCCAGAAGTCCCTTGCGGTGAACATCACAAGTCCTTGCAGATTCATCTAAAACCAATCGGACAAGAAAAATTAGTTTTATTAATAGATAATCTTGTGCCTTATCGAAGCTTTTTTTTTTTTTTCAAAATGAACAAAATGGCGGCCTCAGAAAATTTTTTCCAGATTTTAGAGCAAAAAACCAACAGTTAATTGTTAAAAAAAATCGAAATTTTGAAAAAAAAAAAAATCCTTCGATCAGGCACAAGTTTTTTATGTTTTTCAAAAGCTGTATAAATTTTATTGAAATCTACGTAGCGGTTTTTAAGTTACAGTGTTCACCAGTTTGAAAAACATAGTTTTGAGAAAAACGCATTTAAAGTTTTGCTATCGGCTCCGGAGCGGCCGAGCGCCCTTTGTTAATTGTTGAATAACTTGAAAAGTATTTGTCGGATTCACTTCAAATTTTTATACAATATTTTTAAAACATTATACTTTAAGAAAATGCAAAAAAAAAATCAATTTTTTGAAAATTCTGACTACCCCTAACCCCTTAATGCTTTCGTAATTTCTCGATGTGGCAACTCATATTTTCAATATTGTTGCCAGACATTTCGCAAATGTTCATGACTCAACATAATACGTTTGTAAATCCAGAAGCTACGGAACCTACTGGGAACAAAAGCAAGCGAATGAGATATTAAAACAACAACATGAATTAATCTAGATGGCGGGTCAGAACTCGCCAGAGGATACGAGCTGCCATATGTAAAAATTACGATAGTTGTTAAGCCCATGTATTTTAGCAGAGGTGCATGCAAATAGAGTATTCAGTCATAAATTGGACGTGTAAACGAATAAACGAAAAGTAAATAAAGTGATTCGCTAAAGCAAGTTTGTTGCAATTAATTTGTAACTTTTATTTCATAATCTAGTGAGCGAACTCAGAGGAATTATTTTTAAAGATTTAACTGTATTTTAACGTGACGAAATTCGTATTGATGTTTTGAAATATTTTTCGAATTTTTTAGATTATCCAGTTCAGTATTATCATCAATCGCCACTGGAGCGATTATTTTTATAAGAGTACTTTTAAGAAGAGTATTTTTACTTGTATTTCCGTACAATGATTGGGACTAAGCGCTAAAAGTATCGACTTTTATAAGTTGTGATACTTAAAATGATCCCCGAAAGGAGGGCTAGGGTTCGCAATAATGTATTGTATATTGGGCAATTTTTGGCAAACTGTAATGTATTTATGTGTTTTTACTTATTTTTATACTTATATTCGAATTATTTTCATTAAAATTAAATGAAAATGCATTTGTCCATGCAATTAATTTCCAAAGAAAAAGATTGGAATGATTACAGAATGGTGTTGCCGGATGCCTGCAAATGAAAACAAAAATGAAGTGTTTTAGTTTAGTGTTAATGATGGGGATGGGGGTTATTGTGCCTCCTTACTACACACACGCATATGACGTTTTAATTTTGGGTTCAATGGTTTTAACACAGAAAGGAGTTATACAATACACTTATAAACTGTAGTTTTTGGCTTTTAATTATTTTATTATTTTTTGTGATACGCTTAATATCATTGTTTTTAAGTTTCGATAAGTTGTATGTTTTTATTTTCAGAAATATTTCTTAATTTTAAATTACAGCAAAAAATATTGCAGTTTTACAATCAACCCTCCACTGAACATCTTTGCATACGAACTTCGATTTTAATTTCAGGTGTATGGCAACACCAACTTTTCGCTAAATTAGAGAACTTTAGCATTAAATTACTTAAAAACTATAAGGCTCCGGAAGGTGCTGTTTTGAGTTTTAAGATGGTGATACACCACTCTATGCCCCCCCTTTTAACCTTTTTTTTCAAAGCGATACACATTATACTAAATTTTTTCCTTTAATAGTCTTGTAATCACAACTCCAATATTTGATGAAACACTTCCAATTTAGTGGTAACACGATTTTTTTCAATTATCGAATTGTATTGTATTAAGATGGAAATATATTCACCACTTGCAACAGCTGTTTGTTGTTTGATATGTGATCTCTAATTCAATGAACAAATTTCTTGGTTCATAGTCATAAAGACTGACTTTCTTGTTTTAGTTTCATCAGTGTATTTCCTACTAATTTGGCTTAAATAAAATTTATAACTGTTAACGAATAATGAATCCCAACATGAATATGCACGGCATGCAACAGATGAACATTGCCGCTGTTGGTGGTCCAAATCCAATGATGCAGCCAGGGGTTTCGCCGGTTTCTATGATGCAAGCTTCCCCGCAACAACAAATGCAAGGTCAAATGCAATCCCAAGTATCGAATGCTGCACAGCAACAGCAACAGCAGCAGCAGCAACAGCAGCAGCAGCAGCAACAACAGCAACAGCAGGCTGAAAAAATGGACAACATCCTAAAAGTCAAGAGTCTACTGTCGCCTTTGCGCGAGTCACTTTTTCTTACACTACGCACAGGAGCATTCGCATTGCAAGAACATAATTTAGCGGATAATCTTAAACGCGACACAGCGTCACATGCAGCGCGATTTGAAAAGCATTTGGAAGACTTTTATGCATATTGTGATCAAATTGAATTACATCTTAAAACAGCTATCCAATGTATGCAACAGTTATCATCTGCACAACATTATTTACCGAGTGCAGTGACAGCAGCTCGCATGGAACCCTATATGCAAGAAAATCCCGGTGGACCTATGACGTATTCTACATATCTTAACATTGTGCGCGTACATGTGCAGTCAGCGAAAGACATCCATGATACCTTAATTAGTGCAGCACAAAATATATCCCAAGCTGATTGATGAATGCTTTAGATCGATAAGCTTTAATGTCAAAAACATACTGATAATGCTTGTTAGATCATTGTGAGGACAAAGGATAAATTTCAAAGTTAAAATTTGTTTAAGAGGCGCAAATAAAATAGTGCTTATAAATATAAACATACGTATGTAGCTCGTTTATGGTATTATATATATTTTATAACGCAAAAACAACATGTTCAACATGTTCAAATTCGGTTTTACATCCATCAAAGTTTTGAAAGCTTTACCTCAAAATACGGCGTAATCCAACTCCTGATTATTTTGATTAGGATCTGAAGCCTATTCATATAAGTACACAATTCTAGACAAAGTTGGACAGTTTTGTGAAATTACTTTTGATTAACCAAACCAACTCAATTTTAGCTACTAATAATGGATATGTAGGTATATATAAGACTTATTTATTGTATTTACTATGGTAATGACTACTTTGGTTGTTTCTGTGTTGTTCCAGCAGCATAAAACACTTTCTGTAGAAGGTAGCAACTCGAATTAAGAGATGCTTCAAAGTTTTTCAACTTCTAATGATCTGGAAAAACCCCGAAGTTCATTAGGCACGGTTGCGATTATATTATATATACTTATGTATGGTTGCTACTGTATAAAAAAAAACTAGTGAAAACTTCTCGTCCGCCACTATCTTTCTATATAGCACACTTGAAAGCTAAGTGATACGGTTCACTAGACTGGGATAGTTTCCTTTAATCGAAAAAAACCGAGTCATTCCGGTAACGTAAAACCGGCTGCCCTATCTAATGAACCGTTTCTCACTACGTGATTTACTAATTGATTTAAACGAGGATTATTTTATTTTATTTATTTATTTATCTTTTACTATATTTGCATGTACATAAGTAGTACATTAAGTACATACATATGAATATTTTGATGTATGTTCGAGTTCGCGCAGTGCAAATTTAAAATATGGGTGCATACAGCAAATTAGAGAGTATTGCAAACAGTTTTACTCATTAATATAATCATATATACAACCTTATATTTTGATATAACGCCGGTTGATTTTCTATTATCGCTCTTTATACATTAATATGTATGAACATGTGTGTAATAAAAACTCGTTGATCGCTCTCGGAGAGATTATTAAATACAAATGCATGTATGCTTAGGGTTTGGGGCTTGCCGTAACTGAAATATGGAGGATAGTGTTTATGGAAGTTCAGTCTCTTCAGTGTACTCATTTAGTAAAGATCAACGGACAAGCGGTACAGTTAGTTGATGTTTATTTTCCATTAAGACATTCCCACAAGAGTAAGTATTCAAGTGTATAATTTGCAAAAGTTGTCCATTATTTTTAGTAATTTATATTGGTGTAATCACTGGGTGCTTGATTTAGGTAACCTCAGGCGAAAAGCAATGTAGGCAGGTGTTTGAAATGTAAAAATGTAAGAAAATTACGTTGTGTCAATTTTAAAGGAGGGCTAATTTTCCCATCTATTTAATAGATATACTCGTACGTGTACATATCCACATGCATATGTATATGTACGTAAGTGTGAGTTATCTGCGATTACGAGATATCCATAAAAGTACCATATACATACATAAACCCTTCAGAGGGGAATTAATAGCTGTAGAGTATGCCATTACATCTTTTAACTAATAAATCTTTAAATCTATACTGTTATTTTATTATGTTTTTAAACACTGCATGAATCGCATAAACTCACGCTCTTATATGAAGTGGGTGAGGGTGAAGGTATATTTTGATAGAGTCGTTTGAACACATGTATGAGATTGTTGGTACTTGTATGTTTGCCTTTTTATTATGAACGTAATTCACCTACATTTACATGTAATATGTATATGTATGTATAGTATATGTGTAAGTGCATGTATAAGTAAATATAAATGCACACTTAGATGTATGTATGTATGTACATCTGTTTTCCCAGTTAATTGAGCATTCTGATGTGTACTTAGTAATTTGGATACCTTTGTTTTTGAAAACAACTCGGAAATATGGTTTTCGTAAATATGTCGATGGTTTTGTAAAATAATAATTCATTACATAAAACTGTTTGTTTCCTACCCCTATATAACTCCGGTTAGTTTCAAGTAGCAAAGTCCAAAAACTCCTAAAAATGAAACATCTCCTTTTCGAGGATGAAAAAACTGGGTTCACTGTGTTTATGTTACTGTGGATATTAAGCCAGACAACATAATTTGAGTTTAGATTTACTAAAAATATTAAAAACAATGATTTATTATTAAAACACAATTGTAAAAGTCAGTTTTTCCCGTGCTTAGGAGCTTTTAGTGGAGTCCACTTCATTGTAAAGGGACTTGTAAAGGTACACTATAATAAGTCTTACGTCTTTAGCTGTCTTTTAGCTAATGTTAAATTAGCTATTGAATAAAAATAAAATTGTCTACAGATTTTTATAAAAATAATAATAACAGTAATTAAAATCCATCATTTAATTATACTTTTCCTAGAAATTACAATATGTCGAAACTAGTTTTGTACTATGCAACATTAAGCCCTCCATCGCGTGCCGTTTTACTGACAGCAAAATTGCTTAACCTTGAATTGGAATTACGGTATGATTTCTGCTTTCAACAAATAAAAAATAAATATTTCTAACGATTTTAATTTCCAGCTCAATTAGCCTATTGAAAGGCGAGCATCTAACAGAGGAGTTTATTAAGATAAATCCACAACATACCATTCCTACACTGATTGATGATGGAAATGTCATATACGATTCGCATGCCATTTGTGGTTACTTAGTTGACAAGTATGGGAACGACGACAAACTCTATCCAAAAGATTTGGTGAAACGTGCGCAAGTGAATGCACGCCTACATTTCGATTCCGGGCATCTATTTGCACGTTTACGTTTTCTTTATGAACCGATCCTATACTCCGGTTCAACCGATTGCTCTATGGATAAAATCGCTTATATACAAAAAACATACGAAATAATGGAGGAAATGTTGAAAGAGCACCCATACGTGTGTGGTGATGAATTGACAATTGCTGATTTGTGTTGTGTAGCAACAATAACTTCTGTTGATGAGGTGGCGCCAATTGATGAGTTTAAATTCGCCAAGTTACGAGCATGGATGAAACGCTTGTCTGAGCTTCCTGATTATCAGAAGATCAATCAAGATGGAGCTGATGAGTTAAAGAAGATCTTTAAAGATATTTTAGACGAAAATCGATCAAAACAAAATAAATAAGGTCCCTTTATGAATATTGACTAATAATGATAAATATATTTGCATGCATAAAGATTAATAAACACAAAAGTTTAGATGATTCGATTTAATACTATATAACTCGAAGTTAATTTTCGAGCTATTGATTTGGAATAAATGAGAGTTGAACGTTGTTTTTACAACAGCATGAATCATTATTTAAAACTGGTAAGTACAGTTTGGGGAATGCCATTGGATTTATTTGTTTCGTTATTATTTAGATTATATATAGTCATTTAAATAGATTGAATGTTACAGGACTATCGACGCACTACCTTGATCAGTTTTTTGTTTTTTTTTTCATAAATTTCATATTCCTAGTCCTTTGAATTATATAGAAAATATTCTTTAATCAATTTCGTCAAAGCTCTTTATTAGAATTTTTTATATTTATTTTATTTAAAAAGAAAGAAAAATAAAAAATAAACCATTAGTAATACAAGTGAATATTATATGATTGTATACAAAAAGTAAAGAGGAAAACGTTGAAAGTCTTTTATTTACTTAGTGCATTGTGCAATAAGATAGATTTCTTATCTGTTTGTTTTACGTGCTATACATAAATGATACCTGGAGATAAATTATTTATTGTTAGCGAAATATCGCTTAAAAGTATAAGATTAAATGTAGGAGCACAAATATAGTACATGTACACAAAAAAGCCCAATTCGTTTGCGATAGAATGTGATATTTAGTACACATCCAATTAATAGTACTGTATTTATATGTAAATAAAACTTACGTTCAAATACAAATTTTTGCTATAAACAATTAGCATTGCATAAACTACTACATATATATGTAATTACTATTTGTGTATAAATATGCATATAGGTTAATCTTTTTCACTACATCTAAGCCCGTTTAATTTACGAGCGAATATGATCGACTTAGGCCCCATCATCGGTAACAACAAACAAACCGTCAATATATTTAACATGCATTCCTTTTTAGTCTTCGGTGCCTGTGATATTTCTTCTTACATCACATATGTATGTATGTATGAAGATCGGTGTAACAAAAAACTTTTTAACAACACATCACGCTGTCACCTCCTACTTCCTCTCACCCCCGGTTTTTACTATATACCTAAAATGAGGTGCACTCTATATGAATAGATGCAAATTTTCGCATGCGCTGAAAGTTACTTTTTATCTAATCATTACGGCGAAGAAAGTTTTTTAGACGCTCCGGCAGCGGCAGCATCCCGATATTTTGTGGTTTAATGTTCAAGAGAATAGCATCTCGACAAGCATTTTGTAAAGAAACGACTGAATGTACAATGGAAAAAAGATTAATTAAAAAAAAATTCGGAACTAAATACATACACATAATGAATTTGTTGTAAATGTTAGATACTCACTTCCATAGAGTTGTATGATTCGAATTTGTTTTGTTGTGCCATAAACATCAATAACTACATGAAGTGGAGATTTGTCCATCGGTATTTCTTTTGTGCACGGCCCCTGGTCAACGCCATTAATAATGAAATGCATTTCTCCCTTATCTTTGTCGGCTTCAGTGGGTACATATACGACGCCTATGCGGGAACCCTTATCTGTTAGCAAAATACCGGAATTACAATCACCATTATCAACAGTAGGACGTAATAATCGCTTTGGAATCATGCCTCGTGGAGTGCGTACATAAAGGGAATCGCCAAGTATATTGCCTATTAATAATATTGAAATTGACGATTTACAGTTTTCTTTGATAAATTTAAAACTTACTACGAGCTGCAGTACTGCTACTTGGCTCATCGTCATTGACTGAACCAGATATATCCTGACGTAGTATTTCTGGTTTTGGTACGTTTTGAAACAATGGATTTGTTTCAATAACACCACCGACAGTACCGTTACGTGGTGTTAACGAATGTGACTCAAATTTCGAGATTGGATAAATCCAGCTGGTTCCCAAGTTAGCCAAGTCGGGCAATGCAAACTGTGGCAAACCCTCCGACATGGAGCCGATAACATCCGGCAGCAATTGTGTCAACCCAAGCCTGATGTGCCCCGACCATCCACGTTCATTTTTTTCAATTTCCACTAGGAAAATTTCACCAGGTTGGAGTGGTTTTTCGGAAAAAGTAACTGCATCAGCAAAGCTTGCCTTGCGGTAAGCGACTGTGTTGTCTTCACACAGAATTATGTTGGCGCCATGATAGGGATGGAATCGAGCCAACTGTCGCTTGTTGTTGGTATTACAAGGGTGCAATGTTTCATTGGTTACTGCATTGTTGGTTGCTAGAGAGGTTAAAGATACCGACACAGAAGGGACAGGACCGATTTCAAGCTGTGTAGCAGCTGGTGCAGGCTGATTTTGACCTGGTACTGTAATTTCGCTGCTCATGTTTAGTCGACTTGTTTATATTTTCTTGACTTCAGTTAGATGTACCGTATCAACGTATAATATACTTAGAAGCCTTTACTACACTTTTTTACATTTTCCACAAATCTACTCAATGAAAACAAATATGCACGAAAAACAGTGCCGAGATACTGTCAAAAAGTCCGATTATTAAATAAATGAAGTGCTTCTAATTTTTAAGGAGAATTTGTGTTGTAAGCACTGGAAAGAACAGTGAAACACCCCTAATTGAAACAAAAGCATGTAAGTATTTTCTACAATTAAAAAGAAAAAATGTGCACCTTAGATCCGAAGCATTTTACTCAAACTGTTAAAACTCATATAAGCAGTGTTTTCAGTGACTCATGATCTGAATACGGTTCCAACGTGTGATCCTAATAGAGATCTGGTACCATTTATGGTACGTTCTGTTCGTTTTGTTTTCCTTATTAGTTTTTTGGCAGCACAGCGTTTACTAATTGGTGGCACTGACTTCTAAATGTATACGAGTACATAAGAATGAAGTTGCATGTAGTAAATAAAAAAAAAAAAATATTTCAGAGATATATATAATGTTAAATAAGGTTTTTTGCACAAATTTTAGTGCTATGCCATTTGGCATAACTATTACGGAAAATTTATAATATTTCAATTTGTTAACTCTTAATTGTTAATTACAATAAAATCTAGTGGAAATAAGCAACTCAAAAGTCTAGCCGATTAAACTTATTATCCAGCAGCGAAATTCTTTCGAAGAGGCGCTGATCTCCGAAAACTACAAAAATACTGAAAATAGTAAACGAACAGGGAACCAGTGCATACTTTTAGTTTCACAATCACCTCGTAGTTTGTTTACATTGAAAATTAAAAGTGAAATAAGAAGAAGAGATGGGCTGGAGTTTAGAACAGTGCCGATCTTGGAATTTCTGGCAAACTATAATGTTTTTTTTAATGAAACTTGGTGGAGATGTTAGTGAGGTGTTAAGTAACACTCTTTATAACTTTAAATTAATCGGGAAATAATAATTTTTTAATTATTTACATTCAAAATGCCCTTGGGAACATCAGTATAATTTGCCACATTACACTCTATATTTTTTAACATTTCACTATAAATCACCAAATATACACTCACACGCGTGTTTGTACCGATTTTTATGCTAATATTCTAATTATATCTATTAAAATTAAATGCAAATTCATTTCCCTATGCAATCACATTCCAATTTTAAGCGCGAACAAGAAGAAGTTGGAATTACAACAGTATGGTGTTGCCGGATGCCTACAAATGAAAACAAAAATTAAGTACTTGAGTTTAGTGTTAATGATGGGAATGGGGGTTATTGTGCCTGCTTACTACATACACGCATATGACGTTTTAATTTTGGGTTCAATGGTTTTAATACGGAAAGGAGTTTTACGCAAAAATACTGTGCATTGCGTAGCCGGAGTTGGACTGATGAGGGTTATTTTTTTGAAGTGCGGCCGAAGGCCGCCCACGCGAAAAGGAGTTTAACGCAAAAATACTGTGGATTGCGTAGCCGGAGTTGGACTGATGAGGGTAATTTTTTGGAAGTGCGGCCGAAGGCCGCCCACGCGAAAAGGAGTTCTACGCAAAAATACTGTGGATTGCGTAGCCGGAGTTGGACTGATGAGGGTTATTTTTTTGAAGTGCGGCCGAAGGCCGCCCACGCGAAAAGGAGTTTAACGCAAAAATACTGTGGATTGCGTAGCCGGAGTTGGACTGATGAGGGTAATTTTTTTGAAGTGCGGCCGAAGGCCGCCCACGCGAAAAGGAGTTCTACGCAAAAATACTGTGGATTGCGTAGCCGGAGTTGGACTGATGAGGGTTATTTTTTTGAAGCGCGGCCGAAGGCCGCCCACGCGAAAAGGAGTTCTACGCAAAAATACTGTGGATTGCGTAGCCGGAGTTGGACTGATGAGGGTTATTTTTTTGAAGCGCGGCCGAAGGCCGCCCATGCGAAAAGGAGTTCTACGCAAAAATACTGTGGATTGCGTAGCCGGAGTTGGACTGATGAGGGTTATTTTTATGAAGCGCGGCCGAAGGCCGCCTACGCGATAAAGAGTTCCACGCAAAAATACTGTGTTAATTAATTTAATTTAATTTTAATTACCTTATTATTTTTTGTGATACGCTTAATATCATTGTTTTTAAGTTTAAATGAGTTGTATGTTTTTATTTTCAAATTCATTTCTCAAGTTTAAATTACAGCAAAAAATACTGCAGTTTTACAATGAACCTTCCACTGAACATCCCTGCGTGCGAACTTCGTTTTCATTTCAGGTGTATGGCAACACCAACTTTTCGCTAAATTATAGAACTTTAACATTAAATTACTTAAAAACTATAAGCCTCCGGCAGGTTCTGTTTTCAGTTTTAAGATGGGGATACACCCCTCTATCACCCCCTTTTTACCGTTTTTTCCAAAGCGATCGGCACTATACTAAATTCTAGCCAAGAGATGACCTTTTCCAGCGTTACTAAATTTTCTAATTTATATAAATTGTAAACAGTCGATTTTCCTACTGGCAAAGTGCTCCTGCCCCAAAATTTTCGAGCAGAATCCATCAACTTCGCTTCAAAATGAAATGCCAGTTTGGTACCAAGGCGAATTTATTACAGGTGACAGCAAACACATATAAGTAAAACCCTACATGTATTTGTTGTTGCGTTTGGTCCAACCATCACGTCAAAATCAGCAAGCAAATGTAAACATACGAATGTAAACATACCAATACATACAAACAAAGCATATCATTTTGACGTAAGCCATACCTACGGTTAAAAATTCAGCTGGGTGAATGCTGTCACCTTAATAAATCCACCTTGGTTTGGTACCTTAATTTGTTGTTGTTGTTGTTGTTGTTGTTGTAGTAGCATAAACATTCCCCATACTTACATACGGTGAATGCTGCTGGAGTGACAGTCCTTGGCCGGATATAAATCCGGGTCGTTTCGGTAACGTAGAACCGACTGTCGTGGAAACGTGTACCTTAATTTCGCATGCTTTGCTAGAGTTTTCGTTCGCGAGCCCCAAGACTCGAGAGTTTTTGATGTTTATTCGCAAACAAAACTTTCGTTTATTCTTAGAATACTAAATGAACTCATTTGTCGCATCACCAAGAACGAGAGAAAATTAGTGCTTACAGACCTAGAACATTTTCGAAGTTAGTGCCCATTTACACGAGGAGACAACTGGAAGGGAAACATTTTGTTCGATGGTGAAGGACGGCCGCGGAAGAGAGAAGGGAATTTGTCTCCTGTACTGGCGACACGCTTTGCTCTTCTTATTCGTATTTCCAATCTTAAAGCAATTTTTGACAGTTGCTTCATTTGTTTTCTTCTTTTGTGGGAGAAGGTTCTGAGTTATGTGTTGGTTTTCAAGCAAACGGAAGATAACAAAGATGACAAACATCCGAACACTGCTTGGGAAATGCACGATTATTTTTGCTAGTAAAGTAGGTATAATTTAAAATATATTATGGGGCATGTTTATGTTGAATTCTAATTTTCCCCGCATTTCTAGATACTCAAGTTAATTTTAAGTTAATTATTTATGTATGAAGTATTTTTAATTTAATTTTTTTTGTGCAAGTACAACAATTTATAAATATATTTAAATAAAAAAACAACAAATTATTTATTATTTAACCAGTTTGCATTTTTCATTCATATATTTAAGAAATTGTTGACGAACGTTTTCCGCTTTACATGTAAGCGCGTGCGAGAATACATCCGAACCAGACGATGCTAAAGCATTAAATGTCAAAATGTTGCCGAAAACAATTTTGCCCGTGTGGCCGCGAATGAGACATGAAAAGAGAATTTCCAGTGTCTCCGTTCCAGATGTATCCTCGTGTAAATGGGCACTTACCGAACTCGGTCCGGAGATTCCCATTCATTCACTTCTCAATTTATTTACTCCACTGTATTTTGTGGGCATCAGCTGTTCAGCGGTTTTTTGAGGTTTGGCAGCAACGCTGTGTTCATGTAACCAAAAAGTTGAATTACTGTGTCTTTTTATACTGGCATAATAAATACTTGGTGGATACGTTATCTATGGTGGATACAGTAAATAGGTAAAATCTTGGTTGGATTCCATTTCGAGCGGTTCTTCCTCAGCTATTCGATAAAGTATAGGAGTGTAGATAAAATTTCATTCATCAATCGTTGTTTTTCAAATCTTACAAGTATTAAAATTTTATTTGGATTTTCAGATAATTAAAATGCGTGTGCCCTCTGCCATATTTGCCTATAAAAATCGTGATGCTCGTGCACCGCAGCAAGAACATGCAGTGCCGTTCCAAGAAATATTACCTCTTCGTTTAAAAAATAGAGTAAGCGGTAAAGCAGATTCTACGTCCGATGTGGCTTGCTTGCAGGAAATGGGAGTACTCTTTGCGTGTCTCAAAGATAATGAATTTGTAGAAAAGTATTGCAATAAGGAAATACAGCAATTCCAAAAATGTTATAAATTTTTTGTGGACTCAAAATTCGAAGCAAAGAAAACTGTGAACCAGGGTATAATAACACCAGGCAAAAACCTCAACTATAAACAGCTCAACAAGTACATGCGACGCTTTCCAAATCCACAGTAGTCTTTGCCACATGTCCATATCAATAATGAACAATAAATTAATTCAACAAGTAATTAAAAAACATTTCGCTTAATTGTATACTGAACATGTGAACATACTTATACAGTTTTATATTTATAAAAGTTTTCTTATTTATTCTAAGCGCTTACTAAAGTCTTCAAAGAGCTTACTTCAAATTTTTTAACATTAGAAAACAACGTTCGCTTCATTAGAAAACGACGTCCGCTTCTCCAAGTCCCCCGGAAGATGAAGGTGATGATTGACCTAGAACGTTTACAAATCCAGGACTTCGTCCAACTATACCAACTCTTTGTCTCAACTCATACAATTCCCTCATTAGTGATTGCTTTTCACGCTCCAGCAATGCTATCCGGTCGCTTTTTAAGTTTACCTCATTCGTAAGATTATGATTTTGTTGACGCAGGCGGTCTACTGGTTGAAGCAACCCACCACTATTGTTGCCGCTAACATTGCGCTGACTTAGTGCTTTACCGGGCGTTCTTATTGCAAGATTAAAATGTAAAGGGAATCCTCCACGCTCCCAGCAATCGGCAAGAGCAGCTAAATTTCGATTTACTTCATATACGCGGGCGCGTTGGAATTCTAGCCGTTCCTGTCGTACCTCCGACCATTGTTCCTACGATCAGATATAATTTAGACTCATTATTAAGACAGATGCTCGTATATACATGCTATTACTCACTACGTGACCCATCCGTCCCAAATATTTAATCTTCTCCTGAACGTTAGCCATTTGCTGTAAGTACCACTCACGTGCTTTCTCTACTGCATCTAAGCCCGTCAACAGTACTTCACGCTCCTCTTCGAATTGTTTGAGACGTTTGAGCATATTGTAGTCAATACCATTCTGCAGTGTGTGCCGTCGCGGCTCTCGTCGTTTTGAGCTGCCTTTTTTCGGGTGCAGTGTGCCCACTGTTCCTGTGACGCTATCAGTGGCTGATGATGATCCACCATCTGCACAACCACGATATGGAAAGTGATTATACAAATATGCCGAGTTTCGTTTCTCTTTTGCGCCCATTTCGTTTAGTAATATGCCCATTTGCCAATTCTGCAATGCATGCCGAATCTCTGCCTTGTCCAAAGGCGTAGTTGGAGTAGTCGCGGCGCCGAGTTGATTAGCAGCTGAGGCGCGCGGAGGTTTCGGTGGTGGCGCTGGTGAATTGTATATGCCAACATCAGCACCATTCATTTCTACTTCCAGCTCCGAGTCTGGGCTTAACTGCGGCAAACTGAGGGCACGGTGAGCAGATACAATTTTATGTGGACGTACAGTGGCAGTTGTGGTGTTGCTAACTCCCCAAGTTGGGTTACCATGTACAGTGCTGTCGATGTCTAAAAGTGGTGCAGAGGGTGGTCGAGGAGGTTTTACTGGCGAGACGCCGGTATGAACAGCGACACTGTTTGCACCTGCAGTTGCACTGCCGACAGAAGCGTTTTGATTACGTAACAGACACAATTTCAAGCCGGCACAGAAACGGTCAAACGAAAGGAGACCACTTGAGGGCGTCACTTTTCGAAGTGAGTCAATGACGCCATGTGGCAATCCTTTGCAGCCATCATCTTGCCATCCTTTTTCAATGTCCAAAAACCGTACGAAGCCGGTGTGCTGGTCGTCCAATATGTCGAAAAGTGTTTTCATTGAAGCGACAAACTGTTTGGGCAATGCGTCCATTGGACTACCAAAGGAAGAGCCGCAAACGTTGATGTTTGTTATATTTGAATTGAGTGTTTTATTACTTGGTACGTTCATTATATTTGGTCCATTTTGTCGTAACTTAATAGGTACAAAACCAAATCTGCAATTAAGGAATCATGTGGTAGTTAATATTATACATTTTGAAAATTTGAATTAAAATTAAATGAGATCTGGACTTATGCTGCCTGTGAGAGAAGAAATAATTCGAAACTCAGTAAAACGAGCTAAGCGACTATTTACTACTATGGACTAACTAGTCATAAAATTTAGTAGTATTATAGTATTTTGGAGCTTCTCGGCATAAAAATTGCACGACTGACAGTTTTTGGTTTGCTTAGAATTCTAATTCTCAGAGCGCGGTAATGTTAATACTATAAAGAAATAAAACCAGACAAAACCGATCACTAATCAGGAAATGTGAAGCTAAAATTTTACCGAAATATGAATTAGTAGTTAGTGCTACTACGCTCGAATAAATCTATTTGAAATAACGTCTCTCCATCACATTCCCATGGTAGACGGTTCTACGTACCGGAACGACCCGGAATTATATTAGAGAATAAAATACTGTTCATTTATTTCAACCGATTCGAAACGTGTTTCATATTCATTACATTTCGATTTTGGAGTTATTGTTAGGCTGCCAAGATGGCTGCAAAAACCTGAATATCCATGTACCATAGTAAAAGTCCCATTTAATGTCACAATCTGCAGATGACTGATAAGGGCGTGGTTCGATAAAACCGGCAGTGGATTGTATTTAAATGCTCCAGTACGTTTCTCTGATTCTTCATTAAAGCTGTACATTTGCATAGGAGGTCTCGTGTTTTCATCCCTGCAATATCTGGAGTAATCACTGTAATCTAAACATTTTTGGGGAATGCTGCAGAAGTAATAGCCCTTCGTCGGATGTAAACTCGCTTCGGACCGTTAAAGAACGGCAAGGAGCCTCTGGAATCACCCGGTTTTATATACGGCCATATTTATGGACATTTTTATGTTGTTACAACGACGACAACAACAACAACGCACCTCACAGCATCAAACTAATATATACAATTTTCTCGTAGGAAGATATTCAGGCTTTAAAACTTTGGTAATTCTGCAGACGATTATTGAAAATTGGTAGATTTTCTTGTTTATTGCCCATCGGGGGTGAAATCCATTTCTCGCTTGAGTTCATCAATGTATTCTCTCAATGATAGTATACGCTATTCAAAAGAGTTCCGCTTTGGTCATCCAGTATCGATTTGGTTATGAAAGGCACCACAACTGAAATATCAGTTCGACTGTCCAATTTTTTAAGTTTTGATCGAAGAAATTTTAATGAGTTGTTGAGATAACCACCTAAATGTGTCCAGTATTTCCGCTGCCATTCACATAATGTGTTAAATCCACAGTAGACCAGATATCCAATAAATCAAATTCTGTAAAATTCCGAGCGAAGAGGGTCGACACCGGTCAGTTTCAAAGCCGCTTTTGATGACCCAAAAATAAATGGTCCTAGGCTTCTTTACCTGAATTGGATATGCGGTAAAACTTATACGACTATGAAAATTGAAGTTGAGCGATGCGACCTCTTCTAAACAATGTTTGAAATGGAGCGATTCTCTAACGTCATTTTAAAGAAGATAATTTGGGTTACTCAAGTAGATCTCACACTGTTAAGTCATGTAGGAATGGAAGGGTGTCGCAGAGGACGTTCAAACCTCTTAACTGCGTTTCTTTAACTAATTAAGGTTCTCTCAATTATTACATCAGATGAAATCGAAGAGATTCTAACCTAGTAATATCGTTATCTCTGCTAGGTTAGTAAAGATGCGTTATTTTGAGGTCGTGTTTGAGTCGCTAGGCATCGATATAGGAAATCTTGAGAACTTTTGCAGTGATAACTTATGAGTGGTTGTTGTTGTAACAGCATAAACATTTCCATAACTTTTTGAGAATGCTGCTGAAATAACAGTACTTGACCGGATTTAAATCCGGGTCATTCTGGCAAAGTACACCCGACCGGCGACTCTTGGAGTGTACCAGAGAAATATTAATTTTTAATTGTTTTCATTTAATTTTTTTTTTAACTGGACCATTTGCGGGGGCTCACTGGAAGCAGTATCTTATTTCACATTTTAGACGCAACTTTTATAGATAATGGTTTTTATTAAACAATCACATATTCCAAAAAGATGCAAATTGTTCAAAGTGTAATTTAAGAGCGAGTGTCAAATTAGATGCATCTGGCTATAGTATTCGCGGCCACTTAAACAATATCTGAGAAAAGTCAAAACGAGATTTGTGTTTTGAAATGAAAATAAAACGAAAGACCAAAGAAACGAACTTGCCTTGTCAAACCGCTTTTTTCGGTCACCAATTAAAAGCTATGTAACAAGTTGCGCGCTCATTACAACATAAATAATATTACCCGAATCCACGTGCATGCTTTTACAGGAATTTCATTTAAATCTCTAATTGATTACATTTAAAAAGTATTCTTTGTGGTTAGTTTTGCATTTACACGTAAATTCCTGAGCTCGACAATATTTGCGGAATGCAATCCGTATGCGGCGAACAGCTAAAACTCACTATACACATGAACCGCCCAAACTTGTTAATGTTGATGTTTGCGCAGCCGCTAATGCTGCTGCTGCTGTTGCCATAAACAACCGACTCAGAGCATCGACTGATGGCGAGCAGTGTTTGGTGCTTTGCTATGTATTGTACTTGTTGCTAAACTGCTTTGCCCGTAAAGACTGGTTATGGTTTCGGTTCGTGCCATTGGTGCCCACAGCGACCGCTTAAAAGGTTCTTTAGCTTCCTAATCTATTTTTAAACAATTCTCTAGCTCGCCATGCAGAAGAAGTCAATAAAACAAATCACGACAAAAGCATGCAAAAAAAAAAAAAGAACGCAGACAGGAAAGGTAGACAACGGACTGACGACGGTGCGTCACCGCAACACTATTGGCACGCAACGAATGCGCGCGCGCCCAATGTAACAGCGCCGCTCTAAGCTGGCTGCATATGCTGGCTCACAGCATACGAGTAGTTTACATCTCGATGTGTGTGAGTGAGGGGTGCTTTGTTGGCTGCTGCATTCAATTGCGTATGACTATGTTTAGTTTGCGCTGCTGTTGTTGGTCGTTGTGGCTGCTGCAACTACCTGTAACCGCATTCGATTCTGGTTTTTGCTCTCTTCCTAGTTGCAATCGCTGTTATGGTCGCAGTTTGTTTCCTTTTTTTAGCATTTGCTATGCTTTTTTTTTGTTGTTTTGCGTGTTTCTGCTCTTCATTTATTTCCATCATAATTCGTGTATCGTGCATTCTGCTGCGCATGTTTATGTTCGTGGTTTTTGTCTCTTGCATATTTCGCGCTCAACTTGGCAGAAGCAACCTGGGAACCGTGTTGCGCAAAAATGCGATACTTACATGCAACTGAATGATAATCATCTCTCTGTAGCTTCCAGTTATTTGAAAATTATTAAATTAATCTACTTCACGGTTTCACGGCACAATAAGTTGAGTAAAATGCGATTACTTGTTGCTTTATTCGTAACAAGCATCAATTCATGTACAATTTTACACATACACTTATACGAGTATACATACAATAAAAACAATGCATGTTTATATGCAAATATGAGTAAATGTATTTGCTGAAATCATTAAATCTTTATTTTATAGACATCAGTTGCGTTTTATTTGCACTCATAGAAGGTGCATTCCAGGCGAAGCATTAAATTACCAACATAGGTATTATATTTTGAATTATCAGAAATAATATTCTATTGGTATTTAAACGATTTTATTAAAAAATCGGATCCATTGCGTGTTAAAATGAAGAATTTTTAATTCAATTTTAAATTATGAAATTTTTTCACTCAAGAAAAATTATATTTTTTTTATTTATATACAACCAATTCTGAATTATGCAGTAACTTGCCAGTAATTTAATTTTTGAGTGTTCGCTCTCGAAGAGAAAAGAAAGGATATGAACGCAAAACCAGTAGGAATTTGCACGTTTTACGAACAGCTGATTAAATTGTGGGCGGGAAAAATCACAAAAATTAAAAAAAAATCCGTTGAGCTACCTCGTATTAAATTAAAAGCAAAAAAAAAAAAAATTAAAGCAAATAAAAAAAAGCAAATAAAATTCAACATACCGATCACATGAATTGGCATCACACGATTTTAGTTTGTCCACAATAATTTTCCATTTCATCATCGCTGTCAGATGAAGAACATTCCATTATCAAGGGTCTTTCAAAAGGCGCACTTAGAAGTTGTTTTAAAATAAAACATGTACAAATTAAAATTCCGTCAGCTTTAACTTTTTTTATTCAAAATGCAGTTCTTAACAATTATATGTGAAAAAAGATATCATTTAAATACCCACCATGAGCACGTGTACAGGCTGTCATAAGAGAATTAAAATTTTTAAGGACTCGCTCACACAATATCGCATTGAGTTCAAAAATCTCGATCCGAAGTTTTACTTCAGGTCTGGAATAATTTTTGGCTTATTTACATAGAGTTTACTTTTCAAAAAATTTCAGTCTGGTCTGCCACTCTTTTTCTATCTTCGACAGAACCAGTTTCTTGAAATTTGTTCACCAACCTTTGAATTTTCGACTCATTAGGATGATTATTTCAACAAAAAGTCTTAAAGATCGACCATTTTCCTAAAAAGTTTTAATAATTTTAACGCGTTGTATTTTATGTCAAAGATGGCATAAAAGAAACTACTGTCTAGAAATTATTTGCTACTGAATAATGTATTAGACAACAGGGCAAGAAAACTTTCATCGTAGAGGCGGATTTTAGCATTCAATATGACAGCGATGAATTGCTACAAAAACAACAGCTAATTAATTAAGCTGGTTAATTTTTCAATATGCATAATGTGCGTAATTATTTTAATTATAAAAATTAAATTTACTTTTTATTGACAATTTCTACTAGGTATTTTTTTTTAATTCGTTTGCACATTATAGGCTTGTACTTGCCCTAACCGCTATTAATATGTACCTCTACGATTTCTTCTCATACGAGGTGTGTTCAAAAAATAAGGTGAATTTACAAATTTCGCGGGCTTCGTACATTCAGCTTTTGATTATTATTATTTTTGTATGTTCGTAGCAAAATACATAGCATATTTACTTTGTTTGTGAGAGGCATAAATAAGACAAGTGTTTTGCGTGTTTGGCGATTTTCTGCTATCGAAAAAAAATCCATTGGTGTAAAAAATGTAATTGAGTGCTCCAAAACACTTGAAATGTTGACAGTGGCATACGGTGAGAGTACTCTGAGTCAAAAAAATGCTTACAAGTGGTGCAAGCTTTTCAGAGAAGGTCGAGAAGATGTGAATGACGACGCTCGCTCCGTACGCCCCAGCACATCAACAACCGATGAAAATCTTGAGAAAGTGAAGAAAATTGTTATGGAGAACCGTCGAATACAAATTAGAGAAGTTGCTGAGGATGTCGGAATTTTGGTTGGCTCATGTTATGTGACAGCGAAGTTCGTTCCAAATTGCTGAATTTTGACCAAAAACAATGTCACATGAGCATCGCTCAGGAATTGTTGAATGACGTCAACGATGAACCAGATTTGCTTAGAAGGGTCATACATGGTGAGGAAGCATGAGTAAATGATTATGACATCGAACCCAAAGCCCAACCGTCCCAATGGAAAAATGGAAAAGTCCAGGAGAGCCAAGACCAAAAAAAGCACGCCAAGTTCGATCAAATGTTACGGTTTTGCTCAGTGTTTCTTCGATTAAGTGAAGTTATGCGCCGTTTGCATGAAGCAATACGAAAAAACGCCGGAATTGTGGAAAAAAAATGTATGGCTTTGCATCATGATAATGCACCTGCTCACTCATCTTTGCTTGTGAGAGATTATTTGGCCAAAAACAATACCATTATCATGCCTCAAAATAGTGCATATCATACCAAAAAGTGCATATCAGAACTGCTTAGAGGGCTGCAAAGAATGCTGGCACAAGTGTATTGTATCTGAGGGGGACTTTGAAACTAGAAATTGATGAATAAATAAATATTTTTTGAGAAAAATGAAAATTCAATGGGCTCTGAGCCTGAGTGTGATCCACACTAGACAACAGCCTCAACGTAATCAACCTATCCTAAGCGCTCCATTGGTCCTACAAATTTAATATTTTTCACATGCGTAAGAAATATTGGGTTAAAATATTCCACAAAAATATGTGCCATTAATTTTCTTGTAAAGTCTTAAGAACAATGTTAGTGGTAAATGTAGTTTGGTAAGAGTTCTTTCAAATAATTGAGATCAACTTGACACGAAATTGGAAAAACTCCAACACACTTCAAAAAATGTGTGATGTTTGACGAATATTCTGCAGCTCTTATTATTTATTTATTTTTTTGACTGCTGCACAGTGATGTATTTTAGTATCTATATTATACATAAATGTTTATATTAAAACAAAACTTGAAATGTTTCATTCCAGGGGCGTATCATTGAGTATAGCCTGGACCAGAGAAAATGCATGTTGTTCAGGGATATAAAACGAAAAAACTGTTGACTCAAGTTGTGTTATGCTAACTAGTAATACTCAGGGGGCGGATACACAGGTAACATCTAGTTTTTTTAAACACAATTATATGCAATTTCATAAAGCCTTCAATAAAAAATTTAACCGTTTTTTATACATAATTCATTATTGTATTTTTGTATAATATATGTGTACGTCTATGATTAATAAGTAAGTAGTTGAGGATACATTTATTTCATAGGTTATTTAACCAGTAAATTACATATGAGGAATACAGAATATACGCTGAAGTAAAAAGTTCTCAAGGCTTTTTTGCTTTATTTCGACGATGAAACTGATATATAATATTAATATTTGGGGAAAAGAAATCCATTGTTTTCTCGGTAGATGGCTGCAGTGGTCGATATATCGTAAAGTATCGATCAAACAATTTAGAGTTTATGCTCATTGTCAAGGTGACATTTTACACTAAGTTTTTGTTTGCTCCATTCAGTTGTGAATTACAGGGTGTTAACAATGGATGTCAAGAAAAAGGAAATTCGGTACATTTTACAGTTTTCCTTTGATAAAGGCGAAAATGCAATCGATTCCATTCAGGCATTTTTGATGTTAAAAAAAATGTCGACAAAATCACTAGCATGAATTTGACCAGTATGTTAGTAGTCGTAGCTTCGCCCAGGAGCTATAGATCGATCAGAAAATGGTTTCAAATTATTTATATCAATCACCAAACCACTGTAGCTCAAGGACTTATTGACCAATTTTGAAAATTTGTTTCTTTCTTATTTATTTCTAATAATTTTTCTATGAAAATATAGCGCATTTTTGTACAAAAGTCATATAAATGCAAAATTCGCTTCAAAATTCGTGCAAATTAAAAAAAAAAAAATCAAGAAACTTTTACCAAAATTTCATACTTTTAATGAGAATTAAAAAAAAAATGTGTCTTACAGTTAGTAAATATTTGGTATGTAGTTTTTAGAAAACTTAATTTTGGTATAATAAAGTGTAAGTTTGAAGGAGCTGATCTTTGACATTTTTTTTGCTGACGGTGTTGGATGTTTTCTTGTATAAAGTTTTCGAGCATTCGTTATTTATTTGCTATAAAAAATTACTAAAACTAAATAAGAAACAAGTTATAGTTATTCAGCGCACTGAAGTTATAATTATTTTTACACAAATGATTCCAAACGATTTCCTGACTAATGTTCACTTTTGGTCAATAGGATAGGTGTCCATAAGTCGGTTCGACTCGAAAATCTCGATTTTATATATTACAATAACATATTTGAAGATTGGTCTACCAGAACGGAATTGTTGGATACGGCACTATGCTGTTGTATTCGATACTATTTTGGTACCATAAGAGGCGCACGTTTTGAAATTGGCTACTCCGTCTTTCATCTTGATCGTAGTAGCGCTGAAGAGTGTATCGAATGTTGTCTTTTTTGTCACTGTAACACACAATTAGCTGTATCAAGCACGAAACTATCAAAGAGCTTTTTCTGAAGCGTAATATCAAATTGAGATCGCCATATAGCACAAATATGAACCGATGCAATTTATTGTATAGAGTACAACCGGAGATGTGGCTCACTAAAGGGGGTAGTATGGTTAATTCGGTGTAAAACAAGCATATTTTTCGAAATTTTTTTTGTCGACACAGTTGATTTATTCAAAATTTTAAAATTACTTCATTATAAAGTCATATTTAAAGAATATTGTGTGAAATTTTTTATTAATTTTTATGAAGAAATGAGTTGGTGGCAGCGAATCTTCGCGGACGTCTCATAAAAAAGTTTTATTGCGGTGTCCCTCAGAACTCATTACTGGATCAACTAAAATCAAAAAACCAAATTGATTTCATCAGCTAATAAAGTTTCGCAGGTAACAACGTCGAATTTTTTTTTTTTTTTAATTTTTTAAAGCGCTTTGAAGTCAAAACACCGATTTTTCATAAAAAAAACTTGAAAACTTTGTTGTTTTAAAATATGACAAAATTAAAAAAAAAAAAAACTCGACGTCATTACCTCGTGAATAAAGTAAAGAAACAAAAAAACCAAATTTGAAAAGAATCGGTGCAGTAGATATGAATCTACAGTGGACACCGACCGTAAAAAAGGCAAGTGTGAGAAAAACGCGTTTAAAGATTTCGGCAGCGTGAAATCCGGTTGGAGAGGTAGATACTTAATCCTTTGTGTCTTTGTCAATTTTACTCCAATGCACTTCAAACTTTCACACAATAATCTTAAGATGTTATAGAATAATTTAAAAAAAAAAAAAAAAAAAAAAAAAAAAATGAAAAAAAAAAAAAATACCATACTACCCCCTAAAGACTTCTAGCCGAAACATACAGAACTTTTTACTTCGCCTAATATTTGAGAAACGCACTACATGTGATACATGTGTACTTACATCGTAAATAATAAAAATTGATAAAATTAAATGCATATCCAGTGGAGTAGCACATTTCTCCAGCACTAGCTTATACGAGTACAGATTTATATAAGAGCTTAAATTAACTTGTTAGTAGCTGCGAAGTTAGAACTCTGAAAACTCCTTATTTCTAAAAATAAATTTAAATTTTCAGTACCAGCACTTTTTTAGATGGAATTTTAGAATGGAAACTTCACTTAACGCTTTCGCTTTTAATAGATTAAACTAATTGGTAAATGCAGAGCATTATCTTATATGTACGTGTATATGTAAATATACGTATTTATGTATAATTGCAAGATTAACAGGCAGGAAAGTTGACATAAGTATAGTTTGAGATTTCTTTTTTGTGATTTCTCTCCTCTTCAAAATACGAGTAAAGCTCCCAAAGTGATCTCTTACTCGTATGTTTGTCGGAATGGATGAATGACCTTTACTCGCTGATTTACAAATCCGCCACAGACTTTCTTCGCACATACTTGGCAAAGTAGTCCGGACGCCAGCATTTGCATGAACCTGGAATCAAAAACCAATCATAGTAGAGACGCACTTGGAAGCAACCGATCTCATCGTGCCCATCACAGTGCTGATTAAACTCAGGTGCATTAGCGCCATTATTATGGTTTGTGGCATCAGAGGCTGTGGCTACGCCAGCACGTTTCTGCAGATATTGCTGATATGCCTGGAAGTCTTGTACGGATGGTGTTTGCGTGGTTGTGGACGTAGTCGGCACGGCTTCCTCTGCATTTGGGTAGAAAATTTCAGCGACCAACAGACTAACCCAACGCGGTGAGGACAAACATCCGCCATCTAAGTAATGACAACGCGCTTGTATGCAACGGGTCACTTCGACGGTCTGTGTGAAATAACCTTCGTACGGTATTTGCACCACATATCGCCAGAAGCCCTGATAATTTTTCGCAAACACAGGTGTGGCGTATTCAACTTTGGCGGGACACGGCGTGGGTGGACCCTCATAACGTATAGGTCCGATTTCTTCGCGCCGTTCTGCGGTAGCTTGCGGTGTGGTCGAAGTATCGCCCTGTATGGCGCGATATAAAGTGCAGAAACTGTAACAAAAATTTGAAAATATAGTGATGATTCAAAACACAAACCAGAAATAAGAATAACTTACACTCCACCACCATCGCAGAACTTGCGTGGTTTTCGCTCCTCGGCCGCACGGCTATTTGCGCGCTGTTCTTCATCTAAAGCCGGATCGAAATAGCTAAATTCATGGCCCTCATTTCGTGGCTGGCTATGTGGCTGTGGTGGCGTGGACCGTTTTGCACGTGCATTGTAGTGACGATCGATATTGTTGTTCTCCACCTGCTCGACTGGTTCGTCGCGGATAATTTGGGTCACCTTGGGTAATGTGTCATCGGCTTTAAGCACTGGCAGGGTTTTGGATAAAAACTTCAGCGTTTGATTCCGTATTAGTTCACTGTGGGGAAAAACGGATAAAGAGCGTATGTTTTCCAATTAGTCTCTTACTAGAAGCTGTTTGTATCATTAGTTTATAAGTATTTACAATGGATATGGCTCCCCAAGCACATTTTGTCTCATTGGATTTTGAGGAATTTGCCCCTTGTTGAGGTCCCCACAAATGTTGTTCACCGACACAGCAGCCTTCTTATTGCCACCTACATTTTTGCAATCGGCACTGACGTGCGTATAGGGGGGTGGACGCACTTTTGGTGGCACGGCATTTGGCGATTCTACGAAAGCATAATAACCCTCGGGCGGCTCCTCGCTATAATCATTTTGTGTCTGCGCTGAGGTGTCAACGGCAAGCAGCGTGAGACATAGAAATTTCTGCAGAGTAAATAAATATATATATTTTTTTTAATAAATTAATGCATTTATGTAAAATTGAAGTATGTATGTGATTGATGTTTGGAAAATTAAAAGTAATAAATAGCTGTAGTGAAACAAAATGGCTTAACTAAACTGAGGTTCTCGAGCTTAAGGGGTTAGGGGTAGTCAGAGGCCCGAAAAAATGATGATTTTCACGAATTTTTTTTTGCTATTTAATTAATTTATTTAACAAAAATAAAAACATAGCATAAAAACATCATTTTTTAACTTGACTTCACCAAAATTTCAAAAAAAAAAATTATTAATTGCAAAAGTTATCGCTGTTTGTGTGAAGCCCGTTTCTCCAGAAGTCCCTTGCGGTGAACATCACAAGTCCTTGCAGATTCATCTAAAACCAATCGGATGAGAAAAATTATTTTTATTGATAGATAATTTCGAGCCGGATCGAAGCTTTTTTTTTTTTTTCAAAATCAACAAAATGGCGGCCTCAGAAAATTTTTTCCAGATTTTAGAAAAAAAACCAACAGTAAATTGTTAAAAAAAAATCGAAATTTTTGAAAAATAAAAAAATCCTTCGATCAGGCGCAAGTTTTTTATGTTTTTCAAAAGCTGTATAAATTTTATTGAAATCTACGTAGCGGTTTTTAAGTTACAGTGTTCACCAGTTTGAAAAACATAGTTTTGAGAAAAACGCATTTAAAGTTTTGCTATCGGCTCCGAAGCGGCCGAGCGCCCTTTGTTAATTGTTGAATAACTTGAAAAGTATTTGTCGGATTCACTTCAAATTTTTACACAATATTTTTAAAACATTATACTTTAAGAAAATGCAAAACAAAAAATCGATTTTTTGAAAATTCTGACTACCCCTAACCCCTTAACCGCTTTACGAGCCTTGAGTTTCTATCGAGTGTGTTTTTGCTGAATATTTTTTTATATAGGCGAATAGAAAACTGCTACTCTGGGTTAGTCGGCAAGTGAGTAGTAAAGTCCTTTCTCGCCGAACAAAATTCATACTTTATAAGACCCCCATCTTGGAAGATGCCTATATCTAATGTGGTAGTCCTTGTGGTGTTCGAGAGAAGGTAGACATGTAGGTAGGTGGTATTGGCAGTCGATCTTTAAACCAACTCACTTAGACCGTTGCCGATCCATTGTGTTCGACAGAAAGATTCTGCGGAATATTTTTGGGCCTTTTGCAAAAGCAAATATTGGAAATAATGAAACATTGGCTGCATGAGATCTATCGTATTGTCCGCTCCATCTCTGAAAGTATTCGACGCAGTACCTGCTGATAGTGTTAGACAAAAGAGCAAGGCCTCGTTTGCGTATGAGAGATCACTTGGTAGAAACAACTGGCGTGCTGTGTTAAACTCAACAAAAATCGCTTAAGTGGTTATCGCGCCAATAAAGAAGCAGAATAAAAGGGCAGTGGGCTTGCAAGCGCATATATTAAGATGAATTAGGTGAGTACAGAGGAATACTAATGTGTTCCTCAGCCCTATCGCTGCGTGTTCTTAAATATGCAGATCTTTCGGAGAATTTCATTAGTATCGCTACCAAGTTCGCGCCCAAGCTGTACAGATTCGCAAATAAGTATTTCCACAGACATTTTAGGTGCATTGTTCGAGGAGTTGAACAAACTCTACCTCTATTTCTGGTCTACAACTCCTACAGAAATCGTTATGCGGGGCGCAAGTGTTGGCAAATGATACTCTGCAAGTATGAAGATCAATTTATATTTTGTAGCTGCACTAGTTTTCAGCTTAACTTGTGAAATAGAAAAGCCCGAAAAGACATGAAATCTTGGACTTGATTCCCCAACTCCTGCTTCCCACCGTTCCTTAGCAAGCACTCATCTATAAGTGCTTCATCATTTATTGCACCATCATTCATCATTTTACTAATAAGTCCAGGGATCCCTTACAAGATATTACAGAGACCTTCGATATTCCTGAATATATTTCATTTGGATCAGTAAACATAAATGCCTTAGCCGCAGCGTGACTGCCTTCAAAAAGGGCGAGTTTTCAAGGAGCCTACCGGTAGCGGTCTGGAAGTGTAAAAACCTCCATCTGCCAACATTAGAATCTCGACATCCCGTAGAACAATATCACATTCTCACTCGCATTTGTAGTAGAAACGAATCTTGAATTTGTAGTTGAAGACGAACTCCGTGATTTAAAAGTCACAGTTTTTATGCTATAAGTTTGAAAGCTTCTTTCAATTAAAGTTGCTGGTAAAATATTTCACATTTTGCTACAATGCCCATTTTTGAACTGTTTGTGAATATTTTGAACTCGTCATCCCTTGGAAAGATAACAGATTCCGATACACCTCTGCTTGGGAAAGTGAAGCTCGCTGGAAGAAGTTCCTCTCACCTTAAATCGCTTACAGAATTTACTTTTTTTATACGAGAAGGGAAACGTTGGTACAGTTACTTAAAACTTGATCCGGCACTTCCAACAAGAGAACTGTGGCGCAACCTAATATAAAAAAATTTTAAATTCATGGCAAGGAAAGTGCCGAATGTGAGATTGACCTGGATGAACTTAATGACTACTTTATTAATGTTGGTACGAAAACAAATTGTGCTCCTATTTTAAGAGATTCCTCATCTTGTGCGTCTCTAAAAGAACAGTTTCAATTTAAGACAGTTAGTGAGGTAGATGTCCTGAAAGCTTATCCAAAATAAAGACTAATGTTGGAGGCGATGATGGCATCTCGCTAAAATTTGTCGATATAGTAATCCAATATATAAGGTTGTCAAAAAAGTCTTGCGGTATTTTTATTGAATTTTCAATTGTTCATAAAATTGGTTATAATAATGCGATTTAAGTCAAATATGCGCCGTTTTGTTCGATGACGAGTTCCCAACGAGATGCCAACTTCATAATGCCCCTCTTATAGAAACTCGCTTCCCTATTGTCAAAAAACTCGGAGAGCCAATTTTCACAGGACTCTCTTGAGGACAACTTCCGACTACCAAGCTCGTTCGCCATGGACAGAAATAGGTGGTAATCACTTGGTGCGAGATCCGGACTATACAGTGGATGCAAAAGAACCTCCCATCCGAGCTCCCGGAGCTTCTGGCGCGTCACCAAAGATGTGTGTGGCCTGGCGTTGTCCTGATGGAAAACAATTCGGCCTCTGTTGATCAAAGATGGCCTCTTCTGCATGAGTGCTGTATTCAAGCGGTCCAGTTGTTGGCAGTACAGGTCCGAATTGAGCGTTTGGCCATAAGGGAGCAGCTCATAGTGGATGATTCCCTGCCAATCCCACCAAACACACAGAAGAACCTTCCTGGCCATCAATTCAGGCTTGGCCACCGTCTGGGCAGCTTCACCGCTTTTCGACCACGACCGTTTGCGCTTCACGTATTCGTAAGTGACCCACTTTTCATCGCCAGTCACCATCCGCTTCAAAAACGGGTCGATTTTGTTGCGATTCAGAAGCCATTCGCATGCATCCATACGGGCAAAAATGTTTTTTTGCGTCAAGTCGTGTGGCACCCATACATCGAGCTTCTTTTTGAATCCAAGCTTCTTCAAATGGTTTATAACGGTTTGATGACTCATGCCCAGCTCTTGGCTGATGCCACGACTGCTACTATGCCGGTCTCTTTCAATCAATTCAGCGATTTTATCGCAATTTTCGACGACAGGCCTTTGGGACCGTGACGCATCTTCGATCACCTCTGCACCAGAACGAAAACGTTGAAACCATCGTTGTGCGGTGGAAATGGAAACTGTATCGGGTCCATAAACTGCACAAATTTTATTGGCAGCATGAGATGCATTTTTGCCTTTATCGTAGTAGTACTGTAAAATATGCCGTATTTTCTCTTTATTTTGCTCCATGTTTGCGACGCTATAACTCACGAACGACTTAAAGCAAACAACAATTAATCAAACACGTGTTAGCACGTGAAAAGAGCTTTCCAAAAAGCTCTAGTGTGAACCGATGCGACGAATACAACTAGAACTACGCGCTTGCAAAGACAAGCTTGCGGAAATACCGCAAGACTTTTTGGCCAACCTTATATAATAGGGCCCCTTACCCATATAATAAACCATTGCTTGACTAGTTCATGTTTCCCAGCAGTATGGAAAAAGACTATAGTTTTCCCAGTCGCAAAAAACACAAATGCTATTTATGCTGGTAATTATAGACCTATCAGCATACTGTCCGCATTTTCCAAAGTTTGTGAAAGCTTGATGGCCACGCAAATTTCATCTTTTGTACAGGACAATCGTCTACTCTCTCCAAACAAAGTCACAGTTGCTCGACAGGTTAAAATACTGGACGATATTAGAATTAGTTGATGATATACAGTTGTACTTGTTTCAAAATAAACAGTGATTTGTCTGCTATTTCTGTTTGGGCTAATGATAATTCTTTATGTTTGAACGCGTCAAAGTCATATTTCTTACCTATGTATATGTAATAGTGTGGTGTACTATATGTTGATAATATACCTAAATTGTGGATAGATACTAGTTCCCATACCTTTACGGATAAGGTAAACAATTTGGGGTTTATTCTTAACACAAAACTTACCTGTGCTGACCACATAAATAGGGTTGGGGGAATGCATTTTATTACAGTTTCTGGTGTATCACGAGATAGTGTCTTTGGCACTCTTTTATTTGTTCTACTCATAAATAAAATTCTGGGTAGATATGCGAAAGATTTAAAGAATCTCTATACTTGAAAAATACCCCATACGTCAAAACTTGAGCTCCATAATATGGAATCCAATTTATAGTTCGCATGTTAGTAGGATGGAAAGGGAGTACAACAAAAATTTGCTGCTTTTACTCTTCAGTTTTTAACCTGCTTAGAGTGGTCGTTGTAAGCTTATAAATTTGAAATTGCTTGAAAAAAGAATGACTGTCCAATCACTTACGTTTTTTATTATTTTCTGTGTGACGGTATAGACCCCCTCGAACTACTTAAACACATATGATTCAATGTTTCAAACAGAGTCTTATGCTTTCGACCTTCGTTTTATCTGCATTGAATGAAAGCCTACTTTTGTTTTGCTCCTGCACCGATGTTTACAACTCTTACTGAGTTCAACAAAATCTCAAAAAATACTAATAATGAGTATGCGGCTCAATGATTACTATTTAAATTTAAAATTGAAATATTTTACATACTTTTAGATTCATTTATATAATTTACTATTTAGTGTGAACTCTAGTCTGTAAGATTGTTAAGGTCATAGACCATAGAGTAAATGAAATTAAATGATATATGCAGAAGAAAAGCGTCTATTGAGTGAATGGAAATGGATACAAATTATTCGTTGACTAGTTTATACTGTAAAATATGGTCATATACTGCCTAATATACTATTTAAAGCTTCATTAGTGTCTCCGATGGTAAAAGTGAATAATTTTTGGATTACTACTTGGCGATATCTCAACAGCGCTTTACAAGCAGAAACATTTGATTCAAACTAAATATTATATACAGCTTTGTGTATGTATGTACTTCACATATGTATGTATGTGTATTAGAAATTAATAAAGGAAAATAATTGCCAGTAGTTAAATATAGTGAAAGCATGATAAAGTCATCAAGCCAATTGTAGCAATAAATATATACAACAAGCTAAGGAATGGCAGAAATTTTCTTTTCCTAATTGTAGGTGTGGTGGATGTTTGTTACTGTGTATACATTTTGCTGATCCAAATATATCAAAGCGTTCGAAGAAAGTGAGGTAAGTAAATAAGGGAATACGCTTGCCTTAAGTGATGATTAGATGCTATCTTTCTATTAAGAAGTAGCATACGCCCGCGTCTTCGCTATTTTTATTTGTAAATCCTTGGGCCCTATTAATTATCATTTGAAAACTCGAAATAATCGGAACTTCAAATCACTTGAATTTGTATGCATACTTTCTGGCATAATTGCAATTTGGATAATTCTCATTTGCCGCAGCCAATTAAATTAGTTCCTTCAATAATACACAAACCTGTGCTATTTTACAGCTTACGAAGTTTTAAATTCCTTAAAAATATTATAGGAGGACCAATTTTGAATGTGATTTGGTGTACTGGTAGTCCTGAAGTCTTTAGGCCATTTAAAATTCGGATAAAAAATTAATTCGTCTTGTTCAACAGCCGAATTTATTGGAGTATGCGCCAAATCAAGGATTATATAGTTTATTTTGACTAAATGCTTATTTTTCGCCGTAATACTCTTAGATCGCTCATTTACTTCAATATTGTGCAAAAAAATTAAAAAAAAAAAACGGCTTCAAATTTTTCAATTTATTTGGCCTCCCTAAGTAAATATGTTTTTATCTAATAAGGCACTGTTAATATGTAGATATCGCCATACATTTTGTACACGTGGATTTCGTCTAATGATGCTTAAGAAGTAGATATATAGTATGTATGTACAGGGTTGGCCATATTAAACTGTCCCATGTGATTATTAAAAAAATATGGAAAAAGAAACATTTTTTTGTGTTTCATTGTGAAGAACATTTAATTTAGTTCAAGGAGATTCGTTTACATCACTTTTTGAATATGATATCGCGCAAGTGGTCGCCCTTAGCTCGTATAGCGTAATGTGCCCGTTTTTCGGCGTTTTCCATAGTTTTGGCCAGCGTCTCGGCCGATATGGCGGCTATTTCCCGTCGGATATTGGCCTTAAGTGCGCCTAGTGTCTTTGGCTTGTTGACGTAAACCTTAGATTTCAAATTACAGTAAAAAGTTATAGGGTTACTCAATGGGTCAGTTTAATATGGCCAACCCTGTACATATTCCATACAATACATTTTGAATTGCAGCGTATGTTATGTAAGGGAAACACCATTTGAAACACTTTTTAATAAAATATTCTCAAAGATAATTTGCGAGATACCCACACCCTTGTGCTTATTCATATGTACCATCTTTTGCCATTTTCCCCTTAAGAGTTAGTTGGAACGCCATACACAAATATTTATAATTAAAGAACACATTTCGTTTGATATCCTCTAATTATTATTAATTTATTGTTATTAATTTAAATTACTCTTTAAAGCTAGATGGCAACATATTTCAAAAATATTATTACATTAAAGTTATTTCTGTCTTTATATTGATGTATATATTTTATTAAAATTTCTATAGTTTTTCATTCAATTTATTAATTTATAGAAAACTGGTGGCAACCCCAGCTGAAACTATTTTTTCATCAAAGCTTGTTTAAACAACTTTCATCTGATATCCATATTTTAATATTGAAATGAAATTTTCCAAAAGTTGATATTTTTGCAATTAAAATCATGTGGAAAAACCAATTAAAAATATTTTTGACGTGATAACGTCTTATAATTCAATTTAGCCGGCTGCACGCACGAAAAAATGTCATTAGTGTTACCTTGCTCATTTGTCGTTACCTTGCTCATTGCCGTTACCTTGAATGAATTGCAAGCGAAAGCGCGGAACGAACGACAAAGCAAACAAAGCAAACGAACGGCAACGTTCGACATCTTGCTCTCTCCTACTTAAGTGAGCGTATATATGTATGTATATGCGCATATGTACATATATAAATTCACGTATTTGTATTTGCATATGCCTTCTTATAAATAAAACCAAGTTTGTTAATAATACCTGTTGTTTTAATGTTATTAATATATTATTTTTTGACGTGATAACGTCTAATAATTTTATGTAGCCGGCTGCACGCACCAAAAAATGCGTCGTTACCTTGCTTGCACAGCATGTTATGTTATGTTATGTTATGTTATGTTATGTTATGTTATGTTATGTTATGTTATGTTATGTTATGTTGTGTTATGTTAAAGTATATTATGTTATGTTATATTATGTTATGTTAATGTTACCTCATTCTCTATATCCATACAAAATATCTATCAAACAAATAAAATTTAAATTTTCTTTTGAAAAATGCAACCATTCAATCAGTATTTTCTTATGTCGTTATCACGCTAAACTATCGTCAGTAAACCGACTTTACAGACAACCTCTTTTTACCTAGGCTTGTTTAAAAACCTTAATATTCAAGTGAAATTTGCGATAATTTGGTTTTTAATTTTTTCATTCAAATTCAGAAGGCAACATTGCTTTGGAATTGATTTGGAGTTTTAATATTTGTCTTTATACTAATGCTGGATTGCTTAGGCATGTTAAAATAAGTGTTGCACATTACTTATATTATTGTGGTAAGAGTAAAAACCGTTATTTCGTATATGATGATACAGTTGACTATAAATACATATGTATACATGAATTTTTACTTCCAATTCCACTTTAGGCGGCTTACATTTGAGAAGAACAAACAAAGAAGTCAGGTTTAAAGTACAACAACAACAGCGGCAATAGCAAAAAGAAACAACATAACAATAACAATGAAAGTGTTTGAAGTTATCTAAAGAGTTCAGTTTTCGTTAAGTGCTGAAGTGCTGCTACTTTGCGGTTGAAGTTGTTGTTGCTGTCTATTTACGAAAAAAACACACTAACTTTCGCCAAAAATGAATTGTTGGCGGTTTATTTTATGAGATAAATGACATTTATAGTTTATTACGTGTGGACGTATGTATGTATTTAAGTTTATTTAACACTAACTTTTGGTTAGTTGCTAATATCGAAGACAGTGTACTTTTGTTATTGCATGTTGCTGCCAATTACTGTGTTGACTATTTTGCCAAAGCGAACATCATACCAAATTTATATGCTAAAATACTAACAACTCTTTTCAAAGCAATTAATTTTTTTATTTGAATTTTGTTTTTGACGTTTTTCGGCGAATAGACATAAGCTTCATTCATTCATTAATAAATTTGTACGTTCATTATCGTTTTTAGGAAATTTAAGTCTTTGTTTAATTATTTATTTTACTTTTATTCTCTTTTATTACTATTTTTATTAATAATACCTTTTTTTCATTAAAAAAAAATACTAACACAATTTTAGCCTTTTTTTAGAAATTTTTACTTTCACATACCCGCAGTCGGTTTTCTTATAGGGGCATACAAATTTTGTAATTAAAATCAAACGCACCCTTAAATTTTTTTTATGATTTGGAAGATTATTAAGTTCGTAGGCGAAATTCCAAGTGAATGGTTGAAATACTGAAAATATTTGAGCTTTAATTCAAAATAAGCAAAATCAGTCGATTCCACGTTATTCATAGGAATTGGAAATTGATCAGCTGAAAGCTTGTTTCCTTGCGGGGATCCTATAAAATCAAGAGTTCCCGTTTGATAATTTGATGTTCTGTAATTTCTGTAATTTCCCGTCTCAGTGAAACACCAAAATTAAGAAAAAGTTTTTTCTAATAGCGGTCGCCATTGAAAAAAAGCTCCTCATAAAAATATCTGCCGTTCGGAGTTGGCTTGAAACTGTAGGTCCCTCCATTTGTGGAATAACATGAAGACGCACGCCTCAAGTAGGAGGAGAAGCTCGGCCAAACACCCAAGAAAGGTGTACGCGCCATTTATATATATACATATATATATAATTTCTATTATGGGATAATTTGATGTGCTGTATTTCAAACTTATAAGTGCTTCCGTGACTTCATTGTAATCATTGAAAAATTTGGGATCTTCCGTCGCAGATGTAGTTGGATCATACCTTGTCATTGGTGAAAATAATAATCATATTACAGTCAATGGAGTTTGCTATGGTGCCAGATTAGAATACTATTTTTGGCTAGAATTGGATTTAATTGACATCGGTAAAATAAACTCCCAAAAAATGGTGCCATATATATCACAGTTGATCAAAAAATTCATTTATTGAATATCGATAAAATATTCGCTTGGAGGATCACTTCGCTCATGCCACTAGCGTTAAGCCATTTTCTTATGCCATTGGAAATTATTATAAAATTAAAATGTTATCACATTTACGTTTATACAGAATTCACCCAGTACAAATGCTTGCAGTTCTTAACCGGTTCATTAAATAAAGAAACTGAAAGCGCTTATTAGAATGAGGCTCATATCTATGACTGCGGGAGCTTCCCATTCAAGCCCAATGCGCGTTATCTAGGATTCCGAGCCACTTAGTTTACATTTTGATTATTAGTTAGGCGCAATATGAGCTATCATTTCATTATCCTGCCCCAATCTCTACAATTCTCATCAAGGTTATGAATCGAATCCTTGACTTGGTGTGTTTCAACTTGATCGCAACCATGAGTGTACTTAAGATAAATAAAGCGGGCCGCTGGAAGCAAAAAAATTATGGTCATGCCAACTTATTCCGATAAACTCAGTACACCTCGGAGAGAACTGATTACATTGTGCCGACGGTAACATTCAACAGGAATTTGCCACTCTCTTTCTCTCTCAAGATGAATGGAGTTAAGGATTCTCAGTATACAACTTCGACACTACAGATGGCTTTAAAATGGATTGTGGTGTCGGAGCAGGTATATATTCTCTTAGAATCGAAAAATTTGAACGTTTTCCTAATGCCTGCAATGTCTTCAAATACAGGCAATTGGGAAAGGTTGTAGGTTACTAATCGCAAACTTCTCTTTTAAGTGCAATATCGCTATTCTTTCGGGTAGCCACGTTGCAATCCAGGCACTGGATTCGACTACAACAACCTCTAAACTAGTGGAACAAAGTAGAAATAGCTTTACCACCTTGAGTGAAAACCATAACGTTACCTTAATCCGGGTCCCGGGACATCGAAACATTGAAAGTAACGAAAAAACAGATGAACTGGCCAGAGAAGAATCTGCCATAAATAACGTGCAATTTCCCGAAAGTACCTCCGAATCGCGGATTGTAGATGGAGAGACCAGACGACATGCAGCAGAACGTTATGGCCCACGTCAATATTAATAAACATGAAGAGACGGGACGCCTGAAGACTCACGGCTGTCATAACTGGCTTTTGGCCTGTCGGGGAACAAACAGCAGGAATCCCTTACAACACTATCACTGTTGTAAACAACCAAAGAAAAAGGAATCGATTTTCCATTTTCTCTGTGAATGTCCTACCTTATGGAAATAGAGAATGCCACCGCTGGGCAGACCACTGTGCGAGTGTCTCGAGCAACTGTCTGGCCTAGATGTGAACATCCTATTAAAGTTCTTGAACCGTACAGACTGGATATAGTCATGCTTTAAATAACTGTTGTTGTTGTTGTTGTTGTTGTTGTAGGAGTATACTTTGCCCTCAGTGTAGTGTAAATCACCGGTCGTCTTCGTCTAGCGCATCTAACGATAGGCCCAGGAAAAGGTGGTTAGTGTCGTGCGAGGTGCCTTCACATGCTGGAGCTATGTTTAGTATGTCGGGGTCATAACCTGCTACAGTATCCATTCCCATGGCAGTCTATTTTACGGAATTTATCGGAATTACTCGTGTTTTTCCCGACCAAAGGCTGCCACACCAGAAAACTAGCCATGTCTATTGTACCGTAAATAACCGTTAAAAAAGTTGGTAGCGAGGATGTGGACTTCAACCAACCAACCAACAATTATACGGAGTTGTTAATTTAGGTGACCATCTCTAGTTTCAATCAACTCCCAGTCAGTAGGCTAGCTACCCAAATCAAATTTAGGAGATTAAAATTTTACAGTGCAACATATTATAGATGAAACGATGCAGAATACGTTTGACTGCATGCATAGTCTTCAATAAATTAGATAAACAGCACGAAATACCTTGTACCTTACTTGTTTTGCTACAGCTCCCTCTGACCTGTGCGGAACACAATTTTTAGTATGGAACACTTCTTCAGAATCAATTGACGTATGAAAGTGTCTGCTGATATGTATGAGCGTATCAGTATTTTATGTAAACCAAAAGCCACCGGCTTTAGTGTGACTAACTGTGCTAAAATGGAAAGGGGAAGATCTACATAAACATTGCATGAGTCCCACTATGTATAACTATCTCAATTCTATGCTGAATTCTATGCTAAATTGTACATAAGTGTACTATAAAAGATGACAATACTAAAAATACCAAAAAATGTTGAATTTTTAAGCTCGTCATTAGAGCGTTCTGTTCTAATTTGGCCAACCAAGTATAATGAAATCATATTTATCAATCGAAAAAATGCATTCATTAATTGTTAAGTGTTTGGTTGAACTACTGCAAAAATTTATAGCATGTTTCTTGATGCTGTTCTACAAATGGTTGGATCATACTTTTACGGTATATGAGAAACTTTTTCATTACAGAAATGCTCTCGGATGTTTACCAATGCCTGTTGAAGGTAACCGCATTGAGAAAATTCTCTTCATTTTAATAGTAGATATCTAACGCAGGGCCAACCAAGTGGTCGTCGCTCTCAGGTCCACTCGGCCATAGAGTAAACTTATAATAGAAGTATTTATATACAGAAATTTATGTAACGAGAAACACTTGTTATCAATGCTAAGCCTCGGTCGCATGCTTTAAAAAGAAAAGTACAAAATGAGAGCCCAAAAATGAAGAAATTTTTATTTTCACTTCCGCTTTTTATACGAATTCATTGAATACTATGTATTTTTTGTTTTTCAGAAGTTAAAAGTGAAATGAAAATTGAGTCTGTAGTATCTCAATGACTTCCACTTAACAGCCTACTCTTTAGTCTTTACACTCTACATACACAGTAGCTGCAGACAAAGAATGCCGCGATTTCTTTGACCTTTCAAGTGCATACCCAAGCGTCTGATTACTTTTGATTTCTTGCTTTCTACCCACTATAGTCTTACAGACACTCATACATATGTAATATGTATTATACATATGTATCTTAACATTTGAGAATGTGCTGTTACTTCTGATTTCTTCGTTTCATTTCCTTAACATATTTTTGTTTTTTTTTATGATGAGAGCATTTTTGGAATTTAAAATTTATGATAACTCATTAAATGGGTGTGCTGTAGTCATTATTTGTGTCACTTTGGCAGCAGAACGAATGGACGAGCAACGAACCGAACCGAAGTGGAAAAGGGGAACCTATAGCGGCATTAACCGTGTTGTGTTGCTCTCGGTTTGCATACCAAAACATTTAAATTAGGTCAGACGTCAGCATCGAGCTTGTACGGTTTGAAAGATTATTAAAGTCTACACTGATCGGCTCCTTCGTACACTTCAGTTGTTATTGCGTTGGCATTTGATTTCTAAATGCTCAACTGCTTATTCGCCTGCTCCGGACATGGAAATGTAAATGTTACAAAAGCTCATTTCAAATGCACTATCGGATTAAGTAGATGTAATACAAATAACTTAAGCGAAAAAATATAGAGATAAATGGCTTCGTCATGAAAGAAAGTTTCAAAACGAAATTGACCAGGTGAACGAGTCTCTATTAGAGAATCAATTCAGAGGGTTGAGTGACTTAAAAATTGCGTTGAAGTTAATATTTTGTGTTGCTACCTTCACAGTTATAAGCTATGCATTCACATACATGTATAATATATACAAATAACATCTTTACACTTGCCAAAATTCCCATAAAGAATGCCTGCCATTGTTTATTTCATAATTAATTTGTTTACCTTTTCTTGCTGTATGTGAAGCGAATGGCTATCAAGGTGTCAGCAAGAATATGGTGAAAAAAGGTTAGAGATACGCAAAAGAAAGCAACGGAATATCGTGACCGACTTTTTAGTAATAGCGTTAAAAAAAGACGTGGCGCTCATACAAATCCTACAAATTCATAGAAATTCATACAGATATGTATGTATATTAATAGTACATATACATATGCATAGATATTGTATGTGTAACATTTCCAGCTCATTCATGCATACATACATACATGAGTACTTGCATGTTTATTTAATCACTTGTATTAGTATTTTGCTTATAAAGTCAAGCGGTTGTGTCATTCATAGCAGCACAGCGAAGATGAGTTGGATATCCAACAATTCACACATCGTTCTAAATACGTGCATAAGTATGTTATTAAGTAACGGGAAAACTTGCTCGTATTTTGCTGTTTGTATTCTAATTAAAGAATAATGAATGCTCACACGCTTCCCTGTATCTCCTCTATGCCATCCAAAACTTAAGGCTATACATCATTTTGAACACTAAGACACATTAAATATTCGTAAGTTGCCGCTAAGGTTAGCGGCAGTAGCAATAATCTACTCCACTTCAATTTCTCTCCTACTTTTTGTTGCTGCGATTAAAAACAAAAACCGTTCACTCAGCTGTGAAAATTTAAATAAAAAGCAAACAAATGCATAACTAACAATGTAGCAAGTGCTGATGATAACCGCTACGTACATATATACAAATTTTCTTATAATTAAAAAATTCTTATACCAGCAGTGGCTACAACCAGTGGAACGACTTAGAACGAAAGAGTTGAACAACGAACTCGAACTAACAAATGCTTGACTTGTAAAATGCTGGAAGAAGAAAGAGTACAACATTTGCAATGGCTTTGCACATTTTTTGCGTTGTTGTTGTAGTAAAATACTGAATAAGATGGTTAGAATAATCTAGAGCATGCTGAAGAAATGCAGGATTTACATACGCCACTAAATATAAATTTCCATTCAATTATGCTCACATATACGTGCACATAAATAGTTTGGAAATTAAACTTTTTGAAGTATTAAGAAACTGCTATTTCGTTCATATATATATGACACAATGTATGTTTTAACCTACCAAAAATAATCGATTATCCATCACACCAAAAAATTCCAAGCCCAAATCGAGCAATACCTCTGCACTTCGAAACTTTTTCCAACTTTTTGATATTATTTCTTGTTTGTTTGTTTAATTTTTCAGTTGCACTTTTTATGCTTGTATTAAAATTATTATATTTATGCTTGCTAAAATTGACACTTTTTCTTGATATTCGAAAGCACTTCAATGCTTGTAATTTTTCTTTATTTCTCAATTTTAGTAGAACAAGTTCCGTCAAAAGCTGCCACTCAACTGAAATGATATTATAAGCAACCTAAACATTGAACCTCTGGATATGGCGCAGCATAACACCAACTCGCTTGTCAGACCACGGAATTCCATCTCATCATCAGTGTGGCTTCCAATGTCTCTTTGCCAATGCCAATGCCACCGAATGAACCGCTTCGTGATGGACTGATGGAGTTGGCTTTTCTTGCGCTCACCTCTTTCTACTTCGAGGAGAATTTCTTTAAATTTCTTCATTACTTTCTTCTTTGGCGCTAGGCATGTATGTGCATATGGGTTACAAGTTTGTAAGTATGTACGTATGTGTGTTTATGTATGAGTATGCAATTCAATAGTATGTTAATAAGCAGAGACTAAAATGCTTGTACTGAGTAAGTGAGGTTGGTTGAACTTTTTTTTGGTTTTAGTTTTTTCTACAGTGGGTTAAGAAAATTTTCCATTTAAAAGATTTAGAGAAATATATTATAAGAAAGTAAATTTTGATATATCGTACAAGGGTAGTACTAATAACACCGTTGGGATGTAAAATAATCACAACTTATAGGCTGAACACGCAAACTTTAGTCTGAGTCCCAGATTACATATTCGGAAAAACCGCATCACGTAAAAATGTTGAGGTAATTTAGAGGCTGAAAACAAAATGTTCTTTGTTTTTAATATAAAATCTTTATTTAGATGCTGTGACCTTACGCATTTAAGGTATTCTAAAAAAAACGCAAACTTTAAACAGCTAAAATAGCCCTTTCGCTACCGTATAAGTCATCTTATGAAGTTTCACATAGTTAAAAATAGTTCGCTGGAGTTTCAATAATAACGATATGCCACTTATGACAACTTGTGAACCACCTAGTTGTTCTTTTCTTTCACTTATATTTTGTAATATTTTTGGTTTTTATTAGCTTGCACACAATTTGAACATGAATGTGGGTTAATGGTACAGTTTTGAATATTTTGACAATTTTCAGTTCATTTTGGTTGATCACTTTCTTTTCTTTTTGACGTGATACGGCTCATCTGAAAATGGTTACGTTAATTTGGGCCCTATAAAATACTATTTTCTGAAATTTACCTATGTTGTAATAAGTTTAATATTTTATTAAATTGAACAAAAGTCAATTTGCCGTACATGTGACTTATAACTATGAAATAACGATAACATTTACTAATTACTAGAGAACTACCATACATCGATTTTCAAGGCCTTACCGAACATTTTAAAGGGCTCATGTAATAAGCAAGAAATTTTAGTATTTTTATTAATAAAAAAGCAAACGAAGGTATATTAGAGTCGCTCATATTAGTTTTAGCTCATAGTATAATACTTTGATCAAAAAGTTCCCGAAATATATTCAGAAAATTAAAAATACAAGTTTATGCCTCAAAAGCGATATTATCGCCTTCAAAGTAGTCCCCATCAACTACAACGCTCTCATGCCAGCGATTGATCCAGCTCTCGGAACATGTCACCACAGCCGTCTTCGATTTTTTCGTTACTTCCTTTCGGCTATTAAAACATTCGGCATTTCCCGTAGTGGTTTTTTTACTCAAAAAGAAAAAATCACAGGGAGCGATATCAGGAGAATTCGACGGCTGTTGGATGGTATTTATTTCGTACTTGGTCAAAAATTCACGGATAATTATGGAACTGTGCGATGGTGCGTTGTCTTGGTGCAAAATCCACAAATCCTTTCTTTTTTGACGAATTGCTTCCGGTAAACGTCTCATAATGTCCAAATAATAGTCCTTATTAATTGCCTTATCTTCTGGCAAAAATGTGTAGTGTACACTACCGCTGTAATCCATAAAAATCATGAGCATCGTTTTCGTTTTTGACTGAAAACCACGTGGCTCTTTTTATTTTGGTTCATTTGGAGCTCTCCACTTAGTAGGCCGATGTCTGGATGGCGTGTCGTACATATAAATCGACGTCTCGTATCTAGTAATGATGCGGTGATGAAATTCAGGTCCTTTGGGATCAACTTTGTAGTAACACAGCGCAAACCCAAATTATTAACTACAATAAATTTTCGGTTATTGATCAACTTTTCTTTCACTTTATCAGTTTTTGATGTCGAGGGTCTACTATTTCGTTCGCCATACTCGATGGACTCACGATATCTTCTGCAACATTCATGCCACTCGTAAGTGCTGTTTTCTTTAGAGTATCATTACTCAAACAGTTTCCCAATATTTTTAAGGTTTTAGCGCCATTGAATCCATTTTTAAACCACAATTTAATGTAAACTCGGTGTTGCAAATTAAAATGCATTTTCAGGTAGGTAGGTGAAATGGTTCAAGTACCAGTCTATGCAGCACCCTCTATGTTTCTATGTCCTGGAACCCAGTTCAGGGAGATGTTACCTGTACACCCAAAATATTTGATCTTCTCCTTAGGAAGAGTTAATTTTAATACAATTTTTTTCTTTGCTTTTAATTTTAGTCTTAATTTTAATTTTATTTTCACTTTTAATGTTAATTTTAAGTTAAATTTTATATATTTTTTTAATTTTCAGCTTTGACTTTAATGTTATAATAATTTTATTTCTTTTTTATTGACAATTTTTTATTTATTGACATTGACTGTAGTTACAAGTTAACTATAAAATACAATAAGCTTATAGCTATCGCTACTGTGGCCTTAAGCTAATTTTTTGGATGTGTATATATGTATGTAGAGTGTTAGCTAAATTTCATTTATATATTATATATATATATATAATTGGCGCGTACACCCTGTTTGGGTGTTTAACCGAGCTCCTCCTCCTATTTGGGGCGTGCGTCTTGATGTTGTTCCACAAATGCAGGGACCTACAGTTTCAAGCCGACTCCGTTTTTTATGAGTAGCTTTTTTATGGCAGAAATACACTCGGATGTTTGCCATTGCCTGCCGAGGGGCGACCGCTATTAGAAAAATGTTTTTCTTAATTTTGGTGTTTCACCGAGATTCGAACCCACGTTCTCTCTGTAAATTCCGAATGGTAGTCACGCACCAACCCATTCGGCTACGGCGGTCGCTAATTTCATTTAGGATATTACAATATTTTAAATAGCTTATAAGTTTAATAATGTTCTGTGTAGAATTGTTTAAGAGTAGGTCAGTAGGTTTTGTGTTGTTAGTAATTTTCTGTGGTTTGGATTTTAGTTTAACTTTAATTTCATGTTTAATAATTTTAATTTTAATGTAATTTTCAATTTTAGTTTTATAATAATTTTCTTTTAATTTTAATTTTTACTTTCGGTAAAGATCGCTAATTAGATTTTGTCAAAATTATTATATTATCTTAATTTTATTATAATTTCTAAGTTAAATATTAATTTTGATTTCTATTTTGATTTTAGATTAAAATTTTATTTAAATTTCAATTTTATTTTTATTTTAATTTATTGTTTGAAATTTATTGTCAATTTAAATCTTAGCCACACTTTTAGTTTTAATTTTACTTTTTAATTTAAATTTGTATTTGAATTTTTATTTTTATTTTTTATTTTTTTTTTTAAATTGACTTAAAGAGTAAATCTTATAAGCTAATTGTAAATAAAGCGATAGCATCGAGGCCTTACGCTTAAACTGTGTATATGGAGTTATTTTGTATTGCGTCTTAAATTCTATGGTATAGGTTGGTTATTTTAAGAAATTTGGTTATTAAAGATATTGAATCGGAGGTTGGGGAAGATAGATGCGTCATTGGGTTTGAGTTGCTGAAGATTTGTCTTCTGCGGGCGGTGTATAGTGGGCAATGAAGAAGGAAATGGGGTATGGTACATATTACGTCCGGGTTGCACTTGCACGTAGTTGGATTGGTGTTAGTCATGAAGTGTCCATGTGTAGTCTTTGTATGCCCTAGCCGAAGACGCCCGACCTTTATGACGTCTAGTCGGGTCACCCTATTTTTATTATTGTATTTGAATTTAATTTTACCTTTATTTATAATTTCAATGTTGATTTTAATTTCAGTTTTAATTTAAATTTTGCTTTTAACGTTAATTTTATTTTAGTTTTTAGTTTTAACCTTAATATTAATTTTAAAACTATTTCCTAAGACTTTGTTGACGATTTCTAAAATATTTCATGAAACTTTAGGACGGCCTTAAAAGCCTTAGTCATTTCAGCATTTCACAGCTAACATCGATGTTTTACAGTCCCTCATAATAAAGCCATAGGCGACCAATTAATATTAACAAGAAGGCTAATTTCTGTCTGCAACTTCAATAAAAATGGCTTTATAGCACTCTCCTTTGACCGAAATCGGTTACCAACTAAATTTTCAAAAAAATAAATTGTTTCAATGACGACATCTCTTCTCAAGAGTCTTGTACATTAAGTTACCTTATGAGAAAATAAGATTTTACGACCAAATTCGAATTCCAATTTGAGGTGCTCCGTGGCAAAAATAGAGAAACGATGAGGCATCGGATGCCCTTTTCAATTGCAGAGTTAATTGAGTCTTTTAAGCGTCCACTATTGAAGTAGTACGTAATTAGTCCACTATGGAAGTTAATGGACTGAGTTTTACAAACTCCCGGCTGTGGAGATATCGCTGGCTGAGTGAATAATTGGCCTATGTCAAAGCAGTTAATGAGAAAACCAAATGCTTTCACACAATTCTGCGGTAATGGAACGGAGTTGAGCAACAAGGAAAAGTAAACTGGAGAATATGTACACTAAAGGAATAGAAAGGTTATACTTGGAAATCATTAATGAAAGAAGTTCTATTAAACTTATAATTTCCACTCCTTCACATTTTTTAAAGAATAAACACCTTATTAAATATACAACTTTTTTAGAGCAGCAACCGAGATGGGTTATTCTTGAACTATTTGTTGAAACAGGACTATCTTCCACCCAGTCGTCGATATGATATTGATGGACAGATTATACGATTTACAAGCTTTAGGGCTATCTTTTAAATATACATATGAATGCTCAAGTTCGTATTCTATAGAACTTACAACTAATAATGAGAATCAAAGATTACGGGCCTACGATTAGCTATTGGCAATGAAAGCTGTTAAGTAGCAGCTAAAAAAGTTAAATGTAGCATAGAAGCAATTTCTTTTAAAAGGCCCCCTTGCCCTATTAGAAAATAAATCAGCACGCAAAAAATTACCTCGGGTACGTAAAAAAGTACCTGAAATAAATTTCAATGAGGGACGACACTAAGTCAAAATGTCACCGAAAAATTATCAAAAGAACAAACGAGTGTCACTACCGTGAGACGAACATGTATGGGATGTCTTTTGTGTATATGCATCATATCTTTATTAAAATGAAATTATCAACATAATCATAAACAGTCTTATGCAGACCATTGGTTCCACTTCCAAGTAGGAAAACGTAAATCACAATCCCTAATTCGTTGCTTGGGTCGGTATATTTTGATGGTATCAGTTATCCAAGAATGTTGTTGATGAATACTGGTGAAGGTTGTCAGCCCTAGGACCAGTCCGCTCTAAGATAGCCAAATCATCCACTTTGTTCCCTTTCCTTCTGCTGGGGTTTCTTGAGGTACCCAGTCTCTGGTTGGGGTTAACAATTTCACCGCTAGAAGGATTCAAGTTAGGCGATGGGCAGTAAGAGGTGATACACATCATGTCTCCAGATCACTATTCAAGTTGCACATTACTGCCCCTTGTGAAACTTGAAAGGTTGTTTATGAATGAAGTCATAAACATAAAATTTTGATTGACCCCCTATCCTATATTTTTTGAAACTCAAACTATCGAAAAACGAGTAGTTCCTACACCATTACTTGTATTGAATGAAAAAATAATGTGATTCCGGTTATGGTTCCGAACCCTATAGAAGGGTACCATAGATTTCCATGCAGAATACGTACCCATATTTTATATTCTATTATAATAAAATAATTGATTTTAATGATTTGATTGTTCAATAGTTGACGTATGCGTAATTTCCCAACCACAATTCATTTGAGACATTAATTTGCATGACTTTGGGTTTTATTCTCATACATCTGTATACATATGTATTATGCGTATGCCCAAACACATTTACTAGTCATTCGTATTGCTAATTTGTATTTCGCCATTATGCATTTGTAAATGATTTGGCAATTGGAAATTAGTGCAGGCTTATTTTTAAAGAAAATTCCTAATAGTACAGAGAGCAAAATAGTTAATGATAAAATGTTTCAGAGGATACCAAAAAACTTAGATTTTTCAATGCTTTGATTGGTTCAGTCTATAAAGGAAATAAGTTAAAGCGTGGTCATGCTATTTTAGTTCTCGCTCAAAAAAGTGGAAGAAGCTCGAAATATTGAAAATATAATATTAAAGTAGAGAAAAGAACGTAGATATATCAATCGGCTCTGTGTTAGTATGTAAAGTGGTGAAGAAAGTAATTTCCAACACAATCTATGCTCGTATTTATCTACTCAAATTAGAATAATGTTGCTGTTGCCGACTATTAATTTCTGATTGTGTTATATAAAGTTCAGTGTTTTTTGGAATAGAGGGTATACGTACTGCATACACTTGAGTTCATTTATAAATTATAACTATTTCTTACATAAAGTTTTGCGTAAGTTTCCAAATTCTTTAAGTTGCTTTGATTTCTTAATTAATTCAGAAATTTCACAAGTAACATTTTGAGGAAGTTGAATGTTTGTAAGTCTTCCGCAAAGATTTGTAAAAATAGTGGGTATGTATGAATGATACATGTGTATGAAATAATTAATAACCAAAGTTTGGACTCACCCTCATTCCATTATAAATACATATGTATGTATGTATTCTTTGTTATTTAACCCCAACCAAGGTAGGAAATAGTGAAAAATGTGGATTGCGTTTTTACAATAGTCGGTAACAAACTTAAACTCACACTTGAATAAGTACATTAGGGTGACCAAAAACAACATTTTTTTCTTAATGTTGACCTCCAAATTTGTTTTTTTGTTTAAAAAATTCAACAAATTGTCAATGCTTTGAAAATTACCATGGGAAAAAATAATTTTTTCGTAAGTCTGATATAAAATTGTACCAAAAATATCAAAAAATATTGATCTGTTAACATTATATACCAAATTTATCTAAAAAAAGTGCATTTTTTCCATGGAAATAAAATATTTATAAGCAAATTAACTACGGGACCTGCTCAGTTGCACTGGAAAACACAACTTCTCGCCCTTTCCTGGTTTCGTCCGATGTTCCTCAAGGTGGTATTCTCGGTCCACTTCCCTTCATAATTTTTATTAATGGTATAAGTTCATGTTTTCATTTTTCGAAATTTCTCCATTTCGATGATGATATTAAAATTTACTCCGATATATCGAATGCTGAAAGTTCAGTTTTATTGCTTTCTGACTTGGCGAAAGTTTATTCTTGAATACTGTCGTTTATATTTGAATGCTCTTAAGTAGTTTTTTCAAGAAAAGCAAATAAATAAAGCGTTTTTCAGTAAGAGCGCTTCAACTTTTTTTTTTAATAAAACACAAACGGTTTGACTTTTTTAACTAATTTTGTTTTTATTATCGAGTTTGAACATATTTGTATCTAAGTATGAAATTCGATTTCTTTTGCATGACCACCGTGTGCACGTTTTACGAAGTCCAATAGTTGAACACAATTTTCGACCACTCTTTTGCATAAATCGGCCGAAATTCCAGCAATTTCGCGTTCTATATTGGCTCTGAGCTCACAAATCGTCGCCGGCTTGTTACTGTAGACCAATGACTTCACATAACCCCAAAGAAAATAGTCTAGAGGCGTCAAATCACACGAGCGCGGCGGCCATTCGACCGGTCCATTTCTGGAAATAATGCGCTCATCGAACTTACTCTTCAACAAATCAATTGTAGCGTGTGCTGTGTGGCTTGTGGCCCCATCCTGTTGAAACCACATGTCGTCTAAGTCCATACCATTCAATTGCGGCAAAAAATAATCGTTTATCATGTCGCGGTATCGATTTCCATTCACAGTAACGTGGCGATCGTTCTCGTCAACGAAAAAATATGGGCCAATTACGCCGCCGGCATGTAAAGCGCACCAAACAGTGATTTTTCCGGGATGCAACGGTGCCTCATGAATTACGTGTGGATTGCTTTCTGCCCAGTAACGCATATTTTGCTTGTTGACAAAGCCATTGAGCCAAAAGTGAGCTTCATCACTGAAGATGATTTTTCGACTTTAAACTTTCTTAACAGAACATGCATTTTTATAATAAAATTCAATGATTTGCAAGCGTTGCTCAAGTGTGTAGCGTTCCATGATGAAATGTATACTAATGAAGTTTACAAATGACAAGCGAAAAATAAAAAATATTGCATCGTTCGCCCTCCCTATCAGAAAAAAATTGAAGCGCACCTATTGAAAAACGCCTTATATATTATACCTACCATAATTCGAGGTCTAAACTGAAAACTACAGGCCAAATTACAAATGTAGGGGTATATTCGACTCTAAACTCACATTCAGTAACCATATAGACTACTAAATTCCGAATATATACGCCTTTTTTCGACGTAATTGTTCACATTTATCAGATCCTTTTACTCTCAAAAACTTGTATATAGCATTGATAGGGCCAGTTTAGAATACGCCGCTTTTATCTGGAGGGCTTTCCAAGCCACTCACATGAAAATCAAGAGCGTATTCAAAACGAAGAAGACTATCTAACAATATACCTGTTAGGAACTTGCCCCATTTTGCGTGTTTCATGCGCAATTAAACAAATTCAATTATGCTATGAATGCACCCATTGCGCGAACTCCAAGTGAACTAAATAATGCCAAAGATATCGACTTGTCATTTATTGGAGCGCCATTGAAAAATTTAAACTTAAATCACATTCAAACTCATAGATCCTATTTATAATGCTAGGCTAGCAAGAATATAATTGCATTCCTTACTTAAATAAATTAAATAAATAAATAAACTCAATGATAATTTTGAAAACGTTGGGAGCACGAGTAAATTAAAAAAAAAGTAGATGTCTAATTTTTTTGACCATAGAACAAAAAGTGTTGAGCCATCCTAATGCACACTCATTCCTATGTTTTAAAACATTATTGTATTTAAAACAATGTAATATACGTACTTACCTTTTTAAGGAGTATATAAGAAAGAACTTTGACTTGAGGATCTGTGTTAGCAATTAAAAGCTAGAACAAGTACAACTCATAATTCTGTTTGTTACGCATACAACAAATTTTCTTTAATTTCTCAAATGGTTGCTAATTTTGTGCAGTGTTCAGTAACATATTTTACAAATCACACCATCATTCGGTTGTACATTTCATGTCATGCAGATTATATATTTTAACTAATTTGCCTGAATTCAAAATTATCCTTTCAAGGTCAAATTATTACAGGCAACCAAGTGACGTTCAAAAATGTTTGTTGAATTTTGCATATAAATGAAAAGTTGAATTGAGTAAGTGCAGTTCAGATATACATTCGCGTTACCACTTTAACTTGTTAGAAAAACAACAACAACATGTTCGATGATCTGCAAATGATCTATATGAGTGTACGAATTCTTCGCTTCTGGTCACTGATCTATGAGCATACTTGGCGTCGTTACGTTTGCTTATCGATGACAACGTTTTTGGTGTTCACTCAACTCTATTATATGGTTCGCACCAGCGAGGGTATTGGCGCCATAATTAGGAACTCCTACATGCTGGTGCTGTGGTTCAATACAATACTGAGGGCTTATCTGCTACTGTACGATCGGAAGAAGTACGAACAGTTGTTGAGTGATTTGGAAATTTTTTACTATGACTTAAAGGTACGAGTTAAGATGTAAATCATAAGGTTAAAATGCTCGTATGCTTAAGTGCTCGCACTTTCGGTACTGAACTAGGAGTGCTATACATCGAATGATCGTTTGTATTTGACTTTTTCATTGATATCCTGCTATCATATATGTATTACAGAGACAGATAAATGTTTGGATACACCAGGATGGTCGAGAAACATATTTATTAAGTTGTTTTAAAGTAAAGAAGGCGAGAACGTTTGTTATTTGCGTTCCATGTAGAGCTATACCGTAGCGGACACTCTAATCTGGGCACTTGTGTGGCGGTCAATTATAATTAAACTTTTGCGGAATCTAGTGGGATTAAATTTTTTTTCTGTGCCACTTAGTTTACATACCTTTTTAATCACTATTTGTGTGTGCGATTGATAAGTCGTGCAAAAATGTACCATAAAAATGAGCGACTGTGAAGAACTAAAATTTGAACTTAACGTCACAAAAACCGCAACTTTCGCAGCTAAAGTCAGATTTAGTATGGTTATAATTTTTCCTCAAAGTAATTTCAATTTCCAAGCAGCAAAATATTACTTTATAAATGCTCCAATTTAAGGCTATTAAGGGGTCCCGGTGGTCGCTCGAGCTCGAAAATTTAGGGTATTTTCAGAATTTTTTTACAATAAGAAAAATGAAAAACGGTATTTAATTTTTTTAGGTTTTTTATTTAACTACCTTTACATACAAAAATGATTTTTTTTTTTATTTTAATAATTTTAAAGTAGTAGAAGTTGACCCACCCGAAAATTTGGACCTGGACAGAGTTATCCATTTTGGCTCTTCTGTTTATCTGAAACACAAAAAGCAAAAAAATTATTAATCAGCTGAGTTACAGGAGCGCGCGGACCGCTCTCTACCTAGTTAATGGGCTGTAGATACTATAATATTGAGAATTTCCGCATGAAAATTTCACAGTATATTCTTAAGACTATATTTTCGAAATATCGAAAAAACAAAAAATTAATTTTTTGAAATTTCTAGACCACTCGAATCTTATATTAAAACAGTTAAGGAACATGTACTCGTATATGTATTGTATATGCATATCCATTTTTACAAATAATTTTGGCATCGACTTCAGGTGTGCAAAAGTACAATAAAAGTTTTGTGGATATTTGAGTGTCAAGATTTCTGTGTTCGCTACTGTATATGGCGAGTATTAATCATTAAAATAATCTCCTCTATAAGCAAAAAGCACATATTGCCGAAGCTGGAACAATGGCAACGCCCCACAGGCGCGTAATAATCTATATAAGATATTATATGGGCCTTTGCCCGTTGGCTACACAATCACGGTAGTCGATAGAATGTACAAGTTGATGTCCAGATCATATCATGCGAAAAAATACACGCTCCAGAGAAAAAAAGGGGTTCGATGCCTTTTCTGTTGGCGATTGCATTACAGAATATCAAGTACACGAAATGTGGGTAGCTGTCAGCTCTACTCTGTATGTGAAACTTCTAATGGGAATATAAACACAACAAACACCGGGGTTATATGTGTAGTTCTTCTTCTTCTTAATTTTTATTAGTAACTGCGTAACGCTTTTGGACAAGTGCAATAAAGAGTTAGATACACCAAGCGAAACAATGAGATCTTCCCGACGCAAAGAGGGCTTTTCCTTACATCTGCCTCCATCAGCAGGTATTAAGTTCAATGCTCTGACACGAACAAAAGTTGACAACAGTCGCCCTTTAGCAGGCAATAGCAAGGTTTCAAATTTATTACTTCATGCGAAAAAGCATATCTTAACAGCATAAGGTCTTATGTTCCACCTAAGAATGACGGGGAAATATACTCGTAATAACTGATATCAAACTGTACAGTCTCCTTTCAAATGATCTTTGTCCATCTTTAGCGCATGATTCGCGCGATTGGTCGGTTGTTTCTTAATTCAAGTTGCATTTCATGGCCAAAGTGAATCTCTCTTTCAAAGAAAGTTGCGGCTGAAAATATCAAGTACAGGATATGCGGCTGAGATCTAAGTGGTCTTTCAAAATTATTTAAAGTGATCCATACAATATGTCAACATTAAGGAATTAGGGAACTTGTCGATTGCCATTGCTGTTTTCTGAATACCAAATTTTTAAGTTTTTGATCTGATATTTTGAGCGATGAGAAACCATTTATCTTGCAGAGGTATATGCAACAATTAGACACAAACATATATATAATTATAAGCATAAACATATATATATATAGAATATAAATATACTTTATTTTGCGGCATTCCGAAATCTTTTAAAAAGTTGAACAAATCGCACCCAAAATTATTAGATCTTAAACCTTTTTCTAATATTTGATACGATTCTTCTTTTATTTATTCCTTAGAAATCAGAAGATTTTTACATACAGGATTTACTAAACGAGGTTAATTCAACAGGAAAATATATGGCGCGGGGTAATCTCTTTCTTGGGCTTCTCACTTGCTTCGGTTTTGCTCTCTATCCATTTTTTACCACTGAAAGAGGTTCGCTATTTTTTATGGTGCTCATTCCAAATTAATAATATTATATATAATATAAATTTCCGTTATTTCCATTTTCTTTCGTCAAAAGTTTTACCTTTTGGTAGCATGATTCCAGGCGTTGACGAATATAAGAGTCCGTTCTATGAATTTTGGTACGTTTATCAGATGATAATCACTCCCATGGGCTGTTGCATGTATATTCCCTATACAAGTCTAATTGTCGCCTTAATTATGTTTGGCATTGTGATGTGCAAAGCTTTGCAATTTCGTTTGAAAACATTACATCGTGTGAGGCATGTCGATTCGTTGATTCACAAAAATATTAAGGAATGCATTAAATATCAGCTGGGCATTATAAAGTGAGTAACTTACATATAATATAAAATGAAAAATGTATCAAAAGCTTTCTCCACCGAATGTTTTTCTACATATAAACGTACATACCAATATATTTACTCTTCCATGTATGCAGCTATATCGGCCAAGTGAATGATTTGACGACCTACATTTTTCTTTTGGAATTCCTCGCTTTTGGCACACTCTTATGTGCACTGCTCTTCTTATTGATTATTGTAAGTAGATGGTGGAATTTCAAAAACTAATTCATCAATATTAATTTATTTTCATTTATGTATCGACATTTCGTTACAGGTCGACTCCTCAGCTCAGGCGATTATCGTTTGTGCTTATATTGCAATGATATTTGCACAGATTTTGTCACTGTACTGGTATGCGAATGAACTGCGGGAACAGGTACTACAATAAAGGGTGATCAAGTTAGAGGTATCAGATTAAAAATTTATATAAAACAATTATTAAATTTGTGTAGAACTATTCTAACATTTATTTTTTAAAGATCATCTCTTTCAAATGTTGGTCGCAAATGCGCCGTAATTCGGCCATCCGTAAACACCAATTTTGATTTACTCGCTGGAGTATTCGATCGGTAACTCATGAATAATTTTAGTAAGCCAAAAATGGGTTTCATTGCTGAACAAAATTGTTGACCTGAGCGCGTGATGAACACTTTTCACAGAGCGTCAATTTTCGTAATACGAATACGTTATAATTGTACGATTTGTAAACGTTGTTAAGGTGTAAGTCTTTCCTTATGAATACTGAAAAAATTATGTATTTAGTTTGATCTCGCGTGATCTCTCAAAAACCTATTGAATAAAGTACCTCCAATCTGATCACCCTTTATATACAAGGTTCGAATCTTGAAACACCAAAATGAAGAATGAAAGTTTTTTCTAATAGCGGCCGCCCCTTGGTAGGCAATGACAAACCTCCGAGTGTATTTCAGCCATGTAAAAGCTCCTTATAAAAAATATCTGCCGTTCGGAGTCGGCTTGAAACTGTAGGTCCCCCCATTTGTGGAAGAACATCAAGACGCACGCCACAAATAGGAGGAGCTCGGCCAAACACCCAAAAAGGGTGAAATTTATTTATAAATATGTAACTTTCCCCTTCAAATAAAATTTAAATAAAGTAGAAGCATAGGGTCTCTTCAGAAATATAGTACATCATGATTTGCTGGTTGTTCACAACTGGCAACACTGAAGATTCGACATACAGCTCGACATACTTCATTATATAATACAAAAATAATTTCCTTCGGAAAATGCTTAATCATTCGACAAATCGACATTCCCATTATTCTTTCACCGATGTTGCAAATTAAATTTATTCATATTTCAGCAATTGGATCGCGATAAGGTGTGAGCAAGAGTTAGTCTAATTCTCATCCGTAGTAGCAAACAGAAGCTCTGGTCACTGATTTCAAAACTAGATACCCCTTTATGCAGGATAAATTGAGAACGAAAGAATTATGGCTTGATCCACAGCTTTTACAACCATGTTATAGTCACATATCCTTGTTTTTTTTTGGATGGAAGTGGTAAAATGCATTGAAAACCCAAACGTGTGAGACTTGTCTTTCGAGTCACCCACTCCAGCCAACGAGCAAACGCTACTTTTGTGTATAAGTTGTATAAAAATCATAAATCTCGGGTTCTCAAATTTGTTGTATAAATGTAAATTAAACTGGCGATCATCATCATGCCTCCTTTCAAACTTGGTCCACTTTGGACACTGTGTCCGCTCTAAAATAAACATTTCTTTTAAAATTTAAGGCACCCTCGAAACAAAGCTGCGAAAAATGTAGTCTGTTAGAAGGTGTTGCTAAATTTTATCATGATTTTTAGGTAGTTTTGGTGTATTAAATAAGCAGAAAATATAAAAACGTTAATTTTGCGCAACTGTTCAATACAAAATTAAATAAGAATTTCTGTTGTCTGACAATCAGTTGTTTCTTACGAACCTCATTGAGATCGGCACTATGCTTGAGATAGAATTTCGGTGTCTGCCTTAGTAGACCAACTTGGATGACAGCCATTGGAAGTGGACGCAGCAAATCCATTCCAAACAGTGAATTTCGGAGTGTAGAGGGACCTGATAAATATGACGTGGATTTTCGCCGATCAAAATCCGGTACTTATGCTTGTTAAAAAAGCCCCTTAACCAAAAATCAGCCTCAGCGATGATTTCGATAATAATTTTTAAAAATTTATTTATTTATTTATCCATTCTTAATAAATCTTGAAATTCTTGATATCTCACAGATTACAACAAAAATACTTGACGATAATACTTCATACTTATCTATTTATGTACATAATTTATTCAGTGACAATTTAAAATTTTGTTTAGAGGGTGAAAAATGAAAAGTCAAAGAATTTGAAGTCTTATTAAATTTTTTCATTGTTTCATTATGTAGCGGTCCACGGTTAAATTTCCAAACAAAACAAGTATTAAACGATTTGAAAATGCTTCTCCTGGAGTAGGAACTAATTATTATTTTTTCTGAAATCCATATAACGAGCGGCAGAGATTTTTATTTTTTGTATTTGATAAAACAAAGCAAAGTTAAACGGCGTTCCGAAGAGCGAAATTTACACAGAGCAAAGAGCACAAAATATTTATAAAAAAATGTTTAAAGGTCTATAGTTAGACTGCCTAATATTTTACATATTTTTATAGAAATAATTGATATATAAGAAAACTTAGTTACTTACTAAATAAAAGCTTACCAACTACTAATTTTTCGTGGTCATAGAATCTTGCGATTGCAGCCGCTGCTTATGACACTGAATGGTTCACATTTCCAATACCGGTGCAAAAATACATTCTTTTGATGATCTTGCGAGCCCAGAAGCCACCAGCGGTAGGAAGAGTGACATATTAATGTCGTATATATGTATTTAATTTAGTCTGGTTTTATTTTTTAATTTTTTTCAGATGATGGTAGGACATATTCATCCCATTTCGCTGGAGCTTTTCCAATCCTTACTCAATGCCTCCTACACTTACTTCACTCTGCTAAAACGTGTTTACACCTAAATGCTTAAATTTTTTGAATAAACGTAACTGTGAAGGTAGATTGAAGGCTTACAGCACTATTGAAGGTTTTTTGAATTTTGAAGTTTTAGTTGTAATTTTATAACTTTGATAAAAAAGTACATTGGATTGTAAATTTTTGACAGCTTAAAAATTAAAATATAAACTTAAATTTTCACCATCAAATTTTTGCACTGAGACCTATATTCAAGGTGTATCTATTCATGGTGATAGCAGTAGTACAAAAACAAAATTGACATGTATTTTGTTTTTGCTTTTGTCTTTCAGACTGTCAAAACGAGCTGATTTTTATAAGCCGGATGAATTCGTTGGGCAGATGTAATTTATTTTCAGAGAATTGTTTATATCATAATTGGACGGGAAAATACAAACAAACTCGTGATTCTGGTTTAATTACTCTAACGAAATCTATATATATAAAAATGAAATGATGTTCGTTTGTACGCATTTTTTTGGGCCGATACGAGGCCAATTTTATTCGTTCTTTTTTCATATTATAGGGATCCACTAGGGGAAGGTTTTTAGCAAAAAAAAATTTCTTTTAAATATTTTCTTCATATAAAAAAAAGAAAAAATCAAAATATTGTACAAAACAAAACTTGCTCGATTCTTAGATTAAAGTAAGTTTCGAATCGACATTCATTTTATGTGTACAACTTTTTTTGAATTTTTCGTTATTGTATAGGTACAGAAATTTCAAATGATTCGAATGAAAAATTTTTTTTTTTTTATTTCTTCCATAAAGTATTACACCTGTCGTTAGACAATAAGTAATTTGATTTACAAAAAGATGGAATGAGAGTGATATTGAAGGGCCAATGCCCCCAAGCTCATTTAGAAGAAATATATACATATTATTTAAAAACAAGTGGTTAACAAACAATGACATATACGATTAGTTGACAATTGATTACAAGGATTTTGCAAGATCTGTTGGTGTTTGACGGTTAAGCCGACTTTGGGTAGATTTTTCTTTATTTGGTAGTCTTCTCATCATAGGATTTGTATGCGTTAATAGTCTATTTATGTGTCTTCTGCTAGCCCTTTGTATTGTTTCATCAATAGTATCGACGTCAAGGTCGCGATGAATATCTGCGTTAGGTATGTACCAAGGTGCATTAGTTAAGGTCCTAAGTATTTATGAAAATAATGTTTCAATTCAATTGAGCAATGCTTTCTTTGACCAATTCTATATGGAAATGAATGCGTTGCAAACGATGTTTTCGGCTATGAACAAATGTTGGAATCGAATGAAAAAGGAAAGAAACGCGAAATGATAAAAAAAAATTCTTGGAAAATTTAAAATGAATGGTGCTTCATTGGAAAAATTCAAAGGTAATAAGAACATACACAAGATAAAGTTAGAATTCGAATTTTTAGATTTGTTTTGTTTATTTCTCATTTTTTCAGAAGTACACCACACAATAACTCATTCCAACTCTGATTTTGAAATCCTGTTGGAATTGGTGATCGATAATTTTGTCACTATAATGGTCAATGAAAATTTGCGTGTATCAGATCCTGCATATTATTTACCATATCAACTTTTTATGGAACATATGGACCAAATGAACACAAAAAAATAATTTAGTTTTGTTTTGATTTTTTGCAACATTTTGGTTTTCAGTTAATACAATAAAAACAATACTGTTTTTTCGTGAACACAAAATTCTAAATTTATTACGTTGTTTGTTTAGAATTTTTTTAGAAAAAAAGTAAATTTTTTGGTTTTGAGGAAATTTGTTTATTGTTGCTATTTGTGAAAGCGTAGATATTTGTAAGTATTTGACTATAATCCTAAAAGTTAATGGAATACCACTATGACACATAGAAAACATTTTTTCAAAGGGGTGTTTTTCGAAAATTATAAAAAAAATTGTTTTCAAAAATTTTGAAGAAATAAAGTAAAATAAAAAAATTTCGAAAGCATGAAATTTTTTCAAAACCAAATTTTGCTCAAAAAGATAAAAGAAATTTCTTCGAAGGGGTGTTTTTCTAAAATTACAAAAAAAAAAATTTCAAAAAATTTAAACAAATAAAATAAAATAAAACTTTTTCAAGGGTATGAAATTTTTTCAAAACAAAATTTTCTGAAAACCAAACAAAATTAAAAAAAAATGGTGTTTTCAAAGCATTTCATATTCCACTATTAATAGAGAATACATTTTTTCGAGGGGGTGTTTTTCAAAGCGGACAACAAATCTTTTTTAACAAATCAATTTAAACTTTTACAAAAGTATGAAATTTTTTCAAGAACAAAATTTTCTCAAAAACGTTAAATTAAAAAAAAATTGTTTTTTCAAAATATTTAATTTTCAGCAATTAACTGAGAAGAAATTTGTTAGAGCGAAGTGTTTTTAAAAACTTCAAAACACTTTTTACCCAAAAAAAAATTAACCTTTTTTCAAAAACAACAGGAATGATAACATTGCCTAACAATTTCTGCACTTTTGCACAGTCTAAAGAGGCATTGATACAGAGTGTATTTCCAAACATAGTTCAACATTACAAAAACCATGATTGACTCAGCGAAAGAGCAATTTTAGCTGGGAAAAATAAGGACGTCAATGATATAAATTCAGCTATTTTAGATCAAATACCTGGTGACATAGTTGCGTATAAGTCAATGGACACTATTACTGATCAAGATGAGGTCGTAAATTATCCAACTGAATTCTTAAACTCACTCGATTTGCCAGGCTTACCACCTCATAATTTACGATTAAAAATTGGAGCACCGATTATTATGCTGCGCAATAGTAATATGCCCCGACTTTGCAACGGTACAAGACTCGCTGTGAAGAAGCTAATGGGTAACGTTATCGAAGCAACAATTTTGAAAGGGAAGTACAAAGGAGAAGACATTTTGATACCCTGAATTCCACTGATTCCGGCGGATTTACCATTCGATTTCAAACTTTTGCAGTTCCCTATTCGCCTTGCCTTCGCTATGAGAATTAATAAGGCGCAAGGACAGTCTCTACAAATGTGCGGTATTAATTTAGAATACCCAATTTTTTCTCATGGACAATTGTATGTAGCTTGCTCACGAGTTGGCAAACCATCGTCATTATTCACGTGAAAGATGAAAAAACCAAAAACGTTGTCTACCAAAAAGTGTTACAATAAAGTTCGAATGAAATTGTATCAAAGAATTTGCTTTGTTTCGTATTAATTTTATTCTCTTTCATCATTGAATTTATCGTCTGGCGAAGCGGGCGAGGGTACGCTAGTTATTTATAAATGCAAGTGGGTGCAAAGGTAAACTATCTAAAGATATGTCGTAGCCAATGAAGCATACTGCGGTTATGTGCAAAATGACTGAGCAATTCGACGAGGTACAGGGATACATTATAACTTATGGTCCATTCCCGTTCCAAAACGCACTCGCCCATGTTCAAACGATATTTTTTTTCTTTTTATTGAACATTAATTAATTTTCACAAGAATATGCCAACATAATTGTATACGATTATCAAATGTAACCAAACAACACGTAAATAAACATCTCATTTTGCCAATCTCTAAGCCGAGAAAAATTAAAAAAATCAAATCAAATAATTTAAAAGTTTCAAGTTTTGCCACCATTTGACTTAAACTATGCTTTTGTCTGCTTCTTTTAAAATTAATTCATTACATTCTTTGGTAAAGTAAAAACAAAAATGACTAGTGACTTCGAATAAGTAATTTTAAGAATTAAAAAAATATATTTCAGCCTCAGGGAGCGTAATTTTATTTTAAAATTAAATATAAACCGGAAGGTAGGAAAATATTACATTGTTTAATACACATAAGGAATTCATTTTTATTATCATTATCATAATTTAGTAAGCCGCAATTTATGCAGCTCATTTAGAGGTTGCAAAAATTCTAGGAGCGCGGCGGCACTGCATATCCGAGAAAAGTGGATGACCGCGTGCATGGTGTAGGAGTAGAGTAAGAATGGGCTTGTTCGAGACATACAATATAATAAAGGCGGCAGTATTGCAGCACTTAAACCCAATATTGAAGATAATTTACTATTAAAAATTACAAAGAAGAGAATGAAGCAATCGTGCAAAAAAAGTTTTACGATGCCGATTTAAAAGAGTAGGCGTGCAACAATGACCAAATTTTTACCATTTAGAGCGCTGTACTTTTGCCAAAGTTGTCACAATTTCACGTCGAACGTGATACCTTAAAAAATCGTGCAACATAGCGGTTGCTGTTGCGATTGCAACTCAAACAAGTCAAATGTTATCTGTAATATCTAATGTGCGAAATCTATTTTCTTTTGCAAATTTTATTATTCAATATGGAAATATTGGTTTCAGACAATATACAAGATATGGAAGATGTGGAATTCACGACTACACAAAGAAGTTTTTATTGACGGTAAAATACTTCTTAAGGATCATGAAACACTACAGATAATGCAAAATTTTTGTAGTGTCAAAACACAATAAAAATAAGTTTAAATAAGTGTGTGTGTTTTATATTTTTAATGGGTAAAACATTATCTTAAAAAATAGTAAAATTTCTAAAGCCATAATTTGTTGAGGTGGCAGCGGTACTTGAGCAATTTATGAAAAGTGTAAACGGCAATGAGCACAATTTATGTGAAAAAAAAATTTTAAGTGAAACTACCTTCTTTTTTTTATATCTTGCTTACTCGTGAAAACTCGTACAAGAAAAAAGCCATATAAATTTAACCAAGGCGATGTGAAAAGCATTTTGCTGTAAAATTGAATAATTGCTTCTCCTTCGCATTAAAATACCAACCCAGTCCTATACCCAACCAAGGGATTCATTTGAACGTTATTCCATAAAAGTATATTATATGGGTAATGTTTTATGGCGCTACAACAAATAAAATAAAATTAATGTATTTAGTTTTATAAATTGTGAGCTAAATTGCAGCGTCTATCAAATAGAAGTTCTAGCTACAAAAGAACTAACGGGTGATTTTTCAGCTATTATCTTTTTAAGGGGGGAGATACATGTAAAATGTTGAAAAAAAAATTTTTTTTTTCTCATAATATGTTAGTATAGACCTTTCAGAATATGTTACCAAATTTTTAGAACATAATTTTCAGTATTTCTCATATTATAGAGCGTAAACCGTGACAACTCTATTCTTTGCCTTCGAGCTCTGGGACTTTTTAGTCACGTTTTTCTCAAAACTATATTTCTCGGATTGGCGTACACGATAACTCGAAAAGTTGTTGACCGATCTTCCTGAAATTTTGCACACATCTTTCTAATGATATTACTTTCTATGTGAACCTACAAGTTTCCAAAAATTTTTTGAGAAAATAATTTTTTTAGAGCAAAACAACATGAAAAATTAGGGCCAAAATTCATTTTATTTTTTTAAGCATTGTATTTCGTGAATTTTTAATTTTTTTAATTTTTTTAGGTTCACCGACAAATTATGACATTAATAAACACAAAAATGTTTGTTTTTTGGTTTTCAGATCACTAGAAACGATGCTAGAATGCCCGCCGATTAAAAAGCCTCGCTCCGACCTTCACAGGAAGAATTTCACGTATACCCGCCATTTTAAATTATTATAATCAAAACATTTTTTTTGTATTATTTTAATATTTAAACAAAATACATGCCAATTTTTAAAAACATATAATGACTCTTTAATAAAAAAAATAAATCACAAACATCAAGGAAAATTTAAGCATTTACATGTATCTCCCCCCTTAAACAGTTGGTTTAAACAGCTGACGCACGTTTCGTGTTTTTTTTCACTGTCAAACATCTTCAATTTGGTCTATAATTTAACCATGAATCGTCTTACAAACGAACAACGCTTGCAAATCATAGAATTTTATTATAAAAATGCGTGTTCTGTTAAGAAAGTTTAAAGTCGAAAAATTGTGTTCAGCGACGAAGCTCATTTTTGGATCAATGGGTACGTAAATAAGCAGAATTCTCGATTTTGGAGTGAAGATCAGCCAGAAGAAATGCAAGAGCTACCAATGTATCCAGAAAAGGTCACAGTTTGGTGCGGTTTATGGGCTGGAGGTATTAATGGACCGATACTGCGAATCGTAACGTAACTGTGAATGGTGAGCGCTACCGTGAAATGATATCCAACTTTTTTTGCCCAAAATGCCAAATGACATGTGGTTTCAGCAAGACGATGCCACATGCCACACAGCACGTCTAACAATGGACTTGTTGAGAGGCGAGTTCGGTGAACAATTGGGGCTTGTCAATTGGCCACCCACATAGTGCGATATAACGCCTTTCGATTATTTTTTGTGGGGCTATGTTAAAAAGCTCATGTCCATTCAGACAAGACTGCTTCAATTAAAGCATTGAAAGATAACATTAAAGCATTTATATGTGAGATACCGGCCGAAACATTGGAAAGAGTATGCCAAAATTGGACTAAGCGGATGGACCATTTGAAGCGCAGTCGCGGTCGACATTTGCATGAAATAATCTTCAAACATTAAATTATATGGACTCTACTATCGATTTAAATAAAAATTTCATGCATTTTTCTGAATTTTACGTGTATTTTTTTGAAAAACTTTCCTATAGCTCTTAAAAAATCACCCTTTAGTTATTTATCTAAATACGCATGCACCAAAACTACTATAAATATATTCTCGGATAACAGGGCGGCCATTAAATCAATGAATGCGGCTATACTAAGATTAAAGGTTGGACAGGAATTCCGGGCAGCCCTAAATTATATTAGCATCGTGTTCAAGGTCAGCCTTATTTGGATTCTGGGGCACGGATATATTGAGGGAAATTGTAAACCCGATGAGCTGGTTAGGAAAGGTACGAGTAGTGACCTGCTCAGTGATAAAAGTTCCATTGGGATACGTATGGCCACGAGCAAACTAATAATCAAATACAAAATTATCCAAGAGACCAATAGATCATGGAGAGGTAAAGGTACATGCTAAGCTACTAAGACCGCAATAAGAAAAGTACAAAGGAACTGCTTAGCCTCTCAAGAGAGGATATCTTTTATAACCGATCATTGGCTATTTGGCAGGTATTCCTTGAGGCTAGGAGTTTTCTCACACGAATATTGTAGAAGTTGTAGAGATGAGGAAGAGGAAGAAAAATAAACAGTTAAGCACTTGCACAGGTATCTAGGTAAATTTTAATTCAATTCTCTAACGGAACTCTTTGGAGTGGAGATGGGAGAAATCCGTTTCATAAGAGCCACAAATTGGTTCCACGAAGTAAATGAGGTTCCCGTGTAACATAGTGGTATTACAACGGACCTGTAACGTCTAATGGTGTTCACACTCACCAACGTAAACGTACGTTCCGTGTCAGCTTACACTAAAACCTTATGAAAGCCCCATGCAAATGAAGAATCCCCACCGTTCCGTTCCGTTACATCGTAGATCGTTTATGTGGGTAAATGAAAAATTTTAGTTTGTTTCGTAGAGACGTCTTGCTGATTGCTCTCTCACCACACAGTGTTGCCAAGTAGTATATTTCGAAATCATTTACAAAATAAACTTAGAAACATTTTAACTTTTATTAGAATAACTTAAAAACAATGTTTGAATAATTTTAGTTATAGATAAATGAACTATTTGCATTTGTTGGTTTCTGGCTTTGGTTTATTAAACAATGAAAAATTGTAACTGATAACGCGGATGTACCGTATTCGTAAATGGTATGAGCATTGGCTGTGTTGATTTTTGGCGTTTATCACTGACACGAGCTAAATTTTGTTAAGTACATGTGCCATATTCGCTCAGAGCCGAATAACGATCTGCTACGTAGAACACCTCCTAAAATCACTATGTGTACATTGTATCAGTAAAATATTGAGACTTTGTAAAGTTATGCTTTGCAACCCTTAGAATATTAAAAATTAAATACAAATCTCTTATAATGAGCAATATAATTTCATTAAAACTTACTTTTCTTCGTTCTCGGCAATTTTTTCCATTTTCTTCCTATGCTGCGTATGTATATATGTACATATTGCATCAGCTTTTTTATAGGGCTGTCACAATGGGCCGTTTGTGTCCGTTGCGGCAATGGATTTGGTTGACGTGACATTTAATACGGCCCGTGGTGCCATAATGAAAGTATTAGCGAATATAAACAAAAAAAAAAAACAGATTTTCTTGTCGTGAAAGCAAATATCGCATACAGGTTTTTTTAGTTGTGTAATATATTATCAAATTAATGTTTAACGGTGGGTGCGACCACAACTTGGAGATGGGGACGCACAAATCCTTTTTTTAGGATAACTTGGTTAAGCATAGCCTTTATTCTGCTCTTTCAAGCTTTTATCGAAAATATATGGGTGCATTCGAATTGACTCAATTCATTCAAATCCCATTTATTTTCTGCATTTAATTTGATGTAATAAAAAACCCTCCCGATAAAAATTTGTGCGATAAAATATTGTTCGTTTTCAAATAACTGTCATTTTCGCCGCACTTGCCGTACCGCAAAAGTAGAAAGTTGCCAATTTTTGTGCATTCCGGCATGGCGCACGGCACTTCTGTGGCGCTTTCGACTCAAAATCTCATAATTTATTTTGCTGCCAGTCAAATTCATTTTCGCAACGGACCCCTTGTGACGTGCATATTACTGATTGCTTTGGTGACGAGAACATCAACGATACTTTTCGGAACACGATACATCATCAAGGGTTTCAGGGTTACGCTTAGGAGCATGTTACTTTGTTCGAACATAAAGCAAAAGGCGTTTTGAAAAATGCCATTGTATGTCGGTATAAAACCTTTCTGAAGCTCCTTTATTTTCTGACAATCGTGCGAATTATGAGTTGTAAAAATATGTATAGTGGCCTCATACAAAAATCCCAACTTTACTAATTTTTCTTTATGGCTTATTTATAAAAATTGTGGTGCCTTCAGATGGTAAAACAAGTTTGTAATTTGGCTTGTAATTTCATGTTTATTTCGAATTCATCTCACCTTAAATAGATTTTATCATTTTCAACAACTTTTTATTTTAGATAAATAAAGATATATGAAATACATTAATATTATTTATTACTTATTTGCTTTCATGTTATAAACAAAATTTAGTCAAAGTCTTTAATATTTTTATGTTTATTTAATATACTTATATGCTTCATCATATATATTTGATTTCAATTTAAAATCTACTTGAAGTATTACATTTGGTTTTTAGCTTATTGCAAGGTGCTAAGTTACGTATACATAGACATGTGTATGTATCAATAATAATACACATATAATATAATAATTACACAGTATTTCGTTTCGTTCGTACAAACAGTTATTGCATTTTTGCGTCATTTTGAGTAAAATCTAAAGTAAATGAGGCTAATTTAGTTGTTTTGAATATCAAATTAAAACCTAAAAATATGTTGCACATAAAATGCATTGTGACTGCCGAATAATGTATGTTTGTATTAAGAGCAGATGCATACATATGCAAGTGTTCATTGCTGGAATATTAATTTCTCTAATTAAATATTTAAATTATGATGCAAAAATCAAAAAAATTATTTTCAACGCTTGTAGGCACACAAACATTTCGATATATGTAATTGAGCCTATACTTAGTTGAGGGACAGAGGAAAAAAATGCAAAAAACGGACAAGCGTTTTAAATAATATACATAGGTAAGCTGAAAAAAATTTAATTCAGATTGATTCAAAAGCAACGTGGTTTGCACTTACGCTTCGTACTAATGGAAAGGCATTTCTTGTTTCCCCTGACAGCTGAATCTAAGTTACCGAACGACCAACATTAATATTACCCCAAATACTGTCATTTCAGTATATATATACATATAAATACATATATATATATATATATATATATAATTGGCGCGTACACCCTTTTTGGGTGTTTGGCCGAGCTCCTCTTCCTATTTGTGGTGTGTGTCTTGATGTTGTTCCACAAATGGAGGGACCTACAGTTTCAAGCCGACTCCGAACGGCAGATATTTTTATGAGGAGCTTTTTCATTGCAAAAATACACTCGGAGGCTTGCCATTGCCTGCCGGGGGGCGACCGCTTTTAGTAAAATGTTTTTCTTAACTTTGGTGTTTCACCGAGATTCGAACCTACGTTCTCTCTCTGAATTCCGAATGGTACTCACGCACAAACCGTGCGGCTACGGCGGCCGCCGTCATTTCACTAGAATTGCGTTAAATTGATTGGGGTGTATTCTATGCTGTTACAATAACAAAAGGTAATATATTTTCTTACGCCTGTCGTTGGGTCTAGAAACAAACCAAGCAAAGTGACCATTTCTATTTTATTTATATCCGTGAACTGTATCGCAATGATATTGCTTCAATAGTCTTAAACTCGACTTTACATAATAACTAATTCCAACATATTTCCATAAATTTAGCTTACAGCACTAAATAATGTTATGGTTGCAAATATAATTGTACCCTTACATACGTAATTAACATGATCACGTGCTTACATAAATATGTATATCATGTTTCATTTCCCCAATGCTAAGCATGCATGTCTGGTTGCACCTGCTAATACAGACTTCACTATATTCCACATTTTACTCCTACTTATCTACCACTTAAGATAAATTCACATGTAGCAACTGTCATTTTATTTGCACAGCTCCTTGTACTGGCCAATAAGTTAATGTAAAATGTACCAACAATCAAAATGCCAACCTCTAATAACTCATTCCTCTAGCTTTTTAAGCCTGTATTTAACATGTATTTCTTACAATAATTTACATCTCTGCGCACTCGAATCACATTCACTGGTAATTTGTTAATTGCTATCGATAATTCATTTTACAGTTATCTGCCTCTAAATGGGTATCATGTGTCGCATTCATACGACATTTGTTTGTACGTCACTTATTGCCTCTAAAGACAGCAAGTGTCTATAGAATACCACATGCATACATACACATCAAATACATACATACACGTATATAATTTATATAAATTTGGTCACTATGCTCTTAAATTTTAAAAGAATTTACTCCTATGTAAATCGTTCAGTTGGGTTTTATATAAATTCAATGGTGAAAACACTAAAGAACTCTTTTGCTGAACCTTTAATTTTCTTATCCTTATTCAGATATCTGTATATTTGTATCATCAACGGTAATATATAATTCTCAAAGCTCATGGCAGAGCGACTTCTCAGTTTTTTGGCGAGACCGTTATGAGTTTGTGTGGCGTTACTGGCGAAATCTGTGAGGAAGAAGATATATTTATTAGCTTACTTGCAAATATTAGTTATATTAAAAAACCTACCCAAAGTGAACGACTGCCCATGAACGAATCGTCGTCATCTTCGATTAAACTGTGGTGATGGTGATGATTCTGCTGGTCAATAAATATCAGCGTGTCTTTGCTGCATGTATTGGTCGAATTGCGCAACATCGACGACAGCGTTTCGCTGCATTCGCGCAATTTACAATTAGAGCTTGTGGAGAATGAATGTCTTAAATTAAGTCCATGCACATGCTGATGACTGTTCGCTTGCGTTCCACTCTCCAGTGCTGAAACACTCGAACGACTGCCGTTCCATGGCTGATGACGTGACAAGTGGAATTCGTGTGCTGTATGCGCAGCCACAGCGGCACTAATAATACTGCTACTGTTGCTCTTTAGACTACTGGAGAGCAATACTTCCTTGTAGTTGTTACTCGCTGTGGCCGAAGTGGTGGTGAAGCCGTTAAACTTGTTTTGCAACGTCGAAGCACCATGTATGGACACGGCCAGTGAGTGTGGAGAGGAGTGTGATGACAACGAAGAACTGGAGGAAGAAGTTGAGGAGTTACGTCCGCGGTCGCCATTGATACCAGCCGGAACAGTCGGCCTGGGAATGACATACGTGGCGGGACTTTTCGGTTTACCTGTTCTTTCGGGACGCTCGATACTTGAGCTTCGATTTGGCAATGTTGGGTTATCTGTAGCATAGCCATTGGTTAATACTGAATTTGTTGAGCCGCCAGCAGATGTTTTTGAAGGTGTCACTGAAACTACTGCCACTGTCGCTGACAACGCTTTGGTAGTTGATAAGGGTGATAATTGCAATTTGGCAACAGACACTCCATTACTGACAGGTTGTACTATTGTTGCTTGAGACTGGCTTTCATCAATGTGGCAATCTTCGTCCATAACGAAGATCTGATTGTCGCCAACGTTGTCTTTTGTCATACTTAATGGCAACGTTTCAGCGGATTTTACTGTGCTATCGGATTTTAATGTGTGTATAACGGAATCCTTTCTGTCATCAGCAGCATCGATAGCAGCAGCAGAATTTGCATCGGCAAAGTCGAATACTTCGATATCGACTGAAATCGTTTCATTCTTCACAACCACTGGTGAGGCATCTGTTTTTACTGTAAATAAAAATGTTTAAGATAAGTTATGTTAGTATTTACACAACTGGACTTACCTTCTCCAACTGCGTCCTTTTCATGTATAGCTTCTTTCAATTTTGGTATATCGACTGATTTTTCTTCGGGCTTTCCTGGTATTCTTTCGATTGCGGCTGCGGTCGCGACAACAACAACGTCTTTTCTATCATTAGTTATATCTTCTTCGACTAGTTTTTCTTCCGAATCCTTTATCTTCTCAACCACTGCCATTGGTGGTGGTGCAATTCGTGATACCCAGTGATCACCAGAATTGGAACTAGAACCGGAACATTCAGCTACGTCTCCAGTACGACGCTGGTAAAATAACATATAAGCCTCATTGTTAATTATCTCATCCTCGATGGATTCGTTGGGTACTTTGGAAACCCGTTGATCGTCAAATTTGTACCACTGTCGGTCATAGGGGTTCTTACATGCGGCAGTGTAGTGGCCCGTCTCGAGAGTATCACCCTGATGGTAGCACACAGCGTACAAGTCGTAACGTGTCTCCCTGTTGTCTCGCGAACTAAGTGTGGAAGATCGGGAATCCCCTGAACGCGTCTTCCTCCAAGGACTTGGCCGAGAATATGAGCCCATATCCATTGCAGTAGCAGTGTTTAGAGTTGGGCGCGGTCTTTCTTCGTCGTCCCCGCCGCGTACTATATGCGGCGACATATCGAATGCGTTCAGCGGAAATTTCACCATAGTGGTAAGTTTAGCTGCATTTGCGCCCTTTTCATGGTGCTGGCGAAATCGCTTGAAATGCACGACCAATATGTCGGGCAGTGACCATAAACCGAGCGTCTTCACAACCGGCAAATATTGCTGACAATGCGGGCAGCGCCAAGCATCCTCGGCACTCAATGTTTCCGCCTTGGTATAGTGCTCAAGACATTGCTCTAAAGTAAGTACTGAAGTGTCATTCGCCATTTTAAGTTTACGATCGTCGAGTAAACGCGCCACACTTTCGTCTTCCACCACCTTATCACTGAGATCCACAAAATAATCTTCTGGCTCAGGCCACTCAAGCAACAACTTTATATGTGGCGGTCCAGCCTCAGCCGAGAGCACTGATAAAGCCAAATCGATCATCTCCGTTAGCAGTGGATGTTCAACGTTCTGTAGATATGTGTCGGGATCTGCAGATGGATCTTGCAGACGCATTTGAAACATATCATGGAGCGATTGGGCAAACGAGAAAACTTCAGGTTTTAACAGTGGCGACATTTCGCGCAGAAGGCGCTTCTGCAAATCGGCATAAGAACAATCTCGAGCTGTTAGCAAGCTGAATGGCATACCAAACCGTTCCACCGTATATACAACCCCGTTGCCGTTCGCTGGCTCGTTGCCATCATTTACGACTTTACGCTTGCGCACATTCGCCACCAACAAAAGTAGCTCTGCGGTAGTGCTGGCAGAAGGCGACGTGTTCGTAACCTTGGCGTTGGTATTTGCATTGGCAGTATTGCTAGAAGCATTGATTTTACTTGCTTCTGTTGATGTAGAATTTGCTTCCGCACTGGGGTTGGAATTAGAGTTGTTGCTGGTGCGAATTGTGTCGCTCTTTTCGGTGACGGCAGTTGTTGATACCGTTGACGAATTTACTGTCGCGATCTTTATCTCGGGTACCTCTATACAATAAATCGATTCAACGCCACACAGCGTTGCAACCGGCTGGGAGTCATAGAAGACGCGCGTAAAACCTTCTTTGTTGATGTCTGCTAGCACCATGCGCTTTCCCTGAATGCCAGTATCAGCTTGCAATTGATCGCGTAGGGCAACAATGGGCGAACCAGTAGGCACAGTAATACCGATCTTTACTTGGCGTGGTTCTCGTTGTAGATAGACCACAGTAACGAAAATCGTTTGTTGCATTAACTGTGGCAGTTGCACCGAAATGCAATGGAACGGATCGAAAGTGTTGGACTGTTTTTTACAACGTGGGCATGTGAGCGACGAACGGAATTGTGCCTGGAACACCGCTTGTACAAAGGAGTTGTTGCAGCGAATGTGATTGGCTAGCGTTTCTGCGGCGATTATCTCATCAGGACGACCGTAAGAGTTCTAAAAGTTGAAACATATAAAAATTATACATATGAAAACGAAAAGTGGTTGTTATATGGTTTTTTTTTCTTTAAAGAGCAATGTTTACTCGAACTACACTTACAGAAGTTCTCCCGATTCTTAAAAATCCCCAGAACGACGTGGTGGTAAACGAAACGACTTGCAATACTGATAATTTAATAGTGACTCTTGCCAAGACGGATCCTTTCAAAGTCATCAAAGGCCATTGCAGATGAAATCAATAATTTAGAATCAACGAGAACTGTACGGCGTTAAAACAAATAAGGAACAGTTTTGCTCAAGAACACAAGCCATGGTGTGGACCAAAGGGTACGAAAAAATGGTATAGCATACTTTGGAGCGATAAGACAAACATATGTAAATGTATTTAGAAATGCTGCTGGGCGAAATGTCAGACATCCTAAAAGACAATAGTTCTCTTGTTCAGTTTTTTTTTAAATAAAATCAATTATCTTCTGAACGCATTATTTGTGAGGGCTACGTAAAGTTGTCTGTGCATTTCGTACTTTCATAGAAATGATCGTTAAACAAATTGCGCAACATCAACCTACTATATAACCATCAATTTGTCTTCCATGTTGTTACTTATATACTGTGAGCCTCAAAATAAAGTGTACAAAGCATTTTGTTATAATATGGATTTTATTTCAGTCTTTTATAACAAAACAATATATTTTAATTTCATGCTTTTTAAATTAGTATTTAATTCTCTACTAATTACTAGAAAACAACAAAAAAATAAATTACAACAACAAAAGTGCATATTTTACGCGTCAAAATAAAGTGTACAGAGATATATTTTACAAAAATGATATCGATTTAGTATTTTGTTGATTTCCCTTTTGCTTTGATAACGGAAGACAGTCTTCGGGACATCGACTCAACTAGTTTTTTGTCACGTCAGATGAAATTTTATCCCACTCTTCCTTTATGGCGTTTCATATATAGTTTCAGCATATCCATTTTGGTGATTGTCCTTTTCCGGATTTGGTGGTCTAAATGCTCCCATAAATGTTCAATAGGGTTTAAGTCTGGTGACTGTGGAGGATGATCCAATCTCTTAGGAGTACGATAAAGCAGCCATTCTTTTACTATTTTTGCTGTGTGCTTGGGATCAATATCTTGTTGAAAGATCCAAGATCCCTGCAAGTCTAATTTCTGCACACTGGTTAGTAAATTCTTTTGTAAAATATTCAGATAATCTGTTTTGTTCATGGTACTTTCACTAAAAACCAAATTGCCAACTCCGCTTGCCGCCAAACATCCACCCACCATTACCGAACCCCCACCGTGCTTAACTGTGGTTATCAAATTTTGGTCGGCATAGTCTTTATTTTTTGGTTCTCCAGACTTTAACCGGTTTTTTCTGCCCAAAGACCTCGAACTTACTTTCATCGCTAAACAGGACATTATTCCAGAAAGAAACATCCCGATTTTCGTATTTTTTTGCATAATGAAGACGTTGCTGTCGATATTAGCGGCTTTTTTTGTTGGAGACGACTATGTAACCCATTTGCGTGCAACGCTCGACGTATTGTACTGGCACTTACGCTAGTATCTGATGCAGTTGAAACTTCTTGTGATATTTTGACAGCACTTTTGAAGGGATTTTTCTTCACATCAGGCACTATAGACCTTACTTCAATCTTATTTTAAATTTTTGGACGGCCTGCACCTGGGCAATTTTCTACTTTGCCGAACTTTTTGTATTTGTCAACTATTTTTTTCACAGTATTATGGCTTCTGTTGACAATAGAGCCAATTTCACGAAAGGTTTTACCTTCATTGCGAAGCTTTAGTACCAGTTCTCTAACATCAATCGAAGTTTGCTTACCCATTATTAAAAAAAATTAATAATAGAATTTAATTTACTGGAGACAAAAACTTTTCACTCTGCCGATTGCAACCAAATAAAATACAATATGAAAAAAGTTTCAATGCATCGAAAAAGGAAGTAAACAACCAAATATAACGGTATTTTTTACCGTACAACATCGCTAAAATGCTACTGATGTACGCTGTACACTTTATTTTGACGTGTAAAATATGCACTAAATTTTGTTTTTGTCTTACAACTTTTGTTATTGTAATTTTTAAGTAATTAGTAGAGAATCAAATACTAATTTAAAAAACATGAAATTAAAATATATTGTTTTGTTATAAAAGACTGAAATAAATTCCATATTATAACAAAATGCTTTGTACACTTTATTTTGACGCTCACAGTACATACATACATTCATATGTATACATGTATGTACGTATATATGAAAGCAATAATTGCTAAATAGATATGCCCGCGTGTTTTAGAATACATAAAAATCGCCATGAGATGCTCCTTGATCAAAAACTTTCGTAAGTTATTTCAATTACTCGCTGCCCCCATCTTTTAGCTTATCTTATCTATACAAGACGCTAAGTAAATAGTAGTTTTCCACTTTGCAAAAATGATAATAATTCAAGAGCACGCGTAGCCATGGCAAACTCGATTTACATGCATACGTCTATGCATGTGTAGGTAAGAGTATAAGTATACACTGTCGCGAAAAAAATATTTTTAATAAACATACTTCAACAATAATTTGCTTTTGTTTACATAAGCAGCCAGTGCAATATTACAGTAGAACCTTTTCTTTACTCTTGCCATCGCATACTTTCTTTTTGTTCGTTTCTTTTTGTCCAATGCCCAATTTACAATGAATGTAAATAAGAATTGTAAAATTAACTGCCACATTCTGCCTGGTTGCCAACTATTGGCTAGCCACTAGTGCATTTGATGAGCTACAATTACGTCGCAATTTCCTCAACAATAAAAAAATTCCACGTGTACATTTGTCTACACTATATATGTATCTATACATATGTATGTATGCATGTAAATCGGCAAAACATTTGTTGCAAACTTATTTTAACTATAATTAATAATTAGATAAGATGCAGAATACTGAGAATGCTTGCGTAAGTCTAAAAAGAGTAGCTGGATAAAAGTGGAAATTTCTTATTTTTTCCAACATAATAAAGAAGTTTGAAAGACTTGTAATGTAAAACGTGCATAATTGCAAAAAGATATCATTTATCAATATTTACAAGAGAAAATGTTGCGGGTAACGGAAGTACGTACTAGTAATTTTTGGTTGTGTTTTCTTTGAAAAACTTATTTCAAATTCGTATTCAGCGATCCCTAAAAACCCCGAGTAAAGAGTTTCACGCTAATTCGATGAATTAAAAGAAAATTTCCTATATACTGAATTTGGCTATAGAATCTATGCAAAACCAGTTTTTATTTTTGCCTTAAGACATTTGCGATGATAGATTAAGAGATTTGAGTGTTTCCCACATGCAATAGTCCTCTAAAGTTTATTAATCTTTCGACTCTTGTTAGTTATAGAAAAATGATGGGAATAATACTTATGATTAAACTGTTGTTGTTGTTTTAGTATAACCATTCTCCATACATGTAAGGGGAGTGCTGCTTGAGGACAATCCTTGGACATATATAAATCCAGGTCGGTCCGGTAACGTAGAACCCATTGTCGTGGGAACGCAACTGTGATTAAGCTGTTCACAAGGACGTTTTCCAGCCCCTCTCTTAATATTTCCTCTACCTCTAAGCCTCTTTTTTGTAAAACCATATCGAACTTAAGGAACCTTTTCGATCCCTTAATTCTCAAATTTTTAATTCTCATTTCAGGACTTTTGATCTGGCCTGCTTTTTACCATCAAGAAAACGCTACTATCTTCTCTCCATAAATGATTGACGATGATATATTTCTAGCTTTTAATCCAGCTGATAATTTTTTTTCTATAGCTAAATATTTTTAAATCTCGATAAGTAACAAATTCCTGCCGTTTTTTGTCTAGCGCCCAAACAAAATTAATTTTACTTAATGCGGACTGCGTGATAAACTGTTCCCTAGACATACATAGCTAGTTTATTGGAGCGGCAGCCCTTGGTCGGGAAAAACCCGAGTCATTCCGGTAACGTGGAACCGGTTGCCATGGGAATGCGGCTGCGTCCGTCATGTCGGTTGTTCGATAAGAGGGTAATCGTTGGGTTTGAAGTACATTGAACCCGAGAACCAACGAATGGTAATGACGTACAAATCCACTCCACTACGGTTGCGGCGAAGTTTTTGGACAGATATGATTTCGAGTAGTTTCGTTATACTTTTAAGTAATTCGGGGAACAAGCGAAAAGACCAAAACATTAAAATAAATCCTCTCTGTTATGTCATTACGACTCGCATAGATCAAATTTATACATTGCAAACAACAAAAAAAAATTTTGTACTAAACTGCATTGTATAGTATTAATAAGTACCTTTACGCTTTTGTAACGTCGCTTCGTAGCCGTATTCAGGTCCTCGTGCACCTTGTCCAGCAGCCAGAATAGAAATTCTTGAGCATCGTGTTGTGTTGAGCTACGAAATTGTGAACCATAGCGATCGACAACAGCCTGAAAGAAAGCAGCACCACATTTGCATTAATATGAAATATTTGAAGACACAAATTGACTCACCTTAAAACTGGTGCTGTGATCGCTCTCATTCTTGCATGTCCACAACGCTTTCAGCACATTGGCCAATTGTTCGGTTAACTCTCCTTTAGTGCCAAATTTGCGTGAATTGATTTTGTTGCGTCGCTTTAAGTCAGCCTTAAAAGGAAAACAATAAACAGGCATACATAAGTATTTTTAGATCTACAAATATGAAGTAATAAATGATTCAACAAACAATAAATATGTATGTATGTGTGCATGTGCGCACTCACCAGCAAAGCGCTCACCCACAATTTATACTCAAAAGATTCTGCGTCGATATGCATGGTTTATTCAAAAATAGTAATTTCAACTTTTGTTTTGGGGGTCTCCAAAATAAAAAAAATTGTTAAAAATTAATATTTATCTCGTTTTATCTTAACTTTTTTTTATTCTAGGCATCATTTTTTGGAAGTTTGTGAAGATAAATTAAAATAGGACATTAAATAATATAAATCTATAAACATTTTATACCGAATTTACGTAAAACGATTTCTTCTTATGGGAATTCAATTGCAGTTTTCAAAGCTTTGGCTGCACGGGTAAATATTATATAAAAACATAAAAAAGAGGTGTATACTTTCTTTTGGCTATAGAACAAAATAAGGGGTAGCATCAAGGGTAGCGCATTCTAGTGCGCCTACATCCATATGTACACTGGTCCTCACATAATTAAGTCACTTCATCTTCGTAATATTTTTATTTTCTAATATAACTCTTTGTAAATATAACAAAAACTTTATAATTAAAAGTTCCAAACTTTGCACTAAATTAAAAAAAATTTTACAAATTCAAGATACTTCCAATTTTTTTTTATCACAATTTTCACAAAATTTCTGAGTATGCAATTTCGTAGCCCGTTCAATTTTGGTTTAATATTGTGGTTAACTAAAATATTGGTTTATTAAAATTTATGCCCGTTTGTTTTAATTCCTCTTCAAAAATTTGAAATTTTTATAACACCTTTTACTTTTTATATGATGTTTTTTGTAGAATGAACTTTTTTTTATAAAAAATTAATGCAAATTAAAACAACAAAAAAGTAGTCAAAATTGGTCAAAATATCGCGTTTCAAATTAGCTGTCAACGGGTGTATGTATGTATTGAATTATAATTCTCTCTAAGTAGTCTACATTGCAATAAGATTTTCTTTAATATAAACATGATTATGTAATAAATGCATTTATTATACGTTCCACTAAAACGTATTGAAGCTAATTTTTCGAATTAAGTATAATAATTTGGCCACCAGCTGTAACTAAAATACATATATTATAATATGTATTTAGTAATGCCACAAGTTCTATTACAAGATTTTCAAAGCAGTAGGCTTTTGAATTTTAAGTAGAATGTTCACGTTATTCCATTTCTTGTGATTGCATTACAAAAGTGCGAAAATATTGCACGTCAGACATTCACTTTACTAAAAAAAGACCCGGTATAGGCAGATTGTCTGTGAATCGTACCATACATCTTAGAATCATCTCAAGTTGGGGACAGATATAAAATCTGTGAAGGAACGAATTCGCCACATACGAATGCACGAACCACAGCTGTCTGTTAGATGGCTATATGACAGTCTACAGTATTGTTTACAAGCGCGCGAAAGCATTTAGCCGATAGTAAACTCGATAAAAGAAAATCAGTAATGGATTTCAAACGTGATAGTGTGACTTCATTATATTTGGCTGGAAAATTACAACCAGCAATTGTTCGTGAGCTCGAGCTTCTTAAAGTAAATACAATTTTTGTTTATCGCACCATTACTTTTTAGAATGATACTGGTAGCATCACGAAACGTAATGGAGGTGGTCATCAAAAACTGTAACGTCACGTGAAATGATTCAAAAAGTGAAGAAGCGACTTGAAAGAAATCTCCGACGAAGTGCCAATCAAATATCGAAGGAACTGAAAATGTCTGAGCGTAGCATCCGCCGCATACTGAAAAATGATCTCAAAGTGAAGCCTTACAAGACCCAAAAGGCGTATGATCTCACACCAAAGCAGCAACAAGTCAGACTTGAAGAGCGAAGGAGTTGCTTCGCTTGGCCAAAAGCGATCAATTTCCGAACATTGTGTTTTCTCACGAGAAAATTTTTCAAATTGAGCAATTCGCAAACTCCTAAAAGGGGCCGGCTTATTTGAGCGATTGTTTCATACGAGAATTTGATTCATCGATTGGCCCCTACAAGGCAGCACCCACCACAGGTAATAGTTTTGGCCGCTGTAACCGCAGATTAGCGCTCTCCAATTGTTTTAATCGAGCCTGGCGTCAAGATAAATGCGAAATATTATTGGGAAAGTATTCTGGATGTTGCTTTGAAGCCGTGGGCAGACAAACATTTCGGTGGCAGACTATGGACGTACTCGGCACGGTCTCACAAAGCTCGAGTGAACCAAGAATGACTCAAAAACAACGTTCCGAACTTCATAACGTCCACACAATGGCTCTCAAATCCACCAGACGCGAATTCGATGGATTATTCTCTTTGCAAGTCACATTCAGCCAGCTTGGACCGTCTCAAGGAAATATTCAAGGCAAAATGGAGTCATATCGAGCAAAAGTGAGTTGATTCTTAACTTTGTATTATTTTCACACATTTTTTACTTTGATTTGAATAAAAGTAATTTTCCAAACTAAATTTATGGCCTTTTTAAGTGGTTACACTTCGAGTGCCGGACCCTGTACAACGGTCGGACCGTTTAAGAGCGTATAAAAGTAAAATGCGACAATTTTGAATATTTTTTAGTTATACTACAACAATATTAATAAATGAAAAAAGTTTAAATAAAATGGCAATGAAATCTAAAAACTCTTTCCTTAAATTTTTACACCAATTCGACAACTTCTAGCATGGCCTATGTACTACTTATATATTCTGACTGGGTCACAAATGGAGTTACATCATTTTCATAATTAAACGTTATGAAAACGATTTGGCGAATTTTAAGCGATCGAAGGATTTTTTAAATATTATACTAACTGTGAATTGTTTATAAGCAACCGCTCTTAGCTCTTACTCATAAGTGAATTCTATTTTTTTAAATGGAATTCCACCAGCTTTATAATAAAAAATTCATATAATGCTAATGAACTATTAATAAAATATAAGCTTAAGTAAAACACGATATAGCTGCATTATTTTTACGACTATTGAGAACTTAAGCTTTCTTTGCTGCTGAGTGTAGCGAGTTTTCTAGTTCACCATATTAAATTTACACTCACCTTATACTGATCCAAAACAAAATATTCCGCCAGTATGTCAGTGTGACTGAGACACTGCAGCACTGCGTTCATAAAACATGTATTGCCGTGATTCTTGAGCCCCATGACGCCAGGTGTTTGATCGGCAGGCCACTGGTAGTTACCGATGGGTGGCACGCGATCGGCGGTTGCAGACATGGATACAGTAGCATTCTTATTCGCCTATATATAGTGTAATAGAAAGGAAGGAAATAATTAAAACAATTTGTTAAACATATGGTAAATTATAAATTTATTTCTATTGAGCTTAATTTAAGAATGAATTGAGCACACGTTAAACTAGAACCAGCAACTTTGAACCGGGAATTCGCAATGATTGTGGATAGGAACCGGTTCGCGTTTCTGGCCAATGCTAAGCAATTATGAAATAATGAACGAAATGTGTGTATGTATATAATTTAAATAATAGCAACGCCGCATATTTCGAAGTTTTGAGTATTTATTTATTTTTCTTTCGTTTTTATTTTTATAAAAATGTGGTTCCTACTACAACAAAAGCCATATTTAACTCAAAGTTTCAAACTTTGTGGACCATTAAATTTTTGTCTAAAATTGTGTCCGTTTAAAGTCGCTTAAATTTCGCGTTGGTTCCTAACGAATACCAACAAAAAAAATTTAAAAATCAATTCAAACATGCACTTTATAATACCATAATTCAATGATCTATAAAATTTCATGCTACTTGCAGAATTGTTTTACAAATTCGAAATAAAAAGATTCCAATTTTGATGAAATTCGTTTTTTTCTTAATTTTTTACAAAGTTGAAACTTTGTAGTTTTTTTTGCAGTTGAATTACATTTTTATAAAAAATTTAAAATAGTCAAAACTCTGCAATGTGTCCCGCCGCTATTATTGTGAACAGAGGTGTAGTAGGTACATATGTATCTTTTAAAGATTGGAAGAATATTTTAATATGAAATATTTTATAATATTTTTGAAAGACGCCCTGCAGCAATATTTACTAAATCATTTATATGTCCGCATAAAAAAGCGAATTATTCTTGAGCTTGAAATAAGGCGACCGCGTGGAAAAGTATGAATGTACGGGTATGCACTAGTAATAGCAAAGGAAGGAAAAATAAAAAAACTAAATAAAAAAACTTGAAATTGCCGCCAACGTCATTTTCAATAAAAGCAAGTAAATGACAGGCAGAAGAGTAAAAAAGAATGAACTCATGAAAACCAAGCTGACGATCTAATCAATACAACGTTTCAGCACTTACCGCCAATGTTTGCGGAAATCAATAAAAAACAAAATGTAATGCGCATTTATGTGCGAGTGCTTGGTTGTTAAGACGCCAAGTACGTTTCCAATAGGTGCATTATTAAATGAGAATGGCAATGACAATTTCCATTCATCGCCTAAAATGTGCCAATTAACTTTGTAATAATGCCTTTAGGAACTATTGCATCTGCCGTTGTGAAAACTTAAGATTTTTAAGTTGAGCCAAATAAGGAAGTCATGGGCACACATACATACATATATAATATATGTACATACATACGTGCATATATATTTACATACATAAGTGCATACGAGGTGTGGCTATTACATAACGAGACTGGCGTTTGCGAGCTGTTTAACGTGAAGTATTCTCTTTCGAATGCGGCGCCTTTCGCTTGCATGGCTGGAAATTTTCGAAAATGGAAACTTCGTTGGGATAGAGGAAATGCGAATATTGAAGGTGATAATAAATAAAATATGTATGTATGTAATAAGCCGAAATAAAATCTTTTTACGGTGTCGGTATCGTTCTTTAATAGACACACCTCGTATGCATATACATATATGTGTGCATCTAATTAGAAACTTAATATTCTGACCAGTTTTGGCTACTAATTAAAAATAAATAAATATAATTCATTTTACAACAAATATCGTATAAAAAAAGTGTCTAACTTTACACAAAACTTATAAAAAATCGACAAATATTCAAAAATACCATACTTCTAAAAAAAATGTAAGTACGTACAAAGGAATATTAGTCTATATAAAGAAAAATTACATGCATTCGTTATATGGAGAAAATGCGCAACGCCGCCTGGAAAAAGGGGAAAAAATTATCAAAAATCAACGAAAATTTCGAGCCAGTACAAATTGCCCTTCATAATACTAAAATTAATGGGCTATGAAAGTGCACACCCAAATTAATTTTTTTTTTATTATTTAAAATTATAATGAAATTTTGAAAATTTTAAATTTTCTCGAATTTTAATAATATAATGTTTGTTGAAGAATGATCTCAATTATTATAAAAAAAATAATGAAACTTAAAAAGAAAAAAAAAACATAAAGCAATCAAAACTGTTCAAACTAAATATCGCGTTTCTAATTGGCTGCACGCAAACTGTACATAAGTATTTTTCGCACACATAATTTGCCAAAGGGCGGCAGACACAAAACTTACTAATACAAAAACAAATAAACGTTTTTATGTAGGTGTTTAGGTGAGTGGTAAGTGCACACATGTAACGGGTGACCAAATAGCTTTGATAGTTTTTTCAATAAGAATATAGCCATTTCAACATGCTTCTCTTGATGCTCTACAAATCTTTGGAAATAATTAAGAGACGTCGAAATTCAGGCTCAAACTTTATACCACTGATGCTACGATCGATTTGACAACTTCTTGAAGCTTTATCATCTGACCGATGAGAACATGAGATTTGAGACCTTTCGATTATTTTCTGTGCAGTTTCGCCAAGCCAAAAACTTATCTGAATTCGCCACTTAGTTTCACTCCAGAAGACATTGCTAAGCTGACATCACAGATTGACATCAATTGAATGAGCTCCTATGCCAAAATAATTAAGTATTGTAGCTTCATAATAAAGTAAGTTGATATCTCGCACCATTGCAGTTGTATTTACATTTTCTTTCTATCATTCTTATTTGGTCACCCTTTAGTTAAGCTAAGCTTGTGCAACTACGCGATCTTTAGTGGGCGTCAAGTTGAATGTGCCAATTGCCATTTTTAGATTGTTTGCAGATGCGCTGAAAACTATCTTGGATATTGTTAGCTTCCTTTAATTTTTTTTTGTTTTTTTTTGAATTTATGACAAAGCAAAAGCTATTAAGCGTTCAAGTGTCGATGAGAAAGCAAAGGTGATGTCTACCTTTTTTCTGCGCCAGCAGGCGGTGTAAAAAGGCACTATTTCCGTTGCTCTATGCGCTGAACTTTCTTTCTGCTCGTAGTTGAAAGGAACATGGAAGAAGAGTCAGGAAGATTATAAAAAGAATATTAAACTGTGAAATTAATTTATTAAATTTTCTTCCATCTTAGGCAAAATAATCCCATGTCGAGTGCTTATAATATAATATAATTCATTCAGGCGGGTAGATAGGTAAAAAATGTAGGGGCCAATTTTTCAGTGCAAGCTTTCCTCAACTTTCCAGCTAAACTTGAGTTCAAGTTTGCAGTTAGGCATTTATTCATTCATAAAATGCATCCCAAATCAACCCCAAATCAAAACAGCACTGAAAAATTTATTCTGAATGCATTGCATTTAAGCTTGGCTCTTCTCGATATTATATGTATGTATGTAATTTTACCAAAAATCGAACCATTTCTGCAAAGACCATTTCTAAAAAACACCGTATGTGCTTCCGAAGAAAATAAGATGTGCATACATGCAAAGACTAAAAAACAACCCACATATAATCTGGGGAAATCTTCTTCTTCCTGGTAGGTCCTTCCTTGTAGTAATTGGTACCTATTATGACACTTCTAGTGAAGCCAAATCCTTTTACACTTAATTTTCAGCAGCAAGTACCATACGGAATACTTTTAGAGATGGAGCGTTGGTATCCTATGTCTATGTCCCCATAAAACTCATACAATTCTTCGCTCAATAGTCTGTGATATTTGCCGTCGCCAACGCGTAGTTCACGCGATATTTCTATTTATCACCTCAAGGACTCTACCCTACCATAAGAAATGAAGCAATGTGTGGAAAATGAACTGAGTGATCATTTCATAGCCGTTTGATTTCAGATTTCGAATAGCATAAGGAATAAGAAAAGGATGTCACAAAATTATATTACCCTATCTACACTTTTGCGGAATTTCTGAGTTAGATTAGGTTGGAGCCGTTGGTCATTATGGGACACACGCAGGCTCACAGCCCATTGTGATGCCACATGAGGAATTTGCCCTGATTACTTTTAAAACCAACGTGAATTGTTCAAAAAATTTTAGAAAATCGCCGATTTCCACAGTGTTGAGATCTTTCAACTCATTAAGCAATTGTCTACTTAAAGTAAATAATCTTCGTCTCAATAGATCAGGACCTTCTGGGCCACAGAAGGTGAAGGATCGTCTCTTTCTCTTCTTCATTTATACAGCTTCTGTAGAAGCTATTCGCTATTCTTACAAATTTCTCAAAAATTATTTGCTGACATGTTACCTGTAAATATATTGTCTATGTACCCGTTAGGAAGTTTAGTGCCGAGTCTCGGTATTTCATAGGCTCTAGAACTCCCCTGGAAATGGCAATGGTAACTTTTGTATTTTAAAACTCTACAAAAATTCAACGGATCTCGTATTGATCTCATATGGTAATAAATGTTCCATAATGGCGTTCGGCAAAGGAAATATTAACTTTTGCTCAAAAGTAAAGTGCTACGAGTATCTCTCCGAAGTTTCTCCCTCACACTCTGCCCTATTAAATCCAAGGTATCCGACGCAATTCACAATGTGGATGAAGAAGATCAAGATCTTGTAAATAACCCGAAATGTTATTCTAATTTCTATTGAGAACATTTCCCTTAACTTACATGATAGATTTTTCGTTGTTATATAATGCTTTTTACGGCTTTGCTTATGTTGCGACGACTGACGCACGCACTTCGAATATATTAAATAAATGAAGTTCAACTATTGTGACCTCGACGCTCATTTGCAGTTTAGGAAATAAAACAAGACACGCTATTTTAAAGGCGAACATACACACATCCATACATACGACATAGAGAAGGATGCACACACATAACACATATGGAAAGTCTAAACGGCAAATAGTTTATTATATCTGGCAAATATTCAATATCACACATATGTACATACATACATACATACACTATACTCGCATGTATTCAGTGCACATTCAGTCATATGCACATTGAAACATTGTATTTGACTGCCCATTGATCACTTCCTCCCTGCCTATTCGTCGTTCGGTCTTCTGCTTCCACTTAACAAAAGCACCAGCTGCAGCTTCCATAATTATTTCGCTTTTGTTTTTTAATGCTCCCAAGACAGGTGGTATGTCTAGTGGGTGGTTAGGGGTTGCCGATATGTGTATAAGTGTTTAAGTGGAAGTGTTCTTTATTTATAGACTGTCTACTATTATGTGCATAGGTATACTTATCCATGGACTTGGGTATACGTATGTATTTTCACCAATAGACAGGCAACAAGTTGTTATTTCCTCCAATGCACACTCAGCGTCCAGGGCACGGGGTAAAGAGGTTCACACACTCACATATCTATTACACTTTGAATTTCACTATTATCTAAGTCATTACCCGAAGCACCGATACACTTGGGGAGTCGATGAAACAATTGGTATTGTTATTAGTTTTTGCGCAATATGTATGATTGTCTGTATACAAATGTACGCTAATATTTGCAATATAGTGAGCCTGAACGTTCTAGATTCATTATTGATAACACGTGGAAGACAGTTAATTTGTTATTTTAAGTCAGCAGTTATTTGTAAGATAATTCCATGATATTAAGCAGTTGTACACTATAGTACGTAGACATATGAATGTTTTGCAAATAGAGTGGCTCAAACGCTTAATCAAACAAACTCATTGTTACACTTTAAAACAGAATTTCGGAACTGCAATTTAATTAATATTCGCAAAAATTATATATATCATTTATTTAGAGTTTACTTCATTTATTTTAATATAATAAATTATATTTATATTCATCATTCTCCTACTGGAAATAAAATAAACAAAACGATAGAATCCTTGTCCAAACGAATAATCGTACAAAATTGAAATATTTTACAAAACTGTTTGATCCGTATTTGATCCTTTGTCCTTTATTGCCTCATTTAAACGTCTTTTACTCGTACATAGATTCTACCAAGTTTTTTACATATGTCAGGTGAAATATTGTACTATTTGGATTTCAGAGCTTCTTTCAGTTCGTTTGTGCTTCAAAAATCTATTTCTCTGAACAATTGCTTCCAAACATGGATCTCGATTATATTGAGATCAGGCGGTTGAGTGGATGTTTGGAGTTGTATGAAGAGTGCTGCTGGAGGGGCAATCCTTGGCCGGATATAAATCCGGGTCATTCCTGGAACGTAGAACAGACTGTCGTGGGAAATATTTTCTATGGAAGCCAAGCTGCAGGCTACCGGACGGGTCTCAAATTGCGGATGATGAAGGACCTCTATAACAAATAAGCAGTCCCAGGCAAGCAGCGGCTGTTGTATCAGACTGTAGTGGAGGTGCGAAGTGGGCTCTACACTCCTCTAATTAAAAAACGGCAAGGTCATTGTTTACATAAAACTACATTTCTTAAAAACAAAATGAATAAAAACGAAAACAAAAACAAAAAACACTCTTCGATATAAAATTAAAGTGTAATATTATTGTTCCAATACCTCACCTCTAAAGCACCATTTACTTGCATGCCTCATTTTCACAAACAATAAGATGATCATTAGAAGTCAAAAAATTGTGAAGCAGAGTAAAGTATCGCAGATATGAAGAGAAAGAAACGCACATTTGATTACAATTTTCGACCTTTCATACAAACGAATATACAAAAAATACAAACCACTATTACAATTTATACATCAGAGTCTGAAAGTGCTAGCCTATTTTATATAATTTGTCCCTGGCGTAATTGTTACTCAAGTGTTCCAACGAGAGTTGGATGGTCATTTTACCATTGGCTATTTGATGTTTCGAACTATTTAAAATTTCAACAGATTCGAACCTGACCTGTTAATCTCAGTCTATGTTAGGTTCTATGGTCATTCGTGTGCTACCATGTTTTGAATCATGGCGAAGTTACCTGTATTTTTTTTTTCTTAAAGACTGAGTTTACACTGTTTATTTAATCAAACGTGGCTTGGCATAAAGATACGGAATTATTTTCTTTCAAGATCGAATTGATTTCGCTTCTTCTTCTTAATTGGCGCGATAACCGCTTTCGCGATTTTGGCCGAGTTTAACAAAGCGCGCCAGTCGTTTCTTTCTCGTGCTAACCGGCGCCAATTGAACACAGCAAGTGAAACCAAGTCCTTCTCCACCTGAACTTTCCAACGCAGAGGAGGCCTTCCTCTTCCTCTGCTACCGGATCGAATACTTTCAAAGCCGGAGCGTTTGTATCCATTCGGACGACATGACCCAGCCAACGTAGCCGCTGGATCTTTATTCGCTGCGCTATGTCTATGTCGTCGTAAAGCTCATACAGCTCATCGTTTCATCGTCTGCGATATTCACCGTTGTCAAAGTGCAAAGGTCCAAAAATCTTACGCAGAATCTTTCTCTTAAACACTCCAAGCGTCGCTTCATCGGATGTTGTCATCGTCCAAGCTTCTGCGCCATACGTTAGGACGGGCATGATGAGAGCCTTGTAGAGTTTTAGTTTTGTTCGTCGAAAGAGGACTTTACTGCTCAGTTGCCTACTTAGTCCAAGGTAGCACTTGTTGGCAAGAGAGATTCTACGTTGCATTTCGAAGCTGACATTGTTATCGGTGTTAATGCTGGTTCCTAAATAAACGAAGTCTTTTACAACCTCGAAATTATAACTGTCAACAGTGACGTGAGTGCCGATACGCGAGTGCGCCGACTGTTTGTTTGAAGACAGGAGGTACTTCGTTTTGTCCTCGTTCACCACCAGACCCATTCACTTAGCCTCTTTATCCAGTTTGGAGAAGGCAGAACTAACAGCGCGGTTGTTAAGGCCGATGATATCGATATCATCGGCATACGCCAACAATTGTACGCTCTTATAAAATATTGTGCCTGAGCGATTAAGTTTTGCGGCTCTTACGATGCTCTTCAACATCATTTAAAGAAGTCACACGACAGTGAGTCACCCTGTTTGAAACCTCTTTTGTTATCAAACGGCTCGGAGAGGTCCTTCCCAATTTTGACGGCGCTGCTGGTGTTGAGCAACGTCATCTTGGGTCCTCGGATCGTACGTATATCTAATACACTAGAAGCGTGTCTTCCATCTATCACAACATGATCGATCTGGTTTCGATCAGGGGATAGCCAGGTAACTTGGTGCTTTTTATGCTGGAATCTGGTGCTACAGACTACCGTGTTTCGGGCCCCGGCGAAGTCGATCAGCCTCTGTCCGTTACCGGATGTTTCGTTGTGCAGGCTGAATTTGCCGACTGTGGGACCAAAAATTCCCTCCTTGCCCACCCTGACGTTGAAGTCGCCAAGCGCGATTTTTATGGGAGATATTTCGCTACTGCAGGCAAAAGGTGGGTGGCCTCGTTTTATCTCTTCTCAGTTTAGGCTTTAAAGCAACTCGAATAGAATTTGAATTAGGCCACCATTTTAATTTTCTGATTACACATCTTTTTCTTCCGCCCTGGAATATTAACAGTAAAATTAACGTGACCCGTGCGAGATTCTCAAAAAGATAATTCATATTGTATTTACATTTGTCATACGAGTATCACTGTTAACATAACATTTTCTGCTAATTCTGTTCTGAAAATGAGTTGACACGGTTCGATGCAAAATTCAATTTTGGTCATTAAGTGAAAAATTTAACTGTATTTAAACGTAAACTACTGTAAATGCTCGACGGAAATACGGAATAACCAAAGAGTAATGACATAATGATAAGGTCCCCATATATTGATAAGTTTTGTCTAAATAATTTTTTTAATTAATTTTAATTATTGTTGTTTTTTATAAAAATATATTTCATTCCATAACACACAAACTCAAGTTCCAAACTTTGTGCAAAATTTGTAAACATTTATCTAATTTCCATCAAAATTGCATACTTTTTATTCATAATTTAGCGTTATAGCCCATTGAATTTTTGTATTATTAAGTGTTTGCATTGCTTAAAAGTTCTCGTTGATGATTGATAATTTTGCTTGTTTTGGGAAAATACACAAACCCACCAACAACTAAAAAAAAAAACAAGCACAAAAAAAAAATAAAAAAACGCGATTTTTGAGCCACTTCAAACTTGCACATTATTATACTAAAATTTAATGAGCTATGCAACTGCTATACAGGCGGCCGCCGTAGCTGAATGGGTTGGTGCGTGACTACCATTCGGTAGTGTGTAGATTCGAATCCTGGTGCTTATATCTTTGTGGCGCAAAATTAATCATCCAATTTTGTTTTTGAATAACTTTTTTACTGAATAAAAAAATAATTATGAGTGATGGAAATCTTTATTTGGACCGTAAAACACCGCTCCTTAGCTTGCACTAGTTCACACGTGTCATATATGATTGACGTACGACGCCGTTTGCAATAATTATACGTCTTCCGATAGGGTGGTTAATTTTGTACCACCTGTATAAGAGTATCACTAAGACAATTTATAGCAAAATCACAAAATCGCTCCAACTTAAACTATTACCTCACTGAACTTGACTTTACATTCAGATTTTAAATGTCTAAACGCTCAATCAAATCAATAAATGTAACCACAAAGATTGACACTTTCTAATAAGTGAGGAGAACGGAAAGAAATTCAAATATTTGGCCAAAGATTAAACGCATTTACATAAAAAGACATGGAGGAAGAGAAAAGCGCAAAAAGTTAAGAACCATACTGGCAGTGAGCCGCGCCCAACCGGAAAGAAGCGAAAGCACGTTATACGGAATCAGCAGTAAGTTGTGAGGAGAGAGGAAAAAAAAATCAAGCAAACACCACCTACTTAATACGCCAACGGCAAGACAGCTAAATTGGTAAACATATAAGTATGCACACACATATATATGCACAAGTGGTACAGAGCAAAAGATCAAAAATGGGATGAAGACTTGCGGTTTCTGTGAAAGTATGAGAGTCTCAGGCGAATTAACCTGAAACTTTTTAAAAATTAACATAACGAACATAACATAGAAATCGCTGACAAAAAAGTTTCCAAACTAAATTAGCTTTATAGTACGTTTTCTATAATCCATAAGTACAAATATATGCGAAAGCATTTGCTTATGAACAGACAAAAAGACGTGGTTTCACATTAAAGGGGGCCAAAGCAAAAATACACGAAAGCGAAAACGATGGATATTAGAAATAAAAAAATAAAAAAAGAATATATTTCAGAAAATTTAACAAAGCAAAATTTGTAAAATGCTAATCACTTATAAACCCTGTCGAACGTTTTCGATAATCAAATTATAATTAAATACCACAAGGTATTCTAACGCGTGTACTCGAGTATTCCCACCAACAAATCATTTCGCCCCTTGCCAGGTCTGGTTGGCAAAAAAAGCTATAAAATGTATGTACGAGTATTAACTTTCGTAATTATGAAAATGCGGATTAACATCGTAGACACCGTTAATTTAATAATCGACTCTGTCTACAATTCGCTTATTAGATTTGAGTATAGACAAATTAGTGAACGCCTAAATTACCCGCGAAATTTACGATTTACCGTCAAAAATCAGCAAACAAGGTAAGAAAATATGAAGCACGCGATATACAATACGAGTATATAAGAAAATTCCCACCTTTTCTCTAGCTCGCTTTATTATTTTTTTATTGAATCTTCCTGAAGGAAATTCGGTCCACAATTTGCCAACGGTTATTAGCAGAATAATCGCCAGCATATTTGGATTTGCACAACCACTTACTTCTACATAGCACATACATATGTACAATGAATGCAATGAGATGACCTGCAGGAAAATCTAAGCCAGAAAAATAAATTTATAGGCTGGTCTTTAAAACAATTTCAATACAGGATTGCATTTGCAAAATTATTAATCGAGCTTTTCCTACGAATAAATAAATAAATTTCTTGTATAGGGTGTTTTTTTAAGAGCTTGAGAGCTTAAAAGGATAATAAAAAACAGAAATATGGTATGGTATATCCGACATATGACCGCCGCGTCTACGAGCTACATGGTCCATTCTATCAGTCCAATTTTTGACTACTTTTTTCAATAAATCTGGCTGTATGGCGTCAATGGTAGGTTGAATATTGCAATTAATCAATTGTTAAGTGAGCTGTATGGCAAGTAGCGTCATCTTATTGTAACCAAATGTCGTCGATGTTTAGATGATTAGCCGATGATGACGTCAGTGCTATATGAACTTCGCGAGCATATTTAATTTTTTTTTTTTTTCAAAGTACAATAAATTTCCACAATTTGGTAGCGTTGTTATGGCGTTAAACGATTCCTGATGACTTGCCAAACATTACTGAACACACTCAACACAGTTTGCCATTCTCAGCTATCAAACCATAGTTATCGATATCGATAGTTTTCATTCAGCTAAAAAAAAAATAAGCAATATACTCGTATGTTTTTATGTTGTCTCGAAAATGAAGGGGCCTATAGTTGAACGGCAGATGGTTTTTTTTTAAACAATGTAAAATAAAACATGTAAAAATTTTAGTTTATCAGATTTCTCTATTTTAATTCAAAAAATTTCTTAGTAATTAAATGTGAAATGTTCACCATGAACACGTCTATAGGCTGTCATACGAGAATTAAAATTTTCAAGGACTCACTCACTCACACATTATCACATTGAGTTCAGCAATCTCGATCTGAATGTTGTGTTTCAGCTCTGGAACCGTTGCTTTCTTATTCACATATTCTTTACTTTAAAAAAAAAACTTAAAATAAGAAAATTAGGACCCACGATCTAGGTGTCCAGTTTATGTCAGCATTACGTGAAATTAACGGACTAAGATGCTTAGCTTCTATCCTCGACAGAACAAGTTTCTTGAAATTTTTACACCAACCTTTGAATTTTCGATTCATCTGCAAAATTTGGTGTTTAAACTTGGTTTACCTGGAAAGTAGAATTAAACTTGCATGTTTGCCAGTGCCTAGGTTTTGTTTTGTGCTCGATGAAAGGTGTTTATCTTCCGGCAAAGCACAAAGATAAGACCTCAGTTACAGTAAGAGCATTGTCCATTTCGACAACTCTTAACGTACATCCGGAATACCGTCCCTAAAAATACCTGTCTTTTGAATGTAAAGGCCTGTATTGTCAGAGAACAAATATAGTATATACTCGGATACCAAAATTTTAAGAAACTTGGCCTCAATTTTTTTTAAAACCATTGAACTTTTTTGCAAAATCAATTTCATGTTATGAGATCAATAAAAAAATTGGTGAATATCGCGGTACTACTAATCACACTCTAATATTACATTCCCAGGGCAGCCGGTTCTACGTTACCGGAATGACTCGGGTTTTTTCCCCGACCAAGGGCTGCCGCCCCAGTAAACTAGCCCTGTCTAGTGTACCGTACCCCATCTCACACTCTTAAAATCATTACTCACCAAATTCCACTTCAAATAGCATTGGAAGTAAAATCCATCTTCACAAGTGTGACTTTCTTACAGGGTTTGTTCATTAACGTACACATACATACATCTAGTCATCAACAGTAACCAATGTACACCAACGTAAACAAAATTAGTAACCTGAGACAACAGCAAATTGGGAGTGATTAATTTTGTGGTTTCACCGCATTAAATAAACAAATCACGAACTTTCGTTTTGAACAATTAAAACCTTCTATGGTATATACATATGTATGTAGCTTAAACACAGTAGAGATCGGATTGCAAGGATTAAATTATTTTTGCAAGTGATTTTCATCTCCTCGTTAGAAATTTCCTTTGAGAAAGAATTTATTTTATTTTTTTCTGCTTTAAACCTTTGTTGCCAATATTATTCCCGATTGATAAATTTATATAAATACTTCTTCGAATTAATCTAAATAACAAAATGACCGCAAGCACTTGCGAGTTCATTTTCACATTGAATACTCGTATTATAGCATGCTCAGCAAAAAGTTATATAAAATAAACAATAACAACACATAATAATAAATTAAATGGAATGTGTGTAGTATTGTGTTCGCCCTATGAATGAAATGTAAACAATTGGTACCACTACTCGAGCATTGGAAAATTTGAGTCGTTCTCTTCACACAGTAGAACAAATTGCCGACAACCGACGGATGACAATCGTAAGTTAGCAAGTTAGTTAGTTGTTATGTACAAGTATGTAGGTATGTGCGTATGTCGCTTTCTCATAATATACCAGGCCATCCGTCAGTCAATCAACCCAGTATACCGGCCGCACAGTTGTTGTTGTCGCCTATTAGGTAGCATACTTCAGTCCAAGACTTCATAGTCAACAATGCGACCAGATTATCAAAAGGAAAGAAGCTAAATTTACTTAAAGTAAAAGGTTAGAAAATTTGAGATGTCATGAAAAAAGAAGTTTAATAAAATCCGGCAATTTATTTATTATTTATTACAATTTATGTTTTATTTAATTCGGGTTTGTACTTATACAAAATTACTAACAAAATCTAAAAATGTTATTAATGTTATGAACATTTTTCATGACCCGTATGCCGTCTTCATCAGATGTATCGAAAGAGCTAAAATTAGAGCATATAATTGCCATAACGTTGAAATATAATAATTAATTAATAATTAAAGAATTATAAAACTACTATTTTAAGTAAACAAAAGGCTAGAAAAAAGGCACGAAGTTATAACTACAAACTATGAACTGAAATGAAAGAGTGGAGGAGGTATGCACTTCGACCTTAAATCCAAAAGTCAAGTTCCCTCAATAAGCTTTGGATTGAACAGGCCTTCTTATCGCTTGGCATCGCATTCGAGAAGGTGTTTTGGAGTTTTCGGTGATTGATCGCAGAAATAACAGGAGTCGGTGGTTGATATACCGAGCCTGCGCAATCCGCCGTGACCTATGACGAAGCCAGTGAGTCTTCTCAGCTTGCCTTCGTTTGATTATACTCAAATATTGCCTAGCCTAGCGTTCGACGCCATAATTTTTAACAGCTTCCATTTTCTAGCTTTAGCTCCCCACTTCGATCTTCTATTAGTAAGGAGGCCGCGCCTCTCTAGCCAACGCATAGGGGTACTCCCATGTTTACCTCTGTGCCCTGGTACCCACACGTGCTAGATGCTTTTCCCAACGCCCATTCTTTCTGGTGTTTTTGTGCCATCTGTGTACCAGTGCAGGGTACACTCTTGGAGTTTCCTTTCAAAAGCAGGTGTACTCCAGTTGATTTTATCCTCAAGCTCGATCCTAAATTTCTTCTCTCATTTTATGACCTTAGTAACTGGCCAAGTACCTAGGGCAAGTGAGAGCTACAGCCTCAACGAATCTATATTCCCGGATGAGATCACTTTTTCTATGCCAAAATCTTCCCTAGTCATATTAAAAAGGGTGCACTTGGCTGATTGCTGAATAATTTTACAAAGCGGTGAAAGGTCGAGCACCATCTCTTTCACATACTATATAACATAAAATTCTCAGGTTAGAGCACAAAAATAAATACTAAATCTAAAGACTAGTCTGGCCACACTGTTGAACAACTACGCCCAGCTCTTATCGCAATTTAGCAATATTGTCATTTATATCAATTTACAAAGGCAATTTTCTTTGAGACATCAAATATCAAAAGTCAAGTCATCGCGAACTTACGAGTAAGCAGCTCGAAGTCAGTAGTTGCACAAATTCATATATTCATACATACGTAGTTTTAAGGAACAGCAGACGCTGGTAGTCCAAGGTTTCGCTACGGACGTTAATAACAATTATGTAACTTCAAAACTTCGAATTTAATAACAACTATAGTATATTAAAGCCGCCGTAGTCGAATGGGTTGGTGTGAATGGATAGGTTCGAATCTCGGTGAAACACCAAAATTAAGAAAAACATTTTTCTAATAGCGGTCGCCCCTCGGCAGGCAATGGCAAACCTACGAAGTATATTTCTGCTATAAAAAATCTCCTCATAAAAATATCTGCCGTTCGGAGTCGGCTTGAAATGGTCCCTCCATTTGTGGAACAACATCAAGACGCACGCCACAAATAGAAGGAGGAGCTCGGCCAAACACCCAAAACGGGTGCACGCGCCAATTATATATATATACAGGGTTGGCCATATTAAACTGACCCATGTGATTATTAAAAAAATATGGAAAAAGAAACATTTTTTTGTGTTTCATTGTGAAAAACATTTAATTTAGTTCAAGGAGATTCGTTTACATCACTTTTTGAATATGATATCGCGCAAGTGGTCGCCCTTAGCACGTATTTGGATATGTACAGGGTTGGCCATCTTAAACTGACCCATGTGATTATTAAAAAAATATGGAAAAAGAAACATTTTTTTGTGTTTCATTGTGAAAAACATTTAATTTAGTTCAAGGAGATTCGTTTACATCACTTTTTGAATATGATATCGCGCAAGTGGTCGCCCTTAGCTCGTATAGCGTAATGTGCCCGTTTTTCGGCGTTTTCCATAGTTTTGGCCAGCGTCTCGGCCGATATGGCGGCTATTTCCCGTCGGATATTGGCCTTAAGTGCGCCTAGTGTCTTTGGCTTGTTGACGTAAACCTTAGATTTCAAATTACAGTAAAAAGTTATAGGGTTACTCAATGGGTCAGTTTAATATGGCCAACCCTGTATATATACAGCCATGGTCATATAAATAGCACACTTAAACTTTGAAAGGAAAGAGTTGAATATGTTTTTAAATAATTATTTTTTATTGGGAAAAAAGCAACATAAAAAATAAAAAACTTATTTACTTCCACTTTAAAACAAAAAAATGGTCAAAAAGTATTTCAGTTCTGATTTAATTTACGACACCGTTGATAACTCACGAAACTTCCTGGACACATAAATAGCACATCCTAAAAAATTCCAAATAAAAGTAAAAATAGTAAACAAATCAAATATTTAAGTAATAATATTGTTTTACCAGATTAGTATTTTGTACTATATCCACCGTTTTTGATTACTTCTTCAAGCCGTCGATCCATGCTTTCTACAAGCTTGTGGCATCTTTCCTTTGGAATAGAGTACCAAGCCTCCTCAACTGCGGCCCACAAATCATCAAAATTTTTTAAATTTTTGTTAGCAATTTTGACCTTAACGTCATTCCACAAATTTTCTATTGGATTGAGATCAGGGCTCTTCGCCAGCCAATCCAGTACATTGACTTTTTCTCTTCTGAGCCATTGCTTCACTGTCCTTGCAGTATGCTTGGATCATTGTCCTGCATAAATGCCCAATTTAATGGCAAAAAACTCAAACACAAATGGCTCCATTTTATTCTGGAATATATCCAGATACTGAAATCTATCCATTTTACCAATCACGCGAACAATCGGCCCAACACCATGCCAGGAAAAAGTTCCCCAACCTAGGATTTAGCGCTTAATTTTTTGGACGACGTACAATAGTTTTCCCACCTGGTCCCATACTATTTATTTTGGTTTCGTCGGCCCAAAGTACGTTTATCCAAAACTGAATAGATTTGTCTTTGTGCGCTTTTGCAAAGGCAAGTTGGTGTTTGATGTGTCGTTTTGAGAGGAGTGTTTTTTTTCTGCTTATGCGGCCAAACAGCTGGGCTTCGTTAAGTCGCCTTCCTACAAGCTGTAGACCAGATTCTTGGTTTATGCATTATTTGCCGTGCCGACTTACTAGGATCTGCTTTGCTCTTGCGTATTATAGCTCCATCCACATTAACATCAGTTTTTCGCGGCTTTTGTTTTCTTTCCGTTTTTTGCTTAGATAGGATAAATCTTTCTTAACTATTGTAAATTAAGAGCATTATAAACCATTTTCCGAGAGCATATCATCATTTCAGCTATTTCTGCATAGCTTTTTCCATTTTGACTCATAAGGTATATAAGAGCTCTTTCCTCCGGCGTGCAATGTTTTTTTTTAGTAATTACTTTAAAATTCTATTTAAGAAACAAAAAATTACACTACAAATCGCTAAAACAATATTAAAGTTTTACTCTCCGCTGCACAAATTAACATATGCTATTTTTGTGTCCAATTCAAAACAGCAATAAGCGTAAATACAATAGAACGCAAAAAATTCCATCGAAAAAAAACCGGTAAATTCCTCGCATAAATAAAAGATTTATAATGGTAATAAATATAAACAAACAAATGTATTTGATCAAAACAGAGTTCGTACTAAAAACTTAACTAAGGTTCACATTTGTGCTATTTATCTGTCCATGGCTGTATATATACATATACAATAGTATATTAAGTCTTATATTTTTGAAAGCCGACCGAACATTGATTAGGACAAATTGGTTTCCGAAGAGATCTTTCTACATACGACTTTTTGACCACTGGCTCGTATTTCAAGCTGAATGAACTGTGGTTTTGTTAGAATTTTTCAGTTGCGTTTAAGTTCATCACATTTTAGGCTGATAGTTAATTTGCGACAGATCTCTACTTACAGTGCAACAGTGCTGCAATTACTTGTAGTTTCCAGAGTCAACACAGTGTGGAGCTCGATCTGCAACGAAAATATGGGTATTTTGTGTGACAGCTTTAGAAGCATAGCCAATGATTATCACGCAAGCTGTGACCTTCAAATTATTAAAGTATTCAGTGAAGTAAAAAATTCTGGCCATTTCCCGCTAGATGTATAATATCTAGTGAGCCGTATCTCTAGAAGTATGCAAAGTATCGAGTCAAACTAAACGACGATTTAAAGGTAGTTCAAAATGACGGTTAAAAAAGAGAAAATTCGGTACATTCTTCGGTACAATTACGACAAATATGAAAATTAGAGGAAGCTGGCCCAAACCAATTTGTGCTGTTTAAAAGCCTATTTTTTTTTTTTTTTTTTTTTTTTGTTCATTATTTGGTCTACTTTTAACAGAGATATCACTTTTCTCTCTTTGAAAAATTAGCGTTATACGGCATTATTGACCTATTTCGCAAATTTTCAAAATCAAACTACCGTGTACAAAGAGTATGTGTACCAAGTTTCATTGAAATATTTTAATTTTTGCTAGAGTTTTCATGCACACGAACAGACGGACAAATGGACAGACATTACTATTCGAGCATAATAGTGGTATATCCCCACGGTTTCTTCTCATATACACCACGTTGCAAAATTATAAATACACTTCTACTGCTTGTGCTCTAACCAAAATGGCATAGCGCAAAACTTCAAAATTGTTAATCAAAACTTTAAACTTTTTGAACAAAAACAAAAAAAAAATTAATCACTTACTTGCACTTTGTTATACTAAAATGGGCTATAAAACTGTATACACAGAAAAATTCCAAAAATTTCATTTAAAAAGTCGAAACTTTTAATCAAATTTTAAAAAATGTTGTGTTCGTACAAAGTATATACACCCGTTATGTGAATAAAATTACATTACTCATCCATTTATCGACTTTTTAATAAAAATGTATTGATAAAAAGTGTATCTAAGAAAAAATTATCTAAAATATACCGATTAAATCGCGTGAAAATAATTTAATATGAATTCAGTATGCCATAGACGGAATTTAATTCCTCTTCAACAATGCAAAAGATTGTATGAAATGCTTACTATACATATAATATTTGTAAGTAATTGCATACTTGTTGTTCATTTCCATTAGATTCTATTTATTAGATTTGCCGGTGTTTTTGTCGTTTCGATCGTGGTTCCTGTCATAATTGTACGCTGCAATTGTTGACACTTTTGCTATTGTTGCTTTTTCTATTGTTGTTATTAATATTCGTATTGCTGGCATTGCCGTGTCACACACATTATTGTTGCGACTAAACATGACAAATTGGACCAAATATGTTGGTGAATGAATGAAAACCAATGAGGAATGAGGGGAATGAAATAAGTTGTTGAGTACGTAATATGGAGCCTATAGTGTGGAATAATGAATGAATTTGAATATTTATGGCATAAATATAATATATGTGGTAATTTTTTATGTGTGTATGCATGTACGTATGTATTTGGTTTTCATTTAATTATTTGTCATGCTTACTTTATTTAAGAAAAAATTCAATGTATGTAGTATGAGAACGAATGACTCTGCATTGTGTCAACTAGATTTATGAATGAATTGTAGCTTACAACATCCGACGAATGTTGAAGTTATGATGTTATAGGAATGTATAATTGAATTAGAAAATAACGATTTCATCGTTATGAAAAATAAAGAAATTATTAAAACAAAAACACAGCGCAATATTAGAGCAAGTTGCCATAGATAGGTGAAGCACTCATACTTTTGCATACAATTTATTAATATAATCAACAATTGAGTGGTGTGAACGGATGACATGGAATTTGTTTAAAAATTCGAACGCAAATACCTCAAACATTACACATGCCACCTCTAAGTGCTTCACAATTCATTCGAGACCAAAGGAATTTTTTAATAGATAGAATTTCATAAATTAAATATGTAAATTTATTAAATCAATAGAAAACCGATCTCACAACAAAGTTAATAAACGCCAGCAATTTGTATGCCATACCGCGATAATATATTGATATGTACATGCATACGGCTCGTTTGCTGGAAGAAAGTCATAACTAAAAAAATCACAAATTCGCGAAAAACGGCTCCAAGGGTTTCAATTTACTATACTTTCCTAGAAGTAAAGAATGCAAAATACCTTCAACAAAAAATTAGTTTATGAAAATTTGATGAACTTTTTTGAATTTCGTGCAAAGTTGGAATCATATTGCTTTTATTTTATTTTTCAAATACTCGTATACATATGTGTATGAGCATTAGAGCTGTCAGACTGTCGATAGGTAAGACCATCGATAGTTTTCGAAAGTTGATCTATATACTATCGAATGTATTACATAAATATCGAATCGAATATATTAAATTAATATATATTAAAGTTATGCATTTACGGCTAATCAAATCTCATTTAAATTTTTTTTAAGAAAAATCAGCACATCAACGGTTTTAGCCTTTAAGTTTGACCGTGGGTTATTTATAATTAAACCCGATTTCCAGGATAACGATGAAACCACCGATAAATCACAAAATAACACCTACTATCGATACTACCGATACCATCGACTCTAATGCACATACATATGTTAATATGTACTATATTATACAGATTTTTAAAAGCGCTTCACAGTTTATTTATGTTCTGACTATAGATAAATCTTCGGAGAGTCAATTTGAATAAAAGCATTAATAAGGTTAACAATTTTTCTCCAAAAATTACTCATTTAATTTAGCTCATTGTCACGTTTTATTAATTAATAAGTATGTATAAGTACATATGTACATACATACATAAGTACTTTAGATTAGATATACACGCATATACATGTATGCACAAGTATCATACATTCTTCATGACGAACGTTATCGTTTTTAATGTGTTTATCGCGAACGTGAAGCAAATAAGCTAATAATTACCAACTAGACGATACGTAAACCACAAAAATTAAGCACCTACAAATACTTATGAATATGTACGTATACGCTCTAATCAGTTAATTACTAAAGTTGAGAATAAAAATTTGAATGAAACACTAATCTTAGTAAGAATTTTGCACAAAAATCTCGAATTATGTATTTGCCGCTTTTAGGATCCAACAGACTCAGCAATTGATGGAAAACAAACCATCGTTTCGTTATCGCGTCTCAGTTTGGGCCTCAGAGTCATTTGAATTGGACGTTGAGTTAGACTTGAAAATTATATTTTCTAATAAGGCAATTTTTCAGCTAAGCATTAAAAAACAAACCAAATTCTTCCATCTACACAGAAGAGCTATGATTTTCCAGCCTATCAAACAATGGATATTTTGCCCATTGAATTCGGCAATCGAATTATCAGCCGGAGTTGCGATTCGAGACGAACATTGTCCAATCCGTTCGAGAGGTACAGCAAAAAACGTCCAAAAAGCCTCGAAAAAATAAGTTAAGAAGCAGGGATGCATATCCTATGCTTTGACTTTTTTAATACATTAATGAATGAAATCGTATTCCCTATCACATAACAATGTTTATTTTGTGCTTATGTTACTTTATTTTTAGAAGGTAACTTTTAGTACATTTTCAATCTGTTTGTCTATTCATCGCCCGTCGGAGTCAGGCGGTGGACACATCACTATAAAAGAGACCATACTTCGAAGTTACAGCGAAGTTCATTCGTTCTTTCGGCAGTCGGTCCTACGTTACTGGAACGACCCGGATTTATATTCGGCCAAAGACTTTCACTGCATCATGAATTTATATATGAATATGAATGAATATATGAATTTATATTTAATTCAATCAGCCTTCAAAAATTTGTAGGTGATATTAATGTTTTGCATAAATTTATTTGAAAGGGCATCTTTAAAAACTACATCTACAACTATCGTCCATTGTAGAGTTATCAAATCCAAACTAAATATGAACGACATGTTTACCATAATTGTGTATCTTTTAAAAGTAATGTTTATATGAGGGAAAGCAGGAGACCAAGTTTAGATCCGACAGTATATAAACAGATATTAAACGACATTCATCGGGAGTATCTCACCACCTTCTTAAACTCCCGACCCCCGAAAGCCAATATCGGACTTCACCCATCACCCATTATAGACGAAGAGCTTCAGCTGCCTCTTGAGACCTGCGTAACTTTGGCTTAACTACGGTTTGGTCTAATTGTATCAGCTAAAACTCCTACCTAATCAAAACCGGCCCCGACATACTCAATATACATATGTCCGACATATGAAAGCACACCACACGATACTAACCAACTATACTTTAACCAACCCACTCACCTAACACCCTTCTCCCTCTGGATCCATCCTGTCGAAACAGCACCTTTCCCGGGCCTGCCGATAGATGTGGATCGGAGACTACACCGAACTAGCAGGGCCTGGTAAACTGCTCCATTAACAACAACCGAGTTTAGAGCTACAATCGAGTTGCAGGAGATAGGGATTACTATTTGATAGAAGTATTTGTCGAGCTCGATAATTGCGTACTTTGATTTATTTGGCATGAGACTGTATACGTAAGCTGATTTGACAGCTTGCGTAAACATCTTTGAGTTCTTTCATAACTTAAGTTAAGTTACGTCTAGAGGAATTTGTATATAATTTAAAACGAAGAAAACGAGACAAAAATTTGTTTGACGTCTTGTGTAATTTGAAAATTTTAGAAATTGAAAATTAGGAAAAAAAATTAAATTACGAGAATATTTTATAGTATTCAACCTCGGAAATCTACTACTTATACTCCTTGAGCGCTTTGTAACTTTCAAGTGACCTTTTTTCGCAACGGCTTTCTCCAGCATTTTCAGCTCTTCAAAAGAAGGAATTAAATTCAGTAGATAAATATAATTTTAAACAAGATCTCTGAAAAAATTTGCAAAAAATAAAAAAATAAAAAGTCGCGCATAAACTCTATGTCGCTGATATTACTCAAGTACTATCTAGTAAGAATATATACTAAGAATAAAAAACGAAACAGTAAAGCACAATCAACGCGGCCTATATTTCAGGCTTGATAAAAATATACATACTCATAGATTTATGTACATATGTTTGTATTTTAAGTGTGATATTTTCGCAAGCTAATCTCGTGATTTGGCGACTCTGCCTGGTTATGTATGTATGTTAGTAGCTCAGACAAATCTAATTTACCATACAATCAGTACATGCGGTATGTATGTATATTCTTACATGCATATGTATGCAAGTATAAAGTACGAATATGTTTAAACGCGAACAAACAAACTCCCAGTAGCAATATACACAAATGTTTGGCAAATGAGAAAAAATTAGATGAATAAGGAAAGGAGTTAAGCTATTAACGTAAGAAATTACGTACAAAGAAACCTTGAAAGGCAAAATTAACGCTTATCAAAGTGTAAACACACCATCTATGGTCATATACTCTCATATGTACATACAGATACCTACATACACCTATGTATGTACGTACAGACACACAACGTCAACAAATTAAACCCATCGACAGCAAGACCAGCAATTGTTGCATACGAACTACAAACGAGTCGCGCCTCTTATTTACTTCCATATGGACGTACACGCATACATACACACATACATATATACGTATGCGCATGCAGTATGTCAAAAATTATTAAAACACCTATGAATATTTTGAAGTGCTTATTGTTTTTGTATGAAAATTATGTCTTACCAACTTGACATTGTAAGTTACTGCTATTTATTTACGGCCGAGTTAAAAGAGAATGAAAAAATGTTAGTCCGTGAGCCGATAAAAGTATTAGTAGCATGAAAAACAAGGAGTTATTGGCCAGCCGAAATATTAAGTTGGAATGTCAATAATTTTTTCGTTTTTTTCTTTCTACTGCCTTCTTAAAACACGTTGTACAATCATATAAGGCGTATACCTCCCGAAATATTTGAGTGATAATTTTAGATATAGTAACGACACCCACACTTATTTAGCAAGTAATAGGGATAATTCTAAGCTTCCTTTTTCACAAACGGAAAATGTTAAGTAAGATCTGTATTATAAAGAATTAAAAATTTATAATAATTACCGGTAGATATAAGATAATGTAAAAGATTTAATAATTGTAAAAATCGTTCGTATCAGTAAAGTAAAATAGTATAGGTACATATAAAGATTGAGAATGATAATTTATGATATTTTTCTTAGGTCTTAAAAGGTCGTTAATAAATAAGTAGGTATAATTATCTAATGCAGAGTACTTAAGTGCATGGGAGTATATATCATATTTAATTATTGTTTCCAACTTACTGACAATTTAGAATTCTGAGAAGTGGAGTGCTACAAAAAATTTAGCATCATTTAATGAAAATGCTACAGGTGAGCGGTGGCGCTGGTGCCGGTTTCTATCATTTAAGCAAAATGTGATAAGCATATTGTCTAAAACTGTCAAGGGTTTTATAATCAGTCAAATACAGGGAGATGTTAAAACTTTTATAGACACAATACAAGAGTCGCTACTTTTATTGCGCTAGACTGCGATAAACCTATCAGCTATTACATCCACATACTGAAACGAGATAATAATTTTTTGCCATTGAATTTTTGAAAACTTTTGCATAGTTTTTTGATATTTTCAAATTTACCAGGTAACACAGAATATATTGAGAACAATATTAACAGTGTTCCAACGTCCAAGCTGTCATCCAATACAATCAATCACATCGTATCCCAAGATAGAATACTATGGGCGATGGAAAACTTTGAACCTTACAAAACAGCCGGCCCAGACGGGATATTCCCAGCCATGCTGTGGAACGCTCGAGAAACGACGATTCCTTGGCTGGAGGTATTTTTCAGAAAAAGCTTTATGCTAGGGCATATTCCAAAAAGGTGGAGGAGGGTTAAGGGGATTTTTATCCCCAAAGCTGATAGACGCGGTCATGATACAGCGAAAGATTTCAGACCCATCAGCTTATGAATTGATGCTATTCACCAAGAAAACCAAGGTACCAAACTTTAATCTCCCAAAAATAAACGGCGTTAACCCAACGGGCAAAATACCTAGGAGTTATCCTAGACCCCAAACTCAGATGGAAGAAAACGAATAAGGCACTTTACACGTGTAAGAGAATGTTAGGTAAAAAATGGGATCTCCAACCAAAACTAACCAATTGGTCCTACACAGCCATTGTAAGGCAATACTAACATATGTGGCACTAGTCTGGTGGCCTGCAACAGAAAAGAAATACAACAAAACTAAGCTGAACAAAATACAAAGAACAGCATGTATCCTAACTACAGGAGCGCTCAATGTACTAACTCACCTGCTACCATTATCTTTTTCAGTTAGTACTACCTTCAAAGAGACAGCTGTTAAAACTTCATGTATTCTTTTCGTTAGTTCGGGAGTTATTGTGCTAAGATTTACACTACTTTTGTTTCTTTCAAAACAATGGATCAAAAAGAAGTTCGTGTATCAATATTACACTGCTTCTTGATGGGGAAAAATACCGTTCAAGCGAAGCAATGACTTGAAAGTTGTTATGGGGATTGCGCTCCATCAGAAACAACAATAAAACGATGGTTTTCTGACTTAAAAAATTGGTCATAGAGACACTGATGATGCACAACGCAGTGGACGTCGGTAGCACTAGAAAACATTAGAAAAATCCACAAAAAAGTAAAGTTTCGTGAGTTAGTTGGCATCGTAAAGGTATAAGAAGAACGCGTTGGATTTATATTGCGTGAACCTTTGACTATGAGAAAGCTCTGTTTAAAGTGGGTGCCGAGTTTGCTCATCAAAAACAAGAAAGTGTTGATGATGCAAAACTACATGAACTGAACTTCGAATTGCTCCCACAATCACCGCATTCGCTAGATTTGGCTCCCAGCGATTACTGGCTGTTGCTTCCCGGTAAGAAATTTCGCTAGAATTAAGAGGTTATCGCTGAAATCAAGGCCTATTTTGAGATAAAGAAGAAAAGATATACCATAAATCGTTCCACAAAAGTGATATTGAAATGTTAGAGCGTCGATCATTGCGTTGTCCTTTATGAAAATTACGTTGATGAATAAAGCTAATTTTGAACAAAAAACAAAAACCATTTGTTAAATATATACCAAACAACAATAGTGTAATCTCTCTCTCTCTCTCTCTCTCTCTTGAGACGCGGAAAAATCAAGGTAATCAAGCTAACTTTTTCTTCTTCTTGATTGGCGCGATGACCGCTTATGCGTTTTGGCCGAGGAGGCCTTCCTCTGCTACCACCAGCTGATAACGCATCCAGTACTTTCAGGGCCGGAGCGTTTGTATCCATTCGGAGAGCGAGCTAATGTGAGAAGGCGAAGCAACCCAGGATAACTGGTTGTGCGCTGGCTTTGGCACTCGCCACGTAAACCTCCATCAAAGGGAAAGAAATGCTTACTATTTCATCAGCCAACAAGGAATTGACAATAACACAGGAAACATTATGGTTACCCAATAGAACGCTAAAAAGTAACGGATCTTGTTACATCCTTCGTATTCTCCTGACTGTCAACACCCTTTTAAGGTGTTTTTAAAACCTCATCTGTTTCTAGTATTACCAAATTGCAGCGAATAAATGAAACGACTTTTTCAAAAATTAAATATTTCAGTTTGAAGGCACAGCAGTTTAGAGGTGATCTGGTAGGTGATAACCAATTTTTTTATATTTATTTATTTTTTGTTTTTATAAAAGCTTAAATAAGATTGGAATACTTGAAAAATTTATAATTTTTGAAATATTATAATCCGAAGGATCAATTAATAGTGTCTTTGTTGTCCCAGATCAGAGGAAAAAGCTAATAAATGCAGTAAACTGACGAGGGAATACAAAATGGACAGTGTTGTAGCAGCATAAAAATTCCCCATATATATGTACATACATATGTGGGGAAGCTTGCTGAAGTGACAGTTCTTGGCCGGATATAAATCGAGATCGTTCCGGTTACGTAGAACCGACTGTCGTGGGAACCTATGCATTTGTGAATTTTTTTTCTTGTGACCTTAGTGCTAATTTTCGTACATGAAATGCTTGAATATAAATTGTATTCTCTAAAACAAAATTGTGTTGTGTATAGAAAAAAAGTGTTATGAAAAACTGCATTCCTTTTGAATCCGGTGCAAGCATTTAAGGATGACATTATTTTAATAAAATGAAATCATTTGTTTTGAGTTTCATTTTAATTAAATTAGCTTTAAGCAAGTAGCAAAAAAATTATGTTATGTCCACTTGTGAACTGTTGGTTTTTTGGGTCCTAATAGGTTAAGATGCCTTCGGCAAAATATCATCAATGTGAATAAAGAATAAATATTGTTTCCAATTTTTTATATTATTTTTTGTATTACACCAGGGCCTTTTATTAAAAAAAGTTAATTCGGTAGGTCATTTCTTTGTGAACGATATAATAGCATCTGAGGCAATTGCTTGCTCAGCAAAATAGAAATTACCTAAGTTTTTTATTATTCCTCTTCAATAATATCAAAAGCACAAAAAACTAAACTATGAATGTAGAAATATTTTTACGCGTTTCTCTCATTAAAACTAAATTAAGATAACTAATTCAGGCTACACCACACGCATACGTCCATATGTATGTACACATGTATGTATGTATGTGCACAATTGTTTTGAATATTATAGTTGGTACTTTATTAGATAAATCTGGCACAACATAGCATCTAAAAATGTTCATTAAAGTGGTGTCAATGTACATATTCCCAGTCCGAGGTTAACTAAATCAACAGGTTGCACTGACCACATTTGTTTGCCACCGCCTCACTGCTTTGTCGCTTTGTTGCCCCGCTGTCTATGGCTTGGCTAAATTCCTAAGCGAAATCATCAGACCATTGTACTCCAGTCACAGTTACCTAAAATAGCTCACATGAATTTAGATAGTGGAAAAATAGAAATTTACGAGTTGCTTGCTTCATTGTCATTCGTCGCTACACAGATTACCCGGCATGTAAACGTGTACTTTATTCAAATACTTGTACGCACATATAAGGTAGTAAATTATTTGCAATTTCCGCACATCAAAATTACTTTGTACTCGTTTTTATACCTCACACGAAAAAGTTTTCGACAAATGTATTTTATTCAGAAGAAAAGCATATGAATGAAATAAAATAAGTATTTACGGAAAATTGCGAAGCCCCATTTATACAAATATGTAATGTAAAAAGTTCAGATGAAATATTGTAGAAGTTAATGCTACCAGATAACTGTCGTTTCAATTCTGAAAATCTATAGATGGAACTTAATGTCTTTTTGATTCGGTTAGTGATCGGCGGCAAAGGTGAATATTTCTTAAGTGAAAGTATACGCCTGTTAATTTTTATGTTTATTTTCATTTCCTTTTCTATATCATAAGATTTGTGCACACATAAAGTCATAGTTTAGTCTTTAACAAAATCACCTCAATGAAAAAGTTGATAAAAAGAGTTAATTGAAGAGCTAATCTATACAAATGCGCAATTTGGATCTCACCCGCCCACAACTCTATAAAAACGTAGAAGATTTCTTCGAAAGAGCATCACGCAAAAACTATTGCCTCGATTTTGAAATTATGTACACCGATTACACATTCATTTTAGCAATGTGTTGCCACCAGTGTGTATTTAAAAAGTAATAATTTAATAATAATCATAAGTATTACAACAACGGGTTCAAGACAACAACAAATATTCTTAAGAAAAATTCATTCCAAATATTTTTTTGATAGCGTTGCCACTGAAATTTTATTGCAAAAGTCGCAATTTACCACAAATTTTAAGATATAGGGAATCCAATGAGGTGTGTTAACAAGATTCAATACAAAATAATTTTAGCTGGTGTTGCCACGTATTTTTGCAAATTAAGAAATTGAGGTCAAAATATGGGTATCAAATAAATTGTGTTCAAAAGCATGAGTAAAGCTTTAATTAAAATTAGTTGTGTATGGCGTAGCCACCTAACTCATAAGGCGAAAATAGTAAATAAAAGTATAGATGAATTAAGTATTGCGATGGGGAGATGACGCAAATCATGATTGAGAGCGTTTTATTTCAAAACATTTTTTTATGGACTTGCCACTTGTTTCTTTTTTAACTCAGAAAGTATTTCAATTTATACGCAAGCAAGCTCACGCAAGCAATTTTAGCGATACAAATTAAGGCGGCCACCGTAACCGATTGGGTTGGTGCGAAACTATATACCATTCGCAAGTGCACAGTTCGAAACCCCGGGCACAAGACATAAAATGGTAAAAAATGTTCCTGATAAAAAAAGCAATCTGCCGTTTGGAAGCTGCGTAAAACTGTAGGCACCAACCCATTCGGCTACGGCGGCCGCCTCGAGTATACCTACATATACTTTCAGAAAATATTAACAAAGTCCGGACTGGTTTCGGGTGCTGCACAGTGTAGTTGCACATTTAAATCGTTTTGAGTCGAAAACCGCATGCCCTTACTTCTTTTAATTTTCTTTAATTTTATGCCGCTTCTGTTTTTGTAATTTTGCACAATATCGGATAATAGAAATGTTGCACAAAAGCGACACGCCATCAACCTGTACGCAGCAATCCAACGACAATTTTCCGCCGTTCACGTCAGCATTAGCGCTCATCATCCGCCAATCTAGTGGAGACCAAGCTACATAAATAAATACATACATACACAAATACTTAGTAAGTGTGCACCGCTACCCATTTTGCGCCGTCCAGTTTTGTTGGCATTTAGATTCATTTCAATTAGTTTGATCTCAATTGATTTTACCTTGAGAGTGAATTCAACACAAAATACACAATAATTCGCACATTGCCGCGAATATGCGAATATTTAGTGCTTTCTAAAAACACACTCACACCCATTCAATTTACACTCCCATACACATACAACTGTATATGTGCTTGGTGATATTTTTGCTTGATTTGTGTGTTGTTTCATTTAATATATATGTATGTAAATATCATACATATGCCTATGTATAAACACAGCGAAATTTGCCAGTGAAAACTTAAGCATACAATTTATCAGATAAAAAAGCAAAGTGATTGAAAAGAGCGGCAACGGTGCTGGTCGGTGCAAACTAAATCAAACACAAGTTCAGTGCATATATGCATACCCTGTAGGGAAAGGCACAGCTAGTAATCTATCTAAGTAGTCTATCTAATAATACGTTCACATATAAGTAGATGATCTACTTCTTCGCGCTTAACTCAAAATCTGTAATTAAAAAGCCGATTTCCCATAGAAAATAATAACGATACTTATTGACATACAACCCTGTGTTTTCTGTGTTATCGATAATTATTATTATGAATGTAAGAACAAACATCAAAATAAAAACAAAATGAAATGGATGCCGGCAAAGAAAACAGGTCTGTAAACTTAATTCTATTAAAATTTTTGTTAAATATTATTAATTATGGATTAATTTTACAGAATAAAGCGTGTGTCCATAAACATTTTGTCCCCTTATTACTTATTATAAAATGTAATATAGAATATCCCATGCGCATTGCTGCCATAATTTTTTCAACCTCAGTAAACGTCGCATACGGATTTCCTCCAACTGTTTATTATATTATTAGCAGTCAATTGCGCAATTAAATTATTCCTTCTCCTTGTATTTTCTTCATATCGTTAATAATAATTAAAGAAACCAAAAACCCCGAATATTCCAACAAAATGATTTCTATGGAGAAAAACCTCTCAAAGTAGTATTGACAGCTGATTGTCAATTTTGCAGGTTTTCTGCCATATGTGAACGGGTAGATTAATTTGATGGATTTATAGATGATTAATGCATATGTGAACGTATTATAACATATGAAATTTAAACTATCAATTTTTTGGTTTTGGCAGCTAAAATAAATTCAATTTGTGGTCCAAACATTTATAGGGTGGTTTTTAGCTAAAGCGAAATTGAGAAATGTGAAAAGCAATTTTCCAAAATGGATTTCTGTTTTTGTTCAACTTTACTACTTAAAAAAATACCTTGAAAATATGCATGCGTTTTTTATTTATAGCCGAATTGAATTTCAAACGCTAGATTGACCACCCTGTAGCGTTTTGAAGAATAAAGGAAATATCAGTTGCATATGAGAAAGACTAACCGATGACTGTTTAAGATTGTGTTAACCACTTCGTACTACTGACTGAACTTTAAAGTTCCATCAAACATCTTTGACCAACATGTGACCAGAAAGATCTCACAACCTTGCAGTTTGGTGTACTTGCCTAACGCTCGCGGAGTTGGCACGGAGCTCACCTTTTCAGGAGCACACCACAGATAGGCAAGGGAGCCATAATCCTCTCATTTCGCGGGGCAACCACCTCAAGATTCCCCTATCTAGTTAGCTCATCAACCTAGCAATTCCCTGTAATGTCCCGGTGATAAAGTATTCGGATATGGCTGAAATTTAAGCAAGGTATTACGAGCGCACCATCAGCGAACCACGGGCCATTGAACTTGGTGTGTCAATTGAAACGTCGCCTGTTAAATTAAGTAATAGTTAATATGAAAAAATCCTAATTAATTTATTATGGTTCTAAATTCTCTAATACAACATAAAATCTGAGTTTATTGTTTTCCCTATAGGGTAGTTCGGTTGTGCACTAACTCCAACAAGTATAAAAAAACACACCCAAACATATTGAACATACAGACATTTTATATTAATACATATAAATAAATCTAACGCATAAATAGTAGCCTCACTGGATTCATGGAACACAGGCCTGACACTTGCCACTTGCTCATTCATATTCAAAATCTAAGCTGAGCGCAAAGGAACAAGAGAAATAAATTTCAAGCTACGAGCAAACAAAACTTACGGAAGTGAACATCATTGCGAATGCCAGGAAAATCATCATCAGCGTTATTATTATTATGTGTATAATGCACTCATACATACATATATACATACATACATATGTATATGTTTTGTAGGTGTTATCATCATTATCATTCATGCAATGAGTTTTTGCAAAGTTGTCATCAAGTTTACACTGAGCATACCAGTTTAAAAATTAAATTATTTTTGTTCATGAATACACTTGTGTTTAAAATAGTTTTAAAGGTAATGGGCATACGATTATAGGGTGAGGCTGAATTCTGCGAATTTAATTTTTTTAAAAAGTATGAGCGATTCTACATCAGGTGATTAAAGTATTTTAAACATGGTCTTCAGTTTTCCATAAAATTGGTTGATTGAATCAAGCCTATAGATTATAATAAGAAGTAATGTGAAACATTTTTGAAAAAAAAAATTTACAATTTAGAGAATTATTAAATGTTGAAAATTATGGTATTGATTTTTTTAAGTCAAATACCTTCAGTTCTTTTTGAAATTTTTATAATTTTCTTTTCTGTTTTCAAGACAAAATATAATTCTTAAACAAATTTTGTTTTTGGAATAAAAAATAAATTTTTTGGGGGAAAAATATTATTTTTCTGTTCAAAATTTTTGTGGAAAAACTTTCTTTATCATTTGTGAAAAAACACCCCCTCGGATTTTGTTTCTTATTTTTTTTTTTTTCATTTATAGCTTAGGCTATGCAGTAACTGTGCAACTTTTCGAGTTATGTATATTTAACACGTTCCCTACCACGTGTACCGTTATCGGCTCACGCTTAAACTACATTTGGACGCAAAAGTTAGTTCTTGGTAACACTATTTTATGTGGCGTAATTTATTTAATTTTCAAGTCGTGTACTATGGCGTGGTAATTAGTGATCAGAGCAAAGTTGTCTTTAGCTATTCGCTTTACAGTTTGCATTTAAGATTTTTTATGGGTACAGCGAAATTGGATGACTCTTCAAAATTTCGTTCCCACGAAAGTCGGTTCTATGTGACCGGAACCACCCGGATGTATATTCGGCCAGGAACTGTCACTTCAGCAACATTCCCCGTATGTATGGAGAATGTTTATGCTGCTGCAATAACAACAATAACCTCAACTCTTCAAAATGTATATATAAAAAAATCAGATAAGTTTAAAAACAAAAATTATAATCTGGCAAACAATATGCAGCTGTGTTTCGAAAAGCCGGCCATTTTTATCATCATCTACAATGACATCTCAAATTTACTCTAAATAGTGTATCACTTAGTGGTTGCTGCCTTTCATTCAACACCATTTTTACCGAGCCTAGCCAGCATACATTATTCCAGAACAACCACGAAATGGTACCTGTATAATAGGCCGGGTCGATTTGTGGGGAGGCAAAAAAATCGCCCATTGCTCTGTGAAAATCATATTCTAGGGATGAAAATAAGAAACTTTGCCGAAGGAACCATACCTCTAAAACGAATTCTGATGTCCCCCAATTTGGGTCGAACTTTTTAGTTTCTTTTGTCATGTAAAGGCCAAAAATGGTGATATTTTGAAATGATTGTATGAGGAACCCCCCAGGGGAGTTCCAGGGGGTGTGCCACTGGCATGGGTGGATCGGCCGTCCAAAGTTAGTGGGGGTCGGTCATACATTTGGACTCGATTGGAGCACTCTAAATGGGTCAAAGTGGGATTTTTCGTTCGACCCAAATTGGGGGACATCAGAATTCGTTTTAGAGGTAAGGTTCCTTCGGTAAAGTTTCTTATTTTGATCCCTAGAATACGATTTTCACAGAGCAATGAGCGATTTTTAAATCGACCCGCCCTACTGTATAATGAAGTTGATGTGATCCCTAAAAATATGAATCCACCCAATTGTCCACAGCTTCGCCCCATAAATTTAGGTAGTTTTAGGAAGCCAATTTGAAGCAAAATGGATACATTTTAAAGGAAATAAATAATAAATATATTTTCCCACTTTTAAGCCTACAAATTTTAACTGAGCCCGGCTTTAGCTGTCTTCTGGAAAGTATTGAATCACTTCTTTTGTAAAGTACAAAATATGTAATTTTCCAATTGTAAGCTTTCAAGATGTTTTATTTCCCCCCCCTAACAGTTTTGTGGTGAGAGACTCCCGTTTAATGCCTGTCTATATACTGTCGGGTCCTTTACTACTTCAAAAATAGAATTGGCAACAATGAGGTGGATGGCGAAACGTGAATGCGCTGGCCGCTTGTTTAATGACAGGAAGTATAGTAAGTAAGGCGGCCGCCGTAGCCGAATGGGTTGGTGCGTGATTACTATTCGGAATTCACAGAGAGGTCGTTGGTTCGAATCTCGGTGAAAGCAAAATTATAAAAACATTTTTCTAATAGCGGTCGCCCCTCGGCAGGCAATGGCAAACCTCCGAGTGTATTTCTGTCATGAAAAAGCTCCTCATAAAAATATTTGCCGTTCGGAGTCGGCTTGAAACTGTAGGTCCCTCCATTTGTGGAACAACATCAAGACGCACACAACAAATAGGAGGAGGAGCTCGGCCAAACACCTAACAGAAGTGTACGCGCCAATTATTTATTTTTTTATAGTAAGTAAACATGTTTATCTTTTGGATGTTTGGATTTGTTCAGCCCCGCGTGATTATACTTAGAATTTACTTAACTATTTTTATTTATTATTTGTGAATGAAATCATTCCTTAACTAGCTTCGATTCCAGTAAGATGGCACAACATACCACGCATCATTGGACAACTGATTGATATCAGGTCAGTCCATAAGTTCGTGCGTATTTTACCCATAATTTCACTTTTGTACGATTTTTGCATACAAAAAATTATTCGCAGAATATAACGGAACTATTTATGTATATTTTCTTTGATATATAATATTGTGCATTCAACAAATGACTTTAATCGCGGATAGAAGCACGTGTTGTTAAAAAATAAACTGGAGCCGTATAAGAGGCATATTTTGTATTATTTTTATAAAAGTGGTAAAAATGCAACAACTGCTGCTGCAGAAATAAACACTGTTCACGGAGAGGATACCGTGAGTGTAAGGACTGCGCAAATGTGGTTTTCAAAATTCCGAAGTGGTAACTGCGACGTGGAGGATGCCGCGCGCGCTGGTCGTCCTGAAGTCTTTAACTCCGTCGCCTTGCTGGGAAAATGGGTTCCGCATAGACTTTCTGTCGCCAACCCTCAGCAGAGAGTGAATGTGTGTTCCAGCTGCTGCAACGGCTTGAAAATGAAAGTTTTTTGAACCGTATCGTTACTGGTGATGAAAAATGGGTCCTTCCTTTACAATAATTCTGTTCGCAAACGGCAATGGTTAGATAAAGATGAAACACCAAAACCGACCCCTAGAGATGAACTCCACCCCAAGAAGATTCTCCTGTCTATTTGGTGGGATATGGTCAGTATTGGTTATCATGAACTTCTGGAACCAAACCAGACGATAACTGCTGATTATTATTCCCATCAGCTATCAAACCTGAATGAGGCACTTAAAAAAATCGACCGTCTTTAGTGAATAGACGCAAAGTTTTGTTTCAGCACGACAACGCAAGACCTCATACCGCAGGGCAAACATTAGGCAAGCTGAACGAGCTCGGATGGGAGCTAATGCCGCATCCACCATACTCTCCGGATATTGCACCTTGTGACTATCCCATTTTCCGTGGACTTCAATCCCATATGAGTAACAAGAACTACTCCTCAAAAGAAGCTATAAAAAGGGATATCGAAGCGTATTTTGGCTCCAAGGACAAGCGATTTTTTGAGCAGGGAATTAAAAATTTGCCTAAACGTTGGGAAGACATTGTAAATAATGAAGGAAAATATATTATTGATTAATACATACTTTAAACATCTTTTTTATTAATTTTAAAACCACTTTTAAAAAACGCACGAACTTATGGACTGACCTGATATTTTCCGCACTAAGTTCGGCAATCGTATAATCAGCCGTTTGGCGATGTAAATGTGGCTACGTAAAACTATAATTTGGCAAAGTTAGTTTTTTTAGGGGTTACGGATAGCCCAGAAACGATTGAGGAACTTAAACAGCGCTGTTGGCGCTCGTGCCACAAATAAATTGAGTCGAAAAATCGACTACTACTACTGGGCTAGCCAAGACAGCCATTTGGATAGAGCTGCATTTCAAAATTACTCGGGAAGTTTTCTCTTTCTAAGTAATAAACTAAATATTTTTCAAAAGGTATTCATTAATGAGTTTTTAAAAAGAAACCAACCGGTGACCCACCCTTTATAGTTCACGAACATCACGTGTTTTTGACCGATATGCGACCTGTCATTCGTTTTGACAATACAAGTTGCCATTATTCATTTAATCTCCGCAACCGTCTGTCTCTCTGTCTGACTATCTGTCGGTACAACGTTCCAATCAAAGCACACATTACGTAATAACCCACTTATGACGCTGCTATATTTTGCCAACATATTAGCGGTAAAGTCGGAAATTAAAAATAGCAAAAAAGTCAAAAACATGTGAATATGTATACTTATAGTAGAGTAATGCAGATCAGCTCCGGTTGGGTAACTTGGAACAGAGTCGAATAAACTACAAAGAAGATAATGATAATGATTACAATTTTACTATATATTTTATAAATATTAAATCAGTCTGTTCCACGTCAGAGCAGGCAAAGAGAAAAACGAAATGGCAATTAACGTCACAAAAAGATGATCTCATAAATTTGAGCGGTGAGCAGAAACCGATGTGAGGAAAGGCAACACAAATAAATGACAACACAAATTTAACTAAAAAAATTAAAAAAAACCTAAAATAAAACAAATTGCAAAAAAAAATTAAAAAAATATAAAACCACGTAAAAATTTAAAATTGTAAATACAAAATATACATACGTACATATGCTGCACGTATGAGCAAACATGTAAATTGTGAAAAAAATGCAACAAGTTTGGTCCTCATATAAAAATAAATGTTTTCACCGTGCCAGACATACGAGCAAAATATTTTCAAAAATTGTAAATTGTTTACGCCCCGACATTAACTTTATTCGTCTTTGTTGTTATTTTTTAATTGCCATAAATTCATCCATCAATAATATTCATACAAAAAGCAGAATATGTGCTAAAATATATGTACATATGTATTACAATAAAACAAAATTTCAAAGAAGCCAATTGGAAGGAAATTAAAAATGTTAAATGAAATAAATAGTCGCACAAAATCGTTATAAGCCAAAAATTAACTCACACACCACAAACGGTAAGTGGCGAACGTTAAACCAGTGTACTGCGGTATCGAACGGGAGAGTGCGAGTGCGGCGCTATTTCATACAAGGGCGTACGGTGACAATTTACATACAAATTTTGCTAATTTAATGCTCCCGCTCGCAAATGGCTTTGGAGAAATCAAATTGTTTGTCAGCACTGTTGTTGCTGTGATATTGACATTAGTTATAAATGCTCATCGGCACACATAGGTATAACTATACAAATTTCATACTGGTAGTCAGTCAAACAGGCTGATAAATTAATCAACAATAAATAACTACACAAACGAAATAGCTACTATATATGGGATAAGCCAACAACATAATTTTTGTTCTAAAATAGTTGCACAATATTTATTTGAATTGCCTTGTAAAGTATGCATATAAATGTGTGTACAATCCAGCGGTAGTTTCAAATCTGTCTTACTTTAAGTCCGATAAAAACATCAGTACTAACCAAATTAGATGTGAACTTTCTCTCAATGTTACGAAGAGATGAATACAGCAAATTTTAAGTGAAGATTCGAATTTAAAACCTCAAAATAGACTGACTGGCTAAACCACTAAGCATCTAGACTCGAATTCGCCGAAAATCATAAGTTTTGGGACGAATACAGTCCATTATTCTTAGCGTTGAAAAAAATGCATCTCGATGACCTGATGGTTGTCAGAAGTATTGGAGAGAGCCACGACAAACGCGCGATGGATCTCTTATGCCCCTGGTTTTAGCTACCGTGGCAAGACCTCAGTTTGTTTTATTATTAAATACAATTAAATACAATGAAGAACCTCTGGAGCATTCTTAGCAAGAAAGTTTATAAAGGCGTACGGACGCCAGTTCAATAGCCTATTGCTCCTTAAAAATGTTTTCAAGAGGAATGGGCAAAAATCAACCTTAGTGTCCTTCAATCACTCGTAAATTCGATGTCACGACGACTAGTATCTGTTACAATATATAACGGAGGAGATACAAAGCTATTAAATATTTCTTTATATTGCTTTCTTAAAATTTATTATTTTCGTAGGTTTAATATAAGTTCTGTCCCATATATCTATTCTCTTCTATGTCCTTAAAAATTATTACATTTTTGCAACAATAAATCCTTAAGCACGCCGTACATGTATGGGGAATGTTTATGCTACTGCAGCAACAACAACAACTAGAAAATAAGCACACACTTTTCAACGGTTTTTAAATAGAATTTCTAGAAAAATTGGTAAGCAATTTTATAACTTATTGAAATTTGAAAAGGTCGAGCCAAGGAGCACCAGGAGATTTGGTGGCTCCTAAAACACTCAGGCCCATTGTATTTAAAGCTCTGGAAAGGGGGTTGATAGTCAAGGAGGGAAGAAGAAAAGTATCTGAGAAAGATATAGGAAAGAATAGAGACAGAGATAGTTAGTCCTGTGAGAATTTTCCATTTTTTTGGCAAATCTGTAAATATCCTCCAGTTTTAGAGAACGAATATTACTCATTCTCATGACGTCGGAACCCAAAACTCGTAGCCGTGCTCTAGCAAAGGCAGGACACTCACAGAGAAAATGCTCAGTGCTATCCGCCTCCTCCAACCATGACAGGCATACCGGGTCCTCGATGATTCCAATGGTGGTCATATGCTAACCCCATGGGTTGTGTCCTGTAATGATACCGACCATCAACCGAATGACTTTCCTTCTAAGTTTTAGTAGAAAGTTTGACAGTTTTCTGTTCTGACTTGTCACAAAACAATTTGCAGTTCTGCAGCGTTCTAGATCGGACCATCGTTCTTTATGCAGATTGCCTACATAACCGCTGATTCATGATTCCTACGGAACTGATTCCGATTATTGGCTCTGGCCCCTGTGGGGGCACCGCTGATCCACGGTTGGCGATTTCGTTTCCTTGAACACCGGAGTGTCCCAGAACCCATATAAATACAAGCCTGATTTGTTTTGCGACAGAATTGAGCTTCTTACATTCTTGAACAATCTTTGAGGTTTGCTTCGCGTTCTCCAGGGCCTTCAGTGCAGCCTGACTGTTACTGAAAACTCCAATCTGTTTCCCGCTCGATTATCCATTCGGCTACTTTCAGGATGGCAAAAACTCCTGTTTGGAAAACAGTTGCCATTTCCCCCTTAGCATAGTGGTACTTATTACCATCGTTTAAGTACCATTCGGCTACAGACCCTATTTCATTCTTGGACCCATCGGTAAAGAAAATATCCGTCAAACCTCCCTGCATGCATTCTGGATTGCACCATTCATCTCGCAATAGAAATCTGACATCAAATTTCCTTCCAAATGAAACTGTGGGTATCAGGTCGTCTTTAGGTGCCAAAAACAGTAAATACTGCTCAGATAGCAACGTAAAGATTTCTCTGTGTCCCGAAGTTCCGTCTTCGTGCCAGAAACCATATTTATGGGGTCTACACATTACTTTTATTGCTTCCTGTTGTATGTTAAGATCCAGGGGGAACACATAGCATTTAGGTGATGCATAAACATACACTTCTTTGCAGCCTGTATAGTTCCCGGGTTGTGGACTTAACCATGCTCCGTCGCCACCAGACCACAGAAGCGTAAGTGATGATTGGTCTGATAAGTGCTGTGTATATCCATAGGACCACAGCAGGTTTCAGACCCCAGGTTTTGCCAAAGGCCCTACGGCATAGCTGAAAAATCCTCAATGCGCGATTCACCTTCAGTGATACGTGTGTCTCCCAACTCAGCTTCTTATCCAAGATTACTCCTAGATATTTAGCTTCATCGGAAAGACCAAGTGTCACACCTTTCAGTGTTAGAAGACTGAGTCCATCCAATTTCCGTTTTCTCGTAAACAAGACTCTGGTTGTTTTGTTCGGATTAACGGAAAGGAATTATCCGATTTAGCGCACAGACATCATCCACATGCGCTTGGACATGAAAACCGAGTTCCTGCATGTCCGCTAGTAGAGAGTCTACGACGAAGCACCACAGCAGCGGAGAAAGAACACCCCCTTGGGGACATCCTTGCCTGGCCCTGACTGTGATTTGTTCGTCACCGCTCCCACCAGCGGTTAACAGTCTCTCAGAGAGCATGGAATATATCCATTTTACAATGGTTTGATTAACTCCGTGTCGTTCGGCAGAAGAACATATCGAGCCAAAAGTGGCATTATCAAAAGCCCCCTCAATGTCCACGAAAACGCCCATTGTGTATTCTTCAGCTTCCAGCCCGGCTTCAATCTTGCTAACAAGATCGTGTTAGGCTGATTCACATGATTTTCCACTCTGGTAAGCGTGTTGATTTCTACTAGGTGGACTTCTCGGCAATACCCCCACTCGAATATGTTTCTCCACCACTCGTTCTAGACTTTTCAACACGAACGATGTCAAACTGATTGGTCTAAACCGTTTTGCTAGGGAATAATCATCTTTTCCTGGTTTCGGAATAAATACTACTCTTACGCGTCGCCATTGGGATGGTATATAACCAAATGCAAGACAGGCTGTGAAGATCCTTTTCAGGGCCTCAATCAGCCTGTCTCCCTTTTTATTAAGCATTGAGGATATATTCCGTCAGGTCAGGGGTCTTAAAGTTCTCAAAGGAAGACAAGGAAAACCTTATCGATTCTTTTATCACTATCCGACTAGCAATATACCAGCTGTTCCTAGAGGTTCCACCGTTGCTACCGTTATAGTTCATGCCACTCCCTTCTTCAGAGAGAGTTCTACCACCCGGAAAATGGGTTTCGAGTAGAGCATTAAACGTTTCCGATTTTGAAATGGTGTATGAACCATCAGGTTTTCGAATGGAATCCAGCCTTACTGAGCGGTCTAGATGAAGGACCTTAAAGTCTCGCTGTTTCCCTCATTTCTTTGACGTTACTGCAGAAATTTCTATAGGATTCAAGTTTGGCTTTCCGTACTTTTTTCTTATATTCTCTCTGTATAAGTCGATGATTAGCCCAGTCTGGACCGTACACGAATCTTCGACAGTTGAGGGTTCCACCAAGGAACCGCTTTCCCCTGTCTGCTTTGCCTGAGTGGGCACAGTTCCTCAAAGCAATTGATTAAAGTACCTTCTAATTTCTTAGTAGCATCTTCAATCATTTCTACTGATTTGAGTTTTTTCAAGTTTGGTAATCGCTCTGTTACCAGCTCACCATACCTGTCCCAGTCCACATTTCGAAGATTCCTACCGGAAGGTATTGATATTGTATCAATTCCCAGTCGGAATTCGATAAGACGATGATCAGAAAGAGAGTCCTCTTCCAAAACTCGCCATCGGTTGCGGATAGACCAACACCTGATTTCGTAACTCCAATAACTTCAGTCTTTTTACCGGTACTTAGCTGATTCGCGCCAGGTTTAACCGTTGTCAAAGACTTACTCGGTACCAGAGATCGATCTGAGTCTACTGAGTCGCTCATATTCACTCGGCTCTCCATTGGCATAGCCAATGTGACATGTTTCACCTCTAGTAGTTCGCTTCCTCCGGGACCCTGGGTGTCAGTTCCGGTCATAGAGGGGTGTGGGGTGCGGGCCTGCACATCCGATGCCCGAGCTGTCGACTGCTCGACGGAAGGATTTTCCGAAAGTGGGTTACCTCGTGCAGAAATATCCATCGTTAACATCCACATTGTAGAAATGTTAGTATCATATAATAAAGTGCAAGTTTGATGTTGCTAAAAAACCCCGTTGATTTTTATAATTTTTTAAGCTGACAGTGTTATACACATTGTATGTATGGACAAAGTCACTTTTCCAATTTGTTGCGGGCTGTATGCAAAATAATATATTAAGGACTTCTATATACCGTTTGGGAATTTTAACTACGTACGTAGTTTTCGTATAGTTTTCGAATAAATATATACAAAGGCCTGCGTTTAATTCGGGGTACTACATTTTAATAGTACCTTGAAATAGGAATTTGCTTTGGGTACTTTAACTTTATTTTCCATCTTAAACTCATAATGATAGCTAAGAGATCCTTCTTCATATCTTTTTCGTATGGTAGAGCTTCAATATTATATTGTATTGTAATAACGCAATTCGATTAAAATCAACTTTTTCATATGCACGTGAAACCATAGATTTTTAAGTTTTTGATTTTCTGATCCATTCAATTTTTTAAATAAAAAAATACGTGAAAAATGTCTAAATTTGCGATGCCGGATACCGGTATTAGATGCCTTACTACAAGCGCAGAAACGGCAAATCAGTGTAAACAGCAATATTATATTCATAACTTATAGGTATATGTAAATGCATACACACACACTGTGTAAACGGAGACCAAGTATTCTGATAATAAATTGGCATTAGAAAGAATTAACCCAGTAGTAACAGCAACAAGCGACTCTGTAAGAAATCAAGGAGGAGCGACAACAATGAAAAATCACTACAGCATTTACGCAATAAAATATTGCCGCCTGCATGCAGTACATATACACATACGATTACATACAAAAGCAATGAACTTCGGAATCATTGTTGTACTTGTGTGGGAACAAACTGAACAATCCAATGTGGCAACACCAGTATTCGTAAAGGAATTCTCACGAATTCCTTTTGTTTTCTTCTTCGCAGTTTTGTAGCAAGAACTTTTTGAATAGTCATTTTTCGTAACTGAAATCATTAGCTTTCAGAACCTTGAATCGAGTAATACGCAAAGCAGTTTGATCACTAAATTTTGTAGTTTGTAAAGTTTGAATCGTTTATTTGAATAAAGCAGTTAAGAGTAATATAAATATATATATGTGGTACATTTATTCTCCCACATAATTGGTGACCCCTACGAAAAATTTTAGCGCAACGATATGTCCAACACTGAGGACACGATTGAACAGGATGGTGCATCCAATGGAGAGTCCGAGGCAGATTTCCAAATCCCCAGAACACATGTTGACCGGTACGAACGCATAGAGCTACCCCCATTCTGGAGCCAGCAGGCACGACTATGGTTCGCTGCGGTAGAGGCGCAATTCCAGCTCCGCAGAATAACATCCGACGCAACCAAATATTATACCGTAATCGCTCGTTTGGATCATGATGCTCTAATCGTCGTCGAAAATTTAATAATCAACCCGCCTGAAAACGATAAGTATAGCACGCTGAAAAACGCACTATTGAACCATTTCGCACTCTCACAGACTCGACGATTCAAAATGCTCTTATCTGGCGTAGAGTTGGGCGACCGACGCCCATCCGAATTGCTCGCGGAGATAAATCGTCTGGGAGGCGATAAACTCGACCCGGCATTCGTTCGAGTTATTTGGTTAGAGCGACTTCCGCCACAAGTCCAAATGGCACTAGTGGGAAGGGACCAAGAAGATAACGTCCAACTCTCCCAGCTCGCTAATCAGGTAATGGAGGTGCAACGGAATGCAAATTACCAGAATCTCATGCCAGTCTCACGAAATGTCAGTACGAATGCGCTACAACAACAAGTTGACAAACTAGCTGAGCAACTGGAGAAGTTAATCCTTGAGCGCAGTAACAATAACAGCAGTGGAACCAGCAATCCATTGCCAAACGCTTCCTATTCCACACCACTTGTATGTTTCTACCACCGCAGGTTCGGGGCACGCGCTAACAAATGCACGAAACCCTGCGCATTCGTCGAAGGCAAGGGAAACGCAAGCAGCCGCCAGTAGTATCGACGAGCACCGGCGGCGATACAACACCTCGTCGACTTTTCGTTTACGACCGCAACACAGGCATGAAACTCCTCGTCGATACCGGCGCGGATATTTCTGTCACCCCACCTCCACAAGGAGTCAAACTATCACCAAGAGCGCTTCGACTACAGGCAGCAAACGGCACCAAAATCGACACGTATGGCGATAAACCCCTCACTCTTAACATAGGACTACGTCAACCGATTCGCTGGGTATTCTGTATGGCCAACGTACCGTACCCCATAATCGGCGCAGACCTCCTACACGAATACGGGCTTATAGTGGATCTGAAACAAGGCTGTCTAATTGACCGCAACTCAGGTAACCGTAGCGTCGGCTCATATGCAGCAGCATCAATCACCGACATTACCACACTCACGCAAACTAACAGATTCAGCAACATTCTGAAGGAGTTCCCGGAATTGTTGGGCAATCCGTCAAACCGTACGGCAACCAAACACTCCGTCAAGCACTTCATACCCACCACCGGCCCACCATGCCTCCAACGAGTCCGCCAACTATGTCCGGAACGCCTCAAAATCGCAAAAGAAGAATTCCAACTCATGGTAGATTTGGGTTACGCGAGGCCATCGAACAGTCCTTGGGCCAGCCCCCTCCACATGGCAAAGAAAAAGAACGGAGATTGGAGACCATGTGGAGACTACCGCAGATTAAACGAGCAAACTACCCCGGACCGGTACCCAATTTCTCTGCTCCAGGACTACTCTTCGATTCTGGCAGGGAAAAACATATTTTCTAAAATCGATCTCAGACGCGCGTTTCATCACATACCGGTAGCAGAAGAGGACATCCCCAAAACTGCCGTAATCACCCCATTCGGTCTATTTGAGTTTACCTCAATGCCGTTCGGGCTTCGTAACGCCGCCCAATCGTTCCAGCGTTTCATCAACGAAGCTCTGTCTGGACTCGAATTCGTTTACGCCTACATCGATGACCTACTGATAGCATCAAACAGCACCCAACAACATGAGCAGCATCTTCGTCTAGTTTTCCAACAACTCAGCAAATACGGACTCTGCATAAACGCCGATAAATGCGTTTTCGGAGCTTCCACCGTTGATTTCCTAGGCTACCGCATAACGCCCAACGGCTCCGCGCCACTTCCGGACCGTGTCCAAGCATTACGAGACTTTCCGAGGCCTAAAACTATTTTAGAATTAAGGAGATTTTTAGGGGCCGTTAACTTCTATAGAAGACACATCAGTAGAGCCGCCTCCATTCAAGCACCACTCAACGACCTTCTTAAAGACTCTAAGAAAAACGATCGGCGACCAGTTCCATGGACAGCGGAGTCCGAAAAGGCTTTCGAAGAGGTGAAAGAGAAGCTCGCTCAAGCTACCCTCTTAGCACATCCGATTTCCGGCGCTAAGCTTCGAGTCACGTGCGACGCATCTAGCACAGCGTTAGGAGCGGTTTTGGAGCAACAACGTAACGGCACGTGGCAGCCGCTTGGGTTCTTTTCGAAGAAACTTTCGCCAGCACAGAAGAACTATAGCACATATGATAGGGAACTGACGGCGATTTTCGAAGCAATCAAGAACTTCCGGCATTGGGTCGAGGCCCGTGAGTTCACTGTCAGAACCGATCACAAACCGTTGATTTACGCATTTCGACAGCAGTCCGATAAAGCTTCTCCACGCCAAATAAGACAACTGGGATTCATTAGTCAATTCACCACAAGAATAGAGCACATCTCTGGCTCGGACAACGACATAGCGGACACTTTTTCGCGTATTGACACAATGCATACACCGGTTATGATCGACCACGATGAGTTATCACGCACCCAAGCAGCAGACGATGAGCTAAAACAATTACTTGAGCAGAACGAAACATCACTGAAGTTCCAGAAACTAACCTTTGGTTTAGACGGGCAGGCAATCTACTGCGATGTCTCCACCAATAACATTCGTCCATTTGTGCCGTTAGGGTTACGTCGCAAAGTCTACGAGGCACTGCACAACTTGGCACATCCCAGCGGCAGATCCACCGTTAAAATCGTCGCACAACGATATGTTTGGCCGTCAATGAACAAAGACATCACCGAGTGGGCTAGAAACTGCATCCCATGCCAACGTTCCAAGACAGCGCGACACGCGCACACAAGATTTGCAGCATTTCCAGAGCCCGACGAAAGGTTCGACCACGTCCACCTGGATCTGGTCGGTCCATTGCCCGAATCGCAGGGATTCAGGTATTGCCTAACAGCCATCGATCGCTTCACCAAGTGGCCCGAAGCAATTGCTATAAAAGATATTACAGCCAGCACCGTTGCCAGCGTATTCTACACACATTGGATATCACGCTTCGGATGTCCCAAGTTGCTAACCACGGACCAGGGTTCACAATTCGAAAGCGCACTCTTCACAGCACTCTCGCGATTGGTCGGGGGTAAACGAATCCGTACTACAGCATACCACCCAGCTTCAAATGGCCTAGTTGAAAGATGGCACCGCACATTGAAGGCAGCAATAATGTGCCATCAGACCCCGCAATGGACCCAGGCGCTACCCACCGTTCTCCTGGGACTTAGGACATGCTACAAGGAAGATCTAAAAGCTTCTCCAGCAGAATATCTCTATGGCTCAACACTAAAGGTGCCCGGCGAGTTCTTCACAAACACCGATCCGCCAGTGGACCCTCATAGTTTTCTAGACGAATTCCGTTCACATATGCGAAAAATAAGGCCCGCTCCGACAGCACACCACAACAAGCAGAGAACATTTTGTTTCAAAGATATAGAGACCTGCACTCATGTGTTCCTGAGAGTGGATGCAGTTAAACGGCCGCTCGACCAGCCATACTCGGGCCCCCACAGAGTAGTCAAACGAATAGACAATAGGCTCTTTATAATAGACGTAAATGGGCGAGAAGTCACCGTCAACATAGACCGTATCAAACCCGCTCATTTAGCCAGTGATGATATTTTTGGAAGCGCTGCCCACTTTAGACGCGCATTGGTCAACTCGGGGGCACCCCTTCATCCTACAACATCAACGTGTCTACCACTGCAGCAGAGATCAGCACACACGCCAAATAGCCAACCTTAAATGAGACTTTAAGGAGTCCCACATAAAGCCTCATTTAGGGGGGAGTATTGTGGGAACAAACTGAACAATCCAATGTGGCAACACCAGTATTCGTAAAGGAATTCTCACGAATTCCTTTTGTTTTCTTCTTCGCAGTTTTGTAGCAAGAACTTTTTGAATAGTCATTTTTCGTAACTGAAATCATTAGCTTTCAGAACCTTGAATCGAGTAATACGCAAAGCAGTTTGATCACTAAATTTTGTAGTTTGTAAAGTTTGAATCGTTTATTTGAATAAAGCAGTTAAGAGTAATATAAATATATATATGTGGTACATTTATTCTCCCACACTTGTTGCGTGCTACATGTTTTTTAGTTGTTGCTACCGCTGATATGAGCGTTTTTCAAACAATGCAAAAGTGCTTAATGAAGGCGAAGACGAAGACGGCGATAAAAAGCGACAATGGCAACTAAACCAACGGAAGGAAAGCGAAAGGCCATTTATAAGACGAAGAGAATGAGGGGAGGGAGCTATGTGCCCAAGAAGCGGGTGTGAAAGTGAAAAAAACATAATAGCAGAAATGTTTTCGGCGTGAATCATCAAGCAACAACAGCCACATAAACAAAATGCATGCATATGTATGTATGTATTGCTCACAAGAAATTGTGCTGCATTTTAACAAAGCAAAGGTGTTAAGTGACGCGAGCGAGTATTGTGTTGGTCGAAAATAAATGTTTAGTTTAGTCTAGAATTCAAGCTCCGTCAATACAGTAATGTAGCAAAACATAAAATGCGCTTATAGTTTACCTTACGAAATGATATCCCGTTGCTGCGGAACCAAAAAATGTACCGGCAACTTAAAACGACTGATTAATTCGAATCAAATGGTGGAGCGAGTGGTAGCTCTCTGAAGGGCGCTGAGTTAGCGAGTGGCACCTCAAGTATTGCAAATAGACCGTTGCCAGCTTTTCAAAAACATTATGTATACACTATAAGTAATGGTGCACTCACGGTGATTGCTTCTAATTATTTTTTTTCACAGTTAATTGTTTGCCTCTATCCATTTTTGTTTTTACATGTGTAAAAAAACTGCATACATATATAAAGTCGCTCAGGCCTTACTACAACAAAAACCATATAACTCAAAGTTTTCATCAAAATCTAATTTTTACATTTTTATCAAGAGTTAGTTTACAGTTCAACGTTCAACGTGCCTTGATGCGATTTAAAAATTTGAAACAACCTAAAGAAAAGTAGTCAAAACTAGTAAAACTTTCTAGCCGAAGGCCTTCAGCTGCTACTGTTAGAAATTAAAATTTGAAATCTATTCACTTTCTTAAATAAATAATAATAATAGTACCGCGCACCAATTAGGTGCACACAATTGTACATACATACACATTGCACGGACTTATAAGTATGTTTACCGGTGCGCCTTTTTGAAATTATCATACTCACGCGTGCGCGTAGATAACAACAAGAAATGTGTCCCATTAAAGGTCACAATAATGCACCAGTACCCAAATCTAATGACACGTGCACAAATACAAGAATAACAAGTAGGTTTTCGATATATGTACATATATATGTATATTTAATATTGTAAGTTCATATAACTATGAACTTATGATAAAACTAGAATTTTACTATCTTTCATTTTAATGTTTCTCCATGGAGAAGTTGGTATAAGTGGAGTTGAAGGAATGGTCTATGAATACTTTTACTAGAACCAAATTGCGATAAAACGTGTTAAGAGAATTTTCAGATAAAAGTTACAGCTTGATATTAAACAATAAAAAAACATCATTCAAAATAGAATCATTATTAACAAAACACAATAGTGGATATATGCATCTCAACTGAAAACAATTCAAATGACGCATAGTGGGAGATTGTGGCTATAAATAAGAACAAAATTAGGTATTGGTTAAACCATTTTTTTACAACGATCGGCAGAAGCAAGCAAAGTTTTCAAGTTGCTTTGCAGTAAACGGTACCAGGAGCCAAAATCTAAGCAAAACCGTTGACATTATTTACGAAATGTATGCATAACCTGGGCGACCGCCGTAGCCGAATGGGTTGGTGCGTAACTACCATTCGGAATTCACAGAGAACGTAGGTTCGAATCTCGATGAAACACCAAAATGAAGAAAGTTTTTTTCTAATAGCGGTCGCTCCACGGCAGGCAATGACAAACCTCCGAGTGTATTTCTGCCATAAAAAAGCTCCTCATAAAAACGGAGTCGGCTTGAAACTGTAGGTCCTTCCATTTGTGGAACAACATCAAGACGCACGCCACAAATAGGAGGAGGAGCTCGGCCAAACACCCAAATATATGTACATCCTGTCACGAAATGCTGTATCTAATTTAGTTGTTATACTTGAGTGTTACCAAAATATAGGAACTGTTTTCTTTTTGGCAAGTAATTAAAATATATCTATGTAAGGGAGGGGGCCCAGTTGTGACGCGGGTTTTGAAAAAAATTAAAATTTTTTCGTCAGTTCCGCAAATTGAAAAATGAAGAAGTTTAACATTTAACTATTAACCAAACGCAACTTTTCTCCAAAGAAAGTATGTTTATTTGAGTTACTCAAAAAATTTTGGAACAAATTTTTTCAGGATAACTTTTTTTAGGACAAAAAAAAAAGTGGCCCAGTTGTGACGCACCTCAAGAAATTTACTGGAAATGAGAAAATATGAAAGGAATGTCACACCAATTGTTGTGATTTAATGATTTATTTATTTTGAAGGCTTTCAATGGCAAAAATAATGAAAAATACAAAAGAAAATGTCCTTCAATGGCCATAAATGACAACGATTTTTATTCATCATCGTCATCTAAATATTCCTAGTCGTCGTCCACGTCACTTTCGCAGTGTTTGCAAGTGAAATAACTTGCCTGCATGTTGGCGCACTTCAAATGAACTGGACGCTTGCATACGTTGCAATTGATCGAGTTGGCAGCGGTCAATTTCAGCGGCAACAGCTTTAAGCAAATGATGATATGATCGTAGTGCAAAAAAAAGGTGCGTCATAACTGGGCCACCCGCTGAGTCACAACCGGGTCACGATGCTATTTTGTGTATGACAAGCAAGTTTTTTATAGACACCACATAATCACATAAATCCATATAGAATCACAAAATATACGGCAAATACAATATTTTGATGCATTACACTCGCCTTTTCACTGTTAATTTCACAAAATTTTGGTACTTTGAAAAAAATCAAAATAACTTTTTCGCACGATTTTCAACACGATGTTTGGTGCGTGTATACACAATGCGACTACTAACGTTGGTGTCTGCACAAAAACTGCTGAACGTCAAACGAACATGATTGGCAGGGCTCAAACTGTCATTTTCATACCGCATGTCAAAAATATTTAGCTGCGTCACAACTGGGCCTGCGTCACAACTGGGCCCCCTCCCCTATATATGTAGGACGTTTGCTATTGCCTGCCGAGGGGCGACAGTTATTAGAAAAAACTTGCTCTTGTATTAAGGAGGACCCCAAAAATTCCACTGTAGTTATCGCAAAAGACTTCAAAAAAGCCACCATTACAGAAGTCCATCCTCAAACTATGAGACTTTTTTACATTTCTTTTATTTAATTTATCAACAAAAGATATTGCTAAACGTTTACAATACGCCAGAGAATATATATATACAAAATGATAATAAGTTTTGGGATACTGTAACTTTTACAGATGTCTCCAAGTTTATTTTATTATTATTATTTTTTTTTTTTGGTTCATTTGAAATTTGTAATTGGAAACCACATAACTTAGTGCTTGGTGCTTGTGATTGGGATTCAGTTTTCAATTTTGGAATTATAAAAATGTGTAGGTAAATGTTATAAAACTAGCGTCCTTCATAAAATCTAGAAGTACATTTTAGAATTCCCTTACAATTTTTATCTTTTTTGTAATATTATTATTTATTATTAGATATACCAAAAAATCTTATTTTTCTTTTTTCCTCTGAATTAAAGAAATATATGGCGAAAAATGTGAAGTTTTAGCATTAAATACAAAAAAATTAAAAAAATGTAATATATTTAAAAAAAGGAGTAAATGCGCATTCATTTATTTTATATGCATATCTGAAGGGAAAGAGCATTTGATAATAAGTTACGCTCGATGAGCCTAACATATTTCAACAAAACTGACCAAATTATATCTATGATGGCCTCTGCAGCCAATGCTCAAACATAATTTTAGTACTGGTATTCATACCAGTCACTAAATAATAATAATAATAATAATAATAAATATATCTATGTACCAAATTTCGTTAATGTTGTTGTTATAGTAGCAGCATAAACTATCCCCATAAATGTACGGGGAATGCTGCTGAAGTAACAGTCCTTGGCCGGGTATAAATCCTGGTCGTTCCGGCTACGTAGAACCGACTGCCGTGGGAATCAAATTTCGTAGACGGGGTTTGGTTAAGGGGATTTGGAGATACAAGCAATAGCCCACAAAAAACGTTTTTTATAGTAGATACGTCAGAGATGTATTTATTTATACGCCAAAAATGGAACAATATACGGTAGTGGTCGTATTTGTGGGTGGAATTTCTTTGTATTAACAACTTTTCCTAACCCAATCAGAGATGCTTAGGTACCAAATTAGAGGCTTCTAATTAAATATTTTATATGTATGGCCAACTTTTGTAAATAACGGTTCATTTCTGCCATTCATTGTACCTACTTACTTTACATATGCGCCTACATACATACATACAGTGGCACAGTAAAGTCTACATACCCCATTGAAAAGCGAGGTTTGGAGATTTCTGTGAACATTGTAGCATTAGAATATATTCCAAACAAATCCAATCTAACAACAAACAATAAATTTTAACAAAAAAATTTTAATCCAAAAATATTTACTAACAAAAACAAACAAAATTCATTTTCCAAACACAGAAAAGTCTGCATACGGCTTTCTAGTGGAGTACACAAAATGCAGTTCTGTACTCAAACAGTGCTACCAATCACTTCAGGCGTCTTTACTAGATACCGTTAGTTAGAAAGAAGTTTAGTTCTTCGATATTAATATTGTAGCTGTGTTAATTTAACCAAAATGGGTAAAGAAATCTGTGTTAAAGTACGTGAGCTAATTGTGAAATATTATAAGGAAAAAAATCTTTAAGAGAGATTGGAGAACTGGTCGGACATCCAAAATCAAGCATTCAAACAATTTTTCGGAAATATAATCACACTAATAGTGTAGAAAACAAACCAAGAAGTGGTCGCCCACCTAAACTGACTCCTCGTGCTAAGCGAAAAATATTGTTAGACGTGCAAGAAAATCCAAGAATAACAGCAATAGAAATTGCAAAAACCCTGAAAAATCAGGATATTGCTTCAGTGCATCCAGAAACGGTGAGACATTTATTGAGAAGCAATGGAATCCATAACCGTGTGCCTCGAAAGAAGCCATTCATCAGCAAAATAAATATGGTGAAACGAGTCGAATTTGCTAAGAAATATATTGATCCATACGAAGATTTTTGGGCTTATGTTTTATTTAGTGACGAAAGCAAGTTCAACTTGTTTGGCTATGATGGCAAACAAAAAGTATGGCGTCGAAATAATGAAGCATTATTGCCCAAAAACTTGCTTCCTACGGTGAAGCACGGTGGTGGCTCCATAATGGTTTGGGGCTGCATGGGGTGGGTAATTTTGGACATTGGGTATATTTGGACATTCTCAAAGATAATTTGAAGCAATCCACGAGTAAACTGGGTCTTACGGCGGGTTGGTACTTTCAGCAAGATAACGACCCAAAACATACCGCTGGTGTTGTCAAAGAATGGCTACTATATAATGTGCCCCATCAACTTCATTCCCCACCCCAGTCACCGGATTTGAACCCCTTAGAGAATTTATGGGATGAATTGGATCGTCGCATTAGGAAAAGGACAATTAAAAATAAACAGGACCTCAAAAATGCTTTACTTGAAGAGTGGAATTTAATTTCGAATAATTACACAAAAGTATTCTTAAATTCCATGCAAAATAGATTAAATGCTGTTCTAGAAAGTCGTGGCGGACCCACCAAGTATTAATTCTGTTGTCTTTTTATTTCCTTTTAAGTGAAACACATTCTTTTTACAAAGTATGCAGACTTTTCTGTGTTTGGAAAATGGATTTTGTTCGTTTTTGTTAATAAATATTTTCGGATTAAAATTTTTTTATTAAAATTTATTGTTTGTTGTTAGATTGGATTTGTTTGGAATATATTCTAATGCTACAATGTTCACAGAAATCTCGAAACCTCGTTTTTCAATAGGGTATGTAGACTTTACTGTGCCACTGTATGTATGTAGATACATATATCAATAGTAATTGCTCGCAAACGATGGTAATATAAAATCCGTTAGCAATTTTCAATATTATAAAACTTAGTAACAAATAATATAGTTTCAATTTAAGTATAATTTGATGTTTCTAGTTTTAGTTCAAATGAATGAATAATATGTAGATGAAAGACGCCGAAAATAAAAAAAAAAATAAAAATTATTATTTGGGTTTTTGTATAGTTATAATAATATCGCAAACTATAAAATGTTATATATACATATATGTATGCATTGTTACGTTTTTAAGTACATTTGTTCTGTGTATGTAAACAATTAATTGCAACAATAGAGGCGCCAAAGCCTTTTGCTTTATGTCACTACTTGACACACATTCCGGAAGGAAAATAACAACAATAACAAAGAATGTGTTTTCTAAGCACCAACAAAGGGGGGCGAATACAATTGTGGATAAGTAAACAAACTCGCACTTTATTGGGCATCCAATCCACTATTGCATCAGACATTTTAAAATTCGCTTACAAATGCATATGTATATATACATATATGGGAGTGTTTTTATCGACCACTAACCCAAACACTAAGAGGCTCTTGAGTTGGGGCTGAAAAGGCCAAACAAACGCGGAAGCCAGGCAACTTAACGGCGTTAATATACACTTGCAGTACATTCAAGGGTAGGGTGGGATATTGTGATGACCAAAAGACTAAGACAAGGAAAGACAGTGAACGTTAATAGAGTAATATTCTTGGTAAATATTTACATATTTATGTATGCTAGAGCCTATATGGCGGGACTTATAGCAAATTGGTGGTAATAAATTCAACCTTTGACTAAACCTGTACGGTAACAAAGTGTTTGCAAGGTGGCAATTTAGTGCGTATTATATATTTATAACAACAATAATGCTTTATATTCTAACTGACACAAACAATAGTTTGCATACATACATATGCACAAACATATACATATTACATAAAATATCAGCAATTCAAAAAACACATCTTTATCGCTTAAAATAATTTTAGAACATATTGCACTTACCCCTACATTAATTGACGTGCTGACATGCTGTGCAATACGATTTAGAAATTTCCTGAATGATGAGCGTCTTAGAACACGATTTGAGTTTGCGGCAGCATTACTGCTCTCATTGTGACCGGAAACTGGTTTACCATTTACTATTTTCTTTTCCACAGCCTTGCTAATGGTATCTCTTTGAATACTACCACCCGTTTTAGGTTCATCTGAACCGCTAACTCCACCGCAGTTTTCACCATTTGTATCCTTAGAAATGGCTTCGTAGCTGCTCAACGAAACGATACTACCGGCACGCCCACGACCCCCACCAACACACGATGATATCGCTGAGTTGCTGCCACCAGCATTGCTGACGTTGTCTGCTGCCGATGTGGAAGTTTTAAATTTGCGCGACCACCGGAAGGGATTCCGTGGCATGGAGAAAGCTCGACGTATCTTCTTGGCGGCATTTGTGGCTACGACTGACGTTGGACCTGTAGGCACAATTATCACTTGCGGAGGTGCAGATGCTATTGGAAGATGTAAATGGTGCAGTTGCTGTTGTTGGAGCGTGTCATTTGTTGTGTTGATGTTTCCATTGTTGTCAGAAGTGTTCATCGAGGCAGGCACAGTAGCAGGCACTTCCCCAGATGTTTGCTCTTTCGTGCCCATCTTAAGTGTAGTAATATTCTCTTTGAGATTCACATCAATAGATTATTTTGGTTAAATTTCAATCGCCACGACTATGGCATTCCCGTTCACCAAAAGCTTGTTTATTTTATTAATTGACACTTATCTACACTAAAACTATTTTTTTTTTTTTTTTTGCTTTTGTTCGTATTTTTCTTTTGTCTACCTTTGCTTTTTCTATTTCCACCGACAATCCGAAAATTTTCCGCTTCACGATTTTCTCCCCTCTTCTCTTTTTTCTATATTTTACTTTGCGCGTGAACACCCACAATTCGCCCGAACAATAAACAACGGAAAATAATTGAGCACTTGCAAATACATTTATTGCATTCGCTTTATGCGGTTTATAAAAGAACTATTTTCACAACTATTTGCAATACTTTTGCCCTAAATTTATTATACAGCGCTTCGATTTTTACACCCTATTTTTTATGTTCTCGCCAGTCCCGCACAGAAATCCACAATGAAAGCACTGGAAAGCATGAAAGCGAATCAAATGTAACAAAAACATTACAACGCCGTCAAAGATTCTGCGGCGGCGAATATTGCCAGACTAGCGCACTAAACTAAGGGTTGCATTTGTTTTATTTAATTTAAACTATACAAGTAAAATGTATATCAATAGAGGTATATATTTTCACTATATATTTATAAGGAAGATTTCAAAACAGGGTTTAGTAGGAGATACAAAAGAGTATGACAAGTTTGTGCACGAAATAGATATATTAAAACTAATTATAATAAACTATATATAGGTGGGGCAACGCTTTACAGTTCTTATAGTGAAATTAGTCGAAAACGTAAGTCCGCTGATAAGTTAGATTGCGTTAAGTTACTGGAAAGTGCGTATTAGCTGTCACCGTTATGCGGCAAACAGTCACCGACGTAAACGCAGTCCCCTGTCAGCTGTTTCGATCAAACTAATGAGAGCCCCATGCAAATGAAAAATTACTTCCTTTCCGTATCGTAGTATCGTAGATTTTATGGCAGGATTTTTGAAAATTCCTCTCAGTTGGTTGGTTTTTGGCTTGGGTTTATTAAACAATGAAAAATTGTAACTGATAATGCGGATGTGTGCAAAGGGTGTAAGCAAAAATATCAATGGCAACATTGTGTAGATACAACCAAACACATACGCACACAAACCGATGTATTGTGTAAATATGTAACTAAAAGAACGCAATTGTTCTCTACGGCATGAGTTTTGCTCAATTTTGTGCTTTCTAGGGTTGCGGTAAGGGACTACGTACGTCGGTGACTGTTTCCAGCATTCGTCTCGGTCTGTACAAATTACTTGTTTTGACTTCAATGTGTGTGTGCTTACTAGTGAAGCCTAATTACTTGTTTGTAAATATTTAATGCATTGCTTAGTAATATTGTGATCTGTAACAAACTAATGAAGTGCCGCCTGTTAAATTGTAAAAGCACAAATGAATATATGGCCTCCAACTGCAGTTTCTTCTGTTTGATTGTTGTGGTTGTTGTAGCAGCATAAACATTCCCCATACATGTACAGGGAATGCTGCTGAAGTGACAGTCCTTGGCCAGATACAAATCCTGGTCGTTCTGGTAACGTAGAACCGACTGTCGTGTGAACGTCTTTTGTTTTCTATTGCTTTCACCTAGCCTTCCTCTTCTCAAACTAGTGATTTTCCTCCCTTTTGTTTGCTTACCACATGGTATGTGGCCTCGTGTTGCTCCCGCCAGCAGGCGTTCAATGCCTCCACGGCTACTACCCCCCCTGATAGGCCGGGCTACAGACATGCCAAAATACTGCCATTCGGAGAGCGACCGGTTGCCTCCTGATGTCCCCGGTTCAACACCTACACAACGAGGCACAAATGCTTCCAATAATGGAGCATAACAAACTGCTCAGCAAGCAGTTCCTGCTGGGATGTTACCGCAGGTTTCACCCCTGCAGACACCTGCTTGAGCCCGAGCCGCGGCCCAGGCACGTCAGGAGACATCTCTTAAACTACGCTGACGAAATCCAAGACAAAACTAACCGAAATCTACCGGACCTGACAGTATTTAGATAGTCAATAAACGACATTCACCGGGAGACCGTCACCACCTTCTTAAGCTCCCGTCCTGTGAATGCCGTAATCGGAGTCCAACCACCACCTATAGCAGATGAAGAGCTCCAGCTTCCTCGTGAGACACGTGTAACACTGACACAATTACGTTCTGGATATTGTAGCAGGTTCAACTCCTACGTATCCACAATCGACCCCGACATACTAAACATATGTCCGGCAGGCACCCCGCACGACACTAACCACCTATTTACATGCCCCCTAAAACCGACTCATCTAACACCTCTCTCCCTCTGGACCCATCTCGTCGAAACAGCTAGTTTCCTGGGCCTATCTCTAGATGAGCTAGACGAAGACGACCGTTGATATGCCCGACACTGACGGGGCTATTATTACTGTTAACAAACAAACAAACCAAATCACGTAATAAGGCCTTTTAATTGTATCTAAATTTAGGAAAAAGTGCGTGACATCAATTTTTTTGCGTTTTTTTTCTTGTTTTGGAAAGATTCTTTCAAAACTCAATTCTACTAAAAATACTTAACAGTAGCACTTCGTTAACATTTTCTGGTGGGACTGCTCAATATAGGTATAATTTTTTAGTTATGACAGTATTGCACTAAATGGCCATATATTTATTATTTACTAACTTAACCAAACAATAACAGCATGAAGCGGGCGCTCGCTTTATAAAACCTTACAATCGGAAGCATACTTCATTCAGTTCGCAACTGGAAAGCGATTAGTAAGCACAAAGTGTATTAATATATAATAAATACATAATTAGTGATCTGTTAAATCAAGCCATAATTGTAAATGTTTAAAAGTGAGTTCTTCTTTTAACGATTAATAATTTAAGCTAAAATATGTATTATTATTATTATATAATTTCGGTTGTACTTTTGGTTCTTCCCACAAAACTTTTTTTCCTTTTCTTAAAAAGAAAGGTTGTGTACTTTATTCCATGAGATGTTAAAAAAAGCTGACAACAAACTTAATAATTTATTATCAGTGAAAAGTGGCAAGTTTTTTATCTCGTTGTATCTTTATTGTATCAAGACAGAGAGATTAAACACATTTGGCACGCTAGAATTTCAAAACAGTACTCTTTGCGTGTATCATTAAGTTTTTAAATGCATGTTTAGGTACCTACTAGGTATTGCACAATAACTGATTATCTTTTAATATGTAAAATTTTTTATTACCAAAATTATTATGGATACAAAAATTTAATTGATTGCTCAGAATTTTTTTTGTTATGAGACTCTTGCAGCAAATGTGCTATATGTACATACATATGTATGCAGTTCCTGCCTTTAAAATTTTAATAATACAATGGCACATTAATTTAAAGCAGGTGTTAGGCGCCAAGCTTCTCCCTCAATGTATTTGTAGGCTTTCATTTGATTCCAAAATGGAGGACGCTACAGTTGTAGAGAACGTTTTCAGGTTCTCGTTCCGAGAGGCGATCGATGTTAGAAAGAAGTTTTGATGTATTATGTTCGTAATGGGGGGGGGGGGGGCGGTTATAGTCGTAACACTTCGATTACTTATATGCTTAATACAAAAAACTGGATAAGGCATTGGCTTAAGTATACTTACATACATGCATACATACATACCATATTCTTTTGAATAGTACACCCCGATTGCAAAACATTATTAAGGCTGAAGACTTTCTGAGATAGGTTAGATTATTCTGACCCAGCCACACTTAGGGCCGACGGGGAACTTTTCAAGTCATTCGTATTAATTTTGTTTAGCTTGTCGATTATAAAAAACTCCCATGTGTTATCTTAGTGCAATCATAACAATTTCTTGACGTAAGATTTGGCCTAATATTGCCCAGAGTTTTTTCGCGAAAAATGTATAGTATAATTAATTAAATTTAGTCTCAAGTACGGATTATCTCTGAATGTCGAAAGAAAAGTACCCAATATTTCTAGTAAATGGAAGCAGCAAAACAATTAGGATTATTTGAAATCTAAATAAAAACAATGATGGGCACTGTCCAAGCTAAATATTTCTATATACTCGTATGTATGTACATATTGTATTAATAATTTTAAGAAAACATTTTGACAGACGAGTAAATCGAGTTTATACTGGTTATGTATTTATTATAGAAGACAAGTAAAAATTGAAACTGATAACAGTGACCGGCGCAATATAGAAATCCACTTTAAAACCAGTTCAAACTGGATTTTCGGAAAAGTAAACAATCGCATTGGACCTGGTCGCCCCGCACCGCTCCATTCGTCAAAATAATGATGTATTTCTGAACCGTACTCTATTTAAGAAAAATTAACACTGATAACGGTCATCAAATGTCACAATGTATGTACATACCTATTTGTAAAGTGTTGTCGAGGTGCACAACCGCACGTTACTCAGTCTGGACCTGAGCTTCAAACCTATTGTCAGATGGTGGTACTGATTCATTTACATATTTACATACTAATGAAATAAAGAATTAACCGGATTGGGCTGGTTTCGATAGAGACAATCATCTAGAAAACGTGAACCTCACACATTTTGTTTAACTGTATGACATCAATTTTTGTATGGCTTGGTTTTGGGACGGTAAGTGAGGTAAATGCGCTAAATTTGCTTAGACAAAATAATTCTGGATTTTTATTTCTACATTGCAATATTTTGCGCTACAGTTAATTTATCCTTATCCGTTAGATGTCACAACGAGCAGTATACTTAACAAATAATAGAGTTGCTAATATAAAATGTTAATCAAAATTATATTGAAATTTGAATTTTTTAATTAAATACTTGAAAAAAAAATATTATTCTGCAAGAGTTTTCAATTTAATTTTCTTACTACTACTATCACCTTCTACGGATTCTCCTTGCTGTGATACTTAAATATTTACAACTCGTTACTCTGGTGCAATTGTGTTCTGCATACTATTGCAGGTTCAACTCTTACCTATCAAGAATCGACTCTGACACTGCCAGGAAGGTGCCTCGCGTGATGCCAAGCACCATTTCACGTGCACCCTTAAGTCCGTTCGTCTTACACCCTTCTCCCTCTGGGCCAGCCCCGTTGAAACAGATTTTTTCCTATGCCTATAAACAGCGTATTATTTGTTATGTATTTTATATTTTTTATTGTTATGTATTTTAAAACACAGAGACGCTTTTTTTTTAAATACGCAATTTGCAGTCAAATATCTGCTATGCTCGAATGAATTAATAAAATTTAATTGGCAAGCTTGGCAGCTCTTTGCGTTATCTCTCCGTTACAACAAATTTACCAGTGCTGGTACACTTGGTATCTGGTGATAAAAAAATAAAAGTAAAAATAAAACATTTAAAAAGTGTCGAGAATGTAAACAAAACTAAAGTTTGTTGTTTACATTAATTGGAGTGAGTAATGTGCATTATATTGTAAAAATGGCTCGGCACTTAACTTTTGCCGGAATACAATGAGCAGGAGTGTCATCTTTGTTCCTTTGCTCAACAAAACAGAGAACAAGACAAATGTCTTGTGAAATGCATAAAATATAAATGATATACAAGAGCCAGCGTAAGGGTATTGCTTATATGTACCTGCAAATCAATTCATATGGGCTCAGCTATTCTATTTGTATTTATATTGCCGAAGGACATGCACATCCATATGTATGTATGTATATAGGCATCAATGTATGAGATTACAAAGTTACTATTTACTGAAAAAAGCAATACGAGGTAATCAATACATAAAGAGGAGAAGTGACATCTACTTTGATCTGCACATACGAAAAAATTCTGATTAATCCGTTTAGCTGTAAGCATAATTCTTTACTCGCACTCGCGCTTTAGCACCTTTACTCGTGTTGAGTGGAAAATTAATTCAATTATGTCAAATAAAGAGGGCCGCTGTAGTCGAATTTGTTGGTGCATGACTACCATTCGGAAGTGCGTAGGTTCGAATCTCCGTGCATGAAGCACCAAATGATAGAACAAGTTTTTACTAATAGCCATCGTCCCTTGGCCGACAATTGTATAGTATTTCTGTCATGAAAAAGCTCCTCTTAAAAAATATATCTGCCGTTCGGAGTCGGCTTAAAACTGTAGGTCCCTCGATTTGTGAAACAACATCAAGACGCGCACCACAAATAGGAGGAGGAGCCCGGCCAAACACCAAAATAGGTGCAAGTGTGAATTATATACATTATGTACATATGTATATGTAATATACATATGCCAAATAGTTGCTGCTAGTAGAGAGAAAAGCCACAAACAAATGGAATATCTCTATAGTCGATCATCTGCGCCATAAATTTCGAATTATATAAACGCCACAATTTTTCCGTCGCTTACCTGATAAAAATATAAGTTATCTCATATACTAGCAGTCATGCGAGTGTTTGTATTGTAATGAAAGATGAATGAATCCGCAACATACAAATGTAATAGTACAATACTAATTTGTATTCTCTTTATTTTAGTTGCTACCTTCCTAGAGGAAACAATAATTGACAGTTGGGTATACAAAAACCAAAACTGAATAGCATAAGGATATCTTTATTTTGTAATAAAGTAGATAGTAACTTTAGTTGAAATATGGATGCTCCACAACCGGGCGTATCTGTGCCAGATGGTGGATGGGGTTGGGTGATTGTGGGTGCAGTGGCATTGATAAATGTAAGTAGTAATAATATATATTAAAGTTGAATTGTGATTTTTAATTATATACTATTTTTCGCCTACAGATGACCAATCAATATATTCACTCCGTTTTCGGTCTGCTCTTTGGTGCCAAATTGCAGAGTATGCAGGAGTACACCTATACTGCTGCATTAATTTTGAACTTGAGCAGCTTGACCTTGAATTTTTCCGGTTTATTTATTGGCCCGGCCATAAAGGCATTCAAACCACGCAGCGTAGCAGCTATAGGCATATTGCTTGTCTCGAACGGATTGTTCCTTTGTTCATTTGCATCAGAAAGTTGGCATTTCATTGTCGGTTATAGTTTATTTGTAAGTTAACAGCAAATATTTGCTGAAAATAAAAATAATAAACTTTTATTGTAGGTCGGCCTCGGACTCGGTTTAATTACACCATCAACCTTTATGGCCATAAATTCATATTTTAGTGCAAAACGCGGCCGCGCTGTGGGATTAGCCTTAGCTGGTTCAGGTATAGGTCAGGTGACGGTGCCACATTTAGTGCGCTTACTTCTAGATAATTACGGATTTCAAATTACTGTTCTGGCTATGGCACTATTTTCGCTTATAGGCGTAAGTCTGTCCGAAATATGTATATGGATGACATGTTTCCATAATAAATGAAAATTGAATATTATAGCTTATGGGTGCCGCATTGCTAAAGCCATTAGCACCTCCAATCAGACATAATAATCGACAGCATGTACGTCTATTGTTATCAACCGATGATGAGAAAAACAAAACAATACCGCCACAGTGTGAAGTACATATAGTTGAATCCAATGAATTGGTAAAAAAAGGAGACCCTCATGCACAGCTTGCACCTCGACGAGATACAAGTTATTGCAGCAAAGTTGGTCAGCGTTTGGTGCAAGCCATGGATTTGGAATTGCTTAAAGATGTAACGTTCTGGAGTATAATCGTTGGTATGGGACTGGTGTATACTTCTACTATACAGTTTACTATGCTCTTCCCACATTTTTTACAGGTTGGTTACAATTATCTTATCTTTGTAGACTGTTGTTTTTTGTTTAATTTCCCATTTAATTTTTGTTTTAGTACTCAGTTGGGCTTACCACATTCAATACAGCAACCTGCATGTCTGCTGTTGCTGGCGCTGACATAGTGTGTCGGCTTTTACTGCCTTGCATCACTGACAAGCTAAATGTACCTTATCGGGTTGTTTTCCTGCTGGGTACGGTTGGCCTACTCATTTCGCGCGCTGGTACGCTTTACTGCCTTCCATCTGCATAGACTTTAAATATTAAATGTTTAAATATTAACCATATTTGTTTTCCGTTTCCATTTTTAGCTCTGGCCGAATCTATGGATATGACCACAATCATTGTTATGTCCATTTTCACTGGTATGACCAAATCCGCCACTGTGTTAAATAACAACCTAACAATTTCAAGCCACTGTCGACCGGAAAAATTACCAGGCGGCTTGGGTTTGAATATGATTGCCAAAGGTGTGCTAGTTATCACTGTTGGTCAATTACTTGGCTGGATACGTGATTACACACACTCTTACATACTATGTTTGCATGCACAAAATATTTTGCTGTTACTGGTAGTCTTGGTTTGGGTGCCAGAGCTTTTTTGGCGTTATAAAAAGGAGCGCAAAGTAAGGAGAGAGGCTGCGGTCGAAAGAGAGGAGTATAATAAAATGAGTACGTGCTAATACTACGAAGTTTTCACAATGCAATATTTTAAGCCAGTATTAATTTCATCAAAACTTAAATTTAATCCTAACAATCTCATACTAAGTTTTTAAAATTGACCACAACAGTAACACCATTTTATATTTAAGAACTCATTCATCACTAAATTTGTAATTCGACAACAAGACATTGTGATATTTTAAAATGTAAAATCGTGTATAAATGCCAGTAAGGTATACATAAGACTATCTTTTATTGTAGTTAATAAGGGTTTTCGATTGAAATTTGTATATGTATTGAAAGTATAAGCCAAAGAATTTAGGACTCATAAATTTATTAATTTATCTTATAATATATGAAATAAAAATTAGTTTTTTAATATGTTTTTAAGATCTTATAAATAAAGTATACAAATATTTTTTTTTAATAAAACTTTTGAAGAAATATAAACAAAACTACACTAACATGATCACTCCTATGGTGAATTTTTTGGATAATAAATTTATTGTTAATAAATTTTAATAACTGGAATGAATTTCAATATTAACCGATTCTTTAAATACGCACAATCGAGGAGACTCAATTGCGGGCATACATTCCCACAGAATAATAGGAGTGCCGTCATGAAAAATGTATATGAATACACAACTTGTTTGTACCACATGTAAGTGACGCTGCACTATAGCGGCATATAGTACATAAGGGACGCTAGTAGTAATAGGCAATGTGAGGCAAAATTTTAGTCCTACGGTAGTTATTTTAAAGCAAGATTACTTGTTTTCTGAGATGCTTATTATTGCTTTACACAAAATAATAGGAGTGCTAACGTTTTTTAAACGAAATAACTTATAAATATATGCAAAATTTTCGAAAAGTAAATAAATTTCCAGTGACTTTAATAATCAAGTGCTAATTATGTGTTATTTTTTTGGTCCCAGTGATTAGAGGAAAGTACTCTACAGAGGAAAAGCGAGCAATAATCAAAAGGCTAAGAAATCAGTGAAGAGCAATTAAAGATACCAGAGGATGTTATGCTCAGATGGTAGCAAATGCCTTAAATTATAAAAATAAGCATGAAAATCGCGGACGAAAGCAAAAAATATCCGCTAAAGACGATCGCAATAAAATGCGTTACTGGAAAAGTAATCCATTTGCATCAACCAGGGTTCCGAAACTGTGCGTAGATTTTTGGTGCTACACAAATAATTCGCAAGTCCACAAAAAATACCGTTACTGACAAAAAACAAAAACAATTGAAAGTCAGTATAGAGTTTGCGGAAGAGCATGTGTCCTGACACGTGAGTAAATGGCGAAATATATATATTGTGGTCAGATGAAAGCAAAATCGAATTGTTTGGTAGTACAGCTCCAAAAGTAGGTTCAGCGCCCACCCAACACAAAATATAATCCCCTATTCAACCAACATGACGGCGTTAAAGTTATATTATGGCGAAGACGAATATTACCATAGGCCACTGAAAGGAATATATCAGCAAGATAGTGATTCCAAACAAAACGTGTAAGGCCGCAAAAGAATGGTTTAGGGTTAACGAGGTAGAGGTTACGTGTTGGCTCACTCAGTTTCCCGACCCTTCCTCAGCCCTATAGAAAACTTATGGACTGACATCAAAAACGGAACGGAAACCAACCAATTCTTGATTTATGGAAGGTAGTAAAAGAGGCTTGGAAATGAATCCCATTAAAACGTTGTCAGGATTTCATAAATTCTATGTCACGAAGGTGTCATTTGCTGCTGAAAACGGGGGTAATCAACGAAATATTAGTGTGTGATTTTTCGTTTTATAAAGATTGGAAGGCATTTTGTGCTAGCAGTTGAAAATAATCCTATATTATATAAATTACTCCCATTTTTATATAGAACTAATTTTTAAATTCCACTGACTGTGAAAAGATAAATGTAATTCATGTGATTTATTTTGTGCCAAAATTGTTCAACTAAAACCGTTATTTTACTGAAAATTTATCATTGCATTGTTCTCAAGCCGGCACTTCTATTATTTTGTTGGCAACTGTATAAGTATATACATAATTGTAATTTTAATGAAATTTTAGTTCGACTCCAAACGCTTTTATGTCAATTATTAAACATTTAGTCACCACCAGACCGCTTCTGAATTGTTGAATTAAAGGTCTAGATGCAATACCACAACTTCCCTTGCAAATAGGCGGTTCTTCTGTCCATTACAACAACACAGCCTGCCAAAAAGTAATATATTTTTTGAATTCCTGAATCCATTATGCACATGTGGACATAAATATCTCTACTAAAATATACACAAAAATGTGCATCTTTTCCTCGTTCACAACTGTAAAATATGTAAATCAGCCATAAAATAAAAATAAAAATCACTTGCAAACCCCGATATTGACAATAATTTAAGTAAGTTAAGGCAAGCCCCACGAAGCCTTTAACTCTTCTCACCTCTTCGTTTATCCCACAGTTTGTTCGCTCCAGTACCAATGTTTTTAGGAATATTCCATGCTGTTACAACCGCACAAAAACAGAATATGCATGTATGGTTGAAAAGTAGGCATAGCAAACTAAATAATTTATGTCGAGACTTCCAATTAAAATATTTATTTTTATTCTTATTGTAGGCCATGAACTCTATTTTGTACAATAAATTTAGCTTAAGACTATATACATACTTATGTCTATTGAAAGCAAAAACTTCCAAGTCAATAATTCAGAAATGTATAGTTTTTAGATGTGTATGCAACATAGCCTTGGAAACAAAGGTCACTCATTCATTAAATTTTATTTAAAGGCGATACTACACTACCTATTCACGGTTAACAAAATGTGGCGAAGACGTTTTACGTTTATACGTCTTATAACGAGAAATAATGTATTTTTCCCAAATAAGCAATTTTCAGAGTAGTTGATCTATATATGTATGTATGTAGCCTAACTTTCTTGACATGCAAAAGTATGTACCTCATTACTGAAATGCACCAATAAACAGTGTACAATTCTAATCAATAGGTTCGTGAAAAGTTATAAATTTGTTGTTTTTGACTCTGTGGTTCCAGTAGCCAGCATTCGAAATACAATTTAGTAACAATATTTATGTTTACCTACAGCCACGACATGCTTCTTCGCTACATTTATAAACTTAATTCATTCATCACACCTCTTTATATTTTTCCAATGCTTTGCGGACTCCAAATTAAATTTGAATACTGTGGCATAATTTTGCGAGTAATACGTAAGATGGCACCAGAGGGAAGCGAATAAATAATAAGAGATACTATAGAATCTAAATAAATAGGTTTTAAAGCTTAAGGCATTTTCTGTTTTTGTTTGCAAACAAGGCATCTTCAATACGGTTCAAGGCACACAAAGATTAAAAACAAAATATACGTAAATTTAATTAGTCTTAAGCGTGTCTTTCATTCAATTGGTATACTTTGTTGCATGCAATTGTATACATTCCACGCATCATAAAACAAAGATGCTTAGGTTAATTTTATTGGTTGGTTATATTATCAATACAGTATGGGTTCGGTAACTAAATTACTAGTTAATAACTAATTACTAATTTATCTATCGCAAAAAATATACCTCACCATTCACCGTTTCACGCGTAACAAGCACACCTTCACATTCTTTCATGCTACATAACATATTTAAATATTTGTATCATATTTAAGCCTAGTAGTAATACTTAAATAAGTTTCAAATCTTAAATTACACTTCTTAGTACTAACTACCGTTTTACCCTCAAATTTTTGGACTTAACACTAAAATCTACTACTCTAACTTATAGAATTACTTAATATGCATGTTTGTTTAGAAACTAAACACACACTTCATCATAATTAAGACGTATTTTTTCATCTGCAGACGCTAGTTTTTGTATAGTTTTCCTTATTCTCAAAGCAGGTAATCGCACGTTTGGATTTTGATGCCAGCATTCCTTCATTAACTTAGACATACCAGCGAGTAACTGAAATATAATCATAAACTTAATTATCTTGCTGCTAATTAATATAATTCATTTTAATTATACCGGATCAGAAGCCCAGCGATTGGGAAATGCAGGTCGATAATTGTCCACACATACAACTTTGCGCATATCTTCGAAACTTGGGTCCGATGGCACAACATCGTAAAAAGGCACTTTGTACTCCTCTGCAATGCCTCCTGAAATAGTACGACGACATACCTCCCAAAGTACTAGACCGAGTGCATAGATATCAGTACGGCGCAACGCCTCGAAGCATTGCATATTAATACTAAAATAAAAAAATTCTATGCTGAAAATTTCAATTACATTTAAACTCTGTGGCATACCTTTCGTCTAAAACTTCAGGTGACATATAACGCTTGGTGCCGACTTTAGGGTTATTTCCCAGATCCAATTTACCAGTGACATGAGAGTGTGTTACAGCCAAGCCAAAGTCTGCTATTACGCATGTACCGTCCGATTTCACAAGTATGTTTTTCGACTTTAAATCACGATGTGCCATCGCAGGCTTACCCTACATAAATAATGTTTGTATATTATTAGAATTCAACATAGACTTTTCGTTTGTATTTCTCACCTCTGTGCCTAAAATTTCTGTATGCAAATGTACGAGCCCATTAGCAACAGATAAACAGATTAATATCATATCGTTGTGGCTTAGGGCGTTCCTGTTCAAGTGATCAAAAAGAGAACCATTCGGATAATAATGGGTGAGTAACCACAATTGAGTGCAGAAGTTACGGGATGTCATATCGGAACCAATATATCCCAAAATATTTTCATGACGGAGCAGAATTGTGCTGAAAAAAGTATTGAAATGCTCACAACATGGCTGCTTCTATTTAAATACTCATTGGATATTACCTGTATATTTCTGTTTCTCGCTTCCAAGACTTTTCATCACGTGTTAGAAAAATTTTTACAGCAATGTTTTCACCATGCCACTGTCCTCGCCAAACTTCACCATACTTTCCACGTCCAATGCACTCTACTAAAGTAACTTGTTTGGCGAGAGTACGTTGAACTAATAAGGGTAAACCACTCCCAGAACCTGAAGTCATTGGATGTTGGAGATATTCCTAGAAATACATTTTTTTTTCGTCAATTTCATTATAAAATTTTGTTTGACTTTTTAATCTGAATTAACCCACTCGTAATGTACTATCACCAGCGCTTGTTGCTCTCAGTAGTTCATCGTTCACTAAATACACATCAGGATCATTTTTTATGCGTGAAGCCATTAGGCTTTTACGATGATGACGTATCATGAAGTAATAAATCAATGTAGCTATTAAACCTATTACAAAGACAGGTCCCAATATCGCTAGAGTCATTTTAAAGGTATTACTTAAATCGGCACTTAATCGTGTAACTTCATCTATAAAGTAAGATTTTTTAATTCAATTTAAGGTGTAAACAAACTGAAAGCAAGATAAACTTCAAAACTTACCGTTTACAATCGGGGGTAGCTCCGGGAAATCTCCGTCATTACAATAGTCTCCAGAACAACAAACTATGTTGACATGCATTACAGCACGTTTGCGAGGTCCTAACGTATTTTGATTACATATTAAAGGCAGCTGATCTGGTGATGTGGTGCATCCTCGAGATACTTTCTCCTCACCATAGGCGCTACGGGTGCGTGATTTCCAACACTAAAACGAATTGATTTTTTCTGTTAGTAAAAAAAAAATGATCACATTTTCCACCAAATACAAACCTGAATGGCATTCTGACACGTATGTGCATTTTGTGTAGCATTTTTGCAGGGCGCATCGCACGCGTAGCACTTGAACCTGTAATATTTGTTTAAATAAAAATTGTAAAATCCTATTTTCTAAAAACAAAAACAAAAAATTATACTACTTTATATGATAAAACTGAGGAAAAGGCGCACACAAAAAATCTTACCTTAAAAGAATTAGAATAAATAAAATATAAAAAATATTTTATAACATTGAATTAAAACTTAATTACACTCCTACTATTAAGTAAGCAATTCACGCTAACTATGTATGTAGTTACCTTCTTTTCATTCGACGTTTAGATTTTGTGTGCCTCCTTTGGTAAGCGGAAGGGGGATTTGTTAGCAGATATATTAATCTTATTTTCTACATACTATCTCTAAAAATTTTACTTGGATATGAAAATGAAGCAACTTTATGTGACCTTACAATCTATATGTAAATTCTTACCTGGGATGTGATTGTATGGAATTCCGCGGGACCGATGAATGCTCCTTCTCATTGGTATACGACATTTCCAAATCCAAATTTTCTTGGTTTTCGTCCAATAGGCGGCCACTTATTTCTGCAATCGCTGAATCATAAAATTATAAAAAACTCCAATATTTGAATGTATTCAAACGATTTTGTTAAAGTTAACAATAACAGCTTCACTTCTATGCAAATCAATTACGACTGTTGTAATACATAACCGCAAGTGGTCTAAAGAGTTGCGTCGCTGCGGAGCACCAACGCAAGGCTGATCACAACCAAATCACAAAGCAATTACTTCAATAGTTATGTATTACAAGCACATGGTTTCACTAGATATTTATATCAAATGCTTTCCCCCGAGTTAGATAAAGTTCACTAGAAACTGTTAATAGGACATTTTAAAGTACCTTTAGCGTCTTGTAAAGGGAATATTGAAATTAATAATAATAAAAATACAAAGTCGGCCATTGTTGTAGCGCAGCAGCACAAAAACAAAATGGATAGCGAGATATGCTTGATGTGGATTATTTCGCGCAGTGTTGCATTGCACTACGTGATTGTTAATATTAATACATGGTTATTATTATTCATAGTTCTGGCTATTATTGTTGATTTAGTAATTAAGAAAACGTTTTATCAGAAGCCATTCCTATTGTATCGTATACAATATTGTATTCCCTAACAACTTTTTTGCTGTGTTTCAATAGTTTTTTTTATTTCATCTCATCTTGATACTAGTCTAATTTTTGGGCGTTTGAAATTGTGATGATAAAACCGTACTCTGTCCTGCCTCTAATGCAGGTTTCGAAATTATTAGAGTGCGAGGGCTCCTAATCTCAAGATTAACTCCGCGCTTGATCGTTTTCGCGCGAAGTTGGATGGCAACATCATAATGCGAAGTAATGCCAAATTTTGACACTTCCCCATTTTTTTTCTTTAAACATTTGTAGAAGCATTGGAAAATGATAAGGACAGGTAGGAATACAGCGGCTATATCCCTGCTCAAACAATTGCATCAAAATGTGTCAACATGGTCTACTCCGCTGGCCACTGCATTCAATTCCCCACCATATAAAAAAATTAACTTTACGCGAAATGAGTCGGTGAGTTAATTGCATCAAAATATCACAAATTATGTTATGTATACAAAGCTAGAATGGGTCTGGAGAACTTAATTCAATTATTGATTGCAGGGGCTATTTTGTTTACCAGAATTACGTTCATTTGAGGGATTCTACCTTATGCGCGACAATGTAGCAAATAAAACAGACGAGTTAATAACTGAAGCTACATCACCTAATCGCCAACGAAAGATGGTAAACGAGTGGAAGATATAATTGTTTTTATTTCCTTTAGAATTTTGAGTCTTTATTTTAGGTGGAAATTTTTGATGAACTGTCAGACTCGCTATGTAAAGTGGCTGATTTAGCCGAATTTATACGAATTGCTCATCCTAAAAATAAATTTAACCAGGCCGCAGAGGACGCCTGTATTACTATAAGTGGAATTGTAGAAAGTCTAAATACGCACAAACCTCTTTATACGGCGTTACGCAATGTTGTAGAGAATGACGATTTTGTTCCAACTACTGAAGTAGACAAACATGTTTCCAAACTATTCTTGTTCGATTTTGAGCAGTCAGGCATTCATTTACCAGAAAAGGAGCGACAAAAAGTGGTTCGGCTAAACGATTATATTTTGCAATTGGGACAAAAATTCATGGCCGGTGCGGTACAGCCTACAACTGTCCGTCGGAGTGATGTTCCACTTTCAGTTCGGAGCTAGTAAGTTTATGGTGGAATTATCACAAGAATTATTTCATTACAATTTGTGATACATCAATTATAAGCTTTCCCTCGGAGGGTGAAAACGTGCTAATTTCCGGTTTATATACGAACTCGTCTAATGCACTTGCACGTGAAACGGCTTACCGTCTATTCCTGCAACCATCTCAACAGCAGGATCAATTGCTTTCAGATTTACTCTTATGCCGTCATGAATTAGCTCGCACTTGTGGCTTTGAAACGTATGCACATCGAGCACTCAATGCCAGTACTGTGGAACATCCGCAGATGGTTCGAGAGTTTCTAGATGAATTATCTCACGGCCTTCGCCCTCGTGCTGATGCTGATTTTAGAATTATGGAAGAAATGAAGGTAAGTTCATCTTGCATACCTTCTATTAATTTAATAGTTTTTCTTTTCATCTTACAGCGTAAAGAAAGCGGATTAACTGAAGCTCGTCTCGCCTCTTGGGACCCTCCATATTTCACTTCTCAAATGGAACGTAAATCTTTAAATTCAAATACTAGTGAATTCTTGCCGTACTTTAGTTTGGGTGGTTGTATGGAAGGACTTGATAATATAATGCGCTCATTGTATGGAATATCATTGAAAAACACCGAAATGGAGCCGGGTGAAGCCTGGAATAATGACATCTATAAAATATCGGTTGTACACGAAACCGAGGGTTTACTTGGTTACATTTACTGTGATTTTTTCGAACGTAATGGCAAACCAAATCAAGACTGCCACTTTACAATACAAGGTGGTAAAAGACTTTCCGATGGTAATTATCAGTTGCCAATCGTCGTTGTGATGCTAAATCTATCTCAGCCACACTGGACTGGGCCAGTACTCCTGTCTCCTTCGCGAGTTGACAATCTTTTTCATGAAATGGGGCATGCTATGCACTCGATGTTGGCACGCACAGAATATCAACATGTAACGGGTACTCGATGTAGTACAGATTTTGCGGAAGTTCCCTCCGTATTGATGGAATATTTCGCAAGCGATCCACGTGTACTTCGTACGTTTGCCCGTCACTTCCAGACACAGGAACCAATTTCTGAAGACATGCTTCTAAGATTATGTGCCTCGAAGAAACTGTTCTCAGCCAGTGAAACCCAGCTTCAGGTAATTTTATCCGTTGATTTTAAACCTTATCTATACACTCTTCTTTCTCTGCAGGTTTTCTATTCTGCTTTGGATCATGTCTACCACAGTGGACCGGCACCACAAAATAAAAGCACAACAGAGACTTTGATTGAAGTGCAATCAAAATACTACAGCTTACCACATGTAGAAAATACGGCTTGGCAGCAGCGTTTCTCACATTTGGTCGGTTATGGAGCAAAGTACTATTCATATTTGATATCGAAAACTATTGCATCGTGGATTTGGCAAACGTACTTTGAAGAAAATCCATTCAATCGAGAGTCTGGCGAAAAGTATCGTCAAGAAATATTGGCACACGGCGGAGGAGTACCCTCTAGACAACTGGTTACTAACTTTTTGAAGAGAGATATGACTCCACAAATTCTTGCACAAAGTCTACTACACGAGATCGACATGAATAATGATAAAGTCCAAGACATTAGTAAAAGTGTATTAAATGTGATGCTGTGATACCGTAGTGTTGCTTAAATTGTGTACATTAATCATCCAAAATGTACTATTTAATTAGCAGAATGTGACGTTTTAATCAAACATTAAAGTCTACAAGTATGGTTTTTAAACATAGGTAAATTGGTTTAATTTTAGTAATAACTATATAATATACATCCTTGGAAGGTTTCATTCAGAATCTCATCACACACTAATTATGCGCTATCGCGGGCATTATTTCCAATCCTGTAAATTCTTTTGCCATACGAACGCCAAGTAGAAAAAGTCCGAAACTCTTCAATACGGACCTGAAAGAGAATGTTAGAAAAAAACATGGTCAATCGTATTATAAGAAGTTGGGTTACGTCACTTTCAGCTAATGTATACAGTATCTTACACATTCTTACCATTGGAATTCATTATGGTAGATACTTTTCAGGATATTAATCGGGTTTACACTTTTTTGAGACATTTTATTTTACAAAAATAATTTGTGATCACTATTAAAAAATGCGATTCTTATATGGTGTGCAGTTGGTAGTGCTGACAATCAACAAAAAAGATAGAAATGGAATGGATTGTCAAGCGCAAGGCGAATTCAATAAATCCACCTTGGTCAACTGTTAACCTCAAGGCGAATTTATTATTAATAAATTCTCCTTGTGAACCACAAGGCGATTATGTTAATGAAGGTGACAGCAAATGAAAAGCTGATATGTTTGTTTGCAGTCAATTTTATTTTTGTACTACAACTATCACCTTGTATGAATTTGTGTATGGTAAATAAGAAGGCGTTTCACACGGAACTCGATAAGTTTGTATTCGTAATTTGTTAAAACGCCCTTTTGCTTTCCTTTCTCATTTTAATGATAACGAATTATGTAAATCAGGTGCTTTTGTATTTAAAGGAGGAGGAATTGATTACATCCGAAAAAAATCAACGCAGCCTCCACTCACGTTACTTCGTTACCGTTTCAACCACATTAACTGGAATGACTCGGCTTACACCCGACCAAGGGCTGCCGCCCCAGTAAACTATTCCTGACTAGTGTACCGTACCATGGAAAATAATTAATTCAAAAAATATGGTACAATAACGTCTCTCTTACTTGTTGTATTTCTGTAAAAAATTAGCCGAATTGATCGACAACTGACAGTCAGCTGATGTGTTTCATTTCATTGAAGTGCGACCACTCGTTTGAAAAAGTTTCTGTAAAGAAATAAAAATAAATATTGTAACGAATTTGGTACGTTTTATCCAAAAATTCCTCTGAGTTCGATCTCTGGATTGCTAAATAAAAGTCTCAAATTAATAGCAACACCATTTGCTTTAGTGAATCACTTTATTTACTTTCCTTTTACACGTTCACGCTCTTAACTTAAAACTGAATAGGAGAAGGGGATTACTTGTTTGAGAACAAGGAGGGAATAAAGCAGCATATGGAGGGTTTCTATAAATTTGTGCTTTCACAATTTAACACATGACACTTCGTTTTTATTCGTTTTCTTAGTTTAAATCTCACAAATGACAATACTATCAAACCATTCACTGAATTTCCACAAACATTTGTTTTCTTCTCCTTAAGTTTGTTTTGTATTGGGAAGATGCAGAGAACGTTAATATATACATTAACATTCTCTGGAAGATGCCTGGGGTCAGACTTACCAAAATAAAGTAACTGGTTTTTGAAGATGCCACCTTCAGTATTCATTTCGCCTTGATTAGAAACTACAGTCACTTCAAATGTGTTGACCCTTCCATCACTTGACAGTACATTTATGGCAGTACTGAAATTTACGTTCTCTACTTTGTGTTTCTTTCATAAAATTTCTCTTGGTATGTTTTCATTTGTAATGTCTCACATATGTTATTGTTTTTTGTGTAGTGCGTATTGGTGTCATGTTAACTATTAATCATAGTGATTGAGCAATTGAAATCAAAATAAAAAAATATCTAATATAAAAAGTAAAGCATTTGAAAGGTACGAAAATCCATTATTTCCTTTTTAACAAATTGTTCTATTCAATGTTAAAAATCAAAATTTTTGTATTGGGATAAGTGAAGTGGAAGACGAATTTACGTGTTACTTTTTTTTGAGTTCAGTCGTCTAGTTTTTAACGTGGTAAAATGCAGAAACTTTTTAATGGTTCAATGCATTTTCGAAAGGATTGTATTGTGCTTTAAATACAATTCGTTCGTGTGTGTGAGATAAACTAGTTCTGGCTTCATAAGATTGATTTTTCCAAGTATTTCTTCGCATTCAATTAAAACATATTTATGGCTGAGTTGATTCGTTCATATATTAAAAATATGATGATTCATTTTCCTTTTTTCCTATCTTTCGCAAATAGGTAAATTTTTTTGCAACATTTGCTGTAGTGTTGGCAAATGTGGGGTAAGTGGCTTTCTCATACATTTAATTTGCGAAAAAATGACAAAACTGAACTGAAAATGAAAATAATTAAGAATTTATTTATTTCATACAACAATTTAAAAAAAACATTAATTACAACTTTACAATAACATTGAAACTAAATAAAGTATTGAAATTTTGTATTGCGACCGTTTAGAAGAGCATCTATTGCTAATATTCATTACCAGTTTTCTATAAAACTAAATACTTTGCAAACCAGCGACCTCAAATTTACTTCTAAAGCGATAGGATTGGTTATACGTTATCAAAAACTGCAGTGCTTTGTTTATCAGTTTACATATAAATTGCCATATTTACATATGTATGTATATGTATGTATGTAGGCAGGCAAATATATTTTTTTTTTGTGGGGGAGGCTTTTGTGTAAGATTCAATGGAAAACAAAAAAACAACTTTTTTTAAGTAAAGCAATTTAATTCCAAATCACAATGGAACAAGTAGAAATGTAAATATGTGTATATAGTTTGATTTCGATTCGTAGCTTGTTTTCAGCAGATTTTTCGAAAATTCTTTCCACCATGGGTATGTATAGATATAAAAATGTGCTGCCCCATTCAACCGCTCTTATGACATAGAACTTTTTACGTATACTCCCTCTCCACTTTATTTTTGTGTAAAAGTTTGTTCAGAGTCGTCAAAAAATATTGTTTGAGTCCCAAAACCCCTCCTTGGTTGCACGCATGCACATATCGCACCCTAAATACAAAAGGGTCACAACTCAAAATTTTCCACACTCGAGCTTGACTTGTTTACAGTAGCACAGAAAACAAACTATGTGACATATCACGCTGAAATTTGCCATGTAAGCTTATAACAGTCCTACCAAAAAACAAGGGATAAACGCTAAAAAAAAACACTTTTTTCATGAATTTATTGTAGCGAAACGGTTCAAGTCAGTTTATTAAAAGTTGTTGCATATTATAAAGTAACATTTCAAGAATATTTGATAAAATTTTCATGTAAAAATATTGCAAAATGAGCGAATGAGAGCGCATTACGTAGGCGTCTTTTCAAAAATACATTTTGCAGTAGTCAGCATATCTCAGCGTAGAATCATCTGAAATCAAAAAAATCGAATAATTTAGTTAAAGTATAAGTTAAACTCCCCCCCCAACGTTTATTTTGACGATTTATTTTCATTTTCAGTCATTTGGTAGTCGTTTGAAGTAAAAATTTTGATTTTTGACGAAAAAATGCCGCCATTTTGTAGGTGTAAAACCACCTTAATATAAAAAAAAATGGCGAAAAAAAAACGTTGACGGGAGGTTTTTTATATGTAAAATATGTGAGCAAAATTTCAAAAGGATCGGTTGAGTAGTTTTCAAATGCCAATGACTACGCACTTTAAAAAAAAAGGTTCGAGAAAACCGCGTTTAAAGTTTTAAGTTATCTCGGCAGATGCTTGAGGCGGCTCGGCTTTATGCTCTATAACTTAAAAAGTTTTGCTCGGATTGACTTAAAATTTTAACACGGTATTTTTGAAATGTTTTACTACAATAACATGCAAAAAAAAAAAATCGATTTTTATCCTTTACCCCCCCTTAAAATCGTTAGTTATTCATTCTAGTTTATTCGGTTCATTCACACTTAAGTTTAATATCTTTAATCTACTCAAATTAAAATTCATTCTCAAATACATGCAAATAACTTTAACTTTTTCTTATTATTTAAAGTTTTGTTTTATCCATGCATACCAACGTACAGGGTATATATAATATATTATATATATGTGTATAATTGGCGCGTACTCCCTTTCTGGGTGTTTGGCCGAGCTCCTACTCCTATTTGTGGCGTGCGTCTTGATGTTGTTCCACAAATGGAGGGACCTACAGTTTCAAGCCGACTCCGAACGGCAGACATGTTTTTTATGAGGAGCTTTTTCATGGCAGAAATACACTCGGAGGTTTGCCATTGCCTGCCGAGAGGCGACCGCTATTAGAAAAAACGTTTTCTTAATTTTGGTGTTTCACCGAGATTCAAACCTACGTTCTCTCTTGATTCCAAATGATGGTCACTACTTTCCTATATTTAAATATTCAAAATACACAAATACATAAATTTGGGATTGTGTTGGTGTGAAAAAAATGGACTCTAGTTACAAAGGATAGATTTCAATCTGGATGCTACTAGCTCTGCCTTGGCCCATTTTTTTACAGTGATCGCACGCTTTCAAAACAGCTCCTGTAAATATTTGTATGACTCTGACTTTGATTTGTAATATAAAACCTAGGTATTAGAAGGATCTAATCTATCTGCAACATGACTTTTGAAATCCAATTTTTTTATATTTCAATTATCTGAGTTATATCTATTTTTACAGGCTAAACACAGTTCTCAGTTGTGGTGTAAACACACTTACGGTTGTTCCAGCTTTTAGCGTGGAAAATTATGGATGTTTTTCAGAACATGTTTGCTGAACGCGGCTGGTCTGACGAGTGTGATAAATTGCCAAATAAGACAACTATTTTCACCACTGATTTCAATGGTATACCGGAAACACTGGTTTTGAACGTTATATCATGGCTGTTATTGATTGGGTTATTTACCGCCTTGCGTCATCAGGCCGGTGACTATGGCCGCTTGGCGCTTGTCAACAGCAGTGGTAGCAAGAAACGTTGGACTGAAGTATTCTATTCGCGCGCAAGTATGGTTGATCCACCCCAGACGCAAGCATCCACCAGTCGTATGCAAAATGGCGCTGAAGAAGGTCGTGGCAGTCTAACATCGAGCACAGCCGAGTCCCAACTATCGCCCATACATTCTGACCAAGGAATTTTCGCTTGGATTAGAATAACATGGAAATTACGCAAGGAACAAATATTATTGCATACTGGCCCCGATGCCGTACATTATCTTTCATTTCAACAACACCTCATGATAGTAATGGCAATAGTAACGTTGGTTTCGCTAATCATCATATTACCTGTAAATTTATTTAGTGGATATTCTAATGGCAGATCCGATCTTAATGAATTTGGGCATACAACTATGGAAAATGTACCATATGAATCACCGTGGCAATGGGTACACGTTATCGTCACTATTATGTATGCACCACTGATCGTGCTAATTATGCGACGCTCTTCCGGTCGAAACGCCTTCAAAACAGCATCCACACGCACCATTATGATATCCAATATTTCTGCGAGTGATCGTAATAAAACAGTTATTCGTCACTACATACAAGAGTTGTTTCCTGATGTTAATATTGAAGACGTCCAAATTGCTTATAACATATCTAAGTTGGCAGTGCGTAATGCGGAATATGAAAAGATATTAGATGCACGAATCTTCTGTGAACACCATCGTGATCGAGATACATTGCAGGTAAGTACAATAACACAACCATAAACCACAACCGAAATCCGGCGAAGGACTGCTAATCCTATAGTAATAATAACAGCATGCAATTTTTTTGTATTATAAAGAAATCTTCATGCGTCTTACTGGGGCGCTCGAAAAGTTCATGGAATAAAGTAGGCGAGTTTTGAAATTAAATATGAATTTACTAGCGAACACACGGCATACGCTGCTCTGTCGTTAACGCAAAGTATATACCACGAAGGAGTAGGAGCAACGAAATATAGTAATCAGAGATTGATTTTCTTGCTTATTTCCGCTTATCGCGCTTAGTGGAATTTGGCACACAGCACACATACACACAAGTAAACATTAAAAAATGTTCCTTTTATATATAATTGCCGCTTACACCATTTATTGGGTGCTCGTCTGAGCTCCTCCTCCTATTGGCTGTGTGCGTTTTGCTCCACAAATGGAGGGACCTACAGTTTTAAGCTGCATCCGAAAGGCAAATGGGCATTTCTGCCATGAGCTTTTTCATGGTAGAAATGCACTCGGAGGTTTGCCATTTGCCTGCCGCTGGACAACCTCTAATAGAAAAGTCGGTTTTTATCAGTTGTTGTTTCGTGCACGGAGTTTCGAACCTGTGCACTTCCGAATGGTAGTCATGCACCAAGCCATTCGGCTACGGCAACCGCCTAATTTGAATAGTAATAGAGAATAATAAATAATTTGATTAAGACAGAGTGATAGTAAAGACTTAAACAAATTGGAGCATTGTGTGTTATTAGCGTTCATACATACATACAAGTATATATCAGTGATTTTGTGTGAAAATTTATGTTTATAGCTGAATTGAGTGACTAAGCCCTCTCCTAAAGCCTGCACTCATCAAACTTTTTCACATCCGCTTGCGTATTCAGTTATCTTCATGCACATACTGGAAGATTTCTAAAATATATTTATTGAATGCATCAGTCTTTGTGTTCTTGTTTAAGTCATAATAAATTATAATATTCAATATATTCAGCCAAGATGGCAGTTCATTGTTGGATACAAATGTAGATCGTTTCGAACCTTTGAGGCATTTATAAAAGGAATGCTTTAATATTTTGATTTATGAATTTAGATACTTGAGAGTCATACTTATTTTGATTTCTATTTTTAGGTGCAACCGAATTTGTGTTCCTGCGCTAAAGAAAACGCTTTCGCTTACTATCAACGGGAAGAGCAAAAGCTGGCTGGAGACGTTGCACGTTTGCGAGCAGCTGCACTTAATGAACCACTAGGCATAGCCTTTATAACTGTTTCTACTGTGCATGAGGCACAAAACATTGTCAGTCATTTTACACCTGGTACCTACAGAAAATGGAATTTGGAATTCGCGCCTTCGCCAGATGATTTATTTTGGGAGCATTTGAATGTCAGCAAAAGCAATTGGTACTTCAAATGGGGAATTGTAAACATCATCCTCTTTTTGGCGCTATTCTTTCTCACAACACCAGCCATTGTGCTCAATTTTCTAAATACATACGCATTGGCTAAAGGTAATTTCTACAGGATTTCGCCACTGGTATCAGAGTTTTTGCCAACATTGCTACTGTGGACACTAGCGGCCCTGATGCCTGTGATCGTTGCCTTTTCCGATAAGTGGTTGGCTCATTATACACGTTCCCTACAGAATTACTCTATTATGATTAAATGTTTTTGTTACTTACTCTTAATGATCCTCATTTTACCCTCATTGGGGCTAACATCAGCACAAAAATTAATCGAATGGTCAATTAGCAACGACACTATACGCTGGCATTGTGTTTTTATGCCGGATCGGAGTTCGTTCTATGTAAACTATGTGATCACAGCTGCTTTTATTGGTACTGCTTTGGAGTTGTTGCGCTTCCCAGAGCTCATCGTTTATATTTGGATGTTGTGTACGGCAAAGTCGAAAGCTGAAACACCTTATATACGCAAATCTATATTAATCGAGTTTCCGTTTGGCATTCACTATGCTTGGACTGTACTAGTGTTCACTATTTCTATCGTTTACAGTGTGTCTTGCCCTCTAATAATGCCTTTTGCAATGATATATATCTGTTTTAAACATTTTGTGGACCGTCACAATCTGTATTTTGCTTATGGACCTTCAAATATGATATCAAGAAGTGGTGGAAAAATCCATTCAACTGCTGTCACCATGACCAAATCTTCTATTATTATTCTGCTCTTGGTAATGGCGATGATTTCAGTGCTCCGGGAAAGAGGCAATGCACGTTCTATTATACTTCTTATAACGTTAGTACTAACATTGACATTATTTACCTTCATGTCGCCTATAAAACGCTGTGCATCTTTACCTCGGCCCAATGTTGTAGAGATGGCCGGCCCTGCACCGGTGTACGTACCTGAGGTTTTGCGACCGCGTGCTTCTGTTGCGTCGACGACGACGCACAATCATGCCTCGACAAATGGTGGCGGTATCACCGGTTATGGTTCGGATAGTGTTTCTGACTTTGATATTAGCTCACAATGTAGTGTTAATAGCGTGGATGCTTAATGGGAAACTCAGATTTAAATTGAGCGATTAGATAGGAACGAAGATAAAATAAATAAAAAAATATAGAACAGCCTTACAATAAGAAATTCGTATCAAATGATATATTCGGTTTAATGATCATTCTTAAATTCAATAAGAAATTCATTGGCTACATTTAGCTCGTGGAGTTTATTTTTAATTTTACCGCAGCAGTAAAGAGTTTCAAAGAAATTATTTTAAACTGGACGACAGGGATGCAAATTTTTGATAAATAAATTAACTATTTCCATTGCCGGTTCTACATTAGATTTCTACATTAATCTTTATTTTCTAGAACTAGCAAAAGCCGTCCCAATTGAGCCCTGAACCTTGCGATAACATTGGTGACAACAATTAACTGACGCACTAATAAAGTCGGGTTTAAGCAATGCGACTAAAACAACAACAATAACATCTTTAGCTGATGTTAAGTATTAAGAGAAATAGGTTCCTTAGTCTTATAAAAAAACGTGTATAATTAGAAATCGTCATGAATTCTTCTTACCGCAATTTAAAATTGCTGTTGCGAAAGTAGCTTGATAATGCGAACATAATACGTTCCCACTGCAGTAGGTTCTGCGTTACCGTTCCAGCTAAAAACGGTCAATCTAACAGCATTCCCAAACGTTTCTGGAGAATGATAATGTTGTTACAACAACATAATACAAATTAACTGACCGTATAAAACCCTTTTTTATGGTTTAATTTTTCCTTTATTTTTTCGCTTAGTTATAAGTTTTAAAATTTTGCTAGAATTAAATATATTTGATAATTGCGTATATTAAAGACATTCAATATATATCTAGCTACGAAAACGTTGCACTATTGTTTATAGAGGAATAAATGTGATAGTACGAAAAAATAGGTTAAAAAGAGTTTAAAAAACATCACTAACGCTTTGAAAACAACGTTTTTTTTTTTTGAAAATTGGTTTTTATGCCTAAATTTGTGCTTTGGTAAAATATGTATTAACGCAGCTATTAAGATATTATACTCAAACTTATATAAGATAACTGCTTTCTTTTATTTATCCTTTCGAAACAAAAAATATTATGAATAGTATAATAATGTAAATATATATTTACATGTGTACTTATAAATATAATGTGCACATTTAAGTTTATACGTAATATACTTAATATAATGTTCAATACGAATAGCACTAATAAATTTCGTTAGTTTATATTTCCATAAGCCTTGAGTGGTAAGTAAAAAAGTTTAATGTACCTATGCCGGAAGTTCAATAGATTTCTTCTTTTATTTTGTGTTATTTAAACGGCAAAATTTTATTTCTTTAAAATGTATTTTGTAAAAATATCTTAAAATTGAATTATCTATAATGTTAATTGCTTAGCCGAATAGATATAATCTTTATATCGTCATAAGGTTTATCAGTTTTAGGATTTGCTTTTGCATTGCAAATATTTTGTACAACTTCCATACCGCGAAATACACGTCCAAACACTGTATGTTTATTATCCAGCCAAGGCTAAAATTAAATTAAAAGTGTTTACATGCAATATATAGAATCACTATTAACTTACGGTCGGTAACACTGTTATGAAAAACTGGCTACCATTGGTGTTGGGCCCAGCGTTGGCCATGCTCACGGTGTAAGGACGATCGTGTTTTAAACTAGGCACAAATTCATCTTTAAAATCGTGCCCCCAAATCGATTTACCACCTGTGCCGGTGCCCGTAGGATCACCAGTTTGTACCATAAAACCTTTTATAACTCGATGAAAGATGTGACCATTATAGTAACTGCGAAAATAATTCTTTAAGTGATATTTTAGAAAAGGAGCTATAGAGCTACATACCCATTTTTTGAATGAACGCAAAAATTCTCTACAGTCTTGGGACATTCTTTGTAGAAGAGTTTCATATGTATGTCGCCCATTGTCGTGTGCAAAATGGCATTTTCGTATACCCGTTGTGTACCTTTACATATGAAAATAATATAAATTTATTAAGTTCTCTTTTTAAATATGGGAAAATGATTTCAAGTGAACCTTCATCTGCACATAACACATCAGGAGTTCAGCGTGAAATTTTTAAAACATGTGACATTTAGGTTACATTTCAGGAAATATTAAGAACACAAAGAAGAAACTGAGATATATATACCTTGGCCTTCTGGCACGGCTATTATGTCTTCTTTTGATGGTTTTTCATTGAATACATCTCGATCCACATCTTGTAAGTCGGAGGGTAAACGTCGACTATATAGATAGAAACGCGGTTTCCTACAAAAATGTGATGGGGAATATAAATTTCATTTAATTTGAATGCAAAATGATTACAGCGAACTTACTTGTATGCAGCGCAAAATATTGTGGGGTCATTGGCTATGGATTGCAAGGTAGGATTGTCGCTAGCCTCTTGTTCTAATGTAATAGCTGCCTTTGATTTCCTCGCCTTACCCTGAAACAGTATAAAACATTTAAAGTAGAAGACTATTAGAACTAACTTCTATGGGAATTTTAAAAGTACCTGAAATAGCGCTATATTTAGTGGCCGTATATTGTCCGTTTTACCCAGTATTGACACACATCTATTTGTCTCAATGTTAATTACTTTAATACCTAGCATGGTTGGATACATTATGAAATGTCCACTAGTGTCAAAGAGTATATTATTGCTTGTGTTGAATTCCGACTTATCCAAATCACGTTCTACAGCCATTCTAAATTGATTTAATTTAGTTAAGAAGATTAAAAAAGCAATTGCAATTAACATCACTGTAAAAGAGTGACGTTTATAAATTAAAAAGCGTAGGCTTGTACATATGTACATATAGTATACATATCTTTTTTATCATTTATTATATCAATATTGAAAATTCTGATTCGAAACCATTTGCTAATCGGGAGTTTCATTATTGGTTAAAACATTTTTGGAACACAAGCATACTTCTAAAAACAGTTGGGACCAATAAACTCCCAATATTCAGATTAGATTCACATCGCAAGTGCCCAGCTGTTTGCATTTGCATAAACAAAAAAGCTTTTAGGTGTAACTTAGCTTAATTTATCTATTTCTTAAAATTGAACTTCAATTGAATTATATTACTGATTTGTATTGGCGAAGTTAGATTATTACTATTTCTTACCTTCGGCCAAATTCCATATTCGGCAATGCATGTGGAGTTTGCTGCATTTGTGTATATGTAGTCAGAGCTTCATCAAAGACACGTATCAATTTGCCAGTGCTAAATTGGAATAACCTTACTTTTCGATCATTTGATATAACTGCGAATCGTCGACCATCAGGTGATACGGCAAGACCAGTGACCAGAGCTTTGTTTTTCGCAATATCGAATAAACCTATTGTACAATTTATAGAATGTTTACAGTTGTGATTTGCTATTCTTCTTTATTTTGATTAACTATTTACTTGTGTCCAATTTTGAATCGAACGTTACGAGTTTTTGCGGAAATTTGTAGTCATGTTTAGAGTTTTGCCAATACTCTAGTATGCCGTTTTTATCCACTGAAATAACAGTTTCAAACGACAAATTATAACACATTGCTACTACTGGCGCGGAATGTAGTTTTCCCAAAGTGTGTAGAACATCCCCATTGCCTTGACCATCATATATAAAAATATTATTACTGTGTTTGTCGGCGCTGTAAAGTAAATGTATACATAAAAGAACAATGCTGGTAAAGTCCCACACTTACACTGCCAAACTATGAACAGCATCGCCAGGCGAGTGAATCCATTCTGTACAAAGTGGAGTAAACCCTAGTTTAATAATGTTTATCATATCAAAGTTGACCACATCGAAAATTTTAGCGCATTTGTCTGCGGAGGCCGAGCAGAGAAGCGTACCACTCGTGTTGGTGGTTAAAGAGTGAATTGACACTATAAAGACATACGATGCATACGTTTAGTATAACGACTAAGAAGCGAAACAAATTAGTTTACTTAAGTGACTTCGAAAATGCTTTACGAATTCGATGCCCTCTTCCATTTTTTTCCAAAATTTTAAATGCCCATCACAACTTCCTGTCACAATAAATTCCGTCTTTGTGCTTACTACATGTGTTATTATATCGCGGTGCATATAACTTTTTTCGTAGCTTTCGGCGTTTGGCAGATTCTCTAAATATACTTTTTCATATGGTAACACCTTCCGCTTTTTGGGTTTTGATGCTGCGGACTGCTCCTCTGGCATAGGACCAATCCAACCATCATCATCATTGGCGTTGTCCTCTACGGTTTCCTTCGGCTCCTGATCTTCACATTCTTCTGAAATGCTACGTTTCTTAGCACATGTATCAGTCATCCTACCAGTACGTATTACTCTATGCACAAAGGTATATTTTTTTATAATTTTAAACCAAAAATTAATCTATTGATCGGGAGTGCACTTTATGATCGGACCAAGCAAACTGCCAAATACAGCTGTGCAAAATATACCCATAACGACAGAGAAAATTCGTCTTGAACACATTTGGCTTTATGAATTTCACGAAGTGAGTGATTGAAATATTTATATCAGAAAATAATTAGTTTTGATAAAAATATATTAATGGACTTCGCCATAATTTGTAGAAGTATTGTTTACGTTTTTCGATTAACTAAAACTATTGGTAAAATTTCAATTACTCGTCGTAGGTTAAGAATATTTTCGAGCATAATAACATAAGAGCTAATAAAATTCTAAATACTAAACCTTTCGTGTCATTTTCTAATTTTTTATGTATCATTGCAAATCCTTATTTCATGATATTTATATATATCATGATATATCACATGATATTTCATTTAGGGATTCATCTTTTAATTTTTTTTTGCGAATGTAGGTTTGGTTCTGTTTACATGTTTCTGTGGGCGAAATGGTGCAACGAATATCACTCAATGGCATCGCTCTCTCCAACAAAATTCGAGTTTTTTGGTTTTGTTTATAAGACAATCTAGTTGTGTTTATTATGCACATATCTTCCAGGAACCTTTACAGTTTCAACAAATTGAATTCGTCCTCATGCAGCTAACATAGAGATGACATATTAAACACACGTAAAAAATTGTATTCCCATATTATTTCTAAACAAAACAAGTAGTGTTCTTAATATTTTATAAGATTGATCGAAGTCTTCCCCGCAGTTATCGAAATCACATGGTATGTACCCAGGCCTATGTGCGTATTAATTTTATAATCAGTAATCAAACACTGAACATACCATAGAAATGCATTGTAACCAGAGAATACAAAAAACACTAGAAATCAAAACAACGATTTAGAGAAAACGAAGAAGACGCTAAATAAAGGTTAAAAGTGAGGAAGGGATATTAGCAGACGCGAAAAACGAAAGAAGTTAAAAAACACCAAAAGACAAGAAAATTGTGCGAAAAAGTAAATTGACGGCGTGCTGTGGAAAATTGCAGGAAAAATAATTGCAGTAGGAAAAGAAATGAGTGCAATGGCGGATGGTAATAATGAATCAAGTGGCGAAAGTGGTAGCGTCACTGCCGGTAGCATTACAATAAGAGCACCAGCGGAGCACTCAATTCGAATCAATAAATGGCGCGTTCGCGAAGGTTTCCCCATAACATCCTCCCAAGTGATTTTGTTGTATGAAATCACAAGCAGCGGTAATGGCTCGACAGCTTCATCTACAAAAACTGTAGCGGCATCGGTAGTTTCAGTTGATAATACTTTACACAAATTGAAAGCGAATCGTGTAGGCGTGGTAAAGAAACGCTTGTACAAGGAGGGTCAGTTAGTACCGCGGGGGTATGTATGAGCAGTGCAATGTAGATTCGGTAATACTTTAGTAAAGAAACGACTCTTAATATAAGTAAATACATATGTAAATACTATACATGCATATGTGTTATGTATTGAACCCTGGATGATTGAACAATCCAATAGTTAAATTGTCAGCATTATATTATCGCAGTTTCCACAATAGTTAATTGCTTAAAATGTAATCAGTTATTGTCTAACATAACACTTTTGGATCCTCTTCTGCAGAGCGACGCTTTTGGAATTGGCCGAGTGCGCCCATACGACAGTGATAAAAGACATGTGTGCTGATTGCGGTGCGGATTTGCGCCAAAACGAAAATGTAAGTATGCGAAAAATACCTGAGTTGGGTGGGGGTGTGTGTGTTGGTATTGAAGAATTAAAAAAGATTTTGCGTTTAAGATGAATTGGCTTGAGGTAACGAAGAAAGTGGAAAACATGAAAAGAAATAAGAGGCCGATAAACAAAACAAAGTTTTATGCGCGTGTGTTTTGTGCTATGGTGCCGAATGATAAGTCAACAGGATTGCCATGCTACTCTTCATAGGGGAAAATATTCTTAAGGGTTGAATATATATATATATATGTTTACGTGTGCGTAAACCTGTGCAATTGAAAGTTTTTGCCTATACAAATGAAGTATGCAAATCTATTGATCTAAGCATCTCAAGTTTGAATTTTGATTATGCAACTTAAAAACGTAGAAGGGAGCCATACATACTTACATACACATATGCTCGTACTTGAAGAAAATAATTAGCTATATTATTTCAAAGTAATTAGCTATACTCGTATAATATCTTACATATTTATTTTTTATTTATAAATTATAGATATACATAATATATAGCCACGTAACTTGGTTATGATTACATGTATGCTTTCACAACGATACTATTTCAGATTTTGCGAGTTTTACTATATTATTCTGATCTTCTTTAAAGGGAAATACGTCGGAAGCATCTGTACCGATGGTGCACTCTATCCCTGATCTTAAAGTAACACAAAAGCTTGCACAAAAACTGGGCCATGATGATACACGCCGTTTGCTTCAAGACCGGAAACTAGTACTCCTGGTCGACTTAGATCAAACGGTGATACACACAACTAACGATAACGTTCCGAACAATATTAAAGGCATTTATCACTTTCAACTCTACGGGCCGCACTCTCCTTGGTACCACACTCGCCTGCGTCCCGGTACCCCGCTTTTTCTTGATCGAATGTCAAAGTTTTATGAACTACATATTTGCACTTTTGGCGCGCGCAATTACGCACACATGATTGCACAATTACTTGATCCGGAAGGGAAATATTTTTCACATCGTATTCTCTCCCGTGATGAATGTTTTAATGCTACAAGTAAAACTGATAATTTAAAGTAAGTTTCATGTCGGGTGAGTATGATGTATATGTAAATATGATATGAAGTCTCCCCCTATAATTGTAGAGCTCTTTTTCCTAATGGTGATTCTATGGTTTGCATAATTGACGATCGTGAAGATGTGTGGAATATGGCATCCAATTTAATTCAAGTCAAGCCCTATCACTTCTTCCAACATACAGGTGACATAAATGCACCACCTGGTTTATCCAAACATGAATTGGACGGCGAGGGTCTTGATTTTAAAGGCACGTACTGACGATTCGATAATATTTGACGGAATATAATTTGTATACTATTTTGTGTTATGTTTATGATTTAGATTTAAAAAACCTAACAACTGACACGAATAAGGCGGATACAACAGATGGAGAGTGCAAAGAAAAGGTTGCAGAATCAGAGTCCTCTGACGGTATTTCAGAGCGATCGGAAACGGACACAGAGTGTAAAAGAGACGATACTATTGTTGATGTCGTTAAAAACGATACTATATCCAATACAGAAGCGACAACAACCGTTGAACCATCAATAAATATTGCAAAAAATGAAATCGAAGTCGAAGCAAAAGATGTTGCTAGTGACACCCCCGATTCGAATGAAAAAATAATTTCAATATCTGACGAAAAATATGAAAGTAATTCTGAGAACGCGGCAGTACAAATGGAAACTGAAATAGAAACAACACCCAAAATAAAACTACCCTCTGATCCACTTCAACAAATTGAAATCGAAGATCCTGATGATTATCTTATGTATCTAGAAGAAATTCTTAAAAATATACATTCGCGTTTTTATGCTATTTATGATGAAACTCAGGAAATACCCGATTTGAAGATTATTGTTCCAAAAATTCGTTCCGAAGTATTACGTGGAAAGACTTTAGTGTTTTCGGGGCTAGTGCCCACGAATATGCAATTAGAGCAGTCCCGTGCTTATTTCATCGCGAAAAGTTTGGGTGCAAACGTGTCACAAAGTATTGGACTAGGTAAAAAAAAGTTTAAGTACAAGTTCATTTGATGTTCTAAACCCTTTTGTTTTATATTTAGAAACGACACACCTTGTCGCCGTAAACTCTGGTACATTCAAGGTGAATGCTGCCAAAAAGAATCCGAAAATTAAGGTTGTCAATGCAAGCTGGTTATGGACATCTGCCGAACGCTGGGAGCATGTGGACGAGAGACTCTTTCCTTTGGATCGCAAAACCAAAAGTAGACAACGAAAGCCGCCCGCACATTGCCATAGTCCAGAGCATGTTGTTAATTACAGTGACAAGTCGGAGATATCACCGTCAAGTAGCGCACAGCAACAGCAGGCTAAAGCGCCTGAAAAATTTATAGACACAATCAATCCCCTATTGTCGTTTTCAAATGCAGATTTAGCAGATATGAATAAAGAGTTTGATCAGTTTTTTGAATCAGATTCATCCAGTGAGGATGAACACGTTAATATTGGTAAGAAAAACATTATCTGGAAAATTTTGCTTTTTTGGCATTTTTGTCGTTGTAGAAAATCCACCTGTAGACAAGACATTGCGTAAACGAAGACGTGAGGAAAAAGAACAAGATCGCACACGGGAATTCTTCACACGTGCATCGGATTTAATTATACGTTCAGGAACCAACGAGGATGCAGATAAGAGTTCAGAAGGGGAAGACAATGATGACGATGATGAGTCACCAAGTGCAAAATTTCGAAGAGGTAGATAAAGAAATGAACTTTATATAAACGGAAGAAAAATAATGAATTAATTTTTGTTGTTTATAGGTGAGAAATTACCATCTGACATAGAAATGGGGACAGATTCTGATGATGGGAGTCATGGCAATGAAGATAGTGGGGATGATGGCGAATGGAATATGATGGGTGCTGCGCTGGAACGTGAATTTCTTGGACTAGATGATTAGCTTTTATTGTTTTAATTTAGAAAAAATTAAGGGTAATTTATTTAAATTTTTTCACTTCTACTGAATCAATTTTAATTTGATCCTACCTTTTCACACGCATAGTCAGTACGCTTATAAAGCTTTTAAATTACAAAGATGTGTGCCCTACGCATATGTATAAGTATATAAATGCAGGCATAGACTGTTGTAAACTAAATTGAAAGCAATTTTAAATGAATAAACATTAAGGTGGACCCGCAATATCACTCTTTCTGAAGGTTAAGATATACTTTTTTACCATATATAATATTATAAAACTAAGCTTTAGATTAGTTTATACAAATTACACTTATTTATTTAAAATGTGGTTTTAAGCATTTTCTGCTACTGCGCGACTTTGTTTGAAACGACTTAAGCGTCTTTTTGGTGCGTGTGCATCGATATATTTACATTCAGGTAGAGGTTCCGCTTCGGTTATAGGCTTTTCGACAACCTCATTCATTATCTGTAAGAGATACGTGTTAATGAAAATTATATTTTCTGTCGGATGAAGTCGTCAGCCCTTTTATGATTGTCAAGTTCTACTTCAAAAAATTTAATCTAACAAACCTTATAATAAGCACTCCTGTAGTCCATTCTGCCTTCTGGTTCTTCCTTTTTCTTGTTTGGCACTTTTTTACTGTTTAACGCTCTATTCTTACGATCCAGTTTGTGTTTCTCTTTTACGACCGCAGATTTATTGCGCAGAATAGATTTAATTTCGACAGATGGCTTACAGAACTGAATAAATATATGAAAATAAAATTATATATTTTATTAGCAATTTATTAATATAAAAGTAAGTACTAAGACAACCTGCTTGCGTTGATCTTCATATGCCGTCGCTCGATCAGTTTCTTTCAGCAGCGGTACTTTTACATTTTCTTCTCCGTTATAAGCGTTTGTGAAAATTACCTGCTCTGAATTTGATTTGTTTTCAGTTGCGTTTTGATTTCGATTTTGCAAATACGCTTGGTACAAGTCAGCCGGTGACCCAGGGATATTGCCACATTCCAAATTTTCACTTTTTCCTGTAGTTTCTATACCAGGTTTGGTTGAATGTTGGAAATGTATATATAATGTTTGACATCCACTAATAGATGACTCCAATATTTTATCAACTAATTTGAAATCTTTAGTGCTTTGATTCTCTTCCATAAATCTTAAATTCTGTTCTACTCTATCAATAATAGCTTGTTTACGATCTATAACCTTAACAGGCGTTGCGGCTGCATAGGTGCTCAGATCCGCAGCATGTTCATCGAGTTTTACAATATCTCGCTGAGGTTTTGGCAACATTTCCGAAACGGTTTCATTTCTACGAAACTCTAGGGTCTCGTTTTGTAGGGCGAAAGAAATACGCCTTTTTCGCTGTTTCCCTTCTTGATGAAGATCATCTGTTTTTATTTCCTGTTCTTTAACTTCTTCTTGTATAACGTTGATGTCGGCTGGAATTTCTTTTTCTCCCTCAGCAGAATCCTCGGCTATTTCCAGCAATTCCTCTAATGATTCTAAAACATTTAATATATGCACTTTCTGGTCGATGTCATCTTGTGTTTTAAGAGGCAATACTAAAAGTTTTTCTCGCATAATTGTTATTTGATATTCATAAAAACCAATCTGATCGGACACTGGTAAAAATTTAGCTTGCTCCTTAATAATTTTTACCTCCTGTGGTAGTTCCTCTACATCCCCCTCTGATTCGCAACTGTGATTGCAGTTTGATTGAACCAACTCCATATTTGGTCGGTGGTTGTTATTCGTACGAATTGAGCTCACTTCTAAATCAGTCTTCTTTACAATTCCTTGAAGTTCTAATATCTCATTGTTATTGGATTTATCCAAAATTTGGATTAATTCGTCTTTACTGTTTTTTTGGTCTATTTGAGAAGTATGGGATGCACGGAGTTTTTCTGGTGGCAATTCCATATCACCGGCCATTAACTTCCTTATTGTTTCATAGCTGACATCATCAATTTCCAAGCTTTCCAATTCGTTTTTTAATTCTTCCATAAGTTCAGCTTCTTCTAGCATTTTAAATAGTTCATTGTCGGTAAGATCTGCGTTTTTAGCCACTTCTGCATCTTTCGCTGCAATTTGTTCTCTATCTGCTTTCTCTCGGTCCTTAGCTTCTTTCACACGAAGTTTATGATTTTCCCGCCACACCTTTTCTTTTTCCTCGTCATAATCTTCTATTAGTTCATTTTCACCCGTGCTTGGAAATACACCTGTCACATATGGTTTCTCCAACTTATTTCTTGGAAAAGTGTTAATATACATACATATATCGTCAACTTCATTTCATAACTAAATATAAAATAAATTAAATTTTCTTACTGCCATAAATCTGCTTCTGCTTTCAAAGTGTCTAAGTGCTCCGCTGCCATTTTAACACGGTGTTGGCATATTTCTTTAGCTTTATGTGCCGAGCCTTTTGAGAAGAAGCCTTGATAATGTCCTATAAGTGTCTCATTCGTATGAACAAGTTGGCCTGGCATATATGCTTTTTGTCCTAGGGGAACCATTACATCTACTGTGAGATATTTACTGAATTTGTCAAGATTTTCGATTGCTGTGATATTTTCTTCTTTATAATTTTTCCATCGCGCCGTTTCTTCAGCATTTTTAGCCAGTGCCTAAAAAAATTTTAAATACATGATTATCATTATTTCACACAAAAACATTCAATTAATGGTATACCTCGCGTAATGCATCTTCACGCATATCCATGTCTGTATATTGAGAATATTTTATATTAAAAATCGTTCAAAGAATCTGCAAAAACACGTTCCAATTACCTGAAAGATCTATGTATGTATGTATATAAAACAAAAGTGTGCGTCCAAACAATTAACAATCAGCTGTAAAATGCGACCGGGTAGAAAAGCACGACTGATTTAAGTGCCAGATCGGTAAATAAGGCCGTGGTTTTGCTAGCGAACACAAAATTTTTGCTCTGTTTCGTGTGAATGTTTACTATATAGAGTTTGTTACAGAGTAGCATTCTGGAAAACTGATTTCAGTTTGAGTCACGGTTTACAGAATACAACCGATTTTGGCAACCGGTAACGTGATTACTTATTTATGAATGGCTTGATGAATATTGTTATTTTAAGATTTGAGGTTTTTAAATTACACAAAATAATAATTCCAAAATGCGGCATGATTCGTTATGAATGAAAGCATAACAACACCTCTAATGCAGTTTTCTTGCTTTTATTGCCGATGATGCCATGGCAAGAAAGTGTGTATGTGTGGGTATATATAATTTCTTGTTTTTGGTTGTTTGCACACAAGAATGAATGCAGCACGTACGACAAGGCGAATTTGGAAGGCGTAATCTTGTATTCTATCCGTCCTAATTTGCAAGAATTAGAATTCGGAATGTAAGGAAAATCAATTGTTTCTGAAGAGTAGGCGAAAGCGAAAGAAGCTGCCAAGAAATTATACACGCACGCACTTTCTGCTACGGCGTCGCCGTCATAAAAACGCAAAAGAACTGCATTTGGGGGCATTATATAATATTAATTTGTGCTTTCACAATTTAACACACAGCACTTCATTTTCATCAGTTTGTTTAGTTTAATCTCACAAATCATAATAATACCAAGCCATTAACTGAATTTTCACAAACAGGTATTTTCTCCTCCTTTGGTTTTTTTTATTGGTAAGGGTCCTGACGTCAACTTTTCAAAATCGCGAAAAATAAAATAACTATTTTGGGAAGACGAGCGGCGAGTCATGCTCGATAACTTTGTTGTTTCTTTCACATGTAAATTTTTCGCAAGGTGAGCCGAGCAGAGATGATAGAATACCAATGCGAATTGAGTGCTGATGGTAGCGCCATAGATGACGGTAGCGCCTTCCTTCCTCATGACTGAACCTTGACGTGGTTGTTGGGCTTGCGCGCATCTGCGAAGGGCTGGGCTGTGCCAACGGAATACTTAGGTACTCCAGAAGGGTCATCCCTGTTGGAGACGCAAGCCTGGAGGTGCTAGACAAATATAGGTACAAGACCGTTCGTTTCCAGAAGCGTCTGCCTCATAGAGAGCGGCTCCCTGGTTTGCCTCTGTTCCCAGTGGGGCAGCAGTTTTCAAATCTGACAGCAGGTATAAAATGCAACTTTCAAAGTCGAAGGTCTAAGCCGGAGCAAAGCCTCCGGAAACGGAAAAAGCCCTCAACTTCGAAGACAGCAACTTGGACAAGGAAAACCGTAGGCATATCGTCAAGGCCCCAAAAATCCGACGATAAGCTGGCGTCTGAAAACACGCCCATGAACCCATCTTTTAGCTTAAACTCGCCGCCGGAGCTATAGCCATTATCGACTGAGGTCAGACGGAAGGCAAAATCACAAACGATAAATGGCTATTCGTGGAAGAGAAAATATTGAGATTTATTCTCACAGAGATCACTCAAGGCTCTAATAAAAACAGGGTCTTGTTTGGCGTCAAATGGCACAAAGGAGTCGGTTACAGTAATAATGAGCCCTTAGAATTTCTCACAGCTTGTATCCGTAGCCTTGACGAACTATGGCTTGGATGCAAAATTGATGTGGTGCCGTTGAAGGATGTACCTTTTCGAACGACTGTGAAGTTGTGGATCCCACCTTCAATTAAACTACACTCTCATTGAGAAAAGGTCAAAACGAAGAGGTGCATCCCGAAGATTGGACCATAGTGAGAGACCGTACAAGGGACAAGGGAAACGGCAAAGATCTATGGCTAAGTATTAACCAACGATCGAAGCAAATCCTGCACGATAAATCGAGATACGAGATAGGGCATCTTAAAGTGGTCGTACCCGTAGAAACAGACAAGAGCAGCAATGAACCCATATCCGTTGGAGGTAGCGCAAATTAATTTCATTTAATAATCACTGTAGGGCGGCAGGGGACGACTTGCTGCTCTTTATGGAGGAGGAAAGAGTGGAGAAGACTCGAATACAGGAACCGTGGATTGTGCAGGGCAAAGTCGCTGGCCTTGACAAGCTCAACTACATGCTATTGGTTCTTGCTACTCAAGGTAAGACAAGAAGTTGCATATTGGTTAGGAAAAGCTGTAAGAGCAAGTTTGTATCGCAGGCTCTCAGAGACGTTGTCCATTGGACCAGTGTGAGAAGTCTGGACGTGGTGGTAGGTTGCGACGCGAATGCGAGAAAACTGGCATATTTTACCGAAGTTCTCCTTTTCGGATCGCTATAGAATTGTGTTCACAGTCAACATAGATCAATCTAAACGACTTCCCTATAGGAATCTAAGAAAGAGCAATTGAACAAAGTTCTCTAAGCTTGTCGCTAAGTTAGGCAAGGAGAAAGAATAGTTAATTTAATTACGCAATTGGTTGCTGGTAATAAACAGTTGAAGGATATCCGTAAACGACGTTTGCTGAGGTTTCAAAAAAAAAAAAAAAAAAAAAGGCAGCAATACGCATGCGCAACTCGTAATTACATTTTAGAATAAGAAATAAGAGGACAAAGCGTTTATGGACACCCGCTTTTTTCTGTAATATGAAAGCGTAATTAATCATATTTAACAAACATTTTCTTAGAATTATGTCTACAAACCTGTTTTCTTTGCTGGCATCCATTATTAATTTTGTGGATTTTTTGGTAATTAATGCATATGTGAACGTGCTTTAACGATATTCACTTTGCTGCCTTTAATAATTTTTGTGTGGCAACACCGCATTTTACATCTGTTTGGCCGATCAAATTTTATTCCCTGTGAGAATCGGCTATAACCCTCTTTGTGTTTAACGTCAAAAACGTTGATTTTGAAATATCATTTAAAATTTAAAATATGTATTAGTAAAAATAAGTGAAGTGATGTATTGCAACGTTCCATTTTTTTGGCATTCACTGTTGACACGAAGATACTGCAAATGGTTTTAGATAAACATTGGGACAAGAACTTTTAATAAATATTTTGTTTTTATTTAATGTAAAATATGTAAATAAAATTTTATTAATTGCTCATCTATAAGTACGAAGAAGCATTTTATTCTTCATTTTTGTTGCAGTGGATTAATGCAAAATCTTAATCTGTGTTGTTACAGATTTATTTTTATCTTACGATTTGGTAGTTTGAATATATGCTATACTTTTTTGTTGGGGCTTTCTTTATTTGATACTCAAAGCACATTGAAGAGATAGTGTTAGCAGACCATTTAAATTCAAATGATCAAATTTTGTTTAAATTACTCTAAACTGTCAATCTTTGTTCATAGATTTTGACATTTCAGGATCGAAAAGCAGAAACAAAGTAAATCCACCTTGGTATGTACCATATGCAAATGGTGTTGTTGTTTTAGCAGCATTAACATTTTCCATACACATATGTACGGGGAATGCTGCTGGAGTGACAATCTTTGACCGGAATAAATCCTGCTAGAATTCTGGATATTTATTTGTAAAGAGACTAACACAAGTGATTTAATATTCTTTATTGGTAAAATTTTTAAAATGTCGCCAAGCCAGGATAAAAGTCCAATCGGTGTTTATGACTATTTAAAAGTAAAGGAGCTATAGTTCTATTTTACTTTTTGTATTTGTCTAATTCTGCTAACAGCTCGTCAGCTTCTTCTGCTGTTTTGACACGTAGCAGCATCGAAGTGGCTTTTTCTACATCGGGTGTAGGAAGACAAACCATCATCACATTGTTTTTACCCATACGTTGTGTTGGGATACCCGTGCTTAAAATTAAGTTCACCAAGATATTTCCGAGGTTTGTATCGGCGCGAACTAGCAATTGTGTCTTCTCAGAATCTTTTACAGGCTTTAAGTACAATGTGCCCACACCACGATCGGCAAATGCCCCATCTTTCTTAACGAAAACTTTACATTTCTTGGAATACACGGCGTCTTCCTCGACGACCTATTAGAGAGAAGAAATAGAAAACAACATGTGAATTAATCAAAGATAAAAACCTGTCTAAATTCCATTTTCGGCGGTTGATCTTCTTCGTCATCTGCTCCATTCGCACCCTCAGAAGTTGAAGGACCTGCTGCCACGGGTGGCTTTATATTTCCGAAATTGAATGTGGTAGAACCCGGTTTAAAACTAAATGCAGCCGGTTTGCTTTCATTAGTGTCACCGTTGGATGCAGCGGGTTTGCCGAATGTGAAAGGCGTTGAACTAGCCGATGATAGCTTATTGTCGCTTTTAAGTCCGAAAGAAAATCCTTTAGATGAAGATACGGTTTGTGCTTCATTTCCACCATTTTTATTTTCAGGAGATTTTATTCCGAAACTAAAAGTTGCTGTTTTTGTTTCTTCAGAAGCTGGTTTAGATACGTTTGTAAATATACTAGAAGTTGTTGGAATCCCAGAAGCTGAAGTGGAGGTTGAACCAAATGAGAACACAGGACTTGCAACACTTGTGGAGGTGATGTTCGTACCAGGTTTAGCCGGAGATGTCGAAAACTTAAAGTTACTAACTGATGACGCTGTATCCGAAGGCAATTTTTTCTCTTTTGCAGAGGTATTATTAGTTGAAAATTTATCCGCAGTTTTCTCCTCTTCTTCTATATCATTAAGGTATTTTTCATAGTCTTTGAAAATCGGTGTAAGAATGCAGAGAGGATTTTTGTCAACGTGTATCTTTATCCATTCGCTTACAGCCTGGTTTAAACCTTTTATTTTGCTTTGATAATTCGCAGACTTTACCGTGTTATCCTTTACATTTTCTTTTGTTGCGCTACCATTCTCAGTATATTTATCGTCTTTCTTCTCAGTTGAATCAGCCGTTTTAGCAACTGGACCGAAACTAAAGGTTTTTGCAGTGGTTATGCTATTCAAACTATCAGCGGGAGGTCCAGGAATTTTCGATAAGAATGAGAAGGGAGATGCTGTGGGCGTTGAGCTATTTGACTTGCCGAAACCTTTAACAATTTAAAATATATAACTTCTTATTTTTAAAGCCGTCTACATGAAAACCACTACCTACCTGCAAAACCACTGAACACGCTTTTGGGTGCACCATCATCGGTAGTGTCTGCGCCGCTGCCGCCGGCGGTGACTTTTCTGCGCGCTTTTTTAATAACTCGATTTTTTAACTCGTCTTCTGGAGCTTTACGAAATGTTCCACGCTCTTCAGCTTCATCTTCCTGATCCCAATTCTCATGATTCAGATTCGTAGTTGCTTGCCTTTTTCCAGCCATATTCTATATGTCTATCAGAAATAAATTAAAACCAAATGACTTTTTATTTTCTAAAGTTAAAACCAAAATTTTTGTTTGACACATGTGAGGCAATGTTGTAATTGCAAAAATTTCCCTTAAATAGAGACGATTAATAAATCGATTTATCGATAGTATTCCTTATTCCTATTAAAATAATTCTGAAATTTTTTTCAATTCGGAACACTCTCTCCTTATAAGAAAATTAACAAATAAATCACAACAATGAGAATATCAGCATGAGAAATATCGATATCAATAACTATGGTTTGACAACTGAGAATGGCATGTGTTGACATTTCTGTTCCATAAGTCATCAACGTCAGAACAACTTTTCCAAATTGTGTAAGTTTACTTTGCAAAAAATCTGTTCGCGAAGTTCATAGAGAACTGGCGGCATCATCGGTCCTTATTTCTCTTTAAATGAGGAAAGGAGTTGCTGTTACGGTGAAAAGTGAGCGCTATCGAACAATTCTGACAGAATTTTTGTTTCCAAAAATTAATCAGCTTATCAACCACAACATTTGGTTCCCATAAGACGGCACAACTTGCTATACAGCGCGCTTAAGAATCGATTTAATGTAATATCCAAGCCACCATTGACGCCATATGGCAAGATTTATTGCAAAAAGTAGTCAAAAATTGGACTGATCGAATGGACCATGCAACTCAGGCAAAAATAAATGTCATTCCAACAATATTTCTGCTCTGTATTATAATTTTAAGTTCTCAAGCTTTTAAAAAGCACCAGAAGTATGTGTATATAATTAAAAAGAATTACACTGATCTAATCTTTATCGAAAAGTGCTCATCTTTAGTTGGTAATTGGTAATTTTTCGTCCATTCGTTTTTGTATGATTAGTCCATTGTATCTTCTATCGCTGTTGTCGCGTACGTGAAGTGAAATGAAGTGGTCAAATATTCATATTCATTCGCCAATAAAATGCAAATATTTTTATAAGTAAACGTCGTGAAAAGTGAAAATACATAATATAAATTTATAAAAATGTATGACAAGTAATTTGCTGCGGTGCGGGCACGCTAGCGTCTGTGTGGCTATTGGGACGTCTGATTCCAGAGCTGATAAAGAGAAGTTTCTCTGCTGATATTCAGTCGTAAAGGAGACGAAGCAAAGTGCACAAATACATTTTTGTTTGTCGACGTTTGCAAAAGCAGATGAAAAAAGCAAAACAGTGTAAAAAATTTGTGAAGTGTAAAAGAATCGAAAATTGAGAACACGAATAATAGTAACGAAGTGATCATAAATTTTGAAGGTTGTAGTGGCAGTGGCAGTGAAGCCTGGGTAAAAGTGCATATCATGTAAGAAATTATGCACATCTTTGCCAATTTTTAGAATATTATCCTTTGAATAATACTCCAACATCCTAATACGTATACGCACTTGGGGGGAAAAGGAGGACGAGTGAAAATGGGTGTTAACTACTGCGGCGCTCTTCGATTTTCTCTATTCCTTATTGTACGTGAAACAGTTTGGGGCTGCAAAGGATGATCCGAATAAAAGTTGTTGAAATGCAAAATGAAATTGCTCAAAACCTTTGAGTGATGTGATGTAGTATAATTCCTACGCGCTTTCTGCATGAAGCAGATATATACGTACTTATGTTAAAATTCTATAAACTATATTAATAAATATTAATCTGTATAAATGTGCTGAAATTTGAGGAGTGATTTGTGAAACATTGTGAAAATCGAATGAATAATGGTAACGGTGTACGTATTATAATATAAACTGAAAAAATAAAAGGGGGAAAAATAAATTCTCTGATTGATATTCAAGCAGTTTCTTGCCTTGTTTTCTGATTGCATCTGGAGTTGGTAGACATTGAGTTTTATTTAGTGTTCTTCATATATATATGTATATCCTGCGCGACGTCACAGTCAGCGTTGACGAGTTTTATTGACTTCATCCTTTTGATGCAGCTGCTGCGCAGCAGTGTGCTCCACTTACGTGCATACACAAAGTTTTCATACTTTATATACATAATACTACTTTCGGAGGTTTTGTTCACGTGTGTATGTAGAACGATTCCCAACAGCAACAATTGTCAAAACTTGCATACCTCCAGTGCAAGTAGAAAATTAAAATTGTGTTGAATTAGTGTTAGTGAAAAACAAAATGCCACCTGCCGCAATGATTGGGGTCGCTGAGTTTGTGGAGGAGACTCGCGATGATTATAATTCTCCAACAACATCGACGTTTGCCTCCAGAATGCCAGATTGCCGTCAAACTATTGCTATATTAGAAGAGGTAAGTGGTAATGTTTAGTATAAAAGAACTCGAGCGTGTTACTTATTGCTTCAAATCAAATTTTGTGCGTAATATTATATGTATGCAGATACCTACAACGGCATTCTATCGCATAGGTAGGAAGTTTCATTATAGTTTAAGGAGTCTTATCTATAGCCCACAATTGCAAACATATTTTTTCGAGTTCGCATTTAAAAGAGTTTTATGAGAAAGGTGAAATCTATTTTTGGTCTGTCACAATGGGTCCGTTTCGTTCGTTGCGGCAACGCGTTGACTGACGTGGGTCTTACACACTCGGTACGCCACAACATAACATAATCTATTTTGCTGTCAGCCAATTTCATTGCCGTGACGGATCCATTGTTACGGGCCTGTCAGACTCCGATTAGTGCGCTGTATAATCCCTACTTAGTAAACCACTTTCCCTGAAAAATGTTAGTCAGAGATAATGTTGTCGTGGCATAAAGAGCTAAATTCGTGACCATCACTGTATTCCTACCAACAAATGATATGAGTTAGATTGACTCTTTGTATTACGTTTAACAAAATAATTATGTTTGAGTTAAAAAAGATTTTTAAAATATATACATACAAATGCAGTATGTATGTGTATTGAAACAAATATTAGAAAATGGTGCGGCACTAACCAACATTGGGCATTTCTAAAATTTAAATGTTTTTGTATGGTACATTATGATCGTACCTGGTTAATGAATTATTATTAATACGAACTGAATATTTTGTTCAAAAAAATAAGTGAAGTGGTTTATATTACGGCATAATACGACACACGTCTGTTTATTTATATATGCATTTCTCATAGGCAAAAAATGTGTGCGCATAGACATCAGACTCTTCTAAATATAGCCAGTGTTTGCCTCTTGCATTGTGGTCACAAAAAAGCATGTGAGACTTTGCTGTATGCCGCGTGCCGCGTGTCTCATGCCACTTACAGCGAGTTGGGCATTCATAGCTGTATACAGTTGATATTTAACGTCATTGGAACGATTATATATGTTTATATATTTGTTATCTTTTTTGTTTCAATAGAATCATTCAATATACATTCATATATATGTAAATAAAAACATATGAACGTACCAATTCACTATGGGAAATTAAGTCTACATTGGAAGGTAAAATCAAGAAGTCTGGAAGTCCCTTGAATTATATTCTGTTCCATGTTTAAACTAAGGTATTCTTCCAATAAAAAGTTCAATGGAAAATAGTTTTACCGAACTAAATTCTAAAGGCGCCCTGTGTATATATTTTACTTAATATGCTTCCATTTAGATTATATTTACGAAAGCTGATTTGAATAATTAGAGTGTTGTTATTGGTTTTTAAGGTGACAATTGTCATTTGACAGCTGGTTTTTAATCACTACCTTTTGCCATTTCCACACATATCAGAATTATATACATACATACATTAAAAGAACGTTTGGACGCAATTATGCAATATTGTTTTACTTGGTTTCCACCTCTATGGAAATATGAATACTGTAACATGTATGGAATTTGCTTTTTGTTTACTTCCATTGTTAACCTTGGCTTTTCCAGTGGCCCAGTGTCAGCAGAAAAACATGCAGGTATAAAATTCTTGCTACCCCAATTGCATCCAATCTTTCATGAACATTTTCAGAATCTAAAAGTTAATGCTACTGTCAATGAATTACTTTTAAAAATTTTAATTGATTTCAAGCGAGTTTCTCTAATAAATTTGTGTTTTCAATTGAGTTTATATTTTATTACTTTAGATTATGTTTATTTTGGTTATTCATTTGAATTCAAAAATAGTCAAAGTCATTTAAAGCAGTAAAAATAATTTTGCGCAAGATTATGAGACAAAAAACGAAAAACCATATATTGCAACAGAAAATAGTTTTTAATTTACTCAAATGCAAATCTAACTTATATTGGAGCAAAAAATATTGTTACCCTAACTACTATTAATTCACACGCCTACGTCTTCTCATACACACTCCGTTACAAAAATATTGCATATAACGCAAAGTTTCAAACTTTGTACAACATTTTTAAGTATTTCATCAAAACTGTCACCTTCTTGTACCTAATTTGAAAATAGGCTATTTATTCCCTTTTTAACTTAATCGTATCGCTTGTAACAATACGTAAGTTATTATTTAAATACATATTTGTTAATGTGTGGAATTACCAGCCATTCAGCAGCTCCAGTACTACATTTTCAAAACTATTAAGGGGTTATATACCCTGTGTTGGACTAAAAAATCGACAAATTTTTTATGGCATATTCTAAAAGTACATCATCTTAAAAATATAAATTCAAAAAATCATAAAGATCGGAGCACTAGAACAAAAGTTACAGATCGTGGAAGCGCGCGACCTTTCTTGGAACGAGAAGTGCACGCAAAACTTTAGACGCGATTATCTCGAAGTCGTGTTTTTTGAAAATTACCATCGCGGTGATCATTATTTATCAAAAACTATTTGACCGATTTGCATAAACTTTTTTTTTAATTATTCGAAGTTACAACCTCGTTAATCTGAGCGGTTCACTTTTTATAAATATTGGGTGTTTTTTTTAGAGGTTAGGTTTTCAAGATGAAATAAAACGTATATAATTTAATGTTATGGCCAAGAATTTAGCTTTATTATAAAGATAAGGGTTTGCCATTATGTTTTAAAAATGATTTCGGGCAAGTGGCCGCCGCGGATGGCTCGAATAAATTCCAGCCGAGAGGCCCAATTTTCGACCACTTTTTGCAGCAATTGGGGCCGTATGTCAGCAATAACGTGCCGAATATTCTCTTCCAAGACGTCAATCGTCTCGGGCTTATCTGCGTAGACAAGCGACTTCACATAGCCCCACAAGAAATAGTCCAGCGGTGTTTTAAATCACGATCTTGTAGGCCACGCCACAGGTCCACGGCGCGAGATAATGCGCTCACCAAAAGTTTCCTTCAATAAATCGATTGTTGCGTTGGCTGTATGGCATGTAGCGCCGTCTTGTTGGAACCAAAGGTCGTCCACATCAACATCGTCCAATTCAGGCACGAAAAAGTCATTAATCATGGCTCTATACCGCTCTCCATTGACTGTAACATTATGGCCGGCTTCATTTTTAAAGAAATATGGACCAATGATTCCCTCTGCCCATAGAGCACAACAAACAGAGACTTTTTGAGGATGTAACGGCGTCTCAGCAATGGCTTGTGGATTATGTTCACTCCAAATGCGACAATTTTGCTTATTGACATACCCATTCAACCAAAAGTGAGCTTCATCGCTCGATGCGTCGTGCGAACCGAACCATTATTTTCGTAATAAATTTGCACGATTTGCAAACGTTGTTCAGGTGTAAGTCTATTCATTATGAAATGGCAAACCAAACTGAGCATAAATCAAGTGACAGCTGTCAAAAAGACCATCTACGAAAAAAGTAGTGCCAACTTGAAAACCTAACCTCTAAAAAACCACCCTTTATTTGCATAATTTATTGGAATTAATTTTTTTTTAATTTTTTTTGGGTAAATAAACTGTTCAGATTCACTAAAAAACATTTTTCTACAATAATCATTTAATTTTTTTGATTTCAGTTGAGCTGCTCATGCGCTACCGTGATCACCGGCTCTTCTAAAAAACGGCGTTTCGGGGGAGGGGCGATATCAACAATAAATAATAACATTTTTTAAAATAAAAACACCAAAATGTATTCTTCGAGAGTTACCCTTCAGTATTATATACAATATACATATATGCCTCATTTGAATAAAAGTTGTAAAACATATTGAAAAAAATATGACAATCGTCCATTTTTTCGGGCTCACAAGGTATATAACCCCTTAAAGCATTTCATGGAGACCCCTTGATTGCAATAATTTTGATCTATAGACATCCAAAAAATGTATTAAATTTAGCTTTTTACTAAGTTTCATGACTTCGACCTCGGTTAGATAAAAATTGTTAAATTTTTTTGTACTGTGTAACATTTTTATAAATTTGCGCTCAATTAATAGGAATCTAAAAAATATACGAACAATTTTCATTTTTAAATTAAATTCCACGTACTTTTGTCTGAAACCAGCTGTGTATGTGTATGTGTTTCCTGTTGTGCGTCTTTGTTATCCGTACTACATTTTCTGCCAATTGCAGTAATAACGAATCGGTGCTAAAAATAGATACCTATGCGCATATGTAAACTCTTACATAAGCCTATGTTCATGTTAGGGTGATCAATAGTTCGATTTTGTTTATACCCGAGTTTTGCTTATTTGAAAAGTTAATTTTAGGAAAAGCTTTTTCTCATTATTAAAAAACAGCTGAACCTTATTATTTGTATAAATCATTGCTCTTGAAAAGTGAACTGTACGACGTGGTTTGTGGGACGGAGTCATAATCATCATCATCAACTTCGTGCAAAAAGTGCGTAAATATTATCTGAAATATCTTTAGTCTCAACAGAACGGCACCAAATGCCAAACTGTATTCGAAGTCATTGTTTCAAGGCGCATTCATTAAAAGCTGTGGCACTAGACCAACAACACTGTTCTGTACGTTTAACTGTCAAAAGTATTAAGAAACTAGAAAACAGCTAATGCAAACGCCTTGCTTCATTCTGAGCTGGCAGTCACATGGACACGGCGAAAGAAAAAAAAAACTACTCAGCTGATTTACAAACACCACCTTTAATAGATTCGCCTTGCATCGTTTTAATAAAGAAAAAATTACCAACTATATAGCAGGCTTCGAAATCAATACAGGGCGCACAATTCATTAATTCATGAAATACGTCCTTTTCCCAGGATAAAATTACAAAATAATAATTAAAATCAAATTACCTGTTCAGCAAATGTTAAAATAAGAAAAGAAAAGTTTTGATTGTGAGGAACTTCAAGGTGATGTGGATAGTTGGAGCGAAGATGATGATATTGATCAGCGTGTGGACAAAAATTGTTATTATTACGCCACCAGACGATGTGATGCCATTAGCGATAATGAAGAATTGAACGACAATATCCAAAAAACTCATTTTTCTATAAAAAATAGAATTTTTAGTCCAGTTTGTGTGTCGGGTATTTAAATAACCAACATGAGCCCAGGATCCCAGGAGATTAAGCAAATGACAATCAGTTTTCTTATGCAAATATCGAGTACAGAACGCATACTATATTCTACAAAATTTTATAAACACATATTTTAATTTTAGGAAACCATTGATCGTTAACTATAAGAAGGAGCGCCTAATAATCAGAATTTCGTTTTATTTTTTACAGGACTTAAATAACTTCATCTTCCATGATCAGGAGAGAAAACTAAGCGGATATCACTTATCATTTCCGAGATATAGTTTTTGCACAGATATTTTCTTTTGGGTTTTTAAATATCCATTCGGTAGTATTGTGTTAAATTTAGCCCAGGATAACGCACCGCAGCCGCTCTCAAGTTGCCATGACCTCAAACTCATTTTCTTATATCAACATCATTCTATCTACCACTAGCAGTATATCTCTTAAAACTTACCCCCTTAACCCCTATTGCATATGGTATAATAGAATTCAAAGATTGTGCAGTTCAGAATGCGGCTACGCTATCACTTTTTCTTTTGTTTTCATGAATATCGGTTTTTATGTTAGCTGGATACTTGAATTCTTGAATAAAAATGTATTTTTTTTTATTTTATGCAAAACAAAATGTATTCACAATCCTGATTTATTGAGAGTAAATCACTGGGATGCGATCACCCTACTTCATAAGCAAATGTTTTGCGTTTCACTAGCATTGAAAGAAGCTAAGTTTTATGTGTGTGTATAGGTATGTATGCAAGTTTTTCTCTTGTTTGGCCGCTCATTTTGACCTTGCGTTTCGACAAGTGTCTGAACCATCTAATGGCTTCATATCTCACTAAACACTGGTTAATTATAGAACACCGTCAGTAAATTATCTCATCGTTGACAGGTGGTGGTGGTTGAGAATGAAAACGTAAACATTAACGGAGTCTGTAGTGGTTTGATGTTGTTGATGTGGTCCAAATATTTACAAAATTCGTTGCCGGCCGGTAAACATTTGGAAAAATAAAAAGAAATATTTATCTTATTGGTTTTAACCGGTTTTTAATTGTTTTTTCTTAAATCTATAGATATTTTGTTATAATATGGACATTTGTATGTGAGTACTTTTGTCATTCGGAAATTTTATTTCATTATTTTATTCAAATGCAAATCGGGTTACAATTATCAAATCCGGAAATGATTAATTTATTTAATAGTTGCAACTTTCTAACAAGAAATACACACATTTATACTTAAAAGGTCCGTTTAAAAAAATTTTCAAAATTAAAAAATTGCTAGTAAAGAATATTATATAGTTGTGTTCAAGAACATTCAATCGAAATCAAGAACGTAGCAAAAATTATTTTCCAAAAAGCAGAGAAAGCAAAAAAGTTAAGGAAAGGATAATTTGCCATCCCCTCGGCAGGCAATGGCAAACCTCCGAGTGTATTTCTGCCATGAAAAAGCTCCTCATAAAAATATCTGCCGTTCGGAGTCGGCTTAAACTGTAGGTCCCACCATTTGTGGAACAACATCAAGACGCACACCACAAATAGGAGGAGGAGCTCGGCCAAACACCCAAAAAGAGTGTACGCGCCAATTATATATATATATAATTTGCCATCACTTGCAAAAACCGGTAGAAAAAAACATATCAGATAGGATTGCTTACAAATTTTCGTGTTGTCCAAAAAAAAAATTAACTATAAATTTACTTTATAAATTCTCATTTCTTATTGTTAAATTTTCCATTTCGTCATATCTGACTATACAATGTAAATTTCAATCCGGCGCAATGGCATTGAACTGACAATTCACTCTCTCAATCTTTGAGTGATGGATAGTTTTCTGGCGTAAACGAACTCCTACTTACAAAAATTAAGAATAACTATTACAAATTTTTTTCATGATTGATATTGAACTAAAATTTCTTTAAATTAAAAGAAAATCACCTGGTACAAAACTAGTAACTTTTAATCTGGGTTGGAACTCGAAATTTGTTGCACTAGTGTAGTTTTCCCTGCAAGGAAATACATATGTAAGTAATCAAGTGTAATTTATACATGCTTACAAGTACATATATGTATGGTATGTATAAGTATTTACAAAAGTTGGTTTATCAAAAACAGTAATATCGAAAATACAACAAATCCAATATGAGACATAGAATTGGAATTTTTTAAATATTATTCACTGTCAACGGATAATGTGAAACAACAACGCAGACAGTGGGGAAAAACCGCAATACAAGACAATACAAAACAAATATGTATGTGTGCTTATATTATCCAATGCACATTTTTAGGAGCATGTATGACACTTGAGAAGTGTCATTTTAACTGCTTAACTGTTGATTGGTCACTGACCAACGAATGCTGCAACAAAAAGTAAAGATCAATACCCAACCCAGTCCATATCGCACTCTGAGTGTATTTAACGAATTTTAATAATAAAATAAGAAAAAAAAAAACAATCGCCACACAGGAAATGATTACGAATTTGTGAAATATGTTCAGAGTGCGATATTGACTGGCTTGGGTATTGGACTATACTAGAGATGCAGTGGTTTTTTTCTTAAAAAATTAAAAACTAATTTTACTCCGCAATTTTTGCCTCATACATTTTTTGGATTTTTAAGGGTCCATTTCAAGGTGATGAGGTATTTGCGTATATATGTAGTTTTCAGTATCAAATGGTAATTATATTTATGATTCAAGTGGGTTAAGTTTATTTTTCACTGCCAACATCAGATTTCAATCAGAGCTGTTAAGTTTAGATAACGATTAGTAATCAAAGCGATTAGGTGCGCTATCATCATTATGACTAATTAAAATTTTTTCATAACCTAGGGATTAGTAATCGATTATAATTAGAAATAATAAAAAAATAATCATGATTATTATTATTGTGTTTTATTATTTTTTAACTGAATAGAAATTTACATAAACATGCTTGTGCTCTTTTATATCTTATTTGTATCAAATTCGCTATTTATCAGCAATTATTACTGGAACTGATTTTATATATATAATTGGCATTTACAACCTTTATTGGGTGTTTGGCCGAGCTCCTCCTCTGGCTTTGGTGTGCGTCTTGATATTTTTCCACAAATGGAGGGGCCCACAATTTTACACCGCCTCCGTACGGCAAAAATACTCTCAGCGGTTTGCCAAATCCTGCGATTAACATGAGCAGAAGTTTAGTCTGCCGCTGGGGGGAGCGTCAAGGAAGAGTTTAGACTGCAACAGGTGCTGAGACCTTAGACATCCACATAAATATATTTGGTAACCGCTCATCTCAATAAGTCTGCATATGGCTTCGCACACTATTTATTCAGCCTAACAGGCTTTGATAGCTCTTTGGCTATCGGAGTAATTGAATATCTCACCTTTCGTTTGCCCTCTTTGTAGCAGCTCCACTATAGTCACAGAAAAAATCGGGGTCGAAAGACTTAAGATTTTTAAAAAGTTTTGGTCTTTGTTTTTTATTGCTTTTGCTAGCAGATGAAATCTATTTTTTATGAAAAAGGAAAAAATAATGAACAATGATAAAAATCGATGGACGCTTTTAAGTGTCACTCACTGTAAATATATAATTTATAAAGAAAACTATTTTAGCATTTATTTTTATTTTTTTGTTTAATTTATCAACAGCATCTGGCCAAAACCAGGTTGCCTATTTCAATTATTTATTTATAAAAAAATGTTCTGCAATTAAGCTAAATGCGCAAGTATTCGCTTCTTTTAAATAAATTTGAATATAATTTAAAAAATTGAAATATAATCTAATAAAATTTAAATACAATTTAATAAAATATAAATATTATATAATATTATATAATAAAATTTTAATATTATTTAGTTGAATTAAAATATTGTGTAAAAAAGCTTCTTTTTAGAAGAAGCAATTAAGAAGAATTTTGGTAGAATTATCTTAAATTTGGAATGAAGCGTTAGTGCAATTAAGCCCTTCGTTTGAGTTTGGGTCCTTTCTATCTTTTGAATATACATATGTACTAAATAACTAAATGTCCGCCGTCCGAATACCGTTCTTGTTTTCACCTAATCGTGGTGTAAGTTATACCGGATGCTCCGTATAATTTCTACAATGCCACATCCTTTCTTTGATGTCAATCAATTGCTTCTCCTCGTATCTACTTCCTTGAATAAAATTTGTACTTATCTAACTGTATGTATCTACATACAAACATTCCTATGCAGCGTCAGCAAAGTGATTGGTGGTGTTCTCTGCCTTTTTGATTCGATTAACTTTGCTGTTTTCGTATTTCACTTAATTTATTATTTATGACTTCTCCTGATAAATAATAACATAAGTGGTGATAGCAAAATGCACGAAAAGAATTTATTGTGCATACAAATATATTTATATATGCTCACATGTGATACACACAGTATGCACACACGCTCATAAATACAATGAAACGAGTGAGCCACTTACTTGCCCACGTAAATTAAAAATGAACAAATTCAATTTTTTTCTCTTCTTTCTTTATTCAGTATGCACAAATAAATGGGTTATTAAGTTTAATAACTGAGACGACCTTGTGTCGCTTTCGAATCGGTTGCAGGCCTGCCGGGTCGGCTGTTTGACTGACTCTTGTTTGGTACGATTGTTTATTTGAAATATGAAATGCAAAAGCAAATGAAAATGCAATGGAATGTAATGAAATTTAGCATATCGCATGCAACACTCAATGGCAGCGGATAACAGGAGGGATGACGGGCATGATTAGATGTTATGACATACTATTCCTTATTCGTAGTTTCATTGATTGCGCAAGCCGCTCGTTCATTACGAAATCATTAAAAAATTATGGCTCTGAAAAAAAGTATCATATTTTGAATGTATTGCTTAAAATGCTTATCATCAATATTTGTGTGTTAATTATATTGTCGTAATATACAAATAATCACGATTTGCCGATACGATAAATACCACAGTAAACATCCATGGTAACGAAATCTTTTGTTCTTGTTGTTGTTTTGCTTGGCGTTACAGTTCTCGGTTAGCTGTAAGTCATAAAATCGTGTCATTCCAGCAACGTATGTAGATAATATTATACAAATAGATTTAATTAACCTGTACTTCCTTTGTTGGATGCTTAGTCGAGCTCCTTCTCCAATTTGATGCGCCCGTCTTGATTGTTTTCGAAAAAATCTAGGGACCTACAATTTTATTTCGTTGGGAGTGAATTGCTTTCACAAAATGTTTAAATAAATGTTTGGCGCTGTATCACTATCGGTGAAATAATTGCGACTACGTTTAATATATAGGGTTTTTGTTGTTGTTGTTTTAACAACATATAGGGTTTTTCAGTAAGAGCGCTTCAGCTTTTGAACTTTTTTGAATAAAACACAAACGGTTTGACTTTTTTAACTAATTTTTTTTTTATTATCGAGTTTGAACATATACATTTAAGTATGAAATTCGATTTCTTTTGCATGACCACCGCGTGCACGTTTTACGAAGTCCAATCGTTGAACCCAATTTTCGACCACTCATTGCATAAATCGGCCGAAATTCCAGCAATTTCGCGTTCAATATTGGCTCTGAGCTCACAAATCGTCGCCGGCTTGTTACTGTAGACCAATGACTTCACATAACCCCAAAACGGGACGGCTTGTTAAATGGAACGTAAAATGGCCGTAATGCTCTTAAAGTAGCAGCAACAGAACGATTATTTTCATAAAAAATTTGCACGATTTGCAATCGTTGCTCAAGTGTGTAGCGTTCCATGATGAAATGTATACTAATGAAGTTTACAAATGACAAGCGAAAAATAAAAAATATTGCGTCGTTCGCCCTCCCTATCGGAAAAAAGTTGAAGCGCACCTATTGAATAACCCTATATTAACCCTCGAGAGGTGAGTCTCGATCATCACATGATTTCAATTTACGCGGACGAGATCCAAGACAAAACAGACAGACAGCTACTGGATCGGACAGTATACAGACAGACCATAAACGACACTCATCGGGAGACCATTACCGCCTTCCCAAGCTCCCGACCCCCGAATGCCGTTATCGGAGTCCAACCACCACCAATCGCAGACGAAGAGCTCCAACTTCCTCGAGAGTTTCGCATAACCTTCGAACAATTTCGTTCTGGATACTGTAGCCGGTTAAACTCCTACTTATCCAGAATCAACCACGTCATACTAAACATACCTATATCAGGCATGTGAAGGTACCCCGCACGACACTAACCACTTTTTCACATGCCCCATCAAACCCATTCATCTAACACCCCTCTCCCTCTGGACCCAACCTGTCGAAACAGCTAGTTTCCTTGGCCTACCATTAGATGAACTAGACGAAGACAACCGGTGATTACACTACACTGACAGGGCAAAGTTACTGCTACAACAACAACAACGACCAAGGGCTGCCGCCCCAGTAAACTAGCCCTTTCTAGTGTACCTTATTACCGAAATTATCATTACTATCTGATCTCTAGACACTGTCTTACAGAACTTATTGACAAGTTTGGAGAATTTTTTTGCTCCTATTGACTTCTAATATAGTTTTTAATTTTTTTGTTTTAGCTGCAGTCTTGTGTATTTTATATCCATATAAAAATGCTCGACATTTTTTTATAAAGAAGAAAAATACCACCACGTCAGCAAAAAAAAATCAACTGGAATTTTTAGCCACTTGAAAATTCTACTTTATTATGCCAAAATTCAAAGGGCTATGAAACTACGCACTTGACATTTTTCTAAAAATTCCGATTAAAAAGTGTGAAATTTTGATGAAAACTCCCTTATTTTTTAATTTGCACATATTTTGAGAAATGGATTTATATGGTGTTTGAAGATGTATTATATTTTCATAATAAAAATTATTAAAATTAAAAAAAGAAACAAATAATTTGTCAAAACTTGCCTATAAACTAAGTACTACAGTTATTTAACACGCTGCTTATATGTAGATATCCCACACAAATAAATGTTAAACATTCGATATGTTTCTGAAGTTGTGTTTATAATTATGCCTATAATTCTTAATGAATCACCATGAAGTCAATAAATTTACTTATCTACATATATAACATTTTTAAGCTTACACATCTAAATCAAAATTTATCATTATATTTTGGTTATTTTTTCAGCGTCTCGAATTCGATCGAGAAGGTCTCACAAAATTAAAGAAAGCCGTGAAAGCGATACACAATTCCGGAAACAGTAAGTATTCATATTTTTATTGCCCTTAAGACACTATGGAATTTTGTCACACTGAAATTTGTTGAATTTAATTCAGCACATGTGGACAACGAAATGTTTCTGGTACGCGCATTGGAACGTCTTGGCGGCAAAGTGATTGACCAAGATGAGCCGGATATCGGTGCTGCTTTTCTCAAGTTTTCCGTCGTTACAAAAGAGCTCAGCGCTTTAATGAAAACGCTTGTAAGTTATAGTATTGGCAGAATGGCGAAATATTTTTGCGCTTAATCATTTTGTTTTCCCTTCTCGTCATTTTCGCTTATGTTGGGGTTTTTTTTTTGCGCAGATGCAAAATATAAACAACATCATAATGTTTCCGGTGGATTCTATGTTGAAGAGCGAATTGCGTGGTGTGAAGGGGGACATGAAACGACCTTTCGACAAGGCTGCCAAAGATTACGAAGCGAAATTTATAAAGATCGAAAAGGAGAAGAAGGCGCAGGCCAAAGAGGCAGGTATGGTGCGCACTGAAATCGATGCAGCTGTCGTAGCCGATGAAATGGAGAAAGAACGTCGGCTTTACCAGCTGCAGACGTGTGAGGTAAGCATGTGCGGGTGTGCGGGCGTTTGTTTGTGCATTTACTTATTTCTCTTACACATTTTCAATTGTTTTTATATTTATTTTATTTTGTTTTTGGTGCTTCCTTTTCATTACATTGCATCGCATCGCATCGCTATTGTATCGACCACCTTGCAGTATTTGTTGAAATATAAGGAAATTAAAACAAAAACTGGTATTGAGCTGCTGCAGCATTTCATCGAGTATTATCACGCGCTAAATAAGTAAGTCAATTGTAATTTGTATACTGCCAAATATGCAATATGTATGTATGTATATAGTATGTCGAGTGAGCAGCGCGCATGCGCTTGTGCTTAGCATAGTAATTTCTTCTAATTGTTTATACAATTGATTACAATTACTTTTTTTCTTCTTATTTTTGTCTATTGTTTAATAAAATCACGTTCTTCCGCAGTTACTTCAAGGATGGCCTACAAACGATCGAACACTTTGGCACGTACATTAGTGATTTAAGCGAGAAATTGCAGTTGATTAAGCAGAAGCAAGATGAGGATCGTCGCAGTTTACTCGATTTGCGAACACTATTGCGTAGTACGCCCGATTTTGAGCGAGCGGATAATATGCCGCCAGAGAAGGGTGCTGCAAACGCTGGTGGCTACTCGCTGCATCAACTGCAAGGCGATAAACATCATGGTGTGACACGTTCGGGTCATCTATTGAAAAAGAGCGAAGGCAAAGTGCGTCGCGTCTGGCAAAAAAGGCGTTGTCGTGTAACAGCTGACGGTTTTCTAGACATCTGCCATGCGGATGAATCGAAGCCGCCGACACGCGTCAATCTGTTGACATGCCAAATCAAGCCAGTACCAGATGACAAGCGCGGCTTTGATTTAATCAGTTGTAAGTTAATGTAGTATTAGTGGTAGCGTTACTATTATTCTTTTTAATGATATGTAGTAGCTTGGGCAGTACGCTATATACTGTCTGTTTGTACGGCAGCGCTAAGGCCTACTACAAATCCTGGATTTTATCTGTCAAGCAAAATTTTAACAAATAATTAATAATATTTTCGAGTAACAGAAATTTAGTTCAAAGATTTAGATGTAAAAAAAAGAGATAGATTTCTATTTTTTTTTAATAAGAATTTAGTTAAATTGTTTTAATTGTCTTCAAATATTTATACTTCGTATTTTTATTTCTGAGCTCAAGTTCGGTTTAACAATAAAACTTCCAATTTTAATAATTTCTAATACACTCCCCGAAAATACAAATAGTTTTTTAATTAAATTTTTTTTTGTTTTATAGAAATATAGTTCATTTTACACCCATAGACCATGTAGACTTTTTGTACAAGATTTATACAAATTGTCGATATATATGACGATATATAAAGCATGGATTTTGTACACCACTTCACGCTCATTCACTAATATTTTTTAAATTTTGGAATTCCTGTAATAAATTTGGGGATTCTCTATTATGAAAATTATTATTATTTATTTGGGATTGTGGCTTAAAAGCGGAAACTAAAGTTGCGGCTAGCTTAAGGCAATCATCGAATTACCAATAGACGATAAAAGATCGGTTTTAAAATTAATCGATAACGAAATTATAAATCGTAATGTAATCGATAGGAATCGGTATGAAATAAAATGATGAATCGATAAAAAATACTATTTGATTAAAAAAATATTTTGTATAGTAAGGTTTAATACAATTGCAATATCTTGGCACAATAACGTTCAGGATATTATGGTAGGTTAAACTTCCGCTTATCCGGAATAGACGCCCACATACTCAACATATGTCCGCATATGAAGGTACCTCGCACGATAGTAACCACCTATTTACATGCTCCCTTAAACCCATTCTCCTAATACCCCTCTCCCGTTGGAACTAGATGGCCGGTGACTCGACCATAACAACAACTATTATATATATATATATAAATGACGCGTATAACTACAACTACAATTGCAATATGTTTATTCTAAAAAATCTCCCGTACAACGCTCCTTATTGCTTTATCTAAAAAAAATTTGCTAAGATTTTTCTTTTATTTCTTGTCAGATAATCGTCCATACCATTTTCAAGCCGAAGACGAGGTAGACCAGAAAGCTTGGATGGCAGTGCTGGTAAACTGCAAGGAAAAAGCTTTAGCTAAAGCATTCCAACATGCGAACCCGCAAATGAGTCCGAGTTTAGTGGAGCTTCAAAAGACTGTTATACGGTACACTTTGTTTTCCCCCTGCTATTATTATTATTCCTCATCATTTAACATTTTTTGCAGATACGTCCAAATGCTACCGGGAAATGATCAATGTTGTGATTGTGGCTCTCGCAATGATGTTACCTGGATCAGTCTTAATTTCGGCATACTTGTCTGCATACAATGCTCGGGTGTGCATCGTGATTTGGGCGTACATCATTCGCGCATACAAAGTCTCACTCTAGACAATTTGACCACCGCGAATCTGTTGATTGCACGCGCCATGGGCAATAGTACACTAAATGAAATTATGGAGGCAACATTGGGCAAGGGTAAACTCATGCCAGATAGTACAATGTGAGTATGAACTATCAAGCTACTTAATCTGTTATTGTTTATATTGCTTCTTGATTTTTGTTTTTGCAGGGAAGAGCGATATGATTTCATACGTGCAAAATACGTTGCAAAACGTTATGTGATGCGCACCTGTGCAGACGATAATGAATTACGTTGTGATCTCGAACAGGCTATTGTTAATGCAGATATGAGCCAATTGCTGCAAGTGTGGGCCGAGGGTGCTGATCTCACTTGTTGTCTACCATCTTCGGATGCGGGCGAGACGGCATTGCACTTGGCCGTGCTGCGTGAAATGATGGGCTCTACATTGCACGTTGTTGATTTCCTTATTCAGAACATGCCACCAAAGGGTCTCAATAAGGCCACTAATCCGCCGAGTATTATTGATGCAATCGGTAAAAATACTGCATTACATCTATGTGCATTGCACGACCGTCGTGAATGCATGAAATTGTTATTGCGTTCTGGTGCCGATTATGAATTGCGAAATTCACAAAACAAAACACCACTGGATATTGCCAAAGAGATGGGCCATAATGCCTGCAAAGAGCTGGTTAGTGATAATAAACATTAATGAATATTACACAAAGCTCAGTTTTCGCGATTTTATTAATGCTTTTTGTATTATTCTCTATTCTTTGTATTGTAGATTGAATGTGCCATGCGACGTGAAAAGAGCGCTTTCGATCACATTAACACTGATTGGAATTTGCCAAATGAAGATGGATCCACCGACTTCTCCGATGATGACACGGTGATCGATGAGCGGGTATAAATAAATAATATTTAATATTAAAATGAACAAAACAAATTTTATTTTTCCTCTTTCTTCAATTGCAGAAGTCGCGTTCACGTCCACCTAGTTTTGCTGGCGGTGACTCGCCGGTACTGCGTTCTCGTTCCTCAACATGTGATTCTATACAAAGCAGTTCTAGTCCGATTGCCAATTGCCCAAGTAGGCAGTTCACATTACCGTCCAGTGTTGCCGCCTATCCACAATCGGCGGGCACTTCACCTAAGCAACATGTCTCAATGGGTCAGTATTTAAGTGGTGGTGCTGTAGATAGCGTTGGCCGTGGTGGCAATAACGCTGGCGGTGGTGGCTCCAGTCCAAGTTCGGCTTCAAGTCAAAGTGGACGAGCCTCAAGAAGTATTGTCAACAGTGAGTTGGCACATATACCTGGTGCGCGTAAGTCAACATCCACAGGCAAGCGACAAACATTTATTCTTTGAGTTGTAGTTATACAACATATTTTTAAATTGCTTTCTTTTTTGTTTCTTTTATATATAGCAAATATGAATTCACTAAAAAAGCGCACTGCACCAGCTCCTCCGCCCGGGGTGGTCTCGACTGTAAACACAACAACGACCAATTCCATGTATGGTACATTGCCTCATCCACCGCGTCATTCACAAAACTTCGACACCAACGATTTACGAAATTTGAATCACAAAAATCAGTCAATGGATGTGGTGTATGGTACTTTGCCACATTTACGTTCAATGGATGGTAGTCCGCGAATTAGCGGTAGTCATGGTACCGTGCATAATTTTTACGAACGTTATGACAAGACGCAAGTGGTATCACAAGATCCGAGTGGTGGTGGTGGTGCTGGCAATATACTACCAGTCATGACTACTTTCGGCCATAAACGTTCACCCAGCGGTGAGTCTGTAAATCGTAATTTCCACTTGGCCGGAGCAAAATTGGTATTACCGCCAGCAGGTGAAATTCCCACTTTGAAGCATGTAGACAAATCAGCTCTGACACGACCGAAAATTCCACCCCCAGGACCACCACAAGGTATGTGTGCTTGTATGCAAAATTAAGAAATAGATATGACATTATCCTTTCAACCAGAACGTGAAATTTCCAATGGACAATCTAATGAAAGTATTTGTTCGATGGATGACGTGGGACCTGTAGCGCCACCCAGAAAGGTAAGGGAACATTTTTCAATACACATTCATGAGTTTTAAAATGCCTAAAGTAACTGTACGGATAATGCTTGTAAAAATGTAAAATTAAAATAGTATAAAACACTATTCATAATTTATATATGGATTCGGAGCAATGCCTCTGGTTCGATAGTCATTGACTTTGGGTAATTTAGGTTTGTTTGCATAGTAGGCACGACTATTGAGGAATAGAAATAGAAGATTTTTTGACTATTTTGTTGTAACTCATGGATCTGAAGAGTTGACAGTGCGTGTTAAATATGGTGGTGTTATTATAGCATTTGTACCATATTAGATTCCATCAACATCTATGGAGGTGCTGCCAATAATATCTAATCTCCATAATCCTTATTTGAATATAAATGCCGGGTGTCCCCATAGCGTGATACTGACTATCATGCCGCTAAATACGTCACCCTGTACCCGGTCAGTTGAAATTGTAACTTGTCTATATGATATATGTATCATCTAAAGGTTCATACATAACATCTAAATTGAATATTTTTTTCCATTACCCTTGTAATAAACATAAACTTAATTAAATTTTGTAATCAATTTACAGCGCAAAATAACAAATTTAGTGAGATTATCCCAACCAAGTGAAGAGACGGTAAAGAGTGCACAAATTGTTTTTAATCATATCTGTTGTTTTGTTCCGTTTACATTTTTTGTTTAATAATTTCATATATATTTTTGGTAAAGTTCGTCTTCTCGAAAGCGCCTCCAATGCCATCTATTGCACTATACGGCTAAATCAACTTTTTTCTGGGTATTGGACAAACCATTTTTTTGTTTAAAAGATTGAGTGATAAACTTAATTCCTCCAATTTTCGAAGTTAACCTCCGAAGTCGAGATATGGGCCTTCAAAATAGAGGCTTTAGTACAAAATTATTTAAAATCAATGTGTGCAAATAACTGAAAAATCAAAAATATCATATCACATTTTTTGCACAAAATTTTATTACAGGTACTATTAGCAGTCAAAGATAAGATCTTCGAAAAATTAAAATCCTTATTTAAAATTGAATATAATTATTATTTTATATATGATTCAATCTTAAAAAAAAAAATTGTTCACCCATTTGTCCCATACCCAGCAGAGTGCTGTACAGTGTTTAAGTATATATTAACCAGAAGATCACCCGTGATCCGCTCTAGCTTGCCTACGCTAATAAGATCAAGCTGCAGATTCGACAAAAATAATTAATTTACATATAAACTCATCCCCTTATCAGGATTTGCTTTCTTTCTATTTTATACTGTTTTATACAAAATGCATCTAAGTCTCGCTGTTAAAAGTACTAAATACATATGTTGTTCGAAATTAAAACTCACATTTACAGTAAAATTTCTCAGGAATATAGAAACTAATTAAATATTCCGATTTTCCCCGCAGCTTATCAATCAATCTATGAATTATAGTGATTACGAACCATGGCATACCGAGCTGGATTCCTCTGGAGTAGGCGGTGGCGGAGGTGATGGTCGCGGTCGTGGTGGCAGTGGCAGTAGCGGTGGTGGCTTGGATAACTCAGCTGACTCAAATCTATCGTCAAGTGACAATGACCGCATCAGTTCTTCACCAGACAATCAATTGAAGAGTGGCACCAGCAGCAGTGTTGGTGTAAAATACAACTATGTACGTACACAAGTCTCCCAAATTTAAATTGTTGATTCGGTAACAAATCTGAACAAAATAAATTTTTTTTTATTTACGAGTAATGTACTTAATTAAATGAAATAAGTGTAATTTTTATCAGATAAAACCATTATTCAATTAGTGTAGAGATTTTTAAGTATTCTATAGACGATGGAGTACTTCAGAAAATATTTGAAAAACAAACTGAAGTACATTTTGATATTTTTTTAACTCATATTTTTCTTGATTTACTAGATGTATTTGATTTATTGTTATTGTTACACACCCCTAATCACTTATGTGTATGTCTGAAAAGTAGAGACAATCCATTGCTTTACATTGGGATGGAATTTTGGCGTCCCACCTCCAGCTCGAGCGATTTAAACGAAATATTCAAATTTAAAATCATCTATTGGGCGTAGTCCTCTATGTTACCGATTTTTTTTAGTCGAAAACAAACGAATTTTTTATTAACTTTTATTTTTAATCTCGTTCCTCCGCTGATCAGAATGGACATCGTCGTTGTCGCGCCTTGTACGACTGTGCTGCCGATAATGACGATGAGCTGGAATTCAAGGAAGGTGAAATATTAATCGTGCTTAATGAGCGCACCGATGATGAGAATTGGATGGAAGGTGTAATTGAGGGTGATCTCACAAGACATGGCATGTTTCCTGTTAGCTTTGTACATATGCTACCTGATTAAACGATTCCAAACTATGCACCGCAAAGTGGCGGTGGATTTAACATCGTAAAGGAATGCTGCGCATTATCCCAACGACTTACTCAGTGTAAAAGTGAAGACAAAGGAACAGGAAATTGCGGTAAACCTTAATAATAATTGACGCACAGACCAAAACATATTATAATCTTATAAATGTAAAATGATCAGTAAAAAACAAAAATCTGTTTGTTACTTGATAAATGAAAACGCTACTACCACTTGCTTTATACGCTATTGTCCTGGTGATATGCGAAAAATAATTAAACATATACATACTCATAGGTTTACTCTCACTAGAATGATCGATTGCATTCAGTTCAGATAGCTTTCAGTCAGACTAAATAGTATTATAACTTCCGATAGGAGAGCAGGTGTTTCTTAATAACAAATTTATTTATACGACTATTTAATTATTTGTGTATGATTAAATATTGCTTATTATAATGATATTAAGGTACAAAAGGTATTAATTTACCACTGCAAAGCATGTAAATGCTGAATAAATAAATATTTGTGTAGTTAAGTGCATATAAATATGATGACATCAAATGTGCTCCTGTATTTTATTTTTTTATATTTTGTCCTTCAATTTAACATTTGTTTTTGTATGAAATAGCTTCCAAATCATTGCTACTTGTATGCATATACTATGGTCCACATAAATAATTTTGAAAAGTCAAAGAGCACAACATTTGCGTGTTATCCTTTTTATGCCCGAAACCACAGATATGTATCTATGTCAAATTTCCACTAATTTTAGTTCAAGTTCTGAATTAAAATTTAATGAAAAAATCGTAAAACACGAACATCAAAAAAGAAATGGATTTCGATTCTTAAATAAATTATAAGCTTAAAACATATCGAAATACTCTATATGCTATTTAATTTTTTTGCAACTTATAGGAGTTTGTAAATAAATAGCAATCATAAGTTGGTGTACGCTATAAAGTTAAGGGGGAAATAGGCTAAGACTGGTGTTGTTAGTGATTTGCATAATTTTATTTGGCAAGAAAGATATGTAGAAAACATTTTTTTAATTAATTTAAATAAGATTTGTAAGGTTTTGAAATATTTCGGCAGTTTATATTTGAAGTCAAAAGGATGTCAAATTTGGTATAAGAATATTTCTATAAGAATTCAACTTCTGATAAAAATTGAATTTTGAATTTCTATAGATGTTTAAAAAATTAAATCATTTCTTGCCATTTTATAAAACTTGAAGAAGAAAAAAAAGAAATATACCATCAATGATACTCGTATTCCCCGTATTAGGTTCGTATAGAGCGTAAATGTGTAAAGATATAGGGTCCGTCATATAACTTTACGGAATTAAAAATGCTATAAAAAAGAAACTACTCAATATTTTTCCAAATTGTTTTTTTTTATTTTGAAGTACAATCCTTTCGGTTAATGATGGAACACAACTTCATTCATATGGCTGCCTCGGCTACCATACCAAGGTCTTTACGCAAAATTCGTCTCAATGATGTCTCCGAAATGCCCAATTGTTGAGAACGACGGTGAACTGATGTTCCTGGTGATTCACGAACACTCTCGGCCACAGAAGCAATATTTTCGGGTGTACGCACGGTTTTTGGTCGGTCACGCGTTGGTTTGTCAATAAGCAACCCAGTTTCTCTTACTTTTTTCGCAAAGTAACGCACATACGCTTCATTCGGTGCTTTTCTTCTTCCCATTGCCGTACGTAATTTTCGTACACATTCTGCAACATTACCATGATTTTCAAAGTAATGTCGCAATATTTCCCAGCGTTCTTTGAGCGGCAGAATAAAACTAATTTTCTGTCAAATCAGATGACAGCTAAGTGTTACCATTCTTCAAATAATACCTAGTTCAAATCCGTAACGATAGATGGCGGGCCCTGTATAAACTATCAATATTCAGGATCATTTTGAGCTAGAGTGTACACAAATTCAACTAGAATCGTTTTTAGCTTTAAAGCGAATTGGAATTTTTATGTGAAACCTTCATTTACTTCAATAGTGTCTTAACTCAAAAAACCAAAAAAAACCAGAAAAACGGATTCAAAGTTTTCAGTTTACTATGCCTCACTAAGGAAAAGTAAAGACATATTTTCACATAATGAGATGCTGTTATTAGATATCGCCATGAATTTTTTGCACAGCATATAGTAAAGAAGGACCATGTGGCCATCTCCGCATACTTACTAAAAAACATTGTTTTTTAATTATGACACTGTTGAAGTAAATGAGCGATATGTGACAAGTTTTACTTACAATTTTTGGAGCACAAAAAAAATGTTAGTTGTCTAAAACTGTTTTCCCAATTAAACAAAAGTGAACATACTTTGCCATTTGTTATTAATTTTTTTAGTATACCGTAGTTTTTTTTATAAACTATCGTATACATTTAAAATGGTTAGTTCTAATGGTTAGCTAGAGTGTATTTGGCATTTAAGTGATATACTAACTTAGCCACTCATAATATTAGAAAGAATTTAAATTCATCTGACACTTTAGAATTTTTGAATCATACCATAGAACAAAAATATTTTCTAACTAAAATAATGCCTCGATTTCGTTTCCTTCTAACATAAATGTATGCAGTTGATTTTAGAAATTTAGATTCTAGAAGTTATACATGTTCCCCGAGATTTGTTTAAAGTTTCACATTCGAGATATACCCTTACATTTTTATCACTGAACTATCTTTACATAAGTATGTGGATGTTGAAAATTAAAAAAATGTATGATTAAAGTTACTCATGAGCAAAGTTTGCAACTGTTGACATTCATGTTGATTCTTATTGCAGATTGCCGTTGTTTTCCAAAGAGAACTATAAGCTGTCTATATAGTTGCAAATAATTTTGTGCTGCCATAGCAAGAAAAAAGTAGTATCTAAAGTACTTGTGTAATTTAAAATTTGTAGTGCTTTGCATGCACACACATAAGATGCGCTTGTACTTATTACAATGGTCATCAGAATATCTCAAATGTACATCACTATTGTAACCAAGCGTCATATATGTATGTATGTACTATCATCAATATAATTATTGAACAAAACTAACACAAGCATACACAAGTAAATAAATAAAAGGGGCTACATAATTTGTTTATATATACATACATATTTATGTAGTAGCCCATTAAATGAACAAGAGAAACACAAAAACAAAAACAGATTTATATATTCATATATAACAAAGTTATTTCAAACGTTAAAGCATGCAAAATTTAAAGTTTATCTGTAATTGTAAAGTATTAGAAATGCAAAAAATATATAATATAAATATTGTAAGCAAAAAATGGGAACAAAAAAGTTGTAATCAAATCAAAACTGTTGTACCTACAGTTGTGTATTGAGGTGAGAAAAGCGAAGAAGAATGGTGAAAACTATGATTAAATTATTTTTTTAATTTTTTTAACGTATCTACTTCCAAACATGCTTTAAACTAACTTAATGTGCATGAAGTGTGATCAGGTGGTAGCGCACTTTGTTACTTTTTGCATTCGAATTGGAATTGAAAAGTTTTACAGCTGTGAACTTCTAATTCTCAACACAGGGAACGAATTCGAAACTGTTCTATAAAGATATGTACATATAAGTATATAACCTTCCTAGTTAACATATCTCGCGCATGCTTAATGTGAACATATTTTATTATTTGTAACTATGTATGTATATTTAAATATTAATATTTTATATTTTTGCAACTAAATTGTGTAGACTGTTCTTTCTATTGGTTAATGAAGTCCTTTACTTTTATTTATTTATTGTGTCTTTTATGTGTTTTATGTTCTATACATTGCCTTTTTAATATCCCCCTTGCATCCTTTGCAGTTACTTACATATGTATATTAAATGCTCATTTCAGTATTCATCAACTGTAATCATTATTACTATATTATACTTATAACTACTGTAAAGTAATGAAAACTTCAAAGTTACTGTCTGTATACAAAAACGACGATAATTCATTATACAATTATTTAATTTAGACTTTAGTAGATCAAGAACATATTTATGTATGTATGTATATTGCGCAGTAATGACTACACAATTAAAACAACTACACTGTTTATTATGTCACAAACATTTTTGTTTTATAATATCCTAGATACCATTTACGGTTGTTATTGCATTGAGTCCATGTATAAATATATTTATCCCAAAGCCAGACTCAACATGCAGAATTAAGGATTATATTATTATAAAGATTATAAAGATTATATTTCAGTTTTTATTATTTTATTATTTAAATCAAAGAGAAGTGTACAATAAAGAAAATTTTGTTCCATATCCATGAAAAATATTTGAATAGTTGATATTTAACTCAGACATCCAACTCTTTAAACCTCGTTTATGCATTTTCCTTTTCTGTGCTTATTTAATGAAATAGTTATTTACGGTGGTAAATTAAAAAAAAATAAAAAATAAAATAAAATTACCTATGAATATGAAAAAATACAAATGGTTGAATCATCACAATCTGATTAAATATAATGTGTTTTACTGTTTGGAGGGAGGGTAACGAGTTTTTTAATTTTCAAAGAACACATCCGTGAATGTTTCTGCATTCATACGGAAAACAATTATGTGATGCGTGAAAAATGTGCATATTGCGTATTGTGTATAATCTCAACTCCTATTAGTATCAATTAAATGTGCACGCGCACAAAATCAATTTTATAAACGAATGACAGTTTGTAAAAAGCGTAAAACTTGCGAAATGCAGTACGTTAATGTATGTCATAATCCGAAATATGAGTTTTTCAGTTAAGAGTTGTAAAACCCTGCTGGATGTGACGATCCGTCCTAGTTTTGGATTCTTTTGGTTAGTTATGGCCAGAAATGCTCAACAAATCGATTTTGTTTTGTTAACGCTTGAAAATAACTTTTCGAATTAACGAAACAAAATGTAATCGTTCACATTAAAGCGGAATAAATTATTTATTTATTATTACAATATTAAAGGCAAACATACAACCATAGGTTATTTTTACAATGATTGACCTTAAGAATAGTTTGCATTAAAGGATTAACAGTAAAATCAAAATTAAAATTAAAATTACAGCTAGTGGTAAAGAAGTATAAGTTGGAGAATATATTAAAAAAGGAAAGTAAGGTAAAAATAATAGTAGTAGGAGTAGGGATTAATTGGAAGAGATTTAAATAATATAGAACCATTTGAGTGCATTCAGCAATTTTCGGCAAGGTAGCGAAGCAATTTATTTTTGAAACACGAGCTTTCTTTTATACGTTTAATTTTGTACGGTAAGGTATTCCAAAGACGGACAGAGAACACAAAGTATTGACGTTCAGTCACCAAACAACTGTATTTCATCGGGACTAAGTTTAACGAACGGCAGGACTTTGAAAACATAAGTCGATCTTTGAGGTATCTGGGTTCCTGAGTGTTTATGATCTTCTGGAGTAAAACTAAACATTTAAACCTAAGCAAGTCGTAAAAGGATACGGAAGCAATTTTTTTCGCGAAAACAGAAATACGGTCATAACGTTTTTTACAGTAAACGTATCTTGCAATGTTGTTATACAAAACATTTAAGGGGGTCTTCTGGTCTCCAGCGAAAAAAAAAATCGATTTTTTTTTTTTGCATAATTTTGTTGTATGTGTATGCGAGAATACGCCACAGAAAGGATTTTTTGAAAATCGCATTTTTTCACATTTTTCTGGGCACCGAAGTGTACCCTCCTCCGGCCGTTTTATCATAAACTTTATCTTTAAACGCGTTTCCCCGAAAATCGTGTTTTTTAAGCATTTTGGTCACACTTTTCATAGTAGTTATACTCCGATTTCAATGGTTTTGGTCTTAAAAGGTTCGGAAAACTTACCGCTAAGTTTCCCCGTGTACGATTTTTGAAATCTTTTTTCATTCCATTTTTATAACCTTTTAAAGTTCAAAAAATGAGCAAAAAAAAATTTTTTTTGCAAATTGTTGCATAACTTTTGAAAAAAATTTAAAAAAAAAAATCTGTCACGGGAAAACTTAACCAGGGCAACTCTGAAGACAACGCATATCTAATTTTTGCTTTCTGATTACCCAGGTGGAAAAACCGTGACCAAAATGGAGACCTGTTTCGTTTGGAGGTGGACGTCTTCAGCGCCATTTCAAGGTCGCGGGTGTTAATTTTTTTCAAAGTCAAAACCATTTTTTAAAAGCCAAGACATGTACATTTAAAATAAAAAAAAAAATTTTTTTAAATATTCACAGGATTTGTCACAATCAATCCCCAAAAAAACCCTTCATTTCAGGGCCTCGAGACCAGAAGACCCCCTTAACTTACTACGACACACACTATCACAAGGAGTATATAACTCTCAACCATACAGTAACGTTGGTAACAAATACGTTTTAGCTAGTAGCAGTCGAATGTTTACTGGTGTAAAATGTTGAGTTGTCCATAAATTTCGGAGCATACCATAAGCTTTGCCTATGGCAGTAAAGATGTGGTTGCTCCATGTCAAAGTTCTATTAAATGTAACCCTTAAATTTTCAACAATGTCCTCATATTTAATCACAGCGTCATTTAGTTTGACTTCTTAGACTTAAAGGAGAAACATTTATTTTAAATCAAGCCGAAACCACACAAGGTTCCTTTAAGGGGTTACGCCACTCTAGCTACTGTAAAAAAGCAGTTTTTTAAGGATTTTTTTTACATTGAAAGAAAGGTGCTAGGAAAAAACTTTTTAAGTATATTATTAAGCATGTATTTAAGTGTAATTATAAATATTTTTATTGAAAAATATTACAAAATGGCGCCTTAGGAGTGAATCTCTGAACGCGCCCTGCGAAAAAGGCACTTCACGGCAAGCAGTACAACTGACGTAAATGTCCACCTAAACCAAATTAAAAAAATTCTTCTCAATCGACGTGAGTATAGCTGTAGAAATACGTACGGGATTTTAGAAATATTGAAATTTGTGTATTTTGCAGATGTTTGAAGTCAAAAGTAGAATTTTTCCTCCAAAAAGGAACCGTTAATTGTTTATAAAAATTTTTCTAATTAATTAATAAAAAAATCCGTACGTATTTCAGTGCGGAATAATGTTCTAAAGATCCTTGTACAATTACAAGTTAAAATATTAAAAATTGTTTGAGTTATGCTGCTTGCCGTTTTGAAAAATCACGTTTTGAGATAAACACGGTTTAAATTTGAATAGTCGGTTCAGAGACGTCAGAGGCGCTCGCGCAAAAGTGCGAAATATTAGAGATAAACATTTTTTCACGCATAGGACTTTTTGTTTTATATTCTAAAGAGTTTAAAGCATCTTTTAAGCAAAAAAAAAAATTTCGATATTTTGAAAATCCTAGAGTGGCCTAACCCCTTAATATAACAGCTGATTTGTTTTTTACCTACGGTTTGATGGTTAGATAGTTAAAGTACCCTGCTTATTTGTTGCCGCCTTGTTTGTTTGTTTACATTCTCATTGAAATTTTGATATTCAAACCATCAAATTACAAAAACAAAATACAAATACAAATGTTGTTATATCGAAGTCACCTATGGACTTGCATTGGTTAAAACTATGCATGTAAACGTGACACGTATTTAAACACAGGAAAGTGTACCTCGTTTTACAGCCGATGCTTATATTCATAAACAAGTTGATCACTCGTTAGGGCGTAGCCAACACATTCATTCAACTTACATTTTAATGTAAGCGCTTGAATTTCGTTTAAGTTAAAAGCAAAAAGATAATTACTTTGATAATAACCTGAATTATAATAAACTGAATCGATGAAGCAGAAACGATTGCCCTTTTTCAAATAAAATAAACTTTGCAGGAAAAATTGAATATTAGATAGAAAGGACTTGGTCATACAAAATTCGCAAAACATTTTGAAAATAACAAAAGAAGTGTCTCACTTGGCGTTTACACGTGACGGTTTTGCAAAGACACATTAATATATTCACAATTCTCTCATTTTCCTCATCACTGTCCAGTTTTTCAGTGCAAGATGAACTCTGCTTTCCAGCTAAACTAAGTTTGGGAACTAAAATGGATGAACGAATAGAAATAAAACTTCTTTAATACAGGATTTGGTCGTAAATGCCATTAGTTTTCAAAACCAAACTACATGCAGTGTGTGTATACCGTTATGTAGAGTAGTTTGAGAGATATAAATATTTCATTAAAATGATTGATTCTAAGAATTAACACTATATGAATAATATAATTTTGAAAGGTAAGTGCCTTGAATGATACTAATCTCAAATCTGTTGCCAGCATGATGTAGAGTCAAACTTTTCTGAAGTAACCGCATTCATGTTTTACCGAATTTAATTTTAAATATAACTTATAATAGATGATATTAAAAGATTTGTAGAATATCGTTTATCAGCACTATTTGCAAATGTCAGTAAAAGTAAAAGTATCAGTCGCTAAGAAGAAGAGCGTTGTCGATTCGCACCACAAGTCAACTAGAACTCATGCCCTGCCACTAAAGAAAAATTAGGTATTTGTTTTTATTTTTACTCAACATGCCATGCACTAAATAACATAAATATAATAAATAATTGTAAACGATCACAACCATATCCGGCACCAATTATCTCAACTCCTTCCCAATTATAATTCTTTTTATTTGATTTTAATTTCATTTTGCAACGCGATATATACTATATGAAGAGAATTTTACTGATCTGGCAGCGCTCTTATCGACATTAAAAGCAGCGGCAGCGGTAGTGATCGAAAGAAAATAAAGACAATTTTTGCAATTGAATTTTCGGCGTTATAGTAATATTAGTAGATGTTTTGCGACTACATATAATTAACTTGAAGAAAGTGCAAGTTTGTTTACGATAGTGTTGTGCTGAAATACAGCATTGTACAACACGTTTTTTGGTAAAAGAAACGACAAGGGAGGTACTCCGTACGACGACAGTCAAGCATCCAGCTGAAGCACCACCAATCAGTTGCGAACGTCAGAGTAGTAGTAGAAGCGTAAAGTTAGATCGAAGGTGAGAAAAATTCGCCAATGCGGAAGCAAAAGAAATGAAATTATTGTGACCCAGGCAACTTTTCAACGCCGCAGGTTGGAGCAGCGGCAATACATAGTGATTTTAGTTTTGTAACCTTTGAAATTTTATTTATTTGTTTGTTACATGTTTTATACTTTGCAGGGTATTTTTGCCCAGCTGAAAATTCTTTGAGCGATTGAGTAAGATAACAGCGTATATTTTTGGTAATTTCTTGAATTAAACCAGTAGAAGTAGTAGGGCCACAATCGCCGCCGTCACCATAAGCGCCGCTGGTGCAGTGCGGAGCGCGAACTATGAGCGCCGCTAAAAAATATAAGGCTATGGACACAGGTGACCAATTACAGGACACGGAGAATTTTACAAATAATCGTTTAAAGAAACAAGGCGATAACCACTTTTACAGTCCTTCCACATCGGCTCGTTGTGCACTGGGGCAAAATCTAAATCAACCATCAGCAACATCAACTTCACAACTGCCATTCAACATGAACAATAGTAATAGCAGTTTGGGCGCAGGTAATAACACTAATGGTGAAAGACGTGCCAATTTTTCGATGTTAGATGGGGCACACATGAACGATCATCGCTCAGCCACAACTACCTCAGCGTACTTCAATAAGATGGGCGCAAATAATGCATCTAAGCCGGGGGATGTTAAAAAAATTGTAATAAAGAACTTCAAGGGTAAGTTGCTCGAGACTATTACAAAATTCTCTTAGTTACTAAGTATTTTTCGCTATTTATTATTATGTAAACAGTGAAACCTACACTGCCGGACAATTATTCGGAACACACATGTGAAAAATTGCAGGAAGCCGTTGTCGCAATTCAACTATCTAAGCCGATTAGGTACTCATTGGAAGAACTGTATCAAGCTGTGGAAAACATGTGCAGTCATAGGATGGACGCGCAGTTGTATGCAAAACTTAAGGAACTCACAGAAGCCCATGTGAAACGTAATGTCGAGTCATTTACAGGCGGTAGCATGGATAAATTGGTAAAAATAAATATAAATAATTTGTTACTGAATTTGAACTAAAATTTGTCAATGTTTCTTTAAAAGGTATTTTTGAAAAAGATAAACGGATGGTGGTTGTCGTTTTGCCAACAAATGATAATGATGCGCAGTATATTTTTGTACTTGGATCGGACTTATGTTTTGCAAAACCCTACTGTACACTCTATATGGTATGTATTTTAATCCATCTTTATGCATATAGTTATGTTTATTCTCTTTTTCTATTTTTGTATTCAAAAGGGATATGGGTCTGGATCTCTTTCGAACTCATATAGCCATGAACGACCAGGTTCAAAAACGTACTGTGGAGGGCATACTTATGCTAATCGAAAAAGAGCGCACAGGCGATGCGGTCGATAGGGGATTATTAAAAAGTCTCGTCCGAATGTTATGTGATTTGCAAATTTATGTTAGTGCATTCGAAGACAAATTTCTGATTGCTACAAAGCAATTGTATCAGGCAGAAGGACAGCGAAAAATGCAAGAAATGGATGTACCCGAGTATTTACGGCATGTGGACAAACGATTAGCCGAGGAAAATGAACGCCTATTACACTATTTAGACTCTAGTACTAAGTAATGCGCATTTTTTTATTTAAACTTTGGAAATAGTTAATTGCTCAATTGTTTTCTAGGTATCCCTTGATTTATACTGTAGAGAAGGAGTTACTCGCCGAACACCTCACACAGATCCTGCAAAAAGGTCTGGACACACTCTTGGAAGAGAATAGACTGAGTGATCTCACACTGTTATACAGCCTTCTAAGTAGAGTCAAAAACGGTACCGCTGAGCTGTGCGGCAACTTCAACGGTTATATTAAGGTGATTATTAATTTATGTTAAATAAGAAACTGCTGAAAGAGTTTTATTTCTATGCTAAAATTGAGTTAACGTTTATTTGTGATTTTACACATCACATTTATATTTTAGAAAAAGGGCCGTACCATCGTTATCGACCCAGAGAAAGATAAAAGTATGGTACAGGATTTGCTGGACTTTAAGGATAAAATGGATGTGATTGTGCGCAATTGTTTCGAGCATAATGAAAAATTCACGAATTCTTTGCGAGAGGCTTTCGAGTTCTTCATAAACCAGCGAGCTAATAAGCCAGCCGAATTAATAGGTTTGCAAAATAACAAATAAAATGCTGCCGCGTATTTATTGTTGATACTATATATATTATTAATTTTATTAATGAGCACAGCCAAGTATGTTGATATGAAGCTGCGAGCTGGTAACAAGGAAGCTACGGAGGAGGAGCTTGAACAAATACTTGATAAAATAATGGTGCTATTTCGTTTTATTCATGGAAAAGATGTTTTTGAGGCATTTTATAAAAAGGTAATTTTTATTAATAAAAAGTAAGCATCATCTTGTATATTTTATAATATCTAAATTCGATTTTAGGATTTGGCAAAACGTTTACTGGTTGGAAAATCAGCATCGGTGGATGCTGAAAAGAGCATGTTGTCCAAGTTGAAGCAGGAGTGTGGAGGCGGATTCACATCGAAACTGGAAGGCATGTTCAAGGATATGGAATTAAGTCGGGATATCAACATAGCGTTCAAGCAGTATGTCGGAAACATGGACGGAGAGATAACCAGCATGGATTTGACTGTCAATATTCTTACAATGGGCTATTGGCCTACCTACCCGCTGACGGAAGTTACCATGCCACCACAACTAGTTAAACCGCAACAAGTTTTTAACAAGTTTTACTTAGCTAAACACAGCGGACGAAAGCTACAATGGCAGCCGACACTAGGCAATTGTGTGCTAAAAGCTCAGTTCGATGCGGTGTGTAATGTGAAGCATTAAAGATTTCATAATATAGTTATTTGTTTTGCAAATGTTATAGGGGCCAAAAGAATTGATGGTTTCATTGTTTCAAGCGCTTGTTCTTTTGCTATTCAACGATAAAAACGCTTTGAGTTTTGAGGATATTGTAGCTGCTACAAATATAGAAGTAAGTGGCATGCAAACAGTTTTATTCGTTTTTTAACTAAATATTCTATTTTATTTTGTTTGAAGGATGGAGAACTGCGGAGAACATTACAGTCGTTGGCGTGTGGTCGAGCGCGTGTTATTACTAAAACACCGAAGGGACGTGAGGTGGAAAATAAAGATTTGTTCCAATATAACAATGAATTTACAAATAAATTATTCCGCATCAAAATTAATCAAATCCAAATGAAGGAAACGGTAAGCCCCAACTCTCTAGAATTGTTTGCAAATGGAAGAATCATATTTTGTATATTTTTCACTCTTTCAGACGGAAGAGCAGAAAGCTACAGAAGAGCGTGTTTTCCAAGATCGACAGTATCAAATTGATGCAGCTATTGTGAGAATAATGAAAATGCGTAAAACGCTTAGTCATAATCTACTCATTGGCGAACTTTTCAATCAACTTACATTTCCCGTTAAGGTGAGAATATGCACAAATCGCAAAATAAGTGTAATAATGGCCTTATGGCTATCTTATTAAGTCTTGGTCGAAATATTTACTTTTTATTTATGCTAAAAGAAATCTTTCATTTGTTATTGAAACTCATTTCAGCCTGCTGATTTAAAAAAACGTATCGAATCGCTTATAGACCGCGATTATATGGAACGCGATAAAGATAACCAAAATCAATATAATTATGTTGCATAAATTTTGATTTATGTGGCTACGTACAGCAGTTGGAAACTCTCGGATGCACTCACATTTCTCCATAATCCCCATATTACATGTAAACATTATTTAATTCGCAACCTGAAACACAAAACAAAACAAAAACCGAGCGGTTTCTCATATCATTTCTTTTTGCTTTACAAATGTAAAACAGTTTTAATGTCGTTATATAAAACAGCATATCCGGCCAAATTGAAATGATAAAAAATATTCTAATTAAGCTATCGGTAAAAGGAAAATTCTATTTTCTGGTTGATTTGGCCCGATTTGCACACTAGATGAGAAGAGGTGAGCCAAGGTGAGATCCGAAAGAGCAGTGACCTTTCTGCACATAAAGAAATTATAATTTTCTTTAAAAATTTTTTTTTTTTTTTACTTTTGCGTATTGCAATTGTATTTAATATGTCTATTAAAATGAAGCAGCTTCTTTTGTATGTACACACCTGTTGCTTTTTGCTCCTATTCTATCTAGCTTTGTTATGATGGCAAATGTGAACGCAATGCAGAGGATTTAGTGTCAGTGAACGAAAAATATTTTTTAAATCTTTGAAGTCGAACTAAGTGGGGAATGTAAGTAGATGCTTATGCATAGGTACGTTTAGTGTTAAATGAGTTTATATAATTCGGAGGAATACCGTGTTTAGCAAACAAATAAAAACAAAACTTGTTCTCTTTTGATAATTTAAATCGTAGTGTATTACATATAATAATAAAATTTAAAAAATATATATATAAATGTAATTTTAATAATAAAAGTTTTCAGAACTTATGTATTCGCGTAATATATTTCATATATTTTGGTTTAAACTGAGAAGCTATTTAGATTCGATTGAGCTTCCACTTATTAGCTTGTTTATTTTTTTATTTTAATATCTGATCGATTTGACTGGGTGTTTCTTTGTCAGTGTTATGAAAAAATCTAGCAAAAAGGTTATAACGAAACTCAGTTTAAATTGTACTATTTAGATGAGAACGATCACTATTCAACATGGGCGAAATCGAGTTAATCATAAAAAATATTTTTCAAAAGCACAAAAATGCGATATTTCATTTACCTGTGAAAAACATTTACTTAAAATTGGTGCGATTCCCAACACGGAAAAGGGGGGTTTTCAATTATGAAAATGTGCAGGGTTTCGCATACTTGAAGTAAATGCGTTTTCGCTTACAAAGTAAATCATTTTGTAGGAGATTAAGTCGAAAAGACAAGTTGTACAGTCTGCTCTAGCCTTAGCTGTCATGGGCTTGTTCAAGATATGTAGTAAAATCGCAACATTAAGCACTTGTAAGCGTTTGCAGCACTGTAACAAATGCTACTCTGTTACTTTTCTAATATTCGCCACTTATTTGACATGGATGGGTGAAGGTGAATAAAAATAACGAAGTTTTCTGTAAATATTCCATTTGATAGTTTCGATATTGACGCTAATTCGCTGACGAAAAGAGTGAAGCAATAGTAAAAACAAAATTTGTGCGTAACCATGACGGAGCTTTTGACCATTAGAACGCACCACTTTTGCTAAAATTATCAGAATTTCACATCGAATGTAATACTTTAAAAAATCGTGCAGCACAGCTTTTTTTTCATAACTCAAAAAACGCATATCTATTTTGTATGCACTGTTTATCAATTGGGGAACCACATACGTAAATCAATAAATTAATTTAATATTTACCTACTATCAGAGAACAAAAAATAATGGCTTCGAAAATTTCCTTAGTACCGAAATGTCCTGGAAAAAACTTTTTTATAAGCTACTTGTTGCTGTTTTCTGCATCTAACTGTACGCTCCTGCGCGCACTTTACGTGCAGCCGTTGCGGCTACGGGCATTAAGAATACAAATTCACATGCATATGTACATATGTGGGCGCAAACATACAAAAATTCACGATTCACCAAATATTGGCAAATATTTCTATAAGAAATATTCCAATATTGACTATTTTCGAATGGTCGTCAGTGATTCCTTAATCTTATATATAGTATATTTGCCATTGTTGAGAAAAATTGGCATAAAGGCAAGCACGTCCAGTGAGTTCGTTTTATGAATGAAATCACTTTCCTCCTGGAAATATGAGCTCGAACTTATGAATAAATTTGTTTTTGTTTTTTGTTGTGCTTACATTATTTGACAAAGATGATAGCTTTCAAGGTTTGCTTGATAGCATGTGAGAAGATTTTTAGAGGTTGCCTTCGTAGCAGACCGTTATTTGGCTCTGAGTGAATTTGACAGATGGGGTGATGTCACTTGGGATGTGTTTAACAAAGTTTAACTTGTGCTAGTGATAAACGACAAAAATCAACACAGCAAATGCTCATACGAAGGAAACGGTTTTTTCACAAATACGATGAATACAAATGTGCGAAAGGGCGTAATTTTATTGTGCGTTATTTAAAGTGAGTTGTTGTTTAATCAAAATTGATAGGCCAGTAGTAGTCACATTAAGCTCTTGCGTGTAACTCAAATATAGCTTCTTCTTCGTCTTAATTGGTGCGTTAACCGCTTACCCGATTTTGGCCGAGTTTAACAAAGTGTGCCAGTCGTTTCTTGCTCGTGCTAACGGGAGCCAGTTGGACACACCGAGTGAAGCCAAGTCCTTCTCTACCTGCCTGTGTCTATGTTGTCGTAAAGCTCATACAGTTCATCGTTCCATCGCCTGCGATATTCGCCGTTGCCAACGTGCAAAGGTCCAAAAATCTTGAACAGAATCTTTCTCTCAAACACTCCAAGCGACGCTTCATCGGATATTGTCATCGTCCACGCTTCTGCGGCATACGTTAGCACAGGCATGATGAGAGCCTTGTAGAGTGTTAGTTTTGTTCGACAAGAGATGACTTTACTACTCAATTGCCTACTTAGTTCAAAGTAGCATTTGTTGGCAAGAGAGATCCTACGTTAGATTTCCATTCTGAACATGCAGAACACACTTAAATTCCAATCGGCAGGCATGCTTTCGTCCGACCATATTTTCCGCATGCGTGTAGTACACATTGCATTAAGTCGGATCCAAGGTCAACAACGGTTCGATCCCATCAAAACCCCCATGCACGATGGCAGACAGGAAAACTGGTTCTTTAAGGATACCATCAAGTCAATCGTACATAATCACACTGACGACACATAAAGTCAGTCGGTGAAGACATTGCGTCAATTCTCATGCTGTGCAGAGAACTTCTTGACGTCTTTGATCGATTTGTCAGTCGAGATCCTCACTACAATCTCTACAGTGTCGATGGTGCCTAATTTGTAGGTCAACCGTCAACTTCAAGCCGACCTTGTGTTTGTTCTAACCTATGTATGACTGTCCGACCCCGGCGTTTGTTGGCACCTCATAACTCCTTCCGCTCCTGTTGTTGTTGTAGCAGCATAAACATTCCCCATACTTACATACGGTGAATGCTGCTGGAGTGACAGTCCTTGGCTGGATATAAATCCGGGTCGTTTCGGTAACGTAGAACCGACTGCGTGGAAACGCTCCTCATCTAGGATGCTTATGGGAGGCTGGTGTTCGGTCGGCGAGCAAGTATCTCAACAGCGTGGTGGGTGAAACTTAAACTAAAATATTCAAAAATACCATGGATTATGTGTGTGTCTGGAATTGTTTTCCCGAATAGTTTTGAATTCACATTACTTACTGAATTAGTTTTTGACCAATAAATAAAAACTGAAAGGAGATTATAAATTTTTATTCTACAACCCATAAGAAATATTTCCGAGTACTTTTGTGAGGCACTGTTTATCTTATTATTATATCCTACTGACTAAATAGAACATATGGAGTCAAAATAATCTAACAGCTGGCAACCTTAAAGAATTTGCTTGGTTCAAGTAGAATCTGCATTGGTAGTTGGTTGTGAAAATTAAATAGCTTTATATCATTAATTTCTAATGGACGGTGTAAATTTGTTCACACAATTTTTGGCCCAACATAAGCCACAATTGGAATCATCAGGAGTGCCACAACATTTTTGGAAATCTTTGCATCGGAAGTTGGTAAAAGAGATTTTTGACGCTGGTATTTCGCTTCAATTGCTACTAATTGATTATGAGGATGATGAGGAAAGTGAGAATGGTACTGCAAGTAACGACAACAAAAATTCAACACTATCTGTCGCTGAAGAACCTCACCCAATATTTGCTTTATCTGTGGCACGTGATGGTGGTATCAGAGCTGATGATCCTGACGCCATATATCTCATTGATCACGCATGGACATTTCGCATGAATATCGCAAGACAGCTGCTGCACCACCATGAACAACTTACTGATCGCATGTGTGCCATTATGGGGATTGATGTAGAGGATGAAGACCGTGTTGATAAAGTTTTGCGCCAAATGTGGCGTTATTGCCACGCATATACAATTGCAAGTGATGGACTCTCGGATGAAGAACGGCAACCCATTTGGTATGTGATGGATGAGGTGGGCTCAGCTGTAAACCATTCGGATAATCCCAATTTTCGTTTGGTTCCCTTTCTATACCTTAATACGCAAACAACTTATAGCCTCTTGTTTCCGATACGTGATTGTGCTTACGAGGAACACGTGACCCGTGATTTTGTCGAGTATGTAAACAAGGATGCTGCAGAACGCGATGCGTTACTGTTACCCTGGCGAGCTATAGATCTTCGTAAGCATGGTTTTGAGCAGTTCGAACCGGATGCAGAGTACTTTTCCGCGGGCCACATACCAGAATCTTTTCCGGAAGGTGTAATTGCTGAATTGACGCCCCATGTCAATCGCAATCAGCCCTTGAAAATTTACAGTGAATATGACGTGCTAAGCATACATCTAACAGATCCATGTTTTCAATTGGTAGAGAATCAGTCTGAGGCTGACGTGCTGTGGCTAACTCATCATTACAAGAATTTTGCTGAATTGGCCCGTGATACACCAAATAAGTTTGTTAATCAATTTCCGTACGAGTACGTTTTGACTATAAAAGACTTGTTAGGTATTACGGGAAGACGTGCAGCCAAAGAACACCACAACCCTCAAACTCTAGAGACTTATCCAAGCTGGCTCCCAACAACGTTTAATTTAAAGACGGAGTTGCTAGCATTTGCGTCATATTATCAACATCGTGTTGCCCTTGGTCTGGATAATCATTGGATTGTGAAACCATGGAATCTAGCGCGTGGTATGGATACACATATCTCAAGTGAAATTGTGCACATTGTACGCCTGCCAATAACCGGCCCAAAAATCGCTCAAAAGTATATTGAGCGACCTGTGTTATTTAAACGTGACGAGCTGGACGCAAAAGTAAGATTATACATATCAGAACCTTACATTTACACATACCTACATGTACATACATCATAAACATCATCATCATTTGTATGCATATACATACATACATACAAATTTAAATGCAATTATTCTCATTTTCGAAGGTAAAATTCGATATTCGTTACGTGATACTGGTAAAGAGTTTTCAACCTCTCGAGGCTTATGTACATCGAAAATTCTTTCTACGATTTGCAAATAAGTCCTTTTCTCTTAACCATTTTGATGACTACGAACAACACTTTACGGTAATGAACTATCAAGAAGAGGCCCAATTGCGACATATAAAATGTGAAGATTTCTTGAGTTACTGGAAGGAGCAATATCCAACGCATGACTGGCGGTTAATCGAAAAGAATATTTGTACGATGTTACACGAGTTGCTAACTTGCTCAACGAAACATCCACCGCCATGTGGGATACCGCCTTGTCAGCAGTCACGTGCATTATATGCCGCAGACATAATGCTAGCATGGGATGGACCCGATGAGGAGACGTCAAAGGCGCGTATGCAGCCAAAATTGCTGGAGATTAACTGGATGCCTGATTGTCAAAGGGCATGCGATTATTACCCAGATTTCTTTAACGATATTTTTAAATTGCTTTTCCTAAACGAGGACAATAATGAAAGTTTTCTGCGTTTGGAAGCGTATATTTAGAAAATATTGTTGCGCTATATTTTTGCAAGTAGGTAATAAAATCATAGTAATTAAATAAAGCATTTAAAGGTTTATATACCTACATTTTTAAATAAAAAGTACCAATGTAACTCAAATTTTTAATAAATCTTTCTTTTGTTAAACTTCGAAATTACATATATATATAATAAATAAGGAATAATAGTAACTTTTAATATACAAGTGCATATTTTAATTGCACATATATGTACATGCATACAAATTTTTTACTGTTTAAGCTTTATTCGTTTTATATCTAAGATTTAATTTGCATAGTTGCGTATTTTCGATTTCCGATTTCGATCTCAAATGTACTCCATTTTTTCCACTTCAATCTGTGTAATATCATATTCCTTAATTTTTTACAAAAAACTTTCTTCTCAATGGCATGTTTCTTTATGCTTTCAATATCCACTTGCAAGTTTTTGAATGCAAAAATTTTAAAACGTCATAGTTTATAATAATTGTTGTAAATTATCAGGTACGTGAACAGAACTAGGGAAATACTGCAAAAATAAAAGAGAAAAAATGAAGAACCCTCACTGAACATACCAATTTGACATTTCTAACGAATTCGCGAAAATCAAGTGATTGATGACATTTAATTATTTTGCTTTGTTGGTGTTGGAATAAATGAAGTGATTACAGGCAAAAAGTTCTTTGAGTATATCTTAAAAGAAAATAAGCATATGTATATTAATTGGCTGTAAATTGTGCAGAACTTAAAAACGAATAAAAGTTTAAACGTCTAAGTTAATCGATATTTTGTTTGTGGCATATTTGTAGACATAAGTGCGATCGCGATATTGGTATGTTTAAGTTTTTTTTATATTTTTATTAACAATTATATTGGCGTAGAAAAACTATTCTGGGTATATGCATCTAAATATATTTATAAGCGTAGTTTCTATGATGAGAAGAACATTACATTACTGTAATGAAATGTATGCAATTGTATGTACAAAACACTTTATGAATGTGGATATTTGGTCTGCAAATTTATCTGTTGTTTTTCGGGATATCACAAATTTAAGTCGATTTAATGACTCAGTAACACACCGCGTCACCTAATATAAGACCAAACATAGGAAGTATGTAATAAAGTTTGTTGTGTGTGCAAAAAGTGAAAATCAAAACGAAACATCAGCACATGAGTTCTTATCATTGGTCCGGAAAGTAAATAAAAAATATAAAAATAAACAAGCGGGTGAACAGCAAAAGTTTTATTGTGGTTTCTCATAACACTTCTGGCATTCCTGCGTATTATTTTACAACTGCTTCACAGTGAGGCCACACAGGTTTTAAGGAACTTTAAAATCACGTTTGTGGCTGCCTATTTCATGAATTGAAGTGAAGCTTAGATGAAAATATATGTCAGTTTTAGTATAGTGGGACATGGGCAATTTTAGGCAAAGTATAATGGTTTATCTAATGGAACTTCGTGGAGATGCTAGTGAGAGGTTCATGAACAGCCTTTATAACTCCCAATGTTCCGAAAATAATAGTTTTGCAATTATTTGCTATCAAGGTGCCTTCCGCAACTTCACTATAGTTTGGTACAGTTATAATACAGTCCGGTTCACTTGATTAGATGCAATAATATTTTTGGAATATATATATATATGTATATGCAGGGTGAACGATATGAAGTGTTACCTATTCAAAACACCATAACTTTTTTGTGTGAAATTAGTTTTTATTGATTTCAAAGGCAAAATTGTTCAAAAATAATTACAATTTTAACATACCATATCGAGCCATAACCGCCGAAAAAATGCATCCCACAAACTCGCAATTTTACAGGGGAAGGTTTTTTTTTTAAATTAAATCAGTTTGAATAAAGCCATTATTTTAAAATTTATAATGTAAACATTTTTTTGTGTAATACATTTAATTTTAATAATTTTAAATAGATATTTGCATCATAAGGGTTGTTTTTGTGGGATACATTTTTTTTGCTTTCCTTCTGGCAACCTATTATTAAAAAAGTGTGTGGGTTACACAAAAATTTATTTTAAGGAAGTGGCTTTCCGTTTTTTTTTTATTTAATTTTTTTACTTAGTCCTTAAAATTAAATTACATTTGATTAAAAAAAAATAAATCTATACATTTCTTAGTATATTCGATAAAACAAAAATAAAGTAATGTAGTTCATATATTTAAAGTTTTCTGTTAACAAAGTAATGTTATTCATATTAAAATCTTGTAAACTTGAATAACGATAGATAAAAATATATAAAGAACGCTAAATACTACCTTCCTGGTCGGTTTCAGGTAGCAAATCTTTAACAGATCCATCCCATTTTAAATTTAAATACTCGTGTTGGAATTTTACGGGTAAAGTTTTTCTATCGCAAAGCGTTTTCAAATCCTTATATTTAGCAAAAGAAATGTTTAATATATCATCATATAATTGAGTAAGTCCCTCACAAACTATTTCGGAGTTTCGTCTGGATCGTGGAATTGAATCTAGATCATAATTTATGGTTTCAGATTCATCAAAGTAGCCATATTTAAGAGTAATATTTGGAATATTTTTTTCCAATGTAACAGAGAGTAATTTTGTAAATTGAATTTTCACTGAATTTGGAAGTAACGCCTGTGAAAATGTCTTCCAGTCTTTAAAATCACTGTTAGTTAATTCAATACAATTATATTTTCTTGGGTTAGTTCTTGCATTTGATATTATGAAATTTTATCATGACATGAATTTGGACATTTTTTCTTTAAGCAAGGGTTTGGCAAAACACTCGTATTTTTTTTCTTAACTTTTTGCAGCCTTTTAGGTATTCTGTTTTGCTTTCTGTAGCCCCTTTTCCCAACACACGTTTCCTCCTCGACTTCTTTTAAACTTTCCAAACCATTTAAATCAACGAAAGATTCATCTGAATCGCTATACGGTACCAGGGAGAGCTGTACAAATATCCAATAATTGAAAACAAAAACATATTTTGCAAAAAAAAACAAATTCATACCTTCGACATATTGTTCTAAAGCTTTATCTTGAATTAAAGTCTCAAAAAATTGTGTTTTTTTATTTTTTTCCCTTGTGTTTCATTTATTTTAAAAGAGAATTTAATTGTATCCCACACAAGCGTTCAAAGAAAATGTAAACAAGTCACCATATGCATTTACATTAAAATTGTTTTTGTTATAAAATCATAACGGTTTAATCTACAGCCATGAAATTTTCGATTTCGATAACAAAACAAAAATCGATTATGGTGTGGGATACATTATTTTGGCGGTAATGACTCGATATACTCACTTTAGCTCGATATGACCTTTTGCCTTGACTATAGCCTTCAAGCGGTCAAAAAATGAGTTGCATGCTGCACGAATGTGATCTTGAGATATTTTGGCCCATTCTCGTATAATCGCTTTTTTCAGCGCATCCATACTGGCATATTTTTTAGTCCTCACCTTGCTCTCCAAAATGGACCAGATGGAATAGTCAATCGGATTTGCGTCTGGCGAATTCGAATGCCATTGTGTGGACGAAATTAAGTGTGGAACATGGTCTACGACCGAAATGTTTGCGTGTCCACGACTCTGACGCAGCTTCTAAAACATTTTCCCGATAATAAGTTACATTCACTTTGACACCAGGCTCGATAAAAACGATTGGAGAGCGCCCATCAGCGGTCACTGCGGCCAAAACCATTGTTTGCGATGGGAAATTGCTTAGAGTGGCCACACGTATGAGCGTTCGGTCAAGTAAACACGGTCGTTTTGAGTGTTTATGAACTGCTCAATTGGAAACTTTTTTTCATCAGAAAACTCAATGTTAGGAAATTCGCCATGTTAGGAAACACTCCGGCATGAGTGTCGCGATTCGGTGTGTGAGGGACGCATGGGCTTGTCTACGGTGGCCTTGCTGTGCTTGCCGCTGTTGTTGGTGTGGCCTGATGGTGGTAGTCGGCTGCGTTACACCGGGCGGTTACGGGTGCAGAGCTCTGCAGCAAGGGGCAACATAGTCATGTGTTCAGTTTCGAATGATGTACAGGCCAGAGCATTTCCAAAAGTGAAACCAGTCAATGAAGGAGTTGCATTTGACTGATGTCAGGTTCCGAGGTACTCTGGTCTGGCACACGGAACAGACTGTGTGAGGACCAAGAACTGCCACTTTAGTAGCTTTCCGTGGAAATTTTTTGTAAATCCTTAATATTCCATATAAACATAGGTATGTAGTTTAGTTCGTCAGAGGTTTTTGTACAAATATTTCTAAAAAGACAAAACTAATTCCAAAAATAACTTCAAATTTTTGATGTTTCATGTCGAGATTTTTGAGATCAAAAGCAATGGCATTACGAAAATCTGCTAAACCTGTAACCGATTAATAAAAAAATGATATTTACTTACACAAATTCATAAAGACTACGCACGACGTATGTATTTATAAGTATAAGTTTACATTTATATGCATGTAAATATAAATATATACCAATTTACGCACATACATAAGTATGCATATATTATATTATATTATATAATCTTTTATTTGGTTTCTGTTGAGCAATAGAGTCCGAAGTGCAGTATGCATCTAACGTATTAGCTTTTCGTTTCCATCCTCAAGCATATGCACATATTCAATTGTGGGTGTGAATGCGCGAATGGAATAGATTATGTCAGTGAGCGATGCCGATGAAATACGATCAGCTGCTGAATTGCTGATAACTAGCTCTCGCACCACCATGGCATACCGCAACCATATGAGTGGACCCATCCCGCCCAACTATGATATGTGTAAGTAATTCTTATCATTAAATATTCGTATCTATGCATTAAAATATGTAAGTTGGTGTGCAACACGAGTGTTCTTTACAAATATAGGGTATCGAAAAAATGTTAAATGTTACAGATATTATTTGGATAAAAGACTTGAAAAAGATAATTTCCATCTGGCAGTTTGTTTTTCATTTAAATGAATATAAAATAATACTTAAAAAAATTGAAAAATATAAAAAAAATTATCACAAATTTAGATAGAGCTCCTCTGTCTACTTACGTGTACATGTGGTGGTCAGACTCTCCTACATAAATACATAAGCATTGACATTTTTCTACCGGTCTGTTACTATTTCTTAACTTTTAAAAACTGTGAACAACTTCGAATCTTGCTTGTTTAATATCTGAAGTAGTTAATTTGAAATCTAATTGAATTCCAACTGTTTACAGCACGCACACATTCCATCAATTTAATCACCGAAGAATTTCTCGGCGGTTATATGCAGGATGGCCGCATGTCAGTTATAAGACGTTTCTTCTGTCTCTTCGTGACATTCGATTTATTTTTCGTTGCGTTGTTATGGCTAATTTGCATAATGGTAATACATACTTATTTAGAAAAAGAGAATGTAAAATAAAAAAAAAAATATATTATTTCACTCTATTTTTCAGATCAATGGCGACAATATATTTCAGGCATTTCAAAAGCAAATCGTCCATTACACCTTTGGCACCTCATTATTCGATGTGGTAGGGGCTGCTATATGCCGTTTTATTGTTCTGATATTCTTTTATGCTTTGCTGTATATTAACCATTGGATTATAATAGCGGTAAGTTAATACACATACCCATGTAGTAGTAATGCAATGAAAGTAGTACATGTATTATATATGTAGTATATTTAGGTGCATAAATATAAATCGCTCATTTACTGCTAAAGTGTCATAATCTAAAAAGCACAACGCCTTTTTTCGTGCTGTTCGAGGATTCCTTTTAAAAGGTTATATCTATAAATCGATAGAAAATTTAATTTTAGAAAGCTACCTGGTAGCTCAATTCGTTAACTATAATAGAAATATGTTAGATTCACGTCCAAAGTCGGAAAAGTCTGGGCAGTAGAGTCGGGCCAGACCCGGGTGCCCAACGGAGGGTTAATGAAAAAAAAAAAGATTCAAATTACAATGGAACAAAACAAGCCATTTAGTTGCATCAAAATAGAAAGAACTATAATTTGATTTGCTTTCAGCAAATTTTTCTAAACTGTATACCGCCGTGAGTGTTTGAGTCTTTATAGGTATAAAGGCGTGCGTGACATCTCACTTCTTAAATACAAATGTTTTCCTTTGTATTTGTGTCAAATTTTTTTCCAGAGTAATCAAACAACTTGTCAATAATTAAATTTTGATGTAAGAAAACTGATTGCTAAAAATTTTTTTTTTCTTGATGGTAGTTGTAAATTAAAACCCATTTTACTCGAACTGATAGTTTTTGATTCACGTTTTGATTGTTAACTGTTTTTTGTTTTATTTAGTAATGTGTATGACCACCGTTCTTTACAATTACTCTAAAAATACGACTTGGAGAGTCATAACTTGATTTAAGGTAGTTTAAAGAAATCGTGGACCAAGCTGCTTTAATCGCATGAATTAATAAAATATTTTCTTTAAATTGTTTTCTATCCTCTTGCACTTTTTCTTTTATCCTCACAACTTGTTATGGAAAGAGTTGCTAGAATAGTTAATAAATTAAATACATTCGGTGGTGTATCTTTTCGACACAGTTCTATGGTTTCGATAACTGTTTTTGCCCTTTCCTCGGATTTCATATTTAAAATTATTTTATGCCAAAGATTTATTTTCATCTAAACTTCCTCAAAATATCCTTTTAAGTCATCACCATAAAAATTATGAAAGTTTTTGTAAATTTAGAATAGCATCATCGTCAAGATGCGAGACACTATCGAAAAAAAGTGTTTGAAAGCCAAGGAGTATATGTTTATGTTTTAAAAACCTATCTTTTAGATTGCGAATAAACGAATCTAAGAATGGAATAAACAATGATATACGAAAATGAGCTTCAGCTTAATGTTTCAGTATTCTCAAGCTGTTTTTTTTTTTAATAAAGCTATTAATTTCAACCAGCTCACACTATTTAATAATATTTTATACTCAAGTTATTTCTTGTAACAATCGCATTCATTTACAAGTCTAAATTCATGAAATGCTGAGGTTTACCTCCTGAACAGAATTGCAGCGGACAGCGGGTAACGGGTTGAAATTGCACAGAATTGCGGTGGGGTCGGGTCTGTTGCCGTCTTTTATTTTTACGGCTGGAAAATATTTAGATTCATTTCTCCCCTGGGTTGAAGACTCATTCTTGCTTTTCTGATCACTTGACGACAATTTGTTTGCTTACAAGTAACAGCAGGCAAATAACGAGCAAATAATATTAGATTTGCACAAGAAAACCCGCAAAATATTAATAATTTAGAAATACGTTTTTTTTTGTAACAATGAGCTTCGATGAATTGCTTCACAAATATAGCAAACATTCAAAGTTTTCTATTTACTAAATAGTTTTATTCAAACTCCAATGGCAAGTGCTATCAGAATTCTATAACACTCAATTAGAAAGGGAAATAAATAGTTTTTTCTGTTTTCGCATGCACCCTATATATGTATATAATATTCAAGTACGTCTACGCATGTATACCCATGCATACATATACACACATCTTTGCATTTGCCCTCTAAATATATGGGTATACATTATATACACACCCTTACCTAAGTGTGTACAGCCATTCAACATATATGTATGTGTATATGTTGGTATATTATAATAATGTTGATTGTTTCTCCATATTCCATTAAACTTTATTTCATATCATTTTCAAATTACAGCTATCAACGAGCGGTTCGTGCCTATTTTTAATCTCCAAAGTATTCGTTTACGATGTGAGTGAAAATATAAATTTTTGTTTTACTTAAAATTTTCATTGCATAATTAATTAAATTTAAAAAATATGTATGAGGTGTTCAAAAAGTAAGGTCACTTTTAAAATTTCGGGGCAATATATTCGATTTTTGATGTCGGTACTAGAACTCCTGTTGATACTCGCTCGAAACTAGTTCGTTACTCAACTGCTCAAATCCTTGTTCGAAAATTTTGAGCTTTTGAATAATTTGAACAGCTTGATAAAAATTTTTAATTGTTAATGTTAAATTAAAAACTAAAAAAAGTGCTAAAAAAATTTGAAATAATCAAAAGAATTGCCCGAACTACTCGAAAAAGCTCGATATACTTGAGCTCACGTTGGATGGAATTTTCGAGCCATCACATTTCGCATGTGTGCGTGTACTCGTTACAAATTTGCCCGGGCCGATCGAAAATGGGCAAACAAAATCGAGAGCTCTAGTTAGTATACATGTCTTGATTTAGTTTTTTCTCTGACAGATACAAAGGTTAGATTTGGTTTGTTGTGTTCGGGGCTTATCTGCTATCAAAAATTGGATAAAAAACTGATTTTTTTACCAAAAATAACACCGTAATCTTGCCTCAATCACCGCACTCACCGGACCTGTCCCTTTGTGACTTTTTCTGGTATATTTTTTGTTCTTTGAAAAGACGGAGATTCGCCACAATTGCGGAGGTCATACCAAAGCGCTTTTTGGTCAGAGGTGGTTCGAGGATTGGAAAAAACGTTGGCACAAGTTTATTTTATATGAGGGGGACTATTTTGAAGGGGACAAAATATATTTTGTTAATACCTATATAAATATATATGATGAATAAATAAATATTTTTGGCGAAAAATAAAAGTCAACTTACTTTTCAAAAACACCTCGTATAGTATAAATAACTTTTTTGTTTTCAGTGGGTGGATTCGCACCAACAGGTTTTTGAAGTGATACTGATAATAACGTCATTTGTGCTTGCTTGGGGAGAGGCCTGGTTCCTGGATTGTCGCGTTATACCACAGGAGCGTCACGCACGCAGTTATTTCTCTTGTTAGTCGAGATATACTAAGCATTTGATAAATAAATAATGATATACATTTTTATTTTTTATTTTACTTAATCGCTGTAGCAATAACAACTCCCGATCAGCGTTCCCCAATGATGGCGCCATTTTTGGCCTCGCAGCCGGAACGTAATGCGCCGGAAAGCGTATTTTATTCACCTCTGGAAACGATGCACAATAGCGACGATGACGATGAGGAACAGGTGTGTGTATATAAACGCAAACGTAAGGTGTAGATGTAGGCGAGCACTCACTTTATATAATATACTTTTCTATCTACATTTTTATGCATGCAAAGTTTAGAAGTCCCCATCAAACTTATTTGCAGTTAAATTTCCTAAAGGATAGCTCAAATATTGATGTTGATTTTGATAACAGTATCAACCATCTGTTTGGGTAATCACTTTTGCATCACGCGTAGACATACATACATACATACATATGTATTGTATTTTGTGTTTCGTTTTTCACTTGAATAACTTTATTTATTTGAATAACAAACCGCTTGCTTTATTCTAAATCAGCAAGCCACTATAAATTCGGATGAACGCTTTAAGATTTACATAGTTGAATATTAAATTAGGGATATTCAAATGTGTAAATAGACGCAAAGTTCTGCATGCATACATATATATATGCACATATATAGAAATATAAATATATAAAATGAAGTTTCTTTTAAAACACACCACAAATGTAATCTGTGGTCTTGGTATTCAAGTCATAAATCGACAAATTTTCAAAAACTCAGTTCATATGCAGCAGGTTGTCATTCAGTATTAAGGCTAACGTTTTCTCGATAAACATTACGATGTGTTATAGCTGTCACCTTATCTTTACAGGACGAAGAATATCATCAAATGGCTTTGGATTGTGTGCGTAGGGCATACGAACTTTTCGAGTCGTCGGATTGGAAGGTTGAAAAAGTCACCAATAAAGGTGATACAATCCGCAGCACGCAACGCGATAAGTTGGGGAAGATTTATAGACTTACAGTAAGTGTTTGAAAAAAGTTAATGTATTTATGCATATCCCAAAAGCTTGGCAACGTTACATTTTCTAAATGAATTGTTGTTATAGTAGCTGCTCCACTAAACACGGCCTAAATTGTTGTAGTAATTGTGCTAGTATCTCGAACGACGCAACTTGAGCTCTTGTTGTTTTATGTTGTTTTAGCAGCATAAACATTCCCCATACTTACATACGGGGAATGCTGCTGGAGTGACAGTCCTTGGCCGGATATAAATCCGGGTCGTTTCGGTAACGTAGAACCGACTGTCGTGGAAACGAACTTGAGCTCTTCCTTTGTAATGGTGGTAGTGGTACCCCGACAATGGAGCTCTCGAGGTGTGCATTCATTGTCGGTCTGTGAATGCCGTTTAAAGCCAGTCGATAGTCTATTATTATTATTTCTTTATTATTACCAAGAGTCTAGGAAGCTGCTTGTTTCTTATGCCAGTTTTTTGTTAGTTTCTTGCAAATAAATTATTTAGCTGGCATATCAAATACGTCATTATGAACAGGTAGGCATTGTTCGGAAGAATTTGGAAGGGTTCGTGCGGCAGTTTTGAAATTTTGCCTTAGTGCTATTTTTTCTTGTGTATAAAATGGACTGGCTCTATTATTCCTAACCCGTTCATTATTTTAACGTTTTTAAAACTTATGTATTCCAGTGGATGTTGGTGGTATAGTGCTTGGCAAGCACATAGTGTTCCAACTATACTTAACAAATTAGAATACGAATTAATGAATAATTTTGTTAAAAACGCAGCACTTTCGATTAGCTCCGGTATTCGTATAATACAAATACAATTTATTGTGTCATAGACCGTAAATCGAGAAGATGGTGCCCATTTCCAGTTACGCTCATTTGAATGCTGTTTTTTGCATTTTTCGTAACATTTTGGAGTGTTTTTAGGGCTATGGCGCCGATTTCTTCGCAGATATTGACTTTGTTTGAAGTTTATAAGTTCACACCTTTCGCTTTTAGTAGTCCAATAGGAAAAACTCCGGCGCTGTATAATCGGGCGAGCGAGGAGGTCAGTCGATATCGCCGTTATTGAAGAAAAGCCGCAGAGGAAACATCCATCCTCCAATTGGTTTTCCTCGAAGAATGGCTACAAAAATTCGGTGATCGCGGACCAATATCGGTCACTACTGACACATGAACGATGGCGAAAGAAGCTCCCGTGGTTCTTGTGGGAATTTTGAACAGCCTAAATGTTCTTCAAACTCCGCGATGTATGTATTCACTGAGGTTGACATACAGTTGCAACATTCCCGAAAGACACGAATTTCGGCATGAGAGTCTTTATTGTGTTCCCTGTGTTAAGATATTCGTAGAGTTATTTTCAATATAAAGCTTCACGACAACTGCGCGTTCCGCGGCAGACGTTTCTAAACCATTAAAGGGGAAACCAGTCGAGCAACAACTGTCAAAGATATCGAAAGTTCTCATGTGTCAAGTATGGATGGAACACCCTGTATAAGTTCGGATTCTCCCTCGACAGTCGGGCCAATGCTATTATACCAACAGGTTTAATTTTATTTTCTAAAAATTTTGAAGGGATGTTTTATGCTCCTACAGCAACAACGAAATATATTTACATATATTTTACTATATTAATATACATTTTTTTAATTCCTCTTTTAGGCTCGCATCAAATATCCACCTAAGGCATTGATGGACGAACTCTTCTATAAAATTGAAAATGTTCCGAAATGGAATCCAACTTTGTTGGAATCGAAAATCGTGCATGTAAACTATGTTTAAAATTGTCAAAACTTTTACAATACAATACAATCTCGATATATTGCAGAAAATTAACTCCTACACCGACATCACTTACCAGGCGAGTGTAGGTGGGGGTGGTGGTATGGTGAAAAGTCGCGATTTCATTAATCTTCGTTGTTGGCGCCTCTTCCGTAATGGCAAATTTTGCGAAGTATCCGATGATGATGATGAAGGGCAGAGTGGCAGCGACACAGCTGGTCCCGGTAGCGTATCCACCGTCTCGGATGATGACTCTGTACCAACCACACAGCCCAGCAGTGTTGAAAGTAATCGTGCAAAATTCCCCAGCAGCAGCAGTAGTGTATTTCGTGGCGCTGGCGATGCAGATAGCCGTAGTGGTAGTGTAAAGAGTGGGCGAACTGGGCGAGCATTTAAAACGCTAAGCAGAAGTTTGGGAGCAAAAGATTTTAGTACGGTGATACGTATTGATCCAGACGAACCGCCACCGTTACAAGAAGATTGTTTCGAGGATGCTCAGGACAAAATGGATGACTTAGCGCAATTGGTGCAGAAGGAGGCGCGCGTGGGAATGCAAAATGCACCACACGAAAGTGCTGATATGAGTGATGGGGCGGGAATAAGTGGAAAGTTGGGTGCAAGTAAAGTATACTTGAGTGCTGCTATTAGCATTGATTATGCACCAGTGCCGCCAACTTCGAAGTATATACGGTAAGTGTCAAAAGTTCAAAAATAATTAAAAAAGCTTATTATCCAAATTATTAGATTAACAAATATAAGTAGGTATGAATGCATGATGCATGGCGCGCAGAAGTTCTGGATCGAGATACGTATGCACTTACATTCAATTTTGTCTATCTATCAAAAAGTAAAGCATTAGCGCAATTAATTGCTAAATCATTCGAACCAAAAATTGTTTGCCAAATTATAATTATATCTTTCTTCTCCTTTCTCAATATCCAAGCGGCGAAAATATTGTGGCTGGATTTGCGCTACATGAAATCGCAGGCAAATCAGATGCTTGCATATTCGACTGGATTCTGTGTTTGGACTTAAAGGGTTACATACCGCGCTATGTGCTAGACACTGTAAGTATTTAGCTTTGCCTTCATCGCACACGAGTGCTGAGTAAAATTTACCTACCCATTTTCGACTTGCAGGCCTACACCACGTTTATGAGTGACTATATGAAATATTTACGTAAATATGTTGCTGAATTGCGCACAAAGCGTAAACGAATGCCAAGAAAATAGCGGCAAACGAACATAGGATTATATTGCTGGGAAGAAAAGTGGGCATTCTTTGATAGTAAATACTTCCTAGAAGCTTCTATTTGGCTTTATTAGAAATATAGTTTTTTATTAAGTGCGCACATCAGTTTCAATTTCATGGAAATCACAGAATTTTGCACATCTTGCTAAACTTATTACAAGAATAGAAAATTTTACAGAACTGATTACGATCCTCATTATTATTTTGTTAATATATGCAACAATTATTATATTTGAATCCAAAACGATTAACAAAAGCTTAGCTATTAATTATGAAACTGACGAATAAAATATTTCTCATAATTAAGTCTCACAATGTAATACTTTACCTGCATATATTATTTCTACTCGTTCATGCTCATAGTTAGGCTATCGCGAATTGTTCAAGTTCAGCCGCATATAAATTTAAATGAAATTTCAGCGCATAAATAATTGTGAGATTTTTTTGTGCTACGCATTATGTATGTTTGTTTTGCATACGGATGTTTAGCATATTGTATATGTAAGTGCGTATGTTAATTATATATGTATATGCCTGCAACTTTTGTAATAATTCATGGCGTATTAAGTGATAAGTGATAATGAACAATTTTTTTAAATTTTATTTACAATTCGAGCGTATGTATGTATACATGTAAATTTACTAATTATAATAAATTCAAAGTAAAAAAAAATTAAATGGTTTCAACTATTTTTCATATCATTCAAATCATCTAACGGTAGGCTCAGCAAAGGCACTGTTTCGGCAGGGTGTGTCAAAAAGGACACCTTGATCAAAATCGAATCATTACGGGAGACGAGACGTCGTTTTGAGCCAAAAAAGAAAGCGATGCTCATGGTTTTTATGGATTATAACGGTATTGTACAACACTAACTTTGAAAAGAAAGTTAATAAGGCCTATTCTTTGGGCGTTGTGGGACATTTACGATAAGTAATTTGCCAAAAATGGAAGGATTTGTGGTCAACTCCTTGCGATTTTTTCTGTTTGATTGGGTTAAAAAACCACTACGGTGTTCTGGTTCCGGGTAGAGTTCCAGAAATGTTTCGAGAGCTGGATCAATCGTTGGCATAAGTACGTTGCCGTTGATGGAGAGTACTTTGAATGCGATAAAATCACTTTTAAGGAATAAACTTGTGATTTGGATTTTCTGAATGTATTCCGGGCACTTTTTGATTACTGTAATATATCAGATAGTTTGATTTGGGTGGTTAGTGTCGTGCGGAGACTTTTTATGTTTAGCTATGGCCAAAGAGTCATGGTTTATTTCCCTTGAACGATTTAAGGACCATCGAAAGCATCAAGTAAGTACAATTTTGGCTCCATGTGGTCTTTTATTACACAGAGGAGGCCGTTGAAATTCTCCAGCAAAATAAGACTTTAGCTACTTCGAAATTGAAATCATAAACAATGGCAAGCAAAATGAGAATACGCTAAGTTTTTGTTGGAACAGCATACAACATTCCATGTATAGTTTTGAGGAGTGCTACTGAAGTGATAGTACTTGGCCGGATTTAATTTCGGGTTCTCCGATAAGGTAGAACGGACTGTCGTGGGGGCGCTATCTAATGGTGTTTCCTTTTCTTTTGATAATGTCGCATTTATTCCGCCCTGCGCCAGGACTGTCGAGTTTGCTGTATTCGAGTGAGTGTTGTTCAGCTGATTTTTATTTATCTGTGCACCCAAGTTCGTCAAAAAATGGAAGCAAATAATGTACACGAACGCTAAATTGGTTTTAGTGAGGAGCTTTTTCATGGCACTTTGGTCGGTTTGAGTAGGTCGGTTGGAGTCCATTCGGACTACGGACAAAGATTTCTTCTCCCGATGCACTCTCTCGTGATAGAGCATAAAAGGTCAGATGACATTTACATTCCCAATTTTTTTTTGAAGAAGCCAGAGGACTAAACATCGCTTTATGTTTAGTTTGCCACGACCTTGCTCCTGTTATCTTCGACAAATAATGCTTCAGAGTCTGTTTTGGAGCCACCAGTGAAGGATTGTATAATGCAAAGGCCAGATTTTATTGAGTGCAGCAAATAAAGATCTTGGCTAGACGATACATAATGAATGAAAACGATTCAGCCATGAAAATATTTGATTCCGTATCCGATTCGAATAGTAGCAGAGAAACAGGGTGGCCCCTACAGCGTTGATGCGCTCTCCACCTACTGTACAAATGAAGAAGAAAAAATGTTTTCTAAACTTTTTGTAACGAAGGTTGTAAGGGGTTTATGAAAGGGGCAAGAATGGAAGATTATTTGAAATATAAAAGGTAGTTAGACCCTAAAAAAAGAGCATGAAAGGAAACATGTCGTGCAAGAACTTAGCCTTGACGGAAAATTAGGCCGTGACAATCGTACAGCGTGACACCGGGAAATGATATCTAAATGATTTTGAACGACAAAAAGACGGCGATAAAATCCCTCACAGAGCTGTTGACAACTTCCAAGGTAGCCATGAAATGCTACACATCTCTTAACAAGACGATGGAGTTATTTCGCCCAATTGTAGTAGTAATGGGTTCCTGCCCATTGGGACATCGAGAGGAATTGTAGAGGCGAAGGAAAGTTAAGTAAGGAAACCGAACGAAAGATGGCGTACAAACACATCTGCAAGTAAAATAACGGTCTTGTAGGTTAACACGCTCAGAGGCTAGGCGCGCAGACACATGATTTCAGCAGAAATTGTATAGATGAAGAAGAGAAGACCTTGTAGCTTCTGTGCGGTTGTCCTGCTTTATCGAGACGAATATTCATCACTTCGAGAATACAAATCCTTGAAAATTAAAATTTGAAAAGTCGAACCAAGAAGCATTGGGAGATTTGGTAGCTCCCAAAATACGTTAAAAAGCCCATTGTATTAAAAACTTTGGAAAGTGAATGGGTAGATAGTCAAAGAGGAGAGCAGAGAAGTAACAGAAGAGAAAAGGTAGGATAGAATAGAGGCATATAGGTGCAATTCCTTAATGAGTTGAAAGATCTGAGCGTTGTCAAACACACACACACACTTTAAAAATTTTGAAAGGTTCACATTGGTGTCGGGGAGATCAGAACAAGTTTCTCATTCGGAGGATTTTGTTAAAAGCCTCTTTAATGTCGAAGAAGACGCGCACAGTGAACTCTTTCTGAGAACGGGACACCTCGATACCTTTAACAATAGTGTAAAAAACGCGGCTCAATAGGCTATGAGCCTGACTGCGCTCCATGGGGGACAACCGCTAGAGCTAAATCTACCCAATCTATACCGGCACAATAAAGTATTTTTAAAAAATATTTTAACAATTTTCAATTACATTTTAGTGTCTGCTTTCTTGAGCAGTTGCTTTATTAATATATATAGTATATTTTAATTTAACAAAATATCTTCATTATGCGAATTATTACAATCTTAGGGTTTATGCATATTTCTATGTATACTCTTTCAAAGCCTTGTTAATTATTTATATATATAAATGCTACAATGTTTTCCGCGTTGCGAATAATGATCGCGAGTTTTAAGGAGCTGTGGTTAGATAAACGAGCATTCGAGCGAGGTTGCTTTGCGCTTATTTGCTTTCGCCTTGTGGGAACCATGACTGGCAGGCCTCCAAAGCGATTTCGCACATTGCAGTGATAGCCTTGGCATTGTCATATTCTACGAAGCCAAAGAAAAATGGAGTAGAACGAATGAGTGAATTGAAGTATATTACATTAAGAAATTTTAAATATTTTACTCACCCAGTGAATTACGCTTGCCAAAGATGCTACCATTGAATGGAGGCTTCCTGTAAGCTGCCTCGCTGAAGCTACACATGTTGATGGCCAAGACGGCCAAGGCAACAATGCAGACGGCGATGAAGGAACGCATTTTGTATATACTTGTATAGAATGTGAAACTTTTGCAAATTATATATTTGTTTTAGAATAAGAATTCGTTCTTGAGTTTTCGGCAGTGATGAGTTTGCTTGCGGATTGCTAGCTGAGATGCTTGAATGCAACTGATACCGTTTGGTGGTACAGCTGGTGCTTTTATACGATTTAGAAAAGTTGCAGTTAACCTTGCTGGTGTCACTTTGTTTGAAATACATATTTCTTTGGCTGCTAGTAATTGTTTCGCACCACCATCGCTCTAATTATTACATGGAATCCCAAAGGAGCTTTAGCAAGGAGCCATAAGCAAGCTAGTGTAACTTTGATTGAATATTAATTGGATATTCTTATATAAATACATACAAGTACATATGCATGTATAAACACGCTATATTCTCTAAACACTGTCGTATAATATTTGTTTCATAATTAAATCAACTTTCCTATTTTCCATAGCTTTCATTTTCATGTTATACCGGATGTAAAGCGCTAGACCACTTGATGAGGCATATTTAAGCTTTTGTACTGAAAAATGTTTACTTTTATATGTATGCGATAGCTAAATTTTGTTATTTTTTTTAAATATGGCATTACCGCTGTAGCTTTACATTGAAAAACTCCACGATTTCTTTAAAAATTATAAGAAACCGGATGTGAAAATCATTGAAATGGGATTGGAGTTTTCTCAGACAACTCTGCATCGCATTTTGACCGAAGTTTTAGCCCTTCGTAATTCAAGATTTGAGTCACACAAATTGACAGACGGCGATAAGGAATCATCTCTCTGCTCAAGAGTTGTGAATGAATTTCTAACGAAAGGGGAAGTTAATTCGTTGCATCATTGACCAGCTTTAGCACCCTGTGACTATTTTATATCTATTCCCGAATCTGCATTTGCCATTCAAGCCGGTCAATCTAAATAACATTCCTAGAAATGGCATAACTAAAGGGTGACTAGATTGGAGGTCATTTTTCCAAAAGGGCTTTATGATAGCTCACTCTCTAAATACATTTTTTTTTTTCAGTATTTATTGACATTTCATCATGGAAAGACTTACGCTTCAAAAACCTTTACGAATCGCACAATTGCATTATGAAAATTGACGCTCTGTGAAGAGTGTTCATCGCGTGCTCCGGCCAACTTATGGTGTACATAACTATCCTACAGAATGCACTATATGGCAAACTATCCAACACTATTGGATGATACCGATTAGGCCACGTACAGCCCAAAATGAAGAGAATACTGCGGCCGGAAATGAGAGTTTTGCCGAAGACCCGGAAGAATCGATTTTACGCAAAGATCTTGGTTTGAAAGCGTATAAAATGCAGCTAGTTCAAGATTTGAAGCCGGCCGCACTTCTAAAGCGTCATAATTTCAGCCGTTGGACTCTTGAAAAATTCGCCGAAGATCCTCATTTTGAGATCCGAATTATGTTCAGCGAAGTGGTCCACTCTTGGCTTAATGGCTACATCAATAAGCAAAATTGTCGTATTTGAAGAGCTGAAGAGCAGCCCGGAGCCATTCAAGAACAGTTATATCCATTGAAAACAACCGTTTGGTGCAGCCTATGGGCTGGAGGAACTATCGAACCATGTTTCTTCAAAGACGAGGCGGATGCCAATGCAACAGTAAATGACGAACGCAACGCGCCATGATCAACGACTTTTGTGTTGCCGAAAATTGAAGCCCGAGATCATCACAACATTTAGTTCCAACAAGACGGCGCTACTTGGCATACAGCCCGTGAAACAATGGATTTACTGCATCTTCGTTTAACTGATTTTAAAATATTTTACTGTGGGATATAATTTAGTTAATTACTTACAGAGCTAGAATACAGATTTATATTAGAATTTGGTGTCGAAGCGAGAAGTATAAAATAATATTAAATATTAATATAAAATTGGACAAAGCAGAAAAAAGAGTACGCCGTAAACTCCTAAAGTATTTTTACACTTTTCGTCATATCTTCGGTCTTCTGGACAGGGTAGCCTCATAAATTTACGATGAAGATACTTATTATTAACTTGTTATAACTCACTGCTATAAGTATGTTTTGTTCTTCACAAAAAAAGAGACAAAAACACATTTATTGAAAGTTTAAAATGCTCTATTTTTTACATAGAATTGCTGAACACATCAAATATCTCAAATGTAAGGAAAGTGAATTTTGAAACGGCCTTTTACATTTCAAGTGACGATATATTACTGTGTAAGCAAATGTCTTCGTTAGCTATAATAGAAATATATTCAATACTATTTAATTCAGAAATATGTTAAAAATAAAAAGGCCGATTTGGCCAGACCCGGAGGGATAAATCTCTTCAATGCGAAATTGAGTAGTTTTATTTTCATGCGAATAGCTCTTTTATCTAAGGGAGAACTTTTTTTATCTATATCTTAATTTTTTTCTACATACATATAAGTGCCAGGTTTAAGAAATGAATGAACCAAATTTCGGAAACCTTTCTTTTTAATATTCTTTAAAATATAAATCGAAAATGTTCATATTGTTGCAGGAAAAAATAAATTTGTAAGCAACTTCAAGACGTTTAATTCTAAAAGAAATTGAAGGCATGAACACAAAATTTAATAAAGGTTGTCAAAAAAGTCTTGCGGTATTTCCGCAAGCTTGTCTTTGCAAGCGCGTAGTTCTAGTTGTATTCGTCGCATCGGTTCACGCTAGAGCTTTTTGGAAAGCTCTTTTCACGTGCTAACACGTGTTTGATTAATTGTTGTTTGCTTTTAGTCGTTCGTGAGTTATAGCGTCGCAAACATGGAGCAAAATAAAGAGAAAATACGGCATATTTTACAGTACTACTACGATAAAGACAAAAATGCATCTCATGCTGCCAATAAAATTTGTGCAGTTTATGGATCCGATACAGTTTCCATTTCCACCGCACAACGATGGTTTCAACGTTTTCGTTCTGGTGCAGAGGTGATCGAAGATGCGCCACGGTCCGGAAGGCCTGTCGTCGAAAATTGCGATAAAACCGCTGAATTGATCGAAAAAGACCGGCATAGTAGCAGCCGTAGCATCGGCCAAGAGCTAGGCATGAGTCATCAAACCGTTATAAACCATTTTAAGAGGCTTGGATTCAAAAAGAAGCTCGATGTATGGGTGTCACACGACTTGACGCAAAAAAACATTTTTGCCCGTATGGATGCATGCGAATCGCTTCTGAATCGCAACAAAATCAACCCGTTTTTGAAGCGGATGGTGACTGGCGATGAAAAGTGGGTCACTTACGACAACGTGAAGCGCAAACGGTCGTGGTCGAAAAGCGGTGAAGCTGCCCAGACGGTGGCCAAGCCTGGATTGATGGCCAGGAAGGTTCTTCTGTATGTTTGGTGGGATTGGCATTGAATCATCCACTATGAGCTGCTCCCCTATGGCCAAACGCTCAATTCGGACCTGTACTGCCAACAACTGGACCGCTTAAATGCAGCACTCATGCAGAAGAGGCCATCTTTGATCAACAGAGGCCGAATTGTCTTCCATCAGGACAACGACAGGCCGCACACATCTTTGGTGACGCGCCAGAAGCTCCGGGAGCTCGGATGGGAGGTTCTTTTGCATCCACCGTATAGTCCGGATCTCGCACCAAGTGATTACCACCTATTTCTGTCCATGGCGAACGAGCTTGGTAGTCGGAAGTTGTCCACAAGAGAGTCCTGTGAAAATTGGCTCTCCGAGTTTTTTGACAATAGGGAAGCGAGCTTCTATAAGAGGGGCATTATGAAGTTGGCATCTCGTTGGGAACTCGTCATCGAACAAAACGGCGCATATTTGACTTAAATCGCATTATTATAATCAATTTTATGAACAATTGAAAATTCAATAAAAATACCGCAAGACTTTTTTGACAACTTATTATATCACTTGTTTTAATCGGTTAACGAATTCACCAGATATTAAAAATATTTACGATTTACGAGGATTTATTTTTCTTTAATCCAAAAGCGTAATCTGGCGATATTTCTAAAACTATTTGACAGAAAAAAATTATGTGGATTTTCAGACTCAGCCGCCGATTTTATATAGGAATTTTAATTGTTTGTAAACCAGGGCTCGAGTTGCTACCTCCGTGAATATGATATGATATACGTGAATGTATTGTATTTCGCAGCTTTAGGACTATGATCTACGCGGTCGTATCATTCATTGAACGAACTCTTCTTATAAACCGCCATCCGTTCACAAAATTTAGTTTCGCAAAGTTAACAAATTTGAAAAATGTATACAAACAAAAATTAAGATTACAAACTATAAATACAGAGAAAATTTAAGTTAACTGAAATTATATTAAATAAATGGGAATTGTAAATAAATTTTACTATTGCAGATCAATTATGAAAGTCATCCCGTAGTGAAAGGAATTGCAAAATGGTCGATATTATTTCGTGACAAACAAAACAAAAATGTTTTAAAAATATGTAATGAATGGTTCATAAATAAACTTTCTAAAATAAATTATAAAATGCTTACGCAGTGTGCGGTAATGCCAATAGGTTACTACAATGCAGCAGCTGCTTTCTTATTATTTTATATATCCTTCGCTATCCCTTAAACTTAAATGGTAAAATAAAGCCGGTACATGTTAACATAGATTTTGCTTAACTCAAGTAATTTTTTTAATTATTTTGACAAATTCACACTTATTGAGAATCAAAAATACACACCAAAACGCATTAAAAATCATTGTGAATTGAAAATACATCCGTTTGCATTCAAATAATTGATTGACGTATCACAAACGATTGCCGATACGTTCACGAATGTGATGATTCGAGCCCAGTGTTACCGATCGGTTATCCCTCACAGAGATGCCATAGGGTTTTCTGAAGCAGCAGGTAACATAACCAAGGGAACTTGTAAAACTAAGCCGTTCGGATCCGTATCACTGTGGGAAGACGCGGCGGACATTTGAACGATGTCATAATGGCATACACGGGCTTTTCAACAAAAAAAAAAAAACGAAAAACACAAAAAAAGAGAAATAAACACACACACACACTTAGCTTGTTTCATTCCAATTCGGTCCGCTATTATTGAATAATCAGAGATATACATATACTGCAGGACACTTTAATAAATCTATAATGCGATCTAGTCAGACATTTTGTTTAAACTATATTAATTTTATTTATAATATGTAGACTCTATTTTTGGAGGTATTTTCGAATTGGTACAGCTCTCGTAAATTTTAATATTTTTCCGAAATATTATGGCAAAAGTCTTAAATAAAATAAAATGAAAAAAAAAACAACTTTTTATGTACATACATATGTACTTATTCCTCAAAAGTGATTTTATCGCCTTCAAAGTACTTTCCATCAACTGCAACGTACTTATGCCCGCGTTTAATCCAGCTTTTGAAAGATTTCTACAACACTATTTTCGGTATAGCCATCCGAGTCGTCTTTGATGTTTCCATTACTTCCTTTCAGCTGTTAAAACACGTTCTCCTTAATTGTTTTTTTGCCGATCAAACAGAAAAAAATCGCAGGGAATTTTTTTCCCACAAATCCTTTCTGTTTTGGCGACTTACTTAACGTAAACATCTCATAACACATAATATAATAGTCCTAATTAACTGTCTGAACTTCTGGTATACAATACCGTTGTAATCCATGAAAGCCGTGAGTAGCGTTTGATGTCTGTCGCTCCCCTGATGCCTGGATTGCATGTCGTACTTATTAACCCTTGTCTCTAAATCATTAAATACAATGTCCTGAAGGGATCCATAGGCAATGTTCAAACCCTCTGCCAGCTCTCTGATGGTTAGTTATTGGGAAGATGTGCAGTTATTGATCTTTTTTTTCACTTTATTGAGCTACACAGCTTTCGTTGTCCACGGTCACTACGTTCGGAATCCTCGATGGCATCACAATCTCTTCTGAAGTGTTCACGGCTGTTTTCTTTAGAGTAGCATTACCGAAACAGCTTCCAAACATTTCTAATGTTTTCACACGATTGAATCCATTTAGAAAGCAAAATTCAATACAACCTCATTGTTGCAAAATCCAAATAGATGATACAGTTAGTAACATAAATAAGTATACAAGAGCCTGATTTATGGAATTGTTTGACGCTAACGCTTTCCTTAATATTTTCCAAAAATATTTTACACATGGTAATTGAGTACTGGGATAAGCTTTCATATGCGCCTTAATTTAGCTGTAAATTTTTTTTACCGTTATTCACGCTTTGCTTTGTCTTTGATGCCAGCGAAATTTATGTCACAAAAGTTAGTATCAACGATTGTTCAGTTAGCATAACATTTATTTTTATTTATATTTATTTAGGAAAGTATGTGTTGTATTAATTTTTGCGACATTTTTAGTAATGGCACCAAAAGGAAAAGAGCTTTCTGATGATTTAAAAAACTGATTACAATATATCACAAGGAACATAAATCATTGCGAGAAATCGGCCGTTTGAGTGGAGTGAGGAGTTTTGCAGCAGTTCAAAAGATTGTGAATAAATATAAAAGTGCGGGAAGCACCACTAATAAAGAGCGTTGTGGGCGTCCGCCGCTCTGAAGTCCCAGAGAAAAAAGCTTAGTCGTACGGAAAATCAGGACAAACCCCAAAAAAAGTGCCCCCAAATTGAAATCTGAAGTTGAAAATGAGGCTAGAAAACAATTTAGCACCCAAACTTTTCGCCGGGTTTTGCATAGTGCTGGTCATCATGGGCGCAGTGTTAGGAAAAAGCCCTTCGTGAGTAGTGTCAATCGGAGTAAACGGATTTCATTCGCAAAAGATCATGAAAAATATCACCAAACGTTTTGGAACCAAGCCATATTTTCTGATAAGTGTAAGTTCAGTATCTGTGGATCTGATGACCGTGAAAAAGTTTGGAGAAAAGTTATCGCGGAATTGGATCCAAACAATACGACCGGGACTGTGAAGCATGGAGGGGGGGGGAACTTGGTATTTATCGAAAATATTATGGACCTACATATATCGTTACTAAGGTATTTTGAAAAATATTTTAAAAGAAAGCGCTACGAAATTAGGCCTTGGGGCAACGTTTATCTTCTAGCAGGATAATGAGCCCAAGCACGCATCCAACATTGTACGAGAGTGGCTGTTATATAATGTGCGAAAACAGCTGAAAACACCCCCACATTCCCCGGATACCAACCCAATCGAACATTTATAGGAACATTTAAAGCGGCAAATACGTAAACATCCGATTAGAAATAAGGAACATCTGAAAAACGTCCTTCAAGAGGAATGGAATAAAATACCATCAGCTGTAACTGAAACTTGGTGAAATCAATGCCATCACGACTTAAAGCGATTGTAAAGCCTAATGGTTATCCTACCAAATACTAGGATTTGATTTTAATTACGTTTTTGATTTCACAAATTAATAATATGATGAATTGTATACTTACTTTTGAGACATGAATTTTTATAAAGTTTAATATAAAAAGCTATAATTTTGTTCCTTTTTAAAATTTTGTCATTATTTGGATCAAATATGACTTTTGTATTTCATTCATGTAAATAAAACACAATTTTGTTATTATTTAGGTTGTTTGAAGGAATCGATTGGGGGAAAATTGAAAACGTATCCGGTGTATACTTACTTCTGTTACTAACTGTATGTATGTAATTTTAATTTATTATTATTATTTATAGGAGATATATACAATATAATTTTAACTTAATTAGCACACTGGCTACTAGGGCATTGAGTGAGTAATTTTCATTTATATAAAGCACATGTTCGTAAGTCTTTGACATGGAAGAAAAAATGGAAATTCGAGTTGGTGTCGAAATTCTGTATGTACAAAATTCTAAAAACAAAATTCTGCTTTTTAAAATTCTGCTTTTTTAAAATTCTGCTTTTTTAAAATTCTGCTTTCTAAAACTCTGCTTTCAAAATTCTGTATTACAAAATTCGGGAGCGTGTCATTATTCTGTTTTATAAAATTCTGGATGACAAAATTCTGTAAATTGCAAAAAAATTCTGCTTTTTAAAATTCTGCTTTTTCAAAATTCTGCATGTTTAATGCGAAAAATTCTGCTTTATTCAAGTTTTGTGATTTTCGTCACACAAGAAGTAACAAAATAAACATTTATTCCATAAATATATATTACATATGTATATGTTTAAGCGATAACAATATTTTAGTTTAGCCAATTACAATATTTTTTGCAATTTTTTTTAAATATGTAGTGTGACTTAATTCATTTCTTTTCTTAATAATTCTTCGCAACTGTTCGTTTTTTTTAGAAGAGTTCTACGCAAAAATACTGTGGATTTTATCAAAACTGAAGAAAAAATTATTGTTATTATTATTTTTTTTTTTATTTAATATCTCGAATAATAATAAAAAATAATAATAATAATAAATTAAATAATTACATTACCTCTTTAACATTGTTAACATTATATTTTAATACAGAATTTTGTAAAACAGAATTTTGAAAGCAGAATTTTAGAAAGCAGAATTTAAAAAAAGCAGAATTTTGAAAAAGCAGAATTTTAGAAAGAAGAATTTTAAAAAGCAGAATTTAAAAAAAAAACAGAATTTTAATAAGCAGAATTTTAAAAAGCAGAATTTTTTGCAATTTACAGAATTTTGTCACCCAAAATTTTGTAATACAGAATAATGACACGCTCCCTGGAAATTCTCATTAAATTTTTTTAAAATTTTTGTGAATTTTATACAAAGTTTGAAACTTTACAAGGGCTTTGTTATATAATTAATTATATTTTTTTAGTAAATTAACGAATATTGTAGAAAGATATGTATGTTGTCAGGGTTTAGTGGTGTTCTTTATAGGCGGCATTGCAATTTCCGTTTCTTGTCGGAAATACTTTTGACACCATGTAAATGCGCCTTCAACATACAAACAACATATGTATGTATGTACATCTGCATATAACATACATACGTACATATGTACATGTGTATACTCACAATTCGAAATCAAAACAAGAAACAAATGGCATTTGCAAATTGTCGAATTATTTTATATTTATTTATAAATTTACTTCACAGTTCAATCACCCCTCGCTGCCTAGTTGAAAAGTAAACAATTTCTCCCTTACTATCCTGCACAACACGCAACGATAGCAACAGGAAGCCGGTGTAATCAATGCCCGCCATCACCAAGAACACCACAATATCAGTAATAATAAATAACAATTGAACCACCACCACCCTCACCTTTGAATAACTGACAAACATTATGACGATTGGGCAGAACACGTCGCAACCGTCATACATACATACATACATACATACATAGTGAGTTAAGCTCGTGAGCAAATCCGGCTTTACAACCACTTTGTTACTCCAGTAGCTGACCAAGTGTGTTGTAGGCGGGAAGAAAATATATTTTAATCGTTTGCAATATCAGTCAAAAATAAAAGTCAAAATCGAAACTGAAAATTGGCCTTATATGAAAAATTAAATGTTAAAAATTTTGATTTTACTGCAAAATTACTCTTTTGTGTACTTGTTAAAAAATTTCTGTCAAAATTGCATAAAAGGCGATGGCCGAATTGCTATCGCGCGAAAAGGAATTCATAAAATTGAATCGAGAGTTGGATCAGCTGGCCGTCACTTCATTGGATCAACAAATACAACAGCGTCAAGAACAACTGCAGCACCAGCATACGACTTGTAATAGCGTGGCGGAGAGCGGCAGTGGCGGGAGTGGTGTATATAACGGTGTATCTAAGCATTCTTCTAACAAACAGGAGCAACGTTATTTCACTTATACAAAATCCAAAGGACCAAGTACTTTGTTGAAGAAACGTGCTATTGGCACTACGGCTGGTGGTGGTGGTTATAATGGAGGGATAAGTGCCAATGGCGCTGGTGACGGCGCTTGCGATACACTCACCGACTTACCCACAGAACGTAACAATACGAGTACATACCGTTCGACCAGAAAATCTACGCAACAGTCGTCCACAACCACCGCGCACAGTATACGCCCAGATGGTGATAGTGTTTTGCCGGCACATTCTGGGACTCCCAAAACCACACGAACAAATAGCACAATACATAGGAAGCATATCAAGAGTCCCGATAGTGCGACACGCACCTACGGCCGAGGGAGCAATTGTAATTCACGAGCTAAGGAGCCGGCGTTCACGGTCAAATATCGTAATCCCAAATTTGTGCAGAGTCCATCTCTAGAGGTACTAATCCGTGATGAAAGCGCAGCGATACGCACAAAAGGCAGCACGGAGTTCGATGGTTCGACGATCAACGATGGGGGGTGCACTTCGCGACGTTCAATGGACATAGGAAAGAAGCATATTAGTACCGATGGGCTAATTAAGTAAGTTGACAAGTGTCTCCAATGTTAAGTTGGAATACGAGTAAATGCATACATATTTTTGCATAAATTATTTCCACTTAATCTTTGCAGATTTCTTAAATCTAAAATAGTCATACTCGAAGAGGATCACGAGCGCATTTCACAAGAGATGTCGAATCAGAAGGAGATGCTGGAAAAGACATTGGAACGCAATAAAAAAATTGAGCAACAACGCGATCAAGCATTCGCGAAACACAATGCAATTGCTGAGCAGCTGACCAAAGCTGAGTCCCAGCTTGAAGAGGTGAATAGACGTGCCAAAGAGCGCAGCATCGAACAGAATGCCCAACAGAAAGAACTAGAAGTTGCCCGTCGTGAGTTGAAGGTGTTGGCGCAAACGAATACTAACCTAGAGAAGCGATTGTATCGTGCTAATGAAGAACTGGAAAATACGAAGAGTGCGTTGGCGGTGTTAAAGAATGCCGAACGTGAGCTCAAAGACTCGATGCGTGTCGATGGCGAGGCCAAAGACAAACAAATAAAAAGTTTGAAAAAGCAAAGAGCCGATCTGCTTAATGCTTACAAGAAACAACTCTTTCTGATCGATAACCTCAAGCGACAGAATATTTGCATGGAGCAATCAAAAATGATCAATTTTGGTGAAAAAGAATTCACTAAAGTATTGGAATGGAATACTAAGTTATAGACAATGGAAGAGAATTTGTGATGACGATGCCATTTTGTCAAATAATTTGGATTTTGCTTTATCTATTTGTCTATGTCCATGTCTATGCACTGATGTTCACCTATTAAGTCCAACTATAGTGCTCCCAAAATGTACGTGAACGTTTTACAAACAATTTATGTGTGGGTCTGAACCATTTTTGTGGTTTTTACGTATAAGTAATATTAATTAAAATTGCATTTTTTAAAATGCTATGCACTTTATAAATATCGAAAAAAAACCAGATGTTTCTGTGCATTAATTTCGATGGTTTCTCAATCCCTTGTATGATACATCTTACGGCGGTAGAAAAGCAAATCGGATCGAACAGTTAGTATTTTAAGGTTTATACAGGAATTGAACTATGCACCCAAGAAATAGTGCGGTGGACGAGCAAAAGTGACACTAAACGTTCACGCCATCACACAAGAAATGGTCGATAAATACCACTGGACGATCGGCAAGTGAAGGTGGGGCATATATGTTTGGATGCAAGATGAAGAGAATATCAACCATTATTCTTGGGTTGGATCTGAATAAGCTATTCACAAGATAGTTGCCGCGTTTGCTCATCTTTGATGACAAAAGTAATCGTTTGAAAACTGCGAAAGGGAGCTTGGAAGAGTTGAATTATTTACAATCCTAAAATATTTTAGCGCCGTGCTAATGGTGCTATTGACTGACTGACTATACATTTTATTGAATATTCTTATATTGCGTATAATAAATATGGGCTTATAATATACAACGCAGTTAGTTAGAATCGAGTTGGTATCTAAGTTATGTCCCTCACGCTTTTAGACAGACTATACTTCGACTACCAGAAGTAATTGTTGTATTAGCATATTTGTACGCTCTGTACGCATTTGTACGATCCCTCTGTCGAAAACTAAATTTCGTAGGAATAGTTAATTCGCTTATTGCATCTGTGTATGTGTCGCTGTAAATTCTATCATTAATATTGCTCAGTAGTAGCTCACGATCTGCTCTTAGTTTTTTTTCATTCTGGTGAAACACATGCATACACATATATATTTGCGTAGGATACCTCCCAACTGCTGTGTAGGTGGTTCACTAATCACATTTCATTGTCCGTTGCTAACTTTTTTTTAGCTACAAATTCTTTTCGCAACATATGGAAATGCTAATTTGTCAGCAGACTCATGTAACGACAAATTTTCAAAAATGAGAGGCGTTGAAGAATCGTATGCGTCATTGAATGTAACCATTAGAGTCACGAGTGATTCATATCTGCATATACTTGTATTAACAGGCCTAATAAGAAAGCATAAAGCACACATACGCATAATAATAACAGAATAAAATGCGAACTCACCCTTAAAAGGTGTTCAGGCCAAGCTTTTCTTCTAGTTTGGAGAATGCTTACTGACATTGTCCCACAATTGGATTAGCTGATTAGGTTTATACCAGCTGTCTTTGCAGAAACATACTCGGCAGTTTTTCATTGCCAGTCAAAGCCATTGCCTTTAACTTTCTGATATCTAATATTCTAGTTCAAGACCCATTAGGATTATGTTGGATGCCGTTTTAAATATTTTTTGCATACAATTTATTCCTGCTCTGAGTTCAGAATGCTTAAAAATTTTAAGCAGTAGCCTGTGTTCTATGATCAGCCATTGATGGTTCGATTTGAGATATGGATTTCCAGCCTTAAAATTATTATGTTTTTCAGGAAAAAGCTCTAGACAGTGCGAAGAAGAAATTGAAAATGGATTTAAGGCTATGCTGTGAATGGGCATGACATACAAATTGTAACCCTTCAAAGCACCAAATCGTCTATTGCAATAGGGAATAGGACGACGTGTTTCAGGCTATGCCCATGACAGTCGGTTCTACGCTACCACAACGAGCCGGATTTATATCTGTCACTTCAGCAGCATTCCCCAAAAATTTCTAAGGGTTGTTTATACTGGTGCACGCTAAGAAGCCAGCAATCTCGACCAACACCGGCATACATCTTTTGAAGATACAGTTATTGATATCTTCTCATAATTTCAAATGGTCATAACGGGCTTCTCGAATCGAAAGTTTTCGTATAAGCTAAGTATTGGCCAGCATATTTTTCTCGGCAAGGGAAGCGTCAGCGAATGACTGTATGAGACTGAAATTATTCTGTGACTTAAGGGTCTACATCACGAAAATTTCAACTAATTTCACGATTGTTTTTTTGCCATTAAAAAATCGATATTTCAACTTTTCGTGTTTATTACTACATCTCTTGAGCATACAAATTTTGAAGTGAAAACTTCTTTAGAATCGTTGGGAGTGATTTGAGAAAAAGTGAAACGAAAAAAGCGACACTCTTGGCTACGAATATTACATATACACGTAGCGACGAACTAAATAACTTTTAGGCCAGCGCCGACAGCATAGCGCGATAGCCGAGCGGCTAGCAATGTGAGCTTCCGATCCAAAATCCTTGGTTCGAATCACAAGAAAAAAATATATGAATAAAGTTTGCTTACTGTTTACACATTTTCCAAAGGTGACGGAGAACCAAAAAAAAAGTCGATTTTCAAACAAATACGAGTGCATATGTGTAATTGTGTTAGAGTTTCGGTCACGCCCCAGCAAAACCTGCGTGCATATGTGTTTTTAACATTCAAAAAAATGTAATTGTGTTAGAGTTTCGGTCACGCAGGTTTTGCTGGGGACGCTCATAATAGCAACCGCGTGTGTATTTTTATATTCGTAAATATTTTCATTTTTAAATATTTACCGCAATTATGCCGAAAAATAATGCAGAAAAGTGTCGTGAATATCGACAGAAAAAAAATCAATAAATAGCATCACGGAATTCATTCACGAAAATTTAATAAAGTATACACCAGAAGTATCGCGGACACTTAGAAAAGATTACAATAAAGTTCCAATGATTTAAAGTGACGATTTTAACGTAAATTTTGCATTGGACACAGCGGTTCCTTTAATTGACGTTCTCAATACAACATTCAATTTAAAAATGTGTAACAATCGCACTGAATCGACAACACGATCAAAAACAACAATTGACGCGGTATTTCAAAGATATGTTGACAACATCGAAACCAAAGCATTTGTATCATATTTTATCTATCATAAGCCACTCGTATCATTTGTTGAAATTGAAAACATTGAGGATGAATAATAATAAAATGAAGAAAATAAAATATGAACTTTATAGCAATATTATAATGAACCTATAATTATCTTGCTCCTAATGCTGCTTTCGTCTTATTCTCTCTCAGTTTGTTTTACGGAAGGTTTCACTTCTATCGCGTCTAACCGTTAGACTGGTGTTTTTTTTTTTCTATTTTAAAAATAATATTTATTATTATAAAAATGCCACTGAAGATGATCCTCTCGAAAAATCGGACCCGGACCACGTAGAAGATTTCCAGACTTCTACTCACCTGACACACAAAATTCAAGAAGATTCTTAATCAGAAAGAGTGCAGTTATAGTCGGAACTAAACCAAATCGAAAAAATTTATAATTGACAAAATGGTTCGCTTTTAAAACAAAGTTCGGAAATCCGGGTATTTTTTCTCTAGTTTTTTAGTGTATAAAATAGGCGACCGCCGTGGCCGAATGGGTTGGTGCGTGACTACCATTCAGAATTCAGAGAGAGAATGTCGGCTCGAATCTCGGTGAAAGATGAAAAATTAAGAAAAAGTTTTTTCTAATAGTGGTCGCCCCTCGGCTGGCAATGGCAAACCTCCGAGTGTATTTCTGCCATGAAAAAGCTCCTCATAAAAAAAATCACCCGTTCGGAGTCGGCTTAAAACTGTAGGTCCCTCCATTTGTGGAACAGCACACCACAAATAGGAGGAGGAGCTCGGCCAAACACCCAAAAAGGGTGCACGCGCCAATTATATATATACATATATATAAAGAGTAATTATTAAAAAAAATTCCATATACATATATATAAAATAGGTAATTATTAAATACAGCTCGCAATTACGCTAAGCGTTAGGCAGGGACGAATATATGAAGCAACTGGCATAAATAAGCAGATGTTGACATCACTGGAAAGAGCTGCCAAAAATTACATTTGTTTGGAAGCACTTAACGCATTCATACAGGGCAGTTTTTGTTGCTACTACTCATTACTTTTGATGCTCGTGATTTGAACGCAGTTTAATGAAACTGGCCAAATATCAGAAAAGAAAGTTGGTAGCATAGAAATTATACAAGTTTTATGAGGTATGACATTAGTCGCTAGCGGTGATTCTTGCTCGATAACTTTGTTGTTGCTTTCACATGTAAATTTTTGGCGAAGCGAGCAGAGAAGTGGGGAATCGAAGGCGCCTAGTGTTAAAATTGTGTAGATCCCAAAGAAAATGTAAGTAAACGATTCAAGTATTTAATATTGAATGAACAACTTACAAATAGTTTCCTGAGTTATTTGTAGTACTTGAAATGGTTAGATACAACGACTGAAATATACAAAATAGTAGAACAACAAGTAACAAGTTATAAGTGTAGAGAATTAAAAAAAAATGGGAATTTGAAAATACTTCACTTGACTTAAGTGAAAATTTGTTTTTATTGAGAAACTTAAAATTTATGCCGCTGTAGATTTTCCAGTACATACATTTTGTTGAGTTGCCAAATGTTTAATTGCAGAAAATCTTTTCATTTGGCTAGTGTGTTTTTCAAGAGCTTCGCTACCAAGTTTTCTTAGTACCAGCTAATAATAGAAATATCTATATTATGTAGAATCCAAAATGGCTTAACAGCTCTTCTGGAAACGTTTATATTGTTACTGTTAAGTCAAGAGAATGAGAAATTGCTCTTGCGAACTGAATTGATTGAATAGCCACTTTTTTACATCGAGTTTGTTGACTTAATTAGCCAACTGTGTGGGTTTTACATATTCAAAAAAAAAAAAAGACAAAAAAAGTTGTTTTACTGCTTAGAAGTGAAACGGATCAGTGACTTTATTACTTTCTTGGACATACATATATGTATGTATATGTGTGGTTTTGCACTTGCATTCATTTATATAATCGTTTGACTAATTATACTTTACACTCACTACAGTCGGGTCTGGCTCTGCTTGAACTTTTTGGTCTTGACTTTTACTTCTTTGCGTGCACACTTTTGCTAGACATTTTGCCGAACTCCTTCTCCAGTTTATGGTGAGCGCCTTAGTGTACTTGCACAAATGGAAGAACCTGCAGGTTTATGCCGCCTCCGAGCGACAGACGGCTTTTTTCTGGCAGAAATAAACTTAAAGGTTTGCCATTGCCTTCAGGGCCGACCGCTAACCTTTAGTTTCACGACGTAATAGTGTCCTTTTTAATCCTGCACAATTTCATTAATTTCATCAAAGGCACAAAATTGCATAGCTTTTTTCCACATAGATCCCAGCGCCAAATGTGGGCTAATTTTTGCAGATATATTCTTTTCAATGTAAGTAATATACAATCTGAATTTGAACCAAAATGGGTCATAAATAGCGTTTTCTTCAATATCTTCACCCCAACACTCCAAATAGGTGATTTATTTTACAGAACTTGCGACGCTTTTTTACATGTTTGGTGTATTTTTTGTGTATCAAGTAGTGCAGCCTTTTCATTGTGACGTATACTCTAAAATTTCCCAACTTATTAATATAAAAACGTCTTACGTTCATTTTGTAGAATTTCCTCTCTGGTAGCCTCAAATTATTTCTAATTCCACAGGTTGTGCCGAAATTATAGATTCAAAGAAAATCAGAACAACCCTTTGCCGAATATTTTTTTTTATCCAAAATGTACATATAACTTATTGATTCTTTTAACCCCAAGCAAACTCTGGATCAGCTCCGTTTACATCGTGTCGGTCAACAATAGATGAACTAAGCTTATTTGTGAGGTAACTAGTCACTCTCCAATCTCGACCAGCCATTCCATTAGCCTAATGGGAATGGAACCACCGGCCAAATGCACAGGGGTTTCCTCTAGTGAGTTCTGTCAAAGTTGCAGGAACGGGAAGGAAATGGAGAGTGTGAAACACTTTTTCTGTCACTGTCCCACTATTGCCGGAACGCAACGTTGCAGACTAAACTCCTACATCTTTGGATGGCTGCAGATTTTAGACTGCCAGACATTCTTCAAATCTGGTAGTCTTTGTTTGGAAGTCTTCAAATCTACAGCCATCCACAATATTTCATGTTTTGTTAGAGTGATAACGTGGTATCACAATGGTCATTTAGGCCTAAGTGCGCCCACTACATCCTAATGGAGAGTGGCAAACATAGGCATAAGGCGCGTTCCATCGTAAAAGAAAAATTAAGGAATAGTTTTTATTTCTTTAAGTGAAGATGCATTCTATTAAAGAAGTCCACTTAACACACAAGACAGAGATTTAGAGAGTTAAGGACATTTCAAAAGTGGGCCTTAGATCGTCGGTCGAGGTGTGCGTTTAGATCCAGTTACAAGGCTTATGGAAGTAATTTTGATTGACCTCAAAAGCCTGCACAAAATAGAGGCCCATTATTGATTGTAGCTAGTGAATTTTTAAGGTGACCCTAGGTAACTTAGGTTTGCTTTTGCAAAGTGCAGGTCAGTTATAGGGATTTCTATCATATTTTATAGATTTTGCAGCAGCTGCATAGTTGCTCGGGGGCCTCCCCAATTGCAGAATCCTTATCCATAATTTTCTTCAAATATTTCGATTTCATGTTTACATTGTCCTTCAAGCGATTTATCGATTATTTTTAAATGAAAAAAAGTTCCAGAAGAAGATATTACGATTGTTTCAAAACTAAACGCTAACATAGAAGGGTGGCAATTTTCAATCATTATAATTAATTTCTTCCAATTTTGGGCACTTCTAGAAATATTTTTCTAATTAATGAAATTAACAATTTAGTAAAAAACTAAAAAATGATGAGCTACAAATCTCCGCCAGCAAAGAGTCAATTGAATATTTTAATTTAATCGTTATCGTCGTAATCCGAATTTAAGTTTACGTTTCACGACTTTTTTTTTTTTGGTCTAATTTCAGAATTTGATATCAACTTTACCTTTAAAATTAAACTACTCTTTATATGGGAATGCTCCTTCTAAGTTCATATGCACCTCAGCAAATATGCTCGATTTTTTGTAAATACCTATACAAAGGCATCCAAATACCTTTTTTCCCAATTGTAGTAAAACATAGCACCAATCATTTTTCACCGTCGACTAATCAGATAACAAAACTGCAAGAAATCAAGAAAAAAGGGGCATAGTTACAAGAAAATATTATGACAGCTCTAATTTTCCAAGTAAACTCATCCTAATTATGTGTAATTCTCTTACGTATCTTCATCAATGTCCAACCATCATAAGCACATACTAGCGCACACACTTCTAAATTTATATATACATATGTACATTTGTATGTATATGCACAGTAAATGCGCCCATGATGCCTTTTTCGCACTGCGGCTACTTAAGTACATACCCACATAAGTACTAGGGATGTAATTTTTTTAGATTTTTTCGATCTTGAGAGTTTGGAAATGTTGTTAATATGATTCCGTGAATCCGGGACTAGTCCGGGACTAGTTAAGGGATTTACATATTCATTATTTTACAACACCTTTACTCAAAAAAAAATTGCATATTGTTTGAATTAAAATAAATAAAGCGAATAAAGATTTAGCGGTTTCGTTGGCTGGGTAATGTACGAATGGATTCAATCGCTCCGGTTCTGAAAGTATTCGATGCGGTACCAACTGGTTGAAGCAGAGAAAAAGAAGGCCTCCTCTGAGTTGAAAAGATCAGGTGGAGAAGAAGTTGGCTTCACCTACATAGTGTGTCCAACAGGCGCCGGTTAGTACGAGAAACAAAAGACTGGCACGATTTCTTAAACTCGGCCAAAATCGCTTAAGGGATCATCGCGTCAATCAAGAAGAATAAGAAGAAATAATAAATAATTTATTATAATAAAGGTTCAAATATACTTTTTTCAATTCATTAATAACAAAACAAACGACAATATTTAAATTTACATACATTTAACAATGCATTGGTTTGCAACTTAAGGTAAGTCGAAAAAAGGTTGCTGCAAAAATCTTCTGACTATTTTGCGCGGAACAAAACCTATGGCTTGAATTTGAAGTGTTAAAGTCAGAACTTAATTTTATTATTTAGTATTTTATTCAATGCAGCAAGAATATTAATATTTCAATCATTTAAAAAGTTGAACAATGCATGCAAATAATCCATCTGATTTGTACCACAAAAGCATTGTAGGCGCAAAGTGTTTTTCAATGTTGATTTTCTGCTATAAAAGAAGATTTTCTGCCCCCGTTTTATATAAAAAAACAAAAAAAAATAAATAATTGGCGCGTACACTTCTGTTAGGTGTTTGGCCGAGCTCCTCCTTCTATTTGTGGTGTGCGTCTTGATGTTGTTCCACAAATAGAGGGATCTACAGTTTCAAGCCGACTCCGAACGGCAGATATTTTTATGAGGAGCTTTTTCATGGCAGAAATGCACTCGGAGGTTTGCCATTGCCTGCCGAGGGGCGACCGCTATTAGAAAAATGTTTTTATTAATTTTGCTTTCACCGAGATTCGAACCAACGACCTCTCAGTGAATTCCGAATGGTGATCACGCACCAACCCATTCGGCTACGGCGTCCCCGTTTTATATGCTTCATAAAAATTTTTGAATTCATTTAATTTTTATATTTTATAACAATCCCGGAAACCTTGGAATTATTGACACATAATGACAGCATATTGTGAGACTTAAAAAATACCGAGACTTCGGGTTGCCGGGACTGACATCCCTAATATTTACATACATTAGCAATGTTCGCATTCACGCATAGCTGGCAGTATGCAGCCGATCAACAGTCATCCTGCTGTCAGTTCATTGTAGCCATGCGTGCGTATTTACATCGGTTCGTTGATTGGACCACCGTCCTTCATTGTTGCCACTGCTGCTGCAGGTAGATACGCAACCGGGTCGCTACGGCTGCCAAACGCTTCGCTTAGTTTGGCTTAAATAGTTGCTGGTTGTGACTGAAGTTGGATGCTGCTGCCATTGTTGTAAGCCTGAGCATTGGAGATCGAAGCCAAAAGCAGCCAGTAAAGTATATCATATCTTATAGTAGTTTTCGCTTTCGTCAGTGTGTTTGGCATTGCTATTAACTTTGACGTTTCTATTTTTATACATGGGACAATAAATATTCTGTGTATTATTATGAGTTCGAAGTATGTGAAAAACTCGAAAGAAATACTTGCACATCTTCACTGCCAAGTATTTCCTTCATTTTTATTTACAGTAGAAAGAAACAAATCGGTTGAGCAAAATTGTATGTGCAAGCTTTTAGCGAATATTATTGTAAATAATAAAGAGCTATGACACCAAAACCTGCAAAGCTGCTGTACGGAAAGTAGTATGAGACACTTTACAGACGCTACTAAATGGACGCAGTATGAATGACTTAATCCTTTTCGTACTTTTTATTGAGCGGAAATAATTAAATTCACCTCTGCCTTATTACTAAGATATCTTAGTGATGGTGGTTGCGAGGCTGACAGGAATTAACGATGCGTAGCTCATAAGCCAGCGTAGAATAAAAATTCTCATTTATTTTGATTGTATCTTCGCTTGGTTGACGACTTCTTGCCACTTTAGCGCTTTACGGAACACCTACACGCACCTAGTGTAGGTGGCTATCTACTTGTATGTTTGCATTCACAACTGGATAGCAATATTAATTATTTGTTTTTATGTTAAGAAAAAATTTATACCATAGAATTAAGTCCTTAATGAAGTAATAAAATGATTTTTATGCTATTCCTAATTTATCCAAAGTTTATTTTTTTTTCTTAATTTTACAGAACCATTTTCATTAACATGCAAAAAGCAATATTAAATTATTCAAGGATGAGTATTAAATAATTAAAGTACTTCATGCACACTTCAAAAATAAAGTTAGTGTACTTGTTTAGCTTTATTATTAGTAAAACTACTGAGTTTTTGCAAAATCATTCATTATTTATTATTTGGACTCTATAAATTGTTGAAATGGTTGAAAATTGATGAATGATCGTTCTCTACTTAGGGCCTTAAAAAAATTTTCATGATCTTACGTAACCCAAAATATTGTAAAAAATCATTTTCCCAACATTATTTGAATTCTGAAAGTCCCGGAACAAGTCGATTGAAATATCGGATTGCTATGTTTAATGTTTTGCCCATCAGATGCAATTCATCAAATTACCCGATTTGTGGAAAGAAAAGCTATATTTGCAACCTTGGATGAGTTTAAAGTATTTGCACTAGCTTTTTTTATAAAAAAAAAATAGTTTGCATTTGGGGGAGAATTGTCTTTTCAGAGCTAAAAATTAGCGACATACGAAGCAGTTAGTCGTAAAAATAAATGGCTTAGGGCTTTAACTAGAATTACTCTTACTTGCAGAAGGCAGTTTAATTTCTATTAATAATACAGAAAACAATAGTTTTTCTCATCTGCTACCTCTTAATGCTTTAATTTTCTTTAAATCACACTTTAATCAAAACATATAGTATCATAATTTGACCTCAAAAAGAGGTTGTCTGTAAAGTCGGTTTACTGACGATAGTTTAACGTGACAACGTCATAAGAAAATATTGCTGGAATGGTTGCAATTTTCAAAACAAAATTTTAATTTTATTTCTTTGATAGATATTTTGTATGGATATAGAGGAGGAGGTAAATGGAATTGCAATGGAATAGGTCAAGTTACATTTACACAAACGTGAAAAATGACGAAACATTTATCAAATTCATGAAAGATATCTTCAATTTCGATTGTGCATCAGACGTTAATAAGTCAACAACACTAAGAGGCACCATCATCGATTTGCCTTTTTCAAGACACTTTACACTCGAAACACTCCCTTTCATTTCCTACTTTTTCTATCATCGTCCTATTCTCAACAGAGAAATGGTTCATTACCATGCACACAGGAAGAAGGAATATGCAAATACAAGTATGTGAATTTATATACCTACATATGCGCATATACATACATATATATGCTCACTCAAGTAGGACAGAGCCAGATGTCGAACGTTGCCGAACGCGGTGGCCGATTGTGCTCTTTGTCGTTCGTTCCGCGCTCTCGCTTGCAGTTCAAGCACATTAGCTTACATTTGCTTGCGTACGGAATGGATTCGTATATTTGATATGTCCATATGACTTTTATGCATCTTTACATATAGATTTGTTCTTTTTGGAAATTGCGCGAAATTGTGTATATATATGCAAGAAAGATTTAAACAAAAGTTTTGGTTTTAAATATTCACTTTATTTCACCTTTACTGCTTAATCAATACTAATAACTTAATACTATTTTTCTAACTTCATCACCCACACTTCGGGCTCCTATCTCTGAGTATAAGAGACGAAATGTGAAAGAGAGTGGAGTCATGTATGTAGTCGACATATCTATATAAAGTATATATGTCACTCCTCCCAACTTTAAAAATGTCTACAGTTCTTAACTAATGTACTAATATACATATGTATTTTATATATAAGTTTTTGCTATTAATTCTTTAGTTTTATATTCTATAAAACTATTTTTATTAATATATTTATATTTTTTTGTTTTCATTTTTTTTGAAATTGCTAGATTTAAATGATTCGTTAACATAGCTTTCATTAATTATTATTTACATAAATAAAAATAAAATTCCAATTAAATAAGAACTTTCATTTACTCAATATATTTTCTTTTTCCTTTTAAACTGGTTTTTATATTTTCTGACTTTTTGATTTTTAAACTTTATAATATGGTGCTCCCCATCTTCTTCCGTTTTTAACAATCTTACTTGCCTATACGGATTACATATTTTATCTAATCGTTTTCTTGCATTTTCCGCATTTACAAAATTAGTATCGATTTCATTTTCTTGTCTGTGTTTATTAATATTTTCAATTCTTTTTTCTTTGATTATTTGGGGATCATTTTTTGGTGGTTGTTTATTGAAAAATATATTGTATGGAATTTCCCCTGTAGTCGAGTGAATAATTACATGATTATAGGTATAAATTGCTTGCTCTATTTCTAAGTATTTTAATTCTTTGTCTTCTGATGTATGTATTATTCTTAACTTTTCATTGAGTGTTTTATGTAGTCGCTCAATATCGCCGATACCTGTTTTTCCTGTTGTTACTTCATATTTTATGTTCATCTGATCACACCACTGTTTGATGTTTATGTTATTTAGGCCCTGATCTTGGTCAACTTTCATAACTTTGGGGGGTCCCATAGTATTAAATATTTTTAGTAAAGTTCTTTTCGACTCAAGCCAGTTTAGTGCCCTCACCTTCTCTACCATAGCGAATTTAGAAAATAAATCGATACACGTCAAATAATATTCGTTGTCCCATTTCCAAAAGTCTAAAACAAATTTTTCTCTGATTTCGTATGTCGGAGGGGTAACTTTGAATGGAAGCTTATATGTAATATGGTCACTTTTGCAGTGATTACAAAGCTCGCAACTATTAATAATGTTTGAAATTTCTTTCAGATAATTTGGATAGTAATATTTTTCTTTAAAACATTTTGCAACTTTCTCTATTCCCTGGTGAAGTCCACTTATATGCATTTCTGTTACTATAGTTTTAAAATCAGAATAATCAAAAATATTTTCCAATTCCTTAGTTGTCCTGTAAACTCTATTTCTACTAGTATTAATCAAAAATTTGTACACATTTTGAAGCTGCAGGAAATCATTATCATTTGGCATATATATAACTATTTTGTTCTTTAAAAGGTGAGTTTTAATTATTTCTTTAATATAATCTGTGGTTAGATCTTTATACGTAACCAAAGTAAAATTATTCGTGAAAACTTTTTTTGTGTTGCTACTATTTTGTTTTCCTCTTACTATTTTGAGTTGATTTTTATATACATTTAAGGGTCTTTCAGTTATGTGAATAAAACTTTCGCTGTCCTCATCAGCGGAATGAATGGTTGCACAATTAGAAGCGATGTCATCTTCTTCTACATTACATTCCTCAACTTTAATGCGAGAAAGTGCATCTGCAACATGGTTTTCCCTTCCCGGGATGTATTTCACGTCGAAGTCATACTCGTTGAGGCGAATCTTCCACCTTTGCAGCTTTGCATTTGGCTCTTTCAAATTATGAAGCCATTGAAGTGGTCTATGATCGCTATTTATAGTGAATTTCCTACCGAACAAATATGGTCTAAAATATTTAGTGGCCCAAACCATTGCTAATAACTCTTTTTCTGTCGTAGAGTAGTGAAGCTCATGCTCATTCAGAGTGCGGCTCGCGAAGCAAATAGGATGGCTTTGTTGGCTTAACACTGCCCCTAAGGCGACGTTAGAAGCGTCTGTAGTTAGCGTAAATGGTTTTTCATAATTTGGGTACACTAATATCGGATCTTCTGTAATCAATATTTTTATAGTATCTATGGCGTTTAGGTATTCTTTATCCTGCGAATTTATCCTATTTCCCTTTTTTAAACAGTTTGTCAGCGGTTTGGTAATCTTGGCAAAGTTTTTAATAAATTTGCGATAAAATCCAGCCAAACCCAAAAACTGTTTAATCTCTTTTTCTGTTTGAGGTACAGGATAATTTAATATCGCTTTAATTTTATTCGGGTTTGGCTTTATACCTTCTGGGGTTATTATGTGCCCCAAGAACTCTGTTTCGTGTTTCAAAAACTCACACTTAGCAAGCTTTACTTTAAGGTTAGCATCGAATAATCTTTGGAAAACTTTATCGAGCGATTCGATGTGCTCCTGAAGAGACGTGCTAAAAATGACAATATCATCTAAATACACCATACAATTCTTACCAATTAACCCTTCCAATACTGTATTCATCAGCCTTTGGAATGTGGCTGGGGCATTTTTCAGCCCAAATGGCATACGTAGAAATTCGTAGTGACCTCCTTGCGTAGAGAAAGCAGTCTTCCTTCTATCGGCAGGGTCCATTTCTATTTGGTGGAAACCCTGTGCCAAGTCCAAGGTAGAAAAGTACATACATTTACCCAACTTATCTAAAATTTCATCCATGTTTGGGATCGGGTACCTATCGTCTACGGTAATGGTGTTTAACTTACGAAAGTCGAAAACTATTCTCCATTTATCTTGCCCAGAGTGATCTGGCTTTTTAGGCACAACCCATAGCGGTGCAGAGTACGGAGAATCGCTATGACAAATAATTTCTTGCTTCAGCATTTCCATTATTTGCTTATCCACTTCCGCTTTGTGCACTTCCGGATATCGGTAAGATTTCACATATATAGGGTCCTCATGAATTGTTTTGACTCTATGTTTAATTTTGTGGGTAAAAGTAAGGTGGTCTCCATCCTTATAAAATATGTGTTTAAATTTGTTTAATAAACCTTTGAGGCTTTTACATTCCTCGATATTTAAATGGCTTAATCTGAATTTTGTTTCTTCGTCATCATCATTTATAATATTTAGAAGACTATCAAAATTCTCTAAGGAGTTCTTGCTATCTGAAAACTTATAAAGCATTCCACTTAAATGAAGAGTGTTATTTTCAAGATTTATTTTCGAATTTAATTTTTTCAGTATATCATAACCTAAAAGTCCTTCGTAATTGTTAGAAAAATTGTACACATAGAATTTTAAATTTTGCTTATTAAAAGCAATTGTTTCCTGCATTTTGTCTAGCACGACTTTTCCGGTTGCGGTTTTTAAAATTATTGGCTTTACTTTAATTGCTTCATTGCTGAGTATACACGGTTTAATTAAACTAACAGACGAACCCGTATCTATTAAAAATTTTATCTTTATGTTGTTGAGTGTCAATTTAATTGAGGGTAGTTCTCCGAGGCTTCTAATTGAAAATTCGAATCATCGTGATCCATTGGTTCAGGTTGACCGTATCTACGTATTCTGGACTGGTTTGAGTCAGCCGGGCTAAACTTTCTGGCTTGCAATGAATTCGTTTGCAAGACATTGCTTGGAATTGCGCTAGTAGGGCTATTAAATAAATGAGGGCAATGCTTTTGTGCGGAAAATTGGCCTACATTTATCTGCCTGGATTGATTATGACTTAAATTAGTATTATCTGATGGGACTCCTCTTGTATGAAAGTTGTTATTATTTAATGTTTGATAGTGATGATTTCTATCGGTTAAAGTAGAGTTCACAAATCCACCTTTTTGAAATCTATTATTATTAGAGTAATGGGGAGCCCTTGAACTGTTTCTTATATCCCGTTTATATTCATAATCAAATGCATCATTCTCTTTTAAAATTTTAATTGCAGATTTTACACTAGTTGCTAGATTAGCATTAATTAATGCTGTTAAATGATTAGGCAATTCTCTTTTGAGGGTTTTCAAACTTAGTTGTTCTAATTCATTTATCAAAAATGTTTTAGTAGAGCTACTTATAAGTTTTAATTTAATGCAATCTTTAATTCTACAAATTTCATTATTTATTTCTTCACATAGAATACGAACATTACTTCTTAATTTTATATTACTAACTTGCAATATAAGAGTCGGAATTGGTGTATGTTCCCCGAACTCATCAACCAAAAGTTCTCTTAGGACTGTCCAATTTGACGGCTGCTCCCTTCTTACGACGTCCAACGCTGCCCCTCGTAAAGTACATAAAATGCAATTGAAGTAAAAAGCTCGCTCTGCTGGTTGTGTTGGTACAACCTCAGGCAATATGGAATCAATGCTGTCGATGTACAGTGCTAAATAGTTTGCATCACCATCAAAAGGCTGAATTAACTTAATATTTTGCATAACTAGTTCTCTTTGTTTTTGTTCCTCAGCCATGTTTGTTTTTGTTTCAGCGCTAATATTTAATGTTCTTAAATACTCATTCAAGTTTTCTAACTCTCCATTTAAGTCCATTTATTTGTTTTATTTATTTTATTATATATATTTTTTTTTTTTTTTTTTTTTTTGTAGTTAGCAGTTTGTAGTTTTTACTTTCTCACTATATCAAATGTAACAACGCCAAAGCGCGAATGTAAGTCTACTCAGAGTGAAAGCTAAACAATAATTTTGTTGTTACTAAGCATAGCATTCGGCACAACACGTATTTTCGTTTCTTACGCTCTTAGTTGTACAAAATTGTTTCTTTTAATAACTGCGGCCAAGATCAATTGAAAGTCACCCGAAGTCAACGGAATATACACCAACCAAACGTAAACTCAAGTAACAAATGTTGTTGTTTTTTTTTTGTTTTTGTTTTTTGTCACTTTTGTTATCAATGTATCACTACTTACTGCTCTTTCTAACTAATTGCTTATTGATGAAGTTACTCTCACTTTTACACACGTCGCTACGTCGCTCTTCTAAGCATCCATTCAGAATCAGAGCTTTTCTCGTGAAGTGGAGAAATGCGCGAAAGGTCAAGTTAAAGTCACACCAAAGCCTATTATCCAAAGCAAATCTGCATTGAAGGTTAAATCAAGGCCGATTCCGAAGCGATCGTAAGTTTTCCTAATTAAGTCTTTTTTTTTTTTTTTTTTTTTTTTTTTTTTTTTTGTTTTTTTTTTTTGGTATTTCAATTTTTAAACATTATATGTTATTTTTCATTCGTTTTTCTTTTTAGCTTTTCAATATTCAATATTTTGTTTTGATTCTTAAGCATTTTATTGAACAAACTTATTTTTTTTTTTTTTTTTTTTTTTGCCAGTTTATTAGCGTGTTTGCTTTAAATTTTCTTCAGAACCGATATTAAAAAAAAATAATAATTTACACCTCTTCGCACTTGTATTTACGTAGATTCGTTTTTTATTAGGATCTTTTTCACAGATCCTACCGACTGCGCCAGAAAGATTTAAACAAAAGTTTTGGTTTTAAATATTCACTTTATTTCACCTTTACTGCTTAATCAATACTAATAACTTAATACTATTTTTCTAACTTCATCACCCACACTTCGGGCTCCTATCTCTGAGTATAAGAGACGAAATGTGAAAGAGAGTGGAGTCATGTATGTAGTCGACATATCTATATAAAGTATATATGTCACTTGCATGTTTATATACATATATTAGTATACAACATATCTTATAAGGTATATGGTAAATATTATACCATACATTTTTTCCTTCATATATAATAAAAAAATTAATAATAATAACATTAAAACAACAGGTATTATTAACAAACTTGGTTTTATTTTAAATTCTTCAAGTAAATCAAATTAATAATAATCAATAACAAAACATATGCAAATACAAATACGTGAATTTATATATGTACATATGCGCATATACATACATATATACGCTCACTAAAATAGGAGAGAGAAAGATGTCGAACGTTGCCGTTCGTTTGCTTTGTTTGCTTTGTCGTTCGTTCCGCGCTTTCGCTTGCAGTTCATTCAAGGTAACGGCAATGAGCAAGGTAACGACAAATGAGCAAGGTAACACTAATGAGCAAGGTAACGACACATTTTTTCGTGCATGCAGCCGGCTAAATCGAATTATAAGACGTTATCACGTCAAAAGTAGTTCAGTAATATATTTTAAATATAACGAACATGATACTTCGTTTAATTTCGGGACTACGAAATAAGACGCGGGATCAGTAAAATCATGAAAATTTACACGCTAATGGATGTACATATTTTTGGATTATATAAATAACTGTTTGATAATACAATGTCAATACAATTATTTTACAGTTTTTAAGCTAGCCATTATTGGCAGACCGATAAAAACGTCCGCCTGCACGAATTCTAGAAAGGTCTGTTTGAGAGAGAGACAAAGAGTGTTATTAAATAAAATAACGATAACTTTAAATGTATCAAATAGTCTGAAACAAAAACAATTTTCAATCGAAAACTAAGTCCTTGTACTTATATAGTTTTAACTCATTTTTTTCGCTCTTTTCCTGTTTAGTGAAGGGGTCAAAGGTTGGGAGAATAATTTCTCATTTTGAAACTCAGCTCGGGAATTGTAAATATGCATAAAATCTAGGAATGATAAAATAAAGAAGTATGGCGGCCGCCGTAGCCGAATGGGTTGGTGCGTGACTACCATTCGGAATTCACAGAGAGAACATAGGTTCGAATCTCGGTGAAACACCAAAATTAAGAAAAACATTTTTCTAATACCGATCGCCCCTCGGCAGGCAATGGCAAACCTCCGAATGTATTTCTGTCATGAAAAAGCTCCTCATGAAAATATCTGCCGTTCGAAGTCGGCTTAAAAACCATTTGTGGAAGAACATCAAGACGCACACCACAAATAGAAGGAGGAGCTCGGCAAAATACCCAAAAAGGGTGTACGCGCCAATTATATATATATATATATATATGCGGATTAAAGTGGAAGAATGAGCGCGACGTAATTGCCGATGAGGTATGTGTCCAAATAGTCAACTTTTCAACAAAAATTAAAAGTTAAGTTAACTTAGGTTACATTACAAGAAGATAAATGAATTGAGAATAGGAAAAAAATAGTTTGTAAGCAAAAAATCAAACGGGACTGTACAATTACGTCAGCTTAACAGCTGATTCTACCGAATTCACTGAGAGCCGAGTATCGATACTGCAATAAACGCAACCTTCTGTACTTTCTCAACCCTGCATAATATCAAATCTCAGTTGGTAGTTTGTAATTGATGTTTGCTAATTGTCATAGACCTAAATTCTGTCATCTTGTTAGCAAATAGAGCTTGTGTTCGTTTCTATTATTGTTGCTATTTTCATCAATAAGTAAACTGAATAAATGATTTAGCCACACAAGTAGCTTAATTACTATTTCTCCTTTCCTATTCTTTTAATTAATCGAGAATCTTACACAGGCTTGAAGCTTTTTCAACGCTGCCGATGTTGACTGTGTATTTAGAATGCATGCATTTTTTTTAAATTACTGTGACATGGGATATGCGCGTTATTGATATCAATTCTTTTTTTTAGAACAAATTTTATTTGAGCTATTCGTTCCAGGGATTTCAAGTGCAAGCAGCGCTAAGATCATTTTAAAATTGCTGTTCTGACATTTGTATGGTAAATGTAACGCCGTCTTGAGTAAATCTACCCTTGTTCGTGCTTTCAATTTTTTACAGTTTTAAAAGGCGTATTTGAAATTGCAATATCAAGGTTTTTATTACAATTTGCATTAAAATGGATTGAATAATGCGAAAACCTTAGAAATTTTGAAAAATTGCTATGGTAATGATACTCTAAAGAAAACAGTCGGTTACGATTGGCATGAACGCTTAAGAAGAGATTGTGAGCCCATCGAGGATGACGAAAGGAGCGGCTGGCTCTCAACAACGAAACCTGATGAAAACATCAATAAAGTGAAAAAAAGTTGATCAATAACAACAAATTAACATAACCATAAGAGAGCTGACAGAGGACTTGAATATTGCTCATGAATCCGTTCAGGACATTGTAGTTAATGAGTTGGGTTTGCGCCGTGTTGCTGAAAAGTGGGTCCTAAAGTATCTGCATTTTATAGGACCTCGTTGATATTACGACATGATTTCCAAGATTGAATCCGATACAACATCCATCAAACGTATCATTTCAGGAGACGAGAATTGGTTTATGAGTACGACACGCACTGCACACATCAGGCGAGTGAGTGGAGAGCTCCAAACAAAAAAAAAACACGCCCTTTTCAGTCAAAAAATGTTAATGGTTTTTAGTGATTACAGCGGTAGTGTACACACCGAATTTTCGCCAGAGTTCAGACTGAAACAATACGCCGAAAAAGAAAGAATTTGTGAGAAAACAACTCGTGAATTTTGCACCATGATAACGCACCGTCGCAAAGAGCCATCATTAACTGTAAATCTTTGACCAACAACGAAACGACGTTATAGAAAAATCAAAGACGGCTCTGATGGCTATACCGAAAATGGGTTCTAGAAATATTTCGAGAGCTGGATTAAACGCTGGCATAAGTGCGTTGCAGTTGATAGGCGTACTTTGAAGGCGATAATATCACTTTTGAGGAATAAACTTGCATTTTTAATTTGCGGGACATATTCCGAGAACCTTTTGTTCGCGGAGGTATACCAAATTTTGTTTAGATATCTAAATTTTTATCTCTCGGATGAGCAGGCGAACAGAAAAAATTGACAAAAATCGTCAATCTTAAAATGTTGGTGTCACTTATCTCTATTTGTTTCAACAAAATTGAAATGTTATAACCCGTATTATGTGAACAAATGTATTCTTTGTAGGCGCGTGCAAAAATGTAAAGAAATAATTTGAGAAAAATTCATAATGAAGAGTTGCCAATACAAGGGTTGCCTCATGTTTTGCTAAAATATCTACCAACCGAATGTCATACGAACTTATAAGATACTTAAATTAATCGTAGGTAGTTGAATATTTAAGTTAGGTTTCAAAATATCCTATGCGTATTTTACCGGTGGAAGGGAAAGAAGAATGCCTCCTCTGTATAGGAAAAATCAAGTGGGAAAGCACTTGGTTTCACTTAGAGCTTAGCTAACTCGAAGAAGAAGAAACGAGCTGTGCGCTTTGTGAAAAATCAGAAAAAAGGAAAGAAGAAGAAAAAGTGTGAAGGAAAAATACTTAACATTTAATATCCTAAAAAGAACGAAGATGATATGCTTGACTGAAGTGCAAATATGCACGTACCTACGTAAGTTTGAAAGTAAGTAGCATCAACGCAACAGCAGCAAACTCAGACGAAATGAATGCAAATTAAATGTCACCCATTCATTCATTCATTCAAGACGAGCGCTTAAAACGATAAACAAAAAGTAAAGAAAAAATAAAATAAAAACAAAAAAATATACTTAAACAAAGTTAAGCGGTATTAAGTAGCTTTGGGCGTTTCGTATGTTGGGCGCCGTTGCTGTTGCACACCCGTCAACTACATGCTGCTGTTAACTTGTCTGCCTATCTTTTTTCTATTTTTACAAAACATGTCAACTTGTTCGATTCTTTATCCGTAATTTCCAAGGTATTCTAGTTCAACCCCCACAGAATAAATAACAGCAATACCCTGTTGGCATCGTATGCTCAGTCCGAGAGTTATGTCTCTCGGCTTCTGTGAGTAGGTTGGCGCTTTTTATTCGTTTTTATTTTTGTTTCGACTCAATTTACTACTTAAGTATGCAAGTGCGTAAGATTTAAGTGCGCGAGTCAACTTAAGTTTGCCAATATGTGCGCGGGTGTGCATGGCTGCTTGCATAGGTAAATATTAGTTTACTTGAGTATGTAAATATTTTACCACACACACGCAAAGAGTGGTTGTGAGATAGTGAGAGCTTATTCTAAGCCTCACAGATCGTTACCTCCAAAGAGGTTGAGAATTTGCGTTAATTTGATTTGAAGAGCGGAAAATGTCTGCTTCTTGTTTTAAGATAGCTCAATATGCATGAATGTATGTGTGAGTATTTTGCTCTAGCTGAGTGTGGGCACACAAATGAAAATGAATATAAACTGGCCAGACGAGGTGTTATATCATTTTGTAGAGCGCCAATATAAAGCCCATCGATTTTTATGTGAACATACATATTTAACGTGAATTACGATTGTAGTGGTGTTTGAGTACCATTTTATATGCAGTTTACGTCAAGTTTGCCAATACTGTTAAAATGAGCGTCTGCAACAAATGTATGATTCAGTCGTTTCGTCGATTTTATATTTTTATTTTTCAAAGTACCAGAGCGTATTATATACGGAATGAATATAACTTCCTAATTTTGTATTTAAATCGTTTTTACAATATTTGCGAAGGTGATTGTGGCGTGTAAATAAGCCCCCGATGACACTGAGTATGAGCACGAGCAGGGACTAGTGAGTGCACGAGTACGAAGGACGCATCAGATTGGTCACGAAAATTAATTGAATGACTTATTTTGTTGTTTAAGTTTTAGAATAAAAAAGTTTTTAGTAAATTTTCTTGGTTTATGATTATGCAAGGAAATTGTAAGAGAAACACAAACTTCCGAAATATGTGGGGATGTCTGCAGTAGTGCAGTTTTGCCCAAAATTGCTACTGATTGATAGTAGAGTGTAACGACCAGTTTAGTTTTATGGGCCGTAGTTCACGACGACCTCTGATGTTGCCTATTGTGCTTGACGATCTTTTTGTTTCATATTATCAATGAATTTACAATAGAGTCACACCACCTAGGAGAGTGGGTCTAGAGTGAGTCTAGCGAGAGCTGAACATTCGCACAGCATGTACTGGGTTGTTTCATTGCCCAGCTCGCAAAAATGACAGACACTTCGAGGGGTGCCTTTTATATTTCAGGATTAGAGAACAAAAAAAAATTTTAATCATCGAAAATCACTTTATTGTTTTTCAAAATATTCTCCATGAAACTCTAAACACTTTTGCATGCGTTTGAACCAATTGTCGAAGCACTTTTGCCACTCTGAATGAGGTACCTCCTCTGAATGCCGCAACCGCTTCTTCAGGTGTCGAAAAACGTTGACCTCTCAGTTTGTTTTTTATGTACGGGAATAAAAAGAAGTCATTCGGTGCCAAGTCAGGACTATACGGCGGATGACCCATTAATTCGATGTTTTGGGTGCTCAAAAATGCAGTTGTTTGAGCCGATGTGTGAGAGCCCGCATTGTCCTGGTGAAGAGTGATCCGTCTTTGGCGATTGGTTTTCCTAATTTCTTGGAAGACAACTGGCAAACAAATGGTTGTGTACCACTCAGAATTTACTGTTCTGCGTTGTTCTAGTGGTACGGTTGCGACATGTCCAGTTTTTCCGAAAAAACAGGCGACCATTTGCTTGGAAGTGCTTCGTGCGCGAACAACTTTTGTTGGATTTGGCTCATCTTGAAACACCCATAAAGTCGACTGCTGTTTACTTTCGGGCTCATACGCGTAAATCCATGATTCATCACCTGTCACGATGTCATAGACGTGTTTCGAAGCCCCGCGATCGTATTTTTTGAGCATTTCCTTCGACCAATCGACACGAGCCTTTTTTTGAGCGATTGACAAATTGTGTGGGATCCAACGCGAACAAATTTGTTTGACAGTCAAATGTTTATGCAATATTGAATGTGTGCTGGTCCCACTAATGCCTAAGATTGTCTCAATCTCACGATAGGTCACATGACGATCTTGCAATATCAGTTCGCGCACAGCATCAATGGTTTTCGGAACAACAATTGATTTTGGACGATCTTCACGAAATTCGTCTTGGAGTGAACTACGACCACGATTGAATTCACCATACCATCGATAAACACTGGTCCTTGATGGGGCTTCATCGCCAAAAAATGAATTAAGTTCATCCATGCAATGTTGCTGAGTTAATCCACGTCGAAAGTTGTAAAAAATAATCGAACGAAAATGTTCACGATTTAATTCCATTTTTGGACCGAGATGAATCTTTTAAGTTACTGTAAACAACAGAAATAGCGCTGGTATTTCCAAACGTTCTGAGTACGTAAAAGCCAAAAAATGTCAAACTTTGCGATACAGCTGTCAGTTGCCAGATTGCAACACCAGGGTTGCCAAATCCCGAAATATAAAAGGCACCCGTTTTTTGGTTAATACAAAACGTTATAAAGTTCAGTAGACCTTCATAATGGAAATGATGATCACAATGGACTGAAAATAGTTGGTTTGGGCAGGTAGGGTAGGTGACGCAGATCACGGCAGGCAAAGTTTTGATATTTAATTTTTTGGCATAAAATCATTGTCGGAACCATTTTTATCAAGAGACACAAATAGAGTATATATCCTGGAAATATGACTATACAATAGTCTTTCTGAGTTGCATTTAAAATGTATTCCATGGCACAAAAAACACCTTTTAAAGTTTTTTTTAAATTTAATATGCGCTTGTATCGCCAATGCTTTGTTTATATATTCGAGTTTATAATATGCGCTTCCATCCCTGGTTAGATAGTTTGCCGAGCTTCTCTTCCAATTAATGGCGTGCGTCTCGATGTTATCCTGCAAATGGATGAACCAACTGTAGAGTCCGAACAACAAACGGTTCTCTTATGAGGAACCTTTTCGTGAAAGAAATATATGCATAAAAAAGAAAACAAAAAAGTTCAAAAATATCCATATTTGCTAAAAAGTTCACATGCTAATGTTGATTTTTTTTGCTATGAAAGAGGACGAGTTTGCTTCCATTTCATATGCTTTCTAAGAAATTATAAATCCCGAAAAACTCAGGATTATTTGTCAATGGACTTAGAAATACCGGGAATGACATCCTTAGTGTAAGATGACCAGAAGATATTTCCGGGTATCGAGAATATAAGGAAAATAGTTTGTCTATGAGGGTATGAGGTCGAGCGCATATTTATTTATACAAATCTCATTACTTAAACCCCTAAAATTATATGGTAATTCAAGAATAATACAATCGAAATAATTATTTAAATTGCGATTCTATTTATAACACCATCATCATCAGGCAGCTTTGTAAGTCAGGGTGGGCTTTAGCTCCGTTCACGATTCGTTTCCATGCATCTCGATCCTTGGTAATAGTTCTCCAGTTTCTAGTTCTCCTTGTTCATACCATGTTAGTCTTGAACGTCCTCATGCTTTTGGCGTTACGAGGTTGTATGGCACGATTGATTTCTGGGGTCGGCCACGTCTTATGGGCGTCATATGACCTAACCATCGTAGTCTTTGTGACTTGACGTATTTCCAGATGTTGTTGCAGCAATTCTTCATTGAAACATGTCTGGTATATACCATCTGGCAGTCGTAGTGGAGCAAACACCTCTCACAGCACTTTTCGCTCGAACACTCTTAGACACGATTCATTTTTATAACTCAGCATTCGTAGCCCTACGCAAGAAATGGCTATATTATTGCTCGGTATAGACGTAGTTTGCCTATGTATTTATATATATATATATATTTAAATCAAAGAATGCCAATAATAATAATAAGTTTTCCAGCTACAACATATTTTCAGAAAATTTATAGCAAAATATTTACATATATACATTCTAAGAATTTGAATTCTAAAAATGTTGTTACCAGTGTTCTTAAAATCATTGCAACACACTTCAAATGAAATCAAATCAAACCGAGCATAACAGCGTTACAATGAAAACAATAACAACAACTTAGCCAAGCGCTGAAGTACTAAAACAAAGTATTATGTATTAAATACTCAGGCAAGTAGGTAAGTAATGCTGTTTATACTTGTAGTTGCCTTAGAGCTGGTGGTGGCCCAGGCGTAACGCATCCGCGCCGCCGGTCGACGCATACAAATCGTCGCCCAGTTGCCGTCAAAGTTGTTAAATCGCCAAAGACCAGATCGGATGTAGAAGAAGAAGATTCGCGGACCCCACCGACGTTAATCAACAAAGCGTGAAGCAGAAAAGAGTAAAGTGAGTGATGTGTGTGTGTAAGTGTGCTTGTGTCTGTGGGTCTGTCTACTTAAACTTAACGCGTCGCAAAAAGATATATAAAAACCAAAATTGACTTTGCTCATTAACAAAGACAAAAACAACAAAATCCACATATAGCAGCTAAAAAAATAAAGGAAAGAAAAACAAAAACAGCGCCACAGTGGGCAGAGAGTCGGCCATAAGAAAGGAGAAGAGGTGAGGCCAATAAAACAAAATTGGCGGTGACTTAATTATAATTACTTTTTTCTTCGACGTTCAACACGCTGAGAAGCTCTCCACACAGTCGTTGCAAATTCTCTGAAACTTCGCAAGACCGGTTTGGGGGTTTATGGAAGCACCCCAATGAGCGCAGTTTAAGAAAAGCAACTGAGCATACCAGCTGTTTGCTGTTTGCTGCAGACGCTGACTAACTTACGAGTAAATGCTTTGCGCTGAGCGCTTCAGTTGATTGCTTTTCTTTGGAGAAGTTTTTACTTAACTCATTTTCTTCTCATTGTCTCTTTGGCATTGGCCACTAACTTGTTTGCTGGCTTGCTGGCTTACTTGCAACTCAGTCAACCAATCAACTAGCCAGCTAGCTAGCTAGCCAAATGTCTCACAGCCACTACGATTTCGACAGTCTTAGCCTACTCGGTGTGGCGAGTACAACACAAACGCTTTGAGGTACGGTACGCGTGCGCACGTTGTCGTCGGACGGTTAAAAGTTTTAGTACATCGATTTTAGATTGAATTGGTTTGGATTTGATTGTGCGCGTGTGAAGTAGTGTGTGCGTGAGCTCGAATGTGGTTCGAGTGGAAGACGAGTATATGTACGAGTACAACGTTGCGAAGGAAGTCGAATAGACAACGCAACGAAACAGAGAAGTGATAATTTCAAATTTAAAGATAACCAATAAAAAAATATTAAAGAAAATAAATTTAATAAAACGTGATACGCTGTAAATTATTGCAAAGGTATGTGAGCATGCATGGAATGTGAATTCTAAATCAATGAAATTTTCAATATAATTGTATTTTAGTTGGTTGGTAAAGTGAAGTGCGCGTTAAAGCATATCTAAATACATATGTACATATTTATGCATTTCAACAACTCCCTTTTGAAAATAATGTTTACAAACGTCACGCGCCGCACGGCAGGAAGTCTCACAAATGCGTGCAAAGACTTGCTGAAGTTGTTAAATCATTGCTATTGGCATTTATGAACGCGTGCATGTGAATTGTTTTGCGGCTGACTTGATGATTTTAGCTGCTTGCATTTTTATTGTTGTTTTTGTTGCCCTTGTACGCTAACACGCTATGAATGATAGTGCAAATGAATGGGCTCAAGTTATTTCATGGTGCATTTCTTTACGATAAACCCATTGCGCTTGCGGTTAAGCCTGAACGTTTAGTTAGAGTGAACTTCGTTGTTGTTTTGAGTTTTTTTTTGTTTTGTATTGCTTAGCCGTCATTAGCAGTCGATGATGTCAGCAAAATGTGCGCCTTGTGCTCATTTAATATATACACAAAGCGACAGTACGAGCCGTAAGAAATTGATTGATCAAAATTTGATTTGCTGCTACTCTTCTTTTCAAAAGACTTAAGCAACGAACCTGCACCGCACCTAATTATAGTTGCTGCGCAAATCTATAGAAATATTGTTTCGAAAAAACTAAAATTCATATATTTTGAGTGTTTTTGAGTGTGTATACTTGTGTGCGTCTTGCACGCTTGTGATTGTGCCTTAAATTAATCGCTCAGCACCACACCATCTATGAAGTGAGCTGAGCTTAGCTGTGCGCCTGAAGCGTTCAGAGTATAAGTAAATAAACAAAATTAATATTAAACGCAGAAGTTGGTGTATTTGATTTCATAATACTTACGCTTACTGCCAGCGCAATGTATCGCGCTCTTGACCAAATCCATAGCTATACTTAAGCTGGCAATAGCAACAATAATAAAAAGGCCAAAAGCAGCAATAATATGTAATAACAAAAACTCCAAAGCCAGCAACAGTTGAACAATCATCAGTCGCAAGCGTTGAATGAAGCGACAGCATAACCTCAATACAGTGCTGAAATTTATGCAGAAAAAGAAAAAACTTAAAACGAAATTAATAAATAAAAACACCCACAAAAGAAAATGTTGAAGAAGTACGAATAAATTACGAAAGCAAATGGAAGAATGTGAAACAAACTGAAAAATAGCGAATTGGAATGTGCATGAGTACTGCGGGTGCAAAGTTTTGTATGAAAATTTCAAAAAATTCGGAAAAAATAATGGTTTCATTTAGATAAATAATAAACGGTTTTTAAAACGTTTTATAAAATATTACTTCCATATATATATCTATATATATATATATAATTGGCGCGTACACCCTGTTTGGGTATTTGGCCGAGCTCCTCCTTCTATTTGTGGTGTGCGTCTTGATGTTGTTCCACAAATGGAGGGACCTACAGTTTCAAGCCGACTCCGAACGGCGGATATTTTTATGAGGAGCTTTTTCATGGCAGAAATACACTCGGTGGCTTGCCATTGCCTGCCGAGGGCATACTTCCATATATTATTATTATTATTATTTATTAGAATAATATAAATATTATACTAACTTAAAAACAAAAAAGAAGAGCACACTAGCTGTTTGGGCCTTCAGTGCTTTACTTCCATATAAGATTCTAGTTTATATAGCATTTTTGACAACTAGTCTCTAAATTTATAGGCCACTTTATTGTGCCGGTAAATGCATTTTACTCATTTCAAGCGCTTATAAAGCGCTCTCGGGTCAATATTTTTAAAGGCCAGTTTATATTCGCTTTAAAATGTTGTAGCTAAGATCGAAGGGTTTGAGTTCAAATCGCATTATTATTTTTGCCTAGGTTTTGAAATGAATTAGATAATTTCTGGCTAGCATTTGCGACTCTCATTAGAATTAAAGTTATATTAAGTACTTCAAATAAGCTGAGACGGTCCACAACTAAATTTGTAGTGAGATACAAGGTGGCGCAAAATTAATCGCTTTATCGGATGATGTTATAATTTTTGCAAATGCCGTCGTGCGTCAATAAAATTTGACACTTGGCCCAAATAAAGATTACCAGCATTCAAAATAATTTTTTATTTGATAAAAAAGTAATTCAAAAATAATTGGATCACTATTTTGTGCCACCTTGTCGTTAAATTGTGAATATTATTTCCAATAAATTGGACTCAAGGACGGAATTTAAATAAAACACAAAATTTTAATTATTTTATTTATTTGGTAGGCCGATATTTTGTTCGGAGGTTATTTTGCTATTATAATTCTGGTGAAATGAGATATTGCGACAGTTTTATTTCAATTTCGGATATTTTTTCCCACCAAAGAAGAAAAAACTGCTATATCATATAAAACTGCTTTATCATCAGTTAAATAACTTTAACTTAATATTGTAGAAAATATAAAAAAGCATAAAAAGAGTATATAAATAGAGATAAATAGAGCTAAATAATACACAAATGAAATTTTAAACAAAAAAATAGTTATACTGAACTAAAAATTTTGGCTCGTTATGTAACCAAAGGAAAGTGGCCTAAATAATGGGTGTAAAATATAAATCAAACTCATAAAGCTTTTTTTTGCAAAGACATATTTTGAAATAAACCAGAAGAAAAACTAATTTCCATAAATTTATTTGGCAGCAAAACATATAAATATCTACTATAATGTCCCAACAAGGAAGTGAAAAGAAATAAAATAAATTGCACGCAATAGCTACAACAACACTTAAATAATGAGCAACAAATAAGACTTTAAAATTCAACAACTACACAAATAATTTATATTTGGCAAAATTACGTAAAAATCAACAAGTCAAACAGCCAGCAGCAAAAGGAGCGGTCAACGAGTAGTGGGCAACCAAAAATTGGCAGAGTAAAAGAAAAATATACAAAAAAAATTTAATATACAAAATTTAAATAGTTACAACTGTCAAACAGCACAGACTGGTAAGTTTATGCAATTAAGTATGTAAACTGTTAGTAATTTTGGTTAATTACATGAAGAGCTGACTGTGCTAATTTGGTTAAAATTTTTCGGCAAATTTCTTTTTCACTTTTTGCATCAAACATTTATCTCAAGTTTTCATTGGCTGTGGAACTTTTTTTTAACAGTTACCTATGAAAGCATTTAATGACTGCCAAATCTTCTGTTGAAGCTTATGTAAGCACAATTAATATCTCAGCGGTGTATCTACCAATGTTAAATGTCACTTTACGCCCACTGCAAGACGTTGCCATTTACCTTTGCTGAGCGAATAGATGCAGAATCGAGTTCAACTGCAATATTTCATTATTATTAATTAATTTTCATGTTTTCGGGCAATCATTTTTGTGCAATGGAAGCTTAAATATATTAAACACATTTCGATTATATCACTCGGCTATGTGGGTGCATGAGTTCATTGAAGTTTGTTTCTTAAGTCTTTTGTATGCCAACGCCACATCGAGCTCTTTGACGATTAAGGCTAACATTTCAATAAACGAATAAATTTATGAAATTCTAATAAAATTTGGCTTGAATTTTATGTAACTTTTTTCGTAGGCAAGCATTGGATTATTAAATTGTTTGTTTTTGTGGCGGTGGATGGCTGTTCAAAAAAGTTCGAAAATAATGTGATATTATATTATGAGTTAAAAAATTAACTATTTAGCTTGGAATGCAAAAAATATTCATTCTAGGGTCTAAGTATAATATTATACTACATATGCAGTTAGCGGCAAAAAAGTGTCATAATTTTTTAATTTCAGTTATTTTTTTTATAAAAAATGAGTTTAAAAACCAAATAATGCAAGGTTTCAAAAGTTTACAAAATTCGAGAAATTTTCATCAAAAGGTGAAACTTTGCATTCAGAAGTTTTAGATAAAATCTGTGTATACAGTTTTATAGGTCATTGAATTTTGGTAGTGTTTAGTACACTGGCTCAAATATCTCGTTGGGCTTGGCATTTCTTTTGCTGATGGTATTGGATGTTGCCTTCTATCGGGTGTTGTCTTAAGAGCATGAGAACTTGAAATGATAATACAAAACAGAAATATTGTTGTTATGATTTTTTTTTATTATAATCTGGTAGATAATGTAGATAATTTCATGGCAATATGAGATCCGGCACATGTCCACCGTATTCGATCAGTGCAATTTTTGACTACTTTTTCCAATAAATGTGGCCATACGGCACCAATAGATCTTGAATATTGGAATAAATCGATTGTTAAGTACGCTGTATGGCAAGTTGCACCGTCCTGTTAGAAACAAATGAATAATTTTTGGTAACGAAAACTCAGTGAACTATGCTAAATACAAAATAAATAGATATTTCTCACCATTCACCTTAACGGTAGCTTCTCCCTCATTTCGCAAAAATTAAGGACCGATGATGTCGCCACTGCTCTATGAGCTTCGCGAAGAGATTTACTTACTGAAAGCAAATGTTCACAATTTGGAAGTGGTGTTGGGGCATTAAAGGATTAATTATGGATTGTTAAACCTTACTGAATAGAAATGTCAATACAGTTTGCCATCCTCAACTGGCAAACCATCGAACTTTTCGTTGTTGGTGTATAGTATATGGAATACACGGTACCTTTTCTAATTATATCTGTTCGATAATAATATGTTAATTAATGTAATTTTGAAATGAATAAAACTATAAATAGCGTATTTACAATTTGATCAGACAATATTCACACAAATATTACAATCCCTTGAAGTTCTAGTTTATTGTGTTTTAGCACTGTTTTGGTTTGGTGGCTGTCACGGCTCATTATTAACAATCATATACTGACGCACATATCTTAAAAATGTGTTTATCCCAAGCCTTTTCCTCAATAACTATGTGTTGATGTTGTCCTACAAATAGAGGTCTCTACAATTTATTTCTTTTGTTGATGCAATAATATTTCTTGTAGACGAGTTAAGGTATAAATAACTTTAGAAGATAGTGTACCGTGCCGTCTCTGAATATGAAGTAATTTTTATGAAAAGTATTTTCATGGCGGAAATGGGTTCCGAAAACTTGACAATGCCCGTTGAGATGCAACTTTGGTTGTTTTGTTATTTTATAATAAAAATTACAGTTAGGTTAAATTTTGTATAGCTGGTGTCTTGCACAGGGTGTTTGAAGGAAAGCGAGAGAAAACTCTTAATTCTTTTATATATATTATTTCATTTTTTATTTTATTTTTTTTTAAGCAGTTTTATTAAACCTTTTGCCTTATACAACTAATATTCTTCAAAATAGGACCCTTGAGCGTCAATACACCTTAGACTACAGGAAACATTTTTTAAACTCATCCGCCGGAATCGCGTTCAATTCGGCTGTCACAGATTTTTGGATCGCCTCGATGGAGTCGAAATACCTTCCCTTCAGCTTTCTTATCAGGCGCAGGAACAAGAAGAAGTACGGAGGGGACAGGTCTGGGCTGTAGGGAGGGTGGGGAAGCACCGAAACCCCCATTGGCCAATGCAGAGGTGCAGATGTAGGAGGTGTGCGCCGGCGCATTGTCATGATGTAGGGTCCAATTGTTGACGAGGTCGGGCCGAACCCGAGCGACGCGGGTTTTCAGCCGAATTAGCACTTCTTTGTAAAATGTCGCGTTTACAGTGCTTCCTGGAGGTACAAACTCCTTGTGGACGATCGAGTAACGTTGCTTCAACGATCGCTATATTTTTGCCACTGCAAAATCCTAACACACTTTTAAAACAGCTTTCACGCGCGGAGCGATGTTGACTGCACCGCTGTTGCCAGCGAACTGGGACCGATATCTAGTGGAAGGGGAACGATCCAACGATCAACGACCACCAGCCGATTCGGTTGATCGCTTGGCAGATGCTCCGCGCGGAAAGGCTTATTACTTTTAAATCAAACCCTGTTGTTCCACAAATGGAGGGGCCTACAGTTTCAAGCACTCACTGCACGGCAGATATTTTTTATGAGGCGCTTTTTCATGGCAGAAATACCCTCGGAGGTTTGCCATTGCCTGCCGAGGGGCGACCGGTATTAGAAAACAATTGTTCTTCAGTTTGGTGTTTCACCGAGATTCGAACCTACGTTCTCTCTGAATTCCGAATGATAGTCACGCACCAACTTGTTCGGCTACGTTGGCCGGCTTGATTCTTTTACCATTACGAAAATTTGAAATATTAAGTGAGTTTTATGGAGGACAAAAAGTGGTAAATTCTTACTTCTTCTTCTGCTAAGCATTCGAAAAAGTGCAGAAATATTATTTTCGAGTCTTAGACAGACCATAACAGTGACAAAGATAGGGCATAATACTTTCCATCTTCACGACGTCTCTTTAGCTTTTAAAAGAATACAACTTATTCTCTTACTGGCTTTACCCATAAGAATATGACTTCATCAAAATAAGAGTAGCGAGGATATTAAAGATAATAACAATTATAATAACCACAATAAATTACATAAAATTTCATATCCATATAACTGATGACATTGAAACGATTTGCAAAAGAAATTTTAACCTTTTTTGTTGGTGCTCAAACAAGTATGCAATTTGCTTAACACTGGATTTATATAACACATATTTGTACCCCTGTGCACTGGAAAATTATAAATACAATTTTTTTTGAAAATACTTCCTCCCAAGTCGAGCTCATATACATAAACGACGATCTCCCTTTGAATTAATTTCTCGAATTTCTCTTCCAAATCATTGGTAAGAGTTACTTAAGTAAACCACATATTATGATGTGATAATATTTTTTAAAGAAATTTTACCTGATGTTGTTTTTGCTTTGTATCCAGCAATAAGTTCCAGTTGACTTTACTATTCAGGTTGAATTCACTTAAAAATTCAAAGAAAAAAAAGAGTTATTTCAAAATGTATTTGATTATATACTTGTTATTGTCGTTGTAACAGCATAAGAATTGCACATAAATGTTAGAGAAATATTGCCGAAGAGACAGTAAAGTAGACTGATGTCTATGATGATACCATTGCCTGTATTGGTAATTTTCCTAGATTTTTAGAAATCGTTCCAGTACATGAGTGCCCTCTTTAGTCTCAGCATCCATCATATATTACTACAAATTCTACCCCCAGCTCTAATAAACCAATTAATAACCGGCACTCGACTTGTGTTTTTCCCACTAACTGCGATTGTAAATTATGAATTGTGCTTAAAGAGTTAAATAAATTATGAGAAAATGATAAATAAATGAAGAACTTCTTTAATACAGTGATTTCATCTTCATTTCAACAACAGTTTCATTCTCTCTCAATATATTTATACCATGAATTGTGCTTTGTTCGCATAATTGCTTGAAAACGCTTACCCAGTAGCGTATCCATTAACTAAGAAGCTTAAAAGATTCATTAATGTGTAAGTGAACATTGTATTCTACATCTGTGTGTATGTATATATGTATGAATTTATAAGCTCACATGTAGCTAAACATGGTGCTAATCTGAAGACATATACATTTTTTTTAGAACTAAGCCCATAGTGATTTCACATTCAGCCATCAGGTAAATTAATAAATGCGTTACTCCATTCTCTTAGTCGCCTACGAGTGATTACAAAAAGTATTTATGCACATATCTGTATGTGTTTATACGTATTATTCTCAGGCATATTTGGCATACGCAATAAAATATTCACAGCATACTAGCACCACGTAGCTGTCAATTCGTTTATCTACTTACATTTGGATGCATATGTGTGTGTATGTTTGGTTATTTAGGTGACTGTTGGCGAGCAAAAGATGATTTCATATATTGAAGTTCAGCTACCCAGATAAATAACTTATGCACGTATCAAAACGCCAATTGTACATACTCGTACATATATTTTCATATGGCTATTTACCCTGAAGGGAAAATCGCTGCTAAAGAACTGGGGTTCATATAGTGATTTCGAGACTAATTCGAGTACTTTTATACATCGCTATTAAATAAAAATTAGAAAAAATAAAATATATACCCTTGTGCTCAACTAATTAAGTCAGCAATATTTTGAGCAATTGGGCTATATTTATAATGTACGGTAATTTTTTTTATATGGGGAAGATTCTTAACACCGTCAAGTGAAAACATTATAAAAATCAAAGAGAATTTTGAGTCACTGAAAGTTTTATTTAACTATACTAAAATTCAATTACGTACCGAAATTTTTTCTAAAAATTCTGGTAGAAAGGTTGTTGAAACGTTTTCTTGAAAATTTGTTGCATTCTTATAACTTTTGTACAAAGTTCAAAATGTGACTTTATTTGGTATTTCTTATAAAATAAGGCAGATTTTAATATAAAAACTATTGGTCTAAATGGCGCAGGCTCAGTTTGTTCAGCACACCTTGTGTTCAGAATAATAGAAGCGCAACAAATTTTATCTTTGTTTGCATGTTTTTATAAAAGTATAATGCATTATACAACAAAAGCCATCCATATAACTCAAAGTTGCAAACTTTGTATAAAAGTCCCAAAAATGTAGGTTCGTTCGGTTGAAGCGGTTGTCGAGTGTGGGGCACTCTTAGGCTCTAATCCTGCTAAAACCAGTGTGTAATTTTGAAAAATTTTAGAAGATTCATGATTTCCACAGAGCTAAGATCTTCGAATTCGTAATTCCAAAAATTAAAAAAAAACAAAAATTCTCATCTAAATTTTCAACTCTTTTAATCAGAATATTTGGAAAACTGCAAGATATGCAGTTCATTCAATTTTAGTAAAGGGTAAGTTTGAAGTTGCTCAAAAATTGCGCTGATTTTTGACAATTTTTCGGAGGCGATGTTTATAATTTTCTTCCACATATTCTTCTTCGGCAGTCTTATGGAGTAAAAGGCCTAACACTTCAGTGAAAAACAAATGTCGAAAATGAACCAAAATTTCCAGTTAATTGTAATTTGAACTTTGATAAAAAAATATTTAAAGGGTTAAAAAACTGAATACCCATAATTTTTTAAAAATTGTTTCGAAAATTCTGAATCAAAAGTTGGAAAATTGTACAAAAGTTTGTACAAAGCTTGGAGCTGTATGCGGTACGGTTTTTGTTGTATAATGCACTATATTTTTATAAAAACATAAAAAAAAAAATTCCAAAAAAAAAAAATTATTAAACTTTCTATCACTTCTCGAAAACTACTGTATTGCTTTACGTGCTCATAACCGTTGTGTTTCTGTATTTATATTTTCAAAAGTTATTTACTTTATTTAATTTTCTGAGTTTCGGTTGCTCAAACTGTTCATGATTTTCCTACTGGGCATCCCAGTTGACTTGAATGTGTGAAAAAACTTCGCCAAAAAACCGGATTTCTGAAGACCAACAACGACGCAAAGTTGTCGCCGACAATCACCGCCGTGTTTGCTTAGTGGTTGCCGCAAAAGGCGTAAAAAAGTTGAAATTAAAGCTAACTTTGTGGACTTTTGCGGATTCACAGAAAAATGACGTCAAATGTGTGAGCGAAAAAGGCAAAAAAATTTCAAGATGTGCGCTCACATACATATTTATGTATATAGAAATAGTATTTGAATTAACAAAAACGCTGGCAAATATGTATGTGTGCTATTCCATATAATGGGTACATAACTTATGAAGAAATGCTTTAAAATTTATCAGCCAACGAAAATCGCTAAAAGGAAATGTTACAGCATTTTATCGAACAGCATTACTTCACGTTTGATGTTTGATTGTTTGAAAGTATTTCATTTACTTTATTGACGCGATTTGTATTTATTGCAATTTGTTACCTTACTTGAGTTGATGTCACGCCCATGCCGAGAAATTGTCTAAAACGGCAGTTGTTTGGTTTCATTTATCCAAGCCAAGTATTAACCTGTTTTTCAAGGTTATAGCAAAATAAAAACATCAACTTTGTTTTTTTCGCTTTACTTCACTGTCGTTTGCAAATTGCCGATTGCACAAAATGCAGATACGAATTTGTACTTGTGTATACGAAATCGGATACTAACGTGATTGCCGGTGATGACTTCGAATGTGTTGCCTTGATTGCAAATGTGTGAAAAAGCAGAGAAGAATATCAAGCCAAAAATGAGGAAAAAAACGTTAAACTGATCTTCACTAAATTACATAAAAAATGGTTTACAGCTGTGTGTGCCGTTTCCGGCCACATGGACTGGATGCTGCAAACCAACTGCTGCCAACAAGCAATGGGTTAAAAATCAAAGCGTGAAAGTTATTGCATCATCGTTGTCATAACCGTCGCACATCGACAAGCAGCGGCTGCTCCTTTGGTGACAGCCAATTTGCTGTGACATTTTTACATTGACACTTAGCGGCCTTGAAACGCAAAAGTGATGGGAAGCATGCACATATGTACATGTGTAAGTATGTAAAGTATGATGAGCGTCTGTATGCGAGTGAATATGAGTTTCAGGTAAAACGACACTAAGTATTAATTAAGTACGTTGCTTAAAGTGGATTACGTGTAGTAGGGTTATTGCGTTATCCGAATATTTTTCTACGAAATAAACTTCTAATGAAAAAGGTGCGCTCTGGTAACAAGCAAAAAAAAATAATAGTAACAATAATAATAACAATAAAAGTAAAAGTACAAAAAAAAATATATATATGTATATATATTACAGCACACAATAAAAAATTACCGCTGTCAACACACCCCAATACCTTAATCATAAAATTCTCTGCTATGCGTTTCAAATGCAATAAAAGGACCGATCCGTCGGTGCTCTTTGTCAACTACGCTTGACTGCTTACGGGCGGCTTACTTTGTTTATGGCTTTTTATTTGTTTTTGTTGCTGCAACACCTTTTTCCCACTTACGGCTCTTCTCACTCTCAGCGTTTGCTATTTGTCTGCTGCTTCTGTTTGCTATCACAGCTGAGATCATCATTCAGTAGCGTGGCAGCAAATGCAATACATATACATATATTTATCGATGTACGTACGTGCACTATGCGCTCACTCGCCGCACCCGGTTGCACCATTGCTGAACGAGTGCTATTGCATCGTGCCGTTCAAGGCAGATGACAAGCGGAAGTGCTTTTCATGGTGACACATTGAAAAATGTCTACTGTGGTGATTGACCTATTGGCCATGTGCGAAGTTTTGTGTTCATCGCGTGTCTTGATGTTATTTTTGATTTTTGATCTTGACTGAAGCATCGTTGTTGTGCGCTGCATGCGAGGTATGAGTAAAATGTATAATGCACCCAATGCATTATCTGCTCACTACACGTAGATTCTTGAAGATAATAGATAGCTGTCATTTTTTATAAATATTTGTATTGGCTGACGTGTTTTTTAGCCATGATATTTTCACTTCGATGATTTCAGGAATTAAAATGGAATCTTTGTATTTCGACACAAGCGCAGTTGAATTTCTTTTAAAATAATATACTACCACTAGCGTACACATAATTAATTGTTTGCTTAGTCTAAAAAACTTAGTCTTAGTCTATGGTATCAAACGGGCGCTTTAGTGCTACTTGAGGAGTGCCAGACTGGCACTTCAACTATTTCACCTACCTACCTACCTAAAAGCTCCACCATCCTATCCACTTCCTATGAAGAATCGATCGTTAAGGCCAAAAATCTATGTTTTGCGAGATCTGAGTGATTTTATGTCAAGTACTCCAAGTATTTTGTACATTGTCGTCAGTTCTTCTAAAAAATCGTTTATTTGTAGGCATGAGTATAATACGAAGTAAAGCGAAATTACTAAGAAAAAAAAATAGTTTTTGAGATTTACCCAATGTTGAAACTTTTGGTATAGAATTTTTTGAACTGAAAAATATCTTTTTTTTTATCATTTTCATAAACATGTTTGTGTAATTTTTTTAGAGAAAAAAGTATACCTTAAAAAAATGTTTGTAGGGGAGAAAATAACTTTTTTTGCTCAAAATTTTCGCAAATCTAAATTTTTGTGGTAATTTTTTGAAAATAGCTCTACTCAGATTCTTTTCCTTATACTTTTGTAGTTGCAGCTCAGACTAGCCCAGTAATCGCAGCAAGTTTCATAACGTGAATTCCATGACTTTTTGAGTCATATTCAAATTCATATAGCGAATAAGAGAACCAGTAGTCGCAAAAAGTATATAAATTCCAAGTACGCCCTTCGAATGCAACAGTTCGTCTTTACTTAAATTAGGCATTTTCCAATTAGGCAATTGTCCACAAGTTTATAAATATACCAGGCGATATAAAGAAGCATCTTGTATTATACTGAGTGCGACACGTATATATGTACACTAATTTACTTATCTCCTTAACAGTTGAAAATCCTGCTCTAAAACCTGAAGCTCTGTAAAAATAATATTTTAAGTTGATGGAACGCAGGCAATCCTTTACACATTTCGCTAGTTTGAAATAAAAAAAAAATTTTTTGTTACCATTACTTAGAAGCTCATATTTTGACAAAATATTATATCATCATATTAAAAAAATCGTGTACGCACTTTCATACTTAGTAGAGGTAAAGTGAAGGAAGTAGCCTATCCAGGCTTTTGTTAGTACATAGAAAAATATTTATTTAATCTTATCTTCCCATTTTAATCTCATTTCTTTTGTAAAAGACTCTAGATTATCACTATATAAAAGTCATATTAAAACTATGCTAAGCCAAGAGTTTTTTTTCCATAAAACAGCAAAAATGAAAAAAAATTGAAAAACAAAAAAGAAATTTATTTCTGAAAATGCGCGTACTTAAAAAAGTAATCAGTTATAAACGAGTGTGCAAAGTCTCGTTCTATTTACGTGCTAAATACTTACTGCAACTTGATTTACGCACAAAAGACTAAATTGAAAAATATATATGAATATATCGAAATTGCAGAAAACCCCAAAAACCCCAACTTTTCATTCCGCTCTAATGCGTAATATAATTGAAAATTTTTGTTTAGTACGCAAATTGTTCGAAAGCCCAAAAATTTCGAACTAACATTTGAGTAGCTGAGGACATGGCTCAGTAATAAAAGCAATAATAATTGCAAAGCTTTCGGGTTTTACAAAGTTAAATATCTTAACTCCAAAAGCTCGTAGTTTTAAACAATTGTGTTAATCAAAACATTTAATTACTAGATTTTAACAATCAATTTTCGGCATGTTTCACAAAAGCTTTGATAACATATATCTTAAAAACTATAAGTTTCCCACAAAAAAAAAAAAATAGAATTCTCAGAAGGCCTAAATTAAACAATGTAGAAATTTTGGAAATTGCCGGTCACTTGTTTTTGTTGGGTCATCAAACTTTTTAATCTGCCCCTCAGAAAGTATTTGACTTAGGTTGGATATGAATTTATGCAGTTTCGTTACCCAGTATGGACTAGTATATGATCTGAATCAAAATTCGATTAAATAAAACTACACTTTTTAATTATTTACTTAGCGTCAACCAAAGGATGGCCCGTCTCAGGTTCATTCCAGCAATGCAAAACTTCGATAGGCATCGGAAGAGCGTTACGAGATAACTTTGGCCTTTTCCGATCTGACCCGATCTCGAAATTTTTCACCCCGTTTCAATGAAGTGCCCATGTCGCGGCACAAACTTAACACCCTCTTTTGCCCACTTTTTTTGGCATAACAAAGAGAACTTTTGAGTAATTTTTCTTTTGAATTTGCTCTGAAATAAAAAGTAACGTTTCCAAGAGGACATCACGAATTTATTAAGTAGCTCAATATCGCCGACACAGGGTGAAAATTAGACATCTTACATCTCTTTTAATTATTGCGTCATGAGTTGAGATATGCATACTGTACGATGCCCAGGTATCTGGAGCTCTAGTACATTTTTTTGTGCAAACTATCAGGTCAGCCCATAAGTTCGTGCGTTTTTTAAAGGTGGTTTTAAAATTAACAAAAGAGATGTTAAAAATATTTCATTCATTATTTCATTTCATTATTTTCAATGTCTTCCCAACGTTTAGGCAAATTTTTAATTCCCTGCTCAAATAATTGTTGCTCCTTGGAGCCAAAATATGCTTCGATATCCCTTTTTATAGCTTCTTTTGAGGAGTAGTTCTTGTTACTCATATGGGATTGAAGTCCACGGAAGAGGTGATAATAACAAGGTGCAATATCCGGAGAGTATGGAGGATGCGGTATTTGCTCCCATCCAAACTCGTTCAGTTCTTTCGTTGTCGTGGTGAAACAAATTTTTGCGTCTATTCACTAAAGACGGTTGATTTTTTTTAAGTGCTTCATTCTGGTTTGATAGCTGATGAGAAGAGGTGATGAGAAGAGAATAATGATAAGCAGTTATCGTCTGGTTTGGTTCTAGAAGTTCATAATAAACAATACCGCCCATATCCCACCAAATAGACAGGAGAATCTTCTTGGGGTCGGTTTTGGTGTTTCATCTTTATATAACCATTGGCGTTTGCGAACAGAATTACTGTTACCCATTTTTCATCACCAGTAACGATACGGTTCAAAAAACTTTCATTTTCAAGCCGTTTCAGCAGCTAAGAACACACATTCACTTTCTGCTGAAGGTTGGCGACGGAAAGTCTATGCGGAACCCATTTTCCCAGCTTTGAAACTTTTCCCAACTGAACCAGGTGACTGTGAACTGTTCCGTGCGATGAATTTAACCTCTGAGCTATCATATCGACTGTCAAATTTTGCTCAGCTTCCACGAGTTCGAGCATTCGGGGCATCCTCCACGTCGCAGTTACCAGTTCGGAATTTTGAAAACCACTTTTGCGTAGTCCTTACACTCACGGTATCCTCTCCGTGAACAGTGTTTATTTCTGCAGCAGCAGTTGTTGCATTTTTACCACTTTTATAAAAAAAATACAAAATATGCCTCTTATACGCGTTCGAAGATTCCATTTTATTTTTTAACAACACCTGCTTCTATCCGCGATTAAAATCACTTTTTGAATGCACAATATATCAAAGAAAATATAAATAGTTTCGTTATATTCCGCGAATAATTTTTTGTATGCAAAATTCGTACAAAAGTGAAATTATGGGTAAAAAACGCACGAACTTATGGACAGCCCTGATATGCATCATCCAACAACCATCAGTTCGAACTCGGCAACAAACTTAATCTATTGACTATTGCGCATATTACAATGACTACAAATTGACCGCGCACACCCTTATGTGCTTGGTTTCGCATATTCATATATTGCCATGACTACATTTTCAAAATGACATTAATTTTTAAAGAATCTAACGTAAGTTTTATAGTTTGCACGCTAGCAGCCCAATCTGACTAAGCTACGTGTATTAGCGTAAAAAACGTCGTACTCATACAGAGTTCACATATTTTAATGCATTGTACTACATTAAGTTTTAAACTCGCTCATATATAAGTATATTTATGTTCATATTTACATGTAAAACGTGCCACAACAGAGACCATTAAAATTTGCCTGCAGCTGTTATTAACGACCGTCTAGCCCATTAAATCACGTCTGGTTCTGAAACTTTCACTAAATTGCTTGAAGAACAAAAAATTTGTGAAAACTTATATTTATATACATACTCGAACGTACGAAATATATATATATGAATATGAAAGCATTTCAGTACCGATGTATTCAGGTATTTGAAAAAAAAAAAAAAATACTGAGAAATACTTATTTCTAGAACTGCCACCCAGTTGAGAATGTCATTAAATTTACAGGCATTACATTTACATGTTCCTAATGGCAATTTAAAAAAACTTTCACCCAGCGAAATTTTTTCTAAGTGAAAAATAACATTAGAACATGCGCTCACTTGAGTATTTACATATGCACAGATATCTGAGTTCATTAAAAAGGCTAATGTAAGGGTATCTTTAAAAATTACTATTAATCATAACTTCCAACTGTGAACTAGAAAATACCCATAAAATAAAATTATGCTGGTAGACAAATCGACTTCCGTGAAGCATACATGCGCATAAGCACAAGCATATAAATTCGAATATATAAATGTATGATTTATTCATTTCCAGTAATATACTAGTACGCCTGCTAATGCCTTAATAGCGAGTGTTTGTATGTGCAACAGCAAGCGGCAATGGCGATCGTTTCCAAGCGGTACACTGTCTATATTCTACTAGGTACATATGTATGCACACTTTTGTATCTGCTCACCTAAACCCCATATGTCGTGATGTGTGCTGACCGCCGCCGGAAGAGAGGAAAATTAAAGGTTCTGAATCAAACCGCAAACTAACTGCAGGGATAAAACAACAAAAACTTATTAGAACCAAGTGTCTGGAAAGCAGCTAATTTGGGGGAAAAGTTGACGGCAAGAACAACTAAAATAAATGAGCACTTGCAGTGCAGAGGTGAGGAAGGGGAGATTCTCCGGCAACGCCTTCGCGAGTATGTACTAATAACCAGCGGGCGTTAGCTAATTACAAAACGGGATTAGGTAGAAAGTAGACATAATTGTACAAAAATAATTTTTTATTGTTTGACTTGCGATGTAAAAAGCAGACGCTGAGTGTAAAATTTGTGTTAGTCAACAGAGATTATAAAGCTATCTGAGGGAGTACACGATAAGTTCTTTTAAGTAGATATGATTAAAAGGGGAAAATATGGACCATAAGATCCAGGTATATGTGAGGTATGAGCACATACATATGTAAATATTTGTGGATACATATGCCATTATGCATACTAGTGACCCCATCAACCATTCTGAAGACGAGTCTCATTTGCGTAGAGTAACTAAGAATATAAAAAAAAAATTAAAAAAAAAATTTGAGTTGCCTGAAGGTTTGCGGTAGTTAATTTTAGAAAAAATCCATTTAAAACGAAAAGGTAACTTGAATTCGAAGACTTTTTTTAGTCTACAGCGAGAGTCTCACAAGCAGTTAGCTGTTTGACTCAGAAAAACAAATTCGAATTTAATAACTTTAAAATTCCGTTAAGGCTAAAGTTGCTTAAAAAACGTTTCTGTCTTCCGCATATCTGTTTTTAACAACTTATATATTATATATTTCATACATATTTTGTTATAGTCTTTTGGTAATTGCCACCAAATTTTTTTGAAATCATTTCAATTGCGCAGACTGAAAAAAATATGAGACAATATGTAAAATATGGTATTAAGAGGACAGATATCTCTAAACGGCCATATTTTTCCTGATTTTCATTAAAATTATTTAAAATGAAGAAGTCAATATATTTTTTTCAAATTTGGCAAACAGTTTATTTATACATTAAAATAATATAAATTTATTTTTTTTAATCATTTAAAATGGCGGATGTACACTCAATTCTTCCAGGAAGGTCTTAGCGGTGCTTCTCAATCGGCGGGCATTATTGCATTGGCGTCAGTGACCTAAATACAAAAACAAAACTAACATATTTTTTGTCTATTAATGTCATAATTTCTATATGAATTAACAATAAATGAAAAAAAAAATGGCGAAATAAAATGCTTAAAAATAAATGAATTTTGGGGCAAATTTTCCTACTATTTTTGCTTCGAACAAATAATTTTTTCGAAAAATTTTCGAAAACTTGAAACACATAGAAAATAATATCATAAAAAAGATGTGTGTAAAATTTCAGGAAGATCAGTCAATAACTTTTCGAGTTATCGTGTACGCCAATTCGAAAAATATAGTTTTGAGAAAAACGCGTCTAGAGTTTGAATACAACGTAACTATACCTCTCCCAGTGCTCGAACGCAAAGAACAGCAAATTTTTTTGACATATTTTTAAAGGATTATATTAACATTTTATGAAAAAAAAAAATTCTTTTTTGCGAAATATCACAGGTATCTGTCCTCTTAACTAAGGTTTGCTGTTTTGCTGAATTTAAATTCATGGCTTACGTTGAAAAATTCGAAATAGCCGGTCCAATACCCCGCTATTTTTTTTAAATTCGTTATGGCTTGATGAAAGCACACCTACACTTCGCTACTTTTGAGGCTGCTGATCAAAAATGGCTGGAAACACTTTTTAAAGATAAATTGGACTTGTTTCAAGTTATTTACAATGATGGTTTCAGGTTAATTACTTACAAATATGAGGTCATATTGGAAATTTAAAATAATGGGTCCAATATGGTGGATTAAGGTGCTCTTATAAAAGATAATTTTATTTGGTTAAATTTTTGTTTATCTTTATTGTTTTTCTAATTTAGTCTGGGAAAATTTGTATTATTTTTTAATTTCTTTTATTCTTAAATTTTTGGGTAAACAATTTTTTAGGGTAAATTATTTAGTTTTTATATTTGTATGTTCCATTATTTTATAATGTTTTTTTTGTATGTCTGGTTTACATTTCAAACTGCTGCATTCTCTTGAGATCTTTGCAGCTACTCGTTCCATGTTTGCAACTATTTTATCAAAAAAAAAAAGAACCAAGTTGCAAAGTTTTACAACTTTCCGAATTTCTAGATCTTTCACCTAAAAAATTATCCAAGGTATCAAGTAAATAGTACACCCTGATTTGATCAAGTTATTATAATTTTCGTAGGTGGGATATATATGGTGCAGAGACGTTAAAGGGTTAAATTTTTTTCCCCAAAATTGGTTTCCCTTAATTCTCTGCTTCATAAGTCTTCAGTCATTCAGATCCATATTCATATTCAGTTCAAACTAGTCTCAAAGACTTGTACAAAATTAAAACTGAATCTTCGGCAGTGAAAATAATTTTGGTCCAGTCCATATTGTTAAGACAGTTTCTTCTTATAACCATATGTTTTTTGCTTCCGAATAATGAAGTTTAAGGTTTGAGGTTTCATTAAACTTAATTTTAGCTTTCTATTCTATCCTCCTTTTACTTATATGTAGTGATTTAAAAGTACTTCTCCAGACCATTTTTTCCTGGCTGTTTCCTGCTTGGCTTGGAGTTTAAGCTTAAAGTTTAAGCTTTATTTGAGCTTTCTATCACGTTGCCTTTTTCATAGTAAACTAAAAAGTTCCATAAAACTAATTGAGGAATATTTAGTCTCAGTTTTCTTAAAATTGAGAGGGAAAAGACGATTTGTAATTCATGTTAAAATCTTTTAACATTGAGCAACTGACATATATCTTTAGGAAAAAAATTTGTTGGCTAGTGCTGCATTTAATTTATTTTTCGACTATTGATATAACTTCCTCTTCGACACATGTAATAATTTTCCATTTTTATTAATTTCAAATCACTGAAAGAATAAAATTATATCTTTGGAATATCCAGCAAGAGGGCATAATTCTAAAGGCAATCAAAAATTGTTACCTGTGACCAACGGATAAAAAACTGTTCGCTTTTACCTCTTTGCCTTTCATACTTTGTGCTAAGAATCTCCCCAATTATAAATTAAAATTTCATAAAGCAATCATAATTGTTGATTTTTGTTACATTCTTTGTTATTTAGCTGATCGTATTCTATTTGGTGGCAACTAATTAACACGCGTCGAAGCATTGAAGGCGCCAAGAGCTAATCGAAAAGGGAACAAGAGTGTCACACATACACGCACACATACAAGCATAACCACGCAAATGCACTACTACGAGCTCTTTTCATAATTAAAAAAGAAGACAGCAATTTCTTAAAAATTCAATGTGCACTGTGAATGCGTTTGCTCAAGCCTATAAAAAAGAAAACAAAAATTAAATAATAATTATTTTAAATTTTTCCTACGCTTGTTATGACTTCAACAATGGCTGCTGTGTACGCTTGCGCACCTCTTGCAGCGTTGAAAATTTAGATTTATTATCGCTCAACAAGCATGAACAAAGTGTGGGCCGCAGAGAAAAGAATAGGATTGGCTGCTTCAAGTGTTGGCATAGAGCAGGATTAGAACCAATAGAGCTGTGGCATTGCAGTTGAAACACTTCCGTCCTACATAGAAATGGATTTTGTGGTTGCACATCTGTTAATTTTCTTTTCTTACTCAATTCAAGTGGAGAAGTAATTATCCTATTTTCTTGATTACTCTTCTGCTTGATAATGTTCTTCTGCAATGATGTTTTATAGAGTAAAATGTGAGTAAAATGGTTGTATAATTAATAATCTTCAACACAATACCATTTTCCTTTCATGTAAATAAAATGATTTGACGAATTGCCATTTAAATACCTAATTTGTTGTTTTGTTTACTCAACTATCAAAATATTTATAGTGAGCTATTAAATAAGCTAATTATATACAAACATACACGTATATATGTTTGTGATTACTATTTTTCCACATTCACAGATAGATGTACTGTTTGCGTGTGAGAATGTAACCTTCTGTCAACTTTGTGAAAATGCTTCCTCAAATTCATTGATTCGGGTCAAAACAATAATGGAGCTACTGGCTTCATTACGTTAATAGCTGCCAGGGCTATCAACAAAGTTATAATTTTGAGATTTATTCAATGTTGAACGCTTTGGTGTATAGTTAATTGAAGTAGAATCTTCAGCTCCTTTCAATATCTTCAAAATTTTTTTGTTTTTATGTTTTTTGTTTATAATAAAATATATTAAAAACACTTATTTGAAAAAAATATATATTTTGTGATTAAAAACTTTCTATATTTTTAGCGGACTTTTACAGTTTCGATTAATGAGCCAACATTCTCAAGTTCCTTACTTCTTTTTTTTTAATGGTTTACCTTTGTCCGTTAAAAAATAAATCAATCATTGATGCATACTCTTTTGTTAGGTGTTTAGCCAAGCACCTCTTCCTATTTGTGGTGGGCATTTCGATGTTGTTCCTCAAATGGAGAGACCTACAGTTTTCATGGCAGAAATACACTCGGAGATTTGCCATTGCCTGCCGAGGGGTGACTACTATTAGCAAAAGATGTTTTGTATTATTTGATGTTCATGCACAGCGATTGGAACTTATGCACTCCCGAATGGTAGGTAGGTAGGTAAAATGGCAAGAGTACCACAGGCACACTTCAAGTAGCACTTACGTGCTGTTTTGATACCATAATGTGGACCATTACCTGCGCAAAGAAAAGTTATGGGAAGAGAAAACCTTCTACAGCCATCCAGTGCTGTTGATGTAGTGGAGGAGAGAAAAGTGTTCTAGGCTGGAGAATTTCTTCAAGTCATCCTCAAAGGGCACGCTAAGGAATCTCAAGCGCCTAGCCGCCAGAGCCGGAAATTTGCAGAGAAAATGTTCATCAGTCTCTTTCTCTGTAGGATCCCCACAGCTTCTGCAATAGGGGTTGTACGGAATTCCAAGCTTCTTCGCATGAGTACCGATCACCCAGTGACCAGTGAACACCGCAATGTGAATGGCGGGGGAGTCCCATCACCTTAAGCGTTCTATTTCTATCGTATTGAGGCCATATTGTTTTCAAAATAGCGAACGATGAGACAGACCTCGATCTGTCTTGCGCTTTCCCTAGAAAGAAATTGTGTAGTTTCCCTTTAACAACGGACAGCGGGACACCGATGTCTGCGAGGGAGACAGCTGAAACCGGTTCTGTCGACCCCTTCCTGGCAAGCTCGTCGGCAATTTCATTTCCTTCTATATTCCTGTGTCCGAATGGTAGTCCCGCAGCAAACCTTTCTGTTATGGCAGCCGTTATGTCCGTTAACGCACACTACTTTCGCCTGAGAAGACCTCTACTAAAATTCCGACTCTACAAATTTACTACTATTCAGATTTAAATTTTAAATATCAAATTTGATTCTCATAGGTAAGAAACATTGGGTTAAAGTCTTCCACAAAAATATGCGCCATTAAATTTTATTATATACACTTAAAGACAATATTAATGGGGAGTTCAGTTTTATACGAGTTCTTTCATATAATTTAAGTCAACTTGACCCTAATTTGGCATTAGTGCTTAACCCTAATTTGCTATTAGGGAGACCTTAATACATTTTAAAAACTTGTGACGTTTAGAGACAAAACGGCTGGTGGTCTAATATTCCAGAGCTCTTCTTTTCATAATTGCTAGTGATAATGCATTCTTGTCTTTTTCTCCCAATTCGTATTCAAGGTGTTATTAAAAACAAAAAAGCGTTCATTAAAAACCAATTTTCTTAAAATATTCACTTAATTAAGGCCACTTACACACATTCGTATAAAACCAGCAATCATTTGATTGATTGTACATATTTTATTAAAAAAAATAAAGTTACAAAGAAACACACAACATACATACATACATACATAAAATCTTCTCCGTTTCTTTCTTTTATCTTTTTTATAAAAACTCTTTACTGCTGAACAGTTACGCGTTTTCTTTGTATTTCATGTCTCTAAAGTAAAAAGGAAATAAAAATAATACAAATTAACAACTTTTCTGATAAATAAAAAAATGATTCTTAGAGATGGTCATTTTTATACTGCCGCCATTTGCAAAAATTATAAAACTTCCAATAGAGTGATTAATTTTGCGCCATTTTGTATGAATACTTAGGAACTAAAATCAGCAATAAAATCGAGTTGGAAACAAGTTTAAGTCGCCACATTTATAGTGAATGTGCTTTTGACAATGCAAATGTTCAAGAAAGTTGACTGACTGCTATGAGAGCTGCTGCGGCGGGTGTCGTTACCAGCAATGAGTAATATGTGTACAACAATAACAATTTGAATGAAATATATATGTATATGTATATGTTTAAGTGTTATATATATATATATACCTACGTGCATAAGTGCTTATATAAGTACAAAAAGTAATAAACAATCGCCCAAAAATTTGTTTATACGAGTACATAAATGCTTTTTATAAAAAAGAGCAACCGACCTTGAAAAAATAAGATTCGAGGCGGTACAAGCAAAACAACTTTAATTTAATAAACAAAAGCCGTCATAAAGTAAAACTTTTATGTGAGAAAAAGTACTTAAAATGACCACCAAAACCGGAATAAAGACAACTAATGGCATTTATTGTTGAGTCTTTGAAGAATTTAAGTACAAAATCGCTATGTACAGTGAATAAAAAACTTTGCGCACGTACACGTTTGCAATTGAAGGTAAATTTGGTGCAACGAGTTGCTCGCTTAAGTCTTTCATAAAGGCAGAATAAGCTTTTAGTTACATGCCTACACAGATCTATATAAGTATATTTAAAATATTTTTAATAATATAATAAATTTCTTAGTCATTTTTAGAGCATATACTCATTCGTCTGCCGTTATATAAAGAGCATATCTTCAATATTTTTATATACACAGTGGGAAATGAAGGTAATATGTAGATGTTTGCTTGCCACTCATACTTACCAAAAGGTGTTGCCAAAATAGCTAACTTTTTCGAATAACATTTCATTTCATCCCACTTATGAATCTTTCCATCCAAGTGTCCGTAAGTTAAACTTGAGGTAGCAGAATCCGATCTGGTATAGACATTCCCGCTAAAACAAGGAAAACAGCGTTAAATAACTACATCGCGGAGGCTTATTGACAAGTTTAGACAATTTATCTCTCTCTCGTTTAATTTTACATTTTTTTATGAAAACTTAGTTCATTCTCTAACATAAACTTTATAAATACAATTTTGTGGAAATTTAAAAAAAGATCAGCTAATTTTCATCAAAATTTTTAGTACAATAAAAAGCAATTTTGAAGTGGCTCAGAAATTGCGTTGATTTATCAGAATTTGTGTGCTCTCTCTGTTCCATATATAAAAACAAATATGTTGCTAAAACTTGTCAATAAGTTTCTGTGTTATAGGTAGTAGGAAATCGGTGCTCATTTCCCATATTACAAAAATCCAAATCAAAATTTCTGAATCTATTTATTAGATAGTGATGAACTTTTGGTACCTGAGGACGTTATCAATTGAGGAGAATGACATTATGCTGTCGAAATGATTATAGGCATCTTGGTCATTTTGTTGCGAGGATTTCCTTCATATCAATCACATAGATTGCGGCAACAACAGTATGGACATTTTTTAGTATGTGTAACTGCGAGAGAACACTAGATTTTGTGCCAATGCAAATTTTTGCGCTATCTGTGAAGATTGAAATCTCATCTTCTCTTAGAATGATATTAAATCCTAAATCACTTCTGTCGAAGAAGGAAACGTTCAAGTTGAAGACAAGGTTGATCTCTTTTATCCCTATGACCTGATAATTAGAGTTGCTATATTTCATTCCATTTCTGTTACGATGCTGAAGATAAATGCTGAATAGATCAAGACACTTTTTCCGTCTCACTTATTGAGTAGCTCATTTCTGAGGATGTTTCAATGACCATGAATTCGAATATATACATATATATATATAATATGTATAATTATGTATATATAATTGGCGTGTACACCCTTTTTGGGTGTTTGGCCAAGCTCCTCCTCCTATTTGTGGTGTTTTGATGTTATTCCATAAATGGAAGGACCTACAGTTTCAAGCCGACTCCGAACGGCAGATATTTTTTATGAGGAGCCTTTTCAGAGCAGAAATACATGCCATTGCCTGTCGAGGGACGACCGCTATTAGAAAAAACTTTTTCTTAATTTTGATCTTTCACGGAGGTTCGATCCGACGCCCTCTCTCTGAATTCTGAATGGTAGTCACGCACCAACTCATTCGGCCACGGCGGCCGCCGAAATCTACCGAAATAAGGCTACGAGTGCTTTGTAAATGAGTTTTTCATTGTTTAATAAGTTTCAAGTTGATTGTGACAGACACCCGAGTCAAAGTAGTAGTCCGACTATCAGAAAAATGTCTCACAATGCTCCAATAGGGAAAACCTTTGGTAGTTGAAAATATTACGGTTTTAAAGTCACTCGGAAATTGTGACATATAGAAGAATCATCTATCCTCAAGGGGTCACAGTAGACCCAAGTTTCAACCAAGTCTCATAAATGGTGCTTTAAACTATGAAATTTCCTATTCCAATTAGATGTTGGTTGAAGGAGTAGCCCAAAATGCTGTTAATTCTGTTTGGGCTGTACAGATATAATCAGTACCTTCCTTCTCCTAAAACTTAACTGCTAATACGTCATGCCCAGCACAAGAATATCATATAATTACTAAACAAATGCGTTGGGTGTAGAAAAAACCTTCTCATACACGAACTTCTTTGCTTGCTTTCGAATAAATTTTGGCAATAAATTCACTGATCTGTATTTTTTCCAAGCACGTCAGCTACCTTAAAGCAATTGAAAGCAACTGTAAATTAAATTAATTACCAAAAACATCAGCAATTTTGCTAAAAGTATCTCCAATGACCAATAAGAAATATGCGTTGCGAATTACTAAGTAGAAAAATAAATGAAAAAGGAGGGAAGAAGACGCAGCGTTGGCCCCTAGAATTTAAAGAAAAGTAGCATTATAGTTGTTTTGTAAAGGTGCTGATAAAATTTCGCTGACTTCAGGGCGTTGATGGCGTAAGTTGAACGAACTTCTTTCTTGAAGTAGCTGCCGAAAATGTATAAGGTAGTCTTTGTAGCTAATAACCGTGCGATGCGTATAATCATATAACCTTCGCTTGTGAGTACGTATGTGTTGGTAAGCAAAGTTAATGCTTCCATATATAATTTGTTCTGTTCGCATAAGTCCATTTCTTAATAATGCCAATAACCTTAAATGTGCCATGGCGAAAATTAAAAAAAAAATATTTTTTAAATCAAAGTCACAAAAATAGTAAGAAAAAATTTACCGCCCAGTAATTTGTGTAATTAATCATCAATCGACAAGCAACAAAAACACTTCAGAGCACATACGCACACATACGCACACATTCACCCAGAGCGGTGTATTGTTTCTTTTGCCAGCTACAAACTTCTCAGCATATGCCAATCATCAGTGGGGTTATCCACATCAGCTTATAGAAATGTAAGTTCGCTTCCGTACGAAAATTGTTGTTGTTTTCTTTGTCGAGTGCAATGTCCGCACCTTGTCTGTTATACTGCGCATGTACAAAAATGGGCAAGAAGAGAGCAACGAAGACCAACGAAACAACGATTATAGTGAAGATCATGTTACGGATGTCATTGGGTAGTGGGATGTTAGTATTTGTCTTGTGAGGCGTTATTTTGGAATGCCATTGTCATTGACTTCCATCATGTTTCGTGAGCATTAATTTTATCACAAGCCTGAGAGTTACCTTTGTTTTTGTTTTATACTATTAGTTTGTGTTAGTTTTATTGTGACTGCTTTCGCTGCTATAATTTGGTTTGTTTATATTCAAATTTTTCAATTCACAGCTGTTACTTTGTTGCATTGTTTTCTGATATTTTATCACACTATTTCATTTTTAATGTGGTGTATGTAATATGCGCATATATTCACGTTTGTCTATCAGCATTTGGCTAACAGTTAGATGTGACGCAAAAGAAAAAATAAAATTTGAATGCAATTTAGTGGCTAATCACTTGCCATTCATACCCAAGTGTTGTTAGAAACTTTAAATAATTTTTTGCTTCCTTTTTTCATTTTTACTTTTGCAATTTTCCTTTTGAAATACTGTTTCCTCATTCAAGCCACTTCCTGATTTTTGCACAGTGCACTAAGTGGTTTTCACTGGAGTAAACGAATTTTTAAATGGAAAGGTGCGCTGCGGTGGGCACTTATGCTTTCCCATAAAAGTGGTTTAAAAGCAATTTATGATTTATGAGCAATTGAGTGCTCTCACAGTTTTAAAATTATTCTCTCGTGGGTTGCCAATGCTCATTAATGTAAAAATTAATAGTTTTTGAAGAATTGAAAACTAATGGGAAGGAGTGATTTGTTCCGAAAATGCATAAATATTAACACAAAATGCTCAGAATAGAACAATTGTTTGCATATTTTTAAGATTTATTAATCTTGTTGGTAGTGTCTGCAAAATTATCCAAAAATTATATAAGTATATAAATACATTGTTTATTATTATTTAGTATAAAATAAAATAACTATAGAATATGATTGAAAAAAAACGGGTGGAACACTCTCAATAGAAACATAAAATTCGTTCCTGCTTTTCCAATGAAATTATCAGTTGGCTAGATTTGAAACTACGTTCAGAATCGAGATTTTTACGAATAAAATAATTTTTTAGAAATGGTTTTGCGAAATAATCATGTCAGATAATAAACAAAGTTTAGTATTAAAGAATGCATACAAATTTTGGAACATTTTTTCAACAGAATTAAAATAATCGGCTTTTTTATGCTATTTCTGGTACAATTTTTCCATTCGAATTATAAAATTTATTTCATTATTAGACTTCTTCCTAAATATTTCAATAAATTTGAAGATTTACGTGAAGTGATCAGTTTTAAAGTACCTTCACAAATCGAGTTTTTTACGAGTCAAATGATTTTTTAAAAATATTTTTTCCAAAGAATCATCTCAGCTCGCTTATATCAGCATAAACATTTTATCAACATAATGAAAACCATCAGATTTTTTAAGCTTTTTTTCACTTTTACTATATTTTTTAACTTTTTTTAAACGTAAAAGTTTAGTTTTCCAAAAAATTAAATTACTAAGAAATCACCTTTCCAATGATATTTTAGAGGTCTTAATCGATCAAGATTTAGCTAAGTTATTCAAGTTCTTCTTCAACATACAAAATCTTATTATTTTGAAACAGGATTTGCTTTATATCTTTATATAATTGCAGCGAAACCAAAAATTAAATCACTCATTTATACAACTTCAAAGTCGTACTGGCGACTTAAGTATTGAAAAAGCTAGTGCTCCTCCTCCCAAAAATTCTAAAATTTGCGTACTGTTCATCTTCAATATCAGAAAAATTGTGGTGGAAAGAGACACATTAATAGCTTCGTTACATTTAAAATGTTTCAATTTTCATGACGATTTTTTCACTACCCTCCATAAAATATGTTCGTTTCAAACATTTCAAATGATATGACAACCGCCGCCGCTTCTCATGAAGTCATTAAAAATTACAATTTTCACATAAAATACAAATAAATTAAATATAGCTTAAAAGTCGTCTGACAATTTTTAGCTTAGAAATTACGGATGTGGATAAAAAACTGTCGTAAAATTACATTCATATCTACTCGTATTCACACAGAGCGCGAAAATGTCGCAAAACTCATGACATATGCGAGTGTCTTTGGCTGCGGCAGCCGCAAAGAGGTGTGTCCGCGCTTACATGCAAGCTATGTACATCTACTTATGTACATATGTATGTATGGAGCTCGTGCATAACGGCATGTATGTATGTGCATCAATATATTTTCATGCATGCTCACATACCTACATACAAGCGTGGGTATCTTAAGTGCGCCAATTATGACTCATTTTGGCGTATTTTTTAATTTTATTTGACAAAGAATAACGGTACTTTCAAATCGAATTAGTGCAAGCATGAATTTTTTCCTGTTTTTCGTTATTCCTTTGCGAGTAGCAACAAATTTGTTGTGTTCAATTCTTAACATTTCATTTTCATTCACCATCGATCGATCGTTTGCCGATTATTTTCCTTCAATACAATTTATGACCAGTCTGACCTCCACCACTTCGCAACTATACGAATATAAATAGCTTCAGTTGTTTGAAAGTCTGAATGAGCGGCTGGCGTATTTGCCTTGTCTACATTTGCCATCTTAAATTTTGCAACAAAAAACAAGAAAAACAAAGCCAAAAATTGTGTGAGTGTAGTGCAAAAAATACATAGATAAATGGTCACAAAAGTCGCACGTTCAAAGTGGTTGGTGAGTTGGCGGTTTGACCGGCCAGTGGTGCCTAAGGGAGTGGCTAATTGTGTTTTGCCTGCAACTCGCCGCCAACACTTTTACACTTTTTGTATGCGGCTTTTGAACTATTTGTCCAAATCAGGCTTTGTAACTGAATATTTTATGCGAATTGAATGGGATACACGCTCGCAATATTTGTATGTAGATGTGATATTTACTCGTATATCCCAAGAGGCGCGTGCAAAGGTGTTTTTTCTTATATACTCCGGTGGCCGCTAAGCAGCGATTTTGTTGAGTTATTTAAATATACTGAATGAAATAAGAGAATGGTATCAGAATTTAGTATTGAGTAAGTTGATATATATGTATGTATGTATGTATGTACGCAGTAAGAAGCGTTAACATGTTTGTTGAAATGTTACTGATCGAATATGGCTTGGGTATTAGAAGTTACGTTTAAAAAAGTACGATTAGAAAATTCAAGCGATTCAATTCAATTTTCGACAATAAATAATTGTGGGATAGCTTCGTTGCACTTCTGCAGCATTAATGATTTGCAAAGGGTCACTAACAAACTTTCCCCTCTAGGAAGCTGAAATAAAGTTTTTGTAATGTACAATATTTATAAATTTTTATTTAAGTTGAAAGATAATTAAATTTTTATATATTTTTGTAAAGGTTTTCAAAGTTGATTTTACTACATATATATAATTTAAATGAAATCCAGGGAAACCATCCCTCAGTTGGAAAACGTTTTTAAAACTTTCGGTTGGGCACCCGGGTCTGGCCTATTTTCGTTCTGTTCGTCGATGCTTTTTAAAAGGTTATATCCATAAATTGATAAAAAATTAAATTTTGTGAAGCTACTATGATGCGTTAGCTATAATAGAAATATGTTAAATTCACGGCAAAAGTTGAAAAAGTCTGGCTAGACCCAGGTACCCAACGGAGGGTTAAGCTCGTCCGTCATTATTTCCAGTATCTGTCTGCTTCAAATAATTGCTTCAAATCGATTGTTTTAAATCATACTAATTTGATTTTCACTTCCAAACTTCCTATAGCTCTATACAAAAATCTGTTGTAGTCAATTCTTAAGGCGGAGGAAGAGGGAAGATTAACGAAATGTGGATTAACGATGAAATTAAATCACATTTTGTTTTTAATACAGATAAAGGTTAGAGTAATCAATTTTTTAAATTGTATTTACGGCCGTAGCCGAATAGGTTCTTTTCCTTGAGATTTTGCGGTTTAATCCGGGAAAGTGGGTGTAGACTAGTGCCAAAACGTGCAAAGTCGTGATATCCTTCTGGCCACGGGTAGATCGGGCCACTTGAGGGAACTTCTAAGACTGACAAAGCCGCAGCTGTTGAATTTGATAGGCATCCTTACCGGACATTATCCGTTAAGTGTCCATGCTGTGAGACTTGGGATTGCTTCAAGTCCTTTCAATCATCTAACCATCTTCTCAGCTGCCCTGCTTTCGTCAAACAAAGATTGAGATTGATAGATCTGGGCTCTTAGTGTTTTGCTACACCTGCGGATATTGTGGGTTCAAATATATCACACCTGGTAAATTTCATTGGTAGCTTGAAGTGGTTAATACGAAATATTTAGCCACTTTTGGTTCTAATCCTCTAATCCAAAGCCCCTTCTTCTTTTTCCTACTCTTTGGTTCTTTTCCTTCTTTCTTCTTCTTTCGAATTCCGATTATTTGCCAAAGTGGGCCCTTTGTATTATTTTATTATTATTATTGCATTTCAAATGTGTACTTAAGAACAGTGGAATCTATTATTGATCTGAACCTGTTATATAAAATCTGCTGATCAAAAAAATCTTTCGTCCTCAAGACTTGACGACTGAACTGTCAAAATATGGTCATAAGTCATTTGACGATAATGACTCCTATCTCCAAATGGGTAATTATTTTAATTTCTTTTAGTATTATTTTATTTTATTATAATGTTTCGGAAACACCGGATTTTTACAAGCGAATCTCGGAATTTCCGGAATTCCAAGATAGACATCCCTACACTGCATGTCTGGTATATAAGTCTCACTTCGCTGACAGCGTTACCAGCACACCAGAATATCGGTTACAAAACGACGAGTTTTTGCTGCTCTATTTCGATTAAAATCGCGAGTGATTGGCTAGTGCAAAAAGGTAGCAATTTTCTTCAAAAGTTATTGCAACATACAGCAGACATACGTGGCAAGTTAATGCATAATGTGCTCGCCAGCAAGCAAACATACATCTGCACATACACACAGACAAAGTTATGTGCATGTGAGCATGTTACAAACAATAATGAAAAACGGCGGTGAGATAATAGAAAAACAAATAAAAAATTAAGTCAAAACATGCAGCAGTAGAGCAGTAGGCATAGCCATTGTGGCCACCATCGCCACCGCAGCTACCGAAGTAAATGTTAAACGGTATTTATTTGCTGATTGAACGTCTGTAAATGACGGTGTTGGTAGTGGTGGCGCTGGCAACGTGACTACCGTGCTATGTACAACCGGACTATAACAACAACCGCCGCTTATAAACATTTGCCACAAAGGCATGAAAAATGTATGCAGCAATTGTGTGGCAATCAGAAGGCGGACAGTTTAAATGAGCCAAGAGCCTGAGAAAAATATAGTAAATATAGCGCGAGAATTGGAGTGGTGGACAATTTAACTGTATATATTTATACTGGTATAAATAAATATAATCCGTTCGCCTTTGTAAGCTGCTGCTGGTAGCTGCTAGTACAGATTTTCTCAATTGCCTTGTCTTGCCTTGGCTATCACCTGGCCAAATTGTCTCTCCATGCAATTGGTGTATTTTCCGTACAAGGACTGCACAGCCCCAACAACTTTCCATTTTATGCATTAACGAGAAACAAGTTTGTTTGTTTGATTGAAGTCTTTCGTAGGCGAAAAACGCAGTTAGTCATGCAGATCATCAAATTAAGACAAACTTATAGGCCGTTTTGCGAGTATTTTTTTTATATACAAATATACTTAAGTTCATATGTAAATTCTATATATGTACGCCGTGCTTGGCTAAATGTTTTTCAATAAGATTGCTTGTGACTTTAAGGTTCTTTAGTCGTGAGAATGTAAGTGGCCACTCAAAATTTGCTTTTTTCTTTAGTTACTTGGCCTAAAAAACTAGAACAAGCACGATTTGACTGTTTTTGCCTCTGATTAATAATCAGCAATTGCGTACTATTAAGTAAGCCACTTCAAGTCACAATTGATGTGATTTTGAAAGTTTGATAGGGTGTGCCATTTGAAGGTCTCTGAAACAAAGAACTGCTGCTAATTACTGTTAGGAGTTGGTTTGGAAAAAAAGAGTTTCGAATACATATTTTATTTATTTATTATATTTACATTTTGAATGAAGACAAAGATGCCATTTTTATAGGTCTCTAGAAATCACTAGAAGAATCAAAATCAAAGAGGATTAAAAAATACCCCGAGCGAATTTGTCTCTTGGCTGCAAATATTATATAATGGATGAGATTCTTGAAAAATAAAATGAAAAACGAATGGTTCTTATAAAATGTTTTATAAAACGTCTTTAGATGATTCTAAATTCTGCATTTTGGATCTTTCACCTACAAGAAGAAGACCAATAATATACGGAAATATTAAGCTACTTCTATTATCATATATACCACCACTAGACCAGTAACAGGGAAAAACATAAAGATATTACATGTTTACGGTTATACGTCCCTCCAGTTTTTCAGAAACAATTTAAGAAATTTGAAAACTTGAAATGATAAATAAATTCAGTTAATTTTGAAAATGGCTTAAGTCAATTCCAATTTTAAAACTAACATTTTCGTATGACATTTACACGAAATTTCATATTCATAATAAATTTCGGTTCCTCAAGACTAACAAAATTCTAAATAAAAGGATCACATCATATAAAAATATGTTTTAATTTATTCAAATGCAAATTATTAAATATTTCAAAATAAGAAATATATATTACGACTTAGATCGCTTTTACAGTTATCGGCACATATGTATATCTTGATATTTTTTCTATCGCGTAAGGTGCATTGTACTGTAGATTTAAAATAAATAAGGAACTTGCCTGGCTGTTCCTCTGTCTGTTTAAGCAGAACTAGCCAAGCGCTCATTATTGGATTTGCCTAGAATACATGACTAAAATCCCCGTCTGGCTTGTGATAAAATAAATTAAAATTTTATGCTGCGGCGTTCTCATATTCAGGCACTCAGCATTTTATTTAGGTTACATTTTGAAACTCTGTTATGAGCAAAAAGTATTCCATTGGAGTTGGAGGACTTCGCAGAGGTTATGGTTGAGCCCACTCCTAAAGCGAATCTGTTTAAAATGTTTTGGTCTTCTGTCTAAACCGCTATCAACAAGTTGACTTACACTTCTAGGCAGATTTGGATATGCATAGCGGATACTTCTGCTTACTCAACCGTGTGATATTGAATATTTACTATTTAACTGGAGGCTTTTATGCGTGAAGCTATAAAAATTGCTTAATGATCACTCCAAGGAGAAAAACTGATAGAATAGTTGGGGAGAAATTGTAGTAAAACTTTAGCCGGCACTGGTTTTATGCTTTCAGTTCCTCGTCTTTAAGATTTTTAAAAGCAAATGTCATTTTTTGTTTTTTTATTTATTCGTGAAAGGCCTGTAATTTTTAACAAAAACTATTTCATAAAGCGTTTTACAAAAGCGTTTTCATAGCAAAAGCTATTTAATAGTTTGAAGCAACATCCTTATAATTTTATAATTACATACATATATAAGTCTTTCTGTCAATTATAAAATAGTATGGAAAATATTTACATGCTATTAAGAAGTTATATTATTTTTCATTGTCTAGCTAACCTTCATTATTGTTGATTACACTGTTTTATTAGCAACTATACCTACATAATTTTAAAAATAAATTATATAAATAAAAAATTGACAACATCGTTCACCTTGAAATATTCGCTAAGTGCAATCAGTCAGTAATTTCGTACTATCGTATCTGAAAATCATTTTCAATTAACATAAACGTTCATGTCTAACAATGAGCATCTGAAGTCCAGCAAATAGAATTGCAGGTGCGAGCCCTCAGCCCATCAGCTCATCAGCTCATCGTACTAGTCGCATTAGCTGTTGTGGCACATTTCAGTTGTTATAAAATTGCTGCTTTATCACATATTTACTCATTCAATACAATCTCCCATGACGCTTACATAAAAATGAGGGGAGTGAGAGAGAGAGAGAGCGAGAGGTGATTGAGAGGAGTGCGTGTACACGTTAACCTTGGTGATGCGCGCAACACTGCATAAATCTGTTGTATTGGCGTTATTGTTGCTATGGCAGTCGATGTTAATGCCGGCACTGCTAACAACAACAAGTTTTATAGCAACTTACAACATTATTAACTGTGAGCTATTTGCAATGCAGTTGCAAATGCGTTGAACGCTTCAGTGATCACTTCTATACAATTCTCATCAGCGCCATTTTAGACCACACACCCCTCTGCTATAGCATTGGGCATTTATGCTAGCCGCTAGCCGCTATTTACTGTACTCATAACATCAGCCCCACAAGTTGTTGAGGTGGTATTGCATATCATTTCAACTACCTGCTTCGCAGAGATTTTAGTATGTAATCAATCAAACCGAATGCGATATGCAAATTACCATATTTAATACCGTTACCTTCAACGCTTCATTTTATGGCACATATGTGCATATGTATGCTAATATACAGGGTGTTTCCAGAGTGAGTTTATTTTTTAAACTGAATTTTGAATTCTTTAAATGGCGATGAGCATTCATTACCTGCCTATCTAGTGATTGATGATATTTTACGAAATGTGCACGTTGAGGGATAACGATGAAAATATGCCCAAAATGTAGAGATGAAAATGCAATTCAGGCTGTCTCGTCAAATCAAAATAAATAAATAATTTTACACAAATTTTTAATTCAACACTCGTAGTCGAATTGGTTGGTGCGTGACTACCATTGGTAGTGCCCCGATGGGTTCAAGAATAAAATAAGTTCTGGAGCTGCATGGTGCTTAAACGATAGGTATCATGGAGGAAAGGCATGCGTTTCCCAAACGGAAATTTTTGCCAGTCTGAAAGTAGCAGATTGAATAATTGAGAGAAGATGAAGCGGGGAACAGATTGGAGTCGTTAGTGTCATTGAAGCTGCACTGAAGGCCCTGGAGAATGCAAAGCAAACCTCATAGATTGTTCAAGAATGTAAGTACAAGCTTAATTATGTTGCAATTGCCGATGAATCGGCCAATTAGTAAAATTCGTTTTCTCAAATTGGCGGATATCTTCAGATTTGCCAAAGAATTTGGAATACTCTCACATTCTCTGTCTCTATTCTATCCTATCCACTTCTCTCTATCACTTCTCTCATTTTCTCTTTGCCTATCAACCCAGAGCTTTCTTTCCAGAGCTTCGAATACAATATTTTTGTTTTTAGCCTGAGTGTTTTAGGAGTTATCATCCTCTCGATGCTTCTTGGCTCGGCCTTTTCAAATTTCAAATTTAAATTTCAAGGTGCTTCGTGCTGTAGATTTATATAAATAAATAAATAATATAAATATAAAACTTTATATGAAACATAGAATAGAAGATAGTTCAAGGACGGAACATCCTTGAATTTCAGGACAATAAGTTGATACCTTCGTTAGCTATGTGACCTGTAGTAGGTCATGAGAAGTGTACTGTTGTTAAAAAATGCTGCATACTTCCATACGCATCTCTTTGCTGGTAATCGCATTTCCAGTTCTGATCTGACCATTTTGAAAGTTTTCTCGTACAGCAGCAAGCCTTTCAATTGAGCGACCAGGGCGAACATGCACTGTTTTTTGTGCCTCTTACCGAACCAGTTGACTTAGATTTTTCGAGTATTTTTTTGTTTCAAGTTTTATTGATCGGTTGTAACCATCAAAAATACACGGTTTCGACCAAAGGCTTCTTTGCTAATAAAAGGAAAAAACAAAAACTCGAAAAGAAGGTCAAAAGTAGGAAACAATAAACTTACGGTAAAAAGGAGTAGGTCACCATACTTAATTAGCATAATTAAGAGACAGCAATAGCTGTCAATAGCTGTGTTATCGCACTGAACACATCTGCAGCATCATACACACGATGTAGACGATGAATCGCACATCTGAAGAGCCCTCAAAAGTAATCAGTAATAACATTAAAGTTTTAATGTTGCAGATAAATTGACTTTCTTTTTTACGCGCGCAACGAAAGATATGAAGTGTTAGAAAAATGTATGAAAAACACTTTCGAAATTCTTAAAAGTGGTAAAAGAACGTCAGCTACAGCTAATGATGATTGATTCACTGTGGCTACATAAGAAGATCAGCTGCGATTTTTTACATATTTTACAAGAGTTTTTTTCTTGTTTTTTGTGGTTAATTTCTGATTTATAGCTTTGTCTATAAACCGCAAAAAAGAACACAAAAAAATGTAAAAGCATACAGATTTTGAAGCCGCACGCTTGTGCAAGTGAAATAAGGTCAGTACCGCATTGTTTTACAAAAGACTTAAGACACAAACTTCACTTTGGTGTACATACATATGTATGCAGGTATGCTAATGAATTGTAACACTTTTTATTTCGCTGAATAATGCAAAATAAATATGCTACGTTTTTTGATATAATTATTATAGTGCTTTTAATGCATTTCTTTTATGATTATTTCTGCGCTACCAGTTGTGAAGTTTTTCTGGCTGCTTGCTAGTGGCTAGTAATGCTAATTTCGATTGCTCACTGAAACGATTTGAGCTAAAGGAACAGTAAAAATCAGTAAAAATTTACGGAGCTGAAGAAAGTGGTGGAGGGGGTTATTGAAGAAAATAAAGAAATGCACAAAGGCCACAAAATGGGGTCACGTATGCCTGAGCTATACCACCACACTCCTCTACTTCACCTTATCGGCATTTTATGCTACTTTTTACCACTTTTTACTACTCGAACATACATAAAAATATATGTATGCGTATATGGCTATGTATGTACATGGCTAGCTGTTTGATGTTTAGCTCACATACATATTATATTTTGCCTTCACCCAAGGCGAATGAAGTTAGGAGTACGCTGCAGAAAAAGGAAAATTAATTATCACACAGAAATGGGTTGCCTACTTACCGATGTCTGTCTACTCGCTTCTGGCATTTTGTATAGCAAATAGGTCGGCGCATTGATTCCAATGAAAAGTCAAAACATTAGCGTGTACATAAGTACATACTACCAAACATTGTTTCATACGTACTACTGCAAGTTATGCCTTTGCCAGTTCGTTTTGTGTATGTCTTCTTTTTTACTTTGGCTTGGATGCTGTATGTGCGCGAATGGTCTTTCTTTTGCTCAATGTATGGATATTTGCGCAAATTACAGACAGTCTTGATGAAGTATTTACATATTAACTCATCTTTCAAAATTAATTTGCGTTATTGTATTTCTTGCTTGTTTGGCGGTGCTTATTATTTGTTGTTTCACCTGATTATACTTTTGCTATGCTTTGGTAGGGAGTTTCTACTTTTCTGTTTGAAGGGTTGTGAGCAAAGAGTGAAACATAAAAAAAAAGAACTCAGAGTGAAATAATTGATTTCTTCTATTTATTATTTTTTAAATTTATTCCTTCTTATGGAATTTTGCTCTCTTCTAGTGGGGATGGCATGGGTTAGTTCATTAACTTTACTATTATATTATACCTTTTAGGATAGATAAAGGGATCTACTGGCTCCTAAAATAATTCACGGAATAGTTTATATAAAATGGTTTGTTTAAAGCAGTAGGAAACCCTTAGTGAAAAATCGTTAATTGAAAATTTTATAAACCAGCCATTTATTGATTATCATAAAGTAGACAAGTTTTATTTATGATTTTGAGGATAACTGACATATTCTTTAGCTAAAAACAGGAACAAAATCAAATCCTCGAACTATTATTAGAAAAGTGGAGGTACAAGCAAAAAATAACAATGTTTTTAAATAATCCTTTAAACTGAATATCACGAAAATGATTATGTTTTGGATATCAAGTCATGTAACAGTAAATGTCCTAAATAATAACGTGCTTAAATATCTAGTGCGACTTTCTCTGTAATCTGATGATGGAAAAATATTGGAGAAATATTTTTCCGACTCCATTTGCCGTTCGGAGTCGGCTTGAAACTGCGGGTCCCTCCAGTTGTGGAACAACATAAAGACGTACAAATAAGTGGAGGAACGCGCACAAATAAAAAAAAAATAAAGGGTGTAAGCGCCAATTACATATACCTATAAGTATTACAGCATGAGATGAAAGAAAATATTTTTATGCAAAATCCTTTCCATAAACCACTTTTTGTAGGGTTGCTACCCTAATTTTATGGCAAAAATATCAACTTATCGGAAATTTCTAATTATCAAGTATTAAGATATGGGTATCAAACGAAATGAGCAAGCTTGAATAGAATATATTTCTGTCTGGTGTTGCCACATAATTTCTGTTCCAAAAATAACAACTAATGATTAATTTCATTTGAACACTAAAATGTGGATGCCTGATAAAATGCTTTTAAAAATTTTAATAAAAAATATTTATTCCATCTATTTTTGAAAATTAAGAGATCGAACATCACTGTAAAGTAAAGATAGTAATTCAATAATATTTTTAAATGGTGCTACCATTTAATTTAAATGATGCTCACATTACTATTTTTATATTTTAAAATTTTATAATTTTAAACTATAATCTTTGCCATTTTAAAATTTTCCAACTTTGTTTGTTTTGGAATTTTTTTTTTTGATTTTGTTTTGGACTGTGATATTTGATCCGCCAAATTGAATTTTGAAACAGGACTTCTGATTCGTAATCAGCGACCTAAAAACATCCAGAGAAAGAGTTTGCGAGCAGGTGGATGCGGTTGACAAAAAATAATATACTTGTATAATTAAAAATTTTGAAAATTTTTCACAAGTGCATAACACGAAGCCCAGTTTATTAATTTACAAATTTATTTCATCGCGCATGCAAAAACCATTGCATCACTTTCTTGAATATCTTGAGTTATGTCCTATATAAAAAATATTGAAAATTTTTAAAGTGCTCTTTGGTTTCAACAATTTAATATTAATAAGTATTTTATTTAAAGTATTTCATTTTAAACGCAAGTGAAATCGGGGGCATCTGCCAATCGAGTAGTAAACTATAGGAAATCATTGTTAAATCTATGCACTGATTATTTATACAAGGTGAAGTCCAAAATAAACAAGACTGTTGTCATAAAAATATTTTTGATGGCACCATCTTTTTAGGGAATTAGTGTGTTGGAAGTTACACCCCTAGCTGACTTCCAAAGCTTGGTGACATTCGGTTTTGTGGAAGCGAAGTTATTGCGTTAGTAAGTGTCAGTATTATTGTGTCATCGGTACAAAAATGAGTTTCGAACAAAGCACTAACATCAAATTTCGTTTTAAAATCGGTAAAATATTTACCGAAACATTTCAATTGATGAAAAAAGTTTATGGCGATGATTGTCTATCTCGCGCCAGAGTTCATGAGTGGTTTACACGTTTCAAAGATGATTGTGAGGACATAAATGACATTGAACATACGAGCCTCCCAAAATCAGTAATCACCAAATACTCCATTGAAATAATTTGTAAATTTATCAAAAAATGAGCCGAAATCAACATTGAAATTCATGAAATCGGAGTTGAATATCTCCAAAACATCGATTTAACGCATTTTAATTGATCATTTGGGCTTAAGAAATGTCTGTGCACGTTTCATTCCACACAAGTTAACTGAGGAACAAAAATTGCTCAGAATTCAACACTCGAAAGACCTCATTAAAGAGGTGAGATAAGACGAAGACTTATTTTACAACATTGTAGCTGGTAGAGAAACGTGGTGGTTCCAATATGAACCTGAAACTAAGCGTCAAAGTGCTGAATGGGAGGCCCCAGACGAGCCCCCACCCAAAAAATCGCGTCGGGAGTAGTTAAAAATAAAGTCGTTGCTCATTTATTTTACGATTCCAATGGAATTGTCCACAAGGAGTTCGTGCCAATGGGCCAAACCGTCAATGCAATTTGCCATCTGGGCGTTTTGAAGCGTGGCGAAGGAGGAAGCTGGCGCTTATTGCATGATAATGCACCATCTCATCGATTCACTCTTGCGACTGATTTTTTGACTAGAAATCGCATTTTAGGTAATCATCAATCACTCACCGTATTCGCCTGATATGGCTTCCTGTGACTTCTACCTATTCGGAAAATTGCCCTTGGTCATGAAAGGAAAACGTTTTGCGTCCATAGAGGCCATCCAGAAGGCTTGTACCGACATCCGGAAGGACATTCCGGTCAATGACCTCAAAAGCTCTTTCGAAAAGCTTTTAGATCGCGCAAAACAGTGTATCGTGACCAGAGAGGACTGTTTTGAATAAATAAACTCGAAGTCATCAGAACAAAGCTCCTGTCGTTTCTATTTTAGCTCAGTCTTCTTTATTTTGGACTTTACCCGGTATTTGTAAGAAGCTAATTTTTTCCATATAGAGTGCGTAATTTTTTTCTTAACCTGAATATGCGTTGTTTTCAAAATCCACAGCCTTCACATGGATATTTTAGATTTCGCTGAACAATCCAAATGCTATGAAAATTTGTAAATTTTGATAAATTCAATAACACATTAATTACTTCAAATTGCATGCGATAATCTATTCTTTAAATTTGCATTTATTAAATGCTACTTATACAAGTCAATGCAAGGCAAATCAACAATGCATGAATAATTGCTTCAAGTACGTCGCTAAAGTCTTTTGTTTTGGCGCATTTGAAGCTAAACCAACTTTTGGATGGAAACCATAACTGAGTGGCAATTTTTATTTATACGAGTATACGTGTATATGTGTAAAAGAGTGTGTTGATTTGGTGTAGTTGTTGTTGCAGTTCACTACTAATTAGCGCATAATTGTTTTGTGTCGCATGCACATTTTCCACTCAGTTACTCGCGTACATTTACCGTAAAAATGTGTCATAAATAGTCGATATAACAGTGTATGGCGGTTCAAAGCGGCTGATGAATAGTGCGTTAAAACGAGCGAGTGTGCAAGCAGACGCATGTACCTATGAACGCTTGTGTTTACTAATGAGTATATGAATACATATGTTTATATGAGAACTAGGATGTCGGACAAATTATTATTTTTAAGATAAAAGAAATATTAAACATCAACAATAAATTGTTTATACAATTTAAAAAAATTATAATAATACAGTATATTTATATTAAACAATTTTTAAGAAAAAAAAATTTCCAATTTTTATCTCTAATGTTTTTTTTTAATTTTTGGGGGCTTCAGCGTACCCTAAAAATTAGTATAAATTATTTTCGGGTTTCAAGTATAACAAAGGATGTCATTTTTTGCACGTCTGTGCAGGCAAATTAAAAGAAGAAATTAAATAATATCGATATGGAAACTTGTTATATAATTTTCATGGTAAATAAAGTGTTTCTCGTAGGTATTCAATGATAATCTTCAAAGCCTGTATGGCACGGGTAAATGTTAAAAAAGGAAAAATAAATATAAAATTGTATTGTTTTATAGTCTTTTTTGTCTTAAAAATGTAGGGAAACAAAAAAAAAAAAAAAAACAATGTTTGTTTAGACCATCCCTTTGCATCTTCTAGAAACTTAAATTTTACTTTTTAACAAATATCTACATATAATAATATTCAGCGCAATACTGCAGTTGTTAGGGAAATATTCATTTAATTTTATTGCACTTTTGTGTGCAATGCTTCTTTTTTAGTTTTGTGAAATTTATTTTTCAATTACGAATTTATGTAGTTGCCCGAGCGTGAAGTTTATTTTATTTATGTTACTTTTATTGCTCAACAGAGCAATCGCATGCTGACATACATACACATGTATTTATATATATGCAATGTAGAGCATGTGTGCATATGTCGCTCTACATATCACCCAGTAGCACCCACAAGTTAAGTGGTGTAGTGTAAAGTGAGGTCGCGCTCTCTTCAGCTCAATTTGTATGCATTTGTTTGTTTTTCTATTCTAATGCATTGCAATTGTTTAACAGCGTACTTGAGCTGTTGTTGCTATACAAACTTTCCGACATATTGTTGTGTGTGCACACGTACTGCTAAATAGTAATTTATTCATTTGCACGCTTCACTACGCATGCGAATGTATGTGTGCATGTGTGTCTGTTTGCATATACGCATGCTTTTATGTGTCACACGTTTAAGTGTCACTTTGGTCGCATTCATTGGATCAGTGATTCGGTCAGTTGGTCATTTCAATTGGAATTTTTTCTTTTTATATCACTTTGTAGTTGACTATTTCTTATTGTTGCTTTTTGTTTATTTTTACAGTCATCACAGTTGAGTGACTCCATTGGCCATGTCCATATCTACACCAAATGTGACGAAAGCTCATAGTTAATTTGATGCCACAAAAGAAAAAAAATTACAACTCAAATTAAATTAATTTGAAAACTCTAAAAGTAATGGAAATAATCAAAAGGAATGTGTCTATGTCTTGGGTGGAGTAGGATGCCTGGTTTGGTATTCGAGTAGGTGCAGCTGTGCTACCAGCAGAGATTATACATGTACATGAGAGTGTGTGTATGTGTCTTTGTATTTATTTTTCAAGTACACTGTAGGCTAAAGCTGTAAACTTATTTTCGATGCTTTACATATAAAATATATGCAAATAAAAATAAAAAACTACAAACATTTTAATAAAGTAATCAAATAAAAATAAAAAACTAGGTAATCAATAAGGTAATCAATCCATAACAAAGGAATGCTGTGTGTTATAAAAGAAGTGAAAAGTAAAATTAAAAATACTTGCTCAAATCTGAATACCTGCAAAATAACCCAGTTAATTTTTTTAATTGTTCCTTTTATCTAAATTGCTAATTTTTGGCATGCACAAAGATTCTATGATAATCCTCGATCAAACAATATAACTAATCAGGTAGAATCTGTTTTCATTCATATTGAAATATTCATTTTCGAACTCATATGGAAATTGTGCCTCGAAAATTTTATAGGTACATATATCTGATCACAAGCAAAGACTGTCTAAGCCGATTTTCGTTGGTAAAGATACACACCAGACTTAGAAGTATCTCGATTTGAACCTGCGAACGAATGTTTCCACTTTCTGAATTTGTCATACTGTTTGATGACATGTCTCTATAGAGTCACGACATATAGTATAATTCAAAGGGTTTGACATTCTTAAATGTTCTTGAGATCACGACTGTCTGTTCGATATCAAAATTTCAAGTACTTCAAGTGATGAATTAAGTGTTTGAAACCCTCAAATTAAGAGAAATAGGTCGAGTGTGTGGTGTTACCTGATTTCAATTCACAAAAAACAAAAAATTATTGGATAAACCGCAACCAAGTAATGCTGCAACACAAAGTGGCACTCATGTGGTGCGTAAAATGAAGAGTAAACAAACAAAAAACAAAACAATATACAAAAAAAAAGAAAACAATAATAATAAATAACACAGACAAGTTGTTAAAAAATCAGCTATAAAGAGCAAATGCAACGAACAACAACAATTGCGGCCTACAACAGCAATTAATGCTCTCGGCTCAATTCACTGTTGCATCTCAACCAACCACTTTGCCTTCAACTGCTAGCTTTGCCGTCGCCACCTCTCGTGCTTAACTCACTGATTACAATACACACATACACACTTGTTGAATGCTGATCTCGCATAATATCAGTGCGCGCTTACACAATCGACGCACAGGTGGAGGAGTTGAAGGAGCGGTAGGAGGAGGTGAATTGACCAACTAGTACACTTACAATTTATTGCCTGAGTATGGTTTGTATATGCGTGTGCGTGTTTGCCGCTACACTGTTGGGCAAGTGGACGCGAAGTGGAAATCAGCAATGCAGCGCAGCAACTGTTGTTTTTAGTAAAACAAAATACAAAAAAAAAAAACTAATCGTGTACTTGTAACTGCTCTGCTTTAATTTGCTGTTTGGTCAGCATGGAATTTCGCATGCGCTAATAGCAAAAGCACTACTGGTGGAAGCCAATGATAAGGCACGCAGAAGAGTAGCTGCATTTACATTTTGGGTTTCTTTTGTGTATTTTTTCTAACTACAAATTTCTTAGCTGGCGAAACAATGCTATTGCTGATGTACCTCTAGCAAAAATGGGCGTATGCGGCGCGGTATATTTTGAAATAAAAATGGGAAACAAAAACCAGCCTAATTGCAATTTTCGATTGTGTATTTGTTGCTATTTTTCTTGTTTATTTTTTCTTTGTATTGTTTGGCTGGTTTTGGCTTAACGTGGTAGACGGCAGACTATACTAGGTTGTGCTGGTTTCATAGTATTATCTCGTTAAGATGTTGAGGTCATCTTAACACAAAAAGAGTAGAATTACTTGTTTTTGTTTGGCGAATAAAACACGAAATATTTGAATGTATGTACTTGTACTTATATATACTTACGGCACACTATTACAGTTCAATAGAAGCGAATTTGAAGTTTATTTCACAAGTGCTTGGCTTTTTAAGAGGTGAATATACTTTCTGCTTATTCACAAAAAGAACTGATTAATATGCCAAAAAAGCAACGCATGAAATTTTGATTAAGATTTGGCTGACATAAGAGCTTCGTCTTCAAGTTTTAATTGCATACAAGTAATAACGAGTGTCATAATGGCCCACAGCAGGATGAGCTAAACAAAAATCAGTTTTGTGTGATACTACCCCCTAAATTTCTTTTATGGCTAAAAAAATAGTCACCTATAATTTTATTTTTGTTTTATTAAATATTTACCCGTATATTTATATAATTGTAATATTTAAAACTTAGTTGATCCGTTAATGCTTTGAAAATTAGCATGAATAGAAAAAAATCAAAAAAAAAAAAACATTGACGGATCAATTTACTTTTCTCTGTTGATTTTTCTTCACAAACATTCAAAAAGTGGTAAGCTATGAATTAAATACATATTTTGTAACTATTTCTGAAACTTTAAAATATCTTAAAAATAAAAGAACAAAAATATAAACCTGGTTTTTGTTTTGCGGTGCCATTTCCGAATATTTTTTGATGGTTCTGTAAACATTTTATACCACATTTATGGAAAAGCGAAGTTTTTTCTTATATTTTTAATGCTTTTTTCAAATCGTTGGTGGCACGTGTAAATTTTCAATAAAAGAAAACAAGAAATGAAACATTTGTGTTCAATGCCTTTTGGTCATAAAACAAATTTAAGTAGCATAAAAACAATTTTTTTAGGTCATTTAAATGCTCAGATCCTATCGGAAGATATATAATATATAATTTTTGCAAATGGCGTCATACGCCAATCAAATTTATCATTGGTGAACTAGACAGCTGTAGTTTACAAAGAATGGAGTGTGTAAATGTAAAAATAGAGATTCCCCAAAAATCAAAATCAGTTTCTTCTGCTTATGAAAAAAGTTATTCAAAATCAAAATTGAATAGATATTTTGCCCCACCTTGTATATATCCCTTACAGTTCACTCTAAACACTTATGCCTGTCTTTTGACCGCCTTTGGGATTTGACTAGACTCTAAAAATTTTCAGGCTTCATATGCGTAGATTGAAAGGCCCACTTTAAATTAAAAAAAAAAATTGATTTCTATTCAGTCTTTTCCTAGAAGAAAGAACTTTTACATATACCAGGTGAGATCAAGTAAGGATTGAACTCAAATTAGCTGTGCTTTTTACGCGTATATGCGTCTGCGATTATTCTGCGAAATAGTTGCGCATGAAATCGGTGCTTCCAAGCTTTGCTATGCAGTTTCCGTTCGCTTTTTGCGATCTGCTTTGTTGACCGTAAAAATCAATAGAAATGGTAATGGAGAAGATCACTACACTTTCAGAATTCATTCTGCGTTTTGCTGCTGACTTCCTTACATTTTTCTTATGACTTTAATGTTACAGTTCTTAATTTACTTCAATAAATATTCATTTAAAACTTGCTTCAGAGTGATGCCAAATGTTTTGACGGATTATAGACAATTGTCGACGTATGTGTTTTTTTTTGTTGTAAGCGTACTTGCATATACGAGTAAAAAAACATAGCTATTGTGTAGCTCAGATTGCCACTTTGCGAACCGAGTAACGGAGACCATAGTGTACATATGCCCTTATAATACTCCAATGCGTCTACAAATTCGAACGGCATTAGACACGTTTTCATAGCACCTACTAAAATAAAAATATCCTAGTCGATAAAAATTACTAAAAATGCAATATTATATTAATTGCATACCTTAGCTACCATACAGTTTAGTTTTAGTTACCTAAATATATTTTATTGTGGCTTATGATTAGCGCATCTCCACAACCTTGGTTGCGAATATTATTGCCATGCTTAATTGCATTTTTTACAATAACTCATCCCAAAGTCACAATTTCATTTTGACACCCCCTCAAACATCAATAATACATAATAAATCACAGGCAGTCGAGTGCAGGCAGTAGAACCAGCCACGCTCACCTTCACACTTTGATTTTTGTTTACTGTTTTTGTTTTAGCTTCTAATTTGATCGTAGTACTTGGCAGTCATTCACTTTTTTATTCTCATTTACGATTGCATCTGCCGATACAGTCATATACAAAACAATCACTCATCATCTGCCCATCTGTTCGACTACAGACACGCTTACGTCATTTAGCTAATTTTAGTTAAAATATTTAATTCGTTGCATTGTTTTGCTAAGCTGAGCTTTGCTTTGAAGCTGAGGTTGAAGCTTACGTTATTGAGTTTTGTAGTTTGCATTTTTCTCTTTTTGCGAGTTTTTTACTATATCTCACTTAAACAATTTTTTCAATATTTGTTTTGCTGAAGCCTCAATAGTTTTTGCTAAAATCAGTAGCTTGTTTCATAGTGAAGTTGTTGGCGCATTCTATTGCACATATAGGGGTACATAGATTAAGTTTAGCTAGGTGTCTACAGTTAGCTGATTGCAAATACATACATTTATGTATGTAAAAAAATATGCCGGTAATTGCTGGTATTGTACGAGTATGAGTATTAAGGAATTTCTAAACACCTGATGTGCATTAGTCTATTGACAGTCATCAGTTTTGCAATCGCCGGCCATGTTGTAGTGTCGTCGTGAGCGCCGGTTAACTTATTGAATTTAAGCGACAAAAGTGCACGCAAAAGTTTAATTAGATCCTAAAGAGTAAGTGAAATTTAAGCTCAATAGTATTTGAAAGAATTGTATATAGGGTAATATGTGTGTTCGTATAAGTATGACTGGGAGCAACTGAAATAGAAATGTGAAAATATTTCTTCATAAAATAAGTGAATTGAGATTAAATTATTACATTTATAAATAATTAAAATAAAATAATGTAATCTAAAATAAAACGAATTAAAATAAAATGAAATAAAATAAAGCGAAAATAAAGAAATAAAAAATACCAAATGAAATGAAATAAGTTAACATATTCCCTGCCAGACCGTTTTTTGAAGACTTTCCGTTCAGGCCGCGTTACAGTTATATTGTTTTATTACTAACGTATGCCTTGCACTGATTAAAATTGTGCAAAAATTGTAATTATCAAGGAAAGAGTTTATAATATAAGAAGCATAACACAACAAACCAATTAATTTATTTTTCTAGGAATTAGTTTAACAATTACCTGGCTGAACATTACTCTATCAAACGAGTCGCATCCCCGTACATAATATGTTTTGATGTCTATATTAGCTTAAGATAAAACATTTTAGTGGAAACATAATTAGTATTTACTATTTAACATTTATGTGACAATAAAGGAGTGGTTTATCCTCACAACTGTTGCAGAACTATAGAGAATGGAAGAGTTTGCGAATATGCCGGATCTTTGGGCCAATAAATAAAATAAATAATTGGCACGTACACTTCTGTTAGGTGTTTGGCCGAGCTCCTCCTCCTATTTGTGGTGTGCGTCTTGGTGTTGTTCCACAAATGGAGGGACCTACAGTTTCAAGCCGACTCCGAACGGCAGATATTTTTATGAGGAGCTTTTTTATGGCAGAAATACATTCGGAGGTTTGCCATTGCCTGCCGAGGGGCGACCGCTATTAGAAAAATGTTTTTATTAATTTTGCTTTCACCTAGATTCGAACCAACGACCTCTCAGTGAATTCCGAATGGTGATCACGCACCAACCCATTCGGCTACGGCGGCCGATAAAAACTTATTTTTGGAAGCTTTACAATTCCTATCCACGCAATAAGTCCAAAAACACGTTTTATCTCGCTTTTGTCCGTTGGTTTCCATTCGGCTAATCGCAACGATATTTATTCTAATAGTAATTTTTGCGCATATCGATTGGTTTCTATGACTGCAAGTTCGAAAAACTCATCATTCACAAGCAAAAAATAAATATTTTCTGGGTTTTCACAAGTTTGATTAAATATTTTGAAACCCGGTGTACCAACGAAGGCGTAAGGCGTGGTTGGTTTCCGATGGGATCAGTCCAATCTATATTCGAAGTAGTTATGGTGTTTACAGAAGGTTCAGCATCTTCATCTTCACTACTGGATAAAATCCTTGAGCCACGTGTAGAAAGACGATAAAGGGGTATGATTTCCTCTGAACTGTCTGAAAAATCTTCGTTTTGTTCCTGCGAGTGGCACGGTAGAATCATCACTTGAAAAACTGTTGCTGTGTGATGCCATGCCCGCTTATAAGGAGTAATTATTGTACTCTAGTATTCCAAGACTCGGTTTCTCAGCCGTAACCCCTGAAGAGGTTGCGAAAGTTGCTCGAAGGCTCCACAATTGGAAAACTCCAGGCTGTGACAACCTGCATGCTTACTGGTTCAAAAAGCTGTCATGTATACACGACAAACTTGCAGCTCTCTTCACCAAGATAATAACCGGCGAAGAAGAATTGCCAAATTTTGCAACGCTTGGTATGACATATAAGATTCCAAAATGTGATGAAATCAACGACCCTTCAAAATTCAGGCCCATCACCTGTCTGCCAGTTATTTACAAAATACTCACGACGTACATAACTAATTAACATCTTTTTTGAGCATATCGAAACACATCATCTGATTGCAGAAGAGCAGAAAGGATGTACACGTGCATCACAAGGTTGTAAAGAGCAAGTGATTATAGAACAAGTTGTTCTCGGGCAATCTAAACAGAAGAACAGAAACCTCTATGCAGCTTATATTGACTGGATGAAAGCATTCGATCCGGTTCCACACTCCTGGCTTAATGAAGTACTTCGTATTTACAACTTCAATTCCAATATCATACTCTTTCTAGAAAAAGTTAGGCAAAGCTGGAGGACAAGAATAAAAATACCTGGCACGGAAAGCTCTCAATACACGACCGAAATAAACATTCGAAATGGCATCTTTCAAGGTGACTCGTTGAGTCCGCTCTGGTTTGTTCTCAGCATGAACCCCTTAAGTCACATCCTGAATGAGACGGGACATGGGTTTGTATTAAAACACGGACAGTCTGGAAGATTCCGACTGAGCCATTTTTTTACGTAGATGATTTGAAACTCTACGCCAGCAATTCCAAACATCTAGATAAGCTTTTGAAATGTGCCGAAACCTTCTCCAATGACATTAAAATGCCTATTGGACTTGATAAATGCCGAAAGATCACAATAATTAAAGGTAAAGTGGTTTCTCCACATGTAACTGCGGAAAGTAGCGACTCGACATAACAGAAATGGAGCCGGGAGAGGTATACAAGTACCTTGGAGTTATGCAAAGCAGCAGCATAAATACGATGCAAATGAGGAAAAATCTGATAGCAGAATTTAAAAGGCGCCTCCACGCTGTCTGTAAAACCCAACTTAACGGGAAAAACCAAATCCACGCTATTAATTCATTTGTCGTCCCGGTCGTATCCTATAGCTTCGGAATTGTAAAATAGTCATCTACTGAAATAGAAAATATACAACGAATAATACGTACAATTATGACTAAATACAAGTCACGTCATCCAAAAAGCTCTGTCGTTGGAATGATGCTAGGCATTGATATCAAACGCCAGTGGAAGCTAAGGAAGGTGCACATACTACCAATTATCATCTCAGCCCACGGACTAGTGCATAAAAACTTAGCAGACAACGTGAAAACTCTTCAAGTTTCAGAATTTTTAATTTTCGACATGCAGAAAGCAGCTTTACTCAATTCTTGTCATATAGTCCGAAACTTTTTACAGTAAACGTTTTTCTTGTTTGTAAAATTGTTAACTATTTTATATAATTTTATAGACATTTATTTAATTTTTATCTCAGTACCTGTTATAAATTACAATAAAATAAAATAAAATAAAATAAAATAAAATAAAATAAAATAAAATAAAATAAAATAAAATAAAATAAAATAAAATAAAATAAAATAAAATAAAATAAAATAAAATAAAATAAAATAAAATAAAATAAAATAAAATAAAATAAAATAAAATAAAATAAAATAAAATAAAATAAAATAAAATAAAATAAAATAAAATAAAATAAAATAAAATAAAATAAAATAAAATAAAATAAAATAAAATAAAATAAAATAAAATAAAATAAAATAAAAGAAAATAAAATAAAATAAAATAAAATAAAATAAAATAAAATAAAATAAAATAAAATAAAATAAAATAAACTAAATTCAAATAATAGGACTATGAATAAGTTCCTTGCGGTTTTACAACAGATGGCGTAACTTGATTATTATTCCATCGATCCACATTTCCAAACATTCATTGGAGAGCTACTGTCGTAAGGCACAAACGTCAGTATAAGTTTTTTATTTGAAGCGTAAACAACAATATTTTTACCACACTTGAAAATGTCGAATTTCGTGCCCAATAATGTGTTTTTGCGGGGAATTTTTTAATATGAAGAAAAAAGCAGCCGAAAGTCATCGTATCTTGGTGGAAGTTTATGGTGAGCATGCTCTAGCTGAGCGAACGTGCCAGAAGTGGTTTGCACGCTTTAAAAGTGGTGATTTTGGCTTGGAAGACGAAGAACGCGAGGGTGCGCCGCCAAAGTTCATGGATACCGAATTGGAGGAATTGCTCGATCAAGATCCGGCTCAAACGCAAGAAGAGGTTGCAAAAACTTTGGGAGTTGATCAATCAACCATTTCCAAACGTTTAAAAGCCATGGGAATGATCCGAAAGGTAGGCCATTGGGTGCCGTATGAATTGAAGCCAAGAGACGTTGAACGCCGTTTTATGGCATGCGAACAACTGCTTCAACGGCACAAAAGAAAGGGTTTTTTGCATCGAATTGTGACTGGCGATGAAAAGTGGGTCCATTACGACAATCCAAAACGTCGGGCAACGTATGGATACCCTGGGCATGCTTCAACATCGACGTCGGCGCAGAATATTCATGGCCTGAAGGTTATGCTGTGTATCTGGTGGGACCAGCTGGGTGTTGTGTATTATGAGCTACTGAAACCGAATGAAACGATTACGGGGGATGTCTACCGACGACAATTGATGCGTTTGAGCCGAGCACTGCGAGAAAAACGGCCGCAATACGCCGATAGACACGACAAAGTTATTTTGCAACATGACAATGCTCGGCCACATGTTGCACAAGTGGTCAAAACATACTTAGAAACGCTCAAATGGGATGTCCTACCCCACCCGCCGTATAGTCCAGACCTTGCGCCATCCGATTACTATCTCTTCCGATCGATGCAACATGGCCTGGCTGACCAGCACTTCCGTAATTACGATGAAGTCAAAAAATGGATCGATTCGTGGATTGCGGCAAAACCGACAGAATTTTTCACAAAGGGAATCCGTGAATTGCCAGAAAGATGGGAAAAAGTAGTAGCAAGCGATGGACAATACTTTGAATATTAAATTTGTAACCATTTTACGTCAATAAAGTTTCAAATTTCGAAAAAAAACCGCACGAACTTAACCATAGTCCTATTATATAAATTAATAATTAAAAAAATTCAAGTAAATGAAATAAAATAAATTAAAATAAAATAAACTAGGTTAAAGCAAATAACTTAATAATAGGGTAATTAAAGAAAAATTTAACTAAATGAAAGAAAATAAAGTTAAATAAAAGAAAAAAAAAACAAAATTAAGTAAATTGAAATTATGTAAAAATAATATTCAAATAAAACCGAAGAAAATTACGCAGTAGATCAAAATATTATTATAGACATTCCAACAAGAAATTTCCAAAGGTCGATACATGGCGATTTAATAGAAGATAGGTGCCGAAGGTGCGGTATCATCCTGTTCTGCCTGGGAATTCAGGATGAGCAAATTCTTAGTCATATAAATTAACTATGAATTAACATTAAACGAAGAGTATAAAGTAGATGTTGCAGTCATATTTAACTTCTTACTGTTGTATACTATCTAGTCCATTTCGAGCGCAAAGAAATTTAAATTAAGAGAAAATCAAAATAAAACTAGTTACTCAAATCTTCCAACATTCGGTGTTTGCCTACTTACGTTAAATAACTGTAAATATAAGATGAGTTAGCGTTTCGAATTTCTAGCGTAAACAAATCCATTGTCTTTGATTAAACAACTTTAAGAGTGCTTTGTTAATTTCACAATTTGCTTGTTCTCACATCTATTGTACCAGATCAATGAGATTCAATAAAATTGCTCGATATACATATCGACATTTTGTACACCAAACGCATACCAACTAATGCAAATGGCTTTCATTGTAATCAGTGCATATATTTTATATATGAGAAAAGCTCTCACAAACACTAGAATACTCCAAATGGCTATTTATCAACAAGCATTATAACAAAGTAATAAAACAAAGCAAGAGAAAAAAAAACAGAAACAAAGCCTCTCAAACGGTAATGAATATGGTAAATAACAGTTAAGTGCAAACCACAATTTGAACGAGTGAAGAACGGCATAGTTTTTATTGTTGCAGCTTTTGTTTTGACTTTGTAATTGATACAAACAAATGATGAAGTTCACTCGATGCAGGTGATATGCATTCTCACATCTGTTTTATATGTATGCAGGCATGTAAAAGTGAATGTAGATGAAGTAGGGTGCCCGCATATTCCACACTAAGGCTTTTTACACATTTATGCTCATAGACTGTGGACCCTGTAGAGATACTTAGAAGCCTCTAAAGTTAAATGTACAGCTGATTTTTTCCATTTCATGTTCGATTGAATTTCCATGAATGGTACTGATGGTTTTTCATGTGTTGGTTATTGGTTTATTTCAGCATAACTCTGCAACTTATTTTAAAATTTGAATTGATTGTAAGAAATGCTTTTAAGTTTGATGTATTTAAACCAGTTCGCAACGAGTCGCCATAAAATGAGTTGGAATGTTTCATTTATATAAAAAAAATTAGTATGTTACCATACTTTTTAATCAATTAAATTTTAGATTTCTGAAAAATATATATTGAACCCAATCAGCCACGGCAATATGCGAATGGCAGCACATAGAACTATGCCTAGATCTTCAAATATGGATCCCACATGGGGAAGAAGACTTCAATTGATCCGCCCTGGCTGCAATTTCTTCACAGACCTATCTAAGTAAAATTATTGAAAGAGTTCGATTTTCAATGATTGTTTAAGCTCTCGGGTTATTGCTACATTTATCAAGCCGAAATCTACACTGCACTAAAACAGCTAAAAACTCTCGTGGTTATGGCAGTGGAGATCAGAGATATACAAACTTTGCGCTAATAATCGAGCTCCTAACTGCTGAGAAATAGATCAGTATGAGTGGATTGATAAAATTTGCTGATAGCATCTTAGCTATTCTGGTTCAGTGCTATGCCACTCATTGAGCGATATCGGGCAACAGAGGATCATCAAACTATACTAAAACTGCCGAAAAAGTGCATAAGAATCTCAGCGTATCACTTCATACACTTTCTTGATAATACTAGGGACTTTTTCTGATCTCAGATAGTCTGCGTTGATCAGCCGTGTTTATCTAGTACTATCGAAACTGACTTGTTGAAATATTTATAATATAAAATTTGCTTCATATCATATTTAAATAATTTTGGTTTTTGGCTTGCACGAAGAGGATGGCATTTTCGAAGACATTCCTTGACTAAAGATTATTTTTAATGGTGGAGTTGGCAATTAAGGTATTGTTAACATTATGAATTTGATCGAATTCATTGATATTTAATTATTATTTTGATTATTTAATAGTATTTTTTTTGAGATTCGTACATTTGCAATCAAATAATAAAAAAATTTGAGTTTTACTATATTATTCAGAAAATATAATGGTATATCGAGTTATTTCTTCTGATCAAAAAAAAAAAAAAGTTTTATCACCTTAGTTTTTGCTCTGAAATAATGGTTATTTTGTGAATTGCGATAATTTTGAGCAAAAATAGTGATCCTTTTATTAATTTCTAATTTGTATCACAAAAAAAGAAAAATATTAGTTCTTGAGCTTTATTTCTTTGATCGATAATAAACTCATTTCGTGAGCGTTATTTTCTCTCTCAGTAATAAAATTTAGTATTCATTTTGTTTTTTGGCAGATCAAAAGATTCAAACCATCGCACCGCAGCTAAATTAACCTCAGCTCACCTTAATTCATCACTTCAACTATCCTTATACACACGTTCATACGTATACACAAAAAGTGCGGTTCATAACATATACAATTTATTTATTTCTTATTTAATTTAAATATTCTCTTTATGGAAACAGGCATTCTACTACAAAAACCATATAAAGCCAAGCTTTAAATTTTATGCAAATTCAAAAAAAAAGAAAAATTTAACAGTTTCAAGTTTTTTAATCAGAATCTTAAGTGTGCTCAGTTTTATAGCCCATTTAATTCTAGTTTATTAAATCGGAAGTTTAAAATAAATTGATGTTTTATAATTTTTTTTGCTGACAGCATTGGGTGTTTTCTTTCATACAACTAATGTTCAATGTATTTTTCTTTTCATATTTCGGTTACAACCGACCAACAGAAATGCGCTGGCATAGAGTCAATTCACTTGCCAGCGACTGTGACCAAGCCTGTGATGATGTTCATCATCATTATAAGTCATACAATAATCGTGCGCTTATCAATGAGTAGGGCAGTTAGTTGTCCATGCGCCGGTTTCACGTTACACTTTTTTTTTTAAGAACACAACAAATGCGCGATTGGTAGCAGTGATAGTGTACAAAATTTTCCCAGATATTTCCCTTAACTATTTAGATACTTTATTCTCGTATTTTAATGCATCATTCACGCATACACTGAACGGTGCATTAAGCGTGAAGTGCTAAAGGATGACTTGCTGATATCAACCCCTTCGAATTTTTATGGTTACAATTCTAATAATCAAATAAATGTGAATAAGGTCAAAAAGAATAGAGTGGTGTGCACGCCTGATAGTATTAGGAGTACAATTACATACATTTTGTGTAGGGTCATAATGTGTGTCATTCGTAATGTATACGCATATGTACATACGTACGAGTATATCATTAAACTTGGGTTTTTTTCTTGTAGGTAACTGATACCGGAAATTAAGTTTGTGCCAGAAGAAGTTGTTCAATTCAGCCGCTGATGTGCTGCGGTCTAGCAAGTTTTATAGCAGTTCATCGTAAGAAAGGTCAGTGTTCGAAGGCCGCAAGTTAGCCACTTTATGCGGATGCAGATATACATATGTATATGTGCGCGTCCATACATGCATATACAGACATACCTGTGTTCACAATAATAGCAGCGTGCTATACTGCATAGGTTCGACTATTTCCTTACTTTAAAAAAAATTTTTTTTTTCATAAAAATATAGTTAATACTCAACTAAAATCATATAATTCAAAGTTTCAAACTTTGTACAAAATTTTAAAAAGTTCAACAAATTTAAATGAAAATTTCAGACTGTTTAGTCAGCATTTTTTGAAAAATTCTGAGTGTGCTGATTTATAGCCTATAAAATTTTAGTTAAATAAAGTGATGATAACACTGATTTTTGACAATTTTTTGTGTACTATGTTGTCCATTTTCTTCTATATAACGAATGCTTGAAATTTTTTTATATGGAGAAATTTCAAAAGATCACAAGCAAACAAACTTGTTAAAAATCAAAATTATACTAAAATTCAATTGGATGTAAAACCACATACTGGAATTTTTTCTAATTAGTCTGGTTAAAAAATTCGAAATTTTGATGAAAATTCGTCGGATTTTGTTTTTAATTTTGTACAAAGCTTGAAACTTGAAATAATTTGGTATTTGTTTTAAAATGAATAATACTTTTATAAAAAATGTAACAAAATTTATAAAAAATCAATTGACAGTCAAAACTGTGCAATATTTCGCGTTACTATTATTGTGAACGCAAGTGTACATGTGTAAGTAAATATCTTCAAATTGTTTCTTATATGTAAGCACACAATGTCTGAGAATTGTTTTTTTGAGTGGTAGAGCTTAAATCTGAGGCTTTGTGTGGCGGATTTGGTATTCGATTTATATTAAATTTTCATTCTTGCGGCTACCATTCGTGGTGAAGTTTCCGGCAAGAGCGCTTTGTTGCAATCCGATTGATATGTGTAACGTGTATGGTGGTGTGAATGTACATATGTAAGCATAAATATTCAAATTAGAATGGGAATGTTTGGTAAATTAGCTGCCATTCAGAAGTTCACACTGGTCGAGTGCAATTATTATAAGAGCTTACACTCGCGACGGAGAAATCCAAAGCTAGTGTTCAGCTTCACCTGCAAATGTATTTACGGTCTAGAGTCGTAAACATCAATTTACAGTTATTTTAACTTCATTTATTATTTAGCTTTGACTGGTACATTGAACATACGTACATACTGATACATACGTGTAAGTTTACCGCAGTATTCTGAATTTTCCCTCTAAGGTGGTTTGGCTTTCCGGTCTGCGCGTAAATTCATTACAGAATGTTTTTATCAAAGTAATGAGATTATTATTAAGAGTCACTTAGCAAGTCAGTTCCGTCAGATCCATTCATTCATTATGTATGTATGCATACATCTGATTGACGCAATATGGAATGGGGAGCCACACTGAATTGCTGAAGGTCGTACAGTGAAATGGAATGGTATTGTTATTGCCGTCTTCATTGGTTCTCTACCGCCATGGAGTTGCTTAAATGGCTGGCTCTCCGCTTAGTTATATGTATTTATAATATTTAAAGTTATGATAGAATGAAAATTGTGAGCATTATGCACATACATATGTAGGTGTATTACACAAATTACGATGGAAGAAAACCATTTTCCTTTCTTGATGCGTTCCCCTAAGTTTGCTCCATGGCCAGATAAAGGAAACACCTATTTGTTATAGGGCTCGGAAATCATGAACGACTTATATGTGAGTCAAAAATAAGGAATAAAATAGCAAGAATTAGATGTTTAAATAAAAGTGAAGTGGGTATAATAAGAAGTAAACTTAAAAAAATTTACAATTTCGAGACTTATTTGGTATAGGATTTTCATTTTTGGTTCAGAGAGTATAAAAACCTTTTTTTATGTAATGAATTGGTATGTATTTTTTCGAAACATTTTTTCTTACCAAACTTTAATTTTTATTTCTAAAATTTGTGGGAATTTTTTTTTCGTAATTTTTGAAAACTCAGATTTTTTCTTAACTCTACGCTCAGTAATCACTGCAAGTTTCATTTACTTTGCGAGTCATTTTCAAATGCGTACAGCGATTCAATGAAAAATCAATGCAAAATATTGCTCTAGCGACGTGTTAGCTAGCGCCGCTACGTACATTAGTAAGCTTCTACACGGTATTCCTCGCTGATTCGCTGTACTCATTTGAAATTTTGCTCGAAAAGTTATGGGAACCCTTTCATCAAGCTTGCAAGTTTGCATAATCTCAGCTTTCAATAAAAAAATTAAATGTAAATCTGGGGGAAGGTGTTTCCCAAACATGACAAAATAAAAATGTTCCCAAAAATTTTGAACAAAAAATATAATTTTTTTCCAACAATAGTTTTAATATATTTAACAAAAAATGAAATACAATTTAGGTGTTAAAATAAAACCGTAAATTATTCTTTTCTTGTCAGTGCATCCTACGATTATATATACACTGGATGCTATATATGAACAACTTTTTGAAAAAAAGGGCAGAAATATTAACACGAATTTATGTTCACATCTGAAAATTGGTGCTCCAGGCATGCATACCTCATGCTGACCACATGTCCGAAATCAATTTCCACTACTGGTGTTATGAAGTTACATATATATATATATATATATATATATGTATATACATCACTGCAAAAATTTCATTTCCAAACGCTTACGGTTTTAATTCGAAAATATACTCTTCAAACTCATTCCAACCAAATGCAGGATTCGGTTTCTTGGTGTAGAAGAATGATTCAATAAGCTCCTGAAGAAAAACAACACTCAAAGTTTCTCCAAATGAGACAGTTTTCGGCGAATCTATGGAAAAGCTCTCAGGAATATGGTATGACTGAAGGTTTTACAAGGTAAAGAATGTGAGTGATAGAAAACTTTTGATTAGGAAATATGAAGAATACATTTGAATAGTACATAGATATCAGAGTAGGTTCATTAGAGGAAGTGAAATTTGAGTAGTGAAAATCTTGATTTAGTGTACATTACTATATTCAACCCTTTATTATGTCCTCAATTGATTCCAACTGGATGCCACCTTAAATTAGTCACATATACCCAGCTACGGCGGCGATTACTAGTCCAGTTAAGAGAAAGGTATATGCTCCTACAGCTGCTGGAATTTGTATACTTAGCTGTGTAGACTCGTACATACACATGTATTTATCAATCTCAAATATTATTATTACAAAATTGGTATACAGTAGCTTGTAATAATTTGTTTTATCACTAAAAAATCATTGAAATTAGGTAAATTATGCTTTCAACATTTTTTAATGCTGCATCATGGCACAAATTCTTTAAAATCTAACCTTTCCCAACACTTATTACGAATATTGCTTACACTTTTCCACTACCAATATGCAAATTTGCTATCACAATAAATATTTAACACTTAAGTCCAGCAGGCCACAAATAGGAGAATGGAAAGGTACCAACACAAAAGAAAGACATGAAATGTTGTTACCATTTAAAGCTCTTACAGTTGTTGTTGCAGTCTATTTTTTTACTTCAAAGAAATGGGTTATACCATACGAGTATAAGGCCATTTAAGTAGCACAATTCATGGGTACAGCGGCACATGGAGAAAGAAAAAGGGCTAGAAAGCCAATTGCATGCAAATAGAACGAATAGTTGCAAGCTAGCGGCTGAATAAAAGGGGCGCTCTGCATACGTTTATCATAGTTTGTTGCACACGAGTACCCATTAAATAAAGCGAAAAGGCATAACACGTTGTCGAAGAAGAAGAACTATTTGTCGGCCAGCGCGAACTTTAGTGACAACTGCTAAGCATTACTGCCCCCCTTAGTATAGTAGAGTTGTACGAGTATTATGGCTTTCTCCAACAATTCAATGACTAGGAAATTAAATGAAATATTCTTCATTGGCAATGTAGCAGATAAGAAAAATTTTCTAAATTTTTTTCATTATATTAATACTTTCTTGTGTTTATGTGTTTTCTTCTCCAACCTATTTAATATGCAAATTTCGTGTTGCTTCCAAAGGAGGCATGCGCATGAGTAGCTACCATAATACGAGTATCAGCTGAGTTGGTGCACTTATGCGCCGGTCGCTTGGTCGATCCGGTCAAAGTCGTGCTTTATGCTACTGAAGAAAGAAACTTGATTTTCGTTTTGTGTGTCGTATTTCGGATTTTATATCATTTTGCCTCACAATCGGGGTGAAGAAAGTCAGAGATTTGCATAGAATTTGTGTGCGAGTCAGCCTATTTAAATACGGGTATGTCTGTATTATGTTTTGTTGCTTTTGTTGTTTGGAAAAAAGAGAAATTTTCATAATTCATAATACCTTGGCGTATTTTGCAGTAGCTAAAAATATTTGCGGAAGTAATTTTGTTTGCTGGTTTGGTGTCAAAGCATTTGCATAAACGTGCGCTGAAGTATGATTGGTATGATGGTGGCGGGACAGGTATGTGTGGGGAAGACGAATATCCTCGTTCTTCAAATATGATTTTGCTTAAAAGGCGCATGAGCTGATGAATAATGGCGTCACCGCATGCATTATTTTTTAATAAATTAATTTAAAACGCTTCACTATCACACTACATACAAGTATATGTGAATGTATGTGAATGAATGTGCCTATACTGATGGGTTTAAAATTTGCAATCAGGTCTGTAAAATTTAAAAGTTTCTTTAAAACTTTTCTTTGGGGTTGCTTAAATTCCAGCAATGCAATGCAGATTCAAAGTTTTCAGAAAAAAGTACTAAGCATTTAGAAGGCAAGGCTAAACGAAAAAAGCCCAATAATCTCCTGGAGTAACTCCAATTCTGCAGAACTCCTTTAAAATTTTTTGCTAGACAAAACTTATCGCACATTGCTCGTTAGTTAAAAAATGAATAACTAATTGCAATGTTAATAATAAATAAAATTAAAAAAAAATAAATGTTAATTTCCGATTGCATTTTTCTCAACTATAACAAAATACAAAAAAAGAACTATTGGTCTTGACAATAACGGCAGCACTACGATTTATATTTGTGTTTGTATAGTAATTACATTTTGAACTTTGGATTTGATAGCAACTTCTACGAAACTGAACTACGTGAAAATTGAGTTCACAGAATCGCTTTTGTTTTTAGTAGTTTGTATTGGCAGCACTAAACAAGAAATCGGGTGCTTTTATTTGATTTGCAATGTGAACACCTTCTATTTTGAATCAAGTGTCGAAATTTTCAATAATAATTTTTTAAAAATATGATCGAAAAAATAAAAGTACACAAATATTGATTAAATATGATCGGCAGAAAAAAAATTTTAAATATGGAGCAAATGTGTTCGAAAACAATAAATTTTAAAATTTCAATCAATACGATAGAAAATACTTTATTATTAGCCTAAAAATAATAAAAAAAATAAACGTTTAAACATGATTAAAAAAATACAAATCTTAAAATATCGAGAAAGTGAGATTGAAAAAATAAAAATCACAAAATGTATGGTAGGTCTGATTGGCTGGGAAAAAAAATTTGAAAATATAGCTCGGATATGATTCAAAGAATAAATATTTCAATTATTAGTCAGCCATTAATCAATCATCGATCAAATATGACCAAAGCAATAAAGATTAAATAAAAATATATATATAAAAAAAAATATATATAATATATGGAAATAGCGATCAAATGTTATGGGAAAATAAAATTTTGTAAATGTCGAACAAATATGGTAAAAAACCAGAAAATTTAAAACACATTTCAATATGGTAGAAAATATAAAATACTGTCGAATAATAGAAGTTTCAATATAAAGGGTGGTTAAGTTTTAAAGGCCGGTGTTGATTTTGAATAAGATACAATTTTTTAAGAAATTATTATCATTTTTCTTTATTATAATAATATTGGTATGGCTCAATTACGTATAAAACAAAATATTGGCCAAATAGCCGCCGCGGCCTCGGCGGCACACCTCCACCCGATGGCCCAAATTTTCGATGACGCTGAGGCATAATTGAAGTTCTATTCCGTTAATGTGCCGAATTATCTCATCCTTTAGCTCTTGAACTGTTGCTGGCTTATCGACGTACACCTTTTTTCAAATAACCTCAAAGAAAGAAGTCCAACGGTGTCAAATCACATGATCTTGGCGGCCAATTGACATCGCCGCGACGTGAGATTATTCGGCCATCAAATTTCGCGCAAAAGAGCCAGCTGTGTGACCAGTGGAACCTTCCTGTTGAAACCACATATCGTCCGTATCCATATCTTCCAATTCGGGCCATAAAAAGTTCGTTATCATATCACGATAGCGAACACTATTCACAGTAACTGCCTGACCGACCTCACTTTGGAAAAAATATGGCCCAATGATGCGCCGGACCACAGTCACTTTTTGTGGGTGCATTGGTTTTTTGGCAATCACTCTTGGACGAATCCACTGAGGTGAAAATGTGAAAATGTGCCTCATCACTGAAGATGATTTTCTTCGAAAATTGGTCATTCACTGTTGCCATTTCCTGCCATTTCCATTCTGACCATTGACGACGCTTGAAATGGTCAAGAGGCTTTAGTTCTTGAGTCAATTGCACCTTGTAATCGTGTAAATGCAAGTCTTTATTCATAATGTTCATCAACGACCAGCGTGAGAGGTGCAATCGTTGGGCACGACGACGAGTCGAGGTGGACGGCTCTTCAACCACACTATCGCGAACAGCAGCAATATTTTCTGCAGTACGAGCTGTACGAGCTCAAAATGTTGCACAATTTTTCCGATTGTACGCACATTTAGACGATTAAATTGACCGAAAAAATCACGAAATGCGCGATATGCATTTTGATTTGAACGCCCGTTTTCATAATAAGACTGAATAACTTTAGCGCATTGCTCGATTGTCTATCTTTCCATGGTTCAAATTGAGTTAGTCTGAAATTGAACAATGTCAAATGAAATGCAGAAAAAAACTTGACATTTAGGTGTGGTTCACATTCAACACATGCTCTTGAAATTTATAAAAAAAATATTTATGTTTTGCTTTAAGTCCTTATGGAGCATAGGACGTCATATTAAAAAAGGCTTCAGAATATTAATCGAACTTGATCAAAAATTTTGAATTATCGACCAAACGCCATGGAAACAAACAAAATTTCGATCAGACCCTGATTGGGCCCTACAAAACAAACTATGTGCTAATACTAGTAAGTTTTATCACATGAGCTTTTCCAAATCCATGAATCTCCTTTCCTCAACCTATTATGTTTTAAATTTAACTCTTTTCTCTGTCAATGAAATTCGTGATCTTGGTGTTATTTTTGATTCGTCTTTTACATTCGTTATCCATATTAACTTCGAAATAATAGGAAGGCATATGCTAATTTAGCTTTTTTGCGACGCTATGCTAGTGATATAAAAACCCATACACAAAAAAAAATTGTATAATGCTTTAGTCTATTCGAAGTTGTAGTGTAGTATGCTCCGTCAGCTAGAATCCAATGCTCGCATGCTCACATTCTCTTGGAGTTGAAAGAGTGCAATACAACCTCTACACTTTGATAGTCCCTTGCCATCCTACAGTGCAGTGCATGATAGTCGACGTTTTATTACTTGAGATCAAACGACTCGTTGAAAGCTTAATGTTCATATACGATATAATATCCGGTGGTTATTGACTGTTCAGAGACTTCGCTCTTATAATTTATTTTATATCGAAGTTCTCAGATCTAATTATCTTAATTTCGACCCTCTTACAAGAGGACTTGAAGAGTTGAATCGGTTTTCTAGAAGTCTGACCTTCATTTTGCGGTGCCAAGGTCTCGGTTTAAGTCACTCATTGAGTTTTATTATTTATCAAATTTATTTTAGTTCTTGTGCTTTTGTTTTGCTATTTCATTTTAGTTCTTATGCTTTTGTTATGTAACCCTGTAAATCGAATCAGTAAGGCTGTTCTTTGACGTGAATAAATAAAAAAAAAATAAAAATAAATAAAAATATTAACGATAAAATAAAAATTTGAACTTATCGATCTAACGTGATCGAAAATAAAAAAATTCGAATCATAAATCGATGTAATTGAAAATAAAAATAATAATTAAATATGCTAAAAAAATTATTTCGGCCGAATATGATCAAAAATAAAAATGTCAAAATATCGATATAATGTTAACGAATATGATCGAGATAATTCAATTTTCAAAATATGGATGAAATATGACATACAAATCATATACTATCAATAAAATATGATTAAAAAATAAAAAATCCCAATTATCGATCTGATAGTTTAGAAAAATAATAATAAGAATAAAAAGAAAATATGATCGAATGATTCTCCAGGTAAATGAAAGAATAGATTGGCTTGTGCAAAAGAGTTGATCTATTTCGGTCAAGCCGTATTCTGTCTTTAAAAAATTAATTTAACGACTACTTTTTGTTCCCGGAAATTTTGAAAACCGACTGCAAGAATACACAAATTGTTTTGTTGTGAAATAAATATTTGAGTTACGGAGGATAACAATCAAGGCTTCTTCTTCTTAATTGGCGCTATAACCGCTTACGGGATTTTAGTCGAGTTTAACAAAGCGCGCCAGTCGTTTCTTTCTCGTGCTAACCCGCACCAATTGGATACACCAAGTGAAGCCAAGTCCTTCTCCACCTGATTTCCAACGCAGAGGAGGCCTTCCTCTGCCACCACCAGCTGGTACCGCATCGAATACTTTTAGAGCCAGGGCGTTTGTATCCATTCCGACGACATGACCCAGCCAACGTAGCCGCTGGATCTTTATTCGCTGCGCTATGTCTATGTCGCCGTAAAGCTCATACAGCTCATACAACAATCAAGGCTAAGTCGTCGAAATATTGTTTTCTTAGATAGTTTTAACATTTAGTATATTGTATGACTTCCACCAACAGTTTCTTTGGTTCAATACATAATTATTCATGAGCTGAATTGAGTTAAAAAAAAACCTCTAATGGTTGAATTTTCATAAATGCATGAAAATAATATGCACTACAAAATTTTTTTCCAGTAAATCATCTTAAATGATACACATGAAATGATAACTCATAATATCGGCATCATAGCTTGGACTAAATCTGCCTACAGGTTTTAAATAATGATATTTCTATGAGGTGCGATGATGCTACTGTTCAAAAAAATCTTACTTTTTATAAATTAAAAGATTTTAAATCGCTAAGAAACTTTATAGAACACTTAGTACGTGATCTTAGTAGTCAATTTTCAATTTTGATGGACAATAATACATCCTGCAAGGCAGGCCGATGCAGTCGTTTTTCCACCCTAATATAATACTTGTACGTATACATACATAGGTATACATAGGTATACAGCAGAGATAGCAGATTTTTTAGAAATAAAAAAAGGAATAAATTGCTCGGGGTACTTTAATTACTACAGTAATGTCTTAAGAGTAGTTAATCATTGAAAATCTTTTTTTTTTTACCAGCGCAATTTAGATTTTTAAATTGTCTTCGCTTATGTTGCAGTTTATCATAGTGGACATTTTGGACGCTTGTTGCCGCTTTGACATTTTTGCTACGTTTTTATTTGAGCGTTTAACTGTTTGAATTACTAATAGCCTTTGCATATTTCGCTAGCGGTAATTTTAAGACGTGACAAATGTTGCATGCGAGATCAGAAAAAAAACCTGTAAACAGATTTATATTGAACATTCGCTCGATTTTTGTTTACCCAAAAGAGTTTGAGTTTTCAGCCAACAGTCATTATTTGCATGTTACTCATTGCCATGTTGCCATCGTTTTTGTGGCATGCATAGTACTTACTATTTCACTAATACTCGTGTGTGGTTGCTGGTCGATAGGTTTTTTTATTAATATTATATTTTCTATCCCATTTGCTGCCGATTGTCGGATTTTGGAACAGTTTGCTTTGTCGCTTTATTATTTATTCCATGCAGTTTGCCATCTCCTTTAATTGTTTGTTTTTGTGTATTACTGAGATTTTGGGTCAGCAATTTGCGCTAACTTATTACTAAATTCATATCAAAAAAAGTATTTTAATTATTTTCCAATAAACACAGCTCATTTCAGCATTTATGTATTAGTTAATATTTTCTTTGAAACGAATTTTTGTCATTCTCACTTTGTTGAAGGCAATTTTGTAGAGTAAAAGGTGGACTTTAGATTTATTGAATTTATACAATTTCATATTCTTGACGCTAATGAGTAGAGAACAGCCGTGGTGTGCGTACAAAGCGATTTCAACGAAAGACTATTGCAACAAACTTCTTCCTCTTTGCTTTGTTTGGCCGCCATTACATTGTACATATTTAAAGTGTTCAAGTATTGCATTTCTTTGTGTGCTTCGTTTTAATTTTACGCTGAAAGCTCATTAATGTACCAATAAAGTTCGAATATTTATTAGCACTTTAGCGTGAAACTAAAATGCATAAGTTTTGTTAACAGCGGTTATAAAATACAGTACATCGTAGTATACAGCACAGTAAAGTGTAATGTTAACTTAACAGAATATACGGTATGAGAAGTTTAAAAAGTAATTATCAAATATAACAGATTATGAACAAACCTTTAATGTGCATATTATAATGAAAAGTATGCAGAATTGCAGGTATTTGTAGAGTTTAAGTAACTATTACATAAAGTTGTTTGTACAACCTGTGGCTCCAATGAATGCGGATGGAAATTGAAGATAGTTAATGTCTCAAATTGAAATTGCAAAATATATTTTATGGTTAATTTATTGGAATATAAAATGTGAAATTCCACGCTTAATGTTGTTAGAGAAGCCGGTTGTTTTCTTTTAGTGTTTTTTTGCAGAAGATGTTTTTATATGGATAAAATGCGCCATACCGTTAAGGGAATCATTTCAAAAAAATTCCGGAATTTTTTAGGAACTTGAAATTTATATTCAAATTTAATAAGCTATAAAACTGCATATTAAAATTTTTTCTAGAAATTTCAACTGAAAGTAATGGAACTGTCGTGGAAATTTTTGAAATTTTACAGATTTTTTTATAAAGCTTGGAAACCGTGTGATTAGGTTTTTGTTAGGTAATGAGCATTACTTTCATAAAAATAATGAACGAAAAAGAAAATAAAATAAAAAGAGTCAAAAGTTGTCAAAATGTTTGGCAATCGTTTGGTCGTGTACATAAGAAAGCAAATCCAACACCATTTCAAATAAAGAATATTTAGCCACACCACGCAATTCCATCAGAGCATTCATTTTCATTCTCACTGCTTCTTGAGTTTATCGAAAAACTGAATCTGTTACGTATGCACAATGGAATCGGGTTAATATGTATCCCAGGACCCAGAGGTATAACTGGGAGCTAAATAGCGGACGCATTGGTAAGAGAGGCTGCGGCCTCATTGGTAGGATCTGAACCCTTCCTTGCTAAGGGACAACACACCATCAAGGAGAATTTTGGAAGTGAAGAAGTAAAGCTAAGCGAGGTTAGCTGGTCCAAACTATGAGGCGTACAAAGAAACGAGGTTTAAAAATCTTACAACTTTCCCTACGGATAAACTGAGAATGCTCATTGGCGTTTTCACAGGCTATTGCGGACTGCGTAGTCATCTGCGCATGAACGGGATATTGGCCACTGACTCTTGTCTAATGTTTCTGTGACCAATCCCAGGAATGCGGCGCTATTGCGCGGAGAAGGTTGAGACATCTCGGCCATTTGCAGCCGAAAGAAAGGTACATACGTTCAATCCAGCTGTATCTTGAGTTTAATAAGAGAACTGGGTGTGGATTAGTAGATGGCACAAAATACCACGAGGTCGAAGTGCAAACCTCCTCTAAATCTAAATCTAAATCATATTCACAGCCAACACATTATCCATTTAGGTAAATAGAAACCAATTTAAAAGTTACAGGGTAACGCCAATTAGACATATTGTTTTTGTTAAATATGTTTATCTATAATATACAAATAAGTCGAGTTTTCCTTCCTGATGCTATACCTCCAGAACGCACGAACCGATTTCCATGGTTTTGCATTCGTTGAAAAGGTCTCGGGCTCCGTGAGGTTTATAGCATGTACTCTGCTCAATTAATTTCATGTGAGATTTATTATGCGCACCTTCTTTCAAACGCTAACTTAAAATCGGTATTGTGTTCACTGTGAAGTTGAGGTTAAAGTTATTCGTTTCCTTACAGTTCAATTGAAAACCATAAAATCAATCATGCGTATTGTGCAAATTTTTATTCAACTTCAACAGTAGGCATTTGTCCTTAAGGTGGTAAGTTGAACTGTGTAAATTTTGTGGGACGTTCATTTGAGGTTGTGAAATGGGAAAATTGTTGATGCAATGCAAGCTCATTGTTTGGGATGAGTGCACAATGGCACATAAGAAATCACTTGAAGCACTTAACTTCATACTGAAGGTTCTTCGGCGAAATAACAACATCTTTGGCGGCTTGATGATATTGTTGGCAGGCGATTTCAGGCAGACGTTGCCAGTAATTCCCCATGGAACGCCTGGAGATGAATTGAATGCTTGCCTGAAGGCATCACCTTTTTGGAATAACGTAAAAACATTATCGCTAACCACTAATATGAGAGTTCAACTAAAAATGATTAAAGTGCTGCATTATTTTCCAAACAATTGTTAGCTGTTGGAAATGGAAAAGTCCCAGTTGATGTGACAGCTGGATTAATTACTCTTACTAACGACTTTTGCCGATTTGTGGACTCTCATTTAGCTCTTATTGAAAATGTTTTCCCAGACATTAGCGAGAATTATCAGAATTATGCTTGGTTAAGTCAACGAGCAATTCTCGCCGCAAAGAATAATGATGTACACGCACTGAATTTCCCCATTCAATCAAAAATCGATGGCGATTTGGTGACATACAAGTCCGTTGATTCCATAACAAATCCCGATGATGTAGTAAATTATCCAACGGAGATTTTGAACTCTCTGGAGTTACCAGGATTTCCACCACATAACTTGCAACTCAAAGTTGGTTTAGTTATTATGATATTGCGTAATTTGAATCCACCACGACTTTGCAACGGTACTCGACTTGCGGTGAAAAGACTTATGCCAAAATTTGATTGAGGCAACCATTATTAACGGAAAGTACGCAGGTGAAAATGTATGTATTCCTCGAATACCAATGATTCCGACTGATCTTCCGTTTGACTTCAAACGATTGCAATTTCCGGTTCGCCTTGCGTTCGCAGTGACAATTAACAAGTCGCAAGGCCAATCGCTTAGTGTTTGCGGGATAAATTTAGAAAATCATTGTTTTTCACATAGGCAGCTATTCGTTGCGTGTTCACGAGTTGGGAAACCATCCGCTTTGTTTGTGTTACCGTCAGACCAAAGAACAAAAAATGTGGTTTACCAAAGAGCACGTATAATGCTTCGCTACAGTATTTACTTTGGATTCACTTTCATTTTTTACTTAGAGAAGTTCAACTTAATTACACTTCATTTTTGTAATCGAAATGAATTTATTACTGTAATGAAATGAAATAAAATTTTTCCTTTTCAAATATAAAACAAAAAAAATAATTTTTCTTCATCTTTTAATCCCCTAACGAAATGTTACAAAAAACGAAGCCATCTGGTGGCAAAACGGAGTTCGCCGGGTTTGCTAGTGTTTATATAAAAAACAACAATGTTAGTAATTCCTTTTTTCCCATTTAAGGATTGGGAGGCTACGATATTTAAAAATATTTTTAGACTATAACTTTCTCTAACACTTTCTAATAAAATTTCCATTTGTTACCCATATTTTAATATTTTACTCATTCTTGTAATTAAGTTATACTTAAAAAAACATTAAGAATTAGGTGGCATCACCGTTGAAAATATTTTTTTAAGAAATATAGGTATTTTTTATTTCATGCCCTTGCTCTAATATTTGAATATTTATATCAGTAATGCAATTAATTCATTTTTTCCTGTTTGGGGATTGGGAGGCTACGACATTTAAAACTTGTTTTCACTATAACTTTTTCTAGCGGTTTTGATTCAATACATATATTTTATTTACTCAGTTTTGCAATTAAATTATTCTTTCCTATTAAAAATTAGGTGACAGCGTCATTAAAAAATATATCTTTTTATTAAAGAGTTGTTTGTAAATTTTGATACGACATCTCTGTTTTGGTGTCTAATGCAATTGTGGCATTGGTTCCTATTTTAGCAATAAAAATTAGGTGACAATTCTATTAAAACGTGTTGTTTTCTTGTTAAGTTTTCCTAAATGACCTTCGTTTTAAAACCAATTTTGTAATATTTACTTCTGTTATATTTTTATTTTTTTTTAAGTTTCAAACAAACATATTTCTTTGGGTTCTTCTTGTTTTTCTTTGCGTTGTGAAAAGAGTTTTGGTTTCTGTACCTAAGAATCGGGGCGCTTTGAACTCATTTTCATACTTCCTACGCAAAATTATATATTATTATATGGACAGTTGGCTTAAAATAATCAGCTTAGAAAAAAGAAAAAATCTCTTAGATTTTGCAGACGACGAAGACGAAAAAAATTACCCACAAATGACTTACACAAAAGTGCTAATGAATGAGCGAAGGAATCAAAAATACATTAACCTTTCTAGTTCAGTTTGCCAATGGCAATTCTCGTTGCCAAAATTCGATTATTTTAATTTCAGGCTTTTCTGCAAATCTTGCTTTTTTTTTGTACTACACCAGCGGCGCACGCGTATCTGTCAATTAATCTCTGTTAAGTTTACAACCGCGAAAAGTGTTAATAAGCCAGAAAACAAGAAATTGGTTGCTTTGTTCGTCGCCCAATGTTAAATGTTTGCTTTTGTTACGGGTATGTGCGTATTTGTGTGGGTTGCTGCGAAACGAATTGCGTCGAGGTAATGCTTTAATGCCAAGACGTTTGCTAATGTATAAATTGCTATCAAAAGTGTGTTAAGTTTATGGAAATAAAAATGTGTTTTTGTGTGTATTTGTGAAATACGAGTACAATTTCCACACATTCGAATTGACGCTGGTTTTTTACAATATTTTTGATTTAATCGGATTGCTCACACCCATAGTATTCGAAAAGATTTTTTATTTTCTTTATTTTCTTCAGCTTGCAAAAAATTCTGAAATCTCTTGAAACAATCGCCAAATGCGAGTTCGAATTTTTTTATATTTCCATGCTCATATTTTAATACGCGGCACATACTCGTAATTTAGATCTTTATAACTAAACCAAAATAATTTTTTTAATTTTGGCGAATATAAATGCCACAGCCCACTGTTATGTATATGTACATACAGCAAATTTTAATGATTGACGAGGCACATTTTAATCTCTCTGGCAGCGTGGATAAACAAAATTGTCGCATTTGGGGAACTGAGAATCCACACAAGATCCATGAGAACTGAGAATCCACCCAAGATCCAATGAGATCAATTGCATGATCGGAAAGTAACTTTTTGGGCCAGCATTTTCGCCAAAACCATTATTGGGCGATATTTTTATCGAGAAAACGAAACGGTCGATGTAAACCGACATCGATGGATGTTGACTCATTATGTCTGCCCGCAAATGCGTGAGAACAGTTTAGACGGTTACACTGCGAATGCAACAATTGATTTTCTGCAACGAAAATTCCCGGGACGTCTACTGTCAAAAAGAGGCGGCATCGACTAGCCCCCCCAGATCACCTTACTTAACCCCCCGGACTTCTTTTTGTGGTATTATTTGAAAAGTGAGGTTTACGCTAACAAGCTGCAAACTATTGACCAGCTTAAGGCAAACATTCGTGCCGAAATCGACGCTATAAAACCCGAAATACTTGACAAGGTGATGCCAAGGGCAGAAAAAAGATCGCAGTTTGTGATTGCTAATAAAGGTGGCCACTTGATTGATATTGTATTCAAAAAATAGTTTTAATAAATTGTAAATAACCAAACCAAATAAAAATACCTCACATATACAAATCAGTTGTTTTTTTTTTCAAAGTTATTCAATGCTTTCATAACGACATAAAAGAATGCGCACCCTGTACATGTGGTTTCAAAATTTACTTCAAATTCTACTAAGCTTGTTAGTTTTGCTTTTGAGCTTGAAGTAATGAAAGGGGATAACAACATTCGCGAAATTTTAAAAAAAAGGTCCGCAAATCTAGAACATGCGCTGGGTATACACAAGTACATATGTATATCTTAAGTTCTGCTCCATTCGCATATCGCAAAATATCAAATTATTACTATTAAGATAACAAATACTATTAGTATATATTATATTAGTAAAATTGAATTTCATTAATTAGAAATTATTTTCTTATATTTACAGCAAAATGAAGCCATTCATACAACTCGTCTATGCGGCGCTGCAAATAATCGTAAGTATTTTTTGTAGACAAATTTTATTCAAACTATTTTTTTAATTATTTAAATTTAAATTATATTGAAGTGCATACAATTTTGTGATCAGCTAGCCAATATTAGATGTCGAATGTAAAAAATTGAATCAAGATCAGATCAACAATCTTTGAGTGAAATTTTAAATGCCCTTATCAACCTCTCGAAGAGCGGCTGGACTTTTTTTGTCAGCATTATTACTAGTCTCAAGATAGTTTTTATTTCCCACATCTGAGAAATCGGTTAATTCTAAAGAATTTTGAACCTTTTGCTTCCCCAAATATAAAATCAAAAACTGTTATCAACTACAGAAATTTTTAAAATCCTAGATGCACCACCATGCCTGCAATTTTGAATAGTTCAGTTTTAATAAAAAGGTACGCACCCCAAAAGTTTAAGCCAACTTGGATCACCTCAATCCACGTGTGTTACGTTATTAATGGCTTGAATCACAAATATACTTCTAAAGATGTATTGAGTAAAAGTGAAAGAACCGATTTATGTGAGAAAAAACACTTTTTTATACAACACAGCAAGATACCCCTTAATAAAAAAAATAACACTCGAAGCTTGTAGCCATCGATTCTTGGCGCGAGAAGCCTTTCATTAATCAATGTAAAATAAAAATCAATGAAATGCATGACATTTTGACTTCTGCCCATGAAAACTGCTGAAGTAACAAGTGACCTGAAATTACCTACTCATCACGTAGTAGTAGAAAGAAAATTGGCATACATCCGACATATGCACGTCACCTAAAATATTAGTTTGTTGTTGGGTTTTTTTTGTTTTAATTTTCTAGCCTTTCTTTGCAATAGAGCAATTATTTTCGGCACTACGAAGTTTGTTACTCAAATTGCTCATATTGACCTCTTAGGGTCAGTGGATATGTGGCACATATTCCTTTAGACTACTACCAACATACACAATTTCTCACATTTTTCCACTTACAATGCAGTTGCATTGCAATTTATTCGAAGTAATTTGCTTGCCAGTCTAGCACACACATCTACTCGTACAACATTATAGCGGATAAGTTGAAACGGTGTATTGCGAAGTTCTTTAGTTCGTCGCTACTTGCATACTAATTTTCCTTAAATTGCAAGTAATTTTGGCGAAAGTGTTTGCAACATTAGTCAGAAACGTGGGAATACAGTTTTATAAGTTTTCTCTGTAGCGGATATTCCATTGGTGGCTTAATAATCGCAACTGCAAATTTGTATTTTTTTCGCTGTGGCTTTAGATGTGTGGTGGTAAATTCTTCTAAAAATTCCGTTAATCTGCATTTGTCGGCCTTAAGTGAAAAAATTAATTTCCTAGTCTACCGTCGTATATTGAGCTCATTAAATGGTTAAAAAATAGACGAGGAGCTGCAAATTTATTGTATGTATGTATATGTAAGTGCATATAAGGGCCCGCCATCTATCGTTACGGATTTGAACTAGGTATTATTTGTAGAATGGTTGCGTATACGCTCAAAGAACGCTGGGAAATATTGCGACATTACTTTGAAAATCATGGTAATGTTACAGAATGTGTACGAACATTACGTACGGCAATGGGAAGAAGAAAAGCACCGAATGAAGCGTATCTGCGTTACTTTGCGAAAAAAGTAAGAGAAACCGGGTTGCTTATTGACAAACCAACGCGTGACCGACCAAAAACCGTAGGTACACCCGAAAATATTGCTGCTGTGGCCGAGAGTGTTCGTGAATCACCAGGAACATCAGTTCACCGTCGTTCTCAACAATTGGACATTTCGGAGACATCATTGAGACGAATTTTGCGTAAAGACCTTGGTATGACGCCATACAAAGTCCAAATTGGTCCAGTTGTGTTCCATCACTAACCGGAAGGATTGTACTTCAAAATAAAAAAAACAGTTTGGAAAAATATTGAGTAGTTTCTTTTTTATAGCATTTTTTATTCCGTAAAGTTATATGGCGGACCCTTTATATGTACATATACATATCATACTGAAAATTTACACAATTTCATAAAAGTACTAATACTACACAAATAATTTCCTTACTCGATTCCTTCAAACGATTCAAAAAGAAAAAAGAAGAAACATCATCTCTTTAAATTTTGCTGACAGCCGTACTGTTGATATTTTAGATGCCACATCTTAAGTTGAGTGTTTAACAGATACTGCTTACAGAGGGTGGCGACTGTTACAGCTATAGATTTTAAACTAAAGTTGAGAACCTAACAGGGACTGCTTACAGAGTGCAAGCTTTTTGCTACAACCAATAACATTGCGAAGGAAAATACATATGCTGGTCATTACCACATATATGTACTCATTAGGGCGGGTCGATTTAAAAATCGCTCATTGCTCTGTGAAAATCGTATTCTAGGGATCAAAATAAGAAACTTTGCCGAAGGAACCATACCTCTAAAACGAATTCTGATGTCCGCCAATTTAAAAATATCACCATTTTTGGCCTTTACATGAAAAAATCAGCTAAATGGTTATGTTTTTTCTTTATTTTTATTTATTTGTAATAATATTTATTATTTATTTATAATAATATCCATTTTTTCTCTTAAGAAATTTCTCTCAGAACATATGAAAATGAAAAAATTAATTTAAGTGAGTTATAGAAAAGAAATTAAAAAGTTCGACCCAAATTGGGGGACATCAGATTTCATTTTAGAGGTATGGTTCCTTCGGCAAAGTTTCTTATTTTGATCCCTAGAATATGATTTTCTCAGAGCAATGGGCGATTTTTTTGCCTCCCCACAAATCGACCCGGCTTAGTACTCATGCTAGGCTTGATACAGTAGGATTTTTTCTCCTTGAAGTTCTATTCTGTTTCTTTACGTCATTTGTCGCTTTGTAATATTAATATACGCTTTTATAGCGCATGGGATTAAATTTTACATTTCATTTTTATTTAACATCTTTAACCTCCTAACATTTTATCTATTTTGCTATCGCAAGCAACACGCTAAGTAAGTTAAACATTGGCTGTGGTTGATAGCCAGTATTTTTTGCCTTTTTATTAGCAATCACAGATTCTTTCATATTAATATGTGTATTCTTAATGAAACTCAATCTAGTCACTTTTTGCTGTAATAATTTGATTAGCCTTCATTTATGCGTTATTTCCACATAAGACTAGGTTCCGTGTTTGTATATCAGGAGTAAGTTTTTCAGCGATGAATTCTCCAACTTTCAAGAAATTTTTCAAAAGGAAAAAATGTCTAATGTTCAATTCCGTCCGCACATCGACAAATACAAATAATCGACAAATATGTTGAAATTTTCGAATCATCTTATAAATAGGAAATAACACTGAATATAGGGTAAGAATCGGCAAAATTTTAAACAGTTATACTCAAATTCTATTCAAGCGACGTGTATGGGCACATTTCTTGCTGATATATTTCACAAACTTGTATCACTCGAGTAGCTTGATTATTAGAGATCCATCTGTCGCGAAATTGTGTACATCAATTTTATATGCGATTTTTATAAAATCATGTAAATTCTGCTTTTCATATAGCAGAGATAAATCCATTTAAAAGAGTGAGAAATTTACACAAAAACCGTCCAAGGTTAAATGAGAAGTTTTCCATCTTTTTCAATTATATAAAATCTGTCCATCGGTAGTAATTATATGAAGTTCTTTAAACTCTTTTGTTAATAACGAATGTGACAATTTTCGGCTGACTGGGATTTTTGTATATATATTTTTTGAATTATAAACAATTAATACTAGGTTGGTTTTAATATTCCAAAAAATCTCCGTTAGGTCAAATTAAAGGAGGGCTGACGAAGGTGACTTCAGATTTCGCGGGCGACGTACTGCATTCGAAATTGAAAGTTTTTTGTCATAATGTTATACGAGTATGATACATATGTGTATGTAATTGATCATCGTGAAATTGTTAGAAATTTTTATTTTCTAAGCAGTATTTGAGATATGCATGTATATAAAGTCTGAATGAAACGGGTTTTCTCGCTGTCGAAAAACAGCTAGAGAATTCACCAGAGTGGTCCCTCAGTGACTTTTTCTTCTTTCCGAAATTGTAAAGGACCCAGAAAGAATGGGAACTTGTCAAAATGTAGGCACTAAAGATTGCATAGCTGGGAGATTTCAGCCATACCAAATTGCACATATCAGAAGTCCCTTAAGAATTGGAACACGAGCTGAAATCAGATATACGAAGCTGATAAGGATATACATCAGTTGTAGATATCGATGAATACATAAATATATTTCGAGAGAAAAAGAAAGTTAAGTTTCGGTGCACCTAAGAATTCCACGGTCGAGACTAGCTACGGTTTCACAGGAAGCGAGTAAAGCCATTCTCCTGTTCTTATATTCATATAAAGAGTTAAAATTCAATGACAGCTTTGAATTTATATTCTAATTAACATGCAATATTAATTATAACAGTTTACGAATACTGTTCTAAAAATCTTAATAAACGACACGGGGTTAAGCAAAAAAAAAAAAAACAGAAAACACAAACAACATCTAAATCTATATAATCTCTTTTGAGTTTTACTACTGCAGGTAACTGGTGAAGTAGTATTTCAATCAGCATCACAATTTCTACTCCATTAGTCACATTACAGTAGGTGCAGCTGAATTTTATATAATTTCTATTTATTTACTTTGCTAATTTACTTTAAATTAAAATTGGTTCCCTCTCCTTAACTTATTTGCAGACAATCACCACATTGGTCACACATGGTGCACAAATACCAACAGCCACGAGTAAGTAATGCATTTTTGCACAAAATTAATTTCTCATAATCAATATTGGAAAATAATTACAATAAGTCGAACAATCCAATACCTATTAACCTAAATTGAATGAAGAAATGTAAATTGAGTGTCTGTATCTGTGTCTGAGTGTGATGTTTGTACAAGTAGTAATACATATTTACTTTATGTTAATTAAAATATATTGTGTGCATGATTTTCACCATTTCTCTCGACTTACATGCTTTGAGCTGATCAGAAATAAAAGCAGGAAATGAAAGGAGAAATGGGTTTCTATTGAAATAAATATAGTTTGCGAATTAATTTTTTTTAAATTAATGTAAACAATTGGAATGTTATAAAACTCGGTAAACTCGATGCAAATTATTACATTGGGCTATTAGCCAGATTGAATGTGTCTGTTCAACTGAAATGCACAGAACTATACTCATTTTCATTTTATGATAAAATGCTCTCTCTTAAGGATTGTTAAAACTACTAATGACGAAATGAATAAATAACAAATTAATGCTTTTTGCGCTCTGTGCCTCCATACTATACCTTTCCCACGACCTCGTTGAAACTAAGTTAAGTTGTTTTGCAACCGCACACAAAGATTGTGAGAATATTATTATTAACAATTTAGTTACAAACTATATTAGAACTAAACTATATAAGATATTAGAAATAAATTTATTACTGACCTGATTTGGTTCATACACCTACTAAATCGGTTTGCAAACATATAATAACTTTTTTACTCAAGTGCCAGTCCACCAAATTCCTGTGCCTATACAGACAGTCTTGCTATCCTCTAAAATTTTGTGCAAAAATTTAATTTATATGAAGTGCTATAATTTAAATTTATTAATCTGAGTAATTTGGTACTAGGAAAACCAACTAGTGATATCACCGAGATGATATAAATGATTCTGTGTGGGCCACCTGCCAAAATTTACTTAAGTACGGTCAATGCAATAATGAATGCTTTTATTCTCTTACGACCAGGGTTGGGCCTGTAAACTGTTTACATTGTTTGCAGCAATTGTTTACAAGTTAATTGTTTACGTAAACAATTCATTTTTTTTTGCTTTTTTTTATGAATCAGAAACAATCTACTACTAATTAAGCATTTTCACTATTTTTCAAACAGTTTTCCAAGCTTGTAATAAAAATAATAAAAAAATACGCTTTAATATTTAGTATTTTAATATTTTTATTAATTTTCACTTTCCGATTCTTCATTGATTTGGTCAATTTTCATTTGATAATAAATAAAAAGTAGCTTTTTGGACCTTGCAAACGAGAGTCTGTTCCTCAAATCTGAATGAATAAAATTCCAATTCGAAAATAAGCGTTCAATTCGCGCTGAAGAGGTGGGTATATTGATTAATTTCAAAGCTGTTTCTGCCAGATGTGGATATTTTATCGATGCCATTCTCCAATATAAACAGGCATCTTCGCTCAAATTTTTTGACTGTAATACGCCGAAGTAGGATCTTCTGTTCAGAAATAGGTCCTGCAAAGCTTCTCCACTCATAGTATTAAAAAGGAAATCCGTTACTTTTGCAGTTTTATCAGGATCTAACTTGTTGTATTGTATATAGTTCTAGACATATGCTGGTAAACGTTTACAATTGCTTACATTATTTACAATTGTTTACAATGTAAGTGTAAACAATCCAAAAAATGTTGTAAACGCCCAACCCTGCTTACGACTAACTTTGTATATCAACTGAGAATTTTTTTATTTAAATCTCACAATTAAATTCTATTACATAAATTAGATTTAAGGACTAAAACGAATTTTCGAAATTTGTTTTCTGGCAAAATATAAATCGAAAAATCTCATATTTTTGAGCAAATAAAGTTTATCTTTGTAAATGCTTTGGAAACTTTTAGTTATATTGTAAAAATGAGTATGAGTCAAAGCAGTCTGGAGATATTTAAGCTCAAGCAGTAGCTTCTCCTTCCAAAATTTGTGACACCTTTAAAAGCTTCTTACATTAAAAATAATCTTTAAGTAAGCCCTTCCAAAACTCTTTTTCAACCTTAAATGTATAGCTCTAAGAATAATAGGTTAAGAGGATTTGCACCGATTATCACTTATAGAGTGGCGTCCATTGAGATCGTACGATAGAGGGGCAGAAGAACTGGCAATAAGCTACTGTGGCATGCCGAGATACCTATTCAATCCATATCCGATTTAAATAACTCATAGCAAACAGCAGGCCCATGGACAGAACAAGCTACAAGCAGATCTCCTCATTTGATGTAGCGTAGCGGTTAAAGTTTCGAGGGACCTATAGTTTTTTGCTGCCTCCGAAGAGCAAATTAGATTTTATTAAAATCATTTTCAAGGGAGATGTACTCAGGGATGTACAAAGGGAAGGCTTGCAGCGCAAACAAGCCTTGTTCAAATGTACATTTTTTCTTATATCATTGGAAAAACTTGGCACCCTCAGATATTTCAGGATTAATTCAATTAAGCTCTTCACTGCGCTGCTAGAGGTAGTTTTAGTTAAAATACTTCGTAGGCAGGGGATTGCTACTTTATTGCTATAATCGTGGGATTTTATGAGCTATAGAACAGCACCATTTTACCGATTCTTGGTATCATCGAAAACATAACATTACCTAAATGAATCTTAACCACTTCCACATTGCATCAATATTTGGATCAAAGCGATTGCCTATGGTACTTGTAATAGCGACGAAAAAACGAATTAAACTTCCAGGTAGTAGCCGAGAACCAATTCAATATCACAGATTTCGGTTGAACAATTTGCTTTATTTTGTAGTGGAGACGACAGTTGCATAGATTCTGCAATTACTTCTAAACACTTCCGCAAATGGACTGCCGTTTTGCAGAGAAGCTAGATGTCTTCTTCATTTACATCTCTATTGCTTCTGTGCGAACCATTACAGGCTATAATCAGATTTCCTTTTTTAGCTGTAGGATGTCTTAATTTGTTAGACAATTTAAGATAACTCAAAGAAAGCCTAAGAATTTAAAGAAGCTGGGGCACAATGTTTAAAGACCAGCAGAAAAGTTACAATATTTAAAAGTTCACTATAACAGTTTTTTTTAGTAAATGAAGGGTCTTCGTCAATGCTTTCCAATACATTAAATTTACAAAAGATGTGGGGCAGATAACGTTTTTTCGATTAAACTACGCTAATAAAGCAATCATTTACTGGATGTTTTTTGTCTACTTAATTGCAAAAATATTAGATAATAGCGTTGTAACAATATAAATAAATTGGCAGAAATCACAAAGTTGAAAAGGAGCAGAAAAATCGCAAAAAATATGTACCAAAAAATATTAACGTTTACCTATAATAAAAGTAACAAAAAACAAGTTTAAAAATAAGTGAACACAAAAATGCGCACAACTGAGCAAAAATGACGTGAATGTGGTGGCGGCGCATGAAAGTGAATGTATGGACGGTACAACAAATACAATAAAAAAGAAAAAATAACACGAATTTCGCGAAAAGTATTAAGCATTCAATATAGAGTAGACACAAATTGTAAGCTTAAACTTAGCTACTTAAAAAAAAAATACATACCTGAATATGTGCAGCAAATGCGAGCGACTTTGGACTGTATTTTCTTCCTTTTTTTAGATTTGTTTATTATACCCCTCAAGAAATATTTTTGATTAAAAAAAGTAAGTTTAATTTGAAGCGCACTTTAAGATAATACAAAAAATTTAACGACACCAACAACTTTCAGTCCAAAATGAAGTTCAGGGCTCTAGATTATGATAAAGTTTAGACTTTATTGATTGCAGGTAACTGTCGTTCCCACAACAGTCGGTTCTACGTTACCGGAAAGACCCGGATATATATGCGGCCAAGGACTGTCACTCCAGCAGCATTCCCCATACATGCATGGAGAATGTTTATGCTGCTACAACAACAACAACGGAGTTTTCCTCGGCTTCCTTCGCGTTTGCTGTTAGAATATATAAACTCCTGATGATTTTTCTAATAGTGATATTTGGAGATATTCTCTGCTTTCGATTTATTAACCATTTTAATTGTTGTTCACTGGGCAAGCAGGGGAATTCTTGGTACACTCTTTTATGTAAATTTCAATACATCTAAGTTATAGCAAACGTTTTTGTTTTGACTTAAGATACTTATAGTATAATAGAATTTGATGGAAATTATTTCTTGAGTACATTTTAAATCGTTATATCTTCAGTTGAGAGTTTTTTGCCTTTTCTCGTAAAATATTGATGAGTTAGAGGGTTAAATGTTCCACAAATATTTGCCGTTATTTTTAACATAGCACCTGCTGAGCACATTATATTATCTAATGGGTCTAAGGTGTGTCGATTTACCATAAGAATGTAAGACAGGGTGCAAACTTTAACTCTCTCTAAAATAAAATTGTGAGCTCACCAATCACTATGACAGGTAAATTTGTTTTGTCGTCTTCTACCAGATTCTACTGTCAGAGCTTTTTTATTTTTTATGTTGTGCTGTACAGTGTACCACTGTAAAGTTAGCAATAGGTTATCGATATATCTTTATGAATTATGATATCTCCGGCTCTTACGTCGGGTAAAAGATTTCAAAAAAATATAATTAATATTTTTCGTGTCAAAATATACATATAGTATATAACTCCTTAGCTCCAGTGCTTAAGAAAATGAACTCTCTAGTAAAAGTAGCATGGGAACACTTATTCAGATTCAGAACCGGATGATTCCGAGTATACCAAGTCTGCAGCCCACCATTCTCAGCTTTAAGAATGATGGAATCATGCAGATCTCTAATTGTAGAGTATATAACGAGGTAATATACATATAATAGTAGACATTTAGATAATGAGTAACAGGGACCGATGCTATTATATTATAGCGAAATTATGTACTGCGACCTATGATGTTGTCTACCGTGTTTGAGCGCAATAGGAGGTCAGGCTGATGATTTCGAGTACCTCCTAAGGCCAAAATCGACTATGTTTTCACATGCGTTCGTTATGTCTCTGTACTGCGACATATCGCTGGCATGCTAAGACCACTGATCTTATATCAGCGTTGGTCAGAGAGGATTAAATCACTTCAACTTCTGTAATGTCGCACCTTCAAATGCTAGGAATTCTTCTACAAAACATTTATGAGGGAGGTGGAGGGGCTTTTGCGTTGCCAGAGTTAGAAAAGTATACGTATTAAAGGGAGAAAACTTACATTTAGATTGCAGAGGTCCCTAGTTTTCTGTTACGTAAAACTGAAGATTTTTATAGTGGTAGAGCTGCTGTAAATGCGGTAGCTTTTTGTCCCAAGCTGAACATTTTCTAAATTACATAACACAGAAGATTATCGTTCATTTTAAAATTAATGATACTGCTAAAATACGAACCCTTTGAAGCGTGAATGGCATATTATTACTAATTTTGTATTTTCTGCTAAGACTTTTTGATAGTTTTCTTTACTTTAAATATTTTGCTTTTTTTGCCCCCTTCTTTTTTATTGTATTTCAGCTCGGTCAGTAAACTTGTTTTATTTTTAGGGTGTTTACGTTGGCGCCCCCGCGTTAGCGTTATGTTACTATACTTTTTTTTTGTACTTTTTCGCACACTTGGTGGGCCATTTTTCTCCAAAAATTCATTTGCTTGTGTGGCTTTCACTATGTCGCAATTTCGGTTTGTTGCCATTATTTGGCCGTTGGCACATTATCGCTTGTATATCTGTATATATTTGTACTCGCAAAAAAAGATATATTGGCATTAGTAAGTTGTCACAATTTGGGTAAAGAAAACATTGCTGAACTGAATTGCGAGTTGAGTTGTGCAGAGTTGCGATAACAATTGTCAAATTATTGTCCAAGTGGCAAGCGTGCAACTCAAGTGATGGTGGCTGATAGGTGAATAATGAGTAAGAATTACATTTTTATTGTTATTTTTATATATATGTATATGCGTATGTAGATAAGCATGTGGCTTAGATATAGAGCAAAAATAGGTCGCTTTGTGTAATTTTTACGAACTTACCAAATTGTTTACTTTAAGGTGTCCCGGCGCACTTTTTTAATTTTAATAATTTCAAAAATGGCGCTGAAGTTGACCTTCCCGAAAAATTAGACCTGGACGATGTTGTCCATTTTGGCTCTTCTACTTATCTGAAACACAAAAGCCAAACAAATTATTATTCAGTATGACTGTAGCTATGTCCCCTACTAGAAAAAAAAAAAAATTGAAAAAATGGCGCGGTTTAGAATTTGACACTCTAAAAATGGGGTTTTCTAGTTCTTTAATCAAAAAAATACGAAATAATTCAAATAATAATATGATTCTAGTACGGGCAATAGCCATTGAACATTATTCTGAACAACATATTAAAATTTCGGACGATTCGATTGAATGGTTTTTTTAGATAACACCAGGCCGAAAAAGTCGTTTCCAGATAAATGAGTTTAAAGGTTGGGGTACAGGGTCGCGCGGACCGCTCTCTACCTAGTCAATGGGGTTAAGAAGCTACAATATTGGGAATTTTTGAATGAAAATTTCACAGTATACTCGTAAGATACTATACTTTCGAAATATCAAGAAATCGAGTTTTTGAAATTTCTAGACCACCGGGTTCCCTTAATGCGGTTAGCCATTATTGAATTAAAAATAACGATTTGCCTTTACGTATTTTTTGTTTTTCTGTTTAATTGCAAGCTTTTTAAGTTCAGTAATAGAAATAGAAGTTTTAGTAAAAGTATTATTGCTATGGAAGTCAAATTGAAAATATTATAAAAAAAAAAAACAAAATTGGGGATGATAGAGCGAGTAATCTGTTTAACAGGATGATTGTAAAAATTTGGCGTCCCTCCCTGACTGTACGTCTACATAAATGCGCTCAACTCCGGATAAGCCTAATTTAATTCGATAGGAATTTTCGCTTCAGGACATAAGTTACTTTTTAAAAAAATATTACCTACTCAATAACTATTCTGGTAGCTGTTGGGTGTGGCTTCTTGACATATATACATCTGCGACTCCAGAAAACCACAGACAGAAACATCCAGCGACAGAAAATCACACGATCTTAATGGCCAATTGAAGACCCCTCCCCGGGAGATGATAAAAACCGCAAATAGTTCATAATAAAGTTCTGTCATTACTATTCTTTACAATAGCGGAACTATAATAATATTAAACGACAGATTTGATGGACACCATTAAAGCAGTATGCCGCCACTCACGGCCAATATCGAACTCTTTCCATAGAAAAATCCTTTATTTTACAGATTTTTTTTTACTTATTTGCTTAACTCGTAACTAATATAAATTTTGCGATTTTCTAATTAAAAAAAAAAAAAAATCAAAAAAAGGCGGCAGTTAATTTAGATAGTTGATAAGCGTGAAATTGTTTAATGGCGATGCCATTTCCCAGCAGGTTTTAGAGTTTGTGTAAAAATAGCAGAGAAAGATTTTCGTAGTAACATAATCGTAGTAAGACAAATTTTAGCAGATTTGATATACATATGTAAGCTAGTATGTAACTATATAGTAACTATGTATGCGAAGGATCTTTATGTAAGAAGTAACAAAAATTCGTTTTGGCCATCGGATTAAAAGGGGTTACATTGCAATGCTGAACTTAGAAAGATGTCCGCATGAGAAGCGGTTATGCTTAGTAAACATATTTAATCAGTCTCAGAAATTACAGAATTATAAAATAGATAGAATAAAGCATAGCAAATAGCATAAGTAAAAGAATGTGAAAATATGCGTGGCACGAAGTTATGACCAGTTCAATTAAGGCCACATGCAATTGCAAAACTTCAACGCGTCCAACTGAGCTGTTCGCTGATCGATGCAGTGTGGCTCTCCAATCACGAAGAGTAGTTGCATTGAGTGAGTAGCAGGGCGGAAGCATGGAAGGTTGTTTCTGCCAGTTGGCTGCTGTGACGCCATTTTTTATGACACCGCAAAACTTGCTGACGGCTGCGACATGGCAATCACGTTGCACGTAACTGCGTTTGCGAATCTTCCAGCCAGCGCTGTGGCGGCGAGGTCTACGGAAAAGGCAATTCGTTAGGGCGAGCGCATAAAAAGCGGTAGAAAAGTAGTTATATCAGTTAGAAAAGAAGCAATCAAACTGGCAATGGCGGGTATGACGACGCAAATATACTAGAATATACCTGTGTATATGCAACATGCAGCGTCGCCTTTGGTCCAACAAAGGAAGAAAATGCAACAAAGTGTCTACCAGTAGAAATTGCAATAGAAGACGTTGCAGCAATTCGCGTTACTCGTAAATACTCATAGGCTTGTTTGGTTACTTGCTATGACTGCTTTGGTCACCAGCTGCTAGAAGCGACCAAAAGGCAATGCACTTTGGTTGCAAAAATAAAAAGGGTTCAGTGAACTTGAAAACGACATTTGTGGCAGAAATGCAGAAGTACAGACGTACATAGATACATGGTCTAAGTGTGGCTGTATTAGCCGGAAGAATGAGTGGCTACTGCGTCTGCAGCGGTTGGTAAATTCTACTTGTAAAAGTATAGATGTATGGATAGCAATAACCGGGAAGTTATGGGAATTATATTGCCGGTTTTGTTGTGAAAAGACGGATACGTTCAGCGAGAGCTGCTGTCTGCCTGTCCTAATGACTGTGGGTATTTACGATACTACAATGCATATTCCTCCTTGAAGCTGATCAAACAGTAATCAGTGATGCAATTAGTGAAAAAACATTGGCTCACGATCATTACACAAATCAAACGAAGTATTATACTTGTTCAGGTTTGTGTAGAATTTAGATTGGGCTGTCAAGGTTAACAGAGCAGTGCGGCAATTAATGGTGTAGCGTCACATTTATTGGTGGATTAAGTGCCGAGTTAAAAGTTAAATACATTTACGCTTTCAATATTTTTTCCATAACTTCATGCTCCATACCCACGGTGGGTTTCAAGTCCGCAACAACCGAATGCTTTTCACGCACAATCTCACTTAGTTGCAGTCATACCATGATAGACCAAGAAATCTCCAAACGCTTTTATATAAAGTAAATATATCTCCCACCGCGAAAATATCAAAATTATTCTATAGGAAAATATCCGCGAATTTAAACGGAATATTTTTTTTTTTACTTTTCCGAAGTTCTGAAAAACATATCGAAAACCAGATCAACACAACTTTTTTTTGATTTTCGCTTTTAATGCGTAATTCTGATGCTAGATTTCGAAAGGCACGAAATTACTCTCACTTAGCTTTTAAGATTTTCTTTATCTTTTATCATAAGCAAAGTGACAGAGAAGAATATTCACTTTTGAATTTTTATATTTCACTATTTTTAATTTTTGGGCAATTATTATATATACAAAAAATGGGTTTTCATACAAAACGATTTCTACTAAGCTCATAGCCGTATGCGTTTACGATGTATCTATACGAAATGTGTAAAAATTGCTTGGATAAAGCTTTCTTGCGCACTCATTTGAACGCGTACGATTTTTTGTCTTCAGTGACTCCCATTAAATTTGCTGAAACTCAAATTTTGTAAATAATATTCAAACTTTCGCCCGATTTTTAAGACTTTAACTCTATTAACAAAAAAAAGTAAGACAATCAGGACTAGTACTGTCTTCGGTAAAGTTAATCCTGAAAACATTCTCTTTTATAACCCCTGGAGATGTTTCGTGTTGAGTTACCAGCTTTGGACAGTGTTATTCTTGGACCAAAAACTTTCCGATAATCACAAACATTTTTTTTCATTATATTTTATAATAAAGATATGAAAAAATTATTATTTTTCTTAATAATTCTAAGCAAAATTTAATAAAAAAAAATATTTTTCACTTTATTAGTAACGTAAAAGAAAACCAAAACTTTAAATTTAGAATCCAGACCTAAAATTTTTCCAAAGTTATGTATGAAAAATATATAAGAAAAATCCAAGAATGCATTTAAAACAACACCCGAGCAAAGTCAAAAGTGTCGGGCAAACGCAACATCGCTACCATGAAAGCCGGCGAATCGCAATAACTGTGCAGTTGCAATGTGGTGTGGAGCAAGAAACCAACATTTATAACAGTTGCACAAAATCAAAAGGTTCTGACTAGTCTTGGCTTCGTTTCTGGGTTCAAAGAACTTTGCTGGCCCACAGCTATGCCATTTGTGGCAGTCACCTTTTTGTGTGCACAATGATGCGACAGTGTCTGATATTTTTGTTGCTTTTGTTCGTTTCGTTTTTGTTTTTGTTATGACGCGCAACAAACAGGCATACCATCTTGCCTTGCAACTCTGCTGCAATTGTGTGTGCCGCTATGTTTCGTGGGCTTAGTATTTGCTTGTGTCGCATCTTACATGCGCTAATCTCAATGATCTTGTGCCTTTGCATGGCTTTTCTCTGGGTTGCTTCTTTCTTTATTTATTTTATTTATTTCTTTGCTAGGTGCCTAATATTGCCACTATATGTCGCAGTTGGCATGCCGTAACAAGTTCAGCTTCTTCTTCTTATACTTCAACTCCAGCTTTGTTTGCTTCCGCGTTTTTGTCCATTGAATTTGGGTTTGTAATTCTTGTCCGTTCCTTCAACTTCTGCCTGACTTGACATGGAGTTGTTCCAATGTCATGATCACAGTGCGCGTTGTTTGCTTGACTTTGAATGCACCTTTAAAGTTCCAAATTTGTTTACATAAAATCGCACATACCATAAATGCATATGTGTGGGCATGAATAAATGTAGGTTCGTCTGTCATACCTACTGTGAACTTCAAATATTGAAAAGCATTTTTGCTGATGTCACACCTCAGTCACTGATGCTTAGTAATCAGGTTAAAGTCGAGTTAAATGATATTTCGAAAAAATTTACACCCATTTCCAATAAGCTATTTTTGATTAAAATGACCACCCTAGTAGAGCAATGACTATTACATGCACTTTAATAAAGTATGGGTCCGTTACGAGAAAAAAATATCGATTTCCTAGCGGAAGAATTAGAATGAGTGCTCACATAACTAAGTCATTTTATCTTTTTAAAATATTCGTAATAGTTTTGGTATGATTTTGAAATTTGAATTCGCTCAAAAATCGTCTAGAGTTTTGAAAATTTGTTGTATACAATGCTTAGAATTATTTTCCATAGAAAAGACTTCCGAGCATATGCTTTTTATGAAAGAAAATTCTCAAAATCATTTGAAAAAAAAACTGAAATTGAATGGGCTATAAATCAGGAGTTTTAAATAGATTCTGATTAAAAAGTTGAAAAATTTCATGTAAAATAAATAAACAAATAATTGGCGGCAACACTTCTATTGCCGAGCTCTTCCTCCTATCTGTGGCGTGCGTCTTGATGTTGTTCCACAAATGGAGGGACCTTCAGTTTTAAGCCGACTCCGAAAGGCACATGGTTATTTATGAGGAGCATTTTCATGACAGAAATTCACTTGGCGACCCTGACATTTTTTACACCGTTGGAAAACCTATGGGCTATAAAAGGTTTGAGTCTAGCACTTGTTTTAAAAGAATGCTGGCACTTGTTTGTATTTAAAAATAAGTAATTTATTAAAAAAAAGACATAGGTATTACAAAATCGATATCAAGGCATAATAAAAAAAAAACGATCCAGAACAATTTTTTCAATAGCGTTGTCAATTAATTTTCTGCAATACCAACTTATCAAAAATTTACTTCAATATTATGATATAGGGTTCAAATGAAAGGTGTTTAAACGAGCTTTAATAAGAAAGTGTATTTTTAGAAAATAAGAAATTGAATTAAAAAGTATATGAATTGTAAAAATATATGGTAATACTATCCCGCAAAGCAATATGTTAAAAGTTCCTTACGGTTTTCTTTCTTTTTGATGCTCTCTCTCTACTTTGTGATCCTTTCAGCAGCGGTATTGAGCGCGAGTTTTCTTGTGATTTGTAAAACTAAAAACTTAAATCTGAATTTTGTATTAAATTAAAATTGTGATAATTAATAAAGTTAATAATATTTAATATAGCCGGTTACACAGTTTTTCCTTTATAAATACCCTAACCGCCACATATTCATACATATAAAGATAGTTTCAATCCAATATATAATATTTTTAAATAGCGCAGCAAGCTAGAAATGTGTTAAAAAGAATGAGTAAAGCTTTAGTATTAAGATGATGGAGAACATTTTAATAAAAAAAATTTTTATTTTATTTCTAAATTCAGAAAGTAATGTAATTTCCATAAAATATAAAATGTATTGCTGCCTTTTGAAACATTATTAGGCGAAACCTACTATCGAAAAGAGAAACTGCTTCGTCCTCACTCACGGCGACCTCTATTAAAACCGAAAAGTAGCACATTTTGCTTTAGTTGTAAGTTATATTATGATATTATCCTGGTTCTGATTCTGGAGAGAGAAGTACAATTTTCTGAAACTATTTACTATATATATATATATGTACCTATGCTCAAAATAATAGAAATTCGACATTTTGATCAGTTTTCACTGCTTTTCTGCATATTCAAACAATTTTCTAAAAATTCTGCTAAAACTTCCAAATGTAAAGTTTTTCAATTTTCCCAAATTTTTTAAAAAATTTTAAACATTGATTTATATATATATATAATATATAATTGGCGCGTACACCCTTTTTGAGTGTTTGGCCGAGCTCCTCCTCCTATTTGTGGTGAGCGTCTTGATGTTGTTTCACAAATGAAGGGACCTACAGTTTCAAGACGACTCCGAACAGCAGATATTTTTATGAGGAGCTTTTTCATGGCAGAAACACACTCGGAGGTTTGCCATTGCCTACCGAGGGGCGACCGCTATTAGAAAAATGTTTTTATTAATTTTGGTTTTACCGAGATTCGAACCATCGTTCTCTCTGTGAATTCCGAATGGTAATCACGCACCAACCCATTCGGCTACGCCGGCTGCGGAAACATTGATTTATTTGACATTTATTGAAGAATGAACTATACTTTTACAATAAATTAATCAGAATTCAAAAAGACAAAAGAAATTATTAATATTATTTTAATTTTATTTTTAAAAGATTAATGACCCAGCTGAACCTTATGAATGCTTCCAAAACACAGGTACAGTGTTCAAGTGTGGCTTTTTTCCCCCTGTCTCTGACAGAGTTGCGCAAAGTTCACTTTTAGGACAATACCTAGGTTCTTCAAATGTAGCTTTTTCATGGCAGAAATACACTCGGAGGTTTGCCATTGCCCGCCGAGGGGCGAACAGTATTAGAAAAAAGTTTTTCTTAATTTTCGTGTTTCACGCAGATTCGAACCTACGTAGTCGCGTATGGTAGTCACGCACCAACTCATTCAGCTACGGCGGCTGCTATGTGTGCAAAATATAAAAACTCTCATAAAAATCATTCATTAATCATGGGAAACTCACATCGAATATTTTGATTCACACCAGATTATTTATTTGATTTGGTTTTTTTGTCGGTACTACAGCTATTTAATTTTGACTTTTTCGCAGGAGTGATACTGTCACACACTTATTGTCGTTTTCGAAATCAACAGGGTACTTGGAATATTCGTAAAAGGTGCCCATATACTGTATCGCAAATTGAAAATATTAATTTCTTAGTTTGGCACATTAACACAACGGTGCTCGTTTACTTACAGCCTTCACGTCGAAATTACTTTGAGCTGGAAGACCAACACAGACCGAAGAGGGTCCAGGCGATGATTGCAAGAATTGTCCTGTATTAGTACAAGTTATTAGTTTAAATGTAAAGATTAGCTCTTTAGGTTTTCCTTAAGCATTTTTCGTTACTTACTTTTGCATGCTGTCTACTTTGGGTAGTTTACTGCTTGAAAATTAATTTTTGCTGGCACTGATTACTCGTTTTATACTCGAAGTAAGGAATTTATTTGAGTTATGTAGCCACGACTACTCTCACAGTGTTCAGGCATAGGCGATCGGTCACAATATGCATTCAGATTTTTTAAATTTTATTTTAATTGGGAATAATAATTGAGAAATAGGTAAAAACTAAAAATGAAATTAAGAACACAATTTTTTTTGCATGCATACATATTTATTGAATTGTCTGATCTTATTGTGGACTGTGCGTATTTTATATTACACTTCGTTAAATATTTTAAAAAGAAATTGTAAACTTGCTCAAAAGGAGTCGATGCCCCTTCTAAAATTTTGTTTCTATTTATTTCTTAAATATTTTACTTGATGATCACATAGATCATACTTTTAGCAACATAATTTGTTCCCCTATATTGAAATATTCGGTAACTGAAGAGTAATCGCTTGTAACTAATATTTTTCTTTAACATATTCTTTATGCTAATTTTATTCGAAATAAGGTTTTACTTTGGGTCTTATGCAAGTCTTTTGTTTGATGATCATACTGGAATTATTCAAAAATGACATTAGACCGTTCTTCTTATCGAATTAATATAATTAATTTTCCTCAAGTATTACACTGTGCAAATCTACCTCATCTATTTTACTCGCTTCGAGTGCACGAAGTCATTTGTAACATCACGATTTGTCGTGGTTTAATTTTGTGATTTTTCGCACATCGTGTGTTGTAAAGCAATAAAATTCAGAAAAATAAATAACTCAGGATTGTGCAAAAGTTTATCAACATTGCAAATTAAAGAAGTTCTTTATATGTATTGTACAAAAATACTATAAGTTCTATAAGTAAATTTGGCAAAGACTTTTCTTTAGAGTACATCTTATAATTTGCATTGTCCTCAACGAGGTGGTATGCCTCATTTCGTTTACCTCTCCAATTCTACGAAATTGGATAATTTGGAGATATTTTTATCGCCAAGCTCTCTTATTTACCTTCAATATCAATTTAGAGAATTCACAATTGAAAGATTATTATCTTGAGTGAAATAGCTCAAAATATTCTCATCGATTCCGATCTGGAGTCAGCTTCACGTCAACTCAAAGGCTAAAGATAATGCTAAACAAGCTGCAGGTCTCGAATTTTGTGGGCATTGCTTCAAGTCCTGTTTGTAGCAGCTGTCTGGTGGAGGACGTGGACTCATCTCAGCACCTCCTCCTCAGCTGCTCGGTTCTCGCCGATTCAGACATCGTGGCTCTCACTTTTTTGCCACATCTGCGAATATAGCAGATTTGTGCACCTGGTAAATTTCATCAGTCGGTTGCAGCGATGAACCCAATATTAATTAACCCCTGTCTCGTCGACAAACCCCTGTAATCCAAGATCGCCTCTTCCGTGCCCCTCTGTTCTGTTCTACTCATTGTATTTTAATTTCTATGGTCGAATGGTCAATGGTCAATGGACGAATTTCATTCTTTCTACAAGAGAGCTCTTATATGGGCAGCCATTCAACCTAACATAACTTACTTCAAGCTTAGATCAGCATGTTACGAGGTTGTGAAAGGTGTAGCTCTGAATTATATCAAGAAACGGCGTCTCAACACTACCAAATTTAGCTAATTTTAGGCGAAAGAGTCTGAAGGAGTTTGTGGTCCTTTTACTGCGTCAAATGATCTGTAGCCACTAATGAAATATTTAAAGAGGATATTTCAGACTGCAAGATCAAAAGTGCGTGATGGTAAATGCTTGGCACTACTATGCAGAATTTTGAAAAATTCCTGAGACGTAAATTGTGTTCTGCAATAATTGTTTGTGGTAGAGCTTCTATACAAAAAATAATTTTTAAGGCTTTTATAATTGAAATTGTTGAAGTACTTTCCATTTTAATGATAAATGTGCTCCCTGAAAGAGTCAACACAAATTAAACACATTTCGTTTTGGAAGGACCTATGAAATCAAAGTGTATTCTCCCCAACTATTGCACATGTAAAAAACTCTTTAAGTTGATATAATTTATAACTTATATAACTACATGATGAATATGTTGAACAATGGATAACTCCTTCGATATCCTTATCGATCTTTACGGTGAGATATTTACACCCATTTATTTTGTAGAGATGATTAGAACCCTTACGTAGGAGTTGCCTTGGAAAGACAACTTGATTGAATTCAGTTTGAATAATATAACAATTTTAATAATGGTAAAATCAAAGCGGTTATGAGAATAAAGTAAGGTTCATATTTCCTCTCACAAATTCAGAGTTATTCTGACATAGAAGACGTGAAACTGCGTAGGCGTTTCCGTCGCACGATTATGCTTGAACATAATAACATACATATGTATATACAAAATCAAAAATTTTGTATGCTTTCTGTCATAGACAGATGTAAAATCATTTATTATTCGCCTTTGCGCTCGCAACAACTCAGCCTGCGTGCCATTACCGACAAAATCGGTGCTTTTTTGGTACTGAGAGGTGTTGCGTATTGGGGGAAAACATTTTAAAAGTGTAATTACGACTCAGAAAGGACAGTGTTTATGCTATAGGCGATTTGTTAATGATGGTAAACTGGGCGAATTTCTGCCGTCGTTTTTGCTTTAATAATAAATAATAATAATATTGGGTATGGGAATAAGTTTCCGCCCTCGTAAAAGATGTATTGTTGCTGATACTATTTTTGTGTTCACTCTAGTAATGTACCGGTAATTTGAAGGTATATATGTGAGGTCTTGATCGCAGTAGTTAAGACTCGTGCAAAGCGTAAATATCCTTTTTTATCTGACGTCAAAAGTGTCTACGTTCATCTCGAAAAAACAGCATTTGCGGGACGTCATTCTTCATGATTACATTTTAAAGAAGTGCAGGTGAAACGTGTCGTATACTGATCAATATTTACGGTAATCACGTTCCATCAAATACAACTTGTAAAGAGTAGTTTCGGCGCTTCCAAGGTGGTAATTTCGACGTGAGTGATAAATATCGCGAAGAAGCACCGAAAAAATTCGAAGATACTCAACTACAATAATTAGACGCATTTACAACCCTTGATGATATGTCTAAATGAAGGACAGAAACTTATTCCCATACCCAATCTTATATTTTAAATAGCACTTATAATGTACCAGGACTGATCTTCTGCTATTCACAATACATTCAACAGATGTGCCATAACTCAGCCATTTACCCTTAGTACTAAGACTGGATTGAAATAAAAGAATGTATTAACTGATATATACATATATCGTGCATATTAAGGTGGCGTGATAGTATGTGGAAATATTTATATTTTTTATTTATGGAATAACAAGGAAATGCTGTATTTATAAGCGTTAATAAAAACTAAAAAATATTTCTTTTGAGGGTGCACCAGCTTAATCAATTTTTAGAAATAAATACAGTTGTTCATTTCGACCAACTTGGCTACGAAGCGTTATATTATATGTCGATATAAACGTAGCGACGAACTAAATAAAAATAACTTTTATTTTTTCTTGTGATTCGAACCAAGGATTTTGGATCGGAAGCTCACATTGCTAGACGCTCGGCTACCGCGTCATGCTGTCGTCGCTGGCCTAAAAGTTATTTAGTTACGAAGCGTTATATTATATGTTGATATAAATAATTTTTGTGAGCGTGTAATTCTCAAAAGGTTTATTAGAAAATCTATTGAAGTAGGTAGTGTGGTATCTGTTCCTATCAGCTTAACATCTGATAGATCCTCCATCGGAGGACAACAAATGTTAAACTGATTTTTGGAAATGGGCGGAGTGTTTTAGGGGCTTGCTCCGCCTCTGCTACGGGTTGACCCGGTATTGCAGTACCGCCGAGATTTCAGCCTTGAATAAATACAAGAAAAAATATACTAATACATTTAGCTTTGGTGGGAAGAGACATAAATTTTTATATGAATACAAGTAGATGAAAATGGAAGAAATTTGTAAGTCTGTTTCTTCGGTCCGTTTGGGTATTTTTTTTGACAACATCGAAACCAAAGCATTTGTATCATATTTTATCTATCATAAGCCACTCGTATCATTTGTTGAAATTGAAAACATTGAGGATGAATAATGATAAAATGAAGAAAATAAAATATGAACTTTATAGCAATATTATAATGAACCTATAATTATCCCGCTCCTAATGCTGCTTTCGTCTTATTCTCTCTCAGTTTGTTTTACGGAAGGTTTCACTTCTATCAAGTCTAACCGTTAGACTGGTATTTTTTTTTGTAATTGCAGAACTAACATAGAGGAAAAATAATTTAAATAATAATATCTGACACAGCTTATCCCCCATAATGCAAGCTCGCCCCTGAAAGCCACTTGACGCCACGAAATACATTAATAACACTAAATAGCTTTATAAATTATTTTAGAATGCCATGAAAATACTTTGGAGTTGACCTTCCTCAAGATTTGCTAAATTCCATTAAAAAAATTTCACTCCATCCTATTACGTATCATCATCAACATCATCACCGATATCACAACTACAGTTCTCCACTCCGATCGATTTCTGCAACGTCTTTCCAGTTCGCTAACCCAATTTTCCGCAAGTGGGCTGTGACCTCCTCAATCCAGGGTTTGTTTGGTCTTTCTTGACCTCTCCGTGCAACCACTTACGAAACCACTTAGGAAAGCTATACTGGCTGCATCTGACCGTTGACTTTTTATAATTTTACATATTAATAATCATGTTAAGTATTTAAAATAACCTTTGCGATCGATATAAAGGTTATATGAAAAGTTAGCTTTTGAACTAAAGGTTATGCCCGGCAAACTTTTTTTCACGAAGATTCGACACGAAGAGCTTTTATAAGTACACAAAATTAGCAGATTGGCTTCTTTAAACCTTCATTGTATCTTCGAAAGTACCACTCGGACAGACGATTCACTCTATGAGTAAACGATTTTATTACAGACGAATTTCAGATATCACCAGGCGTTCCCAGCTCAACGCTATATCATTTGTTTACATCTTTGCACACGATACCGCAATTAGGTAGTGCAACAATTGCCCAACAGACGCATCAACAATTTTTCAAAACCACTTTAAGCTTGTAAAGGAATGGCCGTGGGACTGGCGAGCTAAAACGATAAGAAAAATTGTAAAAATGTGTACCTTAATGTTGATTACCTTAAAATACTTTTGGGCAAACGCCTTATCTGGAAAGGACACATTCCTGCCTGAAAACTTTAAATTTACATTGATTAATTGACCAGAAGTAAATTATTATTATAAAAGTCGTTCATAAAGCCAATTTGGATATTTGGTGTTCAGCTCTGGGGCACTACATGTTCAGACATCAGCATCAGCACACTAAACGAATTTAGCCACGATGATTACAACGCAGCATATAAAAATGTAAACACTTTTTATAATAATTTTCAGTACTGAATTATCAAAAGCCCTAAGCTTGTTAGCTTCTGAAACGTTGAAAATGTCGAATGCTAATATGAACCCGTTCTCAAAACCTTACCCAGTGGACCTTCTACCGCTAAAATATGCGTCGTCGCTAAACTCTAACATCTCATTGATTGCATTTAATCATGTGTGGACCAATAACTATGTACAGTTAGAAGCAATGAAATTAGGGCAATATCCAAATTGAGGCACCTCTCTAATCATATAATTTTTTATTCAACGAGAATTTCATAGACCTTCTTTATAGTAGCTCACGCTAACCTTTCATGGCAATTTCGAGAAAAGAGTATACATACCTATATAGCAAATATAATCAAATCAATCTTCAATTTATCAAGATAGAACTCACTCACAGTCGAGGTGTTTTTATAAATTCAGAATTTTGCAAAATAGCATTGACTGTCCAGCCCAGCAGTACTTCAAATGCGAAATTTATGTTGAAAATTTCAGGGAATGTTTTATTTGATATTATAAGAAATATTATGCAATGCGTGCCAATTACTTTTATTTGGCATACACAATTTATTTAAGTTAACTGACAGAGAGATTTTAAATTGAATACGCCACTTATTCATAATTTAAAGCTCGTTCATTCAGTTAGGAGTTTTCAGCTTATGGGAGAAATTATTCGGAACTACCGCTTAGCAATTGCTTTGATCCGTGACAACCAATTCACTCAAAGAAACGCCGTTTTCAGTCAAAACACTTTCAGCTTTCGAAATAATTTCGGCAGAGGGTGCCCGTGTGCGGGATAAGATCCAAGCAAAGACTGTGGGAAACAAGTGAAATAAAATTGAGAAATACAAGTTTGTACACTACAGTTAATTTTGAAATCTACTTACTACTATGTGAGTTGGCGTCAGATGGCTGGCAGAAGTAAACAACACTGTAGTTATCGTAATCGGTAGACAAAACCCAGTAATTGGAGGTGACATTAGAGGGAGTGCTTTGCGGGAAGGTAACCTTTAGCTTAGCATTCTCAACGACCACGGCAGAACCGGCAGTGGAAATGGGTTCGTTGGTACTGAAAGGAAAAAAAAAAATAAATAAAAATGAAATCACAGTTGACATTCACACCCGGAAGAGAACATTTTTTATCTAAGAAGTACGAGTACATAAGGATTTTGTTTACATTACTTACATCGTGTTAATCCCGCTATTCACCACGTCCACTTCACCATCCTCCCTCAACGTTAATTGTCCTTGTATACACCTGCGATTAGCCTCAAAGTAAGCAGGATACTTGGAATATTCGTACCAAATCCCCATATACTATACCGCATATTGAAATAAGAAATTTCTTAGTTTGATGCATTAACACAACCGCGCAATTTTACTTACAGCCGACACGTTGAAATTACTTTGTACTCGCACATTGGTTGGGCAGGCACCATCAAATTCGACTTGCGCATTAGCGAAACCGAAGAGGGCTAATGCGATGATTGCAAGAATTGCCCTACATTAGTGCAAGTAAATAGTTTAAATTTAAGTCTCCTTAAAAATTTTCTATTACTTACTTTTGCATGTCGTCTACTTTGTGTTGTTTACTGGTTGAAACTAATGTTTTGCCTGCACTGACTACTCGTTTTATACTCGTAGTAAAGAATTTATTTAAGTTTCGTAGCCACGACTACCCGTACAGTGTTCTGGTATAGGCGACCTGATCGGTCAAAATATGCAACCGGGTGCTTAACATTTTATTTGAATTGAGAATTGAAATTATACCGTACAATAGTTGAAAAATACATAGATAAAAAACATTAAGAATACTACTTTTATTAATACTTTAATACGGCAATCCTCTTCCAAAGCATTTCGTACTAATATTTTTCAACGTTTTCTTTATGCTTACAATACAATATCTGCACAGTTTTTACGCTTTTGTCTACTTTGTTAGACTAAATTATGTATGTGAAATAAGATTTTGGTTTGGTATCTTAAAAATCTTTTGTGCGATGAACTTTGGTAGAATTTTTCTTTCTTCATTTTTTCCAATTTTGTTTGATACACATAGTGTGATCTTTACTTATACTTCGCATTGAATTTATTAAATAATTTTCAAAAAATATTAAAAATATTTGCAGGAGGTCTATCAATTTAAAACGAGTCAACTGTAATATAATTGATTTTCTTCATTTTTTGCAGTGTGAAATTCACTGATCTATTTTACTATTTATGAGTATTTGGAGCTCACGATTTGTCGTGATTTAAGTTCGTTTGCCTGATTGTGCAGTTTTTTGCATAAATAAAAATCAGATAAATATATATGTAATTTAGTAACTTTGCTAATTAAGAAAGTTCTTTGTTTCTTGAAAAATACCTGGCCAAAACAAATCTGGCCTTTTATCACCTGGTTCTAGTTTTGCAATGACATTTCTTTAGAGTACATCTTACAATTCCTATTGTCTTCGTGGAGGGGTGGTGAATGGTGTTAGGTCACATTCGCTTTCCCTATTCAAATCTATGAAATTGAATAATTCGCCGATATTTTTCTTGCCCAGCTCTCTTATTTCCCTTCAATATCAAATTCAAGAAATTAGAACTAAAAGATAATTACCGCACCGGATTCAAGAATATTCCTACAGATTCCGATGTTACAAATTAATATAATAGGACTATGAATATGATATAGGATGATGACTATGAATAAGTTCGTGCGGTTTTACAACAGATGGCGTAACTTGATTATTATTCCATCGATCCACATTTCCAAACATTCATTGGAGAGCTACTGTCGTAAGGCACAAACGTCAATATAAGTTTTTTATTTGAAGCGTAAACAACAATATTTTTACCACACTTGAAAATGTCGAATTTCGTGCCAAATAATGTGTTTTTGCGGGGAATTCTTCTTCATTATTTTAATATGAAGAAAAAAGCAGCCGAAAGTCATCGTATCTTGGTGGAAGTTTATGGTGAGCATGCTCTAGCTGAGCGAACGTGCCAGAAGTGGTTTGCACGCTTTAAAAGTGGTGATTTTGGCTTGGAAGACGAAGAACGCGAGGGTGCGCCGCCAAAGTTCATGGATACCGAATTGGAGGAATTGCTCGATCAAGATCCGGCTCAAACGCAAGAAGAGGTTGCAAAAACTTTGGGAGTTGATCAATCAACCATTTCCAAACGTTTAAAAGCCATGGGAATGACCCGAAAGGTAGGCCATTGGGTGCCGTATGAATTGAAGCCAAGAGACGTTGAACGCCGTTTTATGGCATGCGAACAACTGCTTCAACGGCACAAAAGAAAGGGTTTTTTGCATCGAATTGTGACTGGCGATGAAAAGTGGGTCCATTACGACAATCCAAAATGTCGGGCAACGTATGGATACCCTGGCCATGCTTCAACATCGACGTCGGCGCAGAATATTCATGGCCTGAAGGTTATGCTGTGTTTCTGGTGGGACCAGCTGGGTGTTGTGTATTATGAGCTACTGAAACCGAATGAAACGATTACGGGGGATGTCTACCGACGACAATTGATGCGTTTGAGCCGAGCACTGCGAGAAAAACGGCCGCAATACGCCGATAGACACGACAAAGTTATTTTGCAACATGACAATGCTCGGCCACATGTTGCACAAGTGGTCAAAACATACTTAGAAACGCTCAAATGGGATGTCCTACCCCACCCGCCGTATAGTCCAGACCTTGCGCCATCCGATTACTATCTCTTCCGATCGATGCAACATGGCCTGGCTGACCAGCACTTCCGTAATTACGATGAAGTCAAAAAATGGATCGATTCGTGGATTGCGGCAAAACCGACCGAATTTTTCACAAAGGGAATCCGTGAATTGCCAGAAAGATGGGAAAAAGTAGTAGTAAGCGATGGACAATACTTTGAATATTAAATTTGTAACCATTTTACGTCAATAAAGTTTCAAATTTCGAAAAAAAAACCGAACTTATTCATAGTCCTATTATAAATTAGCCCATTTAGTTTACCAGATTTAAAATCCAATAAATATAACAGTTTTCGATCTACATTTTTATGAAATTTTTTAATATGTGAAATAGAGTCAGCGTTGAAAGATACATCACCAATCTCCTCTGGCGCTATCACGGTTTAATTAACGATTGAATTGCCTCTGTCCTCTCAATTGAGTTTTGATTTCTTCAGCTTCTTTATTTGTTTCATACTCCGGGAAGCTCTACGTCAACCTTAAATTCAGGCTACCGCACCATTGTAGTGTTTTGCAATCGGAGGTAGCCACAATCAAAGAAGCAGTGGATTGGTTGCTTACTTCTGTACCTACTGTGAGGAAGGTAAACGTTTACCCCGACAGCCAAGCGGCAATAAAACCATAGAATCGTTGTTGGTGCGTTCGAAAAAAGTGTTAAGCATTGCGGCAATCTGCTGACCTGATGAGATAGCTATACGGGAGACCCACGACTTTGTTTTCCAGCTGAATGAAAGGATTGGTGTTCCTGAAAATCTGTGGTCCGCTTCTAGAAAGATGGGCCTCGCGTTAACTCAGCGCGAGCTGGGTACACTGCAATTTTTCTAAACTTTTTGGATATGGTATTTTCCAATTGCCTCTGTACACTTCTTTGACCTTGGTCTCAACTTTGCTCGCATAAATGTACATTTTTTAGCACTATCATATAATCTCTGCATTAGTATTAGTAATCTACGATTTGGAATATGTTTCTCGTCGGTTTCGTCTGTGTGAATAATAATCTTAATCATTAGCACCACCGGGAATTCCACTGGTTCGAATTGTGTGCTTGATTAAACGCTGAAATATTGTATATTAGGTTCGCTTGCTACATGCAATGCTAAGTGCTGACATTGGTAAAGACCTGATCTTATTGTTTTTTATAAATCTATAGCTCATTATCTAACTTCTTGAGACACAGTTTACTTGATTCTCTAGGACGGTAGAGACAGGAACGGAACATATTGAAACCCTGGGTGCAGTTACCATGAAATAATGGATTATTGGCCCTCATTCCAATTTGTCTACCGTCATTTATATTAAAAATGATAGAATAGGTAGTAGGCAAACAGGTCCATATCGAAGCAGATACACTATAACTTGCCTCTGATAATAACTCACAAGAAGCCAGAAATAGGGCTCTAGTAATGGAAGGAATAATAATACCTTCGCTTAGTGGATAGGCAATATGCTAAGTACGAGAAAGGTAGGTAAAGAGATACCAAATATGGTACATCCAAAAGGTACTCGCAAGGTGGTAAGTGGTGTAGTATATGAACTCCTGATGGAATAAGACAGTAATGTTTTATCATTTGAGATAAAAATGCAAAGAGAAGTTAAAATTCTTAAGTATAATATTTCACCAAAAATTATTACGGAAGACATGCATAGAGCGGATGGCATGAAAGGTCATAAGAGTATTCATAACAGAATTGACTCAACTGTAGAGTACTCGTAATAGAGTGGAGTACAGTTAGAGGCAATGATATGAGCGGTTTATTCCAATTTAGCCCCCTCATCAATCATATAATCTTCTATTCAACGAGAATATCAAGCTATTGTTGTGAAAATAGTATACAAAACCCTGATAGTCTACGAATATTCGATTGAAAGTGTTTCCGTAAGTGTATAAGTGAAATGAAATATTTTCGATCATCATGCTTACTTGGCTTTGAGGTGGTGGCAACAGGTATTCATTTAATTTAGTTAATTTGTTTTTTGTTTTGTGATGCCTTTGAAGTGCCAATTATAGTATTAAGTATTTATTTATTATTCGAATATTAGGCTTGATCTTATTATCGATTTTGCATAAATATAACTTTGCAGAGTTCATATACGTGGGTATAATGCATCTGTGACTATTGTATAAAAAGACTTGCAAGTAGTTTAATCTAGTGACGTTTACATTTGACATCAAAGTCTAAATTAGAGGGTCCCTGGTCCCATTACGGGTGAGGCGATATGACAAAATAGATCATTTTGGCTATATTGTTGCTCTTTGTATGTTTATATGTACTATATATGTAATATATAAGTACGTGAAGGGACACGTAATTTACTGCAATAGCTTATTTTGGAATATGCGACATCGACCTTACCCAACTCTCTAAATGAAGCTATTTGCAGTTAGACAAGCAGATACACCAAAAGCGAACTTTTTGCCATCAAAAAAACAAAAAACCAATTTAATAAAATTTCAAAAAAGGATTGAAAATACACTAACACACATCTTAATTAAAAAAAAAGTTATTTATCAATATTAAAATTTCTGTATACACATTTTGGATTTCATGCTCACTCTTCTTACTGGCCAATGTTTTACAGATTAATGCTTTCATACAATATTCTTCTCGATCAGTCGATCAATTCCGATCGAGTCGATGTGACGTCATTATAATCGACAAGTTTTGTCGATTTCTTATAAAAATGGGGTGCGTGTGCTTCCACAAAATAATTTTTTAAATATTTTAATCTTTCGATAAGTATGTCCTATGATCAGTTAACATCACTTACACAAATACTGCACTCATAAAATAAGAATCTACAAAGGATTGAAAAGTTGGGTTATAAATTTTAAACATTTGCTCGAAAACTAGAACGTAGAGGTGTTTTTATGAATTCTGAACAATAGCCTAGACTGTCAGGAGCTCAAAATAAAAAGAACTACCATAAAAACATCCATTAAAATGTGAAATTCATATCGAATATTTGGTGCAGAAGAAATTATTTATTTGATACTATATTTAATAAGAAGTTAGTTTCACCAATACCTATTTTTTCTAAATTTTTGTTTAAACTAAGTACCCTATTCATTCAAAATTCCGTACCAATCCACGAAAATACAGTTTTTAAACATTTAGGAGCAATTATCAATCCCTGCAATTGCTTTGATCCGTAATAGTCAATGGGTCGAGAGAAATTCCATTTGAACACAAGAATTTTGCAGCATTCGTAACAGCAGCAGCAGAGGGTCTCCGTGAGCGGGTTAGGATCCAAACATATGCTGTGGAAAGTCAGAAATACCATATAATCGAATCTTAAAACACTGCATTTAATATTTATTCCTTCTTACTGTTATGGGTGTTGCCACTAGCGGGTTCGCAGGTGTAAATAATAGCGTAGTTATCGTAATCGGTAGACAAAACCCAATAGCTGGTGGGAATTTTGGGATCTTTGTAAGTAACCGTAAACTTACTATTCGAAATCTCCTTGCCATCACCAACGATAGTCCTACTTTTGCCGGTACTGTAGAGAAAAAAGGAAACACGGAAAGGAGAATGTGAAATGAAAAAAGTGAAATTAACAAACGGAAGAGGACATGTTTTATGTAAAAGGTACATATCGCTTAAAGGCATGTACTTTATACATTTCAGATTGATAACTTACGATGGATTAACCATTCTCTTCAGTATATATGCTTCATTTAGGTTTTCTGGCGAGAATACCACTGTCACACACTTAGAGTTACCCTCGAAACTAGCAGGATACTTGGCGTATTCATGCCAAGTGCCCGAATACTGTGTCGAAAATTGAAAATATTAATATTCTATCTGATAAATGCGTGCAACCGTGTACTTCTACTTACAGACGAAAAGTTGAAATCACTCTGCACTGGCGGATTTGGGCAGGCACCACCGGCGTTGATTTGAGCATTGGCGAGACCGAAGAGGGTTAAGGCGATGATTGAAAGAATTGTCCTATATTGGTTCAAGTTAATAGTTTATATTTACATATTTGTTTTTTAAATCTCCTTAAGGGTTTTCTATAACTTACTTTTGCATGCCGCCTACTTTTTGTAGTTTACTGCTTACAACTAATATTTTGCTTGCACTGACTACTCTTTTTATACTCGTAGTAAGGAATTCATTTAAGTTTCGTAGCCACGGCTACTCGTACAGTGTTCAGGCATAGGCGACCTGATCGGTCAAAATATGCATAATTTTATTTTAATTTTTTTAATTGTCGTTTGTTTGTTTTATTCAAACATGATATTAGACCCTCTCTTATTTTTATAAATTTTGTTTAACACACATAATATGATCTATTACTTCTACTTCTTATCGAATTTTTCAATAAAATTCATTTTTCTCAAGTGTTACTCTGTGCAATTTTACCTAATCTAGTCTACTATTCACGAGTACTCGAAGTCATTTCTAACATCACGATCTATCGTGGTTTAATTTCGTTTCTAATTGCGGGATTTTTCGCACATCGTGTGTTGTAAAGAAAAAAAAAATAACAATCAGAAAAATATAATATATAACTCAGGAATGTGCAAAAGTTTGTCAACATTGTAAATTATAGAAGTTCTTTATTATTCGCGTCAACTCAGCGCGAGTTGGGTTGACTAAAGATAAGGCTAACCAAGCCGCAGTTTTCGAATTTTATGGGTATCCTTACCGGACATTGTCCGTTAGGTATCCATGCGGTGAGGATTGGGATTGCTTCAAGTGCTTTCTGTAGTAGACATTTGACTTTTACTTTTGTGCTACACTTACGAATATAGCAGGTATAGATAGCACACACCGCATACTCTTCTAATCCACGGTCGCCTCTTCCTTTGCGGCTCTATTCTGTTCCACCCTCTTTATTTTCTTCTATATGGTATCACAATGGCCGAATTTCATTCCTTCTCTAAGTTGGCCCTTATATGGGCATATAAAAATCATATCAAGCTATGTATTGTGCGTTTTTAACCGGAACAGATATTTTTATTTACCGAACAGTTGTCTGCTGTATATATCGAATTCGTGCTTATCCTGCTTTAGTGGATGAAATGTGGAAAATGTTGTAAGAACCATTGTTACGTTTACTACTGGAAGCATCTTTCCCCGTTGTTTTAAGAGCGGAGTAAACAAATGTTGCTGTTTCGTAAAAGTTTCTGCGTGAATTCGTGTTGGTTTTACAGGATCACTGAAATAGCTGCTTCCATTTTTCTATAAAATGCTGAAAGCTAGACTGCTCCGTGAGACACAGGTTACGGGCTTATCTAGGACAGCAGAGACAGGAACAGACTGCTCTGAAATCCTGGTGTAAAAGAATAAGGAACAACATTTCAAAAGTATCATTACGACTCAGAAGGGTCGTTATTCACATTCAATAGGTGATTTGTTAATGGTGGACGAATTTCTGTTTGCTACCTTTTTTACAGCAGAATACTCGAATATAAAATTATAATCTAATATTATATTTTGAAAAGCACTCATAGTGTACCAGGACTGATATTCTGGTATTCAAAATACCTTCATGAGATGTGCCATACCTCACAACTGGCTCTTAGTGCTGAGGCTAGAGTCTAATTAAAAAATAATTAAATGGTGCATATGCACATACATGCAACATGAGTATTAAGAAGGAGTGATAGTATGTGTAATTTTTTATACTTTATTTGTAAGCATGTGACACTTACGTTCAAAACAAATTGTGCAATCCTTTTCCAAGAAGCCAATGATGTAAATCTTGGTATGCATTTAGACAGATCCTTAACTGGAAAAGACGCATCACTACCAAAAACGGACAAATAAATTTGAAAACTGAAAACTTACATCAACTAGAAGCAAAGTGAATCACTCGACGAAATATTTCATTCTACCCATTTATATAGCAATTGCCGTACTGCTGGAACAAAACTGCAGCTAGTACAGCTGAAATTATGTTATAAAAAATAGAGCGGTTCAGTTCATGGTTTCATATTAAATGTAATATCTTTTCAAGCCATGCTTGGAAGTTTTCTCGCCTTCATTTATTTACTCATTTATCGAGAACATCGAGGTGCTCATTGAAAAGTTATATCATCTGTCTACTCGAAATCATTTTTGAAATTGTTTTGGTATGCCAGCATGCATGTGTATGACAAGTTAACGGCATATAAATTTCAAACATGTCCTCGAAAAGTAGACCGTTGAGGTATTTTTATATATTCGGAATATTGGCAAATGAGCTCGACTGCTAGCAGCTCAAAATTAAAAAAAAAAAACTGTCATACAAATCATCCATTAAAAATGCGAATTTCATTTCGAATATTTTGAATCCCAAGAGCTTATTTATTTGATACTATATTTAATAAGAAGTTAGTTACACCAATTCCCGATGTTAAGAATACATATTTTTTTAGCTTTTTGTTTAAACTTATTCATAATTCCAAGCCAGTTCATTCAATTGGAGTTTTTCCGCGTTTAGGAGGAATTATCAGAAGCTGCTGCTTAGCAATTGCTTTGATCCGTAACTGTCAATGGTACCAGATAAATTTCATTTGAACTCAAAACATTTCTAGCTTTCGCAATGGTATCATCAGAAGGACTTCGTTCGCGAGTAAAGATCCAGGAAATCTTACATTACGGCATTCAACTTTTATTCCTACTTACTGTTATGTGAGTTGCCATCAGCAGGTTCGCAGTTGTAAGTAACAGCATAGTGAGCGTAATCCGTAGACACAACCCACTAGATGCGGGGAAGGGTGGTAGCAGTTTCGTAGGTAGCCTGAAACTTACCATTCGAAATCAGCTTCGTACCACTAACAGAGGTGTTTTTGTTGGTACTGCAGAGCAAAAAAAAAAAATAGAGGAAGGATGATGTTAAAAGTGAAGGTAACACCCGGAGAGGGAATTATTTATGTTGGATCCACAATTGTACTCAGCCCACGCATTTCAGTTTCACTTATTTGCGTGTGTGATATGCTAACACACTTGCCGTTACCCTCGAAAGCGAGAGGATACTTGACATATTCGTAAAAGGTGCCCATATACTGTATCGCAAATCGAAAATATTAATTTTATATTTGATTCACTTTTACTTACTGCAGATAGGACGAAATTACTCTGCGCTGGCACATTTGGACGGGCACCACCAGATTTGACTTGTGTGTTAGCGAGACCGAAGAGGGCCAAGGCGATGACTGAAAGAATTGTCCTGTATATGTATATGCAATTATATAGTTTAAATTCATAGATTTAGTTTTCACATTTTTCTTAAGGAAATTCTATTACTTACTTTGCATTCTGTTCATTTTGTGCAGTTTACTGTTTGAAAATGTTTTGCTTGCCCTGACTACTCTTCTCATACTCCTAGTAAGGAATTTAGTTGAGTCTCGCAGCCACGACTACTCGTACAGTGTTCAGTCATAGACGATCTGATTGGTCAAAATGTGCATTCCGTTGTTTAAAAATGTATTTAAATTGAGAATTGAAATAGTACTGATAATAATAATTGAAAAATAGATATAAAAATAATAATTAAATACGAATTAGTAATACTAGTTTTTTACATACCATATATTTATTTAATTTATTAGCCACTTATTTCATACTCAACTTTTTTATATATAATAAAAGAAATGTGAACACTTACTCTAAAAGATTCGATGTAACTTTAAACATTTTTTTTTATTTATTTCTTAAATAGTTTACTTGATGATCACATAGATAGATCAAACTTAAATAATAATTGCTTTTCTAATATTAACGAAATACGGCAACCCTGGTCAAAAGCATTTCTCACTAATATTTTTCTTAACGTTTTCTTTATGCTCACACACCGCTTTTATCTTCGGTTTTAGACTAAAGTTTATTTTCAAAAAATATTTAAAACATTAGCAGGATGTCTATGACTTTAATACAAACTTTAATATAATTCATTTTCTTAAACGTTACTCTGTGCAATTCTACCTTATCTATTTTATTATTCGAGTACTTGAAATTATTTGTGGCATCACGATTTATCGTGGTTTAATTTCGTTCGCTTAATTCTGCGATTTTTTTACAGATTGTGTTCATAGAGAAATGAAATTCAGAAAAATATATAATCTAGGATTGTATAAAAGTTTAGCCAAAAAGGTACAAGAATTACTCAATCAGGGCAGTAAGTTTTGTGGTGCGTCGATAGCAGATAGCAGATGCCAGTACAAATGCAAAATTTACCTTTTTCTTTACATCCTATTTCAGCCGCTTGATAAATTGTCATATTTTCACTCGTAAAGATGAAGCAGAATGTTGAAGAGTTATTTCCTGATGCATCTGTGGATATGAGTTCAAACGATTTGTGGTGTAGTTGTTGTTTATGTTCCAGAAAGAGGTTTTGGCGTATAATGATGCAAGTACCTATGTTGTTTACAGTAGCTTTGAAAGCACTAGACAAATTCCAATACGGAAAGAAGCCATGGCAGGAATTCCGCATAAACTTTCCGAGTAGGCTTAACTGGGAAATTCATTTTGCTGGCCAGGAAACGCACATGATGTAACTCTGGAAGTCTCTTTGGGAGGTGTTTTCTATTGATAGAATTGAAAACTTAAGTATATGAGTTGTTGTTATTGCAGCATTAAGCTTAATGTAGAGCCCAGCAGTCATGTAGCTCCCACATTCAGTTATGCTCGGAAGTTTGTAGATTCAGCTAACATTTTACGGATTGGAGTGTGGTGAATGCATGTAAATCTTTTCACATTGCAGCGTGATATGAAGTAAAAAAGAAGATTCGGGTTGCTTTTGGCTCAAGCTCCGTAGAATGGGCGTGCGTAATAAATTAGAGTGTAGGGTTAGATTTTAGAAAGGTTTTTTTGATGGTATTTAATTGGTTTATTTCTAATGTAATTGCAATAAATCGTAAAAGAAATTTGATTGTCAATTAAAACAATATTTTTAATTGTTCACGATATTAATAGATGTTATTATTGTACCTGAATTCTACGTTGGAACAGCAGTTCTTCCGCCGAACACGCAATATGTTGCATTGTTCATATAAATTAATCGTTGCTGATTCAAGCAACCATACGAAAATATCGTCCAGAATTTTAATAACAAAAATTGTAATAACTCAATAGATTATTAAGCTTAGTAAATATAAAAAATCATCGGGGCAAATAATTGGCTTAGATTTATTATTACTTATTTACAATTTTGCTAATTTCAGCAAAAACCACAAATTCTTCTCTCTTCTTTCTTTCCATCAGCAAATAGATTATTATTTACAATAAGGTGACGTTATAGTAGAATTACTATAGAAACCCGATAACTAATTTTATTGTTCCATATTTCTTTACGAGTGTATAATGGGTTTATGAAGCCCTGAACTTTTATAAAACTTTCCTTTTTCGCTTTTTTGCATAAAAAATAATTTTGTTATGAGCTGCCTTATACTCTTGAGGCGTGTGTAAATGCATTCCACGTGGAGAAATGTCTCGGAGATTTACTATTTCAGAAAGTTTAATCTAGGGAACAAATAACTTCATCAGTGGCTATGCCCGCCATGCATTTACATCGCCTCAAACGATAAGTAATTGTGGCAGTGAAATTGATTTGAAATGGCGCAGATCGATGTTCAAGTTTATTTGGAAATCAATTATTTAATGGTTAACACCGTTTTTAATAAGCACATTGGTGGCGTGTTTCTTAATCTAAACTACATAAGGAGAGGAAGGGCTATGATTCCAAAAATGTGTTTTTTGTAGTGCTACAAGTTCAGGCTTATGTTTCGAAATTAACGAAAGAAGCTCGACGTAGTTATTAAAACAGCTGTTCACATTCCATTGCAAAAATGTTAACATAATAAATTATAATATATAAATTGTATTAAGAGAAAGTTAAGTAATCGACATTTATTGCGAGAATCATTTGTCGGAAGAGTTTGATAATTTTGACATTTGAGTTTAAGAGAGAACCCGTTCAAAGTTGGAGGCGGAGAAAAAGTGGTACTATTGAAACTGTGATCAGTGATTGTATTGGTATTTCTTATAGCGTTGCTTGAATTGTTGTATTGGGTTGTATGGGGTAATAGTAGGTGCCTTCGATTCGGCAATTCTGTGAAAACAACAATAAAGATATTGAGCAATATTCGCCGTTAGCGAGTCTGCTTATATCCCATTAAACTCTCTATTTTCATAAAACAAATGTACTTTTTGGCAGCTCTTTTCCAGCGATACCAACGTGTGTTTATTTATACCAGTTGCTTCATCTATTCGCCACTTGCTAACGCTTGGCTACCAAACACAAGCAATTTCGTTACTAAGAGTATAAAAGGAGTTACCAGTGCAAGCAAATCATTAGTTTTAAACAGTAAACTACACAAAGAAGACAGCATGCAAAAGTAAGTAATAGAAAATTTTTAAGGAGAACCCAAATATAAAAAATTTAAACTATTGATTTGAACCAATAAAGGACAATTCTTTCAATCATCGCCTTGGCCCTGTTTGGTCTCGCCAATGCACAAATCAACTCAAGTGGGGCATGCCCAAGTCCGGCAGCGCAGAGTAACTTCAACCTATCTGCAGTAAGTAAAAGTGAACAGTTGCGTACATTTGTCAAATACTAAATTAATGTTTTCTGTTTGCGATACAGTATATGGGCACCTTTTACGAATATGCCAAGTATCCTTCTGCTTTGGAGGGTAACTCCAAGTGTGTGAGAGCAGTACACACGCAACCAAGTGAAAATGTGATGTACACGGTGGATACATTGGTTGATCCAACGTAAGTAATTCAATTGAAATCTATACCTGCATATACCGTATATGTACCTTTTTCATAAAACATGTCCTCTTTCGGATATTAGTTCAGCTGTTCATTTTATCTTTTCCATTTCTTTTTGTGCTCTGCAGTACCAACGAAAGCAGCGATTATGGCGCTAATGCCACGCAAATTTCGAGTGGTAAATTCACGATTTACTACCCTGGTGAAGTAACTCCCACCAGTTTTTCGGTTTTGTACACCGATTACGTTAGCTACGCTGTTGTTTACACCTGCGAATCTGCTAGTGGCAACACACATAACAGTAAATAGAATGGAAAATTAAATTCCAAGAATTGATTAAATTCAGTGTTTTATATTTCTGATTTTCCTTAGCGTGGATTTGGATCTTTACCCGTGAACGAGTACCCTCTGCTGCTACTGTGGCGAAGGCTGAAGATGTTGTGAGCTCAAGTGGATTTGATGTCTCGCTATTGACTGTTACGGATCAAAGCAATTGCTAAGCAGCAGCTTCTGATAATTTTTCTTGAATGCAGAAAAATTCTAATTGAGTGGACTGGCTTGCAATTATGAATAAGTAGGCTGCTCAGTCAAACAAAAAGCTAAATAAATATGAATTCTTAACATCTGGAATTGGTAAAAATAACTTTTTGTTAAATATAGTATCAAATAAATAAACTCTTGGAAGCAAAATATTCGATATGACTTTCGCATTTATAATGTATATTTTTTATGACAACTTTTTATTATGTAATATTGAATTAAAAAAAAACTCCGATTGTATGGAAATTAATAGGGACAATTTCAAAGTTAAGAGTGTATTTCTGTCATGAAAAAGGTTCTCACAAAAAATATCTGTCGTCCGGAGTCGGCTTAAAATTTTAGGCCTCTCCTTTTGTGCAATAACTTCAAAACGCATACGATAAATATGAGGAGGAGGTCGGCTAAACACCGGAAGGGGTGGAAGTGCCAATCACATGCAAATAAGTACATACAAACAATAGACAATTCCGCTATCTGTTGAGATATAGAGATTGAGATTCTACGTTAATAATTTATTATCTACTATTGACTTGGACCCGTTGTTTTCGGGTTCAGATGACTCAAGTTGCTTTGGTCTATTTGAATCAGAAGTTGCTAGCATTGCTCGCGCTAATATTCCTCTTAATATAAAGAATCAATGTCAAATCGCTTGACATCTTAAACATTTAAAGAAATTAAAGAATCCAATCATAAAATTCTTTCATTAATTCTAAAGACAACCAAGAAATCTATTAATTTTTTTTAGTTGAATTTTCAACAACAATTTTCTAGTTCAGTTTTTACATAATAACTACATTTTGAGTTATGAAGCTAATATAAAAACCAATGCAAAAACTATTTAAAGTCATAAAATCTAAAAAAGTACTCTCTAGCACTCCATCTGCCTTACTTTTCAATGATAAAGGTGTGAATTCTGGCAATGATATTTCTTTTTTAAATAAAATTTTATTCCTCCGTCTGCTAGGGATTTTGAGTTTGAGTTCACGAAGAAATAACTCCTCACAAACAATTGTCGATGGCTTTCGGCGGTTTTGCTTAAAAATTTCGTTTCGCCAGTTGATCTATAACAGGTCATAATCGATAGGTAATTTTCTTGATGAGTGGAAATTGTCTTTCATTACATGAATCGTTAAAAACGGAAAAAAGAAAATATATGAGTAATGACAGCTCTATTTCCATGATTTAGATAACCTCTAAGTAGATTGAATGCATTGTAAAAGATAAGACGCTTTTTTAGTTCGAAATTTCAATTTGCCCCTACCATTCACGGCTTCATCCCTGGTTCACCGACCATTTCAGACCAGGCTGTTTTCTCAGAAAATTGCGTAACAACTCTTCAGAAAAGGTTTTCTGGCCGATGTTGTACATATATACTTCTCACAGAGTTTTGCATTCAGTCCTTGTTAAGAAATTAGCGTGCCTTAGCTTCCATTCCCCAACCCTCCATTGGCCGGAGACCTATCTCTTTAATCGTAGATGTGTGGTTGTTGTTGACAATCATCAGCCATATTATTTTATCGCGCCAAGTTCGATTTTTGAATCCTTTGCCATTTGTCCTGTTCATCAAAAAACTGAGTTTTATATGCCAAGTTTTTACTTTATTGCTGACGCAATCTAAGCATTAAATTATCTGGTTAATAATTGGAACCTAAAAACAAACTGTTAACTGACGAAGGCGGATCAAGTTGGGCAGAGCACAGCTGATTGATTGTTGATTTTATATAAAGATATCCTAAATGGGAGTTTCTCTGGTTTGAGAAAAGAGGAAAATCCGACAAACTAAAACTTATTCCTAAAAAATAGCATTGAAGAAAGTATAATAGAAGTACTGAGCCCAATTGGAAAGCTTCCAGATTTGAGATTTATAAAATTGTTAACCAAGTAAACTTACCGAAGGCGACCGCTATTAGAAAAATAAGTGAAACCTTCTTTTGCTACAATTGCGAAGGCTAGAATTTTTTTAAGTTCAAATGGATATGATCTCGAGCCATTGACTATTACGGATCAAAACAATTGCTAAGCAGCAATTTGTATTCTCCACAACTGGAATTGGTAAAAATAACTTTTTTATTAAATATAAAATGAATAATCTCTTGTGCACCAAAATATTGGATGCATTTTACGACAGTTCTTTTTATTTTGAGCTCGCGACAATTGACGCAATTTTGTAATATTCCGAATTTATAAAAACAATTCGACTGAAAAATACTTCCCTCCATCAACACTCCATCTTCAATACTCCGTCGCGGTGACTACTCTGTCCCATCGGCAAATAATATAAGTATTTATCTCAATGGATTTTCTACAGCCTTTCCTCAAAACTGCCATGAGAGGTAAGAGTGAGCTTCTGAAAAGGGGGCCTATGATATTCTCATTGATTTGGATAACGCCTTCAAGTCATAGCTTCTAATTGAAATTTTTGGTTCACAATTGAGTCAATGCAGTCAGTGGATTAGATTTTATAAACGGATTCACTCCATATTAGTGATCGACTACATTTCAGAAGCTGTTTACACAAATATATTCAGCATTGAAAACTATTTGATAAAGTAGTTTTTAAATACTTCTATACGGTATGCTGCAGTCCTCGTGGCTAAATTGGTTTAGTATCACTGCTGATACTGGTGTTTGAACGGGTAGTGCTCCAAAGCTGTATATCATATACCTATATTGGTTTTATGATTATTTTTTTATGATTTTATGATTTTTTAATTAACAAATATAAATTTGTAGTTTTGATATTTATTTGTACCTGCTAAGTCAAAATGCAACAAAACTTTGAATAAAACAAGTAGGAAATAATGGCAGATGTAGAAAAATTGTACTTAATCTTAACATTAAATAATATTACCTTGTTCTCGCTGAACTTAAATAAATAATAAAACAATAATTGGCACGTTCACTTCTGTTAGGTGTTTGGTCGAGCTCCTTCTCTTACTTGTGGCGTACATTTTGATGTCGCTTTACTTATCTTTCGCTATTTACTTTGTTCGTTGACTATTACTACTATTAACCCACTATTTGCGTAACTATACTAACTCCAACTATCCACTTACTATTTCGTGTATCCTAGTAATACCAAAAATAAAGAAAAACACTTGAACACACAAATTTCTTAATTTAGTTCCGCCACAAAATAGTGTTGACTTTTCAGTACGTTTTTGGTAGGAATTGGTGTTTTCGAGTTATATCGAGGTACACCAAATTGTCTTCTTGGAGAATGGTTACATTACTTGTTTTGAGCGTAAGTGTCATGTGTTTACACTTGTGCTTAAGCACTTTAATTCGTCAGTTCCACAGCCACTCATCCACAAGTTTTAAGTGATTTTGTAGGACTTTTGATATCTCTGTTGGGCATTTGTTTCGCCACCTAATTGCGGAATCATGTGGAAATTAACACATTTCTATTAATGGGAATTCCCGATGTATGCAAGCAAAAGATAGAGCGTTCTGCAAAGAATGCATTCCTGAGGCATACCAGCCGATATTTGAGATGTTTCTGTCGTTAGCTCTTAGAGTGAATCGTCTGTTAGAGAGGTGCTCTCGAAGATCCCATGGAAGTGTAAACGTGGTAACTTGCTAATTTTGTATACTTATAAAATCTCTTCGTGCCGAATCTTATCAGATGCTTGGACACCATGCGAGCATTATTCTTTGTGTTGCAGGTCTTTGTAACCTGCAGAAAGTTGGCGTTTTGTCCTAGGAATAAGGGTACAAACATACTAGATCGTACCAACAAAAAAAGCTCATCGCACAACCCTGAGTTTGAAGTATTTGGTATTTTTTTAGCTGCATGGAAACTATCTACAGATATATCTATAACTATGATTTGACAGCAAAGAATGGTAAATTGTGTTGATATTTCTCCTCCGTAAAGTTTGGCAATCGTTTAACGTCACAACAATGCTTCCAAATTGTGCCTAAATATCGATTCGTCGTTGTGAAATTATTTACCAGATTATGATAAAAAAATCCATTCCAACAATATTTTTGTGCTTTGAAAGAAGAGTGCTCCGAAAGATCTATGCTCCGTTTAGACTGACAGATGGCATTTACCGCTTTAGGCACAATGCCGAACTGGAAGACATAGTTAAGAAAGAATCTATAAGAAGATTTATTAAGTCTCAACGAGTGGTGGCTTAGCGATCAACGAGAAAGGCACTAGATCTCCGCCCAATTGGTGTGAGAAAAAGGGGATGCCCGAGGAAAAGGTGGCTAGAAGATGTGGAAGCTGGTTTTAGGAAAATGCGCGTGCAATGTTCGAGGGAAGTGGCTGTAAATCGAGATCGTTGGCAAGAAGCTGTGAAGGACTGTGGCGCTAAGCAGAACAAGAATATTTTTGTTTATAACCATTTTCGGCCGCCACAGCCGAATGGATTAGTGCGTGACTACCATTTGGAATTCAGAGAGAACGTTGGTTCGAATCTCGGTGAAAGAGCAAAATGATAATAGCGGTCACTCCTCGGCAGGCAATGGCAAACCTCCGAGTGCATTTCTGCCATGAAAAGGCTCCTCATAAAAATATCTGCCGTTCGGAGTGGGCTTGAAACTGTAGGTCCCTCCATTTGTGGAACAACATCGCAACAACAGATGCACACCACAAATAGGAGGAGGAGCTCGGCCGAACACCCAAAAAAGGGCGCATGCGCCAATTATACATATATATATTACGGCGGGTCGAAAAATCGAAAACTTTAAAAATATCACCATTTTTGGCCTTTACATGAAAAAATCAGCTAAATGGCTATGTTTTTTCTTTATTTTTATTTATTTTTAATAATGTTTATTATTTATTTATAATAATATCTATTTTTTCTCTTAAGAAATTTATTTAAAAATTAATTTAAGTGAGCTATAGAAAAGAAACTAAAAAGTTCGACCCAAATTGGGGGACATCAGAATTCGTTTTAGAGGTATGGTTCCTTCGGCAAAGTTTCTTATTTTGATCCCTAGAATATGATTTTTACAGAGCAGTGGGCGATTTTTTGCCTCCCCGCAAATCGACCCGGCCTAATATTATAAATATATTACCATTTTAAGTTCTCCAGCTTTTATAACAACACCTTTTATTTTGGTGTATTTAAAAGGTACTTTCGACATTAATTTTTATATCCTCGGAATTTACGTATCTCGTAATCGAAGCATATTTCAAAGCAAATGATTCGGGTGCAAAAGCTCGCCCAGCCTACGGTCGGGGCCCAGCCGAATATCGAAACAAATGAAAATATTGTACTCGCAGCTATAATTGTGCACCATAATTTGCGCCCATCCGTGCGCCAGAGAGCGGCTGCCTTGGGACTTCATAATTTTTGCATGAAATATTGAGGAAGGATCTTAGACTTCATCCCTTCGAAATTCAAATCATGCAATCGTATACTCTAACGATTACAATTTTGCATAAAAATTTCTTCGCGAGTAATTTCGTGAGGAAAAGACTATGTGCGATGAATCCCATTTTTATTTAAATGCCAAAGGACCGAACCCACTCCTAAAACATGAACAGCCATGTCACAACCTCAAAGGTTTGGCGTGCACTGTTAGGCAGTGGAATAATTGAACCATATTTTTTTGAAAATCTTCGAGGGCAAGCAATTTCTGTGAACGATGTCTTTTATCTTAAAGAAAGTATCGCTCACGAGATTGAAGACAAACTTCTCCAGCGAGTAGCATGGAGTGAGGAGGCCAGATTCCAAGAGGGTACTATAATACACTAAACTCAAACCGCCTGCCAGTGGTGTTATCCTCTTGTGCTCTGACACCTACAAATTACTTAATAAAATATATATCTTATGACTTTCTGTTAAAGTGAGGGAATATATACTCAATCCCATCCGATGATTGTGCCAACTACTTGGCCATACCTCAAATGGTATAGAAATCAAGCAATTTTTGTTATGTTCTCATTACCCACACATCAACCAGATGAATGCATTCGCATTATGAATGCCAATATGCCATTCAGTGAGAACAAACATTTTAAATTAGGGAAGGATATCTTAGCCATTAAAACAAGAATCAGGAGCTGCATGATGGAAACTAGAAACATACACCGCACGCTAATTACATTGACCCCAGTTAATACCTCAACACTACACAAACTACAAGTACTACACAAAGTACTTTTACTCCGAAAACAATAACAAACGAAAACAACATAGCATTTATTTATTGAATGACAAACCAGGTAATACTCCAAGTAGAGCTCTTTCTTTAACAGACTCTTCACGTTCCACTATTACAAAAATATACCTTTATTTGAATAACAGGAATGACCAAAACAACAACAACATGAAAACGCTAACCAAAATAACTCTCCAGTTCACTGAGTCTGAACGACCAAAACCTTTCTTCTCGGCAACTGAACAAGCTGAATCAATAAACAATATAAACAATAAAAATAAGCAACTTATAACAATAAAATTAAACAATAATATTTGTTAACAATATGAACAAACAGAATAGTTCTGTTGAATTTTGATTCAGAAGCATAAACGACACACTGGGCTTTTCCGTTTTGCCAAGCGTTAGCAAGTGCTGAATAGATGAAGCAACTGGTATAAATAAACACATGTTGGTAGCGTTGGAAAAGAGCTGGCAAAAATTACATTTGTTTGTGAAAATAGAGAGTTATACCAGTTTATTGAGTTATACCAGTATTCGCTAGCGGCGAATCAAACTCGAAAACTTTATTGTCGCTTTCACGTGTAAATTTTTCATCAAGTGAGTAGAGCCCAGAGATAGTGAGTAGATAAGTAGCGGATGGAAGCGCATTCAAGGTTAAGAACTGTTATATTTACAATTCATCAGCGGTGATGCTTAATGTTAAGACGCCATATGCATTCCGGAGTTTACTGAATAATAATTGAAAAATATACAAAAAAAAAAAAAGTTTACATTGTATCGAATTTTGCCACGACTGGCTTTCCATTCGATTAACCCAATTTTTAAGATTTAACGGCGAAGATTTAACGGCAAAACTGAGTTTTGCATTGACATCCTTCTTCTTCTTAATTGGCGCGATAACCGATTACGCGATTGTGGCTGAGTTTAACAAAGCGCGCCAGTCGTTTCTTTCTCGTGCTAACCGGCACCAGTTGGACACACCAAGTGAAGCCAAGTCCTTCTCCACTTGATATTTCCAACGTAGAGGAGGCCTTCCTCTTCCTTTTTCTCTACTACCACCAGCTGGTACCGCATCGAATACTTTCAGAGCCGGAGCGTTTGTATCTATTTGACGAACGTTTGTATCCACATGACCCAGGCAATGTAGCCGCTGGATCTTTATTCGCTGCGCTATGTCTATGTCGTCGTAAAGCTCATATAGCTCATCGTTCCATCGCCTGCGATATTCGCCGTTGCCAACGTGCAAAGGTCCAAAAATCTTACGCAGAATCTTTCTCTCAAACACTCCAAGCGTCGCTTCATCGGATTTTGTCATCGTCCACGCTTCTGCGCCGTACGTTGGGATGGGTATGATGAGATCCTTGTAGAGTGTTAGTTTTTTTCGCTGAGAGAGGAGTTTACTACTCAATTGCCTCCTTAGTCCAAAGTAGCTCTTGAGAGGAAGATTTGAGTCTAAATAAATCATTACTATATAATATCCTCAGGGAAAAAACAAAAAGTTCCAAAGTTTAAGGCATAATGTATGTCAGAAGAGAAGTAGCGCGAAAGAACAAATTCTTTATCAACTAAATTATTAATTACTGTCAACTGTCCATTAAGCGCGTGCCTGTCTCCACTCATGAATGGTGACTCTCTGTTAGACCAGATCTGTGTCTGTATAAGTTATCCCACTTCCACAAGTTGTACAAGGCGTCGGTTGACAACATAGTACATCTAGTTTGAAATAATTTAAATGACAGTCATTTATGTGTCTTAGCTGATTCAACATGTCTCTAACGAGTATCTCTAACTCTACTCTCACAACAAATAATTTTTCTTATAGAATAGAATAGAATTATGGGCCCTATATTTGTAAGTGATAACTTAAGCTACAACATCAATGAATGTTTGAATCACATAAACCCTAAAGATATGCATCATTTACTCTTAGTTGTCAAACTCGATTTCTACTGTTTTGCTACTTTGTTTTGCTGTTCCTTCCGATGCCAGGTTATCGCTTAATTATCCATTATGCAATTTTGCCAACTCCAGTTTTTATTGTTATCGATTTTGTCTAAATTCTGATTGGATAACATTCCACTTAGAAAGAAAAAGAATTATATTATAATTTATCTTGGTATCCTAAGGATTTTAAAAGGCTTAAAAATCTTAAAAATAAGTTTAAATATACTAAAAATCATTTGTATTTCGTTAAATATAAACGAACGTTAAAGGATTTCAACTATTAACATAAATGTGTCTATGATACTTAAATTAATAACATGGAGTTGAATATTAAAGCAAATCCTAAAACCTTCTGGAAATACATAAAATCTAGAAAGAATTTTGCCACTGTTTCCACCGCCATCTTTTTAGATAGTAGTCAAGGGCGAAGCTGAAGTGAAGCGGGTTGCTGAGTTTTTTGAATCTAATTTTTTTGATGAAGAACTTGCTCTTCGTGCGACTTTTCTTCTGACATAGATTACGTCTTGAGCTTTGGAGCTCTTTGTCTTTCTACTAAGGGTATTAGTAGTGTTTTATTTAAACTGAACAGGCTTATTTCCAGAAAAATTATCATAAAAAACATCCATTATATATGCGAAATTCATATGGAACATTTTAATTTTCAAGAGTTTATTTATTTGATACTACATATATTTAGTAAGAAGATATTTTTATCAATTCCAGTTATTAAGAATTCATATTTATTTAGCTTTTTGCTTAACTGAATAGCCAGCTTATTCATAATTCCAAGCCAGTCCACTCAATTGGGGTTTTTCAGCATTTGGGAGAAATCATCAGAAGCTGCTGCTTAGCAATTGCTTTGATCCGTAACAGTCAATAGCGAGAGATCAAATCCACTTGAGCTCACAACATCTTTAGCCTTCGCCACAGTGGCAGCAGAGGGTACTCGTTCGCGGGTAAAGATCCAAATCCACGCTAAGGAAAATCAGAAATATAAGCGAATGTCAAAACACTGAATTTAATCAATTCTTGGAATTTAATTTTCCATTCTACTTACTGTTATGTGTGTTGCCACTAGCAGATTCGCAGGTGTAAACAACAGCGTAGCTAACGTAATCGGTGGACAAAACCCAAAAGTTGGTGGGAGTTACTTGACCAGAGTAGTAAATTGTGAACTTACTATTTGAAATTTGCGTGGCAGTAGCATTATAATCGCTGCTTTTGCCGGTACTGCAGAGCACAAAAAAAATGGAAAAGATAATATCAAAAGTTGAACTAATATCCGAAAGAGGACATGTTTTATGAAAAAGGTACATATCCGGTATATGCAGGTATATATTTCAATTGAATTACTTACGTTGGATCAACCAATGTATCCACGGTGTACATCACATTTTCACTTTTTTGCGTGTGTACTGCTCTCACACACTTGGAGTTACCCTCCAAAGCAGAAGGATACTTGGCATATTCGTAAAAGGTGCCCATATACTGTATCGCAAACAGAAAACATTAATTTAGTATTTGACAAATGTACGCAACTGTTCACTTTTACTTACTGCAGATAGGTTGAAGTTACTCTGTACTGCCGGACTTGGGCACGCCCCACTTGAGTTGATTTGTGCATTGGCGAGACCGAACAGGGCCAAGGCGATGATTGGAAGTATTGTCCTATATTGGTGCAAGTTACTAGCATTAGTTTAAATTTATAGATTTGTTTCTTAGGTTTCCCTTAAGGATTTTCTATTACTTACTTTTGCATGCCGTATACTTCGTGTAGTTTACTGGTTAAACTAATGTTTTGCTTGCACTGGTTGCACTTTTTATACCCTTAGTAACGTATTTATTCGAGTACTCGTACAGTGTTCAGTTATAGGCGGTCTGGTAGGTCAAAATATGCATTATTTTAATTCAGAAGTGAAATGGTACTGAATAATTGTAGAAAAAATAGATGAAATTAAAAAAAGAACCGGAATGAAAAAGTAATAACAATAAAAATGTTGAATACTAATTCTGTACATACCCATATATCTATTTTATTTTTTAGTCTTATTCCACTGTTTTTCTTCCTCCCTTTCTAATTTTGGTGCGATACACATAATGTACTTATTATTATTTGGATAATAATTTTCTAAAATATATTTAAAGTATTAGCCGGATAACTATCATTTTATTAGATAAAAACTTTAATATAATTAAGTTTCCGCAAGTGTTACACTGTGCAATGCTACCTAATCTATTTTATTCTTTACGAGTGCACGAAGTCATTTGTAAGATCACGATTTGTCGTGGTTTAATTTTGTTCGCCTAATTGTGAGATTTTTTGCACATCGTGTGTTGTAACGAAATAAAATTCAGGATAGTGCAGAAATTTGTAAATTGAAAAAGTTCTTTACTTGGTGAACAATTTTATAAATCTCAAATCTGGAGGTTGCTATACTGTCCTCACTGTTATTTTTCAGGAATAATTTTTAGTTTTTCGGATCCTCTTCTATCAAACCCATTTAGGATGGTAGATATCTGTACACTAAAATCCACAATCAATAGGCTGTGCTTCTTCTATCAAAAATACATCGTAGACTTCATGACCTAAAGCCCTAAGAGCTTGGTTTACTCGGTGGAAGGTTAAAGAGAAGTATACATATATTACATTGTTATACTTGTATATATATATATATTGTATATATATATAATTGGCGCGTACACTTCTGTTATGTGTTAGGCCGAGTTCCTCCTCCTATTTGTGGTGTGCGTCTTGATGTTGTTCCACAAATGGAGGGACCTACAGTTTCAAGCCGACTCCGAACGGCAGATATTTTTATGAGGAGCTTTTTCATGGCAGAAATACACTCGGAGGTTTGCCATTGCCTGCCGAAGGGCGACCGCTATTAGAAAAATGTTTTTATTAATTTTGCTTTCACCGAGATTCGAACCAACGACCTCTCTGTGAATTCCGAATGGTAATCACGCACCAACCCATTCGGCTACGGCGGGGGCAGTAAAATTGTACTACATATGAGAAAGGAAATTGTTAAATCCTTGAGCTAAGTGACATTTTGACATGACATGAATTGGCAAGAACTCAAATTGTTGTGCGTATTGATAAGTCTATAATGCATATAGAGGTGGAACGATAGTATATATTTGGACACTTTTCTGTATTTTTTGTAAATACAATTTTGTTGTGACTCTTACGCTCCAAACAAATTATGTAATCGTTCCCCAAGAAAACAAGTTTGTGTACCTTAGTATACCTTTGAACAAACGCTTTAGCTGGTAAATACACATTCCTGCCAAAAAGCTAGAAATAAATTTCAAAACTTAAAATTTGCATTGGTTAATTGACCAGAACTTTACACTGTTATAAAAGTTCTTCATAAAGCCAATATGGATATATGGTGGTCAGAGGCCATACCCGTTCAGGCAGGAGTATCAGCAAAGACACTAAACGAATTTAGCCACGGCGATTGCAACATAGCGTATAAAAGTATATGAAAACTCTTTTTCTTCTTCTGTATATTTTATTATAGGCTTTGCCTGTTTTTCTTTACACAACAATTAGGATGCATACATATTTATAAATTAAAGTTCACATATACATAGGGTTTTTCACTAAGAGCGCTTCAACTTTTGAACTTTTTTGAATAAAACACAAACGGTTTGACTTTTTTAACTAATTTTTTTTTATTATCGAGTTTGAACATATACATTTAAGTATGAAATTTGATTTCTTTTGCATGACCACCGCGTGCACATTTTACGAAGTCCAATCGTTGAACCCAATTTTCGACCACTCTTTTGCATAAATCGGCCGAAATTCCAGCAATTTCGCGTTCAATATTGGCTCTGAGCTCACAAATCGTCGCCGGCTTGTTACTGTAGACCAATGACTTCACATAACCCCAAAACGGGACGGCTTGTTAAATGGACCGTAAAATGGCCGTAATGCTCTTAAAGAAGCAGCAACAGAACGATTATTTTCATAAAAAATTTGCACGATTTGCAATCGTTGCTCAAGTGTGTAGCGTTCCATAATGAAATGTATGTATACTAATGAAGTTTACAAAGGACAAGCGAAAAATAAAAAATATTGCGTCGTTCGCCCTCCCTATCGGAAAAAAGTTGAAGCGCACCTATTGAATAACCCTATACATTGATACTTAAATACATTTTAATATTTAGGGATATTACACATAAATTGTTGTACATTCATGTTGTGCATACATTTGCATACATTTCATATCATTGTTGTGGTTGATTTTCTGCTGAAGTAGATATCCAACTTTCTGCCCATCATTTTGGTGGTCTTCCTGGTCGTCTTCTTCCTTCTGGTATCCCATCTCGAGCTATTTTTATCAACCGATTACTAGGGGCGCGTGTCACGTGTTCGTTCCATGCCCGTCTTCCGGCTCTTATGAATTTTACAATGTCGGTCACCTCTGTCTCCTCGTCTCTTAAATGGTATAGTCTAGTTTTCCCAGCTATGACCCTAAGGGCATGTACTATTTCAGTAGTCGCAGCAGTTGTTTCGTTTTCATGTTTTTTTGCACGACCTTCTGCTCCATAATTCAATATCGGCCTTACAATTGTTTTATAGATTCGTGTTTTATTTTCCATTTTCATGTACTTATTTTTCCACACGATTTCTCGCAGGCACCCTGATATCCGTGCACCGTTTGCGCATGTCACTCGCACCTCTGTTATTATATCTCCATTGCTAGATACATCTAGACCCAAATATTTAAATTGCATCACTTATTCTATTATATGGCGGTCAATCTCCAACTTGCATCTTTTAGATTTTTTTTGATATTACTGAAGATTTAGTTTTTTCAGTTAAAACTACCATATTGTATTTTTTGCAAGTTATAACAAAGCGATGCAAAAGCCAAAGATAACCTTCACTTCACAATCAGATACGAAAACAGCGTCGTCTGCGTAACATTTTATTGATATGTGTTCATTGTTTATTTTGTATCCAGCTAAGTGCCTTGCCTCTGAGATAATTTGAAAAGTTGTGGACTTAAGGAGTCACCTTGTCGTATTCCGGTAGCGCAATTTATACTTTCGGTATATTTACCATTTACCATTGTTTTTGTTGAGCACGTGGATTTGTCGAGGCGCCTTTCTTTCTTTTAATATTTGCAGCACCTCCTCAAGTTTGACGCGATCAAACGCTTTTTTAAGATCAGCAAAACACATAAAAGCAGGATTGTCGAATTCGATTGACTTTTCCATAATTTGTTGTAAAATAAATATGCAATCCGTTGTTGGCCTGTTTTGACGAAAGCCTTGCTGCTCCTCTTGTTCTTGTAGGTAGGTAAAGACGGAGTTGCGACAACAAAATCTTAGTGAAAAGCTTTTGAAGTGAGTTTAGCAGGGTAATACCGCGATAATTCTGTTTATCATCTTTCTTGCCTTTTTTAAAAATTGATATCGTAGCGCTTGATTTCCTCTTTTACGATATTTTTTCATATCTCAATAAAATGGTGAAGATATGTGCAATCTCTTGATGCAGATACTCTCCACCATATTTAAGCATTTCATTTTCAATACCGTCAGGGCCAGGAGCTTTTCTATTCTTGAGCACTTTTATTGCAAGTTCAACTTCCGTATTTACATCTTTAGATTCATAATCATAAAATGGAGCACTCGTTATCATTGTGGTGCCATTTTTGTATAATTCTTTAAAGTATGATTCCCATTTATTAATTTGTATTGGATGCGTTTTTATAATTTCATTCACTTCTATCTTTTGGTTTCTTAACATTTTCCATACCTTTCTTTGAGCACCATACATATAACTTTCCATGGACTTTGTGAGACTTGCCCAGAACGATTTTTCTATTTCTCTTATTCTTCTATTGGTTAAATTTCTTTGTTCAATGTAACGTTCTTGTGTCCTGTTTTTGCTGTTTTGTAGTCTGAAAATGCCTTCTTTTTATGTTTAGTTATCCGTTTTACTTCTTCGGTGAACCAGGGAGTTTTGTTCCCTTTAGCCTTAGCAATGCTTACTAGCCGTTTACCTAGAGCTTCTTCTGATGCTTTCAAAATGTTGGATTTAATTTTTTTCCATGCTGCATTCGGCTCATCATTTTCGTTTACGTAATTTTTAGTAACTTTTCGCGACAATCTGTTCGCTAATAAAATCTTAGTGCTTTCGTAATCAAGAGCTTCTAGGCTGTGCTTTTCTATTTTTTCATTCGTTTCTTTTTTTTAAATACATGTAGCCGATTCTTATCTTACATAATACCAATTGTGCGCACTACCGACATTGGTCGAATTGAGTGTTTGTACGTAAAATATATTTTGCGGTGTGAACTGTCTGTTTGTAATAATATAGTCGATTACTGACTGTTGTTCTTGCGAATTTTCAAAAGTATATTTGTATTTTTCGGCATGGTCAAAGAAAGTACTGTTGATTCTTAGATTATTATATGCGCAGAGGTTTGTTAGCATTTCACCGCTATCATTTATGACTCCTTCATTAAATCTCTGTTTTATACCGGTCAATGCTGTTCTGCAAAGCATTTCGTAGAACTCAAGACGTTTTTCTTTCAATTTCGTAATGTCAGGAGCATAAACAATAATCAGGTCAATGTAATTTTTAACATTTTTGAATCGTACATGCGGTAGATGCTCAGCCAAATAATTTTCAATACTGAATTATCAAAAGCCGTGTTGATGTATTTATGTAAACTGCTTCTGAAATGTAGTCGATTACTAATATTGAGTGAATCCGTTTATAAAATCTTATGCACTACTAAAATATGCGTGTTCGCTAAATTCTAGAATTTGATTGACTGCATTGACTCAATTGAGGACCACGAATTACAGTTAGAAGCAATGACATGAGGACATACATCGAGCTTCTTTTTGAATCCAAGCTTCTTCAAATGGTTTATAACGGTTTGATGACTCATGCCCAGCTCTTGGCCGATGCTACGGCTGCTACTATGCCGGTCTCTTTCGATCAATTCAGCGATTTTATAGCAATTTTCGACGACAGGCCTTCCGGAGCGTGGCGCATCTTCGATCACCTCTGCACCAGAACGAAAACGTTGAAACCATCGTTGTGCGGTGGAAACGGAAACTGTATCGGGTCCATAAACTGCACAAATTTTATTGGCAGCATGAGATGCATTTTTGCCTTTATCGTAGTAGTACTGTAAAATATGCCGTATTTTCTCTTTATTTTGCTCCATGTTTGCGACGCTATAACTCACGAACGACTAAAAGCAAACAACAATTAATCAAACACGTGTTAGCACGTGAAAAGAGCTTTCCAAAAAGCTCTAGCGTGAACCGATGCGACGAATACAACTAGAACTACGCGCTTGCAAAGACAAGCTTGCGGAAATACCGCAAGACTTTTTTGACAACCTTATATAATAAAATACATAATATAAAAATAAATAATAATAATATACAATAAAAAAAAATATTACGTAGTATTCACATAGATGGCAGCACACGATGCTAACACCAGCTTCCCTCAGGAACGCCCTCTGCCATCCTATCATGTCTATTAAGGTGAAGTAATATTATGGAAGTATGGAAATTTTTATATTTTTTCGTAATGGAATATAATGAAATGCTATTTTTATAAGAGCTAATAAAAACCGAAACCTTCTTAGGATGCAATAAGCCTAATCAAATTTTTGCGAAATAAATACAGTTGTTAATAATAAAATAAATACATATCCAAGATCTTTATTTTCTATTTTTGTAATTGTTTTTAATTGCAGAATTAAAGTAGAAAAATAATCATTTTAACAATAATAATAACTTAAACAATAAACAACTTATCACCCCTCCTGCAAGCTCGTCACTGAAAGCCAATTGACGCTACCAAGTACGTCAATAACATTAAATAACGTTATAAGGTACTTTAGAACGCCATACAATTGATTTAGGATAGAAATTTAACTTTCTTTCTAAAAAAATTTCAGTCCGCCTTATTGCATATATGGATTATATATGTACTCGTATTAATAACCATTTTTAAGTTTTTAACATGACCTTTGTGAAAGGTTATGTTCGGTAGCCCCTTCTTTCACGAAGGTTTGACACAAAGAGCTTTCACAAGTACACAAAATTAACAATTTGCCTCCATTAAACCTCCATTGTATCTTCGAAAGTACCTCTCGGACAGACGATTAACTCTATGGGTAAACGATTTTATTACAGAAGAATTTCAGATATCACCAGGCGTTCCTAGCTCAACGCTATATCATTTGTTTACATCTGATATTCTCGTAAGTAAGAGTTAAAGTGAATGAGCAAAAGTGTAAACGTGTGACACTTACGCTCGAAATAAATAATGTAACAACAACAAGGAAACAATATTGAAAACTCTAAATTTACATTGGTTAATTGACCAGAAGCAAAGTATTTTTATAAAAGCGCTTCATAAAACCAATATGGATATATGGTGGTCAGAGGCCATGACCATTCAGATACGAATATAAGCAGAGATACTAAACGAATTTAGCCACGAGGACTTCAACATAGCGTTTAAAAGTATATAAAAATTGCTTAACCAAATAGTTTTCAATACTCTGGCATGAGGGCAATATCCAGATCTAGCCACCTCACCAATCACATAATTTTTTATTCAACGAGAATATCATATACCCTCTTTTCATTAGCACACTCTTGCTTTCATGCTAATTTTAAGAAAAGCGTGTAAAAAAATATATAGCAAATATAATCCAGTCAAACTTCAATTCATCAAGATAGAACTCACTCACAGTCGAGGTGTTTTTATAAATTCAGAATTTTGCAAAATAGCGTCGACTGTCTAGTCCAGCAGTACTTTAAATGCAAAATTTATGTTGAAAATATTAGGGATAGTGTTATTTGATACTATAAGAAATATTATGCAATGCGTTCCAATTACTTTTATTTGGCATACACAATTTATTTAAGTTAACTGGCAGAGAGATTTTAAATTGAATACGCCACTTATTCACAATTTAAAGCTCGTTCCTTCAGTTAGGGGTTTTCAGCTTATGGGAGCAAATATTCGGAACTGCTGCTTAGCAATTGCTTTGATCCGTAACAACCAATTCACTCAAAGAAACGCCGTTTTCAGTCAAAACACTTTCAGCTTTCGAAATAACTTCGGCACAGGGTGCCCGTGTGCGGGTTAAGATCCAAACGATGGCTGTGGGAAAGACGTTAAATATATGTTTTTATTAAATCATATAATATTTATCAAATATGTGTATGTAATTTTCAATTCTACTTACTGCTATGTGAGTTGGCATCAGATGGCTGGCAGAAGTAAACAACACTGTAGTTATCGTAATCGGTAGACAAAACCCAGTAGTTGGAGGTGACATTAGAGGGAGTGCTTTGCGGGAAGGTAACCTTCAGCTTAGCATTCTCAACGACCACGGCAGAACCGGCAGTGGAACTGGGTTTGTTGGTACTGAAAGGAAAAAAAAAAAAATAAAAACGAAATCACAGTTGACATTCACACCCGGAAGAGAACATTTTTTATCTAAGAGGTACGAGCACATAAGGATTTTGTTTACATTACTTACATCGTGTTAATCCCGCTATTCACCACGTCCACTTCACCATCCTCCCTCAACGTTAATTGCCCTTGTATACACCTCCGATTAGCCTCAAAGTAAACGGGATACTTGGAATATTCGTACCAAATCCCCATATACTATACCGCATATTGAAATAAGAAATTTCTTAGTTTGATGCATTAACACAACCGCGCAATTTTACTTACAGCCGACACGTTGAAATTACTTTGTACTCGCACATTGGTTGGGCAGGCACCATCAAATTCGACTTGCGCATTAGCGAAACCGAAGAGGGCCAATGCGATGATTGCAAGAATTGTCCTACATTAGTGCAAGTTAATAGTTTAAATTTAAGTCTCCTTAAACATTTTCTATTACTTACTTCTGCATGCTGTCTACTTTGTGTAGTTTACTGGTTGAAACTAATGTTTTGCCTGCACTGACTACTCTTTTTATAGGCGTGGTAAGAATTTGTTTGCTTTGTGTGAGTAGTACAAATAAACTTTAAAATACTGCAATATCAGCAAGAATACGTTATTTGTATAGACAATGTTTTTTTTTTTTATTAATATCTGTTATTTTCTGCTGGCCACTTTGCTCATAATAGCTACACAGCGCAACTAAATGAAGAAAAATGCTTAATCTCATAAAATTTTCGAACAGGTTATGCAAAGTAAGAAGACACGTATTGTACAAAATATTTTTATCAACAGTTTGTTTTTATTTTATGCCACTTCAAAATTTATAGTTTTCATATATTAATTTGGATCTAAGCTATATTTTATGAGCATCCACTTAATAGCTTTTGTTTTATTTGGACGTTGTTTTTCCTATGGAGAAAATACTATTAATACTATATATTACATTTCATAAATATTTTTTCCTTCATTGATGGTGATGAATATAATAGTATAAGTACAAGTACAGTCAGTCAAACTGGCTTTGCACCCGACTATTTTCATTTTAACTGAATTAAAGTGAAGTGAAAAGGAAACAATATTTTCGTGGGCATTGAGATCTGAATCTATGCGCTTCTTTGCAAGTCTGAACACTTTTACAGTTCACTTCTATAGTTCCAAAGACATTTAAATTGATTGTAAATGCTTATCAATTAAATGGGTTTGGGCATACTCCACTCCATAATTGTGAGACAAATTTTTTCGTAAAATTAGTTAGGAATGCCTCTGCATTAGTCAATAACAGATTTGCTATATTATTGAAACTCTGTGTATACGAACTATAAAATTACTTGCGAATGCTTTGTGTTGTGTCCGTATATGGTTCTTTTGCTGTTATGCCAAATACAATTTTTTTCTCTTCGTTGATTTCTCGCTAGATATTATATACCTTTCGCTCTGAAAAGTCTACGCAAGAGAGGTATATCTTACGAAGTATTGTATGTGAATGCCCATAGTAGATATGTACCTATATGTGGAGGTATATAATAATATGTAGGTATATAAAAATTTGGAGGTATATAATATCTTTTTCTTTGAGTTTAAAAAAGTGTCAGAAATCAGTATCAACTTCTCGCCATGGGACGAATCGCTTTACGCTTGAATAAAATTGCGAGATCTGGAATATTCTAAGGGTTTTATGCTTCCGAAACAGTGCGAATGATGTCGGGCTTGTACAACAAGTCATCTTTTCGGAAGATACACAATAAGACCTAAATTTTTCTTTCTGGTTTTAATAAAACAGCGGAACATTCATTGTAGGGCCTCAACAATCATTCCTCCTTAACGCGAGGAGGATTTCACAGTTTCTGTTTTACAGTGGGGTAAGGTTTCAATGTATTGGCCAAAAACGGATAAATAATATTATTATATATGTATATGTATATACATATTTCATGCTTACATCTTTTTTTGGTTGCTATACAAATCGACATAATTCCTGTATGCTGAATACAGCGACTTTAGTAAAATTTAGTGAGACATTTCTTTTAGAACATTTTAACCCTTCTTCTGAATGGGTTTTCTTTTTTCTTGACCCTCGTTAACATAAGTTTTATAAAGTTAGCTAAAAAAGATACTTTGAGGTTTAAAATGTTCTGTAGAAATTTTAAGCAGAAAACTTTACTGGGTGGACCGAAGGTGAAAAACTTCTACGCACTAAGGTGAGTGTGCAATAAAGTTTAATAGGTAATACGAGTACGTGATAAGTATATAGTTAACTTATGGTAATATATGATATTTCCGAATTGAATTTGCGTAAATTTTAAACATTTTATTGGCCCTTATTCTGCCATTGCTAATTACTATATTGTTCACGCTAATGCTGAAATAGGTACCGGAAAATGGGAAATGTTCTGCAACATTGGTATTTAAGCGAGTTGCGTAAAATTTTCTTCCTGCCTGTAAGTATGCAGCATGTTTCGCTGTTTATTTATCTACTACCCCACAGCTGGTTGTTTATCTACTAAAGACCACACGAGCTATTAGGTTCAAAAAAATAAAGCCGCAAACGATCTCATCTGAACGGCCAGATAATATTCACTCTTTCCTCCATTCCTCCACAAATCAATTCTATCGTAAGATTGGACGATTTCTGCACAGCTAGCAGAGTCAGCGATTTGAATATATAATATTAGATTGGGGAGAAAGATATACAGATGGCTGTAGTGATCGATATCTCGTAAATCATCGATCGAACAATTTAAGGGCCCTGTAAAAAGGCATAGAAAATTTGAAAATTCTCTTCCAAGTATTCTGTAGGAGTTTTTCGGACAATAATTACCTTCGAAAATATTTTCAAGTTTGCTCCATATTGTCTGCTGAAAAATCGCAAAAGAACTAGATTTTTATCGACAGACTGTGATTCTAGGCCTTTCCAACAATATCTGCAACAGCGAAGCTATATTAACTTGGACTCATTTTAATCATTTTTGAAATTGTTTTGGCGTACATGTATGTATGCTTACATATATGTCCTACGACAAGGTAGGAGAGATACCAGTGACTTTTTTATTTGACCCTATATATAATAAGTATTTTGATTTTTACCAATTTCTGTTGTTCAGCTCAAATAATTTATTTACGTTAAATGTCAAAGAGATTTCTTTAAACTGAGTAAGCTACTCATTCATAATTTCAGGCCATTTCTTCATTCATTCAGCAGACTTCCGGAACTGCTGCTGGGCAATTGCTTTGATCCGTAACCACCAATTCACTCAAAGAAACGCCGTTTTTAGTCAAAACACTTTTAGCTTTCGAAATAATTTCAGCAGAGGGTGCCCGTGTGCGGGTTAAGATCCAAACGATGGCTGTGGGAAAGACGTTAAATATATGTTTTTATTAAATCATATAATATTTATCAAATATGTATATGTAATTTTCAATTCTACTTACTGCTATGTGAGTTGGCGTCAGCTGGCTGGCAAGAGTAAACAACGCTGTAGTTAACGTAGTCGGTAGACAAAACCCAATAGTTGGTGGTGGCATTGATTGCAGGGGTAACGGGGAAGGTAACCTTCAACTTAGCATTCTCAACTTCCACGGCATAACCGACAATATCGGTGGACTTATTCGTACTGCAGTGTAAAAAAAGTTGAAGTAGATTTCAGAAGTGGAATTAAGGGACTCCGAAGCCGACATTTATATAAATATATATTTTTATGCATATATATATATCGCACCCTAAATACAAAAGGGTCACAACTCAAAATGTTCCTTCTGCTCAAATATGAACGAGACGTTATCAATAAAACGGTCCGCGGATGACAAATGGCAAAAATAATTTTTTTGTTTTTTGGTAGGACTGTTATAAGCTTACATGGCAAATTTCAGCGTGATATGTCATATAGTTTGTTTTCTGTGCTACTGTAAACAAGTCAAGCTCGGTTGTGGAAAATTTTGAGTTGTGATCCTTTTGTATTTAGGGTGCGATATGTCTGAAGTATTACTTACGTTACATCAACCATGTCATTCACCACGCCCACTTCACCGTTGTCCTTCAATGTATACACTGCTTGTACACACTTACCATTAGCCTCAAAGTAAACAGGATATTTGGCATACTCGTACCAGGTGCCCAAATACTGAAAATATTATTTTCTTAGTTTACTACTTTGAAACAGCCGAGCACTTTTACTTACAGGTTCCACTTTGAAATTACTCTGCACTTGCACATTGCATGGACAGGCACCACTAAATGTTACTTGTGCATTAGCGAGACCGAAGAGGGCCAATGTGATGATTGCAAGAATTGTCCTATATTGAGCCAAATTAGTAATTTAAATTTATAGATTCATGTTGAGGTGCTCCTTTAGAATTTTCTATCACTTACTTTTGCATGCTGCCTACTTTGTGTGTTTGCTGTTTGAAACTAATAGTTAGCGTACACTGACTCTACTCTTTTTATAGTAAATCTGATTTCTTTGATATTCGTAGCTACGGTTGCTCAGGCGCATGCTTGGAAAGCACAGTGTGCAATAGTGCACAGTAATAGGCCAAAATCAAGGCACATTAAAAACGTTCTCGGTCATTGTTTCAGAATACTCACTGAAGTATCAATTTTTATGTTATATTTTTGTATATTATTTGTAGGCTCAACAACTCGCTGAGTTCTTGCTAATCTGTTTTGTGCTAATCCATGGAACAAATTTGGTAATGTCAACCGGTGTTAACTTCAAGACATCGAATTGTGTGGCAATGTGTTTTGAACTGTGTTCTGATGTACTAATGAAATTTGCTAACTTTCCCTATTGCCGAATGGAGTTTTTTTATATGGAGAAAATTATAAGAAAAATTATAAGAAATCAATGAAGTTGTTCAGTAACTTCAAGCCTATGCTTTCTTATACTAAAAGTAACTATGCTATAAAACTGCATACCAAAAATCTTTCTATAAATTTTAGAAAATTTATAGAATATTAAAAAACGTGGAGTTGGGAAGAAAAGTTTGTGGCATTTATCCAGTTTTTGCACAACATTTTATAATTGGGTTTATATGGTTTTCGTTAGACAATGAGCTATATTTTTATACAAGAATTATGAATAGTAAGTAAAAGAGAAAATAGTTAAAATTTGTGCATCATTTTGCAGCAGGGTACCACTTTTTTGTTTTTTAAATTTTCGCACATATTTAAAGCTAGACTCAGTTAAAAGGACACTTCTTTAGTTAGGAGATACAAATATCTATATTGGAGTCTCTCGAGAAAATTTGTGAGATTCAAATATCGTTTTCCTATCAAGCTTACGAAAGTTATGATTCTCGTTTAGACATATATCCTTCAGAATGAGCAAGACGGAATGAGCAATTCATCATAAACATTTAAAATCTACGAAAAAACTAGCCGTTTTTAGATTAGATCGAAATTCGCTTTGAAAACTAATTAAAACCAGGTTTTAGAGACCGCATGGTCCAAGTAAAGATATGAAGCACTGTGAGTGAAATTTAGCAGAACAAAAACAACTCAAATAAAAAATTTTGGTTTTATGACATTTTCGTATTTTCGGTTACAGATTGTTTAATTATAAACTTTGCTTTTCAAAAAATTAGTCAGAGGATGAACATAAAATATCTGCATGACCCAGAAGATTTATTAAGGCGGATTTCCTACACTGTTTAATATATATGTACATAGTCCGTTTGGAATAAAGTCCTTTACTATAGTGCTCATGTCTTCAAAATTAATTAAGTTGTGCTAGTATCAATGACGAACGGTGAATTTAATGCGACTGTGCAATAAAGTACGAAAGCTACCATTTACACAGATCACGTAGATGGTACAAACAATTTATTAACAATAAAAATAAAATAATAAAAAAATACAAAAAAGGTTTATTTGAAATTCGTAGAGTCTTACTCAAAAGTTAAATATAACCAGTATTTTTAAACATTTTTCTTCCTTAATACGTAATACAAAAACCTAATAACGTTTATCTGTTCATAAAGCTGCATAAAAATGCCTTGCCATGTGTGAGGCTTTCTACTCTAACAAAAAATTAAAATAAAATAAACGGAACATATAAGATAAGATAAGAGTTTATTAAGTAGAAAAACGTTACAATATTTATGTTATCGCACAATTTACAGAATATGATATAAATCTTAATTCTATATCATTATATTTATATATTTATCACAGGTTTGGTTTTTAAACGATTTTTTCTTTTTTTCGAAGGAAGAAACTACTATGAAAAACCTCCGCTTTCCATCTTACAAGCTAGGGTTAATCTATACGCATTTAAGTACCACGGCCTAATTGAACATTAAGAAAGTTCAGTTATTAGCAGATTGTCCGAAAAACTGGAACGAATTTTGAATTTTTTAGTCAAATTTTGTATTTGATCTGACAAAATCTTAGTTTTTGATGTGAAGCTTTCTGGTGGAGAAATGCCATGGGAGTCGTAGCATCATTTTGAGTACCTTATTTTGGCAGATTTGCAGTTTCTTAACATGTGACTTTGCGATATTACTTCAGGCTAGACAGGCATATAATATTATTGGCTGAAATATAGACTTATAAATTATTAGTTTATTTTCATCACTTAAGCCTGAGCGTCTATTTAATACGGGATATAAAATTTTAAACGCCAAATTTACTTTCTCCTGTATGTACTTTACATGATCGCTTTTTACTTTTACTTTTACTGATACTTTTTTATCAAAAATCACATATGTTGCTAGTGAATAGATATTATTTTCTGCCTAAATCGGCAATGAGATCTTACTTTTGTTAATTTATCGCCTTCACCAAAACTCTTTCCAAACAAACATCTTTACTCAATGAGTATTCTATTGGAATCCGTACTACAATTTGCATTTTTTTTAAAAACAGTTGTTTGAAACCTCGATTTATGGCAGTAGTCTGCTTTACAGGCTTCAAAAAATCGATTTTTTTGTTTTGTTTTAAATCTCTTCCAAAACTATCCAAGAATATGTCTTTAAAATTCCAGAGGCCAATTCGACATATTTTCGAAGCTAGAGCAGTTTTGGTGGCCGAGCGTCGAGCAGGTGCGAATGCTCAGGCAGAACTTTAAAGCGCGTTTTCTCGAGTTTTCATTTTCACAAGTGTTAGAAAACGGTGCCGGCGATAGCAAAAAGAATATATGTCCGATCGAAAAAAACCAAAGTGATCTAGCTTCAGTATTAAATTATCTTCTATTTGAACTAAAAAAGTTGGAAAAAAGTATTATTTAAACTACTTGTTTTGCAACTTAAAGTCAATTTTTTTCTTAAAAAAGTGATTTTTTTTTTCAAACTTCGAAAAAATTTGGAATTTTATAACTTCTTCGGTATTTTTTTAGTTCATAAAGAAAAGAAACTTATAAAAATTAAAAAAAAATTTGGTTCGACTGTTTCAGATGCATCGCACGACCTCCATCACCGGCACCGATTTACAAGTGCAGACTCCAGGCGCTCCAGAAAAATACTTACAACTTTAAAAAATTTCAATATTTTTTAAAAATAAATATTGTTTTTTAAATCTTAAATATAGTACACTATCGTCTAAAAATTCTGTTTACCGCAATCATTTCCTTCCCTTTCAAAAAAAATTGCTAAAAAAACGCTTTTTTTCGGCTTCTAAAGCAGACTACTGCCTTAAGTGCATGTACTATTTGCATGCTATTTAATACATTTAGAAAATATTTCATCTAATGAACATTTTTCAAATAAGTTTTATTTTCTTTTTTCTAATTATATATATGTAAATCTTGTTACAGTCTTTCTAATAATTAAAATTTTTCTGTTTTTAATATTTGATATGTAACTGAGTGCATTTTAGTAAATACAACTTTTTTTTAAGTTTTTTCATGCACATAATTTGGCATTTTACTTTTAATTCTTATCGAATTTTTTAAATGATTTTTCAAACTGTGTTAAAAATCTGCGTAAACATATTTGTCATTAGTTCGTACTCAACTTTAATACAATTCACTTTACTAAAGTGTTATACTGTGTAAAAGAACCTTATCAATTTGATTACATGCGAGTACTTGAAAGCATTTGTTATATAACGATTTGTCTTGGGTTAATTGCGTTTGCTTTTTGCAATTCATGTCTTGTGACGGAGTACAAAAAATTTACATTACCAGAAATCTGCGGAAAATTGTCAACATTGTAATATTTCTTATTTGCTGAAAAATATTTTGTCGACAAATAAAGCATAAATTAATTATAACATATTAACATTTTACACAATTAATTTTGGTTTTAAATTAAGTACGAGTACATATTTCGTTTTACAAGATTTTGTATTGCACGGCCGTTTTCGGGCTTAAAATTTTAGCATTCAGTAATGCAAAAATATTATATATATTTCAATACGAGTGTTTTTAATTTCCTATTAATCCATTCCATTAAATAAACCCCAACTTAATGCATTTCCTCTTTTATTTCTTGCTATTTTACAGAAGATGCCTTGGCCGAACTCGAAGCGTCCGACTCCTCTCCCACAACGAAACCAAGCATTGAACCCACAGTGCGAATAAAGTGTTTGAGCGGTTCCATGTTGATAACCATCAAAGATGCGCCGTTAAATCATGAGACTGGCCTCTTTAGTGGCATGATTTATCCAAAGGGACTGTCGAAAAATTCGACTTGTCTCACAGAGTACAGGTGAGTTTCTGTGTAAATGGAGAGTCTTTTTGTTTGGGTTTATTTTAAATAGTACCAGAGAAAAGTTCTTCTTTCTTTTGACAAAATAAAATTCTTTTCCTTGCAGGGACCATGAAGGCCCATTGCGTTATAAGCTGCCGTTACGTAGTTGTAATACAATGCCACAAGAAACGGTGAGTGGAAAGGCAGAAATAATGTTAAGATAATGTAAACAGGTGACTTGAGCAAGAATAATTTCACAGTTTTTTGAGAAAACTATTTTGTTTTTAATTTTCGGGAATTGTTCGAAAGACATTTAATTATTTAGAATGAAATGAGCTATAAAACTGCATACCGGAAAAATTTAAAAATTCTGAGTTAAAATTTCGATTTTTTTTTTTAAGTTTGATGTTTGTTTTGCTTTAGTATGAGCTACAATACATTTTTATACAAAATTAACGAAAATTGGTCTGAAAAACTTGGCGCTATTTTACTAAAGTATTATAAAGGCCAGTTCTGGTCCACGTGAGGTTGCCGCTTATCAACGAAGTGAATTTAACCTTAGCAATTAATATGCCAACAAAAAATTAATATTTATTGGACAGTATAGTGGATTTTTACACAATACTCTAAATTTGTTTACCTATTTCTCTCTTTCATAAAACCCATAATAAATACTCCCATGGAATCATTGAACTTTTGTAAGTCACTGAAAGTGCCTAAACGAATATTAAAAAAAATTATATAATTCTCTCCCCCAAATTTTATCTAATCTTGTACGAGTGTTGATAAAACATTAAATTATTGTCGATTTCATATTTTTATCATAAAACAGCAATTTCCTGCTGCTGCTAATGTAAATAAATGGAGGCTTGTTTGTTGCGGGGTCATTATTGCATATACAAGCATGTTGCTGGTTTTGCATGAATTGCAAATTAAAACAATTAATGATAGCAAAGACCAATTAAAAAGTTATTTGTTTTTTGTCTGTTTATTCTTTTATTTCAAATTTGCTTCCAACTGCTGATAAGGCGCTCAATAGGATAGACACTCAAATGCTTACTCACTACACTCGCACTTAATACCACTCGAAACAGAGTAGTTGAATGAACAACCCAAAGAGACACTCTACCTAACTCATCATTTAGCTGTGTGAATGGAAGTGCAAAGTGTCTTCCTCCCCTCAGTTTACATTTCAAAAAGTTGCTTTGCCATAAACGAATTTAAATTAACTTTTAATAAAAATTATTTATCACTGTTCAGTGCAATTAAAGTTTACTTTTGTTTTTTGATTTTTTTGCTTATAGGAGACTTTTGTTAGTCATAGTTCCATTACAAACATAAGTATAGCAAGGTATGGGGGTTTGGATATATGCACGTATGTAAAGGGTGTTTTTTTTAGAGGTCAGGTTTTCAAGATGAAATAAAACGTATATAATTTAATGTTATGGCCAAGAATTTAGCTTTATTATAAAGATAAGGGTTTGCCATTATGTTTTAAAAATGATTTCGGGCAAGTGGCCGCCGCGGCTGGCTCGAATAAATTCCAGCCGAGAGGCCCAATTTTCGACCACTTTTTGCAGCAATTGGGGCCGTATGTCAGCAATAACGCGCCGAATATTCTCTTCCAAGACGTCAATCGTCTCAGGCTTATCAGCGTAGACAAGCGACTTCACATAGCCCCACAAGAAATAGTCCAGCGGTGTTATATCGCACGATCTTGAAGGCCTTGCCACAGGTCCACGGCGCGAGATAATGCGCTCACCAAAAGTTTCCTTCAATAAATCGATTGTTGCGTTGGCTGTATGGCATGTAGCGCCGTCTTGTTGGAACCAAAGGTCGTCCACATCAACATCGTCCAATTCAGGCACGAAAAAGTCATTAATCATGGCTCTATAGCGCTCTCCATTGACTGTAACATTATGGCCGGCTTCATTTTTAAAGAAATATGCCCATAGAGCACACCAAACAGTGACTTTTTGAGGATGTAACGGCGTCTCAGCAATGGCTTGTGGATTATGTTCACTCCAAATGCGACAATTTTGCTTATTGACATACCCATTCAACCAAAAGTGAGCTTCATCGCTGAACAAAAACCATTATTTTCGAACCGCGCGAACCGAACCATTATTTTTCATTATGAAATGGCAAACCAAACTGAGCATAAATTAAGTGACAGCTGTCAAAAAGACCATCTACGAAAAAAGTAGTGCCAACTTGAAAATCCAACCTCTAAAAAAAACACCCTTTATGTATACTTTTCATTCGAAAACTGTTACAAGGTGATCGGAGATACATAAATGGATGTGGCTACTCAGGCAGGTCGGAAAGATATAGAGATGGTCGAGTCAATGAAATTAGCAGTGTGAGCACTTACATATAATAACAGGTAGAGTTAATATGAGTATGTGTGAGTGTCGACTGCTCGCTAATAAACTAGCAGCGGCTAATTTGAAATGATTCGTAGCATGAGAAATCAAATTAATTAGAATTGAGAGTAGATATCAAAATGTAAGTGTGAGGGAATAATGTTTTCTTTTTATTACTGTACAGTGAGTAGTAAGGGTAATAACCAATTAAGTGCACTTAGTACTTTCTTCCTGTCAAACACTAAATGGTTTGGTTCCAATGGAAAATTTAAACTGTTATTATTTTCCGTCATAGATTTTGAAGCCATGTTAATAAAAGTTTGTTAAAAAAAGTTATGATCATTAAAACATTTTGTGAAAATCGAGATGGGTTGTTCTGAAGTCAAAAATTCTACGTTGTTTTGTCACATTTACTACTACAAAACTCTACTACTTGTACTGAAGGGAACGTGCTCGTTTTAGTAACTTAGATCACACGATGCGCTTAGCACACAAAATGGGCAAAGTTGTTCTGCTAATAAAAAATATGAACTTAAAATTCAAATTTCTTTCTATAAAGAGTTTATTCAAAAATTCCGTGCTCATGGACTGTATTGCAAGATATTCGAGTGGGAAAAAAGCGGTATATAATGTTGGGTTTTGCGATTGCGATTGAGCTGCTTTACATTCTAACGCCAATTTGTATTTAAAGGTTTAAATAAGCCTTAGCTTAGTTTGCAATTTCTAGAATTTTTAATTTACAAATATGAGAAAAATACAGATAAAATGGGCAGACTGCTCGCTCCTGTTTTTAAGATTTGGTTTGAATAGCTTGCATGGTAAGATATATTTTAGGTAAATTTTTATTTTTCTTGGCAAAATCTAGATTTTAGTTTGCTTTTACCCACTACTCTTTAACTCGAACATTTGGTAATTTTGACCACGCACAGCCATTTACTGTGAACTGTAAGAAGTAAACGAAAATGTGTGTCCATTCAATTTATTTTGGCGGCACACGAATTTACTGCTACCAGATAAAAAAAAATTATAAAAAAAAAATCGTTAACTTCATGAAAACAGTTCTACCACTCATCTACTCAGTTCTACCACTCGCTTACTCATATAATTAACCACGAGACTACTCCTTGCATCCCTTTTCTAATACCAAACAAAACTTTCCTTATATCCCCAATAATCGGTTACCCCGAACTAGTCTACAATCGATTGGATCTTCAATCTGCTCACAGAATATATGCAGTATTTTATCATACTAACCGCTAATGAAATGTATCTTCAGCTGGAGTTCTTGGTTACTGGCAGGTGAAATATCTGAATACAGCAATGCGAAAAACTGAAGTTTTTCTCCTCCGACTTATGAAGGATAAAGCACCCAACTATCTTTACTAGTATCGCCGGCGGTCGAAAATTCAATCAATAATTCTCACTGTCAGTAACGTTTTATCCAGAGAAAAACTGAATGAAGATTTCAGTTTGTAAGGGAGGTGCAAAGTTACCTTTTCCAATGCTTACTACTTTTCACCATATGATCGGTATATACAATTTGTGCATTAATGCCAAGCTTCAGCTCCCTAGCATAATTTATTTTAGAGATATGTTGGTTTTAACATTTTGGTCTATACGTCAGATACCACGCCCTCTATATATCGGGGCTAACATTTCTGCCCGCGAGGAAGTTATTTCCTTCAAATGTTTTTCATTAAATATTTTAGTGCGGCGTATTTATATAATGATGGGAAATTATCTTTCACAAACCGACTCACCGGAATGATTTGATTGTATTTAAATATAATACGACTACAGTAAAATTTGCGCAACTAGTTTTTTAGAATTTGTTAACGAAAGTCGGCGTAAAATTAAACATCTTTTTTGTTTGAATAACTTTCTAATCGGAGTCTAAATATAATCTAAATCGGAAACAAAAACACGATTTTTGTGGGAAGGAAATTTTTATTTGAGCTTTACGCGTAGCATAAAGAGGTTAACACAACCGCAGACTAGTCACCGTTCGTAGTCCACAAACACTCACCATTCCCCATCCCTTCCCTTTCTCCCCTTTTTTCCTTCACCCTCTTGCAATGGTATCACAAAGGATGAACCAAACTTTTTCGTCCAAGTGGGCCCTACTCTCTGGGCAACCATCACTACCTAACCTAACCTACGCGCAAGGTAAGCAATGTGTCTGTTTGTATACAGCAGCCGTCTAGTTCACAAGTGTCAAATATGATGACGTAGGACGCCATTTGTAAAAATTATAAGTCTCCCTATCGGGTAATTAATTTCGCGACACCTTTTATTATCAGTATGTAGAAAATTTACGGGAAAGTGGTGAATTTTTCCTTAGGAATTCAGCGGTAATTTAATAAAAAATGGCAACACGCGAAAATACTAAATAAAGCAAAAAATAAATAAATAAATAATAGGTCTCTAATTTTTAGTGACACAAAACAAATTTAGAGAGTATTTTTTTGGGCCCCCTAATGCATACTATTGCATGTCACGTGATGGCTGTCAACTGCTGTCATTGACCGGTTGAATGCTTATATGTGCGAATATGTTGTAATACTTTATTCAAATGATTGCAGTAAATTACATAATTATTTTTATGCTATAATAACAGTCAACCATTACTACTATGTAATATGTATGTATGTTTGTGTTGATAAAAGCATAAGCGCTTCCCAGCCACAACTTAGTTACCAATACGTTCTACAAATATAACCCCGTTGCACTGGAGATGTGACAGTGTCATTGCCAGTGTCAGTGACTTTGAACTTTGTCGAATCAACTTGAACTCTTTAGCTTACTGATTGTGAGTGAGGTAACAGAATACTAAAAGCAACCGTGCAGTCACATTTACAAGAATGAACTTTAATGAAAAATGGAAAAATTACTTATATTGCATTGTTTGTTTATATGCACGTAAAGTAATTAAATTGGCTTTTGTTAAGCTAAAGGTGCACATCCCAAGTACTTAGATTTGTGTATGTGTTTGTGTTACTCGTCTCTTCCGTTTTTGCTATCATCAAAACAGAATCTCTTTCCAGTAGTTAAGATGTAATTAAACTAAACATGCGAAATATATTAAGTAGAGATTGTTTACCAAAAATAGCGGTAATATATAACAACAACAAGAAGCAACATACAACACCAACTACATATGTACATATGTATATGTATGTATTTAAGCATAGTATGAAAATATTAAAAACAAAGTAATACACGCCATGAACTTGAGGCCAAGTGTCAGCACCTTCGCATGCGCGCTCGTTGCTCCGCCAACTCATTGACTTTGACGGCTTCTGCTGACTTGGATGCTCACAGGGAAGTTAAGTTGGCTTTTCTGTCGTTGAAAGCAGGGCTAACACCGTGCAAAACTTAATTACAACCAGCTGCAACCAATTTAAATTGTCAGCACGTAGAGAGAGAGAGAAAGAGTTGAGCGAAACGGGAGGTGAAAGGGCGTTTGGCAGAAGCCTCCTATGCCCCTTTCGGCAAGTTGTAGTTTATACATAAGAGTGTGAATGTGTATATGCATGCCTTTGAACTGCAATTTAAGCTTTTGAATAAGGTAAAGCTGTAAAAAAACTGCTTGCAATTTTTTTTGGTGTGCTAGATATTTTCTTGTGAGAATTTTTCAATACATTTTTCAATTTTGATTTCAAGTGATTTGTTTAAATCAAAGCAGCAGCATTCCCTAAAAATGAAGCTACAAGAACAACTAGGCAAACATAATTTAACAACGCTTTCTGAGAAATTTTCTCCAATATTCCCAAGTTAATTTTCTGAATTCCACGTATGTAATAAATATAAACTTAGACATCATATAGCAGCCGCTGACTATAAACATCAGCATCTACTATATTTCATGGTTGCCTTAACCCCTTGGGCACATTTGACATCTGAGACAGGTCATACACTCGTTTGCCCTAGAAGCGTATGACGTGTTTTGTTTTTATTGATTTATTTTTGTTTTGCTATTCTACGAGGGATGCCTTTTATATGTCGGGATTTGGCAACCCTGGTGTTGCAATCTGGCAACTGACAGCTGTATAGCAAAGTTTGACATTTTTTGGCTTTTACGTACTCAGAACGTTTTTAAATACCAGCGCTATTTGTGTTGTTTACAGTAACTTAAAAGATTCATCTCGGTCCAAAAATGGAATAAAATCGTGAACATTTTCGTGCGATTATTTTTTACAACTTTCGACGTGGATTAACTCAGCAACATTGCATGGATGAACTTAATTCATTTTTTGGCGATGAAGCCCCATCAAGGACCAGTGTTTATCGATGGTATGGTGAATTCAATCGTGGTCGTAGTTCACTCCAAGACGAATTTCGTGAAGGTCGTCCAAAATCAGTTGTTGTTCCGAAAACCATTGATGCTGTGCGCGAACTGATATTGCAAGATCGTCATGTGACCTACCGTAAGATTGAGACAATCTTAGGCATTAGTGGGACCAGCATACATTCAATATTGCATAAACATTTGACTGTCAAAAAAATTTGTTCGCGTTGGATCCCACACAATTTGTCAATCGCTCAAAAAAAGGCTCGTGTCGATTGGTCGAAGGAAATGCTCAAAAAATACGATCGCGGGGCTTCGAAACACGGCTATGACATCGTGACAGGTGATGAATCATGGATTTACGCGTATGAGCCCGAAAGTAAACAGCAGTCGACTGTATGGGTGTTTCAAGATGAGCCAAATCCAACAAAAGTTGTTCGGAAAACCTGTTTTTTCGGAAAAACTGGACATGTCGCAACCGTACCACTAGAACAACGCAGAACAGTAAATTCTGAGTGGTACACAACCATTTGTTCACCAGTTGTCTTCCAAGAAATTAGGAAAACCAATCGCCAAAGACGGATCACTCTCCACCAGGACAATGCGAGCTCTCACACATCGGCTCAAACAACATTTTTGAGCACCCAAAACATCGAATTAATGGGTCATCCGCCGTATAGTCCTGACTTGGCACCGAATGACTTCTTTTTATTCCCGTACATAAAAAACAAACTGAGAGGTCAACGTTTTTCGACACCTGAAGAAGCGGTTGCGGCATTCAGAATGCATGTTTTGGAGGTACCTCATTCAGAGTGGCAAAAGTGCTTCGACAATTGGTTCAAACGCATGCAAAAGTGTATAGATCTTCATGGAGAATATTTTGAAAAACAATAAAGTGATTTTCGATGATTAAAATTTGTTTTTGTTCTCTAATCCCGACATATAAAAGGCACCCCTCGTAATGCACCAGAAGCCATCATAATACTTCAGATGTCACTAATATTTTAGATAAATAAATAAATTATTTCTTACGTGGCATATGCTACTGCCTTTATATACTATTTCATGCAAATATTTTCTCAAATAAATTCATATCCAAGCGGAAAATATTGTAAATTGAGCGTCTCGAAAAACGATTGATTTGCCATATGCATCACAATTCGCAACAAATTAATTTGAAAGAAAAACGAAAACAAATTAAAAATTATTGTTAAAGTAGAAGTCTGTCGAGGTATCGTTATTGATTTCTCGATACCTGTAGTTGCAAATAAATACATTCTGTTAAAAAAGTACCGGGAATTGTTCAATAAAGCGCAATATAATTGTTTAATCATCATTTATTATTTATTTTGACGCCTTCCAAATAGGCTCCATTCCATTTTCCATTCACATATGCCAACTATTAGTCCAGTCATCAAAGCACGTTTTAAATGCGTTTGAAGAGATCTTCTTCACCTCGTTCAGCGAATTTTCCTTGATGGCTTCTATCGACTGATCGCGTGCATGAAGTGGCAATTTAAGTTTTGAGAAAAGGAAGCTAAATCCGGTGAATACGGTGGTTGTTCGATGATATTTGTGGAGTTTCTGATCAAAAAAGTGTTCAATTATGAGCCTTGTGAGACGGTGCGTTATCATGGTGCAAGATCCATGAGTTTTCTTTTCACGAATTGAGCCGTTTCCTATGCACATTCTCTCTCAAGCGTCGCATAACTTCCAAATAATATTCTTGTGCACAACACCATGATAATCAAAGAAAACGAGTAGCATGACTTTCACGTTTGACCGAATTTGACGTAGTTTTTTGGGTTTCGGCTCCTATGGGACTGCGCCATTCAGCCGTCTGTTGACTGGTTTGCATGTCAAACTCAAATACCCATGTAGCATTACCTGTTATGAAATGCCAGATAAACGTCGGATCCGAATTCACTTGCTCAAGCATGTCTTCAGCCACCTTCTTCCGATGAATTTTTTGAAAGATATTAAACTCTCTTGGAACGAGTCGAGAAGCCACGCGTCTCATGCCCAATTGATGATGTAAAGTGTTGAGAATTGATTCGCTAAGGGCACGAGCTACCTCCCTCAGACTTAAATGGTGGTTTTCCAGCACCATTTTCTTGACTTTGTCGACGTTTTCATCCGTTGAAGACGTTGATGGGCGACCAGATCGGGGCAAATCTTCCACGACTTCTCGGCCCTCTGTAAAAGCTTTATACCACTCGTAGACCCGTGTTTTTGATAAAGCACACTCGCCATAGGCTTTGTGCAACATTTTGAATGATTCGGCATAAGAAATACTGTTCAAAACATAAAATTTAAGACAAATTCTTTGTTCGATATTTTTATCCATAGTGAAAATCGCCGAGCACAACTGCGGTTGACTGATATAATTAAATGCTAAAAACAAGCTAACTGACGAATCTCGCTCAAACTCTGCGACACTATAGAGGACAGTTGTACCAACATTTCAGCAAAAAAAATTTAGACATATGTGTAACACGCGCTTTTTAAATGAACAATTCCCGATATTTTTTTGACAGAATGTATACTTGATACTTGTTTCCCGCAGCAAATAGTTTTTTACTCGATTCTTTTTTCGAGTTGTTTCTCGGTACTTTTTTGCAGTAATTATGTCGAAGTATGCTATGTAAATTTCAATTAGCAGTTATTTTTTCGTGTTTACTTTTTTGTGGCCTCAGCGTGTAATTGATTTTGAAAAGTGTAGATATTGCAATGCGCTTAATATATTTCGCTTGGAAGAACTTAACCAATAAATCTGCAGAGTGTAAGGTATGTGAAAAAGAAACTACCTTTCAATCAAATATTTGAAGAAATTTGTAACTCAGTTCGTCAAGACGATTTTTTCGCATAGTATGTTATATTAAATGTATAAATGCTATTTTTTGTGCATCTCTCTTTGTAAAATTAAACAAAAAATTTATTTCTATGCAGTATTTTATTCGATGCTTGGATATGCGCGATATTTTTTACCGATAGAAAGAAACAATTAAAAGTATCTATTTCAAGATAGCATCGAATTATCTTGAGAGAATTTTTTCGATTTTTCAATTTTTCGTTGCACCTGCAGGTCACCTATTTTCGGTAAAAAAATCGTCTAGTTTGTTATTATGAGATTAATAATTATTAAACAAAAAAAAATAACCCTTCAAAGAACACCTGGTGAATTATGTGAAGACATAGTGTGCAAAATTTTATAAAGATTTTCTAGTAGATTTCGGGTTATGGCGCACACGAACTGCAAAAGTAACAAGTTTCCGAAAAACCCTTTAAAACTTTCGCTTACTCACATAGAATTATCGATGATAGGTCCACCAGAACAAAAAGCTTTCATCAAGATGATATAGAGCATCTTTAAGTATTTGTCTATACGAAACTTTCTTCTTTACCGTTATAATAAATGAATACAATATAGCACCAAGTAAGAACGTCGCACAGCTGTCGAGCAGATATCGAAATCCGACCTAAAGCAATAGAGTCCCAAATACTCATAATTTCGAAAATTTTGTTCTGGTCGACTTGAATCTCAAAATCCTCAAGATTATGCATCATTAAAGCATAAGTTACCCTAACGCTGGAGTTCAAATAAAATATTCTTATTTCTTTAATATTTAGCAAAATTATGCCATTTCGTTTTACTTGCTTCTTTCGTCGTAGACTTTCGTCTTAACACTTTTTTTAAATTCTGCTTATAGTTATACCACTTATGGCTTTTTATTTAGTTCAAATGCTCTGAGCAATCTGCTTTGCTTAGTACCAGAAATTTTTTTTAGTTGGCCTGTCCGCTACGACTTTTCAGAAGACAATTTGGAAATGATTACATGATAAACGTCATAATCGTACTGTGGCAGGTCTGGACTATGGGATTACCATATAAAACTCCCATTTAAACTTTTGAAGCTTCTGGTCATTCGTTAAAGAAGTGCCCGACCTGCGGTTGTCTTGATGGAGCACAAAACCTTTCCATTTTGGCGCTTCTGGTCGATATTTTGCTTCGATCTTGTCAATTGTTGACAATAGGGAAGAAAATTGAATAGTTGACCTGATGGGATCATCTCATAGTGGATGATTTTCTTCTAATCTCACCAAACATACAACAACATTTTCTTGGCGGTAAATTCGGGACTTACTATCGTGACCACGATTTTTTTTCGATTATTGTTTTCGTATGTGACCCATTTTTAATCGTTAATTACCATCCGTTGCAAAAATGGGTCGACTCCGTTACGTTTCCACAACCAATCACAGACATCAAATCGGTTCAAAAGGGGTTTTTTGGGTAAATTTATTTGGCGTATGTATCTCTTCTTTTCTCATATCTTCTTCCTCTGACAGGCTTCATAAAAATGGTTTCAAATTATTTTTCGACATTTTCGACGACTGGCTTCTTAGAGGAGACTATCTTCCACGCCCACATTACCGGAACGAAATCGTCAGAATCACGGTTTCCCTGTTGAATTCGATACTATATTGAGTCCATAAACCAGTATACATTTTTTTGGGCATCTGCTCTGTTTTTTCGTTTTGGTTGAATATTACCGTTTTCTACTTTTATTTTGAAACAAAAAACTGCCAACGAGCTATTTTTGAACCCTATTAAAAGTTATATTGTTGAAGCAATACTCTAGGCACAATTGGAAATATAATTAAAGACAGGTTTTACTACTCCCTTAAATTTCCTTAATTCAACATCATGCTTTCTCAGCAAATAAATATTTTTCTGGTATTGTGTTCGCAGCCGAAATGTTTTGTTTCACAAAATATTAGTCATGTCGTATAATCTTGTGGAACAAATGACCAGCACAACATATAATCAAACATTCACACGTATATACAAGTTGGCACCTGCTGCATGCCACGAGCCACTCACTACGCACATATAAATACGCTTACACAGCCTAAGCAAAACTACTGACCCAAGTAAGTAAGTAAGTAGGTAGGTAAGTTAGCCTGTGAATAAGTAAATCTTCGCGCCTCTTCATTTGTGCGCTAAATTTAACGATGAACTCATCATCAACCGTAGACAGTCAGTCGAGTGCGTCGCAGTCAATTGCATTAGACAATGTAATACTTAAGTCGACGGCGACCCAAATGACCACAACGAAAAAGGCAGCAACAAAAGTAAAACCAAAAACACCTTTTGAAGCGCAAGCTTAGAAGCGCACACATTTGCGGACGCTCGTGCATAAGTATTTGTGGCTAATTGATTTTACCTGGATTTTTAACGTCATGCTGTCAAATTTAATGTATATGCAAACATATTTTGTGCCAAAAAAATTTAAAAAACACAAACGATATCTTGCCAACTACCTCATCTAATAGGTTGTGAGTGGTGCTGCGCATGCGCATTAGCTGCATGCGAGTGCGCAAATATTGGTATGCGGCGCACATTTCCAGCGCGACAAAGGGGGAAAAAAATCGTTTTTAGTTAATTATTTTTCTTTTTTTTTCTGCTTTGGCTTGCTGATTTGCCCGTTCCACCTTCATGATACGTAAATTTTTCTTTAAATATTATTCTTAAAATTCTTGCTTGTGTTTTTATTTCAGTTTTTTTTTTTTGTTTATTTAAAATTGCCCAATATTTACCAAATCGGGCATGTTTGCCCACCACTTCGTTGCTTTGTGTTTGCTGACGGAAATTTTTGAATGCAAAATGCATAGCAGTGTATGTACATATGTATATTTAATTCTGCGTTGGCTGCCAAACAAACAGCGCGTTATTCAAGTGTGAAGGACGCTATAAATTATTTACTTTGACCATCGAGTGGTAACCATATACTTATTTTGATTTTAATCGAAAGCGATTGGATGTGAAGACGTGGTTGCGCATTTTGATTATAATTTGGGATTTTTCGTAGGACTTTTGGAATCATACAGACTGTCAGATGGCACACAGGTATGCAGACATTCACAAATGTACATACTAGGTTGTTCAATAAGTTTTGTGGTTCGATAAGAAAAAAAAAAATGTGAGCCGTCATGGGACGCCTGGCAGATGTGAAACATCGTGTGTGTACAAGTAATATGCATAAAAGATAATATTATTACAGGAATTAAATATAGCCTAATGAAAAAATGAAGTATTACGAATTTCTTACAGAAAATGGTAACTTTATTTAATAAACATTTATTTACATGTGATATCAAAATTCGATATTAATATCAAGCCACAATTTAAATATTTTCATCTGTGACTTCAGTAATAGTTATATTCGATGTTTCCTCTGCCGGTATTACTGTGACGATTGGTCGATGATAACTAAAGTACGTTACAAAGGTATTGGATGAAATATTATCAAGATATCTCACAAATACAGCATCTATTGTTGTTCCAAATTTGGTAGTAGATTCTCTTGAATTGTTGTTAATTTGCAATTGAAATTCTTTTTGAAGTGTGCTTTGAGTGCTGAAATTTTTTGAATTTTCTGGTGGCGCAAAATTAATCATCCAGTTTTGTATTTGAAAATTATTAAATAAAATTAAAAAAAAATTAAATAAAAAAATGACTTTGAGTGATGAAATTTATTGAATTTTCAGGTGGCGCAAAATTAATCATCCAGTTTTCTGTTTGAAAATTATTAAATAATATTAAAAAAAAATTAAATAAAAAAATGACTTTGAGTGATGAAATTTTTTGAATTTTCAGGTGGCGCAAAATTAATCATCCAGTTTTCTATTTGAAAATTATTAAATAAAATTAAAAAAAAAAATTAAATAAAAAAATGACTTTGAGTGATGAAATTTTTTGACGTTTCTGGTGGCGCAAAATTAATTATCCAGTTTTGTATTTGAAAATTATTAAATAAAGTTAAAAAAATATTAAATAAAAAAATGATTTTGAGTGATGGAATTTTTGAATTCTCAGGTGGCGCAAAATTAATCATCGACGTACTGCACTATTTGTAAAAAATATAAATAATCCGATAGCATGATTAATTTTGTGTCACTTTGTATGATAATCAAAATGTGTCTTTAAAATATGCCTTCTTCCATAGGCTTAAACTTTTTATTCAATTTGAACTTTTGCTCATTACGAGCTGGCATATCTCGAATTTGCAATTAAATAAGTTTGCACTTTTCATTTCGAATTAATAAAGCAATAAATTTGGCATTGCAAAATAGTTCCACTTGGTTTAAATAATTGAGTAATGAAACTTCTTTCTGCTCTGGCTCTGCTTTCTGTGACCTTTTGATATTTCTCAACTCAAACACTGACCTTCGTCATTTCTTCGCACAGAGAAAGGTGCCCACTTTAGCCAGTCTTCCAGTTTCCCATCAATTCTCTGTAATCGAACTCCTATTATCTACATAGCAAATTACCGAACACATTCAAAAACACATAATGCACCAACATTTACTAAGCCCTCACGAGCATCCAATTTTCCGCTCTTTAGCAACTCTACATTTGTCTCTCTAACATGGCACACATACTAACACACTTTAACCCACATCATTTGTGAGTTGTTCCTTTGAAATTGGCTTAGCACTTCTCATACTACTACACATAAAATATATATATGTATACCTTAGTATAGCGTGGCGACCCGTGAGCCTATAGATGTTTCACATCAAAACACAATTTTATAGTTTGAAATACACTTTATTATTCACTATAGTCTCCCTAAACATCAATACACTCCAACAAGGTTCCAATTTATTAATTCCATCCCTGAACTGAGAATCTCAAAGAGCTGCAAAATACGCTTCCACACCTGTAATGCCCTCATCGTTTGATGAAAAACGCTTTCCACGCTTGATTTTTTTTAGGTCTGGAAATATATGGAAACCGCTAGGGGACAAATCTGTTGAATACGGTGGATGCTCCAACAATATGAACTTTATTCATGGATTTTAGCCATTGTCAAAATACTCTTGTGACACGGTGTATTGACCTTGCGAAAAACAAATTTGTTTTGCAAACTGGGCATTTTTTAACGATTTTTTTCCTTCAGGTAGTCTAAAAGGTTACAATAACATTCAGAATCTATTTTTTTTACCAGCTTGCAAGTAATCCACAAACAAAATCCCTTTTGTATCCCAACACCTTCTTGGCCTATTACTGGACACCATCTCGATTCGGAGCCGAAGTGTCAGGTTCACACCACTCTTTATCCTCCTGTTTTGATTTGGGATCATAGGGATAGACACAAGTCCGATCTATAGGGAGGAATTGATGCACAAAATCCATTTATTCTTGCCAAAACTCGCTAAATGTTGCTGAGAAAGTCGCAGTCGAATGTGTTTCTGTTCCATTTTTTTGCAAATGGGGCACTCATTGTGCGCATAGAATTCTGAAACCCAATACGTCAGTCAAATACTGCTTACATTACCAAATGAGCTGCCTAGGACTGCTACTAAATCTCCTTCAGTCACTCGACGATTTTCCAATACGATATTCTGTATTTTTTCTACGATTGCTGGTGTTGTTGCTGTTTTTGAACGTGAATCGTCTTCAAGGCTTGTACGACCACGTTGAATTCAGTAACCCATTTTTCTACTGTATTAATTGATCGCGAAAAATCCTTACACACTTTCAACATTCATTCATAATATTTCTTTGCTTTTAAGCCTTCCAAAATTAAAAATTTAATCACTGCACGGTACTTATTTTTTCCATTGTAGAAAGTACTTCGACACGTCGATACTGAGTGGCTTATAAACAAAAAATGAATTGACAGATTGAAATGAAACTGCACACACTTGACACAACATTACAAAAGAACATTTATTCATTAGTTTGCTACTACTCTTTTCAAACCGCAAAACTTATTGGATAACCTAGTATGTATGTACACTTATATTATGATGAACCACTCTACATACAGAAAAAAATCGGTAAAGTTTTTCCATTGGAATTATAAAATTCATTATATTTAACAAGTCCGCTAGGATATTTAGGAAAAACATCCAATTCTTAAGATACAACTAGTTTTTAAAAATACAAAAAAAAATTATCAAATGATAGAAGAGTTTAAGCTTAAAAGTCTGCATAAATATGCATCAATTTACGATGATTTTTCACCCTGTTTTGTTTTTTTTTTTGCACATTGTCTTTTAAAGAAGCCTTCGAAAATCTTTGTACATTTGCATGATGATTTTTTTTGCGGCTTTCCTTGTGTGCTTCTGATGTTTAAACTGAGAATATTTTTTAGTCATTCACTTGAACATTGGTGCACTCATATAAATACGAAAATGTGAATACGATGAAAGAAAAAAAGAACCAATTTCGCTGACCGTGCTTGCATGCCTACCCCGTCTACCCCGTCTACTTCTCTACACTCTTTGCCAAAAAGCTCGACATGCGTGACTTTCCACTCAGGGTGGTAATTTTTTTTATTTTTGGAGACATATCTAGGTAAAACTTGAATAACTGAGCCAAATCGTGACGAATTCTTTAAGGTATTTTCTCATTCTCTTCATTTCTTTGAAAATTGACAAACTAAGATTCCAATTTTTTTTCGCACATATCAACACTTCTTCGTTTTAAGCTTAAACGCTTTCATCATCCAAGATGTTCTTTTCTTTGAAAAAATATGTTTAATAACTAATGTATATTAAAAAAAATCGATCTTTGGAGGTAGTTTCAAATCAGTCTTAATATTTTTCAAAATATTTTAACGAACGTCTTAAGATAAAAAAATATTATAAATTAAAAATAAAATTATTAAAAAATTTAAATGAAAAACATGATGCACCCTAATGTATATGTATCGTATATGAGATTATCATGAAAGAAGATTGCGCCACGAAGTTCATACGAATTCACAACAAGCTGAAGAATTACGTAATACAAAATTTAGTGTTTAATTTTGACACGCTTGATTTCCTGATACTACTGCGAAATACACGAGAGGTTGTCATATAAATTACAAAGAATAGAAGGATTTCTTTTCCTGAGCGAAGACAGACATGCGATAATGATGAGATAGATAAAAACATATTTTTGCCTTAAAAAAAGTTTCACAAAAAATATTTATTGGGGGGAAAAAACGTTTCAGTCGAAAAAAAGTTTTATTCGAAAAAAAACGTTTAATTTTAAATCGTTATCTATTTTTCTGCATCAAGTTGGAGCTATTATTCTTTAAAAAAATGTAGGTTGCTGAGACCCAAAAGACATAAGCGGCTGTTTCAGGGCACAGGCAGTTTGAACAAAAGATTTCATTTCAAATCCTCATCTCTTTCCCACACATTGAAGTTGAGGCGGTTACCTTTTAAAAACCACAAGACTGATGAAGCTCTAGCGTTTCACGATTAATGAATGCACTTAAATTTTAGCACTTTTATATATGTAAAAATAATTTTTCACAGATACAGTTGGTAAAATTTGAATTGTTTTTGGTAAGTGGTAATCATCTGCTGCTGTTCGAAGCGTTAATTTAATTGTTGAACTAGAGCGCCTCATATAAGATCTGTTATAACAACAGTTTAAGTTAAGCCAAATGGGATAGATGGTAGGCCACGTGGAATAGTGCCTCTCTCGAGGCAATCTTCATCGCAGTATTAATCTTTAGATGCCGAGAGTTGGGATTTGGATAAGCAAGATTCACCGACTAGCGTCCATCCTAATACATGTAACAATCGGGATGATTACATTCTTTCATCGATCACAACTCCGTTATTAACCTCTATAAATAAACAAATTACTGTTTTTCAACGCTTTTCAAGAATACCAAATTCACCATTGGAGAGTGGAGGTCGTAAGGAAAAGTGATTTAGGAGCCATTTGCGTATGGATAAATCTCAGATTGTGGGCTGTAAATAATCAGATGTCCTGGACTTATTACTCTGTTACAGCCAGGTAAATCACTGTAGCGTCTTTAAAGTCGAGCTGATGGAAATATTTCGACTGCTACAGAGTGATAAGATTTCGCGTCATTAAATCTATATTTCATTTTATACACATCTCAAGAGTGACTATGAATTGCTACTGATCTCATAACGAGATTATTGAGACAGCTGACAAGCAAATTCAATAAATATCAAAATCTAGAAGAAATTTATTTTGAGCGCAAATTAGTGTTAGTAGCTATTATCAGGAACCTAATTAAGTATGTCACACTAGGAAATACAACCCGAGCTAACTTTACCAGAGCTATTGTACTAACATAAAGCACGGAAAGTGGAAAGGGAAAGGGAAAAAGGAAGAAAGCAAAGGAGATACTCGAAGAATGTCGACTAAGAATCATGAACTCAGAAATGCTGGGCGGTAATAAGAAAATTTCGTAAGCGATTAATGTCAGAGCATAAAGTTTAGCTCCCTAGGGGTTCGATAATTAAAATGTGACGGCTTTCTGAAACAGTGTAAATCCATATCAGGTGAGAGGTGTATACTGAAAAGCTTCCAACTCATTATTTATTTATTCATTCATTTATTTATAAAAGGGACAGAAAGTTATCTAGGGTCTCAGTACATGGATTCGCATAGGGCAGTGTGCAATTAAGATCACTACCATTAACTAAAGTAGCGGTTCTCGAAGCCAGAAGTATCTTGAAATCTCAGTGCCTGTGCAGCTGTCGCAATATCTCCCTACACAAAAGTACACCATAAACAATCAGTTTGCACGCAGAAACTATACTGTTTTTTGCAATGACTCGGTCGCCTGATAGACATCAAAGCCAGATTGAATACCTCTCATTCATGCAACTAGAAGTGAAGTCAAACATTCTTCGGTGAACCAGATTGTCGATAAATATCATATTTAGCTACTTAAAGGGGCTTACACTACCCAGCAGCTAATCGATTATTTGTTTGATAGCGACTAATTGAGCTTGAAGAACGCTGAGATGGCTTGGAAGCTTAAAGTTAAGTTCATCATATGATTTAAACCTCTTTTACCGTCACGTAAGAAAAATTAACTTACGAAGACTTGACAAATTTGAACAATAAAAATCAATTCGTTCTGTACTTTCTTTCAGCTTCATTTTAAGTCTTTAAACATCTCATTTGCAATGAAACTGAGTTGCTCGAAGAAGCTCTACTAAAATTTGAGAAAATGGGCATGCGTATACATATGTAAAATTATATAAAAAAAGCTATTTTGTTAAACACCTTAGTAAATAGCGTAAACAATTTGGAGCTAAAAACGTGTGAAAGCATAATGTTTACTTCCATTAAAAAAGAAAACGGATCAAATTATTACCGCACTAAAAATATTACGAAGAATATAAAAAACCAAGGTGACGCAATATTATGCTAGCACAGCGTGCAGTCCATAAACGGAAGGGCCAACCAAGCAGCAACGATGCATGCTTAATATATTTATCAGTATAAGAATATGCCGCTACACACATATATTCCTAGATGTGTTATTCGTGCGAGTGTGAGACATATTGGTGAAAACGAAGTGTCGATATAACCGTTTGACCGTGAAAAGTGCCGAAAAAAGGCTGCTGAGGTAATAAACTTAACAATAAATGCCGAAGGCTGGCTATATGTTGAACACCTACACGCCAGAGCAATGCGAGTAGGGTCAAGAAAAGATGCACCTATACGGGCATATGTAGACATAATACGATAACAACAAGAATGTAAATGGATATACGTTTTTTTTTTGCTGCTTGGACATTTATTCCCACTTAAGTTTGAAAATAAATATACATTTGCTAAGTGCATGTATTTTTTTCTGTTTGCTTGTGCTATTAGTATTTGTCATACTTATTAATGCAAGCGATATTACTTTGACACATGAATACTTGTAATGTAAAATATTTGTCTTTGAAAATCTGTTTGTTGCTGATAAAACTATTGTTTGCCTAGTAGCTATGTAGCTTCTTTTAAAGATTTTGAAATTTTCCCTCGAGTGTTCATTGTTGTTGTGGCTTTTTAAATACTTGTTGACATTTTCAATTCACTACTTCATTTGTTATATAATTTTTCTTTTATGTACTTATATTTTTTACATACAAAAAAAATCAATACTGCCCTCCATTGAAAATGTAAAATGAATGAAAAAATGTTATAATATATTTTAAGGCTTCCACCAAAATTTTTCGGAAAAATACCTGGAATAATCGAGTTTTTTTATAAATAAAATTAGTTTTCCAAAATGTCAGCTCATATGATAGAAGCTTAAGAAGTCTACATAAAAGAATCTAAAAATGTTTATATTTGCGAAAAAAAAAATTCTAACGAGAATGAATTAATTTTACTGAAAATAAAAGGTTTAGAAAACACCTTTCCAGTTATACTTTATAAATCTAAATCGGACAACATTTGGCTGAGCTATTCAAAGTTTCCTTAAATTTATCTTCCAAAAAAAGTCAAATATTGTATAAAATATTCATAGTTCCGATTTCGTTGATACGAGTACAATTTTCAAACATTTGTATGCATAATTTCGGTTGAAAAATCTCAAATTTTATATGTATTTTTATTTATGTATACATAAGCTATAATAACATAACAATTCCAAAGTAAATATTCAGCACCTATAGACTTTATTGCATTAAAAAGTTCGTAGCTTAAGTCTTTCAAGTAAAAAGGCTTTGGTTGGAGGGTGTTTCGCATATTATATAAGTACAGTAGAGGAATATAAAAAGTTCTAACAAAGATAAAGACAAAATGTAAAAACACAACATATTGACAAGCTTTGACTATTCATTTACATACTTATTTTTTTATTGTAATTGCAATTATTTTTCCATATAAGAAAAAGTGCGCATTCGAGATATGGGAAAATTTCGCAAAAAACAAAAAAAGGATCAGTGGTAATTTCAATCATTTAATGAAGGAAAGCGTGCTCCAAATGAATGATTACAACATATATTTTCTTGCCGCGGATATGACCGGCGGTATATCCGTGTGATAAAGTTTAGCAGAGTTTAAGTACTCACCTCATTGAGAAGCCTCTGAGCTGATATGTTATTATAATATTTAACGATGAATTTCCATGGCATACAACTGATCTTTGTTTGTGATGTCTGCAATTTGCGGTGAGCTTTTTCATATGGTTGCATTTGAGCTGTCTTTGTGCGTCATTGAACACTATATGAAAACACTATTCAAAAATATTTCTAAAAGTCTCTCATTTCACATAGTCTGTTGTGTTTTATTTAGTTTTTAAAAAATTCTAAATATTGTGAATAATATTTTAATAGGAAAGATAACTGCATATCTAGATAGTGTTAGCTTGTTGAGACAATTCTTTTATTATATAGCAACATTTGAAAAATATTTTCCTAATTTCATTCCAAAATATTGAAAATAGAGAGAGTGATAGTTAATCGACGGAAGCTTTGAAAAAAGTTGTTTTGTGGTGCAATAATAAGTCGGAATAGAATCATCTGAAGTCAAAAAAAAAATTAAAATGCATTTGTCAAAGGAGATGTTTCTCAAAGTATTATTGGAAGGAATTCTTACCGATTTTTAAATTTTGCGTAGTTTTTTGAGACCGAAAACCCAAATTCTGCAAAAAAAACAAAAAAAAATCGGTTTATTTCCTATTGTAAGATTATTAGATAGAGATTAGATTAGAGATACCTGGTGAATTACGTGAAGAAGTACTGTGCACCATTTGAAAACGATAAATAAAAAGCTTCACGAAAATGCTGTACAGTTGAAGAGGTATGTAACCACGGCCTCGAGCAACTGGCGCTTAAAAACTCATAACATCGTGAGTTTTGCTCTGCCCGACTTAAAATTTTGTCAGAATATTTTTGAGATATTAGTGAAAAAATAATGTAAATATTGAAATTGAATCTTATCGCTATTAAATTAATTCTCTTTAAGAGGTTTTTAACACATTTTTACTATGTATTAGAAGTCGCCTTTTTGATGAGTCAAGAGGCTCCTAGGATTTTGCTGGGTAAAATTTACCTCACTTTTTTTTGTTTTCCTTGTTCACTCCTCTCGAGCGCATAGGGCCTCGACAGGACGCAGTCTTTAATAGTCTTAAATAGTGGGGAAGCACACCTGCCGTTGCTTAGGAACAACGCCTTCTAACTGTTTAGCACGCCATTTGTGTTTCACATTTTTCTGTCAGAAGGATCACACAGATGGTTGAGGACTTCGCTAAATTTTGGTATGTCTGAGCTATTGTCGCAATTGTCCGTTTCCTGTTGCTAGCGCCACTGATGCAATGTGTAACTGTGTATTTTTCTTTGTTTTTTGCTTGTTTTAGCAGCCACAAAGCAAGTAATGCGTTGACTCTTTGTACGGGAGTAAAGGACTAGGAAAGTGGGAAAGTTTGGAAAAGTGCGCTAGACTACCGAGGCCGCCTCACAGGCTTCTTTTAATTATCTATTCATTTCTTAAAGCTTTTTAAGTCAATCCTGCATGCAAATATATTTCTTAAACCCACATACTGACGATTGAAAATTTTAAAAATATATTATTTTCGTGAAATGAAAACACTTTTGGTTTTCGTATTTTTAAAATTGTTATATATTTACTCCGACGCCCAGTTGGCAATTTGTGCCCTGGGATTGGTGTTGATGCGCTCGAAGCTAGTTTTGACCACATGCGAAGCTGTGTTCCATTCTTTTCTGCACCTTCTTCACAACTGTAAGCGTGCTTAAGCATTTTAGCTCTCACTCTTTTGCTAAACATGGCATATGAACAGATTTAGATATCACATATCCGATGAATTGCAACAAAACTCTGAAGCGGTTAACACAGCCGTAAATAGTCATCGTTCGGTATTCTTCATAACCCTCAAACAAAACCCTTCCGCCATCCTTTCTTTTCGGCCTTACTTCCTTTTATTTTTACAAGGGACGAAACTTTGATTCCTCGACCAAGCGGTCCTCGCGTGGGCAACCATATAATTTAGCCCCAACAGTTGTAGAGTGAGAAACATTAAGTTAATTAATTTAAACTAACCAAGAAAAAAGCTCATATCAAAAGTTTTAAAACTCTGTGGCTTATTGCTTTCTTAAATTCCTACAATGTGTGAAAATTCTATATGTAGCAACGCTGGTCACTTACTAGTAAATACTCGTAGTAGGAATTATTTCTTTTTACAAATTACATTTTGAAGCTTTATCTGCATACATCTGTATATAGGGACGTGGGACGGCTGCTAAGTTCGCGAAGTATGCTTTTACATATTTTTTTTTGTCCACTGTAATCCCCCTCAAGCAAAATAAAATTTTCTCATTGTGGATATGATTCCACTAAACAATATTCTAAAGATTTCTCTACAAAGGGCCTTCATCTCACTATCGTCCCTCGAACAGAATGTGTGCGAGTGAGTGCGGCTGAGTGGCTTAAACGTTTACATTTACATGATGCCTATCAGCGCTTAATTAGCATAATCAACTTTTAAGTCATCATTAGCGCATGTCTTGCGTCTAACTGAAGACGTACGTCGCGGGAGAAAAAGTGTGTGAAGAAAAGCCACAAGAATCAGAAGAAGAAGATGGTCAAAGCACTGTCGGCAACAGCGTAATAATTTTTAAAAATAAGTATTTATGTCGGCTACTGTGTTCTGCTAAGATGCTCGAGGCAATGACAGGCAACAGCTCAGTATAGCTGGCAGGCATGATAGGCCATATCACATAACTTGGCATAGAAGAAAAAGAAGAAGTAATAATAACTCTTGCAGTCAGTTCAATGTTTGCTCTGTTCAACAGTTCACTCCACAACAACGAACGGCGGCATCAGCTTAGGTTTCATGGGAAAAATATGCTGTTCCATGATTGGGAATTTCTATAGTAAATAGCAGGGAAGTAAGCTTAATAGATAGAAAAAGAAGTAGCAAAGTCAAAAATTAACAATTGTCATATAATGATATAATGATGCGTATCCCGTTATGTGAACTTTATGCGCGTAAATAGCATTTTATTGTTACGCCTTGGCATTGAATGAGGTGCATTGGGAATGACTGCCATTAGTGACTTTGCTACTTTTACGTCGTTTGCGAGTTTCCTCAACTAACTACTTCTAATACTATGATTTTCACAGCTCACTGCTGGCCTCCTACTCATTACTTCTATTAAATTGTCAATGGAGTCGTAATTGTAATTCTTCAGGTTTTCCGCGCTGCTTGTGAGAATTATAGAAATGCTTGAGTTGCTACTTTTTAACATTGTCCTTAAATGCCTTACAATTTCTAGCTGTTATTGGCTAACTGAAAGGATGATTACAAGTATTTAAAACATTTTTGTACAATCAACTTTTTTTTAATTTATTAAATTTGAAATACTCTTCTTCTTATATGAGCCCAACTAGTAACCAATTTATAAAATGTAGAATATTTTTGTATATTTTTATATTGCTGACTGTTTACTTTTCATTGCTACGTTAGTTCTCAGTTTCTTATTTGCTGTGAAGTACTTTGAACAATTTTTTTGATTCGTCAAGCCCAATTCGTTACTTCCGTGCTGATTCCCCAATAATAACTGCTAATCAGCAAAATTGTGGTTGATATTTCCGTTATATTGACGTTATTTATAACCGCATTTTGGTTTTGATTTCTCACTTGTTTTGTGGTTGCGCGCCAGTCTGAATGTGTGAGTAAATGGGGAATGTTTTGGCTAAGTATGTATGTATGTGTGTAAGTACGCACTCCAGTTCGACCTGTGCTGTTCTTGCATTCATATATATATGGATTTAGTGCAGCAACTGTGGCATGTTCTGCTATTACATAGGAGAAAGATGAGTACCATTTAGAGGGATTGGCAAGAAAAGTGACCAATAAGAATTCCTCTTTTTGGTGATTCTAAAATTAGACTTAGTTAAGTTGAATTTTGAACTTTGGTGTTTTAAGAGGCTTGTAGTAGAATGGTGGCAAATAATTGTATGCTACATTTTAACCCGTTATGGGAGAATTGTTGTTTGCTCTTTACCGTAAAGGAGTCAAAATATGCCAATTTAGGTAAGTAGAAGGTTAAAATATTCAATCAACTCTTTTCAAATAAATCTACTTGTGTCTAGCTAAGAACATAACCAGCATACTTTTTTAAGATTTTTATTACAAATAATTTTTCCACTCGTGAGAGTTAAATAGTAAGAGTTCCTATTCGGTGTCGAAATGTTGTTATATTAAGTAAACGTAAATTCGAAATTTTACTGCTTATTTTTCTTCACTTTACGAGCAAAACTTTGCTTTCCCATTCGTAAAGCTAGTCTCTATAAATAGGTATCAAAGCAAAATTAGTGAGAATAGTGGCAATAAAAATGTTCTGAATTTATACGCTCCTCGACGGTAAAGGTTTCGTGAAAAGATGTTGCAGACAAATGAGAGAAAATTCGCACAATACATGGTGGCCCATGGCTCTGTTTACGTACACACTTTACAAGAAACTAAAGTAATAAATACTTATGGACATACACACATAGCTATGTACAAATGTGAGCATAACCCTTTACGCTGTGCAAATAGCACAAAAACGAATACATACATAAATACACATATAGGAAAATGTCTACGTATTGCATATAAATAGATTAATAAATATGTGTGCCTGCATGTAAGTATGTGGCAGTGGCAAAATGCGTGCTGCACAATAGCATAAAAAAACTCATATAAAGTCCATATATTTATAAATACCTTTGTATGTGTATTTTTGTATATGTATCGAGTGCTTTTTTAGCTGCATGAGAACTAACGATATCGATTACTATGGTTTGACAGTTGAGAATGGCCAACTCTGCATTTCTGTAAAGTTTGGCCAGTCATCATGAATCGTTTCATCGCCGGAACAATGCTTATAAGTTGTGGAAATTTCCTTTGAAAAAATAAATCTGTTCGCAATGTTCACAGAGCACAGGCGGCATAACCGGACCTGATTTCTTTCGAAATAAGAAAGGAGCTGCCCCTACGGTGAATGTTGACTGAATTTTCGTTTCCAAAAATTAATTAGCTAAACATCGATGACATTTGATTGCAACAAGATGGCGCAAATTGCCGTACAGCGCTTTTAGCGATCGATTTTTTGCGACCTAGACGTCATAGGGCCATATTTATTGGAAAAAGTAATTAAAAATTGGACTGTTCGAATGGCTCATGTAACTCATAGTCGTGGCACATATATGCCAAATATAATACTCAAAAAATAGATGCCATGAAATTATCTATCAGATTATAATAAAAACATTCGTTCCAACAATATAGCAGTTTCGTATTATTATTTTATTAAGGGGTGACATGGGTTTCGTCGGGTAAAAAAGGCCTATTTTCATTTTTGTTTTTTATGTAAAAAATTATTTATTTAATTCAAACTTTTACTGTCTTATAGATACATGTTTAAAGAATATTTTCGGAAATTTTCAAAAAAATAAAAAATTAAAACTCCTCCATTGTGACGTCATATCCGGTGACCAATCGAAAAAAAGGTGCGTCCGTGTTGTCAGCATAACTCCTGACAGGCTCATCAAAAATGAAAAAACAAAAATTAGTGCTTTAGTTAAGACCATAAACTCGAGCTTGAACGAAGAAAGAAAAAAAAGTAAAAATTGAAGTTTTGGCAGACATTTTTGCAAAAAAATGAAAATTTCGGTAAAATTTGCTTGACATTTTGGTTTTTTTAAATAGTTGTAATTGAAAAAAAAGAACAAAATCCTTCGTTCAAGCACGAGTAAATTGTATTTCGAACACCTATGTAAAATTTCATCAAGAGCGGTTGAATAGTTTTCGAGAACATTTGACAACCGACTTTGAAAACACGGTTCCGAGAAGAACGCGTTTAAAGTTTTAAGTAACAATAAAAGTGGCTTGGAGCGCACACATTCCAAAGGCTGTATCTCCGAATTTATTATTCGGATCGACTTGAAAATTTAGGATAATATTCCTGAGATGGTGTAGAAATCAATAAGCAAAAAAAAAAATAAATCGATTTTTTTAACCAACAAAACCCCTGTAACCCCTTAATTTAATTTACCTGATGCTATTAAAAAACACCCTTTATATGTGTCGGCAATTTACGCTGTTTCAATGCGTATTAATAAAACGAAGCACGTAATTGATGTTGGCAATGTTGTGGGCTCTTTGAACTTTTCTAGGCTGATGGCCAACGGCAGTTCGTTCGACTTTGCGTTACCTCATTCATATGCGCACTTGGGAGAATTGTTGAGCGGTGAAATTTTTTTCTTTTCTAGCGAGTTCACTTTTAGAAATGGATTGTTGTGGACATTTTCCTTCTTGCTTGGCGTTCCTTTTGTTATAAAAATAGAACTTTTACACATAAATAATACAACTAATGCATAATTTATGCATTGCACTTACACCAAGTTTGTTGCTTGCGTCTTTCGTTACTGCCTGCCGGCAATGACATAAATTTTTCATATGTATATGCAATTTATTCTGTACTTTTTTGCTATCGCGAAACTTTGGTAATACATTATTCTCAAGTGGCGTTTTGAAATTATAACAAAGCAAAGCAAGTATTGCCTCACTACGGGAAGTCAGTCTACTAAGGCTACACACAAGCACAGCGGCTTGTTTGTTAAGCCAAGCTTTTACATTAAGGCCGTACCCAAACTTTTATCATCATAATTGGGTTGCCATCGACAAAGAATATTACTTTTTGCCTCTCTTATATTGCAATGACGCAAAGCCACAGCCTCACATTGGCTTTCATGACTTTCTCGAATATAAATAGATCAGTTCGCTAAGTTGGAGCCATACCCTAAAATCATCGTTAGTAAATCTTACATTCGACGTTTGAATTGACTTTTCATCAAACCGTGCTTTTTCAATTTTTCTCGTAGTTAATCCACAGAATAGCCCGAGGTTTTAAGTGCCTTCCTTCCTTAGGCAGATTTTGCAGACAAGAAATGCTTGAGCTATGATAATAAAGTTGAACAACATCTGAGAAGGAAGCTTCATTGCTTATGTGCTTCTGGTTGCTGAATTGTCCTTAAAAGATTTTCCATTGTATATATTATGTTTGGTGTTTGCCCTTTATTTATTTGAAAATAAGCGTATACTTTACCATTTAATAATGAGCTCTTGCCGCACGAATATGTGTAAAGATGGTTCCTTCAAATAAATGCATGCATATTACATTATTACTAAATACTAAAAATCAATTTTTGTTCTGGGTATTGAACCAAACCAAATTGATTCTTAAGTAAAAAAGTAGTATTTCTGATTTTTGAAAGAAGCCTCCAAAATCAAGATATGGTTAAAAATTCAAAGTCCGACATTGGAGCTTTAGTAAAAAAAAATTTAATACTAATGTTTGTAAACAACTGAAAAATTAAAAATATGGTCGTATTTTGCCTGATTCTTTATATAAATATTATATAACCTTTTTTCCGTAAAACTGTATTGCAGGTACTATTAGAGGTTTACAAATTGGTGTTGTTGTAAAAGTGATTGAACGCTTTAAATGCTTTGCTTTAAACTGCATAATTATATATATTATATACAAAAATTAAAAAAAAAACACATATTTTTATAAAAATTGAATTTAACAAAAGTATGTTTTCGATGTTTTGACTCTTACTTGTTTCAAAAAAAATGAGGGGCAAGTGACTTCAACCTAATTATGCATGTTCCAAACAAATGCGGAATCACTCTTTGGCCATCTGCGACATCACCATAATAACAAGTAATGCAGATCTGCTTAGCAGATTTGGAGTCCGTTGAAATTAGAAATCTTCAGTGTTTTATCGGTTATATTGGGAGTTGAGGGCACGGAATTGGAGCACACTAACAAGGCATTACAATGGGCCGTTTGGCTGAAGTGTTTCTCTCTGCATTCTCCGAAGAGCGGCAGCTATAGTAATCAAACCTAAAGTTAGAGACTATTTTCTAATCTTGATATTTTTTTTGTTTTCAGGGACACTAAGGCACGAAGTGACTTGACCGCTAGTGCACTGCTAAGCTCATATAAGACAAAGAAAAATTTTCCTACGACAAGCTATCAGATCCAAAACAATCCCTAAGTTGAGCCGTATGTTGTTCGACTGGTTGATATACTTATAGATATTCCATATTGATACATGTAGTTTAGGCAGAATGAAGCAGAATAGAAGATGCACATGAACTGTGAAGCCCATACTACATTCGCCTCTTCAGATTATCTGGGAATTTCATTATAAACCTAACAAAATTCCTCGGCAACTATAGACTGACTGTAGAGATCAACCTCCTAGTCTCTCTTTCGCCCCATCAAAACTTATGATGCGTAAGCAAATCTCATAATTATATGACTTACTTAAAAACTTCGATTTTTTCGACTTCAAAAGAAGTTCAATGCAAATTTTTAATGCGAAACGGAAATGATTATTACATCACCATTAACACAAAATCCACTTGTAAGATGAAAATGAACAGCGGCATAGTCACGCTACATCACTTTAATTTGCGTTAAGCTCTACATTTCAACATTCTCATCAACCACTATACTTTTTATAATACCTTCTAATTTTTGCAAACATATGCACATACATACATATTAATGAGAATTACTTACACACTTACATACCTACAAATGCAAAAGAATTAAATGAAAATCCGTACGCCTTTTGAAGCAAAAGAACACATAAACAAATATAGAGAAGGAAATAATCAAGAAAAATGAACGTATTCTCAAAGCAACATAAAGCAGAATAGTAACAGCAGCTCAGCCAATCGTCACACTAAGTTAAGCATAACATTTGATAAAAAATTGAAGGAAAAAAATGATCACATGAAACCCTTAAAAGTGTTGTGGGGCAAACGAATGCGAGGAATATAGAAAGTGTATGTGTGTGCGGGTGTACATACACACATATCATGCCTGCTGTGTAGCAAATAGATTAGAATACGTTTCTCAGCATGGCCATAACTTACATACAAGTTGGTACATGTTTTTGGGACATGACTTTATGATGGTACAAGTACTAGTGCGATTGTAGTAAAAGCGAAAAGGGCAAAAAAAGAGAACAAAGTGCTCTAACCTTCTACTCTGCAAAGTAAGCGAGGAAACAAACCAATGTTCTATACAGCATACATATGTGAGTATGTGTGTGTGGTCGAGTATGTTAAGTGAATGTGCATATTAGTACAACCCAGTAGAAAATGTTCATCTATAGGCATGCATCCGCATATTCCAGACAAGGTCCTAGGAAAGTCAGTCCATTTATGTATGACAGGGCAAGGCAGAATATTATGTTTCAATGCACTTTCCCTCCATTCGATCATTTGTAATGTTATTTCCTGCTGTCTTCTCTCTATCTTTCTCTCACTACAACCTTATTCCCTCTCCTGATTGAGGGGATTTATGCAGGCTTGTGACCTATGAAATTCAACTACGGAGTAAATGACTCCACAAATCGAAGTAGAAACGAAATTCGAGGACAGATTTAATTTAATCAATTTTCAGTCCTAAAAGAAAAAATCTTTATTTTTTGGGACAGCAACTGATTTTGGATGTCATTCCTGGAATTAATCGGTGAGGGAACAACGACCACGAGAAAATTTATTGTATCAGGTTTTTACGGTACTAAAGATGTTACTCACTTGCCGTATAACGATTTTAGTTCACCTATGCATTCTCGTCTTGTTCATCCACGTGGAAAATTGTGCAAAATAAGCTCCATCCGTGTTTTTGTCAAGATGAATTTTTAAACCACTGTAAACAACACCTATATGGCTCACACATCAATATGTTCTGGGTGCGTTTATAGTAAAATACATCAAACTTCCAATAGAAATGTCAGATGGCACCTAACAATACTAGAAGTGCCCAAGACCGGAAACTTAAATAGACACCTTCGTATATTTCGCACACTACGTCTTCAGATTATTATTAAATTATTTTATTTCTAATTTCTTCGATTTCACACAAGTGTTATCTTTGGCGTCCTGTTAGAAAAATATGTCGTAAAGTAAAGAAAGAGGAAAAGTGAAGAAATTTGGTCCCTGCTAAATAAAAAATTAAGAGTTATTTTCTCTGGCACTGTCCAAACAAAGAGCGCAAACATTATCCGTTCGCTGCCTATAGAATGCATTCTAGCATGGCTCTGATTTCATATTATTTGGCTGGCATCTTTACAAATTGTTCGTTGGCATCACGGAATTTCCGATGGGGAAGCATATAAGTAGTTATATTTTTAGATTTTCCGCAGTTTGAAGGAAGTGCTAAGTAATCACTAAGAGTATGCAATTTAAGCCTAAGATCTTTGTAATTTCTAAAGTTGTATGAATTTTGTGATTGAAGAGTAAATCCTCCGGCGTTTGTGTATATATACCCCAATACCCTAGTGCAGAATGATATTATATTAGAAATTTGCTTAATTTACGTTGGAAAACCAAAAAAATCCATTCAGCTAGATCTTTTAGTGTCTCTGTTCATCTGATGAGTGGAGTGCAAATTTAGATATTTTTAACAAAGCTTGGTGCATATATTAAGTATGACCCAAGGGTAGGTTGATATAAGCCCTCTTCTATTCACCACTTCTCTGCTCGGCTCACATGATGAAAAATAAGGGCGTGAAAGCAACAAATGCAATTTTAGGCAGCTTTATTCTAGCGCTGCCAATATATGTTTACTTATACCAGTATATGTTTACTATTCACCTTTTGGTAACGCTTGGCGAAAAGAAGAGGCGTATTGAAAATAAGCAAAATCGGGTTTTAACCACGCCAATCTTCCATATAACGGTAAATTGAAAAAAGAAAAAAATTCAAAAAATATGATAACACAGCAAATATGGAATATTAAGCAAATTTATTTATTCTTTAGAAAGGAGGCTTCATATGTAGACCTTTTAGTTTTTTAAAATACCCCAACTGGTTACTGAAGCGAATTATGTACTTGGATAGGCGGTGATGGCAGAGAAAGAAATGTTTATGTTTATTTAAAAGTTTTGGAAAATGAGAAGTAGACCACCTATTACCGAGTAAATGTGCCTGCCTACAAAAGTTTGATATACAGAGTGATTCATTAATTCCGCAGATTTTCTTTTAAAATGAACAACAAAAAGTGTCGAAATGATATTGTTTCATTGCATTTATATTTGAAATATTCATTAAATCCTGACCATGATGCCCCTACCAATAGAGGCACGCGCATATCAAAATTTTCCATTACTTTTTGGCATAGTTCGTTCACCTATAATGTTTTTGATTTTCTTCTTCAACTTCGGAATTGTCTCGACCTTATTGGCATACTTTTCACGTAACTTCAAGCGAAAAAGTCCAATGGTGTCAAATCACAAGGTGTGGGCGGACATAACAGCTCTTTGTTTCGTTTAATAATTTGATCTGGGAAGTTCGCAATAGGCCATTGTTTTTAGTACCCAAGTCCATGTCATCTAATTCAGGCGCTGTTCACCTGAGTATCGCTCTATTTCCAAGTTTGGCCTGTAGTAACAATTACGAATATATTATAAAAATCAGAAAAAACCAGGATAACACAAATAACTGCTATCAAGGATTTGCATCACCCTTGAAAGACCCTATATGTATTAAACTTGACCTTCTCAAGCGTAATAGGTAAAGGCAATTAAAACTTTAATTCCCATCTATCCATTCAATCCGCCTACTAAACGAATAATTTGAGCAAAAGTTAAATTAGTTGAAGTAAAAGGTGCTTAACTCGCTTTACTTCGACGATGAAATTAACAAAGTTAGGATAAACCAATTTAGATACACATTTTTTTTGCCAACCCTCAGTTGGTTGGTTTGGTTAAATTGCAATTTCTATTCTCCTTTATTTGCCATTTCATTTACAGAATGTTAGCGATCACTACATTATAGTATTATGATCTTATCGAAATTGGTCTACCAGAGCGTGGCTCATCTTGGGCGCACATGGTATCGTTGGAACCAGGGCTTTGTTATTGCATGCCACACTTTATTGGATTCATAAACAACACAAAATTGTTCGGATGCCTGCTTTAAATTTTCACATTTACAAAACCATATCCACTTTCCATGTATTGTTAATTTTCGAAAAAAAATATTTCCGCCAATAGAGTTGAAAATTGTAAAAATTTCGAATATCGGATGATTTTCAAGTTAAAAATATAGGCCTTTATATCCACAAATTTCTTAATCCATGTCTTAAGTATTTTGAAACATAACCTAAGCTCCTCAAACACGATGTCTGCTGCCCGCTGCCTTTTCTACAGTATTTTTTACTTTTTACGTTACACAATTTTTTATTAGTTTATTACCGTTTGTGGAGATATGTATGTGTGTATGTATGTGGAGTATAATCACTGCGTCTTGAATATCCATAGGCACAAGGGATCGCTGATGATTTATTGCTTAAATATATTATATATTTTATGTTTGCTGCTTTATTATGTGCCTCAAAATAATAGTGGGTTGTATTTACCCACATTTGCACAAAAATTTGTTACACATATGAAAATTTATGATTTTCTGCTCTATGATATCAAAAAGTACTAGTGAGTGCAGTGAGTACGTTCTGCGGAAAATGGGAGAAAATCAAACAGTAAAAAATAAGAAAGATGAAGCACAACAATTGTGGTGATGTCGTGTGGTGCCTTCCGGCGTTGCGCTAAAGCTGTAGGTCTGCACTGCAAAAATGAAATATCTAAAGAACTACTAAAGTGTTCATCAATGATACAAGATACCGCGACAGCACTAACTGGAATTTCAAAACGAAATTTCTATTACGATCTTTGTTTTTTTAATTACAAAGTTTTACATGCTTTTTTATAAAAGCCTGTTTTCGATATATTATGGGGCCATAAAGTGCCCTTACCGTCAAGCTTGCGAGAAATTGGAGATAAAACTCCCTGAAAATCAGTTTTTGGATGTTTTTACTCGACCTTTTCTCAAAAACCCGACGTGCGAGAGACTTCAACTTATACTCAAATGGGGTTAACTCTTAGAGGGTTAGTGATTACGTTCGAATTGCAAATTGTTATGAGCCAAGTTCATCAAAATAACTACTTAAGGGTTTTTGGGTCGCTGATTTCATATTCGATGTCAGTATTTCAAAATTCAAAAAGGGCACTTTTGGACCTCAGAATCATGTTCAACGTGAATTTTGTAGACATGTGAAATTTATAAATGTTTAATGCCTGAAACTTTGACACGTTTGAATGCGTCACAAAAAATGTGTGGTGGGTAGTCATAAGAGTGCAATAACTCTTATACTTTTCTAAAAGCGACTAAGGCTGAATTGAAAGCTATGAGATTCGGTTGTCTCAGAAAACAGATCACATTCAAGGATATTTCATATTCATTTCGGAGGTGCACAAAGATGGTTGGTTCATTGTAGAAAAACTTCGTTGAATTTATATTAAATTTTTTTTTTTTCATTCATGAAAGTTGAAGTACTGCAATTGTCCACCTAAATCAGATAATCGTGAATATTCATTGAGTCTGGGTTAGCTATGTCGATATTTGGAAAATGTTTTTGGTACAAGAATGATGTCACATTTTGAGCAGTTATTGCGAGAGAGAAAAAAAATATATATCGCTCTCTATATCTTTTGAGGTAAAAATTATTAGAGGGAATCAATAGTTTACATATTGTCTGCTCCTGTTAGACAGTGACCTATTAATATAACAGCTAGGAGATCTCCGGATAAGAGAGCAATCAATATGCATGCATGTATTAGTGACCTAATCACATATCATTATCATTGGCTGAGCACTTCTCAAAATTCACTGTTGTTTTTGTTGGTGGTATGAGTATGAATTATGGGTTGTAGCTTTGCATAGAATGGTGAGGATAGGGATTGGGTGATTCATATTATATTATTATTTTTTTTTGTTTTTACTGGACCACTATCACATTTAGCACAACACAAAACCAAGAACAGTACTAAAAATATGGGTATATGTATAACTTTGTATGTTCCCATGCATATGTGGAAGCGCATGCAAATATAATATTATATTATTGTTTTACAGCTAGTTCGCATCTAAAGTCTTTTGTTTATCATTATGTTAATAGCAAGTACCGTTGATTTTGAACCATTGTCTAGCGTGGGTTAGCATTCTACTGGCTGCATTCTATTATAATTTCTGCTATTTTCTATGTAAATACAGTAATGAAAATAAATGTGAAAATAAATGCAAATCACGCTCGGGAAGCCAACACACTATTATTACAGTATAACTGCATTAGCATATGCGTTATTTACTTTTCTTTGTATACTCGTACACTACCATACATTCAATTAAGTGCAGTGTGCTCGTGTGCAATAAGGAAGTAGAAATATGTAACTGTTATTGCAAAAAAAGCAACTTGCCGTCGCTAAAAGAAACGTTATGGGTAGTATGAAAGCAAAAACAGCAAAGCATTTGACGAATATGGAGGAAGCTTTTATTGGTCAACTGTCTTAGAATCATTGAACTTTTGGAATTTGCGTCTATTCCTTGTAATTGCTTATACTAATTTACTCAATTCAAATTTTTAATGGTCAATTGGGTAATTTTGAGTAAGTAAGCAAGCTGCGGCCGCCGTAGCCGAATGGGTTGGTGCGTGACTACCATTCGGAATTCATAGAGAGAACGTAGGTTCGAATCTCGGTGAAACACCAAAATTAAGAAAATCATTTTTCTAATAGCGGTCGTCCCGCGGCAGGCAATGGTTATAAATAGTTAGTTTAACATTAATAGTTTATTTGTACTTCCTTTTTTAACCTTCAAATATGTTTACTTAGCCTATATAAATAATAAAAAAAAATAAATAATTGGCGCGTACACTTCTGTTAGGTGTTTGGCCCTGCTCCTCCTCCTATTTGTGGTGTGCGTCTTGATGTTGTTCCCTAAATGGAGGGACCTACAGTTTCAAGCCGACTCCGAAGGGCAGATATTTTTATGAGGAGCTTTTTCATGGCAGAAATACACTCGGAGGTTTGCCATTGCCTGCCGAGGGGCGACCGCTATTAGAAAAATGTTTTTATTAATTTTCGAACCAACGACCTCTCTGTGAATTCCGAATGGGAATCACGCACCAATGGCCGAATGGGGCTACGGCGGCCGCCTATATGCTTTTATAAAATTCATTGGCTTAATGAATAAATAAACCTTAGAGGAACATCAACCTAGGCAGCGCTTAGTAAGGTTTCCACAAAAACCACAACAACATGGTAATCGAATTATTCATTTATTTATACAATAAACTTTGGAGACGGGCAACAGATGTACGCAATTTTTGGGCAAATATAAATTTTCGTGATAAAAATGTTGCGAAGTTAAATGGCCAACCGAAAATATTTATGACCGCAGAGCGCTTTCGAAAGCACTATCTGCCTTTGCCTAAGGCAAATGGATATTTAGAAAGTAATACTTAGATATTAATCACCACCACGCATATATATGTGGTATATAGAATTAGGGTGTATCATCGTTAAAAAAATGGTGCTTTTACATTGGAAAAAAAAATTACTATTTATATTTTAAGGCTTTCGCTAAAATATTATGAAAAAATATTAAGATTTGAGACGTAATTTTTGACTTACTTTGGAAAATAGGTTTAAGAGGAACTTGAGTAATTTTACCAAATCCTTAACGATGTACAATTTTAGGGTATCATTGGAAAGATATTGTCTCACCGTTTACATTTTCAAAGTTAACCAATTTACGTACCAAATATTTTTTTTGTGGTAAAATATTTCGAATTTTATGCAAACCTTTTTAAGTTATTTTCTGGAAAAATATTTTTAAAACTAATTTTGTTTATGAAAACCTTGAATTTGGAGGCATTTTCAAATCGATCCAATTCACGCAAATCTTAAAATTTGGTCGAAGTCTTGAAATGTAGAAAAACAAATTAAAATTTTGGTGGGGCACCCTAATGTACATAGTTTACATATATAAATGGTTTGTGTGAAGACCGATGCATACATAGATGAAGCAAAATGAAAGAAGAAAAATATGTTAAATAATCTTAAAAATAACTATCTAAGAGGGTTATTATGAAAAGTTCATACACATCCACATATTTAATTTAGTATTTTTCGCCCATTTATACATAAATGACAAATAATATTTAAAAGAAGTAATATAGTATTTTCGAAATGTCTATTATCATCAATTTTATAAGACACAAATATTACTGACATATTTTACTGCCCCTTCTTTATACAAAAACTAATGAAAGAAGCTATGATTTACTAAAAAAACAATAAATATTTGATATCCACTTAAAAAAACAAGTTAATTAAATTTAAAAATTTTCTCTTCTTATTTATTCAACTCCAGGATGACGGCGGCATTGAGTTCTTCAATACCATTGTCCTGCAGCCGCATTTGAAACTCATCACCGATGCGGGTCGTGGCTATCATGTGCGTTGCTCATACAAGAGCCGTGATGCGGCAACCAGTTCGCCAAGTAAGAAGCACACACAACGACGCAAAGCGAACAGTGGCAAGCATGCGCAAAAGCCGCAAGCTTATCGCAGCGCTGAGTCGGCCCCAGTGGGAGTGGGAGGTAGTGACCGTCGCGATTATGGACGCTCATTGGATAAGTATCGTGCCACTGGCGATGAATTCGATCAGGAAGATGTGTTTGAAGATGGCGAAGATGCTGTGGACGAGGGTAATGAGGAGAGTCTTAACGAGATACCGATGCCTGGCTGCCATATGAAAATCTACAATTCAGAGCATAAAATTGCTGATGATGTGAAAATTGGCGATCCGCTGACGATTGTCATCAGTATTGACAAACAGGAGCTGTATGGGCTACATGTGACCGATTGCATTGTGCGCGATGGCTTAGGTTGGGGCGAGCAGCGGCTGTTGGGCGATGATGGGTGAGTGAAAGAGATCATGAAGAAAGAGTAAAAAAAAAATTTCATTGATTAAAAGGTAGAAATTGTATATAAAATGTGAAATGCCACTTGTTTTTAAAGATTTTAAGAAATTATAAAATATTTGTAGCAAGAAGAAGAAAGTGCGAGTATATTGTAGAGAAAATGCGATTTAAGAAAGAATGAACCACACTCGTAGAATAAAAGAGAAAAACTTAAAACTAGGTATACTTGTATGCATGCATGTGTAAAAAATTGCGATTTGAAATTTTAAAACTCAAGAATACGCTCGAAAATACTTTCTCTACTTTCTATAAAAAACTTTGCAAAAAATATATAATTTATAAATGCTTAAAGAAAATTTATATAAGAAATTTTCTTGAGGGTTGTTTAAGTATTTTTTTTAAATAACGTTTTTTTTTTTTGCTTTCCAGAAGAGTTGTGGGCTAAGCTTAAATATTAGATGTTCTGTATTTTGTTGTTTTAAATATATTTTTCCATAACTTATTAGCAAAGTACTGAGTAACTATGAGAAATTTAATCGCGATTCGGCTTTCAGTGCGTAGATGTCTGCTGTTCTTGCATTTGTTTTTTACTATGGCGAAATAATTTAAGCAGTAACAGTATTTTTTACGACCTCAAAGCCCAAAGATTTTTTAATGCGAACTCCAAAATTAACAATGGACAAAGCGAAACTGTAGCTGCTATTTCGGAAGCCAACATCTCCTCGGATTTCTTTTTAGACTCCAACGCGACTCAAACTGGCGTTAGCCGAATGTTAATTTTATAATATTCTCGCGTCCGTTGCTATTTGTTGCACCGGAAGCCATCTACCGAAGATGTGATTTCCCAACTTTCTGAATAAAAACGAAACCTTTTTAATGTCATATTCAAAATAGGTGGCCATTCTATTCACACATAATAAAGTTGACTGAAAAAGCATTCATTTTACACTCATTAGAAATGTTTTATTTAATTATTAAATATTTTAAACCATTAGCGACTATCAAAGCTAGCTCGTTCATGTCAGGCTAAGCTAACTTAGGCTAGACGAGTTTCTATAAAAATAGAGTTCATTCGGTGCTTAAGGTATCGGTACTTATGTCACCGATCTTTTGGTAAATCCAATCAGTCCTTCTCTCATACTGTGTCTAAACTTACTATGTTCTAAACGAAGTGTTTCATCAGAAATTTGAAAGACATTCATCAAAATGGTAGACATTTACTATCTCATCTTTACAGCTTCTACAGAAATCGTTATCCGAGGCTTTGAACCTGGCGAGCGTTGACGTTGTGGTATCGGCAAGATTGTAGGCATCTTTGATATCCTTGCTTATTTCAGCAACTGAAAAATTGTAACCAAATTTGAAATCAATCTCGGATCGAGGGGTCGGCCTTTGGCTCGTCAGTCTATAACTTTTGAACAGCTGCATTTTCTTATGCGGTTTGCATCAATATTTTGACCACAATTTTCCATAGGAAACGATATATACCTATATATATATATAATTGGCGCGTACACCCTTTTTGGGTTTTTGGCTGAGCTCCTCCTCTTATTTTTGGTGTGCGTCTTGATGTTGTTACACAAATGGATGGACCTACAGTTTCAAGCCGACTCCGAACGGCAGATACTTTTATGAGAAGCTTTTTCATGGCAGAAATACACTCGGAGGTTTGTGATTGCCTGCCGAGGGGTGACCGCTATTAGAAAAAACTTTTTCTTCATTTTGGTCTTTCACCGACATTCGAACCTACATTCTTTCTGATTTCCGAATGGTAGTCACGCACCAACACATTCGGCTACGGCGGCCGCCGATAGCGGAAATGAAAATCGATTAAAATATATTATAGTTTTATCCCTAAAAGAGGGCTTAGTGGTCAACAAAAACAAACAAAAAATAAAAAACCTCAGTATGTGTCAGTTCACATTCTCTATTCTGTCTTTCAAAATATAGAACAAACCTTTAATGTAAATAGTCTCCTTTTTTATTATTTCGCAGTTTTGTATAGAGTAAAAAAATGCTCGGAATTCGATTTAAATTTTTTGTTTAAATTTGAAATTTTTCATCGGTAAAACACTAACAAGAATTTATGTTTCATTTCTTTTTCAACCGCCGCAATTTACGCAGTTGCCCTATGGATAACGAAATCATGGGCCAATTCAACTATACTAGCGATCATTTGGCTGCCAATGTTACCTTCCCAGCACACAAGTTCCCCTACACTACATCCGTCTACTATCAGTGCAATGTGCATTTGTGCGCCTTGCAGGATCCCGAGTGCCAATTGGTGGGTGCAACCATTGCATATCAATTTTATTTGCGCATATAATTGATTTGTTGTATATGTATATGTATTTTTAGCCTCCTGCGTGCAGCGGCAAACGACCCAAACGACAAACTAACAACGACAACAAAGACGAAGACGGCCAACCGGCCACCATCGAAGTCTACTCCGGTCTGTATGTGAACGAGAATGTGGATGTGTCCGAGAGCGATGATGATACAGTGCTCAAAGAACGTGTAAGTAAATATTAACTGAATATGAACGAATATTTTTTTTCCATTTTGGATTCATTTTAAAATTCAACATTTGTTTTTGTTTTTATATTTACAGACACTTGAGGATGCGTTGTGCGTTTCGCAGCGTACTTTTGCCATTGCCATAGCAATCGCCGGTCTCATATTGATGTTGGCCGTCGTTGCCGCCGTACTCTGCATCATGGCCCGAAGGAGCACGAAGAGTGTGTCGAATTCGGGCAGCTCCATTTACAGTGGTCCCTACACGAATACAGCGTTCTCGCATAGCAGCTAAATGCAACGCAAAATACCGCAACCCAACGCAAATACCACACAACACAAATGTAAACACGAATGCACACACACACACACGAATAGGAGCTAGAAATTTTCGGTTAAAAAATTTTTATATTGGATTTTTACGCGGATAATTTTTTTTGATTTTGTGTATTTGTAATTTAAATTTCTTTTTTAATTTTTGGTTTACACACACACTCATATATGAACACTCAAAGTGTTTTAAAACAAACGAAATGTTAAAGTAAGAGAAGTTTTGAAAATTTCTTGTACACTGCCGCCGCAAAGAAGCGCAGTTTGTAGTAGTCATTGTGTTTAGTTGTTAAGGTCACAAAGATCACGTTAAGCGACGCATAAGTGGAAATAAATAATGCAATAGTTTTTTGTGTAAATGTGTTAAGGGCAAAGCATATAGGCAAGAAGAAAAAATACTTACACACGGAATACTTCAAAAAGTAAGCTCAAGCTATGCTTAGTAAACGCATAGGGAATTCTGTGAGTTTTACTGTTTTCTTCTTCTTCTCCTTTTTGCTCTGCCCCAACTTGAGCTGCCTATAAATATGCAATTAATTAATTAAAATAATTAATGTATTAACTTTAAGTCTATAGTAAGCCACGACACACGCTTCCTTTAGAGTCTTTATATCCTATACCAGATACACTTACGCACATACACACATGAACACTTAATACATACAAGCAGTCAGTATATGTAGATAGCGTAGATATTACTGGGCAATAAAAATATACAATTAAAATACGAAAAGTTAAGTGTAAAAGGTAAAAGTGTGAGTTAAAAAACAAAAATAGTAAGCAAATATTTGCCCTTTAATATCGCAAAGGTATAACACCTGAAAGTATGCAACTTGTCATAGCGCATGCTCGCAGGTACCTTTGTTTAGCTGATACAAGTAAAAGTACTCGTAAAACTTGAGAATATTTTTGGTGGTGGTCAATTTATTACATTTATGTAATTTTAACGCTTGGTTGGCGCGCCACATGCAAAGGGAAAAATTTAGAAATACTACAATTTTTCTATTAAGAATTTGTACGAACAACGAACGCGCTCAACCTGCTCAGGTGATACTATTAACTATTTAATCTAATATAAATTTAAATTATTAACCTAATCCACTAATATTGGAATTGAGTTATATTTGTTGTATTGGAAAACCAAAGTTTATCCATTGCTACTTGAAACGAAAATAATTTTTGTATTACTATCTAACGTGAAAAATAAAATTATAAAAACAAAAAAAAATTGGAAAAAGTGAAAAAATGAGAAGCAATATTGTATTTACACTACGTACCATCTTGTCATTACAACTTAAACTTTATTATTTTAACTATTTACTTTAATTCTAACTTAAAACTAAACTATCGAATCAGATTTAAATCAAACTAATTTATTGGTTAAAAGAAAATAGATGAGAAGAGGAACAAAACTAAAACAGAAAGTTTAAGTCTAAAGCGTATGCGTTTGAAAAATTATAAATTGTAAAGTGTGTCGTTATGGCGGGAAAAAACAATTAAAAATTACTTATAAAATAAATATATGAAAGAAATAAAGGCCCTTAAAATGAACAGTCCTAAAAATTATTTGTGTACGCGTTTGGTATAGGGCGAATGCACGATTGAGAGAATACATTTGACAGAATCAATTGGATTGGCGTCATTTTAGAAGTCTATTTACTTCTTTATTTACAAAAATGTTGATTCCTTTATTTTCACAATACTTATGGTATTATAGAGGGTGGGCCAAATAAGACCTACTAATGACTAAAGACTACTGCCTAGTGGTTTGCGCAGTTGCTCAATCTTGTTGAAACCACAAATTAGGATACTGCTCCGCCATTGGCCGCAAAAAGTTTTCAATCAATGTTCTGTAAGAAGCTCCTGAAATCGATTCCGGCGTTTCATCCTCATTTTCGAAGAAATATGGGCCAATATCTCTAGTGGCCATAACACCGCACCAAACAGTACATTTAGATGGGTGCAACTGATGTTGGTGTGTTGCCCTTGGATTTTCAGAGCCCCACAAACCACAGTTTTGTTTGTTGACATAACCATTTAAATGGAAATGAGCTTCATCCGACATCAAAACATTATTTAAAAAATCAATTTGTGTGGCTAATTGTGTAAGAATAGAAAAACTCGATAATTTTAACGCGTTGTGTTGTACTACAGGGTTTCATAATAAATTTCCAACAATTCAATTAGAACCTACAAAAAGAGAAAACTAAATATGTCAAAAAATAAAAAAGTTATTTGTGCTTAACATTAGTAGGTCTTATTTGGCCCACCCTGTACATTGACTCGTTCAACATTAGGCGTTGTATTATTGGTTCACTAGTATTTTTCATTGAATAACAGGTGCACCAAGCTAGTTACGTGCACAGAAATGGATGGTATCAAAGTGATCCTTATGAGAAAGTCTTTAAAATATTAGTTTGGGGAAAAATACATCCATTATTTTCTCGCTAGAGGGCTGTAGTGATAGAGATCTCGTAAAGTATCGATCAAACAATTTAAAGTTTATGCTCGTGGTCAAGCCGACATTTTACACTAAACAAAATCTTTTGCTGTTTGTTTTTTTTTGTTCCATTCAGTTGTGAGTCACAGGGTGTTAAGAAGGAAGTCAACAAAAAGCAAATTCGATGCATGTTACAGCTTTTCTTTGATAAAGGCGAAAATACAAGCCAAACCGCTGAAATTGTCAATGGTGTTTATGGTGCCGATACTGTAATAGCTAATTACGTGCAATTTGGTTTCGTCGGTTCAGTTCTGGTATTTTTAATGTTAAAGAAAATGTCGAAAATGTCAATAAAATCGCAGAAATAATGGAAGTTGACCGGCATGTTAGTAACATTATTGTAGTATCGCTCAGGAGCTATAGATCGACCATAAAACAGTTTTAAACTATTTTACGTGCTGGACATATTCGAATAAAATATATCCTTTTTCTTTACATAAAGTTCCCTATTTCGACACCTTCTCGGTAGCACCTCAGCCAGAGAATGTTAATGCAATGAGAAGGTGCAAATGTTACTGTAAGCTTTTTTTAGTACAATTGAGATCTGAAAGATTTGTAATAAGGTCATTTAGCACACCGAGTTTATAGACACCTCACTGACTTTTGCCCACACAAAAATTAGAAACACCACACATCTTTCACCTCAACACACAACACATTTCTCACCTCGACATTAAACCAATTAAATTTGTACTATTTTCGTATTTTTGAAATAATAAGCGAATACGTAAAATTTATTACATAATTTTTTTTTTTCAATTACATTAAAAAAAAAACGATTTTAAAAAATAAAATTTATAAAAAAAAGTTTGCACCGGGAATTGAACTCGAGTCTAACATGTGGCGAGGAAAAATAGGCGGTGCGTTTATTTCTTCGACTGCTTATTTTTTGACCATTTTGTTACTTTTGAAATGATAAGCGGATACATAAAATTTATTAAACATTTTTTTACGATTACATTAAAAAAAAAATTTAAAAACGAAAAAAAAAATTTGCACCGAGAATTGATGCCGAGTCACGTGGGGAGGATAAATACATTAAACTAATTAAATTTTTACTATTTTCGTATTTTTTGAAATAATAAGCGAATACGTAAAATTTATTACATAATTTTTTTTAATTACATAAAAAAACGAATTTAAAAAAAAAAGTTAATAAAAAAAGGTTTGCACTGGGAATTGAAATCGAGCCTAACATGTGGCGAGGAAAAATAGGCGGTGCATTTATTTCTTCGACCGCTTGTTTTTTTACCATTTTGTTACTTTTGAAATGATAAGCGGATACATAAAATTTATTAAAAATTTTTTACGATTACATTAAAAAAAAACACATTTAAAAAAAAATAAAAAAATTGGCGCCGAGAATTGATGCCGAGTCACATGGGGAGGATAAATACGCAGTGCGTTTATTTCTGCGCCTGCGTTGTGAACCAAGGTTTTGTGCATGCGCGCGACGCGAATTAATTTTAATAAAGTTCTGAAAGTAATTCATGAAGTTTTTCATTACATACATGCATAAATGAACATATACTCTATATGTACATAAATGATGGTATATGACAATATACATACATAATATGTATGTACATGTCAATAGGAGGTATTTGCATTAAGAAAAAAAAAACGGTTTAAGATAAATCAACACTTATTTTATATTGTATGTCAATTTATAGTTTATGTATTCGACAGCATTTACATACATATGTAGGTATGTATATTTGTATATGAAAAACAATAATGCACAAGCGCAAGAACATCATCTTCCTTTCATACATATGTACATATGCATGTATGCCCAAATAACCTTGACTTATGTATGTACACAAGTCACAGCACATCACATTCTTACAAGACAAATACACATACGCACTAGCGAGTTTCTTCCTAACAAGTGCAAAAACAATTCTGCTCTATGTATGTATTATGTCCTAGCATATATACATACATATATACCTACTTGCCTTCTAAACTTCCTACAAAATAATTGTATTCATATGTTACTACATCCATGCACGTTCATACATTCATGCATATGTATATGCGCGAGCACAGCTCTCCCTTCTTGCTTCCGTGTACTTTTGTCTTTCACCAGTCGATATTCCTAATATTGTACTTACAAAAACACGATACAGAGAACGTTAATGAATAGAGAAGTCAAGACAAAAATTGAAGATTTATCAAATATTGGCAAATAATTCTACGCGAAATATTCCAATATTGACTATTTTCGAATTGTCGAGAAAATTGGCATATGGGCGGCTCGTTTTATGAATGAAAATTCTTGCTCTTAGAACTATGAGCTCGAATTTATCAATGAATTTTTTGAAGATGAGTTTTTGTTGCACACTACAATAGTTGAAACTGTTCGGCGCCGCCGCGACTGCTCAGCGCTATGGCAACTAGAATGATGGCCGCTACGCCTGCGTCTATGACTGCATTTTGTTCTTGTAGTCGCTAGGCATAGAATTTTAGCTTTGAACGACATACGCATTTTGAGGAATAAAGCGAATGCCCTGTGTGTGCGCTTGTATGTACATGCATATGTGTATATTAATAAGCATTGTTTTGCTTGAATTCAATATTTATATTTGCATATGCCATCTTTCTGTGTGCCTGGTAATGCAGCGTTTTGTATACAGAATTTTTTGATTTGTTTGAAGGGATATGGGCACCAAGTGTACATACGCACATACAAATATGTACATGAGTATTCAAAAGAAATTTGTTTTAGCTTTTGTGAGGCAGGAATTTGATCATTAGGTTATTTACATGAAATATAAGGCGATGCTCGTGAGGTAGGTCATGTTGCTTCAGTGCACACATATGCGTGCAACATATATATATTTAATAAAGATGCAATTGAATTTAGTTGTCCCATATATGCAAATACGTTTCTTTGTTTCCTTTATTTATTTTAAAGTTTTATACTATCTAGAAAATGCATACATACAAATGTATGTATATTATTATTCCCTGTAATAAAATGTAAATTGAAAAAGATTTGGTTTGCCAAAAGAACAAAAAATGCATATTCAAATGTAAATATGTACATATGTCGATATGCCAAAACACTTGTATGCTATGAATTAAATTAGTAAAAATTTTCATCAAATTTGTTTAGTTTTAAATTTACTAAAACGCACATACCAAAATGTGAGAGGTAAATTAAATCAAAATATAAAGTTACTTTGATTTGAAATGTTGGCGCATATAATAATTTCAATCATTTTTCTTCATCACCTTTGTTTGAAAATACAAATTGAATAAATTTTCGTTTACCAAGGGAACATAAAAATGCACAAGCAAATGCCTTGCAAAATGCCGTCGGCATTCGTCAATTTGATTTCATACAGAAACCAAAAACTGAGCAGAGCCAATGTACTTGTACATAATTCACTGTAATCAGCCCTGTTAAGAACTTCCCCGCTGTCGAGTTAAGCGAGGTGAAATAGTGTTCGCGGTTTCACTTCATTTTTGACAATTCACACTATTCGTAGCTCGTGAGAATTCTCTATATTTAACGTTCTCTGCGATATGTACTTTGATAGACGCAAAAGCAACAGCAAGCGCAACGCCATGGCCGCTTTGCCACCGCACATTCTAAAATGTTCTAGAACACAACAAAAACACATACCTCACATGCGCATGTCGCCCAAAGCTAAAATCTAAGCCTGGCGACTACAAAAATAAAATACATTCGTAGACGCAGTCGCAGCGGCCATAATTCTATCAGCGACTGCGCTGAACAATTTAGAAGAAAAACAAAAAGTTCATTCATAAGTTAGAGCTCATATTTCAATTTCATTCATAAAACGAGCCGCCCATATGCCAATTTTCGCGACCATTCGAAAATAGTCAATATTGGAATATTTCGCGTGGAATTATTTGCCAATATTTGATAAATCTTAAATTTTTGTCATGTCGAGTGGCCGCGGCTCCGTATGTATGTATGCACCTTTATATGTATGTAAATATGTCTTCTAACTGTGCGACAGTCGCGAGTTAATGCGACTTCCAGCGAATCACACATTGCTGTCCGCAAAGCCGCAAGTATGTACCTTATGATCAGAAAGTACCGGGAATGTTTAAATTAAACAAAACAGAGTTAAATTTAAGGCAAATTTATATTATCTTCTTCAAAATATGACCCGTCTGAAGCAACACACATGTGCCAACGTTTAACCCAGTCCTCCAAACACCCCCGGCAGGCCGATTTGTATTCTCTTTGATCAGTGCGATGGCGCGTTATCATCATGCAAAATCTGAGAATTGTTTGCTCACATTTCCGGCGGTTTGCAACACACAGTATCTCTCTAAGGTTTCAAAACGGATAAATAATATTCTCTATTGACTGTCTGGCCCGATGGAAGGTACTCATGGTGGACTATGCCTTGGCAATCGAAGGAAGCAGTCAACATCACCTTCCCGGTTCTTTTTGCTCATAGGGTATACATATCCCATGTGTCAAGTGTGCGCAGAAGCTTGTGTTCTGGGTTTTGTTAGAATGGTGGTGGTTTGTGCATATATTTAAACACATATGTGAGTATGCGCGTTAGGCTTCCTGGATGGATATTAGAATATTTTCTCATCAATATGTGTATGTAAGTAGTTCAGATTTGACTGAAGAAATTCAATATAGGAATGCATATTCATATGATTGCCTTTATGGATGTTTTACATATAAATTAATTCAAAAGAAGTATGAATAATGTTATATAGAAAATAAATTTCTAAATAACAGGTATTAGAAAAACCTGAATACACTATTTTAAATCAATTCTAATTAAATCAAATATAAAAAATGAAATAAAAATATCGAACAAAAAACTGTGCACAGGATTTGAACCTGAGTCAAACATGAGACTACGTACTGCATATACGACACGTCTTTCACGATTGCGCTAATCTACAATTATTAATGATATTTTCTAAATCACTCATTTATTCGATTCGCAGTTTTATATGTACATATTCTGCGTTAGTTGAAAGTTTGTATGCGTAATTATATGCATATGCATCTGTGTATGCGCGTTTGGCTTTCTGGACGGATATTAGAATGATATTTTCTCATCAATATAATTTGGATTTGATGAAATAGATTATAGACATATGTACATATTTTCTGTTTTGATTGATTTATATAAAAATCAGGTCATATCCAGTATGAACTATTTTATACCGAAAAGAAATTTCCATTTATAAAATACAAAAAACAGTATTTTAAAGAAATTTTAATTAAAATAAACTCAAAAATTTTACCAAACTTTCCTGGTTTGAATTGTAAAAAAAAAAAATGTGCAAGAAAAAAAATATGACTTCAGGATTTGAACCTGAATTATATACGTGCCAAAAAACAAAACGAATAATTCCGCCGACTTTAGCTTCTGCACCACAAACTAACTACCGCGCGGCCTTCTTAATCGCAATTTTATTCGCTTCGATTTCCTTAGTAGTGTGCCGAAAAATCTTATGAACGTCCTCAATAGTATGGTAAACGCAGAAAATATCTGAATTCTTGGCCTAGCGTGGTAAGTAAATATAGAAACCCTCCACTCGCGTCACTCGCGTGGTAAATATCTGCAATTCCGACCTCTTCAGGAAAGTTGAATTTGAAATGACCTTATTATGAATCTTCAAATTAGAACTCGAAAAAAGCTCTTTTAACATTTGCTCCTTCTCATTGCATTAACATTCTCTGCTAAAACCATACTTCGCATCAATTTCTTACCCATACGAGCAAAACTCTTCCTCAGCGTGTCCCGAGCCACAAAACTCAATAAATTTTAGAGGTGGCACCTTAACGCATCACAATGAGGTTTTACTTTAAGCGCTCTTTCCGCTTTGTCCTCTCTAATAATGTTAGTTTGCCTGACACAATTTTTATTTATAACATTTGAGTCTTGATGGCAGCTGTTAGTGGTAGTAGCAGAGAATGTTAATGCAATGAGAAGGTGCAAATGTTACTGTAAGCTTTTTTTAGTACAATTGAGATCTGAAAGATTTGTAATAAGGTCATTTAGCACACCGAGTTTATAGACACCTCACTGACTTTTGCCCACACAAAAATTAGAAACACCACACATCTTTCACCTCAACACACAACACATTTCTCACCTCGACATTAAACCAATTAAATTTGTACTATTTTCGTATTTTTGAAATAATAAGCGAATACGTAAAATTTATTACATAATTTTTTTTTTCAATTACATTAAAAAAAAAAAAACGATTTTAAAAAATAAAATTTATAAAAAAAAGTTTGCACCGGGAATTGAACTCGAGTCTAACATGTGGCGAGGAAAAATAGGCGGTGCGTTTATATCTTCGACTGCTTATTTTTTGACCATTTTGTTACTTTTGAAATGATAAGCGGATACATAAAATTTATTAAACATTTTTTTACGATTACATTAAAAAAAAACACATTTAAAAAAAAAAAAAAATTGGCGCCGAGAATTGATGCCGAGTCACGTGGGGAGGATAAATACATTAAACTAATTAAATTTTTACTATTTTCGTATTTTTTGAAATAATAAGCGAATACGTAAAATTTATTACATAATTTTTTTTAATTAAATAAAAAAAACGAATTTAAAAAAAAAATTAATAAAAAAAGGTTTGCACTGGGAATTGAAATCGAGTCTAACAGTGGCGAGGAAAAATAGGCGGTGCGTTTATTCCTTCGACTGCTTATTTTTTTACCATTTTGTTACTTTTGAAATGATAAGCGGATACATAAAATTTATTAAAAATTTTTTACGATTACATTAAAAAAAACACATTTAAAAAAAAAAAAAAAATTGGCGCCGAGAATTGATGCCGAGTCACATGGGGAGGATAAATACGCAGTGCGTTTATTTCTGCGCCTGCGTTGTGAACCAAGGTTTTGTGCATGCGCGCGACGCGAATTAATTTTAATAAAGTTCTGAAAGTAATTCATGAAGTTTTTCATTACACACATATGCACATAAATGAACGTATACTTTATATGTAAATAAATGATGGTATATGAAATATACATAAGTACATAATATGTATGTACATGTCAATAAGAGGTATTTGCATTCAGAAAAAAAAACGGTTTAATATAAATCAACACTTATTTTATATTGTATGTAAATTTATAGTTTATGTATTCGACAGCATTTACATACATATGTGGGTATGTACATTTGTATATGAAAAACAATAATGCACAAGCGCAAGAACATCATCTTCCTTTCATACATATGTACATATGCATGTATGCCCAAATAACCTTGACTTATGTATGTACACAAGGCACAGCACATCACATTCTTACAAGACAAATACACATACGCACTAGCGAGTTTCTTCCTAACAAGTGCAAAAACAATTCTGCTCTATGTATGTATTATGTCCGTGTACTTTTGTCTTTCACCAGTCGATATTCCTAATATTGTACTTACAAAAACACAATACTTTGATAGACGCAAAAGCAACAGCAAGCGCAACGCGATGACCGCTTTGCCACCACACATTCTAAAATGTTCTAGAACACAACAAAAACACATACCTCACATGCGCATGTCGCCCAAAGCTAAAATCTAAGCCTGGCGACTACAAAAATAAAATACATTCGTAGACGCAGTCGCAGCGGCCATGATTCTATCAGCGACTGCGCTGAACAATTTAGAAGAAAAACAAAAAGTTCATTCATAAGTTAGAGCTCATATTTCAATTTCATTCATAAAACGAGCCGCCCATATGCCAATTTTCGCGACCGTTCGAAAATAGTCAATATTGGAATATTTCGCGTGGAATTATTTGCCAATATTTGATAAATCTTAAATTTTTGTCATGTCGAGTGGCCGCGGCTCCGTATGTATGTATGCACCCTTATATGTATGTAAATATGTCTTCTAACTGTGCGACAGTCGAGAGTTAATGCGACTTCCAGCGAATCACACATTGCTGTCCGCAAAGCCGCAAGTATGTACCTTATGATCAGAAAGTACCGGGAATGTTTAAATTAAACAAAATAGAGTTAAATTTAAGGCAAATTTATATTATCTTCTTCAAAATATGACCCGTCTGAAGCAACACACATGTGCCAACGTTTAACCCAGTCCTCCAAACACCCCCGGCAGGCCGATTTGTATTCTCTTTGATCAGTGCGATGGCGCGTTATCATCATGCAAAATCTGAGAATTGTTTGCTCACATTTCCGGCGGTTTGCAACACACAGCATCTCTCTAAGGTTTCAAAACGGATAAATAATATTCTCTATTGACTGTCTGGCCCGATGGAAGGTACTCATGGTGGACTATGCCTTGGCAATCGAAGGAAGCAGTCAACATCACCTTCCCGGTTCTTTTTGCTCATAGGGTATACATATCCCATGTGTCAAGTGTGCGCAGAAGCTTGTGTTCTGGGTTTGTTAGAATGGTGGTAGTTTGTACATATATTTAAACACATATGTGAGTATGCGCGTTAGGCTTCCTGGATGGGTATTAGAATATTTTCTCATCAATATGTGTATGTAAGTAGTTCAGATTTGACTGAAGAAATTAAATATAGGAATGCATATTCATATGATTGACTTTATGGCTGTTTTACATATAAATCAATTCAAATGAATAATGTTATATAGAAAATAAATTTCTAAATAACTGGTATTAGAAAAACCTGAATACACTATTTTAAATCAATTTCAATTAAACCAAATATAAAAAATGAAATAAAAATATCGAATAAAAAACTGTGCACAGGATTTGAACCTGAGTCAAACATGAGACTACGTACTGCATATACGACACGTCTTTCACGATTGCGCTAATCTACAATTATTAATGATATTTTCTAAATCACTCATTTATTCGATTCGCAGTTTTATATGTACATATTCTGCGTTAGTTGAAAGTTTGTATGCGTAATTATATGCATATGCATCTGTGTATGCGCGTTTGGCTTTCTGGACGGATATTAGAATGATATTTTCTCATCAATATAATTTGGATTTGATGAAATAGATTATAGACATATGTACATATTTTCTGTTTTGATTGATTTATATAAAAATCAGGTCATATCCAGTATGAACTATTTTATACCGAAAAGAAATTTCCATTTATAAAATACAAAAAACAGTATTTTAAAGAAATTTTAATTAAAATAAACTCAAAAATTTTACCAAACTTTCCTGGTTTGAATTGTAAAAAAAAAAAATGTGCAAGAAAAAAAATATGACTTCAGGATTTGAACCTGAATTATATACGTGCCAAAAAACAAAACGAATAATTCCGCCGACTTTAGCTTCTGCACCACAAACTAACTACCGCGCGGCCTTCTTAATCGCAATTTTATTCGCTTCGATTTCCTTAGTAGTGTGCCGAAAAATCTTATGAACGTCCTCAATAGTATGGTAAACGCAGAAAATATCTGAATTCTTGGCCTAGCGTGGTAAGTAAATATAGAAACCCTCCACTCGCGTCACTCGCGTGGTAAATATCTGCAATTCCGACCTCTTCAGGAAAGTTGAATTTGAAATGACCTTATTATGAATCTATAAATTAGAACTCGAAAAAAGCTCATTTAACATTTGTTCCTTCTCATTGCATTAACATTCTCTGGTAGTAGAGGAAGAGGAAGCAATTATTTTCTCTGAAAAGATCAGATGCAGAAGCAATTGGTTCCACTTGATGAGTTGGGTTCGATTGAAGTTAGTTATTATGAGTAAGAAACGACTGCTGCATTTTATAGGAACTGAGCAACATCGCTGAGGCAGAGAATGTTAATGCAATGAGAAGGAACAAATGTTAAATGAGCTTTTTTCGAGTTCTAATTTATAGATTCATAATAAGGTCATTTCAAATTCAACTTTCCTGAAGAGGTCGGAATTGCAGATATTTACCACGCGAGTGACGCGAGTGGAGGGTTTCTATATTTACTTACCACGCTAGGCCAAGAATTCAGATATTTTCTGCGTTTACCATACTATTGAGGACGTTCATAAGATTTTTCGGCACACTACTAAGGAAATCGAAGCGAATAAAATTGCGATTAAGAAGGCCGCGCGGTAGTTAGTTTGTGGTGCAGAAGCTAAAGTCGGCGGAATTATTCGTTTTGTTTTTTGGCACGTATATAATTCAGGTTCAAATCCTGAAGTCATATTTTTTTTCTTGCACATTTTTTTTTTTTACAATTCAAACCAGGAAAGTTTGGTAAAATTTTTGAGTTTATTTTAATTAAAATTTCTTTAAAATACTGTTTTTTGTATTTTATAAATGGAAATTTCTTTTCGGTATAAAATAGTTCATACTGGATATGACCTGATTTTTATATAAATCAATCAAAACAGAAAATATGTACATATGTCTATAATCTATTTCATCAAATCCAAATTATATTGATGAGAAAATATCATTCTAATATCCGTCCAGAAAGCCAAACGCGCATACACAGATGCATATGCATATAATTACGCATACAAACTTTCAACTAACGCAGAATATGTACATATAAAACTGCGAATCGAATAAATGAGTGATTTAGAAAATATCATTAATAATTGTAGATTAGCGCAATCGTGAAAGACGTGTCGTATATGCAGTACGTAGTCTCATGTTTGACTCAGGTTCAAATCCTGTGCACAGTTTTTTGTTCGATATTTTTATTTCATTTTTTATATTTGATTTAATTAGAATTGATTTAAAATAGTGTATTCAGGTTTTTCTAATACCTGTTATTTAGAAATTTATTTTCTATATAACATTATTCATACTTCTTTTGAATTAATTTATATGTAAAACATCCATAAAGGCAATCATATGAATATGCATTCCTATATTGAATTTCTTCAGTCAAATCTGAACTACTTACATACACATATTGATGAGAAAATATTCTAATATCCATCCAGGAAGCCTAACGCGCATACTCACATATGTGTTTAAATATATGCACAAACCACCACCATTCTAACAAAACCCAGAACACAAGCTTCTGCGCACACTTGACACATGGGATATGTATACCCTATGAGCAAAAAGAACCGGGAAGGTGATGTTGACTGCTTCCTTCGATTGCCAAGGCATAGTCCACCATGAGTACCTTCCATCGGGCCAGACAGTCAATAGAGAATATTATTTATCCGTTTTGAAACCTTAGAGAGATGCTGTGTGTTGCAAACCGCCGGAAATGTGAGCAAACAATTCTCAGATTTTGCATGATGATAACGCGCCATCGCACTGATCAAAGAGAATACAAATCGGCCTGCCGGGGGTGTTTGGAGGACTGGGTTAAACGTTGGCACATGTGTGTTGCTTCAGACGGGTCATATTTTGAAGAAGATAATATAAATTTGCCTTAAATTTAACTCTGTTTTGTTTAATTTAAACATTCCCGGTACTTTCTGATCATAAGGTACATACTTGCGGCTTTGCGGACAGCAATGTGTGATTCGCTGGAAGTCGCATTAACTCGCGACTGTCGCACAGTTAGAAGACATATTTACATACATATAAGGGTGCATACATACATACGGAGCCGCGGCCACTCGACATGACAAAAATTTAAGATTTATCAAATATTGGCAAATAATTCCACGCGAAATATTCCAATATTGACTATTTTCGAATGGTCGCGAAAATTGGCATATGGGCGGCTCGTTTTATGAATGAAATTGAAATATGAGCTCTAACTTATGAATGAACTTTTTGTTTTTCTTCTAAATTGTTCAGCGCAGTCGCTGATAGAATTATGGCCGCTGCGACTGCGTCTACGAATGTATTTTATTTTTGTAGTCGCCAGGCTTAGATTTTAGCTTTGGGCGACATGCGCATGTGAGGTATGTGTTTTTGTTGTGTTCTAGAACATTTTAGAATGTGCGGTGGCAAAGCGGCCATGGCGTTGCGCTTGCTGTTGCTTTTGCGTCTATCAAAGTACATATCGCAGAGAACGTTAAATATAGAGAATTCTCACGAGCTACGAATAGTGTGAATTGTCAAAAATGAAGTGAAACCGCGAACACTATTTCACCTCGCTTAACTCGACAGCGGGGAAGTTCTTAACAGGGCTGATTACAGTGAATTATGTACAAGTACATTGGCTCTGCTCAGTTTTTGGTTTCTGTATGAAATCAAATTGACGAATGCCGACGGCATTTTGCAAGGCATTTGCTTGTGCATTTTTATGTTCCCTTGGTAAACGAAAATTTATTCAATTTGTATTTTCAAACAAAGGTGATGAAGAAAAATGATTGAAATTATTATATGCGCCAACATTTCAAATCAAAGTAACTTTATATTTTGATTTAATTTACCTCTCACATTTTGGTATGTGCGTTTTAGTAAATTTAAAACTAAACAAATTTGATGAAAATTTTTACTAATTTAATTCATAGCATACAAGTGTTTTGGCATATCGACATATGTACATATTTACATTTGAATATGCATTTTTTGTTCCTTTGGCAAACCAAATCTTTTTCAATTTACATTTTATTACAGGGAATAATAATATACATACATTTGTATGTATGCATTTTCTAGATAGTATAAAACTTTAAAATAAATAAAGGAAACAAAGAAACGTATTTGCATATATGGGACAACTAAATTCAATTGCATCTTTATTAAATATATATATGTTGCACGCATATGTGTGCACTGAAGCAACATGACCTACCTCACGAGCATCGCCTTATATTTCATGTAAATAACCTAATGATCAAATTCCTGCCTCACAAAAGCTAAAACAAATTTCTTTTGAATACTCATGTACATATTTGTATGTGCGTATGTACACTTGGTGCCCATATCCCTTCAAACAAATCAAAAAATTCTGTATACAAAACGCTGCATTACCAGGCACACAGAAAGATGGCATATGCAAATATAAATATTGAATTCAAGCAAAACAATGCTTATTAATATACACATATGCATGTACATACAAGCGCACACACAGGGCATTCGCTTTATTCCTCAAAATGCGTATGTCGTTCAAAGCTAAAATTCTATGCCTAGCGACTACAAGAACAAAATGCAGTCATAGACGCAGGCGTAGCGGCCATCATTCTAGTTGCCATAGCGCTGAGCAGTCGCGGCGGCGCCGAACAGTTTCAACTATTGTAGTGTGCAACAAAAACTCATCTTCAAAAAATTCATTGATAAATTCGAGCTCATAGTTCTAAGAGCAAGAATTTTCATTCATAAAACGAGCCGCCCATATGCCAATTTTCTCGACAATTCGAAAATAGTCAATATTGGAATATTTCGCGTAGAATTATTTGCCAATATTTGATAAATCTTCAATTTTTGTCTTGACTTCTCTATTCATTAACGTTCTCTGTATCGTGTTTTTGTAAGTACAATATTAGGAATATCGACTGGTGAAAGACAAAAGTACACGGAAGCAAGAAGGGAGAGCTGTGCTCGCGCATATACATATGCATGAATGTATGAACGTGCATGGATGTAGTAACATATGAATACAATTATTTTGTAGGAAGTTTAGAAGGCAAGTAGGTATATATGTATGTATATATGCTAGGACATAATACATACATAGAGCAGAATTGTTTTTGCACTTGTTAGGAAGAAACTCGCTAGTGCGTATGTGTATTTGTCTTGTAAGAATGTGATGTGCTGTGACTTGTGTACATACATAAGTCAAGGTTATTTGGGCATACATGCATATGTACATATGTATGAAAGGAAGATGATGTTCTTGCGCTTGTGCATTATTGTTTTTCATATACAAATATACATACCTACATATGTATGTAAATGCTGTCGAATACATAAACTATAAATTGACATACAATATAAAATAAGTGTTGATTTATCTTAAACCGTTTTTTTTTTCTTAATGCAAATACCTCCTATTGACATGTACATACATATTATGTATGTATATTGTCATATACCATCATTTATGTACATATAGAGTATATGTTCATTTATGCATGTATGTAATGAAAAACTTCATGAATTACTTTCAGAACTTTATTAAAATTAATTCGCGTCGCGCGCATGCACAAAACCTTGGTTCACAACGCAGGCGCAGAAATAAACGCACTGCGTATTTATCCTCCCCATGTGACTCGGCATCAATTCTCGGCGCCAATTTTTTTATTTTTTTTTAAATGTGTTTTTTTTTAATGTAATCGTAAAAAATTTTTAATAAATTTTATGTATCCGCTTATCATTTCAAAAGTAACAAAATGGTAAAAAAACAAGCGGTCGAAGAAATAAATGCACCGCCTATTTTTCCTCGCCACATGTTAGGCTCGATTTCAATTCCCAGTGCAAACCTTTTTTTATTAACTTTTTTTTTTAAATTCGTTTTTTTATGTAATTAAAAAAAATTATGTAATAAATTTTACGTATTCGCTTATTATTTCAAAAAATACGAAAATAGTAAAAATTTAATTAGTTTAATGTATTTATCCTCCCCACGTGACTCGGCATCAATTCTCGGTGCAAATTTTTTTTTTCGTTTTTAAATTTTTTTTTTAATGTAATCGTAAAAAAATTTTTAATAAATTTTATGTATCCGCTTATCATTTCAAAAGTAACAAAATGGTCAAAAAATAAGCAGTCGAAGAAATAAACGCACCGCCTATTTTTCCTCGCCACATGTTAGACTCGAGTTCAATTCCCGGTGCAAACTTTTTTTTATAAATTTTATTTTTTAAAATCGTTTTTTTTTTAATGTAATTGAAAAAAAAAAATTATGTAATAAATTTTACGTATTCGCTTATTATTTCAAAAATACGAAAATAGTACAAATTTAATTGGTTTAATGTCGAGGTGAGAAATGTGTTGTGTGTTGAGGTGAAAGATGTGTGGTGTTTCTAATTTTTGTGTGGGCAAAAGTCAGTGAGGTGTCTATAAACTCGGTGTGCTAAATGACCTTATTACAAATCTTTCAGATCTCAATTGTACTAAAAAAAGCTTACAGTAACATTTGCACCTTCTCATTGCATTAACATTCTCTGGTTTTAGTACGCATGCCGCGTGCGCTTTTAGTTTACAATTTCAAATGAATTTGTGAGGTGCAGATATTGCATACTTGCAGGCGAAAAAAAATATAAGGCATAACTCGGCTAAAAATAAATTTATTTGCGAAGCTGATCATTTTTAATAACTAAGCTATCAGCTTTTGGTGTTCGTGTACACAAAAAAGCTTGCAAAATGGAGAAAATTGAAAGCGCAAAGTGACATTTTATTTTGAGGAAAATTAAATTTTCTCCGAAGTTATTTTATTTTAAAACGTGAAATGGTAAAATTTTGGGCGAGCTATTGAGTCTGTTTTCCTTTGAATATTTTAGGATATCGGTTTTGAGCTACTTATAAAAATTAGATTAGAGCTTTCAATTAAAAAAAAAATGTATGAGTAGCCAAGTACACATAACAGAATGAAACTTTCAAGGCAGGCAAAGAGAGAGGGAGAGACCCGTGAGAGAATGAGAGAGAGAGAGAGAGAAAGAATATATATCTAAATAAATCCACAACATTTGCAGAGAATACAAATAGACAAAATTTACAAAAATAAAATAATGGTTTAAGATAAATCAACACTTATTTTATGTTGTATTTGAATTTATAGTGTATGTATTCGACGGCAAATTACATATGTATGTATGTACATTTGTATATTAAAAACAATAATGCACAAGCGCAAGAACATCATCTTCCTTTCATATGTACATATGCATGTATGCCCAAATAACCTTGACTTATTTATTCACATGTCACAGCACATCACATTCCTACAAGAAACCAGATACACATACGCACTAGTGAACGAGTTTCTTCCTAACAAGTGCAAAAACAATTCTGTTCTAAAGCCTATGTAGGTGTGTATGTATATATACCTAGTCCTGGAATGCATACATACACACATACCTACTTACCTTCTAAACTTCCTTGCACGTTCAAACATACATGCATATATGCGCGTGCACAGCGCTCCCTTCTTGCTTTCGTGTACTTTTGTCTTCCACCAGTCGATATTCCGAATATTGCACTTACAAAAACAAAATACCTTGATTGACGCAAAAGCAGCAGCAAGCGCAACGCGAAGGCCGATTTGGTACCACGCATTCCAAAATGTTCCAGAACACAACAAAAACGCAAAGCATTCACTTCATGCCCCAAAATGCGTATGTCGTTCAAGCCCAAAATCTAAGGCTAGTGACTACAAAAACAAAATACATTCGTAAACGCAGTCGCAGCGGCCATGATTATTTTCGTCGCGACGGCGCTGAACAATTTAGAATATTACGAGGGGAGCGTGTCATTATTCTGTATTACAAAATTCTGGGTGACAAAATTCTGTAAATTGCAAAAAAATTCTGCTTTTTAAAATTCTGCTTTTTTAAAATTCTGCTTTTTTAAATTCTGCTTTCTGAAATTCTGCTTTTTCAAAATTCTGCATTTTTAATGAGAAAAATTCTGCTTTATTCAAGTTTTGTGATTTTCGTCATACAAGAAGTAACAAAATAAACATTTATTCCATAAATATACATACATATGTATATGTTTAAGCGATAACAATATTTTAGTTTAGCCAATTACAATATTTTTTGGAATTCTTTTTAAATATGTGGTGTGACTTAATTCATTTCTTTTCTTAATAATTCTTCGCAGCTGTTCGTTTTTTTAGAAGAGTTCTACGCAAAAATACTGTAGATTGCGTAGCCGGAGTTGGACTGATGAGGGTTATTTTTTTGAAGCGCGGCCGAAGGCCGCCCACGCGAAAAGAAGTTCTACGCAAAAATACTGTGGATTCTATCGAAACTGAAGAAAAAATTATTATTATTAATATTATTATTTTTTTTTTTTATTTAATATCTCGAATAATAATAAAAAATAATAATAATAATAAATTAAATAATTACATTACCTCTTTAACATTGTTAACATTATATTTTAATACAGAATTTTGTAATACAGAATTTTGAAAGCAGAATTTTAAAAAAGCAGAATTTTAAAAAAGCAGAATTTTAAAAAAAGCAGAATTTTAAAAAGCAGACTTTTAAAAAGCAGAATTTTGTTTTTAGAATTTTGTACATACAGAATTTCGACACCAACCCTATTACGAGTATATGGTAAAACAAAAAAGGGAGACGTGAATAGCTTAAGGGGGTAGTATGGTATTTTTTTTTTTTCATTTTTTTTTTTTTAATTATTCTATAACATCTTAAGATTATTGTGTGAAAGTTTGAAGTGCATTGGAGTAAAATTGACAAAGACACAAAGGATTAAGTATCTACCTCTCCAACCGGATTTCACGCAGCCGAAATCTTTAAACGCGTTTTTCTCACACTTGCCTTTTTTACGGTCGGTGTTCACTGTAGATTCATATCTACTGCACCGATTCTTTTCAAATTTGGTTTTTTTGTTTCTTTACTTTATTCACGAGGTAATGACGTCGAGTTTTTTTTTTTTTTAATTTTGTCATATTTTAAAACAACAAAGTTTTCAAGTTTTTTTTATGAAAAATCGGTGTTTTGACTTCAAAGCGCTTTAAAAAATTAAAAAAAAAAAAAAAAAAAAAAAAAAAATTCGACGTTGTTACCTGCGAAACTTTATTAGCTCATGAAATCAATTTGGTTTTTTGATTTTAGTTGATCCAGTAATGAGTTCTGAGGGATACCGCAATAAAACTTTTTTATGAGACGTCCGCAAAGATTCGCTGCCACCAACTCATTTCTTCATAAAAATCAATGAAAATTTCACACAATATTCTTTAAATATGACTTTATAATTAAGTAATTTTAAAATTTTGAATAAATCAACTGTGTCGACAAAAAAAATTTCGAAAAATATGCTTGTTTTACACCGAATTAACCATACTACCCCCTTAAAGTGTATCTAAGATATATATGTATAAGGTATAGCTCTCTCTCTTTCCTTTTCCTCTACGTTATATCTTGTTTCTCTCTCGCGGAACGAAAATGCCCAAAACGTTGCATGGACTTGACATTTTTTACTCTCCATTCTCGCTCCTCCATCGACGCCTAAGAAGTTTCACTTCAAAAATAAACTGTTTTCTAGTGTGATGACGTCGAATCAGATCTTAAGCAAATGAACGTACACAACTGGAGAGATGTAGCCATGGATAAAATAAAGTGGAGAAAAATTGTTGATGAAGCTATGGTCCACCACGGACTGTGATGCTAAGAAGAAGAAGAAGAAGAAGTGTTTGCTTCAAACTGGTTTTTCAGGGTTTTTGGGGAACCTTTTATTGGAAGTAAATAGCTCAAATATTTATACAAAAATAAGATTTATTGTATTCTTTGTCAATTGAAACCTTAGCAAGAAAAATGTGAGATGTTATAAATTTTGAAAACTAACTCTATTTGGAAGTGTTAGTGTTTTTTGTAGTTAATGTATTACATCTATTAAGGGAACCCTAAATTCTGTTAGTATTGATACTTTCAGAAAGCATTTTGAAGCACATATAACGCATTCTAGTGACATATCTAAAAGCCTATCGGCCTTTAGCAGGACACATATCAAAAAAGTTAATTGCAATAAGCAACGAAGTGACAGACTAATAGTCAATTTTCTCTAATTGAGTGACAGTATGCAACCTGAATCGGCTCAAGTTCACATTCAACATTCGGTGATTTAAATATTTAAATTTTAATTCCACGCAGTTGCACTCGAAATGTCGTCAGCTCAAGTGTTCCAGTTTTTGTTTCTGATTATAATATTAATTTCGTCCAGTAGTGCTTCATGTTCGCGTGATTCACATTTAGATAATCTAAAATTTAGCCTCGTACGCACCTGCCAACGCTCTGAAATGTCTGCAATCGCTTATAAAAACACGGCCACTCTAGAGGATTGTGTGCGCGCAACAATAGCGGTGCGAGGTTTGGCTTTGAATTTTGGCACAAGAGCGAGAAGCAAGCAGAATTTGAAGGGTAGTGAAGTGTTTGAAATACTACTCACCGAGCAACAGCTGCAACAAAGTAAGCAATAGAATAAGAAGTGAAATTCATCCTTAAATTATTAAATATCAAATTCTCATTGCCTTAATTTTTGAAGTTACACGCCCGAATGATGGTCGCTTCGACGAAAACCACCAGAGCGTGTGGCAGCAACCGCAAGCGTATTTTAATTGTCACATGCTCGCGTGTCCAGAGAACAATACATTGCGCAGTTTGGTGAATGACAGACGTTACGACTATTATAGTTTGTACGGCGCGTTAGTTGGTGAGTGGTTGGTTGGCTAGCAAGCTAACCGCTTAAATATTAAAATATGTTTTTTTTTTCACTTAAGCGTCTCACAACTATTCCTGTATACCTCAAGTGGGCCTATTTCAACTGCAGGCATTACCAACGAATTTTCTTAATGCTACAAAATTTTGCCGGAATATTACAGGCGTTGCTGGTATAGCCACATTGGCACATGTTGCCTCGGCAGCTCGCACTGATGCCTTCGCGGAGCTCTTGAGCACCTACAATCAACTTGCTCGACAAATGCGTGGACGACAATACACTTTGGCTTATGTGGGTCTGCATTTCAATCGCTCCTATACCACCCAGTCTATTGAGTATATTAATATGGACGATGAGCCACTGCGTTGTTTTCAATTTGTAGCCTGGGCGCCGGGACATCCGCGTACTAGGTGGGCGTGAGCGAAATACTTTTAAACTGCATTAACTGTTTAGCTTAAAATTTTTAGCGCGAATTTTGCAAATATAAGTTGCATTGCTGTAACCAAGGAGCGCACGTGGATGACGGTGGACTGCGAGCGAGAGCTTCCTTTTATTTGTGAGATATACACATCGCGGAGTGACTTAAATGAAACTGCAATCACTGCAGGGGCATGTGCATCCAACACCTATACATATAGTACACTATTTAACACTTTTTAACAATTTTATGGGGAGCACAAAATATGTTGAAATAAATAACATTTCCTGTCGGAAGTAAAGTAATTTATTAACTCATCGAACTATTGTCCGCTAGATGACGCTAAAGTTAAAATGTCAAAAATTCTCCATTGATTCGTATTTAGGCGTGCAACAGCTGTTCGTCACTGCGGCATTGCCAACTGTTTCTTTTCTATTTGCATTGCGGCCGCGTGTAATTGCTACGCATCGCAATCGCGTGTAATTGCTACGCATCGCAATCGCGTTTAATTTATATTTTTGGCGTGAAAACAGTGAAATTTTCACACCAAAATGAGCTTGTATAATTTTAAAAAGATTATGGTGGTTCCGCCAGCAAAGGTACGTTGAAATAAGTATAAAATGTCGGTAGAAGTAGAGGCCGAAATCGTCACTTCACGGAGTACCAGTGGGACACCTGAGACATAACCTCACTCCGCATTGTTTTTTTTGTTATGTTTACAAACCATTGTGAAATTATATATTTACTAATATTAACTATTTGCTTACTACTAAAATGGCAGGACTTCATCGATATTATGCTTTCGAAGACACAACGGAAAACACCAACAGTTGTACACAAGGGCTATAAGATTTCACGTATTCGTGCTTTCTACACACGTAAAGTCAAATTCACGCAACAGAATTTCCACGACCGTCTGTCTCAGATAATACAGGACTTTCCGAAGCTGGATGATGTCCATCCCTTTTATGCTGATCTGATGAATGTGCTGTACGACAAGGATCATTACAAATTGGCTTTGGGTCAGCTAAATACTGCTAGACATCTGATTGACAAGTATGTATGCGTGCAATAAAACACTAATTAATTTTTAAATTTTTACACCAATTTTGAATTATAGCGTCGCAAAAGATTATGTGCGTTTGTTGAAATATGGTGATTCGCTCTACCGTTGCAAACAACTTAAGAAGGCAGCGCTTGGCCGTATGGCCACTATCTTGAAAAAGCAAGCTAGCAATTTAACATATTTGGAACAAGTGCGACAACATTTATCACGTTTACCCACCATTGATCCTTATTCGCGTACGATTCTCATCTGCGGCTTTCCCAATGTGGGTAAGTCTTCGTTCATCAACAAAATCACACGTGCGGACGTAGAAGTGCAGCCATACGCGTTTACCACAAAATCGCTGTATGTGGGACACACAGATTATAAATATTTGCGTTGGCAGGTGAGTTTCAATGCTCAAGTTTCTAAAGAAAAAATTAAAAAAAAAAATACTGTTAAGTGCTGAAAGCATGTAGTGTTATTTCATCGCCACTGCACCGAGTAAAAAATTAATATGACAGCTTTATATAATTTTAGTCTTAAAAATACATACAATTGATAATTATTTTGTTATGCATTTAAGAATGTTATTTTATTTTGCAGGTTATCGATACTCCAGGCATACTGGACCATCCTTTGGAGGAACGAAATGTCATAGAAATGCAAGCCATCACTGCCTTAGCCCACTTGCGTGCTTGTGTGCTTTATTTTATGGATATCTCTGAACAGTGTGGTCATTCCCTAGAAGAGCAAGTCAAGTTGTTCGAAAGCATCAAACCTCTGTTCACAAATAAGCCATTGATTTTAGCCATCAATAAAATCGATATTCTTGGCCTAGAAGACTTGTCTGAAGAACGCCGTGCGATCATCACCCAATTACAAGAGGATAAAAGTGTGCCGGTGATGTTCACCTCCACTGTGAGCGAGGAGGGAGTAATGGAAGTAAAAATGGAGGCCTGCGAGCGTCTGCTCTCATTCCGGGTAGATCAAAAGATGCGCACAAAGAAAGTGGACAACATTCTAAATCGTCTTCATGTGGCCATGCCCACACCTCGTGATGAAAAGGAACGTGCACCTTGCATACCCGAACAAGTGCTGGCACGTCTCGAGAAGAATGCTGAAAAAGCAGAACGTAAACGTAAACTCGAGAAAGAAATCGAAGACGAAATGGGCGATGACTATATTTTGGATCTGCAGAAGAACTATGCCGAAATACCTGAAGAAGAACGCTACGATGTTATACCCGAAATTTGGGATGGCCATAATATTGCCGATTACATTGACCCCGATATTTTCTCGAAATTGGAAGAACTTGAACGTGAAGAGGGTATGCGTGAAGAAGGCGGTATTTACAATCAACCTGATATGACAATGGATGAAACGCTGAAGGAAATTCGAGAAATGGCCAAACAAATACGCGGCAAACGCTTCCAGTTACGGGACGATCGCCGTTTGGCTTCGAAAAAAAACAAACCAGCGATTCCACGTCACAAGCAGCCCAAGGTGCGTGATCGTTCGGTGGCTAAACTGCGCGAAACCATGGAAAATCTCGGTGTCGATATGTCTGGCACAGAAAACGCCAACTTCACAAAATCTGTTGTGGATCTCCGACGTAGTCTGGTGCCTGTTGGCACAAAGGAGTTGAAGAAACCATTGCTGGATAAAGAATCATCGGCGATAGTAAAGAAGACAGGCCAACCATTGAAACGTGCACCATCGCGTGATACAATGGGCATCAAGAATGTGGCGATGAAGAAGAAGGCGCAACTCATGGCGAAACGAGACATTGCAAAGAAGGTGACACGTCTGGGATTAAAGGGCGAAGCTGATCGTTTCATCGGCACCAAGATGCCCAAGCATTTGTACTCTGGCAAACGCGGTACGGGTAAAACAGACAGACGTTGAGCAGCAAATTGGAAGCAGTATAAGTCGCGTTTGCAGGCTAATGCTAATGCTTGGGTGGGCAAAATGCTGGAGCAATTAGCTTTTATGTTGATTTGTAACAAACAACAAACACTAAACTTTGAAGCGCTCTATGTATTTTATTAATAAATATGTAAATTACATTTCATAACAAAAACAAGAGAAAATTGTATGTAGTCTACGCTGTTTTAAGAACTGCGAATATTTGATAAGAGGCACTTAAAACCTGCAATCGAATTATAAACTCACAATTTTGTAAACGGTTTTACTGATAAGACGCGTGGAAATCGGTTTACCTGTTTTAGTGTAATCAGAGTGACGTCTGCTATGCCAGCGACATTCAAACAAATGGGCCGGTAAGTGCGAATCATCATTATCAACACGAGTCGCTTGTATGCCGGTGAGCCATCGGGCCAATTGTGCGCATAAACAACATTAAATAAGTTCAAACTCTGCAAAAAAAAAAAAAACAAAAAATATTGCTTGAATACATATGTATATTTAACTGCGTAGGCCAACCCAACACTTACACTCTCCATAAGTTTGTCGCCGTAGTAGCAAGTGATAACGACTTGCTTCATTTCATAACAAAGCAAAAGTAACACTTTCAAGGCGAAAATGAATGATACATCTCCCAAGAGTTGGTAGGCGCTAAAGCACAGGATGAACGATGAAGAGGTCAAACTGAAGATGATGGATGCGGCAAATATGGCATTCACATCATGGGCGAGCCTAAAGAGTATTGAAAACCTACATAAGCAAAAGCTGGACTTAAATTAGCGTTACTCACATAAAAATTCTTTGATGATACTCAATGATCACTTTTAGTGCTCCTAGGCTGTCGCTTTCAGCCGGTTGTAGTTCAAGTATACGTTGCGCTATTAATTCCAGATGCAACAATAGCTGTGAAACCGAACTAAATAGGCATAAATCGGCGCTTAATATAATCGTGCCTGCACAATAGCTTGCAAAAGACTGAAATGACACATAGAATAAATAAACAAGCAGCGATTCCTCCACCCGTACTGGATACCAGTAAAACGATGGCATCAGGTACGTATATACACCGGTAGACCACAGATCGTAGAATGATTGCACTATAGGATAAACCAAATATATAATTAATATATATTTGAAAAATCTGTAAAGTAGAATCTCCACGCGCGCATAAAAAAGTAAGTGATGCTCCAATTTATATTGACGCTCCAGCTCCACGCTAGGGTGTATAGCTTTCAATTGGCCGTGGCTTTTCAGTAGCAAGTGACGATTGTAGATTAGAAAAAGTATCTTTCCGAAACTAACAGTTGTGTAGTTCATCAGTGCAACAGCGGCGGATTGTTCGGCGAAAGTACGACCCGGCGTTAGCAAATAACCAATCTGATGTGCCAGCATTAGAAAAATAGAAGCCACTGTTATGAAGCGTGAGCACTTGATGCGCAGCGTTTCCGGTGGCTGTAGGCAAATGCCGATAATTTTGAAATATTTAACTGGGCCGGCAGTGAAGCGTTGGAAATTTGAATTTTGCTGTACGCCGTTCATTGCAAAAGAGAGTGGAATTTTTTGCCAGTGAGAATGCATTGGTCAAGGAAAAAGTACTGTCTTGGAAAAATAAAAATGTGCCTTTTATATTCATTTTGAAAATCCAATTAATTTTGAAGGAAGTGGCGAGTTGCTCAAATTTTGTATGGCCTTGTGTCAACAAAGCTGATCAAACCCGACATTAGCTGTTAATGGCTTCCGAACACATTTTCTATCCCACGCGATTTGTTTTTTTTTTTAACTTTAACCACAAAAAAGCCTTGTTGCCATTTTTCTTATACGTAATAAATATATACATATATACAAATGAATATACACCTATGTTGAAATTAATAGTAGTACGACATATTACAAAAGTTTTTTTATTTTTTTTATAAAAGTTTCCAATTTTGCATAAACTTAAAAAATTCGACAAATTTTTCTCAAAATTTTAAGAATTATAATCAAAATTTAATTTTATTTTATTTTTTATTTACAAATTTAAGCCTCTTCAAAATGACACTTTATTTATATTACTCGTTTTGGGTGTTTGGCCGCGCTTTCGGAGGTTCGCCATTGTCTGTCGGGGGGCGACCGCTATCAGAAAAAAAAAAAAACGTTTTCATGCACTTGCGAATGGTAGTCACGCACCAACCCATGAGGCTGCGGCGGCAGCTTTATTACTACAAAATTGCATACAGAGAATTTTTCTAAAAATTCGGACTAAAAAGTTTGAAATTTTGATGAAGACTTTTGGAATTTTTTTTTAATTTTTTACAAAGCTTAAAGCATAAGCTTTTGTACAAAGCTTAAAAGAACGTAATTTTTATAGAAAAAAATTAAATAAAAAATAAATAAAAAGTCAAAACTTTGTAATATGTGACGCTGCCATTATTGTGAATAAAAGTGTACGTATGTACATATGCACATATATGCACGCATACATGTTCGCACGCATGTGAATTTGAAATTGACATCTTTTATTACTTTAGCTTTTCGGCCCAGCTGCTCATGCATTTTGTTGTGTACATTACGTTGCAAGATGTTACCCACCAAATCTAAGGACCTACAAACGCTTTTGAATAATAGAAATATTTTATGAGAAGCTTTTCATGGCATAAATCCACTTTGGAGCTTGCCGAGTTGCGAGAAAAACACTTTTTTTATTTAACTTCATATCCACAGTATGCATTGAACGGGGGGTCAAAAGAGCGGTCGTCACACACAATCACAGCGAAAAATAGAAAATTCCTTAGGGAAAAGTTTGTGGTTTACTTAAATTCTAATTCGTTTAAAGCAACTCGTGCGTCAAGTTTGCAAAATCTATTCCTGTTTGTCGACGAGCTACGCAGAAAAGCTGATTCAAAGCATGAAGAAGATGCCAGGCTATACTCGACAACGATGAAGACTACACGGCTTATTGTGTAATTGCGACTAGTAGTTTTGTACACACTTTCATACTTTAAAAATTTTTAAATATATGTCTTTTATACTGCATGAATAATCGCGGTTCCTTTTTTCTGACACAGACTGTATAACTAAACATTTTGTGAATTCAATTAGAAAAACGATATGTATTAAAAAAACAAAACTACTACAATTAATCGTCCCGATGGTAACGTTCAATAGGAATTTTGCCACACTCTTTCCATCTAAAAAAGAATGGAAGAAGGGATTCTCTCAAGGCGAATTTATTACAGGTGACAGCAAACACATATAAGTAAAACCCTACATGTATTTGTTGTTGCGTTTGGTGCAAGCATCATGTCAAAATCAGCAAGCAAATGTAAACATACGAATGTAAACATACCAATACATACAAACAAAGCATATCATTTTGACGTAAGCCATCACTACGGCGAAAAATTCAGCTGGGTGAATGCTGTCACCTTATTAAATCCACCTTGGATTCTCTCTAAACAACTTCGATACCATAGTCTATACAGATGGCAGTAAAATGGATTGTGGTGTTGGAGCTGGTATATATTCTCATAGACTTGGAATTGAAAAATCTGTGCGTCTCCCTAATACCAGCAGCGTCTTCCAAACGGAAGTACTAGCAAATGGGGAAGCCTGTAGGTTACTAATCGCAGATTTCTCTTTTAAGGACAATATCGCTATTCTTTCGGATAGCCAAGCCGCAATCCAGGCGCTGGACGCGACTATAACAACCTCTAAAGTGGTGGAGCAAAGTAGGAATAGCCTCACCAACTTGAGTGAAAACCATAGAGTAACCTTGATTTGGGTCCCGGGACACCGGAACATAGAAGGTAACGAAAAAGCTGATGAACTGGCAAGAGGGGGATCTGCCATGAATAGCGCTCTTGTAGAACCGGTATTCACACCATTAGGTGCGGTCAAGAATGCAATTTCCCTAAAATATCTTCGAATTGCAGATTGTAGATGGAGAGACCAGACGAAATGCAAAATCAGCAGAACGTTATGGCCCACCTACAACCTCAAGCAATCGTTGACATTAATAAACATGAAACGACGGGACACCTGTAGACTTACGGCAGTCATAACTGGCTTCTGGGCTATCGGAGAACAAGCCGCCAAAATGGGCATCCCTCATAACACATACTGTCATAGTTGTAAACAACCGGGGGAAAAAGAAACAATCTTCCATTTCCTCTGTGAATGCCCTGCCCTATGAAAGGACAGAATGTTAACCCTGGGCAAACCGCTGTTCGAGAGTCTCGAGCAACTGTCTGGCGTAGACGTTAACAACCTAATAAGGTTCCTAAACCGCACAGACTGGATATAGGCCTGCTGTAAATAACTGTTAAACAATTTGGTAACGAGGATGTGGCAACAAAATGGTGCGGAAGCGCTAGTTGGATTCTGGATGAATCACCACTCTAACCAACCAACCAACCAACTACAATTAATAACAAAAATAAGTAAATAAATTCAACATTCTCTTAATTAAATTTATAAGACAATGTAGTAAATACTTCTCAGCGTCTCATTTTCATATCATTTCAAATACATAAGTACATATGATATATTGTATATGCACATAAACATATTTACTTTTTTAGGAAATCAACCAGCGACTTCAAAATATCGACTTTCTTCCTTTTTATCTCGGCTTTCCCTTCTGCTTTTTATTTTTTCGTGTCGTGTTTTCTTCCAGAATTGGGCATCGGACCTCTTTTTCTCATCCATATACTGCTTCAGTGCCGTTTGTTTTTTTTTTTTTTTGTTTTTTTTTGGGATTTGTGGGTGCAGATGAAATGTTTTCTTTTAAATATCCGCGTATAAAATAAAGATGTAATATTTGAGTTAAATTAATATAAAAAATAGTACAAAATAAAATTAAAAGCTACCTGGTGTTAAGACTATGCCATCTTATAAATCACTGATGTTATTCAGATTCTTTGGAATATTTCGTTGAGTTCACTGTTTATTAGTTGAAAAAGAGGAGAAGATTGAAATTTGGGTCTGGCCGCCGTAGCCGCATGGGTTGGTGCGTGGTTACCATTCGGAATTCACAGAGAGGTCGTTGGTTCGAATCTCGGTGAAAGCAAAATTAATAAAAACATTTTTCTAATAGCGGTCGCCTCTCGGCAGGCAATGGCAAACCTCCGAGTGTATTTCTGCCATGAAAAAGCTCCTCATAAAAATATCTGCCGTTCGGAGTCGGCTTGAAACTGTAGGTCCCTCCATTTGTGGAACAACACCAAGATGCACGCCACAAATAGGAGGAGGAGCTCGGTCAAAAACCTAAGTGTACGCGCCAATTATTTTTTTTTTTTTTTTTAAATATATTATAGTGTATTCCTAGTTTTTTACTTTATTCACACTTACGAAATGCTCCCGGGGAATAAATGATGTTAAGCTCGTTACTTTGCTTTTTTTTTAATTTAATACGAGGAGGCTAACTGAAAAATGTGTACTTGTTTTACCTAATTTCAAGGTATTTACATTTTGAATTTATATCCGGTATATGACAACCGCGGCTACGTGTTACATAGTCCATTCGATCAGTCTAATTTTTGACTATTTTTCCCAGAAATTTGGCCGTATGGCGTCAATAGCGGCGTGAATATTGTAATAAATCGATTGTTAAGTGCGCTGTATGCCAAGTTGGGCGAATGTTGGAATCAAATGTCGTCGATGTTTAGCTGATTCATTTTTGGATACGAAAATTCGCTCAGCATGGCTCGATGTCGCGCGCCATTCACCGTAAAGGCATTTAGATATAAATAAGGAGGGATTGTATCACCAGGGCTCTATGAATTTCGTGAACAGATTTATTTTTTACGAAGTAAATGTCCACAGTTTGTCCCAGTTTGCCATTCTTAGCTGCCAAACCTTAGTTATCGATATCAATGGATCGTATGCTGCTAAAAAAAAAGAGGTTGTCTGTAAAGTCGGTTTACTGACGATAGTTTAACGTGACAACGTCATAAGAAAATATTGATGGAATGGTTGCAATTTTCAAAACAAAATTTTAATTTTATTTGTTTGATAGATATTTTGTATGGATATAGAGGAAGAGGTAAATGGAATTGCAATGGAATAGGTCAAGTTAATTACATTTACACAAACGTGAAAAATGACGAAACATTTATCAAATTCATGAAAGATATGTTCAATTTCGATTGTGCTTCAGACGTTAATAAATAAGTCAACAACACTAAGAGGCACCATCATCGATTTGCCTTTTTCAAGACACTTTACACTCGAAACACTCCGTTTCATTTCCTACTTTTTCTATCATCGTCCTATTTTCAACAGAGAAATGGTTCATTACCATGCACACAGGTAGAAGGCATATGCAAATACAAGTATGTGAATTTATATACAAATGCGCATATACATACATATACATACATATATATGCTCACTTAAGTAGGACAGAGTCAGATGTCGAACGTTGCCGAATGCGGGGGCCGATTGTGCTCTTTGTCGTTCGTTCCGCGCTCTCGCTTGCAGTTCAAGCACATTAGCTTACATTTGCTGGCGTACGGAATAGATTCGTATATTTGATATGTCCATATGACTTGTATGCATCTTTACATATAGATTTGTTCTTTTTGAAAATTGCGCGAAATTGTATATGTATATGCATGTTTATATACATATATTATAATAGTATACAACATATCTTATAAGGTATATGGTAAATATTACCATACATTTTTTCCTTCATATATAATAAAAAAATTAATAATAATAACATTAAAACAACAGGTATTATTAACAAACTTGGTTTTATTTTAAATTCTTCAAGTAACTCAAATTAATAATCATCAATAAGAAGGCATATGCAAATACAAATACGTGAATTTATATATGTACATATGCGCATATACATACATATATACGCTCACTTAAGTAGGAGAGAGCAAGATGTCGAACGTTGCCGTTCGTTTGCTTTGTTCGTTCCGCGCTTTCGCTTGCAGTTCATTCAAGGTAACGACAAATGAGCAAGGTAACGACACATTTTTTCGTGCGTGCAGCCGGCTAAATCGAATTATAAGACGTTATCACGTCAAAAACACCCGATACAACTCTGAACTAGACATACGTACATTCAATCTTCATAAAAAGACGGAGAATCTGTCTAACCACGTGTTTAAATCATCTGAAATCAAAAAATGAGACATGTAAAAATTAGCAGTAACTTGTCAGTAACTTAATTACCGACAACTGTCTCTCAAAGAGAAAATATCAAAAAACGCTAAACCAGTAATAATTTGTAAGTTTTACGAACAGCTGATTAAATTGTTGGCAGCAAAAATCACAAAAATTAAAAACATTTTCACTTTAGCTACCTCGTATTAAATTAAAAAAATAAAGCAAATAAAATGCAAAATAACGAGTTTCATTTTGTCCACAATAATTTGTTCTATTTCATCATCGCTGTCAGATGAAAAACACTCCATAAGCAATTGCAAATTTTAATTTTTCTCACTTGCAATTCTTACAAGTAAAAATTTATCTAGTAAAAACTTGCAACTTCCTCTCAAAATGAAATGTCATTTTGCTCTCTCACTTTCCCCTACTTTGCAAGTTTTTAGGGTACGTGAACACCAAAACGTGATAATTTGTAACAATTGTTACAATTTATTTGCTTCATGAACAAACCCAGTGTTCGACAAACACAAGTTGAATTAGGATCTTTAAACAATATTAATGATAGAACTTTTCATATAAATACGGAATCCGTTCAATAATTTTGTACTATCTAAAAAACCTCTTTGCTCTTAGTATTAAGAAGAGGAATGTAGTTTTTTAAATGAAATAAATGATAAAAGGATTATAAATTATTATTAGATAATTATTTTACTGGTTAGACTAAATTTTCAAATCACATCTAAGTAGTCGTCATCTGTCTTGCGAAGAAAATCCGATGGTTTATAGTTCTGAAATACTATGGTTCTGATATGACTTAATCCAGTAGTGGTCCACCGAAGTTACTGACAGTCAGAGAAAAACCCTTTATATTAAAACAAAATCAATAAGATATAAATAAAAAATAGGTAAAATAAAAATAAAAAATAAGTAAAAATTGGCGTTTGCACTTCTGTTGGGTTTGGCCGAGCTCCTCCTCCTATTTGTGGCGTGCGTCTTGATAATGTTCCTCAAATGGAGGGACATACAGTTTCAAGTCGACTCCGAACGGCAGGTATTTTTTTATGAGGAGCTTTTTCATGGCAGAAATACACTCGGAGGTTTGCCATTGACTGTCGATAGGTAACCCCTATTAGAAACAACTTTTTCTTTACTGTGGTGTTTTAAGCACGGAGATTCGAACCTACGTATTCCGAATGATAGTCACGCACCAGTCCATTCGACTACGGCGGCCGCCATATATCAGTACCAAAAACTAACTATAAACTAAAGATTCACTTCTGACCCAAGTATCGGATGGGACAGTGCGTAGAGTACTCTGAAGAAACCTTGCCCAAGGTCACATAGCACGAAAAAAGCCGGTTATATAAAAATAAATAAAGAGACTTGAGGTTTCGTTAACACCTAAAAAAATTTTTTTTGAGTTTTGCAAAATCGTTTATTTAGTGACAAGAGAGTAAGTACATTTTTGGATCGGATGGTCATCGTATGTTGTGGCGGAAGTGAAATAAATACCTTTGAATCAAAAACTTTAAGTCCTCTGTTAAGCACGGCAGCAGTTCTGTTTGGTTTGGGGTTGTATGTCAGCTAAGAGAGTTGGAAAACTAGTTTTTATAGATTACACTATGGATGAACATCTTTATTTACCTATTTTCAAGAGAAAATTACATTTCAGTGCAGAAGGAATGGAAGGAGTTTTTATTTCAACACGATAATGGCCCAGACAGTTTATGATATTAAAATGTGTACACATTTGAACACAAAGCATTTGCAAACAGCTGCTCAAACTCATGTCATGAACCCTATAGAAAATCTTTTGGCCCGGGAACACAAAATTGCATCAAAAAGGGAAGGCTGGTTAGCTCCAGGAATGGAGAAAAGTACCTGCCGAATTTCGCCGAAAGTTGGTAGAATTTATACGAAGATGCTGAGAGGCTGTTTCCAAAAATAATGGTTATCATTCGAAATTGTGCTTATAAAGGGTTTTACAATTGGCGCGATTCGATTTTGGCGCCCTGTGGCAGCCATTTTGTTTTGGTGACATCTGTCAAATCTTTTGTTTATTATTCAGTTGTTTATGCCAAATCATCATGGCAAGTTACACGATTGAACAGCACGTTCAAATGATAAAACTTTATTATCAAAATGAGTGTTCATTAACGCAAACGTTGCGCGCATTGCGCCCATTTCTCGGTAGACGTGGTGGCCCTTCCAATTTCTTATGTTCCATATTGATCCATATGAACCTAGACGACATGTGGTTCCAGCAGGACGGCGCTACGTGCCACACAGCAAACGCCAGTTTATTCCATTTCAACATCTACCCGCCCACTTTATAAGGTGGTACACAGTTAATCATCCAATCGGAAGACTTATAGTTTTGTAAATGGCGTCGTGTGTCAATCGTATTTGACACTTGTGATCTCAACAGCTGCTGTATACGAACAGACATGCAGTGGTGCACGTAAAGGTCAAAATAAAGTTTTCCATCAGTTAAAATCATTTCTTTTATTTAGTAAAAACGGGGTTTAAAAACAATATTGGATGATTAATTTTGCGCCACGTTCGTATTTATACACTGCTACTAGTCATAAGCAAAACGCTTTTGTGAACCTTGAATTCTGATTTTTTTATATAAGTTGTATATTGTTAAGTTAATATGTAAAGTAAAAATAATTTTTAAGATTTTATAAGAAATCATAGGGGATCCTGAAGTCGACAAAATAACATCAATCTGTAAACAATTTATACAAAATTTAAAAGTGCATTTTCCCTCTGAGAATTTAGTGATTATGATCAAAGCACTGGCGGTAGGGGCACATATTAAATAAAATAAAAAAAAAAAATAAATGTCTTATGTTTTGGGACATAAAACACATTTAGGAGGTCTCACTAAGTAAGTAGAATTTTAGATACACATCTTGCGTCTCATTTCCACACAAGCAGTTGCTCGTTGAGAATAAAAACAACTCGCCCTGGCAACCAATATGTTTTATAAATAATTTACTGCACAGACGGAAAGTTATTAATCCCTCGCTAGTAAAAGTTAACGAAATTGAAAATTATGGAATTATGAAAACAAAAAATTAAAATTATGTAAAATATGTCAAAAGCCACAACAATCAAAGAAGCCTTGAAACGTTGGGAAGAACGTGAACAGCAAAGCGCCGTGGAGGCCAAAGTAATCGAATTGCAATTCCAATGGCCGCCAATCGAGAAAATGGACAACACGCTCAGCACACTGGTTAATTGCGAGTAAGTGTAGTATAACATTTATGAAAACAAAAGAGCTTATTCAAGTTATAACCAACTATTTATAAACATACATACATACCTAGACGCCTCAGCCTGTGCACAAATATGGTAGAGAAGATTTTCGGTCTGAATGGCATGAAAAACTTACGTGTGTTGTCCTTGTCACGGAATTATATTAAAAATGTATCGGGTTTGGTGAGTTGTTGTTATTGTAATAAAAATATTCAAATTAAATTAAAAGTAGTCTCTTATTTTTAATTACTTATTATTTGTTTCTCAGGAAGCTGTCGCTGATACACTCATCGAATTATGGCTCAGCTATAATTTGATCGAGAAACTGAAGGGTCTCTCCGCTTTGAAAGCTCTAAAAGTGCTTTATATAAGCAATAATGTGATCAAGGATTGGAGTGAGATTAATCGCCTACAAGAATTGGAAGCACTTGAGGATCTTGTGGTGGTAGGTAATCCCATATCCGAAGGCATAGATGAGGCCACATATCGGGCGGAGTGTATCAAACGTTTGCCAACGATTCGAAAATTGGATGGCGAACCAGTGGTGATGAATGAGGAACCAACATTATAAAGCAGATAAGATTTGTATCTTCAGCAGTTTGTGAAGGCCACTGAAATTTGAATTTTTAATTTCAGCGTGATATGTCACATAGTTTGTTTTCTGTGCTACTGTAAACAAGTCAAGCTCGAGTGTGTTCTTCGAATTTAACGATGGAAATTCAAGTTGTCTTGTTCACGTCTTGTTCGCGATTATTTGAACAAAAATAATGTTAATATCGTTCCGCAAGCACCCTATTCGCCTGATATGGCTCCATATGACTTTTTCCTGTTTCCCAAGCTCAAGTTGCCGCTCCGTGGAAAACATTTTGAGACAATTGAAGTCATAAAAGAGAATTCGAAGAACACACTCGAGCTTGACTTGTTTACAGTAGCACAGAAAACAAACTATGTGACATATCACGCTGAAATTTGCCATGTAAGCTTATAACAGTCCTACCAAAAAACAAAAAATTTATTTTTGCCATATGTCATCCGCGGACCGTTTTATTGATACCGTCTCGTTCATATTTGAGTAGAAGGTACTTATTTACTTTTACATTAAAAATATATCCCTATTAGTACTCCGCTCTGAAATAATGATTAAAAATATTATAAAATTCAAACTCATAAGATATCGACTATTAATTTATCAATTTAGTTAGTTAGCTTTATACATATACATATAGGTATGTATATAATTGGCGCTTGAACTCTTCTTGGGTGTTTGGTTGAGCTCCTCCTTTTATCTGTGGTGTGCATCTTGATGTTATTCCACAAATGAAGGGACCTATATTTTTATACCGACTCCGAAAGGTAGATATTTTATTATGAGGAGTTTTTTCATGGCATAAATGCTCTCGGAGGTTTGCCTACCGAGGGGCGACCGCTATTTAAAAAAACCTTTTCTATTATTTGATGAGCTGCACATTGGGTTCCGACACTTCACTGTCCAGTTTGCAAAAATTATATGTAATATGTTGTTTTATTGGGAGTAATAAACACACAATACGATTTATCTAGAAATAGAAACTTTATTATTAATATCGAACTAAATTCATAACAAGTAATTGCACGCGGTCGACTAACCTAGAAATAGAAAAATCAACAATTAAAGGTTTTTTACTCCTATTACTTTTGTAGATCGACCATCTGCTTTGAATTCACAAACTTGACTCATCGCATAAACAAGTGCAATCTCCTCAATTATCGTGCTCTTCTCTGTATAGTATACTAAGCTTATATTAGTGTAGGTATACATGTGAGCGGCAGCACTCATAACAGTACGCAAAGCTTACATAGGTATATACATACAATTTTTTCTACTAGTAATAGTTTCCTAAAATGATAACGAATACTATGTATAATATCCCGTATAGCATCCAGTAAGAGTTATTTGTGAGACGGCAATGCAGATAGATCTGCCTGGCTGTATGACTAATATACAGATGCGCTTCGAAGTAGTACCTCTTCGTGGTATTCTTTGCCGCAAATTGAAAGCCTGTGATATATATAATCGCCTATTAGGATTGATCTTGTAAAGTTCGGTCCAATGACACCCGCTCCAGTCCTACCTTCCTCAAGCTTCGAGCCATGTGTGTACCAGATTTCCCAGTTAGGGTGAGTCTAAGGATTACCTCAATCTAAGTGCGCCTGATCTAAAATAGAATGAATTTCATTTCGATTGCCATATGCCACGGAGAAAAAGGAAACTATCTTCTACTTCCTCTGTGAATGCTCATCCCTATGATGTTAACACTTACTTCATCCCATTATTGATTTTTGTTGTCATGAAAATGGATAGCATCCAGCGACTATACATGGGGTTTATGTCTGTGTGCAGCATGGCCTGTTACACCGCTTGAAACGACGCTTTATTGAAAGCCCTGAGATGTCAACCAAAGTACGCAGGGCCATATTTTTTCTAATACCTATTTTGTAAGGCTATATATTGCAGTCTCTACTGATTTCCCCTGTTGATAGGCAAACTGTTTCATGCACAGAGGTAGGGTAGGTCTTTCAAATTAATTCTCAAATTTGCTGAGCATTACAAAATGTGTATTTTGTTTATTTAAAGAAAACAATAAATGGAGAAGTTAATACAGTAATTTGTCTGGCTGGTATAACAAATAGTATAAAGAATATGGGCACCTGAAGAAATATGTAGAACTTACTAGAGTGTTTTACGTCTCTAATTTTTTGTACTTTCATAGTTTTAATCTTTACAGATAACTCATTAAATCTTTACTCATAAAACATTTTCTCATGATAATGTCACATTTTTTCCCAACAATATATTACGTACAGAAGGTCTGTGATGCGACTCAATATTAGAGAACCACTACGCTAGAGATGGTGCCCCGGGTTATTAAACTTGAAAATTTTCTATGCAGATATTTAAAACCATTCAATGTGACTTTTCAACACCGAAACGCATTCAAAAACTCAGCTCAAGGTAACGCATTTTTTTCTAAATATTATAAATTGATTATTACTCAGAACCCTTATTTGTGAAATATTTTTATGACTATGTGCTTTACGCGATTCCATTTTCTAAGGCACATATTTCCAACTTCGTCGTGAATGAAAAGCCACTCATTATTATGTAGTTTTGGCGCAAAATGAAAAATGCAAAATGAATGGAAATGTTGCAAACATTAATGAGCACTCAAAATGTCATCCCAGTGAAGTGGGCAAAAATTCAATTGAAATGGAAAGGGGAAAGCAAATGGAAATGGAAATTCTATTGCAGTTTTGAATTGAAGCCTTCAAATTGTGGAAAATGCAAAACTCGACCACAAAAGTTCAAATTGAAAAATAAAAAAAAATATATGTAAATGTGTGCGTGATTGTGGTCATTTTAAAAGTCATTATTTGTTGTTCTTGTTTTTAAATGTGTGTTTTTTTATATTTTTCTTTGCTCTTCAAACATTACTTGCTGCAATTAAACATTGTAAAGGGTGACACACTGGTGGATTTATCTTTAAAAATGCTATTAAATATTTTCCAATGATTTTTACTTTATTAGAAAGACGTTTGTTTTATCATCTTTCCAACAGAGTAGGTAAGTAAGATGTGATTGACAACTCAGTGCGGCTCTATTTTAAGGGACTCATCATCATCATCGTTTTACGGTACAGCTTCTTGTGAGCTTTGGCTTACTGAACAGTACGCCCCCATGTTGTTCTGTCCATTGTTTTCTGTTTCCAGTTTTTCAGTTTTATAGTAGTTGCTCTAGATCTACCCATCTCGATCTTGGCCTCCCTCTAGTTTTGTTGGTGTATGCTTCGTCTTCAGTACTTTTTTCCGGCTTTTGCCCTGTCCATTCTCATAACGCGACCTAGCCATGTTATTCATTGCGCCTTTACATAGCATTATACATTTTCGCCTTTGACTAGTGCCCTCGGTTCACCATGCAATCGTATGTGACATTCGAGCAATTCTAACCACGTCAAATATTTTCCTGAGAAATTTCCTTTCAAACGTTTATTGTTTTTGTCTTGCTTTGTACACTCACTGTCCACGTCTCGGCTCCGTTGCACAAAACAGGTCGAACTACTCTTTTATATCGTGCCAGCTTTCAAGGTATGTTAAGGAGATTTGACTGATTATTAAGTATGTTTCGAGTTCTTTTGGTATCGCTTATTGCGTAGCTTTAAAAAAACTGTTGAGAGATAGTCTGTATAAGAAAGACCTTAGATTTGTTGTCCTATAGCAGTGCTGTCCAGAATGAAAAATGTGAGTGTAACGGGTGATCAATCATGAGGTGCTTTTTTCAATAGTTAAAAAAAAACAAAAATGTAAATTATGTTCAAAACCTTTATTTATCATTTGAAAGGACATTCTTTGACATTTACTTTTTGAATATGACTTCATTCAAATGTTGGCCGCAACTACGCTTAAGGTGGTCCATTCTGAAGGTCCAATTTTCAATCACTCGTTCGAGCATTTCGACTGGTATGTCGTGAATAACACGCGTAATGTTGGCTTTCAGAGCTTCAATCGTAGCTGGTTTATCAGCATAGACCTTGGACTTCACGAATCCCCAAAGAAAAAAGTCCAAAGGTGTGATATCACAAGATCTTGGTGGCCAACTCACAGGTCCTAAACGTGAAATCAGCTGCTCTCCGAAATGACTTCTCAATAAAGTCATTGTTTCACGAGCTGTATGGCAAGTGGCTCCGTCTTGTTGAAACCAAATGTCGTAGAGATCATTAGATTCAATTTCAGGTAGCAAAAAGTCCGATATCAGTCCATTCACAGTTACGTTGCGGCCATCATCATTTTTGAAAAAATATGGACCGATGATTCCACCAGCCCATAAACCACACCAGACCGTTGTTTTCTCTGGGTGTAAAGGTAGCTCTTGAACCTGTTCTGGTTGCTCTTCATCCCAAATACGGCAATTTTGCTTATTGACGTAACCATTGAGCCAGAAATGCGCCTCATCGCTGAACAAAATTTTGCTCGAAAACAGCGGATCTTCTTCAAAGCTGATTTTCATAATACAGTTGAACAATTTGTAGACGTTGTTGCGGTGTGAGTCTTTCCATGATGAAATGCCAAACGCTGTTCAACAAATCCACGATGACAGTTTGCCACAACTCGCGCGCGATCTGTAAAAAAACGCAAATGAAAAAAACTCCTCTTAATTGATCACCCGTTATAAGTGAGAACGAGAGAATGGGAGCAGCCCAGTAGGGAATTTAAACCAAAATAAATAAATATTGGATTGGAGTAGAAAATTTGGAACGTTATGTAACTCCTTATATATATTTGGGTTTGTAATTTATATCTCTAATAAAATATATATTATATCTCTAATAAAATCTTTAATATGAATACTTTCGTGACAGCTTCTTAATAAAAGTACATTCGATAAATTCGAAAATTTTTTAGACAAATGTTTTTAACAAAAACACCATCTATAAAAGGCCGGCCTTGTTTAGCAATATATAAGCTGATCATGATAGATAGCTCAGCTTTCATTTTTGTATTTGATTGCTTAACAACTTCCTCATTTTCTACTTAAGCCAACCACCCTTTGAATTTTTCCAAAAAGTCTAACTTTTTTCTTCATATAATCCCTGACTAGCTTTTTTGTCTAAAATTTGTATATTTTTGTGGGAGGAATCGAAATGCCTTTTGATATTACATCTATAGCCTCCTTTGAACGACTTGTAACATAAAAGGCATTGCAAGTCGCCAAAGGCATTTTCTAGCATAAAAAAGTTCTCACAGGGCATTGTATTGCATACACTAAGCGTCGCGGACAAACTTGGTGTTTATTCGTTGCTGGTTTGCTAACGATTGAACGATGGAGAGTAAGAATACGTGTGATCAATTGATCTATGGGATGGACAGCACTGTCCTATAGTATGATTTTTTGTTCAGTGTTTAGTAGGGCCATCACTATTAACCTGCTTAATCTTCTCAGCAATTTGCCAGAAAAACATTAGCCAATAAGAAAACCAAGGCGAATTCATTAATGTGGTGGCACTAGGCAAACAATAAGAATTTCGACGTTAGAATTGCACGTCAAAGTAGAAAACAAAGAAGCGATTTATTTATTTAAAACAAATTGCCCACCTTCTCATTATTTTATTTATTTATAAAAAAGAGTTTTGAATTTAAATTCTTTACAAAATTAAATTTTCAAATCACAAATTTTAATGCAAATAATACGACTCGTAATTTAATTCTGTGCTGACGAAAGAAAAAAAAGAACAAATTAGCTGGTCTACTGCTACCACCTTTAATGGATTCACGTTAAAGGAAACTATAGCAACGCATGAGTATTTATTTCAAAATTTCAATTTGAACTCAGATTGACTAACAGCTGTTCACATTGCATGCTGCATTTTAAATCGAGCTACAACATTTTTAGGGAATAATCAACTGACCTTTAAATATTATACATACATAACTTGGCCTGTTAGTTTAGGAGAACGAAAAGCGTTTATCATGACAAAGTGGCCTGTAAAGTTAGAGGTTCAGTGAGAAAATGGCACTTAAGGCCGTTTTCCCAACTGCCGTCGACAGATTTTACAGGCAGTCAATCAAATAGTTAACATTTGTCGCTTCGAAAGTGCTACATATCTGCATAGTTTGTATAAATAAAATAGCTGATTGACAGGTTGAAATTATTTCCGTTGCTATATTAAATTCTGATGTAAATTGTTTATGTATAAGAGTATCAAAGCGCTTGAGCAAATATTTCAAGAAAACTAAAGCACCGTACAGCTAAGAGGACTTTTCCAACAATAGTGCATTAACATATTTTTAAGAGTGCATGGGCGAGGAATTCATTAAGGGATTTTGGTTTACAAAATCCATTTTCTTAAGTTATCAGACTGACGCTATAAAACATTTTATTTTGATTTCGCACTTATTATCTCATTACCAAATACATTAAGCACCCGTTCTCTATCCCTACATTGTTCCATTCGAATTTCTATTGTTTGAAACAATGCTGGAGTTCTTCTGCTGTCGGCTTCTAGTTCTTAATGCTCTTTTTACTTTCTTTTTACTTTTAGTGAAGATTTCACAGAAAACAGATCAAAGATGCATGACCCAAGATCCGGCGCATAGGGCTAATTATAACACTAATAAGACACAAATGCTCTACTAGACACAAACGCTCTGCTAGAAACCTTTTCACACAAAGTGGAATTGAGTGGTGCGTTGTCTTGATAAAGAACCAGAGCTTTCTTTCATAATATTTGTCAAATTGTTTCTTATTCTTTCAAAGATTTCAGCGAGAAAACAAAGTTAGTAATGTTAACTAGTTGTTCCAACTTTAGAAATTCAATAAAAGTGGCCAATTTTATCAATATCGAACAAAATAGCACCACTACTTGGAGCTTGCGTGTATTGGCGCTTTATTACAGAATACTGCCAAAAAATATATTAGCACAATTCATCACATGTTATTATCTTTTCCAATAAATTTGATTAATTTTCAAGGGTGCACATAGTTGGTGATCTTCTCGTTGTTAAAACATTAGGTGCCCTGTGGTTAAACTTAACAACTTTCAGTAAAAAAAAAAAATAAAATTACTGTACTGGGAGGTGCTGCCTTCAAAAGGGACACGGCTTCAGGCTAAACAGCTGGCGGTGGCTGGCTTTTGACGTACTAATATGTAACTACTTCTTCTATAACAGCGTTAGCTTCGTTAACTAATAGTCACATATCGTTTTTCGATTCAGCGGGCCGAATGCTTTATTCACAAATAGGACTCAAACTGCGGATTGTGTATCGATAAAAATTTCTTTTTAAAATTCGCGCAGTTTCGGCCACATATCCTCCACTTTGGAAGAAAAATTGCAATACACGTATTTTCAAATGTTATTCCAACGTGCATTTTCGACACACTTGTGAGCTTAAAAATATGATTTAAAAATGATTGAACCAATGATTTCATCAGACTGAACTGATGTTAATAACTAAGGCCGACACTGGTAGAGTGGGATGCGGTACCTGTAGATATTATTATTATTTCCACTGACAGTCAGGCAGCTATAAAGTAGCCATAAAATCGCGCGCATCTCTTAACAACCATCAGCATGACTTCTTTCATGCTGAAAAGTCTCGAACGACTGGTGGAATTGCGTATACGTCAGAAGTTGCTGAAGGCTCACCCTCTGTATCCATTTCAGCATGCCTATCAAAGTCGAAAATCCTGCGAGTCGGCACTGCAAAACCTTGTTGCTAGGGTAGAGCTGGCCTTCGATAGGAGGGACTACGCTATGGGCATTTTTTTAGACATAGAGGGGGCGTTTGATAAAGCCACTTTTGATAGTATGTGTAGCTCTGCTAGTAGGCACGGCTCCGCTGGTGTCATCCGGGGTTAATAGAGGTTGCCCCAAGGCAGTGTGCTGTTTCCATTGCTCTGGTGCATGATAATCGATCTTCTACTCACCACCTTAAGCGATCGGGAGTCTACGCACAACCATATGCGGACGATGTTGCCTGTTTGGTAACAGACCCTCCGCTTATGAATATCTGCAGGAAAGTGCAGAAAACTCTGGATCTGATTGACACCTGGTGCGGTGCGAATGGGCTATCAGCAAATCCCCCCCAAGACTGATATTGTCCTCTTCACCAGAAGGAGGAAGCTTGATGGACTCGTTCTGCCAAAGCTAAAAGGAGTCACAATCCAGCTATCCAAGGAAATTAAATATCTTGGAGTAATACTCGATAGTAAGCTCTTCTGAAAATCACACGTTGAAGCAAAGATATCCAAAGCCCTGGCAGCTTTCTGGCAGTGCAAAGGTGTCTTTGGGAAAACGGGGGTCTTTCACACACAATGGGAACTGGTATGGCCCCTACCCGGTATTGGAAAACAGAGCAGGCATGGACTTCGATCTAACGATTCTCTCCATGCCCCTTGACTCCATGCCATCAAGAGTCTTACTTGAAAAGAGATACAGTGTAGTGCTGCCAGAGGCTCAGTTGTGGTCAAACTCAGAAAATGAGCCCGGTAAACACTGTTTTCACATTTTCACGGATGGCTCCAGGACCGAGCCATCTGGGGTCTACGTGGAATCCAGCAGGACAAAACTGCACTTTGCTCTTGGAATGCATGCATCTGTGTTTCAAGCGGAGGTGTATGCAGTTCAAGAAGCGATGAACTGTGTTGTGGAAAACCGATGGAGAGGCAGATTTCTATGTGTCTGCAGTGACAGCCAAGCTGTGTTTATGCCCTTAAAAAGCCCTCCAACCCCATCAGGGGTAGTCGAGTCCTGTAAATCCAGGCTGAACTATGTCACTAGACATAATAGCCTGATGCTAACATGGGTTCTGGGACACGTGGGTATCGTGGGTAACGAGACCTCTGACTGCTTAGCTAAGATGGGCTCTGCGGCCAACTTCTTTGGCCCAGATCCCGTTTTGCCCCTTCCTTCTGCGGCCATAATAGCTACGGTTAGCAAATGGGTAACTACAACTCCCGAGCGGGCTTGGCAGGATGAGAGAGGCTGCATATGGACTGAACTGATGTTACCTGTGATGTCCGATCGACTGTCGCAATCCCTTAGAAGAAGGGAGTGCAGACGGCTAGTTGGACTGATGACGGGCCACTTTCTGTGGGCGAAGCACATGAAAAGGTTGGGCATCTCAGACAGTGTACTCTGCCCAGCTTGTGAAGAGAAGGATGAGACGGCGGACCATTTCCTGTGCGTCTGCCCCGCCTTCGCTCGAATCAGGTTTGAGGTCTTTGGGACTGATGTGTTGAGAAGCGACCATCTTGGCTCCTTAGTACCACAAGATCTACTCAGATTTCTTCGGAGATCAGGTGGATTTAAAGAAAATTAAAACGGAATCCAAGTGTAGTACAATGGACTTAATTAATGTCTAAGTGCTGCACTTGCTAGTTGTCCCGACAAAACAAAAAAAAAAAAAAATCTCTTAACGAAATAACTTAGTAATTTCGCCCAAATGTAGCATGGGTTCTTGGCCATTGTAAACAGTTGAACTAGCGATACTCGGCACCAAAATTTCTACCGAATATATAGATGGCAATACAAACATAAGACACTTGTTTTTGAGAAAATTGTAAGGATCGCCGGTCAATTGTGACCAGATCCCAATGCTAAACACAGGGTATCTCTGCTTAGCCACAATAATCATAGTAAGACTACACTACTACACACTGATTTCCGTTATAATGGGGCATTGCCTAATAGACAGACACGGCCAAATGATGGGCACAGAGTCATATGATCAGTCTAGATAAAGAAGAGAAATACATGATTTTGCACGTATTGTGCCACTGTTCCGCTCTATCTAAATGAATATTCACTCCTTAAGGTAGACAATTCTTTAATGAGCTGGAAGATCTCAGTGCTGTGAAATGAACAGATTACAATGGTCTTAGAAGAGGTTAGGAAATTTTTCCATGCGGCATCACAGTGTGCCCTACAGTGGACAACTTACCCTTTATAGCCAAGTATGTGTTGGTGAAAAGTTGTCTATTAGCTATTATTAGCCATTTATTTGCGCACCCACGCATTTACCCGCTCAGCCCCATGATTTCTGGAGCGGCGGGTTATTTTCTTGAAATGAACTTGGTAATGCAAATGGTAACTGGATGTGAAAATAGCGAATCAGCGGCAACAAAAACGCTAAGTAAAAACAAAATACTTTAGCAATGACTACGATTGGCCTGCTAATACTTAAGCTGTAGCAAATTGTGAAAGCAGCAGCAGCGCATGTGGGAGTTGATACTCGTATTGAGTATTTTTGCGAGTACTTGCCAGCTTTGCTTTATCAGTTATATGACGAGCTAACCACCCACATTGCCTTTCTGTGTTACCATGGATATTCATGCCTTCTCAGCTACTAATCTGTCATTAAGTATAGAGCATTCTAATGATGCAGAAATTACATGGGATTTACTCGCAGTTTGTATTTATATTTATATTTGTTATAGCAGTATTTGTGCTTGTATTTATGTTGACCCAACCCATTCATTCTAAAACGTCAACCACTTGAGTGAGTAATTACAAGCACTTTGTTGCTGTGATTATATCTTTGTTTGCTTATTAAGTTTGTGTCACAGAGAGAGAGAGAGAGAGCTTTGCTGCTGATAACTTCTATATGTTTGTATGTGCGTGTGTATATACGTAACCAGTTAGCGGTGTTATTGGCAAAGTAATTTACAAGTGAATTTATCAAATACGCAATTATGATGAATGAAATCAACAACAACAGAAATAATTAAACAACTGATTTCCCCTTACAAATGCAGAACATGAAAATATGTGGTACAATTTCCCAGCAGGAAATCTTGGTTCACTTTCTATACTAGCGGGCTAAAAAGAAATAATGCTTTTGAAATCACAATACAGGCAACTATTGGCTAACTGAGATTATTAAGGCGCGATACAGTTGTCTAACCTCAAATGTTTCACAAACTCGTTTGAAGATAGAGCTCTAGACATAGCTTATTTTTTACACGATATTTAAAAGGTGCTATTTTTGGTGCTTTTGTGGAGAGGATAAAAATTAAAATAGAAATTTTTTGCTGCGTTGAGACTACTTCCTCATTGGGTCCTTAAGAATTTTATGAAACAAATTTTACTCGATGACGTCTTTTTCTGTTCGTTCTTCATAGGATATTCCACACTTTCTAAAAAGCTACTGAATTGTCACTATTAAAACAGTACAGCTGAAGAATATTCAAAAACAATATAACTCCGTCCCTGGCAGCAATGCTTTTGAATGTAGGAAGAAGAGGGAGTGCTCTTCTGCCGTTCGGAGAGAGTAACTGTGGGCCCCTCCATATGTAGACAATAACAAGATACACATCATAAATTGAATGAGAAGCTAAGAAAAGTTACTTCAATGGCCTGAATTTACTCTTAAAACTAAAATTTACATAAAAGAATAGAATAAAATGGAGATTTGCACTTCGACCTGAAGATATTGTGTGCCCTTTACTCATCGTAATACCTCATTCAGACTCAGTTCTCTCAGTAAACTTAAGTATGGTTTCGCTTACTGGAATTTATCACAGAGCGAACATACATACATATAAGCAGCAATATTTCGAAAAAAGTTCCTTTTGTTTTCAAAAATTTAAATATAATAACAAATAATCTATAATTTTTATTAAAACCGACTGATTTTGCGTATTTCAAAGTTTTTTAGCAAAATTCCGTACTCCAATCGATTGAATTAGTTTTGATTTGTTTCAGTTTGAAAGTTAGTTTTATGACTTTTTAACACAGTTTGGTTTATAGACATGTCTCTTTTGTAAGTGCATGCAATTTATGTCGAAAAAAGCCTTCCGGGAGAGATTAGTTTAAAAAAAAGTGCAAATCGGTGCATTCTGTGCTCAGTTATTAACTTATATATGTAAATATTTTTAGGCTTTGTTTTGAGACTTTGATGTAAATATTAACTGTACAATATTAAGTTACGCCGAGCGAATGTGTATTTCTTTTTGCCGCACCAGCACAAGATGCTTTCTACTTCTTCTCGCTATCGCATAGCATCCAAGGAGCAAGTGAACTTAAATGAATGAGTACTATGAAAAATCTATATTTGTGCTAATCAAAAGGAAACAAAATTTATTTTTTAATAGCTGGATATATCCTCTTTCGTTTGATATCCATATTAATATCATAAGGTGAGTATAAGTATTCCAAACCATTTTTGAAAAATTATTTCTTTGAAACTTTAAAGTCCTTTAAAAATTGAAATTGATGACGAAATGAGAAACTGTGTATGCAGCATTACTTCAAATATTCTATAGCTGAATGTGCATATGAAATTTTTCTTGGATAACAAAAAAAGTTGATTTTTATTAAAGATTCTTCAAAGCCTGCAGTGATCAGTTAGATATATTTAAACCGTTTCTGAGTTTACCCTCTCAGAAAGGACTTAGCTTGGTGTAGCTCTACAGTTTGGTGTCAACTAAACGTCTCGTGTCTTTAGCTCTTCATTTCTGAGGCCTTTCTTGATGGTATGTGGTCTCAAAGATGGGTTAAGGTTCCATTGGTTTCGAAGCCGCAACCTCTCCAGCCAACACATCCTCTACCTCGTTCCTAGGCATCCCCTTATGCCCCGGAACCGTAATAAGTTTCTTCTCTCTATGAACTCAAAGACTATTGAGAACTTGACAATAAAGAATGATAATGCCTTGAGCACAGCATGATTATCGGTTAGAATGGCAGTCCGGAGATTACAACTTTAAAATTTTTTTTTTTAATGGAAATACTTTATTTGCAATCTATCTTAGAATACAGATATTCAGCAAAAAAAATCTTATTACCTAATGACAGCATAGTATTTACACTGGTGCAAAACTACATAGAAAACTATAGAATTTTTTCTCTTTACAATTCTTATGCATATTTTATGTTATTAGATTTAATTTTTACTCGAAAATTGTATAACTTACTTCATGTATAACTTATATTAGAATTTTAAAATTTATTGGAGCATTTTAACAATTTCATATTTAATATAGCTCTTTTTTTTGTTTTGTTTTTTTATTATTATTATTAAATTGACAAATTTAAAGGAATGGCAAGTCTAAGATTTTAAAATTAAGTAAACCTATTCCACCTGGGCTATTGATGAACATCACATAACATTCAGATACTTAGTTTCTCTTCGCATACAACATTTCAATTAATTTGCGCACAAATTGAATTTGTTGCCATTGGGCAAATGGTAAATATGTGTACTCGTCTATTTTGCAATTAGTTTCAGCCTTTACTTTAGTGGCATTGCACTAGTATTTGAACTGATAGAGGAGAGTGTTGGTTGATTTTCTTGTTGTCTGGTTGCATTTCATATTTACTACTAATTTACTTGCATTATCTGGTGTTGAAGTACCTGCAAAGTAATCACACATTTGTGACGATTTGTTGTAAGGTGTATGGGAAATAGCCAAATATGGACTACGTAATTTTTGGAATAAAAGTTAATAAAAATTTGTTAAAATTCTACAACAAAAGTTAATATGCAAATTATGTACTTTTGTCACTTAAACTCAAATTCGAAGAATGAAAAAAACTTAAAGAATTACCGCTGCATATAATTATCATATCATAGTTTTCAGAACCTTTAACTTTCAGTGGCGGTAAGAATAATTGCAGCTCAACATGATGCAAAGTTCAGACTTTTTACTTATTTTGTATAATCCGATTTATACGGTGGCCTCTAAATATCTACAGGGTGGGCCATATAGCGTTTGCTTTTTGAACCGCCTATTTTTTGAGAATGGTAACACAAATGACATGTCAAATGTGTTCATAATTTACTTAAAGGTTTGACATTTACGAAATGGGACGCTATACGCTTGAACAAAATTGGGAAATATTGAAAACCTATTTCCAAAGTGGTGAGTCTTCTTCTTCTTCCGCAGTTGCAGTAAATGGCGAGCATTATCGTGACATGCTCAACGAGTTTTTGTTTCCAAAAATTGAAGAGGATGACATGGACGTCATTTGGTTTCAACAGGATGGTGCAACTTGTCACACTGCCAAAGTTACACTCGAACTTTTGGCTACCGTTTTTGAATTCCGATATCAATTGGCCGCCTTGGAGCTGTGATTTAAACCCGTTGGACTATTTTTTGTGGGAAGCCGTTAAGGACAAATGCGAATCATCCAGAGACGATTAATGCTTTAAAACACGAAATCGAAGTTGCCATTCATGAAATTGGAGCCCAAACAATCGAAAATGTGCTTAAAAATTGGGTTCATCGAATGGCCTACTGTAAAGCCAGTCGTGGCAGTCATTTGAACGATATTATTTTTCATTCATAAATGACAATCTTCAATCTTTAAAATAAAAAAAAAAAGTTTGACAAAATATTGATTAGTTTTTTTTTATAGCCGATTCAAAAATCAAATTTTACATGGCCCGCCCTATAGTTTTCGTATTTAATTTAATTTTTTTATCTTTTTATAAAAAATATAGTTCATATTAAACAAAAAGCTAGATAACTTACAATTTTAAACTATGAACAAAATTAAAAAAAAAAAAAAATCAACAAATTTCCATCAAAATTTCAAACTTCATAAAAAATTCTATGAAAGTTTAAAGTGACTCAAAATTCGCATCGATTCATTTCCTTCCATGTAATGAATACTTGAACCTTTATTTTATATGGTTTTTTATAAAGGTTTTTGGTGTTTATTTTAAAAGTACCTAAAAATGCATAAGCGACTTTCGGTGTTTATGTTTTTATACAAAATTCATTACGGAGCAAGTTTTTTTTAATTTCAGCAGTACTTAATGGCACAGGTATAAAAAACTAATAATTGAAAGGATTTTTTACAACAGTATTTCCAAATTTTCAAACTTCAGACAACAAATTAAGCATATCTCCATTTTCCTATGAATATTTTTATGTATTTATCCACGGAAGTTCGGTGTTTTCGATGCCGTTCTCACTTTCTTTGCCAAAATGAAGTGAGGTTTGCGTAGATGATTTGTGAAAACAATTTTACAAGAAAAGCTTTAAAAGCATTTCGTATTGTCCTTGCGATAGTACTTTCAAGTCTATTTAATAGAACATTCAACGGAAAATGTATCAGCTTTAAGGCCTAAACCCATTGTAAATGTGGCTAATAGCGAAATTCAATCTCTGGGGCAAAAAATAGGCAAAAGTTATCTAACCATCAAATGGATAAAACGGCAACACTGGCTGATAACATCTGATCTGTTTTTGTTATATCCCATACTTCTTAATTTTGTGTCATTCGCTTGATGAATTTTCCACACTAATGCGTGCTTTTAGATAGTGAAAAATTTCTGAGTTTTACAGCAAGAAACGGTAGAGTCATTTTTCATTTAGGTTTGAAAATTAATTTTATAGTTTTTTAACACAGTTTGGCTTACAGTATACGCACGCACCACTTACCAGTTCATACAATTTATGTCGAAAAACCTTCCAACAGAGGAAAATATAAATACAAAAAATGTCCATATTTTGGAGCTTAATTTTGTATGATGTAGAGAATAATTTTATAATAAGAAAATATGGACTGAAATGGGATTTAAAGATGATTAAATACAAAGCAACTTCATATTCCGAAAGAATATAAAGAAAATACCTGTAAAGGGCATACACTCATTCACACGCTAAATGCATCCATTTAAATGGACACACAGTTGGATCGTAAAGAAAGGGTATTTCAAAAGACGCGCCTAGATGTTATTTTGTTACAAGTCATGTAAGAATTTAGATTATTTCAAGTATCACTATTTTTATTCAAAATAAGGCTCTTGCAATTAAAAAAAAAAATTACATAATATATTATAAATTTCCATCATGAGCACATCTGCAGGTGAAACCAACCCAAACAGTCGTTTCTTGAATGCGCTACAGCAACAATATTCTCAACAGAGAGTTCAGTGTTTGGACTACTAATCCTTTTCCTATCCTCGACAGAAACAGTATCTTGAAATTTGTCCCCAACCTTGGGATTGTCGACTCATTCGGATGATTATTTCTACCAATAAAATTATGAAATTTGCGATGTATATGATTGACCATTTTCGTAATAAGTTTCAATACTTTTAACGCGTTTGGTTAAAATTATACATCTGCCTACTTGACAAATGCCGAAGATGGCATAAAAAATGGCACCGTCCCTACTGACCTCGAGCTGTCGCTTTTGAAATACCCTTTATTATTCCAGTCGTCCATATTATCCGAATTTACTTTACTTTGAAATTTCTAGACTTTGTCTGACTTCAACTTCTTTTGCTTGGAAATTGTTGAGTTTATTTAATTCATTTAATCGTTACTTGTTTCCAGGAAAGCTAAATTAACCAATAAAGAAATTTAATATAATATTTTGAGCTTTGCATTACAAATTGCTTCTGTACTCGTCGTTGTATAATGAGAATATATCATTTAATTAAATATTTGTTGATTTATTTGTGCGAAAAGAAGCGAGAATGAAAATCAGTTTAATTAATTACATACACACATATACTAAAACACAAAATAAATAGCTTCCAAAATGAATAAATTATTTACTCAGTAAATATCTCATATGAAATTGACAGAAGTCGAAGTCAAAGTGTATTTATGCGACAGCAGTGGCAGAGCATAAGAAGAAGAGCAAGATTTCCCCCGTTGAAAAGCAGCATCCAAATCAAACAAGGCACTAAAATGGGCATAAGTAAAGCTGGTCATTAATTTGATACTTGCGAATAGATGTAGTAATACATACAGAATAGTACTATAATACTCGTAGTCATTTTGCTCATTACTAAAGGAGAATATAACATTTCAATTTAAAGTAAATATTATTTGATGGTTAGTTTGTAGTTTGAAGGCTGTTGTTGCAATATTACCTGATTCTAAGCTTAAGAGCTCAGTGTAAACATAAAAATATGCGTTAATATGTATTTTTCTGGCTTCAAGACACTTAAAATAGAAACTGTTTTCTGTTATTATATAAGCAAATATGTAAAACGCCTTTGTTCCAATCCTTGAGTGTTCTTGGAGAGGGTAATCACATTGGTTACGGTTTTCATGAATCTGCTATTGAAAAACCTAATCTGTAGAACGAGTCTACAAGTAAAATAACTTATCTTTATATAACGGGTGATTTTTTAGCTTTTATCTTTCTAAACAGTTGGTTTAAATAGCTGACGCACGTTTCGTGTTTTGTTTCACTGTCAAACATCTTCAGTGTGGTCTATAATTTAACCATGAATCGTCTTACAAACGAACAACGCTTGTAAATCATTGTATTTTATTATAAAAATGCGTGTTCTGTTAAGAAAGTTTATTGCGCGCTTCTTCCATTTTATGGTCAGTTTAATCGACCCACTGAAGTAGCTATTCGAGCTATTGTGACTAAATTCAGAACCAAATTTACATTATTGGACATCAAACCACCAACACCAACACGCTTACGTAGAGTGCGAACTGAAGAAAATATCGCAGCTGTATCGGCCAGTCATCAATGACCATCAATTATCGATTCGTCGCCGTTCGCAGTAATTGGGCCTACTCAACAACGTGGAAAATTTTGCGAAAGGATTTAGGTGTGAAGCTTTTCAAAATACAACTGGTGCAAGAATTGAAGCCGAACGACGTACCGCAACGCAGAATTTTTGGTGAATGGGTTCTTGGAAAGTTGGCCGAAGATCCACTTTTTTATCGAAAAATTGTGTTCAGCGACGAAGCTCATTTTTGGATCAATGGGTACGTAAATAAGTAGAATTGTTGATTTTGGAATGAAGATCAGCCAGAAGAATTGCAACAATCTCAACAATCGAACAAGTGCATAGGATCACAAATGTGATAGAAGAAGTAATCGAAAAGAAAAAAATGTGATCTTTCATATTTCTCGATGTTGCTCAGGCCTTCGACAAAGTATGGCATGACGGACTACTCCATAAAATTAAAATCTTGCTTCCAAGGGAGTTTTCGGACCTATTTACTTCGTATCTAAACAACAGATATTTCAGGATCAAGTATGATAGCTCTTATTCAAGCCTAAAGCGAATTAAAGCCGGGGTTCCACAAGGCAGTATCCTTGGTCCTATACTTTACGTGCTTTTCACATCGGACCTACCGGTCTCTGAGACTAGCACTATAGCTACCTTTGCTGACGATACGTGCATTTTAGCAATTGGAGACGATGAGACACAGTCCACTCGCAAACTTCAGGAAGATGTTAACAAAATCACCGAATGGACTACAAAGTGGCGTATAAAACTTAATGAAGCCAAGTCACTTCATGTGGATTTTACAAACAAAAAAATTCAATATCATCCTGTATATATTTCTGGCACGAAAATTCCTTACTCCAATACGGTGAAGTACTTAGGAATGACGCTTGATGTGAAACTATGCTGGAAAGAGCACGTTAAAATAAAACACGTGGAATTAAACCTCAAAATGCAAAAATTAAACAGGCTTACTGGAAGAAGGTCTCCTCTTTCCATACAAAACAAACTTTTAATTTAGAAACAAGTATTTAAACCTGTGTGGACTTATGGTACACAGCTAAGGGGCTGTGCCAAACAAACTCATATCGAAAAAATACAAAGATTTAAAAACAAGTTTGTAAAGAACGCTGTAAACGCACCATGGTATGTGAGGAACACTGATTTACATCGTGACCTAAAGATGTCATTAGTATCAGAAGTTGTTAAACATTACGCTGTAGCTCATGCCGAAAAGCTGGAAAAACATACTAACCTGGAGACTCGGCGACTTGCCTATTTAGATGACCAATGCCGGAGACTTAAACGAAAAAAACCAAATGATCTTGCCCCAGAAATTTTGATGACTGACAAATACAGGGTAGGCCATTTAAAGCGGGCCCATTTGTTTCTAAAAAAAAACATTGAAAAAAACATTTTTTTTTGTGTTGATATGAAAAATCATTTATTTTGATTCAAGGAGATTTGTTCCAGCTAGTTTTTGAAAATGATATCCTTCAAATGTTTGCCTCTGGCCTTGATGGCCAAATGTGTCCTTTTTTCGGCGTTTTCCATCGTTTTGGCCAATATTTCGGCCGGTATGGCGGCGATTTCGCGTCGGATATTGTTTTTAAGTTGAGTTAGAGTCCTTGGCTTGTTGATGTATACCTTGGATTTCAGATAACCCCACAAATAAAAGTCCGGTGGCGTCAAATCTGGTGATCTCGGTGGCCACGGAAAATCACCATTTTTCGAAATCAACCTTCCAGGGAACAATGGCTTCAAAAAATCGATTGTAGCGCGTGAAGTGTGGCATGTAGCCCCGTCCTGTTGGAACCAGTAGCCTTCCATGTCATTTTCTTCGATGATTGGCATAACAAAATCGCGTATCATGGCACGATAACGCTCTCCATTGATGGTGACAGAGGCTCCATTTTCATTTTCGAAAAAGAACGGTCCGATGACCATTCCCGCATAAACACCGCACCACACAGTCACTTTTTGATCGAAGAGAGGCTGTTCTTCAACTAATTGAGGATTTTCGGCAGCGTAGAAGCGACAATTTTGCTTGTTTACGCCTCCATTCAACTGAAAATGAGCCTCGTCTGACATGATGATTTTTTGCCAAAAGTCGGGTTCATTTCGAACGGTTTCGACGGCCCATTTGGCATAATCAAGCCGTTTCGGGTAATCAGCCGGGTTTAATTTTTGTGCCATTTGAATTTTGTACGGAAACATTTTCAAATCGATGCGAATTATGCGCCTGAGTGTTGTCCTGGCGATGCCTAATTCCTGAGAACGACGATAACTCGATGTTCGCGGAGCCTCCTCAACACTGGCTCGTACAGCCTCGATATTTTCAGCAGAACGTCGTGTACGTTGTCTGGATGCGTGGCTGGTATTGCTGAGACTACCGTGGTTAATAAATTTTGCGTATAAACGCTGTAAAGTGCTTTTGGATGGCGCACTTTTAACTTTATTTTTTTTTTTAAACGCACGTTGAGTTTTCACAATTGAGAAGTTATTTTGGATGTAAAGCTGAATTATTTCAGCGCGTTCTTTTGGAGTGTACTGCTCCATGGTAAAAATTGTCTTGGACTGACGCTTCCAACGCGCTATGTCATTAGTCGATCTGACGTTCCTGTCAAAAGTTATAGGGTTGTCAGATGGGCCCGCTTTAAATGGCCTACCCTGTATATGTAAATTTCTGTCAGCTGTCTTCCAGTTATATACGTATTTCCTGTAAATACTGTCGAATTTAATAAAATAATATTACTTGATAGTTGTGAACTAGGTGTAAAAGAATGAAATGTATTTAAATATTTATAACGTTTCAATAAAAAAAAAAAAACAATATACCTATGATCATAAAGTACCGGGAATGTTGAAATAAAACAAAATAGAATTAAATTTCAGGCAAATTTATTTTATCTTCTTCAAAATATGACCCGTCGGAAGCAACACACATGCTCCAACGTTTAACCCAGTCCTCCATGCACCCCTGGCAGGCCGACGAAGGGACGGCCTTCAGCTCCTTCGTCGCATTCTCTTTGATGCCCTCTATCGACTGAAATCTCCTTCCGCGAAGTGCTAACTTCAGCTTGGGAAATAAAAAGAAGTCACACGGGGCCGTACCAGGTGAATACGGTGCTTGCACGGTGGTATTTACTTGGTATTTGGTCAATTTGGGCTCGGTGCGATGGCGATGCAAAATCCAAGAATTGTTTGCTCACATTTCCGGCCGGCCAGGCAGACACTAATGATCCGATGGCGCTAAAAAGTGACAGATGTGTGTCTTACAGTCCTACCAACATAAGGTAAAAATATGGACCGGTTCCCACGTGCGCGGTTCGTTTAATTTAAACATTCCCGGTACTTTTTGATCATAGGGTATTTTAAACTTGATACCATTGTTTCGAAATGCACTTTAGTACATAATTTAAAAATTATAGTACTAAAGGGTGATCAGATTGGAGGTACTCTCTCTAGTAGGGTTTTTTTTGACATATTATGCATGACTACTGTCAAATTAAATGCGTAATTTTTTTCAGTATTCATAGATATTTCATCATCGAAATACTTATATTTATAAATCGTACAATTGTATTACAAAAAGCGACGCTCTCTGAAAGGAGTTCATCGCGCGCTCAGAGCAACTTATGGTGTTCAGCGATGAGGCCCGTTTTTGGCTTAATTGCCGTATTTTGGCTGAAGAGCAACCCGAATCCATTCAAGAACAGCCATTACATTAATTCAAAACAACCGATCGATGCGGCCTATAGGTTGGAGGAGTCGGAGGCTGGCGACAATGTAACAGTGAATGGCGAACGCTATCGCGCCATGATTTGGAAATCCCATTGCAGCCGTTTTCTTACGCATGGCGTGACGTGGATTATCGTGCAAAAAGTGAAGAATTCAATATTTTCATTAGCTCTCGATGTCTTGATGGGATATCCACGGCCGTGAGTCGTTTGCCATCGAACTTGTTCCGCGGTACCATGAACGAGTCTCACCCTTGGTATCAGGCAAACGTCGAATATTGTAACGTGAAAAAAGTCTACGACAGGCAGTTGTAGGCCAATGAGTGGCCTTGAAATATGCTTCGATTGCGAACACGAGTGGTTTACCGGCCCTCTGCGACATTGTGACTAAATAATCCGGATGAACAACGAAGATATCGCAGTCAACTCCTCTCATATGCCCAGCGGTCCGGTCGAAACTTTAAATATAAAAAATACTTCTGTCCCGACACCCTGTATATACATACATAAATGAACTCCGAAAGTGGCATTTTTTTAAATTTAAGTAGTTTAACGCTTTAAGGAATTTTGTGCAAAATTAAATAAATAAAGCTATAAACTTTTAAACCTTTGCATTTTAATGGCAATTCTTATATCGAAATAGTGAATGTGAACAACAAAAAAAAAAAACATTCGCTTACACTGTTAAGCTCACTGAAACGTATAACTTTTGTTGGTGTATTTTATCTTTCCCACAGTGAAAAATCAATTATCCGCTTAACAGCAAATAAAATTGAAATTTCATAAGCCGTAATAAAAGCAAAAGCGAGAAATTCCAAAAGGGGATAACTGTAAGAGTAGCAATGCAATATGCAAATTTTATATGAAAAGTTTAGACAAACTTTTTAAACATTACGGAATGTTCCAATCAGATCAGCCGCAAATGCCACATGAGGCTAGAAAAGTATGTGGAATATTTCCGGCAAAGTTCTAGGCTTGTTTTTTTAAAACCCTTGGAGTAAAAAACGAAAAAAAAAACAAAAAAACAAATAAAAAAAGTAAGCCAATTTCAGGTGACTTTAGTTTTTTATAACGGCAAAGCATTTTGTTTGCAATGTAATGTGTGTTTACTTATACATACATATGCAATCACATGCATACAATTTCACGCCCAAATCCCAACCTCAATATGAGTTGAATAGCGCCGGTGCACTTGAACACATATTGAATGAATGAAGCCAGCACACTCGATGAAAAGTGTAAAAATTCATAATTTTAATTTAAAAAGTTTGACATGAACTTTTCATATCATTCCCTGACATACACACACATACGCTTCATATTTACATGTAGTATGCATATATCTTATATACAGACCTGTGCTACCAATTACATACCCACCCCATTCGCCACTAGTCGCTTTGATTATACCTACGCAACTGCAACATACAAACATGCATACCTACATACCCAGGCCTGCACAGTTTTTCTTTAGCTTCCCACCCGGCGGGTCTTCAAAAAATTCTTTTGTAGAGCCACTAGTTCAAACGCTTCCTTCCGCATTCTAATGTATACATACATACATACGCACACTCTCACATACAGGCATACATATATATAAAAGCGCCTGAGCAAATCCCCAATCCGGATGTTTTGGTTCGGTTAACTCGATTATCACGTGACTTTAGCCGCAGTAAAACAAAGCAAATGCCAGTTTCGGCCGACTTGCTGCCTGACCGTTGGCGTAAATTTGCCAACCAAATTGTCTTGTCTGTCTTGTTGCATGAACTTTTTGCTGGCACCCGTACCCGTATTCCTGACGTAGTTGGGCCTGTTTGCTAAAGGTTTTAGTGTAGAATAAGATTTCTTCCGGCGTCGATGGAGAAGTAGATGGCAGTCGGCACCTTTGGTTATGCGCGTTAATTTCAAATTGAATTTTCAAATAACTTTCAGTCTGTTAAGCGCTGTAGTAACTGCATAATGGCGGCAAATTAGGCAAATTTCACCTCAACAACGTGTGGGGCAAAATAATAAAGCTAATTTAAATTGAAATAAATTGCAGTCAGAGGGTATGAATGAGCAGTCGGTATGAATGAAAATGAGGAAAAAGTTTTTCATTGCAATTTAAGAAAGGAAAATGCCTGCAAAGGGTTGAAAAATTTTATTAATATACATTATTTTCTATGCCAACCAAGTTGGTCTTTCATTCAATTATCATATTCGTAGAATGCTCTGATTAGTGAAATTTTTGTGTTGCAGATTTTCATTTGTTCAAGGGAGACGAGGAACTATAAAAACAGTCTTTTTCTAATTTAGCCAGAGGTGACAAAAATTTTGGAGACAATTAGTGTAGGTAATTGGCTGTAATATTTAAATGCTAAATAATTTGAATATAAATCTAGTGAATTAATTTAGTTAATGAGGAAGGTTATCATTAAACAAGTAATAATCTAAAGTCAAGGCATTACAACAAATATCCAAATTAATCTTCATAATCGTTTAAAAATAATAAATGGAATCATAATTCTCATAATTTAATGCAGGATGTTTCATCTTGCGTAAAGAACTTAATTGGTCTATAAATGAATGACGCATCATATCGACGCATCGGCTCTGGATGGTTACTGTAACATGTACTACTGTGGGCAAAAAGTAAGGTGAATTTGGTTGTAAAATGAAAAATCTTTATTTATTCTTGTAAATCAATTTCACCCCCTTCAAAATAATCCCCTCTCTATGAAATACACTTTTGCCAACGATTTTTCCAATCCCCGAAACATGCCAAATAGTCCATTTCCGGTATAGCCATCAGCACCTTCTTCGATTCAGCTTTTATCTCCTCAATCGACTCGAAACGCGTTCCCCGGAGTAGTCTCTTGAGTTTTGGGAATAGCCAGAAGTCACACGGAGCCAAATCAGGCGAATACGGTGGTTGCGGAACGATATGCGTGGAATTTTTGGCGAAATGGTCACGAAGAACGAGGTGCAGTGTGAGACGGTGCATAATCGTGATGCAAAAACCAAGAGTTGTTGGCCCATAATTCTGGTATTTTTAGACGAATTGCTTCACGAAAACGACTCATAACGCTCAGGTAATATTCCTTATTAACAGTTTGGCCAGGTGGAAGGAATTCATAGTGCACCACACCACGAAAATCGAAAAAAACTGTCATCATGACCTTTATTTTTGAACGACTTTGACGTGCTCTTTTCGGTCTGGCCTCGCTTTTAGCACGATACGAGCATTCGCTTGATTGGTCGGTTGTTTCAGGGTCGTAAGCATAAATCCAAGTCTCATCTCCCGTAATCATGCATTTGAGCTTGTCCTGATAGTCTGAAAGCATTGTTTCACACACATCAACGCGACGACTTTTTTCCTTTTTTTTTGAGAGTTTTCGGTACCAAACGAGATTTGACTTTTCGTAGGCCCAAATGGTCTTTCAAAATGGTTTTCACAGATCCTTCTGATATTCCGATCATATCAGTAAGGTCTTTAACAGTCAACCGACGATTTTTGAGCACTAACTCCTTCACTTTATTGACGTGTTGGTCATCTGTTGGCGTCGACGGCCGTCCGGAGCGCTCCAAGTCATCAACACGTTCTCGACCCTCTTGAAGTCTTTGTACCACTTATAAACATTTTTCTGTGACATGGTCGAATCACCAAATGCCTTCTGCAACATGCTAAACGTTTCCGTAGCCGAAATTTCATTCCGCAAACAAAATTTGATGGCACCTCTCTGCTCAATCAAATCAGACATTGTGAAAATCGAAAAATGCACTCTTGATAATGACATTCACATGAAAGTTGGCCAGATGTTATTAACAGAGCTGCCAACTCATGAAAAAAATAACTAGAGCGAAATTTTAATCCCGCGAAGTTTGACAAATAAATTCACCTTACTTTTTGCCCACAGTAGTATTCTTAACGACGCTTCACAAAAAATAGACGAAGAAATGCTAGTCTACACACATGTAATTCGTTCCGAACATCGCCCGTTATTTTAATATACATAATATATTATAATAAATATATATAATATGTATTGCCGAACCGAATTCACAAATATGCATATTATTTTCTTGCATGAAAACTTAACATGTTGCACTACACAATCATAAGAAAAAGGAGTACAGAAAACAGTAAGTGTATAAGCAGAGAATGTTGCATTAACATTCTCTGGTATAAGTACATTGACTTTAACATAATTTTAATTAAAAAATGTGAGTTTAACAGAGCTCTAAACGAAAGAACATTACTACATACATATGTACATATTTCGTAGCTAAGCTTAACGGCTGAATTTTGTTGCTATTTGCTTCTCTCTCTCTCTCTCTCTCGGTAAATTCCGTAAGCATACAATTTCTTTACTATTATGTTGTGAATGCGCTTTTTTATTACTTTTTCTCTTATTCAATTAACTAATAAATATTGAACTCGACGAAATATTTAAAGAAAATGTGCCAATTTACGCTCTGCTGTCTTGGACAAATATTACCAAATTAGTTAATGTGGTTCTGTGGGTCAGAAGTGCGTATGTATCTCTATATCATTGGCAGATTCCTATTTAATATATCATTTCAAATAAACTTTATAAATTTTAACTAAAATATATTTACTTACATTCTCCATTTGAATCACCGCTTGCATTTAAATTTAAAACTTTGGCTTCACAAATTTTATTTTTACTTTGCGATTACCTTTTTTTTTCGCTTGCAAATTTTTACAAGTAAAAACTGGCAACTTCCCCTCAAAATGAAATGTTGTTTTGCTCTGTCACTTTCCCCAACTTTGCATGTTTATTGGATACATGAACACCAAAACTTGATTTGCTTCATGAATAGAACTATTCTCTGCAAATATTTACAACTTTCAAGAGCAGCAAAATAGGCTGGAAAGGCAGGAAATGTTGACCTTTCACATAGCTACCGAGTAAAAATCTGTGAAAAATAAGTGAACAAAGTCAAATTTTTCTTTGGATAACATTACTATAAATAAAGTTTTTATTTATCGTTAAATTTAAATTGATAATAAGAAAACGTAAGAGCTTACGAACTCAGAATATTTATATTTAACGATATGTGATATGGCATGGCAAACCATGCCAAATAAACGCTCCAACTATAAAGGATTCGATGCGATACTTACTGGTGGTAGCCGAGGAGGAGGAAGGCCTCCTTTGGTGGGACACATCAAGCGGGGAAGGCTTCACTTGGTATGCTCAATTGGTGCCGCTTAGTAGAAGTGTAAATCGATTGGTGCGTTTGTTAAACTGTAGCGCTCAAGAAGTTGTTGTGCCAATCGAGAAGAAGGAAAAGAAGATTAGGAATGGCTTTCTGGTGCAACGCCGTTCGGTGAGGTAGGCTTCACTAGAACGAATCTCCGATAGAGAAAATTTTAAGCTGTACTTTTTTTATGTTTCCCAATAGACAAGCAACTAGTTTAGGAAAGCTTAAATCTATCTGATTCAAATCCACTTAAAAGAAATATGAACTAAATTTATTCTGAATTGTGTGACTGGTAAATGAATTTTTGGGAATCAGATAAGCTTCGCAAATTGCGCCAAATTTTACTCCATTCACAAAATTTCTCACCACTTACATTGCATTTATTAGAACTCGAAGCCTTGCTGCATTTCATGACATGATTTATGCAGTTCGTTTTCACTTATCCACCTCTTGAATTTCGATGCTCCTGACATTCACAAAAACGCCACTGAATTCTTTCACATTCACCTGGCATTTGGTTGCTTTTACGCGAAATGAAAATATCGCTTGCCTTTGTTTTATCCCTAGAATGTACGTTGTGGCATGGCAGTGGAATGCAAGTGTAGGAAACAAAACGAAGTAGTAAAAGCGAGTCCAAGTATGTACACCGCAACACCAACAACAAAAACACAAACAACATTGAGCACCAGTGAAAACATGCAGCAGACTCATTTGTTACGCAAAAGCCAGTTGCAGAAATTTATTGCTGTGCAACAATAAACTGTGGATAACAAAGACAACAACAAAAACAACAACAAATGCTATAATAAAGAGCGGTATATTCAGTATGGAGCCGTAGATAGTAGAAAGTACCATAACAATAGAGAACCACACGTTTACACCGATTAAGATTTGGATTTTGTCAGTGGATATTTAGCATAGGGCATAAGGTAGTATTGAAAACAAACAAGCAGAACAAATTACAACTACAACAAGCAGCTGTACACTGCTTCCAGCAACGCATCCCAACTGTAATGGCCGAAATGTAAAACATGAAATTCTGGATGCTGGTAAATTCAGTGAGAATAAAATATTTTCCAAGGATTTCCTGGTTATTTTCGGGTGCGCGAGTAATTAAACCGAGCAAGAACAACATGGCAACAATAATTGCATAGCAACAGGCGCAACGGTTGTAAAGCTACAGTCAGCTGTAAAGGCTATGAAAGCGCGTTAAAGCAGGAAAAGCCCTTTTTCCACTTGCTTTTGTAGGTATTTACTATTAGTTGTTTGTTTTTAAAATTCGTAGGAGGCAGTACATACACACATATGTATAACCATATGCTTATGTATGCACATATACGCTAAATGAGGTGCACTTGTGGATGAGTGTATATGTGTTGTTTGTTTGCATACTGCTGTGCCAGGATTAATCAGTGGCTTAAAATTTATTGCGCTGCTTGAGAATATTAATTACAATGGCAGCTCCAGTTACAACAACACAAACATAACAATTATTCAAAAGCAAGAGAAGGAATGCAAAAAAAGGAATTGCGTTGGTTTGGCGGCTGCCGCTACTGCGACCACAATGACCGCTGCCGGCTAAGCTGTGTGCTGCCAAGCAAAAGAACTCAATTGAAGCCATAAACCAAAAATTCGCTTCCTTCTTTGCCTTAGCGTAGGGAACCAACGGAAAACTCGCGCCACGAAAAGAGGATGTGCAGCTTTGAGCGGCTTTCGCGAGGACTCAAAACTATTTTCCCTTTGTGCAGTGAAATTTGTTGGAAATGAGATTGCCACAGGGCGCCAAATTTACCTGATTAATTTATGGAAAAATTGAATACTAGAAAAAAAGGAAAATAAATAAAGGAAGAAAATATACATACATACTTTTATGTTTAACACAGAGGTATATTAAATATACATATTACATAATATGTACAATATTATAATAGTACTAAATTTGTTCTATGGTCAAAAAATGAGTCTCCTTAATTCTTATCAATCATTTTTTTTAATATTTACTTGCTTTGAAAATTCTTATCGAATTGCCAAGAAAAAAAAATATTTATAGATCGATATATTTAATATAATATTCCTTTTTAATTTCTCTTCACAAACGGCCAAAAAATGATACACTCTGCTTTATTAAAAACAAACTTTTTTATGTTGAACTTGAAAACCTTCTAAAATTCTAAAAAATTAATAATTAGAAATAAATAAAAGTATTATAGTATAAAGTATATTTTCCGTAGAAAAAAAAAAATGCATACTCCTTTTCCATCGTAGTTATAAAATCTACTATACATATCTCTAGGAATTGAGTTTTTTGTAAATCAAATTGGTTTTCAAAAAATTTTTCCCACTAAATTAATTTAAATGACTGAAAAGCGTAAAAGGCTTGCACAAAAATGTTCAAAAATCGTATCAACAGAATCAAAATAATGAGATTTTTGAATTATTTTCTGACTTTCTTCGAAGTTAGATTTAAGGAAACTTGAATTTGAATCCATTATTAAAGAAATCCATAATTTTTGTGTAAAATTTTTGCCCAAATGGGGTAAAATTGTTTTATGATCGAATTTTAAATCCTGGGCGGTGCTACGACTACTAACACGCCGGTCAACTTCTATTTCTGTGATTTTATGGATATCTTCGACATTATCAACATTTTCTTTAAACAAAATTGTACGTATTTGGCTGTTACATTATCGGCACCGTAAACACCATTCACAATTTCAGCTTACATTTTCGCACGGAATTTTCTCTTTGAATGGAACAAAGGAAAAACGGCAAAATATTTTGTTTTTTGTGAAATGTCACCTTTGACAACGAGATATCGGCCGCTAAAACCATCTACCGAGAAAATAGTGTATTTTTCTTTTAAATTCTTAAAATATTACAAATTGCATAAAATCGGCGAAAAACTCGCTAATTTTTTTGCTGAGGTATCCTAATACACATACGCCCGTTTTTAGACATTCGGTCGAGATTGTTCTCCAAAAGCCCATTTTATAATTTTAAGAAGCGGTTTCCGAAAGGAAGATGAAATACACTTTTTGATTTGTCACCGCCTGCTGAGGGTCACCCCAATAGAAGAAAAATACATTTCTAATTATTTGATGGTTTTTGTCAGCGGTTGGCTTCGAGCCTACGACTAACAAAATAGTAGTAATGCATTTGGCTATAACTGTTGAGAAAAAAGTTAGAAAAAATTGTGCCGAAAAATATTGAGGGTCACTACTAGTGTGACACTTTTGAAAGTGGATTTTTCTTTGCATTTGCTTGTAGCTTAAATCTCAAATTTTTACACTCACAGAATAATGAAATCAATACGCAAACTTTAAACACATTTTCTTCAAACCATCATTTTTAAAATTTTGCTGCAGTTCTAACTTGGAAACAAATCATCCGACCAACTTGAATTTGGTTTTTAGCTTGCTTACTAATTATATATATTATTTCTTTATAAACTCAACTTCCAGTTATTTCTTTGGCTGCAAAATGTTCAAATGCTATGCGTAAGGCTGCCAAATTTTCCAAAGTAATATAATTTTAAATAAGAAATTGCAAAAGCTCGGAATTTTAAGTCGACCCTTATAATCTGGAATGAGGACGAAAAGCTAAATGTTCATAAGGTGAATGCTATACTTATCCGTAACTTTCTATTTATACGATCATTATAAACACAAATTTGTAATTCTTTTTAATAACATATACAACTTTTTCACTGAATAAATAAACATTAAAAATTCTGAGTGCGCAATTTTTTTCTACTTGGTCAAGTCGGCTTGATGCATGCCTCGATTAAAATATATTTTCGTAATCCCTCACTGTTTTTATTGCATAAAGATATACTGGTAAGCATAACTGGATACTTGGTGATTTTGTCTGAATATTAGTTGGCCCGCTGAAATTGTGATTCCGATCAATCATTTTTGATGTTAAAGAAAATGTCGATAATATCGAATATGTCGATTAAATCACAGAAATAATCGATGTTAGTAGTCGTAACATTGCCCAGGAGCTAAAGATCCACCATAAAACAGTTTTAAAGCATTTGCGTAAAAAAAATAATGGATTTCCGCTCCAAAGTTTGCTTGTTATATTTTTTTAATATTTTCCATGCTTTGACCTAAATCATATACTAAACTATAACGGGATGCAACGGTGCCTCATGAATCACGTGTGGATTGTTTTCTGCCCAGTAACGCATATTTTGCTTGTTGACAAAGCCATTGAGCCAAAAGTGAGCTTCATCACTGAAGATGATTTTTTGGAAAAAATCTGGATCATTTTCGAGTTGATCTTCAGCCCAATTTACGAATCGACGTCGCTTCAAATGGTCAAACGGTTTCAGTTTTTGTGTCAGCTTGATTTTGTACGGATGTAGGCCAAGATCTTTTCGCAAAATTCGCTACAATGACGACACAGAAAGGCCCAATTGTTGAGAACGTCGTGTGAGCGACACATTTGCGTCTTCTTGAACTGAAGCCCTGGCGGCAGCAATAATTTCAACACTTCGTGCACTTCTTGCTCTCACTGACACCGGAACATTATGTAGCGAAAACGTAGATACAAATTTTTTCACTAGACGGTCGATTGCCGAACGGGATGGCTTGTTAAATGGACCGTAAAATGGCCGTAATGCTCTTAAAGTAGCAGCAACAGAACGATTATTTTCATAAAAAATTTGCACGATTTGCAATCGTTGCTCAAGTGTGTAGCGTTCCATGATGAAATGTATACTAATGAAGTTTACAAATGACAAGTGAAAAACAAAAAATATTGCGTCGTTCGCCCTCCCTATCGGAAAAAATTGAAGCGCACCTATTGAAAAACGCCTTATATATAACACTGTATGTAATACAGAAAGTCTAATAATAGTTCTCAATAAAAATCGATCCGCACTAGTTCTCATAAGTGTAAATGTTCGCAACTTTTATGCCGAATGTGTAAACATTAGCTTGAGCTAAAATTTCATATGCATTTTTGATATATTAACCCGCAGTAAAAATAGATCCTTGGTAAAATTGGTTGCCTAAAATTTTCATGGAACATTTTAACCCCCTAATTGTCTTTTTTAGAACTTTCATTATAGTTGTTTAATCAGAATTTAGGGGTTAAAAATCTAATACAGAAAATGCTTTGTCGTTTTATACATGATATTTTCGATAAATTAATTACATTTTCGGCGAAAATTTTAAAACTTTAAACCATTGTAAAAAAATCGACTTCAGATTTCGGCTAACACTTTATTTCTTTCTGGTCATTAAGTTATTACTCTATTTTCATGTTAAACTTTCTAAAGGATCTGTGCCTTCAATAATGTAAATACGTCCCTGTTTTTTAAGGAGCGAAGGCCAGCAACGCCGATTTACGATGGATTAGTGGCAAAAACGCTTTCTCTGAGTGTGCTTTTGCTCGCTGTCTGTTTCTGTTTCGCTGCCAGATCAGCTGCTTCAACATTTTATTTTCTCAACAAAAAACAGAAGAAAAACAAAGATCTTTAAACCATGTTCGTGCATGTTCGTAGTACCACTAGTTGCAAATATATTTAATGCATTCAATTCAACAATTGCCAACAGCTATTTCATACTCCCACTCCATAAGCTCTATTGACATTGTTCAATCCGCCGTGGACAACCTTTTGGAAAAATATTGTCCGTTGCCAGGTGAATGCAGTTGCAGGCAGCTTTGGCTTACACCAACACCAATACCAATGGCCGATGCTAAACGCGAGCAAACAATGCGCGTCCGTCCCCTGAAAATACTCCTCCCAACAGAGCTTGTGTCACTCTTTTCCTTGTGCTGTTGTGTGTTTTGCTCAGCGCTGATTCCGACTAATAGTTTTTTTTTTAGTTTTTCTTGTTATTGTGCTGATTGGGATTTTTCGTTTATTTTACTTTATTTTCCGCAACTACTATACATTTGCATACTTATTGTTGTTGTTTTGATTTTTTGCTGCATGTATGTAGCTGCTTTTGCCTTCGCGCGCTGTTGGCTACTAGTTGTTGATGCCATCGCAGATGCAGATGGACGTCTGCTTATTTCCAGTACATAAATTTTATCAATTCAGTGAACTGCACCGACTAGAGGCTACTGCCCGCGCTTCCCTGGATTTGCGTCTTTTACCACTACGCGGTTACGTTTTGCAAAATACTCTGAATTTTATATTCAGTTGTGTGCTTGTAATGTTGTTGTTGTTTTTTAAGCCATACTTTAAGTGAACTGTCGTTTATTTGCAAGGCGACTGGTTGCGCAATAAAGATTAAGTCCCGTTTGGAGTTTTGCGACCTTTCAGAAAAAGTTTTTATGTAGAAAACAGAAATGGCGAAAAATCCATTGCTGACGCTAATTGAATTCCTTGTAAAAATAAATTTATTATATATATGGGGTGTTCCATGAAAGTAGTACCAGTTGGTCCTTCAATTTTCTTTATACTTTGGAATTTTGTTGTGTTTGTGACTCTTTGGAAGCATGCCAAAGGGTTGTGCAAAATTTTAATTATTTTGCAAGTTATTGTTTATTGAATTTTTATGCTAAATTTTTTTCGATGATTTTTATCTTAAAATATATTAGTGATACAAAAAAAGTTGTTTTTAAAAATTATAAGGAAAAAGTTGAATTTTCATAATATATTTTTTAAAAAATAAAAAAAATAATTTTTAGCTAATTTATTTAAACAATAATTTTTTATTGTTGTTTTTTTACTCGAAGTACACTGTGGAATTTTATAAAAAAATTTTTTTATCAAAGTTTGAACCCTTCTTAAAAGATACTGCAAATTATTGAGATGGGTGTTTTTTTGTTCTCGAGAAATTAATTTTTGAATTTTACACTGCATGACTCGGCCTAGTAGCCGCGCGCGGCAGCTCCCGCAGCATGCTTTATTCTTTACCAATACAGTATAAAGAACACAGTTTTACATCATATTTTTTTTTAATATTATTCCAACTTACTAAATTAAAATTTTTTATTAAATAAATACCGTTTTCCACACCACCCTGGAGGTACAGTAAGTCAAGTGCGTTTTAAAAAAAAATGTAAAAAAAAGGTGGTATCCCCAGTAGGCCTAATCCACCATTCCCTTTCTCTATATTATAAAATAAAATAATACATAACATAAGTTGTATATATTTTTTCAATATAATCAAAAAAATTTTTTGTGTTCTATTTAGAATTTTAGAATTGATAAGAATTATTATGAAATATTAATAGAAATACGGAAGATAAACTATCATTGAAGTTAGAAATTTTTTTACATTTAATTTTTTCATTTTCAACTGGAATAAAAGAATGAAAACCACGTGTGCCACTGATTGTTTTGCATGTTAAAAATCGTTTACTTAAGAACTTTTTTATATCTTCAAGAGCTTCATTGGAACAAAAGTCAAATGTAATTGAATCAAATTTGTTTTTAACTATGTTAAAAAATACTCCAGGAGTTGCTATTGGTACAGTATTAGGCCGAGTCATGCAGTGTAAAATTCAAAAATTAATTTCTCGAGAACAAAAAAAAACCCATCTCTATAATTTGCAGTATCTTTTAAGAAGGGTTGCAACTTTGATAAAAAAAATTTTTTATAAAATTCCACGGTGTACTTCGAGTAAAAAAACAACAATAAAAATTATTGTTTAAACAAATTAGCTAAAAATTATTTTTTTTATTTTTTAAAAAATATGTTATGAAAATTCAACTTTTTCCCTATAATTTTTATAAACAATTTTTTTTGTATCACTAATATATTTCAAGATAAAAATTATCGAAAAAAATTTAGCATAAAAATTCAATAAACAATAACTTGCAAAATAATTAAAATTTTGCACAACCCTTTGGCATGCTTCCAAAGAGTCACAAACACAACAAAATTCCAAAGTATAAAGAAAATTGAAGGACCAACTGGTACTACTTTCATGGAACGCCCCATATATGTACATACATTATTTTGGTGCACAAATGTAAACTTCTTCCAAAAGGCTGACGTGACTCGTATTTTCATGTGAAGTTACGCCAAAGAGACATTAACTGCTTCAGTTTAATAAAATATATATTTTTGTTTAATTTTAAATGCATACACACTTACGTACTTTTTTTGACTATTTATTTTCTTTTCATTTCAATAAGTACTCGGGTTAGAAATGAAGACACCATTTAGACATTTTTTTTTATTATTTTTCAACATAGTCCCCTTTTAGAAAGATACACTTCTCCCAACAATCCGGGCATTTTTTTAACCCCTCCAAAAAATAGCATTTGTCGAACTCATCAAAATGCGTTTCTGTCTCGGCGATGACTTCCTCGTTTGAACTAAATTTTTTCCCGCGAGCCACTTCTTTATGTTAGGGAACAAGAAAAAGTCGAAGGGAACCAGATGAGGTGCGGCAGCAATTCATAGCGCATTCATGCAGTTAAGCAGCGACAATTCCGGATGAATTTCTTGGTGCGCAATCGTGGTGAGCCAGTGCCTTCTTTCTCGCCAAATGCGGCCGTGTCTCCTTCAGTTTTTGTGAAAATGGACCAATAACTCACTGTTGTATTATGCAGTAATTCTTCTTCCTTTTTCTAAAAAATCCATGAGGATGACGCCATTCGCATCCAAAAAAATCATCGCCATGACCTTTTGCCTTCTTTGGGGCAAATTCACCGGTAGAAATCCAATGTTTTGATTATTGCTTGGTTTCTGGTGTGTAATGATGAATCCAGTTTTCATCAACGTTGACAACTCGATGCGAAAATTCCTTCGGATCTCGCTTAAATTACTCTAAATACTTCTTCGAAGTTAACAGTCGCATCCACCATATTATCATGTAAAATATTAATGTCCTTTCCGGCCGACACACCTATGACCTCTGTTACTTCGCGTTCGTCGATCAGCGAGAATCATGTCGTGGTCTTTTTGAATGATATCCTCGGTAATTACGTCTGCCGGGCGCTCCTCAGCAAAAACGGATATTCGCCCACGTTTAAATTCGTTGAACCAATATCTAACTGTGGTCATAGATGGCGAAGTGTCCCCATAGACAACATCCATCTTTGCTTTTATCTCCTCGCATTATTTCCCATCCAAAAACAAACGAATTACGAACGATAATGTCCATCTTAGCGAAAATCACGAAACACGTCTTACTCGAATAGCTCCCAAATCCAAACTAACCTATCAATAAGTTTGAAATTTTATTTTATGCTAACGCCAACTTCCCTCAAGAATGCCCTCTGTCATCAAACACAGGTACTTATTAAACCGCCCTCCTAATTATATAGACATATAATCTAAATTATACAAATTCGACAAATTTTCATTAAAATTTCAAATTGAAAAAAAAAAAATTGAGTGCGCAGTTCTGTAGGACATTCAATTTTTTCTTCATATAACAAATGTTAAGTGAAGAATGCTATATAATTGCATACCCAATAACTTTCCAACAGTTCAGAATAAAAAGTATGAAATTTTGATGAATTTAGATAAGTGTTTAAGAAGTCTACAAAAAATTTGATATTTGGTTGTATGTTTATTAAAGGTAATTTGAAAATAAAACTCAAATTTATCTGATTTATATATAATACTTATGATTTAATGTTCAAAAAAATCTAGCTCTTCAACAAAAACAAAAATCCTGCGATCATGTTTTAATTTTTGTAAGCTTTCATTAAGCTGAAAGAGAAACGCGTTCAAAGTTTTTGTTTTGATTATCAAGAGCTCTGTAGCTCTGTACTCAATTGTCGGATATTTAGGAAAACATTTTATCAATTGACTTGAAACTCTTATGGAAATATTCTGACTACACATTAGGGCGCGTCGATTTAAAAATCGCTCATTGCTCTGTGAAAATCGTATTCTAGGGATCACAATAAGAAACTTTGCTGAAGGAACCATACCTCTAAAACGAATTCTGATGTCCCCCAATTTGGGGTTTTCAAAATTTATTTATTTATTCATTAGTATCTATATATTTGTCCCCTTGAAAGTAATCCCCATGAGATATTATGCACTTGTGCCAACGTTTTTTCCAATCTTCGTAGCGTAGCGTCGCCCTTTCATGGGCCTCTTCAGTTTCGGGAACAAGAAAAAGTCACAGGGGGGCAGATTTGGGGAATACGGTGGATGTGGCTTCATAAGTGTGTTGTTTTTGGCCAAACTTATTAACTTTATTAACCGTTTTACCCTGTGGCAAGAACTCATGATGCACAACGCCACTGCAATCGAAGAAAACGGTAAGCAAAACCCTATACATTCGACCGAACTTAGCGCGCTTTTTTCGGTCTTGGTTCGTGTGGCAGCTTCCATTGAGATGATTGAGTTTTGGTTTCCACGTCATAACCATAAACCCATGATTTTTTTTTACCACCGATAAACGTTGCTTTGGTCGATAACCGTATAACAAAGTCAACATTCGGAATGCATTCGCGCACTTAATTTTGTTTTTCACACAAAATTTGATACAGGTTCTTTGATCCATATTTTTGAATAGGTAAAAATCCACGAGCCGAAGCACGTGCAAGCAAAGCAGCTGTCAACAATTAACTGAACATTCAAAATGGCCGAACTCGTTGGCATGAGTGAGAGACATGAGTACCAACATATCACCACAAAAAAAAAAACGTAACCTTCGAAAATTTAAAATTCGCGGTTCTTTTTGAACACAGCTCCTATGTAGTACATTCTTTCCCTCCGTTTTCCTTACTTATATTTCTTGGCGGATTCAAGTTTGCGAATGCAAAATAAAAAAGTTGAGCTCAGATCGTCAAATTGAATACTCAGGCATTTTCAGTAAGTGATTTGTAATAAGTGAGTCCAAAAACTCGCGAGCAGTACCATTTGTCAATGATCGATGACGATCGATGACTTTCGCGCTTTGTTGAACTCGGCCGAAATCGCAGTTGTTGTACTAATAAAGAAGAGGAAGAATTCAGCCGTAATCACTGGACTTTAATGGATTAACCCCGTTTTAATAAATACCTTTTAATTTTGGAACTTGCATGCCTGATTATTATAATGCAAGCTTCTAGCTTTTATTTGAGTATTGGTTGGGGTCTCTAGCAAGTCAGGCTTTCGAGAGAAGTAGGGGTAAAAATACTATGCAATATACAAAACTAAATTTTTATGAGTTTTTATATTAAATTTTTTTCAAAACCATCACGTGCAGGCCACCAGAGTCGCCAGAATACATCGGAAACCAGTTTCATATCAAGAAACAAGAAAAAACAGATCTGTGTTCTTAAGGGGTTACATTGGTTTCGTTGGTTCAAAAAATCGATTTATTTTATTAATTTCTACAACATCTCAAAAATATTATCCTAAATTTTCAAGTCGATCCGAATAATAGTTTCGGAGATACAGCCTTTGGAAGGTGTGCGCTCCAAGCTACTTTTATTGTTACTCAAAACTTTAAACGCGTTTTTCTCGGAACTGTGTTTTCAAAGCCGGTTGTCAAATGTTCTCGAAAACTACTCAACCGATCTTGATGAAATTTTACACAGGTGTTCGAAATACAATTTACTCGTGCTTGAACGAAGGATATTGTTTTTTTTTTCAATTACAACTATTTAAAAAAAAACATAATGTCAAGCAAATTTGACCGAAATTTAAATTTTTTTGGAAAAATGTCTACCAAAATTCCAATTTTCACTTTCTTTTCTTTCCTTCCTTCAAGCACGAGTTTATGGTCTTAACTAAAACAATTATTTTTGTTTTTTCATTTTTGATGAGCCTGTCAGGAGTTATGCCGACAACGCCGACGGACCTTTTTTTCGGGGGGTCACCGGAAATGACGTCACAATGGAGGAGTTTTAATTTTATTTTTTTTGAAAATTTCAGGAATTATTCTTTAAATATGTATCTATAAGACAGAAAAAGGTTTGAATTAAATAAATAATTGTTTACAAAGAAAAAAAAATATTGAAAGTAGGCCTTTTTTTACCCGACGAAACCCATGTAACCCCTTAAAGTGGCTGACTCGACCCCAATAACCTGTCTGCAAAGCTATCAGCAGTGATAAACTGTTTTTCTATTGAATACAACTTCTATTGACAAGCTTAAGAATTTCATAGGAAATAAAATTTGTATTAGCGCATATATATGTAATCACCGAAAGTGGGGTAAATTTACATTTTTTTAACATTTAAATTTCAACTAAGTTAAAGTGAACTTAAGTAGTGTATCTGCAGATTATAAAACAAAAATTTATAAGTAACGTTATAAGTGAACCGCGTAAATTTTACTACTACTCACTTTTACATCTGATTAAAAAAAGAATACGAGAGTTGCCTATTAATGAAAACGCAGTACAATAATAATTAAAATGGCATTACTGGTTTTCAAAATACTCTGCATGGAATATAATACACAACTGCATTCGCTTGAACTAATTTTCAAAGCACTTTTACCGCTCAGAAGTGGATATCTCCAAAAAGAGCTGTTTAAAGGCTTTAACAGCTTTTTCAAGTATTGCAAAAATGTTGAGCTTACATTCTATTTTTGATTTTCAGGAACATTAGATGCCAAATCAGGGCTGTAAGGCGGGTGACCACTAACACGATCTTTTGACTACTCAAAACCTCTCTTGTGTGAGTCGATACGTCAGAGGTCACATTGACTAGGTGAAGGATGATTCATTTTCGGCGTTTGGTTGTCCTTAAGTCTTCGAAAATTTCATGGCAAACAATTGGTGGCGTACCACTCAGAATTCACTGTTTTAAGTTTCTGTTGTAGTACAGTTGGGACACGGCAAGATTTTCCGAAAAAATGGTGTCCAATTGCTTTGAGGTGATTCTTCCTCGAACACATTTTATTGGATTCAGCTCGTTTTGGAACAGCCATAGTGTGGACTGCTGCTTTGTGTTCGGCTCATATGCATAGATACAAAATGTCATAGGTGTGCTTTGCGCGGCTAAGTTTCTTCAACATTTCTTTACAGTCACCGACTCGAATCTTTTGTGGGGCAGTGGTCATATTATGCGATATCCAAAGAGAAGAATTCTTCTTGACGATCAAATGTTCATGAATTATTGAATGTATGTTGGTCGTGGTAATAACCAAGGATGTCTCTATCGCGCGATAACATACATCATATGACGATCTTGCATTATCAAATGACGCACAGCATAGTTTGTTTTTGGCACAATAACCGTTTTTGGACGGACGATAATCGATAACCGCCCAATAACCGTTTTTGAATCGACGGCCAACGTGCCAAATCATTGTATCAGCGCTTCACAGTGACTAAGTGTGCTGTGGAAGGTCATAAAAAACCAGTACATGAAAATTTTCACGAGTTAATTCCATCTTTTGGGCGACTCACTGATAAAAGAACAATTAGAGCTCGTAAGTTTAAACGTTATACGTAATTTATATTTGTGGTGTGCGAAATGAAGAGACCTACAATTTTATGCCGCCTCCGAACGGCAGATAGTTTTTCATGAGGAGCTTTTTCATGGAAGAAATACAATCGGAGGGTTGCCATTGACTGCCGATGAACGATCGCTAGAAGAAACAACTTCTCTATCACTTGGTGTTTTAAGCCAGGGGTTTCGAACCCATGTACTTCCGAATGGTAGTCACGCACCAATTATTTTTGCTACGTTGGTCGCTATTATAAAACATACTTGCATTATTGTACCTCAGAAAAGAATTTATTGAAAAAAGGCCTACTCTTTGAATGCAGTGTCTTGTGTCTTGATTATTTTCCCCACTATTTTTTATATTTAATTCAATTTTTCTGAAAGATAATATATAAATATTAGGGTACATTAGGTAGGTGCACTACTCGCCATGCATGAAAAAAAACAAAGCGATTTCGCAAAAATGTGAAGATCTCAGGTAAGACAGATTTTAAAATACCTATAAAACAGAGCTTTTTCTTTAACAAAGTTACATTTTAAAGATATTTTTTCCAAAAGATCCCAATGATGATAGGAGATCTTAATCTAAAAGTGTTAAACAATTTAATCTACAGAAGCAATCCAGGTACAGCAATGGTGAGATATCAGTTCGACGAGATAACTGGTTCCCGACAAAAAAGATGGTTTATGCTCAACATGTACAGAACAGGGCACCCCACAAGTAAAGGGTGGGCCATGTAAAATTTTTTTTTTTTTTTGTATGTATACTTTTATTTGCAATCTATCTTGACGACAAAAAGCAAATGTTATAATTTTTGTAATCTTAACCTAGGTACTTAACAGAAATGGTTTAGTCTCCACTGAGACTAACCATTATATGCCATTTTATGTTAGGATATTTTATATTATTTATTTGATAAATCTAGTATATGGGATCGTTTTAGTCGTCGTATACTTTGACTATTATCTAACAGATTTATAGCTAGGATATTACAATGATTTTCGAGTCGATTAATATACTTTTTGCTGTATTTTTTTATCTCTTCTTTAACATAAGGAATATTGAGGTCTTTATGTATCTCCTCATTTTTCACAAACCAAGGAGCACCTGTTATTAGTCTTAGAGTTTTTGACTGGTAACGTTGGACTATTTCCACATTGGAGTGGCTTGCTGTTCCCCAGAGTTGTAAAGCGTAAGTCCAAATCGGTTTTAAGATTGCTTTATAGATTCTTACTTTATTTTCCAGGCTTAGCTGCGATTTTTTACTAAAAAGCCAATACATCTTTTTTGTTTTTTGGTTAAGTTGCTTCACTTTAGAGTTTATATGTGATCTCCAGGTCAACCTTCTGTCAAGATGTACACCAAGATACTTCACAGTCGTATTTGGTGGTATTTGTGTACCACAAAGATTAACAGGAGGACAGTCTCCTTTTCTAAGAGTGAAAGTTACCTGTGTAGATTTTTGGGGGTTGACCCTAATCCTCCATTTGTGCATCCATTTCTCTACTTCATAAAGCTCTTTCTGTACATTCAGCGACGCTCCTTCTGGGGTCAGAGATGTTGCAATTATAGCTGTATCATCAGCATACGTTGCAATGCTTACATCTGCCAACACTGGCAAATCGGCAGTGAATATTGTATACAGAACCGGACCTAGCACACTGCCTTGCGGCACACCAGCATTTATGGAGTATATATTAGATGTTACGCCTTGATTTACAACATAATACTTTCGGTTAGTTAAATATGATTTCAGTAATAAGTAGTATGGAGCGGGAAGTAATTTCTTAATTTTATGTAAAATTCCCGGGTGCCAAACTCGGTCAAATGCCTGTTGTATGTCAAGAAAAACTGTTGTACAATATTTTTTACTTTCCAGTGCCTCTGTGATGTGATTGATGACTCGGTGGCATTGCTCTACTGTTCCATGACCTCTTCTAAACCCAAACTGATGTTCCGGTATTATATTATGCTTGTCCAGCACTGGCAGCATTCTTCTTAGAAGTATTCTTTCAAATACTTTAGAGAATATTACCAGCAAACTTATCGGTCTGTATGAAGACATAATGTTTTCAGGTTTATTGGGCTTATTTATCATAATAACTTCCGCACATTTCCACTGCGTTGGGTAATGGTCAAGTCTCAGCATAGCGTTGTATATATTCGTTAATAGTTGAAGACACATCTGGGGCAGATTTTTTAGAGTTTTTCCATCTATTTTGTCATATCCTGGTGATTTTTTGTTATTGATGTTTTTAATCGCTATCTCTACTTCTGTCGTGCTAATATGGCTTATTGGAAAACTCATTTGGCATGGCACATCTAAGAAATTAAAAATTTCTTCGTCTTGTATTCCATCACCAACAGGATTAGGTTGGAACACTGTGGAAAGGTGTTGCGCAAATGCCTCCACTTTTTCTTCATTTGACCTGCACCAAACTCCATTGCTGTCTTTAATAGCGACATTTCTTCTAGTAGGACGCTTTAGGTATCGCGTAGCTCTCCATAGGCTGTATTCATAGTCATTTGTAAAGGGATCAAGATTTTTTAGAAAATCAGCTGTTGATTCATTTCTTAATTCAACCATTCGTTTCTTAAGATCGTTTCTTGGCTTATTGAACATTGTTTTGTCCAAAGGATTTTGACTTGTTTGCCATTTTTTCCTCAGAGCTCGCTTATGTTTGATTAGTCGTCTGATTTCTAAAGATATAAATTCGCTACTTCTTGCCCTTTCTTTTGGAGGTGGCGCAAACAAAAATCCAGCTTCGTGTATGTTGTTGGTCAACTTTTCGACAGCTAAGTCTATCTCTGTGCCAGTTTTTAGGGGCATATTTATATCAATTTTATTTTCAAGCCAGTTTTTGAACGCAGTAATATCTGTCTTCGACGTAATAACCTTGTAAGGAAAATTCCATTTTACTGACACGGAGCTGTATGTTACAATGAGTGGCGAGTGATCCGAACTCAGGTCAAAGCTTTCAGCTATACTTATTTGGTGTTGGGGTATACCTGAGTATACAATGAAGTCTAGTAGGTCAGGAATCTTCCTAGGATCGGAAGGCCAGTAAGTTGGTTTACCTGTAGACAGCGTGGAGAGATTATTATCAGTTATGCACTTATAAAGTTGCCTGCCTTTTGGGTTAATTAGTAAAATTTGCTTTTTGAATCGGCTATAAAAAAAAACTAATCAATATTTTTTCAAACTTTTTTTTTGATTTTGAAGATTGAACATTGACATTTATGAATAAAAAATAATATCGTTCAAATGACTGCCACGACTGGCTTTACAGTAGTCCATTCGATCAACCCAACTTTTAAGCACATTTTCGATTGTTTGAGCTCCAATTTCATGAATGGCAACTTCGATTTTGTATTTTAAAGCATCAATCGTCTCTGGATGGTTCGCATAGAATTTGTCCTTAACGGCTCCCCACAAAAAATAGTCCAACGGGCTTAAATCACAGCTCCGTGGCGGCCAATTGATATCGGAATTCAAAAACGGTAGCCAAAAGTTCGAGTGTAACTTTGGCAGTGTGACAAGTTGCACCATCCTGTTGAAATCAAATGTCGTCCATGTCATCCTCTTCAATTTTTGGAAACAACTCGTTGAGCATGTCACGGTAACGCTCGCCATTTACTGTAAGCGCGGAAAAAGAAGAAGGCTCACCACTTTGGAAATAGGTTTTCAATATTTCCCAATTTTGTTCAAGCGTATAGCGTCCCATTTCGTAAATGTCAAACCTTTAAGTAAATTATGAACACATTTGACATGTCATTTGTGTTACCATTCTCAAAAAAATAGGTGGTTCAAAAAGCAAACGCTATATGGCCCAGTCTGTATTAAGGGATTACATGGGTTTCGTCGGGTTAAAAAAGGCCTATTTTCAATATTTTTTTTCTATATAAAAAATTATATATACACTTTTTTCTGTTTTAAAGATACATATTTAAAGAATAATTTCTGAAATTTCAAAAAAAAAAAAATTAAAACTCCTCCATTGTGACGTCGTTTTCGGTGATCCCTCGAAAAAAAGGTGCTTCCGCGTTGTCAGTATAACTCCTGACAGGCTCATCAAAAATGAAAAAACAAAAATAAGTGCTTTAGTTAAGACCATAAACTCGTGCTTGAACGAAGGAAAGGAAAAAAAAGTAAAAATTGGAATTTTGGCAGACATTTTTGCAAAAAAATGAAAATTTCGGTCAAATTTGCTTGACATTTTGATTTTTTTAAATAGTTGCAATTGAAAAAAAAAAAATCCTTCGTTCAAGCACGAGTAAATTGTATTTCGAACACCTGTGTAAAATTTCATCAAAATCGATTGAGTAGTTTTCGAGAACATTTGACAGCTGACTTTGAAAACACAGTTCCGAGAAAAACGCGTTTAAAGTTTTGAGTAACAATAAAAGTGGCTTGGAGCGCACACATCCCAAAGGCTGTATGTCCGAATTTATTATTCGGATCGACTTAAAAATTTTGGATAATATTCCTGAGAAGTTGTAGAAATTAATAAGGAAAAAAAAAAATAAATCGATTTTTGAACCAACGAAACCCATGTAACCATTTAATAACAGTTTTTAAGCAAGTAATACAGACCTTTTGTTAATTCCACTGATTTCCACATATTTTTCGCTTGACAAAATTTTGCCGTCTCTGCTAAATGCGATACTACATTTACTAATAATGAAATTTAAAAAATTTGATCAAGGGTACTCTCTTTAATATCTGATATTTACCATTAACAAAAATAGCAGCTTAATTTCCAGTAAAGTAAATTTTATTTCTGTATGCTTAAGTATTGCTTTCACTACTTAAGTAGCTTTACTTAGCAATGTAGTTCTAAAGCTTGCTGTCAGCTTCTGAGCAACTACAGTAAAAAAAGTGAATCAACGCTATAATCTTAACCCGCTTTTCATTGCTTCCGTTATGCAGCATCGTTCGCCCATCCGCTGCACTTCTACTTTAACACATTTGCAATCCACACTTAAGCGGATACTTACGCATTCGCGAACACGACTATTGCTGTTGTTGCTGATCATATTGTTGTTGTTGTCGTTGTTGTCAAAGGAAGTACATCATTAAGCGTGTCTTAATGATGTCTGTAGCAACCAATAAGCGCACAGCCAAGCGCTCATACATACATACCAGCAAGCGGACAATGTCAGATGCTCTTCGCACCCTGGCTTCAGCGGCGTATCTTTGGCGCCTTAAGTGCATACATACATTGATTTTTATACGTGTATGCATGTTTATATAAATCTAATACTTATAGACATGATACCAACATCATTATCAAACGAGTGCACATTAGTAAAATAGTATTTAGTCTAAGTAGTGGAGACTGTGGCAAAGAGTTGCCTAGTAAATGCAATGCTGCATAGTGACGTGAACGAAAAGGACGTGGAATGACGTAGAAGGTAGCTTGAAAGACAGGTGTACACGGCAAAGTTTGCTTGAGTACCACCAGATTACAACAAAATTCGACAAGTGTCGACTGTTCGCTTTGGTTTTCAACACTACGCTACTTCAACGATTTCAGCACTTGAATACTTTTGCTGATTGTTTGATGCTGCGACACTTACTCTGGGCCACTTCAGCTGCTTAAAGGCTGAATGAAAGGCGAAAACGAAATTTTGTGAAGAAGGTGAAGGTTAACGAAAATCAATTTGGCTTTATGTTATCAGCTTTGGTGCTGCTGGTGTTGGTGGGTGTGTGTGTGTATGTGCGACAGATGCTCACGTACTTACGAATTTACCCGAAGATTTGTGTGAAGTAGCAGGCGATTATTTTTCCACTCAAGGATAGTAAATTTGTTCGTCACTCAATGGTTGCCGACGATTATTTAAGTGAAGGAGAGTATATTTATGTATGCATGGAGAGCGCAGAAGACGTCCTTAGCAATTTTCTGTGATGCTCCTTTCACTTGGTTTGCTTGCATTTTTTTTCGGTAATTTTCCTTTGGTTATTTGCAGCATTTTTATTGACTTCCGGCTTTCATTAGTCGCCAGTTGAGTGGAAAGCACGTGCAATGCCTGTGTGATTTTTTGTCGAGCACCAGACGTGTTGAAGGATTTATTATGTACCTTTAGTAAATTATTTATTTTATAGCTGGCGAAACTTATTGAGGTACTGGGTAAGAATTTTTAATAATAAAAATGCCTTTGCAGTTTGTTCTTGACATATGAAAAGAGCAGTGAAAATTTTATGCGCTGGAAGGGGTTATTTGTTGCGCCTGGTAGTATGTTTTGAAAATTAATTGAATTAGAAATTCTTTATATTAGAGAGATAAAGAAATACTTTTCACTGTTTTTATTATTTTTTTCATTTTTGCCATATCTAGTTAACAAAACTAACAAGTAATATTTATTTCAAAACATGGATATATTGCGTATTCGAAAAAGTCTTTTCGTATTTTGTCAATAGATGTCGTTGGAGTCATCTATCTCCAGTGCTACCAATCACATTGTGTTATATCATATGGTGTTAGAAAGGTGACATTTTGAGCTTCATTTAGCCAAAAAAAAAGTTTAAATCGGAGAAGTTGAAAAAAAGTTATAGCTGTTCAAAAATGAGTGAAAATAATGAAGAAATACGCTATATTTTGAAATTTTTGTATAAAAAAGGGAAGAATACCACGCAAGCCACCAATGAAATTTGTGAAGTTTACAGAGACGATGCTGTATTAGTTCGTATAGCACAACAATGGTTCGCTCGCTTCCGTTCTGGAAATTTCGATGTGAAACATGCACGTCGGCTCCGGTCGACCTATCGTTGAAAAAGTCGATGAAATTATGGAAAAGATTGACCGTCACATAAGCTGCCACGACATCGCCAAGGCACTAAACATTCATCATCAAACGGTTTTGAACCATTTAAAAAAAGCTGGTTACAAAAAGAAGCTCGATGTTTGGGTACCACATGAATTTTCTGTGAAAAATTTAATGGACCGAATTGACATCTGCGATTCTTTGCTGAAACGAAATGAAATCGAACCATTTCTGAAGCGAATGTTAACAGAAGACGAAAAATGGATCAAATACGACAATAATGTGCGAAAAAGATCATGGTGCAAGGGTGGTGAAGCTCAACAAATGGTCGCAAAGCCAGGATTGACGCCTCGAAAGGGTATGCTGTGTGTTTGGTGGGATTGGAAGGGAATCATCCACTATGAGCTGCTCCAGCATGCTCGAACGATTGATTCTACACTTTACTGTCAACAACTGATGAGATTGAAGCAAGCAATCGAAAAAAACGGCCGGAACTGATCAGCAGAAAGGGCGTCGTCTTCCATCAGGACAACGCTAGGCCACACACATCTTTGATGACTCGGAAAAAACTGGGAGAGCTTGGCTGGGAAGTTTTGATGCATCTACCATATAACCCTGACCTTGCACCATCGGACTACCATTTGTTTCGGTCAATACAGAACTCCCTTAATGGACTAAAGTTGGCTTCAAGAGAAGCCTGTGTGAAAATTACTTGTCGCAGTTTTTCGCCGAGAAACCACAAAAGTTTTACACTGATGGAATAATGTCTCTAGAAGAGAAATGGCAAAAGGTGGTCGACCAAAATGGTACACATTTGGTTTAATAAAGTTCATTATAAATATTAAAAAAAAAATGAGTTGAAGTTTGATTAGAAATACAAAAAAAAATACAACTACCTAATATTAAAGCAAGAGGTTCAGTGGTTTGTTCCTTTTCAACCTTTTTATTAAGAAAATTAGCGCTAACCACGGAACAGAGTTGCATTTGTGACTTAACTAGAGAAAATAATTATACACGCAAATGTATATGTGTTCACACTGAAACAACTTGCCCGAAAATATTTAGCAAATTGCACATTTCATTACATATTTTTAAATTCACCTACTGAAAACTTAAGAAAAAGCTCATACTAATACACATGTAAGTTCTATTCTCAGCACACATAAATTTACATATGTATACATTAATGTGCCTCACTTTTTATACAACATAAAAAAACGTTACGAATCAAAGAACATTAAACAAGTAATAGTATTTTTTTTGTTTGCGGATGAGAGGGTTTAAAATATCGAATGTATCATCAAATCTGCCGTGGCAGCAATGGTATGTCTGGAGACTAAAAAACTCCACCTCGTTTGGAACCGTCGCGCACTCTTGGAATCGGTTTCGCATTACTTCAGAGTGGCGTTCCAACTCCATGTGCCTGTCTCCAGGTCCCCTTGTTTATCCGGAGAATTTTTTTTGCGAAACCACTGCTGATCTCTCACGTTTCCTCGCTACTTAGCATCTTGTCGATTACAATTTTCATAGGTTATGTGATCATGCTTTTTCCAAAGTTCGACGTTCTTGTTCCCAGCGCAAGCATGGGAAAAGGTGTGTTCAACATCATATTCGGCTGCATCACTGTATATGCATCTGGGGTCTTCGCAATTCCCGATTTTGAACAGGTACCTGTGCCCCGAAAGCAGTTGGGTTGTATAAAAATTGACATCACCGGAGTTATTTCGCGAGCTGCAAGTTTTATCACTCTTTCTTCCATCCTCTCGTTCTTTAATATCCACAACCCTATGCTTGCCATCAGTCTGCTGAGTAAAGATATAATTTTGACGGCTTTCTCTGCTGCGTGTTTTATTTGGGCCCAGAAAGTTACTCTTGAGTCCAGTCTTAAGCCTAGGTACTTTAGAACTTTTGTTGTGGTTAACTTATTTGAGTAAGTCTGTAACGGGATATGCTTCTTAGTTAGAAGTATTAGCTCCGTTTTCTCTGTGGTTTATTTAATACCACGAGAAGCTAGCCACCTTTTTCTCCGCATCATGACTTCGTTAAGTTTTCTACGAGCTTCTTTCGAGTTTCGTGCTGTGATGACTACGGCGATATCCTCTGCGTATCTGATTAGAAACGAAGAGGTATTACCAATAGAACAAAAACAACAAGCGCAATGTATTTTGATTTTGCTTTTGGTATCTAGAATTTCAAGATCTATAAACACAGAGACACGGCTTAGAATAACTGTTAATACCTGTTCAATTTGCCTTGGTACGAATTGTACAATTTGTTGAATTTGTAAGCCATAAAATGCTATAAAATCTAAATATTTTTTAACCCCACATGTTTACATGTAATTGAAATGAAAATACTTTAAATTAAGTTTTTCAAAAAAACAAACAAAAAAAAACATTTACATTGCAGGAATTATTTGATTCTGACGATGGGAAATCTGTAAGCATAAGAGTTTTTTTTTGATCTGCTGACATACTCAAAATAGTTGAGTCAAACGACGCCATAATCCATAAAATATACCAAAAATCCCTACTGATCAAGTATTTATAAAAAAAAAAATTATTTCAAAATTAAATTTTTTTAAAGTAAGTAGCCTTTATTCATGTTTTTTTTATTTCTGTATTAATATCCAGCACTACAACCTTTGGCTGTATTTCAGCACTGGGTATAAGTTAGATAGATAAATATATTTAAATTTGAAATCTGAAACTTATTTCTAAGGTATAAAACATTTAAGATATAAGAGAGTTAAAAGTAGGGAGGAAAAAGTTATGCTAATAGGAAAAAATACGGGAAAGTGGCGTGGAATTGAAATTTGGCGTGCAAGAGCTAAGGTGATCTGATGGACTTGGTGTTATTTAATCTATGTCAAAGATACTGAGATTTGTTTTATATTAGTAATTAGTGTATATAATAAATTTAACTAGAATAAAAAAGAGTTATTTTTATTGAAAAAGGTGTTGAAAAATCAAGATAAGATTTCATAACCAAAATAATTTTTGACGTGATAACGTCTTATAATTCGATTTAGCTGGCTGCACGCACGAAAAAATGTGTCGTTACCCTGCTCATTTGTCGTTACCTTGCTCATTAGTGTTACCTTGCTCATTTGTCGTTACCTTGAATGAACTGCAAGCGAAAGCGCGGAACGAACGACAAAGCAAACGAACGGCAACGTTCGACATCTCCTACTTAAGTGAGCGTATATATGTATGTATATGCGCATATCTATATATATAAAAAGAAGTTACATTTCCTTGGTAATCTTATAACTCAAGAACCGCCAAACCGATTGACACACAAATTTTAGAGTTCTTTTCTATCTTTAAGGAGGTGGTTTGTGTAAAGTTTGATTGAAATTGGTGCAGCCGTTCCTGAGTTATGACATTTTATGTCAGTAATGGTTTCCTCTCATACGAAATGCCTGTATGGGAAAAACAACAACAAATACACAGCCGCTTATGAGCGTTTCTATTGTACTGTTGTGGTTGTAAGTGTATTATGTTAATATTAATTTTGGACGAAAATATAATAAAACCTGGAGCATTCAAGGAACTGGAAAAACATTTTTCTTTATTTATTTTAGCATAATTTATTTAGCGTAAAAAATTGAAATGGAAATTAAAGAATCAAAGTTTAATTACAAGTTTTTATCGGCTCTTTCACCTTACCTGTATATAGGTGACCACCACAATCAGATTTTAAAAAAGTACAGAAAAGGCTATTGTGACATCTTTAGAAAGTATGTTGAATGAAAAAAATCAACTAATTTAACTGTTTAAACATTTTACGAGTTCAATAAAGAAAACTTAATATGAAAAATTTCTTGCGATATAAAAAAAACATTTTATGTATGGTGGTGCGAAGCCCACTGGGAAATGCTAGTGTATATTAATTACATATATAAATTCACGTATTTGTATTTGCATATGCCTTCTTATTGATTATTATTAATTTGATTTACTTGAAGAATTTAAAATAAAACCAAGTTTGTTAATAATACCTGTTGTTTTAATGTTATTATTATTAATTTTTTTATTATATATGAAGGAAAAAATGTATGGTAATATTTACCACATACCTTGTAAGATATGTTGTATACTAAATAATATATGTATATAAACATGCATATACACATACAATTTCGCGCAATTTTCAAAAAGAACAAATCTATATGTAAAGATGCATACAAGTCATATGTACATATCAAATATACGAATCTATTCTGTAGGCAAGCAAATGTGCTTGAACTGCAAGCGAGAGCGCGGAACGAACGACAAAGAGCACAATCGGCCCCCGTGTTCGGCAACGTTCGACATCTGGCTCTGTCCTACTTGAGTGAGCATATATATGTATGTATATTTATGTATATGCGCATTTGTATATAAATTCACATACTTGTATTTGCATATGCCTTCTTCCTGTGTGCATGGTAATGAACTATTTCTGTGTTGAGAATACGACGATGATAGAAAAAGTAGGAAATTAAAGGGAGTGTTTCGAGTGTAAAGTGTCTTGTAAAAGGCAAATCGATGATGGTGCCTCTTAGTGTTGTTGACTTATTAACGTCTGATGCATAATCGAAATGGAACATATCTTTCATGAATTTGATCAATGTTTCGTAATTGTTCACGTTTGTGTAAATGTAACTTGACTTCTTCCATTGCGATTCCATTTACCTTCTTCTCTATATCCATACAAAATATCTATCAAACAAATAAAATTAAAATTTTGTTTTGAAAATTGCAACCATTCCATCAATATTTTCTTATGACGTTGTCACGTTAAACTATCGTCAGTAAACCGACTTTACAGACAACCTCTTTTAACCATATTTTTAACACAAACCAGCTTAGGAATAATCGTGTTGAGCCAACTCATTTTGGTTGGATTCAAGAAATATACCAAATTCTTGTAGTCAGTTACAAATGCAGCTATTTCTTTATGTAAGGCTTGTTACGATTTTGCATCAGAAATATAAAATGTAATCTATTTTAATCTTTCTGCCTAATTATTTCGGAAAATTATTCAGAGTCCAAAAATCTTTTGTTTCGGTTAATACAAAATATTTTGGTGGATGTTCTAAAATATCATAAATTCTATAATTCCAGTCGGAAAATTGCTTCTTTTTATATGAGCTACCCTACTACATGTACATACATCCATTTATATGTGCATATAGATAATTTCATGCATACATACATACATACACATTCTTACATACACGTACTTAGAAATGTACTTATTTTCTGACTGACTAACAGCATATGGGCGGCTGCTACTCATCCTAACCGTTGTTGGCCATAGATTTTTCCCTCAGTATTGCATTTTACTTCATTGTATTTGTACTATTTCCTTTTTTCTGTATGCCACTAATGCGAGGTTGGCTGTAGCTGTACGCTTTGATGACAATGCAAATTATATTTGCCACACCAGCGTGCCACATATGTTTGCGCCCTCAATTGGGTTACGAAATAGCTGAACGCACACTGAGTTTAATAGAAGTAAATAACATCTTCTTGTGTTGTCGGCAGGAAAATTTGTGCGTGTTGTATTGAATTAAAGTAGATTTTGTTTTTATTAAGTTCTAAATGTTTAGCGATCCTAATGAACATATTTTTAACAACTCAGTAAATTGAATACAACAAAGCGTCTGTTGAATGCAATGCCATACATTTTGTTGTTGTTTCCGATTGGCAGATGGTTCTTGAAAATTTTGGATATAGTTTTTTAACAAGGATTTCATAGCTGAAATGCGCTTGGGTATTTGCGAATGCCATCCAGATTCTCATCAAATACCGCGATAGCGGACTAAAACTGACGGTATATGCTGGTGACTTGGTTGTTATCATCTTGGGTAGGTGTCCTCAAACGATGAGGGAAATACTCATAAAGACGCTTAGAAAATCTAATCTACAAGTGCACGGAATTGGTCGGACGGGAAGTAAATCCAGATAAGACGAACTTAGTACTATTCACAAGAAGGTACGAAATTCCCAACTGGTCACCACCGATACTTGGAGGAGTTGAATTAACGCTTAAAACATCGACCAAACACCTCGGTGTTATGTAGATAGTAAACTGTCGCGGAGATTTAATGTGGAAGAAAGCGCAAAGACAGCTTCCAACGCCTTATACGCACGCAGGAAAATGCTCAGTAGCTTATCTCCTCGACTCACACATTGGCTATACGAGTACATGGCGGTCATTAGATCAGTAATGCTCTATTGCTTGCTAGTATGGTGGATGGCATGTGATAAAGCAACTTACGTTAAAAGATGGGAAAGCGTGCAACAAATCCAATAGCGGCAATAGGAAGACTTCTCTACTGGCTCCCAATCAAATTATTAGTAAGAAACTCAGCCGAAAGATTTGCTAAGAACTTGGAACACGAAAAAAACTTTATTTTATCACTCCCAAGAAGGAATATAAAATATTGGTTGGAGTATGGACAGGACATTGTCTCACTCCATATTACGCAGTAAACTAATTGGTTTATACGTGTAACTTATGCGAGGAAGAAAGGGGTACGTTAGAACGCCTTCTTTGCCACTGCCCTGCTCTAAGCGGAACTTCTTACAACTGCCTGGGATCGGTGAGATGATCTGAGATGAAAGGTATATCTTTTAAGTATATTGCTTGCAAAAGTTTGAACTGTCTATTAAAACCTTCCAAGACAAGTATATCGAACTATGCTTAACACGGTTATGTGAGGTCTATTCAGATCAGCCAGATATAGCTAACCTATACATGCCAATGCCAGTCGACATAGGACCGTTATCAGGAACAACTTTTTTTTATTAAGTTATGTTTTTTATTTTAAGTTATGCCTGCAGTAGATTTCAACCCAGAACCTTGAGCGCCTTAATGTTGCTCTATAAATAGGGGGCTCCTCAGTTTTATTTTACCTCCGAAAGGCGTCAGCTAGTACTGAACTCGGGATTACTCGAATGACAGTAACACTTAAATCCACTTGCAGCTAATGCAGCAGCCAAAAATTAATGGGACATTATTTTTGTGATTTTACTGCGTGTGTTACTCGTCAAAAACCTACATATAAACCTTGCTACCCTGCTTCTTTTTGTGATCAAGCACCTTTCTCGTACTAGAATATAAAGGGCCCGCCATACAACTTTACGGAATTAAAATTTCTATAAAAAAGAAACTACTCAATATTTTTCCAAACTGTTTTTTTATTTTGAAGTACAATCCTTCCGGTTAATGATGGAACACAACTTCATTCATATGGCTGCCTCGGCTAGCTAGGCACCATCCCATACGATCTGTCCAATTTTTCAACACATTTTCGATTGTATGCGGCTGTATTTCAGCTAAAACATCGCGTATGTTGGTATTCAGTGCATCAATTGTTACTGGTTTGTTGGCATAACACTGGTCTTTGACGGCACCCCAAAGATAATAAACCAACGGCGTCAAATCGCAGCTCCGAGGCGGCCAAACGATATCAGAATTTCGGCTAATAATGCGATCTTCGAAGACAGTGCGCAAAAGATTGATCGTAGCATTCGCTGTGTGGCAAGTAGCGCCATCTTGTTGGAACCAAATGCCACCAATATCCTCCACTTCAATTTCTCGGCCAATTTACGGCCACTCCTCGCTCATTTTCGATGAATGATGCCTCTCGACCAAAATCCGCACCAAACAGTGACTCGTTGTGAATGCATCGGCTTTTCTTCGAGTGCGTGCGGGTTTTCTGAGCCCCAAATGCGGCAATTTTGCTTGTTAACATACCCGCCGAGATGCGAAATGCGCTTCATCGCACATACGCTTCATTCGGTGCTTTTCTTCTTCCCATTGCCGTGCGACGTAATTTTCGTACACATTCTGCAACATTACCATGATTTTCAAAGTAATGTCGCAATATTTCCCAGGGTTCCTTGAGCGTATACACAACCATTTTCGTTCAGCGGATGAATAAAAGTAATTTTCTGTCAAATCAGATGACAGCTAAGTGTTACCATTCTTCAAATAATACCTAGTTCAAATCCGTAACGATAGATGGCGGGCCCTGTACTAAGTGAATTAAAAAGTTTTTAGTGTTTTCCATAAAAATAATAATGAAGTTATTATTCTAATTATTCTTATGGAACAAAATACTTCAATTGTATCCACCAAATAGCTTCATGGCTTTTATTTTGATGAAATTTGGTAAAGATGCTCGGGCATAGTGCATTTGATCGACGTACAGATTAACATAAATTTATAACTGACAACTTTTTTTTATCGAATAATTCTACGTTGATCAATTGTTTGAAAATATTAAAAAAAATGGTTTCCGAATATTTTTGTTTAATTTTTTAAAAGGTAAACAAATTAGAAAACAGCAAAAAAATCAATTTGTATTTATCTGAAACATAATAACAAGTTCATGAATTCAAAGTCATTCGAAAGATGATACAGTAATTGTTAGTAGACAAACTAGCTGAACTTTCCAAGATTTTCTATAGGGATAAGAAATATTAATATGTATATACGAATATATGGATAGTGCCACATGTATGAGTATGCGCTGTTTGCTTATATGTATGTGTATGTGCCATTGAGCGCAAAGTCAACGTGCCACACATTTATGACAAACAAAACCTTTTCAAAAGCGTCGAATGATGACAGCAAAATATTTTTGCACAAACACATATTTTGCACAGCACGCACACACGCGCATAGTTTATGCGAGGAATTTGCAAATACCCGTACGTGCATATTTCGTGTGCTTGTGTGCGTTTCTTAATATGTATATATGTAGGTATATAAATGTGTTGATAGTATAAGGGAAAGGAATGAAATGAATTGGCTGTCACCCTTAGCTGTCAAGCTGCGATTTCTGCTGAGATTTTCATGTTGACGCAGGATGACAGTAAAATTACCGCCTGCTCACCGCTAACGTTGCTGGTGCTGATTCCACATTGTTGTTGCAGTGTTGCTGGTATAAAAATAGTTCGCTGTTGTTTGCTTTTATTATTGTTCTTGTTTTTGCTGACATATAATGCATTGACATAAATGGAAAATGTGGTTTAAACTTCATTGTTTTGCTGGGTTTTTATTGTGTGTACGTTTGTACGTTTGTAAGTATGTGAGTATTTTAATTTTTCAGGTCGATTTGTATGTGAACCGAAAATTTGCATAATATTCAAAAATGAAATCAACACATTTCTGTGAGCCTTAAGGGATCAGTGTAGGTCACTTTACTGCCATGAAGTTAGTAGGATAAGGCCGAAGGTACAGGCCTTGGCCAGAAAAGAATTCTGGTTCTTGAAGATTTAATTTCTAGTGATGGAATCTCAAATTTGATTCATTTCTCTGATAATTTTTTAGGTTGAAATGTTGGTGTTAAAATCGGAACCAGGCCCAATGGGCCATGACTGTTCGCTTGATAGTCGGACTACTTATACAAAATAGGTGTCTTTAATTTATTTATATATGTTTTCGAACGTTCGAAAGTCTATGGGTCGTAGATAGTTTGTGTGTAACACTCAATTTAACAGAGTCTTACTATCTGCCTGTATTAAGCAAAAATAGAATTATATGCCAAAAAACTGACTTAAGTATTACATAATGGGTATTAAGGCAAATGATTTTAAGAAAAATCAAATAATTGATAGAGTTGCCACCCGAATTTCATTGCTAAAATAATAACCCACTCCCAATTTCATCTGATTACTATTACTCGTACATAAGTCACAAATTAAAAGTATTTTAACAAGCTTTAATTAAAAAATATTTCTAGCTGGTGTTTCTATATGATTATTATTTTTGCAAATTACGAACTTATGACACATTTTACTTAAATACTAAAATATGGATACCAGATGGAAGGAGCTTGAACAAATTTAATAAAACAATTTTTAATTTAAATATAAAATTAGTATTTTTTTTTAAATATCGTTGTCACTTATTTTTCTTGGAATAAAAAAAATATACATCGGTACGTTTTTCACAAATAATATGCCTCTCTTTTATTCTTCTGAGCTTGTTTAGAATGATTACCTTGTCGGCGTGCACCTTTGCTTAATGCTATCATAATTTATAGATGTGACAATTCATATTTTCATGTTTTGTTTTAGTATCTCATTTCTTCGGTAGTGATGCCAGACGGGTCGCTAATGAATGATCCATCCCAATATTAATATGATAATTTTTATCAGTATTTTAAAATGCCATTGACATCAAGTTTTAAAGAAAAAATTTAAATTAATAGACAAGTATGGGAATTGTCTTATTCTGTAAATCTACTTCTTTTCAGCTGCATTGTATTAAAACCACTATCGATTTAAGAAATTAATTTCTTAAAATTTATATATTAAAAGAACGAATTCCTACAAAAATTGTGCAGCTCATCAAGGCACTCTATCACAATGTGGACCTCCCCAATGGCGCTACAAGCACACCATTTAGAACAACATTCGGTATAAATCAGGGCTACCCACTCTCACCACTTTTATTCGCGTTTACACTTCCCGAAGTAATGCAGAAAGTGAAAAAAAGGAGCTATAACATCACTTGGGCGCAATCTTGCCAACTACATGACCTGGACTAAGCGGACGATAGACACTCACATAGACATTCTAACGTACAGACCAAAATCGATCTTTTAACCATTGCTGTACGAAACGTTGGCCTGGAAATAAACAGCAAGAAAACGGTAGCAATGCGGCTGATAATACAAATCTCAACAATATTGTAATCGAGGGAGAAGCGATACTGCACCTCTTAAAGGTTTTTGCTATCTGGGAAGCATATTGTCGATTGACGGAGGAGCTGAAGAGGACGCAGAAAATCGTCTGCGTAAAGCTAGGCTGGCTTCTGGACGTTTACAGCCCATTTGGAGAAGAAAATAGAAAACTAAAATAAGAATATTTAATGCATGTGTAAAATCCACATTATTATAGGGCAGTGAAGGGTGGATGAGGTTGAGAAGCAATACACAGAAATTACAAAGCTTTACAAACAATTGCCTTTGGATTATATGAAACGTTTTTTGGCCTAAGATTATCCGAAATGTGGACTTGCGGCAGATCACCGAGCAAGAACGAATCCAATCCATCCAGCGTTGGAGTGGAATCCTCAAGACCACAGATGACCCGGCCGTCCACGAAATACCTGGAGGCGTTCTAAACTTCGTGATTTAGAAGCAGTTAACCAAACGTAGGATGTTGCAAAGAGAACAGCAGTCAATATAATAAAATATAAATGTTTTGCTGAAACTCTACTCCAAGTAGAATAATAAAGGAATAAATATATCATCAGTTCGCCTGCATTATTACTACATATACATATGTATGTATATGTATGTAAACACGCTGTATTTTGTAAATGCATTGAACAAAAGTTATTCAATCGTTTTCTTAAAGTTATTTAGTGACGTCAAAACTACGTAAGTAATTACTAGTAATGCGTAAAAGTAATGATAAATAATGAACATTTTGAAGCCACTGCTTCTTCCACTGTTAGTACAGAGAAGCACTTCAATAAATAAAGGACCTTTTCAAAGACGTGCCTAGATGTTGTTTTAAAACGAAAGATATAAAAATTCAGATTCTTTCAGGTTCCACTATTTTCATTCGAACTGCGGCTCTTAAAACTTATATGTAAAAAATTACATAATTTAAATGTCCACTATGAGCATGTCAACGAGTTAAAATTCGCCCAACAGTCGATTCATGAATGTCTGACCATTAAGAACGTCGAGATATTGAAGGTTTTTCAGGAACACTTCGAAAACCTAACCCCGTCAGTGTGGGGCTTTAACCCGAACTAAACTGTCAATCTTCCCGGTACTACCGTTAAGTATTTCATCGGGTGGCAATTTGAGCACTAGATTCAACGTAACGTCCGTTACTGCTCTGATGCAATAAGTCGAAAGTAGCTTTTGCTTGTTACCACCTACTGTTTAAATCATTTGATGAAAGAACCATCATCATATCGCCATTCCCCTATCCGTCATGACTCTCTCCATGCCATAGAAACGTATGAAAGCGATAAAGGTATGCTTTAAAACATTCCTGACCATTAAGGATTTGGGTAAGGTTGTAATCGATTTCCCCGTGCTTTCTTTCAAGCCATTCTTCCACTCTGGGGATGCGCACTTTCCCTATTTGTATGTGTTCATTGGGATCACATAGGTTTTTGTTGAGCCTTATGTCTTTAGCTGCATACATCTCCTGCGCTACCAGGCCAAGTAGACATGGGCTGGGTCTTCCAAAACCGTTCTGAAAGTAGAGCAGACTGTAAGAGCGTACAAGCGGTACGTGAAATTTGTGCTTCGTGCATATGTAGCGCGTTTAAGTGAACCATACCAATTCGTCGTGCCTTAGAGGAGGATAGATCTCACCACTCCTGCTAGGACCTGCCTGCTGCCTTGGCTCATCGATATTTGCCATTGTTTTAAAGATTTGAAATTCACATACATTTTCATTTAATATATAAGTCACAATACTTAATTTTCTTTTTGTAACCTAATTGTAGGTAATTTTACCCTGATTATATAATTCATGACACAGTATTCTGAGCTTTTTTAGATATTAAGATATAAATTAAAAAAAAAATGAGGCGTCTCTTTTGAAAGACCTTTTATGTGTTCTGCCTGCGTCAAAAGAAAGTATATTGACAAATTTCAACTATTTATTTTTTTTTAAGTGACTACAATAAAATTCATATTACGCATAGTTTCAAACCTTATACAATATTTATGAAGTTTTGGAAAATTTTCATCAAAACTTCAAACTTTGAACTCAGAATCTTTCAAAAAATTCTGCTTATACTTGTACAGTTTAAAACTCATTCCATTTTGGTCTAATAAAGCGCAAGTTACAAGTAGCTCGAAATTCGCATTGTTTTTGAATTTTTTTCGCGGAGTTGTTGCGCATCTCCCTCCGTATAATAAAATATCGCGCATTCATTATACTATAAAAATATACAAATGATTAGAATTGTGCCTCAGTTTTGCACGCCACTGTTCTATTTTATTTAGAATTTTTATGTTCAAGAACAAAAACAAATATTTATTTTCCAAGAGTTTATCGACACTTTTGCACTGCAAATTTTACATCTAACATTCGTCTGTATTGGCTACGCATGGCTCTGCAGTCACCATACACACATGCAACATACTCGCCTTCACATATCAAACATCTCCCATCACTCATTCGTGTAGTTGTGCCAAATGCCCCAATAACTGTATTCCTTTTCCATTGTAGACGATGAACACGAACGGATGATCGACACTGAACATCAGTGGTTTAGTGCGTAACGACGAAAAGGCGTTCCAAAACAGTACTACTACAAATGAAAATACAATTAAGCTTACAAATACATGCATGCCGTACACAAAGTGGTAGCATTCAATCAATGTTTCAGGTAATTAAATTGAAATTCATTGCTTACTCGATGGTTTCAGTTCGCCAATACCATCTTCGCTCACTGCAAACTGTACATCCTGTGTCACTTGCCATGCGCTGGGCCAATGAAGATCCACATTCGCTGTAGCGTTTAGTAACTGAAATTAATCGAAGCTTTTGAAAGCACTCGAGGTACGTAGGCATACACACATGCACATACATATATGCACATATGCGCACAATGAATTGCACTGCTGCAGTAGTAGGTACATATGAGCATTTTTGTTTGGGTTATTTGCGTGCACTAACCTGTCGAAAAATGCCATCTAAGGCTGTGCGTTGTGAAAATTGAAATTTCGGCAAAGAAACGCGCACCAATGTCGGTTCCAAATAGCGACGTTCATAGCCAGCTATGCTGACTGTCCTTGTCGGCTGTTCCGTGTCGCGCGTCATGCCACACAACTCATCCAGCAATTTCACATTGGCACTTAGACGTTGCAGCAGTTGTGGCAAACCATCCCTGGCATCAGGCAGTATGAGGAGCATTTTCAATTGCTGTCGCTGCAGCGACAATTCCAAGGCGGTAGCATTGAACTCTTCCAATTTGGCATAGGGGAAGATGTCGTCCTTGCGCATGGCATGCAAGTAGGCATGTGTATGTGTATGTGGCATGTAGAATTGGCGTTTGTGGGTATCACGCTTTTGGAAATTGTGCGCCCAGCGTGAATTTATACGCACCGTATTGATTAGTTCGTTACAATTGTCGTTTTTGTTGCGGTTGTTGTTATTACACACATTGTGCGCCATGCGGTTCCTTGCCACTGCAGCATTATTATTATCGCTACCGTAGCCGCTGCTGCCGGTGCGTTCATCATCCTCATCGCTCTCCTCATGCAGCACAATTTGCAGATTTTTCAACTTCCTTGTAAATCGTTTGGAGTTGTATACGTCGGCGTACAACGTATTGGACACCAAAATCGGACTCCCCGGTATGTTGAACAGCTCTTCGTACTCTTGCACCTCCCCCGTACTGTTGGTGTTCTCGACCTCATTGCGCACTGGATCGTAGCTATTTTCATTGGCGCTGAAGGAATCGGCAGCGGCAGCAATTTCTTTGTCCGTTCCATGCAGTTGCAGGTACAATGCCAGCAGTTCCTGTGGCGCAATCACAAAATTGGTTGTTGCATCCGCCTCGGCCAGTACGCGTTCCAGCACCAAATGCACCAAATCAACGGTGTGCTCAGTGGCGTTGGTAGCACTGCCCACTGTCGCCGCTATCCCTGCTAGTGCTGGCCTTTCAGTAGTGGCAGTGGTGAATGTGAGATTTAAGTAGCACAACAGCGATAGTAAAAAATCTGTAAAGAAATATTTCCATGATTTGGTTCATGTGTTGCAATTTTTTGCTATTCTTGCATTTTTTCTACTCTCATACTTACATATGAAAATAATTTTACTGGTCATATTTTTTTCTTGAGGCTTTAAAAACCGCAACAAGCTCTTAACATGCGCATTTTTATTTCACTACTAAAGCATTAATTTAATATGCAAATCAACAAAATAACAGACGCTAGTCAAGTGTGCCCAAGCGCATTAGGGTGGCTATTTATTTTGGCTTCTTCATTTCTTTAAATTATAGTTTAAACGTTAAGACTAGCTTACCGCTTTAATTTTGACTGAAATTTAACAATAAAATCACTTTATATTGCTTGAAAGCATCACTCACATATACTGTCAAACAAAAACGTCCCAACCTAATACTAGTAAATTCTCATATAGACAATATTCGTATAAAAGCTTATCGTGTTTGAAACTCTTATCAGCTTTGCTTTTTCGGCAATGAGTGTTGCTCTAATTATGGAAATAAAATCTCACTATGAATTTAATCTCTATCGCTTCTCGAATTCTATCAAATTCGTCTTTTCGAATTGCAATAGAAAAAAATGGTATACTCGTAGATATGTGCCATGGCGGAATAATAAAGGTGAATTAATAAGGTAGCTTTCCCTGCTTTCTTTAAATTTTACAATGTTTTCGCCTGTTCTTTATAACATTTTCCCGAAAATAATTAATTTCCGCAGTAAGAAGAGTAATTGCCGAGGGCAACCCATCCAAGCGAAGCTTACTCTGCAGCGTGTATTTCCAACTGAAGAGATTTAGTTTTGCTTATTAAGGGCTCCTTATTCTTATGCAGTGCATTGATCACCGAAAACATATGCGCACTATCAGCTCTAAGAGCAGCAATCTCATTTACCATTGACTGTAACATTGAATGTTGTTGTTCAGCAATTGATTTTCCCGTAAGCAAATTGATACTTTCGAGTTGCTTGCTTATAAGAGTCGGACTCACACTCTCGACTAATACAATTGGAGAGGGAGGTGAACGAATGGATTTACGACGAATAGCGGCACACAAAAATTCAACATCACTCGCCAAAATGTTAACGCAATCCAAATGAAAAAAGTCTTTATATTTGGCACACTGCACTTGAGGATGCGATCGCTCTACTGTTGGGCCACATACGCATTGCATTGTGGTAAAATATAATACTGTAAAACCATAACTAGGCTGATTTCGGGTCACTATCTCATAAGGATTAATCACACGCTAATTATTCTCTCGTTAACGTTTGATTAGTTTTTTGTCGAGAGGAACCTGTTTGTGAGTAAGGTGTTTCTTTTTTGATGCCTGGTTGAAAGTTGCTAATAATTTGATTGTGCGTTTGAGGAAATTCCTTTAGTTAGAATAAAAATCAGGAATTTGTTGAAAATACCAGAAAAGGTGTTAGAACTTTTGGCAAGTTACAATATGGACTAGCCAAATTAGCAATTTCTAAAATAAACAAAAAAAAGACGAAATACGAAGAGAAAAACTTTTAAAAGAGACGGGTATTCGCGTATTGAGAATTCACTAAGCAACTGGTTTGTTGAACAACGCAAAAAAACTGCCCAGTCAGCAGGAAAATGCTGAAAGGAAAAGCAATAAGGCTTATGTATATTAACGAAACAAACTGATGTTTTCATGTCAGCTCCGCCTAGTTAACTGTACAGGTAACCCTCCTATAACGCGGTACTTCTATAGCGCGGTTTCGCTACAACGCGATTTTCAAATTAACGGCAACGTTACAATGTAATTTTTTTCTAACATTTACACATGCATTTTTATTTTTAAAAAGGGGAATTCCCGAAAATAGCGGCCGCCGTAGCTGAATGGGTTGGTGCGTGATTACCATTCGGAATTCACAAAGAGGTCGTTGGTTCGAATCTCGGTGAAAGCAAAATTAATAAAAACATTTTTCTAATAGCGGTCGCCCCTCGGCAGGCAATGGCAAACGTCCGAGTGTATTTTTGCCATGAAAAAGCTCCTCATAAAAATATCTGCCGTTCGGAGTCGGCTTGAAACTGTAGGTCCCTCCATTTGTGGAACAACATCAAGACGCACACCACAAATAGGAGGAGGAGCTCGGCCAAACATCTAACAGAAGTGTACGCGCCAATTATTTATTTATTTTTTTAATTCCCGAAAATTAAATTTGAAAGAGCTTTTGGATTTTTATGTTTATCTCGTCATTCACAGTAAAGAAGTCGTGAGAATTACGTCACCAAGTTTTAAAACATTTGTGAAATATTTAATTTTGAAATATATTTGAAAACTTTTAAAGGTAGAGGATTTATATGCTTGTATTTTTTGTCTTACAAATTTATTTTGTGAAAATCAACGTGAACACATTTCGTAATGGGTAAGTTTCTTTTAAGTTCTTTTATAGCTTAAATTGTAATTTAGGCCCTTAAAATGCCAAAAGGGAAGGAAGGTACGTTGTTAAAATGAAAATTTATCACAATGGAAACCAAAATTAAAATTTTGGATGTAATTCAAAATCATGAGAGGGTAGCTAATATTGCTAGACATTTTAAATAAAATGAATCAACAATAAGAAAAACAAAACCAAGAGAAGATAAGATGTTCGATATCATCTGGATCATCGGTAGTCGCAAAAGTCACTTCTCGTCCAAGAACAAAGATAATGGAACAAGCGCTAACGGTGTGGATAGAAGATATGATGAAAATGCGATTGCCCTTAGATGGAAATGTTATTAAGTAGAAAGCATTAAAAATATTCAATTATTTAGAGGAAACAGGACAACCATCAACCGATGAAGAAAGCCATCAATTCGTGGCTAGCAAAGGATGGTTTGAAAACACAGTACACAGTTCGAAAATACAGGGGGATAGAGCATTCGCAGATGCTGATCCAGGCGATAAATATCCAGAAGAGCTCACAAAAATAGTTAAAGAATATGATTATTTACCAGATCATATATTTAACGCTGATGAGATGGGTTTATGGTGGAAAAAAATGCCGTCAGGAACTTTTAATTCGAAAAACGGTAACACAGCACCTGGCTTTAAGGTTTCTAAGGAGCGAATAACATTGTGTGATTTCATAACAACGCCAATGTTTATTAACCGATCATTAAGTCCACGGTCTATGAAAGGATGCAAAAAAACCATCTTCCAGTGTATTGGAGAACGATCAAAAAAGTACGGATGACTGTCAGTTTATTTAATGAATGGTTTCATCATTGCTCTATTCCTGGCGTAGAAAATTATTAAAAAAAAAAGAACTTGGCAATTAAAGTTTTACTACTTTTAGACAATGCTCCATCTCATGCAACTAACTTATGCCATCCTTATATTCAAGTCGAGGCCCAACAATACATCGTTTACAACCTTTAGATCAAGGAATAATAGCAATATTTAAAATATACTACATACGCAAATCCCTTGAGTTCATATTGCAGAAGATGGAATCATCAAGAATAACGGTCAAGGAAATCTGGAAACAGTTCCCAATTTTAAATTGTGTTGAAATCGTTGGTACGTCACATAAAGAAGTTTTACCATTAGCACTGAGAGCTTGCTGGAAAACACTATTGCCGGAGGTAGCAGTGCAGGAAACTGTTGCTAATCCAGTAGAGGTCGAATATAGAAACGTAGCAAGACCGGCGAACGTAATAAGAGGCGATGCATTTGACGCAATTACTATGCGATTATTTTCGAGAATTAGTTACGGATGGCGAAATAAATGGAGCAGATTTAGTGGTAATGACAAATGAAGCATTATCGATTGAAGATAGTTCTGACGATATTTTCCATGTAGAAAATAAAAACTTTTCACTAAAAAGTGTGGAGAAATTTTTAAATCTGGTGAAGGAGTTCGAAGAGTATGTTTTAGAAAACGATCCTCTCAGGGATAGAGCAGAAATGTTCAAAAGAAATCTAGAAAACCTGCCCACTTATAATATCTACCTAAAGATTTACGAAATAAGGGAAAACAGACTTCAATAAAAGATTTTTAAAACCTGTAATCGCTCTGGCTTTGAATTAAGACGACCACGAGCAAACGGTTTCAAACACATTCAAACTATAGTAAGTGATCCGGAGGGGGAAGATTTGTAGAAGGTTGTGATTTGAATTTGGATTTAATTCATTGTTTTTTTTTCAGATTTTATTTTTTTGTTTTGTGTTGTGTTGTTGGTATTAATTTATGTTGTTATAATGAATTCAATAATTGGAAAAATATCTTAAATAAAACATATAAAAGCATATATGTTTTTTTCGAATATGAACTTAGCCAAGATTTTTGTATGCATTAAAAGTCTCCTACAACGCGAATTTTTTCAAGAAGCTATTGACCGCCCGTTTTGGAACTCGATTGTTAAAAGTGTGCGATGTAAAACTGGCATCGAATACCCAAGCGATTCAAACATTTAAAAATAACCTTAGCAATATTATTTACGAGCTGAAGCTTTGCAAGAACCAAATATGCAATGAGAACGAGTCCGGCTTAGTTTGAAAAACGTTTCCTAAAGGAACTCAGGTAAAATTAACAATAAATTATTTTATTTAATAGTTATTATAATCTTAATAATAATTTTGTAAAGTGTTTTTCGTTTTAAACTACCATAAAGTCCAACAGTTTTTTGCAACAAAAGGGTTCGCCAAACAAAGCTTTTCTATTGCTTGACAACGTGCGCTCACATTCGCCAGAAAATGACTAACGCTCCTGATTCAATCTATAGATAAAAATGTGATTCTCATAAGTAAGCTGTACTGCAAGAAACATCTGTTGTTAATGGCTATAGGTAAAGAGGACACCACTAAGTTTTTAAAAAATTTAACTTTAAAAGATGTTGCTTAATTTTTAGTACTTGGTTGGAATCAACTGCAGGCAAATGTGATGGCGAACTTTTGCAAGCATTTATTTGAACGTTTCAATCCAAGCCAAATCTGAAGGATAAACGAAAAAATGTCGAGTGTTTCGGTCAGCATCTCAAGGTCATCGCACTCACGTATTTTGGCCGCTCGTTTCTTCTTACTGATTATACGTCGCTCTGCTTTTATTAGCTCTCGGTACCGATCACACACGGCTCCCGCTGTGGCCGATCTCAGTACGGCGTTATATGCAGCGTCCTTTCTCGCTCCGGCAGCGTGACATTCCTCATCGTACCAATTGTTTTTTCGGGCTCGCCGAAATCCGATTTCTTCTTGGGCGGCGGTACACAAAGAACGAGAAGTAAGGCACCATTGCTCGTGCATGTCGGCTTGATGGGTATTACTCTCTGAGAGCTGGAGTGAGAGTTGAGTAGCGAACCTTCTGGCTGTATGTTGCGATTGCAGCTTTTCGATGTGGAACAATCTTTGCATAGTTAGATGTAAGTTTTTTGCTACAAAGGAGCGTGTGCGTGGTTGGCTGGAATAAAATAATGACCCGAGTCAAAGTTGGGTTCTCGGATGGTAAGTATATCTAAAACACTAGAAGCGTGTCTTCCATCTATCGCAAATGATCGATCTGATTTCGCATTTTTCTATTAGGGGACAGTGTTGCATACCATGTTTTGGGCCAGACAAAGCCCATCACTCTCAGTCCGTTATCGGATGTTTCGATGTATAGGTTGAATATCCCGACTGAGGGAGGGGAAATCATCTTCTTGCTTTGTGGCGTGATTCATAAGAACGTTCCAGGCGCTCATAGAAGCAATCGTCCTTCTCTTCCATTGTCGCTCGTTACGAGTGAGCGATAGTACTTAGCGACTAGACATGACCGCTGTAGTAGACGTTGTAAGGTCCGATGGTGTTCTTGCCTTGCCACATCCACCGACGCCACGACATTTTGAATGGTGCTGATGCCAGCCTTTACTCTCAGGAGGACATAAACCAGCCGGACAGAGATACATTCTCCATCAAGGGACCGGGACTCCAGATATATGCCTGAAATCATAATTCTTAGTCCGGTTGTCAGCTTTACTTTCATTTAATTGGGAAAGGATTTTGACGTAGTGGGTTCCAAACCCATTGCACAACCAGAATACCAGGGCTGTTTCGCCTTCTCACATTAGCTCGCTCCCAAACAAGTGTTCGAAAGCTACCGAAAGGATACCCAGGTGAAACGCGTAAGTTGTGAGCTGCTTGAAGCGTATGTAGAAGAATTATCCTGGTCACTCCCAAGGGAATGATGATCTGGAACTTTCCCCACTTGCAAGGACTTCTACTCACGGAAGAATCTTCCTAGTTTATTAAGGGCAAAGCCTTCATTTGGTCCATCTATGTACGTACATTGGAATATACTAGTGCATATGCACATATTTTGTGCAAAAATGTCCAATATACCTCACTTGTGCTTACATACATACACATGTATGTATTATGCAGTGATGTCTCATCATAACAAGCATAATCTGCAATTGGAGTTGATAGACAAGATTTTTTCTTTGGTATCAAAGTACAGAAAAATAAAAAATCTTTCCCTTTATTCAATGCTCTTTCAAATTATTCAAACGTGCGTTAAACCATATCGCCAACACTTTTTACGTTAATACCAAAGATTACAAGAACACCAGTAAGAGAGAGTAGACATACTGTAACTGAGTATACCATTCGCTAGTTCTTTGTTGTACCGAAGTTGGTGTTTTTTGTTTTTTTTGTTTTTTTTTGCAGTGGAACAAAAGAAACATAAATTCCGAGGAAAGCACGACAGTCACAAATGTGCCAGCTGAACAAATTGTTTCCAATTTTGAAAATCTTTGTAACTAAGCGCGACAGCCAGCTTAACAAGGGCACTTCAGCAATAGAGGGCCTCGGTTGTGTGTGTGAGTATGATGCAGTGAGTGACGCTGCTAATGCGCGCATGATATGCATGCCGTCGTTTAGTACATGCGCTCATATGCGAACTAGTCGAAAATCTGCGCTTGTCAGAAAGCATCTATATTTTTTGTGTGTTCGCTACCAGGTGGATGCAGTAACTTGTCAAAAAATTAGATGCATGGAATAACAAAATATGAAATTTTTGGTTTGCTTCTAAATGTTTGTTTACTTGGTGACTATGGACTTCGAAGTTATTTTGTCGATTATGGTCTCAAACTTGGGAACTTTATTTATTTAGAGGAGGGGAGGGTGTAATGATATCCTGGTGTGCTGTCTATAGAATGGTGGTAAAACAGTTAAAAAAATTACAATCTGATTTACGAGATGCTACTATTTTTTTGCTAATTCGCACCATAAACATATTTGCCTCCTGCGTCCCTCCTTTGCTTCGTGCAAATCTCTCTTTATTTCAGTGGGTTAAAATCTTAAGTTATTCATTTTAAGAAACCCAGAGAAGTCGCAAAGCGCAAAGTCTGGCGAATAAGGCTGACAGTCTAGCAATGAATTGCTGTACTTAGCTAGAAACCTCCATAAAAAAATGCGGTAAAGCCTCTTATTGCTTTAATTATTACTCTGTGTGACAAAAAAATTATCCAGATAAATTTCATATGCTCGTCAAACTAAAGATTTTATATACAATAGTAATGCCGTGTACTCAGTTTTTTAAGTTTCTCATCAATTTTTTTTTTAAAGGGATTTCAAGTTTGAAGGAAATACATTTTCAAAAAATTCTTCTTTACTATTTGAACTGATGAGAAAATAAAAAACTGTATATGCAGGCATATAAAATCTATAGATTTTTGTTGCACGGCGTTTTTAGCTTATGTGATCGATAAATTAAACTTACAAAATCCAATGTTGAATTCTTTAAAAATGCCGGCTTGAAATATTCGTGTGTTTCTAATTTTTTGATTGGTACTGTATATGTATGCGAATACACCCTGCAGGTAAGCGGACGAGCTTCAAACCAATCGTTAAACTATTTTTATTAAATTGCACTTTGAATTAGTTCTACATAAAGTAAGCAGACGAGTGTGAAACGATTCGGTTTTGAGTAATCTGTATGACTGCAGTTACAGGAATAGTTGTCTCCTGCATCTCTCATCATTTCAATTGCCCATTTTAAATAGCAATCTGCAAATTAAAGACAATTCAAATTGCTTATTTCCTCTTGCAAAGTCCATCGCCGTATCCGAATGGGTAGATTCGGCAGTACCAGGGTGCAAAACTCCGTGCATGAAACACCAAATGATAGAAAAAAAAATTCGAATAGCAGTCGCCCCTCGGCAGGCACTGGAAAATCTCCGAGTTCTTAACAAAAAAACTTCCATTTATGGGAGAACAACAAACCGTCACCACAAATTGGAGTTATAGTTCGGCCAAACACCTAACAAAGGCGTACGCGCCTATTAGAGGCGCTTTGCATCAGCCTTGTGGAATCTCTCTACGTTACTACTCGAGAAAAAAGAATGACAAGTTTGAAAATATTGTTGTAAGGGGCAGATTATGTAGAGAATCTAATCGGAAATGTCTTCTGCAAGAGCACCAAAGGTTTTACTAACTGGCACGCTAATATGCGTTGGTCTTTTCTACACTCTGTTTCTGCTATTCTACCGGGCATGGGTGCGTGTTGTGTAAGGTGTCGCATGATAAATTCGCTCGTACAAGAAAAGTTTTGTACCTGCACTTGCTTACATGCCGATTTAGTAGTTTCTTGTTTTTCATAGTATTTGTTATGTTTTATGCCTTCCATGCCGAGATTTTCCAAGTTTTAAATTCCTTTTGCTACCAGTGAGTCCAGGTGTTTTAGTGCATGCCAGCTTTTCCTAGTCTCCTCCACAGAAGGTGTGTGTGTATGCTTGTCCACCTTCGCTGATATCTGACTGTCTGTCTTTCCTTCCAACTAATTCCGTTGTCGCTGTTTCCTTCAACATGGGATTTATGCAAAATCCTTGAATTGTTTCGCAAAGCAGAAACACTTACAATTGTTAAAATGAAAGTAAGAAAAGTAAAAGACAAACTAAAAAAATGAAACAAAACAAAAAAAGAAAAAAAAAATAAATAAAAAATTTAAAGGGAGCTGTGTAAAGTTGTAAATGTAAATTTGTACTAGTGTGTTTGTGTATGTATTGTTGTGTTTGCTTTAGAATCATACATAAAATCTGCTCACGTACGATTTGCTTTTTGTTTTCTTCGTTTTGCTACTAACCAAAAAGGAAAAAAATTAGAAAAAAGGAAAAAAAATCAACAAGCAGCCAAGTGGCATACCAGTGTATTGTGGCAGCGTTGGGTTGCATGTGAAGGCATCTCAAAGAATACAAAATCCAATACCCTTCAGTTATGAGTAGAAACGATTGAGGTTACACAAAAAAGTAGTAAAAATGAGAAATAAGTAAAACAGTAAAATGTAGCAAATTCAGCTGATACGCACCCACGAAGCAAAAGATAAAAGCAGAGTTGTGCTTGCTAAGCTTCATATATTGTAATACTCTCGCGCATCCACGTACACACACATGAACAAATATTTGACTACACTAGTGCATTTAGATACTATGAGCATGTTTTTTTGCGCTCTCTTTCAGCTAAGGTGCAGGTGGCAGCAGACAGTTAGCTAAACGCCTGAGGTGTTACAGTTGGCTGGGCAATGGAAATGTTTCGAAATATTACAACTGCAAATATGCATAGCCATATGCGTATTTGTGTTGCTGTAAGTATATCTAAATATGCCACTGCTTCTTCTATTTTGGCCAGCGCTGCGACATTCTCACGTACTTCTAGCAAATAATAAAATGTCTGCTCCTTTATCTGTCTGTGTGTCTGCATGCGTAATTTTACTTATTTAGCTTACAGAAATAATATTTTATCTGTCATTTAAATTGTTTTGTTATTTGATGTGAGAAATAGTTGCAATTGTAATTTATTGTATTTTTTTTGGAAAGTTCTTACACGCCCCAAATTTAATGAGGTAGAATAACTTTTGTGGACAAGTTATAAAATAAATAACAATTAAAAGACATTTTTTATTTACGTGGAGCAACAAGAGGGCAAAGCAAAACGCACTAAACCAAATAAAATCAAAAATAATGCCACGCTACCACAGGAAAAAATAATAGGGCTTGGCTGCTAACGCTTTTAGTACAAACGTGAGCTGAGAAAGGACGATAGACATTTTATTTCAAGGTAAAAGAGACAAGTCGTAACGAGAAATAGTACAAAAGGTTGCTTCTCCGAGCCATTGTATACCATTTTAGATAGTATGTGATTTCTTCGTTTTGATGCTGAATCAAATATGGCAGAATTAAGGCGCGGACTAAATATCTTTAAATCGAAATGTAAATATTCTTTTGTTCTATTCCAAATAGTCTACAAATGCAAGTCCAAAATAAGCAAGACTGAGCTAAAATAAAAACGACAGAAGCTTTGTTCTGATGACTTTGAGTTTATTTATTCAAAATAGTCCCCTAAGGCCTCTATACACTGTTTTGCGCGATATAAAAGCTTTTCGAAAGAGTGTTTCAAGTCATTGACCGGAATAACCTTCAGGATGTCGGCACAAGCCTTTTAGATGGCCTCTACGGACGCAAAACGTTTTCCTTTCGTGGCCAAATGCAATTTTCCGAATAGGTAGAAGTCAGAGGGCGCCATATTAGGTGAATACGGTGAGTGATTGATGGTTAGAATGCGATATGCGACTGTTTGTTTGATGACAAGAGATACTTAGTTTTGTTCTCGTTCACCACCGGACCCATTCGCTTTGCCTCTTTATCCAGTTTGGAAAAGGCAGAACTAACAGCGAGGCTGATGATGTTAATATCATCGGCATACGCCAACAATTGCCTTTAACTCCGACGCCTTGCTCGAACTCGTGGAAGCTGAGCCAAATTTGACAGTCGATATGATAGCTCAGAGGTTAAATTCATCGCATGAAATAGTTCACAGGCACCTGGTTCAGTTGGGAAAGGTTTCAAAGCTGGGGAAATGGATTCCGCATAGACTTTCCGTCGCCAATCTTCAGCAGAGAGTGAATGTGTGTTCTCAGCTGCTGCAACGGCTTGAAAATGAAAGTTTTTTGAACCGCATCGTTACAGGTGATGAAAAATGGGTCCTTTACAATAATCCTGTTCGCAAACGCCAATGGTTAGATAAAGATGAAACACCAGAACCGACCCCTAGAGATGGCCTTCACCCCAAGAAGATTCTCCTGTCTATTTGGCGGGATATGGACGGTATTGTTTATTATGAACTTCTGGAACCAAACCAGACGATAACTGTTTATTATTATTCCCATCAGCTATCAAACCTGAATGAGGCACTTAACAAAAATTGACCATCTTTAGTGAATAGACACAAAGTTTTATTTCACCACGACAACGCATGACCTCATACCGCAAGGCCAACATTAGGCAAGCTGAACGATCTCGGATGGGAGCTAATGCCGCATCCACCATAAAAATAAAAAAAAAATACTTTCCGGATATTGCACCTTGTGATTATCCCCCTTTTCGTGGACTTCAATCCCATGTGAGTAACAAGAATTACTCCTCAAAAGAAGCTATAAAAATGGATATCGAAGCGTATTTTGGCTCCAGGGACAAACAATTTTTCAATAATTTTAAAACCACCTTTAAAAAATGCACGAACTTATGGACTGACTTGATACTTTTATGTTGAACCTCAAGCTTGGCCTCTAATTTCTCAAACCATGCATTGAATATTGGATTTTCTATTAAAGGGTCCCGGTGGTCTAGAGCTCGAAAATTTAGGGTATTTTCAGGAATTGTTTTTACAATAAAAAAAAATGAAAAACAATGTTTAACTTTTTTAGGCTTTTTATTTAACTTCTTTCACATTTTTTGTTTTAATTGCAATAATTTTAAAAATGGCGCGGAAGTTGACTCTTCTGAAAAATTGGACCTGGACGGTGTTGTACATTTTGGCTCTTTTCTTTACATATAAAAACCAAAAAAATTATTAATCAGTATAGCTACGAAATGGCGCGGTTTTGAATTTGACCTTCTAAAAATAATTTTTTTTTTCAGTTTCTTAATAAAAAAAAAAACGAAATAATTGAAAGAATAATATAATTCTAGTAGGGGCGATAGCCATTGCTGTTTTGACAATACCAGGCCGAAAAAAGTAATTTTGAGATGATTGGGTTTATAGTTTTGACAGTGGATATTTTCCATTGATACCGCCGCGTGACGAATCTGACTCTACCTACTAAAATGGGAAATACTGAGAATATCCTTCCAAATATTTCACAGTACATTCTTAAAAGCCTATAATTTCGAAATATCAAATGGACTGGCGATGAACGAAGTATTCTTTTTGCTAGTTTTGACATGTTGAAAAGCAAGCAGAAAACGAAGAATTCCACAAATTTTGAAAACAGAATTGACAGTTCTTTTATGAAATTAATATACCATATAACTTTTATATACAGTGTTGCCAATATTCGACGGACCCATCTGGCAACCCTGTATATTTTGACAGAGACGTCAGATCGCTTAATGACATACCAAGCAGATTTTTACCATAGAACAGTACACGCCACGCGAGCGCTCCCAAATTGTTGAAATTTACATTCAACAAAAGAAGTCATTCACAATTGATCACTCAACGTGCGTATAAAAAATAAAATAATGTGAAAAGTGCGCCTTCTTAGAAAACCATTAAACGTTTGTATGAAAGGTTTTCGACTGGTGATGCTCATTCTAATCCAAAGAGGCCAAATCAAAATCGACCAAGGCGTCACCAAGGACATCGCAAAATCGCCGTTCTCAGCAGTTGGGCATTGCTCGGACCACTTTACAACGAATTATCCGCATTGATTTGCATTTATTCCTGTATAAGATTCGATACACGCAAAGATTATTGCCTGCGGACAAGCCTCGTCGATTGGAATGGGCCCAAAGAGTCATCGAAATCCGTCGGATCCGTCGAATATGGGCAACCCTGTAGTAGTAGGGATATGGATCCGCTTGCAAAGAATTTTTTTATATTTTTATCTATAAAAACAGACGGCGGTTACTGCAAAAATGCGTGTACTTTACTCAGTTGGCAGTAGTACAATTATCACCACCAACATTCCCAAAAGCTTAAAATTGATCGGCTTAGCTGTTTCGGAGAAATTTTGCTCAGCAGCTGCTAAATTATTATTCATTTTAATAAAAAAAAACTTTCGGTTACTAAAATTTTTTATAAAACGCATTGATTTTTTGATCTAAGGCTGTTATTGCTAAAATCAGATAACTTGTTTTGCCAGAAGCGCACCGAATTGTTCATTACAAAAGTCTGCTGACTATTGAAGGGCAAAGGTATTTAAACATTTCATCGAATTGAAATAAATGCAAAATCACTCAAGAATGTTGTGTCATAATTTTAAGTAAATCTGAGTAAAATTTCCGAAGTTATGTGTATTTTGGAGTTCGTTGCTCTAGACCGGCTTTCTCTATATGCTCAGCACCTGTGTGGAGTTCTTACGTGGCACGCTATTGTATTCATTTTTGATAACAGCAAAAAAGGGAGAGTTTTGCGTAGCAAAATATTAAAATATGTTCTAAATCATCTTGATGAAAGCTCTTTGCTCTGTGGACCTGGCTTCGATAACTCTATGTGAGTTTTCTGAGACTTGGCATTTTTGAGGTCCATGTGCGCCACAGCTCAGAATATGCGGGACCACTCATTTACAATTTTGCACAGCACTTGGAACGTCTTCATAGTAAGTTTTTCTGGGAGATATTTCTAATAATATTTTTATTATTATTTTTGTTTTGTTTTAATAAATATTAACCTTGCAATAACAAATTATGCGATCTTTTTGCTGTGAAAAATTTGGAAACCGAAAAACTATCTCTCTCAATTCTCACTCTCTTAATTCTTTATATTTCGTAATGAAAATTAAGAAAAATATTTTTAAAATTTTGCGCTCTTATAAGATAATGGACCTAATAAGATAACACTCTCCGAATTAACCTTGCCCCACCCCGTAATAGATACCACTGCAATTATAGTACACCTGCTGTTCTTTTGTTTTTAGCAATAAAGTAGATTTAAGAATACTTTAAAATATTTTTGGCGCAAAGCGTTTTGCTGTAGGAAATAACAAAGTGTTGGAGAACAGTTTTGTTAATTTTACTTCTTTTTTGAAAGGCAAACAAATATCTCATATTTCACCATTTTTATTTGAGCAGTAAATACAACAAAATAAAAGTCCCAGTAATGACCTCGAATTCCTGCCGCCAGCCAACTCAAATAACTCATACGCCATGTCGGCAAACATTACTACAGTGAAATGACTTTACAGCACACTTACGTAAAATATTGATAAGTGTGCACAAGAAGCAAGTCAGAACACACACACAAAAACACACAAATATCAACAATTACAAATAAACAAATATTTGGCAGAAATGGTAGTAAGGTAAATAAAGGAGTTTGTTGAATTTGTATTGTCGAGTACAATGGGAGTGTTGCAAAATGCTGAAGGATGCGAACGAAGAAAAGAAAAACCATAAATGGTAGCGAAGGGCTGAAAAGAGATGAGAAATAAAAGTTACAAAAGTGGCAAAACTGCAAATACTTGAGACGCTTTTGAAACATACACCCCCATAGACAAAACATAGTAAACTTCAAATACACCATTGCAACAACAAAGCAAAAATATTGCACTTATAACAAATACGCATAGCAAAATAATCATAGAAATGAATATCTCGAAAGGAATGTTTGTTGAGGCGAATTTCATGGCCGTCGTGAAGAGGAAAATAATAAAACTCAAAGAATGGAGTTGAACTGAGTTAAGTGGAGTAGCGCGAAACGGAACTGAATTCATGTTGGAGCCTGAGTAGTGGAGTGAAGCAAAAGTGAATGAGGCTGCGTAGTCAAGTGAGCTGATCTGGCAGTGAAGTGGAGACGCACCGCGGTCTAATGATGAGCTGACGGCAAGCAAGTAAAAACGTAGAATCCATGCTGACAGCAGTTTAGCAAGGGATACTTATTGAGCAACTGTGCAGTATCGAAAAATATGCAGCAGCGGAGAGATAAGCGGCAAGAATTGTTTTTTCTAGCAGCAAAATGCTTTGTGGTTGCTGCGAAAACTGCGAACAAGCGGCAGGAGTTCAAGTGGAAGATTCAGTTGAAGTTCGTTAACGTATCCGTTTCCGTTTCCGTTTTGTTAAACTTTGAGAGTTGAAAGTTGCGAGTGAACTCATATATTGATATGTATGTATGTATATACATACATATAGCAGTTGAAGTTGAAGATTGCTTTACGCTACAAAAACTACCCGAAGGCAGCATGAAAAATGAGATGAAGTGGTAGAACATGCATGAAAAAGCAAGAAATACAATGTGATGAGGAGACAGCGGAGAGTGCAAAAAAAAAAAAAACAAATTACTTCTTTGCGCATTCAATGTCGAACTTAAAAGGGTTTAAATGGCATGGAGCGATAATTTTCGGGATTTTCGCAAATGAAAGCGAGACGTGAGCGAATGTATTATACACGCACATACAAATACATAGCTACATACAAGCATGCGCACATACATAGCTGATGAAGAAAAGGGGTTAAGCAGCTGTTGTGCACACACATACAAGGAGTGAAATAAATGAGCAGACCATCAGCCAGACAGTTGAAAGCAAGAAAAGCAGTGGCACTTAGCCAAACAAATGCTGTTGTATTTAGACGCCGGCGGAGACAAACCGTGCAGCTTGTTTTGCTTGTAGGTGTAGACGAACAATGCGAGTCAAAACAGAGTGTACGTTGTGTGCGTGTGTATGCGCGCATGAGGATATGGGTGCAAGACTGTATGGGTTACTGCAATAGTCTGCGAACGTGACTGAATTCTTTAAAATGTTTTGCGCTGTGAATATTTCTTTTGAAGTTTTGCAGTTGGCGCTAAACTATTTGTATGAGATGCCGGGCAGTTTATTGTTGCTGTTTTTGTCGCAGCTTTATTTGTGTTGCACTTATTATTGTTGTCACATTTAAACTTGTTAAGCGTGCAATGACTGTGTATTGTTGGACTTCATCAGGGCGAGGAGGATGAGTAGCCGAATAAGCGGCCTCCCCATTTTTTTATTGCTGTTATTACTAGGCGACCTTATTTGAATTGTGCTCACCTTGAAGTAGAGTTTAAAAAATCCTTAAATAAAGTGGGTAAGGATATCTTTACATTTGGCGAAAGCTAAGGCACATTCTTTGCTTTAATATAGAAGCGAAACATTTTTATATTCTACTTACGGTTATAATTTCTTTCCACCGAGCTAGCTCAAAATTCCTTAAAATATCATCAAATTGGTGAGGAATACCTTGCCCTGCAATAATGGTGAGCTTTATAAAAACACAATCAATGCAGCAAATAGAAAATGTTTCCGAAAGGGGCTGTTGGCTGTGGTTGTCTTGGCCAGAAAAATGAATATCCATTTTAAATCAGACTCGCAGTTAGTGCCCGCTTTGGCTTGTAATCTTTTAATTGCTTCAAAGTTATCGAAAGCAAGACACTTGTGTTCTTGTTTACCAACAAATTTTATTTGACAGTTAAATCTACAATCGTTCCAATGCATATTTACCGAGGGCTCAAGAACTAAATTCTCAACGTCTTTCGCGGTTATATCTGAGGATCTACTTGTTGTGAAGAAAGGTTTGCGGCACAATCACTGCTCAACGTTTACTTGTGAAATCTTTCATATATAGGGTTATTCAATAGGTGCGCTTCAACTTTTTTCCGATAGGGAGGGCGAACGACGCAATATTTTTTATTTTTCGCTTGTCATTTGTAAACTTCATTAGTATACATTTCATCATGGAACGCTACACACTTGAGCAAGGATTGCAAATCGTGCAAATTTTTTATGAAAATAATCGTCCAGAAAAAAAATAATGATCCAGATTTTTTCCAAAAAATCATCTTCAGTGATGAAGCTCACTTTTAGTTCAATGGCTTTGTCAACAAGCAAAATATGCGTTACTGAGCAGGAAGCAATCCACACGTGATTCATGAGGCACCGTTGCATCCCGAAAAAATCACTGTTTGGTGCGTTTTTCATGCCGGCGGCGTAATTGGCCCATATTTTTTCGTTGACGAGAACGATCGCCACGTTACTGTGAATGGAAATCGATACCGCGACATGATAAACGATTATTTTTGGCCGCGATTGAATGGTATGGACTTAGACGACATGTGGTTTCAACAGGACGGGGCCACAAGTCACACAGCACACGCTACAATTGATTTGTTGAAGAGTAAGTTCGATGAGCGCATTATTTCCACAAATGGACCGGTCGAATGGCCGTCGCGCTCGTGCGATTTGACGCCTCTAGACTATTTTCTTTGGTGTTATGTGAAGTTATTGGTCTACAGTAACAAGCCGGCGACGATTTGTGAGCTCAGAGCCAATATTGAACGCGAAATTGCTGGAATTTCGGCCGATTTATGCAAAAGAGTGGTCGAAAATTGGGTTCAACGATTGGATTTCGTAAAACGTGCACGCGGTGGTCATGCAAAAGAAATCGAATTTCATACTTAAATGTATATGTTCAAACTCGATAATAAAAAAAAATTAGTTAAAAAAGTCAAACCGTTTGTGTTTTATTAAAATAAAAAGTTGAAGCACTCTTACTGAAAACGCTTTACATAACGCATATTTAGTAACTCAAAAATAGACTGCCATCAGTTTTTTCGGTAAATTACTTAAAAAAATAATAATAATAAAGTTAAACTAATTTCCTTTAGTCTTACATTTTCTTTTCAACTATTTCAAAGCTACAGTCGGAGTTTCGCATAAGACTAATAACAAAATCAAAAGCCAAAGCTATAGTTGTATTTGTGAAATAAAAAATAAAAGAAATAAACATTGGTATATAACAAAAAAAGTAAACACTGACGTTGTGTGGTCAATTGACGTTTATTTCATTGTAGTTGGCAACATTGTCACATCTATACAACTATTGTGCTCGTAATTGTAGATGTGTGTGTGTGCGAGTTTTCGTTGCCATTTCATTTATTCTCTTTATACTCGTATACAAGCATTGCTTCCTTTCTTTACCGCTCCTTCTGTTTGTCTGCGTTTTTACCTTTGTTATTTTTATTGTGCTGCCTATTTTTGTTTACACAATTCAGTCTTTGTAGCATACCACGAGGCGCAACACTGTCCCATCTCTTCTACACTGTGTATGTGAAACAGGAAATAGAGACTCGTTAGTTCCGCTGTGCTGGCAGAATTTATCTTTGTGTGCGTGTGTTTTTTTTATTTTTATATCCCGTTTGTTTGTTTACTTTTATTATGTAAGTATGTGTCCAATTCACTGAAGCTTTCTGCTTGAGTCCATTTCTCCGCAAACTGTTTTATATGCGCATGTGTATGGGCAAGGGCATGTACGCGTGACATTGACGTAGCAAATAGTTGGTAGCTAAGAATTTTGCGGTGATTTTAAGTAAACAATACGAAGAATGAAATAAAACGAGCCACTCAGCCAGGACAATGTGCTCATAAAGTGACAACGACAGCAATGTGCGAAGGGTAAGGGCAATCACGCTGCTTATTGGGGCTAATCAGCGTGCGCAGACAATGAAGTGGTAGGAATGCAGTTGCGAGTGTGAGAGATACCTTCAGTTATGTGATGAAAAAAGGTGGGATTTTTTTTTTAAATTTTGGGTATTAGACTAAAAAAAATTAAGTGAATTTTTATTTACGAAATATAAGTTTGTTATAATACGTGGGTTTCGGAAATATGTTGAAGGACAACTTTAAGTCTATAAAGATAGTCTACTTAGATAGATTAGATTGATAGAAAAAATTGCATATAACCAGATATATATCTCATATGCCTTTTGGTTGCCTTTGAAATCCTGAGTTGATGTACTGCCCATTTAAGAGTAAGATTGTTTCTATTTTTTTCTGAACAAAGTCCGACATTTACTCAAAACGCGCTCGGTCGTCTCAATATTCGCAGACAAAGCCGTCACTTTGTCTCAGCAGGCTTACTTGACTGGTAGCGAATTTCCTGAAATCTTTAAGAGTATCGAAAATCTTTTCCTAAATCTTTTCCATTTCGTAATAGAAAACCGCAAAAATGTATACAAATGTTGAAAAGAAACGAAGTTATTTCACTTCAAAAAAACTCTATACCAAAATTTTTAATATTGAAAAAATATTAAAATTTAAATATTTTTTAGTACTCAGTATTTCCTTAACCCTAGAACACACACCCGGGTACAAATGTATCCACTTCAACTATACCTCTATACCGCTAACTTCGGATCTAGGAAGATTATTTAGTTTTGAGTTCAAATTCAAAATTTGAACCAGATCGGACCATTGGTTCAGGAGCTACAGCCTTCCAAACACATTATATACGTAAACACACACCCGGGATACGTTTGTACCCCAATAGTAAAAATCCTCATAGTAATCAAAAAAAAAACATTTTTTATATTATTTTTTTATTTGAAAAATTAAAAATATTCATTTCACACATTATGTTATTGACTTTTATTATAAAAATTATAAAAATGCATCTTATATCTAAGGAAAATCATGGCAAATAGAGCAATTTGTTGATGTGACCGAATGTTCAAGACACATTGGCTTCTTACATTTGGCGCACAGCTTTCTGGTTTTTCTACGGCGTTTTTCCTCTTGTGCGTAACATAAATAGCAAGATCCGGACACAGGTTTTGGCGTGCGCGCTGCCGCAGATGTTGATGCTGCTGTTGACACCATTGATTCCAGCGGGCGGTTGAAATATGCTTCAATAGCAATTTTAGTCGAAAAATTTCGCGTCACTTGACGATTTATGGCTCTGGCTTCAATAATGGACATACACAATGCTTCAGCCAAGCTGCGCAGGATCTGCTTACGCTTGCTGTTTGTTCTCCAAGGCAATATAGGGTTATTCAAATCGTAGACAATGTAGGCTGCAAGAGCTGTAATGTCCAACATGTTGAAGAACATCGCTAGTGGCCATCGTTTTGTTTGTCTTTGTGTTGGATATTCCGCAAACATTTGGTCCATTCGATCAACACCACCTTTGATACGATTATAATATTCAATTATTTCAGGTTTCCCACTGTCAGCTATTTCAGCATCATTATGCATGGTCGAAAGCAAAATTACTGCTTTATTTTTTTTGGGAACATAAGAGCACATTGTCACATTATTTTTGAAGCCAAATGTCGTTGAACCAATTGTCCTGTTTTTGTTCTGCTTCATTTCTTGAGGAATATATGATTTGTTTTTGCGCAAAGTTCCAACGATCGTGAGTTTCCAGGTGAGAAGCAGTTCTGCAACTGGCAAGGTCGTAAAGAATTGTCCATTGTAATGTTTCGGCCACTTCCTTGGTATTTGGCAGACAAATCCTTCATCACTCGTTCGCCTTGGTTCGTTTCCCTACCAGTTTCTGCTTGGCCAGTATATATTTGTCCATGCAGTGGATATGCATTTGTGGCATCGCAAATCCACCAAACCTTGACACCATATTTAGCAGGTTTTGACGGTATGTACTGCGTAAACCGTGTGCGTCCACGGTAAGGAAATAATTGTTCATCAATCGTCAAGCATGAGCTGGGCTTGTAATGTGCAGCAAGATTATTGTTCATCATCGTCCACAACTCACTGATCGGTGCTGCTTTATCAGTTAGTAAGCGTGTTGCACGAGTGTTTTTATCGTCAAATCTTAGGAACCGCAATATCGAACAGAAACGGTTGACTCCCATTGTGGCGCGATATAAAGGATAGTTTTTGACGCTCCATAAATCTCGAACTTGTTCTCCATTGCTATGGTTCGCACCAGTCAGAATAAGTATGCCAAAAAATGCATACAGCTCTGTTATTGACACAGGCGTCCATGACTTAGGAGTTGTGTTTGGATGCGCATTGTTGTAAACATTATAAGTTTCTTTTGCTAACTTATTTGTGTGGCGTATAATTATATCAGCCATTTCAACGTTCATGAAACATTTGAATGTTTGCTCTATTGACAACATTTCAGTGCATCTAGCTGGTCCAGAACGTTCTCTTATAATATTTTGTCTGAGTACCTGACGACTTACATTTGGTTCTTTCATCCACTCAGTACCATCACGTGCAACAAATTTTTCGCCACTAGCAGGTAATTCATTATTTTCTTCTACTTCTTCTTCTTCATCGTCTTCTTCATCATCCTCATAGTCCGCATAATCAGGTAATACTTCTGCGGCACTTTGCGAAACTTCAGCATCGTCATCAGCAATTTCAATGTCATTGAATTGAATTTCTTCTTCATCTTCTGAGTCAAAGTCATAGGGAGCGTGATCGTCACAAATTTCATCAAATAAAGATGGTATATATGATTCTCGCTGTTCCTCAGTTAGCCTGAATAATAAAAAAAATTAGTATATGTTTACATTGTTGCTTATTTTACATTTTTTTAACTTCTATATGCTGCACTTGATAAATATTCGTTTCTTCTTGAAGTCATTTCGTATCCAGTTATTTATAGTTTCAGTTATATTTATTTTCACTTATATTTTCACTTCTTACACTTTTGAGCACCAAAACAATAATGAAAATATCAACAGGCAGCATTTATAACAACACCTCGTGTAAAAACAACCCTTGCAGCTGCATAAAAATACAAAAACCAGTTATACCAGTGTATTTGCTACCTACGTACCCATACCTTGCGCGACCTTTTTGCACATATCTTTTGAACCAGGTAGAATATTTCAATGAAATAAAAACCAAAATGTGTATTCGTTGTTACTCTACAAGTATATTATTATAAATTATATTATTTTGTTTTGCATTTATCAGGACAACAACAAAAACAAAAATCCACAGTTGTATGTCCTGACTTTATTTGCCCATATCGCTGGAACCAGTAGGAATATTCGAATGAAACAAAAGACAAAATACTTGTTATATATTAAAATATACATTTCAAAAAAAAAAAATCATAGAAATCGGTTGAATAAGCATTAAAAAAACCGCAAAATAAGGTCCCGGTTACAAACGTATCCCGGGTGTGTGTTTACGTGGTATTTTCTGGGTGTGTGTTCTAGGGTTAATACTCAAGCCCACAAATTAACTAATTTTCCAAAAATTTACCACTGTATGGGACCACTCCTATACATATCAAATTATACCCCGAATGGCTCTTAACAGTCAAAGTTTTGAAGATGGGAGTCCATTAGTTTCTACAGCTTTGGTTACTTCAAAAATACCAGATCTCATTTTTGTAAGCCATCAATACCGTTGCGCATGCAATTAACTTACAGAACGCCTGTAATATTTTCGAAAATTTGATCTAAAATCTATGAAAATTGTTTTGTTTCTTACTTAGTTCACGGTAGACTTTCTCATAAGGAATTGCTGCCATATCTAAGAAACGAATGAGTTTTTTCCATGTGTGTATTCTTTTTTTAATTGACAGTACAATTAGCCTTAAGAATTATGTAGCAGTTGGAATGGCCTTGTAGTCTCAGCTCTTGCACTAGGTAAATATTTTTCAAAATTCGTCTCAATGATGTGCGAATAGTAGGAAATCATAAACCCATTCGGCTACGGCGGCCAAGCAGAGAAGACATTATATAGTCCTTTGAAAAATTATAAAACAAAACATTTCGACAAATTTTTACTACATTTTTATTTATTTAATTAATTTCAATAATTTTTTTTAAAGAAAATATAATTCAGCCTATAACAAAGACCATAATAATCCATATTTTGCATAAATCTTGTGTTGCAAAAATTCGACTTTCATTCAACTTTCATAAAAATTTCAAACTTTTTAATCAGAGTTTAAAAAAGAGATATGCATATCTTAGTTCATTATATTTTGGCATAGTAAAGTTTATGGCTCTTCAAGGGGGTTCAATTTTGCTAGCGCTTTGAAATTTTTTTCCTAACAGTGTTGCATATTTTCTCCACTGAAAAAACAAAAATATGTCGTGCATTATTATGAATGAATGATTTTTTTTAATTTTATTTAAAGTTCGAAACTTAGATTTGTGTGGCTTTGGTTACAGAATGAAATATATTTTTACAAAAAAAATATTTAGATTTCGGAAAACAAGCTAATCGAAACATATCAATATGTCACTTATCATTATGTCATTTAATTTATAATTCTGAGGTAAGTCATCGTGTTGACTAAGTTTGCTGAGCAAAAGTGTAGTTGAGCGCACACGAGGATTTGATTTGCATTCAAGGGTTTCGAGAGTCTGGAACTTATGAACCACAAGTAAAAAATCCTAAAGACGTAGAGCTTTGGTATGTGAAGAAAAGTTGTTCCACATAATATATATTCCTAAACATTTCCTATATGTACTTCAACACACCACCATTTCTTCTTTACACCATATTGTTTCTTAATCATTCATCGAGTTTTTTCAAAAAGTAACAAGACTAAGAAAACCGCAAAAACTCTCGCTAAAAAGAAATAATAAAGAAAACATTTAAAAAATAAACTTTGTGAAGATTTGTTTAATTAGATTAAATATCCTTTCATTATGATGATTTTACTGTGGCGGAACAAGGTGACACAAAATTAGTCACCCTATTGGAAAATTTATTTTTTCAAATGCCGTGTCTTATTTGTAAACTATGTAGAAAGTTGCAGTACACAAACAGACCAGCAATGGAGTGCGTAAAGGTCAGAATAAAGATTTCTACAATATAAATCAAAACCATTTTTATTTACTTAGTAAAAAAGTTATTTAAAAACAACGTTGGATGATTATTTTTATGGCGAGCCAATCTGTTACCAAAAATATGTTACAATCGGGAACATAATTCATAAATTGATTTCGAGCCTTTTTATGTTTAATTTTAGTTATTACTCCCTAATGTTTTTTGTTCAATTTCTTGGGACTTTTCCTTCTTCTTGGTTTGTAGTATTTGGGCAGGATAAATTATATTATTACGGTTAATTTTTTAAAACGTTCCCCTACTTATTTGAAAATATATTTAATACACATGTATGTATTTGATAATGAAAAATTAGTAGGGTATTATATACATATATATATATATATATATATATATAATTGGCGCGTACACCCGTTTTGGGTGTTTGGCCGAGCTCCTTTTCCTATTTGTGGTGTGCGTCTTGGTGTTGTTCCACAAATGAAGGGACCTACCGTTTAAGCCGACTCCGAACGGCAGATATTTTTATGAGGAGCTTTTTCATGGCAGAAATACACTCGGAGGTTTGCCATTGCCTGCCAAGGAGCGACCGCTATTAGAAAAATGTTTTTATTAATTTTGGTTTGGATTGCAACCAACGTTCTCTCTGTGAATTGCGAATGGTAATCACGCACCAACCCATTCGGCTACATTGAGTTTTAGGCCATAGAACCAATTTAATGGCAGTAAATATACTTCAGTAAATAGTATACTTAAATATGGCCTTTGATACTTTGCTTGTTGTGTGTTGGTTGGTTGTACGATATATATTACGATAAAAATGGTCTTTCAAAAGTGATGCCTAGATGTCAGTAGTGAATAGTTCCTTGGCGGTACCTTTTTAATATCATCTTCGACATTTGTCAAGTAGACTGACATATAATTTTACGCGATAGAACAACGGGTTAAAATTATTGAAACTTATTATGAAAATAGTCAATCTTTAAGAACAACATATCTCAAAATTCGTCATTTTTTGGTGGAAATTATCGTCCGAATAAATCAACTATTCAAAAGCTAGTGAAAAAATGTAAAAAAAACTGGTTGTGTGGAGGACAGAAAGAGGGTTGGTGGAACAAAAACTGGACGTTATGTTGAAAATATTGCTGCTGTATCGCCAAGTGTTGCGGAACAACCTTCAACAACGATATTTTGACGATGTACAGTTAGGCATCGATTGGCGCATTTTAAATGTAGACGTGCTTATAGTGGACGTTCAAATTACGTAATTTGTCAAAGTAATTATTAAGGGCCATAGTTTGAATGAAAGTGGGTATTTTAACCTGAAAGGATCTAAATTTGTACATGTTTTATTTTCAAACCACATCTTAGCGCGTCTTCTGAAAACCCCTTTTCATGCTCAACGAGTACTACGAATTGTTTTTCAAGAAATTCGATTTTTAAGGTGAAAACAAAATATTTTATTTTCATAAGTACTTACATATATGCGATCAATGATACGAGTACTTGCTACTTCTAATGCCTATTATACTCTTTGACATAAATTATATTTAAGTTTCTTTCCATTAGCTTTTCGTCCACTGAACCGTTGCGAATTACAAAATTGTAAAATCACCAGTCTCATTTTCGCTTTTGAACTTCCAAACTTTTAATCTTTTATAAACCCACCATTTCCAATAGTTCCATAAAAACTTTCTCATTAGCCATAGCGCCGCTAAGTAGGCTATGGTGTGATGTCTTGTCTGCACACTTCCCACTAAGGCGTAAAAGGAAAAGATTGACCTTTCCCAATTTTTTCGGTATCAGCAGCTGTGCCTACTTGAACAAACGCAGAATTTCTCGATCAATCGCACTACGTAAAGCAAACATACAAACATATATATACTTGTATATGTGCAAGTAGACATACTTTCATACAGATACTCGCTGTCTGGGTTTCTTGTTAGATGCCGCAAGGCTATTAACTTTCAACTTTTGTACGTTTCATTAGCGTTGCTTGCTGTCAACTCAATTCAACCTCAGACGTGTTTTAGTTAAATTTTTGACAGTTTTTGACAATCATGAATGTCAGCAAAGTTTTAGAACTTAATTTTCTGGCTGGCTTCTGCTTCCTTGCTTGCGCTTTGACCATCGAGACAATCAATGCCTTTATTCGGTGTTATCTTGGTTGCTTATGGATGTTGTTGCTAATATTAGTGTTGAATCTTTAAAGGAATAAAAAATAGGCGATTTGTAGTATACATTTTTTTTTTATGTTTTCTATGCATACAGGTATTTTACATATATTACTAAGGGTTTCGCTACATCAATCATCATTTAATTATATTAAGGAGTCTTTAGGTATACGCCAACTCAAATATCTTAATCCATCTTTTATCATCATCATCATTACGAGTAAAGCTTTTCCACGTGCTTCTAAGCATATCATATTGTATTGCATTGTTTTTCCAAGTATTGCCGCATCTTCTGTGACACAGAATACTTGATGGTTACCAGCATATGTAGCTCAGATGTGTATAATCGAGATATGCAACAAAATTGATGAGACTAAATGAGAGTTGGCGGCCGCCATAGTCGAATGGGTTGGTGCGTGATTACCATTCGGAATTCACAGAGAGATCGTTGGTTCGAATCTCGGTGAAAGCAAAATTAAGAAAAACATTTTTCTAATAGCGGTCGCCCCTCGGCAGGCAATGGCAAACCTCCGAGTGTATTTCTGCCATGAGAGAGCTCCTCATAAAAATATCTGCCGTTCGGAGTCGGCTTGAAACTGAAGGTCCCTTCATTTGTGGAACAACATCAAGACGCACACCACAAATAGGAGGAGGAGCTCGGCCAAGCACCTAACAGAAGTGTACGCGCCAATTATTTATTTATTTTTTAAATGAGAGTTAATGAAATTTTACACTTGTCATTATAAATTCTAAATGAATTTTTAGCCTATAGATTTGGGGTTTTTTGTTTAAAACTTTTGTCGTTACAACGCCTTTGTATGTAGGAAAAATTTAGTGAAATTTTATTAAGTAATTCTTTTTTTCCGGTATTTTCTTATTTTTCGGACTCAGTTATTGTGATTATTTTTAACTATTCTGTCGTACAATGTTTGTAACTTTTGTTATAAGTTTCTCAATTAAAAAAATAATTTTAAATTTTTAAGAGAAAAAATCTATTTTTTATTTTCCAAAAATTAGTAAAAGTAATTTTTGTATGTAATTTTTTTTATTAAAACGCTATAATTTCTAACAAAAATAATGTACTAATCTTTATAACATCTTATAGGATTAGTTTTACAATGAAACATACATCATACACGCTTTTCTCAGTCTTTAAAACATATTTTCAATGAAAAACCATAAGAAGATACAAAATTATAGGACAGCGCCACCTAGCGTAAGCTTTAGTTAAATATAAACTTCAGGAATATATTTGTCGACTCAAAATGCCATAGCTTTTCAGAAGAATTCCAGAAAATATTTTTTTTATTGAATTTGACTAAATTTTTTCTAACACAGAGAATTTCAAAAGCCGATAATTTTAAATGGGTATAAAAAATCCGATCTTCAGTCTAAAAATTCTTATGGGGCTTTGTTAGGGGGAGGTGCAAACTTAAATTTACTTTTAGTTTCGTCAAATACGGAGGTACAGTCATCCATTTTGTATCACTATTTAATAAAAGTTATTAATAAATACATTATTTTACTTAAAATTAGGAGCCAATGCCTTCAGCTCGATTTTTTTTTTAAATAAAAGATTATTTAAATTTTTTAGTCTCGTATATCTGAAACTTTTCAACCGATCGGAAGTGGTTTATTTTGCGGAAATTATATATGTATTTCAGATTTATTGAAATTTCTTTTTACCTGATCATGCGTTTTTCTGTAGATGTCTAATTTTCATCATATATCTTTAATTTTCATCAGCCTTTTATTGAAAGGCCATATAGCTCAGAGTTATGCTGAAAATTTAAAGTCTCTAACTCATCAACAAGTTAGCGTACTTAACAGATAAGAATGTAAGTGACTTAAAATAGCTCTATAAAATGGATGTTTTTCTATTGTCCAAGCGATGAGTTTTTGACTCACTTGGAAAAGCAATAGGCGATCAGTGCTTCAGTTATACTTTATAATTACTAGGGCGGGTCGATTTAAAAATCGACCATTGCTCTGTGAAAATCATATTCTAGGGATCAAAATAAGAAACTTTGCCGAGGGAACATTACCTCTAAAACGAGTTCTGATGTCCCCCAATTTGGGTCGAACGAAAAATCCCACTTTGAGTGTATGTATCGAGTAGAAATGTATGACCGAGCCCCACTAACTTTGGACGGCCAATCCACCCAAGCCATGTACGATTTTTTTGCCTGCCCACAAATCGACCAGGCCTAATAACTACTCTACAAATTTTGTTGAATAGACGTGAGAAATTTAATGACCGTAAGGCATACCAATTAAAAAGCTTTCTGAACTGATTCCAATTGACTGTTGTGAAATTCATGATGAGGCCTCCATGGAAACGTAGCATAATTCAATATTGACCGGAAAAAAGTGAAATATTCAAGATTTAAAGTTATAGTATACGCATCGTGAAAATTTTGACTGATTCGACGAATGCGAGCATGGAAAACGAGCTGGTGATAATGTAATTAATAAGTGTATTGAAAGTAAGCTTCGAAATAAGTTGAATGCAACTACAAGGTCCCCTAGCTCGTTCAAGGATCTGAATACGTACGAGTATTAGGAGTTATTTGAAAGCATTTGTTAATATTCAGTGACATTTTGTTTGATCTATCCCAAGAGTATAACTTATGAAGTTCAGCCTTAAGAATAACGAAAACATCAGAGCATGTAATAATAGAGTAAGTGTTCAAATCATCGGCGTATAAAGAAACTTATGAGATGAGAACCAAGATTCGACGTCATTTATAAATAAAATAAAAAATAAAGGACCCAAATGCCCTATGAAAGTTATTGAAAGCAAAATTAGTTTCGACATCGAAATTTCAACCCTTTGAGGGTCTACCACATAAATTAAATATCAATAACTGGAAACGAGACACGGAATTCAATCCAAATTGGATGGAATGTCCAGGACAGAGGTAGGCAAAGGAAAGTACTCTTCCTTCCAGAAGAGAGTAGAAGTAGGTTCCTGAATTTAAACAGTGAGGTCATGCCAACTCTCACTGAATACTTAATGCGACGTTGCTCTTATCATTTCTTGAAACAGAGATTATCAGAATTAAGCGTATGTTGTGTTTGCGATCTGGGTAGTAAAACAGCAGAGCATAGCCTTTGCCAATGTGCAGTTCCGTCAAAACGATTATCACTCATCTAGGAGGAGTAACTTTAAATGTATTTGTGATATAGAACAAAAACCCCGAGATGTCACTTAAATTCATTATAAGCCTCCAATTATAGGCTCATGGTCAAGCACAATGACTACTATGGCCCAACAAAACTGACTAATTAGACCTAAAGCAGGTACACATAACATTGGTGATCGCCTTTTGTACTTCCAAAAATAAAAACCAATTTATAATACCTTAGCAGCATTTATGAATAAACGGCAACTCTGATAATTGAAAAACATTTTTAGCCATAAGGCATTTTGCTTGCTGGCACTGCTAACTCATTCTATTAAACACTTGGCAATTAAGATTATGAGCACACAAAAAATTTTAAGAAAAATATTTTCCAACTAACACTTAGCCTTTATACACAAATTTCTTAAAGTTTCAATAAACAAAGTAAATATAAAGTAAATATTTTGCTATTGAAAACGAATCTATTGAGTGAGCTGTGAAACGAACTTCACAAGAATTTCCGTTTGCACTCGAAGTGGAAGGAAAAAGAAAAACCAAAATGTTGAAGAAATGTAATAGGAAAGCAGCAGAAATGTGGGGAGGGTTGTGAAAGAAGAAACCATTTTCCAGCAACTAGTGTCGGACAAAAATATGAGAATACTGGTTAATATTTGAAACTATTACGATTTCCGTTATTATTAATTTTTTTACAGTACTCGTATATATTGGCAAAGTTAGTTGCCAACGGTCCAGTTAAATACATATTTTAGAATTTCCACGTCCAATGGTAAAGGAATGTCTGAAGAAGAAAAATAGTACTTTGTAAGATTAGATTGAAATTTTTACGCAATTTGTGCTGGCAACTAACCTGCTTAACCCAACACTTCAGTGCAGCATTGTCCAAAGGGGCAAAGTCTCACAGAACTTCAAGTGTAGAAAACAACCGCATTGGGTCAAATAAGATTTCATTTGTGTTTAATCACTAGGATGACGTTTGTAGACTTATGGTATATCTTTGTGGAATTTTACAGTTATATACAAGGAGGCCCAAAAGTAACCTTGCGATGTTTTTTGGCTGTAATTTAAAAAAAAAATGAAAAACTTTGATTCTTCTTGTGGATTATTTTTATTTGGTCTTTTAATTTTTTTTTACATCAAGTCGAGAATATGATGTCATGTAAATGGCCGCTGCCATAGTTGATTGCCATTTGAGCCCTTTTCATGGCATTTTCCATCACTTTGGCCAAAACTTCCGGCGATAGGTCCTCACATTCTTGACGGATATTGTCTTTAAGAGCTGCAAGAGTCTAAGGCTTGTTGACATAAACCCGCGACTTCAAAAAGCCCCACAAAAAGAAGTCTGGAGCGGTCAAATCAGGCGATCTTGCTGGCCAGTGCAAATCACCAAAACGGGATATTAGGCGCCCGGGAAATGCATCCTTCAGCATATCGGTTGTGGCACATGCAGTGTGTGCCGTTGCACCGTCATGTTGGAACCACATGTTTTCCAATCCCAATTCATCAAGTTGCGGCAAAAAAAACTCATTGATCATTGCTCTGTAGCGCTCACCATTCACAGTAACCGTTTGGCCCGCGACGTCTTCGAAGAAAAAAGGTCCGATGACTCCTCCAGCGAAAACAGCACACCTTACCGTGACTTTAAGCGGGTGTAATGGCTCTTCGTGGGTTACACGCGGATTTTCAGTGTCCCAGAAGCGTAAATTTTGCTTACTTACGTACCCGGTAAGATGGAAATGGGCCTCATCACTCATGATTATTTTTGATGAAAAATCATCTTCCTCTTGGTGGTGATTAAGGGTGGCTTGAGCAGCTGACAGCTGATGCACTGTCTGGACTTTGTACGGAAACATCTTCAAATCTTGTACCAAAATTCGCTGTAAAGACCGTCGACTGATACCCATTTGCGTGGCACGTCGTCTGGTCGATGTCGACGGCGCTTCCATGACATCCTCGGCTGCAGCAGCAATATACTCTGCAGAACAACTACTCCTCGGTCTGCCACGCCTGGCAGCATCTCGTATTGTGCCAGTCTCTTCGAGGCGAGCGGCTAAACGTCACAGTGTTTCACCAGTAGGCGTTGGACGGCGAGGAAATCTGCGCCGAAATTCACGTTGTGCCAAAGTCACCGACCGATTATTGGTCAAATAGTCAGCAATATTCCGCGTTCTGGAGCAGTGTAGCGTAACATTGTTTATTAACGTGTATTTCGCATGTGTTTACTACACAAATGTCAAAACAGAACTGACACTGCCAATCGCAAAATTTATAGCATTTTCTGATAGGAGGATTACTTTAGCGCCACCTGTTATATGTATATGGTAACACATTGAAAAGTCAAAAATGTGGGATCGAATTCTCACCAATTCATATCGAATTGGTTCACTATATAAATCGTGTAATACCCCACGAAAATAGGAAAGAAGGGGGAATTTAGTTGATAAACATAAGGTGTCTAAAAATGCAGAGTTTAATCATAATGTACATTATAAAGCCGTACGATCATGGAGGAGGTATCTTAATACAGGGTGCGCACGGTATTTGAGGACAACTGTGTCGCTCAAACAACACCTACAGCACCCAACCATAGATGTATGATATATTATATGTACGATAACTTACATATGCAAAGGGTGGTTAAGTTTCAAAGGCCGGTGTTGACTTTGAATAAAATACAATTTGTTTAGGAAATTATTGTCATTTCTCTTTATTATGATAATATTGGTATGGCTCAATTACGTATAGAATAAAATATTGGCCAAATGGCTGCCGCGGCCTCGGCGGCACACCTCCATCCGATGGTCCAAATTGTCGATGACGCTGAGGCATAATTGAGGTTCTATGCCGTTAATGTACCAAATTATCTCATCCTTTAGCTCTTGAATTGTTGCTGGCTTATTGACGTACACCTTTTCTTTCAAATAACCCCAAAGAAAGAAGTCCAACGGTGTCAAATCACATGATCTTGGCGGCCAATTAACACCGCCGCGACGTGAGATTATTCGGCCATGAAATTTTTCGCGCAAAAGAGCCATAGTTTCGTTAGCTGTGTGACAAGTGGCACCGTCCTGTTTAAACCAAATATCGTCCACATCCATATCTTCCAATTCGGGCCATAAAAAGTTCGTTATCATCTCACGATAGCGAACACTATTCACAGTAACTGCCTGACCGGCCTCATTTTGGAAAAAATACGGCCCAATGATGCCGCCGGCCCATAAACTGCACCAAACAGTCACTCTTTGTGGCTGCATTGGTCTTTCGGCAATCACTCTTGGATTATCATTCGCCCAAATGCATCAATTCTGCTTATTGACGAATTCACTGAGGTGAAAATGTGCCTCATCACTGAAGATGATTTTCTTCAAAAATTGGTCATTCACTGATGCCATTTCCTGCCACCATTCTGACCATTGACGACTCAAGAGGCTTTAGTTCTTGAGTCAATTGCACCTTGTAAACGTGTAAATGCAAGTCTCTATGCATAATGTTCATCGACGACGAGCGTGAGAGGTGCAATTGTTGGGCACGACGACGAGTTGAGGTGGACGGCTCTTTAACCACACTATCGCGAACAGCAGCAATATTTTCTGCAGTACGAGCTGTACGACTTGCACAGGTGTTTTCACATCTCCTACAGACCCCGTTTGCTCAAACTTTTGCACAATTTTTCCGATTGTACGCACATTTGGACGATTAAATTGACCGAAAAAATCACGAAGTACGCGATATGCATTTTGATTTGAACGCCGGTTTTCATAATAAGCCTGAATAACTTTAACGCGTTGCTCTATTGTGTATCTTTCCATGGTTCAAATTGAGTTAATTTGAAATTGAAAAATGTTAAATGAAATGCACAAAAGAACTTGACGTTTAGGTGTGGTTTACATTTAATATAGGCCCTTGAAATTTAACCATCCTTTAAATACATTTTAGCAAAAAAATAATTCCAATACACAGTAACGAAATTAATGCTTGAAGGCATTTTCCATTTTGACTTGTTTCTGCGCCACTTACATGTGTTGCATTTTGGGACTTTGAAAATATGGAATTTTATGGGAAATATTTTGTAGTATATTTTTACTTATTTCATCTCTCTGTAATAAACATTCTTTGTCCTTACCCGCGAAAGAAAAAAACCTATCTATTGAAGAGTTAAAGGATAAAATGTTCCACAAAAATATTCCACGTGGTTTTTTACATATCAAAGACCTAAGGTGTAAGTATCATAAATTTCCTATGTCGCTTTACCATGAGCAAAAGAGGGAAAACTTGACTACCCCATAAAATAAAATTCGGGCGTAATCTTTTACATCGCCCATATGCGTATATTGTTTTGCTTACTCTACCAGAGTCAGAGACTTGTTTTTTTGTTTATTCGAATTAGAAAAAAAAATTAATAAATTATTCTGGACTGATATCAAGTAATCCCGGTGATATTAGTAAAAACATCTCTAGTAAATTGAATCTATTCAGTAAATAACATATCATTAAAGCCCGGGGTTGGCATCTCTCTAGTTTAATTTGTTTGATGTTGGTATAAGTAAATTATAAAATATAAACAAATACCAATTGCGCAGTGCAGTGAGCCTTTAGATTTATTGTTGTGACTTCGAGTGGTTTCTTGTTTAGACAATGAGTGCTGTATATAAAAAGTGTTTTGAAGCTGTGTTTCGGGTAAGTCATGCCAAAGGCTTGAAAATACTATCTGATATAACAGCCGAGGCCAGTAAGTACTTAAAAAAATCAAGTATACACAGTGAACAAATCTATATATAATGACAATGATAAGCCTGGCAGCGGATTGGATGCTTCAGGAAGGCATTGACCCAGAACGCCGCAGTCGACTTTGCATATCTGGGAAAGCAGACGGAGGCATACAACAGCTTGATTGGAAATCGCCTGTGTGGGCTCTAATGAAAGCGTGTATTCGGAGAAAAAGAATGGCTGCATCAAAACAGTCGGAAGTTGTACAAGCCGGTGGCTAGGTATTATAGAAAGCAGTGCGGATTTGAGGGCATATTAACTGTAGCGCGTGCCTCGTACTGAATTATAATTATATAGAAATATTGGATTTTAAAATTAGATAAAATAACAAAAATTCAAATTAATTCGGTAATTTTTTTTTTACTTTTGTTTATAACAATTCATGACATTTATTTTTTCAAGATAATCCCTTTAAATAACAAACATAAACACCAATTTTGAATGACTCGCTGAAAGACTTCGGTCGGTATCTCGAGAATAATTTTAGTAATGTTAGCTTGCAATACATTAATCGAAGCTGATTTATCCAAAAATCATTTAGATTTTATATACCCCACATATAATAGTCCAAAGGAGTGATATCACACGATTTTGGTAGTCAATCCACTAGTCCGAGACGAAAGATAAATTGCTCACCGAAACGACGACCCAGTAAATCCATTGTTTCATGGGCTGTATGACAAGTAGGGCCGTTTTGTTGGCCCTAAATTTTATGGAAATCGTGGGGTCCCGGCAATTTCCGGCAACAAAAAGTCGTTTATCATGGCGCGATAGCGTTCACCATTCACTGTTACATTGGCGTCAGCTTCGTCTTTGAAGAAATATGGGCCGATGATGTTAAGCAACCCTTATTGGGAAAAGTACCTCCAATTTGATCACCCTTTATATGTATAACTAAAAACAAAAATCAAAAGTTTAACAAAGTTTTTCTTTAAAATTTTACAGCCGAATTTGATTTTTGAAACACACTGCATCAATGCAAAAAAAAATATATATAATAAGTAACATTTTAGAGTATTCCGGGATCAGCACATCTGTTGTGTTATATAAAATCTATTGAATAAACAGCATAGTCCGGTTTTTCGGGATTGTCATCCCTAGTGCAATAGAAATCGTTTGAACCTGCTCAATAAACAACATACATATTTTATTTTCCTTTTTAGTTTGATTTTTATGTTAAATTTTCAGTGATCTGTTTTTACCAAAAACTGTTCTTATTTTTTTGCTCTACACTGTATAATACCTTTGTAGGTGCTAGCTGAACAGAACTTTTTATTTTTGCTTTAATTTTTTTTATTTTCTTTTTCAGCATTTGAATTTTAAATCTTTGTTGAGTGTGTTGCGTCGCTCTGCGCGCTCTTATTCCAATGCGACTCAGGGTGAAGTGTTATTTTGTTGTTGCTGTGAAATCCCCTTTGTGGGTTCGTTTTTGCTGCTTTTTTTGCGAATTAAAATGTTTGCAATTATTAAAAGGTTTTCATTTTATTTTCTATTTTTCGCTCCTATTTTATTTTCATTTTAATTCATTACTTACATTTATTTCTACGCTTTTACTTTTACCTCCATTCAATTTGTTGCAGTACAAGCAGAATTATTAATAAAAAGGACAAGCGCTGCACATTAAGTTGCAGCAAGTGTACGATGGCAATAAGCTCCCGATGTGTTTTTTCTTAAAAAAGTTACTTGAAACTATTAAAGTGAAACTGAAGTCATCAGCGAGAAGTCTTGGTAATTGTGTTGCTGAGCGAGCAGCAAAATATTAGTAGATGAATTGAAGTGGGCAAGTATGTGTGCTTAGTAGCGAAACTTTCTCCTCTGCGTGTTTATAGGTGAGAACTCAAGTACGTTTGTATGTGCATAGCACAAAGTACATGTGGATGTGTGCGTATATAAAGTATGCATGTATAAGTGAAGTGCTTTCAATTTAATCGCATTTCGCACTCATATTCTTCACATTGCTTTGTTGTCCAAGCTCCACCTTCGCTCATTCATCTACTTTTCTCTCCCGCCCCTTGTCACTTTCCGCTACTAAGTAATTTTCTTTGCTTTTTACACATTTTGTCATCTTGTCTTTAATTCAATTCACCAGTAGCATACGACCTAAGCAGATCTCCTTCTTCTTAGTTTCTTCAACGACGTATCACTGCTGCACTGATGGCTCACTTCTGTTAGAGCTTTAAGTTACATTCTACATTTTATGCAGTCGTTCTAGTTTTACGCATAGCAGCGTTTGCTTTGCCCCATTCTTATGCGCTTCATTGAAGCACATAATTATCAAATAATTGGATGCGACACCAGCTGTGGCAGTAAGTAGCAGCCCATCCACTACCCGGCCACTTCTTATACCTAAGTGTTTGCTAGCCAAATGGTAGCGCCACAAAGCTTTTGTTATACTGTGTACTCTAAGTTGGAATAGTGTATATGAGTGTATATGTGTGAGGAAATCATTGCTGATAACACTGTCAATGGTGCCCTTCTGATACGGACGTGGCAGCAGCCAACTGCTTGTCATTATACACTTCACACGCTACTGAACTATTTTCCGTCAACTGACAGGCATTTGCCAATATTAAAAATTATTTATATAGATATTTAAATATATCTATGTGCGTTTTTGTTAGCTCACTCTACTGCTGTGGCTCTTTAAGTACTTCATCTGCCCTCTAAAGGTTGCAAAACTTCGTTTCAGACTTCATTAAACGTCGCTAACTGATTCAGCTTTGCAGAAGCCGTCGAATCAATTTTCCGTAATTGCTCATCAACATAATTTTTTGTTATTTTTACGTTAGCATAAAAAGTAGTTTGGGTTAAGTTGGTTGTAGATGATGACAGTTATTGCGTTAAGTTGGTAAGCTTAAGATTGTTTTACGCGGATTCAGTTATAGGTATGTAGTAGTGGCAGCATGCGCAGCTAAGCGGCGCGTGTATTATTTGATTAATAGCGAGGTTAGTTGCCAAGAAAACTTGGATTAAAAGCTGTTAAATTTTATTTTTTGCATAAGTTTTAATTTCCCTCTACTATTTTGTGCAATCAGATTCAGTGTTTATATGAAATATAAACCAAAGCATTCTTGACAAATATCTAGGAGGGTACCCGTAGCCACTGGGATACGGCAAAATGATAGCTTAATCCCTATTCTCTTTAACTGAATTATGTATGAGATAATAGCAAAGGTCAAATGTGCCGCTAGGGGATACAAACCAAAAACAGATATAAAATTAATATACTGTGCGGATGATTTGCAACTATTATTGGAGAATGAAGACGACTCCTTTACAGTTTCGAAAAAGCGTCAGACACTTTCAACATGAAAATATCACAAACAAAATGCCTAACAATCTCAAGGTAGGTGCAAGCGTGCAGTGTACGTTACAATGAATGTTGAATAGGTTATGGAATTCAGATCTCAGGTCCGACACCATCGTGCAATGGACACCTCAGCACCTTAGAATACACAAACCATGTGTAAGGTTTATACTGATTTTATTCAGACGAGAGCAGATATGGTTAGGTTAGGTTTGGTTAGGTTGATATGGTTGCCCAGGGAATGGGCACACTTGGACGAAGAAGGATTCGTCCTTTGTGATGCCATTATGGAGGGGTGAGGTGGGAAAGAAAGACCGATGGGATACAGGGAGAGGGCGGGGAGAGATGGTGCTGGGATGGTTAGGAGCGTGCGGATTACGAAGGATGACTATGTTTGCGTCGACCGCTTAATGCTGCTGATGAAATTCATAAGATTTTTAATGTCAGCACCAGCTATGTATATCAGCAGGCGTGGCAAAAAAGTAGGAGCCAAGATGCCTAGATCTTAGCCCCAAGATGCCTAGATCTAGCCCCCCAGAGCAGGCCAGCTAAGGAGAAGGTGCTGAGATGATTCCAACTCATCCTCCATACATCCAGCGCAGAAAGGACTCGAGGCGATTCCAAGTCCCACAGCATGCATTCCTCGCGCATTGTGTCCTGTGAGAGAGCCCACGAGTTTAGAGAGCTGAACGATTTCGCGACCTTACACTTTTGTGTACTTGCTCAGCGCTCGCTGAGTTGGTGCGATGCCCATCTTTCCAGAAGCAGACCGCAGGTAGTCAGGGGGATCCCGATTCTCTCCCTTCGCGGGAAATCACCTCGCATGTCCCTTGTCTGGCCAGCTCATCTGCCTCACATTTTCCAGCAATGTCGCTGTGACCAGGAACCCAGATGAGGCTGCTGTTAAAGAATTCGGACGTAGTCGAAAGTGAGGTCAAGCATCCTTGACCAATTCCGAATGCACCGTCATAGACCCGAGGGCCCTTATTGCCGCTTGGCTGTCGGAGTAAATATTTACTTTCTTGACCGTTAATACGCCTCCTTAATTGCGGCTACCTCTGCCTGGAACACACTGCAGTGGTCCGGTAGCCTGAATTTTAGTCTGATGGGGAGCTCCTCGCAAAAGACTCCTCCGCCAACCTTTCCTTCCAACTTCGATTCATCCGTGAACAAGTTCACCAGGCCCTGCCCTGCAGATATGAAAAACACCAAACATCCAATGTCGAGAACTGAAATGTATACGTGATGTGCTATAGCAGGATTCACCTGATTTGACTTTATAGGCAATGCTGATATCCCATAAATATGCGACATAGAAGATGTTATTAGATATGCAGCACAACGAGGTGGAGCGAATGGAACCATCACGTACAAAGAACGGGCAATCAGCGCATAGCAAAAATTGTTAAGGTAAAAAAACCAATCACTGGAGGACACTTTTTGATATGTTCTAAGTTTCCCATTTTGAATTTATATTCCTTCTTCTATTTTTAAGCTATTTACCTCACTTGGACGGTCTATCTTGGAATATACTGCCCTTATATCTAGTTGTTTAGTACGTGACATAACGTAAGGAAGCGAAAAATGTCGAGTGATAATTTAATTGCGGTCGGGAGTCTCTCTATGTGTGCATGCTTCATGGTTTTTTAATCGTTACTTTTTCTTTAGACTGTTTATGCGATTCGTGGTAGACTTGCTACACCGCAACTGTTTCTTCTGCAGCCTGTGGGACTTTGTTCGAGAACTAGGTTTTGATTTCTGCTTGTGATCATTGTAACATGCCCAAGGTGACGCAAATCAATCATCCTATCGGAAGATTTTTAGTACTTGCAAATAGCGTCTGTGAACTAGACAGCTGCAGTATACGAACAGACAAGTGATGGAGCGCGTAAAATTTAAAATAAAGATTTCCGTCACTCATCACAAAAAAGCTTATTTAATTTGCTCAACTTTGTACTAATAAGCAATACGCTGACTTCCAAACGTTTTACGGATTCGGCTTAGAAGTGTCATCTTTGAAAACTGATGAATACATCGTACCGAAGGCTACGAAAACTGGTTCTGTTATGAGGCTGCGTACTGATAACGGGTAACCCCATAATCTTTTATACAATATTACTTGAAAGCTCAGTGCGCATATCTTGCTCAAGGGGTTATTACAGGCATTGTTTCCTTATACAAGGTGGCGCAAAATTAATCACCCTATCGGAAGACTTATAATTTTTGTAAATGGCGTCGTACGTCAAGTATATTTGACCCTTGTGAACAAGAAAGCTGCAGCATACAAACAGACAGACAAGCGATGAGGGGCGTTAAGGTCCAAATAAATCCTTCCATCACTCAAAGCCATTTTTCATTGTAGAGAAAAGTTATTCAAAAACCACATTGAATGATTAATTTTGCGCCACCTTTTAGTATGGACTAACGGATCTGCTTTCCCAGATTTATCATTACAAACCCTAGATATTTTCCAATTATCGTTGAAATGTAACATCATAAGCAGCTGTTTAAATCACCGCATCCTCATTGAATCACTGAAATGTGTTAAACTTAATATGGGATCCCAAGGCATAGAAATACTTCGTAATTATATACTTCCCTTAGCAATTTGAGTACTTGTTGGAACTTGGATTTCCCCTTTTGAGGCATTTTTATATGTACCTTGTAATGCTGCACGGCATACAAATTTATGCAAAAGGCTGACCGAAAATGTTGGAAAGATCCCTAATTATGATATACCGTGTTTCCAAATAATATGAACTTTGCCCATATTTAAGCACATTCGATGCTTTTCTTATCACTTATATGGAATACAGCATTCCCGAACTTTCACTTCATCTCCCGATTCGATCGCTTCAAAAAACTTGACTCAGGAGCATTTTCTTTGTTAAATTTATGTCGAATGTCGATTTGAAGATCAAAGTTTACTTCTTCTAAAATTTGGTATTCTTCAACGTTTGTATCAACCATAATATTATCTTTTCTAAATCAGATAAATTTAAGTCTATTTTGTCCAATATATCAAATATTTCGTTTTTCTTTTCAGCACAAACTGACAATAAAATATCCATTCTCCAAATGATAAAGCCTACAAATGAAAATACTCCGACTCACTCATAAATACATTAATATGTGAAGTACTGTGAAACGTCAAATTGTGCGTGCAAAATATGTCCAAGAACTAAGTTACTGCGATATTCATATATTTTTTTTCAAATTTTTAACAAGCAGTAAAACCTACTAAGTCGGTTTAGCCTGTAACTTCAATATCAAATGAATTTTAGGAATCCTTCTTGCCATTTGTGGAAGTTTTTGACCAAATTTAATTTGCACACTAAAGTTACGCGCGTTTGCATAAGTATAATACTTATAAAGGGCCTTTTAAAAGATGCGCCTAAATGTTGTTTTAAAATAAAACATGTAAAAATTTAGATTCTTTCAGATTTCACTATTTTTATTCAAAAAATGGCGCTTAACAATTATTTTGTAGAATTGAATCATTCAAATGTCCATCATGAGAAGGCTTATTTCGCATTGAGTTCAGCAATCTGGATCCGAATGCTCTGTTTTAACTCCAGAATCGTTGTTGGATTAATTATTTTGAGTTTACTTTTCAAAAAACCGCAGTCTAGTACGCCAGTCATTTTTCTATCCTCAACAGAACCAATTTCTTGAAACTTTTGCACCGGTCTTTGAATTGTCAACTTATTCGGAAAATAATCTCCACCAAAAATTCACACATTTTGCGATATGTTTTTCTCAATGATCGCCCATTTCCATAATTAGCTTCTTCTATAAATTTAATGCGTTTTTTGAGGCCATGTTTGGGACATTTTTTGGAAGGGAAAATAAAATTCAATCGTTTCGATTTTCTGATATGTTATTAAAGGTATCAGAAGGTGTACAAAAAAATTTTTTTTTAATGTTTTGATACTGTTTTTGCAGCAAGCGGCAAAAAAAAGAGGTACAGTGGCTGGCCGGCGTGATTTCGTCACTTGTGGTCATCTGAAACAAAAAATCAAATTGCTTATTAATCAGTGTGCTTGTCGTTCTGGCGGGTAGTAAGATCAAATGATTTGACAAAAAATAACGAAATGGCGGACTTCGTAAGAAAATTGCCTTTTTTTAAAGTGGAAGTCGGACTAAAAAATGGAAAGTTAGGGACGTAATAAATTAAATCTACTACCCGCCAGAACTATTGATGTGTAGAAAAACATATCTAAATTTCAGCTCAATCCGTTAGATAGAAAATTTGTTTTCACGACGGCCATCCGGAAAAACGTTTTTTTGAGAAAAACGCGTTTAAAGTTTTAGCGGCTTAGTGCGCGCAAGTACGAGCCTCTCTCATGTATGTGTTATAATTCCGTCAATATTTCGATTTTCGGTCTAAAATTTGTACAGTATATTACCAATGTATCGCACTTTCAAAATATGTAAAAAACCGAAATTCGAAATTTTCAAAATAAGTTACCAGACTACTACCTTAAACTAAATTAATAATTATAAAACTAAAATAACACATTTATACAAGGTATTATTTTGATTTCTTACATAGAAAGTAATTTTTTAATTGTCCTAGAAAGGCCGAAATACAAAAAGGTTGAGAGATAATTAAGGTCAAACAACGATCTAACGAGTGGCTCATTGGCATTATATACTGTCCTATAAAAGCCAACGCGAAAAGTCTTGCAACGGCAAAACGGCGACCGGGCAGTCAATTTTGCCATTAATCAAAGACAAATGATACTGCCTGAAAAGTATGAGTACCTCTGTCACTCAATGTAAAGAGACTAATCAAACGACAGCGGGATTCGTATGCCCAAACAAAGAGTTCAAACTATATTACATAAAACAAGGAATGTGAGTTGAAGATATTTCACAAATTAATTTAAATTAATTTATTTACATATTCTTATAAAAAATAAATTATGAGATTCATATCGACCTCTGATAGAAATTGCTGAGTACACACTATCACTCCACATTTATCGCTTGAACCAAGTATAGTACATCCACCACCACATCAAGGACGTATTTAAGAGCACATTTATTTATTTAAAAACTTTCAACGAAACTTAAAAAAATGTGAATCCGGTAGAGTTATTTTTTTATAACGACTTACGCTTGATCATCCAAATTAAAGGGATTACAAACTTCCTTTAACATTTTGCGCTTTGTTTGTTTAGTCCCTATTTTGTTTAGCATTCCTTGTACTAACAAAACAGCTACGGCAAAGAAATCCATTTTCATTTTAAGTACCATTTGTTATAATGCTTTATATTATCAACGATGTAAGCAAAAATCATCTGAATTTCATTCAAAAAGAGTAAAAGTCTAATAATAACACATGGACTGAAAAGTCTCGGGCTTAACAAAGAAAACAGGGGTTTTTCTTCAAAATTAGATATAAGCAATTCGAAGTTCAATTCATGTAGTTTTGCCATTGATTTTCCATACTCAACACGTTCTTGTTTTTGGTCAACAGTGAGCAAACGTGGCACCCACTTTGAACAGAGCTCTCTCATAGTCAAATGTTCATGCAATATAAAGCCATATTTCTACGATGTCAGTTGGCGCACTCAACTTCACTTTTCGATCATTCAAAACGATTTTGTGGATCTTTTTGATGTTTTCTGGTGTTAACGTCTTAGTTGAACGTTCACTGCATTGTGCATCATCGGTATCTCTATGACCACGTTTATTGTTGTTTCTGATGGAGCGGAAACTCCATAACACTTTTGAAGTCATTGCTTCGGTTGAATGGTATTTTTTTCCATTAAGAAGCAGTATAAAATTAAAACACGAAATTCTTTTTGATCCATTGAATTGAAAACAACAAAAGTAGTGCCATTCTTAGCACAATAACTCACGAACTAATGAATATAATATGATGAAATTTCAACAGTACTAACTGAAAAAGAGGTGAGTGAAATAAAACCTAGTGCCATTTATGCGCTAGGTCCGGGACTTTTCCATGTATTAGGTAGCCTCATTCGAACTTAGCTGTAGCGGTTGGCAACACGGTTGGCATTCGTGACGGGAGTTCCGTTCACTATGGGGGTTCGTTCATAATACATTATAGGGCTGACAGTTTTAAGTCCACAAACATTAACAAGCTTATACTGTTCTTTGCGACAATTTCATACTATTCATCTCGGATTTATTTCTTCATTAATTTTTTCTCCAGATTTCTTTTCGACAGAATCCACAGTTTTGTTTTTTAAATTATTTTTATTCAATGTATGATGTTTAACATTCAAAAACTCTGAAAACAGGGTCATACAACTTTGGCAGAACTAATAATTCGAACCGAAATTTTTACAGAATGCGTACACAAATTCGAATCGAATAATAAATTCGAATATAATAGACTTTCGTGCCCTGCACGATATCGAACTGTTTAAGTGCAGTCTACCCAACAATGTATGCTACCTACATAATTTATATATCCAGTTACAAAGGACAAGCGCGAACAAAACTAAATTTACGAAATAAATTCATTTAGTAAAATATAATTAATTGCAAATGGTTTAGAACAAAAGGTATTGAGCGCATTTTAATTGCTGAATTAAACCGAAAATTGTAAATAATACAATAAGTAAAATGTAAATGTTGGAATAATTTTGAATTTAGAGAATAAAGGCTGAAGAGCGAATGAAGCACTGTGAAAGAGAAGGCACACACTAATTTACAAATGCATGCAGACGTAAGCAGATTGATGCATTTATTGTGAAAAGCTAAACAAACTAATTAATGGAAAATATGTACGATAAACTTCAAAGCAACAGAACAAATTTGCAAGGATAAATAATATATAATACAAAGTAAAATTCAAGAAAATAAGGAAAACAAAGAAAATTAAAACCATTCTAAACTGACATTGTGACAATACTTAAGTACTAAGATAAATAAATATACATACAAAACCATTCAGGAAGCAGTGAACATACTCAGCAGGAAAAACTAGATTTCATTTTAGTCTTGTTAATAATTAGGAATATTAGGTCATGCAAAATAATCTTAATATTTGTCGGTGGATACCGATAGTCAGTCATATATAGCATCGGATCGTGCAGGGTTGCGCAAAATTTATCAATTAATCCCACAATTTTGTTTTGGACAAATTTTTTACAAATAATGATTTTGAGTGATTGACCTTTACGCGCTCCATTGCTTATATTTTTGTACATTGCAGCTGTGCAATTCACATTTATACTCGTATAATATGATTGACGTACGACGCCATTTAAATCTTCCTATTGCGTGATTAATTTTGCGCCACCTTGTACTAATCGAAAGTTCAATATCCATATTATGGGTTACATAGAGTTCTTCGACAGTTGTTTTCAATAAAGGCAGTTGCATATTATATTTTTATAAGATCGATGCATTCTTCAGTACCAGAACGATCAAAGTAAAAACTTGAAGTTGGCTACCAAACAAATATGAGCTTCGTAAATAAAGTTCGCTCTGGTAGGCCAATCATCAAAAGTGTCAATAAAAACATGCAAATTGTCGATCAGTGAATACTTATTCCGTCACAATAAAAGCCGACATAGCCACAGCGCAGCGAATAAAAGATCCAGCGGCTACGTTGGCTGGGTCATGTCGTCCGAATGGAGTAAAACGCTTCGGCTCTGAAAGTATTCGATGCGGTACCAGCTGGTGGTAGCAGAGGAAGAGGAAGGCCTCCTTTGCGTTGGAAAGATCAGATGGACTTGGCTTCACTTGTGTGACTAACTGGCGCCGGTTAGCACGAGAAAGCAACGGCTGGCGCGCTTTGTTAAACTCGCGTAAGCGGTTATCGCGCCAATTAAGAAGAAGAAGATAATATCTTCGGCATGATATCGAATATACGACGATTTGAAGGTGCGCCAAAAAGATTAGGCTGAATGATCAGTATTTACTGTTTTGATATGATGCTGTGACAATTACTCAACTAACAATAAAGCACAAATGTGACACAAAAATAGGAATAAGGTGGAATATTTGAGTTGAATAGATGCCGAAGAATAGCAAGATATTCGCAAATAATTAATGACTTTTTTACTCAAGAACCGACAACCTAATTTCTGTTCAAATAGGTCACTGAGTCTATTGTTATGGCTGTGAATTTAATTGCCTTTGATTTTATACAGCATTCTGCAGATGATATACATTTTTTATACATAACTAACCTTTATGTTTTTAATCCAAAGCCGTTATTTAGGGATAACTCCAAAATATATTAGTTGTTTTTTAGCTGCTTTTTAGATATCCATAACTATGGCTTGGCAGCGCGAAATGGCAAACTGTGTTGATATTTCTAATCAGTAACGTTTGGCAAGTCATCATGAATCATTTAACGCCAGAACAACGCTCCCAAATTGTGGAAATTTACTATGAAAAAAAAAATATGTTCCTGAAGTTTAAATAGCACTGGCGGCATTATCGGCTCTTATTTGTTTTGAAATGAGGAAGGAGCTGCCATGCGGTGGATGGCGAGCGTTATCGAGCCATTTTTACTGATTTTTTTTTTCAAAAAATTAAACAATTAAACATCCACGACATTTTTTTCCAAGAAGACGGCCAAGAAGATGACTTTTTCAAGAATTTTGTACTATTACAATTTTCAGTGTAAATAATTTAATTTTTTATAACTTCAAGACAATTTTACTTCACAAGTAAACTGAAACTGTGGCGACACTGGAAAGAGTTACAGTTCAGCAAACAATAATAGCAACAGAACGTACTGTTTTAAGAACAGTTTTAAATTTAAAAAAAATTAAAACAAACCTATATCTACACTTATCACTTGATCAAAGCTTTTCGGAAGGGTGGTGGAAGATAAAATTTACTGCTTCGTGAAAGAAATAATTGATCCACATCAACTTGACTTTATCCGTGGGCGTTGTATGGTTACCAACATGGCTGAGTTCTTCGAATTTTTCATTTCATCATATAGAACTGGTCTTCAAGTAGGTGCTTTTTGTCAATGACATTGGCATCCGTTTTAGCTATGCTACATTTCAACTCTATGCAGACGATTTTAACACTTTTAATGGATATTTCGTTACTGCAAAGTGGTTTTAGGTATCCAACCGAATGGAGTACCAGAAACAAATTGGCGCTTATTATAAATAAATGTTTCCATCGCTAAAGTTCTAAAGCCGATTGCTCCTTCTTACGCTATTCCCAATGTTCGTCTTTCGACTGTTCATAAATCTTCGGTTCTAGTTGTTGCTTTTTACACAGGATTCTTATTTATTACTCACATTATTTTCAGTTTTCCTAAGCCCTCTTTGAACTTGCCATTTTTAGTGTTTATTTCTAAAGGATTGAAAGAGCTTAACACCGGTTTGTCCGATTTACTCTGCAAACTTTTCATATTAGTGTGTCACGTCCGCCTTAAGAGGCCCATTTTTTGTTGATAAAGTTAAAATCACTTTCCTCAAGGCGTACTCACTGATGCTTATCTGTGACACTGCCTATGGCTGATCTACTGGAGCAGATAAGTTTGAATATTCCCCAAAGTGTATTGAGTTTTCACTTTCAGTTGCATTTTCAAATTTTTAAATCATTTATTTAAATTACGCACGCATAACTAGGTCTCTTATTGAACTTCATTAAATTTTAATAGTCTCGAACTTGATTTCGGTCTTCTTAGATTGATTTTTTATCTAAGCTGGAATCAAATTACTTTTAAGTCGTATCTTTAAGTAATTTTGTACCTCCAGTTTGTAAAATTTTTAACCATAGACTTATTAAATCAAAAGAAAAAAGAAAGCTTTTAATACATGTAACATACATTGCATTCCCATTATTTGTAAACTATATTTGCCTAATGCCCTCATCTTTCCTCCTGGGTATCTATAATCGCCACCACAGTCTGCAAGGCCCAACCTGAGCACCTATACACACAATAATTTACAACAATAAATCATTTTAAGTGCGACTAATTTAAATGAATTTTGTTGCAAAAATCACAAACACAAATAAATATGTGAAAACGCAATTCTTACTGAGCCACACACTCACCCACATACTCGGAAAAAGCGAGCATGCAGACAACCACAATGCGTTCATGACCGCAAGAACAATGCTGCGAGAAAAAAATAAATATTGTAATGGCAAAAGTTGAGGCCGCATTGGATAAATATAATATGTAGCATAAGCAAACACAATTGATGTTTAAGCGAGAGTGGTGGGCGACGAGTGTAACTCAGGTGGATTCTAAATCAGGGCTTGGGTAGGTCATTGTTAAGCGTGTTAACCGCAACACATTTAAAAGCACACACTAGCAGATTGTATGCGTGTGCATGTTTGTGTGAGTATGCACTTAAATTTATTCAAACTGACCAAATGCGGCTCGCCATAGACCAAATGCAACAACAAGAAATTATTCGAAACACACTCCTACAACAAATACATAGCAGCCATACAACAAGGCTGTTTAACGTAAACGGAAAAAAGAAAAACATGCTTTATTACAGTTGTAAATAATTGTAGCAAGTATGCGCTAACATTTACACAGCTCGATATATACTCATACACACAAATGGCCGCACATAGCTGGTGGGTAACTCATAGAAAAGCCACATAATGACGTTAGTTGCAAAACTTGTATGCGCTGTAGTGCCTTTAATGCATAGGCAGGGAGTGGGAGAGCGAGCGACAGAGGGCAAAAAAGTGCATAGCTGAATGTTAGTTGTTGCTCGTTCATGGCTGCCGGCATGATTCGGCCATTATTGCAACTAATGGTGCTCATGAATTATCCAAATGCGAAAACATTTACAAATAGACACATCCGCATCCGCTGTTGAGTGAGGATGGTTGAGTGTGCAACACCACAGTCACCGCCACAATCATTGCCAGTGGCCTTGCTGCCGCAGTTCGCTCGTTTGCCTCAGAATTAGAAAGCGCGCGGTGGTATCTGAATATTATATTTATGACCAACATTTCTGTAGATATTTCATTTTTGGTATTTTTATTTCATTTGTTTTTCGCTTCTAGTATTTTTTTTAGTATTAGCTAATGCCGAAAAGTAGCAAATGCCTTATGGCCATGGCAATGAGTCGAGTGGCTGTTGCGAACGGACTTTTTGCCCTCATTAAGGCAAGGCGTGAATTAGAAAGATGCGAAGAACCTATTGAAGTATATGTTGGCACAGTGCGACTCTATTCTTGTGTATATACCATGAATGAACTTGAGTCTTTGTAAAGGTGAAAATATGACACACAAGTTATTTGGTATGCTGTGAGGTTGGTGAGCAATAAATTACAAGATATGTCACACTTTCTACACTGCAGTTCCCCCACAACTATGGCTTAGACAGTTCGTTTTAGAATTTATCCCGAACAAACCTTACATTGTTGGATACTTATATGTGTTTGTGCTAGGGATACACATTTTTTGAATTTAACAAGACCTGGATTTTCGAGATCGCGTCACCCCAATTTCGAGATCATAAGATTGGGATATTCATTATATTGCAACAATTTAACTGGCATCAATATAAAAAAAATAAATAATGAGCAAAATAAAAAATAAAATAAATAATAAATTAAATATATAATACTTTTTCATTTAAAGTGAAAATTATTTCATCTTTATTTATAAAAATAAATGTTTGTCTGTATGTCAGCGATGAACTCAAAAACTACTGTACCGATTATTATAAAAATTGGTATATATATATATATATATATATATATAATTGGCGCGTACACCCGTTTTGGGTGCTTGGCCGAGCTCTCCTCCTATTTGTGGTGTGCGTCTTGATGTTGTTCCACAAATGGAGGGACCTACAGTTTCAAGCCGACTCCGAACGGCAGATATTTTTATGAGGAGCTTTTTCATGGCAGAAATACACTCGGAGGTTTGCCATTGCTTGCCGAGGGGCGACCGCTATTAGAAAAAACGTTTTCTTAATTTTGGTGTTTCACCGAGATTCGAACTTTGAGGAGTTTTCTCATGGCAGAAATACACTCGGAGGTTTGCCATTGCCTGCCGAGGGGCGACCGCTATTAGAAAAAACTTTTTCTTCATTTTGGTCTTTCACCGAGATTTAAGCCTACGCTTTGCTCTTCGTTCGTGGAACTTCGCAGATCATATCCCTTCCTACATATAAAGTGGATAGAAAATGTGTGCCAATTAACCTCAACTCCCTTCAAAGTGGAATAATTATTTTCTCTCCCAGCTTTGTCTTCGACTTAATGAAGTGTGTCACTGGCTCTCCATTTAATCTCAAGCGCATTTTTTGATAATTTTTTCAAATAAAAAATTGCATGTTTCTAACGTATTTAGAAAGGAATCAATGTGCTTCAAAAAATGTTGTTTGAGCCTTATAGCTGTCTAAAGTCTATAGTCACACTTTTTATTCAACTAAAAAAAAATGTTTACTTTTCTTTGCCGCTGCATTAATTTTTCACGCCATTTAGGTGTTGTTATGAACTATAAGAGCTTTCACGCTCGCTGGGGCGTATGAGTGACAATTAATTAAAAGGTAGATTTATAAGAAATATTTAATTGAACTTCATTGTGCCCACCACTTATTGCAATTTATGAATGTCAGCTGTAATCATCTAAAGCTCACACCACATTTATATACACGCACACATACTTATGTTAGAATTTTTACAATTTCCACCTGACTATTTGTAATGCTTCCACCTCTAATTTCGCATACGAATACGAATGTGTTGCACTTACACTCATACCAACGCGAGTCAGTGATAAATGAAGTGAAAGCGCCAAAGTGCACAAATTCCTGTCTGTGCTTAATTTCTACAAAATTGTCTTGAGTTAATTTTAAGCGGCAAAAAAGAGAGAGTGAGGGTACAACTACATACATACATCCACACATACATATATATATATATATATATGCAACGCTTTCACCTGCCAAAGTATACGATGCGTAACGAATTCACATTGTGAAAGGGCAATAAAATGAAAAAGTGGTTCACAATATAAAGTTATTTACACACACACACATACATGCGAGGGTTGCCTTTTATATTTTGCGCCTTTGGAATTAACTCTTCAACATTTTCGTGCAATGATTTTTACGATTTTCAACGCAGATTATCGAGACAGTAGTGCACTGATCAACTCACATCGACTTTTGGCTGTGAAGCCCCACACAGAATATACCCTTGTTTGCGTGATGGTACAGCGAGCTCTAACGTAACGGTCGATCCTTGTAGGATGAATTTCGTGAAGGCCATCCAAAAACTGTTGTTGTATCAAAAACAATCAATGCTGCGCGTCAATTGATAACCCAAGATTATATGACACATCACGAGATACATTTAATATTGCATGAATATTTAGTCGTTAAGAAGATTTGTTCTCTTTGGATACCGCATAATTAAACGATTGCCCAAAAAAAAAAAAACTGGTGCCGATTGGTGTCACGACATTAAGATGTAGGGGCTCAAAGCAAGTCTATGACTTCGCAACATCGTAACAGGTGACGAATTTTGGATCTGTGCATACGAGCAAAACTGTAAGGGTGTATTTGAACCTTAAGGGGTTAGGTGGGTTTGAAAATTTCAAAAAATCGATTTTTTTTTTGTCTTATTAAATAGTATAATATGTTTAAAATATTCTCCTAAAATTTCAAATTGATCCGAGTAAAATTCTACGAGATAGACCCTTCAGAAGTTCCGCCCATCAGGCCATGTCAGTGCAGCGTTTCGCAGGTATACGCGTTTATCTGAAAACTCGATTTTTTAAGTCGGTGGACACGATTTCTCGAAAAGTTAAGAAGCGATTTTGTTCAAATTTTGCACACATCTTTGGAATAACATTATCAAGTTATTGAACGAAGGATTTTTTTTTTATTACAACTAATTTTTTCGAGCCAACACATGACGAAAATTTGACCAAAAAATGTGTTTTTTTGTTCAAAGTCTGTCGAAAATTCAAATTAAATTTTTTTTTCTTTCGTCCAGTAACGAGATTTATCCATGTACTAACGAAATATTTTTGGTTTTTTGATTTTAGATGAACCAATAATGAGTTATGCTGTCCACGGCAAGAGCATTTTTTTGTGAGACGTTAAGGGAGATGAGGTACCAACGGCTGAGTTTTCGGAATTTTTAAATAAAAATTTCACAAAATACTGTTTAAATATGTATCTTTGATATGCTGAATTGCTTAAATAAAATATATGGTTGTATATATTAAAAAAAAATAGTAAAAATACCCTTTTTTTGAACCTCTGTAACCCACCTAACCCCTTAATCTAATAAAAGTTGTTCGCGGAAGAATCACCGCAAAGCAAATGGCGGTCTGTTTTTTCGGAAAATCTGGTAATGTAGCAGTAGCAATTGTTTGCCAGAAGTTTTCGGAGAATTAAGGAAAATCAACCTCCGAAGGCGAATCATTCTTCACCAAGGCAATGCGAGTTCTCAGTTATGGACTCAAGCAAGAGGTGTTTTGAGCACTCAAAAGATCGAATTAATGGGTCATCTACTCTACAGCCCTGGCCTGGCACCTAATGATTTCTTTCGGTTCAATTCCTGAAGAAGCTGTTCACACCTTTAAACAGCTCGTTTTGGAGTTATCTACTTCTGAGTGTTGAAAGTGCTTTAAAAATTAATTCAAATGAGTTCAAAGAGAAAAGTATTTTGAAAATAATAAAGCCATTTGCATTATGATTTTACTGTGTTCTCATTATTGGGCGCAAAATATAAAAGGCAACCCTCGTAGATACTCACATACGTATTTCTTATAGAAAATACTTCTGTCACGCCCACGATTTACCTCAATCACCGAACAAATGTGAACCCATATACACCTTCCACTTACTTTCGTATGTATGCATGTATGTATGTATGTATGTTGTTGTTGTACATCTGTGCTTGCTGAGTAGGTATATAAAACGAAAATTAATGGCAGACTGCAGTGAATGCGAAATAATTTGTCATTTTGTTGTGTGCAATTTGTCTTTGATGTCATTGTACTTGGCGCTGCCAGCTAGGAGCATGCAAACCCACAGACACTCGTACACATAAATTGAGACAAAAAGGAAAAAAAGGTAAGGAACGCTCATGAGAAAGCAGTGCTGCTCACTAAGATACAGATACCAAGTATACGAACAGCACGAGTATCAGCTCATCTGCCAGCAGTGGCTCTCTCAGTATGAAGCCATACGTGTGTGCAAGGCTAAGAAGATCTTTGCGTGTGCATGGGTGTACGAGTATTACTGCAAGTAGTTACAGATTTTGTGACTTTTGACAAGCTGAGTATTTAACATTTTTGTACTTAAGCGCAGATTAATGAAGTTCCATATATGCTTGACATTTGCACACTTGGTTGTGTATAACAGTGAATGTGCATTTATAGGCAAACAAATTACTTATACACCACCTTGATCAAAAAGTTACCAGAATATATTTGGAAAATTCAACATAAAAGTTTATTCCTCAAAAGTGACATTATCGTCTTCAAAGTACCCTTCATGAACTGCAATGCACTTATGCCAGCGTTTGATTCAGTCCATGAAACATTTTTGGAATTATATACGGCCAACAGAGTCGTATTTGACTTTTCTTTACTTCCACGTTCTATCACTTACACGTTCTCTGTAGTGATTTTTTTACTCAATTAAAAGGAAAAATCGCTGGGAGCCATATCAGATGAATTCGGTGGCTGCTATGGTGACGAATACCACCGTGGTATTCTGCAACAGTGCGTTATCATGGTTAAAAAATTTAGATTTGGGTCATATGCAGCCTTGGAAGTCGTGTCATTGGTGATATCAACGCGGTCTCTTTGCATGAAACTCAGATCCAACTGGGATCAATATTCTGAACGGATCCATAACCAATGTTCAAGTTCTCTGGCAGCTCTCTGATGGTTAATTTGCAGTTATTGATTGAATTTTCTTTCATTTTATTGATGTTTTCATCAGTCTTCTATGTTTGCCATCCTCGATGGACTTACAATCTCTTCTGAAGTCTCTTATTTAGACTATCATTACGAGATAGTTTCCTAACATTTCTAAAGTTTTCCCACCATTGAATCCATTTTTAAGCAAAATTTAATGCAATCTCGTTATTGTAAATTCAAATCCATTTTTAAAACTGCAAAAAATAAAAAACGCGTGCAGCGGTAGATTTACTCGGCGGTTGTTCCGGGAACTTTTTGATCAAAGTACATATATATATATATATTTATGAAATTTTGTATTGCTCTTCAATTGGATTTTCATAACCTACATTCTTGTTGTAATCGGAATAATTTATTTTTGAGTTTTAAAAGGCGTTCTCATTCCATATACAGCCGATTGCTTAGCCCTTTTCTTATGCGTCATTAGAAGCCTGGGTCCCATCTTCATCCGGCTTATGCTTTAAAGGATTTAAGTGTCTATTTTGTTACGAAATTGAGTTTCTCCACTCACATTAACTATGTTTTATCAAAGTTTTTGCTTTGATTTTCTAGATTCCTCCTCGTTGAGAATGCTTTATTTTTTATTGTAAGATCAACACTCAATTATACGTCTGTTATTTGGAGATCTGGAGACCAGAAACTATTTGTTTGTGGAATTATGAAGTGTTCATTTATATTGGTTTTTGGTAGTATTTTTATAAAAAAAAAAAGATAATGAACATTGAAAAAACTAACTAATGGGTGATTTTTTAGCTATTATCTTCTTAAACAGTTGGTTTAAACAGCTGACGCACGTTTCGTGTTTTGCTTCACTGTCAAACATCTTCAGTTTGGTCTATAATTTAACCATGAATCGTCTTACAAACGAACAACGCTTACAAATCATTGAATTTTATTATAAAAATGCGTGTTCTGTTAAGAAAGTTCAAGATCCACTTTTTTATCGAAAAATTGTGTTCAGCGACGAAGCTCATTTTTGGATCAATGGGTACGTAAATAAGCAGAATTGTCGATTTTGGAGTGAAGATCAGCCAGACGAATTGTAAGAGCTACCAATGTATCAAGAAAAGGTCACAGTTTGGTGCGGTTTATGGACTGGAAGTATCATTGGACCGTACTTCTTCAAAGATGCTGCGAATCGTAACGTAACTGTGAATGGTGAGCGCTACCGTGAAGTGATATCCAACTTTTCTTTGCCCAAAATGCAAGAGCTTGACTTGCATGACATGTGGTTTCAGCAAGACGGTGCCACATGCCACACAGCGCGCGTAACAATGGACTTGTTGAGAGGCGAGTTCGGTGAACATTTTATTTCACGTTCGGGACCTGTCAATTGGCCACCCAGATCTTGCGATATAACGCCTTTAGATTATTTTTTGTGGGGCTATGTTAAAGCTCATGTCTATTCAGACAAGTCAGCTTCAATTAACGCATTGGAAGACAACATTAAAACATTTATATGTGAGATACCGGCCGAAACATTGCAAAGAGTATGCCAAAATTGGACTAAGTGGATGGACCATTTGAAGCGCAGTCGCGGTCAACATTTGCATGAAATAATCTTCACACATTAAATTATATGGACTATATATATATTGATTTAAATAAAAATTTCATGCATTTTTCTGAATTTTACGTGTGTTTTTTGAAAAACTTTCCAATAGCTCTTAAAAAATCACCCTTTAGTAAATAGTAAACTTGTGAAGGCCGATGTACTATCATTTGTGATGTGCTGTAGGTTCGACTCAGAATTGGTCATGGTAAGTTTAGTCCTGAGCAGCTCCTCACAGGCGATGCCCACAAACGATGCCTCCACTTGGGGAGGCGGTCCGAATTCAACGCTCGACTAAGACCTCTTGAGAGTGAATAGAGAAGAATTCGTAGAAGAGACGAACAAACTTTCTTGTTGTGACCTAAATGTTCTATTAAATTTGGAATCAAAAAGTTTTGCACAAATTACTTCCATGGCATTTGATCGTTTTATCTTTCGCAAATAAAGTTAGCGAATATATTTAAGCAGAATATCCAATTATGGCTGATGTATCCTGAAGCAACGCTCTTTTGCATTTAAACTTGTAAAGCTCACGTTCAAGTAGGTAAATATGTATATGAAAACTCAAAAAAATTTCCTCACACCAGTGTGCCAGAGTTAAATTTTCCGAAAGCAAAAAATAGATAAATATTTAGTTTTGCTCAAACCATTTCACTAACTAACATGTCAAATATCCGAAAATGATAAATATTGTAGACAAAATCACAAGAGATTGGCCACAAAATTTCGTAAAATTTTCATTATGCTCATTAAAATGTAAAAGCAATGCCAAATAAACAAAACACAAACAAATATTGTTTTAGAACTAAATGAGGATTGTTAGAAATATTACCAACAATAAACGAAAACTCATTGGAGCAATAATAATAAAAAACACAAAAGCAAATATAATATGGCAAAGTAAAAACAAAAGCAATGCGCGTAAGGTTGGAAAATACTATCACTCATATATTAATTATTATGAATTCTAAAAACACAAAAATGAAATGGAAATGGCCTGTGCGCAATGTTAAATGTACATGTTTATATATATAATGGGTGTTTCAAAAAGAATATCTGTTAAACTAATTGCCCAAGTAAACAAATCTTTTTGCTATTTCAGTTCAGTATACTCTGCGGATCATAGAGGCTGTGACTATCAGAGACTAGATGTTAGAAGGACCGTATTATTCTCTCCTCCCCTTTCTTTTCCATTGGATTGGTGGGATTAGATTAGATTAGATTAGATTTGTGGGGGGTTGGACAAGTCCAAGCACTCAGTCAGTAGACCATTGCACTACACCCGGATAGAAATCAGTAGAAAGAATAGAGATAGGTGAGACGAGAAAATGATTTTCAATATTTCTCAGCGAAGGTTACGAAATCATTATCCCTGGTTAGGGATGGCTAGAACTAATAAGACTTCCTTCCAATGCTCTAATTTCTAGAACTTGGAGAGAATTTAATTCGCTGAAATTAATTAATTCTGGTGCCGCACAGGAAGGGGTCGCCGTCTCATCCTCCTCTTCACAAGCTGGGCAGAGTACACTCTCTGAGATGCTCATCCTTTCCATGTGCTTCGGCCACAGAAAGTGGCCCTTCATCAGTCCAACCAGCTGTCTGCACTCCCTTCTAGTTCATGACAGGAGGGTTTGCGACAGTCGATCGGACATGACAGGTAACATCAGTTTAGTCCATCTGCAGCCTCTCTCAGCCTGCCAAGCTCGCTTGTGGGTTGTAGAAACCCTTTCCTTACCGTGGCTTTGATGGCCGCAGGAGGGAGTGGCAAAATGGGCTCTGGGCCAAAGAAGTTGGCCTCAGAGCCCATCTTAGCTAAGGAGTCAGAGATCTCGTTACCCAAGATACCCACGTATCCCGGGACCCATGTTAGCATCAGGCTATTATGTCTAGCGACATAGTTCAGCCTGGATTTATAGGATTCGACTACTCCTGATGTGGTTGGGGTGCTGTCTAAGGCCATAAGCGTAGCTTGGCTGTCACTGCAGACACATAGAGATCTGCCTCTCCATCGGTGTTCCACAACACAGTTCATCGCTTCTTGAACTGCATACACCACCGCTTGAAACACAGCTGCATGCATTCCAAGAGTAAAGTGCAGTTTTGTCCTGCTGGATTCCACGTAGACCCCAGATGGTTCGGCCCTGGAGCCATCCGTGAAAATGCGAAAACATTGTTTGCCGAACTCATTTTCAGAGTTTGACCACAAGTGAGCCTCTGGAAGCACTACACTGTATCTCTTTTCAAGTAAGACTCTTGATGGCATGGAGTTAAGGGGCATGGAGAGAATCGTTGGATCGAAGTTCATGCCTTCTCTGTGTTCCAATGCCGGACAAGGGCCGTACCAGTTCCCATTGTGTTTCAGCCTACAGATGGCCTTCAAGGCCTCTTCTTGGATGAAAGCATCAAGTGGTGGTAAACCAATTAGAGCATTTAATGCCGGACCTGAAGTAGTCGGAAAAGCTCCGGTGCAACAGATGGCCATAGTGGGTTACTAAATGAATTGTTGAACTAAATTCTTAGGACTATCTAATATTCTTTCTCTATAAACTATTAGAAATATTGCATTATCTTCCATTCATTAAGATCAAACAATTAAAGTATAAGTTTAATTTATTTCTAATTGAATTATTTAACATTAATCTGTTTTTCAGAGTCTGTATGAAATACCGCATTTTTAGATTATTAAATGAATAAATCAGTACATAAAATATGTACCTAATTTTCACACAATTTTTTCACTAAATCAGTATTAAATCACAACATCTTTCAGGCCATTCAATCTCACAATGCTTCAAAATAATCGAATCCCAAAACTCTTATCGCAATAATTAATGTGATACGTGGCGCGCATCTCCGCCTTGTTGAAAACAGATGTTGCCTGTATATACTTCGTCAAAACCCTTTTTAAAAGGCGATTATAAAAGGTTGTGATTATAGGCATTCCTATTTGTTGAAAAGGTTTTGCAATCGATAGATTCCAGTATTTTTGGTCTTCGACCAACTTTTTGTTTTATTTGCACTTGGATATTGCGCGAAGGAATTGTAAGCACAAAATTTTCAACAATCCAACGAATAGCGAGCACGGATGGACGAGTATTACGACCGTAAACTGAAAGAAGTACACGAAAAATAGCAACCAGCGAAAGATTTTTGTGATAATAAAATTGAATGATTTCCCTCGGGGGAGCTTGGAACCTCTAGAGTGCGCGTCCCCTGTGGTGGATAGGGGGATGTCTTCCAGAAATCGGTGGTACGGGTAAAATAAAATAGCCCCTGCGGACCAGAAAAGGTCGATAAACAATAATTCTAAACAATATTTTAACACCCAATGTTGCATACCCAGGCGTTTTTTGAAAATCCTGACAAGCACTTCCTAAGTTAAAAAAAAAAATTTAATTAATGTTTGCAAATCATTGTTGAGGCGTATTTGTATAATTCTTTGAGAAAATTTTAAGCACTATTGAGGAGTTTGAAAAAAAAAATGACAGAATTTGAAACCTCAACTTGAAACGTCATCGAAAGATCAAAGCTCGTATAAGGATAAACTCTTTTTATTTTCCTATCACTATTATCAATTTCCTTTTAACTTCCGTTTTATTTCAAGTTTTGTAAAGATCTTCAATAGTGAAACCACGTATTTTATTTCTACTCTCCGACTTTTATACCAACTGGCCACAGCTTTGATGATCAATTGCTCAATAGAAGTAGTTGAGAATCTATTAGCACTCTAAGCGATTATTTGATTCTACACAGACGGTTACAGAAATAAACCGTGGAACAGAATTTGACATCAGGGAGAAGTGCTGGAAGATGCATTCAGACTTCCAGACCACAGCGGAGTTTCTTATGTCGAGGTTTATTAATTTGTTATGACGATAATGCTGATGGATTTTGCATGAAGAACCTCGCTTCGATAGAACTGACCTTCCTTCTAGACAATAAATCCGTGATCTAGGCTCTTGGGATATTAATGACTAACTTAAGTTGTGTTTAAGAATATCAAAGATCTCTACAATATCCTCTTCAAAATCTCCTCTGTAAACTTCAATCAGAACTGGGCCTCGTGAGTGGATGATATGAAAATGAGAAAGCGGAGCAGTGCGCGACGAATGGGTCTGAGATGTGATTTGGAGAATTGGGTGCTAACATACGTTCCCGTTCGTTTTTCTGTTCACTTAATCTTGAGGAGAGGATTATATTATTAGTTATAGATCTGCAGAGTATCTGGCCCTCATTGGTCAATAGGGCAATACGACTGGATCGCTGAACTACTCATGTGACGGCTAAGATCGAAGCGCTATATAAAGATATTTGTAAAAGCCGTAGAGACAAAGAAGGGCTTGAAGTTCACTCAGTACTTCCTTGTGAATGCCTCGCACTAAAAAAAATGAAATTCAGAGTTCTGGAGAAGTTTTTCGAGGATTTTTTGAGTTAAGTACAGTATAGCTAGAGGGGCTGATTGAATTTGCCAACAAATCGTGAAAGCTAGAGTTTATATATATTTTATGAACTCCGAATTGGCTTCTATAGAAAACAAGGTACGAGTGTAGATGTGCATAGGAGTAAGTAAATTGAAACAGAATTGTATATTTAGAAAGTGAGTTTCTTGAAAACTTAAGTTTTTCATAAAGATGTACGGCCACCGTAGCCGAATGGGTTAGTGCGTGACTATTATTCAGAGGTGAACAGTTTCGAGTCTCCGTGCATGAAACCCCAAAATGATAAGAAAAACTTTTCTAATAGCGGTTGTCCCTCGGCTGACAATGGCAAACCTCCGAGTGTATTTCTGCCAATTAAAAAGCACCACAAAGAAATATTGTTAGTCCCCCCCTTTGTGGAACAACATCAAGACGGAGTTCGGCCTATTGAGAGACTATCTGAGGAAGAATAATGTTGAGTAGACCTGTGGTAAAGAAGAGTATAGAAAACTATTTTACCCGGCAAACCCATATAAGGTTCAACTGGCTAGGCAATATAATTATTTTTTGTTCAGAGGAAACGGTCACCAAAAGGCGCAAAAAGAAGTATCGAAGGTTCCTTTTGCAAAATAATGCAGATTGGCCGTCGATTCAATTAGTTCATGGTCCACGTTTTCTAATGTTCTAAAAAGATCATAAGCTCAATCAGGAGAGCTGCTTTTTAATAAATAATTATAAATTAAATGACTAATTAAAATTGTTTAATAATTAGTTTAAAATAAAAATATTTTATCAATTTATAATAAATTGAAAAGTTAAACTTAAAGTAAGTTTAAATTAAATTAAAATTAGAAATATAATGAATAATAAAAAATTGTATAATATTTAATTTTTATTGTAGTTTACAAATTTATTTATAAAATTTATATTAAATAATACAATATGTATTAAAAAAATTACAGCTCAAATATGAACGAGACTTTATCAATAAAACGGTCCGCGGATGACATATGGCAAAAATAAATTTTTCGTTGGATGGTAGGACAGTTATAAGCTTACATGGCAAATTTCAGCGTGATATGTCACATAGTTTGTTTTCTATGCTACTGTAAACAAGTCAAGCTCGAGTGTGTTTTTCGAATTTAACGATGGAAATTCAAGTTGAACAAAGAATTTGTTTGAAATTTTGTTATTCCAACAAAATTTCGGCTTCAGACGCCTTAAAAATGTTGCAGACAACCTATGGGGCTCTGCTCTATCGCGTGCACGTATTTTCCAGTGGTACAAATCGATCAAAGAGGGCCGTACATCAACCCAAAAAACCACGCCAAAGTCGCTCAAAAATTAAGGTTATGCTGACTGTTTTTTTCGATTACGAAGGTGTGGTGCACTCGGAGTTCCTTCCGCAAGGCCGATCGGTTAACGCTGAATATTACTTAGACGTTTTAAAGCGTTTGCGCGAGAACATTCGTCTTAAAAGGAAAGAATTGTGGGACAACAAATCATGGTTCTTGCATCACGATAATGCACCAGCTCACACAACACGTCTTGTTCGCGATTATTTGAACAAAAATAATGTTAATATCGTTCCGCAAGCACCGTATTCGCCTGATATGGCTCCATGTGACTTTTTCCTCTTTCCCAAGCTCAAGTTGCCGCTCCGTGGAAAACATTTTGAGCCAATTGAAGTCATAAAAGAGAATTCGAAGAAGGAACTGAAATCCATACCGAAATCGGCCTTCCAGAAATTCTATGATAATTAGAAAAAACGTTGGCATATGTATATCGCCACCAATGGTGATTACTTTGAAGGAGATAAAATAAAAATTGAACAATAATTAACCGTTTGTGTTTTATTAAATCAGTCTCGTTCATATTTGAGCAGAAGATACACATACGTAATTGATCACAATCCAATATGAATTCTAATGAGGTTCTTGTTCATGAAAATAATTTCGCAATAAGATCAATAGTAGCCTGCAAGTGATATTTGTCCAACGAGTGTCGAAGTTAATGCATTATTTAAGCGATATAGTGGAACATACCTTGCAGCGGATGACATCAACACTTTACTATATTGCTACGACCTGCTGGTGAGCCAGCCATTTCGACGAAAAGGTCTATCACTTAGGCGCCTATGCTGTTTGATCTGACTCTGTCGGGGTACCTAAAGCCATGAGAAATCATTCAGTACCTTGTACGCCAATATTCGGCGCTGTATTAGCTAGGTAAAGCCAGTTATATTGTAAAAGTAGTACTCGCACAAAATTAAACTGATCAGATGGTCCTCCTAAAAAGCAATTGAGGTAGTCTAAACATTTTCACTGACACAAAATACTATAAGGTTGCATATTTTTCATTTGCATGAAATACCTTTAAAAACACCCGTTATGTATAGTTTTGTGCTTATTTATTTATGACAGAATATGCACTCTTGCGTACATTAGTAACTGTATGCCCATACACACACATGTATACGCCATGTATAGTCGTGCATGTACTGACTTTCACGCGCGTAGCAACAAACTAATTAAAATTTTTTTAGTGAATTGTAAACAGATTTAAATGTAAAATATATCACACTTCAGTAACTAAGTAAGTAAGTTTAGAAAATATTGTGAAATATGTGGTTGGGATGAGTGCACATTAGGGATGCGCTGCTTGCTAGATTTAAAATTTATGATCACTTCCGTACATGTACTCCAATATTTTTGCATTTCCTTATTTTTAGAAATACAGTCGTTGACCTGCAACTTATTTCAAAAAGCTCAAAATAAAAATAGTTACGAATCTGCATACATAAATCCGATCCATCTTTGACGAAGAAAGTATTGAGTATTAAGTATTAAGTCTTCTAAGGGGTTTGCGGAAAAGAACATATACATATTATCTTGTATTTCTCAAACTTGGAATTGAATTTTATTGAGTTTAAATAAAAAACTGTTTTAAAAGTAACTGAATTTTCAGATTTTCTCATAGATCTTCTGTTCAATATATACAAATCATTTAACGCTTTTGCAGACTTAATTTTTTACCAGTTTTTTTTTTTTAAGTTGGCGCAGAAGCTTGTCGAAGACATCAGCCGATGAGACGTCGCTTCTAGTGTGCGAGTGGAAGAGTATTTTTGAATCTTTACACGTTGGTAACGGCGAGTATCACAGGCGATGGAGCAATAAACGACATAGAGATAGTGCGGCGAATAAAGACCTAGCAGCTGTACTGATTATTCGAATAGACTTACATATTAAGAAGACGGCAACCATGAGGGCATTTAGGTTAAACGAAGCGGGTCGCTGGAGAGAAAAAACTTATGGTCATGCTAGTCTATTATTGCAACAAACTCAATTAATCTCGGTAAGGACTGACTACATCGTCCCGATGGTAACATTCAATAGGAATTTTGCCACTCTCTTTCCATCAAAGGGAGAATGGAATAAGGGATTCTCTCTAAACAATTTCAACACCGCAGTCTATACGGATGGCAGTAAAATGGGCTGCGGTGTTGGAGCTGGTATATATTCCCACAGACTTAAAATTGAGAAATCTGTGCGTCTACCTAATACCAGCAGTGTCTTCCAGGTGGAAGTATTGGCAATTGGGGAAGCCTGTAGGCTACTAATCAGAGATTTCTCTTTTTAGGGCAATATCGCTATTCTTTCGGATAGCCAAGCTGCAGTCCAGGCACTGGGTTCGGCTACTACAACCTCTAAAGTGGTGCAACAAAGCAGGATTAGCCTCACCATCTTGAGTGTAAACCATAAAGTTACCTTAATCTGGGTCCCGGGGCATCGGAACATTGAAGGTAACGAAGAAGCAGATAAACTGGTAAGAGGGGGATCTGCCATGAATTACGTTCTTGCAGAATCGGTATTCACACCATTAGGTGCAGTCAAGAATGCAATTTCCCAAAAATACCTTCGAATCGCGGATTGTAGGTGGAAAGACCAGACCAAATGCAAAATTAGCAGATTGTTATGGCCCACCTACAACCTCAAGCAATCGTCGGCATTAATAAGAATGAAACGACGGGACGCCTGGAGACTAACGGCAGTCATAACTGGCTTTTGGGCTGTGGGAGAACAAGCAGCCAAAATGGGTATCCCTCACAACACATACTGTCACAGTTGTAAACAACCGGAGAAAAAGGAGGCAATCTTCCATTTCCTCTGTGAATGCCCTGCCCTATGGAGGGACAGAATGTTAACCCTGGGCCGACCGCTGTTCGAGAATCTCGAACAACTGTCTGGCTTAGACGTAATAAGGTTGTTAAACCGCACAGGTTCGATTTAGTCATGCTGTAAATAACCCTTAAACAAGTTGGTAACGAGGGTGTGGCAACAAAATGGTGCGAAAGCGCTAGTTGGATTCTGGAAGAATCACAACTTTAACCAACCAACCAACTGTTTGGGTCATGCCATCCAAATTGATATAAACGTTCCAGCTCTGAAAGTATTCGATGGAATACCAACAGCGGTAGCAGAGGAAGAGGATGCCCTTTTTGCGTTGGAAAGATCAGACGGAGAAGAGCCTGGCTTCACATGTTGTGTCCAACTGGAGCCCGAGAGAGAAACGATTGCTCTGCTTTTAAACTCAGCCAAAATCACTTTTAGCTTTAGCTTAGTTAACTTAAGTTTAGTTAGTGAAACCACTTGTATTAATTTCATCTCAATCCGCTGAGAAAAACAAAAATTACGGCATTGATAGAAAGAAAGATATTTTGTTCTGTATTTTTAAAAACCAAAGTGTTTTGTTTAACATTTTCGAAGCTAATGTTGGTTTATTTCCAGGTGCTCCTATTCTGGGCCAAGTATTTCAGAGTCCCCATACACGCCCACTCATTTCTCTTATGAGCAAACTTAGCTCGTCGGATAGTTTGTGAAGAAGCTTGAACACAACAACTAAAAAAAAAAATTCAACTTGCGCAGTAAAAATAATAACAAATATTTTCGAAGGAATCGGGCCATGTCTAATGTTCATAAAAATTTTCACTCTCTCATTATTGCTATAGCAACCACTAACATTACCATTGCCATTGAAATTTAAATTAAAATTTGCATTTATTTAATGCATTCGCTCGGTCATTCATTCATTTATTCATTCATTATGCAACGAACTCCCGCAGGGTAGAGTTTCTCTAAATTTTCTTTTTCTGATTTTGTTTTTGTTGCCTTTCGCCATAATTTATGAGTAGTGAATACAGTGCTAAAAGCATTAATTAATTTTTATTATTTATTTACGAATGACAAAAGTAACGGCACAATATATAGTTTCACATATATGTATTCCCGTGGGTTACACATTCAGATATTCATTCGGCCATCGGGGCGTATGAGTGTTGGCCTGCTTAATTACATATAATTGTAGATACATATTTGTTCAAGCTGTACATGAAGTTGTTTTCATTCATTTAATTTTCCTTGGCAGTTACTTTAATTACCATCGTTTTGCGGCAATTCATATTTCAGCCTGCCTGTGTATCAACTTCGATGCGGAAGGGGTTACTGATGTATTGCTATTGTTGATCCTTCGTTGACTTATTTTTCACGTTTACTGAAAAGTAAATATATTTATTTGAAACGAAATTAGTTGCTGTATAGTCAAGTCCTTCGTTACTGGTGCTGAGATCTACTTCAGAGGAAGAAGTACTTATATATAGGAGTTTTTAATTTTACTAATTTCTTCTCTCTTAATAATGAACAATTCTTCTTCACTTTTCATTCATATATCGTTCCGATCAGTCTAATATTTTCCTTGGGAAATAAGAATACATGCAATCAGAAGTTAGTGTGCCTTAGAATTTATGTCAGTTAGATAAAATACAGTGGTGTTATTTTTTATTTGTAAAATCGCTGTAAAACTATTGGGAACATCTGTAACTTATTATGTAGTATTTACACAAAAAGTGGGTTTAATATTGGCATGTTATATGCGACTTATTTATCGTAAGGGAAGAGCGGATTGGTACGGAAGTTAAATGAGCTGGTACAAGAATTTCCATTGTGGCAAACCTTCTAATATGAATTAACGTTGTAAGCGCGAATTTCTCCACAAATAAGTTAAAAAAAGCTTATTTTATCTAGATAGCCGACTCACATTTAAGATCTATACATATATCAGAATAGTCCATCAACCCATTAAGCCCACGTAAATTGTTTAGGTGAGATCTCTGAAGCCTAAACCCAATCTTTTGAAACGCCACATAAGGGTATGCTTCGCTTTTGCTGAAGAACATAAATTAATAACCAGTAAGTTCCACACCGTTGCTTCTTTTCACGAAAAATAATTAAATTTTGATGCTCGCTGCCACCCGCGTAGAATATGCTCTCCTGATGACCATACGGGGGTTTCATAACCCAGGAAAAGCCTGGAATGCTACAAATTTGTATGTTTAATTGTGGCAGTTCAAACTCCTGTACTTTGATGTTCGTTTCTGGAAGAAATGCATTTTTTTATATCTGGTAGTGTAGCCATACATGCGGAATGCTCAAGGCTTATTGTAAGAGTAGAAAGTAAGCTGACATAGTAGAAGATTTCGCTTTTCACTTTGTTTGTCAGATTACCGCAGCGCTTCGTTGGCTGCAATTTCTGTGGAAAAGTGTGTGGAGCAGAACTTTGAAGAGAAGGTATGCCAAGTTTTAGTGAAAGGTGGGCCGCAATTACAGAAGTATACTGATTCGCATTTATCTTTACTGGGTTATTCACGTCACTGCTTAATGTCGAAGATGGCTAAAAAGAGCATAGTTAATATCACTTGGGTTTTAATTCATATAGGGAAACTACATAGAGGACTAGAATTTAAGCTAATTTAAGAGCTTTTGAGCTTTAAAAGAATTAAAGCATTTCATAACTAAAGTGCTACTCCCTTCTGCGGCCATCACAGCCACCGTTAGCAAATGGGTAACTACAACCCACATGCGACCTTGGCAGGCTGAGAGAGGCTGCAGATGGACTAAACTGAAGTTACCTGTCATGTCCGATCGACTGTCGCAAACCCTTCTGTCATTAAGCAGAGGGGAGTGCAGACAGCTGGTGGGCTGTGGACGAAGCCCATGGAAAGGTGGGTATCTCAGGCAGTGTACTCTGCCCAGCTTGTGAAGAGGAGGATAAGACGGCGAACCATTTCCTGTGCGTCTGCCCCGCCTTCGCTCGAACCAGGTTTGAGGCCTTTGGCACTAATGTGTTAAGAAGCGACCATCTTGACTCCTTGGAACCACAAGATCTACTCAGATTTCTTCGGAGATCGGGTAGATTTAAAGAAAATTAAAGGGAATCCAGGTGTAATACAATGGACTTAATTCATGTCTGAGTGCTGAATTTGCTAGTTGTCCCGAAAAAAAAACTAAAGTGGTGGGACTTATTGGTACATTTTTATAATTTATTTGTTTCGTACTTCATTTTCTATCTACTTCCATCTACTGCAACACCCATATAAAGCCAAGTTTCAAACTTTGCGCAAAATACAAAAATTCGATAAATTTTCATCAAAATGTCATACTTTTTAATCAGAATCTTGAAGGAAATTTTCGCGTATGCAATATGATGCTCCATGAATTTTGATTTTGATGCAGAGTGAAAGTATTTGTTTGAAGTGGCTAAAAAATGGCATTGATTTTTGACAATCTGTTTTGCTGACAGTACTGGGTGTTTTCTTGGAAATAAAATATGAAGAGCATTCGTTACATGGATAAAGTATTTTATATTTATAAAGCGCACTTTAAACATTTTTATTGGTCGTCATGTGCGAAATATGATCAAAAAGAATAACAAAGCATTTGAAGGATCTGAAAAGAGAGTATAAATGTACTGTAGTTGAAGCTATAAGAGGACGGTAAATAATGCTCTGTTGGAGTTGTAGCTGCTGAAGGGCCCAGCTGCAACGACTCCGTATGGTTCACACACCATGCACAGTAGTTCACATTGCTCGATGCAAGGGAAAATACGGATATTAGAGTTGTGGGCTCACATATTGACAAAGGATATAGGAAAGTAATGAGTTGCATAATAAAACTGATAGACGAAGAAAGCAGAGGCACTCAATAATACAGATTGACAAAAAACTAAAGTTTCTTTCTGGTTTTGAATTTCAATGTATAAATTCTAATGGTAGACATCGAAAAGCAGAACTCTTAAAGTTGGTTTTTGTCTGTTAGAGGCGAGAAAGTTCATACAAACATAAGCAAATTACTACGAATATTAATTTTTGAACCTTGTTTTTACAACTTTACATTTTGCTATCTTTCTATCCGTGAATTGAAAATAATCCGATGCTTAGCCATTTAAAGCCAAATAGTTTATAACAAAATTATGAAAAAATTTGTGGAACAACATTAAGACGCACGTCACAAATAGGAGGAGGAGCTCAGCCAAGCATCTAAACAGATGTATATGCGCCAATTATTTATATATGTTTTTTTATGAAAACATTAGAACAGAAGAAAACTTGATGAAAAATGATGTTTTACAAACAAATTCAAATCGAAGCTACAAAAACAAGCATGCGAATTACTGCTACCTGAACTTCTACTGATTTCAGTTTCAAATCGGTAAAACACGGCGTATACGCAACATAAGTGAAATGAATTCCTTTTTTATTTTAATGTTTTTCCTAATTCTTTGCTAATTTTTGTTTGTTACTGTACTTGCATTTCTAATTGCATTTCGATTAAGTGCTTCTACTTAAAAGTCGACTTGTGGCATTGCTTGGTGTTGCAGCTTTGAAAGCTGTAGAAAGTGCAGTAAAATTAAATTAACCGCGAAATTTGAAATTCAAATTTTCGTACAGTGGCTGCAACAGCAGGGGCGGTCGTAAAACGCTAATAAAAGCACACGTGCTCATTAAAAAGTGCAAAAATGTGCAAAGGCAGTGGAAGGTGTGTGATGGAACGAACAACCGGTCGAGCACTTGTGCACATCAGGGATTTATATCCCGTGATCCCGGTACCGACCGAACCCGGCTTTCTTTGAATTCTGAAAATTCCGCCACTAGTCGGTATAGGTAAGGTTAGGATAGGTTAGCCTTGTTGGCAATAAGTCACGCATAGACCTTTTGGTCCCTGGCGATACCAGATGGAGATCCCCTCTATGAATACTGAAAGTAGACATCATGTAGGATGTCAGCGCTTTTGCCGAATCTAAGCAGAGCTGGGAGATCCGCTTTTGAGACGTCCTCCAGACCCTCAAACAATGGGGCTCCCAGGCATTTTAGGCGCATTTTTAATAATGCCGAACAAACGCACAGAAGGTGTTCTAAAGTTTCCTCAACATCCTCTCTGCATTTCCTGCATTTGATCGTGTTAGCAATCCCTTTCCCGTACCCATGTGCAGCCAATAGATTATGACCTATTAGCATACCTACCTATTCGATATAAATTACGTAAAATTTTTTTTCATCAAACGCAATTTGATAACACAGGAAATAATAGAAGAAATTAAAGAAAGTTTCCTTAAAGTTAAAAAAATCGCCAGGCTACGATTTTATTACTACTGAAATACTGAAGCAGCTTCCGAAGAAAATAATTCCTATATTATCGAATATCATCAACAGTACATTTAATCTAAAATAATTTTGAATATATTGGAAAACAGCAGAAGCCGTAATGTTTAATAAGCCAGATAAAGCCGCTTGCGACGTAACATCATACAGAACTATCTCAGTTCTTAAAATACTATCGAAAATGGTGAAAAAATTTTTGAAAATGGAATGAATGAACCGGCGCGCCAATTTGGATTCCGCACGAAACTATCGACTATTGATCGAGTACATAGGATAGTTCGAATAATTAAAAACGCTTTTGAAGAAAGAAAAACTTGCTCTGCGGTATTCCTTGATGTCTCCAAGGTACTCGGCAAAGTATGCTACTATGAGTTACGGAAGAAAATAAATGTGCTACTACCTTAGCCGTACTCCATTATCATACGTTCGTATTTATCCTAGCGGTTAGAGTAGGAGTAAAAGAAGAGTATTCATATTCATGCCTCAAACAAATTAAATCAGAGGTTCCCCAAGGAAGCGTACTTGGCCCTTTATTATATTTGCTCTATACATGTAATCTGCCATGTAATCCAAACTACGTAACAGCTACTTTTGCTGACGGTACAGCTATTCTTTCGATAGGAAGCACGGAAAAAGCATCGCCAACACAATTACAATTAGCCATAAATGAAATATCCGATTAGAACAATAATTGGCATATTAAATTAAACTAAAGCAAGTCTGTGCATATAAAACATGTTGTGAAATTTGTTCCAGTATATAAACGGTACAAAAGTTCCCTACTTAAATACTGCAAAATACCTAGGGATGACTCTCGACGCTAAGCTAAGATGGAATACCCATGTAAAGAATATGAAAGAAGAAATGGAATTAAAGTATGAAAATATGTATTAGTTGTTGAAAAGGGAATCAGCACTATCCAATAATAATAAAATCATTATATATAAACAAATCTTGAAGCCTATTTGGCCCTACGGTGCACAGTTATGGGCTCTCCAGCCAACGTAATATTCAACTTACCGAATAAAATTATTAAATGTGCCGTCGGTGCTTCTTGGTTCATCCGTAGCGCCGATCTCGAGTGTGACCTAAATATTGGTGCAATAAAAAGGCAGCAAAAGTCCACGATGAAAGATTCAAAAACAATGTCAACGCAGAGGCCTCTATTCCCGTTAATCCAATTAATTGGAGAAGAGGATTGAGACGCAAAAAACCCAAAGACTTAATGGACTAAACAGAATTACACCTAAGGCGTTCTATGTACCTTTTATTATAAGTTCAAAACAAAGTGCCCGTTAGTTAACAAGATTATTCTTTGTAACTAGGCGCGATATAAACTACAAATAAAAAATAAAAAAATGCAATTGTTCAAATTTTCGTCACACAAAAATTATTTTTTGAGCTTAAAAAAGCTCTACTTGCAAGATGGGTGGAGATTTAAGTCTTTGCATTACCTTTTTTTTTTAAATGGTGTTTGTAATTCATGACAAATTGTGTTCTTAGAGTGGAAAAATATAACGGCCAGAAATATTCGACGCATAAATTGCGTAAGGCTTTAAGTAGCAGCTTACACTTTAGGACTAAAAAAAAGTGTTGGTTTGTAAAGGGTTTTTCAATAAGGGCGGGTAGATGTTGAAATGGAATAAAACAAGCTGTGTGTGAGCTATTGGCAAAATTATTATTTTATTTGAAAGGCGTATATATGCCATTAAGTGTGGAATATGACATCATTCAAATGCCCGCCTCGGCTTCTTATGGTGGAACGGATCCGAGTGGTCCAATTTTCAATGACTCTTCCGCATAGATCCGGCTGAAATTGAGCGATGGCCTGTGTTATGTTCACCTTTAGCGCATTGGTCGATTGTGGTTTATTTGCATAGACCTGAGACTTCAAGAAACCACACAGGAAAAAGTCTAGCGGTGGCCAATTCACATCACCCCTGCGAGAGATAACCTTACCCACAAATCATTCTTGCAGAATGTCAATCGTGGCGTTTGCTGTGTGGCACGTAGCGCCGTCCTGCTGGAACCAGGTCCATATGGTTCAATACGGGCCATAAGAAATTGGTTGTCATCGTTGTGTAGCGCTCGCTGTTGACGGTGACCGCCTCACCAACGTCGTTTTAAAAAAAGTACGGACCAATGACGCCGTCGGCCCAAAATCCACACCAAACGGTAACTTTTTGAGGATGCATTATCACCTGGTGAACCTCGTGTGGATTGATGTCGTCCCATATACGACAATTTTGTTTGTTAACACAGTCATTCATCCAAAAATGCGCCTCGTCACTAAAGATGATTTTTCGCCCAAAACTGGGGTTCTCTTCCAAACGATTCGAAGCCCAGTCAGCGAACAAACGGCGTTGTCTATGGTCATCAACTTTGAGCTCCTGGGTCAGTTGGATCTTGTTCGGGTGTAGGCCCAAGTCCCGACGCAAAATTCGCCAAGTTGAAGTCTGCGAAAGGCCAAGTTCTTGTGCGTGGCGAGGAATAGACTGCCTCGGGTTCTGCTGTACACTTTCACGGAGCGCGGCAATGTTCTCGGCTGATCTTGCGTTCCTTGAACGTACGGGTGTTGGCTGATTGTTTACTGACCCTGTCGTCTCAAATTTGGCCACCAAACGTTGAAGAGTCGACCTTGTAGGGCCACCACGTCTACCGAAAAATGGGCACAATGCGCGCAACGTTTGCGTTAATGAACACTCATTTTGATAATAAAGTTTTATCATTTGAACGTGCTGTTCAATCGTGTAACTTGCCATGATGATTTGGCATAAGCAACTGAATAATAAACAAAAGATTTGACAGATGTCACCAAAACAAAATGGCTGCCACAGGGCACCAAAATCGACAAACGCGCCAATTGAAAAGCCCTTTATTAAGGAAATTTATATTTTTCCTAATGGTAATGATAGAGACTACCTGTAGTAAGCATATTAATTTCTACCAACAATCCAGCCAACAAGTGTTGAAGCCGAATGGTGTTACTCGTCACATGAGCTTATAAGCAATAAGTTTACTTTACGATTGGACGATAAAACTCGCTTTAATTTTTTAAAATCATTCTGCAATCCAAGCAAACAATACTTTATTTTGTATTAGCAATTCGCCACTATATTTTAAATAAAACAAATTCTACGTTTTGCTTAATTTTGTGACTATTCCGGGATCCCGACTTTAGGAAATGAGACCCCGAAAATGGCGGGATCAGTAAAATCTCAAAAATTAATAACCGCAATACATATATATAAAGGAGGTGGCCAGCGCAACAGCCACATAACTGTAATGCGCCACTGCGGTGCCATGCATTTGCTTTACGCAGAATTGTTGCACAAACTTCTGTGGCCACAAGACGGCACTGCAATGAACAGGGAAAACTACAATGAACACACACATACATACAAACGCTGTTCTATTACAAATCAAATATGCAATTGCATAGCGTTACCATATGCTGGAAAAAACATAGGCAACATAAACTAAATCACTTATACAAACAACAAACAAACTTTTTACCGCAACACCTTTCGTTCTCAAGACAGTGTTGAAGTGCTGGCAATATAAGGAAAAAAAAAAAATAACAAAAAACAGCCACAAAAAGTATAAGTGCCAACAAGCTGCTGAGCTCGCTGACTTAAAATGTCAACTCAATGTTTCTTTTGCATTGCTACGCTCTTTTCATGGCCATGTAGCTGCCACATGACGGCAAGCGGCATAAAAATAGCAACAGCGGCAACGGCCACAAAACCTTTGGCTAGTCTGTGCTTATGTGTGTGCTTGCGAGTGGTTGCATGAAATTAAGAAAAGTTTCTTAATTGAATATTTTACGTTTAGACGCGCGTGTGCGCCTGAAAGCATGCAACAAAAACTAGCTACGCATCGAAAGGTACTCCTGCTTACAGCCTGACGACAGTGGCAGCTTAATGGACGCGTCAGAGCGAACCACAAAATAATACAGGTGAAACGATGGAGTTAGTAAAGCGATGTGCTTTGAAGGCAATTGTTAGAGGAAACGCACAGTGTCGCTGGAGAGAGTTGAGTGCTGAGTGCCGAGCGCTGAGTACCGACCAAGCTGCAAGTTGGAGTTCAGTGACAGACGTTGTCGTTGAATGGCTTAAAAATTCAAATTTGCATTTTCGTTGCCGTGCAACACGATACCCCAGACGGTCGGTGGTTCTAACGACAGTAACAGCAGGCAACAATAATTACAACAGCTAACGAAACCCAGACGCTGATGGCCGCGTTGCTTCTTGTGGTGCGTTTCTCAGCAGCAATTTTTCGCTTTGTGTTGTTACGCTTTTTATGGAAATGTTGGTGCATTTTTTAAAGAAAGCAAAGGTGCTTACTGGCCTTATGCCACATGGCGCGATTGTAGCAAAGTTGTGAGTGGTATTGCCTTTTGCTAACTAGCAACAAAAATGCATATTAAAGCAATAGCAACAACTGCAATAATGCTACCAACATCAGTGGCCATGAGAACAACAATATGATACCAGGTCTTCAAATGTTCATAGTAGCTGTTGCAAATACACTAGGCGACAATTGAAAGTAGCATTTGCTTTGGTGAGATTTGTATGTTTATGTGGGCAACGTCTGTTAATCGGTTTAGTAAAAAAGCAGTAGCTAGAAATCGCCCGCTTACAATACTACCCTCCATGGTTCACGATAAGCCCTCTGTACAAAGATGAAACCGTGCAATTTTTCTCGAATTCAACACAAATAAATCAACAAATACTAAACGTTAGCGAACTGTGATAAGGAGATCCAATTAAAAAAGCAGTAATGAAAACACGAAAGTAGCAAAGGATCTAAAAAAGTATAACTTACTTCGTATCCAAAACCGTTAGTTTACAAAACAATGTTTATTTACACTTTTTTGTTTCTTTTGAGTAATCGTACCCCTTAAATATTTTACATTCTTTTTGGTATTTACAGTATTTTACTTACCTGTACTTTACTAGGACGGAAATAAATCTCTTCTATCAGGTTTAACCGTGGAAAATTGTTTTGAGCTGCAGTCACCTCTTTAAGAGTGGGCTTCTGCTTCTAACGTCTAAAGATTGTATCCTTCAAACGAAATTCATTTCATGTACCCGTAGGTTCTTTCGGCCCTAATAATATCTAAGTCATCGTAAAGATTGTTTCTAATCCAAAATCCGTATCATAACACGAAAATGCTTAAATGTGACTCTAGATACAAAGCTTAAGTTTAACGAATACATTAAAAATAAAGGAGAAGAGCTTGAAGTCAAATATAAATATCTGTATTGGCCCATGGGCAAAACATTTAAGTCACCAATATTGAACAAAATCCTGCTGTAAAAACGAATTCTGAAACCTGTATTGGAATATAACTTTGGGGCTGCTCAAACTCCAGATATGTTATGTAAATTCAAGGATTTCAGAATAAAGTACTAAATACTCCTTGGTATATTCGTCATAACAACCTTGAGTCATTTACGAGACTTAAATGCAAAATACTTGAATAGATATGAAAACTGATATGACCCCAATCCTGATGCTTAAAATCTCAAGTCGGTAGTTGTGCACTAGAATATTTAGGTCTTAGTTGACAACATAAAATATCTACATATAATGTGTTATATAACTTGAATCTTGAATGAAAGAACTTGATTAATTTTGCGCCTGTACTATATTGTGGACTATTGACGTGCATCTCCCTTGGGCGCAGATTTTTTCTTATGCCAGGTTTTATGTATAAATTTCGGAGCAAATTACTCTCTCTTAAGCGGATACTCTCTTGGCCGGATGCGGACAATTATTTTTTTATAAAAGTGACATAAAAACCTCTAATAAGCAAACGCAAACCTCTTATCAAAGCATATTAAAATTTCTTTGCACAACAAATCAAACAAAAGCCTCTGTTGAGCGAACGCGAACTCCTCATAGGCGGAGAAATAATATACAAAATGTGAGTGAGTAGTTACTTACATACATATGTACATACGTACGAAATGTAAAAAGGAGACTGCCCGCATAAAGTGTGACGTTTTTAGGTGCACAAATTTAGTTTGGTTTGCAAGGTGAAGACTTAACTGAAGGATATTTACAGATTTGCCAAAGAATGTGGAAAATTCTCACAGGACTAGTTATCTCTATCTCTCTCTCTATTCTTTCCTATCTCTGTCTCTGATACTTTTCTCCATCCCTGCTTCACTATCTACCCCCTTCCCTCCCCCACCTGCCAGAGCTTTAAATACAATGGGCTTTTTAGCCTGAGTGTTTTAGGAGCCACCAAATCTCTTGGTGCTCCATGGCTCGACCTTTTTAAATTTCAATTTCAAGGTGAAGACTTTATTGCTTTTGGTTTGTTAAAAAAAGGGAGCACCATCTGCAAAACAATTAGTTGGGGGAAAAGAGATCCATTATTTTTTCGGTAGATGATGGCTGTAGTTATCGATCGCTCGTAAGATATCGATCAAGCAATTTAAAATGTATACTCGTTGTTAAGGTGACATTTCACATTAAAAAATTCTTTTATTGTGTTTTGTTTTTTCCATTCAGTTATGAGTTACAGGGTGTTAACAATGGAAGTCAACAAAGAGAAAATTCGGTAAGTTTTACAGTTTTCCTTTAAAAATGCAAGCCAGACCCCTGAAATTGTATGTAAATGATGTTTATGGTGTCGATATTGTAACGGATAATTTGATTCTGTTCAAGCATTTTTGATGTTAAAGATGCACCTTCACCACCACAAATGTCCATAAAGTCACAAAAATATCGAGCGGCATGTTAATAGTCGTAGCATCGCCCAAGAGCTAAAGATGAGCCATAAAACAGTTTGTAGTAATTTGCGCAAAACTAATGGATTTCTTTTTCTCCAACATAATACTTTGATTCTTACATAAGTTTAAAGATCAAAGTCAAGATATAGTCAAAATAAACTTTAAGTTATAATAATTTTATCTCACAGAACTTGCCGCAAGTCCTGCTTAACTAATACAGCAGCAAATTCCATTAAAGTGGTTTTTAACTTACAACTGTCGCCTACTGTATGTGCGTATATTATATTTGGCATGCGTTTCATATAATTAGGGGTCGCAATAACGACTAAGCGTAAACGCCATCACCATAGCCAGCAACAAGCGATTCTGTACTTGTTTGATCCTTTTTCAATCTCGAATGCGCCTTCGTTTAGTTCAGGCTCCTTCTTCCTGCTCTTCTTGTACCTGCGGTCTTGACGTCTAGTGATATTGTTGCCACCATTGTTGACGTTAGTTGTGTTATTCGCATCACTGTTTGCCGTTATTGTTAGCAGCTTACTGTTACCGCTGTGGCGACACCTATTGTTGTCGCTTTTGCTTTTGTTAACTGCATCTGTGGTTGACGTTCTTTTTGTTATTATTGTTGTTGGTGCTGTCAACGCCAGCTATAGCTATATTTGTTGTTATTATTTTTATATCATCACTGGGATTTGTTGCAAGTTTTGCTTGTTGAGCACCTTTTACTGTGGAAAATCTTTAGCTATAGTGGTTGGCTAAATTTTCATACGCCCTTAGGTGAATGGCTTTGACTTTAATACTTTTTAAGTGCACTAGTCGGGTTAATTTGTGTCGAAGTTGCGGTCAGGTCTAATAGTTCAAGTTATGTGTTACTTGTGTATTGTTATAATACTTAAAGCGTAAATGAGCGTATCTTTACATCTTATTAAATAAATTCCTAAAACTTAAGCATAACTAATACAATATTAGCTTGCTTCGATTTTCCAAGACCTTTTTCAATTTTTCAGGTAATAGATATCTTCTGGCTGTCTCAAACTGAAAAAAAATGAAACGTTACTCAACCGATTGGAGTTCTGTTTGTATGCTACAAAATCTTGAAATGATTACTATCACTCTGCATTAATAAAAGTTCTCAATTATTTCCTCTTGCTATGGAAATTTTGAAAACAAAAGAAAAAAATTGTCGCTTGTCATTTACTTTTATATAAATGCTATACATACATTAAAGATACGCCTTTTTATTATAAAAATGATGATCTTTAAATGAATAAGAATAAAGTTAATGAGATGCATAAAAAGTGAGGGTAACTTCGGTAAATGTTCGAGAGGGGATAACTTAAAGCTGTAAGACTTTAAGATTTTTATAGCACCAAACCGTGCGTTCCACAGCACAACTGCACCAGCAAAGAAGAAGCGGGATGAGATCAGTGACTTGCAACCGGCAAATTTTTATTTCGTAAATAAATACTTCGGAGTACGTGAGTTTATGAACCTATGAAAAAATAGAAGATTGAGAAAATTAAGTTGGTATCGGTTGGTGGGTTTGTGGGTGACGATCACAAATGGTGCTGATAACAGGGCTAATAACAGGGTGGCTAATAACAGGGCCTGCTATATTAGCAGGTGTATCAAAGAAGTAAGAAACCTAAATCTGAACTCTGCAATAACAGGACAGCAAAGGAAAAGATGCTGAGATAATTCTACTCCATCCTCCATACAACTGACATAAAATGGGCTCGAAGTAATGCCGGGTATCACAGCATGCATACATACCTCGCGCACAATGTTCTGTAAGAGTATTGCCAAAATTCGAATCTAGAGTAATAACTTCAAAAGCACTCTCGAGCGCCCCTGGCGCGAGGACAGAAGCATCTCTCGACCTCAGAAATTTATGTACTTGCCCAACGCTCGCTGAGTTTACGCGAATACCACCTTTCCAGGAACTGGTCAAAGGGATTCCAGTCTTCTCATTTCGCGAAGAAATTACTTCTTAGTATCTGGTATAGCTATCTCGTCTGCCCTGTCACAGTGATAAGGTTCTCAGGTTACTCTAATAACAAAGAGTTCGGATGCGATCGAAAGTGAAATCAGGCATTCCCCGACCAGTTACGAGCGCACCATCATCGAGCCCACAGTGTTAATTGCCGCTTGGCTGTCGGCGTACCCCTTAGTCTGATTGTAGCACATACAGCGCACAGTGCGGCCGATTCCCAAAAAGCTGGCCAAAAGTCGAAAAAAAAGTTTCTAGATAGAGTTTTTTTGTCTTTGGGTTGGCTACAGTAATGCCTTGAGTAGTGAAAACCGTTCATAGCAACGTCCTGTACCCTAAGTATCCTCTGTATTTTCAGTCGCAACGTGGCCTTCGTTTGAGCATCGCATTAATGTCGATGAATAGTGAAAGTTGTACGCATTTGAAAGATTTTGTAATGGAGTAAATTGAACAAAACCAAATGGAATCATCTTCGGAAGGTTAGTAAAATACGAGAAATCTTTAGTACATATCAATATCTCGACACAAAATTTTTAGCTGCAGCAATACGTAGATACATTTTTTGCAATTTTTTTTATAAAATTTGAGTTTTCAAACTGTATAGTAATACAACGCCGTCATATGCTGCTTTGAAACCTATTAAAGGTTACTCAAAAAAGTAATGGTTACTGAATAAAACAAGATTCAGCTGCTACCACTTGCTACCTTGGCTTTTATGCTATTTTTTGTGTTACATGCATCTTGATTATGTTCTAGAATATACGCTATTTCACGTGAGGGGGTGGCCAATAGGGGTGGAAGGGGTGGATTTTCAAAATTTTAAGATCAAATTCGTAATCAACGACCCCGACAACCCCCGAGTAAGAAATTTTGAATCAATTACTTAATTTTTTGAGTTTTGGCCAGCTTTTCGGGAATCGGCCGCACTGTGCAGCGGCAGTTTTGCCTGCGTTGAGCACAGGTACCATATTTAGCATTGATTTGAGCGCTAGAGTAGGAGTGGTTTGAAGCGTTCCACTGATGCAATTAAGAGCAGACCTTCGCGGACAGTGTAATTAGAAAATGTTAGAATCGGTTATGAACTAAATTTCACTTTTTTAAAGGAGAACCACTTTCAAGCATTTTATATATAGAGTGATTTATCATCGACTTGTGTTACTTTATGCAAATAAAGTAATAATAAAAATCTTTTGCTATAAAATGTTATCAATTCAGAGTAAATAATAAAAAAAAGTCAGTAAGCGAAATGGAAAGATATTCGATGATATTCAAATTCAATTCAAGCAAAAAAAAAAAAACAAAACAGCGCAAGTTATATTGACCTTAATGAGATTTCAAAAACAAATCGTAAAAAAAACAAGAAATATTACACTGATTGCTTTCACTCATTTCTCAATTCCACAAGTTTTTTGCATAACCTGTTGAAGGCAAACATTGCAATACAATACATAAACATATACATACACATACATTCACACGCTGCTATGAATTCACTGAAAGCTATATATACTGAGTTTTGTTCATAGTTCTTTATACTACACACATTTTTATTAAAATTTACTTTTTTGTTTTAAATTATACAAATGATTAAAATTATTCTCATTTAAGAAACTATTGCGCACATTTAGTATCACAGTGAATTCATTAAGTAGAATTACGAGTTCTTTAAAATTAATTAAATTATTGATGTATTAAATTAGTGTTGGCATAGAAACTCCGCTTTTTCCCCAACGAGCTACTCTTTCACCACTCCCTCCAGCAACGAAATTTTACCATTAAATTTGCCATTCACATTGCTCGGCATATAGTAGACGGGATACGCGCCATCGACGAAGTTGACTGTCATACCTTTTTGATTGCCCATAGCCACATCACCTTGATTGAGATTGAAACGCGGCACCACTTCCATTTGGTCAGGCACCAACACTTGCCGACTTTCGCCTAACAACTTTGGAAATTGATAGGGATGACCGCTTATTGCATTCCGCTGATAGGGCACAATGATTGAATGAATGGGTGAGTCTTTTGTGATGGGCAGCGACAATGTCGGGGGTGTGTTTCCTAAGAGCAGGGCACCGATGCTGAGTAGTAGGAGTTGAAGCAACGTGGTGGTATTGGTGTGCTGTAAAATATACAAAGTAAATTACGCTCAGATTAAATACAAAATTATTTTAATGACTAAACGCAAATTCAATTTAAAGCAGTGGAATGTCTGTTTCAATAGGCTTTTTAGTAAGTAGAAGTAACAGACTCATGGAATTATTTAAGGTTGACGTATTTTGCATCTAATTCGATTTGATTATAGTTATATATATTAATTTTCTCAAAAGCTTCCTAAGTGAGTTACAAAGTAATTTATTTTGACTTAACAAAATTGGAGGAAAATTTGAGTGCTGCGAAAGTACATTAAATTCCAGTTGAATTATTTTCAATATTACTTCTTACTAATTTCAATCTGCTTTTTATATAAAATTTTAGTAATTTTCTTATTTTAAATAAATCAATAATATTATTAATTTGTAGTTTTGTTCTGTTGCGCCGTAGTATTAACTGCCACCTCAGTGTTAAGAGTATTATAAGAGTGAAATTAAAGTAAATTTGTTGGAGCGATAGTAATCACAAATTTGCAGGCATAGATAAACAAGCGAATGCTTCGAAGGAGCATCTCTCGAAAAGTTTTGCGCTTATTTTAACATTTTTTACACCGTTGGAAAGGCAGTGGGTCTGGTAGATGGTTTGCGTATAGGTTTCACTGTAACAGCGTCTTATCATATGTTTGTATTTAAAAAAATTATTTACTAAAAATCAAAGTATCAAAGCAAATATTTTTAAGAAACATTTATTCGCAAAACAATATTTTTCATAACGTTGCCGCCTGAATTATATTGAAGAAGTAGGAATTTATTATAAATTTCAGTTGATTATTAAAATATAAATAGGTATCAAATGCAAGGACTTAAACAAGCTTAAATTAAAAATATGTGCATACCTATATAATGATGCCACATCGTTTTCATTGCAAAAACAGCAACTTTAATAGATTTCATTTTAATTCTTAATTGTGGATATCAGGTGAAAAGTGCATTGACAAAATCCTTTTTGCTGGTGTTGCCAGACATTTTTTTTAAATTAAGAAATTCGTTACAAAAATACATTTGAAGGAATATGTAGAAATATATCAAACTAAAGGTAAATATAGACCTAATTCAATAATATTTTTAAGGGGCGTTGCCACTTAATTTCAATGAAAAGTTTGTATTAATAGTATATTATATATTAATTAGAACCTGTTTTTTATAAGTGTATAACAAAAAAAAAATTGTTCAAAAGAACGAACAAAGCTTTAACCGGCGTTGCCACCTAACTTTTAAGCGAAAATAATAAAAAATCTTCTAGATTAATTGAGTACTAAGATGTGAGTGTGATAAAAATTTTGATTTAAAACATTTCAATTGAGCAGTATTTTTTGGCCGCCGTAGCCGAATGAATTGGTGCGTAACTACCATTTGGAATTCGGAGAACGTAGGTTCGAATCTCCGTGAAACACCAAAAAATGAAGTCTAATAGCGGTCGCCCCTTGGCAGGCAATGGCAAATCTCCGAGTGTATTTCTGCTATGAAAACCCCACATAAAAAATATCTGCTGTTCGGAGCTGGCTTAAAACTGTAAGTCCCTTCATTTGTGGAATATCATCAAGACGCAACCAGAAATAGGAGGATGAGCTCGGCCAAATACCCAGAAAAGGGTGTAATCGCCAATTAGTATATATGTATTTGATATGTAATTTTTTGAATGGGGTTGCCGTTTATGCTTTATGAATACTCATTTTACTACCCGGGTGGCAGCTAAACTTATGTATAAATAAAAATGCTCTTTTGTTGTACACGTGGGTTGAAAAGTATTGCAAGTCATACCTATTAAATAGTAGAGGAAAATTTAGGCGCCGTTTCAATACTTCATCTTCCATGTCAGCACACATAAAAATTTATAAATTAGCTCCTTATTTAAAAACCCTCTGAAGTTAACATATCAGTGTGCTTTTTTTACATTGGAAAGAACCGATTCATATAAATTCATAAAAACAATTGCGAAAGCGTTAATGGAATCTGCTCTCTCCTTTTAAACTGCTTTCCTACTCGTTACATTTTTTTAATTACTCTATTTTTTGTATTCTGTCTATACTTATAATTCATAGAAGGCGCATAACTTGCAGGTAATATTCTTTATTGCTCGTTTTACCCTGTGGCAAGAACTCATGATCCCCAACGCCCCTGCAATCGAAGAAAACGGTAAGCAAAACTTTTACCTTCGACCGAACTTGGTGCGCTTTTTTCGGTCTTGTTTCGTGCGGCAGCTTCCATTGAGATGATTGAGTTTTGGTTTTCACGTCATAACCATAAACCCATGATTCGTCAGCAATTATGACCCTCTGGAGAAAATTTGGGTCGATAGGATCAGAGTCCAACGTCTTATTAGAAATGTTCATGCGATGCTGGTATTGATCGATATTGAGCAGCTTTGGTACGAATTCTGCGGCACCCCGTCTCATGCCCAAATCATTGAAAAAAATCGAATGGCATGAGCCAATCGATATGTCAAGGTCCTAACGGTAATTTGGCGATTTTGGCCATTTGGCCATTTTCTTCACTTCATCAATTTTTTCGTCTGTTGTTGAAGTGCTCGGGCGTCCGGCACGTTTTTCGTCGTTCACATCTTCTCGGCCTTCTGAGAATATTTTGTACCAACGATAAACGTTGCTTTGGTCCGAAGTAGCTTCTCCGTATGACACAGTCAACATTCGGAATCCATTCATTTTTCACACACAATTTGATACAGATTCTTTGATCCATCTTTTTTAATAAGTAAAAATCGAACGCGAGCCGAAGTACGTGCGAGCAATTCACTGAACATTCAAAATACCCGAACTCGTCGGCATGAGTGAGAGACATGAGTACCAACATATCGCCACAAAAAAGTTCAAATTCGAATATACGTAATCTGCGAAAATTCAAAATTCGCGATACTTCTTGAACACACTTTTTTAATAAGTTTCTGCCCTCGCAAAAGAGGTGTCGCTGCTGATACTATTTTTGTGTTCGTTCAAGTAATATACTGGTGATTTGAAGGTAGTTGACATTCGTTTAAAGCGTAAATATCCTCTTTCATCTGACGTCAAAAATGTCTACGTTCGTTCCGAAAAACAGCTTTTGCGGGAAGTCATGCTTCATTATTACCTTTTAAAGAAAAGTGCGGCTGAAACGTGTTGTATATTGATCAATATTTAAGATAATTACGATCCATCAAATACAATTTGTAAAGAATGGCTTCGACGCTTCCGAAGCCGCAATTTCGACGTGAGTGTGTGAGTGATAAAGATCGCGAAGGGGCAACGAGAAAGTTCGAAGGTACTCAGCTAGAACAATTATTGGATTAAGACTCATATCGAACCGTTGATATGATGATGATATGTCTAAAGAGTTGGATGTTGACAGATCAACAATCGGTAAACGATTGCATGCGATGAGAATGATCCAGAAAATAAGTAACTGGTGCCACATCTATTGAAGGAGAGGGATATCGAGAGACGTTTGGTGACGTGTGAGATGCTTCTTGAATGACAGAAAAGAAAATGTTTTCTGCATCGCATCGTCACTGGAGATGAAAAATAGATACATTATGACCCTAAGCGTCGCTAATGGTGAAGCCTGCCAGGTGAACTAGGTCCATCGATAGCGAAAAAAATAATCATGCTTCACAGGTTATGTTGTGCCTCTAGTGGGATCAGAAGCGTGTCATTTATTATGAACTACTTAAACCATCTGAAACTATCAGTAGTTATCGTTATCGGCTGCAGCTAACGCGTTTGAATCGAGCTTAAAGAAAAGCGGCCGGAATGGGACGGTAGACATGACGAACTGATTTTGCGGCATGACAAAGCCAGGCCACACGTTGCTAAATCGGTCCAGAAATATTTAGAGGGACTGAATTGGAAATATTGCCGTGCTCCGCAAACGTTGCACCTTCGGATTACCATTTATTCTGATCAATGCAGTCAGCTGTCTGTAAGATGGAGCAAAGTTGTAGCTTCCAATGGCACATATATCATGTATTATTGTATTTAATTGTTTAAATAATTCGTAACTTTGGCTAAGAAAGGACGGAAACTTATTCCCATACCCAATACAATTTCAAAACTTATACTAATTTTGAAGTTAATTATGTTAATATGTATAAACATTCCCATTGGTGGTGCTAGAGTCGATGTATTTCTAAAACCCGCGTCGATTTGCTTTACATTAGAAATATACTTGTAACTTTCTTTTCCTATCGTTCTTATCTTACTATCATTATTTTTGGCGTAAAAGGTCCGGGTTGAACCTTGGCCTCCCTAATTACGATAAGCCATCAGAAAAGAATTTTCCCATCAATAGATCTCCGCTAGGGATGCGATTGAACTTGGTGGTAGTCAATTTTAAAATTACACGGCGGTCGGTAAATGCTAGACTTTAGAAGCTCGGCTTATTCAAAACGTCCCGCTACTCTCTCTGAGGCAGATCCCATCGAAAACATGGTAATTTCGTCAGAATATATGTATATATATATAAGAATATATATATATAAAACACATATATATATAATACATATACCTGGTATTTAAATGCTAAAAAGGAAGCTGTTCAAGCTAAACAGAAAGAATTAAACAAATAAAACACCAATTGCTTGTTTGATGGACTTAACCTCTTTTATAATTCATTAGAATGCCTAAGTCAAGAGGTCGGGGTATACCCACCAATGTCTGAATAGTTTATGATTGTGTATCGGGTTAACCCTAAAAATTGATTACTTGTTGCTACCCGCTAAATTTGTGCCATAGCCAAAAATATAAGACCCAAATGCCAAATTTTTATGTCTAACGATACTTCACTTAAAAAACAAAGATAGAATTAAAAAATATAATTAAAGTGAAATATTACTTTTGCAATACTTCATCTTTAAAGCAGAAATAAAGAAAGAAAAGTGATTATTGAGAGATAATCGAAGATTGTTGGCCGCTTTTTCCGACGTTACATACAAACGAATATATAACACTTCAACAAATATATACAGCTGATGCATCAGGGTCTGAAGGGGAAGGTTTAGACATTATTTATTATGCCTTATTTTGCAATTATTTTGCTTTTTTTGCGACTAAATTAAAATCTACTAGGATCGCAGAAGTAGTATTTTTAAATGAATTAAGGCAGCAAAATTTAAGAGTACTTCAAATGCTTCGGAAAACATTATGAGACACTCTCAATCCCTTGAAAATAGATAAAATTTTGTAAGAAAAATGCTTCGTTATTAAAATTTTTTATAATTTTACAAGTTTTAAATTATAGATTTGTTAAAAATTTTCATCGGAACAAATCAGCATTTATGCATCTGATTGAGGTGCTGAAAGGGGATCGCTTGAGAGCCGCGAGGTCGTCATCGATGAATGAGATTCATAAACTGCCTTCAGGGTTAAGATTTTTTTCATTCACAAACAAGGAAGTTTCGCAAAAACACACTTTACTTCTTTGGAATTTTATGCTCAAACTTTTCTCGACCAAAACTAAAACACGTCGAAACGAGTTCTTTGAAAAATCTACGAAATGGCGCTATGTATGCACTCAGTGATGGTACCGTACGAATTTCGAATTTATAACGTAGTGGTTCGAACACTAGTACTTTTTCGTACTAGTACTACATCGTACTATGATGCGCTCAGTGATAGGGCTGATTGGAAATTTTATCTGGGTCGTTCCGATACGATAGAATCAACTGTAGTGGGAATGAAAAATTTTGAAATTTTTTTCTCCCGGATTTGGGCAAAATTATTTTGCACAAATAAAGACAGAATTTCGTTAATATCTCACACACAGCTTGTTTTCTTCTATTTGTACGTATCGGGAAATCCTATTCAATAACTGATTGGGAATCTTATTTAATCAGTTATTAAATCCATAGTTTAATCAGTTATTAAAAGGGTTTTCCACAGATTCCTCTCTGCTCATTTTAAATGCATGTAATTTTAATTACGTTTAAAAACCATTTGGAGCGCTATTTTACAAACACACATACTCAAGAGCATACGTATGTGTGTATACTTAATTCATTTCACTTCTCTTCAAACGGTGAGCACTTTGAAAATTAGTTAAAGAATTAAACTAATGCACAAATTTTTAATACGATTTGGCAACAATTTTCTTAAAAATAATTTTTTTTTAGTTTGTTTTAACTTTTTAGAATTTTTTCACTTATAATTATTTTATTATAATTTTTTAAAAGCTTCACATATTTTTTTTTTTTTTTTTTTTTTTTTTTTTTTGTTTGCATTACCCCGACCATGTCGATCCTTTAGTAATTTTTACACAATTAGATAAACAGGTAAAATCTTTCGCGATGGAAAAATATTCGTTCCACACTTGTCCGCTCACGTCTAGGCCGATCAGCTAAATTAACTTAAGTCTGCGCATCACAGTCGCTTGGACTTTATACCGCCTCACTTCACATTTATAAATAAATACACTAAGTTTCAAAGCTTAACACGTCTTTTTTTCGCCAGAGAAATTTAAAAAAAAGTAATAATTACGGCGATAAAAAAAAAACAATGGAATTTCAGCAGCACAGTGGGGATGTTCTATACAAATATTGGTTAAAAATGGTTTTGTAGTACTATACGTATTTTCTTAGATTCATAAAAGAGGTTTATTGCAAGCACGCAAAATATTGACCGTCATCTAAGGACGTATTTCTCAAGCAAAATATTTTTTTCAAAAATTTTGAGATCATACGAATTTTAAAATTCTTATTATAAGTAGAATTGGCTGCAGTTAACCCAGTCTTATGAGTGTGCGAAAATTGTGCAAAACATGCAAAAGAGATACAATAACAAAATTTTATTGTTTTTATCTACACTTAACTCCTTTTTTACACAACCTTTTTGCACCATTTCACCAATACATTTTTTACATGCAACTTTCATTCATGCAATCTTCAAATAAAATATATACCATACAAAATACAATTCCTAAAAGAATATTTTTCGATCTATTGTAATCCCTTCACGGATTTTGAGTATTTGTCTGAGCCCAACTTCCTTAAAAAAATGGTCTACAATGGCGACAGTGCCTCTATCGTCTCGAAGCAGTTTCTGTATTTCAGGTATACTCGTAAACTCCATTTTAGTCGTCTCTTACGACACGCATCCGTTATCTTAGGCAAATTGTAGCCCCTTAATCCGCTGGCGGTTATAAATAGGTAACTGGGACAAGAGTTTTACTCTGTTTGGACGGATTTTTGGAAAATATTTTATGTAGCATTTTATTATTTAACACTCCATCCCATGAATTTTACATATCGTAATTCATTTTACTCCTCATTTGTCACTTCCTAATGAAGGCATATTATAGCAGTCGTACAAATAACGGATGATCAATTAAGAGGAGTTTTTTTCATTTGCGTTTTTTTACAGATCGCGCGCGAGTTGTGGCAAACTGTCATCGTGGATTTGTTGAACAGCGTTTGGCATTTCATCATGGAAAGACTCACACCGCAACAACGTCTACAAATTGTTCAGCTGTATTATGAAAATCAGCGTTCTGTGACAAATGTTTTTCGTGCGCTTAGACCGCATTATGGTCAACATAATCGGCCTGCCTTAAACACTATTCGACATACCATCAACAAATTTGAATCCGAATATTCATTGGTGGATAATTTTCGACCGAATAGACCACGTCCAGCAAGAAGCATTGAGAATATAGCGGCAGTAGCAGAGAGTGTACGTGAAAACCGCGATGAATCGATTCGGCACCGTTCTCAGCAACTTGGACTGTCGTATGGAACAACTTGGTCAATTTTTCGGAAGGATCTTCATTTAAAAGCATACAAAATACAGCTCGTACAAGAACTAAAGCTAAATGACCTTCCTGCACGTCACCGTTTTGCTGATTGGGCTCTTGAAAAGATTCAGCGATGAGGCGCATTTCTGGCTCAATGGTTGTGTCAATAAGCAAAATTGCCGTATTTGGGATGAAGAGCAACCAGAACAGGTTCAAGAGCTACCTTTACAGCCAGAGAAAACAACGGTCTGGTGTGGTTTATGGGCTGGTGGAATCATCGGGCCATATTTTTTCAAAAATGATGATGGCCGCAACGTAACTGTGAATGGTGCTCGCTACCGTACCATGATATCGGACTTTTTGCTACCTGAAATTGAATCTAATGATCTCTACGACATTTGGTTTCAACAAGATGGAGCCACTTGCCATACAGCTCGTGAAACAATGACTTTATTGAGAAGTCATTTCGGAGAGTAGCTGATTTCACGTTTAGGACCTGTGAGTTGGCCACCAAGATCTTGTGATATCACACCTTTGGACTTTTTTCTTTGGGGATTCGTGAAGTCCAAGGTCTATGCTGATAAACCAGCTACGATTGAAGCTCTGGAAGCCAACATTACGCGTGTTATTCACGACATACCAGTCGAAATGCTCGAACGAGTGATTGAAAATTGGACCTTCAGAATGGACCACCTTAAGCGTAGTTGCGGCCAACATTTGAATGAAGTCATATTCAAAAAGTAAATGTCAAAGAATGTCCTTTCAAATGATAAATAAAGGTTTTGAACATAATTTACATTTTTGTTTTTTTTAACTATTGAAAAAAGCACCTCATGATTGATCACCCGCTATAGCTGACCCGGGGTTGAGCTTACAAAGACAAAAACAACAAATACCACAATGAAAGCCAAAAAATCATTGCAAAATCAGAATACCGAATATTTAAAAAGTCGGGAAAAATTTCATTCATTTCAATGATTTTTGGCTAAATATATTTATATAAAAAAAAAAGAAATAAACAATGTCGATGAAAAAAAATTGTTAAAGGATGTAGAAGCTAGCCAAATGCTTGTACACCGACAGCCTAGAGTACATCTGGCACGACTATCTAATTTTCTCTTTCTGCAAGCGCTTAGTTTACAAGTTACTGTACTCGGTTTAAAAAGGAATACTTTTAATAAAATAAATCGACTTAAGAAGTATATATTTCTGGTTTTTATTTTAGAAAATATTTACTTTGAAGCACATCGTACATGGCTTTATGCAGAGGGACAATGCAGGTCAGGCAAAATTTGACATCAAACAATCTACTCAATTCTTTTACTACTTTCAGAGTGACTTTATTTGCGCCAGTTGCAAAATGCCCAAATCCTGGTGTATGAAAAGCAAATATTATTGTTGATTTGATTCGTGTTACTCTGTTCATGAATTAGTTTTTAATCGAAGAACTCATACTGGTTACTGAGTGGCTATAATTAAACTAGTTGGGAAAAGGCCAATTAGGGGTGTATGCAAAATATGCATTTCTCTATATATATGTATGTGTGTTATTTTTATAGTTGTTAAGTTTTCAATAGCAATTTTCAATAATATTTATACGAAGATGATTTTAGTTAGTAAGGAAAGTTTTGAAAATAAAATCATATTAAGTCGAACAACAAATTTAATGAGAGGAAAAAATTTTGGGTAATATTTTATTTCATTATAAAATATTTCCTTTTTATCAATTTCAAGAGCGTTTGCAATAATTGAAATAATTGGTGCTACATTATACACTCTTATGCTTAAGTAAATTTAGGAAATATTACAGGCTATAAGACTATGTCTTGCTTGTATCTAAAGTATTAAATAAATAAAAGTAAATAAGATATATTTACTTTTCTGATTGGCCCAAAACTCATGATTTTCGCCAGAAATTTTCGCCGTAAATTGGTATGCGACTGAGCACAGGCTCACTAGTGCAATGTAATGCATAGACTGGTACTTGAGATTTCGTAGGATATCGTCATGATGAAAATGTCTAAGAAATGGAATGAAAAAGGAAGTAGATGAGGAACTACTTCAGCTGCAGAGCGATTTGGTAATAAGTTATTGTACAATATTTGGGAACGAGAAGATCTGATTGTGGTGTATTGTGATTGCGGCCGTGCATCACCAGGTCTACATTTTTAATCTGAATGCTCCACAGTTTTTCCAAAATGCTTTTTCATAGCAAAAATTCGTTCATTACTTTGCCATCGCCAGTCGAGGAGTGATCTCTTTAAGAAGCAAACTTAAATATTAACCCTATAAGGCACTATTTCGTCGAATAGATGAATGCCAGTTTTTGAATTTAAGTTTACTGGAAAAATGGCTTTTTGTTTATTTAATCTATAATTTAAAAAAAAATTATATAAAAACTGAAAAAATCCTTAATACAATAATATATAGGTACATGAAATTAAGCAGACATGGGCGGCACTACACATGAAATTAAAACAAGTGTGGTCGAATCGACGAAGATGGACCTTAGAGCATGAAAAGTAAAAAATGCCATCTGTGGCAAAGTACAATTTTAAACCACCTCCAAAAGATTATTGTAACTGAAAATATTTAAACGCACCTTCAATTGACATGTTTAACTTTAATTTTCCATCAACATTATTTGCCTAATTAGTAGCCGCAATTCCCCACTGTGCAACACGGCAAAGGTAATAAAAAGGTGATGGCAAATAATTTAAATAAATTTCATTGTTACTTAAACTCTTTTAATAAGTGTTGAGAGAGAGCAAGCGCGCGGTGTTAATAAAAGAGATAAATGTTACCATAATCGCAGAAACAAATGTAGCAACAACAACAAATAGTTGCTGTCACGCCTCTACACGGCAATGTCAACACTGGCGTAGCTTCAGCAGCAGGTTAATGTTGTGCTCCATCAAATCACTATATTTGTCGTTGTTGTTGTTGCTATGCAGTCAATCATTTGTGGCCCAACAGCAGCAAATACTTAAAAACAACAAACATTTTGGTACAATGAATAAACTGTGATCTGTGCACGAAGAATAGCGCTCACCAGCATAAAATTAAAATAAAATATATAAAACAACAATAAAGGTAAATACACCTTAGAGTCTCAGAGGTAGTGGCAACAGCGTTACTACAATAACAATAACAACCAAAAAGCATTTAAACAAAAAAAATAGGCATTGCGGATGTTGTCGCGAATTATTGCTGAGCTCCAGCATTTTGATCGATCGTCTTGGTGCATGTGGGGCTGCATTGGGATTCAAAACAAATCAGCTAAAATTACTATGGTGAGCCGTATTTCCTCCCTTCCCTCTCTTATTATTTGATTGCGGGCGTTTTGCGGAAATCATTTACACTCGCAATCAGATTCGTTGCTTCTTACGAGTATACCGTTTGGCCCAAGTTAATCAGTTAGTGATGAGCACGGCTCGTTTATCTTCATCTTCGTTCATGGAGCTGTATTGTGCTCATTTCAGTTGGGTGTAGAGTTATTGCATGGCTGCTTATTGGATATGTGGTTTATTGTGAATTGACTATGCAATTTTTTGTTTTCCTGTTTTAAGTTTATGCAACAAATTAAAAAGTCTTATGCTTTTGATTGACAATTTATATTTCCAAAAGTTTTCTGGTTTTGTGTTATTTCATGATAATTAATATTTTAGATAATAATATTTTGTTAAAGGTTTTGCAATTTTTTTATAATTTTAATGCAGCGTATGGATATGCGGCCGCCGAAGATGAATGGGTTGATACGTGACTACAATTTGGGAGTGCGTAGGTTCGAATCTCTGTACATGAAACCGCAAATTAATAGAAAAAGTTGATAGTTAATAGTAGTCGCCTCTCGGCAGGCAAGGGCAAACCTCCGAGTGTATTCCTGCCTTGAAAAATCTCCTCATGAAAAATCATTTGCCGTTCGGAGTCGGTTTAAAACTGTGAACCCCTCATTTGTAGAACAACACCAAGACACACACCACAAATAAGAAGAGGAGCTCGGCCAAACACCTAACAGAAGTGTACGGGTGAATTCATTTTTTTATGGATATTTTTTCCAATATTTTGAGAATTTCTTACTTTCTGATTTTAGGTTGTTTAAATTCCAAATTGTGGAAATTTACTTTAAAATAAGTTTGTTCCTATAGTTTATAAGGCGAAGCGTTGAAAAAGGCGCCGAATTGTCGTTCTAAATATGTTGGCCTTATCCTTTATCCGCGACTTTTTATAGACTATTTAGAATCATAGCAAAGTTTAGTCCACGATATGATATCGTGATGTTAGCAGGTACATGATGTGATGCCGTGTCTTGACTACATTTGATATTTATTTCAGCTTACCTACTCGTGTGTAAGTGCTTTCCTTAGCCTGGTGTGTTGAGGACTATTTAATTAGTTCTGTTTAGCTAATTGAAGTTGCTATTAGTGTGGTTTGTGTGCAAATAAAACTCTGACGTATTATGTAATAATCTAAATGCATTTCATATATGTATTAAACGAGAAGAGATTAATAAATTCATATTAATTCGTCACATTAACATTAGCATAATAACATAAAGAAAAAGTCAGACAGTCGCATGGCCACGAGCATTACCGAAGCAAACATTTCTTACACATTTCGCTGCTTTCGCTTTATTGTTTGGATTAAATTCACAGTCTGCTGAATTATTGCTTTTTGAGGTAAATAAATTCCCTGGAATACAGTCTGGAGACAGTATTAAGTGCTTTGTATGTACTCTTTTTTTCACACACATACATATGCACTGTACATTAGAAAATGCTCATGTAAAGCCGCTTAACGAAGATTTCAGATGTTTTCTCTTTGTTGTTTTTTTTTTTTTTTTTTTTTTTTTTTTTTTTTTTTTTTTTTTTTTAAATTTTGGGCAAAATTAATTGACACTTTAATTGCTTTTGACAAGCGCACTCTTCCTCTTTCAATATGCAAGTGAAGGCAAAAAAGGTATTATAGAGACACAGTTATTATGTTTTATTCCACAGAGAAGTTGAGTCATTTTGCCAAGATATTTTTTTTAGAAATTCTTCAAATGTTTTGGTGGTAAAATAATAGTTTTTTCGTATTTTTTGTATTAAAGTTTCTCCAAGTTGTCTGTATAGGTACTTTTGCAACAAGAAAAATTGTTTTTAATTGAACGCGGCCAAGTGTGCCTGCTGACATTTTTGACTATCTTATGCTGAATGGAGTGAAATTCATGTGGGTTGTTAATCTTTGTAATAATAATTTTGAACATGGAAATTTCAATTTTTGCTTATTTTTTTATACTTTCAAGTAAAAATTTGCTTATTAAAAATATGAACAAAAGGTGTAAGGAATATTCTCTTCAATTTTTCGAGATCGTATGTGTATATATCTTGTATGTATAGAATGTATTTAGAATACCAGGTTGCACCTTCCGAATTCGCTGTGACGTCAAAACACATGAATAAAAAAACACAAGGAAAGGGAATTACTTATTTGTGACGAGGAAGAGTAGGCGCTTGCAATGGAAATAAGCACGCACAAGAAATGATACGCACAAACGCACACTTTCTTGCCCCGCCGTCTTCCACATAAAAACGCAAAAAACTGCATTTGGAGACTTTATATTGACTTGTGCTTTCACAGTTTAACACACGGCACTTGGTTTTCATTAGTTTGGTTAGTTTAAATCTCACAAATCAAATTTCTACTAAAGCCATTCACTGAATTTTCGTTCTTTTGTTTTGTATTGGTAAGAGACCTGACGTCAGACTTGTCAAAATCCCGAAAAATAAAGTAACTGTTTTGGGAATACGCCACTTTCAGTACTCAATTCGCCTGGGGCAGCGCTCACCCGGATATATGTTTTTCGATCGATGTTTATTGGATTCTAAGCAATTATTTATGTACACCTGCGTTCAAAATAATAGCAGCGCAACATATTACAAAGTTTTGACTTTACTAACTTTTTAATTAATTTTTTGTATTTTTTTATAAAAATATAACTTATATTACAACAAAAACCGTATAGTGTTGAGCTTCACACTATGCGCTAAATTAAAAAAAATTAAAAAAAACATCAACCGTTCCAACTTTTTAGTAAGAATTCTTAGAAAGGTTTTACCATGAAAATGGTCCTAATAAAAACTATTTGCCGTTCGGGATCGGCTTAAAACTGCAGCTCCATTTGTAAAACAACATCAAGACACAATAAGAGGAGCTCTGCCAAACACCCAAAATACAAACTATATATGTACATATGTACATATGTATTTATATTATTTTATTTATATTCATACTTTTATAATATTATATATATGTATATACAAATATAAGGCGTTTTTCAATAGGTGCGCTTCAACTTTTTTCCGATAGGGAGGGCGAACGACGCAATATTTTTTATTTTTCGCTTGTCATTTGTAAACTTCATTAGTATGCATTTCATCATGGAACGCTACACACTTGAGCAACGATTGCAAATCGTGCAGATTTTTTATGAAAATAATCGTGCAAATTTTTTATGAAAATTTACAAATTTGTCAACAAGCAAAATATGCGTTACTGGGCAGAAAGCAATCCACACGTGATTCATGAGGCACCGCTGCATCCCGAAAAAATCACTGTTTGGTGCGTTTTACATGCCGGCGGCGTAATTGGCCCATATTTTTTCGTTGACGAGAACGATCGCCACCTTACTGTGAATGGAAATCGATACCGCGAGATGATAAACGATTATTTTTGGCCGCAATTGAATGGTATGGACTTAAACGACATGTGGTTTCAACAGGACGAGGCCACAAGCCACACAGCACACGCTACAATTGATTTGTTGAAGAGTAAGTTCGATGAGCGCATTATTTCCAGAAATGGACCGGTCGAATAGCCGCCGCGCTTGTGTGATTTGACGCCTCTAGACTATTTTCTTTGGGGTTATGTGAAGTCATTGGTCTACAGTAACAAGCCGGTGACGATTTGTGAGCTCAGAGCCAATATTGCACGCGAAATTGCTGGAATTTTGGCCGATTTATGCAAAAGAGTGGTCGAAAATTGGGTTCAACGATTGCACTTCGTAAAAAGTGCACGCGGTGGTCATGCAAAAAAATCGAATTTTATACTTAAATGTGTATGTTCAAACTCGATAATAAAAAAAAATTAGTTAAAAAAGTCAAACCGTTTGTGTTTTATTCAAAAAAAAAGTTGAAGCGCTCTTACTGAAAAACGCTTTACTTATACATATAATACAACATGCACAAGTGCATATGGGCAGCTCTTTCTAGGCAGAGGTGCACACGAAAGATTTGTCGAAACCTGCATAACTTTTGCTGCCAGTTTTAATGTTTCATGTTCGAAAAGTTGAAATTGAGCCACTTATCCTTTTATTAAATAGTTTTACCATTCATTTGGCTGTGCAGGCTGTTTGCTTTCTGAGTATCCATTTTTTCTAAAATAACAAAGTTATTAAATGAGCCATTCTTCGTTTTGAGAGTTTACGTCTGACCTGGTTTTAAGGGTCAGTATGTAAAGTAAAAGAAAAAATATGTTTTGTAGCTCAATATCAAAGTTGTGATATTCAGTGAAATTTACATAGATATTCGTATTAAGTTATGTTTTGCGATATTCCGCTATGGTACACACCCATTCACATGGCCTATTCTGATAAGGCGAATTGGTGCCGATTTCTTCTAATACCCACGTGAACTGATCAAAAACTTTAGAATATCTTTGTGTTCTATAGAATTACGATCTTCCATCAGATTAAAGAATCGTCCACCATTTCAATATTACCGAGATTAATTATATTTAGAAAGGTTGACGAACAGTAGTAGAGCGAAGTGTCGTTCGGTTAGGGCAGTAGCCAAGGATGTGGTCGGCAGTTGGGCGGGTTGAATAATGCGGACAGACAGGTAGAGTTTCACATTGTAGAAGGTGGCTATCGATAATAACTGTATGGTTGAGCCTCAGTCGTTTAAAATGGCTAATATATTTCTTTGATAATTCCGCTGGATAAGAAGTTTACGTACCAGCACGATTATTGGTGGAGTATAGATGCTGATAAAACGACCAGTCTGAAGTTTTTGTTATTAAGAAAGTGTATATTTACGGGCTTCGGGAAATTCTTTCACCGCGATGCATTAAAAGTTGGACCAGATGATAAGGCTGCGTTCTTAGCCGCTTGTCTGAGATGGCCTTATGACCAGTAACCTAAAGGAATTAGGTCAAAACGGGGACTATCGAGACTACCGACATACTGTCTGTACAGATAATTGGTTTTAAATGCAAATTTTATGGGTTGTAGTTATCAAAACTGTTTCTATTGTTTTAATAGAAATGAAATGTGAATAGTGAAATGAGAGTAAGATGTCTGTAGTATGTATTCCAGTATTGCAGTTTTTGATCTACTTGTAAATATGGGGATCCTGTTGACCGTCTGGCTATTGTTAAAGAGCTCAATGAATTATTGTTTTAATCATTCGTTACTGGTGTGCGCTTTGGGGTGGCTGTGTAAAAACTCTATTAAAGATTGTCTACAAATTTGGTTGTATATTTTAGGTACTTAATCTGAATTTTTTACAATAGGATATGCACCAGCAAATAGTATAAGAGTATTTGGTGGAGTGGTGGCGTTTTTGGGATACAACGAGGCAAAATGTGTTGAATGACGTTTTACTATTTATTAACTTATATTTATTAAGACTTATAAATTTATAAAAATTGAGAATTGATTAAAAATGAGTTTGAATGGTAAGCGCAAATTATATACTTATAAAATATTATTGATTAATTGTGCTCACTATCCTAGTGGTAATTTACAATACAATACATATTCTCTGGAAGTTTACTGGAGCGTTCAGTTCATACCACATTTTTCTACTCTTCTTCTGCTGGAAACTAGCGTTACAGTTTTTAACAGAAAAAATGTTGGGTAGACATAACATTATTTTGAGTATCCGGAAATCTTGCAAGAATAAGTTCATGTTTATACGTTTGCTCTTTTCGAAGTCTGAAATTATAATTTCAAGATGCTCTACAATGGTTGAGTAAAAATGTTTGCTTCGCTCAGCCTTTACTTGTGAATTTTCAGTTTTTGTTTCCCCGAAGGATTGTTGACCCTTTACGTAGTATCAAAAAAACCTAAACATATTTTTTTTCTTTTTAACTCAGTAGCGGATGCTGGTGTTTTTCAGGTCTCGAAAATTCCGCGATGTTCTCGTTTTAATACTTTTTTATTACAAAATTTTACTAACTAAAAGCTTTAAATTTTTAAATCGTTTTAATTTATTTACACATTCTGGTGTAAATTGTCGAACTCGGCAGCTATTATTTGTTACAAAGTTTTCAAAGCCAAGCCAAAAAAGTGCAATTGTAAAATCAATTTAAGTTAAATTCTAAACGGTTTTACTTCATGCTTTCAGTTACTGAATTTTCACTCATTTCAAATTAGTTATGTCCAAGCTGAAATCGATTATGAACTTCGGAATCCGTGGATAACTTTAAAAATATCTCAATACACTGGAATCAAATTTGTTCACTAATATTGGCATCCTCAGGCTAGATGAACTTTCTGTCGGCACTTTTTAGTCTGTTACATTTTTCAGATAATTACTTGTGAACTACTATAGTTCTATGATTCATCTCACAATGCCTAGAAATATGTGGTATCTCAAAAATTGTCTAATAAAGAAAACAAGAAATATCATATTCCAAATATTTCATTCGTCGGTTTATCAACCTTTCACCCAAGGGGTATAAGAGGTTAATTGGCCCATGGCGAGCGCAACATTATACCCAATGACACACATACAAAATGAATTAATTAAATGATTAAATTTCACAAAACGTCGTTTCTTAATTTAATATACCTACTTATGCATACATATGAACATATATCTAAATATGCATATGTATTTGTATAGCTGGAGGAAGAGAAAACAGTTCATTGTCTATTCAAAGGTGTCGCTGAACTTGTCGAGCAACTAATTGTAAAAAACGCACGCTTTAATTTATTTCCACAAAAAAGAAATAGCAAAAACAACAGCAATACATCTTTTATTAAATAAAACAAACATTAGAAGATTTGTATTAGCTAAACTGGGTCAGCGTCAGGTCCAGTTTTAGTAGAAAAAATAAAAGTTGATATAAAATAAACATTCAGAAACTGGGAGACCAGCCATAGAATTTGCATAAATATAAGAATAATGTGACTATTGAGCATTTCTTTGGAATGTTTCAAAACAGTTACTGATTCAGCAGACCAATGCAAGTTGATCAATTGTTTGTTGTGGTGCAGAAAAAATTTAAAAAATTTTAATGTTAGCTATTTTTGGCGGCCTACATACATACATACATTATAAATATATGGGAAAAAAATGCTTGAAGAAATGCGCTCAACTCACTCTAATTATGAATAATATAATAAACTGTCTATCGAATGACCAATTAATGAAATTCATTTTTATACACTTGAGGCTTTTATGGCCTAAAAGTTAATGAACCACAATCAAAAGTATTACTGTTGAGAAATTTAAAAAGGTTGCAAAAAAGGGTAACTGGGGGGAAATTATGCCATTAATTAATTCTGTACGCCACATGCGTCTATGCATACGGGAAATTATTTTACCACGTAATAGTTGAGGTTGTGTTAAATAATTCATAATTTACAATATAAAACAAACTTTCAAATTAATATTGACATGTTATTTGTTAAGGTGGCACAAAATTAATCACGCTCTCGAAGAATTATAATTTTTGCAAATTCCGTCAGAAATATGTGAGACTTGTGAACTGACATAGACAGCTGTAATAAAGGGTTTTCCAATAACAGGTATTATTTAAATATATAAAAGGTTATCGGGAGATGATTAACGATTTTTTATGGCCGGAATTGGATTGTATTGATCTGGACAACGTTTATTTTCAACAAGATGGCGCTACGTGCCATACAAGCAACGAAACCATTGATTTTTTAGGGGAAAAGTTTCCGGACCGTATTATCTCTCGAAGAGGTGATCACAATTAGCCACCGAGATCTTATGATTCAACACCTTGTGACTTTTTTCTTTAGGGCCATGTGAAAGAGAAGGTCTACGCCAATAGCCCAGGGTCGATTCAAGACCTCAAAGATGGAATTCGTGAGGCTATTGAGGACATAGGGCAGCCACTTTGCAATTCGCTTATGGAAAATTTCATGAAAAGGATATTGCCCTGTAAGCGTGATCGCGGTGGTTATTTGCCTCATGTTATTTTCCACTATTACCGGCATACCTTCCTCTTTGTAATGAAATAAACATCCGATCATTTATATCAAAAAATAGCATTTTTCTTTCAATATCGAAATAACATCTCTTATTGGAAAACCCTTTATACAAATAGTTAAGCAATAGAGCGCGTAACAGTCAACATAAATATTTCTATCACTCAAAATCACTTTTTTTATTTAGCGATTCAAAAACAGAATTGGAAGATTAATTTTGCGTCAATGTGCGATTATTGTATATATAAAAAGGCATCCAATATTTTTGTGTATAATTTTTGTGCGAATGGTTTGAAACTGCTTTATTGTCGATCTTTAGCTCCTGGGCAATGCTACGATTACTAAAATGTCGGTCAACTTCTATTATTTCTGTGATTTTAACGACATTTTCGACGACGGGCATGCGTGCGCGGTGCGAGGTGCATCTTTAACATCAAAAATGTCTGAACGGAATCGACGAAATCAAAATTACATGCAATTATCCGTTAAAATATCGGCACCATAAATGTGAAATGACACCTTGACAAAGAGCATAAACTTTAAATTGATTGACAATCCGTTACGAGAGGTCGATCACTGCATCCATCCACTGAGAAAACTATGGATCCTATTTGTGGTGTGCGTCTTGATGTTATTCCACAAATGGAGGGACCTACAGTTTCAAGCCGACTCCGAACGGCAGATATTTTTATGAGGAGCTTTTACATGACAGAAATACACTCGGAGGTTTGCCATTGCCTACCGAGGGGCGACCGCTATTAGAAAAATGTTTTTATTAATTTTGGTGGTTCACCGAGATTCGAACTAACGTTCTCTTTGTGAATTCCGAATGGTAATTACGCACCAACCCATTCGGCTACGGCGAACTTCCTGAATAAAAAGTATCCTATATCTTTCCCAAAAATCCTTTATACCTACCAGTGAATAGTTTTTTCCAGAGATTGACGCAAACAGATGGGCATGATCTTGTTATATTATGTTACACTTCCTGCACAATCCAAAGCCACTTTTATGAAAATTGCAAATTTATAGACACGTCCGGCTTAATGGTTTCTTATATACTAGCATAGATTTTTTTGATTAAAGAAGAAAAAATTTACAATTTTACTAATTCAATACAAAACAAAAGGAGAGACATTCGTGCGTACTTTCTTTTTCTTTGGCCATTAGTTTTATAAGTATGTCTATAAATTCCAATAATAAAAATAATAATTATTTACTTGTTAATATTGCTCACTAGTTAGAGTTAGCTACCAAACACTTGGCAACCAGACGTTCTTCAGATTCCTACTAATTATTTTTTTAATATTATTAACAATTATTGAAGTGAAACTTCTTTTGTCTCGAAGGATGAAACGCTGTGAGGAGTAAAACCATAGCGTTTCATCGATATGTGACGCTACGCCAGCGCCATCTGTTAAAAGCGTGGCGTGGATGAAACGCTGTGAGGAGTAAAACTACGCTAAACTACGTAAAACTCACGCTATGCCAGCGCCATCTGTTAAAAGACTGGCGTGGCGTGTCGTCTTATCGAATGTAATTTGTAAATATGACATTTGATTGATGGCCGCCGTAGCCGAGTGGGTTGGTGCGTGATCACCATTCGGAATTCACAGAGAGGTCGTTGGTTCGAATCTCGGTGAAAGCAAAATTAATGAAAACATTTTTCTAATAGCGGTCGCCCCTCGGCAGGCAATGGCAAACCTCCGAGTGTATTTCTGCCATGAAAAAAATCTGCTCATAAACATATCATAAAACAAATTGAAATAAATGTATAAAAAAAAAAAAAAAAAAAATTTTCTTGTGATTCGAACCAAGGATTTCGGATCGGAAGCCCACATTGCTAGCCGCTGGGCTATCGCGCTGTGCTGTCGCCGCAAAATAATGTATCATAAATCTGTTTACCATACCAAAGACCATACACTTTGCGAACGCATTTCGGTGGAAACAGTTGACAGTTCTCCCACACACAATATTATTAGTAACGCGAGACGCGTCATAGAGTGTGTGTGTAGTTTTGAGCAAATCTTACAAACATATTTTGTTTTGTTGATTGATTTCTGTTAAATATGGCATCAAATCAACAAAAACGGAAACCGAAAACAGGTGCTGAACGGCAACGTGAGTATTTGGAGCGTAAAAAATTAAGAGCTACTGTTGAACACCGTGACAGTGAATCCTCCGGTTGTACGATAAGTGATAATTTGTAGTACCAACAACAAGATGCGGAACTACCATTGATGCAGTATTTCATCGATACCTTGATAGATTAGAATGTAGATCATTTTTTACGTATTTCAGTTACCATAAAGCCCTTGTTTCATTTTTGGAAAACGAATCCAATAATGATAATGACAATGCCGAGAACCAAATGTAATTGAGTACAATAAATTCATTTCTTTTTATATTAAAATAAATAAATAATTCTGTTTAATAAAATTCCATTCCATGCTTTCCATGACTTCTGCATGCATTATATTGAAATAATAGTTAAATTATTGATTTGTTGATAAAAGAAGTTTCACTTCAATCGTGCGGGTTCCGTGAACTACCACACACTTTCTTTTTTAATTTTATTTTAATATTCACTTTAATTTTTAATATTCAACTTACCTATAGTTTCTGTTGAGCGAAATTACTAAGAGCTAGCTTTAAAACTCAAAAGCTTTAGTAGCTAGAGGGGTAAAAGTCGATAGAATATTGGAAAAGGTATTTTCTAAAAAGTCACACATCGGTAACACTCGCAATCAATATTTGGTATTTTTTTACTGAAATGCAAATTTTTTATACATAGAAATTCATATGTACATACATACGTATGCATGCATGTGCCTTTGATTGTTTTTAGTATAGTTATGACGCAGATCATTTAACAGTCTAGCGTCGCTGTGTGAGACATCTCAATGGCACCTGCCATTGGCCTCAAGCAATGACTGTTTGTAGCAGTTGCGAATATGCGAATACAAAATTAGTAGAATCGCAATTTAAATTTATTTTGTATACTAATGAGCCTTAAGGCGGGATTTCTAATGTGTCATCTGAGAAAAAATTCAAAGAAATTTATTTACGCATTATTCAGCGTATGCTTGTGTTTATGGAATTTATAAACAGAAACAAAAAAAGAAAATATCCAAATAAATTAAAAAATTAATAAATAAATCTGTAAATACAAGAATAAATATGTATACATATATGATACTAAATTAAATTTTTAGTATTTGTTTTTTGTAAAAGTGCGCAAATATCTTTTAAAATTTCGTATGACTACAAATAAATATTACAAAATTGCCAATTAATAATGACGTAAAAACTATATTTATAAGCGATGATTGAATGGAGGTTTATGTGTACTCGTACATAATATGTTGATATTATCAACTACTACAAAAATTCACATACATATGCACATACAATCTCATTGAAACAATGTGAGATCTGAAGTTCACATCACAGTGCTACCAATTCCTAAGGGTGAATAGAGATCCATTTACATTTGTCATCTGAAATTGAAAATACGAACTTGGTTAAGTTTTGCTTCCAGCAGAATGACTTCCATTTTTCACGTAATTGATCGTTGAACCACTATATACAGAAATCTTGTTAGTCGTCTTGGTTGCGACGAGGTTGCATCCCGACCGAGCCACGCTTTATGTTACCTGCCTTTAAGAATTGATGTTATGCCGAGAATCCAGAATTAGACACTAAAACACAATATTATTCTCACTTTCATCGAAGCCTGGGAAATATGCTTGGAAATTGCGTTAAGAAGATGTGGTACTTCAGATTTATTGAAGTTATATTCCATATTTAATTGAAAGGTCTACACTTGCCAGAAGTATAAAAGTTAAAGAAATATGTATATGTATTGAGTAGTAGTTTTTGTTGTTACTAGTATATGTATACACATTAGGGTGATACAACCTTGCAGGCATTCCATCGGAATCGCAAAAATGAATATATTTTAAATATTTTTCAACGCAACCAATATACGATATTTTAGGCGTAATTTACAGTTAGTTCAGCCCACGCCAAATTTAACAATTTTCCTTAAAAATATTAGATGAAATCTTCGAATATAAAATATATAAAAGCAGCCCTTTATCTGATTGTATGGATAGTCATTCAATCTAATGTGTGGGTATTTACATTTGTTTCTCAACGGTATTGCGCATATTCCCCATATATAGGACATGCACGACATATTTTTTTACATGGAGAAAATACGCAGTTCGGTCAAGAAAAAAATTATAAATAATTACCAACGGAAAGTGTAAAACTGCAAATCATAAATCTTAAGTAGAATTTCTAACTAAACACCGTGGAATTAGATTGAATAGTTTATGGTTTTCGTTAGGCAATTAACCATACCTTTACTCAAAACTAGTGAACATTAAATATATGAACTTTAAAAAATCAACAAAAAAGTAAAATAGTCAAAACTGATCAAAGTTTTGGAATGCTATCGGAGTGCCAGGATGTACATACAAGTTAAAAAATTCTCTATTTAGGTATTTTGGTTTGAATTTACGACATTTCTTGGGAATAGCTGCTTCTCCAATTTGTGATGGGCGCCTTGATGGTTAGAAAGACAGTTTTATGCCGCCTCTGAATAGCAAATGGTTTTTATAAGAAGCTTTTTCATGGCCAGTTGAGGAGGGAGTGCTATTAAAAAATCATTTTTTTTCATTATTTGGGGTTTCGAATTCGCCCTCTTCCGAATGGTAATCATGCTGCAACCCACTCGGCTACGATGGCGGCAATCGAATATCTACTATAAGTGGTAAAATTCTCGATTGAGCTGCGTTTCGTGGTTTCGTAAAAATAGGCTGTTAGTCAAAATATTTTTCAAAAGGTTTTCATTGCTACATTTTGAAATGTTCTACTAGTTTGCTCAATAAATTTTGCGGATCGATAAAAAAAATGTATTATTGAATTACATTTTACTATTAAGTATGGCCTCCCTGAACATCAACACACTTGTTCCAGCGAGATTCTAATTTATGAATTCCATCCCTGAAGTGCGAATCTGAAAGGGCTGTAAAATACGATTCCACAGCTGTTACGAATATGACCTCATAATTTGATCAAAACCGCTTTCGACGCATGCTTGTTTTTTAAGTCTGCAAACAGAGGGAATTTGCCAGGGGCGCAGATGGTGAATAAGGTGAGTGCTTCAGTAATTCAAACTATAATTCATGGATTTTAGCCATCGTCAAAATGCACTTGTGACACAATGCATTGTCCTGATGGAAAAGGATTTTTTTTTGCTAATTGGGCCTTTTTTCACGAAGTTTTTCCCTTAGTTGGTCTAATAGGTTACAATAATATTCAAAATTGATTGTTTACCAATTGGCAAATAGTCCAAAACAAAAAATTTCTTTTGCATCACAAACAACTGAATGCTAACTTCTTGGTTGATTTCTGGACACGAACTCGTTTCGGAGCCGTAGATTCAGGTTCACTCCACTCCTTAGCCTATTGTTTTGATTTAGAATCATGGTGATAGGCCCAAGTCCCATCCATAGGGATGATTCCACTCACAAAATCTACTTTATCGTTCCGAAAATGTTCTATATGTTGGTGAGAAAGTCGCAGTCGGAAGAGTTTTTATTCCATTGTTAGCGAATGCGGCACCTAAGTATTGTGCACACAGCTTTCTGAAACCCAATACTTCAGTCAAAATATTGCTCACACTGCCCAATCAGAGGCCCTAGGGCTTCTACTAATTTCTTTTCAGTCATTTAAAGATTTTCCAATACGATATCCTTCATTTTTGCTGTGATTTCTGGTGTTGCTGCTGTTTTTGGACTCCTTGAGGATCGTCTTCTAGGCTTATTCGGTCACGTTTAAATTCAAAAACCTATCTTTCTACTGTATCAATTGATGGAGGAAAGTCCTTACACACTTTTAATATTCGTTTATAAATTTCCTTTGCTTTTAAGCCTTCCAAAATTAAAAATTCAATTACTGCACGATACTTAATTTTTTCCATTGTAGAAAGTACTGTGACACGTCGATACTAAATGGCTTGTAAATAAAGAATGAATAGACAGATTTAAATGAAACTTCGCATACCTTCATATGAACAGTGCACCAACGTAACGAAAAATATTTAGGATTGTAGCAACGCCCTTTGCTATCGAACTGCAATATTTATTAAACAACCTAGTATATGGTTCTAGTCGCTTAAAATGCCTTGGAAATTTACAGATTTATAAATTTTCAAAAGTGGGAAGGAAGTTGTCCCATAGAATTATTTAAATGTATATCTGTAAAACATTTTCGGCTACAGAAGGGATTAGTAATGCTATTTTAGATCATAAGCGTGAAACTAAAAAAAATGATTTATAAATGACAATTATTAAGCATAATGTGTTGCTTGCTGCGCCAGCTGCCGGCAGTCGTCAGAGTTTCAAAAATCAGCTCTCATATAATTACAGAATTTATTTCTGATTTATGTTAATATCTAAATACATACATATAAGGTCGTCGAGGTAAATTCGGAATATTAAGTTTAAATATAAAACTAATGGATCTGTACTGAAAAACAATTTTTTTTGCACGCATCTTGATAAAATGGGAACAAATTTGTCATGACTGAGTTAGTCTGCTACAGCAGGGTCTGAAATTTTTGGCAAAGAATACCTTCAAAAAGGTATTTCGGAGCAGGTTTGTATTTGTTCTGACAATCAGGTAGTCCAAAGTCCACAGTAGTCTCACATAATACCACCCAAATTGTTTGCGGAATGCTTCATTGCCCTGAATATCCTGTGAGCAAACAACACTGTATGCATGGCTTATGAGACTTTCACACGACGATGGATGGACAACCCAGAACATGGTAGTCTAAGCGGGTTATCCTTGTTTCCAGGAGAGTGACGTATAGGCTACTAAACCCAGATATAGAGGGTTTACGAACTCTCAGTGGGTACTATACGTGGCTTTGTAGCCTTCGTTATTATTTCATCAAAATAGAACTAGTAGAAATAAGCCTCTACCGTTTACGTCAAAACATGAATATGTAGCTCTCACTAGATGGATACACGTTCTCCAAGGTGGTGTCATTCTAAACTCATTGGTGATAATATGATTAGAACCTCAAGAAAGAGCCAAACCTCATTAGAAGCCCCCAACTACACGCTCGAAGGCAAGCATGATAGATCACAATATGTAGACTTCGCAGCTCAAAATTACCCAATAGCCGAACGGCCGCCGTAGCCGAATGGGTTGGTGCGTGATAACCATTCGGAATTCACAGAGAGAACGTTCGTTCGAATCTCGGTGAAACCGAAATTAATAAAAACATTTTTCTAATATCGGTCGCCCCTCGGTAGGCAATGGCAAACCTCCGAGTGTGTTTCTGCCATGAAAAAGCTCCTCATAAAAATATCTGCCGTTCGGAGTCGGCTTGAAACTATAGGTCCATCCATTTGTGGAATAACATCAAGACGCACACCACAAATAAGAAGAGGAGCTCGGCCAAACACCCAAAAAGGGTGTACGCGCAAATTATAAATAATGAACTAACTAATACCCTCGGTCGCCGGAATAGAATGGATGTTGCGTGACTACTATTCGGAGTACGTAGGTTCGAATCTCCGTGCATGATACACCAATATGTAAAAGCGGTCGCTCCTCGGCAGGCAATGGCATACAGTCAAGAGTAACATATTTCTGTTATGAAAAAGTTGTTCTTAAAAAATCTGTGGGAAAAAATCAAGACGAGCGCCAAAAAAAGGAGGAGGAGCTCGGCCAACCACCTAACAGATGTGAACTCGCCAATTATTTTTTTTATATTTAACACCCACGCCCCATATGGAATAATCAAGGACTTTACAGTTCAAGCCTAGAAAATGGCCACAGATCTGGCTGTTGCTTTTTTTCCTTGCCTTGTGATCAGAGGCTGCTAACTCAGTTATTTTCTTAAATATTTCCCCGGTCTCACTCGATTCCATTATCACAACCCTTCTTCTGTCCTGCCTTTGACAAATCGTTGGACTAACAATTTTACCGTAACGGAAAATGAGAAAATAATCTGCTTAAAATATACCTTTCTGTCAGCATTTTTTTCTTAAGACCTTTGCTTCCGGCCTAGCGAAATATTTTCTGGACTTACCTCGACGGCCCTGTATACATAAATGAATTTGTAGTTGTAATTTTCAAGTATATTTTTCCTTTTTCTGTACTGATTTTCTCAAGTTAAGTTATGCGAAGTTGTTAAGCAACAAACATTGCAGGAAGGGGTTCAGAAAAAAAAAACTATAGTCGCTCACCTAAATATGTACATACATACATACATACATAGTTTTGCACGTACATATGTACTTTTTGAGACGAATTTGTCGCTAAGAAGGCAAAGCCGCTTAAGTTGTAGCAGATTTTGTCATTAAGTATAGGCGTTTGCAATGCGGAGATGGCCTAAAAATTGGCGCGAATTTTCGGTGTGTTGCCAAATTGTCGCAGAACATTTGGTTAGAAATCATTAGCTCGAGTTTGGCTGCCGGCACTTGACTGCCTATAAGCGCACTTGTGGGGGTTTTTATTTAAGTAGCTCGGTAGCGATGTGTGAGTATAAATGATTGAGAATTTCACTTGTGTGCGTGTGTTTGTTTAAAACTCACAATCCAATTAAAACTCACACTGAGGTAATCAACGGTCTTATTTATTTACTTTTAATAATCAAAACAAAGTTATTCAAAATTGAAAACGAGATTCGTAAGCCAGCCGTTTCATAGCTAACAAATTAACAAAAATTGTATAATAAATTTTAGAGCGTAAAAAGTTGTAAAATAAGAGAAAAAACGTAAAAAGGTTAAAACACATACTTACCTACATATGTGCATACCTACACACATCAGCAAATACGAGAATTCAGCATTCAGCAGCGTACAGTGACAAGCTACAAGATACAATTGAAGTACTCGTGGTAATCAATTTAAAATTTATGACTACAACAACAACAATCAGAAAGCTACCCACAAACAACAGCAAATAAACATTTTCTTGACGGCAAGCATGTGGCAGCAGCAGCCGTCACCTTCACGCTCCACTTCCCCCACTCCACTTGAGAACTTTAATACCCGTATGTGTTCTGCATCGAACGGCTATTGCGTTTATTTGTTCTCCTGTGAGTTGATTTGCGTTCTTAATGTGTTACTGATCGGGCGTACAGTGAAACAAATCTGCGGTTTTTGAAATAATTTTTTTTCTCATAATATAAGTAGTGCGAATTAATTAGTTCTGGAATAATCGAATAACATTTCAGGAGGGCTTCATGAACTTGATATTGCTTTTAAAAACTAAAAGTTATGTGGTTCGAAAACTAATTCCGAAATTCATTGTTTATATTTAGTAAAACCGTTATTTGTGCGATTGCAATCAGCAGCGTGCAGAGTTACTAAGTATGTATGTCCTGGTGCTATTGAGAGGGATAAGAGGGGCCATTAAGTTAATTTTCAATGCCGTGATGTGTCTTATTGCTGTTTTGGGAGACCACTTTTTGTTGGTATGTTGAGCAACACACCGGTACACTTACCCTTATAAAAACTTCATCGCTTTGAGTTTCATGAAATTTGATGAGGGTTCTCTACTAGAAGTCAGTCTATAAGTCGCATAAGTTTTGAAAAAGGGAATGAAAATTATTGAGCCGTCTAAGAGAAAAGAAATAATTGCTTTTTATAGCATTTTTTCGTTTTCCATTTTTGGTAATTTTTTATTTATTTTATTATGCTCAAATGAAAGCTTAGAACTTTTCTTTCAAAATGATACCTTACTTTTTTATTAAAGCAAAAAACAATGAACAATGTTTCGATTATAAAGAGGTATATGGAACCAAGTCATGCTTACAGCTGATAGAAATCACCAGCATAGCTTAGAGAGAAAAAATCATCGCCTTTTTTTTAATAAACGGTACATTTTCAAAGAAGCAATATACTCAGCGCAATATCGAATAAGCAGTTCAGTAGCGGTTGGGTGTTGACCCTTTCAATACAAATGACTTTTTTAACGAATTCTAGAAGTTGCATAAGTTCTTCATTTATGACATATTATGACGAAATCAAATCGTCAGATCTTGAAATAAGATGACATTTTTAGTCTCCAAATACATGGAATTGGGTTTTTTTCCCCCGATGTTACATTTTACGGCATTGCTGCTCTTTGCGAAATGTATCTTCCAATGATTCTTCTGTGAAAGAATCACCCCAAAAGTGAGAGAAATTTGAATATTTTCCCCTTAGTACATATTTCGTATTTCAGGTAGTGGAAAGTAGAAAAGAAAAGAAATATTACATTTTTGTATTCAGCCGTAGTCAATAAGATATTTAACTAAATTTTAGGTAAAATAACTATTCTATTTTATTATTATTCTTAAATTTTAATTATTTTTAAATATTTAATTCTAACTTGAAATAGTCGAAACATTATGCGGCGTGGTTCAATCGATCATCGTACAGTTGTTAGAAGAAACCAATTTTTATTTTCGTATAATTTCATTTTATTAATTATAAGTAAATAAAAATTAAATAAAAACATGAAAAATAATAAATAATATATACACGCAGCTATATGTCATTAAATAAATACGTAACTATACAATAGAAGTAAATAAATAAATATTATAGCAAGTGGCAGACGATAATATGTTTAAAAGTTAGCCTAGCCAAATTCTTCTAGTTTTGAGACATTACTGCAACTTGTGCGTAATCTTTACCTGTTGAACCTGGTTGAAGGTAAAAGTTTAATTATGATATTTTTTCACTCCACAAAGAATTGAAAAAAATAAAAAAAAATCTTTTTGGCCAAACAATTTTCACCGTATTATCTGATAAAAAGCAAAAAAATAAAAGACAAATTTGTTTTTGTTTTATCGAAAAATACGACTGTATAATTAGCCCTCTAAATCACAGTTTTTCAAAATCAAATCGATAAAGTTTTCACGACGTGTTTTTCCTCCAAATCTGTAAATCTTTTAAGAATAACAAGCTTATATGTAGCTTGACTCTCTTAACACTAAACCTACCGATACTTTATGTATTCCTATTCCTACCAAAGTGGGTCAAATGACCCGCCTTTAAAATGTTATATATATTACTAAGTCTAGCGAAAAATATATCAATTAGGCCAATTTAGTACATGAATGAAACAATTTTTTTCAATTAATGATTCAAAATAGTTTATATATTCAATTTAAAAAACATAAAAATAGTTTATTCTTTGCTTTGTTTTTGCTTCTGTTGAAAATCTTCTTTCGGCAAGTTCTTCAGCTAATTAAAATAAAAATTGACCCGCCTTTAAAATGTTATATATATTACTAAGTCTAGCGAAAAATATATCAATTAGGCCAATTTAGTACATGAATGAAACAATTTTTTTCAATTAATGATTCAAAATAGTTTATATAATATATTAAATTTAAAAAACATAAAAATAGTTTATTCTTTGCTTTGTTTTTGCTTCTGTTGAAAATCTTCTTTCGGCAAGTTCTTCAGCTAATTAAAATAAAAATTGTTATCTAGAGGTGTTTTTGCCGATTGTTTCTCTATATAAAACTCTTGAGTTGATTCCAGCCAGGTCAAGAATATTGAAGAAAATCTGCGCAGGCCATCTTTGCGATTTTGATTTCACTGAGTATATTCTGGCCATCTAATTCGTCATCTCTACACCGTACTTAGTATTATTGTAAAATCTTATCGTTTCTGGTATACGCTTGCCATATGTTTCAATGCTTACAGATTTATGTTTTGCTCTTAGTAAAAGCACTTTTTTATTTGTCTTAAATGGTAAGTGAATAATGACTCGATTTATATAGTTTTGTTGAGAAGCGTGGCGCACCATCTTTCTTCTACTTGGCTAATTTGAGCAGTTCTCTTATGCTTCCGTGAATCGTTTCCAAAAGAGTGGTTCTCTTTTCTAATAGTTTCGTAGCGAGTGAAGCGCTTGTAAAGAAATTATCTGTAGTGACGCTTCTTTCGACTGTTCCATTAGTTTGAGAACAACGAATTTCGCAAGCGGAGTTGAAGCACCTCTTTTTTCTTCCTTTTCCAAATATGAAAATCCATTTATGATGTATTTAGTGCTGACATCAGATGCTAGCCAAAATTTGATACCAAACTTATTCGGTTTGTTCGGCATATATTGTGTAAATCTACTTTGTTTTCGAAGAGCTGTTCATCGATAGTTACATGTTACACAGGCTTCTAACAATTTTGGCTATTCTTGATGAATTTGTACCATACTTCTGAGATTAGAGCGAATTTATCATTTTGTAAACGCTGGCTTCGTTGCTGGCTATCATTTAGTGATAGATATGAAATGTTAAAATTTTTTGCCTGATATAAGCCACGTGCATATACATAGAAGACCAATAAATACATTTACTTTTGCAGGAGTAAAATTCCATTAAGCTCCCAATACTCGAGAGGCTTCTTCTTCCACGATTGACAATAATCAAAGAAAATGCAGTTCTTACTTTGCCCTTCATTATATTTCGTTTGGCATACGCTGTTGGGCCTACAACCTCCCTAAAAATATTATAAATTGGAGAACGTCCAGGTGTTGAGCTTTGTTCTATTTCTTGCCAAATTGTACCATCAGGCGCAATTTCAGTACATCGACCTTCCACATATTTTTCACTTTCTGAACTCGATAACGGTCTTTTTCTCGTCTTCGCTTTCTTTACCTGAGGACTCACATTCATCTGTACTGTCAAATGAATTATTATACTGTACTATGTTATCTACTTTACTTTCAGACAGTTGCTCCTCACTGAATTCCGAACACTCTTCATCTATGTTATTTATAACTTCCAATGATTTCAAATATCTTGAATGTTTTGACATTTTTGGGATAAGAATTATATGTAAAATTGTCAAATAAGAATTTTTGATTCACAAAATAGCACTATAACTTGAAATTTTTACTGTAATGCTCGCTTGTAGTAGAACGAAATTGGCTATTCATCCGTCAGTCTGCAATAAATATAACTCAATGGAGCGAAATATATCATGTAATAGGAAAAACGGCTCAATCAAGAGACACAATCTGTGCATGGGTCAAATGACCCGTTACGGTAGTTAGAGCAGATCACATATATTTCTCGGTAAAACAATTAGCAAGAGAGGAGTAAATTTTGAAAAATACATTCGATGTATTTTTTAATAAAAGTCGCGAAAGAAAACGGGGATTTAATAATGTTATTTCCAAAATCTTCTGAAAAAAAGTTTAAAATGGGTCATTTGACCCGCCATGGTAGGTTTAGTGTTAAAGAAGGAAAAATAAACGCGTTTTAAATAAATTAAGTAGATAACAATTTCCAATGAAAATAAATTCTTCTACGATAATAATACAGATATGAATGCTTTTCGGGTGTCTATCTTCTACAATAGGTGCATAAGTGAGCTGCGGCGAAGTGGAATGCCAATGCGTTGATACAACACCTAGCAAGCTTATTTTATGTATAAGCAACGGTTATAACAGTGAGCATAATAATTTTTTCTAATTTTCTTATGGGCCGATAATGTGGAAACGTGACTCAATATTTAAATTTTTAATCTAGATGGAACTCATGAATGAGTAGTGTTTGGAAAAGTTCAAAATTACTACCAAAAATATGAAAGAACTTACGCCAAAGTTGGGTTATAATATAATAATAATAATACCTTATCAGGTAGATGGTGCGCATAAATAAATTGTTATGGATAGATTGGGAGCAATATATTCCCTACCGAATGCTGCTGCCAAAAATTGTGCAGACGTAAGTGTTTCAGCTAAAAATGAACCAAATCGTTCGATTTCAAGCGAATATCTCAGTAATGTGTAGTATAATTAGGTCAGAAAATGAATTACCGTAATTTCCCCGACTAGTCTCCGTGGAAGCTGTAAAAGTTTTCACTATGGGCGCCTTTGGTTAGTTCGCTTGGCGAAAAATTCGATGCTAGCGGGAACGGTCTTACCTCACAAAACTGGTATAACTTAATATTCATATTTTCAATCTTCAGATATTAAGCAAGTTTCTTGAGACTGCGATCTTACAGAGAAAATGTTGTTGTTTCAATAGTGCGAGTTCTCTTTTAGTGTTGCCCGTCGTGTTCATACACGGCAACTGCGTTCCTTGCAATTGCTTAGTTTTTGATCTGCAGTTAACAAAAACGAGAGAACAGATCATCTCAAGGAACGAGTTGAAGCAGCAAATGTTTCCCTGTATGAATGTTGTCTTTCTAATACTCATTAAGTACTTTCCACTAAATGTTTCCATTTCGGCAGCTCTTTTCCAAAGTTAACAACAAATGTTTATTTATACCAGTTGCTTCGTTCATTTGCCCCTCGCTAACATATGAAAATTCGAAGGCACCTTACCTATATTTCTACCATCGAGTGACTGAATAGTTGTCCTTTTGTCTGTTACGCTATATTAAACCTTCGGCTTACACTAAAAAGATTTCCAGTTTGTTTATTAATTTGTTTTAAATTCTATAAATAAATTGCATTTTTTTTTTTCATAGTAATCTTTTTTATTGAAACTCCTTTATTCAGTTGAGTTAAGTATATAGAAAATTTTCATCTTTCTCTTTTTTAGTCTTTGCTAATGAGGCTACTAGATAAGAGATGTGGATGCCCACGTCAGTTTTTATATAAATTAATCGTTCTATCGGCATATTTATAATATTTGCAAATAGCGTCGTAAGTTAATTATATTTGGTATTTGTAGGCTAGGCAAATGCGGTACAAGATTTATAAAATAAAGATTTCCATCACTTAAAGTCCAATACTCGTTTAGTAAAAAGTTATTGAAACACAAATTTGGCTGATTAATTTTGCACCACCAAGAAATGTATGTATTCTTATATGTACAGTTCGTATAATTTTTGCTTGTCTTAGCCCACTGTACATGGGGTTAAGAATGTTTTCAAATCTCAAATCAAATAAACAAAATAAGAACAAGAAGAAATTTAATGAAATGAGCAGCGTGAAAAAAAAACTCCCAAGATTGTATCTCTGCTGGCGATGATTATTGTTTTTCAGTTTGCTAATATTTTTTTTCACTGGGTGTTTTTTGCGTTTTGTACACTACTAAAAAGAGAAAACGTAAAAATTATGAAAACAAAAACAAAAATACTCAAGTCAAAGCAAAGATTCGCAGGCAATCAGTGGAGCATTTGTCATCGCCACATTCGCACAAAGTCAAATCTGTAGAAGCTGCGTTATGGATGGCGACATAAAACTTAACAGAATACCTTACAACCCAATCAGTCGACAACATTTCACTTTGGCTGTAGGAAGCAACAAGCCGCAAGAGCAGCAGCACACAACGGAAACAACAGCAACGACAACACGAAATATCGGCAAAGAAATTTGTATAGCAAGAATATTTACAGTTCGTGGAAGTTCTTGGAATAATCGCAATTAATTTAAGTGTTTGCTCATAAAATTTGACTTGGCATATCAAGCAGTCCATAAAAGAGTTGAGGTGTAGAAATTACTAATAAGCAGACAAACAGACAGACAATGAACATGGACCGCTGTCAACGAGCATGGGTAAGTGTTAATGGAGGATGATCTGCAGAAAATTTACGAGATTCTAGCAAAAATTAATTGCATGCAGGGCAAAGGTGGCATAATAAGCTAATGGATAAAATATGTGATCAGTGAATTATTTTTCATGTGTATAAAAATGTGTTGTGCAAATGAAATTTTTAAATACTTAAACTAAACATCCGTCATCCATTTTGCAGCACCTGCCGCTGTTACTCTGCATTCTAGCACTCAATTTTGCGAGTGCCACACCAATAGATGCATCGCCAGATACAGACGCGCCTAGCAAGGCAGGCGTGAACACCACTGAGGAGGCCGCAAAATTTGCCGTCATCACCGAGGATGTGATACCTGATGTAGAGAATACCACACAAAAAGTGATACGCGTTAATCCGCTCGATCTGCCGGCGCTAACAGAGGATCGGAGCGGTAGCATGGATTCATCGTTGTACAATATACAGAGTATATTGCCAGCAAATCGTAATTATGTGAACTCGAATCGTATGCGTGGTACAAAACCGCGTGTGAAGAATTCCATCATGAACACTAATGCTTACCCACCTGTTATAAGACAACTTATCGAGCCGAAGTTCCGCAAAACGCTTCATAACCAAATGAAGCAATTGCACTTCCTTTATAATCAGAATGCATTTGATCAACAAAAATTGAGCAAGACGATGCGCGTGCATGTGGCACCAGGCGCCTATCCAGTTTACTACGCCCTATCGAAAACCAATGGACGTTTTGGTAAATTTCCGATCAAAGGTTTTCGCACGCCGACAGAGTTTCTAAAATATTTGGCCAAAAATAAAGTGGCCTCGTTGGATAATGCACAGCGGCTCGAGAGTTGAATGGAGATGAGCACTGATAGCAGTGGGGAAAAATAATAGAAGAGAGGAGAGTAATAGAGTAGAAAGGGTAGTTATTTAACTGATATTATTTTATTTATATATTGAAGATGTATAATTTGTATATTTAATATAAATTGATAATGAAAAAGGTATCCTAGAGAAAGTAGTACTGGCTTGAGTGGCAACATGGATGTGGTAACGAAGAGCCACTTTGTCAATTAAAAACACAAAAAAAAATTTTTAATATTTCTGTTTAACAAAATTATTGCGAATATACATATTAGAAAAATTCCAGGATATTATCAGCAGCTTATAAGAAGAAGCTGATAGATATTCAAATGCAGCCAATTTGTTATGAAAATATTTGTAATTTGTTTTTTAACGAAATAACCAGAAACTTGCCTTTAATATCGTATGTGATGTACATAACTAGCAACTAATTTATTTATATTTCTTAATTTAATTATTTTTATTTATAGATAGCGGTAGAATGTACTTAAGAATGCGGAAAATAATGTAATTTTAAAGAGTACCAAAATAAAGTAAAATATTTATATTATATTATTTCTTTTACATATTTATATATTCAATCAAATATGCAAGTAAACAACGAAGAAACAAGTCCTGCCCTTGTCGCCAAGTATTCGCTTCTATAGTAAACCTCTTTTGATTAGAAAAATTTACTTATTAGAGAGTTCAATATATAGAAAGTATTCCATACTTGACACTTGTGACCTATGAGTACTTTGTACAGCCACAGAATGCGAGGAAATCGTAAAATTTTACTTTGAAAATAAATCTTAGAATTTCTCAACTCAGCTTGCGTACCAGCGAAAATGCCCAGTCATTACGCGTGAAATAGCACATTGCACCCTCATAAGAGTGAACAAAAACAAATTGTTGTTTCTGTGGTACTGAAAATGATCAAATTTGGTATGAAGTTGCTTTGGAGAATGTTAAAGCTCTATTTGGTATGGGCAATCGAACCAGAGCGATTCCATGCGAAGTTATTCAAATACGTTGGATATCGCCGTTAATTCTTCTAAGACTTGGTGTACTATATTTGTAGGCTTGAGTATAATAAGAAGTATAAGTAAATACATTTAAAAGAATTTATAATGCATAAATAGTGGAACATTTAGCGTTTTTTGTGTGAAATATCTTCGGTTCCTTTTAATATTTCTTGGTTTAAAAGCGCTAGTATTCGTCAATTACGCCCGTTTGCACATCGTTCGTAGTGTGGCTTTGTATCGCGTGTTTTGTTTTGCCGCTCAAGAACTAGCGATATCGATAACTATGGTTTGACAGCTGAGAATGGCAAACTTTTTTGACATTTCTGTTCGATAAGGTTTGACAAGTCATCGTGAATCGTTTAACGCCAATCGTAGAAATTTATTTTGAAAATCTAGTGAAGTGTTGAAGAAGATGCCGGAATGTCGATTCCTTGTCGCTCTCAACATGTTGGTCTCTATCCTTCGTGAAATTCCATGAAATTATCTACCAGATTATGATAAAAAAAAATTCATTCCAACTACATTTCTGTTTTGATATATTAGTATGCAGATACATGGTATTTTTCACTGGTTCGCTGTAGTATTTGTATTTGCAATTTAATCACAATATCGTTTCATTTTGTGTGAAAAATGTAAAGCATAGTGAATATTTTATTTACCTAGCATACATCTTTCAGTATACAAATTTTTTTACAAAGCATATTTTATTCTAAAAAATTAAAAGAACTGTAGGAAAATGTTAAAAGGAGCCGAAGATATTTCACTTTAAAAATTCTATACAAAAATGTTTAACACTCAAAATATCTAAAAATTATCAAATTATTTTCAGTTTTTTTTCTTAGTATACTCAAACCTGCAAATAAATCAATTTTTAGAACAATATGAATCAATGTCCAATGGTTCACACCAAATAGGCAGCGTGGCAGTCGAAAAATTTACTGAACATAATTTTTTTTTGCCGATTCATCTTAAAAACAACCATATTTACTGGCCTGCGCGCTCGTTCGATTTGAGCTCAAAGAACTTTTTGTGCAAAAATCCCGGAATAGTTAAAAAATACTCGTGATTTTTGTCACTTAAAAATTACCAGGACCCTGGGATCTCAGAATTGACATCCCTAATGAACACAGAATAATAGTTCTTCAGATATTGTGTCATTAATGTTTTATCATCACTATTGCAAAAGAAGTGTGCTGCTTAGACCTACGATTTATGTCACGTTCCACCCAATTTGTGGAGTGAGATGCAACTTACCTTCTACTCAAATATGAACGAGACGGTATCAATAAAACGGTCCGCGGATGACATATGGCAAAAATAAATTTTTCGTTTTTTGGTGGGACTGTTATAAGCTTACGTGGCAAATTTCAGCGTGATATGTCACATAGTTTGTTTTCTGTGCAACTGTAAACAAGTCAAGCACGAGTGTGTTCTTCGAATTCTCTTTTATGACTTCAATTGTCTCAAAATGTTTTCCACGGAGCGGCAACTTGAGCTTGGGAAACAGGAAAAAGTCACATGGAGCCATATCAGGCGAATACGGTGCTTGCGGAACGATATTAACATTATTTTTGTTCAAATAATCGCGATCAAGACGTGATGGGTGAGCTGGTGCATTATCGTGATGCAAGAACCATGACTTGTTGTCCCACAATTCCTTCCTTTTAAGACGAATGTTCTCGCGCAAACGCTTTAAAACGTCTAAATAATATTCAGCGTTAACCGATCGGCCTTGCGGAAGGAACTCCGAGTGCACCACACCTTCGTAATCGAAAAAAACAGTCAGCATTACCTTAATTTTTGAACGACTTTGGCATGGTTTTTTGGGTTGATGTACGGCCCTCTTTGAACGATTTGTACCACTGGAAAACACGTGCACGCGAGAGAGCAGAGTCCCCATAGGTTGTCTGCAACATTTTTAAGGCGTCTGAAGCCGAAATTTTGTTGGAATAACAAAATTTCAAACAAATTCTTTGTTCAACTTGAATTTCCATCGTTAAATTCGAAGAACACACCCGAGCTTGACTTGTTTACAGTAGCACAGAAAACAAACTATATGACATATCACGCTGAAATTTGCCATGTAAGCTTATAATAGTCCTACCAAAAAACAGAAAAATTATTTTTGCCATATGTCATCCGCGGACCGTTTTATTGATACCGTCTCGTTCATATTTGAGCAGAAGTATGTACTCTTTAAAGTAATGATAGAATTATGTTGAATTGCTTTCTAATTTTGAAAATATTGATAAATCAGAAAAAAAAACTGAGAACTCTGGAATCTGATAAAACAGATATTTTTATTAAATTTTTGTTTTATTTTTTTTATTTAGTCAGGATAAAGGTATGTAGAATCATAGGGCATATCGGATACTCAAAATTTGGGTAGCTGCAGGGATTTTCATGTGTATTCGTACAAGTTTCTTGTACTTATACTCTCTGCAGGCCAGCCGATAGTCGGAAATGGGCTGCTGCGGGCTCAAGTAATGTAAGTAATTTACAAAAATTAGCATACTTGGTAGGAAGATTTTTATATTTGCATATTTTTCAAAATCTCTTGCAAAGATACACTTTTATTATTCATTTCCAGTAATTACTAAAATGCTGCTTAAGTTCCCTCCCTCAATCCACAGGCTTTTTTTCCAAATAACTGCCAATGAATTTTTAAAATCTGACATTTATAATTGAATATTTGAATACTTTGACTCTTGATTTTTGACTTGAACACCTTAAACATTTTTTTAGAAATAAAAATTGCACACAAAATAATTACAGGGGTACTTCTAAAATAATTTACATATTTGGTGGAATTCAAATAATTTCTATTTCCTCTTCTTACGTGCAAAGCAGATATACTGTACGTATATGTAATACAAACATACCCATACATATATATGCGCACACAATCATTATTTTTTGTAAACCATTGAGAAGGAAATAAAAAGTACTTTTTTATCCTAACAAAAAAAAGTACCATAAAATGATTTTTTTGTTTTCTGAGTTTAGCTTCGTGACGCATGAATATTCTCATCATTTTAGGTAAAAAGTGCTTGAGTCAAATATTATACATACAAATATATAGACAGTATATTAAATACAGTCACTAATACCTTATTTGATAGAGATACGATTTTTGTCTTTTATAAATACAATAATACAATAATATTTTTCGAAAATGGAAAAAGAGAGTACGCAGATATTTTATTTATTTTGTTTTATTTCAGTTTTTAATATAAAATACAAATAAGTGTTTACTCATTTCATTGAGAGAAATCACGCCGCAGCTTAAACGATGCAACTTAAGAACGACTTAATTTTTAACATTTTAAGGTATTTAGTACTTTGTGGGGTATCCTTTATTATCATTTATAGCTTGAAGTCTACGGGGCAAGAAGTCAACCTTTTTTTTTGTGTCTTCTGAACTAATTTTGTTCCACTCTTCAAGTAGCGCCGTTTTGAGATTATTTTTCTTATATTTGTCTTCAAAATAGACCATAAATTTTCAATGACGTTCTGTGATTGTGGAAGAGTTTCAGCAATACGAGAACATTTATATATGAAACATGTTTGTATTATTTGTGGCTTGTGCTTAGGGTCGTAATCTAAATAAAAGCGAAAGTCATCTTAAATTTGTAATTCTCCAGCGCTTTGAACCAAATTTTCCTGCAGAAGTTTAAATAAACATATTTGTTAATTGTTTCCTCGGTGAATATCAAATTTCCAAACCCATTTGATGACATGTATACCTAAACCATAACGTTGTCACCACCGTGCTTCGTAGTAGCAAATTTTGGGGTTTGAACACCGTATTGGCTTTGCGCCGTTTAAAGGTCTTCCATTTGGTCCAAAAAAGTTTATTTTTACCTCGTCTACAAAAAGTGGGGTCCTCCAAAATGCTTAAGTCTTATTCAGATGATCACGCGCAAATTGTAAGTTTTTACTTCTATTATTAAAGTTATTTGAATTAATTATTCACAAATGTCAAATGTATTTAAAAACTAGAAAAACAATTTGGCAAAGGTAGCGTTCTTAGATCTCTTTTGTTTAAAATCGTTATTTTAGATATATAAAACCGTCACGAGGCTTTCTGATTCTATCAAACTTCAATCGGATCCGTATAATGTAACAGCTTGGTGCAGCTGGAATCGTTTGCAAATAAATATTAATTAATATTAATATTAATATTAATAAATATTAAAATTATATTAAAAAATACATCTTTTTAGGATTTTTCAAATCTTGATCTTCCATGCATAGGTACTAGCTATTATATTGGTGACAAAGAGCTGAGTACTTTTGACGAGACATCCGATCTTGGAGTAGTTTTTGATTCAAATTTCTTTTGCATATACAATTGAATTACGTCATCGCAAAGCCTTAATTCATGCTTGAATTTATTTGTCGCTTTATCTCAAATTTTACTGATCACACTGACACACTTAAACTACTGTTTACAGCTTTGGTCCATCAAAATTCGAATATGCGGTCTTCATATGGAGAGCGTAATATGTCTGTCATATAAAAAGGCTTGATAATAGTTAAACAACTTTTATGCGCTATGCTCTAGGGTCGCTACGATTTCATGACCCGATACCTTCCTTCAAGCATGACCCGCAAATTCAAGCTTAGAGTTCTGTTATAAGAAACATTTATATGCTGCTAAAATGGCATGTCCTTTTCGCTATACGCTTTGTGTAATCTGTTAGTTTTGTGAGAAATTTAGAAATCATTCATTGTGTTTACAAATTGAGTTACGCTTATGAAAAGCAATTTCAAGCAGTATTCCTATGTACACATCCTAAAGGTCCAAAAATGTCACAGGCATTGGCAACAAAAATATTTCAAGAAGAAAAGAAGACAAAACAAAAAAATATCTCTCCAAAGCAAGATCGGAAGATCATTGATTTGTGTATAGAAAAGCTGAAGTTATTGTTGCGTGAAGCTGAATAAATTTTATGGAAAAGTTGTGGTAATATATCCAAAGACACGATTCGAGGACGTCTACATGTAGAAGACCTCAAATTCCGGCGCAAACCGCTGCTCTCAGTATCACACATTGAAAACAGACTTGCATGGGCTAAAGCAAATTCAGAACGGAATAGGACAAATGCAATGTTTACGGATGAATTTCCTTTTAGGCTAATAGTTGTATGCGTCGGTTCTGGTAAGCTGCTGGTAATCGACAACTTCAACGAACGGTTAAACATCCAGTTAAGGCCTTTTCCAAAAAAGGATTTGGACGTTTATTTGTATTTTGAGCCAATTTAAACATAGTTTTGGTTAATAAAATAACAATAAAAACAATCTTTCCGCCAGCTGCGAAAATATTTGGAAGAACTAGCCAACCTTCGATTTTACAAGAAGGCAGCGATCACAGGCATCGAAGCCTAAGTTGTGTAGAGCGGAAACAGCAAAATGGGATGGTAATGTTGAAATTAGTGTTCAATAGTTAAGTACGCAATCAAAGGAAAACAAATATGGAAGGTTGAACAGCAAAGCAAATTCTGTTGATTTGGAGCCGATTATCTCCACAACTTGCGCAGAAATGAAAGCAAAGTTTGACTCGATGATACCCAACCATTATACCTGTAGTTATTAGTGGTGACTATACTTTTTATTGAACATATTGCGTATAAAAAATATTAAATGTTAAGCCCTTACAATGAAGTTTATTAGAATCAAATTGGCCAAATGGTTTCTAGGTTATGTCGAAAGTTATGATATACTTTATAATATATTACGTAGTGCGATTTATTTGACATTCTTACTTGAAACCTCCGAAAGCATGATATTTTTGTATTAGATCGATTTAGAAGAACTTCGCTTCTACTTAATTCACCAATTGCTGGAGTGATGTAGAAATATAATGAGCTCCCAAATTTTTAGACACATATTTTTCTCTAAGAATATGTAGCAGTAACTGAATATTAGTCGAAATATTAAAATATATTCGCAAACTCAGTATTGAGTTTTTTACATTGTTGTTTGTTTCTTGGCGTAATATTTATCTCATATTTAAAAATAAGCTAACTTACATATGTATATTAAATATAATTATTTACACATGCAAATAATACTATATTTTTTATTGTTTTTATAATTTTTTTTGTTTTGTTTTTTTATTCAATGGCGCGTGCTATTAAGACACAACAAAAATTGAAATAAATACAATAAAAATTAATTTAATTATACCGTAGACAAAGTTTAGTAGTAACCTAATAGCCAACAATAGTAGAAATAGAATTGCTATTGGAATTTGTCTTTAATGTGGTCGAAAAGAAAGAAAACAAAATAAAAGTGGCAAAAAAGTAAACCTCTAAAAAAGGGAAGCCGTAACTGTAGAAGCGCTGTAGCGCTGTGTCTCACCTTAAATAATTTCATTCACTCAAATTCTAAATTTCTTAATCTTTATTTATGTTATTCAACTCTTTCCCCGCTCACATAGTTCCACAGCTCATACAGGTGTTTGATATTTTTTTTTTTTTCATTTTTGGTTTTCAGCCTTAACCTTTCTCTTAAAGAATGACATAAAGAATGACTTTTCGTGTTGTAACTAATTTATTAAGAATAATAAGTCAAAAGGCTTTACAAAAAGAGAAAGAAAAATATACAAAGGCATACAAAAAACTAAGACATTCAACAGCATAAAGTAACAGTAGATAATTTTTAATGCGCATCATGCCGAAAATTCGCATGTCCGCCGCTGTTCACTGATAAACATACACACATGCGTACATACGTGTACGTTTCACACATGCGTAGGTATATTTGGGTATCTGCGACCACAAACAATAACTGCCTATGTCGCAAAAGTAGTTTATATACTATATGTACATATGTATTTGTTATTGTAAAGAGGCCACTATGTGAAGCAAATAATTCTTTCTCAATAACTCTGTAAAAAACATTTTTTGTACAGCCGGAATTTCACATAAATGTAGAGGTATGTTAACAAGATGCGTGTAACATATAATATTTATGACTCAATTGGACTTATGCGGTTATTGCTTGTGATCATAGTTAGGTCCATATTTGCTTTTGCGTGCAACACTCGTTTCGGCAGGCGGAAGTTTATATTATGTTGAATTACTTAATTGGAACCGTGTCGAATGGAAAAATGAAAGAAAAAAGAAATATAAATGTAAAAAAAATATTTTGTCGACTGCATCAGCATTAAAAATTTGCAACACTTCCTACAAACTCAGTTGCTAAGCATTACAGCACAACCAAATGCTAGAAATGCTAATGTAATTTTTAATAGGGTTTACTTGTAGAAAAGATTTCAGACTGGAGAAGTATTAAACATAGGATGTGCTTGATTAAAAAATGCTAAAGGGCGGCCGCCGTAGCCGAATGGGTTGATGCGTGATTACATTCGGAATTCACAGAGAGCACGTTCTTTCGAATCTGGGTGAAACACCAAAATTAAGAAAAACATTTTTCTAATAGCGCTCGCCCTTCGGCAGGCAATGGCGAACCTCCGAGTGTATTTCTGCCAAGAAAAAGCTCCTCATAAAAATATCTGCCGTTCGGAGACGGCTTGAAACTGTAGGTCCCTCCATTTGTGGAACAACATCAAGACGCACACCACCAGTAGGAGGAGGAGCTCGGCCATTCACCCAAAAAGGGTGTACGCGCCAATTATATATATATATATAAAGGGTGATCAATGCAGGTTTTGTTTTTTCAATTGAAATAAAACAATGAAAATTCAAATTCCATTTAATATGTTGGCCGCAACTGCGCCGTCGTTCGGCCATCCGTAAATACGAATTTATAATGACTGGCTGGAGGAACGAGAAAATACTGTTATCTGCAGCAAACCCACCGTATCCGAATGGGTTGGTGTGTGATTACAATTCGATATCCTAGGAATCCCTCCAATTATCCAAAAAGTAAGTAACTGCCAATTATATATATCTATATATATATATATACAAGGTGGCGCAAAAGTAACCTTGCGATGGTTTTTTGGCTGTAATTTAAAAAAAAATCAAAAACTTTGATTTTTCTTGTGGATTATTTTTATTTGGTCTTTTAATTTTTTTACATCAAGTCGAGAATATGATGTCATGTAAATGGCCGCCGCCACAGTTGATTGCCATTTGAGCCCTTTTTATGGCATTTTCCATCACTTTGGCCAAAAGTTCCGGCGATAGATCCTCACATTCTTGACGGATATTGTCTTTAAGAGCTGCAAGTGTCTGAGGCTTGTTGACATAAACCCGCGAAAAGCCCCACAAAAAGAAGTCTGGAGCGCTTAAATCAGGCGATTTTGCTGGCCAGTTCAAATCGCCAAAACGGAAGATTGGGCGCCCGGGAAATGCATCATTAAGCATATCGGCACGTGCAGTGTGCCGTTGCACCGTCCTGTTGGAACCACATGTTTTCCAATCCCAATTCATCAAGTTGCGGCAAGAAGAACTCGTTGATCATTGCTCTGTAGCGCTCACCATTCACAGTAACCGTTTGGCCCGCAACGCCTTCGAAGAAAAAAGGTCCGATGACTCCTCCAGCGAGAACAGCATACCAGGGCTGTAATGGCTCTTCGTGGGTTACACGCGGATTTTCAGTGCCCCAGAAGCGTAAATTTTGTTTATTTACGTACCCGCTAAGATGGAAATGGGTCTCATCACTCATGATTATTTTTGATGAAAAATCATCTTCCTCTTGGTGGTGATTAAGGATGGCTTGAGCGTATGTTAGACGCGATTGGCGATCAGCAGCTAACAGCTGATGCACCGTCTGGACTTTGTATGGAAACATCTTAAAATTTTGTACCAAAATTCGCTGTAAAGACCGTCGACTGATACCCATTTGCGTGGCACGTCGTCTGGTCGATGTCGACGGCGCTTCCATGACATCCTCGGCTACAGCAGCAATATTCTCTGCAGAACGGCTACTCCGGGGTCTGCCACGCCTGGCAGAATCTCGTGTTGTGCCAATCTCTTCGAGGCGAGCGGCTAAACGTCGCAGTATTTCACCAGTAGGTGTTGGACGACGAGGAAATCTGCGACGAAATTCACGTTGTGCCAAAGTCACCGACCGATTATTGGTCAAATAAATAGTCAGCAATATTCCGCGTTCTGGAGCAGTGTAGCGTAATATTGTTTATTAACGTGTATTTCGTATGTGTTTACTACACAAATGTCAAAACAGAACTGACATTAGGGACCAATCGCAAAATTTATAGCATTTTCTGATATGAGGATTACTTTAGCGCCACCTGTTACATATATACGATATAGTGGTCTTGGCGTAGTAAATATAAAATCATACTTGTCACGTAAAGAATCAACAATTCGGCCTTGTATTTGCGCAAGTGAATTCATTCACAAACTGCATCCTCAACAGCTTGTTCAACATCTTTACTTACATCCTGAAGGAAAAGAGGGTCGATGCTATCAAAAATCGCTTCTGCAAACGTCTAGAGGGCATTTATGAGCGCTGTCCATTTTTCGATATTGAAAGAGAATTGATACCGGGAGCAAAAGGTAAAAAAGCTTCTACTTGAGCAAAGAACAGAGAGGCAGACGTAGGTGAGTGCGAAGGGTTTTTGGCCAATATAAACGCCCAAAAATTCTACAAAAATAGTTCAGTGACTTATGGGAGATTTTAAGAACTAAGTGCTTTAAAAGTGCAGAGGAAAAACTTCTCTAACCACTGTATACTTGGCGCGGAAGTCGCTGAGAAGATGAGCAAAATACAAACACCTACTGCAGACGATGAACTGTCAGCTGAGCTTTTCAAATTCAAAGGCGAGGAGCTGATAAGATGCAGGCATCTGCTGAAATCTGCTAATTGAAATTTAAGTATGCTCTACGTAAACCAAAAAGAAAAGGTGATCTTGTAATTTGCTCAAAATATCATCTTTCTTTTGCATAAAAAGTCACTCTCATTGAGAGCCTGCAGTGAAAGTCTAAAATTTGATGGTGACATTTATTTAATTCTTTATTATGAAACTGAATAGTCGCTCGGTCATAATTTTTTGAAGGGGTACAATTAGTGACGTATGCTGATAATATTGATATGTATACCTATACCTATTTTTCCTTGGACAATTCTAATGTTGTCAGATGTCATGTGATGTTTTTATTGGAAAGTTTGACATATTTGACCATCAATTCATTCAGAACATTTTAATGAGTGAGTTTTATTAATGTTGTTTACAGTGGCTTTAAAAATTAATCTCGGCAAAAAATGGGATTAAGCCGTGAATACTATCGTGCGATTATTTTTCACTATTTTTGCCTTAGATTAACAAGACAAGAACGAATTGATGAACTTATCTTATTATATGGCGAGAAAGCACCATCCTTGAGCGCCTTAAAATATTACTGAAAAACCGACGAATTTGGGGAAGATCTTCTAAACTCAGTTGCTGTGTCAGATGCTGGGCGCGAAATAATTGTCTTCTCATACACCGCAGTATTAATATGACTAGCATCAGTAAGATTTTGCATGATCACTGTGGGCTGTGGTAAAAAGGTGTGCTCTCATTGGATCCCACAAAATTATAAAACGTTCTGTAAATGCGACAGGATAAAGTGCTTAAAAAGCTGGTTCGAACGAATGCAAAAGTATACTTATATATATGTAAAATATTAAAAAAAAACTCTTCAGCCGCGAGGTTAATTTTTCCATTGTTGGGTTATGAATAAAAACTCTCGTATTTAGCTCTTGATATTGATTGTACAATATAGAAATAATCACCAAAATCAAAAACTCATTTGGCAACTCTCTTCTTCGTTGTATTAACTCTTCTATAAAACTATTTTTAAATTCCATCAGACAAGAAAATTGCACGTTTACCGCAATTAGAATAGAGAAAATATTACATTCGTGAGTAGTATTCAATGCCGCTTAGATATACAAACACACATCTGCATAATTGAATTCCAAGTACAAGGTCAGCAAGCTTTACAAAAACAAAAGATGCCACAACAATTAATGTTCAAATAACTAACTAGTTAATTATCTACTTAATTTTGTAATTACAAATAAATGGAGTTTTTGAGAGGTGAAGAGTATTTTCACACTTACCCGTAGAGAGAAGAGCGATTTTAATGGAATATATATACATAATAGCGAAACTAATTCGTAATTATAGTTCCTATGTTTTCCACCTTATTCATAAAAACTGTTTCAAATCGAAATTTAGCAAATTAGCAATTCAAATTGTTTAATTGTGGCGACGAGATGAAAGTGCATGTGCAGTTTCTACTTTACCTCTTTTCTGATCGCTACGTCTCCCATCAGCAATTTTTAAACTTTAAAGTTCGGATGGCTTGTAATTAATCACATCAAAATCATGCAGATAAATGCACAAATGTTCAGCTTTTTGGCTCTGGGACTTTGAGATAAGTGCTGTTTTAGTCATAAGCAGTGCACGCTTTCTTTATTTTACTCTTATTTTTTCTATTTTTTATACTGATTTTTTTTTGGAATTTTCTTGCACTACCTATAAATATCAGGTCAGTCCATAAGTTCGTGCGTTTTTTAAAGGTGTTTTTAAATTAATAAAAAATATGTTTAAAGTATTTATTAATCATAATCATTATTTACAATTTCTTCCCAACGTTTAGGCAAATTTTTAGTTTCCTGCTCAAAAAATTTTTTGTCCTTGAAGCCAAAATAAACTTCGATATCCCCTTTTATAGTTTCTTTTCAGGAGTAGTTTTTGTTACTCATATGGGATTGAAGTCCACGGAAAAGGTTATAATCACAAGGTGTAATATCCGGAGAGAATGGTGGATGCGGCACTAGCTCCCATCCAAGCTCGTTCAGCTTGCCTAATGTTTGCCTTGCGGTATGAGGTCTTGCGTTGTCGTGGTGAAACAAAACTTTGCGTCTATTCACACAGACGGTCGATATTTGTTAAGTGCTTCATTCACGTTTGATAGCTGATGGGAATAATAATCAGCAGTTATCGTCAGGTTTGGTTCCAGAAGTTCATAATAAACAATACGGCCCATATCCCACCAAATAGACAGGAGAATCTTCTTGGGGGAAGGCCATCTCTAGGGGTCGGTTCTGGTGTTTCATCTTTATCTACCCATTGGCGTTTGCGAACAGAATTATTGTGAAGGACCCATTTTTCATCACTAGTAACGATGCGGTTCAAAAAACTTTCATTTTCAAACCGTTGCAGCAGCTAAGAACACACATTCACTCTCTGCTGAAGGTAGGCTACGGAAAGTCTATGCGGAACCCATTTCCCCAGCTTTGAAACCTTTCCCAACTGAAGCAGGTGCTTGTGAACTTTTCCATGCGATGAATTTAACCTCTGAGCTAGCATATCGGCTGTCAAATTTGGCTCAGCTTCCACGAGTTCGAGCAAGGCGTCGGAGTTAAAGACTTCAGGACGACCAGAGCGCGGGGCATCCTCCGCGTCGCAGTTACCACTTCGGAACTTTGAAAACCACTTTCGCGCAGTCCTTGCACTCACGGTATCCTCTCCGTGAAAAGTGTTTATTTCTGCAGTAGCAGTTGTTGCATTTTTACCACTTTTATAAAAAAAATACAAAATATGCCTCTTATCCGCGTTCGAAGATTCCATTTTATTTTTTAACAACACGTGCTTCTATCCACGATTAAAATCACTTGTTGAAAGATATCTAAGAAAATATAAATTCATAGTTCCGTTATATTCTGCGAATAATTTTTTGTACGCAAAAATCGTACTAAAGTGAAATTATGTTTAAAATACGCACGAACTTATGGACTGACCTAATATATTTTTTTCAATCTTATTCTTCATAAGATCCAGCGGCTTCGTTGGTAAGGTCAAGTCCTCCGCATGGATACAAACGCTCCGGCTTTCAAAGTATTCGAGCTGGTGGTAGTAGAGGAAGGCCTCCTCTGTGTTGGAAAGATCAGGTGCAGCTGGACTTGTCTTCCCTTAAGGTGCCCAACTGACGCCGGTTAGCTTGAGAAAGAAATGACTGACGCGCTTTGTTAAACTCGGCCAAATTCGCGTTAGATGTTATTGCATCGATCAAGAAAAAGAATAAAAATCTTATATTTCCCGTTTTTTCTAGCTTTAACTTTTAATTTTATTTGTATTTATTTTATTTTTATTCTTCTGTTTATTTAACTATTTTTTATATTTTTTATTTATTTATTTTTCGTACTATCTAAGTTTTTTACTTTTATTTTTGTGATTTCGTTTTATTTTTATTATCCTTAATTTTGGTTTTGAATTCTTATTTACTTTTAGTTTTTTTTGTACTTTTTAATTATGTTTTTGTTTTTGATTTTTAATTCCCTCTTGACGTTTTGTTTGAATTTTTACTTTCGCTTTTATTAACATATATATATATTACTATTTACATTTTTAGTTATATTCTGGATTTTACTGTCACTTTTGTTTTCATTTTACTCTGTGGGCAAAAAGTAAGGTGAATTTATTTGTCAAACTTCGCGGGATTAAAATTTCGGTCTAGTTATTTTTTTCGTGAGTTTGCAGCACTATTAATAACATCTGGACCAACTTTCATGTGAATGTCATTATCAGTAATATATTTGCGCTTGTGTTTAGCAAACGACCAAGAGTGCATTTTTCGATTTTTACAATGTATGATTTGATTGAGCAGAGAAGTGCCATCAAATTTTGTTTGCGGAATGAAATTTCGGCTGCGGAAACGTTTAGCATGTTGCAGAAGGCATTTGGTGATTCGACCATGTCGCAGAAAAAGGTTTATAAGTGGTACAAAGACTTCAAAGAGGGTCGAGAACGTGTTGATGACTTGGAGCGCTCCGGACGACCATCGACGTCAACAGATGACCAACACGTCAATAAAGTGAAGGAGTTAGTGCTAAAAATCGTCGGTTGATTGTTGAAGATCTTACTGATATGATCGGATCTGTGATAGGATCTGTGAAAACCATTTTGAAAGACCATTTGGGCTTACGAAAAGTCAAATCTCGTTTGGTACCGAAAACTCTTGGAAAAAAGTCGTCGCGTTGATGTGTGTGAAACAATGCTTTCAGACTATCAGGACAAGCTCAAATGCATCATTACGGGAGATGAGACTTGGATTTATGCTTACGATCCTGAAAAAAACCGACCAATCAAGCGAATACTCGTATCGTGCTAAATGCGAGGCCAGACCGAAAAGAGCACGTCAAAGTCGTTCAAAAATAAAGGTCATGATGACAGTTTTTCGATTTTCGTGGTGTGGTGCACTATGAATTCCTTCCACCTGTCTAAACTGTTAATAAGGAATATTATTTGAGCGTTTTGCGTCGTTTACGTGAAGCAATTCGTCTAAAAAGACCAGAATTATGGGCCAACAACTCTTGGTTTTTGCATCACGATAATGCACTGTCTCACACTGCACTCGTTCTTCGTGACTATTTCGCCAAAAATTCCACGCATATCGTTCCGCAACCACCGTGTTAGCCTGATTTGGCTCCGTGTGACTTCTGGCTATTCCCAAAACTCAAGAGACCACTCCGGGGAACGCGTTTCGAGTCGATTGAGGATATAAAACCTGAATCGAAGAAGGTGCTGATGGCTATACCGGAAATTGACTATTTGGCATGTTTCGAGGATTGGAAAAATCGTTGGCATAAGTGTATTTCATCGAGATTGGATTATTTTGAAGGGAATGAAATTGATTTACAAAAATAAATAAAGATGTTTCATTTTACAACCTTACTTTTTGCCCACAGAGTATTTATATATTTAGTTTTATTTATCTTATTTTGGTATTTTTTTTTTTTAATAATTCTTTTACTCCTCTTGTTATATTTTTTCAATTTGTGCGTTTATTTTTAGTTTTGTTTGTCTTATGTTTAATTTCACTTCTACCGTTACTTTTATATCAGTTTTAAATTTAATTTGAATTTTAATTATAGTTTTAATTTAAATTTAAATTTTAATTTTAATTTTCCAATTTCACTTTTCATTGCTACTTTTACACATATTCTTCTTCACTTTAATTTTTTTTATTTATGTTTTTGTTTTTTTTCTTTTTTTAATTTTTAATATATTTTTATTTGTTGTTGCTTGTGGTTTATGTTATTATGTATAGATGGTGATTTACTGTTAAATTTATTATTACTTTTATTTATATATTTAGTTTTATTTTTACTTTTACTTTTAATTTTATATCTGTTTGTTTTTTAATTTTTACGTTTGGTTTTATTTTTAATACTATTTCACTTCATTATGTTTTAATGTTACTTTTATATAGTTTTTTTACCATTTCCCTTTTATTTTTACTCTTACATTGCTCTTTCTGCTTTTAATTTTATTATTATTTTTAATTTAATTAAAGTAATTTTTTAAATTTTATTTTCTATTTTCCTCTTTATTTTTATTTTTACTTTTGCTTAAAGTTTTAATTCCTTTTTCTGGAAGTGTTAATTTTGGTCTTTAATAGGATAATTCCAACTGTTTTTTAACAGACTTATTTGTGTCTGCCGTCGAAGGCTCTGCAATTCGTTTATAAAACTGCAGGTCCTTTCAATTGTGGAAAAATTTGAAAAACACCATATATTGGCGTGTACACCTTTTCTGGGTGTTTGGTCGAGCTCCTCCTATTTGTGGTGTGAGTCTTGATGTTGTTCCACAAATGGAGAGGCCTACAGTTTAAAGCCGACTCCGAAGGGCGGATATTTTTATGAGGAGGTTTTTCATGGCAGAAATACACTCGGAGGCCTGCCATTACCTGTCGAGGGCCGACCGATATTAGAAAAACTTTTTCTTCATTTTGGTGATTCACCGAGATCTGAATTCCGACTGGTAGTCACGCACCAAACCATTCGGCTACGACGGCCGATATATTATATATATACATGTATTCTGCTCAGTTCAAATCTTACATCCAAAAAATATTTTTAATTTTCTCCAACCAAACAAAAAAACCTTACAAAGGCTTACAATAATTCGCATTAAGGGAAAGAACCAAATAGTTATTATTTTTGTACAGTGTATTTGAAAAGATTTGAAGGAAATTTTAACACCTCGCAAAAAATATATAGTGGCATTGGGAATAATTGACAATAGGCATATAATATTAAATGAAGTGTTAAGGCGATTCGGTTCTAAGTAATACCTTGCTTTCTTGCTTAAGAGTTTTGATTTTAAAATCACGCTGGTAACTGATTTTGAGGAGAATTGTTTGTGTGCAAGTATTAATCTGTTAACCCCAAAGGTTGTTTTTAAAGCTTCATATATGACATTTTCAACTCATTGAGCATGATCATCATAAATTAATTATTATTTATTACAGCTCTATTGTTCCTAGGTTTTTACAATAATTTTACATTCATTTTTATACATTCACAGTTTTTGTTGTGTAAAACTTTAGTTTGATTATGCAATATTACTTCAAAAATATTATTTGTGTATCAACATCGCCACGTGCTAGCCAGCATTTTGTAACGAGTTGTGTCAAGCTACGCTGTTCATTTGCTTTGTTTTGTTTTTGTTTTCGATCATATGTTCTATGTAAAAGTATTAGCAGTAAGTCATTGGCTCGTAATTTACTGAGGCTGTAGCTTTATCTGCTGAAAAACAAAAAAGCCAAGCACGTTTCGATTGATCTTCCTTCTACCTTGAATCATTACAGAGTGTCGGGTAATAGTTAATTACATAACTGCAAAGTAATTATATAACAATTTGTATAAACAATTCGTAACCTTGCCTAGAACATCTTCTGAACAGTCAATCAAATGAGCCAAATAATATGACAGTGAAATATTTCAGTTTTTTTCAAAAAGTTAGTTGATTAAAGAAAAAGTGCTTAAAATATATTAGTAAAACGGAAGAGAGGAATGAGTTCATCCCAATTAATGATTTTACCACAGTATTTTCCTGAATTATGAAATTTTTCTGTACAACTGGCAGAGAATTAATGAAGTTATCTTCATGCAGAGCAATACTGTTAATTTATTATCTTAATATTATTTTTTTTTAATTTACTGACAGCCTTTTCAAGCAATTGAATCTAGGTGACATATTCTTTAAATTGAATCTAGGTGACACATATTACTCATACATTCTATTAACGCCTGTATATTTATTTGTCAGCGTCTGAAGAAAGTGTACACCATGCATTGGCAATTGTGACTATTTAGTTATTTATTTCAATATAAATTAAAATTTTTTTTTTGTATAAAAACACGGTTCATACTGCAAAAAAAAAAAAACCATACAAGTGCAATGCAAAAGTTTCTAACTTTGTAGAAATTTAATAAAAATTTGAAAATTTTTCATCAACTTTTTCTTCAAAATCTTCACTAAAATTCTGGTTATGCAGTTTTAAGTTTTAATATAAAAAAAGGGTAAATTTCAAGTGGCTCAAAATTCGCAACGAGTTTTGACAATTTTTTCTTGAAGTGTTGCGCATTTTCTTCATGTAACGCACGTACGATGTATTTTTTCTACGCTGGCGGTAAACACTGCAATAAATAACTATTATACATCATAAGGACTTATTGCAAAGTTTTGACAATTTATTTCCCACTCATGTAATATTTGTAATTTTTTATGAAAATATAGTTCATTGGCCTAGGTCTCAAACATTGAGCAGATTAAAAAAATCTTCTTTATAAAGAAAAATGGCAACACCCTCAAGGAAGAAAATATCAAAATTCAACGAGAGTTTTGAGCACCTTCAAACGTTTTTATTCGAAATTTTTGTGAAACTTCCCATTAATTTGGCCTCCTTTTGAATTTGCACAACTGTTGGAAAATGAACTATGTTTCCATGAAAAAAGTATTAAAATTTAAAAAATAAAACAAATAAATTGTCAAGACTTGCCAATAAGTTCCTGTGCTGTAATTATTTAACCCATTGCATGTAAAACTAAAAAAATCACTCAAAATATTAGATTTCAAGTTATGTACCTACTTTAGTAATACATATTAATTTAAACATAAATGTATATAGTAATTAAAAAAAAAACCTATTATATTTTTATTTGAATAGCTTTTCATTCGAGTGAGTCTAAACTTGATGACAGAGTGGCAATATATTCTGCCCAGGATGCTATGTAAACTCAGAGCCTTTATTCCCAATTATACGTTCCATGCTGATGCCTCCAAGTTGAAGTTTCAGCTATCATGATGGCTGTGCTTCCTTTAGGTAGAAATGGTTTCATATAATATGTACTAAGCGTCATCCAGATTGAATTTAGAACTATCGATTCATTTGCTTTCAATCATACACTTGCGCTAGACCTGCAACGATCTCTACTTTAGACCAGACCACGGCTGGCTTAAGTAACATACAAGGAAATTGCATGCCAGATAAACAAACAGTTTCTTCATGGAAAATTTGTATGCATATCCCAGTGGCAAGCTACTTTTTGGGAAATTTTCCTTTATGTAGATGGGTAGGAAAAGATAACTAGTGAAAGAAACTCCAGCGCACAGCTTTGTAATTTGATTTCACAGCTCATTTCGATATAAATATTTAATAAATATATAATAAAAAATTACATTGTTAATATATAATAAAAAAATAAGGAAGGGGTTAATATTGTATTTGTAATTAAAGTGATTTGCACTCAAAAATTTTATATGACAAATTACATAATGTAGCTTGTGATTACTCATGGAGAGTGAATTACGATGAAATGTTGTTGTTGTTGTTGTAGCAGTGTAAACATTCCCCATTCATATATTGGGAATGCTGCTGAAGTGACAGTCCTTGGCCGGATATAAATCTGGGTCGTTCCGGTAAGGTAGAACCAACTGTCGTGTCAAATGGCTAATGGTGCTGCCGTGGTAACTGTTGCAGATGTTAGCCAAGTGGTCCTTAATTCGTACTAGTTCAGACACATATTTCAGTATTAGCTCATGTGTTTCTTGTAGGTGACTATCTCTATGTTTATACCTACATACTTTATGTATAAAGGGTTACGGTTATGTGATATGATATCCGAAACTTAGACCTTTCCGAGGTATACGACTTTAAAGATTAATCAAAAAGAAAATTATATTGCGTTCGTCCACTTTTTTTAAATTTTATTTTAAGGTCTGACTTTTTCTCTAGTAAAAGTTAATTTTTTAGAATTTTTTTTGGTTACGACTCGTGCGATTTTTTTCATGTAACAAATGCCATTTATAAAAACTGAAGTGAGTTTTTAAAATTTCTTTTAGCGAGTGGTCTTGCACATTTTCTTCCACAAGAAATAAATTCTTATATGAGATAAAACGTAGAAAGAAGTAAAAGAAATACATATTTTAAAAGTGCTGGCGATTTTTTAGTCGCTTAAATCTAGCACTTTGTTAAGCCAAACATTTGATGGGCTATAAAAATTCATATTCCAAATTTTTCTAAAAATTCAGATTAAAAATTGTGAAATTTATATTAGATGAAAATTTTTTTCCAAATTTTGTATGAAGCTTCAAAGTCTGATTTATAAACAATATTAACAAAAAACAAAAATTATAAGTGACAAAAAAAATATAAATCGAAAAGCATTATAAATTTAAAGATCAATTTATATTCAGCTATGCTCGCTACTGTATATGACTAAGTGTTCTATTCCCTCATCACTTCCGATAGTTGTTCATTCGTAATTTTTGTAATTTCAACTCAAATTTAGTAAGCCAAGTAAAGAATTTTGGGTGTGTTTTTGCGCTCAACAAACTTCTAATTAATCAATCAAAGTTATTCGAATGTATGCAAATGTCAATGTGAATTTAATTACTTATCTGGTTAAGTACAGAGATATTTGCTTTTTACTGCGTACACTCATAAGTCAAGCTGTGTTGTAGTTGATTTTTCATTTCGATTATTTTAATTAATGCGCAAGTGGGTGTCAACAACTTTTTTATATTTTGTGTGTATGCACGTATGAATCTGTGAATGTTCGTATAGGTAAGTTCATACGTATGTTTAGACAAGTGTAAACGGCTTTGCCTAAAATTGAAAATAAAAAATTAAAATTATTATTTATTCGTTTGGATTACAGCACTAAGCTGACCTTTTTTTGTGTTTTCTAGTGTTTGCCTGGCGCTAATTAAGAATTTTTTGCAGCTGAGTTTATAGTAGACACATGATTTCTAATGACTTCTTGGCATTTTCTGTTTTGGAATTAGATTTTTTTTAGTTATTTATCATTTTGTATGGAGAAAATTAATTACTGTCGAGTAACGGGGAATTCAACTCTTTTTTTTTATTAACGCATGAAGACGCTTTTCAAGTAAAGTCCAATTTATTTTGTTTGGTGAATCAAAGCGCCCAAAATGTAGTCAATATTGAATCGTGAAACGAACTTACCATTGTGGGCGTTATAAGTTTTGGCATATACTTATCAAAAGAACAAACATTATTCTACTTAATAATTTTTTGCTATAAAAAGACTATGCAAAATATTTCTTGATTCGAAACTTTTTTGCAATTACTTATCTTCAGATTGATGTTTATATAAAAAATCAATGTAAGAGCAAAAAGAAACAAATGCCCAAATTTACTGTCTTAAAATTTACCGAAAATTTGACTAAAAAAGTTAGTAATAAAAAATCCAAAAATAATGCCAAAGCTTTTACGTCAAGAGTTTATATATAGTTAGAAGGCTGAAAAAAGCTAATTTTCCAGGATTTTTTCTGAGAAAACTTTTGATTTTATTGATCTGAAAAATTGTGCACATATTGTGTCAACTTTCAACTGTATTTTAAGCTTAGTATTAGTAAAAATATTTGTTTGGATATAAGCTACTGCTGATCTCCGGGAGCTCTTCTGAAAAAAAAAAAACGTTTTCCGGTGACTACTATGTCTCTGTCTATCTAGACCCTCTGAAGTTAAAAAAACCAAACAGATTTCGTTAAAGCAATGTTAAATCTAGTAATTAATCGAAGAAGTAAGCAAAATAATTTTTTTGACAAAATGGCGGTTTCTCAAAAACAAAAAAAAAAATCGATTTTTGACCAAAATTTTAGCCTTAAATGGTTTATAAAAAAATATATAGCGGTGAGAAAAAATCTTTGATTAATTACTAACTATGTAAATAATATATATTTAAGAAGCTTGTGTTAAAGTTTGAGACTAATCGGTTTAGCCATTTGCGAGTAATGTTGGTCACCGACTTTGAAACCACCATTTTGAGAAATACGCGTTTAAAGTTAGATAAGCACTTTCAAGCACTCTGAAATGCCTTTTAAAATTTGCGCTTAACTTCACCGGAACGACATTAAATTTTCTGTGTGCATTCGTAAATATATGTGCATTAAAAAATACGATTTTTCGAAGATTCTAACCATATATAACCCCGTAAATGAAAACTCTCGATAAACTCTCGATAAAGAGGTAAGAGTAATAATGTTCAATTCCGCACAAAGTATATAGGGTAATACGAATATTTTTTCTTGACAGGCTGTATATTAAATATGCTGGAAAAAATTTGAATTAGATTAAATTTTTGTAGATGGTTGACGGGCTTGCCTTATTCAAAAGTTATCTATAAAACCAAGTGATCAAGAAGAAAGTTCGTGCGGTTTTCAAAATTTAAAACTGGCAATACATTTTCTTTCTCTTCAGTTTTTACATTTTATTGAGATCAATAAACAATTGTTCTTACTGACGACTTACTACAAAGGCATATAAAAAAATAAGTTAAATTACAATTTCGCATGGGCACATCGGGCTTGTTCGGGGCACGTAATCAAAGCGGCACCCTGTTGTTTTCTGATGCTCGGCACTATTGAGCATAGATAGGTGTAAATAAAATATTCAAGTTATTTTTTCTTTGCCAATTGCGATATTGGCGGTAATTCACTACTGAAAATTATATAGAAAATAACGAAGCAATATTTCAAACAAAATTTTTATATTAACGATTGAAAAGATTTTGCGCTAATTTTTTGTGACAGTTAGAAAGCTATATCGTGCAACACAACGGTTGCGATTACAACGCGAATAAGCCCTATTTGCCAGTTTGAGTACAGAAATTCAAAGCTTAGTGGCGGAAGTTATTAGCTTACAGTTACGGTACGACAAAAGATTGTGTACTAAAGATGCCGAAGGGGCAAGGAAACTTATCTACCGAATATAAAAAGATTTTCTTAGACGCTATAATTACTTTAAAGAAAGATTGGAAAATAATTTTCACCAACAATTTTCACAGAAAACAACTCCTGCACAGCGCATGCTCTGACAAACGAAAAAGGTAGTAGTCTGGTAATTTAGTTTTAAAATTTCGAATTTCGCTTTTTTACATATTTGGAAAGTGCGATATATTGGTAATATACTGTACAAATTTTAGACCGAAATTCGAAATATTGACGAAATTATAGCACATACATGAGAGCGGCTCGCGCGCGCTAAGCCGCTAAAACTTTAAACGCGTTTTTCTCAAAATAACGTTTTTCCGGATGGCCGTCGTGAAGAGAAATTTTCTATCTAACGGATTGAGCTGAAATTTAGATATGTTTTTCTACACATCAATAGTTCTGGGGGGTAGTAGATTTAATTTATTTCGTCCCTAACTTTCCATTTTTTAGTCCGATTTCCACTTTAAAAAAAGGCAATTTTCTTACGAAGTCCGTCATTTTGTTACAATATTTTTTGTCAAAATCATTTGATCTTAATACCCGCCAGAACGACAAGCACACTGATTAATAAGCAATTTGTTTTTTCTGTTTCAGATGACCACAAGTGACGAAATCACGCCGGCCAGCCACTGTACCTTTTTTTTGCCGCTTGCTGCAGTGTACAAAAATAGTATCAAAACATTAAAAAAAAAAATTTTTTTTGTACACCTTCTGATACCTTTAATAACATACCAGAAAATCAAACCGATTGAATTTTATTTTCCCTTCTAAAAAAATGTCTCAAACATGACCTCAAAAAACGTGTAAGTTACCAGACTACTACCTTAAAACCTTTTCACGCAAATGCAACAACAACAAAGTGATCGCGTTAGAGATTTGGTTCAATTCATGGATCTGTCGGTTCATTTGGCTTTTCGTCGGTGATTTGGCAACATAAGCGTTACTGGCAAGTGAAATTATATGAAGTAAAGTGAAAAAGATTTGATTCACAGATAGATTTCATATTGTATGAGGTTTCTTGCAAAAAACCTAAACAACTCTCTAACTACTACGGCAAACTGATAACATCTGAACTGATTCACTCTTGAATCATTGCTCGAAGCGATAATCTCTGTAGCGATGTAGTCTGTAGCGACAGCATGTTTTCGATCGAACTGATTTTATATCCCACGAAATTTAATTTTTGTATTTATTAAATCTAAGGACTTTACAGACTGTGTAGAGCTGAAAATAATTTAAAACGATTACATAATATTAAAAAAATATGTAAAATAGGAAACTATTAAAAGTAAGAATTCGAGGGATTAAAAAAAAATACCTTTGGCAGGGAAAAATTAAGCGGTACAGCATTACTTCTTCATCATCATCGTTTCCTTTTGTCCCGAATGGAACATAGGGCATCTTTGAAGTCTCAGTTGCAGAACTATTCCTAATTCCATTCTGTTTTTCCAAACCCGACGTGTACGCTGCGATAGCTGGTGGACTTTTCACATTTCTGTGAGAGTACCACTTGGGCAGTTACAAGCCTAAGGAAGATTTGGTGGCCTCCACGGGTAAGATGACTAGATACTCTATAAGATGAAGCCGCTTCTAACCTGAAGAACAGACATCTTTTGCAGCCGTTCGTTCCGTGACATACGCCTTCGTGAAGCCTTTAAAATACATATGGCAAAGTAGAACCCCAAAGCTATGCTTGCTCAGGGCGTTCAATGTGGAAGTGAGAGTAGAATGCGGTGCTTAGAACATTAAATTGTTTAATGATTGGATAAATAGGTGCGCAATCAAAATTATGGGGGATCCCGGTCATACAAAGATTAGTGGAAGCGAAAAGCTGATAGGAGAGCGAAAAATCTAAAAAAGAAAATATAAAAAATTGGCTAAAAAACATTTTGCAGTAAACTTGGTAATTAAGTGGAATAGGTATTAGTATACTTACAAAAACTTGAATTCTTCAGGGAAAATAAATATTTTCCCTCTTACGCGTCATGCCACCAAATAAAAACCTTTGTTCATTATCACTTATTTAGCTGCTCATAGAAACCTTTCTTCGTTTTCTGCTTCTCCAACGTGTGTACTGCCGTTCCCCTCATGGATCCTTGCCTTACTTTGCCAAACATCTCTTAAATTTTTTCAAACACCAAACCATCACCAAAGTCCTCAAGCAGACAACGGCCAGTATTAAAAACAGCATATTTGAATATATGTCTCAGAGTCCCAGTCTCAGAGTGTCTCAGTGCTTCAGCTCATAAATGGAATAATTACACCGTGCAACACTGAAAATACACCTGATAAATTACACACTGTAGGTTGTTTATATGGTCGAATAATGCATAAAAATACTTTTTTGTTATATTTTTTGTACCCTCCAATTTTTATTTATTTATAAAAAACCGTTTTTTCAGACTTTGCGCGGTAATCTACGGATATCTCAGTCATTTTTTCACCGATTTTCAATATTTTTATAAATAAATAAAAATTGGAGGGTACAAAATATATAACAAAAATATTTTTATGCATTATTCGACCATATAAACAACCTATAGTGTGTAATTTGTCAGGTGTATTTCGTTTTTTTTTTGTAGCACAGTGTTATTTATGTTGAAAACTTTTCTCTACAAGTAAATATTTAAGATATGTACAGGGTTGGCCATATTAAACTGACCCATGTGATTATTAAAAAAATATGGAAAAAGAAACATTTTTTGTGTTTCATTGTGAAAAACATATAATTTAGTTCAAGGAGATTCGTTTACATCACTTTTTGAATATGATATCGCGCAAGTGGTCGCCCTTAGCTCGTATAGCGTAATGTGCCCGTTTTTCGGCGTTTTCCATAGTTTTGGCCAGCGTCTCGGCCGATATGGCGGCTATTTCCCGTCGGATATTGGCCTTAAGTGCGCCTAGTGTCTTTGGCTTGTTGACGTAAACCTTAGATTTCAAATTACAGTAAAAAGTTATAGGGTTACTCAATGGGTCAGTTTAATATGGCCAACCCTGTATTATGTATGTTTATATAACTAGTAGTGCACGTATGAGGAATAATTGATAGTTACTGAGCCAATAAACCATGGCTTGTAACCTAAAGAGATCTCTAAGAGCTGCGGAGTTGAGTTTATTGAATTTCCTAGACTTGAAATTCCTGTTGGATTACTTTCTGAGGGACCTTTTTCTTTTTTCTGATTGGTGCGATAACCGCCTAAGCGATACTAGCCGATGATAACAAATGACACCAATCGCTACTTTCTTGTGATACCTAGCGCCAGTTGGACACAACAAGTGAAACCAAGTTTTTCTCTACCTGATCTTTCCAACGCAAAGCAGGACTTTCTACTTCTCTGCTACCGCCAGCTGTCACCACGACATCAAATACTTTCCGAGTCGAAGCGTTTGTATCCATTCAGACGACATGACCTAGCTAGTGGAGCCGCTGGACCTTTGTTCACAGCACCATGTCTATGTCGCTGCAAAGCTCCTACAGTTCATTTTTCTATCGACTTTAATACTCGCCGTCCCCAAAGCGCAAAATCTTTCTCTCAAACACTCCAAGCGACGCTACATCGGATGTTGCCATAGTCCAAGCTTCTGTACCACACAATATGACGGGGCATGATGAGAGACACAACGAGCTTAATTTTTCAATTTGTCACAAACCAGATAAATTGAATGAAATCTAAGTATGGTACTCATTGACAGTTATGTCTTTTGCTGCCCCTATCTGCTTGCCACACACATTTAAAGCAGCCAAAGCATATTTCGTTAGACGCAAATCTAATCGAATTCAATTTCAAAGCTGTGAAGTCGAATTATCAATATCGCTCAATATCTGGTGCAATTTATATTGGCCAATAAGAAGAGAGAGAGAGAGTGTAAGCGCAACGATGATTGGAAGAGGAAGAATAAATGCTATAAAAATGTCAGCAGTTGGAAAAAAAAGAAACGAACAAATAGAAAAATTATATGTATACAATAAAATCCAAAAAATAGAAAAGGAGAAAGAATGAGAAAAACATCGAGACAACAACTTGGGCAACACATTTTCCACTCTATTTATTACCAGAGTAAATTGAGTTTGTGACAATTTTGGTTTGCTTATTGCGACGCTGTTAGCCTGGCCGATAGCGTTTTATTTTATTTTAGTTTATTTTATTTGCTTTTCATTGATTTCTTTATTTTCTTTTGTTAAAGACAGCATAACAACAACAACAACGGAGCGAGGTAAGTCTCGTATTGTGCGCGAAAGAAAAGAAAACTGAATAGGAGCTGCAAATCGAATTTAAGCTACCTCCACACAAAAGTTACAACAACAAAGTCACCAACAACATCTTTGAGGCGCTTAAAAAAGTTGCGGAAAGCATATAACTTTTGAAATGTACAACAAGTATAAATATAAATAAATAAATTGGTAACATGTTGCAAGTAAACTTGAGACAAGTAAAACTTTCAATGTGCGACGGCATTGAATGGCAACAAATTGTATGAGAGTGCTGTCGTCGTAAGTGAGTGCCGATACCGGAAGTGGGTGCACTCGAATACTCACATGCATACATACATACGCTGATACAGAAGTACATACATAGTAGAAAGGAATGTTTCAAAAGGTTTGTTTAGTGAGTGATTTGAAAGCAGTTTCTATGCAGCACTGCTGGCGTGGCAGGATGCAGTTTTGCTTCGTGGGTTGAGGGTGAATGGGTCGTACGAGTGGAAGTGCGCCAATAAAAGTACAATTGCATGCATAGGCTTGTTGTTAGTCTAAATTGGGAAATCCGGCAGAAAAGAGCATACAAAGACATAAAGGCACTAACAACACTACATTTCAACATTTTAGGGGCAATAAGGAGGATTCATTTATTCGCCTTAGAATATTGTCGAGCCCAGCGTTCATAGCTTCTGAGTAATATGCAGCGCTGGCAGGGAAATTCTGAGTTGTTCTTCACTAGACAATCAACTTGTTTATTTTTCCTTTATTTATTTATTCTTGAAAGTATTGTGGGCGCAGCAGATAAGTAAGACCGAAAATTTGGTCGACAAGTGCATTTAGTTACGAATGGAATCTGTTTTTTATTTTTTTTGGACTGGCTCAACAAACAACGTCGCAACAAAGTTCTGCTGAGCAAGCGACAAAATCTACAATAACACATAGACACATACATATGGCACAAGTGTATTTGTATGAAAATGGCACGCAGTGTCGAGGGGTTAAAAGTTAAGAGTTTTGATTTGGTTGCTGAAACACCCTTAAAGGCTTTGGGTTTATTATTATAACTATTACTTGTATTGTTAGAGGGCACTGCGACCTTAAGGTTTGTAGATCTTTTGCGCCGTCTCAAAGCATTTAACGCATTCCCTTAAAATCTATTTCCGAGAGGAACCTTAAGCCCATATTATGGGAGTATTTTCTAGTTGCTGGTCGAGTAGCCATGGCTGCTATTATAGTATCGCACTTAGTTTATGTATGGCGATTAATCTCAGTATACAGAAATCGCAGATAACATCCCTGAGTTTACTTTTAAGACAATTTCCTTTTTAACACTTTGCGCTCGTGGCCTTTTTTGGTTGTGCGAACCAGTAACTCGAGAAGATTTCGACCAAATTAGGTAAAAATTTTACAGGCACTTTGGAAACATTTATAAGCCAACGAGCGTGTACGAATTATAAAATTTCACCAGTTTATTTATTCATATGTCGAAAATAACAATTTTTGTTTAAATACCTAATACATCATCAAAGCTGCCGATTCCATTGTCAGTGGTTGTGTGACCAACTACATTTTCCAACATTCAACGTTCTTGTTCCCAAGGTGTGCGCAGCGTCATATTCGGCTGCGCCACCCTATATGCATGAGGGGTCTTCGCATTTTCCTATTTTGAACAGGCATTTTTGGAAATACCCGTGCCCCGAAAGTATTTAATTTATTTAAAATTTGACTTCACCGGAGTTCCTAATGTACGAAGTGGTTACGTCTTTTGTCAACCTGACCGTCCATATTCCGCGTGTTTCCTTTCTCCAGTGGTCTTACCATAGCCTTATCGTTTCGTCCTTTATTTCGCGCGTTGAAAGTTTGATTACTCATTCTTCCATTCTCTTGTTCTTTAAAGCCTACAATATTTTCCTCTCGCAGGCTTTTCAATTTATCGCTATTGAACCGCTTATCCCTTGAACAGCTGGCCCTGATATTGTGCGATAGGCAAATACAACTCTCAGAGCTGTCGTTCGTTATAGCGATGTTAGGAGCTTACACCGGTGATTTGCCTTTATGGTATTTACCCACAGTTCAGCTGACCCCACGGTCAGCAGCGGGTATCCGTCAGTAGTGGGTACCGCCTCTGCCAGTGTCCAATAATATAATAACAGTAGTATTAGTATTCAAAATTTGAGTTAAAGTTTTAATAGGCAACTTTATTTTATTTAGACCTTGCAAATTCAAATGTGTCCTTCGTTATGCCAGATTAGTTCTAGTTTTTGTGATAAATTTTTAAATTTCCCTTTGAGACGCTGAGCGCTCATCTTACATCAAAAATTTTGAACAAATTTTAAACAAATATGACGCAAATAAGAAATATATTTAGTGTGATTTTAATGTTTTTTTTTTTTGTGAGCAACATATTTGCTCAAAATTTAGCTCTTTTGTAGATAATTCCCTTAGTGTTGGAGTTATTCTGTTGAAACTTTGCGCAGAATTATCTTTTAATATAACTACAGTTGTTTCTGAAAATTATGAATCGGATCTTTAACATTTGATGCAAGATTGTTTCTAAATAATCTTTCAACCCAACATCCATTTACAAATACCGATATCGCACATTTCATGAACAAATTTCCGGTTTAGTCAAAGTTAGCCTTTCCATGATACAAGAATACTTGCTCAATTTTATGTACTATTCTTACAGCATTTTCGACTGTAGGATCTCCAAAATGTTCTGGAATTTACCAAACCTGGTAGATTATCTCAGTATAATTTCCTATAAGCTCTTTCCTTTTCGTGTTTTAGCGTGGCTGCGTAGTACTGCGATGCCTACACCACAGAGATACTTTGGAGGGAGTTGATTCTCCTCTTTTGCTCAAATTTTTAAAATAAAATAAAAAAAAAAAATGGCGCGGACACTTCTGTTAGGTATTTCGTCGAGCTTCTCCTGCTATTTGTGGCGTGAGTCTTCATGTTGTTTTACAAACGGTGGGACCTCCAATTTTATCCGATTCCGAAATGGTCTTTTCATGGCAGAAATACACTCGGAGGTTTGCAATTACCTTTCGAGGTGCGACAGCTATTAAAAAAAAACTGTTTCTATCATTGTGGTGTTTCATGCATTTCACAAACCTGCATATTTCCGAATGGTAGCCACGCACCAACTTCAAGCTTCAAGTTTTTACTCAATTGAAATACGACCCGTACTCAGAATGAAATCTACTTCTGGGAATTATTACATACTACCTAATATCCGTGTATTTCACGGCTCTGGAGTAAGAGATTAATTTTTTATCCTGATAAAAATAATTAATTAACGAAAGTTGAAAGTAATATATGGACATAGGAGCAGGGTCTGCCATCTTTTCCCAGCAATTAGGATGAATAGAAGCTCACAGATTCCCAGACTACGTTAATGTTTGTTAGGCTGAGACTTTGCAAGTAATATGTCTCCAAAGTTGATAAAGGTCCATCATCCTTGCGCTTTCAAGCTTTACTTTTCGTGTAGACAGTCAATCAAGGAATTGAGATCGACAAGAATTAGCTCGATATGCGTTGAAGCATTTTGTATATCCCTGCTATCTCCTCGAAAGGACTATATTGGGTCGTATGATATTGTGATGTCATAGGAAAAGAAGAATGCGCGGAGCAATTGGCTGAGACATGACTTTACGAATCGAGCTTAAGCATACCAACACATTTATTCTTATTTCTAGAAGTTGAGAAGAATGCTAGAACCATGCCACTATCATCAAATTAACTAAAATGGTGTCCAGTTCTCATTGGCCATCGCTCAACTAATAAAAATCACTGTGATTACCGAGGCTTCAGGAAATACTAATATAAAGTTTGCTCAAGGGAATACCCACCAGCTTTCTCACCAAGCACCAGACTATAAGTCATATTATTCGCCCGTATAAAGATTTCTGGTTGATCGAGTTTTGAGTAACTTGACATTTTAGGCACAGATTCGTTGGGCATCACAAACTACCTGTGGCCATCGAGTAAACTCTTGTTAAGCAACAGCCCATCTAACAGTCGTATCAAGCAAATAAATGCCGGAAATATTTATAGGACCATTTGATATGACATCTGGTTTGACATATTTTTATGGAAACCCGTTTTTTGGTGAATAAATTTATAGATAATAACAAATTAAATAAATAATGAGAAGATACAATCTAAAAGATGGCTAAGAATCTTTCAAAAAACAATTGGTTCTAGTGTCGTATTTTGAAATTTTCTCTGGAGTTCCTTGCATGTAAAGCTGGATTTGGATTATCCCAACCAAATTTTGTTTTTTTATTCCTTGATAACATTGGCTTAGGGAAAAAGAAATTCAAATAGTTTAAAACAGTTTTATAGTCGATCTTTAGCTCCTGGGCGATGCTACGACTGCTAACATGGCGTCAACTTCGAGTATGTCTGTGTGTTTATCGGCATTTACGACGGCGAGCCTACCTGTGCGAGTTGCATCTTTAACATCAAAAATGCCTGAACGGAATCGACGAAACCAAATTACACGAAATTAGCTATTACAGTATCGGCACCATAAACACCATTCACAATTTCATTTTTCGCCTTATCAAAAAGAACAACTGTAAAATGTACCGAATTTTCTCTTTCTTGAATTCCATTCTTAACACCCTGTGACTCCCAACTGAAAAGAACAAACAAAAAGCAGCAAAAGATTTTTTTAATATGAAATGTCACCTTGACAACGAGCATAATTTTTAAACTGTTTGATCGATCCTTCACGAGATGTCGTTCACTACAGCCATTTACTAAGAATATAATGGATTTCTTTTTACCATACCAATACACATTTAGATGACAATTTTAAGAAGAACTATCAACTAAAGCCTGCCGAGCTGCAAAACAAATTTTTACCCTTCTCAATAAATTTCTAGTTACGTCACTGTATAATACGATAGGTATGTCAGTTAGAATTTTTGTGTCAATGTATTTGACATGAAAATTTGAATTCTGTTACTTACGCTTTTTGAAGAATTTTGTTTTTGGTTTTTTCGCTTACTTAAAATACAAATACAAAATTTAAAAAAAAAGGAGGAAATATAAAAGCATTTTACTCAACTACTCAAGTAACCAACTGTTGTTGCTGCTGTTAAACAAACAACTCAAACAACTAGGCTGTGGAATGGAAAACAAGAATACAATGCAGTCAGAGATACTGCGAAAAGTGTGATGCATTGAGGTCCGGGGCACACTAAAATTGACAACGCTTATGGCGAAATTGAAAGGCGACTGGACGCAATGCAATTCAGCGAAAGACTTTTCTGGAAAAAAGTTGTAACTTTATCACTTCAAAGTTGACAAAAGTAAAGAGACAAGATATTTAAATATACAAAATTTGTACATACATATAATATTTATACATATATGTATGTACATATGTATGCATCAACATATAAAAAAATTGTAAAAAAGATGCAAGCGGAAGCACAAGTAATTTTTTATTTCTTCTACAAACAATTTTTTTAAACCATATTTTGCTGGAATTGCACTTTTTTCAATGACATATTTTATTTTCCTCTTTCTGCTTTCTCGTTTCGGGCACCCTTTCCCCCCCCCCCCCCCGTTTTGTGCGAAAACTTTCTTGTAAGTGCATTATTTCCGGCTTTTATAAAGTTTTCATTATTTATGCGGTGAACAAGTAAAAATGTGCATTGAAGTTTGAGTAGGAAGTAGAATATTGCCCCAGGGGCTGGAATAGCAAAGATTCGTGCTTGCTCTGCTGCCGCTTGGGGCATTTGTATAGTTGCAACTTACTACGTACTTACTACTTACCAGTTACAAGTTGCAACCTGCTGCAGCAGCCAGTAATGCCGCAAGTGCCAAGTGCATTATGGTGCATTTTGTGGTTTGTGTATGCGGCATCGTCGGAAAAAAGCAAAGCCTTTTATTTATTGAGCAAAGTTTTGTGATTTCTTGTGCCGCCGGCTGGCAAAGTGTTTTCAACATTGACATCCGTGTCATCGTCGGTAGCTACATTTAATGCTTTTTGGCCTCTTGCCTCGGCTTATAAAAATTTGATTTTTTTTCAGTAGTTGAACAAGTTACAAAGCGTAATGCATTTTTGAGCTAGTTACACTTTACAACAACACTCCCTTGCACCCGAATATACATTGTTTACATAAAAAATAAAGTAGTATGTGTGAGTGTGTGATTGAATTATGCATTCGCTTGCTGCTTGTTTTTTGTTTATTGCTCACTTCTTTTGTGAACTTAAATTTAATTTTTTGACTTACAACAACTCTTATTGCTTACATGCTCAGCAAAAGTCGCTAAAAAAATATAATAATAGCCATAAAATAAAATCAAAAAGTCATATAATTAAATTGTGGCGCCAAGTATGGCAACCAAAGTGCAATGAAATTTTATGAAGAAGGAGTTTTTCTGATATAATCACTTTTTCCTTGAGATTCGCGTAAGCCGTGCTCACTTACAATTTTTTATGTTAAATTTCAGTGCTAAATAGAAAATGTTAAATACATACGCGAGAATTCAAAAAAAAAAACAAAAAAATGTTCATACAGTGGTTAAATGAAACATATTTTAAAGTCAATTGTGCAGACCGATACGAAAAGACACACTAAAGAAATATTTATTAGTGCCTAGTGTCGAAGAATGAGGTTAATTCGATGAAAAGGACATGTTGTGACGGATTTTTTTTAATCAATTTAATTTTAATCCAACATCTGATAAATTTTCTGTAAATCTTCATTACAGTGACGCTGAAGTACTCATAACTTGGTCAATTTTGCTCCGTTCCACAATATTCTAAAATTCTAGTATTCATTTAAGAAATTAAGGAGCTCAAATAAAAAAAATGCAAGTGTGCAATTAAATATTTGCGATGCATTGCAAAAATCATTTAAGTAAAATCATCTTAGGTAGGTGGGTAAAATGGTTGAAGTACCACTCTGACCCTCTCCGTTATGAAACCTCCAACAGGCAGAGATTTACAACCAGCCAATTTTGTTGAAGTAATGGAGAAGATTGATGGGATTTAGGTTGGTACACTGCCCCAGGCTACCGAAGAAGGGAGCACCCAGTGACCTTAGTCTTGTAGCTGTCAAACCGGACATTTACAGAGAAAGTGCTCAAGAGTCTCCTTCTCTGAAAGGTCCCCACAGCTTCTGCAATGGGGGTCAATTGGTAAATCTAGCTTTTCTGTGTGTGTGTGCTGATCATTCCATGACCGATAAACATACTTACGAGTTTGGTAATAGAATGTTGTGGAGTCTCCAGGTCTTTCTGAGTCCTCCGTCTATTGTATTGATGCCAAAGAGTTTTCGAAATAGTACACGAAATTTATCTGATGCGTAGTACTGTGAATTAATAAATTGAAATAGTTTGTGCTTTAAGACTTTTTCAAAAATTTTGCTTAGGGAACTTAAGAGGCTAATAGGTCTATAACTCTGAGCAATATTGTTAGGTTTACCTGGCTTCCAGATAGGTACAATTTTTGCTGTTTTCCAGGCTTTAGGAAAATTTTGCAATTTAATACAAGAGTTTATAATGTAGGTGAAATACAACACTGCTTCACAAGGCAGATGTCTTATCATAATATTTTTGATATCATCGTGCCCGGCTGATTTCCCGTAATGGTGTCTCGTATATAAGATCTCGAACATATTCATCTGTTACGTATTCGAACTCAGGGGTGTCTAAAAACTGTTCATCAACTTATTCAATCCATTTTAAGTTCATATGTTCTGGAACCTAGACCGGTGAAATGTTACTTGCACATCTAAGAGATTTGATCGGCTCGTTATAAGAGTTGACTAGTTTGGATATGCATCATGGCGTCATTAGAGACTTCATCGCGGCTTGACTATTGGAAAAAGTATTAATATCTCTCGGAGTAAACTAGGCATCTATACGTTAAACTTAGAAAAATCCATACGTTGGCATTCCAGAGTACGACCTATTGCTTGAGTCCTCGTTTTTTGTCGATTTTAGATTTGCAGGAGTAGGAAGCTATATTAACTTTCTTTACTCGATTTTCAATATGTAGTTTTCAATGGAGTTTGGACTCAAGTACCAATTTAAGATACCTAATTTCCGATGAATGCGGGAGAACGTGGTAATTTGGGAAGTCTAAAGTGAGGAGGTTTATGTTTTCTTGAAAATAGCATCAGCTCCCTTTTGTCGGAGTTGACGCTGAATTGAATTTTTCGTTATTATTTTCACTATTTATAAATAAGTAAGCAATTTGTAATATATGTTTATAATAAAAGATCAGAGTAGTTTCTAATTAAATCCAGGTCAGTATTTGAATTCAATTCAATCGAATCATTTTGATATGGATATGCAGTAAAGGACTAAGACCAATAAGAAAGATTTGGATGGGAGTTAGTAAAGAAAGGTCTAATTTCGAATCGAAATATATGTGAACAGCTTTAGTAATACCAAGGCAAATCGATTAAAGGTGACGTTGGTAAATCAGCTGATTTGTTTTTGTTTCTTTGTATGATATTTTTTTAACACACTAGTACTTTTATTATAATTTTTATTTATTTAAATTTTTTATTTATTTTAAAATATCTAAAAGCACAACAATTCATTCTCTCGCCACTTTAAATTGGTATAAATTCAAAGTCAACAGCTGTATTGTCTAACTGAAAGCACACAAATGAAACCTAAAGTTTACCCTATATATATATAAAATATTAAATATCAACATTTTGCAACTTGGATATTTCCGACAGATGATTACGCAGCAACACTTTAAGCAGTTTGACTATTTTTCTGTGTAGTTTTTTTTTTTTTTGTTTTTGGTTTTTGAATATTTATTATTTTAGTTTTAGTATTTTTCTAGTTTTATTATTATTTTTCAGGTATTTTTCCAATGTTTAACAAAAAACAATATTCATCCAAGTTTGAAACTCTCCGAAAATGTTAAGAAATTTGCTTAAAATTTTCATCACAATTCCATGGTTCTTAGAAAAATTGGCCTGCAATTTTATAGCTTATAAAATTTTAATATAAAAAAGTGCAAACTTTCATTACAATAAAATAGAAAATGAGCTACACTGGCAAATGTTGATGTGTTTTGTTATTTTGACAGGTGGAGGCGCTAAAGGGTTAAGGTTTCAATAAATAAGCCTAGGAAAATTAACAAAAAACATGGTAAAATTGTTGTTGTTAATAATTTTCTACATTTACTTAAATGCCTAATGGATTGGTACCGTGACTACCATTTGGAAGTGCGCAAGCTCGAATCTCCGTAAATGAAGCACCAAATGATTTAAACAATTTTTTTCTTATAAGAGTCGCCCTCGGCAGGCAATGGCAAGCCTCCGAGTGTCAGAAAAATATGAAAAAGCTCCTCATAAAAAATATGTGCCGTTCGGTGTCAGCTTAAAACTGTAGGTCCTTCCATTTGCGGAAGAAAGTTAAGACGCACACCACAAATAGAAGAAGAACCCCTAAAAGGTTGTAAGTGCCAATTATATATATACTAATATATATATGTATATAATTTAATGCTTCTGTTCTACTTGCGCTAATTAGCTCAATTTATTCTTCAATTTACAGAACAAAAGGTTAGACATCTCCATAACAAAAGAGTGGTTTTAAACTGAAACCCTATAAGAAAAGTATACGATTCTTGAGAAAATATTCTAATGATAAAATGAAAATTATCTAAAGGTGAATTTTGTAGCACGACAAGCAAAAAAATAAGAAAATTTCCATTAATTGTAATAAGCTCACCGTCAAAAAAGCGCAAAGGTTGTGATATTATAATTACAAAAGGAAAGTGAACTTCATCAGCAACGAAATAACGAGAGATTAAAAATAATCGGCACCATCATAATAAGGTTTTCTGCTTTTTTAATGAATCAACCCTCTCCTCTTCCATCTACTCCTATTCTTTGATACCTATCAGTTCAGGCTTAATTTCGCCTTCGCAAATGACAACGAAAAGAAAACAGTGTACGGATATTTACGTGGCCTGATCTAGATGGCTACAAAAAACCTTTTTCATATTCCCTTTTCGTGTATCATAATTCTAAATAACACCAACGCGAACAACAACAATGATAAATATCAGAAAAACACTAAATGCCAGTAACAACAGCCGCAGCAGACATTTTTTAATTTTTTCTGCTTCTAGCATCAGTTCATAGCATAAGCAGGCGGAAGGGAATGCGCTTCTATAATTGCATTAAAAAACGAAGGTAGTGAAAACAGGAAGCGGTAGCGACAAAAGAGCGAAAGCAGAGAAGAAAGGAAAGATGTCAAAAGCAGATCCATATACTTGGGAATGGATGTGTAAATGCACACAAACTGAAGTACTTACGTATATGTATACCAGACAGATTATTACCATATTGTGCATTAATGTGCTTAAATGTACACACATTTACTTAGATACATTTATATATGTAAGTAAGTACATCTGGGTTCACAATAATAGCAGCGCGAAATATTTGACTATTTATTTATAATGCATTTCGTTTTTTAGTTTTTCATGCAAAAATAGTTCATTCTACTTGAAAAGTCATATAATGCAAAGTTTTAAGCTAAATACCAAATTAAAAAAAAAAAATAGTTTTCATCTCAGTTTCAAACTTTGTAGTCAGAATTTCCAGAAAAATTGTCAAAATTCGTATTAATTTTTTATATGTTATTTTTTCAACACAACGAATGCTTGCAATTTTTTTATACAGATATGATACACAATACCGTCAAATGGGTAAAAAATAGATTTTTTAGTCAGTTATATTATAATTGGACCTTATACCAAAATTCAATGGGCTATGAAACTGCGTAGGAGGAGCTGGGCAAACATTTAATAAAAAAGTAATAAGCGCCAATCGCATACAAATATATATAAAGGGTTTTCCAATAACAGGTGTTGTTTTTAATAGTCCGCTATTTCGGTAGATGTCACTTTTGAAGCTGCCATTTTTTGATATTTGACAAGTAGAAACTACGCCATTAATAAAAATGGAACGATACTTGCTTAAACAATGCATTGAAATTATTAAAATTCACTATAAATTTGGTAAAAATTCGGCCGAGATGGTTCGTAAAACTCGAATATTTTTGGCTCATCATGAAGCACCTTGTCAGACGGAAATACAGAAATTGGTGAAAAAAATAACAGCCGAAAATATTGCTGTTGCAGCCGAAAGTGTTGAAGAAAACCCAGGTTTGTCCATTCTTCGTCGTTCTTTGGAATTAGGCATTCCACAAACGTCATTACACCGTATTTTACATAAAAATTTGAGTCTTAAGGCTTACAAAGTCCAATTAACACAAGAACTCAAGCTGGCCGAAAAGGGTCGTTGAAATGCATGAAATGATCCGTAATCCCATCGAAAAATCATTTTGAGTGATAAGGCCCATTTCCACCGCGGTGGCTCCGTCAACAAGCAAAACTGTCGGATGTGGGGCTCGGAAAATCCAAGAGTTATTGTCAGTTATTTTTACACCACAAATCTATTCCTTTTGATATCAAAAAACAAGAAAAATATCTATAATTATATACATAGTGAACTAGATGCTGAAATAGCGCATTTTTGCAAAAAAAAGCAAACAGAAATTATGTAGTTAATTCAAATGGGTTAAATGTGTTTATTGATTCCTCACCTAATAAATATTTTGGGGAGCATTCATTATTATTTAAACTCCTACTCACCTGCGAGGTAAACTCTCTATTAACTTTTGACATCTCTTCAAAGGAAAAAGATCCATACTTCCTGTACTCCTCGCCATAGTTCTAAGCCAATTTTAATTTTTCTTGTCCAATCGTTCAATGATTCTCAAATTTCGTTCAGATTTTTAACGGGGTTAAGGTCAGAGTTTTGTGTTGACCAAACCAGAATTGCAATTTTTGCTTTAGAAAGTCAATTCTTTACCACTTTTCTGTAGGCTTGGGGGCATTATAATGCCTGAATAACCAGTTTAGTGGTAAGAACTCGAAGAAATATGGCTTCATCGTATTTTTGATAAAGTTAAGATAAACAAACTAGCCATTTATTCTCACTATTGGGCCAACTCCATTCCAAGAAAATTGTCCCCAAAACTTATCCGCAACGTGCTTTATGGCCTTTGTTGTAACACGAGGATTGAACTCTTAGTTTTTTTCGCGATGCACAAAAGTCTTCACATCAGAGCCAATCATATTAAATTCAGTTTCGTCTGTAAAAATTATTATTTTCTAGAATTTACATCTTTGCTTCTATGGGAATTTCCGAAAGACAAAAATTAATATTATTTTTCGCAGTAGCAGTCCATACAAATTATTTTGATTTGGGCGCCTTTGCAGAAGTCTGCTTGATATATTTAGCATTTATTTCAAGCATTATCGTTTGAGAGGACTTAAAAGGGTCAGTCTTACTTTTCTTCACAATGACTTTGTCCTGCGTTGGTCTCTTTCGAACTTTTTTTCTTTTAAGCATAGTTTTTTCTGTACTGGTCCCAAACAATGTTTTTATTTTCAAGTGAACAGTGAAAGAATATATTTTAAACGATATATTCAATTTTAACAAGCAAAAATTTGCCGAAAAAAAAGTTTTAATTACCTTGACTAATACCGCCGTAGCCGAATGGGTTGGTGCGTGACTACCATTCGGAATTCACCGAGAGAACGTAAGTTCGAATCTCGGTGAAACGCCAAAATTAAGAAAAACATTTTTCTAATAGCGGTCGCCCCTCGGCAGGCAATGGCCAACCTCCGAGTGTATTTCTGGCATGAAAAAGCTCCTCATAAAAAAAATATCTGCGTTCGGAGTCGGCTTGAAACTGTAGGTCCCTTCATTTGCGGAACAACATCAAGACGCACACCACAAATAGGAGGACGAGCTCGGCCAATTATGTATATTATATATATGATTGATATAAAACTGCGCTTCTCGAACACAATAATATGCATTTGGGGTAAAATATGGCAAAAAGAAACATTAGAAAAGTTAATGGGCCTTATTGTCTTATTTTAGGGACATATAAATATGAACGAATATTAGTTAATCTTCCAAGAAATATAAAATACATTATAAGTGCGCTATTCTGCGAAATTCTGATAAAAAAAAATATTTGAAATTTGGATGACTATTTGTTAAATTTTTTTAAATTTTGTATAATACTTGAAGTTTGACTCTTTTATTTATAAGGTTTTGTTTGTAGTGTAACATATTTTTATAACAGAAAAAAAAAAAATTGGGAACAATTTGTAATATACCGCGTTGCTATTATTGTGAACACAGTTGTGCATTGCTAAGTTTGCGCATTGGTAACTGATGGCTGGCGAAAAATTCAAACGAAAATGAAACTCATTTACGTCATTAAACGGAAACAGGAAAATTAAGCCATGATTTATAATTTTTTCCGTTTTCAACTGATAATTTCCATCTTTCATACCACACCCACACACAGACTACCAAAGTCACCAACTCCTCAACATTTTTCAGCTTACATTCTTTCCCACTCAATCTGTATAGTTTGTTGGCCTCGCTGTTACAAACTCTCTCTCTCTCCTACTCTCTCTGCGGCTTTGCTTTTTCGCCCACTCATCTTAGTAGCGCACCAGGCTGCTAAATACCAGCACTGCGGCACGTAATGTTGCCCATTTAAAGTTGTCTTGAACCCCGTCTAGGGGTTCACTGTCGTGTTGCTAGTTGCCATTAATGTGGCGAAGGGACAATATACTAACTATATTTACAATAAGCAGTACAGGATAAGCGACACATACATACACATACATGCCATACTTGCATATGTATGTGTGAGTACGCCGTGTTGAGCGCGTTGAGGAATACCAGGAGTGTCCTCTGGGTTCTGGCTAGCAGACGGTTGTGCTTTTCTTTAAAAATGGCATGGCTTGGCATGGCACAACCATTGCAGCAGACAGGTGTGGCTGCCTCCGGCGACTGCTTTTCAATGGCAAATGCGGCATTCAAATGACGTTAAATGCAATTAAAATTGTGCGCCTTTATAAGCAATGCAGCTGCGGTGCTGGCAAATATAACTGCAACACATTGGGTGTTGGCATTTGAATGGGACACGAAGGCTGAGATTTAAAATACGACAAAAAAGACATTGGAAAACTAAATGGTCGGAGACGTGAGTGAAAGCGCAGAATGAAGGAATAAAATTGTAACAAAAGACTGTAGTCTTGTTTGGTCTCACCGCTATTTGAATGCCCTACAGGAGCCTAGTAAAGGCTTCAAGGATTTTAAAGCATAAAGTCAACTTAGGTGTAATAATCAGAAATGAAATCTTGGGAATGAGCATTACTTATAATATTTAGCAATGGAATAGAATGAATGAAATAGCATAGAAAACAAGTGGACGTACTTGAGTGTTGATGTGGTTGAGATGCATTTGTGTGCAACCACATCAATAAATAGTTCTTCGAGAAAATAGGAAATAACCGGCACGTTTATTTATTGTGGTAGTGGATCAACTTAATAACTTTGAATAAAGTTATGTCAAGTTTTCTAAGTGCCTTGGACGCTGGCGTCTATTCCTCTAATTGTAGGCACGAGCATAATAACAATCAATTAATAATTTTATAATTAATTTTAATAATTTAAAGATTCATTCAAACTTGAAAATTGTTATGGGGCAAATTCTGGAGGCAGTTATTAATTTCATCCATACACATCCATGTATAGATACCATATTTCAAATATCAGATGATCTATTTAGCTTTGGGCTCCCTGAGCCACCGTAGTGTTTTCCAGACCAAACTTATAAGCAGTAAGCAGGGCCGTGAAACTGGTATGTATACCTGGAGATTATATCAAAATTTTCACCGGCGGCCAGGTGGCCAAAGTCCCTCACAAAGTAAACAACCTCTATGATTGCCATGAAATTTCGCGTATTTCTTAACGAGGTAGTCATCGTGGGAAATTGTAGAGCAGATGAACCAACGGCACTTGGCACAAAACTTCCTAATGAGTTCATATACAATGATATAAGTATATTCTTACAGACATGTCAGCTACTTATTCTCGAGGAATATATATGAATAGCGAACAGATGATGGCGTGGCGAGTCTACTTGGAAAATAGTATGGCAATTGTTTCCCACTCTTAACGCTGAACGCATAGAATCCCTGCTGAGCCAAACTAAATAGAGGCACTGTTTAATACGCAGGGGATAGGCGTGCAGACACGTGATTTCTGTAGAAGCTGTTTAGATGAGGAAGAGGATCACACGACTTACTGTGCTACTGCCCTCCTCTATCCATACAAAATTCGATATTCTAGGTAGACGACTTTTTAATTAATATAGTTGGAAGATCTCAGTACTATGTAAATCAGGGATCTTCTAAAGCTTTTGATGAGTTCAGATTGGTTTTAAGAGAGGTCGGTATAAACTTCCCAATTGACATCAGATTGGGCTAAAATCCTGAATGAGTCACATAGCGTACAACTGCTACAACCTATTCTAACCCAACCTAAAATACATAGTAATTTATCTAAAGCATTGAATCCACTTTTTTTTAAATATCTCGAATGCCTGTGGCTTGGTGTGTAGGGTAATTTAATAAACAATGTAAAGAGAAAAGCAAACTCCTGCGTAATAACAGCCGCAACTTCACTCAAGTAAACCGTATATGAAAAAGTGAATGTAAGATACAAAAAACAAAGTGCGAGATAACCCCGACAGGTGCCAGATGAAGGCGGTGAGATGTGTAAGTGGTGAGTCAGCGAAAGGAATTATGAGTGGAAAGTGAGTGGCACGACAAATGGCCATTCCTTTGGCGTTAATGCGCGCCCCTGGTAGCGATTGTTGCAGTTGCATCGGATTGTTGTTGTTATTGCACAGACGTGGCTGCCATTTGTTTATGACAACAATTCAACGGCAATTATAATGTGAATAAGCGCACCGGATGCGCCAACTCTACGCCAGTCAACAGCTCAGTTTCCCCTCATTTGTCAGTTGAAAGAGTCAAGCCTTGAGGGTGTGATGCAAATAAGAAAAAAATAAAAAATAAAATAAAATAAAATGAAATGAAATAAGTAAGAAAATAAATACAAAGGGAGTAAAGTTTAACGTTTTGTTTTAGATTATTTTTGTGATTTTCAACGGTTTTTATTGCATTTCCAAGAAAACTCAGTTTCTTATCAGTTTGTTCATTTTCGAAAAATATAAATAACTAAAGTATTTAATTAAAGTCATGTTTTATTCAATAAACTTTTATAGCACCTGTTCTTTTAGGCGCAATTCTTTCATTTTTATTTGTTTGAGATTTTGAGGAAAAAAGTAATTTTTATTTTCAAACGTGCTTGCGTATGCGTAAAATTTTTTTTCACAAAAGGTAAAAGTGACTTTTCGCAAAAGTATCATTAAAAATAGACTTGTTGCAAAATATATAATATACCGAGATTGACTACCTGGTGGTAGTCATCCACAAAAGCAAATAAAGCTATGCAGCTGCAAATTGATATTCACCTATACATTTCTTCTCTTAATTATTCGACGCAATATCGAATTTCACTTTTCTACAATACAATTCCAATTAAATATTTCTTCAACGGCATTTCGAACATCTCAAACTCACACATGTTCATGCATACACTTGTGCTCACATAATTGAGTCACTTTATATTTTTATACAAATATCGTGCATTTTGTAACAAAAACCATGTAAATCAAAATTCCAAACTTTGCTTAAAACTCACAAAAATTTGACTTAACAAATTTTTTTTTTTTTTTTTTTTTTTTTTTTTTTTTTTTTTAATTTCCATTATAAATTACGATCTGTTAATATTAACAATAAGTAATTGGTGTTAGGGTTTGGAATTAAAATGTCCCTTCCCTTTGAAAGAGAACATTATTGTCTTTGGTGATATTTAGTTACAATTTTACTAATACATAGTTTTCTATAATTTTATATTATTATATTTTATTTTATATTACAGTAGGAGCAAGATCTGTGGGTGTTTTGCGCTTTAGTCTTCTTGGCTTAAGTGCCATTTCCGGTATCAGGCTCATCTCATGGTTTTTGTGTTCTAATAGTCGCAAGATGTGTTTACTGCTGCTTCTTTTTACTGCTTCAGTGACAGTGTCTATGCCGAGGTCGTGGTGAATATCGTCATTTTTTATGTACCAATTTGGGTTTGTGATTGTCCTTAGCATCTTAGATTGACTTCTCTGAATGATTTGTAGGTTTGATTTCGAAGAAAGAAAATATTTTATATGGCAGAGAAGGTTCAATACCCTGTGCAAAAAAATTACCTAGAAAGTTCGCGATATTTTAGTGACTCCAAACTTTCACCTCATCAAGCCCTATCATAATCGGAATTGATTATAAATCTGCATATATGGAAGCTTTCTAAAGATTCTGATAAAAAACTTCGAAAAATTGTATAAGATTTTTACAAATTTGATACTGGCGTGTGAACTGACAAATGATGTGCATTATTATTTAAATTGTACAAAGTTTGGAACTTTGAAATTGAATTAAAAAAATTAGCGAAAAAATTTAGCATAAAAATACAGCGAATATTGTAAAAATTTAAGTGACTTAATTATGTGAGCACAAGTGTGCATGCACAAATATTGTCGATTGTAAATAAAAATTTTGATCAGTTGTGCAAAATAGCAGGAAATTCAATTCACTATTATCTGCTGCATAGTTTTGGGTGCAATGCAGGAAGTTTAAGAATTTATGAAAGCTTTTGCTGCAAATTTATTTTATATTTTCAATAGAGTATCCATTTCAATGGGAAATCGTTTTCAATACGAAATGCAATGATTATTAAAGTACTATGGGAGCTTATGTGCTATTTTAGTGGACTGCAATATATGCATCGTATAGTTTTAGGCGCACCACATTGCAGTAGCTTGCAACATTTACTAACACACAATGTGCGTAACTGTATGCGTTGGTATTTTGCCAAATTCAATTCGCATTCTCCTTCCCAGGCATAGGCGCATGCAGTGAGGAAATTTAGATAATGAGACAATTTTAGACCAGTTCGCAACTAGTAAACTTGACCAATGTGAATTTGTATAATTAAAATACTAAAATGCGTTAATGAAATTCCATCATATAGCGTGGCTCCAATATGAAGAATTTTATAAAATCAGTGCAGCTCATAAAAAAAAATGTATTCATTAATTAAAAAAAATATATCATAGGTATATAGGTAATTATATAAAAGCAAGGTAGATAATAAACTACGCCTAGAATTGCACAAAATTCAGGATTTTCGGTTTTATACCATGGAAAAGTCTGATATACGTGATTGTTTTAAGGAAGAGATCAGCATTTTGATTCAAGCTACTCAGTAAAAGTGTTTTGGCACGTTCCTTATTATTTCCTTTAGACCATATAACACACTCCACAAAGCAGTTGGTGCAATCAGTATGCTTTATTTGATCCATTTTACACTCTTCATCTCTTTTTCACAACTTTTTAAATTACCCAAATACTCGATTTCGCCAAATTAAAAGATATTTCTTTAAAGGTGGTTTATTTTACGAAGTTGTTATTTATATATAATTTATCATCAAAATTAAGTCGATTGCGAGATGAAGGCCGTTTTAAATGAATTTTGCAATAACATCACTACACAACTTCCAACTTTCAACAGACATTTCGATCTGTGAAGACGTGCAGAAAATAAATGGAATATTACGAAAAAAAACTATCTTGAAAATATAAATTTGAACTACATGTTCTAATGGTTTTTTTGTTGAACCATAGCTAGAATGCCAAACATTTCTAAAATCGAGTTCTTCCAATTTCCAGCTTTCATTACATTTGTAGAGCCAACAATGCAATAAAAAAAGTGTTTGTTATTCCGCCCATTCGTTATTGAACTTTATGCTCAACTTAATTTTACACTCTCTTTTTCTCAGAGTGTGATCAACTAATGTGTCGGCTGGGAGACTTATCAAACCTGGTGGTAGTCATCCACATAATCGTCTCCTTACACTTTTATGTCTGCTTACTAACACGAGAAGCTCAGTAATCAATAGATTTGACCACAGCAAGTGAACTACATATTAATCTCAAAAGCCTGCTGAGAATTGTAGAGAGGGGACTCCAATGAAAGGATAGCGAACGGTGCAGGTATTTATTCTTTATTAAAAATTTTAGTTCAGTAGCTCTCCCCCAAGCTTTGTGTTTCAATCAATAACATATTTCAGAAGTCAGTTGATAATATCAGACACATCGCTTGACTGATGGAAGAACGTCGTAATATAAAAAAAAAATATTAAAATGTGCAGGTATATGTGCAATATCTACTTGTACAGTATCTCATTAAATGAAAATTCATATTTACTTTCACTCAGGGGGGTATAACAGGTTGTAAACTTTGAAGCAAAACTTTCTCGATTTTTTTTTTTATTTTTTGTGTTCCATTTTTACAATATAAGAAAACCTTGTTCTGAAATCTTGTTCTGTATAAGCAAATTTCACAAAAATAAAAATTTAATTGGACTCCATTTAACAAAAAATCTCTTAGATACTTATCACTTATCTTTTCTGTCTCACTAAAAATCACTACATACTGAAATATTGTATTGTTGTGTGGTGAAGTAAATGTAAGTAAATGCGGGTTTTCAAATAAAGATTGATAACTGTTGTTGATGCAAGAGCATAAACATTTCCCATACATATTTGGAGATTGCTGCTGAAGTCACAGTCCTTCACCCGATATAAGTCCGGGTCGTTCCGGTAAGGTAGAACCGACTGTCGTTGGGATTGGACCGCAATTGGACATTGTTGACTGGCTCTGGCGGCCATATTGTTTTGACGACACCTGTGTTGTTCTTGAACGATTGAGCACTATGTGCAAATGATAAAACTGGATAATGAATGATTTGATTATTTGATTATCTCTCGCAGAGGTTACGTGAATTAGCTTGACGGTTCTAGACTCTTTCTTGTAGATAATCCGAAGTCAGAGGCTTATGTCAATAGGTCAAAATTAATTCATACCCTCAAAGTCAATATAACCGAGGCTATTACTCAAATTTAATCCCATTAAGATATGTAAAAGAGTTACTGGAAATTTTTTCTCTCTGATCTGAGCCACCATGCGAATCTGCGGCTGATATTGAACGATTGTTTTATTGCATTTATGTTTAAACTTCCCCAGTTATTTGTATTGGAAGGAGAAAGAGATCAAACTGCTCAGCTAGTAATCTCAGTAGAAGCATTTGCGGAAGGTTAATAGGGGTCTATCGTCCTCTCTGCATTACATATCGTCTGTCGTGTGACAGTCTATTTTCGTTTCGTTTTCATTGCGATTTGCTTGTGGTTGTATTTTACAATTTATGGTTACCTTATAGAAGGTTCGTGAAGTTGCAGTGGAAGAAGAACTCAAAAAATAAAAAGAAAAACGGTTTCGTCGCGCTTTGTTCTTTAAACATTTTGCAGTTTCTTTATAGAAAGATAATTTTGCAAATGTCGTCCAAGATTAGTACTTGCGGTTTTTGGTTCACAATTTCTCTCCAAGCAAAAATTTGTATGTGAAAGCAACAACAGTGTAGCGGTGGTCAATCAACTTCGTTTATAGCTAAGAAGCCGGATTCTTAGAAATTATAGGTATATATATAAAATATTTTTTATTATATTTTGCATAATTGAAAACCAGTGGAATTACATGACTTTCCTTGGGCAGGATGAAACTATTGTATGTTGGATACTTTCAGACGGGCAATGCTATTACAAAACCAAAATATTGCAGTGCTGCTAAATCATATACAATATTGGATCCAAGGAAAATTCTTTGTTTTATTTACTACTCGTTATGTATAGGTTAATTGAAAGCAGCTGCTAAAGCAAAAACGGAATCAAATCACTCAGCAAATTTCGGGGGACGGAAAGGTGCCATCGGGTGATATTCTTTGTAACATTTCACCTTGTTAAGCAGAACTAACGAACGAAATTTGTATTGGTTACGTTTGATCTTATAACATAAACTGTAGTGTGTTTTAATTTTGACAGTAAAGTTTTGTCCATGAAGTTCGCTCAGCGATTTGATTCTGTTTATACTACAACTTTTTTTGTTTTATTAAAATTAAAGGTTTTATTAAAATCATAATAATTTAATTTGGGGTAATTAGCTTGAATTGGCTTGACATGGAATGGATATTCAAAGCGCAGTTGAAACTAATCACCTCAGGTGGTTCCCGGCAATCCAACAGACCAGCAGTGATATCATAAACAAACAACAGTAATTGTGTGGATATTCTCAATTCAAGTGGCAATATTCTTAAAAGCATACAACAGGCATTATAGGATGGCAAAGGTGCAGAGAAGTTGAGTGGTTTGAGTGCAAATCAATCAAACTCCGCTGGACTCTTTCAGGTTCATAGGAACAAGTTGAATAGATGGGATTCCAGAGTAAAGAATGAGTCTACGACATGCGAATGTTAAGCCCGTGAATCAAAACCATTGCGTTCAGTTTGTGTTCGGACTACTATCATACACAAGCGATTGACGACTCATCAGTCCAGCACCGATCTCTGGTACTGGCAGGCAATTATATGTATAATACAAAAAATCTCTAAGTAGTACTTCTTTTGCATGCATTGGCTCTGAGCTGGTTAGAAATTTTGTCAATACTTGGCACAGTGAATGCACATTTTCAATTTACGTACATTGCAATTATGTAGTCTACTTTTAGGTGCACTTCAATGCGACTATAAAATTCAGCAAAACGCGGGCGCATGCGTGTGCATACGTTGTAAATATATAAGTGGATGTGTCGAATAGCTGTAACTGCATTGCAGCTGTAAATAGTTTCGGATTCAATTTACTAACTTCCTAGCAAATATTAAATTGGAATACATACAAACATTCAAACTACATATATGTACGTGTGCATGTGTGTGCACTATTGGAGCTTTTAAGAAGAACGATTTCAATGCGATTGACTCTCCGTCAGTCTGGCTATGGCACTCTCGGTTGCACACTCGCTTAACTATACGTTCTGCTGTCATTTTCACAAGTGCACTGTGTGCATGCTCACACACATACATCCATACATATATGGACTTCTATTGCTGGGTGCCAGAGCGTTATTTTGGCTCTGCTGTCTATTGTTTGGCAATTTTCGAGTCTCGAACTCAAAATGATTATTAGTGCCATTTTAAGCAAATCCCAGGCATATTACATACAAACCCATACATTTGTAAATGCATTGGTATATACGCGAACACACACACATCCTCTCAAACATGCACTCACCTCTTCAAAATGTAATTGGCACACTGGCAGAGAGAATGAATTTGATGAAGTGTGGGTTGTGGCCAGGCGAGTTAAAATTTGGATCTTTGCTGAAAATTGCCATTGCAATTCGAAGTAATGTTTCTGAAAGTGGGCGACGGAGTGTTGGTCGTAGCCAAGGGGAATGGAGTGACAGTGAAATGCAACTGTCAGCTCATGCCGTGCTAATGTCAGAGTCGCACTGTCTGCAATTGCCTGTACCCCAATGTAAGCCTATTTCCCTTTTCTTTGTTTCGAATCACCCCTTCTGCCACTCTCATCACTTTCGAACTGTTCATGTGACTATTGGGCTGTCGCTGTCTGTTGCTCTATCAATTGGCCAATTTCAATTTTACATGCAGCTCACTCATCTTCATTGCATTTTATTTTGGCTTAAACTGAGCTAATAGAAGCAGCATTGGACGATGTTAGATCAAGCGTTTAAAGCCGGAGGGTGTATAAAAATATGTTTTTATATATATGTATGTATGTGCATGTACATGACATATTTCCAAGTGCAGTTCATGGCAAGTATTCAAACATTTGATTACAGTGCAGAGCAGCTGTTGCCGCGTTTGTGGCACATGTGTTGTTGCAGAAATAATGCCTTTATAAGTAGATATAGACACTAAAAAAACTCTTACACATAACCAGCCTGGCCCCCAAATTTCAGAGACGGCGAAATTCGGAACATGAAAAATCAGCATTTACACAAATGCGTTGGCAATTTATGGACTGCTTTAAGATAGGATGAGTCCATTCGTATATTCGCAGATGGTTCAAAGCTTAAGGGTAAGGTGGGCGGAGGTATACTCCGAACATAGAGGGGGACTCCCTACTATTGCAGTGTTTTTCAGGCTAAGCTTATGCCAATAATAGAAGCCCTGAAACCGGTACAATGTGATGCGAACCTGGATATGATATCTACATTTTCCCTGATAGCCAAGCGGCGATAAAAGTCTTGGTAAAGCAGTCGACAACTATGCCATGTAATGTCGTACATCTTGACGCGATGTCTGAGTTACTACACTCAAAAGCAACATGAACTCGTGGTCATAGCGATATCGAGCAGAGCTGCAGAGTAGATAAACTAGGCTCGGCATTAAATTAAATCATACAAGTTTTTAGCTATACGAGGTGTGTTCAAAAAGTATCGCGAATTTTGTGTTTCTTCAAAAATTATTTGATTATTAATTAATATCTATTTTGTCCCCTTCAAAGTAGTCCCCATGAGATATTATGCACTTGTGCCAACGTTTTCTCAAATCTTCGAAGCACTTCAAAAAATCATTTTTTTATTTTATTCAGCTCCTCCTTCGATGCCGTCTTTATCTCGTCAATCGTAACGTAGCGTCGTCCTTTCATCGACTTCTTCAGTTTCGGGAACAAGAAAAAGTCACAGGGGGCCAGATCTGGGGAATACGGTGGCTGTGGCATCATTAGTGTGTTGTTTTTGACCAAAATGTCACGCACAAGCAACAATTTGTGAGCACGGGCGTTATCGTAATGCAGGCGCCAATTTTTGTTCTTCCACAAATCCGAGTGTTTCTGGCGGATTGCTTAGCGCAAATTGCGCACAACTTGCAGGTAAGTCATGATGCACAACGCCCCTGCAATCGAAGAAAACGGTAAGCAAAACTTTTACATTCGATCGGCAGCTTCCATTGAGATGATTGAGCTTTGGTTTGCACGGCATAACCATAAACCTACGATTCGTCATCGCGGACAGTGTCCAACATCTCTTTAGCAAAGTTCATGCTATGCTGCTTTTGGTCAAAATTGAGCAGTTTTGGTACGAATTTTGCGGCAACCCGTCTCATGCCCAAATTATTGAAAATAATTGAATGGCATGAGCCAATCGATAGGTCTAGGTCCCCAGCAACTTCTCTAACGGTGATTCGACAATAGCCCAATACCATTATCTTCACTTCATTAAGTTTTTCGTCTGTTGTTGAAGTGCTCGTACGTCCGGCACGTTTTTCGTCATTCACATCTCCTCGGCCTTCTGAGAACATTTTGTACCAACGATAAACGTTGCTTTGGTCCAAAGTAGCGAGAAAAATACAATTTCCTTTAATACTTAAAGGTCCGATTCATGTCGAATTCTCAAAAATGTATATTATTAATTAAAATATTATAAAAAACTTAATCAAATCGATGCCTCGAATATTTCAACAAGTTATAATCGAAACACGATTTCAACGATTCAACACAAATTACTAAGCTCCAAATCAAAAACAATTTTTTCATGGAACTAAATAACTTTATTCTGTAATGTATTACCCATTTTGATCAGCGAACTTTTGCCATCTTTGAGGCAGCATCATAATCCCACGTTCATAAAACTTCTGGTCTTTATTAGCATCGATTTGACATCATCATCATTACTGAAATTTTTACCATTCAAGGAGTTTTGTAAAAATCGAAACAAAAAGTAACCAGATGGTACAAGGTCAGTACTATATGGTGAATGTGGCAAAACATCCCAACCAAGCTCCAATAATTTTTGCCGAGTGGCCAAAGATGTATGTGGCCTTGCATTGTCATGATGGAATACAATATCTTTTCGATTTGTCAATTCGGGCCGTTTTTCTTCAACTGCATTGTTTAATTTCGTTAGTTTTTCAATGTAGACAACAACAAATTGATCGTTCGGTTGGGTGGTAAGAGTTCAAAGTAGACACAAAGGAGTTGCCCCATAAAACTGATAACAAAACCCTCTTATGATGAGTGTTAGTTTTTGATGTCGTTTGAGTTGGTTCACCTGTTGGGACCAACATTTCGAAGGGATTATCTTTAAAAACTAAATGTCATGAATGTTTCCACACAAAAATAATAAAGACTGCCCAATCATTTTTAATTTTCTTAGTTTTATTTCAATTTAAAATCCAATACCTCTGAATTGATCAGTCTTTAATTTAACTCTGTCTTGACGAGGACCTGGTTGTTCGGACGCCGTTGGAAAATTTGTCAGAACGCGAAAGTTTGGACGCATTGGAAACTACTACTTCGCCCTGCCTTCAACACATTAACACATAATCAATAGGAAAAAAGCCCTCCGAAAAGTTTCTGCCTATTTGTTATCAACATTTTTGAGGGCAAATTGCAAAAATCGGGGTGATTGAAATTGATGAAGTCCAAAGGACTTACCAATTTTTATCTGCCTGAAGGCATTGTATTCACATAAGTAGATAATTTTTGTACTTATAGTCCACATCTCAATGGGTAAAGTTTTCACGAGTATTTTTTTCAATTTCTAGTAAACTTTTATATGGATGACTTTTGTATTCTCGGTGACCCCCACTGAAATTTTCTGAAAAATATTTACGTAGAATATTTTAATCCTTAAATGATTTTCCGGATCTTTCTTAAAAATATTTACCCGTGGAAGGCGAATGAAGGGGTTGAATTGAATGTAATTCTACTACTGAATGTTGACAATAATATTTCTAACAGAAATCGACTCACGATACTTTTTATACATCCTGTACAGTCTTCTTTCAAATATTATATTTTGAAATTTTGGGTATGCTCTTTTTTGTTGCCGAGCTTAAACAATTTTACGAATAGAATAGTTTTGACGCATGTTAGCACTTGTATGTATGAAACTATATTCCGTATGGAGCTCACTAAAATTTGGTTGAGAAGTGTCATTTTCTGTTTTCATGTATCTAAAATGGTGTGTGTGTAGTTGTGAAAATTGTACAAAAAGCCAAAGCTGATGTAATTCTTTGTTGTTGTGGGTACTTCAATTTAATTTAAGTGCATTTCTTGACTTGTCTTGTTAGAAGATGAAAAATGCAACAGCAGCAGCTGTAATAGGCGCTTGGCAAATTTTCTTAAAATACAATTTTTGATAGACACTTACACAAATAAAATGTGAGGGAAGAGAAAAGAGTGGTTGTTGCATTAGAAAAGTGTACACATTCTTATTTATATATATGTATATATACTATAAGTGAAGGGTATTTCATTAAAAGTGTTCTGTTTTTGTATGCAATTTTTTTCCTGCTGCAAGTATCAATTAAATATTTAACCTTGAAGCATTTACCTAAGCGCATGTATTATGTAACCGATATATTAGGAGATAATATTCTCAAAATGTTTGTACAATCAATTCACATGTTAGCACATTTAGCGCAAAAGAACATGACGAAAGTGTTCTTCCACTGTGTAGTGATGATAGATTTAAAAGCTGGCGTCAGGAATCACAAGGAAGCAAAGGCTCTGAAAAGTTCAGTAGAGGATCGGTTCTGTCACTGTTTTTTTTTGCTTAATAATGCCTCTTCAATAAATCATTAACTTTCGGTCTCCACCAGGTCTTTATGCAATAAATATCCGTTCCATTTGAATAGGTTCAGAACAAATTATGCCTGCAATGCTCCTATTTTTCGCTTTCTTCCTGAACTCAATGAGATCTCAAATTCTCATTCAGGGTTCAAACCCCCTTCAGACGAAGTTTTAAAAAATTTTTTGACAGGAATCGGTATGAAAAAAATATTCATTTCTGAAAAAGCCTGTTTGACTTCAAGATACAAATTTTTATTCTTGACTTCCGTTGTGTTGTAGTCTCGAGTTAATCCACATAAAAATGTAATTTTAATTAGATTATACAAATCTGTATTGCTTATAGTCCCGAAAAATATTTAATTTCGATCAGTATATAATATTTATTGAATTGTTTTCTAATATTGCTCCCAATCATAATATACAGAGAAGAAAAAATAATGCAAAATCACATTGTTTATAATTACTTTAAGAAATGACACAATGTAACGCTTACTGTAACATTTTTCGAAAACCCCCCTAAATCTAAGGGTCTGTTATAAAGTACGGGCCTGTTATAAAGGGTGATTTTCTAGCTATTATCTTTTTAAACAGTTGGTTTAAACAGCTGACGCACGTTTCGTGTTCTGTTCACTGTCAAACATCTTCAGTTTGCACTATAATTTAACCATGAATCGTCTTACAAATGACACAATGTAACGCTTACTGTAACATTTTTGGAAAACCCCCCTTAATCTAAGGGTCTGCGTACGGGCCTGTTATAAAGGGTGATTTTCTAGCTATTATCTTTTTAAACAGTTGGTTAAAACAGCTGACACACGTTTCGTGTTCTGTTTCACTGTCAAACATCTTCAGTTTGGTCTATAATTTAACCATGAATCGGCTTGCAAATCATTGAATTATAAAAATGCGTGTTCTGTTAAGAAAGTTTAAGATCCACTTTTTTATCGAAAAATTGTGTTCAGCAACGAAGCTCATTTTTGGGTCAATGGGTACGTAAATAAGCAGAATTGTCGATTTTGGAGTGAAGATCAGCCAGAAGAATTGCGAGAGCTTCCAATGTATCCAGAAAAGGTCACAGTTTGGTGTGGTTTATGGGCTGGAGGTATGATTGGACAGTACTTCTTCAAAGATGCCGCGAATTGTAACGTTACTGTGAATGGTTAGCGCTACCATGAAATGATATCCAATTTTGTTTGCCCAAAATGCAAGAGCTTGACTTGCATGACATGTGGTTTCAGCAAGACGGTGCCACATGCCACACAGCACGCGTAACAATGGACTTGTTGAGAGGCGAGTTCGGTGAACATTTTATTTCACGTTCGGGACCTGTCAACTGGCCACCCAGATCGTGCGATATAACGCCTTTAGATTATTTTTTGTGGGTCAACATTTGCATGAGATAATCTTGAAACATTAAATTATATGGACTGTACTATCGATTTGAATTAAAATTTCATGCATTTTTCTGAATTTTACGTGTGTTTTTTGAAGAACTTTCCTATAGCTCTTAAAAAATCACCCTTTATTTGTCTCTGTAGAATATAGAGGATGGTAAATTTGAAGTAAATTTTTTAGCTTTAATAAAAGCCTAGAAGGCTTTCAGGTTCTTTTTAATTCTCCCCTAAAAATTCCGGATGTACCTATTATGCAAAACTTTAACAAACTTCCTAAATTCAATCAGCTTGCATTTATAAACAATATAAAGATCCGAGCTTTTTGAAACTTTGTTGCTTCCTCTGGTGTTGTCCAAGGTAATGTCCTAGCCCTGTTACTATTTGTCCTCTTCTTTAACTATATTTCCTCTTGTTTTTTCAAGTGTAATTTTCTTCTATACACGGATGATCTAAAATCTATTACGAAGTTAAATGTACAGATGATTTATCCATTCTCCAGCGTGAGTTGAATAACTTTCATATATAGTTGTTGTGCGCATAGTCATTTGTTTCTCAACATTAGTAAATGCCACTATATTTCTTATGCGAAATATTCTTTTTCTGATCCATATACTCCCAAACTGTTGCACTCGTTCTTAGTTCAGTCTAAGTCAGAATACGCGGTATTCTTTTGGAAACCGTTACATGCAGTCTACTATACTTATATATTAAGTGATGAGAGCCTGTTTAGAGAGCGTTTGGGCGCTTTACTTTCCGCTCGATGAAATTCGTTGATCCCATTTCGTCCTATCGCTCTCGTTACTTACTAATAAGTCTCATGCCCTTCGAGTCTATGCGTGTTCTGTTGTCGATGTGTTTTATCTTTGATATTTGTTCGGGCTCATAGATTGTGCGTATCCGCTCAATAAAATTCATTTTAATGTTTCCTCATGCATTTTCAGTTGTAATGAATTTTTTTTGTGGGTATTGCCAAAACAGATTATGGTATGAATGTTCCTTTTAGGAGGACGCTAGCTTAATTCTCATTTTTCTTTCTTAGACTTACATTTAAGAAGTTACTTATAGACCCCTAGTCATAAGGTCTGTGCTTGTGTCTATTTAGTTTATAGTCTGTATGCATCCGGTTTTTTGATTAATAAATAAATAAAACAAATAAACAAATTGTTAAGTTTTCCCATATTTCAGGGTAACTTGTATTCCTTGGTAGAAATTAGTGAGTTTTGATTTAAAAATCTCAAAGCGACTAGTCAAATCTTGATTAGCAAATAACTATTAACATAATATTATATTAAAAGATTCAAAATTGCACTTCCTAAAATTAAATTTTACTATTTCCTTAACTCGAGAGGTATTGAAAAACATATAAAACCCTATTTATAACAAATGAAAATATTTAATGTATCTAACGCTTACCAAAAGTAGCAACACCAACTAGGCATATTTTTTTATTTAATTTTATTTCAACAGCTTCTATGTGGCTTCAGCTTCGACTGAAATTTGTGATAAATTGTCACTTTTGTAGGAAAATTTAGGTGGCAATGCTATCAAAAAAATTCTTTTTGTAGTAGATTTTTCATAAAAAAATTTACAGTGAAACCCATGGTGTATTATTGTTCTTTTATAATACCTCATTCCTTATTTAAGTTTTATATATATTAAGTAGGGTTGACCTTTAGCTACTAGGTGATGTGACGACTACTAACATGACGGTCAACTTCTATTATTTCTGTGATTTTATCGACATTATCAATATTTTTTTTAACATCAAAAATGCCTGAACGGAATCGACGAAACCAAATTACACGAAATTAGCTATTACAGTATCGGCACCATAAACACCATTCACAATTTCAGCGACCTGGCTTGCATTTTCGCCTTTATCAACGAAAAACTGTAAAATGTACTGAACTTTCTCTTCGTTGACTTCTAGCAAAAAAAAAACAGCAAACGTATATTTGTTGTGTGAAAAAAACTAATATTTACCAAGTTGGCACAGTGGCATTCCGCATTGAAAATTAATGCTTTAGCGAAAAATTATGGCCCAAAGTTAGCTCATGAAACAGCTTGCCTATTGCGATACCCTGTATATTTATCCACTTATTTGCATGTTACTATAAAGTGTCATTTTGGATGCAAGTGTTCACCATTTTGCCTTTAAATGGCCAATTGCATGCACGTGTATGTGTTTATTGTCTCCGTTTCAAAATATTTGCAGGAATGCAACTTTTCCTCAAATGGAACTTGGATGGAACAGAGTGCATCCGCTTCTCAATATGAATTTGCGGCAGGGCGGATTTTTGCTATTGTCGTTGCATGTAATCAACAATGGAACTGCATGCAACATATATCCGCTTGTGCATACATTCATACTTCAATGCATGCACACATACATACAAACAGACATGCTTGTAGATGGCCATGTTTGGCGCCCACTCGTACATGACACATAGCTGACGTTTATTAACACATAAATTTTGATGAGGCAGGTGCATGTGAGTTTCAGCTTGCAACATCATGTTGCATGCGTCTGCGGTCACTTTAGTGATGCTTGTTCATACGCATACGCCTTCTCCTATGCATGCCTTTGCCATGCTGATTGCCATTGTTGTAAGGCGAGAGTCGAATTGTTATGGCCATTTGTTGCTTATGCAGTGAGTGCCTCCCTTAATTGTTATTGGTGTTGCTGCTACAAATGAATTTACACAATTTTAAAATTTAAATTGCATTTTACTGTAATCTTCAAATGGATTTGGATTTTAATTCCATTTCCCATTTCCTGTGCATTTTTTCATTGTATTCAGTTTTATTAAAAACAATTTTTCCCTAACTTTATAACATGAATACGTGCTCAGTGTATACATAGATATTTATATATTTATGTTTATAAGTACTTCAACAAATTTGCTCTTGCCCTGCAGGACAAGACACTGGTTTCGGTATAATTTATTTCTTTTGAAATTGAAATCATGAATTAATTTGTACTTATTTTGCGGTTCCTACTTTTCTGCACATATCATTTGGGTTTATGTGTTTGACATATGGTGCTATACTAATAGATGTATACATAGGTACATACATACCATATATGTCTACCTATGCACAAAGATAATTGTTACCTTTGATTGAATGCCATACGTTTTAGTTGGAATTCCTGGTTGGTTAGTTGAGCTGTCCGGCCAAGGAATAGCTTGGCATAGACAAAATTCATTCATAGTATTACTAGAGACATTCACAGCTATATAACGTTAATTTGATTAAACATTAGCCATACCGGTGAACTTTGCTCTCCCCTTGGGGAACCGGTACAGTATTTTTGTGTGTCATCGATGGCCGATTCCAAACCTTTAGCAGTTCATAGAGTGACTTCGGTTGGAGTCTCTTGGCTGCTGGCCAAATTAGACGGAATTCTTCTCCTACAGTTTCTGCACTCTTCCGCACTTTCAAAGCTAAGCTTGGTAGCATCTACTATCTAGTGATGGACCCCTCTCAGCAGTTCTACAAGAAAGCTGGAGTCCCCCTTTTAAAAAAGGCAGTAGAAAGTTATTGAGCCTGTGGAGAGTACTATCTTATATGGTTTGTCAATAGTTAGCCTTGCGTTCAACCACGTGTTTAACCATTTATTGCTAGATAGGCAGCTCAGGTGGACGCTTATTTATTTGTACGGACATTCATCGCAAGTTCGTAGAGCAAGTCAACATCTCTTTGGTGATTTGGATTGCTCTTTTAAGCCTTCTAAGCTGCTGTGCCTCGGAATCGTAAGATTTTGGGTATAGCCAATCTTTCAATAGCTCCATTAGGTCCCTGTTGGTCTTGTTTTATTATATTATTATAGAATTTTTAAAAGTTGTTTAGTGGTCGCAACGAGTTTTTTTTATCAGAAAATATGGTTTCTCATATTAATAATTTTTCTATAAAGAATTGTTTTTTTTTATTATTTCTTGGGGAAAATAACTTTATTGAGCCAACATAGTCCTTGTAAAACTCGGCCATGTTTTTGGCTGCATGGGAACTATCGACATCGATAACTATGGCTTAACAGCTGAGAATATCAAACTGTGTTGACATTTCTGTTCAGTAGGATTTGGCAAGTCATCATGAATCGTTTAACGCCTGAACAACGCTCTCAATTGTAATTCAAAAAATAAATCTGCTCGCGATGTTCATAGAGACGGCGCATCTTGCCATACAGTGTGCTTAACAATCGATTCATTACAATATTCAAGCCTTCATTAACGACATAAGACCAGGTTTATTGAAAAATGTAGTCGCAACCTCATTCCATCGATATTTTTTTGTTTTGTATTTAATTTTAAGTTCCTAAGTTCTTAAAAACCAACCGGTGTCTATTTCGGGTTAATAAACTAATGAAATAATTTAACCTAAAATGACTGATGCCGTACGACATCTAAAGAGTTTAAAAAATTTTAAAACTAAAAAATTATTTTTTGTAACAAATTTTTTTTTTATAATTTCATATATTTTTAATCGACACCTTAACGGTCATTAATGCGAATATACAATAATAGTTGCGAAAAAGTACTAAAAATATATGTACAAGTAACAGCACTTCTCCAGTTATTTTGTTTTATTGCCCGTATGCATTTTCTCTGCCGGCGTTTTCCATCCCGTTGCGTTTCGTTGCACTTTTCTCTTTTTGTGTGCGTGCGTGTGTTAGTTCGTCTATTTTATATTCACACATTGTTGCCAAACGCATTTTACGATAATCAAGTTAATTCTTATGCAAAAATTCTGAAATTTTGCTGAAAGTGCAGAAAAAGGTAGAGGAATGCTTCTTCTAGTTAACTGTATCCTTTGTTTTCTTCAACAGTTTTTTGAATGCATTTGCTCCTGCATGTGCAACGTAATCGTAGCATGTAAACGGCTTTTAAATGAGGCCATTTTCCGAAATGTGCACACTTTGCATTTAGTTGGTTGGAATAAGAGAAACAATTTTTCCTAAATTTTATTATTAAATGCACTGTAGAAAAAACTATTTTGCTTTTACTGCAAACTATTTTTGACTCCATAATTTGTTAAATGGACTTGTGGATGGCTCAAAATTATTGTAGGAAGCTTTTGGAAGCCTTGAAAAATCTGATGTGCCAATTATGTGCTCAATGTTTTCACAATTTGTTTATTTTTAATTAATTTTTTATGAAAAAAACTGCTGCAAAAAGCAGATAAGTCGAACTTTTAAACTTTTTACACATTTTTTAAATATTCAACGAATATTTATCAAAATTTTAAATTGCTTAGTCTAATTTTGTAAAAATTCTGGGTATGCCGTTTTGTAGCCCGCTCAATTTAGTAGCGAGTTTAAAGTGACTCAATATTTGCGTTAACTTTTAATAATTTCCTTTTGTTGACGGTGTTATGCATTTCCATCCATATAAAAATAATTGTTTGCATTCCTTTTGGCGCGCACATCCTTTGTTCGGTAATTGGCTGAGTTTCTCCTTAAATTTGTAGCGTCTTGATGTTATAGTTGATGGAAAAAATCTTTTTTACATATCATTTAACTATCATTTGATTCATTCATAGCCATGGTTGAAGAACACACAAATAAAATACCATAAAAGTGGAAGGGTAAAACAGTTGCATAAAAATCATCGTGAAATAAGGAAAAGTTTTTTTCCAACGATAATTTATACAAAAAAATTGGTCGTTTAACAAAACACATTTAGAGCTAAACAAATTTTCGCCTATCAAATGTTTTCCTTACACGAATTTGTCATCTATACAAACTTATTTTATTTATGTTACTGCAGGTGCTGCTCGAGCTGACACCGTTATTCATCAGTTATTCATCAGTCAAGCGCTCATTATTTCATTGCCTCATCTAAGAATTTCGAAACTCTTAGCTGGCACTTCACGCTTGCCCAATTTACCCGAAATGAGGTGGTTCTGTTGCTCCACTCTCTACTACACTCGTGACGCGTCATGGGCGCTTTGGCTTCAAGGTCTGTACGAGCCCTACTGCCGGATCCTCGGCGGATTCTTCAGAGAAGTGCTACTCAGAGGTTGGCTATCCGATCTGCATTTTCCAATTCTTTGAAGCATGAGATGCTCTTTGAAGCAGAGTCTGTGATCTGAATGATGACCTCAAGATACTTAATTTGTGCTGAATCTTCTTCGTGCTACTTACTATCACTACCTCGGATTTGTGTTCCGCTAATTGTAGGTGTACTTGCCTATTTAAATCTTTCTTTATCCTCTGACGCCAAGCCTCATCCTATTTTTTTTAATTTAAATATGTTATTTTATTTTCAGTGTATTAAATGTGCTAACGGGTAATTCTTTATTCGTGTGAGTGCAGCAGAGTGGCAAAATGGCTAACAAAGTTGCTAACGAGCAGTGGAGAAAAATCAACAAAAAAGTTAACATTATCACATATCCTATGCGTAATTGGAGTAGAATGAGAATAAGTAGACCTTATATACAAACACACACGCGCACACACACTTACACGCAAATAAACATATTTGTTTTTTAAGTGAAATTGTAGCCAAGAGTATTTGAGGGTAAGCAAACAAAAAGATTAGATAATAGCATCCAAGTAGGAAAATTCTTTTATGTTCAAATATATAAAAAAATTGAATTCTAATAGGAGATTTTTGGTGAATTTGAAAATTAATCAATTCGTAAAACGAGTTCTATAGTTTAGAAAAAAATTAGGCAAAACTCGGCCTTGATGTCTGAAGGATTTATGCGTCACAATATGATTTAGTACACCCAATTCTCTTTTTACACAATCTTTTCTTACACAATTTTGAAATAGCACAGTTCATTAATACATTTTTTACACATAATTTTCGTTCTGCACGAACTAAAAAATATGTTTTTCTCAACAAAATATAATTTCTAAAATTATGTCTTATTAAACAGAAAAATTTTGTGTAAGAGTAGTAAGACAATTTAGAACCAAGACGAACAATTTCAACGTAGTCTTTAGGTCGTGTGTATGTATATATATATGAATAAGTAGTATGTATGTATGGATAACAAGTATTGTATAAGGCCATAATCCAATTTTGTTTTTGAATCAGTTTTTTTCTGAAAACAAACAAAATTATTTTGAGTGATGAAACCTTATTTGACGTTTACGCGCTCCATTGCTTGTCTGTTCGTTTACTGCAGCTCTCTAGTTCAGTTCTAGTGTCAATTATGATTGACGTATGACGCCATTTGCAAAAATTATAAATTTTTGGACAGGGTGATTAATTTTGTGCCTCCTTGTATAAGCAAATTGAAAGAGCAAAAAACGTTGGCTTATAACAGACTTTGTTACAACAAAAAACACAAACGGAAGCCGCCTATAATTCATTATTCCTTTTTTTACACGGTGTTTTGGGAAAATATTTATAGTTTTATCATTTTAAAAGAATTTTTAAAGTTCCACCACTTTAAAACTTATCTCCAAATGTACCATATGTCGCATTTTTTGGCAGAACTTTTTTGCACGAATTTCTGAGGTACGTGTAAAAACAGAGTTCGGTGTATTATTGTCTGGTGCGGAATAAAGGAACTAGCAAAACCTTCCAAGCTTCTTGTAAGTACAGTTTTTCTTTGATAGCGTAATTAATTATTGAACAGGAGCGTCTTTCTAGAAAATGGAAAAAACGAATAAGTACTTTTCTGAGTGATACGAGTATTCCTAGTTTGAACATATATTGTAGAATTTCATGAGAAATGTTTTTGTAGCTCCCTCAAAATAAGGTCGGTTTGGCCCTTTTCAAAGAAGTTTGAAAAACAGTGCATTTACAAAGTCACTAGGGGGTTAAAATGTGTTAGAAAATTATTCCTCGGAAGGGTTCAGTGGTTCAGAGTCCACTCTGACCTGCAGCTTTTACGCAGCGGACTTGAAAAACTTTGCAACCACCATCGCTATTGAGACTTTTGAATCCGACTGGGCACTTGATTCGTTTCATGAAAAGCGCATATGACTACACTATTGACGAGATTAAAGTTATGGTTACTTTTTATCCCATAAGCCTACTTAGGAATCTAATGAGATAATAATCGATCGTTAGTTCTATTGTCTTACTTAGTTTCCTGAAACCGATTTATTTAAAAAATAGCTCCTCTTTTCGGTTTACCTTTCATTCATTCAAGCAAGACCGAACGAACTTGTTATTTTCCAAATGAAAATTGAAAAAAAAAAAAACATTTAAGTATCCCTTTAATCACTCACGTAAACAAAATACTTTTTTAATCAATAACACTGTGCAGCCGCCAAAACACTGGCAAGAACGCGTCTAAATATGTACAAATTTATGGTGTACTTTTTCCATTATTGCACAGTGTTTAGGTCGCCGAATACCCCTACCGCATTTTTCCAAGGAATAATATTTTTGTGGATCATTTTAATACCCAATCGACTTTACAAAGTTAATAATTTTCGTATTTTTAAAAATAAGTGTAAAAATTACCCAATCGGGTAAGGAATATTGGGTTAAAATGTTTCACAAAAATATGCGCCATTAAATTTTATTACAGATCCTTAAAGATAATATTAATGCTAAATGTGTGTTAATAGAAGTTTCTTTAATCATTCAGGCCGTTTCCAGAGAAAATTAGAAGAGCTCAATACTTGTTCAAAAATAAAAATTAGGGACAAAATGGCGGTTGGCCAATATTCTACAGCTGTTCCCCATTCATACTTGCTATATCGCATTCTTCCCTTATTTTCATTCCCTTTTGTCGCACGATGTAATTTTTCCGCTTAAGAAAGTGGTATATTTTATTAGTATTGAAAAAAATATGAACATATCGCCTGGAAAAGTGGTTTACTTACCAATTATTTTCTATTATTATGAGAGGATGTAATACTGCGAGCTAAAAGAGCTATTGTGCCGCTTTTTTTGGATTCAGAGTAATTCTTTAGGCTCGATTTCCTCAATGATGACAGTGTTCCCAAAGTCACTAAGCCGTCGCTGTCCATTCGCTCGCCAATTAAAAGTATGTCCACCCTTTTTGGGTGTTTGCCCGAGCTTTTCCTATTTGTGGTACGCATTGAGGTTGTTCCACGAATGGAAGGACCTACGGTTTTACGCCGCCTCCGAACGGTAAATGGGGTTTTTGAGGTACTTTTTGATGACAGAAATACACTCAGAGGTTTGAAATTGCCTGCCAAGGAATGACTGCTATTACGAAAAACTTGTTCTACCATTTCGGTTTTCATCCCCAGGGTTTCGAGCCTGGATCTTGACAAACGTTAGTCACATACCAGTCTATTCGTTTACGGCTGGTTGGTTGGTTGGTTTAAGTGGTGATTCTTCCAGAACCCAACTAGCGCTTCCGCACCTTTTTGGTGCCACATCCTCGTTACCAACTTCTTTACCAGTTATTTACAGCAGGACTATATCGAGTCTGTGCGGTGCAGGAACCTTATCAGGTTGTTGACATCTAAGCCAGACAGCTGTTCCAGACTCTCGAACAGGGGTTTACCCAGGGTTAACATTCTTTCCTTCCATAGGGCAGGAAGATTGGAAAGGGAAATGGAAGATTGTTTCCTTTTTCTCCGGTTGTTTACAACTGTGACAGTATGTGTTGTGAGGGATGCCCATTTTGGCTGCTTGTTCTCCCACAGACCAAAAGCCAGTTATGACTGCCGTTAGTCTCCAGGCGTCCCGTCGTTTCATGTTTATCAATGTTGACGATTGCTTAAGGTTGTAGGTGGGCCATAACGTTCTGCTAATTTTGCATTTGGTGTGGTCTCTCCATCTACAATCTGCGATTCGGAGGTATTTTAGGGAAATTGCACTCTTGACTGCACCTAATGGTGTGAGTACCGATTCTGCAAGAACGTAATTCATGGCAGATCCCCCTCTTGTCAGTTTATCTGCTTCTTCGTTACCTTCAATGTTCCAATGTCCAGGGACCCAGATTAAGGTCACTTTATGGTTTTCGCTCAAGGTGGTGAGGCTAATCCTGCTTTGCTCCACTACTTTAGAGGTTGTTGTAGCTGAACCCAGTGCCTGGATTGCAGCTTGGCTATCCGAAAGAATAGCGATATTGCCCTTAAAAGAGGGATCTGCGATTAGTAGCCTACAAGCTTCCCCAATTGCCAGTACTTCCGCCTGAAAGACACTACAAGCATTAGGGAGACGCACAGATCTTTCAATTTTAAGTCTATGAGAATGTATTCGTTTACGGCAGTCGCGTAAATTACTATAGAAAAAATTGAAGAAAAAGGTTTAAAAATTTGGAAAAAATATATTATTATACTTTTGTTCATTCTTAACAATTCTTACTTACAAATTGTTTGTCTAGGTTCAACAGATTTCGAGATAATCGATGGCTCAATAGTTTCATTAGCAAGAAATATTTTAATTTATCAAAACCGTTCACCACACTTCAAATACATACGCTCCGAATATAAAAATATTATTAAATATCAGCAAGATCTGAAATACCAAAGGTTACGGGCAATTGGAAAGTCCCTATAAAAATTCTGTTTGAACGAAGTTTACGGAAACATAGGCAAAACCTGCAAATACGCATACCGAGGCTCTGAATAGGTTAAACAAGTTGCTTACTAGACGCTGACTTTTGGTAAATTTAATCAGCCAAGCAAGCTATATTCGGAATCTTTCGAAGAAGTGGTTAGCCAGAAATCTGTGGCCCATCCTTCAAAGTATGAGGCATTCGCACATGAACAATTCCACTTCTTGCTCCTTTCTACGGCGCTTACTTAAATCTTAAGGTGTAGCTCGTAATATGATCAATAGCCCATTGGACCCTTAAATGAAAGCTACGCAAGTTCATGGTTCTTTATTCATTGAAGCTAAAGAGTACACGATCCCTGCCGGTGTCTAGTTTTGTCCAGTTTTGTGAAAACAGGAAACTAATACAGACGGCGGACCACTTCCTGTGTGTCTGCCCCGCCTTCGCTCGAATCAGGTTTGAGGTCTTTGGCACTGATGTGTTAAGAAGCGACCATCTTGGCTCCTTGGCACAACAAGATCTACTCAGATTTCTTCGGAGGTCGGGTAGATTTCAAGAAAATTAAAAGGGAATCCAAGTGTAGTACAATGGACTCAATTAATGTCTGAGTGCTGCACTTGCTAGTTGTCCCGACAAAAAAAAAAAAAAAAAAAAATACAGGCTTATATATCATACATGGGCATGATTCTACAAGTTCTGTGTCTGAGCGTTTCCTCCTCCCACACTGGTCTTCTTTCACAGTTCCCTTAGCAACTCCCCGTCCCAGCACTCAGCAGAGATTGGCGCTGAGGTATTTCTATCATTCTTCAACCCATTCTCTATCCCCCAAATGCCGTGGCTTTTCCAACAAGGCCTTTATGTTTGTATGCATTCTGTGTGTGTATATATTTGAATTCTAAATGTGGGAGAACTTGTGCTATTTTTCCAATATGCTGCCACATTTCCGCATGTTGCAACTAAATATTAGCGTAAATTTGCATGTGGCAAGCAATTGCATACCTGCCGATGCAAGTATGTGTGCATGCATGCATTGCTCTAAGTGCATGCATCTGGACTTGTGTTGTGCGCATCTAGGGCAATGCTGCCACATACTGGTGCTACGCAATTGTGGTCATTCGCATTTGCAGCACCGTCAATGCGCATTCCTCGGATGGGAAGTGTGTGCGTGCCCTGTAGCCTGCGGTTGACCACCTACCATACGTACGTGTATACATACGTATGAGTATTTAGTAAAGATGCACGTAATCATTGCGAAAATAAGCGCCGCAAACGAATGACAGAATTATCCAGCGAATACGACTATTATTACAGTAATCATAAACGATTTCGGCCATTGCAACCCAATTAAGTGCGCCATTCAACACATTTCATTTCATTTCAGGTTGTTTTTTTTTGTTTGCTCTTTAATTTTTTTGTTGTTAATTTTCACAACTTTGTTATTTATTCTATTTACTTTATGGTTGTTGAGCGCGTTAGTGGCGACTGGCGTGCCCGTGTGTGTGTGGCTTTGTATGGATAAGTATAGGTATGTGCGTGTTTGTGGGCAAAAAACTTGCTGCTGTGCATTTGAGCAAATAACCTGAATGAGCGCATTATGACACGAATACAAATAAACTGTAGCACTCACACACACTTGCACACATGCACTAACACATAACGCTATACCTTCACCTGTACTCTTATCAATATAAAAACATTCTGCCACAACCGCTCCTGCTTATTTTTGTGTTTATTCGCAGGCATCTGCGCGTAAATTCCATTTTGTAATTTCATTTGTTGAGTATTTTCTCCCATTTTCTGTTTATACCTTTATTGTTCCTGATTTCTCTGTAGGTTTTTCTGTGGAGTTATGTGCTGCGTTTTTTTTATTCGATTTTTTTGTAATCTATTTGTGCTCTTGCAGAAATAGTTGCCGCTTCATTTTGCCACACACACACATTCACATAACAATTATTACAATGAGGCGCATTCAACCTAGAGAAGCTTTTTATTGAGCTTCATCTACAATTCGTAATCTGTTTTTCCAAGGTGATAAGTAAATATTTTCAGAGTCATTGCCTGGTATCGTACTGACTTCAATGCAGGAAGTCCAAGAGCCCTAAAGTAAAATCTACAAAGCGTTTAACACTCTCAACCCAATATTTATTTATATCCTATTCAAATGTTATGTTATTTACGGAAAATATTGTTAAAATATATATCTGAGCGAAACCGTAAATCGAATATTTATAGTAGAATTTAATGGGAAATGTTTTAGTGGATTATTTTAATTAATGGGTTTTAACTGAAAGGGGCCGCTTTAATTTTTTTCTTGCTAACAAGAGGTCGCGGAGGCTTAAAATGTATTTCTAGAGAATTATTTCACGATTAAATCCTCAGACAAAATCTTTATAGTAAACTCGAATACACTTAGATATATTTTATATATTACACCGTGCTACAAAATAAAAAAAATTGAAAGAACTCTTCAAGTGATGTAGCGCACGTTTTAGGTCAAGACCAGTGCAACACAAAACTATGTTAAAAACCGTGCTAAAAAAACGATTTATGGTATTTTTGATGAAGTAGGCTTAGTGCCGTTTTTCAACCGATTTTTTTTTCAATATGGTATTGGGAAGGGGTATGTGCGTTATGAATGTATATAATTCTAAGATTGAACGATTGACCTTCAAAAGAAATTTTCAATAACAAGCTCTGATTTGTCCAAGTTTTCCACGGTTTTTTCAATGTGATGCAATTTTTTGGCCACTATTCTCCAACGGGCACCACATATATATACATATTTTTATACTCCAATAAAATGTGCTCGAAATAAGCTATTTTTCATCTTCACACATTGAAAACTGTAGAAGTTACGATTTTTTTTTAAAAAGGCTTTTTTCCACTTTTTTAAAAATCCAGCTGAACCGAGATTGCGAGAGAATACCGCTTGACCGATAGTGCTTAACTGCTCATTGTGGATAATTTTCAAAGACAGCAGTAAGTTTACTTAACTATGAATACATCTAACATATCAAAACTCTGTATAACCCAAGCTTACCTAATCCCAACTGACCAACCGAAGCTTGCATGACACAGCAGAACCATTTGCAATTTGCTGGTAAGCATGTACAATTTAATTAGTGTGAAAAATCATCACTCTTGAATGATCAAGACCTATTAAAAGTTAGCATAAGTGCATTTAACCTAACCTTACCTTACCTAAGTGTATTAAGTAAACATAAATCAGAATGTCTGATAAGCGTAATCATTTTTGTTACATCTGCGGAATGTTTGTTGACAAAAAGCATCGTTTGGAATTCACAAAAAGTAAGTCCGTGGTTGAAGGATATAACCTTCTTTTTGAACGCATATGCATTGAATGTCAGTGGTTTGAACCTGAATATGTTTGTTCCATGTGCACTACTACAATTAAAAAATGGAGATATGAAAAACGCGACATGTGCCTTTTACCGATAACGATTCCGATGGTTTGGCATTATCAGAAGATCCATAAGCAGGAAAGATTGCTACTTTTGTCAGACAACATCACATGACATCACTACAAAACCCGTGACCGTATTAAGTATGCGAATGTTATAACTATCTCCAAGCCAGTCTTACGAAAAATCCAAGACGAGCAAATTTCAACAAAGAAGACAGAAGATTCATCTGAATCCAGTGACGGAAATTTAAATGCAGATATTGTAGATAGACCGTATATTCCAATTGGAGCAACTTTAAATGAACGTCATTTAGTATCAAATGAAGACTATCGTGACTATCCTGTAAGGTTATGTTATGTTGTGTTATGCTAGGTAAGGATACGTTACGTTTATTTGTAGGTGTTTTGAATCGAGTACACATAGAAGTACAATGCAATCGGTTCAATTGTGTTACGTAGAGTTCTATTTAGTGAAGTGAGATTAGGATAAGTTATTCAAGGTTACGTCGAGTTTGGATACGTTTGCATTGCAAACTAATCAAAATGACTTCCTTTTGCAATGCTGAAAAGCAGCACAATGGGTTCGATTGTCTCACATTGAGTACGGTTGGATTGATTTCGATAATGTTAGGTTAGGTGAGGTTTAGTTAGATTTTACTACGTCCGGGTAAGTCAGCAAATTACGTTACTTTTTGCATTGTTTTTTTTTTGACGTTATAATATTCTTCTACGGTCTCTGTGCAACTCGAGAATGTTCTGTTTTTATTTTATTTCTACAAAAACGTTCTTCACTTGGAAAATTTCTTATCAATTTTGATGAAATAATGCTTGCTAGATTCGGAATGGAAACAGGTATGAGTAAATATACTTAATTCTATACGTATTTCGCGAATTATAGCGGAGAACCGCATTAATTTTGCAAATATGTATGAAAGTAGTGAACAAAACTTTCAGTTTACTGATTTTTTTGTTTTACAAAAAAATCCGTTCCTTCGACACATTTTGATCGATTTTGGAAATTAAATGCTTTTTACATTCGGAATGGATACAGTTATAGGATTTTCTACTAATAAATAAACCTTTCATTTCAATATTGTCGACAGCATCTCGTTAAACTCGCAAAAATTGGAAAACTTGACTACAATTTATCATAAGTTTTGTGTTGAAAAATCAGTGGCTATTTTTTAACGTGAAAAATAGAAGACATACGTCAGAAGGACTAACATTTACCCCAACAAACCTATTTCAAGATTGGAAATCGGATAAAATGCAGACAAGCTAAGAATTTTTATGTGGCGAAGAACACCTAAAATCGCTGTTTTAACGATAAATAAAAAATTTGAGGGTGCTGAAAATTTTTTGAACACAGTTCCGCGTCGTTCTCGGCTAGATCTACAGTGCTCATCATCTCACTTCAAAAGTTCTGATTCACTGTAGCACTGTGTTATTTGCACTTTTACATATAGCTAAGTTTATAAACTATATATTTTGTAAATTAAAAAACAGATTAGAGACAATTAAAAAAAAAACTCTGTTATAAAATAAAAATGAATCTTTTATGACTTTTATGACTTTATTTTAATTCTCAATGCTTCGGAAGTATTTCCAGTTTATTTTCCACCATGTCCGAGCGATTTTTTATACAAAGAAAAAAATGTGTATTCAATAGTGTCATGCAAGTATGAAATATAACATATTTTTGTTCTACATGATGATTAGACACAGACAAATCGAGAAGTGAAGCCGTCACATCTTTCGCTATCATCAATCCCAATAAAGCAGACATAGCAAATGGCATCCTTTCATCCCACATTTCAGTGTTTTCAGCATTAGAAATTACAGCTGGAGTTTCAGCTGGAAGTCCAAAATAACCTCTCGCCAACAAAGACAATTTTTTTATGGCCACTGACGACCTATCAAAAAAAATTTAACTAATCTGTGTCCCAAGTCACCATGGAATAGATAGAAATGAGTCTGCTGAAATGAAAAACATGTTATCATCAAAATAAAAAGAATTACCCATGAAGTGGGCCCATATTGGTTATCGCCTTTTAACCACGTTCTTACGCCTTTCATTCAATCCATCTAATGCCCTCCACATATAGCACGATAATGACCTTTCAAAAATGTATTCATAAATATCCTTGACATTTTCTTATGAATTAGTAAAAACAAACTTCGCTCTTCTTGCTGTTTTATAAAAGCATACAGAAAATAGTTAAACTTTCTTCCTATGAAATAAAGTGAACGAAATGAATACAATAAAAAAGCTATATTTTTCCTGGTGAAAAGCATGCACATTTTTGTATTCTCTCTTCTCCCATATTAATATAATATCAGTGAGTGAGTATAAGTATTTAAAGTAATTTTTTTGAAAATTTGGTCCTTTGTCTCTTAAAAAAATAATTGATTGAACAAATTAAAAACTGTATATACAGTATTACAAGGTGACACACTAAATAAATATATTAAAAAAATATTTTAAGCTTTTTTTTTGGGTTTTTCAATTGGCGCGGGTCGATTCTGGCGCCCTGTGGCAGCCATTTTGTTTTGGTGACATCTGTCAAATCTTTTGTTTGTTATTCAGTTGTTTATGCCAAATCATCATGACAAGTTACACAATTGAATAGCACGTTCAAATGATAAAACTTTATTATCAAAATGAGTGTTCATTAACACAAACGTTGCGCGCATTGCGCCCATTTTTCGGTAGACGTGGTGGCCCTTCCAATTTCTTATAGCCCATATTGAACCATATGGACATAGACGACATGTGGTTCTAGCAGGACAGCGCTACGTGCCACACAGCAAACACCATTTTATTCCATTTCAACATCTACCCGCCCTTATTGAAAAATCCTTTATATAATATTCGAGCTGTATAGTTCACAAGCGTCAAATATTAATGATGTACATACTACGCCCATTACAAAAATTATATTGCACATTTTATTAATTTTACGTCATCTTGTATATAAAATCTATAGTTTTATATGCATATAATTTTTTTCCTAATAAAAAATGTTCCTGGATAACAGATCAACTTTAAAAGTTGATTCTTGTCACAAGGTGCAAATATTAAGATAATACATATTACAATGTTTGTGGACCGCCCTGTTGTATATATAAATAAACGCAACTTTGCAGTGGGGTCTTAGACCCCTTTTTAGGTTGTTTGGCCAACTTCCTCTTCCAATTCGTGGTGTGCGTCTGGATGTTTTTCACAAAGAGAGGGGTCTACAGTTTTACTCGTATGTCGCCACCGAACAGCTAATGGTTTATTGTTAGGAGATTTGTTACAAAGCAAATAATGTTCCTAAAAGTATGCAACATTTATATTTCTTCTCATAGATATTTCGACGCATCGTACCTGTAAATCTCGTAGGGTAGTGTTAGTTTTTCACATCCCAGAAGGAAATGGTGCAATATCTTGCCTCCATAAGCTATTACAGAACAGCTTCTAAGTGAAATGCTTATGTCAACAGCACTGCTCCCAGAGCGCTTCCAGTGCTCCTTCTCGAGAAGTGAGTAGGCAAGGTGGTACAAAATAAACTGTCCGCTACGTAGCTACGAGCTAATGTTTGTATACACAATTATCGAAATTTACAGTTATAGCGGTACAAACAAAAAAAAGCGACGCGTTCATTTCTGTAAATTTACTAACAGTGTATTTTTGTGATGAAAAGGCGTGCTTCGGAAAGTTAGAAATAACTTAAGTAAAATTTATAATAAAAAGAGTGAGTGTAAATTAAATAAATAAAAAGATGGGTAGAAGAGGAATGAGCGCGAGTTCTATAAAAAGAAAAATTTTAAAGGAACGAAATAATTTAATACGCAAACTTAAGCTATGCGAAAGAAAGAATGAAAAAGTAGTAGCCCGGTGTTAAATATTTTAAATTCAGAAGGACTAAATGTGCCAATTTCCTTAACTTACAGATTAATACCATAACAAAAATATGTGAAAGGGGTGGCATTTCCAAAAATATGCACAATTTATTTGGCAAAGACGAATTCCTTAATTTCAATTACGACGGAATACAAGGAAAAGAATCATTTAAATGTTATAAAAACGTAAATGATATTTTGTATAGTAAGTTGCAATAACAATAATCTTTAATCCGATGTCTAACATAAGTATTTCCTTTCAATTGTAGAATCTGTTGCAGAAAGCGTAATAACATGGGACAACTATATTGTTGAACTTAAAAAAGGTTTCAAAATCGCAAAGAATCGAGTACACAAGACTACATGCCTTGCTAAGAAAAAAATAATTTAATTACATTTATTTATCTTTTTTGTTTAAAATTCACATTTATATGTATACATACTCATTTGTAAAAACAGATGCACGTATGTGTATAAATCATCTATTAAAATACTTATAATTATTAAAATTAAAATAATTTTTTGAAATTATCGTTGCTGTTTGGAAGTAAGATAACATCACATGACAAAGACGACTTCCTGCAGCCCTTACAAAGTAAGCGAGCAAGAAGGACACACTGCCAGGCGTTTGTGAAGCGCTTGAAGACAGCTCCTTCTCAAAAGCATTCTCGTACAAGCGGTGGCATAATGACTTGCAATAACACCTTCTATAAGATGTTCCGTCGCAAGCGAAAATGCAATGCCTTGCGTTTTGGCTCATTTCATATAAAAAATAATTAAGGAAATCTCGCAGATGGTAAGGCCCTCCCGATTCCAAAGAAGCGCTTCTGTAATCGCTTTTCACTCCTTCTTTTTTCTACTGGAATAGGTCTCACGACATAGCTACTTCACCTACTAAAACGAATACAATTCCCTACAGGTGCATTTGTCTTCGTGTGCCCGTTACCATTATATTAAAGTAGGTGTAAAATTGTGTTACCAAAACTTCCTGTGTGACAGCATCGACAGCTTCTTTCGCAGCTTCCTCTAACTTTTCCTTCAATTTCTTGCCACAGCTACCTTTGCCGGAGGTGTCGAACTACAATAGAAATTCGTTGCATCTGTGCTGCAGCAAATTGTGTTACCTTCGATTGAGGCTAATACAATTTTCACCCACATTGTCTAATTGGTTCTTCTTTTCTATCTACTTATTTTCTCTCGTTCCACTTTTCTTTGCTGTTAATTTTGAGTCTGTTGCCATCACTGTCTGGTTTTTAGTGTATCGTTTGGTTTAATTGAGCGTGAAATTAAAAAATAATAAATCTCTTCATACAACCGGTGCTCAGAGGAGAGTTTATATGATAGCACTTGGATTTTTCATACTATAAGTAAATATTCTCGTGTGCGCTTTTATATGTGTTACTTAGCATAACTTAACATAACATAATTTTAAACTGAAACATATTTTCGGATTAAAAACAACTCAGGAGTACCCGCAAGAATACTGCACAAATTTGTAGGAGACTACAATTTACTCTAAAATATAGTTTTTAGGAATGCAGAAATTCCAGCGATACAGTCTAGTATGTAAATATAGATTCTACTTCATGAAAAAGTAAGAGGGTGAGAATTGAGTGTTAGAATTGAATCCATCACGGAGGATTATCGAAGGCGACTATTCTTTTTTATTACTCCACAAGGGTGACTAAGGGGGTGAGGGGGTTTGGCTAAGGCGAGTCGCAGGAAGAACGGCGGCATCATTGGCATCGACGAGAGCTGCCGCGGTACCTGCTCAGGAAGTAAGTAACTCTCTGGTGGTCTGGTGGTCAATTTGAACTCTTCTACATTATTGTACTGAACCTTCGATTGAAGGACGATTAGTGTTCATTTCTTCTCGGATCACATTTATATTCTGACCTCAGGAGTGCAGGCAGGAATATATCACGCAGATATCTGAAAAATCTTCATGCCATGAATAAATCGGAGGTGTTCGATGGAACTTCTAAGGCTAACAAGACCTCAGTTCTGGAATTTAGTGGATGCCGTTTTCAGACACTGCTCATTTGGCATCCACGCGATAAGACTAGACATCAACTCGATTTTTTTTATAGCCAATGGTTTGAAGATGAAGGCTGAAGGATGAAGGAAAATGAAGGTGCCATTTCACTGGCCTGACCTCGCGGGCTGAGGCTTATTTATGCATCTAGCTTCTAATTTTTTCTTATATATGCAGATACAGCTGGTATAGATATTGGCCATCTGATGAATTTCATCAGTAGTAGGAAGCGTTTAATACAACTGCAAATGACAATCATTTCATAACCCTTCGATCTCCATCCCATCGATCCTCTCCTTTGCCCATTCAATGATATCACAATGGACGAATTTGATTCATTTTCTTAGTAGATTCTCCCATGTCTAACCATATAACCTAACCTAACTTCACTTAAGCGTGCCTCAAAAATAATTTAGTTGTGACAATGCAATGTTACCATGGGCTGTAGGCATGATTCTTCATTTAAAGAGAGTTAGTTGGCACACACCAGCTTAAGCCCATATGACACAAACATATTTGACTAGGGCGGAACTCTACTTACGGTATAGCCATCAGATCCATCTTCGATTTTTCCATTACTTCGTAGGGTTGTTAAAACGAGTTCCCCTTAGGGGTTTTTTTGACTCCATCAAACTGAAAAAAATCGCAGGAAGTTATATCATGTGAACTCGATGGCTGTTGTATGGTATTCGTTTCATTCTTGATGGAAATTGACGCATAGTGAAGTCACTGTGCCGCGGTGCGTTATCATGGTGCAAAATCCACGCGTCGCTTCCCCACAACAACTGTCTTTTTTGACGAATTTCTCAGATAAACGTTTCGTAACTCCCAAATAATAGTCCTTATTAACTGTCTGAGCTTCTGCCAAAATATCGTGGAGTACAATACCGTTGAAATCTACAAAGACCGTGAACATCGCTTTCAGTTTTGACTGAAAACGACGTGCTTTTTTATCTTGGTTCACTCCAAGCTCTCCATTCACTCGCCTGATGTAAAGATTGCGTGACACACTAATAAACCTACGTCTCGTCTCCAATAATGATGCGTTTGATGAATGTTGGGTCGAATTTGGCCTTGAAAATCATGTCTTCGGCGATATCAATGCGGCCCCTTTTTTGCATGAAATTCAGTTCCTTTGGGACTAACTTTACAGTAATACGGCGCAAATGGTTAACCTTTCTTTCACTTTATTGAGGAGTGGGCTGAACCTGCAGGCGAATCTTTAAAAATCCTTGTTGATGCCAATTTTCCGGAAAAGTCTATTGCTCCAGTCTGTAACGAAGGTGCAAATGGGCAGGAGGGGTCACCTGCGATTTCCCTGGCATCTGTCATGTCCGTCAACAGAATAAACTGGGCAGTCGATAGCTTTTCCCCTTTCAAATCTCCACACATCGATGGCATCATGCCAGTAATGCTTCAGAAGACTAAAACCTTGGTGGTTCCCGCTCTTCATAAGGTCTTTATGGTGTGTATCTCGTTAAACCACGTCCCTGCAAGCTGGAAGAAAACCAAGGTGGTCTTCATTCAATAAATGCTGTGGCAGGTGGGGCTAGAATCACTAGGTTCGTTAATAGAGGTACACCACAGGGCGGCGTCCTCTCGCCTCTCCTTTGGCTAGTAGCTATGGATGAAGCTTTAACCCCCTTAAACAATAAAGGTGGTAGCATATGCCGATGACTTGGTCCTAATGGTCTTAGGATCCTTCCCATCAGTAAAGGCTGAAATTTTGGAAGGTGCATTGGCTACACTCAGTAGTTGGGCTGCTAGTTGCGGTTTAAGAGTCAACTCTGACAAAACGGAGTTGATGCTATTCACCAGGAAATATAAGTCTCCGCCTTTTAAGCTTCCAAGACTAAACAACCAGTGTCTTACACTCGCATTGGAAGTCAGATATCTTGGTGTAATACTTCACCCCAAGCTCCATTGGAAGCTGCACATAGAAAATCGACTTAAGAAGGCCAGTATAGCCTTCTACGCCTGTAAATCTATGTTTGGCAAAAAATGGGTTATCAAGTCACGTGTCGTTCTTTTGATGTACAACTTAGCGGTTCTGCCAATTTTAACATATAGTTGCCTAGTTTGGTGGGTAGCTCTTCATGAGGGCTACAATACCACCAAACTAGAAAGAGTGCAGAGAACTCCATGTGTGGGTATCACTGGTGCTTGTAGAACATGTCCCACTGCTGCGCTCAACGTTATTCTGCACTTATTTTCTGTAGATCTGCAGGTTAAATCCATTGCTGCTCAGAGCGCTATTAGGTGGAAGGAGCTTGGACTCTGGAGATAATTTCCTGTAGGGCATAGTAGCATCTTGAAGCAGATCTCCCCTTCCTTCTCTGTTCTTCGCATTGATCTCTTCATCCGCAAACTGGGATTTGAGGGTTGTGCTAGGGCTATCTTTCCGAGCAGGCAAGACTGGAAGGAGGGGAGAGTCGACACGGATGTAAGTACCTTCGTCTTCACTGACGGATCCAAAATGGAATCTGGAGTGGGAGCGGGAGTTTTCTCTAAATCAGGCAGCATTTCGGTCAACTTTAAGCTGCCGGAAACGAGCAGCGTTTTTCAAGCAGAGGTCTTCGCGATCCTGCAGGCATGCAAAATGCTTCGGGATCGTTGTTTTGGAGGGAGACATTAATATTTTTTCCGATAGCCAAGCTGCGATCAAGGCACTGTCGTCGCCGTATTGCAGCTCTCTTCTGGTGAACTCCTGTAAAGAGGAACTCAAACATCTCGATCGAGCAGGAAACATCTCCCTTATCTGGGTTCCTGGGCACAGGAATATAGAGGGAAATGAATTTGCCGACGAGCTTGCCAGGAAGGTGTCGACAGAACCGGTTTCAGCTGTCCACCTCTCAGACATCGGCGTCCCATTGTCCGTTGTTAAAGGAAAACTACACAACTTCTTTCTAAAAAAAGCGCAAGACAGATGGAGGTCTGTCTCATCGTGCACTATTTCGAAAACACTATGGCCCCAATACGATAGAAACAGAACGCTTAAGGTGATGGGAATCCCCCGCCATTCAATTTCCAAACTCATTGCGGTGTTCACTGGTCACTGGGTGATCGGTACTCATACGGAGAAGCTTGAAATTCCGTACAACCTCTATTGCAGAAGCTGTGGCGATCCTGCAGAGAAAGAGACTGTTGAACACTTTTTCTGCAAATGCCCGGCTCTGGAGGCTAGGCGCTTGAGATTCTTAGCATGCCCTTTGGGGATGACTTGAAGAAATTCTCCAGCCTAGAACACTTTTCTCTCCTCCACTACATCAACAGCACTGGATGGTTTTCTCTTCCCAAAAATTTTTCTTTGCACAGGTAATGGTCCACATTATGGTATCAAAACGGCACGCAAGTGCTACTTGAAGTGTGCCTGTGGCACTCTTGTCATTTTACCAACCTACCTACAACTTGAGGTGAAAAATTACTACACGGTTACAAATATGAAATGAGGATACCTAAGGAAAATAAAATTAGAAAGCATTTTGCAAATTAGAAATTTTATTTTTAAGTGTTAAGGAATCTATTCATTGAGAAAAAAATAATTTCGTATTGAGTAAATTTTCTATGATTCAGCTTAAAAGAAGATATAACTTTTTTATTTATAGTTGCTAGTCTCAAAAATAGTCGTCTGAAATAGTAGGAACAAAAATGTTGATGAATCCTATTTATCAATATCTTAATCCAAAACTAAAATTACAGAAAAAATATAATACATAATATACTTCATATCAAGAGAAATCATAACGTATTAAAAAAAAATCTTTTAAAATCCTAAAAGTTTGTCTTAATTTTTCACTTTGATTTTTATTTTAGGCACTTAAGGCATTCTAATTTTTCATTAATTTCCTTCTGTATCAAAAATTATTAAAATGCTTCAGAGCTGAGAAACAGGCAACAGCCATATTACGTAATAAAAAAGAGCATATGTACCTGCGCCAGTGATCGACAGCCTTCAAACACTCGCTCAGCACTGAGAATAAAAATTACGAATAAATGTTTTGGTTTTTTGTGCGAGTAGGATAAAAATTATTCCAGGAAGTTTCCTTAGGGTTAGGAGCAATCCTCTATTTCTCCTAGCAATGTTAGTTATTAATGAGCTTAAGTAAAGCTTATCAGTGTTGTGTTGTGTGTGTGTGTGTGCTTGAGTTTGGAACTGTGTAGGTAAAGCTGCACATCAATCAAACACTCAGCTGTGTTATAATCTAACATTTCACATTAGTTAATTGAATTCTTCTTACTGCATGTATTCGTAATATATGAGTAAATGTTTTTGAGTACCACCTATGAAGGGTTCATTAGTATACTGAGGTACTCGTAGTTCCACATCCGCACACAGTTTAGGGACATCATTAGCATTAGCAACATTTGCAAGGAGTTGTTGGAAAATATTACGTATGATTTAGGTGAGTGACCAACTCAACAACAAAAATTCTCAGCATACTTACAGATTATCAAAGTTACTGCTATTATGCAGAGACTGTTTGTTATTCTGTAGGTTTAGTTGCCACTATTTGCAACACTCTGCATTAATAGTTTCCGGGGTTGTGAAGTTAGGGAACTGATAAATAGAAATACAACTGGTTTATATTACATAAATACATAAGCGGATGTACGTGAATATATGTAGATTTCCTCTACTCTCTCACGTGCATACATTTGTATATACAGGTTGTATCATAATTCTTTTCACAATGTAATATTCGGCCTCTTCTTTTTGCCACTTCTCAGCTCGTTATCTCTCTGCTCGCATCACTTGACGAAAAATTTGCAAGTGAATGCAAAACAAAAAGTTATCGGGCAAGATTTGCCGCTGGCGAGTATGGTTATAGCACATAAAGCTGGTATAACTTTCCATTTTCACAAACAAATGTAATTTTAGGCACCTCTACTTCAGATATGTTTATTTACAAGTATACTATTTGCTTCGTCTATTCGTCACTTGCTAACGCTTGGCGCAGATTTTTTTTATTATTTTTTTAGTATATTCGATTATCGCATATAACTTTGAATTCCTTTTTGTTCTAATAGAAGACTCGAAGAAATATATACAAACACCAGAAACTTAACGGTGTATTATGTTTTTTTTTGTATTTTTTGGTTGCTGCTGCATTTCGTGGTAGTTACAAGTGATTCATATTGTTTTTACATCCGCATCAACAAAAAAAATTTTTGCTATAATGCCGCGTTATCGTGAAAATAGTACATAATTTGATTATTATAATTCCCATAAAAGTAAATCAGTAAAACAAGCGGCTGAAATGTGTTCTATTAATGCAAGGACAGCGTACAATATAATAAATCGCGTAGAAAACGAAAATCGGTTATAATTAAAACACTCCAGTGCCAGATCAAAAAAAGTTCATACCAAGGATGGAAAGGTTAATAGTGGAACGCATTGACGATGAACCGCAGTGCAGCCTTAAAATGTTAGCCGCAGATTTGGAAGACCACCAGTGTGTGAAAGTAGGTCACGAAGCCGCCTGAAAAGTTTTCCTAAAAATCAAGTTTTCATCAAGAAGTGCAAGAAAAAGTCATTACTATCGCATGCTAACGTTGGCAAAATACTTTCTTTTGCTGTAGCTCACGTTTCGCACTCAATTGAATATTAGCGTAATATTTTGTTTTGTGATGAGGCAAATAGGGGTTTTATTCTTAGCAAAGGTGTTAGAGAAATTAAATTTATTGAAAATAATAGGACGAAAGAAATCTATTTACAAATTTTACGTAACAATTCGATATTTTGGGGTCACTCAATTTGGACTGTTATTCAAAGTATACTAAGATTCTAATGATCCCAAATAGGTCGTAGTTGCTACGTAATCGCTCAAAAGTGGAGATACTGCTGCCCCAAGTCCAGATATCACCTAAGTTGAAAACAGTCGTAAATCCAGTTCGAAGTTTTGTTTGCAATACATAAAATCTCGGAAGTCTGGTGTTCCATCTGCTGTTTTTCCGAATGATACATTAGACCATGTTTTCTGAAGTGATAAGCGTTTTTACTGATTTTTTTAACGCAAATTTTGATGAATAAAAGTGATGAACCTGGTTCAAACTGGGTCTGTCCATTAGATTCAATCTCGTCTCTTAGCTTGGGGTGTTTGAATCTATCATTGGAAGATGTTGAGAATGGTATTTTAGCCCTAAAGCACTGCACAAAAACGGGTGTGATGGGTTTTTAGTTGCTCTTTTTAAACGTTGTTCATCTCTTTTGTTGCCTGCCAAGTCAATTTTCAATAAATCGTTAGCCTCTGGTGTCTTTATCGACGACTGGAAAACGACATTTGTGACTCCAGTCTTTAAAAGTGGTAAACAAATGATGCCCGCAATTACAGACCAATCTCGATGTTTTCGTCAGTATCTAAATTATTTGAAAATATTCTGAAAAAAAATATGTAATTTGAAACTAAAAGTTTTATATCATCATATCATGATTTGCAGGTAGGTCTACAGTTTAGGTGTAATTTAGCTGTTTTCACTGAATACAATAAGTTGGTTTTCAAATTAGATTTTCAACAAGTCGATTGTGTCTATATTGACTTTTCAAAAGCGTGCCTCGTCTGCTTCTTCTTTTGCATCTTCTAGTGTACCTCAAGGAAGTATATTGCTTCCTTTGCTTTTTGTTTTATTTCTGCACCTTCCTTCTGTATGCGGATGATTCAATAATATATTCTGTTAAATAGCACCGGCAGATTTATATAAACCTCAAGCAGATGCTTGCAGCTTATTTAATTCGTCTCACGATTACAGCTTAATATTAAAAAATGTTTTAAACTTAGGTATTCAAAAATAACTTACATCATTCTGACTTGTTATAAAATCGGGGATGAGAAACTTCAATCTGTTCAAGAAATTAAAAGTTTAGGGCTTGTTTTTGATGCATGCTTTACATTTCTTATTAATCATATAGACTTTATTCTATTTAAAGCCCGCTCTACTCTTGATTTTATAAGAAGGAATAATTCGAAATTTGCAGACCCTTATACTCTTAAGAAACGATTTACAGCATTTGTTCGCTCTACATTAAAATATGCCGTTTTCATTTGGGGAGACCTTACCACCAATTCTCTATTGACAGAATTGAACGAAATTAAAACATTTTTTTTAAGTATGTCGCTGACTTTCTTGCTTAATATTATCTGGTGCCAAACTAACTGTTCTTCTGTTTTATTGTAGAAATGATAATTTTTTGGTACCAACCAAGTCTTTACTAATAAATATCTCCGTTCCATTTGAATAGGTTCAGAACAAAGTATGCCTTAGATGCTCCTATTTTTCGCTTTCTTCCTGAACTCAATGAGATCTAGAATTCTATTGAATTTGATTTTACTTCATCTAAATAATGTTTTTCTGCCAAATTAAATTGTCGTTTTTAATTTGACTATTTAATAACGATATTTTTGTATTATAGTATTTAGTGAGCATTGTAATTTTACTTAATTTTTTTCTTTATTAAATTTACTTTTGTAGTACGGAGTCGGTAGTTCGTACCGATTATTTACTGATTTCTGCAATTAAATAAATAAATTTAAAAAAGAAAGTGTGTGGTAGTTCACGGAACCCGCACGATTGAAGTGAAACTTCTTTTATCAACAAATCAATAATTTAACTATTATTTCAATATAATGCATGCAGAAGTCATGGAAAGCATGGAATGGAATTTTATTAAACAGAATTATTTATTTATTTTAATATAAAAAGAAATGAATTTATTGTACTCAATTACATTTGGTTCTCGGCATTGTCATTATCATTATTGGATTCGTTTTCCAAAAATGAAACAAGGGCTTTATGGTAACTGAAATACGTAAAAAATGATCTACATTCTAATCTATCAAGGTATCGATGAAATACTGCATCAATGGTAGTTCCGCATCTTGTTGTTGGTACTACAAATTATCACTTATCGTACAACCGGAGGATTCACTGTCACGGTGTTCAACAGTAGCTCTTAATTTTTTACGCTCCAAATACTCACGTTGCCGTTCAGCACCTGTTTTCGGTTTCCGTTTTTGTTGATTTGATGCCATATTTAACAGAAATCAATCAACAAAACAAAATACGTTTGTAAGATTTGCTCAAAACTACACACACACTCTATGACGCGTCTCGCGTTACTAATAATATTGTGTTTGGGATAACTGTCAACTGTTTCCACCGAAATGCGTTCGCAAAGTGTATGGTCTTTGGTATGGTAAACAGATTTATGATACATTATTTTGCGGCGACAGCACAGCGCGATAGCCCAGCGGCTAGCAATGTGGGCTTCCGATCCGAAATCCTTGGTTCGAATCACAAGAAAATTTTTTTTTTTTTTTTTTTTATACATTTATTTCATTTTGTTTTATGATATGTTTATGAGCAGATTTTTTTCATGGCAGAAATACACTCGGAGGTTTGCCATTGCCTGCCGAGTAGCGACCGCTATTAGAAAAATGTTTTCATTAATTTTGCTTTCACCGAGATTCGAACCAACGACCTCTCTGTGAATTCCGAATGGTGATCACGCACCAACCCACTCGGCTACGGCGGCCATCAATCAAATGTCATATTTACAAATTACATTCGATAAGACGACACGCCACGCCAGTCTTTTAACAGATGGCGCTGGCATAGCGTGAGTTTTACGTAGTTTAGCGTAGTTTTACTCCTCACAGCGTTTCATCCACGCCACGCTTTTAACAGATGGCGCTGGCGTAGCGTCACATATCGATGAAACGCTATGGTTTTACTCCTCACAGCGTTTCATCCTTCGAGACAAAAGAAGTTTCACTTCAAAAAAAATTATTGAAAATTTATGGTTTTACAATGTATGGCCTTTGAAAAAGGCAAACAAATCTTCATACGGTACATCAAAGAGAATTGGGAAAGGATTCCTTAAGAATATGGCATAAAAATGTAATTTCAACAATGCCCAGGAGGTTACAATCGGTAATAGATGCTGCTGCTGGTCGCACCAAATATTAACATAAAAATAGGCATGTACCTTTACTTGATCTTTTGTTTCGTTAAAATGGGAAGCAAATTTTAAGATAGTGCCGAATACAATTTTTGTTTAATAATAATATTTAATAAATATTTTTTTTGTATAAATGGAGGAAAAATAGATTAAGTTTGGTTTGTTTTAAAAGTAAATAAATAAATACGAACGTCATTTTCGAAATCCACTTCAAATATTTTTCCTAGCAAATATTTTAATATGGAAAGATTTATGAGACGAACTGTATGTACTTACGTTCATGTAAGGAGGCGTTGAATATGAGGAGACAAACTAGTTACAACAAGTTGATGCACAAAATGAAGCTGCGAGAAGAACGCATTGTTATAACAACTGTTGCAAAAGCAACAGCATAGAGTGCATTATATACTCATATACATATGTACTCGTATGATTGAAGAAACCACTAAGGAGGGAACAGAGGATGTGGTAATGGCAGAGGCGGATGTAAAAGCAGCATCGTTATTATAATAAAGGGACAGGACACTAACAGCAGGATGTGCGAATATTAAAGTATCCTATGCATATCCTAAGTATTGTTTCTCGTATGCCACTGCATTTATTTATGCCTGTGGAAATCTTAATAGCTGCGTTTGCAAGCACACATATAAATAAACACAAACGCATACCCTGCAGGGAAATTCACTTCACATCAGAGGGGTTCGTTTCCTAATGATTCGTTAAACTCTCAGTTCGCGCTCCTTCTCAGTTATTCAACTGGTGAAGGGCGAGAAAATTACATAGCCCTTTTGTGCTTGATCGGTACTAATAGGTACTAAAGTGGACAGCTGCGATGTACTAGATTCTGCATTCTGTTTTTATTATTTCCGAACTCCTGCTCAATTCTACGATTTGTACTTAAGGAAATAAATATACTTGAGAAATAAAACTATGTTCTAGCTCACTTTGCTACCGCTACCTGTCACAATAGTCGATGGCGTAAAGAAGTGGCTCACTAATGCTAATTTTTTTTAACTAAATGTATTTGTTTAACTTTAAACAAATAAAAATTTGAATAAATAACAAGTAATATTTCAATATGTGCACTTTTTGATAAATTTTACCTCTGCAGAATTCAGTTTTAATATGTTTTTGGAACTAAGTTCCGTTTAATCGAAATGTCGCACACAAAATATTTGCACTTGAAAATAGGCAGCGCTTCAAAGATTTCAAAATGACGTCATCAAAGTGAGCGTTAAATCAAACACATCAAATATGAGGCAAAAAAAAAAGTATTTTAAATATCTAGTTGAAAATCTTGAGAGAGATATAAAAAAAAATCAAAAATTCAAATTCATAAGCAATTTTGAAGAAAAGTTGTAAAATGGCTCTCGAAAACGGATATTTTAACGACCTATAATATAATTTTTCCACTCATTTCAATTATGCCTTCTTCTTTGGTAATCGGTCGGTGCAAGGTCCGGAGACTACGGTGGGTGCTGAAGGACCACCCATTCGAGCTCTTGGAGTGCGGCTTTGACGACTTGTGCAACATGGGGCTTGGCGTTGTCATGAAAGAGTATGGTTTGACCATGTCGATCAGGCCTTTTCAGCCGAATGGTCTCATTCACGCGGCGTAGCTGGGCAATATTGAGCTCCTTGTTGACTGTGGCATTCTTTTCTAGCATCTCCCAGTGCCCCATAACCTCCCAGTCCTACCAAACACATATCATGATCTTATTTTGGTGAAAATCCAGCTTGACTCTCGGCGTTGGCGTATCTCCTGCAGCCATCTATTCTTTTCTTTTCTTCTTATAGATGTATAGGCACCATTTGTCATTTCCCGTGACGATTCGGCACAAACAGCACTGTTTATGAACACTATGACGGACGAGATCTGAGAAGAAATTTGAAGGCGACTTTCTTTGTTTTTTTCCTTGAGTTCGTGGGGCACCCAGGTTCCCAATTTTTCGGTAAACCCCATTGAATCAAGGTGATTAGAATCGTTTTATGCTCGCCGTTCATTTTTGCCGCCAATTCACAGACTGGTTCTCCTTAAAAAGTGATTTGAGACGTTCTGCATCGTCAAAGTCGTATTTTTGAACTTTGCAAACCATTTCCGTACTGTAAACTCGCCTATGATACCTTCGACCTCGATGAAAAGCGAAGAAGAGCAGGTGTCGGAAATGTTGTTTTTTGCCTCCTGGGTATTCCATTTCGAAGCCTCAAAACTAATAAAAAGTTAAATAACCCAAAAATGCAATTAACATAGTTTTGAGAGCAGTTCTGCGAATACTTACCCTCTGCCAAATAGCAAGCAAATCGTTGTAATAAAAGAAAATATAAAAGCACTAAGAACTTATTCCTCAACCCAATAGTATAGTCAAAACAAAAAGAGAATTGTATTTTTGTTTGCCTTTGGCCTCTAAAATGTTGAAATCTATAAACAAAAATTTACAATTTGGAGAATTTAAATAATAGACCTATCAGCTGCTCTACTGATACTACCTGTCAATGTGACTTACTTTCAGTAGATTTTTTGCTATGGCGTATGCGGATTTCAACAATAACAAGTTTCAGAAAAAGGCTTTGAAGTCGGGCAGTACAAGAAACTCGGCCTGGTGCCACGGATGGTCAAATACTTATGTATAACTTCGTCAATCAGATCGACTTGAATATTTCTATCTCAATATTCTTGAGATATCGTATTTAAATAATATACAAAAATTTAAATATTTTTTGTTTAGTAAAACTTTAAATACCCTTGAATGCATCATAAAACTCAAGTGCGTGGAACTCAAAAAGCATCCGCATCTCATATTTACTTATATAAAGTTTAAATTTTCTCCACAGGGTTTTCGATACACTCACGGTCACATATCGCTGCAAACATACACAAATTTGCCAAGAATTACTTGCATGTAAGCACATCTTCATACGGCATTATCTATTCCGGTACTCAAATACACAAGCAAACAACCATTTAAACATTCATATTACTCCGCCTGAAAGTATCTGTGTGTAATGTGTTTGGCGGTGTGTGTATTGGAGTCTTTGTTGGTTTCCTGTTGGATGGCCACAAGTGTAATTTTAAGCATTATTAGTGCTACAGGAGAAACACCGACCGGTATGGACACAAACCAAAAACAATAGCAACCACAACACAAGAACAACAGGCCCCAATAGAACTGTAGAATCTCACTTTAATGGAAAAAATACTGTAAAGCTCTGCTGACAACTGAAACATTATGGCAAATTGTGCAGAAATTCATAGGTCTCTATACTGAATTCAAAAAATGTATAATATGAATAAGTTCGTGCGGTTTTATAACAGATGGCGTAACTTGATTATTATTCCATCGATCCACATTTCCAAACATTCATTGGAGAGCTACTGTCGTAAGGCACAAACGTCAGTATAAGTTTTTTATTTGAAGCGTAAACAACAATATTTTTACCACACTTGAAAATGTCGAATTTCGTGCCAAATAATGTGTTTTTGCGGGGAATTTTTTAATATGAAGAAAAAAGCAGCCGAAAGTCATCGTATCTTGGTGGAAGTTTATGGTGAGCATGCTCTAGCTGAGCGAACGTGCCAGAAGTGGTTTGCACGCTTTAAAAGTGGTGATTTTGGCTTGGAAGACGAAGAACGCGAGGGTGCGCCGCCAAAGTTCATGGATACCGAATTGGAGGAATTGCTCGATCAAGATCCGGCTCAAACGCAAGAAGAGATTGCAAAAACTTTGGGAGTTGATCAATCAACCATTTCCAAACGTTTAAAAGCCATGGGAATGATCCGAAAGGTAGGCCATTGGGTGCCGTATGAATTGAAGCCAAGAGACGTTGAACGCCGTTTTATGGCATGCGAACAACTGCTTCAACGGCACAAAAGAAAGGGTTTTTTGCATCGAATTGTGACTGGCGATGAAAAGTGGGTCCATTACGACAATCCAAAACGTCGGGCAACGTATGGATACCCTGGCCATGCTTCAACATCGACGTCGGCGCAGAATATTCATGGCCTGAAGGTTATGCTGTGTATCTGGTGGGACCAGCTGGGTGTTGTGTATTATGAGCTACTGAAACCGAATGAAACGATTACGGGGGATGTCTACCGACGACAATTGATGCGTTTGAGCCGAGCACTGCGAGAAAAACGGCCGCAATACGCCGATAGACACGACAAAGTTATTTTGCAACATGACAATGCTCGGCCACATGTTGCACAAGTGGTCAAAACATACTTAGAAACGCTCAAATGGGATGTCCTACCCCACCCGCCGTATAGTCCAGACCTTGCGCCATCCGATTACTATCTCTTCCGATCGATGCAACATGGCCTGGCTGACCAGCACTTCCGTAATTACGATGAAGTCAAAAAATGGATCGATTCGTGGATTGCGGCAAAACCGACCGAATTTTTCACAAAGGGAATCCGTGAATTGCCAGAAAGATGGGAAAAAGTAGTAGTAAGCGATGGACAATACTTTGAATATTAAATTTGTAACCATTTTACGTCAATAAAGTTTCAAATTTCGAAAAAAAAACCGCACGAACTTATTCATAGTCCTATTATAAATCTCCATTTTAAGGCGATGTTGCTCTGATGCTTTAGAAAATATTCCAAATTATGAGGATAAATACCAAATTATATTTTAAAATATAATGTTATACATTAACACGTTTGGATTATTTTTCTTATTCATCTTTTAACTTAAATATTTTTTATAAAATTAAGACTGTATTAATCCAAGTTTCAAATATTGTAAGAAATTTCTAAAAATTCGATTACCTATTATCAAATTTTCCAACTTTCTGATAGAAATTCAAAGCAAACAAATTGGGTAAGCAATTTTATAGCCCACTAGCGGACCCGGCAGACTTCGTTCTGCCAAATAGATTTTGAATGAGCCAGTTTATACTTCGACCTTAAGCGTTTTTACTCTGCTGACCCTCACACACCGCCCTATCATCATGGTGACGGTTCTGTTCAGGATAATTAAAGAAAAAGGTTAGCTCGGGTGACCTAAGTATCTTCGCTTCCACGAACTTTGGCCACCCTTTTCGGACCCACTAAAAACCCCGACTGGGATGTTTGCCAGAAGGATTCAAACAAAGAGGGGAACTTAAGGTTCAAACCTGATTGAAAAATAATCTAAAGGGATAGTGGGGACTTTAAGGTGACAAATATTTATAAAGTGGGTGCTTCAATGAAAAAACATAGAGATAATTAGTTGTGTATTATTAATATTATTAACATAGGGTTAATAACCGATATAAAAAAGAATAATGAAATAAAACGTGTATAAGTATTTCCAGTAAATCAAGTGAATCATAATAATTAACAAAAATGTGTTTTATTATTATTGTAGTGCTTTATGATATACAATGTTTTTTGTTTGATTACCTGGTGAATATACAAACAAATCTGATGGTTTTCCAACGCGGGAACAGGTAACATACAATTGACCATATGAGAAACATGAAACGAACGCGCAATATTTGTATGGGTTTCCCGGAAATTATTAAAATTTTTCTCGCCGTAAAAACCATCCTTGGACTTCAAGGAACATTTTAAAAAAAGAATTCTTAAGATTGGTCCATGCATTGTTGAGTTATGCGCTTACCAACACAATTTGCGATTCATTTTTATATTATAGATTAAATATTAGAATAACAAAGCACAAGTTTGAAGTGTATCAAAACTCTCCTTAATTTTTATAAAATATTCCCTGACTGTGTTTGCGCACTCGTCACCGTGAAAGAAAAAAATTACAAAAATAAATGGAAATTGTAAGCCTATTCTAGAATTAAAGGTTATAAAATCGCTTTCTCAAAAAATTGCTTAAAATTCTGAATAAAAAGTGTAACATTTTGGTGGACATCGGTGGAAAGTTGAAAAATTTTGTCAAAAATTCATCAGGAATTTCCTGATTTTCCAAATTCCTTTACATGCTTCAGAGTTGGTCGTAATTGATCTCTGGCACTTCTTGATTGACTAAGGTAGAGTAAGTTATGTTCTGTAGCTTTTTTCTGACCTCGCAAGCAATACAAGATTTTCTAAGTCTGCATTGCATTCTATTCAAACATTCACTTTCTAAACATTTACATCTTAACAGTGAACGTTAAGACTGCCTCCAAAATCGATATTTACATTACAAGTCTGTTGATATATGGAACAAAAGGCGTTTTCATTGGCTCTGCCATATTGTACGAATTAACTCAAGCACTGCAGCTCTGAAGGCATTTCATACGATAGGTACCAGTAACATCTTGCGACACTAAAAGTTATCAAAAAAAAAATTATTTTATTATTTTTTTATTAAACAAAATTATTTTATTATTGGATGTTATGCGCGTGAATGTATGGATTTTATATACGAATACCGGCAGACTCAGTACTCTGAAGTTTTCATTTTCTCACTAACTTAATTCTTTAAAGGACTTCGGAACGGTCTGAGCTTTGAAAAAAAACGGCTTTAAATACTTATACTCACTTTATATGGATAAGTATGTATAATATGTATATAAACTGACAAATAATGGATCGAGTTGTTAAACATTTTTTTTAATTTGCTTTTCGTCGGGTGACGAATATAGCATAATAATGTCCTTTAAAAAATATTTCCTTAAATATCCTTAAAATTTCCTTATGAATTTTTCTGGAAAAATATGTATGTGTTAAAGGTAAAATAGATAAAGATAAAGGTAGTAAAACATTTTTCACATTTTTGTTCTTGCCGTTTTATGAAAATGTGAAAAATTAGTTGAAATTTCCTACCATAAAATAAAGTATACGCAGTGGACACCTCTTTTTACTTTTTTCCTCTCTTAAATTCAAGACCTGCTCTTAACTTCTTTTTAACTACGGGCCATTATTAATATGCATTCATATCTCTTCAAAGGCTATTCTTATGGACTTAAAACACCTATGATTAAAGTAAATGTATGCAAGTTTTGCGAATGCGTCGGGTACGCGTTAAGACAAATACATATACGGATACTTCGTTGTTTACTGTTTCAAAAGTAATTTTTCACATTTTCAGAACAAAACCTTGTTTCGCTCTCGATTTCAAGAGCTCGGCTTTGCCTTGACCTGCAAAGCGTTGTTTGTGTCTCTTTGAATTTTCAAATTAAAGTGCGGCGGTCATAGCTGAATGGGTTGGTGCGGAACTACCATTCCTAGCGAGAGCATGAAACACCAAATTATAGAAAAAGTTTTTATTAAATGGCGGTCGCCTTCGGCAGGCCACGGCAAACGTTCGGCGGATTTTTTGTCTGACTGCCTGTAGACATGCCCACGGCTGACATTTAAATTATGCCATTTTTCATATTCCATTTCTTATAATTAATTATTAAGAGCCGTGTTTTGAATAAAAATAGTTAAAGCAGAAAGAATAAATAAATAAATTTCAAATAAAAATATACATTTTTGCATATTATATTTAATTTTAAACACCATTTAGGCGCTTTTTTTAAATACCTTTTACTTGACAGAGGTGTACACGCCTCTTAAATATGTATTGGGTTATGGGGAAAGTCGTCCCAGATACTTCAGGGCATTATAATTTAGGCAAATTTTAATTTATTTCATTTTATGACATGATGTCGAAAACTTAATCGATTCTAATGGTTATTTAATAAAATTAATTTGTTTTTACAGCACTTAACCTTTTTTATAACTGGTAATTCAAGGGTACGATTTTTTTCTGTTTTTTGTTAAAGGATAAGCCTATTAAGCCATTAGAAAAATTTAGCCAAGACCTGACAGCTAAGAATTTCTGCTTAATAATATTTTGAATTTACCATTTTTCCCTAAATGTTTCTTACTTCATTTCCTTAAACACAAAAAATTTTATGGAAACCATGCAGCAAATTATTTTGAAATCGGGTATGTCCTTTTAGCTATCGAAGAAGATATATTACGTAAAAGAAGTAGCATGTAAGTGAATCGCGGGCTCAACTAGAGGAGGTTAGAATTTAGAATATGAAGGAAAAAATTTAAAAAAAATTTAATACAAATTCTCATCCCCATCCCAATTTTTCCGGTTTTTTTCAGTTGTGTTAGGTAGAGTTTGGAAATGATGTTTTGTTAAGTTGGATTACCTGCTGAACCTATTTGTTTTTCTCATTATTCTTAGGATATAAGAATCGGCAGTGTACCAAAAAGTGGATGTATCTGCTCGATTAATTAGAAAGAAGAAAATATTATCCCACAATTTAACATTATTTACACTCATATATGAACTTTAGAGTCACTGGCTAAGAAACTTTTGCTTTAATTAATTTCTTCTACGAAAAGTTAAAGCGTGTATATAATTTAAAATAAAGGAAAAATAAATAGATTCTTTGAACATGATTTATTATGTATATCTTTTTGGCTTACAGTTCAAATAGAAAACAATCATAAATTTTTTAAGCAAGAAATTGTTGAAATTGGAATGAAAATCTCAAAAGAAATTTTGCAGATGCAAATAGAATATAGCCATAAATAATATGCGCAAATCATATATGTAATATATACACATGAACATAAGTATGTATGTACAGGTAGAATCAAGTTACTAGCCAATAAGCAAATGTAAACATGGATGTTTAAACAGTTCGCAAACTCTCGTATGTGCTCATATTTATGGTGTTTACACTTTTCCTAATTTACATTGTGAGTGAATTGCAAGAACTGAAACAATTTTTTTTTGCAGACTGGCTGTAAATTGAACAAAAGCTAGCAAAGCAAGGCAGAAATATATGTAAATATGTCCACTATATAAATAAGTATACTAGTATGTATACTAGACATCCGTCATTCAAAGACGGCATACAACTGTAGAGCCCTCCATCTGTGGAAAAACATCAAGACGCAAGCAACACATACGAAGAGGAGTTCAGCCAAATACACAAGAAAATGTATAAGTGCAAATTATATACATATATAATATGTATTTACATATGCACATACATATACTACAATTTTTGCAGTTTTGTGAGTCTACTTTATCCAGCGTTAGCAGACACCTAGGCAAACTTTCTGGGATTGAGATGTTATGAGGATATCATCCTCTCGACACTAACCAGGTATCAGTGAGTGAAATGTTCCCTTATTTTTCGGCTTTGAGGTTTTCAATGTGCTTACGGGCCAAAGCAAGTCCAGTAAGAACGCAGGAGCTCCCTTGAGACCTGACACTCACAGCTTGGCCTGTGTAGTTAGCAGTTTAGTTCGTCAGAATTGGTGGCTAACACACCAAGCTACGACCGTAATGTGCGAAGAGGACGATTGTAAATTTATTTATATATTTTTTATATTTATTTATAAATTTTTCATTTTTACTTTATTTCTTTTTACTTTTGACACTGGCTTTCTCTGCAAATGAGCGAAATGAGTAGCAAAATAAGTCGAAATATGTAAAATTTTACCAGCTCTAAATAAGAAATTGGTTTCACTAGTTCTAGTTTTCTTGCAGCCTAAGTAAATTTAAGTTTGTGTCTACTTTTATGTGATGCAATATTTACATTCTCTATTTTAATTGGTTTAATATTTATCGTTGAAGAGAAATTAGAATTCTTTATCGAGCTCAAGGCCAGTTACAGCACAGTGGAACCACAAAATGAATTTCGTGTATGACAAATACTTATTTATCATTCTCATTTGTTTGATACCATTAAACTTGGCCAACCACAAACCGCATAGACAATTTAAAAGCACTAAAGTGTGTCAACGATACTTGAATAAAGAAACTTGGAGACAATTCCATTTTCAAATATTTACTTTAATTGACATTTGAATGCAGTGAAGTAATTAAATAAATACAATAGGGAAATTGGAAGTCCAGTGAGAAATTAAATAGAAGTTATATTATTATTATTATTATATTGTATGATAATTTAAAATTATTCGTTACGCTTGATTTGAATTGGGAAAGTGAGGGATTGAGGATGACAGGAATTTTAGCTTTGTTCGTTTACGGTTGTATTTATAATATTTGTACGAGTATTTGATAGCTCTAGCGCACACCAATATAGCGCGGCTACCTACCTTTTATCAATTTAGAGAGCTCTGTGACTCGGGGACTTTGGGAAAGAGCTGGCTATAGGAAGAGCATGTTGAAAATATGCGCCGGCCGCCGTAGTCGAATGGATTGGTGCGTGACTACCATTCAGAATACAGAGAGAACGTAGGTTGGAATATCGGTGAAACACCAAAATTAAGAAAAAGTTGCTTCTAATAACGGTCGCCCCCCGACAGGCAACGACAAACCTCCGAGTGTATTTCTGCCATGAAAAAGCTCCTCATAAAAAATATCTGCCGTGCGGAGTTGGCTTGAAACTGTAGGTCTCTCTATTTGTGGAACAACATCAACACGCACATCAAAAATAGGAGGAGGAGCTCGGCCAAACACCTAAAAAGGGTGTACGCGCCAATTATATATATATAAAGGGTTTTCGAATAAGAGGTTTTATTTTGATATTCAAACTGAACTGCAAGTTGCCTCACGAACTTCATCTGTGAGGTCTTAAATCGGGTCTGGGGCTCCAATGAAAAAAGTCACAATGTGTTAAATCATAAGATCTCGGTGGCCATTTGTGATCTCCGCTTCGAGAGATAACACGGTTCGGAAACTTTTCCCGTAAAATATCATTAGTTTCGTTGCTTGTGAGGCACGTAGCGCCGTCTTGTTGAAAATAAACGTTGTTCAGATCAATACCATCCAATACCGGCCATAAAAAATCGTTAATCATCTCTCGATAGCGCAATCCATTCCTGCATAACATCTGTTATTGGAAAACCCTATATACGCTTGGGGAAAAAGAAATTCATTGTTTTCTCGGTAGATAGCTGTAGTGATCGATATCATGTAAAGTATCGATCAAACAATTTAAAGTTTGTACTCCTTATCAAGGTGACATTTCACAATAAGAAAATTCTTTGCCGTTTGTGGTTTGTTCCATTCAGTTTTGAGTTAGAGGGTGTTAACCATGGAAGTCAACAAAGAGAAATGCGGTACATTTTACGGTTTTTGTTTGCTAAAGGCGAAACCGTTAAAATTACGAGTGGTGTTTATGGTGCCAGAACTGTAATAGCTAATTTCGTGCAATTTTGCTTTCAGCGATTCCGTTCAGGCATTTTTGGTGTTAAAAAAATATTGATAATGCCGAAAATGTCGTTAAAGTTACAGAATTAGTAATCGTAATTTTAAACCATTTGTGCAAAAACTTTACGCTAAAATAATGGATTTCTTTTCCCCAAGCCAATATATAAATTCCTTGTCCAGTTAAATACTTGATGTCCATAGACAGATGTATAAAATAAATGGGGAGCAAAAAATTATCATTTGTGAAGGACTTTACGGATTTTGCATTTTTTTGTTGCTTTTATATTTGTCTGAATAAATATAAGTAGTTTATTCACAAAGCGGTGCTAGATTTGAGTTACTAATGAAAGTCCCACTAATGGCGCGAGTCAGAAAAATACTTTTGAAATGGGTGTATCTGCTAGATGGCTGTGGAGTCTACTTATTACTAAAAATCATATATATAATATGATCCGATATTCGGAATATTTGTACATATATTTTTGCAACCGCTTTATCTTTTAATAGAAATATAAGTATACAGGGTTACTGACACGGAAGTCGTAGGCAATTAGGCAGATTATTAATGTCGATAATTTCTAATTGGCTCGCTGGTGTTACGTGATATCTCAATATATTTGATTTTAAAGATTATTTTAAAAAAGTACGTCCACTTTTTTTTTAATATTAGTTAAGGAGTTCACCTGATTTTTCTGTTTTTAGGTCACTAAACTAAACTGGAACTAAACTAACTGGAACTAAAATAAAATATATTGCTTAATTTGTATTGTTATTTCTATAGCAACTCTTTATTGATCAAAATGTTCGATGAGATAATTTATTTACCAATGTCTTCATGCACGCCCGTATTTTGAGTGAACTGTCCGAAGGAAACCCAGGAACACTGCTTTTGGCCCCATTGTAGTGTAGAAAAATCACCTTTCATACAACGATAAGTTTCACAAATTTAATAATTCAGTGATCAGTAGGCAGAATTCAACGGGGAACCTAAGTAAAATTTAATACACTTGTCGTAGTATATTGAATTAAGACTTTAGCAGCTCTGGTAAGTGCCAGAAATATTCAGCATTTCTATTATAATGGAAACAACCGAGTTTTTTTACAACTACCAGCTGTAGTCTGAACGAGCCATCGAAATATTTCATGTTGTGGATGGGCTACTTTAGTATTTACTATTTTCAAGTGTGCGACGAATATTGAGCACTTCAGGAATTATACATATATAACTTTGACGCCATAAATAAAGGCATTTGAAGCATTTTTTTTTTTCAAAACCTCTTTCTTTTTGTTTTCGTGAGAAAAATATATCGTCTGAAGATACATACACTGAAGATTATTTAGGTGAAATATATATGTTGAAATTGTTTTATAGTAATTAGTCAATTAGGTTGAATTATGAAATAATCTGCATAAAATAAAGTTTTTCAATCCTTTTTTCGAATTTTGTTTTTGAGTTATAAAAACTCATTTTTCCAAAAAAAAAAAACGTTGGATTTAAAGTTTTGTTTTACGTGTTGAAAAATCATATCATTTTCCAAAAATCCTTTTCAAATTGAGAAAGACAGCTTTTCCATTAAGAGAAATGTGCAAATGTTATCTTTACCAGTCGGCCGTTACATCCTTAAGCGCCTCTCTTTAACTCTCCTCTCTTTGATTCGCATGTTTATAAGAAATATAGATATTAGTAGTTTATTCAGTAAACTTTTAAATGTTATCATTTGGACAATATTTTCCGTAATGTATTTTTCCTTAAAATAACTATAATAAATAGAAAATTAAGAAAATAATTTGATTTTTTTCTCTGCTTAAGCTTATATGCCACATGGCCACAGAATTAAAAGAAACAGAAAAGCTCCTTGGAATACTTGGTAAATTATGTGAAGAGGTACTGTGCAAAATTGGTTGAGTTGAGTTATGGCGTACATGGCATAAAATCTTTAAAGTTGGGCTGGTACAGAAACCCAGCCTGGAGTAACTGACGTTCAAATACTCATAGCTTCGCCAATTTTGCACTGATTGACTTGAAATTTAATCCTATTGAAATTGAAATTTAAGCGAAAGTACAAAAAAAATTAAGATTTTGTAGGTAAATTTGTTAAAAAGTATTCACTTTATTACGAATAAATTCTAATTTAATAACCCACTAATCAAACTACATATTTTTCATAATTATCTTTGCCGTTTTTCGCCTAAATATAGGGTGGGCCATGCAAAATTTGCTTTTTTAAATCGGCCATAAAAAAAAACTAATCAATATTTTTTTAAAATTTTTTTTATTTTGAAGATTGAACATTGACATTTATGAATGAAAAATAATATCGTTCAAATGACTGCCACGACTGGCTTTACAGTAGGCCATTCGATCAACCTAATTTTTAAGCACATTTTCGATTGTTTGGGCTCCAATTTCATGAATGGCAACTTCGATTTCGTGTTTTAAAGCATCAATCGTCTGTGGATGATTCGCATAGTATTTGCCCTTAATGCCTCCCCACAAAAAATAGTCCAACGGGTTAAAATCACAGCTCCAAGGCGGCCAATTGATATCGGAATTCAAAAACGGTAGCCAAAAGTTCGAGTGTAACTTTGGCAGTGTGACAAGTTGCACCGTCCTGTTGAAACCAAATGTCGTCCATGCCATCCTCTTCAATTTTTGGAAACAAAACCTCGTTGCGCATGTCACGGTAACGCTCGCCATTTACTGTAACCGCGGAAGAAGAAGAAGACTCACCACTTTGGAAATAGGTTTTCAATATTTCCCAATTTTGTTCCAGTGTATAGCGTCCCATTTCGTAAATGTCAAACCTTTAAGTAAATTATGTACACATTTGACATGTCATTTGTGTTACCATTCTCAAAAAAATAGGTGGTTCAAAAAGCAAACGCTTTATGGCCCACCCTGTAATATTCCAAAAATGATGTAATTACTTTTTTGTTATTATTGGTTTACCAAGTAGGTTTTTAAGCAATTAATATATTGTTTTCAGTAAAAAGTACAAAAAGTGGGTGTTTTAGGGTTAAAGTCCCATATCTTGTCCAGGTTGAACTTAAAATATTTGGACATGCATTCAGAGAGTAAAGGTAAAATTAGAGCTTAACCTTTACTGTATTATTTTCTAGTAATGTCATTTTTTTGTCATCAATTATTGATGCCAGAGACCTAAGCAAGTGATATTCACATACTTTATCAATGATTTGTGCAATTCGAAGAACAGGAATGAAAGAAAAGGTAACATCATGAGAAGTGAAATTAGACACAAGCCTTTGAATGAGATATTTAACTGTAGTTGAGCGTAAACTGCTATAAAGCTTGGCGAAAATAGGTCACTACTGTTGATATTAAGTAACTAGACAATAGAAATGGGTGAAATCCTGCCCCTACCCATAATTTTCTATTCTCGCTTTTATTATTTTTGTCGCACTTGATGAAAACTTGACCTTCATTTAACAATTGCATTAGTTTAATTGTATTTTAGCGAAGAAAATGTTTTGATTTTATGTGTTTCAATAGTCTTTGGCCGGAAAAAAATACCAAGAAAATAATTTTGCAAATAATTTCTCGTTGGTTCCCAAATTCAAAGAATATTTCCAATTGGGACAGTAGGTCAAATCAGTCTAAAATAAAGAAGCCAAAATAAAGAACAAAATATACAGCAAAATTTAAGTGAAATCTTATATGGCTTTGTGTGTAAATTCAAGTATTTTCTTCACAAATATTTAATTTCAAACATTTTGCATATTTATTCGTTCTTTGTTTTGCTTCTACGAACATACATAAGTCAGTGTGTAATTAATGCATGCTAGTCGTCCTCAAAATAAATATTACCAGCATTCATATGTAGATGAGAATGTACACAAATGCGTCTATGTATTGGATATTTAGCTGCTTGCAGTTACAAACTATTTGGCATTGTCATCAGGTAAAAGCCATAAAGGAGCTTTTAATTATTCATAAGTGCTCTGCGGCATATATTTGTGTTTACTTATGTCACATTGAAGTACACATGCGAACATATGTCGATACGTATATGTACATATGTATGTGTGAGAGAGTAAATAGCAGCATGTAGTTAACGGTAATGGCTGGAGCCTGTTAAGTACGCATGCATATAGTGTATGCTATGCATTAAGGGCTTGTGTGTGTGCGTACGTGCTAAGAAGCACTTGAACACGTCTTTGATGTTTCGTCTTCGCCAACAAATGCAGTTGTCATAATTATTGCATTGCGGCTGTGCAATGCCAAATGCATTGCTACTTCTCAATCTGCGTGCATCCGCCCCGCATACTCGTCCTTCGCCTTACGCCGTTATTGCTCCATCGAGACGGCGACATTTCACTCCTCTCAATTAAATTCAGAGTACTACTATTATTATTGCCACTTGGCACTTGTCAACGCATCGTATGTACATTTATTACTGCGCAACAGCAGCTATGGCAACAACATGAGTTGCTAGCAAACAGAAACAATATCAGCAACAACACAACCCATCAAAATAATAAACATAACAAATATCGTAATAATATTTACTGCAACAAAATCATCAACATTTTCCCACCACGCAACTCAAGTCTGGCATACTAACTGCGTTATGTTAATGATTTCCACTGCAATTGTTGTTGCTAAACACGTACATATGTATGTAATTACTTGCACACAACTTGACAGTCGCAGTTGTTGCATTTGCAATCTTAACATACAACTCAATAAATGTGGCAGAATCTTCATGGTTTGTGCTGCAACAACAGAATTTTCCCTTCTTTATTCCTTCATCATTTCAACTTCTATGTTCCTTTTCAAAACCCTGCTCCCCTATTATAATAAATACATATTACCGAGAACTTGTTACTCAACCTCCTTTTGGTAATAATTTATTTGACTTAACGACTCTATTTGCATTGCCTGTGCAGTTATCTGTTAGCTGTGAGAGTTGCTGTGGGCTTGTTATTGTTGTTGTTCTTGCACTAACTGTTGTTGCGTTTGCGCTATGCGCTGCCGACGGACAACGCCATTCGAGTCATAAATTCTTGTCAGCGCGGCGCACTGGTCATAATTGTCGGCTTTTTATCTTCATCTGGTCTCCGCCCTTGCCTGCGTAAAAGCGAATGCCGCTTGGTTGTTGCGCTTGAATGCGCCTGGATAATAAAAATATTTATGTGCACGTATGTAGGTATGTATCCAAGATGAAATTATTAGTTGGAGGAAAAGCTTCATTTGAGTTTCCTTGCAGCTTAATCGCTGCTCACAAAATTGAATTAGCATTGTTGGTGTAGGCGTTTACAAGTAGGGGCCAATCCTTTCTAATCGAGGAAGGCCGTTCACAATAATACAATACTTATAGAAATATTTTTTTAGACTATTCTGGAAGATTCGTACATACATATATTTTTCGCCCTTGAAATTAGCGTTTTGAAAAAAGTTTTATTTTATTTTCTTGCGCTCATAAGCGGTTTTATATTTTAACGGTAATAACTTTTGTAAAAATTCATATACTTATACATTTTTTTTCGTTTTTCTAATTTAAAGTTAAATAAGCTAATCTCGTATGAACAAAAAAAATGTCTGAAAGTTTACATAGTAATAATTAATAACTTGAAAATCAGATCAGTCATCAATCAATCAAATTTTTTCGACACTGCCATATTTTTCGGTTTTTTTTCTTAATTTTCATTTGAACATTAAACATTGTAAGATATTTTTTGAATTATCATATTTACAGAGATTTGAAAAACGTTACTACTAATAAAAAGCTTAGATCAAAGATTTCATGAAATCGTGCTCTATGCAAAAAGTAGGAACTATTCATGAAAAATTTAAACCATATTAATTTTACTCAAAGTTATATTACAATTATTTGAAAATATTTCTCTCATCGCCATTTATCTTCCCAGGGAAAACAAATTTCAGCTTGTTGACACCAACTTATTGTGACGAGTCATGAACCTTTGTGAAACGGCTGGCAGTGAAAGAGGCTCTTGAACAAAAACACGAATACCAGATGACAAGACAGAAGTTGCCAGAAAATATATGTTGCCAAATCTAGACATTACGATAGTTATTAAGAACATGTACATACTACATTATATAAACAGAGCATTGAGACTTAAGTTGATAGTTTGATCGTGTAAACGTACATACAAAGTGGTATAAAGCGATTAAGTATAGGAATTAAAAAAAGCTAGCAAGTTGTGTTGTCATTAGCTTATGAATTTTATTTAGCAATTCAGTGATCGAACTCAGAGGAATTATAAAGGATGATTGGATTCGTGGCACGTTTCCAATAGGGTTTTTGACAGAGCACGTGTGACTACTGTCAAAGTAAATACAAAATGTTGTCAGTATTCATTGACGTTTCATCATGGATAGACCTACGCCTTAACAACGTTTACAAATCACACAATTGTATTACGAAAATTGACGCTCTGTGAAAAAAGTTCAACGCGCGCTCAGGCCAACTTATATGGGGTTATTCAATAGGTGCGCTTCAACTTTTTTCCGATAGGGAGGGCGAACGACGCAATATTTTTTATTTTTCGCTTGTCATTTGTAAACTTCATTAGTTTCATGGAACGCTACACACTTGAGCAACGATTGCAAATCGTGCAAATTTTTTATGAAAATAATCGTTTTGTTGCTGCTACTTTAAGAGCATTACGGCTATTTTACGGTCCATTTAACAAGCCGTCCCGTTTTGGGGTTATGTGAAGTCATTGGTCTACAGTAACAAGCCGGCGACGATTTGTGAGCTCAGAGCCAATATTGAACGCGACATTGCTGGAATTTCGGCCGATTTATGCAAAAGAGTGGTCGAAAATTGGGTTCAACGATTGGACTTCGTAAAACGTGCACGCGGTGGTCATGCAAAAGAAATCGAATTTCATACTTAAATGTATATGTTCAAACTCGATAATAAAAAAAAAAATTAGTTAAAAAAGTCAAACCGTTTGTGTTTTATTCAAAAAAGTTCAAAAGTTGAAGCGCTCTTACTGAAAAACCCTATAGTGTTCAACCATTTCTGATTTAGTGGCTACGTCAGTAAGCAAAATTGCCATATCTGGGCTGAAAAGCAACCCGAAGTTATTCAAGAACAGCCATTACATCTACTGAGAACAACCGTTTTTGGACTGGCTTACTTATACTTACTGCTGTCCTGATTTTCTCGTAAATCATAGGTGCTGCACGACAAGTGGCATTCCAGTTGTAATTTGCGGCGTCGAGTTCACTATTGATGGTCCTGCGCGAAGTTCTCGCTGGAGCGTCAGGTTGTCTGGAACCCTGGGGGAGCTCCATCCTATATCCTTACGATGTGGTTCACGGATTTGCGGAGTGTGTGACCACTTACGCTTGCTAATCTCAATCGGTACAGTTTCTTGTTGGGTATTGTACCATAAATCTTCGTTTCTTATTTATACAAGTACATAACAAGTATTCTTTACTAACATTTATTAATAAATGTTTCAATTTTCTATTCAATACGGGAGGCTTCCTCGTTTATTTCAGAAAAACCTAAATATGCATTGTTGTCCACACATTACACTTTCTTACATAAATTCCAAAAACAAAAAACAATTACAAAAATAAATACCGGAATGTCGAAAAAAACTACTTATAGATATTTAAATATTACGTAAATTTTCACGAAATTTTGCTTTTTTGAATAGCTGACAGATTTTTTACCACAAAAATACCATTGTTTTACGTAAGCGCTGCTACGTAATGAAATTTTCATGCACCTGAGATGGCATAGAATCTTTTGCATTTTTGTCAATCAGTCATTTTGATAAGACTTTTCATAAGAAATTCAGACTATATTTTCCTATCTTCAAGAACTTCTCATGACAAATACTATAGAAGCCCAAATTTTCTATTTTTGCAGTTAATTCAAAGTAATAATAAATTAAATTACGCACGGAAATCATCTCAAAAACAATCAATTCGAAATTCCAATACACAAGTAGGTACAAAAAAGTATATGTCATTCGACAAGAATTGCAAAATGTAAAGCAAAGAAAAAGGCAAAATGAAAAAAATGTAATTGCAACAACTAAGTGAAAATGTCGATGCATTCGAACGTCATAAAAAATTTCTAGCAGATTTTTTAATTATTTTAAGTGAATTTACTGTAATAAAAGACAGCAGTGCATGGAAGTTAAGATTACGGCAACAAAGGGGGCAGCATGGAAGTGAGAAGATGCCAACAAAGGAGGCATCAGGGCGCAACAAGAGTGTACTAAAGGAACTCATATGAATGAAGTGATGCACTACAGCAATTAGTCAACTGATGCTGCACATTCAGCATCGGAATCCGCTTACGATGTTATAATCCTGGTAGTCGGCAATCAATGCAAGCAATTACAAGACTAAAACAATGGACGGGATATTTCAAAACACTCAAAAAATAAGGCAGATAAAAGGGGGGGAAATGTTTTTCAATATAGTATAGGATTTGTGTGATGAGTGTGCTAGTGACTGAGTATAGTGCATGCGTATATAAATACATATGTATGTGTGGAAATCCTTATACACTCCAATCGTTATTACTTTATTCGACTAAGCAGCACTGCTACCGGATTGTAGATCATAGCTCACACCAGGTACACAACAACACAAACAAATACTAAATGCAGTGTATTAGTTGCTGCTGTTGTTGCTAGAATAATAAACACTGCAATGCTGTAAATTCTCTACAGAATGAGTCGAACAACATGGCATTGAACTGGAACAATTTCATAAGCAAAGCAAATACAAAAGGATATACAAATATTGGCGAGTGAACACTCGCATAGATACATTTATAAGGGCATATGTGAACACGACAACACATACACACGCACATGTATATTTCCATTATAAAAATAAAAAAAATTATACGATTGCAGTTTTTCTTGATTCGATATTCACTTACATACATAATCGTTGACTTGTCATATACAGGGTATTCCAACTAGCGTTTAAAGTTTAATATTAATTAGACAATAACTAAGTTAAATATTTGTATTTTTCAGTTATATTTGTTTTAATCTGATAACCTGTGCAATCATAGCTGAAGGCGAACTATCTAATCCGCTTGGGATCAACGAGAGTGGAAGCTTGGGGGTTCGCAGCATCTGTCTCGGAGCGAGCGTCTGTTCTACAGGTTGGGAGCGGCCTCACGCTATTGTGCATATAGTCATCTTGCACGTGGAGCTCACCAGATCTTCCCTAGACTTGTACCTTATAGATGTACTACACGTTTTTCGAGCTACAGATATAAAAACTCGAATCTAAACCGCGAAGTACCGCGAAGTGGTATGCATAGAAATGTGGAAAATTTATCTATTACGATGACATGCACGTAGGATTTGGAGGGGCAGAGTTTGTGTTTCTATGGAAATAGTTCTGCAACTAAAACCTCTGAGGCTCTACGCTTCATTCGGGGGGAAAAAAAGTAATGATGATGATGAAGTTTGATTTCATGTTTCAACTCTTGTAACATCTCTAGATGATTGGCGTAACACCCATCTTTATGCTAATGGTTGTTTTGTTTTTGTTGGATTCAGCTCATGTGTATAGTTTCAAGACTCGTCGCCTGTTATGAAGTCACAGGCGTATTTTAAACCACCGCGGCTGAATTTCTTCGAAAGTTCAGTACACCAATCGATACAAGTCCTCTTTTGGTCAAATGTCAATTTATGCGGTATTCAAAGTGAGCAATTCCTCTTGACGACCACATGTTAATGCAATATTGAATGTACGGGTGTGAGGGTCCCACTAATATTCAAGAATGCCTCTACCTTCCAATACTTTTAAGTCTCATGACATTCTTGCGTTATGAATTCACGCACAGCATCGATTGTTTCTGCCACAACAACTAGTTGCAACTGTCGGAAACCCCTCACGATATTTGTGCTGCACGGATCGGTGGCCACGTTGGACATCGTTGTGCCGGCGTTTCACAGAGGAATCACAGAATTGGATAGTCTAGCTCTTGGATCTTTTTGACTGTAAATTAGTCTTATTTTTTATTTTAATTAATTTTCTTAATATAATGTGTAGGTACGTGTATATTTAATCGTAACTATGAGTGGCATGTGGCTTTTTTATTTTAAAATTTTTGTTTTATTGAAATGTTCTAAGTTCTTAAATACCTGTACATTTCATTCAATTACACACAGTTACAACTATGAAGTAATATTTTTCTATTAATTAGAATGTGACGGTATTTAGGGAAATACATAAATATACTGAAAGACAACTGCCATCTGTTGACCACACGTTGAAATCTCTGGAGTAAAATCATGAGGTTTTTTTCCATTTAAGGTCTCCGGCATTGCTCATCTGGGTTGGCAAGTCGCCGAGCTTCAGGTTTGGTATGTTTTTCGAGTACTTTGGTATGAGCTGCACCATATGGGTCACGATGTGAGAGTGTAGTGAGTAGTCTTCACATCCATGGAGCGTTCATTGCGCTTTTTATAAACTTGTTTTGAAATGATTGAATTTTTTCAGTATGTGTTTGTTTAGCACAGCTCTACAGCTGTATGTCATAAGCCCACACGGGCTTACGTTACTTACTTACTTAGGTGGCCATAACAACCCGTTACCGAGTTACGGCCGACCCCACTAGCTCTCTCTAGGCGCCTCTGCTCCGCGCGCGCCTTCTCCAATTCTGTATACCAAGGGAGTATAGGGTTTTCTCCATATGGTCTTTCCACCGGAGCAATGGTCTTCCTCTGCGTCAGCTCCCTTGGACTTCGCCCTCGAACACCTTCTTTGCTGGAGCTTCTTCATCCATACGCACGACATGCCCTAGCCAACGCAGGCGTTGGATGGCGATGCGTTGAGCTACGTCAATGTCGGCGTAGAGCTCATACAGCTCGTGGTTCATTCTTGAACGGTAGTCTTCGCCAACGCGCACAGGACCGAAGATCTTACGAAGAACTTTTCTCTCGAGCACCCCAAGAGCGGCTACATCACTTTGTGACACTACCCATGCCTCTGCGCCGTAAAGCAGTTGTCCGCAATGACGTGCGTTCCTACACGCCGTGTGTTCCGCGTTGTACACAGCATATACTTCGTTTTACGCTCGTTCACCGCCAGACCCACTCGTAATGATTCCTTTTCGATAGCAGAAAACGCAGCGGTGACATCTCACTTACAGCGGCCGATAATGTCAATGTCATCGGACACATTTGTAGAAGATAGTGCTATTACGATGAACACCTACTTTTCGGAGCACCCCTTCCATCACGAAGTTGAAGAGGTTGCATGACAGTGGATCGCCTTGTCTGAAGCCTCGAACGGTATTGAATGGCTCGGAGAGGTTATTTCCTACCTTGACGGAGCTGGTTGTGTTGCTCAACGTCATTCCGCCGTATATGGTAGCGTACAGGCAATCCCTTATCGGGCTATCGAACGCAGCTTTATAGTCGACAAAGAGATGATGGGTGTCGACTTGCTTTTCACGCGGGCTTACCTACTTGGTCATAAATTAAAAGTTTATTTTGAATGGAAAGAGGTGAACTTCTCCCTATAATATTTTTGCATAAACTGTCATTCCTAAGTACTTCGCAGTGTTACAGTGGGGAATTTGCGAGCTCTTTCTTGAGCTCAAATGCGCGTATCGTCAGCGAAGGTAGCCGTTATGTTATTTTTAGAACCGGAAGGTCAGATGTGAAAATCACATACTCCTCCAGTATAGGTCCAGGGATACTGATTGTTGGAACCCCGGCATTCATTGGCTTCAGGATTCGGAAGTATCTATTGTTTAGATACGAAGTTAAAATATCCGCAAATTCCTTTGGAATGAAGATCCAAGAGTCCGTCATGCCACACTTTGTCGAGGAGCTGAACAATATCGAGAAATATGAAAAAGTATATGAACTTTCTGATTTTAAACTTGATGGGATGTAATTTGACAAATATAATACGAGTATATGTACCAACATGACCAAATAGGGACACAATCGACATGCGAACCATATTACAAATAATTTATTAAATGATTGGTGTTAGCAAGACCCAGTAAAATTTTTGTAGGTTCCTCTTAAGGGTTCGTATATTAGGAGGAAGACTGTTAAATAGCTTATAATTATCTTAAAAATTTTAGGAAGCTACAATAATGTGTTGTCTTAGTGGCAGGAACGGGAGCTCAAGTTTGCAGATAGCTTCTCAAGCAGGATTTGATATATCAATGGTTTTGTACGCAACCGGATCTTATTGAAAATACTTTTAAAACCTTGTAAAAGTATAAGTGTCTGACAGAGAGAATTTTAAGAATTTTAAGAAGTTCAATGGAATTCCCGCGAGAGCTTGCCCTGAATATTTTCCTAATGACATTCTTCTGTGATTTAAAAAACGGTGCTACTTTTGTTGCTATCGGAGTTTTTCAAATGTTTTTCATATGCTAATTTTGTTCAAATGAAATCGACTTATTTTGTAATTGTCTAACCGTAAACTAAGTCACTGACACATTAAAGTCCAAATAAAATCTATTAAATAAATAAATAAAATTCCAAACGCTAGATGCACCATCCTGTACAACTGCACTGAACAACTTTGTCTGTATTGAATAATACAAACAAAAACCGAGAATTTGTAAAGTGAAAAGGAAAAATCATTGGAAACATTTCTCCAGAGTGCAGTTAAAACCTTTGATTTCTCTTGATAATATTTATATGGACTCGTACTTACATACATACATACATACATATTCCTATATGTACATGTTGCAGCGCGTGCTGAGTTGTTGTTGCAGCATTTCGTACTAAGCCGTTGGGATACCATATGTTGCCTATTCGCCCTTTAATAAGAAATCCAAGTTCGAGTCCTACACTAGGACATCCCCATTTCTATTTTTGTTAGTCTGTATGTATGCATGTATTTTTGTATTTATAAGCACGTCAGAGAAAATGTGGTCTCACAGTTGCAAAACTTAAGTGCTACCACATCGATTTGAGGTATTTTATTGTTTTTTCTTGTCCTTTTATTTAGCTGACTATCGCTTCAGTTTGGTTTCCTTGCAGATTTGCAGGAATTTCGATTGTAATTTTCATTGTAACCTTCAAATTTTCAAGTATTTTATTTTATCTTTGTAATTTTTTTTTAAACTACCTTTGAACGAGCGCTGAGATCAAATACATATAAATGTACATATACATTTTTCAGTGTGGATTTTTTATATTTCTTAAAACTTTGTTCCAATAACTGCTGTTTGCATGCGCTTAGATATTGGGGATGTCTATCCTGGGATTGTAGGTATTTCATAAATCCCGAAAATCTCGGGATTGTTGATAAATTTGTAATATGTCATTTCTTACAAAGCATATGAACTAGAGACTGAATGAACCCTTTAACATGAATTCTGTCAAAAAAATATGGGAAATTGTTCATTGAAAAAGCGGGCGTTACACATGTGTCTAAATTTTTTTGCGGGAATGTTGGTACAACTGTCCTCTATAGTGTCGCAGAGTTTGAGCGAGATCTCTCAATTAGCTTGTTTTAGGCATTTAATTATATTAGTCAACCGCAGTTGTGCTCTGCGATTTTCACTATGGATGAAAATATTGAACAACATTTTGTCTTAAATTTTGTGTTTTTAATGTGATTTAATGTGCCGAATTGTTGAAAGTGTTGCAGAAACCTTTGCCCAAAGGCGAGTGTGCTTTATCAAAAACACGGGTCTACAAGCGGTATAAGGCTTTTGCAGAGGGTCGTGGAAGATTAGCCTCGATCTGGTTGCTCATAAACGTCTTCAACGGATGAAAACGTCGGCAAAGTCAAGGAAATGGTGTTGACAAACCATCATTTAAGTTTCAGAGAGGTAGCTTGTGACCTTAGCGTGTTCCACGAATCAATTCGCAACATTTTACACCATCGATTGGGCATGGGACGCGTGGCTGCTCGACTCCTTTCCCAAGAGTTGAATTTCTTTCAACAAATTCATCGAAAGACATGCTTGAGCAAGTGAATTCGGACCCAATGTTTATCCAGCGCATCATAACAAGGGATGAGACGTGGGAGAGCCAAAAGGCAGCTGAATGGCGTTATTCACATGAGTCGAAACCCAAAAAACCACGTCAAAGTCAGTCAGAAGTGAAAGTCATGCTACTCGTTTTCTTTGATTATCATGGTGTTGTGCACTCGGAATTCATTTAAGGGGGTGGTAGGGTTTAGCGCTAAAAAAACACTGTTTTTTTGAATTTTTTACAGAAATATGGCTTAAGATACTTTAATAAAATCAGTTGCATGTTATTGTACATCTTTTCAATAAGTTTTTAAAAAATATTAATAATAAAATATTGACAAATAAGCCCATGACAGAGTTTTTTTGGAGATATGTTTTTCGAGAGGTGCTCTGCGGTGCCAATCGGCATTCGTCGTAGAATCATCTGAAACTACAAAAGTCGAATTTTTCAGTTAAAGTATGACGTAATGCTCCCCCCCCCCCCTCCCCCCATTAATAATTTTTTTTTTTTCATTTTTGTAGTTTTGGTGGCAAAAAAACGTAAAACGAGCATTTTTGGCGAAAAATTTCGCCATATTTGTAAGTGAAAAACAACCTTAAAAAAAAAATAAAAAAAAACAGTGGGGGGGGGGAGGTATTTTTGATTTAGAAAACGTGTGCCAAATTTGAAAAGAATCGGTTGAATAGTTTCGGAGTTGTGATTGGCACCGACTTTTAAGAAGTCGTTTCGGGAAAAACGCGTTTGAAAAAATGACTCTGAAAAATTATCTATGCTCCGCATTCGAGGTAGAGTGCCTACAAAGGCTATAACTTTGATCCACTCCGATCCACTTAAAATTTTGACACAACATTCTTGAAATGATTTACTATAAGATGAGTGAAGAAAAAAATTTCGATTTTGTGTTTAAAAGGTATTTATTTGAAGGCGACAATATAAATTTTGAAGATGAAATAATTATTTTGCATTTTGTTGAACAATTTTTAACTTTAAACCGATTTTTTAGCAAATATAGAAATATTTTTCCGTTTATGCTTTGTTTTTAATAGAAGAGGCAATGCAAGCGTGCATGTGTGCTTCTCTTTTTGAAAGTTACGTTGACATACTGGATTTTTCATTTTAAAATATTTGAATATGCAGCCTACTGTTTTTCATTTATTCTATTTAAATTTTACGAGATACAAAAATACATAAACTACTTTCGACGATAAAATACATTTGGACACTTTTTGAGTTTTTTGCATCGAACTTTATTTTGATTTACCTTGATCAGATATATACACGGCACTATAATCAATATTTTTGATCCTTCTAAACGCTGCCGAAGTGTTTCATATTATAATTTGCTTATTTTTTATCTGATTTTCAAAAGCAATAAGTTCTGTTAGAGGCCACGTCCGTTATAGATATTAAATTATAATACCTCTTGTGGTGAATTTAGTTTTATTTAATCATGTAAATATTTAAGGATAAATGTAATTTTATGCGGAATGGTCACCATTTGCTTTTACACAAGCTTTGAAACGATTAGGCCATTCAGCTATTGCAGCCCGCACGGTTTCATGGATATAGACGTCGCTGATCGAACCCAAGCTTGTTAGAAGCTCTCCGAATTTCAGCGAAGTCTTTGACAGCACATGCTCTCCAATTTTGACCACCAACTGTAGTCCAATGAATTCAGATCTGGACTTCCAGACGGCCAATCTTCTGGGGCTATGAACCCAGGAATATTGTTTTTTAGCCACTGCTGGGTGGATTTTGCATTATGGGCTGCAGCGAAATCTTGCTGGAAGAAGCAACGTTCTCCACTGAAGAGAGTACTAAAGCTAAACTGCTTCACCACGCCTTCTAAGACATCCTCGTGGCATTTTTGGAAATTTTACCATACATTTTTTCATTTTGCTTATTAAAAACTTGGTCAACAGTGAACATTTTCTCATCTGTGAAAATAATATTTTCATAGCCATTGACTGCGTGCCACCAAATGAGCTAAAATTAATATGCTCAATCGCTTGACTATAAGACTACCAGGACAAAAAATTAACGGCTGCATCTGAATGCAATGGAACTGCAATGTCGGAATTGTGTGTTGTATGTACGTATGTATATAAGAAAGAGTGAGAGCGGTTGGAAGTACAGCGGTCAACCGCTTAACAATTATTATATGGTGGGATTTTGTAGGATGCCATTTTGTAGGACTAAGTTGTAGCAAAATAATAAATATTTGAAGCTCGGAACTAATCTTGTGATTACAGAATTTTAATAACGGAATCCCGAAAATTTCGGAATCGTAAAAATCAAAAAAATATACGTCCCTGGTTTGCCGCAATGTTGGAATTGGGGAGATGAATCGATTAAGCCATTGCAAGTTTTACAAAATTTATTTCAGTCATAATTTTTATTATTATAATTTTTTCACGCTGGCCATTTTTATTTTTCTCCTCTAGAGGAGCTCTAAGAAAATTAAGTTGGGATGAGAAAATTAGCTGACATAAGAAGTTAATAGCTATCTTCGTGCAGCCAACTAAGTTGCTGCGTACTTAACTCGGGTTTTCTCAATTTGCTTTAGCTTGCAGGAAATCATTAAACGGGCTTGATTAAAGTTTTTCAAGTGCTTATAGCACAAATTTTTACGAAGGAGAATAAGATATTTCTATAAACACAAGCGATACATTTATAAATTAGTTCATCAGAGTAGCTTAATCAATGCACACCTTTGCTCTTGCCTCTCTGTGATTTACAAAGTTCCTTTGTTAGGTGTGGATAAATAGCAAAAGCTCTGCGTAATGTGAGCTCCATGACAAACAAACTTTTCAATGACAGCAACGAAGTAAAACAATTTTGCCAAAAACTGACCAATAGACAAACGTAGGCAAGTGCAAACAAACAAGGACACCAATAGCAACAAAAAGTGAGAAGAGTGCAGAGCAGAAGAACAACATTAGCCACAATAGCTCCAACAAAATTGTAAGCAGTGGCAACAACAAACTAATCATGCACTTAATAACTTTTCAATCAGTATTCTCAGTATCTAAAATATCCAATGTGTCCTTCAAAGCCTTGGTAGGTATCAGCATCATCACTTTTGAGTGGTTGGTTGCAAAAGACAGGCACACAACTTTATTCTGCGCCGCATCGAGGGCAAATGTGGGGAAACGCAGCACAAAGTAGGAACTACCTCTGACTACTTTCATGCAGTTTTACATACATATGTACATACATAGCTACGTAAGTACGTGCCTGTGCAATTGAGGTAAAATGCAGAAAGAGATTCAACCCCTTTGCCTCGCCTTATTGGCACATGACACACGGACTAGAACTGGATTCGGTTGATGCAATATTCTTGCTTTCGCGTGCTGTCAAAAACCAGCCAATACTGCAATTGAGAACTCTACCACGCACAACTTTCTGTTTGCCCCATCTAGCCACCAAAGTAGCAAATGACCGAATTTTGTTTGCCTGGTTGGTCGTTTGTTTGACTTGAGCTTCGCTCTCCATTTGCTCCTTTTGCCACTTCAACTGTCATTGCTTCGGGATGGGCTACTTTTTTCTGCCATTTTTGTTGTTCTGCTGTGCGGTGCACGAAATGCCTTTCCAATCGGCTGTTAAACGTGTTTTCGGAAACCTTTGCATACACATGGGCGCACAATCGTGCAACGTTTAAACATTGTACAACAACGTTAAGCCAAAGATCACCTACTCTGTACAATAGCACGAAAAACACATGTATTATGCAGTTGTTGTTGTTAGCACAACAAAAAGGTTCATTGCATAGCGAACTGTGGGTTGACTAACTGGATTTTTAAAATGTGTCACTCATTGCTGGTGCTTTTATGTAAATGCGCAGGATACTACGAATTTGGCAAGTGGTGATGGCGGCGGCTGGCAGACAGGCGTTCATCAACCAACAACCACTGACCCATAGTAAGGGAAGGGTGCATAGAAACAAACGGAACATGACTGAAATTGATTATTCTAACAATTTTGACCGGAGTGCATCCAACACGATTTGCCATTCAGGACCATTTTGGCCATTTTGACCGCAAGCTTTCAACTGCTTTGAAGGAGTAAATGTGTGTATGTGTGTGTATCTGTGCGCCCGTATATTTAAATGCAAGCGTCTTCATACATACCTAATAGGGATGTTAATATCGGGATCCCGAAATCATGATATCGCGGTATTTTCAAGTCCGAAGATTACTTTGTATTAATTCTGGGATGTTGCAAAAATTGAAATATCGATCAAATCAAATTCAAATTTAATTGTAACAAATGCATTGCCATATCCAAGGGAATTGTTTAAAATTGAAAAAAAAAGAGAAAAATTTAAGGAATTGAAAATATATGAAATTGAGAGGACTTAACAGTACCGAACGATTATGCCAGACGTTTTCTTTTTTTCACCGAATCCTAATAACATATATGAGCAAAGTACGATTTTTGTAAATTGCCATCTCTGACTATAATTAAGAAAAAGCTGCAAGCTATGTTTATAATTAGAGCTTACATGCGTTGTTTTTGGTTTGACCGAGCTCCCCTTCCTATCTGTACTTCTAAAATTACAGCCTACGCCGTTTTGGGAGGAAATTTAATTGAATGTTCTTATAATGTCGCTAACATACACAGAACAGAAAGTTTTAAGGAATAGCTGCATAATCGATTAAATCAATCTACGCAAACTTCTTTAAATCAAAAAAATTATATTTATTCAGCCCGCTGATATCTGGTAATGATAGAGACAGGGCTCATTGTCTTCAAAACGGCTTATGACTACTTTTTAACAATTAATCCGACATGCGTTTTGACTTTATTATGCCCCAATTTGAATTTTGGGACAAGTTCCACAAAACATCTCGAAATCCCGGAGTCAAAGTTTTCCGCTAATATTGGCATCCCTAATACCTACATATGCGGCCTTGTGCTCAATTGTAGCTCAGTTGCGGCAAAATGCATGTCATCGTTGCTTTCCTGCTCTTTGATACTCACACATCTTTGCTTCGAGGCACAAAAGGTGAAGGGAAGCGATGAATGTGTGATGTGCAAATTTGTGCAATTTTATATGCTTTTATTGGATTCACTCTAAAAGGGCCGGAAAGTCATGTTTACATACTGAAAGTTCGTGATCGTTGAATTATTTCTCTTTCCTTTATGGAGGGAAGAGGTAAATAGGTGGGTTGCTGGGGCTTCGAATATATTTGAATGAAAATAGATAGAACAAACTGTGCAAAATTAAGTCGATATGTATAAGATTAATTCATTTCTTTTTTCATAGCTCAAGGTCATTTGTTTAAAATTTATTGCAAACCTTTTAGGCTGAGATTTGAGTAGACGACTCTATTGCTTGTTCTAAGTTCGAGTTTTTTTCTAAATTTGATATTTTAATATGTGTTTAAATATTTTTAATTGGGTTTTATACCTAATCATTGTCATGTACAGATAGTAGAGCGTTAATTTATAAATTATAAATAATATTTTCCAAATGTTTACCGCGATTTCGATTCTTTTGGTGCAAAAGTCCCTGCTATTGTTTCCTTTTGGACCTATAAATTCCAACATATAAGGACTTGGGTGTTTATTTTGACCCCAAATTGAACTTCGTGCTTTGGATAAACATTACCGTTAATAAATCGTTGGTGATGTTGGCCTCTATTCATCGTAAGTAATTGTTTTTCGTTTTCCAAAAATTGTACTCTCACACTGTTGTACTCGCCTTTAGTTTGGCCCAGGTTGGAATACGCAGTATTTGGCTGGATTCATGCAATTCATGTTAAAAGGTTAGAGTAAGTTTAGACTACCCCTTGTAGACGATATCCCATCTTACCATTGTCGTTGGTACATCGATATATCTTATGGCCTTAGCGTCTCGGAGTAAATTAGAATATAATATAATACTTATAGATAGTATTCTTTATTAAAACAAAAATATTTATACATTTTAAGCACTAGAAACATATTGACTCTAAGAACGTCGGTCGGTAAACTAAATACAATTTAAGTCTTTTTAAAGCATTTCAATACCCAGAGCGTTAATGAATTAAATTAAATAAAAAAAATAATAGTTTTGGTAGTTATACATTTTTTTTTTTTTTATTTTATTTTATTACTATTGCAATCTAGTTAACAAAACTAATAAGGAATTCATTTAACATATATTTAATTAAATTAAAACATCTGAAGTAAAGACAAAATTTTTATGAAAAGAGATCATGCGGTTTCGTCCTTTTTAATCTTCTCGTGAGGTCATCAGTTACAAGTAGTTTGGCTGCTTCATCATTAATGATGTGCTGCTGAAGTCTCTCTTTATGTTTATTTGCGAATTTTTTTATGATATCTGTAATGGTGTCTATATTAAGATCCTTATGTAGATTGCAATTACGAATGTACCACGGCGCTCTAACGATGTCGCGTAATACTTTATTTTGGAATCGTTGCATGATGTTGTTGTTGCTTTCACTGGTGCAGCCCCAGTGCTGTATGCCATATGACCACACTGGTTGCAGTATTTGGTTGTATAAAAGTATTTTGTTATAAATAGAGAGTCTAGAATGTCGGCCTAACAGCCAATATATTTTCTTGTATTTAAGAATTAACTCCTCGTGTTTTTTCTTGACATGTGCTTTCCATCTCAGCTTAGCATCTAAGGTCATTCCTAGATATTTTGCCGTATTTGCATGCGGTATTGCCGTATTATTGATAAATATTGGTTTATAATTTATATTTCTATTAGTGAAGTCAACATGCACATGGTTTCGTTTAACTTGACACGCCATTTTTTGGTCTAATTTTGAATTGCATTTACTGATGCTTGTAACGTCTGAATTGCTTCTAAGTGTTTTTCATCAGTTGCTAATACTGCAGTATCATCGTTATATTTAACACATTAAACACATTTTATTAACCCTTAGCCCGCATATTAAGCCTTTGGGGACGAAGCCGCTCGCGTCGCTGAGGGCGAGAGGTAGGAGTGCGCAGTAAAGAAAATAAATATGTTGAACGTTATAAAAACTAAGGTTTTATTTAACACGAGAAAAATTGTTCATAAAATCAAAAAATAATTATAAACAAACTGCTACCACTGCTAATGTTGAAATGGCTGAGTGGATTCCCTATTGCAGGAATTTCGCTTCCACTTGATAAAGTAGTGCCGTCATCTTCCGTCTTATCAGATTCAAAGTGATATTCGTCAGAGCTGTCACTACCTAACGTATAGTCTCTAGATCGCTTAGCCTTCGTGCGTTGGATAAAATATATAAAAAGCCTGCTGGTTCCTCTGGCAGTGACAGTGAGAGACTGAATCAGAATCAGAATCTGACTCTACCGTCGTCTCACATCGTAAATTTACTTACTTACATTATAAGGAAGATAGACTTCATAATGTCTTTGAATGAAAACGTGCCTCCTTTACTATACCTATACGTATCTTATCGCTCAGAACGAAAGGACGTCACGAGCCTTGCAGCTACGAACTTTTGGGTTGGCAACTAAGTAATTGCGGATTTCACTCATAGATGGCTTCAGTTGAATTTATAGGTTTGCAGGCGTAGTACAAATGTAAAACACATTTTGTTATTCGATAGTTGACAATTCAGCTGTCAATCAGAAAAAAAGTTTTTTGGTCGGTTGCGTAGTTTTTATTTGGCGTTCGTAGAAAAATGGAAAATCAAAAGAAACATTTTCGTCATATTTTGCTTTTTTATTTCCACAAAGGGAAAGCCGCATCGCAAGCTCAAAAAAAGTTATGTGCGGTTTATGGTGACGAAGGAAATGAACGGGAGTGTTGCCAAATTTCATTCTGGTGATTTTTCACTAAAAGATGAAAAACGCTCCGGTCGTCCAGTTGAAGTTGATGACGCCCTAATCAAAACAATAATCGTATCGGATTGTAGCAGTACAAAACGTGAGATTGCAGAGAAGCTTCATGTACCACATACATGCATTGAAAATCCCTTAAAACAACTTGGCTATATTCAAAAACTCGTTACATGGGTTCCTCACGAACTGTAAGAAACACCTTCAACGCAACGCATTAACAGCTGCGATTTACTAAAGAAACGTAATGAGACTGATCCCTTTTTAAAACGACTGATAACTAGTGATGAAAATGGGTTGTTTACAATAATATCAAGCGCAAAAAATCGTGGAGCAGGCCAGGTGAACCAACTCAAACAACACCAAAGCTGACATTCATCAAAAGAGGGGTTTGTTATCAGTTTGGTGGGATAATTCCTTTGTGTCTACTTTGAACTCTTAGCACCCAACTGAACGATCAATTTGTTGTTGTTTACATTGAAAAACGAACGAAATTAAGCAATGCAGTTGAAGAAAAGCGGCTCGAATTGACAAATCGAAAAGATATTGTAGTCCATCATGACAATGCAAGACCACATACATCTTTGGCCACTCGGCAAAAATAATTGGAGCTTGGTTGGGATGTTTTGCCACATCCACCATGTAGTACTGACCTTGCACCATCTCACTACATGTTTATTCGATCTTTACAAAACTCCTTGAATGGTAAAAATTTCCATAATGATGATGATGTCAAATCGTACTTGATTCAGTTTTTTGCTAATAAAAACCAGAAGTTTTATGAACGTGGGATTATGATGGCAAAAGTTCATTGATCAAAATGGGCAATACATTACAGAATAAAGTTATTTAGTTCCATGAAAAAATTGTCTTTGATTTTCTAAAAAAAAAATCAGCAATTACTTAGTTACTAACCCAATAATTTGGACGGCTATATGCCGCCGTAGCCGAATGGGTTGGTGCGTGACTACCATTCGGAATTCACAGAGAGAACGTTGGTTTGAATCTCGGGGAAACACCAAAATTAAGAAAAATCTTTTTCTAATAGCGGTCGCCCCTCGACAGGCAATGACAAACCTCCGAGTGTATTTCTGCCATGAAAAAGCTCCTCATAAAAATATCTGCCGTTCGGAGTCGGCTTGAAACTGTGGGTCCCTCCATTTGTGGAACAACATCAAGACGCACACCCAAATAGGAGGAGGAGCTCTGCCAAACACCCATAAAGGGTGTACGCGCCAATTATATATATATAATACATATATGCCGACACTCGTCGCCAAAGGGTTAACTTTTATCTTATATTAAATTAATTTTCTACAATCTAAAGCACCAATAATGAACCTAACTAGACTTTCCCATCACATTTCTTGATTTCATGACTCAATTATTTCACTTGATTTTAAAAACTATTTGTGTAAATATACATATATGTTTCTTTTTAATATTGGACATTTTCCCAGAAAATGAGTTATACTTTCTGTCTCATCCAAATTACACAAGTGCAGCTTAGATTTTTATGTTTGCCGAGGTGTATTAAATCAAATCTTGCTTTAAAGATTCATATTAATTTACATGCTTCGAAATTTTCGGTTTTATCAACAGGTTTTATCAACACAAGGTTATCGGGATCCCTAAATATACATAAGCTTTCTAATGCACTTTCCCTCATTCTCTCTTTATTTGTTTTGTTTAGATTTTCGATAAGCAACCTCATTTTATTTTTCCAAATTATACTGTTTTCTATTGCACTTTCCCAAGTTATATTAAAATTTGTTCCTAAATCTGATGTTGCCTTTGCCCAAAATATTTGTTTTTCAATATCAGTCTGTCATTTTCGTACGCAAATGAAGTATTGCAAATATATCCTAAGTGCAATTTAAGCGTGCATAAATTGTTATCGTTTCTAAAAATGTACAGTATGATTTTATATTGTCAGGAAGATGCACTACTCTTTTTTAGAAAGTATAATTGCACTTTGTCGACGCCTTCAAAGATAGCGAAACCCCATATCTGAGCTGTGTTGCTTTGTACTGCTCGCACTACGCAAAATAAGTTCCACTTTGCTGAAATTTAAATTTTGTTGCTTGTTTAAAATCTTTGCCAGGTTGCGTTAATATTAGTTTTGGCTAAGCTGTTTCTGTTTAACAAATTTCTTTTAAAACTCATTTGTGGTGTTAATATTAGTGCTAAATAATTATGTTCAGATCTTATTTCAATAGAATTTCCTTTAAAACCCCCTTTTTCCTTCCCAGACAGCCTTCCTCCTTTTCTAAATACTATAATAGGTGACTTTATTAGGTTAATCTCCAAGTTCCATATATCACAGTATATTTCAAGCTTGTTTATCATTGCAGTGTGTAATGTCATCTGATAATATATATTACTATGTCCTCTCGGATTAATCTCTCGTTGATGTGCTTTCCCTTTAATATCATTGCAGGTTCTATTGATTGCGCGTATCTGCTAAAATTCGTTTTAGTAATACTTTTCGTTGTCTTACAAGATGTAGCAACAACTTTTTATGAGATAAATGCACGCTTAAGGAGGACGCTACTTCAATCTAATGCTTATTATTCTTACTTACTACTTGATTTTTATTTTTTAACATTATAATTTTTAGGAATTTACTCATAAGAAATTTGTTTCATATTTGTTATCTTGTGTAAATGTACATTTTTCATATAGTAAGCATCTTGCTTCTTAATTAAGTAAATAAATAAATAAATACTTTTCGATAATTTTTCGATAATCTGCCCTGTAAAGCTTCCATTATATCTGGTTAATTTCCAAATATTTTATACTTGAAATAGTCCTTCGGAGAACGGTCTAAAATATTTCCTATCTTTTATTTATTTTTATTAAATCTAGAAATACTTAAGGATAGAAGTTCATATTTGTCTATATATTTTATTCAGCGGCAATTCATTCATCTTACAATCTTAGAGGTCGAATTCCAGCAGAACATGATGTAAGGATTCTTCCTTGGAAACCACATTTTGTCTATATCCATACCATCAATAATATACTGCAATATTTATTTTGTTAGCGGAACGATGTCCACCTAGTGTAAAATTGTGCGTGTTTTAAGAACCACTGGTGAATTTTTGGCTATTTTAGATTCTGTAGATTTCTGCGTTCTTTTAAAGTAGATTTTGTCTGAGAAGGCCCCTAATGAAAATTTCTAAAAAATACTTTTCTGAACATTTCAACCTTCTAGCGACATTGCAAGGGTATTGTTTTGCAAGCCCGCCAAAGCAAGGGTGCAAACGAATCTATTTCGGGGAATATGTGAAATTCTACTATATTTCTTAAAATTAGGTTTTTCGATCTCCAATTTTTCGAAAGCACAAATTCAAAAGACCCTAAACAATGCGAGGAGATCTATTAGTACATATTTTACGTACAGTATTTTCACAGACATTATTTCCAAGTGAATTTTTTATTTTTTCCCGCATTAATGAAAGCAATTATTCCAGAGTTATTCTGCATTAACCGAAAAAATTTATCACAAATGGTCAATTCATTACGTCGATGGCAGGAGAACCAGTTGCAATGAATATTTAATAATGTTGTACATATATCAGGGAGAGGTGTAAGTGCTTCTTAAGATTTCAGCTTTTATGCGGAACTATTATATTTTCCTCTGTTTCAATGTTTGAAAATACATTTTTTTTCAAGAAACATCTTTTTTAGTTTGAGATCATTGAGTCGAGAGTTTGCTTACAACCAATTTTGCGCTATTTTTTACTAGTTAAGCGGGGCTGTTTGGCAGGTTTTCGGCCAAATGAGCCAGCCTTTAGCTATCTATATCGACTCATTCGCATGCAGAGTTCTACTTCCCCTCTCTGCACAAATAATCTTCCTATTTCCTTTATAAGTTGGAGCTGATCGTGCACACGTATTATTGTGTTTGTGATATTATGAATATTTCTTATAAATGTATGGGGAATGCAGCTGGAATGACAGTCTATGATCGGATATAAGTTTACTGTAGAATACTGTTAACGTAGAATCGACTGTCATGGAAATATTTAACTGTACCAATTTTGCCTCATGCGAAGTCAGTGAACTATTAAGCAACTAAAAACCTAACTCCACTACTGATATTCTTCAAGCTATAAAATTATCGGACACATCATTCATTAGCAGTTTGTTCGAACTTTTTCTCCAATTTTTAATGTGCCCTATCATGTTATTCTCCAAATGGAAGGACTGGCCACTTTATAGAAAACTTCCTGTGCTGAATTTTCTTAAATCTATTAGAGCAGGAGTCGTTTTCATAGAACTGTGTCTCCCTTCATTTACCTTTAATTGTGAGGAAGTAAATAAATATTGGTGCTCTTCAAACATAACTCTACAAATCGTATAATTTTAGCTATGAATGCAAATACAATTATGAAAAGGGTTTCGATCGGCTCTCAGAACAAGAACTTGAGATTGGAAATAATATCTACATGTTCAAAGATGTATTATAAACATTTTTATATTATCAATAAACACGAGACACTAAATAAATTATAAAATAATCACTTTAGACTACTACAAAAACAAAAAAAAAACAGTTCTCATACCCACACTCAACTATATACAAGCGAAGTTTATTTTTCACTTTAGCTATTGCACCCATATCATTTTCCAGCTTATCATTTGTCTTCAGTGCACAATTTTCCACTAGCCAAGTCAGCCATTTCAAAGTCACTAAATGTCACTCATACGCACCGTTTGCCTTATGTGCATTAATTTCCTCTACAGTCACACCGAAATTGAGCAAACGAACCAAAGCAAACTAAACCGAGTGGACGGCGATTTGATTCAGCTTTAATATGCGAATTTTCGGCAATTATAACGCCATCACCGACGAAATTTCCAACGTCCTCTCCAACATCTAATCTGTATGTGAGCAAATTACCACAGCGCAGCCGCTCATAAATTAACATATTAAGGTGGCTGACTACCAGCCGTAAATGGTGGGCAACAAAGGATGCCAGCCTCACAGAAGCGCACGAAATTTCGTACAATTCAACTACATTTGCTTACGCTACTAGTCAGCACTGTGGGTAAATGCTTTCGGGAGGGAGGTCGCGCGTAGCAAAAGCAGAGCGACAGCGGTGCAGGCAAGCAGAAAACCGAAGATATTCATGTGACCAGGGCCATTAAGCATGATGGATCTGCTGTAAAATTAAAATGAAAATGTACCAACCTAGTGCACACGGGCGTAACCATCTCCCCCCAAAGGAACTGAAAAGTGCAGAGCACAGCCACCAAAGAAACAACAATAACGGCAGCTAAGATGATAAGCCCAGGCGACATACGAGAGGCGCTGGAATGCCAGCAAGTTGATTTGGGTGGTGGTGGTGGTAGTTGGCATTCACGCTTGAAGTGGCACAAGCAAAAAGCAAAAGCGAAGAAACATTGCTGAGCGGCTGAACGAACAAGTTGAAGGACTCTCGAGTAACTAAGATATGCAAGAATCTCGTAAGGTCGTGGAAGATGGGTCAGCGCTTGAGCAATGCATCTACTCACATGTGTGTATATACATACATACAATTCGTTATTGCTGGTTCTTATGAGAATTTTTGTGGTATTTGGTAGTTGCTCACTAGCAACTAGCGTTGAGCTGGCATTGAAAATGTGAAACCAGCAACCAACCAAGACTGCAATACAATTAACTATGGGGTATTAAATTTCTCCCATTTTACTACGTTCGAGTTTAGTGCTCGCTGGCAGTAACTACTCAATCTTATTTTTGTGTGGAGTTATGCGTATGTGTACGAAAAGAGTGGTGCATTTACCGCTTGGAAATTCATTTATTCATTTTTTATTGGAAAAAACTCGCAACTAAATGTGAAAAAATATTAATAACACCCAATTTATAAATTATATTTAAAATAATTTATTCTGCGCGCGCCATTTTTCAGTATATTTTCTCTTATTTCGGCTCTTATCTCCTCAATGGCAAATGCAATTTCATGTTTTAACCATGAAACCGTCTCTGAATGGTTGCTATAACATCAGTCTTTAATGGTGCCTCATAAAAAACAGTCATCGATTTCAAATCACAGCTTATTGGCAGCCAATTGGTAACACATTTTCGGTTGGTTTTATGGTTTTGGAAGATTTGAAATGTTTGCAATATTTCTTTACTTTATTTAGCTCAAAGAGATCCATTTTGTAAATTTCTGAGCCCAAAATAAATATATATGACCTTTCGTGAATGATATTTTAGCTCTTACCTCCACCAAAATCGATTGTTCAAATTCCAAATGCCAGACGAACAACCCTGTATATGCTCTGTTGGGTTATAAATTTATGCATCCCGCTGCCGCTGCTGCTCCTGCATAGTTGAGTGCAGGTCGTTAATGCTCTAAAATCAGTATTTTTCGGATAATTTATGGTGCCGCGCTAACTGCGTTTACATTTCATTACTTTACTTTTCCTTTTCAAGGCTATTTACACATACATGCACATAATCAAGTAAATCTACATTCAAATTGGCTTTTATTTTTTTACCATTATTTAGTGTAATTAAGCTAAGTAATACTTTGTGACCTCTTGAACTCAGTTATTAATGCGTAGGCAAATAATTTCATATCTTCTGACCTTTTCCATATCTCATTCTAATTACTTGTGGTTTTATTTGAACTTTTCTTTTGATTATAGTATAGAAATCGTTAAAAAAGCAAGGAAGAGAAAATTTTGTGAATTTCACAAAATGAAGAATAGAAAGCAAATATAAGTAAATATGGAAAGAAAAGAATACTTCAAGTTGGTAAAAAATTCGTTTTTCATAGTCTTGCTTCCATTCTTGATACAAATTCTTATTATTTTCCTGAATTCTCTTCCAATTTTTTTCGATTGTCTGAGTTTATTTATTTAATTACTTGTTTAAATTCCGTCAATTAAAGTACATCTCGTATAGGTTATTAAAAAGTAAAAACTTATAGTAACTTACAATATAAATGTGTAAATATACTACAGTAAAATATTTAGGCGGCCGCCGTAGCCGAATGGGTTGGTGCGTGACTACTATTCGGAATTCACAGAGAGAACATAGGTTCGAATCTCGGTGGAACACTAAATTAAGAAAAACATTTTTCTAATAGCGGTCGCCCCTCGGCAGGCAATGGCAAACCTCCGAGTGTATTTGTGCCATGAAAAAGCTCCTCATAAAAATATCTGCCGTTCGGAGTCGGCTTGAAACTGTAGGTCCCTCCATTTGTGGAACAACATCAAGACGCACACCACAAATAGGAGGAGCAGCTCTGCCAAACACCTTAAAAGGGTGTATGCGCCAATTATATATAAAATATTTGGACTAATTACTGTTTAAAGGACACAAAAGATCTTTAGGCCATAAGAGTTTAAAAAATAGCACCCCATATTTAGTTTATACTTAAAACTCTCACGAGAATTTGGGAATGCATCTGAATTTTGAATATTGATCTTGTGATAAGGTAATTGAAACAAGTCACAGAATCTAAGGCCCAAAGCAGGCAATGCGAAATATTTTGCTCAAGCAATAAGTGGCAATTGAAATGACTTATGACTATGTCCCTAATAAACATAGCCGATGAAATTTTTCTGCTCATTTCTATTGCCGGCCATACTAACAGGATGCACCTACTTTTGTAATCACGCATATTACAATTTTAAAGAAGTGAGTGAATGGCATACCTAGTAAAGCATTTTCGGACCTTTTCCACTCTTAAGGTGAATCCAGAATTAATATGTAGAATCCCAAATATTCTTCAATTCCATGCTTACATACATAAGAAATGATCTTATTAGTGAGAAATATTAGCTTTTGATTGTGGAAATGTCCCGGAATTCATCTGTTTTCCTCGTTAGGCATAGAACATAGACTTAGTAATCATGAAACATTTTCGAAGTAAAGGCGACACCCAGTTAGGTGAGATTAGCAGTTCGTGCTTCGTTCACATGACTTTTTAGTCGCTGTTTGTAAGCTGTGGCAAATCATTCGTTACTTCAGCCACAGTTGGCTGGTTTAGTATGCCTCGCAGAATTTTGTTTGGAGACGTTGGATAAAAGTGATGTACTTTTGACTAGCGCATATCCAAAATTGTATACAGGGTGGCTGATGAATTTTGATACATTAAGAAACTCAAATAACTTTTTTTTTAGTGTATGGAATTCATTTATTTTTTTTTCAAGTTGAAGGTCATTAAATTTTATTAAATGTAGCTTAACTAGTTTTAAAAATAATTGAATTTAAATGCCCCCCATGCTCGTTGACACAAGTGCGGCATCTTAGTAAAAAGTTGTTCATTGCTGCTTTGAGAGTTGCGACAGGAATAGCCGCAATTGTTGCCCGAATGGATTGTTTTAGTTCATCCAAATTTGTTGGCTTTGTTTTATAAACTTCTTGTTTACATAAACCCCACAAGAAGACGTCAGGTGCAGTAAGGTCAGGCGACCTGGGGGGCCAACGAAATTCGGAGTTTCTTGAAATCAGTTTATTGGGAAATTTTCGTCGCAACTCTGTCATAACAGTCTGGGCTATGTGAGACGTTGCCCCTTCTTGTTGAAACCACACAGAGTTGAAAGGAATTCTCTTTCGGCGTAGTTCTGGATAGAAAAATTCTTTCAGCATTTTCAAATAATGGTCTCCAGTAACCGTAACGGTGTGACCATTTTCTTCAAAAAAATAAGGCCCAACAATACAGCGTGAAGAAACCGCACACCACACTGTCACGCGAAGAGGATGCAATTCCGTCTCGTGGAGTATCTGTGGGTTAGAAGTACTCCATATCCAACAATTTTGTTTGTTCACATTGCCGTTTAAATCGAAATGGGCCTCATCAGACATGAAAAGGCAGTTTAACATGTTTTGGTCTTCTTCCACCATTTGCAGGATCTTCTGGCAAAATTCCAAGCGAATCGGCAAGTCTGCTGCATTCAGTTTGTTAACTATTTGAATTTTGTAGGGAAATAAGTCTAAATCTTTGTGCATTATTGTTTGCAAAGACTGTCGGCTGATACCAAGTTGAGCAGATAAGCTTCTTGTTGAAACCCTTGGATTGCTTTGTATAGCTGCAGCTACAGCAGCGATCGTTTCCTCCATCCGAACTGATGGGTTTCGATGATAAGGCCTTCTTGCGACTGTTCCTTGCTCAGCAAAATTATTCACCAGTCTCATTATGGTCCATCTGCTTGGAGGATCGCCGCCAAACATCCGCCTGTACTCTCTCTGTACCAAAACTACGGACTCCAGTGCGTGATAGCGGCGGACTATCCAAATTCTTGTTTGCGTGTCCCAGTTATCCATTTTAATAAATTTTAAAGATCAATCTGCAAATTAAAACAAAAATGGAACAGATAACTTAAAAAGAAAAAAGTTATTCAATTTTTTTTTGGTAGCGGCTTTCATCAGCCACCCTGTATTATGAGTCTCAACCGGTCTTAGCATTTGTTTGTAAATAAGTAATTTCTAGCGGATTGATAAACTTGAGCGCCTTCCAATGCGGAAATACATCTGATTTAATTTCAAGCGAAGCTCTTCTCGTTTTTTCTTAACATGAACTTTACAGCGCAGTTTGGAATCAAATGTTATTCCCAGATCTTTGGCTTCGTCGAAGTATTGGGCTATCGAGATATCGATGAAGATTAACTTCTGAGTAGCGCTTTTTAGGGAAAACACTATGTGCTGATTTGCTTTCGTGTAGCTTTATTTTCCATTTGTTAGCCCATGCAGCAATAAGGTTAACAGCTTTGTAGGCTTGTAGGCATAGTCTGTGAAGAATTGTGTTAGCTGGAAATTAAGATCACCATATTTCGATGCCTGCGTTAAAACCATAGACCCACCTTTTTTTGTCGATTTTTCCAATGCTCCGCTATCTTAGAAAGGCTTTCTCTTTTTCTATAGTCGCAGATATGTTAGTGTGAGTCTGCTCTTTTTGCACGTGCACTCTCGTTTGTTCTTCTGCTAATTAATCCTCTGAGTGGGTTTTGTATGCACTTATCCCTCAGTGCACAAAGCCTGTCCAATAACTCACTTTTATCATCAAGGAATTCGCTTATACTTGCACTGTATATAGCAAAGTGGGAGTGTTGACGTTAGTTGGTAGTTCGCGAAGCATTCTAGAGAGCGCACCGTACATTCTTCATGCTTTGTGAGTTATATATTCCGCATGTGTCTCAAAACTGTTTCTCTATAAATGAAGGGACCTACAATTTAAATATCAACCTATTAGCATCGCTAATTTTTGGGAATATCTGTCTTAAATAACAAAACTCATCTGCAGTTTTGTCCATATTTTTGACGAAGTTTTTTCACTAGTAAAAGTTGTATGTGCAATGGAGGTAGCAACACATCTTCAGGATTTTTTAAAGGAGCATGGAGAAAAGCTCGTTTCTCAAGTAGACCTTTTGAATATTATGCTCTTTCTTATCTAGACTCTCAAAATTCCGTTTATTCATGCAGTGACCCCAGCCAAATGGCAATTGCTTTTGAATCTCTGCATATGTTTTAGGAAAATTGGCTAAATTTAGTACGTTCAAGCTGTAACTTCATATTTTCATAATACTCTTTCATTCCAGTAACATTCCAGGAAGAATATTTGTTGTCATTATGTAACAGTACAGCGTTTATACTAACCTTCGGCGCATCTATGATCAATGGTTAGCCAGATATTTCATATTCGATCTTCAGCTACTTCATCACTGAAGGAATGTCAACGCAAAATACTATACTGCCATCTTGAGAAAAAAAAAATCTCAAAATTGTACGCGTAATTTTATGCATGCGAATATTTTGATATTTCTTCCAATAAAATCCAATCATTAAGTTGGGAAGCCAACAGTTCTGTTTGTTTTGTACTACAATTAAATCGTGCATCAAATCATTGAGATCGTTTTGAGTTAGGTTGTTTATTTGAAGTATATACTTTATTCTAAATACAGATCATTCCAATAAGAACACTCGTATACGTTTTCTTCAATCACGTTGTCCATGTTTACTGGAGGCTCACGAACCGGCAACTCATCACTCTGTGAGATAGGTCTTTCCAACATATTGTAGATTTGGGTACCCCAAATTATGCCTAGATTTTGTATTAATACTTTTTATAGACGTTAAGCAGAAAAGGTAATCTGAAAAATGGTCTTTCGGTTCACTATATCATTGGAACTGTGATAGACATTTGGTGAGATCCTTTAGCTTTAGATGTTAATAGAGTAACGCACTGTACTGTTTCAAACTATGACGTTGGCTTTTAACAGTTAGTTGACCGGAAATATAACAAAAGTTATCAAGATGATTTACACACATTTTGGTTAGAAAAATACGCAAAAATTATCAGGTTAGTCCATAAGTTTATGCGTACTTTAAACATAATTTCACTTTTGTACGATTTTTGCATACAAAAAATTATTCGCAGAATATAACGGAACTATGTATTTATATTATCTTAGATATATTGTGCATTCAACAAGTGATTTTAATCGCGGATAGAAGCACGTGTTGTTAAAAAATAAAATGGAATCTTCGAACGCGTGTAAGAGGCATATTTTGTATTTTTTTTATAAAAGTGGTAAAAATGCAACAACTGCTGCTGCAGAAATAAACAATGTTCACGGAGAGGATACCGTGAGTGTAAGGACTGCACGAAAGTGGTTTTCAAAATTCTGAAGTGGCAACTGCGACGTGGAGGATGCCCCGCGCGCTGGTCGTCCTGAAGTCTTTAACTCCGACGATTTGCTCGAACTCGTGGAAGCTGAGCCAAATTTGACAGTCAATATGATAGCTCAGAGGGTAAATTCATCGCATGAAACAGTTCACAGGCACCTGGTTCAGTTGGGAAACGTTTCAAAATGGGGGAAATGGGTTCCGCATAGACTTTCCGTCGCCAACCTTCAGCAGAGAGTGAATGTGTGTTCTTAGCTGCTGCAACGGCTTGAAAATGAAAGTTTTTTGAACCGTATCGTTACTAGTGATGAAAAATGGGTCCTTTACAATAATTCTGTTCGCAAACGCCAATGGGTAGATAAAGATGAAACACCAGAACCGACCCCTAGAGATGGCCTTCACCCTAAGAAGATTATCCTCTCTATTTGGTGGGATATGGCCGGTATGGTTTATTATGAACTTCTAGAACCAAGACGATAACTGCTGATTATTATTCCCATCAGCTATCAAACCTGAATGAGGCACTTAACAAAAATCGACCGTCTTTGTGAATAGACGCAAAGTTTTGTTTCACAACGACAACGCATGACCTCATACCGCAAGGCAAACAGTAGGTAAGCTGGACGAGCTCGGATGGGAACTAATGCCGCACCCATCATACTCTCCGGATATTGCACCTTGTGATTATCACCTTTTCTGTTGACCTCAATCCCATATGAGTAACAAAAACTACTCCTGAAAAGAAACTATAAAAAGGGATATCGAAGCGTATTTTGGCTCCAAGGACAAACAATTTTTTGAGCAGGGAACTAAAAGTTTGCCTAAACGTTGGGAAGACATTTTAAATAATAAAGGAAAATATATTATTGATTAATAAATACTTTAAACATTTTTTTTTATTAATTTTAAAACCACCTTTAAAAAACGCACGAACTTATGGCCTGCCCTGATACTTCAGTAAATTCTTAAGGAAAAATGAGCATAATTGAATAAGTACGAGGTTTATAAAGGGTGGCGCAAAATTAATCGGGTGGCGCAAAATTAACCATTCAACTTTTTATTAAACAAAAAAAAATATTTTGAATGACGGAAATCTTTATTTTGACCCTTACGTGCTCAATTGCTTGTCTGTTTGTATGCTGCAGCTGTCTAGCTCACAAGTGTCAAATATGATTGCCGTGGGACGATATTTGCAAATATTATAAATCTTTCCATAATTGATTAATTTTGCGCCACCTTTTATGAGTTTCGGAAGTCGTATCTAAACACAACGTAACCTCCGCTTATCAGTGTAATTAGCATTCACGAAACTCTCAGCCATTTTGTAGCATCATTTTGTTTTGGAGATAAAGGTGAATATTTTCTGTTTTTGTTGCTTTTGTCACTTCAGGATAGAAAAATGATTTATAAGTTTGTACATATGTATGCAGACGTATAAAATTTAAAATTTACAGCAAAACGCACGACAAAATTTCCCCATCATCATCCTCCAAAAATAGGCGCAGTCGTATATGCACGGCTTGTACATTTACAGAGAATATCATTCATGGCTGTTTACATTACTATACATAATTAATTTCCCCACGCATTCGCCTCTTCGGCAAACCAATCCACATATACAATTTTTATAAGTTCTCTGGAATACCTGTGGGTTCTGTTCGACATGTAAATAAAAAAACATTAGGTAGTACCAACCAGTTCACTAAGACTTTATTACGACTTCATTTGATTTAATAACGTAAACAAGGAAAAGGCAAATTTAATTATCTGAAAAAGAAAATATTCAAATAGCTTCTATTAATTAGAAAATATTATATTTCAACTCACGCTTGTAAAAGTCTCTAAGGAAACTGCCACAATATTACCAGCAAGTATTTTGTCTGCTTTTTGTGAGCGTTGCATGAAAATAATCAAAGCATGACGAAATCTCGGACTCTGCGCATACCACCGACATGAAAACAGAGAAGTGGTCAATTTGCTCATTTCAAGTGAAGCCTCATCCATAAACCAACAACAAGGAGCTACTTCAACTATTATTGCAGGAAAGAAAATTATAAACTTCAGAAACTTCGAAACATTAAAATCACTGCCAACAAAAGCAATAGCAGGTGCGCTCAACCCCAAAGCTGTACTAAGAAATTGGATGAAATTTGTGGTTGAAATGGGAGAGCGTATGCAATTGTAGTAGCTGAAAGAAATATAAGACAATTTAAAAAATAATGAAAGAAAGTGAAAACCCATCGCCCTGCTCACCGCATGCACTCCCAATGATCTTGCACGCAGGCAACAAGTTGCTGATAATTGCTGGTTTCATCAGCCACTTCGCAGATTCCAATACGCTCAATGCGCGCATTCAAAACATGCAGATGAGCCATTAGCAGCACTAAATATATAACCGAATAGGCGTCACTGCACGCAGCATTTGTCACTTGTGTGATCAAGCAAATCATTTGGAGAGCACAAGCTGTAATATAAGCGCGCTGTGACTGCTGCCAATCCAACGGTATCCAACCCTCGAAAGGCAACTTGTGGCGCATAATACCAATTAGTCCGTAAAAGAATAAACCAGACCAAAATGCGACCAAAAATGTAAGGAAACCCCATTGACAATAACGCACAGTTCGCTTTAGGTAAGCGCAATCGTCCGGATGCAGCTCAGCACGTCGATCCAGGGCGTTTAAATGAAGTGCCGCTTTTGGTAAATGTCTTTGAATGTAATAGAATAATATAGCCTGTTTCGCTGTGGTGTAGAGTAGAGGCAGTGCTACGCTCAGATTGACAAGTTTGTCAGCCAGATCGAGATGTACGAAAAATGATGCTACATATAACGACGGAAAGAGCACTGCGCTGTAGAGATTAAGTAGCAGTGCATATGCCCAATAGATGCGATGGGGTTCCTTAAATGGAAGCATTCCCAGATAACGCCAGCACTGCCAAGTGTATTTGAGCGCATCGTGAGTGTGTAGCGTTGACCGTGGTGGTGATAACGGTGTTTTGTGTGGTGACATTTTTGGGTCTCAAAAATGGCGAAGAATTTGGTTCGATTAACACTTTTGCTTTTTTTTGATTTAAGAAACGCAGATACTTTTTGGTTGCCGCTCTAAGAGTATTAGAATTAGACTTTCAAATGATGTGTGTAGGTATATTTATAGAGTTGAGTCAGCTAACAAAAGTGCTTGCACTCCTGCTAAGCAAAAGGGTTACGTGAATGTGTTAATTATCACAGAGACTAGCGAAAACGTGGGGCACAGTGGTACTGGTTTAATGAAATTTGCTCTTATAAATGTACTTACGTTTTATAATTATGCTTCAAGCCGAATGATAGAAAATGTTTTTTTTAACATCACCTGCCCCTGGACAGACAATGGGAAATCTCCTAATGAATTTCTTATGAAAAAAAAGGCCTCATAAAAACTATTTTCCGTTCGGAGTCGGCAAAACGGAGGAGTTCGGCCAAACACCTGAAAGGGTATAATCACCAATTATATATAATATATACTCGTACATATATAATATATATATTCTCAAAGTTGTATACTTCACAGACTGGTATTAATTTGGATTTGCAGTTCATGCCTCATACATTTTTCTAACTTTGGCATTTTAATTACTTATATAGGGCCCGCCATCTATCGTTACGGATTTGAACTAGGTATTATTTGAAGAATGGTAACACTTAGCTGTCATCTGATTTGACAGAAAATTAGTTTTATTCTTCCGCTGAACGAAAATGGTTGTGTATACTCTCAAAGAACCCTGGGAAATATTGCGACATTACTTTGAAAATCATGGTAATGTTGCAGAATGTGCGGCAATGGGAAGAAGAAAAGCACCGAATGAAGCGTATGTGCGTTACTTTGTGAAAAAAGTAAAAGAAACTAGGTGGCTTATTGACAAACCAACGCGTGACCGACCAAAAACCGTGCGTATACCCGAAAATATTGCTGCTGTGGCCGAGAGTGTACGTGAATCACCAGGAACATCAGTTCACCGTCGTTCTCAACAACTGGACATTTCGGAGACATCATTGAGAAGTTTGGTTCCATCATTAACCAGAAGGATTGTACGTCAAAATAAAAAAAACAGTTTGGAAAAATATTGAGTAGTTTCTTTTTTATAGCATTTTTAATTCCGTAAAGTTATATGGCGGACCCTGTATAAGCACATTGTTTACCGATACTCAACCGTGTGACCGCGCTATATGTATTTCCACATATGTATGCTTTCATCTGCCAATATTGGACGGAGGATTATCTCGCCAGACTAATCTTCCAATCACATTAGCGTTTGCGTACCTTATCAATATTTTTGGAAGACAAAGACCCTAAGGTCGAGGACTATCAAAACTGTGATATTGAAATAAATTGTCGAAAGTCAAGGAAATGTTCACTTTTTGTGGAATACTTCGACCACATTCTGTTCACCCGCCTTTGCTTTTTTTATAAGTCATAATTATTTCCGTTACTTCGACAGCAAAGCCACGTCTCCATTTTTTACAGGCACAGAAGAGAAAATATTAACTTATTTGAAAGTTCCAAGTAAATGTGCCTCTCTTGAGCTCGTAACTGTTTAAATTTCTTCAGTAACTACAGCAGCAGTAACTGCGTTACTTGAAGCAGTAATCTTTGCCTCCCAGAAATGTAGCAAACACTTAATTTGCACCGATAGCAAATTCTCAATCGAAGCTATCTTAAACCCCGCAAATGATACCCCGATGATAACAAAAATCCGCAATATAATTTCAATACATATAGGTGCAATCAAAATTATGTGGATTCCTGGGCACTCTGGGATAAATGGTAACGAAAAAGCTGACAAGAGAGCGAAAGAGGCGAATAAGGAACCTCTACACACATTTGACTATATCACTTGCAATGACATAAAGATACTAGCGAAAGAACTTGCCGCAGATAACGCAGCAACTAAATGGAACATTTATCAGCATCCTTATAAAAACTTTAACCCCTTTGGGGGGAAAAAATATCTACCCTCCATCTGCATTATGTCACCAAGCACAAATCTTTACTCGACTGAGAATCGGTCACACACTCATGACACATGCCCACCTGCTCAGCGGTTCACCGAAGCCTACATGCCCTTTTTGTGGCTCCAACGAATTTACTACACTTCATCTGATAGATACTTGTCCTCCCCTACAAAATATCAGAACATCCTTTTTCTCAAGCATCAAACCATCGGAACTCCTCAAAACGACAACGGTATGCAATTTAAATAAGATTTGTGATTATGTATCTAGATGTAAGTTAAGGCTATAAGACACGCTGTCATTTTTATTATACTAATAGCCGAAGGCCATAGTAGCCAATGCTTGAGTTCTTTAAGTGGAATAATTATTTATAATTGTTACTCTTTTAATAAATAAATAAATAAGATATACAAGGTGTCGCCAAGTTAATCACCCTATTTATAATAAGATTTATAGTTTTTGCAAATCGGGTCGGAGTCGAACGTCAATCATCTTTGATATATGTGAAATAGACAGCGATAGTATACAAACAGACAAGCAATGGAGCACGTAAAGGTCAAAATAAAGATTTCCATTGCTCAAGGTCAACACGATATTTTTATTGATTTAGTAGAGTTATTCAAAAAACAAATTGGCTGATTTATTTTGCCTTGTCAATTTACTTGTAGGTAGGTAGGTAGGTAGGTTTGGCAGCCGCATCGCACATAGAGACAACGATGCCACTTAAACCACGGAGTGGGTCCGTTGTGAGCCGCGGGGGCTGGGCTACATTTCCTTTTCCATATTGAACCATCCTGAGCTTTTGACAAAGCGTAAAAGGTTGTTGATACCTAAAGTGTATAGATTATCTATGTTCGTTAAGAAGTAGGATTTTAAAAATCGGTTTCTGCTTCTGGCTAGAGCTGGGCATGTGCAAAAAAGGTGTTGAATTGTTTCCAATTCCTCCTCATTTCTGCAGCTACGACAGAAATCATGCGTGTATACGCCTAATCTCCTTGCATGATTTCCTATGAGACAATGTCCTGTGAGGGCCCCTACTAAGGTCCTGATTTGAAGTCTACTCAGTTTTATAATACTCTTGGACAGACGTAAATTAAGCCTTGGCCATGTTTGCCTAGCAATTTCGCAGGTGTTAGCGCTAATCCATCTCTGATTTGCAGAATTGATTAGTGCGTCCTTAATGAGAAGCTTACAAGTTGCGAGAGGTATCTCCATAAAATTACTTATGTCTGGCATACAGGTACCTTCTCTTGCAAGTTGGTCTGCCCTACAGTTCCCTGGTATATCTCTGTGGCCTGGGACCCAGCATAATATTATACGATATTGTTTGGCCATCTCATTTAGAGATTGGCGACAACGTAAGACACTCCTTGATGTTGTTTGGAATGCATCCAGGGCTCGTAGGGCAGCTTGGCTGTCTGATAGAATGCAGATATCCGTTGATGATATTCTGTTTATCTTTAACCATTTTAAGGCTTCATGAATAGCGTTTATTTCCGCTTGAAAAACGCTACAGTGATCCGGTAATTTAAAGGATTCACTAATAGAAAGCTCTTCGCAAAATAACCCTGATCCTACACCGGTGTCCATTTTGGATCCGTCCGTGTAGATCTTAACGGGTGTATTGGGTGTTGGATCTTCCTCAAGCCATTCCAGTCTAGAAGGGATTTTCATTAGGAAATTCCTTTCGAAGCAAAGAATGGGAGGGTGATAATCACAGTCACTGGGTATATCCGTGTAGGAGTCTAAAATGGTTGAATGTCCATGTGTGACAGTTCTCCACTGTGAGCTCGCTTTGAGCCTTAAAGCGGCGCAGGCCGCTGAGTATTTGCAGAAGAGATCTAGGGGTGGCAGATGTAGCATGATGTCCAAAGCCATGGATGGCGTGGTTTTCATGGCGCCACATATTGCTAGTTCCGCTGATCTCTGCACCTTATTCAATAAATTAGAATAGGTTTTTTTCTGCATAGCACACCACCAGACAACATTTCCATATAGAAGAATGGGTCTGACGACAGCAGTGTAGAGCCAATGAGTAACCTTAGGTTTAATTCCCCAGGTCTTCCCTAAAGCTCTCTTACAGGCATAAAAAGCTAGGTTCGCTTTCCTGACCCTTTCTAAGGTGTTTGACTTCCAAGTCAGTTTCCTATCTATGTTTAGTCCCAAGTACTTGGTTTCTTCCGAAATCACAAGAGCTTCCCCTTTGAGCGTAATTGGACTTAGCTGAGGGATTCTGTGTTTCCTAGTGAACAATATGAGTTGTGTTTTGTCTGGGTTGACTCCTAGACCACACTTTCCTGCCCACCTAGAAAGTATATCTAGAGCATTTTGTATTAGGTCTCTTAATGTAGATACAAATTTACCAGAGACAGCAATAACAACATCGTCGGCGTAAGCTATCACCTTACAGCCCACCGATTCCAGTATTAACAGAAGTTTGTTTACAACTGCGTTCCATAAAAACGGTGAGAGGACTCCACCTTGCGGTGTACCTCTACTTACCAATCTCCTGAGCACCGATTCTCCTAGTTCCGCTTCAATGATTCTGCTATTTAGCATTTTGCCAATGAAGCCTACCAAGCCCGGTTCTACCCTAAGATCAGTGAGTGCTGCAGTAATTGCCCCTCCTTCAACATTGTTAAAGGCCCCTTCAATATCAAGGAAAGCGGCTAAAGTAAATTCCTGTTTGTGCAGTGAACTCTCTGCCGTGTAAATAAGGTTATGTAGAGCTGTCTCTACCGATTTCCCTTTCGTGTAGGCATGTTGTGACGTAGAGATAAGATTTCTATCTATAGTTAGGCTTAAGTGAAATTCTATCAGCCTCTCCAAAGTTTTCAATAGGAAGGAGGAGAGAGATATCGGTCTTAAGTCTTTTGGATGGGTATGTGAGTTTCTACCAGCTTTTGGAATGAAAACAATTTTGACTTGTCTCCACTTAAGAGGTATATGACCGTAGAGAAAGCAACCTTTGAAGATTGCTAGTAGTCCGTGTGCTAGATATCCGGCGGCCTTTTGCAGTTCCACCGGGTAAATGCCATCTGGGCCCGGTGATTTAAAAGGTTTGAAACTTTCAATCGCCCATAAGAGCCGATCCTCAGAAATAGCGTCTATTCTGACTTCACGACAGTGTGCTGTATCTTCCATGTCATGCCCAGTAATGTCTGAGCAGCCTGGAAAATGAGTGTCGAGTAAAAGTTCTAGAGACTTTTTACTGGTTGTAGTGAAAGTGCCATCACTTTTCTGTAGCAGTTCCCAATTTTGAGGGCTTCCCGCTAAAATCTTACGAAGTCTGGAGGCCTCAGTTGCCCCCTCAACCTCTTCACAAAAGGATTTCCAAGATTGCCTTTGGGCAATTCTGATTTCCTTCTTGTAGATTCTCAGGGCATCTTTATAGCCTTTCCAATCTTCATCGAGACGTGTTTTCTTTGCCTCATTAAAAGCGCTTCGGCTTGTTTTTTGAAGCTCGCTTAGCTCAACCGTCCACCACTTAGGCTTGGGTTTACCCCTCAGTCTTCTTATGGGACAGGCTACCGCCAAGGCAGCATTCATGGTGTAGGTAATCTTGTCAACCAAATTTTCTAGTCCTTCTATGCTTTGTGGCACCGCTGATGGACATGTTCCTAGGGTAGCCCCGATACAATCTATATACCTTTCCCAGTCTGTTTTCCTGATATTTCTACCAGGCTTAGGTTTCGGTAGATTTTTGCTAACCTCAAACGAGATATATCTATGATCAGAAAAAGAATGTTCTTCCAAAACTTTCCAGTTCCTAATTCTGTTAATAACGGAGTCAAAAGCAAAAGTAGCGTCTAACACTTCCTGTCTATTACTAATGACAAAAGTAGGTTTATTACCTTTATTGCAAATCTGTAGTCTAGTACCTATCAGATAATCAAAGAGACACTCACCTCTAGCGTTGGTATCAGTGCTGCCCCATATCTCGTGATGCGCATTTACATCCGCACCAATGATTAGCTTTGCGCCAAGCTTCTGCGCCTGCGCTACCAGATCTTTGAATATTGATCTCGGTAGCTCCTCGTGGTCATGTGCGAGGTAGCAGGAAGATAGCCACATCCGTTCATTTCCCGACTCCAGGCTAATGGTCAATTGATCGGTGTCGCTGTAATTAGAGAGCATGAAAGCATTTATCCCTTTTCTTATTAGTACGCACGCTCTAGGGTTACCTTTGTTGCGAGCATACATCAGTTTATATTGTTGAGTCCTTAGTCCGCACACAAGTCCATGTGATACCCATGGTTCTTGAATCAGGACAATATGATGTCCACTTTTGGCCAGGTGGATTATGAGGTTGGCGGACGCAACCTTTGAGTGGTGAAGGTTAATCTGAAGAACCCGTAACATCATGGTTACTGGGCTTCCTCTCCACCACCGTTTTGTTGGGCTCATCTGAATCTGACGCCAGTAGCTCTTCCTCATCAGTGAGAGTAGTATTAAGTACTCTATCTAACAAGGAAGAGATACTGCCGTCAGTAGATGCCTTCCGTAGCGCTGTAGCAGTGTTAGGACCGGAGCCAGATTCCGCCGTGGGGCCTATCTCAGCTCCAACCGGGTCCTTTAAGTTAGGCGCCTTGTCCTTGTTGTAGACCCTCAGAGTTATGGACGAAAACTAATAGCTTACTACACCGTCCGATCGCGCCAGTGCGTCCGCCGAGTCCTTGCAGACTACGAAAGTAGCGCTTCGGTACTCGCCCTTGGGATCGTCCAGCTTTGTGACCTTCCAAGACGATGTAGGAAGCTCTGGATTGCATACCCGAAGCATCTCAAGGATTTGTTTAGGGTCTGATGGCTCCGCTGGTAACCAGGCCCTAGCTCTTGGTAAACTAGGGATGTCATCCCTTGAAATTACCTCGAGTTTAGACCCAGGCCATACTTCGCCAATCCATGAGATGGCTATTTTGTATAGATCAGTGGATCTCTGATCGGCACAGGCGATTAGCTTCACATGACTCTGATGCCATCCACTATCGCGACAGAAAGGAGCTGGACCAGGATGCTCCTTCAGAATTTGGAAGAAGACGCTTGAGAGCCTGGCTTCCACTTTCTTCCAATTGTCAGGCGAAATAGTGCCGTCAGGGTTGCTTTTATCAACCACCGCCCATAGCTGTTGGCCTTTGACAGCTTCGCTGTACGTAGCTGGAGAAGTCTTGTTGATTCGGGGCTTCTTCAACGTGCTGGGGTTGCTGGGTGGGTCGTCCGACAACTGACGTTTTGGGTTCGGTTCAGAGCCCCGAGGGGACTCCTCCGTTACCCTTGTCGCCCAGCTGAATGAGTGCTTCTGTTTAACAGACCACTCCCCCTCTGGAATCGTTTTCAGGCGCTCCAGTAGCCTGAAGGCAGCACGTCTCTCCTTGTAGCCATGCCGTGCAGGCTCTGCTACTGCGGAGGTATCAGTCGTTCCAGACTCAGCTTTGCCACCTTTACCAGGGCTAGTCCCGGTATTGGTGGTAGAGGAAGTTGACTTCTTGGCCGTAGTTTTGTTGTGAGTACCGCCACTTCTGCTGTTGCCAGGTTTGTCCTCAGCACCAGCTTCCGCCGTACGAATTGGGCTAGCCGTGAAGGGCTTCGATGTACTGTCACTTCCACTAGGTTTAGTTATCCCAGCTTCCGTCGTACTAAGAGAAATCTGGTTTGGTCCAGATTTGGGGATGGAAGCTATAGCTTCCTTTGCATTTAGGGACTGCTTGTCCATTGAGGTTTTTTGATTGAAAGACTCCATCTGTTTCTTACGATCACCGTCCACCGTGGCAGACATGGTGATCTTATAAAAAGGAAGGGGAAACATGATGGTCGACCGTGGCAGCGCCCCATACCACGGCAAGGTCATGGTTATACCCCGAGGTGACCCGGTATCGAGGTAGCTCCGTAGAAATACAGTCGGACAGAGAACCCCCTGACTGCAAACCACCCAATAGGCACGGGTCGCATGACACCTTGGGTTAGGGGGGGGGTGAGGAGAGGAGATGATGGGATGATGAGGGTTAAGGATTAACAGGTGCGTCGGTACGGTGATCTTCATATGGTGATTGGATGGCCACCAATTTTGCCATGATGGCTAGCCAATCCTCATATGGAGCTTCCCTCTTAGTTCGTATTGGGTTGGTCCCCATGATATGGGGGTCAAACCAACACTTAAGCCTCATCCCCGCGACAAGGAGACCAACATGATGAGGAATTTACTTGTATAATTTCAAGAATTTTTTTAAATTCAAACTACCAGTTAATAATAGGTAGCGTATATATTTCCATGAAATATAACAACTGACGTCACACTTATTCCTAAATTAAATCAAGCGAGTATTGATCATTCGGGAGGACACCGGCGAACTAAACAAATCTTTGATAGTCCGAAGATTAAATGATTTGATTCTGTTATCAATATCACCTTTTGTAAAACTCTATAAGCCTGATCATTTGTTATGCCACATACAATCCAAACGCGGGAAATTGTGGGCAGTTTGGAGCAGGCCGTGCCTATGTCGCTAAAAACTTCGAATAAAAATGTTCTAAAAATCGATTAACCAATCTTTTTCTTGTGTTTGTTTAAGTGAAGCTCTAATATCTTAAAAACCAAAGTCAACGGATTCTTCTTCTTCTTCTTGATTGGCACGATCATCGCTTTAGCGATTTTGGTCGAGCTTGACAAAGGGCGCCAGTCGCTTCTTTCTCGTGATAAACGTCGCCAGTTGGTCACACCAAGTGGGACCAAGTCCTTCTCCACCTGATCTTTCCAAAGCAGAGTAAGTCTTCCTCTGCTACCACCAGCAACAAATACTTTTAGAGCCGGAGCGTTTGTATCCATTGTCCCGACCCAGCCAACGGAGTGGCTGGATCTTTATTCCTTGCGCTATATCTATGGCGCCGTAAAACTCATACAGCTCATTGTTCCATTGCTTGCGATATTTGTCATCGCCCATGTGTAGAGGTTCAAACATTTTCCGCAGGACCTTTCCAAGGGACGCCCCATCGTATGCTGTCATCGTCCAAGCTTCTGCACTATTCAATAAGATGGGTATGATGAGAGACTCATAGAGTGTTACGGGTACTTGTTCATCGAGAGAGGACTTCACTACTTAATTGCCCACATAATCCAAAGTAGCACTTGAAACTCTTATAACTTCAAACCATAACTGTGGGCACAAGGCACAAGGGTGCCGATATGCAAGTGCGTTGACTGTTTGTTTGGTGGCAGGAGGCACTTCGTTCTGTCGTCATTCACTACCAGGCCCAGAAATATTGTAGTTCAAAATAAAAAAGGGATTAAAAAATATCTGAAAGCTTAGTTTCACAAAAATTTTTACGTTGTCTTTATACACTGCTCTCATTTCGCTATAACTTCATCACTTGTGCTATTTACATCACGTTCACACGGTACCTGTCTGCAAGTTATAATAGCCTGTAATTAATGGTAATAACAATGTTTATAATAGTGCAGTGTATAAAGGCGAGAGAAGTACGCATGCCTTTTAATTGCCGCGTGCCTTTTACTTTATTTCCTGTGCGGGGTTCTAATAAAGATGGGTGGACGTTGACTTGTTGAGAATATGGTTATCTCTCTCGAGGTAACGCAAATGATAAACCACGATAGTACATTTTAAGGGCTCTTAACTTTTTCTTGTAATAGTTTCTGATGTCGCATACTTTCGTTAATAAATCACAACCGACCGAAGCCCTGAAATTACGACATAACCCGAGCCATTCTCCCAACTCAGTTCGATTTATAAATCACCTCTAAATTGCACCTATCTGATCTATGCCGAAGACTTGCAAAGTTTGATTTGAAAGTATCAAGATGCAGTGAAAAATATGGAATCAAGTTAAACGTAAGCAAAACTAAGTTCATGGTGGGCAGTGGGAAAAATATATGCAATAATATGAAATTGAGTATAAATGGCCAATCGAAAGAGTAAGAGAGTTTAAGTATCTATGTTGCCGGGTAAAAGAAAACTGCGACTTCTCCTCAGAGATTAAAACAAGAATAGAAATAGCACGGCAATCGTTTTGCAACTACAAAAAAGTCCTACCATTGATGATTTTAACTTAAATCTTAAAATGCGCGTTACCAAACATTATGTTTGGTCAATATTGTTGCACGTAGTCGTTTTCAGACGAATACTGAAAATTCCCTGAACTGATCATGCTTCTAACAATGAAGTATTAATACGAATGCGAAGAGACCGAGAACAGAGAAAAACTGCGTACCTGGGCCATATAATAAGAAATCCGAAATATCATCTCTTGCAACTTATTTTAGAATGATGTAGTGGACAGCAACTACAACTTAACCCTGACCTACTTCACACACAGCTCTTTCTATATGAATGTGCTCTATAAGAATACTTTTAGTTTCAGAAATGTACTGCAACACCGTGAGACGAAAATTAACTTTTATCCAAAAAAGGTGTGATTTGGAAGTGAAACCAAATTTGTAAATTTTAGTATTTATCTTATTTTATTAAAGTTCATATGCCCGGTGTTTAGATGTATTTTTTTTTAAATAATCTGTGGACAGATTTTTCAAAAGGCATTGTTGATCTTCTGGTATGGCTGGTGAAAAGTAGAACAAATTATTTTATTTTATTTAAGCTGGATATAGGTCATGGAGTGAGTGTAAGTATTTAAAACAGTTTTCTGAAATTAAATTGATCAGAAAAAGAAATACTGAGTAGGTAGCATAGAATATAAAATCCATTTTCTTAAATATCTTCTGCTTTCGCTCTTCTTCTTCTTCATCTTTATTGTAGGACCAAGTGCTGTTTTTTTTCTTGCAGCGTTTGCATTTCGACGGAGGATATTATTCGCTCTGTGGTAGTATCCATTCGACTTTCAATTCCGTTTGTCACCATTGGCCCTACGCATGTCTTATATATGCGAACATATTATAGAGTAAATATATAATAAATGATTTTCTTTCATAATTTCTAGTTTCGGTGTCCGAAAGATTGCAATGTCAAGCGCAAACCAACAAATAACGAGACGGCGGTCGCTTAAAATTATAACATGTTGTTTTTGTACATATTAAGTATACTTTGGAGATTCGAGTATAGGTACACCCTACAGCGTTAATTGATAGGTTCATTGGACCAGAAGCAGTTGGGACGACGATATGCGAAAGCTGGTTTATCTGGTGCTTGTCTGGTATTTGTTATACTCACTTGGCCTAAGCCGATATCAATGACACCGATGGCATCAAAATTTTCATACAGGTTTTCAATACAAACGCACAAGCGTTTACATGAAGCTTCCTATCTAATGCCGTTAAACTAGATGGTCATTGAGCGAGGAGGAAGGAAAAGGTCTCCATTGCATTGCAGAAAGATTCAGATTGCACTAATATATGGGACAAATTCTATTTCAAAGTGTTCAAGACCAGACAGTATTTCAGGCACTTTTTATGCAGCCCTGATGTGACCACGAGCTTATATAAAAAGTGAGAGACAAGATGTTTGAATGTAAGCGTCGCGAAACCAGGCTGGCTAAGCTATTCCCCTTCATAATTTTCCATTGGTCTACCGCACAAGAGATTCCAAGTGCAGTTGAATCTTATCTTAAACATTTCCATTGGAACCATATGACTGAGACCCTGCCATTAAACCTGTCACTGCAGCTTTGTTAGCCGAAGAAATACGTTCCATCGCCTTTAATCCACTCACAAAAATGTTCTCATACCGCGTCCGCTAAACTGGTGCTTGGCCGACTTATTCACCCCTCACGCAAAATATGAGTTGTCTTAAGACAAAAGTAAAGTTCGTCATTTTCGCTTAAATTCAAGTATTTCTTTTTTTTATTTTTTGGGCTCAAAGCCTTGAAACAATTGTAATATTTTAGTTTAAATCAGCTAGATATAAATATTAAAGAGTAATGAGACTCTAGACGCATCTTTCATTAAATGCTTATTATGGTCGTTAACCACCTTTTCCTAGACGAAGTCGCATATAGGTTTCTGTCGTTTGTTACTCATATAAGCCAAATAGCAAAGTATTCGGTTGCGGCCGAAAGAAAAGTTAGTCGCTTCCCAAGTATTTTTGGGCGCTCAAACAGTGAGCCTAAAATCCGATTGCCGCCTGGATATAGGAGTGAAAGTTGATCTTCTTAAAAGATATACTTTTGACGCTAATAAAGAAATTTTCCTCCATACTGAAAGAGAAAATTGTTTATACTAATTCCATCATTATTATTATTTTTAAATTTTACCCTTGATAGTTTCAAAACTTAAAGCATCCATTGAAATAATTGAAATAAATAAGCTGTTCTTTATTAAATTAAACACTTTTCAATAGTTTGTTTTATTTTTCCAATTATCAAATAAAAAGGAATTCTTGGAAACACCATCCATTTGTGTTGTTAGTTTATTACTTGAGTTGTTTGAGTAGTGTAAACAAAGAAAAGGCAAATTTTATAATCTGAAAAAAAAGCAACGCCCATTCGTACATAATTATTTTCTTAAATGTGTACGGCCCAGCCTGCAACTCACCTTAACAAATGTATCCAATGATACCGGTGCAATATTGCCAGCCAATATTTTATCCGCTACCTGTGAGCGTTGCATGAAAATTATCAGAGAACGACGAAATTTGTGATCCTGCTCATACCAACGACAGGAAAACAGTGAATTAGTCAATTTATGCATTTGAGCTAGAGCTTCGTCCATAAACCAACAACATGGAGCAATTTCAAATAGTACAACTACAGAATAAAGAAAAAATTTCATCAACTGTAACAAACTAAAATCTTCGCTCACGAAAGCAGCAGCAGATGTACAGAGCGCAAGAGCAGTGCTGACAAATTGAATGAAGATGGTTGCCGCAATGGGAGGCCGTATGCAATTGTAGAAGCTGGAAGAAGATTGATAAGGAATAGTCTAACATGAAACATATCAGTATGCAAATATGTAAATGATCTTAAGTGAAGCTCACCGCATGCACTCCTTGTGATCTCGCACGCATTCCGCAAGCTGTTGATGATGTTCCATTTCTTTGTGGCTCTCGTTCATATACTCGTACTCGAATTCACAGGCGCTTCCTAGCCGCACAATGCGATCATTTAAGACGCGTAAATGAGCCACCAAAAGCAATAAATATACCACTGAATAGATGTCATTACATATAGTGGAAGTTGCATGTATACACAGACAGAAAATCTGGAAAGCACAGGCCAATGCATAAAATGCCATGGAGTGTTGCCAATCGAAAGGCATCCAACCTTGATAGGGCAATTCGTGCTGGACTATTCCCACCAACGCATAAAGCACCACACAAATCGTAATGCCCGTTAGCGATGCAATAGAGATGTTATGACATTGACGTACTTTTTGGTTTAGATAGGCACAATCATCCGGATACTGCTCGGCCCGCCTGTCCAACGCATGCAAATGCTATGCCGCTTTTGGTAAATCACCGCGAATGTGATAGCAAATGATGGCCTGTTTTGTGGTGGTATAGATTAGTGGAATTAACAGGCTGAAGCTTTCCAACTCTTCGGTAAATTTTTTTTGTATGGAAAAGGTTACAAGATAAAGTCCGGTAAAGAGCACCGATGCGCAGAAATTAAGTAACAGTGAATATGTCCAATAGATACGGTAGTGTGTGTCGACTGGATGTATTCCCGTTAAGCGCCAGAACAGCCAAATGTAACGCAATGCATCATGAGTGTCTAATGGATTGGTTGTCGGTAATGAGGTTGAATCTTTTCCAATGCGCATTTTACTTTTTACTATATTGTCCACTTGAAGGAAGTCTTGACTTATATATAATTTTCGATTGACTAACAGTTACTAACAGGAACCTCAAAAGTGAACGTTTAATTAAAGGGTTGAAGCATAAATATTTAGGGTAATTAGAAGGAGTTATATAATTAAAAATAATGGCGGACGCCTCTTGCAAAGAATCTATTTGAATTTCAGGGAAATGCCGAAGGGGTGTAATGGTGTTGAGCAGTAAAATAAAAATGAAAAAAAAAAATAAAAAAAAAATATGAATAATTTAAAAAATTGTATAAATTAAACGAAGGAAGAAAAATAAATTTATTAAAAACAGGAACAGTTTTTAAATTTAACGTAATAATAAAAGAAGTAAAATAAAAACATAAAAAATAGGAAATAAAAAAAAGCAAAAATTAAATAAATTAAGAATATTAAAAAAGAAAAAATTCTGTAAAATAAATTAAAATGAGGTGAACTGAAGGGATCAAATGAGTTTTAATAAAAGGGTGGGATAAATGAAAGTTAAACTAAGTGATGAAATATAGGAAATGAAATATGTAATATGTATAAGGGGGCACAAAATTAATAACCCTATCAGAAGATGTATAACTTTTGCAAATGGCCACAGTTCAACCATTTTTGATACATGTAAAATAGACGGTCAAAATAAAATTCCCATCACTCAAAATCATTTCTTGTGTTTTTATTTATTGTAGTAAAACAGTTATGCACAAACAAAACTGATTGTTAATTCTGCGTAGTCTTGTAAATTGGTGAATAGCTTAAAAAACCCCTTTTTTTATAATACAATAAAAAAATTAACGAGGTGAATTAAAACTAAATGAAAAATATGAAATAAAGTCTCTTAGAAGCAGAAAATAAATCACTTAGAAGCAGTTTATAAATAATTATTTTTTTATGTTGTGAAATTTTTTCTCACACTCAAGTTTTGTTAGTGGAACGGATCAGCAGTCCAGTTTCTAGACATTTATGTTCCTTGGATGAAACAAAATAATCTAAATGAAATAAATAATGAAATAATAAATAATTAGCTCAGTATACAAAAACAAATCCTTCCCATTTTCCATCTATCGGTCGGTCGCTCTATTTCGAGGACTAGATTGAGCGCGAGTGCTGAGTGGTGGCGACTGTGGTGAGTTTTGAAAGTCAAACTTGTATTCAAAAACTTTCTCTATGACGCAAATCACGAAATTTCTCTATTTTGAACTGCAGGCACCACACTAAACACCAACTGATGGCAAATTCAAAAATGGTATAACAAAAGATTGCACCCATCAGAGAGGTAATCGAGAAAACAAGAGGAAGAAGAAACTGCACAAACAACACATGAATAAATTGCACAAATGTGGCACTACACGCACAGCGGTACCACGAACGGGCTTATCTGTAGGATTGAGATTGGGTCTGCATCTGCATAGTTTCCATTAATCGATTAGATTCAATAACAACAAAGAAATTCTTCTGATTATCCATGAGCGACATTTTTATTGCTTTACACAAACTTTAATGCGTATATGAAATCAGTTTAAAATATTCAGTGACACCTCTACAATATTTTACTTCCATTTTATTCTTTTATTTCCGCTCAACATTTGCCTTATACTGAAACACCCTTTTAGGAAGAACTGTGCTATATAATTAAAATATGTAATTTTCTAATGAAAATTTTAGATTACAAAAGTGTAAGTAATTAGCACATAGACATTAACAACAAAGAAGAACTTTTTAAATTTTAGGCCTGCTGTGAAAATCCCCAACACACTGACTATTAACTTTGGTGATAATTACTAGGTTTGGCAAAGCAAAAGTGGGCACAGAAACACCTTTTAGAATTTTGTGAATGGATTTAGTTATGAGAGAAACAGGATGGGAGCAAAAGTTCATGAAAATGTATTATATTTATATTTCGATTTGTTTTCCACCCTGGAGCCTTAGGAAATATATATTTCTTTTGAAATACGTAAAAAGAGTGATAAAAGAACGGCATGTGCTCTGTGGTATGATTACTATTTCATTGCAAATGAGGTAACTGCAATTATCAAAGAAAACCTATTCCTAGTATATCTTTTTTTTTAATTCTTATCTGTTAAAGTATAATTCCTTACATAACTATAGAAAAGCACTTATTTACAAAATTTGATCATTTATTTGTTCCTTATTTAAATAAAATTTTATTTTTTTGTTTGGAAATGCAAAAATGCTATTTGTTATAATAATATAAATGATTGGATGTTAATTTTATTATAAAGAGGAAGGTATGCCGATAATAGTGGAAAATAACATCAGGCAAATAACCACCAGGAGAACGCTTAAAGGACAATATCTTTTTCATAAAATTTCCCATAACCGAATGGCAAAGTGGCCGTCCTATGCCCTCGCTAGCCTCACGAATTCCATCTTTGAGCTCTTTAATCGACCCTGAACTGTTGGCGTAGACCTTCTCTTTCACGTGGCTCCAAAGAAAAAAGTCACAAGGTGTTAAATCACAAGATGTCGGTGGCCAATTGGGATCACCTCTTCGAGAGATAACACGATCCGGAAACTTTTCTCGTAAAAGATCAATAGTTTCGTTGCTTGTGTGGCACGTAGCGCCGTCTCGTTGAAAATAAACCAATTCCATTCTTGCCATAAAAAATCGTTAATCATCTCTAATCTCATCTAAATAATACCTGCTATTGGAATACCCTTTAGTTCATTCTAATACAAAAACAATATAAATCCAAATTTCAAACCTTCTGCAACTTTTAAAAGAAATCTCAACAAATTTTCCAAAAAATGTTCAACTTTTTAATCAAAGTTCAATCAGTATAACTTTTTATATAGACCTGCATGAATCAATGTATGAAAGAAAATTAATTGTGCACTTCGATCTCGCTTCTCATCACAGTACCTCATCCAAAGAGGTTGTTGGGTTCTTTCGCATGCAATGGCTGCAAAATCTGCAGTGAAAATACCCGTGAGAATTCTTGGTTTGTTCTCAGGAATGGTTGTAAAGTGCGTGTACCTCTTTTTATTATACCGCCAGTAATTGCTTTGCCTAGCATAACCCAATGTATGGTGTCACCTTACGTCTCTTAGCTTTAGCTCTTCGCTTCTAAGCTACTTTTTGTCCACCAAGGTGTCGTGTTGACACTTGGTTAGGAAAGTCTCGAGCCCTATAACGAGGTCTAATAACAATACCGTATCCTCTCTAGTCAATGCATCTGTCACTTTGTTCCCAGGTATACCCTTATGCCCTGGGACCCATATGAGTCATATGCGATTGTGCATTCTTAGGAAATTCAATTTAACTAATGAGGACTTAACCTTAAAAAATGACAATGACTTCAGTGCCTCCTATCTGTCGTTCAGAATGACAATTCGCTCATTCTCGAGATGGCATACACTTCTGCCTGGAAGGTGACGGGAAAACGACACATCGGTATAGGACGCTTTGCCTTGGGCCATATAATCCAGCAGATGAACTCCAGCTTACTTTATGGCACAATTCGATCCTGAACTTATTCTCAAATTTAATAACTTTAGTGATATCATACCTGGGTAGCCGCACAAGTGGGAGCTGTTGGCTCACCGATTCCACGATCGTGGAAGAGATCACTTTTCCCTTACCAAAATCTTCCCTAAACAGTTACAAGTAAATTAACGCCAGCTGAACTCTTCTAAGATACCAATACAACTGCCACAATGATGCAAAATAAGGTATAAACAAAGATTCGTCATACTATAACCACTCATCTTTACATCGTTACAACAATGCAGCTCATCATTCATTTGATTATTTTTTATTTTTGAAACATTTCTCCACTGACCATCACATACATCCCAGTGCCCTTAACAAAAACCTACTCTGTCATCTCTCAAAGATAAACACGCTCTATGTCTAAGCAAACGAAGTCATGAGAGTTACTTACATTTTTTTAGCAGACATATCTCAAATATTTTATTTAAACTTACTTTTGCATATTAAACATCAATTAATATTATTATCAATTTTATAAAAGTTTGTATTGTAAGCCCGAAAGCCAATAGCCTTAGTTAACCGTTCGTTATAGTATTAATTGTGGATTGATTTATAATAATAAATATTTATCAATAATAATAATACTTTTGTAGTAAGCTGTCAATAAGAACAATTGTTTTTAATTTCAGAAAAAATCATATTAATAATAAGAGTCTTGTAGGAATTGCACATTCGCTAAATAACTGAAGATACTTGGTTTTTTTGCTTATTTCTTGCACCTGAAGAAGTTAAATGCCTTCCGTAAATATTTCTCATTGAAAGTCTTTTATTTCGAGATTTAAACAGCAGTTCCATGCTAGTGGAGTGGTTTTTTTGTTATTAGAATTGAAACAATTACCCCAAAAGAATGGATAATACTGCTGAAGTGACCGAATTGTAAGTAAGAGAGTTTAAGTATCTATGTTGCCGGGTAAAAGAAAACTGCGACTTCTCCTCAGAGATTAAAACAAAAATAGAAATAGCACGGCAATCGTTTTGTAACTACAAAAAAGTCCTACCATTGCTGATTTTAACTTAAATTTTCAAATGCGCGTTGCCAAATATTATGTTTCGTGAATATTGTTGCACGTAGTCGTTTTCAGACGAATACTGAAAATTCCCTGAACTGATCATGCTTCTAACAATGAAGTATTAATACGAATGCGAAGAGACCGAGAACTTCTAAAAACTATTAAACAGAGAAAAACTGCGTACCTGGGCCATATAATAAGAAATCCGAAATATCATCTATTGCAACTTATTTTAGAATGATATAGTGGACAGCAACTACAACTTAACCCTGACCTACTTCACACACAGCTCTTTCTATATGAATGTGCTCTATAAGAATACTTTTAGTTTCAGAAATGCACTGCAACACCGTGAGACGAAAATTAACTTTTATCCAAAAAAGTGTGATTTGGAAGTGAAACCAAATTTGTAAGTTTTAGTCTTTATTCTATTTTATTAAAGTTCATATGTCCGGCGTTTACATGTATTTTGTAGACAGATTTTTCAAAAGGCATTGCTGATCTTCTGGCATTGCTGGTAAAAAGTAGAACAAATTATTTTATTTTATTTAAGCTGGATATAGGTCATAGAGTGAATGTAAGTATTTAAAACAGTTTTCTGAAATTAAATTGATCAGAAAAAGAAATACTGAGTAGGTAGCATTAGAATATAAAATCCATTTTCTTAAATATCTTCTGCTTTCGCTCTTCTTCTTCTTCATCTTTATTGTAGGACCAAGTGCTGTTTTTTTGCTCGCAGCGTTTGCATTTCGACGGAGGATATTATTCGCTCTGTGGTAGTATCCATTCGAGTTTCAATTCCGTTTGTCACCATTGGCCCCTACGTATGGGCAAAACCCATACGAATATATAATAGAGTAAATATATAAAAAATGATTTTCTTTCATAATTTCTAGTTTCGGTGTCTGAAAGATTGCGAAAGTACTAAATATCTTCGTACTAACAGCCAAAATGTCAAGCGCAAACAAACAAATAACGAGACGGCGGTCGCTTAAAATTATAACATGTTGTTTTTGTACATATTAAGTATACTTTGGAGATTCGATAATACACCCTACAGCGTTAATTGATAGGTTCATTGGACCAGAAGCAGTTGGGACGACGATATGCGAAAGCTGGTTTATCTGGTGCTTGTCTGGTATTTGTTATACTCACTTGGCCTAAGCCGATATCAATGACACCGATGGCATCAAAATTTTCATACAGGTTTTCAATACAAACGCACAAGCGTTTACATGAAGCTTCCTATCTAATGCCGTTAAACCAGATGGTCAGTGAGCGAGAAAGATTCAGATTGCACTAATATATAGAACAAATTCTATTTCAAAGTATTCAAGACCAGACAGTATTTCAGGCACCTTTTATACAGCCCTGATGTGACCACGAGCTTATATAAAAAGTAAGAGAGAAGATGTTTGAATGTAAGCGTCGCGAAACCAGGCCGGCTGAGCTGTCCCCCTTCATAATTTTCCATTTGTCTACCGCAGAAGAGATTCCAAGTGCAGTTGAATCTTGTCTTAAACATTTCCATTGAAACCATACGACTGAGACACTGCCATTAAACCTGTCTCTGCAGCTTTGTTAGCCAAAGAACTACCTTCCATTGCCTTTAATCCTCTCGTGGTAGACAAAAATCGCAATCTCACATACCTAAGATGTACCATTTCTCAAAAATGTTCTCATACCGCGTCCGCTAAACTGGTGCTTGGCCGTCTTATTCAAGAAGCGACCGCAGAGAGGCAACTACATCATGGGCTCCCTAATTCCCACCCCTCTCGCATATGTAACCGCTTCAGGCAAAAGATGGTTTTGCGACCAAAAAATCAATTGTGAGTTTTTGATGGTTTTTTTTATAGTTTAAGTGCAATGCCATCATCGCTATCCAATTGTTGAAAAACATTAAAAAAGAAAATTCGAATGAAAATATGAGTTGTCTTGAGACAAAAGTAAAGTTCGTCGTTTTCGCTTAAATTCAAGTATTTCGTATCTTTATTTTTTGGGCTCAAAGCCTTCAAATCATTGTAACATTTTAGTTTAAATCAGTTAGATCTAAATATTAAAGAGTAATTAGACTCTAGACGCATCTTTCATTAAATGCTTATTATGGTGGTTAACCACCTTTTCCTAGACGAAGTCGCATATAGGTTTCTGTCGTTTGTTACTCATATAAGCCAAATAGCAAAGTATTCGGTTGCGGCCGAAAGAAAAGTTAGTCGCTTCCCAAGTATTTTTGGGCGCTCAAACAGTGAGCCTAAAATCCGATTGCCGCCTGGATATAGGAGTGAAAGTTGATCTTCTTAAAGGATATACTTTTGAGTCTAATAAAGAAATTTTCCTCCATACTGAAAGAGAAAATTGTTTATACTAATTCCATCATTATTATTATTTTTAAATTTTACCCTTGATAGTTTTAAAACTTAAAGCATCCATTGAAATAATTGAAATAAATAAGCTGTTCTTTATTAAATTAAACACTTTTCAATAGTTTGTTTTATTTTTCCAATTATCAAATAAAAAGGAATTCTTGGAAACACCATCCATTTGTGTTGTTAGTTTATTACTTGAGTTGGTTGAGTAGTGTAAACAAAGAAAAGGCAAATTTTATAATCTGAAAAAAAGCAACGCCCATTCGTACATAATTATTTTCTGAAATGTATATGGTCCAGCCTGGAACTCACCTTAACAAATGTATCCAATGATACCGGTACAATATTTCCAGCCAATATTTTATCCGCTACCTGTGAGCGTTGCATGAAAATAATCAGAGAACGACGAAATTTGTGATCCTGCTCATACCAACGACATGAAAACAGTGAATTAGTCAATTTATGCATTTCAGCTAGAGCTTCGTCCATAAACAAACAGCATGGAGCAATTTCAAATAGTACAAATACAAAATAAAGAAAAAATTTCATCAACTGTAACAAACTAAAATCTTCGCTCACGAAAGCAGCAGCAGATGTACAGAGCGCAAAAGCAGTGCTGAGAAATTGAATGAACATGGTTGCCGCAATGGCAGGCCGTATGCAATTGTAGAAGCTGGAAGAAGATTGATAAGGAATAGTCTAACATGAAACATATCAGTATGCAAATATGTAAATGATCTTAAGTGAAGCTCACCTCATGCACTCCTTGTGATCTTGCACGCAGTCCGCAAGCTGTTGATAATTTTCCATTTCTTTGTGGCTCTCGTTCGTATACTCGTACTCGAATTCACAGGCGCTTCCTAGCCGCCCAATGCGATCATTTAAGATGCGTAAATGAGCCACCAAAAGCAACAAATATACCACCGAATATATATCATTACATATAGTGGTAGTTGTTGTTATACACAGACAGAAAATCTGGAAAGCACAGGCCAATGCATAAAATCCCATGGAGTGTTGCCAATCGAAAGGCATCCAACCTTGATAGGGCAATTCGTGCTGGACTATTCCCACCAACGCATAAAGCACCAAACAAATCGTAATGCCCGTTAGCGTTGCAATGCAGATGTTATGACATTGACGTACTTTTCGGTTTAGATAGGCACAATCCTCCGGATACTGCTCGGCCCGCCTGTCCAACGCATGCAAATGCGATGCCGCCTTTGGTAAATCACCGCGAATGTGATAACAAATGATGCCCTGTTTTGAGAAGGTATAGATTAGTGGAATTAACAGGCTGAAGCTTTCCAACACTTCGGTAAAATTTTTTTGTATGGCAAAGGTTCCAAGATAAAGTCCGGTAAAGAGCACCAATGCGCAGAACAGTAACAGTGAATATGTCCAATAGATACGGTAGTGTGTGTCGACTGGATGTATTCCCGTTAAGCGCCAGGTCAGCCAAATGTAACGCAATGCATCATGAGTGTCCAATGGATTGGTTGTCGGTAATGAGGTTGAATCTTTTCCAATGCGCATTTCACTTTTTACTATATTGTCCACTTGGAGGAAGTTTTGACTTATTTATAACTTCCGATCAACTAACAGGTACTAACAGAACGTCAAAAGTCAACGTTTAATTAAAGGGTTGAATCATAAATATTTAGAGTAATTAGAAGGAATTATATAATTAAAAATAATGGCGGACGCCTCTTGCAAAGAATCTATTTGAATTTCAGGGAAATGCCGAAGGGGTGTAATAGTGTTGAGCAGTAAAATAAAATAAAAATGAAAAAATGAATAAAATAATAAAAAAACAAAAAATATGAATAAATTAAAAAATTATATAAATTAAACGAAGGAGGAAAAATAAATTTATTAAAAACAGGAACAGTTTTTAAATTTAAAGTAATAATAAAAGAAGTAATATAAAAACATAAAACATAGGAAATAAAAAAAAGCACAAATTAAATAAAATAAGAATATTAAAAAAGAAAAAATTCTGTAAAATAAATTAAAATGAGGTGAACTGAAGGGATCAAATGAGTTTTATTAAAGGGGGGGATAAATGAAAGTTAAACTAAGTGATGAAATATAGGAAATGAAATATGTAATATGTATAAGGGGGCACAAAATTAATAACCCTATCAGAAGATGTATAACTTTTGCAAATGGCCACAGTTCAATCATTTTTGATACATGTAAAATAGACGGTCAAAATAAAATTCCCATCACTCAAAATCATTTCTTGTGTTTTTATTTAGTAAAACAGTTACGCACAAACAAAACTGATTGTTAATTCTGCGTAGTCTTGTAAATTGGTGGATAGCTTAAAAAACCCCTCTTTTTATAATACAATAAAAAAATTAACGAGGTGAATTAAAACTAAATGAAAAATATGAAATAAAGTCTCTTAGAAGCAGAAAATAAATCACTTAGAAGCAGTTTATAAATAATTATTTTTTTATGTGGTGAAATTTTTTCTTACACTCAAGTTTTGTTAGTGGAACGGATCAGCAGTTCAGTTTCTAGACATTTATGTTCCTTGGATGAAACAAAATAGTCTAAATGAAATAAATAATGAAATAATTATTATTATACAAAAACAAATCCTTACCATTTGCAATCTATCATTCGGTCGCTCTATTTCGAGGGCTAGATTGAGCGCGAGTGCTGAGTGGTGGCGACTGTGGTGAGAGTCAAACTTGTATTCAAAAACTGTCTCTATGACGCAAATCACGAAATTTCTCTATTTTGAACTGCAGGCACCACACTAAACACCAACTGATGCCAAATTCAAAAATGGTATAACAAAAGATTGCACCCATCAGAGAGGTAATCGAAAAAACAAGAGGAAGAATAAACTGCACAAACAACACATGAATAAATTGCACAAATGTGGCACTACACGCACAGCGGTACCACGAACGGGCTTATCTGTAGGATTGGGATTGGGTCTGCATCTGCATAGTTTCCATTAATCGATTAGATTCAATAACAACAAAGAAATTCTTCTGATTATCCATGAGCGACATTTTTATTGCTTTACACAAACTTTAATGCGTACATGAAATCAGTTTAAAATATTCAGTGACACCTCTACAATATTTTACTTCCATTTTATTCTTTTATTTCCGCTCAATATTTGCCTTATACTGAAACACCCTTTTAGGAAGAACTGTGCTATATAATTAAAATATGTAATTTTCTAATGAAAATTTTAGATTACAAAAGTGTAAGTAATTAGCACATAGACATTAACAACAAACAAGAACTTTTTAAATTTTAGGCCTCCTGTGAAAATCCCCAACACACTGACTATTAACTTTGGTGATAATTACTAGGTTTGGCAAAGCAAAAGTGGGCACAGAAACACCTTTTAGAATTTTGTGAATGGATTTAGTTATAAGAGAAACTGGGTGGGAGCAAAAGTTCACGAAAATATATTATATTTATATTTCGATTTGTTTTCCACCCTGGAGCCTTAGGAAATATATATTTCTTTTGAAATACGTAAAAAGAGTGATAAAAGAACGACATGTGCTCTGTGGTATGATTACTATGCCGTTGCAAATGAGGTAACCTATTCCTGGAATATCTTTTTTTTAGTTCTTATCTGATAAAATATAATTCTTTACATAACTATAGAAAAGCATAAGTATGCTCATGAAATTTTCCACAACCGAATTGCAAAGTGGCCGTCCTATGCCCTCGATAGCCTCACGAGTTCCATCTTTGAGGTCTTGAATCGACCCTGGACTGTTGACGTAGGACTTCTCTTTCACGTGTTCCAAAAGAAAAAAGTTACAAGGTGTTAAATCACAAGATCTCGGTGGCCAATTGTGATCACCTCTTCGAGAGATAAGACGGTCCGGAAACTTTGAATCACTTTGAAAATTATGTGCACAAATATTTGTTTCCAATTTGATTGTTTAACTTTTTAGCCATGTTTTTAGTTACATTTTTTAATCAATTTTCACATAAACTATAATATCTAGAATTTTTTTTATTTTAGGTCATAGGGATGCCTTCAATTGCACTTTACAGTTCTTTACAAAAGTGATCCTTCTAAAAATTTACCCCTTCAAAATTGTAAACATCGAGAAAGAAAATTTTATGATCTGCAAAACAAATAAAAGGAGAAAAATGTCATTAAATTTATTTACATTACTCCCACCACAAAAAACTTACATTCAGGAAAGTCTGCAGCGTGATCGGCACCAAATTTTCAGCCATTAGGATATTTGTACGTTGTGAGCGCAGCATAAAAAATATCAGCATTTTACGGAATTCCTTATTCTGCTCATACCATTGGCAATCGTACATAGCCGTGGTCAGTTGGCTGCACTCCTCCATCAGCGCATTCACATACCAGCAGCAGGGTAGCGCCTCAATCAGCACAGCGAAAATATAGGTGGCAGCGATGAGCATTTGCGCAGCATCGCGCTCAAAGGCCACGTAATTGACGGCGGTGAGGCAGAGCACGAAGGCGGTGATGCAGAATTGCATGAAAATGGTGCGTGATATGACCGGACGTATGCAAGCGAAGTAACTGTAAAGTGAAGTATACATACATATTTGTTGGAAAGATTTTAATGGAAAGTAAAATGTGTGAAAAAGCCAGTAAAGGGTATCGCACACCCTGTAATTGTAAACAACATAATTGCTCCTGGCTAATAGTGTGTATGTGTGTGTGTTGCTGTGAATAAATTTTTATATGTGTGTGCTTTTTTGTGCGCCTGACTTTCGCATGTAACCATTGCGTCGCTGACACGCAACGCCGAATACGCGCTTCAGCACCTGAGTGTTTAGCGGTCTTAGGGTGTTAGGAAATTGTCTTGCATACCTGCGGGCGCCGAGGCTAGACAAGTTTAGTTGCACTAACAGTGACCAAGTTGCTACCAGCGAGCGCTACAAATATTTGAAACTTTGCAAACATTATTTTTGCTGATGGAAGGTGGCCGTTGTTGGCTGGTGTTATTCGCGGTGTTGTTGCTGGAGTGCTGTGGCTGCTACAACGTGCTAAAATGGACTGAAATGCGCTTAAAAGTGCTGTTAAAAGTTTTGTGAGTACCTGATTTAAATGTTAATGTTGATGATACGCTAAGTAGCTTTGCAGCCAAAAGTTTGTGTTATTTCGCCAGAGACTTGTGCAACCTGCCGCAAGCGAGCGTATTTGCAACATGCAACCGCAGCGCCTGCTGATGGAGGCAGCTACTAGCTAGTCATCAATAGTCGTAAGTATGCTGTTGCTGTTGCATGTGCTAGCGTGGCATTTTTGGCTGTTTGTCTGTGCGGCCGCCACACCTGCAACAATTTCAGCCGTTAGCGTATTTGTTGGTGCCCCCTTTGGTTCTGTGATGATTCCTACTACATATTTATGTTCGTGTTTTTGCTGCTTTTGAAAAGTTTCTTTTTTATTGTATTTATTGCTAAATCTAAGGTGCACTGCTTTATTGCAAGTTACTTTGCCCCAGGCAACCTCACAACTTGGCGCATAGTTTGGTCGCTGGAATTTTCAATAAATACCAAAATGCTCCTTAGAATTTGCTGTAGTGATTCGTGTTATCGACTCAACGCTGTTCTGCGAGCAAATGCTAATTCACTCATAACCAATGTATTATAGCCATGACAGAATTTAGCAAATCGTTGTTGGTGTGGCTGCATAAAGTCAAAACTTAAGCAACAAAAAAAACAAAAAACAGAAGAAGCAAATTACAATTTTTAACACTGGAATTTTGAGCAGTTTGTAAATTGAATTTTATAGCCTAAGGAAAAGCTAAGATAAAATTTTCTGACTTAAATGAAAGTATTTAATAGACTGCAAACGGTGAGAAGCACAATATTAGTGGAGATTTCTAAGTTGGTATTATTGATTTAAAATTGTTAGTGTTCTTGTTGGACAAATGCAACAGTGCGAAGCAATTTCGTCTGCGAGTTTTTTGCGCCATCTATAAATCATTTTTGTATTTTTGTTTATTTGTATTTTGTATTCAACATTTTTATTCTGTGTAATATTTTTTCAACATACATTCAATATTCCGCACTTTCGTTTCTTGATAATTTTTTCTGTTCAATTTGAATAAAGCGTGCTCTGAGCAATAGTTCTGATGTACGAGCTTCGTTACATAACTGTGCTGTGCTCACAATAACAGCAGCGCGACATATTGAAAAGTTTTGACTATTTATTAATTGCGTATTTAATTTTTTGAAAAATATAGTTTACATTTCAACGCAAACCAATATAATATAATAATAAAATACATATATCTCTCTAATAAAAGCATGAACGGCAAAATTAAAACTTAATAAACTTGAAACCGTCTATCCTTTTTCGCGTTGTGTAATTTGTTAGTTTTCTCCGAAATTTAGAAACTGTACATTACAAATTACAAAGTGAGTTCCACGTATGAAAGGCGATTTGTAGCTCCGTTCCCATGTAAGCACCTTAAAGGTCCAAACTTATCACGTGCAACAGCACCAAAAAATTTGAAGAAGTCGAAGTCGTTCACAAATAAATCGGTGGTACGGTACACCCAAGTTAAAAACGTCGACGGTCTAAAAAAGCATCTCTCCAAAGGAAGACCAGAAGATCATCGGTTTGTTAGTAACCAGGGCGAACTTACCGTTGCGTGAAGCTGAAGCAGTTTTAAGAAAACGTCGTGTTGGTGTGTCGAAAGATAAGATTCGAGGATGTTTGCGGAATACCTCAAATTCCAAATCACATGGAAAATACTGCCGCTCTCATTATTGCACATTGAAAAACGACGTGCATGGGCTAAGGAAAACTCAGAACGGAATTGGGCAAACGTAATATTCGTTGAATCTTCCCTTTGCGCGAATAGTTGAATACGTCAGTAGTAGTAAAGGTTTGAGGAATAAAATTTACCAAAAAGCATTATTACCGTCAGCTCCAAGGATACTTGGAAAACTAGCCTACCGAAGATTTTACAAGAAGACAACGATCCCAAGCATCGAAGCCGAAGTTGAATTGAATTGGTTTAATCTAATAGTTTCTAAGTTTTGGCGGTTACGTTTGTATTAGACATACTGTAATTTAAAGCTTCGAACTTTGTGCAAAATTTACAATAAAAAATTTTCTTCAAAATTGCATACTTCCTGATAAGAACTTTTGAATACGCAGTTTCATACCCCATTGAATTATGGTATAATAAGGTGCTTGAAATCCAATCTCAATTGGAGTGTTTGAGAGAAAGATTATGTGGAAGATTTTTGGACCTTTGCACTTTGGTGACGGCGAGTATTGGAGGCGATGGAACGCTGAGCTGTATGGGCTTTACGACGACAAAGACATAACGCAGCGAATAAAGATCCAGCGGCTACGTTGGCTGGGTCATGTCGTCCGAATGGATGCCAACACTCCGGCTTTGAAAGTACTCGATGCGGTACCAGCTGGTGGTAACAGAGGAAGAGGAAGGCCTCCTCTGCGTTGGAAAGATCAGGTGGAGAAGGACTTGGCTTCGTGTTTCCACTGGCACCGGCTAGCTCGAGAAAGAAACGACTGGCGCGCTTTGTTAAAATTTCGCCGAAAATAAATGGGCTAAAAAGCTGCACACTAAAAATGGTGAAATATTGATGAAAATTGTTGAATTTTCTCAGTATACGAACACAATTAGACATATTCCAACTTGGAGCGATAACACTGTGGTACAAAAAAAAAAGTTGCAAAAAAACTTTGGATCGGACATGGTGAGGGTTGTAGCTTATGAAAAACTGAAAAGAATGGTATGTATTAAATTTTGAATACACCCTCAAAATCTCGTTTTAGAGCCAAAAACCCGTTTTTAGGCATATTCATGTACAAAATACGTCGTATCTTTGTCATTTTTTGACGAAATTAAAAATTTTTTTTTCAATTTCCAGCTAAAAGTTTAACCTTTCCAACCGTGAAAGAATTTTTTTATTATCTTTTGAATTAATGGAGATAGAGACCAAAAACTTTCAAAAAATTTGATTTTTTTACTTATTTTTCAACTTTGAGACTAGTTGGTAGCTTTAATTTTATATAAAACATCTATTTTCTCTTACTACATCAAAAGTGTATTTAATTTTGCTTTTAATGACCCCTAATTCAAAAGAATTCGTTAGAAATTATCCAAGGAATTGCGTTTATAAGATTATAGTCACTTTACTAGTTTTACAAGTAATGTGATATTTTTTCTATTCTTACTTTCTCGTATTTTTTTTTTTGCATTTTATGCACTTTTCTATACTTTTTCCACAAAATTATCAGTGTGTAGAGTTTAATAATATGTTTATCTGATACTATAGAATAATAATAAATATATGATAAGTTTGATTTTTCCATATCATTGGACTCAAAAGTTGTAGATGATTGTTATTCTTTTTTGATTTTGCTAGTTTTAATTTTGAAGAACAAGCTACACAAATACACTCTGGTTCATACCATTTACTAGTTACGTATGCGCGGTTAAAAATTTCATTATACACTAGAACCATTGCTTTATTGTTTTCAAATTTTAAACGATGCTTCTTATCTATAAACCAGCCGCAAATGTAGCAAAAGCTATTTCGATTTTCGCAAATCATTTATGATCACACGTTTTTTGTATCTTTAGCACATAAACGACATGACAGTTCCGTTTTATTGATTGATGAAGGAGTCCTATGCTACAATGGAGAAAATACTTCAAATGATAAAATATAATGAGCATAAGTGGCGAATTGTTGCAGATTTAAAAGTTTTAACAATTTTGTTCGGCATGCAAGATGGATATACCAAAATTCTATACTATTTTTGTGAGTGGGATAGTCGAGCACCGAATAAGTATGAAAAAACAGAGATGCCCTCAATGCATTTCGCTCAATAAGATTGAGGGAAAATTTATTATTATTCTATAGTATCAGATAAACATATTATTAAACTCTACACACTGATAATTTTGTGCAAAAAGTATAGAAAAGTGCATAAAATGCAAAAAAAAAAAAAATACGAGGAAGTAAGAATAGAAAAAATATCACATTACTTGTAAAACTAGTAAAGTGACTATAATCTTATAAACGCAATTCCTTGGATAATTTCTAACGAATTCTTTTGAATTAGGGGTCATTAAAAGCAAAATTAAATACACTTTTGATGTAGTAAGAGAAAATAGATATTTTATATAAAATTAAAGCTACCAACTAGTCTCAAAGTTGAAAAATAAGTAAAAAAATCAAATTTTTTGAAAGTTTTTGGTCTCTATCTCCATGAATTCAAAAGATAATAAAAAAATTCTTTCACGGTTGGAAAGGTTAAACTTTTAGCTGGAAAATGAAAAAAAAAAATTAATTTCGTCAAAAAATGACATAGATACGATGTATTTTGTACATGAATATGCCTAAAAACGGTTTTTTGGCTCTAAAACGAGATTTTGAGGGTGTATTCAAAATTTAATACATACCATTCTTTTCAGTTTTTCATAAGCTACAACCATCACCATGTCCGATCCAAAGTTTTTTTGCAACTTTTGTTTTTGTACCACAGTGTAATATGCGCAGAGGGATTTGTTTTTTATAGTAATTCTTTAGTCCTTCTTAAAGGTGTAGCCCAGCAGTATGCATTATCATTTAATAAAAAAAAAAAACAATCACCGGTGCACGTAAATTTGATTCTTTTTTACCTTATGAAATCAATGAATATAAATGTACAACTGTTTTTGCTTTGAATGATAGCTCATACTCCTTATTTCAGATTTTATAATATTTTTGATTAAAATGATTTTGTATTGTTGAACATGAACTTTATGAGGGTATACTACTTCACTTTTCCATTTGTGGAACAACATCAAGACGCACACCACAAATAGGAGGAGGAGCTCGGCCAAACACACAAAAAGGGTGTGCGCGCCAATTATGTGGGCAAAAGTAAGGTGAACTTATTTGTCAAACTTCGCGGGACTAAAATTTCGCTCCAATTATTTTTTTCATGAGTTGGCAGCACTGTTAATAACATCTGGGCCAACTTTCATGTGAATGTCATTATCAGTAATATATTTACGCTTGTGTTTACCAAACGACCAAGAGTGCATTTTTCGATTTTTACAATGTATGATTTGATTGAGCAGAGAAGTGCCATCAAATTTTGTTTGCGGAATGAAATTTCGGCTGCGGAAACGTTTAGCATGCAGAAGGCATTTCGTGATTCGACCATGTCGCAGAAAAATGTTTATAAGTGGTACAAAGACTTCAAAGAGGGTCGAGAATGTGTTGATGACTTGGAGCGCTCCGGATGACCATCGACGTCAACAGATGACCAACACGTCAATAAAGTGAAGGAGTTAGTGCTCAAAAATCGTCGGTTGACTGTTAAAGACCTTACTGATATAATCGGAATATCAGAAGGATCTGTGAAAACCATTTTGAAATACCATTTGGGCCTACGAAAAGTCAAATCTTGTTTGGTACCGAAAACTCTCAATTTCTTGGAAAAAAGTCGTCGCGTTGATGTGTGTGAAACAATGCTTTCAGACTATCAGGACAAGCTCAAATGCATGATTACGGGAGATGAGACTTAGATTTATGCTTACGACCCTGAAACAACCGACCAATCAAGCGAATATCGTGCTAAAGGCGAGGCCAGACTGAAAAAGGCATGTCAAAGTCGTTCAAAAATAAAGGTCATGATGACAGTTTTTTTCGATTTTCGTGGTGTGGTGCACTATGAATTCCTTCCACCTGGCCAAAATGTTACTCGTAATAAGGAATATTATTTGAGCGTTATGCGTCGTTTACGTGAAGCAATTCGTCTAAAAAGACCAGAATTATGGGCGAACAACTCTTGGTTTTTGCATCACGATAATGCACCGTCTCACACTGCCCTCGTTCTTCGTGACCATTTTGCCAAAAATTCCAGGCATATCGTTCCGCAACCACCGTATTCGCCTGATTTGACTCCGCGTGACTTCTGGCTATTCCCAAAACTCAAGAGACCACTCCAGGGAACGCGTTTCGAGTTGATTGAGGAGATAAAAGCTGAGTCGAAGAAGGTGCTGATGACTATACCGGAAGTGGACTATTTGGCATGTTTCGGGGAATGGAAAAATCGTTGGCATAAGTGTATTTCATCGAGAGGGAATTATTTTGAAGGGGATGAAATTGATTTACAAGAATAAATAAAGATTTTTCATTTTATAACCAAATTCACCTTACTTTTTGCCCACAGTATATATACTACTTCACAAAATAGAGTCCTCCGAGTAGGTCCTCTTATTATATTATTAAAATATTTTTTGGTGGTAATTTATACATTTAAACAGCAAAATATCATCTGAAAATCTAATATTGGCGAGTCAAAAGAGTTTTCTAAAAAATTTCATCAGCCTTCGGGCATTGCGAACCAAGCCATGTTGACGGATTGATGTAGCCGAAAACTCAAAAGTGTGTTTCGCCAGTAACAAATTTATTCATCCTTATATATTAGTATTTTTTGCTGCTTTAATAAAAATATGATCTTATAACTTCAAATTATAGGGCATAAAAACATCACCAGCAAAATTTATTATTGATAGATTTTGAGTTCCAAATTCAATTCGCATTAAGGGAGTTCTGCGTCGCTAGCTACAATGCGCCGGGTGCGTCATAGAATAGTGAACGGCTTTTAGATATAGAGGTTAGCCGCGAATAAGTTCAGACATATTGACAGGTAAAGGATGACCATAGTGGGAAAGACGGTCATGACGGTTGAACTTACACCACAACTGGCAATGAGAAAGCAAATTGATGACTCCTTTAAATAAGCATCCAGTCCCACTTTTTTCCTCTGTCTTTTCTTAGGACTTTTTACTGAGGAGTCTCCCCTAGGACAATAAACATAGAGATTTTTGATTGATAGCAGTTGGTTGTGTGTAGATATGCATAAAAAGTGGCAGCATCTCTCAATTTAGAAGTGTTTAGGTTTCTCATGGAACGGCACTTAAACAGTGAAACGGAAGGCAAGAAGAAAATCCACTATTTAACCAACTCAGTACAAAAATTGCAGGTTGAATAAATTAGAACAAATATGAGTGAAAGTCATATTTTCATCGAAAAAATTAGATGCAGAAATAGAAAATTTTATTGACGAACTGAAAAAGTTGATGGAATTAGCTAAGGCCCATGAAATGACTTTAATAATGGGTGACCTTAATGCTAAAGTTGGCAATGAAAGGGTTGAAGGCATTGTAGTATCCTTTGATAAGAGGGCAGAAAAACGAAAGAGGTGATACAATTTGTTTCATAAAATTCTGTCAAGAAGAAAACTTAAAGATAAATGTCACATGGGTTAGCTCACCAAGAAGATGTATTTATGCACGAAAAATTTCCTTACGATAACGATAATGATAAAGATAATATCGTAAGAAATCAAATAAATTACATTTTTATTAATTAAAGTGCACAATCATCAGTTGCAAAAGTTTTTACATACCCAGGTACTGATGTACTATCCGACCACAATTTATTAACTGCCAAAATTAAAATAAGACTGTCGCATACAAAAAAGCGTGAACAAAATCACAGCGAGACGCTTCAACCTCTTCAGGATCAAGATATTAACGCTGCTATTAGGGAAGTCAAACCCGAAAATATTGCGAAATTGACTTATCAAAGCAACAACATGGAACGTATGAATATTGAAACAATATGGAATCATTTCTAAAAGTAACGAGTATCAACAAATTAGAGGCGTTTGAGATGCAGTGCTATCGGCGTATGATGAAAAAGCTCCTCATAAAAATATCTGCCTTTCGGAGTCCTTCCATTTGTGGAAATGTTGTCACGATGCCACAAATAGGAGGAGGAGCTAAATAAATTTATTTCTGTCAACTTTCAAATAAAAAAAGATAATTACAAGTTCTTTAAAAACTAATTTAGAGTCTCAACTTTTAAGTTTTTAGAACAATGAAATGTATTCAGCATTTGTCCACAAAATCACTCAGTAGCAACAAAATCTGAAATTCAAAAGTTAGGACAGATGGGACGTGCCATTTGTTAAGTTTCTTCATAAAAATGTGAGCATTTTTGAGTTGATAATGTTAAAAGCTTTAAAGGCTCAACTTCTTTGTATTGTTCACATGTGAAAAAGCCAACATTTAAATGTAAATTTCGATTTCGAGTTATTCACCAACAAAAATTGAAGCGAAGCAATGAATACTACGTATGACTAGTCTCCACTAGACTTTCAAAATCATTTTGGGCCTTTGCTTTCCCTTTCAATCTTTCCACAGGGAATATTTAACACTAAATTTTATTTGCTTCACATTTTTCAATAACTTACCCCAACAAATTCTTATGGTCCTCTATGCAATTCTTCAGTTCTTCAATATTATCTTCCACGCTCAGTACACCTTCTTTACCGATGCGACTGATACGCGCCGACAACGCACGTAGGTGGCCAATCATTACGGCTAGATAACACTGTGAATACATATCGTTGTTAACATTTTGCAACACAAAAAAACTCATAACCGCGAAATTCTGATAAATCAGTGTTAAAGTCAAATTCTTTTCTGGATCAGCAGTGAATTTTGGAAACCAACCATCGTAAACCATCTGACGTAAAGAAAACCCGATATATGCGAATCCGCTACTACTCAGCTCATAAACAAACATATAGGCGGCATAGTACAAATGACAAATCCGTATGGCTGTGAGTAAATGTTGGCGATCAACCGCATGACTATTGCAGCGCGCGTCCAATTTAGTCAAATAAAAGTTGACTTGCAGTAGCTTCGAGCGATGCAACCAAAGTGAGAATTGTTTGGCAGTGGCCATAGTTATTGTGACACCCAAATAAAGTAGACCAATAAGTTGCGGCATATTTTCAATGAAAAACAATTTAGTGATCATTGTGACGGGCAAGAGTATGCCCAAGAATACATTAATGGACGCTGAGTAGATGAAGTAGAGGCGGCGATGTCGAAGTGGCGGATCCATGCCAATCAGACGCCAATTAAGCCAGATGTAACGAAAAGCGCGAGCTGAATTTATTGGACTGGCAGTGTCGGCTATTTGTAGTACTGCAGACATATTTGCGATGGCGCTGCTAATGGCAAGTAACTGTGATAAATAAGTGTTAGACGGTGCGTATGAGTAACTTTTGGTTGGAGCCTTCGCATTTATAAGTTCAATCGCTGTACCACTAATGTGTGAAAATTATTGTTGTAAATAATATTAAAATTTGTTTGAATGCCGCATTAAAGTTGCATACGTTTTCCTAATAAGAACTTAAACTTTGCAGACACTAATGAGGTTTTTTTGACATTTTTTTACATGTCCAGACAGAGGCGGCAATTTATTATCGAGTTGATTACCAAAAAGTTCATTGATTAAACGCGCAAATGACGTTGGTGGTTTGCCAGGCCCTTTGGTGTGGGTGTCAGTTTATCCTGGTGGTTAGCGGATGGCGCATGTGCAACAATTTCAGCAAATACCTGACTTGTGCAACGAAGTGGAAAATACAACAAAAAATCACTGCAAATTACAACAATAAAAGTGAAACAAAGCAGAAATTGCAGAAATAAAAGCAAAAACACAAAACTACAACTAAATGTAATAAGAAACACAATAGCTTAAATAAAAAAATCTGCGAAAATGCGGAAAAAATGCGAAAACTCAATTAGAGCCGGGCAAATGTTGCACCTTCCACCAACTGCATGAATAGCAGCAATAGCGCAAATAACAACAATAAAAGGAAATTGCAACGCTGCCACAAAATCCAGCCAAATCCAGAAAAGTAAAAGCAAAAGAGTGAAGAAAAAAAAACACACGTGCAAATGGAAATGGAAATGGTTGAGCGCCTAGACGATGAACGGGAGATCAAATCGAATTTATTACAGCATTACGAGGCTAAGCAAAAAAAGTAAAACAACAATAGTAACAGCAAGTGAAGTGTGAGAATGCAGAAAAGTTTAACAGCCGGACCGCATGAATACGAAAAAATCCAGGTAAAAGCAACATGAAGGACCACACAGTGGCAGGAATTCCGTGGCACCGGCCAAAGGCGTAGGAGAAGCACACGAGCACTGCTGAATAACTACGGCAACTTAACTCATTTAAGCTCTTCGCTTCATTACGCTGCAAATTTTGCTGGCATTGCAATTGCTACAACAACAACAACAATCATATAAACGTTGCTAGCCAGCAAGTGGACACCGCCTTGCAACTGCATCACCGCACCGCATAGACATAACAATCAGTAGCAGCCGTTTCGCGCAAAATCGAAGCACAACAAGCAAGCCACCCCATGCCGTGCCACCAAAATGATAACTCTCCAGCCATTTGGAGTGAATTGAATGGAGTGGAGAGGAGTTCAGTTGAGTTGAGTTGAATTGAGGTGGGGGGCTATGGTGCGCAGGTTGAGACCTCAATTATGGCCGCGTAATTGCATTTGCACAACGACAATTGTACTAAAATGGAAATGAACTAGCGGAGATGGCGGCAAGTGGTTGGTAGGAGCTCTTGTGGAGATGCCTAATGGCGTTCAATAAGCGTACAATAAAAAACATACGCACACCTACACAATAGCACGGGAGTGACACATGTTGACGTACTTTGCCTTTGTTGTTGTCTGTTTTGTAGTTGTACTTATTGAGTAGGCTTCGATTGAGAAGTGCTGAGAAAACAGGATTATGCGGAGTATCAACACACGCACATACACATGCATGTATTTGCCCAAGCGCGCTGATTGTTCTACAGCGATGACGTCGCATTTTGTTGAGTGCTGGACAAATAAGTCACTGTTGAGTGGCTGGTTTTAGAGTTAAGTGCTTACCGCTTGAGTAGTGCATTTGCATGAGAAAAAGCACAGGTGTGTGAGTGTGTGGGCTAGTGCGGTGTGGCTAAGGATTTGAAGCCTTTCGTAGTTTATGCAAACACTTATGCCTATATGTGAGTAATGTGTGTTTCAAATGGATTGCAATATTACATAGGTCGTCACTTTTTTGTGGTAAATATTTATAATTTTTGCAATTTTTTGCTGGTTGGATTTTGTGGCTTCGGTGTTTCATAAGTAGCGTGTCGGCAATCAACCAGTACCAGTAGGCAATTGGCGTTGACTGAAGGTACTTCCTTTTCACTGCTGTAATTAAAACATTTAGTTTCTTCGATACTTTTCATTTTGAAATCCGATAAATTTTGCTAGTAGCTCGACCACTCTACATTTCTTTAGCGTTTTACAAGATCCGACCATTTTGAACTTTTTTATTACTTTAATGATTAATTTAAATCTATAAGTGTGCGGTATTAGAGCTCAATTGTAGTAAGTTGAATTTTTAGGTTTTTTTAAATACAGGCGAAGCAAATATGTATTAGTAATATGATGAGAGGTAGTTAGGTGTTTTTAAAGCTTAGAAAATTTATGATTCTATGACCTTTTTCAATATTAAGAAATAGACGATTCATAAGGCACCAGGAAAATGAATTATCCAGCTCAGACTGTAGGACGGCAAAATCACTAGAATTTCATATTCCAGCATAAACTTTTAAATCGTCAGCTTACAGAAGAAATTAAACAAAAGGAAAGCATGAACAGATATCATTAATAAACAAAAGAAATAACAAAGGTCTTAAAATACTATCCCGAGGTATACCAGTGGTTGCAACACACTGCTTCGAAGAACTACTACATCGACGACTACTGTGCCGTCCCTTTTTATTAAAAAGGACCGAAACCAATCCAGGAAAGTCGAATGAAAATCAAGAAATGGCAATTTAGTTACTAAAATCGTAGGGGAGATTTTACCGAAGGCTTTAGAGAAGTCCATGTAGATCGCGTTAAGCTGGTATCCACTCTGGAAGCCTGCGTGGCTATCTTTAAAAAAACCGATAAGTTAGATAACGTAGATCTCTAGTCAGATATTTTATGCTAAAATATAACTTGTCTTTGACTATACATTCAAAGAGTTTTGAGGCAGCAGATAATTAAAAATTGGTCTGCAATTTGCAATATCGCCCTTATTGCCGTTTTTGTAAATTGGAGTGACTGCAGTCAGGTACCAATCTTCGGAACGGACTCCATTCTGGTAATATACGCTAAGTTGAGGACATCTCTCACAGGCCAGTTATCAAAAATATTGAAAAAAGCGTGGAAATCAAGGAAATCATTGAGCTGCGCCCACTTCTCTACTATAATACCATTGTTTAGGAGGGGAATATTAGCTGAAACAGAAGAATTGATCTAAATCGGCTAGTTTATTCTATAATTCCATCGTTAAAATAATGCGAAATAAGCTCCAAACTACTTATTTCGCTCATATGTATGTACATACCTTTAACCCCCTAGAACACTGCAAACGATAAATTTTAATAAATTATATTATTTTTAGTGAATTTATGTAATAGAAAATCATAAAATAAATAAAGCGTTTCAAACTTTTTATTTCAAATACTACAAGAGGAATTTGATATTTATATTTATTTGCAATTTTAAAATATTTAGTTTAAATATTCTGAGTTAAATAACCATAGCTCAGAGTTTTATTGACAATTTGGGGCTATTTGTTTCTTTCTAATTTAATTTTAATAATTTTTTTTTTTAATAATTTTTTCTCCTACAAAAACCATACAAATCCAAGTTTCAAATTGTGTGCAAATTTAAGGATCAAATTCCTAAAAAAAATTCAAAATTTTTAATCAGAATTTTTAGAAAAATTGTGAGTACGCAGATTTATGGCCCGCCAAATTCTGTTCTAATAAAATGCAAGTTTTAAGTGTCTCAAACATCCCACTGATTTTTGCTAATTTTTTTTGCTGACGCTGTTAAAGAAGACAAAAAGCATCCACATAAAAATAAGTCGAGCCCTCGTTCGATTAAGGTGATTTTGGTGTTGGTATTTGAATTACTTGAATGGTGTTCTAGCTTGAACACAGTTCACTTTTTGCTGCAGCAACAACCATATCTGTATCTTATTCACATCTGACGCTACTTTTTTGTAACGCTCGTGACCAGCGTCGGTAGTTTAGTTACTGCATATAAATGCAATAAAAATATTGTTACAACTGTTTTGTGTTTTTTTTTTTTTTTGTAAACACTATTACAAAATTGCATTTTGATTGCAAAAACTCTAAACAATTTTTTCTTGAATTTTACTATTTCCATAAATCCCAGTTTGTGCGCTTTGTCGTTGGACAATTTTCTGCATAAATGAATGGTCTTCGCTGCATAAATTTATGACTTGTATTGCAAATTTTACAACACATGGCACTTGCAGCTGTTCAAAATAGAAAACAGAAAATATAAAACTGCAAGAGGATAAATAACCTAAAATTGCATGTGAGAAAATATGCCATTTATTACATAAGTACATGTAAATGTGCAAATATTTGAAAGAATATTTTTAGAAGAGTTTTTTATTCACGCTTTATTTTTTTTCTCGCATTCATACATTTTATCTTTTTGTATTCGCCCCAGTTATGCCCTTTCTTTTTTCAGTGTCACTGTATTTAGTTTGAACAAAATCTTTCGGAAGAATAAAATGCTTAGGAAAACAATAATAAGGTGTGATTTTAAAGCAAGTAAAATACAAAAATATTTTTCATACCTTGGTAGCTTGATTTCTTATAGTATTTCTATATGTATTGTTTCTGTTAGCAAACAATTTTTTTATTATTGTTATATAAAAGACAAATTTCCATTTTCCTTTTCCACAATAGTTTGGCATTGATAAAAGGAAAGGATTAGTAATTTGAAGCAAATATATTTTTATAAAAAGGTGGGCCATCGGTGGTTATATTTTTAAAGAATTGCTACTAAATATTCCCTTCAATATTTTACTATGATTTATGCTTCTTTGAATATATTTTCATAAAGTAAAGGGTGAGTCATTGGTAGTTTCTATTTAAAAAAAATCCTATTAAGAACTTCAAACATTTTCTAATGATTTTTGTTTTATTAGATATATTTTCTTAAAATAAAGGGTGGACTATTGATAGTTTCCATTTCAAAGGTATGCTGCGTTATATAGATTATTGTGTAATTAGAGATAATTTCATAAATATTTAGAAGTGGTGTGCCATCAAAAAGTGCTATAAAAAATAATTACATATATATAAAGTAAGGGGTACGCCCCAAAGAACAGCCTGCCTCCTGATAACAGGATGCTTAAGTACAAAACCTACTAAGGCTCTAAATACGTTGCTTCACTTGTTCCCTATCAATCTGGCTGGCAAAGCGATCGCAGCGACATGCATGAATGCCATATCGAAATGGAAAAAGTATCTTGGCCATTCGGCCATACTGCACAGGAACACTGTTATCTCTTCCGACATAGACTATCATGTAAGTCTTCCATCACAACCCTTGCTATTCTCCTGTTCACTCTCAACCAGGGAAGAATGGAAGACAAATCTTACCGAAATCGATGGCCCTCTGATTATATATACCTACAGATGGTTCAAAACAAGACGGTAAAGTGGGATTTGGAATCTTTTCCAATTCCGCTCACATCAATCCATCATTTAGATTACCCGACTACTGTAGTGTATTCCAAGCGGAAGTATGCGCTATCTGGTATGCTGCGAAAACTATCTTAGAAAAGAGAATATCACTAGAGGATATCCGCTTTTTCACTGACAGTCAAGCGGCCGTTCGAGCACTCAGCTCCTCTTATACCCACTCAGATGTGGTTCGATCCTGTCCTCTTAACGAGATAAGTGTTCAGAATTCTGTCCAAGTTATCTGGATACCGGGTCACAGTGGATTCGAAGGTAACTGATGAGCTCGCGAGAGCTGGAGCTGCGCAATCAAATGTTAGTAACTTACCCACTATCCACATTCCGCTCTCAACATGTAAAATGATCATTGATCGAGAATTTCACAGCATTGCTGATCGGAGGTGGCGAGTGGAAACTACTTGCGTTACGACCAGACAAATCTGGCCATCCTACAATCTGAAACAGACAAAAACTCTTATAAGTCTTTCGAAACACGAACTAAGGCATATAATATCTCTTATCACCGGCCACTGCCTTTTGGGCACTCACGCACGTCGGCTCGGGGTTCCTCAAAACGAGCTGTGCAGATACTGCGAGGACGAAGATGAGGAAGTATCGAGCAGGCATTTGCTGTGCAGTTGTCCCGGTCTAGCCAGATGTCGACTCGCTCTTCTAGGCTCTCCAACAATTGACAATCTTTCAGTACTCTCGGACCTGAAAGTCGAATCTTTCATTAAATTCTCGAAACGAATTAATATCTTGGACCAAAATCTATAGTAAAAATCTCGGTTAGGTGGGGAAATCATATAATATATTATATAATATACATATAATCATATGATATAAAACACATATTTCAAAACACTAGTTACAATATTTTTCAATGATTTTCGCTTCAATAGGAAAAATTACTCTTTCATTAATTGCCAAAAATAGCTTCAATAAACAATACAATTTTTTTAACCAAATCTCTTTGTTTTGGTAGAAAAAACATCTGGAGTGTGAAATATTGCTTTTGGTTTGGGCTTAATAATATTTATTTTATAATTATTTCTGCTCTCAGGCATCGAAATACCCTATGATCAGACAGTACCGGGAACGTTTAAGTAAAACGAAACAGAGTTCAATTTCAGGCAAATTAATTTTATCTCCTTCAAAATATGACCCGACTGAAGCAACACACATGTGCCTACGCTTAAACCAGTCCTCCATGCCCCCCTGGTAAGCCGACCAAGCGATCGTCGTATTCTCTCTGATCTCCTCTATCGACTGAAATCTCCTTCCTCAAAGTGGTAACTTCAACTTGGGAAACAAAAAGAAGTCGCACGGGGTATTTACTTGGTGTTTGGTTAAATAATCCAGCACAATTTGGGCTCGGTGCGATGACGCGTTATCATCATGCAAAATCCAAGAATTGTTTGCCCACATTTCCGGTCGTTTGCGACGTACAGCATCCCTCAAAGGCTTCAAAACTAATAAATAATATTCTTTATTGACTGTCTGCCCCGATGCAGGGTACTCATAATGCACTACGCCTTGACAATTGAAGAAAACAGTCCACATTACCTTTGTAGTACTTTTTGATCATAGGGTAAATACCACACATTCCAGCTTAAAAGACAAAATGCTTCGCCCAAGCACAATACTGCTGGGTGTGCGGCTTGCGGCTTCAAGCTTGAAAAATGTAATTTACTATATTAACCACTACACATGTATTTATATGCAATGAGTAGAGAAAGTTTCCTTAGATTTCCTTGATGGTAGCTCGTTACTTTATTTTCTTTGACCTCTGCATGTCCGCCTTCATAATTTACTGAAATTTTTCTGTGCTTTCACATTTAGCATTTTTAGTTGTATAGCGGGTGGGGCAAATTTTTGTTTCGAGGTAAAAAATTGTCTTCGGACTGCTGGTAAAGCGCCAAACGCGCGCTGGTGCCGATGAACAAAGTCTTTGCTCGAGGAAAGAAGTTCAAGGAGCGGACGGCTCTCTGTTGTGTCCACGGCAGCGAATGTGGTAGTCATTAGTGCAAGCTACATGCATACATACATATGTCTCTGAGTTAACAACTTATTTTAAAAGGCATATATTCGCGCATGCACACACGCGCATACTCCAACAGTGGCCACTTTGTGACTTGCTACGCTTGGCTAACTGCAAATATTTACACGCAGTCAAACAAAAAAGCAATCATCATTCATGCGCCCATACATATGAACATACTCATGTAGTGCCACCTTGGCAACTAACAAACGCGCATACGCACACACTCACCTTTTTCTATGCATTCTTGAGTTTGAGTGCCTTTATCGCGCTTCTTCTGCCTCAATGTGTGTGTGTCTATGCGACGTGGTGTCCCCTTTTTTAATTAAAATTTTATGGAAAAACTGCTGCTACTGCAAGTGCTGCACCTCCCCCTCCTAACTACTGCACTCTCTTTGGATTTATTGTCCTTTTAGTTATACTTTTTTGTTTTGACTTGCTTCGCAGCCTTTTTTAGCAGTTCTGTTGGGGCATTTCATGAAATTTTACAGCGCTTTGTTTTGTTATGCTGCTGGTTGCTTTGCCTGACCAGTACGCTTCCGTTGCTTCATTTCCTTCGTCTCCAAACTGCAATTTCTTTCCCTGGCTGCCTGCCTGCTTCTCAGTACGTGCACAGCCAGCCGAAGTTCAAATTGAGTTGCACTTTTATGGTCACATCGAGCTACTTTTTTTTTGTTTGTTTTGTATTTGGATGTTATTATTTTTATTGTCTTCAACGCCTGAATTTGTTGTTATTGTTGCTGTTTTCTGCCACACTACTATCTGATGAAGTTGCAGTAGACTGCGCAAACAACGATTGAGAAAAAAAAAACAAGAACCAGATGAGCACAATGAAGCTGTGCATACTTTTTGGCGCATTCCTATACAGCCCAGCCCCAGCTACCCCAATATTATCTTCAGCTACTAACAACGCGTACACCCTATAGTGAAAAACAAAACTACTCAGCAACATTCCTCTTCCTCACTGGTATTTGATAAATGAAGTCAGCCTAGTTCGAAAGTGGCTGGAATTGTTCCAGGTGCAAAATCAGCAATTAGAGCTGAATGAGAAGTAAATATTTTTCTATTATGCTTGTGGTTTTTATTATTATTATAATTTTAGATAACATTATTTAATGATATATATGTATTTAAGGTTATTCCATTTAGTTTCAGATCAGAAACGAAAATATTATAAATAAATTTTTAAACATAAAATTAGACTGAGGTTCGACTAATTGTTCAAAAAAACAAAAAAGAATTAATTATTGGAAAACATATCCATATACAATAGATTTTTATTTACTTTTTCAACTGGTCCAAAACTGGTGATATTCACCATTAATAAAAAAAAAATTGTTTAATTTATAAAAAAATTGTTCCCTCTTTTATTTAAAAACTTGAAAATTTAATTATTAGAATTATAGAATAGAATTATTAGAATTTTTTGTAATACTTTTATTTAAGTATTTCTGTAACGTTCATTTACCAATTTTCATTTACTTTTGCACCTCAGCCAAAACTGGTGATTTTTAGCACAAAGTGGACTAGAGGTTTTATTTATTAAAAAAATTAGATTGTAAAAAGTTTTTGTGTAATGCTTTTAATCCTACTCAAATATTTCTGTAACCTCCATTTGTCAATTTTAGTTTATTTCTACTTATTTTTTTCTCTTAAAAAAAAAATTTAATATAGAAAAAAAGGTTTTTTCGTAGCATTTTCATTCTTAGTGAACCATTTGCGTAACCTTCATGTATCAATTTTTATTAACTTTTTGAAGTGGTCCAAATCTGACGATTGTCAGCACAAATTGTACTAGTTCTTTTTTATTATTTACTTTTTCAATTTGTGAAAAAACGGATGACTTTCACCACAAATTATAGCGAATTTTTTTCTTTTGTTCTTTATCTTTTACATATTAAAGGCTTTGCCTGTTTTTCTTTACACAACAATTGGGATACATACATATTTATACATTAAAGTTTACATATATTCATTGATATATATATATACAGTTTAATATTTAAGGATATTACACATATTACATTCCTTTACAATATAATGCATACATTTCATATCATTGTTGTGGTCTGCTGAGGTAGATATCCAACTTTCTGCCCAATCGTTTTGGTGGTCTTCCTGGTCGCCTTCTTCCTTCTGGTATCCCATCTCGAGCTATTTTTATCAACCGATTGCTAGGGGCTCGTGTCACGTGTTCGTTCCATGCTCGTCTTCTGGCTCTTATGAATTTTACAATGTCGGCCACCCTTGTCTGTGTTCTTATTTCCTTGTTTCTTATATGGTATAGTCTAGTTTTCCCAGCTATGACCCTAAGGGCATGTACTATTTCAGTAGTCCGCAGCAGTTGTTTCGTTTTCATGTTTTTAGCATGAGCTTCTGCTCCATAATTCAATATCGGCCTTACAATTGTTTTATAGATTCATGTTTTATTTTCCATTTTCATGTACTTATTTTTCCACACGATTTCTCGCAGGCACCCTGATATCCGTGCACCGTTTGCGCATGTCACTCGCACCTCTGTTATTATATCTCGATTGCTAGATACTTCTACACCCAAATATTTAAATTGCATTACTTGTTCTGTTATATGGCGGTCAATCTCCAACTTGCATCTTTTAGGTTCTTTTGATATTACTAAAGATTTCGTTTTTTCAGTTGAAACTTCCATATTGTATTTTTCGCAAGTTATATCAGAGCGATGCAAAGGCTTCGCAATCAGCTACCGAAACAGCGTCGTCTGCGTAACATATTATATTATTGATATGTTTTCATTGTTCATTTTGTATCCAGCTAATTGCCTTACCTCTGAGAAAGTTTTATCCATAATAAGATTGAAAAGTTGTGGATTTAAGGACATTAAAAAAAATTTAACTTAATTTCATTCTGAATAAAATATTTGTTTAACCTTCATTTATCGATTTTTATTTACTTTTCCAACAGGTTCAAAACAGATGATTTTCAACACAAATTGGAACAATTTTTTATATCTTTTTTAAATAAAATATTTGTGTTACGTTCATATATAAATTTTTATTTACTTTTCCCCTGGTGATTTTTAGAAGAAATTGGAACAATTTTTTTTTATTTAAAATATTTTAAGATTTGCTTACATTTTTAATAAAACAATATATCGTTCATTTAAGAAACTTTGATTTAATTATCCAAAATTAATTTTTTTTAAATTAATTTAGCAATTTTTCCATGATAAATTTGGCTAGAATTTTTTTTCTTTACCTGTTACACCACTGATGCAGAGGCTTATGGTGCTCACGCTTACCAACGTAAACGTACGCCCGTGTTAGCTGATACGATGAAACTAATGAGAGCCCCATGTATGAGGTCTCACCACCGTTCCGTTCTGTACTATCGTAGATCGTTGACGTGGGATTTTGGATTGTTTTCGTAGAAACCTGGCAGCTGATTGCTCTATCACCACACAGTGCATTTCGAAATCATTTACGAAATAAATTTAGAAAAATTTTAATTTTTATTAAAATAACTTAAGAACAATATTGAATAATGGTAATTGTAGATAAATGAACCATTTGCATTTCATGGTTTTTGGCTTTGGTTTATTAAACAATGAAAAATTGTAACTGATAACGCGGATGTGCGTAAAAGTGTGTAAGCAAAAATAGCAATGGCAATATTGTGTCGATACCACGAAACACAAACACACTCGAACCGATGTATTGTGTAAATATGTAACTTAAAGAACGCAATTGTTTTCTACGGGCTAAAGATTTGCTCAATTTTGTGTATCTACGGGCAGCAGAAAGGAACCACGATACGTTGATGAGTGTGCGCACCATTACTAGTTCGATAACGGTTTCGATACCAATGCATGAACTAATAATTGACATTTCATTGAATATCGCCGGGTAAAAGATGCCAGTTGCTTGCACTGAAAAATGATAGAAGATGAGCTACAATGCCAGCTGATAGTAGGCAAATTCAGACCTAGTTCGTTTGACTGCGTGGTTCTTTTAATCTCTATATTCATATAAATGCATACTGTCGTATGTGGCAAGTTGCAAGCGACAGCTGGTCATCGACTACCGGAAGGTAGTGTGAGCTTTTCGCGTTGCACGGAAATTAAATTGTACAGCGCCATCGTCGTCCACGACGACTGGCCATTTATTTGTGTATGCATTCATGTGTGTGTATGTGTTTGTGAGGTACCATTTTAATGGAATGTAATGACTTGATTGGAAACAGATTATCGTCGACACTATGCGCCGAAACCAGTTCACAATCATCATCACACTCACTACTTTCATATGCGTATGTGTATGTGTTTCATTTATATGCATTCATATACAGTTCACATCTATACTTACACAAAGGGTTGTGTAGTGCTCCTATACCCTGTTTTGTATTATTTTGAGTGCAATCACAATTTCATTTCGTTTTGAGTTTTTGGCTTTACATTTTCCACCTGTTTTTTTTTTTTTGTTTTTTAGAGCTTGATTTGCTCCACTTTGTTTTGTGAGCGCAATTTTAATTTGTTCAAATTGTTATGGCGAATTAAACACGAAAATACGAATGGTCACTGTGCTGAAAATTGCCTTCGGTTGATAGTGTAATAAAAATTTGTGTTGATTGCATTGATGAGTAAATCGGTGAGGTTCAAGTGGTCCACAGCATATTCTGTTACAACATTTGTGTGAACTTTCGATAAAAAAATGTTTGTAAATTATGAGGTACGTGGGAAAGTCTAAATTAGGAAGACAATTAAATTTGACACTCACAATATCAAAAGTATGTTATTGCAAAAAAAAATTGTAAAAGTTTCGCATGTATGAGATGAAAATTAATCCCGCTATCGGAGAAATTTTAATTTTTGCAATTGGCGCCGTACGTCAATTATATTTCACACTTTATTCATAATAAGCAAGCAGTAAGTTAAAATTATGCTTCCGAATAAATAAAAAACACTACAACTACGTAGGCTTGATTATGGTTCAATGTTCTTTTACTTTCTTCATATATGGAACTGCGACTTCAGAGCCTGGCAAAAGTCTAAATCTTACAGTTAAGATAAAGCTTATTCTACCCTACTTAACAGTAAATGTAGTAGTTCCGTTGTTGTTGCAGCGGCTGCAATTTTGGTGGATCGCTAATTCGCTAACTCGATACTCCCCTATCTGCCATTGTTTCTATTTTTGTCACGCGCACATTTGCAGACATAGTATCAGCATATTTTATGAGAAGGGCAAGCTTCCCATGATCGCGTTAGTTTTTTTTTATTTTTTTTACGTATATATCTATCAAAAAAGTTATTTAAAAACCGAGTTAGATCATTGATTTTGTGCTACTTTGTACTTTAGCTACGACTCAGGAATATATCTATATATCTATCAAAAAAGTTATTTAAAAACCGAGTTAGATCATTGATTTTGTGCTACTTTGTACTTTAGCTACGACTCAGGAAGAGTTCAAAAGCCTTTGGATTTCAAATGTTTGCTTGCTAATTTTCGGCTAGTAGATATCGATAGATGTAAGATTCGGGTACCTACATAACATGACAGAGCGCGTCACAGTGGGAGCTCAATTAATTTTGGTAACTAGTTCCAGTGTGTGAAATATGGGAACTAAATCTTATTAAACAGCTCATTCACGAGCTCATTCTTTGGTTTGCCTCAATATTTGTATGCCGCAATATTGACAAGCCGCAAAACATTGTTGCTGCGTTTCGATAAGAATGCAATAAAAAGGAGAAAAAACTATGTAATTGCACACTAGTGCCAACAAGTAAAGTCAAAATACTTTCAAATCTGTGAAAAATGGGTTTGAAATTGGCTTAAATGATATTTGTGTAAGATTTTACAATTTGATATTAGCTGGTGTTTGCGCTTGAACGCGTAAGTAAGTGATGGCGGGAACGTTACAAAGGGTGATTAATTTAGAGGTATCGGATTTTAAATTGAAATAAAATAACGAAAATTCAAAGTAATTGGCCAGAACCATTCATAAAATTTATTTTTTTAATGATAATCCCTTTCAAAAGTTGACCTCAATTGTGCCGTGACTACATCCGTAAACATCAATTTTGAATGATTCGCTGGAGGACTTCGGTCGCTGTTGACTTCCCATGCCTCTATCGAATCTGGTTTATTCACAAAGCATTTAGACTTTATATATCTCTACAAATAAAAGTCTAAAGGTGTGATATCACACGATCTTGGTGGCCAATCCTCTGGTCCGAGACGAGAGATAAATTGCTCACCTTATTGACGTCGCAATATATCCATTGTTTCACGGGCTGTGTGGCAAGTAGCGCCGTCTTGTTTGAACCAAATTTTGGGAGAATACGGGCTTCAATTTCCGATACCAAAAAGTCGTTTAGCATGGCGCGATAGCGTTCGCCATTCGCTGTTACATAGGTGCCAGCCTCATCTTTGAATAAATATGGGCCGATGATTCCTCCAGTCCATAGGCCCCATCTAACGACTACTGCCAAACTAAATGTCATGAATGATTCTACACAAATATAATAAAGACTGTCCAATCACCTCCAATTTTCATAGTTTTATTCCAATTTAAAATCCTATACCTCTAAGTTGATCACCCTTAATATCCGAATCCGTGGTGGAATTGAATGTAATGAAATGTAATGTAATTTAAAGAGCCCATAATGATCTGTATTCTCTCCTAAGTGATAAAGAGCGCCTGTTTTTGTAGGAAGATGAGTAAGCAGTATGATTGGGAATTAATTCGTTTCGTTTTTTTTTAATTGATTGCTACAAATATTTTATTTTACGTACGTACTTATATATTAGGGTTCATGACTCTGCGAAAAAAGACGTAATCTTCCTGCTTCAGGATCATAAAATTTATTACATATTATGACTCCCGATAAAATATTTCCGAAAAATATTACTATTTACGTGAGCCGGATCACTTAGAAGGTATCTCTAAAAATCGCAACTTTTATAAATAAAATTAGTTTCTAAAAATATTTTTTTCAAATCGTCAACTTAGATGATGAAAGAAATTAAGCCGTTAAGGTTTGCACAAAATTGTTTTAAAATGATCAAAATAATGAGATTGTTAAAGTTATTTTTGCCTTATTTTAGGCAGATAAGATTGAGGAAAACTTGAGTAACTCAGCCTCATCTTTTCTCAGAAATATCAACACCACTCTTTCTAAAATGACTAGAATTTATATCTTTTTTTAAAAATCTCAGAAAATGCATTGAAAATCGTTTTCATCATGCTCCATGTATGTAGTTAATTTTTTATCAAACAATTTACATTTTCGCTTTGCCAGTTATTTTTATAGTCCCCTGTTTTTGATAGTTTAACGTTTTAACTACAGTTCTATAAACAACTAATTTACAAAAATGCTTTTTTTGCGAGTACATATATTAATCAATATCGCAAAAAAAAGTATAGTCTAGCACACAACTTATTTGCACAGTTTTAATTAAGGTGCCAAAAAGGGAAGGGATGACTGATCCTGCGAAATGATGCCTCTCACCTATGCTAACCCTGGCTGGGGACTGAATACCTCTAAAAAAGAGAACATTCAGTGTAAAAGAAGGGAGCAAAAAAAATGAGGTGAGAACAACCTGGCTTGAGGCTGGCGACCCTTTATCAGTCATAAATCATATTGCCACGAATCCAAAAATATTGCCTCGGATAAGATTACATCAAAGATATCGACTCACGCACCGTATTAAGGACAATGATTTCAAATTAGCAACATGAAATGTTCTGACTATGCTCAAACCAGGGCAAATGGTAGAAATAGCCGATGAGCTAAGAACATTGGCATACAAAAGCGGCTCTGCAAGAAATAAGGTGGAAAGGACAAGGCGAAATGAGATTATAGCATATACTATAGCGGAGCCGAAAGTCAAGGTTATAAAGGCGTTGGTTTTTATGTTGATAAAAAAGCCCGAAAGAGTGTGATGGCTTTTGAGCCGGTGAATGAACGTATTTCATATTTACAACTAAATGGAAATTCCAAAACATAACAATTTTATCTGCCTACGCCCCTAGAGAAGAAAGTGAAGATGATATAAAGGATGAATTTTACGACAAATGTCACACATCTGCAATATAATAAGTAGATATGACATCAAAACATTCTGTGGAGACTTCAACGGGAAAATTGGAGAGGAGTCTGCAATAATACAGGAAGTTGCAGGAAAGCACTCGTTACACGAAAATTGCAATGATAATGGTATGCGTTTATGCAACTTTGCCGAACTTCAAGGACTATTAATAAACAGCACCTCTGATAAAAAATATGTGCCATTCGGAGTCGGCTTAAAATTTGTCGAACAACATTTAGTCCGTGAGCCAGGTGCTAATTTTTGTCAGTCATTTCCTCTCAATCGATAATTCGTAAACTACCTCGGATAGTTGCATTATGAAGCGTTGTGAACGTCAGCTGCGGCTCTGAGGGTGGGTTGAGCAGTTATAGCCACCCTCGCACGTAAAAAAAAAAATTATTTTTAGTCATTTCCTCCCGATTAAAACATTGATCAAATTAAAGTTAGACTAATATTTTGAAGAAAAAAAATTGTCAGCTGATTATAAAGTGGTGGATTATACGTCAGCTGGTCACACAAATATGAAAAAAAAAAATATTTTTTCAGTGATTTCCTCCCGAACGAAAATTTATCAGATGATAGTTTATGTATTGTTTTTAATAAATAAATAAGTCAGCTGGCTATATGTAGGTGGAATGTGCGTCAGCTGATGCCCTGAAGGTGTAACGTAGGAGCTAGTCGGAAACATTTATAGCCTAAGTAAATGTATCAGCTGACGAGTTTTCCCCCAACATACTGCCAGCTGATTTGTTTTATTACTTACAGGATCATTTCAACAATCCGCACAAACATTTTTTTTCGGGAGGAAATGACGTACTTGAAGTTATTCAACATTACATTTAATGTGCAAACTGAAATGTATAATTTTATGGCAATGTTTCGATTAAATCAAAATTTTTATGGGAACTTTCCGATTCTTAAGAATAGAAATAAATAAATATTTTGTGAAGCAAATCAACTAATTTATAATTTTTCAGTACTTAAATTAATAATGTTTAAGATTTAATACAAAAAGTTATTTAATTATGTTTGGTAATTTAATCATTTTCATTTTCGCTTCTGCTCATCTCACTTTCTTCTCTCTCTGACTCACTGTCAGAGTCGCTGTCAGAGCTGTTTTCCACCATGTCTTCATTATCGTCATCTGTTTAAAAATACAAAAAATAATTTAGGATACATGTTTAAAAAAAATAAAATTAAAAAAAAATTCTTACCTTCTTCTGATTGAGTTATTTGATCAATGGATGTTGGCAACTGAGTACCAGAAAACCACATGAATTCATATCTGTTATTTATTTCTACCCAGCCATAGTCAGAAGGCTCATTGACAGTTGGTACTTTCAGGTGTGCTTGAGACCAAATTTCCGAAATATAACACGTCCTTAGAAAATGATTATATAATTCCGTTTTGCACGCCGAAAGAGATGAGCCATCAATACCTTTCTTAGGTAATCGAAACGAATTGTCATTATCAAGAAAGTTGTATGTCTTTTGAAACAATGCTACTCTCGCCTCATTTATGAACTTTAATCGTTTCAAACCATATACATTACATACAAACTCTTGTATTTTGTCAAAAAAGTCAAGTCTCTTCTCAGATGGTTGTGACAATTGGATGAAACATTCAGTGAATTCTTCAGATTTTGACAGTATTGAAAATGGGCGGTTTTTGCTCTTCTTAAAAAAGGCCGGGTTGTAATCGCATCCTGTGAATGCGTGAAATGCAGGAAGCGCTGCACTTAAATTTAATCCTAATGCTTTATGTAATTCTGTTATGTTGATAAATCTTTGATTTTTTCCGACGCCGACTTCCATACAAATTTGGATTGGGAAGAAAATTATATGTCACCATATATTAATAAAAAAATAGTTTATGTCAATGCTGACGATTGTTTTAAGTACGTACTTACAGATTCTAAAGTGGTAAAAACGGTAGAAAAAACACTTTCGTGTCCAGCTCACGAAGAAGCCGACACAAAAATAATTTTCCACGTTTGCCAGTTAGATTTTAATGCAAATGTAACGATTCGTTGCTCGGATACTGACGTATTAATAATTATTTTAGCCAATATGGGTAATATTGCAGAAGATATCCAAATTTGTATGGAAGGCGGCGTCGGAAAAAATCAAAGATTTATCAACATAACAGAATTACATAAAGCATTAGGATTAAATTTAAGTGCAGCGCTTCCTGCATTTCACGCATTCACAGGATGCGATTACAACCCGGCCTTTTTTAAGAAGAGCAAAAACCGCCCATTTTCAATACTGTCAAAATCTGAAGAATTCACTGAATGTTTCATCCAATTGTCACAACCATCTGAGAAGAGACTTGACTTTTTTGACAAAATACAAGAGTTTGTATGTAATGTATATGGTTTGAAACGATTAAAGTTCATAAATGAGGCGAGAGTAGCATTGTTTCAAAAGACATACAACTTTCTTGATAATGACAATTCGTTTCGATTACCTAAGAAAGGTATTGATGGCTCATCTCTTTCGGCGTGCAAAACGGAATTATATAATCATTTTCTAAGGACGTGTTATATTTCGGAAATTTGGTCTCAAGCACACCTGAAAGTACCAACTGTCAATGAGCCTTCTGACTATGGCTGGGTAGAAATAAATAACAGATATGAATTCATGTGGTTTTCTGGTACTCAGTTGCCAACATCCATTGATCAAATAACTCAATCAGAAGAAGGTAAGAATTTTTTTTTAATTTTATTTTTTTTAAACATGTATCCTAAATTATTTTTTGTATTTTTAAACAGATGACGATAATGAAGACATGGTGGAAAACAGCTCTGACAGCGACTCTGACAGTGAGTCAGAGAGAGAAGAAAGTGAGATGAGCAGAAGCGAAAATGAAAATGATTAAATTACCAAACATAATTAAATAACTTTTTGTATTAAATCTTAAACATTATTAATTTAAGTACTGAAAAATTATAAATTAGTTGATTTGCTTCACAAAATATTTATTTATTTCTATTCTTAAGAATCGGAAAGTTCCCATAAAAATTTTGATTTAATCGAAACATTGCCATAAAATTATACATTTCAGTTTGCACATTAAATGTAATGTTGAATAACTTCAAGTACGTCATTTCCTCCCGAAAAAAAATGTTTGTGCGGATTGTTGAAATGATCCTGTAAGTAATAAAACAAATCAGCTGGCAGTATGTTGGGGGAAAACTCGTCAGCTGATACATTTACTTAGGCTATAAATGTTTCCGACTAGCTCCTACGTTACACCTTCAGGGCATCAGCTGACGCACATTCCACCTACATATAGCCAGCTGACTTATTTATTTATTAAAAACAATACATAAACTATCATCTGATAAATTTTCGTTCGGGAGGAAATCACTGAAAAAATATTTTTTTTTTTCATATTTGTGTGACCAGCTGACGTATAATCCACCACTTTATAATCAGCTGACAATTTTTTTTCTTCAAAATATTAGTCTAACTTTAATTTGATCAATGTTTTAATCGGGAGGAAATGACTAAAAATAATTTTTTTTTTTACGTGCGAGGGTGGCTATAACTGCTCAACCCACCCTCGGAGCCGCAGCTGACGTTCACAACGCTTCATAATGCAACTATCCGAGGTAGTTTACGAATTATCGATTGAGAGGAAATTGGTCGTGAAAATCTGTCGCTGGCTCACGGACTAATTAAGACGCACGTCACAAATAGGAGGAAGAGCTCAGCCAAACACCCAACAGAAGTGTACTCATCTATTATTTTGTAAGGGCTACTTGAAGTTGCCTCTATTAAAAAGCGATTAAGATGATGTCTCAAATTTAGAAAGTCTGAAACAAAAAAAAATTTGCTCGATCTATTTTACTAAAATAATGTTTTCGACAATTGCACAAATGTTTACCATAAGAGTTCGCACTTTTATAGAATGTTTTTTTTTAAATTATTTTTGCTACTAACCCCTTAAAGAAAATTTTCATAATTCAAAGCTCAAAGAAAGTGATAGTAAAAATGCAAGCCATAAATATGAGGCATTGACAAAGGGCTCAAAACGCACATTGCTTTGAAGCTCCAGTTAATTGCCTCAACTCAAACATGACTATAACTCACACACACACATCTACATACATTAATATTTCACATCAAAAATTCATTAGTAAATGTACAAGGATACTTTCAAATGCTTATGTATGTCTTAGTATGCAGGTATGAATGCCCGACTCATAAGCATAAATGCAAACAAAAACCCAGATAATCTAAATTGCGACAGAAATCAGGCAAAGATTTTATGCTGCAATGCCTGAAAAATTGAAAAGTGACATTTGTTGGCAAAGCAGAGGCAGGGTCAAAGTGCATCAAAAGCCGACAGACTTTAGCATTTCTAAGAAAAATGTCATTTAAGCTGGAATAAAAATAATAGCAGAAACAGCTCCAACAGCAGAAACCAGTAAAAATATGCAAGCAAGAAATTCCATAGAACCCTTGCAACAACAAACGATAATATATAATGCATAAGTACGTTGATAAAGAAGGAAAAGGGAGGGAAGAAAGGAGTTACATAGCAACAAGCAGTTGGTGAGCTGAGCAGCTGATGAACGCAGCTTGCAAAAGTGTCATTAAAAGGAGGAAGTGGTAGGGGATAAAAGTACAGCATGAGAATAAAGTTGACAAACACATTTAGCCTAGAGTGAAAAGAAAAAATATTATGAATTCTTGTTTGAGCTCCAACGCTTTGAGGGGAAACATAAAGCGCTATGAAATGACGTGTGCCACCATTTCCAGTTGTTTGTTGTTGTTGGCTTAACGTTGCTATGAACGCACCTAAGCTGGCGTTTAAAGCGAATGACAGATACTGAGTGAAAACCAGGCCACCTCTACAATGTGAGAATAAAAAGAGGGGATACGGCAAGGGGTCTATCTGCGTTGGATTATAAAGTACAGTGGTAAATAAGAAATATGAATGGAGCAACTGCAGTAAGAGCAAATAGGAGAGAATGCGACATTCTGCGTTGAATTTCAGTACAGCTATTAGTGCAGTAGAACTGCAACGCATACACTGTACGGAAAGGAGGTCTCGAAAAGAAATGCAACAATGCACTTTCACGAGGTTCACTCTATTAATGGTAGTAGGTCTGATGCTGGTGTTCAGCACTTTTTCAGCCATGAAAAAGCACCTCATAAAAATATCTGCCGTTCGGAGTCGGCTTGAAACTGTAGTCCCCTCCATTTGTGGAACAACATCAAGGCGCACACCACAAATAGGAGGAGGAGCTCGGCCAAACACCCAAAAAGGGTGTACGCGCCAATTATATATACATATATTTTTTTATTGATAGGACAACTCAACGTTTATACAAGTTTTGGCAAATTATTTATTTATTTTTTAATTTTTATAATTTCTTCGTTCTAAAGTAAAGACCATCCATATTAATACAAGTTTCAAACTTTGCACAAGATTTATAAAAATTAGACGAATTTTCAACAAAATTTAAACTGTTTTAATTAGAAATAAAGTTTGCGGTGGCTTAATTTAGTTTCTTGTGAAAAAAATCCGCCACACCGACAAAAAACAAATTATTGTATTAAAAACAGCGGGATGTTCAAAACTTGCACTTCATAGAACTTAATGGGTTTTAAAAATGCTAAGAAATTTATTATTTTTATTTTAATTTTGAGTAAAAAGTTTGACATTTTCATGCTAATTGGTATAATTTTTGCATATAAAATTTGGGTTTATGTAGCTTTTGTTAGGCAATAAAAAACATAACCAACTTAAAACAAAGACAAATAGTCAAAACTCGTGAACAAGACGAGTTGCTATATGTTATATATATATGTATATGTTTTTTTAATACATATTTTTAAAAGGTCAGCTCAGGTAAATATGAAATATCATCACTCGATTGATAACTAACAGCTTCTTTCCGCCAGTTGGACCACACTGATTACGCCACTCCAGTTATTTATTATCAAAGTTCATATCCCCCGGAAAGTGAAAACCATTTTTTTGTATGTTCTATTTTGTGACTGCCCTATTACAGAAAATTTAAACAAGATGTTCTCCTCAACTATTTTACATTCATTTATTAGTGCTCTACCAGGATTTCAATGCATAAAGGCAGATCTCGTTCTCACTGATTCCCAGAAGAGTGTTCACAATTATCCCATATACACTGGGGTAATTATTAACAGGCATTTTAAGGTCACATAACTGCAAGTTAAAAGCAGAAGAAACTCACAGAATGAAATGAGATAGTAAAACACTCGTTTTTGATGAAATTTAGAACATTTTTTTATAATCACCCCAGATAATCCTAGTCAATTCCTTAATTTCCAAAAATAGAAATACTTTTTAATGAAACTTGCTTAAAATCCTTTCGTAGTACCTAAATCTTAACATTCAAAGCAAATGTGTAAACAATTGCTTCCTTTATAATAAAAAAAATGTGTTTGGAATAAATTCTTCAAAATATTTGCCTTGAAAGCCATGCGGTATTACTTATATCTATTTTTTAAATACAAACAGTTGGCAACACCCTTCAAAAATGTATGTTGCACAATCTTTAGGTTTCCCAACGGTATAACAATTTTAAAGGAAATTTCAAACAATTTTTTTAGTTCCTTTCCCTCAGTTTGACTAAGAATTTCATTCATGTGCAGAATTTGAGCGAAATCGGGATCGTGTTGCAGAAAATCGTCACTTTTTGCTAAATTTAATTTCGAATAGTTGCGTAAGTCTTTGTAAAGATAAAAATATTTTTTATGTTATGTTTAATATTCTCTTAATTTTTCTCCTAAGGTTTTTAGTAACATCGCAACTATACACATTTTTTAAGCAAATCGGCGACCTACTACTTTGGGCAAAAAGTAAGGTGAATTTGGTTGTAAAATGAAAAATCTTTATTTATTCTTGTAAATTAATTTCATCCCCTTCAAAATAATCTCCTTTCGATTTTTCCAATCCTCGAAACATGCCAAATAGTCCATTTCCGGTATAGCCATCAGCATCTTCTTCGATTCAGCTTTTATCTCCTCAATCGACTTGAAACGCGTTCCCCGAAGTAGTTTCTTGAGTTTTGGGAATAGCCAGAAGTCACACGGAGCCAAATCAGGCGAATACGGTGGTTGCGGAACGATATGCGTGGAATTTTTGGCGAAATGGTCACGAAGAACGAGTGCAGTGTGAGACGGTGCATTATCGTGATGCAAAAACCAAGAGTTGTTGGCCCATAATTCTGGTCTTTTTAGACGAATTGCTTCACGTAAACGACGCATAACGCTCAAATAATATTCCTTATTAAAAGTTTGGCCAGGTGGAAGGAATTCATAGTGCACCACACCACGAAAATCGAAAAAACTGTCATCATGACCTTTACTTTTGAACGACTTTGACGTGCTCTTTTCGGTCTGGCCTCGCCTTTAGCACGATACGAGTATTCGCTTGATTGGTCGGTTGTTTCAGGGTCGTAAGCATAAATCCAAGTCTCATCTCCCGTAATGATGCATTTGAGCTTGTCGTGATAGTCTGAAAGCATTGTTTCACACACATCAACGCGACGACTTTTTCAAAGAAATTGAGAGTTTTCGGAACCAAACGAGATTTGACTTTTCGTAGGCCCAAATGGTCTTTCAAAATGGTTTTCACAGATCCTTCTGATATTCCGTTCATATCAGTAAGGTCTTTAACAGTCAACCGACGATTTTTTAGTACTAACTCCTTCACTTTATTGACGTGTTGGTCATCTGTTGACGTCATCAACACGTTCTCGACCCTCTTTGAAGTCTTTGTACCACTTATAAACATTTTTCTGCGACATGGTCGAATCACGAAATGCCTTCTGCATGCTAAACGTTTCCGCAGCCGAAATTTCATTCCGCAAACAAAATTTGATGGCACTTCTCTGCTCAATCAAATCAGACATTGTAAAAATCGAAAAATGCACTCTTGGTCGTTTGGTAAACACAAGCGTAAATATATTACTGATAATGATATTCACATGAAAGTTGGCCCAGATGTTATTAACAGTGCTGCCAACTCATGAAAAAAATAATTGGAGCGAAATTTTAGTCCCGCAAAGTTTGACAAATAAATTCACCTTACTTTTTACCCACAGTATATTTAGTGTTACTTTATTCCAGAAACATGAATGAGTAAAAATGAAAATGTTGGGAAATGAAGTGTGAAGGGTTTATTGCTCTACGAAATTTAGAAGATTCTGTTCCTGATATACTCATAAAAAGTTATTTGGGATTTCCTTGAGGTAGATCATAGAATATCCAAAGACTAATCATATAAGCACATGCAAATTATTTTCGGTTTTCCAAAAATTAATTCCTATTCCACCAAGAAAAAACGGAAACTTGGTCAATCTCAATCTTATATTGAAAGCAATTATCGCAAAAAAGTATACGCAATCAATTCATTTGCCTATTCACCACTTACAGCCCTTCTCACTGTGTAACGCTGCTGTAGCAGTTGCTATTTTAAATCAATCGTAGCTCTGTTAGGATTTATTGAAGTAACATAAAATCTTCTGCGAAAAAAGCCATTACTAAACTAGAGAGTGACGACAGTCTGAAAAGTGCTAAATGTGCTACTTAATCGGCTTGTTTTAAAAGGAAGATGTAAACTCGAATTTTTTAAGCTGGTGAAGTGTTGCAAATCACAGAAATTTCTATAAAACTTTAAAAAATTCTAGTAAATGCTTTCAGATGCCTTTATTAAAACTGTTTTTCCGATGTTTTTGTGCGTTTACAATTTCTCGCAAAACTACGTTATTCAGCGTATATTATGTAACAACATGCGTATTACTGGCAACTTGCAACATGCAACGTAAAGTCTAATATCATGTTGCAACCGGCTACATTGCGCCCCGTTGGCGTACACTCGTGCCATTTACTGCACTGTACCTGCTTTTATTTTTAGTTTTTTGCTGCTGTGGCTTGTGTTGCTGCTACGTATTTTTGGTGCCTCATCTATGCTAGTACATGCATCATAATGACTTTTAATGTTGCCATTGCAGCCGCTAGCAATTTTTCCTGTGTGTCGCCCTCTTGTGTATTTGTTCTTCTTCTTACTATGCCATATACCGTTTTTTAATATTGCTTCTTAATATATAATTTTTTCCACATTTTCTAGACGTTTTGTGTTTCACTACTTAACATTTTTTCATTTCTTATTTTTAATATTTATATTTTCCATTTTTTGTTTGCAATTTTGTTGCTATTTTTTATTTTTTATGTTTTTGTTTTTTTTTGTTTTTGCTAACAATCTTTTATTCACCTCTACTCACTACTATACTCTATTGGTAGGCAACATGCAACAGTTGCAAAAGTGTGTGCATACACGATTTGCGCCTATTTATATTTTCCCTTCCGGCTTAGAGCATGATTTTTTCATATTTTATCATTTCAGATTTTCTATGTGCCCATATTGAAATTTTCCCTTCTCTTGCCATTTGAAAACTAAACAGCACCTACTACCTTCTATAGTGTTGGGTGGGTCGGTTGCCGCTGTTGAGTGAACATTTTGCTGCATGTCGGAGGAGGCCGTGTGGATTTGCTGAAGTGCGGTTTACTGCCAGGAAATGCGAAATTTTAATAAATCATAAGCTTTCATTCTGTTGCCAACTGAGCGACGCTGACTGTATGCCTGCCAGCCAGTCCTTTTTATGCTACCCATTTCACTGCAGCTCTTTAGCCGAATAATATGGCAGTTGAGTAGTGCGGCCAGCGGCTGGTCAAGTAGAGAAAAATGAGAAAGGATTTGAGCTGGCGCAATTAACACTGAAAAAAAAAATGTTGACGAATGTTTGGGATGTCATTGATTGGTTTAGTTGGACAACTTACCAAATTTAGTAAAGAACCATCCAACAAAGCATTTTTGCTTTCTTCTGAGCCATATACTTGCACATACCTCTACTTGCATATTAAAAAACTTCTCATAGAAATATCTGTCATTAACAGGTAACATAAAATTGTAGGCCGCATCCGAAAGGCCGATGATTTTGAGGGAAGATTTTTATTGACAAAAATGCAGTCAATGATTCTATTGTTTTGTGTTTCACATAAAAAGTGTCCATCGGAATTGGAATCAATAGCACTGACGCACCAATCCACTCGACTCGACTCGAAGATCGCATATACAGCGGTAAGTGTAGCAAAATTAGTTCTTGATAAGTTTTGACAATTTCATGGTTTCTTATTGAATTTCTATAATTTGGTTTATGAAAATATGGTTCATTTTCTGACAAATACTATATAAATCCATATTTAGAATTTGTTCCAATTTTAAATTCTTTTTTAAATTACATATGTATCATGAAAATTTTCAACTTTTCAATCAGAACAATTTATTCATTATTGTCACACATATATTTACACAGAAAAGGCAAATTGTGAATTTAAAACGAAGTGCTTTGTATATTGTTGCCTGTTTTTAGGCGCCATCACATATAACTGAATATTAACAGTGTATTTTTAAAATCATTGCCTTATGAAAAAATGTTGTTGTTTATTCTTGTGCAGTGCCAGCAACACCTGTATTTCTCTGCCATACAGGATCATCTGTATTTGTTTCCAAACTGAGGAGACGTCGTGTGTCCCCTTCTTAAAAATCTACAAGTACAACATTTTTATGCTGCACAACTTCATTTCTCGCCTTGCACCTATCAGAGTTAATACTGTTCTAAAGAAATGAGTGTATATACGTGCGTACTATGAGGGGTATGTCAGTCGAAGAAGAAGCATGAAGCAATCGAAATAATGTGATTGAATGCCTGATATATTGAATCCAAAGCATGTAAATTTCCTATCTATTCCTAGTGTAAATGCGGCTGTGGAGAAATTAATATGTTCACACACCCATATATATCGACTGAATGTAATCTATGTGAAGCCTCTATATGAGTTTTTAGTATGCGCGCACATCAAAAAGGATTTTCCTATTTCCATATTGGGGTATTAATTGCTCTTAATGTGATTTTCTTATGTTTCGTTATCAATGTGAATGCGTATAAAAAAGTAGTTTCTGTAGCCAACTTTCATTTGCAGCCTTTTTTTAAGTAATATTCGGTTTCGTTCTTATTGCGTGGCAGAAGAATGAACAAGCAACAGTTTATACTTGTATAGAATTCAGTATTGAGTAAAAAACTTCAAATATGGCAAATACGTTTTTCTACTTGTAATTCTGAAGCAAAAAAACAAAGAGCAATTTTTCTAAAACAAAAATTAATGTCAGCAAATCATAAAATAGGTTATGCAGGTTAGACGTAAAACCCTTATTTAAAAAAATTGTTCCCATGGTGGCTTTAGAGGCATAATATGGTACCCAGAAAATATTTTTTGTACATACCAAGCTGCCTCACTAGAGGCACTGTAGTTAATTGGATAGACTTTCATGAAAGTGGCTCAGAAAAATCTGAAGCACATCTTTCGGATTACGACGTATTCGCGCTATTAACGCTAAGTGAACGCTAACTCTCCCTCTCTACAAGTTCTTCGAAAAGCATTATTAAGGGCTAAGCTATCAATAATCCAGTGAGCTGTTAGTATTCCCATGATATATATAATATATATATATATATATACATATATATGTACACATATATTTATCATGATACGCTCGCCACAAAATAGAGTAATTAGCTATTACACCGTTTATTTACTGTTTGGCCGAGCTCCTACTCTATTTGGTGTCGAGCGTATCATGACAAGTGAGGGATCTACGGTTTTAAGATAATTTTTACGAGGAACTTTTTCATGACAGAAATACACTCGGAGGTTTGCTATTATCTGCCATACTACCAAATGGTAGTCACGCACCAAATGCTGAGTTGCGGTTAGTTAGTTAGTTTATGATGCTGACAAATTGTTTCCAAGGCAAGAGTTTTCTCCTAACATATTTTAAATTTTTGAATACTCTCCAAGAGAAATGGACATGGATTAACGCATGCTTCAGCCAGACTCTCATCTGAGCCAGACCGTCATCAGGAACAGCTCAGTAACACACACTTCCATACCAAATATATATTTTTTCGAAGTATTTCGATTGCTACTACGTAAATTTCTATCAAAGCTATGTTCTTGCAAATAATTTACGTATATTGTGAGGGTGAACCGAAAGGAAGACTTTTTTAAGTTCTCTATTCGAGCGCCTCGAAGCGGAGTAATTTGAGGCAGAGCAATATTTTTTGTAATAGGTAACATTTATACAGTGGAAAAATCCGAGATACAATTTTTTTAACTGAGTGTAAGTGTTCTAGTTTGTTTTTACTTGGAAAATATTATATATAAAGTGCTTTATATAACTAAAGCACCGGGACTCATTGGCAGTTTCTACATTGTCGATTTATTTGTTTCTTATCTGTATTTAGTTTTCATCATGTTTTAATTTTCCTATATACACCAGATAAATCCGAATACAAAACTTTGCGCAAATTAAAAAACAGTTTCAAAGTTTTGTAGTTGGAGCTATTAAAAAAACTTTTTGTAATAATTGTTTTTTTTTTTTTTTTCTTTTAATTGGTGCTTCGAACCTACTTCCGGCTACGGCGTTGACTCGTTATGTTTTTCTGATCAAAAACAAAACTTATTTCCAAATATTTACATAATAATCAGTTAATAAAATAATTTATTTGGAATTTCATATATATTTATATTATTTTATGTATACATATGTAAGTATATGTACTTTATTTTTTTTATTAAATATATGCTTACATAGCCTTACAGACTAGAGGCACAAAATGGGTATAATATTTAAAAGTAGTCATAAATTGCATTTTTAATTTGATTGATTTAGTCTATGATTGATTGCGATCTATGACATGACCGGAATATTTCAAGGACTAAAGGCATACAACTTATGTAACCGTTAATAATGTCCCCCATAAGAGGGTAATAGAAACTAATAGTATAAAGCGCCAATGGAAGAGACCTCGAAGATCAGGAGTCAATATTTTTTTTTTTTGAGATTTTATTATATTCCAAAAGTTCTCTGGTCACAGGTGCATTTGAAAGATAATTAGCTGTTAACGCATGGAGATAAAATGTATTTTGAACAAAAGACCTTTACTTGATATGTGAAAATCAATCAGGAAGTTCAGAACAGTCAAAGGAATTACTTATTTCGTTGTTAATAAATATAAGAGGCTGGACTATTCTTTTACTTTCAAGACTCTTTAAACTAATTAATATGCATCGTGGATCATAAGACGTTGCACGTTGCACCCTTTTTTTCGCGATCTAAAGAGTTGTAGAGAAGCTTCCTGGTATACCGAACTTTGAAATACAGACCATTAGATCTTTAAGTAGAGGCGCAAAGATACAAGATTACTGCAAATCTTTGGAAGGACATTGCATATATGATTATTTATTGTAAAACACAAATAAAAATTTACAAACCATTTTTATTTTTTTCTCATGAATAATACCTACTATTTGAACTCAATTGTTTTTGCCTAAAATAAAATTCATTTATTAGTTTAAAATTTTATTAGTTGCTCAGCAATAAAAATTTTTATTTTGTTTGAGTTTATTTGCTCGAAACTAAAGATTTATTTTAGAGTTTAATTGTTTTTTTTCGGAAAGTCAAACATTTAAAATATTTCACAGTTAAAGATTGCCAGTGCTGGCCGATCGAATAATGAATCTGTAGAAGATAGCAGAAAAACACAGACTAGCAAGCAATGAATTGGGAAGATTTTAGATGAACATTTGCACTTAAAAAAATTTGTGTCTGCTTGGTTACGGCGAACAATCACCGCGACGATTGGAGAGTTCGCAATGTTCGTCTTAGCAGGGTTGCCTTAGAATTTGCGGGATTCACTGAAATTGATCTCCAAGGACCTTTTCTTTTAATTTAAGTGAGAGTTACAGGGCCTATATTTTCCAACGGCATTGAGCTGAAGACGGCGGTAGAAATGATTTTTGATATAAATTTAAATAACATTTTTTCAGTAGCGTATTCATCATAAGATTTGGTTCATAATTGGAAGGAATGTATATTTGTTTATTACTTAGCTGCAAGAAATTAAATGTCTTTAGAAAAAGTGCTTCGGAAATCAATTCCTCTGCCTTCGAACAGAATGTTAAAATTTTATATAAAAGATTGAAATGAAATTATAAAATCACCACTTATCGACAAGCTATCACTATTTGCTTATTCTTTTTTCAATTTTAATCGTCTTCATTATAAAAATGCAGCTTATTCTCTAAGAAAGACTATAGTAATCCAAGTCTTGTACTTTTTTTTTATAAAAATTCGACAAATTTTCATCAAAATTTGAAAAATTAATAAATAATATAATCAAAGGTTGGAAACAAAATATGGGTACGCACTTTTATAGCTGATTAAATTTTAGTGTCATAAAGTTTGAAGTGTCTTACAATCCTCGATGAATTTAAATAATTTTTCCGCATTTTCTTTACCATCAAGGATAAAAAAATATCAAAAATCAAAAAGTATGAGTATATATTATAGTTCTTCACATTATGCCATCCACTTTATAATTCTGCATTTCATATTATAATTTTAATAATTTTGCTCTTCACACTGATCAAATTTTGCCGCTTTAAAGCATTCCAACTTCTAATAGCTTTTTCTGAATTTTTCTAACATTTCCAAGCGATTCACTTCCAAGGAAGTGTAACTTTCTTACTTTGAAATATTCACTTCCATTTTTAAAGAAAAATGCATACAATTTAGAAATGTCTTTTTACCCTTCACGCAATCAAGGATTTTATTTAATTTATCAAGAAAGCAGTTAAGCCGCAGACACTGTCAAACGAACAAAACGCACGAAAAACACTTTGGCCTAACATTTTATCCACATCAAGACGTATACGGCGTTTTATTTGCACCCACAATTTCCCGCATTCGCATACTTTCGCTCATAATTTATGTCCTTTGTTTCTCTCTTCTTTGGACAATTTAGCCAAGCGTATCATTGCATTATGCGCCTAAGTAATAAGTTGCTCATCCGCCATGGCTGCCAGCCTTGAAGTTGAGGTTAATGCTGAAATGGTTTGCGATATGCCATTGGAGGGTATTTAAGCGCAAGAGTTTAGGCCAAATTTATTTGCACTTCTGCTGCAGGCAACTCAACGCTGTTTATATTTTTGGGGTTTGCTGCTTAAGAGGTGCAAAGGATTTATTATGAGTATTTTTTATGGTATAAATGACCTAGGAGAGGAAATGGTAGTGTACCACAAACCTTTGCGACGAAAATGTCGATACTGAACTCAGCACTTCTGTTTTGGCAATAGAGTACCCTTTCACAAACACACTCGGCTTCAGCAGCCCCCTTTGCCAACGAAATTCGGTTGATTTAAAATTCAAAAGGATTCATATTTGTTTTTTTGTTCGTTGTGTAAGAGTCGTCTTTCGTCTGTTGCGTAAAAAGCTTTTAAGTGAATTTCCTCAGCTTAGCATCAAATATGCACTGAACTTCTTTTGAATTCATAAATGAAAATCTTTAGCGGAATTTCATAACTTTTGGTATTTGGCCTTTTCGAACTTTTTTCAACTTTTGACTCCATTAAAATTCATAAACATTTCCGTTTATTATTTTTGCTTAGCGCTTAAATTCCTGCCTAATCATACCAAGGCGTCTTTGCATATATTAAAATGTTTTTGTTAAATAAAATTAAATTGAAATTGCATACTTTGCATAAATCTCACCTTGTTTCATATTTACTACGTGATTTCCACGCTTTCTCTGTAACTCTCCCTCCCCTCAAATGAATAAAATTTCAATTTGTCGCATTTTCATTCGCAGAAATTATTTTATTGTCTACGCAACAGCCATACATGCCGATTGTGCAATGCCGCTGATGCGTGCAATGCGTTGCTAACGGTAACTCACCAGCCATGAGGAACATCAATGGCTGCAGCTGCAGCAACAGCAACCATTACAATATGCAGGATAATTAAGCTGTGCCATAAAAGTGAGTCAATGCTATGCAACGTACCGTTCTTTCTGATGTTGCTGCTCTTTGATTGCACTTCATGGAAAATATGTTTGTATCTATATATTTATATGTATATATATGGAGCTATATGCCCTTTATATTTATACAAATACAACACCCTGTTGGCATGTTTACTTAATGACAAGTAAGGCGTTGAAGCATGGAGCTGTGGATTTTTGTTGTTTTTTTTTAATTGAATGAAATATGCAATTTGTCATCTATATACAACATACATATGTCTACGAGTTACTAGAAGGGCCGATTGTGTAACCATCAATGATTCCTTGCACTCGTCCATTTTGGGTTTCTGAACACCTGCAGTGGTCCTCAAAATAAGCAGACTTGAGATAAACCTCCAAGTGTAATTAGAAATTATCCAACTTAAGTAACAGGAAAAATAAAACTTTTAAAAAGTATAGATTAAATAATTCCAAACTACATCTAGACTTTCTTCGACAAAGAAAATATTTGACGGCCTCCATAACTTCTTATTTCCACACCAAATCTAATTCAAAGACTTCTTGGAAATTCATTGATTCCAGAAGAAAATCCAGTTGTTTTCCAACAGTTTAGATGAACGAATCAAATAATGAAAACGGTCACAACTGGATACAATTTAGTCTTTGATAAGATCTGTCTTACTATACCTTTGCAAAATTTTAGTAGACACGGAGTTTATGGGAATCTAATTGATTTTTTTGTAAATTTTCTAATATATATAATAGGAAATTGTTCGCTAAATTAGCGTGCACGACATCAAAAGTTTTAACGATCCTTGGCCATCCAAACATCCTGTATACGCATTGTGCGCCACTGTCATGTCTGTTATTTATAAATGTCTTGCAAAATTGCTTTATGTTTGCCAAGTATCCATTTGTGATGACACCAAACTTTTGTTCACTGTACATAATATATCACGTAATGATAATAGAAACAGGTCTTATTTTATTCACTCACTGGTGTACATTTAACCGTCTAAACCTAAATTGCTGTGAAATATGTAAATGTCATCATTACCGTAAAGAGTTATTTTTGCCAACATATTTCTGGCATCTCGCTATTTAGCCTATCAAGGTCTTCATCAGCCTAGAGATTAGAAGTGCTGCCAAGTACTCCAGTGAGACGCGCCCTCACATAAAACGAGAGCGTTTTGCATCTAGTCATCTATTATATGTGGCTTAGACGGCAACGAAGTAGGATGGGCTGCATTGATTTTTTTCTATACCACCAATACAATCTCAGTTTTGTTGTAAACAAACGGCTCCTTGTCTTGCAACATCTCATTTACTTGTAAAGTAGACAATTGCATTTTAATTAGAGGTACGGAAGTGAAAGATTTGGGCGTTAGTTTCGACTCTAAGCTGACATTACCAACCGCGTATACTTCATTGTATTAAAATCTTTTACACTGATTACCGCCTCAATGAGAAATAACAATACGGATTTCAAAGACTTCACGTTTCTCTGGTGAGAAGCCGCCTTAAGTATTGCTCTTTAATTTGGATGTATTATGAAATATACTCAAGTAAAATCGAAAGAAGTAAACAATTTTTACAAAGGCCGACTAACGAAAACTATTAAAACTTAACTATTGCCTTTTTTATTCTGCTTCCAATGAAAACGCAATAAAGTAATAATGAAAATAGCTTCATTGTTTTCCAAAGTATTCCCCTTTGAAGGCAGTACACGTCTGAACTAATTTTCAAAGCACTTCCGCTACTCAGAAATGGATACCTCCAAAACGAGCTGCTTAAAGGCTTCAATAGCTTCCTTAGGCATTGAAAAACGTTGACGTCACATTTTATTTTTGATTTTCGGGAACAAAAAGAAACCATTAGTTGCCAAATCAGGACGATAAGTAGATGACTCGCAAATTCGTTATTTTCACTGCTCAAAACCTCTCTTTTGTGAGGCAACACGTGAGGGCTTGCATTATTATGGTAAAGGACGATTCGTCCTCCGTGGTAAGTTTCCTTGATTCTCAAAAACTTCTGGCAAAAAATGTTTGCGTAATACTTAGAAATAACTCTTTTAAGTTACTCTAGAGTTGTATACTTTGAACATTTGGAGATCTCCTACAGTTTTTGGCTCCCCGACTGCTGTAGTGTCTTTCAGGCTGAACTGATGGCAATAGTGAAAGCCGCGACAGTGTGATGCGATATCCGGAAATTATATCTACATTCTCACTGATACCCAAGTGGCGATAAAATCCCTCACAAAACATTCGACAACCTCCAAGGTAGCCATGAAATACCGCGCATCATTTAAAGAGATGGCTGAGTAATTTCACCTAAAGGTAATGTGCGTTCCTGGCCATTGCGGCATTGAGGGTAACTTTAGAGCCGATGAACTAGCGCGACTCGGCACCAAGTTAACCGATGAGTACATAGGCAATGACAAAGGGATACCCTTACAAACATGTAAGCTCCTCATCCTTGCAGAAATTGTAAAGAAAGCAAACGAAAGATGGCGAAATGAAGCCACCAGCAAAATCGCCCGGCAATTGTGGCCGACTCTGAATGCTAAACGCACAGAATCTGTGCTAGGCCAAAATAAACATAGTCTTAGCACACTGATTTCAGTCACAAAGGAGCACTGCCTAATAGGTAGACACGCCCAAAGGATGGTTGTGCAAACACATGACTTCTGTAGAAGTTGTTTAAATGAGGCGGAGGAAGAGACAATCTCGCACCTACCGTGTCATTGTTCTGCTCTATACAGACGTAGATTTACTACTCTAGGTGAACAATTTTTTAATTAGTTGGAAGATCTCAGTTCTGCATAAATCACAGATATTCTAAAATTTCTAAAAATTTAGGGACAAGCTCACCACGGGCATCACAATGGGCTATGTGTCTGAGTGTGTCCCACAAAACAACCGCTTCAACCTAACCAACCTAGTGGTACAGTTGCGACATGACTAGATTTTCCGTAATAGCAGGCGACCATTTTATCTGAGGTGCTTCATCTCCGAAGAACTTTTATGGAATTAAGCTCGTCTTTGAACGCGCATATTGTCGATTCCTGTTTCGTTTCCGGCTGAATTTGTTTAACACTTCTGCTCACCAGTCGACGGGAGCCTCGATCCTGCAGTCCTTGCGTGATAGAACAAAATATTTCTTAGTCTATAAGGAATCAATTCTGTAGACTGAGTTAAAAAAGTAAGTAAATAAATAAATAAATAAAATAAATAATCGAGTTAACAATTTCTTTGCATTCGTAGTTTAGGTAAAGTATTAAAGGCCACTGTAGCCTGAGGTACCGTCTAAAAAAATTGGCCTTCCTTTGACGATTATGTGTCGATTCTGTGAAATGTACACTGAAAACTCAGAACACATTCTTTCTAAATGTTCTGCACTAGGCATAAAACGGCTACACCACCTTGATGGTATTACCGTACATTAATTTATATTTTTAGCTCAACAGGCTTTACACAATTAATCTTTTTAGTCGTCGTGCTTGGAAGCCTAATAATAATGGGTAAAGTATCGTTGTTTCATCAGTTTAGAACACCGTTTCATCATCATGAACACAGATCACAGCCATAACAGGCAAAGCAAAACTCTGTGAGTATTTCTGCCATGAAAAAGCTCCTCATAAAAATATCTGCTGTTCGGAGTTGGCTTGAAACTGTAGGTCCCTTCATGTGTGGAACAACATCAGGACGCACACCACAAATAGGAGGGGGAGCTCGCCCAAACACCCAAAAAGGGTGTACACTCCAATTATATATAGTTTTATTTAATCATGTAAATTGAAAAACAAAAATTTCACTTTTCATTTTAAATGGTCACCATTTGCTTTTCAACAGCCTTCAAATGATTAGGCCATTCAGCTTCGTGTGCTCAAAGATTGTTTAAGACTTTCCGAATTTTTGTGAAGTCTTCGATAGGACATGACCTCCAATTCTGACCACAAACTGTACTCGAATGGATTCTGAACTTAAAGATGGCCAATCTTCTGTGGCTATGAACCTAGGAATATTGTTTTTTAGTGACTGCTAGGTGGTTTTTGCCTTATGGGCTGCAGCGGAGTCTCATTGGAAAGATCCAACGCTCTCCATTGAAAAGAGTACTACTCAACTGCATCACCACGCCTTCTAAGACATCCTCCTGGTATACTTTTGCCCCGATCTTAACCCCTTTTTCGGCCTATGGATGGTGGCCACGCTGAACCCTTGGAACAACATTCTTGCGTCTTTAGAAGTTATAGCAAAGATTTTATCGTTTTGCTTATTAAAAACTTCTACAACATTGAAAATTTTCTCATCTGTTAAAGGAATATTTTCATGGCCGTTGACCGCCTGCCACCGAAGAAGCTGCTTGTAAGCGCGTTGTCAAAAGATGCCCAGTTGAGCGACGGAAGGCTTTAATGTCTAGTCTAGTCTTGACATGGCTTTGGTCGAAGGATTCATTTCTCTAGAAATGATTTTCTGCTTTCGAAGGGGATTTCGGTGAATTCTTTCTCGAACGGCTTTTATGGTTGCACTGGTTCGAACCACGCGAAGAGGACCACTTCTTTATCTGTCTGTCACTTCAGGCGTTTGGGAAAAACGATTGATCGTGCGGTAAACAAATATGTAGATATATTATATTGAATATTAAGTTTTTCAGCAATTCATAAATCTCACTTGCACTTCTGCCACACTTATGTGAGCCATCACTGCCATGCGATTTTCTTTAGCACCCCACTCCAGTGTTAGCAAGCGCAATTTTCATGAACATTTTTCAAAATTAATGTATAATTTTTTAAGAGATTTCTTTCTTATTTCGTGCTTTGTGGGGTCCTTGAAATATAAAGCGGACTCCAACAGTTCTTTTTTTATTTTAATTTTATTAGAATGTAAAAAATTTCGACATACGTATTTCGGATTAGAATTGAAATATATTTCGAATTGGAAAAGTAACAATACTTAATTCTGAAATTTAAGCTCTGGAAATTCACTAAAGCCTTTGCGGCTTTCAATGGCAACAATAAACAAGCGCATTTGGAAAATCGAAATTAAACATAAAAAAATGTACACGAAAAAAAGAAACAAATCGAATGCCAGATACAATTTGTCCTTTGTTAATGTAAATTGAATGCCATTATCCACGCAAATCCTGTTTGGTTGACTGGCTGTATGGTGCGGCGCCGATTGGTTGAATGGTTAGCTGGACGGGCGGTCGCTTGGTGAATAGGTTCTTTGGTTGCCTGGTTCAATGAGCGCGAACAAACAAAAGCGTATTTGTATAATGCGTGTGTTTATGTGTATGTATAAATGGTTGTAGTGATGTTTGCACTCATTGTTGATGTCCAGAGCGTTTGCTTTTTCAATTGTTATTGCTGCTGTGGTGTCAACGTTGCAGACAAACAGATAGTGGCGCAAAAAGACAAAAAATACATACAAATCGCGGTAGGCAGACAATTCATTGTGCTGTAAGAATCAAATAGACAAATATGTATGTAGGTATGTATAGTATGCATAATACATATATATTTAATTGGAGCTTACATCCTCTTCGGATATTTGGCTGAACTCCTCCTTGTATTTGTGGCGTGGTTCTGAATGTTGTTCCACAAGTGGACGGACTACAGTTTTAAGACGACTAAGAATGGCAGGTATTTCTTATGAAGAGCTTTTTCATGGCAAAAATACTCTCGGGGGTTTGCCGTTGCTTGCGGAGGGGCCACCGCTATTAAAGAAAAAACTGAACCTACGCACTCCCGAATTGTACACACGAACTAAACATTCGGCTACAGCGATATGTATATGGTGTGTATATACTCGTGTATATATATAGAGAGAGAGAATAACAAAGCGCGAAGATAGTTCAAAAAGTTCGCTTAATGGAGTAGGTAGAAATGGAAAGGGATGTATTTTTTACCCGTAATTACCTGGTAGCTCAATACAACTACAGACAGTTCTAGTCAAATTGGTTGATTAATATTCGATGCTGCTGGATAGTGGAGCCCATCGAGGGGAAAATTCAGTTTTTTGACATAATCAATTAATTCCCTCACTAAGCAATAGAAAAAAAGCATAGTTGGCATAGGCTTAGACATAAGCATAGACAGCAAGTCGTTCCCACGACAGGAACGACCCGGATTTATGTCCGGGGAAGAATTGTAACTCCAGCATTAACCAAATATTTATGGGGAATGTTTATGCTGCTGCAGCAAGAACAATAGATGACAGGAACTATCTATTGACAGGAATCTTCTTACCCAGGAAAACTGATGAATAATTCTAGGTTACTCTACTCATGTCGCCAGATTGAGGCAAGGTTTTCAAAGTGTTTTTGAAATATCAAGAAACTTGTATAGGAGGATGCACTTTTGAAAACAGATTAAATCGAAGAAATTATTGGGACCTACTCAGCTCAGAGCAAGATATGGGATGATTCTATTTAGCATGAACTATGATAAATTTATGAACCCAAACGTTACTGTTACTGTTTTTTCCAATGCATTTCTGTTTGTATACGGCAGTTGTCTAGTTCACAAGGGTCTAATGTAACTGAGGTATGACGCCATTTGTAAAAATTATAAGTTTTTCGATAGGGTGATTAATTTTGCGCCACCTTGTATAAATAACTTGAGAAAGCAAGTCGCTAATAACTGACTTTGTTACAACGAAAAAACCAAAAGGAGCCGTTATTAATTTTAATAAAACCCGACAGATGGGCTGGAAATAGATCTGTTATCGCTGTAGACCAAAATGGTCTCTGCGTGGCTTTGCCCAGCTTTATAAACTATCCTAACCTAAGGAACGTATCTACCGTATATAAAAGGAGCTGGGTGTATGTACGTTATTACTTTATTCTAGACTGACTTTATTTGAGCCAACTAAAATATATAGAAATTCCCGGACTAGAATTGGGATCGAGTTCCGGATCGGGATAGTGTTCAGGGTTGTGGTCGGGATCGAGATCAAGATCGTGATTAAAAAATTTGTCTAAAATTAAATAAGCATACGCTTTCAGATTCTTATTCCATCTCCTTTTATAATTATACATGTTGGCTGATTAAGTCTTTTAAGTCACTTGCCCCACATAATCTTATCTGCTCATTTACATATAATATATTTACACAAATACAGATCCCACCGGGAGTACGCGTTCAGAGCAATGCCCAAGAAGTTCAGTTTGCCACAATTTGCTAGAAAGATGGTGGTTACTATTTATCATAGGTTCTGAAAGTATCTTATTGGTTGGTCATAATGCGGATTAAAAACTATATTTAATTCTCATAATCTAAGCGGATTGCTGGAATTTTCGATGACAACATTGTGACAGCTAATATCCATTGAGAATGAAAAATAATGCAACTTTTAGAAAGAAGAACAAGAGAGTCTGAAAACAATCATTGTACCATTAGAATTCGGGAGAAATGTGATGAACACAACGGCAGTAAGTATTTTATAGCATTTTAGTTTTATTTTTACTTTCAAAAATGCGTTTTTCCAATTTCAGAATGAAAGCAGAAAGAAACGAAATGGCAGCTAATACCCATATTTATTGCCTGCGATCCATTTTTTCCTGACAAAACTATCCAATTAGCTGTTCACTAATCCACATAACAACCGTCTGTCAGAGTAAGATTTTAATCAGAATTAACTGCCCTGGTAACACTTCTATGACAAGTTTTCTTCAAAAAATTCTAGACTGAACGGATCGCGCTTCCAAGGGTTAAGAAAAACGTAATTCACGCATTTACTATCATAGAATCAAGTAGTCTCGAGCGATTTCTCACTCTCAGATTATTACTTACTATCAAAATAGAAAATATAGCTTCGGGAAAAAACACAACAAAAAATTTGGATGGCAGTGGAGTAAAGTTGGCTACTTTTGCCCATTTTCAAGGCCCAGAAAAAAATTTGTTTTGATTTTTCCTATATAAAATATATTTTAACAGGACTAAAATGTGCCTTAGGGAATATATTAAAAAGGGAAAATAATCTGATATCTAAATTCATACATCTTTTTCTCCTCATTCAGTTCAAGGCACTGAGTTGAAAAAAGCTATTGGTGCTGTTGTTATTTTTTTGACATAGTATTGAATTTAAATATTTTTCATAATGCATACATACCAATTTTTTATTATTCTTGATAAGTGAGAAATAAAAATATTAGTATTTGCATGCATTCATAAAAAATTAAATTAAAAAATACAACCGTAAAAAAATCGCGCACATGTTTTGCGGTAAATTCATTGACGGAAATGTAAATACAAATGAGCGCTATTGTTCGAGGAGAATTTTTGCGCAACACCAGCCAGCGAGTGTTCTATCCAGCCGCTTACGCCACCAGCCACTAATGGATGTCACTTAATAAAGCGATTATGCCACAACGCCTACCGAACCGTCAGTCAGTCAGACAACCAACCAACCAGCTAACCAACCAAACCGGCATCAGCAGCAAAGCGTTTAATGAGCCATTAAGTGCCACAAGCGTAACACATTTCAATCGAATGTTGGTTGTCATTATTTTTTTGTTTTAGCGTCCACTAATTGATAAACACATTTTCAAGACTGCTCCGAAATTGTCCAAAGCAAAGGCTGTCAAAGTTCTTTCCAAGCATCGTCTACTTATCACTCCATCCATTTGTATTTTCATGCCTTTGCGACTTGGTGTTCTTGTGCTCGTTTTTGCTGCCACATAAAGTTCTGATGTGACCTTTGTGCCATTGTATGCCGCATTACCAATGATCAATTAGCCGGCAGATTTGTGGGGAATTTTGCAATGCTCTCACTGCCAAATGTTCCTCGCTTACTCACTCACTTTCTCTCTCTTTCACTCTCCCGCTGTGAGGGTATGTATGCGAGTGTGAAAAACCGATATTCGTACAACGAAAATGCATTCGCCTAATATCCTTTTTGCGGTTGCGGCGACTAATTCAGCCAATTCAGTTTTGGTTGCTTGCTAATTGTACATTTTGTTGTCACATATGGCTCAGGCAAGCTTTTAAGTGCTGCAGGTGGGTTGTGGACCATTTGTTGCCAAAATGCTGCTCTGTTGGCCTTCCAAGTAATTTGAAAGCATTTTGATCTACGCATTAAGACCATTTACAGCCATTTTAGATTTTAGATTTGGCATCTTTGACCCTGCCACATTTAGCTGTATAATAAAAAGCTTGAAATGACCGTTAGGGAGAATGAGACCAAATTGCACTTGTATTAGGGATGACAATTTTTTCCATTTTTACGATTTTTACAATTCCGAAAATTTCGGGATCTCGTTATCACAATCCCGAGGTTCTGGGATTGGGCCAGTAATTTAGATATCCATTATTTTGAAACAACTAAACTCCCTTACGAAATAATGAATAAATAAATGGATTTTAAAGAGAAAAATTATTTCTTTAGTCACAAGACTTTACAGTAATGGTTAAATTGATGCGAATTTAATGAAGCAATTTGCGGTATAACGAAAAGAGGTTAACGCAAAACCAAAAAAAAAATGAAAAGGTAACCAAATGCTTTTTGCGGAATATTTTAGCTGAAAATAGTAGGTTTTAATATAAATGTATATGTATGAGGCATATATTGCTTTTATAAGTATAAAAAACAAAAGATAAGAACTTTCAAATGTTTCCATATTTGCTAAAAAGTTAAAGTCAATGTTGCTATTTTTTTATATGAAAAAGGAATTCTCTGGCTCCATTTCATATGCTTCAAAGGGAATTGCAAATCCCGAAAACCTCGGAACTGTAGGCAGCTAAAAGATACCGAAATCTTGGAATTCCAAGATTGACATCAGTAATGCATTCGAGTACATATGAATTAACACAAACAATAGCAACAAGACTTTGCTAGTACCCAGACAGCTGGACAAAAAGGATAAGGAGAAATTGGAATTATGAATGGCAACTCGTTGATTGCTTCTTAAACTTTTGTGAAAAGTTCATTTACGCCAATAGTGTCATACCTCAAAAACCAAAATACCGCGAAAAGCGGATTCAAAATTTTGTATTTACAATACCTCCCTAAGTAATGGTGAGGCATACTTTCTCCGAATGAGATACTGTTTATATATATTGGCATGATTTTTTTACACATCACAAAAGAAGAGCTTGTGGTCACTTGTGCATACTTATCTATTGTTTTTTTCTTTGGCTTATGACTATTGCAGTAAATTAGCGATTTGTATCCTAGTTTTGTGAAAACAGAATAATTGTGAAATATTTAACGCTCCGTATTTATATTTATTTCCTTCATATTTTTATTTTATTTTACTTATATTTGTAATATATATATATACAGGGTGAACGATATGAAGTGTTGCCAACTTCTCACTGCTTGTATCTGTAAAACAGCTCATGACATCAACGTCAAAATTATTCTAATGACAGTTCAATATATTGTTTATAAGCCATCAAAAGCATTTGCGTCTCAGTTTTGTTGATTTTTTTTTTTTTGTGATGGAATTGAAACGTAATAGTGTAATTGCGTTATATTTGGCTAAAAAAACACAACCAGCCATTGTTCGTGAGCTCAGTCACCTCAAAGTGAATAAAATGTTTGTGTATCGCACTATAAAACGTTACAATGATACTGGTAGCATTGCAAAACGCATTGGAGGTGGACCAAAAAAACCGCAACAACACCAGAAATGGTTCGGAAAGTGAAGGCTCGACTTGAACCAAATCCACGTCCAAGTGGAAGAAAAATGGCCAAAGAACTGAAAATATCGCAAGACAGCATTCGACGCATATTGAAAAATGAGCTAAAGGTCAAGGCTCAAGTTCCAAAAAGCACATGATCTTTCACTCCAGCAAAAAAAAGTTCGGTGCGAAAGAGTGAAGGAGTTGTTGCGCTTGCACGAAACGTGATGAAAAAAATTTCACAATTTAGCAGTTCATAAACACTCAAAACGATCCTTCATATCGTTCACTCTGTAGCTCTTCTCCTATTTGTAGCGAGCTCTTCTTCGTATTTGTGGCGTGAGTCTTGACATTGTTCCACAAATGGATGGACTACAGTTTTAAGCCGTTTCCAAACGGCAAATATTTTTATGATGAGCTCTTTCATGGCAGAAATATACTCGGAGGTTTGCCATTGCCTGCCGAGGTTCGACCGCTGTTAGAAAAAACTTATTCTTCATTTTGATGTTTCACGGAGATTCTAACCTAAGTTCTCCGAATACCGAATCGTAGTCACGCACCCGTTCGGTTATGGCCCCTTTCAATTTTGGCATAATAAAGTATATGTTTGAAGTCGCTAAAAATCGCGTTGATTTTTGAAAATTTGTTTGGAGTGCGTTGTCTAATTAAAAAGTTGAGCAATTTGATGACAATTTTTTGAAATTTGTAAAACTTTTGTGAATTTTGTACGAAGTTGGAACTTTGATTTTTAAGTTTTTTGGTCTGGCTCTTGACTCACTTTTCCTCAAGTGGACCTCATATACCTAAATGAGGCTAACCGCCCTTTTTGCAGAGAGAAACAACCATAAAGGGTGCCCTGTGTAGACAGTGTTTATGTGATTTCGTACCTATACGTATAGGCGTGATAGCGAAACAATTTTAACCTAAAGTGCCTACGTTTGGTGGCTATTTTAGGAAGTTTATGTAATGCCAGAAGGCCGAAAAGCGTGAATAACAGGAGCAATAAAGCCTTGCCTCCTCTGCGTTGGAAAGATCAGGTGGAGAAGAACTTGTATCCAATTGGCGCCGGTTAGCACGAGAAAGAAACGACTGGCGCGCTTTGTTAAGCTCGGCCAAAATCGCGTAAGCGGTTAGCGCGCCAATTAAGAAGAAGAATAAAGCCTTGCTTGCATTGAACATTTGACTTCTTCTAATCTGCACCTGAAATCAGTGGCATCTACTTACCTAGACAGTAAAGCTAAGGACATTTGTTGATCAAAAATAATATAGGCGCGTACACTGCAGAGAGCTTCATGGACTATGCGGTATAGATAAGGATGCCATCTTTCAATAAATCGATTCCATGCCAAGTCATCCAAGTACTTAGGATTTTTCTAAAAATCTTTTTATTTGGGTTTTGAGTTTAATTAGAAGTAAACAGAACATTTTGGTAAAATTTTTTTAATTAACTTATTTTTAAGATTTATTCACAATTAAAGCTTTTAAACTTGTATTCTCCTAGTTCTCTGCCAGCAACACTTGAAGACAGGGCCTGGTGAATTTGTGGTGGAGGAGTATTCGGCGAGGAGCTCCCCATTAAACCAAACTTCAGGTTAATGAATCCCTGTAGCGTGTTCCAAGCAGAGGTAGTCGCAATGAAGGAAGCAGCTGGCTGGCTACTCACTTGCGTAATAACTGTCGAGAAAGTAAGTATCTACTCCGATAGCCAAGCGGCTCAAGGCTCAATGACGGTGCATTCGAAACTGGTCAGGTAATGCCTGACTTCACTTTCTATCGCACCTGAATTCTTTGACATAAGGCTAATCTGGGCACCTGGACATAGCGATATGGCGGGAAACTATGATGCGGATGAGCTGGCGAAACAGTGGACTAATAAGGTAATTTCTCCGCGCAAGAAGAGGATTGGGATCCCTTTGACTACCTAAGGTTTACTCCAGTAAAGACGAGCTTCGCGTCAACTTAGTGAACGCTGATCAAGTGCAAACACTTGCAAGGTCGCGAAATTCTTCTGGCCACATGTTATTTGGAGGCGTTTGGCGATTTTCTTAGGTTCTAGCACCTTTTCCGTAGCTGTTCGGTGCTCGCGGTGGTACGAATTAGGGATCTTGGTTTTCAATTCTTTGCTACACCTGCTGGTATAGCAGGTCTTGATATTAAACATCTGATGAACTGCATCAGCTGCAAAAATCGGCTAATACAACCGCAACTCAGTTATCGTTCGTAATCCAACTAACCTAACCTTAAGTTTGTATTATGAAATTCTCCTTGTTAAAACTATTTCTTACGAAATAAAATTTCTGTATTTCCTATGTTCTGTGCTGTAACAGAAGTGCGCACCTCTCAATATTTACACCAATTCGAAGGTGGCCCAAAGGATTTTTGGCTATCTGTAAATTATTTTGCCAGAAAGATATTATATATTTTCCTTTGCCTCATCATACGATGTTCACCAGACTCTTCTTCTGAACCACTTACATCCATAACATAATTTTGGTGTTCAAATTGCATTTCTATACAGTGGTCTTTAGTGCAAACATTTCAACTAGGATGAAACCGTCGAAATGATCCGCCACATCGAGTCCTTTCTGAAATCGAGCACAGATTGCCATTTGAATGCCATCTTTGGCATCAAAACCAACTCAGGCTCGATTTTTCGGAAGAGATTCTGGGATAAAATTTCTGAAAGTCCTGCTTTACGGACGCAGCTTTGAGTTGTTGCTTCTACTTTATCACCAGATGTTTTGAAATTTCACAACTGCAAGTATATTAGCAGATTTCGTCAGCCCTGAGGAGCAGCTTGAAGTATAAATTTCAGGAAACAAGTGTTATAAAACCAAGCTTATATAAAAAGTTTTAAAATTTCGTATGAAATTATGATCAAGGGATTGGCTTACTGCCCTTGTGTTTGGATACCAAGAAAGGTTTTTTATATCTAAAAATAAGAGAATTTTCGTTTCTGGCAGTCAATTGTCTCACTCACTTGGAATCTTTTGTTCTTTTATGAGCTATCTTTGGTTCAAAATAGTTTGAAAAGTAAAACCCACGCTCGGTTTTTAGAGTGCTCGGCTATTTGATATGATATTTGTATGTAAAACTTTATAAAAAATTTGTGTACACAAAATTTGTCTGGCTATTGAAGTTATCCGATTATAAAGACTGTCCGTTGCGGGGAACTCTGATGTATTCATTGATTGATCCTTTGTTTCCTAAAATGTTCCCACACATTTGATAAATAATTCAGGCCGTAGGTAATTTGGCAGCTGGTTTGCAAATATTCCAATTTTTTAAATTTTTTCAGAGACCCAAATATTGCATTGCTAAGCATTTTTCTTCCTTGAAATGCCACTATGCAAATTAAAATTAAAAAAGAAATATATTTATTGCTATGATATTTGCTTGAAAGTAACTCAAAGCCAGTAAGCAACCTTCACTTGCAACCACAGCTGGTGGGCATTATCAATGTTATACCATTGAATAGGCTAAATCTCCTCAACAGACAGAGCGACTGAGCGACGCACTGAAACGCTCAGCCACAGCTACTTACATAAATTAATGCAACAACAGCATTAAGTAACGAATCTGCGCTGGCGGCGGTCAATGGCTGTGTTGCGGTTCGTCTGCAAATGAAGCTACTAAACTCTTCAGTGGCCACACACGCACAAAAAAAAAAAAATAATAATAATATAGAAATGCCACAACTGAGCAATGAGTAAAGAGTTCAAAACGCAGTAGCCCAGAAAAGTAGTGAACAAAAAGTGCAAACCAACAACTCGTCTAAATTCCCGGAAAATGCAGCATATCCGGTCACAAGCACTATGCTAACTGCCTGGCTGTCTGACTGCTCACACTGCAAAAAGACGACAATTCTCTGCGGTCAAAAAAACATCCATAGAACTCTTTCATTCGTCCACTCGCTTGCTCACTTCTTGCTTTGCCGATTTTAGTCAAAACCAAAGGCCAATGCGGCCTGACTCTCGCCCGTTGAACTCAGATACAACTGAATGCTCTGTTCATACCGCTCAGCTTTTGACTTGTGTCTGCTTTGCAATGTGCTGCACAGTTATTATTTTGTAATCATGCCACATCGCACACATGATTCGCCTTACATACGTACACACACATTAAACATATATGTACATATGTATATATGTATGTGTGCGTCTCTGCATATTTTTGAATGCATTATATCCATTTACTGGTATGCCAGTGTGCGGGCAGTGCGATAGCGCACACACACGCCCACACACTCTCATGCATTCAGTTGAAAGCTAACGTGCGAAGGAACATCCTGCACCAATGTGGCAAACGCTGGTAAATTGTTATGCATACGAGTATAAAAAGTGTAACAATGTTTTTTTACAAAATTTTTCGTTTATCTCAAATAATTTGCTCTTTTGATTATTGCCATTTTTATGCCATTTTATTTTAAATCGTGGGTAATTTTGAAAATGTTAATTCACATGGGCAATGTGCTGATACAAAGACTGACTCACATACATATTTGCACAAATACATATATTCATAAGTGTACGGGCGGATTGCTATACATAAATAGATATACAAATCTACACATTTACTTGCAACAAAGTCAATGACTGCACCTTTCGGCTGCCACTGGCGTTTAGATAGTTGCGACGGAAGTGAGTTAGTTTCCGCTTTGCCATGTTAATCAGCTAGAGCTCTTGCGTGTGTATGCAGCAGATTCTACAACTGCACTAAGTGGAAATGAAATAAAAAAAGACTAAGACTTTGCAACTGATATGCTGTGTTTGGTGGATCCTTTTGAGGAAGCGTAAATTATGAATGATATGACCGTGCGGGCCGAGTTAATATGAAATTCATGCGGGAGTTAGTACAAATATTTTATTCATAGATAACTGATGTGAATTTCAGTTGCAAATTCAAACAAAAGCGAAAAATGAAGAAAGTAAAATATAAAATTAAATTATTTACATTTATGAGCAGTAGCGGAATGTACTTGAATATTCACCTTGAATTATGCTGGTAGTAGAGGACACTTTACGCTACTTGATTCAAATTCCCCCGTTGCTGACGAAGACCGTCTGCAAATATTGCAAATAGTCTCTCCCTCATCCAATTAATTCGTTAGAATGAAAACTTTCGTTGGAGAGCTTTAGATTGACCCGTGATTCCCACCGTTGAGCAACCACTCCTCCTAAGGTTCATTAAGTCTCTGAAGTTCAGCTTGGTGTTTTCGTAAAATGATGAAGGCCCACTATGTTAAGCTACGTGAGTTCAAAACCATGCTTCCTGTATGTGGATGTGCCTTACTCAATCGAGGGATAGCACGTAGTCTTGCAGAGCAAATTAATATCTCACCTCACATTTGCCCTTTCTGTAGCAGGTCTACAAAAGCTCTTGATAAGCTAAAAATGTTGCCTGAAAGTCAGTAGTTTTGTTGCCTAAAGCGAATAAGAGATATAGGTATATCTTCCATTTCTTTAGCGCTGGGGACCATTATTGACTCATCTGTATACATGATAAAAGCATCGGATGGGAACTTATTCCAATTATCAGAGTGCTTCTCTGTATGAGGTATGTTGACGAATCTTAAGCACCTCCAAAGCAATAACTCGGCAGGTTGAGTATGAACACCTTCACGCCTGAAATGCAGTGGAATGCAAAGTATTTCTTCCTTTTTCACCTTTGATCAATGCCTGCCGAGTGTTAATCTTCACTGTGAGGAATTGCCTGATTTCCTATCGGGCGCGTCCCAGGCGGTGGATAGGGAAACCTTGGCATCGCACGAGTAGCCTTCCCAGAAGGGTTAAGTTCCAACACTCGTGTGATGACTCAAAGATGGCATAGAATCAGGATGAATCAAACTGGCTAGGGAAGAGTCCCGAATTAATGGACAAGGAAAGAATGATTACTGAAGATGGAATCCACACAAGTGGCAGGGGCACGGAGTCCGGAGGTCCCAACCATTCGCGATGTCTCTCAAGTATATAAGTCAGATTGCATCCTGGAGGAGACGGGGGTTGCTATCGCAGCCTCCTCTTCTTCAGAAACAGAGAGTCGTTTCCCAGTTTCGGAGGGCTTACCGGGAAATTGAGGAACGGTGCGAGGAGGGAAAGGAGAAAGCGCTTGGCAAGGCTCATGCGGGAGAAATCCTCATGTGGCTCTGCCGACCCTTCTTGCGTCTGTGTCTTCCAGAAGACCTCGGTTGGCGGAAGTGACCTCCACGGATACCACCGAGTCCTCGGTGGGCACGGACGCTCACAAACTGTCCCGCTCTCGAGGTAAGCTGAGGAAAACTGTTGCTAAAAGTACCAAACAACGCATTGTGGCCATCTGTTGCACTGGAGCTTTTCCGATTACTTCACGCTCGGCATGATATGCTATGGTTAGTCTATCCCACTTGATGTTTTCATCCGCGCAGAGACCTTAAAAGCCTATAACCAGTCGAACAGACAGATTCTTATTTTTAGTTGTTATTAGAGATATTATTTTGTTCACTAGTCTTCACAACGCATACCGCGGACTGGCGCACTTGCAGACTACTTCCACCAGCAACCACACAAATGCCATCAACAAGAGTGTCAAAGTTATGTTATCTGTTCGACCTCCATTCATCTGATTTACATAATTCATCAACACACTCCCTCCCTCTCACCTAAAGTCAGTGCGTTAACGTGATAACAGGTACTCGTTAAAAGAATACATTTCTGTCTGAAAAACTCTACCAGAATTAAGCAGTTGGAAAGATCGCAGCGAAGCTTTGATTCCAGGCGGACATACCAAATTTGACAAAAAAAAGCTACAAGGGATATGTATATTTGTACCGTGTGACAGTAAACACACCTACTAAAACCTCCTAGAATTCTAGTATTGTTTATGGCAATTTGAATCGCCAGTATTTTTTGTGAATGTCATCAGACCTGCATTGTTTGTTCGATGTTCAAAAGTGAGGTATCGAATCAAACGGCTTGACAAAGGGTGTGCAATAAAGCTCTCTTTTGGAAGTTAGAACTCGATTTAGTGGTACATGGCGATTGGAAATTTGATGAAATGAAAAACCAAAAAATATTTTTTTTATGCCTGTCTCTTGTTTTTTACTTAATAAATATTTATATATCCGTTCTGCCAGTGCTTTGAGAATTACCATTGAACTTCCATGAGGGATATGAATTTTTCCGTATTTTATTTTTTTGTTTTACTCCATTTGGTACAAAATGTTTACAGAAATGATACACATTTTTTTCTTTTAATTAATACACAAAATAAATTTTCTCAAGAGTCCTCATACCCTCCGTCACACTGTTTGTCTGATACGTGAATTAAAAGCACATAGTAATAAATATATTTAAAGTTTTTGTTTTCAAATGAAGAGAAGTGCTTAATCTCCGACACCTAATTTTGATTATCTCTATTACCAACATTTGCTAAATAAATTCCCAACTACACAACTACTCGTAAAACAAGCAAAATGTTTCCCTTTCCTCCTACGATTATACTCAAATAAAATGCATACCAACTAAAAAATCAACTAAGTTTGCGGCAGCAATTTAAATTGAGCTCACAGACAATCTAACAAGAGTGTCAAGAGAGCGAGAAACTGTACACCTACAACTACAAGTAAATTAGCCCACTGGCTACCGACGTCTGCACAAACGCTAGACCATTTGCTTGCCTTACTCCAATGAGTTGTGGCTACTTGAACAACTTTTGTTGTTTTCTTTGTTGTTATTTTAATACAAAAAGTTGGTGTGTGATTTGCGAAAATTTCCAAAAAGCAAATATGACGTTGAATTGGCAGATTATGCAAAGTTTTGGCAGACAGTCAGTTACTAAAAACAAAACAAAACAAAAAAATTAAAATAAAAATAAAACTGAAAGTAACAGCAAAAAGTACGTATGCAAGTCAGAAATTGATAGAGTCTGCTAGACAAATTCAACAGCTCTCTGCAGAGTTCAAAGTGTAGGCGAGTAATTGAGTAAAGTGGGAATGGGAGTGGGAGTGCGAGGGATTCAGTATGGTTGGTTATGACGGTGAATTTGCATTTTCCAAACGAAACTGGCAATAAAAGCGTAATTACACAGCAACAGAATAAATAACGGTAAAAAATGATCATATGGCAGAAGAGTGTACAAGTCTGTTTCGTAGCCAGTCAGCGGCCACTCTTCGTTATAAGCGCGGCTGTGTTGAAGAGATAGGAAAAATTTAAATAGTTCACGAATTTCAGTTATGCTATTCGAAGAATTTTAATTTCCATTTTTATTGGAACTCAGCAGGCGAACTGCTTTGAAATGCAGAACTATTTTTTGTTGGTTTTTGTTTTTTCTTCGTTTTTTACTCCAGCATAGAGTACCAAACTGAATATGGTCGGCACGTAAACTTCAATCATTTTTTTATTCCCTTACAACAACAAATTTAATGGGCATCGACCAAAGCGACCAATTTCAAAAAAAAAACATTAAACATTTATTTTTGGGTACCAAAAAGCAAATTACAAACACCACGACTTTTCGTTCTTTGAACGCAATTGAAATTACAATAATGTCCTCTTAGTGCTGATGCGCGTAGCCGCACACCTTTTATGCCATCCATTCATCCACCCAGTAAAGGATATGCGAGTGTTATGTCTAGCCGAACTTATGGCCGTAGTCAAACAGCGGCACGGAATTATGTATGCAGTCAGCGTTTGTGATTGAATCGAACGCAATGACGCCGTTTGACGCCATTGCCATCGCCTCCGCTTATTTGAGATTTTTATATTCATAAAGACGTAAAGGGTCAGCCATCGTCCGCAGCGTTTGCTGTTTGGCGTTGGTGGTGTGAGTAATTGAAAAAGTGCGGCATGGATGTGAATTGGGAGAGTACAATTTTGCACTCAAAATCAAAAAGTTGTGTTGCTGTGTGTCATTAAAGGTATTCAGTAATTACTTTAGTTTAGTTTGGTAAGTATTTTCGAAATATATCTGAATAAAATATCTGAATAATTAGAGAAGAATACTGCAGAAAAGCGAAATGTGTTTTTCTCGAAGTCAAATTTGTGGGAATGGTAACACAAAAAGTTTCCAACCCTTTGACCTAAAAATCGATTGACGAGTATAAATACGTAAAGGTGCGAGAAAGCGATTTTAATCGTAAGCCAATATTTTGGAGTGTCTGGAAAATTTTGTACCTCGATTCTTGACAAGAACCACAAGAAAAATAAAATCACTTACCAATTATTTCTACATCCGTATTTTTTCAAGCACTGTGATATCGGTCAAATGATCATCGTGGCTCGACTGGAAAGTCAGTGCTGGTACACTGACCTCTTTTGAATGTTATTTTCTTATAAAAGGATACGATTTCATAAAGAACACAAGTTATGTTGGCCCCAATGATGACAATCGTCCGCAGTTTGTATTTTTATTATCAGATAGTTAGACTCACAAAAATTAGTCGAGCAGCTTTAAGTCACATGATCTCAGAGGTGAGTGAATGCCGACGCAATGTGAGATGAAGAAATCCTCGAATTTTTTATCTAATATGAGCGATATTTCCCAAGTAGTACTTCAATTGGCGCCTACCTGTTGAATTCAATATGTTTAAAAGATCAAACCCTTCGATCAAACCCAACACCACAACAAACTTTTTTTCGTTGACCGATATCGTTCGTCCTTGACAATCGACGCAGCCCCATCAGACACCTTTTTGAAGTAGTAAGAGCCACTCGATATTCATAGCAAACAGTGACTTTTTTGACGCGTAAAAGTACTTGACAATCTCCCATGGACTTTTATTTTCCTCGCTCCAAATAATTTTGTCTGTTAACAAAGTCACTTAATCATTTAACGAAGCTCATTACTGAACATTATTTTCTTCGCGAACGTTAAGGTCAGTGAACTGAGCATTGCTTTTGATAATAAATTTCAAAAATTTCAAAGCATTTTGCAATCCTGTAGCATTCCATAACAAATAATCTGAATAAGTTTTCATGTGGCTATCATAAAAGCACGTAATAGGAGGTACAACTGCCTCCGGTAGTTCTTATTTCTATTTCCTTTGTTTGTTTATTTTCATCTCTTTATGACTGTTGGTGATTAGCAATCATTTACCTAATTAGAATTTTTCTTTTGATAATGTACATCGATCTGCACAACTACTAAATAACAAAATTGGTAATGTACGTTTCATTGCAGACAAATCCCATTGTGCATATACGTGGGAGTCCTTCCTAGTTGATTTCCATACTTTGAACTACTACATCGATTGGTTTTCTATACATATACATATGCGCACATTCATTTCCTTGCATTCCGGAAGTCAACGCTGGTATCTGCTCGCTTCCTTTGCCACCAAGTATCAGATTGTGATTAATTAACCACACAATAACAAACAGCACGATAACCATTCAGTGGCGGTGATTAAGTCATGAAGCAAAACACAAACAAGTGCATATACAAATATCACAGACTTACTAACACACACTCCTTTCCTATAGCACATTATTTTTCTCCACATACCACACGCCACAAGCCACACATTGCCATTGCTCCGCCTGTGATGAGAGTAACTCACTGTCAAGTTGATTATCCTCTTGCGGACAGTAGCTGCTGTGTCTTTCAGACTGGACATTCTACATGTCGCTTGAATATAAAAAGGTACAAAAAAAAAACAACAACATATTAATACCAACAAATAAAAGTCTGAAAGCATCACTTCGCATGCAAGCCGCGTTTGTGTCTGGAAATTGAAGAACTCAAGTGATATAAGAAGATGAGTGAGTAAGAAGAGAAGTGGCTGGATTGGCAAGAACCCATCAAAGTATAATGAAAAAGGTGATGTGCGAAAACAAGTGGAAGCGATGTTTTACATGCAAGTCCACACAGTCATGCAAAAAAGAATGCGTATCAGACCGCGTCACGCGTTATACAAAAAGAAAAAGTATTTGCATTGTATCGGGTATTTTCTTAACAGCTTGAGAAAATAAAATGATAATAATTGGAATGAATTTTGTTTATAATTCCTTGGCCTTTGTTTTTTGAATATGATATCCGGTATATGTCCGCCGCGACTACGAGTTACATGGTCCATTCGATCGGTCCAATTTTCAACTACTTTTCTCAATAACAATTGGCAATAAATCGATTGTTAAATCCACTGTATGACAAGTTGCGCCGTCTTATTGGAACCAAGTACCGTTGATATTAGCTGATTAATTTTTGGAAAAAAAAAATTCAGTGAGCATGGCTGCATGGTGTACGCCATTCCCTGTAACGGCAACTCCTTCCTCATTTCGAAAGAAATAAGGGCGGTTGATACCGCCGTTGCTCTATGAACTACGCAAACATATTTATTTTTTGCAAAGTAACTTTCCACAATTTGGAAGCGTTGTTCTGGCGTTAAACGATTCATGATGACTTACTAAACCTTACTGAGCAAAAAAGTCAAAACTGTTTACCATTCTCAGCTATCAAACCATTGTTAAAAACACCCTATATATACATGAGTGTAACATTCATACAAACTAATACGTCCCTCATTGATTTGAAGCATACTCGGAACATTTATGAAAGTTGATGCTTTGGAGACCAACTCTATCCTGCGTTATTTTTCTGAATAAAACATCTGAAAATGTATTACTTTGTTCAGGCAAATATTCCGCCTTGGCCCCCATTCAGTTCGATATTTACAAATTTACGGCGGCTGTCTTTTACTGAGCAAATTATAAGCAACTATTGATACTGACTACCATCCCTATTGAACAAATGATTTTTTAATGCAATTTACGTGTGCGATGCGCGTCGACTGATCATCGTATAACAAAACTTTTAAGTTGCCAAAAAATTAAGTTTATTTTTGGTATTTTATTTTTCCTAACGATCTTATGCATTTGCACCATATAATGAAAGCTGGATTTTTGGTCGTACCTTAGGAAAAGCAGAAGGCGACCCCGAGAATGGCCTTTGAATGGCCGTCCTATGCTTCAATAGTAGCGATAGTTAAGATTACAAATATTACTTATTAATTATCAAGCAAATAAAAACAAATGAAAAGAAAACGTGGTACATGTAAGGCCCTCACCTCATTTAGATACAATACAAATATTGTCAAAATCGGATAAAAAAACATGCCATATTTTATATGTTCGTCCCTCTATAACTCATTGCATAAGAGATTGCGTGATCCCAAACATTAAGTTCGTTGAGGATCGACTTTAACCTTCCGTACTTGTTTGGTTTAGCTTTGTGCGCTTTCAGCGTTGTGGTCTTTGAAGTTTTGGGAGTAGGAAATGTCGCAACGGGCCAAGTCCGTGCATTACTTTTGGTACAGAAAGTACACAGTTTTGTTTTTAAAATTTTTTCCAGGCAAAAAATCGCCAAGCGCATTCAGACATATTTGACCGTTTTATAAGCTAAAAATGAACTTAAAATTAAACCTGTTGGTAATGTTGAGTTTGTTGAAAAAAAAGAAAAAAATCGATAATGGAATGAAGTCAACTTTCTTAGGCAAACCTCATATGATAATATTATAACACAGTGCAGTAAGATTCTAAATATTATATGAAACCAAAAAAGGAAACGTTTACCATAGTAAAGCTTGATACAAAATCGATTTTTTCTAAAATTAATGTAGAATGTTGATTTTATAATTAAAAATTAATTTTTTATTACGAAAATATTTTTATATTGCTGATTTAAAGAAAAAAAAAAGATTATATTTTAAGAGACACATGCTGATAAAGAGAATACTCGCATCAGAAATAGACACAAATCCACAACCTGGTAATTTTTTGGTGTTCCGTATATGGGAAATAACACTGAGAGTGACGATAATAATAGTGTCTACGTAAAAAGGCCAAAAATGTAGATTTCTGGCTTAGATTCCGTTTCAATAATTTTTTCGCTATTCTTTTTATACTCGCATACCAACGTTGTTTTTTTTTTAATAAATAAAAGCCTATTTTTTAGTAAAAAACACTATTTTTTCTATTAAAAAATATACTGATTTTTTATTATTCTATTAAAAATATACTGATTTTTTAATAAAAAGTTATTTTCCCAATAAAACAGCTATTTCTTTTAACGAAATACCTGAAATAATTCAATTCGATAACAATTCAATTTTTCAAGAAAAATAATGGAATGTTCCTTATAGCACCGTCTAGCAATCGTTTTAATGAAACAGAAAAAATATATTTTTTTCAATGAAAACCCATAAATCTGGAAGGACTTGTACGACAGCGCCACCTAGCGTAAGTTTTTGACACAACTAAACATCAAAAATTAATTGATCTGTGCAAAAATCTACAACAAACTAAGAATTCCACAAGAAAAGCACTAAAGAATGGACACGAAAAGCACTGTTTATTCATCACTTGTGTAAAACTATCTGTAAATAAAAAATAAGTATTCACATTCAGAGTGTTTGTTGGCATTATTACTTTCCAATTGAATTCAATTTTCATTATTAATTTCAAAAAATATAATAAATTTTTTTGTTTTTTTTCGACATTTCGAAATTATAGTTTCTTAAGAATATACTGTGAAATTCTCATGCGGAAATTCTCAATACTATAGCTTCTACAGCCCATTAACTAGGTAGAGCGGTCCGCGCGCTCCTGTACCTAAAACTTGAAACTCATTTATACTGAAACGACTTTTTTCGGCCTGGTGTTACCAAAAGACAAATACTATTCAAACGAATCGTCTGAAATTTTAATTTTTTGTTCCTAACATCAATGGCTATCGCTCGTTCTAGAAACATATTGGGAGGTTGAATTAGTTTTAAAGGTTTTTTTCGAAAATTTGGGGCTTTATTGAGAAAAAACGGTACAAAATATTTTATTCGAAGTATTGGCCAGCGCTAGCTACAACTTTCGCCCATCTTCCGGGCAATTTCCGGATGCCGTTTCTCCAAAATTCTGGCCGCTGCTTGGCTATCCATGACTCAACCCATATTTTGGTAGCCTCGTACGAGGAGAACCGCTGGTCCGTCAAATCGAGACTCATATGCCGGAACAAATGATAATCGGAGGGAGCTATGTCTGGACTATACGGCGGGTGGGGTAACACTTCCCAGCCAAGCGTTCCAAGGTATTTTTTGACAGGTTGAGCAACATGCGGCCGAGCGTTGTCATGTTGCAAAATAACCTTGGCGTGCCTTTTTACCGTTTCCGGCCGTTTTTCTTTCAATGCCCGGCTTAAACGCATCAATTGCAGTCGGTAACGATCCCCCGTGATTGTTTCGCCCGGTTGGAGCAGCTCAAAATATACGACGCCGACCTGATCCCACCAAATGCAGAGCATGATTTTCTTCCCGTGAATATTCTGCTTGGCCGTCGACGTTGATGCGTGGCCGGGCAAACCCCATGATTTTTTGCGTTTTGGGTTATCGTAGTGGATCCATTTTTCGTCGCCAGTCACCACCCGATGCAAAAAACCCTTCCGATTTTGTCGCTCGATCAGCAATTCGCACGTAAAAAATCGCCGTTCGACGTCGCGCAGCTTCAACTCGTACGGGACCCAATGTCCTTGCTTTTGGATCATTCCCATCGCTTTTAGACGCTTGCAAACGGTTGATTTATCAACGCCCATTGATTCAGCAAGCTCTTCTTGCGTTTGGCACGAGCCCTCGTTTACCAATTCCCCCAATTCCGCGTCCTCGAACTTTTTGGGCTGGCCAAGACGCTCCTTGTCTTCGGTGTGAAAATCACCTCTTTTGAATCGTCGAAACCAGTACTCACATGTTGAAATCGACGGAGTATGGTCTGGGTAGGCCTCCTGCAGCAATTCACGGGCTTGGGCTGTATTTTTTTTCAAATTGAAGCAGAAAAGCAAAGCTTCCCGCAAATTGCGTTTCGACGGCACGAAAGTTGACATACTCGGAGCACGAAAACACTGCGTTGTTTATACTTCAGCGAAATGACAGATACTGATAAACAAAGCCTAGGGATGAGGCTTTGTCATGAATATATATTCAGTATTGCCAACGCGATAAAGTGATAAATAGCGCCATCTGTGTGTCACCTTTAAAACTAATTCAACCTCCTAATATTATTATTTCAATTATTTCGTATTTTTTCGCATTAAAAAAAAAAAACCGACTTTTAGAGTGGCAAATTCAAAACCATTTTGTCAATTTTTTGTCTGTTTTATTCAAGTAGTAGGACATAGTCATACTTTTTTTTGGTTTTTTGTGTTTCAGAAGAGCCAAAATAGATAACACCGTCCAGTCCAATTTTTCGGGAGGGTAAACTAGAGCGCCATTTTTTGAATTATTAAAATTAAAAAAAAATTTTTTTTTTCATTTGCGTATGTAAGAGGTGTTAAATATAAAGCCTAAAACATTTAAAAGTCGGTTTTAATTTTTTTCATTTGCTTTGTGCCTCACGGTTTTGAGACCGATACAATTGACCAGGCAATAAAAAACGTAAGCGGAAGATAATAAGCAGCAAATCCTACAATGAGAAGGCCTCCAAATGTAGAGAAAGATAGTCAAATACGGCTTTGAAGAAACACACCAACTGATTTTACATAATATATGTATGTAGTATATTTCTATAACTTCAGAAAAAAATTTTCGTATTCGCGTTCGTTTATTTTGTAAATGATCTTGTGGGTAATGCCCATTCAATATCACTTTTTCTTCCAATTTTTTTGATATTTATTCAAATTACTTATTGTCTTCCGACAGGTGTAATATTTATGGAAACAATAAAAAAAAAGAGAGGAGCCAAATCTAAAATAGCATACATTTAGTTATAACAAACAGAATTAAATGAATGAAAAAGAATTTTCCTTATCCATTCCTTATTCCATCGAATTTTACTAAATGTTTCCTGTATTTCAAAAGCCATCATTTCAACCACGTATGAAAAACCTGATCTTTAAGCCAAACATTCTTTGTGTGCATACTTTCATTTACTTGAGGTTTTGTCAAATACAGAGACCTCCATTTTCTATCACTTGGTATTCAGATAATGATCTCTTGTTTAAAATATGTGTTTAGCTTACATGTGAGAAAGAAACTTAGAGCTTGCAAGGCCTATAGAAAGCTTTCCAACTGCAGTTATGTCATTCAATTCCAACGAAAAATCTGCTCTGTGAGCTGATTTTGACACCTTGCACTCTTACAACGTCGCCTGCTGTCACCCAACATCCCAGCAACCCAAAGAATACAGATTCATTTGACCCAAAGTATATTAACAAGTGCCGGAAACCATGTCCATGCAAATCTGCAAATCTGAAAAGCTGAAAATCAGAAAATGTGAAAATCTTTAACAAATATTTGTGTAGTGCTCGCTTTCGTTAGGCAGAGTCGGTTTTTTGTTCTCAGCTAATTCAAACACATAAATATCTATGAATATTTAGGAGAGCACAAAGCACAAGTACTTACAGTACACACACATGCACTTGTATATATATTTATGTATACTAATTGTGCGCCCTCACATGCAGCGAGGAAACCTGTTTTGAACATTTCGAAAGGTCACGCACTCACTTGCTAGCGTACTTGTCATATATAGACGGTCATTGGTGAAGGTAAAATGAAATACGCTTGTTAGTATGTACGAGTATATATTATATATATGCTGACTTATGTGTGTTCATGAGTACATTTATGTATGGGTGTGCGAATGAAAGTGCGCGCACTTGAGTGTTGAGCTCGCAATTAAATATTCCAGTCATATGCAAAAATACTTAGCATGCAATTAGGGGCGGTCAAGTAAACATTAGCAAATTATATGCTAACATGACGTCTGCTGTCTTCAGTCTTCCACACTTGATTCAGCTGTTCAGCTGTATATCTGCGTAGTGTTAACAACACTCCCATGTACCTCATGCTGTCGCCGCTGCTGCTGCTGCTTATGGCAGTTGGCTGGTGGGTTGGTTGGTTGACAGTTAAAACGGTGTAGTGGCTGCGTTGTATGTCTGCACGTTCTGGCAAAGAGCGCAAGGCTCTGCTGTACATGTGCAAGTATGTGTGTGTGTGTGCATACAACTACTAATGGCAGTGTTGACTGCTGCTTGTTGTGCTCTTAACAAGTTCAACAGTTGCAACAACCATTGTGACAACAACAAGGCATTTGCCTGCAATGTGTGCACCACAAAATCCTTTCATGTTACTACTTTTATCTCTTTTGAATTCGCTATATTTATTTCTTTATTTTTTCACCCTTACCACAGCGTTTGGCTCATCTAAACGTTATTGCCTGCATATTGCATGTGCTTGACCAAAATAACAACAACAACAACAACGCTGTTGCATTTGGAGTGTGTGTTGTGAGTAATGAAAAAATGCTGTTTTTCATAGCATACTATCAGGCGTATGACCATACTTCAGCATTGCACTTTACTATGCTTCACTTTACATAGTTCCAGCTCAAGCCATATGTTTTTTGGGTTTTGTTTTTGGTGTAACATTATTAGTGCATTTACTAGCACTGGCTTTGAAAGAGCCAAGGCCAGTGTGATGAGTGTGTGTGTGTGAGAGATTGTAGTAGTCATTAAGCATGAAATACGAAAACAACAACAAGCAATCTCATTATTAACAACATCAAATTGAATTTTGTGCATTGGGGATCGTACACAGAACTGCAGAAAAAATTACAAAAAAGCGAAATGCCTGTGCTCTAGGATCCCATTCACAACGTTGCTGAATGGGAATCTGTGGTTCCAGCTTTACAATGTGAAATTAAAATTTAAAGCATACTTTTGGGAGTACACATACACTTGTAGCATACTTGTATGCTCTTGGGCTGCAAGTCGTATATTTTTATTTAATTAAGATGGACAGGAATTGTGGTTCCGACTGGAATTTTGTGCTGCAAACGTGCTCTTCTTCACTTTAATCTTTAGATCAACTTTCCTTTGCACCAGTCCCCCCGTATGATGTTATGCGGCCTATGCGGCCACACTTGAGTGGCGTAGCAAATTGAGTAAATTTTTGGTAGATTTCAGTTTTAAATTATTTTTATTTTTCATACACCATTTTTTGTTATTTCATTTTATGCCAACTCGCATTTATTTCTTTCTACCAACAGGCGTCGGCCGAAAAGGTTTACGCCTCGACTTGGAATCCACAATGAGCACAGACTGCCGCTTCAGGTATTGACGTGTGGGCACCTCACTCTCCTCATCAGGCGCAGCAGCTGCATGGCAAGCAAAAAAAAAAAAAAACAGCACGAAAAAGATGCATTAAAGGGCATATAAAATTAATTGGAAAATCGAGCGATGAGTAAGTAAAAAAAAATCCAAGTATTTTTGTTTCCCCCTGATCTACCTGCAGCCGGTGCCTGCTCAGGTGAAGAGGACGAAGTGCCAGCCGCACGTTGAGCGCGTCCTGCCAGCAGATTGTAATAACACAGCGGCATTGGTTGTGGCTTCTCACTCTCGGCCACGGTGGGCACCTGGGTGGGTGGCTCTATCGATGGATAGAGTTCATCGCTCTGTTCGTTTGAGGAAGACAAAATTGAAAAAATATATATACGAAAGATAAACATTTGCGTCATTCTTTAATGGGATCGTCAGCTCACCTCAAGCTCCAATTTCGGCACTTCCGTTAGAGCAAGTTCTGCGGGCTTGCACAGCTCCTGACAACGCTGCAGCTTAAATTTCAAAATCTGCATAGTAAAAAAGAGCAAATTAAAGGAAAATTTTAATAAATAAAATCGGTAATTGTTGAACCGTCAAACGCACTTCTATAAAGTCATCATCCTGTGCCTCGTTGGCCAAAAACTTTGGCAAATTCTCCACGTGTATATACAAGCCTTTCGCCTTCAGATTTATATGACTCTCATCCACTTCTTGTAGCTTATAAATCATTTCGCTCAAATGCTCTCTGATAAATTTCAAAACAATTTGAGTATGCTCGGAGTCCTCAGTGCTCTTTTGTTGTTCTATCTCTAGGTCTGCAATTTTGGTCTTAATTTGCTCAATCACCTCTTGATTACTACGAACAAAAGAAGAGTTATGAATCATTTAACTAATGGATTTGCTCACATTAGGAATGCACATTAATGCATTTCCTCTTCGCTTCTCTACTTACACCTCACTCTCCTTGACATCCGAGAACTTCATTGCCTCCAGTGAGAGTGATAGCTGCTCTCTTTGTTCTTCCAATTGAGTCTTCTCTTTCTCTGCCGCATTTCGTAAGTATGATAGCCGCACGGAAGATTCTTTTTGTGAACAAAAGCGGTCATAGACCTCGGCGGGTGTGGTCGCACCACTCACTTCCATTAGGTGCTTGAAGAGATTCTCCATTTCGTTAGTTAAGTTTTGCAGCTCTGTTGTCTCATCCACTTCAGTTTCGGTTTTCGCTGTGAGTTGATCACCGGAGCTCGAGCCGAGACTGTCCTGATGCACAAGTGTTTTGTTTTCAACAAATAATTTCCGTCCAATGCGCTCCAGCTCCATTTTACGTGCTTCCACTTGCCTACGAAAATCAACAGCTTGACGCTCGCGTGTCTTCTGTGAGAGATGCGCCTGTTGTTCCTGGCGTTGGAGTATAGCTTTAGCGGCATCGCGCATCTCTATGGCCTCATTGTGCACTTGCTGCAGAAAGATGAAAGGAGAATCAAGGGAAATCTAATACACATTACATTGCTCACCTACCTGCAACCTATCGATCTCTGCTTGTTGCTCACTGAGTGCTGCTTCCAACTCGCGTAGACTACGCTCGAAGCGTTCAGCGTCATTCATCAGCGAACCCTCAATAGAGCGATACTTCTTGCGTATATGTTCCGCTTCCATCCACTGCACATTGGTGCGATGTATCTCATTCTCCAGCTGGCAGACTAACTGTGCAAGTTTTTTGTATAAAAAAAGCAACTTAATTGCAAAAGTTTTGAATGTCCCCTAACCTTTCTGTTTGCATCCTCCTCCAAAGTCTCCGGCGGCTTCTCGCCCATATTTTGTGCTTGTGCCGCTTTGGCTGTATTCAGCTCGCGGTATTGCTGCACCAGCTTGGCTAAACGCTCTTTCCGGCATTTGAAGCGATGTCGCAGCAGATCCAATTGCTTGCGTTGTTCGGTTATTTTTAAATCGGTCAGAAAAATTGCATCATCTACACTTCGCGCACCAATAGGGTAACTCATTTTCCCCACAGCTATGGCGGTGGTGGTGGCACTGCTTGCTTTGCGCACTTCTGCTGTGGGTGGCTCTTCTTTAATGATGACAGCACGCTGTAGAGGATTCCGCAACTGACCACATTTGTTGGTTAGCTCTTTGATTTCCTTCTTCAGTGTCGTGATGGTATCACGATTTATGCGATTCTGCTTCTGCCATTCGGCTGCGTTGGCTGTCTTCTGGCCCTCTGTACATATAAAAAAAAGTGAAACGGTTTTGGGTTCCCTTTTCTCACTCTGATTCACTCACCTGCTAATAGTATACGTTTCTTTAGCTCCGCAATTTTTGCATTTACATCGCCAATCCTGTCCAATTCTGCAGCCTCGCGGTTGGGCATTTTCATTACACTTCCTCTCCATTTAATGTGTCGAAAATTTCAGCAATCAATAATGAAAATTGTTTATTTTCTTTGTCCTGGCAACGCAAGGGCTTTGCGTAGCAACACCGCGTTTTAATTCGACTCCAAGTAGTGAGTTGTTTATGGGTCGTAGTTAATAAAAAATAGAAACTGACAGCAAGGACATTTTTTCAAAATGTCGATATTTCTTTCTTCGAAAATATCCTCTGTTCAAGAGGTAACAACAATTTTTCATTCAAACAAACACCGCTCGGATTACAGGGTGGTCTAGCGTTCGAAGTTTGAATTCTTGAATTTTTCTGAAGTGGCTGCTGAGCGACTCCATTGCAAGTGATTTAGTATTTTGGATATTGTCGTCAATTCTTCTAAAAATTTGTTTATTTCTAGTCCTGAGTATAATAAAAAATGAATTAAAAAAATTGAATTATTAAAAAATTTTGGTATAGGGATTTTTAAAAGCTCTAGCGAGGCGACAGATAGTTGCCCTTTTGCAATTCTATGCCAATCCTAGTGAAGCTTAGGACAAATTATTTAGAATGATCCCAGAAAATCTGGCTAGTTATTAACCGTTCCACAGAGCGCTTCGTAGTTCTACAAAGTGTTTGCTATTCAGCTGATTTAGAATATCCTTAAATTTCCTTCTTAAAACTCATTACATCCTTTCTACCCCATCCATCGACTCTAAATGGCCCTATAGCGCTAAGGCTTATTGCATTTTCAAATTATCAGCACGAAACGATTTTCCATTTAACGACCGTAAATTACATGGCCAAGTTCCTCCCCTCTATATTCACACCACCCTCTTTAATTAGCCGAACATGGCGCGTTGGTTGACGTTCGTATTTAACCACAGTAGCAGACGCCTACGCTTACATAGCCACACACACATACGTACCAAAATAGAAAATACATAAATAATTGAAGTGTTTTTAAATGTAAATTTGACACGTATTTAAAATTTTGCAGCGACAAAGGATGAAATGCGAAAAGTGTAGCATTTAATACTGAAGCGCACAGTTGTAGGTGTAGATAGCCTCTTAACAGGTCATTAAGTTGACTTACGGCTGTTCCCCGCCAAAGAAAGCTAAAGAGGTGAAGTTTCTAGCTTGGAAATACACTGCGTGGTAATTATAGCCCGAGCGCCGTTGGTGACCTTATACTTGTGTGCACAAACACATGCACTCCACAGCTCACCTACCAGCAATTCAAGCTGCTGCTGATGACCAACTCAACTTCTTCACTATTTCAGTGGCAAAATGGCTGACAATCGCTTAACACTTATTTCCGCTTACCTTCGCACTTCACTTCCTCGCATTGCCACTTGTCACCTCGCCCCAGTTCAATGCAATTGAGTATTTGCTAGAGTCTTAAGTTCCGCCTGACTGAGGAGTGGTTTACATTCAGTTTTGTATGTTTTGGAGCGAAATGTACGAACGCACAGAAAATTAAATCAGCATTTTACGTACACCGGTCTCGCCATTCTTCCTTTTTACATTTCTTATTTTATTTATTAAGCTGCGCTGAATTTTATTTGCAATTACAAATGGCTATTAAAAGGCGTTCAACATTCAACTAACAGCCGCCGTTCCGTTTTGCTGTCAGTTGAAATTGCGAGCGGCCTTGGGTGCTGGTAGTTGACTGGACAAACAAAGCAGCCGAGTGGGGAGTGGGGGATGTGTACGTGTTAGTGGACGCGCATTAAGCGCGATGAGTTAAGCGGATTGATTGGGGTGGTGCCGCTGAAAGTGTGGCCGTAAGCGCCAAGGTAAACACTTCAAACGGAAGTGCGCTTTAAGTGGCACATTTTAATTAAAACAGATTGACGACTTGAAGCGGTCGACGTTGTTGGCAGTGATGTCTATAAAAGCTTGAAAACTTGTATAAAGCTTTACATAAACCTACCCACAAACATGTAAGCCTTTAAAACGCATTTAAGGGATCGAAATTATATTGCAATGTAAAAATGTTGTGAAAATCGCTGCACACCAAAAAAAGATAAAAATCTAAGGGTTTAGAGCTCTGTAGAAAATTCAAAATATTTATTTTTTTGTTAATTAAGAGATGATGAAATGACATACTAACATGAAAAATACTTTCGGACAATTTTTTTAAATTCCAAAACAACAAAATACGCGGTTTTTACAATGCAGCTTTTCGTTATATTATAGATGTCTTTTTATAAAGAAAAACTTCAGACAATTTTGTTTTACAATTCTGGACTTAAAAATAATTCTGTATTCGCGGCTACCGTAGCCTAATGGATCGGGAGTGCGTAGGTTCCTCCATAAATGAAACATCAAAATGATAGTAAAAAGTTTATTTATTCATTATTTATTGATTTTCATATCGTGGAACCATGGAAACTAACACAACGTTAACTTCGGAGGCTTTCGGCTGGGTAATTTGATCTATGATCGAAGAGAAGCCGTGAGAAGGAACTGAGACGAAGGTCTCAAAATAACCAACTTTTGGGTACAAATATAAAATTTAATTTAGATTAGTATATACTTTAAACAAAAAACAAGACGGGCTTGTAACAAAGATTCACTTCAGCAACTGCTGGTTCAGTCTGGCTCAGTTATAACCGCGTGGAAAGATCGCGATCTGCTCAACCTTCTTTATTAACTCAATCGCAAGGGGTATATAAGCAGATGCAAGCTTTTGCAATTCTCTACTTCATTGAATTCTTAGAACGATTTGTGAAAAAACCGTTCATTAATGTAATAAAGCGAAGTCTTTCGTCATCTACATCGATTTTTACTGATGTAATACACAATTATGATAACCATATTGAACATAGACCATTCGCACGCTGAAACTTCGCTCCATTAATTATTAAATATGTATGGTTTTGTAGTCTGTCGCCGATTCCAGCACTCCTTCAATCCGCTTATATTTACTGGTACTTGAACTCCAATTCGCCTCCCTCCATGGTGAAAAAAACATCCTTGCATTTTCTCTCTATCTCTCTCGCTCGAGCTCGTAGCGTCACTCTAATTAACGTACTCAGCCGTTCGCCGTTATCACCGAGGCTGGCTAGACTAGCTGAAGAGCTAGCTAGACTAGCTAAAGAGTAAAGTGTTTTCAAAGATTTCGAGGTGTCAAAAGAAACAAAAAGACAAGCAACGGAGCCCGTAAAGGCAAAAAAGTTACTCAAAAACAAAAAGGGATTGTTGACTCTACGCCACCTTGTATGTATAAATTAACAAAATTAAAGGAAAAAACTTTCTGTGACCCAATTTTGAAAAGGCTTATAATTGGGAAGAGACTTAAAAGCTTAGACAAAATATTTTTAGAAAAAATTCAATCGAAAAAATTATAATTTTTGACTTAAAAGGCTTATAATTGGTAAGAGACTTAAAAGCTTAAAAGCTTAGACAAAATATTTAAAAAAAAAAATTCAATCGAAAAAATTATAATTTTTGAAGCAATATTTTATTAATATAATCGAATGTACCATCCCCACTTTTAACTTATTTTCTTTAGTTTCGCTTATGATTGGACTTGCATTACTATTTTTTGTTTTTTTTATTTATGTGGCTTCCATTGTTCGTATTTTAGGTACATCATATCCACTAAAGCATTTTATAATTTAAGATGATAAAACTAAATCTCTTCAATACTTTTTTCAGTTGCTAAATAATTTGGTATTAAAAGACACCATCCCCTTTTAAGTTAATCAACATAGTTTTCGTCCGACTAAGTTTACTTCAGGGTACGTTAATCTTAGAAAAATGTGAAGTTACAGCAGTAGATATAAATAGATTTGGCAACACTTGCTTCTAATTCACTTAAGTTTACCGTGTATCGTGTTTTTTTACATTTTACCATCAGTGCAATTATTTCAATCCAGTAGCAGAATAATCAACGAAACTGCAAATTACAAAGGCACAGAAAGAAAATAGTTTTAAACTCAATTCTTTTAATTTGCTCAGGTTGTGACATTATTCGTGAATGTGTTTTGACATAATCTATAAAAACGTTCCCCGCCCTATGAATGCAGCTATTCAAATTTACTTTCCATCTTCTAGGAAACTTTGTTTTGTCATGAGGTTTTGGGCAAGCGCTGCAGCACTATTCTCTGTAGTAATGACGCCCACGTGGCCATAAGGTAGTAGCCCGGTGTGACGGGTTCAAAAACCGAATTTTTTTTTTACATTTTTCGGAAGAAAATCATCTTAAAAATATACTATAAAAATTTCAGACAGAAATTTTAATTATTTTTAAAGTTATAGCTAAAATAAGAGAGCGCGCCGTAGTGTGTATGAAAGCGTGTGACACGCTAGCAGCAGCTGCTCTGACCGTCCCCTCTTTTATTATCCGGTATACAATACGTATACCCACAACTGTAAAGAGGCTAGAACTTTACATAGGGCTCTAAAAGCTGCTGAAAATGACAACTTTGAGGAAACGGAAGGACTGCTCTATGCACCAGGCATAGCTGATTAATGTAATATAAGTATAATTTTTTTATAAAAAATCTGTTGTCGAAACTTTAAACGCGTTTTTCTCAAAACCATGCTTTCGAAATTTCGCGGAGTCACTGACTCAAAACTATTCAACCGATTAGGCTAAAGATTTAACCCGTTATTCTAGACACACATATCTAGATCATGGACTTTTAAAACAATTAATTTTTTAATAATGAACTATTTAATTTAAACAATTTATGAAGAAAAAAATTAGATTTTGAGAACTTTTTTCACAAGTCCGCCATTTTGTTTTTGTTTTTTTATTTTTATGTATATTTTAGGTTCGGAACCTTAAATAAAGTCCACAGAATAATAGGTAGGTAGGTAGGTAGGTAAGATGGCAAGAGTACCCCAGGTACGCTACAAGTAGCACCTACGTGCCGTTTTGATACCATAAAGTGGACCACTACCTGTGAAAGGATTAAGGGAGGAGATAAAACCGTCTACAGCCATCCAGTACTGTTGATGTAGCGGGGGAGAGAAAAGGGACCTAGGCTGGAGAATTTCATCAAGTCATCCCCAAAGGGGACGCTGCGGAATCTCAAGCGCCTAGCCGTCAAAGCTGGACATCTGCAGAAAAAGTGTTCCACAGTCTCTTTCTCTGTAGGATCCCCACAGCTTCTGCAATGGGGGTTGTACGGAATTCCAAGCTTCTCCGCATGAGTGCCGATCACCCATAATCAGTGATCACCGCAATGAGTTTGGAAATTGAATGGCGCGGGACTCCCATCACCTTAAGCGTTCTGTTTATACCATATTGAGGCCATAGTGCTTTTGAAATGACACACGATGAGACAGACCTCCATCTGTCTTGCGCTTTTCTTAGAAAGAAGTTGTATAGTTTCTCTTTAACGACGGCCAAGGGGATACCGATGTCTGAGAAGAGGGCAGCTGGATCCGGTTCTGCCGCCCCCTTCCTGGCAAGCTCATCGGCAATTTCATTTCCCTCTATATTCCTGTGCCCCAGAATAATAGTCTCTTTGAATTTTTATTTCAGATGATTTTGGAAGGCTGTGTGTTTCCCCGAAACAACTCATCTTTTTTTTAAGGACTCCACTTTGACGTCAAAAATTTTAAACAAATTAATATAAAATTAACTTTAAACAACTTTTTTTATTTACGTCAAAACACCAATAAAAACATGTAAAAACTTCAAAACGATCGCATTTTATTTTCTTTTTAAAAAAGATTCATGAAAAAACGTCGAAATTTCGGTCGTTACACCGGACAACTACCATAAGTGTCTTGCTTTCGCCATTTTCCACATTTACTGCATGGATTATAGCATTAGATAATAAAGATTTCTTATAAATTAACACCCCAACAACTTCCACAATGCGTGTTTTTCAAGGAGTATTTCAAGCAACATTTTATTTCCGCCATTGTTAAAATTTCCTGAGTACTCTCAACTCTATTAGAGGGGGTTAAAATTAAGTATATTACAGCTTCAATTATTCCAAAATATAGTAAATTACAAAATTACAAGAACACAAAATGGATTTGAGTATTAAATAAATTTTAATCATTCAAAATATCCATAACGGATAAAAATTTGGTTTATGTTTAGTATTTATAAAATGGGTCCTTTTCGCTTGTTTTTTTTTTTTTTGTTTTCTAATAAAAGAAAAATCATTGATAACTGTTTATACGCCTTTTATTGCTAGCTGGAGTAAATAAAATTGAAAACCGCCACCCAAAATGATCACCACCGATTGCTATACTCGTCACCTTTACCATCCTCCTTAACCACGATGTACAGAATGCAGAGGTGTGGTCAACATCAGACCGTCAGCCGACTGTTAGCGATTTAGAATGCACCAACTGATTGGCTGAAGTAAACTAAGATTGTGTTGGTGATATACGAATAAGCTGCCATCAGTCAACAGTCTGAATAACGACTGATTACACAAACATGTGACTATATGTGAAACGAGCAAGCACAATTCTGCTAGTAATCTATCATCCTTGATTTGAACTACTGTCTGTATTGCTCTTTATACGTTCTCACTCGATCTCTCTCTCACTTGCCTCGCCCGCCGCTCCAATCAGCGAGTGGTTAGTAATACGATGCAGCAAGATTTTGTTTTGTTTTTTGGAAGAGATCGGCCTCAACTCGTCTCTAAATTGCATAGGCAACGTCCTAACCCTTGAAAAAATTCTTCTCATACAATATGAGAAAAAGACCGGGCGTTTTCCTGTAAGAAAAAGACGGCGATCTGGTGACTGATATACAGAGCATAATTTAATTATGAAGGGAACACTTCTCGAACCTGTTAAATAATGATAGTGGTGCATATCACAGTGAATGTGAAGATCCCGATACCCCAATCGTTGACGAAGGCATTGCCGTTCCGCTACCCGACCATGACGAGGTGAGAATAGCGATAACGCGGCTAAAGAACAACAAAGCCGCGGGCGCCGACGGACTGCCGGCTGAGCTATTCAAACATGGCGGCGAGGAGCTGGTAAGGTGCATGCATCAGCTTCTATGCAAAATATGGTCGGATGAAAGCATGCCTGCCGATTGGAATTTAAGTGTGCTCTGCCCAATCCATAAGAAGGGCGATCCTGCAATCTGTGCCAATTACCGCGGGATTAGCCTTCTAAATATCGCCTATAAGATTCCAGCGAGCGTATTGTGTGAAAGGCTGAAGCCCACCGTCAACCAACTGATTGGACCTTATCAGTGTGGCTTTAGACCTGGAAAGTCTACCATCGACCAAATATTTACAATACGCCAAATCTTGGAAAAGACCCACGAAAGGAGAATCGACACACACCATCTTTTCGTCGATTTCAAAGCTGCATTCGACAGTATGCCGCGATGTCTGAATTTGGTATCCCCACAAAACTAATACGGCTTTGCAAGATGACGTTGCTCAACACCAGCAGCGCCGTCAGAATTGGGAAGGACCTTTCCGAGCCGTTTGATACCAAACGAGGTTTCAGACAGGGTGACTCGCTGTCGTGTGACTTCTTTAACCTGATGGTGGAGAGCATCGTAAGAGCCGCAGAACTTAATCGCTCAGGCACAATATTTTATAAGAGCGTACAATTGTTGGCGTATGCCGATGATATCATCGGCCTTAACAACCGCGCTGTTAGTTCTGCCTTCTCCAAACTGTATAAAGAGGCAAAGCGAATGGGACTGGTGGTGAACGAGACAAAACGCAGTACCTCTTGTCATCAAACAAACAGTGGGCGCACTCGCGTATCGGCACCCACGTCACTGTTGACAGTTATAATTTCCAGGTTGTAAAAGACTTCGTATATTTAGGAACCAGCATTAAAACCGATAACAATGTCAGCCTTGAAATCCAACGTAGAATCTCTCTTGCCAAAAAGTGCTACTTTGGACTAAGTAGGCAACTGAGCAGTAAAGTCCTCTCTCGACGAACAAAACTAACACTCTACAAGACTCTCATCATGCCCGTCCTAACGCATGGCGCAACAGCGTGGACCATGACAATATCCGATGAAGCTACGCTTGGAGTATTTGAGAGAAAGATTCTGCGCAAAATTTCTGGACCTTTGCACGTTGGCAACGGGGAATATTGCAGACGATGGAACGATGAGCTGTATGAGCTTTACGACGACATAGACATAGCGCAGCGAATAAAGATCCAGCGGCTTCGTTGGCTGGGTCATGTCGTCCGAATGGATACAAACGCTCCGACTTTGAAAGTATTCAATGCGGTACCAGCTGGTAGTAGCAGAGAAAGAGAAAGGCCTCCTCTGCGTTGGAAATATCAGGTGGAGAAGGACTTGGCTTCACTTGGTGTGTCCAATTGGTGCCGGTTAGCACGAGAAAGAAACGACTGGCGCGCTTTGTTAAACTCTGCCAAAATCGTGTAAGCGGTTAAAGCGCCAATTAAGAGGAAGAAGAAGAAGAAGAAGGCCATCATAATTCAGTTATCTATTTCTTCTGACTTGTGAAGTTGAAAACTCATTATCCCCGACGCATCATCGAACCCACTTCTTCTTTACTTTTGACACTTTGTTGCTCAAAAGACAGTATTATAATATAATTCATTAGCTTAAAATATCAACTTTGCACAAACTTTAATATTTGTCTTCTTTTTTTTTATTTTTTTTATCTTATCCCTGTATAAATTTCTGCGAAATATGTATGTCGCAGCGTTCACGTAAAATCAAACTGTTTTTGTCAGTGACTTATTTCTGGCAGCCCACCATTTTATCTATCAGCCGTTCATCCTTCCTCGAATTGGCAGTGCATCCAAGTACTTAAAAGCATTACTGGGCATGCTCTCACATAAAACAGAAATGTTTCGCTTCTAATCATATATGATTCAACAGTAACATGGGCGTTGGCTGCGTTAATTTTTCCATATGCCACCAACACAATCTCTTGTTTTGCTGACATCTGTTGTAGACAAACCGCCGTCATATCACTTATTCCGTCAACAAATCAGCTGATTCCTTTAAATTCGCTGCAGGCCGATTAACGGTTTTGTGTAGGTCACACCTTTGTATTCTTTACTCATACAGCGTGAAATAGCTGAACATCCAATAATACTAAAGAGCAATCAAGTTCGCAACTTTCATTCCAGTTCAACTATCGTTTTCAATTAGATTCGGGTTGCACTTATTTCCAAAATAATGAAGTTGAAGCTCATTTGAGTTCATTTGCCAAGTCAATTATTTCTTGTTAATAAAAATCTTAAACTTTTAAAGCGGTTCATTTCTTTCCTCGTGGGTATGAGAATGACTGGCACGCAAGCAAGTAAGTTTTGAAAATTCAAAATAAGCAAGTATTTGGACTACCTATTTTCATACAAATATGCGCATATTAAGATTGCCAATAATCAAATACCACATTTTAACATCCTGAAAATGTCCCACAATTTAATTAAACCTTTTCACATTAGTGGCTTTTCATTTGAAATTGAGATTATTATCTAAAAAAAACTTTGTAGCACCAGATGTTACCTAAATGCTATTGCTATGATTCTATCAACAAATACACAAACCGACGAAAATGTCTAACACTCATTTAGCAAAGGCAATCCAAAAACAAAATAGAAATACAAACGCGAGGCAATAATAACTAAAACCCTAAGAACAACTGGCGCTGGCAGTTGTCGGCAATTATTTCACCTGAATGTTATTTAAAGTATTAGACGATTTTTTAATTAAATTCTACGAGCAATAAAAGTTTCACGATAAAGGCAAATAGTAACCAAGGTTAATTGTTTGTTTCATAATATATTTAGCGAAAATTGTGTAACATTTATTTAGGCGCAAGCTGATTTGGAGTTTAATAGGGATATGGTACATATTTGAAATTCGTACTGTGTTATCATTATATTATTTTGTTTGTTGTGTTAATATTTTTTTGCAAAATTTTGTTGAAAAAAAAATATATATATCTATATAAATCACTGGTTTATAAGGTCAAAAAAATCAATTTTTTTTTTTCATTTTAAGCGATTCCTAAAATATTTCAGAATATTCACACAAAGTTACAGAGCCTAATTCTCAATATTTCCGTAGATACAAAGCCAAAGGTAGGCGAGCGTTAGGTAGTTACGCTGTGACCGGACAGCTGTAGTACAGTCGAACTTCCATATAGTGAATTCGCACGGGACCTGAAAATCACTTCACTATATAGAAACTTCATTATAAAGAAACATTGATTTTTTATGTAATTTTATTTAAAATAATCGGTGAGTTTGGTTTGAATTACAGTCTTCCATTTTTCATTTTCAATAAAAGCTTCCAAATCATGTAGAGATTTAATCGGCACGTCACTCCTCATTTCCACAAAGGTTCTAATTACGCTAATGGATGAAGCAGCTTGTATCAACGTAGGTAATGCCTCCTCAGTTTCTGCCAATTCTTCAACGGTGAAATCGTATTCATCGTTATCTGAAATAATATTTACATATTAAATTTTTGTTTGACTATAAAAAGATAAATGCTTACCAGGTTCAGCTGGAACTCCGCGTCTTTCAAAAATGCTGTTGAGAATATCTTCTTCGGATGGGTTGTCCCAAGTCTGCACACCATTATCAACATTTACGTAGTCATCAAACGATGCTTCGATATTTGCTACTTTTTTGAATGAAGACTGTAAAGCAGCCAAATCCGATATTGAAAGAATGTCCTCTTCATCCCAATGCTCAAATGGAATCTGCATAGCATCTTTTGAAAATCCAGCCTTTTTAAAACAGTTGGCAATTGTTTGTGGTTTAACGTAGACATTCCATACATTGCTAAAATTTCGAACTGCTTGCAGCAAGTCTATGGCCATAACAGAATTTCCCTCATCCACTTGAGTCAATATATTCGTTAAAATTCGTTTTCTGTAATGTTGTTTCATGTTGTAGATAATGCCTTGGTCCATTGGTTGCAGTAACGAAGTCATGTTGGGAGGAAAATAAGCGAGATGAATGTTTCTCAACTTGTCTTTTACATCTTTAGGGTGGGCAGTGCAGCTATCAACAAAAAACAACACCTTTCTGTTTTGATCACAGAATTTTTTGTCGAGTTTTACAATCCATTTCGTAAAAATCTCACTGGTCATCCATGCTTTTTTGTTAAACTCATAATCGACACCTAAAGATTTTATTCCCTTGAAGCACCTCGGATTTTTGGCCTTTCCGATCACCAGCAATTTTAGCTTTTTTGATCCAGTCATATTGCTTCCCACCAGGACAGTTATTCTCTCCTTGCTTTGCTTTCCACCAAAGCATTTTTCATTTTTGAATGCCAGTGTTTTAGTTGGCAAGCATTTGAAAAACAAAGCAGTCTCGTTGGCATTAAAAATGTCGTTAATGTTGTAATTTTCAATTGATTTCGGTAAGACGTTCGTTACCCATTCATCACGGTTTTCTATGTTGGCGTCAGCACTTTCCCCACATAATGTCTTTTGAATAACGCCATGCCGACTTTTGAACTTGTCTAACCAACCTGTACTTGCCTCAAATTCGTGGTGTCCTAGTGCTTCCGCAAAATCTTTGGCCTTTTGCTTCAATAATGGTCCAGATAAAGGGAGATTCTTACCACGTGCAACGAGTAACCATTTCAGCATTGCTTCGTCAATATCCTCAAAATGACAAGGTCGAAGTCTTTTGCGTTTGGTATTTACTGCCAAGTCCTCCACATTTTTTAAAATCACTTCCTTATTTTTTAAAATATTTGATAAAGTGCTGAGAAGAACTCTGAATTCATTGGTAATATCTTTTTTTTTCTTTTCTTCATTAACTTTGTTAATCATTAATAACTTTTTTTCAAGCGAAATGCTGCTCCGATGCGTCATTTTAACTTCAATCACTGAATAAAACTGTAATAGCTCAGCTCTTTCTGTTTTAATTTTGGGATTCCCCTCATTACATCTAACTGTAATTTTTTGCAACAGAAAACTTTTGAAAAAATTCACTATATGGAGACAAAAACTTAGGACGCTTGAATTTCCAACTGTAAAATTTGTTCATTATATAGAAAACTTCACTATATAGAAATTCATTATAAGGAGACAAAAATACACCGAAAGTAGAACGAAAAAGCAGTGTCTTCGAAACCAGTTCATTATAAGAAGAGCTTCATTATATGGAAGTTCACTGTAGAGAAGTTCGACTGTACAAACTTTATCTTCTTTTCTCGACTTTTCATTTTTATGATTTCTTTGAATTGGCGTACATGAATGAAAAAAAAAACTAATGAGCCTTTTGAAATGAATCATAGCTTGTTCCCTTCAGTATTAAATTCTCTTCCATTTGAACTAACAAAATAGATAAAAAAAAATGTTCAAGATTTTTATACCAAGTTGAAGTGATTTTTTTTTATAGAAAGGCATTTTTTCTTTAAATCCTCCAAAAAGTTTAAATTTTGGAATTTCTCTCAGTTTTCTTAGTTCATCTAGAATAAAAAATCAGGATAATTAGAAATCCATTTGAATTTTTGCTTTAGATAATAATTACGAGCTGTATCTTGTACGCCAGTTGGAAACTCCAGCAGTGCTCTACTAATTTCTATATTAAACATTTTTTTCAACTAATTTTAACCAGTATACAAATTTTTTGTACTTTTTAAATGTTCATTAAAAGATAGAAAAAACTTTGCAATGCTAAATTAATTTTTTCCTTAAAAAAAAATCGCAATGAGATGCCATTTTTAGACCTCATAAACCAGGCTCCCCCCTTAAATAATTGAAAGTTTGCAAACTTTGTTTTGTCGAAAACTTACACAGCAATTAATTTGTTTGTCACTGCATGTGACGTTGTCTGACGTTCTCATTTTTTTCACAATTCAGTCATTGTTTTGTTTTTTGTGTAATTTCAAATGCAAATGAAAAATTATGAATTATTAACACTTGAGGGCAAACTATTCGTTGTATTTCTATGTCCAACTATTGGAGCTAGACAAAAAAAAGTGCATCATACACTGATATACATACATACGTACTATATTCATTACATTCATCATTCCGGAGACAGCTCAATTTCTTTGGGAAACAATTGTCTGTTGCAGCTTCGAAAAGTTTTTGTGAGCGCACACACAACTCCCGCAACCCGGCTGTGTAAAACTTAAACTAGTGAAGGAAATATCTGTTCAAGAGCGAGTATAGTTTGACCAATTTCGAACTAATCATGTTGCTGAGTTAGACAAACCATAGTGAGGCTGATGAACTCCTCTGAAGTCTGGAAATTGTTCGAAGGCTTTGCCACCGAAATCACACAGTTCATAAGATGAAAATAGTTGCTGCCACAACTGCGGTCATACATATGGTATTCCAACAAGGAACCTCTCTGCTCAAGTCTGGTATAAGAAAACAGTCATTGCAGATAATTCTGTAAAACTGCAATTTGACTTCTTGTAAGATTCAAATTATATATTGTAATTATATTTATAAAGAATTTATAAATATATTTTCAATCTTTTTATATAGAATAAAGTCCATGACAAAGCAGATGAGTCATGCAAAAGCTTCTTTTAAAAAACCGAACTCTTTGCTTGATCTAACAAAGTGATTTTCATTAAGCGAAATATGATTTCGAAAAATATTAAGTGTTGTTGATACAGTTAAGTTATGATTATAACATCATTCAATGCCTCCTATTGCAGGCAAAAAATTGATGGACCCAATTTTCGAACACTTTTTCCACTAATTCAGTTCTATCTAATGAACAGCGCTTTGAAAATAGGCTCTTGAAGCATGAAAAGATCAAGCATACTAGATTACGAGCTTTGCTTTTAACTATGGTAAAAAAGAAAATCGTGAGGGGCACTTTGGCTGCCACGTCACTTGCGGAAATCTGCACGATCATCTCAGCATGAGCGCTGATTTTTTTTTTTTTGTATATCACTAACACCACAATCTTATCGTCAGCCGAATTTACACAATTTTTCATATACTCGTCCAATCAGTCGTTGTTCAGATATCAACGAAGAGTCATTGGTTGATTTTTTTCGTATATCACCAACCCAATCTCAGTTTGTTTTGTAAAGATACCTCAAGTGACAACAGCCCATCAGCTAATTCTGTCAAATTCGCTCAAAGCCGAATAATGGTACTTTAAAGAGCTCATCTTTGAAAAGAGTCGGTTTTATTCACATAAACTAATGACTTTAAATAATCTCACAAGTATTCCAAAGGTGTTAAATCGTTATTACTTAAAATAATTATAGCGCTACACTTTTTTTGAAATAATTGGAATATTTCACGTGCTGTGTGGCACACAACCATGTCCTGTTGGTTGAAGTCAGATATTGTTAAGATTAACTTTTCCCAATTTCGGTCATAAAAGTTGATTTTAATCGATATATACTGCTCTGCAATGGCAGCTACGGTAATGCCTGCTTAATTTTAGAAGAAGTGCGGACCAATGATTCCATCTGATCAAACACCACACCTTACTTCCTTGTCGGCACTTAAATATTGTGGAACGAAAGTGCACGCTAGAAATTTTCAAACATTCGCACATGTTAGAAAAAAAAACATTCGGCATCGTACGCAAAAAATAAAAGCATTCTCGGAATGACTTCAAACTTACACTCATATTAAAATCGAAGAAACTATAAAGAAGTTTTCTAAAGATTCTGATTAAAAAGGCTACAATCTTTTTAAAATTTTTCGACATTTTTTTAATTTTTGTGAATTTTGTGCAAAGATAGAAAACTTATTTTATAAGGTTTTAACTTATATTTTTATAAAAAATTTGCGAAAAATATTTGGTTTTCATACCATATTCAAGATATGTCAAAACGTAAAGTGACTTAATTATATACGTAAGCATTAGTGTATAGTTGCATTACAAAAAGTTTTTTTTTTTACTTTGGTATTGTCTCAAAATTCATCAACTACCCTGTAGTAGTTCCAAATGAACGCAAAACTGAAGCAGCAAAGATAACTAAAACTTCCAAGGATACCTCCCGTAAAATACACCAGCTGCCTACATAGGAAAGCGAAAAAACGCTAATCAATCATGTTTCTAAATTCACCACATATCAGTTTAACGCTAGTGCATTTCCCTGCTGGGATAGTTAAACTAATACTGCTGCATGAAAATATTAATAACTGCTGCCACTTTGCTCCAACTTTAATTCTAAGTATTTACATACATTGGCATTAATATATGTGTATTTGTGAATAGCACACCTATACATTAGTTTCTCTGCCAACACTGACGTCGACGTCAAAATGCAAATGTCCGAGACATACCCCTTTCACTGCGCTTTTTTTCACACACACACTACCACAAACGCCTAATATCATACTTTGGTCTAACTGCTTTGCTGCTGCTGCCACCGCATGTTGCACGCTGGTGAACACCGGAAATATTTCACAGTTATTATACTCGCATTACAGTTCGTTCCTTTCGTGTCATACAAAATTTTTTGTTTTTTCCCCTTCTATTATTTTTGCATTTGTCGTTCATAACTAAGTTTTTTGTGTTGTTTTTGTTATTACTGCTGTTATGATGATTGCTATTTTAGTCACAGCCATCAACACTGCCACTACATTTCGGTTTTTCTTTTTCGTTTGTTTTTATTGTTGTTTCCGCGTTTGCGACTTGGTTATTCCAGATTCATTGTTGCTGTTGGTAATGAAGACACGTCAACGACAACAATTTAGTTTGCATTGTTTGTGGCTCCGGAATTGTGACAGTTTTGATGGATAAGTTGCAAAGTGTTCGAAGATGGAATCTTTAAAAATGTTCGGAATGAAGTGTAATTGAAATTAACTAGATATTTAGACAAGAACGATAACAGTTAGAGATCGTTGGAAAAATTTAAATTATATTGAAACTGAGCGACCTGTAACAAATATTTTTCCGTCTTTATTTATTTTATTTTTATTATTATTTGTAATATACAAAAAGACAATCTTTGAATATATTTCAGAATTGGATATAAGTAAGAAAAAAATATAATCAAATTTTAATTTGAGTGCATTTAGAACACTACATATTAGGGCAGGTCGATTTAAAAATCGCTCATTGCTCTGTGAAAATCATATTCTAGGGATCAAAATAAGAAACTTTGATGTCACCCAATTTGGGTCGAACGAAAAATCCCACTCTGACCGATTTAGAGTGCTCCAATCGAGTCCAAATGTATGACCGACCCCCACTAACTTTGGGCGGCCGATCCACCCATGCCTGCGGCACACCCCCTGGAACTCCCCTGGGGGGTTCCCCATACAATCATTTCAAAATATCACCATTTTTGGCCTTTACATGAGAAAAGAAACTAAAAAGTTCGACCCAAATTGGGGGACATCAGAATTCGTTAGAGGTATGGTTCCTTCGGCAAAGTTTCTTATTTCGATCCCTAGAATATGATTTTTACAGAGCAATGGGCGATTTTTTTGCCTCCCCACAAATCGACCCGGCCTACTACATACAGGGTTGGCCATATTAAACTGACCCATTGAGTAACCCTATAACTTTTTACTGTAATTTCAGATCAGCTAATGACATACCGCGTTGGAAGCGTCAGTCGAAGGAGATTTATACCATGAAACAGTACACCCCAATAGAACGCGCTGAAATTGTTCAGCTGTACATTCAAAATTCCTTCTCGATTGTAAAAACGCAACGTGCGTGGAGAAAAAAAAAATAAAGTGAAAAGTGCGCCGTCAAAGAACGCAATCAAGCAAATGCACAAAAGATTTTTGTCTTCCGGCACTGTGGCTAATACCCGACGTCCAAATAAAAAGCGGCCAAGACGATCTAACGAAAATATCGCGGCCGTACGAGCCAGTATCGAGTCATCGCCGCGAACTTCAGGTAATCGTCGTTCTGCTCAGTTGGACATCCCTCGGACCACTCTACGACGTATCATTCGTTTGGATTTGGGGATATTCCCGTACAAAATACAACTAAATCAACAACTGTTGCCGGCCGATAAGCCTCGTCGCTTGGAATATGCCAATTTTGTCGTCCGAATGGCCCAAACTGATGAGGATTTTTGGCATCAAATCATTATGAGTGATGAGGCCCATTTCTCCTTGAACGGAACCGTAAATAAGCAAAATTGCCGTTTCTACGCCACTGAAAACCCTCAAATTATTGAAGAGGTACCTCTCCACGACCAAAAAGTTACAGTCTGGTGTGGCATTTGCGCTGATATGGTCATTGGGCCGTTCTTCTTTGAAAATGGTCAACACCAACCATTGACCGTCAATCAAGAGCGTTATCGGGCCATGATAACCGATTTTGTGATGCCGATTGCTCGTGAAAATGGTATGGAGCACTTCTGGTTTCAGCAAGATGGCGCACCACCACACACAGCACGAGCCACCGTCAACTTATTGAAGACTTTGTTCCCTGGCCGTTTGATATCAAAAAGCGGCGATTTTGACTGGCCACCACGATCACCGGATTTGACGCCACCGGACTTTTTTCTTTGGGGCTATTTGAAATCTAAGGTTTACGTCAACAAGCCAAAGACACTAGGCGCACTTAAGGCCAATATCCGACGGGAAATAGCCGCCATATCGGCCGAGACGCTGGCCAAAACTATGGAAAACGCCGAAAAACGGGCACATTACGCTATACGAGCTAAGGGCGACCACTTGCGCGATATCATATTCAAAAAGTGATGTAAACGAATCTCCTTGAACTAAATTAAATGTTTTTCACAATGAAACACAAAAAAATGTTTCTTTTTCCATATTTTTTTAATAATCACATGGGTCAGTTTAATATAGTAAGGATGAAAAAGTTAAGCTAGTGAAAAAAGAGGCAAGAGGCAGAAAATAGTATAATATTTACCAATTGTTGCAATGCTTCCGAAGCTTTTATACAATTTCAAGGGTCATGGAACATATTTTTAGGTGCATATATACTAACGACGTTTTATACCTTATATATTAGCACTATCAAGCCTTGGTTTCCACTAGTGTCTCTAGAATCTTTATATATGCGTCGATATATGCAGCAGAACTCACTTGAAATCCTTGAGTAAAGAAGTGGCATGTCCTTTGTAGCTTACAGTAACCATAACTAAGTAAACATACCTAAAACTACAATAGTGCCTAGAAACTTCGCGTGGTAGGATTGGAACATGGCCATTTCTGTGTTTGGCCTTTTGATCTTGGTCAAAATCTTTTTCATCAGAAAAAAACCATAACATCTCGAGCGCTGCAGGGTGTTTAATTTTGTTACCAAGGCGTTGAATAACTCGCTGCTCGCTTGTTTGCTCCGACATAAAATGTCTTCTGCGCATAGCGTAGAACTTATCTTCATGGACCGGAAATCTTCATGAACAACTCAAGTATAAGAAGCTCAGAAAAATTAAGATCCTAAGCGCCTTTATAGATTTTGAAGGGTCCCGTCAATGTTCGCTTACACTTGTTGCATAAATTCTGCAGATCGGATGGTGTCAGAACGCTTCTCGGGCTTTTTTTGCGTTTTGCGTTTTGCAAGCACCACCGCCTGATGCTTTCAATTTACGGCAAATCCAATGAACGAATGACCGGGCGCATTTAAGAAAATTAATGATTTTGAAATCGATGTAATTTACACATAAGCGACGATAGCTGTTCTTCATTTCTTGAGTGAAGTTGCAGTCCTCTAAGTTTTATTTGAAAAAGAGCAAAAAGAATAATAATGGTTTCGGAAAGTTATAGCTAGATATATGCATGTCGTCAACTATCGTATGCACCCTGTATATAGTTATTTATTCTTATTAGTATCTGCCATAAATAGTTACTTATGATCATGCTACCAAAGTTGGTGTCAACTGAAATGTCCAACTTTGAGCAATGAGAAATTAAAGAGATTTGTCTTAGTTGTAGTTTTTCACCTTATAAATATACAAGACGGTGCAAAATGAATCACCTTATCGGAAGGTATTATATTAATTTTATATTATTAATTAAACACTAGACAGATGCAGTATACAAATAGATACAATATAAGCAATGGTCCAAATAAAAATTTCCATAACTCAAAATAATTTTATCTCATTTATTGTCGATGAAAATTTTTGCAGAAAGTGTTGTGGTTTTGTAGTTATGTATTTGTTGTTGGTCCATTTGAATAATAATTAATATTCAGGGAAGTTTTAGCCCTTAAGGCAACAGTTTATTTTCGACTTAGAGGTGGGAAGTTTCTGTTTTTTGTGTGTTTTTCATTTCAAGATGGAAAAATTAGTTTACAAAATTTTCAATAAATTTATTGAAAAAAGCCCCGAATCAAGTCTACTCTACATGAATCAAATGCAATAAAACCATATGTGGAGGGCACAAATTTGAATTCTGCAGGAATGGCCCATAAATACAAATTTATAATATTTCTATATTTTTATTTAGTATGTTTTAAAAATTATTAAATATATTAGTTTTTTATAATTGGAAAGATTTCGTTGTGAAATTTTCTGGTTCATGTATGACCAAAGAATTTTGCTTGGCATTTTTTAGAAATTGATTTTTCAAATTAAATTAATATTTTAACAAAACGGCACAACTTTTGTTTTAATATTTTTGTAGCATACTAACAAATTTTTGTTTATGATTGATGCCTAAAAACCGAAAACGTCATTATTAAATATTGTTTATCAAATCCACTAAGATTTGTTATTTTTTCACATAAAAATTAGCGTTTGTACTCTAGGCTTATCGGCAGCCTACAGCTTATACAAAAATATTTTACGTGTTCAGATTTCATCTTCTATGCGGCTAATTCGTTTGGCTCCTATCCTCAAGAGAGGCGGTAATCGAATTATCGATCCCAGTGTGCTAAAAATCGAATGCTTAATAGTCTGTGTTCTCATGCTTAATCACACTCTTCTAACTAAAAATAGTTCCGCACATACAAAAATTTGTGATTTGGCCTATTATTTATATTTGGCCATTTTTTCATAATGATAATGAGGCTGAATGAATTGAAATTGCTTGCTTTTTTCAAATGAATGAAATGAATGCGAAGATTTAAATTCCATTGTTGCAGCTGTTCGACACAGAATCGCTGGCTTAATTTTTAAATATTCGTAGAAGGGCAAGTGCGATAACTGCCATGAATAATTTGCAATTAATTTTTGCTCTTCTCGAGCACGCTATAATAGTTACTGTATGTCTGTAAATATCTTGTTCTTAAATGACACAATAAACCTCATTTTGGATCCTAAATTACAGATAATTTTCTCAAAATATTTCGATTATAGGCTTGCATTATCTCTGAAGCGACTCATCGGTTATTTTTGAATGACAAAAGTTGCAACCTTCTTTAAAATTATTGTTTTTTTCAAAACCCACCATTAATATACAGCCGTGATCACAATAATAGCAGCGCGACTTTTTTAATTATTTTTATTTTTTTTATGAAAATATAGTTTATACTAAAACAAAATCGCATTACAAAAATAAATATATACTCAGAATGTTGCAATATGTCGCGCTGCTATAATTGTGAACACAGATGAAAAATGGTGTCCATTTGCAATGGATTGAGTTATATTTTTCCAATTTCGAATTAACTTTTCATTGTCTTTGTTGGAAAATCATTATATTTTATTTTTTATTTTTCAGTTACAATCAATCCGCCAGTACTGGGCTGCCCATATTCGACGAATCCATGTGTTTTTCTTTTTAATCAAAGAAAAACACAATTTTTTTGATGTTGATGATAATAATCATTTTATTTGGTTCCAGTAGATTTGTTGACATCACTTTTTGAATATGATATCTCTCAAATGGCCGCCTTGAGCCTGTACGGCGTATTGTGCCTGTTTTGCAGCATTTTCCATAGTTTTACCTAACATTTCAGCTGAAATAGCGGCTATTTCCTCACAGATGTTGTTCTTGAGCTCCTCTTTGGCTTATTAGTATAAATCTTTAATTTTAAATATCCCCACAAGAAGAAGTCAGGTGGCGTTAAATCGGGCGAACGCGGTGGCCAGTCAAAATCGCCATTTTTCGACATCAAACGACGAGGAAACAATTTCTTCAAAAAATCGATTGTGGTGCGAGCTGTGTGTGGTGGAGCGCTGTCTTGTTGAAACCAGAACTACCTCATACGCTTTCGACGAATAATTGGCATCACAAAAGTGGTTATCATATCGCGATAAGGCTCCTGATTGACGGTAAGAGCTTGACTATCTTCATTTTCGAAGAAAAACGGCCCAATAATCGTTTTCACACTAACGCCGCACTAAACAGTTACTTTTTCGTCGTAAAGAGGTACCTCTTGAATTTCGTGAGGATTTTTAGTGCCGTAAATACAGCACTTTTGCTTTTTTACCGTCCCATTCAATAAGAAATGAGCCTCATCGGATATGATGATTTTGTTCTTCTTCTTTTGACTTCTTTTGTTGAATGTAAATTTCAACAATTTGGAAGCGCTTACGTGGCGTGTACTGTTCCATGGTAAAAATCTGCTTAGACTGACGCTTCCAACGCGGTATGTCATTAAGCGATCTGACGTCTCTGTCAAAAGATACAGGGTTGCCAGATGGTTCCTTCGAATATGGGCAACCCAGTATAGGGTAAACTCTGTCCTTATCGTCCCAGTGCCATTAATTAGAAGCAAAAGAAATGTTCGTCTCGATTTTTTGCGGCTGGGAATTATAACCCGGCAATGAAGGAGATTTAATTTTAAGAATAATAAATGCAAATAAATTGCCTTTCGAATTTTCGGCAAACAAATAAAACTTTTAGGCCTAACTCTGTGCAGTTCTGAATGGAATTTCCCTGTGCATCGTTCCATTGTCAATTGATGAATGAGTGACCATTCGGCTGGCAGTGTTATTGCTGGAATGCATGGCATGTAGTTAGTTTCAGACGACTGGTCGTAATGGGGTTACTTTCCACTTCACTTCGTCTAATGCTCAAAGACGATTTTCAAAATAAAAATTACATTTATATTTTCAACTTTCAAACCACTTTCTCTGCATTCGCTATCTTCAAATGATGCAGCTTTGATGACAGCATTTGCTTATTTTATTATTGTTTAAAACACTACTTACTTTCTTATCATTTGAAGTGAACGACGAAACAATTCACACAACCCCTGACAAGATTGTGAATAATTGCTCTTGTTGTCGCCGTTACTGCCGCTTGGTAGAGAAAAGGCGACGGTGTAGGATAACAAATCACAAGAATAGCGCCAGAAGCGGCATTAAGTGACACACACGAGTGCAATAAAAGCACAAAAGTGAAAGAAAGTGCTGCAAGGCATTCGTAATGAAGGTGATGAAGTGAAAGTAATACGCGCGCCAAAAAGCAGCCTACGAAGAATTGCTATGCCAAGTATACCTGTGTACGAGTGTGTGCGTCTTCGTGTATGCATACCCTATGAATTTTTTATTGCTTTTGCTAAAAGTATTATTGTTAGGTGTTACTATTTCTGTTACATATGTAACTCTTTGCACCTACTCGGGGGCTGCTGAAGATGTCATCCATAACTACCCGCTTAAGAGCGTAAATCTTGAATATGAAAATGTCACTTTGCTTCTTGGCACGAACGTATGCGCCGTCATTTAAAGTGGAGTGAGAGACATGAAGAAGGAAGAAAAATGCGGTGAAAGGGATCGTGTTTTCAAGAAAATTTACGCAGTTTCTTCAAGCAAACGTTTCGTAGGATATGGCGATGAAAACACAGAAAGACAAAGAGGACTATTATGAAGCGGCAGCAACAGTAAGAGTTAGCGTTTGTTAATAAAATGATATTGGCGCTAGAGCAGTTAGTGCCTAAGTGCTAAGCGGCCTAGATGGCCGACTGAAGTGTGGGTGGGTTATCATGCAAATTTATTGCACAGACTGTTGCGTGAACTTGGCGCAAGAAAACACTAGATGTCAGTGAGAAGAATAAGTGAAGAATACCCAGCAGTAAATTTAGTAGTCCTTAGAACGGCAACGGGCTAAAACAGGTTGATACCGCAAATGACTGCTCTAAGTCGACGAAAAAAGGTTTGTGTTGGAATTTGCACTACTTTATTTAAACTATGTCTTATTCGTTCAAGATATATAGCCAACACTTATGTTAGAGAAACATAAACTTGCCCTTAGGCGGCGACGCTTGACACTTTTAACCTCTAACACCGTGCGGATGTAAAAGTTATCCAGATAAGCACGTGCAAATACTTATATATCTTAAGGAGGGAGCCTGCTGTAGAGGCTTCAAAAAATCGATTTTTTCGCGGATTTTTTTGGGAAAGAAAGAAATATTCGATTGAAACGAAACTTTTAGGTTTTATTGTTATATATTTCAACAGTCTTCTTAAATTTTTTCATTAATATATTATGCCTGGTACAAGCATTTTGCCGAGGCGCCTCGAGTGTGCATGTGCCGTGCGGTGGGAAAGATGCAGGTCGCAATTTTCATCTGAAACCAAAAACCCAAAAAAAATTTTATTTTAGTATAGTATAGCTTCTAGTTAAACCAAGAAAATTAAAAAAAAGTGAGAAATTCGACAATTTTTCGCTAATTAAAAAAAATTAATTTTTTTGGAAAAACAAATTCATTTTAGATTGTTTAAAAAGTGGATTAATCATAACTTTCGTAAGGTTTTTTAGGTTCAACTAGAAGAGAATTTAATTCCGAATACAATCAATGTTATCTCGTTTTGATAGGACGTTTAACTTTTTCCCTATCTTTCCCGCCAATTAGGAAAAATCGTAAAAATAAAAAACCGAGGAATCATACCTCGAGCGGTCCAGCCGCTCGTATACCTGCTCGACGCTTACTCACAATTTCTTCTGTAACTCCGAAAATAGTTTGAATTTGCTTCTGAAATTTAGAGAACACATTTTTGGATAGTTTGGGAAGACATTTCCAAAAAAAATCGATTTTTTGAAGCTTCTAAAGCAGGGTCCCCCCTTTAAAGATAATACTGCATGACCAGTATTTCATTTTGTCACCACTTTAATTTTTTAAAGGATTGTGAATTTTGAAAGCACTATAATTTTAAAAATTATATAAAATAATAATAACAACATAAATACCTATGCTCCGTCTATGATATTTATAAGCATAACAAACGAAAGAGGATATATCCAGCCATAAAAAAATGTTCGCCAGACAATACTAATTTCCTTTGAAATATTTATCCTTAAGGGGTTAGGGGTGGTGAGAGGTCCAAAAAAATTATGATTTTCAATAATTGTTTTTTGCTAGTAAATTGCTTTATTTTACAAAAATAAAAACATAGCATTAATACATTCTGTTTCGACTTGACTTTAGCACATAAAAAAAAAAATCATGTAAAATTAATCGGACAAGAGAAATTAGTTTTCTTAATAGATAATCTTGTGCTTGATCGAAGTTTTAGTTTTCAAAATTAACAATATGCCGGCTTCAGGAAATATTTTTCGGATTTTCGAGAAACAAACTGAGAATTAATTGTTTAAAAAATCGAAATTTTTGAAAAAACAAAAAATCCTTCGATAGGCATGAATTTTTTTATGTTTCTCAAAATCGGTATAAATTTTATTGAAATCTACCAAGCGGTTTTTAAGTTACAGAGATCACCAGTTCAAAAAACATAGCCTTGAGAAAAACGCATTTAAAGTTTAGCTGCTGCTAGCTACTTGCTCTCGAACGCTTCAGAGCGCCCGACCATCCTTTGTTAATTGTTGAATAACTTGAAAAGAATTTGTCGGATTCACTTCAAATTTTCACACAATATTTTTCAGATATTATACTTTAAGTATATGCAAAGGAAACAAATCCAATTTTTTGAAAATTCTGACTACCCGTAAGCCCTTAAAAATTTTCTGATGAATTATTCTGAAAAAAAAAAAAATTATGTACCTATATGTTAAAAGAGGGAGGGCGACCATAAGTAATAATACATACCTCAACTTCATTTTTCTTGCTGTTTTATAAAAACATAAAAAATAAATGGACTTTCCTCCTATGAAATAAAGTAAACGCAGTGGATATCTCAGTTTACGTTTCCTCTTTAAAATTTTAGAATCCTTACAAAAGTTTAATTTTTAAATTAAGCAATAATTTTAGCACGTACAAACACGTACAAACACTCAAAGTTTTCATGACCCTGCTGAAACATTTATTTTAAATATTAGGCAGGAATAGGTGCCACATAAGAATAGGATATACTGCAAAAGCCAGGATATTAAAAAAAGCGGACCAAAATTTAAGAGCCTCAAATAGAAGAATAGTCTAATGGCCGCTATGTAGAGCCAATGGCAAGTTGGGTTGTGGATTTTGGTCTACCACACTTTTATAGGCATAAAGGACCATGAATTCTTTTTGTACCGTTGGATTATGCGATCCTTCCCATTCAATTTCTTATCCAACGATTTTATCCAACAACGCGAGGAATTCAGCTTCTTTCTTTCTTACAGAAGAGATTATCAATCCATAACTACTGGACTTACTTGAATCGTAAGCTCTTTCACATTTTAGCCACGCCTTTCCGCGACGACGATATCTTCCGCATGTATGCAAATTCTTCCCAGGTTGTACTCTATTTCCCAGAGTAGCTAGTTAAATAAGAGTAGGGAAGGAGAGAGGAGAGAGAACGCTTCTCTGAGGTATGTTTCTACTGAAAATTTGGAATACTGTTTCAACCGGTCTAGTCTTCACTACCCTTACATGATTATCTGACTGTTAAAATACACCCGACAGTCATCATTTCTATTCAGTTGAGTCTACGTTACCGAAACTATTCAGGCTTCTATCCGAGCAAGGACTGTCACTTCTTACGCTCAAAAATGTTTGAGGAGTATTTTATGCTGTTACAACAATAGCAACCAAAACAGTAGCATCAACCAGAAAACCATTCACTTCTAACCTTTTTTGGTGATAGTTATGATCCCGTAATTATGTTGTTCAGAACACCTTCGATGTCTAGGAAGATTACAGGATGAAAACAGAGATTTCTCGAAGAAAGATGCAAAGCTATATAGCGCCTCTGCACACTTGCCCTTTTGGTAATTATGTCGTTTTATAGAAGAAGAGCAGGAAGTTTACCATCTAAGCCTGCAGGTTCTTAGATATTTCTGCTGGTATGCCATGCCAGTTTTAGTAACAGAAACTATCTTGCCATTTCTGAAAACTAGCGAAATGTGATTAAAATGTGTGTTTTTGTTTCTCGAAATGGTTGTTCCTTGACAGAAAATTGGGTCAAACATCAAACATGTTTTAATGTTAGAAAAAGTTGAATACTATATAATAGGTATTTGTGAGCCGAGAGATCTTTCCAAAATCTGGAAGATAAAGGTCGGTTTTAGGTAAAAGTTTTTTCAAATAAATAATTGTTATACATTTGAATGAATTTACTTCCCATTTGCAGAATTTTCAAAAGAGTATGACCTTCTCAAACAAGATAAACAACTTCGAAAAAATATTAAAAAATAATTAATTTTTCATCCATTCGCTCATCTGTCAAGTTAATGAAATGCCAATTTTAGAAATTCGTACCCATTTAGTCATTTAATATCGAGCGCTCACCAACACAGTATTTGATAAAAATTATATGTGGCACCTTCACCAGGAGTATTCTGCTGTTAATCTTATAAAAATATTTCTCTCATCATACGAGGTGTGTTCAAAAAGTATCGCGAATTTTGAATTTTTGCAGGTTACGTATATTCGAATTTCGATTGTGGCGAGATGTTGGTACTCATGTCTCTCACTCATGCCCACGAGTTCGGCCATTTTGAATGTTCAGTTAATTGTAGACAGCTGCTTTGCTTGCACGTATTTCGGCTCGTCTGCGATTTTTACCTATTCAAAAAGATGGATCAAAGAACCTGTATCAAATTTTGTGTGAACAAACGAAACTAAATGCGCGGATGCATTGCGAATGTTCACTGTGTCATACGGAGAAGCTACTTTGGACCAAAGCAACGTTTATCGGCAGTAAAAATTGTTTTCAGGAAGCCGAGAAGATGCGAACGACGAAAAGCGTAGCAAAATTCGTACCAAAACTGCTCAATTTCGACCAAAAGCACCGTAGCATGAACATTGCTAATGAGATGTTGGACTCTGTCTGCGATGATCCAAATTTGCTCCAGAGGGTCATAACTGGTGACGAATCGTGGGTTTATGGTTATGACGTGGAAACCAAAGCTAAATCATCCCAATGGAAGCTGCCGCACGAACCAAGACCAAAAAAAGCGCGAATAGTTCGGTCGAATGTAAAAGTTTTGCTTATCGTTTTCTTTGATTGCAGGGGCGTTGCGCAACATGAGTTTTTGCCACAGGGTAAAACGGTCAATAAGGAATATTACCTGCAAGTTATGCGTAATTTGCGCGAAGCAATCTGCCAGAAACGCCCGGATTTGGGGAAGAACAAAAATTGGCTCTTGCTTCACGCTAACGCCCTGCTCACACATCGTTGCTTGTGCGCGACTTTTTGGCCAAAAAAAAAACACACTAATGATGCCACAGCCACCGTATTCCCCAGATCTGGCCCCCTATGACTTTTTCTTGTTCTCGAAATGGAAGAGGCCCATGAAAGGACGACGCTACGCTACGATTGACGAGATAAAGACGGCATCGAAGGAGGAGCTGAACAAGATAAAAAAAAAATGATTTTTTGAAGTGCTTCGAAGATTGGAAAAAACGTTGGCACACGTGCATAATATCTCATGGGGACTACCTTGCAGGGGACAAAATAGATATTAATTAATAATCAAATAATTTTTGAAAAAAACACAAAATTCGCGATACTTTTTTAAGACACCTCGTATGTTTGAATTGCTTTCATGAATAATACTTTGTGGTTCCTATATTTTGGCGTTTATTCACTTGCACATATCAGCATATATGCTGTATTGAAAGTACTTCTGTACCGAATTGGTAGTACAGGACTAAGCTTATATATAAGTAGAAATACAGAACCACTCCTATCTTAAACAGTTTAAAAATTTCCTTTTAGTACTACCTGCATACCAGCCTGGAAGAATTGCTTCTTATCGTTATTGTTGTAGCTGTTACTGCTGTTATCGTCGTTGTCAACACACAAGTGAATTATTAAAGTGAAATTGCTATCATAAATATCTTATTATTCTCGTTTTTGCCTTTTTCTTCGTTTCGTGACTTTTCTTCTTACTCGAGCGTAGGTAACGTCCTTCAGAAAAGGAATTTAAAATTTTCACATTTGAAATGTAAATGTGCGACTGCAAAAATCTATTATAAAGTAAACTTTGTATCCCAAAAAAAACCTACTTTTTTTGTTTTACATAGCCAGGCAGCAATTGAGCACCCAATTCATTCCAGGTAACATCCAAACTGGTGGTGGAATGCCTTGATAAGCTGAAAATCTTAGGCCAGTACAATTAGGTGCGGATTGTAGAGTTCCATGGGACATTTATTACCGAGAATAACCGATAAATTAGCCAGAAAAGGGGTGGTTTCCCCATTTAAAGGCCCGGAGCCGGAGATCACAAATGCTTATCTTTAATTCAGGAAGTAAAAGAGAAACAAAGAAGATCACACTGGAACTATTTACCGGAATAATCGCAACGAAAATCAGTGGTAAGTAGAATTCTAAGTGGGCATCGTATATTATCATCTAACTGACCTGCGAATATAGTCCAATGAACCTACGAATACAATCCAATGAACCGGCAAATATAATCTAATGGAACTTGCAGGTTCTGTGGAGAAAATGAAGCCGCCAAAACTTGCTGGCATCATGCCCATCACTGATGCATAAACGACACAAAAACTTGGTTAACATATTTTATTAAAAGAGAAAATAAAACTCAATAAAATAGGAAAAATACTAAAATTTAGTGAAGAATGGAGCTTTCAGGTAGCAGTGCTAAATTCCCTCATAATAATAATAATTATAAATAGAAAGATTCTTTATTTGGTATATATTATATTAAATATTTGCTATACTTATGACATTTGAATTTAAAAATTTTTAGTTCTTGCCTTGACTTTGTTAGTATGTTTTGCACTACAGTGAGTTCCAAACAATTATTGGGCTGCAATTGACTTTTGCATTAACAAATCTTTTTGTGTAAGTCTGTTTAGGAAATCTTGTTCTAAAAGACACCAATTTATTCAAAAACCACATGACGGCCATATTTCATTCAGTACCTAACTTTACGAACGGCATAAGCGTTTTTAAACGGATGGTCCATAGAGTGAATTGTCTCCAGAAAACTCCTGATCGCATTTTTGCCAGAATACGTCGTCTGAACATCCAAAAACTGGTAGCTGTTTGCTTTTGCACGTTCATAGATTATCTCATCGCTCGAGAGTTATGGACGAACTTCTGACAAATTATTTGGCTACATTATTTACAGTATCCAATTGATTTGGCACAGAGTGACTATTATCTAACTCTGAAACTTAATTTGGTGATAAAAGGAAGGAACGATAGAAGCCAATCAAGCCATTCTGACCATCATCTGAAACCGCATTCTTAAAGTGGGTATATGTAGAGACACTGGAGAGCGTAACTGAGTGCATGGTAACATTTTTTTAAATATGCTATTCAAGTTAAAATAAAGGTTCTAAAGGATGCGTAGGTGTCAGTAGTGAACAATCCCTAGACGGTACCTTTTTAATATAATTTTTGAAAATCTTCAAGTAGACTGATCTACGATTTCACATAATAGAACTACGCGTAAAATTATTTGAAACTTTTTACGAGAATGGTCGATCTTTAAGAACAAATGATTTTTTGATGGAAATAATCACCCGAATGGGTCCACAACTCAAAGGTCGCTGTAAAATTAGAATACATTGGTTCTGTCGAGAATTGGCTGTTGTAGCGCAAAGTATTGCTGAACAAACTTCAACATCGTTATCTCGACGTTCTCAAAAATTAAGCATTTATGAATTGACTGTTTGGCGAATTTTGCCTGTTGTGATGTTGTTGTTCTCATGGTTGACATTTAAACGATGTCTTTTTTCACATTTTTCACATTTTTTATAATTTTTAAGAACCGTATTTTGAATAAAAATAATGCAACCTGAGAGAATATAAATTGTTTTAAAACAGCATCTAGGCGCGTGTTTTGAAAGGCTTTTGATGTACTGAAGAGCATAACTGAGTGACCCTGTTTTAAGTAATTTACATGCTTTTCGAGCTAAAATATTTTTTTTTTGTTTTTGCTTCTTACATTGGTTCTGCTTTAGCCAAGACGATATCAATGGAATTTCTAGACTTACGTATACAAAATTAGAAAAATAAATATAATTTTGGATTTTTTTAATTTTGTTTGTTGACGACTGTTGTGGCAAAATTAAATAAAACTGGTGGAAAAACTGGCGTAGTTTTAATTAATTTTTTTTTAAATTCAGGTTTATATGGAATAAATGCAAAAAGCTGTAAACGATTATTTAACAGCTGAAAACGTCTTTACAGAAAATTGAAGAATAACTAAAAAACCAAAAAAAAAAAAAAAACCTTTTGTATAAAACAGATTTTAAGCTATCAGGTCACCTAAATGGATGTGCAATAACCTTTTGAATCGCTTTTCTTTTGGAAACGTAACTAGACACATCCTTGTTTACTCCTCTCGGGAGCGTAGGGCCTGGACAAGACTCAGTCCTGCCTTGGTTTCGTTAATCTATTTTGATTTCTGGCAGGGTAGGTGATTAGCCTGCCGCTACCAGTCCTAAATAGTGGGAAGGCCTACCTGTCGCTGCTTAGGAACTACGCCCTCTTACTGCTTGGAGCGCCCTCTATGTTTCACATTTTTCTGCCAGAAGGATCTCAAAGATTACTTTCTCTTGCTGGCGCCACTGATGCAATGTGAAACTGTGTGTTTCTTCTTGTCAGCCACAATGAAAATAATGCGCTGACTATTACGCTGGAGTAAGGATGGAAAGGATAAGTTTTTGAGGTTGAGGAATGAGATTTGGTTTTCTTTTTTTTAGAAACAGGGAAAGTAGGTAAATTTGGAAAAGTGTGAGGACCGTACTTTACGTGGGACTCGAACCCACAACCTCTAGGATGGCAGGCTAGTGCACTTACGCTAGACTACGGAGCCCGCTGATTTGTAAAAAAAGCCTAGACAAACTAGTACGAGAACGTTTTCAGTCATGGAATTAATATATGAAATTTGAACTAAATCGGATAATTTATGCATAGACACTACTTATTTCTAAGTATTTGTAAAAAGTTAGTGGTTTTCTTTGGAATAGAGTGCGTGTTTATATTGCGCTGATTTCACATTATGAAATGTCATTACCCAGTTGTTCGGGCATCAAACAACCAGCCAGGTGTGCTGAATATTTCGTATAAAGCATTATGGACGTATGCATATATGCAAAGGTTTTATTTATTTTTTGTTGCTTTTTTTTTGTTTTTTCTTCAAACAACGCAAATTTGAAATGACATTTTAAAAGTCGTTCAAATGTGCCGTTTTGTAGCGGTTGTGTGTCGCATTTTATTGTTGTTGTTACAAACGTTAGTACGTGTTTTTGTTTTAACTGCTTTCAAACAATGTTATTATGTATTTCTGCTTTTGTTATTGCCGTCATCACACACTGGCCACCAACTGATGGGAGAGCCATTCAACAAAAGCACAACAGCAAAACGACACACACTACTAAATTGCTCGCATATAAATGAATACCCTTTACTGCTCTCCGCCCACCGCATACCACACATGCAACAGACATTTTTCCACTTCCACTGCTGCGCCACAGCCTTTAGGGTTCCCTCTAGCACGCGTATGTTATCAGTGGGTGTGAGCGCGCGCAGAGAAGAAGAATGAATCAGAATAAGAGGAAAAAAGTAAAACCGACAACGGAAATTACGCCATTACGTAACGCATTAGAACGCTTATTCACATTTAATGACATTTGACAGTAAAGATTCGAAGCGCACTGCCTGATCGCCGCCGTCATGCGACTCACTCACTCAGTGTGTGTACATATGTACGAGTATGTACGTAAAATCAAAGGATACGCAGCAAACAAACCCTGCGCCGCATTGAAACATCTAAACTGTGGGCAGTCGATACTTGCCATCGACGCTGCTGGTGATCGCCTGGACGTCGTATTCGCAACGCATCGCCACCTCGTGCAGGAAATGACTTTGGCTTGTATGTATGTATGTACGCGTACGCCTGTGAGTGCAGCGTAGCAGTGTCCTTAACGATTATGTTGGTGCTTGCACAAAAAAATTACGACTATTGTTATTGCTATACAAGCTGTTGGCTCTCTGCCTGCCCGGTTGGTTGGCTCAACCTCCAACAATCAACGCCTTGCAATGCACGCTTTGCGGCTGTTATCAAAATTTATTATCTCTCTGCGCTTACAGCTGCTTTGCCAAGGAGAAGCGTGAAATTGATGTTGGAGAAAATTGATTTAAAAAATTTACGCTTAGCATCGTTACGGAAATTGAGGATAATATTAATTGTGATCAGTTTTGAACCTGGGTCAGAATTATTGATGCTTCTCGAGGGCTAAATAAATGAACTCGAGAAGTAGTGTGTGTAAAATAATACAAAATGACATAATCAATTTAAAACAAAATGACCGTGGCGTGGTTCAGATGGGTTGAAATATATGTGCTTAAGACAGTTAGGAAGTAAGATGACACTTCTGGGTGGAATTGAAGTAGTCTTGAACGGACGCGCAGTATTGCATTATTAAAATAGAAGTATTCAGATGATAGGTAGCAAAAGAAAAGTACCGGTAAAGTTAGTATATTTTCGAGGAAGGGGTCCAGGGTTTAATCCTATTGTTTACCCTATCCTGTAGAATTTAGGAGCTTTGTAGAGTTTCTCAGGAAGGGAGGATGCATGCTGCGTTCATTTGCATGCCAGACGCATTCTTTACCGGTGATGACACTAGACCAACAAAAACGTTTTGTACATTGGACTGTCACAACAGAAGAAAATTTAAAAGAAAAGGAAAAGGACGAACTGCGTGGAACATTCGGCATTCATTTGGAGCTAGAAGCATACGACGATCGTCTGAATGGAGCCGCTTTTCGTTATTCACTTTGTGCTGACATCGGAATGCATACGGCGGAAGAAAAAAAAAGGAATCAGCCCGTATACTGCTACCGCCTTTAATAGATTCGCCTTGTTGCATGACAAAATCAATAAGGATATTCTGCATCATTTACAAAGTAAACGGGCATTATCCATTCAGCTCATCAAAAAATGTGTACTGAATTTTGAATAGATTGTTGTGATAATGAGCAAATCTGAGACGGAGTGATCAAACTCATCAAGAAACAATGAAAATGCGAACAAAAGCGCAATCAATTGTATATCTGCTTACTCTTCGATCGACTTGTAAACGGACATAATATACGAGTAAAACAGTATTTTGTGCTGATTTTTCGAAAAGTTCTGGGAGTCTTTAGATATTACAGAGCATGACCTAAGCTTTAAAAAAAATTAGAAAAATAATCTGAGGCGGGCGTTTCTTTTCAAAAATTGTAAACCAAATTTTCTTTTTCCAACAAATTTTAAATACAGTTTTATATATATTTATACGGCGACCGCCGTAGCCGAATGGATTGGTTCGTGATTACCATTTGGAATTCACAGATAGAATGTGTAATCTCGGTGAAACCAAATTATAAAAACATTTTTCTAATATCGGTCGCCCCTCGGCAGGCAATGGCAAACCTCCGAGTGTATTTCTGCCATGAAAAAGCTCCTCATAAAGATATCTGCCGTTCGGAGTCGGCTTGAAACTGTAGGTCCCTCCATTTGTGGAACAACATCAAGACGCATACCACAAATAGGAAGATGAGCTCGGCCAAACACCCAAAAAGGGTGTACGCGCCAATTATATATATATAAATATATATACCTATTTCTTAAGTTTGAAAAAAAAAATTTTTCTCACGAATATTTTTTTTTTTTAAAGTATACTCAATCTTAGAAAATTAAAAAAACAATTTTAACAAAATGTTAGGAAACCGAAGGCATTTAAATAAAAAAAAAACTGCTGGCGTCGTATGTGAAACATATTTTACAGCTGAAGTATACAAACAGACAAGCAATAGAGCGCGTAAAGGTCGAAATAAAGATTCAAATAAGTTTGTTTTACTTAGTATACAAGTTACTAATTTGGATAATTAGTTTTGCCCCACCCTGTACCACTAGAGATAGGTGATACAAATAATAAACTCACACTTTATTTAACAAGAATTTTAATTCAGATTTAGGCAAAGAATTTGAAGAAATATTGAATTCATTAAAGGCTCTAATAGGAAAAAGTTATTGGTCCAATAATCCCAATTCTTTTGAATAATGAAAATTATTATTTTGATTTTTACGCGCTACGTGGCTTTTCTGTTTGTATACTACAGCTTTCTAGTTCTCAAATCTCAAATATATTTCGACATTCGCAGAAATTATAAATCTTCCAATAGGGTGACTAATTTTGTGCCCGCTTGTATCAGAAAAATTTGTTATAAATGGCATAAATTACGCATATAAAGGACAATACTGGCTGCGTAGTTTTTATTTAAGTCTTTTTTTTTAGGGCTTGTGGTCAATCCACTGCACCTGAACTAAAAAATAATAAGCTTTTCGAAACTTCTTAAATTAAAATTTTATAAATATTCTTGAGCCTTTTGAGGTAACCAGAAAACTGCAACATATAATAGAAAGCCGGGCACAGATGTGCCTATTTGTGTTTATATAGGGTTAGCAACTTTCAGCTCGTTGATCCATTTATTTTCTATTAATTTTTCTTACAACTATATCTGTCACTCCTGGAGTTATAAGCCATTCGAAAACTTCATCGAAATCTACAAAGTTAAATGGATGACTTGCTCCAGTCTGACCTTTATAAAAATGGTGCCCATACACCTTTGCATGGTTGTTGCAGCTTTTTTCTCTAATATAATACCTTCTTCTCTGCGAACGTATTGCTATTATTATGAAGATCTATTTATTATAGAAAACCTGCAGCTTTGTGCAACTTCACCGACAAATGCTCGAGGTACAGAAGTACTACCTCCAACAACGGCGGTAACAGTGGTAACGGTTTCAGCTTTCAGTTTTTATAAAAAATAATCATCAGTCAATTTTATACATAATAATCATAATCATACTTTGAGTCTGTAGTCCTCTTCTTTTCGCCAAGCGTTAGTAAGTGGTGAGTAAATGAAGCAGCTGGTATAAATAAACATATCCTGACCACGCTGGAATAGAGCTGCCTAAAATAATATTAGTTTGTAAAATAGGGGGTTTATGAAGTATAAACATACTCGCTAGCGGCTAATCTTGCTCCAAGCTTTGTTGTTACTTTCACATGGAAAGTTTTCGTCTATTGAGCCGAGCAGCGAGATTGCGAGCAGAGAAGTGGCGAATAGAAGAGGCCTTATGGAGATATAGTAGATTTTTTACAATAATAATTCCACAATAATAATATTTATAATTGTAATAATTCTAACAAAATATAGTTGGTTCAGGAATTCAATCCATCATTGCTGTTGACAGTCTCAATTTTGCTAATCCTAAGGCTGAAAAATTTTTGACCTTCTACTATGTTTTATTTTCAGATGAATCACATTTTCACCTTAAGCACAATGCTTGAGAGAGGTAGCTTCATGCCTCCAAACTCACACTTTGGCAGAATGCTTAGTGCCCGATTATAAGTCTTGTAAAAACCTTTCCTTATTTTTTGGTACACTATTATTTTCTGTGAAACTGTGGGAAACTTAAAAGTCCTTAAACACTTCTCGAGTTAGTTGTTGGCGACTGAAGCGCCTCGTAGCAACGCCCCCCATTAGACTCGCCAGCTACGTCCCTGTGCTGGCGCATAGAATGTGGCAGTCGTTCGAAGCCTGGTGTCTTTTTTCAATGAAGGTTGCTGTGCCAAGACGCCAGCTCTTCTTCAAATAGCTACTTTTGTACATTCTGTGAAAGTATTCCTAAATTAGTGTTCGTCATATTATTTCTACTCATAAAAACAAAGAGTTTACAAACTGTAGATAAAAAACTATAAAAATAAATAAAAATCACAGTTAAATATGTAAAAATCACAGTTAAATACTTTTAAGAGTTTGCTTTTTTCTGGTAATCATTAAGAAATCAGATATCGCACAATTTAATCGCTTGCAAAACTCCCTGAATATTCTTTGTTTTTATAGCGCCATTTGTTTAACAATTTAATCGCCGAGATTGAATGGCTTGACCACTGGCTCATGAAGTGTCCTCGCGAATAATCAGCTCTGCTGCACACACACTTTGCAACTATACATATGTAGGTATATCTTCACTGGATATTCTTAACTTTTTGTCGAAATTTTTATCCACTTTTTATGATCCTCATTCTCATACATACAAATGGGATTGACTGTATGCAACTCTGTTGCTTGCCATCGTTTCTTTTTTTATTATTTTTTGGCTTTTTCTGATTCCAAATTTACTTTCTTTTCCAACCTCACATTTGTTCACAATCTGCCAGCTATCCTTTAGCCTTGCTAGCGATAATTTTGATCCTTCCATTGACCGGCATATAATTGCCAATTCAATTTGTTTAACGAGCACAAAAGCATAGAAAGTGGAAGGCGAATGAAAACAAGAAGGCAGTGGGAAAAAGTCAAAGAAAAAATTAACGAAAAAGAAAATTGTAAATGTTGCAAGTGATTTTTTCAGATTTTCTGATGCTGTTTTTGTTTTGAAGTCCACCTTCCTCGCCTTTTTGTGGCAGAAACTAAAAAACTATTTAAGATCAAAATAATGTAATGCATTCACAATAAGGCGAAAAGAACAAAAATAGCAGCGAAAATTCTACGAAAAACTGAAAGCAAAGGAATAAATGAAAATGGGGAATGGTTTAGAAAAGTTTCGCTGATTAAATTTCAACTTTTTCATTTCCTGGCGCATCGGACACACTTGAGTGAAATTATAATCCTTCAAGCGCCCGCAATCAACCGATTTGCCCCGTGCATTGGGTGGCCATAGCAGTGAGCTCCCAGCTTGAAGAGTTGCGCTCAAATTCCAAAACAACTTTTAAACATTTCTTCCGTGTTTTTGCGCATTTTTCCCTTGCTGAAGTGCTGCTCACTGGCCTCTGTCGCCATCCGGGTGTTGAGTGGAGCGAAGAAAGCGCGACCAGCAGTTGGCGGCAGCATTGTATGTCGGGTACTCGTTGATAGATAATTGTGTATTCTATGTGTGTACGTCGTTGCATGCATATGTGTGTATGCGCGTGTTTGAACGTCTGAATGCCACTGACAACTAATGTTGTCATCCTTTTCATCTTTATTTGTTGCTGAGGATTCCTTTGCTTACTACTTTTGTAGCTGTTCATAACACAAGTTGATGGGTATAAACAACAACTACAACAACAATGACAACTACAAACAGCTACATGAAAGTAAAGTGTGTTACAGTAGCAAAAAGTTAGTGGGGAAAAAGTTAAATTTAATTTCATTATTTTGGGCGCAAAAGAGGAGAAAAAAAAATAAGCCAAAAAGAAATGCAGTTCGAGGAAAAAGTGAAAAGAATGTCAAGTTAAGCGAAAAAAAATTAAATAGAAAAGTTGTTGTCGCTGTTTCACAGTAGGTGGGTGTGAGTGCGTGGTTGAGTCGGTTGACATGTCTTAACCCTCAAATTGGCTTTGGGTAGGGTTCTACCCAAAGGGGACATCTATAATTCGGTGCTTCTGATATTTCTTTGCCTGTGTTGTGTTCCGTTTCCGGTTTGTTTCTTCTCACTTCGGTTTCCAAATTGGGTATTTTCCAGTGAAATCTGTGCGAGCGAAGAAAACGAATTTTAATATTGAGAACCGATTTAATTAAGAAGATGACATGCAGTAGTTTATTCTTAGCGACTACTATGAATTATATGTGAAAATAGAAGAAATCAGTATCTTATCAAGAATATCAAACAATTGGTGAATTTGACCAATTCGTAATGATTTTTAATTCATCATCAGAGTAATACTTTAGAAAATGGAAAAGGAATTATAACGGTTCCAACTTGTAGCACGGATTTTGTTACTAGAAAAGACAACTTTAAATGTGGTCCAATGCTGATTAATCCAAATTGCACAAGGAAAGCCAATTTATTTATTTTTTTTTTTTTGGAGCGAAAACTGCTCAAAGTGAGGTTTGACAACCCATGCATTCGAACAAACATATTCATATTCACCGGGATCCTTTGCCTACTCATTTTGGCGCCCTAATTATAAGTGAAATTTATGGACTAGATCCCTTACTGTGCCAGTCGGTATGCCTGAAAAATTTCATCAGCACTTTTAAGTCAATATATTCCCCCTAATGTACAATATTCAAAGGGTTGCATGGGTTTCGAAGGTTAAAAAAAGCACATTCCCTAGATTTTTTTGTAATAAAATAAACTTGAAATTTTACTAATGTTTTTTAAGTTTATAGGATTCATCCGTAAATGGCTATGTCATACTGAAAATGTAAATTTAAAACTTTTATGGTAAACCCCATTGTAAATTTCTGTTTAACATTTTTGTGTGGCTATTTTTTACGATATCAAATGTGACCTAACTCAAAAAAAATACATCGATCGGCTTCATTCTGTTTTTGGTAATGAAACACCACCAACAGCCGCCTCATATAAGTGGAGCCGTGTTAGTCTCGGTGACGGATTCCGTGAAGGTCACCAATAAGCTGCTGTTGAGAGAATTAAGGTGGATCGATCTGAGTGTGATATGTTATGAGATATAAGCTTTCTTGGGATTTGGTTAATCCAAATTAAAACGATTTTGCGTGACGTTGTAGTTCTGAAGAAATTTTGTAGTGGTTGGATTCCGCATAATTTGACAGTAACTACAAAAAAAGCTTGTGTGCAGTGGTGAAAACAAACGATCGAGAAGTTCAATCGTTCAAAATAAAACAACAATCAATTGTTTGGGGTGTTCCCATAGGAAAATTTCTTTTCATTTTACTTCTTTATTAAGTTTATGATCATAAAAACCGTATAGACTACATAGACAGAAAGTTCTCAATGTTAGCTTCTTAATACCTATGTTAAATACTATTAAATACTATAACATGAGAAGGGTAATGGAATCGTAATGTTCTGTTTGGTACACTAAAACGTATCTGCTTAAGCAGTGATGGGCGTTCAATTGAGCCACTAATAACATCAAAAATAAACACTAAAGATCGAATGATTCTTGTACTTGAGGGATATTTCGTATTTATCGGCAAGCATTGCAAGATGGATGGGGACCATCAAAATGAAACGGTTGGATGGCGAAACGAGTGAAATTGCGTTAGATTCACTCAGAGTGTGAGGCATAAAATGGATTCCAAATAATAGGAGTATATTCCAACTTGGAGTAAACTAGAGAACTATGCAGTGATTTTCTAGTATAAAGATTCTTTAAATCTCTAGCATGACGATTTGAAAAAGCTAGATTGGAGTAAGCCTTGGGAACAACACAATTTATAAGGTTAATAAAAGTAAAGCCTGAGTCGAAAATGACCCTTAGATTCACGTTTTCTTGTTGTATAGTGAAGGTTTAGCATCGAATAGTTTGTGGCAATAAGATTTTGACCTTTCGACAGAGTCATATACTCCACTCATTTATGTAGATTGCTTAAGTTTGCAGTTAAAGAACATCTCAGGAGCCTGAAATTCTACTACAAAGTACGAATTTAGAATGCTTAAAATAAGTTCCAATGTTTTTAATAAAGAGAACAAAGAAAAGCGGCGGAAGAATAATACCTTAATAAACACCAGACAATACGGAGTGAACCAGATAGCAGTCACATTTAGTATGCAGACTTAAAGAGTATTCATTTCATTTTGACTAATTATTACGGTTAGTTTAGTACACCATTGGTGTTTTCATATGATTCGAATTCCAAAAAATGTGCGCCTTCACGAAGCACTTCAAACGAACTGAGGGTAGAAGAATATCCAATGCTGAATTGTATGCAGCAATTTGTTGTTTGCCGAAAGTCTTCGCATAAATCGGAAAACAGAATAAAAATTACATTACAACTGAAGCTATTAATTATATGAAGAAGGCAAAAAACGGGATTACTGGTCATGACCGCGCTCACCTAATTTATTGCCTAGTGACTTTTTCTATTCACATACTCGTATACTGGGTTCCAAATTCATACTCAATTCGCGGTCATTTGAATCCCCGCTTCAATGTTTTCATAGAATGAAATACTCTTGGCATTGATAAAACGATTTCATATCAGACTCATATGAAATTTAAAAATTCAAATTATGTTTATTTTTAGATGTAAATGTACACACAGTGCACAGCGTAAATCTTGATACCCTAATATTTCTAAGTATAGTTTTGAGAAATTTCACACATTATTATAGATTCTGAAAACCTTTATTAATATATGAATAATACACTTTGTACTCATTCGTAATCAAAAAAAAAAAAAGAATACACTTTGTCTGCTACATCAACAACGGCAACCAAAAATGTAAATGTACATTTGAAGTAGTTGGAAATCAAATCAATCGATGGCGAGTTTTGGAAGAAGACTCTCTTTCTAATCATCGTCTTATCGAAATCCGACTGGATGATGCAATATCAATACCTTCCGGTATGAATCTTAGAAATGTGGACTGGAACTGGTATGGCGAGCTTATAACAGAGCGATTACCAAATCTGAAAAAACTTAAATCAATAGAAATAATTGAAGATGCTACTGAGAAATTAGAAGGTACTTTAACCAATTGCTTTGAATAACTGTGCCCACTCAGGCAAAGTGGACAGGAGAAAGCGATTCCTTGGTGGAACCCTGAACTGTCGAAGCTTCGTGTACGGCCCACAAAACTTCTTAATAAGGCCTTAAAAACGCAAACAGAAGAGGACTGGACCAATCATCGACTTAAACAGAGAGAATATAAGGAAAAAGTGCGGAAAGCCAAACTTCAATCCTATAGAAATTTCTGTAGTAACGTCGAAGAAATGAGGGAAACAGCGAGACTTTGTAAGGCCCTTCATCTAGGCCGCTCAGTAAGGCTGATTCCATTCAAAAACCTGATGGTTCACACACCATTTCCAAATCGGAATGCTCTTATTCTATGCTCTATGCTCTTACTAATGCTCTCTGAAGTAGAGAGTGGCATGAACAATAACGGTAGCGATGGTAAAACCTTTACGTACAGCTGGTATATTGCTAGTCGGATTGTGAAAAAAGAGTCGATAAGCTTTTTCTTGACTGTCTTGTGGGGGTATTGTCTAGAAGTCCACTTAGTACCAGAGTGGAAAATTATGTGAATCATCCTTACACGATCTTGTTAGCAAGATTGAAGCCGGGCTGGAAGCTGACGAATACACAATGGGCATGCTCGTGGACATTGAGGGGGCTTTTGATAATACCACTTTCGGCTCAATGTGTTATTCTGTCGAACGACACGGAGTTCATCAAACCATTGTAAAGTGGATATATTATATGCTCTCTGAGAGGCTGTTAACCGCTGATGAGGAAAGTAACGAACTAATCACCGTCAGAGCCAAGCAAGGATGTCCCCAAGCGGGTATTCTTTCTCCGCTGCTGTGGTGCTTGGTCGTAGACTCTCTACTAGCGGAGATGCAGGAACTCGGTTTTCATGTCCAAGCATATGCGAACGATGTCTGTGCACTAGCATTAGATAAATCCCTAAGGAGGCTTTGCACGCAAGTGCAGAGGATTCTGGACAAAATTGATGACTGGTGCATGAGACAAGGTCTTTCCGTTAATCCGAGCAAAACGACCATAGTCTTGCTTACGAAAAAACGGAAATTGGATGGTCTCAGTCTTCCAACACTTAAAGGTGTGACACTTGGTCTTTCCGATGAAGTTAAACATGTAGGAGTAATCTTGGATAAGAAGCTGTCTTGGGAAGCACACGTTTCACTGAAGGTGAATCGCGCATTGAGGATGTTTCAGCAATGCCGCAGAGCCTTTGGTAAAACCTGGGGTCTGAAACCTGCTGTGGTCCTATGGACATACACATCAGACCAATTATCACTTACGCCTCTGTGGTCTGGTGGCGACAGAGCATGGTTAAGTCTACACTCCGGGAACTATACAGGCTGCAAAGAAGGGTATGTTTATGCATAATGGGTCCCATGAGTACAATCTCTGGCGTTGCCCTAAATGCTATGCTTGATTTGCTCCCCTTCGATCTTAAGATACATTAGGAAGCAATAAAAGCAATATGTAGGCTCCATATATATGGTTTCTAGCACGAAGATGGAACTTCAGGGCACATATAAATCTTTAAGTTGCTATCTGAGCAGTATCCACTGATTTTGGCACCTGAAGACGACCTGATACCTATAGTTTTATTTGGAAGGAAATTTGATGCCAGATTTCCATTGCATGGCAATGGAACAATCCAGAATGCATTCAGGGAGGTTTGACGGATATTTTCTTTACCAATGGATCCAAGAATGAAATAGGGTCTGGAGCCGGATGGGACTTAAACGAAAATAGCCGAATGGATAATCGAGAAGAGATGGAGCGGGAAACAGATTGGAGTTTTCAATGACAGATAGGCTGCATTAAAGGCCCTGAAAAACGCGAAGCAAACCTCAAAGATTGTTGAAGAATGTTAGAAGAAGCTTAATTCTGTCGCAAAACAGAACAGGGTTCCCTCACAAGGGCCAGAACTAATAATCGGAATCAGTTCCGCAGGAGCGATGGTCACGTTTAGAACGCTGCAGAACTGCGAAGGGTATTGTTAAAAGTCCGAACAGAAAACTGTCAAACTTTTTAGTAAAACTTGAAAGGAAAGACGTTCGGTTGATGGTCGGTATTATTACAGGACACAACCCATGGGGTTAGCATATGACCACCATTGGAATTATTGAGGACCCAATGTGTCTATCTTGCTTTCAATGCCTGCCGATTACTCGGTTCCGAGCATATCCCACTAGATATTAAATGTAATTTTTTTCAAATTATTATGAAACTTTTTCATACATAAACACTTTATTGCAAGAGTACCACCACTTTTGCTGAGAGAATTTTAAAATTTTCTGTCGTTTTTTCCTTCTTATTTGAGAATTAGATAGTTCATGTTTTATACTTCCTTATATTTCACGCGAGAACAATTGGACTTATTTAATTTTCAATAAAAAATTAAAATACTCAAAAACTTTTTGTGATATTTTTTATAAAACATCTTCGTAGTGGTAAGGTATCAAGACTTATGCTGTACACTGTATGTACTTATAAATCGTGCTTGTATGAGTAAAAAAATTACAACTTGAATTTCTGGAAAAGTTAAATTCGAAAAAGTGCCACTTTTGTTATTGCCCAATAAATTAGTTGTGATGAAAACATTGCTGCATTGAAGGCCTAGTAAATCTTATCTCTAAAGAGTATGTAAAATTTGTATATAATTGATTTATTACTTTTGAAAAATCATATCAATCGATTTAGAAAGTAAATATTTTGATAAAAACCGCGATACAAGTTTTTACAAGACTGATCTATGTACCTTCTTAACTTCTATCTAATTATTTACTTTGGGCGAGTATTCTGCTATTGTATAATATAATAAGAAAATAGATGCTTAGACTCATCTAAGCCCTTAATAAAAATGTTCCCATATACCTAAGCTTGCCTCTACGAATATCGGAACTGTAACAGATAAGATGTCATGTCGGTTTAGTAGCTTATGCCATGCAGTTTCTCTCCATGACACCAAGGATGATATATTACACGATTTGGCCATCGGAAGCACAATTGTGAGAGTAACTTTGGCTGCCATGTCATCGGGGACTCGGCATCAGAATTCTGCCTGCACATTTTACACGCATTCACACACTCGTCCAATCAGTCGTTGTTCAGACGGCAAAGAAGTAAAATTGGTGGAGGCTGCGTTGGGGCACTGTCATAACTATATGGCCCCACTGAGATGATTCACTAAAGCAGCCGACTGATACCCTAAAAGCTCTAAAGCCAGGAGATTCAAAATAAAATTATGCTTGAGGGTTCATCCTATACGGTACTAATTATCGCATTAATATACTTACAAATCTTGCTAAGTTTCGCTGTCCAAAAATTTGGCTGAAGTCACCTGCATTTCCAAAGCGGGTCCCCATGCAGACGCCATATACTTATAGTGGAGAAAAATAGACGTTTTCATGAGCAGAGCCAAGAAATTCAGCCTCCATTTCTATTTACTGTGGCTACCACAAAATTTATTTGAAGCTCATATGCGGGTTAAAGAAGCATACCTATAACTGCAAAATCCACAGCCTGTAGAAAAATCTGTTGTTAATAAAAAGTTTGCAAATTACTTAAAAGCGATTGCTTTTGGATGCTTTGACCGCTCAAGTTAGCTTTTTATATGTGTGTATGTGTACGTACATAAATCGAAGCAATTTTAATTCTTATTCATAGGCACAGTTGCTGCATACCTTTGACACTTTGAACCTTTGATCTTTCATTTCGTACTTATCTTTCAATTTGGTTTTGCATTTTTATTGCAATAAACTTAGTATCGGAAAATATTGGCGGCATGTTTTGGTAGTTTAAGAAATTGGGATATATCTGGAACAGGTGTAAAAAATGTAAATAACAAGAGACAAGTTTTTCAAATTTTTTTATATAATTTTTTATATAATTTAAAATACTGATTGATTTTTCAAAGAGTACTACTTTGTGAACCCTTGAAGTTTATGTTTTATGAAATGTCTTTTACGAAGAAGTATGTCCTTCGATTCATGAATCAATTATGCCAAACTTCAAATGAGTTAATGAAAAAGTTCAGTCTATGCTTGATGTGGCACTGTGTGTTGGGTACTTCTCGCAAAGCAAGGCAAAGGTTTCAGATAGGCCTCAGACTGAACATTAGTTAATTTTTCTACCTATTCTCTTGAGCTCTCTGAGGTATAGTGCTATTTTATTGGGTATAAATTTGCATAATATTGACTTGCAAAAATAAAGGCACTCAAAAAAACCTGGTAAACTGTAAAAACGGTATTCCAAGATATTCGCGTTTAAAGTTTTGTTGGTTTTATAATATAGACGGAAAATTGTTGATATGTATTATATAAGTACGAGGGGATTCTGCTGTTTCCGTGGCGCCGCAATCTTATGGCGGATTCTTATAGAAGTCGACAAAAGAAAACGAAATGAATGAGTAAAATTTTTTGATATCTCGCTTAGTTTTCGAGATATTGAATAAAAAAAAAGCTGGAAGGCATCAATGGTTTTAACACGGAAAGGAGTTCTACGCAAAAATACGTGGATTACGTAGCCGGAGTTGGACTGATGAGGGTTATTTTTTTAAGCGGGGCCGAAGGCCACCCACGCGAAAAGAAGTTCTACGCAAAAATACTGTGGATTCTATCGAAACTGAAGAAAAAATTAGTATTATTATTATTATTATTTTTTATTTAATATCTCGAATAATAATAAAAAAAAATAATAATAATAAAATAAATAGTTACATTACCTCTTTAACATTGTTAACATTATATTTTAATACAGAATTTTGAAAGCAGAATTTTAGAAAGCAGAATTTAAAAAAAGCAGAATTTTAAAAAGCAGACCTTTAAAAAGCAGAATTTTGTTTTTAGAATTTTGTACATACAGAATTTCGACACCAACCCTTCTTATTATAATTTGGTGTTTAAAAAATTTGCTTTCAATATTATTGCTTAGAAACGGTAAAAGAGAGGAAGTGGTAGAAAAATATCACATTTCTACTTCATAAAATATATTTATTTAATTTCTCCAAATTTTCTATTTCAAAGTGCACTGACTAAAAAAATGTCCGCTATTTTTGTATGACGCTTCTAATACCAGTAACTCTGTTGAATACAATACACTTCCAGAGTTTTACATTTTTTGATTTGGAGAAGTAAGGCTAAGTTGACAGCCATCATATAGACCTATTGGTCCTTAGTGCTATCAGATTGAGCTAGGCCTTTAAGTTTCTCTATAGTACACTTCTGTAATAAGTCTGCGTCTTATGCGAATCTAAGTAAACTCTGAAGCTCTAACCCCGATATAACAGGTGGCGCTAAAGTAATCCTCCTATCAGAAAATGCTATAAATTTTGCGATTGACCCCTATCGTCAGTTCTGTTTTGACATTTGTGTAGTAAACACAAGCGAAATACACGTTAATAAACAATGGTACGCTACACTGCTCCAGAACGCCGAATATTGCTGACTATTTATTTGACCAATAATCGGTCGGTGACTTTGTGAACGTGAATTTCGTTGCAGATTTCCTCGCCGTCCAACGCCTACTGGTGAAACACTGCTACATTTAGCCGCTCGCCTCGAAGAGACTGGCACAACACGAGATGATGCCAGGCGTGGCAGACTCCGGAGTAGCCGTTCTGCAGAGAATATTGCTGCTGTAGCCGAGGATGTCATGGAAGCGCCGTCGACATCGACCAGGCGACGTGCCACGCAAATGGGTATCAGTCGACGGTCCTTACAGCGATTTTTGGTACAAGATTTGAAGATGTTTCCGTACAAAGTCCAGACGGTGCATCAGCTGTTAGCTGCTGACCGCCAATTGCGTCTAACATACGCTCAAGCCATCCTTAAACCCCACCAAGAGGAAGATGATTTTTCATCAAAAATAATCATGAGTGGTGAGGCCCATTTCCATCTTAGCGGGTACGCAAATAAGCAAAATTTACGCTTCTGGGGCACTGAAAATCCGCGTGTAACCCACGAAGAGCCATTACACCCGCTCAAATTCACTGTATGGTGTGCTGTTTTCGCTGGAGGAGCCATCGGACCTTTTTTTTCGAAGACGTTGCGGGCCAAACGGTTACTGTGAATGGTGAGCGCTACAGACTGACATATTTACCTGCTATTTCTGTTTACACATAATTTTCGGGGTTTTACAAGATGCTAGGTTGTTCCACCTCCCTTCATGTAAGCAACGATGCCATTGTAGATCGCCTTTAAAGGTGTTAATATGTAATTTTCTTGTTGAAATTACATGTAAATCTCATGTGGAATTTCATTTCCTGCAATACTCTTATGCCCGGGTACCCAATAGATGTACAGCCAGCCGTCTGTCTGCGACTAATCTCCCAATTGGCTTCCCTGATTTTAAAAACCTTTTTAGATGAAATTTCATATGAGTTTATTTCCTTTATCGCTGCTTTACTGGTGCAAAGCTAGTTTTGGAAATATGAAACCACTATTTCAGGGGATATAGAGAAGATACTATTCTTTCGATGGATCTTTGTATATCTCGCCCTGAGCAGTCATTCCATCTCACTCCTAAATTATAATATTTTATGAATAGCATTCGCCCATAAAGAGCGATTTCACATAAATCGAAAACCCGGCTGAGAGATGCCGGACTATTTACAAAGTCAAAAAAATTTAAACCGTAAATTGCGTGTCTAGTGGCAGTTGCATGAACAACAGAAGCTAAGCAAATGCATGAAAATTTATGCGTATTTACACACACACACCTTATGAGTGCCTGCTTATTTGCTATTTAGCGGCCGACAGTGTGTTACTAGCGCATTTCCGTTACTGTGAGCAGCAATCGGTTGGTTTTTATTTTATTTTTATTTTTGTACCATTGTACACTGCATATGTAAATATATCCCTATAAATATGTATATGCATACATAAGCATATGTGCACTAGAGCGGGTCAATTTGTTTGCAATGATTTGTTCCGAAATTGCTCCTACGAGTAATACATTCGGATTCTACATGCAATTATAAGCAAAAAGTTCATTATAGCTTAGCTCGAAAGTCAGTTTCGGTTTTTAACCCTTTACTCCATGAACTAATAAAACGTTGAAAAAAAATTTTGTTTATATTAGACATAGCTTTATTTGTTTATCAATGAGACACATTAAAAGAAAAATAATAAACAAGTTTTGTAATTTGTTTTTTTTTCAGAATCATATATAAAAACCAGTTGTAAAGTTTAGAAAACAGTTGAAAAGTGAAAAAGTGATAATCCGATGAGAAAGATGAGTAAATCGAATCCATGAAAAATTGTTTTTTTTTGTGAAAATTACTTACACTTTACACTGTTATCGTTTTTTGAAATTAATGACTCGCACTTCAATTCTGCTTTTTCTCCCACTTGCACCAAACTGAGGTTATTTCGAAACGTTATTGTTAAATGTTTATTTGATGACTTAATAGTTTGAATTTATGATACCTAATTTAGAAATAAACTTTAATCAAATCTGCATATATGGGCTCATATGGGGTAAAGCGTTAATTAAGTTTTTAAATATTATAAAATTTTATTGTCTTGACTTTTTTGAAAGTTTTATTTCGAGTTACACAGAATCAAAATACATACAGTGTTTCCAATTATAATGGAGTTCTTTAAATAAAAATGTATATCAAATTAAATTCTTTGTACCAAAAAATCCTCAAGTACAATGATAAGGTTCTATTAAAAAAATACCACTCATAATATTTTGGTCAATACAAATCTTCACATTAACTTCGCACTGGAGCACTGGAACTACTTTTAAAACTTGGGGAACTCGAAATTAAATTTAGAGCCCTAATGGGCTCTTTTTCTAAGAATTTTATGTCGAATTCCGATATGCTAGTAATCATGTCGAAAAAATCCTCCCTAATGTGCACATACTCCCACTCCATTTCGGTAGACTCGACGTCAATGACTCTATTGTTGCATGCTGAATTTACAACAAAGCACAATGCTTAAAATGCAGCAAGTGGCATAAATGTAAGAGCGGCGCTGAGGTGGAACCGGGCAATCCCTTTTGCACTTTTTATTACCTGCCAACAGGCGAATTACAACCAACATGCGCCTAAAACCATGCACCTCGTTTTGGTTTTTTTTTCTAGTTGTGTGCCTCTGGTTTTGATTTCTTTCCTTCTCTTTTTATGCGCGAAATGGTTGAAATGGAAATATGTGCATAGAAAAGTGCGCTCACGGCAAATGAAGAATGGAGCAGGGGAGAGCCTAAGGTAGGAGGTTTGCAACCGCGCTTGTAATTGTTGGGGTTTAATGGCATTTAGTGCTTTTGTTTCACAAAATTCGCCAACTCGATCTAACGAACTTTTGAATAGCTTTGTGGCAAATAGCAGAGACGTGACTGAATGGTCACTCGCAGATTCGGATCGCGCTACTAAACCTTTGCGAATGCGTTGTTTACTTTTAGTTTTCTCTTTATACGATTTTTATCTACACTTTTTAGGCTTTTTAATGTCCGAGTAGCACGGAACAAATTTATTTGCGCAACTAATTAAAAAGTGAAGTTGTTTTCATTGCTATTTGCATATAAAAGCTAACCACCGAACTCAACTCCAACGGGTTTAGGAGCATGGCGCTAGTTACTTTCTGTTGATGAAGTTGAAATCAAAAAATATGCGCGCCAACTAGTTGGACATTTTCTCATTGCTTGGTGGCTGGTGGTGGCAACTAAATAAATGCACTAAAATGTTCAAGTATCCAAAACGATATTTCCACAATTCAGCCAGCTCTCTCTTTAGTTGCTTCTTTCCTCATTCTACCGGCCGGCCACATATTACGAAAACACGATAATGAGGCAATTAATGTGCAGCAATGGCTAGATTTCCGGTTTGAGTCACAAACATTGGCGAAATAAAGTAAAAAATAATTTCTAGAAAAGGGGAATTTACCTTGTTGTTGTCGTCAGTCGATTATATGCCTCCCTTCTACATTTGTTCGCATTCGAAATCCTTCAAATACTATCCCATGCCACTTCGTCCGCTGAATTTATTTATGGGCAAAATGCCGTGACTGTTATTCTACCGCATTTTCCAGCAACAATACACTATTTGCCCCCGCATTCCACGCTGTATGCAATACAGCGCTTTTCCGACGAACGAATTCAATCATCCTACGGTGGAACGCTAGGCAATATAGGATGTCTGAAAGTAGCCATTTTCTTAATTCAACACAAAAATCAGCTCTTTTTGTATCTGTAAGAATAAGTTGTCTCGCATGACACCAAAATCTCTGCCTATGAATTACTATTGAAAAGATATTGACTTGTATTTATCGTTAAATTAAACTCGACTCTAAATAAGTTGTAGCATACATTAACTTAAAGTACACTTTATCGCAATCATAGCCGAGTTAGAGTCGGCTTTTTCTTTTGTAGCCAGCTTTAAAGTTAGAGCGATGAATACCTGTCACTCAACATGAAGAGAAAACTAAATCGGTTCAAGTTTTGCTTAATTGAATTAATTTTTTTAATTATCTTGGCTATTCCACATTTAATGTGAATCAGAAATACAATCCAAAACGCAGAACTTAAAAACCATTGTGAAATGAAAAGGTATCACAATCCTTTTACATTTGTATGTCATCTTCTCATTCAGATAATACGATTGACGTATCACTTTTCATTTCATTGCTTTTCATACGATTGCCGATACCTTCACGATTTACCACATCCTTAAGAATATTTTTCATTCTTAACGATACATAGATCGTAATTATAATATATTTTTATGTATACATATTTGCATTGTTTTTTTTGTGATAAATTTTGTTTATTTTAATCTATTTTGAATATATTTTGCAAGCCTCGATGGGCCAAGGAAAAGAGGTAATAACTAAAAAAATAAAAAACAATGCTGTTATAAAATAATTTTTCATCAAATATTCCAATCTTTTCTTTGTTTAAAAATTTAGTTTGCTGAAATACCGGAGAACATCGAAATATTAGAAGCAAAAAGAATTCGTCTAAACAAGTCAATAAAATAGTTTTGGACTGTGAACGTTCCCTGAAAATGTTTTGAATTGACTATTTGGCCCGCCACGCTTAGTTTCAGATTCATATTGGAAACACTGCGTTTCATCACCAGTTACAATGTTGTAAAGAAAATATTCCTCTTTTCTCGCCTCTTCTCGAATGTTGAATTCTGAGCAATTTTTGGTTCTCAGTTAATTTGAGCGGAATGAAACGTGCACAGACGAGATTTTTTTTTGTAATACTCGCCCATAAGACGACGGAAATTATTATGTTAAATATCTTAACCCAACTGAATTAACCCTTTCAAATTGTCTTCCAGATTTTCCATCCGAACGACACATTTGTGAGGGAGTTTCTGGATGCAAATATTTCACACAAATAAACTTAAAAAATTCTCCTCAAAATTTCACACTTTAATCCGAACCTTTATAAAAATTTTGAATATGACATTTTATAGCTCATTCGTTTGCGGAAATTTCAAACAGCTTAAAAATATCGAGTTGATTTTTGACTATTTGTTTTTTTTTTCTGCTGAGAGTGTTGGGTTTTTCCTCCCGTATGAAACAAGTTCGGCCGCCGTAGCCGAATGGGTTGGTGCGTGATTACCATTCGGAATTCACAGAGAGATCGTTGGTTCTAATCTCAGTGAAAGCAAAATTAATAAAAACATTTTTCTAATAGCGGTCGCCCCTCGGCAGGCAATGGCAAACATCCGAGTGTATTTCTGCCATGAAAAAGCTCCTTATAAAAATATCTGCCGTTCGGAGTCGGTTTGAAACTGTAGGTCCCTCCATTTGTTGAACAACATCAAGACGCACACCACAAATAGGAGGAGAAGCTCGGCCAAACACCTAACAGAAGTGTACGCGCCAATTATTTATTTATTTTTTTTTTGTATGAAACAAGTTCTGTCCATTCCTTGTAATTATAAAGAAAATCCATATAACGCCAAGGAAAAGAATTACCAACAATCAACATTTACTAGAAAAAAATTTAATGGGCTGTTAATTAGCGTTAAAAAATTTTTCTTTTGAAGCTATCATTCAAAATATTAAAATTTTGTGCAAAACTTGTCAGATTTTTTGGTAACATTGCGTACGTTGAAATAAAAAGAATGAACTCAGAAGAAGGTGTCAAAATGTCGAAGAATTGTAAATAAAAATTAAAAGTTAGGTTAGATTAATGTGCACAAGGAGGATATAGTACATAATAAGAAAGTATGTAGCAAGAAAAAAGTAGTTTGTATGGAAAAAAGAAATGTAAGCAAATATATTCTATTATATCAGTTCACGATTCTTGGCTTAATTTGCACAACATTCCGTGTTCCCTCAACTATGGTACTAACTTCCTAATATACTTATTACATAGCTTCCTGATATGCAGCCGTGGCCTGCAGTAGCCCATAAGCGACATATATACATGTACGAGTATTGCTAGCCTAACAAGGCTACGAAACATTTAGAAACTGTTGATTTTCACAAAACAAAAATTATTAAATTTGATTTCACTTCCAACAGCACAACCAAGGCAATTTAGACCAAACACGCTACCTTCTATCGCAATGACTGCCACTGGCAACCCCACACCAGCCCCTTTATCAGTTGACGTTGCTATTACAACTAAAATTATAAATTGCTGTTCTTTCTGTTGTTGTTGTTGCTATGAGGTGAGCTTGTTTGTATTTAAAACTTGTACTCGTGTTTAGAATTTTCGTTTGAAAACATTTTAAATTCACCGACCAAACAAATTCGCTTGCCAAAAAAAAAAGAGCGAAGCAAAATCAATTGCAAAGGACGAAGGTGGAATAAGGGAAGGTAATATTTTAATGTTGTTGTTCAAAGTCTGCATTGCAATAGTATTAGCAGAAAGCCGCTGTGCTAGGAATCCGCATATTTTTTTCATTTTCACGTGTAAAGTTAAATTTTATCAACGGGAATTTTTCAACAGTTTTGTTATTGTAATCGCGCACTCAGCGCCTGTAGTAGCAATGATTACTCTAACATTTTCCCTGCCCCTTCCTCTAGATACCTTTAGCAGCAGCGAAGCATTGTCGCGTGCAATCGCTAAAAACTGTTGGATTGCATAGAAATCAGAGCAAACAAAAAACAAAAGCAAAAAAAAAATTAACAAAACAAATTTTGATTTAATCCGCTTACAGCAATAAAGATAGGTTGGGCGTATGTACAACTAGTGTAACAACCAGTGCGCACAATAGAAACATGAACAAAAATATCCAAACAACAACAGAGTAGAATAATGCACGAATTGGGCATTAAAAGTTTCAGCGCCTAAAAGCATGCAAGCAGGTGGAAGACTAAAATCGAGCCGAATCATATGTGATAGTTGTCAGTGGCATCGCATCATAACACCTGGGTGTATGGCTGCTTTATTTGTAGTAGGATTTTAGGCGCAACTCAGCGCAAAATTTTCAATATGTAGGTATATATATATAATTGACGCGTACACTCTTTTTGGGTGTGTGGCCGAGCTCCTCCTTCTATTCCCGGTGTGCGTCTTGATGTTGTGCCACAAATGGAGGGACCTACAGTTTCAAGCCGATTCCGAACGGCAGATATTTTTTATGAGGAGCTTTTTCATGGCAGATATACACTCGGAGGTTTGCCATTGCCTGCCGAAAAAAAACGTTTTTCTTAATTTTGCTGTTTCACCGAGATTCGAACGTAAGTTCTCTCTGTGAATTCCAAATGGTAGTCACGCACCAACCCATTCGGCTACGGCGGCCGCTGCAAAATTTTCAATGCCTGCGGCAATTTCTCGCGTGACTTAAATTTTCTTTTATTTTTCAAAGAAAATTTTATTTTTCAAAGAAATAAAATATTTTCAAGAAATTTTATTTTTTGATGACTTTATTCATTCAACTCAATTTTATAACTTTCAGAAAATTTTCTTTTTTCAACTCAACTTAAAAAACAAAACTACATCGACTCATATTTTATATCATTAACTCGCATAGTACATGAATCCGGTGAATAATATAATACATACATACATTAGTAAATACCTTAATAAATACAGGGTACATAGTAACATAATTAATACAATAACATAACTCATAACTCCTCCACGGATTAGATAAGAGTTCTCCTGGACTCTATTTCTAGATTTTTATTAATACAATATATTCTGAAGAAATTCATTTAATTAGTTGGGGGCATACACAAATATGTGTTTACAATTAATCCAAATTTGAAAATAACAATAATAATTTTTTTTTTTTTTTTTTTTTTTTTATGGATTTTCTAGACGGTTAGATGAATATTTAAATGGTCGTTTAATATTAGATACATGAATATTTCTTAATGGCAGTATTCTATAATAGGGTTGGTCTTTATGCCTAACTCTTTTATAATTTTTAACTGGGCCTGTTATTCGTTTTTCTACATAAGTTTCTCTGCTCATATTTCTTTTATTTATTAAATTTTCTTTAATTTTTCTTGTTCTTTCACACAAAACAGCTGCATCTACTACATCTCTGGCTTCTTTAGGGGTACATTTTAAAGTTGTATGGTATCGGTTATTATAAGTATTTATAGCAACCTGCATCTTCATATTTATAGTAAGATCTTTATCCTCGATACCTGTTATTAATTCAATAAGAGTTGAGTGTAATCTTTCTATGTCGCCATTGCCAGTGTGTGAGTTGGGTTTTGTCAAATGGACAACTACATTTTCCTCTTTTAAATATTCAAGCAACTGTTCTGCCCTGAACTCGTTATCCATTATAATTTTTTTCGGTTTACCAAATTTAGCAAAGTGTTCTAAAATCAAAGTTTTCTTCGTTTGCCAATTTCTATTTCCTATATCATAAGCTGCGGCAAACTTTGTTAATTTGTCTATAGTTGTTACGAATGAATGTTTTTTTATGTGGAATATATCTAAATGAATGACTTCGTTTTTTTCAGCTGGCGTTTCTGTGATACAAAACTTCTGCTTTACAGGATACCTGTCATATTTTATTTCCTGACATTTCTGACAATTATTAATTATTAAATGAATGTGTTCTCTTAATTTTGGAAAGTATATTTTATTTTTCAGACTATTGTAACATTCGTTAATACCGCTGTGTAGAGATTCTTCGGTATGGTATAATGATATTTGTTTATGTAAGTCGTCTTCGTTCAGTATCTCTTTTGCACGTAGTGTACATTTTACAAACTTGGTTGTGCTGGTGGAAAAAGTGGAAATCAAAAGAAGTTGGATTTTATGGTAATCCCTGTCCGATACGTCTGCAAAAATGCCAATTATTCCTGGTTTGATGTGGCACTTTAACAAGTCTTTTATATAGTCTTCATTTCCTAAAGGATTAATTTCAATGATTTTTCTATTATGAATTGTTTGAATTTCATTTTCAATATTGTATGTCAAAATAAGCTGCAGTTTATATTTGTTCACAATTTCTTCTTTTATTCGTATCCACTGTCTTGATTCTTCCTCTTCAGTACTCGATATTTGCATATTAGACTCGGTTTCATTATTTTTTCGTATTTTTTCCGCATTAGTCAACCTGCTAAGATAATCAGCTACCTTATTTTCATGCCCTTTTAAATATTCTATCTCGAAGTTGTACTCCTGAAGTTTTAACAGCCACCTTTGATGTCTTTGGGAGAATTCCTTACCCTTGTATTTGTCGTTCATGTATTTTATCGGTAAATGATCTGTCCGAATTTTAAATTTATTTCCATGTAAATAAGGCCTAAAGTAATTCACTGAATAAACAATTGCCAAAAACTCTTTATCTGTTGTGCTATAACTCTTTTCGTGCTTGTTTAAAGTCCGCGATACATAACATATTGGGTGACCCTGTTGCGATAACACTGCGCCAATAGCATAATCGCTGGCATCGGTTGTTACAACAAACTGCTTGTCAAACTCTGGATACTTCAATATTGGATGAGTTGTTATCAGATTTTTCAGCTTTTCAAACGCCGTTATATATTGAGGATCACTACTATTAATTTTATTATTTTTCTGAAGGTATTTGATCATTGGATAGGCCATACTAGCGTAGTTTCGAATAAATTTTCTATAGAAACCTGTCGTTCCTAAAAAGCCCCTTAATTGTTTCTCTGTTTTGGGTAATGGAATTTCCTGAATTGTTCTTACTTTATCCGGATTTGGCTTCATTCCTTCTTTTGTGAGAATATGCCCCAGAAATGATGTACTTTTTTTCATAAAACTACATTTATCGGACTGAATTTTCAGATTGTGCTGCTGCAGTTTATAAAATATTTTACTTAACGATATTTCATGTTCCTCTAAGGTGGTAGAAAAAATAAGTATATCGTCAAGATATACAACGCAAATCTTGTTAATATATTCTCTCAAAATATCGTTCATAAGCCTCTGAAAAGTTGCCGGCGCGTTCTTTAAGCCAAACGGCATTCGAACGTATTCATAGAGGCCTGCAGGGGTGACAAACGCAGTTTTTTCGATATCCTTTTTGGCTAACAAAATTTGATGATATCCCTTTGCCAAATCAATGGTGGTGAAATACTGCGCTTTTCCCAGCTTGTCTAAAATACTGTCTATATTTGGCAAGGGGTATTTATCATCGATTGTAACTTGATTAAGACGTCTATAGTCAACAACAATTCTATACTTTTGGACTCCTGAGCTATCTAATTTTTTTGGGACGACTATTATAGGAGAGCTATAGCGACTTTTGCTTTTTCTAATTATGCCTTGAGCTTCCATTTCTTCCATTTGACGTCTCACTTCTGCTTCGTGCTTGGGTGGATAGCGATATAATTTTGAATTTATTGGCTTATCTGTCGTAGTATTTATTTCATGTGTAATTGTTGTTGTACTCGTCAGTATGTCATTTTCTTTGTAAAGTAATTTGTTATATTTCTTCAATAACCTTTCAATAACTTCTTTCTCTTTTTTGTTTAAATCATCTAATTGTTCCTTTTGTATTTTGCATTCTTCTAAAACATTGACTTCAAATTCTTTTGATATAAAATATAAAATAGCTCCATTAGTTAAGAGTATTAGCTGATCTTTTAGAACGATTTTTGCTATATTATTTACAACAAAATCCATACCTAATAAAAGGTCATATGGCTTATCCATTGATATCGCAAGCCATTTCATTCTAGAATTGCAGGGGTATTGAAACTCTTTTGGGCATTTAGTAGACACTGTTTTGTTAAATTTACGCACTCTACCCTCTATCGTATTTAATGGTGTTGTGGTTTCTGTTAATATTTTGTATTTATTTTCTCCTATTTTGTTGGTATTTAGTAAACTTACAGTGGACCCTGTATCTAATAACGCAAGATATTCTTGGGTTTCGATTGTTAGTTTAAGTAATATTTTATTACGGTCCGAGGCTAGTTGATAAAAAAAATGTCTTCAGTTGTATTTGTTTCAAATGGGGTTTGGCTGATAACATCTACCTCCATCGGTTCGCTTTGCCTATATTGTTGCCTACGAGTATTATCGCTGTCTTGTCTCAATGGTTCATTGCTGCTATTTGTTACATCGTGACGATTTCGGTTATAATTGTTATTGTGGTATGATCTAGTATTATATGAATGCTGTTGTGAACTATTAGTATGATGTCTAGTTTCTCGATCGTATTTGCTTATGTTTTGTTGTAACTGTTTTGGTTTTTCATTTTCGTAGCGACTATTACGATCTGAGTAGTAATTTTGATTTTGGTAATATTTTGAATGGCATTCAGTATTTTTTATTGTATGCTTTAGAAGTAGACTACTTTTTAAATTACCCTCGTCTTGACCTACAAAAGAAACCACAATTTCTCTAACTTCTTGAATTTTTAGTTTTTTCATAATTGCGAATGCAAGAGTACCTGAAACTAATTCTTTTGTTCTTTGTACAAGCATGCCACTAAATATATTAGTTACAGTTTCGGAATCATCTTCAAACAGTGCAAGTTCGCTTATATACTCTAATATTTTAGTAATTCTATAATCTAGATCTTTTATACTTCTTACTTTAAGATTATTGATGATACTCGTTATTTCCATTTGATTTTTGGACGCTCGATAATGCTTCTTTAGCCGCTGCCTGCATTCATCCCACGTCGAAGGGGGGCTCACGGATAGTACATTTTTGGCCATGCCCTGAATCTTCAGGTTGAAAATTATTTTATAAACGTCATCACAACTTGACGGGAAATCTGCAAGGGCTCTGTTAACAGCTTCTATAAAGGATGGCAGAGTACCTGCTTCTCCTCGGAACTCCGGCAAATACCGAATTTCCTTTTCTATTTTACTCCTCCATGATATGGGTTGATGATTCGCTACTACGAGCTGCGTCAAAGCCGCTAGACACTGTTCGATGGTACTTTGATTACCCTCCATCATTTTACGGTTTTTCTCAAAAATTTGTTGGCGTTTCTCCTGACTTTTCATACAATATTGTCACAGTGTTGTTTCTGCGTTAGTTACTAAATTTTTGTTTTAACTAACTTCGTAGCTCACTTGGAAAAAGTACGCCTTTTTTTTATTAACCAGCAGTGTGTCCTTTTTCGGTATAAAATTATTTTAGAGTTTTCGTTTCGTTTCACTGGATTCCTTTTAAACAAAAATAGGAATCCTACCGACTGCGCCACTTAAATTTTCTTTTATTTTTCAAAGAAAATTTTATTTTTCAAAGAAATAAAATATTTTCAAGAAATTTTATTTTTTGATGACTTTATTCATTCAACTCAATTTTATAACTTTCAGAAAATTTTCTTTTTTCAACTCAACTTAAAAAACAAAACTACATCGACTCATATTTTATATCATTAACTCGCATAGTACATGAATCCGGTGAATAATATAATACATACATACATTAGTAAATACCTTAATAAATACAGGGTACATAGTAACATAATTAATACAATAACATAACTCATAACTCGTGCGTGTTATTTTTGCAATTGTGGGCCGCGAACGTGAATGAGTGTCATATTCGAATACATATTGTGTTTTAGAAAAAGTTCTAAGCGTATATATAGGTAAAGAGTCCTTCAAGAGACGCACCTAGATAATGTTTTAAAATAAAATAAATAAAAACAGATTATTTTTGGTCTCACTATTCTTCTTCAATATACGACTCCGAACAATTATATGTGAAAAAAAACGACATCATTTAAGTGTCCACCATGAGCACGTCTACAAGCTGTCCTAGGGGAATTAAAACTTGCATCAACCCGCTCTCACGTTAACGCATTGAGTTCAGCAATCTTGATTCGAGTAATGTGCTTCAGCTCCGGAAACGTTGTTGGCTTATTCACATAAAATTTACTTTTCGAGTAACCGCAGAAAGTGGAGTTGTCGCATGATCTAGGTGGCCAGTTTATGTCACCATTACGGGAAATTGATCTACCGCGAAACTTAGATTAGAAAAAAGCTATATTTTCTCATGCTCTGGTACTTGTGGTTCCATTCCATTCAAAATAAAGGTCGTCTATGTCTATTACATTAAGCTCAGGCCGCGAAAAATGTGCAATCAGTTGTCTATAGCGATGTCCATTGACAGCAACAGCTCTTTCATTTTCATCTTCGAACAAAAATTAGCCAACTTTCTAGCAGTCTCAAAACCACACCAAACTGTAAATTTTAGTGTATATAATGATTTTTTTTTTCTATATTAATCAAAGTTTTTCTTCTCCCCAGATGTGGTTATTTTATTTGTTGACAAATCTATAAAGTGCGAAATGGGTCAGTAATTTCTGCATTGATGGTTATTTGTTGGCTTTTACTCTTTTGTTAATTGAATTTTGTAAAGATGCAAATGCCAGTCCTTGTGTAAAATTCGCCAACCAGCCTATTCACCAATGTCTGATTGTTGAGAACGACGAGATACCTTCTACTCAAATATGAACGAGACGGTATCAATAAAACGGTCCGCGGATGACATATGGCAAAAATAAATTTTTTGTTTTTTGGTAGGACTGTTATAAGCTTACATGGCAAATTTCAGCGTGATATGTCACATAGTTTGTTTTCTGTGCTACTGTAAACAAGTCAAGCTCGAGTGTGTTCTTCGAATTCTCTTTTATGACTTCAATTGTCTCAAAATGTTTTCCACGGAGCGGCAACTTGAGCTTGGGAAACAGGAAAAAGTCACATGGAGCCATATCAGGCGAATACGGTGCTTGCGGAACGATATTAACATTATTTTTGTTCAAATAATCGCGAACAAGACGTGATGTGTGAGCTGGTGCATTATCGTGATGCAAGAACCATGACTTGTTGTCCCACAATTCCTTCCTTTTAAGACAAAATTTCAAACAAATTCTTTGAATTTCCATCGTTAAATTCGAAAAACACACTCGAGCTTGACTTGTTTACAATAGCACAGAAAACAAACTATGTGACATATCACGCTGAAATTTGCCATGTAAGCTTATAACAGTCCTACCAAAAAACAAAAAATTTATTTTTGCCATATGTCATCCGCGGACCGTTTTATTGATACCGTCTCGTTCATATTTGAGCAGAAGCTATTAATGTTGAAGGTTGTTCAGCAACACTTTTCACAAGTCGAGTTTTTGGTCTGCCAGTTCTTATTCTAGCCTCGGCAGAACTATTTTCATGAAATTTTTCCACCAACCTTTAAATTTTCGACTCATTTGGACGATTATTTCAACAAAAAAAAAACAAGAGTTTTGTGATGCGCTGTTCCTAAAGGTGGACCATTTTCATAATAAGTTTCAATAATTTCTACACGTTGTTCTATCGTGTAAAATTGTGCGTTTGTCTACGTGACAACTGCTGGGAATTATTCACTACTAACATCTTTGAAAGACCCTTTATATGTGCAAATTTTTGTATGTGTGAGTATGCTAGTTCATTTGTGTGTGCTGCCTAGGTAAGCTTGCGTGCATTTCTCCGTATTTAGCTAATCTGTTGAGCGCACAAATTGCTGCTGTTGCCGCCGCTACTCATCCGCGCCTACTCTGCATTGTTCTGTCAACCTTTAGCACTGCAACTCTTAAGGTGCGATCAGACCTGGCAAGGGATGCTTTACTTTTAACTCTTTCTATTGTAAAATTTTATTATTATTTTACCGTGCCAACATTCCAGAAGTAATATAAGAAAGTTATTTTCAACATTTCTCCAATCATTTTCGAAAACTGCCTAGTCTGATTGGAACTTTTTTAAAAAGCAATCTATTTGAGGTGCTGGCGTTACATTAGCAAGTTTTAATTCTTCTGGAAATTGCTGTAAAATCATTCGAGTATTGCCATGTGGCACTGGCAAATATCTAATTGTAATTTTGTATAACATATATATACTTTATGCGATTTTTACATAGTTTTAGCAATGATTTTTAGATTTTGTTTCTCATTTGTTGGATAAATTATAGTTTCTAACTAGCCTTTGATCCCTAGGAAATGAAATAATTCAATTCAATTTATTCAGTCTACGATATTACAATCTTGCAGAGGAGGGTACAAAAATTTGCGAAGATTCAATTGGAATTGAATTAAATTCAGTAAGCGCACGTCTTTATAAAAATCGTACGGCCCAGAATAAAGTTAACAAGGGAAAAAGGGGTAAACTTCTAAATAACCGTCTATTGATAGAACTTTCAATACTTATCGTTTTTGGGATTTCATACAATTCAATAAGAGCATCTTCTTCTTCTCGAAGGGCTCGAAACCGTATTAAGTGATTTTGGCCGAGTGTAACAAAGCGCGCCAGTCGTTTCTTTCTCGTGCTAATCGGCGTCTCTTGGAAACACCAAGTGAAGCCAAGTTTTTCGCTTCCTCTGCTACCACCAGCTGGTAACGTCAACGAAGCCGCTGTATCTTTATTCGATGCATTGTGTCTATGTCTCAGGCAGAGCTTAACCATAATAATTAGCAAGACTATGTTAAACCAATCAAGTCATAAACAATCATGAGGGAATGTCGATATCTTCTACATTCGAAAAAAACTTAAATCTGTAAGCTTACCAGAAGCAGATGATGGGGAAACCGAATAAATTTCTCGCTTGATCAGCTCGATACCAAATGCATGGTAACTATAAATTAGACTCCACATAACCGAAGCGGATACAAGGATTAAATATGGTTTTCCTCGTAGAGAGATCCTAAAATCTTTCGCATTCCTTCGCAGAAAGGCTAGGTTTCTTATAAGCTTCGGAGGAATGTCGTAAGTACTCCCAGTGTTGGCCATTGATCTAGCAAAACGGAATCATTGGTATCAGCGCTTTGCTATTGCACTCGGTACTATATTGAGTCCACAAACAGCACATATTTTCTTGGCCGTTATTCTGCCCTTTTTTCTTAGTATTAGTGAACTGTTATAACATACAATCGGCTCTATCGAGCACAAAATTGTCCCAGAACATTTTTTGAAACGTAATGCCACCTTCAAAACGACATGAGTATGACCTGATACAAAGTCTAAAAAATTTTGGTTTTTATCACAAAAAAGTTTGAGCCAGAGAATAGCTTTTGAAATGTAAGTTGAACATTGGGAATTGTCTTAAACGCATAGTACGGCTTTTCGACACGATTCAAGTAGCGATTTACGTTGAATTTATGTCATAGCTTTGCGGTTTGCTGCATGCATTTTCCTTACCACGTCTGCCAGCACCCTTAGGCGTACTTGTATGCTTAACACCCAATTCATATTTACCGCTACTGTTCGCAGCTCATAAGCTTGAAAAATGGTGTACGCATAAATTAGGTGCATGTACGGAAATATTTTTATTGCATATTTTTAGGTGTACAAGTTGATATAATGTGTAGGTGGTGTAGAAGAGTGATAGAGATGCAATAGTTACGATAAAATCGTAGGGGCGCCATGTTGGTAAATCAAAATAGTGTGTTATGAGAAATATCAGACACAAATGCAGAAAGCAAAGCAAATTTGTTTGAAATAATGGCTCAATGCAATTAGCACATTAGCTGCCAATACAAGCTATCTTTGCATTTATCCGATTCGCTAAAACGAAAATTTGCCGATTGTGTTCTCCGTTTAATTATTTTAGGGTCTTCGAAGAAATGGTCCCCCAGAAATCGGAGGTGCATTCTTCGAGTTGCGGGACATTCATACTGGAAGTGTTAAATGGATTCTAGCTTTTTCTGCTCTCCACAGCTACTGCAAAGGTTTTCGTTCAATCGTTTCCCGGGGCACTAAAGTTTGAATTTGTGCTATCGAAGAGATTATAGAGATGTTTGAGACACTTGAATGCATGCCAATCAAAGTCAATGCCTTTATCGGACATGACTGTCAACGAATACTAGTTTTGAAGACACGAGACTCATTTTAATCTACGCCTTTCCAGCCAAGTCAGTCGCATAGATCTCGGTCATGTAAAAAATGCGTGATTTATATTTGTTTGTTAAATATATTTTTGAATGGCAATGACAGAATACATGGAAGAGAGATAATCCTGTAATTTAAGCCTTCACTCATAAAACTATGACATAAATTTAACATAAATCGCTGCTTGATCGTGTCAAAGCCATTCAGGAAACACAGTTTAACAACTGTTTCAAAAATTAGAAAAAATGTTGAGATGAAGTTGGAGGCGAAAGGAAACGAAATAGATTTGAGAGAATAAGTAACTTTCAATTCCATCAGAGTCATATTTGTTCTACTGGTACACATATGGGGCAAAAAACTCAATTGTTTTCAATTTTAGAACGTTTAAAAGCAAAGGAAATGTATGAACGAATATTGAGAATATATTGGGACTATTCGTCATCAATTAGTACGAACGATCCACATCAAAGACGTCCAAAAATAGCTACAATACCAGAAATCGTAGAAAACATACAGGATATCGTAATGAAAAGTGATTGAAAGAGATTTAGTAGAAGGCCTAGGTATCTCATTGGGCAGTGTAAGCAATGTTTTGACTGAAGTATTGGGTTTCATAAAGGTTTGTGCACAATTGGTGTCGCATTCGCTAACAATGGAACAAAAACACATTCGAATGCGACTTTTTCAGGAAAATGTAGAGCATTTTCGAAAGAATAAAAAGGATTTTGTGCTTCGATTCATCACTATGGATGAGACTTGGGTCTGCTACCATAATCCTAAATCAAACTAGGAGGCTAAAGGTGTGAACCTGGCTCTTTGGCTCCGAAACGAGTTTGTGTCCAAAAATCGTCTAAGAAGGTGTTGGGACCAGTTTTTGGTATGTGAAAGGAATTTCGTTAGTGGATTACTTGGAAACTGCTAAAGCAATAAATTCTGAATATTATTGTAGGCCAGTTGAAAGAAACGATTCGTGAAAAAAATACCCAGTTTGCAAAAGAAAAATAACTCTTTTTCATCAGGATAATATACCGTGTCACAAGGGCATTCCGACAATGGCTAAAATACATGAATTAAAGATCGAGTTGTTGGAGCATCTACCATATTCACCGACTTCCATCTGTTTCCAGACCTAAAAAAATGCATGCATGGAAAGCATTTTTGATGAAATAATGCAGTCATAACAGCTTTGGAAGATGGAATTCATAAACTGAAATTTGGAAGAAGTTTATTCATGTTCAGGTAAACCATAATGAGTAATAAAGTGTGGTTCAAACCATAAAAATGTGTTCTTTTATCGAACGGCAAAACTTAAAGATCAACTTTGTAAGTAGTATTTCTTCCTTACTTTCCGACCTCAATTTATAAATAAGATTTCGGATTTTTTTTTCTTGTAACATTTCTTTTTCTTTAATTTTTTTTTAATATTTTTCAAAGTAGATTTTTTTCATTGTTTTCAACACTTTTGATGTTGTTTTTTTAACTATTTGCAATTTTTTTCTTGAAATACGAATTTGAACATTTCAAAGTAATTTGTTTTTATATTTCAACATATTTTTGATAATTATTTTGTGAATTGTTTGAAACCTTGACAGTTTTGATGTTTTTTTAATAATGTGCAAGTTTTATATTTGGAACTGTAACTTATTGGGAATCAACTATCTGTCTAAGAGAAAACCAAATAAAAGTTTTAGGTGGTATTTTTTCCTTATTTTCCGATAAAAAACTGTAAGAATTTCAAAAATTTTGTGATACAAAATTTTGTTTTAATATTTTTTAAATGTTTTTTTTTGTTTTTATTTTCAACATTTATAATTAATTTTGTGCACTTTTTCCTTTCAATTGTAATATATTGTAAATGAATTGTACGTAACATTTCGTACTTACTTTTCAATAAAAAATAGAGAATAAGAATTCAAACAATTTTTTTGTAAACAACTTTGTTTTAAATATTTTTTAAAACAGATTTTTCGATTTTTTTTTTCAAATCCCTATATTTTTTGTTTTTTGTAATTTTTTTATATATCAATAAAAAATATAAAATAAGAGTTCGAACAACTTTTTTGTAAACAACTTTGTTTTAAAAATTTTTTAAAACAGATTTTTTGATTTTTTTTCATATCTCCATATTTTTTGTTTTTTGTAATTTTTTTTATATAATATAAAAAAAAATATCAATAAAAAATATAAAATAAGAGTTCGAACAATTTTTTTGTAAACAATTTTGTTTTAAATATTTTTTAAAACAGATTTTTCGATTTTTTTTTTTTCAAATCCCTATATTTTTTGTTTTTTGTAATCTTTTTATGTATCAATAAAAAATATAAAATAAGAGTTCGAACAATTTTTTTGTAAACAACTTTGTTTTAAAAATTTTTTAAAACAGATTTTTTGATTTTTTTTCATATCTCCATATTTTTTGTTTTTTGTAGTTTTTTTTATATAATATAAAAAAAATATCAATAAAAAATATAAAATAAGAGTTCGAACAATTTTTTTGTAAACAACTTTGTTTTAAATATTTTTTAAAACAGATTTTTCGATTTTTTTTTTTCAAATCCCTATATTTTTTGTTTTTTGTAATTTTTTTATATATCAATAAAAAATATAAAATAAGAGTTCGAACAATTTTTTTGTAAACAACTTTGTTTTAAAAATTTTTTAAAACAGATTTTTTGATTTTTTTTCAAATCTCCATATTTTTTGTTTTTTGTAATTTTTTTTATATAATATATCAATGAAAAATATAAAATAAGAGTTTGAACAATTTTTTTTGTAAACAATTTTGTTTTAAAAGTTTTTTAAAACAGATTTTTTTCAAATCTCCATATTTTTGTTTTTTGTTTGTTTTTTGTAATTATGTGCAAGTTTTTTCTTTGAATTGCACCTTACAGAAAATCAATAATCAGTCTAGACATAAATTTGTATGCAGCTATGATTTCTACAAACGGACAAGTCAGTCTAAATTAACAACAAACAGCTTTATTTTTTCTAATAACTGGAAGTATTTACTCACTCCCTTCGGCATAATTTACGCTACTGTTTGCATGTTATGTTCTTTATAGTTTCGGGTCGAGAGGCTGTAATATGCTAGTTTATAAAAGAACATATCTTTATCAATAGCACATCCTTATCAATTTACGCTACTGTATAGTTGAACTTCTTTACCAAAACATTAAAGCGATGATGTTTTTAGGAGGGTACACTTCTCGAGTTGTGTTACATATACACCAAAGTACCAGTCCAACATCAAATACTCCAAATTGTTTTTATAAAGAACGAAATGCGAAATACCGTTCACAAAAAAAGTTATCAAAAATCAGCCTTATAAAACTGGGAACTTGTGAAAATGTTGAATTTGTTAACATTTCGTGCTCAACGTGAAACTTTGGGTCATACCTATGGTTTTCTTTGTAGTATAGACTCAATTTTTATAAAATAAATAATCAAAATACTGATAACACGGCTGTCTAATTCATCGAAAATGTTGGCAATTAAAGTGGCGTTTCTATAACGTGCAACTGACAGTTGGCAGCAACTGTCACAAACAAAGAACGCCAAACATAATCGTGACAACAAAATTAGAAACAAAATGTGAGCAGTTGCCAGGAAGCGCTCAAAACAAACTACATAGACAATAAACAAATACTTAACAAGAAAACACCTCTGCTTTATCTACTTTCCTTTACGCTTCCTGTTCTTCCTTATTTCGTTGCTGACAATCGTTGGCAGATAATTTGTACGAAACTCCTCACGCTCTACCCTCGCCGGCTGCTTTATGTTTCTTACTGCCGTGGTTTCTTCACCCATCCCTTTCTTCAAACGTTGCCTCACTGTGGTTGAGCTTTGTAATTTATCCTTTCGTTGCTGTTGCAACTTTGGGCGCCTCTCTGATGATTTGTAATTTTCTTGTTCCGAAAGCAGTCTTATCTACTGTGTATGTATGTGTGTATAGTCGTTTGTACATGCATATGTATGTATATGTGTGTGTTACTTTAGCTCATTGCAAGCCTTCAGCGTAATCTTCTTATAATTTGCGCTAGTCGGTAATGGCGGCTTGACAGCCACTTGACAGTTGGCTTTAGCAGCAAAGCTGACGCTGGCATTCACTGACATCGCGCTTCTGATATCGCATTGCTGCTGTTATCTCACTGACAATGCTGCCACTGTGTTTTTCGCTTTTTTTATTTTGTTTTACGTCGCTGTTGGCGCCACAGGCGCTGTTGAGGCGCCTTTCTATCAGCCATCAGTTGACTGCATTTTGTATGCAGTTGGCAAGCTTAAAATTCGCTTAACTGCAACTGCCATTCAGCCAGGCAGCAGTAGTCGTCTTGCCACCGATGAACAAAAGCTCTTTGCCAGCGCAGACTAATGACGTTGAGCTAATTAGAAGTTTGGCAGTGTTGTAGCAGGCGCGGGTGTGCAAAAGTAAAGCTACTCGTGATTTATCAAATCCATGTGAGGAAGTGTACAAATATGAATTTATGAAGTAGAGAACTTCTTATCTCATTTCGAGTTCATTTGTGCCTTTTTGGCAGCAATTTAGTTGCCAACAAATAACAAATTACTTTTTGATGTGCGCTCAACTTTTATGAAGTGGCCTTTATTTACTTGGTTGTGATGATGTGAGATAACTTATTTGGCAACTTTTATGTTCTATAAATGTTTTTCACTGATTTTTTCGTGTATTTTTTTTTTATATATTTTTTTCTTTTCAAAAGTTAATAATGCCTGTTCGAAGAGACATAGATAGTTGTCAGTGCCTTTAAATTTCTTTGTAGTGAAATATAACTTAATAAGTGTTTTTATTTTTTTATTTTGTGGGAAGTTCGTGCGAAATGGGGACAGAAAATGTGGTTTAGTGTTCTGAAATCCAATCAGAAGAGCGGCCGGTGAACTAAATTTGGAGTGAATTCTGTTTGTAGTAGAGCTGGCAGGCATTAATATGATAATTACTTATTTAGTAGAACAAAACCGAAGTGTCGTTATTACAATTATTATATATTTTTGATAACAAAATATAAAAAGAAGGCAACAAATTCCTACTTATTAATTTTAGTCCTTCAAATACTCTGAGTAGTGTAAAAGAATTCCCCACTGGTTTGCTATTTAATTATTTATTTTTTATTATTTATTACTTAATTCGTACTATTTTATTTATTATTTTATTATTACGTGCTTTAAATTCCAATAAGTATCGTGCTCATGATTTTAGTTAGTTTTCGATTTAGTGGTTCGTTAGTGTGAATTGAACATTTTTTTCTAAAAGTTAAGCTTAAATTAGCGCACAAATTTTCCGTTCTAACTTATTTCTGGCTCCGAATCTTGTCTATAGATACAATAACACCATTTTGTTTTTGATACTGCTTCAGCTTTACGCAACGATAAGTTCGGCTTTGTCACAAACAAATCAATGATCTACTGATTTAGCTATTTATGCATTTTTTTACCGCATCGTCAACGTTTTTAACTTCAGGATACTTTTAAGGTGTGTGCTTCAAAGCACTTTTCATATGCTGAAGTCAATTTGTGAAATCAACGTAACATATGCGTTCTTAATTTCTCAGAAAACTCACAAATTGCACAAAAATACGCCTCTTATCAGCATTTAAGTTGTTTTATAAATAAGATAGAACAAAAAATAATTAATTGGCTGGGCAAGATTCTACAGCGGCGTTGATCAAATCTTTTTTCCTCTGAATTCAATAGAAGGTGATGGTGTGTATTAAAGGGGGAGCCTGGTTTATAAGTTCAAAAAAATCAACCTTTTGAACCTTTTGAAATGAATCATAGCTTGTTCCCTTCAGCATTAAATTCTCTTCTATATATTTGAACTAACAAAATAGATACAAAAAATTTTTTCAAGATTTTTATACCAAGTTGAAGTGAATTTTTTTTTATAGAAAGGCATTTTTTTCTTTAAAACCTCCAAAAAGTTGAAATTTTGGAATTTCTCTCAGTTTTCTTAGTTCATCTAGAACAAAAAATCATGATAATTAGAAATCCATTTGAAATTTTTGCTTTAGATAATAATTACGAGCTGTATCTTGTACGCCAGTTGGATACTCCAGCGTTGCAGCGCTCTACCAATTTCTATGTTAAACATTTTTTTCAACTTGTTTTAACCAGTACAAAATTTTGTTATACTTTTTAAATGTTCATTAAGAGATAGAAAAAACTTTGCAGTGCTAAATTAATTTTTTCCTTAAAAAAAAAAAAATCGCAAAGAGATGCAATTTTTAGACCTCATAAACCACGCTCCCTTAACTTTGACCGCAAAACCAAACAACAAAGCAGAGTGCAGAGCATTACATTTATATATCATTGACAGATTTCTGCAATAAAGAATCTGCTTCAACATTCTGTCTGCAAAACTATGCTGCAAGGAGTCCAGGACAATAACAAAAGCTCCTTGGTATATACCAAACAAACGCCGATATCCGCCGTGATTTAAATATCTAATTAAACAGACAATCCATTGATGAAGAATGTCCCTAATTTAAAAGACGGTCGAAGAAAGCTGAAGCGTAAGGCTGCTACTGCTTTAATAAATAGAATTCAGCAAACAATTCCTGAGATACCTATTAACTTAATTTAAAAATTATGTAAATATCTACCAAAATAAACTTTAGCAAAATGCCATGAGGGATTTTGACCTTACACGTGTCCATATATTTCCAAATATTGTTAGTCAAATTACTTATTGTCACATCGACAGATCCCATTTTCAGGAAAAAAAATAATATCCAGATAAATGCAAATATTTATTTTAATTAATACATTTTGTTTCGGAATCTATAATTACCTTTACCAGCGCCAATGAACTAATATTTATTAATATTTTTGTCAATTGAAGTACTTTTCGTAAATACAATAGGAAGGTCTGCCCTCATTGGAATCAGTGGGGCTCTCCGTACCACTTCTATTCTAGCGCTTAACGCTATGCTGAATGTGGCGCCCGTGGACATCGTAGGAAAAACTACTGCTGCACGCGCCGCAATCAGATTAAGGTGTTTGGGCCATAGGCTAGACTTAAGTTACGGACACTCTAGCATTCTTACAAACTTTGAGTTCATTCCTATGGTGCTGGACCACTGTACACCCACGCTAGGTCCGAGCGGACGTTTTCCTACTCAAATTCCCTCAAGGGTTGAGTGGGCGGGGTGCAACACTCGGCGGCAAGGCATGGCAAACATGTTCACGGATGGCTCGAAGTTGGACGGAAGGGTTGGTGGGGGAGTATTCTGTAAGGAGCCTCCCATCAAACTTAAATTTAGGCTCCCGGACCACTGTAGTGTTTTCCAAGCGGAGGTATCCGCAATTAAGGAAGCGGTGGACTGGTTACTCAATTCGGTAATTACCGTTAAGGAAGTAAATATCTACTCCGATAGCCAATCGGAAATTAGGGCCTTGGGCTCGCTGTTTGTGCGCTCGAGATTGGTCGGGGAATGTCTGGCTTCTCTCTCGATTGCATCGGAATACTTCATCATCAGGCTCATTTGGGTTGCCGGGCACAGCGGCATAGAGGGAAACTGCTGGGCGGATGAGCTGGCTAGACAGGGAACTTTGTAGACGGTTTCGTCGCGAAATGAGAGAATTGGGGTTCCCCTGAGAGCCTGTGGTCTGCTCCTGGAAAGATGGGCCTCGAGTCAACTCAGCGAGCGCTGGGCTAGTGCGCAAACGTGCAAGGTCGCGAGATCCTTCTAGCCACTGGTAGATCGGGGACGCTCAAGGGAACTCCTAACGCTAACAAAGCCCCAGCTCTCAAATTTGGTGGGCATCCTTACCGGACATTGTCCGTTAGGTGTTCACGCCGTAAGACTTGGGATTGCCTCAAGTCCGTTCTGCAGAAACTGTCAGGAGGACGAGGTGGAATCATCTCAATACCTTCTTCTCAGCTGCCTTGCTCTCGTCTGGCAAAGACTTAGAAATCTGGGCTCTCACTTTTTCGCTACGCCTGCGGATATAATAAAAATAAGTACACTTCTGTTAGGTGTTTGGCCGAGCTCCTCCTCCTATTTGTGGTGTGCGTCTTGGTGTTGTTCCACAAATGGAGGGGCCTACAGTTTCAAGCCGATTCCGAACGGCAGATATTTTTATGAGAAGCTTTTTCATGGCAGAAATACACTCGGAGGTTTGCCATTGCCTGCCGAGGGGCGACCGCTATTAGAAAAATATTTTTATTAATTTTGCTTTCACCGAGATTCGAACCAACGACCTCTCAGTGAATTCCGAATGGTGATCACGCACCAACCCATTCGGCTACGGCGGACGCCTGCGGATATAGCCGGTGTTAATATCATAAATTTGGTGAAGTTCCTTAGTAGCTTGTTACGGCTAACTACGAACGCAAATCTGCCCCCGTCGGCGACGTCGTAAAAATGTATGGTCATCATCGTTTCTAATCCCAAGGCTCCTTATTCCTTCCCATCTCCTTCCTCCTCTCCCATGTATGGCACCACAACGGACGAATTTCTTAACATTTGTCCAAGTGAGCCCTTTAGCTAGGGCAGCCATTTAACCTAACCTAACCTAACCTGAACTGCTCTAAAACTAGCTATTATAGAAACAAATGGGACTGTTATTTTTTTTTGGCTTATATGAGCTGGTATTTTAACTGCTCTTTTGCTGATGCATGGCCGGAATTTGTAGAACATCGCCAAGTAAAAAATACCCCTTACTAGCATGCAGAAAAGGTAGTATACGAACTGATTGAGTTGAGAAGTGAATTGGCAATATTCTAGTTTACAACTAGAGTTTTTCCTGCAGGGTATCTACAATAACACTCACATATGTAGTTTTGTCCCATTCGATAGGCGAATGACACATCACGTCGATGTGACTTACTTGTTGAAACCCTTTTCAATCACAAAATAAACAGTCAAAAGTTAGTTGTTCGTATTCTGGAAGGAGTCAAACTGGCAGTCAATTATGTCACTTTTTCGGCGACACAGCAAAAGTCCAGTAAAAAAAAATGAGAAGAAATAAAGTAAAACGAATCAAAAAACTACTTTGCTGCATTAACTAAATCACTTTAAAGGTCTAACTGACAATTGACAACTGAGTATTTTAAAGGGATATTATGCAAATTATTTTAACCAAATTCTGTAAACAATGGACCCGATGTTGGGCATAATGCACTGAGGCATAAAGCAAAGAGTAGACACAACCAAAACAAGGAGTGCTTGTGCAAAAGATAGAGTAGAGTTGAAGCAATTTTGAGCATCAATTTGGTTATTGTAAAACTTTGTATGAGCATATCTCATACTTAATGCATACTCTTTTAAGGAGTCCCGGTGGTCTAGAGCTTGAATATTTAGGGTATTTTCATGATTTTTTTTTTAATAAAAATAATATTTTTTTATAATATTAATAATTTTAAAAATGGCGCTGAAGTTGACCCTCCCGAAAAATTGGACCTGCACGGTGTTGTCCATTTTCGCTCTTCTATTTACTTGAAACGCAAAACCTCAAAAAAACTATTAATCAGTTTAATTGTAGCTATGTCTCGTACTAGAAAAAAAATTTTGACAATATGGCGCGGTTTTGAATTTGACACTCTAAAAATCAGGTTTTTTCAGTTTTTTAATAAAAAAATACGAAATAATTGAAATAATACTATGATTCTAGTACGACCGATAGCCATTGATGTTGTGAACAACATTTTAAAATTTCAGACGATCCGGTTGAATAGTTTTTTGTTTTTGACAACACCAGGCCGAAAAAAGTAGATTTGAGATAATTGAGTTTTGAGAGTGGGTATTTTCCAGTGATGCCGCCGCGTGACGAATCTGACTCTACCTGCTAAAATGGCAGTAGAATCGAAAATATTCCGAATGTTCCAAACATTTTACAGTATATTTTTAAAAGCCTATACTTTCGAAATATCAAAAAAACAAAAAAAAAATTGATTGTTTACAAATTCTAGACCACCGGGTCTACTTTAATTTTATTTCAAAGACCTTTACTCGCTTAAAGGTTAGGTAAGCAAGCAGCTTTGCTCCTCCCTTGCTTGCTCGCTTTTGGCAAATTGGCTCCCTTATTTAAATTAATGCTGCATTTTACAAATCAACGTACATACTTATATAACAAAATTTTAAATTGAAGTAAAAGTTAAGCTTTTGATGCAAATTATGTGGCCACCAACATTATTTCCATTTTGGCGCTTTACTTTTTTATTATTCGTTGATAATCGTTTGTCTGATTGCAAATATTTGAGTATTATAATAAAAACGATTTGCAAATTGAGACCGCTTTTCTTTAGATATGTCGATCGTTTCTTATTTCTACTGATATTCGGTAATTTAAAGTCGCCCTTTTACTGCTAAGGACCACCCACTTGAATATTTTCATACATATAATTGCAACGATCCAGATATATCCCATATTCGGACAAAGACAGTCTAGTAGCATTCCTCAGAAATATTTGGGGAATGCTTAAGCTGTTACAACAACAACGGCAAATTGAAAATATTTGAAGATAAAGATTATCAAAAGAAAACCTTTCGCGCTCTTATCTACCGACAAATTTTCCTTAAGCACAAACTGCCGATAAATTTGAAATCGTTCTAATTCATATTTACCGGTGATTCAAAAACTAACTTCTCAACCTTTTTTGAGCTAATATCTGAGAATCTACAATACTTGTTCTGGAAAAAGGTTTGCTGCACAATCACTGCTCAACATTTACTAACGAAATCTCCGCTACATATCAAGCCGTTCTAATAGAGGTAAATTTTCAATTTGTACTGACAGTCAATCTGCCATCGATGCCGGAAGAAATCTCATCCATAACAATGTTTTAGTAACTTGCGTTCGAGATTTGCTTATCAAGCAAGCTAATATTATAAAATTTAATTGATGTGGATACCAGGTCACTGTGAAATTAAAGACATTAAATTCGCTGGTTGTGTTGCGAAAAGTGTTCATAAGGAACCGGCTCTTTATTTTGAAAAAACTTACTTGAAACGTCTAACATAGCAGTTTCCACGGAATAAGGCCCTTTTGAAATGGAATTAGTGCTTTCATCATTACGCGAGAGTAAAGTCTATTTATTCCATGGAATCTAAACATGCAGACTGTTTCTTATTCACACGACTTCGTCAAGATCACACGCAGATTACTCAGGGTTAACTGTTAAACTCTGGAGATGCATCCTGCTGCTTTTGTAGGTCGTCTAGAACAATAGTAAAACATATCCTAGATGATGCAACCATTTTACCAATGCAGCGAGGGAGTGCAACTTGACGACGCACAGTGCGGCCGATTCCCGAAAAGCTGGCCAAAACTCAAAAAATTAAGTAATTGATTCAAAATTTCTTACTCGGCGGTTATCGGGGTCGCTGATTACGAATTTGATCTTAAAATTTTGAAAATACACCCCCTTCCACCCCTATTGGCCCCCTCACGTGAAATAGCGTATATTCAAGAACATAATCAAGATGAATGTAAATTTATATGTTTTCGGGGTCGCAAGGTAGCAAGTGGTAGCAGCTGAATCTTGTTTTATTCAGTAACCATTACTTTTTTGAGTAACCCTTAATACATAGGTTTCAAAGCAGCATATGACGGCGTGGTATTACTATACAGTTTGAAAACTCAAATTTTATAAAAAAAATTGCAAAAAATGTATCTACGTATTGCTGCAGCTAAAAATTTTGTGTCGAGGTATTGATATGTACTAAAGATTTCTCGTATTTTACTAACCTTCCGAAGATGATTTCATTTGGTTTTGTTCAATTTACTGCATTACAAAATCTTTCAAATGTGTACAACTTTCACTATTCATCGACAGTAATACGATGCTCAAACGAAGGCCACGTTGCGACTGAAAATACAGAGGATACTTAGGGTACAGGACGTTGCTATGAACGGTTTTCACTACTCAAGGCATTACTGTAGCCAACCCAAAGACAAAAAAACTCTATCTAGAAACTTTTTTTTTCGACTTTTGGCCAGCTTTTTGGGAATCGGCCGCACTGTGCGACGCCAGTACATTGTAAAATGACCAGTAAGCATGGGTCTCAAAGTTGTCCAGATAAATCTGCAGCAGTCGAGGTCTGCAACGGATAACCTAAGCGTTCTCCTGTCGGAGGTGGACGTCGACATCGCATTAATCCAGGAACCCTGGGTGCGGAGAGCCGAGAGGAAGGGATTTATTGGAAATAACCATAACCTGTTCAACAAACGGATTCAATGTAATCTCAGATCTAGTATTACAGCTAAAAAACATTTGAATACATTTTTAATCCTATCATAATATATTTCGCAGGATGTGACGGCTGTTAAGGTGGAATTCACTGACAGTGTCGGCATAATACTTGCTTCCATCTACGTAGCACATGATCGGCCAGCATCGCCTGAGGAGGCTCGTCGGCTTGTGCTTGAAACTAAGAACAAGGCACTCTCTATGGGGCAGCTCGGAGACGAACGATGTGAGTCCTTTTACAATTTTATTATTAAGACTAACCTGACGGTATGGCTGGGTCATGTCGTCCGAATGGATACAAACGCTCCGGCTTTGAAAGTATTCGATGCGGTACCAGCTGGTGGTAGCAGAGGAAGAGGGCGGCCTCCACTGCGTTGGAAAGATCAGGTGGAGAAGGACTTGGCTTCACTTGGTGTGTCCAACTGGCGCCGGTTAGCACGAGAAAGAAACGACTGGCGCGCTTTGTTAAACTCGGCCAAAATCGCGTAAGCGGTTATAGCGCCAATTAAGAAGAAGAAGAACCTGACGGTATGTAATAGAGGTAATACTCCCACCTTTACTTTTTATGGAATGGATTTATTTACTGTCTGAAAACAGTTCAGTACAACTTTTTTATTCTAGAATCACGGCTTGCTCCCTTAAGAGCTGGATCTAATGCTAGATCCACCCTTATCGCATCGAAATCCATTAAGAACTAATTGGAAAAGGCTAAAAAATTTAGTAAATAATATGTAGGCTAAGAAGAATTTCGATCAACCATATCACTCTCACGACAAACTTTGAGAGTAGGGTTACAACATTGGAGAAGACATTCAGAAGTGCCTACAAAACGTCGTGCCCAATTAAATATAGCAAAAAATCCTATCCTTCTTGATGGAGCAATAAGCTCTCAAAATTAAGGGAAGAAGCCAGATCAAATTTTAATCTCAGCTACTCAACAGGTAATTGGCAACTGTACAGAGAAAGTCGGAGGCAGTACAAGAAGGCAACTAGGGTCGCCAAGAAAGGGAGCTGGGGAGATTTTTGTTCTTCAATAGAATTTACCAGAGATTCTGCGAGGCTCAGCCGTATTTTGTGCAAAAATCATGCAATGACTTCTTGGGTCAAGAGGCCAGATGGTACTTGGACCTCTATGGCAGAAGAATCTCTAGAGCTTCTTTTAAGCACTCATTTTCCGGGATGTAGCGCTCACGATACCAATGTTGGGAGAATCCGGCGGAGTCGCTACGACCCACAGCGTAATGCTGATGTAATAGTCACAAAAGAGAAAGTTGCATGGGCAATCAAATCACTTTCACCTTTCAAATCTCCAGGCCCTGATGGGATCTTTCCTAAGATGTTAATTTTTGGGAAATTTTTAAAGCGTGCCTAAGCCTAGGTTATATTCTTACTATTCAACTTACTTAAATTCCTTATATTAGACATCACATTTCAAACACTCCAATTACTTGACAAAGTATAGCTCCACCTTAGTCGAAACATAAAAACTTTGCATTTCAGTTTGACGCCTTCGTTTCGCCACTTCTCTGCTTGCTATCTCTGGGTTCTACTCACTTGCAAAAAAATTGCATGTAAAAGACAGAACAATGGTTATCGAGTAAAATTCGCCAGTAGTGAGTCAAAAAAACTTTTATAACTGACTATATTCAATGCTGCCACATCTTTCTTCTGATTTTAGGAAAGTTTCATTAGATCGTGTTCATGCAGAGCAAATTTTGTTGCTTCAACTTTTGCGAGTTCCGGTTTGGCGTTGCTGATGAAAGCCGCTACCAAAAAAAAATTGAATAACTTTTTTTCTTTTTAAGTTATCTGTTCCATTTTTGTTTTAATTTGCAGATTGATCTTTAAAATTTATTAAAATGGATAACTGGGACACGCAAACAAGAATTTGGATAGTCCGCCGCTAGCACGCACTGGAGTCCATAGTATTGGTACAGAGAGAGTACAGGCGGATGTTTGGCGGCGATCTCCCGAGCAGATGGACCATAATGAGACTGGTGAATAATTTTGCTGAGCAAGGAACAGTCGCAAGAAGGCCTTATCATCGAAACCCACCAGTTCGGACGGAGGAAACGATCGTTGCTGTAGCTGCAGCTATACAAAGCAATCCAAGGGTTTCAACAAGAAGCTTATCTGCTCAACTTGGTGTCAGCCGACAGTCTTTGCAAACAATAATGCACAAAGATTTAGACTTATTTCCCTACAAAATTCAAATGGTTAACAAACTGAATGCAGCAGACATGCCGATTCGCTTGGAATTTTGCCAGAAGATCCTGCAAATGGTGGAAGAAGACCAAAACATGTTAAACTGCCTTTTCATGTCTGATGAGGCCCATTTCGATTTAAACGGCAATGTGAACAAACAAAATTGTCGAATATGGAGTACTTCTAACCCACAGATACTCCACGAGACGGAATTGCATCCTCTTCGCGTGACAGTGTGGTGTGCGGTTTCTTCACGCTGTATTGTCGGGCCTTATTTTTTTGAAGAAAATGGTCACACCGTTACGGTTACTGGAGACCGTTATTTGAAAATGCTGAAAGAATTTTTCTATCCAGAACTACGCCGAAAGAGAATTCCTTTCAACTCTGTGTGGTTTCAACAAGATGGACAACGTCTCACATAGCCTAGACTGTTATGACAGAGTTGCGACGAAAATTTCCCAATAAACTGATTTCAAGAAACTCCGAATTTCGTTGGCCCCCCAGGTCGCCTGACCTTACTGCACCTGACTTTTTCTTGTGGGGTTTATATAAACAAGAAGTTTATAAAACAAAGCCAACAAATTTGGATGAACTAAAACAATCCATTCGGGCAACAATTGCGGCTATTCCTGTCGCAACTCTCAAAGCAGCAATGAACAACTTTTTACCAAGATGCCGCACTTGTGTCAACGAGCATGGGGGGCATTTAAATTCAATTATTTTTAAAACTAGTTAAGCTACATTTAATAAAATTTAATGACCTTCAACTTGAAAAAAAAAATAAATGAATTCCATACACTAAAAAAAAAGTTATTTGAGTTTCTTAATGTAGCAAAATTCATCAGCCACCCTGTACCTTGAAATAGTTAGTTTTTGGTTTACAGTCAACAACAACATTGGGAATAACGAGAACACAGAGTGTGTTAACAGAGCACGAGCACCACATGTAACGAGTAGAAGCAAAAAATATTCACCTGTATGAGCTCGGCCTTGGTTGGGGTGGTGGTGGTGGAGGTGTTGTCTGAGTCACTTAGCCCAGACTTTCCCAGTCTTTCTTAACAACTCGTCAGTTCTGTATTTGTTGAAATTTGGACATGTTTGTTTAGTTATTTGGCAGATATCCTAGCTGGTCCATCTGTAAACTTCCTGCTTTTGGAATAGCGAGAACATCTGCCTTTTGCGCACGTCTTGGGGGCAGATCCTGTAGACAACAAGGTCTTACTCTTTTCCAGCGCTAAAGGACCCTGAAACAAACGACCAATCTAGCGAATATCGTGCTAAAGGCGAGGCCGGACCGAAAAGAGCACGTCAAAGTCGTTCAAAAATAAAGGTCATGATGACAGTTTTTTTCGATTTTCGTGGTGTGGTGCACTATGAATTCCTTCCACCTGGCCAAACGGTTAATAAGGAATATTATTTGAGCCTTACGCGTCGTTTACGTGAAGCAATTCATCTAAAAAGACCAGAATTATGGGCCAACAACTCTTGGTTTTTGCATCACGATATTGCACCGTCTCATACTGCACTCGTTCTTCGTGACCATTTCTCCAAAAATTCCACGCATATCGTTCCACAACCACCGTATTCACCTGATTTGGCTCCGTGTGACTTTTGGCTATTCCCAAAACTCAAGTGACCACTCCGGGGAACGCGTTTTGAGTCGATTGAGAAGATAAAAGCTGAATCGAATAAGGTGCTGATGGCTATACCGGAAATGGACTATTTGGCATGTTTCGGCGATTGGAAAAATCGTTGGCATAAATGTATTTAATCGAGAGGGGATTATTTTGAAGGGGATGAAATTGATTTACAAGAATAAAGATTTTTCATTTTACAACCAAATTCACCTTACTTTTTGCCCACAGTAAAGGGCATTTATTCTTTGATAAATAATTTTCTTTAAAGAAATTATAACAAAACACTCCTTTTTTAGCCACTGCGTGGTCGATCATATACGACCACGAACGCAAAGGGCAAAAAACTAATGTAAGTATTTGTTGTTGTGTATTCTATAGGGGTTTCCAAACAGAGGAGTTATTTTGATATTCAAAGAAAAATGCTATTTTTAATATAAATGATCGGATATTTAAGTCATTATAATAACGAAGGTATGCCATTAATAGTGGAAAATAACCTTAGGCAAATGAGCATTACGATCACGCTTACAGGACAATCACGCTTTTCATGAAGTTTTCCAATTGCAAAGTGGCTGCCCTATGTCCTCGATAACCTCGCGAATCGACTCTAGGCTGTTGGCGTAGACCTTCTCTTTCACGTGGCCCCAATGAAAAAAGTCACAAGGTGTTAAATCACAAGATATCGGTGGCCAATAGTGATCACCTCTTCGAGAGATAACACGGTCCGGAAACTTTTCCCGTAAAAGATCAATGGTTTCGTTGCTTGTATGGCACGTAGTGCCGTCTTGTTGAAAATAAAGGTTGTCCAGATCAATACCATCCAATTCCGGCCATAAAAAATCGTTAATCATCTCTTGATAGCGCAATCCATTCACTAATAATACCTGCTATTGGAAAACCCTTTACTACTCTAAATTCCTTATTTTCTTTAATTTTCTTCTGTTTCTATCTGAGTGAAACGATAGTCGCAGAAGGTTCATATGTTAGGCATTTTAGAAAAAAAAAGTCCTATGTATTAAACGGTTAATGCTAAGCGCCATAATTTTATACTAAATGCTCTAAAAGCCAGGTTCATCTTTTAAGAATATTCAATATATTTAAGAGTTTTCTTATTACTCATTTTTGTTTTAATTTACTTTCCATGAATTCCAAAGAAATTGAAAATGTTCCCTCTGCGCTTACTAAACCGATGGTGATCCCCTTTATTACTTTGGCACTAAGCCACTACGCAGCACAGCGCACAAAAGTTGAATGATTCCAGAAATTTATAAATACATACTTATGGATGTATGTAAATTTATGGCGTCTGCAATGTTGCTTCACTGCTGCCACATCAGCATAAATTCCGCAATGACTTTGTTTCAAGCTCCTACTTCATTCGCTTGATATGAGCGCCTAAAATGAGAATCAGAGACAATGAGGGGCCAAAAGCGGCGGTGCGGCAGGCAAAGGGACGCATGTCGATTGTTTTGTGTTGTGAGGCAGCACAAAAAAGTGTTTGTTGTCGGCAATGCATCAATGCTTTCGTATGTACCCAAAGGGCTTGAAAAGCCTGCTTCGTCTTCCCCATAACCCATAACAAATAGGAGCCTCTGCACTGGCAAAAAGGGTTGCACTTGCAGCAATTGCAACAAAAATGTCAACATCAGCAACATGATAACGTTGACAGTCAACAATGCGTATGCGAATATTGTAAGTTGACAATACACAACAGCATACATGCAAATGTACATCTACAAATAACGCACAATAGTGTACCCAGTAGGGAACATCAGGCATTAGTTACAAAAAAAATAAGAGTAAGAACTTTAGTTTTTATTTCAAATATTAATATTTTAGACTGGGAATGACCAGTATGGTGTCCAACTAAAATAAGCTTTAAGGCCAACTTAGTCTAGACTTAATTCAGCTTGAAGGCTGTACAGAGATGCGACTAACTTAACGTGAAGACTACATAGAAAGGCAAAGTGTTGGTGCTGAGGGCACTAAAATTGCCAACAAAAAAGTGGACGCGTTGTGCATTCTTTAGCATTTTTGCGGATATTTATACGGATAGGTCACTAACGACTAACTGAAAGCCTTGTACATTAGAAACTCGCAAAATGCATACTATTCCCAGCCATTCTGAGCAGAGAAGTATGAGCCACTAGGTTAAATAAAATCAATGCTTTGCTGTGGATCTTTATTAATTTCGGCACTTGCGTTAGTATAGATTTTGGGTAGACAAAAATAAAAAAAAATACTCCACAGACGAAGTCCATTTTCAGTCCATTGCAGTTAAAGTCTACGAAAGCATATCAAGATACAATAAAAAGAGGTATAAGAGGTTTGGTTTAGTAACTTTGCTTCAAACTTACCTGAGGGAAGTGAATGTGATTTGTGAGTGTCTTCTCAGCAGAAATAGTTGAACCAGCAAGGACTTACCTTACTTGCCATTGGCTCAGCTGCGCATATCTTTAGCGACGAATAACCGGTTCCGAAATAGGAAATTCAACGCCACTGAATTTCCTCCTGGACGTATTCTACACTGTATTTGTATGCATGTTAGTATGCAAGTGCGTACTAGCTCATCACTGCTGCCACATTTCTGTTAGCATCGCTGCCGCTTGCTGCAATAAACGTTATATATTCATACGATGCCAGATCAGGACTCGCTCGTCTGCTTAACTGTTGTCTGATTTGTAGCCTCTTTCCGGCCTGCGAGCTTGTCGCAATTATTTCTGAAAAGTTGTTTCAACTTGCAACAGACGGCTTGTAAATATACACAAATGAGTTTATCAGTGTGTTGGTGTCTCATCGATTTAATGGATATGTGGGATTTGTTGCGGCGCAATACGTATTGGGAGTGTAAGTATGTACGAGTTGTGGAAGTATCTCGGCACAGTTTGATAGTTTTTTTGTTATGAATTTTGCATAACTTCGAAACAAACAAACACTTACATCTATTTGTATGTGATATAGTTCTTGTATATGTTTGCATAGATGTGTAGTTCTTTAGCGTTCAAGAGTCAAATATCAGTAAACAATTTTTGAATGCAGTTTAGACTTTTACACGCCCCGTAAGTACAGAGGCAGGGTTCTTTATTGAGATAACTCGAACTTTTAGAGTATTTAGTAGTCATTTTGGGGCCTTGTCAAATTTGACGGTAACTCTTAATATATATACATACATATATAATTGACGTGTACACCCGTTTTGGGTGTTTAGCCGAGCCTCTCCTCCTATTTGTGGTGTGCGTTTTAATGTTGTTCCTCAAATGGAGGGCCCTACAGTTTCAAACCGACTCCGAACGGCATATACTTTTTCATAAGGAGCTTTTTCATGGCAGAAGTACACTCGGAGATTTGCCATTGCCTGGCGACCACTATTAGAAACATTTTTTTTCTTAATTTTGGTCTTTCACCGAGATTCGACCCTATGTTCCCTCTGAATTCCGAATGGTAGTCACGCACCAACCCATTCGGCCACGGCGACCGCCGTTGACAACACTTACTTAGTCTTAATATTTAATCATAGAATGCTAAACGATGTTTTTATTAAACGATCACGAAGAAAATCACCACCTCCTTAAGTTTCTGGATTTGGAGCGACGGAAATCCACTAGACAGTTATCAGGGCCCATACACTACAAAAAAGTCATTGTTTGGTAAGGATTTTTAATTCGGTGGCGACATTGGCCTTCGTAGATGTGTTTGCTCACTGTCAATGGCCACCGATATTCAAGGAAGAAAAATAATTTTCTTGTGGGTTAGGACCGGCTATAGATTAAACAAACGAAGATTACCTTTTGGTTTTTATTTAATTGCAAAAAAATAAGACCAATAATGTTATGAACCGAATTCTGCGCTACGCGGAGAATCACCCATTTATAATTTGTGATGGCTTTCATTTTCAGAAAATATAAAATACTTATAGCGAGTCATTTCTGATATATGACTATGTGATAGACTTATGTATAACCAAGCCACCTTCACACCTACCATAGATCTTACCATGTTTTTTATTGACCATTTCTGCTTCTCAAACTTTGTTTGCTTTCCGTAATAATTTTTGAGGCACGATCTTCTGAAGGAATTTTCGTAAATAGCGAATGGCAATGCCATCTGTTCTAATTTTCAGAGATTTATTGATCCTCCCAGTAGGCAGGCATCGCCCTTCTACTATAGAAATTAGATAATACTCACCTTTTCTCATAATTATGCGCTAGATTATCATTTCATAGATATTTGTTTTATGTATTTATTTTATTGTTTTCTCCGACTTACCCCAGTTGTTACGATCAATTTCAAATCCTAAGCCGAAAGTTGTAATAAAAACACAATAGAATACATTTTTTTAAATTCACATCTCATGTAAAATTTTATTTTCAATATTTAGTTTCCTCGTATTTATCATTAATTTAATAGTTTTTAATTTACATGTAATATTTTTTTTTATACTTCATTTTTCACTTGAATTTATGCTCGCTTTTCGATCAGTACGCTTACACATTTTTAATACAATTTTTCCAGCTACAACAAAACGATATTCAAGTATGTTGGTTTCGTATTTTTACTTTTATTTTCATGTTTTCATGTTTTTCCATGCTTTTTAATTATATTTACATTTTTCTTTTTACCTCAGTTTTATTTATTTTTTTATTTTACTTAAGTTTTAACTTTATTTTAATTTCTATTTCTATTCTTATTTTGATTTTTGATTTTTAAATTTATTTCTTGTTTTATTTAGTTTTTTTTTTAATTTTAATTTAATTTTAATTTTAATTTTTTTACTTTACTTTCAATTTAGTTATTATTTTTATTTTTGTTTTTACAGCTACTATTTTTATTTTTATTTCTACTTATATTTTCCTAACCTTCCATTAATTCTAATACATTTTTTTTTATTTTACGTTTTTTATTTGTATTTTTTCAATTTTACACTTTTTATTTATATTTCTTACTAATTTTTGATTTTGTTTTATGTATTTTATTATGTTTTTAATAATTGTTCTTGTTCATTTTTAACTGCATTTGCTTTTTGGTTTTCACTTTTATTTTAATTTTTATTGGTAATTTTTTACTTTAGCTTTTAATTTTAGTTTAACTTTCGTTTGATTTTAATTCTAATTTTTTTTTAATTTTATTTTTAAATTAATTTCAATTTTTATATTCTTTTATTTTTGCATTCAATATTAGTGCGGGGATGAAGAAATCCATTCCTTTTGCGTAGAAGTTTTGTGCAATTGGTTGAAGACTATTTTGTGGTCGATCTTTAGCTCCTGAGAGATGCTACGACGGCTAACATGCCGGTTAAATTCGCTTATTTCTGTGATTTTGTCGACATTTCCTTTAACATCAAAAAGACCTTAACGTAACCGACGAAGCCAAAATTGCACCTAATTAGCTATTACAGTATGCACACCATAAACACCATGTGTGAAATATCATCTTGACTACGAGCGTAAACTTTAAATTATTTTACTACTTTACGAGATATCGATCACTACAGCCTTCTACCGAGCAAATAATGGATTTCTTTTTCCCCAAACTAATATTTTAGTCATTTTTATTTTTGTTTTTAAACTCACCATAAACACTTAATGTAAAATGTAATATTGCTAATGATTAATGTTATGAAATCCAGGGGCTATGAAAACATGTCCCACGGATGCATTGGGTGTGCTCCTGAACATACCACCGCTTCCAATTCTAATTGAAAGGGAAGCTCGCTCGAGTGCCTTAAGATTAAAAGGTATATCTGAAATTAAAAGTGGGGATATGAAAGGACATTTAAATATCTTGAAAGACTTCCTACATAGTCCCATTCTTCATAGGGATGATATACTATCACCCAAACCAATACTCTTCAGGAACTTCCAAGTTATAATTAATGAACGAACAGACTGGAGAACTAACTCTATCACTTTCAAACCTGGCTCCCAGCTATGGTTTACTGATGGGTCCAAATTGGAAAATGGTAGAACAGGGGCAGGAATCAATGGGCCCAAATTCAAAAAATCGATTCCAGGCAGAAATACATGCCATTGAAATATGTATGATAGAATGCCTTAGCAGGAAAATGAGAGGTACTCACATCTACATACTTTCAGATAGCCAAGCGGCTCTAAAAGTCAACAACTATCACCTCTAAACTGGTAAATGATTGCCTAAACCTTCTCAACACGTTAGGAAACCTCAACATAGTAACACTATGCTGGATTCCGGGACATGAAGGGCATGAGGGAAATAAAATGGCTGATGACCTTGCAAAACAAGGAGCAAATATGCAACTTACTGGTCCTGAGCCTTTCTGTGGACTCACAAAAGGCCACATTAATGAATTCGTTAGGAAATGGGAAGAAAGAAAACTTGCCGCACACTGGCTAAACTGTGCCGGTCAGCGTCAAGCCAAACTATTCCTAAGTCTTAACAAAGGAATATCTGACAAACTTCTCTCACTAAACAGAGTAGATCTGCGTCTTTTAACCGGACACCTTACAGGTCACTGCAGCCTGAGGTACCAGGTGGTTTATCTGAGACCAATGTCTGCCGCTTTTGCGAAATGGACATAGAAAGCTCAGAACATGTGCTTTGTGAATGTCCTGCGTTGGGCAGACAAAGACTTCACCACCTTGGTGGTATCGTAGTATCTCCATGGAATCTTTTTGAACAACAAACCCAAAATTGTGCTAAAATTTTTAAAAACCCTAAAACTCTAGGGTTACAAAATAGGCCTTTCACAATAGATCAGCTCTGGTCGTAGTGCGTAATGGCCTTCTAATAATAATAATAATAATATGAAATCCAAGCTGTAGAAATAATTACTTAGTGTCATATGACAGGTGTGATTAATAAAGGAGGCAAAAAAAAAGAACAAGTAAAGAATTTTAGTTTTGGTTTTGCTTTTATTTTTTAACTTTGCGTTTATTTTAATTAAATTTTTTTTACGTTTATTCTGTTTATGTTTTTATTCAGATTTATTTTACTTTATAGTTTTAATTTTACTAATTACTTGTCTCACTTTCATTTTATTGAAATATTTTTAGTTTTAATTTTAGGTTCGTTTGCTTTTTTATTCTTATTTCTCTTTTATTTTTTATTTATTTTATTTTTATATTATTTTTATGTTTTTACTTTCACCTTTAAGTTTTATTTTTATTTGTATTTATATTTTTGTTAGGGCGTTTTTTTAACGCCCGCTTCAAGTTTAGCATCAATTTAATTCTTATATAATATATGTTTTTAATTTGGGCTTTTATTGTTATTTTTGCTTCTTTTAATTTCTATATTTAGTTAAATTTTTTCTCTTCCTTTTCAATTAATTTTTATTTTAAATTTTTTGCTTTACAATTTTATTTTTACTCCAGTTTTACGTTTAGTTCATTTTTTAATTTTTTCTTGTCTCTTTTACATCAGTTTTTGTTTTTATTTGATTTATTCTTTATAATTATTTATATATTGGTTATTATATATATTTGCAAATCTTAGTATTTCTTCTATCTTTTTTATTTATAATTTATGTTTCATTATTCATACATTTCTATTTTTTTTGTTTTAACTTTCAATCATATTCTCATTAATAGCTTTTAGTTTTAATAAACATTTTATTGCATAATTTTTATATTATTGGTTTTTGTATTTTTGCTGTTATATTTATTTTTAGTTCTTGCTTTCATTTATTTTGTTAAACGTATGGATTTTCCTCCGAGATTTGCGTTCCACTTGCACATACATTTTGCGGTGCATGGTATACCAAATACCAGTCATACAAGCTGTTTAGTTACGAGTATGTCGCATGTATGTATGTATGCTCTGATATTGCAATGAATTGAAATAAAGTCTTTATTAACCATATTCCGAGTTTCGGTTTTTTCCATTTCGCCTTTAAGCTGCTATTAACACTTTAGTTGCTGTTTGTGTATGTATGTGTGTTGCTGATTTATTTTTCTTCTGTCTGCCTGAATGTCTGTACTCGAATACACAAATACAAGTACAAGTAACGCTAAAAATACCAAACTTTAATAAATGTGCTAATTAAATTTATTAATTTATTTCGTTTTTATTTATCTTTTTATACTTGTAATAATTTTTAATTTACGCTTAGTTTTTACTACTACCAATACACAGTTTAATATTATATTTATTACACACTTCGTTTATTGGTTGTCGTTTCAAATGTTTTTTCGTTTTGTTTTTTGCATTTTTAAATATTGTTTGCTGTTGTTGTTATACATATATTAACAAAGAGAGCTGATCTTAAACAATACACCTAAATAGTTTTTTTTTTGTTTGCATTATAATTACACACCCATATGTAAGTATGTGTATAGGTATGTATGTTTAATAATCTATGCATGTCTGTGAGTACTTATTTGTTTCTGTTGTATACATTTTAACTTAAATTTTTTCATAGTTACTTTTTTAATTTTTATGTGTATTTTAATCATGGCGAATATGCAACGTTTTGTATTTCCTTCTGCACCGTTTATTACACTAATCGTTTATTTGATTATTGGTTGTTCGTTTTTTTTTTGTTTTTTGCTTTTACTTAAATTTTTTATTTTTTTGCTAATATAATTTTTTATAATTTTCACTTATTTGATTTAATTGTTTTAAAAATACATTTATGCGCGCTTGTCATAGCGTTTTTTCACTCCAGCATTCATTGCACCACATTTGTGCATGTGTTTGTGTTTTCTTTTCAGTTTATTTTTTTTGTTCAATTTACAAATACAAATAATTAAATGCTTTAATTATACATAACTATGTAAATATAATCATGTTGTGTACTAAAATTACAATTACCGTTACAACTACAATTATTAATTAATTTCATGTAACATTTGACATATTCATATATATACAGGCCTACTTTTGGGCGTTCTGCGTATTATTTACTGCGTTAATTACTAGGAATTTACTTTTACAATATGTATGCTTTTCACTTATAAATAAAAAATTACAATAGTAAGCAGTACAAAAATTGTAAAAAATTGCTACACAGGAAATTGTGCTCAGTTCATTGGAATTATTTAAATTCAGTTCGAAAAATTTCTATATACAGATGTACGTATCTATTAACCATTATTGGCAATCGAAATACATAAATGCTACACATTTTAAATGAGCTGGATGGCAGTAAAAAATTCGTTGCACTTTAAGAGCTGGCAAAAAAACAATACCACAATCACTTTAGCATTTCGTTACTTACTGTGTTAAAATACAATTTGCATATTTAGTAATTACATTAACAGCATTTTTTTATTGAAATTATTTCATAGCTATAGCTGCTTTTAGCTAACAATTAGAACGCAATAATTTCGAGGTTCCTGTGCCACTATTTTGTGTACATTTTACATATGCACATTAAGGTGGTCCATAAGAAGTGAAAGTAAGATTAAGATTTCATAGTTTCTTCATATCTGCATCATTTTTCCATTCAAAATATTAAGTGTATGTATGTATAATTGGTATGTACACCCTTTTTGGGTGTTTAGCCGAGCTCCTTCTCCTATTTGTGGTGTGCGTCTTGATGTTGTTCCACAAATGGAGGGGCCTACAGTTTCAAGCCGACTCCGAACGGCAGATATTTTTATGAGGAGCTTTTTCATGGCAGAAATACACTCGGAGGTTTACCATTGCCTATCGAGGGGCGACCGCTATTAGAAAAAACTTTTTCTTCATTTTGATGTTTTATCGAGATTCGAACCTACGTTCTCTCTTGATGCCGAATGATAGTCTCGCACCAACCCATTCGGCTACGGCGGCCGCCAAAATATTAAGTGATTTTGTATTTAATTTTGTGAACAACTTTTACCCGTACAAAGTGCATGGAAAATTTCATGGATAATTCAACGACGAAAAGTGGTTTAAAATTAAAAAACACTTGTTTTTTTCTTTTCCAAGGCATATCACACAATTTTGGACGTTGTCGTACAAGAAATCAGTAGTTAAACTTTTTTTGGACCACCCTAATGTATACGATTATTTCCGAAATTCAATATAGACCAATTTTGGGAGGTGTCCTAAGAATTATTTACAACTTCGAGTTTTTGTGATCCACCCTAATATATATGAATATTTTCATTTTCAATATATGTAGACCAATTTTGGGTGGTATCATAACAACTATTCAATACTTCAACGAAACCACCAACTATTATAAATTTTTTGGATTTTCATTATATGCACATAGACGCAAAAAATACTCAATTATTCGACTTTTTGTGGTACACCCTAATAACGAAAATTTATTGTACATGTATAATAATTGCATTGAATTTTAATAATTTTCTTTTTTTCTGTTTTCACTGCAGTTGATTTCATTAATGATTTTTTTTCATACAAATACTATACTCAACACCACTAAGTGCTTTGTAATGAAAACAAATATTAAAAAAAAAATTTAACAAAAATGAGATTATTAAATTTTTATATTTGCTTTTGAAAAAAAAACATCTAAATAAGAAAAAAAAGTTGCCAGCTAAAATAAGGCAATTTATGTATGGCTTTGCACCTATACATGTGCACAAGTATGCATGTAGAATTGTGAGCAATTAATTAGCAGCATTAATACACTTTTGCATTTCACGCAGTCTTAAACTATGAAAACGAAAAACAAAAACGGACATTCAGTGACAGTTTGAAGAAAGTTTTATAGAATTTGGCAACATTTTTAATTATTATATATAAAATAATAAATTTGAAAAATTAACTCATAATTTTTTTTCTAATTATAAAAATGTACTAAAAAATTGTTATAAACTATGTGCATCCAACAAGTCATGTGAATAGGGATATTGACAGTGCCATAGCCAGAGTAGTTAGAGTTCACTATCCATGTGAGCATCTGGAGCTGGGAATAGTTAATTCACAGCCTGTTGAAGGCAAACCCTTGTGAAGGCTATCTACCCGGCTACACAAAAATTCAATCACGGTTCGATCAGCTCAACTGACAGCAGACAGTTCTCCACTGATTATAATGATTGTTCTGTATCAGGTTTGTTCCAGAAAGAGGCAACTTTTACTGGTTATGTAATTTTGCGGGCTTTCGTTGAACGAGATTAACGACGATTAAGACTTGCCAAAACCAGTGAAAAACTACTGATGAGACATCGGTAAATGGATATGACTTGGAAGCTAAAACTCAATCATCCTAGTGGGTGTGGCTAGCGACTAAGCCACGCTGGCCAAATTCAGTCAAATGTACAAGTTTAGGTCACTGGCTTCTTCATGAATTGAAACCAGCTGGTTGCATGGTGAGCTATACGTTATTTGGCTGCAATTTTTTATTTTTTTATTTTTGATACCCTAATCGTTTTCCATTCAACCAATAAAGTGATTTCGGCTAAGCGGCGGTTTGCCAGAATTGATGATCAAATAGGTCCGATTTATGGAATTTTCCTTAACTCTTTCCGGAACTTCTGGGGATAGGTTCCGGCATTTTTGGCGGATATTCTCTTTGAGGGGAAGAGAAATGGGTTTAATTGTTTCAACCTTCTTTTTATGCACTCTTTTATGGCTGCTTGAAGCCGGGATTCAGTGTCAATAAGCTTGAAACTCTTGACCCTCTATCTTCTCAATCGTAGCAAATTTTAATTCTTTTAGGGGTCTTTTCAGTTTGGCAATCAGAAGAGGCAAAGGCAACTCATAATCCTCCCTAAGTGTAAACTGAAAATACTCACGGACATTCTCACAGGTCACTACAGATTGCGTAGTCATCTGCATAGGATTGGGGTATGGTCCACTAACTCTTGTCGTTTCTGCGGATAATCCAATCTAGCACAACTTCCTCTTGAATGTGACGCTATAGCGCGAAGAAGGTTAACACATCTCGGTCGAATGTGACTGGAAGAAAGGCTCATAATGTAAGCCCAATCCAGCTCTATTTTAGGATTATCAAAGGAACTGGATTTGGATGAAGTACTGTGATGAGTAGGGGACACAAAAGATCATGCGGCCGAAGACAAACCTCAATTTGATTCATCGGTGTTCTGATCGGACGAAAAATTACGAACAGGCAATAGGTGTGAGTTGGCGCATCATCGTCGTGCAATATACGTGGCTGCTTATTCCCCAAATTCGGGCACCTTTTTCGTATAGCGTCACGCAAATGGCGCATAGCTTTAAGCTCAAAAAGCACTGCTTCCAAGATTGAGAAAAACACTGGCACTAGTGTGTATAACTGGATGAAGGGTTGCTTCAAAGGGAGAAAAGTGGATATTGAAGAACAAATAAATATTTTCGGGATAAATAAAAAGTTGTCCTTTCTTGAGCTAACCTCGTATAAGTAGCGTATTCTCAGGGATTACTGAAACCGAAGTTATATGCAATATGAATAAAATCATTTGCATTTTTTGAAGTAAGATTGATTATTATATTCTTTGAAAATTAATTAATAAAATCGAATATAAAACAACACAAATAAATCGAAGCCTGTTACCACAGTTTATAGAAAGTCCAATACAATCATGAATTTAAAACCCAAGAGTTTTATGCATGATGGTCTCTCCGGTAGAAAAAAAATGTCCTCAACTTAAGAAAAGCTAGCAAATTAACATTTTAGAACAAACATCTAAATGCCAAACTAGTTTTTTACGTTAAGTTTTGGAAACCATTTTATGTTCAAGTTCAAAAACTGTTAAATATTTTTTTTTAAATACTGCTATTTTAGTGCTCATAACTGTACCTGCAATATGTGTGTGAATGTAGTGATATATTTGCGCTGAAATGCGAGCAATTAAGTAGATAGGATTACTTATCGAATACTTTAGCGCCGCTTGCAGCAATTTTATATTCATTAATTAATCAAATTGATTGCAATAATCAGCTTGTAAATTCAAACATGCCTATGCATGTATGTGTGAATTAACATTTTTCAACAGACTTATATTACAATTCATATATTTTTATAAGCATTTACAGGCTTCCAATATGTAGAGCGCACTCTTGCATTCCATCTCACTGTCTCTCTCTCATTCAAGTATTTTTCGTGCAGGCCTTTTCCCATTTCATTAATAGTATTAATTCTCATCCACATTAATTATCATACATATTCATGCATTTATATGTATGTGTATGTGTCTATATGTATTTGATTTCTTAATTTTTATGCTCTTTTTTCTAAAGTCAATTAATAAATACTTGTAATTACTGCTCATTTTAGCGCTTACGTATGTATGTGTATGTGTGTTCATACTAACTTAACTTAATTCTCATTAATTAGGTAATTCTTGTTTACTTACATTTTTCGATTTTTTTCGCTTAACCCTATTTTCTGCGTTTTATTGTAATATTGACATTATTGTTATTACTAAGTCCTTTATGCGCATAATATTTATGTGTGTATGTATGTAGAATTCGTACTCGTATAAAAATGAAATTACAACTTGCTTAATTGTAATGAAATATGCAATATCACAGGTACATTTTTTTAGTAAAAATTATAAATTTATAAAATTATTAAAGAATTATATGGATACATTTATGATTATAGTGAAAATGTCTCGTTTTAAAAAATGCGCAAACTTAACGAAACAAGCGAACAGACGAGCAGTTGCTATTTAACAAGCAAATAAATGGCTGGTGTGGTGTTGCAATTCAAGCAATATTCGTAAAAAATTTGCATAATATGCCACGGATTTGAAAACAAAAAATTTTTTCTCTGCTAATCACCAGAAAATTACTACATTAATATTAGTCATAATAAAAGCTTAAAGTATTTATTTTGGAAAAAATATAAATAAATAAATGAAAGTTTAATATAACCAAAAATTTCTAATAAATTTATTATGATATATTATTATAAATTCATGAACTTTTTGTGAATAAAATTTTTGTTGAAAAAATAAAAAAGTGCAAACCTTCTAAACTAACAAAGCCCATGAATAAAATAAGCAAACAAATTTAATTAAAAAAAAGTATGGCTAAACATCGATAGTTGCACAAATTAAAAACTCACCGAAGAAAATATAATATTAATCAAAACATGAAAAAAAAAATATTTGAATTAATAATATTCAATCAGAATGAAGAGCCCTTCTGTACAAAAGCTACAAAATTTGCAAAAGAATATCATTGATCTTTAAACGTAACGGCCCGAGTGTTTACTAAACGCCTGAGGTTAAGTTAAAATAGAGCTTGACTAAGAAAGCGACCCTAAGTTGCTTTTTTATATGGCTAAAACTGATTCTTGCTTCATGCAGATGGCAGTTCAGGGGAAGCTGGGCGAGTGCATTAATATGCCAGGTTAAAAGGTTTGCTGAGCATTGGTTGAGTTGAGGAAATTCAAAAAGTTAGCAATTCCGAAACTCCCGTTAGTGGATATGGATTACATATATGAGCTTAATAAAATTATGCATTTTAGTAATATTCGACTGTACGAAAATAAAAAAAGAAAAATAAAAATTGTGAATTAAGAAAATAACTTAATTTGACCGTTGACCCAGCCTACTGTAAAATGACTCCGTATTAAATCGAAACATATAACATGCAGATCTTCAGAGTACTGTGGCTATTAAAAAATCAAAAGTAGCAGAGAAACATATTTCAAACAATCACATACCCACCCACCCAAACCTTGTTGCACTGCTCACGCACACACAATCAGCATATCAAGCCTGCAACGAAAAGATCGGCGCATTGGTTTTGAGCACAAACGAGCCCACTCAGAGGCTTACCAGCAATAAAATTAGATTATGATTCAAAAACCTGCTGCAAGGTTTAAATATAAGTAAGTTATCAGGGTTCAATAAATAAAAGCATGTTCTTGGGGGGAAAAATAAAATAAAAGCAATTTAAATGTTCAAGAATTACGGCTAATTGCATTTCTGAAGACGAAAAAGTAAAACCAAATCTCCTTATTTCTTACGTTGGAATTTCAAAATATTTTAATGAAATTTTGAAGCTTTCAGTTTTATGTATTATTATTATGTTTTTTTTTTGGAAAAAAAAATAAAAATTTCGAGAAAAAAAACTTGTTTTCGGGTTATTCATTTTATTAAAAGAAAACAGCTAATCCTGATAAAAGTAAAAGAAAAAAATGAAAAACTATAAAGGTAAAAGAAAAACCAAAGCAAATATGCAAAGTTAACCGAGAGTTTAAAATCAGGTGAACTAAGAAAATAGCCTGCCTTAGCTACAGAATTTTTTGTTTTAATTAAAAAAAGCAAAAGAAATATAAGCTATTCATTTTTATTTGAGAAAAGCAAAAGCAGAAGTAAAAATAAAAAAATATAATTTAAAAAAATAATATGAACAAAAATACCAACCACTTGAAACTGCTTAAACCCAAGCCCACTGAAATCTTGAACTGTTCACTACATTTTTGGTCGTAAAAAATTAATATCTAAATTCAAATATTCGCGAGTTCATACTTTTTAATTTCTCGAAATGTTTTTTCTTTGCAGAAAGATTTATAAATTTTATTGAAAGCAGCTAACTCTATTACTAAGGCTACATAAATCTACATTTAGTTTAAATAATTTAAGTCATAGTTACAGTTACAGCTATATGCAGTTGTTGTAGCCACTAACCATTTGTCATTGCATGAATTTAAATTTATTATTTGTTTCGATTGTATTTACAAGGTTATGCAGGCTCGCACGATGCAGTTTTTGCTGACATACCAACACATGGCAGTTTATTCCAAATACCTGTTACTATTTTTTTTTTGTTTTTTGTTATTCAGATTCAAAAATTGCGAGTGTTTTACAGAACACATGCAGTTTCACACCAATTCACAAATTTTTTACACTTCTTACGAATATAGGTGTATGTTTGTATATATGTATGTATGCATATTTTTTATACACAAAGATGTTGGTGAAAATTAGCGAAATGTCTCAACACTTACACATTTAATAAGAAGTTTTTTACATTTTTTTCTCCGTTACCTTCATTTTATTTTCTCTCAATTTTTTTACTTTTTTTGTGACACTTTGCTTTTCGATTATTTTCGCATTTTCAGTTTACGTATGTATGCAGATATTTTATTTCGAATTCACTTATTTCAGTACGTATTTGCGTTTCGCTCTTTTTGACAGTATGAGAAATGTATTTGACATTATTCTTTAAAAATGTTTTTATTTTATTTACCACACACACAAACTTACACATATATATTTTAATTGTATTACCCTGTGCTTTGTTCTTTGAATTTGAATTATTCAATGATCTTAAAATGTATGTGGTATCAACATCTCTAAATGCATGTTTTCACTTTCATTTAGATATGGATTTATATAAGGGTGCATAACTCTCCATACAAAAAGATGCTACTCTTTATCCATCAGAGTTCTAAAATTTAATATATTTTAAGGCTTCCCCCAAAATGTTTCGTTAAAGTATGAATATTTACGTGATTTGACCTGATTTAAAAGTACTTCCAAAAATCTCAATATTTTGACTCTGTTGAGCATTATAATGGCATAAACGCTTTTATCATCAGAGATGAATTTCAAAAATTTTTTTAAGTTTTAAGAATTAATATAATTTAAAAAAAGCTCGATTTTTGGAAGTTCTTTCATACCGTAAATTTTAATATTATTCTGAAATATTTTAGCCGAAGTCTTTAAATATAATAGAACTTGGTGGAAAAGCAGCATTGGTGAGGCACCTAATCTATTTATATGTCTGCTTTTGTTTTGTTTATATTTGTGGCAACTCATAGTTTAGGTGTTAAGCATTTTTGATTGACAATTTTCTTGCAATTAAAAAAAAATTGCTTCATTTAGGTATGTCTTTATTTCTTCTTAAATCTATTGTGTTGTATGTTTTTGTGTATGTAGCAAAATAATGAAATTTTTGTAGAAAATGGCAGTTTGATTTGCTATTCGTTTCGGAAAATGTATTATCAGCTTATAAATATTGTTTATATGTAAGAATAAATGCAGTTGTTATTATTAAAAATAATCATGGCATATTTTTCATTTTGCATATATGGCACATTTCTATCAGTAGATCGAATAAGTGAAAACGGAGTACAGTGAAAAAAACGAACAAAATATAAAATACTTTATACAACGAAAATTTGTGTACGAGTAGAAGTAGTGTTCCACTTTGCTCATGTAGGCACTGAATAAGCAAATAGTTGCAAAAAATACGTAAAATCGTTGCAAAAATTTCAACAAAATGCCAATAATGCAATTGGCAATACCTTTAAATATCTTAGTTCGGCTCAGCTGAGTAAATAATTACAATACATTTTTTTATTGAAGCATAAAAGCGCCACGCATATACCTGCAATACTGAAAGTACATTACATGTAGGCTCTTTTGTAGAGCAAAGTTTCAGCCATGTCGGGGTTTTTTTCATATTTCCATATAATAATTGGTCACAGAAGTTTTTATGTTACTAGTAAAAAGTGTTGTAAGTAGAGAATTTGTTCGCACTTTTTCGAGCAGCCCGTGCGTATGAGCAACGAGTAGTCGCACACCTGGTTGATGCCCAGTTTTTCCAGTAATTGGTGTAATGCTTGTCCGGATTACTCTGGCTATTCTGCCAACACTTTTTTTTAATTTTACAAATTATAAATTATTCAATTATTAAACCATGCTAGGTTAGGCTAGGTTAGGTTGAAGCGGTTGTCCACTATGGGACACACTCAGGCTCATAACCCATTGAAATTTCGCGTGGGGAACTTCCCTTTAATCGTGCTAACATGATTGGAAAGCTAAAAGTGCTGGAAGATAAAATTGATACTCTTTTTAACGACTCAAATTATTCATAAGCTTGAAAATTTCTAACGAAATTCAAGCGAGCGTAAAGTTTATCGTAAATTTTAATTCCCTAGCATCCTTTTGTATAGGCAAATTGTTACCATATTTTAGGAAAAGCCCAAAAAGTCCTTTTAAATACAATAGAATATTATAATAATCTAATATTATAATCTTTTTGGGTGTTTGGTCGAGCTCTTTCTCTTATTTGAGGTGTGCGTTTTAATGTTGTTCCACAAATGGGGGCACCTACAGTTTCAAGCCGGCTCCGAACGGCAGATACTTTTTTATGAGGTACTTTTACATGGCAGAAATACACTCGAAGGTTTGCCGTTGCCTGCCGAGAAAAAACTTTTTCTTAATTTTGTTATTTCACCGAGATTCGAACCTATGTTCTCTCTAAACTCCGAAAGGTAGTCGGCTACGGCGGCCGTCAATATATAGCATATTAGAGTACTAAAATGCACTCCGTAAATATGTATCATAATATTTCTGTAGTAGCGGGTAGTTTACAGTAATATTCGTTCTACAAAAGTGATATATTCACTGACACCTGTGTACAATTTTTTGTTAATATTAGAATTCGCTGATGAATAAAATGCATGATTGTGCTAAATTTTGTTTGCGGAAAGAAATTAATGTACCAAAAGTATTGGAAATATTGCACTTTATGTTAGAAAAAATGCTTGAAGTTGTTCAAATAATTCAAAAGAGGTACTAAGATAAAATTGAAGCCGAAACTTGTTTTGAAAGGGCTACCATCACATTCAACTGTTAAGCAACACATAAGGGAAATCAAAAACTTGTTGCACAACACTCTTGAATAAAAAAGTAGAAATCTCGCTGATAATATTAATTTTCCAACTGCAACACTCTAAGCTATTTCAAAAGATGCTTTATGCCTGAAAATAATGGAATCTTATTAGGTGCCAAAATCGCTCCACTTATCAGAAAATCGCCAGCTCATTGACTGCGCTAGACCTTCGAGAGCATTTCGCTAAAAATTGGGTGTTTTTGACATCTATTCAGGGAACCCTTTTTTCGTTCCTTAGTGCCTGTACTTGCCTGGCTCGGCACGTAGTGATTTATGGTGGTGTTAGGAGAAATTACACTGTATATTTTATTAGTGGAGGGATGTACCCTAAAAATAATATAATAGATTAGATTAGATTTGAAAAAATAAATGAAGGTTTGAAAAGTGACAAGAAGTTTACGTTTGAGACATTTTAACCCAATATTCTTACCTCTTATTTAAAAAAAAAATTATTATGTAGGGTCGATGGAAGGTTAAAATATTTGACAGTTATGAGCCCCGAAAAATTTCGGTAAGGATTTTCTCACCATTAATATTTTTCTCGCACTATTAAGCCTATCGTACTCACTATCATCTCCAATGCATTATATTATAATACCACGCAACAGTAAAAATTATTCAGGAAAAATTTAATGCACATGAAACTATAGAATTCATATAGTAATTTGTCTAATCAGTTTTTCATTTCCTCATTTCCTGTCTTCGAAGCGTCGAGATATTGTTTAGCTTCTCCACTATGAAATAAAGTATTGTAGTATCCAAAGAATCTCTATTCACCGAGGCAAAAAAGTAATCAAAAATTTATTTAATAAGTGGTTGCACCCCCTCTCGTTGGATGTACATATTAATACCATGGTTAAAATAATTTACTGAAAATTTGGTACTTCGAAATATTAAAGTCATTTAAGAAATTAAATTGATGAGAAAGTGTGAAACTAAGTATGCGGCATTATTACATAAAATCTCTGTGTTTCCATATACAATTTTTCTTGGATAACAAATTTGGTACAAAAATAAATACAAATTTATAAAAACACGCCACATTGCCCTTACAGTCCAAAAATTTCTGAAAAAAATAAAAAAAATAAGTTTCTCTTCGCTTTCCTTTTTTGGAGTCCCGTACGAGTGTTAAAAACTAGGTGAGTTCAAAAATTTCGTTTAAAATCTAGTCACGGAAGTGCACACATTTGGGTTTTTAGGTTGAAAATTTCCACGGCATCATGGTCTCAAATTAGTTATTAGCGCTTTAATGTAATGAATTAAAATCTGTGGATACTTAAAACAGCCTTTATAATACTTGTACATCGTCTGCACTGCTTAAGATTTATTAGCACAAATCGAAGCAGGTTACTAAATCCTCAGAAATAGCACACTCACGTATTTTGCTCACTAACCACCCTCAAATATATCCAATACAGTATACAGTATACCATTCATTTGTCACTTCGATTCAGTAATTTATTGGGACATAAACTTCGCTTTTAAGCGTCCATTGCCAGAGATTTATGCTCCACTATGATGGATTATCGCAGAACTTCTTGCAGCCATTCGAAGCAAAAGAGAGAGAGAGGAGTGAGACCATTTTTCAGCAGCAACAGCCAGTTCCCGAAGTGGCATGCTACTCACTGCCAATTGCAAGTCGCATATTAAGCAATTGAAAAATTTTGCTTTTGAATACCTACGAAAAGTATATAGAGCCTAATGCGAAGCTACTGTGAGTTTGTATGTATTTATGTCGCTTTATAAATATACTTCCATGCTGCCACACACTGTGCACGGTACAATTTACTCGGAACACGAAGCAGCGGTAGGCAGCGCGAATTTGTTTAATGTTATAATTTATTTGCTTATTTGTTTGTGTATACACATTTGAGACTACTTGCATTCCAAAGAAAATTATGTTGAATTGTGGCAAGGAGTCGCTGCTGAAAGGTAGCCATTTTTAAATCTGACGCGTTGGTATGCAAAAGGAAACACTTTGGCGCTTGAGGGACAGTGAACGAGTCATAAGTTGCCTATAGTTTGTTGTTGTAAATGCTCTGTTTCGCTTGTGCGCAACTAAATTGCTTTGGTGACGCTCTGCTGGCTGACAAAATGTGTGGCAGTCACGCGAAAAGCGAAGTTAGAGACAAAAAAGAATTTGCAAATGGAAGACTGGGCGGAGAGAATTACTTGGCTAACTTAGCTGGTTACTGCGATTTACGCGAATTATCTTCAAGCAAAGGTATTTGAAATTGCAATATTTTAGAAATTTTCGAAAATAGCCGCAAATAAGTTGTGATATAGCAGCTAAACATGTTGCACTTGCGTGATGCGCCTGTTTATATGCTAAAGAAAATTAATGCCATTAGAAAATAGAAAAATGTGAGTTTGTCTGTCAGTCAGCAGACGAGCTATTCCATGTTAAGTGGTCCAATTTTTTTTGGCATTGTCATCATTTCTTCTAAAAATTGTTTTATTCGTGGGCTTGAGTATAAGAATTAAACTGAAAAATATTGCAAAAAAAATATTGTATAATATAATTTTGAGATCAATATTGAACATTTTACTAAACAGCTTTTTAAAGTGAAATACTTGCGATTCTTTTTAACATTTTTATAAATTTTTTTTTTTAAGTTTTTGGAACAAAATTACTTTACTAAACAAATATTAGTGGAAATATTATATTTTTCTGCTCAAAATTTGTGACAATTTTTTTTTTCGTTTTTGAATTTTTTTTTTTATTCTATTTTACCCAAAAAATTAAAAATAAAATTTAAAGCTTCAAACAGAACCGATTATATTTCACTATACCAAGATTTTCATCACTGTAAAAAAATTATTAACTTTTTTCAACATTTTTTCAAATCTACGAATAAACCAATTTTTAGAAGCAGTGACGACAATGTCGAAAAAGCTTGGATCTCTTGACATGGAATAGCTCAGGTAGCAAAATGCTGCTTTAAAGTCTTCCTTTGTTTTGTTGTTCTTATTTTTGTTCAGTTTTTTCTTGTTTTTGTATTAATTTTAGTTTCTGTTTTTATTTTCATGTTTGTTTTCGCCTGTGCTTCATGCAACCTTTGCCATTGTTAGCCGTCATGAGCCTCATGGCCGCGCTTACAATACATATACACAACCATTACCTTGCATGCGTATGTACATTCGTAATTGCGCCTTGTTAAAATCGTATACTTAACCTACACATGCATACAAACTACAAATACTTAACTAGCTACACTACTACATAGTCAATACGCATAGCTTAACTCATACAACTTACATAGACTACTCACAAATTAGCGCCGCACCGATGCTGCCGCTGCCGTTACCGTTGCCGCCTTCGGCATACTCGTACATAGGCAGCTGCACCGTCGGCAGCCACTAAAAGTACATGACCACATCGCTCACACCGGCCGCATATCAATTGCCCGGCTGCGTCACTAGTTTACCAGCAGCTACAATGCCACCAGCGCCGCCCCCCAAGTGCGCGCTGCTTGGCGGCATGCCTGGTTCGCCTGCCTCCGCGTACAGACAGGAGCCTTCGCTGCACGAACAGGTGTCACCTTCGCGCGAACTGCTGCAACAGTCGCTGCAATTGCGATGATCGCCGAGCACCTCGTAACCGCAAGATGAGCTGCCGCCTAGTGTGCTGGTATTGCCATTGCCGCCGCCGCCGCTGCCCTTCAACATATGTTCGCGCTCCGCCGTTTCATTGATGTCTGCGTAACCACTATTGCTATTGCCGCCGCCGCCTAGCTTTTGACAACGATAATTGCCTTTGCCGCCCTCTTGGCTACTCTCCGAGCGCATTGTGTCGTTGCCGTTGCCCGCGTGCGCCGCCGCTGCAGCATGCGTATGATGCTGATGCGCGTGCATGTGCTGATGGTGCTGCTGATGGGTGTGGCCATGGTTGTGCGTATGCGTGTGCGAGTGTGAGTGCCGTGAATGGTCGGAACACTCTGAGGAACATTGATAGATGGGGTTGGCTCCACCTGCGTTAGGTGGCAAATGCGCCTGTAGTGGTTGATACCAACCTTCACCAGGTGGTGGCAATGGTTGGAGCGGTGAGGCAAGCGCATCACAGCTATTGCAGGCGCTGTAAGCAAAGAGAAGATAGTGAATGTGAATTCAGTGTGTAGAGTTGAAAGATATTTTGTTGTTGTTCAATGTATTACAACAATAAAGTAATAAAGTAATTGAAATGCTGCAATGCGCACCACGCACACTTACCGGCCATTGGAACAACGGGAATTATGTGTGCCCGATGGCTGATATTCGCTCATTGCATGCCTTGGCGCAGGATAGTGGATATGTATGTTTCGCGGCGGTAATTGTGCGGTGCCCGCGGCGCCGGGTGGAAAGTATGGCGGTAGTGGTGGTGGATGTTGGCCGGTCGGTGTAATTTGGTAGCGATTCTGTGTGCTGCCGACACAAGGCAAAGGATTGTTGTAGTAATTCTCCGATGGCCTCGAGGCAACACATTGTGGTGCCACCCCCCACGTCGAAAAACCGCCCGAAGAGCTGCTATGTATGGAAGAGTTCAAAGCACTGACGGCGGGGAAGAAAAAAGTGAACGATTTTTATTTAATTAAAATTAAATTATGGTAGAGCTAAGCACAAATTAATCAACAAAGGCTGCCAGCTACAATGGTTGAGAAAATCACAAAATTTGTCGCTTACCTCTGATGCGTTGATACACCTGAACCGCCGCTCTTGGAGCTTTTACGTGACGATTGTGGTGAGCCAGGCGCATATATGACGCCTCCGGCGCCAGTGCCGCCACCGCTGCAACCGCTGGGTAGTGGTGGTGGGTGCTCAGGTGGTGGTGGCAAGAATTCTGACCAATTAAATTGTTCTGTTATTTTAGGTTTTTGTTTCGAGATTTCATAGCGTTTTAGGATAATCACAATAGCACAACAACAACAATGCACATAAAGTATGTAGATATATTGTAGAGCATAAAGTAATTGTTGAGGAGCCGGAAGTTGGAAGTAACATGAAATTGTAGACAACATTGAGGATTGAGGTTAATATTTAGTTTAAAAATATATTACGCTCTTTTCAATAATGTATTCTTGTAAACAGAATAAAGCAAAAAAAGGAATATTAAAAATAAGTTCATTTAAATATTAAGAAATACTAAAACAAAAATATTAAAGTACGCTGCTAAGGTCCTGGAAATAAACAAATTTACAACAATCCAATCTATGGCTTAGTCCAATATGTAGTTCAATAGTGCATATATGTATACGGAGCGGCTTACCACGCCCTCAATCTTAGTAAAGCTCAGGCCGAATTTCGTAAGGCCACCAGTGGTTTCTTCATCGTGCTAACTGGCGCCAGTTGGACAAGCTAAGTTCTACAATATTATGCCACCTTCGAACGGTATGAAGAGAAATATGTTCGGATATTTCCCATTCCATGCCGAGAGGCGATGGCTAACAGCAACAACTATTTTTCTCAGAGTGGCGAGCACGAGCACTTCCAAAGGGTCGTCATGCACCAACCCATTCGACTACGACGACCGCCTGTCAATTAAACTAAAAAAAATTGGCGTTTCTTCTCACTTCACTCATAATCTGGCACCAAGCGATTACCATCATCTTAGCTATTTCTAAAATTTTCTTCATGGTACAAAACCGTCTGCAAGCGAGTCGAATGAAAATGAACTGATAAAATTGTTTACGAAAAAGTATGAGGAGCCTTCAATTGTGGAAATAGATCATTTCAGTTCATCCGAGACTTTGTTGACAATTCTTCTACAAATTGTTTATTTTGTAGGCTTGAGCATAAAATGAAATATACTGGAAAATTTTAAAAACAAATTGCATAACTTTGAGTTTTACTCTGTGTTGAAAATTATGGTATTTATTTAACATTTTGAAAATTTTTGTGTTAATAAAAAATAAACTTTTTAAACACATTTTTTTGACATAAAAATTATATTGTTTGTCAAAAACTTTTATTTTTGTAATTTTTTTAAATGAAGAGACTTTCGTTTATTTTATTTATTAAAAGCTGACACTATGCTCGGTAACCTCTGCAAGTTTCAGAATGAGTTCCCCATAACTTGTCGAGTTACATTCACATTTGTACAGCAAATCAGTAAAAAAATACGGCTCTAGAGAAACGATAACACACATACTGGCGCAACATGCATCAAAATTGACACAAAAATTTTTCTTTTTAATAAATTTCTTAAATTTCGCCCCGAAAAAATAAAAACGTAAAAAAAGTATAAGTGATACAAATTTTAAAAAGAACGGAAAGTATTTAATTTTTAAAAATTCTATACCAAAATACCAACATTGAATAAATCTCGAAATTATTAGGTTATTTTAAAAACTTGTTCAGTTTACGAAAATGTCAAAATATTTGGATCACCTGTCATGGAATCGGTTTATCGCAAAACTTCCTTCAAAATAAGCAAAATTTATTAAACAAAGTAGAAGATAATAAATCAAATAATTCTAACTATTTTGTATTAGATTCACCGATGAAATAAAAAAATAATATGCTATTTTTTTCCAGATAATTTTTTTTTTTTATTTATCACCTTCCTAAAAAACAGAAATATCATGAAAAAATATAATAAATATCACTTTTTCATAACCAAGTACGTTCAATTTATGCAAATCTAAATTAATAAAATATGTAGACCGGATGCCACCAAACGTTTGAAGAAATCACTGTTCTGCCTGCAGCAAATTGAAATAAAAAGTGGCATTCAAGTACTTAGTACTACTGAGTGTAGATTACTAATGCCGCATTACCGCAATTTATCAACTGCAAATCTAGAGCAACTTAACTGCTGCGGCAAAGCAGAAAACTGCCGTCGGCTGGCAGTCTAAGTATTTATTTCCTATCTACACTACGTGTAAATTCGAGTATATGCCCGCATGCCACACATACCGCACATAAGGCAGCGCCAAGTTACTTATCTAACACTTGGAAAGAGGAAATACTTCAAAGGCCAAATGGGGAAAGAAATGAACATAAAGGAAATAGGAGGCAAGAGAAGTTTTGCCGCAAGTAATTGAATTTTTAATTTTGCAAATACGAGAAATGCCAACTTAGCGAAGGATAAACTGAACAAATCACACAAGAAATAATAATGGCAGGCAGTACGAGCAGCAGAAGAAAGAATATACAGGAAAAAAATTAAAGTCCAACAAAGCTGTGTGACAGAGCCGGCAGTTCAGATCCTTGCTGCAGGGGTTGAAATTACAATGCAATCAGATGAATGGATGAATGAAAAGTGGCGGTCCCCCACTTGAACAGCTGTCAATAGCAATCAGCAGTAATACTCGTACCAGGCTGCCTGCTGGCAAACGTATTGCAGAGGAATAGTAAAGTGAAATACAAGTACATTTCTATGTGTGCATGTATTGTATATACGTATGTATGTATGTATGTAGAAACAAATGAACTGAAATGCAAGCAAAGTCAAAATGAAAGGAAAAAAATATTCACCATTGGCGAAATAAAGGATATCAAGGATATCAGATGAAAAACCTAAAAAATGTCGAAATCTCTTTAAGCAAATCTAATCGAGTGCGAAAACAAAAGCAATTTTACGAAGCCAATGGCAGGCTATGAATATTGTGATAGCGAACAAAAAAACAAAAAATAAATAAAAAAAATTAAAATAAAAATAAAAAAAGGATAATTGAAAGCAGACACGTTACTGGCAGTTGAAAATAAAATAAAGCGCAAATTGATAGCAAATCTTTTGCTAAATCGGATAAAAATCACACACAATCATGCGCACATGCATATATGGGACAGTAGACGAGCCTGTGTATGTGTAACTTACAGGGAAATAAAAGGATATCAATGACAAGGACGAAATGAAAGCTTCCAAATGTAACGGGAACTTAGTGGCAGTAAAGCTAGATTTCTTTTCATGTTTTTTGGTATTTTTTCAAAAAAGAAACTTACTCGTATCTGTGCAAATACAAAATTCCTGCAGGAAAAAGTCAAAGTAGTGGATCCCATTTCTGGTTCATACCTAGTGCGATTTTGCCAACTGTGAACCATTTTAATCGCGAGTGGCAAAGAAGACATAAAATGACCTTCTTTCTGACACTCAAGAGGCATTTTAGACAAAACAAAAATATTAGACCTTAACCAGCTTCACCCAGTTTCCTAACTTTTGAAATTATAACGGTTGGTTTACGAGTACATAGTGGTTTCATTTTAAAAATAAAAAAAGAGCAAACATATATTTGTTTTCGGAATATTATTGACCAAACATTCCCATTACTTTACACGACTTTATTCAAGTGATTGCCTCGGCTGACTTCGCAGTAGCGCATTCTGTTAACCTAGTTTTCCAAAACCTTGATGACGTTCTCTGACTTAATCTCGTGAATGGTTTGCGAATAACGCCTTAAGAAACTGAATCGCGAATGAATTATTCGCATAACATCGATTCCTCATGGCACCCCATAAAAAACAATTTAACGTCGTCAAATCGCAAATGGTTTCAGGCACTTGCTGTGCGACTTCCAGTGATTATTCAAGGTCTTTTTGGATTCGCTATGAGCCTTAACTGAGTCATGCCTACAAACCTTCTATAACTCGTTAGCTCGAATAGGCTGTTCCTAGGTGGCCGCCCTAGGTGAATGGGTTGGTGTGTGACTTGCATTCTGAAGGGATCAGTTTCAAATCTCCGGGCATGAAACGTCAAATGATAGAAAAGGGTTTTCTAATAATGGTCGCCCCTCAGCAGGCATTAGCAAACCTCCGAGTATATTTTCGCCGTGAAAAAGATCGGCATACAAAACTTTGTGAACTACATAAATATGTTTGTGAGCTGTCTAGCTTACACAACTCCGACAGATGACTTTTCCTTCACAAGAGCGTAGCGTGATCAGCAGAGAAAAAGGTTAATAACGATGAGTCAAATTCCATCGTTGAGTGTGACTTATTACACAGGCCAAATAATCTAAATTCCGAAAAGTCTCTCGGAAAATTATATTCTAATTCTTTGATGGCGGTAGCTGAAATTCATTTAGCTGAAATTAATTTAGCTGAACTTCTTTATTTTCACATTTTTTCTATAATTTAAGTGAATGAATTATGATCTTAAAAATGAAATACTAATATTTGAGCAAAATACAAGAAATTTAAAGGGAACCAATTTTAACCATAGTATTTCTTTTTTTTAATTTTGAAATTTAATTATTTTATTTTATAAAAGTATAGCTCATTGTCTAACATAAATTATATAAATCCAATTTTCAAATTTTATAAAAACTTAATTTCTCGAACTTTCCATCAGAATTCCACCGCTTTTAATTGGAATCTCTAGCTATGAAGTTCTGTTTTTATAATTTTTTTCCTTGCATTTTCTACACCAAAAAAAAAAACGCAAATATCGTCCAAAAATCTTTCTAAAATTTCTAATTAAAACCTGTGGAATTGCGATGAAAAGCTTGTGAACTTTTCTTGATTTTTGCACAAATTTTTAAAATTAGATTTACTTGGTTATTGTTTACATTGATTTATAATTTTATACAAAAACCAAAATTTATATTGAAAAAAAAAAACAAAAAAAAAATCTCTTAATGTGATATCATTTTGTCGCAGGGTGTAAGTCCTTAAAATACATTTAAAAAATTCTGAATTACATTTGGTATATCTGGAAGCATAATTTAGGCCCTCTGAAGTATATTTAGCAGATTTTGAAATACATATGTATGTCCGCATATAGAATAAATTCCGAAGTTTACGCGACTTTTCAGAAGAAAATTTAACACATTTTGAAATACACTTAAATTATTTTAAGTACTTTTAAAACATTTTGTGGTATAGCCGACTGTCCTGAAGCGCATTCGAAAGCGTCCAAAGGACTACTGAACATTTTTAGTTCTATACTAATAAAATGCAGCAGCACAAAAGTGGCACTACATTGGACATATACATATATATATTGGGTAGTCGAAAAAGTCTTTTCGTATTTTGTCAATAGATGTCGTTGGAGTCATCTATCTCCAGTGGTACCAATCACATTGTATCATATCATATGGTGTTAGAAAGGTGACATTTTAAGCTTCATTTAACAAAAAAAAAATTAAATTCGGAGAAGTTGAAAAATAGCTATAGCTGTTCAAAAATGAGTGAAAATAATGAAAAAATTCGCTATATTTTGAAATTTTTGTATAAAAAAGGGAAGAATGCCACGCAAGCCACCAATGAAATTTGTGCAGTTTACGGAGACGATGCTGTATCAGTTTGTGTAGCACAACAATGGTTCGCTCGCTTCCGTTCTGGAAATTTCGATGTGAAAGATGCACCTCGCTCCGGTCGATCTATCGTTGAAAAAGTCGATGAAATTATGGAAAAGATTGACCAGGACCGTCACATAAACTGCCATGACATCGCCAAGGCAGTAAACATTCATCATCAAACGGTTTTGAACCATTTAAAAAGGCTGGTTACAAAAAGAAGCTCGATGTTTGAGTACCACATGAATTGTCTGTGAAAAATTTAATGGACCGAATTAATATCTGCGATTCTTTGCTGAAACGAAATGAAATCGAACCATTTCTGAAGCGAATGGTAACAGGAGACGAAAAGTGGATCAAATACGACAATAATGTGCGAAAAAGATCATGGTGCAAGGGTGGTGAAGCTCAACAAATGGTCGCAAAGCCAGGATTGACGCCTCGCCATAGCATAACCGTGTTTGGTGGGATTGGAAAGGAATCATCCACTATGAGTTGCTCCAGCCTGCTCGAACGATTGATTCTACACTTTACTGTCAACAACTGATGAGATTGAAGCAAGCAATCAAAAAAAAAAAACGGCCAGAACTGATCAGCAGAAAGGCGTCGTCATCTATCAGGACAACTCTAGGCCTGGGAGAGCTTGGCTGGGAAGTTTTGATGCATCCACCATATAACCCTGACCTTGCACCATCGGACTACCATTTGTTTCGGTCAATGCAGAACTCCCTTAATGGAGTAAAGTTGGCATCAAGAGAAGCCTGTGAAAATTACTTGTCGCAGTTTTTCGCCGAGAAACCACAAAAGTTTTACACTGATGGAATAATGTCTCTAGAAGAAAAATGGCAAAAGGTGGTCCACCAAAATGGTACATATTTGGTTTAATAAAGTTCATTACAAATATAAAAAAAAATGAGTTGAAGTTTGATTAGAAATACGCAAAGACTTTTTCGACTACCCAATATATAATTATACCCTTTTTGGGTGTTTGGCCGAGCTCCTCCTCCTATTTGTGGTGTGCGTTTTGATGTTGTTCCACAAATGGAGGGACCTACAGTTTCAAGCCGACTCCGAACGGCAGATATTTTTATGAGAAGCATGGACATCCTCAACCTAAATTCTCCAGCTGCTTATATGGAACACGAATATGAATTTGGCGTGGTTTAGAATTAGGCCACATCGGTACTACTACATTTTCCTGCAGGGTAAGCCTTTTCGTACGTATGCCCTACATTTATTTCTCTATATATCTATATTTATGCAAATAGCAAAATGCAAAAGAAAATCTCAAAACTAAAAGAGAAAAACAGTAAAAGCCAAAATCATTTAGAATGACAAAAAACGCAAAGCAGCACCAAATGTAAAATGCAAAAACACTTTAGTGAGTAACGCCATCAACACTTAAATCGACAGGATTATGACAAGACAACATATAAACATAATCAAAATGTATTTAATAAAAGAAATAAACTCAAAGTAAAAATGAGAAATAATCACACAAAAAACAATCAGTTAAAATATTTACTTTTCTGCACATTGCACTCACCTGGCGGATATGGATGATAGTTGTGTTTGCCACTGCTTGCAGGTGGCATACCAGGCGCCGTAGCGCCGCCGCTAATACCGCCTCCCCCACACTGTGGTGTATTGCCATCTGAGTTGGGCGAATGTGTGCCCGAATCCTGATCGGTGCTCGATGAGGAAGTTTTTATGCAGGTAGTCTCTGTCGAAGAAGCCCCAACAATCATTGTTGTAGCATATGGCGTTGGATTTTCAGGACTCTAAGTAGCGGAAAGAGCAGCAAAGAGGACAAATTAAAAGAAGTACAGGCAAACTGTTTGCATATTTTTGCTTTTAACATACTTATACTTATACATATATATACGTATGCATTTCTTTATGCTCACCTTGCGACAATTGTAGAAGGTGCTCATGTTGCGCGTATCCACTTCCGCATAGTCGGTGCCACCATCTGAAGTGTAATTCGATTGGCTGTTCGCATTCGATAGCAGTTTCGTCTCACTCAAGCCGGAATCCTTGTCGGTATCGGTGGTGCGCCAGCCGCGGTCAATCCACAGGCTTTCCTTACCGTTAATATTCAGCGCGGTGATTTCGTTGGCACTGACTACTGCAGTTGGTGCGGGCAGGAGACAGCGACAACAGCAACAGCAGCGTAATAATAATAAAGCAAGGAAGAAAGTAAGAACATTGAGTGATGAAATATGATGTTGAAAAAAAATTTGGGTAATTCGTAAATTTTTGTATTTTCTGCTTATTTTCATATTTTAACAATGTTGGGAACGTGGAGAATGGAATTTAACACAATTGCGAACGCAAATGAGTAAAGATGAAGCAGCAATTAATTTGTAAGAATGCAAGAGGTATTTCTCTCAAGTACAAACAGTTGCAATTAATTGCTTGCTACGCGTTGAATATACTTATATGTATTTATGTAAATACTGTATGATGTAAGCGATTTTTATAATTATCAACGTGAAAGTTTGCCGAATTAATGAGACAAAAAATATTGAAGAGACAATGCGGATTTCTTTCAGTGCTTTTAAATCATTTATTATTCGGAATGAGTAAAAGATTGTGAGGTGCCAACTAAAGAAAAAACATTTTAAAATCCATTACAAAAAAATCAGATATCTTAAATGAGGGTTCAAAAAAATTCAAACTCCTCCATTGTGACGTCATTTCCGGTGACCCTTCGAAAAAAGCTGCGTCCGCGTTATCAGCATAACTCCTAACAGGCTCATCAAAAATGAAAAAACAAAAATAAATGTTTTAGTTAAGATCATAAACTCGTGCTTGAACGAAGGAAAGAAAAAAAAGTAAAAATTGGAATTTTGGCAGACGTTTTTCCAAGAAAATGAAAATTTCGGTCAAATTTTCTTGACATTTTGTTTTCTTTTAAATAGTTGTAATTGAAAAAAAAAACAAAATCCTTCGTTCAAGCTCGAGTAAATTGTATTTCGAACACCTTTGTTAAATTTCATTAAGATCGGTTGAGTAGTTTTCGAGAACATTTGACAACCGACTTTGAAAACACGGTACCGAGAAAAACGCGTTTAAAGTTTTGAGTAACAATAAAAGTGGCTTGGAGTGCACACATTCCAAAGGCTGTATCTCCGAATTTATTATTCGGATCGACTTGAAAATTTAGGATAATATTCTTGAGATGTTGTAGAAGTTAATAAGCAAAAAAAAAAAAAAAAATCGATTTTGTGAACCAACGAAACCCATGTAACCCCGTAACGGTGTTCGTGATATTAATGCCCAAGGATGCCTCAGTTTCGCAGCAGGTGACATGACGATCTTTCCCAAATATTTCGGACACAGCATCCAAATTTTCTAGCAAAACAACTGATTTTGAATGACTTTCCTGGAATTTGCCGCAGAGCGAACAAGGACCATGGAAAAGTTCATTGTACCGGTTTTTTACGTTGCTTGCTCAATGTATAATGAAAAAGTTAAAGTTGTCTTGCTAATCTATATCAAAAACTGTGAACAATTATAGCATTCAGGGCTTAACTGCATTTTATTGCTGAAATATGAATATCTAAATTCACTCTAAACAAGACTAATAAGGCTCATACATCAAAATGTTCTGCTTGCGCTTACGGTAAGATATATCAAACTTTCAATAGCAATGTCAGATGGCGCCTGGCAACACTAGAATTTCCCAATGCCACCACCTCTAGCATACATATATCAATATACTACTTAGTACCCCCGGTTCCGTTGATGTATAAAAAGTAAATATAATACTTAATGTAGATTTAAATGTAAAGATTACATTTTTGAAAGGAAAAGGCAAGAAGGCAATTTTAATCATTTTTGGATTAAAAAAAGTGGCAACAACAAAGTTACCGACTAAGATTCGCCGCTGGCGAGTATGGCTGTAGCTCATTAGACTGGTATATTGCACTGCCTCTCCAACACAAGTAATTTGAGGCAGTTCCCTTCCCCCGCTGCCCATATCTGTTCATTTGTATCAGTTGCTTAATCTATTCGCCACTTGCTAACGCTTCGCGAAAAGAAGAGGCCTATATTCACCTTAAATTTGTGATGAATTCTTCCTTTTGCCATAAAATTCAGGTGTCAACACTACCAAAAAAGATGTTTGTGGGATAGAGATTTTCTTTCCATATTTGCCCTGACACCTATACTGTAATACTCATGTTTTTTTTTTTTATAAATACATTTTTTATAAATGCAAGCAGGTAATAACATTCGTCTAAAATGAGTGTTACAAACAAGCCATCTACGATCCATTGGAGCCACTGTTTTTGAATGACGCTCTTTCGTAGAAATGATCCACGTTTTTTATACATAAATACTATGCGAAGTATAAAGTTCTGACTATGTTGTTTTTATTACGGTAAAACCTACGAAAGTTATTCGCTCGTTGACAAGGACATTAAGTCTTTGGTAGGGCTGAAATCACTGGTCAGCATCAACTGCATTTTCACATGCATCGGTTAAGTCTACCACCAATCACCTTTAACTCTAGGAGCCCAATCTCATTTTGAGGTATGTTCCGAAGAAAAAACGCTATCTCTTGCGCACGCACGATCGTAGCATATTTTGGATAAATGTTGTAAATGAACGAGTATCTTTAGCAAGGTGTTAGTTTTTCCAGTTTTTTCCGAAAAATCATAGATGTACACATTATTGAATAAATCAAATAATAATTTTCGAACAAAACCTGTTTTTATCTTAACATTTTCCTCTACGGCTTTGATCAAGTGAATAAAAAATATCACTTTTTCACGCAAAGTGGATTTAAATTTTCAACTTCCATCATTAGAAGAGGACTTTTTAGCAATCACTTTTCTTAGAAAATAATTAAGTTGATGGCAAAACTAGAAATTTGACACAGAAACAACAAAAGGAATGGAGCTGTGAATGGAGCAGAACATTTTTATATTTATAGAGGCTCAAACGCCCACGGTAGAAAAAATTTTCGGAAAACAAGCGACGAGTTTAAGTGCTTTTATTTGTTCCATTTTGATTTGGATTTAATTTATTTTAAGGGGGTCTTCTACCGTCACGGTTTGAAAAAATCGATTTTTTTTTTTAGATTTTTTAAAAGCTACTAATGTTAAGAGTATGCTATAAAGAGGGTTTTATGAAAAACATGTTCCTTCATGAGCATTTCGGGGAGAATACATGCATGCGCGTGGCATTTTCGAGCGTTTCTGTGGCGTGACTTTATCTTTAAACGCCTTTTCCCGAAAGTTGACTTTTTTCAACTTTCTGGTCACACATCTACTATAAATATTTGTCGAATTCATTCCATCTTTTTTCCAGTTATTCAGTGAACATCTCGCTATGTTTTCCCAGACCACTTTTTTCAATTTTTGATTAGTTTAATTTTGCGGGCCTCTAAAGTGTAAAAAAAAGAGGAAATTTTCAAACTTTTTTTTTAAAATCACGCATTTTTTACAAATTTCAAAATATTTAAAATCGCCACTGGGAAAACATAGCCAACGCTACACTTTATGATAAAAAAAAAAATTTTTTTGATTTCAGATAAGTAAAATGGTCGATCGCGTGCCACAAAGTCGCCTAGGACATTTTTACAAGGGCAACCTCGAGGACGGTTCAAGGACACAGGGCCAAAGAATTCGATTTGAAAAATATATTTTTAAATAGTGCAAACTTGTGCAAATTAAATAAAAAAAATCTGATTTCATTATCTCAAGTGGTTGCTTTGTAATTAATTCCCAAAAATAGGCCCGAGATTAAGGCGCGACGGTAGAAGACCCCCTTAATGTTTTTTTGTCTTACATTTTAGTGGATTTTTTTTAGAATATTGAGAGAAGCGTTAAGATTAATTGCTTTGATACAAAAGATCTTTGTGGATACAGTGTTCCTTTCCCTCGACACACATAATTTACTAGATATCCTATTTATTTTGCGGTATTATGGTCAAATGAGAACTAGATCCGGCAAAGCGGATGCGTTTTCGTTATTTCTGTTTTACCTATTCGTTAGCTCTCATTATATTTTTATATGAAATATACCACCTGAATTGATTTAGTAATACTTGTCTGTTCACCCATGTGCCACCTAGCCAAGTAAATATTTAGTTATGTCTATTTCAAAAGGGTTTCCGCTATAGCATGTAAGAAAAAAATTTTGGATTCATTAGGTTCCAATGCAGGGTTTCTCATGACTGATAGAAAATACACAAACACCAGCGTCTTGAAAACGATGTTTGTGTATTTCCTGATAGGAAGCTCCGCGAGCGCAGTATAAGTATTGTATATATTGGTCTTGGGACCAGCAAGAGAGTTGTGCATTATTGATTTTTGCCATCACTAGCAAAACCGACTGCTGAGTTCTATCACAAGGAATTGAAACGTATGAATCAAAAATGACGCGCAAATAACCAGTTTAAGACTTCAAAATTGAGCGTTTAAATTTATTTTACCAGGAAAGTAGACGTTGACATTGAAAAGCTGCCCCTAAGTTACCAATATGATTCTCAATACTTGTCAAAGAACTCATAGATGATTCATGGTCATTAAAATAGGTAATGAGGGATGCCGTGGACACCTAAAGCGGAACTCGGCTTATCGCTCTATACTCATTGTTTTCATATTGTATCGAACCATTTAGGTACACTATATTTTTTCCCAAAAACACTAATATTAATATATTACACACATATATATGTGTATACATATTATATTGTTATAGTTAATATATTTAAACCAATGAAGCTTCATTATCAATACCATTTGACTCCAAATTCTCTATGCCATTTAATTTTCACATTATCAAGTTTCATTTAATCAGCTAAAAAAGATACTCACCACTTAAATGTCCCAGCTCTTTGGTTAACTTGTGACGCCGCTTGAAGAATACCATCACACCTACAGTGACAAAGAATATGGCTAGCAGAAAGACTATCACCAATACCATAAACCACGTCTGATGCACCACATTTGATGATTTATGATGTGTGGTTGTGGTGGCTGCATCGTCCGGCATGCCAGCAGGATGATAAGCATAATGGCTGCCATCTGCACCCGGACCACCAGGATGGCCGTGACTGCCGGCAATGCCGCTGTGTGAGCCGCTAGGGTGAGCGCGTGGCGGATGCACCAAATGTGTAGGATCCATGAACAGTGAGACCTGTCACAGAAAGAGACGGAGAGAGATGGAGATAGGGGAATAGTGTCAATAAATACGAATGCAATCAAAGTGAGTTAAGTAATTCAAGCGTACACCTTTACGTCTTCTGTAAATCTATCCTACTCACCGGCTCGGAATAGGGCCCTTCACCCGCTTTGGTGTACGAATTCAGGCGTACATTATAGGTGGCGCCAGTGGTCAGATTATTGAGCAATACTGAAGTTGTTGTAGCATTCAGCGTCATATTTGCCAGGACCTTGAGGGTATTGCCAGCGGTCACCTAGTGAAAAATGAGATAAATATATATAAAATAATGAAATCCAATGTGTCAAGAATATTTATAAATACAATATATAAATATTTATAAATGTATGAATATTTATAATGACTAAAATATTAACTTGGGATTTCCAACGAGGTACATATTTTTATATTTAATATATGTGAAATTAGTTACACATGAATTTACTTATACTATTTTTTGCTGTAATTTTTTTCAAATATTTTTTCGGTAACCTACTCGAATGAACTAAATCAAACTCATCTCAAAAATTCCATAGAAAGGCTGTTTTGGCGTAATTGTAAAATAAATTCCATATGATTATAAGGCACAGCCAAGTTAGGGGAATGAGCCTTTTATGGTAGTACTCTCCAATTAACCGCAACCAGCATTTTTTTGTCCCGCTTAGCTTTACAAGGAAAAAAACTTTGTGTTTCCGCTTTTGATGAAGAGAAAGTAGTAAATCACACCTTGAACTAGCGAGAAGTGTGCAGATCGGTATATGTTTGTTTTTTTTTTTTTTGATAGGTCGTAGATTTCACTAGCTATGTGTGAACTTGTAACTCAAATCTTTGCTTGAAATGAAAATTATAGCCCCTGAATTAACTACTTCAAATTTCCGTAAAGATAGTCAGGTGCAATGAGCTGTACGGTGCACATGGAAATACTAGGTAATGAACCTTCTAGACATAGCGGACTTTGGTTGGTCGCCGTTTGATCTACAAACGATCATAGCACTGTCACCAGAAAATTATTGCTGATTATTGTTAGCAATTCTAGCAACCGGTATTCAGGCGTCCCACTAACGCTGTCAACTGCATGAAGCACAGCGAAAATTCGGTGAAATTTTCTTTTCAAGTATAAATAGTAGTTTGAACGGAAGTGTTTATGTGTCATACCATATTTTAGGGGACACCATTTATTGTGTAGTTTGATGCCTTTTGGAGACCAAAAGTTTTTAATTCTTTATTCGAAACATGCCATGAATGGAATAATACCCTTTAATAAACGTAAAGGTTCAGTATTTGCGTTTAGCTTTAGAAAGATATTTGTAGATTTATTTTAATCTCAAATGGAGGCTAAGACTAAAATCTCTAGATGGCAATGGGTGGGAGCTTGCTAAGCTTTTCACTTGCCGATAACGAAAACTAAATCTAATATTTACAGTTTTACTGGACAAGCGAACCCAGTACCAGAAAATATTATAGATTTTAATAATGCGCGTAAAGCCTCAATTTTCACGTTTAGTTAAAAAAAAAGATATTGATAGATTGTTGGCATTTTCAAAAAGTAAAGAAAAATCATTTGATTTGTTATAATGACCGCCTTTATACAACAAAGAGGGCAGTGACTTAATTCTCTGGGTGGAAATGTGTTGGATGTTTTCATTTGCAGGTAATACAAATTTTGGGTTTTTGAATTTTTTGCTACCCGACTTTTTCATTTATGAATAATTTTAAATGGAAATATATTTTTCATATTTTGAAGTGAAACTTCTTAAGCGTCGATGAGCAAGCGAGAATGGAGAGTGAAATTTCAAGGCCATGCAACGTTTTGGGCATTTTCGTTCCACGAGAGAGAAAAAAAATAACGTAGAGGAAAAGGAGAGAGAGAGCTCTATACCTTATATATATCTTAGATACACTTTAGGCTATTTTTCCTGAGTTTTTCCTTGTGCTTGCTAATTTCTAGTGAGAAATAACACTGTCTACTTTTTGACGTTTTTTTATTGGCGCAAACTTGTATGAATGCCTACTTTTTGGCGTTATATTTCATTGGTGCCTACTGTTTGGGGCATTTTTTGGTCCCAGTTTTTTGGCGTTTTTTTGCCTACTTTTTGGCGCTTATTTCCGTTTCCTGGCTAGTGCTTGTGCGTACTATAAAGTGCTATCCGTTCTGGCGTCGGATTTATTGGTATTATATATATATAATTGGCGCGTACACCCTTCTTGGGTGTTTGGCCGAGCTCCTCCTCCTATTTGTGGTGTGCGTCTTGATGTTGTTCCACAAATGGAGGGACCTACAGTTTTAAGCCGACTCCAAACGGCAGATATTTTTATGAGGAGCTTTTTCATGGCAGAAATACACTCGGAGGTTTGCCATAGCCTGCCGAGGGGCGACCGCTATTATAAAAATGTTTTTCTTAATTTGGTGTTTCACCGAGATTCGAACCTACGTTCTCTCTGTGAATTCCGAATGGTAGTCACGCATCAATCCATTCGGCTACGGCGGCCGCCGCAACTTGGTATTGCCTTGCGGTAATTTGTGCCGTTGCTGCAGTCCTGGAATCGCTGTAGTGCGCACTATTGCCACGGTTCGTGTCCTGCGTTTACCTACATTTGTGTACTCTGCAAATGTTGCGAATTTATTGAGATATACATTCTTTCTCTCTCTCTCTCTCTCTCTCTCTCTTTCTCTCATTCTCTCTCGGATCTCTCCCTCTTTCTTTGTCTGCTTTGAGTGTTTTATTTCTGTTATGTGTACTACGCTACGCGCACTTTTTTTCTCTCAAAAGATTCATGAAACCAATCAACTTAATAGGATTTTTATTAATTTATTATTTTACTTGACAAAATTTCGCCGGGGAATGCAATTGTTGCATAAAAAGGAAAACAAATTAGTTCATTTAAAATTTTCTGTAGCGCATTGCAATTAGAAATTTCTTATTAAAAACATTTTTAGCATTTTAATAAGAGATAAATATTTATTCCAAATTAGAAAAGCGTGAGAAACTCAAATATTTGTATATCAACGAAATTTAATTTACAAAAATTTAATATTTCTGTGCCACTTTGACGTGTATTGAAATTTCAATACAAAATGCTTATACTTGTGTGCACTATATTGTGGCGCAAAAGTTTTCAAATTAATTTTTCATAAACTTTATACACTCGTTCGACCACAAAATTACATTTACATTGGCAGCGTAAGCAAAAAAAGTTATAAAAAATAAAATCCAAAATAAAATAAAATATTAATATGAAAAAAATATGGCAAAAAGTAGAAAAAATTAAAATCCATACAAACCATCTGCAACAGGACACTTACCTCGATTTTGTAGCCCAACAAGTTGCCGTTGTGATGCTGTGGTGGCGGCGGTGACCAACGCACCCAACCCGCCGTCAAGTTGTACATACCAATCTGGATGTTGTCCGGCGGAGCGGAGGGCACTACAAAATACAAGCAAATACGGGAAAATTGTAAAGAGTGTGTGTATATGTACATATATGTATGTATGTATTATTAGCTGACTATAAACGAGTGAGCGCACATCGAACATGTTAATAATGAAAAGCCCCAACATGAAATGTTGCATATGTGTAGGCGCCAGTATGCTTTAAACATCACCCCACCCACGTAAGGCGAACGTCAGTGCAAGCACTGAATGGCTTGGAAAAAATGAGTATAGAGGTCTTTATGCGCATGTGTTTGTATGCAGCACAAGTGAATCAGCGAAAAAATTGGCATTTTACAGGAAAACTGCTGGTGGAAAATTCCATGAAATATGCATAAATGTTTGTGTGCACCGGCGTGGTGTATTGCTTCTGGTACTGTTGGAGCTTGAGTGCAGAAGTGCGTGTGAGTGGCTGCGGTTATTGGCCCCACACAGGCACACATACACGCCAACTCATATGATTATTTTCCCACCAGCATTTCCGCTTGTGACCGTAGTTATTTCCTCTGATTCAATGTGTGCTTGCGTGTTTTTGCAGGTGTGTTTATTTCTGGCATATCTCTTCCATTTTTTAATTTTTTATCAACTTAACGTCCACCTGCCGATTTAAAGTTTTCAATTTTTAAATGCAAGTTCTCACAACTCTAAAGCCAGTTTGGTTGGTTGGTCCGAGTAGTGTTGTGATAACCTTTAGCCAGTGTTTGTTTGCGACAAAAAAGCTACAACAAATTACTCGATTAAATGTTGTGCTATTTTAAGCTCTTAAATATTTTTTGTGTTAATAATAGACAAAAAATGTTATTCCAGGCTGTACGGTTTTTATCAAATATTTGTAAAGCTTAAAATATTTTAGCTATTAACTGTTGAAGCTCAAAGTTCACCAGGCCTAGCACACCAATCAAAGAGAATATTTTTTACCTGATATTATTCTATATTACTGTCGGTTTTACGTAATATTTTTACGAGTTTTTAGTAATTAAAAACTTGTTGAAAAACTAAATTAATTTCAGGTCTTTATTTTTTATGGCGGATTTAAAACAATATTCATTTGAAAAGCGCCAGAGGAATTATATATTTAGAAATTAGCTGGCACCCTTGGTGGGAAACAAAATTCAATCATGAAATAAATAAAAAAATCTCAATAAAAAGTTAGGCACCATTTTAAATATAAAATCCTAAGCTTTCATTTGAGTGTATTTGAACACAATCACAAATGCCAAGATTAACAATAAATAAAATATTTTCAATTAAAAACCAAAAACATATAATATTTAAATTAAAAGAACGATGTACTAAAAGAATTTTCCGACATTCCATCATGAAATTTGTTTGCTCTATACCAAGTTAGACATATTTGTAAAAAAATCGAAGCATTCATTTGAGCATAACTGAAAAAATCAAATTATTGCAATTTGCAAAAACGAAATTTAGCTTTAAAAAATTGCGTGCCAAACGAATTATTCAAATTTTTATTTTAATTCCATCAAGAAATGTTTTCTCTCCTTTAAATGTTTGCTACCATTTTAATCTCAAGCCTAAGCGCTTAAAAAATGCCAAGCTATTACTTGAAAATATTCAAAACATTTCGAAATTAAAAAAGAAAAGAAAATTTGAAAAAAGATATTACAAATTAAAAAAAAAAATTTTGCTAAAGAATTGAGTTATCTTTTTACATTAAACAATGAATTTTTTCCTACATAAATTTGGACACCATTTTAAAGGTTCCAGGTTCGTATTTGAGCATAAAAATCAGAAATATCGAAATTAAAAAAAAAAAACTGAAAATAAATTTTTTTAATTAAACGAAATGTTTACGAAAATAATTATTCGATTTAATTTCGCTCAACTTATTCACTATGAAAAATAGTTAGCGAAAGAAAAAAAATCCTTGCTTGCATTTGAGCATACTTCAAAAAAAAAATCACGAATGTCGAAACTTGAAAGAAATGGAAAAGAAAATAAAATTGGTATCTATGCATTTTTCAGTTTTTTCGTTTACATTTGGTTTTTATCAAAAAGTGTTGTAGACAAAATTTATTTTGTTTCGCTCAGACTCGTGAGTAAATCAGGATTTTAAAGACTTATATCTCGGCAATTACGAAATATAATATTATATAATATTTCTTCCAACACCTTTCTGTACGATAGAGTATCTTCACCAAATTTCATCAAAATCGAAGCAATAATACATAGTTTTTTATTAGCATTGCTCTGTAAAAATTATGTATCAAATACTAGGGATTTGAAAAAATATCTAAAGTTTTTGAAGAGAATATTTCGAAACGAAATTACTTTAGCATTTATTTCTTTAAAAGATAACTCCTAGTTTTCCCTCAATAGTTTTAAGGGTCCAGAAATTTCAACAAATCGGGGTTTTTTTCGATATTTTGAAAATGTAGTATCTTAAGAATATACTTTGAAATTTTCATGCGGAAATTTCCAATATTATAGCTTCTACAGCACATTAAATAGATAGAGAGCGGTCCGCGCGCTCCTGTACCGCAAACTTTAAACTCATTTATCTCGAAACGACTATTTTCGGCCTGATGTTTGAAAAAAAAATTATTCAACCGAATCGTCTTAATATAGAGTTTTTCAGTAAGAGCGCTTCAACTTTTGAACTTTTTTTGAATAAAACACAAACAGTTTGACTTTTTTAACTAATTTTTTTTTATTATCGAGTTTGAACATATACATTTAAGTATGAAATTCGATTTCTTTTGCATGACCATCGCGTGCACGTTTTACGAAGTCCAATCGTTGAACCCAATTTTCGACCACTCTTTTGCATAAATCGGCCGAAATTCCAGCAATTTCGCGTTCAATATTGGCTCTGAGCTCACAAATCGTCGCCGGCTTGTTACTGTAGACCAATGACTTCACATAACCCCAAAACGGGACGGCTTGTTAAATGGACCGTAAAATGGCCGTAATGCTCTTAAAGTAGCAGCAACAGAACGATTATTTTCATAAAAAATTTGCATGATTTGCAATCGTTGCTCAAGTGTGTAGCGTTCCATGATGAAATGTATAATAATGAAGTTTACAAATGACAAGCGAAAAATAAAAAATATTGCGTCGTTCGCCCTCCCTATCGGAAAAAAGTTGAAGCGCACCTATTGAATAACCCTATATAATATGTTGTTCACAACATCAATGGTTATCGCTCGTTCTAGAAACATGTTATTATATCAATTATTTCGTATTTTTTATTTAAAATCTAAAAAAAAAAAAACGATTTTTAGAGTGTAAAATTCAAAACCGCGCCATTTTGACAAATTTTTTTTTTTATATTTTATTCTAGTACGGGTACAGTAGAAGTTTAACAATTTTTTTTGGTTTTTGTATTTCAGATAAATAGAAGAGCCAAAATAGACACGAAGTTAAATAAAAAGCCTAAAAAATTTAAATATCAGTTTTCATTTATTTTATTGTAAAAAAAATTCCTCATAATGCCATAAATTTTCAAACTCTAGAACACCGTGACGCCTTAAGCATGATTAGCAAGAGGAGGTGTACCGAGCTTAGTGAGAACAGCAGGAGCATAACCTGAGTTTTTTAGTGAGCTCATTTTCTCGTATAGTTATTTAAGCTGAATAGCCCGTGGTGGTTCGTCTAATTTACTATCTGTTTTCAAATTGATTCAACCTTGTGGCGTGGGAGATTCGCTCGACTTAAATTTAACATTGAATAGGCTATTTGAGGTTCATTCCGTTCATGTACTTTTAGTCAAAAATGCAATGTATTCTTGTGCTACATTGACAATATGAACTGTTTTAATATATCAGCTTCCAAATTGACTACAACTGTAGCCATATGGAGCCATTTTGTCCCCCGTAAAACATTCATTCCAAGATAAAACGTTTTCCAAATATACTTAAATAAACAGTTTACTAACAAACGATAATTAGTGATGTTCCAATTTTTTCCCCATAAAAAAGATGTTCAGGCAGTAGAGTTTGAGAAATAAAAAGTCTTCCAGTTACTCACCATCTTCGTATGTCTGCACAATTTTCGAATTACTCGGCTGACCCTCCAGTGTCTGATAGAAAGGCGCGAGGAAAAACTCGTATTTCGTATACTCCTTTAAATTTCCGACCACATGCGATTCGATTGATGGATTTAACACAGTTAATATATTATACTGCTGCGAGTTGGCGCTTATGTCGCGGTAACGCACATAAAGACCCTGTTAAAAGATGAGAAGATAAATCATGCAAGTGATACGAAGACAATGAATGGAAAAGTAAAGAAAACTGTTTCGCTATGCAATTGAAAGAAGAGATAAAAACTTAATGAATATGTACATATGTATATACACATATTCGCATTAGGGCGGGTAAATTTGTTATCTACTTTGCTTCGGTGACTGAAATAATCTACTGACAATTCTAAGCAAAAGCAAAGAAGTGTTGCTGTAAAGTGCGTTTTGAGCCTCCTTATTTTAATTATTAAAATCACATGCAAATGTTTCATCCCAAAGCATCTCAGTATTTTATCTTTATTAACTCCAAAATCCATTTCATAGCTATGCTTATACATTTTTTCATAATTTTTTTTTTTGGGATTAATAAATATAAAACAAAATTTAAAATAACGAGTCCCGAAGAAATCCATTTTACAGCTATGCTTCCATGGAGTTCGTCATTCAGAATTGCCAGTAGAAGACTTCGGTCGCCGAAGCAAAGTGTTTATATTTTTTAAGAACAAATTGACCTGCCCTTGTGTACTAATGTACACACTTACGCGTACAATTATGTAAAAGTAAAATATTTCAGATACAGTCATTTGAGCGCCACCGGCCTTACCTCAACATATTTCTCCGTCACACTGACATGCATGACCCAATCCAGACGCACAGCGGTGGAATTAATTGCAGCTGCATCAATTAATTCGACAATCTGCAATAAAGATTTGAGAAAAATAAGTCAGTTAAAATAATTAAGAAAGAAAATACAGGAAAAAGGTTAAAAAAATATTGAAAAATTGTGGCTTCTTTACTTAAATAAGGAGTAGAATTTAAAAGAGCACTGAGTGCATGTTTTTGCTAAAAAAAATTACGTAAAAAGGAAACCAAAGAATGATTTCTTTTTAAATCGAATACTCTCTTGACACGGACAGCTATATCACGCAGATACTTATTTACTTCCAATGTACAGTTAGTAACAGAAGAACAACAGAACAATTTTCCCCCAATCGATTCCTTCAAACAACCTAAGTTATAACAAAATTGTGTTTTATTTACATGAATGAAATACAGAAGTCATATTTAATTCATATAATGACAACATTTTAAAAAGGAACAACATTATAGCTTTTAATATTAAACTTTATAAAAATTCATGTCTCAAAAGTAAGTATACAGTTCATCACATTATTAATTTGTGAAATCAAAAACATAATTAAAATCAAATCCTAGCATTTGGTAGGATAACCATTAGACTTTACAATCGCTTTAAGTCATGATGGCATTAATTTCACCAAGTTTTCAGTTACAGCTGGTGCTATTTTATTCCATTCCTCTTGAAGCACGTTTTTCAGTTGTTCCTTATTTCTAATCGGATGTTTACGTATTTGCCGCTTTAAATGTTCCCATAAATGTTCTATTGGGTTGGTATCCGGAGACTGTGGCGGTGTTTTCAGCTGTTTTCGTACATTGTATAACAACCACTCTCTGGAAGATAAACGTTTCTCCAAGGCCTAATTTCGTAGCGCTTTCTTTTAAATTATTTTTCAAAATATTTAAATAACCATATCGGTCCATAATATTTTCGATAAATACCAAGTTTCCAACCCTATTCGCAGCCACACATCCCCAAACTATCACAGAGCCCCCTCCATGCTTCACAGTGCCGGTCATATTGTTTGGATCCAATTCCACGTTGACTTTTCTCCAAACTTTTTCACCGCCATTAGATCCACAGATACTGAACTTACACTCATCAGAAAATATGACTAGGTTCCAAAACGTTTGGTCATATTTTTCATGATCTTTTGCGAATGAAATCCGTTTACTCTGATTGACACTACTCACGAAGGGCCTTTTCCTAACATTGCGCTCATGATAACTAGCACTATGCAAAACCCGGTGAATAGTTTAGGTGGTAAATTGTTTTCCAGGCTCATTTTTAACTTCAGATTTCAATTTGGGGGCACTTACTTTGGGGTTTGTCCTGATTTTCCGTACGACTAAGCTTTTTTCTCTGGGGCTTAAGAGCGGCGGACGCCCACAACGCTCTTTATTAGTGGTGCTTCCCGCACTTTTATATTTATTCACAATATTTTGAACTGTAGCAAAACTCCTATCTATTAAACGAGCGATTTCTCGCATTGATTTATGTTCCTTGTGATATTTTATAATCAGTTTTTTTACATCATCAGAAAGGTTTTTTCCTCTTGGTGCCCTTTACTAAAAATGTCGCAAAAATTAATACAAAACATACTTCCCTAAATTTTTATACGCACTTTGATTATTTCCTTTTAATAGTTTTAACTTTTTTAATCAATGCGTAAAAATAAATGTTATGCTAACTGAACAATCGTTTGCTGTGTACTAGCTACAAAAACATCATTGATATGTTACGCTACCTCACTCAAATACAGACACAGATATAGTTTTTTATTATAACAGTTAAATATAAAATCCAAAAAAAAAAAATCGGTTTTTGGCTCCAAACTAAACAGCATAGTACCGAGATTTTTGCAAATGGCGTCGCCATTATATGTGAACTGGAACTTGACAGCTGGAGTATACAAAACGATACAGATACAAGAAATGGATCGTGTAAAGGTCAAAACTAAGGTTTCCATCACTAGACTTTATGGAAAGGCAAGTCTAACACGAGCTAATCCGGTCAACATAACCGGGAATATTGACTGTTGACTTTGAAAAGAAAACTTCAACTCGGTCCTTGCAAAATACTTCAGTTCACTTATAAAGTTCATTAGAAGTTTTGGAGGTTTCAGGAAACCTAGAAAATGACGTCTATTTTGCTAAAAATCATATCTAAGGATAAGATGCATTTTCATTTTGACATCTATGTTTATTTTCGAAATTTCCAAATTGTCCAAAGTAACACTGAGATTCTCCCTCGGATTTCAAGGTTGACATTATCGGTGATGTTGTATGAAGTAATGAAGTTATATGAACTGATGAAGTTATATGAAATGATGAAGTTATACGAAGTGATTAGAGGTTCTTTCTCCTTCTTTCTTAACTTCTCTGAATTTGCTTTCAGAAAACTTTATTGCGTCAACATAAGACATAGATTTTCAGTTAAAATATCGTTGTGTTGAAAATCGGTATTATTTCCCGTATTACAACTGCCATCAAAGTAAAGAAATTAAGGCACAATCGTTAAAAGCATCTTGCATAACGGGATACCTACATGACGTTGTGTGGAAAAACAAACACATGTGCCCATTAAGTAACGTCAGAATTTAGAAACCGTGTAAACCGGGGCGTACGGAGTGGAACTCGAGCAGACATTTTCGCAACGCAGCGAATTATGAACATTGCAGAGATGCATACTCCACGTGCTATATTAGGATACACCAGACTCGATCACCAGCGAAACGAAGAGATAAGTCGCATATGCGAAATTGAGGATGTAGCTAAGCGGAGCCGACAACGCCGAAAGGAATGAAACCGATATTTCAAAAGACGGCTGACGGGCGCTTAGTGAATGCAGCAATTCTAGATGGACCGAATATGCCGAGACCGCCAGGTAGATCCCAAGAAGATGGCATGAGGTTTTGACTTTCGGCTCACGATCCGAATATAAAATAGATATGTAAACAATGTATAATTTCTGCTGTTAATTCAATGTTGTTGTAAAACAGGAGAAGAGGACAAAGATTCTATTTTTATAGTTCCTGATTTTCCTCATTCCTAATTTTCTTTATTTAAATTTATTGAGCCCTATGCAAAGGGGTATCACGTAAGAGGACGTGCCTATGGGAAAAGCTTGATGCAAAGCATGGACTTAGTATGAGTATACACGCATTTTATCTCCCGTGTGCGGTTATTACACATACACGAGTAAGTATTGATTGAGTAAACTGTTCTTTTCCCTACGTTTCTCTTTTTCGTTTTTGTTCGCTGCAAATAAATTAAGTTTTCAATTATAGCATCGCTGTGTAAATTAACTGAGAGTCTGAACTATTAATTTGCCATCATCTGCAAATGTACCGCCGCCCAAACTGCAGTCCACCGCTCATTAGCCGCAGAAGTAAATTTATTGCATATTTTACGGCGACACAGGCACTAACAACTCGCATAGCTTTACTGTGAATTACTATTTCTGTATAATACTTATATGTGTACGTATGTAGTTAGCACGAACAGTGAATGAGCTGGTCCTTTTCAATAAAAATATTTAAGGCAGACTGGAAATGATATTAAATTCTTCTTTACAATTTGCACGAGTACTCGCTATGTGCTGGGCCGATGTTTTGTTATGATTTATACCCGTACAATTTTATTACAAAGCCAAATGCAATTTTTCGCAACGAGAAAGAAGCTGTGAAAGTGCAAATTACTGCCGTTTTTACCCAAATGCAGCGTTTTTTGCATTTGCATATTTGTTTTTGCGTGTGTACGTGCGTATGAGTGTGTGTAATTTCCTGCTTAATGACTTTATAATGAAACCATTTTTTCTTCGCCACACACTCGCAGAGTGGTTGCTTGCGCAAATTTCGATAAATCAATGCGACCAACTGCTGGCCGTCATGCTGCTGCAGATATGTGTATGCGTGGTTGTGTGTGTGTGTGTGTTACACTGCTCGACATAGCTATACGGCTAAAGAAAACTGCATCCCAGTAGTAAATCTGCTCTTCTGATATACTTTACTGCCAGTTGCATTTGCAGCTGAAGTAGGTTCGCCTTCTCTTTGCGCTTTTTTGAATGCTAGCAACAGGTAATTTAACAAACGGACAGCCTATTAAGTAGGTATTAATTATCAGATTATGTATTAGCATCATACAATTTAATGAACTATTAAGCCCCTGCATCAGTTTTAAGGCTACTGTAAATTATGATAATATTCTCATTGTAATAGGAATTCATTTTTATCCATATCGTGTAATTGGACATGAATTATAGTATAAGAATTCTGATAGAGGTAGAGAATTTGCACCAGTTCTAATGACATCTCACCAATATCTCAATGCAATATCTCCCCAGTGTAACAAGAGAGTGCGGTAATTTCCTATACATTCACTTTCATGCTTTATCAGCTCTCATATGTTTCATAATGAGAATTTTCATTCTCAGGCATGAATACTGAATTTTTTATATTATATATTGTTCAAAAAATGTGGTCTTTTGTGTCGAGTAAAATACATTTTTGAGTTTTAATTTTTTGAAAATAGCACACCATACCAAAGATAAAAAAATTGTTATTGATCAATTCGATTTTTGAGTAATCACATCGTTAAGAGAAAAAATTATCAAAAATCACTACTAACTTCAATCACTTCACTCATACACTTTTTCACATTGAAATTTAATAAGCTATAAAACAGAATACCCAAAGTTTTAAAAACTTTGAAAATTTTATAAGAATTTTTGGATTTGGTAAAAATTTTTTAAAAATTTAAACTTTATTTCATTCGGGTTTTGTTGAAGAATGAACTATGAAAATTAGATTGAATGTGCCTTTTATTTAAATTTTATTTAAAATGTCTCATATTATTGAATTCCATGAGGCTCAAAAAATTTTATACAAAAAAAGTGATGCTGACTACAGTAACAATAAAAAAGGAACTTGCATTGAATCAACTAGGAAAACAGCTGGGTTGTTCCAGTACTGAAGCTGAATTTGATATTTCGCTCAATGAAGAAAACATATGGAAGAACGCTTAAAAAATGTTCATCAAAAAATAATAAACTAATATTATTTTATTTTATTTTCCCACACGATCGCATGGGAGTGGTTCATGTAAATATATGTACAGGGTGGGCCATACAGCGTTTGCTTTTTGAACCACCTATTTTTTTGAGAATGGTAATACAAATGACATGTCAAATAGGTTCATAAATAACTTAAAGGTTTGACATTTACGAAATGCGACGCTATACGCTTGAACAAAATTGGAAAATATTGAAAACCTATTTCCAAAGTGGTGAGTCTTCTTCTTCTACCGCGGTTACAGTAAATGGACATCGTTACGGTGACATGCTCAACGAGTTTTTGTTTCCAAAAATTGAAGAAGATGACATGGACGACATTTGGTTTCAACAGGACGGTGCAACTTGTCACACTGCCAAAGTTACACTCGAACTTTTGGCTACCGTTTTTGAAAACCGAATAATCAGCCGAAATTCCGATATCAATTGGCCGCCTCGGGGCTGTGATTTAAGCCTGTTCTTTTTTTTTTGCGGGGAGCCGTTAAGAACAAATGCTATGCGAACCATACAGAGACGATTGATGCTTTAAAACACGAAATCGAAGTTGCCATTCATGAAATTGGAGTCCAAACAATCGAAAATGTGCTTAAAAATTTTACGCGGTTCTGTTACTGTGTAAACTGTAAAAACCCCTCGTTGCAAATTGCCTCTGACCAATGAAAAATTTGATTTTATCCACTTATTGCTTACACAAATTAAAAAAAAAACACAAAGCATATGCACAAGTGAATGCTCATGAGAACTCTTACACAGAAATGGAGGTCCGATCAAAAGAACTATTCTTATTATTTAAGAGAATCTTAATACTGGTATATTCAAAATTCTTGTAAAATTTGTGCCGAAAATCGCTAGTTTTGGAAAAGTAAATAAAAATTTGTAAATGAAAATGAAAATAAAAGTATATTTTATTCAAACTGAAAAACTATTGAAAATTTTCCCTTACATGCAATTTTCCGTTTAATTTTATTTCTAAAAATTAGATACATTATTGCAAAATTTTATTTATTTCAAAACTGCATGAAAACAACTACACATGAAAATTGTTAAGTGTTGCTACTTAAAACTATAACACAACAATTATAACAAAAAAGATAATAGCAGAGTATTTGTTTTGTGTACAGTTCTAATTGGTCCTTTTGCAACCAGTCCAATTCTAATCACTCTCGAACTAATCTACCACTTCATTAACTATTCGAATGTGTGTTGAGTAGTTTGCCTGAGGTATATTTACATATACAGACACATATTTACATATATTAGCATATACTTGTAAATCTTTAGGTATACTTCAATGCATGCAAATATTACTGACTGGCAAAAAGTGTCAAGTTTTTCATTTATCGCTCATTTTCGAGCCCTTTAGTTGTTGTTCTGCTTTTTTGCTGCTTTCCTCGTGCTATGACGTTTACAACATATCACTTATTGCGCTGGATTCATACCGTTTTTTCACCCATTCGCATTCGTATTTATTTCTGTTCCATTACTGTCAGTCAGTAGTTGTTGCTGATGCTGCCGCTGCCGCTGATGCCACAATTTTCGTTACTGCACTGTTGCAAATATTTGCTTAATGCTCCAATAAACGGGTTAATACGATATTCAGTATCGCATTGCAGTGGCGTTGCAAATAAAAAGAAAGGATTTTCTCACACATACACACACACAAGTACTCACACTCTGTATGCTCAAAATGTGTGTGTGTTAGTATATTTAGCAGCAGTATTAGGGGCGGTAATGTTGAGAAAGAGTTGCAATGAATAAAAAGGTTTAAATTGTTAATATTTTTTGTTTTAGCCACGAATTTTTTAAATTTTTTCTTTCTTACCCGGCACTGGATGAGCTCTCATACGTCTCTGAGTATTTTTTTAAATTTAAATAAAGACTGACAAAGAAATCGGACCCGTGAATTACAATTTAAAAAGAAAACTGGACGTACAGGCAAACATTTTCATCACCTAAGACAATTTACCCAGTAAACCTGGATACATATGCACAATTGACATATGATGACCCATTACTGCCTAATGGGTATATAAATAAAAACAATATTTGGGCAAGAGATAATTTTTCGGAAATTGTAAGCGATACTGATTTAATTTTCCTTTCTAACATTTATTTTTTAGAATACATACTGACCAATATTCTTCTGCTGCATTTTCTCACATGTAAGAAATTGTCTTTTCTCTTTTAAACCTTGTTTGAACTAGTAAGATATTTTCTTAAAATATCACACACACATTATTTTGTGATTTCTTTCACTTCGAAAGGCTGATTTCAACAGTTTGTTTTCATAAGGAAAAGTTTGCCATAACAAATTGAAGATTTACTAAGAACCCGCAGCTCGACTGCTGTGGAAATAAAACTGCAAAAATAGAACTGGATCCGCCATACCTTAAGGAACGCAGAAAACAGCATTGCACGTGTGAAGTTTGAATTGAATCCACAAGATACTTTGGCGCGAAATTAAGTCTCTTTCGCAAAATCGAACACGTTGGAAGAAATTCGTTACCGCCCTATGCTCCAATAAGAGCGATAGTTAAGATTGCAAATACCAATTTAAATTTATTAATTATCAAGGAAATAGAAATTTTTTTTTATTTAAATAGACCGGAAAAATTAGGTATTTAAATACTCATAGCCGCCGAACTCAGCTATATCAAATAACAAATTTGAAATTTCGTAAGTAAATTCTTTGGCCCATCTGAGCGCATCAATAAATTTTCCTCATCTCAAAAATCGTACAGCGATGCCTTACAAATATATAACAATAATATTTGAATATTAGTTAAGCAAAAATCGCGTGAAAAGGAATAGATTGATGCAAAAAGTTGGTGCCAAGAAGGTTACGTTTCAAAGACGATCTAATTGTGATTGTAGTCGCGCAAAAACACCAATGCCTAGCGCATCTATCAAAACAGATTAAGAGTTCAAACCTAAAAAGAAACTCCAATTCTATACTCTTCGCAATAACACATGAATAATGAGTATGACAAAAAAAGAAAAGAGAAAAAACTATGTTCAGTAAAAAATCAAGAGATAATCGAATTAAAGCTTAAACAGGTCGTTAAGTAACGTGCCACTACAAGTTGCACAGTCACTGACTTCTTTTTTTGCTTTCAACCGCTTCGTGAAATCTCTCCCGAATACTAAGCTTATCGCGTGACATAAAATTCTCAAGATAAGCAAAGCATTAGACGAAAAAATGCGAGGTGAAAAATTAAAATAAATTTGCAAAAATGTGCACGAAATGAAGACATGACATGTTTCTGCGGGCACAAAAAAGAAAAAGAAAAAAGTTATGAAAAAACTGAGACTTTGCAGCAAGTGTTCAAAAGTATTGAGAGAGCTTGTACTATTGTTAGAGCGCTTATGTAAATTGGTTTGTTGTTCTTTTTGGCTGCTTTGCAACTGCTGGTTCCATGCACGGCTACTGCAGCCTGCCACGCGTGTTTATGAAATTCAATTTTATTTAAATTTTATGCGACCAAGTTGACAGAAAAAATTTCCTTTTCCCCCAACGTTTGTATTTTCTTGTTTTGTTTGCGAAACGATATGCCACAATATTGTGAGAGCGTTACCGTAAGAAAGCAGCTAGAAAAGCAACATAACAACAACAACAACCACAAGCATAAAAAACTTTTGCAACAAGCGACTGGACATAGATCGATTGCCGCATTGGCAATGTGTGTTGTGTGGCGCTTGTTGCATGCAATATATATGCCAGTTGACGGTGTTGTTATTGTTGCATTTGTTGTCATCGTAAGCATGCATAAATTATGCAAAAGTCGAGGCGTTTAGCAAAAATCATGTAGCACAGTTGTTGTTGCATATATTGCTGCTGTTACCTCAGCTGCTGTTACTGCTGAGAGTCAAGTGTTTGTGCCACAAGGCATGCAAACACACGTTGACACGCAGTAATGGGAAAAACCAATGGAACGACTTGCCGCTTATCAGCATGCAATCCTTGTGACACTTTTTCCACTATTCTAGCAGCAATTGTTGTTGGTGCTATTGTTGCCAATAGCGTTTGCTTTGCCTCTGGTGAGCTGACCGCAACAACGCTTGGTATGCCTGCACGTTTGGATGGCAGCAATTGTTGCTTACTTGCGACTGACAGCGCGTTGCATGCTACCGTTTGCTTTGTGTAGTTGTTGTTTTCCGGCTGGCGAGCAAAAAGCTTGCTACAAATGCATTGCAATCTAACAAGGCACAATTATCGCGTGAACATGCATTGCGGCGGTGGAAGGAAAAATGTATGTAGGTATGTGAGAATGTGTGTTGTTGGTGTGTATGTTTTTGCCTCGGTGCTACGGCGATGGCATGAAACTGCGACTGCGTTGCTGATAATACAAACATACAAAGATATTGTAAATTAAACGTTTGTAGTTTTTTGCCTTTCGTGACTTTTAGTCCACAGAATATAAAAAATATAAATTTTGTAACTTATGTGTCGAAAAAGAAGTATTCAAATTAATTTGAATGCTTAGATTGTCATCAGCGAATGTGAGAAGTTCATCTCTCTTTTTCTATGCCGTCTAACTATATACTTGCGCTTCTGGCAAACACTAACAACTATTAATGAAGAAATGTTTCTAACAAAAGTTCACAAACTATTTGACAATTTATTTGTTTCATATTTTTTCATATATTTTTTCTATTCCATTTCCTTATTGCGATCTGTTTTTTAAACATTAAGCAATATTTTTACTTAAAGCTATTCAATTCATTTAAGAGAAAAAACATTCACGGAATACACCCAGTGGTGCAACCATTTACTAATTTTATGATAAATAATAATTTAGATCAATTTATTACTATATGGGGTATTTTGAAGGCTTTCTCTATAAGCATGTCGATGTTGGGGCTAGATGCACTGCCTCAAAGTTGAATGGCATATGCCATATTTAACTAAAAGAATTTTTGTATAAAAATATATGTGGTTCGATCTACTATAAAAAACCATATAAGACGAAAACTTTTTGCAAATCAAAAACAAACAATAAATTCTACAAATCTATAACTCCTAATGCTCCAGCTCCATGGTATACGACGAACGTCGATATACATCAGGACTTTAACTTTGGCACTATTAACAGTGATACGTTATGGAAGCACAAAACACATCAACCGGTTAATGTCACACACAAACTCCTTGATGAGTTGTAGCCCTTACAGGAAACCCACCCAAATTCAATGAACGCCGAAAGGCAAAGTGTCACCGCAGCTATGAATATTTCGATATTGTTTTTTTTTTTATTTATAGGAAACTGTTAAATTTACTAAAATTGTATATTTAGCAAAATATAGTATTGTACCTGTAGTAGTGTTACAATAATATTCACATTTATATTTGTTCTGATTTGCTTAAACAAAGTTATAGGGCAATTTGTAGTGATCTCCCAGGTACCTTAATAATTCTTACTGAATGTCTCGACACAGTTGGCTACTCAAAAGATTCAATAAAAAAAAAATTGTCAAAATTTCAACCTCATATTTTGATCAAAAAGTTGCCGGAATACATATATTCAGAAAATTAAATATACAAGTTTATACCACAAAAGTGATATTATCGCCTTCAAAGCCCTCCCCATAAGCTGCAACGTATTTTGCCAGTCTCCCAAAACATTTCTGGAGCTTTATCTATTTTCGGTATAGCCAGCAGAGTCCGTTCGATTTTTCCATTACTTCCTTTCAGCTGTAAAAACGCTTTCCCTATAGTAGTATTTTGACTCGATTCAACGGACAAAAATCGCAGTTAGCTATATCGATGGTTGTTGGATGGTACTCGTTTCGTTTTTGGTAAAAAAGTCATGAATAATGATGGCACTGTCCGACGATGCGTTATCATGGTGCAAACTCCACGATTTGCTTTCCCATAAATTCTTTATTTGGTAGCCAATTACAAATTATACTCCTTATTAACTTTCTTACTTTTCGGCTAAAACTTGTGTTGTCAATACCGTAGTATACACAAAAACCGTGAGCATCTTTCTGAACTGAGGACTCCGTGGTTTTTGGGTCTTGGTTCATTTGGATCTCTCTACTTACTCGTCTGAAGTCTGGATTGCGCATCATCCTCATAAGCCCTCGTCTTGTCTCCAGTATCCAATAATACATTTGATGAATGCTAGGTCGGATTCAGTCTTGGAAATCATGTCCTTAGCAATGTTAAAATGGGACCGCCTTTGCATGAAATTTACGTCCTTTGGGACCAAATTTGCAGCAACATGGCGCAAGCCAAAATCATTAATGAATCAATATCCTGAACGGACCCATGCTCAATGTTCAAGTCCTCTGCTTGCTCTCTTATGGTTAATTTGCAGTTATTGATCAGCTTTTCTGATGTGTTTATTGAGTCCTCAATGGACTTACGATCTCTTCTGAAGCATTTATGCCACTCCTTAATGACCATTTTCTTTAGAGTATCATTACCGAAACAATTTCCCAAATTTTCATTAAATTTTAAAGTTATTTAAAAATAATTTTTACAAAAAATATGTAGTAGCAGCCCATTGAATTTTGGTATCACAAAGTGTAAGTTAAAAATAAGTCTATCTTTTGCTGACGGTCTTGTGTTATTTTTCCTTATAACAAAAGCCCGAAATGTTGCTTTCACGACACAAATACACACAGATTTTTGTCGTTGCTCGTTGCGAGGTGACCGCTATTAGAAAAAACTTTTTCTGACACTTAATATTTAATACCAATTGTGGGTCTCAAAACCAAGATGTCAAAAAGCATCTTTCAAAGAAACATGCCTAAATGTTTGAACTGATAGTTGGAATAGTTTGATAAAGTTGATACATATCCAGCTATATTCCAAGTAAATATTTTCATGGTCGAAGTCTGTGTAAGTGAACCTCTTTATAGAAGTATAATTTTGATCAGTGTACCTAATGCGTCGAATAGTCAAGCTGGCTCACATAAAACAAAATCGAGGCTTGTAATTGACTGCAATACTCTCCAGATTCAATTGGGAACCCATAATAAAGTAACATTTTCTTAGGCTACGGGCATTAAACTATGGGCATGGAAAACTATCTGCGGGACATCTAAGTTTTATTGTAAGCTGCAGAACAACTAACAAGGCGGGAGTAGTCTTAGTTTGTTGCCAGTTGGCGCAAGTACAGTCAAAAAATAGGTTCGTGGCTTCTTTTCGAAGAGTTTTTAAACTTCTTTCGGAGCTTAACCGGGAATATCAAAAGACTCTTATTAGCTACCTTGGAGTACACAATGGGATAAGATACAATTTTACTCAAACGGAGCGAACTTCAGGTTTTGTAGATCGGTTTTGGATCAAAGAGCTTCACAGCTTTCCGGATAGTTTTTGAACTTTTGCCTCAGTATCTAAGGACTATTACTGGCTACCTAGGCGGCCACAGTGGCTTAAGGCACCATTATACCCAGAGGGGGTTTACTGAAGAAATATCTACAGGTTTTCAGGGTAGCTGATGATCCTACGAAGGATTTCTAAGCTTTTTTTTAGAACTTAGCGGAAAGTATCTAAGAGCTCTTACTGGTTACTTGGAAGAAAATTGTGGATTAAGATACCATTTTATTAAGATGGGGTTTACCGAGGAAAATATCTACTGGTTTTGATAGTTAGCTCGGGATTAGAGAGCTTTATAGCTTCTTCTCGGAGGACTTCTGAGCTTATTTCTGAACTTAGGCAGGTGTATCTAAGGATTCTTGGGTACTAACTACATGAGAGGGCACTTCAAGTTAATACACCATTTAAGTTGGGGAAATGAACTACAGGTTTTGTAGGTCAGCTGATGCTCAAAGAGTTTCATGACTTCATTTCGAATGGATTCTATGCTGTTTTCGTTATGATTCATAGATATATTAGCGGGTTAGAGAGAGATTATAGTGTCTCCATCTAAAATCTGGCATATGTAACTGCCAAAACTGGAATTTTCGGAATACAAGAGTGAAGTGATTTTTTTAAATGAAACAAATATTTTTTGAGAGATCTGATTTTAAAGGTTTTTCGCTAATCTATTTAAGCCAAGGTGCGAGTATTTCTGACACATAAATCCGATAATAAAAAATGCTTGCATTGATTATTGCTGAAGCTGAAGGAGGAATATACATAGGAGATTTATGAAGATGTCTAACTTTAACACTTTCCCTGTCCGCTGAGCCACATATGGCTCAGGAAAAGTGCGCCTGATAAGCACTGATACGTTCCATATGTGTTTCATGAACGTGCAGAAGCAAAAATGTCCCTCTACGCTCATGGACCATATGTGTTTCAGGTTGAAATACCCTACATTACTAAAGCTATCCTATGACTACAAAAACACAAATTATTCAAAAAACCCTGATGGACTTGTCGGTCAATTTTGTATTTTTGTATTGGTACAGGGAACGTGTTAATGAAGAAGCGGAGGACCACTCTGAGAACTTTCATGCAAAACTCTCTGCTGAACCTGACTCTTTTGAGCATAGCAGTCATCTCGCGATATTCATATCAAGAACGGCACTCACCTGCTTTTTGACAGGTGGAATTTCCTCTCCGCCCCGCCATCTTAGTCTAATCTAATCTTTAGTTTTTACACTGTAGTTCAGAGTTCTTTGAAAAGGTATACAGAGTAATTAAAAATAAAACAACACTGACTAAGCAAATACGTTTAAAAGCCATACAACAACGAATCAGCAAAGCTAACAATAGCCTGAGCAAAAACAGTTTTGAGAATCAACTCAAGAAAATTGCAACAGTTTATATAAATACATATGCATAAGTCCCTTAGAAGCTTGAGTTGAAGTCACGGGTATTCGTTGTACATGAACTGGTTGACTATATTGGTGTAGTGTCTGATATCTTTGTAATGTTTGGCTTTTTTATTTTCAATAGCACCGCCATATCTTCTGTTATGGAAATTTTAATTTTTCGGGAGAAATTTTTGTAATACTTTGGCTTAGCAAAAGAAAAATGTTTTGTGATTGTTTGAGCGTATCAGCTGGTAGTGTAAGGGGTTGGCTTGTTCGATTTTTCGCGTCTGCGAACTTTGACGACAGTGTCGAACTTTAGGATTTTTTTACCTACAAAGCCATTAAGTTAACAAAAAAACAGCTACTGTTTGTGTGGCTGTTGATTAGGAAGATGTCTTACAATCTTCCTTTTATAAGTAACGTTGCCATACATTTCTTTTCTAAAAACAAAATCAAGGAACAATAACTGCAAAAAACAGAAATTGAAGAGGCGTCAAAATATTACGCCATAGAGGTAGAATAAAGTAAATGTAAAATATGCAGAATTTCCATTAAAAAACAGACTGCCTGCTCCGAAAGCAATGTGTGTGCCGTCTATTCATATTTTTTTCTTTGAGCCAGCATTGAGCGAAACGCAATTCAACGGCCGCCCGCAGCAGCAGCAGCCACCAAATTTTGCGCTTTGCCTGATTGCAATTTTCAAAATGCTTTGCTTACACTGCATCAACTTCAAAACAGCTTTGGGGTGGTATCCGCCATTAAAAAAGCAGATATCGATTCATAATGGCGTATGGCGGCTATTTTGCGTTTTGAGACTTTAGCATGCCCTTTATATCAACGCTTCACTGCACACTTTTACTTCATTTTCTATTCAGTCATTTGCAATTTTTCTGCTTCCTCTTTTCTGCTGCCGAGTTATTGGTATTGCTCTTCTGCTATGCTTTCAATGATTTTTGTGGCATGATGGCATGCTGAAAGTTGCGCCTCGCAGAGCTTTGCACTTTCTCCAGAGTCACCAGTTCACCTCTAAAAACACTCTGCGTCGCAGGCGTTGTGCTAACCGCTCACCATGATAATAATGATGTGGCATTTGATAGGGTAGTTGAAGCAGTTCAGTCGTGCCTGGTATTTTTTCTTCTCGCTTGATTGCAGCCAGACGCTTGCGAAGCCTTTTTTGTAAATTTTTACAACGCCAAGAAACACAAACTCAGTAGACATACACCTAGTTAGGACTACGGTAGTATTAGTTGTGGTGAACAGTTCTCGATGAAAATAACGGGAGAAAATTATAGTTGAAAACTTTTGGTGAGATACTCTGTGAGCTGGGAGAAGTGATTTTTTCTTCCCTCATTACAGTAGCATTATGGAAAATTAACATAATATTTTCAAGCAAGTTTGTAAATTAGGGTGGCCCAACAAAATATTTAATATTTACCATGCCACCAACGCATGAAAAATTACGATTGAGTTCCCATAGGGAAATACACTTTTCCGTAAATTGTGTATGAAATATTTGCAAAATTTACAAATAGATATTATTTAATCTCCACTTTTACTTCTCTTCACAAATGTCTAAAAACTATGCGCTATGCATTATTTAAAAAAAAGGATACTACTAGTTTTGCTTTTGAATTTAAAATTTTTTTTATATAATTTTGTGGAGTTATGAAGGTTTCTATAAGGAATAAATTAAATTATATATATTTTTTTAATTAAAACATAAATAGAGAAATATGAACAAGTTTAGGAGAAAGCATCATGCAAAACTGTTTTTTTGGCCGTCCTAATGTACATATATACATAAATACACATAGGCAGAAATGAATGGTTGGGGCGCTTATATGGTTGTAAAGTTAAAGCACACGTTTAGGCGCAAATTTTTTGACTTAATTTTTGGAAACTACATGCACAACTTTGCAGAAATGTATTTAAGCATGAAACGATGTTAGAGACGCGTGTTGAAAACAATGCAGTACCACGGGGCGTATGATGAATTATGTGCAAAACTTTTGAAGGAATTACTTCTTTGTGTATATATAAGTGGAAAGTGAGTGGGCAGCATATATGTAATTTTCTCATCTTGCCAGTATGCACAACGCACATTCCAAAATGTCAGAGTGCAGATATATACAATATACGAATATTCCAATAATAACAATGTCACTTTTAAAAACTCAAAAACAAAAAAAAAAAAAAAAACAAAGACAAAAAACCACTCAAATCGTCAATGAAAAGTCATTTGTGTAATTAAAAGATAACTTAAAAGCTTATTACAAAAAATAGTATGACAATGTCTTGCTTTATATGCAAAACTACTTTATATCTATGTAAGTTTTATCTTTCCATAAAATATAATATAATAAATAATAAATCCGAAAAAAGGGTTATCTAGGTTTACACTCTAAGCCGACAATATGAATTTATATTCATGAATTATTGTTATAAAATAACTTTTTTCATGAATAAAAAAATTTTTGAGTAATGGAAATCTTTATTTTGACCTTTACGCGTTCCATTTCGTGTCTTTTTGTATGCTGCAGCTGTCCAGTTCGCAACTGCCCAACAGGATTGAGGTCCGAACATTATAAATCTTCTGATAAAGTGACTAATTTTGTACCAGTTTATACCAGCAGGCTTATATACTGGGAGACTTATTTATAATAAATAAATACCAGAGAAAGGTAAAAGAAATATTAATCGAAGCATTTTTTCGTACCTTATTAAAAAAAAATATTTAAAGCTTTCGGCCGACATTTTTGTTTACTTGTAATTGTATTATGTTTATATTAGAAGTGTTTCCACAAAACTTGAAGTGGCCATGCCCATCTGCGTGTGGGATAAAGCAAGTTAATTGTGACCAAATTTTGGCAACAGTGATACAAAATTGGCTGGAAAGAGTATTTTCTAGCATGAATATTTAATTCAACGTTTGCTGAAAACCATTACATTTCTGATATTGGTTATAATTATACGACTCAACAAAATTAAAGTTATATTTTTCCATTTAGTACTATTTTATCCATAGAAATAGCAGCATTTTCACAGCTTTGCTTTAAAACCCAAAACTCGTAAGTTCTATAATTTAAAACGATTCGTATAAATAAGAACTGCTCATTTCCAGGTGCCAACTATTATATATTTGGTAAAATACGTGCTTTCTTATTTTCTGTAAGCTATCAGAAAAATACTATGACCCCACGTACAAGATATCTTTTTCTCATTTTGTCGCACATATCGTTACCATTTCAATTAATAAAAGAAAAAAATTTAAAATAAATGTTGCTATTAGCAGCTTAGACCCTTAACATGTGAAATTGCTCTAAGACTATGCTTGGGTCGAATGGAGCGAAAAACGAATGATGCAAAATTTGATTTTTTAACAAACAATTTTAATGTGCTATGTGTCAAACGGAGGCAGAGACAAAATAATTAGACTTCTCAACACACTTAGTTGTTCTAGCGAATCGATTGCAGTTACTTCGTTCCCCTACCTCTTTGCACATAAATAGCTGGTTGATATTATTCTCCATAAGTTGAAAATTTGTTAACTTTTAGGTATTTGAAACATGAAAAAACTTTAGTATATCAACATTTTGACCAGTTATGACTACTTTCCTCTTGTTTTCTTAATTTTTATACATTTCTTATAAAAATACAGTTTATTTTACAAAAAATATCGTAAGAACCAAGGTTTAAAACGTAGTAGAAAATTTATAAAAAATCCACAAATGCTCAGGAAAATTTCACACTTTTCAACCAAAATTTAAACAATTTTTTGCTTGCATTTTTTAACCCAACTTGGAGTGGCTTCAAACTCTAGGTGATATTGGACAATTTTTCCCTGCATGAATGTAAAATATTCAAAATTTTAGCGAAAATTTTTCGCATTTCTATAAATATTATGAAAAGTTTGAAATCTATGAAATTTATATGGTATTTTTCTAAAAGACTAATGATAACTAAAAACAAGTAAAAGAAAAGTAGTTATCACTGATCCGAATGCAGATAGGTAAGTTTCAAGCAGCTAAATCGATCAAATTTCCTAACTAAAAAGTATATCTAGAGGCTGTTTTTATAGTTACTTTAACACCTACGTATTTACCGCCGCCATAGCAGGATGTGTTGGTGCGTGAGAACCATACTGAAGTGCACAGGTACGAAACTCCGGCCACGAAGCAATAATTGATAGAAAAAGTTTTCCTAATAGCGATGGCCCCTTGGCAGACAATGGGAGACCTCTGAGTGTATTTCTGTCGTGAAAAAGTTCGTCGTAAAAAAAATATTGACCGTTCATAAGCGGCATGGACCTATAGGTCCCTCCATTAGTGGAAAATCATCAACACACACACCACAAATAAGAGAAACAGCTCAGCCAAACACCAAAATAAAGGTGTAAGTGGCAATTATATACAGAATAATGTATTTACGGATAAAAATATTAGGACCTGAATTTAAATTTTAATATGAAATAAACAAAATCTTTAAACTATGAGCCGTAGTGATGCTAAATTAAATTAATCAGATGCATTATTTGATAAGAAATTAAATTTGTTTATCGATGATGTCAAAAAGTGGAAAATCGCAATTTACTCCTACTGGTAAATACTTAAGACTACGATCCTAGACCAACGCACAGTCTAGTATAAAAAGCAGTAGTGGATCATTCAATACGTTCCTAATCTGATACTCTTGCTACAATCAATAAGCAAAATAAAGTTTTAAAAATAAAATTTTAAATTCTCATCTTTCATACTACAGCATGATATGCAGGTTGGAAAAATTCACAAAATGTATTGCTATAGTACAATTTATTAATATTTATTTACATAAAGGATGTTTGTCTGGGAAAGAAACGTTTAATGCCATATTGAATGTACTGCCCCACACTAAAATCAGGTCAGCTGAATTTTAAGATTTCCACTTAGGCAGCGATTTTTATCAAACGAAAAGTTAAAGCTATGCCAAATGAAAGGAAAATCTTTCAGTAAAATCATTACTAACGTTAATGAATTAGAAATCTGATTTCTAGACTAAACGTATGTATATAGTATTGAATTACCTAGGTTGCGAGCTAAAGTTGTCCTTAATCACAGGTCGCGTGAGAGGCTAGTGACGGATGATAGATGAAGAGTTTGTCTCCATTTAGAGCATAAAAGCAGTAACTATCAGAATGTGACTTTGGCCAACAGACCCGATTGAAAATCTGCTAACATTATAAGCGTTGAAGTGTACGCAACCTTCATGTTTGGCTTAGAAATAAGCATCTGCCGCTGCAGCAACTATTAATGGGAGAAGCTTAAAGGCTTCCACAAGACAGCAGCTTTTTATCAATTTGAGATCTATAGATAGCCAAAGTTTACTACATAGTTTGCTTGACGGCAGAGCAGAAAAGCACGACGAAGTTAATCTTTTAAAGCTTGCCTTCTTTCTAAACAAGACTATAAGGGGGTTAAAAACTAACTAGAAATGTGTTCAAAAAATTCTAACCTCCTCAGAAACCTTCACTAATATGTATATAGTAAATCTTTACAGGATCCTGTTTTCACAGCACTCAGACAACATTAAGTCCATTGTACTGCCCTCGAGTTCCTTTTTTTAACTTTCTTTAAATCTATTCGCCCTCCGAAGAAATCTGAGTAAACCTTGCGGTGCCAAGAAGCCACGTCAGAGCCAAAGACGGTGAGCCTGATTCGAGCGAAGGTTGGGCAAACGCACAAAAAGATCCTCCTTTCCACTTGCTGGGCAGAGTGCACTGTCTGCGATGCCTACCTTTTCCATGTGCTTCGTCCATGGAAAGTGGCCAGTCATCAGTCGAACCAGCTGCCTACAGTTGCGTCTGCTTAATGACAGGAGGGTCTACGGCAGTCGGTCGTAACATCACTTTTATCCAAAGCTAGCTACAGGTGAACTTATCTTGAAATCTACGGTTTGTTGCGCTCATTTCGATCAAAACTCTTTGAAGAATGAACACGCAACTTACTGAAGGGCTATAAAATTAACAGTCTAAAATATAAGGCGGCTATATAACCTTTAAAGTTCATTGGTTTGTAAGCCTTTAAGAAACCTGCTGTAGGCTGAATAAATAATCAACATATTAAACTAAATAAAATTGGAAACCCGGAACCAATTTCTGTAGGAGCTACGGAGCGGAGGAATCTCAAACTTCAGAGTATATCGATATTTTCGGCATCACAATATGGTGCACTTTGGTAACAACAACCTAATCCATAATGGGTTTCTCATACAAATACGACAAATAATAAAAATTCACATTCTGTTTGGGATCTCTGCTAGATAAGAAATGTGAAATAACTATTTTTTTTATATAAGTAAAAAGTATCGAGAAATCACCTTAAATATCAATCATTCTTCCTTGAAAGAAATTCGGAATATTTGTATGCTACCAATCCAACCCTAATCGATTAAACCGAAAATTAACGCAATTGCCTTGGAGCGCTTCTAAAATTGTTCCTTCCTTAAACCCAAATGCCTTCGCAAACTTAAGTAATTTGGCTTAACATTTTTGCTATTTTTGTTTTTTGCCCGAGGAAATAACTAAAGGAACTACGCGAGTAACAATAAAATTGCCATAATAATAACAATGTAGGTTGAAAGCTCTGCTAAGTGAAGAGAAAAAAAAGCAATTCAGCAAATGTAAATGTACGTATGTACACACTCACACACACGCATTTGCACTGGCGAAATAACAAATAATGGGAAATAATAATTCAAATTTTTATTGCCTTTCACTTAAAGATGGTATTAAGCAGTGCACTGAAAAAAATTTCGACACACCTGCGAGGGAGGTAGATAAGTAAATTATATTTACTTACAAATATATTTCTTTGGTAGAACTAAATAGCGCAATTTTCGGTGCTCTCCTGATATTATACAAATAATTAATTGTATACTCCAAATTCTATAAATACAACTCGCGACAAATGATATCACATCAAAATTTGGACTAGTTTTGGCTATTTTTATTTTTTTTTTATTTGACATTAGTTTTGAATAACAGTACAGCTTATTATCTAACCAAATCCATACAAATTCTTTTCAATATTTTATACTTAAATAAGAAAAATTCTACAAAATTTTCATTCTATTCCCCCAATTTTTTTTCATATAGAAAAAATGCGCAACCCCGAGAAGGGAAAAACTTATATAAAACCCACTTAATTTTTCACCAACTTTAGACTTGCATTTTATCACACTAAAATTGTTTAAACTATAAAACTGCATAAAAAAGATCTTTTAAGAAATTCTAATTAAAAACCTTCATGGTTCATTGGTATGAAAATGAGAGGAATTTTTCTAGTTATTACATAAAGTTGGATGTATAAAGATTTTGTTAGACAATAAGCTATATCTCCTACTTTTGAGGAGAACATTCTAAAACAACAAAAAAAAAAAACCAAGCTGTAAAAAACTACACCGTCCACTGTTTTGTTGGAAATATCTTATCTATAAGATCTGAGTGGTCTAACTGAAACTCAGAAAGTATAGCACTTCACAGTATTCACCAAAATTTCTTCAAGTGCACCAACGCAAAGAAAATCAGTAGGAAAGCGATACTCAACATCCTCATATACGTAAGCAAATTCATTTCTCCTGGGAGCACGAAACAATATCCGAAAAAATTATTTATGGAATTTCGAAATTTTTGTGAACAAGCCCATATACTTAAACATTTACATACACACATCGCATAAGCGTAATCTTAAGATAAGCGAGGCAGCAAATAAAGAAAAAGCAAAAAAGTGAAGAAAAATGCAGACGATGCGAGCTAACGTGTATTTACATCGCTTCAATAAATTCAAATGCCTGACATGTTATTAGAAGAGGCGTGGCAGCAGTCAGCAAGGTGGCATAAAATACAATATTTCGTATTTTTTGCATCAGAGAGAATGGAGAATAGTGGAAGGTTGCAAATAAAAGAAAAAAATAAGAAAGGTAAGGAGCAAACTGGCAAAGGGAAAGATTGTGCGGGGTGCTCAAGTGGATATTCTGAATTTGCTGGAGGCGCTGCTGAATTTATTTGGGTGCTAAGCTGGTGCTGTAATCGTATATGTTGATATGTATGAATATACAATTAGTACAGTATTAGCGAAAATGTAACAAACATTTTCGGAAATACTTTTCAAAAATTATTGAAGATACTGAATTATTTTTAATTAGATAGTACAAATTCCCTCAATTAAAACATTTAATTTATACAACGAATAAAATAAGGAGAAGAGAAATATACAGATTTGATATAAAGATGCCATTATTTTAAAGTTTTATTGGAGAAAGAAGCAATGACAAGAATGAAGTACCCAAGTCTATTCAAACATAAAATTATCAATGAACGGAAAAACGACAAGATTTGATCAAAAAATGTTCAATGAACAGACCAGTAATCACTGAACTGATTCATAGTCAATAATTGACTAACAAGTAATTAATTGGCAAACTCTAAATTAATATAAATCCACAATTTCCATCAACAGACCAGGTATTTCTAGACTGATTTCGAATGTTTTGAAGACAGTTCACGCATCTCTGAGCATACCGCCTAAAGATCACATAAAACTTCTCGACGTGAAGACTTCTTGGCAAGCAGTTCAATTTCAAGGGGTACCACGACCTCTTCTAGTTAACGAAACAACCATTGGAATTTAGAAATTAGTCAACCGACATAGAGACATTCACCTTGGCGTAGTTTTTGGTCCAACATTTTTATTTAATAGTTCCCAAAGTTGTATCGTTGCCAAGCCATATTCTTTGTTTCAATGATCCGCACACGTTCAAATTATTATTTACACACTTCTTTAGTGTGATCTAAGTTGGAATAAGCTGTTTTTAGTATCGAGTTCATATCATTACTGTTATATTAGGAACTTTAAAGCATTCATAAGTCATTTGTATGCTTTGCTCTCAGATCGTTTAATTTTGTTCAAAGATGTTTATTACTTGCTTTACAATTTTTGCTAAGTAGAAGGGTTATTCCTTCAATTTCTTTCATTTTCGCATTTACTTCCGTATTCAAAGTCTTTGGAATCATAATATTTTTTTTTTCACGAGTATCGACTATTTTTGCCCATCCCGCTCTTATTTTATACGTCTTAAGGGAATTAATTTGATCTAAATGTTTTCAGATCTGGTTTTTTCTTACTTAAATTTTCAATGAATTGTTTAAATAAAACTTAATCTAGATATTATTGGATAGGAAAATAAATAAACAAAAAAATTACACACTGTTGGATCCTCCACTGAGAGAATATAGTGGCCGTCTAATTTTGTTTGCGGAAATATGAATTTCGCTCTGTCTTCTGGACTACTGAACTGGTTTTCGGAACGAAGCAAATAAGAAGACACGTGACTACGTCACAAGCAAGTGGGAAACAGTAATAAATTGCTGCCGATCACAAAACATAAAACGGAGGGTAGATGTTGCATTTCCATCTGGGATGGGTACCGAGGCATACCAACAAAAGAGAAGGCAGACACATTATGCATAGCTGTATCATTTCAATCGAATTGGAAAAGAGTTTTCAATGTCCCTCAATTTTTTTTCATACAAGGTATGCCAGGTGTAAATACGTCAGTAAGTACAACCCAGCCTCATGAAACTGAATTGGAACGTGAGTAAATCACAGAAACTGCTGATACCAAATAAGAAAGAACTATTCATCGACATAAAAATATTTATAGGTCGCACATGTACTGGGTGATACTTTTGTAGGAGCGTCAGAAGACTGAAGTTCTTTTTGGGCGCATGCTCATTCCCTCGAACTTGCTGTTAGTGAGAACTAGGCGAAGATTGTTAATATGAAAATCAATAGAGAAAGTTTCAGAATAGAGAAATTTACTCCAACCTGTAAAATTAATCTGAGAAGAGATTTTAAAAAACCACTGAATGAATTTCAATCTACCTTTTTAGTACTTTTAAAACTCTGGAATCCACATAGGCTACAACCGGACCCTCACCTACCGGTCCGGTTGCAGTCGAAATAAGTTTATTTAGAAAAATTGTATTGTTTTTATGATCCGATTTGGTTCATATTCAGAATGAATCTACAATATATTAAATTTTTGCTAAAACTTGGCAAAAGAGCTCGATCCTTGCCATCTAGCGGGCAAATGAGGTAAAGTGTATGCGGTGCACATTCGAAGTGGCCTATATTTCTGCTTTCAGTGTTGATCCAATAACTTATAGTTTCGGCCACGGTATGTAACTTATTTGGATGATACAGATATGTGAAAAAATAGTTCTCAAGAAAATTTTGTAGACAAAAATTTTCTGGATCAAACATTTTTTATATCTTTTTCTGGAATCTGCACATTAAGCATATTGTGAATGTTGTGAACTACGAAAACGGTATCAACTAACTAATATGAAAATTTAATACATGGAAGAAAAATAGAATGAGAAAGTGCTTAAATTTTGGCCCATACTGTATAAATATAAGAACTTTTTGGGTTTCGCAGCAGCATTGAAAGCTTGGAGCCGTGAGGATACGTATGTATGTGCATAAGTATGAGTAAATACGTATGGAATAAGAAAGGCAAGCGATTCGTTGTGTTCAGCTATGCTAAGTAGTAATATCAATCATTGTTAATGCAGTGTAAAAACTGTGCTTCGAGGAGGAGCACACGCGCACACAAATAAGCATATGTTGCATAGGTGAGAGCGTAGACGCTTACACTCACCCACACATTCATTGCCATATGTAAGCATATATAGGATGTTTTTTTAGCTACATGGGAACTATCGACATCGATAACTATGGTTTGACAGTTGAGAATGGCAAACTGTGTTGAAGCTTCAAGCAAATTTGTCTATTCTGAAACTTTATCTATTGATTTTCGTCTTAACAATCTCCCGCTAGTTCGCACCAGCTGATTCGAGGGAATGAGCAGACGTCCAACAAGAAGCTTTGGCAAAAATTTGCTTTGAAAAAAAAAAACAAATCAGTTCACAATTTCATAAAGCAAAGTGTTGAAGAAAACTCCAAAATGTCTTGGAAAAAGTAGTCAAACATTGGACTAATCGAATGGAGCAGCTGTTATATGACGGATATCACATTAAAAAATAAATTCCATGAAAATTATCTACCATATTATAGTAAAAAAATTAATTTCTATTTTGTATTATTTCAGGTTCTCAAGCTCTTACAAAAACACCCGATGTTACAAGAGGAATGCAAATGGTCTTGCTGTACATGTGCACGCTGCCGCAGGCAGGATTTACGGCAGCAACAATAACAAACATACCTATTTGTTTTTATTTGGTTGGCCTTTTTACGCTCGAAATTTTCTTTTTTCGCTTTTTTTTTTTTTTGTTTTTTTTTTTTTGTTTGCTTGCTGATGCCATTTTTTGTTGTTTGTTCTTTGTATTGCAAATAATTTATAAAAATTATTCACGCAATAAATTGTAACGGAATCATAAGTAAATACCGGAAGTGTATGCCGCCCCAGGCATGCTGAGCAGAATTGAGTTGAGCTGAACTGAGCTGAGCGCTCGTCTTTACCACAAATTAGTAGCATCAGGAGTGCACTCAAGTATATATTATATTTATTTATGGATGGATGTCTAGAGGTGTGTATGTGTGAGGATGTGTGTGCATGGCCGCCTGTCAAAATCTTTGCGTTGTGTGCGTGTATGGCTGTAAGGCGCTAAGCGAACTGAGTTTTTTCAGTTTTTCGCATCATATTTTATTTTAATGATAATTTGCGGGGCTGTCTTCAGCACAGCGTTCGTCGAGTCGAGTTGAGTCCTATATCCTGCAGCTATTGTTAGCCTCGGCAGCTCACACAAATATCCATATAATACATAATTACATTGCCAGTGGGATTGCTTTGTTGTTGTATGTGTTTTTGTAAGCATTTTGGGCTGCTTGCTGTTTGGTGTTGAAGCAAAAATTATGGTAATCGTTTGGGAAACACCCCAAACTATTTTTATAATGGATGTGCTTTTTGGGTGTATGGATTTTATTTTAAATAGAACCCAAAGAAATTCATAAGTTGGTTTCTAAGAACAAGGCAGTCATAGGGTGGTCAGCTGGTCAATAATAATGCATAAATTTATACATGGAGCATTACCGTTTACCGAACTGAAACTCAACTGCAAAAGTAAAAACCTACGACACAAACATTTTGGGTCGCTCTTCTACACCAGATTTACGGGGTGCAGTTTCAACTCGGCGGCTATGTTTTTTTTTATATTTGCATTTTTTCTTTTAATTTTTTTATGTGCCTCTTTAAATTATTACACCTGTTGTTAGATTGTCTAAGAGATGGCATGAGAGTGATATTGAAGGGCCAGTGTCCTCAAGCTCATTACAAAAAATATTCTTAGCATTTAAAACAAGTGACTAACAAACATTTACTTGACAATTAACTGCATACGTTTTGCAAGATCTTTTTGTGTTTGGTGGTTAAGTCCACTTTGGGTGGAGGGAGTTCTCTTTATTTGGGAGCCTTCTCATCACAGGATTTGTGTGCGTTATTAGTCTGCTTATGTGTTTTCTGCCAGCGCTTTGTATTGTTTCGCCAATAGCAACGATATTAAAGTCGCGATGAATAGCTGCGTTAGGTATGCACCAAAGAGCATTAGTCATTGACGTAAGCATTTTAGACTGGACTCGTTGTAGTATATTTAGATTACGCCCATGTTAACACGCAAAATTTCCACATCTGGCAATCGAAGTGCGGGTACTTGATGGTAGAGGCCAATGCAAGCTCAGTTAGTGCCAGTTTGGTGTGGATTTTAGAACAGTGGCATTATTATACCATTTTTCATTGAAAATGCTGCTGAAAAAGCATTTCGGTCAACGGTGAGTGCTACAGAGGTATGACAAACACATTTTTTTTACTGAAAATTTAAGACATGGACTTGGACAATCAGTGGTACTCGTATCAGTAGGAAGGCGTGCCACGCCATACAGCCCATGCCACAATCGATTTTTGCAATCCAAGTTCGGTAATCATGTTATCAGCCGTCTCGGCGGCGTCAGTTGACCACCTCGGAGCTCTTATTTGACGCAGTTAGATTGCTTTTTGTGTGGTGTTGTGAAGAATCAATGTTGTTTGAAAAACAAATCATTGTCCGCACGAGTCTATAGTAGCTGGGCGCTGGGCACGCAGCTCATGTGAACATAAGACGATGGGTACCTGCACCGCTAGCTCATCGGTGCACTTTAATCTACGACGTTTTCAAAATTTATTCTAAGTGATGGCAAAGCCTCAATGCCTGCTTAACTGCCGATGTGAGGGTTCACTCGCCAGCTAAATAGGTAGCTTTCCAGTAAGAGCTCAGCGGCTTACCGTACAGCTGGGCGTTTGGCTTCAAACTGGTTCAAGAGCTTAAAGTATCTGCGAACTCAGAACAGAATAGCAACGCGTTTCCTCTTGTCCATTTTTGAACCATCCATGGAAAGCCACTGCATACATATAGCTTTAGTCATTCTCCATAACCTTGAGAGTACTAGTCACCCGACATAATACCACATAACCAAGAAGAATTGTGCGGTTTCATTACTTGAAAACAATGAAAAAGGAAGTTTGTTTCCTAAGCTCTTAGTTAGTTAGTTTTTATTGGGCTATATTGCACTGCCTATGTTCCATACTGGAAATCTAGGATTTTAAGGAGATATTAGTGGACTGTGATCTCTGATGTGGTCTATTGTGCTTGACCGCGAGCCTAGAGTTGCAGGCTTCTAATGAATTTGAACACTACTTCAGACTTTTTGTTCCATATCACCTACGGATTTAGAGTCATCCCACCTAAGTAAGTCAGTCTTCGTCTTTCGAGGGATGCATATTCACAGAAGCTCTTAGTGTCAGTCGAAGAGATCTAAAGTCACTTTTGAGCTATTCGTACACTAGCAGTGCCTTTCCCAAACACTCCACATACTTGCAGCTTCGGCACCTTCTTTACTTCAGTGCCAAATACGTTATCCAATGAGCCGACATGCTTTCAGAAAAAGGTCTAAACATATACCCCTAGCGATGTATAGAATTACTAGAGCATAAAAATAAGCATCAATATTAAAACCCGCACGTACTTTCTTAGTTCACTGATAACTGCAGCAGACGTACGTTTAATGTTCGTTGTAGTGGCGCAGTAAGTACGTCCTCTCAAATTTGATGATATTCTTCTATAAGACCACCCTTTACAATGCAAAAATGTGCTTCAAATATAATTCAGCACAGTAGCCACATAAGCTTCATTGCCTTGTAGCATCCGCTTTGTTTCACTAGCCGCTCTCCCACTTTTTCTAGCCTTTTCTTCATTAATTTTCCTCAATTTATTTTGCTCCACCACTTAAGGATAATGATTATGTACGCATTTACGAACGCCTGCACAAGAGTTTACTCATTTTTCGGCACATACGCTCATAAATTTCACACTGTTCGATTATTCTTCGATAGCTGACACTTGAATAGTTTACTGTGAATATTTTGGGTCAATTACCGCGGTGTTGCATGATTTCCTTAAATTTTTGTTCACCTATTTTCACTAAATGCTTTTTACCCTTTTCCAATTTCCTGATGTGCATTTTCGCTACGCATTCACTTCGAACTCGTACGTTAAATAAATATTTATACATTCTTCGCCCTCAAAAATTCCACTTTCGCTCCTCTTGCTGTTTTTTTTAATTTTTCCGCTACGGTTATTGACTCAGGTGTGCAATTGCTGCGGAATTGTTGGTGCTCCACTATCCTTGCCAACTGCCCAAATGGGAAATGCAAAAACTCCGAATATTTATGCGTTTTACAAGAGAAAATTTATGCAGTTCGTGGCCATCTGGTGCACAAAAATGAAAATAGTGAATTCCATTCGAATGGCAGGAAAATATGTACAATTTTACTCAATTTTTACAGCGAAAATTGGGTCAGTAGTAGTTAGTAAAGTATATAGTGTTGATGTTGGTGTTGGGCGAAGCCTCGATTGAGGCACTGACTTTTATTTTGTATGCAGAAAAACGCATTAATCAAAGTGTAGCAAAAAAGCTCCGGGTGAAAATTTGATAATGGAAGAGGATTTAACTAAAATAAACCTTGAGTTATATGACAGTATCAGGAATTGGTTTAACAGGCAACCTAGTTTTGATATAATATAGCGAGCAAAGTGAATTGTAATCGTATATTTTTCCCGGTTTCCCTAGAGCTGTCTTTGGTGACAAGAAAGCTTTACACAACTACAGTTCTCCCGTCGTTATGTTACATCTTACCGATTTCACAGACAGAAAACTAATTCAAGCTAGTAGACCAAGGAAAGGCTCAATTAGACTGTAATGAGGGACATTTTTTTATATAGAAAAAATATGCAAAACCGTCAGGGAAAAAAATTATCTAAAATCAACGAGAATTTTGAGTAACCTCAAACCTGTACTTTATGGAATTATAATTGTGTGGGCTATAAAAATACATATGAAGAATTTTTTTTAGATGAGTTAAGAAAAGATAATACAAGTCAAAAACAAATAAGAGATAGTCAAATCTGGTGAAAATGATGATGAGTATTTATAGATCTTAGGTTTATGAACAATCTAGGCTAAAGGCTCAAATGTCTCGATAGACACGTTTTTAAGAAACTTGAATATCTCAGGTACATGAATATTAAAAAGTTGATGAAATTAATTTTGAATGCTAGTTGGTTTTAGGCTCGAGTGAAAATTGTAAGCTAGCTGCGGCATCAGAATGAGCCAGTATCTTAATTGCCTAAAAGTACTCATTTTTGCCATTTCTTATCGTTTTGCAGCGACTTTGGAATCTACTATACGTGGTACGCAATCCACAATAGTCCTCGAATAAATATTAAATGGTGCAATAACCCGCGCTTTGTAAATATTTTCTGAGAATATACCTGTTAGGTAATAAAACACAAAAAAAAAGTTGGCGCCAATTTTCTCTTAAGGCCTACTAAAGTTTTTTTCAAACAAGTGTAAAAATTCTTAAAAAATATATTTGAGCAAAATGAAAGGTCAAGATATATACAGTAAAATGTCATGGAAAATATTTTTGTAGAGCATTGTAGCCCACTATCCCCCACCTAAAAGGGTAATTTTGACCTTTACTTCAAGAACCCAATCAAAAAAAAAATACAAAACTGTTAAGTTGTTAGAGGATTAAAATGTTTTAGAAAATTATTCACAAGAAAATTGTATTAGTGCTCTACTCAGGCAACGCCGTCACTAACGCCTAGGCTAACACTAATTCCAATGTCGAGAAAAAGAAAAAAGGTAAAATATAAATTGTCTGGTATAAAGGAAAATACTTCAGAATATTTTCTATACAGCTGTCTAGTACAAAAGACAAGCAATGGAGCGGTAAAAGGTCAAACTATAGATTTCCATCATTCAAAATATTTTTTTTTGTATTTAGTAAACCAGTCATTCAAAAACAAAAATTTAAAAAGCTAAAAACCGTCCAAAAGGCCTAACACCGTTTCGAATAGTAGAGCAGGTTTTTTTTTTAGAATTGTATTACCAAATATTTTCCAAAAGGGATACTGAAATTCCGGTGCCCTTTCTTACAACAAGCGCGGAGAGTCAGTTGGAGATGTCCTGTATGTATGTACTCTTTGAAGGACTTCAAATCAAAACTTTTTATTAGTACTTATAGTAAAAATATAAGCTCTTATTAGAGAATAAAAACCTGCTTTAACCACTTCTCAATTTTAATGAACTTAAATCATTAATTTTTCATTGGTAAATTTTTTTTTGTTTTGCTTTATGACTTCACTCACCTTTCCACTCAACACCGCACGCGCTGCAGATATCTCAGTTGGTGGCACCGTGCCCGATTCTGTGCCCAGCGTCTTGATAACATTCGAAAGTCCAGAAGGCACCGAGAGGCCATGCGAGTTCTCAGCTCTTACAAGGAAAACGTAAGATGTGGCTGGTTTCAAGCCGGAGATCTAGAAAGTTGTAAATAGGTAAAAAAAATGAGTATAACTCAAAAAAAAAAATCTTAAAAATGCTTTTTGAGTGTTTCTGAAGTAGGTTCCCTTTCAAATTATTTACAAAGAAAAACATACACCTTCTTACGACTTATATTTCTTGTGTAAACTATTGCTATAACCAAGTGTGATTAAGAAGTTATATGTATGTGGACAAAGACCATTATAGGCTTAATTCTAGAACATGTATATGGGATCTGCTTATGTTAAGGATATAAGACTATAATGAATTCGAGTATTCATATAATTCCGCCTGACCCCCCACTTTGAAGAATACAAGGCTTTGGGATTATAGGTGTAATTCGATGCAATATTTCAAGAGATGATAGTATTTGCACTTTAAAACCAGAAGTTCTGCTCAGTTTTATTTGTACACCAAAAGTTTTTTATTCTTAGCCAAATAATTGGTATTTACACACTTAAATGAAGTAGAACTCCTGGTTAACTTGTACAGAGGATTTCAAATAGATGCAAATCATAAATTCGCCTTTACTTACAAACAGAATAACAAATAATAGGACTATGAATAAGTTCGTGCGGTTTTTTCGAAATTTGAAACTTTATTGACGTAAAATGGTTACAAATTTAATATTCAAAATATTGTCCATCGCTTACTACTACTTTTTCCCATCTTTCTGGCAATTCACGGATTCCCTTTGTGAAAAATTCGGTCGGTTTTGCCGCAATCCACGAATCGATCCATTTTTTGACTTCATCGTAATTACGGAAGTGCTGGTCAGCCAGGCCATGTTGCATCGATCGGAAGAGATAGTAATCGGATGGCGCAAGGTCTGGACTATACGGCGGGTGGGGTAGGACATCCCATTTGAGCGTTTCTAAGTATGTTTTGACCACTTGTGCAACATGTGGCCGAGCATTGTCATGTTGCAAAATAACTTTGTCGTGTCTATCGGCGTATTGCGGCCGTTTTTCTCGCAGTGCTCGGCTCAAACGCATCAATTGTCGTCGGTAGACATCCCCCGTAATCGTTTCATTCGGTTTCAGTAGCTCATAATACACAACACCCAGCTGGTCCCACCAGATACACAGCATAACCTTCAGGCCATGAATATTCTGCGCCGACGTCGATGTTGAAGCATGGCCAGGGTATCCATACGTTGCCCGACGTTTTGGATTGTCGTAATGGACCCACTTTTCATCGCCAGTCACAATTCGATGCAAAAAACCCTTTCTTTTGTGCCGTTGAAGCAGTTGTTCGCATGCCATAAAACGGCGTTCAACGTCTCTTGGCTTCAATTCATACGGCACCCAATGGCCTACCTTTCGGATCATTCCCATGGCTTTTAAACGTTTGGAAATGGTTGATTGATCAACTCCCAAAGTTTTTGCAACCTCTTCTTGCGTTTGAGCCGGATCTTGATCGAGCAATTCCTCCAATTCGGTATCCATGAACTTTGGCGGCGCACCCTCGCGTTCTTCGTCTTCCAAGCCAAAATCACCACTTTTAAAGCGTGCAAACCACTTCTGGCACGTTCGCTCAGCTAGAGCATGCTCACCATAAACTTCCACCAAGATACGATGACTTTCGGCTGCTTTTTTCTTCATATTAAAATAATGAAGAAGAATTCCCCGCAAAAACACATTATTTGGCACGAAATTCGACATTTTCAAGTGTGGTAAAAATATTGTTGTTTACGCTTCAAATAAAAAACTTATACTGACGTTTGTGCCTTACGACAGTAGCTCTCCAATGAATGTTTGGAAATGTGGATCGATGGAATAATAATCAAGTTATGCCATCTGTTGTAAAACCGCACGAACTTATTCATAGTCCTATTAAAAAATCGCTCAACATTGTAATATATAAGATATGCAGATAATTTTCTTTTGGCGATTTGAATATATTCGTATAAAAAGTAGTTGCTAACAGGCAAAGTAGGAATGAAGGCCAAATGTGCTTGAGTATGTAAAAGTACTATGCAACTAAAAGCTGAAGCAGTTGAGCTGAAATAAGATGCAAATGTGAGCCACTTTCCGGTAGAAAGGCAATAATGTTGGCTACCAGCACAAAAACAAGAAAAATAACCCAAAAAACAAGCTCCACTTGCCTATTTACATTTCCCTAGTTACCTAATGTGTAAGCTTATCTAAGTAAAGTATGTATGTATAATATGTATGTATGTGTGTATAAAAATAAATGCATGCAAAGGATTGTACCTTGGCGTATATTTAAAAAATATGTTTCAAGATATATTGTTAATGTTATAGCGTTGCAACAGCAGGACACCTGGCGGAGCTGGTGAACGTTTTCTTATTCTCTAGTAGATAGGTACTTATGCATATGACTATGTGAATAGTTACCTTAAAATACCGTTAAAAGTATATTTATGTACCTACATGTAGATACAGGTATTCTGTACACTTACCGTTATTTGCTGATCAGGCACACGATGCGCGGCAATCACCCAACCCGTTTGTAGATCCGAGCTGAAATACTCCACTGTATAGCTGCAAAATGATAAAAGGGGAGGGGAAAAATTAGCATAAGTATGGCGAGAAATGTGAGGAACAAAAAGAAACAAAAAGCAAAAGAGATGAAAAGCACAAAAGAAAAAAGAAAAATATGTTGGAGTGACTAGAAAGAGTTACGAACTCATATAATTATGTGTGTATGCATTAGGGTGGTTTTCAAAAACATCAAATTAATGCTTATTTTCAGTCTCACCCCCTAAATTGGTCATACCACGATCAAATATATCACATAAAAATTTTGGTTGCGATTGCAGACGGTTAGGGGTACCTATACGGTTAAGGTGGTCTAGAATTTTCAAAAAATCGATTTTTGTTTTTTCAATATTTCGAAAGCATAGTATCTTAAGAATATTCTATGAAACTTTGATGTGGAAATTCCCAATATTATAGCTTCTACAGCCCATTAACTAAGTAGAGAGCGGTCCGCGCGCCCCTATACCTCAAATTTTAAACTCATTTATTTCGAAACGACTTTTTTCGGCACGGCGGGGATGAAAACAAAAAACAACTATTCAACCGAATCACTTGAAATTTGGATATGTTGTTCACAACATGTATCGCTATCGTCGGAACTAGAATCATAATTTGCTGTTTTTTAAACTAAAAAACTAGTGAAAAAACCCGATTTTACGAACTTTTTTTCAAAAGTGGGCCATTTTGTCAATTTTGTCAATTTTTCATTTTTTCGATTTGTTCTAGTTCCGACCATAACTGCACTCTTTCTGATTAAGAATCCCCTTGAATTTTGAGTTTCAGATGAGTAGAAGTCTCGAAATTATCTACACCGTCCTGGTTCGATTTTTCGAGAGGGTCATCTTCAGTAGCATTTTTATAATAATAAATATTGTTTCAAAAGTAAACAAAAAAAATTTTTGTACGCTCAATAAACGTACTAACAAGCTCGAAAATTTGAAACATCATTTTTTAAGTTTTTAATGGCAAAAAAAAATCGGTGAAAAAATAGGTGAAATTTTCGTACTCTAGACCGCCGGGTACCCTTAAGGCATGTCACACAAGTCCAAACTACCCTATAACGACTCAAAAAAGTAAAACTAATTTTTCAATCTAAAACCCAAAGTCAATTCTATTGTAGCTGAGGATATATGTATATGTATATACCATATATATACATATATATAATTGGCGTTTACACCTGTTTTTGGGTGTTTGGCCGAGCTTCTCTTTCTATTTTTGGCATGCGTATTGACGTTGTTTCTCAAATGGAGGGATCTACAGCTTCAAGCCAACTCCGAACGACGGATATTTTTCTTGAGGAGCTTTTTCATGGCGAAGATTTGCCATTGCCTGCCGAGGTGCGACCGCTATTAGCAAACACTTTTTCTTCATTTTGGTGTTTCACCGAGATTCGAACCCACTTTCTCCCTGAATTCCGGATGGTAGTCACGCACCAACCCATTCGGCTACGGCGGCCACCGCTGAGGCCCGATCTGTTTAATATGTTAATAAATTGTGTCTATTTTTATTTAGTTTGGATTTTTTCAATCTCTATAGAGTCTCTACAATCCTTAACTGCCTCTAATCGGGACTGAAATTTATATGATGAAACAGGTAAGCAGCAGCCACAGAAATGGCGAGCATTTCCATCACGGCGAAATGAGAACTGAATACGTTTTGTCCCGAAAAAGCATCAAATTCCATAGCAGGAATCTTTTGCAGACCCGTTTGGTCACGCAATGATAGCGCGAAAGTGGTGGCGTACGACTCAGGTACATATGAAATTTAGTACATAAAAATTGTCACCTGAGAATACGAAAAGCTTTGAAGGCTTCCCTAAGATGGAAAAATTGTGCCCTTCAAATGTCTATTTCACTGTGAAATCGATAGCATTTGCGTTGTGCGAGTGAAGTTTGTTTGGCTGGCTTTGATCTTATGAAATTTCGTGCAACAGATTAACTCCTGTGTTCAGTAGAAAGTTTAGGAAAACAGGCCCTGTTAATCAATTTTATTAAACAATATACCAAAAACTACACGGAAGCAACAAAGAAGATTAAAAAAAATAATATCTCCAATACCGTTAGTTTGCCAATCCATATTTATTAAAACTTTTTAGATTATTTTGGTCCATAATATTCCTCCTTAATTTTTTTTTTTTTAACACACTGCGTGGATAAGCAGTTGATATATGTATGTATACAATAATTTTATTCATACTTTCGCGTGCATATGTATGTGCGCATACATCCGTTTTGGACCAATTTCATATGCAAAATAGACTATTTTTGTGGCAATTTAAATGGAAAGAAGCATTTTGAGTTGCACCAAAAAATTTAATAATGACGGAATGAAAGGCGGAAACAATGGTGCAAATCCGATTTGCTGGCACAAGCCTGCAGCATAGGTACATATTTAATATGTAGCAACATTTTGAAAATTTCAAATATATGAAACGTGTATTGCTGCCACAGCTGCAGGACTGGGCGTGTTTATCAAATGCAATGTTTTCCAGCCACAAACTAACAATAAATGCCTACAATAGGAATGTTGATAAAAGCATAGAAAATGCGCGCAAACAACAAAAAGAAACTGCAAAGGAGCAGCATTCGAAAAAAGGAGGCGTCCACAAAAGCCTTCCTAAGCATGCACGTACGAGTATATGTACGGGTATGTGTGAGTTTGCGTCGAAAGTTGGCTGCTTTCATGCTGGCTAGCAAATTTTAATGATGCCCGAAAAAGTCGAAAACGCAGAAAGGCAAACGAGTGAATGGCATTGCAACATGCAACTAAACTGCAGCCATTCATTCGAAATGGAGAACAAAGCCCGAAAAACTTCCAGCTACAAACAATCGCTATGCACTTTATTGGCATAGCATAGCAGGACATAGCATAGCGTTGCATGGCGTGTGCCATTTTATACTTTTGATTATGTTAATTTGCGCAAATCTAAATCGCCATCACTAAGACAGATCAAGAAAATGTCAGAAAATAAAAACAACAAAGAAATAACTTGCAACTGAGAGTGGCATTGTACTAGAATGCTGGACCAGCTGGCTTAGTAAGCTGGAGAATGCTCGCCGAAATGTGCGCTTGACCACCAAATAATAGAAACGCGGTCGCGGCCAGCAACATTGACCGCGAAACGGCGGAAAAAATGCATTCGCAATGCAAGGCATGCTACATGCAACATAGCAACGATTTGGTTCTACCGCTAAGGCACTTGTGGTCAGCAGCTAAGCAGCACACAAATGCACTCACACACATAAACCCATATCCATACATATGCATGCATGCAAGTGCTAGCGTAAAACCAAATTGCTAAGCGTGTTGCTGCACTGCCGTGTCGAAGTGCGCCGCCACTAATCAGAGAGCAGCCGCAGCGGTAACAGCAGCCGTTAAATGGCCCAAAGCTGCTGTTGCCACAAAATACCGTATTATTAGTTAGTTACTTTTTTTGGTGCTCGCTGGCTTTTTCATGCCAGCCATAGCGCGATTGTGTTGCAAGTATGCGATGCATAGAAATTGACGGACCACAAAACAGGAGAAAAAATTCCGCGGAAAAAAGAAAATCCAGCAAAAAACGTTACGCTGAAGTCCAGCACTTCAAGGTAAAAGTCAAAAACAAAAATCGAGAAAAAGGAAATGCAATGCCTTATTTTACAAAAAATGCCCTAGCGCATGCATGCAACACTCGTGTGGCATATACGATAGCATGTCGGGCGTGTACTCCAACGCTTACATCTAAGCACAATAGATTCACTTAGCACAGTTGAAGTTGAAAAAGCAAAGGAAGCAACAGCTCGGCCTACATTTTATTTCGCCTTGCTCTTTCGCGGCGATGTAAAACTCATTGAAATTTAATCGCTCCACAGTTTATTCCTGGTGGCAACAATTGTTGCTAGTGTAATGACTCTTGCTTTGATTTTATGTTTCCACCTTAGTTGCGCCAGTTATTGTTGTTGCTTATCATTTAATAATTCGCTCTGCCACTTGTCTATTGTTAAATACGAACTTGGCTTGTGATGGTGAAGGTGGTTGCATGCCAATTTAGCAGATCGCTTGCATTTAGCGTGAAAGGATGAGTTTGTGCATGCGCCGAAAGATGACATTTGAAAATTCCCTCTTATAGTTATGGTCATAACTGCGTTAAGTGGGTGGAGATACGAATGGTAAGGAAAAAGAGTCTTTGAAGAAACCATAATTCTTGCCAAAAGAGAAGACACAATGAGCACTGAAGGCATTAGGGGGTGAAGAAATTGAAAAGCGTTGTTCGAAAATAGAAGCATACCACTCATTTGATTCGGGGTTTGATGGACTTACAATATTAAATAATAAACAAATTTATTGTAACGGGGCGCCCTGGGGATGGAATGATAAATATTGCACCAGGGAGCGCTTGAAACCCCTGCTACGGAGGCTAATTTTGTAGAACATTATCAAGACGCGCGCTAAATACTTAATAAGTTTAAGTAATGAAATACAGGGTTCGTACGGTAAGCATGCATATATGTCGCTATAACTTCCCGAAACCATTATTTTTTCATTCGCTCTTTTTCAGATAAGACATGGAGGACTACAACTTAACTCAAAAAATGAAGATACTTCTAGTTATCGTCGTCACACAGATTTTAAAATACCTAATTTTCTTAAGCGCGCTCGTTCATTCGTTCATAAAGTTCGCCGACGTGAATTGGAAGCATGATCCGGTGAGTTATCCACGAAGATCTCCGATCCAATAATCCGATAAAGAGAACAATTCATGGCTGTGCTCCTACTCTATAGAGTTCCTATTGTCATGCACACGAAGTTTCCATTCACTGGTATGGTTTTAGGATTTGTAAGCAACAAGGGATATGTAATTCTACCAAAACTCTTTACGCCAGGACTTCGAGTGAATTCTGCCATATATCGAGGTTCTAGAGACAGTAGTGAGAATCAGGAGTCACATTATACGCGATGCGGGCTGTCAACGCTATACAGTTTTCAGTAAGCTTTTGCTCCTCTACATAAGGCGATGGCGACACAGGATTGGATGGCTCAAAATTTACATAACCACATTACACCAAACTTATGGCAGCCTAATTCAAGGCACTTTAATCCCCTTTATTACTACGTATGGGGCGTAATTGGGCATGAGACCAATAAGCATCTTCATAACACCATTTCTTGGGCATTTGTTTTGGGCGTGCATTGATTCCTGACCTGGATTGAGGCGGTTATTGGAGCTAATGGTAATTTTAGTCAATTATTTTATTAGATATTCAATAAATTAAAGTTGTGCAAAACATTCGTGAAATTTCCTTACATTATATTTTATGCATATTCGAAATATGCAGAGGGCATGAACCGCCAAAATCATAGAAAAAGATTATTTCTAATATCAATCGCTCCTGGGCAGACAATGGTAAACTTTCGAGTGTGTTTTTCTTCTTATCTCTACTAACTGTATGTTCCTCCAATTGCAAAGTAACCACCTGTTATGGCGTGTTGCGTTCCACAAATCGCAGGAGAAGCTCAGCCAATTACACTGTCCAATACAATAATAAAAAATAATAAAAAACAAGGTCCCATGAGCCTATAATTGGAGGTTTCCAATGAAATTGAACACCTCCTCCGGCTTTTTGTTCCATATCCCCAATGGACTAAGAGTCGCACCCGCTAGGTGTTCGACTCTTTGCCTTGTGAAGACCGCACATTCATTATTATACTCATTCGTACACAACTTACTAGTCTATTGAACGGGAATAATGGTCTTTGAAAAATGTATCCTTAAGTATTCTTGAAATTTCTTTACGCGAAACGTCAAAAATAGGTTAAACTTTCCGCCTGGGAAATAAGGGGTAAGCAATACTATAAAATATCTATATTTGTCCTGGCGAAAAGTAAAAAACAATTTTTTTTTAAAAGCAGGAATATGATATTATATCTTAGACTGAGTGTAAGTGTTAAAAACATTTTTTTGAAAATTTAGTCCATTGGAATTTTAAAGCCCTTCAAAAGATAAAATTTGTGAGAAAATGTGAAACTGAGTATGCAAATTCGTATACGAAATTCTCTCATGTGCATATATGCAATTTTTCCTGCATAACTTTTACCGTCGCCCTGTGTTACCCACCTGATAAATTTCATCAATAGTTCGAAGCGGTTGATACAAGCGTAGGTAGTCATTGTTCGATTCTTCTTATAACTCCACCTACATATCTCGCTTACCGTCTCTCTCATACCTCTCGCGTCTCTCCCCTATCATTTTCTGTTTCGCTATGGTATCACAATGAACCGATTTGATTTCTCGTTCAAACCTAACGCTTGTTAAAGACCGTTCACTCAATAATCGATACCAAATTAATTTATTAGTACCTCCAACAAAAATGCCATCATTTCTATTTAAAAACAGAGCAATGTCACACACACACATTACACATTGCTGCTCACTTTTCCAATTACTCTACTGCTATGTATTTGCTTAGCATTTAGTTCGCTTCAAAATGCTTTACTTACTTGGTGAAGAATATTAAATGAAGCCATAAAGTAATTTTGAAACCACTTCAAAGCATAAATTCTCATTTATTGGCAAAATTGTGAAAAATCGGTAAGCAAAGCTGAAGTCAATCACCCTGCCAATAAAGCTGGCTCTGATGGGGAAATACGAGCTCATACAGACAAACAAAGTACCAATAAACTACACAACGAGCGAGTAATCACAAAGGAATACAAAGCAATAAAGCGTTGGTGGAGTTGCAAGGAGTAACGATTGCGAGACCTTTGTAAAGCAAAAAATGGGCAAAGCAATTTGCCGGACTGCATAGACAAAGCATTTTGTTGTGTTGAAATTTGCAGAAAGTTGGAAAAAATTTGGAATAATGCCACCACGCGCATACACAAGCGCACATTAACTGAAATTTGCATATAGTTGGTGTTGATAAAGGACTCGCTTTGCAAAATTATTGTTTTGCGAAGGAAAAGTTTACTTTTTGGGAAAAGAAATGAAAAAGAAGTACTTAAATGCTAAAACATAAGCAAAATTCAAAAAAAAAGAGAAAAAATTAAACCTGAAACAACATTCTTATACGTATGCATCACTTACCCGATAATTGGACCAGTTGCTCCCGGCTTCTCTTGGCTGCGCGACCAACGCAATCCGATGCTATGCTGTGTGACGTTCACCACCTTTGGTGTGCCGGGCGGTGCCGGATAAGCACTTGGATCCACCGAACGATGCAGCATTGATGAACTGCCCTTTTCCACCTGCCGCAGTTGTAGAAGTCCAGAAAATGAAAGCAATGGAATAGCAATAATGATGTTTTTTATTTTGTTGAGACATAAATGGGTTGTTGCCCAATTTTCCATGGAGTGCAACCATCAATGCAATTTGTTGAGCGGTGTTTTGTTGTTGGACGCGTTATGAACGGTTGTCGATTGCCAATGGCGATACGTCATCATCATCATCCAGCCAAAAGGCGCATATGCAAAATGCAAATATGAAAAGAAAGGCGAAAAGATTGCAAAATATGAGTAAATTGTTGTGAAAATAACGGTTGTACAATTTTGTGGTCCTATTTGCTCTTTTTACTAACTATTCGCAACTGCGCTTGTCATCAGCTTCTCAGAGAAGTTGTAATTTACCAGCACTTGAGTGACATGAGTGATTGGCATGCTGACAGACAGCTCGCCGACGTTGAGCCACCGAAAAAGATTTGAATGATATAACTGATTTGAATAGACAAACACATGCACACTTATAATAGTATGTGTACTTAGTTACCTTCGAATTTGGGATTGAGTGATCTGCAGTGCCGCATGGCGCATTGATGGATTGATTGGCTAGCGCTTGAAAGCGCTTTAGAATTGAAAGGTGAAGCAATCCATTGGTTTAAAAATATTACAAGGGGAATAGTAGTTCACAAGAAAAACAAGAATAATCCATCCCCTAAAAGTACTCAGATAAAGTCATGAATGTTCCATAAATATTAGGGTGCTTTACTCATCAAATAAAAAGAAGCGCTACAGTTTTCCAATCGGAACTTAAAGACTTATTATTTTGTAATGATCACCGCGAAAATATTTCGGAAACTTATTTTGATTTACATTAGCTGGACCAATTTAAAAGCAACTGTAAAAATAGAGTTTCTTTAAATAAAATTGGTTACTAAATTTTTTTTACAAAAAATCACCTCAGATGATAACCGAACCTAAAATTTAGAGGACGACGTAAAAATCTTTAAAAATTAGGTAAATGGAATCAAAATAATATTTGCGAAACAAAATTTAGAAATGAATGGGAATGGGAAATATAAATAAATGCAAAGGGTGAGCAAATATCTTTTCAATGATATCTTAAAAATCTAAATCTGTTAAGGTCTGATCGAGTTACTCAAGATTCCCTTAAACCTTTAATCGAGAAAATGTCGAAAAAGGCATCAAAAACTGTATTATTTTGGCTAAAATATTTTGACATTTTTGTGCATAACTTTTGAACATCAGTTCTGATATTATATTAGGTTACTTTTTAGAAAAAAATTATTTTAAAAACTTGTATTTATAAAAAACTCGCTTTCTATAATTACTTTCAAATCGGTCCAGCTCTCGGAAATCTTGATATTTTCCCGAAACATTTTGTCCGGACTCTTAAAATGTAATAAGTTTTATAATTCTAGTGGAAAATACCCAATTTTTTTTTATGCGGCACCTTAGCGACAAATAATTCTGAGGAGATTCCGACGTAATCATAAAATTCTTTCGCAATTTCGAGATTCCTGTCGAAATCGGTGTTACTGATTTTCAGTTTTTCAGGCTGAAGGCATAAATAAATGTTGGTTTGGGGAAAAAGTAATGTCGTATTTTGTCAATTGAGCGCGACATTTAAACATATCTTGCGTTGTACTAATTGCATCGGGTTACACTGAACGGCGATTTGAAGACAACAATCTGTACTACAAGTGTCTCTTTGACAGTGTTGTGATCGTACGTTTCAGTCTTAAGTTATAGCGCATCAAAGATGGAGTCCACCAAGCAAGAAATTCGTCATATTTTACGTTTTTACTACCTTGGAGGTAAAAATGCAACGAAGGCGGCGGCAAAAATTTGTGAAATTTATGGGCCTGATACTGTAACGATTCGCATAGCTCAGCGTTGGTACGATCGATTTTGTTCTGGTGTAGTAGATGTCGAAAATGCAGCCCGTACTGGTAGGCCAATCGTCGTAGAGACTGATAAAATCGTTGAAATTATCCAAAGAGACCGGCATGTGAGCATTCGCTCGATTAGTCAGGAACTACTTAGGTGTAGACAACAAACCCGTTTGGATCGTGGTCGAGAAGCGTACGTTAAATAAAGCGTCAAATTTCGAACACGCATACGACATTTCTTTTTCACCAACCCAATACAAATAATTAAAACGGGCTTTAAACTGCATGCGGAACAAACATGTTAGGAAAATGTTCTATTGATAAATGGTGCATAATTTTCAAGTTATTTTTTCAATAAGTCTCGACCGTCCGCACATCGCTGACAATACGGGAGGTCGATTAGAATACCGACGATAGGCCAGAATGAATTAAAGTGAATTCATATTATAAAAAGGAAATTCTGAGATTTATTGCCACCTCTACTAAAGATTTCAAGCACTTTTAATGAAATGTAAAAAAATGTCAATTCGATATTGGTAGTTTTTATAACCTTGCCTTTAGTCGTCAAAATTAAAGGGATTACAAAATTCCCTCAACATTTTGTCTACCTTCCCTCTTCTACCAATAAAACAGCTACAGCAATGAAATCTACTTGTATTGCTAGTTGTATTTTAATTTTAAATTTCGTTGTTTCCCGTAATTATCTTTTTAAAACAACTCTTTCTGTGTCAATAAATATCAACGGTCCATCTAAATTTTTACATAATAAGTCGGTAGGACCAATTCGAACGTAAGGCAAGTGGTTGGCAACACTTAATATTCTATGTATAAAAAAGTTGGAATTTTCTAATAAGCATTTTTCCCGAATTCATGAAAGGATTTTCGCTGACGATGGGAGTTCGTTTTAATACATAATATGTGCTTTCTCGATGGCAACTATACCACGTTTAGGGTCCATCGCAGAGAACTCGTTGAGAACTCTTCTACTTTTGAATGATACCTAAAATTGGCTGAAACAGACTGAAACATGCTGCAGTGACTAATTAGGCGAAGGCTACAATTTTGTACGAAATAATTCTTTCCGAGCAAGCGCGGTTTTCAAAGCCAACCTGAATATCAGCCTAAATCGTCACTGCTTGCCCAATAGAAGAATTTTTCGTTTATTTATAAAGAATGGTTTCACTAGATAGTTCATATTACTAACATAAGCTCAGCCTAAAAAACATTGCCGAGGCCATGGAACTTAAAACTAAGATTGAGAAGGATCCCTTGCGAGTGTCTGCCACTTCTTACTTTATCGGCAGTAACTATGCTGTTGCCAGCTTCTATGGGGTTACTGTTTATCAGCGCAGACCATCGACTTCACACATTCCCATGTTTTCATAACCTTGGTGGTCTTGCTTTTAATACATGCTTGTGTAGAGCGCCCTATGTCAGGTAGCATAATTTTTTGTTTTCAAAATAAAATTGAAATTATTTTGTTGGTATGCTGAATATAGAATTATCAAAATAATTTTCAATAAAAGTGTGTCTAAAAAATTAAACTCCTAAGAAATAACCGTCGTAGGCCTGTATAAGTATACTTAAATGTAAATTGAAGAAGGAGTTGAAGAAAACAGCAACCAATTTAATGTTGTCGATTCAGTGCGATTGTTACACATTTTTAAATTGAATATTGTATTGAGAAAGTCAATTAAAGGAACCGCTGTGTCCAATGCAAAATTTACGTTAAAATCGCCACTTAAAATCATTGGAACTTTATCGTAATCCTTTCTAAGTATCCGCGATACTTCTGGTGTATACTTTAAAAAATTTTCGTGAATGAATTCCGTGATGCTATTTATTGATTGATTCGGTGAAATATAAATTGCCACAATTAAAACTGTTTTTCCATTGCTCAATCTGGTTTTTAGTTTTATTTTCTTTTTGTTTTTTTTTTCCGTCGATATTCACGACACTTTTCTGCATTATTTTTCGGCATAATTGCGGTAAATATTTAAAAATCAAAATATTTAAGAATATAAAAATACGGACGCGGTTGCTATTATGAGCGTCGTAACGCGTATATTACGGAGGATGGTTCCATGTGTAGAAGTCCACGCAAGTGGGGAAAGTTACTGATCGCCATTCACTTGGGAATGGCCAGGACGATTCTTCTGCATATGGTTCAAGCAGCTCACAACGGCCGGGATTAGCCCACGTATCCTCTGGGTAGCTTCCGAACATCCGTTCGGGAGTGAGCTAACGTGAGAAGGCGAAACATTCCAGGATAGCTGGTTGTGCGTTGGGTTTGGGACCCGCCACTTAAAAATCGCCCCCAATGAAAAGTTTTAAAAAGCCTCGGATGAGACCTCCCTATACTGATGACGACCCCTGCAAACGAACTAAGGATTATGATTTGAGGGCATGCACCTGGAATGTCCGGTCCCTTAATGGGGAAGGTGCCTCTGCCCGGCTGGTTGATGTCCTCGTGAGAGTAAAGGCTGACATCACTGCCATCCAAGAGATACGATGGACGGGGCAAGGAAAGAAAACCATGGGACCTTGCGACGTCTACTACAGCTGCCATGTAAAGGAGCGCAAATTCGGTGTCGGATTTGTTGTGGGAGAGAGACTTCGTCGCCAAGTACTGTCGTTCACTCCGGTGGACGAGCGTCTCGCAACAATCCGCATCAAAGCCCGTTTCTTCAACATATCGCTAATTTGCGCCCACGCCCCGACGGAAGAGAAGGACGATGCGACCAAAGATTCCTTCTATGAGCGCCTGGAACGTTCCTATGAGCGCTGCCCCCGCCACGACATAAAAATCGTGCTTGGCGACTTCAACGCCAGGGTGGGCAAGGAGGGAATTTTTGGTCCCACAGTCGGAAAATTCAGCCTGCACAACGAAACATCCGGTAACGGACAGAGGCTGATCGACTTCGCCGGGGCCCGAAACATGGTAGTCTGCAGCACCAGATTCCAGCATAAGAAGATTCACCAAGCTACCTGGCTGTCTCCTGATCGAAAAACGCGAAACCAGATTGATCATGTTGTGATAGATGGAAGACACGCTTCTAGTGTATTAGATGTACGTACGATCCGAGGACCCAACATCGACTCGGATCATTACCTTATTGCAGCCAAACTGCGCACCCGCCTCTGTGCAGCAAAAAACGTACATCTACCTACGCAAAGAATGTTCGACATCGAAAAGCTGCAATCACAACAGACAGCCAGAAGATTCGCCACTCGACTCTCACTCCTGCTCTCGGAGAGCACTGCCCAACAACCCGGCATGCGCGAGCAATGGAGCAACATTTCTCGTTCCCTACGTACCGCCGCCGAAGAAGAAATCGGATTCCGGCGAGCCCGAAAAAACAATTGGTACGACGAGGAATGTCATGCTGCCGCAGAAAGAAAGGATGCCGCCTATAGAGCCACGCTGCGATCGGGCGCAACGCGAGCCATGTGGGATCGCTACAGAGAGCTGAAAAAGGAAGAGAGACGTATTATCCGAAAGAAGAAACGAGAGGCCGAAATACGTGAGTGCGAAGAGCTTGAGATGCTGGCCAACAGGAACAACGCCCGAAAATTCTACCAGAAAGTTCGGCGGCTTACAGAAGGTTTCAAGACCGGGGCGTTTTCCTGTAAGAACAAAGACGGCGAACTGGTGACTGACGTACAGAGCAATCTTAGATTATGGAGGGAACACTTCTCGAACCTATTAAACAGTGACAGCTGCGCATGTCACCGAGAAAGTGAAGATCCCGATACCCCAATCGTTGACGACGGAATTGTCGTTCCGCTACCCGATCATGACGAGGTGAGAATAGCGATAACGCGGCTAAAGAACAACAAAGCCGCGGGCGCCGACGGACTGCCGGCTGAGCTATTCAAACATGGCGGCGAGGAGCTGGTAAGGTGCATGCATCAGCTCCTATGCTAAATATGGTCGGATGAAAGCATGCCTGCCGATTGGAATTTAAGTGTGCTCTGCCCAATCCATAAGAAGGGCGATCCTGCAATTTGTGCCAATTACCGCGGGATTAGTCTTCTAAATATCGCCTATAAGGTTCTAGCGAGCGTATTGTGTGAAAGGCTGAAGCCCACCGTCAACCAACTGATTGGACCTTATCAGTGTGGCTTCAGACCTGGAAAGTCTACCATCGACCAACTATTCACAATACGCCAAATCTTGGAAAAGACCCATGAAAGAAGAATCGACACGCACCATCTTTTCGTCGACTTCAAAGCTGGATTCGACAGTACGGAAAGGAGTTACCTGTATGCCGCGATGTCTGAATTTGGTATCCCCGCAAAACTAATACGGCTATGTAGGATGACGTTGCTCAACACCAGCAGCGCCGTCAGAATTGGGAAGGACCTCTCCGAGCCGTTTGATACCAAACGAGGTTTCAGACAGGGTGACTCGCTGTCGTGTGACTTCTTTAACCTGATGTTGGAGAGCATCGTACGAGCCGCAGAACTTAATCGCTCAGGCACAATTTTTTATAAGAGCGTACAATTGCTGGCGTATGCCGATGATATTGACATCATCGGCCTTAACAACCGCGCTGTTAGTTCTGCCTTCTCCAAACTGGATAAAGAGGCAAAGCGAATGGGTTTGGTGGTGAACGAGGACAAAACGAAGTACCTCCTGTCTTCAAACAAACAGTCGGCGCACTCGCGTATCGGCACCCACGTCACTGTAGACAGTTATAATTTCGAGGTTGTAAAAGACTTCGTCTATTTAGGAACCAGCATTAACACCGATAACAATGTCAGCCTTGAAATCCAACGTAGAATCTCTCTTGCCAACAAGTGCTACTTTGGACTAAGTAGGCAACTGAGCAGTAAAGTCCTCTCTCGTCGAACAAAACTAACACTCTACAAGACTCTCATCATGCCCGTCCTTACGTATGGCGCAGAAGCTTGGACGATGACAACATCCGATGAAGCGACGCTTGGAGTGTTTGAGAGAAAGATTCTGCGCAAGATTTTTGGACCTTTGCACGTTGGCAACGGCGAATATCGCAGACGATGGAACGATGAGCTGTATGAGCTTTACGACGACATAGACATAGCACAGCGAATAAAGATCCAGCGGCTACGTTGGCTGGGTCATGTCGTCCGAATGGATACAAACGCTCCGGCACTGAAAGTATTCGATGCGGTACCAGCTGGTGGTAGTAGAGGAAGAGGAAGGCCTCCTCTGCGTTGGAAAGATCAGGTGGAGAAGGACTTGGCTTCACTTGGTGTGTCCAATTGGCGCCGGTTAGCACGAGAAAGAAACGACTGGCGCGCTTTGTTAAACTCGGCCAAAATCGCGTAAGCGGTTATAGCGCCAATTAAGAAGAAGAAGAACGCGTATATTACACAGACGTACTAACATACACACAAACATTCGTAGGACGCTTGGTCTAAGCAAGTATTAGGTAGTGTAGTATAGGTATACATAATGCCTTCTCGCTCACCGTGGCTCCGTAATACGCAGGCACGCACATATACGTACTAGCATACATACAAACATACATACGTATGACGCTTGAACTAAACACCAAAGCAAGTAATAGGCAGTGTAGTATATATACTACAATACTCACTATACTAGCGTGTCTCAGTGGCTTCGTAGTGTCGCTTTTTCGTTTCATCGAGTCTCAAATCACTCCCAACGATTCTAAAGAAGTTTTCACTTCAAAAAAAGTTTGTAAGTTTGTAAAACCAACATTTTGTTTAAACAACAGTTAAAATCTCCGAAAGGATTTTTTCATTATAACTTCGGCATTGAATGCCCTTTTTTTTAAAGCGATATATTGTTGTAAAACCAATTGATACATTTTAGTCACATTGCAGTACACAACAATATATCAGTTACAAAAAGTGGGCATCAAAAAATTCATTTTCGCTGCTTTAAGGTTGGTCCAAAATGTTTCTTATATTTTTTCTTTAACTTTTTGTTTGTATGTCGAGGTTATGAATAAATATTCATTTTTGCGGTTCTTCTTTCCAAAAAAAAAAAATTTGTTTTTCATTATTCGTTTTTGCATGAGACAGTGCCCGCCGTAATCCAAGTTTTTTTTTTTAAGTTTATATTTTAAGCTATTTTGTAATTGAAAGCTCCAAGTCGAACCGCATTAATTTGAGTGCAAAATTATGCCTCCCAAAAGGCTTCATGTACTTAATTTTATTTCAGACACAGAGCTTATATTTCTAATATACTACCGAAACAAGTTTAGGAAAAACAATTTTCATTCATTAGTATTTAACATCAGAATGAGTAAAAAATTTGGCAATGAAATATGTCAGCGCTGCAAGCAAAAATTTCGTTAAAATTTCTCAAGTACGCAGATGCATTTATAAATCAATTCGTAAACATTTGCATACATACACACACACACACACACGAATGCTGGTATTTTACAAAAACAACGTAGCACAACAAAATGATAACCAATTTAATGATCGCCGCCAATTTAATCGAAATTTGTTTACATACGAGCCGCCGTGTGTATAAGTGCTTGCAACAATTTGCGTGGCAACGCATGTGGCAGCATACAAATATTGTTAAATAGCAACGTCCAATGAATGGAGCGTAATTTTTCAAGCAATTTCGTTGGCCAGCTGAGATGTGCGATGAAGTAAACAATTATTTTTTTGTGTTGTTGTTTTTTTGCTTTCATTTTTAATTTCTGACCGAAGGGCAATCAATTAATTTCAATTTTTTGATGTATTACAAATGTAAAAAACTGGCCTGTAAATGATTGATGTGTTGCATAAAACATAGCGAAAAAAGTATGCGGCGGATAGAAGAAAAAGCTTGTGATGCAAGAGCAAATGCAGTTGGATATTAAAATCAGAAGGGCACAAAGTTGTGTGATGCAGTTTCTGTCGCAGGGATAGGTAGGAAGGGAGAGGAAAAGAGAGGTAGACAGGATGTTGTGGCAAGCAGCAATAACGGGCTGATAGAAAGCAGGTGCGGTGGTGTAGTCTACGTTGATGCGCGAGTGGAGGCAGGCAAAAATGTATGGAGAATTTTTTCACATTGATTTGACATTTTTTTTAGATTTTTATTGTTAACATTTATATATTTTTTTTTCATTTGCAATTTTCGCCTACTGCATAAATTACATACAACTACAATAAAGTGTGCTGCAAAAATTAAACCACAAACCAAATATCGTGACAGTGTGGAGGCCAAGTGTTAGTAATGGCGCTGGAAACGGGTGGCTGGGCTGCTGGCGGCCTGGTCATCACACTTACAATACGACAGCCACAGCCAAGCAGGCGTCTGTGTGCATAAAAAAGTTCACATAGCAGAACAAACAAACAAACATATCCACACACACGTACATATTTGTGGGCCGCGAATATGTAAGTGCCCGCTCGTCAGGCTATATGCAGTTTGTGCCTGAGAGGATTCACGACAAGGGCACTAAATTGTTTTATGCAAATTGAGTTGAAAATTGTGCTGCAACACAATACGCCAGCCAGTCAACCAGTCAGCTAGCCAGTTAGTCCGCCGGCCACTTATGCAGCCGTAGTGCGAGCAGTAAAGCTTTAGGAGAATTCTAAAAATCAGTAAAAAAAAAGATGTTTATGCTCAATTACGCACCATTTAAAGCGACAAACCACTGCACAGTGGGTAGAAGTGCACAAAGGCGTAGAACTTTTTTTTGCTCAATTTCAATTTTTTTCTTTCTTTTTACGCGTATGTTTTTGCTGCCGCTGGAATGTTAATAAAAATGCAAATTTTATTAGTAAATTATGAAGGCTCAACGATAAGTGCAATCGGTTGTGAGAAGCGCCAAACTTCGGCCGCATACGCACCACCCATAATTACTGTAATTTTTTGTGTTTATTTTTTTTTTTTTTTTTCGCTAATCTCTTCTAAATTGTTGATGACTTTCGAGAAATACTCTTGGCGCACAAGCACATGCACAAAGTTGTGCGAAATCACGCACAAAAACATTTTTCATAAACATTTCCTGCCGCCGGTGTAGAGCGGCATGCCAGTGTGTGTAGGTCAGCCAATTGTGTGCCACACTAAGGCTGGAAGGGGCATCTGTTAGTGTGGCAAATAAAATGCGCAATTTATGTGACAGTTGCTGAAGCGCAGCGAAAATGTCACGTAAATGTGGCATAAAGGCTTGTAAATGTTGGCTGAGTGCCTTAGAGCAGCACTTTTGAAAGAAAAGCATACGTTTTTTTTTTGAAAAAATTTTAATTTTTTTTGCATTTTTCACATCTTGCCAAAATGTATGGCGTGCGAAAATGCTGACATTTGTCCAGATAAAAGAAATTGGTGTGGCATAAAACATGCAGATTATGTTGTGCATCAGGCGCGTCATGACAGTTATACCGGCGGCGACACTTTAAAATGATGTTTTCTTGCAAAATTTAGTGATGCACTGCTTCTACTTAGGTAACTAATGGGAGTATGCAAATGTGCGCTCATAGTTAGTTGGTTACCTTTTCTTGCCGCATTTGAAAAGGTTTTTAGGTGTATGCAAATTATCGCACAAAATTATCTCTTACTGATTTGTTTATTGCATTGCGTTATTTGTTTTTTATTGGGCTTGCGTGGCATGTCCATAGAGGTGTTTAAGATTTGAAAAGACAGAAAATAAGCTATAGCACTTGATGGGCTTTCGCCTCTTCATTCGTCACTCAATTGGTTTCACCAAGAAAATGAATGTAATTATACTGTGCAACACAGTTTTCAGGCAAACAACGCTCATAACTTTTGTGACTAGGTCACTGCATGAATTAAAGAAAAATATATGTGTATATTTTTATTTATATACCCCCTTTTCTTAATTTTTTGTTTTGAAACTTTTTTTAATTTTTTGTTTATTGAAAAACTTTCTCCGCTGGTTCTTTGGTTATTTCAGCATTTTAAGCTTCCGACGATTTTTTCCTCTTTGTGCAAAATTTTGAACTTATTTTTAAACACAGGAGGGTTTTGAAAGTTTCAGTATATTAAAATGATATGCCATTATTTAGAAACATTTTTGGGAGAATATTTTGGAAAATTTTTAAAATTTTTGTGCGGTATTTACTCGAACATATGTGGAGCGATTCACTAGAAACTTTAACTGCATAATAGCAACTATCTAAAGAAGAAGTATCAATCACTCGCAATGAAAATGCTGGCTGGCTTTTTACACGAAAAACAAAAATACTGGTTCGTATTTAATGAACAATTTTCATTTTTATTTAAATTTTTTAAAAGTTGTTTGAAAAAAAAATCAAAATTTCAAAAACAAAAAAAATATTGTACTTCTAAAGCTTTGCAGAATTTTTTTTAAATATAATATTTCATAAGCAGATGAATGGGAAATTTTGTACAACCTCAAAAAATAAATGTTTTTTATACCATCTAAAATTAAGAGTCGGTCTGAATATTATTAGAAATAAGACCAGCGGTTATCAAGTTATTTCAAATTGAACTAAAAGGTAAGCAAAACTTTAGTTTTTTTAATTGATTTCGTGTTTTTTTGTTTATATTGTTTTTGTTTTGCTGAGTATATGTGTGTACATTTTTAAGTCTATAGGTCACAAAAAAGCTCCTCGTAAAAAGCTATCTGCCGCGCAGAGGCGACATGAAACAAGAAAAAGCAACACGACAAACTGAAGGAGGCGCTCTGCCAAACATCCAACAGAGAAGTACAAGTGGCTTTCTTGTATATAAGATGTGCCGTAATCACTATTTGTATCCATAAAATCCTATTCTTCCCATAATCGCTATTAGTATTTAGTCCCTTTGCCTCTAACATCATGTAGTGTGATGATTCGATATGGAAAGCTGTGAAAGGATGATTTGAGTTTGAATGATTTTGCTGTTTTTCCATGACGCCGCAATGACCTCCTTCAATCTGTATTTGTTGCTAAGATTTTGACTTCTCAAACTGAAATCAACCAGACCTTCTGGATGATGTTAATAACAGGTGACTTGAATAGCCAGTTAGCAAAAAGATTGATGCTAACGTATACCTGGCCACATAGATAGGAACGTTGTCTTGTTGCAGTTGCCAGCTTAAAGCAGCATTTTCGTAATCATAAGCGGAAACTTTGTGGCTGTCGTTCCTTGATTTTCTTTTGCGCTTATAAACGACAACTTTCTTAAATTACCCAATGACACCGCACAACATCACAGACCCATCACTAGATTGACGATTATTGAAGATGTTTTTTAGTACATAAATCGTGTCTATAGTAAGCCCATCAATCTAGATTCTTTTCGTCAGAAAATATAATTTTCCGTCCAGTATATATAATCGAAAGCGAACTTCTACTTTTACATTGGCCTGCGCTTAATATTTTTGTATTTATTCCACGGACTGAGAACGGCTCTAAATTTTCTGAACTCACCGGATTCTCATGCTTCAATAATTTTCAGACTTTAATTGTCGGGCAGACGGTGTTTATATAATATAAATAATATATTTTGTGAAGTATTTGTTTTGAAAAAGTTGTGAACAATTGATTATGAAATAGACTAACAAGCAGGCCGATAATTGTATTTTACTAAGCCATATATAGGACAATATGATGTCTCAAACCTTGCAATTTTGCAAGGCTGGCTATCAAGTATGCTAGATGCCATTCGAAGGCTTTTGACAAAGACTCTCATAAAATTTTTCGAAGTAAATTAGCGTACTTCGTATTCCATTCCAGGGATAGCATCATATTTATGTATAATATATGGTAGGCGCTGCTCAGTTGTACTCGAAAAAAACAGCTTCCCGTTCTTTCCAAGTATCGCCTGGTATTCCTCAAGGTAGTATTCTCAGCCCACTTCTCTTTGTAGTTTCTATTAATGTTAAAAATTCATTTATTCAAGTTTCGAAATTTCTCCTTTATGCTGATGATTTTAAAGCTTACTCCGCTATATCGAATTCAAGATTCAGTTTTATTACAATCCGATCTAGACAAAGTTTATTTTTGTTGCGAGGAAATTCGTTTATATTTGAATACTGACAAATGCTTTTAAGTAGTTTTTTCAAGAAAATCTAAAGCCATAATATATTTAATAGTTCGGGGTTTAAACTGAAAATTGTATACCAAATTGAAGAATAAGGGGTCTTTTTCGACTTTAAATGAATTGAATGAATGAAAGTTATATATAACATTTGAATATGCCCGTTTAAAATATGGCACTTTTATCTGGCGGCCCTTCCACGCCACTTACATAAAAAGAATTGAGCGTATACAAGAAGTTTCTTATAAAATTCGCGTTGCCGCCACTGAACTTTCCATTGCCCCCATACGTTTCCCAAGGTCAGCTGCTGAATTTAACATCACTACACAGTAGAAGCACACTTTGCGCTGTTCTTTGTAATTGAATTTGATTGCGCTGAGATCTTAAAAAGATTTCTCTTGGTATATCTTTCAGGAACTTGACATGTTCCATATGCAACTGAACAAATTCAATGATACTATGAATGCATCTTTTGCGCGAACCTTACGTGAACTGAATAAAATCAAAGATATCGACTGGTCCTTTACTATAGCAGCATTGAAAGAATCTGTTTATAAGTAAGCTGGTAAGAATATAATTGTATGGCTTTGTTAAATAAATAAATAAATATATAAATAAATAAATTGCAGACTACATATGGATATCGCTTCATAATGGACTTATTTAAAAACACAACCTACAGTTTTTTTCGTACGATTCCTCAAAGTCTCAACCAAGCGAAAAGCGCGCAAACTGACTTTTTCTTTAAGTTCTAATAATAACTTAAAAACAATTATAATTTCACTTCATTAGTTATTAGCTATGTAATATTTCCGAGAACCAAAAAAGTTGTAAATTTACATCTTAAATGAAAACTTTACGCTCCAAAAGTGACTTTTATTATTTTGCTAAAAATAATAAAATAAAAGAAAGAAATAAAACATTCTAAATCTGCGCGCATCAACGAGTTTCGCCAAAAATTATTGGTTTGCTTTGCTACCATGCAGCGCCAAATATTTAATTGTGCATAACAACAACAACAAAAAATTAAATTAAAATAAAAAAACTGCATCTAACGAAGTATGAGCAGCAATGAAAATATTTTAATTTGCATTTTCTTGATGTGAAATTTGCAAAATTTGTTGGCGCACAAATAAATTCAGCGGAAAATTGCGAAGCCGAAAGCGATAAAGTTATACTAAAACGCTACACAAATGTGAAAATATTTGGCAGTGAGTTGATAGAAGGGAGCCATTGAGGCAAACTAATGCCTGTGTTGCAAGTGCTAAGTGGCAAGTGTTTGTATGTATGTGCTAAGCATCTAGTAAGTGGCACGGTAGATTAGTGCAAATGCTCGTGCGTGGCATCGCATACTCGGATGGCAAGTGGCATGTGGTGGGTTGCGCAAATATTGCGCGCTAAGTTTGCCAAATCAAATTTTTATGATGCATACCGCAAAATTTCTAAAGCAGATGCAAATATGCGAATATGAATCTACATACATGCATACATAAAATATGTGTAGGCATCAGTGAGTACCCTGCAAAACATTAGGCCACTAATCCCTAAAAAGCGTATTTCGACATTAGTCTCCATGGGCTACAAAGCTGAGAAGAAAATGGAAATAACCGCTACAATGGCATAATATGAACACTGCATCAAAGCTCTGGTCCTAGTCCGCACTCGGTCGGGTGGATTTTTCAAATTAAATAAATATGAAGTAACTTTGTAATATTTTGATTCAAAAAATTATGTAGGTTTAGAAAGCATTTAGAATGTGAAAAGTAAATAAACTTAATGCAATTGACTGGGCCAAGATTAGAGCTCCAGACTTTATGTGTGGTATGCCAATTCTCTTCTCTATCAGCAGTAAAACTCAATTTAGTTTCGCATAGTTATGCTTTCCGAATTTCGAATTTGGAAAACGACTAGTCTCATCTCATATCTGTTCGGATATAAAAATGATACAATTAGTATTTTCTTAGGACCGGCTACAACAAAAGTGAGCAGTTCATTCCACATAAAGGGATCCAAAGTGTCAATAGACGTACGCTCCTTTGTGATTAATCCCGCACAAGTCCCGGAGTAATCGCGTTTTTGAAGGTAGCGCGCGCGCACACAAAACTTTGGATGTACATATAGGTATAATCGATATATGAATCGCATGTGGCAGATGTGCGTGAGTGGTTGAGTGGTGCAGGAATAGAGGCAGCCAAGCCGCGTAAAACATGTGTACGATGCGCTGCAAAACAAATGATGCTAAGTTCTGGTGAAACAACAAAAGCTGGGCACTTTTTTTCTAATGCCAGCAATAATAATATTGTTGTTTGGCAGCGGCAGCTCCGCTAGAGTTTCCATGAATTTGCACGAACTTTTGCTAAGAGCGAACATCAAAGTGCAAGCAATAAAATTTTTAAAGAAGCCATAACTTGCTTGGATAAATTTGTAATTGTTTTTATGATGCATTGCATTTGAGTAGTTTGTGGCTGCTGCGCTGGATACAAGGGTTGAGGAGAGGCGGAGAGCGTTTCACACAGTTTACGGTAGGTGTGTATGTACTATATATTCACTTCTGATTCATAGGCTTTGTCATTAAACAAAAATGTGGCATTTGCAGCAACAATAATTCACAACGCAAAAAATTCGCTCTTTGGTGTGGTTTACTTGCCAGAATCATTTTCTACGTTGCGGGGCACGTACTGCTGAACCTAAAAACCTATTGATTTTCGATACAGCAGATGATTTTATGTAGTTGTACTGATTTCGTGCCGATATTTGCTTCTTTTTAATTATATTTTTTATTAGTAAATATTTCTTTGTGTACCTATATAATCTAACGAGAATATTCATTTTTCTAACTTCTATCCTAAACTGCTACGCCCATAGCAAACATTTTCTCAACCAAACCTTTTTACTTTACGAAAAAATTTCTTTAGTTTATTAACAAATTTTCAAACTTTGAGCAAAAACATATTCGTTCAGCTAATTAAGTTCGGGTTATATTGTATAGGGGATATAGTATATAGGATAAATAATAATAATATTAATCGTACAATTCCTTTGAATGAGTCTTATACTCATTGATTGCACAAAATTAATGATTCAATTCGGTTTTTGAATAACTTTTTTATCAAATAATTTGAAAAATCCTTATTTTACTTTTAAGCGGTCTAGTGCTTGTCTGTTCGTTTATTGTAGTAGTTACTGCCTTACGACGCCATTTGCAAAAACTACAAATCTTCCGATGGGGTGAACCCCGTTAGAACCCGTTAAATTTAGCTATTGACATTTTTTTTATTTTTATTATTTCATTTATTTATTGCAATCTGTGTTTTAACAGTCAGCAATACTTTTCAGAAAAACTAAGACTACTAGACATGCACACACAAACAGTGGTGCAACCATTTCTAGATTTTTGCTTATTAGCATAATATATTCCCTGTTCACTTCCTCTTCAGTCTGTTAAAAGAGATGGGATTCAGAATTATTTCTACAATTAAAGGGTTTGGTTGCAATTGGAGTCTTATATTGTGTGATGTGGCAAGCTCTTTTATTTCTTCAGCTATTGTCATGAAGTATTTGGGCACCATGTAATATGGTGCGTTTGTAATCATTCTTAGAGCTGTTGACGGGAATCTTTGGAGTATTTTGATATTAGAGTTAGCTGCAGTGCCCCAGAGTTATACGCCATAGGTCCATATTGGTTTTAAGTCGGCTTAGTACAGTAAAACCTTGTTTTTGAGAGAAACATGAGAATTACCATTAATTAACCAGAATAGATTTCGGAGTTTGCGTTTCTGAGAGTTTTTCACGTTTAGTGAAAATATGTTTTTTCCATGTAAGCTTGCTGTCGAGGTGCATGCAAAGATATTTGGTAACATTATTTTGGGGTATGATTACATTATTAAGTTTCACGGGACGGCAAATACTTCCATTAAGTGTAAAAGTTACTTGATCTAAACTGGATAAAGAGGCAAAGCGAATGGGTTTGGTGGTGAACGAGGACAAAACGAAGTACCTCCTGTCTTCAAACAAACAGTCGGCGCACTCGCGTATCGGCACCCACGTCACTGTTGACAGTTATAATTTTGAGGTTGTAAAAGACTTCGTGTATTTAGGAACCAGCATTAACACCGATAACAATGTCAGCCTTGAAATCCAACAGAAGCTTGGACGATGACAACATCCGATGAAGCGACGCTTGGAGTGTTCGAGAGAAAGATTCTGCGTAAGATTTTTGGACCTTTGCACGTTGGCAACGGCGAATATCGTAGACGATGGAACGATGAGCTGTATGAGCTTTACGACGACATAGACATAGCGCAGCGAATAAAGATCCAGCGGCTTAGTTGGCTGGGTCATGTCGTCCGAATGGATACAAACGCTCCGGCTTTGAAAGTATTCGATGCCGTACCAGCTGGTGGTAGCAGAGGAAGAGGAAGGCCTCCTCTGCGTTGGAAAGATCAGGTGGAGAAGGACTTGGCTTCACTTGGTGTGTCCAATTGGCGCCGGTTAGCACGAGAAAGAAACGACTGGCGCGCTTTGTTAATCTCGGCCAAAATCGCGTAAGCGGTTATCGCGCCAATTAAGAAGAAGAAGAATTTGGTCACATTGAATTTTACTTTCCAATCTTTAAACTATTGAGTTCAAATATCAAATCCTTTTTGGATCTAAAGTGAAGTCTACCGATGGTTGGAGTCAATTGCGAGAACAGCGGTGTCGTCTGCAAAAGCTCCACAAATAGTTTCCTCAGTGGCTGGTAAATCGTGGGTGCAGAGCAAGTATAGTATTATGCCCATTATATTGCCCTGGGGTACACCAGCTAAACTTTCATAGAGTTGAGATAAAAACTGTAATAATTTATGGATAGGTAGAGTGCCTTTCATTTTACATAGCAATCCATCCAGCCAAACGCGAACGAATGCTAGAGGTATGTCGAAAAATGCGGCCGTGCAATACTTCTTCTGCTCAAAAGCTTTGTAAATACTAAAGGGTTTTCCAATAACAGGTCCTATTTTGGAATGGATTGCGCTATTGAGAGATGATTCACGATTTTTATGGCCGAAATTGAATGGTTTTGATCCGGACAACGTTTATTTTCAACAAGATGGTGCTACGTGCCACACAAGCAACGAAACCATTGATCTTTTACGGGAAAAGTTTCCGGACCGTGTTATCTGTCGAAGAGGTGATCACAATTGGCCACCGAGATCTTGTGATTTAGCACCTTGTGACTTTTTTCTTTGATGCCACGTGAAAGAGAAGGTCTACGCCAACAGCCCAAGGTCGATTCAAGACCTCACAGATGGAATTCGTGAGGCTGTCGAGGACATAGGACAGCCACTTTGCAATTCGGTTATGGAAAATTTCATGAAAATGATATTGTCCTGTAAGCGTGAAATAAACATCCGATAATTTATATTAAAGAATAGCATTTTTCTTTGAATATCAAAATAACACCTCTTATTGAAAAACCCTTTATTAACGAGTCTGTATACCTGTTCGAGGTACCGTGTGTTTCTCTGAAGCCCCGAATTGATAATTTGGGATTAATTTTCGGTCTTCAATTATTAGCATCATTCTTTAATTATGCAATTGTAATCACATTTTTGAGTTATCTTACCGAATTCTAAATAGAAACAAAAAATGAGATATGCATATGCTCAAATTTTGTTTTTTTTTAATTTTGAGAGTTTTTTCAATTTTGCTTTAGAGATTTATTTTCAAAAATTTATTCGGTTCTGTTGAGGTAACGTCTTTTTTTATTTAACATTTACACTAAAATAAATAATTTTTAAGACAATAATAATTTGAATAAAAGTGTCATATTTTCAAAACGTTTATCTTTTTTCTATATGGAACTCTTAAAAAAATTTCCGAATAATCAAACATCAAAAGGTCCTGTACATATTGGGTATAGAATTATGAATATTATATGGACATGGAAACCGCACAAAGAAAGGAATACAATTTTAAAATTTAATTTACATGTGCATACAATTAAAATCAGTTGTATATGTCTTGAATAATCAAAGGGGATCTACCGTCCGAAAAATTCGATTTTCATTAACTAGTCGAATCGCGTATGTAGATCATCTGGGTGTCGCTACTGGACTAGAAATAACTTTTTCACGTAGAATTTTTACTTGAATTTTAATCTGTCATATTTCATCATCTTCTATTCTGCTTCAGAACGATTGCTAGTCAAGTGATCCTAATATTTTAGAAACTATAGTAGACTTTTCTAGAAATTGCCTCATTTGTAGGTTTAAGTGTAATAGGAAATAAATGAACAAATTTTTACAAATTTTCGCATTTATTCAATTATGAAAATTTTGATATATAATTTTTTAAAGTGAAATATTTTCGTTTCTACTTAACAATTACATAATTTTTGGATAAAATATACTTAAAAAATTTTTTTTTTATTGTTCAAAGAGCCTGCTCCCTCCATCCCTCTTGAGATTTGTTAGTCATATACGAGTATTTTTTATAAGAAGCTCGGCTATGCTCAGTAATCCCTGCAAGTTTCATAATGCGATTCCCAGAACATTTTGAGTTATACTCAAATACGTACAGCGAACCGGTGAATCAGTGCGAAATGCTGCTTTAACTGTAAATTATGTCCATTTGCAAATCGATCGAAGTGTCGGAACTTACTTTAGTAAGCAGGTACACTTTTCACAAAAACATCCTTTTCAAAAAGTAAAAAAAAAAAAAAAACAAATATGAAACGAAGATATTTCACTTTAAACAACTACATACTAAAATTTTCAGCATTGAATAAATCTCAAATTATTAAAGTTTTTTTTCAAAAATATTTCAATTTACTTCTTATTAAAACCTTGTAGGCTTGGTACCAATAAACCAATTATTGGAAGAATTGCCGATATCTCCAACATTTCTATCACTTGGCATGGAATCACTCTTCAGACTATCTTTCCTCTACCGTTCATGATTTTAATTTTTGAATACAAAAACATAAAACATAAATAACATAATAAACATAATTAATAAAAAATACTAATTAATAAAAATAATAATTAATACAAAAAAAATTTACATGAAATATGCACCAGTTTTTCCTCACCATCCATTTAAAAATGCTCACGTAAATAAAAAAAAAAAAATTCACGTGGTTAATTGGCAATGTTTCTTCGCCACAACTAAATAATAACATCATTTTGCTAACTTCACTACGCCATTATCAATTGATTATATTTTCATAAATAATCTTCTACGCGTACATTTAAATTTATATGGGCGAACTTAATAGCCTATAAATAACAGACTGGTAATTAATGTACGAGTAGTGGTACATAATCCAGGCGCTCCAACTCACTGCGTCTCACACTCGCGCCACAATTTTTAAATTTAAGTGCGTAATTCAAAGTTTACATAAAATTTACAGCAGATTAATTTTAAACATTTATTGCTTATAACTGGCCGTCTATAGCAGTTGGTCCGTCGCAAAATAAGGCTTTAAATATTCATACGAGTGGCTGACTGCATAAAAATCTGCTCAAACCACAGACAAGGAAAGAGCACAGAGAGAGAGAAGGAGCGCGCAACCTATGAGCGGCAGATCAGCTGAAATGGACACAGCTGTGCCTTGGTGGGGTCAGTGATTGGGCACAGGACGTGCTTTGGCTGAATTTGCAACAAAGTTTCGGTCATAGGCAGAAAGGCAAACTGAAATGGACACATAAGCAGCATCGCAGGCGAGTGTGTGGCTGTGTGTGTAAGAGTTTGTATGCGTGAGCATGTGCATATTTACAGTTATTGCCATTTTGTGGTATGACGCGACAATTATGCCATAAAATAGAATTTATGAGAGACAGCAAGGCTGCTAGGCAACAACTGAACCCAATTGGGCGTAGAAATAAAGGAATGAGGCTTTAAAGTGTGGTGACATGCACGGCACATTTAAATAAATAATATTTTAAAAATTACCTTTTTGGAAAGTGTAGGAATCATTACAGGGCTTATTTTCTATGCTGATGCAAAAAACAAAATATTTGTTAAATTTTGCGTTACTTAATTAGTAAATTTTGACCATTTCGTGGTCTTGTACATATTTTTTTATTATTATTATTATTATTGGGCCTTAATACAGATGAATTTGAGTACGTCCTCAAGGGCTGCACATACGCAGAGAATATAGTCGGGACTTTCACCATTCAGTTCGCCAAAACTGCAGACGCTTTTTCCCTTAATTCTAGCTTCCTGAAATTATACCAAGAACTACAATGTTCCGTATAATATCCACTGAGATTTAATAAACCCTCTCTATACAAGTTAAGGAGCCTATTTGATGGCCTTTTGGCGCTGAACGCTTTGGTGTATTTATCTTCCCCAACGGTCCGTAATGCACTTCTGTGTAGGAGCGTCAATCTCTTCGGTGCAGCTTCATATTGAAAATATCAGACTGAGCGAGTGCCTTTCAGCCCGTAGTTGTTGCCATCTGGATGACTTGCAAATATTCCGTACGTCTGCAGATCCGAAACTAGTACGCTTTCTTATCTTTTCGCCCAGCAAGCGGCAATAGAGTCCACTGATGCTTTAATAATCACGTGCAAAGTGTCCATCACGGACTTAATATTTTATTGATATAATTGATATAGAAGTACTCTAATTTGGGAAGCGAAATAGTTAATGAGCAACTGAACACCATATATTATATTATATCTTCAAGGCAGAGGCGGCTTTGGTGAATACGAGTTTCAATAAGTGTCGTATCTGTCAACATTGGTTAAGTTCGACAAATTGCACATAAAAGAATCTACAATCCGGCAGATGCCTTCATACTCCCTTAAATGACACTCAATACCACAATACGATTGGCAGCGATAATATACCTCAGCTTAATGCGATTTTCATAGAGTGCTGAGCACACGGTATTTTCACAGCTAATCGGCGCTGGAGCATATTAGCCGCGATCAACTCTTACAAGATTTAATCTACGATTAATATTTAATTGCGGTTGTTACTCTTCTCTTCTAGCTATTTATTAATAATCTACCTCCACGTTTCATTTGATCAAAGTGCCTAGTCTTCGCTGATCACGTTAAACTATTTTGTCCATGATCAAACAAAATCTATCTACAAAGTGATCTGGGTGCATTAAAAAGTTGTGTGACACAAATTCTCTGACTTTTAGGGCAGAAACAGCTGATAATTCTGAAACTTTACACGGTCTTAACTGTAGTTACATAAATTCTTGGTTGAAATAAGATATTATTTATATAATTTAACCGAACTGAGCAAGGTAAATGCACTTTGCAGAGGTGAATTCAGTTATTAGTGAAAATTTGGTATTACGGCGGCCACCGTAGCCGAATGTGTTGGTGAGTGATTACCATTCGGAATTCGCAGAGAGAACGTGGGTTCGAATCTCGGTGAAACACCAAAATTAAGAAAAACATTTTTCTAATAGCGGTCGCCCCTCAGCAGGCAATGGAAAACCTCCGTTTAGAGTGCTCCAATCGAGTCCAAATGTATGACCGACCTCCACTAACTTTGGACGGCTGATCCACCCATACCAGTGGCACACTCCCTGGAACTCCCCTGGGGGGTTCCCCATACAATCATTTCAAAATATCACCATTTTTGGCCTTTATATGAGAAAAGAAACTAAAAAGTTCTACCCAAATTGGGGGACATCAGAATTCGTTTTAGAGGTATGGTTCCTTAGGCAAAGTTTCTTATTTTGATCCCTAAAATATGATTTTCACAGAGCAATGGGCGATTTTTTTGCCTCCCCACAAATCGATCCGGCCTAATATATATATTATATATATAAAATTTGGCATTATTTTTCTAGGTTAGCAAAGGTTTTAACTCCAGTTAAATTCTTGATAGCAATTTGTTACTATTTTTCCAATTTAACAGAATCGAGTAAGGTTAGTGCACTTAACGGAGGTCATACCTGTAATTATTAATTTCAGTAGAACTGGGAGCGCTTAATATGTTTCTGAGGCCCTAACTCGAAAGAGTAAAGCCGACAACTGAAGCGAAAGCTGCAGAACGTCTGCGTTCGTTAGAAAAATGGCAAAGCAGATGGGGCTCGTCTATTAACGGACGTTGGACCGATAGACTTATCCCCAAAATTAGCCAATGGGTGATCAGAAGGCACGGTGACGTACACCACTATTTACACCAAATATTGAGCGGTCACGGATGTTTCTTGGAGTACCTCCATCGTTTTCACATGGAGGACAATTCGTTCTGTCCAAGCTGCAACATTGCAATACAAAGCGCGGAGCACGTGTTCTTCTACTGTGATCGTTTCAACGAATAACGCCGAACGCTTGAGTTAGTCTTGGGTGAACATCTGAGCCCAGACAGGTTAATCAATAACATGTGTGCATCACATGACTGTTGGAACTCAGTTAAAAGTTTTACAAAGAGGATAATGCTGCACCTGCAACGCGCGGAGTGTCAGCGCAAAACGCAGCGTATAACATCCATACGCCCATGTGAGAGGAACCTGAGAGCATGCCATACATTCCACTGGTATGACGGTACTAAGACATTAGAAGACGAGCCTTTAGCATGAAGCTGACTACAAATGTTGTGGACCCAGACGTAGGGTGAATAGTATTTGTCCATTTGATGGACACCGTTCTGGGCCTTCCCGAAGTAATGCAAGGTAGTTCAGGGAAGGGAGTCTCCCCAGAAGAGGAGGAGGGATTGTTTTAGTGGCTACACCATTCGACGCAGTTGACGACGGTCGCTGTAAGTACGAAGTTGTGTTATCTAATGTCTAATCATATCAAAAAAGGAATCAGTATGGTTAAATACATTCGTCGTTTCTCTCGAAAGTTGTTAAATAAATAAAGACAATTCATGCTTACCATCAATGTAGCTGACCAAGATGTTTCCCCGCTCTCAGATGACGCTGTGCAAGTAAAAAGTCCCGAGTCACTTTGTTGTAAATCTGAGCAGAAATGAAGGAGAGAATATTGGAATTAAGAGTTGTTTTTTTTTTTGCTTTACAGCACTTAGATATATTTTTTTGCTGAAGTTTGTGGTTTATGATTTAGTATAGAGGTGGTGCTAAAATATCTAAAATTTCAATTTAAATTACCCTCTCAAACACTTCTAGTATTTCTTTTACTCACCATCTATACGCAACGAACCACCCTGTGCTATGGTATAGCGGTTGCCACTCTGCAGCATTGTACCATCCTTATACCATTTGACACGTGGTGTTGGATTGCCTGATGCGCGACATGGTAACATGGCAACACTGCCTTTGGGTAACGTTTGATTTGAGGGCCCAATTTGTATGATCGGTGGTGGAGTATCATCAACAGAGGTAACCTATAGCAACAATTAAAATAAAAAATGTACGTTGTTAAAACACAAATGGCGCACTTGTGTGACGTAAGCACAAATTACATTTTATACAAATATACAATCACATACACACGCAAATAAACCACTTTAAAATGCAAAGCAGGACATCAAGCATTGCCACTGCTATTTTTATACCATTTCAGAGCAATTAAGAGAACAATTTAAGCCCAATAGAGAAAATTTGGGACGAGCACTTGAAGCTCGAAATTTACCTATAACGTTTTTGATTTCGAATTTTATATATTATGGCAAACTTTATAACCAACAAAAAAATGTTGTAGACCTTCGGTATAACTCCGTGCGATATTAAAAATTATCTAAGAATAATTTGAACCTTTAGTGATACTATAGATTACAGACATAGTACTCATCTTTGCAATAGCAGTAAAAATGCAGTAAATGTAATTTTTACTGATATTGCAACTTAGTTTTCATTGCCAGTAAACTTTTACTGATTACTGGAAAAAATTGCGGTAAAAATATGTTTACTGATTAGATCGATTAAATTGAGAAGTAGATCTCTCTCACGGAGGAGCAAACTGACACTTTACAAAACGCTTATCATTCCCGTCCTGCTGTATGGCGTAGAAGCATTGACGATGTCAACAGCAGATAAGAAAGTTATGGGAGCCTTAGAGAGAAAACTTCTCTGTAAGATCTTTGATCCCTCCACATTGGTGAGACCTATCATGTACGGAGAAACAGCGAGCTGTATGAGCTATATAGGACATGGACATTGTTAAGCGTGTAAAAATACAGCGGCTACGCTGGCTCAGCCATGTTACCCGTATGAATGAAGACGCTCTAGCAAACGAACCTATGAAACGGTACCCAAAAAAGAAAAAGGCGAGAAGCGGGAAGACCACTAATAACGAGTAACAAGAATAAAATAATTGTTTCAAAGAAAAAAAGTTTCACGTGCGTCTACAATTTTTCCTAGACAACTTTTGCTATCGCACGGCGTGATGCATCGAACAGTTGCTCAGTATCTCCAATGCTAATTCAAGTATTTAAAATATCTGGATTTGTCTATGGCTTTATTTTAGAGCGACCGACAGCGTATTGTCCTTCGCAAAGCAATCTTGATGTCAGTTTGACTAATTCCTATTTTTTTGAGTCAGAAAAGAAAGAGTTACATATTTGAATAAACTTTGCAAAAATTACACCATAAAGCAACTTATTGGAGTGGAAACTATGCTAAACATATACCAGATGGCGTCTTGTTTGGTGTTTTCATACAGGTCTTACGCAAATTTTGTAAAGCAACTAAAATTTTAGTGCTTTTTTCCATTTATTGTAACCAGCTATTCTATTAACAAGAATGAACGAAAGTTCTCCGGTACGGCAGTTCTCCAGAGGGAACCCACTAGTGGACGACAAGGAATAGGAAGACCCAATCTCCGTTGGGGAGATCAAGTGAGGCGTAACCTGGCAGCACTGGGTGTCATCAACTGGAGCTAGCAAGTAGCGAACCGAGCTGTAATGCGCAATGTATTAAATTAGCTAAAATCGACATACGGTTGCAGTGCATCTAAGTAAGTAAGTACGGAAGCTATTCCATTAAGCTGACTCTCCATGAATTTAGCTGAACTTATTTATTATTTTTACTATACCTATTTCCTAAAGGGTTGCTAATGCTGCGTATGAGATTTGAATTGCCGCTTCTTTGTGCACTTCGTTCATACCTTTTAGCTATTTAAAAGATGGTTTTAAAAATATTTTTCATAAATTTGATTCTCATTTGAAGCTATAGATAACTGCTATTGGCTACGCACTAAAAAACAATACCCAAAAAAATGTATTTAATTACATTCCTTTGTGCCTTTTGCGTCTACAAAGGCAACCATGGCAACGTTTTCGCTTAAATTGTCTCATACCATAGTGACCTGTAACTCGAAGCCAAATGGGCAACGGAAAGGCTACAAATTGAGGCAAACGTACTGACATACCAATTATGAAAGAATGAATGTATTCAAAAATTTATGTAAACATGTACGTATGCAAAATGAAAATTCTGATTGCGAAGATATGTGGGCACTCGGGTTATAAGGCAAACTCTTACATAGTCAACAAGGGCGGTTTGGTCAAATTAAATAGTCCAAAATAATAAATTCACTTGTTTGCTACCGAATTTCGGTTTATCGGTAGAAGAGACCAATTAAAATTTATTTAGCAAAATATCAATTCAAGTCCATGCATACATACATACATACATACAAACATAATTGTGAAATTTTTTCTAGCCGCACAGTAGCCTGAATTTCAAACAAAAAAATCCTTCGTTCGTGTCAATTCAAGTGTTGCCATGAGCACTGCGCACCACACTCTTCATCTCACCCCCTCAGTACTGTACCATCATCATTTCGTTAGTTAGTTACGCCTTTACATCACTCACCTGCAAGAATGCCCGTATCGTTGTCGAGTCCACCACGCTGAAGGCAGAGCATACATAGTAGCCAGCATCGTCCTTTTGTGCGCCACTCAACTGCAGTGTCCCTTCGACGGAGACATGCATGTGACCGTAAGAATTGTTGGGGAACATCAACGTGGATGAGCCCTCTTTTGTCCAGAATACCGAAGGCGGTGGATTGCCATCGGCAACGCAAGGAAACTGAGCAACGCCATTAAGTCCAACCTTTTTGTCCTGTGGCTTCACCACAAAAGTGGGTGGTGCTGAAACGGAACAGAGAAAGGGAGGCTGTCGTTAAAAAATTCGAATTGTAAATAAAATGAATCGTTGGAAGACAAGCAATAAAGACTTTTTAAATTTTTAAAGGAAATAAAAATTCTTATTTGAAGAAATGCTGATTTCGTTTCTTTTCTGCACAAATACACAAATGTGTATGCATAGATGAGTAACGCGATTACTGGTGTTGCGAAATAAGGCACTTTTTATATAATTATTTTGTAATAAATAAAATTAATTTACTAATGTTTCTTAAATTAAAATATCTTTTTAATTTAATTTTAACTTATTATGTCGTTCGTAGGTCACAAAATTCAAAATAATAATTAGAAAAAATTGATAAACATTTAGAAAAGCTACAAAAATTATACAAAAAATTCTTTTGAGGCCTTAACATATTCATCTTAAAATAAAAACGGTACATTTTTATACCCAAATATATTGGCATTACTGATGTTTAGAAATAACGCAGTTTTAATAAGACAATTAAATTAAATTATATTAGTATTTGTAGATTTACATTTTTTTTAATTTTAATTTAATCATACGTTTATGCAATATAAATTAACAAAAAAAAAAAAAGAAAAAAAATAATAATTTCAAAAACGTTCAAATATTAAAACCCTTAAAAAGATTTAAAAATATATTAATAAATTAAACATTTCTTACAATTGTTTAAATACATAAAGTTCTATTTTTTGAGAATGTGGTTATTTCGCTTCTTGCCATTTCGGCTGAATTGATGCTGAAAAACAATTGATTTTTAATAAAACAGGAAAACATTATTATTTTCTAACTTTTCTAGACTTTTGTACTATTAATAAATCAATCAGTAATGCTTTTTACCTTTAAATATGCTTTCAAATTCCATTTTAACAACTTCATTCCCAACATAGAAATTCAAAAAATAAAAGCAATTAAAAAAAATTTTAAATTAATTTAAAAACCTTTAAATTAAATTTACTTCAAAACCTTTTTTTTTTTGTTTTGAATAAATAAATAATATTTTAACACTTAAATTTTTTTTTGTTAATTTTAATTAAGACATTTTTGGTGAAAGCTTTTAAAGTATTTTATTTTTAACTTTCTTATGTCTGAAATTCTCAAACAAAAAAATTTTAAATTAAATTTAACACTTGAACAAAAATTTTAAAATAAAAAAATTTTTGTTTTTAGTATTACATTTCTTCAGGAAAAAATTATTAAAAACAACTACAATATAGAAATTTGCTTCATTTACTTATTTAATAATATATTTTTATTTTATTTCCCTTTTGATCGGAAATTTTTAAATTCGTTTATCCGCTATTTTTTTTATCCGGTACTAAATTTTGCATTCTAAACATTTATTTAAAATTTTATGCTTTCTAAAGTTCAACTTCCGCTATTTTTCTTCAAAACTTAAAGCTTTATTTAAAAAAAAGTCATATTTGTTCACATTTCATATTACTTTTTCCCATCTTTCGGGTAGCGCACGAATTTCGAGCCGGAAGAATTCCTTAGCTTTCGAAGAATGAAAACACTTCAAAAGTTTTTGATGGATCGAGGCAAGTGATTGAAAGAAGCATCACCTGGAGAAGACGATAGTTGAGGTCTTGCATTTTATTGTTTCCTTTTTCGATATAAAACCGATTTTTATTCAAAATACGGCTCTTAACAATTAAATGTAAACGTCTACAGATCTACATGTAAAATCAGCCAAACAGCCGATTTATGAATGTTTAATTATTGAGAACGTCGAGATATCGATGTGAAAGTGTGATCAGCAACACTTTACGCTACAGTAGTAATATTCTCCACAGAAGGTCTAGTTTTTGATATTAAGATCGGCCATTTCCATAATAAATATCAATAATTTTAATGCATCGTGTAAATTTGTGCATCTTTCTGCTTGAAAAATATCAAAGATGACATAAAAAAGAGGTACCATCTAGGAATTATACACTGCAGACATCTACGCGTCATTTATCGAAAAAACGGCGGAAGAAAAGTTTTACATTTTATAGTTTTAGTTATGAACTTCAGTGTTGCATGCTTTTGTTAGAACATAATTTAAAAAATTTTAGGTTTAGAAAGGAAAAAAAGTCGAGTATTGAAATTTCCAGTTTTCTCTTTCAAATAAATTATTTAATTTTACATCTTTTTACAGTCTGATTTTTTATGTATGCTACATATTTTTTATACATTTATATATTTATGTTACAATTATTATCTGAATTTCAAAGCAATTTCCATTATGAATCAAATAATGTCAACTGTTCCCAAAAAATCGTTAATTACAAAAGTTTCTCTCACTTTTGCTACTCATCATTTACTACCTCTACAACGGCGCTATTCGGGTTTCCCCGCCACACATCCCCTCTAATGCACTCAATGTATGAGCACCGAACTTCTTCACTTACCATGAACTGTCAGCGAGGCGCGTGCACTTATCTGTCCAACACTATTGTGAGCCTCACACACATAGGTGCCCTCATCGGCGGGAGAGATGTTGGTGATTTCTAAACTTTTGTCATCGTGTTGTATACGCGCACGAGCTACGGGGATATTGCCTTCCTCCTTCTTCCAGAGTATTTTTGGTGGTGGATCGCCGCCCACAAGGCAATGAAATTGCACCGTTTGACCGGAGAGTGCGGTGAGATCCTGCGGCTCCTTCATAAAGTATGGCTTGACTGTAGACGAGAAAGGCAGAGGCGAAAAGAGGAGAGTAAGAAAAGGAAATTACATTAAAAATTGTGAAGTGCGTGCAATTGAAAAATTATGAGCTCGAAAGCGTTAGATAAAAAGCATTTACAAAGTTCGTATTCAAAAGGGTTGGATATGAAGTTATGTATGTACGAAAGTGTGTGTGTTTGTAGTTGTAGTTGTTGTTGCTGTGGTTATGCTGGTTCCGGCGGTTCCTAGTACGAGTACACTCACGCGAAATTAATAAAGTTTTGAATTAAAGCGACTAGTAACCATCGGCTGAACTGCTGTTGGGCCATTCTACTCATAAACAGTTATTGCAGCATACAGCTTCCGAGCTAGGCAAAGTGGCGTGGTAAAAGTTAATGAAGATTTCTTAAAAAGGATAAGAGCATCCTGAAGCCGTTGCTTTTGTCACTTGTACTCCATGCTCATCCCAGACACCGGGAACGCTCATTTTGACTACAACTTGCAAAACTTTTCCAATAATAGTTTTAAGTTTCTTCACAGCACAACACATACATACATATATTTACACATACAAAGGAGTAGTAGTGGAGTAGCCGTTACCATATTACATTACGGCAAATAAAAAACTATAAAAATGTCTCATGAGACACAGCAGTCAAATACTTGCCAGGCGGCCAGTAGTTAGCAATTCGGTGTGTCCTGCTAAGTATCGGTACTTAAGTTCATAAAAGAGTGGTCTGCCTGTAGGTTAATGAGTAAAAATCTTAACTATTTTTCACAAAGCACCACTTGCGTCGTTGCAGTTTTTCACAGATTTTTTTCCGAGACTATCATTGGTCACTTACATTTTTTTGTTTTTTGTTGCATGCTATGAAAAGTTTCTTGCACAAAAAGCTTGACGAGGTAAAAAGAAGAAGACAAATGATAGCAAGCGAATAGCTATAACAAAAATAAAAAATACAAAATTGAGCAAAACTAACAGGTCAACTATTTTAAAGGGCTTTTAATGCTCTCTTATGTGAGATTGTGAGATAGTGAATGGGATAAAGTTTACAGCAGCGGTTTTTGTGCACTCGTTAAACTTTATACATACGACGTTTTTATTTCAGTTGTTCGAGTTACTTTTAGTGGCGGTAAAAGTAATTAATTACTACCGTTATACAGGGGCATTATAGTTTTTACTGCTACGCGCACATAGTGATAAGTTTCGGTTTTTGCGTTTTAGAGCAAAAAAGGAGAAACATATGGATGTTTTTATACAAAAAAGTCTGCATAGGTGAAAACGTTTCGAAAAAGGAAGAGTTTGAACAAAGTTGATGAAAAACAGGTGAGAATAGAAATACTGTTAAAAAGTAATAATACACCGTGCGGCAAAGATCAACTTTTTTTGCTATCCAACGCAAATTATATGTATATGCAGGAAAAACTATAGATTTTACGTAGTAATGGTACACACTCAGTTTCTACTTTTCTTATCAATTAAATTTCTTAAGAGGCTTTGAAGTTACAAAGGATTAAATTATTGAAAACTGGTTTTAAATACTTATGTTCTCTCAATAGTATTATTATGGATCGCAAATGAAAGATATTGGGCTTCCTACTATTTTTGGTGATTTATTTTATTTTCGCCAAGACAAATATATGGATATGTTTTGTAGCATTCATTGCGTGTACTTTATTTCATAGGAATAAAGTTCAATTATTTTATCTATTTTTTTTATAAAACAGCAAGAAGAACAAAGTTGAAGAATGCGTTACTACAAATGCTCACTCCTTCTTTTTCAAAATAATTCATTACAAAGTTTGAAGGGTATTTAAATATTTGATAAATTTTTGGTCCTTTGAAACGTTTAATCCTTAAAAATTAAATTTATCTGGCTGTGCCTTAGAGTATCCGGCAAAATATTTTTACTTTTCTAAGGCTGCTCTAACTACAAACAAAAAATTGTCTGTAAGGCCAGCAAAGACGGATTAGGTCCACTATAAAAGTTAGCGTCAAACCATAAACGATTTACCGACAGTTCTTTTTCTAGTTTTTTTAGCATAAAAGGGCCATTCGTAATTCGATAATATGTTGTTCGCTGGCAGTCTAATATTTGTGAATTGATAAGGAGCTCAAATTGCGTTAATTGGAACTCTTAGATCTTTAAAACAAGCAGTTACAGCACTTTAAGCAACAGCATCTTCTTAATAAAATTAAACTATAACTCATCTCGGAAAAATTAAAATGAAAATATGAGTTTTTGAAAATAATATCTACTTGCAAATATTTTAATGCAAGTGCTTATACATTTTTTTGGAACACTCTCAATTATATTAAGATGCACCTTGCCGGCAGATGGCTGCGTAGTTCTTCAAAAATAAATTTCAGATGAAAAATTTGTATTTTCACGCTTTTTTGCAGACTTTAGTCAAACTTTGATTTATTTTGCGAACATACGGTTTTTCTCACCACTTTCTACCATTGATATCAGTCTTTTAAAGCAGATGTCTTATGACTAGGACATTAAACCCCATTTTCTAACTTATTTTCACTGTAAAAACTTTGACTTTACTTTGATAAAAATCGTGTTTGAGAAAATTTTAGGCTTTTCTCCCATCTGCTTTTTGAAGCGCTCAATAATATCGTCAACATTAGTTATTGTAAATTTCCTAGGAAGTATTCAATAAATAAATTAAAAAAAAGGAAAAACAATATATGACTTTTGCTCAAAAATTTTCGTCATCTCGTGAACAGATTTTCAACCACAGGAAGTCTTTATCGATCATTCAATATTCCAAGCTCAACAATTTTTTAATTTTTTTTTCTGTCCGAACTCCCCTTGGCACCAATATAAATACGATCAAAAAAGATGTACTAAAACACTTTCAAATTCGGTAGCAAACCCCTTCCGGATAACTAACTACTTCTATACTTATAAATAACAAAAAAACTTTATTACAAAAATGATAAGCCAATCGAGTTCATTAACACTTTGCGAGCTTCTAATAATATCACCATAAAAATAGAGTCCACAAGCAGCACAACGCAATAATGTCATTTATTCGTCTCACAAGGCACTAAATTAGCCTTTTTACTACACACACACACACTTGCATATGTATGCATAGGTATAAATGCACGCGTATGTAAATAATTTGTGCCCCCCTACTGGCGTTAACGATACGATTACACCCACACCCCTTCAGGTGCTACTGAACAATTGGACTTACATGAAATTCCCTTGTAGGCGCCATGCAAGCAGCGTAACCAACCGATCGCTGCTACTAACAACAACAACAACAAGCAAATAATCAAAAGCGTTAGCAACGGAAGTGAGTTGGTGTACGCATATACAGGGTGCGCCAAGACATCTCTATATAGTCAATGGAATTATTTAAATATATTCCGCTGATACAGCCAAAATAAAGGATACGCGTCATATTGACCAGTTTTGATAAATTTCTGCTATTTTTTTAATTTCAATAATTTTCTGTGAATATATAATTCATTCTACAACAAATATGAACTACATCAAAATCTCAAACTGTGTACAAGATTTATGAAAATTCTAAAGAATAAAGAAAACAAAAATTGGATATGCAGTTTTATAGCCCACTAAGTTTTAATATGACAAAGTGCACGGTGTTGCACAATTTTTCCGATGCACGACTTTTTTGTGTGTGAAGAAAATGCACAACAAAGTCGGGGAAAAATGATCAAAAATTAAAAATTAAGAAGAGCAAAAAATTTGTCACAACTGGTCAGAATATCGCATTTCTACTATTTTGATCATAGGCGTATATTGGATTGCATCACTGTTATTAAAAAAATAAATATCCACGGAGTTGTGAAATTTTTAATATTTTAAGGCCTTCCCGAAAGTGTTTCGGAAATATATAAGGATTTACAAGAGGTGGACTATTTCGAAAAATCGAGTTTTTTATTAAAAAAATATTTTTTTCAAAAAGGTACCTCTGTTGATAGAAGAATTCAAGCTAAAAGGCCTGCATAAAAGTGTTCAAAAATACAGCATATTGAAAATAACGGAATGTTTGGAGGTATTTTGAAATAGACTCAGCACGCGTAAATCTTTATATTTTTCAGAAATTTTGGCTGAGGTCTTAAAATATAATTATGGGAAACTGCAATTTTTTTTAATGAGGGACCCTAATTTGGAATACCTTAGCTTACAAAATTAAACATATAAAGGAAAGCTCGTGTTTCAAAAATAAATTGCGTCGCTACCTTCCCGAAAATTGCTAAATGTGCTCAAATGGGTCCACATTATTTAAATCTCTTTCAAGTAATCCCTACATGTACTACTACTATTTTTACCATACTTTCCTTTTTTAATACTTTCTCCAACTTTTACTTCTTTACAACTAGCTGTAACTTTAATTCTAATTTTGATTTTACTGTTAATCCTTTTACCTAAACTATTCTTAAGGTCAATCACTGTAAAAATAACCAATGGTTGTATGTTTGACTTTAATAATAATAAATAAATAATGTACATGTATGTATATATTTAGTACGCTGACAAGACGAAAATCATAAAAGAGCTCACCTTAGGAGAAATACTCGCCTTTATTTTACCAAGAACGGCAAAACTCGTTGAAATTAATTGTAAAATTGTGTGGCAAATTAAAAAAGACCAACATTTCTAAATTTATTGCCCACTGTGAAATGTATGCAATAACTTCAGTAACTAGTTTAAGGTAGTGCACCCTGTATGTATAAGTGCACAGATATGCAGGTTCACATCACTATTGCTTGCAATTGATGACGCCACAAATACTACCCACGCTGCCGGTTGAGCCACTTAACTTTGTGCTTATGAATATTTGGAAGCTCTCCAAAGCACCATTGAATGAAGCACTCAAATCTGTGAACGGAAGCATCTAAATATATATGTAGGTATGAATATTATGTAGTATATATGCATGTATGGGTGTGTGTGAAACTACTATCAGCGCACATCAAATTATAAACAAAATGATATGAATATTTGTGTTTATAAGGAAAATCGATTAGGTAAACAAAAGTTGTATCACAGCAGCGGTTGGTTGGTTGATTGGTTGGCAGGCGGTGGCGTGTATATGGATGAGCAGAGGTGTTTGGGGGTTGGTGCACGTGAACTTGTACACATGTGAATTTACTTATACGGGTAAATTTTAATGTTTACAAGGAGGTGTTTATTTGGTTATGATTACGCTGGAATCGATGAGCTTTTAAAATGAAAATAAAAGCGTTTTCACACGGAAAGTAATAAAAAAAAAATAAACAGGAAGAGGAGTGCATTTGCTTCGATGAATATTTTTATATCAATTTTTAATAAAAGCTATGCTTTGATGCATTTTTTAGGACCCTATTAAAAATGTGTAATGAAAACTTTAAACGAATTTTTTATAATTCACGAACATTTCCAACACACGTAGCAAAGGTATTTGTTGATACATACAAATAGCCCTTAAAGTATGCGTTCATCTTACAAATATTTTTAAGTTGTTTAAAAATACAAGGAAATTAATTTCTAAGACATATTTTATGCATTTATTTCTTCATTACCTTCTTGAGTTGCAAAAGCAAAAGAAAATAGCAAGATTCCTCACTTCATTTTTTACATAAATGTAAGTAATTGCAACACCCTGTAAATATAGCGAGCAGAAAGTGTGTATTAACTTTGTTGCTTTTAATTATACCGTTATTTTATTAGATTTTTTCTCGTTTTTGCGCACTTTTCATTTTTTGTTATAATTCATCGGTGAGCGAACTCAGTTGCAAATTTTATTTAAAATAGGTAATAATTTGAAAATATGGAAACCGAAAACAAACAGAAAAAATACAAAAAATTGTTGAAAAATGGAAATATTTTCGAAAATATTGGCAAAGCGTTTACCTCTGTATAATGCGTAGTAAAAAATTACAAGAAAACTGGGGTTTTAACATCTAAGCTCAGATCTGGACGCCTAAGAACACTATTGGTCAGAGAAGAGCGCAGCATAATCAATATGGCAAAGGTTAACCGTCGAATTACATTATCAAAAATTGTTGAAAACGTACACTAAACATTCAAAAAAAGGATTTGTGCAGAAAATGCAGGAAAAGTTTTACATAAAGCAAGACAGCAGAGTCGCTAGAAGAAAGCCGCTTATATCACTTGTGAACAGAAGAAAACGCATTGAATTTGCTGATATTTATATTATATAAAGAAACCTCCAGAGTTTTGAAAAAATCATTTTTGCCGACGAAAGAAAATTTTGTATTTTTGGTGTAAGAGATCGTCAAATTGTGTGGGACAAATCAGAAATTCCGCTTGAGAAACAAAATCTTGTTGGCACAGTCAAGCACGGCGATGGCGAAATAATGGGGTGGAGAGAATTTATTGAATCGACAAAGGATAATCTGTTACAATGGAAGGTAGTGCGCTAAGAATAGCAGAGACTCTGTGGATTTTACATTGAGAGTCGGCCACAATTGCCGGCAATTCTGCAGGTGAGTTTTTAGAAATGTTTAAAAAATAAGTAGTTTACATGTCCGTATTCACAACACAGTTTGATGCCGAGTCTCGCTAGTTCATCGGCCCTATAATTCCTCTCGATGTCACAATACCCAAGAAGATCAAGTCGAAATAACTCTGCCATCTCCTTAAGAGAGATATTATGGGGATTTTAGCGCCACTTGGCTCTCAGAGAAAATGTAGATATGATTGCCGGGTACCGCATCAGACTTTACCAGTGTCACATCCTTAACCGGTTAACCGGGGAATTAGCTATTGCTCAACTCGTTTCAGAATGGAGACTTTTTCTTCACAGCGATAAGTAATACCACACCTCAAATTATAAAGGAATATCGTTTTTAACTTATGGTTTTTATTTATTTTGATAAAATATTTTTTAATTCAAATGTATTAAATATATTTAACCACTTTAAGATTTAATATATAAGAACAACGTAGAACGTAATGCGTTCAATATATTACGATTAATTTCCATGACGAAAAATTTCGTCATGCCCATTGCAGAAGGCTTTCATGTATGATTAAATATTTCGTCATACCCAGTCAACAAGTTAATGATTGCCATCAGTTCAGCCTGAAAAAACCTTACAATAATCGAGGAGACGAAACCTGAAAGAGATCCCCTGATGTTCTGTCCTCCTTACCTTCAAGCTTTGAAGCCCCTGCGGATCTTACATCTCGTTCCCACTTTTCCCTTTCTGATGGAAGCCTGAGCGCCATAACATTTCAATCCCATTTCGCTGTTTCCACTCTACACACCTTCGACTTTGGAGAATCAGCTCAAACCAGAACCTTAACTGAATGTTTCACAGTTCATTGAAGTTTTCGATTATCAGCAGAACGCCAACACTGACGTATGCAACTATTCACCCGAAAAGAAGATTCATCCGTGAATATTACGTTTGCCGAATTCCGTTCTGAATTTGCCTTTGCCCATAGAATCGTTTTCTCAATGTTTGATTTTTCAGTGTGCTCCGAAATTTGAGTTCTTTTACACGTGAACGTCCTAAAATCATATCTTTGGACACATTAAACCACTTTACCTTAAACTACTTCAGCTTGACGCAACTATAAATTCGGCTTTGTTTCAAACAAATCAATGATCTTCTGATCTTACTTTGGAGAGGTATTTTTTTTACCTCGTCCGGGTAAGTCGTCAACGTTTTTAACTTCGGTATACAGTTGCATCCATTTAATTTATGAACGTCCTCGGTTTCTTTAAATATTTTTCTGCACAAGCACGAGAGATTTTTGGACCTTTAAGATGTGTACATAGCAACACGGTTTTCATATGCGCTTTGTATTTCGCATAAAACTAGCAAATTGCACAACACGTATTGCGAAAACGATACTCTTACTTAGCAGCATTTACATTTTTTATAACGGAACTGCAGGTTTGGATTTTACTGGTCACACTTCCACTACTGTAAAAGGGTAGGGAATGTTGTAATGGTAGTTGTAGGCGGTCAGCGTCCAGTGATAATAATAGTAAAAGATACAACAAAGGACGCTTCAGACGAGAAATGTATTCTTAATAGTAAAAAAAAAAACTTTGTAAAGTAAATTTAAATTCGAATTTTCTTTTCTAGTTAATATTTATAATTATACTCATATGGACATGAGAAATATTCTGATGATTGGGAATTCATTGGCACAAGTGTGTTACTGCCTAATTTGAAGAAGGTACAACAAATTGATATGACAAATAAATACATATATGAAATTTTATTGTCTAACTCCCCATACTTTGTCAAACAAATTTACATGATTTTTCGGGCTATCTTTAGCCCAACACCATTTAACTGTTTCAAACAACCGAAGCAAGCTTACAGCGCCATACCAAATTTTGTACGCCTTTCAATGATTATAAACTTATTGACTACATAAAAATAAACAAGCGAACTTTCATATAAGAAGATTTACATATAAGATCGAATGTTGATCTTTCATTCCTTCCCTTTTTCGCTATAACCATTTCTGCTCAAACTCCCTTGACTCATTTTCCTCTTCAGTTGTCATTCATGCAAATCGTATGACAAATCGCATATTTTCATATATTTTCCAAAACATTTTCCTAATACGCACTTGCAACGTCAGCATCTGTTGGCAACTGCACTGACCTACTTGGAAGCTGCTTCTATTTATATAAATATTATATATGAACATTAGGGTGTTTCGGCAAAAAAAAAGTTGGGGTTTTCCACCGGAATTATAATTTCTCAGACTGCCGTCAAAATATTTTGCAAAACATATTAAGAATTGCGCGCGCTGGACTGGTTTATAAATATCTCCAAAAATCGAATTTGTTATATAAACAAAATACGTTTTTTCAACTATTTTGCCCCAAAAATTACCTCAGAAAGAATAATAATGATGAGATTTTTGACTTTTATTGCATGGAAAATTAACCCATTCACTCCTCGAATTTTTCCCAAGTGTCGTTAAGCAGTTTTATGCGGAGCTTAAACTCTTCTATCATCTAAGGCTAGGCACATGGAACAGGTACGAGTAGTAGCAGTGGAGCTGTTGGTTTGCTGTTTTTTTTTTAATTTGTTTGGTAACTAAATTGCCAATTTTTCTGTAAACTACTTTAAACTGTCAATATTTGTTTATAGACTTTGACAACGAAAAAACAAAGTCTATAGAATTTGTTGTTTTTGCTCTGTTTAATGTGCCTTGACATGAGATGATTTTTTGGAAAAAAATATTTTTAAAATTGTGAAAAAACTCGATTTTCGGAGGTACTTTTAAATTGGTCCAGCTCAGGTCAATTTTAATGTTCTTCCGAAATATATTGCCAGAAGTCTTAAAATATAATATGTTTTATAATTCCGTTACAAAAACAGTACACTGTTTTTCATGTTTGTATGTAGAGTGGTGCACCCTAATATACTGCACATCTCTCTACCGCTCACCATTCACTAACCGCTCATCTTCACTTCCTCGGGCAAATGGAGTATATATTTAATATTGTACTCAACTTATGCAATTTAACGGTTTTTATTTGTTTCTTTACTGCGATGTGATTTTTGCGCATTTCTCTATTTTTTTATTGGCCCGAATTTTCCTGTGAATATTTTCTTTGAATAATAAGTCACGCATTCACTCTTATTTAACTTACTTATGTATATACATACATATCTGCATATATATTTATACATATGTACATATACATTTATTTTCACCGCTTTCTTCTCATTTTACGTTTAACTGCTTTGTGGTATTCAGAGCCGGTGCGATTTCTTGCTCGCATCCCGCTGTGTTGTACTACTGCGCATTTACATACGTATGTTTGTGCAAGTACCTATGTATGTATGCTGGTCGCCTGCTGCGCAAAAGTCCCTACAACAATAACAAGGACATGTAAGTGAAATTTCAACAGCGCATCACCAATACTTTGATCCCATTCACATTTCCATTTGCCTTCGACTTTTGCTGTGAATTTTTGCATTTTTTGTTGTTGTTATTTTATTCATTGCAGTGATAACTTTTTATTGTCTCTCTGGTCCTTTCTCTTTCTCCGGCTGCTCGTCGACTTACTTATTTATTTACTGCGGCAAATCGTTGAATGGTCACTAAGTGCAACAGCAGATTTTCGAAAATTTTATGCTAATAGTACTTTCGTTCAATAAAAGTTTGCGATTTTTGGTACATTTGTGTGAAATAGAGGGCACCAGAAAAAGCAGAACATATTTTGAATGGGAATGTGTAGTTAAAGGCGTGTATTTGCTGTAGAACGAATAGATTAAGCTTAGTCGAAATGGAAAAATTGCAGTTTTGCACTAAATGAACTTTAAAATTTAAGATATGAGATTATTTATATAAAGGGCTATATTCATGAATTTAAAGACCAAGTGACGCGGAGAAGAAGTTATTTAAAGTAGATGCTTTCCATTTCAATTCAACCGGGCTATTCGGGTCATGTTCTTCGATTTCGATGTAACTCAAATATGTTGCTCTCTGGGTCGTTTGCACTGATTAGTATCCTTCAAAATCAATATTAACCGAGCTATTGTTAAGTTTACAATCTTTAGCTTTTTATAAGGATTCACCTTTCCCCCCTACCGCATACATTTTTAGAAAGAGTTGCTTCGAAATATTCACAAAATTTGGTAAATTTTTTTGTTCAATTATATGCGATAAAACTACTGCTTATAAATTATTCTGAGTACTGATGCTTTCCATTTCAATTCAACCGGGCTATTCGGGTCATGTTCTTCGATTTCGATGTAACTCAAATATGTTGCTCTCTGGGTCAAAATAATGAGACACGTATTTTTTTGTTCGCCCGAAAAAATTTTTTTTCAAGAGTTATCGGCAATATTGTTTTTCGGCTCAAACTCGATTTTTAATTAGATAAGAATTTTTTTTTTTTAAATGCCCATAACTTAGTCAAAAATGAACCGATTTTAATAATTCTGGGTTCAAAATGATTGTCATTACTTACACGAACGACTTTGTGTAGAAACAATTGCGAAAAAGTAGTTGAAAACTTTTATTTTGCAAAACACAAACACAAAAAGTGCGAAACAGTGAGGAAAACAAAATTGCCGATAACTCTTGAAAAAAAAAATGTTTTCGGGCGAACAAAAAAATACGTGTCTCATTATTTTGACCTAGAGAGCAACATATTTGAGTTACATCGAAATCGAAGAACATGACCCGAATAGCCCGGTTGAATTGAAATGGAAAGCATCAGTACTCAGAATAATTTATAAGCAGTAGTTTTATCGCATATAATTGAACAAAAAAATTTACCAAATTTTGTGAATATTTCGAAGCAACTCTTTCTAAAAATGTATGCGGTAGGGGGGAAAGGTGAATCCTTATAAAAAGCTAAAGATTGTAAACTTAACAATAGCTCGGTTAATATTGATTTTGAAGGATACTAATCAGTGCAAACGAATTCTGATAAGAAATTTAGGATGTATGTGGGTTTTACATATATTACATAGACATACATATATATATGTATATATACATATATTTACACCCTTTTTATGGGTATTTGGCCTAGCTCTTCCTCCTATTTGTGGCGTGCGTTTTGATGTTTCTCCACAAGTGGAGAGAACTTGAGTAAGGAAATGTTCCAATGGTCGAGATTCGATCGCTGTTAGAAAAGAACTTTTTTCTTTTCTATCATTTAGTAATTTTACAATACCTCAGAAAAATTTGATTCAGGGGCTCTATGAACAAGATCAAGTCTGTGAAATAGATCACATTACCCTAAATCAGATTTCCACCACGAACTCCTAATGTTTTTTTATATACTCCATCTGCTAATCACGGAAATCGACAAAAAAATTTTAATGGTACATCAATGATTTTTAATCTTTCTCGATTTTTAGAAGGCTGCTCGAAATAACGCATTTGAAGCAATTATAACAAATTTAAGCAACTGGAGTGGGTCAACAGAAATCGTGCCGTCTTCCATCATAACAGGACCAGAGCGAGTTCACTTACATTTAGAGAACTTGGCTGGGATGCTTCGAGCGATTCATTATATAGTACTGTTATTGTACCCTCAGACGACGGTGTTTGTTTCAATACCTCCAGAACTCGTTTAATAAAGTAAAATTGAACTCATTCTCACGTCTAATACTTTCGGACTAACATTGGGTTAAAAAGTTAAATGAGACCCGTTCTCCAATATAATATTTAATATTTATTATTATTTATTTATTATTATAAATTATAATTAAAATTATAAATTAATGTGTTTACAGCACTGGCTACCAGGTCTATCTACTAATCTCCAATATAAATATTATATAATATAATATCTACAAATATCCAATATACATATGTATAAAAAAAAAACATTTTCCTCTACATTTTTCGCTTTACAGATGCTGCCAATGCTGCTGGCTACTAACTCTGACCCACTGAGATAAAATAAACAGTTACATTCAAAATGAATTTGTAAGTTGTAAAAAAAGATGTTAGAATTCCAGACTCTTTAGTGTTATGTATGTGTGTATGGACATTTCAATTTATTTTAAACATATAATACCTCCACATATACATATATACACACATACGAGTATGGTATGTTTAGCTTGCATTTATCTTAGCAACATCAAAACTTATCAGCAACATGAGAAACCTTTTGCAGCGCAGAAAAACAGTTGGAAATATGAATTGAATTTTATTGCACAAATCTTGAAAAGCAAACATATAACCAACTAACAAAATTAAAGTTGATCAACACGTTTTAAAGTCATAAACCAAAGGAAGTAAGGAGCCAAAACAAAAAAACGAGTAGCGCAGAAAATCAGAAAAAACAAATGGGAGTCAGAATAAGAAAAATTAAATAAACAGGTAAATTTGCAATAAACCAAACAATCAGGCAATAAAATAACAACACTCAAGCCAGAGAGTCGGTCCAACAGACTGGTCTGGTATTCATAAAGAAGAGAAAAGTTGCAGGAACTTTTTGTGGACGTGACTGACAGTTTTTGTTTGGGCGGTTCGGTTCTTTGCTTATTTACGTTCCTCTTTGTGTTGGTAGTTTTTACTTTTGTTTTTGGTTCTATCCAAACTTTTTGATAAACTTACCTTGTACAATTAATTTAGCATAACTGGACTCGCGTGTGCCAACCAAATTTTGTGCAATGCATTTGTAGTTGCCCTCGTCAATGGGTTCCACGTTGCTTATCAATAAATTGCCGCCATCCACGACGCGTATACGTGATGTGGGTCCATAAGATTTCATTTTCAGATCATCCAGCGGCACGCCGTCCTAAAAAGAGTAGAGTTTGAATGCATTAAAAAGGAAGAAAGAGATGAAGAGAGAACATTTCGAGGGACCTAGATAAATACGTTTATCAACTAATTTCTGTTTTAGTATAATTCGAATAAGTGTTATGGAATTTTTATTTTATTTCTTTTATTTATTCATTTTATGCTAGAATATTTAATACTATTTGTATATCTAACATTATATTATAGGATACTGTCTGTCAGGGAATACGACTAAAAAAATATTTAAATATTTTATTTTGTGAAACAGATATCTCACATATTTTGTTTTACAAATTTCTGGAATTTTTTTGAAACGATTTAGTAATAAATTTTGTTGTTTTTTCCAAAAATTTTTAACTATTTTGCAAAAAACTATATTGGGGGAAAATTTATTTAATTTACCCAAAGCTAATAATTTTAAAAAAATTAATTATTTTTTACTGTGAAAAAGAAAACAGTTTGCGAAGTTCTTAGAGCACAAGCGGTATCGTCGGTCCTTATTTCTTTCGAAACGAGGAAAGAGCTGCCGTTACAATGAATGGCGAGCGCTATCGAGTCATGGTGACTGAATTTTTGATTTCAAAAATTAATTAGCTAAACATCAACGACATTTGTTTCAAACAAGACGGCGCAACTTGCCATACAGCGCGCTTAACAATCGATTTATAGCAATATTCAAGCCACGTTTGACGCCACACGGCCAGAGTTTTGAAAAATTGAACTGAGTAAATGGACTATGTATCCTTAAGCTAGCTAAGGATCAAAAATGCAACATTAAATAAAATAAAAATTGTATTACATTAGAATGAAAAATTTAATGACAGGAAACAAACAAAAATTTAATAAAACAAAAAATTAAAGTTAAATAAAATAAATTAAATTGAAATAAAACTAAAAAAAAGTAAGATGAAAATACGATGAAATAAAATAATATAAAATAAATGAAATCAATGGAAATCACAATAAAATGGTAACTTAAAAAATGAATTAAAATTAAATCGGAATGGAAAATAAAATTAATTAAAATTAAATAAACTAAATTAATAACAAAAGAAAAATCAGATGAAGTTAAATCAATTAAATTGAAATTAAAATGATATATAAAATTGAAACGAAAAGAATAATATAAAATAAATTAAAATGAAAAATTAAATGAAATGAAATAAAATTAAGCTATATAAAAATAAAAAAAGCCTAAAGTAAAATAAAATTTAAGTAAACCAAAATGAAAGATTAAACAATTTAAAATTAAAATGAAAAATAAAATTTAATGTGGATGTTAAAAAATAAATGGAGCAGATTTAAAAAATATAAAAGTAAATCAAATAAAATTTAATTCAATAATAAATCATGTATCCATAAAAATTGGAAGACAAGTAAATGACTATTTAGTCATATAATTAGGTTAATGGTTTTCTAAACAAATTAAGGTTTAAGCCCATTCTAACGGCCAAATTAAATATACTTCGGGCTTTTTTCAGTGGTCTAATGAGATAAATCAAAGTTTTGAAAAGTGCCATTTATTGCACCTATGTTCTATAGACTGTATAATTTCTTTTTTTTTCAAAATAATTTAAAAGAGAATGCACGCTCAGCTTTTCTTCGTTTAAGTTTTTTCTTTTGATAGACGCCACCAGACAGTGAAAGCTGTAATTTTTGGAATTCGAATGGAACAACGACTTTTTTAACTACACCACTCGATTCGATTCCTGGCCGTGGACTGGCTTTTGGTTAAGCAAAAATTATTTTTTTTCATAGAATTTTGCCGGATCAATTTTTAAGAACTTTCGAGGAAAATTACTGATGTTTTCATAAATTGAAATTACATACACAAAAATTGTTGCTAAATATTGGGTTCTGTCTTCGGAACTATAATCAGTACTAGCATATGAAAGGAAAATAATAAAAAATCAAGTTATGATTTAAAGTTTTCATTAATGCTTAGGAGCCCGGTATCCCACAGACCGATTTCAGTTTACCAAATCTTCCCGTTTGCTTAGCATAGTCCCATTAAAATATAGTTGTTTGATGACTAAACGTCAATACTTTGTGTTCTCTGTCCGCTTGGGGAACACTTTTCTACAAAAAATTAGAAGTACGAAACGAATTTTGCACTTCAGACATGAATTACTTCGTTACTTTGCCGAGCATTACTGGGCGTACGGAACGAAATTTTTTGCTCCTTTAAATTTCGCTTTGCATCTTATTTTCTTCCAGTTTAGTATATGTAGCCATTATCCACATATTCATATTCTATTCTTTTACTTAAGCCCTTCGATTACCACTACGTTTATCGCTACTCTCGAATATTTCCCCTACGACTTCATCTACATTCTATTTAATAATTTCTCGTTCAATAACAAACGCAAACTTTATAAGCTAAAAATGGATAATTTAAACATCAAAACATAAAACAGTAAAATATTTTTTTTTAATTTTGTCATGCCTATAGAATATACAGTATATTTTTATTATACATATTATATATAATTTTTTGGAAAAAAATTCTTAAAAACCCAAAATTATAACTAGAATGAAAGTACAAAAATGTTCATTAAAACAAATAAACATCAAAGAAGTACATATTTTCTTTGATAAATAAAAAGTTGGTGATACACCGCTAAATTTCAAGTCAATCGGTTAAGATTTTTTCATGTTATGAGTACGACCTACTTTAGAAATATGGAAAAACGCTAGAGAGACTACGCCAAAATTCAAAACAAAAGAGTTTTTAATTCCTTAAATCTTTGAGTATGTCATTTATAAGGTCTAGGGAATCCGTTAAGCAAAACGCAAAAAAAAAAAACAAAAAATAGAAATTAGTTTTGAAATTTCAACAGTAACCTAACCTTTTAAAGGCAAACTTAATTTCGAATTTAAATTTCCGCATGTTTTTTTTTTTACCTTATAAAATAATTTTCACACACTTTTCTTTGCCTATGAATATATTTTATTACTAAAATTTTAAAGTTTGTCTTCGTAGGGACGCAACAGCGCATTTCCATTTTACTTAGCTGTGCATCTCATTTTTGCACACAGCAGCGAAATTCACTTAATTTTCGCTTGACAAATATAGCAAAACACCTTCGCTGCCACCGCCGTCTTTCCCATCGGCTTAACCCATAGAGCCTTTCTGCATATCATTTTCAAAACGAATTTATGCGCACGCATTGCGCTTTCTGACAGTCAGGTGTATAAATAATTCACAGCTTTTCCATTTGCGCAAATAAATGCGACTACATTTATGTCGGCATACACAAATATATATCAATGTGAATGTATGCATGCGCGAGTGTATGTATCCAGAAAGTGGGAATGCGTCAATTTGAATGCGTGGCGGCAAAAGAGCGCCAGGTGACACCATTCTGAGCAAACATAACGCATACAATTTTGTATTTTTTCGTCACATGGGGGAAAATAAAAAAAAATTAAATAAAAAAGAGATCTTAAGGAAAACCATGGAAGTTTTTACTTGCTACATTTGTTTACGTCGAGTAACTTTGCAGTCTAATGCATTATGTACGCATGCCAGCATTGTCAGTCACAGCAGATCGACTTGTTGCTGCAACATCAAATCACTCAAAATCGTTATGAAAGTACGAAAATGAAAAGGCGTTGAGGTGCGGCACCTGCCTCCTTTTTTGTTTTTTGGTTTTGTCTGAGTTATGCTTTTTCGAAGCATACATTTTTAGTAGTGGTGAATATATTTGTAAAGCATATGATTGGTACTCACCTTCACCCATATTAGCGCAGGTTCAGGAGTGCCTTTCGGTGGGCCACACTCCAGCAACGCAGTTTCGCCTTTGGCCACACGCGTGTCTTTGGGTTGAGAGCGGAAGTCATCGCGAAGAACTGCAAAGAATTGAGAGTGAAATTAGAAATGATTAAAAATGTTTTTTAAAATTTTAAAAGGTGAATACTTATGACAGAAAATAATAAAATATAATAGGGATAGAGAAGAGATCATAATTTCTAGCCACCACTTTTTGTAATTATATTTGCCATTCGCAACAGTTTTTCTTAACCGACTGGTAACCAGGGCATGCGATAGAAAACTGCTCAGATCTTCCAGGTTTCACTAATTCATATTTGAAAGTTTCCAGGCAGTGCAGACATACATAAGAGAGCTCAAATGATTAACCTTAGATTAGGTCAGGTTACTTTGGTTTCAACTCTGCATGAGGGTATAGAGGGGCTTGTGAGCTGTAATGCCCAATGTGGAGAAATCCCATCGTCACTCTAATAAACGATGAAATATTTCCGATGGCTACCAATTCTGAGTTTGCCAAACAAACAAGGAAGTAATACTTCAGCCAGCAGCTTCGAGTCCTGACAGGAGCGGAACAATGGTACAGAAAGGGTTTAACCCCTTGCTCTATCTCGTCGTTCCAACAGCTGCGTCAGAAAGCATTAGAGGGAGTGCCAGTTAGGTTCCTAAACAATCTGCGGACTTATTTCTGTGCCCATTCCCTCTAGGTAGAACCTGTCTTGCTATCTTACTGAATAGCTCCATGATTTATTTACTGTTGTATAGCGTGGTGTAGACTGGCCTACTCCAAAACTCCTTCAGGACAAACGGATGCCCACTACTGGGCAGAATTTACTGATTTAAGATCAGTTCCCTTCCTACCAGGTCACGATGATATTTTCTGGAATGTCTCTGTTCCCTCGAACCTAGGCAATGTTCGTGGTGCACCACTTAGTCAGCTCATTTAGAATAACTCTACATTCGGTTGAGACTTTAGATGAAAGGTGCTAGCACTGTAGAGATTTTAAGGCAACTTGACTGTCAGAGTCAAGAAGAAAGTGAGCGGTTGCGAAATAAGGAACGAGTACCTAACACAGAGTTTAGCCTCTTTTATAGCTGACAGCTGATTTACAGTATTAGTACGAGTACTATGCGTGATTTTAATACCCTTCGTTTTGCGTGCTTTTAGAGCAATAATCGCTTTCCTGGACCTGTTTTCAATATTTCGGATTCAGTTAGGTTTATGATCCAGAATAATTTCGAGATTCTTTTCCTCGTTAGTAAGTATAAGAGCCACCTCATTTAGTAAAAGGACTAGAAAGGAGGAATTTTATATTTGTTTATGAGTACCACCACTTTGGTTTTTATGAGTTCTATGAGTTCTTTCAGACACCAAGGCATAATATAACAATAATTCAGGAATCAATAGGAATCTTGTCGGATACCACAAGATTGTAAGCTACTGCATCTCTCTTTTTCCTTCACTATAAAGCTGTCATAGATGAATGGTCTTACTCGTATGTGTAAAATGCCTTAGTTATTACGTATACTCCCGCATTAGCCTGAATCAAACGTGAATCTATTATGTAGATTCTTTATTTTATAAGATCGGGTTGAACCCTCTAGAATACGAGTACTTTAAGCAAATTCTATTGCCCTTTGGGAATAATAAAATAAAATAATCTGTGTCCGCGCTATGCCAATAGTGACACCTTTAAGGCACTCAAGTGCTCTTTCATGCATTTAAAGACAAAAGGCAATTCTAGGTGCAGCAATGCTTCAAAGATACCAGGCGAGGGAAAACTCAGTAGCGGATAAAGAAAGCACCCTCGTCGACACGACTGTTTAAGTTTACAATCCGATTTTCCGGTATCCGCTGTTACTTAATGTATTTATATTTTTTATGTATCGACCAGCAAAAGTCCATTCGCGGACATTAAAAAAAAACAAAAGGTGCGATAACCAATATTCTTCTAAGAGACAGATTTTCATAAACAATCATCTGCCATTATAAAGCGTTATAAAAATGCAGAATTTATGGGACAACTCAAATTAGAGAAGGAGTGCAGATGTCACCTAAAGCCCTCTGTGAGAGGAAGAGCTTAGTTACACAAGTTTCTAATATAATATCAACTTTAACTAATATAAACTTGTCTTCACATTACTAAGTCACTTTATCTTTTTAAAATATTCGCAATATTTTTCATGCAACATTTTTTTCGTAAATTTTTTATGCTCCAAACTTCGTGCAAAAATCACAAAATTTTAAATTTTTTAATTAAAATCTTTAGAAAACTACTAGGTATGCAGTTACATAATTTATTTTAGTAAAGTGAAATTTTGAGTTCGCCCAAAAATGTTGATTTTTGACAATTTTGTTTTTGCATATGATGTTGAACATTTCCTTCCACATAAAAGGATGAATGAAACGACTCAAGACGTCGGCAAAAAAAAAAGTTGTCAAAATCACCGCAATTATTGAAATTTTTACTTTATTATACTATTTTTCTAAAGATTCTAATTATAATAAAAAGTATTAAGTTTTGATGTGAGTTTTTGGAGTTATTTTTTAAATTTGAGCAAAATTTAAAACTGGGTTTTACGTGGTTTTTTCGAAAGAATACACTATATTTTCATACAAAAAATATTAAAATTGAATAAGCCCCTGTTCTGTAGTCATTTCCCGCAGTATGGTATTGCTGCGAAATGCAGCTGGGGTGGTGTGTGGTAGGCGAGAAAGGCAAATGACCAGTTTGGATAACAGCACTGTGTGCCAGGCATTTTTTCAATGTAACTTTTTCTACTTTTTTCGATTATTCTTATGCTTTTAATAAAAAATAAATTAACAATAAAAATTATCTCCTATTAACCGCCTCTTAAGCGACACTCAACCAAAAGCCCCACTTAAGCTTAGTACTTATACCAAACACACCCATATATACACACATATATCACATGCATATGATTGTACATACAACCTACTTATTCACATAATTATTTTACATGCAATCTCCAAGACATTTTGTTACACACAAAATGCAGCGCTGGGAAAAGTAATAATAATAATCGCAGTTTTATGACAAAACTCCATTAAGGCAATAATTAAAGTGATGTTCAAAGCGCATGAGCAGCTTGAACAACGTTTAAATCGAGTTGTATGAGACACACATGCATACATAGCACCCTTGAGCTCGGCAGCAGCCAGCCGCACCACATGTGACGCTGAAGGAATTGAAGAGTGCTGCGCGCATGCGCATAGACACTGCTGGTTTGTTGTTGCTAATCGAGTCCCACACTAGCAGTTGTCACAAGCGCAATGAATTTATGTGATTTTAATTGAAATCGTGAAATGTGTGCGACATGGAGCGTGCAGGCGGCAAGCAAATTTCCGCTGCGACCGATTGCGCTTACGATCCTTTAAAGCACAAAGTCCCAATGTGTTGCCCTTTTGTTTACAACACATAATAGCATACTAATCACAGCCTTTAGCTGTACAGATTATTTTTTTGTGTTTCGATTTTCCTTTTGTGTTTTTTCACTTTGATTTCCAAGCTAAATTTGGTCATAGACAAATATTTGCGTAGTGTCGCTTTGCTTGCAACTTGTCGTGTGGCGACATATTGGCCAAACTGAAGCCGCTGTTGGCGAAAATATTTAAATGAGTGTTGTGGCAAATGAAAATATTCAATTTATGTGGCGTTGCGAAAGTTTTTTTATTCAAGTATTCACAGGGTGCCACAGTTGAACTGGAAGCGAATTTAAACTGTTATAAAACTTAGACTCTTTTAGTTTTGAAAATTTCAAAGTTATATAAATAAAATATATATGGATTTACTATCATATAAGAATTTACATATATGAATTTAGTTTACTTAAACAATCAAACAAATTTTAAATGCATTTACTTTAAATTTGAGGTCAGAAAGGACCCCATGCGATGGCTAATGGTAATAAAAGGTAGCGCCACGCACGGCGGGTTAAATAGAACATTTGAAGAGTAAAAAGCGCCACGAAAATATTTTTCAAAAAATTTCAGTGAGGGTTACCAAAAACACAAAAGCTGGTCCGGTAACTGATAGGAATTCTTGCCAGCCTCACATCTTCACCTACCTTTCAATCTAACTGTGAGTTATCTGTGAATATATGCAGTGGTAACTATTTACAAATGTTAAGTTTTGTCAAATTCCGCCTGCACATAATCTGCATAAAAATCCTCTTGGACACTCGCAACTGAAGGAGCTCGATGTTTCTAAGAATGTCGGATTGAGCATCTTGAAGAAATCTATAGCTCATGCCAAATAGTAAAACAACTACTTATATGCTACGTATAATATAATAAAAAATGGACTGATGATAAAGACGTGCAGTCCCCAAATGAGATATCGACGTCCAAATCCAAAGCAGACAACAAATAAAAGGCCAGCCAAAGCTCGATAGAATATCACTCTTAATTAGAATATCACTTGAAGTTAAGTAAAAATCCAATCGCGCAATTCATTCCATGGCCACTCTCCATTAACGTTTTTGGACCGGCAATATTTAGCCTACGGGTGAGAAAGTACAGAAGGTTGGGTAAATCTCAACGCCGGCAATACTCGGCTGCAAATTAAACAAAAAGTTACGCATAGCGAAATTCTGCTACTAGGCTTTCCCTAATTTTGACAAAATCACCTGTTGAGCTGACGTCAAGTCAGAGGTTTGCTTGCATTTTTGTATTTATATCTTACTTTTTTTCTTTCTATTCACTTATTTTACCTTCCTTTTTTATGGTATGTCAGCTAACTTAAGTTTTAATTTTTGGTTATGAAAGCTGGCCTTTGACATTTTTCTGTCAATTCTCTTCCTCGTAGCTGCTCTAATTATCCAAATTTTTCGAGGTTGGGTAACAAAACTGCAGATGGCAGAGATGCAACGCAGAGGTGGCAACGTTTACACTTCAGTTTGAGCTCGTCTGGGCCATCAGTTGTAAGTATAGTCGATTGCTTGGTATGAGAATTTTGTCGCAGTAAACGTAGCAAAGGATTGAAGTACTTAATAAATCTCTTTTTGTGAATGTAATTCAAGTTTAAAGTCCTGCTGAGTCTGTGTTAAAGGCAGCTATTCCGAAATTCGAAATTATTGAAATTACTTACTGAATAGGAGATAAAGGCGAACTTCGAAATGAATGAAAATGTATTTATTTTTTACGATATGTAAATATGTATAGGTGTAAAGTAAGTATTCGGTATTCATTTGAGTTACCCTGTATTTATGTAATAATATATTTTTACAACTTGCGCAATACAAGAAAAATACTAACTAGCATTTGACTGAATTCGGTGTCTTTTTTTTAGTTAAATCTGTCCATGCAACACTTTTAGATTTGCTGCTGTCATTTTATTTCTAATCACCAGCGCAATTACAAACGAAATTAAATTCAGTAAAAATATTTGCCTTTTTTGCAATTCAATCGACTTGACTTCACGTGCTCGCGTTAAGTTGATTGGTGTCGACTGGCAGGCGGCCCAATGGGGCCATAAATCAAAGTTGTCGCCACTTTATTTAATTTACAGCTTTTTCATACACCCACCCAATTTTTCGCGCCCAAAATGTTTAAAATTATTTTTTCTCGCCACACATACATACATACGCATGCACTCGTATGCTTATATGCATTTATGTGTGTATATTTGCGCGCTTGTTAAACCCCAAATATAATCAAAAGTGGAGTGAGTGAGTTGGGTGTGAGCGCGGGCGAGACAAAGGCAAGCGCATGCAGGCAAAGGTAAAATCGACCGCAAACAATAACACCTTTTTCAGCATGAAAGTGGCATATGGCATGTGGCATGTGGCATGTGGCAGATACAACTGTGCTTCAACCGCCGCGATCGCCACTAATCAACCGCAGCTGCATGCATACCCACACACACACATGTACACACATCGACCCTCGCTGCCATTGTTGGGTATGTTGGCTTATGGAAAAGATTTTCTGATTTACCATTTTTTATCCTTAACTATATTTTTTCTCTTTTCTATATTTCTGTATTTGATATTCAATTTTTGCTTCCTACTTCATAATTTTCCTTTGTAAAGCAATTCAATTCAATTCAATTCAATTTCGTAAATTTAAAAGAAGTGTTTGTTTTACTTATTCCTATTTTTTGTTGGTTGCCATTTCATTTTGGTTAAAAACAATTGATTTTTTCACCCGTTTTTGGCCGCTTTGTGGCGCCCACATACAATACATTCAGCCACATATACATTCATATACAAACATACCTGTATATGTTTACACACACACACACATATGTACATCCCATATTTTCTTTTATTTGTATGTATGTATGTGCCGTCCCATTGTTTCTGCCATTTGGCATTGTCTTTTGCTACAGATTTGTGTTCGCTATTTTTTGGTTGCCACTTTTCAACTGCATCTTATTGTTTATGCAACACCAGCAAGTGTCAGCATAAATTTTCACGCTGTCAAGTTGCCAGCCGCGTGCAGCAGCACAAAATATTTACAGCTATTGCATAGTTCAATGGTAAATTGCATTCATATATGCACACACATCCGCACATATATGTATATGCGTTTGAAATTTTTACGACTTTAATTGTGCCGCTTTGGTGCCATTATTTATAACAGAAAAAAATTTGGAATTGCAATACTCGTAAAGCATATTTAAATTTATTAGACAACGGTAAAATCGGAAATTAATTTTTTTTAATTTGTATATCATAAATATTCCCTTCATATTCCGAACAAGCGCTATTTTCCTACAGAGATTAAACGATCAACTGCAAAATAAATTTTATCTTTCGGAATAAGCTGAAATAATTTTGAAACCGCGGATGATTTTGAGATTGTTCTATAATTGGCAATATTATTTTTACTTTCACTTTTGAATACTTGATTAATAGTTGTTACTCTTGAGGCATCTATGAGTTCTCCACGTTCAAGGGATTTGTTGAACATTAATGGAAATAGATAGGCATTGCAAATCAGTTTTTAAAAAGAATGAAGACAGGTTTTGTCGATTACTTGAGCTGCCGAATTCCACCTTCAACATCAGTGTGTGTGACGAATTCATGATCAGGTGACCCTCATTAATCAAGTCCACGTCTACTTCGAAATTCGAGCAGAAGAAATCACATTAGCACATAAATGCAATATAGAGAAAAATATGCTTGAGTTGCATTGTAAACGGAAGGAATATTTGAGCATGCTTTCGTGGTTGTGGATTTGGCGTATCGGCAAAAAGAACTAGAAATTGATTTTATATCCGATTTGAAGGTAAAATATATTTCCCTTTAAATTCCTTAAATGTAAATATTTGTGTTTATGAGCTATGGAGCTTGATAACTTAAAATTTTTCACATGTAAGATTTTAAGTTCTCTGAGTTCCTTAGTAATCCTTTTTTTGTTTTTTTTGATCACAGGTAAATTTATTCCCAGATATCATTTATCTCACGTTTAAAAATATCATAACTACTAGCAACTTCAACACCGCTAAATAAAGAATCCCACTCTATAATGTCAACTACTAAATAAATTATGTTGAGATCAAAATTTGTGAAACAAAAACTAGTAGTTTCATTATCAGGACAAAAAGCATTCAACTCACAGAATTCTATAAGAAAGGTAAGCCAGGAGGTAAGGGTAGTAGACCAGGAGTAGATAGAAGTTCTAGGCATTCGAGTGAAAAAAAAAATTATATTACACTAATTTTAATGATAATATTGAATGCTATATGACTTACTACAATTTTGAATGAAAGGCACATTGTTTATATGGTGCGGACACCCTAGCCGAATGGATTGGTGCGGACGCCCTAGCCGAATGGGTTGGTGCGTGACTACCGTTCGAAAGCTCGGGAACGAAGCACTAAATGCTAGAAAACGTTTTTTCCAACAGCGTTCGGCTTTCGACAGCCAATGACAAACCTCTTCCAAAAAAAGGCCGTTTGGAGTCGACTTCAAATATATACAGGTATATGTATATAGAATATGTATACTCATATATGTATAATACAAAATAATAGATATTATGAAGGATCCCAAGGGACTTGGTCATAAGTCGGAACTAAGCTCGAGCGCGATGGATTACAATAACAGAAGGTATTCAGTGTCAAATAAATTTGACGAAAGAGCTTCCACTATTAACCAGTGAGCAACTCTAGTCAGCTACGATCAAACTCCAAAATAACAAGGCACCAGAACCGGATGGAGGGCCCGAGATCATAAAAATGCAACCATATGTCTTACTAGACATTAACAACGTCTGTATAAGTGATGGAATTTTCCCAGAAATCTAGAAAAAGCAGCAGCATAGGGAAAGGCAACTCGCACCTCCCATCAGCATATCGGCTATTATGTAATTACTACTGTGGACAAAAAGTAAGGTGAATTTGGTTGTAAAATGAAAAATCTTTATTCTTGTAAATCCATTTCATCCCCTTCAGAATAATCCCCTTTCGATGAAATACTCTTATGCCAACGATTTTTCCAATCCCCGAAACATGCCAAATAGTCCATTTCCGGTATAGCCATCAGCACCTTCTTCGATTCAGCTTTTATCTCCTCAATCGACTCGAAACGCGTTCCCTGGAGCAGTCTCTTGAGTTTTGGGAACAACCAGAAGTCAGAAGGAGCCAAATCAGGCGAATACGCTGGTTGCGACACGATATGCGTGGAATTTTTGGTCACGAAGAACGAGTGCAGTGTGAGACGGTGCATTATCGTGATGCAAAAACCAAGAGTTGTTGGCTCATAATTCTGGTCTTTTTAGACGAATTGCTTCACGTAAATGACGCAATTATATTCCTTATTAACAGTTTGGCCAGGTGGAAGGAATTCATAGTGCACCACACCACGAAAATCGAAAAAACTGTCATCATGACCTTTATTTTTGAACGACTTTGACGTGCTCTTTTCGGTCTGGCCTCGCCTTTAGCACGATATTCGCTTGATTGGTGGGTTGTTTCAGGGTCGTAAGCATAAATCCAAGACTCATCTCCCGTAATGATGCATTTGAGTTTGTCATGATAGTCTGAAAGCACTGTTTCACACACATCAACGCGACGACTTTTTTCCAAGAAATTGAGAGTTTTCGGTACCAAACGAGATTTGACTTTTCGTAGGCCCAAATGGTCTTTCAAAATGGTTTTCACAGATCCTTCTGATATTCCGATCATATCAGTAAGGTCTTAAACAGTCAACCGACGATTTTTGAGCACTAACTCCTTCACTTTATTGACGTGTTGGTCATCTGTTGACGTCGATGGTCGTCCGGAGCGCTCCAAGTCAACAACACGTTCTCGACCCTCTTTGAAGTCTTTGTACCACTTATAAACATTTTTCTGCGACATGGTCGAATCACCAAATTCCTTCTGCAACATGCTAAATGTTTCCGCAGCCGAAATTTCATTCCGCAAACAAAATTTGATGGCACTTCTCTGCTCAATCAAATCAGACATTGTAAAAATCGAAAAATGCACTCTTGGTCGTTTCGTAAATACAAGCGTAAATATATTATAATTTTAATTCCGCGAAGTTTAACAAATAAATTCACCTTACTTTTTGCCCACAGTAGGAAAGCTCCTTGAAACTCTGATGAAGCCTCGACTGACCGCAGCTAGAGATAACGCCGGAGCATTATCGGCAAGATGCGGAAAGTCTAAGAAGTTAGCATGCAGACTTGCTACGCTAATCACAGAAAAGGTTCTAAAGAACCTGGGCATAAGACTGGACGCAAGCCTAATATTTTGAGCCCAAATTGAAAACGCGGTAGAGAAAGCCGTCAAAATAGCATCGCTAATATAGAGACTGAAGGCAAACCTAAAGGAAGCGGGCAATAATTCTGATGCTTTCTATTCTTTTATACAGAGCTGAACTGTGATAGACAGCCACGAAAAGTTTGAAAAGGAAATGTAATAAGGATGGTGGAGCGCCGAAGTATTGCGAAAGCGTTTCCAGAGTAGGCGACGGTTCCAAACGAGAGGGAATTTGTTTTTAGTCTTCAGCCATACCATTGCTACGACGGTAGCTTTGATGATGAATTAGGCATTTGAAAACATCTCATTCGCAACAAAAAAAAATTAAGGATTTCCTATCCCAGTATAGCTTTCTAGAAATATGGCAATACGGTCCTCTTCAAAATTGTCAAGATCAAATAGATGCATACTGATCGCACAATTCCGTATTCATAGAATTAAATAAAAAATAAACACTGATTTTGTCAAATAGTACCTTAGCACCGTTATAACCACACAAGTCCAGTTAAATCCGGAAGCAAAGGAGACTGTTTTTTTAAACACAATTTATATGAAATTCGAGTATTCATGATTGGAGTTGCGTGCAGGCAGACAAAGATATACCATACGCACACAACAAAAGAGTAGAGGTAGAGGAAGAAAGGCATAATACAGCCATGGCAATCTGTGTGTGTAGTAACAGCATGAGTAGACTAGGGCGACTAGCTAGTGAAATGCTGGAAGGATGAAAAGGAATGCGTTTTTATAAAGAGGCTGGCCAACGCTAATTTCTCCACCAAAAAATAGCATTCCAGCAAGTGAAAATGAAACGTTTCGCATAACACAAATGCAAATTACAATTTTCTACAATTCAAGGTGTTAGTGAGTGCATGTGTGTATGCATACTTGGCTATGCGCACATTTGGTTGCTAATTAAAATATTAAATTAGCGACACGTGAGAAGCGATGCGTGCCGTTATGCCTAAGTGCAGACAACTAAAAGGCGCACAACCAGACACACCTACATCTACATAGAAAAAAACCTACATCTACACCTACATCCAACATAAAATCCAACACATTCTATTCGCCGTTACTACTTATAACAGCATTAGCCGCTCAAAGCTATAGCAAACACCCACACACATACACAAACTCCCAGACAAAGAAACGAAAGGATTAAATTCTCAAAGTGACTCAATATAATTGTGTGAAATTTGTGGGTTTGTATAGAAATGTGGGCGGCAACGTGTGCTTAGTTAATTAGGATGTGTGGCGTTTTCATGTGTGGAAGTGTGTGCTTGTATGTATGTACGTACGATTGTGTGTGGTGCAGTTTAGCTGGCGGTGTATGCATTTAATTATTCCATAATTAGCATACAAAAATATTTGCAGAAAACGGGATGGCGGTGCAGAGCAAAACAGGTGCAAGGCGTTGGCATGCAGCGCAAAAATGGATGGCGAGAAAGGGGGCAATCTATGTAGCTAGTTGGGGCAGATAGTAAAATACAAAGGTGCGTGAGCGTCTAATTGAATTGAAAATGTCTGGGTTGTGCACACACATGCACGTAACCATGCACCCACTCAAGCATACACACACACTTGCACTCACTCATCTTCTGCTCATTCATTTATTCATTCGGCTGTTCGCTCGCATGCTGGTCGACTACCGTTAAGCTTTAGCGCCTTCGGCTGCATGGCGGTACAAAGTAAATACGCACAAATTGTTTGAGACAAATACAAATACTAAAACAAATAGAAAGATTCGAGTACAAAGCAAAAGGCAGATGAAGTATGGAATAGTGGATCGCGCAAGAAGCGAAGCCAAAACGAAAAGTGGCTAAATTTTGTGTCGATGGTGGGTATGTTTGCTTGCCCTTGTTTACTTGACACTTTGCAACGACTTTAATGGCTGGAGATGCATGATGATGTGCGGAAATTTATTATGTATTTGCTTGACATTTACAAATACCATATTCTTCAATTTCCCCTAAGCAGCATTTGCATGCTCTTTGCATTCCCCTGTGCCGCGATTGGCAGCAGCTGTTAGTTGCAAAGCCGCGGCACGTATGCGGCGATGCGTATTAACATCTTTGTCGTCACAGCCATAGCCACCCGAGCGCCAACTGCATAGCAGGCTCCCTCATCGAACGCCGTCTTTGTTTACTATTTATTTGTGAGTGCAGACTACCTTTTATACGAGTACGAGTAGCTAGTCAAAGAGTATTGTGCAAAAACTATGCAACTTTTCCAGCTGAATCACAAATGATGATTTTTTCTAAAATCGATGGATTAAAAATAATGGGTGTTAAAAAATTTAAAATATTTAAATAGGTAATAGTATAGATGAAAATAAGCAAAAACGCCTTTATATATATGGGCCAGTCACCGTATATTCATCGAAGCAAAAAGTTGTGTTTCCCGAAAGTTTGCTATGCAAAACTTAAGCAACTTTTTCTTGTTATCCGATTTCTAGCGCTATAAAGAACTTCTTCGAAAATCCTCTTCAAGTTCGTTTCTCAATACGGTGAGTAAGTGCAGTGATTCAAATTAATTTCATTATAAAAATATATTTACTTTTAATTTTTAAAACTTGAAGAAAAATTTCAAACTTTTTATTAGAGTTGAAAAAAAATTTTGGGTATTTAATTTTATACCCTTTGAGTATTTATAGGGTATATACATTTATTTAATTCTACTATAAAAAAGTGCAAATTTGAAGTCGCTCAATATTCTCGTTGATTTGAATTTTTTTGCTTGACGGTCTTACGCATTTTCTCCAGATGACTGATGAGTGAAATTTTTTTTATTTCGAAGAAAAGAACCAAAATCATCAGCGAAAAAAAATGTCAAAAATCTTTTTTTGAGCCGCATCAAATCAATTTTTGAGCAAATTTGCGCTCTAGTATAACAAATTTCCATGGGCTATAAAACTAAATACTAAGAATTTTTCTAAAAATTCTGCTTAAAATCTGTGAAATGTTGATGAATATTTGTTGAATTTTTTTGAAGTTTGCGCAAGACTTAAAATTAGGATTTATGTGGTTTTTATAGGAAAGTCAACTATTAAAAAAAAAAAAACATTATTCAAATTAAATGAGAAGCAAATAAATTATCAAAACTTGTCAATAGATCCCAATGTTATGGTAAAACGCAGTGCTAGTTAGATCAATTAAAGAGGCTTGAGAGCATTTCTTAACTTTATTTCACCTCATTTCGAAAATGAGATCAACATAAGTAAGACTATCAAATTTAAATGAAAGACCCGTACTCACTATTTTATTTAATACATTTTGACCATTATGAAGGCAATTTCATAAACGGGCGACTGAAGCTACTTTTGAGCACAGTTTCGCATCATCAACAACATTTTTGAATACTCCAAAAAGTGATAATCGCTTAGTACCAAGTACGAATCATATGGCCAGTGTGAAAAAAGCTCCCATTCAAGTGCTCGGAGCTTTTAATGCATGCGAGGCCTGGCGATTTGTCAATTTCGTTTGCTTCTCAATCAGTTGCTTCAAATTTAGTCAGCTGCTGATAGAGCACGTGCGAATTCAGTATTTGGCTTGATAGAAACAACTCATAGAAGATGATTTCTTCCTATTGCCACCAAACACTCAGCAAAACCTCCTAGACTGCTAATCCGAGCTTGGTGATCATTTGATTTAGTATACCGCTCTTTGACCATAAATCTCTTTCGGCAGCTCTTTTTGCACGTGACAAATTTTATATCGCCAATTACAAATCAGTTCATAAATGGCTCGATTTCATCACATTCCAACAAACACAAATAGTTCCAAATAGTTTTCTATCTAATCTTCAGCTTCTAAGAGACAAAAAAAAAAGGTACTCACATTTCGGTTCCAATCCACGGTTTTACCTTTACTTTTTGCTTTTATTCACAATTTTATCGGCGCAGAATATGCATTATTTTCGACGGCTATGTTATTAGAACAGAATCGTTGGAATTACCGCGTTGCTATAGCATTCGATAGTGCTTTGGTACATGTACGAGCAGATATTTTTTGGACCGTTTGCTACGACTTTTCATCTTGAATTCATCGAATTTTCTCTTTTTCACATTTAATTTAGACGAATATTTTTGTTTTAAAAGTAATGTCAGCTCTACCTTCAGATACAGGTTACTAAGAACACCAACCACTCAGAATTATTTACTTCACCTAATATTTAATTAAAAAAACAAAGTAGCTTAAATTGTGTTCAATACAGTACATAGCGGCACAGAAATCCCTCCAATCAAATGTGGACTACGTCACAACTAGTATGGAAGACAGATCCAGCTAGTGAGGCAACAGTCTTTTTGCAATACAAGCAACTTGTATTTTTAATCTGGGGACGTCCTACAGATGTTAATTGTCAGATTCCGATCAGAAATATCAGAATCAAAATAGACTACACTAATTAGGGACTAAAACCACTAAGCTGAGATTAGAAAGGGTAATTGAAAGATAAGATAAATAAAAATGAATGCTCAATAAAAACCTTTTTATTAACTATAATTGAAAATATTATACAGTTTTATTTGGAAGCCTTAAATTTGCTAATACTATTAGTAGTAAATTTTCTAGGTATTGATAGAAAGAAAACAAATTAATAAAAATATATAATAAATATTTCAAATTTTGTATAAATTGTTTATTACCTATCATCAAAAGTAAAGATTCCAAGTACAATAAAAAATACTTTCCAATCTTTTTATTTCTATGGTTTTGTTGGCTTACCCACGATGCACTCAATTGCATACCTAACATATAATATAACAAGTTCTCCTTGTAAAGGCTTGCAATATACCCAAATATGAGTGAACATAAATAAATGGTTTTGCATTGGTACAAATCTGATCTTCTTCGGAGTAGTTCGTTTTCAGTCAGAAACTCTAGTTGTAAACTAGTCTATTTGTGACTACAACAATAATAAGGCGTATATAATATATTTAATTTTAGTGGCACACACAGTGTGTATTTTTCTTGCTTAGTCGTGTGCTGGCAAGTGTGTGGGTTTTCACTCCCGTAATTGTAGTTGATTTTGCTCTTGGATGCCAGGTGAAGTCTTCAACGTTTGATGGCTGCTCGCCCTGTGGTGTCGTTCGATGATAGTGCCAATAATGAAACTATACACGTAACTAAGGATGTTGCAGCTTTTTACGGGCGTTGTTGACATTCCTGTTGTTGAAGTTCTTGGAGTGAAAAGTGGCGTCACACTTAAGCACTGTGTTGATTTTCATTATTATTGTGGTTTAGTGATGGAGTTGACTAGAAGAATTTTTTTTTTGTTTGATGGTTTTTAGCTTCAAATGAATTGTAGTAAATTTCAGAAAAAAGTTCACATGCTTTTCAAACTGTAGGTTTTATATAGGAAAACTGCATACTCAGTTTCTTCTCATCAATTTAATTTTTTGCAGCACGATAACAACATGCGTGTTCAACATAAGTCAACATGAGCTATTCTCGAATAAACCCTGGGCCATAAACTATCCTCCAGCGCCCTCATACGAGATATGTGCCTAACCAGCAGTAAGTGGGAGACACCCCAAATATGGTTGTGACGCGACTCCGCCATATTGATGGAGAAAGCAAGGCGTTCAGCAACAGTTACAGCAGCGGCTGCAGTGAAGGCGGGCGCACAAAAGACAAGGCTGAAGTGGGTTAATATAACACTATTGCAAGTTTTCTGATGTCCCCTTTACTTTAGACCCATCTATGAATACTGTGGGAGTAATTGGCACTATCGACGGCGTAAGGCTTTCATTTGCGTGCACGAGAGGAACCTGGACGCAGTTACCTGTTGTGCCTTCAAACATAAACGCGGCTCTGCCCAGATGTTATACTTTTTTGGTCTCATGGTAGAATTTAGCAGAGCTGAGAGGATTGTTACAGTATTAGTGTGAGCGTGCCCTACATACCATTGGAGTGCCGGCACCTGTGAGATGTTTGTGACATTTTGATTTAAAACTCCCTCAAAAACGAAAAAAAAGCACATGGGTATCAATCGAAAGAGAACATAGCTATTATTTTTGTTTACTTTTTACCATCTTTTTTCTTGCTGTTTTATAAAAACGAGAAAAAAATACTTAAACTTTCTCTATGAAATAAAGTAAACGCAATGGATACTCTGAAAAATGTATATTTGTTCTGGCGAAAAGACAAAAAAAAATTTCTAATAGTGGGATCGATTATGTTAACTTTAGATATCTATATTGACACAAAAAAATAATAATAGAATCTAAGCATCAAATCAGTGTGCCAAAACGTAGTTCTTTGAAACTTTAAATTCATTTCTACATTCATATGAAATTATTTTCAAATATGAAAAAAACTGCCGAATACCACGCAAGGAGGGAGGAGCTAGCAAAAATGCTTAATGCTATTGAACTAGCAGTTAAAGATGCCAAAATGAATATGATGCCGAAATGAATATGCAAGGAAAAGTTTGTAAATGAGCTGGAATAGTTAACCATTCACATATTTACGCTGCGTTTGGGAGTAACAAAGGATTGCTCCAGTCCTATTACCTGCCTCAGCTCTATTTCTTCATCTCCATCCCTTCCATTGGAACTCATACATATATAAAAAGAAAGGCGGATTCATGGTTATATTTTATTCGTATTTATTAAATTTTCCAACAATTTCGACAGTTCACGTCTATTGTAACTTAAAACTACGCTAAAAAGCGTGGTGGAACTCGAAAACTATTGTGAATTCTAAATAAATTACATCGCTCCACAGATGTGATGATTCGCTCCCTGTTTTCCAAAAACAAAAACACGCTTTATTTGAAAAAAAAAAGTTTTAAGTTCAAGTCAAAGAATTGCTTTCCATCTCACACTTGTATGTGTTTACCCTCAATCTATACCAAATGGTCAAATAAGCTTGAGCACAGGGTATAGTAAAATTGTCTGCTGTAAGTTTCTGTGATATAATTTAACCCTCTAACTATTTTCAAATTACCTTTTATTACACATGTTTTGAGAAGGGATCATAAATGCTTATTCAGGTAGCAGGTAGAGGGTTAAAATGTATTACTACCATAAATTTATTATTATAGAAGTCTGAGAGCAGAATATTATATGCTTAGTTCGAGTTTCGAAAGACTTATAAGGGTTTTTGTGTGTTTCAGATTGTAGGATGGCCAGATTTGTCTGTTCGTAACTCAAGTCGTTTGCACTCGCCACCTCCGATCAACAATGCTGAGAAATTCTCGATCAATGATCATTTTACGTGTTGCGAGCGGAATGTGGATTGTGGGTAAGTTACTAACATTTGGTAGCGCAGCTCCAGCTCTCGGGAGCTCATCAGCTTTGCAGTTACCTTCGAATACACTGTGACCCGGTATACAGAAAACTTCGACAGAACTCTGAACACTTATCTCGTTAAGAGATAAGAGACAGGATCGAACCATATCTGAGTGTGTATAAGAGGAGCTGGGTGCTCGAACGGCCGCTTGACTGTCAGTGAAAAAGCAGATATCCTCTAGTGATATTCTCTGAATACACTACAGTAGTCGGGTAATCTAAATGATAGATTGATGTGAGGGGAATTGGAAAAGATTCCAAATCCCACTTTACGGTCTTGTTTTGAACCATCTGTATATATAATCAGAGGGCCATCGATTTCGGTAAGATTTGTCTTCCATTCTTCCCTGGTTGGGAGTGAACAGGAGAATAGCAAGGGTGGTAATGGAAGACTTACATGATGGTCTATGTCGGAAGAGATAACAGTGTTCCTGTTCAGTATGGCCGAATGGCCAAGATACTTTTTCCATTTCGATATGGCATTCATGCGTGTCGCTGCTTTCGCTGCAATCGCTTTGCCAGCCAGATCGATAGGGAACAAGTGAAGCAACGTATTTAGAGCCTTAGTAGGTGTTGTACTTAAGCATTCTGTTATCAGGAGGCAGACTATTCTTTGGACTCGATCAAATGTATCTCATTTAAAAAGGCGTTTCCTTCAGTTTCCTTGTAAAGACAATAATTTCATACCATTCATAACCCAGCAGATGGTGAACCAACTTAGAATTCCTGTTCTTATTTTCAACTTTACGGTTAATAAAATGGATAATTTCTTTTAATTGAGAATGAAGAATTTCTTTTATTCTGATCTAAATTTTCCGGAATTTTTTTTTCATTTCAAAACTAATTATGCATTTCCAAACTACATTCACTGCCTTCAATTTGTTAACGCACACTTTGCATACAAAAAGACTTCCACAAATCAAGTACGAGCGAATTTTTCAACAAAAAACTCGAAAATTCATTTGAAATTTCCAGCAACGGAACGTAAATTAAGGTACTCAAATTCACGTTAGTATAAATTTGGTAATTGGATACACCTGCTGATTTTTATGGACTTCCTAGATACTAGCAATACATGTCATGACATAACTTCACCCTACTCCACTTCCCTCCACTCGACCACCAATCCAATATCAACCAAACTTAACTAACAATTTATGTGAGGGAATAGCTACTTTATGCCAGAGTGTCTGCTTTATGTGCCAATAAAAAGGAAGGTATTTGAAACGGCATGGCCTGCGCCGCCACGCAAGACTCCTTCGCACATATTTATATATATGGCTGTGAGGTAAGATTTATACAAGATGCCATTAAAAGTTAAAAGTTAAACGCGATTTGTATTCCTCATTCGGTTCGTGTTTTGTTGTTTGTATGTATGTAAAAATTATGTGCAACATAAGCTTGCGCCATAAAAAATCTGCAGCACGAAACATTTTTAAATTGCTAATGCCTTCCCAACCAACTTGCCAGCCAGCCAACCACCCACCTGCAGGCTATGAATGGTCACTTTACAGGCGCTGGCCAAGTTCTTTATATTACACACAAGTATGCTATTTATGCCCTTTTTTATAGGTGGCGCAAGTGTTTGTTGTGAGGAGAAAAAAGTAAAATAATTCTTATTATGAAAATTGTATATAAAAATCAACAAAAGAGTAAAATTTAATTGCTTGTAGTTAAATTTATTAGCTATACAAGCTCCATTTGCCACTTATATATGCAATGCGCCTAAAAAGATGCCTCAAAAAATTGACAGAAAAACATTAAAATTTAAATTTTGAAAAAAGTAAATTACAAGAAAACACCGTAGGAGGGGTGGCTTTGAAGAATTGTAATACCTATGTATCTCGCCATGAACAATCTGAAGCATAAAAAGTATAAAGAGGGAGAAAATCAGTATTCTCAAACTGAAGAGGAGGCATTAATTCACTTTTATGTCAGCTTGGTAGGTATTTTCGTGAGATTATATTTTTCTGTTATAGCGCCTAAAGATAGGCAAAGTTTAAAAGCATTCGACGTCAATTGTGAACAATAAGTAGGTTTACTTTGGATTTTATTATTACATTCAACAATATAATAAAATAAGTTTAAAGAAGTAGTAGTAAAAGGACGTGAAAAGAAAAGAGGGAAATAAAAAAGAAGAATAGTAGAGGCGAAGAGAAAACAATGGCATTGTGATAAAAATACACAAAGTGCCGATATAGTATGTCAGAAATTTAAAGACATTCGATTAACAAATGCTTATCGTTTAGACATTTGAAAAATCAAAAGAAATAATAATACTTAAAAATAAGAAGATTAGATTTAAAAGACTCAGGGGCGAATATGAAGCGAAATAGAAGAAAAATACCTTGGAAAAAATGCTGTTGAAGATTTTGAGGAAAGTGATAAATACTATCACGACGATGATAATCAAGATGTAATGATAATTGCGATGGTGATGAATGAATGCGTGGGACTTCAAAAACAAGCAAGTCATCACTAGCAAAACCGATGAGGCACTGAAACTCATTCCATCAATAGGCAAATGGGTCCAAAAGAACTTCAGGAAAGTGAATTACTCCCTAACTCAGTTCCTCTCGGGCCACGAATACTTTCGCAGATACCTATACCGTATAGGCAAGGTAAGCGATCCCCAGTGCATATACTGCGAAACGCCGAGCGCTCACGCTGAGCACACAATTTTTACTTGTGATAGATGACTCACGAAAAGAGATGCTCTGAGGAAGCAGATTGGCGACATTGCGCGCAGCAATATAATCAGCACAAACAAAGATACATCGAAGACGTATTACGGAAAAAGGTAAACCTCGACACAGTGCAATAAAGCGAAGACTCATGAACAAGAGACACAAGAAGATAAGCCTATAGCATGACTAGAATTTGCCCTTTATGGATGCCGGGCCTCCTCCCGAAGTAATGCATAAAGTAGTCCCAGGAAGGGTTTCATCCCAAAAGTAGAGGGGGTACTGTTTCAATACTCACACCACTCAACGCAGTAGACGAAGGCCTCTGTAAGTGCGAAGGTAGTTTGAAAAAAAAAAAAAAAAAAAGAAAATGGAACTTGTGGTTATGCTTATTCTGACAATAATCCTAATGACGATAGTGATGATTGCAATGATGTGTTTTTGGTTATTTCCTCTTTTTGTTTATACTTGTTAGGTCGGGGCATCTAGCAAGTACAGCACTCAGACAACATTAAGCCCATTGAACTCATTTACATCATTAAGCCCCTCCTCCGCCGTCTCATCCTCCTCTTCCCAAGCTGGGCAGAGTACACTGTCTGAGATCCCCACCTTTTCCATGTGCTTCGTGCATAGAAAGTGGCCCATCATCTGTATAACCAGCTGGCTACCGTCCCTTCCGTTTAATGACAGAAGGATCTGTGTCAGTCGGCCGGACATGACAGTGTGACATCAGTCTTGTCCATCTGTAGCCTCTCTCAGCCTTGTTATTTTCTCTAGTGCTTTTCTTTTAAGTAAAAGCACTTTCGAACTGTCAAGCTAAGAAGACTCTAAAATGTATGCAGTTAACAAAAAATTGCATATATATAATATTATGGAATTAGTAATTTTGACTTATTTAGAGTAAATCGCAATAACTTTTCCTTTTACATTCAATCATCAACTTTTTCTCCATATTTTGGAACACTCTGCCAAGTTGTGTTTCTAGGAGAGATGTATTCCACGTTTGGTTCATCTTTTCCCAAATATTTTATTCAGTGGGCAGTCAACTTTTCAAATCAGGTCCGAATATTACGCGACAGTTCGCTGGTTCGTTGCAAAACATGATCTGAAACACAGCGAATGCAATCGCATAATTCAACTGCAGCTCACTCATCAATCAATATTGCTGCTCATTGTGTGAGAGACAGCAGATTGTGGAGCTCCCTGACTGTCTACTTTAATTCTAAAAATATATTTCGTTGGCGGTACCATTTATCTTGAGCTTCTGAACTACGCTATTCCGATTAAAAAAATTCGGTCAAACAGATGTTCATTGTGATCATTTACTAAAATTCGGCTCAAAGGTTACAGGCCTGATTATCCTTCTTGTTACTTACTAACTCACACGCAAATGCTTAAAATATTTTCGCTTTGAATATTAACTACTGCAAAAGAGATCATACGGCTCTTTTTTGCATTAAAAAATGTATGTGGGAGAGTAAAACAAACTATGTATTTGCAAGAGTTGCGTTTCTCATGAGAGAAGAACTCAAAACTGATAACTGTTTTGTGAAGATTAAAAAAAAAAAGAAAAAAAAACAAAGACGTAAGTATTTGACACCTTTATGATTCTTCATTTCCACGAAAAATTCCTAAAAACTAAATTTTTTAGGTCGCTGATAAGTCGCAAATAAAGGAGTAGAAGTGGGCATCTGAAAAGCTCGAATCATTGTAAAAATGTTACGTAATATATTAAATTAAAAAAAATTAAGCAGAATAGCTTTTTGGATTATCATTTATTTACGGAGAATATTTACATCAAGTTTAATTAGTCAACTCTGACTCTAAAATTCCATCAAATGTCATATGAGATACATATTTACCTCATCGTTGACTCCAAAGAAGCATTAGAGTGAGAAATTCATCCGTATATTGTCGGCAAAATCCACAAGTTAGAGGAAGATGCAAAATCATGCGTATGCAAATATTTACTTCAACTTTTTCACATTGGCGTTAAGAATGTAATAGAAATTTTGCTCTGAGCATTCTTGACTATTTCTATCAACAGTGACCATCAATGGTCAATACATAAATGACTGTCATTGTTTTTGCAGCGTAGCTTTTTGTATACTTGACCAGCTCTGCAGAATTTTGCGAAGGAATTCGCTCTTATCTCACAAATATATAAGTAATACAAAATGAGTTAATCCATCATTAGCAATGGCTGTTTCTTGAATATTTAATATATTCAAAAGAAATATATTTCCAGACACTTAGAATGAAAACTTTGAGAGTCTGAGTAAAGGGAAATCTTGGTATTTTCCGCTTCTTTGTGTGTTAATAATGAAGAAAATTCCAGAGAAGTCATTAATGAAGCATTTAAGTATAAACTGCAAATATTTCAATATCAGTTCTAATTTAAATAACGAAATGTACAGTCAACGAGCATCAGTCATTTAGTGGCAAACGACGCAAGTTGGACTACGCTTGAACTGAATAATGATTTGAGGAATAAATTCAATTTATAATAAATTCAATTTCTTTAGAATGTCAGGCAATCTCTTTTGTTAGATTTTTGCTGATAAGGTTCCTATGGCAACACGGATCCTGGCGTAATTCATTAGATATTTCACAATAGCCGCCTTAATATTTTACGGATTTTCCCTGTTCATTTGTGAAAACTTGTTGAGGCATTTAATAATCAAAACAGCTTACTTTCATTGTACTTTCTCTGCAAGCTTTGTTTGCCAGCAGCACTTCCTTTTGTCTGCCACTAAATGAAATTGAATTCACACAAACACAAAGATATTTAATACTACGGCAATAAAAGGCAAAATTGATTTAAAATTTATGTTCAAAGAAGAAGCTGGCTGGACATGGAAAGGTGGTGTTAGGGCCAGTAAGCAAGTGGAGTGAGGGTGACAGTGCAAAGTAATAAATGCCAAAGAACGTCTGCAATGGGTCGAAATTGTCCGTAGTATGAACTTTTATACCTCTTGCATGCGTTCTCACCCCTCACACGCCTATGTGACCTCTCGTCTTTGTCTCTTTGTTAATTTTATTTGTTTATTTACATTTTTATATTGAATTTTATACTCTTCCACAAATAAGCTAAATGTCAAAAATTGTAACAGCTTTCGTGCATATTTTCACATTTACGGGCCATGTGTTGTTTTTGGCCCAAGGGTGGACAAAGAGCGAAGCAATAAAGTCGAAAATAAAAGAATTATAGAGGGCGAATGAAGAAATAGTGATACATATGGTATATACTCGTGTGTACTCATTGGTTGTAAAAATTTTACCCAAAGGGTATTCGATTGCAGAAAACGGGGTATAAATGCAGTGCCAAAGTAAAACTTTCATTTCAGATGTCTACGTGTATGTGTGTGCGTGTATGTGGCTTTGATGATGTCACTGCCCAACAAGCACCAAAATACTGTTTTTCCATACTCCAAGAAATTTAGAGTCCTCAAGTTGATATCTTGAGGTTAGAGTTCAAACCTACAAAGTTTATAATTCCCATAGCAAATCGAAATCACGCTCCACTGGATTTTTGAATGATAATTCTTAAAATTGCCATATAACATGACTCTCCATTGGATCTCGAAACATAGATAAAAAACATAGAGAAATTTGTAATTGTCAAAGTTGATATTCAACTTAATTATCTAATGGATTTTCAACTTTGGGAAAATTTATAATTTCCAGTTGATACCATACTCCCTCATATTCCGGCCATAAACGGAAAATGAAATTTCTGACCATATTTGCGGTTATCATGAGAAATTTTATTGGAAATGCTGTACAGTATCTCAAAGTACAACTATTCTTCTCCTAGTCCCATTTTGATACGTAAAATAATTTTTACTTGTCTGTGAAATATTGCTTGCTTAGTATAATCTGCTTTTTGCATTCGTCAATATCCAAAACTGAGTAGCATCGGTTCATAGGGACAAATGGAATATTATATAGCGCAAATGATTCTGAACTTTTAAATGATTTTCTTTTATTTCTTTGACTTACTTTTGAAAGCAAAATAAAATCGGAAATTAACTTGTTCTCAAGTTGAGAAACACAATTGGAGATTTGAGAAATACCTTTGAACTCAAATCAACCTCAAGTTGAACTCAAACCCAAATGTTTATTGGGTGCTTTTGCAGGCATTTAAAAATTAATTCGTGACTCTCTTTACCTTATAGCTTTTATTTTTAAGTTATTTATTTGTTGTTGTAACTATTATTATAGCTGTTGTTTGCTTGCAATCAACACAACTCAACACAGTTTGATTGACTTATTAGTTCTTAGCCGCAGGATTATATGCATTCTCGTGTCTGCTTGCCTGCATGCATGACGCCGATTGTGTATTAGTGCAGCTCAGAAAAGCCTCTTAGCTGCTATTGCGCGCATTTTCTTATTTATTTATTTTCCCTTTTGCACATTGCACATTGTGTTGTACCTTAAATGAGGCGTGATTGGCTCAAGTTCGCTTGGCAAATATCTACACTCACCTCCTTTTGTTCAACTGCGCTGCTCTCGCCGTTGTTTGTTTCCACTTGATTGATGCGGCTATGGTGTTGTTTACACTAATTGAAGTTTGTTTGCTTGAGATGAGTACGACTGAGCGTTAGTGAAGCGAGCAAGGAGGACAAGCGAGACGGATGTGATAAGAACAGGAGTAGGCAGTTGAAAGTGAAGTTTGAGTAAGTAAAAGTGCTTTAAAGGAGTTGGATAAAAGACGTCAATGACGGCGGTTTGCATGCTCACAAAGTCACACATATACACCTATACATATACAACGCACTCACACACTTAAGCACTGCAACGCAAAGGAAACGTATAAAGGAGTTTATTGCAAGTAAGCAATGCTTCACATGCAGCAAAGTTAGGTGGGGTGAGGTGGGACACCTTCAAGTGGCAAACGTGCATACATACACGTATGTATATCCTTCAAATCCTCCAACAAGTTTTTCGGACTAAATGTGGAAATTGGGAAAATAATTGGAAAAGTTTCGCAATAAATGCATGTTGGGGTTCGTCAGCTTGTCAGTTCGTCCATCCATTCCGTGAGTGCGCTGCGGCAATTACTGCTGTTGATTGGTGCATGAGTCAGCTGAAGCCGGCGAAGGAGTTGCTACAAACGGTTTGTATAGTAAGTGGTTTGCAATTAACGTTGCCAGATTGTTGAAAGGTTCATATGCAAAAAAATATGAGGCTCAAACTTTGTATTAAGGAAGTTAAATTTGGTATTAGAAGGAATAGTTTTGTTTACTTTTTTCGCAAATCCTATGAAAAAATTGTATACTTGGGTATCATTGGTGGATGAATCCTTTTGCCCTTTTGTACTTGCATAAGAAATTTGCTCGCTTCACAATACCTTTATTTACCCCAACAAATAAACTGCTTTTTTAGGGTACCTTCTACGTGAAGTCGAATAAAAAACTGATGAAATTTCACTAGAATTTTAAGAATATTCAGGGTTACCATGCAGTATAATTTCGTAGCAACAGAGGCTCATTTAATATTTTAATTTATATTTCATATCTGCAACTCTCCCTGCTGGTACAAACATTCAGTCAAAAAAGTGTTGGCGCCGTAATTGTTTACAATACATAAACAATACATTCATGCTGAATATTTTTCGCTAATTTTGTACGAAAAAATAGTTTTTAATATAGCCATATAAATCAAAGTTTCAAACTTGGTTCAAAGTTCCTTAAAATTCATGAAATTTCCATCGAAGTTGAGAACTTTTTATTAAGATTTTTCAATTTTTTTCCTAGTGTAAGCTATTCCTGTACCTAATTCTATTGCAACGAAGTGCAAGTTTGAAATTTCAAATTTTTGTTAAATTTTAATAATTTTTCTTCTGAAAATTTGATGAATGCTTTTAATGTTGTAGTTATCGAGTTTTTTAAATTTTTTGGTTTTGTTGCAGTGAGAATGTATTTTTTTCAGAATTAACGATTTCGCATGAAAATATTGCGTAAGGAAAAAAAACTCACTGTGTTAAAACATGTTTGACTTACTGTATGCAAACTATTGGTGCCAATTGGTTAATGGAAAAAACGAATTGCTATAAAAGCAAACCAAACAAAATTCGCAGAGGACTCTCTTCACGTAGAAATATACATTGAAAATCTCTGGCAACCATCTGCCATCAGCAAACTTCAAAGATAAAACAAAATAAATTATTTAACACAACCGCGTTTCGGTGAAAATGCCAATAAACCAGTTGATTCAATAAGAAATTACACTTGACTCAACGCGTGTAGACTCGTTAGCTCAATACCGAAAAGTATGTATATAAAAAAGTATCACCATATGAGTTCAATATTTCCTTGTATGTATTCAACATACTAGGAAAAGCACAAACATGATAACGCATAATCGCAAAAACATTTTTAAAAATGGATTTTACAGCTGAAGAGTAGTACTTTGCGATGTCGTTGTGGAAAATTAAAAAAAAAAAACTTTACCTTGCTCAAAAAAAAATTAAAAAAATGGCCAAAATCTGCATTTTTTGACTATTTAGCCTCAAATTGCCAAAAATCCTGACATGCTGGAGCATTTTCAAGGTCATATTCGTTTTCAGCATAAAAACCTTAAAGAAACACCCATAGCCGTTTTAGAAGCTGTAAAAAGTGAGATTTTGCCGGCCTGTGTTATTTTCATAATAAATTTCAATAATTTTAACGCGTTGTTCTATAATGTAAACTTGTATATTTATCTACTAGATAAATATTAAAAATGACATAAAAAGATGCCGTCTAGAAATTATTCAGTACTACTGGCGTCACTTCTGAAAGAACCTTTATTTGTTATCAGAGAGCCAAAGGGCGCAGTGGTCTATGGGGTAAATGGTAGAAAATAGTTAAGAGTTAAAAGGGAAATGGGAAACAAATATAAATTTTACGTCTGTTATTGATAATAGATATAAGATCACATCTAAAGTAATATTTTATCACAAGCCAACAGTATTCAATTCTGGGCAATAATCGCCTACCAATAAATAAATATACATTTGTATGTATGTGCTTAGGAACATTGCACTCCACACAAAAAAAACAGGTAATGTTTTACATTTGGAACAATAAAGTTTATTACACTATAAAACTTCCACCAAAATATTTCAGAAAAATATTACGTTTGACCTTAGTGGGACCAATTTGAAAGTAGTTGCCTCCAAAATTCGTATTATTTTGATTTAGTAGATACAATTTTTAAACCTTTGCGAATGAGGTGATTTTTTGGAAAATATCTTTTTAAATACCTATTTGCTTTGTAACAAAATATGGAGGTCACAGGTCTTAAAATGCAATAAATTGTATAACTCCCCATATTTATTTCACAACAGTATTTTGTGTATTGGACAGATCAACAATTACAACTTTAAAAATTACTGTAGTTTTTGTTCAATATACTATAATGAGTACGAAACAGTACCATCTTACAAGAAAAAACGAAAGTTCACGGTAGAAGCCTGAATTTAAATCATTGTCCAAGGCAATTTTGAAAAGACTTTTTTTTTTTGACGGTACCTTCGGCATTTACACTCTAATCTCAAAGTGTGAGTACTAGACTGGCGAGCAATTTGAAAAGGCGACCGCTCTATTCGGACAAAAATATAAATGTTTTTTCATACTGCTTTGCAAATACTTTAAATTCAGTGTACACACTTGATTTTTTTTCGGTAAGGTCCAATGTGTAAGTACTTATAGTACCCTAAACATTATTTATGGGTAGACTAATATTTCTCCCAGCTACAAGTAAGCGCTTATAATGATAGCTTTAGTGTATTTAATGACCCCCAATATAATTTTCTGACACAAATTTTTCCAGAATATTTAAGTCCCCAAATATTGTAATTAAAATTACTTTTTCGACTTTTCTTAAACTAAGTGTAAAATTTACCCATAAAACTCAACATAGGGGGTAAGATATTCCACAAAAATGGTGCTCGTAAAATGCTACCGTTGAAGATTGAGAACAAAATTTCTTTTACACATTCATTTTTAAAATTTTTAATACATACATATATAATGCTTACTTACACCCTTTTTGGGTGTTTGGCCGAGCTCCACCTCCTGTTTGTGGGATGTGTTGGTATTGCTTCACAAATGGAGGGGCCTACAGTGTTAAACCGACTCCGAACGGCAGTTTTTTTTTTTATGAGGAGCTTTTTCACCGCGATTCGAACCTACGCACCAACCCATACGGCTATGGCGGCCGCCAATTTTTTTATATCTAATATAAAAATGTCTACGAACTTGCAGAATTTATAAATTTAATCTAAAAAATGACTTACTTATGATTCACTTTCCGATTTATATGGGCACTTTTCTGTTTTAATTAAAAAATGTACGTATTGAGTGGCTCATACAACTTTACCTGTCTTTGACTGCTCTTCTTTTATAGGTCTTTAAGGTAACTTAATTTTTGCCAATAAATGGCGTAAGCCATGCTTTAGCTCCTCTTTCCAGTGGCTTCCGGTAGGGCCACAGTTAATTTTCCTATTGCCCAAATACCTAAATAGCCCCTTTACTAAGCAATTTTCTATTATTCAGCCGATCTGGTAAGCTTATCTGGCACGCTAGGTAAACAATTCGTACAACTATGCAACTCTCCACGCAAGGATTAGGGTAAATGATAAGCAATCTGCTTGCTTCCAGGCCAACCATCAACCACCTACACGAAAAGTGCTTTAAATTGCTGTTGAATGGGCTTTTAGTTGCAAGCGTACACATACATATATCATGTACCTTCGCATGTATATAATTTTTTGGTACATACTTACATATACGTGAATGTATGTAGGTTTATCTGCATGTGTATGCATGCATTTGTTGGGGTTGAAACGAGTTAAACTGCAGTTTATAAGTCGATTTATTTGTTTTAGAGTAAATCAAAGCAATAAGCCGTGGCGTAAGGATCTATACATATAAGCAAAACTCCTTTATTTCCTAGATGCAGTATGCGTATGTATGTACACACATACAAACAAATACATATTACTAGTTTGTATCTGCGTTTTTCGTCTTAAGCGTAGCTGAGTTTATGCGCTCCACACTTATGAAAACAAATGGCGATTAGCTTAGCTTATTGTCGGTTTTCCTTGTTGTTGGTCTTCTAGCTGGGGTGCACTTACCTATACGTACATACATATATGTATGTATGCATAAAAGTGAGGGATCTACACAAATTGGGTTGATTGGAAAAGTTATTGATCTGTTATTTTGAATGAAAATTGATTGGTTAAACTTTTCGCAGCTGTAATTGGCAAAGTAATTATTGGAACTTAAGGAGAGCAACCATTTAGTAAATTAAATGAAGTTTTATGTGCTAGCGGCACATTGTGCTTACATACTTAAATACATATGTACAAGTACTCAAGTAAATAAAACCGAAGAATTTCAAAAGGGAGGGTTACGAAAAGTAAAGTAAAAAAAAACTAAGTTTTGCAAAAAAATATATATCTACAGATATGTATTAAAGCGGCCGCCGTAGCCGAATGGGTTGATGCGTGATTACCATTCGGAATTCACAGAGAGAACATAGGTTCAAATCTCGGTGAAACACCAAAATTAAAGAAAAACATTTTTCTAATAGCGGTCGCCCCTCGTCAGACAATGGCAAGCCTCCGAGTGTATTTCTGCCATGAAAAAGCTCCTCATAAAAATATCTGCCGTTCGGAGTCGGCTTGAAACTGTAGGTCCCTACATTTGTGGAACAACATCAAGACGCACAACACAAATAGGAGGAGGAGCTCGGCCAAACACCTAACAGAAGTGTACGCGCCAATTATTTATTTTTTTTTAAGAGGGTTCTGTATGGAAGAAACTTAGCCATGGACATGCAGTAGATAGTGTAAGCATAATGAGAAAGGCGGTATATTGCCTTGATTTCGAACGCATAACGGCTAATATTATTAAACAGTGCACTAATCTTGTGTTTGCCCGCAAAACGACAAATTATAAAAGTTTCACAACCTTGCAATAACGAGGGCTTAACATTTGTTTTAACGATTAAAATACGACTAAGTATATGAGAGAAAAGTGCTGCGTAGGTCAGAGTGCGCGGGCGCGATGCCTAAAAAAAGACTAATTCTACCGGAATATATTGGATTGGCAACTGAGTAATTGCGGATTTCACTCATAGATGGCTTCGGTTGAATTTTTAGGTTTGCAGACGGAGTACAAATGTAAAACACATTTTGTTATTTGATAGGTGGCAATTCAGCTGTCAATTAGTAAAAAAGTTTTTTGATGGGTTGCGTAGTTTTCGTTTGGTGTTGAAAAATGGAAAATCAAAAGGAACATTTCCATCATATTTTGCTTTTTTATTTCCGCAAAGAAAAAAACGCATCGCAAGCTCATAAAAGGTTAGGTGCTGTTTATGGTCACGAAGCCTTAAAAGAACGGCAGTGTCAAGATTGATTTGCCAAATTTCGTTCTGTTGATTTTTCACTCAGAAATGAAAAACACTCTGGTCGTCCAGTTGAAGTTGATGACGCCCTAATCAAAACAATAATCGATTCGGTTCGTCACAGTACAACACATGAGATTGCAGATAAGCTTCATGTATCACATACATGCATTGAAAATCACTTAAAACAACTTGGCTATGTTCAGAACTTCGATAAATGGGTTCTTCACGAACTGAAAGAAACATATTTAACGGAACGCATTAACAGCTACGATTTGCTAAAGAAATGTAATGAAAATGATCCGTTTTTAAAGCGACTGATAACTGGCGGTGGGTTGTTTACAACAATTCCAAGCGAAAAAGACCATGGAGCAGGCCAGGTGAACCAACTCAAGCATCATCAAAATGATATTCATCAAAAGAAGGTTTTGCTATCAGTTTGGTGGGATTACAAAGGAATTGTCTGCTTTGAACTCTTACCACCCAACCGAATGATCAATTTGTTGTTGTCTACATTGAAAAACTATCGAAATTAAACAATGCAGTTGAAGAAAAGCAGCCTGAATTGACAAATCGAAAAGATATTGTATTCCATCATGACCATGCAAGGCCACATACATCTTTGGCCACTCGGCAAAAATTATTGGAGCTTGGTTGGGATGTTTTGCCACATCCACCATATAATACTGACCCTGTACCATCTGGTTGCTTTTTGTTTCGATTTTTACAAAACTCCTTGAATGGTAAACATTTCAATAATGATGATGATGTCAAATCGTACCTGATTCAGTTTTTTGCTAATAAAAACCAGAAGTTTTATGAACGTGGGATTATGATACTCCCATAAAGATGGCAAAAGGTCTTTGATCAAAATGGGCAATACATTACAAAATAAAGTTATTTAGTTCCATGAAAAATTGTCTTTGATTTTCTAAAAAAAAATCCGCAATTGCTTACATAGTTGCCAACCCAATATAGTTTATTAAGCTTAGAATAGAAAGTAGACAGAGATTAGACAGTTTTGAATTCAAATAACTCTTCTCTATGCAAATAGTTCTCAAAATCTAATATAAACGTACAATTTCCCTTTCGCGTAAACTTCTTAAAAAAAACCATTCAGCGTTTGCCGCTAATAAATATATTATATATAAAATGAGCCCAAATTATAATTTTTGCGAAAACAAAATAAAATAAAATAAATCCAAAAGCGCATTGTGCCATTTTCCACTCGCACAACAAAACGAACAGCAAAAGTACAAACAGCGAATTGCATTAGACAATCTTCAGATCAACGCCAGCAACCAAAAATCCACCTACTAAGAAAAAACTTAAAAAAATAAAAGCAATGCGACGCAAACCACAAAACTATTATTGCAAGCGTAGAAATCTGCTGTGAAATTGCAAATTTCCAACAATTTACACGCTACTGCAGGCTACACAGATTTCTCCTCCCACCGTATGCCGCATGCAGCGGGAACACATAGTGGCGGGCATTAGTTGTCGCAGCATCACCGCATCATAGCCTACGAAGTGCAACACAATGGTGCAACATGCTGCGCGTGTGTGTCGGCAGTGCCATGAAGAGGCACATCATTGCGAAGTATTTCTGTTGTTGGGCGCGCGCGTAAACACCCACTTGGCGAATAACATTTCGTTGTTGCAAGTATCACCTGCGGTTGCGACTGAGCATCGGTTGGAGAAATAAGAAGTTTGTGAGCGTACACTTTAACCTCTGCAGCGGCGGCATTCACTTGCAGCATATTATCAGTATTGGGGTGGGGCAAGACACGACGAAGATGTAGCCACCAAAGCTGCTGATGATAGAAAAATAACCGCAACGCGAAACGTTTTGTTATTGCCTTAGTCTTACGCGATGTGGTATGTGTATAGGTATATGCCTGTGTTTGTGGCATGCACGTTACACTACCTTGAGTTGCGGCACGCGTTGTTGTGCGGTAGCTTGCGGCTGTAGCTGTCGCTGGTGTGGCATATTGGTTTGAATTGTGCGGGATAGCTGCCACCATTGCTGGTTGTGTTGTGTGAATGAGCATATCGAGTTATCGGTTGCCGCAAATCTTTAACATCTGCATCAGTTGCCATGGTTTCAGTTGGCGGCTGGCAGTCCAAAAAGGTTGCCGACTGCTGTCGCTGTTGTACACTAGCGCACATACAGGTTGAGGTAGTTACGGCATAACAGCAGCAGCAACCAAATTGCAATGCAGCACGCAAATTGAACAAAAGAAAATATTTGTTGAAATAGTGACACCGTTTGGAGGTTAGGTACAGTGAATCAGTCAAAAAAATTTTAAAAAGGGATGTCGAGAAATTGGTGAATAATCAAAAAACGAAAAAACGAGATATGTCAAAATTGAGTAAATTTTGAGTTTAAACTTGAGCTTGAGACGTGAAATAATTTTTAAATAAAGAGGTCGGGAAATTGATGTATAATTTTAAAAACGAGAAATGTCAAAAATGAGTTGGAGCTTGACCTGAGCTGAACCTGAATCTCAAGCATATTTAAAAAAAAGAGGTCGAGACGTTGGCGAATAATTTGAAAAACTGTAAATGGGGAGCTGCATATTAAGTTTGAGCTTGAGACTCGAGCTCAAGAATAATGTGTGTGTAAAAAGGTCAGGAAATAGTGAATAATTTGAAAAAAAATGACAAATATTGAAACTGAGTTATATATTGTAGTGGGGCTTGAACAGAGCTTAAGCTTAACCCTTTCGCGACGGGCACCGTGTATACACTGCAGTCTCTTGGTGCACCGCAGCGGATGATGCCGTCTATATGCGGCAGCCACTTTTTGGTCCACACAGGCTGACGTCGCGAAAAGTGGCAAAGTATGGTACAGTTACGCCGTTGCGAAAGGGTTGAGCTTGACCAGAAGCAAGAGTTGGAGTAAGATTTAGAATTAGAATAGAGTTAAAGTTGGAGTTAGACAGAATTAATATTTTAGTTAGAGTTAGCGCCAGAGTTAATTTTAAAGTTATAGTTAAAGTTAGAGTTAGTGGTAGAGTTAGAGTTGGATTTGAAGTTAGAGATAGAGTTGAAGTTAGAGTTAAAGATACAGTTAATTTTTGAGTTAAAGTTAGAATTAGTTGAAGTTAATGTTAGAGTTGATGTTTGAGTTCATGTTAGAGTTACAGGGTTTGATTGAAAAGTAATGAGTCTTCCCGCGCGGAGCGTCTGCCAAGCGATCAACCGAATTGGCTGGTGGGGGAAAATGATCGTTGGACCTTCCTCTTCCACTAGAACCCGGTCCCAGTTCGCTGGCAACAGCGGTGCAGTCAATATCGCTCCGCACGTGAAAGCTGTTTTAAAAGTGTGTTAGAATTTTGCAGTGGCGAAAATGTAGCGATCAGTGGAGCAACGTTACTCGATCAAAGTTTGCGTAAAGCTAAACAAAACGAGTACCGAAACCATTGTTAAGTTTAACTTATTACAATGTGCGGGAAATCGTGACCGGAAAACTTGAAATGCGCAAAGTGTGTGCCAAATTGGTTCCAAAGGTTTTGACTGATGAACAAAAGCAATTGCGTGTGGAAAAAGAGTCGTGAAGTATTGGAAAGTGGCGAACAGGATAATACTTTAGACCATTGTATCACAGGAGATGAATCCTGGTGGTTTGAGTACGATCCTGAAGGCAAGAGAGAGAGGGCGGAGTGGCACACGAGCCAGTCGCCACGACCCAAGAAGGCGCGCATGTCGAAATCCAAGGTCAAAACCATGCCGCGCCTGAAAAGAAAGCTGAAGGGGAGGCGTTTCGACTCCATCGAAGCGATCCAAAAAACTGTGACAGCCAAATTGAACGCGATTCCGACGGATGAGTTTAAAAAATGTTTCCTGCAGTGGAAGGGCCGCTACCAGCGGTGTATTCACGCTCAAGGGTCCTATTTTGAAGAATATTAGTTGTATAAGCCAAAAGGTTTAATAAAACTGCTAAACAAAAAATAAGGCTCATTACTTTTCAATCAAACCCTGTAGAATATGAGTTAGAGTTAGGGATTAGAATTAGAGTTTTAGTTGAAGTTAGAGCAAGTGTAAGGGTTAAGGCTTTGAGGTTAAGGTTGAGTGTCAGCTTGTACTCGCATTATTAGCAGAGTCAGAAATAACAATTTTACTATCTTCAAACACATTTCATTGTCACACCACTGTGCGTGTTTCATATGTGCAACGGCAGTGGCGCCTGCGGCCACTTCTCCCTTACTGCACTTAACCAATATATTTTTTGCATACATACAGTATTTTTCGATTATTAATGGCGGAAATATTGCGGTAGTGAATTGTGGCAGAATAATAGTTTTTGTTGATCTCTGTTTGGCAAGAGATATGCACAAGCGCACACATAAACATTTAAGGTTAATCGCTAAATAATGTGTTGAGAGGTGTATCCGCTAGGCGACTAGGCCAGCTACATCATTGAAGCCCAGATTCGGACATGCCACGTAACAGCAATATTTTGAGCTGCACAAAAATATGTGGATGTGTATGTACGCAGTAAATCTGTAATATGTGTATATGCCTAATTCGTGCCACAAATTCGCTCTGCGCGCAATTCTTCCGCATTTCGGAGTCGCTGCTACGTAGTTTGACCTGCATTGTGTACATCAATTTTCAAGGTGAATGCAACAGTATTGCTGATGCAGCGGCTCGAGCTTCATATCACCCCTAAGCGTTATTTGGCATTGCACTCAGCTGATCTGGCCACGCCAATGATCGTATCAGTGAATTGTAGAAATGAATGCAAAGGAAAGATTCAGAGCTTGCTGGCGATGCACCGAATGTGACTACCAGCGTTTTCTAATGAATGTGGCATGCATATGCATATATGAATTTGTAGGTAAATCTTTGAATTGCGGTTGAGGCCAAGAGTCACGAGTTCTGATGTGTGGACATGCAATGAAATTGAAATAGATTTTCTTCATGATTCATAAAAATTAAGCTGCACTAGAGTGCATCACTTTGCGACCTGCACTAGACGTAACTTCAGTTGCTTTAAATTTTCGTGCAAATTTTTATTGGCTTGGCTTCGTTGAGTTTTGTGAGAAACTGCCATTTGACGCGGTCAACTTGCTTTTCTTTTTTTTTACTGCACACACAGCTTTAACAACTAAAGCAATTGATTTTACTCTGTCACGCATATTTTTTCGTATTTTTTTTTTTTTTGCGTTGCACCATTTGCAAATTGCGAAAATCTCTTTTTATCAGCAACTTGCCACAAATAAATCTGCGGCTTTTTCATTGCTCATTTGTCAATCAGCGATTTACTGTGATTTTCTTCACTTGCACGGCACTTATTCACTAGTCTTGGAATATCTATGCATATATAGTTATACGTGTACGTGCAACATGCCTCTGCTACCATTGCCACGTACCGCACCATATTGATTTTGCAAGAATTGCTAGGCAGCCAGCCAACAGCACTTCACCGCCGCTCAGACGAATTGTAAACAATTCATCAGCATGTGTGCACTCGTGTTGCAAATTGTTTCACTTGCAACTGCGTTATTCATCATTGCAGTTAGCCCGAAGTGTTTGCGCTGTCAACAGCAATGCTTTGTTGCACGTATTATACATAGTACTAGTACTGGTTGGCGCTGATGGCAAGCAGCCGGAACAAATGACTTGCATATGTGGCTTGGCATATTAGCTGCAACAACCTTGATTTGTTGCCACTTGTCCCAATACGCTTTATTTTATTTTATTTTTTGCCGTTCCTTCATTTCAAACTGCTGATTCCCTTTGCTGTATTGGTCTTAACGCTTTTGTTGTACGAGTATCAGAAGGAAGATTTTTTATGTCTGCCTTAACGCGCTGATTGACAAACTTTCACATGCCACATGGTATATTCTGCATGCTGCATGTTGCGAATGGCGCTCATTTCGCGCTTCACTGGAATTCTTTCTGCATTTTTTGGCATTCTCCCATTTTTTTTCTTTCTTTCTACAAATTACATCTCATGCTTGATAAGAGTCGGTCGTGTTGCAAGAGGGCGTATCAATGCGTGTCGAGCACACACACATACATACACTTATAGTGTAGCGCAGTGTACGATGAGTGAGTGGTCTGCCTTGGTTTTTCTCCTTCTTTTGCTGCGTTCTTCCTCACATCTTTGCTTCTTTTGAGATGAGTTTCTTCTTCCCTCTTGGCCTGTCAGTTATGGTTGGCGCGGCAAAAAGTTGCATTGAATTGGTGTTGATTGATAACACTACGGGCGGTCGCTTCTTACGCCACTTCTTCCTCCCTGCGGCGTCGGCGGCGTGCCTGTATCCCGCTGCTACGCTTTGTTTAAGCTGACACGGAATATGTTTCTATGCGTTGAATTTATTAATCAAACTTGTTATCAGCGTTTCTCGGAATAACAAAAACAAAGAACAAACAATTTGGTTTAATTTATTGTTTCCTCATCTTCAATTTATTTTGTTTTTTTTTTGGACTTTTTCAAACATTTTTTGTGCTAAAATGTGGGACCGCTTATTTTTGAGAAAATCATGACTGCTGATAAGTACGAATAGTGTGAAACACCCAATTTTTTTTATGATTTCTTATACTTAGCGATTGCTGCGCACTCAAAGAGGTCCATCTTATTGACAGTTGGCTCAGTTGAATTCTCCTCAACGAAGTGCACAGGAAATGAATGTTTCAAACTCATTTAAAGGACGGGAGAATGCGAACATTTCACCTTTATTGAGAGTTCCGGGAAGGGTTTCAGCTTGTGAATTTAAGTTGGAACCAGTCTAAGGTGGAACCGAGAGAAAGCACACAATTGCAGTTGACGTAGTAGTTTTTGAAGGTAAAAACATTACTATACTCAGCGCAGAAAAAACATAATTGAAATACAAGGCGGCGGAAGATTTATAGTTTTTGCAAATGCCGTCGTACGTCAATCTAGTGGATAAAACCGCTGCAATATACAAGCAAACAAGCAATAGGCCGCGTAAGGGTCAAAATAAAGGTTTTCACTACTCAAAAAAATGTTTTTTTAGTTAATAAAAAATTATTCAAAAACAAAATTGAAATAATAATTACGAGGGGTGCCTTTTATATGTCGGGATTAGAGAACAAAAACAAATTTTAATCATCGAAAATCACTTTATAGTTTTTCAAAATATTCTTCATGAAGATCTATATACTTTTGCACGCGTTTGAACCAATTGTCGAAGCACTTTTGCCACTCTGAATGAGGTACCTCCAAAACATGCATTCTGAATGCCGCAACCGCTTCTTCAGGTGTCGAAAAACGTTGACCTCTCAGTTTGTTTTTTACGTACGGGAATAAAAAGAAGTCATTCGGTGCCAAGTCAGGTCTATAAGGCGGATGACCCATTAATTCGATGTTTTGGGTGCTCAAAAATGCAGTTGTTTGAGTCGATGTGTGAGAGCTCACATTGTCCTGGTGAAGAGTGATCCGTCTTTGGCGATTGGTTTTCCTAATTTCTTGGAATACAACTGGCAAACAAATGGTTGTGTACCACTCAGAATTTACTGTTCTGCGTTGTTCTAGTGGTACGGTTGCGACATGTCCAGTTTTTCCGAAAAAATAGGCGACCATTTGCTTGGAAGTGCTTCGTGCGCGAACAACTTTTGTTGGATTTGGCTCATCTTGAAACACCCATACAGTCAACTGCTGTTTACTTTCGGGCTCATACGCGTAAATCCATGATTCATCACCTGTCACGATGTCATAGACGTGTTTCGAAGCCCCGCGATCGTATTTTTCCTCGACCAATTGAGCGATTGACAAATTGTGTGGGATCCAACGCGAACAAATTTTTTCGACACTGAAATGTTTATGCAATATTGAATGTATGCTGGTCCCACTAATGCCTAAGATTGTCTCAATCTCACGATAGGTCACATGAAGATCTTGCAATATCAGTTCGCGCACATCATCAATGGTTTTCGGAACAACAACTGATTTTGGACGACCTTCACGAAATTCGTCCTGGAGTGAACTACGACCACGATTGAATTCACCATACCATCGATAAACATTATTGGTCCTTGATGGAGCTTCATCGCCAAAAAATGAATTAAGTTCATCCATGCAATGTTGCAGAGTTAATCCACGTCGAAAGTTGTAAAAAATAATCGCATGAAAATGTTCACGATTTAATTCCATTTTTGGACCGAGATGAATCTTTTAAGTTACTGTAAACAACACAAATAGCGTTGGTATTTCAGAACGTTCTGAGTACGTAAAGTGAATGGATTTTTATAGTTTTTTCTTACATTTTTACTCCTCAAGTTGTACTTATGGTCCAATTTGATTCATACTCAGAATACAGAACGGATACATGAATGAAATACTTTTGCAATGAAATTATCTAACAAGCTCAACTGTTGTGCAAACTAAAACGTGAGTCAATGAGGAAGAAGTGATTTGTATCGAAGTGTATGAAGGAGCTCAGTGAGAGTTAATTTTAAAAAAAGGTTAAAAAAAACTTTTGTGATGCTTATTTGGATAACCATTCCTTTTAGTTCCAGAAAATTTGTATCAAAAATTTAGTAAAGCTGACGTCGTACGCAAACTTTCAATTCAGCTAGGGTCCTTGGCTTCTTGGCATGTAACTACGACTTGAAATAACTCTACGAATAAAAGTCTGACGACTTTAAATCGGGTGATCTGGGTGGCCACTTAAAATCGACAATTTTCAATATCAGTCGCCTTACCAGAAATGTGATACTACCTTGTCGTTTTACAATGGAATCACAAGCAATGGAAATCACAAAACCTGTTATCATGACTGGATAAAAAAAAGTTTCGGCTTTCTTGTATATCCGAGATTTCAGTAGGAACTTTGCACTAGATTTCTAAGCAATTTGCTGATGAGCTCAAATCTCGGGTGCAACTCAATATTTAGCATTTTGCTTCAGGTTTCATCGGCCGCTGTAGCCAAATGGATTGGTGCATGACTGCAATTCGGAAGTGCAAGGCTTCGTGGGGCACGAAAAACCAAAACGTTTGTTGTAATAGGTGTTGTCTCTCGGCAAGCAATGGTAAGCCCCTGAGTGTATTTCTGTCACGGAATATAATCCTCATATAGGTCCCTCCGTTCGTGGAATAACATGGAGCTCAGCCAACACCCAATAAAGGGTGTAATTAGGTGAATGAAGCGCCTTAGGATGATCAAGTAAAGTAAGAAAAGTCGCATATTGTTTGTTAATATTGAGTATAATGTTATCCGAAACGTAGTGCAGTTTCTATTGCATTTGAACCCTGATTGCATGGGACCACGAAGGCAGAATGGTGCGGTATACGAAATGGATCGACTTACTTTTGAACAGCGTAGGGAAATATTAAAAATTTACTCGTAAACTAGTGAAACACCTTCCGAAACTTCAAAACCGAAAATTACGTTCTTAGCTGATCAGCTGCGCGTGATTTGTTGAAATAATAAGTGTAATATTATAGAAAGCTCATACTAAGCTTCGTTCTAGTGTCTTATAGACTACGAACGCTTTGCTAAAAAAAAGGTGCCAAGTATAAATAAATCTATTTCATGAAAACTACGCAGAAGATGATAAGTAACTTTTTAATTCAGGATGATGTAAGGCTTGCTGATTTAGTTAATTCCATTGAGTTTAGAAAAAGAAAGAGAGAAAAGATCAATCTATTTGTGGCGCACGCACTGGTTATTTCATAAAATACAACACTTTTTCACTCTGTGCTTTATTTGCCATTTAAAAATTTTCCCACATTTTGGACGGATGCATGCCATATATCGTCAAGTACTTATAAACATATTTGCTAAGTGTTTGTATGTAGTCCTACATTCATATGCTAATATGATTTTTATGTAAACACTTGTGCATATGTATGTGTTTGCATGAAGTCATATTCATAGCGGCGCATAGCAATAAATAGTCCACATACTTAACTCATTTGTTCAACACTTCAACTTATTGACACACATTTCGTGCCTCAACAACACTTTACAAGCACATGCACACACACACTACGCACACTTATGTTTCATGCCAATTTGATGCAGAATTATTTCATTCTTTAGACAGTACTTATGTTTTTTTTATATTTCTATGCGATGGAAAAATCAAATTTATTTGCTCAAAAGCACTTATGAGCCGACAAGAATATAAAGTCAAACATTTGTTGACACTTTTGCTTGCATGACAAATATATTTACAAGCAAATAGACAGAGCGACAGGCACTGGAGGAGCAAAAATGTAAACCAAAACAAAGCGAGAAATCTCACATGGCCCCCATTAGTAGTTACACTCATAACTGTATGTATATATGTATATATGACTGCATGTGAGCGGCATATTGGGGGAAAACGCCCCATAAATCTATCATGGAAGCACTTAAGAAACATCAATTGTCGCATGTACCAACGACACAAATCTCAAAAGCAACAATAAAAATAACTTGGTCGGGCAGTGTTCTTTAGCTGAGAGTGAGACGAGTGAGGCGGAGTGGAGAGAATATTAAAAGAAGACCGCGTGAAATGAAAGTGATGTGGCATTAGCGACAAATTTTAATGCGGCATAAAATTAAGACTTTCGATTTTATTTTCAGTTTAGCCGCTCACATATGTATATACATATATAAGTATGTAGCCAGTCAGTCCTTGTTTTGTGCTCGCTGTTGACTTTTCTTATTTCAAACCGCGAGAGACATAAGTTCAGATCACTGGCTTCTCGTCTTCCTTTCATGCTTTGCAACATGTCACTTGTATTTCAGCACTGCGCTTTCTTGTTTTTCGTTTCTGTTTTTGTTGACTTGTTGAAGTATTTTTGTCACACAAAATCTGTTGCTATCAACATTTCCCGTTGAACTTAGCAGCGTTCACACTTTGCCTTTGAGAAGTTGCAGTTGTAAGAAAATTAGCGAGCTCATTTTTAAATTTCGCCAAGGAGACAGAATTATTTTTGAAGTTGCTGACATGGTGCCAAAATTGCCATAAAGGTAAATGTTACTTTCATATGTGCCCGTACACATATACAGAAAAGAGTACAAATATGAATATGAAAATGAGTACGCTTATGAGTATGAGTACGAATCTAAATGTGAGTACGAGTATTAATATGAGTACGCATATGAATATCAATATAAATAAAAGTACAGGTATGAATATAAATATAAATGAGAATATGAGTACGAATATGAATATGGATAGGAATATGAATATGAATATGAATATGGGTACGAATATGAGTACGCATATGAATATGAATATAAATAAAAGTACAGGTATGAATATAAATATAAATGAGAATATGAGAATGAGTACGAATAGGAATATGAATATGAATATGAATATGAATATGAATATGAATAAGAATATGAATATGAATATGAATATGGATATGAATATTAATATGAATATGAATATGAATATTAATATGAATATGAATATGAATATGAATATGAATATGAATATGAATATGAATATGAATATGAATATGAATATGAATATGAATATGAATATGAATATGAATATGAATATGAATATGAATATGAATATGAATATGAATATGAATATGAATATGAATATGAATATGAATATGAATATGAATATGAATATGAATATGAATATGAATATGAATATGAATATGGGTACGAATATGAATAAAAATATATATAAATTTATGTATGAATATGACTATGAGTATGAATTTTAATATGAATATAAATTTGAATATGAGAATGATATGAGTACCAAAACGGTAAGTGCATACTTTCATATGTGTACATAGAGATAAGAATACAAATATGAATATGAATATGAATACAAGTATGAAAATTAATATAAATATTAATATGAACATGAATATAAATATAGATGTGAGTATGAGTGTGAATATAAATGAAAATACGAGAATGAGTATGAATATGAGTATCAGTATGAATATGGGTACTCATATGAATATGAATAAAAATATAACAAAAAATATATATAATATAAATCTATAATATGAATACGAATATATATGAATATGAGTGTGAGTATGATTATAAGTAGGTATATGAATATGAACATGAGTATGAATATAAGTACGCATATGAGTATGAATATGGATATAAGTAGGTCATAGCAACATCTCTTTCTTTATTTCTTCCCTGCATTCACATCTGCTCCAAGTATGCACCTCTCTTAAACTGAAAATAAAAAATCTTTTGCACGCACCATCTGCTGAAGTGCTTTAAGCTATTGTTATTATTGCACACATTTACGATCCACTGTGTAAAATAATTCATCAAAATGCAAAGTGAATTCAAACAACCTGTCTGATGTCTGTGCGAATGCCGCCGTCTCACTGACGAACTGACTTACTAGTTAAAGCAATGGAAGGAATAGTAAAAATTTCATTTCGTTGTTTGCATGCCTCCTAACCTACAGGTTGGCGATTGGGCCACCACGGATGCAATGGGCGCCTTTACGAATACCGTGTACATACATACACCGCTCGGCCGGTGAGTGATTGACTCACTGACTAACAGAATAGGTGCTTGCGAGCAAATAAATGTTAGTGAGTGAGTGAATGAGTGACGTGTATATGGCGGCGCAATTAAATTTTGTAGCAGCGTTGCCACAGTAACTTTCAATGGTTTTACAGTTTGCTAGTGGTCAAAATCCTCACGCCGAACTTCAACAAATCTAATGGACATGAACCGAAACATTTTCTTGTTGTCTATCACGGCTTTACTACTTCTTCTTGCGCCAAAATGTGTTTCACTGCATTTTGATGAGTTCTAACTGAGTTGTTATTGTAGTAATTTTTTTCTGTTTATGTTTAGTTGTCTGCACTCGAATGTGTTCAGTTGTGTGTGAATTTTTTTGTTTGTTATTTTTCGCTTTTATTCGCTGTTAATATTCGCTTTTTTATTATTTGCGTTTCATCTCAGGCGAGGTATTTTTACTACTTTTCCGCTTCAATTCACTTTCATCATTTCAAGCACAAAAGTCATCTTTTATCTTTCAACGTCACCATCAAAATCAGCTATTCTGTACAAAATCCCCGTAACCCCAGGTGGGAGGTTGATGTTTTAATAGCTTTTGCACTTTCTTAGCGAGTGCAACTCTTAGTCAGTGGTAATAGTAATGCAAAAGAACAACAAAAACAGCAATAAGCATAAAAATGTAATTAAGATTTTTAAGTTTAGGCTCATAAAGTTCAATTGAGTGCCTTTGGGAGAAAATATGAGTGCCGACTGGCATGCAATACAATTGAGGAAAAATCTTGCAATTACATATTCAATTGCTTTTATCGATTCTAGAGATGGAAATAGGTAAAGCTTGTGCAACACTAGAGAATAAAAATTTCGATCGATTATCCATAGGGTGCGTAGGTTTGTAGGAAAAGTTAAAAAGAAGTAGAAAATGGAATATCCGAGACAGTATCCAAATGTATATATTTGAGATCTTGAGACAAGCTCTGATGCCAATACCATATTATAGCGTTATTGTTGCTAAAGGAGCATAAAAACCTTACTCTTTATCGAATACTGTTGGTTTGCTAAACTTCAGTCTTGTCTATGCATTGATATAATTGACGCAATCATTCTTCGGTGGGAGTTTGAGCGAGTTTCCTGCTCAATTTTTGTGTGCGTCATTATGATTTTTTACAAGTGGGGGCACCTGCGGTCTATACCATTGTCGAGCGGCAATTAGTTTTTCATGAGAAGCTTTTTCATATCAAAAAGGCATTTGGAGGCTTTCCATTGCTTGCTAAGCGGCTTCATTTAATGGGTCACACTCAAACTCAATTGGCTATGCCGGTCGAGATATTGGTTGCCTATGTTAAGTTGGTATTATTTCAGAGGAAGGAGGACGTAGATTGGAATATTTATAATTTACACACAGAGTGCTAATTTAGGATCCTAAGTGGTATGGCAATTATTGGCTCCGGGCTGTAGGAGCAGATAATTGCTTTTAAGCTTACTTGGTGTTTCCTTGTGCGCCTCAGTTTAATTCATTTGAATTTAATAATGCCGGCTCTTTATAAAAGAATTGTTATTTGGCGGTTTTTGAAAAATGTATTTGTTTATACCAGTCATTGGCTAGATTCCACTCAAGGCAGTATTTGGTGCAGATGCATTTTTTATATGGTTTCTTATGTCAGCCGGATTTAAGGTTTCTGTTCCTCAGTACTTTGATAATTTTTGTTCATTGAGCAGATTTGAAGACGCCTCAGGTGATTCCAGAAATGATTCAGTAACAACATTTTGAAAATATTCTCTTGGCGTAATAGGATCATCACTCTTCTTATAAAAGAAGTTAATTGAATATCTCTCTCACCCTGCTTAAATGTATGTATATTAGTAATTTTAACTTCTAGAGAAGCAAGCGCTTTTGAAACGGAAATGCTTGGAAAAGCAAGAGCTTAACAAATAAATAATTGTGACAGAAAAATGCTTGAAAACAGTAAATGCTTCAGAGAGAGAAAATTCCTGACAATTCTTGAGAAGAAACTACTTGAGAAAATCTAATGCTTTGGAGAAGCGAAAACTTGAAAAATAAAAGTAAATGCCTGGAAGAAGTAAATCCTTCAGAGAAGCAAATTATTCATATCGAAGAAGTTTAAAAAAGTATATACTGGAGAGGAGCAAATGCTTAAGAGAAGCAAATGCTTAAGAGAAACAAATGCTTAAAAGAAACAAATGCTTGAGATAAGTAAGTATTTGCCATCATACGTTGGTGATGGGAAAGTGAAGTATAATTTCTGTCATTCAATGCATCATTCATGGGATTCTAAAGACTTAACTAAAAGCAGCTCACTATCGCCTAAATGTTCACAATACTAATAGGAAACTTTAACATCAATAGAAGTGATACGTTCTGAGAGCTAAAAAAGAAGGGAAATGCAGAAGCACAGTCTGACACACCGGTGGTTCCCTCGAAGATCATTATTGAATATTGAGAAAAATGTTTTCTATATTTCAACAATGAGGAAGTTTCTAGTAAAAACCAGGTGTGCCACTTGTATGTGGCGTAATGCTGTAGGTTTTTAATTTTAATAAGACGTAAATATATCTCTTTATAGCCTGGAACTAAATTTTTTTTAACTATTTTCTGACTTTAATAAAAATTGTATGACTTCGGAAGCAATAACTGAAAAACTTTTTTTTCTGATTCTATGTATTTTTTTTTCTAATTTATTTATCTGATTCTCTAACCAAACGAAATAACAGCGCCTTCACGGGTGTAGCTAAGTTAAAAAGTGACCTTGCAATGGCGAGAGTAGAAGTTTAAGTTTACCTTTTCGCAAGAATTTCGCAGAATTTAGCACAAAAAAAATTTAACAGTCTCGTCGTCTCTTTTCTCACTTCCCGAGACTGCAGTGCTTACACATAAAATGAAGCGCCACAAATTAGCGCCGCAGTTAAGTTGCGAATGCGTTAAATACCAAACTCAATTCACACATAACAGACAGAAAAGTGACAGAAGGAAATGAAGACAAAATTCTTAAGGCAAACTACAGTCTTCCGCATAGCGCCAAGCACATATTTTACCTTTTTACTTGTGAAAAATCTTAGAATAATTAACATTTGGAAAAAGTACAAAAAGGGTATTTTCACTTACCGGCAATTTGCAATGTGGCCTTTCGACTCACCGCCTTGCCCACATGATTCTTTGCCACACACCAATAGATTCCGCTGTCTTGCTCCTTTTTGCTCATCATAGTGCGATAGAAGAAGAGCGCGCCATCCTTGAATAAAACGCGATGTGATTTCTTTTCGTTCGTGTTGACGGGCTCGCCATCCTACAGAAGGAAAAGAAAAAATTTAACAAAAAGACAAAAGAGTTGTATAAATAAAAGTAAGAATAATATTTAAGTGTATACAAAAAGACCAAAAATAGTTTGTGAAAATATATCCGTGTGTTGAGAAAGATAAACTAGCTAGGCTTTTAAAGTCATTCAAATAAAACAAACACTTTTAGCACTTATTTTTTACCGTGAAATTCGCAATAGTACGCAAACTCCTACACAAACGCATACACGTAGAAAAAGCAATGATACGAGTGCCTTTGAGTAAATCGGACTATTAAACCCCAGCGCAGAACTAGTCTACGAGGCATCAGTTAAGAAAGGTGTTTAAATGAACTCCTTGGAAGAATGACGGCTGTAACTTTGTAAGCATTTTTGTAACCTTGGTAATGATATGGAATAGTTGCACTTCACAGCTCCCAGTGAATTCGACAGAATCAGCTGCGGTATTAGTAGATTTTAGCTTATATTTTTTTATTGTAGAAAAAATTCTTTTCTTTCATTTATTTTTTGCATTACCTTCTTTATTAAAGTTAACACACTTTTTTTACTTTCCTTTTTGTTTACAGACTTTAACTGTGCTGCGTTCTTATTTCTCTGCAGCCTTCATCTATAATTTCGTTGCGATAAAGTTATGCCGCCCGTTCCATATCAGTCTGTGCAATCTTTTATATATTCATTCTTGGATGTCATCAGCCATCTTTATAACTAGAAGGCCAATCTCGAAGCTGCGATTAGTCTCCGTTTAAGATCTGATGTAAACAAATAACCAGAAAGTAAGTCAGATCGTTCATATGGCCATCACGTAAATCACCAAGCCGTAAAGAGTTCTTGAAGAAGACTTCAAATTGAATCAAAGTTTTTAAAATAAAACTTACAAGAGTAACTTTAAAATTGTGTGTTGTTTTTCAAATACTGTCCCCCTCTAACTCACAAAAACAAAAATACATCACCTATCCGAGATAAAAATTATATTTTCTTTAAAGAAACTTAGTCCTTGGACCACTCTTGTGAGCACAGTCTGCATTAGTCTGCATTTAATTGGAGTACGTCGCTTCAACAATTTATGCACGTCACTTTTATGATACTGGTTTTATGCTGTAATATTATAATTTTTCATCATACATTCATTTGACATTAAGGTAAATAAATAGATTCTGAATTAATTCTGACAGTAGGCTCAGTAGATCTGCTTGAGTGAAAAAAGTTGTTTAAAGTCTAGTAACTTCCTCTATTTAACATCCTATGTGACTAATGGCTCCATGGTAGGAGATTGTGTCTACTGGCAGCACACATTGACAGACAGTCCTCTACCGCGCCGAATCGATCCAGGAGTGAAAACTTGAGAGCATCACTGGATTTTTATTAAAGTTATTAATTGATTGAAAAAGAGAGTCCACGTTCGTAGTCCTAACCGCACAGCGAGTCCTAAATTAACTGAAAGTTGACAAGTATCCAGAGTCTACAAAGTACGCAGAGTCGCCCCGGCCAAACATTCTTCAGCGTATGCTCCTGCGTCTTTGATTGTAATTATTTTTTGAAGAGAGGGAGCTACTCGAAGAGCAATACAGGTTATAGCCAAAAGCAGTGGCTTATACTATCAGCAAGCGCCTTATATTCAAAAGTTTTCTTCAACCCACCCAATTGGTATCTGACAGAACGATCTACAGGAAGTGGCGTAAGAGCGTGTTACGAACCGCCGAAACAGCAGAGAATTCAGCTGCACTCCAGCTCATACCGCCCATACACTTCTTGGGTCCAGTCCAGCAGAGGTGCAACTTCGTTTTGTTACCAATACAAGTTTAGAGCACAAAAAGCAATTGCTTTACACCACTCTGAAAACAGTTCTAAAATGATTACTTTAAGACTAGCCTTTTGTGGGACTGCCCCTATATCCACCCATATTTACTGAAGAGCTAGAGAAAACAAATAAAGGTTTACATATTTTTTTTTAAACTCAACTGCTTGTGGCAACCTTTCACCTCACTCACCCTCAAAGTTGAGTTCCTTTTGCAACCTATTCTCAGTTGATTTGCAGTCACACGAAAATATCAGACTCCAAAAGACAAACCGCACTTTTGTTTTTACTTTGCAAACTTTTGCGGTTTAGCTCTCCTTGTTTCTGTGGAAATGTGGCATTTTGTGCTATTTGTTTTTTTATTTTTTCAGTAGACACACTACAATTGAATTAAAATTTATACCGTAGGTGGCACTGTGAGACCAACTATGTATGTATGTGCGCTGCATGCCACTTTCGTTTTCATGAGTTACGCTTTTGTTTGCAGATGCGACAAATGCGGTTGATGGTGGTCCAGCTTTGTTTTTTATTCCGTATTGCGGTTTTGGTGTAATTTTTCAAAGGAAAGGAAGATATTTGATTCAGGTAAAATGTCGTAAGTATGCAGTTGTGGCAAGGTGTAAATAATGGCCATAATTTATATCGCTACATCAAGAAAAACTAGTGTCTATGAAATTAAAAAAGAAAAATATTAACAATGTGAGAAATTGTTGAAATAAAAAATATACCGGTAAGCGATCAGTGCTGATTACAAGAGGATCCTTCCCCACTCGTATTCCTTCAAGTATAACATACAGAAACTTGGTTGACCACGTCTGCCCACACACCTCTCGAACTTGAACGGTGAGGGTGCTAGCCAAGTATTCTGCGAGTAGGTCTTGATTAAATTTAGTCTTCTTGTTCATTAGAATGTCTTGATAAGGTCTTAAGTACAAAAAGAGAGTGTAGGGGTTACCTTTCCTACTTGTATTATGCTCTTGAATGAGCAGGCCGCGGTTCAGCTCTGCTATCACTGGTCGAGAACACTGGCATGCAAGGTCCCTAGGTGCTTCTGTAGTTCGGAAGGCATACGAAGAGTCTTAAAAGCCGACAGTGCCTCACGCTCACGTTGCCTTATTGGCATTTTCCGATGAGTATCTTTGTTGTGGAACTTGGCGTAACTTCAAGTTTGTAAATCGATGAATTGGAATTTTCTCAGCATTTACCCTAAGACTTGCACACTTTCGCCAGACGAATATTCAAACTTATTAGCTCTAACATTTTAATAGAAACACAATACTTTTGCTCAAAATTCCTTTGCTCTATTTCTCGAGCATTTTTGTACAAGATAAGAAGTCGGTAGTACTGACTTTTTATAATAACGTGGTTCTTTATATGAAGGTCTTACTGTAAGCTCACTCAAAATTTAATTGTAGCTTGAATAACATTTAGCTCAATTTTACTAACAAATTGAAATTTTGTTTTGTCTTTGCGCTGAGGTTCGTTATTTAGAGGTTTTACTGTAGGTTGGTTAAGATGCTTTCCATTTCAATTCAACCAGGCTATTCGGGTCATATTCTTCGATTTCGATGTAACTCAAATATGTTGCTCTCTGGTCAAAATAATGAGACACGTATTTTTTTGTTCGCCCGAAAAAAATTTTTTTCAAGAGTTATCGGCAATTTTGTTTTTCGGCTCAAAATCTATTTTTTTTAATTATATAAGAATCATTTTTTTTAAATGCCCATAACTTAGTCAAAAATGAACCGATTTTAATAATTCTGGGTTCAAAATGATCGTCATTACTTACAGGAGCGACTTCATGTAGAAACAATTGTAAAAAAGTAGTTGAAAATTTTTTATTTAGCAAACAAGAAAAAAAATTGAAATTTTTTCGAAATTCAATGTTTCAAAAAGTGTATTTTTTTTTTTTATAACTTTTTCTAAATCAAGAGAACACCTCAAACTTCAATTGAGCTGAATGCTCAGTAGCTAAAATGAGTTATTTTTGAGTAATGAATTTTTGAGTAAAAAACCTGTTTCGCACTTTTTGTTTTTTGGAAAATAAAAAATGTTCAACAACTTTTTTGCAATTGTTTCTACATGAAGTCATTCGTGTAAGTAATGTAAGTCATTTATTAATTTTGTTTATAAATTTAGACAGTATTTATTTCAGTGTTTGTCCAAAAAAGTTTTCATTTAATTTTACTAATTAATTGAAATTTTGATTTTTTTCCCCGCTGAGGTTCGTTATTTAGAGGTTTCACTGTAGGCTGGTAAAGTAGTTTATTAATTTAGTTTGTAAATTAAGACAGTATTTATTTCAGTGTTTGTCCAAAAAAACTTTCATTTGTAAATTTTTTTGTGACGAGACCGGTTATTTGGAAAATTTACTATATGCTGGAAATTTTTTTTTCTAAACTTTAGTTTTTAAAATAGAAAAATTAAAAATGTTTACTGTTTTTCTAACAAATCTGAATTTTTGGGTTTTCATGGCGAAGTTCGCTATTTTGAGGTCTTGCTGTATGATAGAAAAATAAGTTATTGAAATTTGGAGAGAACGCTTTTTTAGATTTGTTCAAGCAATTTGAGTTTCAGAATTTTTCTAGCGCGACAAGTTATTTAGAAATTTTGCTCAATGTTGGGAAAATTCTATACTAATTATTTTTTTTTTTTTTCAAAATTCAAAAAAAAAAATATTAGTATATAATAAACAAATTTTAATTAGGAACCAACTTCGTTATGTCTAGATTTTACTGTGTGTCGGAAAACTGCTTGACTAAATTCTTTAAAAAAAAAAAGTGTTACCTTTATCCAGCTAACCTGAATTGTGAATATTTCATGATGTTATGTTGAGGTTTTACTGTACGCTGATAAAGCTCTACACTTAATAGTTTTCGCTAATCTAAAAATAATTTTGGTTAATTTTTATTCAACAAAGCCGTTAATGGTTTTCGATTCAATCTCATCTTCCTGCACATGAAGCAAAAATGCAATGATAAAAAAAAATATTTTTTAAAGCAATCGTCGTACAAAAATCCTCATCAATTATTATTATTTAATGAAAAAATATCTTTTTATAACAAAAAATGGAATTCAAAGAGGGCTTTAGAACAGTAATTGCAGTAAATAAATCACTCGAGAGCAGCTAATACTCGACTGCTTGAATAAAAGCAAGATAAAAATAAATGCAAACTCCTTTGCTGCGTTTACTACGAAACAACAGGGAAAACCCCAAAAATTTAATTAACAATTCGATAGATCCTCTTTAACAATAATCTAATACCCAGCTCAATATTCATTCATGGCATTCAACTAAATCTCAAATATCGTCTAGCCAATACCTCTCCGCCACTCTCCTTTCACTTTGAAACTTCCGCATGGAAAATCCTCGGAAGCACATCCTCCAGTGACGACAAAAACATACTACCTTTTGAAATTTATTACAATTCAAATTGTAAGCGACTTTATTGCTATGGTATTGCCGGGATTTACATTTTCAATTGTTTTATTTAACGAAAGACGAAAAAAGGCGGACGAAAACCAAAAAGAGAAGAACGAGTGCAAAATTAAATAAAATTCGAGCCACACATGCAACGTTTGACTGCGAGGTAAGTATGCATGGAAGGTAAAGAATTTAATACACTGTCGGGCAGTAATCCTTTGCCAAGCACATACTCACACACACACTTACACACGGTTGAAGTGCTCAAAGCCTTCTTGCGCCTAGTGAATATAAAGAACTCACACACATTAAAGCATTGCCATTTTATTGTTGCAGCGTGAGTGATGAGATGATATGGCTTTGTGTGAGCCCATGTGTATATGTATATCCTTGTTACCACGTATTTGGGTATTTATCTTCTACAGCATGTGAACTTACCTTAAACCATTCAATTGAGGGTTCCGGTTTGCCTTCGACTTTACAATTCAGTGTGGCAGGTTCATTCTTTTTCACAACCAAATCTGTTGGATGCTCGATTATACGCGGTGATTGATATTGAGCTGCAAAGAGAACGAGGAAATAGAACATGGATGAGTAAAAATAGTTGAAAAGTTCAAAAAAGACAGAAAATGAAAATATATAAAAAAATGTAAAATTGAAAACATTTATTTTGGTGGGAAATTCAGTAAAAACAAAGAGATTTCACTAAATGCGTTGACTTCAATATGAATGAATAAATCATTGGCGCAGCAAAGAGAGAGTTCTCTTTTATAAGCGCTGAAAAGGGTTAAGTTTTGCGGCGGTGCAGATAGGAAATATGTGAATTTTTTCAATGAAATTCGAGTGCACGTACGAAAACTACAAACAAATGCAAAATAGATTTTGAATTTTACAAAGCGATACTCACTATTAACACTATACATTCCCGTACATACACATAAGAGCACTCATATAATATACCCTGCAGGAAAAATCCGGATTAATGAAGCGAGTTACTAATTCAGCACTAGTACAAAATTTGGGTAACCAAAAATAAAAATTGCTATAATTTTCTTCTGCATAGTAATTCTTTGTACATTTTTGTTTTTAATTCAATTGTCCTTAAGAAAAAAAATGAAAATTAGAAATTTACCAGCTCAAATGATTATGAGCAGATGGTCATAAAAGACAAATCTAAGCAAAGATTTGAACTCGTTTCCTTTTAAGTCTATAATTACAAGAAAACTGCGATCCGCTTAGAATTTAAACAAAGGCTCTTTCGATCGGTGAAGGAGAAGTAAAATATAATAATAAAACTTTATTTCTCGATTGGCTTGTTGGCCTTTCTCAAGATTCGAAGCTTTTGTGAAGTCTTACAAATACTGAGCGCCAAATTTAACACTGGGTTGATTGCATGCCCAACTAGTTCTTATTTATCGAAGTTAGTATTAATCACGAGTTACCGAAAAAGAGATGCAAAACGATTCAGATCTCATCTGTCAAATTTAGTACTGGTAGCCGACTATCGGCAAAGGAATGCAATGCGATTAATTTAGTACTATCGAAAAATAGGTGCAGTGGAAAGCGAACTAAATATCTTTTATTTTGTTTTAGTACTAAAATATTATTCAGAGTGAACTCGCTCTCATTTAGTACAAGTCTCGAACTATCTAAAACTGAATATAAAACCAAGAAGATCTCATCCGTTCTATTTAGTACTAGCCCCAAATTATAAAAAAAGAGATGAAAAGCGAGCTAAAACTAAATTTTTGTTATTTAGTACTAATTTCAAATTCTCGAAAAAGAGGTGCATTGTGAAATTCCTCGAAATTTGGTATTACTTACAGTGCCATGATATTGAAAGAAGGAATACTAGACGGGATAATGGACACTTCCTAAAAATCATAGTATGAAATTCACCAGTTACTTGTATCGAAAGTAGAGAGAACGGGGAGCATTTCTAGCAGGGTATGCACAAATTCACGTTACATTGTTAGTGGTGTCCAAATGTGGGTTACTTTATTGGGGAAACGTGTTTGTGTTTTTGACTGCGTGTATTAAAAGGATTTGAATCGCTGATATGGCTGAAATGTATTTTGTTTTGATAAAATATATCTATATATATATAAATTTTTTTGTTTTTGGTTTTAGCTGCCTCGAAGTATAGTTTGTTGCATGGATCAGAGAAGAGCAGCAGTGGCATGAAATTTGGTTTGTAACGGACGTGTCGATTGCTAAATTTTTTATTCTATTTATTTACAAAGCTTTGACTAACAGTTTTGACAAGAGCGCTGGGGATTTAGGTGGCAAAAAATAGAAGCGGAAATATATATTTTTGTGCAAAGCGAATCCAATTTGCGAATTTTTTCTGTCGCAAAGCTGATCAGGAAATTTGTGTGTGTGTAGCTTTACGAGAGCGAGCAGCTTTTTGCGATAGAGTTTGAAATTTTAAGTCATTTTGAACTTCAACGTGGGTTAATTTGTATGGAACAATTATATTTCCACATCGGATTCGGATTCAACAAAGAATTATAAGAAAAAAAGTTAATTAGAGCAAAGCTCTAAAGTAAATTTCGAGCTCTCCAAATTTTAAAGAAAGATATGTTTAAGGGGACAGATATGTACCTGTAAATGGCCATATTTTCCTTGATTTTCATTAAAATTATTTAAAATGAAGTAAATATATTTTTTTCAAAACTGGCATACAGTTTATTTATACATTAAAATAATATATATTTTTTTTTTATTTCAATCATTTAAATAGCGGGGCTTCTCAATCGGCGGGCACTCTAGTATCGGCAGCAGTGACCTGAATACAAAAAACCAAACATTTTTTGTTTATTAATGTCATAATTTCTATATAAATTAAACAAAAATGGAAAAAAATTCGCGGAATAAAATGCTTCAAAAAAGAAAATTTAATAAATTTAAACTAAATCTGAACCAATCGGAGCTATTCGAGTTTTTAGTTTAATTCGATCTAAACTAATCGAAACTAATCCATTCTTGTCTAAGCTAAGATATTCTGTTTTGATCGAATCTAATCGAGTTTAAACTAATCACTTCTGGCATAGTCTATTATAGTTTACTCCATAGGAATTTAATCTAATTTGTTCTAATAAGTCTAACCTGAGTCTAATCCAATCGAAGCTATTCGGCACCAATTGAGCCGAATACAATTTAAGGGGTTACATGGGTTTCGTGGGTTCAAAAATCGATTTTTTTTGCTTATTAATTTCTACAACATCTGAAGAACAGTATCCTAAATTTTTAAGTCGATCCGAATAATAGTTTCGGAGATACAGCCTTTGGAAGGTGTGCGCTCCAAGCCACTTTTATTGTTACTCAAAACTTTAAACGCGTTTTTCTCGGAACCGTGTTTTCAAAGTCGGTTGTCAAATGTTCTCGAAAACTACTCAACCGATTTTAATGAAATTTTACACAGGTGTTCAAAATACAATTCACTCGAGCTTGAACGAAGGATTTTGTTTTTTTTTCAATTACAACTATTTAAAAAAAAAACAAAATGTTAAGCAAATTTGACCAAAATTTTCATGTTTTTGGAAAAATGTCTGCCAAAATTCCAATTTTTACTTTTTTTTTCTTTCCTTCGTTCAAGCACGAGTTTATGGTCTTAACTAAAACACTTATTTTTGTTTTTTCATTTTTGATGATCCTCTCAGGAGTTATGCTGACAATGCGGAAGCACCTTTTTTCGAGGGGTCACCAGAAATGTCATCACAATGGAAGAGTTTTAATTTTTTTTTTTGAAAATTTCAGAAATTATTCTTTAAATATGTATCTATAAGACAGCAAAAAGTTTGAGTTAAATAAATAATTTTTTACATGGAAAAAAAATTGAAAATAGGCCTTTTTTTACCCGACGAAACCCATGTAACCTTTTAATCTAATATATACCGATTCTGATATAATTGAGCTAATTGAATCAAATCGAAACTAATAGAATTTAGTCGGATCTAAGATATTCTGATTTATTCTTTCTAATTAAATCTAATTGAGTTTAATCCAATCCAATATATACTGATTGAATCTAACTTAATCTAATCGAGTCTAGTAAATCTAAATACTACAATTATCGAACCAAACTGAGCTGTAGGGCCTTGGCAAAATCAAAAACATTTTCTGCTTCTAAAATAGATTTTTTTTCTTGTCCTTCTCTTCTTGACTGTTAAGGAATTTTTCCCGAAAACAAGTACAAAATTTCACCACCAAAAATCATTCAGCAAATATTTCCACATGCATATTAACATTTACTAATTAAAAACTTCCATTAAAAAGTTAATACGTTTTTCGTAAATTTTGTTGCGCAAACTCAATTAGGTAAAATTAAATAAATTAAATTTGCCGGCAGTGACTCGTAGCAACATTGAGGATATAAATTTTATTTACAATTTTCTTGACGAAAAATTTCTTCCAATATTCTTCTTACGCTCTACCGAGTTCGTTGCCGCTGATGTGCGCGTGTATCTGTATGGAGCAGACGAAGTCCTTTATGAGATGCCAAATTAATTAAAACAGCGCCCACTTCACCTGCATCCACCGCGCCTCCGAGTATATTGACTGTAGATGCGCTTGCTGGGCTATGGTTATGCCGCAAAGTGCTTTTAATATATTTTTTAAATTTTTTTTTTCATAAAAATTGCTTGAGAAAATAAAAAGCAGTATCGATGCAAAACTCATTAAAAATGAAAATCACGTTTATGCAAAGATTGGGCGGGCTGTATATGTCTCCATAATCAAAGGCAACGTGCCACAGCAGTAGACACTAACTAACCCCCCTCATTTGCGCCCGCATATCCGTCATCGTGAACCACCATTATTATGCATGTTCAACAAATTATTAAAATGCCACTTAACGACCGGGTTGCCGCGCGCAACATTCACTCAATTCATCGAACCAACAGCAGTCAATGCGCAATACACAGGCATAACTATATCTGCAGAGTGTCACAGTGCTAACGAGTGCCGGTAGAGGGGATTGACTCTGCTTACACACATATAAATGTATATGTGTGTATATGTTTTAGCATGGGTTGATGGCGGCAGGCGGATGCTCTGTTGATAGAGCAAACAGTTAAGTAATAGAAATATTATCCTGCAATGAGTTGATCAACGCAAAGTCAACTCACTATTGCCAGCGGTGGCGTTGTTAAAGGATGCAATGTTGCCTGTGATGCTGTGACCAGCACTTCCTTCTCACCTTCAAAATATTCTCTCGCACGAGATGTAGCTTGTGTGCTTTTGGTTGTAGGCAAACAACTTGCAACATGACATTGTGAAGGCAACCACGCTGACATAAATAGTCATTGAGTGCGACCGTTGCTTTACGGGCAAAAGAATCAACTCTATATGCTATAAAGGTACCAAAAACAAGGAATGAAACCAATTGAGGCATGATGGTAAAGAGGGCAGTGGAAAGTGGCTTGAATGAATATTGGCAGCATTATTGCCACCGACAAAAACCACGAAAGAAGCAATAAAAACCAGAAACACATCCACACTAATACGAGGGGAGGGCAAAAAGTTTGCGGAATGAGGACTTACAGAGGGAAGATGAGGGTTTTTTTTTTTTAACATCGCCTGATGAAGCTAAACAACTACAAATACTCAGCTTCTGACAAATTGGTTCATTGCCCTTTGAGCTTTCGCCGGCTAAACCGGTAGATCGGGGAGAGTCTGCAGCCATGACTAATTTTCTCACAAATCGGGAAACAAGACCGCAGGTCATCTGCTTATGGATAGTTTTGTGCAGGAAAACGAAAAATTTCGAAGTAACGCAGCCTTTCGGGCGAAGTAGAGGGTACATGGAAGATGAAAACCGTTTAGGTCGACCGATTAAGAGAACATTTTCAGAATATTAATGAAAAATCTGAGAATGGAAAAATTTACTCTGGAAGATACAACTTAAAAAAGAAAAAATGAATAAGTTTGGAGTATTCTCTACGAGTATTTTAAACCAGCGCAAGATGCCCGCCGAGAATGCCGCCATAGAAGCAGGAACACATCGAGTATTCACTGTCTAGTGAGAAAATGCATGCATTTATAAACCAGATTATTACTATGGACGAAACTATGGAATGAATTCACCTCGAAGCCACTGACACAAAAAAGTTGTAGCACCGCCTAAAAAGTTCTAGCCCTCAGAAACAGCTGGACAGATGTTGCCAACTGTTTTTTATGGGACTTGGAAGAAATCTTACGAAAAAATTTGTCAATATTAAATGAATATGATACGTTATATATATATATATATGTATATATAATTGGTGCGTACACCCTTTTTTTTGGGTGTTTGGCCGAGCTCCTCCTCCTCCTATTTGTGGTGTGCGTCTTGATGTGGTTCCACAAAAGGAGGGACCAACAGTTTCAAGCCGACTCCGAACGGCAGATATTTTTATGAGGAGCTTTTTCATGGCAGAACTACACTCGGAGGTTTGCCATTGCCTGCCGAGGGACGACCGCTATTAGAAAAATGTTTTTCTTAATTTTGGTGTTTCACCGAGATTCAAACCAACGTTCTCTCTGTGAATTCCGAATGGTAATGACGCACCAACCCATTCGGCTACGGCGACCGTGATACGTTACACTAAAAAAAAAAACTAAATAAATCACTTATGCAAAAGTAAGGCGAAATGTACGCGAGGCGTCCTTCGTAAAAGTCATGTAGGGATGGCTAATTTTTACAATTGTTGCTTCCAAGCACGTAACCGTTCATACCATACGTTAGGCTCAGCTGCTTCAGATTATCATTTATTTGCAAACAAAGAGAAAGAGTTTCGAAACAAAATTCTAATGACTTACTATCTCCCTATTTTAACACACTTTTATTAGGTCGGGTTGTATGTATGTACGTATGTAACGGAATTTTTGAGCTTAATTTTCACTGGCTTCTAAAAATCTGATCGACTTGGAATTTTGCACACCTATCAAGGACCGATGACAATGCAATAATTTGATAAAAGTTTTCCATTATCCTTATTAGGATTGCCAGGATTAATATTTTCTTTTTTTACCTGTGGGCAGAAAGTAAGGTGAATTTGGTTGTAAAATGAAAAATCTTTATTTATTCTTGTAAATCAATTTCACATTTATGCCAACGATTTTTCCAATCCCCGAAACATGCCAAATAGTCCATTTCCGATATAGCCATCAGCACCTTCTTCGATTCAGCTTTTATCTCCTCAATCGACTCGAAACGCGATCCCCGGAGTGGTCTCTTGAGCTTTGGGAATAGCCAGAAGTCACACGGAGCCAAATCAGGCGAATACGGTGGTTGCGGAACGATATGCGTGGAATTTTTGGCGAAATGGTCACGAAGAACGAGTGCAGTGTGAGACGGTGCATTATCGTGATGCAAAAACCAAGAGTTGTTGGCCCATAATTCTGGTCTTTTTAGACGAATTGCTTCACGTAAACGACGCATAACGCTCAAATAATATTCCTTATTACGAGTAACATTTTGGCCAGGTGGAAGGAATTCATAGTGCACCACACCACGAAAATCGAAAAAAACTGGCCAATGGAGTGGGGTAGCCGTTTCTCCGGCTCCCTCCACGAAATAAGTTCTTCATCCCGATTACTTCTTTATCACGGCCGATAACTTCATACCTTTAGACTCACAGACGATAAGAAAGGAATTAAATATAACACGAATATATCGAATCATTAATTCACTGACTGCAACAAAAACTAAAAAACACGCTTTTTTGCTAATCGAACTAAAAAGTAGAAAATAAAAAATAGTTTAAAAAAACTAAAAAAACACGCTTTTATTGCCAATCGAAATAAAAAGTATAAAATAAATTTTAATGACAAAGAGACCTATAATGAAGTAATAGCAAATCGAACGATCAGTCATAGTCAACTACCTCAGAATAGAATTATAACAAAAATTAAGATACAAATAGAATAATTAAAATTAGAGTTAAAAGCGTGGGATGCATTTTGCTTCACTTTCATAACCTTCTGTACATAGGTAGTTTCCCATAGAATGATTGTAATATTTACTATATCAAGCATCCCACGCTCTAATTTGAATTATTCTATTTGTATCTTAATTTTTGTTATAATTCTGTTGAGAGGTAGTTGACTATGACTGATCGTTCGATTTGCTATTACTTCATTATAGGTCTCTTTGTCATTAAAATTTATTTTATACTTTTTAGTTCGATTGGGAATAAAAGCGTGTTTTTTAGTTTTTTTAAACTATTTTTTATTTATTGTTTGTTTTTACTCTTATTATTACTAATATTATTTTATTTTTTTGATAGATTTAGCCAGTGCATAGGCTCAAAGGAAAATATATTGCAGAGGAAAACTACTTTCATATTTAATTTTACTCACCTTCTTCTCCATTCTGCAAATATTTAACCACCCCACGTAGGCAGCCGCAACAAAAGCAAATCGCACTAGTTATGGCCAATAGTTGACAAAGAGGAGGTAAATTGTTTTGATGGCAAGTAGAAATTTTGCTGTCATATTGCACGTGTTGTACGTATGTATGCAGATCTGTATGTACACCTGTGTTCACAATACTAGTAGCGCGGCATACAACAAAGTTATGGCGAATTTGGTTTTTTATTACATTTGTTTTCTATACATTTATAGGTTATGCTACAACAAAAATCATATAACTGAAAGTTTGAGACTTTATAAAAGAGTTTAAAAAATTAAAAAAAAAAATTTCATACAATTTTCAAACTTTTCAATCAGAACTTTAACAAAAATTTAGGTTTTGAAATTATGTAGCCCTTTCAATTTGTTTTGATTTTTAGTAATTTTTTTCCTAAAGCTGTTATCCATTTTCTTCCATATATAAATGCTCAAAATTTATTATGGGGAAAATGCAAAACACCGCCAGCAAAAAGGAATTGTTAAAAATCAACTTCAAACTTGCCCTTTGCTGCACCAAAATTCAATAGGTTTAATTCAATTATTCTAAATGTAATGATTAAAAAGTTTCAAAATTTGATGAAAATTTAACTCATAGAGTTTTCGAAAATTTTGAAATTTTCAGTTATATGTAATTTTTTTGTAGTATAAACTATATTTTTATAATGAAATAAAACAAACATTATGAAAAATGGACAAAAATTTGCAATAAGTCGCGCTGCTATTATAGTGAACACAGCTGTATGTATTGCATGTTTTCATACGAACAACGATCAATGCCAGCACGACTCTGCAAAATTTAAAATACTGAGAGAACACACACTCACATAAACACCGGCAAAACAACGTCCAGACACTGTCAAGGCTAATAAGGAACAAAACGAAAATTTAAGGGTAATGCAAAGCTAGAGGAGAGAGGAAAGAGTTGAGGAAAGAAAAGTCAACCACATGGAACAGGCAAATAGAAATAAGGCAAACTGAATGAGGCAGTGCAAGCAGGCAGCTTGGTTGCAACATAGTTTAACGGCGGTCGTTGTTGGCAACCGCCATTGCCAACCGAAACCACGAAACTTGCTTCAATCTCACGCCCCTGCATATGTAGGCATTTTCGCGCGTTTCAATATGTAAATTAGCGCGCCTCACTGCTACATACAGTACTTAATATGAAATAGGTACCAAACTGCTTATTAAGGCAGACTTTAAGTTTACCAATTTATAAATAGAGGCATGACTTGGCATGCGTGTTTTCGCAGCATAATAATTACAAGCCACTCAAACGCATATCAAATGGGTAACGCCTGCAATTTGGTGGCTGAGATTTATAATCTTTTGTATGTTCGCAAAATATGTCTGCAAAAATTTCCAAGGGAATAAGTGGCCACGTCGTTTATATGAAAACCAGTACTAGAACACTCAAAATGCACGATGAGGTAGCTATTGAGGGGAGCTAAAAAAGGGTATACTTACCTCGGCTCTGAGTTTAAGGACCCTGGAATTAATTTCCACATAATATTAACCTTTTCTGCTCATATCGACTGTTTTGTTTCCAAGTTATATGTCTTGAAAGAATTAGGCTTCTAGGATCCAAAAGAATTGAGCTTGTAGAGTTCAAACACTCTGAAACTGCTCTACAATATTATCGTGAGATTATGCATGCTTTATGTGGCACCCTTCCCTTATCATGACTTTCCCACAAGCCACATTGAGCACATCAAAAAATGTTCTTTAAGTTTACTGCACCCTCGCTGAATTTCAATGAGCCCATACCTTCGCATTAGTTCAACCGCCAGCTTCTACGATTAGATTATTTGAATATACGAAGAGCTTTTTTAGCTTACACCTTTGCCATTAGTATGTATTTCCACTGTCCAACTCTTTATAAAAGCTTTGTTTAATGTGCTGAGTCTAAACCTTCGCTACGCTATGCCAATTTAGGTAGAGTTTCCTAAATGCGACAATTAAAAAAATTCTCCTTTGTGAAGAACTGTTTCCGAATTAAATCAAGTTACATATTTCGAGCCACCCTTTTAGAGGAAATCTTGCGTAGTCTAGTGCTTAATTACTTTCAGTAACAGGATAGTCAGCAAAAGTTTGTTGTTCACTTGACTAAATAATTAAAAATAAAATTTATACCAAAAAAGAATTTCGGCGGCTCCATTTAGCATTTAAGCGCCATCGTAAGAAATAGGCAAGTATGAGTCTCCACATTTCTTATTGTACGAGTAATTGGCTGTTTCAAAAATCTGGTTAAGGTATAATAAAAATAATACTCACGTTGCATTTTTCATTACGAGGGGCCTGACTTTGCTTGGTGTGTTCGCTTGCAACAAATTTTTTCGAATTATTGGCATTAAATGTTTTCTTTTCAGTTCCATTACTTGAATATAATTTATTATATAATACATGTTATGAAGGAAACAGAAATAGTAACACTAATAATGACACAGTCAAAGACAGTTAATGACACTAACACAGTCAAAGTCGCAGTCATATTCCCGGTGACAGTGGCATTTTCTCGGCTCCAGCACTGGAATATAAAGGGTGGTTAAATTTCAAGGGCCGATATTGAATGTGAACCCCACCTAAACGTCAAGTTTTTTCCATTTAAAATTTTCCAATTTCAGACTATCTCAATTTGAACCATGGAAAGATACACGATCGAGCAACGCGTTAAAGTTAATCAGGTTTACTATGAAAACGGGCGTTCAAATTAAAATGCATATCGCGCACTTTATCTTCAGTGATGAGGCACATTTTCACCTCAATGGATTCGTCAATAAGCAGAATTGCCGCATTTGGGCGAATGATAATCCAAGAGTGATTGCCGAAAAACCAATGCACCCGAAAAGAGTGACTGTTTGGTGCGGTTTATGGACCGGCGGCATCATTGGGCCGTATTTTTTCCAAAGTGAGACCTGTCAGGCAGTTACTGTGAATAGTGTTTGCTATCGTGAGATGATAACGAACTTTTTATGGCTCGAATTGGAAGATATGGATGTGGACGATATGTGGTTTCAACAGGACGGGGCCACTAGTCACACAGCTAACGACAAAATAGCTTTTTTGCGCGATAAATTCGATGGCCGAATAATCTCACGTCGCGGCAATGCCAATTGGCCACCACGATGTGATTTGACACCGTTGGACTTTTTTCTTTGGGGTTATTTGAAAGAAAAGGTGTACATCGATAAGCCAGCAACAATTCAAGTGCTAAAGGATGAGATAATTATGCCTCAGCGTCATCGAAAATTTAGACCATCGGATGGAGGTGTGTCGCCTAGGCCGTGGCGGCCGTTAGGCCGATATTTTATTCTATGCGTAATTGAGCCATACCAACATTATCATAGTAAAGAGAAATGACAATAATTTCCTAAAAAATTGTATTTTATTCAAAATCTATACCGGCCCTTGAAACTTAACCACCCTTTATAATCATTTTCAGACCGAAAAAAAGTTCAGTGTAGAAAACATGTCACCGTTTTGCGCCTATTTCAAATCAGAGGCTCGCACAGCATATTAATTATCTCACCTAAGGATGAAACCTTTCGGCCTGCAGCTCCCCCTTGCCCAACTACGGAGGTCCAAATATTTTACAAAGCTTGAAGATTGATCCGCAGAATAAAGGTAACTGAAGTGAGCCTTTTCTTGAAAGGAAAAGCTGCCTGTGCATAGTTTTAATGATTTTGCAAGTCTTTGTGCAGAGCTCAGTCTGAAAGGAAAACTTTGAAATGAGTGGATTGTTATTCTGAGGGACAGTCAAGACGTACGCAAGGCCTGCCATCCTTTGAGGTCAAATCTTCAGTAAGGATTGAGTACATAGGAAAATTTAAACTATTAGGTCATGAGGCAACATAGCATCAAGAAAGAGCTCAGCAGTGAAGTAGGTCAGGCCATAAGATATACATAAGCTAGCGCGAATATATCGTGGTACAACAGGGTTTAGCGCTGGTGGGAGGATATAATCGGAAGAAATTTAAACATTTCATAAGCCTCCCTTCATCTTGAATTTCGTACTGGTATTCTCACTGGTCATTGCTGACTGCTCAAGCATCTGCACAAGCTCGGAATATGGTCTAGCGACTCTTGCCGATTCTACCACCAATCTCCAGAATCATCTCTACACTTGCTTCTCGTCTGCAAAAAAAGACGCATATGCCCAGCTCCGTCGTAAGCATATAATGGGAACTAGGTTTAAATGAGGTATTGTGATGAGCAGAGGGTACAAACGAAGTGTAAGCCTCCACTTTATTCTATGCTTTTCTACAGCTTATGAGATCGTAACAAAATTATTTCACACCATAAATACCATCATTGGATTGTTTAGCTTTAGCAAGTGCAGTACCGGAACTGTAAGTTTAATTCAGGAAGAACTAAAAGTTATTTTCCGGAAAATCAAGTTTCTTAAAGATATAATTTCCCATTATTTATGGATCGGAATTTCCTTCATGGGACAGCTTCATTTGACTTCGAGTAGCGCATTCTGTGGATCCAGCTTTCCAAGACTTTTCTGAGGATTTCTGGCTTATCTCACAAATGATATTCACCTTCAGAGACTGAATCGTTAATAGATTATTCGTACAACATCGCTTCAAAATCCACATAAAACTGTCTTTCTCTAAGGATGCACCGCTTTCTGGTTTTCTGATCTTCAGATAGCCGCCGATATGAAAATGTGCTTATTTAGAAAAGCTGATGCTGCACTCTTTAGGTTACACAGCATTGAGTTTGGAAATGTAGTTCAAGTGATATGAAAGGACATGATGTTGACTTTATGTCACGTTCTTATATATTTAAAAAAAAAAAACGCCGTTGCATGGGCCATCCTCTATATTAGGACATTATCCTGTATACAACACAAAACTGTACAATGTGCCTTTTTGAGAGCCCTACAATCTTATACGCTCTCCGAATACTATTAGGCCTTATATGTTTTTAATTTGTCAATATAGGAAATGCATCTGAAGGTCATTCAGAGCGACTGCTCTGAGAAACACTTTTTGGTGCTTAATGTCTGCAATAGACCCCAACCTACTTATAGAATCTACAGCCTTTCTGTCACGCATAAATAACTACTTCAGGCAGCCGTCTAACATGTCACACCCATCACCAACAACCATACACATATACACTTCAGCTGCCAATTGGTACCCAACGGGATGGAAGTAATTCATGTAAAGGTGAAAACAAAAGGCAAATTGACGAATAACCAACCGAATATCAAAATCATTTGGCCATAAGCTGGCCATACAATCGAAACAAGGCTTTGCCCAGCTGAAGGCACAAGTTGCTGTTGTTGAACAGCAGCAGAATTGAAGCCCATGCAAGGTAGCACAATTAGACACCTGAGGTGAGTAAATATGTTTAATTGTATGAGAGCACGGAATTGTTGTTGCATTTGCGTTTTGTGCAATTAAATGTTCAGAGGTTTACCCGCAGGTCCTTTTGCCACTGCTGCTTACTTAAGTTGTAGCATGTAGCATGTTCGCATAAGTAGACTGTGACAGTCAACTGATTGGCAGCGCGGTTGTTCCGGGAATACTCGTAACACAGGACACATTTTGCTTCCGCACTCTAACACCATCGCACTCTACTCTATGTAGCGCCTGCCACTTTCCATGTTAACAAACCGACATTACAGTGTCCACGTTGATGGTCAGTATCACTGTTGACGCCCACAAGGCATTATTGTTGCAGCTGACTGGCGATTGCTTTAGCTGATGTTCTTTATTATTTTTTCTTGTTGCCTTTTTTTGAATTTACGTATTTCCCTTCTCGGTTGTCATGTCTGCCACATAATTAGCATACTTTGATTACATTATAATTATGCGAATGGCTGACGCCGTTGATGTTGCGCATTCAACGACGACTTTCTGCTGACTCCTGTGAGCTCAGCTGGTCAGAAGGTAAACGCCGTTCTGAGTGAGTCTTGCTGGTTTGTGGTTGTTCAATATATATACTTGTATATGCAGCTGTACACTTATTTCGATATGCAGATGTGCTTAAATGGATTTTCTTGCTGCCGTTCTTGCTAAAAAAGTTATTTAACCGCCACGTTTCGTTGCACAGAGACTCGCCAGCGGACGAGTTTGGATGTGCGAAAGTCACGTTGACCCTTTTGCAGCTCTTAACATTTTAATTTTATTTTCGATTTATTATTTCTTTCTACTTTTTTGTTGTAGTTGCGGTCACCCTGTCACATTTTAACTGTTGTTTACATTTTTAATTGGTAATGGCTTGTTATTGCCACAAACGTAACACCCGCTTCAAATACACCTAGATACTGTCAAGGTATCCCGTTATTTTCCTTGATGAATTTATAGTAATTAAGTTAATCAATTTGTTCCAGGAGAAGTACAGAAAAATGTGTACAGATATGACAGCTGATTTACATGCATATGTATGTATGTGTGGCACTCGACCGCTCCTGCTTAGCATAAAGCACTTCCGTGCAAAGGTAAGAACGCGGGTCTGCTTCTAGTTACTACACAAATTTATTTATTGACTTTTCCTGATAGCTGCCGCGAGGTTCCGATGTATTCTTCGTCTCTGCATTTCGGTTACAGTAGTGCGAAAAGGTTGCATACAAACAACCGATTTTTTTACTAGGAGGAAAGGATATTATTACTATCATGAGAATGAATGGAGGTTTGTGCGGCGAGTTTATAATACTCTTAGGTACTTTTATGGAAGTTTTACTGGAGAATGTGACCATCGTTCCATTGAAAACGGATATGTGGCCGACTATGGATATAAAATAAGAGCAATTGAAATAGGAAGCAAAATAAGATATTGGTCGCATCACATGAGAAGTTAATAAAAGCAAATATTTTATAATTTTTACTGTCACTGGGAGTACCACTTTAAAAATAAAGTAATAAAGTGCACAAAGAGCTTCATTTTTTATGCAACAAGATTCAAGGAAGGCTGAAAACTTTCAATTTTAGGTGAAACACGATTTTTTATTTTGAGAACTTTTTTGCGAAAGAAATTTTAGAATGGATAGAAAAACATGAGCATGCCACAGATTCGAGGCAAAGTGAGTAAAAGTAGTAGTAAACAAAAGTAAATGAATTTTCCATGACATATACCGTGATTAGGATCTTTAGTGAGTCAAGTATTTGTATTAAAATTCATACAAATTATTGCCTCTTTATTATGAAAAATAAAAGAATGAAGGAAGGTAGAATTTTTTGTCAACACTGTAAAAAAAAGTTTTAAAAATATTTTTGTTGTGAAAAGTTGAACTGTACTGTTGTAGGATGTAGAAAGTTAATCTATCTATCTATATATATAAAAAGAAGTTACATTTCCTTGGTAATCTTATAACTCAAGAACCGCCGAACCGATTGACACAAAAATTTTAGAGTTCTTTTCTATCTTTGAGGAGGTGGTTTGTGTGAAGTTTGATTGAAATCGGTGCAGCCGTTCCTGAGTTATGACATTTTATGTGAGTAATGGTTTCCTCTCATACGAAATGCCTGTATGGGAAAAACAACAACAAATACACAGCCGCTTATGAGCGTTTCTGTTGTACTGTTGTGGTTGTAAGTGTATTATGTTAATATTAATTTTGGACGAAAATATAATAAAAACTGGAGCATTCAAGGAACTGAAAAAACATTTTTAACTTTATTTATTTTAGCATAATTTATTTAGCGTAAAAAATTGAAATGGAAATTAAAGAATCAAAGTTTAATTACAAGTTTTTATCGGCTCTTTCACCTTATATAGGTGACCACCACAATTAAATTTTAAAAAAGTACAGAAAAGGCTATTGTGACATCTTTAGAAAGTATATTGAAAAAAATCAACTAATTCAGCTGTTTAAACATTTTACAAGTTCTATAAAGAAAACTTAATATGAAAAATTTCTTGCGATATAAAAAAAACATTTTATGTATGGTGGTGCGAAGCCCACTGGGAAATGCTAGTATATTATTAAAATTTTTCGTAAAAGTATTTGGGTTTAATATGAGAGAGAAAAAACTTTGCAAATAAGAAAAAACCTTATTTAAGCTTTATTTGAGAAGAAAAAACACACCAAAGTATGTTATGTTAGATTAGGTTAAAGCGGTTGTCCTGTGGGACACACTCAGGCTCATAGTCCATTGTGATGCCGCGTGGGGAGCTTTCCCTATTTCTCCTAAAACCAGTATGTGTTTTTCAAAAATTTTAGAATACCTCCTATTTCTGCGGAACTGAAAAGCTGATCTCCATCTGGATAGAGCAGGACAATGGCACAGAAGGTGTAAGATTGTACCTTCCTCTTCCTCATCAAGACAACTTCTACAGAAGTCATGTGCTTGCACACCCATCCTTTGGGCGTGCCAAGTTGATGGACGATTTTGCAGGTGGCTTCATTACGCCATCTTTCGCTTGCTTACGATTTCTTCAAGGATAAGTAGCTTACATGCCTATGCCATTGTCTATGTACTTAACTTGTTGCCGAGTCTCGCTAGTTCATCGGCTCTACAGTTACCCTCAATGTCGCGATGGCTAGGAACCCATATTATCCTTAGGCGAAATGACTCAGCCATCTCATTAAGAGATGTGCGGCATTTCATGGCTACCTTGGAGGTTGTCGACTGTTTTGTGAGGAATTTTATCGCCGCCTGGCTGTTAGTAAAAATGTAGATGGCATTTCAAGATATCGCATCACACTGTACTAGTTTCGCAGCTTTCGTTATTGCCATCAGTTCGGCCTGAAAGACACTACAGTAGTCAGGGAGCCGAAAATTGAAGGAGATCCCCAGACGCTCGGTAAAAATTATAATTGTGTAATCTGCGTAAAAACTTTAATTTTTTAACTATTCTTGTAAAGATTATTGTTTTTTTAACTATCTATTGTACTATTTTTAAAGTGAAAACTTATGTAAATTTCATCTAAAACATAAATAATAATAATAGGTGCTTACACCTCTTGTATGGTATTCGGCCGAGTTCCTCCTTTTACTTTTGGTGTACGTTTGTAAGTTTTCAACAAATGAAGGCACCTATATTTTTTTGCCTCCTCTGAACAGCTGATGTGTTTTATGAAGAGCGTTTTCATGGCAGCAGCAGATTCAGAGGTTTGCCATTGTCCAACGCTATTGGGAAAAATATTTTCTATCATTTGGCGTTTTACGCCGGAGGTTTCGAACCGTGGTAATTCCGGTTAGTAGTGACACACCAACCCATTCGTCTACGGTGGTCGCCTTTATTGTCCTTACTTCCAGGCAAAATGCTCACTGTTACTTTTGGTTTTTTTTTCAAATTTCTAGAAATTTTTTTTCATTATTTAAGCGAAATAGATACTTTGCGTAATTTTGGCATTAACAAATATTAAAAAAAAAAAAACAAAAAATTCTTATAGTACTGATATTGTTAAGAAAAAAGCGTGTGTCTTAGATTTTTGTTATTAAGTTTTAAGTTGGTTTTAAGAAAAACTAACAAAACTGAAACATAATAAGCTTACAAATAGGATACAAGACTTTGTTCTAACATATCTAAACTTGCGACTTAACCTCTTAAACCAAAACCTGTTGGCCGAAGCTATAAAGTATACGAAATTTTATGATTCGGCTGAAGAAGCAGCAATTTCTTTCACTGAGGCAGCTTAATATGTACATACGTGTATAGGTAAGTATGTCCAAATACATATGTAGGTATGTGTGTGCATATGGATTATTCTCCAACACTTCGAATTTACAAAGAAAGAAAAGCCATATATATATATGTACGTGTGTGGATGTAAGAGCATATTATTATCGCCATTATGAAAATTATGGTATTAAAATGGTAACACCTTAAAGCAATTATTTTTTATGTCCATTACTGTTTGTTGCTACTTCGTATTAAACATTAATTACTTTTCGCAGACGTGCGTGCAAAAAGGGATTTCGTACAATTTTTCTTTGAATTTTTTTTCATACCACCAGTTTTTTCTTACTTTGCACTTTCGCCATATTGATGCGACAACACTCGTACGTGTGCTGGCGACCGAAATACTTAATTATTATGCGCAAAAAGGTGTCAACACTGGTCACTTTTGCAAGTGACACTTTGACAGCGACAGCGACACTAGCATGTTTGAATACATGGCAGACTGGTTGGATTATGGATTTGAAGGTGACGAGAGAAAGTTGTTGGGAGAATAAGTTTGCCTTGAGTGCAATAGGTATTTAAATGTGGTTGGGAAAAAAATGTCACTGTATTTTTCGTACATTCACATCTTAAATACATACCGTCATGAGACTGAGCTGAAAGTTTTTCAATTTTATAAATACTATCCTTCAGTATACGGATTAACGATTATCTTCTCATAAATAGAATTTAGCATGTACGAGGGTCAAACGCTACCATAGCATCATTGTGGATAGCCAAATACGTGCTAGGGGCCTATCCCCCTGCTCACATTACATTTAGTCTGCCCTGTTACGGTCAATTTTTGGTTCTCTCCCTACGAAAGACAGGAGACGAGTGGAAGTAAAAGCTTCAGAAGCAGTGAAAAAAGTGCATGACAGCCGCTTGGATTTATTTTGTGCTTGCTTCTACAACGTATTTTAAAATGTATGTTTAATTTATGTTTAATGCAGGCGAAGAACAACTCAAAAATGTTTGTGGACAAGCGTTTTTTTTTTTGTTTAATTTCTTAAATTTTTATTAAAATCATAACCATTTTATTTCAGAGTCCCCAAACAACAACGAAAAAATTTCATCTTTTGTGGTAAAAAGTTTGGAGTAGATTAAAAGTGGTTAGAAGAAAGAGTTCCCATGCGAACTAGTGAAAAATCAGTGTAATTTACTGGTCTAGTGATGCGCTAGCATATGCACACGATTTTAGTTTAGTTTAACTTTTAGAACTTTGGTTGAGTATAAAAACTGTTTCAGGCCAACGGCCAATTTCGCCTAATCCTACATAATTTACATATTTAGGTATTGCAATATTTTAGGGAAATCGACCACTGAGTTTAAGTGTTTATTATAATTAAACAAATAACGAGTATATTTGAGTAAAAATGCACATTATTTTTATTTTCTGAGCAAATATTGCACTTTGTTCGAAATGCGGTTGTTTCTGATTACAAAGTTTTCTTGTTAATCCTTTACATTAAGATTCTTCATGACAGCATACGAAGCAAAATTATTTCATTTTATTTGAGCACCCATTACCATCTTCAATGAAGAAAATTTCATCAAACTCTTATTAGTTGGTATTTAGTGTTAGTTACTTTTTCCAGTTAAACCTTACATGCCACTTTGCGTGGCAGAATATGAAACCACTCTAGCTTTACCAGGTACATACCTATGAAGTGAGACTTTCAGCTATTAGTCCATAGATGTCGCAAGGAGTATTTTTAAACCTTCCCCAATGTCTTGTTTTTTTCGTCTGTCATCTGTCAACAACATTCAGTTCATTGTTTGTTACGTTTCATACAACAATGCATTTTTGTCGCTCTTAAAAATGTCGAATTTCGTTCCTTCAAACTACGATTTGCCGACAACGTTGATTTTCTGTTATCAATTAAAGAAAAACGTTTCTCCCGGTTCAAAAGGAAATTTTTTTTGCATCGAATCGTTACGGGTGATGAAAAATGGGTGTATTTCTCCAATTCCAAGCGTAAATAATCCATCCATAATATGGTCCACCCGGCCACAAGCCAAAAACAGCGGCCAAACCAAATCGCTTCGGTCGCAAGGCAATGCTGTGTGTTTTCTGGGATAAGCGTAGTATGATTTGGGACGAGCTAGTAAAACCAGGTGAAACAGTTGACGGTGAACTCTACCAACGACAATTAAATCGGCTAACGCGCGAAACGGCCAGAATATGCCGATCGGCGTCACAAAGTAATTGATGACAATGCACCGCCACATCGAACAAGAGCGACCCGGGAATTGATGGAGACGTACGATTGGGAACCGCTGGTGCATGCGGCTTACTCACCAGACTTGGCGTCTTCCGATTATCATTTGTTTGCATTGATGGGCCACGCAGTTTCTGAGCAGCGCTTCAATTCTCACAAAGAAGCCAAAAAATGGCTCCATGACTGGTTTGTAGCCAAAGACAGCCAATTTTTTTGGCGCGGCATCCACAAATTTCCTGAGAGATGGGAAAAATGTGTCGCTAGCGATGGCTATTATTTTGAAGATTAAATTTGTAACCATTTTTTGTTAATAAACGTTTGAAATCGAAAAAAATTCTCATTTCATAGGTATACACCTGGTAGTTGCCGTTTTCAGCATTTATGTCATGCATAATTCACTAATAGTTGGAATACTATTTGAACTTAATTTTTATCGTACTTATGATTTAATGTACTTTTTTAAGAAAATAATGCCTACTTTTAACAGTCCTATGTATTTTTCACATACAATGAATGATCGATTTTTATTTTGTTTGGAAGAAAACAAATCGTATGCGAACACTCTATTATGTCAAATTTAAGTGAAAACTGCATACAAATATTTTCTGAAAACTCTGATCGAAAAGTATAAAATTTTTATGAAAACCTCTCGTTTTTTTTAATTTCGGCAATGTTTGAAAATTTAATTTACATCGTTTCTGTAGGAGAATGAACTATATATATTTTTATTTACGCGGGGTAATATTTTTCTTGTAAACTTTATGTAACGATTGCGTGTGCGGGTGCGGTACCGATTTTTTTAAAATATTTTTCTCTGCTATTTTTGATTTCATAACTTACCATCGGTATTAGAAGATCTCTCTATATGTTCATGGTTTTTGGCTGCCTTAGAGATGCTAATATTGTTATTATAATTTTATTTTATTTATTTATAATAAATTATAAAATTTAATAGTTATACACCTGTTCTATTTGCATCGATATCATACAAAGCGCACAATCCAAGATAATATTTATAAGCAACCAATAGCCCCGGGAGCGATGAAGGGAAAGAACGAAATGCAAATTTACATAATATAAGCACGTTTATTTTTGCATTTTTAATTCTTAATAGTTATTACCCCCAAAAAGTAATTGCCTGTTTCTTACTGGACGGGCGAAATGTAGTGCAGAGGCGGCGATTGTCACTCTGCATGTATTTTGCTATCCTCATGGTAGTACTACGGCAGTAATGGCTTATTTCCTATGATATGCAAATGGTAAATACGCCTAACGAAATTACTGAGACTACTGATGCGGCTTATCATTTCAGGACAGGTCGCATGTATTGGACAAGTAACAGGAAAGGCAATTAACGGTTGTTTACATGCAAAATTTTGTATGCCTTTACTTACTCTTAAAAAAAAAAAATAGAATCTACCTATATTTCGAGTGTTTCCGATTCTCTTGTGATGTGAAGCAAAATAAACCTTTTTATCGAAACACCTCCGGAGATTCACTGTTAGCCACTCAATTTTTAATAAAAATGCAAATAAAAAAATAAAAAATTTGGGAAAATGATGTTTCAATATTCAGTTATGGTAATTGTCTTAATAAATTGACACTATATTTAACGCCAAAAAAAAATCTTGAAAGCATGCCTTTCACCGAATTAAACCACTTAAGGGAGCAATACAATGTTACCGCTCAAATAGCTGAACTAGTGCCGAGTATAAGGTGTTCAGCACACTTCACAATTTAAAAAAAACATATCGCGTTTTGTCTAAGATCGGAAGATCGGAAAGGGTCAGAAAATATATAATAAAATATAAATTTCAGAAATACTTTTTCTACACGTTCGATCCAATCAATTACAATATTATTTTTATTATTCTAGCAAAATTTGGTCATTTTGTATGAAAATTGAAACCAGAGTTTTATTTTTAATTAAAATTATTATAAAATGGGAAGTCCTAATATACCTATAACGTAAAAAATTTAAGTTTTATCATACAATAAAAATTATATGAACATTTCTACGACACATTTCTTTCAGGTTATCCAAGACTATACTACAAAAGCTTCTTCGACTGCAGTCGTATTTGTTCTCAGTCCCAATTCTCAGTCCACGGGATGCACACAAATTGCCGTTTATTCGACAGTTATTCATATCTGTGCACTTACACATACATTTATATGCACACATATGAATGTAAATGTATTTCCAAGTTTTTTATAGATGAAGCTGTCAGAATAATTGACAGTTGCTCCTGGTGCTGCTAGTTGTTGTCACGTACGTGCAGAAATGCATATTTTTCTAATAGTGATCCCCCAAAGCGCTAAACCCTCCCCCAAAAAACTATGTATGTATATTCTCTGCCACCATTATCATGCAACAAACATAGCACATAAGCAGCTTGCCAGTTGCCACATGAAGCATGCAACCTGAAGTAAACGGACCCCACTTGAGTTGCCGTCCGAATCACCCTGTAAATGTTTGCTTTACTGCCTGATATTTCATAATTTTGCTTCAACTTGCATGAGGGTGGCCACGGCCACTTCTAGTAGTACTTTTCGGTATTTATTTGTATGCGTTTTCTCCCTTCCAAAGCCTGCCACAGAGCGCTGCTGACACTTTGACATTTCTGACAGCATTTGACTTTTGGCAAAAGTCAATAATGCAAGTGCCAAGATAATAAAAATTACACACACATATGATATGATCAAATGCATGTTGGCACAGGGGAGCAGGCATGGGAGCAGGCGGTTGCTGGGGGTGAGCATAGCTAGGGAAATGAGCATGAATTTGGCACACACACATATGCATGTATATAAATGGAGCATGTCATTCGCCATAACGAAATGTGTACGTGCTGAATGCGAAACAAAAAATTCCCAAGGCATATGCCACCATCCCACTGAGCGTAGGAAGCGAAGCAGGAAGAAGAAATCAGAGGAATGAGTGTCTGTTATTGATAAAGATTGCTGCATTGGCACTTGCATATCAATAGAAAATTTTGCACATGCACACACACATTTGTAAGCATTTCCCGGCAAGAAATATGAGGGGATATAATATGCCCCGAACCATAAAATAACAATACTACAACTACTTGCAGTCATGAAAATATTTAGTAAATTCTGGAGTGATTGCAAATATTGGGTGTAAGCTCAAATTTCTTCCGCTACAGACCACACTTCATATTTATTCGTACACAGACATGCACATATACATTCATACACCAAAATTACAAAATAGGGGAGACTCTCCATTTTTCTCCGGCTGCTGTTGGAGAATGAAATACATGCACAGCCATTAGTATGCCGCAGATAAGACACTGACGTGTAAATAGGACAGTCATCATCCCTTGCTCATTTTTCAACATCCCTGCTAATGTTGAGCTTTCGATAATTTTTCTTAAGCGCCGCGAAAATGCATTATTATGATGGATAATATGTGTTTACCCACTTACACATACATATTTGTGCACAGAAATAATTGCTTGTGCTTCAGCACTGCGCCTTTGGGTATACTACTACTCTACCCATATTCCATGTACTACATTCACATACACTCGTTGCTCTACTTGGTTGTGCTCTTTTTGTTATTGTATATTTTTTTGTGGTTTTTGAGTGGATTAAGTTTTAATTAAAGTAATGTGCAAAATGACAACTTGACTGGATGAAGTGAAACAAAAAATTTTCTTACGCAAAGCTGTATGTAATTTCCGAGAGCAAATCCCTTAAGAACACAAAATGTTGAAATCGTGATGGCATTGCAGGAGATGTATCAAGTGCGGGGAGTGGGTTGGAGTAGTTGAAGTTATGAGAAATTATTTGTAATGAATTTTAAAGCAAAAATGAAAAATTATTAGGCAAATTCGAATGTCTTTGAATGGAATGAAGGCGGAACGAATAATTACACCCCAATGGTAAAAATATATTCCACAGTTTTATATGGAACTCGGCAAGGATAATATTCTTGTTACGAAAAATGATTTCTAATGATTTCTAAAGCAAAAATTAAGATTTATTTAGCATAAATGTGAATGTATCCGAATGGAATGAGGGCGGAACGAATAATTACACCTTAATTGTTAAAAATATGTTCAAACATTTTATATGGAATACGACAAGAATAATTTTCCAAGAATATATTAAGCCTCACATAACTGTATTTTTATTATTTTTTCTTCACTGAGCTATTACACCTTTTCTTCCATATACCCGTAAAGTAAATCCTCAAATTTTTGTGTATGGAAGAAAAGTTGCCCTAACTGGTTCACTTAAAAATTGCTAAAAATCAATGACATTTTCTAGTAACTTGAAACCTGTACTTTATTTGTACTTAAATTCATTGGGCTATAAAACTGGGTACCCAGAATTCTAAAAGTGAAAGTTGCAGTTCTGAAGCAAATATGAAGCATTTTAAAATTTCTTTTACAAAATTTTAAACCCTGCGTTGTATGGTTTTTGTTGTAGCATGAACTAAGTTTTTATAACAAAAATAGTACTGCATTTATAAATTTGCAATGAGATGTATATGAGGAGAAATTTTAGGAGCATGAATTAATAGTAGTTAAGGTAAGTATAGAAGAAGGTAATGTTTGCGCAGAAATTTCAGCTAGAAACCCGTTAATTAAATATTAAAAATTATATATAAAATTATACAATATATCTTAGCAAACAAAAATTTTCCTTAGAAAGTGTCATCCATTTTCAAAGGGCTAAAGGCGTCTCCCAATGTGTTATGCTCCATTTAAAGTATTCTTAAATTTTGCTGCCTTTTTTTCATTCAAAAATATTATAACAGTATATCCAATAAAGTTCGTTCTATTCGAAGAAAAGAAAAATAATTCCAAGTATTTTTAAGCTACATTTAACTTTTTTACGTCGTGTCATCTGCTGTTCAAATATTTTAAAATTTGGCATTTGAGTATGGCAGTGTTTTTGTCAAGTTTAAATAAATTCAGGCAGGCAGTTTCTGTTAGACGTAGCAAAGGGTTGCAATCGTAACTTTTCGGCGATGGAGTCAGACTTACTATGAGAAATATATGCCGATTTGGAACTAAAACTATAGTATTCAACTACGTATGAGCGCAAAAGTCCGCAGTTACAATTTCAAAATCACATGCATTAGATTACGCACCTCTCTATCTGCCTCCTATTACGCAGTGCGAAGTATAGTCACCACCATTAGCTAAATAAAGGGTGTTTTTTTTAGAGGTTAGGTTTTCAAGATGAAATAAAACGTATATAATTTAATGTTATGGCCAAGAATTTAGCTTTATTATAAAGATAAGGGTTTGCCATTATGTTTTAAAAATGATTTCGGGCAAGTGGCCGCCGCGGCTGGCTCGAATAAATTCCAGCCGAGAGGCCCAATTTTCGACCACTTTTTGCAGCAATTGGGGCCGTATGTCAGCAATAACGCGCCGAATATTCTCTTCCAAGACGTCAATCGTCTCGGGCTTATCTGCGTAGACAAGCGACTTCACATAGCCCCACAAGAAATAGTCCAGCGGTGCTATATCGCACGATCTTGGAGGCCACGCCACAGGTCCACGGCGCGAGATAATGCGCTCACCAAAAGTTTCCTTCAATAAATCGATTGCTGCGTTGGCTGTATGGCATGTAGCGCCGTCTTGTTGGAACCAAAGGTCGTCCACATCAACATCGTCCAATTCAGGCACGAAAAAGTCATTAATCATGGCTCTATAGCGCTCTCCATTGACTGTAACATTATGGCCGGCTTCATTTTTAAAGAAATATAGACCAATAATTCCCTCTGCCCATAGAGCACACCAAACAGTGACTTTTTGAGGATGTAACGGCGTCTCAGCAATGGCTTGTGGATTATGTTCACTCCAAATGCGACAATTTTGCTTATTGACATACCCATTCAACCAAAAGTGAGCTTCATCGCTGAACAAAATTTTCTTCGATGCGTCGCGCGAACCGAACCATTATTTTCGTAATAAATTTGCACGATTTGCAAACGTTGTTCAGGTGTAAGTCTATTCATTATGAAATGGCAAACCAAACTGAGCATAAATCAAGTGACAGCTGTCAAAAAGACCATCTACGAAAAAAGTAGTGCCAACTTGAAAACCTAACCTCTAAAAAAACACCCTTTATAATGGCTGCACATCTTTGAGTCATACTTTGTTAACTTAATTTCTGCGCATGTTGTGGAAGTAGTCGGCCCCAAATCATACATATTTGCCTTTCTAACTGTTTGAGCGTCAATATTCCTTTTCCTTTGAGTTTTTGCCTAACACTTGCCCAAACATTTTCAATACGGTTGGCATCAGGCGACTAGGAAGGCCAATCTAACATATCAATCCCATTTTGCTGATTCCACTCTATACACCTTCAGCTTCGATGCTTGCGATTGTTGTCTTTTTGTAAAATCCAAGGTTGGCCAGTTCTTCCAAACATCATCGCAGCGGACGCTAATAAGGCTTTTGGTAAATTTTATCCATCAAAACTCCATTAAAATTGGTGGTAAACACAAAAAAAACGGCCAACTACTTTTTCAGAGCAGTATCAAAACATGAACATTAAGGTACCTGTAAAATTTCGAAAAAAAAAATTTCGCATTTTGCACACAACTTTGTTATGATATTACTTTCTATGTAAATTTACAAGTTTTCGAAAATTTTTCGAAGCAAAAATAGTAGGTAAATTCGGCCCAGAATTCATTTTTTTTTTTTGTAAAGCATTTTGTGCCATGAATTTTTTTCCCCATTTTTTTAATTTATATGGAAATTATGACATTAATAAACAAAAAAAAATTTTGGTTTTTTGTATTCAGATCACTGAAGCCGATGCTACAATGAGCGCCGATTGAGAAGCCTCGCTGTGACCTTCCTGGAAGAATTGAGTTTAATGAAAATCAGGGAAAATATGGACGTTTACAGGTATCTGTCCCCTTTATTGGAATTTGTCTTAGTCCATGCAAGTCTATGGATGCACTTATTTAGCAGCATTTACATTTTTTTATAATGGAACTCTAAGTTTAAATATTGTCGGACAGACTGTATATCACAAAAAAAAAAAAACAATAAACGGACTATGGCCTGCACTTTTCAGATAACTAGAAGTTTGGAGTTTCCTTCTAATAACTGCTGTCGCAGCTTCAGGAACGAAGTAGAAGTGGGGAGTGTAGCTCTTTCTGTCCCGCCTTTGCCAATTTCCTATATCGCTAGCTAAACTCTTGTTTATTTGGATGTGTGACAGACCCAGGCTTAGATTCCGAAGCTATCTAAATATTATATCTATTTTATTACTTTTAGAAAGATCCACAGCTTTCACCACATTGGGAATTAGAGGAGATTTTAGTCCAACCAAGTGGTATCAGTGGGCAGGCTCCCACACAGTGGCATCTTCATACAGAGTGGCAACCTAACTTAGTAAGAAAGAAGAAAGTGTAAGATACCGAAATTAGTCCAGTTGAGTAAGTCAGCAAAACTATTACGAATAATTAAATCGGATCTCCGTAATTATTTAGACAAGAATGTAATATTTAATTCAAATTGAAAGTTAGAGTACAGCATGATTAAGTGCAAGACTTTTTCTGTCTTGAGGTATCCAAAATTATCAGCCAATGAGCATTTCCGTGATGTTCTAAGGCAGACAAAGTCTCTACTTCAGCGGCAACGCATCCATAGTGGCGCCATAGTTTTGAAATAAATACCTATGTATATCACCTACCAAAAATAAGCCTTGGGATGCTGCTGCGGCAACTAAAAATATACAAATATACAAAAAACCTTCAAAACAAACGATTTCATGTGAATTGATTTACAAAAAACTTTCCTCCTACTAACTTTCCGCCTTTGCTCTATACGCAACAACTCGTTCCAGCGCAATAAAACTGTCAAATTAGTTAAATAAATGTTTCTATCTTGTAAATGTCATTTGTAGCGCAACAAAATTGCCAATCAAAGCAAAGATAGTCTGGGGAAAATGCCGTAATTGGAACAATGACAATATGCAGCTCACTACTTTTGAGCATCACTGCGCTTTTCGTTAAAAAAAATTGTGTGCGCTTGGATATTTATGGTCCAATGCTATTTTTAACAAATTGCCAATAATTTTTATGTTAACAAAATGACAACAGGCGACAGTTTTAATGCCAATCAAATGCATGCAAAGCTCGAGTGGATGTGTGATGAGGCAATGTTTGAGGCAAACGATGAGTGACATGTCAGATGAGAATGAAAAAATGAAAAACTGGAGCAATTTAATTGACAACTGAGAGTGTGTGCCTGGGATAACATATAGGTGCATACATAGTAAAGTGAAGATTTAAAAATATTCTCATTTAACATCTAAAGTAAGAACGTTTTAAAATTTTTGCTGAAGAGAAGTTAGTTTTTTATTTTCGTTTTTTTCCTAGTTTTTTAGAGTTTTGAAACTTTTGTTAATTTTAATAAATTATAGAAATATTTACTTGTAAAGACTTTGGATTTTATTACAAGTTCTTTTTAATTCATTAATTCTTTGAAATTTATTATTTAGAAATTTTTATTATTACGTATTAATAAACTATGGTGAAATTTGGCAAAGAAATTTGTTTCTTCAAATTTTTTGCAAATTAATTAAATTTGAAGTTTTATTTAATATTATTAATAAATAAGAGAAATAATTGCTATTAAATTTTGTTTTTGTTTTTATTTTCATCAGATTTTAAACTTGTAATTTTTTTGTAGTATTAAAAAGTTATAGAAAAATTTGTAACTCAAATCAATTCTCAAATTTTGTGAAGCTGCATACCTACATATACACAATTTCTTCGATCGGCCAGTCTTAATATTCTTTACCTCATTTGAAACCACACCCAACAGACGTATTTATTTTGCGAAACACACATTTGGTAGTGTGGCCACCTATTCGCAATTTCTAAAATTTATTTTATTAAAAATAGAAATAAATATGCGTATGAAACCAAAAATATTTCAAAAATCTGTCATCCGAAATAACTACTTTTATAGAGTTGCCAATTAATTTTGATTAGAAAGGTATAAGTTTAAATAAATACTAAAGTATATTTATTAGTTAAACCTAAAAACTGAGTTTAAAAACTGTAATAAACAATATTTTAGGGCTGCGTTGCCGCCTAATTATTAACGGAAAACTTAAAATTAACCGTAAGGTGTTTAAAAAAAATTGAATATAAAAATGCTTCTGATTGACGTTGCCGCAAAGTTTTTATAAGAATTAGGTAAAAAATAGCTAAAGGTATTTTAATTAAATATTAGAAAATGGGTATCAAACGAAAGGTGTTAAAGAGGAAATTAATATAAAAATACATCTGAACGGTTTTGCCTAACAATGTAAATTAGTTATAAACTACAGATTTGTGTTTTCAGTTTTTGCTTATGGAAAGACTTATAGCAGAATTTTATAGAAAATATTTTTTTTGTATATTTTAACCCGTTGTATCCCTCTTTGATTATTTTTTGCACCTTTCTGCAAAGGAGGCAGAAATACCCATCTATTGTGGAGTTACCCATCTAATGTTTCACAAAAATGTTTCCCATTATTTTTTCCATAGAAATGTTATGGAAAACCACATCTAACTATCGAAAATACAAGGACCACATAGTTTCTTATACCGATTTACTATTTGAATGTGCAAAAGATTTCTATTTAACTTTTTTCTCAAGACACTTTTTACAAAATGCTTGATTTTTCAAATTTTTCTTAAAGCATTTTTCGTCTTTTTCATTTATTTCTCGAAACCTTGTGTTTGCTCATAATCCTCTCAAAATGTTCTGTTTTGTATATTTCTAAAACTATTTCTATTAATTTTTCTTTTCCTAGTATATATTTATTTTATTTACTCAAAATTTTCTATTTTACACAATTATTGTCAAATATTCTTTACTTTTATTTCTTTCGAAATGTTTTTTTCTCTATATACATATTCTATTTTTTCTTAAATTTAAATTTCGTAATTATGTCATATTTTTTTCTTAATCAACTCACGATGTGCTTGTTGAATTGTCCTAAAATCATTTTGTCATATTTTTTTCGCAATATTATTTTTATATATTGACTCAAAACGTTTTTTATCTAAAAATATTTCTATTACGTTTTTTTCAAAACTTTTTTTTAATTTTCACAAACATCTTTTTATTTAATTTATGCAAAATAGAATATTTGCTTTTAGCATAATTATTCTTTATTTATATATTTTTTTGCAATGTTTTTTATTTTGTGGGCAAAACGTAAGGTGAATTTGGTTGTAAAATGAAAAATCTTTATTTATTCTTGTAAATCAATTTCATCCTCTTAAAATAATCCCTTCTCGATGAAATACACTTATGCCAACGATTTTTCCAATCCCCGAAACATGCCAAATAGTCCATTTCCGGTATAGCCATCAGCACCTTCTTCGATTCAGCTTTTATCTCCTCAATCGACTCGAAACGCGTTCCCCGGGGTGGTCTCTTGTGTTTTAGGAATAGCCAGAAGTCACACGGAGCCAAATCAGGCGAATACGGTGGTTGCGCAACGATATGCGTGGAATTTTCGGCGAAATGGTCACGAAGAACGAGTGCAGTGTGAGACGGTGCATTATCGTGATGCAAAAACCAAGAGGCCAACAACCATAATTCTGGTCTTTTTAGACGAATTGCTTCACGTAAACGACGCATAACGCTCAAATAATATTCCTTATTACGAGTAACATTTTGGCCAGGTGGAAGGAATTCATAGTGCACCACACCACGAAAATCGAAAAAAACTGTCATCGTGACCTTTATTTTTGAACGACTTTGACGTGCTCTTTTCGGTCTGGTCTCGTCCTTAGCCCGATATTCGCTTGATTGGTCGGTTGTTTCAGGGTCGTAAGCATAAATCCAAGTCTCATCTCCCGTAATGATGCATTTGAGCTTGTCCTGATATCTGAAAGCATTGTTTCACACACATCAACGCGACGACTTTTTTCCAAGAAATTGAGAGTTTTCGGTACCAAACGAGATTTGACTTTTCGTAGGCCAAAATGGTCTTTCAAAATGGTTTTCTCAGATCCTTCTGATATTCCGATCATATCAGTAAGGTCTTTAACAGTCAACCGATTTTTGAGCACTAACTCCTTCACTTTATTGACGTGTTGGTCACCGTCCGGAGCGCTCCAAGTCATCAACACGTTCTCGACCCTCTTTGAACCACTTATAAACATTTGTACCACTTATAAACATTTTTCTGCGACATGGTCAAATCACCAAATGCCTTCTGCAACATGCTAAACGTTTCCGCAGCCGAAATTTCATTCCGCAAACAAAATTTGATGGCACTTCTCTGCTCAATCAAATCAGACATTGTAAAAATCGAAAAATGCACTCTTGGTCGTTTGGTAAACACAAGCGTAAATATATTACTGATAATGACATTCACATGAAAGTTGGCCCAGATGTTATTAACAGTGCTGCCAACTCATGAAAAAAATAACTAGAGCGAAATTTTAATCCCGCGAAGTTTGACAAATAAATTCACCTTACTTTTTGCCCACAGTAGTATATTTGTCTCAATAGCTATTTTTCATATGTTTTTATAAATATTCAATTTTTTTCGCAGATTGTTTATTTGTATTAATTTTATCATGATTTTGTTTTTCTTAAATAACTCACGATGTGCTTATAAATATTTTTTTCGCAATATTATTTTTATATATTTTTCTCAAAACATTTTTTTCTTAAAATATTTCTATTTAATTTTTTTTTCTGAAAAATCTTTTCGTTTTCTATTATTATTATTATTATTATTATTATTATTATTATTTATTGGAGATATATACAATATAACCCTAACTTAATTAGGAAACTGGAAAGGGCTTTCAGTGCCTTTTTCATTTAATTTTCCCAAAATGTTCTATTTTTCATATATTTCTCTGTATTTTCTCAAAGTATTCCTTTTTTACATTTTGCTTTATTTGCATGTGTCTACGAATTTTTAATTTTCATTTCATTCAAAATCCACTGCTTTCCTCGCTTCGCAACAGCTGCTCATTAATTTCGTCAACTAAACTAATTAAAATCTGTGTTCTGTGTTCTAGATCAAATAGCAGGAATTCCAGCGCAATATCGACATTTTACCGCCACTGACACGCGACTCCCGCCCAATTTTTCATGATAAATTTCCCAACTAATCGCTTTGATGGCAGGCGAAGCGTTGAAAACTGCACACGAAGCTGGCGACAGTTTCGAACACCATGGCACTTTGTTGCTGCAGCACATAAAATTGTAAAATTTCGAAAATGTCAACAAAATGTGTGTACATACTTATGTATGTGCTAGCTAACGGAAATCATGCTAAAATAACTAAAAAAATTATATAGCTTGCGCCCGCAAGGAAATTAACTATGCGTGTGTGAGTACGTGTATGTGTTTGCTGCATAAGAGATGAGGCTGACAATATTCGATGTTCATACGGCGATGAGGAAGCAGCTCGGCCAAAGGCATAAAAGTGCCGCTATATGGAAAATATATTGATTTCCATCAAAACAATTTTTTTTTCGATGAGGAGCCTAAAAGCTGGATGCTGGTATGACTATATTGCCTTGAAAAATCTCAAAAATGTGTTCGGTAGTTTTTATTTTTGGTGCTTGAAGTGAGCCAGCTGCAACAATCTGCTAATAAATTTTTGTTTTATATAGCCAAAAATGTTTGAGCCCTTGTTGAGTGCATGAATTTATATTCTGAGAGGATCATTAGCTTAGAGTTCCCATGTGGTACAAGTTTTTACTCGCACTTATGCAGATACAATTTATGTATGTGTGGGTAGTTCATAAATAAACTATTATTGCTACTAAAAGCTTTAAATACAAATTAATTACATGTATTTAGATATGTGCTAGTGTGCGTGTTGCCCAAAATGGCCACATACCGCAATAAAGTGTTACCACAGCAGAGCCACACAGATTTTTACAACGCATACAAGGCGTTAAACAGTTTGGTTAACTACTAAACAGGGCCACATACAATCACATGCCCTGTTGGAAATTCTTTCTTTCTACTAACAAAGCATGGTCAATAAATCCGAAAAAGAAAGATTGTGGAACCTAACCGCTATCAAATAAAAAAAAATGTAGAAAAAAACACATGAACTCAAATTTTCGTTCTAATGTATGCTACCTAAAAATTGAAGGATAAGTGTTTGTGCTTCCTTATCTCATTCTCTTCGAAATACAAATAGTGAGTTCAATCAGTTCAGCTATCCATCAGGTTTGAGTGTAAGCATCATTATATTTTCCCTTTCCATAGGTTATATGGTTATATTAAAAAAGCTGTGAAGAAACAGAAACGCCAGGTGGAGACCGCGAAATTTCACTGTTAAGCCGAGTATGCCTTGTCAAAAATCTTACCATGAACTATCATTTCTCAGTTTGACAACTCATCTTGACGGTTTCCAAACACAAATTCAATGAACTGATAGAGAAAATAAAATTAAAACACGATAATAACAGCTGCGAGATATAGATGTGGTGTTAATTTGCTGAACTACAAAATGTCTAAGTCCTCGTAAAGCTCGCAAGACCAGTCACTCAAAATACTGTGCGGTGTGCCATCCATGAAATTAGCGCCAGAATGTTCGTTTGAAAACTTCAAGTGTCACCATTTGATAAAGAAGTTTTCTATGGAAAAGTAACTGAAATCAAAAGACTTTATTTTTGCATAGAAAGCGCGATTTCCCGCTGGTATTCATTTATTCAAATACCCACTCGTAAAATAATCACAACATTGGAAGTTGACGCAAGTGACGCTGGAACAACGTTGGTCATTAAATACTTAAACTGCACCCAGGCAAGGAAATATTTTCTTTTGTTTTTGTGTCTCAGCTGCTTTTGATTTTTGTTGAGTAGTTGTTGCTCCATATTTTGTTATTGTCACTTACTACTGCCACTACCACTACAACTTGTCTTCTGCACAATGACCTAATCGATAGCTATCTAGTGAACAACCAGGATAACAGCAGGGCATAATGTAGCAGCACTCATATTGACGAATTATTAATCATGCGTGTATAAGCACTAATACACACAAAACACATGTGCATGTGCGTGTATATGTTTGCAATACTGTCAATTGCAGGTTTAGCGCACGTTTTAATTAATCGCCTGCTTGGCGGCTCTTTGTTCGCTCTTGACGTTTTAATAGTTTTATTGCATTGTCATTATTATTAGTTATTTTCTGGCTTGGTCAGACGCTTGTATGTGATGGAAGATCTGATGTATAGGATTATGTATCAAGTATCTGTCTGTTCGGTTGGCAGACTTGCTATAAGCTAACGTATTATTTTTGACATTGGCTGTAATGCATAACGGAAGCATTACAAAGGTAGGACGTGAGAAGTTGGTAAGAGGTGCAAACACGATTTTGTTGTTAGTTCTAGACAAAGTGACAATGGGTGCGGCTGGAGTGTGATTTTGTCTAGCAAAAATGTGTGGTGCTGTAAAGTAGATTATAATTTATGGAAAATGTTATATAGCGAAATTAAAGGATGTCACGGAAATTTTTTAGATTTTTTAATGTTTTTTTTTCATAAATTTTTTTTTGTCAGGAAGAGGTAGGAAATAATGTAATAAGCTATAATTTTTAGAAATTGTAGCTAAATGGAGTACGGTTGTCACATGGTTTACCTAAAGTTTTCTGTATTGGCAAAATGGTTATGAAAGGCAACAAGGACAGCTTTCGTGCTGAAAATAATGTTATAAATTCGGTACTTTATGGAGCAAGCAAAGAAGAAATAAAATGTGTGGAGGGATGAATTAAAGAGCAGTGAGGAGAGGTTTTTTGAAGTGAGGTAAGGTAAGATAAGGTGACTACTATGGCTGCGCTTTCATAAAATTGACGAGCGCCAACTATGTCCATAAATTATTTCGTAAGCCTTTTGAGAAGTGCAGTATTTATGTTGTGCAATTGAAATATTAAGACTGACTATGCAAAGCATGTAAGTAAATGGGTGAAGGTGAAAACAAAAATAGTAACCACTGGTGCGTTGCCTTAACTCGATACTACAACCGGTCATGAGTAAGCGTTGTTTGGATGTGGAAGCACCCAACACTGTAAACAAAACAAAAAAAACTACGCAATTTTCGAATTGCATAAAATTTGGATTTTATTATTGGACTTTATCTCTATCTCAATCTTCATCTCTATCTCTATCTTCATCTCTATCTTTATCCCCATCCCTATCCCCACCCGCATCTCTATTTCTATGTCTATATATATGTATCTAACTCTATAAAATTCAGCAAGACGAACAACAGACGAATATAACTGACTGTTGAGCTTATTGCTCACGACGGCCTCGAGACGTATTTAACAAAACTGTATCCCTGTAGGATGAAACGTCGGACTTGTGGTGCTTTTAGTGCCATTAAAGTACCACACTGACTAAGGCCTCGTTAGAAACAAAAAAAAATGTATCTCGATATCTATCTCTATATCTATCTCTATCTCTATCTCTATCTCTATCTCTATCTCTATCTCTATCTCTATCTCTATCTCTATCTCTATCTCTATCTCTATCTCTATCTCTATCTCTATCTCTATCTCTATCTCTATCTCAATCACTATCTCTATCTCCATCTCTATCTCTATACATATATCTATCTCTATCTGCATCTCTATCTCTATCTCTATCTCTATCTCTATCTCTATCTCTATCTCTATCTCTATCTCTATCTCTATCTCTATCTCTATCTCTATCTCTATCTCTATCTCTATCTCTATCTCTATCTCTATCTCTATCTCTATCTCTATCTCTATCTCTATCTCTATCTCTATCTCTATCTCTATCTCTATCTCTATCTCTATCTCTATCTCTATCTCTATCTCTATCTCTATCTCTATCTCTATCTCTATCTCTATCTCTATCTTTATCTTTATCTCTATCTCTATATCTATATCTATATCTATATCTATATCTATATCTATATCTATATCTATATCTATATCTATCTCTATCTCTATCTCCATCTGTATCTGTATCTGTATCTCTATCTCTATATCTATCTCTATCCATATTTCTATCCCCATGTCTTATCAAAGCAAAACTAAAATGTGCAGCCACAGTATTCTAGTATTTCGTACGATGGATTTAATAATATGGCAGTTATTTTTAATGTACTCTCTTTTGTTGTTGGTGCTTTGCCATTGCATGCATTTGAACATCCACTTTCGCATTTAATTTATGCAAATTTGTGACTAACAACGCATATAATCCCATTTGCTGCTAAATTACGATGCAAGTGAACGGCAGTGCAGAAAGTGCACAGTTTTGTTGTTGTAATATTTTGTGTGAAATGTGGGAAATAGTACTGGAGAGTTGCATGTATGGAAGCAGTAAACAAAAAAACCATAAAACAACACAATTGTTACGATAACGGCCGGTAGTGGAGGGTTAGGCAAAGCAAGAAGTGAAACTTAAAATGTAATTTTGCCTTTTTGGTATAAAATTCATGGGAACGTCGGGTTAGAAAGGCAAAAGGCATGCACATTTCTTGGGACGCGTGCATTTATTTTTAGAAATTTAAATATATGAGGCACACGGGTCTCCTATAACAATTTATATATTGATTTTGTGCACTTTTGCTCCTTGGGCGATCAATGTTCGTGTGCCAAAAATGTTGGTACATATTTTTTCTTGCATAAATAAACTTCAAAGAATGAAATGCTATTACTTGTTGATATTTAAGGCTTTATTTTATTTTGTTTTAGCACATTTTTTCTAAAGCACTCTTTAAAATATTTCAAATTAGCTAAAATTCTGATAGCATTTTGAGCCACTCGCAGAACGCCACGTGTCCGTGAAGTGGCAAGGAGCGTAAATGCGAAATGTCTTGAATAAAACACACCACACGTGTTCGGACATTGCTTCAATTCACAATTGAAGGACACTTTAGCTGTTTAAAATGGAAACGAAGAATTCCAATGAAACACTTAAACGAAAAATGCTGAAAGGCGAGTGAAGTGCCGTTACCGGAAATGCCTACCGTAAAAGATATTTGCCCTCAGAAGAATTGTAAGTTGAATGAGGAAAAAATAAAGAAAAGTACAGAGAAGAACAAGAAAATAGAGGCCGTAGTTATAGCCCGTGGCAGTTGGAGTTTAGGTGAAAGATTCTTTACACCTAAAAGTGCGCTTCGATGCTTACGGGGTATGTCTACTTCTCATGCGTACGTTCGTGTGTGTATGGGTGTGTAATATACCCGCTCTGTCAAAACCATTGCTGTCACTGCTCACCTGGTTTGGTTTCCATTTTCATTTCATTTCACTTTATGCCGCATTTTCTGCTATCCGCTTCAACATTTTTTTCTTTTCACTTACTCTCGAAAGCTCCATCGTGGTCTATGCATCGGCTCGGGATTCCATAGGGTACTGTTGAACTGCTGAAGTGTGCAAGCGTAGTAAACATGCTCGAGGGATTGTGTTTCTGTCAGTTTGAAAAGCAAAAAAAAATTAAAAAAAATACAGTACTTGCAGTTTTTAACGTTTTTTTCGTCTTTTTTGCTTGCTGACAGGCGCGCCCATCAAGTTGGGATTTCAAACGCGGGCAATTGGCAGTCAATTGATTGCCACGAAGGGAGTTGTTGTTTTGTTTTTGAAAGTATTGAAAATGCTACACTTTAGTTGGCAAAAAGCGCGTCCAAGCGTCTTAAAGTCTATTTTGTTAAAAGTTGGATGCTAAATATATGAAGCCGAACTTTTGCCGGGGAAAAAGTACGTGAATACGCCTTAAGATCGGAATATCGATTTATGCTGGTAAAAAACGCCTTAAGGTATGCTTTGTGATAACTGGAAACTAGACCGAGGAAGACGAGTTTTAGCGCCTTATAGTATAATATGTTTGGGGGAATTAAATACGAGGAATGTGCACCTTAATTCTGTTTGCTATAACTTAAAATGTTTCAATTATATTGTACTCAAAAAAAAGCATTATAAAGAATTTCACAATTAGGAGCAAATTTCGTATTTTCACAAATGATGATTGACAGTAATTTGTGGAAAATTAAACTTTTTTTGTGTTGCATGATGTAAATATTTCTTCGTCCACAATGAGTTCAGTTTTAAGTCTTTCGAAACGTCAAGTCCGGTTTTTTTTTAAATGCCATTTATAGAGAATGCCAACAGATCTGTCAGCATCACAAAATAATTTTAATTCGATGAATTAATTCGGGGAATTAAATACGAGGAATGTGCACCTTAATTCTGTTTGCTATAACTTAAAATGTTTCAATTATATTGTACTCAAAAAAAAGCATTATAAAGAATTTCACAATTAGGAGCAAATTTCGTATTTTCACAAATGATGATTGACAGTAATTTGTGGAAAATTAAACTTTTTTTGTGTTGCATGATGTAAATATTTCTTCGTCCACAATGAGTTCAGTTTTAAGTCTTTCGAAACGTCAAGTCCGGTTTTTTTTTAAATGCCATTTATAGAGAATGCCAACAGATCTGTCAGCATCACAAAATAATTTTAATTCGATGCGTCTATTAGAAAAAAAAAAATATTTGCTTCAAAACCCGGTTCTATGAAGAAAGCCGCTGGCGAAAGCCTGCTATTCTAAATATTTTCCTGAATATTTATTGAAGTGTAATTTTATTGGAAAGCGCTTGTATGTTATTTGTAAGGATGAAGCTTTGGAAAGCGTTCGAATATAAAGTCCCGAACTAGGCACAAAAGAAAGATACTGCAACATTTTAACTGAATAGGCAACCATCCTTATTTTATGTTAAAATTCTTTGGGAATGTCTTAAAATCAAGGGAGTAGTAGGTTGCTTTATGCCTTAAAGGTCAAGTGCTGACCAACCGTTGCTACAAGGAATGAAAAGAAACTGAGTTTCGCATTGCAGCTTTACTCATCACTGATTTTAATACTCAACGGAGCAAAAAGCTAAGATACAAAAAATTAAAAAATTTAAAGCGAATATCGACTATCTGAAGCCAATCCCTATTTGATTCATTCGAATTGGATACTCTATGCCACACTCCTTCTAACTCTCTTGCTTTGATTACTAACATGGCTTGGTTGGTTAACAACTATGTTCGTTGACCAGATCCAAAATTCAATCTGTTCATGGAATACTTCAAAAGACTACGTACTCTTTTTCGAACTATCTACTTCATTTGCGAAAATAATGTAATTCAAATTCATTTTTATTTCAAGCTATAAAGTTCAGTACATCAAAAAAATTGTTTTTCATACCATTTGTCTTCCTAATGTAATGTAAACGTACGAGATTTTCATCTTCAGTGGCATACCAGTAAAATTGGCTGCGTAAAATTTCAGTGAAACAAATTGTGCTCCCAAGCTGGCTTTTTTAATAAACTTTTTTAATATCCATGTTTTGAAAAACAGCCAAAAATGTTTATTTAAATAGGAGATAGAGGATTAAAATGCACAATAAAAAAACCCCTCGTGCAATTCTACTGCAGAAGACTCCAAAAATATATCTGGTGTCGTTATACTTATCATTTTCGTTGAATTATTCAAACTTTCATCCAAAATTTTAAAACTTCAACCCCCTCCGTAAAGCAAAAACTAAGACCTTACCGACAAATACTGTCTTCGCAAAGTTCACTCTAGTGGCATCGTCTTTACCATGTTTAGCGCTAGTTTGTTTTGAGTAATCAGTATATAGAAATTTCGACTACTATTTGTCATTTTGTTGGCGATACAGAAACATTCATTCAAAAAATTTATGAAAGCAGCTTCATATAATCTGAATATTAAATATGATTTATGTCTATGTGAGAAAGTTATCGTCATCAAATGCGTTTACTTAAAGCAGTTGAAAGTGATTGCGGATGATGAAATATCACGGCTTTTTATACACAGAACGCTCCCGCTGTCAGTACAGCTTATAATGGGCAGTGACAAAAACTCAAAATTTGAAATTATAAACTGGAACTTGAAATCGACCGGCTTTAAAGGAAAAGAAAGATGAGGAAAATGCTCTTGTTGTGTGGAAAAAAATCGCGACTTTTGACCCTAAAAGTAGTTGTAGTTTTGACGGCATATTAAATTTTGTAAACAGATTTTTGTAGAATTTTTCACGCTTGGTGCTAATGGATGTAGAAACAGAGTTGCACATTTACATTTTTGTTTTGATGTTGATGCATTTCTTACATTTACTTCAAATTTTATTAAATATCTTCAGCTTTTCCTTTCAATATTAAAATATATTCATCCATACTTATTTTTTTCCATTCCCACCCACTGTAGCTCCCAAATGATTGCCCACAAATAACGCCTCCATCTCTGTTTCGAGTTTGCTTGGCCGAGTCACGCATAATTTCATTTTCAAATTAGCTAAATTTCTTTGCAAATACGTACATGCGCATTTTCCCAACCCACCTTGCTCAAAAACAAAAAAAAAAAATTGTTTACCATCTTCCTTTCTGTGCTTACAAAGCCTCGCCGGCTGTCACACCCCTGCAAACGCCTATATGTATATGTGTATGTAAGCATGAACGTGTGTATGTATGCGTACATATCCGGAAAACAGGAAATGGAGAAAGCACTACACTTGGCCTAGCAGCTGTTCAGTCACTGAATCAGCCAGTCAGTTAGGCAGCCAGTCATTGTGTGAGTCAGCCGCCATGGCGGAAAAAGCAAAGTCCCTCATTTGTTTGAAAATCTAATTAATTTGCTTTGCTTTACCTTCGCTTATTCACTTATTCGCTCATTCGTTCTTTCGTTTGTCGCCCGTTTTAGGTTTTGCTTTCATTTTCAAGCTTGATGCCATCATTTTATCATTCATTTATACATTCATGTCGCTCTTACACATACATATGCACGTAAAATTTTTCTTTTAATGGGACACTCCAATGCGGACATGCTTTTTATTCGGAATTTTCTCTGTGTTACCATGAAATTGAAGAATTTTTTTTCATTTGATATTTTTCTTTTCGAATAATTTTTTATTCTTGCGAAATATTTGGATAATTTGAATTTTATCTTTGCATGCAATCTGCTGCCTTTGTCGAAACGCCCACTTACAAATAAACGTACAAATGTTCCTTGTTTTTATTTATTTTGTTTTTAGCTGCATTTACCTCAATTCATTACCTTTGCTGTTTTTGGTTCGTATTTTGTTCTGCTTTTTCCCTTGCTCGCTTTTTCCTTCTCCAAAGCCGCTATCTTAATCGCATTTTCGCTTTAATTCACCGCCTTTTGTTGCTGTTTTGATTAGAATATAATTTTTGGGTGCTTAGTATTTTGAAAACTTTTTTCTACCCCCTCTACTTGTAGCTCAGCCGCCTTTTCCACCACCTTGGCAACACCAAACAGCGAATTTATGGCACAGAACACTCGAGTTTTTGAGTCATATCTATTTCCCTCCTTCCCTTTCTCATTTTTTCTAATTACTAAGGTTTTTGTGGTTGCTGTGTTATGCGGCGAAATAATGATTTTATGATAATTTTTAATAATTCCACTGAAATAGAATTTTGCTTTGGATGTGTTTCTATGCAATAATTTGAGCTGGAAATTTTAAATGATTTTAAACGCAAAGAGAAGGAAAATGGCAAGTCAGCTGGTTCACTAGAATGGTTGCTTCACTGAAATCGCTGCTTCAAAGTAATTTTAGTGTTCACATTTGAATAATCTATAATACATACGTTCACGAATTTAAATAAATCGAAAAAAAAAATTTTAATCTATAAAGGGATCAGTGAGTACAGAAAAATGGTGAGTACAAAAATGATGAGTACAAAAATGAAAGTGCACATTATTTGTGTTATAAAGTGAGTGAGACCAAGTGAGTGATATAATAATAAGGTCAGCACATATTGATAAGTTTCGACTATATTTTTCTTCACATACATTTTATTTATTTATTTTTTTCAACCAACCATCGTAGGCGAATCATCCCTCACCAAGCGAATGCGATCTCGCAGGTATCGGCTCACAGAAGAAGAACACTCAAATGATCGAAATAATAGGTCATCCGTCTTACAGCCCTGATTTGGCGTCTACACTTTTTGCCTTAATATAAAAAAATAAATGAGAGCTAAATGTTTTTAACGTCTGAAAAAGCTGTTGAAGACTTTAAACAACTCGTTTTAGAGGTATCCACTTCTGAGTGGCAAAACTTCTTTGAAAATTAGTTCAAATGAATGCAGAGTAGATTGATTTCTAAGAATAATATTATTAAATACCAATAAATATTATTAAATACCAATAAATCATCTTCGGTATTACTTTACTGCGTTTTCATTATTAGCCGAAAAAAGATTTTTTTACTTAATTCATCAAACTGCTAATCGGCGAGGTAAGATCAAGCCTTCCCAGTAGTTTTGAAATATTTAATAAAATAAAATAAGTTTATTTTCATATCTTCGAATTAATCCATTGGCGAAACAATTTATTACGAACTCTGAGCTTTTGGCAAGCATTGAGTGGAGAAATATTCGTTTAATCCAATAGAGCCGTACTAGGTATAAGGACCCAGCTGGTATGAATTCATTTGAAAATGTGGCAATGTGAGAATTTGGCAATTTGACTCTTATCATTGCCATACGAACACGTTTGTCGAAATTCAAAATACTTGAAGGCAATTTCATGGCAAAAAGATTAAAATAATTTGTGATATGTATAACTTGCATATTTCAAACGTATAGAGGAACATTTTTTTACAGAATCATTATAAATGAATAAATTTTGGGTTTTAGTTATTATTTGACTAAGAAAAATGTGCTTTTAATGTTTTAAAATGTTTTATATTCCAAGTTTTAGTTCTTTTCAACACTCAAAAGTTGACAACACAGCCCCTAATGGCCGATTTCCCGAAATTTTTAAATAAAAGCTTCAGAAAATATTTGCTAAAGGTTTTTATGTGCTGCGTTTAAAATTTTGTATAAAATATTTCATTTAACTTGGAAAGTAAGAAAATATGATTTCCCAGCCTTCGAACTCCTTGTAATTCCGAAGATAACCATCAAATATAAGACAGGCAGATGGCCTGCACTGCTGTAATGTAATATGATTATTTATACATAATTATTTTTCACGTAAATAAATAAACTTAAAGTCCTGGCCTAAGGATCAGACAGCGTCTGGCAATTTAAGGCTCATTGTGCTAGTGCTTAGCACAAAGGGCTTCAAATGAACAGAAGGTCTTGAAGGAACACATAATTAAAAACAGATTTTTAGTTTTCAGGATCCTCCAAGAAATAATAGGTATATGTATTAAAAATATGTTCTTCAAAGAAAACATACTTGGCTAAACAACTGATTAAATATTAAACACAGTTTTTAGTGATTGCGCAATTCCAATTGCAAAGTGCAAAGTGTCAAAGTAAAAAAAAAATAAACCTCTAAGTAATCTCGCTAAAATAACATCCGTCATCTTCGAATCAATGGAAAGCCCATAAGTAACGCGTGTTAAGCGATTTTTTATGGTAAATGATTTGTTTAAATTTATTTTGTTTGTTTTTTCATCACTTACATACACTTGTATCTTCTACTGGCTTACATTCAAATAGCTGAAATAAAATAATAGAAGCGTAGAGCAAAATAAAGGTAGGCACACCCATTACCGAACTTGCCAGAATGTTGATACTGACGATATTGAAATCTCAAATGGGCAATCAATATCTAGCGAAGGCAATTTTGATTGATCGCATCACGCTTTCAGCAACGCTTCAGCAGAAAAAGCTAACCACAGTAGGTGACTGAAAAGAGCTTGTGGGCACAAGGTAGGCCGGTATCAGCTAAGAATAAAACTTGAAAAAAATTACTCCTAGAGGATGTACTTGTATGTGTATGCGTGTAGGAAGAATCGTGATGCGCGTGAGGTGTTGATTTGCTGCAATAAAAAACACCCAAGAGGCAACACAACAACACATAGTAAGTACACAAAGAGGAATGAAGATCAAAATCAGAATCACAAAGAAATTTAAGCCGCGCGATGTGAAAAATGTCTTGGATTATTGGATAATTCTTTTGAAAACTAAAGTAATGGAAAACAAAAAATTTAAATTGTGGCAACTGAGCACCGGTTTGCAATTTTATATAAATAAAAGATGCACAAAAAGTGAATGCAGTTAAAGCGGCAAGAAAGTAGTAACAAGATGCACCATAAAAAGTTGAAATAATAGTAAAACATATTTAGTAGCAGCAGCGACGACGTCCAAGATGCAGCAACAATGAACGACCAGAGCACGAGCATGTGGCAGGATGGCGAAGTAGCACGGCAACTTGCAACAAATGCATGCAGTGCTGCACAACACATTTTCCCACCACACAAAAATCGCAATAATCGCTATTTATACTGCAATGACCCTTTCTCTCGCCGCTGCAATCACCCACTCGTTTGGCCGCATGCGCGTAACGCTTTATCCGCCTTCCGCACCAAATTAATTGAAGGCAATAAAAATCTCCCGCAGTGTTGCAGAATTGCAATTGCTACAATAATAAAAATCATAAAATGCATTGTGAATGGTTCTTGTTGGTGGCAGGCATGAAGATGTGGCGCGGCATGATTATTTGTTGTTTTAAATTTTTTTAGATTGGTGGCTCAAGCATTTTGTCTGTTGTTGAAAGCTAAAATTGCATATTTTCGATGCAGGTTTATGTTCGCAATTGGCACAGGATCCGCTTGTTGTTGTATTTGTTTTGTGTTTTGAAAGTGATTTCTTATTGATTTTATATGCGCACACAAACAACAAGGAACACCACTAAAACCAATACTAACACCGAAAATATCAGAACATAAATTGCAGCTGGCGATAAATAGCCCGGATAAATGGCAGCGGGATATTTGTTGCCAAAATAGAAAATAGTAATAGGGAAATTTGTTGGCAAATCGCCTAGTAAATTGTTGCATGCAATGAAAGGCTTTGAAGTTTGCGATTTAGGGCAATAGTGTTATTTGTTTTTGGACATTTTTCTATGGCTTCCATATTTTGCAGCTTCGAATTAAATCCTTGAAAAAAATGTTCATAAATAATTTGTGAAAGTTTATTTAAAAATGGCTTAGTGCATAAAAACTCTAACTGAGCCTCTCCAAGGTAAACGATTTAAAGCTTAGCACTCCGCTGAAGACTGCATGATTGTATAGCAAGCGCTTTTGGGATCGGGTTTACCTTGGAGCTCTCCGGCTGACTATAGAAAATTCTCTCAATAAATAGACGATTCACAATTAGTTTGATCGGCTAAACGTTTCTTATAAAACGGTAGAGCTAACTGTAGGTGCTAACAGTAGTTAGTAAGTTAGATACTAAACACTAATACAATTTAAAAGTAAGCGTTCGGTGCGAAGAATGTCAGTATATAAAAAACCAGTCACAAGTCACTAGTCACAAGTCATTAGTCACAAGTCACTAGCCACTAGCCACTAGTCATTGGTCACAAGTCATTAATCAAAAGTGGCTTTTTACTGTTGGCTGTATACTGAAATTCAGCACAGATAAAATCTGAGTGAAAATTGTCACTAGTCGCTGGGGTCTAGTCACTCCCTCGTTATTGAAACTACTGATTTTTGCTTTCTAAATCATTGAGTAAATTCAAATCATAAATATTTTTGAAAAGCTTAAGTAAAACACAAATCGTGAACCAGAGATTCTAGAGACTATACTCTAAATCTTGCAAAATATGTGCAGAAGGAAGACCCTTTTCTCAACTTTGTATCCGCATTCGTGAGCATGAGCTGCGTTGAGTCCATTATACGTAGAACTGAATTCTCTGAAAAACTAAAAACTTATTTTTTTTCTCTTCAGTGGAATTTCTTAAGCGTTGGTTAAATGACTCATTGAAATGTTTTTTGAAGTTTCCTATATTATATTATTAGAAACGACATATTAATAGTGCAGTCAAAGTGCGCTAGCTGAGACATGTCGTTGTACACCGTTGATGGTGGAGACAACAACACATGAAAGGCTGATCTGCTTTAGATATTGACACTGACGTGATTTGCTGCACCCAACTAAAGCCACTTCAGCGGTTACTGTGCCCATCAAGCAGAAGGACGGGACCGTAGAATAAGCGTAACTATATTGCTTGATTACCTGAGGGTACAACTTCGACGCTATGAACTAGTCAGTCAATAAATTCAACCTTATACTACTAATAGGTGCCTTACGGAACTATGCATATTTATAAATCTCTGAGTTACAATGCTAAGAAGCCACGAAATAACTTATCAGGTTGTTAAGTTTTCAATGCTTTAAAACTCCCAGAAATTCCTTCACACTCTGGCACATTTTTTGATACAACAAAATCTTAGCAACATTCATGCTATGTAAATATTTACGTCATACCGTCCGCTAGAGGTCAAAAATTAAGAAATAACGAGTGCTGCATTGATAGCGTTTTAATTTTTGTTGGTTTGCCTCCAAGAAACGGCTGCCTTCGCAAACTATTCAAACACTACATGAGAAAAAAAAACACACTACGTGAGAAAAATATTTTCTTCGCACTTCAACTTTTCACTGCCAATTATTGCGAATCCTTCATGGCTGATTGTGGTTAGAGCAAAGCTTATATAGCATTAGCACGTTTTTTAGCTTTGCTCAGTAATATACACAATTTCAGATTATTCCGCATTAGAAAACTTTCTTCTCTTCTCTATGCAATCCAGAAAATTTCCAACCTTGCAGTTTGCACATCTACCACCAAAGAAGGTAATTAGGAACTCGAATAACATGTCAGTGGACGAAGTGCGAAAAATGTGAAGAGAGATTAGTTACATAGAGTTGCACAGGATACATACATACCGACACTAATTTGATTGAACATCCTTGCAGAGAGAGCTTAACTATAGTTTTTTGAAAAGCATTTCAGGAAAAGTTATATGGATACCAGAATTGTGCATTGAGCGTAAAAAAGGGCAGATATACTTCAGAATAATTATTTTGTATTTTAGAATATATTACAAATATACGCAAGGTGGCGCAAAACTAATCGTCCACCTTGTATTTCAGAAGGGCGCAGGCAAAACACGTCAAGCCGTTCAAAATTTTGATTTTTTTTTGTGCACGACTTTTTCGCTTTCATTGTAAGTCGAATAATTTCAGAACTAAGAGAAATAAAATAATAGTTTTCTGAAATATTTCTTTCTTACTTTTTAATACAAAAAAATTCGGACAATTTTTTTTTAAGAGTTTTTTTAAATTTTGTTTTTGAATTTCCATGAATACAAAATGGCGGATCAAAAATGAAGGGAAAAAGGTTTCACAATTGAAAGTGAATCTGAAGGCATTTAAAAAACGTAATCCTCCATTTTGAATTTGAAAAATTAATACCGTATTCGATAACAGCAACCCCAAAAATGCTTGTATGCTAGACAATATGAAATTTTGATCCTTTGTTTCTTCACCCAACTGTCACTTTATTAATAAATAAATAATGTACATTCAAATAATTTTTTCCGAGTTTGTACAAACTTTTTAGGTAGAAAGTAATAAATCCTGATTTGATCAAGTTACATGCGGCATATGTGCCCCCAATTTGCAGTGGACCACATTTGACCACAAAATGGCCCTCAAAAATATTCACTTGCTGGTATGGGAAAGGGAAGCATGGCAACTACTCCTGGTTCTTAGCTCATTTTGGTGTATTTTCTGCAGGGATGCATCTAATAAAATATATAAACACACAGCACCAAATTACTCAGAAAGGATTTACCCAAAATCGATGAACATTCCAACTCATCAAAAGTAACTGCGCGGTAATTTACTGCCTCCATTTCACTTACAAAAAAAAAAGAAAAAGAAAACCAAAAGCTTTGGAAAATATAATCATGCTGCAATGTAAAAACAGCAGCAAATGGCAAAATAAGCAGTGAGTGGTTTCAACCATAATTTGCGACAAAACTACTACCGCAAATTTTTACTAATTACTTGCCAACTAACCGACACAGAGTGGTCACTAAAAACGTAGTGGTTAAATGATGTGAAGTGCAGGACGACAAGAAACGAAGGGAATAAGCCATTTCGAAAAACAAGACGAGTTAATGCGCTACTCCAGCTACTTAAATCGCCCACACAAACGACTTCGTGCACATAGAAATACACACACAAACAACGTAAATAAGAACAAGCAAGCGAAGTATGGAATAGACAGTGCTGAGCACTTAAACGTACATATGTGATTTCAGCAGAAAAAAAACGCACTTAAGGAAGAGAAAAGCGAAAAGCGGATAGACGCTTGCTGATAGCTGGTAAAAGTGGATTTACACCTCGGTTCCCCCATCTGAATGGCAGAAGAGCAAAAGTTTATTTGTTTTACTTTTTCACTGCTGAGTTTTTGCTTTGCGCTTTTGAATTTTCCTTTATTTTTGTTTCAAATAAAATGAAATTTGTGGCAATCATTGGCATTAGTTGCCTTTTCACACTTACACTTGTAACTTCCCCACCCACCAAGGGGAGCAAAAGGAGAGCACATAAAAGCACACAATTCAGCGCACTTGCTATACACACATACATACATATATATGTACACAAATCCATCCATGCATGCACAAGTACACTAGTAACTCCTTCATATGTAAGGCAACCTTCAGTGCGTTCTGTGTGCGCGATTGCTACTTTGGGACGCATTAAAGACTGCCGTTAGAAGAATGGGACTTGGAGTGAGTTGGCAAATGCACAGCTCATCGCCCACCTTGATTATCTTGTGCCCGCTATATTTTCACTATTATTCTTACTAAGGCACTTTTCCACCAGTCATTCGTATATGTTGTTGTTTCTCAAACTTAAAGTTACACGAATTTTGTTTAAACTTTGCTTTTGGAAATAAGTGGAATAGATGTTTTTGCAAAATTACAAAAAGCAAATGGTGTTTTATATAGAGGAAAATTATTGTGGGTAGAACAAAGAGAAAAGTAAATCCCCTTTGTAAATAGAACATGACTTTATTGATCGGCAAAAAATTTAATTACTAAAATTATTTAGCAATTACATTTTTTGTAAATTTAAAATTTGATCCAAATACCAATTATAAATACAAGTCTATTTGTAAATATAATATAAAAACAATAAGAGCGGTGCTCCATAACCAGAGCAATGGTTCAACCATAGAAGTTGACTTCGCATCATCTGATTTAACTATTACGTGGCCAGCGAGATAAATGAAGGTAGGTAGGTAGGTAGGTAGGGTGGTTGTCGTAAGACACACTTAGACCTTCGGAAGGTCCATTGTGATACCACTGGAGCTTATCCTTACTCTACGTGTTCCCTTTCAAACCATCCGGTTGCTTTAATAAACGAGCAGAGCTTCGTTAGCTTTAGATGGGCTATATCCGCTACATCGGTTAGAAATGCTGTATCGAGGGTGCGCAGCCTTCTCCTAGCTAGGCTTTCACACTCACATAAAAGGTGTCTGACTGTTTCCTCTTCTTCTGTATTTAGACAGCTTCTACAGAAATCGAAGTAAGGTAGTCCTAACCTTCTAGCGTGGCTGCCTATTAAACAATGACCTGTTAAAACACCTATTATTTTTCTTATAGATTTCCTGTTGAATCTTAGCAAGATCTTCGATCGACCGCTGTTCCGCCTTACAATTTCCTGGAATGTCCCTGTGGCCCGGTACCCAGATAAGGTGCACCTTGTAGCACTTAGATACGTCATCTAGTAGTTTAAAACATTCTAGAACTGTTTTTGACGAGTGTGTTTTTGATTCCAGCGCTTTTATTGCTGCTTGACTGTCCGAGTAAATGAAGACTTCATTTGTGGATAATACTCTCGTTTTTATCTCTTTAAGCCCCTCTTTTATGGCAGTGACTTCCGCCTGAAATACACTGCAATGATCAGGTAAGCGGAATGATTGGCATACTCCGAGTTTGTCGGAGTAGACCCCTCCACCTACTTTGTTATCCAGTTTTGAGCCATCTGTGTAGATGTTTACTTTATTTATCTTAACAATGAGCCCGTTATCCCGTTCCTCTTTGGAAGGAAATACTGTGACGAAGGATTTATACAAATTGATGTCCTTGGTCCTACAGAAATCCGTTGTGTTGGGAATGCAGGGGAATTGTTCTAAAATTGAGGAGTGTCCTCTTTGGTTCATTCTGAGTAGGCCGATTTCTCTTAGTCTGAGAGTTGCTTTGGCAGCTGTTTGCTTACCGTACTGCTCTATTGGTAAAATGTTAAGCATGATATTTAGTGCATCTGTGGGTGTGGTTCTGAGGGCCCCGCAAATGCAAAGACTGGCCATTCTTTGTACGTGTGCCATGGTTCTTTTAATGTACAATTTATCTAAAGCTGGCCACCATACTAATATGCCGTATGTTAGGATAGGTCTGACAATTGCCGTGTAAAGCCAATATACGATAGATGGGTGGAGATAAATGAAACTCATGATGAACAAATTTTTAGAGGTGTGCTCTTAAACAGACCGTTATTCGGCTCGGAGCGAATTTGTTTACAAAAAAAATTAAGATTGTGTTGGTGATGTACGAAAAAAATCAACCAATGACACTTCGTTGCCGACCGCATAACGACTGATTGGTCGAGAGTGTGAATACATGTGAAATGATCGTATAGAATTCGGCTGGCGAATCTCTTAAGTGACGCGGCAGCCGAAGCTCCACTCAGAATTTCATCATAGTTAAAGAGCAAACTTTGTAAACCTATCATCCTATTATGGGGTCAAGAAACAATTGTGGAAAAATATTTAAATGGTCCCTTCTTTTTATTTTTATTTTTTTATAAAAAATTTAGTGTTGAATGCATGCCACCTTGGCACCGTAACGGAGATCAAAAACTACATACAGAGGAGGGAAATGATGTAATACTTTTATTTTGCTAAGACTGTAAAATCCATCTTCAGTGATGATTTCAAACTAAATTTTCTGTGTAGAAACTGGGTCAGTACGTTTAAGAAAATTTGCTGCAGTCAAACCCAGTAATCTGTGTGAATAGCTGTATTTGTGATACTCGAAATAAGTCGTTGTAGGATATCAATAACTCAATTTTTTCTCGAGCGGTGGGGCGCGCAGCATCATCTTGCACCAGTCAGCAGTCTCTTTCTTATCACTTGCTACCAACTTTTTCGCCGAAAAATGGCATATTTTTCCCCAGTATCATACGTTATTTACCAAGGTAAATGTTCACGTGATTAAAATAATACTACGGGCCATTAAGTCTTCCCGAATAGGCACCGCACCACGCATTAATTTTTTGTGCTAGACTTACTGTTGTTCCTTATAAACAATGCGCACTAACATTCCTGAGGTACGGATTTTTAGTTTTCTTATAGAAATATATAGATCCTTTTAGCTCTTTACCTGAATAGTACAGGATACAAGAAGCGCACGTTCTGTTTCCTCCTCCTACTTCTTTCACAACTTTGCACCATCTACATAAAGAGCAAACTTACAGCGACCGATGTTAGTAGACGCATAACCTAACAGATCAGAGTGCATAGACATTTCGTGCATCGAGTATGTACTATCAACCACAACTGGTGTGCCCTAGATATCAATCCGGGATAGGGTGGTTTCGCGACAAGCCAGTTAATTATTCTTGTGTCGCAATTGCCTATAACGCGGTCAAATTGTATACGAAATTTCACATTCACTTGTGAGTTCGACAACGCTTGCTCAAGGGATTTCGCAGCCGCCTGTAACGCCGTAAGCGCCACTCTTATTGCGGGCAATGGGATCCTTAATTAGGTAATAGTAGTTTAGATTGGAGGTCTAGTCGGTTTCTATAAGGAGTGCGGACACGACTGCGCTAGAATTTAGTATCCGTCGCTATCCTTTTCATGCGAGAAATGCCTGAACTACTTTTTCCTTATTGTTTATATTTTTATCGTTTAAGCAGAGATGCCATTAAGGTTGACAGGGAGCTTTTATAGACAATTATGAGTAATTTTAGGTATTCAGGAAGAAAAATAAAAAAATTAAATTGCATAAGGGGTATCACCACTGTACACGCCTAAAATAAACACGATTTTTAAAGAATTTTTTTGTATAGAAGAAAAGGGAAAACAACCACTCTGATTTGGGAAGTTATTACTTATATACTAAAATACAAAACTACAAAGTTTGATCGAAAAATTTTACAAAATGGCGGCATTGGAGACATTTTTGTAATGTGGTTTCTCTGGAAGGAGCTCCGCGGCATGCAGCACAGAGGGTGCAAATTTTAATCTGGAACAAAGAAACATTTTTTTCTTAATCTAGATAAGAATAGCTAGAGAAACAAGTAGGGGATTTAAAAAATATTTATTTTTGTGGAATTAGCAAGCATTTGAAGGAAAAAACTCTATTTTGGGCTAAAAAAACGGCACTTAAATAATTATAACAATCGTTTAAATTAATCTATCGAAAATCCCCTACGCTCTTCTCTTAAGAAGGTTATTATACAGACGTAGTGAAAAACCTGATTAAAAATATTTAAAATTGTTTGAGTTATGCTGCGTGCCAATTTCAGAAAACGTGTTTTGAGAAAAACGCGTTTAAAGTTTGGAAATTTGGAGAAGTCGTTAGGTAGCAGTCACTAACGCTTGGTTAAAAGCTTAAAATATTTATGAAATAGACTTCGGTAACGTATAAAACTTTTTGTTCTGTATTTTAAAAGGTTCAAAGAATTTTTTAAGCTTACAAAAAAAAAAAATCAATTTTTTGAAATTTCTACAGTGGTGTTACCCCTTAATGAGATCTTTAGGATAGCTTGAGGGTGTAATGGTACGGTGAGATAGTGTTGCCTATATCAAAGAAGCATGTCTTCTCTGCGTTGCTTAAGCGTCAGTTATAAATCAACACATGCATGTTAGAGACATTTTTTTGCCAGAACTAAAATTTTGCACTGAATTTGTGCTCGACTGCGCGTCTGTTGTTTTTCCCCCCTCCTCACAGTTTCATACATCTTAAAAACGACACTAGTCGGTGTTTAATTAAAATTAACTACCATCTCGTAGTTTTTTCATAGATTATTGACCAGTAAGCTGCGAACTTCTAAAACTAAATAAAAATCACATACCTACATATATGCTGGGCCATTCATTTATTACTCATATGTATGTATGTAAATATGTATATGTATCTTTGTATATATGTATATCTTTGTAGATATACAAGAATATGTAGGTTTGTACTCTACAATTTTTTTTACTGATTATTACTTTTGTGCCACTTTGTGATACATTTTTTAATTGCTTCTCTCATAGAATGCTATGCTCACTCACACATACACACAAAAATGCAAATATTTATTGCGCTGACTCAGAAAGTGTCATTTAGAATGGAGGATCATAAACAAAAATTTTACTGTGCATAGTCGATTCTGTAGGCTTCGAGCTGTGGTGACCAGTGGGTTTTAGAGCTCATAAAATAGTTTACATTTTAGACAGTAAAATGAGTTGGCCTTGCAGCTGGTTGGATTTTCTTTTTTTTTTTGGAGGGGAGGACAAGTAAATTTATAATTGCTTAGAAAATCGTTTTCAATTTTGAACTTTTTACGACTTTCGTAAAGCACAGTTGGGATAAGTATAGTTTTTGTTTTTAATACGTGAACATTTTTGTGTGTAAACAGGGTACTTAAAATTGAAAGTAGATCCTTTTTTTGACATTGACAGTTGAATTAACATTTGCGACATGCTAGCAATTTAGTCTATTGTTAGAAAGTCATAAAACGGAAAATCTTTGGTTCGAACAAAATTGTGATATAAAAACTAATCAATATTTTTTCAAACTTTTTTTTTATTTTGAAGACTGAACATTGTCATTTATAAATGAAAACTAATATCGTTCAAATGACTGCCACGACTGGCTTTCCAGTAGGCCATTCGATCAACCCAATTTTTATTTTTAAGCACATTTTCGATTGGTTCAATTTCATGAATGGCAAAATGAGCCATGTCTGCGAAGATTTTTTTATATCACAATGCACTTTCAGTTTTCACGTCAACACAAACCGCTATTACATGCTATTACATCCCGTGTGACGTCAACAAATCATATGATTTCTTCAAGTTCGCTGAAAGACTGTGAACGGTCTGATGTTCGCCACACCTTATTTGGCCCCCAATGAGAAATTGGGTTGAAAAAAGGGCGTGAAAGCTAAATGTCTAAATATTCCATCTCAAATGACTACATAGGTCTGATTCTACCAATAAAAAAATACAAATAAAATTGAATTCCAACAGCTATATGAACTATCCTTCACATGCCTAGATACATTAGAGTAACTGGGCAAAAAACGACGAGAATCGTGTGTCTTCAAGAACGTAGTATTGTCGTTCGGAAACACCAAGTTTGCAAATCTCCTACATAGTCGCATTTTATTGGGTCTTTGCTACAGAAAAGAACCGGGAAAACCTGGAACTGAGGATTCCATCTTGATTCATCAGTTATATGTTCCGGTTTTGACCTCGAAAATTATACATAATAGCGGCAAGGCACATAGTTCTATGATGGAATAAAAAAAAGTGAGCTTAGTCAAGAGGCGTGGCACCGCCCAAAGACGTACATTTTTGTGCATATCATAATTTGTAAAATCCACAAACACCATGCTGAAATTTGGTGCAGCAGAAAAAATGTTTTGTTTTCCCAGATGCTACCCCATAAATATGTTAAATGGCCAAAAAGGAGGCCCCTCCTTAAAAAAATATTTAATGTGTTTTTATAGGGACCCTGAAAAACCCATAACACAACTATCTACTATAGGTAAAATAAAGAAGGAATTAAATATAAACAACAAATTGTCCAAGATCTCTACAAAATACTTACAAGCACAATAAGGTTAAAAAAAAACTAGATAAATATTTTCGTGTTTTCATCTCAAATTTTTTCTTAATTCGGAGTGGTTTTAGGCTCCTGTAAAGACTAGTTCAAATTATTGTAATTTTTTTTTTAAATAAAGCATAGAGTATGACCCTGAGGACATTTATAAAGAAAATCTTAAAAAGATAAGAATAATTTATTTCAATTTGTAAACATTTAATACCAAATTTACTGAAGGATTTGCAGCAGGGGTAAATAATAAATAAAATCTAATAATAAAAATATAGAATAGAATAATTTCTTATTTATATTTAAAGTGTAGAATATTTGCTTACGGACTAAAAAATTGATCTTTTAAGTAAATAAACAAAGAAAATATATGGAAATGGCCTTAAATAAAAATAAAGTGGCTCAGTTTTGTGGTCATAAAAATTAAAAAATAAAGACAGTAGTATCGTAGGAATGGCTACCCTTATATTCTATATACGTGAGTTTTGTAAATTAAATGATATGAATTAGTATACTACATATACACAGACATAGCAAAAGTCACATAAGTATTTTAAAACACTAAAAGGTTAAGTAAAAAATGTGGCCTTTTGTACCCTTTGCTGTTATCTCTAAACATACATATGTACACACATACAACCTTTTGGAGATAAATTCTGAGTATTTTTAAAGATTTTATACTTTTTTGATAAGTTTGGTGATTGAGCTGCAAGTATGGGTGATATTTTATGAAGTTGTGTGTCATCCTCAACCATTTAGAAATGTAATAAAATTATGATTTAATCGTTCACTTTCTAGGCTCAGAGGCTCTAGACTAGAATGTCTGATACGGATTTGTTTTTTATATGCTACGAGAATTTCGTGGGGTGTGTGCATTTAACGGCGCAGGGGGAGACTACGGCACGCAACTCCTCATGCTTCGTTGGGTCACAGGCCTTTAAATGAATTGAAAAAATAGAAGTATATGATCATAAAAAATAGAAAAACAGGAAAACATAATTTAGGCGTATTTACTATGAAGTACTAAATAAGTGCGGAAAAGTGGACAACAATTTGAAGAAGTTTATTACAACCATAAAAAGGTTTAGTTGAAATCAACGAGCCGATATATTGTATATTTCTCATTTATATAACCCAATTAAGGGGACAGATCCCTGTAAACGGCCATATTTTTCTTAATTTTCATTAATACTGCTTGAAATGATGAAGTCAAGATACTGTTTCCAAAATGGGCATACAGTTTATTTATACATTAAAATAATATAAATTCTTTTTTTATTTTAATCATTTAAAATGGCGGATGTACACTCAGTTTGCATTGTAGCATCGGCATCATTGACCTGAATACAAAAAACCAAAAATTTTTTTGGTTTATTGATGTCATAATTTCTATATGAGTTAAACAAAAGTGGAAAAAAGATTTGCGGAATAAAATGTTTCAAAAACAAAAATTAATTTTGGAGCAAATTTTCCTACTATTTTTGCTTCGAAAGAATTGTTTTTGCGAAAACTTGAAACACATAGAAAGTTATATCGTGAAAAAGATGTGTGCAAAGTTTCAGGGAGATCGGTCTATAACTTTTCGAGTTATCGTGTACGCCAATTCGACAAATATACAATAGTTTTTAGAAAAACGCGTCTAAAGTCGGCAAAGTAACTATACCTCTCCCAGCGCTCGAACGCGAAGAATAGAGTCGTCACGGACGATCTATAATAAAAGAAATACTTAAATTTACGTTCTAACATTTTTTTGACATATTCTTAAAGGATTATGTTAACATTTTATGAAAAAAAGATTTTTTTTTGAAATTTTACAGGTATCTGTCCCCTTAAAATAATAAAAAAATAATGAAAATTCATGAATATGTAATATAAATTTTATTATATATTATATTTTTTTTTACTAGTTATTTATTTGAGTTTAGGTGTCTGATAGAATAATTGCTAATTTTAGTTCATTTTCATAATCTTTTTGTGGGAGATCTACAAGAATCCAATTTTTTTTCGTACAGTGCTGTTATAACGTTGACCTCTTAACCTGGTTGTGGCAACGTCAAGTCTGCCTGTTTCTTTCAGTTTCTACTTTATTATTTCTATATTATTTCTATAAACTGCAGTAGGGCGAACATAAATATGAAAAGTTTAGGTTTTGTTTTTCTTAATGATTTTTGTATGGACTTAATTTTTTTCTAATATAATATAATTTCATTTTATTCGAATCAATTTTTATTGCATCCGAAACTGTTTTGACACATCCTTAAAGAATACCAATTTTTTTATATTCATGTTCTTGCCGCTATTGGCCAACATAAAAAGATTCTCGTAAAGCTTTGAAGTCGAAATAAATTAAAATTAAATTTCATGGGCCGATGCTGAATGTGAACTACACCTATACGTCAAGGTTGTTTCTGCATTTCATTTGACCTTTTTCAATTTCAGACTAACCCAATTTGAACCATGGAAAGACACAAAATCTAGCAACGCGTTAAAGTTATTCCGGCTTATTATGAAAATTTTCGAAGAAAATCATCTTCAGTGATTAGGCACCTTTTCACCTCAGTCAGATTCGTCAATAAGCAGAATTGCCGCATTTGGGCGAATGATAATCCAAGAGTGATTGCCCAAAAACCAATCCACCCAAAAAGAGTGACTGTTTGGTGCGGTTTATGGGCCGGCGACATCATTGGGCCGTATTTTTTCCAAAATGAGGCCGGTCAGGCAGTTACTGTGAATAGTGTTTGCTATCGTGAGATGATAACGAACTTTTTATGGCCCGAATTCGAAGATATGGATGTGGATGATATGTGGTTGCAACAGGACGATGCCACTTGTCACACAGCTAACGAAACAATGGCTCTTTTGCGCGAAAAATTTGATGGCCGAATAATCTCACGTCGCGGCGATGTCAATTGGCCGCCAAGATCATGTGATTTGACACCGTTGGACTTCTTTCTTTGGAGTTATTTGTAAGAAAAGGTGTACGTCGATAAGCCAGCAACAATTCAAGAGCTAAAAGATGAGATAATTCGGCACATTAACTGCATAGAACCCCAATTATGCCTCAGTGTCATCGAAAATTTGGACCATCGGATGGACGTGTGCCGCCGAGGCCGCGGCGGCTATTTGGCCGATATTTTATTCTATATATAATTGAGCCATACCAATATTATCATAATAAAGAGAAATGACAATAACTTCATAAAAAAAATTATATTTTATTTAAAATGAACACCGGCCCTTGAAACTTAACCATCCTTTACATAAAATTTAGTTACGCCTGAAGAAACTAAATCAGCTTAACAGAATCATACCAATCAAAATAGCACAGCGTCAGTGCCATCCGTGCAATCTTTCGAAAAAAATAGATGTTCCATATTTGCTAAAGGAAATCAAAAATATTTTTTTTTTAACTTTACAGCAGCTTTAAGAGCAAAATTAGCTATGTTGACTCAATCTTCTAATTATTCAAAATCTCAAGCAATTAATAGCAGTTCCTACAAAACTCCTTCGTTGGCTGCATATATCCGGTAGCAGCCGCACACTTGCGAGCATTTAAATAATTTCGAAATTTTATTTACCATCATTTCCTGTTGGTCTGCGGCAGCAAACCATTTTACTACTAGCGGTGTGTCGCTTGTTGGCCTCCCCAAGTTCGGTGTGTTCGAAGAATGCGTCGAGTAAATTTAATTTACTGTAAAATATGCATGTGCCGTTAGAGCGGTCGACTTGCCACCTCCGTCAGTGCGCCTTGTGCAAGACACTCAAAAACGTCTGAAGCAGATTTTTCACTTGAAAAAGCCATAATTTTAATTTAAGACGAATAGTGGGGCTGGCAGACAGAAAGGCGGGAAGGCAAACGGACGGACAACCAACACTCAACACTTTCTAAGATGGCAGGCGGTGCTGTAGAAATGGACGGACGAACAGGCGGGCAAAAATTAAACAAGCAGTTAAATACACGTATGTATGTATGTCTGTATATGTCCTACATATGTATATACACGTAAGTGGCGTTGTGTGCTCATTTGAGGCTGCCGCATGTCGCTTGGCCCTTGACTTGCAGCACTTTTCGTTACTTTGAAGGAATGTGCAGTAAAAACTGTAAGGAGAAAAAGTGCAAAACAACACAAGAAAAATATTTTACAAAAGCACAAAAACAAGTCACACAAACACTTCAAACTGAAATGGTATTTGTTACAAAAACAAAAATGTACAAAATTAATGGTGCTGCAAAAACTATTGAAAAATGTACGCAATTCAAAAACAGATAATTACCGCCTTTGGAGTATTACTTATTGCCACATTTGCCATACAACAAAAATGCAGACCTATTAGCGGGAGTGCATGCAGCCATACATATTTATATACGGATGTGTGTACATTGCATATATGAAAAACACTGCAGCCTCGTTGTCGACAAAGCAGTTAAAACTAAAAAAGGCACCAGATTGGCGTGAAATTTAGCTACAAAGAAAACATTTGCGCTACAACTACAAAGTGCTCAATAAGTCGACAGAGACACTAAACATTTCTCTGAATTTGGCTTCCATCAATCGACACCTGAAAAGCGTATCAGCGTGCCTCAAGTTGGTAAGAGGGTGCTTATCTACTGTTTAGCTGGGACCAGCACCATTTTGTGGACTTATCTAGCCTACCCTCTAGAAGACTATGCTTCGAATGGGGTGAGTATTAAGGATGTATATCCCGTGAAACCAGTGTCCCGGAAGGTGATTGTGATTTTAAGTCTCTATTTGCCAGCAATCCTGGAATTTTGGTGTTTTAGTTTCTTCCGTAGCATATGAAATGGAGGCGGAAAAATTCTCTTTTATACCAAAACAAAGCAACATTGGCTTTAACTTTTTCGTAATTGTGGATTTTTTGAAGGTTTTTTTTGAAATTTTAATATAAAAAGCAATGCACACATACATAAATTACATTGACTTACTTGATTATTTTTTTTAGCATAAGGGAACATTTATAAAGCCTACCACCGACCTAAGCGGACTTTTCCGCTAAATTTGCACGAAATTAAAAAAATGTATGAACTTCTTCCAACCTCAAGATAATTTTTTGACTTCTTTAGTTTTATGTTATTTAGTGAAATAATTTTCAATTTCAATAAAAAGATGTATTTAAAATCCTTTTATTTAATATTACTAAGGTGTTGCAAAAGAATGAATGTTTAATTCTGGGGATCCCGGAATTGTAACAACAATATCCTGAAAATCCCGTGATCGTAAAAATTAAAAAACGATGCATCCCTAAGTACTAACATTGATTTAATAAAACTTGTTTGCTTCAATTAAATTTTAACTCGCGCATTCATGCGTTAAATTTTCGTTACGTACTTTTAGTACTAAAGTACTCGTACTATGGTAGAATGAACTGGGTACATCAAGCGATAATGAGCCCAGCGGTCGCTTTCATTCCGCTCAGCCGGCACGAAGGCTACAGTCCGCATGCCGAGCATTTGTTATATGGAAAAATACGCAAGACCGCTAGCAAAAAAATCTCAAAAATCAATATAATTTTTGGGTCACTTCAAACTTGCACTTTATTACACTAAATTCCATGGGGTTTAACCCTGCTTACTCGAAACTCGTGCTAAAATTCTTGTTGAAAAGAAATTTTTAATTTTTTTTTAATTTGTACAAATTTGATACTTGAGTTTTTATGGCTTTTGTAGTTGAATGAACTATATTTCATAAAAAAATTATTAAAATTAAATAAGAAGCTAATAAATAGAAAAAACTTGTTAACTAGTCGATGTGCTATAATAATACCACTTTATTAGGTGAGGCAGAAAGCTGTGTGCGCTTATTCGCTTTGTTTGAAGACTGAAATTAAAGCGGAATTATCTAATTTAGATGAAGTTCTAGGTAAGGGAAGAAGTGCTCCCATGCCAGGCAAACTCGGCAATCTTAATGATTTTATCAAGAGTTGGAACGATTGACCCATCAGAATGGAATCTTTGGAATCACCGCAGCTTATATTGTATTAGGTCCATTAATATCTCTAATCGTTTTGGTCGCCGGCTTCAACTTTTGATCTTAGTCGTAGTGATAATAGTGAAAAATGTTTTTGATTTTTTTAATTTTGAACTGCATTTTGAAATACTGTAGTAAGTACCTCATAAAACACAAAACTATCTAGAAACTATTCTTTAAGTGTTTCATTTCATATTTAAATTACTATATAGTTCGATCCGGTGCAGCAAAAACGTCGAGGGATCAGTGGAAACACCTAACATCCTGAACTTTCAAATTCCCTAAAACTTAAATATTATATTGAGTAGAGCTTAAAAAGCTGTAGCTAAAGCTTTGTGAAGCTTTCACTTAAATTTTTTTGATATTTTCGACTGCATTAGTAATTTTTGATTGCATTTTTTTGGCAGCACAGTTTTCCGAACCGATCTTTATTTTAATTGCTCTTAACGAATAGCTCTTTAATCAAAATTTAAAACATTTTAACAGAATCTTAGCATACAATTGTGATTTGAAATAAATTTTTATCGAGCTCTTACATTTATAAGTAATTTTCTCTCTAAATTTAACTCTTGCATAGTATTATATATACGTAAAAATAAATACACAAATATAATACCCGCAGACAAAAATCATTGAAATGTATTTTATGGCATACTTAAAAAGGAAACCAGGCTGGGCCACCCTCTGTACGCGCATGTTCGAAAGTTTTCCAAAATAATGCTGATTTCTTGCACAATTTTCACTCAATGAGCATCACTTTTTTAAGTACTTTTTCAAGTACTTCCTACTGCTACATATTACTAGCGGCACAGTGGAACTTTGGAGAACAACTTTTGCAATATTTGTTTTCGATTGCTTTCACATACACACATGCACATACACACATGTACTCTATAATACTGATATCCTGTTTACCGCCTCTCCTTTCACTCATCCAATTAAAGTTATGTGCTCGGATTTTTTATGCAGCAATTTTGGCAATTATTAAACGAGCATTTTATGAACTTATTGAACCACTTCCAACAACGCTGCGTATTGTTTGTTGCACGCATTCCTGATGAGGCGAACAAAAAATGAAATAACAATAGGAAAGAAAATAATTGCGTAGCAAAAAACAAAATAAGTTTGGCTTTGCCTCTTCAGCTGACGCTTTATTTATGTGCGTAAGTACGTGTCTTTGCCGTACCTTCTTACAGTAAAAAATTTTCCACATGAGGGCCTGAACGCAAATTCCACGAAGGCAATAGCATTGAACAGGAAACCACCCTAAAAAACTACGCACTTCCGTTCTGGGCGAGTTGGTTTTCGTGCCTGAAATATATCAATACAAAAAAGTAGCAACAAGCACAGCAGTCAGTACAGAGCTTAAGTGCTAGCCGCACGTGTCACATAAAAATTGCATAGCGAGCATTTAAGTAAAATGTACGAAAATTACCCAAAACAAATCGGATGGGCATGAGGGAAAGAAAAAAATATGCTCATGGAAAAAGTGTATGACAAAAATATGCAGTAAGAAATAGAAAATAATGAAGAAAAAGCAAAATACCTACAGCTTGGCAGCGGCACCGCAGTCATTCACATTTTGGTTTGCTGCTCTTGAGGGGTGACTGCACCCGCAGCAGACACAAGTACGTCCTCATATGTATCAAGGAAAGGTTCAGCAAAAACTTTCACTAATGCTGAGCCAGCGTTTCTCAGACCAAAGGGCAGCCAAAGTTTTGTCATTCACTCGCTGTCACTGTGGGTGTGTGTGCGCGCTATCTCTTACTAGCTGGGTGCCAGGGTGTGTCCACCAGGATCTAGATATTGTAGGAGTATGTATGTTTATGCAGTGCAATGTCCACTTACATACTTGTCAAAAGGAATTTATGTCACAACAATAAAATTTATTGCATATTGCATTTTTTGTTTAAGCTCCTCTTGCGTTCACCGCAAAGATATGGGTATCTAGTTTTCTTCCCACTTGACCGCACACAAAGAGAGGGAATGCGACGCGCTCAATCCTTCCTTCCTTTCTTCCATCCGGTTTTCATTTATTTATTGCTTTTTATTGTAACCACAGTTCGTGTGGTCAGTTTGTAAGCTTGTCAATTTTCCAGCAGTTTGAGCGGTTTGCATACAGTTAATTCCATTTGAAAAAATGTATGTATGTCTGTAAGTATCGAAATTCAGTACAATTGTGTAAGCAAATGAAAATTCGAGCGAGTTTTTCTGCATTTTCATTTGAATGTAACCGATTTTTATGATCGAATTGTGATTAAAATTTCTTTGGGAAACTTTCAAATTGTAATACGTGCAGTATAAAATATTACATCAAAAATGAGTATTTGATTACTCGACAATTTTGCTTATGAAAATTCTACAGCCGGGTTTACATCGAAAGCTGCGCGACAGTCCAGTTGCTTCAAATTCACAAAGCAATTAAATATTTTTTTTTCCTTACAAATGTGATTTTTTGTGATGAAAATTTCACTAATTCCATTAGAAGAAAAAAAATTATGCTCAACAATCCAAAGATTTCAACCGACTAGTCCCAGAATCTCAGGTCCTAAGATGTCGGGTTCAGATGTTGAGGGATTAACATCCCAAGATTCGCCACATTTTCACTGAAGCGTCATCCCCACACCAATATCGATGAGTGTTTGTAAGTTTTAGAAAAAGGTTTCAGGAAAGCTCATGAGACGTTTGTGTGCACTATTTTTCACGTCACTGTTCTTACCACTTCCCTGCACTCATTCACTTATTCATACCCTCACTCAGCTATTCATATATCACTTAAATGCCGATAATCGTAAAATTTTATAGGTCTCGTCTATCGGCCATGTATCCCCATGATAACTTTCATGTAACCATAAAAAAATATTAAAAACTCCACATTTGACCTCCGTTCGTGCATTTGCATGCTGCTGCTAAAAGAAAATAAAATTGCCCATTAAAACATTTCCAAACAAAAGCTATAAACTTTAAGAATTCTTTTGAATTCACTAAAGACAAAAACAAAGCTCTTCTTCTTTCACTTCTATTCACCATCAGTGGAATAATTTTTCTTTTTTCTGCGCTATAGTGCACTTTTTCCACCAACGTCTAGCCCACTCCGCCTGCTGCCGCACACTCTTCTGCACGTCCATTTTCATTCGTATTATAGCCCATTATTTTGCCACAACGCTCATAAATGACAATTGTTTTTTAATATGCGTTCATTGGCAATGTTGATTTTAATGATCGCTGCGACAATGGCTGGAAACGCCAGAAGCGTCAGTTTGAAGCGTTAGCCAACAGCGTGTGTCCAATGGCTCCACATGGTATTGCAAGTACCAGAACGATTTGCGCGCCTTCCGTTCCACCAATGCTGTTGTATGTAGTTTTAGCACATTTGCCCTTTGGGTTGTTTGATTATGTGGTTATGCCTTTTGAACTTTTTTTAATTTTTTTAATACCTTTTTTTAATATTTCTATTTTTCATTTTTTTCGGAACTCATATTTAGTTTTTACTAATATTGTTTGTTGGCTATCGCTCTGGGTGTTGCTTTTGTAGCGCTTGCGTTTGTATGTTTTTCTGGTGGCTCAACGTTTATTGTTATGGCTTTAGTGGATTGGTTATCTTGGCATTTTATAGCAATCGAATAGTCAAATGAATAAACACTAAATTAAGTGACTATTAAAAAGTGGATGGCCCTATAAATATATGGTATAATATGTTTTCTTACCCATAACTCATGAATCATTTGAGGCCAATATGGACTATAAGAGTATGGGCAATTGAGCACTGAAAATACATTGAAGTACTTTTCATACATATTTGCTACATAGGTATAATCCGTAGGAAACAATTTTTTAGGTTCATATTTAATATGCTCATTTCGTAGTTTTAAATATCAGTAAATTTATTTATAAGTTTAAGCAAAAATTTATGCATACCAAATGAAATGGCAAGAAAAAAACTTTAATTATCAAATTTCACGTTCTTGTCTTAAACTTTCATTGAGTTGGTCTTGAAGACTCCGACACTCTTCTCTCCGCTGAAGGATTTTCATTGAGTTGGTCTTGAAGACTCCGACACTCTTCTCTCCGCTGAAGGATAGCTAAACAAATTTAATGTAATTTTTATATATTTAAAAATAAAAATCACTTATTTTTTCATTTTTATTTTAAAAGACTGTTCGTGTACCCCACACAAATGAAGGCTATACATTCACTAATATTCGAAACATACCCTTCTAAACAATTAATTCATTTAGTTTACCAACTTTCTATATTTATTAAAGCACATAACCTATTAGGTCTGGTGGTTAACAAAGTCAAAACTAAGTCAATTCAACGGCCTCGCATCTCTTCAGCTCCATCAAAGTAATAGAAAACTTGCTCTATTTGGCTTTCTTGACTGTAGCAGCCAAGTTACTTTCCAGCGAGTGTGAATTTTTTTTTTTATTATTCAGTCACTGATGCCAACCAAATGATAAAACTTTATTTGTTTTGGTGACTTGGCCAACAAGATCGCGCAATTTGCTCCCCTGGATATTTTCTTGTGAGCTTTCCTGAAGTTTCTATATATTCTATACATACAAGTTAGAACATATGGAATCAGGCACTTTAAAAACAACTCGCCCTAATCGAATTCAAGAAAACACAACTGTTTAAAACTTTATAATATTTATTAAAACTTAAAGATAAGAAATACGATCCTTTGGTCGCAAACCCATTTCAGTCTGAGCTCTTACATTTGTGCTCCCGCGCTCCTACCTTCACGTAAGGGTGCGAGCGACTTTGGTCTTGACTTCCAACAGATCAGATCTTTCGGTGGTGATCATAGGAACAGCGGAAATGGGCAGTAGCTAGGCGTGTTGACTTTCATAATGGCATTTATGTGCCTTTCAAATAAAAAAAAGTACTTAAATCTCCACGCACAGCTTATTGTCACTCGCACTTATTAAAAAAAAACCAATACCATACTTTTAGTACAATATCCAATATCAGGAATAACAGCACCCGAGTATCGGTAAATATGAACTTAACCGGAAACTGAATGCACTTACGCATTATCTACGGCGAATACTGCATAGTTCAAGCAATTTCAACAAACAGTCGACACGAGGAGTCCTATCGTCATGAATTATGGATCCTTTTTGTTCTGTTTATTTTGGAGGTGAGTCACAAGAGGCAAAAGTTTGTTAAACACCGGGATCTAAAACTATTTAGCTGAGGAGAGAATTAATCAGCTGGATAAAAAGAGTGGTGATATAAAATAGAGTATTAATACAAAGAAACAGCTATTTTGGGGGCGCTCAGATTCCAATTCAGGAAGAAAGTATTAAAGCTACATACATATATTTTCCCACTTATACCAGAAACCCCAAGTTTGAAAGATTATTGCTCTAAAAAACTAAGGTAGTTTGGTTTCTGATACAAGCAAATATTTGTAATTCCCTTGTGCACTTAAGTCCTAATTAGTATTCCGTATTTTCGTACAAAATAAAGCATCCAAATTTTCCTCATGCCAAACCATTAACTCAATGTAAGTTGGAAAATTTTCACATTCGTGCTCCTGGCATAGAAAGGATGATACAGTAAAACCGTTGATGTTTCTTTGTATTCTCAGCTGAATTTTTTTATAGCGGCCGCCGTAGCCGAATGGGTTGGTGCGTGATCACCATTCGGAATTCACTGAGAGGTCGTTAGTTCGAATCTCGGTGAAAGCCAAATTAATAAAAACATTTTTCTATAATAATAGCGGTCGCCCCTCGGCAGGCAATGGCAAACCTCCGAGTGTATTTCTGCCATGAAAAAGCTCCTCATAAAAATATCTGCCGTTCGGAGTCGGCTTGAAACTGTAGGTCCCTCCATTTGTGGAACAACACCAAGACGCACACCACAAATAGGAGGAGGAGCTCGGCCAAACACCTAACAGAAGTGTACGCGCCAATTATTTATTTTTTATTTTTTTTTTAATTAATTTTTTAATAATTTTCCAAAAAGTAGAATAAACAGTTAAAATAGTTATCTGAGCGCAATACCTAGTTGTAGTATCATAATATAGAGTAATTAGACCAGGACTATTTTTGCAAAATAATATAACTAGTTCGCTCAAAATATATTAGGATGACACTTTTTTGCAGAAGTTGGGAAAATATTGCATTTTTAAGGTCGCTAGAGAAAATCATTGCTCAGAAAATTGTATCAGAGGCCTTCTCAGCCAAAATCTGCATACAAAAAACGTAAAATCTACAGTAACTAACACAGAAAATAGTTCCCGTTAAGACTTTGCAAAGCGACTAAGTGAGTCTGTTTAGTTTTAAAAACTCTTTGTGTATGAATTTCCATAAGTTTTTGGCTTTAGTAAATATGGGCTAGTCACAAGTTGTCTAGTGACTGATATCACTTAAATTGCCGTTTATATCAGGATACAAAATCTTTCTAAATCTTATGGATTGTGATTTTATCACAAATTGTAAAAAAATTATTGTGAAAATCAGTTTGGCCTGTTCGGCAAATGTTCGTGAAAATATAGTTTTTAGTGAATAAGTTCATTTCTGGTTAAGTGGCTTCGTAAACTAGCAAAATTTGGAAAAATTGAAAGCGACCAAAAGTCGATGTAAAATTCACCAAATTCCTCTACACTCCGAAAAAGTATTGTGGATTTTGGAGCAGTGGTGCACCGGAAAATGTTTTTTTCTATTCATATTATTTATTTATTTATTCATACATTTAATAATCTATATTTTTAGATAACATCTTAAGGACTTCTTTTAATCACTCAGTTTTTTATTGTTAGGACTTATATAAGCAGTTCATTTATAAAAAAGAATATATAAAATAAATATAATAAATAAAATAAAACAATAGAATAAAATAAAATAATATATCTATATATATATAAAGAAGTTACATTTCCTTGGTAATCTTATAACTCAAGAACCGCCGAACCGATTGACACAAAAATTTTAGAGTTCTTTTCTATCTTTGAGGAGGTGGTTTGTGTGAAGTTTGATTGAAATCGGTGCAGCCGTTCCTGAGTTATGACACTTTGTGTGAGTAACGGTTTCCTCTCATACGAAATGACTGTATGGGAAAAACAACAACAAATACACAGCCGCTTATGAGCGTTTCTGTTGTACTGTTGTGGTTGTAAGTGTATTATGTTAATATTAATTTTGGACGAAAATATAATAAAAACTGGAGCATTCGAGGAACTGGAAAAACATTTTTAACTTTATTTATTTTAGCATAATTTATTTAGCGCAAAAAATTGAAATGGAAATTTAAGAATCAAAGTTTAATTACAAGTTTTTATCGGCTCTTTCACCTTACCTGTATATAGGTGACCACCACTTTCAAATTTTAAAAAAGTACAGAAAAGGCTATTGTGACATCTTTAGAAAGTATGTTGAATGAAAAAAATCAACTAATTCAACTGTTTAAACATTTTACGAGTTCTATAAAGAAAACTTAATATGAAAATTTTCTTGCGATATAAAAAAAACATTTTATGTATGGTGGTGCGAAGCCCACTGGGAAATGCTAGTAAATAAATAAAAAAAGCAATAAAAACATTAAAACCAAAAAACTTTATAGCCGAGAGAAATCCTTCAAAGTTATAATATATGTATGTACAGGTGCGTGGAAAGCTCCTACTCCTACCCACTCGACCCAATAAGAGTACATCAGTTAATTTTTAGTCTTTAAGTAATCAAATAAAAGGAATGTTGTGAAATTTGTTGAAATTTTGTGAAGTGTAATACTACAAGTATTTTTATTTTGATTCTTCAGTATGAGTAGCTCTTAAAATGAGCTTAAATACCTGAACCCTTAAATGAACAATTCCATTATAAATTTTGTTTATTTAAGTTTCCTACAAATGTTTGCTTTGAAATAATAATTTAGTGCTAAAAATGTTGACTAAAAATATTGCACTAAAAATGTTGTACCAAATTTCTGGTCCGTTACATATTTTCCCTATTTTTTGCTGGCGTATGCTGATGATATTGACATCATCGGCCGTAACAACCGCGCTGTTAGTTCTGCCTTCTCCAAACTGGATAAAGAGGCAAAGCGAATGGGTCTGGTGGTGAACGAGGACAAAACGAAGTACCTCCTGTCATCAAACAAACAGTCGGCGCACTCGCGTATCGGCACCCACGTCACTGTAGACAGTTATAATTTCGAGGTTGTAAAAGACTTCGTTTATTTAGGAACCAGCATTAACACCGACAACAATGTCAGCCTTGAAATCCAACGTAGAATCTCTCTTGCCAACAAGTGCTACTTTGGACTAAGTAGGCAACTGAGCAGTAAAGTCCTCTCTCGTCGAACAAAACTAACACTCTACAAGACTCTCATCATGCCCGTCTTAACGTATGACGCAGAAGCTTGGACGATGACAACATCCGATGAAGCGATGCTTGGAGTGTTCGAGAGAAAGATTGGCAACGGCGAATATCGCAGACGATGGAACGATGAGCTGTATGAGCTTTACGACGACATAGACACAGCGGCTACGTTGGCTGGGTCATGTCGTCCGAATAGATACAAATGCTCCGGCTCTGAAAGTATTCGATGCGGTACCAGCTGGTAGTAGCAGAGGAAGAGGAAGGCCACCACTGCGTTGGAAAGATCAGGTGGAGAAGGACTTGGCTTCACTTGGTGTGTCCAATTGGAGCCGGTTAGCCCGAGAAAGAAACGACTGGCGCGCTTTGTTAAACTCGGCCAAAATCGCGTAAGCGGTTATCGCACCAATTAAGAAGAAGAAGAACATATTTTCCCTTTGTTCAGCAAAAAATCTGTAAATTATTTCAGGTGTTAAGGGTAGTCAGAGGTCCGAAAAAATGATGATTTTCAATAATCTTTTGCTAGTCAATTGCTTTATTTTACAAAAATATAAACATAGCTTTAATACATCATGTTTCGACTTGACTTTCGCAAAATTAAAAAAAAAAAATAGTAATCGTAAAAGTTATCGCTGTTTGTGTGGAGCCCTTTTCTCCAGAAGTCCCTTGCGGTGATCAGCACAAGTCCTTGGAGATTCATCCAACATCAATCGGACAAGAGAAATTAGTTTTATTAATAGATAATCTTGTGCCTGATCGAAGCTTTTTTTTTAATTAACAATATGGCGGCCTCAGGAAATATTTTTCAGATTTTCAAGAAAAAAACTGAGAATTCATTTAAAAAAAATCGAAATTTTTGACAAAAAACACATCCCTTGATCAGGCACGAGTTTTTTATGTTTTCCAAAGCAGTATAAATTTTATTTTTTTTTAAGTTGCAATGTTCACCAGTTCAAAAAACATAGTTTTGAGAAAAACGCATTTAAAGTTATTGTTTTGGCCGAGCGCTCTTTGTTAATTGTTGAATAACTCGAAAAGTGTTTATCGGGTTCACTTCAAATTTTCACACAATATTTTTAAGATATTATAATTTAAGAAACTGCAAAAACAAAATCAAGTTTTATGAAAATTCTGACTACCCCTAACCCCTTAATTACTAAAATTTGGGGTTTATTCTGCTAAGAAATGTGTACTAGATTTTTTTTATTAAAAATGTCGTACCAAATTCTTGGTCTGTATCATATTTTGCCTTCATTCTCCAAAATTTTGTGACTTGTTAAAGAACTTCACTTTATTATAAAAGTAGATTTTTTTCAGCAAATTACATATTAGTGTTTTATTAAAGAATTGTGCTTATAATCGTTTTTAATAAATTACATGATAATTTTTTTTACTTAGTTTCACAATTAAATACAAATGACCTGGGCTCATGGCATTCGAAGCTATTACGGCAAATATATACATTTTGTTCTTAAGTTGCCATCGTAATTTGGAAACTCCTTAATGTGAGGCTAATTTAAGGTACCTAACTGTGCGTTTTTCAAAAATGCAAATTAAATGTAAACGATTACGGCAAATCTCATAAATCGCTTGTTTTATTTAATATCAAAGTTTGAGTGCTTTATAATTCTAGGCAGCTTTGAAAGCACCTCGCGAACTAATATTTCTCTAACTTCTAAGTCCAAGTTAGTCGCGTTAAAATCAATAGCGAGGCGACTCGCATAAAAAACTCGCTAATCCTCGAGCACCGTCTAGTGGACCCCTAAATATTTGAAAAACGCCTATTATACGCTGCGATATAAACGGTGCCGCTACTATTTTCAAGTACTAGTCAGTTTTGAATAGACAATCGCACTCAATGCAAGCTCATTATGTATGCAGAAGAAAGCCACACTCTTGCGCTCTTGCTTGACGACATTTTTAAATATCAGCACCAGTGCTTTGATGAACCAGCAAGAAATACGAAAATACGATTAAGATCATTAAATAAAACTGATAAATGAAATCTTACAATTGTTGATTGTTGCACTTGATTGTTTAAAGATTTTAAGTGGATCAGTTATGCATACAAATTTACGATCTCATGCCAACTGTCATAACACTTTGGACACAAAATCAATAATCGTTACGCAATAAAAATACGAGCGCATAAATCCTATTGTTTATATATTCGTACATATATTTTTTTATATACAATTATTTTTCTTCTCACCCAAAGAGCTCCTCTTCATTTCTATGAAGTCTTCATTTCACTCTTCTCTTTTTACGACCCAACACAACTGATAAGCATTGTGGTGGTCTAATGTACTTGAATATGCTCGGTTACTAAACTGAAGAATTTATTATATACTTGACCGATGGCGGGTTATCGGCAAAGGCCAAGTATGTACGAGTATATTAAAGAATAAGAAAACAAAAAGAAATTAAGCAATGCGCACTTCTGTTGGTGTTGTAGCCACTTTTCATGCTATGCAATTATTATTATTTCTCTTTATCAGCGAATGGGTGGTCGTTCAACGCTTACGAGTATTTGTTCGAAGTAAGAAAATCAAATCGAATTCAAAAATTCAATGCAAGAATATAGCGTTTCAAAAAAAAACTTGAAAATACAAGCACAATATAAGGAAGAGTAGAAGCTTCACATGAAACACAAAGGCGGAGAATCGTAAAAGTAATGCAATAAACTTGCAAATCATAAATATCACTGCTGCAATATGACTGCCAGCAACAACAAGTAAAACAACAATCATAAATTCATTCGCACTTTTAGTCACACTTCTTTCACTATGCTTTTTACTATTTTTCGCACAAGCAAACCTCCATACTTGGACACAAACACACACACACTTTTATAACGCTATTCCTTGTGGGCTATCCTTCCTCTTTCTTAGGTGCGCCGCTGTTGCTCGTAAATTAATTAAAATTTCCCATAAAACTCTTGCAAAAATAGACAATGCGGAGTGAATGAATGAATACTCGTAACTGAGTGAGCGAGTAAGTGAGAGAGCAAAATGGTGAATAAGCAAGAAGCTGCTTTTTGGCTTTGGGAAAAATGAAGAGCAAAGTCGTCGGCTAGGTGCGCGAAATCATTTTGGAAAATTATGCGTTAATTGAATTTATATGCCATTTCTAATTGGGCAATTTGGTATGGACTTGCAGTAAAAGGGCAACAACAACAATTTGGTAGCAAAAAAGCACTGCTATAAACTACTCCCAACAATGAGGCAAAAGCAACAATAGCAACTACCACAAACGCGTAATATCAGCCAAATTAGCAACACTCACTTTTAGCAGTACGCAAACATCTCGGCACTGCTTACTTGGGGTCTCGATCTCTTCTGTGTTTATGTACCTAAGATGCTTCAGGCGTAAGTGGCACTCTGCGTGCCACTCCAACGCCTAGAAAGACGTGTCTCGCGCGCCATAGTTTACAGTTTGCACAAGCAACTTGTAGGTGGTGTTGTAAACGCTACGCTCGTACTTGTATATGTATGTGTTTAGTACATCTCTTAGTTTTATTTTAGCGTCACGTTGCTACAAAGACTTGCTGTTGAAAAGTGAGCCCCAGCAGTGGGGACTTTGGGAGAGTGGCGAAAGAAGTGGAAAAATGTTCAAAGATACGCATTCATGTACAGACCAAAATACAAACTTACGAAGTGCGTACAAAAAAATTAAATAAATTTAATAAAGTCATATTAGGCAGAATTATTCAATTATTCTTGGAAGAACCTCTAGCTTTAATAAACATTTATGTCCGAACGATTTTCTTATATTTTTTCAAATTCAGAGCTATACTTTCATGGAATTGAGTATTCAATTTTATATTAAAATTGTTGGCTCAACTTTTTATAAATTGTATTTACTCCAATTTTTTTGGGCTTAAGTGCAGTAAATTTATATTAAAATATGTTAGTAAATTTTAGTACTAATATTTTTAGAGCCTCCTTGGTTTTCTTAATTCGTTTCTTTTACTTGTACCGCTCTTAACGGTAGAGCTTAGATATTAAAGAATAAGTTATTACCCTTCAACTCGAATATAAAAAAACTTTGTTCTAAAATTGCTTATCTGAAATTAGTTTTTATTAATTTCTTCAGTATGTGGTTTTCCTAAATTTAACATTAATTAGTGGATAATAGATTGTTTAGCTTTTAAATCGAGTAAAAAAGCGTGTCCGAAAATTGTCCCACGTTGTACTTAAGTGCTTAGAATTATTTAGCTTTCAATCAATGTATAAAATAAAAACGTATGTGTTGAAATTTTTTTGGCTAGAATTTAGTATAATGCCGATCGCTTTGGAAAAAACGGCAAAAAGGGGGTGATAGAGGGGTGTATCCCCATCTTAAAACTGAAAACAGAACCTGCCGAGGGTTATAGTTTTTAAGTAATTTAATGTTAAAGTTCTATAATTTAGCGAAAAGTTGGTGTTGCCATACACCTGAAATGAAAACGAAGTTCGCACGCAGGGATGTTCAGTGGAAGGTTCATTGTAAAACTGCAGTATTTTTTGGTGTAATTTAAAGTTAAGAAATGAATTTGAAAATAAAAACATACAACTCATTTAAACTTAAAAACAATGATATTAAGCGTATCACAAAAAATAATAAAGTAATTAAAATTAAATTAAATTAATTAACACAGTATTTTTGCGTGGAACTCTTTATCGCGTAGGCGGCCTTCGGCCGCGCTTCATAAAAATAACCCTCATCAGTGCTACTCCGGCTACGCAATCCACAGTATTTTTGCGTAGAACTCCTTTTCGCGTGGGCGGCCTTCGACCGCGCTTCAAAAAAATAACCCTCATCAGTCCAACTCCGGCTACGCAATCCACAGTATTTTTGCGTAGAACTTCTTTTCGCGTGGGCGGCCTTCGGCCGCGCTTCAAAAAAATAGCCCTCATCAGTCCAACTCCGGCTACGCAATCCACAGTATTTTTGGGTAGAACTCCTTTTCGCGTGGGCGGCCTTCGGCCGCGCTTCAAAAAAATAACCCTCATCAGTCCAACTCCGGCTACGCAATCCACAGTATTTTTGCGTAGAACTCCTGTTCGCGTGGGCGGCCTTCGGCCGCACTTCAAAAAAATAACCCTCATCAGTCCAACTCCGGCTACGCAATGCACAGTATTTTTGCGTAAAACTCCTTTCCGTGTTAAAACCATTGAACCCAAAATTAAAACGTCATATGCGTGTATGTAGTAAGCAGGCACAATAACCCCCATTCCCATCATTAACACTAAACTCAAGTACTTAATTTTTGTTTTCATTTGCAGGCATCCGGCAACACCATACTGTTGTAATTCCAATCTTCTTCTTGTTCGTGCTTAAAATTGGAATGTGATTGCATAGGCAAATGAATTTGCATTTAATTTTAATAGATATAATTAGAATATTAGCATAAAAATCGGTACAAACACGCGTGTGAGTGTATATTTGGTGATTTATAGTGAAATGTTAAAAATATAGAGTGTAATGTGGCAAATTATACTGATGTTCCCAAGGGCATTTTGAATGTAAATAATTAAAAAATTATTATTTCCCGATTAATTTAAAGTTATAAAGAGTGTTCCTTAACACCTCACTAACATCTCCACCAAGTTTCATTAAAAAAAACATTATAGTTTGCCAGAAATTCCAAGATCGGCATTGTTCTAAATTCCAGCCATTTTTTTTATCTAAATTGGATTTTCAATATTTTTATTTCACAGTTTTCCAGTTTGAAACTTTTAATGAAAAAATTTGTCTACCAAATTTTTATATTTTAAGTTTAATAACAATAATTTGAATATTTCACAATTTGAAATATTAACATGAAACTAAGCTCTGGAACCCCAGGAAATAATAATAAAAGTATTTCCGTCGTAATAAAACTTGTGTGCTAAAAATTTAGTACTAAAAAATATGTACTAAAAATTGAGTACTAAAATTGTTGTCCTAAATGTCTGGCCTCTAATATATTTACCCTTTATTCACCAGAATTTGGAGATATGCTGATGAATTAAATTTTATTGTAAAAGTAGGTTTTTGTCGTCAAATTAGATATCAGTTTTTTATTAAAGTACTTGACCACCTTATAAGTTTCAAAAAATTAAATTTTTTTTTTACATTTTTTCAATCCTTATACTTTTAACCCTTAGCCACCTAACGTGTATTCCAGTAACACATCCACCTAACGTCGGTCATGGTGACCGCTTGGGTTTAAGTACTATTAACAAGGTTAAAAAGTCATAAATTGGCAAAAAATTAAACCACATTAAGTTCTTTAGTTGTTTTTATTTCAAATTGTTTTAATAAATTCTTAAAATTAACATTTTTTTCTTTTTATTATTATTAATCAAAGTTCACTTACAAATATTTCAGCAAATTATAGGTTCTTTATTAAACTGAGAGCTAAGCAATAACAATCAATGAGATCAATATTTTTTTAATTATTTTAGTAACTTAAGTATATAACCTCTTATATAAAACTATCATTGGCACAATCAAATCACAATCATTACAAAATTACAGCCCCCTAACATTTACAATTTGTCGCGGCAGCTTATACACATTTTTTGAGAACATTCAACGCAAATTGGATTTTTGCACTGAAAACACAAATGGAATGTTTTACGTTTTTTTTTTGGGTCACACGTTGAGCAAGTTTTGCGTGTTTCTAATTTATCAGAGCTGCCTGCCGAAAATGATCTTGGTTCTTCATCTATTTTGAGAACCCGGCGAATAGCATTCTGAAGATCCCTCTGCAATCCAAACTGGTTCACTCGGCGTCTCAAATGAGGTTCGATAAGTTCTTTAGCCAGTTGTTTCATGAAATTCAGTCTGGGCACCTTTCTCTGAGCTTGATTCATGTTGCTGATGATGTATGAATTTGCCGCAGATACATCCAGCATTCTGTAGAACACTGCCATTGGCCAGCGCTGTGTGCGTCGAGAAGTTGAATAAATGGCACATTTCTGATCTAATGTATCGACGCCTCCTTTGGTGCTATTATAGAAAGTGATCATTTCTGGCTTTTGTTTTTGTGGATCAATGGTTGGCATGTGATGCATGCTGGAGAGAACAAGCACGGATTTATTTTGCTTTGGTACATAAGACACCAATGTTGCATCTGACGTAAATCCAAAAATCGAAGAGCCAACGTCTCGGTGACGGCTAGGTAGAAATTGGGGAGGTACTTCCCTTTTATTTTTTTTAAGGGTCCCTACAAGTGTCAGCTGTTTTTGCTTCAGGATTTTCATTAGCTCTACTGAAGTAAACCAGTTATCAGTCGTAACATTTCTGTGGGTTCCTTCAATCGATGCAATCAGTCGCAAAACTGATTGCGTGGGTTTGTTCAGTCGTTGGTATTCATCGGGCAAGCCTTGGCTATCTGAGTCTTTTCCCAAGTATATGTAGCCATCAACAAGATATCCATTTCTGGCGTCAGTCATGCACATAATTTTTAATCCATATTTGTTGGGTTTTTTCGGCATGTACATTTTGAAGCCGCATCTCCCACGGAAAACCACCAACATCTCGTCAATACAAGCGTAACTGCCAATTGAACAAACTTCTTTGCAGTTTTGTATCAGCTTACCAAACAGCTGAGATATAGGTGCAGCTTTGTCAGTGCTACGGCGTTCATCTCTGGTGCTCGCATCATCAAATCGAAGGCAATTCAGCAGTATTTCAAACCTGTTCTTGCTCATTATACAACGATAAATCTCTCTTCCTGTGCCATCTGTGCTGTACCAACATGTGTAATGTGTGTGGTTTTCTTTGAAAATTGCGGTATAGTACAACATACCGATCAAAGCTTTTAGCTCCATTACGTCGAGGTCATGAACACATGTCTGATTTTGATAGTTTGGTCTTATCTTGATAATTTTTTCGTTTGTATACTTAACAATTTCTTCTAACATATCATCAATGAAAAATAACTGCCAAATATCGGATGGTTTTGTATTTCTGTTCAAAACATCTCTGAAGTTCCTTTTCAATCCTGGAGGTTGATGAATGATGTTGTGTTGCAAAGTCCTCGATCGCGAAACTGGAGGTTGGCTCGACCAACGGAACCGATTTTTTCCGAAATAGTTCCGGTATCTTGCCAATGGAACATCGTCATCTGAAGATTGATCATCAACTGGCACATCACCATCATCATTATTTTCACATAACTCGTCAACATCAATTTCAGAGTCTGATTGACACTCACTTTCAATCACGTGGTCTAAAGGTACATCTTCTACGTCACTGCAGTCTTCATTTGGCAATTCCGGCTCGTCCCTTTGATCCTCAGCATCTGAGTCACTCTCTTCTAACCATCTACAGATATTTCGATCACGTTGAGACATGCTGAACCTAAAAAACGATAAGAAAATGTTAACACTAAAAGAAACGTAACAACCTAACGTCGGTCACCAGGACCGCATAAGATATATATTTACCTGATTCTTTTCACTGCGCGCATGTGTTGCTTGGCCGAGCGCAGAGCGCAAACTGAAGAGGGAGGAGAAAAGGTACACAGAGTCACAGGCGTGGGGCCCGCGTAGTAACGGAAATATTTGAAAAAATAGATCGCTCAGAGTCACCGTGACCGACGCTAGGTGGTTAAGGGTTAAAAATCATCACCTGAAACTGTTTTTTTAAATTCGAATTCTAACAAAGTGAAATCAGTGAAAATGTGCAGGCGCATCCTGCACTCATTACTTGCTGACTCAGCGGAAAGAAAATAGCAAGTTTTAACTTTAAACGCGTTTTTCCAGAAATTACTTTTTTTCGAATGGCGGACACTTTATCTCCGAAACTGCTTAGCCGATTTTAATGATTTTGGTCTTGTTTTATTTGTTAAGATGTTTTGTATGCCAATTTACCACATTTTGCAAAAAAAAAGTTAATAAAGTATAGCTTTTTAAGCATAACATTGTGAAAAACAGGGGTGTTTTCTTAACTTTTTTTCAAACATCCGCCATTTTTTTATTATTTTTTTTTTTGTCAGTTTGTGGTAAATTCTCACGCAAGGAACCTTCCTTTTGAAAATTTTGTTTCTCTCTTTTGTTTTAGAATTACCATTTCTAAGATTAACTGTCCGCCGCAAGACATGATTTTCTTCAGGCCTCGAATTTGGCGCCTCCTGGATATATGTTAAAAAAAGAAATTTTAATAAATCAATTTTTTTTGTATTATATAAGCTCTAAATAAAAATTAAAAAAAAAAATTATTTTAATATATTATACAGAACATGAAAAAAAAATTATTGAATATGTTGTACTTTTTAGCTTTCCAAGGTGGTCAAGTACCTTAACGAATTGTTCGTATGTCATAATCTGTTTCTAAAACTCATTCAACAACCAAGTATTTAACGTTTCGTGGCGTGCTTAAGGCGAGCGCTTTAGTACTTCATGAAATAGATGTTCTGCTATTCTGGCCCCGGCTAATTTTAAAAGCAAATCAAGGCTGTGTTTGCAATGAAAGCCTCTCATTAAAGCGTCTCTTGCTAGGTTTAATTTTGTGATATTGCCGCATAATTAGAAAAGCTGAGTTTGGAAAGCGTTAGCGAGAAGCTGAGCTCACTGTAAAGGGGTATATTTTGTAACTTCGGCAATTGAATCATACCCACTTAGTCAGCGTAGCCCGAATGGGAATTCAAAAGATCATCCATGCTCTTAGAAAAGTTGGGTCTGACTCTGCAAGGCTTATTGCTTTTTCGGCTAGGCACAGACCATAATCACTCTTATAGGAAGGCACACATCTCGCTAATGCTTGAGCAACAAAGATTACGATGGAGCAAGGAAACGAAAAAAATCGTGGGGTTCCTAAATATTATAAACGATGTATACTATATTGAGCAAGAGCCCTCAAAAATTTAAACTATGAATGAATGGTTGTTGAGGAGTCGAATATTTTAAAGGCAGCATTCGTAGCTGATGACACGTACTAAAAAACTCTGCATTCAGGGTGCTTGATAAACAAAAGTATATCCACATCTGCGCCAGTTACCAAGCATACACCGAGAGATACTGTGAAACCAAGATTATCCGATTATGGTTGACTTTGTTCTGTACTTACATACTTTATAAGCCAGTTAAGAAGTGCACATATGTGTGCCAGTTGAATGAAATGTTAAAAGCGAAATAATGAGTCATGAAGTCACCGCTAAGTCAATTTTAGCATCTTCATGTAAGCTCTTCAGCCTTGGATGTAAATACATATTTTTCTGGGCATCTCTGGTAGTATTTTTAATTTAATTTATAAAAAAAACATCTTACACTCACTGCTACAAATCAGCTTCGCATGAGTGCAGCACGCACACGCACCATTACTTAAATTACAGTCGTCTCGAAATGACTCATGAGAACAGTTTATGGTGAATAAAAATATTATTGAAAAGGACAACATTCTGCAAATAAAAATAAAAAAATATGTACGTACATCATGAAAAATCAGAAGCCTTGCCCTGACTGGCAGAGGTAGAAAAACATAATGCCAATGGGAGGAGGTTTGAAGAAGGACTACGAACCGGCAAGACTTGTATACACTTTGGAAATGAATTTGTAAAAGCAAAGCACTGAAGTAAGATGCCAGCAATATTTTTCTTGGCTGCATTTACACGGTTGATGGCAAAGAAAAATAAATAAAAGCAATAATTTCTGGTATGAGTAAGTACACTTGCAGCCAACTGAAAATTGTTTGTGGAGCTTTGAAATGTGAGAGTGCTGCTAGAATATAGAAAACATAATGTTTCCATTGCATCTGTGCGGCCACATGTATACATATACATATGTATATACGAGTATGTGTAACTACAAACGCGCGTACAAGGCGTGCCTGTATGTGCGCGTGCAACTACTTCCATTACGCGTTGGCAAGTTGATCTTTTTATGAACTTCAACGACGACGCGCAATATGAATAATTTCACTCAAAAATTGTGCGAATAGTGAATTTGAAAAGCGGAAGAGAAAATGCTTCAAATAATAAAGTCAGCAGCATTAGTAAATCTGAACAGAGTGTGCAAAAGTGCAATTTATAATATATTAAGGAGTAGAAGAAGTAGAATAAGAAGAAGAAGAAACATACTCCAACTAGGTACTTTACAGCAATTTCGCTGATGCTGCCAACTATGATAATAATGATAGAAGTGCTACTTGAGGATGCGAATATGTCGCTCGAGAGCACGCTGAGCAGCAGAAGCAGGGGTAACTTGGTGCTGCCAGCGTTGATTGCGGCAGCATTGTTCAACGCATTTTTTGGCTTATTGCCAAACATAATTTGGCAAATGTAAGCCAATTTTGCATGAAGCATCAAAATTCTCGCACAAAACATAAAAGTGCACAAGAGCAGGGAGCGAGAGGGAGAGGCAGACACGTATGAGTGCGAGTTTGCAGAGGCTCACTTGTTTGGAGTGCGGCGCAGTTAAATGAAATGAAAATTCTTGAGATAAGCAGGCAGTGCAGCGCATTCATTATTATGCTGCCAAAAATTGGGTTAATTTAGCATGAAGGTGACTGAAAAAAATTTAATTTTCTAAAGTCAAAAATGTTTAATATATTATAATAAAAAAAACAGCTGCCTTTCATGTTTTCAGCGTGAAATTGGTGTGGTAAGTGAGGTTAACAAGATTAAATATTTTGATGACCGTATACAAAGAGTAGTTTTGATGGAGTCAAGGCGCATACAAAAAGACCTGCTACACTTGCCTTCAATTAATCCGCTTAAAATTTTGAGTGACCAAAGCAATGAGATTAAATATTTCTTTATTTCTTCGTTCAAAAATAGAAACTGGCAGTGGTAAGCGGCATATTGCTGAATGAAAGGGCAGCAAGCATATTGTAAGCAACAAAGCTTATGCACCTAATGGCTGGCATCACAAAGAGCAATGCAACAGGAGTGCATGGAGGTTAGGGGGCTCCACGAACAATCGGTCATTCAGAGCTCAGAACTTGCATTTTTTGAGGACAAAATTCGTTTGCCCATTCAAAACTATTTATTTTATATGATTTCATTTGAAAAAGCGCCTTGTATCGAATAAACTACATTGAAAACTTCCTCAAATAATAATCGATTTCGAAATAAAGAAATCCATGTAATTCCTTTTTCTAAATAAAACAATTCTAGCCGGTGTCTTAATAAGTATTCAGCCCTTCAACTTTTTGTGGATCACCGTAATGTAACTGCATTTTCTTTTCTTTATTTTTATTAACGCAAAACCAATAGAAATCAACTAAAACAAGTTCAATGCATTTCTAAGCCAATTACACGGCTGCCACTGGGCTTAAAAGGTGTCAGAAAAGGTACCTTGCTGAGAAGTACTAATATGAACAATAGAAAGAAGTCAGTTATGGGAGAGTTTGCTTGAGAAAAATAAAATAATTTCTTAAGGGTCATTAAACCTCTTAGAACTAATGAATTACTAATGATCTGCATATGCGAAATCGAAATTTTTTGTATATTGTAAAAAAATATATATATATATAGTCACGATTATTCCACAGCAACAAGAACATATAGTACATTTAATTCCATACTCAATTTTTGATCACAGTTGTAAATACAAAGAGCGCATTTTTGAAGTGTCGGAAGAATCATTTTGCACACAATGAAGAAGTAAAAAGTAAAGTTAAGTTAAAATAACATTTTCTGTGTTTTGCTCATAAGAAAGTTTTAGTAGATTATTTTAGAACAAAAATGAGTACTTTCAATAATTCAAGGCAAAAGTTAGCACTCCAATTTGAATAGCATATAATGTGAAGCAAATACAGTAAGAAATTAGTCCAAAATTTAGAGCCAAACTTAGTATTTTCTGCATATAATTAAGACCAAGAACTAGTCTTCTACGTAAAAATCAGAAATAAGTACCCGTTAAAAGTTAGAAAAAAATTAGTACCTACCATAATTCAGTAGAAAAAAAAATTCTAGTAGGAATTATAAATTTTTTGAACCAAAACAACATACACTAATTTTGAACACCAATAAGCACTTTGATTTGAATGATATATGTATAATTTGATAAAAATACTACTGTGGGCAAAAGTAAAGTGAATTTATTTGTCAAAGTTCGCGGGATTAAAATTTCGCTCTAGTTATATTTTCATGAGTTGCCAGCACTGTTTATAACATCTGGGCCAACTTTCATGTGAATGTCATATTTTTACGCTTGTGTTTACCAAACGATCAAGAGTGCATTTTTCGATTTTTACAATGTCTGATTTTATTGAGCAAAGAAGTGCCATCAAATTTTGTTTGCGGAATGAAATTTCGGCTGCGGAAACGTTTAGCATGTTGCAGAAGGCATTTGGTGATTCGACCATGTCGCAGAAAAATGTTTATAAGTGGTACAAAGACTTCAAAGAGGGTCGAGAACGTGTTGATGACTTGGAGCGCTCCGAACGACCATCGACATCAACAGATGACCAACACGTCAATAAATTGAAGGAGTTAGTGCTCAAAAATCGTCCGTTGACTGTTAAAGACCTTACTGATACATATGATCGGAATATCAGAAGGATCTGTGAAAACCATTTTGAAAGACCATTTGGGCCTACGAAAAGTCAAATCTCGTTTGGTACCGAAAACTCTCAATTTCTTGGAAAAAAGTCGTCGCGCTGATGTGTGTTGAACAATGCTTTCAGACCATCAGGACAAGCTCAAATGCATCATTACGGGAGATGAGACTTGGATTTATGCTTACGACCCTGAAACAACGGACCAATCAAGCGAATATCGTGCTAAAGGCGAAGCCAGACCGAAAAGAGCACGCCTAAGTCTTTCAAAAATAAAGGTCATGATGACAGTTTTTTTTTCGATTTTCGTGGTGATGCACTATGAATTCCTTCCACCTGGCCAAACTGTTAATAAGGAATATTATTTGAGCGTTATGCGTCGTTTACGTGAAGCAATTCGTCTATAAAAGACCAGAATTATGGGCCAACAAATCTTGGTTTTTGCATCACGATAATGCACCGTCTCACACTGCACTCGTTCTTCGTGACCATTTCGCCACAAATTCCACGCATATCGTTCCGCAACCACCGTATTCGCCTGATTTGGCTCCGTGTGACTTCTGGCTATTCCCAAAACTCAAGAGACCACTCTGGGGTACGCGTTTCGAGTCGATTGAGGAGATAAAAGCTGAATCGAATAAGGTGCTGATGGCTATACCGGAAATGGACTATTTGGCAAGTTTCGGGGATTGGAAAAATCGTTGGCATAAGTGTATTTCATCGAGAAGGGATTATTTTGAAGGGGATGAAATTGATTTACAAGAATAAATAAAGATTTTTCATTTTACAACCAAATTCACCTTACTTTGTGCCCACAGCAGTATATATATATAACTGGCGCGTACACTCCGCTTTTTTGGTTATTTGGCCGAGCTCCTCAGATATTTTTTATGGAGGAAATACATTCGGAGATTTGCCATTGCCTGCCGAGGGGCGACCGCTATTAGAAAAAAACTTTCTCTTAATTTTAGTGTTTCACCGCGATTCGAACCTAGTTTGTTTTTATTCCGAATGGTAGTCACGCACCATCTCATTCGGCCCCCAAAAATATAGTTTCACAAAATAATGTACGATATTAGAACTCTGCCACTGCCCTGCTCTATCCAGACGCAGTTTTACTATTCTGGGTAGACAATTTTTTAATGAGTTAGAAGACCTCAGTTCTACAGAAATCAGAGATATTTTAAAATTTTTGAAAACCACACACTGGTTTTAGGAGAGATAGGGACAAGCTCCCCACGCGGCATCACAATGGGCTATGAGCCTGAGTGTGTCCCACAGGACAACCGCTTCAACCTAGGTAGGTAGGTAGGGTGGTTGTCGCAAGACACACTTAGACCTTCGGCAGGTCCATTGTGATACCACTGGAGCTTATCCTTACTCTACGTGTTCCTTTTCAAACCATCCGGTTGCTTTAATAAACGAGCAGAGCTTCGTTAGTTTTAGATGGGCTATGTCCGCTACATCGGTTAGAAATGCTGTATCGAGAGTGCGCAGCCTTCTCCTAGCTAGGCTTTCACACTCACATAAAAGGTGTCTGACTGTTTCCTCTTCTTCTGTATTAAGACAGCTTCTACAGAAATCGAAGTAAGGGAGTCCTAACCTTCTAGGGTGGCTGCCTATTAAGCAATGACCAGTTAAAACACCTATCATTTTTCTTATAGATTCTCTGTTGAATCGTAGCAAGATCTTCGATCGACCGCTGTTCCAGTTCGGCCATGTCTGTCTGCTTAGTTCGCATGTTGTGAGGTTTTGCCAGATTGTATTTACCTTTTTGATGGTTTCCCTGTCTATAAGTAATTTACAAGTGGCTATGGGCATGGGTATCAGCGCCTTATCCGGTTCGAGACCGAGCGTTGTACCGGTTCTTGCAAGTTCATCCGCCTTACAATTTCCTGCACTGTTTCTGTGGCCTGGCACCCAGATAAGGTGCACCTTGTAGCACTTAGATACGTCATCTAGTAGTTTAAAACATTCTAGAACTGTTTTTGACGAGTGTGTTTTTGATTCCAGCGCTTTTATTGCTGCTTGACTGTCCGAATAAATGAAGACTTCATTTGCGGATAATACTCTCGTTTTTATCTCTTTAAGTCCCTCTTTTATGGCAGTGACCTCCGCCTGAAATACACTGCAATGATCAGGCAAGCGAAATGATTGGCATACTCCGAGTTTGTCGGAGTAGACCCCTCCGCCTACTTGGTTGTCTAGTTTTGAGCCATCTGTGTAGATGTTTAAGTCATTTATCTTGACAATGGGCCCGTTATCCCATTCCTCTTTGGAAGGAAATACTGTGACAAAGGATTTATCGAAATTGATGTCCTTGGTCCTACAGAAATCCGTTGTGCTGGGAATGCAGGGGAATTGTTCTAAAATTGAGGAGTGCCCTCTTTGGTACGTTCTGAGTAGGCCGATTTCTCTTAGTCTGAGAGTTGCTTTGGCAGCTGTTTGCTTACCGTACTGCTCTATTGGTAAAATGTTAAGAATAATATTTAGTGCATCTGTGGGTGTGGTTCTGAGGGCCCCGCAGATGCAAAGACTGGCCATTCTTTGTACGTGTGCCATGGTTCTTTTGACGTACAATTTATCTAAAGCTGGCCATCATACTAATATGCCGTATGTTAGGATTGGTCTGACAATTGCCGTGTAAAGCCAGTAGTCCTATTAGCTGTTTACATGAGTATAGTGCTATTGTCGCCCTTTTTACTCTATCTTCGACATTTGCCTTCCATGTTAGCTTTCGGTCTAGTATTAGACCTAGGTAGCGGGCCTCATCACTGAATGACAGTGCCGTTCCACCTAGAGTCGGAGGAGTTATATTTGGAATTTTGTGTTTCCTGGTAAATAGGATGAGTTCAGTTTTATTGGGGTTGACGCTTAGCCCATTTACTTTTGACCAGTTTTCAACCATGTTTAGTAAATCCTGCATGACTTCTATGAGTGTATTGGGGAATTTCCCCTTTACTAACCTAACCTAGAACATCAAACACGAAGTACTAAATAATATCTTTTATATTTTCTATATTTTTTTATATTTTTCTTTATTTCGATTGTCATAGCAGGTAATCACTTTCTCTATTCTCCAATTGACACTCATCCATATGTATTCCTATAGTTAATTTATCGCCTATATAATTTGAAATTATGTGCCTTCTCATACTCCTAAGCACACATACGTCCATTTATTTCTGAAATTAGCTCCCTCAATTTTGTTCGCCATCAAAAACCTTTAGCTCTGCATGGTTCGGAACGCCAACTAAATATAATGGTTATAATAACCACAAAAGCTTTTATATAATAACTGTAATAATCATATATCAAAAGCAAATAACAAGGCGGTCGGCCATTTATTCTTTTATTTGTATATTTGTAGGCTGAGTTGATGGCATCTGAACTTGAAGGATGGGATTATTGCACGCAGATAGATAGATGAGGAAAGACGCAAAAGTATTTTTAGTTACTTTGATGTAGGTGTGAAGTGAGGTGGTACACGGTGAATTGATATGAAAAGTCTGCCAAATAAAAGGTATGTAAGCTCTGTTAGCTTAGTGATAATAGCAATTGAACAAAGTACCAAAGTTATAACATACGAATGTCTTGAACTCCACACTTTACTTCTATTGTATTTATGTAAGTACTACCTATACATTCAGGCGTGGGACTAAGGATTCTTTGCGCCTATAGGAATGTACTTGGCATCTATAGTATGTGCTTATAAATACAATGAAATACCATAACTTATGCACATACCCACATATAATGTATTTGAGTATATGATTTGTAGGTGTGCGATGTTATTTAGTTAATATTTGTCTCCTGCTGCTTGAGTTGACATGTCATACAATAGCCACTATTCATATTTTTATATTTATATCCTAATATCTGTAGCGTTCAATATTGTTGGAAACTAATACCATTTTTATGTAAGATGTTCGGTTTTAGAATTTGGTGTAACATTATATAGGTTGTTTTTTAAGAGCTTGAGAACTTAAAAATATAATATTATACAAAACAGAAATATTGTTGGAATGCTTTTTATTTTTTCACTAAAATCTGGTAGATAATTTCATCTCATTTATTTTTTTATATCACATGCGTCATATATCCGTCGCGGCTACGAGTTACATGGTCCACTCGATTTCTCGAATTTTTGATTACTTTTTCCAATAAATCTGAGCATATGGTGTCAATGGCGGCTTGCAAATTGGCTTCCAATGATTCAAGAGTTGCAGGTTCATCGGCATACTCTGTGGGCAAAAAGTAAGGTGAATTTGGTTGTAAAATGAAAAATCTTTATTTATTCTTGTAAATCAATTTCATCCCTTAATCCCCACTCGATGAAATACACTTATGCCAACGATTTTTCCAATCCCCGAAACATGCCAAATAATCCATTTCCGGTATAGCCATCAGCACCTTCTTCGATTCAGCTTTTATCTCCTCAATCGACTCGAAACGCGTTCCCCGGAGTGGTCTCTTGAGTTTTGGGAATAGCTAGAAGTCACACGGAGCCAAATCAGGCGAATACGGTGGTTGCGGAACTATATGCGAGGAATTTTTGGCGAAATGGTCACAAAGAACGAGTGCAGTGTGAGACGGTGCATTATCGTGATGCAAAAACCAAGAGTTGTTGGCCCATAATTCTGGTCTTTTTAGACGAATTGCTTCACGTCAACGACGCATAACGCTCAAATAATATTCCTTATTAACAGTTTGGCCAGGTGGAAGGACTTCATAGTGCACCACACCACGAAAATCGAAAAAAACTGTCATCATGACTGTAATGACCTGTGGTGTCCAATACCAAATAATAATTAAGTAGATCGACAATATTTAGGAGTTTATCAATTGATTTTATATTATCGCAACCAGTAGATACACACGAAAGAATATATTCCATATATCCGCAAAGGCGCCATTTTGAGTACATTCCAGCTGTCAGTCGTTTTCAGTGTTGCCATAGCATTTACTCTCATCCGGGCTGTCAGGTCCACACAATGACCTTTATTTTTGAACGACTTTGACGTGCTCTTTTCGGTCTGGCCTCGCCTTTAGCACGATACGAGTATTCGCTTGATTAGTCGGTTGTTTCAGGGTCGTAAGGATAAATCCAAGTCTCATCTCCCGTAATGATGCATTTGAGCTTGTCCTGATGGTCTGAAAGCATTGTTTCACACACATCAACGCGACGACTTTTTCCAAGAAATTGAAAGTTTTCGGTACAAAACGAGATTTGACTTTTCGTAGGCCCAAATGGCCTTTCAAAATGGTTTTCACAGCTCCTTCTGATATTCCGATCACATCAGTAAGGTCTTTAACAGCCAACCGACGATTTGTGAGCACTAACTCCTTCACTTTATTGACGTGTTGGTCATCTGTTGACGTCGATGGTCGTCCGGAGCGCTCCAAGTCATCAACACGTTCTCGACCCTCTTTGAAGTCTTTGTACCACTTATAAACATTTTTCTGCGACATGGTCAAATCACCAAATGCCTTCTGCAACATGCTAAACGTTTCCGCAGCCGAAATTTCATTCCGCAAACAAAATTTGATGGCACTTCTCTGCTCAATCAAATCAGACATTGTAAAAATCGAAAAATGCACTCTTGGTCGTTTGGTAAACACAAGCGTAAATATATTAGTGATAATGACATTCACATGAAAGTTGGCCTAGATGTTATTAACAGTGCTGCCAACTCTTGAAAAAAATAACTAGAGCGAAATTTTAATCCCACGAAGTTTAACAAATAAATTCACCTTACTTTTTGCCCACAGAGTAAACCAATAACTTAGCCTCATAAAAAAAATCGAGAGGCGTTAAATCGTACGAACGAATAGCCAGTGAGAAAAGGAAGAATAGTTATAATTCTTAGGCGCACATTTTTTTTTTTTTGTTTTTTTCAAAATAAATTTCCACAATTGGGAATCATTGTTCTGGCCTTAAACGATTCATGATGACTTGCCGAACTGTATTGTACAGAATTGTCAACACATTTTGCCATAGTCAGCTACCAAACGCAGTTGTCGATATCGATAGCTCATATGCAGTTAAAAAAACATTTTTACATTTTGAGTTTTTGCTCCCCTGAAATATCAGTAGTCAAAATATTTAATAAGTTAATAGAAAACTAATAGAAACTATGACTATTATTCTTTTGTTCTAAGTAATGTACTAAATACTTTCTTAAACTTTCTAAGCAATAGAGTTTGGTCAATATTTTGGTGACAAAGTATTTTAGTTTTTCGGAATTTAGTACTGTATGCTGATTTGAGTTAAATTTAGTACTAATTATTAATTTTAGTACTGTAGCTTGGTTTTAGCACAATGTGTGGATTTTAGTATTAAATGTGGATTTAAATTCTAAATGTTAATTTTAGTACTATTTGCAGATTTCAGTACTAAATGTCAATGTTAGTATTATACTTTCGTACTTTTTGTACAATACACTGTTTTTAGCTCTTATTTTTTTATTAATACTCAGTGTAATTATATTACAAGTTTAGTACTAATTGTTGAATTTAGTACTATATATTAGTTACAAACATCTCAATAAATAAAATTTTTTGCGAGATTTCGTATGGTAGTTTTCTCTTTAGTTTGGTGCTAAATTATGTAACTTAATTCTATGTTAGATTTTAGTACTTAATATTTTTCACTTTAGTTTTAGATGTTAGTACTAGAAGGTACTTACAAACATCCATGCAACTAAATTTTGTTCAAAATATTTTTGAGATTTTTTTTATTTTTTTGTTTTACATAGTTGAACTATTTGTTTACTATTATTTCCTTAGCTAAAAACTCTTCGAACTTCAATCAACAAAACCGCTATAAACAAAATCTGAGTCGTTGCTCTTCTCACGCACAAATCGCCCAAAAAGTTTTAATCAAACCTGTCCATTCACTATTTTGTATACTTTGAAAATATTGTGGATACTAACGAACCGTCAATTCCTGGCCGCTCTTTGACATACATACATACTTTTCTCAAAAGAATCGCAGCACAAATCCGCCATAAATCAGGTACAGATAACGCAGAGTTTATTTGCCTAAAAACATACCTGAAAGTAGAAAGAAGTGTAAAGGAAATATTAGAATTATAGAAACAGTTGCTGAGCTCTAAGGCTTATCAAAACTGTGTAAAAGTAAATGCCAAATCAACAAAGTGTAAATACATATATAGGTACCTCAATACATACATACGTTTATACTACATAGAGCACTACTGGGCACATTTCATACAAATAGATATACTTACGCTCGAGTGTTTGAGTCTTATCTCATTTCGAGATGCCAATTAAATTAAAAACAAATTATAAATAAAATGAGAAAATGCTGTTCGACATGCAGTACTCGGAAGGAGAAAGTGATGAAAGAGTAGATTAGATTAGGTGTTAGGGGTGTGGGGAGAACTAGAGCCAGTCAATAAAATCGAAAATTTATGTCAGAGCATTGCAGTTGAGCAAAGGAAAGCAAGTGAAGATATCAGCTTATTTACATACATAGGTATGAGGGCAGAAGGAGCGGGGGTAAATCAAACAAGCGTCTCCGATAACGCAAGAAAAGGCAACAACAAAGTTGTTTAAACACCTTAAGAACTGAAATAAATAAACAAGAAAGACAGAAATAAAAACGTTGACGGGACTGTGTTAGGCAAGTGCTAAGGGCGGAGAATTAGAAAACTAACATACAGGAGGACAGCGCGTAGTGAAAGTATAAAAGCAGGGTGTGTGGCAATGCGCGTGTCCGAGCTTCTCAGTAGCTCTCAAAAGCTAATGCAGTGGCAAATATAAACAAATGGACATAAAGTTTGTTTTATGTTTGCTTTGCTTCACTTTGATTTTTTTGAATATATTTTTTTCACATTAACTTCCAACATTGCCATGAAAAAGTAAGCACTCCAATCGAAAAAAAACTCAGAAAAAATACTTTATTTGTATCTATAAACAAACAAACAAATAGAAAGGAAAACATAATACAAACAAGCAACAAGAACCAAAGTTGCAATAGCAACAAAAAAAAAATAAATATAACAAGCGCCAGTAGAAGAGAAGTACAAGAGAACATCAAACGTTCCCAAAAGTAAAGAAAGTTTTTCAAAATGTGAAATGGAAAAACAAGAAAAGAGATAAAAAAAAATTATAATAAAAAAACAAGGAAAGTAAGGTGCACCCAAAAAGTAGGCCTCAAAGGCGGCAACCATTAATTTTACTCAACTGTCAACTGGCGACTTAAGTTTAATACTTTTGACCGCAGCACGAAAAAACGCAACCCAGTTTGACCGACACGTCACTAAAAAGCTATTTGCCTGAATAAATGGTTTAAGAGTCTGATGGCTGGGAAAGCCATATCCTTAACCTCTTTGATGCAGGCATTTAATATTGGCACTTTTCTTTGGCCAGCAAAAGGAGTCGTCCGACTCAAGCACTCAACCGGGCAGGCAAGCAGATAGGCATTATCTCGAGTAGGTGGACATGGATTAGAACAATAAAGTATATGTGCATTCGTATGTATGGCACTGCAGATGCAGGCTTTCGACATTAGCTCGGACAGTCAGCTGCTGCTGACCAGTGACAGGTGGGTGTCTGTGGTTTTATATTGACTTTGGTTGGCAGGGTTAGAAGGTAAACAACGCAGGCGGTGAAGCTTTGAAGTGGGTAAGATAAATTTAAACAAAGTGGCATATGTTTGTATGTTCTTATAGACTCTTGTGTGCACACACACAAGCACACACAAATATATTATATAATGAACACATACTTGTGATTAACTCGATCGTCTGCCTATGATAATACCTCTACGATGTAAGCTCTGGTGAGCTGTAATGTAAATAGTTCACCCAATAATTTCATAAGTATTGGTGTGTATGCGCTTAAACACAAATTTGTGCATATTTACGTGGGTGTGATCGAGATAATTAATGATCAAAGCCAAGTAGCGTGAGTTTTGTACTTTTTAGTTATAGTTTAATTGTTACTTGCAAATCAAAGTTTGGGCAAAAAATCCAGTAGAGAGATTTACTATAATAAAATAGTTAACAAAGTAACCGGTTTTTTAATAAATTTTTTATAATTCTGTTTTGTGAAGCTTGCAATTTGTTTACAAAAAGATGTTTTTGGGTTTGTATAAAAAAACTGTTCTAAACATATTTGCTAAAATGAAAACTAAGTATAAATATAAACAATAATAAAAATATGTAAAAAGAGAAGTACTTTCGCTATTGTACCTGATATCTATCACGCACGCCTTCACTAATTTGTAGTGCAAATTTTTAAAATTAAAAACACTCGAAATAAATGTTCTGCTGTCTACTTAATTTTTCTTAACTTATCATTTCGAGTTTTATTTTTCATAAAAATAATTTGGCTGGTTATCCAAGCAATCCTATTTCCATCTGTGTACTAAATCTGCGTATCAACTTGTTGTTCCAAGAGCGTAAAATCTTTGACAAGGAGCATGAATTAAGTAACTCCTCTGAAAAAGGTGAGTACTAAATTTTTTATTTCAAACTTTGGTTCCATAAATTTTCTCCAAATAATTGAACTAATTTTTTTATCTTTATATCCATGTCTTTTAATGCACTAAATTTCTTACACACAGTTTTTCCATTTCTTTCATGTACCAATGATTCATACAAAATTTGTGTTTATTTTGGATGCAATGAATGTACTAAATTTTTATATAAATATATTTCATTGTAGTAAAGTCTTTTACTATAAATTTTTTTAATTTTCTCCATTTCCAATGTCCTAAAATTTTTTACTTAATGGTACAACTTTTTTCAAGGTACTAAAATTGCTATATAAATTTTTTCCAAAAGTTCTTTTTATTTCGAAAAGGTTCATTAAAAATTTATACCGAAATGGCGTGCTATATTTTGTATATAAATATTTTTCAATGTACTAAATATTTTATTTACATTTTTTATCAAAGAATTCCTTTATATTCCAAAGGCTCATGTAAAATTTGCTTTTGTAATGTACTAAATTTTGTACCGAATGGTTGTACTAAATTTTTTGCAATGTACTAACTTTTTTAAAAATTGTCTTTCGTATTTCAAAGGATCATGCAAAACTTGTGTTTCTAGTGTACTAAATTTTCTACGAAATTATTGTACTAAAGCTTATATATAAATGTTTGTCAAAGTTTCGGTAAAATATTTGGTCTAAGCCAGCGTAACTTGTTTTCAAATCAAAACTTGTTGTCTTAACTCATAAGGCTGGTTATAATTGTCTAAATTTATGTAAAAATGAAGCCTTCGAGGCCATGAGTTTACTTCTCAGTATTAGCCAGTTTCAGAAGTCAGATGCAGATGAATAAAATTGCAAACTCACTAACATTAAATTTCCAGGAAAATCAAACTTAATACTTTTATTTTTTGTTAATTTATGAAAGCCTTTGAGCAATTTTCAAAAGTAAACACAATTTCCAACCTGTTAGCGTGCGGCATTTAACTAGAAAATTCTGAAGGTAATCCATTTCTCAAATTTTGTTCGCCTAAGTGCACCGTTAGAAAATAACTCATTAGCGAACGGTGGCAAAAAATACAAAAAAAATATTCACAAGAAGATGAAACCATTCGCTAGAGTAGCTGACAGCAGACAACGGGCTACAGACTATCATTAATTAGACTTAGCTGCTTCATTTGCCAAACGGTAAATCCCGACCGAATTAACAACGCCAAAGAAAATGACATAGTCAGCATAGAAGCTAACTAACTAAACCAAACAAAAGCAAAAAACTAAAAAATTCCCAAAAAAATTAAAAGAAGAAAAACCTGCAAAAATAATAAAAAAATCCTTAACTAACTTTGAGTCGCAAAACTAGTAAAAACCCATTAGCGCTGATATGCCACATGTGATAGAGGCCTTTGCACCTGTCACAGGCCCATCCACCTAACAGCCAAGTAGTCTCAATGGACAGCCCCAGAGCAGGGTAAATCAAAAGCAAGTGTCGAAAGGCGAAGAGAAAGCGAACGAAAATAGCGTTGGAAAAATGGAGAAAGCAGAAAAATTTGAATGGAATGGTGCAAATGGGAACCGTAATGAAGTTGCAGATAAAGCAAAAGCAGCAAAGATGTGGCTAAAAGCAGTGTCCCAAAAGTAATGACCTGTCTGACGCACCTGGGATACCCCCACCGATGCTAGCACATGGCCTAAAACGCACACGGGCTCACAAGCCTACAACAGTATATGAGTAGCCGCATATAAGTAAGTAACCTCCATCAGCCTTTGCTCGCAAGAACGTCGGGATTAATTCCTTAGCACACAAACGCACACCATGCAGCCTGACACTTTTCACACTTTTTCCCACTATAATTCAGCCTTGCTGATTGTTGTTTCTCTCTTCTTTTCCTCCGCACCATTTTAATGGGGCTGTGGATGTGTTGCCTTAGGAGAGTTGTTTGGCATTTTAGCCCGAATGAATAAACACAAAAAATTAATGAGAAATGTCCTAACAAAAGCCCAAAGCTGGCAACTAAAGGATGCGGGTGCATTAGATAGAGGAGGTGTTAGATGGAAGGATTTGAAAAAGATAAAGATGATGATGACGGTAACGGCAACATGTTAATGTCGACTTGATAGTTGAATTGAGGTTAAGGGAGGGTAGGTGTGCATAAACGAAAGTGAGCTTAATACAGCGGAGCGCAACTGAAGTCCCTGAATGGATGGTGGGTGGCTAAAGGGGATGGATGGCGTGACATGAAGAAAATGTAAGCGCGCAGGTATGTATATTTTTTTCACTATCCTCTTTACCTATAATTTGATGTGTGTTTGTATGGTATATTGCTGTGCATGTATCTGTGTAGGTGCTTAGTTAGTGCAGCTGGCTTTAGGAAGCAGTGTATCAAGTTGCTTATCAACGATAACTGGGAAAATCTCATTTGTTAGCGGCTTAAGTCGCATACTTACGCAATTACCTGCATACACAAGCACATATTTACAGATATTATATAATCGGTATACGTACACACTTTCGACCTATTCATTGGTGCTGTCAGCGTATAATTCGCATCTTTGCGTTAGAGAAAGGAGAATAGTCTAGATACACCAGCGAGAAAAAATAGCTACCAACTAAAACAAAGTGAAAGCTGTGGAAATATTTGTCATAGTTGTTATAGCTCGCATGTGAAAGCGCATAGGGGCGAAATTGGGTCGTAGTACGGACAGTGTTAGTGTATTCCTGCAAATGGTGCATTCCACGGAAAGCGATATTTCACGAATATTACGTCCTAAGGATTTTTTAGTTTGCATATATTTAAAATATATAACTCGGTATTCCTATTTTATTGATTTCTTATTTTGTTACATTTTTCCCGATACATTTTAGTTACGTCGCCAATCTTTTTTATTATTATTTGTTCAAATTGTTGCATTTTGTTTTTGCTCCTACCAATTTAATTTTTACTGTCGTTTAAATATTTATTTTAAATTATTTCAGTGATTATTAATTTTAAGGACTTTTAATTTAAATTATCGACGATTATTTTCTTATATACTGACGTTTCATTTTCAATTATAAAATTCTTGTTCTATCCATTTAAAATAATTATGATAGGTTTGTATGTAACAACGGTAAGGTATTTTCCTACTATCGATTTTTTACTATCAATTTTGTAAAATGTTTATTCATTTTTACTTTTTATAATATCTCTTTATTTATATATTAACACCACCATCATTGATTTAAAATTTTTCTTCTCGATAATTTTTTATGCTCGATTTTTTTATCAATTAATCATTGTTCTAAATTTTTATACATTTTAATTTATACTACCATTTCGACGAGGTCGGAATGGTGAGTTCATGCATGGCTACGATTCGGTAGTGCCCGGTTTATATAAGGACTAGCAAACCCCGCCCCCTTCGCTGGGCACACTAAAATAGAATAGATATGGTTTAGAACAGAAAATATATGGTTTTCATATTATTTATTTCTTTATTCTTTATTCAATCGCTTTGGCATAAACAATATTTTTTGTTTTTCTATTTGTTTTTGAGTAAATATAAAATACAAATTGAAAATCAGGAAAAAAGAAGATTGTTTTTAAATTTGAAATCAACGCAAATGAATAACTAAGAAACCACCGTCTTTTTCCTGATCATCCATGAATTTTTCGTTTCAATTTATATGTTTTATTAAGCATTGGAGCTTTTTTAACCATTATCCATTTATATTTTTCAAAAAAAAAAAAAACGAAAAAAATTGTTTTTTCCACGAACACATAATTTCATTCGGATTTCACATTAAATTCTCAAATTTCGTAAGAAATTATTCACTGTTCCAAAATCCACTCCAAAAAAATTCACAAACAATTTTTACATGTTGCACTTACGCTTTTTCCTTATGGCATCCAAATCAGAAAGAAATATTGACACATTGTAACTCACACTGTCAATTTGACAGTTCAGTTCCGCCCCAAGCGTTAAAAAAGTAAGCGACATTATGGCTGGCTCAAAAGAACGCTGTACCCGTTGCCAGTGCTCCGAATTACAACCAAACTTTACGAAACCCATTTTCAATACTTACTTAACAATGTGCGTAAGTTTGGTTTAATTCGGTGCAAAGACACGGCGGGTCCACGTTTTGGCATATATTTCGAGACCCTAGTCATCAATAGGTATGGAAATTACCCCGTATTAAAGCACTTATCAACAGCTTTCATTTGATATCCATATTGTACAAACACATTCTAGGGTCCACGTTTTGGTCTCTATCTCGAGACCCTAGTCACGGAGCGGATGGAAATACTCTGAACTAAAGCATTCACCAACAGCTTCCATTTGATACCCATATTGTACATACACATCCGAAGGTTACCCGGGTCCACGTTTTGACCTATATCGCGAGACCCTATCTACCAATAGGTATCCATACTATACGGAAACCATCTTCAATACCTCCTTAACAATGTGTGTAAGTTTGGTTTAATTCGGCTCAAAGACACGGCGGGTCCACGTTTTGGCATATATTTCCAGACCCTAGTCATCAATAGGTATGAAAATTACCCCGTATTAAAGCACTTATCAACAGCTTTCATTTGATACCCATATTGTACATACACAACCAAAGGTTACCCGGGTCCACGTTTTGACCTATATCTCGAGACCCCAGTCACGGAGCGGCATGAAAAATACTCTGTACTAAAGCATTCACCAACAGCTTCAATTTGATATCCATATTGTACAAACACATTCTAGGGTCCACGTTTTGGTCTCTATCTCGAGACCCTAGTCACGGAGCGGCATGAAAGATACTCTGGACTAAAGCATTCACCAACAGCTTCCATTTGATACCCATATTGTACATACACATCCGAAGGTTACCCGGGTCCACGTTTTGACCTATATCTCGAGCCCTATTTCCAAAATAAAATATGATCCATGTTACTCGTGGATAATGTAGCTTTCGAATGGTGAAAGAATTTTTAAAATCGGTCCAGTAGTTTTTGAGCCTATTCGTAACAAACAAACAAACAAAGTTTTCCTCTTTATAATATTAGTATAGATTACATAATAAATATATTTTATATGTGTTAATTTTTATTTCATTTTAGGTTTCTAATATCAATTAATTTCCTTATATTCGGATTTAAATCGACTTTTCATTTTTTTTTTTTTTTTAAACGACAGTCGTATATTATGAATTTATTTTTTGCTACCTATTAATTATTCGTTATCGATTATTTGCTTTTTATCGATTTTTTTAAATAGAGTATTCATTTCAACGAATTGGCGACGAATTGGCCAACCGTGGGTCAGCGGTGCCCTCACAGGGGCTAGAGCCAATAATCGTAATCAGTTCCGCAGGGATCAAGAATTGGATCAGCGATTATGTAGGCAATCTACATAAAGAGCGATGGTCCGGTCTGGAACGCTGCAGAACTGCAAAGTGTTTTGTGACAAGTCCGAACAGAAAACTGTCAAACTTTCTACTAAAATTTGGAAGGAAAGACATTCGGTTAATGGTCGGCATCATTACAGGACACAACCTTTCTATGATACTTTTCTCCTTCCCTCCTTGGCTATCTACCCCCTTTCCAGAGCTTTAAATACAATGGGCTTTTTAGCCTGAGTGTTTTAGGAGCCACCAAATCTCCTGGTGCTCCTTGGCTCGACCTTTTCAAATTTCAATTTCATTCATTTCAAGATTATTTATTTGAACTATGGTATAGTTAAATTTTCCTCTTATAAGCTTATTTTTGTAGAATCGCTTTTTATTATCGATTATTTTAGTCAATTATCACTTTTTACAAATTATTTTTTAACATGATGGGTTTGCTTGTATTTCCGATTTTTTTCGCTATTGATTTAGTTTTTGTAATCGACTATCCATTTTTATATATTTTCATTGGTATTTTTATTCTGATTTTCTACTACAAATTAACAAATTTTTTTCTGAAGTTTTTTTAATCGATTGTTAAGTTTTCTGGGTCTTTTTATAGATATCACGAGTTAGTTCGCATAATGATTTTGCCTCTTCAATTTCCTCAAATTCCTTTCATACTTTGAAATACCGAAAAAACATCAAAATTTTTACGAGCCATGAAGGGATCCAAAGTTGTGTAAGTGTGTGAGCATTGCTATCGTATACGTGCAACGCTATCGTATGCTATATATAAAACTATGTTCGTATACAGGTACCACCGAAATATGAAAATGAAATCGGGTTCCGCACAATTTTCAGCTACAAATACAATTCCAAACAAAAGTGCAGCTAATTTGTAAGCGCAGTAAAATTAGTTAGAGTCGTATCCTGTTGCATATGCAAATGTATCCTTTGCGAATATAAAATGGGAACTAAAAATGGAAATGTTTGTAATTTTCCAGATGGTTGCTTCCTCGATGGCAGTAAGATTTTTAAATGCAGGAGAAGGATGGGGACATTCGAGAAATAGTAAAGAAAAGCAAAAACCTGAATTAAGTAATTACAAAACTGAAGCTTTTAGGTAGAAAGCTTTTTAAGTTGTGTCAACTTATTTACCAGCCTAAAATAGTCATGGAAAGATCAGGTGGAGAAAGATCAGGTAGAGAACGACTTCGCTTCACTTGATGTGTCCAATTGGCGCCGGTTAGCACGAGAAAGAAACGACTGGCGCGCTTTGTTAAACTCGGCCAAAACGCGTAAGCGGTTATCGCGCCAATTAAGAAGAAGAAAATAGTGATGTTCCATTCTATGATTCAAATAGTTTGTAGATATTTTGAGTATCCTTGCGGAAACTGAAGATAATTAAAACTACATGAGGTGATTACAAAAATAATGATTTCAGTACCCAAAAATAATTTTTTCCGCAAGATGGGCCAAGGAGCTCTGGAAAAAAGTATGGATTTAGAACAATAATCTTAACAATATATCTGACAGCCCTACATGTGTACGGATATGAGTATCTATTAAATTGACTTTTCATGCAATTTTTGGCACTATTTGGAAACTGAGTTGCCTTTTGAAACCGGGTTCGAAACTGCGGGTACAAAGCACTAATTGATAAAAAAAAGTGTTTTTGTAATAGCGATCGCCACCCGGCAGGCAAGGCAAGCCTCCGAGTGTATTTTTGCTAAGAAAAAGTTCCTCATAAAAACCACCTGCTATTCCGAAGCGGCATAAAATTGTAGGTCCGTCCATTTGTGGAACAACATCAAGACGCACACCACAAAAGGAAGAAGGAACTCGGACAAGCACCTAATATAGAGTGTTTATATGTATGTAAGTTGCCTCTCGAGATGAATAATTAATAGTTTGTGTTTTTAACTTTATTTCTTAGTTAAAAAAAATTATGATTTTATGTCAAGTATATTTTGTTTTTTTTTTTGTTCTGACTTAAAAAGCACGTTTGTTTCATCTAGGAAGTAGAAATGTAAGACTTTGGCCTTCGTTTTTTTAGTTTGGTCTTAAGAAAAAAAATTTAACAACTAAAAACTCTCTTCGATTTTTGTCGCAGACACGAACTGCAAGCTATATCTTTCACACCATTCAATCTCCAGCGATGTGGCGCTCTAGAAGTTTCTATTGTAAAATTTATTACATCTTCTTTCAATTATATGTATTCGTATCTAAAATACATAAAACTTTTACGAAGCTCAATTAATTCTTTCCCTCTACAAAAAACAAAAGAAACACAAGAAAAACGGCAAGAAACGAGTAGAAACATCTTTTTGAGACCTAAAGTAGATTGCAACTCAGCGGCATATAAAAGAAAGTCTTTCAAGTTTTGTTCTAAATACTAGAGTTATATATAACTCTTAACCGAATACGAAGAAAATTAGTGGCCTGCTCCACCTGGTCAGTTTAAATTACAAAATTGTAATGTGCAACATTTGCTTATTTGTTGGGAATCCTACTTCGGCGACCTGTTATCACCTGAGCACATTCGACTTCACAGCCACCTAAAATAGCCAATTTACGAAAAATGTTTTTTATTCTTAAATTCAAATTATGAATGAATCGCTAGGAGAAGATGAGAACGAAAGTAAACAAGGAATTAGTGCAAGCCTGATGAGATATTGCAAAAGCCAAACCTAAGCTGCCAGATTGAGGACATGAAAACATTGGAGCTACGAGTACTGCATATTAAAAACATGTTTACCTATGAAGCACACACTGCGTTACATAAGACAGCATATACACACGCATACGTATTTGGGTACATACGAGTACATAGTCCAAAATAGACAAAGAAGAGAGGGTGACTTTTATGCGATTATGAAGCAGGAGGATTAAATTTAAAATGCAGGTTGGCAGTGTTAGCTTATAATGAGCCACAAAGAAGGAAAATTTGTCAATGTTGCTGGGCAGTAATACATTACTACAGTACCAGTGTGCTAGTGCCATCATATAAAAGCATTTATTTATCTCGATGGCTCATTCAGTTTTTGTTTTTTATAAGTACACTGTATTTAAATTGTTTATAGCAAAAATTCATTAGTTAGGATTAGAGCAGCTCAAAATGCTTCTCATGAAACGTTGCAAAGCAAGTGGGGTATATGAAAGAGGAAAGAATGTATCGAATAGAATAGGGCATACATATAATATATAAGTATATTCAATATGTCATATGTACATATGTACGAATATATAAAATCGTAGTTGATTTGTTCGAAAGAACATCACACAAAAACTAATCCTCTAAGGTTTGTGCTATTTTGTGTATTAGTAAATCATTTGTGCGAAATATACATATTAACAGGGTGTTGCCACCTCTTCGAATTTAAATAAAGTAATTCGCTAAAAAATATATATAATAGGCCGGGTCGATTTGTGGGAAGGAAAAAAATCGCCCACTGCTCTGTGAAAATCATATTCTAGGGATCAAAATAAGAAACTTTGCCCAAGGAACCATACCTCTAACACGAATTCTGATGCCCCCCAATTTGGGTAATACACATCTTTATTTTTTAGAAATGTATTTCATCATGTTGCCTGCGCAATCACTACATACAGTCATGTAAATACAAAAATTTGCATGAAATGACCGGAAAACAATGAAAATTCGGAGTCAGTTATGCGCTGTCGGTATTAAAGTTCAAATCTACTTTGTAACTCATTGGCGCTTGTGCGTTTGAGAATGGGCTTCCTTAGCTGTCCATGTGCTTCCAAAAAGTGTATAGGAGTAGCGCATTAAGGAGTAGTTTAGTAACTAGAGCTTAAGATTAATTTGTAATCCTAGCGCATAAAAAAACGTTATAAGCCATTTTAATGCAATAGAGAGACTCAATTGATTGTATACACCGAGGCAAATGGATGTGTTTTATTCAACTATGTTGCCACCTGTTGCATTGCAGTATGCATAGTTCGAATTTTTTAGTGCTTAAAACTTTGAAAGAGTTTTTCCCAAAAAAAGAAACTCTGAGTTGAATAAAGCGATATTTATTATTCAATAAAAATAGGACGCCGTGCTGAAAATCTTACATTTCGACTGCGCCGATGCTCTTTTCATGCACTTTTCACCGAATTTACACAAGTTACTTCGTTATAAAAATTCTCACATTCTCTATTTTTCGACCTCTTCAGTAGTTTTTGCCTTAAATGTCGTTGCTTTGACCAAGCAACCAATAATTTTCGAGAAGTGCTTTAGCAAAATCTAACATAAAATCGGCAACGTTCAGATGAATATTTGTGGAAAAGTAGCTGAAAATGGGATCCAAAGAATTGACAAAAAGACACCTGCACACGTGCTCGCGGTGTTCTTATGACCAACTTCGAATTTCATACTTAATCTATCAGTTATTCTGCGTTTCATTTTAATAAAAATATGCTCCCACCTTTGTGTGGCCATTTATATATAATTGCAAATACGAGGGGTGCCTTTTATATTTCGGGACTTGGCAACCCTGGTGTTGCAATCTGGCAACTGACAGCTGTATCGCAAAGTTTGACATTTTTTGGATTTTACGTACTCAGAACGTTTTGAAATACGAGCGCTATTTGCGTTGTTTACAGCAACTTAAAAGATTCATCTCGATTTAAAAATGGAATTAAATCGTGAACATTTTCGTGCGATTATTTTTTACAACTTGAATGAACTTAATTCATTTTTTGGCGATGAAGATCCATGAAGGACCAGTGTTTATCGATGGTATGGTGAATTCAATCGTGGTCGTAGTCCACTCCAAGACGAATTTCGTGAAGGTCGTCCAAAATCAGTTGTTGTTCCGAAAACCATTGATGCTGTGTGCGAACTGATATTACAAGATCGTCATGTGACCTATCGTGAGATTGAGACAATCTTAGGCATTAGTGGGACCAATATACATTCAATATTGCATAAACATTTGGCTGTCAAAAAAATTTGTTCGCGTTGGATCCCACACAATTTGTCAATCGCTCAAAAAAAAGCTCGTGTCGATTGGTCGAAGGAAATGCTCAAAAAATACGATCGCGGGGCTTCGAAACTCGTCTATGACATCGTCACAGGTATGAGCCCGAAAGTAAACAGCAGTCGTCTGTATGGGTCTTTCAAGATGAGCCAAATCCAACAAAAGTTGTTCGCGCACGAGGCACTTCCAAGCAAATGGTCGCCTGTTTTTTCGAAAAAACTGGACATGTCGCAACCGTACCACTAGAACAACGCAGAACAGTAAATTCTGAGTGATATACAACCATTTGTTTGCCAGTTGTCTTCCAAGAAATTAGGAAAACCAATCGCCAAAGACGGATCACTCTTCACCAGGACAATGCGAGCTCTCACACATCGGCTCAAACAACTGCATTTTTGAGCACCCAAAACATCGAATTAATGGGTTATCCGCCGTATAGTCCTGACTTGGCACCGAATGACTTCTTTTTATTCCCGTACGTAAAAAGCAAACTGAGAGGTCAACGTTTTTCGACACCTGAAGAAGCGGTTGCGACATTCAGAATACATGTTTTTGAGGTACCTCATTCAGAGTGGCAAAAGTGCTTCGACAATTGGTTGAAACGCATGTAAAAGTGTATAGATCTTCATGGAGAATATTTTGAAAAACAATAAAGTGATTTTCGATGATTAAAATTTGTTTTTGTTCTCTAATCCCGACATATAAAAGGCGCCCCTCGTATACACATATACATACATTTGCGCCTGCTTATCGTCGCCAATTTTGTTTTGCATACATACCAATTAATTCACACAAAATTATTTTGCACAAGTTTTTCATTTATTTTCCGAAAATTGATTAAAATGTGTGATTTGCAATTAATTGTGGCACAAATGAACATGCTGTGGCATATAAATCATTGCAGTCAATTTAATTAATGAACCATAGCAGCAGCTCTATAACTAGTTAGCATTTGCTTGTGAGTGTGTGAGCGTGTGTTTGTGCAATGTGACAAAAACAATCGCAAAATTACAAGCAAATTCAAATTTAAATAACTACCAACAATTCTTGCTGCAACATTCGAAAAACACTACCAAGCCCTCTCTGGTTGCATTATCATGGCCATATCGAAATTGGCCGGCAATTAAAAGGCTTTGACGTTTGGTCACTTAAACAAAAAAAAAAAAGAGATAAAATTTAACAAGCCAAGTGGCGTTGCAGGCTGCGGTCAGCGTTTCAGTTATGCAGTTCATACACGCAAGCACACATACATTGCACTTACGTGTACATGAATGCGTATACATACATACATCTGTCAATTAGTGATCGATGACTGCAGTTCATTGAAATGCCTGTAGAATCGCTGGGCATGGCATGTAGTAAAAAATATTTTAAGTTAGAAACATTTTTTTAAATATTTAAGATATTTATAAAATGAAACAATATTGATACAAAATTATGAGTATTAGATTATGTACAAAATTAGATATGCACATAAAGGGCGAGAGTGTGTTGATACTGTTTCCCTATCGGAATTAAGAAATCTATTATATTTTAAGATATTTACCCACATATTTCGGAGTAATATAAAAAATTACTTGGGATGAACCGGTTTGAAAGCACAACCTTGTTCGAAAAAGTAAAAGTGTTCGGTAATACTCCGGATGCCTTTCTACAAATCAGTTACGGATTCCAATTTATGCCTAAGTGAGACACTGCCACAGATTTTCGTGACCACAACCAAATTTGGTATTGTTCTGGCATGCCAGTCTTTGCCTTGCCTAACGTGGGTCTGGTAAGGTAATAATGAGGCGTGCCTCAGAAAGGTCTGCCTAATTCGGGCCTAACTGATTCTTCGGCATGCCTCATTGTAATTCTAGTCGGGTAGGTATCAAAACCAACGTATGAAGCTGCTTCTTCTACTGTGGTACTGGTCAAGTATATTGGATAAAAGAAAACATAAATCCCAAATTGTACCTGGAGTTAATGGAGTCAATCATGGCGGCACGTGCAGAGTGTTATATGTTTTTATATATGCAAGGCACCGAGATACAGCATTTCAGGAAGTTGGCAAGAAAGTGGTTCCTTTCAAGTCGGGCTGAGGTCATGCGCTGGCTAGCTCAGTCTCATTGAAAGATGACCTCAATCCCATTAAAAATCTTCGATCGAAGCTGTAGGCAAAGATAATTCCACAAATAACGAAGAGCTCTGGAATACTGTGAGAAAGGCCTTGCACGCCATTCCCGTCGAGAAGTGTAGGCATTTGGTGGACTATATGCTTCGCAGATGCGCAGCAGTACTCGCTAAGAAGGGCCATTTGACGCAATATTCATATTTTAAGCCTTATTTAGAGGTATGTAATGGCGGCCGCCGTAGCCGAATGGGTTGGTGCGTGACTACCATTGAGAATTCACTGAGAGAACGTTGGTTCGAATCTCGGTGAAATACCAGAATTAAGAAACACATTTTTCTAATAGCGTGCGCCCCTCGGCAGGCAATGGCAAACCGCCGAGTGTATTTCTGCCATGGAAAAGCTCCTCACAAAAATAGCTGCCGTTCGCAGTCGGCTTGCAACTGTAAGTCCCTTCATTCATCAAGACGCACACCACAAATAGGGTGTACACGCCAAACACCCAAAAAGGGCGTACACGCCAATTATATAATATATATATATATAGTAGGGCGGGTCGATTTAAAAATCGCTCATTGCTCTGTGAAAATCGTATTCTAGGGATCAAAATAAGAAACTTTGCCGAAGGAACCATACCTCTAAAACGAATTCTGATGTCCCCCAATTTGGGGGGTTTCCCCTACAATCATTTCAAAATAACACCATTTTTGGCCTTTACATGAGAAAAGAAACTAAAAAGTTCGACACAAATTGGGGGACATCAGAATTCGTTTTAGAGGTATGGTTCCTTCGGTAAAGTTTCTTATTTTGATCCCTAGAATATGATCCACAGAGCAATGGGCGATTTTTTTGCCTCCCCACAAATCGACCCGGCCTAATATATAGTATATATTGACTAACTCTTTTAAGTTTTGTTTCTGATGCTATACTCTGACTGCTGCTATTTTTAATCAAAATCAAAATGTTTCTTTACACACTTGTTTAGTTTTTATAAAAGAATTGAGTATTTCACTCTTTCTTGATAACTACTTTGCTTATAAACTGAAAAATTATTAAAAAAAAATTTTAAAAATCATAGATGAAATTGGGACTTTATGGCACTACTATTATTTCGAACAGAGTTGTGCATACCTCAAAAGAACTAGTGTTTTTGTAAACATTGGTTTTGAGAAACTTGGATAATAAACACTATAAACTATACTTTTTCTATAAACAATCCTTCCATGATACCTTATATCTTACCTGCAGAAGTCTAAATTGGTCAAGATTATCCATCTTACAAAAAAAGTCAAAAATAGCTTCGAAAATCTTATTATTTTGATTATTTTAAAAAGATTTTTAATCATTTTCATTTTAAACTTAAACTCTTTTTTTACCTAATGTAAGGTGATTTCTTGGAAAGAATATTTTTAAAAACTCATTTATAACTGACATTTAGAGCTCTTATAAATCATGTAATTTTTTCCACATATTTTAGCTGAGATCTTTCAATATAATAAATTTTATAATTTCTGCGGCAAAACCGTATTCTTAGTAATGCACGTGTCCAACTACGAATTCTTCTCACATAACTCAAACTCATGGAAAATAGGTTTAGATTCGAAATCTAGCAAGAAATTCTGCCAAGAAATTCTGATTAGTTTGAGTTGAACAAGCGATCCTCTGTATGTGAACTAAAGCTTGTTCCTTAATTATCTAATTATGCTCAGTGAAACAAATATCATTCATATGAGAAGTTCTTCGAGAAGTTTTCATACAAAACTCTTCTTAAAAGATTAAAAGTGCAACTACACCTGAAATTTCCTCGGCATTGAGTATATTCGCTTTATTCAGCTATAGGAATTTTCAGCTGAATAAAGCACTGAATAACGCCAGAAAAGCCAGTTATGGAGTTATAGTTTACGGCAGTATCTTAAAATCGAAGTTTAGTGAATTAACTCTTTAGCATATCTCGGTCATATAAACCCCACCTACAAAAATAAGCCTAACTTGATTAAATCTCTTAACGTACCTCATGTTTTTGTATAATGGGTATTGTTTTTTAACAAAATTTGTTTAAATAGCTTAACTCGCTAGGCTTAAGGATATGAATTACAAGTATTAAGTAAATTTTGAGGATTTCTAAGTAAGCAGTATTTTTTTAAAGCAAGTTCAGTTAATTTAAAAAAAATGTTTCCCACCTTTTTTGACTTCCGTTTTGTATTTTTAAAATGCGAATTTAGAATCGCTATCAGTAACCTTGAAAACCCCCGAATGTGCATCTTTAAGCATAAATTATTGAGTAAAAATATAGAGGCCATATTTGATTCGCCTTTTTGATTTAGTTAACTTTGACCATTGATTTGAATTCAACATAGCAATAAATTAAAATAAATATTTTATTTAAAATTTTTTTCTTACTAGACTTTTTTCAGTTTATCCAAACGTTAAAGGGTTAAAGCCTATTGGATACCCTTTCTGCACCATGTCGTTCAAAGTGAGCAAATGTTTTAAGCCTTAAAGCATTTGCTGTTGGGCATTACCAGATGGTTAGGTTATTAGGAAGAACAGATGGGAAGACATTTGTGATCACTTGGGATACCTAAACAATGTCGAATCGCCCCAAAAGTGAAACCAATATTGACGTTGTATGTGATTCCACATAAAATCTTTGAGCGGTCAACACAAAGCGAAGTAGAGGAAGAATAATAAAGACTTCCAAGTTCGAGCAGGCCCACTGTGCGATATGAATTCACAACGAAACTTTTCGTGAGCACCTTGTCAAAGAAATATGTGGTTTTAAGAATGCTTGTTGTTGTTGGTAACAAAATACCTTGCCGAATGCGCGCTCAGAATGCAGACATCTGACAAATGGTCACATTGTGAACCCAATGGCAGCGGAGAACAAAGTCTGTGAATGGTAAATAATGCGCAAACCGGCAGGCCAATGCACAACAGTGTGTCGGCGGCAATGACAGGCGCCAATATGCGGCAAATCCATTAGCGCATGCGCAGAAACGAGCATGAAAAAACAAGCAGCAACGTCCAGATGTAAAAGGAAAATAAGCAAAGCAAAGCAAAACAAATCAAAGTAAAGGAAAAAATACAATAAAAACAACGATAAACCACCTTCAAGCGCCACAAGCAGTTAACCAGTTCACATCTTAGCATTTTTCAACGCAGCTACGCTTGTATGCAGTGACATTCACGCGTCATTGCATGCAACACATGCGCTTGCGCTTTACATCGCCCTCTTTCCCTGCCCCCTTGAGCGTGTGTGTGTGTGTTCGCTCACTTGTCTCTACTATCTGCAGGCCTGGCGCTAAAACGCTTGTACGCTGTCACAGCGCATTTGAATTATGAACTCATTATGTGGCACGTTAGCTTGCAACTTGCAACATTTTGTTTTGAATTTTTGCTTTGCTTCGTTTGTTTTCTCTGTTCTTTTTTAGTTTGTTTAACCGCAAAAGCCGTTAATGCTGACAGCTACTTGAACGACGTTCAATCAGTACGAGCAGGCCACTTGCAACACATGCAACAGCGTGTCTATTTTGTTTTCTCTTTTTTTTTTTTGTTGGTAGCTGGAACTGTAATTGCACATGTAAACATAAATAAATGCAGTTATTGTGGCAACAAAACCCAGCATGCAAGCGTGCAATTGCTACTTGCTATTTGGTAACAAATGCAGATGTTTACAACAGCAGTTCCGCCACACTATTGCTGCATGTGCTTGATGACCATTTGCATTTGATTTGGCCAAAAAGAAAAGCTACAAATGCAAATTCGCAGAAATGGTGAAAATAGGCGCGCGATATGTGGCGTGCAACCATGCAAAATGGGGCACATGAAAATGCACTCAATGTCGCATGAGTAAAAAAAATAAAATACAAAATGAAAGACACAAATGACAGTTGCAAAATGCAACGGCGACGGTGCAAGCAACTAGATATATACATATGCACATATATGACTGTGATTGCCCGCTATCTGGCCCACTGGCTATCTGTCCACTCGCTAGCTAGGCCACCAGTGGGCGCACGACGACAGCCCACACCCCAGCGGCTCAGGCGGCTCACAGGCCGGCTCAGTGCCCGTAGGCGGACCTGCGTCTATTTAATATGTACATATGTATATATATATGTATGTGTGTGTGTATTCATGCATCCTGCTGACAAAGTGCACATTTGGGGCATGTTGCAGCGCGCCTAGCGATGGCGCACAGTAGTTGTTGACATTTACACGCTAGCACAAAGAGTTCGTGGTGGCTGGGGCATGGGCATTTTGCCGTTTGATTTGCAGCACAATTTGATTTTATGGGCAGAGCTTAATAATTTATTTTCTATTCGAATGCTGGGTCATACCAATTTTTTTCTCTATTTTTTACAGTTTTTTGCTCATATTTACTTTCTGTTTTATTTAATTTTTTTTTCTTTTTGCGCAATTTTAATTCTATGCTCCACGTCTACTTGTTTTTATCTTCATTAATTTGCATGGAAAAGCAGTGAATTCTGTATCAATTGCAGAGGCGAGGTTTCGCTGCTTAAATAATCAAATTCCGTGCAACTCATTTCATTTTAATTATACGCCGATACGTGTTCTTTAAAAATCTGCGCATGTGTGCAATTAAATTTATTTTTGTTACCCGTAACTGACAGCGCAATTAATTAAATTTAATTAAATAGTTTTTCAATAGCTGATTGCAAGTGGATCCAAACATACAAACACAAACTATATTTTTTTAAGCTAGTAGAAAAAATCAAGATTAAACTAAAATATCTTAAATTTCAGAATAGTCGCTCAATTTTATATAAAAGTAAATCTTATGGCCTAGAGGAATAAGAACTTTGAATATAGATATATTTTTTAAGTTAATATTTAAAAATTTAATGACTAAGGTGCCAAATGGATCGACATGGGATTAGGGTTAATAATTTTTAAAGTAATTAAATTTGATTATGAAATTTTTTTTAATTTTACTCTAGGCGTAAAATGGTTGAACAAATATCAATTAAAACTATCCAAGCAATGCAAAAATGGTTGCGAACTCAGTTTCTTTATTTCATTCTATGTCCCCACGACGTACATAAGAAATTCGTCAGGTAATTCGCGAATTACTCTTCTTCTTGTTATTGTTGTTTTTATTAATTTCTTTTTTTATGTATTATTATTATTTACTGTGAATATCGACAATGGAGAAAAATATAATTAGCTTTTACTTTATTTTATATTTTTATATTAATTTATTCTTATTAGTGACACGATATTTAACAAAAATATTTAGAAGTTGATATAAACTTTTCAAAGGATTTTTTTCCTTTCAGGTTAAGCCTTCAGATAGAAATAATATTTTCACAGTTCTTCGAAGATGCAGTTGCTGCAATAAATACAACTATTGTGCATTGACATGGAAGAGTTGCTCAGAAAAAAATTTAGTCCCCTCCACAATTTTTAAGGTATTCAGCGACCTCCTCGTAATAATTTTTTGCGCACCACCTTTTTTCCATTATTAAAATTTAAAAGTTTCTGTTAATTCAACATTTGTCAATTTCGGTTTTGCTTGGCAACTAATTGCGATAAATTTCCGATAAAAATTATGGAAGACAATAGTTTGTTCGGAATTCGCAAGGTGATTCAGACTGAATCGCTTGCAAAAGAGATAATTTTCTCCAAAAATTTTGTATGGCAAAGTACGTAATTCGAAGTTTAATTGGGAAGTGAATTACATGGGAACATAGCATCAGTTTGTTTTTTGATTAGCCAAGCTTTTCCGGCAAATTGTGGTGCACGCCTTAACGTTGACAGGCAATTAGAGAACCCTTCGGTTTTATGCCGATGCCAAAAGGCAGATGCTTTTTATGAGAGGTTTTCTCCTGACAGAAGTGCGTTGACTGGTGAGAGGCGACCGCTCTTAACAAAATTTCTTCTAATATACTTTTTCATGTTTCTTAGCTACAGTTCTCAGCAAACCTAGACCAACTGAATGATATTTACGCATATAGCTATTAATTTTGTAGACCTTTTTTCGGACTATGTAACAGGTGAGGCAATTAAGTCTGGATGTACATCTATACTAATATTATAAAGAGGAAAACTTTGTTTGTTTGTTTGTTACGAATAGGCTCAAAAACTACTGGACCGATTTTAAAAATTCTTTCACCATTCGAAAGCTACATTATCCACGAGTAACATGGATTATATTTTATTTTGGAAATAGGGCTCGAGATATAGGTCAAAACGTGGACCCGGGTAACCTTCGGACGTGTATGTACAATATGGGTATCAAATGAAAGCTGTTGGTGAATGCTTTAGTACAGAGTATTTTTCATGCCGCTCCGTGACTGGGGTCTCGAGATATAGGTCAAAACGTGGACCCGGGTAACCTTCGGATGTGTATGTACAATATGGGTATCAAATTGAAGCTGTTGGTGAGTGCTTTAGTACAGAGTATTTTTCATGCCGCTCCGTGACTGGGGTCTCGAGATATAGGTCAAAACGTGGACCCGGGTAACCTTTGGTTGTGTATGTACAATATGGGTATCAAATGAAAGCTGTTGATAAGTGCTTTAATATGGGGTAATTTTCATACCTATTGATGACTAGGGTCTGGAAATATATGCCAAAACGTGGACCCGCCGTGTCTTTGCACCGAATTAAACCAAACTTACACACATTCTTAAGTAGATATTGAAGATGATTTCCGTATAGTTTGAATACCTATTGGTAGATAGGGTCTCGAGATATAGGTCAAAACGTGGACCCGGGTAACCTTCGGATGTGTATGTACAATATGGGTATCAAATGGAAGCTGTTGGTGAATGCTTTAGTTCAGAGTATTTTTCATGCCACTCCGTGACTAGGGTCTCGAGATAGAGACCAAAACGTGGAGCCTAGAATGTGTTTGTACAATATGGATATCAAATTGAAGCTGTTGGGGAATGCTTTAGTACAGAGTATTTTTCATGCCGCTCCGTGACTGGGGTCTCGAGATATAGGTCAAAACGTGGACCCGGGTAACCTTTGGTTGTGTATGTACAATATGGGTATCAAATGAAAGCTGTTGATAAGTGCTTTAATACGGGGTAATTTTCATACCTATTGATGACTAGGGTCTCGAAATATATGCCAAAACGTGGACCCGCCGTGTCTTTGCACCGAATTAAACCAAACTTACGCACATTGTTAAGTAAGTATTGAAAATGGGTTTCGTAAAGTTTGGTTGTAATTCGGAGCACTGGCAACGGGTACAGCGTTCTTTTGAACCATCCATAATGTCGCTTACTTTTTTAACGCTTGGGGCGGAACTGAACTGTCAAATTGACAGTGTGAGTTACAATGGGTCTATATTTCTTTCTGATTTGGATGCCATAAGGAAAACACGTAAGTGCAACATGTAAAAATTGTTTGTGAATTTTTTTGGAGTGGATTTTGGAACAGTGAATAATTTCTTACGAAATTTGAGAATTTAATGTGAAATCCGAATGAAATTATGTGTTCGTGAAAAAAAAATTTTTTTCGTTTTTTTTTTTGAAAAATATAAATGGATAATGGTTAAAAAAGCTCCAATGCTTAATAAAACATATAAATTGAAACGAAAAATTCATGGATGATCAGGAAAAAAGACGATTGTTTATTCATATGCGTTGATTTGACATTTAAAAACAATCTTCTTTTTTCCTGATTTTCAATTTATATTTTATATTTACTCAAAAACAAATAGAAAAACAAAAAATATTGTTTATGTCAAAGCGCTTGAATAAAGAATAAAGAAATAAATAATATGAAAACCATATATTTTCTGTTCTAAACCATATCTATTCTATTTTAGTGTGCCCAGCGAAGGGGGCCGGGTTTGCTAGTGTAATATATGTAGGTATGCGCAAGCAAGTGATGTGTAGTCCAACTCTGCTAATAATACATTACACTTTGGTCACGAAAGGAACTTAAATCAATACCATTTACCTTTTTCGCGATAATATCTCTTCCATAAACATTGTTTTATGTGTATTTAAATACCCATTGGGCAGTAACGTAACATTTTCTGTTACCAAAAGACTTGAATTTTATATTTAGAAATGAAAATATATTTTTTAAATGAACTTCAGGTTTCCGATATTGATGGACGTGAAGTAACTAATGGGGAATTGCTCTCTTGGTCGATACGTTTGGCGCAGCATTTCAAGAAAATGGGCTTGAACCATAATGATGTCATTGGTATTGTAGCAAAGAACAGCACTTACTTGAGCTCCGTTGCCGTCGGTTGTTTTATGAATTGTACACCCTTTCATGCGATAAACGGCGGTTTTGATCCTGGTGAGCAATTTGTAGGCTCTTTTGAAACATTGATAACCTACCTTAAAGCACAAGTAGTGTTATATGATACCACCTCTGCACACAATAATTAAGTAGCAAGGCTTTTATTTCAAGTCCACTACGTTTTTTATTGTACTTTTCAGTTACAATCCAAACACTCTTCAAAAATACAGCACCAAAAATTATATTTTGCGATGGCGACGTTTACGAGAAAGTCAATGCCGCCACACGTTCGTTGAGGCCATTGTTTTATACACTCACAAATCATATTGACGGTGTATCCACGATTGAAGACCTATTACAGCCAACCCCAAACGAATATTTATATCAGTAAGTAAATACGTATGTACATATATGCCCAATGATAACGGCAAATGTTGTCCTATATCACTAATATCGATTTGTGCTTTCCTGCAGGCCCGAACCATTGAAGCTTGGAGGTGCACAGACTGTAGCGATATTGTGCTCCTCAGGCACAACTGGTTTTCCCAAGTGCGTTTGTATGTCGAATTATTTTCTGCAGATGGATAATATGTGAGTGGATGCGGAAAGTGCAATGCAAGTTAAATTGAAAATTTTCTAATTCTTTCATTCGTTTAAGGTTTGTTACCAGTCATGACGTCATTTTCACAAATAGCAGTTTAGACTGGATGACTGGTATATTCTTTACCTTTCTCTCTAGTGCCACAAGTTGTAAGCGTGTCATTACTAATCGGCCCTACACACCCGAGTATTTGGTTGAGTTGGTGAAGAAATATAAAATCACTTATATTATAGCCGCACCACGTCACGTCGCCACCCTGGTCACCTGTCCTACAGCCACTACGGATAACTTGAGCTCGATTCGTACGTTCGCTGTTGGCGGTGGATGCGTAAATCTGTCGACACTGAATCGTTTGCAAAACATTCTCCATAATGGTATTATTAACATATATTATGGAATGACTGAGACCGGTTTTGTTTCTGTGAACTCTGGTGACCAGAATCTTAGCTCTGTAGGGAAGTTGTTCCCCCACATGGAGGTGCGTATTGTTGATGAACAAGGCAAGAATTTGCAACAAAATGAAGTTGGTGAGATTTATGTGAAGACTGGACATACTTGGAATGGTTATTATGGTAATACCATTGATACACAACGTATGCAGGACTCTTTTGGCTGGTTCCATACCGGTGATATGGGTTATTTTGATGATGAAAGTTGTCTGTTTATTGTTGATCGTAAGAAGGAAATAGTTAAGTATCAGGGTATGCAATACTGGCCAAGTGAGATAGAGGAGGTGATTATGAAGATGCCTGAAGTGGAGGAAGTTTGTGTGGTTGGCGTATATGACGAAGGTAATGGCGATGCGGCCGGAGCAGTGGTGGTGCGGCGCAAGGGAGCTCAGCTAACGGAGCAACAGGTCAAGGAGTATGTCGCTAAACACTTGCCAGTGACCTTTAAACAATTGCATGCGGGTGTTGTTTTCGTAGAGCGTCTACCTGAGAATACAAATGGTAAGACTTCGAAGAAAGAAGTTAAGGCATTATTTGCGACTAACTGAGGAATGGCGGGGAAAAATTTGTAGATGAGTTAGGTATAAATGTATGTATGTATGTATGTGGATTAGTTTTTGAACCAAAAATACATTTTTTTTAATAAAATATTTATATATTATCAATTGGGGATTGCATTTATTAAAAAAATGTTTCACGCATTCAATTTATTTATTTTTTACTCCTGTTAAGCAGCTTACATATTATTATTAATTTTGAGCATATCGGTACATTATGTATGTCATATGTGTGCTTGCATGGCGTTTATGGCACCATGCCCAACGTATGGGTAACCCAGGTAATTTTTTTGTTTACGGTTTGAGGAGTTTTATATATCTTTTGCATGCATGCTTAAGAATTCATTGGCGTTCAATGGTATTTGTACATCTGGCTGAAAGTATGCTTTAGCTTCGTGTTGAGTTGAATTTGAAGGGCGACCTTTATGTTTAATCTTAAATATTTTGTGAACGTGATGGAATTTCACAAATTAAATTTTATTTGAAATACAATTGGGCTCTTTTGAAGGAAGCTATTTATTTATGTACAAAATATAAAATGTGTTGTTATACCTACATCCCGTAGCGATAGCGAGGGAGGTAGTGAGAGCTGAAGTTCTTTTATTGACTTTAAATGGGAAAACTGATTTCGGAATATTAGTTATGTGTTTTTGTTTTTTACAAAGCTTTGCAGGTGCAGCATTATCCTCTTGGCAAAACTTTGCGTTCCAACGGTCGCGCTTCTATTAGACAGACTGAATATGTCCTTTTACGAGTATAAGGGTTTTAGGCTACAAAGTATACTTAGCTTGTTTTAAAATAAAATTAGAGAGCATCGCCTGACAGGAAAAAATAAATGCTCTCAACTCGAGTATACAATTTTTTGAAAGGTGAATGTTTAGTTTGGTGTTTCAGAGTTTTTTAAAGACAATTTTTTAAGATACATAAAAACTTAGCAATTTATAAAAAAAAATTGAAAAAATTTTAATTTGAAATCTTACTTGAATTTTTTAATATTACAAAAAATTTTAATTTAAAAAGTTATAAAATTTAAATTTTGAAATTTTTCAAATACAAATTTTATAAAAATTAAAAATCATAAATACATATATTGCATAAATTATAATTTCATAAAAATTTTAAATTTTCTAAAATCCGTATCTGTATGTACATTAAATTGTGTAATTTGTGTATATAGATGTATATATTTACGGATATGTGTACGGTATTTCTCCCTTGCTCTGTTTTTGAAAAATGTGTGACAGACTTTATTTTGGGCTTCCTTAAAATTACTTTTTAGTAAAGTTCGACAGCATTTCTTACACATTTTCGTTCATTGAATTAAATTATGCAAAAAATGCATGCTATTTGTAAGACATCTTTAATAAATAATTAGTATATTATAAACAACTTTTTTATTAAATTCTATAAATTCGTTTCTAAAAACGGTACACCTTTTTCTTTTAAAATATTGGTTTTTTATAATTTTAAAGCATATTTTTTTCAAAAATTGTAAATAAGTCACGTTTTAGCTTTAAAATTTAGATTTTTTCTGACAGAATATTTGGTAAAGTTTTGGTTCTCCTTTTTCATAAAAATATCGTTTTTTATTAATTATGAAATTCAAAAAAAAAAACTTTTCCTATGCTTTGCAGATATTTCTTGCCAATTTTTGCTTGCTAAATAATTTGAAAAAAAAACTCAATATAAAGTGCGTTAATAACTACCTTCAAATTATCGATATTCCAGTAACATATCAATTTGTACAATAATAAAATTTGTTTCATTTTATTAAAAAATAGTAATACTTATACTTAATTAAAATTTTAAAAATTAGATTTTTTATAAATCTTTTTATCCTAAATTTCGCGATTTTGGTAAAAAATATTTTTTCACCTAAATTAAAAATATTGGATTTAAATTTCTTTTTTTAATTTTTTTTTTTAACTTCTGCATTTTATTTTATATATTTTCTAACTATTTTAAAATTTAAATAATTTTTTTTTTTCACTTCCTTAAGTATGCCTTTTTTCGATACAAATGTGAAAAATAGTTAAAAATGTCTAATCGTTAAAATTTTATCAATGTTTCAAATTTATTCCCACCATTTCCTTTTTATATAAAATTTTTTTTATCAGTTTTATTTACACTTCAAAAATTGCTTGGCGCGATGTGCGGATTGGTTTTTAAAATGTTTTCAAAACTAAAAATTAAAATTTTCTTTTAATTATTTTGAAACTTAATTAAACAAAATGTACTTGTTTAAACACTAAAGCTCCATTGTCTATTTTAATATAACGATTTTCAAAATTGATTTTACAGTTTTTTTGAAATACGTAGCAATAAATTTTATTTGCATTTCAAAAAATGCTTCGGAAGAAGTGGGAGATAATTTTCAAAACGTTTTCTAAATTTGACAAATTTAGTTTTTTTAACATTTCTAATAAAAATAAGAAAAAATTTAGATATTTTATAAATACTTTAAGAATATCTTTTTAACTTTTTTTCGCTAAACACCGATATGCTTGCAGTTTTTTTATGTTTTGTTTTTAATTTCTCTCTGATTCCCTCTGATAGGTAAAAATAGTTTTTTACGAATTTTCGAAACACCCTTTTTGAAACATTCTTGATTTTTGTGTTTTATAGTTAGATATGATTAAAATGCTAATAGTTTTAATCATCAATATTAGGATACATTTAAAGCCTTTAACCCCTAAATGAAAGCATACGAAAAATTCCGAAGTGAAAAAGCAAAAATTTTTCAGTAATTCAACTATTCATCCAACACTGCTAACAGAGTCGATAACATTTACCAGGTCCCACGCACGTAAGCACAAATTTTCATTCAAATCAAAGCAGGGAAAATGAGTCAATTGTTATCACAAGACAGATGACGAAAAAATTCTGACCGAAAGCCGTGGGGGTGAAATGACAAAACCACGAAATGCATGCTCGCATAAACAGTATGACTGAAAAAGTTGTTGGAAATTGATATTAAAGCCATACAAAAATAACTCAGAAAAATATTTGTTTTTACATTCCCATGATTCAAACTCATTACCTCGAAACAAGTGTGCGCAATTAAGCCGACGTGAATACCAATAACAATTCCTATAGCAAATATCGAATATACCATCAATTGCAAAGCGAGATATACAATATAAGACCCAATGCAGGAAAGCAAAGACAGGAATTTCATAAAAAATGCCCTGAAAAAGTGTTGTTGAGCTTTGTTAAATATTTGCTTGCAAAAATATGCAGTTGTATCTGCCGCAGATATAAACTTTAGTTTCATGCGTACGTAAACACGTTCGCGCATAAAAAGGCAGGCATACACATACCCTCGATGACTACGAGAACCACAAAAACTTATACATCTATTCGCATCGATTTGTGGGCATTTGCGCACCCAAAAGTCAGCCTTAAAGCTCTTTCACCAAAAAATTCAAAAAATAAATTAAACATTTTCTTCTAAGTGTGTAAGTACTAATTTTTATTTTTCACCAGCAGACCCTTCCACATTCTCTGCGCAACACGCGTAGCGTAACTTTTACACCCACTTTTGGCTAGTCGGAGTGAAGTAGCACTGAAAGTTGGCAATGATACTTATACTTGCAACCCCCTAAAAAAGTTGTTGTGCACAGACAATTCAATGATCTGGTGGTAAATAGAGTTGGCCATTCAACCGTTATGCCATTCAAGCAATGCATCAAGCACTCGTTTGCTCGGAGTAATTAGTCAAAAATTCGGAAAGCAAAAAGTTCTGCCTCCCCCATTTATATTACCGCTCTGGCTGGCGAGGCATACACTTAACTACATACAAAAACTTGCCACATTCGATTTTTCTCGCTACGGCTGTTACCGCAATATCGCTAGCTTACGGGTGGTAGTGCTGAATGCCACAAAAACAGTGGCGTGTATTTTTCGAATGCCACTGTCAATGCTTCTGGCGTCGATGATGATGTTGCTGATGCTGATGATTATGGTGTTTGTGATGGCAATGCTGATGATGAAGAGATGACTGGGCACAAACACTCCAATTCCAAACGCACATGGGAGGGATGATGATTGGTGGTATTTTTTTTGCCACAAACCGCAAAAAAAGAGATATTGGCGCAAATGTAAAGTATTTCAGACCAAAATGGCGCATAACATGGACGATGGCGGAGTTGAACGGTTGCCCGGAAGCTGAGATATACAAATACTTGCATGCATACATGTCCGTGAAAAAGTGTACCAAAAAAAGTGGGCATGGAGGCGTATTTGCCATGGTTGGCTGAATTTTTTAAAAGCAGTTATTCTTTATTTTCCTTAGCTTTGACCACTTTGCGGCAGCGTTTCTGGGTACTCAAACTGATGTTGTTATAATTTGAGGGGAGGCAAAAAATTTGTTCACTTCAAAAATGTAGCTATAAAGTAAAAAAAAAAACAACTGTAAGTCCAAAAGCAAAACTCTACGGTTCCAAAACAAAATTGACAGCCGCATATACCTTTTTTTAGCTTCTGAATTTTATACCATTCAAACGCTGGCTGCTTTGATATGAATCAGTTTTTATTCATAGAAAAAATCTTCAATTTTCTTGCAATTGCCTTTTCTAGGTTCGCTCTTCAAATTTGAAGTCATATTTGCTGTACTTTTTTTGGGGAGGTCGGTTTTCAAAAGCCGCCAATAGCAGCAGTCCATCGCCCTTCTTTTTTTGGTCTTTGTTTTTTGTATTGTTGTATGATTTGCGTATTTGTTGTATTTGCCGGTTTTATGACCCAAACCCTAACTGCAATTGACACATCCTAAATCATTGTTTATTAATTGCTGTCATTGGATATGGCACTTGACAGTTTGTTGTGTTGTCTTTCGAGCTGTAAATTTTTGTTGACTATGAAACATTTGTAAAGCTGAAGGGAGCTGAATGTTTCCAGTTAGGCCACACAAATTGTATTTAAAGCAAAAGTTGGTTGAGAGTTATTTTAGGAAACGAATTTACTGAAAAATGTTTAAGTCAATATAGACTTCGAGCTGAACTAGATTCTTAAGTGGAATCTCAAAGAAAATTATATAAAAGGTATACATACGAGTATGTGTAAACCATTTATGCAGCCAAGAAGGACCTGCGGCCATATATTTATACTTATACATAAATGGCACAAGTTTATGTAGCTCGAAACAAAGTTACTGTAAGTGTTTTCAGATAAGAATTAATAAACACCGTGGAAGCAGGAAAACATACTACAATCAGCTCTTTTCTTCAAAAATTGCTATTACCACGCAAAGCCATTAATGGTAATTTTCAATAGGTTGCTTTCTGCTGGACTATTTCTTCTATTTATTGAAAAAGGTTCATATAACTCCAAGCTTTAAAAGTGGACGTCACAATTTATAGACCTAATATATTACGAAATTCACAACTACTTCGAAATCATTTAAGACAGTTGTAAAGGCTCAGCCTATTTTTGCTGTGCCTAGCCTTAAACGCATCGGTGTCAAACCTTGCAATTATTTCCGGGACTGGCTTCCAAGTGGATGTCCGTGTACCTTTTTTAAGGGTTTGGTAGAGTTTCTCAGAAAATATTGCTTAGTAAATTAGTTTATTTAGGAATCCATTCCACCTTCCTATATAGGACAGCATCACATTTATCTGGTAGGACATGCACGGTTGCACAACTTTCCGTTCTTTCCAGATATCGTCTGGTGTTGTTCAAAGTAGTATGTTCTGCCCACTTCTCTTTATAATTTGTATTAAAAATATAAGGTAATGTTTTCTCTTTCGAAATTTCTCACCTTCCCCGATGATCTTAAAATTTCCTTGGCTCAGAATTTATTCTTGACTCAAAAATATGAACAAATTCTTTCAAGCAGCTTTTGTCGGAAAAGTTAATATCATTTATTATACCTTGTCATTGTCTGTCGAGGGGCGACAGCTTTTAGAATATACTTTTGTAATTTGGTTTTTCGTGCCCAGTGATTCGAACCTGTGCATTTCCAAATGACAGTCACACAGCAACCCATTCAGATACGACCGTCGCAATATAGGAACCATCTAGATTACTTAATTCCACTATGTTGGCTTTTTCATGACACTTTTCTTAGATCTTTATACTGTCAAAAGGTTGTATATAACATATGTTGGGGCCCGTTGAGAAAATGCTGCTTTTATTTGGTGGCCCTTCCTAGTTCCAAATGTTTTTTATAAAATTTGCATTGCTGTCATTGAACTTTTCAAAACCATTGCCCTCATACAATTCCCGAGATCAGCTGTTGAATTTAACATCACTACACAGTAGATGAACACTTTTGTCCTGTTCTTTGTTATTTAATTTGATTGCGTTGATATCTCAAGAATATTCCTTTTAGTATACCTTTTACGAACTTGCGGCATTTTGCATGTTTTATATGTCCTAGGTAGGTAGATAGGTTGGGTGGTTGTCGTAAAGACACACTTAGACCTTTCGCAGGTCCATTGTGATACCACTGGAGCTTATCCTTACCCTACAAGTTACTTTTCAAACTACCCGGTAGCTTTAATAAACTGGCAGAGCTTCGTTAGTTTTAGATCCGCTATGTCCACTACATCGGTTAAAAATGCTGTATCAAGCGTGCGCAGCCTCCTCATAGCTAGGCTTTCACACTCACATAAAAGGTGTCTGACTGTTTCCTCTTCTTCTGTATTAAGACAGCTTTTACAGAAATCGAAATACGAGAGTCCTAACCTTCTAGCGTGGCTGCCTAATAAACAATGACCGGTTAATACCCCTATCATTTTTCTTATAGCTTCCAATTCGGCCATGTCTGTCTGCATGGGTATCAGCGTCCGGTTCGAGCAAGTTCATCCGATAATGTGCACTTTGTAGCGCTTAAATACGTCATTTAGAAGTTTAAAACATTCTAAGACTGTTTTCGACGAGTGTGTTTTAGATGAAAGCGCTTTTATTGCCGCTTGACTGTCCGAGTATATGAAGACTTCATTTGTGGATAATACTCTCGTTTTTATTACCGTAAGTCCCTCTTTTCTTTTCTCTTTTTCTCACACAGAGAACGTTGGTTCGATTCTCGGTGAAACACCAAAATTAAGAAAAACATTTTTCTAATAGCGGTCACCCCACGGCAGGCAATGGCAAACCTCCGAGTGTATTTCTGCCATGAAAAAGCTCCTCGTGCAAATATCTGCCGTTCGGCAAGAATATTATTGTCTCCCTTAGTTATATTAATTGAAGAAATATGGATCATATAAAAATACGTGAGGAAGGGCAAAAAGTAGCACAAATTGTTAAGATTTAAATGCTACGCAGCATATTTTATATATCGGCAGTCCAAATGTACTAATACCTTCTACTCAAATATGAACGAGACGTTATCAATAAAACGGTCCGCGGATGACATATGGCAAAAATAAATTTTTTTTTGGCAGGGCTGTTATAAGCTTACATGGTAAATTTCAGCGTGATATGTCACATAGTTTGTTTTCTGTGCTACTGTAAACAAGTCAAGCTCGAGTGTGTTCTTCGAATTTAATGTTGGAAATTCACGTGGTACAAATCGTTCAAAGAGGGCCGTACATCAACCCAAAAAACCACGCCTAAGTCGCTCAAAAATTAAGGTTATGCTGACTGTTTTTTTCGATTACGAAGGTGTGGTGCACTCGGAGTTCCTTCCGCAAGGCCGATCGGTTAACGCTGAATATTACTTAGACGTTTTAAAGCGTTTGCGCGAGAACATTCGTCTTAAAAGGAAAGAATTGTGGGACAACAAGTCATGGTTCTTGCATCACGATAATGCACCAGCTCATACAACACGTCTTGTTCGCGATTATTTGAACAAAAATAATGTTAATATCGTTCCGCAAGCACCGTATTCGCCTGATATGGCTCCATGTGACTTTTTCCTGTTTCCCAAGCTCAAGTTGCCGCTCCGTGGAAAACATTTTGAGACAATTGAAGTCATAAAAGAGAATTCGAAGAACACACTCGAGCTTGACTTGTTTACAGTAGCACAGAAAACAAACTATGTGACATATCACGCTGAAATTTGCCATGTAAGCTTATAACAGTCCTACCAAAAAACAAAAAATTTATTTTTGTAATATGGACCGTTTTATTGATAACGTCTCGTTCATATTTGAGCAGAAGTTATAATCCAAAATTCAAAAGCCAAGCCCCTAAAAGGCAGATTTGGAGAAAAATTACTTCTTCAAGTCATCGAGACAGATCGCATCAGCTGTCAATCAAGCTTAAGAAGATCCAGTTGACCTTTCCGAAGGCGGAGAGAGACTGATTTGTTTATAGTTTTTAAAATTCGTACATACACAAGAGAAAAACTCTTATTTTTTAATTTAAGGAGAAATCGTTGTGGTTGAGATGACTTCTGGGTAGAGTCTTGCTCATAGAGGGACAGAGAGATCAATGTATTTGAGTGAATTACTATTATTTTAAACCTTCGACGAATTAATGCCCGTTTTCTTGTCGATGAAAGTAGAACCAAGGTGTTTCTGTTAAAGTGGGGTAGCCGCAAATACATACATAGGATATTTGATTATTATATGTCACCATCTGTAACATGAAGCATTTGCCAGGCTAGCTTGGCAGAAAGGCGCGTTTAGTAATGCCGATGGTATTGCGAACGAGAGAACACTCAAATAAAAGCTCTCTTTGACGTAAAGCCTTACCGAAAACCTTCGGATGAGCTTCTTCGCTGTGCAAAGTACCAATTTATTAAATATCAAGGTCTAATCTTTCTTTGTAGTTATATTTAAGTTGTATCTATATAACTATCAAAAAGGACTACTTGTAAGTCAAAAACTGAGAACTTTTATTTCATTTAATAACCTAAAAAAAACCAAGAAATCAAGCAGGAATAGAAAAATTCTTTGAAAATACTAATGCAACGTGGTGCCAAATTCCTATCGGAGGATTGATAATTTTTGCAACTGGCTGCAGCTGCAGTATACAAAGAGATAGCAATAGCCTGCGTTGATGTCAAAATAAAGATTTCCATTACTCAAAATCGTTTTATTTAGTAAAAAAGTATTCAAAAACAAAATTGGATATGAATTGAGGCATAAGGAAATGACATAAAAACTTTGCCAATGCATACTTGGGTAAGCCAATATCTTACAGGCCCGAGTATGTACATACGGCAGGTATGTTAGTTATACATACATTAACAATAGCGTACCAAGAAGCCCCTGAAAGCTTTAGAGACATCCACCTCTACGTCCTCATAGTTAATCGGCTATAAAGCGCTTATAGTTCATTGTTGCAATATTACAATAATATGCATACTTGCAGCCACACACACACATACACACACCCACGTATTATTCGTCTATGGCAAGCTATGAATATTTGAGGAAGTAACTTTCCCATATTTTTCTTTCTTTTTTTTCACTCTGTATTAAAGAAAATAATGTTTGAGAGTGGCTAAAGTTCGATGGCGTCACCAACATAAAATATCCATAAAAGATTGTTTGTTTTCACACTTTTTGTTTTTGCCTCGTACATTCACTCTTACTTTTATGCGATTTGCCGCCTTGCATGCAACACTTCCCTGTATCAAGTGACCGAGTGAAGTGAGTGAGTGAATGACTTGGTATCAGTAGCTGTGACATAAAGTGTTGTCACAACTGTTAAACAAAAAGTTAAAAGTTAAGTGTATTGTAGAAAAGTAGTAAAAACTAAAACCATCAGGCATCCATCATCAATGGAAAAGAGAAGTGCACTTGGCCATAGAGTGAAAAAGCAGCAACAAATAGGTGGTAGACAAGCGAACAACAGGAGTAACTTACAGACACTCAGCTGTACAGGAGTAGGTTTGTGTGTGCACATGCATACATATACGAGTATGCGAAAATATATGTACACCTATATAAAAATAAATATGTGTGTAGTTGTAAGAGGACATGTGAAGATGAAACGATATTTTTTTAGCAACGCTTAGCACATGTTTTGCTGCGCTCGCTCGAAGCGTTAGTTGGTAGCTGCCACTACTTATTTTAATACTTAGATACTTACTTAGTTACTTACTCCCTTACATGCTTATATGCATAGTTATTGCCACTACTGTTGACTTATGCGCCGTTGCAAGTCTCGACAGCCACTTGACTTTCTTAACTATCATCAATTTAACGCTTCCACATTGCTGGTTGTGTGGGCGGATGGCGATTGCTAACGTTTGTGAGGCCGAAAGAATGAGAGTCGAGGGGAATGAGAGTCGAGGGGAATGAGAGTCGAGGAGAAAGAGAGTCGAGGAGAATGAGACTCGAGGAGATTCGAGGCGGACGCTGGGGCTGAGGTGCGGTGTTACGTAGAGTTTGAATGCTGGTCGATTTAAGTTTGCAGGGATGCAATTGAGGCTGAGCGTGAAGGATCAAAGAGCGGTGAAGGAATTTGAAGGAGAAAGAGTGAGTGAGCGCGCAGCGAGTAAAACGGGTATGCGTATATGACGTTCGCTTTATAGTCAGCAAAAAACAAATATATGCATACATATATACATACGCACATACATACGATCAAATATGCACTTGAAAATTCGCACACTATTGCCGCGGACGGACTCAGATTTCAACCATGCATGAGCGCTTTAACGAATGCATGCAGAGGTGCACACAAACATACACACATGTAAGCATGTGAATGTATGTATTACTTATTACACATGTTTTTGCCAGCAGCTGAGCTTGCTTTCTGAATTATAATGCAAGAGGGTGGAGGCGCGCGAGTGACGTAGTCAGTCAAGTGTTGCTGACATTAAACGCGCACTTGAATATGTTGACAGAACTCGTTGCTGTTGTTGTTGCGGCTGCTGCTGTTACATGATGCATGTTTTACCCAACTCTTTGTTGTTGTTGCTGCTGTTATTATTGCCGGCGCGGTGCAATAACCGCAGTAACCATGGCATTAGCGTATTTGCAACGGTGGCAAGTTGAAGGAAACACCACAGTGTTCTACCAAAGGGTAAAAGCATGGAGCTGGAAAATATCCGCCAGAAGAGCAAACAAAAAAAATATTTTCACATTTTGCGCTATTTTTCAGCTACTTTTTTCGTTTCACCTTTTTGTCATTTTAATTTTATGCTTTCAATAAATTTAATACACTTCTGTTGCAGGCTGCAGGCTGTGGTTGCCATTTTTTTTTTACCAAGCCGTTGTTGCATGTTGCATATTTTCGCTAGCGCATAACGACCGCTGGCATATGTATGTATTTCTGTCGATGTGGCGTTGGCGGCTATTGCATAATGAATTGGTTTTGGGCTTGGAACTAATACGACAACACAAACAGCCAGTAAGTATAAAATGAAAAAAGAAACATAAAAATGAAAGACGCAAAAAGAAAATGGAAGTGAAAATAAAAATCAAAAAAATTTAGCAAGTGCAGCAGAAATGTATGTATGTATATTTTAAAACAACAACTGCAACAACAGCTTCCCGCAGCAACAACGAATTGCCGATGCATATTTCCACAATAAGCTTTACTACATTGCAACAAGAGTGTCGTCCGTGTAGTTGTAGTAATTGTTGTTGCAATTTGTTACTCCTCGCCATATAGCTGCAGCTACTGTTGCATATCCGATGACTGACTACCAATGTGGCGTGACGCCGCCACTACGTTGCTGTTGGGGCCGTCGCCGCCAATGCCACCATCGCCACAAGATTAATGTTTGGCCACACTTAAGGCGTAAAAATTGTTGAATTTATTATTATTTTTGTAAATATATATCATACATATGCACACATGCCACATCATGGCAATAAAAGTGAAATTATTGTAATGTTTGGCCATTTGTCAGTCAATAGGTGGCTATTTGTGAACGAAGTGACTTTCCAGTGACGCACAAAAACTAAATAAGAAAATGGTAATAAATAGATATGCAAACAACAAATGCACCTATGTGTATGTATGTTGCAAGGGTGACCAGGGCAAAGTTAATAGGGAAAATTATAATTAAAACGTTTATTATAAATAGAAAAACAGTATATGAAGTAGCGTGCACTTAATCAGAAAAGCAATATTTTGACTAGTTTTGATTACTTTTCCTAATTGATTTTATAAAAAATAGTTTTAATAATTTTACAATATTTATTATAAGGGCTGGTTAAATTTCAAGGACCGATGTTGAATGTAAACCACATCTAAACGTCAATTTTTTTTTGTACTTTATTTGACATTTTTCAATTTCAGACTAATTCAATTTGAATTATGGAAAAACACACAATCGAGCAACGCATTAAAGTTATTCAGGCTTATTATGAAAACGGGCGTTCAAATCAAAACGGGCGTTCGAAGAAAATAGTCTTCAGTGATGAGGCATATTTTCACCTCAAGGGATTCGTAAATAAGCAGAATTGCCACATTTGGGCGAATGATAATCCAAGAGTGATTGCCGAAAAACCAATGCACCCACAAAGAGTGACTGTTTGGTGCGGTTTATGGACCGTCGGCACCATTGGGCCGTATTTTTTTTGCAAAATGAGGCCGGTCAGGCAGTTACTGTGAATAGTGTTTGCTATCGTGAGATGATAACGAACTTTTTATGACCCGAATTGGAAGATATGGATGTGGACGATATTTGATTTCAACACGATGGTGCCACCAGTCACCCAGCTAACGAAACAATGACTCTTTAGCGCGAAAATTTTGATGGCCGAATAATCTCACGTCGCGGCGATGTCAATTGGCCGCCAAGATCATGTGATTTGCCACCGTTGGACTTCTTTCTTTAGGGTTATTTGAAAGAAACGATGTACGTCGATAAGCCAGCAACAATTCAAGAGCTAAAGGATGAGATAATTCTGCACATTAACGGCATAGAACCCCAATTATGAGTCAGCGTCATCGAAAATTTGGACTATCGGATGGAGGTGTACCGCCAAGGCCGCGGCGGCTATTTCGCCGATATTTTGTTCTATACGTTATTCAGCTATACCAAAGCATCGCTTCATCGGATATTGTCATCGTTCACGCTTCTGCGCCATACGTTAGGACGGGCATGATGAGAACCTTGTAGAGTGTTAGTTTTGTTAGTCGAGAGGACTTTACTACTCAATTGCCTACTTACTCTAAAGTAGCACTTGTTGGCAAGGGAGATTCTAGGTTGGATTTCCAGGCTGTCAGGCAAAATATAATATTAGTAATTTCTAATTAGATGCACGCAATTGTGTAAGTGTATAGAAAAGTGTCAAACAAAACAAAAAATTAATTATTAAGAAAATGTCTTTTACCCTGTCACATCTTACTATTGCCATTATTGACCTTTTATATAAGCTAAAGTATAAGACCCTCATCTCTGAACATTGGAAGTTTTGTTTAAAAAAATTATTGGGTCTGAACTAGATGGTTAAACTGAGTATAATAAGACCCTTTTTAAAAGCCTTACCCATGTGTTCGTTCATCTGCGGAACGTTTGAAATAAATTGACGGACTAGCTAGATAAATTTTTTGAGCAAGTTATAGACTATCCTTTATCCTGAAAGTTTTTATCTCTAGGAGGTGCTGGTGTCAAAATATTAATATACATTACTAATTCTGATCTGATTTGGGTCAAACTTATTCGAAACATATATTACACTGCCCAATAAAATTGTTCCTAAAAACGGGGCTGTGTACCATTATTCTGGATCAAGTCCTTTTCTCAAAAATTTGCGACTTTAAGTTTTCGCACTGTCTCTGAAATGATTCGTTGATTATTTTTTAGTGAAGAAAGTTGCAGTCTCTTTTGAAAGTATACATGCATATTTTTCAAAACGCAACATTTGCACCCTCTTTATTGCAGTGCAAACTTTTCAATTTTGGGTACTTTTCGGCCTATTTCTGCAAAATTTTGTATTGTAATTTTGTATACTTTAACCACTTAACCATTAAATATATGTGCAGACAGGCTTCACACACCTTTTTTATGGCAGCTGCCTGCAGAATGACTCGGTCGAATTATCTGAAGTATCTCTCTGCTGCACTTCTCAGGCGAGGCTCTCATCCAGATTTCTTGGCTTGCACTTTTTAACTACGTTTACGGAGTTACAGCTTCATCACCAGCAAAAAGTGGTTGTCACAGCCTTAACTAGTCATTATTCCGTACCTTGCCTTCACCTACTCTCTTTTCTGCTTTTCCTCTCTCACTTCAAAAATACCTCAATGTACGAATTACATAGAGTCCACGCTGAAGCGATGTCTCCTGCCTTCCGTTAGTGGCTAGCCATCTTACCTAACCTAACTTAGGAAAAGTGTCTGTAATAAAATTCTTTTCGTAATTTTTCCTCAACATTTTCCTAGCAGAATAGTAAGTTTGATAGATTTGATAATTTCATAAAAAATAAAAAAATTGGTACACATGGCGTATGAGTGATTTTTTTGCAGTAAAGGGATGTTATCGTTTATACTCGTATGTAATATACATATGTGCATACCTATGTGAATTTTGAAAATACTAACTACCTCATATAATCAAAAAGATTTTTTACTGAAACTTTGAATTAGAAAGTTCTGCTGCGATTCTTCAGCACGGAAATGGTTCGCAAAGTTCAAAAAGGGCCATTTTGGCGTCGATGACACATCCAGCAGCGCAAGGCCTTCTGAATTGGATGAATAATGTTTCATATAACTTTTGAAGGAGAACGGTCACCAAATCAGTCTTGAATTCGTGGAAGAAATGAACTGCGATCAAAAACGACTTACAATCTTTTTTATTCTAGGGGATTTGCCGAATATTTGGGAGCCTGGGAGCCTGGCTGCCTCAAGTGCTCAACGAAAAAAACAAAGAAAGTTGCCTTCAAATTGCTTCTCAGTATCGCGCTCACCATTGAGCAACACGCGGTCATAAACAATTTTTTTTAACCGAATCGTCACGCGAGATGAGAAATGGTACCCATACTTCAATGTGAAGCAAAGAAAGAAGTGGGTGGCTCCAGAAGATACGCCGAGGCCGAGAGTCAAGCCTGATTTTCATCTGAAGATCATGATATGTATTTGGTGGGACTGGAAGGACATGGGGTACTGGGAAATGCTCGAAAAAAATGCCACGGTCAACAAGGAGCTCTAAATTGTACCAGCTACACCGCGTGAATGAGGCCATTCGACTGAAAAGACCTGATCGACATGGTGAAGCTATACTTCATCCCGACAGCGTCAGACCCATTGCTGAATAAGTTGCCAAAGCCGCACTCCAAGAGCTCATATTGGAGGTCCCTCAGCATCCACCTGATTCTCCGGATTTTGCACCGACCGATTACCACGTTTTCCGCTCCCTGTCAAACCATATGAAGGTTGTTCTCTTCGATAACAAAAGGTCCTTAAAAACTGGCTCAACAACTTCTTTGACACCAGACTCAAATTGGTCGAAAGGTGGGGAAAGGTTGTAAATAGTAACGGCGAATACACAATTGATTATCTTATTAATATAATTATTGTTTTCTGTTTAAATAAAAGTCTTCGGTGAAAACACTACGAACTAATTCCCTAACCTAATAATAAATTGAAATGCAAGGTTGAAGTTGCTAAGAAGATCTAGTTGATTTTTACATTTTTTTTTTTTTTTGACAGTATTCAGTTCATCGACGTTCATGGAGAAAATTAGCAACAGCGTTCCGGAAAACAATTAACAAAAACAACGAGAATTTTGAGCTATGTGAAACGTGCACGTTGCACTAGAATTAATTAGGATATTACACTAAGCATAACTAAAAATGCCTAATTCAAATTATGATGTAAACTGGATTAATGTCCAAAAATTTTGCATAAAGTGTGAAAGTTTTTGATATAGAATGAAAAAAAATAAAAACAAATATTAACGCTTGCCCTAACCACTATTAATTAAAAAAACTATATCACCAAAAGCTTCAAGCTTTATACAAACATTTTTTAAAACTTCAACTTTAAGTTTTTAAATCAGAAGTTTTCAATATTTGTGTGACTATAAAAGTGACTATAAAATACCGTTCGTTTTTTAATTTTTTTCCCCCTGATTTACCACGCTCTTTCTTCCATACAAAATGCAAATGAAAAAGCACAGTACCGCGTCACCAAAAAAAGAATACCAAAAATTACTACAAATTCAACTCACTCCTATATTCCACTCCTCAGACTCAGCTTATCACAGCTCAAACTCTCCTTATACCCTTTGCATTTGATTCGCGTGAACCGACAAAAATATTTAATAAGTTCGCGCCATAATACGATTTTTCATAATAAACTCAAAAATGCTCCTAGAAACAAAAGAGCGGAAAAGCGAAAAGTCCAATAAAAGAGGAAACAAAATAAGGATATGCAAATAATTATCTAGAGCTTTTCATTTTTACTTGTGCTTAGTTTTCTTTTACACATTTTTTTCGAACGAAAGCAACGCAAATTGTGTCTGCAAAGTTTTAGCGCCCACACAACAACGAAAAAATAATCTATATGTACATATAAACAACAACACGAATAAAAGGGCAATACAAACAATGGAAGGAGTGCGTTGACGGAAGAGCCGAGTAGTGAAAAAATTGTAAAAGAAGCGGTTGAAACAATGGAGCGACATGGGTCTACTCATAAAAACGTGCAAGTGTACAGGTTGACAGCCAGAGCAAAAGCAAAAGCGACTACAACGTCAATAAGGTGAAAATTAGAAACAAAAGCAATATGGCGTGAAAAGCATGAAAACGAAAGGAAATGAAACGAAATCCATAGCGGCGTGAAAATTCCGCCAAAAGCGGTAGAAAAAGCATTACAAAATACAAAAAAAAAATATTATGGTGAGTGCACTTTTTTATGTTGCCAGGATATTCGTGGCGGATGTAAAAGTAAAAGAGCACACGTGTGAAACTTCGCCAAATGTTTGTGCGCTTGAATTGTGAGAATGTTTGTGTGTACGGAAAATTTCCACTGTCTGCTTTTACATTTAACGATTTGGTGGTGCTATACAAAACTTTGTTGTTATTACTTTTTTCATGTTTGTTTATGTAGTTGAGGTTGAAGTGCTTAATCATGAATTTTATTTCGTGGATTATTGCCTAAATTTATCGTCGAAATGCTTTGTTTGCCAACGCTTTGGTTTTACGAGGGGTACCATTTATATTTCGGGATTAGAGAACAAAAACAAATTTTAATCGAAAATCACTTTATTCTTTTTCAAAATATTCTCCATGAAGATCTATACACTTTTGCATGCGTTTGAACCAATTGTCGAAGCCCTTTTGCCACTCTGAATGAGGTACCTCCAAAACATGTATTCTGAATGCCGCAACCGCTTCTTCAGGTGTCGAAAAACGTTGACCTCTCAGTTTGCTTTTTACGTACGGGAATAAAAAGAAGTCATTCGGTGCCAAGTCAGGACTATACCGCGGATGACCCATTAATTCGATGTTTTGGGTGCTCAAAAATGCAGTTGTTTGAGCCGATGTGTGAGAGCTCGCATTGTCCTGGTTAAGAGTGATTCGTCTTTGGCGATTGGTTTTCCTAATTTTTTGGAAGACAACTGGCAAACAAATGGTTGTGTACCACTCAGAATTTACTGTTCTGTGTTGTTCTAGTGGTACGGTTGCGACATGTCCAGTTTTTCCGAAAAAACAGGCGACTATTTGCTTGGAAGTGCTTCGTGCGCGAACAACTTTTGTTGGATTTGGCTCATCTTGAAACACCCATACAGTCGACTGCTGTTTACTTTACTCATACGCGTAAATCCATGATTCATCACCTGTCACGATGTCATAGACGAGTTTCGAAGCCCCGCGATCGTATTTTTTGAGCATTTCCTTCGACCAATCGACACGAGCTTTTTTTTGAGCGATTGACAAATTGTGTGGGATCCAACGCGAACAAATTTTTTCGACAGTCAAATGTTTATGCAATATTGAATGTATGCTGGTCCCACTAATGCCTAAGATTGTCTCAATCGCACGATTTAATTCCATTTTTGGACCGAGATGAATCTTTTAAGTTACTGTAAACACAAATAGCGCTGGTATTTCAAAACGTTCCGAGTACGTAAAAGACAAAAAATGTCAAACTTTGCGATACAGCTGTCAGTTGCCAGATTGTAACACAAGGGTTGCCAAATCCTGCCAAATAAAAGGCACCCCTCGTATTTTATTATGTGTTTTGTGCTACGCTTGTTTTACTTTTCATTTTCTATCATTGTTTTTTTTTTTGGCTGCACACCAATTCTGCAACATTTTTAAGGCTTTATGCAAAGCATTACTGGATTCATATAAAATATTTGGCGCATAGCTCTAAATATATTCGTACGACAAAAACATTTTGTTTTAATTCTTTTTTTTTTAATGAGAGTACTTTCTGAATTTCTAGCTTTTAGAGATTATTATTTTTATTAAATTTCATTCCCTATATATATTTACTTATATATAACTGCCAACTTCCTCGTTCTTTGATTATGCGAGTATTGTAAATTGATTAGTTTAATAAACAAAATTTTAGCTTAGTTTAAAAAAAATTCAAATCTTTCTCACATCAAAATTCAACCTGTCGTGAATTATTTACAGTTTGTAATAAAAAATTCTCACACACCAAGAATAAATTTTGAATAGCTGAAATGTTGCAACTCTTAAACTTATATTGACGGCAGTCACCAAAAAAAAATGCAATTCGCGAATTGGCATCCTTCCCATTCTAGTCCCCCCCCCTACATGACAAGATTTTTCCTTAACTTTGGAAACGAAAGAAAAAAATTATATATCCTGCAAATCTTACACAACATTTTGGACTCATTTTCTGTCCATTTCATTACCCACACCTATTCAGCTGAGGTTGGCACTACAGCATAGGATGTACGGGCATTATTTGCAACAAGCAAAGTGCACATGCCCCATATTTGTGCCGCACACATTTTTGTATGAATAAATTTGCGCCGGATAAATAGAAAATATGTCACAGAGGAGGAAACGTTGCTTGCCACAAAGCCTATCTCTTTTCACTTGAATGCAGAATTCTTGTAACCCAATTTTTTATTTGCAGAATTGTGCATCCCTGTGGTGCAACGAAATAAAAACTTATCTGCTGCTTTTCAATTTGCGACATTTTATTGTGGCGTTTATGCATATGCGTTCATGCAACAAGCCCGTTGGAATGTAAAGTTTTTATTTTGGCATATTCTTCCGTGCACCAATACAAATGTAAACGTCTTTATGTATGTGCGTCTGGTGCCTTAATGTGTTTCCATGTATTTTAACAAGAGTTTGTCACCAACTGTGTGTTGCTTGCGGCAAATAAATAATTAATTCTCCAGCGAATGGCAAGGCGTCTTTTATGCATTTTTCCAGCGAGCGGAGGCAAATTAAAAACGGCGCAAAGAATACACGTGCGGCCATTTTTTTTTCTTTTTGTTTTTGTGCTAACATTTTGTGGTTCATAAAATGCGCATGATAGGCATCTTGCTACATTTCCGCTAATATATGTGCACACGTATATATATAAATGTAAGCCTCTACAGGTAAGAGGCATTCCACATAAGAAGAAGCGAAAGAAATGAAAATCAAGAATTGTTAAATTGCAAAGAGCCAGGTTAGGGCGCAAGCGCCTAAAGTGCCTACATTTTGTTGGAGTTGCAGAAGCGGCATTATCACAGCCGACGATGCTGTGGCAAGGATTTCACTTGCATCCTAATAGCTTCCTTATAGCAGTGTGTATGTGTAGGTATTTGCAAAAATATGCCAACGACAAAGTGAGTGCGACTCGGTGTTTACATTTGCCTCTTCCGCCGCTTCCGGCACTCGTGCAACATCCGTACGCAGAAGACTCAGGCTTATGTAGCAACTGGCATTTTCTTGCCACTTACAGCAAAAGCCGACATACAAGTAGCTGTTCCGTTGCAGCACAGCTACAGCAACAATGACAACAGACAGCGCTTCAAATGCATAACTAACGAGAAAAAGAAGAAGATCTGCTTCTGTTATGCTGCGGTGAAGAGGGATAAAAAGGATTCAGTCTTGCCTAAAACGCAAATTATATTTTCTTAGTGGCATGAATGCTAGTATGTAGTAGAGTTGACTTGTAGCAACAACAATGACAGCTACAGGAAACCCTACAAATAAACAGATTGCCAGTGCGAAACAGATTGTCAGTGCGAAACAGCATGGGCAGACACGCAGACGGGCAGCGACATAATGTAGGATGTGTTTGTGGAAAGATAGGCTATTTGCAGCAGATGTGCGCACTTGTATCCTCCCATGCATACAAATGTACATATAAAGTAGAAGTATGAATAAGACATATGTACGTGTGCATGAATGTGTGGATGTGTGCGTGCACTCAAACACTCATATGCAGCATTGTGGCGCTGCTTGTTGCAGTTGCGGCAAATTAAGTTGTGAAAATTGAAAAATTGTACACTTTACAACAACAGCAAGACCGCTGTCAGTGAACAAGCAGCACCAGTTGGAGAGTTGCAGATGAGTTGCATGTAAGTGCTCCATTTTGGAGTTTCGAAAATCTTTCCAAGAGTGGTGCGACGGCAATTCGAGGTTGTGCAAAAGGGGCAGACAGCATGCGCCGCCACCGCTGATGATGATGATGGCGATAATCTGGCCCAAAATGTTACTGCTATTCAGCGTAAGTGTGTGCTTGTGTAGGGATATGCGCTTGTATTACATATATATAAGCGAACACACACACACAGACACATATATGTTTGCACTTGCAACTCGTATTATCTGCTGAATATCTGCTCATATTTGACTAAATTAAGCGGTAAATTGTAGTCAAGTTGGCGAAAATGAAGCGATTTGAACTGGTAATTTTCGGAAAGTGTTTGTATGCAATTTTCTCGCTTTTCCCTTGCAGTTGTGTGAGCAAAGTAGAGTGGCAAAGGGAGATATCTAAGCAGTACTTTCAAAAGAAGAGTTATGGTGGATAAATTGAAATAACTGCAAGTAGTTTGTGGTAGGTAAAATCGGATGGTTGAATGATGTGCAGAAACATTTAAATGTAGGACTTTTATGGATACGGTTTTGTTTCCGAAGATCATTTTCTATAGATAGATGTAAATGTAGAATATAGAAAAAATAGAATTTAGTGCAGGGTTTTTTATTTATTTTTTACAAAATGTGTATGTTCAAATAGTACAAAATTTGTGTTTTTTAAACTTTCACTTTTTAAACATATGCAGAATAATAATTACTAAAAATTCCTTTTAAAATACAAAGCATTATAATCGAAATGGGCCTATAACACTGCGTTACAAAAACGAACTTTTTTCCTGTCCTATGAATCAAATAAACTTTTTCGGAAAGGGGAGAAAAAATAAAAATGCACGTGTATCGGCGATTTTCATGCACACGTCAGAATTTTTTTTTTTATGTATAAAATATAGAGCTCGTAGTCCGCCTGTGTGAAAATCAATTTGGATCAATTTTTAACCCTTTTTCCGTTATCCAATCGCGCTGAATTTTGCAGGCAGACTCGTGGAAATGTATTTATTATGTAAAATTAAAAAAAAAACTTTTTTTTCAATTCTCAGATTTTCTTGAATTTTTTTTCTAAAAAAAAAATTTTTTTTCTAAATTTTCGGCTTGTGGGGGTTATGAAGGGACGATAAGACCAGCTGAATGTTTATGTTAAAAATTTATCATACTCAATATTTAGTGGCTTATAATAGTGTGGCATGTCAAATTATGACAAAATTTTTTCCTTCAAAACCTCGGCTATTTTTACATCAATTTAATAGGAATTTTTTAAACCACTGGAATATGTATTTTTACCAATTTTCTCTTACTAATTACCAATTCTCTCATTTAAAGCCATATGAGATATTTGAACCAAACTTCTATGTATTTTATCAGAGACTCTTAAAATTTTATTAACTGATTTATAATATAGTCAACCTCCCGGAAATATACCTAAGTTTTTCCAACAGCTTCGATAGGTTTTCTAGCTTTATTTTTGAGTAAAATTCTACGTCTCTGCAAAAAGTGCAAGTAGCCCGGAACTAGTCCAGGATGAGTCCGGGACTAATGGCAAAATAATACGGGACTAATACAAACTTTTGTCTGTGTTATAGTTTTTGGTTTCTCCTCTATTATTTTATACGCGAAGGGGTACAAAAGGCGACAAGTCATTTTTTAGACCCGTCGCTTGGATTACTTAATTATGATTAGCTTACATTTTAAACATTAAAAAAAAAAATTCTTCCAATATGCAATTTGTCGCATAAACTATCATGTCTTTTCCATTTCAGCAATCCCAGCCGGCGCGCTAATCTCTGTTGAGGTTCTCTGAAGATGTAGACTACTCTTAGACTGGTCCTCTAATTAGCCTTACTCATACTGCTCATACATTTAGTTTTAGTTTTTGATTGATTAACTTTTCTGTTTTATTTATTTACCTTATACACCTAATTCCTTAATACACGAATTGTGCCGTTTAACCACGATTTTCAATATTTTATAAATTTTTCTTGAATCTAATAGAGCAAATAGTTGGAGATTTTTCGACGCATGTACGAAGCATCTCAGGCTAAGTATTCGAGACTCGATAGATTTTCCTTTTGCCGTTTTATAATTTATTTCGTATACAACTTTATATTTGATGAATTAAATTCTTAAATGAATTGTAAAAATAATTTTTAATATTGTTTGCACAATTCTCTTTTTACACGAATTTTTGGGGAACGTATCTGTCGCGTAAAAAGACAGTTAGGTGTATTCTGATTTTTCGATACTTCTTTGAAGGCGTACGTATTCAGACTCACGATTGTACGTATTCAGGGTTAGCACATATAAAGGGAGTTTTTTTAGAGGTTAGGTTTTCAAGATGAAATAAAACGTATATATTTTAATGTTATGGCCAAGAATTTAGCTTTATTATAAAGATAAGGGTTTGCCATTATGTTTTAAAAATGATTTCGGGCAAGTGGCCGCCGCGGCTGGCTCGAATAAATTCCAGCCGAGAGGCCCAATATTCTCTTCCAAGACGTCAATCGTCTCGAGCTTATCTGCGTAGACAAGCGACTTCACATAGCCCCACAAGAAATAGTCCAGCGGTGTTATATCGCACGATTTTGGAGGCCACGCCACAGGTCCACGGCGCGAGATAATGCGCTCACCAAAAGTTTCCTTCAATAAATCGATTGTTGCGTTGGCTGTATGGCATGTAGCGCCGTCTTGTTGGAACCAAAGGTCGTCCACATCAACATCGTCCAATTCAGGCACGAAAAAGTCATTAATCATGGCTCTATAGCGCTCTCCATTGACTGTAACATTATGGCCGGCTTCATTTTTAAAGAAATATGGACCAATGATTCCCTCTGCCCATAGAGCACACCAAACAGTGACTTTTTGAGGATGTAACGGCGTCTCAGCAACGGCTTGTGGATTATGTTCACTCCAAATGCGACAATTTTGCTTATTGACATACCCATTCAACCAAAGTGAGCTTCATCGCTGAAGAAATTTTCTTGTGATGCGTCGCGCGAACCGAACCATTATTTTCGTAATAAATTTTCACGATTTGCAAACGTTGTTCAGGTGTAAGTCTATTCATTATGAAATGGCGAACCAAACTGAGCATAAATCAAGTGACACCTGTCAAAAAGACCATCTACGAAAAAAGTAGTGCCAACTTGAAAACCTAACCTCTAAAAAAAAACACCATTTAAAAAGGTACTCAATCATACCCGTAAGAGGTTAGTCGAGAACTAAGAGGTTAGTTGGTGGCCAATTAATGCCAATTTTATTCCATGGAGCCTATTCGCATTTACTACCTTTAGAGTCAAATCGTCAAGTCTTTGAAGAAGCCAGATGATTGGTAGGTGAGAAGGAAATTTTATAATATACTAAAAACAAGGAATGTCCGAAATCTCTTTAATATGACGAAACGATGCTCAACAACGTTTGTAAAATAAAAAACAATATTAGCAAATTGAAATTACATTCATGATTTTTTTTGTTTGAAATTTTAATCAAAATTATATAATTTTTTTTTAATTGTTACTCAAAGCTTGAAGCTGGATTTAAATAGTTTTTGTGTACTGTATTTCGATAGGAAAAAAAATTTAAATAAAAAACAAAATGTCAATTTGAGCACAGCTGTATGCTTTAATTCGAATCAATTAAATCCCATTCATTTTTCCATTTGAACCCAAAGAAACAAATCTAATTTTCTATTTAAGCAAATTTTCTCACATATATCCACAGTAGTTGCAACCAAATCAGCCAACTTGCCGCCTACGTAAATAGTTCAATTTCAATTTCAGTTTCTTTTACATTTTCAATTTCAATTTGGAGCAGCTGTCTGGAGAAGATTCTCCACGTAAAAGGTTGCAAGCGAAAAGTTACTTTACTCTGCGTTTCTTGAAGTTACCAAGGAAACGAAAGTTTTCACACAACTCACTAATAAATTTTGCAATCATTCAATTTGCCAATACGTGTAAGAGTGTGCGTGGCGTGAGTATACAGCTAGAGAGTGCAAAAGGGTATTGAGAGCACACATACGAGTACATACATCCATATACGCTTGCATTTGAGATGCGTTAAGCCTGGCGTAAATTTGTGGGAAAGTGGATTACCACTTAAATTGCTATTCTACATACTTGAGCATACATATAACATGATAGAATACCCATGTATGTGTAAGCGTGTATGCATGTAAGAGAGACTTTTGAACGTTTATTGGTCGCATCCTTAAAAGGATGTGCATCAAAAGCGCTCGAATCGGCAAGTGTGAAGTTTCATTTTTTTTTTTTTTGCTAAGCTGTTGCCAATGACGATGATGATAATGATGGTGTTGCCACTGATAAGTTGAAGTTAAACGGAATTTAGCGGTAAGCTGGCAAGTGCATATCGCTGACGGAGAACGAAGTAAGTCACATTCTTGCATCTTAGTAACAATCGAAAATGGAAAGGAGGCAGCGGAGAGCCAGAGTAATGAAAAAAGGCAAGCAAAGGGTGTGTAAAGCGAAGTAAGTAGGATGGGTCGGTTTTCATGCCAAAAAAATTTGTTTACATACATTTAAAAAAAAAATTAAATAATAAAAAAAAAATGTTTAAATAAATTTTAAAAAGTAAATGTTTTTTACTCCATATTAATCAAAAAAATTTGAAGCAATGGTATGTCGGTTTGTAAGAATTTAACGTTTGTAAAATTCGCCCATAAATTCCTAAAGTTTTTATACAAAAATTCATTTGGCAGCTTTTAGGGTGGCCCAACAATTTTAATTTTTGGTAATTTGCTGATTTTTTCGAACTTGTTTCGACCCGCACTAACGAGCATATGTGTGTTGTCTATCGTTATGCTGACATGTACAGTCAGCAAAAAAGTTTTGGCACAGTGATTCCTTTTACAATATTCACGCTATTTTTCATGATAAATTTGTTCGTTAATTTTGTATGAACATATCGTTTTTCGAGGAATAAAAGCCGTACAAATCTAACTTTGTCCAAAATTCAAAACAATTGGTGAAATTTTCATCTAAATCTCTAACATTTTACTCATGATTTTTAAATTTTTCTGGTAAGCAACTTTGTAGCTCATATGAATTTAGTGAAATTTTTGGTTGATTTTTAAAACTTTCTTGCTGACGGCCTCTGAATTTTCTTCTCTTCAAATGTTGCATGGGGGAATACGTTCATGACCGTCAGCAAAAAAAAAAGAAAAAAATTACAAACCACTGTGAACTTTTAGCAACTGCAAACTTGCACGTTTTTACACGAGAACTAAGAAAGTAAATGAAAAAACCTGAGTAAAATTTTTTTTTAATTTTATGTTTTTTTTTAATGTTTTATAAAATTTTAAACTTTAAGATGTGTTACTTTTGTTGTATTATGAACGCTAATAATGTATGCGTTAACGAAAAAAAAATTGCCCCGAAAAACATTGTGAATATTGAAAAACCACTCACTGTGCCAAAACTTTTTTAACTCACTGTTATGTGTGCAGTTTTTTGCTGTACAGATATGCTCCGAAGATTTGCGGCGCGCTAAAATTAAGTTTGACACAAGTTTACTGCGGAGTAGGATTTTTCAATTTTGCTAAAACTTCGCACCGACAGAAAGGATGAAAGGTTTGCGGAACAACTCACTCTATTTCGAAATTCAATGCGAGCAATTTTACTTTCGAAAACCACTCGCCTCCCGCCTTTAGCTGAGCGTATACGTTACTTTCTGTGCTATTGTTGTTGATTTCTCTTCTTCTTTTTTTCTTGAAGCTAACTCCTCAGCTGCTTTTAAAAGTCCACAAAGTGCGCGTGCGGTTCATTTGCCGCTAGTAGCTTTGCTTGCCACAAATCAAATTAAGCGCACAAAAAAGCGATGCGAAACCACAGAGAATTACAAGAAAGCTGCCACAAATGCCACCATTTCGCATAGGAAGTAAATAAGTAAAAATGCCAGCGGGAAGTAGAAGTATTGTAGAAGTGTTTGTAGGCAGTAGGCGTGTTGCTGCCTCCCCACCGTCAAATGTTAAACGACCGGCCGCTATCGGTATCAGCTATACGCTTCGACAAACGCATCTTAAAAGATGCCACATCAAAGAGAATTTTGAAAAAAAAAATGCAAACAAGTCACTAGCAATAGAAAATGAGCACGCGCAGGGGTAAATAAGCGATAACAGACTGTGATGAAAGTTATTGTGGATAAAAAGTGTGGCTTGTAAACTGGCGTAGCAAATTACTATAAATTGAAAATGGAAATTCGCTAAATTGAAAAAGTAATCAAAAGAAGGGAAAAAGAAATGTCAAGGGAAGACCAGTAGTAGATTAGCGAATCGAAGAAAGAAAGAAACGGAAAAGCGGAAAGCAAACCGGAAAGATGGTAGGAAATAGAAGCAACGATGCTATTCGCGAAGAATATCCTTATATATTTCTTTTTACTTATAGGAGTAAAAGCAAGCCAAAGTCTGTTCGGCTGAATAGGTAAGCTCGAAGACTGTTGCTGCCAAGGCATACAAATGCCCAAATATGAAAGGCAATGAAGAAACAAACGCACTGGTAAAATCTATGACTACGCCCAAGGCACTGGGATAAACAATCAACATCTGCTGGACGAAAATGCTCCTTAATACCCCGATTTAAGTTCAGTTCACTTTGGCCAAACGCCGTTTGCGTACTGTTTCTCATGGAATTCATTCCCATGAACGATTATCTGAACATAATTAGAGTGAAATGTACGTAGAAAATAACGATATTAAGGTTCATTACTTATGTGAATATCTAGCAATCGATCGGATAAGGTGTTTGTTTATGCTTCGAAAGACTTTTGGCAGCCGATCTCATTTAGCTACATAGAATTCATGCTATTTACAAAAGAAAGGCTCCGTCTAGTTGAGTTCCATAGACTTTAAGAACCTTAGGAGAATCACGGGGCAATCTGTGCAGGTTGCTTGACAAGAGGTAGACGCTTCGTCGGCAATAACAGGTTGATTGACAATGGCAGCGAGCTTAGAGACTAATTCTATGATCACATTGATCACATACACGAAGTTATCAATGACTGGAGAGTCAATGAAATTTTACGACAGTGGATGGAGAATACAAGACAAACACAGGCTAGACAGGTTATCCATCCCTCCAAAAGAGCTTCGAGCAGGCTCCCAAGCCTAGATATGATAGAAAGGATTTACGCACTCTTACTTTATACTAATAGGACAGTGTGGTCTTCGTTATCATCTCAGAAAACTGGAATTAGTAGAAACGAGCGCATGCCGTTTTTGCGTACTGCACAATGAAACGCTAGATTATATTTACGAATGTGTAGCTCTCGCAAGACGAAGACTCATCCGCCTAAGTAATGTGACTCTAAACCCATATGGAATCAAAAGTCTGAGGAAGAGCTGAACTCCATTAGAAGTCTCCAATTATCATTTCTATGTCAAGCACAACGGACCACATTAGAGGTCGCAGTTCACTATGGACAAATATTATCAAATAACGCACTTTTAAAGCATCACTACGAAAATTCAAATATCTGAAATCTTTTTAATAATTTCTGTGGTCACAAATAATAATTACCTAAGTCAAAAATCATGGTTTCGAGAAAAATAGTTCAAACGTAAATGTAAAACCAGAAGAGGCTCAGTAGAGGAAGGTTGCGACAAACAATCAGGAAAAGCTGTCCAAAATTTGCTTAGAAGATTTACGATCATGCAGCTGTCAAGCTTTTTATTGAGTAAGTGGAGAGCAAAGAGTGGTCTGTATACAACAAATTTTTTTTTGTCCAAACTACGAAGCTATATTGCGTGGTAGCCACAAATTGGTATGTATGTAGTTGGAAAAAAGATGAGTCGAAAGAAATTTACATCAAAGTTTGCAATTTTTTCATCTTTAAAACTTTGTTTTCGTTTCAATTTTTTCATTTATTTAGCATATAAGTTTCCCCCATTTGGATGAAGGTAGCTACACAAACTTCTGCGACTGTCCAGCAAAATAAAGTCAACATTTATGTTGCATGCTGCTAAGTTTTAAACTTTTTCATTCCAAAGGGCGGCGAGAAGAAAATTCTTGGATACTACCTTTCTACCTTGACGTAGTATTTTAAACTCACACACAAAGGCGCATGTGTGCATACACCTTACACACACATCTAACTCTGCTGTGAGATACTTAATTTTCTTGTGGGCTTTACGCATTTTCCAATTTTTACCAGCCAAAAAAAAATTGCTTTTGCCCTAAGCAATCGAATTAGCAAGGCCTCGCTACGCTTAACAAAAGCAAATAAAAAACACAAAGCACTAAAAGATATTCAATTTTTTTTCCGACCACCTTTCTTTGCCCAACTTTTTTCTACCTTCAATTTTTTCATCAGTGTGCGGAAATTACTTTTAGTCTAGCCTCAGGTGGCCCGACGATAAGCCAATATAGTCCGTTCGCTCGTTCGGACTACTCAACTTTTACTTACTTTCTTTTTCTAGGACTCTATGAATCATATGTATGTATGTGTGTACGCGTTTCTTCTGTCACATGCCATAAAACCTTTGACTTTCAAACTTATGTACACTCCGAGAGATGGTAACAATACGAGTAAAAGAAGACGAAAAAATCTAATGAGCAGTAGTCGAAATTGCCACCATAAGTATTGTGATTGGATTAGTGTCAATGTGTTTGTGTATTAGGGCTTGTCGATGGTGTTAACTTAAGAGGCTTTTAGGCGCTAATTCGTACTTCAAAGAATATTCGGTATGGCTGCCAGTGACGTGAAATATTTTTTCAAAAGAAACTTATTGTTTGTAAATATGTGAGGTTAGAAATCAGCAAAAATATATTAAAACTAGGCATGATATTCCCGAAAATCCCGGGACATCACGTATTTTAAATTCCGGAACTAGTTGTTTCGAACTCCAGGAATATTGAATATCTTTCTTTTGACAACAGATACAAGTAGTACAATTTCCACCACAAAAATCACTTTTAGTGAAAAGAAAAGCTTTATTTGCAAAATTGGTTGTGCTTTAATCGTTTAAAATACTGTACTTTTCTTTATACAACAGCTTAACTCAAATTGTGAATAGAATTATGTTTGCAGAGTTTTAGAACTTGTTGACAATTTTGTCCCTTGAAACTATAAGGTCCATTCAAAAATGAAATTGATGAGAAAATAAAGAACGAAGTATGCAGTATTACTATATAAAATCTATATACTCACGTTCACATAGAATTTCCCTTGGAGTAGTTTAAAATAAGGAAATTGATTGTTTTTCAATTGGTTGTGATGCAAAAAGCATGTAAATTTCTATCAATAAAAAGCCAACAGGTGTTGTAGCAGAAGGCTGTTTCTGATCAGGCATAGAGGATGAAATACTCTCAATGCTTTAATTTTTTTCAAATCACGAAATTCCCTAACATATTTTAAACTAACTAAACGCTATTAAATTTATTTTCGGGACAGCTTCACATTCCCACATTTTTCTGCACCACCAACTTTACTGCCAACCTTTTGCCTTCCTACCTTTCAATAATCTGTGTCCTTCTCACAATTCATATTTCCGTTTTCCGGCCTCCATTTTGCCTGGCTCCCCCATCCCCCACCGTTCCTCCACTCTGCATATTCCAACATCCCCTTTCACTACTTATTTTCTTCCGCATTCATTTCTAGGCAAAAGTATATGGCTCTTCTGAGATTTATATAAATCCCGTTTTTGTTCTATGTGTGCTTTTTCTTTTTCTCACTTACATATATCCCTTTGTTCTCTTGCGTCACCATGAAAATGATATTTTCATAATCAGATAAGTAGAGTAAATTTTTTAATGAAAATTGTATTACTTCAGGGCGGTTGCTTCTTTTTGTGGTCTTTGGCGGGCATTAATGTGTTTTCGCAATAAGTCGGAAGAATTTTTGTGCAACTTGTCAATTCTTTTGTGGCTTAGGCTTATTTTGTTGAGTTTTTTTTGTTGTTTTTTGATTTTCATTGGAAAATTTTTGCTGCCGCTTATTTTTGTTTTCAAAAGTTAGCCCACAAAACGTTTGCAACATTTTATACACTTTTTTTTGCTTTTTCTTTTCTGTGGGAGGTACTCTTCTGCTCTAATCTGGCATTATTGCTTTGTGCATTGAACCAAATTTAAGTGGATTTGTTAGCGTATGTGTTGAAAGGCAATGCAGCGGTGATTGGTTGTTTAGCAGTTGAACAGCTTAACGAGGGGAAAAATTATAAAGGCAAAAGAGCTGCGTTAAATAAAGGAGATTTTTGCCAAGGATTTGCTTTATAGCAAACTTTTTGCTAGTTTTTAATTTTTTTATTTACTTAAGAAATACAATTGTTTCGCAGAAATTAAACAAAAAATATATTCTAATATTAAAAACCACAAATTTTTTATAGAACAGCATAGAACCAGCAATATGTTTACCAAATACGATCTGCCCAAGACCTTCATGCCACATAGGGAGATTGGTTAGCCGAGAGAAGGAAAAGACTGAATAACATCTGAATTTAAATTTTTACATGATTTAAGTAGGTTAGTTAAGGCTTTCCGCCACCGTGCATTTAGAATGTCGCTTGGCTCCTACTGACTTAAGAAAATAAATCATTGCCGGTCCATCCAAGTCTATCCAGCCCAACTTCGTTCCAGGTGTCGATAACTCGAGTTTAACTCAGCACTGCTAATGCTTGCACAAAAGATGATATCTTGAAAAGGGTAAGTCATATTCAATTAGCTTTCTACAATATAAGTCTTCACGATATTCCGATTATTAGATGTTGCTTCTTAGGATCAAAATTCGGACATTGCCACAAATTAAAAAATATATTGGGTAGTCGAAAAAGTCTTTTCGTATTTTGTCAATAGATGTCGTTGGAGTCATCTATCTCCAGTGCTACCAATCACATTGTGTCATATTATATGGTGTTAGAAAGGTGACATTTTAAGCTTCATTTAATCAAAAAAAAAATTAAATTCGGAGAAGTTGAAAAAAAGTTATAGCTTGTCAAAAATGAGTGAAAATAATGAGGAATAAAAAAGGGAAGAATGCCACGCAAGCCACCAATGAAATTTGTGAAGTTTACGGAGACGATGCTGTATCAGTTCGTGTAGCACAACAGTGGTCCGCTCGCTTCCGTTCTTGAAATTTCGATGTGAAAGATGCACCTCGCTCCGGTCGACCTATCGTTGAAAAAGTCGATACAATTATGGAAAAGATTGACCAGGACCGTCACATAAGCTGCCATGACATCGCCAAGGCACTAAACATGCATCATCAAATGGCCTTGAACCATTTAAAAAAGGTTACAAAACATAAATTGTCTGTGAAAAATTTTGTGGACCGAATTAACATCTGCGATTCTTTGCTGAAACGAAATGAAATCGAACCATTTCTGAAGCGAATGGTATCAGGAGACGAAAAGTGGATCAAATACGACAATAATGTGCGAAAAAGATCATCGTGCAAGGGTGGTGAAGCTCAACAAATGGTTTCAAAGCCAGGATTGACGCCTCGAAAGGTTATGCTGTGTGTTTGGTGGGATTGGAAAGGAATCATCCACTATGAGCTGCTCCAGCCTGCTCGAACGATTGATTCTACACTTTACTGTCAAGAACTGATGAGATTGAACCAAGCAATCGAAAAAAAAACGGCCAGAACTGATCAGCAGAAAGGGCGTCGTCTTCCATCAGGACAACGCTAGGCCACACACATCTTTGATGACTCGGCAAAAACTGGGAGAGCTTGGCTGGGAAGTTTTGATGCATCCACCATATAGCCCTGACTTTGCACCATCGGACTACCATTTGTTTCGGTCAATGCAGAACTCCCTTAATGGAGTAAAGTTGGCTTCAAGAGAAGCCTGTGAAAATTACTTGTCGCAGTTTTTCGCCGAGAAACCACAAAAGTTTTATACTGATGGAATAATGTCTCTAGAAGAAAAATGGCAAAAGGTGGTCGACCAAAACGGTACATATTTGGTTTAATAAAGTTCATTATAAATATAAAAAAAACATGAGTTGAAGTTTGATTAGAAATACGAAAGGACTTTTTCGACTACGCAATGTTTATAAACTTTGTAGAATGCTAAAAAAAGATAGAATGGGAGACATAAATTTTAAGCAGAGAGCGTGGAGCCAATTTTCTGACCTGGCTACCTAAGTACCAAACAAGCAGAATAGCGTGGTACTTACAGATATGGTCAAAAAACTACTGACAATAAGTCTATTTTGCATAACAATTTTGTTTTTTGGATATTTAAATACCAATTGCTCGGGTATAGCAAAAGTTACAAACAAGAAATTTCGTAAAGCAACTTTTGGGGCATATATGTACATTCACGCTTTTCTTTATAAATTCAATAAACCTCGCAGTTGGTTAGAACGGGTAATAAGTAATGGGTTAAAAAGAGGGAGGCTAGGTCTCGACAATAAAGAGGTCTGCCTTGGAAGAGGAAACAGTTCATGTCACGATGCATACTTCATTGCATCGCATATCTTCCTTTTGTTGGCTTTTCACCTCTTCGCACTCTAATTACAATTCTAATTTTTTCTTTAAAATTTTTTTTATAGTTCAATACGCGACTGTCTGTTAATAAATATTTCCCAATAAAACTGCCACATAGGCGTTGCAAGTTCATTTGCCACAATTTATGTTTCAATTTAAAGATCATATTTGCATAATAAAAATCCACACTCACATATGCACACTTCATTACTCTTGCCTTTACTAAAATACTTGAACTCGCTAACTGCGATTTTGCTGCGTCTCTCTTGGGTAAATTCAGAAACGCACTTATGTTGCAAGTTTATTTTATTTTCGATTGCATTTTATTATTGCATAAAGATTTTTATCTCGAAAAATGTCAGAGATGCATGCGCATGGTAAGCCAAATTTGGCGGCACACAAGCCAGACGGACACATCAGGCAGACACAGACAAGACAGATACGGCAGACAGACCAGCAGAAAGACAAAAGCAGACTAACAAGTACATTTATATACATACATATACATATTCAGACACACTCATTTATCAGAGACCAGCGATACAAGCTGATATCCATAAAGACTGAGACTGCTGCCACAATGACCAAATTGGCAAGACGTTGCCCCAACGCGCGCGTTCTTATGGTCATTATGACAGCATTGCCGTTCTACTACAATAGTACATACAACAATAACAAAATTACAACAAAAAACTCAATTGCAATAAGGTGGCGCGCGTGTCCGCGCATAACCAATGCGAAACCATAATTGCAGCGCAAGATTGGCAAAGCGCAAGAAAAGAGTAAAAAATAAAAACACAAACAAAAAAATATTCATATTCTCAGAGAAGAGCAAAACGAAAAAAACCAAAATAAATTTAAATGCGACAAAATACGCTATAAAAAGAAATGTTAACAAAGCGGTTTATGAGCTGGCGGGCCATTTGTGGTTCTTGCACATCGACTACACACCAAGAACACCAAGGCGGCAATAGAGCACTAAAAAGAACAACACAAAGTTGCAAGCATGAATTAACAAGCATGGAAACATAAATAATAATTGCCGAAAGGCGGATTATTCGCGTGCACGAAAAAAATAGTGACAAACCAAATTTTATTACGCTTTATAAATTTTAGTCAAAGGAATGTAGAGAATGCGTATGTATAAGGATAAGGAATGCATAAAAGAAAATTATATTAACGAAAATGGAGAAATCCATCTTTAGCAATTTGGAAGAACATTTTATAAGGAAAGATAATTCCATAAATGAATTACCTGCGTTAGTGAAGACATCGAGGGCTAATTTAAGGACATACTACGTGGCTTTCCAAAAGAACGCATATATTGTGCATGTACCTGTATGTGTGATTTGAAAATGAGAAAGTTCTCGACGAACTTCTATGTACAGTACTCGTATTCATTAGGATTAGCGGAAGCAGAAGTAGGAGTTTGTACAAGAAATGAAACAATTTAAAAAATTAAAAGCACACATAGAACAGGATGACATTTTTTTAATTGGTATAGCCTGTAACTTCTGAAATAATTTACTTTTCATCTAAATTTTATTTGAAGCAAAAATGTTTATCTTGAGTTCTTGACGATAAATTATTAATGATTGATCTTAATTAAAACAAAAACCATGATTCAACTAAAAGCTTATGAAATTAAAGGTTTGCTCAAGTGTGATATTCGAGTTTTGATACTCCCTTACAAAATGTTGCATATAAGAAGGACTTAGAAAGGGAAATATTGAACACATTTTGGTAAAAATGGTAGTAAAGAATTGAAAATGTAAAATTTCTTTTGGTAAAAATAGTAGCCAAAAAGTGGGAATAAAGTTTGTCAAAAAAGTCTTGCGGTATTTCCGCAAGCTTGTCTTTGCAAGCGCGTAGTTCTAGTTGTATTCGTCGCATCGGTTCACGCTAGAGCTTTTTGGAAAGCTCTTTTCACGTGCTAACAAGTGTTTGATTAATTGTTGTTTGCTTTTAGTCGTTCGTGAGTTATAGCGTCGCAAACATGGAGCAAAATAAAGAGAAAATACGGCATATTTTATAGTACTACTACGATAAAGGCAAAAATGCATATCATGCTGCCAATAAAATTTGTGCAGTTTATGGACCCGATACAGTTTCCATTTCCACCGCACAACGTTGGTTTCAACGTTTTCGTTCTGGTGCAGAGGTGATCGAAGATGCGCCACAGTCCGGAAGGCCTGTCGTCGAAAATTGCGATAACATCGCTGAATTGATCGAAAGAGACCGGCATAGTAGCAGCCGTAGCATCGGCCAAGAGTTGGGCAAGAGTCATCAAACCGTTATAAACCATTTGAAGAAGCTTGGATTCAAAAAGAAGCTCGATGTATGGGTGCCACACGACTTGACGCAAAAAAACATTTTTGCCCGTATGGATGCATGCGAATCGCTTCTGAATCGCAACAAAATCGACCCGTTTTTGAAGCGGATGGTGACTGGCGATGAAAAGTGGGTCACTTACGACAACGGGAAGCGCAAACGGTCGTGGTCGAAAAGCGGTGAAGCTGCCCAGACGGTGGCCAAGCCTGGATTGACGGCCAGGAAGGTTCTTCTGTGTGTTTGGTGGGATTGGCAGGGAATCATCCACTATGAGCTGCTCCCCTATGGCCAAACGCTCAATTCGACCCTGTACTGCCAGCAACTGGACCGCTTGAATGCAGCACTCATGCAGAAGAGGCCATCTTTGATCAACAGAGGCCGAATTGTCTTCCATCAGGACAACGCCAGGCCACACACATCTTTGGTGACGCGCCAGAAGCTCCGGGAGCTCGGATGGGAGGTTCTTTTGCATCCACCGTATAGTCCGGATCTCGCACCAAGTGATTACCACCTATTTCTGTCCATGGCGAACGAGCTTGGTAGTCGGAAGTTGTCCACAAGAGAGTCCTGTGAAAATTGGCTCTCCGATTTTTTTGACAATAGGGAAGCGAGCTTCTATAAGAGGGCCATTATGAAATTGGCATCTCGTTGGGAACTCGTCATCGAACAAAACGGCGCATATTTGACTTAAATCGCATTATTATAACCAATTTTATGAACAATTGAAAATTCAATAAAAATACCGCAAGACTTTTTTGACATTAAATTCTTTTTGACAAAAATGGAGGCAAAAAAGTGGTTTTGACATAAATTGAAAAAGCTGCGAACAGTTTCAAAAATAAATTAAATTTAATATTGGGAGGTTGAATTAGTTTTAAAGGTTTTTTTCGAAGATTTGGGGCTTTATTGTGAAAAAACGGTACAAAATATTTTATTCGAAGTATTGGCCATCGCTAGGTTCAACTTTTGCCCATCTTTCGGGCAATTTCCGGATGCCGTTTCTCCAAAATTCTGGCCGCTGCTTGGCTATCCATGACTCAACCCATATTTTGGTAGCCTCGTACGAGGAGAACCCCTGGTCCGCCAAATCGAGACTCATATGCCGGAACAAATGATAATCGGAGAGAGCTATGTCTGGACTATACGGCGGGTGGGGTAACACTTCCCAGCCAAGCGTTCCAAGGTATTTTTTGACAGGTTGAGCAACATGCGGCCGAGCGTTGTCATGTTGCAAAATAACCTTGTCGTGCCTTTTTACCGTTTTCGGCCGTTTTTCTTTCAATGCCCGGCTTAAACGCATCAATTGCAGTCGGTAACGATCCCCCGTGATTGTTTCGCCCGGTTGGAGCAGCTCAAAATATACGACGCCGACGATCCCACCAAATGCAGAGCATGATTTTCTTGCCGTGAATATTCTGCTTGGCCGTCGACGTTGATGCGTGGCCGGGCAAACCCCATGATTTTTTGCGTTTTGGGTTATCGCAGTGGATCCATTTTTCGTCGCCAGTCACCACCCGATGCAAAAAACCCTTCCGATTTTGTCGCTTGATCAGCAATTCGCACGTAAAAAATCGCCGTTCGACGTCGCGCAGCTTCAACTCGTACGGGACCCAATGTCCTTGCTTTTGGATCATTCCCATCGCTTTTAGACGGTTGCAAACGGTTGATTTATCAACACCCAATGATTCAGCAAGCTCTTCTTGGGTTTGGCACGAGTCCTCGTTTACCAATTCCCCCAATTCCGCGTCCTCGAACTTTTTGGGCTGGCCAAGACGCTCCTTGTCTTCGGTGTGAAAATCACCACTTTTGAATCGTCGAAACCAGTACTCACATGTTGAAATCGACGGAGTATGGTCTGGGTAGGACTTCTGCAGCAATTCACGGGCTTGGGCTGCATTTTTTTTCAAATTGAAGCAGAAAAGCAAAGCTTCCCGCAAATTGCGTTTCGACGGCACGAAAGTTGACATACTCGGAGCACGAAAACACTGCGTTGTTTATACTTCAGCGAAATGACAGATACTGATAAACAAAGCCTAGGGATGAGGCTTTGTCATGAATATATATTCAGTATTGCCAACGCGATAAAGTGATAAATAGCGCCATCTGTGTGTCACCTTTAAAACTAATTCAACCTCCTAATATTTGCACGTAAATAAGATATTTTATGGACAATGCAAATAGATTTCTTCGTATATGTACATATTTATGTCTACAAATAAATATATGCTACCCATAGATGTTATTAGCTAAAATTGCCAAATATGATATTAGAATCAAGAGTATTCAACATAATTCCAGAATTATATTTTGTGAATTAACATTTACATTTAAAACTGATCGCGAAGTTGTGAAGTTTCGCCCATATTAACTTCATGCTACTTATGAAAAAACTGAATTCTTTCAAGGAAAAAGCGGATTATTTGACTGAAAAAAAAACTTTAAACATACTTACACTTTATTGCACTACACTTTGTCTATGAAAGTTTTGAGTTTTGACCTCCAAGTCACGATTATTCTTTTTCACAAATTACCTGTACCCATTTAAACTAATTATTATTATATTATATTTATACGGTTTTTTAATATTTGTTTTTTTTGCGTACATTTTTAATGAATTGATACAATCTTGTTTTGTTAAAATCAAACTCTCGCACGCATTGTCTTCTCTATGATTTAAGTGACGCCAGAATGCATTCCATGTCATTCTAATCCTGGATATACCGATGCAAGCCCCTGAGGGAGTTGTTGCTCAAAAGCACACCATCCTCAAAACGAAATGATTTTCTTACATTTTCGCTCCAAATATGTAGAGTTAGCAACCCAGTGTCTGGCTAAGGGAGCCGATTTGTCAAGAGGGAACTAGAAGACTACTTACTGAGCAAATCTTTCATTATTGAATCAATAACAAAAAGTCATTTCAAAAAAGTTAACGGAAAATAGTTCATAATATACTTAAATCCAAATAATGAAAATAAAATAAAGTGAAACAAATGACTCTTCAAAACTGTTAACTATTTTAACTATAAAAAATAAATGAATTATAATATCGTCGCTTTTTGCTGATTTAAGAAGTTTCCTATCATATTTAATGATGTTATTCTAAAATAAATTTTTTTGCTTAAAAAATAGTATCAATCTTTTATAATTTTTTATATAATTCATTGAGAATTTTTCTCTATCCTCACTCCATTTTGAGTTCATTACATTCAAAGAATACTTTCTGTAAAAGCGTTATGAGTACATTAGGCATTATTTTAATTAAATTGCCACATTCAAGTCTTCCAGAACCTCCACCTTGGCTGAAGAAGTTCGCCGGGTTTAATGAGTCAAAATGTTTGTTGACTGGGCTGACCTCTTCAAATATATTAATTTATCTACATTTAGATATTTTAATATTTATTTTAAGCTCAGCCTTTTTAATATTTTTAATTTTTCAGAATTATAAATCGACAAAACTTGAACTAGTCGTTAATATATTAGTGCTACCTCGACAAAATAAGCAAACATTTTTTTATTGAGCAACTTTCTCAAAAATATCTATCTTTGAAAAGGGAACTGCAACTTTTTCTCGAAAACCAGAAAATATTTTAAAACAAGTTTAATTGCTTTGCAAAGCTTTGACTATAATTTTTTTTTTAAAAGTACGCTGAATAAATTTTTAAAATGTGCGTTTGCCTACAAAATCGATAGCTGAGTCTTCGGTACACAATTAACTTTTGGTCCACCTTTTTCTCTAATTTAAATGATATTAACCTTTTTTGTACAAACTTATATTACAGGTGGTATAAATTATATAGTACCTTAAATACATTTTTGAAACGTGTGGGAAACATAATAAGCGGTAAAACGAAAGATCTTCGAAAAATTAAAATCTTTATACTTCACGAAATTTCGTAAATTTTGTATTCGAAGGCTTAATTCTCGATTTTGGCGACCAACTTCGGAAAACAGAGAAATTATTTTTTTACTTATGATTCAGTCTCTTAAAAAAAGTTTATTTTGCCTTCTGGTGCTTTTAGGAGTGCAAATACGACAATAGACAACCGCTACAGCCCAACCTAACTTAACCCATCCTATTCAACTATTAACAATGCGTGTAAATACATCCTACCTTTTAAGCTAAAGCCACATCATACAAAAATCTAAATTTCTTTTTCTCTAAAATCCTAGGATATTAAGACCTTTTTGGACGGACAACATTGCGTTTATTTGGAAAACTGTCCTCCCCAAAGGAGAACTGGTGGCAAGCCTGAAATTGCTCGAACGGTGGACGAACTTACAGAACAAACTCTTTGGCAATATGCCACTACAATAACACCGGACACCAAAAACCAAAAAAATATCTGAAACAGAAAAACTCTATACACTCGCGAAACTAGGAGCAAAATATAGAAAAAGCGCGTCCTTAGTTTTTCTCTTTTCTCTCATAATTTGTTTAAGGGACTTTGAAGTTTCAAGGGTATGTTTAATTCAAAGAATTATTTAAAAAATGCATTGCTACGTAGAATAATAATATGGATATCACGTAAAAGAGAAAAACTTCTTGAATTGAAAAAAACGTAAGTCGGTGCAAAATGACCAATTGGCATTGAAAATATGTTTTGGAAACATTCTCCTTGAATACCCTTGAAAATATCCAATAAGTATTTTTGAAAAAAAAAACATAAGTTAAAGACTAATATGAACAGTTATGTTCTCGACTGCATATAAATGCAAGTTCAAGTTATCAGTACATTCGACTGGCACCGATAATATTGCAACTGCTTATTTAAAGAGATCTGTTACACAAACAAATAAATTATTTTCAGCTGAAAAATGCAAAAAATAGATAACTCATTGCAAAGACTGATTGCTAAGCGATAAGAAATTTGAATTGCAAAGACTGAAATGTGGAATTTCTCCCAAAATACTAAAAGTGCGAAAGTTGTAACTGCAAAAGATCAATGCAAAGGATTAAAATAAAAAATGTGTGCAACGCTCGCACGTACGTGAATTGTACATACGATTGCTTATCACTTCATGCATATATATAAGCATACATAGGTATTTAGTTTATATGTACATTAGGGTGCATCATTTTTTCATACAAATAAAATCAGAACTGTTCCATCGGAATTATAAAATATGATGCGAAATAAGAAAAACTTTATGGAAAACATTATCGAAAATTCTAAGGGTACAAATTTCATTTAATTTCATCCTAAATTAAATTTATTTTCATCCTAAGCTAACATTAAAAAAAGTGGCTATTCAAGCAAGAAACATATATTTTTAGGAAAAGTAATATTTAGAATCGCTGTTTATCGCTATTAGAATTAGCTGTTTAGTTTGAACACCATGTCATTTAATTAATAAATCACCTATGTAGTAATAGGCCCCGTTTCACCAAGAGATAGCAAGGCGAATAGATGAAGCAGCTGGCATAAGTAAGTAAACATGTCTTGGCAGCGCTGGAATAGAACTGTCTAAAATTACATTCGTTTGTAAAATAGTGAGTTATACCAGTTTTGTGAGGTATACTCGCGAACGGCAAATCTTGCTCGATAACTTTGTTGTTACTTTCACATGCACATTGTTCGTTAAGAGAGCCGAGCAGAGAGATAGCGAGGCAAATAGAAGAGGCCCAATGTCTTCTACTGATTTTCCATCGGAATTATAGAATTTAAGATTTCAGCTAAAATATTTTGCAAAATATTAATATAAACGTGAGTTGTGCCGATTTGAATATATCTAGTTTTTATAAATAAAATTTGTTTCTAAATATTTTGTTTTTTTCTTATTGAATAGCAAAAATGGTGTGAAAAAATCATTCCATTGATACCTTAGAAATTTAAATTGGTTATGATTTAGCAAAGTTACTCAAGTTTTAAAGTTTAACCTTTAAAGTAACCTCCAAAAGAGGGCAAAATTCTTATTATATTGATTTTGTTGGTAAGATTTTTAAATAATTTTATACAGGTCTATTAATCTTGAGCACTTCTGTCTTGTCCAATGATTTTTAGAAAAAATATATTTTTTTATTTTATTTATAAAAATTCTCTTCTGGAGGTATTTGTAAATATATCCAGCTCATGTAAAATTTATATTTTCTCCGCAATTTACTAGAGAAAGTTACCCAAATGTATATAACAACGTAATTTTTTATCACAAATGCATTTTCGATTTTTGGTTTTGTTGATAATTTTAAAACGAATTTATTGCACACTTTTAAAAATATTTTAGAGGAATATCTTTTATTTTCGGCGCATTTTATAATTAAAGTAGGAAATCGACAGCTTTCTTCTGGGGAGGTACCCTAATGTATGTATACATATTTTACATATCTCATTTAGACCTTAACGACAGTCTTAAGAAAATATCCGCTTAAGCGGAAAAAATTAACAAAAAATAGCTCAAAACATACACTATGAAAACGGCATAATAAAGCCCGCCAACGCCACGAAACGCGAGCCACGAACGAAAAAAGGAAATAAAAAGAAAAAAAAAAGCAAAACTGCACAAAAACTGAATCGATGCTTAAGCGCAAGCAATGAAAAGAAAGCAAACGAGCTGAATCACAATGAATAAAAGAAGTAACACAAAAGGAGGAGAGACCTGGTTCCCATTGTTGAGACGGGCGCGACTCGCAACCAACGCGCTCCAAATCGTCCTTATCTTGTCTTCGATCTGGAATGCTACCGAAGACTACCGGCGCTGCTGCAAATATTATACTTACCAGCACGCATGTAACATAACCACTGCAATAACAACAACAATGCAAACGAACAGTTATAGTTACAAATATATGTAGTTTGTTATTGGTTGTGGCGCTGGATGGACACGCGGTCAGCATGGCAAAAATGATTTACTAGCCGACGACTCGAGTGGTTGGTTAGTGGGTTATGCAGCAGTGGGTTACACCACGAGTACTATGCGCGGTGGCACCAAACACGTCCACAAGCATGTACTCGTCGCAGCTAACATAGCTGCCAAATGCGCATACAATGGAGCATAGCAGGAAAGAAGAGAGTCTTATAAGAAGTAGAATACGAGCACAAAAAGCTGAGAAAAAAAAACAGGCAAATCAAAAAAGTTAAAGACAATGTTGAAAACAAGCAGCTGCAATAGCAGACAATAAATGGCTAGAAAACGTGCATCATGATGGCGGGCAATTGCTGCCACTGCCATTGCTGCCGCTTGCCGCTGATTTCGTTGATTTGTTGTAAGTATGTATGTGCTGCACAGAGAGTGGTTGTTGCCAGGTGAGACGAGGCGTAGTGAGGCAAGATATGTGGCAAACGATGGGCCATCAAACAGACAACAAGCTAGCTGGTTGACGGGCTAACTAGCCGCATTGAGTGGCACCTTATTTGGTGTTAGAATCTATGGCAGGTATTTGCAAATTGCTGCGGCTACTGTTAAATTGCATTCATGCAACACAATACCATAGTAGATGAAGTGGTAGAAAATCCTACAAAAATATCTACAAGCTAGACAAAAAACACAAAAAAATAGTTAAAAAAGGCAAAAGGTAGGCCGTGTGTTGTTGCAAGTAGAGCTGCCAATATGTATGCTTGCAACAAAGTATGTAGCAGCTATTAGTAAACACATTTACTATTCTCTTTATGATTTGTTGCTTTGCAGAGGTGTTGCAACTGCATGCGTCTCTGCAACAAAATCGCCACCTATAAATTACACAAAAGTGAGTAGAAAATTGATGTAGGCGTTTGCAGTTATGAATTACTCTGCTTTGCTTACAATTCGTGCAACCGAATTTTGCCAATATGCTACGCTACACCAATAAGCGGATGTGAGTGAATTTCCATATTTTTTTTACTTTACTTTTGTGTCCAATTTTTATGCGCGTGGAAAGAAAGTAGCGTGGGTGATTGTGCTTCGCATAAATTGCCATAATGTCGCTCTTTATTAGCGCAAATTTGCAACACAAATTTCATTTGTATTAAAAATTTTTCATTTTTGTGTTTTCAAATTTTTATAAAAAAAGGGTTCCTCTTCAAAACTTAAGATCATTGAGGACTTTCAGTGCTGGGTGATGGCACAAAGTGGTTGCGCGCTATTGAATGCTTAAATTTGAAGCACTAACCGCTTAAGCTGCCTCAATCGCTTGCCACTCGTGTAATGCCGCCTAGCAACGAATTACAAATTAACTGCTTTTTCAATTACTAAGAGTGTTTGCGCAAATTACTTTCAAACTAACGCTGGCTCAAGTGGCCCACGTCACATTCATTCTCTTCTTTTGCCACACAAACACACTTCGCTTCATTATGGATATAGTCAGCACGAAACTTGCCACATCATCATCGCAACTGTCACAGTGACACAAAAATTGCTGCAAGCGCACTAATGTACTTGTTGTAGTTGCTCGATGGCCGATAAGTGAATGTCATGCATGCGAGCGATTGACGGACTGCTGGACTATGTGGCATTGTCGTACGTTTCTACCGTTGTTATGCGAGTTAGTGTTGTATAAATCCGAATTGCATGGAGGTAAGTAAGGAACTGAAGATAATCCAATTGAAAAATATTATTCAGATAAATTTTTCAACGATCGACCACCGATCGATCTAACTGGTTGATCATGGAAGCAATTTCGACGCTCGTTACCCCCCTCCTATTTGTGGAGTGCGTCTTGATTTTGTTCCACAAATAGTGGGACCTACAGTTTCAAGCCGACTCCGAACGGCAATACTTTTATGAGGAGATTTATTTTAAATACACTTGGAGGTTTGCCATTGCCTACCGAGGGGCGACCGCTATTAGAAAAATGTTTTTGGTGTTTCACCGAGATTCGAACCGACGTTCTCTCTGTGATTTCCGCATGGTAGTCTCACACCAACCCATTCGGCTACGGCGGCCGCCGACGATGCCGACGAGAGAATGAAACCGTTTAGCACTAACTTTTCCACTACCCGGCTTTAGCTGGCTGCGCCTGCAATAGTACTTTGTTTATTATTGCCTGGCGGACCTAAGTTCAACAAGCAATTTATTAGACCGAAAAACTAGTTATATCTGCAGGAAAGTATCTAAACATTATATGAAATTAGATCCTCAAGGTCTAAGCGTGCTTCTTTTCTTGGATATAGATGAAAGCTGACATTGTAGCTTTATCTACAAGAGCCTCGGATCAGAACCTATTAAAAATAAATAGCTATTTCGCCGAACTTTTTAAGAATTTTCATATTTCCGTCTTGAAAATCATCTTCACCACTACGTGGACATAGACAGAAAAACTAGTCAATTGTAGCAACCTCGTTGACAATAAAATTCTGGTGAAAAATATGGCTGTAAACCTTTAAGTAACTATAGGGAGCTTCTTTTTCTCTATCACGCGTATGACCTCGGCCTATCGAAATACGGTAGTCTTCGTCATCCCTGACAAACCAACAGCCTCTAGATGTGGCAAAGATAGTTTATACAGGACCATTAAGTTAAAATAAAGTGTTCCCTTTTTTTTCTTCTTCAGTATTTGGAGGTCATCTGTGCTATCCGCGTTTGATTTCTAAGCTAAAATCAGTCAAATTAATAGGCTTCTAAAATACTCTCTTGCAGTATCTCTAGTAGAACAGGAATTGGGAAAGTTTTCTGAGCATTTGAACAACTCCTAGAAGCGTGAAACCAATTGAAAGTGATAAGCTTGAGCATCGATTCATTAATAAATTTTTTTATGGAGATGTTTTAACATTTAATCATAAAACTCTCCAGAATAAGTAACCGTGAACGAATCACAACTTTTATATCGCTTAAATATTTAAGTTGATTTAGCAACTCAATCAAGTAATTCAGTTTCATTTTTACAAGCTTATACTACTACTCAGTGTCACATAAATAAATACAAATTCTACAACAAAGAAAAGGTGAGTAGCAAACGGTCGAACACGTAAATATTTAGAGTCAATTTTGTGACAATTGTAACAAATTGCTGAACAAAACGAACAAAATGCTTGGAATGAGAAATGAATTTTTCTATTTTGCCATTTTGCCTTCACTTTGTTGGCTAGCAATTCTTTTCCTTCTTATCTTTTTTTTTTTGCAACACCATCGTGATTAACAAAAACGTTAGCGACAAGTAGAGTTGTTTCTTCGATATTTTTTCCAAATACTTAACGGTGATTACTTGTGTCAGTGAATGACATTTGACATAAGTACAACTGTCAAATCAAAGTTGAATGCAAATTGGAATGTAAAAGAGGATATGAAGGTATGAAGGAGTGTGAGTGAAACATTTTTTAGTAAGACATTTTTCAAAGCTATTTTTGAAAAAATAGAGTGAGTATCTTTGATTGAATGAATGTCTGAAAATTGCGCACACGAATCGCTATGAAAATTTTTAAACAATTCAACTAGACGAAATTGTAAGACATTCATCAGCAGCACAATTTAACTGACCATGAGTCAAAATGGCGCACAAGGATGAATAAGGAACAGAGATGTTTCAAAAAAAGAAAAAAAAAAGAAAACCGCTCAGAAATATGTTGCAAGTGCGGAAAAAATGAAAAAGAGGAGGAATTGAAGGGACAAAGAGTGAAACCTCGTAATCTCATCACTTTTGATTAGTTTTGCAATTGAACTCTTCAATGGTCACAGATTTGCTAGGCTGTTCATCACCAACCTCACTTTCAACAACTCTCCGTCACTTTCATTTGATTTATTTATTCATAGGTCGCATTATTGTTGCTGCTTGCTTGCTGTTGAACTCTTTGCTGCGCCGACTGTTATGCTGATTGCGCTGAAATTGATGTCCACTTCAAGGCGTACAAACAACCGGCTGGACTTTCCAATTCCGATTTTTCCAACTTTTTCATTTGCTCTTCCACTTTACCAGTGCAGCCTTCGCACACCCTTGCCTGCTATTTCTCATGGATTGGATTTTGCACTCGAAAGTAAAATTTACGCTTGATTTGAAGTTTGATGAAATGTATGAATGACTGATGTGTAAGCGCAAAAGACAAGCAGTTGGAAATCGGAGTGATGTGAATGGCAGAAGTACCTAGCGCATGAAGGGAGCCGAAATGGACAGCACACAGCGGTCCGCAGCATTTCCAGAATGAAACATAACTGTGCGCCTCGGGATAGCGACAAAGTCGACGCACACCCCATTGACTAATACTAGAAGCGAACGGACGGTCGGACGTCAAGCAATGAAGTGGACAACGGCTCAAGGCATAACTGTGAAAGCGAAGTGGAATGACAGTAAACTGCAATGGACATTTGTTGTAAGTCCGTTCGCTTGAATGATTTTGCTGCTGCTGAATGCATGAATGACAGCCCGGTGGCATGAGCACATGAAATGCCAGTTGAATAGTTCACTTTAGCTATTTGGTTGATTTCTTGTAGAATTCACTTTTCTCTATGGATTACGAAGCATAGCTGCAAGGATTAATTGCTGCAGCGGGCATTTCAATTAATTTCGCTGTAACTCTCTAATTGAATGTGAAAGCAGTGATGAAGAATGGCTACATCTCAGAAGAAATGGGTAGGCCATTGGCAAAAGAAGGTAGATGAGCGAGTAGAGCAGAATAATGCGAAATTAATTGTCAATCACATGTTAGTTAACAGCAGATAGAATTTCAACTGGCAACTGAGTTAAACTATTAGATGAGAGAGAGGCTTTGATGTTTTGCATGAGTAAAAATTATAAGCTTCCTCCTGATAAACGAGTTCTGGATTACCATATACTACCTAATTTGGTAGTATGCCATATTATAAATTACTTTTGCTGGGATAAATTTCTTACTATCCACATGAAGTGTCGCACAGCTTTACTCGTACATAGTATTGCATAAGACACACATATATACAAATCATGTATTTTGTTACTATTTTTACAATCCCGTAACTTTCGGGATCGCGGTTTTGTAGTCCCGGGATCCCAGGATTTAAATATTCATCATGTTGCAACAACTTAATCCGAAAAAATTCAAGAAGTTTAGAACTATTCAAGTGCCGAAGATAGACCGACGGCAAACATATGAGAATACGGCCAAACGTAAAATCGTATACGGCACGCACGGCGCGGCACTTAAACCTGAACTAGTATTTTTGCAAACTCTTGACATCGAGCTACCATAGTGATGAGTTCATTGCAACATTGTTACAAAAAAACAACTCTGCAAGGATTTGAGCACTAACTATTTGAGAGGTACTAGCTTTTAGGGAAATCGGACTACCACAGCTGACCTAAGACAAGTAACTATAGGGGAAATTCATAGTGTGCACTGATAGTTTATAGTGCTTTTCGGTCATCCAGAACTACAACAAACCTAACTACATAATTGATTTTATAAAAGAGACACTAACTACCAAACCACAAAAAATCAAAATTATGTGGATTCCTGGCCACGCAGATATTAATGGTAATACACATGCTGACCAAATTGCAAAGCAACTGAGAATCACCCCTACCATTACAACCAATATCATCTTTAAACATGACATCTACAGTCTCATAAAACACCAAAGGCAAAGTGATCTCCTACGCGAGTGGAGTAACTATAACCATCCCTACTCCTTAGTTAATCCTAAGCGTGTAAAATCAGATTTTAGTGAGTCAATCCCAACGAATATTGTCACACCATACACACGCCTTCGACTAGGCCACACAATACTTACACACGCCCATATACTTCAAGGCATTCCACCCAACCTATGCCCGTTTTGCAACTCCACCCTGAGTATAAATCACCTTCTGTCTTCATGCCCTAACCTTGCATCGACTAAACATCATTACTTTCGCAACATTGACCCTCTTGAAATGTTAAAAAACCCAACCGAAGCCAACATATCTATATTATATAACTATCTCAAAGATACTGATCTACTTCGTCGGATCTAATTGAGCCATAATCAACCTGCCAGCCGAAAGCTTCCGATGCTAGCGCTGCACTACTTTCAGTTTGTATAATAATTTTATTGTTATGTAAACCTTTATAAAATAAAATAAAATAAATAACTATAGAGTGATGTTCAGGTGCCTGAATCCAGGCTTGTTCAAGAGTGAAGATTTCCGGCTTTGCGGCGGCATTTCGAATAGCAATAATAGGAAAACTTTCTAGAGGTGAAATATAAATAGAATATCCCAATAACAACAATATGAGAAGCTTTCTTAGAACCAGGTGACAACATTTAGCCGAGGTAGAGGTAAAAAAGGTTATACGCCTCTACCCGCGACTAGAATTTCGGCAGGACTCAGAGGCTTTGTCAAGTATAGGAAAATGTTGTACTGCATGGTGGAGAACAGTATCACGGTACTTAGAAAAAGTTTAAATGATAATGGAAACGAAACAGGTCTGTAGATTAAGATAAATTTTGCGTAGTAAGAGTGGCCTCATCGAAAATGGTAGTGGTTACTGTAAGAAAATTATTCTTAATATATGTATGTAGTAATACGGAGTTAAACGGTCTAAACAAAGCTCTATCTGATAGCGAGTTTATCTATGTCACTATACCGAAAGAAATTAACAAAATGATAGCATCGATATTTTTCGTATTCCATAATTTAACGTAGTAAAACTTATATGTAAAAAGCAGCTATGTGAGAGTACAGCAGCGCAATGAATGAGTACATCTTAACCATCTACCTGTCATATAACGAAACGCTAACTTCGCCAGCATCCTTGCACAACCTCACATTCTGTGCAAAGCAGCGAGGAGTCATGACGACGGCTGATAGTAAAGCAAAAAATCTTCGCCCTTTCCTCGATTATAACTCCTTGGAGATTGAGAATCCATTCAATTGGTAGTCGTTTTATAATTGGGTTATTTGCGGTCACCAATTAATTGCGACTGAGTTGATTCGATTTGTGTGATGGGGCAATTGGCGTAAAGGAAATTAGATTGAGAGAAAAAATTATAGATTATTTAGAAAAAATAGTGCAAAAGCAAAGAAAAGAAGGAAAGGCAAGAGAAAATAAGCGTTAAAATGAAATGCTAGCAATAAGTGTGCACCGGCGCGCCAATTATTTATTGAGGTAAGAAATGCCAATAATTAAATTGAAATTCAAGGGATTATAGAAAGTAAAGCCAAGCAAAAATAAGTTGAGGAGTTAAATACTCAGCATCAAGCCGCAATGGTTAATGAGCTTCATAACTATAAAAACGAAAATGCAAAAAAAAAAACAACAATTTTCATTTCAAACTGCTGTTGCATGTTGCGTTTTTGAAATAAAAATATACCCACACACACAAGCCGCAACTGTTAACATTTCTGCATTCCTGTTGCGGCACGATAGGTGTTCGCGAACTTCATGCTGCCACAAATGACAGCTGTCAAAACAGCAGCGACATGCGTGCGTTCACAGCTTTTGGATACGTGCCGCAACGCACAACCTGCGCCTAATAGTGGATGTGTTTTCACACACGCGCCGCCTAAAGCGAAAACACAGCTGTGATTTGTTATTTTATAATTTTATTTTTTGCACTGCACTGTGATGTTGGAAATTTCATATTCCAACATGGGCATGCATACATTTGTAAGTACTAGGGTTGTTTAGATTGTATGAAATGATTTTTCGCGATGAAACGTTGCTAAGCGTAGTAATTTGTAGACAGTTCTGAGTGAATTCGCGAAGGTAGTAGCTTCAAGTCGGATTTAGAGTATTCAAACTTTAGAAAAACTTTTTATATTTTTTTATAAATAATATTGCTAACAAAATTCGTCTAATTATGGTAGACGATTTTTTAGTGAGTTCGTTGTATAAGAATTTTTTTTTAATAATCTTTCTAATAAACTTGGACTAATTATGATAGTTTGTATTGATAGGCTTAGCTTAGAGGTATTTCTGTCGCCTTTTGGGCGACTGTAAGCATTTTTTTCAGCTTTAATAATAAAAAATTTACTTAAAGCTTATATTTATAAGTACTCTGACCTCCAACTTTGCTTGATATGTTTGGATTTTGCTGTGGAAATGTATTGATTTCTGCTGAGAAAAGTTGGTTACATAAATTTTTTTTTTTAATTGTTAAAAGTTTTTCTTAGAAATTCAATATCTAAAGTCATTATCTATGTATGAATATGTATAAAAAAGATGCTGTTTTTTTGTTTATTTTGGCTTGAAATTTCATTTTTTCTTATTTTTGGGCACTATAATAAATTGCATGTGAGTAAGTTTGGCCAATGGTGGGGTATAATTTGTTTCAAACAGTATTTTCCTAAATGATAATTCAACGTTTCCTCAAAGCTCTTTTGTTTACACATTAATCGCTGTAGTTTTAATTATTAGAAAAAAAATGCATGTTTAAAAGAGTCTTGCTGAATTCTGAGAAAAAACTATTAGCCAATACTACCGCATTACCTGGCGACCTGCAGTTATAATCAGCCTTGCTGGAGTACTGGGTGTTTTGTCACTGCTGGCCCCTACATACGTAGGAATAAATACTTGAATAGAAAGACACATGGAAATACACCAGTCGGAGATGCACATCTCAAAAAAAGCAACACAGACTAATTTCGTCTTGTCGGCAACTGTTGAACGTGCTATCTCTGTAGACGTGCCAAAGGCATACAGTCGCCTACCCGATTTGGAGATGACGCATCTGGATGCTTTACGATTGGGCGATCAGAAACACCGCTGAAGCAAGCAGATACTTCACGCCTCGCCGACGAACGTCGATCAACCTGGTCCTGCTCGAGAGCGTAGGAGACTGTATGAAGTCGCTTACAAACGCCGTGCACGATATCTGGCCAAATAATTCAGTTATGAGAGAGCCATAGATATTTTCAATAAACCCCTCGGTAACCGCAGAAGTTATCAAAGAAAAGGGACGACATGTTGAATGCGAAAAAAAGTACGAGGCCCGAAGCTGACAATTCCTAATTTGGTATTGGATATGTTTGTCAACAAAAATTATCTGCGTTATTAAAAAAGTTGGCATTGAATAAACAGAAAAATATTTCAGACTATGGAAATTTCTATCTCAAGCAAATAAAAATTCTTACGAATGGAAAAACTGCGAGCTATTTACGAAATAGCTCTCGCTTTAATTATTTGAAAGCATTGAAACAGCAGCCGATTTGCTTCTGAAACACTTATCCTGCATAAGGGAACGGAGGCACTGGCAAATCAGCCAGACAGAATAATATAACCATCACTGCTATTTTTGTGAAGGTCTTATTTTGTGGGTACACAAGAAAAAAAATTAAAATTAGCGACAGCATAACCAATACATACATATGTATATCCAATATGCATGTGATGGGAACAAGAATGTCGACCGCTGGAGAATGCAGCCGGTCACATAAACACTGAAAATGTAATCGACAAGATGCTAAGCAGCGAGGAATCGTGGGAAATCATCCATGGTTTCGCAGAAGAAGTTCTCTGGATGAAAAAGCGGGATCTGTACGCCGGAACACAAGCATAGACATCGTAATGAAGAAGATGTAAAGCCACTATGAAATAATATTGTACGAAAGCGGTTCCTGGTTGGGCGTCGGTTCTAAATGAGGGGGAGTTTTTTAGTCTCCGGACATACTCGTACCATTGCTGCGACGGCAGCTTCGATAATGCGTTAGATATTTTAAACCTCCTCTTTCGCAAAAAACAAAAAAAAAAAGCAAAATGAAAACGACAATTGTACTTATTTTACTGTAGAAGCAGAGTCACCCTAATACTTATAAATTTATTGTGCATAAACATGTTACGCTTAGATTTAGTGTTTTGACCGCATCGTTTGAATTGTTGCCTCGCGGCTGGGTAATTGAAGCAAAAAATTAACGCCTGACTGCACTTCGAAGCGATAACTCGATAATGATGCGATTTTTTTCTGCAGCAAAATTATTGTAATTAAAGGCGACGTCCAATCAAGTGGTACCCACAAATACATATGAATGAGAGTTGAAGTGAAGAGTATGCGTAATAAAAGCAACAATTGATGTGTTTCCCTTTTCGCTGCAGTTACCCCTTTTTACCGATGGCTATGCGCTGATTCTTTCCCATGTCTCTTGGCAGCCATGCATTCATTACATTTAAATTAATTGCAGTATTTCTATGTGTATATGTATGTATGCTTTGACAGTTGTTTAAGTTGTGCTCGAATGCATGGCTATTATTGCTGTGGCTGTATATTTTCTTTTATTGTCAACCATCGCTTATTTTAATTGTAAACAATATCAAGTTCAAAGTGCTGTCAGCATTCTTTATATACACAATCAAATACAGATATATACGCATATATGTATGTATATGTTATTATATATTACATATATTTTGCTTGATTGATTTCTCCCTTTCTGGTTTTGCTACTTTGTTTCCATTTATTTATTTTATTTTTTATTTCTCAATTCAAAACAAATCAACCACATGTAACGGCCGGCAAAAATTGAAATTGTTGTTTCCAACAACAGTGTGTTCCAGCAAAACTTTTGCCACAATGGCAATCCGCACTTCTATCCAACCCCAAGGTTAGTTGGTGAATACAATTTTATATATAGACCCTCTCACGTGACACGTCGCGACTACACTGCAACATGTTTTTGTTTATACAGTTGTGCTGTTGTGAAAAGTGAGTAATGAAAAATGTAAGCAGGTGTTTCCGTTTGTCAAAGTGGCGCCTCAAATGGGTTCAAGTTCAACAAATTGTTCGATATATCGGATGGCAAGCAGCACGCTTGACACTTTGGCTTTGTTTCGTTGTATAAAACAAAATAAATAGGGTGGTGTATCAAGCGCTTGGAATCTGAACTACAAATATTTTTGGTTTAGACCGCTAAAATAACAAACACGATGTGTTAGAAACTAAGAGCGCTTTTCTCTTGAACAAAGTTGGGAAATATAAAAATTGACCTTGAGAATCGAATTAATAGCCGAATCAGTGGTATTAATTGACCGTCGATCTAGACTTGACTCCATACGACAATGAACAACTGCAGGAAATTAACAAATGACGCCTTACTGTCAAGTATAAAATATTTACGGGGGTTTTCAGGAACTTCAAACTTGCACTTTATTAAACTTAATGGACTATAAAACTGTTTAGATGCTGTTCTCACAGGCCAACTCCATAGCTTGCAATCCTTTTATGGTAATTTTCAGTTTACAAGCAACCACAACATTGAGCAGAACGAGAACACAAAGCATATTGACCGAACACAACGCCGTGCCCCTCTTCTTTCCTCGTCTTCTCCTCTACCGCAAGTTACGAGTAACAAAAGTTGGCCTGTATGAACGCAGTCTTATCAAAAATTCTTCTAGCTACTCTAACTAAAAATTATGGAATTGAGATGTAAAATTCGTGAAACATTTCTAATTTTTCCATAAAGTTTAAAACTTGTAGTACCTATATGGTGCTTGTTAGGGGTGAGCCTGCTTTAGAGGGCTCACAAAATCTATTTTTTCGAGGATTTTTTTGGGAGGGAAAGAAATATTCGATTGAATCGAAACTTTTAGGTTTTGTTGTTAAATATTTCAACAGTCTTCTCAAATTTTTTCATTAAAAAATATGTCATATTATGCCTGGTACAAGCATATTGCCGAGGCGCCTCGAGTGGGCATGTGTCGTGCGGCGGGAAAGATGCAGGTCGCAATTTACATTTCAAACCAAAAACCCAAAAAAAATTTATTTTAGTATAGTACAGCTTTTAGCTAAACCAAGAAAATTAAACAAAAAGTGAAAAATTCAACAATTTTTCGCTAATTAAAAAAAATTCATTTTTTTGGAAAAACAAATTCACTTTGCATTGTTTAAAAAGGTGGGTTAATCATAACTTTATTAAGGTTTTTTTAGGTTTAACTAGAAGAGAATTTAATTCCAAATACAATCAATATTGTCTCGCTTCGATAGGACGTTTAACTTTTCCCCTATCTTTCCCGCCAGTTAAAAAAAATAGTAAAACTAAAAAACCGAGGAATCGCGCGTCAAAGTTTTTGTATATACCTACCTATACCGGCCGCTCGTATACCTGCTCGACGCTTGCTCACAATTTCTTCTGTAGCTCCAAAAATATTTTGAATTTGCTTCTGAAATTTCGAGGACACATTTTTGGATAGTTTGGGAAGCCATTTATGCAAAACAAAAAAGGCGATTTTTTGAAGCCTCTAAAGCAGGCTCCCCACTTAAGCCATGCTTAAAGAAAAAAAAAGTAAAAAATAAAAAATATTTTATTTAGGTATATCCGAATTGAACTAAATGGTGGAAGATGTTTAAGGTTTGCTTGATTTGGTTATGTTATGCATCGTTAACTGAGTCAACAAGTGACCAGCTTTTTTCGATTGATAATTTTATAAGTTGCGTGTCACACAGTGGCTGCTGAGCGAAAAGTAAGGCAAGTAACGTAAGTAAAATATATGGCTACAGGGCACGAGATAAAAAATCGACAGTGCGTGTGCGTATGGCCATACTGTTGTACATGATCCATATACTGGTGAACTCTTTATATAATTTAGGATCGCTCATACTTCTAAATGGTGGAGCGGTTGCTGCACTATGGGCCAGCGAACTTCGAAAGCGAATCGTCAGATAGTTCTCCGCGCTCTATCTCTGAAGCAATTAAAATTAGTAGAGAATTGAAATTAGTAGAGAATTTGATACCCTACATTTAACTATTATGCGGGATTAAAATATCAAAAAGCCTTAGGAAGCAAAATATTTGCAGAAAACTGATTTTCATGACTTTTAATCTTTATTATTTTACGACGCCGCCAGGAGATTTTATGAGACTTTGGAGACAACTTTTAGAACATCAAAATAAATGTAAAATGCCAACTTTTTATCTATCATTCCGAAGTGATACCCTTTATGTGAGTATACTAGTCGACGGTATAATAATAGGACTATGAATAAGTTCGTGCGGTTTTACAACAGATGGCGTAACTTGATTATTATTCCATCGATCCACATTTCCAAACATTCATTGGAGAGCTACTGTCGTAAGGCACAAACTATAACACAAAGTATAAGTTTTTTATTTGAAGCGTAAACAACAATATTTTTACCACACTTGAAAATGTCGAATTTCGTGCCAAATAATGTGTTTTTGCGGGGAATTCTTCTTCATTATTTTAATATGAAGAAAAAAGCAGCCGAAAGTCATCGTATCTTGGTGGAAGTTTATGGTGAGCATGCTCTAGCTGAGCGAACGTGCCAGAAGTGGTTTGCACGCTTTAAAAGTGGTGATTTTGGCTTGGAAGACGAAGAACGCGAGGGTGCGCCGCCAAAGTTCATGGATACCGAATTGGAGGAATTGCTCGATCAAGATCCGGCTCAAACGCAAGAAGAGGTTGCAAAAACTTTGGGAGTTGATCAATCAACCATTTCCAAACGTTTAAAAGCCATGGGAATGATCCGAAAGGTAGGCCATTGGGTGCCGTATGAATTGAAGCCAAGAGACGTTGAACGCCGTTTTATGGCATGCGAACAACTGCTTCAACGGCACAAAAGAAAGGGTTTTTTGCATCGAATTGTGACTGGCGATGAAAAGTGGGTCCATTACGACAATCCAAAACGTCGGGCAACGTATGGATACCCTGGCCATGCTTCAACATCGACGTCGGCGCAGAATATTCATGGCCTGAAGGTTATGCTGTGTATCTGGTGGGACCAGCTGGGTGTTGTGTATTATGAGCTACTGAAACCGAATGAAACGATTACGGGGGATGTCTACCGACGACAATTGATGCGTTTGAGCCGAGCACTGCGAGAAAAACGGCCGCAATACGCCGATAGACACGACAAAGTTATTTTGCAACATGACAATGCTCGGCCACATGTTGCACAAGTGGTCAAAACATACTTAGAAACGCTCAAATGGGATGTCCTACCCCACCCGCCGTATAGTCCAGACCTTGCGCCATCCGATTACTATCTCTTCCGATCGATGCAACATGGCCTGGCTGACCAGCACTTCCGTAATTACGATGAAGTCAAAAAATGGATCGATTCGTGGATTGCGGCAAAACCGACCGAATTTTTCACAAAGGGAATCCGTGAATTGCCAGAAAGATGGGAAAAAGTAGTAGTAAGCGATGGACAATACTTTGAATATTAAATTTGTAACCATTTTACGTCAATAAAGTTTCAAATTTCGAAAAAAAACCGCACGAACTTATTCATAGTCCTATTATTTTTTCAATTTATTAGGAGAAGGTAGAGAGAGTTCCCTTTGAACATAGTGAAATTATATCTAAATATTGTCCCTTTATTAGGTGCAACGTAGTCCATGTTCAGATGATTAAAATATTGGTTTCTTACATGTCAAAGAAAAAAATCACTCATTATACGAGTAATATAAAAAGTTATCATCTAAAACAAAACATTTATAATATTAGAGAAGTTCCAGAACTGTTCTCAATAAATGTTTAGCAAAGCCATTTCAGTAATTTGCGTACCAAAGTGTATAGAATCATATAATAAGCACCTAATTAAAAAAAATTGTAAACTGTCGTTTTGGCCAGAAGCTTTTGGCCACTCTGATTGAGGTGGAATCGGAAGTACGAGTAAGGCTAACTCCAAGCGATAGATTTCGGGTAATTTTTTTCACCTGCTATAAATATAGTGGACCATAAATTTGGAACGAAAACGCCGGAGAAATTTTCCAAAAATGAAAAAATAAAAAAAAATAAAAGTATATCCATTTCTCCATCCAATTTTAAACTCACAACGTAGATCACATTTTTTCCATCTTCCTGTATTAAACGAATGCATAAAACTTTATAATGAAAGATAAGACGCTCGTCAAAATATTAGCACCTCATCATTTGGACGAATGTAAAAAATTTGTTTTCAATATTTTTTTATAAAAATATAACTCATTATATAACAAAAACTACATAAAACCAAATTCAAAATTTTTTACCATAAATCTAAAAATGTTCATCAGAGTTTGAAACTTCTTAATTAAAATATCTAAAAAACTTGTTTTTATGCAGCTTAATTGTCTATGAAATTTATTTGTATACAAGAAAGTACACAACACCATCCGCAAAAAATATTTTCGAAAATCAAGGGGAGTTTTAACTCACTTCAAACTTTTTTTAAGATAATCAATCGCCGTACAACATTCACGTAAATGGCGTTACAAAAATCATATGTATGTCGTATCGTTAATTGTTTATAACTTCATGAGTAGAGGCGTCAAGTAGTCAAATTTTAGATATCGTATGAAATGCATGACAAGGACCAAAATTTTAAAGTTTTTCTATTTTAGAACAAATTTTCAAGTTTTCTATTTTAAAAAATTATGTAGGACAGACGCTTGAGAAACCGGACAGATAACTATGGCCTCAATACGATAGAAACAAAACGCTTAAGGTGATGGGAATCCCCCGCCATTCAATTTCCAAACTCATTGCGGTGATCACTGGTCACTGGGTGATCGGCACTCATGTGGAGAAGCTTGGAATTCCGTAAAACCCCTAGAGACTGTTGGAACTCTTTCTCTGTAAATGTCTGTCTCTGGCGGCTAGGCGCTTGAGATTCCTTAGCGTGCCCTTTGGGGATGACTTGATGAAATTCTCCAGCCTAGATCCCTTTTCTCTCCTCCGCTACATTAACAGCACTAGATGGCTGTAGACGGTTTTCTCTCCTCCCTAAATTCTTTCACAGGTAGTGGTCCACATTATGGTATCAAAACGGCACGTAAGTGCTACTTGTAGTGTACCTGGGGTACTCTTGCCATCCTAACTACCTACCTACCAGGCCATCTGTAGCTATACTGGTAACAAAAAATAGCAAATGACAAATGGCTAAGCTTGAAAAAGAAGATATGATGAAACTGTTCACACAAGTTCCTGCCATGAAAGGATAGCTTTCGCGTGATATCGAAATTAGTGACAGGAAAAAAGTTTTTTGCTCCACAAAATCATTCTGCGATCTGGGTTTTTGTAAATTTGTAACCATTTCCTAAACAGAAACTGTTGCTTCTTATCTGTTTATTATTAGTTTAGTTTTAGCCAGTATTGCTCCCACAGCTGCAACAATTATTATTAAGCTCGAGTACCCGCGTTATGAGAAGTTTGCCGTCCACTGAACAAGAGTTGAATAAATTATTATTATTTTTTTTTTTTGCCAGCTTATGATTCATTCTGCCCTGATATAATAATTTAAAGATGAGATAAACCTTTACTGAAAGAGAAAAATCGTTTTAATCGATCACTCAGCCACAACAACTAACGGATGAAGTACAGATGCTAAAAAAAATATTTTTTCCTTAAATTCAAATTCTCTCAAATACCGATTTCCATAGTTAAAAGTAAATTAAAAATACTTCTTTGCAGTTAAAAACTTTCAAAAATAATTACTCATTTCCATCAATCAAACATTTAGACTTTTTAAAGCGCTGTCATGCACCGATTAAAATTGATTAAAATTACAAGCGCGTACTTATTCATACCATATTTATTTCAAGTACTACGTACATTTGCACAAACACACGTACATACACATGTAATTGTGTGATACGCCTACGATGTCAATACACATGCACGCACATACAATATTTTATATTTATTGCCCCATATTATTAAGTTTATGAGACAGTCTATATGTATGACGATTGTTGCGTAGTAGATATGAACATTTTCAAATATATTGAATTCGCCATGTTTTTTCGATACAATTCTTTTTGCTTTTTGTAGTTGGTCATATTTTTCCTATACTCAATTGAATTGCTTTCATGCAACATACAACTGTCAAACTAAATAATGGATAAGTGGGTCACAGGCATGCTAAATTCGTTCAATGTTAGCAACTCATTTAAAAGTTGAGAACTGAAGAAAAAAATTAAAAATACGTAACAAGTTGGGAAATATAGACAGTGCAGGCAGTATAAATAGACAACACAAAAAAAATTTACGAAAAATTCACTTCAAATTACACAAAAAGGTTTAGAATTGAAGAATGAAAAAAATAGTTGTAGACTGCGAAAACAGTACAATAACAAAACAAAAACAAAAAAGCAAAAAAGAGTGTACGAAAACTTCGTTATAAAATTAACCAAACAGACGTGAAATTCAACGAAAAAAATGTTGCATGACAATAAAAACCCACACTACGTGCAAGTAGCATTTGCACACAACAAAAACGAACTCCATTACCAATTGCACTCTAGGGCGCCCTTCGGCTGTATTTGTTGCATATATGAACTATGAGTTTTTGTTCGTTTTTTTTATTGCTCTACACTGCCCAATTTCAACGCATTGTAGGCTGCCAAAGCTATTTGATTGATATGTTGAAATCAAGTTAATAGCGAGACACAGAATATAAAGAGGCAGCGTAGAAAAAACCAGCTTGCAACAAAATATATAACAAATATAAGGCCCAAAATAATATGCCGCACGCACATATAAGGTATGTGGCACTTACGTTTGTTCTCTTTTTTTATGAAGGTGCGCAAAGGTTTATCTTTGGCTAGTATCGGAAATAGAGCAGTACAACAGCAATAACCAAAGAAACCAAAATAGCAGTTCCTAAGTGCACCTAAAGTTAACTTTTGCCTCTTGCACTCACACACATTCGCACATGAACACCTTCTGACATAACGTGTGATGTGACAGCTGCTCAAACGGCCCACAATCAACACCCGATCTCATTGTTTTTAACATTTTATATCTATGTATGTAGGTGTGTTATGTGCGCCTTTACGCGTTCATTGTCGCCTTTCGATGCGCATGCGTAGACCTTCCCTCCATTGCGCACGAATTCCCGGGGTAAGCAAAAGGTACAACCTTAGCATAACAAAGTATTCCTCGCATTTTTCGGCGCGCTCATAGGTTAAGGCGTTGATAGCGATTGCCACAATGCACCGCCTTTTGACAGCTGTCGCTTGCATTAATTTAGTCTCAGAATTGCTTGTTTTGGAGTGTGTCACAGTTCTGGCCTTTTTTCGTTGCGGCCAATTGCACATAAGCTTGAAATATCAAAACAGCTCGGCAACAAAGTTTATAGAACTGAAAGAAGGGATACTTGCTTGTTTTTGTACCCAATGAATAAGAAGCGATATGCAGAGCGCAAGATATTTTACTCACTTTTCTAAAATAGATTTTAAAAGTCTTGAGGTCTTCAAGACGATCAAAATGAAAAATCAACGCGATTCTTGAGCCACCTCAAATTTGCACTTTAATATACCTAAATTCAATGGCCTACTAAACTGTATACTCAGAATTTTTCTAGAAGCTCTAATTATAAAATTGAAAATTTAAATTTCTAAAAAAAAATACCTTTTACTAATACTTGCGTTTAACCTTTAATGGTTTGGCAACGTGTCTTACAGACCTTTCAAGATTCTCAATTTCTGTGAATTGCACTATCCTCTCCCAGCACGCCGACGAACAGCCTGTTAGCTTCAAATTTAGATGTCAAGCCAGTGTCGTGGCAGAAAATGTTGTCATTCGGTGTATATTTGGTAAGTTATGTCTAGTTCTTCAAAGTTCCGATGGAGTCGATGAGACTTCATGACGGCGTTTATCATAGAATTTTAATTTGTTTTAGTTTATTTCGTCAAAAATAGATAGATGTTGGTTCGAAAAGAGTCATACGCCATAAGCCAATATGTGTGCAATGTTCAAAGCTTCTCCGAGTCAAAACACCATTTTCGCTCCCTGGGAATTATGTGAGAAAGAACTACGCTGAAACATTTGGTCCAGTAGTCTTCTAGTTATGGCATATACGGACCTCAAACATAATATGTAGATTTCAGAAAACTGCTTTAAAATCGAGCAGGTGCAGAAACCCGGTCTGGAGCAATGGGCACTCACCTACTAACAACTTCATAAATTTGTCTCTGATTGAATTAAAATTTTCACAGAATATTATTGAAAAAAAAAAAACAAATGCACGACGGGAGAAGGTTTCAGAGAGTTGATATAGCTTACTATATATGTAAATTTCTTAACGATTTAGTGCTCAATGAACATACATATGCATTGGGTAAATGACGCGTTTTCTACTTTAAGCTGAAAGTTCGTTACTTGCTAACAACCAATTTTTAGGCAAAAATGTTTAACTCTAATAGCACGCTCCCCAAATTTCACGCTTCGTTGGCGTTGGTGACGGTTGTATGTACACAAACAAAACAAGAAGCAGAAAAAAATGTAAATTGCCACTGGTGTTACACTTATAAAGCGTTAGCATATATCACTTAATTTTTTTTATTTTCCGTAATTTTTTTGTTTGGAATTTTTTGTAAATTTTTAGGACTCGTTTTTCTGAATTCATCGCACCACGGCATTTACTCAGCAATGCGTGAAAATATTAAAACATTCATGCAGCTTAAATCCGAAAATACTTCACACATATGTTTACGCTGTGCTACCCTTAACGCCCCAACAGCCATCAACTGTCATCCGCGCAGTTCAACCGCATTTAAGTATGGGTATCAGCCGTTTGGCTCAGTGGCTTAAAGTATGTGTGTACATATGTACGTATATACTATATATATGTTTATATATACAAGTACTTTATATGATCAACTGGAGCGTGCAACATGACATGTTGTTAGTTGCTTTTGTATCGCTATACATTTTTTCATTTTCATATTTTTTTCCTACTTATTGTGTTGAATATATCCGAAATTTGTTTGCCATATAAAATTGGCGATTGCATTCATTTGCACATAAATACACATATTTTCATAAGTGAGATAAATAACTCTGATGGTATTTGCTGCTGAAAATATCAAAAATATTTTTCATGCAACGCTCATCAAAAGTACGCGGCTCTGTGTAGTCAATAGCAATAAACCTCAAATGACAACAAGAGATGAGCGAGATGAGTGTTGGCGGCAGTTATGTGGAGTTGGTGGTAGCACCTGCAACTATAATATTAAATTGACAGCTTACTTATATGATGCAGTGTACAATAAGCCAAATGACTAAAAAAGTTCTTTTTTGCAAAGATACAGCAAACTTTGCTGCCTTTACACATTTTCTTCACAATTGAAGTCTGTAAACTTGGCTTCCACCGGAGGCAGCCAATACGCGGATGCTGTTTGTTTCTTGAGAAAAAAACCTAACATCTATTTTAAAAGATTAAATATTAGTTTGTAAATAGCTACGGATAGAAAAGGTTAATAGCAAATTTAAAATATAGGATTTCAAACCTGTGATTTAAATTGCTCACCAAGAGCGATGAGTTTTAAAACTTCACGTATGTATACGGCGTTAAAAAAACGTTACATTTTCGTTATGCACATAAAAATGGTTTTCTAATAAGTGCGAATCGAGGTGGAATAAAATAAGCTGTTCTGATCAGCGCTATTTTGCAAACAATGTCAGGGACTCGAGAGGTAAAATTTTCAATGACTCTGCTGCATAGATCCATCTAAATTTAAGCAATGACCAAGGTTACGTTGACTTTAACTTTATTGGTCAATTGCGGCTTATGCAAATAGACTAGTGAAAACTTTCCAAAAAACGTCCTAGCGGGGTTTAAACACACGATCTTGAGACCAATTCTTAACCAGATAAGCATCGTTCATGTAGAATATACTTACTTCGTGAATATCCGGCACAGATAATGCACTTCCATATTATTGAACTTTTGTATCTTGAACTCCCATCAATCAGGCCTCTGTAATCAGCTTCAGATGGTTTAGAAAGTATTGCTGCGATTTGTGCACGGTTCATTCTACTCTTCAGAATCGTCGCTCGATTTGGCGATGTTTACGGATAGACCTTAGACCACATCGGGTAGCCGACGCAGCCTTTAGAAGGTTCGAGCTAGTGAAGATGAAGTTCTCGATAAATGCCTTTGAAGTTGTGTTGATATTCTCTCAGGTTCAATCGGTCTACAATGGACTTTGGGGCAGCTCGGCTTCTTGTAGGTTTCGCACAACTAAGTGGAACTTATACTGTGTATTTATCGCTACTAATTACAAAAATTTACTCAAGTCTATATGTCAAAATCAATAGGCGGGGTGAAAAGATATTAATTATTTTGAAAGTCATTCTATTAATACGTAATTATTATTTCTGATTACTTTGGATATATGACCAAATGATTAAAAAAAATTAAAAATCGACGCGTACACTTCTGTAAAATATTTGACCGAGCTCCTCCTCCTATTTGCTGTGTGCGTCTTGATGTTGTTCCACAAATGGAGCGACCTGCACTTTTAAGCCGACTCCGAATAACAAAAAAGTTTTACGAGGAGCTTTTAATTGGCAGAAATACACTCGGAGGTTTGCCATTCCTTGCCGAGCGGCGACCGCTATTAGAAAAAACCTTTTTCGATTATGTGATGTTCATGCACGAAGATTCGAACATATACACTCCCGAATGGTAGTCACGTTCCACTCCATTTGACTACGGCGGCATCGTAATTAAGCGTTTTATTTTAAAATAAATAAAAACAAAAAAGAAATATTTTGAAATAATAAAAAAATAAATTAATAAAAAATGTGCTTGTCTCTAAAAGTTTTCGGAATATATTCAGAAAATTCAAAATATCAGTTTACAAGTTAATGGCGTTAAAATTTTGGTAAGAATGTTAGAGCATCACCTGGGACTTGTTTCGATCAAGGTGATCTCCGTTGGCAAGCTCTTTGTTTGTTTTACTTTTCCTCCGAACGTGGGCGAGTCAGAGAAGTTCCGAAAAGCTTCCAAAAATGAAATCTAGCTCCAATTTCAATCCTTGAACTATTCGTAGGAAACAAAGCAGCCTTAACCAACCCACTTTAAGGTGTAAGCATAAAATTCAGTTCGCAAATTTGTATTCGACGTTTAAGTATTTATCATAATTCTCGAGTTTTAAAACAATTATCTACAAACATCATAATCTCCTTGAACCTTTGCTGCTCACTGGTTTATAGCCAACATATTTGAATAGCATAAATGATACTTATTTTTGCAAGGATATCGATTTCACTTCGCTGACTGTTTGATGATTTTTGCATATTTGCCATGTCAGACTGCAATGCCACATGGTGAGTAAATCTTTTTTATGCCGCGTATGCACAGACACAGAGACAAACATTAAATCAAATATATTTATACACAAGTATATCACACCAGTGTGATGAAGGAGCCCATGAAAAAATCTACACTAGTGTATATGTGCGCATACGATTACATACTTATACATATATTTTGTTACAAGCGATTTTATTGTACTCACACACATTTCATACGAGCACGAGTGCCATAGTAACGGTAGTGATGTTTAACGTGCAACTTGGAAAAATATTATATACGGCTGAAATGAAAACTTATCAAATTTCGAGGCAAAAAAAGAACATTTCTGAATAACTGGATAGAATGAGGAGTTTATATGTCAAGAGCTGAGGGTTGGCAAGAAGAGTACGCAAATGTATACACACATGCGTTTTTTATTCATGACTCTGCTGTGAAATTAAATTAAATATGCGAAAAATAGGTAAAGGATTCAAAGCACAAATTCCATACCCATACCAACACATATTGGCATGCAGACGGATTTGCCACTGAGACCCTCAACGGGTCATGTCGTTGGCTAATTTTATTCACAAATTTCATTTGATTCAATTCATGTTAGCAAGCACTATACTAAAAATATGCATAAGTACATACTAAGTAAGTGAATGATTGGCTTATTGGTAAATGACATCTTATGGATTTATGCAAATGGCTGCTGGCGAGTGAAAGGTTTTTCATGCACAGGCTCTTCGAAGGGAAGTGGCATTGATATCTACAATAAATGCTTACTTAGGCAGTCACATAAATATGTATGCGCAGTTTCTGTCCAGCGGGAGCTTCTCAGATTATAATGATGGCGTTTAATGCAAGCAACTTCGTTTAGAAGGCTCTGAAAGCGCTTGGTAACCACAAACGGCAAAATGTGTAAAGCGAAGGATTCAAGAGAACTTAAATTTTTTGCGCTAAATTGTAGGTTTTAATTTTTGCACAAGCGTTACTTAACTCTATTGACCACAAGAAAAGAAATGTCCGTTAAACATTCGCAAAAATGTTTAACACCAACCAGACATTTCGTCGAGAGCCTTTAGTATTTTTTCCCGAGAAATTATGTGCAATTAAACTAAAACGGTTTTGTAAATTGCACGAAATAAAGCCCGAATGAGAGCATTGAAGTTTTAAAATAAAACTAAAATAGTTATCAGCATCGTCTAATTAAAAAAAAAATAGCTGCAGTGATCTAATTCAACTGAAATATTGAAATTGAACTGAAATGTCTTATAAAATAAAGGCCCAACAGTCCAGAAGCAAGTTGATACGTCAGGAAAAGCTTGGAACGAAATCAAGCTTCTTGCAAAGCATAGAACCAGATGGAGGTGTTTTTCTGAGACCCTATGCTATAGAGAAAGAAACAGGAACCGATGGTGATTAGAATAAAATATTCTTCAGAATTGTATTGTACTTAAATTTCTTCGACGTACATTCTGTCAAAAAAGTACCGGAAATGTTCAATAAAACGCAAAATAATGCTTTAAGCATCAAAATTTATTTGGTCGCCTTCAAAATAGGCTCCATTCGAAGCAATACACATATGCCAACGATTAGTCCATTCATCAAAGCACCTTTTAAAAGCGTTTGAAGAGATCTTCTTCAGCTCCTTCAGTTAATTCTCTTTAATGGCCTCTATTCACTCAAAACGGCGTCCGCGGAGTGGCAATTTAAGTTTTGGGAGAAGGAAAAAGTCACAGGGGCTAAATCTGGTGAATACGATGGTTGTTCGATGATATTTGTCTAGTTTTTGATCAAAAAAGTGTTCACAATATGAGCCTTGTGAGACGGTGCGTTGTCATGGTGCAAGAACCATGAGTTTTCTCTCCACAAATCGGGCCGTTTCCTACGCACATTCTCTCTCCAACGTCGCATAACTTCCAAATAATATTATTTATTTACCGTGGAACCATTTGGAACGAATTCCGAGTGTACAACACCATGATAATCAAACCAAAAGAGTACATTGACTTTCACTTTTGACCGACTTTGGTGGTTTTTTTATGTTTCGGCTTATGTGGATAGCGCCATTCAGCCGCCTGTTTACTGGTTTGCATGTCAAACTTAAACGTTGCTCAAACATGTCTTCAGCCACCTTCTTCCGATGCATTTTTTGGAAGAAATTCAACTCTCTTGGAAAGAGTCGAGCAGCCACTCGTCTCATACCCAATTGATGCTGTAAAATGTTGCGAATTGATTCGTGAGACACGCTAAGGTCACGAGCGACCTTCCCCAAACTTAAATGATGGTTTTCCAGTACCATTTCCTTGACTTTGTCGACGTTTTAATCCGTTGAAGACGTTGATGGGCGACCAGATCGGGGCAAATCTTCCACGACTTCTTGGCCCTCTACAAAAGCCTTATACCACTCATAGTCCCGTGTTTTTGATAAAGCTCACTCGGCATAGTCTTTCTGCAACATCTTCAATGATTCGGCTCACGAAATCCCGTTCAAACCACAAAATTTAAGACAAATTCTTTGTTCGATTTTTTTATCCATAGTAAAAATCGCAGAGCACACTTACGGTTGACTGATATAATTAAATGCCTAAAAAGGCTAATTGACAAAACACGCTCGAACTCTGCGACACTATAGCGGACAGTTGTACCAACATTACAGCACAAAAATTTAGACATATAATATGTGTAACGTCCGCTTTTTCAATGAACAATTCTGCATTTTTTGACAGAATGTACTCCAGAAGGAGTCCAATGTTCTTCAGAAAGCATAAAATGCAAAGGTCTTTCAAAATGACGATTAGATGACAGTAGTGAATAACTGAAGGATGGTACTTATTTTCATCTCATCTTTGACATTTGTCAAGTAGGCAGATATATAATTTGGATAGGTACGTAGGATAGAATTACATGTTAAAATTATTAAAACTTATTACGAAAATGGTCGGTCTTTAAGAAAAACATAACGAAAAATTCATGTTTTTTTTTATGGAAATAATCATTCGAATGAGTCGCCAATTCGAAGATTGCTGAAGAAATTTCAAGATACTGGTACTGCCGAGGATAAACAAAGGACTGGCGCATTTTACCTGTACAACTTTAGGCGGGCTCTTTGTGGACACATAAGTGATGTAATTTTTCATACACCTAAAAATAATTGTTAAGAGACATATTTTGAATAAAAATTGTGAATCTTGAAAGAGTCCAAACAACATCTAATCGCATTTTTTGGAATACCCTTTATATAAATGCTAATAAAAAATGATAAAATATATTTTCAAACTGCAACAAATCAAAAAGGACTCAGCGATTTGTGTATTATTTTTGTTTTGTTTGTTAAAAAAATAAAAATATTTAATATCACTATGAGTTAATATAATTTATCAACTATTCCTATTGGTATCAAAATGTTTAAACCAAGAACACATCTTTTTTTTTTTAAATAGAGTGTCATTTTTAATTCAATGTGTCCCAATGTGTCACTGAGCGGGAATAAACAGACAAAACAAAAATAAAAAATTTATGATCTATCTCTTTATGTTCTCTCTGCCAAAAAAATTTTTTTCTTTTTTTCGGTATGTAGCAATTGAACTCTGGAACTGCTGTATCGACACTAGAATTCTTTTACTCATAGAAAGCTGCAATATTTCTGGCCTTCAAAGGATGTGTGTAATAGTATTATCTCAAACGATCTTAGAAATATAAGAAGTCTAAAATTTATGATTTACGATGGAATGAAATGGAGGCCCTGTAAGACAGAACCTATACCAAAGGTATTTAAACAAATGTCATTTCAGAGATAATTTCAAGCAAGGTCAACATCTATATTTGATGCAATTAACCTAATAATATATTTGATCTATTAATTATTTGAGATTTCAGCTATTTTCTTTAATCCGTAGATGAAGCACAGATCGATGGAAATGTTTGTGAACTAACTTCAGTACCTTCAAAGTAATCCAATACTTTACTAATAAATAATTCATAGCTCAACATGAGCTGCAATGTTATCGATATATAGAAGGTTTCAAGGAACTAAGTAGCAAAGTTGATCTGGTAAAAGACGTAAAAACAATTGGAATATCAGTATGAAATACTAATACTATGCATTGAATTGAAGTTTTGTACTCACGACAGTCCGAAGGGGGCAGGATTTAAATGCGGTCAATGGCTGTCACTTCAGCATTGTACGGCACAAATTTATGGGAAATGTTATAAGCTCTTTAAACACAACAATAGCTATGTTTTAAATAAATAAAAATTATAGTACGTATAATAGCTTTTTGATAAAAACAGAAATGACGGCCGACCGGCGAGTAAAGTTTAGCAAACTTTTTCCAAATAATGATTGGAATTTTTTTTCGAACTCTAGTAGAAGCCCAATACTAACCGACATTGAACTTGTTATCGAAAAAATAGTATTTAAAGTTAAAAAATTATAATATTCTAGAATCACAATGCATTTTCACAGTGTCTCGGCGTATCTGCAGAGGAAGAAGTAAGTCGCCGAACGAAGTATGGGCCGAATGTCTAAAATGCTTGAAATACAGGTATTCGAGTTATTTATAAGAGGGAAATATCTGATGAAGGTACTAGAATACATATGTAGCTGAAATATCTTTTAACTGTAAACAAGATTCTCACATGAATATAAAAAGTGAATTACTAGCTGACACTTAATTCAACGGAGGAATGAAAGCCAAGAAACTGTCATTCCATTTAAGAGTACATGCCTGATTTGTTATGCTCGTCCAACTTAACGACTGGTTAGTCAGCAGGACAGCATGTTGAGACAGGAAGTCACATTTTCTATAAGTGTATGTGAATGTGTGTGCGTGTATGTGTATTTTCACAGCTACTACGTGTAACTGAAATTGCAATTTCAAGTGCAATAAATTCATATTCAAGACATATCACAACTAAAATGAGCGTAAAAATGAAAATGTCAGTCAATCAAGCAGACAGCAAGTGGACAGACGACAGCAAGTGCAACATACTCGTAGAAGGATTGAAGGATGAAGGCGTGGAATGGTGCACGGCTTGACAATTGGATAGTCAAAAATTGTATGAAGCGGAGGTTATAAGAATATAAATACGTATGTACTAAGAGCATTGGTGAACACACTAGCCTTCAGATACATATGTATATTCAAGAAAATGTGTTAGTGTGTGTCAGCACGATAAATAGCAAAAATTTCGCAGCTGCTTATGGACTTGCAACAGCTGTAATGCGAGATGTCCAACGGCTGTAGCTGCTCATTCTCACAATGCATAGACGACAGTTGTTCTACTGCATGCTTGCACATACCCACGTACATACATATACCATACACATACTATTACATATACATTGGTTGGCAAGGTTTGTAGGAATGTATGGAGTTTTTGCACGGGGTCGACATTTGCGAGTTGGGAATTTATTTGCATAACTTATTGAGCAGTTCACAGTCAAGGATGCATTTTTCTTGTTTTTCAACTTTCTGTTTTAGTTTTTCATATTCTCACAACCACTTTGTCGCATACTGGCAACATTCGTTAAATTCGTTCAATTCGATTTGCTTTCTCCATGACATTTCTTCTTTCAACACATTTTATTGCCACTTCTCTGCAGCTGATAAAGATCTACATTTTTTATTTATGAAAACCATAAATTTGTGCCTTCAGTAACATGAAACTTTAAGCTTTTTAACACTTGTTCGATTGAGAAACACTTTTGAATATGTGCTCAATTGTGTGTGTGTGTACATGTGTGTGTGTGTTGTAAGCTATACTGCATTAAATCACCGAAAATGCATGCTGAGAAATTCGAGCATTTCTTGATTGTGATTGTAAAAGATATTCTGGGAAAAAATGTTGGGAGAAGAAAAAGTACACACCCACACACACACCGAAATTTGAAGTTAAAAGTTAGCATGAAGCAGAAGAAATAGCGCAGCCTTAAAAATTTTATTTTATTTTACTTTAAAGCATCGAATTCTAAATATAAATTTTCGAGAGCAGTAATTCAGGCACTTGCGATAGAAAGTGATGATTAACAAATTGGCGTAGGAAAAAACAAATTTGTATTCTAAACTGAAAGCCTCTTCGTGAATTTTGAACTTGCTATGAATACAATTTTTTTTCTGTTATACATGTGAAATAAATAATGCTTATATACAGAGTATACATTTTTTATAAAAACAACGCATTTAAAAAGTTCTTAGGTAGGTAGGTAGGGTGGCTGTCGCAATGACACACTTCGACCTGTCGTAGGTCCATTGTGATGCCACTGGAACTTATCTTTACACTATGGGTTTCTTTTTAAACCATCCCGTAGCTTTAAGAAACAACCAAAGTTTTGAAGAAAACAAAAAAAAAGAAACTTTTTTTTTAATTTTCACTTTGGCTAAAATGTTAGCATTTCAATTTGTTTTTTGATATATAAAGTTTATAGTTTAAAAAACAATATCCAATTATAGATGATTTTTGTGTATAAAGGCTCAATTCACGATTTCACCGCATCACCTCGGAGTTGTTCGTAAGTGCTTGTCAAGTTTTAAATCCGAATTAGGCCGAATTGACTTTTTCAACTGATCGGATTGCATGGGTTGACATGGATTGCTGATTTGAAGAAGCTTCAGAACTTTATTTTGCTTAGAAGTACACAGCCCTTTATAAGAAAAAATATTGTGTATTCGTTTTACGGAGAAAATATGCAACTTAGTGAGCGAAAAGATTTACCAAAAAATCAACAATAATTTTGAGACGCTTCAAGTTTGTGCTTTATTATACCAACATAAGATCTAATAAGCTATACAGTTGCGACCACACATTTTTTTCTAAATTCTGATCAAAAGTTTCAAATTTCTATAAAAATTTGTCGAATTTGTATAAATCTTTATAATTAATAAGCTAAAAATTTTAAATTTGGAAAAAATTATTTTCTTTCAAAACTTTTCAATAATCATTTCCTTCACTAAATGCATATATGTATACAAGTAAAAATATATTGGATAATTGTTCTTTGTTGTTTTGATGTCGAATATGGGCTCGTCGTCATTTTGCACCAGAATGATAATAGTTGTTTTTGTATTCTTCAATATGTACAGAAAAAATCTCTATTAAGAAATTCGAATATTTTTATCGCACGTCCAAATCAAATTGTCGAAATTATGACTTTTTGGACAACCAGAGTTGTGCTTCCCCTTCAACTTTACGGTGATCTCTTGAGCCAACTATCATGGCATCGTGGGATTCTCTTACGCGACTGCAATACATTAAATATTTTTTGTTTGTTTTGAAGCATTAAATACATAAAACTTTCTAGTGAGGCAGAAAATTTGAATGATAATAGAAAACATTTATCACTATGGCAAGCTACCTCGAGTCGTGGTTATTGGAGGTAATCTCTGAAGGCCTCACACACAAGGCAGGCAGCGGAGAAATCCAATAATATTGATAAGGGCAGCTAAGAATGAGATCGGTCCAAAAAGGAATCGAAACCGGTTCGCCAATCTAATGTAAAACACCGGATCCCCATTCTCAAACCTCTACGAACAGAAACCAGATAGAAAACCTATTTCACTGAGCACAAGATAATATCGAGCGCTATTACCACCGTTTATGCCACGACTACTGCAAACTCATACGTCTATTTGGCAGGCCGATAACTTTAGCTGCTACTATCTAATTGGATTCCATTTATTATATTATATAAAAAAATAACATTTTAGGAAGTATCCTCAATATTTATTTGTACGCATGAGAAGTTAACAGTAATAAGAGTAAACAGAAAAACAAACTTAATAATTTTGAGATGAATGCAATGTTGAAAATTTTAGTATAGAGTATTTTAAAGTGAAATAACTCCGTTCTTCCAATTTACTTCTTATTACATTCAAACCTAAAGCAATTATTAGAAAACCCGACGACAATATCCAAAAAATTAAATCACTTGACATAGAATCTATTATTAAACAAAAAAAATTAAAGCAGACAAATAGGTTTGGAACTAAAGGATTTGGTGCCCAATTTTTATTTTATTAAGCATTTTTTAAGCAGTTTTCTTATTAAAATTGTTTACTGAATACGAAAGATCACACAAATATTATCTCTACAGGAAGTTTGATCATCAGTGCTGATGAATTTTGGCTTATATAAAATCAAATAATAATTGCTTGAGGTCTCCTTCACATCTAACCTTCTCTTACCCTTATCAAAACCTTCTCTTAACTAAAAGAAACCTGATCGCAATAAGACCCAACCTCTGAATGATAGTGCTCATATATTTAACTAACATATACTAACAACAGTTCCCTCGTCAACTTCCAAAAGTAATATAAAAAATCAAAAATACGCATGAATTTGCATTTTTTTCGAAACTGCTTTACTCTCTACTCCACCACATATCAACATACAAAAGCAGTTGGTTAATCAAATGGCCCATCATTTGATTTTCATATATAAAATCATTGGACCTATAACCGATTATTTGATTATCTCTTCACCCGCCACCAGTCTCCGATTGAAAGCGGTATAATTCTGTATATATTTTCATTTCTAGATTAAACAACTGACAAAAATCTGACTATAATTTCTTTGGCATATGTCAAATCATTTGACTGTCATATGACCGCACATCGCTCCCCGATCGAAGGTGGTCTGATTCTGGAGAACATACCATTTATAGAATAAAATAAAACTGCAAACAATTCTGACTACCATAAAAGCCATCATTTGACTTTAACATAATCTATCGTTTCATTGTCGTGCAGCATATCATCGGCCTCCAATTGATGACGGCCTAAGTCGGTAAATTCCTTCATTTACAGGAGAAAACAAAAAATGCACATACCAAATAGGAGATGATGCGTATTGATACGCTTTTTTATTAATCAATGAAACTCCTTAAAAAGGAAAAAATATTTTTCAATTTTTATCTTCCTTTTTTTGTATATTAATTTTTTTATTTATTTTGAATTGTAAATTTTTGTAAAGTTTTCGAGTTTTGTATTTCTATTTAACTTTTAGCCCTACTTTTTTTTATTTTTTTTTTAAATAGTATTTCTTTTACTACCTACGCGCAGTCGTTTGAGATTTTAACATGGTCATTTGCTTATCTTCAATAGCGATTTTTTATTACTTGAAAAAAAAACGAGCGAGTAACCATTACTGGCGCTTGCAATGCTTCCGAATATTACCAATCGTTTTTTTTTGTTTTTTGTTTCACAAGCTTTTATTAACTTTTTACTAGCTGCTTCACCGAAGTTTCCTTTTCACGCTATCGGTGCTGACTCGTTACCTCTCCTTTTCAGCAATCTTTAATTTTTTTTCTTTTCTGTGTTTTTTATTATTTTCTAAAAAGAGTTTAAGCATTTGTTAACAGAAAACTTTCATGTGTAGAACCTAATAAATTTCACTTCTCGAAACGCATTTTATTACCAAAATAAAATAAAGTAAGATAAAACAATAGACAAATAATAGCGAACAACTTAAATTTGGCTGGCAAGCAATAAGAGGCTCCACTTAGTCCTGCTGGCTGCCAACGCTGCCGGCTGTGCGAGAGCCACATTATTTCCGGCCTGTCAGAGGTCTAGATACGATTTCTACTTCTAAATTTTCATTATCAACTAATATATTATAGTTTCTGACATATTTGCACCATCACACTTACACACATACATACATATCAATTGCTTTTGCTTTTTTATTTAAACTTTTCTATCTCCTTCAGCAACATTTTGCTACTCACTTTCTTGCGCGACTGCTGAAAACTTTATGACCCAACTTCTATGTAGGTATTTACATAAGCAGGTATGTATGTGTGTATGCACGGAAGTTTCAGTAGTAACTATATAGTTCTTACTAGTTATAAGTAGTTGGTGGTGACTTTGCTCAGTCCTTATGAAATCTCACGGAAAACCACGACTAGACAGGATGACTGCCTCCCGATTGAAATATGTTTGACTGCGTTGCTCGCAGGCCTTTTTTATTGGTGTTGGTAGCAGTAGTGGGAAGTGGTTGTAGTAAGCAGCTTGTGAACAGAAAATAGTCCTGCAAGTCATAAGTTATTTAAGTTATGTATTCTGATTTATTGCGACGACCCCATAGCTTGGATGAGTATATGTTTGTATAGCAGCGGCTACCTCCCCAAAAAACAAATTCAACTAAAGTGGAGACCTCATGCTACACATACATACATACCTTTATATACTTACTTTGCCCTTAACATTCAAAATCAGTTGTCCTTTTTATTAGTCCTCTTGCCACCAACAACAACAAATTTATGGTACTTGAGCACTCACTATATCTCTTCATTCTTCTGCTTTTTCTTTTTATATGAGATACATAAATGTATGTATGTACGTATATGTATATTTGTGCCACTTGCATATATTATTGCATAAATGAAAACTTATGACTAGCAAATAGTTTGCACTCTCGCATGCTCATTCATACGTAAGTATGTATGTGTGTAATGTATTTGTATGTATGTATTATATTATTTAGTCAACAGAAGGTGGCGGCAGTGAACGTGGCCATCCGTGCGCAATGGCTCTCATTGCTGGTGTTTCCAGTGGGAGCGTGTAGTTGGTGGCACTTTAATGGCATCCGAGTGTCAGACTCGGCGATTTTGTGTGCCTGCGCATATTCACACATGGAAATGTAGAAATTTGTAAGCTCATATTTGTACACAGTAAGCATTTGAGTTAGGATTTGTACAGGCGGCTTGTAATAGTAATGGTACCATCAAATTTTAAATTTTTCATAGTACTATTAGAAACATGATTTTAATTGATTTTTCGACATTTTCCAAGGAATACAGAGTTTTCCTAGTTTTACCTGAGCCTTCTAGTCCACAATGGGATGGGTGTACCTTTAATGCAGCAGAAAAGCATTTAGTAGTAGTTAAAGCCAGAGACGCCTGAGTATACAGTATGGAACATTATTCGGTTACTATAAATGGGAATGCTCAGATATTAAGGATACACGCATTATGAACTTGTTTTAAGAGCAATATCGTGATGATACGTAGGAGTTAGTAGTTCTAAAGCTGCTCAAAATTAGTAGGCTTGAATGCGGGTAAAGTACAAAGTCATTATTATTAAAAGTGGAGATTTTAGATTAGATCACTGAGTTCAAATGTTATTAAACTAGTTACTAAATGCATTCGGAGGGTAACGTAGAACTGGCGGTTGATGTCAACTTTCACGAATATGTAGTTACAGTTGCTCGACTATGCTCAATCCCTACAGTTGCGTCCACGCTCGCGCATACTGGGTAACATAACGATGAAAACCAAAAAAAGCAACGGACAAACATAGGAAACGTTTTCAAGACTGTGATTTGGGAGCATGCACATCTGTACGATCCATTAATAGCGAACATTTTTGTTTTAAAAGTATAAGCTTTCCCCATAAATTATACTGAAATACTGCAAGAGCGACATTTCTTGGCCGGGTCGTTCCATTCAGATAGAAGTAACTGTTGTGCGAACGTAGGGAAGGTACCTTTTCTCTGACTGGTTGATGCCATTAGAGGCGATGGGCAGAGCAAGGTAAAATACGCAATGAATTTTGTGACGTTCACTACAGAAGCGCAAATTAAGTGTCAGATTTGTTGTGGAAGAAAGTCTTCTGAAACGTATTTTCGTTCATCCCGCAATAATCACCATCAAGGCGAGATTCTTCAACATCTCGCTCATTTGCGTTCACGCACCGATGGAAGAGAAAGATGATGCGATTAAAGATCGCATTTACGATTGCTTGGAACTTATTTATAATCTCAATGCCAGACTGGGCAAAGAAGAGATTTTCGATCACACAATGAAAAAATCAGCCTACAATCAGAAACATCAGTTAGTCTGTGGTAATAGATTTCAGCATCAAGGTACGAGGATGACCTGATCCTGTATCCTAATCAGAAAACGCCAAACCAACTATAGCATGTTGCAATAGATGGGAGACATGCTTCCGGTATTTTATATGTACATATGATTTGAGAATCCAACATTGCTCCAATCGTTCACGGCGGAATTGTCGCTCCATTGCACGACTATAACGGAGTTCGAATAGAAAAACCATGCTAAAGAAAAACAAAGCCCTGGAAGCCTACAGAATGAGCGCCTACATAATTAAGATTCAAATGCATCCCAGTCGATTGAAGAGGATGTTCCTTTTTGTATTTTGTCTATTGTCGAAGCAACAAAGTGATACTTTGTACTAAGTAGGGAATTAAGAATCCCTGCATCCTGTGGGACTCAGAAGCTTTGGTAATGACAACATCCTATGAGACGTTCATTCGAGTATTCGAGCGAGAGATACAACGGAATGTGGTAAAGCCTTTCGCGCTTTGGCGACACCGAATATCACAAATGATGGAAGATTGAGTTGGCTCATAGAACACTCAGGCTAAAAAGCCCATTGAATTTAGAGCTCTGGAAAGAGGGTAGATAGTCAAGGAGGAAAGGAGAAAAGTATCAGAGAAGGAGATAGAACAGAATAGAGACAGAGGTAGAGATAGTTAGTCCTGTGAGAATTTTCCAGATTCTTTGCAAAATCTGTAAATATTCTTCAGTTTTAAGGAACGAATATTACTCATTCTCACGACATCGGAACCCAAAACTCGTAGCCGTGCTTTAGCAAAGACAGGACACTCACAGAGAAAGTGCTCAGTGCTAACCGCCTCCTCCAAGCACGACAGGCACATTGGGTCCTCAATGATTCCAATGGTGGTCATATGCTGACCCGCATGGGTTGTGCCCTGTAATAATACCGACCATCAACCGACCATCAACCGAACGTCTTTCCTTCTAAGTTTTAGTTGAAAATTTGACCGTTTTCTGTTTAGACTTGTCACAAAACACTTTGCAGTTCTGCACCGGACCATCGCTCTTTATGTAGATTGCATACATAATCGCTGATCGAATTCATGATTCCCGCGGAGCTGATCTCCCCTTGTGGCGGAACCGCTGATCCACGGTTGGCCATTTCATCGGCAACTTCGTTTCCTTGAGCACCGGAGTGTCCTGGAACCCATATAAGTACAAGCCTGTTTTGTCTTGCAACAGAATTAAGCTTCTTCTTATATTCTTGAACAATCTTAGACATAATACAGCGAAAGATCCAGCGGCCTTGTTGGCTTGGTTATATTATCTTAATGGATACAGACGCTTCAGTTCTGAATGTCTTCGATGCCTGCTGGTGATAGCAGAGAAAGAAGATGGCAGTCTTGGATTCACTTGGTGTATCCAACTGGCACGAGGAGGAAAAAATGGAATGTTAATCCCATCCAAAATCGCGAAGAATAAATTCATTCAAGTACTAAAAATTTGCAATAAATTCAACATTCTTTCGAATGCTCATTGGGTATAATTACGCAAGTGAAGTTAAAATTTCCTTTTTAAAAGTGTTTGACTGTTAGCAGTCGCATGTTTTTCGGCAACACCGTTATAAATTTTACTCTTGAGCTCTTTCACTTGCTAGCCAGACACAAATTTTTGGTAACAGCTATAGCCGGTACTTTTTATACACAAATAATTCTTTTTTGTGTGCAGACAACCACCTACATGCAGCAGTCGCATTTATGATACTTTGCATTTTTAGAACTCCATTTTCATTGCAATTTTTATGCTGCAACACGTAATTTTTTTGATCGGCTATATTACGTCTGGCTGTCTGAGCAAGTCATTTTTCTGCACATATGACAGTAGTTTTGGCTTTTTTTGTATTTATTGTTTTGGTTTTTATGTATTTTACAAACAGACATACAAACATATTTTTTGCATTTTTTATAGAAAAATTTATATTTGTTAGTAGGAATAATTTTTTGGCTGGCACAAAAGTGCACTAAAGTGGGTAATATTGTTTTTGTGCTTCTCATGTTGGAGTTACTTTTGGTGTTGAGTTTGGCGTTTGCGCGACACACAAGGAACGATATATGGATATATATGTATATGTACACAAATGAGAGTTTTTAGTGAAGGTAGCTGGCTTCCGGCCCCTTGGTGAATGTGTGCGGGTATGTGGACGTACATACATGTCTGTGTATATGTGTGTCTATATATTCAAATATAATTGTGCATACTCCCTCAATCGTATAAGCCTTACTCCTTATAAATCTGCTTACGTATGTGCGTATATGTGTATGTGTGCGCACATGTGTTCATTCAGCTGCTGTCTGCAGTTTCGAAAGTATTTTGTCGCCTATTAACGCATTAAGTTGCAAAAGTTCTTAAGTTAAATTTACTGGCTGTCTGACTTTTGTTGAATGAAAAGTTTTTAACTTAAATTCTTCATTTTGTTGCTTACATAAACTGTGCGAAATTTAATTTGGTTTTTGAAAATAAATGGATTTAAAGTTAAAAAGACTTAAATATTAAAATTTGATTAAAAGTTGGATGGAGTTACAAATAAAGTTGAATTTCCAACTAAAATGCAATTTTATTTTAAAGTAAAAAACAAGGTGAAAGGCCTGAGTGATTTCATGTGACGCTCTTTCGAAAAACTTACCTATATTTTTACAAATGTATTCTGAACGTATTCGAAACTTATTGGCAAATTTTGACTAATTATTTTTATCCTATTCAATTCAACTCAACAAATTGTCATATGACAATTTCAAAAAATTTTAATCAGAAATAAAAAAATCCAATACGCGGTTTAAAGCCAATCAAATTTTAATACAAGAAAGTTTCAAGTGGTTCGAAAATCGTTTTGATTTTTGAAAATGTTTGTTTGCTGACGCTTTTGTGCATTTTATCCAGCTTTCCATTATCCATTGCTTGATATTTTTTGATATGGAGTAAAACACGCAACACCCCTCTGTTTCATTCAATTTGTCTTAGAAAGAGGCCAAAAGTATTCTGAAAATCTCCTTAGCTACATATGTCGGAACTTTAATATCTTAATAAGCACCCAGTGCTTCTATGGAAGCAAGCATTCTAGTTCAATTCTTCTTCAAGCCTTAAGTTTCTACATTTGGCGGAAATCAAGCATAAATTACCCATTATTACCAATTATTCTTATAAATCTAGCCGCCTTGTTTTTTGATTCCTACAAAGCCTTTAGACTTTACTAAGAGGCAGTTCAGTAAACTACAAACAGATAGGTTAAGTTAAGTTGGGATACCTTTGCTGATCTGCAATGATCTTATGCAACTCACCGAACTGGCTTTTACAATTGCCAAGAGAATTTGCGGAACTGTAGACTTAAAATCCTTAGAGAGAAACTTAGATAATGATAACTTCCAGAGAGGCGATCCTTGAAGTGAAAATCCGAAAGGAAAGATCCCAGAAAGATTCTGGGGAAATTGGAAGGCCTTTGACAATGTCGAATATGTCGCGAACTTTTCAGTGACATGGGCATTGTGTGGCGAATCGGAGGTCACCACCTAGCTACAAAAACAGATTCAAATGGTCCAGCTCGGGATAGGTTCAATTCAGCACTTGTTGGAGATGGCCTCATTTGCGTTGGAAAGATGGAACTAACTAATTTCGAGTCTCGAATTTTTAATATTCTACAATGAAGAGTAGATTATGGAAAAAAAGCTATCAAGAGCGATCTAGAAACTCCTGGCTATTCACACCTAAGCTGCTCCAGGGCACTCTTAAAATTATCTTAATTTTGTGATGTGAATTCTCCAGTCTATCACTGCTATGACAAACTTACTTACGCAGCTGAGAGAGCCGTAGGTGTGTAACATTTTAGCCTAGAATAGGTTTGTACCGCCACTTTTTCTACCCCAATGAAGATGTTCCCGCGATACTTACGACCGGTTACTTTCGGTAATATTTAATAGTAACAGGTCTCGGTCTTCCAAATATTGCAATAGCCTGGGAGCTTATAAATATTAAAAATAAATTATCACATTTCTTAGCTGCCGCTAAACGGAATAAGTTTCATGGTTTCCGAAGTTCGGAGCTTAAGACGTTCTAAGGAATCTGTGACTAAACGCAGTACTATGAAGAGTACAATACACTCACAGATCGTGAGTTCGCAATGTACACCCCAAATATTATGAAATGAAAAGATGTGAAGATTTTGTCGATTGTTTTTTTCGAGAAAATTAACATTCTGGCATGTAGACAGCCTAGCTGGGTCCATAAACAGCACATATTTGTTCGGCCGCCTGCTCGAAGTCTCTCTTTGGTCGTATTGGACAGACTGTCTTAAATTTTTTTTGTTTTGCGTTTTCCTTTACTTTTATTTTTTAACGCTGTAACACATAGATAATCGATTTCACCAAATACGTAAGAGTGCAAGTGATTTTTTAAGCAAATAATGACGTTTAATTCGGCGGAAAATAGGAGCGGGTAAGACACGGCAGTTTGAAGTCATCTGGCGGAAAACATTAAAGGCTTTTACTTCGAATAATATCTACGACTGTGACCAAATACCAAAAACTTCAGTCCTATCTACATATTGGTTGGAAACGTCGTCACGTAATCCGTCATAAAACGTCATCCTTTGAGCTACTTTTGGAATTTTTATTAGCTTTGGTTCGTAACGGATCCCAAGCTAAGGGGCAACAACTGGCGCCTGAAATTATACATTTTTTATATATATACTTATATTCTTCTCCTACTTTTCCATATACTAGAAACACAACTGCGAATAATTCCTTATCGCTCGTCCTGACAACTCCCGCTTCCAAATTCCTGGTAAGAGGCATTAGTGCGGAGGACAAGCCATATCTGTGGTTAGTTATAAAATAACCCGAGTGCTATTTAAAAGAATTCAAATTAATAAGTTATATATAAACTCACGAGCGTCTTAAAAACGGAATTAAATATTCACCTTGTCGCTCGAAGATGTACCCAGAAAGTAATTTGTGTTACAGTTAAAATTTAAGCAAAGAAATCAAGTGAAATTAATTGAATGAAAAGCAATACCAGCGATAATAAGTTTACTCAAGCATGCAAAATAAGAAAATTAATTTTAAATTCGTTTGAAAAAGATTTATTTTTTGAGAGTGAAAATCCACTCAGCTTCTGATTGCAAGCACATTTTGAATTCTTCTTCAGCTGCTTATAATAGCTTTATTACTGCTATTTGGGGAAAACAACAAGCGGCAAAGCAATGAAAAGTGGCAACATGTCAGGGGCACTTAGCAAACCACATGCATGTATATGAGTATAGCAACAAAAAATATGTAAATGACGCCCATAGAAATGTAATACTCTCGCGCTGGCATTCACCCACTAGGCGCTTTCAGCCGAGTTGGTTGCGTTTTTGTCTTACCATTTCATGCTTATAAATACATAAGTAAATATGTATGGAGCTATATGTAATATCTTTGTTTGTAGCGTTTGCTTTTCGACCTATTTGTTTGCTTTTTCTTTCCTTATCCCTGCCCACCCTTTTCCCTGGCATTTTCCTATTACTTCGATTGCCTAATTTATTTATTTATTTTTTGTCTGACTTGCAGGGCTTGTCTGCCTACGAGTGAATTATTCATTTCAACATTTCGACATGTGGCACCTCCAATACTCGTCAATACATTCCCTTGCATTATTTATATAAGTATGTTTGACGCAATACATACACACTTGCATATACATACATGAGTTTCAGAGCATTTTATGTTGGAAAAGGCGCTACATTGCATTCCGTGTCTGGTAAGCGCCTGGTTGCCTGCTTACTTGGCTGCTTGACTGTCCAATCGTCACATTACGCTGAAGTGATAAAAAAGTATTCGCCTGCCGCTAAAGTACCTCACGTCTATCGCTGCTTATTTGTGCTACTGTCGATTTTTGCCTTTTCTTTCCATTCACTTGGAGCTTCACTGTTTTTTTTTATTTTATTTGTTTTACTTCGTTGGCTGGACTCTCTGTGTCCAAATGTAGAGATATCCATAAATTTGTAAATGCTGACAGGTCACCAGGGGACGCCACAAAGACGAGAAGTATGCCCATTTGTTGGTGTTCATGCAACATCAATGGTGTCCCAGTAGGAAAACTGACCTGTTATGCCTTTAGTAAATTTAGAAGCATCACTAGCTTAGGTCAATTTTTGGGCAGTTGCCGACTAGTAACCTCTATACCACGAAACAGTTCCACAACAGCTCCGAACAAGTGTTAAATATGACATAGCTTTAGGTCAGTTACGGTGGCTGCCGTTTTCCATGTAGCGCAGAGATGCACACTAGGCCAGATCTGTCTTGGCATTCTAAGCAGGAGTTTATATTAAGATAAACGAACTACTGCGATATGGACAGAGTTTACTGATTTAAGCTTTAATAATAACTCAAGTTTGGTTAGCCTAAGATGGCCAGTGAGGATCCAGTCAGCATGCATTATTTTCATTTTTACTATCGAGTAGTATTTTATACTTGACCGTAAGTCTATAAGATGCCCTAAAGAGGTGCTCTGATGTTTCATGAACCAACTCGCTAAAACGGCAGATGCTTTCTACTAATTTTAGTTTTCTGAAAAGTCAGCGAACATCACAATGTGCTGTATACTTTCTAGTGAAAGTTCGTCGGTCCCCTCTAGTCAGGTTTAAGAACCTATTTGGTGCACTGGTTTGTCTGCTTCCATGTTGTAGGTAATAACTTCCTTTATATGCGATTTGGTAAGCCTGGAGGAGGTCTCTGGTCTTTGAAATTCCGAAGTTGTGATTATTTTCGCTGGGCAGTCCGTCACAATCTTCATGTTCTGACACCCTGTCCAACAAAATGATTTTCCTTGCTTCCAAGGAATAACGCACAGTGAAGCATTTCACGACGAGTTTGAATGTTATTATATGAGCTTTTGCTCTCTGAGTGTTTGACAAAATGGAGATGAATTTCGCACTAATGAATATGAGTATCTGATTTTCTTTCAACTCTGGTAATAAACTTATTTCATTCAAATACCTTATTCTCGAAAATATTTTCTTTCACACGAAAAATGCGGCATCTACACAAGACTTTGGGGTACACATAGTATCTCTCCGTATCTCTGAAAGTACACCTCCGATTGTGTCAATTTAATGTAACCAGTTAATGTCAATTTAGTGTAACCAGTTCTTTAAAGTTCTTCGAATCCCATTTTGGCCGCATAAGTTTGGCTGTGTACCCTTTAGGAAGAATTTTCTTTAGTAAATTTGAAGTTCTAGAATTTTTGACGCTTTCTCTAATGTTTCTGATAGATTCGAGTGAAATATGACTGACTATTCTGCGAAACTTTAATAATCTTTGACGATGTCGAATACCGCAGACGATCACACCATGAATTGATCGAACTCTTCAGTAACATGGACAAAAGGACAATAAGTGGCCAGTGGAGCCACTGGCTGCTGAACCACATTTTGAGTTTCTAATCACTCTTCTATTCAAGCCGCGTATGGCAGCGTCTCGATTACTGTTAAACCGAAATACAGACTGAAAAAACTTGATTAATCTTAAGTATATTTAGCTACTTCAAAAAGATTTCTAAGCCTGAAATTTGTACAGGTTTTTCTCCTGGGTCTTCCGTATTTTGTAGTACTCTCCAACCGGAAAAAATAAGAAGTAAACGCGCCAGACGACGACACGTCAGATACAATCGCAGATAAGTTCGAAGCTGCAGCCTTTACTCAATACCTTCTTCTACTTTACGCTCATCCCACCACCACCACCGTGCGTTCTACCACTTTATTTACAATTCATTTTCGTTTTTGGCAGTTTGCGTTTCACGAAGCGCCCCAAGCAATGCCAACCAGCCTTTTATTTGGCGGTGGGCGCCACACAAGCACTCATACGCTCGAAAAGGCCGTCCATATGAATTTTTATCAGCTTCAACGCATGTTCGCCTTTTCTCTTCATTTTCTATTGTTATTCATATTCATTTGCTGCACTCATTGTTTTGCATATCTACATATAAATATATATCATACAGCTGTTGACAAAACGGGCCAATTAACATAGACAAGCTGCGGCTGAATGCACAAACATACATATGTAGAATTGGGTCAAGAGGGAGGTCGTCTTTGTCATATTCCGTTTTCCGAATGGGTGCCGATCGAGTGATATGAAAATTGTATGGACTCGAAACTATTCATACGCACAATGCTTTGCGGTTGAATGATTAAAGAGATTTTTAATGGCATAATAAAGAATGTAGATTCAAAGAAAGGTAGCCACTGTTATTATCAGTGCTGTTTCGGCTGTGAAAGCTCATTTACAAATACGCATATTAACATAAAATATAAACTGCTGTGCTAATGATGTGTCAAAATGCTTTCAATGATGGAGAACAAAAGCAGCGCCAGGCGTAAACAACAACAATTTGAAATGCGTACGTTTATCTCTCATTCATTTGCATCGCTCATTGAAAGTAGGTATAATACTTTTTTCCTTAAGTTTTTTTTAAATAAAATTTGTATCAAGTTTATTTTCCAGACCGTAACTGGAATGGAATATTTTTGTAATTTGCTATTCGCTATTTTTATTTATTTATTTATATTTTTTTTAGACGAAGAGGTACGGGCGGCAGAGCGCAGGCAGAACTAAGATGGGGAGGGGCAGTCGGAGTTGCTTGCAGTTTCTTCAATAAAACAATAATTGCTTTTGTGGCGAACTGTGATGTAATTATATTTCTTTTCAAAGGATCCCGCTAGAAAGTGTGTAAAATATAATAAAAAAATATCCCCACTTATGCTTGGAAGCATTGCCCTAAGCATGTCTCCTATGTGCTAGGCGGCTAAAAACAAGGTCGCTTGAATATCGCTAAAGTGTTGTTGTTTTCACACTCTATCCAAACATTCGCTGAGCGAGCAACGGAACTCTCTAGTAAGCAAAAATTTGTGAATCGAAATTAGCTACACACTAGACTAGCGCATATCTGCTTCAAAGATGTACCCATGGAGCTTAGCTTGCAATTTGTGTTAAGTATAAACAAACCAAAAGAAAATTTACCACTACCTACGAAAGAGGTGAACGTGGCCTTTGATGTTTAATGTATTTTTGATATTTAATGTCTGAAGATAAAACCGAGGTAGAAGATTGTGCTCACACAGGAGATTCTACATCACATGCAACCACACTCAGAATTCAGAAGTGCTACATATTTTTGAACTACAGGACACTCCAAAATTATTGGAAACTTCGAGCTCAATGCCTGGTCAGTATATACCCATATTAGGTCTAACTGGATCATTCTACACTCTCATCTCCTCAAGCCTGGATTGAATGTGACACATTTGAAAATTAAGCGCAGCGAATCTCTTCATGGAAGGTTAGAATTTTGGTGGAGAGATGGTTAGCGTAGACTTGTGTAAGGAAATGCGACTAACTTCAATTTAGGCTTAAGTCTTTCTTAACTGGGTTGTGTCATACCGTCAATCCACATCACAAAAACGGCGGATTACTTTTTGAAGAAGTCCGATTCAGGATTCTGTATTATGCAGGCATTACGCTATCAGTACTCATCTGCATCTACACCTGCAATGAGAGCATCGTCCAATAAGACACACTTAGGTGTATGGATAGTGATGCATTACTGGCTACTGAGATACTTTTACGCACATGAACAAGACCTTTTCAATACGGTGTGGCAAGATATTAAAAAGCTGCTCTCATCATAAAGCATGGGATTGCCAAAATCGAACTGAACAGGAACACTTTTCCCGTATTGGGAGAATTACTATGTAAGTACGAGTAGTTTGTTGTTATGAAATATTATTTCATAGGCCGAACTTAAGAGACTCTCAAGCTCTTAAAGTGTAATAAGACGATATTGGTATATTGTTAGATACGATAGAGCTTTGATTTATGGTCCTGTAAATATGTGAGTAGAAAACACATTATCGATTATCATGAGTTTGAACGACGAGAAGCGGACGATAGCTGCATATGGGGCCATTTTTTAAATTAACTATTACAGATAATAGTTGGTAGAGATTCCAGCTGAATGCACTTGAATCAATTTTCGGCTCAGAAAAACCAGAAAATGCATTGAAAAGTGATCGAGTGTGTTCGCTTTGATCCAGGTTTCTGAGTCAAACGTGCATTTTGAATAACCATTTTCTAATTTTATCACAAAGTTTGCCCACAAGAACTGCCTTACTTGATGAGAAAAGGTTAAGAGTTTCTATGCATCGTTCATCTATAAAGCTCCGTTCTAATTCTATAAAATTCTAATATCCCAAAATGTGTTGTACTTTAGTACTCTTCTCAACTACGGCGGAACAGGAGAATGCAGACAATTTATTCTCATCTAAAGCTCAGTTTTTATACAAAAGATCCGTTTGGTAAGTTTTATACACATTTGTTACCCTACTTTTTATATTATATATAATATAAGTCCAAAAATATAGAAAGATTCTTATAATTCTATAAAACTCTAATAAACCAACAAATTTGGAATCGTTTTTTTATTCAATCAAAAGTGAGCTTGACCTATCGTAGGTACTGATAAGTAGTACCACACTTTAAAATGAACTTTAATTCCTTTTGTTTTCGAATCTGCCTCACAAAGATACATTTTTTAGTCCTGATGGACACAAGATTTCGAAAGCACGGAAAAGTCTTTATCGGCATGATAAAGTGAACCTTAATGTTAGATGTTAGTTCAAGAAATGCACATTAAAGAAATTTTAAGACTGAAATTAAGGTCTCTTTTTTTCTTTCTACACATAACGAATCGACTTTCGAAAATAACACTCATAAAAAGTCCATCACCAGAACAGCAGAAAATTAGGGAATTAAAACGCCGCCAAACGCTAATTAATTGTCTCCTAGTTTAGGAAGCATAGCTACTCAAACAGCAACAACAACATATGTTAAATGGCATATTAAGTTACTTTGAAGAATATCAGATCAACTCTTAGCAGATTTAGAGTTTATTGTTCAACCTGATTAAGAGAACTTTATGTTAAATCTTAATACGAATTTTAAAGGCACGTCAAGTTACATTTAAATATACCAGCTCTAGGCTGTTATAGCTGCTTGTCTCAGCATGATAGAGTGAGTTTTAAAGTTAAAAAGCTACAAATGTTCAAGCGCATGTAAAGTTATCTCTAAATCTATCAAATCAGCTCTTAAGAAATTGAAAATATATTTAATATTTGTCAGTATGATAAAGTGAACTTTAATGATAATCCAAACTCTGGTGCTAAATGGCAGATAAAGCTGCCTTTAAATACATCATATCAGCTTTTTTGAAATTAAAATTAGTGTTTATTTAGAAATGCTTCTCAGACTTCATTTTTCTTATTGAAACTACTCAAACCATCTTACTTGACTGCGAAATGAGCGTAAATCAAGAGCATACCTAAGTAGAAATAAAGTAATTAATACAATTTTAATTACTTACAAATAGCCTTGAGTTCACAAATTAATTCAAAACGCTCGCAAGCCACTTACCTTCAACACTAATGCCAAGTGACAGCAACAATACCAATGAAACTGCAGTTTTAAAGAGTAATCCAGGGTGTGCTGCGAAGCCGGCACTGCAATACCGGCGCTGGCGGGCCATGCAATGTGGCCGCAGCGATGTGCTGCCAGTGTTGCGTGACATGTTTACAACACGACAGCACTTTTCGCCAACAACAACAATGGCGTTGTGTGCATTTTTATAGCTGCTGTTTCTTCTGTTCCTTTGATTTGTGTTTGCCATTTTCAATTTCAATTTCGATTTCGATTTGGATTTCATGTTGCCGCGCGACCACAACAAAAACCAACGGCCAACCGAACGACCGATCGACCGAATTGTACGTACAAGCGTAAGATGTTGCACGTTGTAAGCAAGCAATGGGTAGCAGCAAGCTTAAGTGGCTCAAGAACGCTGAACTTGAACCTGCATTTTGTCAGGCAGGTAGGGAGGGAGGTTTGCGCGAGACGCCGAACGCGAGCTTATACACCGTTTACACTTTATTTTATTTGCAACTAGTTTTTGCTTTCTTCTTTCACTTCGTTACTTTCTTTTCGTTTATATTTCACTTTTATTCAAAACACATTTGTTTTTGTTTTTACTTTACTTTGTTTTGTTGCACGATTGTTTGGCGTGCCTTCAACGGCGGCAAGGAAATCGTAAAATCGTGATGCTTGAAGCACAGAGTGAGTGAGTGTACGTCGTGGAAGTGCGGGGCGAGGTGAGTGTGATGCCTGGCAGTACGTACACTTTTCACCAACACACAACACTCACTCACTGTGTATGTATAGGTGTGGCTATAGATGTGTCACTCTGTACGTGTTGCGACCCCTAAAAGCAGCAGCCAACTGTGCCGCGTCGCTGCCACTTAAACGCGTTGCTCCTACGCGGAAATTTTTCAAAATTCATGTGGCAGCTGTTGAAAAAACACTGCATTTGCTGAAAGAGAGTGTAAAAAGGAAAAATTTGAGGAATTTTCGCGCTAAACTAGGATAAGCGAACCTTGCACTTGAGCCGCTGCTGCTGCTGCACGCGGCAAGACATGCAAGGCACCGCAGGGCTCAAATGGCGGCGTATGGATCCGACAGCAGCGTGCACGGTAAATAATTTCGAGATGGCAAGGTTATGTGAACGCGACGCCGAGCGACTCACTGATAAAAAACGATTCAAAAAGAAAATTTACAAGACAAAAAACAAAACAAAAAGATTTACACAGCATCACAATTTGAGTATGCGTTTTTGTAAGCAAAGTCCTTGCGCCATAAATTTGCGCCAGTTGAAATTTTTATGAGCGTCTTGATACTTTCAGCTCAATTTATCACTTCGTAGTTTATTGCTTGTTGTGTTGCAAGAAACTTGCTGCGCTCATACGTATGTACGTAAGTATGCAACTAGGGTTATAGTGCTACTACGTGGCATCGTCCCGCTGCTTGACTTTTTGTCGATTTTATGTTTTACAGTTATGTGTATAATAAAATATTACAACTATATAGTAACAACTTGTATTTGTGTTGCAAGTCGCAGAGGCAAGTACGTTGCCTGATATTTGTTGACTATTATTTATGTTTATGATTTTGTCTTTTATTTTTCTTCACTGTGCTGCTAAGAGTTTTCAAGTGTTGTCCTTCCTGCATGTCCTTTCAAAGGGCGACTTCCAAGTGGACGTGCCGACATTTTCACTTAAGCATCCTCCAACTGCGATTGCTGACTTCCTTTTTGCGTCATCATATCCTGCTGACTAGCAGACTATTGCGTCCTTATGCATTTTATTGGGGCGTTCATATCCTGCTGCTGCTTATGCAACTGTAAATAAAAATTTGAGAAGCGGAAAAGTTCAAGTTAGAAATTGTAAACAACTTTTTGATAAGTTCTTGTGTCATAGTTCCTTTATATTCTTGTTTGTTTTTATTGTTAAGTTGTGCTGTTGCAAGTTGACTATGTCTTTGTCATGGTAGGGAAAATTTGTTTCTTGTTCTGTCCGGTTTGCAGCATTTTTATCATAAAGTTATGAGAAATTATAGCAAATAAGTTACGAGACACAGACTTTGCCGCTTGGATGACTTTGCTGATGGCAGTAGTCACAGGCGGAGTGAGTGACTAATGTTGAGTAGGGCAGCATAGGGGCATTCGCCTAAGGTTTACGGAATTTCTTGAATATATTATATTATAAAAAACGTTTCTTCGATACTTGACGCACTTGAAAGTTCCCAACAAAAAACCAAATATTCGAAACTGTTAATACGAGAGTCTTTTAGTCAGATTTGCAACACTTCGATGTTTCGGAAAATTTGACATTTCTTAGCATAAGCTTAAATATAACATTTTCACTTGTTATTTTTTCATTAAGTTGGAAAATTCATCTCGCCCAAAAGAAGCAATTAACAGATGATTTTATTGCATTTTGATATGGATTCATACCAAGGCATAGCCAAAAAAAATGCTCTATATTACTTAGAAAAATGGTTTCTATCGCCAAAACCCACGTAATTAATGTAAAAAACATTTATCTTTATTTACATACATTTTTTTGTATGATAAAAATTGATACAAAAATTTTTGTGTTTATAATTTTTTTATGTAAAATTTTATAATTAACTGAATCTTTCTAAAAAATAGTCACCTTACTTAAATGTAAGTTGAAAAAATTTTAGAACAAAAAAATTAAAATATTATTCACATACTTCAAGAAAAAAGTAGATGCAAAAAAATATTAATAATAAACATTCGTACAATTCGTAAAATGTGTGCTTAGTTAGTAAAGCACAGAGTAAAATTAAATTAAAAATTAAAATACGAATATAGAAATTAGTTAAAATGCAAAATTCAAATAATTAATATAAGTGAAAGTAAACTTACAAACTGCTTAAATAAAAGTAAAGGTAAAAACAAAATTATGACTAAAAGCAGAAATACAAATAAAAGTAAACAAAAAACTTAAATAAAACAAGTATAAAAATAAAAATTAAAAATTACGATAAAGGTGAATTTAAAATAATATTCTAATAAGATTAAAAATAAAAATATAAGCAAACAATAAAAATTAATATAAAAATAAAATTTAAAAAAATAATAACAATAAAAATAAACACATATGTATAAAATAAAAATAAAAGTAAAAACAAAAACAAAGGTGATAATAAAATTATGAGTATAAGCAGAAATAAAAAAAAATTTCAAACATAAATAAAAAAAATATATAAATAAAAAGGAAAATAAGAATAGAGGTTAAATTAAAGCGTAAAATAGAAAACCAAATAAATGAAAATGAAATTATAAATAATAATAAAATTGAATTAAGAAAGAAGACATAAACAAAAATAAATATAGAAGTAAAAATAAAAACAAAAATAAAGTATAAAATATATATAAATATAAAATTAAAATAATAGAAGAGTAAAGGTAAATTTGGCGGCCGCCGTAGCCGAATGCGTTGGGGCGTGACTACCATTCGTAATTCACAGAGAGAACGTCGGTTCGAATCTCGGTGACACGCACAAATTAAGAAAAACATTTTTCTAATAGCGGTCGCCCCTCGGCAGGCAATGGCAAACCTCCTCATAAAAATATCTGCCGTTCGGAGTCGGCTTGAAAGGTCCCTCTATTTGTGGAACAACATCAAGACGCACACCACCAGTAGGAGGAGGAGCTCGGCCATTCACCCAAAAAGGTATACATGCCAATTATACATGTATATAAAGGTAAAATTGACAAGTAAAATAGAAAGATAAAATTAGAAACTAAAATAAAAACTAAATATAAGAATAAAAGCAAAAACAAAACTAGAAATAATAATAAAAATATAAAAAAGTAAAACTAAAAAACAAAAAGGAAATTAAAAAATAAAAATTTGAATTGAAATAAAGGTAACGGTAAAAGTAAAATAATAAGTGAAGTTGAAATAAAAAAAGACAAACATAAATAAAAATATATACATAGAAATAAAAACAAGAGTAAAGGTAAAATTAAAATGTAAACAAGAAACATAGAAATTAAAACTTAAAATAAAAGTAAAAATTTATTAAAAAAAAAATGTTAATAAAAATAAAATTTAATAGAATAAGAAAATTAAAAATAAAATTAACATTTAGAAATAAATTTTTTTTATTAAATAAAAGGAAAGGTATTACGAGTACAAGCAGAAATAGAAATGAACAAAAAATAGAAAATAAAAATAAAAAGAAAAAGTGAGAATAGAAATAAAACCAAAAAATCAATAATTACTTTTACTCGTATTTGTTTGGTTATCGAGTAAACGTAGCCAAAAGTTCTTGAGGATGATTTCTAGATGAGGTTGAAAAATCGACCAATAAATGTAAGCAAGAATAAAAAGTGTTGCTTTAATATTAAAACGGCGTTGAATTTACTTTTTTACTTTACTTTAATTAAAATTTTTTCTGGACTTAAACCCATTTTTCATATTTAAAATTGATATTTAAAATTTTTGTATAACATTTTTTTAAAATGTGACTAAAAACTTATTATTCAGCTACTTATCGATTAACCATTCTTACAAAAAAAAATTTATCGCGAAAACTTTTTTCATCTCCTTCTGAATTAAATTTTTTGTTTTCAATTTGTAAAGCTAAATTTTGTTTGTAGGTTTTTTATCTCTTTTTTAAAAAACATAAAAATTAACTGAATTAAGAAATTTTTTGTTAGGTTTTTTCTTCTCTTACTTAAAGAATGTTATGGAATTTTAAAAATTAATTTTTTTTTTATATGTAAACCACATTTTTTTCTATGCCGAGAACTATTATTCAGCTACATATCATTAAAAAATTGAACACTAACTAATTATAGCAAAATGTGTAAATCGAATGGTCATAATTAAGGGGGTCTTCTGGTCTCCAGCGAAAAAAAAATCGATTTTTTTTTTTGCATAATTTTGTTGTATGTGTATGCGAGAATACGCCACAGAAAGGATTTTTTGAAAATCGCATTTTTTCACATTTTTCTGGGCACCGAAGTGTACCCTCCTCCGGCCGTTTTATCATAAACTTTATCTTTAAACGCGTTTCCCCGAAAATCGTGTTTTTTAAGCATTTTGGTCACACTTTTCATAGTAGTTATACTCCGATTTCAATGGTTTTGGTCTTAAAAGGTTCGGAAAACTTACCGCTAAGTTTCTCCGTGTACGATTTTTGAAATTTTTTTTCATTCCATTTTTATAACCTTTTAAAGTTCAAAAAATGAGCAAAAAAAAATTTTTTTTGCAAATTGTTGCAGAACTTTTAAAAAAAATTAAAAAAAAAAAATCTGTCACGGGAAAACTTAACCAGGGCAACTCTGAAGACAACGCATATCTAATTTTTGTTTTCTGATTACCCAGGTGGAAAAACCGTGACCAAAATGGAGACCTGTTTCGTTTGGAGGTGGACGTCTTCAGCGCCATTTCAAGGTCGCGGGTGTTAATTTTTTTCAAAGTCAAAACCATTTTTTAAAAGCCAAGACATGTACCTTTAAAATAAAAAAAAAATTGTTTTAAATATTCACAGGATTTGTCACAATCAATCCCCAAAAAAACCCTTCATTTCAGGGCCTCGAGACCAGAAGACCCCCTTAATACTAGGAATAATAAATTTGTCAGAAATTAACGGTATTTCAGAAATTCAAAACTTTACTTAGTTTTAACAGCAAAGCTCAACAAAGCCTTAAACTGTATGCTAAGTGATGTGACTTGCATAATCTTTTCAGGTACGCTTCTTGAACAACTTACATTTTCTGCCTCATCGGATTAAAAAAATTTCACTTAAAAACTTGTGTTTGTAAAATATTTTCTCCAAATGCTTTAGTTAGAACCGTCTTTTTCTCAAAACTTCCCTTCCGTTAAAACTTACATTAAATGAAATATCCACTCCCCCCACCCCCACGCCCCTGCTATCCCAAACTCGTGATTTTATTCCGTCATCCTTTCAACTTTTGCCTTGACGCAAGTCAATTCGCTTGGAAATAATTGCTACGACAAATTAATTTCAGCGCCATCACTACAGCGCAATCTATTCACCGAAACGGCAATAGCAACAAAAAATAAATAAGAGTAAAGAGATCAGAGCCTTGACACTGTAAAAGCTAGCAAATTTAATATTTTTCTAATAACCCTTTTACCGAAATTCATTAAATTATTTCACTTTTGACCGCACTTTCTGCATCATTAAACCGAAAAATAATGCCAATGGGCAAGCAGCTCACTCAGTATCGATAGTAAATAGTCAGCAGTGAGCGAGCACCCCCGTCTAAAATTAACTAACCATTAGTCATCGATGGGACTAATTATCTTGACTGGCTGGGGGTAGTCTGTGCGCTGTTGCGCGTATCAAACACAAACACATTTATTTGTTGTTCTACTGTAATTAGTTTGTTTTCAAAATCATATTTCAAACGCTAGACAAATATGCTTTTAAGCGTATTAGTAGCATACTTTGCGGCGCTACATAAATAAGTTTACGTTTTACACTAATTAATTTCTGCTTTAATGAATAGCAAAGCATAGCAAACGCAGCAGACTAATAATATGGTTGAAATTTTAATATGCCTCTATTAAAAATAAATGCTAAAGATTTTACAAGAGCGGAAATTTTAAAGAATTCGCATACACGTAAGAGTTTGTTCTTGAATTCGTAACTAAAAGCAAATTAAAACAACAGAAGCTCGTTACTTCGCAAATCTTAGTTAATATTCTCATCGCATAAAAGTACCTTTTGAGTGAAATTAATTTTTCAAGGACATTTTATAAAGTGGAGTACAAGAAGCTTTTAAAAGGCTGCCCAGCCCGCGGTGACGTTTTAGCCAATCTACCATCCTTTGAAGAAGGTGCTTAACTCGCTGAGACGACGCTAGAAATACTCATAGATATTATATTAAAAACATAAGTAATTATCCTGGTTCGAAACTCACTGTGGACATGAAACACCAAATTTATTTCTAGTAGCTTCACCCCTCGGTAGGCAATGGCAAACCTTTGCTCCATTCCTGCCATGAATAAGTTCCTCATAAAAAACAATCTGCAGTAGGTCTCTCTATTTGTGGAAAAGCATCACAACGCACATCATAAATTGGAATAGGAGCTCAACCAAACACCCGTCAATGGATGTACGCACTAACTGTATACAATACATATCTATGCAGTGCTGGATTTCCTACCTTTTCAAGTTGGGAAAAGGGTCAGAGAAGTTGCTAACAATAAATGAATTCCTTTAGATACATACATTAGCCAGGACTTAATGAATGAGGGTCACTGAAACTATGAAAAACGGGAATATGGCTCCTCATGGAAATACGAATGGAGCATTGTGCGGAGCTCAACGTAACGCTTTCAGTTCGTGCACGTAGAGATGATGATGGTGGTAAGTTTAAAAGACAGTTAACATTTTTATGGCCTTTGAAGTCTTGTTTTTTCTGCGGGCAATCACCAGACTCCAATACACCTTCTCCCTAAACGCAGCGCTATAACGCGGAGAAGGTTGAGACATCTTGTCTAGAAGAAAGGCATGTGCGCTCAATCCAACCGAACTCGATCTTAAGTTTAATAACTGAACTGGGTTTGGATGAGGTACTATGAAGAGTAGAGGGCACAAAAGACTATGAAGTCGAACTGCAAATCTCAAATCAATTCTGTCTATCCATCTACTTTAATATAGGTTCCTAATTGATTTCGAAGAATTTAGCAGTTAGTCACAAGATTCGACTTTTTTATCTGAGTCTGAAGTCTATAAAGCAACCTAACTATGCAACACGTGGCCACATATTTCGATTTCGAGTACTTTCGCCCGGAATAAAATTGGATAAGTCCTTTTTAAGCTTTAAGAATTGTTTTCGGAATCCTCATATCGCTCCGTAAATCACTACTCAATGTGCTGTGTATATAAGACACGTGTAGGGCTTCCAAGCTGGGCTTCTACTCAACTGAATTGGAGAGATGTGGATGTTTGTAATGAAGCATTAACCAAGTGGTGGAGCTTGCCCAACCTAGGCATTGCTATATTAATATAATCAAAACTGTATAAAAGAAACTTCAGCGTATGAAAAGTATATCATAACCACCAATTGAACTGTAGAGTAAAATATGTGGCATTAGATGCACGAATAAACATAAAATATATTCAAAAATGAAATTTTTCAAATAAAGTGAGAAAAATTTAGCAAATGCTGCGCACATGCATACAAAAGTGCTCACACATGGATACAAATGCATGCAATTGCCCTTCAGTGTGCTGATTTTATTTATGTGCTGTCATTTTTTAAACGGTGCACTTACATTTTAACGATTTTCTACATAGAAAAGCTTACGAGCGAGACTAACAGTATAAATGGCATTCAAGCCAAAAACATTCATACATACACACACGCATCCATATGAAATGGAACCATAATAACGGGCAACTAAGAGCACATAATACTTTGACCACGTGAAGCGTGAAAGAGGCCAGTGGGTCCTGCGACGACGATCACAAAGCGACGAAGACCAGAAAGGTGCTGTGAAGGAAAGCGCATACTGGCTTGCTTGCCTAGCGGTCGTTGAATGTGGTGAGGGTGGGGTGGTGTGTGTGGGTCGAAAAATGTGTGCCACCAAAACAAATAACAATAATAACTCAAATAAAAATGTAACATTCATATTCAGAGCTTTAGAGCATTTCAAGCGAAAAATCTTCTTTTTTTGCTAAAAATCTTCTTTCTCTTGTAAAAGTATTTTTTATTTTTTATTTTCTTTTAGTGATGTGCGTATGTGGTCATGTGAATTGTAGCAGCGCATATCCTGCGGCGTTGAACTTAGAGCGACCCATTTCACGCATGCATGCAGAACACCGAAGGCTAAATTAGAGGCAGGCAGAGAGTTGGAGAACTAAGCATATACATATGTCGTATATATTTAGTTGTATTTATATTGTGTCTGTGCACACAAGCGAACTTGCTGCGTTTCTTCAATGGGAGTACTTCGAGGGCATCGCTGCGGATGTGCCAGAAAAGCAGAGCTCGCTATTTTTTCGTATTTCCCTTTTTCTTGCATTTTCGGTAAGTTAAGTAATATTCCTATGATATTTGTATGGATTTTACAGAACGCCAATAGTGGTGATGTGCCTGTGAAATTGATTTAAGATGCTTATTTGTAACACCCTGTGCGAGCTATTATTGCAAAGTACACTGAACCAGAATACAATTTGCTAAAAAACTGTAAATGTGCGGATTCCAAGAGAGCTTTCAGCTCATATCAAATTGGATATTCGAATTATGTTGACTTTCACAAACGAAAGCTTTTCGTTAGCCCAAAAATGCGTATAGCGCGCGTTAAACTTTTAAATTGAAAGCTTGTCAATAGAGCAGGGAATTAGTATAAATGCGTGAAATGTGACGTAAAATCATTTTAAACTGCATTTTGGCCGCTGTAGACCGGTATTGTTTTGAATATACTTAACAACGATCAATTCGATGTAAAATCGTAACTAAAATATCAGAAAGTTTGTTTTAACACAGTTCCCTTCTTCGCAGGCACTTACAGGCGTAAAGGCGTTTTTTTATAAAGACAAGCTGCTCATTAAATTCGAAGAATATATAGAAATATGTTGTCTCTCATTTGTAAGCCAACAACGAGATACGCATCACAAATTAAGTGGGTAGCACGGGTCTCATACTTTTCAAGGAAGTATGGATATAGGCTTGCAATTCTTTCTTCCTCAACAACTTGCTTGCCACTTCGCAAAATCTACGGAAAATATAATGTATAAAATATTTTGCTGATGAAATTTCTATTGATTCTTTTCGGTTGCTTGTCTCTACGTGGAATATTTGTTTTGAAGCTTAAAATTAAGTCTCAAAATACTCCGCCCAATGACAAATATTTCCCGGGACTTATATTCTCGCGGTTTTATTTTTTCTCCCCAAGTATATCTTCCAATTCTGAAGTCCCGGGAGGAAGCTTTTTCCTCTAAATATTGGAAGTAGGAAATTTGAACCTCGAATTAGCTGAGTTCTGCATTTTTGGCAGTTCCAAGTGATGTGAAACGTGTGACAATTTAAAATGTGTCTTATGAAGTTAAAAAAGGGAAAAGTAAATAAAACTATCAAATAATGCATAATATAGCATTTAAAATAGCAGTAGGGAAAGAAACGGCTGAGTTGGAGCCTCAGACACAGGAAAAAAAGGTTTAACAAGGCATATTCGCGATAAAGAAAATCTATCTGAATCCTTTATTAAAGTTTTAGTTTGAATCATTATTATTATTATCATTATTAGAAGGCCATTACGCACTGCGACCAGAGCTGATCTATTGTGAAAGGCCTATTTTTTTACCCCTAGAGTTTTAGGCTTTTTAGAAATTTTAGCACAGTTTTGGGTTTGTTATTTCAAAGATTGCATGGAGATACTACGATACCACCAAGGTGGTGAAGTCTTTGTCTGCTCAACGCAGGACATTCACAAAGCACATTTTCTGAGCTTTCTATGTCCATTTCGCAAAAGCGGCAGACATTGGTCTCGGATAGACCAATATTATTTAGATGGTACCTCAGGCTGCAGTGACCTGTAAGGTATCTTGTTAAAAGACGCAGATCTACTCTGTTTAGTGAGAGAAATTTGTCAGATATTCCTTTGTTGGGTCTTAGGAATAGTTTGGTTTGACGCTGACCGGCACAGTTTAGCCAGTGTGCGGCAAGTTTTCTTTCTTCCCATTTCCTAAGGAATTCATTCATGTGGCCTTTTGTCAGTCCACAGAAAGGCTCAGGACCAGTAAGTTGCATATTTGCTCCTTGTTTTGCAAGGTCATCAGCCATTTCATTTCCCTCATGCCCTTCATGTCCCGGAATCCAGCATAGTGTTACTATGTTGAGGTTTCCTAACGTGTTTAGAAGGTTTAGGCAATCATTTACCAATTTAGAGGTGATAGTTGTTGATAGAAGGGCTTTTAGAGCCGCTTGGCTATCTGAAAGTATGTAGATGTGAGTACCTCTCATTTTCCTTCTTAGGCATTCTCTCACACATATTTCAATGGCATGTATTTCTGCCTGGAATATTGTTGGGTAGAATCCCATCGGAATCGATTTTTTGAATTTGGGCCCATTGATTCCTGCCCCTGTTCTACCATTTTCCAATTTGGACCCATCAGTAAACCATAGCTGGGAGCCAGGTCTGAAAGTGATAGAGTTAGTTCTCCAGTCTATTCGTTCATTGATTATAACTTGGAAGTTCCTGAAGAGTATTGGTTTGGGTGATAGTATATCATCCCTATGAAGAATGGGACTGTGTAGGAAGTCTTCTAAGATCTTTAAATGTCCTTTCATATTCCCACTTTTAAGTTCAGATATACCTTTTAGTCTTAAGGCACTCGAGCGAGCTTCCCTTTCAATTAGAATTGGAAGCGGTGGTATGTTCAGGAGCACACCCAATGCATCCATGGGACATGTTTTCATAGCCCCTGTAATACCAACACATACCAGGCGATGCAGTTTGCTTAATTCGTTTGCTGCCTTTCTTTGCTTGACCTTGGGCCACCATGCTAAGGATGCATACGTGACTATGGGTTTCACAACTATGGTGAATATCCAGAAGGTCATTTGAGTCATAATAAAACCGTTTCTAAATATTTTTTGGAGGTGCTTGAATCGCAATTTGTCATATTGCTTATTGTAAAATTTAGAGCAACTTTGAGGTTTTTTCTGAAGGTGAATATCAAAACGGAGTTTAAGAATGAAGGTTTCCTTGACCGAATCCCTTCTCAGTCAAGTCTTAGATCAGGTTAGTGAGATTTTTGCTACACATTTGTGTTGAAAGTGTATTAATGCTTGTAAAAGAAAAGAAAGGAGAAATAAATATATGCATCAGTTTCAAAGTGTTCGCAATCCTAAGCGAAGAAGTAGCAACAGTCTTATTGAGTTGGATCTCATCTTATGTGCTCAATCGTCATTGCTTGGTGGTCGTCGACAAAGTTAGTCTCTTTCTTTTCTTGCTTGCTCTGGGGTTCCGTAAGGTAGTATTCCGAGCCAGCTATTTTTTGTTTTGTTTACCAATGGCATTTGCTCTTTCTTCTCGCCAGCAGGTTTCCTGCTTTATGCGGATGACATTAAGATTTATTCGATGATCACTAGCAACTCTCTTATCTTCTATTACTGAGCATAAATAAGTGTTTTCAAATTACATTTTCTAAGCGTGCCAATGTCATTCAACCTATTATCGTATATCTAGCACGCACCCTGTCACGGGTGTATGCTCATAATGTTCCTATCACTAGAGCCTTCAGTTTAATAAAATCTTTTAATATAATATATTGAGATACATTTTTCATTTTCAAAAGATCCCTGTAACCGTTTGATCTTCAAAAATGTATATTTAATAAAAAACGTGTCTCTTACATGTTTTAAACTTCGCTAAACGGCTTGTCTTTCTTTCTCTCCACTTCCAATTTCTCGCAGTGCGTCCTCCACGCCACTGCAGCACTTACGTGTGTAAAAGTGCGTTCGATACGGGTTAACAAGTTTTGTTCCAAAATATGTGGGTCTGATTACGCGCACACACGGACATACACACATGCAAATCACTTGTAAATTTCATACATAGATGCATGTGTAGATGTAAAGTACGTTCGTATTAAGGGAATTCAGATTCGCCACGCTTTGGGACGTTCAATACGCCTCAAGCTATACGCCGCCTGTCAGCAACATGAAAAAGGCAGTCAAAGTGGCGAGAACTTTTCAAGAAACGTGTATGAAAGTTTCAACTACATTGATTTAAAACAGTTTGAGTTTGCTGTTCCTTTTTCTTACTTTGGTCTTGTTTGTTGCCATTTGTTCCCCGGCAAGGGGGTTGAGAAAAGGATGGATTTTCTTGGACTGCTCGATTTTCTCATTCGGCTTAAATTTGCAAATTTTTAAGCAGATATTCTATTTCTTTGTTCTTTTTTTTGGTTTTCTTTTCACAACTGCTACATATCTCTACAGCTATCCTCGACCACCGTTTGTACCGTTAGAAAAGAAAATATTAAATTGAAAAAGTTTTGTTTGTGACACTTTTGCAACTTCATTTATTTATTTTCTTTTTTTGCTTTGCTGCGGCGAAGAAATTTTCTTGCATTAAAGGTGTGGCACAGGAGGCGAGCTGCGGAAGTGTGGGTGCGTATGCGTCAATACAGCTATACTTTAACGGAATTAATCTGTCAAATGTTTCAATTAACTTGGATTGGCTGGCTTGGCTGAGTGTGTCATCGCGTAGGGAAGCTCTGAAATGTGTGAGTGCATACATATGCGTGAGTATGTACACTAGGACGATCCGGAAAAATGATATATATAAAAGCGAGAAGATGTGTTTTTTTTAATTTAAGAATTTAAAAAATTTTTTTTTTTTTCATTTGATACAACAGGTATACATAATTTGTTGGTTATTTCTGAAGCGAAATCAAGCGAGTCTAAATAATGCCAATCTGTAAATAATTTACACCAAATTTACGGAAAACTAAGTTTTTTCTTTGTGAATATAATGGTAATTTTCTAGTGAGATTAATTTTAAATTAAATAAAAGTAAAATAATAATTGACTAATTTTTTGGCCATAGAACAATTTAGGGAGAAAAAACATCCAGAAAAACAACTTTTTTATTAGCTATTCTAATGTACCCGTGGCAACTGAGATGTCAAACCCGAGGTTCCTGAATTTTTAGGAGAGACATGAATTGTTTTGAACATTTTTGGTTTTTTCCACTAACTGTTTCACTAACTTACTTGATTTTTTATTTTAACATGAATTATTACGTATTGAAACATACTATTTTCTGCTTCTTCTGCTTAAAATGGATGAAATTAAAAAATATGTGAACTGCTTTTAACCACAAAATATGTATATTTGTTGATATTTTGCAACTTTTTTGCATCGAACTTTTTTCGACATATCTTAAATATTGCATTGTTTTGTCACTTATGATTTAATTTCCACTTTAAAGAAAAGAGGTTATTTACAAAATAATAAAAAATGGCCTTGAAGCCCTGCTCTAGTATCTTCCAATAAGCTTTTAGTTTTTTTAAATTTTAATAAATAATACAAAAACGATATTTAAGGTGACTTATTTATTATTTCTTATATGGTAGATGACATCTCAAACAATATTGAGGCAATTTTTTAGAGTGTAGCTGGTGCAAAATAAAGAATATCGAAATCCAGAGACAAATTCCGAACTCCCGGGATTGTAATTAGCGATCCCGAAAAGGTAAAAATCTAAAAAAATAGCATTTCTAATAAACCCGTACGCGCTTTACTTCGCGCCTCAATTGTCTAAGCACGCGCATTGTTTGTGTGTGTGTGTGTGTACATAAATGCGTATTTCCTGCGATTTGAATTTACATTTCAATTTCCTGCGCATTCGGATGAACAGATAAATGGCTGAACGGTTGAGTAGCAACTAAGTGAGTACGTTTTTGCTTCAGTGAGAATCACCGAAATTTCCTGCGTCCTTTCCGTTTGCATATCCTGTACGAAATAATTTCGGATGTGGCCTAGATAGGTGGTCGATCGCATTTGCTGTTGTAGCTTCTGCTATCTACTCTACTTGATGTGGTTATTACTCTGTATTCTCTTCTACAAATTGCGCGTATCTCCTGTTTGTTGCAGCCATGACATTGCTTACACAATCAGCAGCTATGCGTACACCTTAAGGCAAGGGGACAATAGGTTTAAAACCAATTTAGGCGCCTTGTAATTGCTTGGTCTCTTTTGAGCCTTGAAATTCCCTTGTCTATTTGCAGCAAGTCGAAAGTTTTGCTTTGTTTCCGCCATCAGTGGCACGTACATGCCCAGCTTCTCAACATTAGTGGCCTGCTTTTGTCATTTTTGTTGTTGCTGTTTTCTGTTTTGTTTACCTTTGGCTTTGTTTACCTACTTACTAGCCACTTTGTGGGTTGCTACGCATACTACGCTTTCTGTGTCAGTGGCAGCATACTTTTGTGTTTGCCTCACCATGCCACACATATTAATTGCGCTGTTTGTTTGCCGCTAGTTCATTTCCACAAGCACTAGTGTTGCTTTGAAAATATACCCGCTTCATTTGTCCTATTTCCAAGCCATCAAGTAGTGCCAACCACTTTTACAGTTGTGTGAAAATTAATAGGAAGAGTCCGAGGTTGATGCAAAATTTCAGACTAACAGAATTCACAGAGTAGCGTCTCGTTTTTTGGCCTTCTATCGATTCGAATTGCCGCAGCCGTAGCTGAAAAGCGTAAATCGCATATTTAACAATGCACATCAAACTAGAGCCGCATGCCCTTGAATTTCCTAAATGTTCTCTGCCACTGCCGCTGTGTTGCTTCTAAATTTTTATTCGAAAACAAAAATTCTTTTATAGTTATTATTCTAAAATAATAATTTCCACCATAATTGAATTAAATATTAATATATGGTATATATAGTTAAGGTCTCAGTGGCGTTGCCACCTAAGTTTTTTAGAAATCTTAACTAAATATTAAGGTTAAAAAAATCAAATGAAATATTTTAGAGAAATTTCTAAACTTTTTATGATTTGTATTTCTAAAATACATTTACCAAAAAATAAAGAACTTAGCGAAAAAATATTTTATGGTAATACAATTTTGTTTATAAAATGCAAACTAATTACACAATTACGCAGTTGGCTCGAATTTGTTTTTTTTAATTTATGAATTTTTTAGCTACTTAAATTTCTCCAGTTCTTATTAATTTCGCATCAAATTTCCATACTAAGAGATCCCCTTGGTTTCTGCACAGTCTTCAGGCTTTTTGAAAATTGCTTTATTTGCAGGCCTGAGTATAATAGGAATTTAACAGAAAACATTTTAAAATATATTAAATTTTTAGTATTGAGTTTAAGTTTAAATTTATATTTGCATTATATGTTTTAGGATAAAATGTGCCTTGAAGAAAAAAATAATAATTTTCTTAATAAAAATGTCGAAGAAAATGTTTTCTCTTCATTTGTGAAAAAAACCACCGTCTGATTTTTTTATTAACTCCTGAGAAATTTCATAGTTAGTGGAATCCCATTTGAATTTTTGAGCTATATTTAAATATGAAAAGCCGACTACAAATAAACGAATTTTCAGAAAAATTTTAGAGTCTGCATCAAATATTTGGATCATTTGGCATGGCATCCCTCTACTGCAAATCATTAATCGTATTATTTTTCACGCAACTGTTGCTCAATTCCACCACTCCTTGTTTCTCGAGCTCCCATAATACTGCGCTCAATGAAAGGCTTTGTACAAGAAAATGCTTAGCCAAGCCTACCGTTTAACAACAACTAAAACGATAAAATGTGCTTTGTTTTCCCAAAACCTGTGACTTCTGTACGCATTTTCTCCTTAAGCTCCACACTAATAGCCCCCACTTCTGTCAACATACAACGCTAATGCTTGGGAGTTTAAGGAACGAAATAAAAAACATTGCAAAAACAAAATATGCCATCAAGCAACAGCTGCCATCGCCACAGGTTGCTTGATGCACACAAAAGCAGCAGCGGAAAACACACTTTGCCACTTCAGGAGTCGGATAAACACGACCTCAAATTTCATTGTTTAAATCCACTTTTCTCCGTTGGCGCTCCGCAATTCCCGCGCATTCATTTCCCTTCTTTCTTTAGCTTTAATTCATTACATTTCTAAAACAAGAGTTGTCCCTACACTTCTCGCCCTTTCTTCAGTTACACATACTACTACTCTTCCAAACATTCGCAAGACCATACTTGCGTCGCGCCCATCTGTCCTCTGCTCGGTCAGCCAGCCAGGCTTTCGTTTGCCCGTTTGTTTGTCCACTAAAGTGTTGCACTGTGTTGGTGGAAGTGGAGCAACTGGCGACACGCAAAGTGTCGTCCGCATTTGCTCATTGTCATGGGATGTTGACAGTGAATAACAATACCAGCAAGAACAACTCTGGCGTTCGTTTACTATGGCTACTTCAGTTTCGCTGAGTAGGAGGATGTTGATGTTGATTTTATAAATGCATCCGGTGGTGTTGCAGCTGTGTTTGTACGTGTTTACTTTTGAATTGTTCGCGTCGCCTGCATCCCGCCTCGGCTACGACACTGGGCAATACGCGACACTCTAATCTAAAGGTTCCTGAATTAGGACACCAAACGGCATAACATCGGATTTTGTTTGCTTAGGACGCACCGAACGTAAATTCATTTTATTTTTTTTTTTCCGAGATTTAATGAATATGTTGTTGGATTTTTAGTGCATTTGAGCAACTTTTTTGAGGCATTAATTGAAGTTGTCTTGGAAAAACTTTAGGGGGATATGCAATATTTAGATACTCCATTCTATCTGTCAAAGAATCTTTTTTACGTTGTTGCCAAAAACATAATTTTCTGTGGAATTTTTTGCTAAGTGAAGCTTCTCAGTGGAAAATATCCAGAAAGTGAGTTTAGCAACAAGGAACCGTTGATTTCTTAAATAAAAAGTAATTTATTATAATAAGCTGCTAACAAAAGATGAAGGTATAACAACCTTCTGTTTCAAAATTAGCCGGGATATCTAAGTATGTAGATATAGTTACCGGTGGGAAGGAATGGGCTTGTAAGTGAGATGTCAAAACAACTTAACAACCATTGGAATATCGCTTCTCAGACGAGGCAAAATAAAAAAAAATAAACACGACACTTTTTGTCTACAAGTTTTACTAGCCACTTCCATTGATTGCCCTTCTGTCAGGCCAAACATCATAAAGATAGTATTATATGAAAGGGACGAAGCGTTTGAGAGATAATGTGGGTCGAGAGAGGTCGGACTCTTGCTCCGGACTCCGGTTGACTCTTACTCTTTAGTTTAATCTTTAAGGCTCTTGAGCTAATATCTAATGAAATTTTTAGAAGTATTTGACTTAGATGGAATTATTATGAAATTAAAATTAAAATAAAATTTTTGGCGTGCGCCTTGATGTTTTTCCAAACGGAGGGACCTACAGTTTTAAGGCGGCCCCAAACGGCAAACAGTTTTTTATGAGGAGTTTTTTTATGGCAGAAATACACTCGGAGGTTTGCCATTCCCTGCCGAGCGGCGACCGCTATTAGAAAAAATTTTTTCTTCCTTTTGGTGTTTCATGCACGAAAATTTGAACCTACACATTCTCGAATGGTAGTCACGCACGAACGCATTCGGCTACGGCGGCTACCATTAGGCATAAAATACATATTACAGCAAACGGATTAGTTTTGTATTGGTAAACATTTGAATTGGCTCGCCCCTTTTCAGTTGAAATTAAATTCTCTTGAAAATGTGTATTAGGAATGTATTATTAGGGCCTTCGTTTTCGCCTTTGTCATCTTCCATACAGCAAATATTCTACACCCGTGCATAAATAATTTATTTATTATTACTACCGAAACAGAAGTTTTATACTAGAGCAGCCAATACCCGGATCGTCTCCATGCAAATTGAGCCTGATATTGAGCTGTATAACCCAAAAACCACGAGAAGAGTCTCAGCATAGGTCAGCAAAATTTTTGGCCAAAAAAAATTATATATGCAATCCCTGACTTTTGTGTAAAACGGGATTTCGGGATGGGATTGATTCATTTCTTAGCGCCATAAAGCAAATAACTGGCGTCCATAGCTAGCAATAGCAAAGTGAAATGCACTTCTATCATGAAAAATGTCTGTTTGGACCTTTCAGCTATTATTATTATTACTATTTTAAGATACCATTATATGGCTTAGTGAGATCTTGAATGTGTCTTCGCTTCTTTAAATAATCAGTGTTAAGTCTTAGATCCGTACAACCAGAGAGTTAAACTTAGCCATAATTCCATACATTTTTTCTCTATTTTATTTCTCTCTAAATTATAGAACTTAATGTGTCTCAAGTGCCTCAGCCTCATAGAACGCATTTATACAGTGGTTTTTACTTGTGATTATACTATCATTGGAGAGCATGTTTAATTGCCTTGGAGCGTATAAATGTTCAAGGTCTTCCCAAGTATCACAAAAGCGCTGCACTTTTAATTAAATTTACTACTGCACAGAGTGGCACTTTCATCTTACTTTTTCAGCGCTCTTTCTACTGCTTTATATCCCGCACCACATAATCTTACACACACTAACCTACGCACCTAGAGGAAAATGTGTAACCAGCGTTCATACAGGCAGGCACACACTTTGCAACTTCAAAGCCAAGCAATCAGCGCCCGCATTTTTATTTGTGCATTGCTACTGTCGACTGGCATTTGTGAAGCATGCAACACGCAACAAACAGCAAATACATACATACATACAATACATATGTATTTGTATGTTGTACGTGGAGTACAAACAACGTGTTGTTCCCCAATGTATTCGAGTATGTGCTCGTGTACTCCGTAGTACACTGTAACTAAGCTGCTGCAGCATGCAACGTCAGTTCAAGTGCACTTGAAAGTCAACGCGGCAAAAGCGAAAAAAGCAAAACTAAAAAAAAAAATATTTTAAAAAATGCAAAAAGGTCCAACGGCATGCTCTACAGTCTGCGACAAACAACAACAGCAACTACGCGCACACACAACGATGCACTCGCCCTCGTACATGCAACAATCGCAAAGTGGCTATTCAACATTTTTATACACATTTGTGCCATTTGTAAGTATGTTGCAACATGCGTTTGTGTGGCATGCATTGTTCAGCTTTGGGTTGGCAGCGTCCACCAAAATGCTTGCGAAAGTCTCTTCACTCTGTCTTCTTGTTCTTTTCTAGTGCTTACGCATAAACATTAGCTGTCATTGCAGTGGCATGCAACAACGTGATATGATGGTAGTGCCACTGCTGATACCACTTGAAGTGTAGTTGCGCGCAATTTTTGTTACATAAAATCAAGCAGAGATAAAAATCAAGCAAATGATTAAATAAAAAAATTATTAAAGCGAAAAAGCATCCAAATCTCACAAAAGTTAGCTTTGATTGGCTCTGGCTGCTTGTAAGTTCGGTCGAGTGCTATGTATGTATATAAGTACATATATACGTAGTATACATATGTATGCAATAATGTTGCTAGGAGTTCGATTTCAACTTATCGTACAAGAAAGAATAAAAATTAAAGGGAAAAGTGAAGCGGGTAGCATTCACCCCTAGACAGACAATGAGAAGCTTCTGCGTGTACTTGTTGCCATGAAAAAACTTTACGTTAACCAGAATAACGCATAATGTTTTTTGGAGCAAAATTGAAGGTGAAAGTTTGCCGAACCACGTCTATTATAACATGTGTATATTCAGCCCAACTTCTATTTGGAATTTGATACTCGCGATATGGTACTTACTAAAATCGTTTCTGAAAGCCAAATATTCATTTTTGAGCATTTTGAGGCTTTTAAGTGAAAGCATCCAGAAAGAAGGAATGAAACTTCAGGAACGCCTTTCGTGATTTCTGTTCCGCAGCACCGCTCTTTCGATTTGATGCAATCTATGGTTGATTTCAAAAGAATTCCAAGGGGAAAATATTTCTTATTTAAGCCAATCTAAACAAATTAATATTATGAATATGTGCAGCATTGAAATCATGCCTGTATCCATAGCACAGTGACCGGAACATATCACTATTAATGTAAAAAGCGGTAATTTTCAATAATATTTTTTAGTTTTCCTGAAGCACGATTAATTAGCAAAAAATCAAAATTAAATACTTACACTAATTTGAGGTAGTAACAAAACTTATGATTTGCGAAAAGGAAATAATGATACGCACTGGCGTTTTGCAGCCACTCGTTTCATTTGCAAGAATTCTCAAGAGGAAGGAAGTTAACAGAATTTTTAATATTGTACTTATACAGGGTGTCCGGTAGCAGAATTAGGTCCTAATTTAAAGTTTCTCCCTAACCGTAGAGGCCGAGCGTTGTCATGCTGTAGAATCACTTTTGCATGCCTCTCCGCGTATTGCGGCCGCTCCTCGCGCAGTGCTCGGCTCAATCGCATCAATTGAAGTCGCTATCGATTCCCAGTGATAGCTTCGTTTGGTTTTAACAGTTCATACAATAATAAATATCACCAACTTGATCCCACAAATATGTAGCATACCCTTCGCAGCGTGAATATTTGGCGGAGGCGACGACGTAGAAGCATGACCGGGCAGTCTCCATGACTTTCATTTCTTTAGATTGCTGTAATGAATCCATTTTTCTTCACCCGTCACGCTGCGATGCAGAAAACACTTCCTATTTTGCCACTGGAGCAGTTGTTCCCTGGCGAAAAGACGACGTTCAACATCCCTTGGTTTTAACTCATAAGGAACCCAAGTCCCCTGTTTCTGAATCATTCCCAAGGCATGCAATCGCTTCGAAATGGATTGGCGGGTAACTCCTTATACTGAAGCAAGCTCTTCTTGCGTTTGACACGGATCCTCGTTGAGTAATGCCTCCAATTCAGCGTCTTCGAAGGTTTTTGACCTTCCTTCACGCGCACAGTCCTCAACATTAAAATCACCGTCTGTAAAGCGACAGAACCAATCTCGGGGCGTTGTTTCACTTAAAGCAGCTTCTCCATAAACTTTTTGTAGCTCTCGATGTGCTTCAGCCGCCATTTTTTTTTTTTTTTTTTGAATGAAAGAAGGAAATCAACACTTCCCGCACATGACGATTATTCGGCACAAAATCAGACATTTTCACAAAACCAAAAGTATATGATACCAAAACAAAATCACTAATGTTTCGAAGCAGTTTGTTTACCATATGTCTCAGCTTGGTTTATGACGTTTAAGTTATGTTAGAATCGACTAGCACACACTGCTGGCGGCATCTATTGACAAACAGCGGGAAATTAGTTGCACACCTAATATAGTTCTGTAATCGACTACCTAATTTCTTAAAAAAAGGGGGCAGCCCCAGTTAAAAATATTTGGCAGCATAATGATTTGTGATGCTTCCCTTGATATGGAGTAGGTCCTATTCACGATATAACCAATAAAATGGACAAATTTATTTACAAGGACATAATTTAAAAAGTGATGCTAGCATTTGCTGAAGAGAATATCCCACTTCAGTGTTTTTTTTTATGTAAAATAATGGTCCCAAACAATTAGTGTTAGTACGTGAACGGTTTTCAGAAAATAATGTTAAAGTTAAGAATTGGTCAACCGACCTAAAACCCCATTGAAAACATTTGTGGGAATTTAAAAAGGCGAAACTGGAACTAAACATTCAAAAATAAGAAGGATTTATGCCAAAAAATCAAAGAACTGTGGTATTTAACTTCCACAGAAACCTGTCGCAGGATTACCAATTCTATGCCAAATCAAATAAAAAAGTCATTGGCAATCATAGTGGACACAGTGGTTATTGATTAAACTTCGATAATTTAAACAGCATTTTTAATCAAATCACTAAATTATTTTTATATCGTGTCTGTTTCTATTTCGTACCTATTTTAATGGCCTTTTCCATTTTAATTGAAATTTTTTGGCATTCTGTTTACTTAATGAAAAAATGGAAATAAATATTTGTTAAATAAAACACGCATGTAATTATAATTTCAGCAGTTTACGTATCAGTATTGAGAGTAATCAATTATAGATTTAATATCAGCGCCGAACCAGGGAGCAGAATCAGAATCAGCAGTAGAGCGTAATGTATAGAGCGTACGAGTATATCTATTCCGTAATATTATAGACTCTTCAAAAACTGATGCAAACTATGTACTAAATGCTGAAAAATTTGTTCAACCCTGACCGTCAGATGTACGATCAAATGACTGACACTATTCTTGTACTGTATTTATGTTTACATTAACATGCATGTGCTTTCATATGTATCCGCATGTATGTACATATATGATTTCGTGTACATCTGTGCATTTGCTTGCTGTCTGCCCAAACACTGAAATGTGTTGTTTATGAACAAACGTCCTCCACTTTGCTTTGGAATGCACTCGTATGTATGTAAACACATCCACACACATATAAGTACATGCGTGTAACATTGACTTTAAGAATGACTTTGAAATTGGTGTTACACCTCTATGCGTGTCAATCCGAACCAACCAAGCATACGAGACATGCGACACCCTAGCATATAGAAGCTCAAGTATTCAGTTTTTCTCTATTGCCTTGAAAGCTTTTCGAAGTATTATAGGTACATGCGTGTGTACATGCGTAAAGCCAGTAGCATTCCACAATATTCCAATTTGATTGTATTGTAGGTGAGACGAACGCTAATCAGAATTAATGGGAATATCAAATATTTGGACGAACTCTTTGTTGAAAGGAATGTGACAAGAATAGTAGAGCAGTTATATATCCACTGATGTGGCAACATATTGTATAAAAAAATAATACTTTTGAGTTGAAGAAAGTTGGAAGTAAAAAGAAAAATTTTTACGAGCCCAGGTCGTCTCTAGGTAAGATGCATATGTGACAGAAGCAAAGAATAAAATGACGTAATGGCGCGCAGTTTTATGAATGCGGATCATCCACCAACACGTACTTACTAGGGATGCTGATCCCGGTGTTTTTAACTCCCAAAAATCCCGAGATTGTTGGAAAACTTTATATAAATAAATTGACAAGAGAATGAAAAACTGAGTATGCAGCATTTCTATAAAAAATATATAGTTAAACATGCCTGTAAAATTTTTCCTGGAAAGCAGAACATTGGGATTTTTTTGTTACTATTGAAATAATTTTCACTTTAATTGAAGAAGTATTATTTAGAACTCATTTACTTATAATTTATTATATTTATTTAGAACTCATTTACTTATAATTTATTATATTTATTTAGAACTCATTTACTTATTATTTAATATATATCCTCCAACAATATTGCCGCGATTGAGTTAAATGATGGCAAAATATCAACTTGTAAAACTTAAAAATAAGCGCTGGAGTCCCTTCTGCGGTTCGTTTCAATGACCAGTTAGCTACTATTCCTGCGGACGCAGCCAATTTGTTTGCCGATTTTTTTCAAATCGAATTTCACTACTGATGATACGTACTCGTTTTCTTCTTTTCATGATAATATACTTTCATCTTTGAATTTTGGCTATTTAAAACTTGTTTCTCTGCACATTGAAAATGGGATTTTAGGTTTAAAACCTTCTACGCAGACTGATAAGGATGGGCTGTCCGTAATTTTTCTTAAAACCTGCCCTGCTATTGTCTTTCCTCTCAAACTAGTTTTTAATAAACCTCTATCTTCGGGAGTTTTTATCAATGATTGGAAAATCACAATTATTTATTACCCCTATTTTCAAAAGTGGCAAAAATAATGATGTGTGCAACTATAGGCCGATCTCGAAGCTTTCTATTATTTCTAAACTTTTCGAAGGGATTGTAAAAGAAAAAATGTACTTTGCACTTAATCTACTACTTAATCTCACCCAATCAGCATGGATTTATCTCGGGTAGGTCTACAGCTGTCGTCCGAATGGATATAAACGCTCCGGCTTTGAAAGTATTCGAGGCGGTACCAGCTGGTGGTAGCAGAGGAAGAGGACGGCCTTCTCTGCGTTGGAAAGATCAGGTGGAGAAGGACTTGGCGTCACTTGGTGTGTCCAATTGACGCCGGTTAGCACGAGAAAGAAACGACTGGCGCGCTTTGTTAAACTCGGCCAAAACTCGTAAGCGGTTATCGCGCCAATTAAGAAGAAGAAGAAGGTCTACAGTTTCCAACCTGGCTTCTTTTGGTGAATATTGCTTTGTAACTTTTATCGAAGGTTTTCAATTCGATTGTTCTTACACGGACTTTTCTAAAGCATTTGATAGAGTTTTTCATTCAATTCTATTACGTAAATTAGCCTCGCTTGGCTTTCATTTTGTTTCCTTTCAATGGTTGAAATCTTTTTTAACCGATAGACGATGTGTGGTAATGATTGAGGGAGAATGTTCGAAACCTTTCATTGCTTTTTCAGGGGTGCCACAAGGCAGTATTTTAGGGCCTCTTCTCTTCGTTCTATTTATTAATTACATTAGTATCTGCTTTTCATTTGCCAACTTCCGTTTGTATGCTGATGATTTGAAAATATTTTTTGCTATTAGATGAAATGACGGAAATTAATGCGCTCGTTATCTAATGCAGTAACTCTGGCCTCTCTCTAAATATGTATTAAGATATGTTTTCATGTCACTTTTGCCAAAACTCAAAATTTATCCAGTCATCTTACAGCATTGATAATACTTTACTTCAAGCTGTTCATGAATTCAAAGATCTAAGGGTGATCTTTGACTCGCATTTTTGATTCAACAGTCACATTAACTTTATTGTATCCATTTCTTACGCAATCTTAGGTTGTATACACCGTAATAGCTCCATGTTCTCGGACCCTTACACTCACAAATTACTTTTTAATTCCTTTGTTCGCTCTAGATTAGAATATGCAACATTTATCTGGAGGCCCTGCCACCAATTCGCTAATGAGAGAATTGAAAGTGTCCAGAAGGTGTTCCTTAAATATGCTCGTAGGTCGTTAAAACTCTCAAATCCCATCCCTTCCTATAATTCTCGTTTGATTTTAATTAACTTAAAGTCTCTAGAGAGTAGAAGGTCTATACCCTCACTGTCTTTTGTTTTTAGTGTGTAATTAAAGGAGAAATTGATTGTTGATCCCTATTACGTTGCATTCACTTTCATATTCCTGCTAGATCTCTACGCAATACTTACCCGTTTCATCTTAAATTTATTAATACAAATTATGCGCGTAATGCTTCTATTACCCGCGCTTTAAGAGAATTCAATGAGATCTCGAGTTCTATTGCGCTTGACTTTTCGGTTTCAAAGAATGAATTTTATAAATTTTTAAACTCTGTTTTTTAATTTATTTAATAATTATCTGTAGTAGTTTAAGCATATATGTATTCGATCTAAGTGGTCTGTAAAAACAATAATTACGTTTTAGACTTGAAATAAACGAAAATGACAAAAAATTAAACCCCGGGACTCATCCGACGCTTTGTTTGCGTTTTCATAGAGAAAGCATTTTTATGCGGTGAGTCCCAGCCCACAAGCAGATATCCTGGGGTAACGGACAATAATTTCAGCCTCGTATCCAGCGGAGAATCTCTCTTGCCTACAAGTGATATTTTCGATTACGTAGGCAATTTTTACTCTTCTCTCGACGAACTAAGCTTCACGATGAGATGTGCTTAAGAGAAAGATTCTGCGGAAGATTTTTGGACCAGTGCACGTTGGCGACGGCGAGTATCGTAGGATATGGAAGAATGACCTGTATAAACTTAACGTCGACATAGATACAGCGCAGAGAATAAAGATGCAACTTCGCTGAGTAGACCAACTGTGAAAGTAATCGATGCGGTACCAGCTAGTGGTAGTAGAGGAAGACGAAAGTCTTCTCTGCGTTGGAAAAATTAGGCAGAAACAAAGTTGGCTTAATTTGGTGTGTCTAACTGGCTGATTAGCTCGAAGAAGAAACGATAGGTGATTGTTAAACACGGCCACAATCACTTAACCAGTTATTACACCAATCAAGAAGAAGAAATCCTGGAACTAATCTCGGGATGCGGGGAATATAATAACGAATTCCGGAATCGTAAAAATCAAAAATAATGTACATTTCTAGCGCTTACATTCCCGAAAGGTGTGTGCAATTGTTCTATGGAGATTTAGAGGCATGCATTTTTGAAAGAAATTAAAGTACGAATAGAAAAAAGAAGATACAAAGAATCCAATGGAAACCAGAGAATGCAATAATATTTTGATATGATTCAGCAGTAGCCCAAATACAAAAAAAAAGTATTACTAAAAAATGTATTGCTTGGAAAGGTTATATTAATTTTTCTTGGTGTTGTTATTATTGTAACTTTGGTCACATAAAGATTGTTTGTAACAGCCTTCCGGATTTAACATTTTTTATAGATTTAAATATTACAGAAATGGAAGTACATATATGCATTAGGGTGGGCCAATTTATAAGAATAGACTTCTCTCGACATCATTCTTAGAAGATTCGTGTTTGATATAGCATTCTAAGAAAGAAGGCGATTAGAACATAGTTCTAAAGTCAATTTTGAGCAACCCAAATTTCACAAGAAATCTGGTCTGAGCACCCAAATATTTATTTCTAAGCACTCGGACGGTATAATAACGACGTTTTTAATCACTTTGCCCTGAACAGTGTTGAAAAATATTTCAAACTGTTTACCAATTGGAATGAAGCGCGTACCGAGATTCTAGTAACCGGCTTGCCAGTTATATTATTTACGGTCGTTGTCATTGAACTTACTTCTGTGTCGAAGAATATGCAGAATTCAGAAACTCCGAGCTCCCATCAATCAGAATAACTTATAATTTTAAGGAGAACCCAAGGAGAATTTTCTACAACCTTATCGGTCTATTTGTTTATTGAGTTCATTTGGCTCTGTAATTGAGAGGAGATGATCCATCCACTACGTTATCGCTCGTCAGCTCGTATTCATAGAAAAATTTATGTACTAATATTATATTTGATAAATATGAAGGAATTCCTTCTGCATGTGTTCATAGGAAATAAAAAACATGGGTGTACCTAAACTTGACCTTTTCCTTTAAACAAAAAACATATTTTAGAAAGACTCTGAGTTAGGTCTGATCACACCCATCTGTATAAGAGGTTTGTATTACCTGGTTCTCAGAGACATGACAGACGTTGTCATTGGGAGGGATGTTAAATTTTATAAATCTCTGTTGACCTACACTTTTCAGTAATTTTCAAATATATATACCGTTTTGAAAATTTGCAGTGGCTCGCGATCGAATATTTAGGTAGAAATGAAGAAACTCGTGGAGGCGTGTTATCATCTGTACGTAGAATGAAAATATGGTTGAGATATCTCAGAGATCCTGAATATTCCAAAGTTATCAGTGGAGAACTTGGAATTAGTCAAGCTACAGATAGTCAAGCTGTTTTAAAGACAGTAAACTAAAACAACATAACTTTCAAACTTGAAATGCAGTATACAAAGGAACGCAACCTCCCCAGTTAGGGGGTTGATATCACTACACCAGTCAACATCTCGATATGAGGTCATAGGAACATCGACAGAAATGAGAAGGCAGATGAGCTAGGATTCTCTTTAATCTCGATCGAAGTGGAACCAGCGGAAACGGTTTAAAACGGAACTAGAATCTCTTTATCACTACGTAGACGATGTGCCATGTACAGGAAGACATGGTCTGACTATAACATATCGAAGACCAAAGAACTGCTTGGTACAATCAACCCTACATCGCAAGATTAACCGCGATTCTCAAAGGCTCCGGAGAAGGTAGGGGAGTACGCAGGGAGGTTAAATATACCACACAACAATACATGCAGCAGTTGTAGAGACGCGGAGTAGTAGAGAAAGATTACGAGCTTTTAGCAAACAATAGGGTTGTGGTCCTGAAACTCTAATCAAGTAGCTCCCAGTGCAGAAACACAAGCACTCAAGCAACAACAGCATGCTACAATATCTCGGTCTGTGAATGCAGTAGTTGCCAGTTTCGTTTACTTCTTATAATCCGCTATCATACAAATAAATAAATTTTAAACAAAAACGGCGGCATTGCCCAAAATACTTGGGCAACTTTACATGGAGTCGCTCCAATACTAAAAGTTATGGTTGCAGTATCTGCCTGTGGATAGTGAAAGGCTTCGAATGATGAGAAAGATCAAATCCACGAAAGCTCAGCCTTAATTAGTGTTTTCAATCAGGGCAGACTAGAATAAAAAAGAAGAAATTACTGCGCCAATATCTACTGAGGGGAGTCAACATCGCTTAGACGGTTTCGGCGCCACTTAAATACAAGTTGAAAATACATTAAGAACACTAAACAAATATTGTCAAATTTGATGTCTTTCTTGCTGGTTTCTTCAACAAATAACTTAACAAAAAAATTGCATGGCAATGAAAACTTCAAAAAAGGAAAGCTAAGATACTATAAACAAAAACGTTATTCGTGGAAAGGGAAAGTACTTGCAAACATAATATAACCGTTAAGGCTGTCATAAAGTTGGCAATTAAAATTCAAACCGGTTGAAAAGTAAATAAAGCGATGCAATGTGAAACGAGCGGACAATCACAAAGGACCCAAGAGCAGCAGAGCGGGCGCGGGGAAGCGATTTTGTATGAAGCCACTTTAGTTTGCTTTTAAATAAATATAGAAAACTATCAACAGCAGTTTTTTCAATGTCTATACGCAAAAGCATGTGTTAAGGGTGTCAATCCCGGAGGCCCGGCCGTTTTTAGTCCCGACAATTTCGGGACTCGTACTCTTTAAAGTTTCATTAAATGTGTATAAATCTAACAATTGTCTTTTGTTTTGTTACTAATGAAATAATTTTCACTTTAAATAAAAAAGTATCTTTAAAATCCGGGTATTTATTATTTCGCATTTTGGAGAACTTCCCCAACAATATTGAAGTAATTTTTTTCGAGTTAGTTGCTGCAAAGTGATACTACCTGAATTACAAGACTAATTTCGAAATTTCGGGAATGTAATAATGCGATCTCGAAAATCCCGGGTTATTCAAAATCCAAGCAAATTGCATCCCTTGCATGTACGTATGTTTATATTCATATATTTTGACGTTGTTTTATCACTATTCATACCATTTATTAATTAGTAAAGATTTTATGAACCATTGCAATGTTTCATCGTTAGTTAGGTAGCTGCTGTTGCTATTGAAAATAACTTGGCTCAAAACGAGCTGCCATTATCTCCTTATGTGCCCCACCACCAAAATGGGAATGAAATAAAAAAAAAATATTCAAGAGCGCATTCAAACAAAAATTTTCTTTATAAAGCCATTTTTTCCACTTAGCAGCCTTTGAATGCAAAACTTGTACACAGAACTTCAGTCAATGCGCGAGGTTTTGTTGGTTGTATGAGTTTCTGAGAGCGATTTTTGGTTCTTTGTTTGCTTTTGCAGCGCGCGTCCTTGCCACAGCATTTCATACAGCACACAATTACTCCTACTCATTGCTGAAAGGAGTGAAAGAAGCAGAACTCTTTGGAGCGCTTTAGTACCTTTTCATAGGTGAAGCGACGATTTTTCACCCTTTTGGTAGACAATTTGGCAGGGGCTATTCGGCTTTCATGCCTCTATTTCGTACTTGGTCTGCCATATTTTATTTAATTTGTTTTTTTCTCTTAATTTTTCTATAATGGCATGCATGCCATGTCGCCATATCCTGTGCTCTTAGACTAAATATTCCTGCTTTTGCTGATTTTTCTATTGAACGCGACCCCCTTTTCTACCACTTTCGCTGCATTCAACACAGAAAATAAATTTCCCACTCACATACAATTTAATTATGTTGACGCTTTTCATGTTTTTTAAAGTTGTCATACACTCCTCCCTGCTGCTGCCCCAGTATACCGCGTGACTGCGACTCACATCCTTTTACATCCTGGCGCGCCACTTTGCTATTGGAGTAGTCATCAACAAAGCTCGTTTTTTAGATTTTACCTGAAATTGTTTGGCTTACAGTTGGCTCACGCGAACTTGTGAGATTTAGTTGGAAAAATAGCTAAGGGGTACCTGCCTAGGTTGACTTTCGGTAGCAGTAGCGTGGCGCATAGTCCTTTCAAAATATTCGCATGCGAATAAAATACTAAGGAGCGCAAATATTTTTACATACAAGGAGTTGTGCACAAATACATATATGTATACTTGCATACCCATAAATATATTTGCACTTAGAAATGTGCGCAGTCATCGTGTGCAGTGTAGCGTAATTTTCTTACATACAGCAAATCCCAACTTCCACTGAGCCTCTTTTATTATTCGCATATTTTCATTTTATATCCTACTTCAACCTTCAGAAAAGGGCAAACAAAAAATATTTCATTTCAAAATAAAAAATTTAGACGACCTGCACGTCATATTTTTTTGCAATTGTTGTCATCATAACGGCTTTCAAACAGCCAAATATGACTGTGCCTTTTGAAATTTTAATGGCGTCAAATTTAGGACGAAAGTTCGACTTTAACGAGAGGTTTGGCAGGTGACTTCAGGTGCAGGCAGCCGGCAACAATCCAATCCAATTGGAGTTTCTGCAAGATGTGATTTCTTTGCGTTGTTGAAAGAGTGAATTTATATGTGAGCGGTTGTTTATTGTAAGAGTAATTATTTTAGGCAGTGCCACTTGACATAGATTTTCTTATGAAAAGGGTTATGTGATTTGAGTATGTTTATGGCAACTTTTGGTGTTCTAAGCTAAGGGATTTTTATAAATAATGAATAAACTAAAGTAAGTAAAGGAAATTTCTTTACTTTATACTATATTAAATATTTATTCATACATGCATACATACTTTTATTTATATTTAGAAAAGGCAGAGCTGAAATCATCTTTTAATTCAAGAAATCTTTTTCTCAAAAAACAATTTTAAGGCAAAGTATTTCGTCTCAAGTATTTTGCAGCGATTCAACAGACTGCTGTGATCAGAGGTGGCTTCTAAAATTTAATATTTTTACTAATAAAAAAATGGTTTCTAAATAAAAAATAGCAAGCAAACACTACACAAACTAAACCACTTACTGTGCATGGATGCCATTAAAATCTATGCACCTAATCTGTTACAAAATTGGAATGGAATGTGAGATTGAAAAATGCAAACTCGTACACATAGAACGGGAAAAAATAACACATAAAATACAGACTGAGGCACTGAATGGCGAAAGCACAAGTAGTATGTAGTCCGATGAAATATAATACAAATACCTATGTTTTCAGCAAGACCCAAAAATAAATTAAAAACCAACTCAAAAACTCATATAGATATATCCTCAAGCTAATACTGAAGAAGAAAACGTAGCCTTAACACTTTAGAGATAAAAATATATTTGCCAAAGGCAATAAAAGTCATAGCTTGCAACATCAGAGGGACGTGTGAAAATTTATTTTTCACATACAAAATGCGGGTGTGGTTTTTATTCGATCTCAATTATATTTAAGTCCAAACTAAATAAGGTGGGGAGCAATATGTGCACCAAGCTTGGACGAGTTATATTAGGTCATTATCGAAATACACAAATTTAGCCTAAAGTGCACGTAGTACCATTTTTTTTTTTTTCAAAATTTTACTTGCGTTGTATTTATTTTTTTATTATTTGTACCGTAATTTTATTTCACTTATAATAGAGATATAGAGTTCTTCTCTTCTTGGAAAAACACCGGCGTGGTTGTTGACCGATTTCGCTCATTTTCAATTAAAACTAAACTATCTTAGACAGAGGGTAGCAAATTTCACTCAAATACATATATAAATTTTTGCTCGAGTTATCATGCGCACGGACGGACAGACATACATAGGTAAATCGACTCAACTCATGATCCTAAGTATTTGACTATGCAAGTACATGTCTATATCTATCTCGATTACTTTCTGCTGTTGCATGCAACCTTTATATATACATATACAGCTATGGACACGTAAATGGCACATTTTTTAAAGCCAACTTTGATATGCTATACTAACGTCAATTTAAAAAAAAAACGAACAGGTATTTGCTTCTTTATAAAGATTTATTTCTTATATTCAATGATAACCCAAAACAAATATTGAATTCAATTTGGACACCAAAAAAATTTTAAAATTCTGAAAAGGTAACAAAATTTGTTGGACACATAAATGGCACAACCTTAAAAAATTAAAGAAAACCTAGTTAAAAGAATATTTTTTTCTTGTTTTTGTTTCACAAACCTGCAAGTTATTAATATTTTGTGCTGTAGCCTTTATTTTTAATTACTGCTTCACATCTGCGACTCATACTTTCTACGAGTTCTTGGCACTTGTTGTTAGGTATGGAGTACCATGATTCCTGAACGTTAGACCAAAGATCATCCAAATTTTTATAGCTTTTCCTTGCCACTTTCATCTTAATTTCATTCCACAGATTTTCGATTGGATTTAAGTCAGGGCCTTGAGCAGGCCAGTCCAAAACATCAATTTTTTCCGTACTAAACCAACTCTTTACTAGTTTGGAGAAGTGTTTGGGGTCATTGTCTTGCATAAAACACCATTTAATGGGCATATTTTCAAAGGCATAAGGTTCCATATGGTTTTTTAAAATATTTAAGTACTGAAACTTGTCCATTTTACCATCAATTTGAACGAGTGGGCCTATTCCGTGCCAAGAAAATGCACCCCACACCATGATATTTCCGCCACCGTGTTTTTATTTAATTTCTATACACGTTTCCTTGAGTTAGGTTACTTTTATTGTATTCTCTAGAATCAGCATCAGGCTTAACCTTTTCAGCTACTCACCTCAAATAGGAGAGGCTGACATCAGTTGAATGTGGGTTAATAAATACAGAACTTAAATGTAAAAATGACATTTCAAAATAAAAGAATAGCATAATACAATGGATTTTTCTGCTGGAAAGTAAAAAGTCTGTATGCGATAGTGTTAGTCCGAAAACGATCACGCAGGGAAAGCTATCGATAATTCTTAATAGCATTAAAGCAGAAAAGTTTTAATTTAAATTTATTGCAACAGCAAATTAAAGCCTTTATGTACTAGCAAAGCGGGGATAAGAAGAAAAACGACATCACCATTCAGCAACGTAATTTGTTAGCAATTATCGCAAATTAACACAGACGGTTCCCAAGAGCAGCCAATAACTTTCGCCACCCCATCGACTTATAAGCGCAATAAAAAAAAATTATGGACAAATTAAAAGCAATAACAAAGTGCGAGCGCAAACGCATGCAACAGAAGCGGAGAGGAGAAGGTGCGAAGGAAAGGGTAAAAAATTAAAAAATAAACACAAATTTAAACCAAACAAAAAACAAAAATAAACCAGTAGATGCATAATAAATATGAGTGGGTGTTAGTGAGAGCAGCTAAAAAACAACAGCACACTGGATACCCACGGCAGCAGTGCGATAACAAAAATACTGCTTTCTATGATTAAAAAACAACAAAAAAGCACATAATTCGCATTGAAAACATAAGCAGCGCATGCTGTGCCACAATAACAAAAACAACAGCAATAGTAAGTGTGCCACAAATGGCAGTTGCTGCACGCGCACAGGCAGTCAAAAAAAGTTTTACAAAAAAAAAATCGACAAAATCCGCTTTGTTGCAACAACGCGTATTCGCAACACTTATCGCACTGCTGCCACACAAAAACCCCACAATGTGGCGCTCATTTAGCGAATTTAATTACGAATTCATGCGCGCGTAGATCGCGAATGATACTTGCATAGAAGTTGAAGTTGCATGATATGACGACACATAAGGCAAATGAACACATGTACATGCACACACACATTTGCGCACGAAAAAAGTAGCGCTACCGCCACTTTGTGATCATAAATTGCAACTCACTGCCGCTAATGCATAGGCAACGCGATCGTGTTGTTGCGTACTGGTGGCAAATTCGCCGCATGTTGCAGTGAAGAAAATACCTACCGGAGGTTTTAAATTCACGAACATGCAAGCAATCCAAGGAAGGAAAGGGAAGCACACATACACACATTTGTGGCATGCAGTAAGCCGCCTCATGCATGTGGCATAGCAAATTATAGCAGAATGCCGGCATGCAAATGCTGCCGCCACGACCACTGCCTACGCGCCAACCAACAGAAGGGCTGCACAGCGCATGAATTCTGCAAAGTGGAGGCTTCCTCCAATCAGTTGATCGTGATTAGCCAAACAGGAATGTGTGCATATGTATGTATGTATAGACATATGCAGTGGCATGCCTAGTCATGCTGCTAAGCAAAGTGTTGAGAGTGGCGATTACTGCGCTGATTTTTTAAAATTTTTTTGTATTTCTAGCCTTTTATTTCTCTTTTTTTTTAGATTCTTGCTCTGTTCTTCTTTGGCCTGCTCTCAAATGCACTAAAAGTGCCTATAATTTGTTGTAGATCGTGTTGATTGTAACTGCCACTAAATTCATTCCATTATTGTTGTTCTTTGCGCTTGCTTTTATTGCTAGTTGACCGCTAAACGAGCGCGTAGCGAGAGCTCCGTGGTCTTTGAATCGCTGATCGCTGATGGCAGGCGTAAGAAATGCAATTTTCGTTTAATTAGTTGCACGTTGCAAACGCGCGCTACTTTTCCTTATTTTTTTTTTAACTTAAATGCACTCGTATATTTTTTATGGGTTTCATAGCTGCTTGATCAGCATTTGTTAGCCGCTGGCAGCTGTTTTGCATACACTTCTATTCGTATAGCTTAAGGTACATTCACTTTTTATAACTAATCGATCGCCTATTCATGCATTGTGGCATGAATGCATTTGGAGTTCATAATTCATGCTACAATTATGTGTAAGTAAATTAGTCTGGAGTTGAATATTTCTAGAACTATTCAGATGGTAGGGGAACAATGTAGTGAAGAAGTGGGAAGAGTTTCATAAAGGATTTTAAGCTTGAGGGAATATTGCTACTGCATGGCTATCTTATTGATGGAAAAGTAAATAACTAAGAAGTAAATTGGAGAACGAGATGATTCTACTAGACGGAATTTAATGCGAATTGTCGTAATTTTTAATAAAGGCTACAGCTCGATTGCTGAAAAGTAATTTTCTTAGAAATATGATCTGAAGATTAGTGCCTCCAAAACAGATCAGTCCTGTTCACAAGCTCATTGATAGTTTCAGAACTCCATCACTAAATAGTGCAAATTCTAAAGTATGGAAACCGGAACTTTCTGGGAGTTATTATTGATTTTTAACTTGCTTACAAAGCAAATATCGAAGAGCAAAGAAGAGAAGCACAGGGCGCGCTTTAGCAAAGGTTAGCTTAAGCTGACCTTTGATAATTTTAGTAGTACATGTAGGCCTACAATTAGCCTCTTTCTACTGCCGAATATATTCAAAACTACCAGGGCAAAGAAGCAGACATCTTCAGAGCTACAAGTTAATTTACTGATACTCTCCAAAACGAATAAGAGACTTCTCAAGAGAACTCCTGCAGAATAATGGCCTGCACTTGGAAGAATACTTCTTCGAAGAACTGGTAATGTAGGTACGTCTTTGCTGGAGCTGCAGTTTAGATGTTTTCATTCCAGTTTTCTAACTTCATCTACATCAGTGGACGCAATTGGACTGTGTGTGCGAGCAATCGTGTTGCTCACGAAATCTATAGTCTCCCTCTTGTTAAGTCAGACTTCTTCTTGAATGGCGCTCATATTTTCACCATTTAGAGATTTTGGCTGCGGCTCAGTCATACATAATGCCAGGCCTTTTCGTTTTCACCTGGAATCACCTTAACCTAACATACTTCACAATTAGAACGACAGCGTCAGAGGCAACTATAGTATGTTTCAAAAGTATGTTTCAAATTGTCAACAAATCAGTTAAGGGGTAACACCACTCTACACGCGTAAAATAAACACGATTTTTAAAGAATTTTTTTGTATAGAAAGAAAGGGGAAACAATCACTCTGATTTGCGAAGTTATTACTTATATACTAAACTACAAAACTACAAAGTTTGATCGAAAAATTTTACAAAATGGCGGTATTGGAGACATTTTTGTAATGTGGTTTCTCTTGAAGGAGCTCCGCGGCACGCAGCACAGAGGGTGCAAATTTTAATCTGGAACAAGGAAATTTGTTTTTTCTTAATCTAGATAAGAATAGCTAGAGAAACACGTAGGGGATTTAAAAAATATTTATTTTTGTGGAATTAGTAAGCATTTGAAGAAAAAAACTCTATTTTGGACTAAAAAAACGGCACTTAAATAATTATAACAATCGTTTAAATTAATCTATCGAAAATCCCCTACGCTCTTCTCTTAAGAAGGTTATTATACAGACGTAGTGAAAAACCTGATTAAAAATATTTAAAATTGTTTGAGTTATGCTGCGTGCCAATTACAGAAAACGTGTTTTGAGAAAAACGCGTTTAAAGTTTGGAAATTTGGAGAAGTCGTTAGGTAGCAGTCACTAACGCTTGGTTAAAAGCTTAAAATATTTATGAAATAAACTTCGGTAACGTATAAAACTTTTTGTTCTGTATTTTAAAAGGTTCAAAGAATTTTTTAAGCTTATAAAAAAAAAATCAATTTTTTGAAATTTCTACAGTGGTGTTACCCCTTAATGTTCCCATACTCGAGAATTTTTTGAAGCAAGGTAATTTTAAAGTAGTAACATTTTTAGTACTAATTTTTAAGTAGGCAAAAATTATTAGTAAAACTTTCGGTAAGATTTTCAGTAGAAAGTTTTAGAACATAGTTTTAGCACATATCTTCAGTGCAAATTTTTAGTACAAAATTTACATGCTGGGAATATTTTTAGTAAATATTAAAAAAAAAATGTTTAGCTCATTTTTTCCAAAAAATGTATAATACAATTTTTTTTTTTTAATTTTTAGTACATATTTTCAGTAAAAATTTTAAGGTATTAATTTATAGTAAGCATTTTGAGTATCAATTTTTAGCAAAGCTTTTAATAAAAAGTTTGTTTTTGAGGAATATCTTTAGTGGAAATTTTTAGCAAAAATTTTACCTAATTTATTTTTTTTAGAAAATGTATAGCAGCAATTCATTTTAAAAGTTCTAATAAAAATGTTACAGTAGGTAACATAGTTTTGTAACATTTTGAGTAAATATTTCTAGTAGGAAATTCAAAGCAGGAATTTTTTTTTGCAAAATTTTTAGTAAAATACTTCGAAAAATGTTTTAGGTGCTGCACTTAATAAAACCTTTTTCCAAATTTTTATTACATATTTTTAGCAACATTTTTAATACAAAATCCTCTTATTAGTAATACCTTTAGTACAAAACTTTAACACCAAATTTTTTAATTTTTTTGTAAAATATCTAACTCAAATTTTAGTACAGTATTTTAATACAGTTTTTAAAACACATCTATATTAAAATATTCGATAATATTTTTAGTAAGAAATTGTGGTTAAGTTGCTGTTGAAGTATTTTGTAAATTTTTTAGCAATATTTCTTTAAAATTTCTTAATAATATTTGGCAGCTTATAAAAATCTACCATTTTTTCAAATACAAACATTTACGAAAAATTTTGCCAACATCAAGATTCAGAATAAATAAAAATCAATCAAGTGACACTAATTGTCACAGTTACTTGTAAGTTTTTAATGGTTTGCCGTTATATGAATATTTCCTTCTCTGAAATTTTACATTATACACTAGTAAGCTTTCCTATAAAATTTAATAAATAAAGCTTCTATGCGAATAACCGATATTTAAGTACATTCAAATATTTCTTGAAGCGTAGCCTTTTTACACACAGAAGCAACTTTTTCATAAAGATGAAAAATTGCAAAAAAGCAAATAATGTCTTATGTCATATTATATTGTCACTGAGCAAATAAACTGACACGAAATAAAATCTAAAGAATGCCAGCCGCCAGATGTATAATCAGAGTACGATTTTTAAATCTCATATATAACATAACATTTATTGCCTACTTTTGGGCGCGCTTGCAGGGGCTCGGGACAGATTATGCTCGCATTACGAAAATGGCAAAACAACAATAATTATCACATTTATCACAAAGGCAATAAGCGGATGCTCACTATGCCAAAAGTCAACTTTTAGGCGCACAAGCTTGTCTGTTTGAAAGTACATAAAGCGAGAGGATGTTGAGAAGTGAAAAGCAAATTTGTTGGGCGAGTGGCAGAAGCAGAATGCTGCTTCGGAGCTAGGTGCCCTCGAGGATGAGAGGCAATAAAGAATTTTGCCTGCGCCTAAATACACGTTACAAAATTTGTTTGAGGACTTATTTCTATGTGAATATGTACAGTTTACATGCAAAGCTCATGTTGTTGTCACAAACGTCAGGTTGAGCTGCTGGACAAATAAGCTGCGCTTGGTTTTTCTTGCACTTTTCTTATTTATGTTGTATTTCTTGTTTTTTGTATTGTGAGCATTTTACTTTGTTTACTTTTCAACTTTTAGCGGAAACAAGTAGCTGATAGCAGCGGAAGTAGGCAAGTAAAAGTTTGTTTTGCTTCCTCTAAGAGTTTGGAGAGGGAGGTTTGCAGGGTATGCAGGATATTTGGGCATTTCAAAATTAAAGTCAGCAATATTTGCGCAAACAGTGCCAACTTGGGTGTATAGAGATGCCAACAAAAGCAGAATTTTTTGGGCGGTGAAATGGCAAAATCTGTTTTTCTACCAAATACATGCTTACTCATTTCATAACAAAAGTTTCCTCCCTACCCGCATAGTTGCATACCCTGTTTCGGGTCCCTTTTTACTCTTATCGCATTTCACTGCCCTTTCCTCTTTGGCTCTAAGCCAAATCGCTATTTTATAAGCTTAACTAATGAAATGAGTAGCCGATTTTGTTTTACTGCCAAAGCGAAATACCTAACAAGCTGTCTGCCTTCAGCAATCCCCCATATCTACTGATGTAGCATCGAAACGCGGCAACTCGTCTCAGTCTACTGACTTTTTTTCAACTTGCCGCCACTATGCCACTTTAAAGCGCTACCAAGTTGAGCTAACCAAAAAATGCAAAATTAAACAAAAAATTGCAACTTGGCCACTTAGCTGGTAGTGCAGCATCTTGCTACATGCCTCCACTAACAAAATCGTGAATTTCACTTCATTATTTACGCCGCATATTGCGAAATTATAGTGTGGCATGACCACGCCCTGACCGTGTTGGCGTGGCGCGTATCCAAGCTGTCGTAGCTGCTGCCGTCGCTATTTGTGGCACGTTGATGGCAGCTTAATTCGCCGCTAAAGCTGAGATTTGGCAGCGCGCCGGCATTCTTAAGCCAATTATACTGTAAAGCATTTGCCGAAAAAGTTGCATGTTATATGCTTGCAATGTTGCAAGCAAGCAAAGAACTAAAGAATTTAGGAAAATATTTGGTTGTATGCAAAGAAAAAACGCTTTGCAACTTGACAAAAGTTTGCAATACAAGGACTTTGTTTATTCTGAATAACAAAAACGAAAAAAATAACAAATATTTCTTGTGGCACTTGCCAGCTGGCGTAGAAAATTATTCACTGCGAATTTTGCAACAATAAAGCAACAGAGCCACTTGCAAGCAGGAAAATTCAGATTTCATGGCCACTTTGCATTTTTAAAAGTCAAAGAAAAAAGCAAAAGCCTTAATTAAAGCCTGACACACGCATATTTGGCAAATGGGCATCGTGCAAAATCACCAGCACCAGCACCAGCTGACGCAATGCGAATCGTTAATTCAACAAAAACGAAGGAACAAAATTACTTGAGGTAAGTGGCCACAAATTGATGTTGTACTGGAATGGCAGAGAGGGAGACGCGAGTGTGGTAAGTAAAAAAGAGTCAAAGTGGTAATTTTGCCTTTAGGGGAGAAAAAAAAATGGTGGAAAGTGTGGTAGAAGAGGAGCGAGCCGGAATTATTGGCAATTATTCTTGTTAAAACGCGGTGACAGTTTAAATTGCAGTTAAGTGGCAGCTTTTGAAGATGAGGCTGGACTGGCTAGCCCTTAGCTCATCGAAACAGCTCTACACGAAAAAAGTACTTCTTTAGAAATGTCTTTTCTGGATTAATTTGGGATCGCTGAATACGAAATGTATATCTTTTGCGCTGTTTGGAATCTTTGCGTGCGTGTATTTTCCACTGAAAGAGTGAATGTAACAAAGAGTTAATACTTTTGTTATAAAATTTACTTACATTTTAAAAATTTTTATTATTGCTTTTACAAAGTTTATCAACTAAAATGAATGAAAAAAATGAACAATATACGAAAAACTTGAAAATTTCAATAGTTTTTGAATTTAAATGCCCATAACTCAAAACGCATTATCCCGTAACAAATGAACGAAACTAATTTTTCTATTAAGTGACCCCAAATTCGCTTTGGGATACCAAATTTGGGTATCAAATTTCTGGTTTTTGAAGTATACTGGCACATTTAGGAGCCTTCCACACATATACTAGCTTAGACCACAAAGAGGAAAAATAACTGATGAGTCGTTTCCTATAATCTTGCAGTAGCCCGCAGTATCAAAAACAGAGACCGACATATTTTTCTATTCGGTGTTTCATGCCCTCAATGGGTTCCGAGCCCCAGCCCCACTCAGCTACAGCGGCAGTACGACTTTACTAGCGTCAAACTCCGTTTAGATAGGCGCTTCCTAGCTACTTGCTTTTCTGAAACTTTGTCAATAAAAACGCTTTTCGAGATTGTCAGAACCTCTACTTGATGCACGGCAGGCCCATCGGGATATCGAGTTCAGTAATAGGTCAACATACATGTAAATACCTATAGCGGTTCCGTTATACATTTTTCAGGCATCCGCGAAATACTACAAGTATACTAATGCATATGTCTATGGTCAAAACTAGAGATTCATTTCTCCGAAACTTTGGGCCTATGAATTTTAACAAAAATTTCCGGACCCTAAGTATATTTCTTTGATCATTGACCATTCTAATTGGGTGACTACTTTCGATATTTACATTTTACAGATCTCTCTGAGTATTCTTAAACAGTAATTTTATCTCGAAGGTTTGCGTAAAATGGCAAGCAACCTGTCTGTTCAAACTTCATTGAAGTGATTGTAGCGACAAATGTTTAAAACTTACTTCAATCTCTAGCTAGAAGCGATGTGAAAAGAAAACGACTGTTGTCTGCTTTAAAAGAGTAATACTGGACTTCTTTTATTCAGATAAAGCCTTCATATATAAAACTTCACTGTAATTTTTTGGATGACCAAAACAACCCTCGGAATAGAGAAGCGAAATCTTGCTACCCGATATTCACATCAAAACATAGACCCAAACCCTTATTTATGCAAAGAATTCGACAGAGACTTCTCAATAGAGTGGCACTGTAAAGATTTGCCTCCCTCTATTCTGCACCTCTCTATTTAAAAGTATGTTTTGGTACTGTCGCAAAGTGATTTACAGTCTGACATGAGAGCTGCACTTAGTTGTTGCGAGAAAGATTACGCTTTGGCATTTGACAATCACAGTGATTCAATAAAACATTGTTGGGTTATTTTCTTTGAATGGGCATTTTAGTGCGTTTTTATATCCAAAGCTAGGCAACACTGCAGTAGCGAGAGAGAGATTTGACTGCCGAAAGCAGAAGAACACCAACAACACCTGCAATCGCGGGCAATGCCACCAGATGTTAAAAAAAAGTAAAGTTAAATAAAACTGAGTGAATTATTTAAATAATTATTAAAAAATGTATATTTTACAAAATTATAAACATGACATTTTTAATAGAACAGCTAGAAAAATGTCATGAAGAAAGAACTAAAACTCCGAGACTAAATAACAAAAAAAAAATGTTACATCAAGTTACGAAATTGGTAATCTGGCCATACTGGAGCTAAAATCACGTAACTAGTTGTCAACTTCGCAGAGCGCAAAGTAATGGGACCACGATAGGCGCCATCTCATTATTCTTTCCATCATGGAAAATGGTAGCTTATACTTTGATACATGCGCGAAAAAAGTAGCTGACACATTTCAGCATAGTTCACACGCTGATAAACACATTTTCCCGACACACATCTCCCCAAATCTATGACGTCCATGGGCTGATATATTTAAAGGCAATTTGATGCGTCATTTAACATATTCAGTTAGTTATTGATAAAATCTTTTTGGTCTTTTTGACCTTTCAAAATCTTGTTAACTTCTCGGATTGATATATTTAAAAACACGTCGATATGTCATTTAAAGTTTCCAGTTAGGTTTATTATCAAGGTCCAGTTTATCATGCTAATAAGCACAATTCTCTCCGAAAAGCTAGAAGAACTCCCGGGCTGATATTTTTAACAATAAGTTGGTATAAAACTTAGCATTTCCAGTTAGGTTTAATAGGCGATGTAAATAGATATCAGCTGGTTCTTCTTACCGGCACTTAGACATGAAAATAGTCCAAAAACGCTGGTACCGCATCGAATACTTTCAGAGCCGGAGCGTTTGTATCCATTCGGACAACATGACCCAGCCAGCGTAGCCCCTGCATCTTTATTCGCTGCGCTATGTCTATGTCGTCGTAAAGCTCATACAGTCCATCGTTCCATCGCCTGCGATATCCGCCGTTGCCAACGTGCAAAGATCCAACTAAAATTTCTCGGAACTAGCAAATTTATATTTATCAGACAATTGGAATAACGAAAAAATTAAAGTGCACTTTGAATTTGGGTATATTTTATCGACTGGATTAGAAAAACTCACATTTTTGGTTAGATGAAAAAATAGTCCTTAATCAATTAATAATAGGTTACTAATTTTTTTCTTACATTAATTTTACTTCAATTCAACTTTTGATATCCATTCGAAAGCATTTGCATTTGCAGTCAAATTGAAATAAGCAGCTTATCAGAAAATCCCAACTGACACCAATTCATTTATCAAAGCAAATGGAAAACGGGCAATTCCGCAATCCACGAATAAATAGGCTAACCGAAAGAGTTCAAACAGATAATTTAGTTTTGAAGAAAGATACCAAGTTCGAAAAAGCAGAATGAAGAAAGTGCCAATTGAGAAATGATTAATGGCGTCTCAGCAACGCTGCCTACAACTTCACCAAAAGGCTCCATATAAAGAAGATGTCTATCATGCAGCTACTAATGTTGTAGAATTTGGGAAACGGGTGCTAGAACAACAATAGCAAATCGTAAATGGCGGCATTGTTAACTCTGAGCTGGGCTTAACACCGCCACCACCACTCAATACGCGCAATGACAACGAAAAAGTTTTTCATTTCAATGCTTTCTTCTACTTTCCTATACACAAATGGAAAAGTTTTCTTGCACCTTCACAGCGTAGCGCTATCTTTCATGCCTTCCGCGTTACCTTTAACAATACCAAGAACTGTCAATATTGAGCATAAATATAAAATTTACGATTTAATACTAAGTGTGTATGTATGTGTGTCTGAGTTGAGAATTCAGGCTGCGATTGTGGTTGTGTTGCAACAATTTATCAGACCAGCAAGCTGGCAGGCAGTCAGACAGTAGAGCTAATCGAGTTGGAGCGCTGCAGCCAAGCCGGTCTCGGTATCACGCCCCAATGACACACATACACAAGCACACACGATATGTGCGGTATTTTGGAAATGTATGTATGTGCTTTTGTGTAATCAAAAGTTGCTTCCACTCGAGGTGTGCGCTTATGCTCTTTATGTAGATTCTGTCAAAAAAGTACCGAAAATAAGGCAATTAAAAAGCCTGTTTAAAGAGATTTTGAAAATGCAAAAAGGGAAAGTTCGGACGGTAAATTAAGTACAGGTATATTATCGTCCTTTGAAAAATCAAATTTCATTGACAAGAGCAGAAAAAAACCTCACTGATTCGTCGAAAAATTGGAGATTTAAAAAAAAAATTTAAGGACAGGACCAAAAAAGACATCTTTGAGGGAAAAGATTGGAAACAACAAGATTTTTGTATTATAAAAAGGGCCAAAACTTCATCGAAAAAGATCAGAATTCATTGAAAGGCTCACGAATTCATTAAAAATGGTAACATTTATAGAAAAAAAGGCTTAAAAGTTCGTGGAAAAGACTAAGATTTTAAAAGAAATTAGTCTAAAAAGGTTATATTTACCAAAAAACATGATCATTGGTTCATCGAAAATTTCCAGATTTCAGGTAAGAAATGTGAAGGACTCATCGAAAAAGGTCTGGTTCATTAAAAGGCTTAAGAATTCATTGACAAAAGCAATATATATAAAAAAGGAGTTCAAAGATTAATTGAAAAAGGCGAGATTTTAAGAAAAACAAGTTCAAGGACTCACCAAAAATGCCCAGATTTGCGAAAAGGCTTAAGGATTCATCGCAAAATTACAAATTTAAAGAACACAAAGTCGAGATCTCATTGAAAAATAAAAAAAATTGTCGAAAAAAGGGGCAGATATTTATGAAAAGAGGAGAGATTTAAAGAATACAATTTTAAGAAGTCATGGAAAAAGAGCAGATTTGTGAGATAAGCTCAAGGATTTATAGAGAAGCCAAAAATTTTGGAAAAAAGTGTATGGGCTCATCGAAAACGCCCACTTTGTAAAACTAAACTTAAAGATTCATTGAAAGGACAAAGTTTGAGGAAAAAATTCAGAGGTGAGATTGTTAGAAAAATAAAAAACTGAAGGATTCATCAAAATAGCGAACTTTGGGGAATATAGGCTGAAAAATTAATAGCAAATAGCCAGAAGAGCCTGTGAAAAGGCCCAAGAATTCACTGAAAGGAAATGAAAGATTTGTGAAAATAAGTCTGAAGGTTTAATCGAAAAGGCGAAATTCAGTCGAAAAGAGAATTCGCGGCAAAAACTTAGTCAATTCAGGAAAATTAGATTCAATAATTTTTTTTACATATTATTGGATTATTTGTTGGCAGACGTATGCAATATTGCAACCGTGTTACTTGATTGATAGCCTGTTGTTGATATCGAGCGGTAATGTTTCGATGATGATGTAGTTTAACACTTTTCGTTAGAGTTGTTCCTCTGGATTGTCAAAACTTTAGATTTCCAATACTTTGGCACAAAACACCGATTTCTGCTTAAAATTATACAAATCTTTTAAGTTCAATTGAGCTTTATTTTTTCGGCAAGAAATGCCCTCTATTGAATATTAATACGAGGGCGGGTCAATAAGTCCGTGACTTTTTGTATTTCTGACCTCTTCGCTGAAAAAGAAATACTGCGTCTGTTAGTTTGTGTTTTAAAGCTACCTTTATCAGACTACCCAGTAATTCACAGTCGACCACAAACGCAATCGTGTAACAACTCCAAAGGAAGGTTTGGCGTTGTTTAATCGCAATATGGAGGAGTTTTTGCGCCGTTTTGTAACCATGGACGAAACATGGATCCATCACCACACACCACAGACCAAACAACAGTCGAAACAGTGGGTTTCTAAAGGTTAATCAGCTTAATAAGCACACGAAATTCAGTTTTTCCTATTTTCTCCTCAAATTACTGGGTAGTCTGATAAAGGTAGCTGTAAAACACAAACTAACTGACGCAGCACGTTCAAATTTTGACAGGAGTCAATTGACAGATGTCTGTTGACAGGAGCTGTATTTCTTTTTCAGTAAAGAGATCAGAAATACAAAAAGTCACGGACTTATTGATCCGCCCTCGTATCATTTATTAAAAATTTAATATATCAAATATTCCCTGTTTTGTTTGCCAATTCCCGGTACTTTTTTGGCAGAATGTATTTACATCTAAGTATGTGTGCATGCAACTGTGTGTGTAGCCAGTCGCATTCAATCATTAGGCAAACGATCCATCATACTAAATTTGACATTTGTTGCAAGGGGAGGTTAGGTGTTGGCAATATATGAAAAAGCAGTTAACGTCCGTCCGGGATGAAACTCTTTACCGCTTGCGTGAGTCATTCAGTCAGAATAAAATACTTAGTTGGAATAAAGCAATCAAGCACTCACCTTTGTTTAGACGCTTGCCATGAGCGATTCAGCCATCCTCGCATTCATATTTATGCATTTGCTTTGCTCACGCTTTGCATGCATGCATGTAAATGCGTGTGTGCATTTGTGCCGCCTTAAATCACGTTCAATATTTGTTATTTGATAAATCTGTAAAAGAGTGAAAACACAAAGTAAATGAGGTACATTGTATATTCTTGGGTAACTGTAGGCAGCAGAGCCAAGTATATTTGATCTATTTACCATACATTTACGTATGTATGTACGTAAATGTATGCAAGTGTTTGAGTGGCTTATCACTAAACTTCGAGCAAATGAGGGAAGGTTAATGCAACGTTGTAAATTCTAATTTATTTGACTTTTAAATGCTATCTATTATTCCCACTTTTTATATCCATCCATTATCATACTACAAACTCGTATGTATGTGTACTCTAATTCTTTGACTTGCCTTCGTGCACTTCCTCACATTCTGCTGCTCCTCGGCGTGTGGCGGCCGTGGCTGCACGATTTGGGTCAGTTATTGTCATGCATCCATAAATCTAGGCAGGTAGAGACAGTTGTGCTTTTGGCGTGTTGATAAATTGTTAATTGACACATTTTAAATGACTGAATAGGTAGGTGCGATGGTTTATGTGTGTTGATTGATAAACGGTTGCAACAACTTTTCGAAGCTTTGATTTTTATTATTTTATTGCTTGTGTTTTTTTTTTTTACTGCACTCCTTTTTCTAGCTTAATGTTGTGTCAGTATAGAACTGCTGGAGTTAGGTGTGAATGTTTTTAAGCTCTATACACATAAGTAAATTTTTATATTTGTTCTCAGGCAATGTTGGCAGTGTCGTATATTACTCGAGATTGGCATCAAAGGAAGTAGGCTAAGAGCCACCGATAGTGATTTAAAAGAAAAGTGTGCGGGTTAAGGCGCTTAAACTTTGATGGATATGCAATGTAAAGCAGTATTTATATATATACATATCTATGTACAATGGCTGCGCAGAAGGTTTTCACCTGATGGGTGAAAACACGACTTTTGAAACTTTTTCTGTATTTTTTTTATATAATAGGTGTTTCCTGCTTGATAAAGAGGAGCATTGTGGTGGCGCGAAATTAATCACCCGATCAGAAGATTTATAATTTTGCAGAAGGCATCGTACCTCAACCATATTTACCGCTTGTAAAGGGTGGTTAAGTTTTAAGAGCCGGTGTTGATTTTGAATAAAATACAATTTTTTTAGGAAATAATTGTCATTTCTCTTTATTATGATAATATTGGTGTGGCTCAATTAAGCATAGATGAAAATATTGGCCAAATAGCCGCCACGGCCTCGGCGGCACACCTCCATCCGATGCTCCAAATTTTCGATGGCGCTGAGGCATAATTGAGGTTCTATGCCGTTAATGTGCCGAATTATCTCATCCTTTAGCTCTTAAATTTTGCTGGCTTATCGACGTACACCTTTTCTTTCAAATAACCCCAAAGAAAGAAGTCCAACGGTGTCGAATCGCATGATCTTGGCGGCCAATTGACATCGCCGCGACTTGAGATTATTCGGCCATCAAATTTTTCTCGCAAAAGAGCCATTGTTCGTTAGCTGTGTGACAAGTGACACCGTCCTGTTGAAACCACATATTGTCCACATCCATATCTTCCAATTCGGATCATAAAAAGTGCGTTATCATTTCACGATAGCGAACACTATTCACAGTAACTGCCTGACCGACCTCATTTTGGAAAAAATACGGCCCAATAATGCCGCCGGCCCATAAACCGCACCAAACAGTCACTCTTTGTGGGTCCATTGGTTTTTCGGCAAACACTCTTGTATTATCATTCGCCCAAATGCGGCAATTCGAATTATTATTGACGAATCCACTGAGGTGAAAATGTGCCTCACCACCGAAGATGAAGTGCGCGATATGCATTTTAATTTGAACGCCCGTTTTCATAATAAGCCTGAATAACTTTAACGCGTTGCTCGATTGTGTATCTTTCAATGGTTCAAATTGATTTCGTCTGAAATTGAAAAATGTCAAATGAAATACCAAAAAAAACTTGACGTTTAAGTTTGGTTCACATTCAACATCGGCCCTCAAAATTTAACCACCCTTTATAAAAGGATGGAAAATCTTGAAAACCAGGGCTAGCGCGACACTAGAAAACCCTATAGAAATGATTGGTTCTTACAAATAATTAGGTAATTAGTACAGCTGCACAGTGCGGCCGATTCCCGAAAAGCTGGCCAAAACTCAAAAAATTAAGTAATTGATTCAAAATTTCTTGATCTTAAAATTTTGAAAATCCACCCCCTTCATCCCTATTGGCCACCCCCTCACGTGAAATAGCGTATATTCAAGAACATAATCAAGATGCATGTAATGCATGTATATGTTTTCGGGGTCGCAAGGTAGCAAGTGGTAGCAGCTGAATCTTGGTTTATTCAGTAACCATTACTTTTTTGAGTAACCTTTAATAGGTTTCAAAGCAGCATATGACGGCGTTGTATTACTATACAGTTTGAAAACTCAAATTTTATAAAAAAAATTGCAAAAAATGTATCTACGTATTGCTGCAGCTAAAAATTTTGTGTCGAGGTATTGATATGTACTAAAGATTTCTCGTATTTTACTAACCTTCCGAAGATGATTTCATTTGGTTTAGTTCAATTTACTCCACTACAAAATCTTTCAAACGATGCTCAAACGAAAGCCACGTTGCGACTGAAAATACAGAGGATACTTAGGGTACAGGACGTTGCTATGAACGGTTTTCACTACTCAAGGCATTACTGTAGCCAACCCAAAGACAAAAAAACTCTATCTAGAAACTTTTTTTTCGACTTTTGGCCAGCTTTTTGGGAATCGGCCGCACTGTGAGCTGTTACCTACCCTAAATATATAAAAATGAAAAAAAGTTCCTTTGTTAGTTTGCGTTGCATAATATATGATTTGACATAGCACATAGCTCTATATTATATTTCAAATTTTGACAACATATAAATGAATAAATCGTTAAGAAATAGTCGTCATATCAATAGGTTATTTTTTTAACTTGTAACTTTGGAGGTTTCCGGAACTATAAAAAATATAATTATAAGTTGCAGTGTAACACTAACAAAAAATCGAACACTGCTCAAGTAGCAGCTATCGGAGTACGGAGTAGTAGAAGCGCAGCAGAAGTGGGAGTAGTAGCGCTAGTTGCAGGACACATACATAATCTCGCAAATAGCGCTGCTGTCTATTCCAAGTTCTTCACTACACTGTACATTGAGCACTACAACTACAACTACAACTTTTTTTACTATAACTCTGAGCTACTAGCAGTTATGAAACGGCAGCTTGGAGAGAAGCAAAACAATTGAGCGCGCATTTTGCGCTACCTGCTTCACTACTCTCATCTGTTGAAGTTCAGAGATGTAACGAGAGCACAAATTAAAACTAGGAAACAGCGAGGCAATTCCAAATCCCTGTACACGGTTTTGGAAAAATCGTTTGTAATTTTGTAGCCTATTAAATTTTGTGATGGTTTAAAGTGTCTCCCAATTTGCGTTGATTCTTGCTAGTTTTGTGTTTTAAATAGAGAAAATACATTTGACAGCAAAAAAATTGCCAAAAATCAAAGCGATTTTCAGCGACTTCAAACTTGACTTTATTGTATGAAAATGTAATGCACTTCAAAACCTAAATGCTTCTAAAAATTCTAAACGTTATCGTTAAAAACTAAAACGTTAAAGATTTTGATGAGAAGTTATTCAATTCATTTTATTTATTTTTTACAAAGTTTGAGGTGAAACTAAATTTGATGAAAAACTAATTTTTGTTTTTTTTTAGTAAAAACTTCTAAATATTTCATTAAAAATTGTTTTTAATTTTTTTTCTTATATAAAAGTCAATAATACTAAAAACCTTTTTTTGGAATGAAAAATATTATCGTATTTCAAAGGAACTTTTTCTTTTTTTAATAAAATCTTTAACAATACTAATAGCACATGGGCTGAAAAGTCAAGGGCCTAATAAAGAAAACTCTTTGTTTTGTTCAAAATTAGCTTTATTTATCAATGTAGTTTTCCTTAAGAACAACGCAAACATTCCAGCGCCGCTCTAACATTTCAATACCACTTTTGTAGAACGATTTATCTTTTGCCCCAAAATATGTCTCGGTTTCAGCGATAACCTCTTCATTCTAGCGAAATTTCTTACCAGCGAGCATTTTTTTAGGCCTGCGAATATCCAGTAGTCGCTGGTAGTCAAATCTGGTGAACACGGTAGATGTGGGAGCTATTCGAAGTAGTTTTGTCTTTGTTTTGATTGACTTGTGACATGGTGCGTTGTCTTGAAACTGAGCAAGCGTGGGACCCACTTTGAACAGAGCTTTCTCATAGCCAAATGCTCAAGCAATATAAAGCCAACATGTTCTTTTGATATCTTTACGATGTTAGCTAACTGACGCAACTTCACTTTTCGATCATTCGCAACGATTTTGTGGATTTTTTTTTATGTTACCTGGTGTTACCGCCGCATTTGGACGTCCACCGCGTTGTTCATCATCGGTGTCTCTACGACCACGTTTGAATTCAGCAAACCATCGTTTCATTGTCCTTTCTGATCGAGCGAAGTCCCCATTACACTTTTCAAGTTATTGCTTCGCTTGAATGATATTTTTTCTATCTAGAAGTAGTGTAAAATTAAAACACGAAATTCGAGCTGATCCATTGTGAAAATAACAAAAGTAGCGACACTCTTAGCACAATAATCCACGAACTAATGAATAAAATATCACGAAATTTTAACTACCCATATCTTGCTTGGATTCGACATTCGCTGAACGGAGCTAAAAATTCATCAATAACGAGAGTTACCTTGGACTTCTCGACGACAATCGTCAGTTGTTTGTCCGCACTGCTTGTCACAGAAAATAGCCCAGCGATTTGTGAGATCCATACCACCCACCCCAAGCCACGAAAATATGTTTTTATCGACCGTTATTGATCCCCGGTTACAGCGAGCGCAGCTCTTTTACAGTAATATCACTTTAAAAGTGCAATTCACACACAAACCACAGATCTATATTAGAAGAGTGACCTCTTCCTCCTTTACCTAATATTTTCTACTTCCAAGCCATTTTTTGGGACTAAAAAATAAATAATTGTCGTCTGGAGTTAACACCGGTGAATATGCTTGATTGAAAGCATTTTTAATTTTAAGTTGCTGGTTTTAGCAATCGCAACGACCAACGTATAGCCGGATGCAGGATTTTGTCTTCGCCATATGAGGTCTTTATTTGCACTTCGTCGTTCAATCTATGTTACTTTCTGAAGGAAGTAGGTAAATAAAATTTTTTTCGCGTCCCGACTATAACCTTTTTCACCAAAATTTGTATTGGCCTTATTTGGGAATAGTTCAGTTAGTAGAATTCAATGTTTATTACCTACTCTTTTACTTCAGGCGTGTAATGATGAGCCAAAGTCAAAATTTTGGTGGTTATAGTGCTAGCTTCGTAGTTAAAAGGATTCACTGGCGCAATTTCAGTTCGGGTGTTAGCAAACGCGGTACCTACAGAGGAAAAACTTTTCCATGCACAAATATTGATGCAAAATATTACGACCAGTTAACATCACTGTACTTTCAGCTATTTTATTCAGTTTCTTTCTGTTAGCAAGATACCTTTTTTGAATCTTTTCAGCAGTTGTGGGTTCAATGGCGCGTTTTTCACGTGGTGCTTTATCAGCGCTTGCTTGAGCAACCTTTTTCGGTAGCTCACTCTTTCGCCACGAAATTTAAGACAGAATACCCTTTTAGTGTTAAATCTCTTTCTTCCTATTTGAAATGGTGTTAGACCTTCCAAATTAAAATATTTTATGACCGCACGTTTCTCTGATTTTTCCCAATTTCACTAAAAGACGCTTGTTCCAAAGCTTGCGAAACGATTACTAAAAAAATTATCGACCGGTAACTTATTTTTCTGAATTTACCAACTTTTAGAATTGCTGGTAATTTTCCCCAAATTGCATTTTATTTGGATCCTATCAAAGGTTTTGTATTGAAATAAAATTAAGAGAAAATTATTTTGACTGTTACAAAAAGATCTTATTTACTACATACATACATATATTATAAGTCTTATAGCAATGAAAAATACACCAAAACCATAACTTGTAGACAAGTTGAAGTCTTCGGTATGAAAAAAGGTGTCTGTGCTTGGCAGTTGATTTATACGTAGCAATAAGTTATGCACGTGACGTCGTAGTTGTGCAAACATAAAAATTTAAAATAGCAAAAAAGTGTTATTCTTACGCTATTTTCTTGTACGAGTATTAAATTCCAAAAAAAAATAATAAAATTTTATTCCTAAAAATGCTCGCGGGCGCTCCGGAGCACGCACACTCGTAAACACATAAATGTCACAATAAACATACCATAAAAACAAATCACAAGCAAGGCGGCATTGTACTATACTTAAATAGCGGCAAATTGCAAAAAGTTGTTTGCGGTGTCAAAAAAAAAAAATATATATAAGAAAACACAAGCGAAATAAAAGTAACAATATGAAGCAAAATAGTACTCCATGGCATTAGAAAATAAGCTGCATATTTTAGCGAGAAGAAGTGTCAAGTATTGAAAAACATTCTTAGATGCTTAGTTACAACAACCACAGCATTTTGTACTGAATGAATATATCTATGTATATATGTGAATATAGGTATATATATGTATGAATATATATGTATGTGTAAATATATGTATGTATGTGTAAATATATATGTATGTGTGTATGTAAACACTTCTCTATGCGCGCAAATTCCCAAAACCAATAAACACTTTATTTGCTATGCTTTTGTTCCAGTCGCCGCTATTTGTTTTATTTGTGCTTTTTTTGTTTTGTATCAGATTTTTATTATTGTCACTCTTGAGTTTTATTTTTATTTCGTATTTGTTTTGCGATTTTACACGCCTACACCCGAGTACGTGAGCAGACGTGTGTGGCTTTTTAAAGCCATTGCTCCTTCTTCTTGTCCGACGCGACACACACATTTGTACATACACATACACACACACTTGTATTCACATTCTTATCAATTTTCCCGCAAGAGCTATTTGTTCAGCCGCACTTCCTTTCTATGATTTCTACAGGTCTTTTTGCCTTTCCACCATACTCGAAGTCCCTGATTTTTTCTTATTAGATACCAAACAAATTTTCTCTGTCATTGCGTGCGTATTAGCAAGCACCCACAATTGCAGCAACAACAATAATGTGATTTGATTTTGACTTTCCCTTTTCAGTCTATGCATTTGACACATTTGCTGTCTTATTTCCTTTTTTTATTTGTTTCTTCTTTTGGTTGCCCCATTCGATTGTCTACGGCTGCGATTTTTCTCCATCAGGCGTGCTTCTTTAATAATGGCATTGACACCATTGTCTGCGAGTAGACAAGGTCCTCAGACATACTCATACCATGCACAAGCATACGTATTAAGAGTGAGAAAGTGAGGTATGTTCTTATATATATTATATTACATACATATGTATGTACATATACAAGTACATATGTAAATTTGTAAATTCATACTTTTGTAGTATACAGTTGAGTACATTTTTATGGATAGTCACGATTACATGCTTACATAATCACGATTAAATACATTTCTACTAATAGTTACATATTTACTTAAAAAATTCGATACGTACTTAATTGCTTGTATACTTATGCACTTATATACTCAGCTACTCACATAATCATAATATACATACATATGTATACATACATAATTGGCGCTTACACACTTTTTGGGTAACTGGCCGAACTCCTTCTCCTATTTGTGGCGTGCGTCTTAATGTTGCTCTACAAATGGAGTGGCCTACGGCTTTAAGCCGACTCCGAACGGTAAATGGGTTTTTTATGAGACACTTTTTCATGGCAGAAATGCGCGTGGAGGTCTGCCAGTACCTGCCAAAGGAAGTCCACCATTAGCAAAAACTTTTTCCTTATTTTGGTGTTTCACGGAGATTCGAACCTACGTACACCGAATTCCGAATGGTAGCCACGCATCAACGTGACTTCGGCTACATCGGCTGCCATATAATAAGTATATTTTTTTTATTTATTTCATTTCAGAACCATTATCCAGAAGAGAGAAATAGTCGATTTCCTTCCTGATAATATTGAGCAAGAAAGACAGCTTCAAAATCGATCTTCTACTTTCTAACTGTTTGAGATTCAGGAAAGAGAGAGCATACTTAAGTAGAACTTTTTGAACTCGCTCAAAGCTGTCAATAGAGAATTGGTGCTAAGGCCTTCAAAAAAAAAAAAACGCGGCGTATTCTATAAGTAATGTACAACGAACAAATGCAGTAAATAGCGACTTAAGGGTATAAGGGTCTGCAAATTTCGAACTATTCCTTCTTAAAAACCAAGGGCAAGGTACGCTTTAGACAAAATAAAGTCTGTATGATTAAGAAATGTAAATCGGGCATCAAAAACAACCCCTAGATCTGTGATTTCTTCAACAGATTGGAGTATATCATCACCGATGTTATAACGAGTAGGAATGACGTTAGTTAGTTTTGAATAAGTGGGTTTAAAACATTTTTTAATATTAAGCGATAATCGAGAGACACTACACCAATTAATTAAACTATTAACATCAGCTTGCAGTTTATGCACATCCGCCGAGCTTGAAATAATAGAATATATTTTAAAATCATCCGCATATAGAAGGAAGTGGGCAAACGATAAGCAATTACATATGTATGTATATCATTGATGAACGAAACAAAAAGCAAGCAACCCAATATATTTCTTTGAGGTATACCAGAGTGCGCAAAAAATGAGCAGACGAGGCACCATCAACATAAACTACACAATGTCTATTACGTAAGGAAGTTCGCAGCCATTCTAGAAAAACTGATTGTGACCCCAGAAACAGTACTATTAGAAATACTATATCGAACATTTTTGAAAAGTTAGTATATAAGTAGGTACAGTCAACTTGTTGCCTTGCTGAGAAAACTGCAATACTGGATTCAGTGAAAGGGGCTAAATTGGAAACTGTAGACCTGCCTGCAACAAAACCATGCTGGTACGGTGATATGATACTATTAGTTACAGAATACATCTTTTCTTTCACAATATTTTCAAATAATTTCGATACTGACGAGAGCTTCAAGGCTGATCTGTAGCTACGGACATGATGTTTTTACAAGTTGTCAATAAAAACACCAGAGGCTAACGATTTATTGCATTGTAAATTAACTTGGTGGGCAAAGCAAAACCAGCAAACCATTTTCGTGAAGGATTTTAGGACCAATACATTTTACACCGTTCCTTCTTAGCTAAATTTCAGTCCTACTGGTACCAAATATGTATGTACTATATTAAAAAGCCTCAGTCTTTGATTTCGTTCCAAGTTTTCTCGGAAGCAGGCCACCACCTCAAATGAAATCATTCAATGGAAAGTACAACAGCCGATAACTGAGCTCCGCCGTGGTACATCTTAATATCAGAAAGCAGGTGTTTTCATCAAAAAATGTTTGGCACCTGGGTATGCCAGTGCAATCGCTGCTAGCAGTCATAGTTTTATTATTATATATTAAATCTCATCAATACAGTAGTATCTCGTCGAAGGTAGCTATTGTATATAGAAATGCATTGTTGCGTATATACCTATATATAAGGACTTCAGTGGAAACTGAGCTGGCGATGAGTAGGCAAGAAAAGGGTACCAAATTAGAAGTATACTCATAAAAACTGTGTTTAATTCTATTGCCTTGCAAGTACTGGGCTAAATCGATTTTCATTTATTGAAATTACTTCTCAGCTAACCTGACAAATCTGCTCAGAACTCAATGAAAATATAACTAAGATGCTCACTTATCTTGACCCTATCTGCACTAGTTTAATAGTCGATGTAATAAAAGGTAAAAAAGGCATAAAGGGTATAAATGGAAATGCCATCCAACGACTTTTGATTCAGCTTAGATTGTTGCACTTTATTCAGAGATACAACACCAACTCGTCTAAAGATATTTTTTGAATGTTCAGCAGTTCTACACTCGACAAGTATTTCTAACGTCTATACTTCAAAATCAGCTTCAGTGGCACAATTCAAAGGGGGAGTAGATGAAGTACATACACATTCTGAAGGAACCTGCACTGACCGCTGCACTTTGACCGTTATACGATTCCCATAGAGAGTGGTAGGTGTAGGAAGCGTTATGCGTATATTGAAAGATGTAATAAGCTTTATTTAATCGGTATACCTTGCATGCAACAACTTTTACATCTGCAATGCGTAAATTGCTTATGTACATATTCCCTACCTTTCGCATTGACGTTCGCAGCGATATGTTGCTGTCAACCATCCACCCTCAGTTTAGTGGAGTCGCGCCCTATTTTTTTTTTTCTTTTTTCAAATTCCGGATGCTTCACTACCTTTTTGTCGCCATGCGCCACCACTTTGTCACCATATTTTTTCATTATTTATTTATTTACATATTTTTCTATGGTCTATGTCTTATACCCTGTTATTTATATACAAATATATTCGTATATACTTATAAATTTGTGTGCGATGTGTTGCTGCTCCAGTTGCAGTTTTGAGTTTGGTTATTCATAAGCCTACATTGAAATATATTACATATCAAGTCAGAAGTTAGAGACCTCAAACGTCGTACGGGGTCCCCCTTCAATATGATTTCAAGATTTCGTGCTTACTAACGCAGAACGCCTTACAATATACACGCACTTATTTCTTGCTTCAACTCCTCTGAGCAGCAACTCAAAGAAATCGATTTTCAGTCACACGCAAAAAATTCAACCCTGTTACGCAGGTACATAGTACTCGTACTTATAAATATATGGTATGTACAAGTAAGTGCGTGCTTCCAACTCCGATTGTTACTATGCATATCTGCTATGTATTCCTACGAACACTCCCCAACTTTCTACTACTCGTTTGCTTATATTTCAACTGCAATTTATATTTCTCGTCGTATTCATTTGTTGTCATTTATTGCTCCACGCTGTGTTGCCTTTTGATAACTTAATGCATACCAACGCCATCTTCGTGCCCCCAGCGTATTCTTTCTCTTCCCTAACAAAATATTGGTATACAAATAAGAGAATACAGGTTACCCATATGTTACTGTACTGTGACTTGTGACTGATGGGGGCCTGCACGAAAGGGTGTCTATTTTCACATACGCATATGTATGTAGGTTTGTCTGCATGTATATTTTGCGTTTCATATTTGTTGTTTATTTTGATTATTGGCATAGCTGTCATGCAAACACGTGCAAATTCTCAGTAATCCTTTGGGTAAATATTCAGTCGCAAGTGTATCTTTGAGCTTAAGCCTATGCAGACAGAGGTATTTGAATATTTGATTTTTAGTGGTTATTTGAGGATTAACTTAAAATAAGTTCCTGGCAGCCTTTTTAAATTAGATATGACATTTTTCGTTCTGCTGTGTATGAGTTAGTTCAATGCGCCTTTTGCATTTATCAATTACTCTGCCTTTGACTGCATTTGCTACTTTTCTCGTTAGGTTTGAGTAGCATTATTTTGGATTAGCTTGGCGCCCCATTATATTGTTAATATCATATTAAAATGCTGGGAATTATATTTATGGTTAAACTACTCATAGAGTCGATTTAAAGCTTATTTCTTCTGACAGAATTTAATCTTAATATGGCTTCGAGTATTTGAACATTCTTTTTTTTGGAACCATGTTAAGCAAATTACGACCTTAACGAACCATTTCGATCTCTATTTTAAGATTTTATCACTCATTTCAGCAATTTTGATATACCCGACACGCCCTTCATTATCAAGAAAACATACTATGTATTTTTAATAAACGATTGACGATAGACATATTTTTTTTGTGACTGAAAAATTTTAAATCTCGACGCTTAACCTACTCCTACTTTTGCACCTTGGCCCTTTGCTAAACCAAAAATGATGCGTACGCCGTGCAGACTAGTGTCATTTGGGCGGTAGGGGGTAACCGTTGAGTTTAATAATCAATAATTAGTTATATTTGTATTGAATTAATTAATACACAACCGAAAATTTATTAGATTCGATATCGACCTGAAGGATCCCCACCCGGCTTTTTATATTCATAATTCCTGATCTACTTTATTGGCTTACGAAATATCGACGGGCCAAATAAATTAAAACAATACACATTTTTTCAATATAGTCCGGGGGCTCAATTCCATGTTAATAATATTTATAAATTGACGGACAAAAACAAAATAAGGGATTTTAATTTAAAAGAAAATATTAAACGAATGTGTAGAAAATTGTAAAAAAATCAGGCTTTGCAGATGATAAAAATAAGTGCAGCTTAAAAAAGGGTAAATAAATACTCAACAAAGAAAATATATAAATATAAGATGTATTCCAAGGCAAAAAGGCCTTTTGAAATGAAATATTTGCTGGTAGCGCCATCTATATGTGACATTGTGGAAGAAACTATAGTTTTTTCTTAGCATATAGTTTTCATTAGTAAATAAACGAAATATTCATTCAGAATTGCAGTTTTTCAATGACCAGATTCACCCATTGACTGCTTTTTTACCCAACTCGTTTCAATGAATGCCCAAAAATATCAAAAATTGGGAAACTGTTAGCTGTTACTTTCAATTTGCAACTATTTGGAGCATTGGTGCCATCATATCACATATTAAATCAAAGTAATGACAGCATATCAGCCTAAACTAATGCTCACACTGTCACTTTTCGACGAATTCGACGTGGGCTTAACTGAAAGATAACGCCAAAAGTGAATTTCATAATATTTCTATGTTGTATGTCAGAAAGCGTAAATAACTTAATGACCACAGGCAAGTAAATAGTAAAAATGCAGCAATTTAAAATCTTGAAACAACTCAGCACATTAACATCAAAAATGAACTGAATTCGATGTAAAAAATTGCAAAAAATAATATAACAAGAATAAAAATCTGTTAATGCATATAATTTGGCGCGCTGTGGGCGCATTTAATTATGCCACTCGCTTTTCATTTGCAACACTTTTACGGCGCACATGTGGCCGAGTTGCAATTGCAAGGTGTTGAGCAGCCTGTATGTATTTATGAATGTATGTATGTAGGTGTACGTCGTCGTTGAAAGGCGCTGCTGGCGTGTTGCAGTGCGATTTATTGTTTTGTTGTTTCCTTTTGGGTAATCAACGTTTTTTATTACTGTCTGTGTAACTGTTTTATATATGCCTTAAATAAATATGTGCGTACATATGTAGAAGCGAATGCGGGCATTTGCTGCTGCCGTCGAGTGCATCATAATTTTTAAAATTTTAATTTCGTAAGCCTACTAATAAATCATTTTAATCTCGCGTGTGGTAGCGACGCCCAGCTTCAATGCTTAAAAGTAATAAATAAATATTAGTACAGGGGTTTTCAATAGGATCACAACATGACCTCAACGCAGAGCTCGATAGGGAAATTTCGTCGATTCCAATGATCAAAAGAAGCTTCAGAGCTTGGACTATCAAGTCATGTAAGAGTAAAGGACTGATATTCGCGTTCAACTCATCACAATGATGACTGAGATATTCCGAATTTCTATGAGCGGCGTATAATTACATCAGAAATATTTGCAGAGAAATATGAATAGTGTCCATATATGTATGAGGATGGCTGACCAATTTTTTGTTTCCTTAATGCAACTAACTAAATTTGTGCTCTGGCCAAAGCAATCAGACATCTTTTTCTATAATATTTACCCATGCCGCCAACACTTTTATGTAAATTTGTTTACAGATCCATATTATTTAATGACCTCTTTTGATTTCCTTTCCCTTGGCCCAAATATATGTTTTGGAAATGAAATTTTTTAAGTGAAAGTTTTTTCCTGACATAAATTGCATCGTTTTATGCTTCAATAATGCTCAAAATTATAGCAAATTTATTTAAAAACTGCATTAATCAAGCAGTTTATTTACTGAAAGGAAGTTTTTGGCTGAAACAGAGCGTTCACACCGGTTTGTGTGCTCAAATTTGAGCAAAATTTTCATGAGGCGGGGTTACCTTTTTGGGCTACCATGGCAATCTAACTGTTTTAGACATAAATTAAGACAAGGGCTTAGATGATTTTGCCCCACAATTTCTTAGGAAATAGCGGTATTTCGTGCGCTAAGTTCAACATTTTTATTAGCAACCATTCCGACGATACCTCTCTCATAACAACATTAAATTGTTGAATAGGAGAGCCCATCAAGTTCTTTATCTCAATGCGCATAATTTATATTTTAACCTATTATCAACATTTTTGATAAAAAATAAGTAGCAACGCCATTCAAAAATACTTTTTACATTTTAGTACTTAACTTTCTTCAACTATAATTTTAATCATGACTTTCTTCATTTATATGAAAAAAAAATGAAAAATGTTGACACTCATAACCTTACAAATGATTAGATACAATTTTGTTGTTAACTTAAAATTTTCTTGAATATTACATGGCAATGCCTTTTAAAAATATTATAAAATTAACGCTATCTTTACTTTTATCTACATTTATATATGCAGATTCATATATCACTTGCAATTGAGATATTTTATTTTGTAGTCAATTTCTTAATTTCCATAAAGGTAGGTAGCAACACCAGCTATTTTTCTTTTTTATTAAAGCATTTTCAAACACATTTTATTTGATTATATTTATATGAAGCTTGTGGTAAATAGCGACTTTTGCAATAAAATCCAGGCTGGCACAAAGTTTGAACCGAAAAACAAGACTAGACTTTTCTGAAGATTTTTGAACCCGAATACGAAATCAGAATAAAACCAAAACAGAAATTCAAAAAAGGATATCTGACAGACAAATAAGGATTTTTATACGTATCAAAATGGATTTAAAGGGGTACCCCTCAGCTGCTAAGACCTTGAAAAATATATTTTTTAATGTTTTATCACCTCAAATAGAAGCACAAACCGTGTTTATTTTTAATGGAATATCTGAGAGCTTTAATGATTTGAGACTATTCTAAGGCCATACTATGAATAACCGAGAACTTTTTAGTTTATTTCTATGTTCTAAAAATTTACAATAATCAAATATTGCAAGTTTATGTAATTTGTTGGGAAGTGTCTACTCTGAAAAAAATGTTCCGTGCAACTTAAAAAATATTCCAAATATGTTCAAATCCATTCAGGTTCTTAGGCATAAACGTGTTTTGTTGATTTTATTTATGTTTAAAAATAAAACTTGCTTTTGGACCACCCTGTACATACACTACATATCCATAGTAAGACGTCCTACGCATATGAAACTACTCATTTTAAGTACTAATGTACATGTACTCATACACAATTGAAGCAGTGATAATATCACTTAAATTTGTTGCAAAATTTTCGCCAAGCTCCAAGTATCGAAATAAATGTATTTAATGTGCGTGTGTTTGTAGCGGCCTCTCCACCTCAACGACTTTTGCGGTTTTTCGCCAATGATGACTAGAATTTTTTGACTCTTTGCGTATACAAGTAGAAGAAGTAGCCAGATCAAAATACGGGTCATTGACACGTCTGCTTTCAAATTCACATAATTCATCAATTTTTTGTGCGAAAGCTATTTGTAAAAGTGTAAAAGACGAAAGCAATAAAAATTCTAAATTCTAGTTGAAGAATTTTTTCATTTACCCAGCCTTTTCATCTCGCCGCAATAATTCTAATTCCTTTATTAATTTTCTTTATATAATTTCTTTTTTGTTCATGCGCTACCGCTTGGCTCATTTACCCCACACGTAGCTGACGTAATCAGCCATGTTGGTGGCAGCAGCTTGTTGAACGCATAAATATTCGCAAATGCCTTCGCTTATCATCATAAAACCATTAAAACCGTTGAAATGGTCGCTTATAATGAGCGTAATCACTATTTTTCTTCGCACATATTTCTTTTCCTTTGCGCGTTGCTTTTACCTCTTGCTCTTAGGGTTTTTTGTTGCTACTTGACCACAATTTATCGGCTTTACATCTGCAGCGGCGAACTTTTTCCAAGCTTTTCGTTTATCCGGCAATTTTTTTTTTTTTTCATTTTATACTAAAAATTTTTTGCTGCTTCAATTTTTATGGTCTTTTATTCGGTTTGAGTTGAGTGACTTAAATTAAATTATCGTAAAAAGGAATTTATTTGCTTCGCGGCTATTAAAAGATATTTATTACAAATTATTTGAGGCTGTTTACTGCTGCCACGCTCTTTAAAATCGCTTCAGTCAGGCCAATCAGTTAGCGTATTTCTTTTTACATATTTCTTATTATTATTATTCTTTTGCCTGTTTTTGTGGATCCTTCTGCTGTCATTCTTCTCACGCATTTCTGATTGATTTATTAACGACTTGATTTACGTATAGATTTTACTTTTTGCTTTTCATAATACGAAAATTGATGACATATCTCTGAAGCATCGCAGAATCATATTGAAATTTAAGAAAAAATATGGAGATTGATAATCAATCATGACAATCGAAGAGCTTATGCTGCTCCGTGCAACACAGATTTTAATTGCCAAAAACAAAATAATTTTTCAGCAGTAAAAAGTTAGTTTTTTGTGACAATGAAAATATCAACTGGCAATGAGATTCGCATTGGTATTCACATTTCAGAACAAGAGGGAATATATAATTTGTGTAAAAAATCAACTAAAGGGTAAAGGAAAGGCAATCCAATGCTGTGGTGAACACTGGGTTGAGCTTAAAATTACAGGTTCTGTATATCTATAATAAAATCAGCATATGAATAGCAATAAAATATTTAAAACAAATCTGGATACTTAAGAATATTATTAAACACTAAAAATATTTATAACTGAACTCTGCAGCACGCGTAGTGGCATTCACAACTTCCCTCGGTAAATTTGTAACACTAAAAACGCAGAAATCTTTAAAAAGTTTTGAATATTTGGTCAGAATTTCGACTCTTATCTCTCATCTACTTTTACTTATTCGGCGGCCTATGCGAGTAGTAGAATTATACGAGAATGTACAATATATGAAAGAGCTGTAGCTATTAACCCTAAAACTCAACGCTTAAAATAAAAGTTCATATTTTTGTTGTTTACCAAAATATATATTTTTTTTTATTTATACCCAAATTAGATTTTTTTTTTGGCAATTGGTTTTATTTATAAACATATTTTTTATTTTTGTTTCCATTTTTTTTTTATCTTTTTTATCTTTCCCATAAAAGAGACAAAAAAGACCCTACAATAAGAAATGAGAGGATTAATGGTTTCCACAAAAATATTCCCCGTTATTTTTTACATGGAACTGCTGGACATATTCTTCTTCTCCTTCTTCTTGGTTGGCGCGATAACCGCTTACACGATTTTGGCCAAGTTTAAGAAAGCGCACCAGTCGTTTCTGTCTTGTGTTAACCGGCGCCACTTGGCCACACCAAGTGAAGCCAAGTCCTTCACCACCTCAACTTTCCAACGCAGAGGAGGCCTTCCACTTCCCTCGGTAGCACCAGCTGGTACCGCATCGAATACTTTCAAAGCCGGAGAGTTTGTATCCATTCGGATGGCATGAGCCACCCAACGAAGCCGCTGGATCTTTACTCGCTGCGCTATGTATATGTCGTCGTAAAGCTCATACAGCTCATTGTTCCATCGCTTACGTTACTTGCGGTCACCAATATGCAAAGGTCCAAAAATCTTCAGCAGAATCTTTCTCTCAAACTCTCCGTATGTGAGTTACCGCAAACATTTTACGGTTTGACTTATCTTTGGCATTCAAGTCAAATTTCGAGCTTTGAAATGAATTTTATAAAAAATAATTTTTTGGTACATTGTAGTCGGTATGTTCCCCTGTTTTGAGTATTCTTTGCCCTTTTCCGAAAAAGAGACAAAAAAGACCCATATAATAATTGTTATGTTGTTATTTTGCAAAAAGTTTGCAATCGTATTTTCAAGTAAATTAGAAGGTTAACTTGCAAGCGCCTTACCTTATAAGTTTGCTTAGAAGAATAGTAGATTGAAGTCCTACAAATACTAGCATGCCACCGTCATATGCGTTTTAACGCTAGTAATTTTCTTGAGACTTTTCGAAAGCAAAGATGAAAGCCAAAAGTCAAGGAACAATTTCTGAGATAAGAAAAGAAATTGCATTTTGTTCATTTTTTTTAGAAAATTGCTTGGTTTTGTCTCTTCTAAAAATTAATAGTCAATTGGCGTTATTTCAGCAGCAAAAATAGATCAGTATCGTATACTCTCTTCACACATACACGAGCTCGCACAACTTCCCGACGCAGCGCACATGCAAAAGTCAATTTGCATGCAAATGCAAACAAATAACGAACATAACAATAAATAAAGCGCATAACTCCCTTAACAGTAAAGCCATCGCACATCCTTAAGCGCCCATAATTATGCCTCACATATTTGAAAAATAATTCGCAAATAAACAAAAAGCGGTAAGCGAACAGGTAAACATTATTAACCGCATGAAATTAATAATAATGCGCAATTGCCAAAGGCATTGGCAGTGGTCATAAAAAGAGGAATACTCGTGGATATGTACATATATGGGCACGAGTGTGTGTAAAAACAACAAATCATACAAACAAGCCTAACAATCATATATTTCAGTACGTGAAGGTACTAGAACTATCGAATGATAATGATTTTATTCATATTTGCATTGATGTTTTTAATTGAATCGCGTTATGGTGGCACATATTTACATATATTTTTACACTTTATTCCAAAAAAAAAAACGGAAAAATTCTATCAGAAGAGTAGCCAGTAGCGATTTCAAACTGTCGAAGAAGCATTTATGAATTTGGTCGGAGGAGCTTTTATGAAGTTAATTTCCAAAATTCAAAATGACGAACCCAATATGCGGGACGACTTTTAAAAACAAGCATCATCATCATCGATCTGTTTTAAATGTCTTGCAGCGATTGTTTTTGGGGCACTTGTTTCGGATCTGAAAGTAGTGATTCAAAATTCAAAATGGAGGACTATTTTAAAAATAATCATCTGATTTTAATTAAATTTCGTGTAGTCCTTAGCTTAGAAATAAAAATTGAATTTCAAAAATGTCTGATTCTGAAGGTAATCGAATAAAATTTTTGGCACACCGCCATAAAGTATGAAATATGAAAAAAAAACAAAAATATAAAAAAAAACACGAAATATTAAAAGCAAATTCTACGAAATTAAAAGAAAATTTTTTAGCATACCAGCATAAAGGACAAAATATTAAATTCATACAAAAATATCAGAAAACTAAAATATTAAAAAAATAAGTTTCTAGAATTTTTAATTAAATTTTTTTTTTTAATTTCTAAAATTTTATTTTTTTTTAATTTAATCTAAAATGATTGTTTTTTTATTTTAAAAAATAATTTAAAAAATCAAAAAAAAAAAAAAATGAGATCATAAAAATCCAAAAATATGACTATAACCTCCTCGTGATGGACCCCTGAAACTACATACATTTATTGTAGGCGAACTGAAGGAGATACAAGACAGAAAACATGTCTGATTCTGAGGATAATCAGAAACTGAATAAAATAGTTTTTAGCATACGAATAGAAGACGAATTATGAAATACGTACGATAATATTTAAACACTAATTCTACGAAATTTATAAAAAATGCATTTCTTCAGCATACCAGCATAGAGGACAAAATATTAAATGCATACAAAAATATCGAAAAAATAGTTAAAATGTAAAATTGTACGAAATTAAGTGCTTTTAGTGAGCACAGACAAATTAGATATTTCAAAGGCAAATTTTTGGATACGCATAAGACAAAAATTCGTTAAATTGTGTACCCTAAGCAACAAAATTGTAAAAATTATAAGTTTCGTGTAACTTCATGTATCATAGAAATTTATTTAACCATGAAGTCCTCAACAAATTGGCTTCCGTTTGAAAAAGAAAGAGATAATAGAAGGCAAAAAACCCGTAACATTACTTCCAAGAAATTTTTACGTTTGAATCTACCAGAAATGAAATATTTGATAAATTTTCTTCAAACTTGAAATGTACTTTTGTTAAATTATTATACGAATTGTAAAACTTGATTTCGATTAATTCTCGCCACTCTTGAATATAATGCCTCTTAATAAACACGGATATTCTTCAAACAAGTGCATATTTTACTTTTATAGAAAGTTTGGCCTTCATAAGCTCAATTCAAATATTGCAATACACAAGCTGACGGACAGTCAGAAAAAGACAGCTTTAGATGAGCGCTTGGGGACTCGAACTGTGTGAATTCTCAGAGGAAGTTTGATCCAAAATAAAGTGATATGAAAACGTCAACAGTGAATTTATAGTTACGATTCTAAGTGAACTCTGTATAAAAAAATTGTTCTGCCTGGCATGATAACCGTTGGAGAAATTTATTCAGACTTTTTGATTGATAATAATAATTATATGGGACCTTTGTTGGTATTTTCCAAGCTTCTATTTGTTGTGAGAGTCTTGACGTTTTTACACAAGTGGAGGAACTTACAGTTTCGTGCTTCCTCTGTAAGGCACATCCGGAGATTTGTGAGTGAAATTTTACCTGAAAAATGTTGCATAGGTATTAAAAATAAATACATAAATTAAAAGTATTTGAAGAAATATTTCCGCCGTTTAAATTTAGTTTTCAACTTTAGTGTATTAAGAAAATGTTCCTATATTTTTTGCCTTTTCTCGCAAATGAGACAAAAGAGATGCATCTTTTTAGCAGTTAGAAGGTTAAAATACACCACAAAGGTTTTTCCATGGGAAATCAAAAATGTAAGTGTCACATAGTTGCTCATACCGGCTTACCATAAGAATGAGCCAAGGGCTGGAAACTTCGATTCCCTTTAAAAGAAATTCAGATGTAAACCTCCGATATGCATATATTTTTGCTTTATTCTCTCTAGCAGAATCTACCGTCGAAGTCTCGTTGCTTTTTTATGGGTTGCAGTGTAATTAATAAGGCACCATTATTATTATTTTATTGCCAGAAGTATCTCCTCAATAAAATTATTTGCCACAAAATAAACACCATTTGTTTAAATTTGTAAAAAATTGCTTTCCTTTTTGTAACACAGTGTGCACATAACTACGGCTAAAATTGCAAGCGTGCACGCCTAAAGGTATGCAATGTAATATTATTGATATTTTTCTTTTCGGTATTTATTCAATTTGTGCAATTTTCGATTGAACAGAATTTATAACAGCTTTGCCCTGCCTCGCTCTGCCGTTATTTGTTAATGTTGCATGCACAAATGGGCAAATACTTAGCAGCAACAACAACAGGACGACAGCAAGCCCAAGCAACCTCAATTGACAGCTGCTGGAAGCGCTTGACAAACCATATTGGCCATGCTGGTATGTTGCCTGTTGTGACCATCATAAATGTGTTAATATTTGTAATACTTATTTATCGCATTTATGTCTACATTTATTGAATCGTCTCTGTTTGATGTTTTTTGTGTTGTTATTTGCTTGTGAATGTAATTAAAATGCATCATAATTAATTTGTCAGACAAAAATCAACATGGAACGCTGCCGGGAAATGCCATAATTAATTGAAATGAAATGCGTAGCAGCGCAAAAAACATTTTTTTTTAATTGTCTGTTTGTTTTTTTGGTATTTTTCAAATCTTGATTCAACAATTTGTGGTATCACACAAAAGTCAATTTTGTATATGAATTAAAAAATTGTAGAATTTTGATATAGAGCGCACAAATACATTTTGGGGAATTTTTGAAAAGATGACATAATAGATATTAAATCGCATTCAACCATCAAAAAATCTGTTTGCAAAAATTTTAATTTTATTACGCATTCCAGAAGAATATCCATGCAGTAAAATGGTTTCTTCGAGGAAAGTCGGGAATGTTTAAAAACACCACACATTAGTTAGGATCGTAGAAATATTTCAAGCTATTGAAATCAAGCCATTTCTGAGAAATGTGGCTAACAGAAATTTTTGCATATGAGCCAAGCAAAAGCTTAAGGTACTGATATTTTTGGTTTTATTATTATATTTTATTTAAAGAATATTGTGTCAAGTCGAGCGGAGCTATGAATATCTGAGAGTCCCTTGCTCCCAGTGGAATTTTCGTACCTTCATGACTTTGACTTTATTTAAATCCATGTATTATGAAAACTTTCAAAGCCTACAAAAAATTCTGTGAGGGATACTTGGAGAAATATCGTCCTTAACAAACGCGTAAGGATTGCTGAGCGATTGTCAGGATCATACATACCATGTAAAACTGTGGATTTATTCGCGAGTTTCAACGGCCGTATAAATCTAATTCTGAAAAACGCTGGGAAGCTGAACAGAATAGCATTCGAGAGTAGCGGACATGGTTCACTTTCCATCTCATCTAGTTTTGCCAGCTGAAATAATTTGGGTGAGAGCCTAAAGCAAATTTCCTTGTAGTTCCGACTAGCGCATTTTCTTCGCTTTGTTATTGACTTCCCACTACTTTTAAATGTTTAAAAAGCATCCTTAATGTTAGATACACTCGAAAGCTCAGCGAATTTTAGGAATTTCGTCCCACGCATACTTGTAATATTATATTTAGATGCTTTGATTCTCAGAATACCGAGCATGAGTGCAATGGATGTTAAATTCTTAAAACCGTTATTGCAAAAGTATAAAAATAACCTTCAGGGCAATTAGAGAAATAAATTCTCTAGCATTCCATTTTACGTGTTTAATTTTCGTCAAAAATAAGGATTGACAAAATGAAAATACTCCTTTTTTATTATCTAAATAGTATTTAATCCACCTCTAGTAAAAAGAGAATTAAAAACCTTTTACACAACAACTGCTAACTGTTTACATACATATATCCAAAAGAACAAATGCTCCCATTTGAATCAGCCCATACCCATACATACGGACATAGTTGATATGAACTTTTCAAAGCAATGCCTCGCAGCGTTTATTTGTTCGCCTTTCTTTCATTTCTTCTGCTAAGGTTTTGTTTTTGTTTTGCTGTTGTAAATTCGTAAATTCCAAAATGTCTACAAGCAATAAAGCGTTTACTTAGCACACACCAAACAACACTCGACTCGAATTACGTTGAAATTAACAAGCGGCTCTGCGGCATCACACCAGCTTCCCTACAACGCTGCACACACTGCCACCCCGTAGGGAAAATGTGAGCAGGATGGTATCGGAAATGTAAACGCAAGTAAATGGCCTTCTTGCAAATTATAGTCATAGCGTTTAGTACTCAGTTACTAGGACTTCTATCTAATGGTTCGGGTCGGGCTGAAAAGTGATATTTTTTTTTATTTCGAAATCATGGAAGGAAGCTATTGTGTCATGTTTGAATTTCAATGGAAGGTAAGTTATTAAAAAATATTTGTAATAACGATTATCAAGTTTATGAATTTATTTAATGGGTGGGATCATCGAATACTTTACTTCTGAAAATAAAACAGACACTGTTAACTATTTTTTATCGCGAGAAATATTGAAAAAATCGCCACAAATATGTACCTTAAAATACGTGTAAGGGTCTTTTGGCACAACTTCTTCTTAATTTTTGTCACGGAATATAAAAAAATTATTATTTGATAGTATAAAAATGTGTTTCTTTATTTTATTCTTATTTTAAAAGTAACAAAAACAAATTACTAATATTGATTATTGTATCCCATATAAATACTATAAATACTAATAAATTATGCATGGAAAATATTTTGATGTGGTGTAGGTTCCGCAAGAATGGTTTTCAAGTTCCATAGTTCTTTTTCATTTCTTTTTCTTTCTTTTGTAAATCTAAGAGCTCCCATCGTGTAGACTTAGTTTACGTAACTTAGCTTATCTTAATATTGTGTGCACCTTATTCTACGGAAGTCTATCTTAGAGGCGCACTGTTACACATATGTATATGACAGACTAGGCAATATTAAGCCTGTTCAATCAAGCCCTGTTATGTTTAGTTTTCAACAGTTGAGTTTTAATGATTTCTCTGCTTCTTGGTTTTCACCAGAATTATTTCTCTTTTACATGTATTGCTTTAATATTCATCTTTTTCCATTTCCCGCCCAAATTTTTAGTTAACTGTACCATTTGCTCCAGTGAGACATATACTAACATAGGCATACATATATGATTTTAAGTTGAGTCTGATACATTAAACGTCATGAAATATCAGTCCCAAAGAATTCGTATAAGAAATATCTACAGTCAGATATAAAAATGGTTTAAATTGTGGTTGCCCCTGTTTCTAGCACCAATGATTGTGGCTGGATTAGAAAAATTAAAACTTTATATTGATTCTGAAATATGACATCATTTAAATGATCTAGGGCTTCGAGATTAGCTTAAAGGTTTATGGCCTAATCTGACGAATGACTTAGACCATATTGGTTTTAGAGGTCTGGATTGTATTCTGGCATACCTTCGGACTATCTGTATAGCATTCTTCCAAGAAACGTGCTTGACACATCCTGAATGGTATTGACTACTACTGAGACAGGGGAAGCAGAACAAGCAAAATTACAGACATTTTTTCATATATTTATATAATTGGCCCCTAATGGGTGTTTGGCCGACCTCCATCTATAGCTTTTCTACGCCTACGAATGGCAGATGGTTTTCTTGTGGAACTTTTTCATGGCAAAAATACACTCGGAGGGTTACCATTGAAAGATGAGGGGCAACCGCTATTAGCAAAAAAATTGCCTATCAATTGGTGTTTCGCTTCCGGGGCTTCGAACCTGTGTACTTCCAAATGCTAGTCACTTACTATCCTTTCGACTACGGCGAACTTTTCTCCTGTTGAGTTAGGTAAAAAACTCTGACTATTTGCCAGTAGATACTTTCAGTGACTGTACAACGATTAACGTCGTGCTTACACTTGGAAAAGGTTCTTTGACAGTTTTGTGTTTTGTGAAACCTAATTGTATGTTCCAGCTTCCCAAAATGGATAGATATATTTTGTCGGATTTTGTACTGGATGGGACTTTTAGAAACGGGATTCAGGCTGTATTCGTTGTCGTCTGTAGAATATTTAGTAGTTCTAAATAACGAAAGGAGGTTGTAAACCTACACTTTTTGTGACATCGTAATATATAAAATTCACCAAATTCATGAATAAAAAAAAGAAGGAACCCGAACTAGTTGTACTAATCCGGTATTACTGCATTGTCCTACAAGGTGTTTATGTACAAAAACACACAAACGCACACTCTCATAGCACATTAAAACATTCTCAGCGTCGCTAATCCGTTTCCGTTACTCAAACGTGCACGAATTAAGTGCAAGAGGGAAGATTGCGGGAATATGAAAATGTGGCAGCTGCGGAAGATGCGTCGAAACAGCAGATCGTATCTTGTTTCTCGAGCACTGTTCAGCTGCGATGATGACTGTCTACGTTTGGTGGCAGTACTGTTAATGACACGGCTGTGCTTGTCAATCACATACAAACACACAAACATGCATATACCGATAAGTGCAAGGAAATGGAGGACGTTACGCCTACCGCCCCCCTATGTCCCGTGGCAGGAATAACAATCCTTTTGCGTGGATGACATTAAACGCACCCTAAGGGTTAATGCGTTGAAATGTTGTTGTTGTTGCATACTCTATATACATACATACATATGTACGTACAAATGCGAGATGGCACATATGATGACTGGGCGTGTCACGCACCACAACTGACATTGAATAAACAAGCAGATGTGAGCGTCTTTGTTGGGGTATGGGGGTAAGTAGATGAGCGTACAATAACGCCCACACGGCTAGCGCCTATATCAGCCGAAATTTTCGCTGCTACAAAGTTCAAAATGTGCGTAGGTGCGTTTTGCATGCAAATTTTGCGCCTACGTGGCGTTCATCAAAATTGAGCGCTTTGTCAGTTAGTAACACACGTAATCCATTATGTATTGCTAGCGAGGAAATGCGGCGCAATTCAATATGACGTACAAGGTTTCAGAGCTGATTACAGTGAAATCTAACTCAAGCGCTCATCCGAAGCTAGCAACCGGAGATACGGCGAGGCTACATGTAGGAGTACCAACAACAAGAAACGAAGCAGCAATAGGTTCAAAATAAAATTAACAATAACAAGCGCACGCCTGTGATTTCTCACGCAGATAAAACGCGCCGAAGTGGAGGTGAGCAATATTAACGCCTTCATCTCTGATGCATTCCGGTGCTAGTTTGATAGGTGTAAGGCTGGTTAATTTTTGCAGTTGTAAAATTTGGGGCTTTTTCACTATTAAAAGTCGATTACGCAACACAAAGTGTAGCGTTCCCGTACAAGCTGTGGGCAAAATTAGTAAACTTGATTCAATTTCACTGAAATTCGCAAAAAAAAAAAATCCAAAGAGGGTTAAATTTTGTAAAGATGCTAAAATGCTAAATATTATCCGATTTTGATCAAATTTAATTATTAATTGGTTCAAAGCCACGAATTCTTAGCACATGTTAAATATTTTCTTTTCTAATATTTTTCCTTAGAAATGTATTTATTCAACCGTTGCCACCGTCTTCTGGTACGGTCCATTAATAGAACTCATTACTTATACAAACTAATGCGTGCTAAGATGCCTCGTGGCCAACTCCTTCGTTTTGATTGGCGCGATACCCGCTTACGCGATTTTGGCCAAGTTTAATAATGCCGTTCAGTCGTTTCTTTTTTGTGCTAATCGGCGCCAGTTGGACACACCAAGTGAAGCCAAGTCCGTTCCATTTGATTTTCCAAAGTAGAGGAAGTCTTCCCCTTCCTCTGCTACCACCCCAGCTGATGCCACATCGAATACTTTCACAGCCGGAGAGTTTATACCTATTCGAAGCCGCTGGATCTTTACTCGCTGCACTATGTCTATGCCGCCGTAGAGCTCATTGTTCCATCACCTACGATACTCGCCGTCACCAATATGCAAATGTCCAAAAATCTTCCTCAGGATCTTTATCTCAAACACTCTAAAGATGCCCCATCGGATATTGCCGTCGTCCAAGGTTCTACACCATACGTTAGGACGGGCATAAGGAGAGCCTCATTTCCTCTCGATTACTACTCAATTGCCAGAACTAACCAGAACTAACAGTGCAGTTGTTAAGGCCGATGATGTCAATAGCATCGGCATACGCCTAGAATTATACGTTCTTATAAAAAATTTAATTAAGTTCTGCGGCTCGCATGATCGTTTCCAGCATCAGGTTAAAGAAGTCACACGACAGCGAGTCACCCTGTCTGCAACCTCGTTTTGTATCAAACGGTTCAGAGAGGTTCTACATCGTATTGGGTAATATAAAAGATGGTATTACGTTACGTTAAAGCGTTCCAAGCTGGCGACAAGAGGAGAGAACATTCGATAGATTCTTCAGTATCAATACAACCAAGATGAAAAGTCAAAACGGGCGGGCAAAAAACTTTGTACTGTATATGGACTCTAGACCGTACCGAAACCAGAAAATTCACCATACACCCCTGAGTTTCAAGTAATATACTTTAAAATTTGACTATAAAAGTCAAAAATATGCAAACAAATGTGAAAAGGTCATCCCTACATTCGAAAATAAAAAAAATTAAATAGTTAGTTCTACTGTAATAATGCAAATACTTCCCTAGCAAAAGTTTAATGATTTTTAGCGAGGTTTAATTTAATGACCTTAAAATAGGACGTTTTAGTGTTAGGAACTGAGGTAAGAACAAAAAAAAGATAGATAAAACAGATGGACAAACAGGTAATTAAAAACAACGATATCTTTGAGACAAATTCATCAATATATCACACTTCAAAATTCGACTATAAATGCTGAACATATAAAAAAAAATATATAAAAGCCAGACGTCTCCGTTCAGCAGAAAAAATTTTGTTTTCCAAATTGCTTGCAAAAATACTTTAGGTCCAGCGGATCTGTATTTTCTTCGAAGTTGATCCGGTCTAATGGAACCAAAATATTCGTTTGGAACCAATACCGTTTACTTGGTAGATGGCTAAAGTGATCGATATCTCAAACAATTTAAAGTTTATTCTCGTTGTCAAGGTGACTTTTCACACTAAAAATTCTTTTACAGTATTTTGGTTGCTCTATTCAGTTGTGAGATACAGTAGATTTATAGTTTTTCTTTGAAACATTTTATAGGGTTTCTTTGATAATGGCAAAAATACAAGCCAGGCCACTGAAATTGTGAGAGTGTTTATGGTGCGGATACTGTAATAGCTAATTATGTGAAATTTTGGTTTCGCCAATTCCATTCAAACATTTCCGTTAAAATCACAGAAATCATCGGAGTGGACGGGCATGTTAGTGGTCGTAGCATCGTGCAGTAGCTAAAGATCGACCATAAAAAAGTTTTAAAATATTTGTGCAAAAATTGTACGCAAAAAAAAATAGATTTCCTTTTCCAAAAACTAATATCAGTAATGGATGGTTGTCTAACCGTCGAAAATGTTGATCAAATCACGGAAGTCATCCAGTAGTTAATTTATTTTCCAGAAACTGAAAATTAGCAAAAAAAATGCAACAGAACCTAGTATTCATGAAATTTCATTCACAAGCACACATTTTTTCGCAGTGCATTTTACGTTGAAGAATATCTTACTACTTTTATTATTACAATAGTATTTCTTCATTGGAGATATTTTATTAAGAACCTGTATGCATCCAGAAATTGGCATTTCGAGTTTTGATTTTTTTTTATCGCCGGTGTTACACTGTGCGGTGCGGCTAAAGGATGGTAATACGATTTAAGAAGATTAAAAGTAGTGGCAGGAAAGAAGAATTCAATGCAATTTTCAAATGTGTATCAACAAACGCAGGGTCATTACATAAAGAAGTCAAGAAAGCATTTTTCAAGCGCGTTCTCTGGAGGGAGTTTAAATTTTACTCTATGATAGACAGCAATTTGATACGCTTTCCAAATCCAAGGATGCATAAAATATATGGAAACACGCCTGATTTTCCGTAGGTCTTCTGCTGTCAACCGCCTTGCAAGCTAAAGCTATGGATGTATGTATGTAGCTGTCATTAAATTGCCTGTTGTAGGCCATTGAAGGGAAGTCTGTAACTTACCGTTGACTTATTGTTGTAGGACTCGTTGTTGTAAAACACTGTGATGTAGTACGTATTGTTGTTGTACATATAATATGTACAAATTGCAGCAGTGTATATATTATTCTAGTGCACATCATTTTACTCCCTGTTATCCTGCACCCTGTCGCTGATCATTTTGCGTTGGCTGTCATTATTATTATTATTATTTTTATTATTTTTCCTCATTTATCCATTACGCTTGCTCTTAAATTATCAACGTATTCGCACAAATTGCTACACATCAGCTCCGCACACATGTACATATTTACTAAGTGACTCTTGCAGCCTATAGGACATACATACCTATAGGAAAAAGTAGAAAATTTAGATTTGGATAGGCTAATTAGTTAAAAAAATGCACAGCTAAAACACTTTTTTTACCGTCCTCTCTTGGCTGGATTGTGCTGACAAAACATATTCAGATATCAAATTCAGGCATATTACGGTAATAAAACATCGAAGTGATAAAAAAAGCTTCTGTTTTTAAAAAAAAATGTATAATAAATCAGGTGCCTTAAAATTTTTGCAGCTAAAAATCATTCCCTACTACTCAAGGGATTGTGCATTTTCACAGCGTGAAAATTTGAGGGAAATCACCCGGAAATATGGAATAAAATGTCATGCGCCTGGCCTTTCAGCACTGGCTCTCAAAAGGTTCCTACTTAGGTGAAGCATCCTAGTGCTAGTGATACGAACTGACAGAAAAAGTAAATGAGCTAAGGATTTTAAGCTCAAAGTAGTTTACTTATATCAAATCCTGAAGTTCCATTGAAATTGTGGGATGAAGCTTAAGTCCAGCCTTTATATATAACTGATTCCAACTAATTTGGGTATTGGCGCAAATTTTCCCGAACATTTTCTTAATTTGTAAAATTTTTGTAAATTTTTTTATTCTGTACAATTTAAAGGCGTTGTAAAATTTTTTTTGTAATATTTATTCATTTAAAAATTTATTTAATGTTGAAACTCTTGATATAGGGATTTTTAAAATTAAATAATTTCGGTTCCTTTTAAATGTTTTATACATTTTTACTTTTTTACTTTCTTTTTTAAGGTTAAAATGTAAATCTAAAAATAATTTTACGAAAAATAGGTTTCATTGTTTTATTCAAAATTTTTGAAAACACCCACAGATCCTATTTTTTTATATTTTTTATTAATAGTTAAGCCATGTTCAGTAATCTCTAAAAGTTTGATAGTGGGATTGCCATAACTTTTCAAGTTATATTCAAATACGTACAGCGAACCAATGGAAAATCAGTGCAAAATACATTTCGTATATTGCGTCCATTGACAAATCGACCAAAGTGTCGCTACGTGAAACGTGAAAAGCAAAAATAAAAAATTAAAAAAAAAAAAGTTCTTTTCAAATATTAAATAAAAAACGTACAAAAATCTTAAAAATAACACACGAAACATATTTCACTTTAAGAAGCTTCACACTGAAATTTTCACCAACTATTATATAACGGGTGATCTTTTAGCTATTACCTTTTTACGCAGTTGGTTTAAACATCTGACGCACGTTTCGTGTTTTGTTTCACTGTCAAACATCTTCAGTTTGGTCTATAATTTAACCATGAATCGTCTTACAAACGAACAACGCTTGCAAATCATTGAATTTTATTATAAAAATGCGTGTTCTGTTAAGAAAGTTTATCGCGCGCTTCTTTCATTTTATGGTCAGTTTAATCGACCCACTGAAGCGGCTATTCGCGCTATTGTGACTAAATTTAGAACCAAATTTACATTATTGGACATCAAACCAACAACGCGCTTACGTAGAGTGCGAACTGAAGAAAATATCGCAGCCGTATCGGCCAGTGTTAATGGTGACCATCAATTATCGATTCGTCGCCGTTCGCAGCAACAACGTGAAAAATATTGCGAAAGGATTTAGGTGTGAAGCCTTTCAAAATACAGCTGGTGCAAGAATTGAAGCCGAACGACCTACCGCAACACAGAATTTTTGGTGAATGGGCTCTTGGAAAGTTGGCCGAAGATCCACTTTTTTATCGAAAAATTGTGTTCAGCTACGAAGCTCATTTTTGAATCAATGGATACGTAAATAGGCAGAATTGTCGATTTTGGAGTGAAGATCAGCCAGAAGAATTGCAAGAGCTACCAATGTATCTAGAAAAGGTCACAGTTTGGTGTGGTTTATGGGCTGGAGGTATCATTGGACCGTACTTCTTCAAAGATGCTACGAATCGTAACGTAATTGTGAATGGTGAGCGCTACCGTGAAATGATATCCAACTTTTTTTGCACAAAATGCAAGAGCTTGACTTGCATGACATGTGGTTTCAGCAAGACGGTGCCACATGCCACACAGCACGCGTAACAATGGACTTGTTGAGAGGCGAGTTCGGTGAACATTTTATTTCACGTTCGGGACCTGTCAATTGGCCACCCAGATGGTGCGATATAACGCCGTTATATTCTTTTTTGTGGAGCTATGTTAAAGCTCATATCTATTCAGACAAGCCTGCTTCAATTAGCGCATTGGAAGACAACATTAAAGCATTTATATGTGAGATACCGACCAAAACATTGGAAAGAGTATGCCAAAATTGGACTAAGCGGATGGACCATTTGAAGCTCAGTCGCGGTCAACATTTGCATGAAATAATCTTCAAACATTAAATTATATGGACTGTACTATCGATTTAAATAAAAGTTGCATGCATTTTTCTGAATTTTACGTGTGAGTTTTTGACAAACTTTGCTATAGCTCTTAAAAAATCACCCTTTATATATCTGAATTATTAAATATATTTCAAAATATTTTCAATTTACTTCTTATTAAAAATAAACCAATTTTCAGAAACATCGCTCACATGACGCCCGTTTTGTGTGAATGTCGGCATTGGCCACACCAAAAATAAAACAGTCCCTTAAATAACACTGGTTTAGAAATAGTTGTTTTTTTTTTTAAAGAAAATTCTTCCTTATTCTGCTTAATCCAAAATTGTTGTGTGGTGATGTCTCGAAAGTTACATGACAAGAAAAAAGATCAAAAGCTTAGTGGCCGATTTTACAAAGGGTCAAAGACTTTCTTCGTTGAGAAAAGTATACAAATTCCAGCTGGGTATTTGCGCTCATATAAATTACTTTTATTGCCTATCTAGCACACTACGAATATAAAGCAGTAATGCCGAGTAAAAGAACGGTGCAGTCTCATTGCAAACGATAACTACCGCCTTGTCGCTTGGCTTTGCTTGGTGCTAATAACGCGTCGGTTGTCATTGTTGTTTTCTCTGCTGCTGTCACCACTGGTTATTCTTGATGATGCCAATTTAGCCCATTTTCCACGCCAAGCAGTATGAAAAAATTGTAACAGCTGCAATTGTTTTTTTGATACGGAGTATATTTTTTTCTTTGGTTTTTGTTTTTACGCTTAATGAATGTGACACAGCCGCGCAATACAAAAACGAAAACATGAAAGGATAAGAAGATGCGAGGATGGGCGTTCTGAATGCATTAAATCAGGCACCAACCAACAACCTACGCGACTAAGAATATCGAGGCGACTCACAGGACAGTTGTACTCGTATGAAGGTGAAGTGAACGAAGAATTGGTCGAAGCAAAGGTTGAAATGAAACATCAACAAAAAAAAAACCCAACGAAAAAGAAAACAAGCACAGCGGACACAACACCAAGTTGTAAAGCAAAAATTTAGTTGAAATAATATCGACGTTGGAAATTACTGGTTATCTGTAGCAAACACATGTTGCTCTGAGGGATTGACAGATGAAAAGCGAGCGATTTTATGAAATAACAACATCAAAAGAGGAAAGAATGCGTATGAAACTCTGTACATATGTATGTTTGTATGTATGTATAAAATACTGAAATGCGTAAAATTTATATAAATAGAAAACTAGGAGTAAATTAAATACAAATAGTTTCCGTATACTATTTTTTGCTTTATAGGTAAGCCCTTCAGCGCTTGTGATTGATTTTCGTATAGAGAAATTTTGTCAATGTAGTCGCGGTTCGTGCATCAGTTAGCCAGTTGGTGAGTGAGTCTGTTGGTCCCACGGGTATTGCTGAAATTAGCTAATAAAATGCTAAAAGCATGCAGAGATCAGCAATTAATCCAACGGCTGGTTGGGGTTGACTCAATTTAGGAGTATGAGCGTGTGAGGGTGAAAGCTGCTGGTAAAACTCTTTGAAGGCATTCAATGTGTGCGAAATTAACTATTTCAAGGCTAAATTTATGCCTGTGTATGTTAGTGAAAAACAAAATTTTGGTTATAAGGGTGGTGAAAAATACTCTTTTGATGTATAAAAAGTACCAAATGAATTGATAATCGAATGAGTGTGCAAATATCCTTTTTTCTGAGTAATTGAAGGGTGGTAGGCGATTCTCGAACAGCATAGACATAGCAACGGTAGTCTCTGGTTGCGAATAGAACGTTTTGAGATGCAAAAAATTATTACGGTAGGCCTTTGAAAACTACTGCTTCTAGTCCATTTATTCGGTAAACTCATTCATTTATATGAAAAGCTAAACGGAATAATAAAAAAGAAGGGATTTTATCGAAAATACTGAGATACCTAAGAGCATGGACTCGAATCGTATTGGCAGGGTACACAGGGTTAAATCCTAATTCGATTGTATTTCTATTTCTAGGAATATTTTGAAAACATTCTCGAAAAAAATAGATACATATAGTAAACAGGAAAGAGCAAAATTTAAAGTTGATGCAGCTTAATAACACGCCAGGAGTTAAGGCAAAGTAAGTAGGCTCTCAGAATTAGTAAATAAGACAAAATAAATGCGTTTGGCTTAGATACTACAAAGTTAAATATGTATATGTATATAATTGGCGCGTACACCCTTTTTGGATGTTTGACCGAGCTCCTCCACCTATTTGTGGTGTGCGTCTTGATGTTTTTCCACAAATGGAGGGACCTACAGTTTCAAACCGACTCCGAACGGCAGATATTTTTATGAGGAGCTTTTTCATGGCAGAAATACACTCGGAGGTTTGCCATTGCCTGTCGAGGGGCGACCTGTCGAGGGGCGACTAGGGTTTCACCTAGATTCGAACCTACATTCTCTCTGTGAATTCCAACCCATTCGGCTATGGCGACCGCCATTGAATTAAGATACTTCATCGCACAGCTGAGGTAAAGAAGGTCGGAGCCATCGATATAAAAGTTTCCGGAACAACCACCAGGTGATGCTCTAAGTCAACTGTTCTGAGCTCTGCTTTTTTTAAGGTTACCACATCCGTGATTAACATTCCTACCAAAATATGTAAAAGTTACGCCGTCTTAAGTTAATCTGCGCGTGTATTTGTATTGAATTTTGCGTTAAAATAGATTTAATTGTATGTCTGTTATGATAATCTTAAGAAAACAGCCGACAGCCGTTTACGAGTGGCATGAACGCTTCAGAAGAGAATACATCGACGATGGCGAACATAGTGGCAGGCCATCGAGTTCGAAATCTGATGAAAACTCAAAGAAAAGTTGATCAATAATGTCAAGTTAGCCATCAAAGAGCTGGCACAGGACTTGAAAAGTGCTTAAGGATGCATTCAGAACATAGCAGTTAATGATTTGGACTTGCGCCGTGTTGCTGTAAATTTGGTCCCAAAGTATCTAAATTTCATGCCAAAGACATGATTCCCAAAGCGAATCCGACCCAACATTCACCAAATGCATCGTTATTATAGACCAGACTAGGATTTATGAGTACGGCATCAGGCGAATGAGTGGAGAGCACCGAATGAACTAAGACCAAAAAAACCACATCGTTTTCAGTCAAGAAAGAAAGCGATGCTCACGGTTCTTATGGATTACAACGGTGTTGTGCACTACATATTTTTTGCCAGAAGGGCAGGTAGTTAATACGGACTATTAATTGGCGTTACGGGACCTTTACGTTACCATCCAAGAGCCATTGAATTCACCTGGTATGGTTCCCAGCAATTTATTTATTTTTTTTTTATCGAGACAAGACACCGCAACGGTTGATGCGTTTTAACAGCCGCAAAGAAGCAATAAAAAAATCGAAGACAGCTCTGATGGATTTACCGAAAATAGAGCAACTAACAAAAGTTATTACAAAAAAGGAGGTATGTATGGGCAAATTTTTTTAAAACTATAAAGTAACCGCCTCTTTATAATATAATAAAAAATATAAAACGTCAAAAAAAACATGCTTGGCAAACTCATTAAAATAAATAAGTTCTTGGAATGTAGCGAGTACTACATAGTATAACAGAATATAACTTTCCCTATTTGTACTTTCATCTGTTTACCTGTTTGAAGACATTAATCCCCAAACAAACTTAAGACTTCACTGATAAGTAGAAATATTTCCTAAGCTGGTAATAGGTTAATGTTTATCCTAAAAATACTACTCACTATCAAAATACCTTTTAAAATAGATTCTTAGGTGAGATTCAGCTCCAAATCGAAACATATCTATATCTAAAACGCAAGGATTTGCTATGCTGATTTACCACAAGAATGTGAAAAAGGGTGAGTATTTAAGCTGGTCCAGATGATTCGACAAACGTTCAACAACACTAACAGCTGTGCTATTGTTCTAGCTCAGATCCCACATTATACAACAACGATTTCAAACAGAAATCATGCTGGGGTTACTGGCTTTTAATAATATCGCTTTAGTGGTGAGAAAAAGCTATAAGAAATCTTAAAAATATGTCAGACTTGTTGCTCTTAATTGAGGTCTAAAGAATATACAAAATTCGATCACCTTTGGTTGTACATACATATGTACATACATATGTATGGGCGATGTAGATGTGATGCAGTTTATACCATTCGTTGGTGGTGGCCGGACCTATTGTGCAAGTATACACATGTTGTTGTTATACCAGCACAAAACTTTCTGAAGTGATGGTGCTTGGTCGGATGTACATACATATGTATGAATGATATATATACATACATATATGGTAACGTATACCAAATTATAGTTGAAACTGCCCATTCACTAAAACTATCCAACAATCCCAAAAGTTGTTGATGACTACTGACTAGCACAAAGATATGCGGAGATATGCTGAGATTGGATGAATTTAAAATATCAAAATTTTTAACTAAAAAGCGTGTCAGGGGCATTAAACAAATTTAAGTGAGTTTTAAATTACTTTTCCATTCCTTATTTACTTGCTTTTTAATTATTTATTTTAGATTTGAAATTTGATGTAGCCTCGAATATTTATTATCAATTATTACACAGACACTCAGGTGGTGGTCACAAGTACCAGTCTATGACCCATTCGTAGGGACTGACTGCCGTCTAATTATCGCACAGTTGGAGCAATGGTCAATCTAGCGGCGCTTTAGCGAATTTCCACATTTTCTTTGTTTTATTGAAAATGTATTTCCTAACGGGGTATTTTCTGGTTTCGTTTTTGTTTTGTTCCAAATATTCGCATATCTGTAAGCTTTCGAGTTTAACACATGTTTTAACAAGTGCAATAATTACTATTTACCTATTTTTAAGTGCAATTTTGTTGAACTGAAAAACTTAAATATAAATTTTTTTAATAAGATTTGCGACTTAATTATTATAATTTGGTATGTTTTAAATTAAAAAAAAGTCATTGTGGTCTGTTAATATATGTTTTAGATCTTTACACTGGAAAAAGAAATTGTCCTATATCAAAGTGTTATTATATATGTAATCCAATGTTCCGTAGAAAATAAGTGTGGTGGATTCGATGGGATTCGATTCAATGTTTGTATAATTTGTTAAAATATGTTGTGGTCTACATCTTGTCAAAAAATTGGCTGCAAGTATTTCCAAGTTACTGATTTTTTTTCCTTTTTTAGATATTCTGGCAGAATCTAAGCACACCCTTTTTTTAATATGGCACAGGGAACCAGTACCAACAAAAAAATTTCTAATGGTTGAAAATCATATATTTTCTAACGTTATTGATCGCTCAAAGTATAGTGAAGAGCAAAAACAATAAAGAAATTTCATAAGCAAACTTGTAGAAAAGTGGAAAGAATGTCATAGGGTTATGTCAGTGTTCGAAGAGCGAAATAAGAAATGGTTGGATGAAAATATAATTTTTTCTAAGCCAACTGTTGATCACCGTAAGCGATATTTTACTTAAGGTTAAAACAGAGTGTTACCCCAGTGACATACACGTAACTGAACTTTCAGGGGAAGTTGCCCTGCAAAGTCTTGTAGACCATACTGTTGCACGTATAGTACAAGGATTTTCAAAATCTTTTGAAGGTGTTTTGACTGTAGGCAATATTAATGACAGCATAAAAGCAATATTTAAATGGGACTGTGACGGCAGCAGTGGTCACTCCACTTACCGTCAACGTTTTAGTGCTTCTGATTGTGAAATAACTGATGAGTATTTATTTGCTGTATATATTGTGCCTTTACAAATTAAAAAAGGAAACGAGTACTCCAAAAATCACATTGAAATAGATGATGAGGTCAAAAACTTTCTTTTACATATAAATGATCTACCTGACGGCAGTAATTCTAAGAGCTCCCACTCTGAATAGTTTTTTTTCTAATAAAATATAAAAACATAGAAATAAATAATTAACACATATTTTTAGAATAAAGTAATGTATTTTTTCATTGTATTTAAGAAGCTATTTAGAAAGCGCCGCTAGATTGACCATTTCTCCCACTGTGTACCGGCTCGTTTAATCTTTTAGAGTATTTAGTAGTATGCAGGACTAAACATTGGCGAAAACGTTCTTGGAACACATTATTTTCTAAAACGAAATTTCTCAAACTTTGTCCGAAATTGTTCATCTCATGATTCAAAATGGGGACTGTGAGTGCATTAAAAATGTCCTAAACAAAGTGTGAGTATGCTTATGTACCAATGTATATGCATATGTATGTTTGTAACTACAATAGAACGAACATAAACCTTTTCGAAATGCTGTAAGACGACAGCAGTCTGAATTCCAGAAATGAAAAGAAAATAATTCGAATAGCATTTATTTTTAATCTTAAAGAACAAACATCATTCGGTGTACAACAAAACAAAAATATAATTCAGTGTCGCAAACAAAGCAAGGGAGCCGATCTTTATTGTTTACACATAAACACACACACACATTCATGCATACATACGTATATATGCATATATGTATTTATCTGTATAAAAAAGTGCACTTATAGGAGTTCCCGCCATCTAAATGCACCAAACTATAGGCAAATGGATGAAATGAATGATATTGGAAATGGAATAACTAGACGAAGCAGCTGAGGGCAGAGCGAAGCAATGAAGCAATTCAAAAGCACTAGTCGAGTGTATGCGTAGTAGCAAGTCTCAAAGTACCAGATATACATGGATCCATATAAATAAACATATGTAGATATGTATTCAGATACACACGAGATATGTTAGACAACCAATTATGAGAAATTTCCACTATAGCCAGGCAATCAGACGCTGCTACGAGCGGCAAGGAAGGCATCAAACAAAAGTGCGCTTCGTTGCCTCATTTCGTTGTTGGTAGAGCTATGCACAAACATATATATGTATAAGTGTGAGTGTATGTGTGCAAGTGCCTTTGTAGGCTTCAAACACAGCATCAAATGAATTGTTGAGATTCCTGGTGAAGCACTGACGCAGTTTAAAATTTCAAAGCATAAAAATGTATTCTGATTTCATTTTTCTTGTAGATTTACATGGAAAATTGATTTATTTTCGCTTTTTTGTTAAACAGTTCGGAGTAGCGTAGGTTGGTAGAAGTTGGTTTTCATTGAAAAAAGTTAAGCGAAACCTTTTTTAAGCACTCAGGCATGCGAGTATTACTACTAAATTCATACAGTTAAACATGTTTCAGATTGTTGGAAATTATTTTTTTGATATCTGAAAACGTAAAAAATTGTCAATAAGCCTCTAGCTGAGGGGTCTTCAAGTTATTTTGAAGTAATCTTAAAAAAGCTTTTAGGGTATTACAGTTTATTAAATTACTAGCTAACCCAATTGGTTAGCATGAAATGATAAATATACACATGCCCCACAAAGTCTGCGTTCACCAGCATAGCCTTCTTAAATTTATTAAAAACAAAATAGAATATTATGATTAAATTGAAATCTTTACAATTTGTTTATTCACTACATTCCCAGCTTTTAAGGGCAAAAACAAAACAAGATTCCCTACTTCACTTTTTAGATAACGGGAAAATAATTTCAGCAGCATATATGTAAATGTGGCACCAAAAAGTCTGCGTTCAGCCTGTTTATTTTAATGATACCGTTAATTTTGAGATATTTTTTCTTGTTTATACATATTAATTTTTGATTGCGCATTACTTCGACTGAATGTTAACAAAGCTTAGTTCAACATTTTATTTATAACTGGAGATAATTAAAGAACATGGAAGGAAAGGGAAAGAAATAAGGGTTTCTGAGAGGAAAATAATTATAAAATTGTGGAAAGACGGAAAAACTTTCCGAAATATTGGAAAATCTATTGGGAGAACGTATTCCTCTATTCAGCAAGTTGTAAGAAATTTTCGGCAAACTGGAATTTTTACACTAAGCCCAGGTAAGGGGGTCCGAAAAAATTATCGACCGGGAAGAGCGTACTGTAATCAACTTGGCAAAGGTTAACCCCCGGATTAAATCCTCAAAATTAGTTGAAAACATAAATTAAGTTTTTTCGCTGAAACTGCCAGAAAAGTTCTACGTCAAGCTGGATACCAAGGTAGAGTTGCCCGAAGAAAGCCTTTCATTTCTCTTGTGAACAGACGTAAACGCATTCAGTTTGCTAATGAGTACATAAATAAGCCTCCCGAGTTCTCGAAAGAAGTAATATTTTCAGACGAAAATAAATTTTGTATATTCGGAATAAAAGGCAGTCAAATTGTTTGGCGAAAACCTGGAACTGCTCTTGAAAAGCAAAATCTTGTTGGCACGAAGGTGACGGGGTAATGGTTTGGGGCTGCATGGCGGCAAATGGGGTGAGTCAGTTAGAATTTATTGATTCGACAATGGATAAATGGGGATACTTGAACATACTAAAACGAAATTTAAAGCAAAGTGCTGAAAATCTCGGCTTATCAGGAACATTTTGGTTTCAACAAGATAACGACCCGAAGCAGACAGCCGATATCGTTAAGTTTTGGCTCTTGTACAACGCCCGAAAACAGCTTAAAACAGCGCCACAATCCCCAGATCTTAACCCCATCGAGCATCTGTGGGATCTATTGGAAAAAAGAGTTCATCAGCAAGTGATTACTAGTTAAGAGGTTTTGCGGAGTGTCATGCAGGCAGAATGGAGGAAGATAACAGCAGAGGAAACAGAGAAACTAGTAAGTTCAATGTCAAATAGGCTGAGTGAAGTCCTGAAGCAACGTGGATATCCAACTAAATATTAGATTTAATTTTTGCATATAGCATATCATGTTTTTGTATTAGACTTTAAGACTGAACGCAGACTTTATGGGCGCTTTATTTACTTGTTACAGCCATTATTCATTGTTATCTAAAAATTTATGTGAGCAATCTTGAAATTTATTTTTGTTTTTGAAACTTAAACATATAAGAAACATATAAATATATACAAATTTATAAAAATTATAAAAACAAGTTTGTTTGTTTCATTCACTAAAAAGTTATTGTAGGGTGAACGCAGACTTTGTGGGGCATGCGTATAATAAATATAATATATATGTACATGTTTATATAAATAAACAGACTTTCAAAAAATACTGAAATTAAAACATGTAAATTCGCTATTCATATTTACGACCTGTTTCTGGAATTCAATGTACACATTTTTGAAATCTTAAGACAATTCCAGAAGTAAAAAAGGTAAAGTTTTTTTTCTGGAATTCAATCTAAAACAAATTAAATTCGTTTTTGGAATTCTCGAAAAAATCTGTAAACGAAAAAAATCGATTTTAGCATTTTCCAATAAAAAATTCTTAAATTTTTGAAACTTTCAAATAACTCTGTAGTTAAAAATGAAAAAGTTTTTTAAATCAAAAATATTAGGAACTCCAAATAAAAGCTTAATTACTTCTTCAAATTTTAGAACAATTTTGGAACTCAAAAAATTGATTTTGGCACTTTCAATTAATTTTCGTCCCTAATTAATACGAACTAACTAATATTTAAAAGTTTAAACAATTTTGGAATTAAATGTAACAAAAAATTAGGAAATCCTAATAAAAACTAGCTACTCTTTGAAATTTTTGGAAAAATTCTGGAATGCAAGAAAACGTTATGTTGGCACTTTCAAATAATTTTCGAATTTAAAAAAATTTTTTAAACTTTTAAACAACTCTGGAAATTTTGAAAAGAAAAAACAATTCGTTTTGTTAAGCTTCCAAATAGTTTTAAAGTAAAAAGTTTTAACTTGCCAACATTTTTTTTTTGTTTTGGTTAGAATTAACATTAAAAATAAACAAAAGTCCCTTATATTTGAAACTATTTAATACAAATTTTCGAAGAAGTAAAAAAAGTGTAAGGATTTCTCTAAGCTAAACTAAATCAATACCTTCCCAACTCCAAGCACCGGTTCGTGTGCTCGCTTTCCTTTTCCATTTCCCATTTTCAAACAATTACATTTGCCAGCGGAGCTCAACTTGGATATTATTACCCTTTCGATTTCTTCTATTTCCTTGCTTTATGTTGTTGCTGCTGTACATGTTGCAACATACGAGTAGTATGGAAATTTTTAATGATGTCTGGCTGCGTTCGCAGTCTGAATGAGAAGGGCATGTGGCACTATAGCAACAAAAACATACACACTTGCGAACGTATGGATGCACAGTACAGGTTCACAGAAAAGTATGCCGCAACATGTTTCAAGTGAGCTTCAGCGCCGATTGGCTTTAATTTGGTTGAAAGTTCAATTCTACTTAAAATTGAGTAACAAAAAATGGAAATTCTTTTCATTGAGAAATTAATGAGCTAATTAAAAGTTGCTATGGGGGGAAAAGAGCTAGTGATATATGTAAAACATTATATATGTACTCGTATGTACTTGTGCATACTTACAAACATAGTAGTCAGTGGATATTCATTTCACATACCTGCAAAGAAAGCGAGAATTAAAAATTAATCAACAGTCAGTCGCTACGGTAAACATACGTAAAATACAACTCTATTTCATTTCATGCAATTTTAATGACTTCTTGTTTTCACCATTTTTTTGTTTTTTAGTTGCTTGTTCCTCCTACGGACGCAAATGCATTAAAGAACTTCAATATAAGCCTTGAAATTTTGCACAGCCAACGGTTAGCTACTACTATCACCACAAGTCAACGAAGTATTCATACAAAGCTGCAATGCTGGAACTTTCATCGAAACGGAATTTTTGCTTTGCTGTGGCAAATTCGATTGCGGCTGCGGCAACGTGAAATGTATTAAAAGCACACATATACATACGTGTGCATGTAGAAACTAAACGCAAATGCATTAAAGCCAACAAAAACAAGTACACGTTTGTAAAGCAGCGACTTTGAGTCAACCAAACATATTTAGGGCTGAATGTATGTACGCAAAAATGCTACATCAGCCTTGCAACATGTCAATGTAATTTTGTAAATGCTTGCAAACATAAAACCAATTTGACATTGTCTATTTGTGCATTACATATACACTCTTACCCTAACTGACGCATATTTTTGCACTTCCTCTTTGCTGTTTCTGCCTTCGTACACTTTTATTTTAGTCCGGCGATTGGTCATTTTGCTTAGCTCTGAGAAGGATGCAACGCTTCATGCTTCATGGTGGGTGCTCTGGTGTGAGGTTGCTTTAGCGCGACGGTGTTTAGTGGGTTGTATTGGGCTTATATGTATGTATGTTTGGCACGCCTACTAACTAGCTACCGCATACATTGTAAAAGTAGACAACTACAACTATGAAAGATCCCTCAGAAAACCCAATAAAATGCACGCCAATATGTTTGGCCACTCCGAGAGTGGATGGAGAGTAAACGAGTAAATGGATAAGTCCTAAATTAAAGTGAGCAAGACATGCGGACAGCTTAGGGATTGAATGAAGGTTTTCCACTTTTTCTGTTGTCGAGTTTAATGCGCTTTTAGGCGCAAAATAGTAGACTACGGAATTGTTGAAGAATAATTGGTAAGGGGCGTATTTGAAAAAAAATAGTAATACCAGTGAAAATTGCATAGAGTATGTAAAGTGTAAGGAACAAAGCGTTAATATGTGTATGGATAGTGATTGGCAGTAAAAATCGTGCTCTATATTTTTTGCAATGTTTACTTTGTTAATATTTATAATACTAAGGTTGAACATCTAGCAAAAATATTACAACTCAAAATACAAACATTTGAACAAATTTAAAAAACTGAATTAAAATAAAATGCGAACGAACAAATTAAAAAAAAAAATGATAAAATTACAAAAATTTGAAAAATTATTTAGGCTTTACAAATTCAATTTCATTCATATGGACTTTTAATTTTAGTAAAGGATCTTTCAATGTCAGATGTCTGTAGCGAATAATTTCTAGACGGTACCTTTCTTTGTCATCTTTGACATTCGCAACGTACACAAATGTACAATTTTGCACATAAATATGTGGAGCAAAAATTTATTATTAAATTTTTTTGGAAATGGTCGATCTTTAAAAGCAACATATCGCAAAATTCTTTTTTTTATGGAAATAATCATCCGAATGAGCCGACAATTCAAAGGTTGGTGAGAAAGTTTCAACTGGTTGTGTCGCGGAAAGAAAAAGGATTGGCAGACCAAAACTGAACGTTGTTGAGAATATTACTGCTGTAGCGTAGAGTACTGCTGAACAACCTTCAGCATCGATATTTCGGCATTCTCAACAATTACGTGAATGCTGGAGAGAGAAAATGAAAAAGAGCCTCAAATTTTTTTTACTTATTTCTTCTTTTTCATTTTTACAGAGCACCAGAACAGTTTCCTATATATAATGTAAGAAAGCGGGTGCGAAATCTTTCCTGGGTGCCGTAGTGCGCCTCTGTGGCCACTGAATGAACCTAATCAAACCTAATGATTTATATATCATTTTGCTTCCAATTAAGATCAGCATTTTTTTTTATATTGTCTAAATACAACTACAATTTTCGTCATAAAATTAACTACGAAGCTAAAATTTGATATCGGTGGGAGAAAAGCCTTAGCTGAAAGCCTGCCTGATTTATCTTTCATTTCTTAAGTCAACAATAAATTACGTTCACCGAAACAAGATGAATATCTTTCAAGCCTTTGTCACCAATTTATACGACATAGCCCTTTTTTTGTGGCCGCCTTAATCCAGAACCGGTACGTGTGATCTCCATTCGGGGGATTTGGTTTCGAATCCCATTGTAGTATGAAATTCTAAAGTAAAAGTTGTCTAGTCTAATGGTTGTAGCCCCGCAGCAAACAATTGGCAGCGTCCGAGTGTATTTCTGCCATAAAAAAGGTTCTCATAAAAATTAATTTGCCGTTGAGAGTCGGCTCAAAACTCTGTAAAAATAATCGTTTAACTAAATAGTAGAGTAGGAGTCCAAAGTGTGGAGACGGCTCTTGGATTACAATAAAAACATTTTGCGTTTGAGCGTTTGAAAGAAAATTTTAGTTCCTTCTTGGCACAGATTTAGGCTAGGTTAGGTTAGGTTTTTGTGTGTTTACTGTGTTTACACTGTGTTTACTTTTCATTGAACCAGTAAGACTCTCTTATGAAGGGTAGGATAGGTTCTATCCCAACGCCCCACAGTTCCGTGAGAGAGTTAAAATGGTTGGCCAGATTTGTTTTTTTAGAGACTTTTACATATAAACGTTTATTTTTCATTCGTAAAAGGTGGCGCAAAATTAATCGGGTGGCGCAAAATTAACCCTTCAACTTTTTACTAAAAAAAAAAGATTATTTTGAATGACGGAAATCTTTATTTTGACCCTTACGTGCTCCATTGCTTGTCTGTTTGTATGCTGAAGCTGTCTAGCTCACAAGTGTCAAATATGATTGCCGTAGGACAATATTTGCAAATATTATACAATAAATCTTTCCATAATTGATTAATTTTCGCCACCTGTTAGAAAAACTCGCTACTTTGTTACGCTTGCAAGCATTAGTTCTATAAATTTAGTTAAAGTAGGTATTAGACAGAGTTGTGTGAATTTAATTCGTTTAATTTATTTATTTTTTATTCACCTGCGATGCATTTGGTACTAGAAATACGTCTTAGACCAGCACCAACTAATTACTTCATCCTTTGCTTCCGCACTCTACCTTCTCCCTTGAATTATTTATGAATTCTAAGGCAGTATCTGCTTCTCCTATCGGTATATTGTAAAGCCAATTAAATTATCTGCTCATTTCCTTGCATTAGAGCCCCGAAATAACTTCCTTCCGACGTTCGAATTTGCACTACATCATTGGTTCGGTCATTGAAAAACTGTAATCAGGTATAGTAATGGAATATTTACACACACACATCGGTAGAAAGTTAATATATGGAGCTGTAGTAGTGCGTAAAACTATGAGCGTATATACATATGTATTTATTTATTTTTGTAGCTACCTAATAAATGGCGTTATATCTTTACGAGGCCACAGCATTGCATTAACATTTTTATTTAATTTTTCATAACATAATTCGCCAAATGTATGATGATCGTCTTGCTCATGCAACCACCTCTAAATAAAAAAAAAACAAAATTGTTCTAAATTATGCTAGTTGGTTTTCCTTCCGCACACCTGCACAGCCTGTACATGAGACAGCCAAAATATCAGTATATCTCAACTTCAGTTCAAGTAAAGTGATGTTAAAAAAGAAGTTTGGTACTGAATTTCATTCGACTGCAAATGTTCACTGCCTCATACATTTATTCATGCACTCATTTATTCATTTATACACCAAAGAGTGTATCATCGGTGTGGGTACCGAGGGCGAGGACAAGTCGCTTCCTGCGCTATTTCATTGTGAAAGGCCTTCCAATTTTTTGGCACTTCCAATAATGACTACTAACCAACACATACGATTTCAGGCAAAACCAGGTGCAGCTGCATGTATGTATATGTGTGAATAAATACATATGCAACAACCATCAGTTAAAGCTACCACATTCCCCATCCCCACTAAACACAGTTTTTCACAAAAATAAAACCTACAAATAATAGCCAAAATGCGAATAAAATTCGTACTTTGCAATAAAGGTTGGCATACATTTAGGCGCTGCACCCTGCCACCCTTCAACAATGGAAATGTATGTAATTTCATTTCTAAGCCAATGCGTCTGTAAACGCTATAAACATTTTTTGATGAAGGTGTGACTGACAGAGTGGGCGAGAGAGCGGAAGGTGAAAGGCGAAAGTACGTGAAAGTGGTTGGAGGACTTTAGTATTGGTGCTCCATGGTACATTTTCGCCAGTCAAAGGTAGTCTTGCTACTGCTATTTTATTCTGCTGATTGTGTGCATGCCCTTCTCCTTTAAGTATAAGCTTCGTTTTTCTTCCTCCTGCCGCACTCACTTTCTCCCTCTTCCTATCGCTGTGTTGGCTTGCCATTTTAGGCCATAAATTAATGCACCCCAATTTCCGTTGCGACTTTGGCAACATCATTCAGGTTCGTAGCAGGCCAACAAATGCGGCTACTTTAGTACACAGGGCCAGGCCCAAAATAAACCAAAATAAGCGTAACAATCCTTAAAAAGCAAGCCTAGCATAGGCCAATAGAAACGGAAGCCAAACCAAGCTAAAATTTTTATTGTATTTTATGGGAGTGAAAGCGGCTGTAAGCAATGGACAAGCGAGTGTACAACTTTGTTTTTTTTGGTTTTGTACTCTCTGGTATGTATTTGCTGATTCATTCACCTATTTGGCAAACAGACACTGCCTATTTGGCGTATTTGCCGTAAGAATGGTTGTGGCTGCATTAGTCCCTCCCTGCAATGAGAGCAGCACATTTATTATCTACTTTTAGGCTGTGCACACTTGTACAAGCGCAGAGGTATATGTGCTTTCACGCCGCAAGGATGCCAGCCAGCTCTGTTGTGAAAGGATATTTTGCTTGAATTGGATAAAACAAAAATATTCGGCAAGCAAATATTATCTAGTACGAAATGTGTACACCAGTGAGTGTTTGTATATATGCATCGAAGTAGGCCTCTTAAATCGGAAGTAAAGAAGAAATGTTATGTAGCTGAAATAGACGCCGAGACCGAGCAATAAATGCTCACTCCTTGTGACTTTAGTTGTCTGCTTAAGGTTAAGCAGCACATAAGTATGCTACGTTTCTGAACAAACCGCCACAAAATGGAGGAAGAGCCAAGACAAGTTTAACGTTTAAACAGACAAAGCGTTCCCAAAGGAATGCAATAAACATTTGTCTCAAGCAAAATGTGCAGACGTAACGAACAAGGCTATTGGGCAGTTAATTAAGGCAAAAAGCTTATGGAAAAGAGAATCTATAGCAAATGGACGTTGCGAAAATTCGGTTAAAAAAATTGTATTTAACAAAAACTTTTAAAAAAATAATTAGACTATTTTTTTTTTAATTAGCATTTTTTTTCTCTCTCGCATCGTTTCTTGCCTTTTTGACACGCATTCTGCTATAATGCCTGAATATATGCTAAACACTCAGCTGCCACTTCACTGGACAGTGTAAGAATTTGCGGAAATATCTACGTTTATTAGCATTTTGAAACATTTTGTTTCATAAACCACACACAAACTCAATCGTGCATTTTATTACACCGCCCACATCTCGCAATCCACACGCAGCTATTGTCGTAAAACGCTTGCGCGCGCATATTTAATTTACATATAAATCATTTCATTTAATTTGCATACAAATTAGCCAACTTAAATCTAATTAAGCACAATTTAACCGCAAGGAAAAGAGGAGCCGACGGAGAAGACGGAATAAGCAAGTGAGTAAAACAGGCGACAAACGACGCGTGTGCACGTAGCTCGGAAGTGTGGGAGGCAAGCTTCCAAACCCCATTTGCTGAAAAACAAAATGTTCTGTCCAATCCACTTCCAATTTCATTACGCCTCATTTCCGCACATAAAAAAAATGTCCCTTACAAACGAGAGAAAGTGAAAGTGGGTAGAGCAACCTAGGCATGAATTTCAAAGTTTTCGTTCTCAATGTCGTACGGGTTAACTTTAACTCGTTTGAATATTTTATTAGTCAAAGACTTGGAAAGAGGTGTAAAATAAATGAGCTTTTCAGGTTTGAGTTGAGGTGTCAACCTTGCTAATGGATACATATGTAGATGAGGGACGTCATGAAACTGGGTCAGTGAGTGCCGGCGCGCATATCTTTAGCCCAATTATAATTTTAGAATACTAAGTGTGAGATGCCTGTTAAGAGTTTTTCACAGTCAAACGTCTTTTGTTCAACAACAAATTTTTCGATTATGTACATTCACTTTGTGCAAAGTTCTACCAAGTGGGAATAAGATGATCAAAGATTGAAAACGTACGCTTTTTAACTTCTACATCTTCTTCTTCTTCTTAATTGGCGCTATAACCGCTTACGCGATTTTGGCCGAGTTTAACAAAGCACGTCAGTCGTTTCTTTCTCATGCTAACTGGCGCCAGTTGGACACACCAGTCCAGTCCTTCTCCACCTGATCTTTCCAACGCCGAGGAGGCCTTCCTCTTCCTCTGCTACCACCAGCTTGTACCGCGTCGAATGCTTTCAGAGTCGGGGCGTTCGTATCCATTCGGACAACATGACCCAGCCAGCGTAGCAGCTGGATCTTTATTCGCTGCGCTATGTCTATGTCGTCGTAAGGCTCATACAGCTCATCTATCGCCTGCGATATTCGCCTCTGCCAACGTGCAAAGGTCAAAAAATCTTGCACAGAATCTTTCTCTCAAACACTCCAAGCGTCGCTTCATAGTAAGTTGTTATCGTCCAAGCTTCTGCGCCATACGTTAGGACCGTCATGATGAGAGCCTTCTAGAGTGTTAGTTTTGTCCTTCGAGAGAGGACTTTACTGCTCAGTTGCCTACTTAGTCCAAAGTAGCACTTGTTGGCAAGAGAGATTCTGCGTTGGATTTCAAGGCTGACATTGTTATCGGTGTTAATGCTGGTTCCTAAATACACGAAGTCTTTTACAACCTCAAAATTATAACTGTCTACAGTGACGTGGGTGCCGATACGCGAGTGCGCCGACTGTTTATTTGAAGACAGGAGGCACTTCGTTTTGTCCTCGTTCACCGCCAGACCCATTCGCTTTGCCTCTTTATCCAGTTTGGAGAAGGCAGAACTAACAGCGCGGTTGTTAAGGCCGATAATGTCAATATCATCGGCATACGCCAGCAATTATACGCTCTTATAAAATATTGTGCCTGAGCGCTTAAGTCCTGCGGCTCCTACGATGCTCTCCAACATCAGGTTAAAGAAGTCACACGACAGCGAGTCACCCTGTCTGAAACCTCGTTTGGTATCAAACGGCTCGGAGAGGTCCTTCCCAATTCTGACGGCGCTGCTGGCCGTATTAGTTTTGCGGGGATACCAAATTCAGACATCGCGGCGTACAGGTAACTCCTTTTCGTACTGTCGAATGCAGCTTTGAAGTCGACGAAAAGATGGTGTGTGCCGATTCTTCTTTCATGGGTCTTTTCCAAGATTTCGCGCATTCTGAATATTTGGTCGATGGTAGACTTTCCAGGTCTACAGCCACACTGATAAGGTCCAATCAGTTGGTTGATGGTGGGCTACAGCCTTTCACACAATACGCTCGCAAGAACTTTATAGGCGATATTTAGAAGACTAATCCCGCGGTAATTGGCACAGATTGCAGGATCACCCTTCTTATGGGTTGGGCAGAGCACACTTAAATTCCAATCGGCAGGCATGCTTTCATCCGACCATATTTTGCATAGGAGCTGATGCATGCACCTTACCAGCTCCTCACCGCCATGTTTGAATAGCTCAGCCGGCAGTCCGTCGGCGCCCGCGGCTTTGTTGTTCTTTAGCCGCGTTATCGCCATTCTCAATTCGTCATGGTCGGGTAGCGGAACGTCAATTCCGTCGTCGTCGATTGGGATATCGGGATCTTCACATTCTCTGTGAGATGTGCAGCTATTACTGTTTAACAGGTTCGAGAAGTGTTCCCTCCATAATTTAAGATTGCTCTGTATGTCAGTCACCAGTTCGCCGTCTTTGTCCTTACAGGAAAACGCCCCGGTCTTGAAACCTTCTGTACAGAGGCGTGTGCGCAGTTTGGATGCAACAAGGTCGTGATCCGAGTCGATGTTGGGTGCTCGGATCGTGCGTACATCTAATACACTAGAAGCGTGTCTTCCATTTATCACAACATGATCGATCTGGTTTCGTGTTTTTCGATCAGGAGACAGCCAGGTGGCTTGGTGAATCTTCTTATGCTGGAATCTGGTGCTGCAGACTACCATGTTTCGGGCCCCGGCGAAGTCGATCAGCCTCTGTCCGTTACCGGATGTTTCGTTGTGCAGGCTGAAATTTCCGACTGTGGGACCAAAAATTCCTTCCTTGCCCACCCTGGCGTTGAAGTCGCCAAGCACGATTTTTATGTAGGAACGTTCCAAGCGCTCTTAGAAGGAATCTTTGGTCGCATTGGCCTTCTCTTCCGTCGGGGCGTGGGCGCAAATTAGCGATATGTTGAAAAAACGGGATTTGATGCGGATTATTGCGAGACGCTCTTCCACTTCTACATATACCTGCTAATTTAATATTGCGTTGCTCACTACTCTCTTGTACAAGACTAGCATTCTTTGCCTTAACGGCAGAGTGGCGAATGCCGGGTATTTGCTATATATGGACGTATATTTCAATTGCTGATCCCCCCAGATTTAAACACCATCCATACACAGATGAGAAAAACTCCAATCTATTTTGTAAATTGTTTTCGGTAAATTATGTCATTATTTGGAACATAATTCCGTGTTCAACATACAACTTTTGCGGTGTTTGAAGGTGTATGAGAGATTTAAAATATAGAAGAGCTTCTCAGTTCAAGTAAATATATCTGGAATACATGATTTTCAATTATTTTTAAAGCCAATCCGAAGCCTCTTTCAATCCATACGATCTTTCCTGGATTCATCCAATTGCCTTACCGTCGATATCGTGGTGCGCCTGCAAATATGCCTTGCAATTTTCATAATTCCAAACTTGACATTCAGATTAAATTTGTTTGCTGGTATAATAATAATTGTTTCATACTTAATGACCAAAATAGCTCCTACATACTTAATTCGTTTCTCACTCTGCAAAAAGAGCCGATGTCAAATAAATATTTGTCCAAGATTGGTCAATTGTAATATGACTTAAATGTAGTGTGCCATTATTTCCACAAATAATATACAAAATAGTAAAGTCATGCGTATCTGTTTTCCTAAATAAAAAGTCAATTTGTATGCGTGTTCCAGTGCCTCAAAACATAAATTTTGGCGCCTGCACACACCAACAAAATGGTCAAAGCGTGCAGACGCATTGGCGTCAATTTTTGCTTTTCGCATAAGTTACAAAATTTTTGCCATATTTGAGACAGCATTGCGTTGTGGTTGTCGCACATTGTTAACAGCTTATCGTCGCTAAGCTAATCAAAGGGAAAGGAACAGAAAATAATTTCCAATGTAATGTATTTCGTTGGCAGTCTTGAGGCGCAAATTTAATTTGGCTACAGCTTGTGTCAGGGCTCCCTTTATACAAATTTTTGCAACAGCCCTCTTGTAACTAAGTTAACTGTGAAAAACGGCTGCAAGCAAATCAACACTCAAATTGCCATCTTGGGCCACTTTTGATGTTTATTGGATATGCAAATTTTTAGCAGTTTTTGTTTTTTTGCTTTCCTAGTCGCATATTATTATTTTCGTTTATTGTAAAATTTCTGATGGTGTTTCGTGCTTGTTTTTCACTTTTCTTTCTCTCTGCAAAAAGAAGCGTGAGAGTTAAAATGCTTACAGCTGCACATATATATGCACATTAGGGTGGTCGTCGTGTTTTTTTTTTCAAAATTTTCCTGACTACAGATTTTTTACAATTTAGAAGTTGCGAAGAGTCCTTTTAAGTAAGTAAACTTTTCTTTCTCTCGAAAAGAGGAGCTTTATTTTTAATGCTATACATATACGTATATATACAGCAGGATGGCCAAAAATTCTTCCAATTTTGTCTGCTTTTTATGAAAACCGAAGCTTCTTGATTTTTAAAATATGTCTTAGAAATTGCGACAAGCCATTTTTAGCTCACGCCTTTTGAAATGCCTCATGGTGTTTAGTCACTGTTTTTCGTTCTTTTTCCCCTCTGCAAATACGGGTACACGAGTTATTATTTTTAAGGCGGCCGCCGTAGCCGAATGGGTTGGTGCGTGATCACCAATAGGAATTCACAGAGAGAACGTTGGTTCGAATCTTGTATTTCTGCCATGAAAAAAACTCCTCATAAAAATATCTGCCCTTCGCAGTCGGCTTGAAACTGTAGGTCCCTCGATTTGTGGAACAACATCAAAACGCACACCACAAATAGGAGGAGGAGCTCGTCCAAACACCCAAAAAAGGGTGTACGCGCCAATTATATATATATATATACATATATGCATTAGGAATAGCTGTCATCAATTTATTTTTTTTTTTTTAACTTTTAAACCCTACCATCATTTTTGCCCCTTAGTAGTTTCCTGACTTTATAGATTGAATGCCTGATAAGTTGTGACCCAAAAATTTACTTTTCTTATTTCACATTACAGAAGTTATTTTGGCTATTAATAACAATATACTAAATTTGCATTTTCCAAACTTTTTCAAATTTTCCAAAATGTATTATAGTCTCAGACTACGCCTAAAATATTAAGGCTTACGCGAGCTGGATCGATTTGAAAGTATCACAAAAATCGGTTATAATAAGATAATTATTAATAAAACTAGTTCTAAAAACAGTTTTTTTGAAAGTCATCTCATCTAAGGGAAGAGTTTAAACTTAATAGGCATGGATAGAAATACTTCTTAAGAACGGAATCAAAATAATGAGATTTTTGATTTTATCTTTGCATTTTTTTTTAAATAGGATTGAATATTGAATATTGACAAATTTAGATTCCTACGGTATCATTGGAAAGAAATTTTCTCAACTTTTCCACTACACAAAGTGCGCCTTTTCGAAAATTAAATATTTTTAAAACGTACATATTTCATTTATTAGAAACTCGACTTTTGGAAAATGCATTCAAATCCGTTCAACTCGCGTAAATCTGAGTATTTGTCGGATTTTTTTTTCTTGGTATGGATAGTGATGCACCCTAATTTAGCTGGCAGCGCCGTGTTCCCAAGAAAAAAATTGGGAATGAATTGAAATTTCTCATTTTTTTATAGGTACCCTAATACCTATACATACATACAAATTTAATAAAAATATATAAATTTACGTTCAGTGCTGGGTGCAAGCGGAGATGGAGTAGCGGTAATGGTGTTGCTACTAAAATGGTGCCAGTTCATAGTGTGAAGTCTTTACACAATTGTTGTTTTTGCAAATATCGCTGTCAGCCACTCTTTGCTGTTGTTTTCATGGTACTGTCAATTTCGCGCCAGAAACAAGATGCCCAATTCCCAATTCCGTATTTCTAATTTGCATTGTTTCATTTAATTTGATATTTTAGATTTCTTTTCATACTTTTTCATTTGAAGTTTTTTATATTTCTTCACTTCATTTTTTTATCCGTATACTCGTACTCCCCCTCATATTTCACGCTTGTATTTGCCATTCGCGGCAATCGGTGAAATTGGTGTCAAAAATTGTATGTAAATTATAGCTCTTTTCAACCTTCGCCTTCGAGCCCTTTAAGCGGCAAATACAATACCATTGCTGTTCGTGTTAAAGCTGGATTTTGCAAGAAGTCGCACGATTAGTAGCAGGCGGTACTGTTTTCGTGTATTTTTATTTCTCCTTCTCTTTAAAATATGCCTCGAACAACAATTTTCACCTCGGAAAATTACAAAATTGAAAAATTACGCTGAAAAGCATATTTGATGGCAGCGGGAAAGGAATTAAAAAATGTGGCAAAAACTTAGGTGTAAAAAATAGTAAAATTCGGCTACAGCGATAAAAGTGTGAAGCCCTGCAGAGCTCTGACTTAAAATTCGGCGCCAGCTACACTAAATATGAGCGCCAATTCGCGCCACGTAAAATTTATAATTGGAGACATTCAAATTCGGACGCCCAAAAAAACGTATCTATTTTTATTAAATCTGAATAGTTTGATAAAATTATTGTTATAAGCTATGTTAAATAGCTTAATGAGAAAAGAAAATAATTGGAAGACATATTTCCTACATTCTTAGCAAACACGCCACCACGTGGGGACGCCATTGAACTGTGCCAAAAAGGTTGGTTGGTTGGTTGGTTTAAGTGGTGATTCTTCCAGAATCCAACTAGCGCTTCCGCACCATTTTGTTGCCACATCCTCGTTACCAACTTGTTTTCCAGTTATTTACAGCATGACTATATTCAAGTCTGTGCGGTTCAGGAACCTTATCAGGTTGTTGACATCTAAGCCAGACAGCTGTTCCAAAAAAAAAAAAAAAAAAAAAAAACGAAGAGCACTACCGAATATATTCATACTCGTATAATCGTCGTAATTTTTATTACTTCGGTGGCTCAAACCATATTTAAAGAGTATGATGAAACAAGAGTGGTTGAAAGGGCAGTTTATTTTTGTATTTTGTATAGATACTCAAACTTCTACGGTGGAAAGAATTTTAGAAAATTGTTTTGATAGTTGATAGTTTGAATATATATATTATCAAGCGCTTAATTAACTTTATGACAAGAGTAAATTCTCAAAAGTAGACTTAGAGGCAAAGTCTAAGGAAGAAGAACAAACATTAAATTGAGTTAGGGTCCTCTTAAAAGGAGCTTTCATCCCGTACACATTTTTAGCAATACCCCGAAAAAACAATTCACTACAAAGGAAAATGCGTGAGGGAACATTAAAACGCCATTCTGGGACAGCAAGGCCCAACATGTGCGAGAGTCATTTGAAAAATTCACGCACAAATAAAAACGACTTAGTTGTTTGGGATACAACTTTTTCATTTTTCGACATGGTCTTCTTTTAGACTTATACACTTTGCCCAACGCTGCCTAGTTCGCTGATCGCTTCAGAATAATAGGATTTGCCCAAGTGTGAAAAAAGCCTTTCGTTTCTGATATTACATCCGCGCTTGAATAAAATAGTCTTCCTCCCAACTATTTCTTCAAACTGGGGAGCAAATAGTAGTCCGAGGGATCCAAGTTAGGAAAAATGGGGAATTTGAAACGAGCTGGAGCACTTTTTCATTTATTTTGTGACCGCAACTGCTGAGGCGTGAGCTGGTGCTTTGTCGGGATGGAATAGGAAAATAACTCGACTTCGACTTCGCTCAAACGAATGCCAAACACAAAAAAATATACCGATCTGGCTTAAACTTGGTGGGTGTTTTTTCCAGTGATGATATAGATAAATTCGATACGCGCCAGTAGTGGCATATCTCTGGCTTTGGACGAACTTTTCAAACGATCCTCGTAGGCTTCGATCATTAGTAAAATTTTATTAGGGCTTTGGTAATTTTAGGAACAACACAAACTCATAGGCAATGGGAGTTATAGTTTGTAAAATAAGCAGAAGGACGAAAATTTAGTTTTAACTTATAAAATGTGGGCATGTCTTTTGTCTGGTCTCAATAATATGCCGGAGTTCTATGCACTTATGGAAATAACTCATTTTCCAAAGTATTTCTTTCATTCTATGCCTTTTTTGCATTCATCACGTTTTTTAACAAATTTTAATAATTTTGCTTCATTATATCAGAGATTTTGAGATTTTTGTTTGAAAGTTACAGTAATATGGACGCACACCGCGTTGTTGTTGACCTATTTCGCATATTTTCTATACCAACCATTTTAGATAAAGGGTCCAATGTTACTATATATTTATTTATATATAAATGCATGCCTGAGTTACCATGCGCACGCACGGACGATGCATTTCGGTATATACTTATACATATCTATAACTAAATATCTTGAATCCTTTATGCTTTTGCGGCAATGAATGGTCAGTTATCAAAGTTAGCGACGAAACCAATTTTTTTTTTTTTTTCGGCGTTAAAGAACATTTAAAGATATCAGTTCTTCTTCCTTGTTTGGCAACTTTCGCGTTATGATTCGTCTATGTTCATATCTGCAGATCTAAAAACTATTGTATAAACCTCAAATTTTCTAATTTTTGGTCAAAGCTTGAATTTCGGTTTCATATGATTTTTGTTAGGCAATGAACAAAAAAAAACAAAAAGAAACTCCAACAAAAATTGTCAATATTGGTTGGTATTTGTATCTTCGCTCTACTACCAATTTTCATGTTTACAATACAGAAGTAATGCAATCAGCAATCTTTCGAGTGTTGCCTCAAAGTGTTGCAAGAAAAAATTGCCAACAATCAGCGCGCAGACAGTCACGATTCCTGTTTTTTCTTCTCACTCAATTTTTCAACGGCTTTTTAATGGCGACGGCTACTTAAGCAAATGAACAGACAGAAAAACTTAATTGCCTAGCATTCACCACCTTAATAAACAGACCTACAACAAATAAAAAGGAATATATGTGTAGATATTTGCCTGCGTGCATGTGTGGGCGTCAAATGCATAAACTTGCGTGTTTGCTTAAGTGCATGTGTGTGTGCGTAGCGCATTAAGTAGCTGGAGTCGTGCGCGTCAAAAACAAATATTTTCTTAACTAAAAGAACTTGAATGAATGAAGAAGAGCAAAAAAATAAAAAAACAAAATTCAAAACTAAAAAAACGAAAGAAAAACAAAGCACAAAGTTACTCTAAGTAAAGATAAATAAGCAATAAGCCAAATGAAAATGGGCTAAACAAACCTACCGCAGTGTTGGCCACTTTGAATTATTGACGCAGTGACCAATTAAAAAGTGCCGACAAAAAGCCAACGTCATATCGATATATCTCACTATGCACACATACATACGTACACATGTGCTTATTCATTTATGTACATATGTTTGCGTATAAATATTGCCATGTGTGGCCATTACGCATGAGCTAAGCAGCTAAGTTAGTTAAGTAACAGTTAAGCCAATAAGCACGCATTTGAAGGTAATTACTCAGCAGTGGCTGCCGAGCTCATGGAATTGCAATAATATTTAAATAGTCGACGACAGTAAGTCGCTGTTGAGAACAGAGAAGGTGGAAATTGGAGTGCAGTGCAGTGGTGTGGTGTGGTCTATATTTTTATTTATTTACCTGCTTTTGCTTTTTGTTGGTAGCTCTTAGTCTGCCAACTGATGCATCATGCCTATGTAGTACAAAAGGCGGTTGAAACAAAAAAAAAACTAAAAATATTGAAATATGAATAATTTGGCTCCATTTGAGTAATGAATACGTGCATTTGTCGAGCGTGCTTTAAAAACTAGAAACAATAAAAAATTATAAAATTTCCTATGAGCATAACAATACAAGACCGTTCTCTCCACTGCTCCTACACCTACTCAGTCTCCGTACTCATTAGCTAGCAAATGGAAGCGTGGAATTTTGATTGATGCGATCATTAATTAAACGAGAAAAAGAGAATAATTTCAGCCACTCATGCAGCAGCGCATGCTTCTACATAAATCTCTATTAACATACATACATTTGTGCATACATATTTATATCTGCCACTAAGAGAAAGAAAAAAAATGTTCTTATTATGAATATGTTTATCAATGCATAAATTTCGGCTCAGCCGAGCATGCATTTATTCGGGAATATTTAATTGTGTTAATTTATGCGTTCACGAACTAGAAAGCTGCAACTTTTTTCATATGAAAAGGGACCCAGTTGGAAAAATGTGTATAAGGAGGGGACTCAATATTTCTATTATGTTTATTTTTTAATATGATTGTTATTACTGTTGTTATTACTAACATTTATACAGGGTGGGCCATGTAAAATTTACTTTTTGAATCGGCTATAAAAAAAAAAAACTAATCAATATTTTTTCAAACTTTTTTTTTTATTTTGAAGATTGAATATTGTCATTTATAAATGAAAAATAATATCGTTCAAATGACTGCCACGACTGGCTTTACAGTAGGCCATTCGATCAACCCAATTTTTAAGCACATTTTCGATTGTTTGGGCTCCAATTTCATGAATGGCAACTTCGATTTCGTGTTTTAAAGCATCAATCGTCTCTGGATGGTTCGCATAGCATTCGTCCTTAACGTCTCCCCACAAAAAATAGTCCAACGGGCTTAAATCACAGCTCCGAGGTGGCCAATTGATATCGGAATTTCGGCTAATTATTCGGTCTTCAAAAACGGTAGCCAAAAGTTCGAGTGTAACTTTGGCAGTGAGACAAATTGCACCGTCCTGTTGAAACCAAATGTCGTCCATGTCATCCTCTTCAATTTTTGGAAGCAACTCGTTGAGCATGTCGCGGTAACGCTCGCCATTTACTGTAACCACGGCTCCTCGCTCATTTTCGAAAAAAAAATGGCCCGATGATGCCGCCAGACCAAAAACCGCACCGCACAACAGTGACTCGTTGTGGATGCATTTGCTTCTCTACAGTAACGTGTGGATTTGCTGAGCCCCAAATCCGACAATTTTGCTTATTGACGTAGCCACCGATGTGAAAATCAGAAAAGAAGAAGAAGAGTAACCACTTTGGAAATAGGTGTTCAATATTTCCCAATTTTGTTCAAGCGTGTAGCGTCCCATTTCGTAAATGCCAAACCTTAAAGTAAATTATGAACACATTTGGCATGTCATTTGTGTTACCGTTCTCAAAAAAATAGGTGGTTCAAAAAGCAAACGCTATATGGCCCACCCTGTATTTTTACATCTTGTACATATTTTAATATTAATTGAAGTAACTTTGATTCAAAAGTTTTAAAAGTAAAAGCAAATAAAGTACTTTAAAACAGAAAGCTCGAATTTTTATACCATTTCTTGGATTTTTCGAAAAAAAAAGTACTTCAAATTATTTTACTTTGCTTTTCCAGTTCATTTATTAAGTATACCCCCATAAGCTAGACAACGGCCGGAAAAACCTTAATAAAAAATAAAATATTTTCAATGTGACTCGCTATATAATCTTCCTTATACAATAGCCGTCTAAAGCTCCTCAATCTTTTTGCTAGTCATAGCAAAATCCTGTGATTAATTTTTATAGCTCAACTGTGCACAAGTTCAATTTCTAGCCAATTTCTCTCAGTGAAATTCAACACTAATATTTAGTCACGAGTAACAAAATACTTACGTCTCTTTTTTTTAATTATGTTAAGCAAATTACGAACTTAATGAACTATTCCGATCCAAATGCCAGAATTTTAACTCTCGTTTCAGCACTCTGAGTTTTACCATCAAAACAAAAAACAAAGTAGCTTTAGCTGAATAGCTTTGGTTCTCGCTTTTAATCGGCTGTTTAATAAATTACAATGTTTTTTTTTATTTTTTTATTTGGAATCGGTGAATGAATTTTTGTACCATATGTCATGACAATTAGATAAAAAATATTCCACCCTTCTCTATCTTCCACTTGCAGCAAAAAAAATATTTAAAATTTGTTTCTTTGTTTAAGTGAGCTGCGCTTAATTTCCTTGCCGTAAGCATGCAGCACGTTCCGTTTTGTTTAATATTGCATTTGCTGAACGGACTATTGCATCTACCTCTTCCGCTATCCCCGATTTTGTCATGAACTGCCCAATTGCCAGTACCGAATGTTTCACTATTTAACCAGCGCTCTTGAGAAGAGTTATTTTTCTTGTTATTGCTAAGATTCTATGCTGCTTCGCTGGAAATATCACCAAAGCAGGAGTTTGTCTTATCGTATCAGCAATTTCTTCCTCTTCCTATTCATGCTCTCCAGCACCTGTCACATAGCAGAATCGTTATTTGCTCTATTTCGCCATTCACCTGCTCCATTTCGGGTAAGCAAGCACTAGTTATTGCTCTGAATGCACTTGAACGGCAATAGTTCCAAATCTGTGGGTTTTCCTACAGGGTATACGCATACATGAATATGTTTTATTTTTTTTAAAGAAGCTAATGAATATTTATACATTAAATAAAGGCGATGAAAGATGTGGAAACTATGAAAATTCACATAAATATTTCCTTGTTAGTAATATTTAATTAGAGGGCGTATATTTTGCTGTCCAAAGGGATATGAATCAAAGGCTCAAAAACCCATTTATTTTCTGTGAAGTAAATAGAACGCATACCTTAAGAATGGATTTAAAAGAATTTGAGAAAACTGCAGCTAGCGCCACGCTACGCTCCATCGAAAATTTTTAACTAATTTAAAGTAATTTTTCCTGATATTTTCTTGTACCCTTGTCTACGCCGAAAGGTGTTCTGGGCAGAAAATATGAGAAGGTGTAGTCGAGGTTGGATATATGAGGGTTTAAACTTATTCTTCACGTGCATTTGATCGTCACAACAATCAATGGAAATAGGTTCCTTTGATACAAGTTACCAAAAAAAAAACTTACTAAACGGAACCGCTCTGGTTATTACTCAATTTGATGTCGTTGGCATCAAGATATGTACCAACAGAGAGGTTTCTTCCATATTATTCACGCACATGCTCATATTGATTCCGCCACCGATTAGACTGTGAGTACTGTTTCAAAAAATTTAGAACCAAGATGCCTAAATCTCAGCCTAGCGAGAGCAGAACAATTGAGGAGAACTCTTACTCTACCCAAAATTCAAGGGTTTTCAACAAGAACTTTGTTTGTCAATAAGAGCAAAGTCTAATATCGTGACCGTTTTGACATTCAATTTTCTGGCATTTACTCAAAAGAGGCTTTGGGAATTGTTACAACGAATTCAATCTCAAAAATCGCATTAATTTATAAAAATCAACAATGGTAAAGTTTGTATTATAATATTTTTGGTTAACATAACAGTTTTTCAGGGGCTGCATTAAGAATTTGTTAGATAAATGCGGGCTATTAAAAACCCAAGAGCGATTGTTGAAAAGCTTCTGCAGGATTAACGTGTCATTGTGCGATGCGGAACAATTCGGCTGGAAATGCGGTTATGATCAATGAAAAACACTATCGGGAGATATTAACAACTGAATTTTTGTATATTATTGGTGATCTGGATATCACTGGCATGTGGTTTCAATGGCGTTACATGTCACGTCCGTTGTCATAATTGGACAAGCTTCAGCTGTCAATTGGCTACCCCGATCATGCAGTTTAACACCACTGCATCATTTTTTGGTGCGACTAAATTTATGAAGTGGCTAACGAAATAGCCCCGCCATTTTTTCAAAAAGTTATAGAAATGTTTATGAAGCAATCGACACCTGTAATTGTGGTCAAGTGGGACATTTATCGGATGCCACTTTTCGTTTATAATTGCCAAAGCTCAGTATTTCCAATGCAATAAAAATTTGAATCATTTCTATCAAAGTTCTTGTTGAAACCCTCTTTAGAAATGTTCTCCTTGGTTTCTAGTTTCATTTATTTCCTTGAAATAAAATGAATTTAGACTAATTTGCATTTTTTTACTATAAATCTCGCCAGAGCTTTGTATTTGTAAAAGAACCACCGCAATCACCATCTCCTTCCTCTAAACAATCTCAGCCCTTCTATTACACACCATCCTTACACGCATCTTAGCTCGCTACACTTATTTTCCACTGCCCAAATAAAACAGCAAAGGGGCAGTTGAATGACCTTAGAAAATGCTTAACAAAAGCTTTTAAGTAGCCAATAAATTAAATGGGGAATTAAAACAAACGTGAACTACTGTCTCAAGTGGGAATCGAAATGAACTTCCTGATAAGTATGAGCATGAGTTCATGAGTAAGTTTGTATGTATATATATGACACAACGTTACAACAATAATAAAAATACTCATATAAAAACATTTCAAAATTATTGAATGACCAAAGTGTTGTAGCAGCAGTTGAAGCTTTTGGCTACAACAAGAAAAATAATAAGCGTATCATTGCCATCAGCCGCTGACAATTAACAAAAACAAAACAACTGGCGTAAACGCTCAGCAACTATCATTTTCCCCCAGTCGGACACTTGAAGAGATAGAGGAAGCTTATGCTACTTGTCATGTTGTTGGTGAAGAGAATTAAATGTCAACTTGTTGAGCAAACACAAAATCCGTGGAAGGCCGCTTAGCTTACATAGAAAAATTTTTGTTAAACAAATATATATATATTTTTTCTTTTCACTTTCTTTATCTGTTTAATGTAATTCCTTTACGCTTAAACAAAAGTCTTTCATAGGAACATTAAAAATCACTCAACTTTCCGCCAGTCAGCAGCAGCAGCGGCAGTGGCAGCAACACCAGCCAATTGGCAAGTGACTCAGCCGCACTGTCTGTCTGTCTGCCTGTGCCCGTGTCAGCTAACGCCAAAGAACAACAAATATGGCGATAATAAATAAAGCGCACTCGACAAGCATAAAGCTTTTTAATCGTTGCACACTTTTGTTGTTGCTGTAACTGGTGCTTTTGCTATTGGCGGCAGATCGCTGGCTAGAGATTTTATTTTGTTTATTTATTTAAAAATACAATTTTTTTGTCGTTTAAATTCAGTGAAAATCAGCAGCAAAGGGGTAATGGTAATGAATGCTGTTGCTCTGGCGCTTTGAAAGTCAGTACTCGTATTTGCTTTAGGGCGTTATGCTGAAAGCTGCTTATGATGTGGTATGTTGCACATATGTTGCTGCATGCCACTTTTTTTTTACTTTACCATTTGTAGAATGTTCAACGAACGGTTTGCTTTTTAATTGTTTTTTTTTGCTTGCTTCTCTTTATGGGTTGACACAGAAAATGCGTCGCATTTGTCGGCTTTCAGCGCTTTGATGTTGGGTGGCTTGAAAGAGAAAAATATAACCTTGTTTTTTTTTCAGTGGATATTCTTACTAACCAAATGGCACAGTTTTGAATAAAGAATTTATTCACACTCAGTTTTTAACATTATGCTATTTTGTATTGGGTAGTAATTGGCAAGAAGGAAAAAAAATTAAGAATTTTAAGCGTTTGCTTGTAACAACTCTAGTCGACAAGGTTTTTGCCACATGGATTGCGTATATAATTGGCGCTTACGCCATTTATTGAGTCGATTGGCCGAGCTTTCCCTCCTGCTGATTTACCTATACCTGCAATGCCAAATCAGACAACTAACGCAGCATTCCATACTATTGAAATGATATTAATGATCCAACCTATCCCCAGGGTTTGATTGAAAAGTAATGAGCCTTATTTTTTAAGCAGTTTTATTAAACCTTTTGGTTTATACAACTAATATTCTTCCGCTGGTAGCGGTCCTTCCACTGCAGGAAACATTTTTTAAACTCATCCGCCGAAATCGCGTTCAATTCGGCTGACACAGCTTTTGGATCGCCTCGATGGAGTCGAAACGCCTCCCCTTCAGCTTTCTTTTCAGGCGCGGGAACAAGAAGAAGTCCGGAGGGGACAGGTCTGGGCTGTAGGGAGGGTGGGGACGTCCTCCCGGCCTTTCTTGAAGGACTGGCTACTTACTTGTGTAATAACTGTTAAGAAGGTAAATATTTACTCCGATAGCCAAGCGGCCATTAGGGCTCTAGGCTCTATTATGGTGCATTCTAAGCTGGTCAGGTAATGCCTGGTCTCACTCTCGATTGCATCAGAATTCTTCGACAGAAAGATAATTTGGGTACCTGGTCACAGTGACATTGCAGGAAACTGCGAAGCCGACGAGCTGGTCAGACAGGGGACCTGTGAGGCAATGTGCCCGCGAAAGTAGAGGATCGGGATCCCCTTGACAACCTGCGCTCTACTCCTGGAAGGATGGGCTTTGCACCAACTCAGCGAACGCTGGGCAAGTACATGAACGTGTAGGGTCGCGAAGTCCTTCTGGCCACGTTTGGATAGGAGGGAGGATATTCGAGGGATATCCTGGGGATGACAAAATGTCATCTCTCAAATTTCGTGGGCATCATCACGGGGCACTGTCCGCGAGGTACACATGCCGTGAGACTCGGAATTACTTCGAGTTCTTTTTGCGTCAGCTGTATGGAGGATGAGGTGGAATCATCTCAGCACCTACTCCTTAGCTGCCCAGCCTTCGTGGGACTAAGATTCAAGTATCTTGGTTCTCACTTCTTTTCTGCGCCTGCTGATATAGCAAGTGTTGATAACGAAAATATGATGAACTACATCAGCAGCATAATGAGGTTAACACAACCGCGGACTAGTCACCGTTCGTAGTCCACAAACACTCACCACTCCCCATCCCTTCCCTTCCTCCCCCTTTTTTGTCCTTCAATGGTATCACAAAGGACGAACCAAACTTTTTTCGTCCAAGTGGGCCCTACTCTCTCGGCAACCATCACAACCTAACCTAACCTAACCCTCCAGCCGACTCGGTTGATGGCTTGGCAGACGCTCCGCGCGGAAAGGCTCATTACTTTTCAATCAAACCCTGTAGTAAGGCGCCTCATTTCCTAACTCAAGCTGGTCTGAACGATCTGGTTCGCGATTTACAAAACCTAGTTGGTTTCTAAGTATGTGAGTGAGATAGCAGAGATCGGAACAAGTAAGAAAAATATTTTTCTAATCACTACATGTAAAACTAGATTTGATTTAAATTTGTGTCAAAGGCATGGATAGCAAGTCCATGTTTTATGTACTTGGAAAAAAAGTCTTCTAAAGTTAGTAACTCTAAAATTAGGGAAAAATTTTTCGTCGGTCATCACAACAGAGAATTGTTCAAAGATAACGTAATCGAAAAAAATCTAACTTCATTAGAGAAATCTGCTTGAAAAAATTTTAAAGATGACTTCGAAATTTGTGTGACTACAACAAAGCAAGTAGCTACAAATGTCTGATAGTTGGACTATGTTCGACGTATCAAGCTAGGGTCGCAATGTCACTTAAGGTTCACGTTTTCTACTCCCTAGTCGATTTACTTCCCGACATCATAGATATTTGCAGCATGTAAAAGTGATACCATGGCAAATGGAGTCCTCGTATTTTGGAAGATTTTTGTTGAACGTTGGCAAAATATCGGCCTCAAGTTCTAAAAATTAAAATTTTTAGTTTCAAGTTGTAGATCAAGTAAAGCCCTAGATTTTTTTATAAAAAAAATTATGGGCGCCAATTTTTTTCTGCACAAATTTCTTCTACATTGAGGCAGCTAAAATAAAGTAAAATATGCAAAAAAAAAATGCATTTGACAAATTAAAAATTTAGTTGTAAGAGAAATATATTCAGCAAATACTTTTTAAACCCCAAAGGGACCTACTAAGATATTTTTTGTACTCTCGTTACCTCAAAATCGTACAAAAAAGTGTCAAATAAAATGCAGTCCTAACCTCAGATAGAAGTGCATACATGAGCTTCAAAATATGCACGTAGGGGTATGTATAAAAAAGTATATTTGAGAGAATTCAGAAGGTTGCGGATATCGCTATAAAGCTACTCGGCTCTCAGAGAATTTGATAGAATTAGCTGCAGAGTAGACATAAGTGTAGAGTTTTAATATGATTGTAGAGCTTTGTTTAAAATTTTTTGCCTACAACAAAATTGTTTTGATGACGAACTACTGAAAACCAACGAAAGTTTTCAGCACTTTTTAATTTGTACTTTGTTACGCTAAAATTACCTAGGAGAGAGAATTTGAAAATTCTGAGTAAAAAGTGCGTAAATGTCATGCATTTTTTTGCCGCCTTCATTACACTAAAAACTATATTTTCACACAAAATTAATGGAAACAAATGTTAGAAAAACATGGTAAATATTGTAAAAAAAATCATTGCGCCGAATTCTCTTCACTAACTGTTGGTATGTACTGGCCCTCAACGTCTTAATATTGGGTAGTCGAAAAAGTCTTTTCGTATTGTGTCAATAGATGTCGTTGGAATCATCTATCTCCAGTACTACCAATCACATTACGGCATATCATATGGTGTTAGAAAGGTGACATTTTAAGCTTCTTTTAACCAAAAAAAAATTAAATTCGGAGAAGTTGAAAAAAAGTTATAGCTGTTCAAAAATGAGTGAAAATAATGAAGAAACACGCTATATTTTCAAATTTTTGTATAAAAAAGGGAAGAATGCCACGCAAGCCACCAATGAAATTTGTGAAGTTTACGGAGGCGATGCTGTATCAGTTCGTGTAGCACAACAATGGTTCGCTCGCTTCCGTTCCGGAAATTTCGATGTGAAAGATGCACCTCGCTCCGGTCAACCTATCGTTGAAAAAGTCGATGAAATTATGGAAAAGATTGACCAGGACCGTCACATAAGCTGCCACGGCATCGCCAAAGTACTAAACATTCATCATCAAACGTTTTTGAACCATTTAAAAAAGGCTGGTTACAAAAAGAAGCTCGATGTTTGGGTACCACATGAATTGTCTGTGGAAAATTTAATGGACCGAATTAACATCTGCGATTCTTTGCTGAAACTAAATGAAATCGAACCATTTCTGAAGCGAATGGTAACAGGAGACGAAAAGGGGATCAAATACGACAATAATGTGCGAAAAAGATCATGGTGCAAGGGTGGTGAAGCTCAACAAATGGTCGCAAAGCCAGGATTGACGCCTCCGTAGATTATGCTGTGTGTTTGGTGGGATTGGAAAGGAATCATCTACTATGAGCTGCTCCAGCCTGCTCGAACGATTGATTCTACACTTTACTGTCAACAACTGATGAGATTGAAGCAAGCAATCGAAAAAAAAACGGCCAGAACTGATCAGCAGAAAGGGCGTCGTCTTCCATCAGGACAACGCTAGGCCACACACATCTTTGATGACTCGGCAAAAACTGGGAGAGCTTGGCTGGGAAGTTTCGATGCATCCACCATATAGCCCTGACCTTGCACCATCGGACTACCATTTGTTTCGGTCAATGCAGAACTCCCTTAATGGAGTAAAGTTGGCTTCAAGAGAAGCCTGCAAAAATTACTTGTCGCAGTTTTTCGCCGAGAAACCACAAAAGTTTTACACTGATGGAATAATGTCTCTAGAAGAAAAATGGCAAAAGGTGGTCGACCAAAATGGTACATATTTGGATTAATAAAGTTCATTATAAATATAAAAAAAATGGGTTGAAGTTTGATTAGAAATACGAAAAGACTTTTTCGACTACCCAATATATTTACTTACTCAGCGGCACCAACTCTGTTAGTTTTTATTTTTATTCATTTGGAAGGAATCATCTACTATGAGCTGCTCCAGCCTGCTCGAACGATTGATTCTACACTTTACTGTCAACAACTGATGAGATTGAAGCAAGCAATCGAAAAAAAAACGGCCAGAACTGATCAGCAGAAAGGGCGTCGTCTTCCATCAGGACAACGCTAGGCCACACACATCTTTGATGACTCGGCAAAAACTGGGAGAGCTTGGCTGGGAAGTTTTGATGCATCCACCATATAGCCCTGACCTTGCACCATCGGACTACCATCGGTCAATGCAGAGCTCCCTTAATGGAGTAAAGTTGGCTTGAAGAGAAGCCTGTGAAAATTACTTGTCGCAGTTTTTCGCCGAGAAACCACAAAAGTTTTACACTGATGGAATAATGTCTCTAGAAGAAAAATGGCAAAAGGTGGTCGACCAAAATGGTACATATTTGGATTAATAAAGTTCATTATAAATATAAAAAAAATGGGTTGAAGTTTGATTAGAAATACGAAAAGACTTTTTCGACTACCCAATATATTTACTTACTCAGCGGCACCAACTCTGTTAGTTTTTATTTTTATTCATTTGGAAGGAATCATCTACTATGAGCTGCTCCAGCCTGCTCGAACGATTGATTCTACACTTTACTGTCAACAACTGATGAGATTGAAGCAAGCAATCGAAAAAAAAACGGCCAGAACTGATCAGCAGAAAGGGCGTCGTCTTCCATCAGGACAACGCTAGGCCACACACATCTTTGATGACTCGGCAAAAACTGGGAGAGCTTGGCTGGGAAGTTTTGATGCATCCACCATATAGCCCTGACCTTGCACCATCGGACTACCATCGGTCAATGCAGAGCTCCCTTAATGGAGTAAAGTTGGCTTGAAGAGAAGCCTGTGAAAATTACTTGTCGCAGTTTTTCGCCGAGAAACCACAAAAGTTTTACACTGATGGAATAATGTCTCTAGAAGAAAAATGGCAAAAGGTGGTCGACCAAAATGGTACATATTTGGATTAATAAAGTTCATTATAAATATAAAAAAAATGGGTTGAAGTTTGATTAGAAATACGAAAAGACTTTTTCGACTACCCAATATATTTACTTACTCAGCGGCACCAACTCTGTTAGTTTTTATTTTTATTCATTTATTTATTTTATTTTTTTCACAAACACTTAATCTATGCAAACTTTCAAATGCGTAGGTGGCAAAACAATTTGAGATAATTTTAATAATTTGCAAACGTATTATTTGACAAAAACAAAACAAACAATATTGCAGTACTCATAAATGATTTGTGTTGCTAGAAAAAATTAATGACGCTAATTACAATTGCAAACAACAAAACTCGGCGGCTTAACAAAACTATAATTGGCAAGAGTAAATACACATGTTTGTGAGGCGCGAGCTTGACAAGCCCAACTGTTTTGAGCCACACATACCTACATACAAGTAGACGTATAAATATTACTTGTTGTTGAGTACACAACATGCAATTTACATTAAGCCGCATTCGAGAGAAAAAATACAGTCATATTTCATTCAGACTTACATGTGTATGCGTGTGCGTACCTACTTGCAACAAACGTGTGGCACCTACACAAATTACAACCAAAAACAAAAAAACGCTTGGCATCCGACAACAAATTTAGTGTTTAAAATTCCACCAAGAATTCTCACACAGTCACATACAACCACATATTCCACGCTTTTATGCAATTTAAAACAAAGAAAAAAATTGAATTCGCACTTGCAAATTATTGCCACATTCAACATAAATCTTAGTTAATGCGCACTGGCACAAATGAAGACAAGCGTGAAGCGAGGAAGGGTAATAAGACAGTAGACGTACAAGGAACCCAGTGAGGGGAAGGAGTGTAGTGGTGTATGTGAATGGGAAATTTTGTAGTTGTTGGCGATGCGTCACTTGAAAAATGTAAATGTGGCAAATAATGCATGTCACCACAATGGCAATACACAGCAACATAAAGTAAAGCAGTAGGAGGCGTTTCAAAAACAAGAACAAGAACAGGAATAAAAAGAACAGAAAACAACAAAAAGTGCAAACTTCAAGGGGTGCAATAAACAATAGCATACCACCTACACAATTACGTATAGTATAAAGTAAATAAATAACTAAATGCGGCAACTGTACGGCGTTACAACCAGGCAGGCAACTAAGTGTTCAACTCCAATGCAGCCGTGAGACTTTCCATGCGTTGGCAGTAAAAACAGCTGCATTGCAATGGCACGACAAAAAAAATTGTCACTTTGCACTGCGTTAATCCTTTTGGTGCACAAAAGGCGAAGCAAGCATTTTTTGCGAACTTAACTTTTCTTGCTTTCTTAAGTCACTTTTGGCTTACTATAAAATCTGATTTTTTATTTTTTAACTTTTAATTTTTCACCCCATCATTAACTCTGGTCTGCCATTAGTTTACGCGTGTTCGCTCATCTGTTTTCCCATTAATTTTGGTGCAGTAAAAAACGAAAAAACTCTATATTGGTGCCCCTGATGCGTAAATGTATTTTAGTGGAAAATGGTGAAGAGCGAAGGCCTAATGACGCAATAAATTTGTTATGCACACAAGCAGCAATTAAAGCAAAGGAAGAACGTCTATAGGATGGTCCAAAAAGGGCCGCGAAGAAAAAATGTGACTAAACACTCCACACCGAAAATTCTGTAATATTTTATATTCGAGAGGCCCATTAAATTAAATTTAACATAGGCGAATGTGGTTGATGACGCGGATTCAAAGCTTAGCCACCTCAAAATTCAATCTAACTTTCAAGTGGTGCGCCCAATTTAAAACTCTAATGACCGAATATAGATGGCATAACTGAACACCCTGTGCAGAGGTAATGCTGTTGCCATCCAGCTAACTGGGTTTCGTGTTTGAAGGACCCTTAGCAGGAGAATTAAATACGGTAGGTCAGTCTCCGATCTCGATTACTGAAACAGCTGCTAAAACTAAATAAATTTTGTCACCTTGTTCCTACTTGTAAACTTATAAAACATATACATATTACTTCTCTTTCCATTAAGCTCCTTGGATACTCACTGAATGCTTTAAATATTAATTAAATAAAATATAATACACTCCCTTTGCTTTCTTAAAATCTAAAGAATGATTTCTTTATTAAAACTGCGCTTAAAGAAATATAATATATTCTATGTAAATCAGAGAAATCAAAAATATGTTCAGAATTTATATTAGATGCTCGCGGCTTTGCTTGCGTATAAAATGAAATACTTAATGTACATATTCAGCAACAGCCGTATTCTTTTATACACGTGTTGCAAAAGAACACTCCTTCTCTGCTAGCTTATTGTTTTATATAAAGTTCCAGTGATTCACAAATTTGATTCAACAGAGAGCAAAACAAAATCCCGTTGGATTCTGCTGAGTTAATATGAGTCGCGTTGTTGCCTTGTTCGAGTTCTCTTCCAACTCGTATATAAAAGAATACGGCTATCCATAAAGTAGATACTTAGCAAAATTAAATTCTTGAAAGGGAAGGCAAACAATTTCGGTTTTAATTGACAGTTTTTATTTAACATAGTTCAGATTATAAGACTGGTTAAATTACCTTTGTGAAAAAATTTTGAAGAAATAAATTAATAATAAGTGGCAACGCCATTCAAAAAATACATTTTAATTAACATGCTCTGAATTAAAATTTGTGTAATACCGACATCACCGGCAGCACCGGCTTAAAATATTTTTATTAAAGTTTGCATTTGATACATAGGTATATTAATGTTCAACTGATATGAGAGATAAGTTGCTATTTTGCAATAAAAGTTAGGTGGCAACGGTGAAAAAAAATTTTTTTAAGACTGTTTTTCTTAATACCTGAACTGTAATATGTATGTCTATTTTTTCATAAATTACCTTTTTATAAATACAAACAGTTGGCAACACTCAAATATAGTGAGTGTTAAATAAAAGCTCCTGGGACCCACAGGCTTTCCAACGCACGCAAACATTTTTTTATGATCTTGCATTGTTAGAGCATCATTCAAGGCTTACACATTTCGCATGGTGAAGTTCACAATCGAGCACCTTTTCGAAATGACTAAAAATTAGGGCACCACCGAACTTTTGCTATGCTTATACGTACATAGAAAATGATCTCAATGTTTGGTTTAGATCTCCCTTAACCGTAATATTAATTAAAAAATTAAAGAACCCCTCACTCATAATCATAAATCATAAACACCACTCACTCATTCAGTTCAGCAGAATTCTTTTTCTACAACTCAGCTCCGCCTACTCGTGCCGGAAGTTACCTAACCTTTTATTAACATAAAGTTTGTTCATCAATTTGTTGCTGCTTAATCATTAATTTGGTGTTTGCGCTTGCTTTTAGGTTTATTACTCTCTGAAAATGCGTTGCAGATAATTTCGGCAGAATTAGTGCGGTCCGCTAATTATCATAGAATTTAATTGGCAACGAATCTGCAGAGTTAAATTATTGACGCAAAATATATTAAATAAAGGATTCAGGGTTTATTTGTATTAGTCTTTATCCTTTTGATCAGAAAAGAAGATCGGGTTTAAATCTTAACAGATTTTGTAGCTTGCTTCACTTCGTTCTGATATATATTTTCGAACCAGCAACTTCTTTTCACATTCAGTAATTTTATGTTGTTTTCGTTTTTAATTCCATGGAACGAGATTTTTGATTAATTTTTAAATTGACCTTCTAAGAAGTAGCCTTCTGAGTTAAAATAATTTCGCTGATTTTGGGGAGCTTTTTAAATGCCACTCTCTGCTGAGCTGGGATGTCGCTCGGAAATATTTGCTAGGGTAACCCGATTTATAAACCACGGCCCTAGTAAGTGGCTTATACAGGGTGGGCCATATAGCGTTTGCTTTTTGAACCACCTATTTTTTTGAGAATGGTAACACAAATGACATGTCAAATGTGTTCATAATTTACTTAAAGGTTTGGCATTTACGAAATGGGACGCTATACGTTTGAACAAAATTGGGAAATATTGAAAATCTATTTCCAAAGTGGTGAGTCTTCTTCTTCTTCTGATTTTCACATCGGTGGCTACGTCAATAAACAAAATTGTCGGATTTGGGGTTCAGAAAATCCACACGTTACTATAGAGAAGCAAATGCATCCACAACGAGTCACTGTTTGGTGCGGTTTTTGGTCTGGCGGCATCATCGGGCCATTTTTTCGAAAATGAGCGAGAAGCCGCGGTTACAGTAAATGGCGAGCGTTACCGTGACATGCTCAACGAGTTGTTTCCAAAACTTGAAGAGGATGACATGGACGACATTTGGTTTCAACAGGCCGGTGCAACTTGTCACACTACCAAAGTTACACTCGAACTTTTGGCTACCGTTTTTGAAAACCGAATAATCAGCCGAAATTCCGATATCAATTGGCCACCTTGGAGCTGTGATTTAGGCCCGTTGGACTATTTTTTGTGGGGAGACGTTAAGGACGAATGCTATGCGAACCATCCAGAGACGATTGATGCTTTAAAACACGAAATCGAAGTTGCCATTCATGAAATTGGAGCCCAAGCAATCGAAAATGTGCTTAAAAATTGGGTTGATCAAATGGCCTACTGTAAAGCCAGTCGTGGCAGTCATTTGAACGATGTTATTTTCATTCATAAATGACAATATTCAATCTTCAAAATAAAAAAAAAATATTGATTAGTGTTTTTTTTATAGCCGATTCAAAAAGCAAATTTTACATGGCCCACCCTATATAACAAATGAACTGGCTGTGAGAAGCAAGAAGATTGCGCATCCTGCTAATATGCTCGCAGTGAATTTGACAGAATCAGCTGTTGAATTTGCGTTTAGTGCTTAAAAACAAATGTTTCTTTTCTATTATTTTTTCTTACGTCTTTCTTGTTTAGATTAACCTAACCTAGCTTTTCATTTTTATTTATGAAATCTAACTATTTTGACACTCTTTTCTTCGTCCTCTCGCACACAGTTTTTTTTTTACAATTACATCATCACATCAAGTTTATCCTAATTTTTTCAGGGACCAGCAGTGCAGGGAAGTTAGATGAGTAGTGAGTTTAAATACGTATGTGAAGTGATAGTTAGTGTACCAATTTCAGCTGTTAAAATATTTGCAGGTAGTTATGGCTAGAGGCTCTCACGAAACTGCTAAAACACTTCCTCTGCAATACATATAATGGCGAGCATACCTGCATTGGTGATTTTTTTTTTTTTTTGAAATATGTATTTACAATGTTTTCCCGAGTTAAATTTGTGTCAATATTTTTTTTTTAATATTTTATATACTTTAATTTTATAACTGGCGTTGATTATTTTTATTTTTTTATTATTTAACGGTCTAACGCATTTTCTTCCATTCATTTTTAAATAAAGTACAAAAACCCGTCAGCAAAAAACAAAAAACTATGTCAATGCGATTTTTGAGACGCTTAAAGCTCGCACTTATTTTACTAAAATTTCAAGAGTAATATGGTACTGCATACTGAAAAATTCCCCGAGAATTCCATTTAAAAAGTTTGCGAGTTTGAAGAATATTTATTTAACTTTGATAAATTTTCAAATTTAGATTTAAAGCAGAGCACAAAAATGTTTCCACCAAAATTTTTAAGCAAAAGATATACTTTATCCCTCAAAAAATTTTTTTTCTTTTAATCCAATCTAAATTTATTAAAATGTTAACAAGAACGGAAGATATTTCTCTTCAAAAAATTCATTAGCAATGAATAAATCTCTTAATTTTGTTTAATACAATTTACTATTATTACTTCTCAACAAAATAAAAGAGCTATTACCAATTCAATATTATAACATGTTAAAATCCTATCTATCCGATCGTTTCTTTCGAATTAAATACGACGACAGGTATTCTGACCTGAAAGAAATTAAAGCTGGTGTCCCAAAGGGTAGCGTTCTGGGGTCTATCCTTTATCTAGTTCTCACATCCGATTTGCTAACCAATCAGAACTGCGTCATAGAAACGTTTGCAGACGACACCGCTATCTTGTCAGTTGGAAATATACAAATTGAGTCAATTGCAAATCTTCAAAAACATTTAAACAGGTTCTATGAGTGGACCAAATTCGTTCATATTGACTTCACGTACAATAAAATAAGATATCTTCCACTATATATAAATGGAGTGCAAGTCCCGAATCATAACAAGTCCCGTACCATGACACCAAACTCAGATGGAGTTCTCACGTAAAGAAGAAAAGAGAAGAACTCGATATTAAATTCAGAAACATGTATTGGCTTATGGGTAAAAGATCCGCTTTATCCATGTACAATAATGTACTTCTCTACAAGCAAATACTAAAACCAATTTGGACACATGGGATACAACTATGGGGTTGCTCAAGCTCCAGCAACATACTTCAAATCCAAAGGTTCCAGAATAAAATTTTGCGATGCGCTACTAACGCGCCCTGGTATGTACGCATCAGCGATCTCGAACGCGATCTCGGCATAGAACCAGTTGCCGTCGTAATTAAAAAAAAAATGCCCTATCTCATATAAATAGGCTATCTCATCATGTCAACAGCGAAGCCTCAGCCCTCACCGACCAACCCAAATGGTTTGAAAGGCTGAAACGCAAAAAGCCGCACCACCCCGTGCAGTAAACAACTCCTTTGCAAGTTTTATGGAAAGCACCATCATATGAATTGTATTATACAAAAACCGAAGAAAATTGTTCGTTAGTTTATTTTTGTTAACTATATTAGTTACACTAAAAATGAAAACAAAAAAAAAACTATTTTTACTCAAGCCCACAAATAGTATAAACTATATTAATTTTTACGACTACTATGACTATGGCTAAATTACTTGGACCACTTGACATGGAATCGCTCTACAGACTTCTTAAAATCCCCAATTTTCGGGATTAGTTCGGGATTTAAATTGTTTTTTTTACTCGAAAAACATTTAAAAAGTAAAAAGCCGTAAATTAACACACATTTCGATGTAGTGTAAATTCTTCCACATAATTAAATAATTCCACGAATGGGTGTGAAAGATTAAATCAAAGCGTCAAAAATGTAAATATATTTGCATTAATCAGCCATAAAACTTGTCTAAATATCACCTTACAGTGAAAAATTAATTCATAGAGATAAATGGTGTAAAAGTAGATATAAATAAATATAAGCTCAAACAAAATAGGGAATCAAATAAAAAAAATTCCCTGGAAACGATTTCACAAATCTGATAAAGGCAAACTATGGAAAATGTCTTGGAATGTTTTTATATATGCATATAAAGATAAATATATTTGTAATGTGCAATAAACAATTTATGCGCGATATTCAATAATCAAACTGGGTCGAACTAAAGTAGTTGGTACAAATGTTGTAATTAATTGCATACATCTCTCGAAGATGTCTGTAGTCGATATTATGTATGTATGTGTAATATAAGCTTTGAGGCCTATTCAAGTTACGCATAATTTAATTTTTATGGCACACAAAGCACAATTTCATTACTTTACATTTTTCATTTCGGCGTGGCGCATTTGGATCAAACACAAAAATTAGCATAGAAATGAGTGTTGCTTGATTTTTGCCTCCATTTTTCATATAGCTACGAAAAGTAAGCATAGTTGAGTATAGACAGGCTAAATGTTTGTATGTGCATCATTCATCTGCTGTGGTGGTCAGCAATTATTTGCAGAGTGAGGCAGAGTAAGCCGCGCGCCTTGTCTATTATAATATTTTGTTGAAATTGCGGTAAAATAGTACTTATTAATGGGCGACGACCACAGCTATAATGAGGCACGATCAACTTCCTTTTCAGACCACAAATCACACAATTTATGTAAGTTATGAGAGCAACACAAGTAATGGATCACGATGCAGCCAAGTAGGCGGCGACGGGCCAACTACTGCCCCATTGTCCCTGGCGCAGCTCACTCCGCGCTCAAGTTGAGTAGGTAAGTGGCTTCATTGTAAGTAGTTGCCGATTTGTGTGTGGGTATTTATAACTACTATATTTCTATTGTTTTCCCCGAATTGTGTGCCGAAAGCGCCTACTCATTGCTATTTGTTTCATTATTTTTTCCCCCTTTTTTCTTTTTGTTCTCTAGCAGTTTTTACCTCCTTTCATTAATCGATGCTTGTCGATTGTGCGGCAGGCCGGCAGCAATCAATCTCTTTGTCACTCTCGTGGAGGCGTTTTTGTGGTGACGCCGATATACAGGCGCGCCATCGCATGGTGAACATGATGCATGTATAACACACTCGTGCATATATACAAACACACATGTATGTATGTACCAAGTTATCGCCAAGCAAGTACAAGTGCGAACACAAATGCTGGAGTGCAAGTAGATATTTATAAAGCCAATGGCTATATCTCGCCGGTGAGTTAACATGTAAAGCCACACCTTTTTGCAATCTCAAGTGTACAAATAAAATTGTAGCTGAAAAAGTGCTAACAACTCGAAAAGCAAAAAAAGAAATATTAAATCAACAACTTCAAACGACTTCTAAGTCATGAAAAGAGTTTGCAGCAAGAAAACAAACAGGCAATACTCAAGTAATAATTGTTAAACAAAGCTAAAATAAACATGAAAATTTGCTATTTGATTTACAAATAAAGGAATAATATTAATAAAACTAGGCAAATAAAGAAAAAAATGAAGCATTAACAACAGGCAACAACGGCAAATCACATACACTCACACATACACACACACCAACACACGTTAACTCAGCGACCTGAGATTTATGAAAAATTACCTTACCTAAAGGTCTTGAAAATCAGTGAAAAATTTAGCATTTGAGAAATTATTATTGGCAAAATTTAAACATAATTGTCGTGTCGTGCTGTATTTAGATAAATGATTGTAAAATGTAAAAAAGTTAGTAATTTCGAAAAGACCGTAGAATGCATGAATATACCATACATACACAGTATGTTCAATAAATAACATAACTTTTCAGATGTAGAATAAAACACGTATCGTACTGTATTTGAAAGTTATTTTTTATTCAAAATAGTCTCCATTTAACTCGATACAATGTTTAGAACGATCAACCAATTTCTGCATGGACTTTTTTATGTCATCTAAGGCAATGTTCTTTAACACCTGTGTCACGGCTGCTTGAATGGCTGGAATATCATCATAAAACGCACCTTTCATGGCAGTTTTCAATTTAGGGAACAGAAAATAGACGCATGGTGATAGATCAGGAGAATACGGAGGGTAGTCGACGACACAAATATGTTTTTGCAACAAAAATTCACGAACATTTTTGGTTTTGTGAGGTGTTATCATGTAATAAAAACAGCTGTTTCCCCTCTGGATATTCAGGTCTTACACGAACAATTCTTGACCACAACCGATGTAAAACTTGTAAATATAATAGTATTCTCCATTAATAGTTTGACTTTCTGCAACAAATTCCTTGTGTAGAATACCCTTGGAATCATAGAACGTGATCAACATTGTTTTGATTCTTGACTTCTGAAAACGCAATTTCTTTGCTTTTGGCTCCCCTTTCGTCTCCCATTCTGCAGATTGACGCTTAGTTTCAGGGTCATATTTGAAGCACACTGTTTCGTCACCAGATATTATCGAATCAAGAAAATCTGGATGGTTTTTAGCTGTTGAAATGATGTCTTTACTCTACACGAGCGATTTTTTGATATTAATTTAATTGGTGTGGAACAAAGCGTGCACAAACCTCTCTTTTACCCAAATCGTCAGTTAAAATTTTCCAAATAGTACCAGTATATGAATTTAATTCTTCAGCCAACATTCTTACAGTGAAATTTCCGTCAACAGCAATGATTTCGGGGACTTTTTCCACCAATTCAGCACGATTACTTGCTTCTGTACGACCAGGTCTTTCATCATCATTCAAATCTTCACGACCATTTTTAAATCGTTTAAACCAATTATATACATTTGAACGAGCTAAACAATCATCACCATAAACTTATTGCATCAATTCGTACGTCTCACTAAATGTTTTTCCAAGTTTAACACAGAATTTAATATTTGCTCTTTGCTCCAATGTATTTTTACGACACAAGCACGAAACATACTGTCAATAAAAGGTGCGTAACTTTTTAACCTGTCAAACGATTTATATGAAGCTGGCTGCGGCTGAAAGCTGACGCTTGTACCTTTTCAATATGATCAAAGTTTAATAGATAGCTCTACGTGTTCCATGATTTAAATAAAAAGTTCTGTTATTTATTGAACATACTACCTATTTTGGTTTTAGAAGTTGTTTCATAAATCGAAAGAAAATGTATAAACTATGTCGCAAATAAAGCTTTCAGGTGGGTTTCGCAACAAGTTGCTTTGTGATTTCGTATACGTAGAAATGTTTTAAAAATTACCATTGCATTAACATAGGAAAAATGAAATTTTCCGTTAATTTGGCATAAACTATTTACAAATCGATCACCTCTTTTAATTGCCCTTCACAAAGGTTCAAAAACTAGTACGCTATGCTTTATTAAAAAACAATTAAAATTATCTAAAGAGAAAAACCCAAAAAAACAAAAACGTGCTCAAATATGAACGAGACTTTATCAATAAAACGGTCCGCGGATGACATATGGCAAAAATAAATTTTTTGTTTTTTGGTAGGACTGTTATAAGCTTACATGGCAAATTTCAGCATGATATGTCCCATAGTTTGTTTTCTGTGCTACTGTAAACAAGTCAAGCTCGAGTGTGTTTTTCGAATTTAACCATGGAAATTCAAAGAATTTGTTTGAAATTTTGTTATTCCAACAAAATTTCGGCTTCAGACGCCTTAAAAATGTTGCAGACAACCTATGGGGACTCTGCTCTATCGCGTGCACGTGTTTTCCAGTGGTACAAATCGTTCAAAGAGGGCCGTACATCAACCCAAAAAACCACGCCAAAGTCGCTCAAAAATTAAGGTTATGCTGACTGTTTTTTTCGATTACGAAGGTGTGGTGCACTCGGAGTTCCTTCCGCAAGGCCGATCGCTTAACGCTGAATATTATATTTGCGCGAGAACATTCGTCTTAAAAGGAAGGAATTGTGGGACAACAAGTCATGGTTCTTGCATCACGTTAATGCACCAGCTCACACATCACGTCTTGTTCGCGATTATTTGAACAAAAATAATGTTAATATCATTCCGCAAGCACCGTATTCGCCTGATATGGCTCCATGTGACTTTTTCCTTTTTCCTTTTTCCCAAACTCAAGTTCCCGCTCCGTGGAAAACATTTTGAGACAATTGAAGTCATAAAAGAGAATTCGAAGAAGGAACTGAAATCCATACCGAAATCGGCCTTCCAGAAATGCTATGATGATTGGAAAAAACGTTGGCATATGTGTATCGCCTCCAATGGTGATTACTTTGAAGGAGATAAAATAAAAATTGAACAATAATTAACCGCTTGTGTTTTATTAAATCAGTCTCGTTCATATTTGAGCAGATAATGTATCTTAGAAAAAGTTGCCCCCAATTTCTCCAAAAATTTTCAGTATTAGATCTCAGTACCATCAATTTTTTTTATTCTTTAAAACGCGCGAAATGAGTTTTCAAAATCAAGATCAAATCTTCAAAAATTTGCGTATGATCGCGGATTCCTTTATCGTTTTTTTTTGTTGAACTACTGAGAGGAAACAAAGTCTTTAAAGTAGGTATGTATGGTAAATACTGACATCCATACATTTTTTTATCTATCTCAAAATCAGGAATTTATAATCGCTTCATAATTCCGCAATATGCCAAAAGCGCCTCAAGTTGGCTTACAGAATGGTAACCATCGAGAAAACTACCTCACTCGGCATAAGTGCCTGGAAATGAGCAAAAGATACAATTCCGATAATTTAATTTTGTGTACGCACGTTAGGTGCCGCAATGGGTGGCACGATTATGACAACAGCAACTATATCAGGAAAAATCTAAGGATTATAATACTACATGGTTAAGCATTCATATGTGTGTGTGTGTGTGTACATATTTATGTGCTACTATCGATTTGACACTTGACTTCGAAAAGTTATTGGCTTTATATGACTGCCATAAATTGCAACGAATGACAACAATAAAAGTTAAAGTGGTGGCTGCCAGCTACGAAAATGAGCAGTGGAGAGCGCCAGGGGGAAGATAAGCAAATTGGTGGAGTTGGTTAAGCAAATAAGCTAGTGATTAAATATGTGGGAATTTGTGGGTGTTTTCGAGTGTGCGTTAGTCTGATTGAATTTACCATGCAACGTACACATGCACATACTTATACACATAGGTGTAGGTATATGTGTTTTGGACTGCCAATGAATTTTATATACGCAATTGAGTACTAGTGTACACGCCGCCCGACTGCTGCTACAGAAATCTTCTTGCATTTACTGTTAATGCTTTTCGCTCTTATTGCGGCAGTTATAGTACGTGAGTGGGTATGTATGTAGATTTATTCACACATATACGAATATGTAATTGGCAACGCTGCAAGCATGTGGCTGGGTTAATTGATTTTGCATTTGCTAACAATGGTAGTTGATTGTATGCGATAATTTGCATGGTGACGCAGGCGCAAAACGTCGCATTTCCTAAGGCACATTGGTCTTCGTGCGCCACATAAATGCTGTTAGCTGCCTGTGCATCCACGCTCACACATGATAAACCTTAGTGTGGGTGCATTTAATTTACCTCACCAATATGCAACACAGCCTGCTGCTTGCAACTAACTGACAAGCGCCAACTGTAACGCCAACTGCAATTGCACTTAACCCACTTTTCAAGTTGTTGAACTTTCTGTGCATAAAAAATTAATTCGAAAGGAGGGAGCGCGAAAGAGATAGAGTGGTCGAGTGTGAGTGGGAGCGCGGGAAAGAGAAGTAAGTTTAAATGCACTTGTACCAGCAACTACGTACGCTCTTGGCATGTTGCAAGTTATGTGACATTTACTGCATTGCTATTTACTACTCGCTACCCCACACCGCACGATGCAATTGATGGAGTGCACGAACATACATACATACATATATGACTGTACAGCTATTGTGTTTCACAGTGTGCGGGTGTATATGTGTGTTTGTTACAAGAGTGTAAGTTGCATCAACACCACTCTCAGAGTTGCATGCAATTTAATTAAATGGTAAGCAAATTTGCGTACAGATCGCTATCCCTGTCACCAACGTATCGCATTTCACTTCCCGCTATAGACAGCTCTGCATTAATGTTTGTTGCAACTGTTGTTGGTATGCAAATAAATGCCATTGCACTTGCGCAAATGTATACAGATTTATATGCTTACACTCAGATGTGAGTATACATATGTATGTAGATATATGCAACCAGATATAACAGCGCAGATGCATATCTATTTTTACTTTTCCCGCAGTAAATTGAACAATACCAAGATTAGTCGCCGACTAAACCATTTTCGAAGACTTCGAGTCGCAGTTAGTAGGCAACGAATACTTTTGGTTATTTAAAATTCTGCATAATAGAAAATATCATCACTCAATAAAGGCGGGATGTTGGCGAAAAACATCCTTGTTGCATGACTGCTTTGATTCACATCTGTAAAGTCATTCACAAAATGTATCACAACCTCTTTCTTTTAATAATTTTCTTGCAGTAAGTGGCTCTCCCCAAACTAGTTACTGACTAGTCAATTTGACCTCATACCCAACAAATGCTTTCACCTATGTTCGCTTAGTCATGTGAGCTTCAGTGTAATGAAAAATCTTATAACCCAGTCAACTGCTCCACAACACATCCATTTTCCATCAGTTCCAAGTCATTCACGAAATTTATACTTTAGTAGTACTGCCTGCACTCTTAATTTTGCCTTTTCTTACTGTTGGGTTTTATATACGTACGCATTTATGTAGGTATAATACTTATAGTTTGATAAATACTCCTTTTATGTAATTGCATGTGTGGCAAGTTGTAACATGACTAATAATAGTCGCACTAATTGCAAATAAATTATGAATGAAGCCCTAAGGCGGTTGCAATTAGATTGTCATAGGCATTTCCTGGTTATTGGCTTAGCTTAGAGCTGTTTAATGTTATTGGAATTTGCATTTATTTCAATTAACTTTAAAATTGAAAGACTTCGTTGCAAGATGCACTGATTTATGATTTGGTTTACTTTGTACAGTACTACTGAGGGCAAAAAGTAAGGTGAATTTGGTTGTAAAATGAAAAATCTTTATTTATTCTTGTAAATCAATTTCATCCCCTTCAAAATAATCCCCTCTCGATGAAATACACTTATGCCAACGATTTTTCCAATCCCCGAAACATGCCAAATAGTCCATTTCCGGTATAGCCATCACCACCTTCTTCGATTCAGCCTTTATCTCCTCAATCGACTCGAAACGCGTTCCCCGGAGTGGTCTCTTGAGTTTTGGGAATAGCCACAAGTCACACGGAGCCAAATCAGGCGAATACGGAGGTTGCGGAACGATATGCGTGGAATTTTTGGCGAAATGGTCACGAAGAATGAGTGCAGTGTAATATTCCTTATTAACAGTTTGGCCAGGTGGAAGGAATTCATAGTGCACCACACCACGAAAATCGAAAAAAACTGTCATCATGACCTTTATTTTTGAACAACTTTGACATGCCCTTTTCGGTCTGGCCTCGCCTTTAGCACGATATTCGCTTGATTGGTCGGTTGTTTCAGGGTCGTAAGTATAAATCCAAGTCTCATCTCCCATCGTGATGCATTTGATCTTGTCCTGATAGTCTGAAAGCATTGTTTCACACACATCAACGCGACGACTTTTTCCAAGAAATTGAGAGTTTTCGGTACCAAACGAGATTTGACTTTTCGTAGGCTCAAATGGTCTTTCAAAATGGTTTTCACAGATCCTTCTGATATTCCGATCATATCAGTAAGGTCTTTAACAGTCAACCGACAATTTTTGAGCACTAACTCCTTCTCTTTCTTGGCGTGTTGGTCATCTGTTGACGTCGATGGTCGTCCGGAGCGCTCCAAGACACGTTCTCGACCCTCTTTGAAGTCTTTGTACCACTTATAAACATTTTTCTGCGACATGGTCGAGTCACCAAATGCCTTCTGCAACATGCTAAACGTTTCCGCAGCCGAAATTTCATTCCGCAAACAAAATTTGATGGCACTTCTCTGCTCAATCAAATCAGACATTGCAAAAATCGAAAAATGCACTCTTGGTCGTTTGGTAAACACAAGCGTAAATATATTACTGATAATGACATTCACATGAAAGTTGGCCCAGATGTTATTAACAGTGCTGCCAACTCATGAAAAAATAACTAGAGCGAAATTTTAATCCCGCGAAGTTTGACAAATAAATTCACCTTACTTTTTGCCCACAGAATAGAATTGCCCATACTAGAATTAATAAATACAGGAAACAGTTAAAAATATGTTTTAGATTTTATGCTGCAATGTAAAAATTTGGTAACCTCCTAAAATTACTGCGGATGGATATCAATAACCAGAACGCTGTTTTTATTCATGGAGAAGATCGCCCAGGTCTACATAAATACAGAAGAAAGAAACCATCCTTCTTTTCCATATATATTTTTGGGTCAATTCATTTGTCGATCAGCACCAAAGTTCATGGTGCCATCGTATTTGAGCTTATTTCTTCTTACTTCGTTTTACTTTCTGTATATTAGTTGATAGTTTTTTGATAGTGTTACCACACGTCCTCCTTTAAGCCCGTTAATAGTGAGATCTTGTTGTCAGCCTTGTTGTTTCTGCTACAGCAAGCATTTGTTTATTCGGACTCTCCGAGATTTAATAAATTTGCAGTAGCAAGTGCCGAATGACCAATCTCTTGACTGGCAGTGTTTCAATCGTCTGTGTTTCAACATCGAGCATTTCGCTTTGATCCACTTTTCTTCCTACGCGCAGACGTTACGGATCTCGATTTTAGCAAAATAGTGATCCGATGATTCCACATGTACTGTGTTTAGTCATCAAGGAACGCAGAAATTTCAATTCATTAGAGGAGGTTTCGTGGGTTGTGAATACTAAGTTTTGCAAATGTTGGAAATGAAATTCCAGCTTCGTCCCTGCTATTGCTTAAGTTGTTAAACACAACTTTTATGTCGTAACCCGCAACAATAAACCAAATAGTGGCCCGTTTAGCGATTGGGATGCGAGTTACAGACTTTTTTTTTTACTTTTATAGCTAAAGCTATACCAGTGAGATCTCAGAAATTTATTTTATAACCAGATATTTATTTCTCGCATAATAAAGTTGGACAATTTGAAAATCGAAAATCGAATAATAAAAGAAATCGGTGAATTTGCGGTTTGACTCCATTACACTATTTTCTGCTATGTGCTGTTTTAAGCTCATTATACTGAGACGGTAAATGAGTTGGTGAGTTAAAACCGGAAGTACCGAAAATGTGCTGAAAAATTGGCCTGATAGAATGGAACTGCCATGGCGCTCATTTGTATTACATCGTTTTCCATATATAATGGAAGGTTTACTTTTTCCCATAAGAAAAAATTCATTTGCAAAATATGCATACTTTTTTATTTATAAATCAAAACAAAAATCAACTTTTCTATTATCAAGGAGAAATTTATGTGCACGTTTCTAAGTTTCTCATTTCCCCACCAATTTTTTTGAAAGACCTTAAAATTTGAAAGAGGAAAACGTAAACAAAGGTATCTATCCAATAACGTTTGGTTGACCTCCTCCTCCTTGGTGACGCGTCCTGTTTGTTGGATAATAGGCCGAGCTCTTCATCTTGCTTTTTGTGTGCACTTTAATGTTTTTTCATAAATGGAGGGACCTAAAGTGTTTGTGCCGCATCCGAACTGTAGATGGTTTTTTGTGAGGAACTGGTTTAAGACATAAATGCAATCGGAGGTATGCCATTGTCTGTCGAGCGGTGACTGTTTTTATAAGAAGCTTCTTCTATCATCTGTATCTATTTCAATATTTCCCGGGAATTCGAACCTGGGTACTACTGAGTGGGAGTCGGGCACCAATCCAATCGGCTATGGTGAACGCTATCCAGAGGTATCCACTGCGTACACTTTATTTTCTAGGACGAAAATTCATCTTTTTTCACATATTTGTGAAACAGAAAAAGGAACAAATTTGAGCCGCGAATACAGTTCTGTACATATACTTTTTTAAATATATTTTTTTCAAAATATTTGATAAGGAAATTTCAAGGATGTTTAAAGATTTATTTTTCAAAGGGAAGAGTGAAATTAATTAGTTAAGAGCGATTATAAATATTTAAAACCAAAAAAAGGTTAAAGTCCTTTAAAAAATTAAATTCAAGAGAAAGTTAAAAACTGATTATGCAACATATCTATATAAAATCTAAAGTTTTACGTGTATATGAAGTTTTTCCTTAAGGGGGAACGCCACTGTGAAACTTCAAAAAAATCGATTTTTTTTTTTGCATTTTCTGAAAGTATAAATATTCAAAAATATGTAAAAAAATGATTAAATTAAAATCTTAAAAATTGACTGAGATATACAAGATAGATGTAACTGCATGCGAAACTATTTAATAGGCAATTAAAACTTAAAACGTTCTAAACGATTTTTTTTTGATACCGTGGCAACGATTTCTCGAAGACTAATGAACCGATTTTAATTTCCTTTTTTTTTAATTTTTGTTATCGCATTGGCTATCGTTGTACGTAGCCGATTTTCAAAATTTTGAAAATAACTATTTTATTGGGCAAAAAAATGGTGAAAAACACACATCGAAATTCAAATCACCACCATTTCGTCAAAACAAAAAACAAAAAAAAAGGCTACGTACAACGATAGCCACTATTGTGTAGATTAATAAAAATTTTGGTTTTTTGATTTGAGATGATTATTCATTGCTGTATCGCTGCCACCAGATGACGTAATTTTTTTTAACTCGTTACGCTTATTTACATAAATTTGACAATTTTCAATTTGTTTTAATAAAAATTTACATCAACGTAGTTTAATACATATATAATAAATTGCCTTTTGTCCGATCCTCGAATAATCATTCCTACTTACAAAAAAAAAATTCTAAAAATCGACTATTTTTTGACACCCCACAGTGGCGTTCCCCCTTAATAACGTTTACTGTCGCACGGTATAACCGAATAAATTTAGTTCCAAAAGTTAGTTTAAACTCCCTGTATATACAAAGGAGTAGACAATTTTCGCATGTTTTTTATAATATATGAAATTTTTCGAACACTTTTTGTCACCATATTTTATTTTTGGTGTCATCTTGACAAATATCACATCGATGTTAAATTTAACGGAAAACAACCAAATTTGCCAAAGTAAACGTGCAATGACTGCAAACCAGCAGGTGTGGAATACACATAAAAAGTGGTAAAAAAGAACTGAAAAATAAAATAATAAAAAAAAACCAAGCGACAAATGAATAACTGATTAATGCGAACGCATTTAATCTGACAACAAAAATTTAATAAATTTAAAATCAGCTCAGATCACACACACGCGTGCATATAAGTATTGTACATTCCCACACCCGATAAGTTTCGTGGCAAATGCAAATTAATACTTCTTGCCACATTTTGGTGCATATTAAAAAATGATTCTGCGCTCGCACCGGCGCGCGGCAACTCATCTTCAAACACAAGTTGTGAATGTTTGCTGCTGCTGTTGCCACTAATAAATTTGGGAACGCCTCACATCTGCGTAAGCATGTCTATACGTGTACGTGTGTATGTATGGGTGTGAGTTTCACTAAAGCGCACAATTGCCGCTGTGCGACTGCCGCTGCAAATAATTTTATGCAAATTTATTGGCTGTTTCGTTGTTCTTGTTGTTATCAGTCAGTTAGGTAGTGTTGCTCCTGCTGCTGCTGTCATTGCTATGTACATTGGCACGTAAACCAATTTGTGTATAGCTCATTTGCTGTCGCGACGTTCAATGCTCATAAATTTCTATAAACGCTGAAAATGTATATTAAATTTTATTTATTTGTGTGCGTGCAGTCAAGGAGCACGATTTGCCTGCGAAGCGGAGGCCATAAGGACATCAACGTCAAATGGAACGAAACGAAGTTTGTGAGTAATGAGATTGATGTGCGGTGATTGTAAAGGAATTTAGTGAAATATATGAAATTTACAAGCTTTCCTCGACGCAAGCGACATGATAAGCGGAAAGTTTTAAATTAATTTTATGAATAAGTAGACGATGTGCTCCAAACATCGATCTTTTAATAATTTAATATTGCTCTACATTTCCGATTAAACTGTTAGTTAGTTATTATGGCAATATTGCAGCAAGAATTTACCTGCATTCTTTTTCGTTTTATTCAGCCACCCTTAAAAGTCCAATAAATACTCGTATCTAGTCAAATGAATAGTTGTATAAATTTTAAACTAGTGGACATCTTTTAAGCAATACAGAAATCAATATTTTGACATTTCTAAAGCGTTCAAGCCCAAAGGCTTATACTGAGAGCAGCTTTGGCCAACAACTAAGGCTGGAAAACCAAGAAATGAGTTGTTTGTGATTCCCCAACTTGCGAGTAAGTAATACTTTTTCAGTCGACTATATATTGGGATATTGCCTAATATAGTGCCAGAATTCTTTAGCGCATTTTTATTTTATTTTATTTTTTCATTTATTATTTTATTTTAGTTTATTAATGAGGCGTGCATGCCTTGAAAGCCACCTATCTTCTAATTTGTGATGTACGTCTTAATGTTGTGCTTCAAATGGCAAATGTTTTTATAAGAAATGGTTTACCTACAGAAATGTCAATAGATATTCGCCGGTTGTTCTGTCGCCTGCCGAAGAGAAAAAAATATTTCTAACATTTCTACCATGTTTATAATGGGCTTTGAATGGTAATCACGCACAAGCTAACTTGCTATAGTGCCCCATTTTCCATTTCATTTAAACGAATGACTCAAAAGTACTGAAGTAAATGAAAAAGAAACAAAAAGTTATTGTCATTAATCAAATTTATAATCACAGAATGTATCTCACTTCGAAGGTATTTTTGAAAATTTAAGACAAATCTTGGAAAATCTGATTTTAATGATATTCAACTAACCTTTCTTTTATTCATTTTTTTATTTTATTTCATTCAATTTTATTTATTTAGTAAATTTTATTTTATTTGGAAACATTTAGTTAGATTAATATTTGGTTATTTTATTTCATCTATGTTAAATTGTTGCAATTTATTTTATCTATCTTATGCCAGAGATTTGATTTAATTTTTTATTCTATTTTATTTCATTTTACTTAATTTTATTTTGTTTTATTTTAAGTAATTGTCTTTATTAAATTTGACTTGAAATAATTTCTTGAAAAATTTAATTTGAATAATTTAATTTTTTATTCTATTTTATTTCATTTTATTTTGCTTTATTTTAAGTAATTGTCTTTATTTAATTTGACTTGAAATAATTTCTTTTTTTTTAATGTACTTGTTTTTAATAGTTTGTTTATTTTTAAATTTAATTGTTATTTATTTCATTCAATTTTATTTGGTTTTGTTCCACTTTATTTTATTTTATTTAATTTTATTTTATTTTATTTCATTTTTGATTTTATTTATCTTGTTTTCATTTTATAACATTTTTTTATTTATTTATTTTTTTTATTTCAAGTAAATTTAAGTATTGAAACTTAGGTCATTTGATTTTTTTTATGTTTGTTTAATTTAAATTGTTTTGTTTGTTTTATTCTATTTGATTCAATTTTACTTTGTTCTATTTCATCTCTTTAAAAACTAAATAAATAATTGGCGCGCACACTTCTGCTAGGTGTTTAGCCGAGCTCCTCCTAATATTTGTAGCGTGCGTCTTGATGTTGTTCCACAAATCACTTTATTTAGCTATATTTAATTTAATTTTATTCTATTTATATTTTTTACTTTAGTTTATTTCTTTAATTTCATTTTAGTTTTTTTTTTTTTTTAAATTACGTATAATATCAAATTCTTTTATTTTAATTTATTTTATATTATTTTACTTTCTCCAATACCAAACTATTTTATTTTGTTAGTTTAATTTGATCTGATTTTTGTTTTATTTTCAGTATTTTATTATTTATATTTTATTATTTTTTTACTTTTATTTCATTTCGTTTTATTTTTTTTAGTTAATATATATATGTTTGGTTTGATTTAATATATTTTTCATTTAACTTAATTTATTTAAATTTCGAAATCCAGTTCACTTCCCACTAGTGAAGTGTCATAAATACATAAATATTTCCAATTTACAGTTATGAATCTTCCCTAAAGTTTCAATAACCTCCAGTATACAATTTTTAAAATGTTAAGCTGATAATGGCAAGAAATCACTTGCCGCTACAAACAAATGCGTATGGATGTATCACAAGTAAACTCTGCTGCTCAATAACTTGTGTGTAGGAAATATGACACCCTGCCGAATGAGCTCAATTTGTTCAATAACAAAAATAACAATACTACAAGAGCAACAACACATGTTTCACTACTGCTCCAAGGCAGCAAATAACCACAGCAGACAACAAGTGTTTCTTGCCAAGACAGAATACAGTGAGCATTTCCAACGAAGACGAAGAAAGCGCATGTTATGCAAAGATAAGCGAGCAATATGCCTGAAACGATCTGTGGAACACAAAAACCAAAACAAAAATGAAAAAACGAGATTGAATGAGATTATCAGGCCAATTTCTGACTGGACACAACAGCTGAAGTGGTATCAAGTTTCGATGTGTGGGTATGAATTGGGTAAAGTTGAAAAAAGAAAATAAAAAGAAAAGAAATATTGCAGGTCAAAAAAATGAGTGTGGCACTTACTTATACATTGAAGCGTATGTTACAAGTGTCGCAGAACATGCATTTGAAGACTTTTCATTACAATTTCGAAAAAGGGAATTTTTTGTTATTATTGAATTAATATTGCCACGAAGAGAAATGTGGCTCAGTAATATAGAAACATTCACGTATTGTCTTCCTCTTATGGTTATTTATAGTAACCAGATACACATGTCTTTATGTGATTTGTATGTATGCATTTATTGAGTGTTGTCGCACAACCTACCTGCTTTGAATTTAGTTTAATTTGCCTGTGGCAAACACCTTCTAAGCGCAACAACAGCAAGCACACACGGCAATGACAATAACCAACAAGCGAAATGGCTATTAATTATGATTTCCTTTTCTCATTGCTGACAAGCAAGCCTCGGAGGCATACAGCCCATACCCGCTTATATACATTGTCAAGGTGTTAGAATGATCGATGTGGCATGTAGCGTAGGAAGTCATAGGTGCATACATATAAGTACTTAACTAGTTGCAGCAGTAATAGAAACCGAAGTTCAAGACACCTTTCTTTGTTAATCCCACCACAACTACCGAACTTCTTTCATTTCTCAGCAGCTGTCTAAGCAATTGATATTCTTCTATTGAGCTTCTTCGATTACCCAAGAAATGACGCAAAGCAAGTAAGTGGCTCATTAAACACCTTACTTTCGAGAATTTTCAGTAGTTCAGAAACAGATGTAGGCAGTTGACAAATGGAAATTGTCGGCTAGACTTTCAACTTCTGAGTTTACCATACATTTTTCACTAGCTGTATAAACAAAGCAGATCTGCTTGAAAACAACTTGAAGTTAAATTTTCTGTCTCACACTTTTCTCTTTCGTTACGCTGTGACGTGATTAATTTGATTAATTAACTAAAGATAAAAATTTGTTTACTAATAAAATAGAGGAAGAGAAAACAACAAATATGGACTCGCATGTGAAAATCAAAAAAAAAAAATTTAAATGGCTGACGAAAGTGTTGAAAATTTGTCACTCAAGACGCATGCACATACAGGGTGGTCTAGCATAGGAACATATTTCTAGTTATAAAAAATGTTTGCTTTTTTAGCAAAGCCGCCAAGATGAAAATGCGCTTCATTCAAAACTTCCTTTTCAATAAACGTGCAGTTCGTCAAAACTTAGGAGGCACAATATTTTAGTTTTGGATAAGATGGTGGCTCAAGCCCCAAATATGGTAGTAGCAAAAAAACTTATTTTGCCCTAGTCCACAGATGACTGTGTTAAAAATAACTGGCGTAGCTCATTAAATTGTGAATTTAGTGAAAGCTAATCAAATACCGCAGAGAATTGATCATCGGCTCCCCCATTAAGATGGAATGTGCTCAACTGCCGCCTGCCCATTATCATCCGTGTAGCTTCTTGTAAGCTATAACCAGCCGTGTGATAAAAAGTGTTATCCAGTAAGATTCTAAGATCTTGATTTCGACATCTGGCAATCAGAAAAGCCGAAGATAGGTGTCGAGGCTAAATGCATCCATAGAGATCGTACATTTTTTTAGGCGATATGAACTCTACAAAAATAATTAGCTGCGAAAGTTGGGCTTAGATTTTGTTTTAAGACATCTTATGTTCTGGTAAAATTCTGTTATAAACTCCTCGGCATTCAACTGATTCTCCGCTATAGCGCTATAACTATCAATAATTTGAGAGCCAAACCGGAAGATCTGAACTTGGACTATTTTTGGTTTCAGAACTGTTTAGCACCAAGTCACACATATTAAAAAAAAAATGTTTTCCGCACTGAGAATAGTCTTCCTCCTCTCTTCTTAAAGTGCGAAAACGACTTTGTCAGTGGTATTGCTGAAGAGCTGCTTTGTGATATTTAGGCCGATGCAATACGGTAAATATAAATATATATATATATTAGCGCGTACACCCTTTTTGGGCCGAGTTCCTTCTCATATTTGTGGTGTGTGTCTTGATGTTGTTCCACAACTGGAGGGACCTACAGTTTCAAGGCGACTCCGAACGGCAGATATTTTTATGAGCAGCTTTTTCATGGCAAAAATACATTCGGAGATTTGCCATTGTCTGCCGAGGGGCGACCGCTATTAGAAAAACCTTTTTCCTCATTTTGGTGTTTCACCGAGATTTGAACCTACGTTCTTTCTGTGAATTCCGAGTGGTAGTCACGCACCAACCCATTCGGCTACGGCCGCAATGCGGAAAATATTTACACAAATATTAGGCAGTACCTTAAAGAGAATACCAACTGAGCCGTTCATTAGGAGGAGCCAGAAATCGGCAATCTTGTGAAAGTTGAGTTGATAAGATGCGCTACTGTGAATCCCAATGAGACAGAAACTTGAATGAAATTGTGCTCCATTAAAAATGGAAAACTTGAATATTTTCAATAATGTTAAGAGGGTTGAATAAAATTCTATTTAGTTTATGTTATTTCATTTAAAAAAAAAATATTGAAAATTGGACCACGGGGTTCATATAGACATATGAGGTTTGTACTTCGACCTCATGGTTTTTTGTACGCCAATATATAATTTTCGCATATCTATGTTTATGTTTTTTTATGTTTTGCTGGGATTTTCCAATTTTCTTCTGCGTTGTTCTACATATGAAGCTCCGAGCTGCCTCTAACCGTAGGACGATTTTTATGAGAAACAGTTTTTCATGGCTAAATAATCATTCGAAGTTTTATCTCTGCAGTGGGTATCGCATGCCTACTTATATTTGGAACACCCTGTGCACACATGTCCATTAACATATGTATGTTTGTATGGATGTATAAATTCATATGTGCATGCGCGCACTGACAGCTTGATGATTTGATTAAACGAATGCCACATAATAGTAAATTTATTCATTTATGCTTGATTATTTTTCGATTTTGTCAACTTTTATTTATTCCACAACGATTTCGAACGTTTTCCATTTAACTCTTTTTTATTTTATTATCTGAAAAAAAAATTATATGCGCTTCCTAACTGTTGTCTATCAGAGCGTCATTTATAAACTTTTTTTCACCCGAAATATGCATACGTACATAAATACATATTAAACGAGTACTAAACTTAACGCTGCTATTTGTCGCTGCCATTGTATTGCTCGTTGCCTTTAATCTGCATAATTTGTATTGACATGGATGGCGATTAATTGAGTCATTTCTGTGGTGACTCGTAAAATTAAAAATTCAAATATAATTTCGTGCTGCAGGCAGCAAGTTGTATACGTGTAAGTACAGTATTTATATTATATTTGTAAGCGTGTTTGTACGTAGATAAGAGTATATACATACATGCATGCATGCATATGTATTTATGTTGAGGCAGTGTAGGTTGATTAAAACTAATAAAAATTAATCCATTCAATATTTTAAATCGATTCGATTTGGTGGATGCAGGTGCCGCGAAAGGGTGGCCGCTCCGACAGTTGTTTGTGAACAATTAGATTGCTCGTTTGTTCCCTCAATTTGCGTCAGTGTCCTGGTTTAGCTATTATAGTTAGCCATATTACTTGGAGGGACATAGATACCTAGAAATCTAAAAATCAAATAACTTGTAAAATTTTGTACTATTTTTTTTAGCACAAAACTTATAGAACACAATTCTTACAAAATATCTAGTGGAACATTGTTAGCGTAAATTTTTAGTACTAAATTGTAGTGCTAATATCGTAGTACAAAGTGTGAACGCAAAAGATTTAGTACATTGTCAGCGCAAATTTTTAGTACTTAATTTTTAGTGCCATATTTTTAGTACACAACTTTAAGAACAAAGTGTTAGCGCCAAAGATTTAGTATTCATATTTTAACAGAGAAAAATTGCATACTTACAATTAGAATAATGAAACTTTAAATACTAAATTTACACAACTCTTCTTTACTATTTCATTCAGTACTTTTGTACTTAGTAGTATTTGTGTTGATTGAAACGTACTTCTTCCCACATAATTTGCTACTGTCTTTCTTTGCTACTGAAACGACGAAAGAAACAAACTTATTTTTTAGTTTTTTGGAAATGAAATTCCGCCGTATATAAATTAATTGAAACTAATATGAATCAATTTAAAGTAAAGACATTTTTTAGTTGATGAAATTTTCTAGCCGAGTTTGCTAAAGGATCGGACCGAAAGTGCAGATTTTTGCCTTTTTACTTCATTTATTCAGACTGAAGCTAGTAACTTAAGCCATTTACTCAAGATTGAAGATAATGAAGGGATGAGTAGTCGTTGACTTGTCAATAGCCGTTCCTTAGTAGCTCGATTAATTAATAGCGAAGTGGCAAATCCAATAGAAGTTATGCAATTTTAGTACTTTAATTTTGATGCCCTCAAGACCAATACTTTCAGAGAGATTAGCACGCCCTGTGCGCGATAAGAACACAAATAGGAAGGAAGGACATACATTAGGCCGGGTCGATTTGTGTTGAGGCAAAAAAATCGCCCATTGCTCTGTGAAAATCGTATTTTAGGGATCAAAATAAGAAACTTTGCCGAAGGAACCATACCTCTAAAACGAATTCTGACGTCCCCTATAAGTCTATAAGTAAGTAGATATATACAGTATTTACAGTATTATCACATAAATATATCTAAGAGTCTATTATTGCAAAGATGTTTTTGGTCTCATGACTATATTTTCTAGTGGTCAGTTAGTGAAAGATTTCCTGCTAATTTAACATCCTTAACTTTAATATGAGGATAATTTTAATAGTAAATAACTTAAGTGTTACATACTTATTAATAAATTAAATTTAAATACTAAATAAAATTAAATTTAAATTTTGAATTGTTATTTTTATTCGCAATTTCGCCTACCCTACCAAAATGATCCGGATTTATTTACATTTTTTTCTTTTTTTCAATTATTATTTAGTTGCTTCAACTAACCACATACATATTCTAATATCTCATGTGAACATCTCATACGGAATTATGTAATTTTTCGCTGAACGAGCCAAAGACATGATGACTAAGCAGCGTTAATAACAAAATAAAGAGGCCAATAAACGCAGCACTCAATGCCGCCAAGTGATCAAAATGCCTTTATGAGACCAAATATGAACTTAACCAAAAAAAAGGAGAACCAAAAACATGTATTTCGAAAACTGAAAACAAGAAAACGTGGCAACGCCATATTTGCATATCGCACATTTGCGATTAACATCAAAATTATTACAAATAAATGACAGCAAATGGAAAAAATATGGTAAAAATAATAGAAGAACGGGCAAAGCGGCAAAAAATATAAACAAAATTATAGAAGAATGATAGTTAGCTCATAAACACGGCATATGATGCAACATTTGTATATGAATTGACAACAAAAGCGTGCAGGACAAAAACACATGCAAATGTGTGTATGTAAGTATGAGCAAGTTCCTTGTAGGAAATGTCAGCGTTGATGAACCAAAGTGATGATATTTGGACATATGTGGACAAGCTTGAAAGTGACTAGTTTTCAACTAGTTAAGATGCACTATATTATACAAGAATACTGTAAAGTTTATTTGAAGCTAAACTATGTTAAACTTTGATTTCGTTTAACTGAAGGATTACATGGCTTGCGAAGGCATAAAAAGCATATTTTTTTGATTTTTTTCTAGTATAATTATAATGCACTAAATGTTGAAATGTGTATGAAATATTTTGTTTTTCAATAAACCAGTGGCAGAGGTATTTGATAAATGTTTTGCAAAATTTTCATTTCCACAGTTTTCCAAACTCAACCAATTTTCATCAAACTTTTAAAATTTTGAATCAGAATTTTTAAAAATTATCGTCCCCTTAGTATAACAATGAGCACATAGGCTATTATTTTTTTATTGAATTTTTAGATTCTCCATCGTCGATTTTATATGTGGTCAAAATTTTGTCAAATTCTAGTTCCACAAAGTGGGTCAAAACGTCAGTCAAAAAATAATAAATATTTACAGACATAACGAGATTTGAGTGAGAGTTACTTTCGATAAAAAGTTTGAAATTAATTTTCTCAAAACATCAAAAAATGTATAGGCTATTTTAATACTAAGGGGACGTTGTGTAGTATGCAGTTGCATAGCCTCTTGATGTCGCTCATAAATCGGGTTTATTTTTGACAGATTTTTGTTGATGGTGGTAGATGTTTTCTTCCATATAAAAAGAATGTGAGCATTTGTTTGCACAAAGTTTTAAACTTGGATTTACTTGGTTTTTTATTTCATAAAAGTAAACTATTAAAAATAAATAGGTTAGGTTGAAGCGGTTGTCCATTGTAGGACACACTCAGGCTCATGGCCCATTGTGTTGCCGCGTGAGGAACCAGCCCCTATCACTCCTGAAACCAATGTGTGCTATTTAAAAATTTCGCAAGGTCCTTAATTTCGACAGAGCCGAGGTCTTCTAACTCGTTGAAGAAATGTTCGCCCAAAATAGCGAGTCTACGTCTGGATAGAGCAGGACAGTGACACAGAAGTTGCGGGATCGTCTCTTCCTCTTCCTCGTCTAGACAACTTCTGCAGAAGTCATGTGTTTGCACACCCATTCTCTGGGCGTGCCTACCGATTAGGCAGTGCCCCGTAATGACTGAAATCAGTGTGTTAAGACTATGCTTATATCTTCTTAGTAGAAGTTCTGTGCGTTTAGCATTGAGAGTCGGCCACATCTGCCGGGCTATTTTGCAAGTGGCTTCGTTACGCCATCTTTCGTTCGCTACTCTTATAATTTTCTCGCGGATACATAGTCTACATGTTTGCAAGGGTATACCTATATCGTTGTCTATGTACTCGTCAGTCAATTTGGTGTCGATTTTGAAAACTGAAGGAGATCCCAAGATGTTCGGAATATACACCTCCACCCACCCTGCCATCGAGCTTTGAGACATCTGTGTATACATGGATGGACTCGCCCTGTCTTACCACGCCCCGTTCCCACTCTTTCCTCGAGGGTAGGAGGGTCACGAAGGTTGTAGTGGCAAGTATAGGCGGAACTGTATAGTCCACCTGTCTGGGAAGCCCCAACGTGCCATACAGGATTTTGCCGTGGCCATAGTCTGTGTTTGACCACTTGCTTAAAGTGCTCAGCCTTATTGCTGCACTGCGCGCAATGTACTTTGCCTGCAGGTCTACCGGAAGAAAGTTTAATATCACATATAGTGCTTTCGATGGTGTGGTTGACATTGCAGCGGTTATAAGAACGGATGCAAGTCTTTGGACTCTGTCGACTTTTTTAATGTTCACGCCCTTCTCCAGGGCATTCCACCACATTGCAATATCGTAGTAGAGAATTGGTCTAATTACTGCTGTGTACAACCAGTGTATCGTTCTGGGTTTCAAACCCCATTTTTCCGCAATGAGCCTTTCGCAGGAGTATAGCGCCGTCGTAGCTTTGCGTACTCTATATGCGACTGTGAGCCCCCAATTTAGCTTCCTATCTGTCTGAGATGTGCTTGGCTTCGAATTTCTACTCGCACATACTTGAAGTATTGCAAAATTCGTTGTTCTAAAAGGGAAAATACTCTAGCAAGCAATAGTCAATTTCATCTTAAAGAAGTGCACAAAATTTAAATACCATCGGTACAATATTTTTGAGCGGTCATGTATTATAAAAAGTCTTAAGAATAGATTTTTGAGAAAAGCGCGATAAAACGAAAGGCATCAGGCCGTCTTGGCCTAACCGGATGAACTTTTGGAATTTTCATCTCCTAAACTTTAAAACATTGATTCCAATTAACTTGAAACTTTGAAATAGTATTCTAGACATATTACACTAATAAAATTCTAATAAAAAAATCTATAAAAAACTACATTTAACAACAACAACATCGAAATTTTCAAACCCTTTACACCAAAATTTATTTATTTTTTTTTTTTTCCAAAGAATCAAAGAGGGTGGCATTTATTAGCCACTAGATTTTCCTGAAGGGTACTTTTGCATATATTCACACGTATATCTGCATATACTGGCGCCGCAAGTGTTGCATGCTGACATTTTCGCTTAAGCAAAAAACAGTACACAAAATATAAGAATAAATAAAAAAAGTGACAATAAAAAATCATTCGCTGTTCGTAATCATATCCATTTATGGTATTTTGCTACAGCAGCTGTTGTCTTCTATATGCATATTACTGTTGTTGTAACGGCGTTAAAGGCATACATTTTCGAACAATAGCGGGATTAGTAGGTAAACTGTAAAAGAGGTTCACTTGGCATGCACTGGAATGTTTGCTTCTCAGTTTTTTTCTCGTCCTATTGTTATTTTTACTTTTGTTTGTCATTTTAATTTTTGATGAGCAGGTGTTATTGAGAAAAAATTAAAAAAAAAAAAACAACAAAAAGGAAAACGAAACCAATTTAAGTAATATTTCTAATATTTGGAGGTCTAAAGTGCTTTGCAGTGTCATGCTTATCACTCAAATTACTGTGAACAGTGGGCATCAAACATAAAATGATGGAAACATTTTTTTTTAATAGCGGTCGCTCTCAGCCTCTGACATTTTTACTTCAATGAAAAAGATAATCATTAAAACCGTCTGCTGTCACTATTTGTAAGACAACATTAAGCCGAGCACCAAAAATCGGAAGAGAACCTCGGCCTAACCACACAAGGATGGATGGTAGCAGATTTAGTTCGAGTTAAATTCCTTCGCTTTCAGCACAAGCTTCAGTGCTTCCTTTTCAGTCAATATGGTTTGCAATGCAAAAGCACACTCAGCTGCAACAGGTGCAACACTTAACTTTTTATGCAAATTTACCATTTGCTATTTAAATTGCAAGTGCGTAATAATTTTTATAACCGTGCTACTCAGATTTTGTGTGTTATTAAGCACTCGGCAAGCTTATGCAATACATGAAAATAGCATTTCTTACATATTTCGATAGGTGCGCCGCATTTAAGGTGAGGTAAGGCATAACAAGTTGCCACTTGTGGGGGAGTTCGTCATTTTTTGTGGATTATGCAGTGCCTATATTTATAAATATATATAAAAAATTATAATGGACTATGAATAAGTTCGTGCGGTTTTACAACAGATGGCGTAACTTGATTATTATTCCATCGATCCACATTTCCAAACATTCATTGGAGAGCTACTGTCGTAAGGCACAAACGTCAGTATAAGTTTTTTATTTGAAGCGTAAACAACAATATTTTTACCACACTTGAAAATGTCGAATTTCGTGCCAAATAATGTGTTTTTGCGGGGAATTCTTCTTCATTATTTTAATATGAAGAAAAAAGCAGCCGAAAGTCATCGTATCTTGGTGGAAGTTTATGGTGAGCATGCTCTAGCTGAGCGAACGTGCCAGAAGTGGTTTGCACGCTTTAAAAGTGGTGATTTTGGCTTGGAAGACGAAGAACGCGAGGGTGCGCCGCCAAAGTTCATGGATACCGAATTGGAGGAATTGCTCGATCAAGATCCGGCTCAAACGCAAGAAGAGGTTGCAAAAACTTTGGGAGTTGACCAATCAACCATTTCCAAACGTTTAAAAGCCATGGGAATGATCCGAAAGGTAGGCCATTGGGTGCCGTATGAATTGAAGCCAAGAGACGTTGAACGCCGTTTTATGGCATGCGAACAACTGCTTCAACGGCACAAAAGAAAGGGTTTTTTGCATCGAATTGTGACTGGCGATGAAAAGTGGGTCCATTACGACAATCCAAAACGTCGGGCAACGTATGGATACCCTGGCCATGCTTCAACATCGACGTCGGCGCAGAATATTCATGGCCTGAAGGTTATGCTGTGTATCTGGTGGGACCAGCTGGGTGTTGTGTATTATGAGCTACTGAAACCGAATGAAACGATTACGGGGGATGTCTACCGACGACAATTGATGCGTTTGAGCCGAGCACTGCGAGAAAAACGGCCGCAATACGCCGATAGACACGACAAAGTTATTTTGCAACATGACAATGCTCGGCCACATGTTGCACAAGTGGTCAAAACATACTTAGAAACGCTCAAATGGGATGTCCTACCCCACCCGCCGTATAGTCCAGACCTTGCGCCATCCGATTACTATCTCTTCCGATCGATGCAACATGGCCTGGCTGACCAGCACTTCCGTAATTACGATGAAGTCAAAAAATGGATCGATTCGTGGATTGCGGCAAAACCGACCGAATTTTTCACAAAGGGAATCCGTGAATTGCCAGAAAGATGGGAAAAAGTAGTAGTAAGCGATGGACAATACTTTGAATATTAAATTTGTAACCATTTTACGTCAATAAAGTTTCAAATTTCGAAAAAAAACCGCACGAACTTATTCATAGTCCTATTAATAGAATTTTTTTTACATATTTCTTTTTAAATTCTGTTTTTTAATCTTAGCATTTTTTAACAGTTTTTATTTTATTTTTTTCATTACAGTTTTTTGAAACCTTTTTTCAACAAATGTTTTTACTTATTACGATTATTACAACACAATATTTTTTATTAAAATTATTTCAACAAGTTTCTTTTAAATAATTCAACATTTTTTAGTAAAACTATTTTAAATAATTTTTAGTTTTGTAAAAAACAATTACTAAATACTAAATCTTTTTCATACAATTTAAACAAAAATATTAAAGTTTTAACAAAAAGCCTTAATATTTTTTGCTCACCAATTTTATATTTCAAATTTTCTTATGGATTAATCTAATCATATATTCATTTACAATTTTTTTTTTAATTACTGAGTTTTACAAACTGAAATATTCTCCTAAACAGATGAAGCATCAACTTTTGGTATAGAAAATCAAACCATGTAAATTGTTGTGACATTTTGGGAAAGCTACTGAAGAAGTTTTGTCACGACTAATTGGAAAGCAGATGGACTAAACTGATGTTACTTGTCATGTCCGATCGACTGTCGCAAACCCTCCTGTCATTAGGCAGACGGGAGTGCAGACAGCTGGTTGGACTGATGACGGGCCACTCTCTGTGTGCGAAGCCCATGGAAAGGGTGAGCATCTCAGACAGTGTACTCTGCCCAGCTTGTGAAGAGGAGGATGAGACAGCGGACAAAAAACAAAAAAAAAAAAAAATTGGAAGGCTCCACATTAAAAACTGCTCGCAGTTGCAGGGATAATACACGAAATTTTATATAGAACACTTGCTGCCAAAAGTCAAAAGTAGCGTTCTTTAAAGGAATGTGAAATTTTAACTGTATTGTTATAAATCTTTAGATATATATATATATATCATTGGCGTATACACACTTTTTGGGTGTTTGGCCGAGCTCCTCCTCCTATTTGTGGTGTCCGTCTTGATGTTGTTCCACAAATGGAGGGACCTACAGTTTTAAGCCGACTCCGAATGGCAGAAATTTTTATGAGGAGCTTTTTCACGGCAGAAATACATTCGGAGGTTTGCCATTGCCTGCCGAGGGGCGGCCGCTATTAGAAAAAATGTTTTTCTTAATTTTGGTGTTTCACCGAGATTCGAACCTACGTTCTCTCTGTGATTTCCGAATGGTAGTCACGCACCAACCCATTCGACTACGGCGGCCGCCCTTACCTCTACACCTCTTTACTAAAAACAATAAAATTTTTTATACTCGATTTAAAAACGTTTAGTACACAGTTTCTTTTCGTATAAAGCCTATAGTCTACTAATGCCTTCATATTTATATTTCTAATAAATAAATAAAAAATGTTATGGATCTGGCAAGAAATATACTTGAAAAGCTTCCATTTACACTTACAGAAACAGCAACTGCAAATCGCTGCTAATTTTTGACAAACGCCTACCATCACAAGCATTTTCCCTGCCCCTCCCTCCATAGTTTCCGCGTTGAACTGTTAACATAAAAATATTAAAAGAGACCAGCACTCGAATTTCAAGCAACCGCTAAGACAATAAAAATGAGGCGCGTAATATTTTTAGTAGTAGCCAAAACACCAATCGATTCCAGAAAAAAACACAGCATTAAAATTTCCAATCACGTCTGCTCCTTTATTAATCACGAAACTCTTTCTTCAACGTGCCACAGGAATTCAGTTTACGGTAAGTATGCATGCATGGACTTGTAGGTGCATATGTGAACTGAAAAGCAAAGCCTCAGCTCATTCCCAAGAATCCAGTATAGCACATGAGCGAGATGCGTGCGTTTAAAATGCGTTACAGAGACAGTCAGAATGAGAGCAAGCCAATCGAAAAAAAGTAATAAAAAGAAAAATAACAAAGCTGCTCAATTTGTATGGCAAAAAGGCATGTAAAATAATTTTTCACTTCCAATAATCCAAATAATGAGCTTGAACATGAATTCTTAAGAAAGAATTGAAGCAACAATGCCATAGATACTAAAAAAATCAAAAACGATTCTGACAGTAAGAGCACGCACGCAGTCACTGGACGCGCATAAAATGTTTAACAAATTGTTGGCGCATGATTTTTGAGCGGGAAACGTTGGTTGTTTCCTTTTAAGCGTCTGCTACAAATACAACAACCAATACGACTAAATAGTTTAAACTGCTTTGCAATAAAATATTCACCTTCATCAGCATTCAAGCAGCAAAAGCTTTGCTCGCCCGCTAACAATTGCTCGTGTCACCTTACAGCCGCTATTTTGTCTCTGTCATCTTAAGTGAATGCCAATTGTTAGTGGAGCATACAAATACTGCGAGTATATTGAAAATCTAATCTGCATAACGAAGAATTGGAGTTTAGCAACTTTTTGTAAGGAGACAAGAAATTGAAAAGTGAATTTTTTCAACTCTTTTCATCATTTATTTATAAATAAGTGCGGTGGCGGCATAGAAATCAGAAAGTGGTTGGGAAGGTTTATTTTATAAAATTTAAAAATTGTATACCTTTTTATTATATGGTTATTTACTGAGTATATGGATTTCTTTTGGATTAAGAACTCATAAAGTTTTAGTAAAAAGTAGCAGATAAACGTTAAAGCTACTCGAGGATATTAGCAAAGACTTCTGGTAGGACTCGAACTAAATAAGCTTACAGAGTTCCTGAAAAATTTGGTTAAAGGCAGACGTCCAGGTAGAAAAGGCACACATCCACATAGAGAAAGCAGACGTGTGTGCAAGCCTGTGTGATTTTAAAATTGTAGAACTCAAGTACTCTCCAACAATGGACTAAGGCGAAAAGAATTAGTAAAATTTAGTTAGACAATTAGCTTAGATTGGTGTTAGAGTATGAAAGAAGTGACTTAGGCACTGCGGCCAGAATTTGGCTATTAGAAGAATCTTGTAGTGCATCATGGATCTGACTGATCCAGGTATCATTAAAAAACCAAAAAATCACTTAGTTCGTTGGAAATTAAGCGAAACTATTTTTTGTTCACTTTATCACTACCCTTGGCATTACAACTGGGGATCTTCCTTAGATAACGAAAAATATAGGCAAATTTGAAACATTCATATGCCAGTTATGCCATTCATTGCGTTCGAAATAAACTAATGGTGCACTTTTGTCCTGACAAGACCTCTACTGAAATTTTCCGGGAAATGCATTCGCAGAACATTTTAACCCTCCAACGACCGTAAAAACTTTATATTTTTAAGAATTTGAAAAATAAGCGGGAAAATAACCCACACACATTTGATATATGGATTTGAAACACTCCACAAAAAATGCGGTATTAAATTTTATAATAGACGCTTAAAACAATATTAATGGTAATGTAGTTTTTAAAGTAATTCAGGTCACTTTTAGGGATAATAGAGCGAGGGATCCAATTTTATACAGCTCCCATTTCATAATTGCTATATAGCAATTCTTCTCTTTTTTTGGCTGCCGCGCAGTGTTATTAATAAACCGCGAGTTCCACTTACATGAAATTAATTTCCAAAATTGAAAAAAGAAAACGAAGCCTGTAAAATTTTATTAAACTAGTCCAGAATATTGATGAATTATCAACCAACCTGAAAAGAAATATAGAATGCACGCCTACGTAGGCGCATCGGCTTGAATCGTGCCTCGCTGTGGGCTTACAGAGATTACGTGCAAAGCCGTCAAGCAATCAACCAAATGCTAACTGGTTACTTGGCTGCTCAACAGACACATTCTGTCAAAAAAATGCGGCGAACTGGTAAAAAAAAATTAAAATTACGAATGTTTACGAAATAACACACCCATGCGAAAAAGTAGGGCACACATCTAAATATTTTTCAAACGCATTTGCCAAAATTGAAATCAGTTCTTGTCGTACATTCTCCTTGCGTCTTCTGCAAACTGAAAATTGAGGCTACGAGGCTTGAGTTTGGAAAAGTCAATCTCAGTCTCCTCGCGTGAATACTGCAAGTATTTGATGATGTTTGCTGAGCTCTTTCCAAAATGTAAATTAAAAATTATGTTTGTGAAATGCTTCATTAACGTGATCTGAGCTTTTTGACGGCATCCTTCACCTTTTTTCTTTCAAATCTGGCCTTCTTCGAAACCGTGTATTTTTATTACTAATTTTGCTTCTTTCGATAAATTTTAAGTTTTTTTCCATAAACCTGAGTATTTTACCTGAATTCTTTACCTGAAATATTTTTTATGTACCGTCTGACCTGCTTTGTTTTTATTTTAAAATGCTATTTCGACAAGCTTTTTAAATTATGGATTCTCGTTACTTTTTTAACAGAGTGTACGTATATAAGCTGCTGCTGCCGCTGCCGTCAACAGTTGGCAGATTAAGTAGTTGCATATCGACTTGTTCGACTGTCTATCACAAACACAATCAGTTGAAGCTATCAGAAATTCAAAAAACAAATATAATAGCAGAAAATAAAGCGCAGATTGACCGTCGATTTTTGTGTGGATTCGGTTTCGAAAATCACATTCACTGCTCTTGATTGCTTACCTATATAAAGTACACGCATACATACACACATTGTATAAATTGTATATACATACATAAGTATTTTTTAAGTTATAAATCGTGCACGACCAGCAACAGCACCCAGACATCCATGACGCGACAGTTACATGAAAAGATATGAAGGAAAAAAGAAACGAAATAATTGTTAGAAAATGCTTACAGTGTTAATACTAAGGCTTTTGGTAAAAAAAAAAATAATAATATATTAAAATATGTAAAGTTACCTACTTAGTAACTATGTACGAGTATGTATGTATGTACTTGTACAATGATCAGTTACGTATTGGCACTCGGCAAAAGGGCGAAGTTTCCCATAGTACTTACATCGATTGTGGTTTGTGTGGTTTTAACAAGTAGCCACTGAAGTATGAATCAGCTAAAATGAGTCAAGAGTAAAACCTTGCCCAATTCGAATAGCAGGCCGTAAGCAATTAGTGGTTTATGAGAAACAAAAGACCTTTCGAACTTTGTCCTTCAAAATAGTAGCAAAGGAAATAAAAATAATAAAAAAATAATAGAGCAGCGCGTAATTTGATAAATATTAGGGGTTTCCCAATTAGATTACATAAATATAAAACTTTTAATATCTGCTCCATAACGAGTAATTATTTACATATATTCAAGTGCAATTCGCTACATTTGGAAATGATCACTCACAAAAATGGCCTTCTACCGTTTAGATGCATGAGAACTATCGATATCGATGACTACGGTTTGACAGTTGACAATGGCAAAATGGGTTGACATTTCTGTTCAGTAAGTTTTACCAAGTCCTCACGAATCGCTTAACGCCAGAACAACGCTTCCAAACTGCGGAGATTTACTTTGAAAAAAAAAATCTGTTCGCGAAGTTCATAGGGCACTGGCGGCGGTCATCGATTCGTCGGGTTTACTTTCTTTTTAAATGAGGAAGGAGTTGTCGTTACGGTGAATTTTGATTTCGAAAAATTGATCAGCTGAACATCGGCGACATGGGGTTCCAAAACGTCGGGTCAACTTGCCATACAACGCGCTTAACAATCGATTTATTGCAATATTCAAGCCACATCGGCGCTACACGGCCAGATTTGTTGCATAAAGTAGTCAAAAATTAGGCAGATCAAAAGGGCCATGTAACTCGTAGCCGTGACGGACATATGCCAGATATCACTTTCCCAAAAAAAAAAATGCATTTGTTCCGTCTTATCCTCGAGGACGTCATGTGCGCTGCTTTCATTAATGAAAATTAGTATATGTAAAGGCATTCAGTGGCAGAGAAATAATCAACTCCTCAGGTATCTAACATACGCGGATGATATCTGCTTACTAGCTTATAACTTTGCCACCTGTAACGGCTTATTAAAGCTATGCGGGAAAAGCTTCAAGGTACTAAATTTTGCTACCTTGGCTGCATGATCACGATTGAAGGCAGCTCTGAAACAGCTTTTAAATATGAGATTAGCAAAACTATTTCATTATACGACATCCTCGTGCCTTTGTAGCAAAATAACAACATCAGCCTTGATACCAAATTGCGCATATTTAACACAAATGTCAAATCTGATCTCTAATACGGTTGCACCACATGGAAAGTAACCGCGGAATCACGATACGCCTACAAGCATTTTGTCAATTTTATGGCCCCGTGCAATGTCCACCTCGGACCTGCTAAACAAAGCTACCCAGCATGGCGTTGCGACTAAAATTCGAAAAAGGAAGTGGAAGTGGATAGGACATACGCTTACAAAAAGTGATGCCAATATTGCTACGCAGGCCTTGAGTTGAAACGCGTTCCAACAAGATGGCCGAGCTGGAGACGCTCAACTGAAGCTGAGACGAACTCTCTTGGAAAGTAGTGAGATATACAGCTTGAAACCGAGTCCGTTGACAGTTAGCCGATTATAGTGATGCCAAATGTTTCTCCCTTAACTCATACTGAAACTTTCTGGCAAACATTTCACAAGATCATTCAGTCCTGAAATGTACTTCTTTAAAGTACTTTTTGCATTATTCTTAAAAAAGGGGTCGTAGTGACCCATCAAAAGTTACTTAGGGGATTAAATGTTTTACAAAAATTATCTCTGTAAAATACAAAAATGATTTTGAGCAATAGAAATTTTTCACCTTTACGTATTCCATTGCTCGTGGAAGATTCGCCCCGATCTGGTCGCCCACCAACATTTTCAACGGCTGAAAACGTCGACAAAGTCAAGGAAATGGTGCTACAAAATCATCATTTAAGTTTGAGGGAGGGAGCCAGGTCCTCACGAATCAATTCGCAACATTTTACACCATCAATTGGGCATGAGACGCGTGGCTGCTCGACTCGTTCTATGAGAGTGAAATTCCTTTCAAAAATTCATCGGAAGACATGATTGAGCAAGTGAATTCGAAACCAACTTTTATCCAGCGCATCATAACAGATGATGAGACGTGGGTATACTTGCATGAGTTGGGCATGCAAACCAGTCAACAGGCGGCTGAATGGCGCTACCCACATGAGCCGAAACCCAAAAAAACACGTCAAACTCGGTCAAAAGTGAAACTTATGCTACTCGTTTTCTTTGATTATCATGGTGTTGTGCACTCGGAATACGCTCCAAATGGTTCAACGGTAAATGAAGAATATTATTTGGGAGTTATGCGACGGTTGACAGAGAATATGCGGAGGAAACGGCCTAATTTGTGGAGAGAAAACTCATGGTTCTTGCACCTTGACAACGCGCCGATTCACAAGGCTCATATTGTGATAGAGGCCATTAAGGAGAATTCGCTGAAGAAGCTGAAGAAGATCACTACAACGCGTTTGAAAGGTACTTTGATCCATGACTAATCGTTGGCATAGGTGTATTGCTGCGAATGGAGCCTATTTTGAAGGTGACCAAATAAATGTTGATGATTAAACAATTATTTTGCGTCTTATTGAACGATTCCCGGTATTTCTTGACAGAATGTAAATTTAGCTTTTTATCTGGATGGATTTTAAATTTATTAGCTTAAACCTTGTGTGATATGAGGACTGGTATCGATAAGTGTAACAAGCGAAAACCAGATCAGATATTTTCCATATTGTTAATATACATAACAAGCATTTTTGATATCCAAATAAATGAAGCACCTAGCATGGCACGATCGAACAGACCTAAAGTATAAAAGTAAATTTGAGAATACATAACTGCTGAGGTTAATAAAATACACGACTATATAAGATGAATAAAAAATTAAGTTATATGGTTGACGAATGTAAATCTTATATATAAAATAAAGTCAACTTTTTGTGTGTGTTCGCTAACCGGCCGTGTCTTTGCACCGAATTAAACCAAACTTACACACATTGTTAAAAAGGTATTGAAGATGGTTTCCGTATAGTTTGGATACCTATTGGTGGATAGGGTTCGAGATATAGGTCAAAACGTGGACCCGGGTAACTTTCGGATGTGTATGTATAATATGGGTACCAAATGGAAGCTGTTGGTGAATGCTTTAGTACAGAGTATTTTTCATGCCGCTCCGTGACTGGGGTCTCGAGATAAAGGTCAAAACGTGGACCCGGGTAACCTTTGGTTGTGTATGTACAATATGGGTATCAAATGAAAGCTGTTGATAAGTGCTTTAATACGGGGTAATTTTCATACCTATTGATGACTAGGGTCTCGAAATATATGCCAAAACGAGGACCCGACGTGTCTTTGCACCGAATTAAACCAAACTGACACACATTGTTAAGTAAGTATTGAAAATGGGTTTCGTAAAGTTTGGTTGTAATTCGGAGCACTGGCAACGCGTACAGCGTTCTTTTAAACCAGCCATAATGTCGTTTACTTTTTTAACGCTTGGGGCGGAACTGAACTGTCAAATTGACAGTGTGAGTTACAATGTGTCAATATTTCTTTCTGATTTGGATGCCATAAGGAGAAGACGTAAGTGCAAAGTGTAAACATTTTTTGTGAATTTTTTTGGAGTGGATTTTGGAACAGTGATTAATTTCTTACGAAATTTGAGAATTTAATGTGAAATCCGAATGAAATTATGTGTTCGTGGAAAAAACAATTTTTTTCGTTTTTTTTTTTGAAAAATATAAATGGATAATGGTTAAAAAAGCTCCAATGCTTAATAAAACATATAAATTGAAACGAAAAATTCATGGATGATCAGGAAAAAAAACGATTGTTTCTTAGTTATTCATTTGCGTTGATTTGAAATTTAAATACAATCTTCTTTTTTCCTGATTTTCAATTTATATTTTATATTTACTCAAAAACAAATAGAAAAACAAAAAATATTGTTTATGCGCTTGAATAAAGAATAAAGAAATAAATAATATGAAAACCATATATTTTCTGTTCTAAACCATATCTATTCTATTTTAGTGTGCCCAGCGAAGCGGGCCGGGTTTGCTAGTTTACTATAAAATAGTATTCCCAACTCATTGGAGAAACACGGACAGATTTTAGAAAAGTGTTTGATTAGATGGTAAAACTCTTTCTGAATCAGCAGCTACTTATAATGGGATAAACTCGAAATAAGCAATTTGGCAGAGGAAAACCAACTACCTAAGTCATTTATAAACGGAATGAAAAATGAGGGGCCTAGTCCGCTTACTTGGGTTACCCCAGAAGAAGCAGTAAAATAATACAAAAGCGTGTTGCCAACTAATATATTTATACAAGTAAGAGCACAACTACGGTTAATTGAAGAAGATTTTATTCATTCCAGAAAAATTAAGTAAAACCCTTTAATTGTAATCTTGGTGATTAAAATTTAGTGTCGAGCGGGAAGGTTAGAGGCGATCGAACGATTTGAAATAAACCCTGATTTGCTGCTTTATAAAAAAAATTATTTTTTGAAAACCTGAAGCTGCAAGAATTTTGCATTCTCCTTACTTTATAAAATACGTGCAGTGGTTATAAATATATACAGAATTGTAAGTCCTTGAACAACCCAACACACTACCTCACCCAACATCTGTAAACATTTTTTCGTGATTTTTTTTTTTATTAATTCATTGTATAATCATTTTATAGTAAAACCGCTATGCGTTTTACTAAATATACTAAGCTTTGGCAGTAGGTCAACGGAATTGAAACTAAAAAAAAAAAAATAAATAAAAAAATTCAACTGAAAATTATTCAAATTCAAAATGTTAATGCTTACGTTTTCTCACTAATTTAATTGCAGTTTATAAATACAAAAGTTGATAAATAAATTCTAGTAAGCCATTACTATTGTGTAGTAGTGAAAATATCAAAGCACACTTTTGTAACTGGTAACGCCACATTCAAAACACGTTCAAAATGGCTTTTATTGCTTCGCATGAAAACCAACCAAAAACGCATTAAATTAAAAAAATAATCAAATAAATCGGCTCAAATGAATTTTAAATACCCAAAGAAATGAGAACTTAATGGCATTTTTGCTGATTAAATTTGAGGAAATGTGCTGGAAGTTAGCAGTTATTAGGCGGGACAGCAGAAGGTCCAATATGCAGGCGTTCAGCCAGAGGCAATTAAAGGCGAAACAAGTAAGGTACTTAATTGGCAAAAGAAGGGGTAGCCGAGAGGCAGACAAGAAATGTACAAGAAAAAAAAGCATAGTAAGCCGAAGAAAGTAGAAAGGAAAAGGAAATGTCTTGAAGCAGAAGAAGCGTCTACATTTCACACGTCGACGCGACACTGAACGACAAATTGAATTCAATGAATTTTCGTGGATTTTATGTGTTGAGTGAGAAGAGGAAGCACGCTCAGTTGCAGTGAAAACTGCGTCAGCAGAAAACAGTTGTGTCTTGCAGACACGTATCAACACGCAAACATACGTACAAGCATACATTTATAGACCCATAGAAGCAGGAGCGTAGATGCAATCATTCTTCTCCGAAGCCCTTTCGCCTACGTACATACATACGAATGAGTGAATGGCACGGGTTGAGAGCTTCAAAAACCCTACCATTTCAATGGCGACGATAACGAAGACGATGGCGATGGCATCGAAAACGAAAAAATCGAAAATTCCAAAAACGTACCACAAAGGTAATAAAAGAAAATGTTGTCAGCACGCAGTATTTGGCTGGAATAGCATAAAGCGGCTATGAGTGTAAGGCAAAAACAACTACAGCAATAGCGGACAATAACAATAGCAATAAAATGAACAATAATGTCATTGCATTCGACGAGCATTTACCATAAGAGTCGTCTGGACGCACAAACACACAGGCCCGCATGCACGCACACACATTCACACAAATGGCGCGCAACCAAGAATATTACTACTACTGCTACACAAATGTATGTATGTATGTAAGGAAACATCAACATTCAGAAACAAAACCGAAAAATATTCCATCGAACGCTAGGCCACATTAGTGGAAAACCCAAAAGCCCAACAACCCTGTAACCCCAGGAAAGTGTAGTAGCCCAAGCAGAGGGTTGGAAGCGCAAAAACGTGGAAATGCAATTTACGAGCAACATTTTCCCAAAAACAAAAGCAACATTTATTCAGGTACGTTAGCACAATTTTGTAGACACAACAAAGCCATTGCAGGCGCCCTAACTGAACGCCATTGCATTTGCCATGGTTGTCAGCAAACTCACAAAAAAAAATTGGTTGAGTCACAAATACATGCAAACACACACACACATAAACAATAAAACATAAAGGTATAAAGATATTTTTAGAAATAATAGTGTCTGCGGGCGTGTGCAATATCCTGGCAGTACCAACTACTCGTTGAAAAAAACAAGAACAATAAAAAATAGTAAGTAAAAATATATGTTACATAATTCTAGGCGCATGTGCTAAGTAAAATCGCACACATATTTTCGCCCTTATTCCTTTACGCTGTCCATTTGCTCGCTACTGCAAGCCTCTTGGGTCCTTGCGGCTGTGGCAGTGATAATGTTAGCGACAGCTACGAGTATGGCCAAGGGCGACCACAAATTATAGGAAATAAATAATTTGGTTGTGCCTTCTTTTTTTCCTATGTACTGTATTTACCATTGCTTTATTTTTACTCTTTGTATACTCATTAGTGTTGTTGGCGCAGTATTATTCTGTACGACAACCCAAAATGTTTGTAGTGCATTTAATGTTTTTTTTTTTAATAAATGTCACTAAAGCCAACCAATGCGACGGTGGCAAATTCGTGTGTGCAACCGTAACGGGCAGTAATTCTCTTTCTACTTGCTGAGCATCTGTTAGTGTAAACGAAAGTGAGTGTTTTTATTTATATTAATTCTTTTCGCGCTTCATTACAATAACTGAATCGGTGGAAATCTAATTGCAAAGAGTTGACCAGTGCTGAAAGAGAGACATCAGATTGCGAAAGCTACTGTTTTAGATTTAGTCGTCATTCAGTCATATATTTCTGCGAACAGACCAGAAACCTGCATAATCATTGACTCAATAACAATAACAAACTCAGCGGCTGCACTCCCCGCACTACCGACAATTGGGTTGTAACCCGCATAGTGTACCAATCATTTTTGTATTGACGTTGGGATCAAATTTGTGTGATATATTAACATATATTATGAATTAAATATTAGACTGAATGAAACCAACACAAGGGACCAGCATTGGATGCAAATACATACTCGCATATTACACCTAAAAAGTTATGGGGATAGGCTCAGCTATTATTGGCCGCCGTAGCCGAATGGGTTGGTGCGTGACTACCATTCGGAATTCCCAGAGAGAACGTAGGTTCGAATCTCGACGCAGCACCAAAATTAATAAAAACATTTTTCTAATAGCGGTCGCCCCTCGGCAGGCGATGGCAAACCTCCGAGTGTATTTCTGCCATGAAAAAGCTCCTCATAAAAATATCTGCCATTCGGAGTCAAGTTGAAACTGTAGGTCCCTCCATTTGTGTAACAACATCACGACGCACACCACAAACAGGAGGAGGAGCTCGGCCAAATACCCAATTATACGAGAGGTGCCTTGTATATGTCGGGATTTGCAACCCTGGTGTTGCAATCTGGCAACTGACAGCTGTATCGCAAAGTTTGACATTTTTGGGCTTTTACGTACTCAGAACGTTTTTAAATACCAGCGCTATTTGCGTTGTTTACAGTAACTTAAAAGATTCATCTCAGTCCAAAAATGGAATTAAATCGTGAACATTTTCGTGCGATTATTTTTTACAACTTTCGACGTGGATTAACTCAGCAACATTGTATGGATGAACTTAATTCATTTTTTGGCGATGAAGCTCCATCAAGGGCCAGTGTTTATCGATGGTATGGGGAATTCAATCGTGGTCGTAGTTCACTCCAAGACGAATTTCGTGAAGGTCGTCGAAAATCAGTTGTCGTTCCGAAAACCATTGATGGTGTGCGCGAACTGATATGGCAAGATCGTCATGTGATCTATCGTGAGATTGAGACAATCTTAGGCATTAGTGGGACCAGCATACATTCAATATTGCATAAACATTTGACTGTCGAAAAAGTTTCTTCGCGTTGGATCCCACACAATTTGTCAATCGCTCAAAAAAGGCTCGATTGGAAGAAGGAAATGCTAAAAAAATACGATCGCGGGGCTTCGAAACACGTATATGACATCGGGACAGGTGATGAATCATGGATTTACGCGTATGAGCCCGAAAGTAAACAGCAGTCGACTGTATGGGTGTTTCAAGATGAGCCAAATCCAACAAAAGTTGTTCGCGCACGAAGCACTTCCAAGCAAATGGTCGCCTGTTTTTTCGGAAAAACTGGACATGTCGCAACCGTACCACTAGAACAACGCAGAACAGTAAATTCTGAGTGGTACACAACCATTTGTTTGCCAGTTGTCTTCCAAGAAATTAGGAAAACCAATCGCCAAAGACGGATCACTCTTCACCAGGACAATGCGAGCTCTCACACATCGGCTCAAACAACTGCATTTTTGAGCACCCAAAACATCGAATTAATGGGTCATCCGCCGTATAGTCCTGACTTGGCACCGAATGACTTCTTTTTATTCCCGTACGTAAAAAACAAGCTGAGAGGTCTACGTTTTGCGACACCTGAAGAAGCAGTTGTGGCATTCAGAATGCATGTTTTGGAGGTACCTCATTCAGAGTGGCAAAAGGGCTTCGAAAATTGGTTCAAACGCATGCAAAAGTGTATAGATCTTCATGGAGAATATTTTGAAAAACAATAAAGTGATTTTCGATGATTAAAATTTGTTTTTGTTCTCTAATCCCGACATATAAAAGGCACCCCTCATATATACATATATATTATTAAACATAGATGAGAAAAAACTTGAGAGAGATCTTGATGACAAAAATTAAGAATTTTTATCCATAAATTATGAACAAAGAGCACAATTTTTTCCAAAAAAAATGTTTACTCTAAAAAATAAAAAGATGAAAGATATTTAAAAACTTTATATCAAAATTTCCAACATTATATAAATCTCAATATTATTAAATGCCTTAAACATTTTTTCAAATAAATCAATTTTTAGAAGAATTCACAACTATGTTCCAAATAGTTGAATCCCTTCGCATGGAATTGCTCAACACTGAAATTTGAAATTGGACCCGCTGTTCCGTGCCCGTCCTTTGTGGAATTTATATTGTATGTATGTTGTCTCAGGGATGATATATTTACCATGTTTGCTCATTAACTATGGGGTAAGACTCCGTCAGAAAATATGAGATTTGCAAGTGGTCTTTCGATTTATTTGAAACTTTGGGAAATATTAGTTCTAGGTAAGATACATTCGAGCCTAAAAGGATTTTGAAAAATTTTCAAAATTGAGTCATCTACGCCATGTTGAAAATCGGGACCGTGTTTTTTTTCAAAAATCAATATTTCTTGAACCGTTTGGATGGATTTCAATGCAATTTACAGACAATATAGAAACAAATAAGTAGTTTAGATTAGTATTATGGTAAAAAAAAAATTTCGAAATTTTGACCAAAAAAAAGTCAAAAAAAGTTTTTGAATCCATTTTTAGTTGATTTGGCCAGTTTTTTAGATTTTCTGTTATACACGTAACGATTCCTTATGATTTAACCTTTATTTTGAAAAAAAAAAATGTATGGTGTCTATAATAGTTCTCGAGATATTGCGATTTTAGTGGAAGCGCGCACCGTGATCGCGGTTACGCAGCGCGGGAGTAGAAAAACGCGCACAGACCTGCAGCAGTCTGCTCCAGTCACTTCATACAGGAACACATAACGCAGCGCGAACCGTGCGTGCGTACGCGAACCGTGCGTGCGCGCTTCCACTAAAATCGCAATATCTCGAGAACTATTATAGACACCATAAAATTTTTTTTTTCAAAATAAAGGTTAAATCATAAGGAATCGTTACGTGTTTAACAGAAAATCTAAAAAACTGGCCAAATCAACTAAAAATTGATTCAAAAACTTTTTTTGACTTTTTTTTGGTCAAAATTTCGAAATTTTTTTTTTAACATAATACTTATTTAAACTACTTATTTGTTTCTATATTGTCTGTAAATTGCATTGAAATCCATCTAACGGTTCAAGAAATATTGATTTTTGAAAAATACACGGTCCCGATTTTCAACATGGCGTAGATGACTCAATTTTGAAAATTTTTCAAAATCCTTTTAGGCTCGAATGTATCTTACCTAGAACTAATATTTCCCAAAGTTTCAAAGAAATCGAAAGACCACTTGCAAATCTCATATTTTCTGACGGAGCCTTACCCTATGGTGAAAAAGAGTAACTTCGGCTATCACATCACAGGGATTCAGCAGCCGAGTTCTGCACGATCAGTTCACATGTATTCACACACTCGTCCAATCAGTCGTTGTTCAGACGGCAACAAAGTGTCATTGAGTTGACTTTTTTCGTATATCAGCAACACAATCTCAGTTTTTCGTTACATTCCCTGCTACGTCGATTCAACTGAATTCGCTGAGAGCCGGTTAACGGTTGGTTATTGAGCACATCTTTTCACCACAGCGCTATCCGACAAATGGAAAAAGTACGTTAACTTACAAGTAATGAAACTTTACCAGAACATTTTTTTAAGAGAATTAACGCTTGTTTATATTTTTCGTTACTTGGACTGAAAATTCGAATACAAAATTGCATGAAACCAAATCACTTCCCGTGGGTTTCACCAACAAAAAAATTGTATATATTCTGTCAGCTATAGTGCTAAATGCTAAAACAGACGTGGACCTATGGTCTTCAATAATGTACTGTACCGCAAAGACCGACATTTATGTTATGCAACGTTTCAACAAAGCAATCAGGGGAATCGTTAACCTTCAAATCGCCAGAGCCCGCATATACAAAATATTTTTTTTGTTCTCTGTAATAGAACTGATTGTCCAAACTTTGTAGTTTTTTATGTTTATATAAAATATATAATATTATAAGCAAAGCATTAAATATGAAAACCCAACCAAATTAAGTTCTGAAGGGCGATCAGATTGGAGGTACTTTTTCCAACAGGGTTTTTTTTTACAGATCACGCGTGACTACTGTCAAACAAAATGCATAATTTTTTCAGTGCTCATGGACATTTGATCATGAAAAGACTTATAGTACACCACAGCAACGTTTACAATTCGTACAAATGTATCATCAAAATAGACCCTCTGTGAAAAGTGTTCACCGCGCGCTCATACCAACTTATGGTGTATAGCGACGAGTCCCATTTTCGGCTTAATGACTACGTCAATATGGAAAATTGCCGAAGAGCAACCTGTAGCTATTCAAGAGCAGCCATTACATCCATTGGAAACAACCGTTTGGTGCGGCCTATGAACTGAATTTCTTCAAAGACGAGGTTAGCGCCAATGTAACAGTGAACGCTATCGCGCCATGACAAACCACTTTGATACCCTAAATCGACGCCCGTGATCTTCACATGGTTCCAACAAGACGACGTTACTTGCTATACAACCAGTGAAGAAATGGATTTATTGCGTCATCATTTCGGTGAGGAATTTATCTCTCGTCTCGGACCAGTGGACTGGCCACCAATATCGTGTGATATCACATCTTTGGACATTTATTTGTGGGGTTATGTAAAGTCTAAATTTGTGGATAAACCAGCTTCGACTGAGGCGTTGGAAGCCAATATTACTAAAGTTATACACGAGTCCTCCAGCGAGTCGTTCAAAATTGGTGCTTACGCATGGCCAAAACACAGCGCAGTTGCGTCCAATATTGGAAACGGATTTTCTTTAAAAAATAAATTTCGTGAATGGTTTTAAACAAAAATAAATAATATTGCCCAATCAATTTGAATTTTTGTTGTTTTATTTCAATTAAAAACTCGAACCTCCAAATGGATCACTCCTTATTTAAGCAAATTGTGTATCTATTAGAATGGTTTTATTAATAAGTAATAAAGTATCATACAATGTGGTGCAAAATTAATCATCCATTTTTTTTAATACCTTCTTGACTAAATAAAAAAATATTTGGAGTAATTGAAATTTTTATTTTGACCTTTACGCGCTCCTTTGCTTGACTGCTCGTACAAAACAGCTGTCTAAGTCAGTGTAAAATATGAGTGTCAAGTATCAAGAGTCAAATGACGTGCGACGCCATTATTATTATAAAATAAAAATTATAAATCTTCCAGTAGGATTATTAATTTTGCGCCATCATGTATTTACTACAACTACTGGGTCTGCCGTATAACCAATGCTCAGGTATCTATTCAAGCATACAATCACATGGCATCCGGCATATGGTCGTAAGTGCGCAATAAAACAATATAAATAATTCTGAAAGTCCTTACTTCAGTGAATGCTTCTTTTGTGTGAACGTGTTGTAATCCCCGATTTTCGACACACGGCAGCAGCACGCATTTTCACTTCGGACACGCATCATTTTTTAATTTTTTTTTTATTTTGTAGTTTTTTTCATTGCCTTTGTTACCTACCATTTGAAGCTGCATACAAAAATTCAACTATCCCTTTTCCAGGCAATGCGCAATTTACATTATTTAATGAAACTTTTGTTGTTTATCTAACACCTTACCCGCACCTAAATAGTCATAACATGCAACATTCGCTTGCAGCAAACCCGTCAGATAATTAGAAATGCGCAGAGGGTTGCAAAGCAAGAAGGTTTCTTTATGCTAATTGGAAATTTTAGGCGCCATTGAGGGTAGTTTTATGTGGCAATAAGGCGGAAAATTGAGAAATTCAAACAGTAACTAGACGCACTATGTACGCTATTTAAAAAACTCGGGAAAAATGCACATCGATAAGTTCGACAATTTACATTTTTAGGGTAGCGGAATAAAGTTTTCGAAATTCATCGTCGTCAATGCCTACGTGCAACACCTCGTAGAGTGAACTTTTAGTAATTAGTTACATTCTCAATTGATTAAGTGTTGGTCGAAATCTATTTTTGGCGGTCAGTGAACTAAATATTTTCTATTTTATGCTTTCAAGATTAAAAATTAATCACAAAATTTTTTGTTTTAAGTAAAACACGCTTGTTTACAACATTTCTGCGGAGTATTAACTTTCATTATTTTTCATGCATCTGTTTTTCGGTTTGATGGAAACGTCAAACATTATTAATTAATTAATAAAATGTCAGCAGACAAGCGTGAAAGCTGAATAAGTAGTTAAAAACTGCACAATAATGCCAGAGTAATTAACGATTATAACAAGGCACGAAATAAAAACAAAGACGCGTGCATAAATATTTCACTAATAACTTGTATATACATAGAATGGTTCATTGGAAATATTAGGGGGGGTCGATTTTATATATTGGGTAGTCGAAAAAGTCTTTTCGTATTTTGTCAATAGATGTCGTTGGAGTCATCTATCTCCAGTGCTACCAATCACATTGTGTCATATCATATGGTGTTAGAAAGGCGACATTTTAAGCTTCATTTAACCAAAAAAAATTAAATTCGGAGAAGTTGCAAAAAAGTTATAGCTGTTCAAAAATGAGTGAAAATAATGAAGAAATTCGCTATATTTTGAAATTTTTGAATAAAAAAGGGAAGAATGCCACGCAGGCCACCAATGAAATTTGTGAAGTTTATGGGGATGATGCTGTATCAGTTCGTGTAGCACAACAATGGTTCGCTCACTTCCGTTCTGGAAATTTCGATGTGAAAGATGCACCTCGCTCCGGTCGACTTATAGTTGAAAAAGTCGATGAAATTATGGAAAAGATTGACCAGGACCATCACATAAGCTGCCATGACATAGCCAAAGTACTAAACATTCATCATCAAACGGTTTTTAACCATTTAACAAAGGCTGGTTACAAAGCTCGATGTTTGGGTACCACATGAATTGTCTGTGAAAAATTTAATGAACCGATTCTTTGCTGAAACGAAATGAAATCGAACCATTTCTGAAGCGAATGGTAACAGGAGACGAAAAGTCGATCAAATACGACAATGATGTGCGTAAAAGATCATGGTGCAAGGGTGGGGAAGCTCAACAAGCAAGCAGTCGAAAAAAACGGCCAGAACTGATCAGCAGAAAGGACGTCGTCTTCCATCAGGACAACGCTAGGCCATCTTTAATGACTCGGCAAAAACTGAGAGAGCTTGGCTGGGAAGTTTTGATGCATCCACCATATTGCTCTGACCTTGCACCATCGGACTACCATTTGATTCGGTCAATGCAGAATTCCCTTAATGGAGTAAAGTTGGCTTCAAGAGAAGCCTGTGAAAATTTCTTGTCGTAGTTTTTCGCCGAGAAACCACAAAAGTTTTACACTGATGGAATAATGTCTCTAGAAGAAAAATGGCAAAAGGTGGTCGACCAAAATGGTACATATTTGGTTTAATAAAGTTCATTATAAATATAAAAAAAAATGAGTTGAAGTTTGATTAGAAATACGAAAAGACTTTTTCGACTATCCAATATAGGTATAAGGGTATTGCCACCAGAATATACACCGCAGACAAAATATTAAAATGAATAAAATCATATTGTTTTAGTTTATTTTCACAGGGAAGCCATCAAATTTGATGATGATAAATTTAAGGTATGAGTTCATAGCCCATTTGGATATATTCCTGATACTATTTTTATTTAAATTGATCTCTTTTACTTCTATTGATAATATTTTTATTACTACACAACATTTCTGCTGTTATTATGCGAAATAAATACTCTGAATACTTCTGTGGATGCAAAAATACATCTACTTATATATTATATATAATTTCGTAAAAGGAGCAATAAAAACAACATATATGTAATGTTGGAAAAAATGGCACGTGCGATATTTCTCATGCGACAGTGATTAGAATTTAATTTGAAGAGAGTGTGAATAATTGTTGAGTAAAATTAAAATCATTTTTAAGTGGCATTAATGCACAACATTAAAATTAGTTTCTTTGAAATTTATCACTAGTTATGTTTTTGGCCCCTTTCGAATGCCTTGGTATTTTTATAATTATCTTAAAAACAAAAAATGTCCCAAAATCAACTTTAGCACTAATTATAAGACTAAATAGGAGCTAATTAAGGGCTAAGGAAGTCTAATTACGAGGTAAGCCTAACGTCAAAATAAAACAATTTAAACGACGCTTTTTCCAATTTGATAGCCAATAATGGTCGTGTTTGACCTGTTGGAAATGCCCAGATTTTATATACACTGAGCGGAAAAATTATCAATATTTATTTTTATAATTTCGAATCAAAAACTACACAAATCCAAGTTTCAAACATTGGCAAAATGTTTGAACATGCATCCAATTTCCATCAAAAGTCCACAGGTTTCACATAGAATTTTTAGACAATTTTCGGTATGAAAATACGTCAAGGCCTAATAAGCAGCAAGTCTTAAGTGGACTTAAATTTTCGCTGATTTTTGATAATTTCTTCCTTGACGGTGTAGCGCCTTTTCTCCGTATATAAGCAAATATGCATTGGTGCCTTATACCGGACCTAACGTTCGAGGCATCATCTTCCTTAGACAAATCACCGCACCTTAGTGTTTTATCCATTAATTACCTGAAGGCAAGCTAAGAACCTGTTGGGTATTATAGGGAACTCGAGAACCATAACAGCAGACCCATCATTTGCAACATATTCCGTAGGATAAATATTTTTGCTTAATTCTCACTCTTTGAAAATTCTTTGGTACAGAAGAAACCCTTTTTCTTCCTATTTCCACTGAAACTCGTAGCCTCAGAAAATAGCGCAACACCCTATTGATGAATTTTTATTGAACATTGCACCATATATCACTCCCTTTGATACTCTATGAGCCACCTTAGTGTCGGTATTTTAAAAATAACGGCCATTTAAAAACATCTACTCGTTTCCTATTGTTCTTTCTAAACCATTGTTTTTCCTCACAGTCTTTAGTATTTGGCATACAATTGATCTGTTAGCGATAGGGAATCCATCCGCCTTAATGTTCACGTACAAGCGCCTATGTGTATGTGTGTATGTCGGCAGATGTTTCACGAGAAAAGAGAAGAAGAAACTCATCAGCTCATGCGGTTACGGCACAGCAGAAATAGTCAAACAGAAGCAGTAAATGAAACTGAAATTCACTGAAGCAGAAAACCGGCTATCAAAATTATTAATCAAATTTATAATTAGATGACTGCGTGTACACCGAGTCCATACATAAATACTAACAAACACAATCTGTATGTATTACAAGTATCTTAACTCATTAGAAGCATTTGGCGGTGTTGTTGAAACTGATTTACAAGAAAAATCAGATTAGGGGTATTCATGGAATGGATCAATATTTTAGTTGGATTTATATGGAAAATCAGATTATGATTAATTAGGACGCTTTGAGTAACACAATGTCGTTTTTGCAAAAATAAATGAAACTGTTATTTTCGATATTTTGTACCAGATTTTATCTATGCGACAAATTTTCGAATGTCCTTCACAAGAAGTATTTTATATACATATCTTTTTATAACTTCTGTAAGGTCTTTTTTCATGCGATTTTGAAGTTGTGTGGTTTGTACAATGCATACATATAGGCTTTTTTAGGGAATTCGCGGATAGACAGTCTCCAAAAATCGAGGCATGATCAAAGGTCACACCATTCGTTCCACTGACATATAGCGTTTATGGATGTAAAGCACAGTTAGATCTACCTTAATTATCCACATCCAGATGTCAGTGATTTGTTTTTAGAGTGATTTTTTGCAATTCAGGGATTCCCCCTCACTACAAAATTAATCGGAGAAGGTACTCAGGTTTGCAACCAATTCTGAACGAGCCTTTAAAATCGTACGTGAGCTGCAGAGCTGCATGTCTGGCTATCGTGAGCTACATAAAGAATAAATATAATCATCATCGCAAAGTTTAATTACTGATTACATTGTCAGAAATGAAAGAGCTATACAGAACAAGAATAAAGTTTATGAAAATGCAAATCGCAAATATCTATTGCAGAAACTGTGATGATAAAGGTGATTTGCAACCACATCGCAAACGTTGTAAACCATTATCAGATAGCGATAATGATTAAAAAATGCCCAACTCTATGACTTTTCAAATCAAATAAAATGAATTAAGTTTGACTATAGGTTTATTTTAAGCTTTTATATGAATTCCCTTGAGACATTCGAAGTAATTTATTAAGCAGCCTATCTCTTATAATTGCTGCAAAATTTTTATGCGGCTTTAAGTTAATTTTAACTCGTTGTTTTGGTTTTATGCGATTTTAAAAAATTACGGAACGTATCCCTACTTTTTCAAGGCAAGTAAAGTATTTTTTAATGCGAATTTTTTATACGCGCTTTTCTGTAGAACGTATCTATCGCATAATTCTTTCATATTGGCATCATTTCGTTTTTTGTAATAATCTGAACTTTCTAAATTAGCTTTGTATTGGTAGTGGTTCTCAGGTATTTGGCCTTAATGTTTACATGCACGTCAGTTTTGAAACACCTACTATAAGGGATATGTTATATATTTTTTATTGCTAAAGATAACTTGGGCCGTCGTTGGTCGTTGGTTCGAATCTCGGTGAGAGCAAAATTAATAAAAACATTTTTCTAATAGCGGTGGCCCCTCGGCAGGCAATGGCAAACCTCCGAGTGTACTTCTGCCATGAAAAAGCTCCTCATAAAAATATCTGTCGTTCGGAGTCGGCTTGAAACTGTAGGTCCCTCCATTTGTGGAACAACATCAAGACGCACACCACAAATAGGAGGAGGAGCTCGGTCAAACACCTAACAGAAGTGTAAGCGCCAATTATTTATTATTTTTTAACTTGGGCCGTCTTGTCACTATTTTTAAACTAGTCAAGTGATTTTTTAGTTCTGATGGTAGTTTCTGAGTGGTTTGTCCTTCGGTACTGGCTGGTACCAAAGGAACTGTTTCATCAGGGAATGTTTCTTGTTATTGTAATAAAATGAAGGTGGCTTTTTGATATATTTGCTGAAACAAAACCTCAATAAGAGCTTCAGATTTTATATTGTATTCCATACTTCAGCAGTCATGTTGAGCCTCCTTAATAACCAGATATAAATTTATCAATCCAACGATGAGTAGAAATTCTCTAGAAATGCTACCTGGTTTACATTTTATAATCTTTAAAAAGTGTTTTTTTTTTTAAACTATGATTTATTTATTTTCAGTTTTAAACCAGACAAGTATCCCAAAAATCTGATTTCAGAAAAGGTGAAAAATTATTTACATACATACATACATATAGTTTATTAAACTCGATTGCCTAGAAGCATTTTCAAAAATCCACACATGGCTCTGCTTGTGTAGATCTATAAAAAGCCAAGAATAGAACAAAAACATGCCCCTAAGAACAAAAGAAACAACGAAAAACATTCGCAGCACTTTGAACATCTAAATGGGTACTTGAATACATGAAGAATGTACATCATTTGTCATTGTTTCTCTTTTTTTATTAGATGTTGTTGTTTTTTTTTTTTCATTTTGGACCTTTCAAGTTGCCTACCGAAGAAGAAATACTGAGAAAACGAAAATATTTACCAATATGAAATACACAAAAAAATGGTATGCAAATCGAATTTGTGATGGTCAATCATAGCACAAGAAAATATTCTTGGCTTGAGTAAAAATTTAATATGCGATAAATAAATTATAATTTATCGGAGTGGTATTTAATTAAAAAATTAAATTTTAGTGCAGCAAGGCAGAGGCATTTATAAAGGCGTTGTGGGAAAATATTAATAGTTGCATTTACGAGCTTAGATCTGACATTGGAATAGAAAATAGTGGGTAGTCTTGATAAGCTGGCCGGTATTTGATTTTTTTTGTTAATTTTTTTATGTGCAAATAGGAAATCTTAACGAATATAAATACAAATCACCAATTCGAGTACGAATGCAGCCACGAATAGAAATATGAGCACAAATTCAGACACTAATACTAATGCTAATACGATTGCAGGCATTGATATAAATGTGAACACAAGCACGGAAACGAATACGCACACGAAGGTAAGTAACAGCATGAATAATACAAACAGGAGTACAACTAAGGTTGCAGACAGAGTGGAAGCGAAGCCGAAGACGAAGTGGAAGTCGAATTGCTTGCATTACGAGTAAGCTGGCGGGTGTTCATAGTGGAAGACAAATGAGATGTAATAACAGTTAAAACTGATACGTCTTCAGATGTGCAATTGTTTCTCAACGAAAAAGTTTTTTCAAATGTAAAATTAGTAAAAAAAAAAATAATTTCATGAAAAAAATTTATCTAGAGAATTTAATCACTTATTTCAAAAGTTACGGCAGTACGAACAGAAAATTTTCAAATATTCAAGAATGTCAATTAATATTATACGTTTGATAAGATTTTGCCAAAAATTAAGCCATTTATTGAAAAACAATGGAAAATGCCAGTAAAACTTTAATGTGGTTATTTATCCAAATGTCAAATATTTACTTATTTTTCCACTGATTTTGAGTTAGTGGGCGGAGGGGGAAATTAAAAAAAAAGTTCCCTTCCTCTAAGCAACTCCAGAGGACCCATTTGAAAATTAAACAAAACTCATTCGCAGTATTTTTTAATTCAAGATAGTTAATTAAATGGTCGTTACTACAATTTTAGAAACTAACTCGCAACAATTAAATGAAATGTAAACAATTCACTACAGCAAACGATTCGCCTTTGAAAACAGTACCGCATAGTTTCAAGCTTGCGCCACATCTCCATCGACGTCTTCGCTTGCACTGTTAATATTAATATTATGCTTCGCAAATTAATATATTACTAACTTGAATACGAGTACGAATACGAATGCGAATATAATTAAGAATTTTAACCCGAATACGAGTGCAGACATTAAAATTAATATGAGTACGAGTATTAAAACGAACACGAATGTGGCTACTCATGCATTGCTATTCATAAGTCATCTCTCTGCTCAACTATTCTTAATTCCCTCTTTAATTAATTATACTCTTGTTGTCAGTGGATATATTAGTTCGAGCAATTTCTCAACTAGCGGTTCATATGTTCAGCAGATTTGCTACTATACTGAGTAAATGGTCGATGGATCTTCCTCTACTTCTTAACCCCGGGTCGAGTATTTAAAACAGTGTACTACCAGGTACTCAATAAATATTTTACTTACTAGACAATAATGATTTTCAAATTGTCCAATACTTTTGCGATCGCTCTGACTTTTCAAATTGCTTTCAAATCATATTCACTCCTAACCCCACCTACATGTGTATGTACCTACATATGTGTACTTTTCGCTCTGATTTAGTATTTGTACTATGTTCTCCTTCTCGGTTCTACTCAATACGAAGCCAACTACAGTTACTTGCCATGAAGATTTGGCGTCAGTGATTGAATAATAAACAACAGATTTTAGAGAATCGACCGAAACAGTATGATAAGTGACATTGCATGCGTAATTCGTATAATTTCGTACTGCAAAAATAGAAAATAAAGTTTAGCACTGTAACAAAAGCTCCATTTGTCAATTTAATTGTTTTCTATCATCAAATAAATTGTTTGTTTGGTTTTAAAATTAACTTAAGCGCATGCAAATTGACCCTCTGAATAAACAAAAACACAACACAATTAAAGTATGGATAAAAAAAACAGTAACAATAAAAGCACACCTTATGCGGCCTAAGCAATTTGATATCAATGATTATAGTATTAAATGTAATGTGAGATGCGTTTCATTGCCTCCAGCATAACAGCAGAGGCCCAGCAGAGACCAACGCTTGAACGGACAATTAATTATTTTTTTCGATGCTCACAATGGAGGCAGTTCATGCCCATTAGTTGGTACGTATGAATATGTGCTCATAAATGTATGTACCCAACAACGCTTTTTGTTTGATATCAACTTGAGATGCATTGGATTTGAAATAGCTTTTTCAAATATCCGATATTTATTCTCAACAGCAACAAGTGGATTGTTCTCAACAGAAAAGGCACTTGTTTTGCATAGATATTTTATAAGACATCAGGTAGAGAAGTTAAAAATTCTCCACTTGACCTCAAAGGGATTTCTTCACTTGGTATCAAATGAAACAATAACTTTTAGCTTTTATTTTAGAATTTTAATTAATTTCTTATTTTATTCAATGCTTCCGATAAATTGTTTAAATTAAATATAAACTTTTTCAAATAACGTTTAATTAAAGAAATAATTCAATCCATTTCCGGCATTACTTGGCAATGACACAACAGAAATTGAAGCTAAATTGAAAAGTAAAAAAATATATTTAATTACACACCTAAACCTTTTTAAATAAAAGTTGTGGATATAAAATAAAATTCCTAGGTAAATATATATTAAGTGCTGCCAGACGTTAATTATTTCTCAAATACTCCGTAACTTCAGCACACGTTGTGTTTGCTGGGTGCATTAATTACATATGTATATATGTAATGTGTGTATGTTGGATTGTATGATGCATGAAGGATTGGTAAGAAGCCGATTCACAAAATGTGTGCTATTGTTGAATCAGTTTCAGTAGAATTAAGTTTAATACATATGTAAGTATTATTGTATATACATAAATTGTAAGTAATTGCATCCATTCTGCTGCAGATCTGTTTTTAATTTCAACTTTGTTTTTTCATTCTGGATTTCAAAATTATCTCATTAGAAAAAAATTACACGGATTTCACCGCAGCAATTAACTTATTAAGTGCCGAATTTGTTTGCTATACGTTTAACTTTTCCGCTCACCTTGTTTAGCCTACATGTGTATGTGTGTTGAAATATATGCGCTCCCGTACATCCGTATAATTACATGCAAAGAGTCTCCCTGTAGAGATAACCTTAACTAGTGAAAGAAATTTTTGATTCAGAACTATAACTTTTCCGAAGGTAAATCATTAAATGTTCTTAAGAAACATCGAATATTCGACAAAATAATCAATTATACTTCAGAAATTATCAAGTGTAGTTTGGAATAGTAGTTTCTATTTTGGAAAATATCAAATTTAATTTAATTTAGTCACTGGTGTTTCAGAAAACGTTAAATATTCTTCAAAATAGTCAATTGGACTTCAGATTCAATTGGACGTCAATTCTGTCTCAGAAAACCTCACTGGCCACGAGCACCTCATCTGCGCATCTCTAGAGCGTCTACCTGGCTTATTTTGCGGTTGGATTTGGGTCTACATCTATATAAGATAGTGCTGAGCCAAGAGTTGAAACAAAAATTCGACAGATAAGAACTGGTACGCTTTCCAGGCAATTTGGTATTATTTTAGAAGACAAGACGAGACAAAAAAAAACATGCCAAAACCATCTAGGAACCTTATAGAATATTATACATATGTACGTTTCATAGAATGTTCGCGACAAGGCTAAGGCGTTAAGAAGAAGCAAGTTCATTTGTATGTTCAGAGGTTGCCACAAGGATGTAGAGAGAAACCATATAAGTTTTAACTTATGGGCTTGCGAACTTATACTAAGCGGAAAATCTAAGACCAAAGAACCGCCGCCCTCCGCGTTGCTTCGATACCGATAGATCTACTAGCGAGAGAGCGAAAAGAACTGTGGAACTTTAAAAAAGAGCGAGACAAACGCCATAGGAGACCACACACGCGCTCGCACCAAAACGAGCGCAAAGCAGCAAATTAGAGCACGTACACTGCAAATATGGCAAGAGCGATGGGAGTCAGAGACGAAAGGCCGATGGACGAAGAGACTTATACCAAATCTAGACAAATGGTATAACAGACAGTTCGGCGAGGTAAACTATTACACTTCACAGATGCTATCTCGACATGGATACTTTTACAAATACCTTAAAAAAATAGGCAAGAAACCACTAAATGCATCTACGGAGATGCACTTATTGACGACGCAGATCACATTTTTTTCAAATGTGAGAGATGGAAACTAGATCGCAAAGCTGTCGAAGGAAGACTAGGCCCCTTAAGAGCTGACAACATCACTGATAAAATGATAGAAAACGCAGAAAATTGTCAAATTATTCGCACGTATATAGAGTGAGTCCTACGTGCCAAAAAACTTGACATGGACAGAGATGCCTAACCGACATGCTAATATACCTGACTAGAAGATAAGCCAACAACATGAAGTCCCGCAGATAGAGACACAAGAAGACGAACCTATAGCATGAATGCTGGTTACAAATATGGTGGACCCAGACGTGGGTGAATAGAATTGGTCCTTTTCATGGACACCGTTCTGGGCCCTCCCGAAGTAATGCACAAAGCAGTTCCGGGAGGGGAGTCTCCCCAGGAGAGGAGGAGGGACAGTTTTAGTGGCCACACCACACGACGCAGTAGACGACGGTCGCTGTAAGTGTGAAGGCATTTTGAACCCTACCTCACCCACCAAAAAAAAAAAAAAAACAAAAAACGTATCGCTGCAGATTGGCAAAAAAAAACAATTTTTAAAGTGCACGTATTAAAATGTCATCACTGTTTTCAATTGCAGGAATTTTAATTTATACACATATTATAATCCAAAAAAAACAAGCTTGTGCTTACCCACGACATTTGATATGGTGGAGCATTATTGTACCAATCAGTAAGTTAGCAGGAACGATGAAATACCTGCACACTTTAGCCACATTGGCGAGTGGCCTCACAACGAATTCGACTTTTTTTATTCATTTCCAAGCGTCCGAATTCTGAAGCTTCAAGAGATGACTGGAAGCAAACCTAACCGAATATTTTTATAGCTGTATGTCATTGGTAACTTTGACAGCGACTGAAACATAACACCTGCGAAAAGCATCATTTGTATCCTTTTATTAATTCCAAAATGATGAAAACTAAATACAGCAGCAGTGCATAACCAACATTTTTTAAGATATTGCAGTATAAAATTCAGCAGTTGTTTAGATCATAATTCTAAGTTCACTCAAGCCAAGCAGGTCAGTAATGGTGGAATTTCCTGCAGGGTTTTTGACTGACCACTCAAATGAATTTCTAACTCCATTTAGTGGCATGTACTCGCATATAGATATGCTAATGTTGTTTTTGTGTTTTGATGACTTCATTTACCTTTTCGTTTAGTTTATTTCTGCTCTTAGACTCGAATCATCGCTTCGCTTCTAGCCGTCAAAATTGAGTGTATCCAAATACAGTCATTGCTCTTCAGTCTTTAAATCACGTTAATTTCTGAGAAGCGTTTATGTCCATACACACACGTACTTCATACGATATCTTGAGCTGCTCTATCTATCTCATATTTATCTAATTATTGCCTCATATTTTATAATAAGTATTTGATTTCTTTGAAAGCTTGTAATTATGCACATTTTTTTCCTATCCATCATTTTTCACTGTTTATTCATTATAGAATTATTGCTTGTTAAGTTGTGATTTGTTTGGTAATTATTGAAAATCGATCTTGCCTTGCTTTGGCCGCCATTCATCGGAAGTTAATTTTTCGGTAGAATAATTGGTTTGAACTGGTTTTAATATCGACTTTGTTGGCAGTCAAGCCGATTTTATGTTATGCATTACGTTTAGAAGCAATATCTGCACATAAAGGGCATTTCAAAAACGATGCTCGCGTTTTCTTAGATTAGGGCGAACATGTCTGTCAAGTTTATCATGAATTTTTCAATAATCTATGACTAATCACCATTGTAGGTAACAGCTTTGAATTTTGTTTCGCAAAATCAGCTGTTGAGTTAACATAATTTATATATTTTGTTTTTATTTACGAAGAAATTTCATTCTTATATTCTCTTCTTTTTGCCTTTACTATTTATATTAACCTAACCTCACTTTTAATGTGTTGTCTATCGTTAGTTATCTTGGCACTCTAGCAATTTCCGTCATAATCAGCGACGTTTACAATATCATTAAATTTTGTTATCAAAATCATCTAATTATGCTCTTTATTCCAAAATAAAGCTGGTGACACCATCTCTGCCAATAAATGCGGTGCAGATCGATGATAACCAATTTTTTACGGTCAAAATTGGAAATAATTTATCTTGAAAACGTTGGGTTTCAACAAGACGAGCCTACATGCCACATAACGCATTAAAATATCTAATTACTGCGGGGAAAGTTGGTGATTCGATTATTTCAAGAGCGTGTGACTTTGAGTAATTACCAAGAAATAGTGATTGAACCCTACAGGACTATTTTTTGTCGCATTGTTTAAAGTCATTGGTCTATGTGACTAAATCAAATTATCTTCATGCTTTCTCTTCTTCTGCTTTGGATTTGGAGCTTTGGAGCTTAACAAAGCGCGTCAGCCGTTTTTTTCTCTAACCGGCTTTCTGCTAACCGGCACCAGTTGGACACTCCAAGTGAAGCCAAGTCCATCTCCACCTGATCTTTCCAACGCAGAGGAGGCCTTCCTCTTCCTCTGGTACCACCAGCTGGTACCGCATCGAATACTTTCAGTGCCGGAGCGTTTGTATCCATTCGGTCGACATGACCCAGTCAACGTTGCCGCTGGATCTTTATTCGCTGCGCTATGTCTATGTCGTCGTAAAGCTCATACAGCTCATCGTTCCATCGCCTGCGATATTTGCCGTTGCCAATGTGCAAAGGTCCAAAAATCTTACGCAGAATCTTTCTCTCGAACACTCCAAACGTCGCTTCATCGGATGTTGTCATCGTCCAAGCTTCTGCGCCATACGTTAGGACGGGCATGATGAGAGTCTTGTAGAGTGTTAGTTTTGTTCGTCGAGAGAGGACTTTACTACCCATTTGCCTACTTAGCCCAAAATAGCCCTTGTTGTCAAAAGAGATTCTAGATTAGATTTCTAGGCTGACATTGTTATAGATGCCAATGTTGGTTGCTGACTATACGAAGTCTTTTACAACCTCGAAATTATAACTGTCTACTTCGTAGACGTCGCAAGGTCCTAAGTTTTTCTTCAGTTAGTGGAAAAAGTGCCCGACAAGTGAGTTCATCGGATTGCTACAATAAGAACCATGGTGGGCATTGGAATGATGTTATATTTAAAACGTAACAGCATCGATTGTATTCTACATTGAGTGCAAATCATTTGAATCTTCTCTACAATTAATGTGTATACTTTTATTTAAGGAAATCATTTCCCTCTTTATGAAGAACTCTTATTGAAACACCCTATATAAATGCAGATACAAATTTCTTTTTCGAATAACTCCTATATACCAATTATTAACGGTAGAAGGCCGAGCGGAAATCCATCAAAGCGATTATTTGTTGCTCGCGTCATCATTCGTTTAGTTAGTAGTAATCAAGAAAAAATAAATAAATTTGCAAATTTCAAGTATCTGCACAAACGACTTAAATATGCAAGAACTAGTGAATATAGACGCATAATGAACACTTCAGAAATCCATTTGAATAGTTGAAATATGATTTGTTGAATTCAATGCGTAAAATGTTAGGTGTAGGCAAGAACTTCGTTTATCTCAATTAAATTTTGATAATTATATAAACGAATTCCACAAGTGAGCGTTTCCATATCAAGTAAGTTAAGTATTTTGGATATTGCTGTCAAATAAGTTAAAAATTCGTTCATTTATAAACTCGAGTATAAAAAAAAATTTAAAGAAAAAACTTTATAATTTTGAGATTTATTCCATGAAAGAACGAAAACAAGAAATAAAAAAATTGGTCGAAATCAACATTAAAGCTTTACAAAAAGTATTTCGGTTTGAGTCACACATTTGCGGAAAATTTCAGTAAATCGTTGATTTAATTAGTAGAAAAAATCTATTCATTGCCTTTTTCAGCTAATTAGTAGAAAAAACTTATTAACCCGCTTGAAACTCGGTTCCCAGTTCTGCTGTGTTAAACAGTTCTGCTCTTGCCGGTGTTGCCACTGCATTGGAGTTGCCGTTATATGAAGCAAGGTAATGAAATTTGCCGATTCACGAATTTCTGGTAATATACAAAATATACCTGCCCAACAAATTATTCAGCTTCAACAAAAGTCTGTAAAAAAATATCCACAATGCTTTCCGCTGGTGATTTATAACCAAATAATTCTCTAAAAGCATCGCATTCCCGCAAGTCCACCCAATTTAAACCAGCTCTATCTTCCGCTGCATCAGATCAAACGCCCCACGGCCGGTCGACTGTCACTGTCAACAAAATGCGAAACTAATTTATTGACCCATAAATAAATAGCAAACACATTTTTCGCATAGCAATTTGCAAATTGTCTATTTTCTGTGCTGATCTTTTTTCGATTTGCTGCTCAGCCGAACGTTTCTATGGTCGCACACGGCATATGGCCTCCTCAGTGCACAAAATTCAATTAATGAAGTTGTTTGCATTTTTTAACATCCAACAAATGCCAGCGACAGCAGCGGCAACAACAAAAAGAACAGCAGCAAAGCAATAATACAGCAAAGGCATTAACAGCGACAGCATTGCAAGTGCGAATGTTGTTGTTTTTGCAACATTGGTATAGTTATTTTTTCTTTTTTTCGTTTTTTGAACTGAATTGACTCTATTTGCTGCTGTTGTTAGCCAAATTGAAGTTTAGTGCGCGCGCATTCCTTGCTCACTGCTCGTGCACTGCTCACTCCGCTTGCTCAGCCGGCCGTCGTGGCTCGATCGGTGTGTGCTGGCGCAGTTGCTTTGAAGCGGAGCGTTCGGCTCATTAATTTGCTGCCAATTTTCAAATCAATTTTTGACATTTCTGGTTGTCATTTGTATGTGTGTTTACATTTATATATGTGTGTGTGTGTGCATATATACATATATGACTTTGTGCGTGTGTGTGTGTGTTTGCAAACAAACGTGTCTGTCACTGACGCATTCTGCCTTTTGTTACTGGCTGTGGTTATTAGTCGCTCGCAGCTTGCTTTTGTTGTTGTATTTTTTTTAATGATTCCGATGTGAAGTCTCGTATTTGTTGCATTTGCCACTATTGTTTTTGTGGTATAGACGGTGCCTCGCGCAGTTCTTGTTGTCGGGCGCAGCGAAGCGCGCATTTTTAATTACTGTTGCACTACAAAAACAACAACGACAACAGCACAAACGAGTAAAAATATTGTACGTTGGCGCCATAAAATATAAATTAATTAATTAACTGCAATTTGCAAATTTGTAAAAAAAATCTTCCCGCCTCACACTTTCAAAAAATATATTCTCACGTCTACTTTCTGTTTTTTTAATTTTCTTTTTTTTTATGGATTCCTATGTTTTGCCTGCGGCTGACCGCAACCAATATAAATTGTCATATTGCTGATAAAATTATACAACAAAAAACAGCGTAACAAAAAAAAAAAACAACACGAATACATATACATACACAATTTAACAAAAGCTACTAAATTGCGCGTGAAGCAATAATAGGATTTTTTTCTTTTGTTACAATTTTGCACATTGTTATAGTTGAAAATTTTACTTTTTTTTCAAACAAAAAATTTGTGCTTTAGAAATACATACAGACATACACATAATTGTATTTCCACAAAATAAATATGCAAATATGCGTAAAAAATCGCCTTTTACGCGCTGTTTTACATTTTTAAAATAAACTAATATATAATTAATTTTTTTAATGGGTCGTTTTTTTGCGCCTTTTAAACTCTCTACTAGGTTATTTTTTTAAAAGCTGCTATTTATTTGAAAATATAATATTTACTTTAATAGTAATTACCCGTATTTTTTCTTTGTTTTGCAGTTAAAGTTCCATTGGCTTAGCGCCTGCGGCCCATTTGTCAACCCACTCACATCAGCATCACGAATAATCACAGGTTTTGTTTTTAAACAATTCTCATAAATCTATCACGCCACCAACTATAATACTTGCGGACGTACTCGTACATAACATATACACACGTAGCACAAACCTCCGCTCGCCTTACAGCAATAAAATGTTATTAATTAATTTACTATAAGCCACTGCAGTTGATTGGCCGCTTGAGTAAAAGGAAAAAAATAATCTCGCCTTTGCAAAACCAATTATAAACACTATGCAACAACACTAAACAAAATAATAAAGTTCTGACGACGACTATGTTAAACTATTGCACGGTGCTACAAAATAAAAAAAATCGAAAGAACTCTTCTAGTGATATAGTGCACGTTTTAGGTCAAGACCATTACAACACAAAACTGTGTTGTTAAAAAACCGATTAATGGTGTTTTTGATGAAGTAAAAATACATAACTAACCCATTTTTCAACCGATTTTTTATTTCAATATGGTCTAGGGAAGGGGAGTTTAAGCCCGTTGGACTATTTTTGTGGGGAGCCGTTAAGGGCAAATGCTATGCGAACCATCCACCCAAAAATTGGGTTGATCGAATGGCCTACTGTAAAGCCAGTCGTGGCAGTCCTTTGAACGATATTATTTTTTATTCATAAATGACAATATTCAATCTTCAAAATAAAAAAAAAAGTTTGAAAAAATATTGATTAGTTTTTTTTTATAGCCGATTCAAAAAGCAAATTTTACATGGCCTACCCTATATAAGTATAGGGTTATTCAATAGGTGCGCTTCAACTTTTTTCCGATAGGGAGGGCGAACGACGCAATATTTTTTATTTTTCGCTTGTCATTTGTAAACTTCATTAGTATACATTTCATCATGGAACGCTACACACTTGAGCAACGATTGCAAATCGTGCAAATTTTTTATGAAAATAATCGTTCTGTTGCTGCTACTTTAAGAGCATTACGGCCATTTTACGGTCCATTTAACAAGCCGTCCCGTTTTGGGGTTATGTGAAGTCATTGGTCTACAGTAACAAGCCGGCGACGATTTGTGAGCTCAGAGCCAATATTGAACGCGAAATTGCTGGAATTTCGGCCGATTTATGCGAAAGAGTGGTCGAAAATTGGGTTCAACGATTGGTCATGCAAAAGAAATCGAATTGCATACTTAAATGTATATGTTCAAACTCGATAATAAAAAAAAATTAGTTAAAAAAGTCAAACCGTTTGTGTTTTATTCAAAAAAGTTCAAAAGTTGAAGCGCTCTTACTGAAAAACCCTGTATATACATATTTTTAAACTCGAATAAAATGTGCTCGAAATAAGCTTTTTTCCACATTTTTAAAAATCCAGCTGAACCGAGACTGCGAGAGAATACCGCATGACCGATAGTGCCTTACTGCTCATTGTGGCTAATTTTCAAAGACAGCAGTAAGCTTACATAACTATGAATACATCTTGCATATCAAAACTCAGTACAACCCAATCTTACCTAATCCAAACTGACCAACCGAAGCTTCCATCACACAGCAGAACCGTTTGCAATTTGCTGGTAAGCATGTACAATTTAATGAGTGTGAAGAATCATCACTCTTGAATGATCAAGACCTATTAAAACTTAGCACAAGTGCATCTAACCTAACCTAACCTTATTTAAATTAAGCTAATATACACACAAACGTAAGACAATATGTAAATAAATTCACAGAGCTTGTAAATCTAGCCTATACAAACCAAACAAAAAATAACCTAACCTAACCTAATAGAGCCCTACCCTGGCAACGGCTTCCCGAAGGCGAAGCGTTCGGCGAGCATTCGGAATGCATTCGGCGAGTATTCGGAACGCATTCGGCGAGCATTCGGGACGTTCGCAGATACTTCTCAGATACTGCTGGTCACTTGTACGTGAAACAAATGATATACGTCTTACAAACGTTGAAGATCAAGTAAACATTTTTTAGAATTGTAATTTTAATTTTTGAATCAAAAAAGTAACTTTTAGTTAAAACATTTAATTCAAAAATGTTTCATTTTTTAAGAGTATTTTATGTTCAAATTAGCCACTCTTGTATTACATGGAAAAAACTCAGCTCAGGTTGTGTTAGATTCGTTCAGGTTAATGAAGTTGGGTTAGGTTGATTTTAGTTACGAATTTCCTGTAAGATTATGTTATTTTGTGTTATGCTAGGTAAAGATACGTTACGTATATTTGTAGATGTTTTGAACCGAGTACACATAGAAGTACAATGTAATCGGGTCAATTGTGTTACGTAGGGTTTAATTTAGTGAAGTGAGATTAGGATAAGTTATTCAAGGACGTTATGCTATTCTTCTACCGTCTCTGTTCAACTCGAGAATGTTCTGTTTTTATTTTATTTCTACAAAAACGTTCTTCACTTGGAAAATTTATTATCAATTTTCATGAAATAATGCTTGCTAGGCTCGGAATGGACACAGGTATGAGTAAATATACTTAATTATACACGTATTTCACGAATAATAGCGGAGAACCGCATTAAATTTGCAAATATAAAAGTAGTGAACAAAACTTTCAGTTTACTGATTTTTTTGTTTTACAAAGAAATCCGTTACTTCGCCACATTTCGATCGGTTTTGAATTTAAATGCTTTTTACATTCGGAATAGACACAGCTATAAGACTTTCTACTAATAAATAAAACTTTCATTTCAATATTATCGACAACATCTCGTTAAACTCGGAAAAATTGGAAAAATTGACTACAATTTAAGTTTTGTGTTGAAAAATCAGTGGTTATTTTTGCTTAGCGTTAAAAATAGAGTCACAAGAACTAACATTTACCTCCACAAAACTGTTTCAAGATTGGAAATCTGATAAAATGCAGACGAGCTACGAATTTTTAAATGTCGAAAACCACCCAAAATCGGTTTTTTAACGATAAATAAAAAATTTGAGTGTGTTAAAAATTTTTTGAACACGGTTCCGCGCAGTTTTCGGCTAGATCTACAGTGCTCATCATGTCACTTCAAAAGTTTTGTTTCACCGTAGCACCGTGTTGTAGATCAAAAATGTATGTCTGTCATACAGTGTCTTTAAATTTTACGTGTTGAGTTGTTTAGAAAGGGGGTGGATCGAAGTTTGCTCTTTCTTAGTAAGAAACGGCATGATAGATCACAAGATTCTTACATCTGCGGTATAGAATTGGTTCAACAAATTTATGTGAAATGATGGGTGGATAATTTGGTTGGAGCATATTAACCCTAGTTTTTGTACCTTCAAGTACAAGTATATTAATAAAAAATCTTTTCAAAGGATGTGTAACCGGTTAAAATTTAGTACAAAAATATTTTTCACAAAATTTCGGCAAATATCTTTATATGCCGTACTTGTTTGGAGTTAATATTACATAATTATGTACATTAAGCTGCTTCATTCCCCACATAAATAAAAACGGAGCTGTTTTTCGATCATATTTTAAGACTTTTTCCTATTATGTTTTAACACTTACGCAAAAATATTTCGGCAAAATATTATTTTAAGATTTACGTGAGCTATACCGATTTCAAAGTATATCCACAAATCATGTTTTTTATGAATACACTTAGTTACAAAAAATCACGCTACATGATGGAAGAGGTTAAGCCCGAAAAGTGCAAAAAAGTTGACACTGGATTTTAAAATAATTATAGAGATTTTTGCTGCTATTTTTGGCTTTGTTTTGGGAAATAGTTTTAAGGAAAACTTTAATAACTCAGTCAAATTTTGACCAATTTAGACTTTTAAGGCGCTATTTCAAAGCTATTTTAGACACCTTTTTATTCTTAGCCCATTCAAGCAACATCAAAAATCGTATCATCTTGAATTTTGAATATTTTTTCGAAATATTTAAGTGAGAATCTTAAAATATCAAAGATTTTAGAACTCCGTTAGAAAAGCAATTTTTCGTTTTTGTTTGGTAAAGTACCGTAATAAACATAACTTAAAAACTTAGACAAAGCAGCCCCGCTGTAAAAATAGGCTAATCTTTGACCACCCTTAAAATAATTAGAAGCAAATTGAGAAGAAATTGAGGCGGCCGCCCTTGCCGAATGGGTTGGTGCGTAACTACCATTCGGAATTCACAGAGAGAACGTCGGTTCGAATCTCGGTGAATCACCAAAATTAAGAAAAAGATTTTTCTAATAGCGGTCGCCCTTCGGCAAGCAATGGCAAACCTCCGATTATTTCTGCCATGAAAAAGCTCCTCATAAAAATATCTGCCGTTCGGAGTCGGCTTGAAACTGTAGGTCCCTCCATTTGTGGAACAACATCAAGACGCACACCACAAATAGGAGGAGGTGTTCGGCCAAACATCCAAAAAGGGTGTACGCGCCAATTATATAGTTTATATATATATAAATTGAGAAAATAGTGTATTACAGAAAATTTGAACACTCGCCTCTACTCATATACGATCAACCTAAAAGTTGGATTTTGTTTTTTAGTGTTATGTCATGCTTTGGCGCCGGCGTCGTTCAACTGCTTTATTTGCCACAGTCACTTACTTGGCATTCGAAACCAGCTTAGCTACTTGTAGATACGGTGTGCTGTCCACTAGCACCTATTATTTATAAATGTCTAAACACCTTCATATACTCGTACGCACAAGTGTTCATATGCCTGTTACTCCTATTGGTTGTATTTGCGTTGACATTTGCAAATTTATGAATTTCTTGGCAATATTTTGAAGCAGCTCATTAAGTACGTCTTTTGACACCCTATTTGGTCAGTTGCACACCAGTGAGGCACAGCTTGGACGCCATGTGGCCGTGTCATCTAAAACCAGCGTATGATTAGTGATTCACTGGGCTAAGCGATCGTCATAGCCTTGTGATTTTGTATGCAGTAAATTGTAGTAGTAGTGGTGGTGGAAGAAGTAAACGTAAAAATGATAGTAGTAGTAATATTAGTGCTAAAAATAGGAGTATTAGTATAAGTAGTATAAGTAGAAATGGTAATATAAATATTAAATAGTAACAGAAATAATAGTATTAGAAGTAGTAGTGAAAATGGTAGTCATAGTGGAGAGGTAGTATAAGAGTGATAGTTCTTTAGTTTTGGGTTAAAATTGCCTTCGCACCATACAGCAACCGTTGTTACTACGTATATAGTAACTCCTCTAAAAACATCCCTCATCTATGGTAGTTTCCATATTGCTTCGAGGTAGAGGTTGAAGTCGGCATGCTAAGGACACATTCGCTTACTCGCTTGCGTCCAAGGTCGCCGGTTTTGAAAAGCATATACTAAAGCTCTTAAGCAGAAGTTTCCATTTAATTCTTCAGGTGTCAATACACTAATAGTTCATTACAGAGCTGTTCTCCATGTGTTCCACCTCCCGTATTTGAAGAAGATGTGCTCCGCATCATCGTTGTCAGTATCTCCATAAATATAATTTGGTAAGTTCATCACAAATACTTGCGAAAGGATCCGAGTCCGGACAAAAACTGTGTGAGGTAATAGTTAACTTCGCCGTACTTTATTTCTACCCACTTTTTTAAATCGGGTATTAGTCTCACTGTCTATCTACCGTACTGTTCAGAGTCCCATCTTGTTTGCCAAAGTGTGAGCGTTTGAATAGTAATGTTCGAGAAGCATGGTCCAGGAATTCCTGATATTTTTCTTCACATCTTTGATTGCGCTCTTGTGCTAGAAAATTTATAGTCTGGTTCCTCTGATAACTAAAACCGCCGCTTCTCATACTGCTCTGCAAGAAGAATCCACTTTGAGAGCGCACGTGCATTGCACGTATTGTAAAGTTTTTCGCCGACATTTCGCCGCCCTTAGCGAATCTGCGGATGTTTCGCACCGGTATAGAAGAATCGAGATCCTCGTGCCTATTAAAATTTTTCGCTTGCTCTAAGTTGGACATTTCACCGCCCTTAGCGAATCTGCCGATGTTTCGCACGCGTATAGAAGAAGCGAGATCCTCGTGCCCATTAAAATGTTCCGCTTGCTCTGAGCTAGACCTCCAAGGTTTGCCATGAGCTTACTTAACATGCCACTTACTTTGACAGCTCTTGTGGCAGCATAATTTACGTGCGCTCAGTAAGTTAATCTTGAGTCGAGTTGCACTCCTAGGGATTTTACATTTTTACTTACATTTTTTCTTCAAATAGTATACGTCTTTTGGTTAGAAGGATTCACTATGTTTTCTCTGTGGCTAGTTTTAATCCGTGGTCATCTAGCCATGGCTGAACTTGGATCATCATCTGATTTACCTTCTTTTGGATTCGTCAGTGTTTCGGGCGATTATTACAGCTGCGATGTAGCCTGCGTACCCAACTAGAGCAATCCTCAGGCATCTCTATTTGAAGGATTTCACCGTAGCTTATATTCCAAAGTTCAGGCCCGAGTATTGATTCTTGGGCCGCACCTGCTGTTTTTTTTAGTATTACATCCTTCGCGGGTTTTGTATAAGAGAACGCCAATAATCTTCAATAGACTATTCGGGATCTTGAATTTTGTCTTTAAGGCTTCAATTACGTTGTCCCATATTAAACTGTTGAAAGCATTTCCAATGTCCAGTGTGGCTAGCAATACTAAGCGTTTGGAGTATCGGTTACCTGTCTGAGCATGTTCTACGATCGCTATTGCGTCTTCAATGGTACTTAGGGCAGATCTGCCAGTTCTAAATTCATGCTGGCCATCAGATAGGCCACCATTGCTTTCTACTGCTTCGCTAAGCCTACGCTTTATCAGTTTCTCAAAGTATTTCTCTGCGCTATCCAACTAACATAGCGGTCTATAAGCGAACGCTAATGTTGTGCGTCCTTTCGTTTACTAATGAGTATTTTTCTTCGTTTATTTTCCATATTTGTGGAAAAATTCTTGTAGGCATGCGTTGTACATATTGAGCAGCAAAGGAGAACGTTGGATTATCAACAGTCTCAATATTTCCGCAGCTGTGCCATCAGGTCCTGGCGCTTTATTGCATTTAATTGATTTCGCTGCATTGATTAGTTCATCTTCTGCTAATGGGATAGGTTCCGTTGTTTCTTCCCTCTCGACACAGTGTGTTAGAAAAAATGCGTCGACAATTTTGCTTACCACTTCAGTTTCCATGTCAGCAGCAGGGGATTTAGCTCCTAGACTTTTCATAACGATTTTGTAACCCAACCCCCAGGGGTTACTCATCGTTTCTTAGCTATTCCCATTTTTTTCTTTGGTTTACGGCTTGCCTCAGTTCTTTTCTCCACTGTTTGTATACTTCGGATTCATTTATATGAATGGTTCATATGGTTCAATATGGGCCATAAGAAATTGGAAGGGCCACCACGTCTACCGAAAAATAGGCGCAATGCGCGCAACGTTTGCGTTAATAAACACTCATTTTGATAATAAAGTTTAATTATTTGAACGTGCTGTTCAATCGTGTAACTTGCCATGATCATTTGGCATAAACAACTGAATAATAAACAAAAGATTTGACAGATGTCACCAAAACAAAATGGCTGCCACAGGGCGCCAAAATCGACCCGCGCCAATTGAAAAACCCTTTACATATATAAACATTTTTTTTTCTAACTAAAGTTTTATGTTATCGCATCAATATAAAATTAAGCCTAATGACCTGCTGGTATAATAATTAAAAAAAAAAAACACAAGAAAATGAATTAAGAAAATACCCCAATAAACATTAAATAATTCTTATCAGCAGCCAAGAACTAGAATTTATTATGAAAAATTACATTCAATTTAAATAAAATAAATGAGGGATACACTTAATAAATGGCAAAAGTATTTATCTCAATTCGCATTTTAGTCAGTATTCACTGAAATGTTGCGCCTTAATTATCAAATATTTTGCAGAGCAAAAACTTAACAAAAGAAAGGGAATATCTGTGTGTGTTTCAGCCAAGAAAATTAATGCAACACAAAATGATATATAACTGTATAGTTGTGTTAATATAAAGAAATGTATCTTCATACACACATACATGCCCACATACATACATACATACCTACAAATGCTCACATGAATATCCTTGCTGCTTAAGACCCTTTTCTTCTCATTTGTTTTGCAGCATTCAACCAGCATTCGGATCAGCATTCAAATGAAAATGTAAAATTGTGCAGCGAATGTAAATAATTTGCGTACAAAAGAAAGGAAATGAGAAGATGCGGGTGAGCAGGAGGGGCTAAGAGAGAGGAAATTTTTGTATGAAACTGTACGTCGAAAGGAAGCGAGCGGCAGAGATAAAATACTTAATTACTTGGCGTTCGTATTTAATGAAAGTTTTTTGGCGCGCAGCCAACAACAACAAAAATAACAACATAAAGATAAAACAAAAACAAAACAAGCAGCATGTCCTGAGGCCTTCGACAGTTGAACGAACATGCAAATGCTTCAGCACACGCAAACATGTGGATGTGTGTGTGTGTGTGAAATGCTGAATGTGGTGCTGTAGCGGCGTACTTTTTGGCAAGACTGTTAATGTGAATTTCATTTGTTGCAATATTTTCGAAAGGCATTAAAATAGCTGAAGGAGGCAAGCAATACACACATACCTGCATACATACATACACAAAAACTAGCGCATACAAATATACACACATACATGTACATTAATATGTGTGTGTATGAGATAAAAGCACAAAGGGCTTAATATTAATCCACTTCTCCCCGCTAAAAAAGTTGCCTTCACCATTAATTCCTTGACTTGAATGTAAGTACATGCACATATGTATGCATGTGTGTGTGCCTACCGAAAGTGTGCCTGTATTTATTGCTTAGCTGATAAAATTTACTTCTTGACTTGATATTTTTTGGGTTATTTTGCGGCTTTGCCTAGTAGAGCTATCAAGAAGGGGCAAGGTGTTTGTACCAGCTGCGTGGGTGGAAGTTAAGGGTTAGTGGGCTAGAATGCGGTAAGGTCGGAGAATTTATTTGTTACTCGGCTTGCGGTTATCATTTAAGCAGTTTACTTCAGGCGGCAAGGAAGCAAGAACCCACTGATGTATGGGGTGTAATGTGTACCAGAAATTGTTTGAAAAATTCTTTAAAATTATTCCACACAACCAGCAATACAAACGACTGTTGATCGGCATAAGCGATTTACATGCTGTAAATATATATACATATTTATGTAAATGCTGGTATGCATATTCTTATGTTTTTGAATTGAAAGCCTCGTCTTGTGTTTGGCAACAACCCCTCTGTTCATTCTAATGAGTGTTGCCATGTGTGTGTTGGGCAATTTCCCGCTAGCAGAAGACTAATGGATTTGATAATTATGCAGTAAAAGTTTGTGTTAAAACCTTTCATCTGCTGTCGGTGGCTACATACGAATATACAAGACAATGCCATACAAGTATGTATATATATATGCATATGAATACGAGGGTTGCCTTTTATATTTTGAGTCTGATGAGCTATAATCCGAATTTTTTTCGAAAAGGTTGATATTTTTAGCATAAACTTACATAGCTTAGCATAACGTAGCATAAACTTTTATAACGTTTTCACTTATGAGCTTTCTTTGTTCTTCTTTCAGTCAGTTGAAATATTCATTTCCACCAAAAGATGGAATTCGACGGATTTTCGGAGTGTATTATCAAGGCAGGAGTACATTGACCAACTTACTTCGGTTTTTGACGTTCAAGCACCATACTTAGCCACTGTGAAACGCTCGCCACTATGAAACGCTAGTACAATGACCTCCAATGTGGCTGTCGATCCATGCGGCATGAATTGTTTTTAGAAGGCCGTCCAAAAGCTGTTGTTGTATCTAACACAGTCGATTTTGTCAGTCAATAGATAACGCAAGATCGTCATGTGACGTACAAATATCGCAAGAAAGAGGCATCTGACCAAATCACAACCGTACCAATAGAGAAACTTAAAACAGTAAATTTTGAATGGTATACAACCATTTGTTTGCCAGAAGTTTTGGAAGAATTAAGGAAAACTAACCGTCAAAGACGAAACATCCTGCCCAAGTGAAAGCGAGCTCTCACTTACAGGCTCACACAAAAAAGTTTTTGAGCATTCAAGAGATCGAATTAATGGATCACCCGCCTTACAGCTATAATTTTGCACCCAATGATTTCTTTTTGTTCCCGAACATCAAAAATATAATGCGAAGTTCAGGTTTTTTACGGCCTGAAGAAGCAGCGGAAGCTTTTAAATAGCTTGTTTTGGAGGTATCCATTTTCGGAGCGCCAAAAGTACCTTGAAAAGTGGTGCAAGGGAATGCAGAAGTGTTTTGACTTTTTATAATAATAAAGCCATTTTCATTGTTATTTTACTATGTTTTCATTATTGGGCGCAAATTATAAAACGCAGCCCTCGTATGTCCACAGGAAAGAGTGAGAGAACTCCCTTGTACGATACTGTAGATGGTCCAAGAAGGTTCAGTATATCTAGCGCAGTGCCGCAAGGATCCTTACCTTACCTTATGGAACATTATGCATTATGGTGTTCTTCCTGTGGCGTTATCTGATAATGGAGACCAGTGAAAATGCTTTACGTGTATGCAGCGCATTAAGAACTGTCTGTAGGATCTATTCCTATAAATATATTGGCTAAGGAGGCGGCTGAAAATGTCGAGCATTTGTCATAAAAAGAAAATACACAATACTGGCAAGAACAACAAAAATATTTTACAGTGGATTTTAATGAGCCACGAAGGCACATGTCCGAATTTGTTTTTAAAGATTCTGATGGAAGTTTGTTAATTTTGCTTTCAATTTGTAGTTGGAAACTTGATTTGGTTTTTTTAGAAGAATAAATTATATTAAAAAAGAAAATTATTAAAATTAAACGATAATCAAATAAATTGACAAAATTCGTCAATAAGTCCTAGGGCTGTAGTTTATGCACAGTTTATACGCAATATTATTATTAGGTATAATAGCTTCACATCTTCGAGTCATATTTTTGTTAATTTCTACGCAAGTTGTGGAGGTCGAATCCGTCGGTTTCCTTTGAGTTTTTGCTTAACTATTGCATAAAGATTTTGAATAAGACCGGCATCAGGCGAATGTGAAAGCCGATGCAACATTTCAATCCCATTTTGCTGTTTCCACTCTACGAATTTCGACATCTATGCTTGGAAGATTGGCTTTCTCGTAAAATCCTTCGCAATTGACGGGCAAATCCTTTTTAGAGGAAGCAGTCCAAAACAAGAACCTTAATTAGATGCTTAATAGTTCGTTGGAGGTGTCGTTTATCAGCAGCACACCAGTGCCAACACTTGCAAATATAGGCCCAAAAGGAAAATTCAGCCGTAAATATTACGTTTGCTCAAGTCTGTTCTGAATTTGTCTTAAGCCATGCATATATTTTTTCAATGTGTGTTTTTTCAAAATGCTCCGGAATTTGAGGTCTTCTGCACACAATCGTACCTGAATAATGTCTTTGAATATATTAGTTTGGAAATGGTTCAAAACTGTGCTATGGTTCTAAGCGATGCTGCGACCGAATTTCGGAATGTCGGAAGCGACGAATTACACGTAATTAGCTGTTACAGTATCGGCACCATAAACATCATTCACAATTTCAGCGACCTGGCTTGCATGCTCGCCTTTATCATAGAAAACCTGAAAAATGTACCGAATTTTCTCTTTGTTGACTTCCATTGTTAACGCACTGTAACTCACAACTGAATGGAACAAACCAATAACAGCAAAATAATTTTTTTAGTGGGAAATGTCACCTTGACGATGAGCACAAATTTTAAATTGTTTGATCGATACTTTACGAGATATCGATCACTACAAGCATCTACGAAGAAAATAATAGATTTATTTTTCCCCAAACTAATATCAACACCGGCCGCCGTAGTCGAATGGGTTGGTGCGTGATCACCATTCGGAATTCACTGAGAGGTCGTTGGTTCGAATCTCGGTGAAAGCAAAATTAATAAAAAAACATTTTTCTAATAGCGGTCGCCCCTCGGCAGGCAATGGCAAACCTCCGAGTGTATTTCTGCCATGAAAAAGCTCCTCATAAAAATATCTGCCGTTCGGAGTCGGCTTGAAATTGTAGGTCCCTCCATTTGTGGAACAACATCAAGACGCACACCACAAATAGGAGGAGGAGCTCGGCCAAACACCTAACAGAAGTGTACGCGCCAATTATTTATTTTTTTATTATTCATTCGGAGACTATATCTATCGTGTTCAGAAGGTCGTTCTTAAATTTGCTTTGCGATAATTGAATTTTTCCGAAGAAGCTTTAGCTTGCTCCTAATAAGCCTTAAAACCTTAGAGGGAGAACTATACTCTCACTGTCCTTTTTTATTGAACATTAAAAAATGGTTTAATAGTTCTTTAGATTGTACCTCTTTATTAGATATATACAGGGTGAACGATATAAAGTGTTACCTATTCAAAACACCATAACTTTTTTATGTGAAATTAGTTTTCATTGATTTCAAAGACAAAATTCTTGCAAAATGATTACAATTTTAACATATATTCACTTTAGCTCGATATGATCACCTTTTGCCTTGACTATAGCCTTCAAACGGTCAAAAAATGAGTTGCATGCTGCACGTATGTGATCTTGAGGTATCTTGGCCCATTCTCGTATAATCGCTTTTGTCAGCGCATTCATACAGGCATATTTTTTAGTCCTCATTTTGCTCCCCAAAATGGACTAGATGGAATAGTCTATCGGATTTGCGTCCGGCGAATTCGAAAGCCATTAGGTGGACGAGATGAAGTGTGGAACATGATTTTTTAACCATTCATGGTTCTCATGAGTTTTATGAGACGGTGCCGCGTCCTGTTGTTACGTCCATGGGCTACGACCGAAATGTTTGCGTGTCCACGGCTCTAAAGCAGCTTCTAAAACATTTTCCCGATAATAAGTCGCATTCACTTTGGCACCAGGCTCTATAAAAACGATTGGAGAGCGTCCATCGGCGGTCACTGCGGCCCAAATCATTACTTGCGATGGGAAATTGCTTCAAGTGGCCATACGTGGGCTCAAATTCTCGTATGAGCGTTCGGTCAAGTAAACACGACCGTTTTGAGTGTTTATGAACTGCTCAATTGGGAAAATTTTTTCATCAGAAAACACAATGTTAGGAAATTCGCCACGTTCATGAAAGATCGTGTGCTTTTTGGAACTTGTAAACCTTTACCTTGACCACAGTTTTCAATATGCGTCGAATGCTGTCTTGCGATATTTTCAGTACTTTGACCATTTTTCTTCCACTTCGACGTGGATTTCGTTCAAGTCGAGCCTTTACTTTCCGAACCATTTCTGGCGTTGTTGCGGTTTTTTTTTTGACTACCTCCATAGCGTTTTGCAATGCTACCAGTATCATTATAACATTTTATAGTGCGATACACAAACATTTTATTCACTTTGAGGTGACTGAGCTCACGAACAATGGCTGGTTGTTATTTTCGAGCCAAACATAACGCAATCACACTATTACATTTGAATTCCATCACAGAAAAAAAAATTCATCAAAACTGAGACGCAAATGCTTTTGATGGCTTATAAACAATATATTGAACTGTCATTAGAACAATTTTGACGTTCATGTCATGAGCTGTTTTACAGATACAAGCAGTGTTGTCTGATGTGTTGATGCTCTGGGCAGTCATCGAGCAGCTGAGATACTTTGGGATTGCAGTTGCCGCAGGAAGGACATGCACCGTCATGTTGGCCTTTAAGTAGATGTGTATGTATTTAGTAATCGTGTGGCAGATTTGCAGGAAAGGTCGATCGTGTACCATCAGAGTTGCAGGTTTTATAGAAATGCCAGTATTTAATCCATTCTGTATGCCATCTTTCGTGTTACTGTTTTTTGCAGAGTTTATGAATACCTGCATTTGTGCGGTAATAGAAGAGAAGAGGCTCGTTGCCAGCTTTGCAATCTCATACATTTTAATATTCCGCAAAACAAGCCTACGTGCATTACTCCCTTTCAATGTTGCTAATTGGAAAGCTGGGTAAGCGCATAATGACCCAGTTGCGAGTGCACCTCGTGAATTAAATAAGATCTCGAGTCGGATATAACTTGATTTTTCTTTAGCGAAATATGAATTTGAACTTTGAACTCTTATTTTTAATATCTTGCCTTCCTAAGTTTTTGTAATTAATTGTTAATACTTTTAGTAATAAACTAAGTAATAAAACTTATCTGCACCTAAGATATACAAATTTCCGCACAAGGGTTAAAACTCGAAATGGTGCAAGCTCTTTGCTACTAGTTCTGCCTTTGTTTTTAAGGTAAGACCAATCAATTTATTTGCACAATCAATGGCTTTTTGTTTATATTTATAAAAAGTATGTTCGTACATATGTAAATTAGTAAGCATATTTCTCTGTGGCTAGGACAAGAAGAGCAAATGTGTAGATTTGTTTATGAAGTTAAATATGTACATATGCGTAAAAACAAACATACAACTTTGCACTGCCTTGTCGTTCAAACGAATGTAAGTATTTACCTCCATGTTTTCCTTAATGAGGGTGGCTCAACTATGGGTCCTTAACTGTTGCTACTGCTATTTGCTGCTAGCACCCCCTTCCCTCCCCTTAGCAAAGCTTTAAACACAAAACACTCTTTCATTCATGATTTCACATAATTTTACACACCTATACGAACACCTTGGCATAAAAATACATAATAATATACAAAATTACAAGCGTGTTTGCATATTTAAGCGTTGAATTAATGAGGCCGCTGCCAGTTGCCACTTAAGGGTTGCAAAATCGTTGTAGCAAGGAAATTTCACTGCAAAGCGAACTTTATCGCCGAGCAGCTGTAATGTTTAATTTCTTAATGATAAAATGCGGCGGCGCTGCCGCGAAAGAAAACAACAAGTGAAAATAACAACAATGGATGTGGCATAATAAATATGTATGTGTGTGTGTAAAAAGACGTAAAGGTTTAGCTGCCAAAGTGTTGACGCATTCAGCGCAATGATGATTACATCAACTTCAGCCAAGGTAACAACTCCACACATTTCTGAATACAAGCACTTGAGTTCTTCATTTAAGAAAATGTACAAACATACACATATATACAAATAGATATACATATTTTGAAAATGAAGCATACACATATTTATGAAATATATTTTACAGATATGTACGTATTTGTGTGCACAATAACTTCCACTTAAACCAGCTAAAGTTGTCAACATTCAAGAAAGTTGCGCTTCGAATGCGCCTTCCTTCCAAATCCTCAACCCTCTCCGCTGTGCTTGCCACAAATCTTGTTGTTTAAACAATTTAAAAGTTTCCATGTTTTTGCCTGTAGCGTTTTCTGTTTGCGGTTGCTAAATTTTCTTGAATTTGTTGTAACATTCTTTAGCTGCTAAATAAGTAGATTTAAACTGCTCACACACACATACATATATATTATATGTATAAATATATCTACAGCCGCTTAAGGAGAAACTCATAAATAAAATATGATTTTCCAAAGCCTCAAACCCAAAAAACCTAAAACAAATCTATTTCTCTCCCTGTTCCCTTAAAGTTCTCTCTTAAAATTTTTCGCCTCATCTTCTTCTCGCCCAAAACTTTTTAACGCTACGCACAAATCCATAAACAAGCGACCAACTTTCTCATGCCCGCCTTTAACAAATATCTTCCTTCTCCCCAGCAATCATTCACGTTGAAGTCGCTTGCAATCACTTAATTAGCAAAATTTTATAAGTTTTGTTTGTATTTATTTTTGTTACTTTTCATTTTCGCTGCTGTTATTAATAGAAATTTCATTTTAACTGGTGTGCCTGGAAATTATGTACAAATATTTATACAAATTATGATATTTACCTACGCAGCTAAAATATAAATTGACAAAAAAGATTTCCCTATTTTCTTTGGTTATCCTCCAACTGGGTTTCTATTTGGTTGAAAGGGCAAGTGTTGCCACAACAACAACATTTGATCACATTCTCGAAAAATACTTTTGCAGCAAACAACCCCAGACTGAAGTTTCCTTTTTGTAAAAATATATACACACAGACTTACATGTGTTTAGTTGTTAAAGGGTTGAACGTTTTGGGGCAGTTAATCGTTAATAGAACAGACGAGGAGAACTGCGTAATTACAATAAGAAAACATTATTTTTGATTGCCTTTCTAGATATAAAAGTTCTTTTGCAAAATAATATCAATAGTAGGCAAAATGTCAGAAAGTGTGAAGAATTGATTAATTGGTCCTGTTTCCTTGTTCACTCCGCTAGGCCTGGACAAGCCCCTTCCATTGTGCACGGTTCTGCACTGTAATTTTTTTTTGCGCCGTCCCACGTGAAGTCGGCATTTGCTAGCTCGCGCAACATCGCCTTCTCCAAGTATTATTTGGTCATCCGCGACCTCTGCTCCCTTGCGCGTTGCAGTCTAGTGACATTCTCATGATGCTATCTGTTGGTTTTCTAAACGTGTGACCCATCCATCGCCACTTTTTGCTTTTGATTGCCTTAGGATGAGTTCCTCATTCGTTCATCTCCACAGCGCGCCGTTGCTGATGGTGTTCGGCCAGAATATTCTGCAGATGAAGCGGAAGCATTTGTTGACGAAACCTGTATGTTCTCTGTGATGGTGTTAGAGACCAGTCATATTTCACTTCCTTAAAACCATACTAACTTCACATACTTCCACAAACTATATGCATTCGCCCGAAAGACGCACTTGCTTTGTTTAGCCTGCAGTTGACATCTTCTTCTGCTTCGCCGTCTGCCGCTATAGTGCAGCCGAGGCAGTAGAAGCTTTCAACAAATTTCACCAGAATTAATGGCTAAACTTATATGTAGGTATATAAAAGTGGTGACAATCACTGCACGATTTCAAAGTTATTTGAAAATATTATAAAAGATAGACTATATTTTGCAGAAAAGCGTGCAAACCAATCTCGTTTTTTTGTCAAAATTTTGGATATTCGATTTTAATAATCTTCTCTGGGTTATTACTTTGTACACTGAATCGTAAAAAGCATGCACCAAAGTCAATCAATAAATTTTAGTTTCCAAGCTACTTACATGTCTTGGGATTTCATTGAATTTTCTTGCTGCTAAAATAGTGCCTACTATCTGTCCATAGTTGCACCGTTATCAGGCACATATGATAATTGTATGTTATTTTTGGTTATATTCTGCTTTATGTCAATTTTCAATCGACAATGGCACGTGGTAAGCTCACTAGTACTTCCGGTAAAATATACTCAAAAATTGAGTCGAAATTATTTTTATCAGAATCAAAAAAGCAGTCTCTTATTTAAAGTTTTAAAAAATAGAGTTCCACTGAGGCAAAAGCCTGTAATCGCGGTCACAGTCATTCAAGAACTTCGACGAAGTTCGGTCAGGAATTTGTCTGCACAATGGTCTGGCAGGGTTAGAAAACAAGTGGGCCGCTAGTGGGCCATGCAAAACATACAAAAATTAGGCTATAATTTGTATATGGTGTGATTGTTGTGATTGATTGAAGTAAATATAAGTAGTGTCGGTCCAAGGATTACACATTTTTTTGTTTACATTAAAAATAAGCTCTTGTATACTATTTCACAAAAGAAAACGAGGTTCATATGGTCAAAGAATACTCATGTCTGGGTTCAAAGGCTGTGGGATCTATTAATATCCAATGACAAATCCGAAATTCATATTTCCACCGGTGCTACCAGCTCAAGAGTCATACTCTGGAAAAAGGAAGCTTGCCATAGGAACTGTCATGGTGTCGAAATGCATGCCAACAAAGGGTGACATGTGTCAGAAATGGCAAAGTTTAGCACTAGACTACATAAAATTATTGGCAACTAACTTCCTTACATCTGTGAAAATGCTTCGTCTGATTGAACTTATCTTCCAGCAAGACGGTGCCTTCTACCTCACAGCCAAAATCACAAAGAAATTGATTCCAGACAAACAATATATATAATAAAGATTTCCACCACTCGAAATCATTTTTTTTTCATCAGCAAAAAATTTCTGAAAAAGAAAATTGGATGATACACTTTACGCCACCTTGTATAACGATCGAGTGCATTTTTTCTTAATGTAAATTACATCACCTCTCAATTAAGTGTGCGTCAGCTTTAAAAAAAAGTGTACACAGCATATTAATAAGTCTTGGCTATTTATTTATTTATTTACTGATTTCGTAATTTAAATAATTTTTTATAAAGATATGCAGTAGGTAACATTAATTATAGGTTTTTTATTATCATAAATGGTCCTGGTTTATAAGGTCAAAAAAATCAATTTTTTTTTTTCGTTTTAACCGATTCCTAATATATTTCAGAATATTCACACAAAGTTACAGAGCCTAATTCTCAATATTTCCGTAGATACAAAGCCAAAGGTAGGCGAGCGTTTGGTAGTTGCGCTGTGACCGGACAGCTATAGTACAAACTTTATCTCCTTTTCTCGACTTTTCATTTTTATGATTTCTTTGAATTGGTGTAAATGAATGAAAAAAAAGTAATGAACCTTTTGAAATGAATCATATATTAGCTTGTTCCCTTCAGTATTAAATTCTCTTCTATTTGAACTAACAAAATAGATAAAAAAAAAAAAATTTCAAGATTTTTATACCAAGTTGAAGTGAATTTTTTTTTATAGAAAGGCATTTTTTCCTTTAAAACCTCCAAAAAGTTGAAATTTTGGAATTTCTCTCAGTTTTCTTAGTTCATCTAGAATAAAAAATCATGATAATTAGAAATCCATTTGAATTTTTTGCTTTAGATAATAATTACGAGCTGTATCTTGTACGCCAGTTGGAAACTCCAGCGTTGCAGCGCTTACTAATTTCTATGTTAAACATTTTTTTCAACTTATTTTAACCAGTACAAAAATTTTTTATACTTTTTAAATGTTCATTAAAATATAGAAAAAACTTTGCAGTGCTAAATTAATTTTTTTCTTAAAAAAAAAATCGCAAAGAGATGCAATTTTTATACCTCATAAACCAGGCTGCCCCCTTAAATTGAATTATTCTTAAATAAAATTCAAAAAAAAAGTAATTTTTTCATTAAATATTTCAATTCAATATATTGCCAAAAGTTAAAAGAATTTAATTGCCATAAACAAAATACGAGAAGAAAACACAAAAAAGTGCCCAATTCATACAACATTAGTATTCGGTTCTTCAATATAGTAACAAAATAGTTGTACAAAAATGCCTAAAATTAACAAAATTAATAATTAGTACTAAATCCATTATTTTTAATAACATCGGATGAATATTTTGGCATGGTTTAAATATTTTTGCGTATAATCAGGCCCGATTTTCGCACATTGTTCCTGTAACCTTTCTTTTAGTTCCCTGGGAGAAGAAAGTAGTCTGTCTCGCACACGCCGATCTAACTCATTCCACAAGTTTTCAGTGGGGCTTAGATCGGGTGATTGGGGACGGGTAGCAATAACTTTTGGGCAATTATAGAACAGCCATTCACGTATAATATCGGTTTTATGCTTAAGTTCACTATCTTGGTACAGTTTAAAACTATGTATGGTGCCCAGTTTCTCTGCTGACTGTTTTGCCTCAATTTATTCAAATATATTTCTTTATTCATAATCGTGTCTATAAAAACTAAATTTGCGGTTCTTTTGGATAAAATACCCCCCTAACATCTCACGCCCACCGTCGTGTTCGGCCGTCGGTTTCAGATGCAGTAGTCTCAACTCCTCATTGGGCTTCCGCCAAACTATGACTGTCACTATCGAATAAGTTAAATTTGCTCTCATCTAGGGAAATGACATCGCTGCACCAAGTTTCATCATGTTTTATGTACTCCTTCGCAAAATTCAACCCCAGATTTTTAGTACATTCGTTTATATCCTTTTTTAGCTATTCGGCCGTTATAGCCCTCTGGCCCTTTTGTTTAATGTAGTCAATACTGCCTTCGTCTCTGAATCGTCTTACAATATCTCCAACTGTACACGCGTTAATGTTTGAAATCTTCGCTATTTTCTTGTAGGTTTTGTGCTCTACATAATAATTTATAATAAACTTTCTATTTTCCGTTGACGCATTTTTGCTCTTGCGTGTCATCATGAATTTCATATCGTTTGAACATAAAAAACAAAAAAAATAATTATGGCGACTAAAGTTGCATTATCTAATTGCTCTATGCAGGAAAAATGTATTTTTTTTTTTGGAAAAATTCAAAAAAAACGGAATATTAAATTTACTCCCTGTAGTTTATACCACAACAAGAACCATATAAAGCAAATTTTCGAACTTTGTACGATGTAAAATTTGTAAAAATTCGTCAAATTTCCATCAATGTTTCAAACAAATGAATTTCGGTATAATAAAGTGCAAGCTTCAAGTGGTTCAAAAATCGCGTTAATTTACGAAAATATTTTCTTCTGACGGTATTGGGTCTTTTTGTCAATATAAAAAAATGTGAAGTAGGCTTTAAAGGGAGGAAATGCACAAGACCCCGACTTAAAAAATTCTCAAAAATCTGTGCAAAACTGTAGGGGTGCGAATTTATAGTAGTAGGGCAAGTATCCTAAAAAAAACATATTTTTCCTTGTTATTATTTTAGAAAATATGGACAAACAGAAATCCAATTTGAATATATTTTATTTAAAAAATTGAATTTTTTCTTACATATTTCAACATCTGCCGTCCAGTATATTGCAGGTCCGATAACAAATATACGCACTTTTACAACTTAGCGTAGTTGCCACTTTTTTGCAGTGTATTCAACTATTGCTTACTCCCCCCTTTTAAATTGCATATTTACTTAGCTTAAAAACTTAGTCTGAGTAGCATCAACAACAACAACACCAAAGCAAAAAGTTTCATTGCCTTAATGAAAGTCACACCTTCACTTTATTGCGGTTACAACTACACAATTTAACAACAAAAACATACAAAAAAGCACATAATCTCAGTCATAGTTGTTGTTGTTGAATTAATGTTATCATACACCACAAAATATTACGCCAGTTAACTTTTGCTGTCTGCATCAAATTACCCTTTTTTCTATTCTCAAAATACTGTTGTATAAATCCCGTAACATTCAGCAGCAGTAGCAGCATTTGGTTCGACAAGCAATTTGACACAGCTTGCAACCCTTAACGTAAAAGCTACAACAATAATAGCAAAGTGTTAAAAATAACAATAGCAATCAGTGAAGGCGCACTGCCAACGCCAGCAGATAGCGTCGCTCAATGTTGCACGTGCGTAATGAGTTGGAAAAGTCAAAAATGATTAATTAAATCAGCACACAATAAGGCTGCACACACACACACACATTAACATATCCAACCACTCTACGCTAGCTACAAATTGGAGTTTTTGATTTTTGAGTTTTTTGAATTTTAAATTTTACGCAATTGTTGATTAACAACTACAAATGAAGTTCCACTTGTGCGTAGAAATTTACAAATGCATGTACTAATATATGGGGAAGGGTGAACCTTAATTTAATCCATTGCTATTTGTTGCCAAAATTGCGGAAATTAGTTGCATAATTTACATTTCAATTACAATTTCAGTTCACAGTTTTGAGTTGGGTTCACTGGCAGCGTCGAATGTGAAATGTCAATAGAATCATTGCGAATTCAGACGGTCATTGGTCCCCTTTGCACACAGACTACTACCACCCATTCGCTCAGGCCAGTCGATTAGCTAGCACAAAATGGTCGAGAATTGTCGATATGAATTAACAAAGCGTTTTGCATTTGAAAGCACATCTGAATGCAATTCAAAATTGCATGATTACAATCTGTGTGTGTGTGTATGTGTGTAACTCTGATTGTTTGTAACTTTTTGTATATCTTAAGCCGCATTTTACCACCAGCCGGCCTTTGCTCTTGTCAGAAATGCTGTCGATTGCAGTAATTACCTGCAATTGTTGTGGACAGTTAATTTTTTTGCCATTTCATTACTGTTTGCTTTGATTTTCCAATTTTGTTGTTGCTCATGTAATAAACTCAAATATGAATTAACACTCTGGAAATATTTTTGAGTGCTCTTGTGATTTTTTGATGAATACTTATTCAATATTCGAAATTAGTAAAGTAGGGCAGTCGATTTACCAACACATTTTGAGACTCATAATGATAGCCTCTTATGCGACAGTGAAAATCGTACATTTCAAAAAAGGGTGTTTTTTTATGCGTGAAGAACTTTAAATTGGCAACTTGGCAATATGTACGGACGCTTATATCCACCTTATCGCTTTTTGGGTGTTTGGCCGAGGTCCTTCTCCTATTTGTGGGATCGTCTTGATGTTGTTCCACAAATGGAGGAACCTAAAGTTTTAAGCCGACTCCGAACGGCAGATATTTTTTTTTATGAGAAGCTTTTTCATGGCAAAAATACACTCGGAGGTTAGCCACTGCCTGCCGAGGGGCGAACGCTATTAGAAAAAACTTTTTCTTTTCTTTCGCCTGTCTGCGTCGATAAATCGGAAGCAATTGAGCACTCGGCAGCCCACATTCGTCGCTTTATTTTCATTTTATTTAATTTTGATTTGGTTATTTCAGTCTTTGGCATTAACAATTCTACAGTTATTTTTGAGATTTATTTGAGCTCAATAAGAGTTCTAAAGATCGGTGCATAAGAAAAATATTTGGCTTTAATTGAATGCTGATAACAAGGCTCTGTTGGGAACATTGAAACATTTATTTTTAAGTAGATCGGTGCAATCAATGTAGCCAAAAAGCAAATCATTGAATGGCACAAATGATTGAACAGCTCTTCTTTTTTTAAGCAGTTTCAAATCGAGCATTAAAGAAGGTAAAGTTAAAAATAAGCGACTAGGGACAGTGACCTTAGAGCCAAACACAACACGCAGATCGGCAAAATCTTCAACTGAGCTGAGCTGGTACTTGTATGAATGATGGGATTGGAAGCCGAAATACAGTCTAATTTACTGCGAAAAGTGTTTGCAAATTGGATACCCAGATGACGACATATGCGTAGTAGGCGCGATCAAAATCATATTCATATATTAATGCGATAGAAATAAAAGTTATTGTAAATAAAGACAATCTTATGGATTGTGAATACTCTCAAGTGATTCATTTTCAGTTGAAAAAACACCTTTATTTGTAATATTTATGAATAAGCAAAACTGTTCAAGATACCTGTTTTTAATGTTTTGTTATTTATATATATATAATATGCGCGTACACCCATTTTGGGTATTTGGCCGAGCTCCTCCTCTTGTTTGTGGCGTGTGTTTTGATGTTGTTTCACAAATGGGCCTACAGTTTCAAACCGACTCCGAACGGCAGATACTTTTTATGAGGACCTTTTCGACCCCTATTCGAAAAAACATTTTCTTAATTTTGGTCTTTCACCGAGATTCGAACCTATGTTCTCTCTGAATTCCGAATGGTAGTCACACACCAACCCATTCGGCTACGACGGCCGCCGTTATTTACTATAGTAAATAAACTGATAGAAGCAAGCCAGAAAAACATTGAGGTTAGAAAATGAAATCTAAATAGCACAGGCCTACACAAATTTTGAACTAGAAACCAGACTACAAATTTTCTAAGGTTTTTGAAGCACTGAATACGTATCTGAGTTCAAAATATTCCATATACATCGACACTATGCGCCCAAAGACAGTGCGATAGCAACTTATAATAACTTGAGGATAAATATATTTATGCGCATTACAAGCACGTTACTTTTTTTCTTAATTTTTAAGTTAAATTTTTGTATTACTTTAAAAATATATGTTTCACGCTTTACCATATAAATTTCAAATTTTAGAAATTTATTTCAAAATTTAGAGAAATTGAACGATTTTCCATTTGAATTTTAAACATTTTAGTGAATTTTTAGAAAATTTGATGGCTTTACCTTATAAACCCATCTCGATATCTGAAAAAATCGTTATTTGTCTCTAAAACACAGTTTGTAGCGGACATACCTCAATAAAAAAATGTCTTTAAATTCTTATAAAACCTTCAAGATCATGATATTTATAACAAGTGAAAAAGAAGCGTTCCTATAGGGTGGGACATGTAAATTTTGCTTTTTGAATCGGCTATAAAAAAAACTAATCAATATTTTTTCAAACTTTTTTTTTATTTTGAAGATTGAACCTTTTCATTTATGAATGAAAATTAATATCGTTCAATTGACTGCCACGACTGGCTTTACAGTAGGCCATTCGACCAACCCAATTTTTAAGCACATTTTCGATTGTTTGGGCTCCAATTTCATGAATGGCAACTTCGATTTCGTGTTTTAAAGCATCAATCGTCTCTGGATGGTTCGCATAGCATTTGTCCTTAAGGGGTTAGGGGTAGTCAGAATTTTCAAAAAATTGATTTTTTTTTTTTGCATTTTCTTAAAGTATAATGTTTTAAAAATATTGTGTAAAAATTTGAAGTGAATCCGACAAATACTTTTCAAGTTATTCAACAATTAACAAAGGGCGCTCGGACGCTCCGGAGCCGATAGCAAAACTTTAAATGCGTTTTTCTCAAAACTATGTTTTTCAAACTGGTGAACACTGTAACTTAAAAACCGCTACGTAGATTTCAATAAAATTTATACAGCTTTTGAAAAACATAAAAAACTTGTGCCTGATCGAAGGATTTTTTTTTTTCAAAAATTTCGATTTTTTTTTAACAATTAACTGTTGGTTTTTTGCTCTAAAACCTGGAAAAAAATTTCTGAGGCCGCCATTTTGTTCATTTTGAAAAAAAAAAAAGCTTCGATCAGGCACAAGATTATCTATTAATAAAACTAATTTTTCTTGTCCGATTGGTTTTAGATGAATCTGCAAGGACTTGTATTGTTCACCGCAAGGGACTTCTGGAGAAACGGGCTTCACACAAACAGCGATAACTTTTGCAATTATTAATTTTTTTTTTTGAAATTTTGGTGAAGTCAAGTTAAAACATGATGTTTTTATGCTATGTTTTTATTTTTGTTAAATAAATTAATTAAGTAGCAAAAAAAAATTCGTGAAAATCATCATTTTTTCGGGCCTCTGACTACCCCTAACCCCTTAACGGCTCCCCACACAAAATAGTCCAACGGACTTAAATCACAGCTCCGAGGCGGCCAATTGATATCGGAATTTCGGCTGATTATTCGGTTTTCAAAAACGGTAGCCAAAAGTTCGAGTGTAACTTTGGCAGTGTGACAAGTTGCACCGTCCTGTCGAAACCAAATGTCGTCCATGTCATCCTCTTCAATTTTTGCAAAAAAACTCATTGAGCATGTCACGGTAACGCTCGCCCTTTACTGTAACCGCGGATCCTCGCTCATTTTCGAAAAAAATGGCCCGATGATGCCGCCAGACCAAAAACCGCACCAAACAGTGACTCGTTGTGGATGCATTTGCTTCTCAACAGTAACGTGTGGATTTTCTGAGCAACAAATCCGACAATTTTGCTTATTGACGTAGCCACCGATGTGACAATCAGAAAAGAAGAAGAAGACTCACCACTTTGGAAATAGGTTTTCAATATTTCCCAATTTTGTTCAAACGTATAGCGTCCCATTTCATAAATGTCAGACCTTTAAGTAAATTATGAATACATTTGACGTTTCATTTGTGTTACCATTCTCAAAAAATAGGTGGTTCAAAAAGCAAACGCTATATGGCCCACCCTGTATATGGGCGATATGATAAAGGACGCGTTTTCATTGTAACAGCTATCAAAATAAAACACTGCTAGAAAGAATTAAACTTGAAAGCTTACATTTTTTTCTACAAACATTTACTTCTTGCTCCAAAAAGTAGAAGCTGGTTTGTGTCCCGCTACTTAACTCTAATGATAAGGTAAACTATAATAATATTCAAGAACAATTGTAATGCTAAATTACTAATGCTGAAAACTTAACACTAAATCTAATCGAAATAATTGAAAGGAATGTGACAAACCGCATTTCAAGCGCGCGCTCAAGTGATAGTGAGCTGCCATTCTAGCTGGGCGTGAACTGATTAATATCCAACAGCATTCGGTTTTTACACACAATCTGCCTGATTTATGTTAATTAAAAGTGGTTTAGATTGGATGAATAATAGCAATACCATTTCGAAACAAGCTTTGCGAGCACATTTTATTTACATAAATTTTTTATTTATTTTTTTTTTATTATTATTTTATTTGAATGCCAATTGATCACTAACAACATTTGTACTTCATTGCAATAATTTATTTATTGATTGTTTTGTATTTAATTAGTATTAGTGGGACATACACTGGGCTGATTGGGTTGTTGGGCGTCACATTTGTTGGTGTATTTAATATTTTATTTGTAATTTAGATGCAAGGGGATGGTTGTTTTCACACATAATTAGTTTAGTTAGTACTTTATTGCTTCACTTTGGGCTGTGCACTGACTTGTAATTTATTGGAATAGTTTTTATCTGAATCTATGCAATTGCTTTTATACAGTTAATATTTCATTTGAGGCCAATAAAGGTAATTTAATATTACATTTATTATAATTAGCTTTTTTTATTCAACCAATTGCAATTTGTTATTTACGTTTAAAATAATTTTAAATAGTTTGAAATGGTTTTATTAGCATTTGTATTTAAAAATCTGACTTTTGACTAAGAGCTGAAATAAAAATTTTCACTTGTGCCAATTTTTCCATTTAGTTTATTACCTTTTATACATATATGAAGCTAAGATTTTTAATAATTTCTTGCTCTTTCTTAACAGTTTACATATTTTGTGAGCTCGCTGGCAGTTGAACAATGAAACAACAAATTAAATTATCACTTTTATTTATTTGTAGATATTTCAATCAGAAATCATCTTCAGGAAGTATTGGCTGCGCCTGGTCGCGGCAGTTAAGTTTTTTAGTTCACAAACTCCAAATTTTCTATTGGAAATAATTAAATTTTAAAATGTTTGACTTACTGCATATATTGTCTTACTGCATTTTTGTCTTACTGCTTATCAGTCTTTTTTAATACATAATTCGCGTTAATTAAACAATTTTTTTTATATATTTTGTTTTTTTTTATATTTCTTCGTTTTTTACTGTTCCTTAATTAGTTACTATTTATTTTTACTTGTTTCCAAGCCGTTTTAAAGCAATCTGGTTGAATTGCAATTTTCTGTGTACTTGTATGTTTGTATGCATCAACTTTGGTCATCATTTTTTAGAATTATTATTTTATTATATTTTATTAAGAAAATCAAATAAATTAATTTGGTAAAATTGAGCATTGCATTAGAGCCAGGGTTATCAGCTTAGCATTATTATTGGTGTTATTATTTAATCTTAAACTTAATTTAATTGTTGCAAGTTAAAAAATTTGGCGTTAACACTGTGATTTTTATTACTACAGATTTGATTACTTTTATAATTCGTTTGCGATTTCGGTTAGTTTTTGTAAATATGTATGTTCACTTTTATTATAACGATTTTAACGTTAGTTTTTGTTTTAACCAGCGTAACGTTTTGTAATTCAATGTTTTTTGTGCCTCTTGAATTTGAGTAATATTATTTATAATTACAATATATATTTTATTTATAATTAAAATTGTTTTAAATTGTTTCTTTTAATAATTCATAACTTTAGTTGATTTAGAATATTTTTTTTTTCATTTCTCGTTGCTTACAAATTAGGTTTTCCTGAATATTTTGTTTTTAACTATCGTAGCATTTTACAGTTCTAATTTTTTTTCTTTAATTGAGTTTCACGTATATCTCTTTTATGTTTTTCGTACTTTATAATTCAAGTTAATTCAATTTCCTTCTTCTTATAATTTGTAATTCCAGTCGTTTTAAACTACTGTTTTGTTTCTGCGCTTTGTAATTTTTGTTTGTTTTAATATCTTGGTTAAAGTTTTGAGCAGTAATATTTCAAAGTTTTGTGTTTTTCATTTATTTTGCTTTTTAGAAATTTGAAATTTTCACGCGTTTTTTGTTTTTTTGGTTTTTCAGTACTTTATAATTGAAGCTATTTTCTAATATTTGTTTTACGATCGCAGTTTTTTATGTTCAGTCTTGAGTTTTAAGAGTTCGTTTTTTAGTATTTCATAGTTGTTAAATATAATATAAAATTTTTAAATTATCGTTGCATTTTACAGATTTGTTTCATGTGCTTTTGTTTAGCATTTGGTGGAATAATTCTTGGTATTTTTTTAGTTTCTAGTGCTACCCGATTTTATGCATAACAGTGCTCAAAATTAGTTCAGAAGTAAATATGTGTTTTCCTAAACCATTTTATTTCATTTCTAACCCATATTTTAGTGCACTGAAACTTTCTAAAATTCATAGGGTCATGCAAAGCGTGTGCATGATTTTCTTGCCCAATTAGATAGAGAACTATTTCATACTTTTTTAAAAACCGATTCGGTGATTTTTAAGCGGTTTTTTAATTACTGCAATACTTTTTAGATTATGGCCAAACATTATCAGGCAACTTTTTCTTTATCTTCTCATTTATTTATTAACTTAAAGTTGTTTGTATGTGCTTCTGAATTCTCGTTCGGTCTAAAAATTTTAAAACTATTTTATTTATAATTTTTCAACAAAATTTAATAGAGCAATTTTGTTTTAAATTTATTCAGAGCAGTTTTAGCCTTGTGCGAGCGTTTAACGATGTTTAGTGGAATTGGAGAGCGTTTGGGCACTTAGTAATTTCTTGCTTTAATTCATTTGTTTTTTATAAATTATTTGTTTCCATAGACTGCTCAACTTTTAGGGATTTATTTATGTTATTCCAATACATCTATTTTTCATTTATTATTTTCAGCATTTTCCTTCATTGTTTGTTTTATTATGTTTTATTCTTCCTTTTTTTTTTTTGATATCATCCCCATTTCTTTACATCATTTTATTTTTTATTTAAATTTTCTTGCCAATTGATTTTCACTACTTTTTTACTAATTTTCCACCAAATTTTTATTCCTATCATTGCATTTTTTCATAAACAAACATCTGTCGTTGACATTTTTGCGCTTTTATTTTTCTTTATACGGCAGCCATTAATTTTGATTCAATTTTAAAATTTTTCCACTTAATTAACCAATTTAAGGACAAACAGCGAAAAAAATAACAAGAAAGGACTTTCGAGCTGTCACGGCGCGATACAAAAATTAAAAAAGTCGAATTGTGCGGCGCATATCTTTTCGCATCTGCCTATTTTCCCTTTTGTGCATTTGCTCCTTGTTCTACTTTTTAGAAGAATGACTAAATTAGTTTGCCTTGCTTCCGTCATCAAGCTATTTTTTCCTTCACTATTTTTTTTTTTACTGCTCAAGAACGCGTTTCCAATTTAACGCTCTTCCTGTGCAGGTCTACGCCTACAATTGCTGCCACATACACTTCAGTATACCAGCGCCAGCACATTAGTTGCCAAAAAAGGAGATAAAAAACAGAAATGCCAGGAGAGCATGCCAAGAGGGACACGAGAGGCAAACATTTGAAAAAGTAAAAATAAAAAAAAACGACAAAAACAAAACCACAGAGTTTAATCCAAATTATGGCTGCGCCACACGGACAACCAACTCATTGATGATGGTCGCATCGGTCTATTTGTTTGTGAGTCTGTTTGTTCTCCGGCCGCTCAAGTGTCTGCCTGGCTTGCCTATACATGCATATGTATGTTTGTGTGTGTATGATGTATGCTGTGTTTGTATTCTCTTATTCTGCTGCACAATGTCTGCTTGTTACTTATATAAATACGGCTGTGTGTTTATATTCAGCTATGATGTTGCCCTCCTGTCCTCGTCTCTCCCTTAACCAGCCCTAACCTGCGCTATGCTCTTCAGCCAGCTAACCGTCGTCTGTCTAGGCTTCCTTCCTACTTGGGGTTGTTTTCTAATTTTCCTCACAACCTTGCACATAACCGTTGAAAATATTTGTTCCTAAATAAATTTTCATATTTACTGCCAGCCAAAGTAGAAGAGATGCGCACGCACACACACACCCTGACATAGGCAAACAAACGCGCTGCTCGGATGTTAGGTCGCGCCGCGTTGGTTATCTATACGAGCGAGTTTGCTGGGTTCAACGTTGCTGTCGGCGTCACCGTCACCAATGACGCTGCTGTCGTATCCGCAAGAAATTAAAAGAAATTTTGTAATACCAACCGGGTTGTGTAGTTTGAAGCAAAATAAGGAACAACCTCTCGACTTCTGCTGTTGTGCTGCGCGTCACAGGTTCCGAGCGTAGTAGACAAGAAATTTTATTAGCCAACAAATTTATGCAATTTTATTTAACTGCACACCTCTTTGAATTATATTTTAATTTGCTGATTTTTCTTCAATATTATTTTTTTAATTTTTCGCACACAAAAATTTTTCATTCATTCACTAGTACACAATTCAGTAGACAATATTCGCTACGAAACACTTTTCTTTTATTTATATTACTATTGTAATTTTATACCAATTCGTTTGGGTGAGCTAAAATTTTGGAGTACCGCGTTGAATTCGTTCGCTAATAAACGCGCCGCAGTTTATCCGTATACAATAACCGTACCGAGACAGTATCTGCGACAAACTGATTGGCTTTCCCAGTTGGTAGCTCCACGAGAGAGAGAGGAGCAAACTACAAGAATCGTTATTGTGTCCGAGGAAGTACTAACGAACGAACGAAAGCGAAGGGTGTTGTTGCATTGGCAGCCGACGGAAATGCACCGGGCAACTTACGCACACTTACACAAAAAGGCATAAGCAAGCAAGAGAGCCCAGAGAGGGGTAGGCAGCCAAAGATAAACAGATAAGAATGCACAACTTCAGTTCGTAAAGATGTACAGAATTGGATAATCTTACAGGAGCAGCTATTGATGTAGCAAGCGACTCCCAATTAGCCAAACACACTTAAACTCGTTGTGACGTTCAGCAACACCGATTAGCCGAAGTCAAAGCGAAGTTTATCTATGCATGTATGTGCTTAGCAGCCAAATCTGCTTAACAAACTGCTGTGGAACGTATCTCAATTTCATTTTGCGTAGCTTACAAACACACACGCACACACATAAACTAGAATATCATACCAATAAAAGAATAACAAATCTCCCACTGCGCTGCGAGAGCTCAGTCAATGTTTTGTTTATTTGCGAGAGTATTAACAGAACTGCTTGAACTGCTAGAAATTCCAGTTTGCGTGTATTTTGTTCTTGTTATGGTCGTTTCGCAGCTGATTTCCAAAGTGACAAAAACATAAGAAAAATAAAACAAAATAACAACAATAACAAAAGACATGTTGATGAATAGTGAGCGCGGCTTTGCGAATGTAAACAAATGGCAAGTAAATAAAATGTATTTATGAAGGTAGGCATGTGAGCCTCTTATATTACTTTTTATGTGCTGTCTATGGATGTATGCAGATATTTAAACTATATTGATATCTGGTTTAATAGCTATAATCATTGGTAATTGTTAGTTATACTTCATTGTAAAGGCACATAAAGTAACTAGCGATCAAATACATCTTTATTCTGGGAGAATTTTAGTACAACAATAAAATTGTTGGTAATTTAAGCAGGCGTCATAGCAAGTGATAAGAAAATTAGAATTGTTGTGGGAGTTTTCTTAGCAAGTCAAGCTCATATTAAAGGCCAAGAAGGCTTGTGGATTGTACGATTATCATCAACTATGAGCTGCACTCGTCGAGTCAAATACTCAATTTAATCATTATTAGGGTTTTCCCGCAAATTATTCGAATTTTTCTCGCCATACAAACCATCCTTGGACTTCAAGGAACATTTTAAAAAAAGAATTGTTAAGATTGGTCCATGCGTTGTTGAGTTATGCGCTTACCAACACATTTTGCGATTCATTTTTATATTCTAAATTAATGGTAATTGTAGTATGAGATTTTCAAGTATATTCAAGGATAAATTTTAAAAGAACAATTTCCATACCTACTCGCCCTGGTTTCCCAAAAACATTTTTTTTTTAATTTCATAAAATTTTATGATTTAACTTTTAATTGCAATGAATTTTTTAAATAATTTTCTGAATTACTCGTAACCTTCAAAGCCCGTAAATAAAATCCTAGCGCTAGAGAGAAAAGCGTAATACCCAATTTTACCCTTAGTTTCGCAGGTATATAAATTTTTTGTGTTAAAAATTGAGTATGGTTTTGTCAATTTAAACATTAGAATTTTTAAAAGATTTTCAAAATATTTTTGATCGTATAAAAAATTACCTGAAGGGAGTCTTACGAAATTGAAATAGTCACGCCTTTTATCAATAGAGACGAGTATTTTTGCTATCGCTGAGTTATGAAAATGCGTTCAGAATATATATAGTGAGTTAGTGATCAAAACGGCGCATATTTTATCTTAGTCGGGTTATCTAAACTATCTGAGTTTTATCTGCGAAATAAAACGAACAAATTAATATTTTGTGCGCATGGAGCTTATGGAGTTAAGACCCTAAGGCTTTCCTTAAACAAGTTCACAGATATTTACATTATCAAACAACTCTTTCTTCTTCTTAATATATTTTTATTTTATAGTACACCCTAATGGTATCAAACGTACTGTGAAGTACTGGAATCAGTACAGAAAAAGTGCTTTTAATTTTTCTCAAGAAAGTTAACATTTGACGTCAGGTAATATTTTTCCATGCATTATTCGCTGAAAGCTCATAAAGTCACCTATGGAGGAGAAAATGCATTTTTAGTTGATGAAATTAATTCCAATATTCAATCAAGCCATTTGAGAACTCTTCAGTCAAGTACTTAAAAATGTTGAAATAGTTGTCGCTTCAGTGTTTGTGTCAGAACATTGATAAGCTTTATCCCATTATGGGCAAGTTTTGAGAATATATTTCTGTAAAATTTAATTTTAATAATTTTTATTACAAACAAAAATCATGAAACTACAATTTTAAAACTGTGTGGAAAGAAAAAAAATCAACAAATTTCTATAAAAATCTCAAACTTTTTAATTAGAATTTAAAAACGAGATTTCGAGAATGCAGAGTTATAGACCATTGAATTTTGGTCTAAGTGCATAACTTGAAGTGGCTCAAAAAATTTTTTTATCGATCCCCCAGACCTGCAGTGTTGTTGCGGTATAACCAGTGGGAGAGGTGTTTTAGACGAGCACGTATAAGTAGCCATACGAAGAGGAGGTTAATGTCACACGGGCTCATCCATCGAATCTTCTAAAATTCTTCAGATTCGCTACAAAGTTGGTTGTGTTGTTAGTAGGTAAGGAGACCACCGCAGCTAAATTAGCTGGCAAGGTTGCCACTCTATGGCTGATTCCGGATTCAACACTCACACACAAGTAAATATTTATACGCCCATTGTGTCATTGTAAAATTTTTTTAGCTTACTTTTTATTGTTATATATTGTGAAAACTACTATTTTACTCCATTACATGAGTTTTTCTTTTTAATTATAGACCAGAAATTTTATTATATCTGTAAAGAATTGATTTTGTTTTCTACTTTTTATTGCTATGCACTGTTTTTATTATTATTTCCATAAAATTTTATTACCCTTTTTATCCATCTCAATCCAAGCAGTCCAATTAGCACTTCTTATTGCCGGCTTTCTTATCAACAACTCAAAATTATCTACCTGTCTCAATACGTGCCCCAACCAAATATACATTCCACAAACAGCTGCGCTGCAACTGCACTGGAATACGAAATACAACACTGCTGAGTTGAATTGTGCGCTCAGCTGATTTGCGCTCAGAGAGATTGCACTCTCTGACTCTCTATGTAGCACTCATTTATCTATCGCCAAGTGGAATCCAAAGAAATACCATCCACAGCGCGCACCTTATTAGACACGGCCAATTCGGTGGTGCTGCTGTCGCCGCAAGTTGGTCAATGCATTTGGCGCGTGCCTCTAATTGCAACGTTCCGCAATTCTTTAGCCGCTTGGTTATTGTAGCACTGACCATCTATGGGCGTAATGGCAGAGCATATCCATACATACATACATACTTGTGTATTGATGTACTATATGTCGAATTGTCGCTTAGTGGGCTGAATTTGGTTTGCTTTGGTTTGGTTTGGTCTGGTCTGGTCGGCCTTTTGCCATTTTCGGCAAGAACTCGACCCGTTTTAGTGCAACTGAGGTGCTTGAGATATGTATGTGTGCGTGCGTGTGTACATACAAGTTGTATATGTAGGTATGTATGTATTTTATGTGGCAATGTTGCCTCAACAGTCATTGCACTCAATGGCTTTTTTGTTGTTCTGGTACTTGTTGTTGTTGTTTGCATTGTAGCTGCTGCCAGTAGGGGCATTGGCAAGACGTCTGACCTATCTTTTGAACCTCAAGTGCGTTCGATGGACTTTTAGGGAAGTGCTGCTTTGCATACACACAAGTACGTACGTATGTATGTTTATGTGGTTGTGTGCAGTCTCTTTGTGGCGCCTCCAAAGGTTAGTTAGCTATTCACCTCTTCGCTTGAACTCAACTGAAATGAAGCAGCAAATTGAATTTCAGCAGCGATTGAACCACCTGAATAGTTCATTTGCATAAACGAAATGGGTCATATTATGTCTGTGTGTATGTGTGCGCTTTAATATTGATATTGGCAATAACAAATATACGTACATACATACACAAGTACGTATGTATCTATATTTCGAACATTCGATCCGCCTGAGGGCTTTCAACTTAATTAGCCGCAAGTTCGTTCTTCCTCAGTGTGCCTGTGTGTGTGTCGTTCTATTGCCAATCACATTTAGCAGAAATTAACATTTTGTAAATAATTCAAGAAAGTCAAATATTTACTGATGTAGAGGCAGCAACAGCTTGTACGATTTTATATGCCACCGAATGCGCAACCATCCAGGCAACGAACCAGCTCAATATTAAGGTAATAAAGTTCGCCACCTTACCAACTGGTAAGGCTACCAAGCACACACTCCCACTCACACATACTCATGCAAGCGCATTGGAGTAAATAAAACGATTACAGCTTAGATTAGAATCAGCCGTGCAAGTAGCCTGACCAATCACTTCGGCCACTTACCAGCCACCAGCAGGACCAAATCATAAAATAAAACTCATAAACAATAACAAAACCTAATGGAGCAAATACATATAATAGTGGATAGGATTGCAAGTTTGTAGGCATATATTACTTATTTAGTTATCTGTATACTTCAGTTTATAGTTGATACGCCTAAAAGACGGCAGCAATTTTCTTGGCCAATGCTCACTGCTATGTAACTATGTGAAGGCGTGAATGTGCGCTAGTGAGGAGACATAAACTTATGAGCATTTTATGTACGATTTGTGTAGGTTACAGGTCAATCATTAAATGTATAAATCAAAATGGCGCAGAGTGCAGCGAGCTGGGATAAAGTTGACCATAATGCTAGGCGGCTGGTCTCGCAAAAGCAAACGAATGCGGTGGAGTGAGTCGAGGAAGGCGAAGATAGAAACCACTTGAATATTACCATTACTTACTCATACGTAAGTGTGTCTATGTGTAGAAATATAGATTAAATGCCGTACTAAATTATTTTATGTGCCGAATTTTGCTGCAGACGCTCGTTTTGCGATAACTCCCAGAGAAACTGTTTTCCAAGCAAACTCAGTGGCTCATAAGCAAAAAATCATAAAACAAGAATTTCGAATTTTTTGCAGTTGAAAGGAAGATTCGAGCAGAAACCACGGTTTGGGGTCTATAATCAAATAGTGGTAGCGCTGGTGTTCAGCGGCTGATAAATTAAGACAATGTCAGAGGGATTAATGGTTAATGAGAACGATTGCTTTTGATATAAAACAGTGCGTATTTTAAAAGCTACCAAATTATTAATAATGATTTTACGCTTTCAAAGCCGATTGTTATTTCTATTGATAATTGGAAAAGCACACTTTTGACCATACATCCAAAGTTATACAGGTAGATGCTATTTCTGGGATCACCACATCTTTTCTTCAGGTAGGCAAATTTGAGTGATTGCTGTGTGGTACAAGGCAGTATTTCTTGGTCACACATTTCTGTACCTGTTCCGCTTGGTCTATTAGCTTTTGTGTTTTTGGGCCCTTTCCAATCGACGAGGCTTGTCCGCAGGCAACAATCTTTGCGTCAATTGAATCTTATACGGGAATAAATGCAAATCAATGCGGATAATTCGTTGTAAAGTGGTCCGAGCAATACCCAACTGCTGAGAACGGCGATTTTGGGATGTCCTTAGCGACGTCTCAACACTGGCCCTTACAAGAGCAATATTCTCATCCGGTCGCCTTGGTCGGTTTTGATTTGGCATCTTTGGATTAGAAAGAGCATCACCAGTCGAAAACCTTTCGTACAAACGTTTAATGGTGTTCTTAGAAGGCGCACTTTTCACATTATTTAATTTTTTATACGCACGTTGAGTTTTCACAATTGACTTCTTTTGTTGAATGTAAACTTCAACAATTTGGGAGCGCTCGCGCAGCTGTACTGTTCCATGGTAAAAATCTGCTTGGACTGACGCTTCCAACGCGGTATGTCATTAAGCGATCTGACGTCTTTGTCAAAAAATACAGGGTTGCCAGATGGGTCCGTCGAATATGGGCAACCCTGTATCATTAATAAACGAAACAAATAAGAAAGGTCCTATACCACCCTGAGATACACCAGAGGTGGCAATAAGCTGCTTCGAAGAAAACCCTGCTGCAACTATTTAGTTACTTAAATCGTATGGGCAATCTTCAGAAAAAACTGAAAGAGTTTAGAGACAGCAGATAATTTGATAATTGGTCTGCAACTCCCAATTTCGCTTTTATTACCGCTTTTGTAAATTAGAGTCACTGAAGTCAGGTTCCAATTCTTTCAGCCAAGGGTTTATTAACTATTACCATAGAGCGACAATTTTTAAGCAATATCACAGGAAGATCGTCGACATCCGATTGCGAAGAATTCTGGCATCAAACTCTAGAAGACAATTTCCGAATGGCCATATGCTCTCCCTGAGTATCTTCATCAAACACGAACAAATAAGTTCGCTGCATCACTGACAATGGAGGCAGTAACGCCCTCATAAAAAACAGTGAGGAAAGATAGCGGCCACCCGTCGAGATGCAAATATCTGACCGGAGCATCCACCGCACACTGAAAAATGATTTCAAAGTCAAGTCTAACAAGACCCAAAAGGCGCATGATTTCACACCAAAGCAGCAACAAGTCAGACTCGAGAGAGCGAAGGAGTTGCTTCGCTTGGCCGAAAGCGGTCAATTTCCGAAAATTGTGTTTCCTGACGAGAAAATTTTTCACATTGAGCAATTCGTAAAATCTCAAAACGATAGGGTTTATTTGACCGACCGTTCACACGAGAATTTGAGTAATGGATTGGCCACCAGGAGGCAGCACCTGCCACTGGTAATGGTTTGGCCCGCTTTAACCGCAGATGAGCGCCCTCCAATCGTTTTTATCGAGCCTGGCGTCAAGGTAAATGCGAAATATTATCGGGAAAGTATTCTAGAGGTTGATTTGAAGCCGTGGGCAGACAAAAATTTCGGTGACAGACCATGGACGTTTCATCAGGACTCGGCAACTGGCTAAAAACCAACGTTCAGAACTTCATAAAGTCCACACAATGGCTCTCAAAATCAACAGACATGATTCCATTGCATTATACTCTTTCGCCCATTTTGGAGAGCAAGATTCCATTGTCCGCGAGTAGGCCAAAATACATACTTGCAAGTCAGATTCGGGCAGTTTGCTATACGTTGCTGGATCGTCTCAAGACCTTAGTCAAGGATCACCTTTTGGCTCATATCCAGAAAAAGTAATTTTCCAAACTAAATTTATGGCCTTTTTAATTAGTTATACTTCGAGTGCCGGACCCTGTATTATATTCTGAAGTCAGCAGCTGATGAGAGGTTTTAGAATTGTTGCGATTATACGAAAGTATGATTTTTGTCCAGCGAAAGCATAAAAATATACAATATACTCATATGCCTAGAATGCAAAGTAGAAGAAAATATTACAATAATGAAATTAAATGAAAGGAGTTTGAGAAAATATTAAAACAGAAATATTTTTGAATAGTAATGCCACCTAACCAAACAATTAATATGAACTAAATTAATTAACTATTTGAATATGTATAATATTTAGCTATCTATATAAATATACAGAATAATTTTAAATAGGATTGCCACCTATCTAACAAATTAAGTTAACATAGCAGATAACAAAAAAATAAGTATTACAATATTTTTATCAAACGAAAGCTGTTTGAAAAAGTTTTAATCCACACGTTTTTTAGTATAGTGTTGCCAACAATCTACAAAGATTAAACGAAGCCTGCTTGGAATAGTTTCATTCAGCAAAGCTTTCGAGGAGAGCTGCCGCTTTATTTAACAATATTTTTTTTTTACTTAAACGTTAAAATACTCATCAGAAAACTGAAGTCAAGCCAAAAATAATTACAAAATAATTGAACCATCTGTAATAAAAACTACAAATTAATAAAAAAAATGGAATAGAATACTATAATGCGCACAATATTTGTAGAACCCTCAGAAAATCGGAAAAAATTATAATTCGATCGTTAATGGCGGTATTTTACACGCTTGAGCGCAGAGATCAGAACCGGCGAGGGAGTGTCTTTTGTACCTCTGTGGGCAAAAAGTAAGGTGAATTTATTTGTCAAACTTCGCGGGATTAAAATTTCGCTCTAGTTATTTTTTTCATGAGTTGGCAGCACTGTTAATAACATCTGGGCCAACTTTCATGTGAATGTCATTATCAGTAATATATTTAGCTTGTGTTTACCAAACGAGCAAGAGTGCCTTTTTCGATTTTTACAATGTCTGATTTGATTGAGCAGAGAAGTGCTATCAAATATTGTTTGCGGAATGAAATTTCGGCTGCGGAAACATTTAGCATGTTGCAGAAGGCATTTGGTGATTCGACCAAGTCGCAGAAAAATGTTTATAAGTGGTACAAAAACTTCAAAGAGGGTCGAGAACGTGTTGATGACTTGGAGCGCTCCGGACGACCATCGACGTCAACAGATGACCAACACGTCAATAAAGTGAAGGAGTTAATGCTCAAAAATAGTCGGTTGACTGTTAAAGACCTTACTGATATGATCGGAATATCAGAAGGAACTGTGAAAACCATTTTGAAAGACCATTTTGGCCTACGAAAAGTCAAATCTCGTTTGGTACCGAAAACTCTCAATTTCTTGGAAAAAATTCGTCGCGTTGATGTGTGTGAAACAATGCTTTCAGACTATCAGAACAAGCTCAAATGCATCATTACGGGAGATGAGACTTGGATTTATGCTTACGACCCAGAAACAACCGACCAATCAATCGAATATCGTGCTAAAGACGAGGCCAGACCGAAAAGAGCACGTCAAAGTCGTTCAAAAATAAAGGTCATGTTGACAGTTTTTTTCGATTTTCGTGGTGTGGTGCACTATGAATTCCTTCCACCTGGCCAAACTGTTAATAAGGAATATTATTTGATCGTTATGCGTCGTTTACGTGACCAGACCAGAATTATGGGCCAACAACTCTTGGTTTTTGCATCACGATAATGCGCCGTCTCACACTGCACTCGTTCTTCGTGACCATTTCGCCAAAAATTCCACGTATATCGTTCCGCAACCACCGTATTCGCCTGATTTGGCTCCGTGTGACTTCTGACTATTCCCAAAACTCAAGAGATCACTCCGGGGAACGCGTTTCGAGTCGATTGAGGAGATAAAAGCTGAATCGAAAAAAGTGCTAATAGCTATACCGGAAATGGACTCTTTCGCATGTTTCGGGGATTGGAAAAATCGTTGACATAAGTGTATTTCATCGAGAAGGGATTATTTTGAAGGGAATGAAATTGATTTACAAAAATAAATAAAGATTTTTCATTTTACAACCAAATTCACCTTACTTTTTGCCCACAGAGTTAAAAATCTTAACACACTTGGCATGAATTTTGAATCCCAAAATAGGTCTCTATGAGCTTCTTCTTCTTCTTTTGTTTGGGTGTTTCTCTCACCACTGTAGAACTCCGTGTGAGTTTGTTAAGAATATCATTTCCTGCATTGCATTTCCTCTAATCTCAGTTGCTTTTTTACTGAAGCACTCCGTTCACCAGTTTAGAGTTCACCTGGTTTGATCAGATGGCCTTACTAGCCAGCGGCTTGGCTGTCCGACATGTTTGCTGTATTCCAGTTTCGATTGTTGTTATTGTAACACTATAAGCATTCCCCGTAAATTTTGAATGTTGCTGGAGTGACAGCCCTTGGCCGAAAATAAATCTGGGTCGTTGCGGTAATGCAGAACCGATTGTCATGGCAACATTCAGTTTCGATAGTTGCTTCTGATATTAAAGTTAGGGTATTTTTCTATATTCCTTAAAGATATATAGACATATTCCTTTTAATGACTTCAGTGCATCTTTCGATTGCCCAATAGTCAAAATAATAAGCAAATCCATAGCTGTTGCAGGTAAATTTATGGTTTGTGTACATGACTTACAGTTAGCAGGAGATCGCAAGTTATCCTTCACTCCTCGTTTTCTGGTAAACCATTTCACTCAGCTTCCTCTGCTGAAACTTTCGTACACATATTTTTATTTTTCTTTACTGCGTAGCCTAACAAAATCAAAACATGAGCCGTAAATCCTTCAAAACTTCGCGGGACATCAGTTTTCTTTAGATTTAGGGAGTGAGTATTTCTGCATAAAAATAATACGAGTTCGGTTGCTAATAAATACACAAAACAACTTTTCTGGTGTGTATGTAAGGTTTAGTCTGATTAGAGAATATTTTATATTTTATTCTCTAAAACGTGGAAGTGATTTATGCAATGCCCACGATTTTCAAATCGGTCTAAAGTCCAACTACTTAAGTAAATAAGCCAACTTAACACGCATCACTTGCCAAAAGGTCGTCAACAATTCTTCAGAGGATTACTAAAGCGGATGAGGAAAACCAAGGGCTTAGCTCATACTCACAAAGTTACACACATTCAGATATGACTAAGTAGATATGTATGTAGGCAGTGACATATCAAGTTTCTTCATTCATTACGCCAAGGCATGCATTTTCGAATCGCACCGCAATTAACAGCCGAACAAGCGAATTAAGATTTTCTGGCGAAACTTAAACGACCGAGAATTTGAAGGATTTATTTATGTGCAAGTGTTTATTTGATATAAGTGACATGTACCACATACATATACATACATACCTATGCCTGTAGATATATGTATACACGAAAGTTCTAAACAAATAAATCACAAGAAAGGGGCTGAAGAGAAAATTCTTGTAAGGTCAAAGTTAAAAGGCAGGATGAGATGGCATGAGCAATGAGTCGAGCGTTAAGAAAGCGAGGTGAGCAACCGCAAAACCACAACTATTTACTATCGCAGTTAGACAAAGGAGTCTGGGTGCCACTGATATAGAGCAATAATGCAGTACATTGATAAGTCAGAAACTCGCAGGTCGCCGCAAAAGATTAAACGAGTGGAATGCATCAATGCTTATGGGACCCAGTGTATTTATTACACTGAAATATTAACGAACGTGTTGCACAGAGGCAGCAATTTTGTAAACCTAAAACCAAAAAAACAAAAAAAAAACACGAAACTACCTGAAGCCACAGTAGCAGCCAGAAAACAATAAAGTTATAATAAAAAAATGTAAGCTTCCGACAACAATGAGGTGTGAAATTGAAACCGCTTGGAGCATCGAGCCAAAGTTTCAACTTCGAAGGCTTTGCAACTTATCAATGGCAGGCAATCAGTAGCCACATCGTGTTAAATGCCAACAAGGCATAACAAAAGCAACACTAGTAAGTAGAAAAAGTGAGTAAAGAAGTAGTAAGTAGGCGAAAATTTGCATTTTGTAATTTTGAAGTTTATGTTTTTTCACCGTTTTATTTTGCTATTTAACGCCAATGCTGATAATAACTCTCGGACAATGGGAGCGAGTATCGGCAGCGTTAAAAATAACGGAAGCTTTTTACGAAAAAAATATACAAAAAATGAAAATGTTGCAGTGCATTTACTGCACTTCATTTTGTTTGCTGCAACGGGTTGCAAATTCATGGAATGATAAGCGATTGGGCAGTTAAGAGCATAGGAAAATTTGTAAGTCACATAACTGGACACCGTAAAACGAATGCGTACACTTTGCCAAAAATTAACAATTAACCGTTAGTTTTAAAAATGTATCTGGTTTTCAAATTTAAAAAAATGGCTTGCAGTGTTTGATTTTCTTATGTAACTGCGATTCATGATTATGATTTTCTTGCAAACTTCTCGACAAAAGTCAAAAACTCAAACTGAATGAAAAATGTTGCATACAGCAGTTGCAACCTAGCATTAAATACTCTAAATTATCCAAACCTTTCACACTAACCGTAGATTTAAAGTAATTAATACCTTTCATACTGTTTTGTTTTGCACAACAGCATCCCTCAGGGCTCTCCACTCTCTGTTCTTATGTTTATACAATAACTGCTTTCAATGAAATTAGCAAACTTATTAGTAATCATAAAAATGTTCTTACATATGCTATACTGACGAATTATTATTGTTTTCTGAACTTAATGAACTAAGCTTAATTTTCAAAGAACATTGAATATATTTAACACTAGAAAGACCAAAGCCGTCAATTTGACGGCATCACGATTTCATTCTTAAATATTTTGCAAAATATGTTTTTGTTCATTTTCATATTTTATTACTTTTCCTAATTTGTTATTGTTTGCTCAAATAACTATAGAAAACTTTTAGTATATATGTGGCTTATGAAATTCCTTTAGAAATACCTAATAAGACCGCATACCGTCAATTTGACGGCAGCGATAATAGTAGAAAACAATGCTTTCTACGAACTAAGATTTCCTTGATACAGGTAACACTTTTACTGTAAATTTGCGCAGAGGTCGAGGGGTTTCTCGTAGATCAATTAGTGGCGGACGAACAGGGTGTGGTGGACGTCCATCTAGGACAACTTCGGGGCAGAAGTCGGTATATTACAGATAGCAAGTGACGGCACAGAATGGACTTGTATTTCGCCGAACGCTTTTGAAGTAGGACGTTGCAGTCAGCAAAATATACTTAGAGAAATCTCAGGACCTACTCCATACGCCAAGCGATATATTCAAAATAACAAACCAATTTCTGCGTGGAGGCTATTGATTGATGAGTACATTCTTCGACGTATAAAAGAATGTACTGAAAAGGAAGCACATGACAAGAGTCAAAATGAAACTTGGAACTTATCTCTAGACGAACTAGATGCCTTTATTGCTTTGATTTATGCTCGTGGAGCCTACAACATGAGCCACCTTGATTTGGATATCTTGTGGTCTGAAGATTGAGGGCCACCCGTTTTCAATAAGACTATGAGTAAAAATACATACAAGGAAATCATGAAATACTTACGATTTGATATGAGAAGCACGCGTTCTGTTCGTTTAGCTAATGATAAATTTGCAATGATTTCTGACATATGGAAGAAATTTATAGATAATTGTCAAATGTGTTACATTCCTGGCGAAAATTTGACAGTCGATGAGCAGTTGTTTCCATCAAAAACTCGCTGTCCATTTTTACAATATATTGCAAACAAACCGGATAAATTTGGCATAAAGCTCTGGCTGCTGGTGGATGTCGAGAGTATGTATCTATGTGGTGGATTCCCTTATCTAGGAAAAGACGAAAACCGTCCGAACGATATTTCATTACCCGAACATGTGGTTTTGAAACTAGTACAACCCTATTTCAAAAAAGGGCGAAACGTTACCACTGATAACTTTTTCACGTCGATAAATCTGGCTAAAAAACTAATGGTCCAAAAGACTAGTATTGTTGGAACAATGCGGCGTGCAAGACGAGAAGTACCACCAATTTGTAAAAATATTCATACCACACGATATGAATCGTTTATACTGAAATCAGAGACTAATACAACTCTTAATGTCTATCAAGGAAAACCAGGAAAAAATGTTATTATTTTGAATATTTTGCACCCAAATGTGAGCATAGGAGTTGATCGAAAAAAGCTTCCCGAGACAGTAAAATTTTATAAAGAAATGAAGTTTGGTATTGATATCATTGACCAAATGGCACGAAAGTACACCGTAAGAGCTGGGACACGAAGATGGCCCGTTCAGGTTTTTTACAATATACTTGATTTAGCAGCTATAAACTCATGGATTCTGTACCGAAAAGTTACGGGAATAAATATTTCTTGGCATGATTTCATCTTACAATTAGTGAACGATCTACGTGCAGAGTATTTGAAAAAAAGAACTACTTCAGCTACGACTCAAAGGCAAGAAAGTAATTTTGAAACAAGTGAACAATCTACTACAAACAATAAGAGGCGGCAATGTTAAGTCAATCATAATTGTAAAAAAATAGAACGTGTGAAAACTGCACAATATGTAAAAAAGCTGTTTGTGGTAAATGTATAGATTAAAAAAAAATATTATTTGATACAAATGTTACTTGACTTAAGTGCTATCCTTAATTTGTAACTACTAATAAAAATAAAATTTTAAATTTTAATTTCGAAGCGAAATATACAATAATTTCATGTGCATTCTGATTGAATCTCTAATACCGTCAAATTGACGGCTGCGGTCTTTGAAGGTATAGTTAGATACGCGACCCTTCTAGTGTTAAGAAAGACTTAATAGTATCAAAAATGCTTGTCATCTTAATACTGTTTAATTAACTCCTCAAGGCTAATAAATGTCACCAGGGCACTCGCATTATCGAAGATAGACTAAGAAGATCTTTCCATTTATGGCAACAAACTACTTTACTCATACACTTACCATACGGCTGTAAAAAGAAGCATCTGCGCTATGCCTAAATCGCTAAAAAAATGTATACCGCCGGAAGCCGGTCTCCCCACAATTGAAAAGAGATTCATGGTGAACACAAAGAAACTTATACCTAAGCTATTTCTTTGCTGCTATATGAAGCAGTGGTCGGCGAGCTCCACGAAATAAGACTCCACGTCGCAAATCGACGATTATACGGTGCATCGATTACGCCAGATGAATTGGCACCACTTCTGCTTCACCGCACCAAAATGAACAGTTCCCGCCCTGGCTGATCTGAGCGAATCTAGATTTGTATTAAACTTAGCGAAATATTTACATATGGTAAAAAAGGCACTAGCGCCACTGTATACCAACGTCACACACCGCTGCTTCTCGAATGGAGTTTATGTTTCTCTGATGGGTCAAAACTGAGACTATCACCTCGTTCGCAGTTATCAACTCGAAAGGAGAAACAATCACAGCAGGCATTCTTCCTAGCTATGCCTCCGTTTACACAGCCGAAGCTGCAGCGATACTTAATGGGATTACCTTGACTGAAAGCTCTTTACCGAAAGCGGTAACGAAAGCGGTAAATAGCAAATCAGTAATTGAACTAGATGCCCATCATCACCTGTATCCGGAGCAAATTATTAGAAAATAGCGACCGCATAAAACTCATGTGAGCTCCAGGCCATGCAGGCAGACTAGGTTACGAACGAGCTAAACTCTTTGGGAAGAACCACTTATAACTTTTGACTATATTTCCAAAAAAAAAGACATACAAATTTATATATCCCAGGACTATAATGTATAAATGGTCGCTTGGGTATCCAAACAGGATAAGTCCAAACTGCATTCAAAGCATTTGTCCGCTTACGACTCGGGCAAACAATCGCCTCCCATACCCTTCAATAGTAGTTTCCATTCATACGTTTTCAGTTCTTCTTGCTGCCAACATTGTCACTCATCGTCTTTAACGGTCTGCCATCTACGCAACGACTGCCCATATTTTGCACCTATCAGAAAAAATATCTTCCGTAACCATATTCCGTAAATATATATGTATTAAGAGAGGGATTCAGCACTGTGACCTGGAAGATCTATTGTGTCCCTTAGTAGATACAGAGTCTGAGCTTAACTTTCATAATAAATTTTAGTATTTGTTCTATTTTATTGGGCTTTATTTCCCCCTCTGATAAACGAGGGGGAAATAAAGAACCTGCGAGTTACATTGGAGTGTATTCCATATGGAGGTTAGTAAATTGGTGATTGAGTATGCAGTACCCTGTTAGAACTCCTGTGAACTATCTCTTCTGTGATCTAAAATTATTCCTATTTACCTCTACTTCCTGAATAAGTGAGAATAAGTCACCCTTTCCATACATTTCCACATAATACCGAAAACGCAACTAGTCCAATTTGTGGCGCAAATCACCAATTTTGGATAGGTTGAAAAAGTAAATAAAAACTGGCAAATCAACGTATAAAATATATTTTAGAGTGTAGTGAAATATTATTAAGATTTTTTTTTTTTTAATTTTTTAATTTGTGGGTTGACGTAATATTATATTTTTTTAAATGTTACTATTTTCAAAAGTTACATATTAATTTTTTTTTTATTTAATTAAAAAAGCTTCAAATATAAAGTACAATAAACAAACACGATCAAAGCATACTTCTTTCACATACAGCTCTAATCCGTTTTTTGGAACTAGTTCAACTGTAGTCACTCTGGGACTAGTACGTATTCTTCCAACAAATATCAGCCCTTGAACTAAGACGCACGCTGAGTACTTTGATTTTCCACTTTTCCATTACAGCGCAGTTCCCAACGTCTACTGGGGTCCACCCTAATTACCAGTTTAACTATTATTCCATAGGCTGACTCAACACACGCATATCCAATCCACTCAATTAAATGTAAAATGTGTAAACATTACCTACAAATGCGCCCAGTTACCTAATTAGGCATTTAATATTGCATTCAACTTCACAGCCAAACTTTAAAATGTAATCTCACACCTACTTTGCCCCTAGCATGCGACGAGTACCTTGCCGCTCACAGTCAGCAGCTACTCAAAGTTGATGGGAGTAGCACACACCTCTGACACTTAGCGACCTTCCCTAATTCGTTCAAATTCATTGAGCTGTCACCAATTTGTTTTGTAATTAAGGAAGAAAATGATGAGGAAGAAGAAAAAAACGAAGAAGAAGAAGAATAAAAATATTTAGCACACACACACAGTCGTACATTTAAGGCCATTATCTACGCGTGTAACCGCTCTCTCACATTCGTTGCAACTTGTAAATGGGATCTTCAACTTCTTGTTGACGAATTCAATTTGAAAGCAGATTTGGCGGTGGGCTTGAAAAAATCTTCAAAAGAAGAAAAAATATAAAAAAAAATCCATGAAAGCTTTAACACTTTAGTGTAAGAGGTTTTATCATTTACCTGGCATCAGAAAGAAACTTGGAATTGACTAAAATATCAATAGTAGTAATTTTTTTTTACATAATTTTTTAACCTCTCGATTTCTATTGATTTGAAACTAAAAATATTTTATAACTTAATCTTTGCTTGATCTTTTTCAAGAATTTTAATAAATTTTTAGCTTACTGCATACCCATACATACACCTAAAGACAGTATGAGTGCATACATGAATGCCTATTTTAGTAAATCAGCCACTTCATTTACTTCAACCAAATGTGTCCATCAAAATGCTCCACCGATTCGCGCTCAGCTAGTGAGTCGCACTAACTAATCAGCCGCAACGAATGTGTTGGTTGCTGGTTGTTCGACTACTTGGCATGGCGTAAAATTAAAAACATTTTCATTAATACAAAAACAAAAAAAATAATGTTTTTTCAAACTCAAATAATCGCATTAAGTCAAATTACAATCGCCGCTTGGCAGTTGGCGTGAAAACAACATTTTTGGGTTGGTCTCTCCCAGCCTTTAAATGCACTAACTTAAATATCTATATATGTACGTGTGCATATATACACATGAGTATTGTGCTAATATTTAAGCCTTTTAACACTTTTCATTTAAGCACCACTGACAGACAACTGATTTGAGCAATCTTGTCTGCTGCCAGCTACTTAGTTTAGGTGATTGAGGCGGAAAATAGTGGCTCCAACTACTTTTCTGATTTTTTTTCTTTTACTGCTTAGCATTCAATTAAAATGTTAATAATACAAACAAAGAAGGAAATGTCTGAAATGACAGTAGTTTTCAAAATTTAATAACTGTTGTCTAGTTAAAATTATTTATTGATCGGCTGGGGTTTTGCATAATTTAATTTTCGATATAACAATTAAAATGCTTTAGAAATACGGAACAAAAACTCTCAGTTCATCAGTTCTCAGGCAACGTTAAAGATTACTTTTGTATAAATAAATAAAATATTTCTGTTATTTTTAAATATAATCACACGACGGTCATTATTGTCTGAATGTTTCTAAGTCGATGCCTACAGGTAATGTGCGCATGGAAAATTAAATGATAGATAGCTTCTTGTTAAGTTGTCGTCCTTCGTAAAGAAGCCATCTGCTGGTCTAAAACTGTAGGCGCCTCCAAATCAAGAACCGCATCAAGAGATATACCACAAAGTGGAAAAAAAGCCCGGCAAAGTACCTAGCAAAGGACATACAGCCGGGGGGAAAAATACGAGGTGTGTTCAAAAAGTATCATGAATTTTGAATTTTCGCAGGTTACGTATATTCGAATTTCGATTTTTTTGTGGCGATATGTTGGTACTCATGTGTCTCACTCATGCCAACGAGTTCGGCCATTTTGAATGATCAGCTTATTGTTGACAGCTGCTTTGCTTGCACGTGTTTCGGCTCGTCTTCGATTTGTACCTATTCAAAAAGATGGATCAAAGAATCTGTATAAAATTTTGTGTCAAAAATGAAATTAAGTACGCGAATGCATTCCGAATGTTGACTGTGTCATACGGAGAAGCTACTTTGGACCAAAGCAACGTTTATCGGTGGTACAAAATGTTCTCAGAAGGCCGAGAAGATGTGAACGACGAAAAGCAAGCCGGACGCCCGAGTACTTCAACAACAGACGAAAAAATTGATCAAGTGAAGGAAATGGTATTGGCCAATCGTCGAATCACCGTTAGAGAAGTTGCTGAGGACCTAGACATATCGATTGGCTCGTGCCATTCGATTTTTTTTTTTTTTTTTCAATGATTTGGGCTTGAGACGGGTCGCCGCAAAATTCGTACCAAAACTGCTCAATTCCAACCAAAAGCAGCATCGCAGCATGAACATTGCTAATGAGATGTTGATTCCCCAGATCTGGCCCCCTGTGACTTTTTCTTGTTCCCGGAACTGAAAAGGCCTATGAAAGGGCGACGCTAAGCTACGATTGACGAGATAAAGACGACATCGAAAGAGGAGCTGAACAAGATAAAAAAAATGATTTTTTAAAGTGCTTCGAAGATTGGAAAAACCGTTGGCACAAGTGCATAATATCTCATGGGGATTACTTTGAAGGAGACGAAATAGATATTAATGAATAAATAAATAAATCATTGGCCGCCTTAGTCGAATGGTTTGGTGCGCGACTACTATTCGCAATTCACAGAGAGAACGTCGGTTCGAATCTCGGTGAAAAAACCAAAATTAAGGAAAACATTTTTCTAATAGCGGTCGCCCCTCGGCAGGCAATGGCAGGTCTCCGAGTGTATTTCTGCCATGAAAAAGCTCCTCACAAAAATATCTGCCGTTCGAAGTCGGCTTGAAACTGTAGGTCCCTCCATTTGTGGAACAACATCAAGACGCACACCACAAACAGGAGGAGGAGCTCCGCCAAACACCCAAAAAGGGTGTACGCGCCAATTATATATATATATATTATATATATATAAATCATTTTTGAAAAAAACACAAAATTCGCGATACTTTTCGACCACACCTCGTATAGCACCTCAACATTTTGACCAGTTCTGACTATTTTTCTTTTCTTATTTAACTCTCTTTCATTTTTAGAAAAGTATAGCTCATTGTCTAACAAAAACAGTCCTAATTTCAAACTTTATATATTACAAAAATCAGAAAAAATTAAGCGAACTTTCATAAAAGTTTCAAACTTTTTAGTTTTGTAGCCACTTAAATTTTAGTATAAGAAAGTTTGGTTTTTTATAGCATATCTATCTATGAAATTTTATGGTTTATCGAGAAAATATATTTCTTCGCCTTTTTATATTTTTTCCAAGTTTGTTCTTCTTGTTTTCCTTCAAGCAGTGAAATCTCTCTCCCGCAACTGCAGTGCAGCCTAGTTTTGGATATAAAGCACTAGAATGCCTTTACTGAAACGAAAATACCAAATTCCTATTGAATTACTTAAAGAACTTTGTTATTTGGACTAATTGCCTTTACTGTGTGCGTTTTTTAAATACAATAAGTGGGTTACAGATATGTATGTACCATAGACAATATTGAAAAACAGAGTTTTAAAAATCCATCCTTGTGTTTAAAACTAATGTCAGTAGAGTTTCTCAAAAAGAAGTCCAAAAAACATTTTTTCGCAATATTTGAGGTTATGTAACAAGATAAGGTACTACTTTTTCAAAAAGGTCGCTATGGTTAGCATTATCCGGTATTTTTTACTATGAATACAACTCTATAGTCTTAACTCGCATTCAGTAAATTCAAAGGCCTTCCCCGATATTCTTGCATAACCTCGAAAGAACGAAAAAGTTAGATCTTGACTTTCAAAAAATATAAAATTTTATAAAACTCAGCAAATTTTAAGAGGCACTGAAATCTTCTGAGTATAAGTTTTAAATGAAAGAGTGGTCTTTTTCAGCTTGTGTTTTATTTATACAATTTTTTTTTTACTTACAGTAGCTCCAAATTAAGAAAAGGAACAAACACCAAACTAAAAATTTTCGCATTTTGGGTATAAAAAAGCACTAACTTTATTGCAAAGAGCACAGGGTGGGTAACACCGCACAGCTAGATTAGTGTGACACAATGCACTCTCTAATGTGCGCAATCTTGTGTTCATCATTCTTGGTACGAAACAACGTCAACAAAAAAATTCTCAGAAATCAAGGAAATTTTTGTGCCTCTTCAAATTTGCTTTTTACTAAAGCTTAAAGAGATATCAAATTGGGTACCCAATTTTTTTTAATTGTGATTAAAATTTATGAAATAATGACAATTTTCCAAAGTTTTATATGTAAATCTTGTGCAAAGCTCAAAGCTTGGATTTATAAGATATTTACTTTTTTATAAAGAAAATAATTTCAGTCAAAACGTGTATTGGTAAATAAATAGCCAAAACTTGTCAAAATGTTGCGAGCTATGTTTTTTGCGGCGCCGTGCACGCCAATTGTAGATACAGTCGAACGTCACTCTAAGTTTTGAGTGACGAAGTCTTTTAAATAGCAAATCAACCTAAGAAATGTTACCTTTTGATTCTGCTTTTAGTGTTTTTTTTATTGTCCTTGTGTCAGTTTCCATATAGCGAATTTTTCTTCTTTTAACGAATATATTTTGCAGCCAAACCTGCCAAGGATGATAGATTATAAATAATTTCACAATGAAACCTGATAATCCAGCTTCCTTGATTTTGAATTTCGAGAACGATTAGTCTCACTTCATATCCATTCGGCGACAAAAGGGGGCATATAAAGAGATCAAAAGAGACAGTCAATGTCTAGTTGTGCAAAACTAAATGAGGTACTCCAAAACTCCAATTTAAAATAATCTTTTACTATGGGTTTAAGTTCTTACATGGAAAAACTATCACCTTACGAGAGAAAAAAGGACATGGAGATATGAGATGACGACTTAGTTTTTTAATGCATCTAAACTAAATCATCATTTTAGTAAGCGAACAACTGCAATGGGTCGTGCAGCTTCTGTAGAGAGGAAGATGAAACAGCCAATCCATGAAGGGGCACAATAAAGATTTTAGATCGCAGTGCTAAATCCACTAATAATAATAACCTGAAAGTTATCAGCACGTCCTAAAATGGCTATTTGGTACATTTATTCACGAATGTTCAAATTCATTTGATAGAATTTTCCAGATTGAAGTAATTTTTGAAAAATCGAATATATAAATTTGTACGTATTTTGTAATGACAAACTGGTAATAAATCCGTAATGACAAACTGGTTTCAAATCAAATTTTATTTCAATTAGTACATAAGGTTTAAGTGGAGCCATATGGATTGAAATCAGGTCTCACAAAATGAAACAGCCTGAAGGACCTGGCATGTTGTGGCTTTTGCTGACGAAAAAAATGTTGTCGAATACCAAAAGACCAACCGCAGAAACTATCAGAATGACAGATGGCTCTTTTTCAATCGTACAGAGGTTTATGTTGGTAGTTCATGCATAGGTAGTTCTCAGCATTTATCGAGATTCTAGAGAAAAGAGTGAATCTTTGAGGTTCGGTCCCTTCATTCAAAGCAATGGAGGCTCATAACACCGAACTTATGGTAAGCTAAATCTCCAGACCTTAATTCTCTGCATTACTAAGTGTGTGAGCTTGAAATCAATGAGCATCCTAATTATACCATTTATCCCCGAAGGCTGCATTTAATACTTAATACCTTAATAGTCAATATGAAAAAGGAGCATTTGATCCGGGCAAGCAATCGTTTCCGAACGCGGATCGAGGAGGTTGTTGCACCTATTGGAAATTTTGTTCAATGATGTTATAGAAATATAATAAGTGAATGTTATGTAAAAAATTCGCGCAGTTTAATAAAATATTATTCAAAATAAAAGCTAATTAGTTTGACTCTCAATTTGTCCTCAAATACCATACGCACTCGTATGAGTCGCGCCCCGGGGTCGTTTGCCAAAGAAATATTTTACCATCATTGCAAAGTGGACTAATTTGTGATCAACACTTGAAAGTAGTCATCAGGAATTCCAGTCCTGCGAGGTACTTTCGGCAAATGAGGCAGTCAAATGAATGTTTTAAAGCCATGCAAAACTACCAGAAAGTTATTACTGAGATGGTAAAAGATAGTTGAAGGATCATTGGAGTAATCCTAATGAAGTTGAGGGAGGTTATACTGCATGTGACACAACTAATTTCACTTCAAAATTCACATTCCTCAATTTCTGTTTCTTACTTTTCAACCAAACTGCGTAATAATCAAAATGGAATAGATAAAATATCATACGTTTTGAACGTTTAAGAAATCAATGTCTAAATCACATGCCACAATGGACGCCAATCTTTTTCTTAAATACTCTAAAAAGCCCTTTTTAACAAACCAGATTCATGGGTAAATACACAAGAGGTACTAAGAGCACATACGTCCAAACACAAACACAACAAAGGCATCTCTTTTTATAGTGCGAATTTATCTAATAACAGTTAGAATCTAAAGTGGCAATAAATAACTGAAAAATGGCAGAAAGTTGTGAAGCAAAGAATTGTGCTTCCATGTCGCACAAACAACACACCACCAAAAAACAAACATGAAAAAGTAACTAGAAACTCTTAAAAGCAGGTGAAAGAAAAAATGGAGCGCTTATTGGTCATTAGGGCGAAAAATGCGACAAGGCGCTCACAGGATAACGAAAACGTACCTGCATACACGCACACATATGTATGTATATGGTTGAGTATATGGAAATATAATAAAAATCCTGGATTTTAATGCAATTTAAGTTTTTCAAACACAAAGTTGCAGCAACAAGAGATACAACTACAAAATAACCTAACTAAATTGGATGCGCGCACACACCCAACAATAAAGTAGTGCTGCTTTGGCTTAGCAGAAAATTAAATGGAATGAAGATAAGCAGAAAAATGGCTAAACAACGCAAGACAAGGCAGGCCTTCGAGGCAGAGACAATACAACCACAAACAGCAAAGGCCCCAACAGCGCGAATAATGCGATTCGCTACGCGCAACCAAACAACACACCAAGTTGCAACTGCTACACGAAAAGCAAAAAGCAAAAAATAAAAATAATACAACACATGCACAAGTTTGTTTCGTACGCGCGTGTTATTTGCAGCTGAACTTGGTGCATTGTTGCCGCCTTTTAAATAGTTGATTATGAGCTTTTTGCATGCCACAGCGCTATTAAATAAGTTGTCCATATGTGCACACACACATACACTCATACACAGATGTGGCAGTGATATACTTTGAGCCTGTAACGCAGTTTGTACGCAATGTTGCAACAACTAATAGATCGCTCGACATTGCGGCGCTATTGACAATATTCGTTTTGCTGTCATTGCGCGCCGCCAATGGGTGCTGTCAATAACAATAACAACAATAAGAATAAAATCGTGTATTGTTGCGTCTTTAATTTGCTATCAACACATTTTCTCATTCACATGTTGCACGCGAACTCCGGCCTCCGTAACTTCTCCTGTAACTCATTTTTGTGTTGTCATGCTTGCTGGGAAATTGCAACAGCTGGCACAGTTGTTCCGATTTGTCTACAGCTACAGCCAACATACAATCATACATATTTAACGGCATGCTGACTACATTCGTGCATTCATTCGTGTGTTCGTGTGCTTTGTTATTTTCTAGCGTTCGCCTTTATTCGCTTTCTTCATGTCATTCTCAGCTGTTTGCGTGCTATGTGTTGGTCAACTTTTGACAGCTGTCAGCTGTCATACAAAAGATGCAGTAAGATTTTCTCATCTCTGTCAGACACTTTCCCAATTCGCACGACGATGTATTGAGTATTTCTTCAATTTAGAAGTCTGCAAAAAAACTAAAAATCTGCTTATTGTGGTGGGCAATTGGATCTGCTTGTGACAATAGTATAACTCCTAAGCCCATTTAATAAGAAACACTTAGCCGTATTCGGATTAAGGGCACGCGAGATTTTGTCGCTTTTGACCGGCAGTAGAGAAAGGTAACTGCTGTACTGTAGAATGTACAAAATTCATACAAAATTTTATAATGAAAATAAAATGGTTTCCTCCAGGTTTGAATGTGGGCCCATTATGGGGATATCCACATATCATATAATCAGTAGTATAGAGCAAAGCCATTCATTCCCATTGCAGCCGGTTCTGCGTTACCGGAATTTCCGGCGTTTTCCCCACCAAGGGCTGCCGCCTCAGTAAACTAGCCCTGTCTAGTGTATCGTAACTCACAGAAAAGCCACTGCGACAGACTATAACTTCGTAATAAGAAGGGACTGCACTATTCTGCAGTGATCAATGGGACGATCATTTATTTATTGAATTTTTGTCAAAAACACAAAATTTCTTATTAACTACTGACTCAGTGCTAATACAAACGAGAGCTAAAACTATAACATAACTTGATCAATACAATAACAATTTTATTCGAGAATTGAGTGATGCATTTAACCAAAGAGAGAACTGATTTTTAGTACAGTAATTGTAAAATCTAACGAAATGGAAATCGAGATCTTATCAGAATTGTGGAGAGTCCGAGCAATGGGTGCATTGGACTCGAAATTCGTTTTCAATATCTTGAGATTAAAAGACTAAGAACTTAATAAAGTTCTCCCCGGAATGCGAAAGTTGCAGAAGAAACACACAACCAATGTCACCTTGAATGAAATTAAGCACAAAAGACAGCGACAGAATCGACCTTTTGCACTCGAAAGACTTTAATCTGATTAATAACAAGCGGGAGCTATGGGGGAAAGTGAAATGGAATTAGGTATATCTGGCAAAATAATAAATAATGAATAAATCTCACATAGACCACAAGAGTTACCAGTGTTGTTGGAGTCGTATTAAACACAGTTCGTGATATGTATGTACATCTCATGGCGCATTTTAATAAACAGGTTAAACTTTTGTTAGCAATATCCTTCAGAGATGAAAAATTACCGATCCCAGGCAGTTGTAACGAGTTTTGTTCAGAGCAGGACAGCGGCAAAGAGGTGTTCTAATGTTCATCTTATCAAATGTTATACGTGTCGTCCTGGACCAATCCCATTTAGCTGCTTGATAATGGAGTGAGACAGTATCCTGTCAGTACTCCAAAAAATATTTTACATTCCTTCCTAGGGAGTTATAAAATAAAGTAGCAAGCTCGTAGCATTATTTTGGCAATCCTGTGGGAGGTCGAAGATTCCCAGATAGACTGTGCTTCCCGAGTTTGTTCCTCGTCAAGCTCCGTCTTCAAATATATATCTTGTTCGACGTACTCATCCTAGGCAAGCGGGTGTCCGCTTTAGCAAGCTCGTCAACTCTTATTTCCCCCTATTGCCTTGGGCTCTGGTACGCAGTAAATTGTGGCCTGTCTTTTCTCGCTGAGCTCTTACATTGTGGATCTATAGTGTTGAACGCATTCCAAGCTTTAAAGCAGCTAGACTGTTGTTAAAGATGTTTGTGCGAGTTTGAAAGAAATTTTATGCATGAAAATCGAATTCTAAGCCCCTCTACCAGCCATTCTGCTCTATTACAGAACCGGACCTCTTACTAAAGTTTACTTGCGGAATAACGTAGTCTAACTTTCCGTTTATGTCCTGTATGTTACTGTGACCAAAAAGCTTTTGTGAGAACTGTCCAGTCATCCTGAGTCTTACTGCAGATCTTTTGGCTGAGTTTCTTACTACTAATTTGATTGAGTGCCTGTCGAGAAGTCTTTCTACGTCAGTTACACATATTCCTGCGATCCTTTGCACGTACGTTATTTTATCACACGCCGTCCACCATACTAGCGAACCATAGAGAATTATTAATCTGATAACCGCCATGTATATCCAATGTGTGTGTGTGTATATCCATGCGTATAAGGCATGCGAAGCTTTCTTTGCTCTTTCTTCCACATTAATAATAACTTTTTTTATATTAATCGTAAAAATATTTAAGAAAATGGATTTTAAAGCTGAAGACTAGTACTTTGCGATGCCGTTGTGGAAAATTAAAGAAAAACTTTACCTTGCCCAAAAAAAAATTTAAAAAATGGCCAAAATCTGCATTTTTTGACTTTTTACCCTCAAATTGCCAAAAATCCTGACGTGCTGGAGCATTTTCAAGGTCATATTCGTTTTCAGCATAAAAAAACCTTCAAGAAACACCCATAGCCGTTTTAAAAGCTGTAAAAAAGCGTGATTTTTTTGGCCTGTGTTATACATAAAAATGAAGGTTTGTCCGTATACCATCGAAGAACTCATCGGTACTGGACCGATTATTATAAACATTGGTATACAGGTATATATGTATTTTTCCACAGAGAAGGTTTGTAGAATATGCTCATTGATGTCACTCGCCACCAGGTGGCGCTGCAGAGTAGCAACTTCGGTCCCGTTCAACAGATTGTCATAAAAATTAGTATGACCATGTATTTTTACACAGAGGAAACGAATATGACATGTTCAAAGATATACCATAACTCGGACAATCGTTACAAGTGTGTGGATTAAATATGGAGAATCCATGCTTCTTACACGGACAGCTCTATGTGGCTTGCTCACGTGTTGGAAAACCTTCTGATTTATTCGTCTATGAACCAGATGGAAAACCAAGAAATATTGTGTATCCCACTGCACTTCAATAAACACCAAACAAACACAAAGTTATTTTTCTTAAATTTATTATAGTTGTTGGCGGAGCTACGCGCGCCGGGTGCAGCTAGTCTCATATAAAAGTCATATGGGAAAGAAAAATTAGAGCCAGAACTTATTCCAAAGGCTTTGATTTCATCCTTTTTGGGTCTTTGGCCGAGTTCCTCCTCTTGTTTGTGGCGTGTGTTTTGATGTTGTTCCACAAAACCGTTCCAAGCCGACTCCGAGCGGCAGATATATTTTATGACGAGCTTTGTCATGGGGGCGACCGCTATTAAAAAAAACTTTTTCTTCATTTTGGTGTTTTACCTAGATTCGAACCTAAGTTCTCTCTGAATTCCGAATGTTAGTCACGCTCCAACCCATTCGGCTACGGCGACCTGGTATTGGGGATATAATAAAACTACTGCAAAATATCACGAGATTTAGAGGAAATGACTTGAAAACATTACTTAAAATTTAAAGAGATACATGAATATGCATATCGATAATTGATTTAGTTCGATAGAGAATTTGAATGGTGTCTAAGTGTCACTTTGATCTCAGGGAAGCATATTCCAGCTATTTACTGAACACTTCTGTGGAGCATCTGTCCCAAATGGTTCCAAAGTCAACTCCAGGAATAAGTGAACTTCAGCCAGTCTTCATATCTTTAGGTTTATGCGATTACCAGACATAGTGATTGTTCTTCAGGCGGAGACATTGCCAAGCAATAATAAAAATGGTTGGCTCTACACAAAACACGGCCAACTAGCCTTTAAGGCAGTGAAAATCAACTCCTTAAACAGTAAATTAATCGAATCTCGCAAAATTAGCTAATTGCATCTACAATCGTGTGGAGCTGCAGAGATTTGTGAGCTGGTGCTCTCAGAGGCGGACTGGGACAAGAGCACAGCACCTCTTACTGCATGCAGTTGTAACTCTCTTGGTGTCGCATACAACTCCGAACAAATTCTTCATTAAAAACATTATTTCAAGGAAGTCTGGAAAAGGGCTTCGCGGATCGTTTCAAGATAGAAAACGGTCAGAAGTTTAGTCTTCTAGCACCAGCACGAAGCTTTTTTAACCCACTTAATCGTAGAACCAATGTCTCTTCCTAGGAGAATAACTGAAAATACGTTGGGAATTAGAAGGCAACTTGAGCTCAGACTAACGCTATTCCGATGGGCCGCCAGGTCTTAGTGGACCCGTATACATCTTCATGGAGAGGGGGAACTATCTTAACCTAACCCACAATATTTTAGAAGTGCGATAGCTTCTCAGATGTGTGTAGAAAGTAAGCCAATATAGCTGAGCCTAAGTCTCCCAAAAGCAGAGTGGCGGAGGAGTAGAGGCTAAAATGGCTCTGCCTTATCATCCTCATTAAGCAGCTACTACAAAACAGGTTGAATTCTGAAGGCCAATGTTTTCGCACAGTGCGCGAATGAGGGATATTTCTCTGGTTTAATAGTATGTTCTTTTACGAAATCGTCATCCTGAATTGGTCAATGACTTAAGGCATTTAACCCGTACATGCAGGAGTATAAAGGACGCATCCTTCCCACCCATTAGCCAAATAGAGATTTTTTCGATCCGTTCCGTTTTTATTTTATTTTTTTTCTGACTGCAAATACTTCTGCGGAAAGAGTGTACACTTTTTTAGTTGTCCTTCATCAGTTTTGGTGTTTACTTACACAGGTGATCCAACAGTATTTTAGTGAGCATAGCTCTATTCTAGCTTTATTTAGAAATTATATAGATTTACATATGCATACTTAGCAAACTGCTGCTCTGAATCTATAAAATGAAGTTTTAAAAGCAAAATTCACATTTTCTTTCCAAACTTTCCTTTCGACTTCCTCTTCCTGTCACTCTCACTCCCTTTTAGGTTGAGTTTTCTCCATAAGTTCGGCCACTAGCTCCAACAATATCGGCACACTTTTCCGTTCGAACTGTCCGACTACCCGCTCAAGTTGAGAACGCACCGGTCGCACATTCTCCGTGCCACTTTCCTGTGCAAACATCTCCGCTGTATAGTGAAAGCCATGCCAATGGAAGTATTCCATGATGAGCTGATGCAACCAATGTAGACGTGAATCTTGGCGATAGCTAGTCTCGTTCGTATCGCCCTCAGCGCAATTACCACTTACACTACTACCAACGCTCAGCTGACTCATATCGGGCAATGAACGCCCAAGTAACGTGGTGTGGCTATCATTCTTGCCCTTCATCATCGCAACCATTTTAGATTGCAGCATACAACGCACCTCCTGCAATACACCATCTTCCTCGAATTTTGTTTTGATTGTGTCATATAATTGATTGATGGCTTCTTCCCTCGAGATGTAATTCTTCGACATTTTGTCCGTTGGTTTTTCTTGCTTGTAGCCACTTTCCCTTTTGTCCACCTAGCAAAGCTTCGCGAATTTCACGATTGCTATGGGAAGGTGTGTTTGTTTAATTAGTGAGTGGATGCTGCGATTTCAATTAAAGTGTGTTTAGAGATAGTCGAAGTGGAATTGTGAAGACGTACAAAACGGAATAAAATATAAACACTTTTGACAAGCGGCGATAAATTTCGAAGACACAAAAACAGAATTTACATGCACGAAAAATTTTGAAATGAAACTTTTTTTAGTTTTGTATGGGTTTGGGGCATGATTCAATTAAACAAGGTTAAGTAAAGTTTGACAACTGATTTCGGATGCTACTTAATCCATTGATGCAATTTGGAAGCAAGGGAAAAAAGGGCATAAGTTGATCCCCTTTCGGAAAATGTAGTAAAAAATTGAAAAAGGTCGTTGTAAGCCATTGAATAATTTTATGTTATTTTATAAGTGGTACTTAATTATTTATATTTTTAACTTAACTATTCCCATGGATTTGTATCATATATATATCATATATAACATATATATATGTATTTTGACCATGCATCGGATTGGAATCTATAGGTGCCATTTGTAAACCTACACTGAAGTAATAAATATAATAAAACAACTTGAGAATAGTGGAAACTCTTAACGAGGAAAAACCACTTTTATTTCGTCACGTCCGCCAATCATACATTTGATTTTTTAACGAGATTACCTGCAAAGTTAGAAGTATAAAATCTGTGTTAAAAAAAGGTAAATTTATATACAGTCACTCACATTCAAAGTCAGGCAGATGCATACGAAAACTTCTAGACATAATATCCATGTTTTGATGAAAGAAAACACGTTCTACCTTTTTCTGTTTTTTCACAAAAGTTGTTTTATTTAAAAACAACAAAAAAAAAATATATTCCAAGTTGCTTTATAAAATCTTAATGTATAAAAAACTGAAAAAGGCCACTTCTCTGTCTCACATTTAAAGTCGGGCAAACCATGTTTTGCAAATATGCATACCGTTATTTCTAAATTTTCTATACTTGTATTAAAAGTTATTGTTCATTGTTGCCTTGTCAATCATTCGGTGAGTTTATAAAAGTATTTTGCAAAATGCCGCGTAATGGTAAACAGTCTACATTGGAGGAACGCAAAATAGTAATTCAACTGCACTTAGACGGAAAATCTGAGCGCGCAATATCGAAATTGATAAAAAAAAGCAAGTCAACAGTGCACGATATTATTGCTAGATACAATGAAAGTGGTTTCATTGCAAATAAGCATCGTGGAACCGGTCCAAAGATGAGAGCATGGTGCTAAGGGAAGTGAAGAAAAATCCATTCATTTCTGCTCCAAAATTAACTGCGATGGTTAAAGAAGCTTCTGGGGTGGAGGTAAATCCCGAAACAATAAGAAGACTTCTTCGAAAAAATGATTTTCACGGCCGAGTTGCGCGGAAGAAGCCCCTAATAAGCAAGAAAAACCAAAATGACCGGCTTGTTTTTGTTCGCCAATATATGGCTAAGGATTTCGATTTTTGGAGCACTGTAAGTGGGGGAAAAAATAACAATTTCATGATTTTAATATTCATTCTTTAGGTATTATTTACTGACGAAAGTAAATTTAATTTATTTGGATGTGATGGAAGGGGAAAGTGTGGCGCAAACCGAACAAGGACCTGGAAGGCAAGAATTTAAGAAAAATGGTTAAACATAGTTTGGGGATGCATGGCGGCGTCAGGAGTTGGAAAATTGCATTTCATTGATGGAATAATGAATAAACACGTTTATTTAACAATTTTGAAACAAAATTTGAAAGAAAGCGTGAGAAAACTAGGCATCGAAAGTAGTTTTCAATTCTACCAGGACAACGATCCCAAACATTCCTCATATGACGTCAAGAGCTGGTTGTTATATAACTGTCCAAAGGTAATAAAAACCCCTGCACAAAGTCCCGATCTCAATGCCATTGAGCATTTGTGGGATGAATTAGGTCGCCGGATGCAGGAAAGGCAGTGTACATCAATTCAACTCTTGAAAATTGCTCTGCAGGAAGAATGGAATAAAATAAGCCCTGATGTTTGCAAAAAGTTAGTGGAATCGATGCCAAGCCGGCTACAAACTGTTGAAAAGCAAAAAGGTGGAGCAACGAAGTATAATTTTGCGTTGTGTACAAATTTTTTCACACCTGTGTATATAAATTTTAAGCAGTTATTAACAAAAAATCAGATTGATAATCTGCAACAAAAGACTTACCTAAATGTGGCTATGTAGCAGCTATTAATCAATGTAATTTTCACAGAACTTTCAATAGAATTAAAAGATGCGAAAGTCTAAGCAAAATGGAATAGGCAAAACAATATTGCCTGTTAACTTTTTCAGCAAAAATTTTAATTTCTACGCTTTTGAGTACTTTTTCTTTAGAATTTGCTCTGAAATAAAAAGTAGCTTTTCCAAGAGGACAACACGGATTTATTAAGTAGCTTCAAGATGGCTAACACAGGGTGAAAATTGGCTACTTACATCACCTTTAATTATTGCTTCATGGGTATTGAGCATTGGTTTAATTCTGAACAGCTTAGGCAAAGCTTCTTAGAAAGAGTTGATTGGATTCACTGAATCATCTTTTCCTGAGTATCCTAATTAGACTCTGAGGTCACCGAATGAACTCTTGATGAAGGAGATGCCCGCCTATCCTAATTTAACCCTACATTGAAAAATGAGTAAGATAAATCTAAGATGCTGAAATAAGAGTTAAAAAGTTTCATTTCATCCGTAATTCGACATTCGTTTCATACAAAGTGCCTTTAGTAGTGGGAGAGGCTATTAAGTACTTACCTAATTGCCTAACAAACGGGTTAGAAAACGACGCTGCTAGCAGACTAACCAAAAATATCATAATTAGCATCTCTCTACGATTATCGTAATGTGGAAAACTGACGAGTTTTGCAGAGCGGCAATTTGAAGGAGAAAAACTATAGAGAGGCTAGGTTAAGCTAGGTCATTTGGTTGTCCGTTAGAAGGGCCATTAGGACGAGATATCAAAATCGTTCCTTGGGAATATAGAGGCGGAAAGAATAAGAAGAAGGAGAATAGGATATGATATTGAGATTGAAGGTTATGAAGACTATATAGAGAATTCCGTATATAACTTCTTAAGGTAAAAAGTATACTTATAAATTGGTTTTAAACGGAATTTGGCCTATCTACGAAAGATATTCGAATAGCCGTCTTCCAAAGCTATTATCCACCGTTCATGTGGCAAGCAAGGGATCCTGCGGCCTTTAGCACTCAGCAGCTCTTGACCTGTCTGCCGGGATTCTGCGTTTTTTCCTCTCAATGTAGAACGTTGTGGATGATGAGTGCCGACTGGTCATGAACTGCTATTATCCTGGCAAAACAAGCTTGTCTTGCATATGAGATCTTTATTGCACAGCCAAGCTCACTCAAACTAACCTTAGCTTGCAGCCGTTGCGAACAGTAAGAAAAAAGTATACTAACAGGCGATTTTTTAGCTGCTTGAGAACTATCAATATCGATAACAAGGGTTTGTAGCTGAGAATGGCGCTCTGTGTTGACATTTCTGTTCAGTAAGGTGTGACAAGTCATAATGAATCGCTCAACGCTAGAGCAAAGCGTTGAATAAGACGCCGAAATGTCGATTCGATGTAATTCTCAACTTTTTGGCCTTTGTACTTCGACTACGTGAAAATTTTATGTAAGGATGTTGGCTTACGTGCCTAGAATTAAAGCTAAATGGCCATCATTTACGTGGCATTTTTGCTTATTGGGCTTATTTAGATGTATTATTCAGATTCAGAAGTGTTCAGAATTTGGACTCATCGAATGGACCACATAACTCGTAGCTGCAGCGAACAAATGATTATAATAAGAAAAATCATTCCAATAATACTGGGTAGTCGAAAAAGTCTTTTCGTATTTTGTCAATAGATGTCGTTGGAGTCATCTATCTCCAGTGCTACCAATCACATTGTGTCATATCATATGGTGTTAGAAAGGTGACATTTTAAGCTTCATTTAACAAAAAAAATTAAATTCGAAGAAGTTGAAAAAAAGTTATAGCTGTTCAAAAATGAGTGAAAATAATGAAGAAATTCGCTATATTTTGAAATTTTTGAATAAAAGAGGGAAGAATGCCACGCAAGCCACCAATGGAATTTGTGAAGTTTACGGAGGCGATGCTGTATCAGTTCGTCTAGCACAACAATGGTTCGCTCGCTTCCGTTCTGGAATTTTCGATGTGAAAGATGCACCTCGCTCCGGTCGACCTATCGTTGAAAAAGTCGATGAAATTATGGAAAAGATTGAACAGGACCATCACATGAGCTGCCATGACATCGCAAAGGCACTAAACATTCATCATCAAACGGTTTTGAACCATTTAAAAAGGCTGGTTACAAAAAGAAGCTCGATGTTTGGGTACCACATGAATTGTCTGTGAAAAATTGAATGGACCGAATTAACATCTGCGATTCTTTGCTGAAACGAAATGAAATCGAACCATTTCTGAAGCGAATGGTAACAGGAGACGAAAAGTGGATCAAATACGACAATAATGTGCGAAAAAGATCATTGTGCAAGGGTGGTGAAGCTCAACAAATGGTCGCAAAGCCAGGATTGACGCCTCGAAAGGTTATGCTGTGTGTTTGGTGGGATTGGAAAGGAATCATCTACAATGAGCTGCTCCAACCTGTTCGAACGATTGATTCTACACTTTACTGTCAACAACTGATGAGAATGAAGCAAGCAATCGAAAAAAAAAACGGCCAGAACTGATCAGCAGAAAGGGCGTCGTCTTCCATCAGGACAACGCTAGGCCACACACATCTTTGATGACTCGGCAAAAACTGGGAGAGCTTGGCTGGGAAGTTTTAATGCATCCACCATATAGCCCTGACCTTGCACCATCGGACTACCATTTGTTTCGGTCAATGCAGAACTCCCTTAATGGAGTAAAGTTGGCTTCAAGAGAAGGCTGTGAAAATTACTAGTCGCAATTTTTCGCCGAGAAACCACAAAAGTTTTACACTGATGGAATAATGTATCTAGAAGAAAAATGGCAAAAGGTGGTCGACCAAAATGGTACCAATTTGGATTAATAAAGTTCATTATAAATATAAAAAAAATGAGTTGAAGTTTGATTAGAAATACGAAAATACTTTTTCGACTACCAAATTTCTGTTTTGTATTATAATTTTAAGTTTTTCAAGCTCTTAAAAAACCACTCTTCACTTACAAGATTGAATTATCGAAACATTTTTCCAACACCTGAGGTGCTCAATTCAAAGAAAATTCGCCAAATTTTTACCTTTCTCCACAGAAAAATTGTAGGTGTAGAAAACAATAGTTGCAAGTAAATTTAACAGCAGTAAAACACGAAATTGCAATAGAATAACGAATTTTTTACTTAGCTTCCTTCAACACTGCAGCTCCATGCAAATCTATTGCTGCAACAAGTTGTTGATTTTTCATGCAACCAACAAGAAATCAGCATGTAATGAGCCAGCGAGACAGTGGCATGCAATAATGTCCAAGTAACACACATACATACGTACATAAATACGTTGAAATGCCGAAAAGTAACTCAATGGTAGGTTTTTCGGATTATCCGCGTAGATCACTCGTTTACGGCTGAGAGAAAAGCGCAGCTGGGACGTGGAAAGCGGCGGCAGTGGCAAGCAATGCACAAAAAGAGAAATGTATGCTCGCGACATATCAACCATGAACGATCGACAGGTAGCGCCTGTGGCAAGAAAATGTTGCACATCACGGCAATTACACTTATCGCCTGCTATTACTTTTGGAATTTTTTATGTCGCAGTGCTTTTGTGTTTTTCTTTTGTATTGCTTACTGTTATTTAGTTGGCTAACGATGCCCACTTGGGAAGTCGTGATTTTAATATTAGCAACGCAAAAACAAAGAAGTGAAGGAATCAGGATTGTTGCAGCAAGTACCACAAAAGTGTCGCCGTCGGCCATTGAAAACTTAGTAAAAAAGCAATTGTTGGGCACTTGGCCATACTTTTCAAGTAAAGAACAAAAAGTTTTTCTAACTTTTTTTTTAATTGCCAAAATCATTGCCCTTTTATTTGCTGGCGGAGCCTGCAGCGCCACTGAAAAAGTGTGGCCACTTCGCGCTTGTCAGGGAATACTTGTTCATTTACTGCTACGTGTGGCACGTTGCATGCCACCCATTCAAGCGAGCGAGCAAATGCCGCCAACACATTGACTGGCAGCTGCGCATGCGCTGAGAATTCCGAGTGCTGTTTTGCCCCCCAACTTTCTTTCCTTTGCTGCAGTAAAGGTGCCGTTGCTCACGCCAACCGGTGACCATCCAGCCATTCAGCTGGTGGTCGGAACTCGTGTGGCACGCAAGCGTCCTTAGTCAGCATTCGTCCAGTGCGATTAGGCGATTGTGCGCAGGCGGACAGCTAGACGGTACAAGCTGTTGCAAATATATGTTCATAGTTAAATCTCGGCTGTCATAATTGTCATCCACCGCCCTCTAGCCCTTTTCGCTCCAAAAACATGTGCGGCCTGCTTAGCCGCACAACGTCACCTTCAAACAATCAATTGCTATGCATTGCATGCCTCTTACTCAGCCGGCTCGTGTTATCTGCCATGCAGCCCCATTGACAAAGCACTACAAAAATTCCAACAACAAATATTGCCTTTTTGGCACCCACAATGGCGCATTTAAATTGGTGCAACATAAAATTTTGTGCGCGTTTTTCCGCTTTGATTTATTGCTGTGAAAACTGTCTTGCGCTTAAACGCTTCTCAAAATGCCACTAAGCCGACGCGGATTGACAATATGCCAGCAGAGAGAAGCCCGCCACAGCCCTGTGCCGCCGACCTTCATTCTCTCTGGCAGCAACAGCTGGCTAAGAATTCACTTTGAACATTTGCTTACGTGCTGCGCCATCGTGTTGCACGTAGGCTGCAACAATGCGTCGTTCATTGAGTCGCTCAACCCACGCACTGCCTTCGCACGCAGATGTGGGAGCGCCCATTTGTTGTAGCAGTTGCTGCTGTTCTTCTTCTTATTGCATTGACTCGCGAATTTACTAGTCGAATTTCGCACTCATTGTCATTCAGTGTTGCAAGTTATTGCCGACGCATTGTCTGTGTACATCGTCGAGCATGCCTCACTCCTATGTACGAAAAACGTTGCTTTAGCTATGCAATACCGTTTTAGCGCCTTCATCCTGTAGTGGACTTGATTTGAATGGAAAATATGTGATGTTTGTTAAATAAAATATTTATAAGAATTGATTTTTTGTTTTTGGATTTCTGCAACGAATCTCTCATAGCCAACTAATGAGTCGTTAGAACTCAGTTCATTTCATGATTCATTGAATCATGAGTTCATTTGTGATTTCAAAAAATTTGAAAATGGAATATAATTCAACTCTTTCAACTGAACTATTATGAAAAGCTTCACTAAAGCAATAAATCTAATTCGCCGTTTGTGATATGATTGCAAGGAGACAAGATATAAGAAACAGACTTTGCCAGTTGGTGTTCGTGCCCAGCTCTCGCTGAGTTGATGCGAAGTCTAACTTTCCAGTAGCGGTCCATAGGTAGTCAAGGGCACGCCATTACCCTGATTTTGCGGTGAAACCAAGCTAACTTAATAGAATAATGACTTCCAGCACATCGTCGGATTATCAAAAACGTGGTTCAAGAAAATGGTTCCAGAATTCTCTACTGTATTCCTCAGTACCTGTATTTCAACCTCATAAAACACCTACATATAAGGGGAACTAGGAGCAGTCTAGGCATCAAGCGAGAGCTTTTATTGCACTCTGAATGAACTTTGGCAAAAAGTAGAAGCAAACGGTGTCACACTATGTCAGACAATTGCCAAAATTGATCAACAGTCGGCCGTCCAGGCCATCCATAAAAGCACTCTTAGTTGATAACTAGAAGTATTGACGGTCAAGCTAAAAAAAATATCAATTGGTTTAAAGAGAACTTCACTGTTATTTTTGATTCCACATACTTTGAGCAACTATTCCTTTATATCCTTCCTACTATGTATGTGAGAACATATGTAAATGTGAAAGTTTGTGAGCGCAATTTGCTACCTTTTCGCGTCGAAGTGGCTTAAAAAGTTAAATTAGTAAATTAAAACAAATAAATTACATACAATGTGTATGCTAAACGGTAGAGGTTGATTTCTAAAACATTTTTGGAGAGCTTTGCCACCTGTTGCAAAAACGAAATACAAATTAATTAACAGGATAAGTGAAATTGGAGTGCCTTATGCATTTATATATATTTTTCGGAGTATGATGCCTGAAAGATAGAATAAAGTTGTAGCTTCCAATAGCGCATACTTCAGATGTGACCATGTATTATTTAATTGTTTAAATTAGTAACTTTGGCCAAGACAGGACGGAAACTTATTCCCATACCCAATATAATTATAATTCTTATATTATAATAACAGCCGAAAAGTTCTTTATAAAGATGCATTGCGGCAGATTTTTTTTTTTTTAGAAAATACAAATATTTAAAAACAAGAAATAAATATAAAATACAACTTTTTTGGACAAAAGTTTGGAAAGTTGATCTCACTTTGTGACTTCTAAATTGAATGGCGTCCTCCATTTTGTCTGGCTGACGAAACAGATGAAATATGTGGAAAGGCGCCCAATCAACAATAATTTTTTTTAAATACTTCTAAAGGAATAATCGAAATACTTTCTCAACAAAAGTTTAATGAATTTTGGCGAGCATTAATTTACTGACATTAGGGTGGTACGTTAGGAACGATACGAGAAAAGACATCAATATATCACACTCACAAGATATGACTAAAAATGCGGAAGATATGGCGAAAATTGTTGAAAGACGACCCAAAAAAAAAATAAATTTGTTTTCGAAATTATACTGCAAAAATACTACAGCTTCAGGGATATATGGTGACCTTTTTTTCGGAACATAATATAGGTGATAAGTGCATAGATTGTAGGCAATTAAATACTTAGTGGTCTTAACGGCTGCTCTTACTTAGCGTAAGAGTGCCGAAAATAATTGCTTCGCTTTGCAAGTATAGTACAAACTTACAGACAAACATACATACATGCACATATGAAGATATAAATTTACATCAGACAATGCCCACTTAGCTAATGATTAACGCTTATAAATAATTTACCAGGAGGGGCTCTTTACAAATGAGAAAAATGAAAAAGAAATTAAGTGAAAGAAAAACCAAGCCTACTGGGTACGGATTGTTTGCACACTCTCTTCGTTTAACGATTTGCTCCTTAATTTTTTTTTCGGGAAACAAAAGTACAATTCCTTCAAAACCGCGTTCTTTTATTGTGAGTCAGTCGAAATCCGCGTCTCGTCAAGCGTTTACCATCGCAGAGAAAAATGCTGCTTAATGCGAACTGGCAACGTCATCATTCACCGGCTGCCTATGAAACATGGAGTGGTCAAGTTGACAATTCACCAGCCGAGCCAAGCCTTGATGACGTGCATCATTTCAATTAGGCACATTTTTATTTCAGTTACGCTCCTTCGCGTTGCCTACCTTTTTCTCTTAACTATCAGTCTGATTGCTCGTCGTTTCTCCGTTAGTGCACAGCTCTTTGCCCTCTTGCCGACACGTCTTTCTTCTCTTACTGCTGTTATTTTACTTTTATTATGCTGTTATTCCTATTACTTTTTTTTGCTTTTTATTTTTGGCTGAAACATCCGATTAGCTTCGTCTCTGATGGCTCTGCAACGCCACCAGCCTGTGCGGTGGCACACACATTGCTGTTGCTTTCCGTCTAAGAATTATGTGGCTTTTGCGTGTCGCGCTTTTTTTCACTGCTTTGTCCCATATGATTGTTCTGCTGCTGCTTCGCTTCGCCTCAGGCTATTAATTTGCGCTGTAATTTGGACAAAGCAGACACAAACCGTGGACAAACTACAACCTTCGGCCTTTGCCCAATGTCCATCGCCTGTCGTTTGTCGTTCATCGCCGCCTTAGCAAACCATTTAACGTGATTATTTACGAAGATTAATTGGTCGCGGCCGCAGTGACAGGTCGCGCAGTTAGTCGCGATGTAACTGACAGGAAAACTAAAAAACAAAAAATGTCTCAACCTGAACTGGAACAGCCGGTACTTAGCTGTGATTTTGAACTGAATTTCTGCGAAAGTTGTTTAATAATTCGAAAACTTGGGTGTATCTGTAGTCTCGTAGCAATAATGTCGTATCTCCAAGATATCAACAAATTCAGATCCACTAACATTATTCTTTCAGATTGACAGTTTCTGGTGGTTGCTTAGTGGGAGGTTTCTATGGGCTTAGCCGAGGGCATGACTATGTACTAGAAAACATGAATTATATAAGTCAACTCAAATCTTTGATCTCTTTTGCAAGTTTATTTAGACTAGATTTTTTTTAAATAAGTCCACACTTTTTAATATTTATTTTAAGTTTACATTAACTCAAACTTTTAGTTCACCACGTAAATTTACTGAATTTATGTCATTCGTTATTCTCTTCTAATGAAAACTATCATAGCTTAAGTACTTTTTCCCGACCAGTTGTTCGAGTTGTGTTGTTGCTTTCACGTGCGGAAAATCCGAAAGGACATGAGTGCCGATACTTTTAGTAGTTTGTTGGGGGGTGTCAACTATTGTATTAACTTATATGTATGTACAATAATAAAAGAAGTTGGGCAATATGACTCACCCAAATTGGCGTACCATTCACTCTGCTTAACTAAATTTGCCTATCTAAGTTATGGAGGATAATACTGAATAGTAGCAGCAGCGGATGGAAGCTATAATTTTGAAGTATTTGAGTACTTCGTTGACTTGGCAGCGAGCATTAAAGGCCAATGAATAATATTTCTTACAAAAAAAGCTTAACTTTAAGCTGAGTGGGAAATTTTGAGGTATGTTAAGTCGAGGCATATTTCGACCGGCCAGAAAAAACAACGCTTTAAAAGTCTCTAATCATGTATGTCTTAATGTACAGCATAAAAGCACGGACGATGACAGCACCGGAAGAGATGACCATTAAAGTGTTCCATATAAACATCCTACGAAAGATAATATATGTAGCTTAATTCACACGTTGATGACTTCGATTATCGCACAATAAGCTTAACAGGAATAGATGCAAATGCACCAGCCCTGAAAGAAACCGACGCACCACCTACTGAAGCTGGCAGACGAAGACAAATCTTCTCTGGAGAAGACGTATCTTCTCTTGGTATGTCTAATTAACGACAGTTAGCATGAGCCAAAAGAAACAACTGATGCATTTTGTTAAAATCGGCCAAGAGTTCGTTTAAGCGATGACTGAGGAAAAGGGAACAGGAAAAGGGGAAGGTAGCTGAGAGACTAGACCAAGGAATATATGTACTCGCTTCCTCTCCGATATTTTCGTCGCAGAGTTTGGAATGAATTCAATGGATATTTTATTTTGAAAGCTTCGCGCAAATTAGTTGTAAAGCTCTGAACCTATTTACTTAGTATCATCTTGAGGACGGGTATGATTACTGGTATGACTAATCGCGAGATATCGTCAAGAATAACGTGTAGTGGGCGAAGATATTAAAGAGCATTTACTCTGCATTGGACTCATTTTTCCTAGACTAATAACGTACCTTCTTGGTTTCGATGAATTGAGAATGAACAACTACTCCTACTTCTTGCGAGATTTTATAAGTTTATTAAGAATTCGGGAAAATCTGAATGGAACTAATCTAACTTCACTTCCTTCATCAACTTATCCTTACGCGGATAGATACTTAGTATTGCCATAAATTATGTGACAAATTTTACAATGCATACGGCGAGAACAAATTCGCAAAAAAAAGTTCCGTTAATTTCGTTTTTGTTCGTTTACATTGTCTACTCATAAATTATACTCAGTGCCGTGGCAAGTTTCGCTTATTAACAATGGAGTGGGGAGCTAAGGATAATCGCGTTGCGTAATTTCGATCTTTTTCCCATACGGCTGAAGTGACACACAGAAAAACAAGTGGTCGTCCTCGCATGGTCCGAACCAGTGCAGCCGTAAAAGCCGTTCGAGAAAGAATTCGCAGTAGTCCCCTTGAAAAGCAGAAAATCCAATCCGGAGATATGAATGTATCGACCAGATCCACGTTAAGACTAATTAGAGATTATCCTCACATGAAAGCCTTCCGTCGCTCAACTGGGCATCTTTTGACAACGCTCTTGAAGAAAGTTAGATTCGACAGATGCAAGCAGCGTCTTGAGTAGCACGCGGTCAATGGCTATGAAAATATTTCTTTCACAGTGTAAAAGCAAATGGTGGCCATTGCGAATAAAAATTTATTTTGTTTTTAATATTTACATGAGTAAATACAGTTAACTTCATTAAAAACTAGCAACAGAACTTATGGCTGGACTAAGTATATTTCTTTTTGAGGCTTAATTACAATTGGCGATTATGCCTGTGCGCTTAAAAACTGCCTCTGGTGTTTTCGGTCTACTCAAATCCTTTCATCGGTTCATCCTCCATCCAGACGAGCAGTATTCGCATGTATTGGGGTATTTTCCTCCGAGTATTTTATAGTTCATGGACTGTAGAGTCGAATACTTCTTTAACAGGATTAAGTTATACACGGCTCACTCGGTAGTGAATGCAGCCGGAACACAGCAGAAAGCGATGCCCGATATGTTTACCACCAGAGCCCTTTGCAAATCTTCAGCAATGGATATGAGCAAATTTAATTTCAAATTTTTTTTTTAATCCAACTTTGATATTTATAATAACACGTTTGAGTTTCCGAATTTGCAACATATAACTTTAATTTGTCTAGGTTTTTGTAAATTTCATACATTGCCGCAGGCCGTGAAGGCCAAACCGATAATTGGCGAAACGGTTAATTTCACAAATTCATAGCGAATGGCCAACTTTTAAATGCCTGCAGAGGCAATCTGGTTTTAAAAATCAGTTACAAATTACTTGCAGCAGGCAAATGTAAATAGGTATGCCTTGGCATGTATGCACCAGCATAACAATACTTGCCACATGTGCATACATTACCTAGATTTAGCCGCAACTTTCATTAAAGTCATCACATAGCGCCGCCTGCCGTTCGAGGCCTGCTGTGTGTGGCAGCTTATGCCAGCGCGTATGTGAGTGTATGTGACGGTGTGGTCATGCCAGTAAACGCCCCATTTGCCTCGCCGATAGGCTAATCCACATTGTTGGCTATGCAAATATACAAGCGAAATGTAAACAAATGAACTTGCCGCAATTGCATACAATTTACCGCTATAATTGCCGCAAAACACACAATTCGCCTGATGCGGCGCAGCGCGGCGCTGCCACACAAATCTCAAGTTTCAATTTGCTGTCGATAATGAAGCAACTTGCAACATTCACCGCCGTTGTCGCCGCCCCAACTAAATTATTGTGTGCCATGGCAATAATTGCAACACAAACAACAACAGTGTGTACAGCGAAAGCAACAAAAGTGCAGTGCGCGCGCGATTCCAAGTGGTAAGCTGCTTATAACTCACCGATTGTGGCAACTTCAATTGGCCATTAAAATTTTCTTTGCCTTGCCAATTTTCGCCAATTCCAATGCAAATTAAAATAAGCCACAGTGGCACGCAGAAGGCCGGGGCATGTAGGGAAGGCACAATTATTTGCCACAATAATAGCAACAACTACAACAACAATTGTGATTGGAACAACAATTGCTTGTGAGTGGAAACGCTGGGTTGCACAATTAAAATACGGCAATAAACGCGCCTAATTGGCGATTTGTGGCTAGATTGAGCTGTACAAGTTATTCGCGAAATTTTAGATAAGCGTCGCAAGAATATTTGGTATCGGTAGTAATGCGTGTGGCAAGTGGCAAGTGACGCGAAAGTGAGTTGGCTTTGTGTAAGTCATCCATCAACCAGCTGAGCAAACGAGCAGGTGAGCAGTTGAGGCAAGTATGTTTGCGTTGGCGTGTTAGATGGTAAACAAAGTAGCAACCATGGCAACAACAACAAAAAATAAGTTGCATATGCCCCTAACGCCATCACCAATTTCAGTGTTGGTTTAACTTAACCGACAAATTTGCTATAACGCTGCTATAGCGCGTAGTTGACACCAAACAACAATAATAACAACAGCAGCAAAGGCAGCAGCAAGCATTTGAAGCGCAATCATGCAACACAACAACGCGACCACAACTCAAGCAGCATTGCGGTGTGCGTGCATCGCTGTCACATATTGTTGTTGCTATTGCTCTTGTGTGTTGTTGTTATTGCTGCAAGCAAAATTTCTGCCACACATTGCATTTATAGCGGCGACGCCATCAACAACACCTTACCGGTTGCAAGCGACACTCACTCAACTAACGATGTGGCACTTGGCAAACACAGCTTAAATACAGCAGCATTGTACAACAACAATTGTAGCAAGTTGAATTGTCTGGTTTGCTGGTTGACTGCTTGCGGCAACATGAAGCATACGTCGGCAAGCGACACAACTATTTGGGATAGCAAGCAGTGCAAGTGCTGTTGTTGCAAATGCAGTGCAACAACTTCGTGGGCTTCCCAATTGTGGCAGGAGTGGCGATGCCACCATACTCGGCATCATCCACAACGCGCAGCAAAATATTGCAATATTTAGTGCAGAAGGTTGGTACATAACTAAGTGGGTAGTTGGAAATTTGCGTGTGCAACACCGGTGCAGTTGCAACTATACTTGATTTGTGCAACCTGGCAGTCGAGAAAGCAGCTCTGCGGAAATTGTGATTGTTTGTCTACGCAAAGGTTCTGCCTCCGCAACTCATTTCTGCGACTGGCTGTCAAGGTGAGCTGAAGTTTTCTGCTTGCAACAGGCGCACCGCCTTACCACATGCGTGTGCGGTTAACACTTTCGTGCTACTATTCTTATTGTGCTTAGTAATGTTGTTGTTGCTGTTATTGCTCGTGTTTTCCAACACATCGCTCATAATTCAATGTCAGCGGAAAATGTTGCCATTGCTCGTTGCTAGTTTTCCATTGCGATCGGGGTGTGGGGTGAGGTGGTGCTACAAATTTGGATTGTTACGCTAGAACATACACGGCAGCGCAATTTTGAAAGTGAGTGTGTGTAGTTGGTTTTCTTGAAAAATGGAAATATAAAATGCGGAATATGAAATTAGACATACGAGCAGAGAAATTGTGCGTGACATTTGAAGTATTAGGGCATTTATTCATGGTCTTGAGGATGGAGTGCGAGCTAAATCAGTGGAGCGTGAAAAAGAAGGTTCAGCATGCAAGAAGGCACACAATTCGAGCGTACGAGGTTGGATCAAGAGGTACCTGTAAATCGAGACCACAGTGTTGCTAGGAAAAAAGCAGCTAGACAAATAATGTACCCCTCTTTGCTGACGGATCTGTCAACCAGTGTTTTTGTAACAACGATTTGAAACAGATACTCAACTGAATTACGTGTCACAAAAAGGAAGCAACCATCGCCTGAAACCATCCCTAGTTGACTTACTCAATTTCGGAGCGATGGTACGAGCATAAGCATTGATGATGAGGAAAAATTGGAGATAGAATCTTACGTAAGACATTAGACGATAGGAGAATGAAGTTCGGTCAAATTGATGGGGCTGCAAGCTTACAAAATGGATCAGTGACGTACATTTTGCGAAAATATTTTGATATGAAAAAGCTGTCCGAAGGCAATACCGGCTTCCACTCACAATTCCCATAAACTCAATAGAATAGAGCAAAAATACGTTAGCATTTCGCCTTCCGAAGGTCTTTTGTGCTTTAACAAATGCAATAGCAAGGAACTTTCAACCATTTTGTAACCGTAGACGAAAGAAGAATTCACTACATCACAGCGAAATAATGCAGTTCTTGTGGTGAATCGAAGACGAAGAATGCCAAGGTGGGTCAGTGCGCCAAAAGAGCCCTTGCCATTCACAACAACTACCTTGGAGTAGTAAGATATTTCAAAATTATGCTATACACACAACAGAGGTTTGACACTGATTTGAAACAAAAACGACCGCATTTCTCGTTTGCATCTAAGTCGCAATGGCAAATCATCTAGAAAATACTACCTCTGGTTGGAGACCTTACGTGCAATCAACTCCCGATAGCAACAATAGAGCGGATACAAAGAATATTTCTCAAATTTTCTATTTGAACGCTGAATCTTTAAATTTAATAAATCTAAAAACTCTCAAAAGCTGATGTTATCAGTTTTAATGTTCCTAAATCCGCACCCCTTACCCCTTCTATTTCCTTATTTCTTTTTCCTATATTCTCTTTTCAGTGATAAACTCCATGGATAATGCAAAAAATAAAAGTTAAAAATAATATGTACCTTCTTTTGCCCAACGATTTCAAATTGAGCAGCAGCAAACGGACACTATTTAAAGGGCAAATTTGATAAACACTTTCTAAACACGAATCGGATTTAAGCCACTGCAGAAAAGTAGAATGAAAACCAAGCCAAGTGAGTTTGTCGATCAATTCCTTGTGCGAGATTTTATCGAAGGCTTTAGAAAAATCAATTTGAACGCGCTCAACTTGACACCCAGAACAAAATGCCGAGATGCCATACTCACTAAACACAACCATATTTGTAAGTGTGGAATGACCATGCCTAAATCCGACTTCTTAACGATTACAGTGTTCCTGATTTCAATTTTCAGAACTCTATGAACCTCCTCCCACTCTTTATTGAGTCAAACCTCATGAATGACTTCGTTGGCGCAAAACACCATAAGCATTCCCCACAAGTGTTTACAGAATGATTATTCAGTGAGAATCTTTGGCTGGCTATAAGTCTATGTCGTTTCGATTATGTAGAACCGACTGTCGTGGAAAAGACGGTGATTGACGTCTGTCACCTCTGTTAAAAGCTTACATAATCTATAAATACAAGTATATGTACCAAGTAAGTGCCCATTTTGGAGTTCATTGAGGTACAATGTGGTGAACTGGAATTTCTCAAATATGGCTTTCCAATAGTCGTCGTCGTATAGGGTTTGCTATTGTTGTTTCGATGGAGTCGGACGTAAAAACGAAAATGATAGGGTTAGGTGAGTTTAGTATTAGTTTTAATTGGAACATACTGTACTGAAACTTCTTACGTGGTATGTTGTGCTTGACCAGGAGCCTATAACTGGAGGCTTCTTACTCAAGTTCTTCCTCGGGCTTTTTATTCCATATCACCGAAGGATTTAGAGTTACCCCGCTTAAGTGAGGATGTGCTCTGGTTCTTCTTCGCTTAGCTCGTAAAAATTGCAGGCGTTTTTTCTACTATTTCTAGTTGCCTGAAATGATAACAAAGACTGCAATGGCCCATATTATATTCAGTGAGAGTTCGTAAGTTCTATCTCTATCCAGTTTTAGCAACCTACTTGACGCTTTTCTGAAGAATAAATATATTCGCTCGCCTCTGTCCTGGAGTTTCCATCCAACGGCTTATGAATTCGGTGTTTCCCAGTCCCAGTGGTCTGAGTTATATTCAGTGGTCAGAAGTTTTTGAATCACCTCATCCATTCAATTAGGTACTATTCAACGTTTTCGTTTGACCTCCAGGATAGATTCATCACCATGTCCATAGGTGACATCGGAACTATTGGGCACGGAATTCGATATTCTTCATACTGGTATTAGCCGCCCTCATACATACACAGAAGTTTCCGCCTGCTTTTTACGTTCTTATTCTAGCAAAAAGTAATATTATACAAACATTTTGAAATCCATTTTCTTCTTGAACGAAGCAAGGGCAAGCAAACAAAACAAAAATGTTCAAATTAACCTCTCTAAATCATAAAATTAAATTTATCCACCTTCATTAGTCAAAACTCATATATGTATGTATATTTTTTAAGTGCTGATATAAAGGTTTATTTTACGAGTAAAAGAAGGAGCAAAAGTACCCAAAGCTAGAAAATCACTTCTCAAAACTACATACAAAATATGCGTCAACACACTCACACAGCCAAAGAAGGCGATGAAAAATGATGCCAGGTGTCAATGTCAAATGGTGAGACAAGGCAGCAAACAGGTGAGGATGATAAATAATTTCATGGATAATAGCAAAAGGTGTGGCCACATTTGTAGTGATGGTGACAATATGATGACATAGTTGCAGCAACCAAACAAATCACAGCAAAGTTAGACTAACGACTTTTTAACACAAAAATAGAAGAACTACTTGAAGAGGCAATTTATTTTATTATAAAAATACATATGAACATTTTAACAACCATTTAGCTTATTTGAATTGCTTCAGCTTTTGGTGCAATAAATTTTGATTTTTCTTGAAGATATTTCATTTAGACTCTTCGTTTATATTTTCTATACAGTTTTTTTAATTAATCAGTACGTAGACTGCAACTGTTATCTACAGCAAATTGAGATAGAAATTAGAGACCCCTTTGTAGAAATTTACATTTTTAAGTCATGCACGGTGGCCCGAAGCCATGCAGACTGTGAACAAAAGTCCTGGAGTTATTAAAACCAAAAAATAGGATCGCCGGTTACGAATCTGACGACGGGCTTACGAAACTAAAAATGGTGGTCCGAAATGTGAAAGTTGAATTACAGCAAAATATATGTAAAAAATAAAAATTAAAACAACATGCAATACTTTTTTGGTTTTTATGTTATTTTAATTTATATTTTTTTATGTCTTTATACATTGTATTTTTTAGAGAAGCTGTTTTGAAAATCGCCTACGGCTTCTGATACTCTATTCTCTTGGAGTGGAGCTTGCGATAATCTTGAAAATAGCATACTTAATGTGAGGAAAATGTCTAAATAAATCAGTCTTTTAATTCTGGCGGCAAAAATCTAATAATTCGTTTCCTGCAATATGGACGTGTTCGGTACTTTTTAAAGCATATTGTCAAGTAAAAAGAATTAGACCTCTTCCCGGAAAATTGTTGAAAATAATTGTTGATGAAGAAAAATATTTACCTTAAAGAGCAAAAAGTCAGAAGTATAATATCTTACATAATTTATTCATCTCCTCTCTTAATCTCCATATACGAGTATTTGTAATTGGCTGTAAACTATTCCAATACCAGGTGCTATGTATTTTTACAACTCTAATCAATTCTACAAATGTCATGAATTTCTCATGTGAAAGTGTTTATCATTTGTTGCCTTTTTTGTTTCCTTTTTTTTATCAGAAAATAGATTTGCAAATTTACATGCTTTAGACTATTAGTAAAAAAGCACTTGAGTACCGGTTCGTCAGCTCTTCAAATTATTTTTTTGATATTTACATGGCAAAACAGATCGAAAACCTTTTCTACCTCAATTTTAATAGGTATTTGTGATTTGAGGAAGCACAAAATGATTTTTGATTGATTTTGACTTTTTCATATAATCGAGACACTGTGCGATATTCCAAACGAAAATGTGTTATACATTTTCAGAGGTGGTAATTTTTAATGGAATAAATAGAAAATATATACTTTTTTTAATATTTTATTTTAAAGTATGGTCTTTTAACTTTCGGAAGAAAAAATACAAAGCAACTATTTTTGTGCATTTTTATTATATTTTGTAATGCTTTCATTTTTGTATTGCTTTGTTAGAGGTTCTTTTATATATGTACTTATAAACTGGTTCTTATTTATCGACTTTCAAAAGTAGCTAAGTCAACTTGCCTGTTGCTTTTATTACCTAAACAACGAACACATGTTTTTTATGGTTTTGTATTGAGTTTTGGGGTAGTGACATTTGGTAGTGTCAGAGTTCGAGAAAGTAATAATATATGCTAAATCGTATCATATGCGAAATACTCGAATTCGTTATATTGGGAGGTTGAATTAGTTTTAAAGGTTTTTTCGAAGATTTGGGGCTTTATTGTGAAAAAACGGTACAAAATATTTTATTCGAAGTATTGGCCATCGCTAGCTACAACTTTCGCCCATCTTTCGGGCAATTTCCGGATGCCGTTTCTCCAAAGTTCTGGCCGCTGCTTGGCTATCCATGACTCAACCCATATTTTGGTAGCCTCGTACGAGGAGAACCGCTGGTCCGCCAAATCGAGACTCATATGCCGGAACAAATGATAATCGGAGCGAGCTATGTCTGGGCTATACGGCGGGTCGGGTAACACTTCCCAGCCAAGCGTTCCAAGGTATTTTTTGACAGGTTGAGCAACATGCGGCCGATCGTTGTCATGTTGCAAAATAACCTTGTCGTGCCTTTTTACCGTTTCCGGCCGTTTTTCTTTCAATGCCCGGCTTAAACGCATCAATTGCAGTCGGTAACGATCAAAATATACGACGCCGACCTGATCCCACCAAATGCAGAGCATGATTTTCTTGCCGTGAATATTCTGCTTGGCCGTCGACGTTGATGCGTGGCCGGGCAAACCCCATGATTTTTTGCGTTTTGGGTTATCGTAGTGGATCCATTTTTCATCGCCAGTCACCACCCGATGCAAAAAACCCTTCCGATTTTGTCGCTCGATCAGCAATTCGCACGTAAAAAATCGCCGTTCGACGTCGCGCAGCTTCAACTCGTACGGGACCCAATGTCCTTGCTTATGGATCATTCCCATCGCTTTTAGACGCTTGCAAACGGTTGATTTATCAACGCCCAATGATTCAGCAAGCTCTTCTTGGGTTTGGCACGAGTCCTCGTTTACCAATTCCCCCAATTCCGCGTCCTCGAACTTTTTGGACTGGCCAAGACGCTTCTTGTCTTCGGTGTGAAAATCACCACTTTTGAATCGTCGAAACCAGTACTCACATGTTGAAATCGACGGAGTATGGTCTGGGTAGGCATCCTGCAGCAATTCACGGGCTTGGGCTGTATTTTTTTTTCAAATTGAAGCAGAAAAGCAAAGCTTCCCGCAAATTGCGTTTCGACGGCACGAAAGTTGACATACTCGGAGCACGAAAACACTGTGTTGTTTATACTTCAGCGAAATGGCAGATACTGATAAACAAAGCCTAGGGATGAGGCTTTGTCATGAATATATATTCAGTATTGCCAACGCGATAAAGTGATAAATAGCGCCATCACCTTTAAAACTAATTCAACCTCCTAATATAAAATTTAAGAAATTGATTTATGTTACATTACGCTTTTTTAATTAATACAATTCCTGAAAATAAATCTCTTTTTAAAATTTTTCATTTGCTGGCAGCGACCCCAAAAATATTACTTTAAAACTGCAAAAACAGAAAAATTGTTGGTTGTTTGGTTGAGCTCCTCCTCCAATTTTTAGGGTGTGTCTTAATGTATTTTAACAAATGGAGTGACTCACACTTTCTACTCTTTGAAGTTCCATGCCTGGGTTTAGAAACCTGACACTACCGTATGGTTGTCACATGTCCACCTATTCGGCCGTCGATGACGATATTGCTCAAAACTATGTTCAATACATTGGAATAAATTCACTGACGTGTCTCTGTCTTCAACGAATCAACGATCATCTATGATTCTGGAGGAAGAATCAACTATGCGTATGACTAAAAAAAGTCTGAAAAGATCCCAGTACGTAATAGTGGCAGAAAAATACAAAACTCTTCGAAAGGAAACGGTCCTAGAGAGAAAATATAAAAAGGGCATAGCCACAGTTAATTTGTGCTGACAGCATCGTCAGTAAACCAAACCCCTGTTTTTCTGTGCCAAATTATGTACATAGATTGTTGCGAACTTTTTATTTTGATAACTTATTTACTTCAGTTTGTGTTTTGGTCAGTTTTATGGAGCGAAAAACAATGCCAGAAATCTTAATTCCTAATTCTTAACTTTTTCCTGATAAAACTGCACTGCACAGCAACAACAATAATATGAACAAATAGAGAATACAAAACTGGAAAGTGCTGAAATGCGCATAGACGAATAGATTGACAACAATGAGATACAGATCACATGGATTAGAGCCTAAATTCTTACAAAACTCCAACATGGAACAAACAATTGTAATGGTCAATTTTTAACTGGTTTTTTAACGTTTCAATTCAAAATTATTGGATTATGCATTGCAAAAGCCCTTCAGCCCATATGGCCTTTAACTTTCGTCAGGCAATTCCGAACCACTACTGTGGTAGTATTGGCATTAGAAAGCCCCTGGAGGTATCTTAGACCAAAAAGTTAAGGCTAATTCATTGATCACTGTGTGGAGATAGTTCTTGGTAATAAACAGCGACGATGCCAAAGCCATAATTGGACACTGTGCGCATAATAATGTGTGGAAAGTAGAATGTGGCTTCAAACGCTATAATTTTAAAAATGTTAACTAATATTGATTTTCAGTTTTCCTTATAATATTTTGAAGTATGAATATAGATTTTTACTTATAAAAGCTGAAATGGAAAGTTCAAATAGAGAAATCATTAATACTCGGCAATAAACTTTTTACGTATACATTGAAATTGGTAGAAGCATCATGACGCATATGACACAGACACGTTACATGCGCCTTGGGAACATAGCAATTTTTTTTTGTGATTTTCATTTAAGAGCTCACATTTTCGAACACTTAAAAGTTTTGTCCTAAATGGGTTAAGATAACTTCGAAAATAAGTTAAGGTCCTGGTAGAATCAACCCATTCCACTTCGAGATCGATAGATCATAATTTTGCACAGAAAAAACCTTTGATACACAACTTTTGATACCTAAGATGTATTTGTAAAACAAGCCTTTGAATAATTAAAGCTTAAAATATTGTATTAGAACTCAGCAAAATTGGGCTTGACAGCTAGAAAGGGCTAACTCGGCTTCATTAATTTTGTCAAAAGTTCTCAAATATGCTTTAAGCTGGCAATTCCTTTCAAGTTGCGTTACCTGCGGCATTTCATTTGAAATAAATTGAAAACAAAAAATCTTTACGCAAAGTAATATAATTGTTAGCATTGAGATTTTCCAGTTTTTCGCAGTGTTCAGATGCACAAAAACAACAAAAGTACTAAATATGAATACCAGCCATAGGTGAGTCGCATGTTCAGCAGCAAGCAACTGACAACTGCTGTCATTGCTACTAGGCAGTGTGTAGTAACCTGCCACGCGTTTCCTTTGTTTTTTTGCACTGAAAATATGCAAATGGCTTAAGCGTTGGTGGCGCCATCCAAACGGGCAACACTTGATTGGTGAAAGGTGTTGCAAAGGCAAATAAACATTTTAGTATGCAAATCTATTACAACAAAAAAAATTAAAAAAACACAAAAAAATAGCGAAAGTCTTGTTTGCAAACATACGCAATATTACATACACGTCTGCTATTGCAACATCCACAAAGTCATAACTATTTGTTGTATAATATAATGTAAACAATTACAAACATTATTGCCACGCTGGTTGATTGAAGTGGCCGCCTTTTTGCCAATTGATTGACGATCTAACCAACTGTCAATCATCTGTCTCATCGGTGGTTGGCTTTCAGATTCACTTCCCTCAGCTAAGACTTAGCGTAGAGCGCGGCTTTGCGCACTTCTTACATGCTCCTACTAGTATATATGCATGTGTATGTGTAATACTTGCAATCAATCGGCCGCGCATGCGCACGTGCAATAACTAACATTCCGCGCGCACTAATAAGTTTCTCTGCATTGAGCGATTACTCATTTCATTGGGTCGGCGTTCAATGAGTTGCTAACACATACTTGCACATTCACATATACTCATAAGTATATTAAGTTATTTTTTAACGTATGAGCTCCCTTTCCTCCCTAGATTCAAAGCATTTTTACTATCTCTGCTTCACTATTTTCTGTGTCTTTGCGGTGTCAAATGTCGACATTTCGTGCTTATCCAATGATTAGCGTTCGAAATCGATACGCGTCACATTCGCTATTGAGATAACGAAGCTTAATGACGCTCCAGCTGTGATCGCTTGTGATCGCATTGATCTTTGTGTTCGCTGTACGAATACTTATATGCCTGTGTGTGTGTTTTTTATTTTTATTTTGCAGTGATTGATGGGTGACATTGGCGTTTGGTAATTTGTTACGTGTCAGAATGACTTGACTCGACTTGAGCGAATATAGAGTTGTTGTTGTTGGTTGTGATGGGCTTGGTTATCCATACGCAGTGTGCTGTTTCTCGTAAGACAGGTTATCAAATTGGTGCTCTATAGAAAATTCATACGGAAAAGTTTTGACGCTTTAGGCTTCTAAATGTTAATACAGCTTTTACTAAGCAGATAAAGTTTGCAAATATTGGTATTTTGCTTGAGGGGGCTTTGAATTTACTTTACATTTTCTGTGCATCTTCAATTCGTATGCTATTAATGTGTTTTTAGTATTCTATGAGTTGTGTTATCAGAAACAAGTGCTCGTACAGTTTCAAAAAAGCTTAGACTCAATATCACTGTAAGGGTAATTACGGATTCACCAGGGCTTTAATAAAATGCTCAGTATCGAACCAGAATCTGAATCTGTACAAGATCAAGTCTCTAAGTAGCTTCAGCTCTGGAGTTAGAATCCTTTCCGAAACGAAACGCATTCAGCACTCGCTCCCTTTTATAGGTAATATTACTGCTTTTTAGGCAGATTCTTAGAAACAATTACTTATATTTTAAGAAATAAGGTTTAAGAAATAAATAAAAAATCCCAAAATTAATTTTTGTTTACAAATTTATTCCTAAAGTCAATGTTGTATAGCCCAAATAGTGTGTTTATTGAAAAGAAGTTTTGATTGAAATGGGACGCTCGCCGCGTCTGTTTTACGCAAGTTTATACAAAAACCTCATAAGACTCGCATGCGAGTGCACAACACTCACGGTACCCACCGTCGTACGGTGCGCATTGACGAGAATGTGGCTGCCGTAGCGAAGAGTGTACGACTCAGTACTGAAACATCGACCCGCCACCCAATGCAACAACTTTACATTTTACGCCCCATTCATTCCAATTTAGCACAAAGACTTCGCATCAATCGCTTACAAGATTCAATTAATTCAGCAAAAGCATACGACTGCCCGTTTCGTTATGGCAACTCAGTTTGGACTTTAGGTCAGCTTGAAATGTACAGCGATTTTGCTCGAATTTTCATCTCGGCGGCTTTGTTACGTACTTAATGGAATTATTTTTATTTCAGTTAAAAACTTCCATTTTTTTTTTGGTACAGGCTTTTAAAAGCTACAATTTCATTAATTTAAAACAAACACCAACATCTTCGATTGAGTGCTAGACTTACTAAAGAACTTTCTCTGTTTGGCTGAGTTAAGATGAATCACTATAAAGTTATGGTAGACACTCCAAAGCATTATTTGTTAGGGAGGGACGAACAAATATGGCTATAAAAAAGTCTACCAAAACTATTATTATTATTATATTTTTAATTTGGTGAAGTCAACTTAAAACAGTTTATAATAACTCCGTTTCTCGAGCAGCATAAAATAAAATAAATTAGCACAAATTTGCCATATCTCTGACTATCTCTAACCTCCTATGAACTCAATAGTGGCTTCTCGAATCACAAATCGGATGAGATTCATCATCGTCTTATTTAAATGGGTTAGATATTTTAAAAGCAATTAGCACTTAGCAGTGTGGCAAAAACCGTATCGATTAGTGTTAATGTGCACATAAAGTTATTGAAAGTAAAATCATTGCAAATCGCTGACTACCCATAACCCTTTATGAACTTAACAGTGATTTTGCGGAAACGGTAGCGAGTATCCTTGTTGTCTAAATCGAATGGACGAAACCTTTTTTTTAACATAATTGGTGGCGGAAAATTACGCATAATTTTTACAATTAATATATGATTTTTTTAGTAAATTTTTGCATTAAAAGAAATAGGTGGCAAGGCCATCTAGAAAATTTTTAATTTTTAAAGCGTGTTTAAAAATCTTTAATTGGAAAAATTGGAAATTCAACTTAAATATTTAATAATGTATTTTTGTAATAAAATTCCGGTGACAACGCTATCAAAAATTGCTTTTTGAATAGATTTATCTTAAAAATATTTATCGTCATACTCATGAAATATGTATATAGGTATATATATATATATATAATTGGCGCGTACTCCCTTCCTGGGTTTTTGGGCAGGCTCCTCCTCCTATTTGTGGTTTGCGTCGTGATGTTGCTTCACAAATGGAGAGACCTACAGTTTTAGGCCGATTCCGAACGGCAGATATTTTTATGAGGAGCTTTTTCATGGTAAAAATACAATCGGAGGTTTGCCATTGTCTGCTGAGGGGCGACCGCTATTGGAAAAAACTCTTTCGTCATTTTGGTGTTTCACAGAGATTCAAACCTACGTTCTCTCTGAATTCCAAATGGTTGTCACGCACCAACCCATTCGGCTACGGCAGCCGCCAACAAATACATGAAATATTTATGTATATTTTTTAACAAATTCCTTTTTTCAAATATACAAACAATTGGCAGCACTCTGCTAATATGAGTGTTACCCACCAATCAGCAATGACCTTCTAATGGTGTAAAAATTGCTCAAATGGAGACAGAAGTTTTTGAGTGATAATAAAATTTTTGAATAACTTTTTATACTCAAAAAAAAGGTAATTTTAAGTAGTGGAGATTTTTATTTTGGCCTTTACGAGCTCCTTTGCTCGTCTGTTTGTACACTGCAGCTGTTTAGTTCACAAGTGGCAAATATGATTGACTTACAGGGTTTGATTGACGCGGGCGACGCGGTTTTTCAGCCGAAGGAGCACTTCTTTGTAAAATGCCGCGTTTACAGTGCTTCCTGGAGGTACAAACTCCTTGTAGACGATGCCTCGAGAGTCGAAAAGGGTGATCAGGATGGTTTTGACCTTGGACGCCGCTGCAAAATCCTAACACACTTTTAAAACAGTTTCCACCCGCGGAGCGATGTTGACTGCACCGCTGTTGCCAGCAAACTGGGACCGGTTTCTAGTGGAAGGGGAAGGTCCAACGATCATTTTTCCCCACCAGCCGATTCGGTTGATCGCTTGGCAGACGCTCCGCGCTGGAAGCTTCATTACTTTTCAATCAAACCCTGTACAACGCCATTTGAAAAAATTACAAATTTTCCGATAGCGTGATTCATTTTCTCTTTGCCTTGTATAAGTTAAGTTTTTATATTAAAACACTTTTTTATTTTTTTTACATATCTTTATTTAGTCCAGTTAAGTTATATTAAAACACTTTTTTATTTTTGTTACATATCTTTATTTAGTCCCGACCACGACTTATCGTCGTCAATCCAGAAATCAAATAACTAACTTCTTATTCTACGATGCCACCTTAAATACCCTTTGTCTGTCTATGTTGTTGTTGTTGTCATATGCTTTGATCCCGCATGCCCGGTGACACTGTTATTGGGATGCATTGTTAGCGAACTCCACAGTTAAGTTGCTGTTAAGCAATGCTCTTAGTCTGGGTACCGTAAAGGGATTTGCTGTTTTTCATTGTTACTGATGATCACGTTAGGATCCCATAACTGGACATATTACGGCGTGATGATTATAGACGGCGCACTTGTTTGTGAAAAACAAGATCAAAGCAATGCTAACTGCTGGGTCAAATATTAGGGCAGGCATGATATGATAATGTATACCATATACACCCCCGAAATTATAATAAAACCACTACTTATTGAGTATTTTTGCCAATTTACTTACTAATTTTCTAATTTGAGTTCTAGTTTTATAAAAATAATAATAATCCAAGTTTGATTTTTTATAGAATTTCATAAAAATTAGACACGTTTTAAAAATTTTTTAAATTTAATTTTAGAAACTTTAATCAGAATTAATGAATAATTGTGTCTGCAGCTTTATAGCCCATTAAATTTTAGTATAACAAAATGTAAGTTGGAATCTCTCAATATTTTCTTTGATTTTTGATAATTTTTTTTACTGACGAACTTTTTCATTTTCGCCGTATAATAAACAAAATGTTGGGCATTTGTTATTTGGGGACAATCAGCAACACCTGCAGGGAAGAAATTGATCAAAAACTAAAGAGAAAACTTTAACTTTTCAGTTCCGTTTAGTAGTTTGGTAAATAATCAATGAATTCATAATCTCCTCTAACATGTCCTACTCATATCCAATAACATATGGGAGCATATGTCGCATCAAGTCAACAATATCAGATGACAGTGAATTTGTTTGGCAATGTTCCAGTTCCCCTTTTTATCTCTACCTCTTCAACAGTTGGCATATTTATACCTTTATCTGCCTCTTTGTTGTAATACAATTTTTTTTTTTTTAATTAATGGCCAACACAACGCACTTTTGTCACATTTCGAATGAAATTCATGTTTATGGCATTTGTTTCCGGCGCCGCTGTGCGTGTTGCATATTTTGCAACAACCCGACATGTTGCGTATTAAGCTGTGTCATCGGTTGGTGAAAAGCGAATGCATAAAAAGGTTGGGAGTATGAATTTAAATCGTGTACAGGAAATCTGAATTACGTAGTAGAATAAATATCTGGTTCAGAACTAGTAGGACTCCGCACATTGCGAACTATTTTGCTAGCCATGTTGCAAGTAGCGGCACTTATCTGTAAAGTCCGACAGTGTGATAATAGAAAAGTAAGTGAAAATGATCATTCGTCTCGCGCATTACGATTGAGAAATCATGAAAGTTTTGATTGACACAACAACGAATTATTCACTAATGGTTACTGAAGATCCAAAAGCCATTAATGTCTAGAAGCGTTTATCTCAATTGAGGTGAAAGCCCGCCTTATTATGCACATTCAGGATTATATGGTTACTTTTCTATTCAAAAAATGCTGTTAAGCAGAGATATTACTTGATAATAACTGAAAACATAAGAAACAAAAAGTTAAAATTTTTTTACTTTCCCGAATAATAGAAACTATGATCTCTGGAATAGTAAGGTGCTGTGCGACTAATAACAAGATTCTATTCCCCATAAACAAGTGTCGTTGAATTTAGCACTACCTCCAAACTTTGGAGAAAGGAATGCAGCTCTCATCTTTCCAATTTAGTACTAGTCCCAAACTATCGAAAAAGGAACAGACGGTATACAATTGTCAATTTCTTGTGCTTTAGCATATAAAATGCATCAGTTACTGATATGGAATAGATAATTTATGCGAACCAGTTATTGCTCTAAATTCACTAGAAGTGAACCACTCGTCGTAGGAGTACTTCTATAATCACCAAGAACGAACGAGTTTGTGTCTGCTAGTGTCTGCATAACATTGGGCAACACAATCGCATACATCCATACGCACACACATGTGAATGCACATTTTAGAAAGCCTTCTGTTTGTGCCATTTGTGACATTTGCATTCACTGTAACAACGCCACTAATAAGTGGGCGGAGTGACGCCCGCCTATCAGTTGGCCTAGACAACCTGGCTGAGAGTTAATGCAATTGCGATTTTACAGGTAAAATATTTGCATTCACTACCGCTTGCCCTTTTACCACTTTTAAGCACATGTACACACATACATACATATTTACGCATGTATTTATGAGCAAGCATGTTTTTACACATGTCAATTCTATTCCCCTGTGGCGCAACTAGGGTCTTATTAATTAATAAGCAAATGCGTGCCAGTGAGATATGTATTGAACATCTGTGTGCATTGCACTGGTATGCGTTTGTGGTATTTTCTGACACGTCTATTGTGTGCCATTAAAAACCTGATCAAAGGTCATTAAATTTACATTTACAGATATGGTGGCAAAGCTTTCGCTAATGCGGGGACCTCTATGCGGTAAGTGATTGTGAGGCGGATGGTATAATGTCTGTAAATACACGACTACCGACATACAGACGTGGTCACGCGGCATTTTCCCAAGTGTTGACCATTTATTTATTTTTATTTTTTATTTAACGAATTTATTATACTCGTATATGGGAGAATATGGGTAGCACCGTCAAAACACCAAAAAAAAACAAGGATACAATTCAGTAAGAGTTTTGAACAACTTTAAACTTGCACAATTTAATGGACTACAAAACTGCAAACCTAGAATTTTTTTGAGTATTCTTACTAAATAGTTTGAAATTTTTATTAAACATTTAGGAGTTTTTTCCAAATTTAAATTTTTATAAAAGGGTTAAAATACTGGGTTGCCCATATTCGACGGACTCATGTGTTTTTTTTTTAATCAAAGTAAAACACATTTTTTTATGTTGACGATAATAATCATTTTATTTGGTTCAAGTAAATTTGTTGACATCACTTTTTGAATATGATATCTCTCAAATGTCCGCCTTGAGCCTGAACTGCGTATTGTGCGCGTTTTGCAGCATTTTCCATAGTTTTAGCTAACATTTCGGCTGGAATAGCGGCTATTTCCTCACGGATGTTGTTCTTGAGCTCTTCTATGGTCTTTGGCTTATTAATATAAAGCTTTGATTTTAAATATCCCCACAAGAAGAAGTCAGGTGGCGTTAAATCGGGCGAACTCGGTGGCCAGTCAAAATCGCCATTTTTCGATATCAAACGACGAGGAAACAATTTCTTCAAAAAATCGATTGTGGTGCGAGCTGTGTGTGGTGGAGCGCCGTCTTGTTGATATCAGAACTGCCTCATACGCTTTCGACGAATAATTGGCATCACAAAAGTGGTTATCATATCGCGATAACGCTCCTGATTGACGGTAACAGCTTGACCATCTTCATTTTCGAAGAAAAACGGCCCAATAATCGTTTTCGCATTAACGCCGCACCAAAGAGTGACTTTTTCGTCGTAAAGAGGTACCTCTTGAATTTCGTGAGGATTTTCAGTGGCGCAAATACGGCAATTTTGCTTGTTTACCGTCCCATTCAATAAGAAATGAGCCTCATCGGACATGATGATTTTGTTCCAAAATTACTCGTAATCTTCAGCCATTTCGATGACTCTTTGGGCCCATTCCAATCGACGGGGCTTGTCCGGAGGCAACAATCTTTGCGTTAATTGAATCTTATACGGGAATAAATGCAAATTAATGCAGATAATTCGTTGTAAAGTGGTCCAAGCAATGCCCAACTGCTGAGAACGGCGATTTTGGGATGTCCTTGGCGACGTCTCAACACTGGCCCGTACAAGAGCAATATTCTCATCCGATCGCCTTGGTCGGTTTTGATTTGGCCTCTTTGGATTAGAAAGAGCATCACCAGTCGAAAGCCTTTCGTACAAACGTTTAATGGTGTTCTTAGAAGGCGCACTTTTCACATTATTTAATTTTTTATACGAACGTTGAGTTTTCACAATTGACTTCTTTTGTTGAATGTAAATTTCAACAATTTGGGAGCGCTCGCGCGGCGTGTACTGTTCCATGGTAAAAATTTGCTTGGACTGACGCTTCCAACGCAGTATGTCATTAAGCGATCTGACGTCTCTGTCAAAAAATAAAGGATTTAAAAAGAAAAAAAAATGGGTAAAACGTCGCTGTGCTTTTATTTTGACCACGTCTGTAAGTTTGTATATATGAATTCAGCTAGGAAAAGCAGGATAGCATTAAAAGGCAGCAATTATTGATATAATGATTCATTCAATATTTGATATTTTCATTATTAGCGGGCAAAAGGAGATGAAATAAACTGCAATTGGACAATTTGATTTCGAGTAATCTTAGAAATTTGTTGCTTAGTAACCGGTGTTGCGGTAAAGAACAGAGCCGAAAAGTATTAACTCTACAGTCATTGTTCTGAAAACAATAACAAAACGTTTCGAAAAAAGTTATACAAGGTGGCGCAAAATGATCATCCAATTTTGTTGTTAAATCATTTTTTACTAAATAAAAGAATTATTTAATTTTTTTATAAATAAAAAAACTATTTTTAGTGATGAAAATCTTTATTTTGACGTTTTTTGGAACAGAAAAGAGGCTACATACTACTTGTAATCCTGAGAAAATATCTTTTTGTAGTGAAAAGCCATAGACTGGCACTATTGAAATTATTAAAGTGGCTTAAAGTCTCAAAATTTAAGAAATAATATGGTACTACAACGTGCAAGAAGTTGAATTTTTGAAGGAGACTCTTTTCCATGCTCTGCTTCTTTAGTAGAATCTTATGAAGATAATTTTCGTGGAATATTCTGACTATTTGCTTCTTTTTTATTGGTCAATTTTACGTTTTTTTTAGAAATGCCCAATAATTCCTTTCAATTTGAATATTTCATAATTAAAATGTTGTACGAAAACACTTATAGGAAAATTTCAGGGAGAGTTGCCGTTTACCAAAAAACTGTCAACAGAAACGTTTACTGGTTCCTACACAAAAAATCTCTTCTCACGATTACATGGCCCCTTTTCAGTTCCACTCAAAGTCTTAAATTTATTGTACATTAAATTCTACTTTATCGCCATTGCTTGACGTTTGTAAACGTTACACCACCTTTAGTACATCCGTTTGCGATGTTTTACAGTTTTAAAAATAGATCTGATGTAGCAAAAACGAGTTTGTATTAAATTTTGTGTTAAAAATTGAACCCATTTTTTTTTTATGCGAAAAACTTAGAAATGTTGGGAACCTGTTTCGGTAATGATACTCTAAAGAAAAGCAGCCGTTTACGAGTGGCATGCATGCTTTCGAAGGGATCGTGGGTCCATCGAGAATGCGAATGTAGGTATTGGCAGATCATCGACATCGAAAACTGATGAAAACATCAATAAAGTGAACAAAAAGCTGATCAATAACCGCAAATTAACCATCAGTGAGCTGGTAGGGAACTTGAACATTGCATACGGATCCGTTCAGGGCATTCTAGTTAATGAATTGGGTTTGCGACACGCAATCCAAATATCACGCGAGTGAGTGGAGAGCTCCGAATGAACCAATTCCAATAACCACGCCGATTTCAGTCAAAAAAAAAACAGCGATACTCATGGTTTTTAAGGATTACAACGGCATTGTACCTCACGAATAAATAAAGCGGTTAGTTAGCGCCTTTAAAAAATTTAATTTACGAGGTGTATTTTTTACATAAAGATGCTAATAGAAGAATTAAGGGCATGCGCCAATCGTCAGCGGCCGTCATCTAAAGAGTGAAGCCTTCTGTTTCGGAAGCAAGTAATCGCACGTATTTTGTTTTTGTTTACACCGTCGCAAAAGATCACGAGATGACATGATATATCACACAGAGCCTGAAGAAAACCGCTGGTCGAATTAAATGTGAAAATCAAACTATTATTATATTTGACTACCTCCAAATACTGGATAAACTGTGTGGAAGAATTAGGCGAAAACGACCCGAAGAAAGGATAAGTCATCCCACATTGTCTAGCATGGGCTTTCTAACTAAATACAGTAGGTATTACATTACATCCGCTTACCTAATGAAATTTGCATTAAAGGGAACAAAAGTTGGACTCATTCAAGATGTGACAGAGAAAACGGCATGCGGTCTCAAAGAACGAAGTGAAGAATACTTACAGCACTATTCTGATAAATAAAAGATTCTCAAGAGGTTTTGCAGGGCCATAATAAAAATTAGTATTGGGTATAATAAGTTATCAAAAGGAAATGTTTTACAGCATCAGTCTCATTATTTTGCTAATTGCTAAAAATTGTTGACACTATTTCCTTTGATTACCTTCAAGCTCGTGAGCGAGAGATCAATGGACAGACCAAGTGATAATTTCCTGATGATTTCAAATTTAGTATTCTTATTTTAGTAAATCTGGAAAATTAAATACCATTAGCGTGCTCAAATATCTTAAATATCTTTTATAAGCATATGCGATGAACGTCGGGTTTTTCGAACTTGCGGTATCAATGGAATATTGCAAGACTGAATGTTGTTTTCGGAGCAATCCTAAATATAGCTCATGGGGAACATTAAAATGATGCCATTTTTTGCATATAACTGTTAAGAGTAGTATTTTGAATGAAAATAGTGAACCCTAAAATAATACAAATTTTTAAGTGTTTTATTTCAAAACAACTTCTTGGTGCATCTTTTGAAAGACCCTTTATCTTTACAAGAAAGCACAATCCAATACCTTCAAGGTATGATAGAAAAAGCTTATTCTAATAGCGGTCACCCCTCGGCAGGCAATAGCAAACCTCAGAGTGCATTTCTGCCATGAAAAAGCTCCGTTGGGAGTCGGCTTAAAACTGAAGATTCCTCCATTTACGAAACAACTTCAAGACGCACTCCACAAATATTTAGCTCGGTGGAGCTCGGCCTAACACCTAACAGAAGTGTGCGCGCCAATTATTTATTTATTTTAAGCTTAGCCCCTTTCACTGTTTATCACCAGTTCAAATTACTCTAAAAATGCTCCTTTAATGAGATTTTCTTCTGAATTAAATGTGCCAATAATTATTGGTCTGAGTCAAAATTAAAAAAAAAAAAATATTTATCAGTTATTTCACATCACATTATTTTAAACTAAATTTATTCAATATAGATACCACCAAAGAGACCTCTAGAACATCTAGTAGAAATTATTATGTTGGGGAATAAATCCGTAGCGTTTTTAATGAAGACTTTTATTTAAACAAAAAACAATAATTATATCAGTAACTTAATCAATTATATATACGCCGTTGCTGTTTACAACCTCTTCCCACCTCTCGACCAATTTGTTGATGCCGTTCCGCCAAAAATCGCCTGGTCTGTATCAAAGAAGTTGTTGAGTCCTTCATATGGTTTGACAGGGAGCGACGAGCTCTTGGAATGCGGCTTTGACAACTTGTGCAACATTTGGCCTGGCGTTGTCGTGAAGGAGTCTGGTTTGATCAAGTCGATCAGGTCTTTTCAGTCAAATAGCCTCATTCACGCGGCATGGCTGGACAATGGTGAGCTCCTTCTTGACCGTGGCATTGTTTTCGATCATTTCCCAGTGCCCCATGCCCTCCCAGTCCCACCAAACATGTATCATGATCTTCTTTGGATGAAGATCCGGCTTGACTCTCGCTTCGGCGTATCTCCTGGAGCCACCCATTCCTTTCTTTGCTTCATATGGAAGTATAGGTACCGTTTCTCATTTCCCGTGACGACTCGGTAAAAAAGAATTGTTTATGACCGCGTGTTGCTCAATAGCGGGCGAGATGCTGAGAAGCAATTTGAAGATGACTTTCTTAGCTTTTTTCGCTGAGTTCGTAAGGCACCCAGACTCCCAATTTTTCGGTAAATTCCATTAAGAGAAGGTGATTGAGAATCGTTTTATGATCGCAGTTCTATTTTTCTGCCAATTGACTGGTTTGGCGACCGTTCTCCTTCACAAGTGATTTGACACGTTCTTCAACGAATTCAGAAGGCTTTCCGCTGCGGGACGTGTCATCGATGTCAAAGTCGACATTTTTGAACTTTGCAAACCATTTCCGTGCTGTAGAGTCGCCTTTCACACATACACGTCGCAAATGTCCCGAGCTAATATACTTCGGCGGCTTATTGACATCGATGAAAAGCAAAGAAGAGCAGGTGTCAAAAATGTTGATTTTTGCCTCCTGGGTATTCAATTTCTAAGCCTCAAAACTAATAAAAATGAAATAACTCAGAAATACAATCAACACAGTTTTGTAGAACAGAAAGAGTTCCATCGAATGTTCCCTTTGCCAAACAGTAAATAAATCGCTGCAAAATAAAAGAAAATATAAAAACGTTGTGAATTTATTCCCAAACCCAATATATTAACATAACTTCAAGTTATGACCCATGGCCCTCTCTAACGCGTTTCTGAACTACATCATGAGCCGCTAAATGACAATCAAATAATAATCATCATTCCTTTCTACCGAGTGACCCTGTTTAGATAAAATAAGAGAAATAAAAATAGGAATAAAAATAAAAAAATGTATTTTCAATAAAACGGATGTCGCAGCCGGATTGTATATCAAAGAAACCACTAGAAGAGTTAACCAAAAGAAGAGTAAAATCGAATCTGTCCCCGACTAGAATTACAGTGAGGCATGCCGAAGAATCAGTTAGGCCCGAATTAGGCAGGCCTTACTGAGGCACGCCTCACTATTACCTTACCAGGCCCATGCTAGGCAAGACAAAGATTGGCATGCCAGAACAATACCAAATTTGGTTGTGGCCACGAAAATCTGTGTCTGACAGTGTCTCACTTAGGCATAAATTGGAATCCCTAACTGATTTGTAGAAGGGCATCCGGAGTATTACCGAAGTTCGGTTTTTCGAACCTGCGCCTAATAAGGCAGATGTGTAGCGATACTTTTCTGGACTTGGGCCTAGTTTGGCTGCCTTATGAGGCGCAAATTTGGAATACGGTCTGCCTTATTTGTGCCTAATCACCGCCTTACCAAAATTTCTAGTCGGGTCTCTTGGCTGCAAGTACAATGGATCAGATTCTTGAAAAATTAACCTTATGAAATGTTCTATAAAACTTCTTCGGATGATTATAATTTTCTCCTTTCGGATATTTCACCTAAAAGAGGAATACTAAAACTATACGAAACTGTTAAGTCACTTCCATTATACACCACCAGTAAAGGAAGAAAAACATAAAGATATTAGGAGTTTACTACCATACATCCCCCGTTTTTCAAGAATATTTTAAGAATCTCAAAACCTCGAAATGATAACACATTTTAAAATAATCAACAATCGTTCATAACTTATTTCACTAAATTTAAATAAAACTCGTAGTTCCTTAAGTCATTTATAGGAGATTCAGTTAATTTTGAAAATGGCCTTAGTCAATTCCAATTTTAAAAACAACATTATGTATGAAATAAAATATCCTATTCACAATAAGTCTCGGTTAATCATGGCTAATAAAATTCTAAATAAAAAGGTCGGATGGTCGAATGAAATCCATTAAATATCTCAAGACAAGAAATATATGATATATATTTATGGGAAGACTTTACACGTGGTTGGCGTCATAGCTCAGGACTGAAGACAGAATTGCGCTGGCAGCAATTTTAGATCATTCAATTCACATCATTTTAAATGGTAATTACTTTCCCAATTCGTTATTTATATATTGGTCAATTAAAAATTTATGCACATATTTCTGAGCAGCCCTATATAATTACAATATACATTTTGTGATTTATCGATTCTCGAAAAAAAAGAGTTCAGTTCATTTTTTCAGTATTGAAGAACAATAAAAAATATAAAATTTGTGTTGTCTAATCCCTTAAATTATATATACCTATATATAATATATAATTGGCGCGTACACCCTTTTTGGGTGTTTGGCCGAGCTCCTCCTCCTATTTGTGGTGTGCGTTTTGATGTTGTTCCACAAATGGAGGGACCTGCAGTTTTAAGCCGACTGCGAGCGGCAGATATGAGGAGCTTTTTCATGGCAGAAATGCACTCGGAGGTTTGCCATTGCCTGCCGAGGGGCGACCGCTATTAGAAAAATGGTTTTCTTATTTTTGGTGTTTCATCGAGATTCGAACCGACGTTCTCTCTGTGAATTCCGAATGGTAGTCACTCACCAACCCATTCGGCTACGGCGGCCGCATAATTATAGGCCCTAATAATATTTCGAGTCAGAAACCGTGAAATTCCGAAAGAAACAATTATTTTAATAGTTTATAGTATATAATTGGCAGTAAGGAATTATTTTTCTGTTGACTGCAATAATAAAAAATACATAATGTACATTGTCCTCGATAAATTTTGTACGCTAGTATGTAAGATTGTAAAATCATAGAATAAATAAATTAAAATAAAAACTTCACTTCGATTATGCTCGAAACTCCGTGCCTAGGCTTTATTACGGCGTTATAATCTACCGATTTCCTTACGGTTTTGCTCTTACGTAGTATAAATTAGGAATCTCAGTAATAAAATGAAAACTTAATGACTGTCGCCTCTCCATGCTATTGCGTGACTCAAATCTCATTGTTTATTTTTTACACATTCAGCGCATTTCTGCCATGAAAATATCTTCATTTGCAGCTCGGAAGCGACATAAAAATGTTAAGTGATCCATTTGTATAACTTTTTTATAATTGTTTAGTCAAGCTGTGAGTTTGTAAACTATTAATTGCTGTCAATAGTTATGTTTTCCTGCCAGTGACTCCATTTTAGTTTTTGTTGCTCCATTCAACCGTTCATAATATTTTACTACTCGCCTGTGCTAATCACAACTCAAAGCTTTAACGCTTTGCGATAATAAAAGTTTTGCTGTTAATCGACTGGCAGCTCTCCCACCGCCGTGCACATAAATGATTATAGTTAATATACCGACAAATACACAGTTACATATGTACATGTTTCCCTCACAGTTACACCTCAATTCCCCATTACCTGCCAAACACCTGGTTCGATTGCTGATGGTGGGGGAAATCTTATTAAAAGTTGGCATGTTTTGTTGCACGTGCATTGCATGCTTTCTTAACTGCCACAAACACTAACAGTTTCAAGGGAAATGGGGAAATGTATGAACATCCATCTATGTATATGTGTGTGCGTGTTTGTATGTGAGTAGAATTGGCTACAAAGTAGCTTTCATATTTCAATATAATTATGACCGCATTGCCACCGCTAAGTAAACCACGCACACTTTTACATCTTAACCGCACTCATTTGTGCCTCTTCATTCATTGGTACTTCCCATCGGCAGAGCTATCAAAGTCTTGTCATTCTCATCACCCCTTGCGAGCTCCCATATAGCTCGGGCACGAATTTATTAGGTAAATGCGTGCAGTGAAAAACGTCAGCAACTTGACGGTATACTCAGTGTTGCACGTACATACACCCATATGAATATGTAAGGTAGTCGTATATGATAACAACAACATGCTTTCACATATACATTGAAGTGTATGTATGTATGTATGCATTTATATGCGTGCGTCGCCGCTAGCTGCCTGTTACAAAAACAAATTATGCTGAGTTTATCACCAGCAACAACAACAAAAACAATATCGCCGCAGCATAATAATTGGTAAAGCACTCACACACGCGGTAGCAATTGCGTTTGCCCCAAATTGTGGCAACTATGTGTGCGTATGTGTGCGTGTGTGCAGCACGTCGCTAAAATCCTTCGATAATTATTTATCCGCAAAACATGTTCAAACAGTGTTGGGGCAACACGTACTCTCTTGCAACAGCGGCAAATTATAGTGTGCGCGGCGCCACCGCTGACAGACAAACCTTGACTACAAATACCTATATTTGATAGTTAGTTTGTGCGTATGTATGTTTGGATGTGTGGATGCAGGTGTACGGATATGACGATCAGGTGTGCAAATATTCCTGTATTCAAAATTTCTAGCTCTCTATGGCGGCTATTGCCGCAGCAACTACGGTGATAGTCGCGTTAGCTGGCACTAAAGTTGTTGTAGTTGCTGCCATTCGCGGCCTTAGTTGATGGCATATCCGTACAAATAACAGTATGTTGCCTAAATGTGGCACGTACACGCGCAGTGGCTCACGACTTACATCGTTTGTGGCATACATAAATGCCGGGTTGAGCTTTACCTTTTGGCTTATTTGCAAAGCGAGGGTATGAAAATAAAAACTGCGTACAAAGTAAAATGTTAGTTGTTATACAGAGAAAGATTTGTGTAATTTAAGGCATGAATTGCCGTTGATATAGTTTGAGGCTGCGAAATCTTATACCATATCAAACGAAAGGGTGATTCTACCAGTCCCTTTACTGCCTTCAGCAAAAGACTTCTTTAAGATCACGTAAAAGTGAATGAGCGTTCGCTTAACTGAGCACAACGAAACAATAGCTCCAATTATACAGAAACCAATTTATGATTCTGCGTGCAGCAGAAAAGATATCTCTGAGGGTCATATGAGTGTATTTATATATAATTGGCACTTTTATGCTTTGCTGGGTATTTCGTCAAGGTACTCCTTTAGTTCAGGGTGGAGCTTTGATATATTATAAAGAGGCCTACAGTTCTAAGCCGACTCCGAACACCACACTTTCATTTTTTTGAAGGCTTTTTATTGCAAAAATACATTCGGCGGTTTGCTATTAACAGTCATTTTGTGACAACAGCGCGTTTTGAAGCCGGGCACTTATTCAGCTAGAGCGGCCGTTTTTTATCTTACTGCTAAAAATGGTATAAAGATTTGCGCAATTTCTAATAAATATTTTAATATTTAATGCGACAAGCTTGACATGCTCACCATAGTAATGGTGACAGCAGTAGAAAGCACAGATAATATAAATATCCCAATGCTCCCACGCCATTCCATTGTCTTGCTATGACGAAGTACGAATGGCAATGGTGTAGCTAAATAACAAAAAAGCCGAGGGTGTCGACGAACTGCAGGCTAAGCTATTCAAATACGGCAGTGAGGAGCTGCTGCTATGCTGCTGCTATGCAACCTGAAAGCAGGCTTCTCGGCAGAAATTTAAGTGTGGTCTGCCCAATCCATAAGAATTGCAATCTTCGCCGACTATCACAGTATTAGTACTCGAAACACAGCATGGAAGGTCCTATTGAGAGTATTATATAAAAGGCAGAAGTCCACTGTCAATCAATACCATAAATATGACAAGTCTTAGAAAAGACTCATGAAAACTGGTTTGGCGAGCGCCATCTATTTGTTGACTTTAAAACGTTTTCGATAACACGAAAAATAGCGTTCTTTGAATTTGGTTAGAGTGACAATGATGTAAAATAACGTTGAACAGGGCCAGAGTTGTAAGATACATCGCCGAGCCGCTTGAGACCAAGGACGGATTCAGAGGAAGTGAATTATTTAACTTGAAGCTAGAAAATATTGTGCGAGCTGCATTTATCAATCGATCAGGTGCCATATTTTATTAGATCATAAAATTGTTACCCAAAAAAGCGTGTACTATAGGCACACAGTTGTCAACATAGAATTGTTAGATCATAGGTTAGGTTAGGTTACAAGTAGTTGCCACTCTTCGTGACAATGTAAAGCGGCCTACTAAGGCCAGAAGGTCCATTGTAATACCAATTGTTTGTCCACAAATCTTATCCTCTGATTCCCGAGGTGGTGCTGTCATTTTGATAAACGATGAGAAATTGTGGATAGTTGCACATTCCAAATCAATCAGACATCCAAAGAAGTAAGAGTTTAGACAGCCATGCCACGTTCTCGCAAGAGCAGAACAGTGGCGGAAAATGTGTCCAACACTTCCCATCTTCCTGTCGTTCCTGTAGTTGCGAAAGAAGTCTTTAGCTAACAAGCCAGACCTGCCTACTTAGTGTTATGTCATATGAATGGTTACAAAACCTGCAGCCGTGAGAATATTATATGTACCACCAACTGATTGTAGAAGAGGAAGAGGAAGCCCATCTTTGAGAACAACTTAGCTGCACCACACGTGTGAAGCTCGACCGAATTCGAATATTAGGTAACGAAACCACTGTTTATCATCGTGATGCCTTCTCTCGCTCGAAAGCGGTACCTTTAAATTCTGCCACATAGCCATAGCTTTCGTTGGCGTCAATGTAATTTTTCTTTTTGGCCGAAAAACTGGTAAATAGAGTAGCAGAGGAACAAATTAAACTAAAATTGCATAGCTTTTTTATATTTCTCTCTCTGTATCTTTCGCTTTGTCTTGTCACTTTTGTTCTATTGTTTATCACTGTTTGATTAAAAGTCGCAAAACCAAGGTGTACGAGCCTTCGCTCTGGAGTTTCATCATCTTGTTCGCGAAAATGGCACACGTTAATTCCAGTTTTCCAAAATGATAATTAGTACTAAAATGTTCCGTATAGTATCCAGTCAAGGTTTGTAAGCCCTCTCTAACCAGGTTTAGGAGCCTATTTGATGCCCTTCTGGAGGGAAGGATAAACTGTTTAGCCCGCCTCTATCCTGAATTATACATTCAGTACCTTTTTGAATTTCTGCCTTCCCAGTCAATGATAACTTTCATTATGTGGGCTTTAGTGGGGTCACAAAAAAGTAGCGCCAATTGCGCTAGGTAGTACACCTGTTCGTTGCCATCATACGCTTCATATCCTGGTAGATCTCTTTCCTACCAGGATATTGAGGACCGTGCAGCATTCCTCAACGAGTTTGGATATTATTATGTGAAAATGCAGTGCACAAAAAGCTGCTGGATTACTTGACAAAATGCAGATTCACCTCAAAGACATTTTCTATCACAGATTTCTTGCCATGGATTTCAGCTTGAGATACTGTGGACTAACCGCCCATGAGTATCGATCATTTAAAGTTCAGCGCAAAGACACCCGCACCAGCTCTACCATCCGCAAGCTTTGACCCAGATTTCTAAATCTGGGTTCCGATGTATGCATTCTGTTTAATATAAAAGTTATTAAAACCTTCGATAGGTTGCTTACTGGTTACATAATCAGTCACAATTTATAGCATTGTCAGTTTCAGCAGTTACGTAATAAGTTTACTGATGCAATTTGCTAACTTTGTATTAAAATTCTGGCATAATTTGTATAAATTTCCTGCTTTGGCTGTTTGAAGATTAAAAAACTAGAACTTCTGCATAGTCGAAATTGTTAACGTTAGGAATACATTTACCAAAGATCGCCTAGCATTCATATATGAGGACGGAAAGTCTCTTAGCCTACCGAAGTGGAAGGCGACAGTTGGGTCTACGTAACCGGAACGATCCAGATTTCAATGCATCCAAGAACTGTCACTACAACAAAAACCTTCAAATATTCATGCGGAACTTCAATGCTGTTATAACAACAATAATGCATGGCGGAGATACAAAAGGCCTTGAAAGCTGTACTATTGCTTCGCTCTGGTATAGTCAATCTAGAAAATTTTTGTCACCAACTAAATTTAGATATCATTTAAAGCACTTTCCATTTTCTCGCAGTAAAAAACCTTTTTTAGATGCATTTACTTCAAAAAGTTTATCATAATCGTTTTTCAACTGGGGTAGCCTCATCAGTTACCTTAACTTGTAATTACAAATTGGAAACCTTCATTTCATGCGCGGCATATTCATGAACACATTCATATGCGGCATGCTTCTTTAAGCCCAATTTCTGTTGGAACTAACCATATTCAAGCGTGTATTTAACATTTTTACAAAAATATTCTGTGTTTAGTAAATGCACAGCATCCTCTTTTCAAAATATATTTTCAACAGAAGCACAAGTTATGACTTGCCGCTGAACGTTTGCGGCATAAATACATATGATACACGAGTATTCGTAAATGAGTGTGTGTGTACGGTATTTGTGAGTAGTTGTATTTGTGCATTTGTTCGTATTGCATATTTCGATGTTTTGCTTGTTTTCAATTTCCATTTCAAAACAATTTTGTGATTTGCGTGAAAGTTCTCATCAAGATTGCAACATGTTGCACTAAAATTGCAGGCAATGCAAACATACAAATACATATTTACTTACACGCAAATGCACACATTGAGTTGGTATGAGTATCGATGTGTCGCATGCATATCAATGGCTCAATGGAAAGCATCACATTTCAATGAATTTATAAATGAATGCGGGCTAACATCCATGCATAGGATAGTACCTTTATCCACACACAGAGGCCGTTTGAGGGCATCTCTGCATTTACCCAGCAGAGAAGTCCAGTAGTAGTACCGAGCTATTGCGCTTAAAGTGAATTTAGAACCACAAATAGCTATCGCTTCTACTCTTTTTCATATCAGCAACTGAGTGATGTCCTGAGCGCCAAATTTCTCGCGATCTATAATTTTTTTGAATTTTGGAACTAGGGCCAAATTCGACAGAAGAGAAGCCTTCAAGTTTCGATTCAGTCTCCTATTCGACGAAATAAAAATAAAGTCTTATATTTCTAACTCCAGTCGAACTCCATTGCACTTATACATCGCGAAATATACAGTACTGCGAATAATTATAAACAAAAGGTTTTTCGTGAATAGCTGGCCGTCATCAAAAGCTTACAAACATAAACCGTAAATATTTTTTATCGTTGGATCTTAAGAGATTTTTTAACTGAAAAATAAATTAATAGAGTTAGGCTTTGTTTTTAAACAATTGTACGTTATTTCATATTTACTCCTACAAAAGATTTTAGTATCACTTGTTGTTATAAGAAAAATGCGGACAAAATTACTTTCGGTCTTATAATTATGCACAGTACTGTATGAGGCTTAAAATAATGCGTAAGTTGATTGTTCTGGCTGTTGTCACACACTGCATATACATAGGTAGTAACTTGTTTTAATGCAATTTTTTTTAAATCAGTCGCGCAACTCACAATTTAAAATTTAAATAAAAAAATTAAAATTGAGAATTCCAAATGGTTAAGAATGTCGAAACCACTTCTACCTTATTGAATGTGCCTTGGTCATTTGCATTATTTATTTCCCCCCCTCATGCTATTTATTTACTTTTATTGTAAAGGGTTTTCCAATATCAAGTGTTATCTATCGCTATCGAGAGATGATTAACGATTTTGTATGGCCGGTTATGGAAAATTTCATGAATTGGATATTGTCCTGTAAGCGTGGTCACGGTGGTCATTTGCTTGATGTTATTTTCCACTATTAACTGCATACCTTCCTCCTTATAATGAAATAAACATCCGATCATTTAAATTAAAAAATAGTATTTTTCTTTGACTATCAAAATAACACCTTTTTTTAGATAATCCTATATTTAATATTATTTATTACTTTATTTATTATAGCACCAGTGATGAAAATCTTTATAAAGAAGCTCTGCATATATTTTGTAGAATTTTATACCGGTGTGGAACTACGAACGAAAGTGACACAAAATCAAATCCATTGAGTAATGCATCCGATTTATCCGCGAAACGATACTGCGAAGTCAAGAACCAGCATTTGAGAGATACAGAAGGTTGCGTATTCTGTGGACCACAAATTCCGCACCCATTCAATTTAAGAGAATCAGTTGTTGATCTAACGTAATTTTAGATTTCGGTTTACATTTTTATGTATATAAAAAACGTTTATTATTCCATTATCTTTGCTATTGCGTGAACTAGTCATGGTTGTAAATTTGCAGGAAGTGTAGCAGTTCAGACCCCGAAGATTTCCTTACTGGGTAAATAAACAAATAGAGGGCATGCAATAACTTGCATATTTAAGTCATGTTGCTGCTCGTACTTTGCTGTTATTGAATATTGATTTTCGGTACTTCGTTGCCTAAATTCAGTCAAAAATATTGCAGTCAGTCACAAAATGTTTGATGATGTATTCGAAATATAGTTGCGTTTAGAGAAAAAAACTTGTTATTCGTATAGACATTTCACTGAATGCCAATCAATTCTATGGGAGCATGTTTCTGTCAATGTCCGACTATTGTATTTTCAATTTTCCTCGTTTCATCACAATTTGCATACAATTCTAAAATATAGCTTGCCAGAAAAAAATTACTGCTTCGTATTATTTCATATGTAGTCATGTATCCGAAAATTGTGGAAAGAATTTGTGACTTGTACTTTTATTGACATTTACAATATTTATTGCTTAGGCCAATAGTAATGAAGATCTCTGCGTGTATATTTGTTGAGGTTTGCAGAAACTAGGATTAAAACATATCCTTCAAGATTTTGTTTGCTATTTTAGTACCCAGCCAGCGCTCGAAGGACTAGCAAAAGTTCGGTAAGTTGGAGCTATTTTATATGTTTTGAAAAATCTAAAAGTGGTATTCGTCTTATAATAATCTTATGATTTATATAATTTTGCGAAAAAGCCGTAGGGATGGAGACGCGAAAACGTAAAATGAAATTCCATTACCCACTCAGGAAGAAATTCGTCATGTGGTACTTTACGTCAGCTTAAGTCTGCAGAAATGTTCAGTGAATTCCAAGCTCCATATAAAATAAACACAGTATCGTAAAACGATTTGTAAGTGGTATCAAAAACTCAAAACAAAATTTAGGGCGGACCAGACAAATATGACACTAGGCAAAAATTAGCGAAGATGCGCGAGTGGCACAATAAATGTTAGCTAGTGAATTGCGCTTGAGTCCAGTAGAAGTATCGGGAATATTGCGAAATAATTCACAGTGCTCTAAATAATCTTCTCATGGGTATCATGAATTTTGAATGAGGAACAAGCTCCAGTACGTTTTTCTCAATTTCTCTTAAGAAAGGTCAAGAACTGAGAGTCTAGAAACTAATTCGATTGCAACAGTTGACAAAGCTTGTCATTAAAAGTGTGACCCGGAAAGTAAAAAGCAGTGAATGGTATGGAGTCTACAAGAAGAAAATCCACCTGTTAAAGTCGGACAACAAAAGTCAGCAATGAAATTGATGATGAAGCTCTGTATTCGACCATTCCAAAAAAAAAATTAAACTAAGAAGCAGGATAAAATCAAACTGCTTATCCAGCTTAATCCATATACACAAATCTTAAGTGATAAGTCTAGATTAGATAAGACTAGTCTTAAAGAAGAGCGCAAGTTACTTGACCACTGGAAGCAAATTTCATCTATCGTAACAAACCTCAATTCGGTAAAAAATTTTCACTGATCCATGTGAAGGATTCTCGAACAGTGGTTTTCCCAGGGCTGACACTCTCTCCTTCCAAAAAATCCTTTTCTTTTTCTCTGGTTGTTTACAACTGTGACAGTGTGTGTTGTGAGGAATGCCCATTTTTGCTCCTTGTTCCCCGAGAAACCAGAAGCCAGTTATCACGGCCGTGAGTCTGCAGGCATCCATTCGGGAGAATTGACGTTTGTTTGTGATTGTAGGTGGGCCATAACGTTCTGTAAGTAATGAAGAATTCCTAGACGGGATCCTATTTTTGACGTGATAACGTCTTATAATTCGATTTAACAGGCTGCACGCACGAAAAACTGTGTCGTTACCTTGCTCATTACTGTTCATATGTAGTTACCTTGCTCATTACTGTTCATATGTAGTTACCTTGCTCATTGCCGTTACCTTGCTCATATTAGTGTTACCTTGCTCATTACTGTTCATATGTAGTTACCTTGCTCATTGCCGTTACCTTGCTCATATTAGTGTTGCCTTGTTCATTACTGTTCATATGTAGTTACCTTGCTCATATTAGTGTTACCTTGCTCATTGCCGTTACCTTGCTCATATTAGTGTTACCTTGCTCATTAGTGTTACCTTGCTCATATTAGTGTTACCTTGCTCATTGCCGTTACCTTGCTCATTGCATTGAATGAACTGCAAGCGAAAGGGCGGAACGAACGACAAAGCAAACAAAGCAAACGAACGGCAACGTTCGATATCTTGCTCTCTCCTACTTAAGTGAGCGTATATATGTATGTATGTATATGCGCAAATGTACATATATAAATTCACGTTTTTGTATTTGCATATGCCTTCTTATTGATTATTATTAATTTGATTCACTTGAAGAATTTAAAATAAAACCAAGTTTGTTAATATTACCTGTTGTTTTAATGTTATAATTATTAATTTTTTTATTATATATGAAGGAAAAAATGTATGGTAATATTTACCATATACCTTATAAGATATGTTGTCTATACTAATATTATAAAGAGGAAAACTTTGTTTGTTTGTAATGAATAGGCTCAAAACTACTGGACCGATTTTAAAAATTCTTTCACCATTCGAAAGCTACATCATCCACGAGTAACATGGATTATATTTTATTTTGGAAATAGGGCTCGAGATATAGGTCAAAACGTGGACCCGGGTAACCTTCGGATGTGTATGTACAATATGGGTATCAAATGGAAGCTGTTAGTGAATGCTTTAATACGGGGTAGTTTTCATACCTATTGATGACTAGGGTCTCGAAATATATGCCAAAACGTGGACCCGCCGTGTCTTTGAACCGAATTAAACCAAACTTACACACATTGTTAAGTAGGTATTGAAGATGATTTCCGTATAGTTTGAATACCTATTGGTAGATAGGGTCTCAAGATATAGGTGAAAACGTGGACCCGGGTAACCTTCGGACGTGTATGTACAATATGGGTATCAAATGAAAGCTGTTGGTGAATGCTTTAGTACAGAGTATTTTTCATGCCGCTCCGTGACTGGGGTCTCGAGATAGAGACCAAAACGTGGACCCTAGAATGTGTTTGTACAATATGGATATCAAATTGAAGCTGTTGGTGAATGCTTTAGTACAGAGTGTTTTTCATGCCGCTCCGTGACTGGGGTCTCGAGATATAGGTCAAAACGTGGACCCGGGTAACCTTTGGTTGTGTATGTACAGTATGGGTATCAAATGAAAGCTGTTGATAAGTGCTTTAATACGGGGTAGTTTTCATACCTATTGATGACTAGGGTCTCGAAATATATGCCAAAACGTGGACCCGCCGTGTCCTTGAACCGAATTAAACCAAACTTACACACATTGTTAAGTAGGTATTGAAGATGATTTCCGTATAGTTTGAATACCTATTGGTAGATAGGGTCTCAAGATATAGGTGAAAACGTGGACCCGGGTAACCTTCGGACGTGTATGTACAATATGGGTATCAAATGAAAGCTGTTGGTGAATGCTTTAGTACAGAGTATTTTTCATGCCGCTCCGTGACTGGGGTCTCGAGATATAGGTCAAAACGTGGACCCGGGTAACCTTTGGTTGTGTATGTACAATATGGGTGTCAAATGAAAGCTGTTGATAAGTGCTTTAATACGGGGTAATTTGTTATGTTATGTAATGTAATGTAATGTTATGTTATGGTATGTTATGTTATGTTATGTTATGTTATGTTATGTTATGTTATGTTATGTTATGTTATGTTATGTTATGTTATGTTATGTTAGTTATGTTATGTTATGTTATGTTATGTTATGTTATGTTATGTTATGTTATGTTATGTTATGTTATGTTATGTTATGTTATGTTATGTTATGTTATGTTATGTTATGTTATGTTATGTTATGTTATGTTATGTTATGTTATGTTATGTTATGTTATGTTATGTTATGTTATGTTATGTTATGTTATGTTATGTTATGTTATGTTATGTTATGTTATGTTATGTTATGTTATGTTATGTTATGTTATGTTATGTTATGTTATGTTATGTTATGTTATGTTATGTTATGTTATGTTATGTTATGTTATGTTATGTTATGTTATGTTATGTTATGTTATGTTATGTTATGTTATGTTATGTTATGTTATGTTATGTTATGTTATGTTATGTTATGTTATGTTATGTTATGTTATGTTATGTTATGTTATGTTATGTTATGTTATGTTATGTTATGTTATGTTATGTTATGTTATGTTATGTTATGTTATGTTATGTTATGTTATGTTATGTTATGTTATGTTATGTTATGTTATGTTATGTTATGTTATGTTATGTTATGTTATGTTATGTTATGTTATGTTATGTTATGTTATGTTATGTTATGTTATGTTATGTTATGTTATGTTATGTTATGTTATGTTATGTTATGTTATGTTATGTTATGTTATGTTGTGTTGTGTTATGTTATGTTATGTTATGTTATGTTATGTTATGTTATGTTATGTTATGTTATGTTATGTTATGTTATGTTATGTTATGTTAAAGTATATTATGTTATGTTAATGTTAACTCATTCTCTATATCCATACAAAATATCTATCAAACAAATAAAATTAAAATTTTCTTTTGAAAATGCAACCATTCAATCAGTATTTTCTTATGACGTTAACACGTTAAGCTATCGTCAGTAAACCGACTTTACAGACAACCTCTTTTTTATGTCATTTTAGATATTTGTTATGTAGACGGATGTACAATTTTAGCCATGGATACTTGCACGATGGCACAAAGCGTTAAAATTATTGAACCTTTTATGGAAATGCTCGATCTTTAGGAATCACTTCTTGGAAGTGATTTTTTTATGGAAATAATCATCCGAATGAATCGATAATTTAAAGGTTGATGAAAATATTTCTAGAAACTGGTTCTGCCGAAGATAAGAAAATGACTATCAGGACTACATAGGCATTCATGAATCGACTGATTGGCGGATTTTACCTGTAGACCTGTTCATAAAGGAATTTAAATTATATCATGTCACATTTAATTTCTAAGAGTCGTATTTTGGATAAAAATAGTGAAACCTGAAAGAATCTAAAATTGTGAACTGTTCCATGCGATGAATTTAACCTCTGAGCTATCATATCGACTGTCAAATTTGGATCAGCTTCCACGAGTTCGAGCAAGGCGTCGGAGTTAAAGACTTCAAGACGACCAGCGCGCGGGGCATCCTCCACGTCGCAGTTACCACTTCGGAATTTTGAAAACCACTTTTGGGAAGTATAAAAAGATAAAAATATAGGATACTCTTTTATTTCAGTCTATGGCTGTTAAGGGGATAGCATTAAAAGAAAGCAAATTTTTTTTGGGTTATCCTAATGGATATTTTATTGGGATGCCTCCTTCAAAAATCGAAAAATAAAAAAATAAGGTTTTATGAAAAATATTTTGGTTCCAAAATTGTTGTTATAAAAAATTTATTTTATAAGAAAACGTAGTCGCACGTCGATTTTAAGATTCATGTTGTTTAGTGTAGAGAAGCATCACGTCAGCGCTCTTTCCTGCTCGATTTAACACCATTCCTTGTGTAAATTAAGTTTTATTACCTTTCTCCCACACAAGCATGCATATATGTACTACAAACAAATATTATACACACATATTACACACACATACAAACACCTGTAATTAACCCCATAAATCCACTTCGTACTAATTGCAATCACACGCTTCACGTGTCAATTTATTAAAAACAAATCAATGAACTTTCTGCTCCAATTCCACTTGACGATTGTTGCTGCAAACCGCTAGCGCTTTTGCTACCAGAACTCTCACATTTTTGACCTCAAACACTTTTAACCCGTAAACTACATACCAGCCAATAATATCACAACAAAAGCTCATAAATTGCGCTGCCTTACTCACTTGCTGGCAGTAGCTCATGTGCGGTATGAGGCGCGCCACATGCGCAATAAAGATCTTTATATTTACGCTTTTACAACATCATAATTTAGTACAGACAAATGTAATCAGCCGCTACTAATCGCTGCCACAAACCAAATGCCAGCAAAGAAAAATCTGAGAAAAAATCGAATGCAGAATAACTCGCAATGTCAGTAGTTGCATGCCACGACGCTTACCTGTTGTAAAAACAGTGCTTGCCACCGCCATAATAACCCATAGTTATAGCAAATGCAGCTAATTAAATTTCGCTAATAGCGCTCATAAAAGCTGCTAAACTGAAATGGGGTGCAGTTGGTTGGACGCTGCCCCTTCCGCTCCACCTCCCTCCCTCGGACTAGCAAAATTGTATTAGAAGTGTTAAATAATAAAAAGGCGAACTTAATAACCATGAATTATGTTGGTAAAATTACATGCAAAGACAGTCGTTTAAATGGCGCCAATTGCAAAGCCAGCTGTAGTGCAAAATGAGCGCGTGTAAGAAAATACTTTCAAAATAAAATGAAAAAAAAAAAACAAAGTTAAAAAAATCGTTAATCGTTGCTCAATGGTGTGGCAAATATGACCAGCGGGTGAGCCGAGCACAAATCACTAAGCTTCGCTGTAAGTGTTGTGCAAAACATGATCTCTACACTCGGCCCGACCCAGCTACCGGCTACAGCAGCTACTTGTACGTGTTGCATGCGGCGTCTAATCTCAAATCAGCGCTTAAGCGCGCATAATTAGTACACTTGGAGCAACAACAAAATGCTGAATGAAGAATAGCAGCCTGAAATTTCGCGCACTCGCTATTCGAATGGAGTCTGATGCTGGTCAGCTGAGCTGATTGCTGGTTAAAACCCGAAGGCTAAGTTTTACTCCTGATTGCTTTGATGTGGACGAAAGGTGTCGACGAAACTATTAAAGTGTAGTAAACGGAGTCAAGCGACGATTAATGGCTAGCAAGAATATTATGCCTATAATAATACGAAAGACAAGCGGAAAAATAAGGCCCCAATTTCAGCATAGCAGGCTTCTTGGTTCATAAAATTGTTTTGTATATAACGCTCGTTGGGTGCAAGAGTGTGATAAAAAAAATAGTTCATATGTATTCTTATATAATCGTATATTATCTATTAATTTTATTACATTAAAAGAAAATGTGTAATAAATTTGAAACTTCTAAGCCTGTTTGACGCTATTCTGGCGCGAAGTGTCTGTAAGAAACTATAGGGTGATTCAAGGGCGATGCGAGTCTTTGACAGCAATTTTTTGGGATTTGTTAATATTTCCTTCAGCAACAACGCATAGAAGTGATCCAAACGTTTTACGAAAATGGTTCTTTCGCAAGAAGCGCTGAGGCACTATTTCACCTAAATAAATACCGTTTTTCAAGAAAAAAATATGCACCCGCAAGGGTGGGCTGGGCTGATGTGGTTTTTGGGTTGGCCGGTTCATCGGACCTTTTTCTTCAAAATTGATGTCGATTACGCAGTTGTATGCAGTTCTCTGCGAACGTTATCGTGACACAAAAACAAAATCTATGGAATAGATAGAAAATCGCGACGTACAAATTCCTGAAATACAGAATCTCAAAACACAAAATCCAGGCACGAACAAGTCCGGACCATACATAACACCGAGAAGACACAATTCAATCAAAACATTCAGACACAAATTAAATCATGGCTTCTGTTACTTTTGTTTGTATTAAACAATTCAACTCTAAATAAAATAATTACAGTCCGTCTATGTATTAAAGAAATGTCATTATACTTATGATAATATTTTTCCAGTCATTAATTTTTTCCCCATTGTACAGGAAAGTGGTCCAAAATTAAAGAACAAACCTCAAATTTCAAAATAGCGAAGATGTAGTGAAAAATTCGAGACTGATAACAAAATGGCTTGGATTTTCGTTGAGGTAAATAATTTAATAACTAATGAAGTTCAAAATATAAAGTACTAATGACAAGTATTTATTTGAAATAGAAATCATAACATCAAATAAAGCGGGAATTAAATTTGGATCCATGTATAAGCTAAGTAGATAAAAAAGAAATAATTTAAGAGTGCACTGATTCTGTGCGAAGAGCAAGACTAATATCGCGACTTAAATAAATTATACTGGCGAACAAGCTATAGACAATTCACCATCGAAGGACAATCACGACCCGATATTTACCGATGTTGATGTTGATAATAAGATCTTAAAACCGTGTCAAATAATTTCATCTATTACCGTAGTAAATAATAAAATTATTTCTGAATTTCATCTTCAAATTTACCCTCAAAATGGATCACCAGGGAGAAGCATACTGTAACCTTCTTTCCGTTTACCAAACTATATGAATGCAAAAATGTAGTGTAGTCGCACTAAAGACTCCCATAACAGACGGTGTTTGAGTGTATGGCGAGGCTCATCGGAATCAGGCTATCAGGAGATTGACTGCCGCTCCAGTATTCAGGAAGCTTTGACTTGTAACTGACAGCAAATGCGTTCCGCTTTGTTGTTTGTAAAAATTCAGCTAAAATGAGGGAAAAACGCAAATGGTGACTTTCTGAGAAAAGGAGCATTGAGGCACAGCTCAAGTAAGAGCCAGGATGGAGATGTCATTATAGTAATTTCACGGCGAGCAGGGAGTTCTCAGTCTACAATGATTTCGATGCTGTAGAGTGATTTTCATTTATATTTATTAAATTTCTTCATATACCTATAAATATAACCTTCAAGTAGTCACGTAAATATACAATTTGAATGAAAACCGCAGAGGACTCTCTAAATTCGATTTCCTTCAAATGTTCTAATTAAATACCCAGTATGTTTGCAAACAAGCTAATTCTGTATATTTGATGAAGCGGGGTTCGATTGCAGCGGTTAAATATGTATTTTCGGCATGACTATAACTTGAAGGCAAGGTGTGAGTGCGAGTTTGAAAATTTCAAAAAGAAGAAGAAAGTATTTTTTTTATTATCTCTTAGCAGCATCTTGAAGCAGATCTCCCCTTCCTTCTCCGATATTCGCACCGACCTCTCCATCTGTGCTTTGAGGGTTGTGCTAGGCCTATCTTTCCGAGCAGGCAAGATTGGAAAGAGGGGAGAGTTGTTGCGGATATAGATGCCTCTGTTTTCACTGACGGATCCAAAATGGAGTCTAGAGTGGGAGCGGGGGTCTACTCCAAATCAGCCACCATTTCGGTCTCCTATAAACTGCCGGAAACTAGCAGCGTCTTTCAAGCAGAGGTCTTCGCGATCCTGCAGGCATGCAAAATGCTCCGGGATCGCTGTTGGGAGGGAGACATTAATATTTTTCCGATAGCCAAGCCGCAATCAAGGCACTGTCGTCGCCGTATTGCAGCTCTCTTCTCGTGAACTCCTGTAAGGAGGAAATTAAACGCCTCGAACGTGCAGGAAACATTTCCCTCATCTGGATTCCTGGGCACAGCAATATAGAGGGAAATGAAATTGCCGATGAGCTTGCCAGGAAGGGGGCGGCAGAACCGAATCCAGCTGCCCTCTTCTCAGACATCGGGATCCCCTTGGCCGTCGTTAAAGAGAAACTACACATCTTCTTTCTAAGAAAAGCGCAAGACAGATGGAGGTCTGTCTCATCGTGTGCCATTTCAAAAGCACTATGGCCTCAATACGATATAAACAGAACGCTTAAGGTGATGGGAACCCCCGCCATTCAATTTCCAAACTCATTGCAGTGACCACTGGGTGATCGGCACTCATGCAAAGAAGCTTGGAATTCCGTACAACCCCCATTGCAGAAGCTGTGGGGATCCTGCAGAGAAAGAGACTGTGGAACACTTTCTCTGCAGATGTCCGGCTTTGGCGGCTAGGCGCTTGAGATTCCTCAGCGTCCCCTTTGGGGATGACTTGATGAAATTCTCCAGCCTAGATCCCTTTTCTCTCCTCCGCTACATCAACAGCACTGGATGGCTGTAAACGGTCTTATTTCCTCCCTTAATCCTTTCACAGGTAGTGGTCCACTTTATGGTATCAAAACGGCACGTAAGTGCTACTTGTAGCGTACCTGGGGTACTCTTGCCATCTTACCTACCTACCTACCTACCTTATTATCTCATTAAATACTAAAATCTAGAAAGGTTTTAAGTGAATAAAAGCTTAGAAGGGGAAAGCGGGAAGTTCCGCTCATTAGTGCAGGTCAGCCTAGTGTGTTGCGCTTGTAGCGTTTTCTCAAAACTGTATTTTTGAAGTTATTCGTCAGTCTCAAAAATAATGAACCGATCGAATTAAAATGTTGCACATTTCTTCAATATTGACTAGTGACTGAGAGGTTTTATTCTTTCTTGTATTATAACTATTTGTCCAAGGCTATTCGTGGGAATTCATACAACTGCCATAAACTTTAATTTTTTAATTTTTTGGCTGTGGACTACGTTCTAATTATTCTTCTTTAATTTAAGATGAGTTCATAATGAGTTATTCTGACAGTGTCAAGATAACTTTATTTTGAAAAATGGAATGACATTTTTTTCAAAACTTTTAAATGGAAACTGCACAAAATATTTGGCAAAAGTTTATCTTTTCTTTCTTGAAAAGTTTGAACAAGAAATTTAATTTATTATATACGAGAAAAGTCGACACAAACATTATTTAGCCTCCGAATCCCAATTAAGCCAAGTCAATTGACCTATGATTCAAATTGCGCTGTCTAGCAGTGGCTACTCAACAGGAACAAACGCTAATAATTATGAAAGAGAACATCACCAGGACCAACGTTGCTGAAGACAGTACTAGTCCAGAGGGTCGAACTTTTTATAACCGGGGACTTAAAATTTTAACATTTTGGCCGAAATTGAAATGAATATGGATGATCAGATTGGAGGTACTTTGTCCAGAACGGTTCTTTGACAGATCACTCGTGACTACAGTCAAACTAAATATACAATTTTTTTCAGTATTCATTGACATTTCACCAAGCAAAGATCTACGCCTCAACAACGTTTAGAAATGGAGGATTGTACATATTCGAAATCGACGCTCTGTAAAAAGTGTTCATTGCGCGAGTTACATCATATAAAATGACAACAATAAAAAATACGCCTATAAAAATAAAATAAAAAATTAAGAACTCCCATGCAGTAGCGTTGTCTCTTTGTTAACGTTACTACATAGCAGACGGTTTCAGGTTCGGTTGTATACCTAAAGCCAAATATGCTTAGATGCATATTTGCCCTTCAAGGCCAACCGAATTAGAATCGAACTTTAGAATAAATATCGAAGAACTGTTAAATAAAGAACTGCTTTAAAGTTTATTTTTATTCGACTTTTACTCTTACTTATATAATATATTTAAAAAAAACTAGCGGTTAGACCAACTGGTGTTCAGCGATGAAATCAATTACCCAAAATTGCCTTATTTGAGTTGAAGACCAACCCGAAGCCATTCAAGAACAGTCATCCATTGAAACCCATTTGGTGCGGCCTATGGCCCGTCATCGGCTGATATTTATTGAAAGACGAAACTGGCGCCAATGTAACAGTGAATAGTGAACGCTATCGAACCATGATAAACGACTTTTTGAAGCCGGAATCCCGTGTTCTACAACGCATTTGCTTTTAAGAAGACGGCGATACTTACATACAGCCCGTGAAACAATGGGCTTACTGCGTCATCATTTCGGTCAGTAATTTATCTCTCGGCTCGAACCAGTGGATTGGCCACCAAGATCTTGTGATATCACACCTTTGCACTTTTATTTGTGGGGATTACTGTACAGTTGCGGCCAATATTTGAAAGGGATTTTTTTTTTTAAATAAATGCCATGAATGGTTCAAAACAAAAATAATAAAGATTACCCAATCAATTTGAATTTTCGTTGATTTATTTCAATTTAAATTCCAATGCCTCGAAATTGACCACCCTTTATTTATAAATTGACTTCGAATTAAATGTTTACATTATTATTTAATGAGGGATTTCTTTTAGTAGGTTTTAACCCTCTAACTCCTACCTAAATAGGCTTTCCTGACGGGAGTCGTACGGGTTGAGATAAGTGCACACGAATGCGTTTTTTAAAATAATTGTAGAATAGTTTCCATACACAATTTTTGTTTATAATTATGTGAAGCAGAAAAGACTAGCGAGTAGTCGCAAATTCAAAAGTTTATCAAGCAGCCATTTCTAACTGGAAGAGCTTGGTTCAAATTTTATTGATGATTTTTATCAATTCAAATAAATTTAACTAAAAACAAAAAAGTCGGGTATTAAATCAACATTTAAAAAAAGTGGACGTGCCCGGTAATTCTTTGCCCGAATAGTACAAAAATTTCATGTTAAAGCCCAAATTTTTTACGCCTGAACTTGATTTTTATCTAAATAGCATTTCTATCTGAATAGCTAAAATCACCCAAGAGATCCAATTGTTTAATGCTGACCAATTTTTCGTAGTTGGAGTGCTAACCTACACTTAAATTTGGTAGCATATCAGGTTTACGTGGTTAAGTAATTTTTTTTAGAATCTGTTTTTTAAGTTAGCCACGAAGAAATTAATGGCGTTTCCTTTCTTTGCGGCCATGATTCTGTGCTCATTGTTGTAGACAGCATCTTTCATTTTTTTTTTTTGTATTTACCTTGGCTAAGCTAAAGGATTTGTGGGGAATTCGTATTAATATTGCGCTGCTAAAGCCCAGCTGATTTTTTCAACTGCCTTTTTCCGCGTTGCCTTATTCTTCCTAAGACTTTATGAGTTGGACTCACAAGCAAATATTATCGAACATTGACATTATGTTAGACACCCTGCGCCTTTAGTATATATTTTAAAATGGTTTGATTTTTTTTTTTCTGAAAGTCTATAGCACTCCACAAATTTGTCACTAATTTACTCACATAGCCTTTGAACACCAGTTGGCGGAATTTGTGCTTTCATAATTCTGTGTAGGCGTAAATATTACGTTACCTGTTGTATAAATAACTCAAACTGACTTAACGAAAAATTGCATAGTGTCAGTATAATAAATGTTCATAATTGCTAATCATATTTTAAGCGGCTTTTAAAATTCCACATTGGCGCCAAATTTGGTGTTCACGTGACTGAAGTGGTCATTAAAAGCAAGGCGCAAAAACAGTGACCAGCTATGGACCGAAAAAATAAACCAAAGCAATAAAAAGTAACATTCAAATTGGCGACTGAATAGACAATAATTTAATACGGAAAAAATTGTATACTCGTATACGTGTGTATGCATGTATATGTATGTTCCTGCGCACTGTGGAAACATGTTGGAAACACATGCAAAATCACGCAGAAGTAGGGCAGCTTTAAATGACCGTAAAAGGCCGCTGGAGCTTAAAGAAGGAGTTCACTTAATCTGTTCTATGATATGGCACAAACAAGCAAAAAAAAAAAACAAAAAAATAAACAATAAATTTTAAAACGCACCAAAATGTTCGGAAAAACATGAGTAGAACTTAAAAGCGAAAGAAGTTCCCAGCCGCTTCAAATTAAACTCCCCGATTGCTAGGCAAGACAGCTGAGCTCATCCAATTGCTCTTAAATATCAAATGCGCTGGTATGTGCCACATTAGTGAGTGGCAGTCTAAAGCGCATGCATCAATTTTTGTCATTCATCATTTGCATACAACGACACAAATTAACAGCTACAAGATTAACGAGACATTTGTTAAGGAATTAAAATTTACGCGGAGATATTGTTAAATAATGAAATAAATTGAAGAAAATCTGCGTAACAGAATTACGGCATTTAAATGAGAAAGCAGAAACTCTAATATTGAAATAACATTAAAAAATACATGTCTCTTGAATGGAAAGTTTGTGAGTACAAGCCCACCATGCCACAGCTGCTTCGAGTTCAACACGATGGCAGCAGGGCTCAGAAAAACTATGACAGCGCCAATATTGTCACAGCAGCAACGAAATACGGAATGGCAATTGAAAATCGCTTGAATGATATGACTCAAAACACATATAATAACATAGTTGTCCGCTCATTCCCCACCCCAAGGCAGCTCAGCACAAACTACGAGGGCGAACTTAAAAGTTAGCTGGACTAATCCAGATGATGCAGATCTCTTTTTTTAATGACATTCCATAACACTATGCATGCCAACTTTTAGATGATTGTTTTGTTTGTAAACTTTCCACAAGCTATCGAAGAGTTATCGAAGTGCTGTCATAGAATACTTTTATTTGAAATATTTAACTCTACTTCAAGTTCACAGAAATGGATTCGACAGCGAATCATATTTAACAGTCAACATAATGAATTGGACCAAGTAAACTAACTCTCCATTATAACATTTCAAACAACAATAGCCGAAATTAAAAACTTAAGACAAATGTTAGATTAAGATTAGATTAAAAAAAACATAACCTGCATATGGCCGCACTGGCACTGGCTACACTCAGTAGTTGGGCTGCCAGTTGCGGTCTCAGAGTCAACTCTGACAAAACGGAGTTGATGCTATTCACAAGGAAATACAAGCCTACGCCTTTTAAGCCGTTGTCAAAACGATTGAAAACCTTCATGCATTTTACTACCTTCTAACTTCTTCTCTGGCAGACGCTAAGAGTAAACGAATAATTTCCCATACCAATTGGTGTGCTTCATGGAAGCGTTTTTGATTCAACGTCATGCTTGCATTGTTTATATCGGATATTCCCACAAATAGATATGTGTGAACATCAACATGCGTGGATGATACCGTAATACTTGGAACAAATGCACAAAATAGGCAGGAAACAACCCAAGATAACAATATTATGATCCTTAATATATACTTCGATAAAAGTTACTTGGCCAAAAAAAATTTAAAAACTTCAAACTTAAATTGGCTAAGGAACCGCAAATTCATAATAAAACTAGACTACAAACTACTACTATACAATGACATTACAAAGCCAATATGAATGTACAGATTTGGAGCCCTACATGTTCTACTAAAGTCGATCAAAAGGATACAATCCTAGGTAATAAGAACAATATCAATATCTTCATGATGTGTCGAAAGCTCAGACTGATGGTAGATGACGAAATTAAAAATTTATATTGGAAAAAAATATCTCAAAATATTGCAGACCCACCCGAACCCTCTTACTATTGTTCTCGCACACCTAATATTCTTATCACGTCTACACCGAGAAGATCACCCGGTCTTAATTGAAATCCATAGAGGAAAACGAGTCTAAACAATGGGCTAACAAAGATTTAAAAACCATTAGGCCTCAGATTAGTTATAAGCGATTCAGTAAGTAAAACCATGTATTTAAAAAAAAAGTTATGGCAGCTATTTTTTGGACGGGAAAAATATTATTTTCGGCATCTACTTTTTGAAGGGTTAATATATATTAGTTTAATAAGTACTATGCAAAAATGTGGAGAAAAAATGCTCTTCTACAGCGACAACTTACGCCAAGGGTCAACCTTGGGTCAACCTTGGTGATGATTAAAATCAAAAAAAATTATTTCAAATTGCTTCTCAATTCCGCAAGTTCATCAGATTTATCGTCAAAGGACTATATTTATTCTCTGACTTTAAAAAGTAGCTCAGAGGTAACCAATCTGGAGACAACAAGAAAGTCATTTATAAAGTAAATGCGTCAAGCGCCTTGAGCATCACGATTTTATCGAGTTTGATGGACATGATATTGAAAATTAAAGTGAAAGAAAATTCCAAGATTAAAATTTGTTCCTTAGAATTGCGAAAATACTTACGAAGTATTTTTAAAAATATATTGAAAACAAAAAATCCACACAAATTTATTTTGTTTTATGTTATCAGTCCGCGAACTTTTCACTTCGCCCTCGCGTAAATTGAATTCTTATATTCCTGCCTTTGACTCAAGCGCTCGCTCAGACATGAATGCACATTTGTACTCCCAAGATGACATTGTTGTATTTTTTTTTTTTCGTTATTGCATTCATATTGGTATTATTGTTGTAGTGCGCGGTTATGACAAGCGCAAATGTCAGAAACTGCGAAAAACTATTAATCAAAATTATGCCTCTTACAATACCAGTATAAAGTATATGTAGGTCTGTTTGTATGCATGTATGTAAATATGAATGAGAGTACAATAACCCTCCTCGCTTTGATCTTTTTGGTATGTCAGCGGTTAATATTTTCAATATGATGCTTGTTATTTTTGTTGCAACAGCATTATTAGGTATCGCATTGAACGAGGCGAAATAATTGGCATAGTTATTCCCACTTTCGAATCAAGAAAGTCATTCATCTAATGTCCATAAACTCAGCGGCCTACTCTGTAAGTGCGAAAATAATAATGTAGAGAATAAATTTGGCTATGCCACATAGATGGACGACTGAAACGCCTGGGCTCCACTTAATTTGATGAGAGTCTCGAAGCGTGACCGCAAATCGCCAATTTCTTCCTGCAATGTCTGAAAAAATGCATGACAGTAGAATTTTAAGGTCATATTTGACCTAATTAAAAAAAGAAAGAACGTATTATTTGTTTGATTCTTTAATTTATTGAAGATAGCTGCGTAACCGATATTCAGAGCTCCCAAAATTTTCGATTATTGCGCTTAAAATATTGATTAAATTATAAGTAAATTAGAAGAGAAAAGTGGATTGATTTTCAAACCTAAGAATTAAATCGCAATTTTCCGGAGTTTATTGGCGTGTTGTGTCCAAATCTGATCAAGCAGAGCAGACTTAACATGTCACGTCACGTTAAAAGTGCAAAAAATGATTTTTGTAACATCATGAGAATGTTTTTAAAGGTCACAACGAAATCTCAAGAAACAATTCAATACAAAAATAATTCTTGTTATCTCAGATGTACATATACATATACAGGGTGAACGATATGAGGTGTTACCAACTTCACACTTGTATCTGTATCTCATGACATCAACGTCAAAATTGTTCTAATGACAGTTCAATAAATAGGTATTGTTTATAAGCCATCAAAAGCATTTGCGTCTCAGTTCTGTTGATTTTTTTTCTGTGATGGAATGTACAGATGTATATATGGTTGGTGCTTACACCGTTTTCGTGTGTTTCGCCGAACTCTTCCTCATATTTGTGGTGAGCGTCACGATGCTCTACAAATGGAGGAGCCTACCGTTTCGCCGACTCTAAACGGCATATGAGGTTCTTTTCATTGCAGAAATTCACTTGGCCGTTGTCTGCCGAGGGGCGACCGCTATTAGAAAAACTTTTTCTGTTAATTGTTGTTTCGTGCATGGTTTTTCGAATCCGTGCACATCCGAATAGTAGTGACGCACCTACTCATGCGGCTACGGCGGTCGCTCAGATGTATCCTCTGTTTTATTTCTGTCCATACTACTTAAATACCATATATGATAATACTTTTGTCCTTTGATTATTTACTACCACCATGAAAAATATTCAAGGTATTGAAAAAAAGGACTTCAACAATTTGAGGCCTCATGCTCTAATGGGAGATAAAGGAAGCGATGATGACGATGATGTTGACTTCAATACTTTGGAACTGCAAATATTGTTTACATTGCAATTTGAAAATAAAGTTTACTCTTTGAGGCATAACTCAACTCTTCCTAAAAGCATCTCTCCCATCTCTGCATACACATACATACATACACACATACACAAAGTGGTGTAAAATTAACCAAATCGGAACATTTATAATTTTTGCCATACGCCAATCATATTTGATACTTGCGAACTCGACAGCAACAAACAGACGAGAAATGGAGCACGTTCAGCTTACAAAAAAGTTATTCAAAAACAAAGAGAATCACTCAAAAATTTCTGCCCCGATTTTAACAATTTTAACACATTTGGAAAGCAATGGATGATTTGTGCGTGACACTCATTTTAGCTGGGTGTTGCCAATTATTTGTATTTTTGAACAATTTATTAAAACATGAGTATGAGTATTTCATGGGTATAATGGCAAATATTTTCAAGAAAAATCTATTCCAAGCACAATTTTTTTTATAGCGTTGCCACCTGCATTTTATTGTAAAACTAGCCTTATTACATATTTCTGTTGAATATTAAGATAAATGTATGAAAATTATAAATTAATAAAATAAACTTTAAAATAAAATATTTTTAGATGGTGTTGCCACCTATTTTTATCTTCTTTTAATGAAGTAATTGAGTACACAAATAAATATATTAATTACAAAGATATTGCCTTATATTTCTAAATGGCGTTGCCATCTTATTTAAAAAAAAAATTTACATTAAGCACAAAATTTAATTAGAGGTTAGGATATGGGTAACAAACTAAATATTTTCAAAATAATACATAAGCATTTAATTAAAATTATTTGTGTATGGCGTTGCCACTTAACTTCTAGGGCGAAAATAATAAATAACAGTTCAAGTGAATTAAGCATTAGAATGTGAATATAACACAAATTGTGATTGATAACTTTTAATTAGAAAGTATGTACATACTTTTTTGCATAGCGTTCCCACTTATTTTTAGTGCAATAAGTAATGGGTTTGCTGTATAAAATAGACTATGTACATTTTTTTGTTATTGAAGCAGTGTTTGTCGAAGACCGGTACCTATTTTAGAAATTTTTCTAAATCTTCTTATTGATTACTTCTGCTTGAGTTGTTCCCGAGTAAGTAGCTCAAACGATTTATGCAATTGCGCTACCGGCAATTGATCTAAAAAGATTGTGTGCAGTGAATCACTGCAATAAATGTACATTTGTGCATACTTCAAAATAAAAAAACACCACTGTAAATTAAAAATTTGTTTGCCTCTCCGTTTCAAAAACTTAACCTTGCTAAGTGTTAAATACATTAAGTATTTAATTTCATACCCTAGCGGAGCCGCGGGCATCATTTAGTGCATACACCAAAGACCTCAATGATTTCTGTAAGAATCATAGCAACCCATGATTATAAGAATTACAGCAAACAATGATTGTAAGAATCATAGCAGGCCATGATTTGTAAGAATCATAGTTGGCCATGAACATTTTGGTTCAGGCGTTATTCTTAGTTTTAATATGTACAGTTAGTTGAAATAAAGCAACCGAGCAGTTTAAACGTGCGTTTCCTTTGTTCCCGGATGTGTTATATAAAGGTAAAATAACCTTACATTGGTTATGGGCCCAGATCACGTGGGCAATTGATTTTGTTTCTTTTTTTGGGTATCGCGTTGATACGGAAAAATGAGTGCAATCGCAAATATTGAAAAACTTTCCCAGGACAATTACGCGACGTGGTCGGTACAGGTAAAAAGCCTGTTAGTAACATTAGATTTGTGGGAATATGTGGTTGGCGAAAAGCCGGACGAAGAGATTGCAAGGGCTCTCTGGGTAAAAAGTGACCAGAAAGCATTGGCAACAATTACATTGTGCGTAAAATCTAGTGAATTAATACACGTAAAAAGTTGTGCAACTTCAAAGGAAGCGTGGCGGGTTCTAAATTCAATTTATTGCACAGATAGTGCCGCGCGTAAGGTTGCTCTATTTAAAAAGTTAATACACTTCAAAATTTCCATGCAAGACAAGTTCGCAGCGCGTGTAAATGAGTTTCGTTCAATTGTTGAGGATCTTAGAGAAATAGGAATTGTGGTGCCAGACGATTTCATCTCAATTTTGCTTCTCTGTAGTCTCCCTGATGAGATGGAAAGTTTTGTAGTGGCTATTGAAAGCCGGGATACCTTGCCGAAATTCGATGCGTTGGTGTCAAAAATTTTGGAAAGCGAAATACGCCAAAATGGAAAGTGTTCAACTCCTGATGAAAAGGTGTTTTTGGCCAAGTCCAAAAGTCGACAAAAAATTGTGTGTTTTAAATGTGGCAAAAAGGGACATATACGTGCCCAGTGTAAAGTGTCAATGCCTAAAGAAAAAAGAAATGAAAAGGCATATTGTTTGTTTGAAGAGCGAAAAAATGATAGTGACACATGGATTTTGGACAGTGGTGCTAGTTCGCACATGTGTATGAAACAAAGTTTTTTCAACTCAATTGAGCCCAGAAAGCAAGAAATAGTGCTTGCAACGGGAAAAACAATTTATGCGAAAGGTATAGGTACGGTGAGCTTAAAAACGGAATTTATGAACATAATTTTACATAATGTGTGGTATGTTCCTGAACTAAAATCAAATTTTTTCTCAATTGGCAAAGCCATAGAATACGGTCATTCAATAAAATTTTCGGAAAATTACGCATTAATGGAAACAAAAGAAGGAGAAAGCATGTTAAAAGCAAAGTTAGTCGGTGGTGTATTTGTTGTTAAAATGACAATTAGAAAACCGGTTGAAAAGTTAAATGCCTTAATTGAAAACAAAATGTTAGAAAAGTGGCATAAAAGATTCGGACATGTAAATATAAACGATTTGCGCATTCTGTCAAACAAAAATCTGGTACGAGGTTTGAATATAAGTGGCGTTCATAACTATCAGTGTGTAACTTGTGCTGTTTGCAAAATTCGTAGCTTGCCTTACAGTGCATATGGTAGGGTATTATCGGAAAACGTGCTGGACTTGATTCATACAGATCTTTGTGGTCCCATGCGGGTTAAATCGTTGGGGGGAGCGTCATATTTCATTACATTTATTGATGATTTCTCCCGTTATATGACAGTGTATTTTTTGAAAAATAAATCTGATGCTTTTGATGCATTTAAACATTTTGCTGTGACTGCGGAGACACAGATAGGCCGAAAAATAAAAACTGTGAGAAGTGATAATGGTAAAGAGTTTGCCAATATTATGTTTAAGCGGTATTTTAGTGAAAGGGGTATTGTTCACCAAACTTCAGTTAGCTATTCGCCTCAACAAAATGGCGTGGCTGAGAGAGCGAATAGAACATTAGTGGAAATGGCGCGTTGTTTACTCGAAAGTTCGACATTGCCTCAATATTTGTGGGGAGAAGCCATTAATACATCGGTGTACTTGAGAAATAGAACTATAACTAAAGTGTTGAAAAACTTAACTCCTTATCAAGTGTGGTATAAAAGGAAACCTTCGGTGTCACATTTTAAAATTTTTGGCTGTGACGTGGTGGCTTTAAAGAAAGGGCCGTATAAGGGTGGCAAATTCGATACAAAAGGCACTAAACTAAAATTTGTTGGCTATGCCGGAAGTGCTAAAGGTTATAGACTTTATAATCAAAACAAGCGAAGCATTGTTATAGCTCGTGTTTGTATATTTTTTGAATCGTCTTTTGAACCAATTTTAATACAAGAAGACGTTAGTGAAGAAGTACCTTTCTACCATGAAATAAAAGAGTCATCTCCATCGGATGATGGCAAGTGCGGTGAAATTCAGAATGAAAGTGTTGTTGAAGAGCAACTTGAAGACAATGGCGATGATGATGATGAGGGGTATTCTTTAGATGAAGAAAACGACCCGGTAGTTACGCGAAAAAGAGGTCGAGGAAGACCAAAATTATTACGAACAGGTACTGTTGGTAGACCAAAAAGACGGTATAATGAGGTAGAGGTTTTAAATTACATTGCTGAGAGTCCTGAAACTGTAGAAGAAGCTTTGTCTTCGCCAGAACGTGAATATTGGGAGGAAGCTATGCAAATAGAGTTCGATTCGCTTACTAAAAATAATACGTGGGTGTTGGTGGACCGACCAAAACATAAAAACGTCATTGGTTGTAGGTGGGTGTTCACCAAGAAGCGAAAACCATGTGGTCGTATCGAAAAGTACAAAGCGAGATTGGTAGCTCAGGGGTGCTCCCAAAGGCGCAACATTGATTACACCGAGACTTACGCACCTGTTGTACGACATTCGACCATTCGATTGTTGTTGGCTTTAGCAGCGAAGTACCAACTGGTGGTTAATCATGTCGATGTAGTATCAGCTTATTTAAATGGTGATTTAAACGAAGACGTCTTCATGGTACAACCATTAGCGTTTGAAAGTTCAAGATACCCCAACAAGGTGTGCAAATTAATTAAACCCATCTACGGTCTTAAACAGGCAGGCCGCGAGTGGAACAAAAAGATCTCCGAAATCCTCACGACTATGGGCTTCAAAAGATGTCAAGCGGATAGTTGTGTATATTTTAAGAGGGAGTATAGTTCCATGTGTCTTATTGGTTTGTACGTGGATGATATGCTGTTAGCTTGCTCTAATGCAGGGCAGACGAAAATTATTTTAAAGCAGCTAAATGAGTTTGTTGAAGCTGTAGATAAAGGGCCGGTATCATTTTATTTAGGTATGGAAATAGAGAGAGATGCATCTACTGGCACAATATCAATCCATCAAGAACATTATGTGAATCAACTTCTTAAAACATGGGGAATGGACTCATGCAAGTCGACAACTACACCTTGGGTTGATGGCACGGTACTCAAGAAGTGTGAGAAGCAGTGTAAAGATATTGACGCGATGCGATACCAAAGTTTAATCGGAGGGTTGATGTAGCTGGCGGTAATATCTAGGCCAGATATCGCCCATGTTGTATCTAAATTATCACAATATAATAATCATCCACATGAAGAACATTTTAAAGCTGCGAAGCACGTGTTACGATATTTGAAGCAGAGTTCAGCAGCGAAAATAACTTATTCATCTACAGGCGAAAATTTGGTGTGCTACACAGATTCCGACTGGGCTGGTGACGTATCTGATCGCAAATCATACAGCGGTTACGTAGTATTCATGTCTGATGGTCTGGTTTCTTGGGAATCAAAAAAGCAGTCTATCGTTGCCCTCAGTACAATGGAAGCAGAATATATAGCTCTATGTCAAGGCGCAAAAGATGTTGTTTTTCTTCGAGCGTTGTTGCGTGAAATGGGGTATGACGGATACGTAAATGAACCTACGAACATGCATTGCGATAATCAAAGTGCACAATTTTTGCTGAAGAACCCGATGGTGCACAAGCGCAGTAAACACATAGATTTAAGATTTCATTACGTCCGTGAGTTGTTTGAAAAGGGCGACATCGAGGTACATTTTGTAAATTCTGATGCAAATGCAGCAGATATAATGACTAAATTTTTAAAGAAATCGAAACATAAAAATGGATGTAAATTGCTAAAGCTTACAATGTAATTAAAATGTACTCAAAAGTAGCAATATTATTATTACAGTTTTGTCGTAATGAAAATATTAAAATACGGAAAATTTTGAAAAATGTAATTTATAAAATAACTGGGTTGAGAGGGAGAATTGTAAGAATCATAGCAACCCATGATTATAAGAATTACAGCAAACAATGATTGTAAGAATCATAGCAGGCCATGATTTGTAAGAATCATAGTTGGCCATGAACATTTTGGTTCAGGCGTTATTCTTAGTTTTAATATGTACAGTTAGTTGAAATAAAGCAACCGAGCAGTTTAAACGTGCGTTTCCTTTGTTCCCGGATGTGTTATATAAAGGTAAAATAACCTTACAATTTCATTTTTTGTTATTATTTACTTTGAAAACAGAAAAACTTGGCACAGGTGATTTACTTAATGACGTCAATTAATTTTAGCAGCTGCTCAAAAGCTAATATCGAAATGTCGTTCAGTAAATATTAAATTAATAGCGACATATTGGATATTAGTGATGCAATTAAAAAGTAAACGGCATATGCAATATTTGTGCAACAAAGTGTGACGACTCAATGACACAGAGAAATTGCATTCATATTGGCTTTGACAAAAAAAACCCCAAAAATAATAGAGCTCGATATTTGTTGACAGTTGATTAAGTAACGAATATATGCGGAATTAATACAATGAAAATAAATAAGAAGTGGCTGCTATCATAACTACACATCGCACATTATCGTTTATATAGTACTTATATCTACTCGTATACGTTTGTATGTAATAATAACCACTTTTTTAAATGTATGTAGAATGCATTTTTGTAACTATCAAAGCAGCCAACGTCAAATATTATGTATGTATATGTATGCAATTGCCATTAAATGAGAATGAAATGTAGGTATTGAAAATTGTGATTGCAACTGCTGATAATTTTGACATTTTGAAGCAACGCCTGAGTGAGTTTCATGCGCATTTACACATATTTATGCACAGGTGCAACCAGAAACCTACTATGGAGGGGATCAAAGTATTTCTTTTTACTTATGAAAAAATGTACTTTCTTCCCCCCTCGATATCGCTCTCCGTTAATTGATGTGGCACCCAGTTATCTGCTTTCTGGACCATTCCCATCGTGTGCAAACGTTTACCGACGGTTGATCTGCCAACATCTTTAGACATATCTCTTTAGACATATGTACCATCAAGGGTTCCACATGCGTCTTCATCCAATAATTGTTGTAGTTGAGTATCTCGAATTTTTTTGGTGCCCTTCGCGATCTTTATCACTCACGTCCAAACCACTATTTACAAGTTGTATTTGTACACGCCATGATTACCGTAAATATTGAGCAATATACTACACGTTTCACCTGCACTTTTCTTTAAAAGACCTCCCGCAAATGCTGTTTTTTCGGGCCGAACGTAGACATTTTTGATGTCAGATAAAAATGGATCTTTATACTTCAAACGTATGTCAACTATCGAGACCTCACATATACACTCTGAATTCACCAGTATATTACTAGAGCTAACCCAAAAATAGTATCAGCAACGACACCTTTTTTACGAGGGCGGAAACTTATTCCCATACCCTTTTCTGCACTTAATCTATCCTTTAAAGTTAATATATAATATTATTAGAAATGTATTCTCTATCCTAGGGCCCTTTTTTTAAATGAGTGGAAGCTTACTTCCACCAACCCTCTTTATAAAAATGGCAACAAGAACTATGTTCGAGATTTCAGATTCATCGCCAATCTCTCGAACGTTTCAAAGGTCCTTAAGCACGATATTCGTGTCAAGTTGAATTTTTCTGTTAAATTCATACGATGGGGCTTGCATGAGCACCGCAGGGGCTTAATAAACAATTTTCATGGTCGGAAATTGAAGACATTGTCTTGGACCATTTTTGGTCAAATGAATGAAAGAGTATTCCATAAATAATGGGAATATTTGTTCTTTCGAATAAACCAAGGATATATACGGAAAAAAATAATCTTTGCAAATATTTTATTAAACGAAAATTAAACTATATATATGGCTGGTATTTGTTCAACGAGAGAGGACTGTACCCCTCAATTGCCTGAATAGTTTAAAGTATCACTTACTTCCAAAAAAAGCGAAATTATACACGCGAAAAAACAAAATTATACTTCAAAATTGTAATGATCCATATTGGCATAGGTACCGAAACAGGAGATACTTCGTAAGATGCCCCCTAACAGACCCAATTTGATTCCCGAATTGACAAAAAATGGTGCTTATCGATTCTTAACATACGACTCTTCTTTAAAAGATTAGCAGTCCGTGAATTTCCCATCCACCGGTAGACTAATAATACCGAAAGCTCCACTGATAAAATTTAATCAATTTACGTTCGTAGCATTTTTACCGAATACTTTTATTTAAACAAAAAACAACAATTATATCAACAAGTTAATCAATTATATATTCGCCGTTGCTGTTTACAACCTCTTCCCACCTTTCGACCATGCCGCTCCGCCAAAAATCGTCTGGTTTGTGTCAAAGAAGTTGTTGAGCCAGTTTTTCAGGACCTCTTTGGTATCGAAGGTAACGCCCTTCATATGGCTTGACAAGGAGTGAAAAAGATGAAATTTAGAACCTCCCAATCGAGCTCTTGGAGTGCGGCTTTGACAACTTGTGCAACTTGGGGTGTGGCGTTGTCGTGAAGAAGTATAGTTTTACCATGTCGATCAGGTATTTTCAGTCGAATCGCCTCATTCTCGCGATGTAGCTGGGCAATTTAGAATTCCCTGTTGACCGTGGCATTCTTTACGATCATTTCCCAGTGCCACCAAACACATATCACACATCTTCTTTGGATGAAGATCCCACTCCTTTGTTTGCTTCATACTGATGTATAGGCTCCATTTTTCATTTCCCGATTCGGTGCAAAAAGGGCTGTTTATGGCCGCGTGTTGCTCGATAGCGGGCGCAATTCTGAGAAGCAATTTGAAGGCGATTTTCTTTGTTTTTCTTTGTTTAGCTCGTGAGGCACCCAGGCTCCCATTTTTTCGGTACATGCCATAGATTGAAGGTGATTGAGAATCGTTTTATGATCTCAGTTCATTTTTTCCGCCAATTCACGACTGGTTTGACAACCATTCTCATTCAAGAATGATTTGAGAAGTTCTTTATCGAAGTCAAAAGGCTTTCCACTGCCGGACGTGTCATCGATGTCAAAGTCGACATTTTTGAACTTTGCAAGCCATTTCCGTGCTGTAGACTCACTTATGACACCTTCTTTATACATGTCGCAAATTTTTTGGGTTGCTTGGGCAGCTTTTTTACGTCGATGAAAAGCAAAGAAGAGCAGGTGTCGAAAATGTTGATTTATGCCTTTTGGGTATTCCATTTCTAAGCCTCAAAATAATAAAAAAATTAAATAACTCAAAAATACAATTAACATAGTTTTGTAGAGCAGAAAGAGTTCTATAGAATGAATACTCACCCTTTGGGAAATAGTAAACAAATCGTTGTGAAATAAAAGAAAATGTACATGAACTTATTACCCAATTTTCTACTGAATAGCTCAACCGGCGGCTGTCAATCGGCTCTGACCGTTTTGTTGTTGTTTTATGGCTATTTAATTATAAAATAACAAATAAATAATTGGTTAGGTGTTTGGTTGAACACAAAGTGAAGGACCTACAGTTTTAAGCCAACCCCTAACGACAAATGGTTTTTTATGAGGAGTTCTTTCATGGCAAAAAAACACTCGGAGGTTTATTATAGAGAATCACCGTAGTAAACGATTGCCGGTACTTTATCCTCTTTGTTATTTTCGCAACAAATTTCCCTCCTTAGATCCGCCCTTGTGATTCGTATGTAATGAACAATTTACAGTGCATACCTGTCAGTTATCATAAGCATTGAAAACATAACCATTTCATGATTTTGTACTCAAAACAAATTATCTAACATTTCAGCTGTCAACAAAAACTATTTTTCTATGATTTTAACACATTTTTAGTAAAACATTTTATTATTTAATGCAAATAAATTCATATTTTATTTAACCAATTTAAAATTTTATGGTGGCCGTCATGGGCAATGTGATTGTGCATTGAATAGCCGTCGTTCTTCTAATGCAGTGCTAGCCAAAACTCCCACAATCACATACATATGTGTGTACCTAAGAATGGGCAAAATTAATCATCTTATTTTGGTTTTGAATAGCATTTTTACTAAATAAAAAAAAAGATGTTTAGTGATGAAAATCTTTATTTGGGTCTTTGAATTTTTTCTGTTAATCGGAAAAGATGATGTACGTCAAGTGGCAGCCATTACACTATTGTTACACAATTGTGCTCATTTTATAACATATTCCATGACTTTTCGCAAGATTTTCGGTGATAACTGTTTGCGACTGTGTGAAGACATAAACTCGCTGCTCATGACAAATATCAAAAAGATTACGCAACCAGGAAACGCTTCCTTCACAATATTCATTGTGGCCCGCGCTGTGTGTGCGGTTGCTCCGTATTTCTGAAACCGCATGTTCCATTTTCGGCAGCAAGAAATTGTTTGTCATGGTCCTGCAGTGCCGCTGACGTCCCAAAAAAAATACGGCACATTCACTCCTCTCGCGTAAGCGCACACCACACAATAGCACTGAAGGGATGTAATGGCTCTTCGTGCATCAGACGTTGATTTTGCATTGCCCCAAGAAAGAAGATTTGACGTAACCGCATGCATGGAAATACGCCTTGTCGCTCGATATAAAATGGCTATTGAGGACATGAGTCACAATCTTATTGATATCAATTAGACTTAAGTACTCACCACTGTAATACCTTAAGCGGCCAGATAGGATTGTAACTGACAACCAAAGGGCAATTATTCGCTATTCACCCGGGCATACGGTCAGCGCATACCCGGTCATTGTTGTTATTCTCAAACGAATTAATTTTTAACATTAATAAAAACAAACGCAAAAAAAAAACAAAAAATATAGTAAAGTCATTTTACAATCGCCATTTTCGTTGTTGAGATTGAGGATGGCTTGGCTTGACAGTAATCCACACGCGACTGACAGTCAGCAGGTATTAGCCAATGCACTGTTTGCACTTTGTACGAGAATATGTGTAAGTCTTCTACTAAGACTCGCTCTAGGAAAAAAGTGCTTTAAACTGGCTGAAGTGAGAACTATATATGCATAATTGCATCGAGCTGTTTGGCCGAGCTCCTCCCCCTATTTGTGGCGTGCGTCTTGATGTTGTTCCACAAATGGAGGGACCTATAGTTTCAAGCCGATTCCAAACGGCAGATATTTTTTATGAGGAGCTTTTTCATGGCAGAAATACACTCGGTGGTTTGCCATGGTCTGCCGAGGGGCGACCCCTATTAGAAAAAACTTTTTCTTAATTTTGGTATTTCACCGAGATTCGAACCTACGTTCTCTCTGTGAATTCCGAATGGTAGTCACGCACCAACCCATTCGGCTACGGCGGCATCCTACAACAACATTAACTATATTTTGAAAATTTGTTAAATATAAAACTGGCAAGTAAACAATTGCGAATACATACATGCACTTAGAGAAAGGTGCCTCTTTATGACTTTCTTTGGTTGATTTGCATATTTTTTGTTTTTCGCTTTCAAAGTACGAATATGCTGACGTTCGGCTGAAATATCTCTTTTAAAATATGCCATTGAGGGTTTGTACTGTTACTTGCCTTTATGGGCAAGTGAAATTGTATACCTAAGTGAAATTGTATACCTCTAGTATGTAAGATATGTATTCCGTGTCGCAGACTGAATAAATTGAAAAAGAAATTAAAGCAACCATATCGTGGTAGTGCTCCAAGCGTTATTTACTGCGTCGTTTATCGGATCGCTTGAGTGACGGTGGTATCAACTTTGCACTCACGAGAACATAATCCAGCCGGGCTAAGGTATCCTTCTCGTCAAGGTACCGGACATTCCAGTTGCATGCATTCAAATTATTCTGCTTTAAACTTCATAAGCCGTCTGCGAGAATGCGTTTAATGGAAGTTGATTCTATTTAGGGGATCCTGTCTCACATCCAGTTTATTGACTGAAATGTGTAGCTGTTTTAAGACTGTCATTTTTAAGACCAGATTTACCAGCTGTTTGAGTATAACTATTTCTTCGAAAACCAGTAAAAACTGGTATTTAAAAGAAATGCTTTGCGAAATTTCTAGCCTCTATTTATCTTTAAAAGTGACAAAATAAGTTTGTAATACATAAATAGATTTATAGACATTATTAATTAATAATAACAGTATTAATAATAATACATTCCATAGGTATGTAAATTCGATTTTCTAAATGAATATTTTTCTTTCGTTTTCGTTTTGTTTCTTCATTTTGTTACTTTCAGAGGCTGCAGGATAACTTTAAAAAATAAGTTAAAACAAAGGGAGCCACACACCCTGCCTCAGAAGCATAGTTTTCCCGCATTCGTATATTTTGTGCCGATGTCCCAATGCAGTTTGATCACATAGAAACTTGCACCAGTCATTTTGACTGGTCTGGTAAATCTAGTGTTAAATCACTTAAAATTTTTTTGGTTTAAGCCTCTTAAATATTGAGTACTACCAAAATCAGTTGGGGCGATATTATTTACGCATTAACTGACAATTGCAACTACAACTCTCCATAAAGCGTGTTTTTTGTTTTGCTGACAAAATTTATTAACTCGTAACATGGGACAACACACGAACAATCAGTAATTATTATACAAATATGAAAACATATGCCAAGTGCATATGTATGTATGTGTTTGTCCATGTATCCATTTCTGATGTGTTCATATACATACACACATTTACATATGTAGATACCTATGTAACTATTGAGGAGCACAGGGAAATGCAAATGACGCGGCCGCAGCAGACGTCGGTCAAAGTGAAAAACCAACTGCAGACGAACAACATCCGCGGTGTTTTGCGACATGTTGCGCCCGTTGTTCTGACATTGTGATTCATACCAGCTGCCCGCCAGGCATGCACTATTCTGCAACACAATGCGACAAATACTCACAACAGACTTATAAGCCGAGCGGTGAGTATTGCGCTCGCGGTAATCAATCATAATCACAAAAACTGTTGTCATCTATCAAAAAGCTATACCAATGACGCGGCGGGCAACAGATCGAGTCATCGTTTTGTCTCGGTCTCAAGCGCTGATGGCAGTTGCATTGTTGGGGTTGTCGGGTTGTACATGTGTTCTCATACTTTATTGTACAACAATTGTATGTATCTACTTACTGCCATAAGTTCTGGAGAGTTTCCAAATGATTGGTGCAATTTAATGGATGTTGCTGTGTAATGAGTATGTTGAATTTAATCCAATTAAATGGATGCTACATAGGCTTAATCAATTAAGTAGATGTGCACTTATGCACTTAAGCTTTCTGGTGTATACATGTTGATGGTTGTAAATGACGAAAACTATTAACAAGCCAGTGAATTTAAGATACCAGTTCTGTTTGGGACAATTTTCTTGGAATGGAATGGCATTGAGTTGTAAATGGTCGAAAATTTTCTAAGCAATCAATGTTTATCATGCTGCTTAAAACCTAGAGAGAGGATTGAATAGATAAAGATAAACAGGTGGGATGGGAGTTAATTGTTTCACAACATTTTTAATACTCTTAACACTATTCGACTATTGCGACCCAAAACCGTCCCATTTAAGTCTGGTGAAAGCCGGACAGTGGCAGAGAAAATGAGTCTTTGACTTCTCAGCTTCCACAAGAAGTCTTAAACAGGGCATTGTCGATAATGTCATTGGAGCCTATATGTCGCCCCTATGGGCATAGGTTATACCTTCTCTGTACATGAAGGAATTTGCTACCAACTTAGAAACAATTTCGTTATGTTGCAGATGTCAGTACTGCCCCAACGGATTTCATGAGAATTATTAATCAAAATCTGGATGCACCGTTGTGTACCCGCTATGTTTGACCAAAAAATGGCTCCGGCTCAATTGGGTGCCCCAAAAACAACAGTTCGCCAATTCATCAGCTAGCTTTTTGCTTTGAACATCACAGTATCCCAGTTCCCATACAAGTACAAGCTCATTCCACCATGCGAAGGAGGCCAGCCTGAACATACGTTCCTGGACTACTTCTGAAGAGGTGCGCGTTGCGTTGAGAGCAACTTGGCTGTCACTACAGAACATGACCTTATGTCCACGCCACCTACCTGCAATTATCGTTTTGCAGGAAAACATGCAACATACTTTGCCCTAAAAAATGCACCGGTTTCAGTTTGCCGTTAGCTGCTAAAGCCAACCCTTTAAGCAACACTCTGTGTTCGAACCTCCGATCGTCATGCCTCAGTCTTAAAGAGTGCAGATCCGCAAATCCAGAGGTATCATCCTGCGAAAGTATGAAAGCCAATCCTGACGTTAAACTCATTGCACCACTAATGTCTATACACACTTTGCTGTGTGGCGTGCTTAACATAGAAACCGTGGTTTTGGCCATCATTCTGCACTGTCTGACTACAGCAGAATAAGTGGCAATTCGTTTGACCAAAGCTGTATATATCGTGAATATTATAGTCAGTCTAAGACTCCTTCGATTTACCTTTATCTCAATGCATTGTTCACAGCTTTCTTTGATTGCCAGTCAGGTACTCTGATTGTGCTCTGCGGTGCATTTAAAAAAAAGGGCTGCTAATAAGACTCGCAAAAGAAGATTTACTAAAGGGTTTTCAAAGAAAAATGCTATGTTTTAATATAAATGACCGGATGTTTATTTCATTATAAAGAGGAAGGTATGTCGTTTATAGTGGAAAATAACATCAGGCAAATGACCACCACGACCACGCTTACAAAGATCAATGGTTTCGTTGCTTGTGTGGCACGTAGCGCGGTCTTGTTGAAAATACACATTGTCCAGCTCAATATCATCCAGTTCAGGTCATAAAAAATCGTTAATCATCTCTCGATAGCGATTGATAACACCTATTATTAAAAAACCTTTTATGTGTACGTAATGAATGGTACAATCGCATATACAGGTATTTTGTAAGTGATTACAAATATCTTCGCATTATTGTCACCACCTTTTTCAGTCTTCGTTCTTAGCAGTAATGTATCGTCTGGTACAAATCAGACTCAATTCTTTCTCCTATTCCAACGCAAATACCCCCAAAAGCCTTCTGAAGCCACTAACGACGAAGGGGTATTTAAATACCCCAAAAGCAGAGTTTACTCAAATCGTCATATCTCAAAAACTAAAGCAGCTATCGCAAAATATTTTTTTAAATGTTAATGAAATGTGGTATAATTTGTTTTTTCTATAAGTTTCAGTTTTCTTTTATCAAATATGGTGAATTGAAAAAAATTAAAAGTCTCTATTTGCTAATTTGTAGTAATTAGAACTTGAGGATCAGTTTGCCTATGGTATTCTCAAAACACAACAGGGACCAAAAGCTCGATCATGCTAATGAATTGGCTATCTTGGGTCTATGTCCTAGTGGGGATATTTAAATACGTATCCGGCAAAAGAGTTGAAAATATTAGATAATATTGATATTCACATTACTTTTTTTAGAAGGTAAAAGGAAGGTGCTTGATTTTATTGAAGAAAAGCGAATAAGTAATATAAAAATATTATTTATTATGAAATATTTATTAGTGAGGTTTTTTAAGCTTTTTTGCATCGGGTTCGTTCTGCTATGTGACAGTCATACGATGCAATGTGCGAGTCAGTTTTTCATATGAAGCAATGTGTTACACTTTTCACATCCAAATTGAATTTTAATGTCACATTGGCGGCAGGAGGCGCGCCGATCCAATACTTCCTCGATGTGATTCAACCCATCCATCCGTTGGCCTCCCTCTCGGTTAGTTATTCGTCGTTTATAAGTACGTTTATCAGTGAGCAAAGCACATCAGTTAGCAAAGCTTTTACAACCTCCACATGGAAATCGAATTGATCCATATTTCGCTTACAGCACTTTCAGTTTCCAGGCATTAACCATAGCTGCATCAAAAGCATTCGTTACCAGCGGCCAATGACATTCGTTGCCACGAATTTTAGTGCGATAGTTCTTCATAGCATAGTCAAAAACGTCTACACCACCAATGCGATGATTGAACGCGTGAATAAACAAAAGTCATAGTTTTCTTCCCTTATTTTAATTATCTCTTAATGTGGCGTAGAGGCTAATGTTTGAGAAATTTTGGCGACGCATCAAGTGATGTTTTTTTCCAATTTGTGGCTGCCATACTAAGCATTTTATTTATTTTCAGAACACAAATCTGACGGATGGGCATTTAAGTACCCCCTTAAATTATAATTTTGCTTACATAATGGTTGCACGTATCACCGTAAGGGAATCGTGATAGACTTAGACATATGTATGTCGTTTTAGCCATGTCGTCCATCCTTCCGTCCTTGCATATGATAAGTCGAAAAAAAACAATGTATTGCAATGAAACTTGGGACACGTATTTCTCTGGATTCATGGTACAAAAATTACTAAAACTTGGTACAAATGATGAGCTCAAATCAAAGAAAAACGACGCACGGTGTCATGCTCACCTTTGGAAAAATGCATGTAGCCCAAAACAACTTAATACAACACAGCCCACCTCATTTAGAATCGAGAAATATAATTATTACAGAGATCGGATAAAAACTACCATCACTTTTTGGGTCAACTTGACCATCTAATCATCGTAAATACGAATATGCTTACCGAATTCTCACATGTACCTTTGCCGCAAGAAGGATAAAATAGATCAGAATAGAAGATTGCGCCTCCTAAATTCGCTGCGATTTCATGTCCCAAGAATATATCGTCCCATCATGTCCCAAGAATATGTTGAGGACATGAGAAATGTACTTGATCAGCATACTTGGCTTAATGCTGGGTACTCACCACTCACCAGTGAAAAGCCGTCGTTAATGTAGCCGTCAGTTTTACAGGAACCTACAAAATGTTATTTTAAAACTATAGTAAAACTAAATACTAAAATAATAAACGAAATAAAGCTTGTGAAATAAAATAATATTCCATATATTGTGGCTTTATAATAAGTAATATTCTCAATATCAAATCAAGATCTACGAACAATTTTCCACGTAGTCAAATGGCAAAGAGCAATAAGTTGAGAACGACAAGGAATCGAAGTTCGGCAAACAAGTAATTTCTCTTGTTTTTGTTTGTTTTGTTCATTTATATTGAATTATTATGCTGCATGACGTCAGCGGTTGCCAAAATCGTGTAAAAAAGTAACGGTTTTCGAAAGGCGCTACTTTCTGTATTCTATTCGCCTTGCCTTTGCGCGATGTTTTACGTTTTGTTGTTGTAACCTCTCCTCTTTTTTTACAAATCTCCAAATCTTTTTTTACATTGCTCCAATCTCACTGCAAATCCTCTTTAGCCCATTTTGTATACGTTTCTATATGATTTTCGTTCACTAGCGATTTCGAAATGGTGCTTCCATGTCAGATGCCCGAAGCCTCAAATCTCCATTAGATAGTACCAGTTGACAGTCCAATAGTTAAACTATCAGTTCAAATGATCATTTCTTGACAACTTCATAGTCGAAAACATTTGCTATTTGAGACAACTTAAGCAGTAAAAATAAACCCACATCGTATTTAATTTACCTTAAAGATCTTTGACAGGTATGTACTATATGTTGAATGCCGCAAAAACATTATTCTTCTTAGTCAAACAAATTCCTTAGATCTTCAAAACAAATTAATTCTCCTTAATAAACAACTGTAGTTGCCTGCGAACTATCTGCTGCAGCGCAATTTATAAAACCAATATTCCAATATTTACCACAATGAGCTTTTAAATTAACCGCCCCTATCCGCTAATAAATAAATCGCAATCATAATCACTTCATAAATGCAATTTGAAGAAAAATTTCACCCGTGACACATTCTTATACGAGTATGAAACTTCACACTTGTACGAGCGCCATTATTTCTCTCTCAAGAGCGATAACTCAATTACCAACCGCAGACGCGCAGTGTCCAAGTGCTGAGAAGGAATCAACTGCTCTTCCGCGATTGCCGCTACTATCGCCACCTACTTCTGTGCGACAATGACATAATTCATTCTTACAACTTCATTTAATCGTTTACGAGCAGCGACTGCGCTCCTTTTTGCTTCGTGGAATTACTGTCAACGCGGACCGTCACGGCATAGCGTTCTGCAGTTTCTTCTACTGCTCTGCGCGCGCTATGTGCTGGCGCGCCATTTGATGGATTGGAATTGTCGCAGCTGCTGACATTACGCTGTGGCATGCCGCACTGTGACATTGGGGAGTTGCAATAAGAAAATGAAGTAGACAATGTAAAGGCGAGCGGCAGGCAGACAGGCGAGCAGCAACAAACAATTGTCAATAAGAATGCAAGTGGAAGAAAAGTCGCAAAGCTGCAAGAAATTGGATGAGAACAGCAGCGTACGGCTGAGTGCCAAATGACAATTGGGAATGCCTCAAACTGGCAGTGGAAATTACAAAAATATGAATGAACAACGCAAGCAAGGGAGTGCGCACTTGAAAGGTTGGACGCTGGCGGTTAATAAGCGGCGGAGTAGGTGGCGTGCAAGTAACACACTGGATGTGTTGTCATGCGGGATGACTGGACTTAGAGCGATTGAATAGCTAGTAAATTAAAGAAAGGAGAAGACGGACGAATATTCATAATGGACTCATTTTTTCTGGCAACCTCAATTGATTGCAAATATTTCGTTTTATAATTTATTTTTACTTTTATTCGCTTTGAGCTTCATCCGCTCACTTAGCTTGGCATCTGAGATTACTTCTGTACGGTACTACTCTGCCGCAGTATTTAAATATGCAGACTTCCTTAAGTGCAGCTGCTCGAAAATAGGCAAAACAATCATCACTATATCAGCGCATTTCCTATTTCCATTCGTGCTACCATTAATCATTTGTGGCAGTAATAAACAGAATTGTACGCCGAGCCGCCCAACCGCATCTGATTACCGGCGCGCGATCGCGTGCGCAAACATTCATCATCTGGTGGCGTCGGCGTCATCAAACCTACTACACCTATCACCCCGCTGCCACCTCAACTATTAAAACTGAGAATCATCCATCCAGCCACTTTCGGCTCCCAGGCCGATCGTTTTACCGGCATGTTGGCACTTTGGGCGGCATCTTTTTACCTTCGCTTGTCTGTGATTCTTGCAATGTTGCCGCGCGCGTCGGCGCACAGTAGCTGCTCCACTTTTGTTTGTAGGTCAAATTGCGCTGATCTCTGCTGGCTTTCCGTAATAGTCTGCATTTTTTGCCTTTTTTGTTTTTGTTCAACAGCGCTTAAAGTACAAGAACAGCGCCTTGTTTGTCTTCATTTCGGTTAGTCGCTGGCAATGGAGCTGGCATGGTTGGCCATTTTCGGCGGGTTTGTTAGTTTCTCCTCAGCGTGGTCGCGTTGACGCGTCATTTTTCAAATAAGGTACCGCCGAAAAGGCCACAACCTCTTTAAACGACGCCTATTGCATGCCTCAAATACTTTTAATGGCAAATCCCAGCAAGCAACTACATCCTCGTTAATGCGATTAAAATTTATGGCAATCAGCAATTGAAAATTCCACGTAGCCCAAGTGAGTCCATAGTATGAATGTATGTATGTATGCCAGTGGTGTTATGAAAAATAGTTAACTGCAATATATATCAAGAGGTGAAGGACAAGGACAATATGCAAACATACATACATATACAGGTCACACATTATATATCCAACCAGCTTCAGATTATAATTATAGACGAGACGAGGTGAGGAGATCAGGCCGCATGCTTACTTATATAACTGAAGCGGTTAAGAACTGGGTCGAACATTAAAAGAGTTTAAGTTGCTAACTAAAAACACCAAAACTAGGACCTCCTGCATTCAAAAGAGCAGCTAGAACTTCGTCTATGGAACACCAATTTCCCTAATGTAGTTGAATTTTAAGTATCAGACATTTTAGTGTTTTTGTAGATTATTTGGAACTGCTCTACTTTTATACCAAAAGATCTATCGAGCTCCATATCTACACTGTCAATCAGTGCCATACTTCCATGGAAGCAAATTAATCGAAGAAGTACTGCAATCTTAGAGCTGCTCTTTTCATAAGGAGCTCTGAGCCGCTCTTCTGCGAAAACCCAGAAGCCACAAACAAGTCGGGCCCTTAAGGAGGTTTGCCATTGCCTGCCGAAGGGCGAGCGAGGGGTCAAACAAAATTTAAACCACATTAGACATTATTATATGTTACTGCCATTAAAAATCAATTGAGACATTATCACCCTAAAATCATACTGGTTTGGGTATCAATTTTCGTTTCTTTTGTTTTTTCCTCATTTTTCTTAATTTTGTGTTACAGTGTAATACTCGGTTTTCTCCATATTTCACACTTTTGCTTATTGCTATTACATACTGCTAATGAGTCAATTAACTCGTTAGGACTTAAAATCCACGATCGAAGCACTTTTTAACAGTTCCAATATGTTATAATATATATAATCTCTCAAACTCGTGACATTCTCTATCAACACATAAAATCAAAAAAAAATGATATGGGTACCTGGACATGTTGGTATCCTAGGATACCCAATCAGGCGTCTAAGGCTGATGCTAAAGCGCCATTACATTTTTACGACCAAGTTGTCAGGAAGCTGGCAAAACAGCATATGATCTCAATTTTTCGTAACAATCGAAGTAATTACCAACATAATTATAAGAACTCTAACCCTTGGGGCAACAAATTGTTATATTCGTCGCTTTGAGCGTGTCACAAAATCGACTGTTGACTTTTCTTCGCCTTAGAATTAGCCATACGTTACCCACCCATTGTGATCTTCTAAGCGGTAAAAAAAAGACTGGCTTATTTTATTTTAATTTGTATTAATTTGTAGGTCTATTGACTTTACCACATCACACCTTTTGGATTCATGTACCGGATTAAGTCAAATCAGAACCAACATTTTTCAAAACCACAAACCTTCGGATTTTCTTCGCAAAACAGATGACAGTTATTTAGATATGATTTGGAGATTTATGCTAGCTAGTAAAATAATTATCTAATAAGTATTTCTCTGCTAAGTTCTCCTTTATAGTTTATAATTTTTTCCAAAATTCACATTTGTACATACTAGGGTGGTCCAAAAATGCATGGGAAAAAATTTATATTAAAATTTTTATGCTGCCGCCCCCCATAATGGTAAAGAATGAAAAATAAAAAGACCCGTATTTTTTTTTAATCAGACCATATTTAATGGTGCCGCCGGGGCTTTGAAATATCCCATGTATTTTGCATGGGAAAAAAATACTTTTTCGTAGATTTCATGTAAAAACCTGGAAAATGAATATATTTTAACCGGATAACTCAGTTTCTCTTCATAATTGGTCAGGGAATAACAACCTATTATGCAATAATTGATTTTTTTTGTATTAACTATTTTCATAAAAGTAATATAAAATATTGTTTTTCGATTTTTTCTTAGATTTTCGTTTTATGGGGGCTTTTTGGGGTTCTATAAAAAATAGTTAATACAAAAAAATTAATTATTTCATAATTGGTTGTTATTCCCTGACCAATTATGAAGAGAAACTGAGGTATCCGGTTAAAATATATTCATTTTCCAGGTTTTTACATGAAATCTACGAAAAAGTATTTTTTTCCCATGCAAAATACATGGGATATTTCAAAGCCCCGGCGGCACCATTAAATATGGTCTGATTAAAAAAAAAAAAAATACGGGTCTTTTTATTTTTCATTCTTTACTATTTTGGGGGGCGGCAGCATACAAATTTTTTTTGGACCACCCTAGTACATACTATATATACTTTTTATCCTAATACATACACCAATATCATACAAATGCCTAGATAAGTAGAAAATGTAAAGTCGAAGGCCACTGTTGCCAATGCTTTTGTTACTATGTACTAGTACTTCATTATTTATAATTATTTTACTTTTAAATAAATAACAAAATAAAAAAATCCACTCACCCATTTCGCATACTTAAAAGCATATGTTATATAGACTTTGTAGCTGTCAAAAATAAAACAAATGAATTAATTATAAAAAAATTAAAAAACAAAAAATGATTACTAAGGCCCCATTTTTTTGTTTATTCTGCTGATAATAATTACGGTCAGTATGAAAAGCATCTCACCGAGAAGGAAGAAAGAACAAAGGAAACGTGGATAGAAACATGCAACTATCAACCCGGACCCTTGAGCATTTTTTTTAAATCAAACAGTAAGAAATATTATCATGCTGTGAAAAAACCGGCTACTATGTGATGGCTTATATAAAAATATATTAATTGCATATTAGAATGATGGTATTATTCACGAAACCAAACTGGAAGTCTACACCAATTATTGCCCAATTAAAGCTTTTAAAAACACAATATTATTTCAGCTGCCAAATACGACTAATTGTCTGGAATTATTTGAGACCGCAACTTATAAGGGCTAAAAAGTTTTTTAGGTTATTTGGGTTTGGCTAGATGACGTTATATTTAATCGCGATTTCAATCAGCCCTTCTAAAAACGCTGCATCTAAATGTTCTTGAAGAAATTAGATCTGAAGCGTATCTTTTGAAGTGTGCTGAAAAGGACTTTCGCTGAAAGGACTCCACACTTCCCTCACTTTTACAGCTTTTACAGACTTCTTCTAAGAAGTAGTATATTCGGTTTAGCGAGTTGCAGCAAGCTCATTGTCGAGCTTTTTAACGGTTATACTCACAACTTTGTTATATGCAATGAAGGCGAGTTTTGAAGGAGCGGAGTCAAACATGCTTACGAACTTTGCCACCATGACGATTTCACTGATAACGGATTGAAAAAGACTGCACAGGTAAGGGAGTCAGTCAGTTTTTCCATCTTAAACCGTCTGTGAGGAGAGGAATCTGATCTCCGTGATCTGATAGTAACAGTTTCTGTGTTCCACCTGAGCTCTAGCTAAGATGGAGGGGAGATATGATATTTGTCTGCCACCCGCAGTCAAGCAGATGCCTTAGTCTAAGAATTCCCCATTTCAAAGCTCTTAAGTAAATGTGTGTGTAGGTAAAATTCCTATATACTTGTACAAGTATCTTTGGAAGGGGATGTTGTCACACACTTTTATCAAATTTTATATAAAATTGTATTCTTTTGCTTTTTTATCATAATTAAATGAGCGGAGCTAATGTATAGTAATTTGTATGAAACAATATGAGTTGATTTATTATTTAATAAAATCGCTTCTTTTATTCAACTTTAAACTTTTTTTAAATTAAATTTAGTGGTGTGGCACTTCACGTTGGGCATTTTTGTAAATTTGTTACCAGTGCAGTAGCTCAAAATCTAATAGTCTATCCTATCATCAAAATCTAATAGTCTATCCTACCCTGGGAGGGCCTGCAGCACAGTGCTAACTCAACTCAGGTGAAGATGAGTTCAATTCGTGATTTGTTCAACCAAACGTAATCAAACTTGCTTAAATTTATTTGCATAAAAGCCATTTGAAGTAAATATTTCACTGCACCTGAAAATTCCATGATCTACCGACACAGGTGCCTAATCTCTGCAGCTGTACCATAGCGAGACCACCTAAGTGGCAGACAAAATACGACCTGGCGCCATCAAAAAATTTAGAAGCAAAGCTTTAGGCTATACAAAATTAAGCAAATTGTATTCACCTTCGAGTAATTCATATTGCAGTAGAAATACAAAAAATTTTACAATTAGTTTTATATATGTATGTACACATTAACCCTTCAGTGACTGACTATAGTATGATTTATTGTAAAACTTTGGGGTTTTTCATTAAATGTCCGCATAAAGATTACTTTCACAGTGTTCCTCAAGAAAAACTAATGTAAAATTTTAGCGTAAAAATATCTTCGATAATAATATGTCTGAAGAGAACCAACATCCTGTGCTTTCTCCCAACACGTTGGCGTTCATTTTTACCAAATTTGAAAATATCGCATTCTGAAATTATAGAATTAGTTTGTAACGCAGATGTTTAGTTGAAGTAATAAATTTAATATTTTTATATTCGGAAGATGATATCTAGGCAGTTGATGCAAAATTCAGTTAATTTTGTAGCATTTTGCAAGATGTTGGTCGAGATTTCCTGTAAACGTTGTCTTTGAGGGTAGAGTGGGTCCATTGACTTCATTACGCACCCGCAGTGTGTTTGCATGTGTAACTCCACAGGAAGTAGCATTGAGTCGTCAGATCGGGAGATTGTATTGGCCAACCAATACTCCTTCATCGAGAAATCAAACGGAGTGGAAAAGTTTTCCTTAATATATCCTTAGCTACTCTTTGTTGATGACAGGGTTTCTCAAGAACACAGGGATTGTTGATTTCTCTAAAACGAAAACTTTGTTTATTTACATACATACACTTCATTGCAAACATTAAGAAAGCCAGGCACTTAAATCAGTTAGAAATTTCAAACTATACGCCACACAGGTTAGTACTAGCTGTTGATCCAACTGAATTTTGTACGCAAACTTCTTGAAATCTTTGGCGAAGATTCTTTAAAAGTATTGCCGAGATAAGGTCAATTGCTGATTGAACACCTGTTTCTCCACAACACAACTTTTATGTTCACAAGTGGCCAGCTTCTTCAACGTCAACTAGATGATTTCCGATCTTGGCTTAACCTACTTTCTTCAAAGCGAGCCTCAAGGTGTCACATTGTTTAAGAAATAGACATCTCCTTCAACACTGAGGAGCTGCGAACATACATAATATTCCTTCATTTTTAAACATTCCCATTCCAGTTTAGGTTTAGCAAGTTCCCCGAAGACAGCAGCACCGTTAAATTAAGTTCGTTGAAACGAATAACGTTGGATCTGCTTGAATTGCAAGGTGTACTATTTTGCAATGAAAATATAATAAAGGATTTTCCAATAACTGATGTTATTCGTGAATGGATTGCGCTATCGAGAGATGATTAACGATTTTTGTAGCCGGAATTGAATGGTATTCCTCTAGACCACGTTTATTTTCAACAAGACGGCGCTACGTACCACACACGCAACGAAACCATTGATCTTTTACGAGAAAAGATTTCGGACCGTGTTATCTCGCGAAGAGGTGAGCACAATTGGCGACCGATATCTTGTGATTTAACACCTTGTGAATTTTTTCTTTGGGGCCACGTAAAAGAGAAGGTCTGCGCCAATAGCACAGGGTCGATTCAAGACTTCAAAGATGGAATTCGTGAGGCTATCGAGGACATAGGGCAGCCACTTTGCAATTCGGTTATGGAAAATTTCATGAAAAGGATGTTGTCCTGTAAGGGTGGTCGTGGTGGTCATTTGTCTGATGTTATTTTCCACTATTAACGGCATACCTCCCTCTATATAATGAAATAAACACCCGATCATTTATATTAAAAATAGCATTTTTCTTTCAACATCAAAATAACATCTCTTATTGGAAAACCCTTTATATTCGTCTGAAAGAAATCAACTCAAAATTTCTGCTTCTGATGTGCCACTTTACTTACGTAAGACGTGGCTATTGGTATAATTACCCAATATAAAGCTAGTTTTCACTGATTGCCATTGAGTTTTGTGACAATTTTCTGTTTGTGTTTGAGTGTTGAGCAAACTTAAACCTAATAGTAAGTTTTTGAATCGTAATATAATCTGTCTGCTTGTTTGCTCGGTAGTCTATGGTAGTGAAACATGTCTATGAATCTCCATCTAACGCTTGGCGATCTTTCCGTTCTAGACGTGATATGCCGATTGTGTGCGGGTGGATCAGCATTTTTTTAATTCTATGCTATTTTTAATTCCGCCTCTACTATCAGCATATGAAGATCTCTAAGTATGCCCCTATTTAGACATAACATGGCCCTGCTGATATTATTCTTTCTACCTTGGATTGTTAGTAGAACAGTGCCCAAAATCTGTACACCATTTTGGCTTTCAAATGGAATTGTATAATAACACTTAGTAGTCTAGTTTTAGTGTAGATTTCAAGTTCATTAGCCAATTTAAGTTCACATTTTTTAAATGTATTTGTATCTTTTTCGCTAAAATATATTGTATGTAGCTTTCAAGTTTAACCCAAGTATACAACATTGTTATCTTGCAGAATGGTTACGTTATTCGAAACAACAGCTGGGGATGTGTTTCATGTTGACATTTCTGCTCATTCACTTTAATTCGCCAGTTTTCCAGCCACTCCTCTACAAGCCTTAAGTGGTTTGTAAAGCTTTTAATGCCTCTGTTGAACATTTATTTCGATACATAATCCGCGAATGTCGAAACTAACTCATTTATACTTATGAGAATATCAGATACAAACAAAAGGTTGGACCAAGAATGCATCTCTGAAGCACATTAGTGGATATCGGAAATTATTCGTTTCATCGTATCATTCATATTCATCTGTAAGGGGTTACGACTTGAAGAGGCTATGGAAGTTTGAAAGTATCAGGTCAGTCCATAAGCTCGTGCGTTTTTAAAGGTGGTTTTAAAATTAATGAAAAAGATGTTTAAAGTTATTATTAATCAATAATATATTTTCCTTTATTATTTACAATGTCTTCCCAACGTTTAGGCAAATTTGGTTGGTTTGGCCTGAAGGTTATGCTGTGTATCTGGTGGGACCAGCTGGGTGTTGTGTATTATGAGCTACTGAAACCGAATGAAACGATTACGGGGGATGTCTACCGACGACAATTGATGCGTTTGAGCCGAGCACTGCGAGAAAAACGGCCGCAATACGCCGATAGACACGACAAAGTTATTTTGCAACATGACAATGCTCGGCCACATGTTGCACAAGTGGTCAAAACATACTTAGAAACGCTCAAATGGGATGTCCTACCCCACCCGCCGTATAGTCCAGACCTTGCGCCATCCGATTACTATCTCTTCCGATCGATGCAACATGGCCTGGCTGACCAGCACTTCCGTAATTACGATGAAGTCAAAAAATGGATCGATTCGTGGATTGCGGCAAAACCGACCGAATTTTTCACAAAGGGAATCCGTGAATTGCCAGAAAGATAGAAAAAGTAGTAGCAAGCGATGGACAATACTTTGAATATTAAATTTGTAACCATTTTACGTCAATAAAGTTTCAAATTTCGAAAAAAACCGCACGAACTTATTCATAGTCCTATTAGTTCCCTGCTCAAAAAATTGTTTGTCCTTGGAGCCAAAATACGCTCCGATATCCCTTTTTATAGCTTCTTTTGAGGAGTAGTTCTTGTCACTCATATGGGATTTAAGTCCACAGAAAAACTGATAATCACAAGGTGCAATATCCGGAGAGTATGGTGGATGCGGCATTAGTTCCCATCCGAGCTCGTTCAGCTTGCCTAATGTTGGCCTTGCGGTATGAGGTCTTGCGTTGTCGTGGTGAAACAAAACTTTGCGTCTATTCACTTAAGACGGTCGATTTTTGTTAAGTGCCTCATCCAGATTTGATAGCTGATGGGAATAATAATCAGCACTTATCGTCTGGTTTGGTTCCAGAAGTTCATAATAAACAATACCGGCCATATGCCACCAAATAGACAGGAGAATCTTCTTGGGGTGAACGCCATCTCTAAGGGTCGGCTCTGGTATTTCATCTTTATCTAACCATTGGCGTTTGCGAACAGGATTATTGTAAAGGACCCATTTTTCATCATCAGTAGCGATACGGTTCAAAAAACGTTCATTTTCAAACCGTTGCAGCAACTGAGAAAACACATTCACTCTCTGCTGAAGGTTGGCGACGGAAAGTCTATGCGGAACCCATTTTCCCAGCTTTGAAACCTTTCCCAACTGAACCAGGTACCTGTGAACTGTTCCATGCGATGAATTTAACCTCTCAGCTATCATATCGACTGTCAAATTTGGCTCAGCTTCCTCGAGTTCGAGCAAGGCGTCGGAGTTAAAGACTTCAGGACGACCAGCGCGCGGGGCATCCTCCACGTCGCAGTTACCACTTCGGAATTTTGAAATCCACTTTTGCGCAGTCCTCACACTCACGATATCCTCTCCGTGAACACTGTTTATTTCTGCAGCAACAGTTGTTGCATTTTTACCACTTTTATAAAAAAATGCAAAATATACCTCTTATACGCGTTCGAAGATTTCATTTTATTTTTTAACAACACGTGCTTCTATCCGCGATTAAAATCACTTGATGAATGCCCAATATATCAGAGAAAATATAAATAGTTCCGTTATATTCCGCGAATAATTTTTTGTATGCAAAAATCGTACAAAATTGAAATGATGGGTAAAATACGCACGAACTTATGGACTGACCGATAGTAACTCATTAATTGTATGTTAAAGCTCTTCATGAGTTTCAAGAGAGATTTATTTTGCAATTCGAGTAACCGGTCAAATAGTTCTTTGTTTCGCACGCAATCCAAAATGATGTCAGTAAGGCATCAGTACCTTTCGAAAAACTTTCGAGGGGTCTATGAGCTAAGTGGTCTATGTGATGACAGCAGCGTTGCGTCTTTTCCTGATTTGGCTATCATAATAATCTCCGACCTTCTCCATGCTTTAGGAAAACATCTAAATTTTAGTTTAGTATTGAAAAGAGTTGTGATTAGAAAGAAAGCAGAATTGGATAATTCAATTAACATCTTTGGAGTAATGCGGTCATATCCAGATGATTTTTTTAATCTGATATTTGTTTTATGTGTTTAATATCGGGCACTCTTGTTTGGTATAACTCATCAACACACGCTGTTATAGGTAATGTTAATTGCAGTGGTTGAGGCATTGTTAGGTTGAAACATTTTTGTGCGTGTAATCTAATGACAATTTCTCCAGCGCTAAAGCGAGGAGCAAGTGCAATCAATTATTTTCAAATAGGTAGAACAAATTCTTGTTTGGTCGCGGTGTTCGTCAGATCACCCGTCGATGCTAGAAGATTAAGTGTGGCAACGGAATATTGTTCAGATTCGAAGTATAATGGTCCGAGTGTATTGTACACCTCAATGTTAAGTACTCGTCGAAGTTCTTTACTAGAATTATAGCTTTGAGGGATCAAAAGTTTTCTAGACGAACACAGGCAGTGTAATTTGTGACCTCTCTAAGAATGGTTTTTAAGAAATTTAAGTATGGAAGACTGCATTGCTTTTGATTCCAAAGCTCATTAGAATAGTTTTCAGTAATCTTCTTTTACTCTCTTAACTTGAAATTCCGAGTATGTACACTACCGCGGCAAGCTTAGAGTAAGCAATTTTCCAAATAATAAAAATTTCTTCACTTTCAACATGCAAGGGTTAATGACGTAACCTAACTCAGTGGAAAAATTCAAATTACAATTGCGCACCAAATCGAATTGATTGCCATAAAAATTAGTCTAAAAACCAATTTGTTTGTTCAAAGTCGCCACAGAACTGCAAGAAATCAAACGAGAAACTAGAATAAATGGCGACAAACAAGTAGTTAGAAGAGTGCCATTCGTCGTAAGCCATTGCTATTTGCCTGTGAGCGGCGCATGCATCAACATAATTGCTGCGCATGCGCAAGCATTGGGGCTTTGCTTTAGCCGCAGCTGCTAGCTGTTGTGCGCCATTGCGGACACACCAAAAATTTGCATACAACCAACTGAGAATATTTATAGCTGCTGGTTTTTGCTACCCCTATTATATTTGTTATTGTTGTTGTGAATTATACCCACGCGGTTGCAACCAGTAATTACACAGCAACTCAATTTAGAAATAGAAGAAGTTGCAATTTTTCAATGCATCCAGTGGTCAGACCAGTGATGAATACAACAACACTGCACAGCTAGCACTGAGAAGTCAAGTAAGTAGTTGCTGCTGAACTATTAGACAGGTTGCACGATTGCGGCAAGTAAATAATGATGCGCTTATGGAAGCAGCAAACGTAGTGGAATTTATGAGACAGTCTACATTTTGCGGGAAATCTGCCATATGCGAGTATATGTGGGATGAGGTGAAGGAAAAATGTAAATATGCAAGCCCATAAATTGCCACATTGCCCAGGGTGGCTAAGATTTGCTGCAAGAGCACCGATACGCATCCAGAGCCAGTGCCAGCAAATATTGAATGTGTGGCAGTACAACTTCTCGTTGGCAGTCGGCCCACAATGGCGCCAATTAACATATTAATAGTTGATCATTGCCGCAATGAAGCACAAAAATAACCAACTCAATAAGTAGTAGTATGAGCAGTTGTCTAAGTTTAACTGAAAGGACGATCAGACTTGTTTAGAGTAGCGATACTGCGCATGTAAAATAAGGCAATCGCAGCGGATGCTGCAGTAGCATTTGTTGAACGCCCCTCTGGTGGTTTGTCGCCGAAACCTTATCGCTGCACGCGATCGATTACACAGTCGCAGTTGAACTGATTTAATTTAATCGCATTTTTTTGTGCTGCCTCAACTGTCGACAGCATAAATCGCAAGCAAAGAGTTGAAGAGGAGTTGAGAAACTACCTCACCCATACAAATTGAGGGCAGCGAAAGTAGGTGGCTAGCAGGGTGCAACAAAATTGAAACAAATTGCTCAGCATTGCATGGAATTAATTTGTTGCGCTTGTTAAGTGAATTTTAGCCATTGGTTTTTTTTCTTAGAGGTTTTAGGTGTCATTCGAGTTGTTTAACATTGGAACCAATCAATTCAGTGGTCGGAGTCCGTATTGGGATAAGCATGGCAGTTAGTTTTTATATAACTTGCCACACATACGTGCTGTGGCTTTAAAAATAATGAGAATGAGGTTGTATATATTTGGTTTCGATTTCATATATATTTCCTTATTACCAACGAAAAGTTCACCCCTCCTCTATTTCTAACACGTTTCATACGAATCTTCCATTGCTCCAAACACTGCTGGAAATGCTCTTCTGTAAGCACCTACAGACCGCATATCACTTTCTATTTCGCAGCACGAAGTCAAGACTTTTTCATTTTAAAGCAGGTTTCACTTTATGAATCAAGCAAAAGTCCTCCTTTGAATAGGTAGGACGGTGTAAGACCGAGATTTCGGCTAGAAAACTTTTCTCAGATAATGTAGGTTGAGTTAGCGCATTCTACTGATGAATTTAAATGCTTTTTATTCGTCCGTTTTTTACAGAGTTCAGCGATAATGCACTTGAAAAAATGCAGGAATTTTCTTTTACGCTAAACAAACACAATTGTCCACCATTGCTATTAAGCAACGTACAAATCCTTACTTCGAAGTCCATCTATGCAGGCAAATGGCTTGACATCGAATCGCACATCGTAGCTAAAAAAACGGATTGAAAGATAAAACCCAGTAGTCTCCATTGGTTGATTAGCTCTTACACCCTGCTTTTGCTATCTACTACTGCACTAAAGGTAATCTTGGCACATGGGCTTGAACTACGGGGCAATGCTAGCTACAGCGATATCAAAATTACTCAACAAGCGCAATCAAAAATACTACGAACAATCACGGAAGAGCGTATTCACTAAGACCACTAAGAAATAATTTTGCTTTCAATAATCCTAATCGGTAGTCTAGCGAAAGTGCAATAATCTGCCATCCCAGAGGTTGTGGGTTCGAATCCCACGTAAAGCACGGTCCTCGCATTTTTCCAAGTGCTAAAAAAAATGTCAGCGCATTACTTGCATTTTGGCTGTTAAAACAAGCAACAGCAAAACAAAAAGAAAAAGACACATTTACACATTGCATCAATGGCAGCAGCAAGTGGAAGCGAACACACCAAATTCAACCATCTGTGTGATCCTTCTGGCAGAAAAGTGTTAAACACAGATGGCGCTCTAAACAGTTACAAGGCGTTGTTCCTAAGCAACGACAGGTGGGCATTCCCACTATTTAGGACTGGTAGCGGCAGGCTCATCACCTACCCTCCCATAAAGCAAAATAGATTAACGAAACCAACGCAAGACTGAGTCTTGTCGAGGCCCTATGCTCCCGAGTGGAGTGAACAGGACAGGAAAAACAAAATCTTAATCGGCTTTCAACAATAGTATCCAGATTGATGCGACTTATACGGATTTTTCCACGATTTTCGATAAAGTCTTCCACTCAACCTTTATCTACACTTAATAAGTTTTGCATTTCACCCCGTTTTCCGTGGATAATGTCTTACCTTTTCGATGGTAAATATGTAACCATTGTCGATAACGCATTTTTTTATTCTTTTATTGCCTCTTCCGGTATCATTTTAGGCCCTTTTTTCTTTGTAATTTTAATGAATGATATATCTGAGAAAAGAAAGAAAAAGTATATGAGTTTGGTAGTCACAGCAGATGAGACCTATGTAGGTGTTTTAAAATTAACCCGAATCCCCGAAGAATGTCAGCAATAAGTGGAAAAGGCCGAGAAGTGGCCAATGAAGACGATAACGCCCCAGACACGACTTATGGTAATGCTGGAATTTTTAATTTCGATATCTGCTATATCACTTTCCATAAACACCTTCCTACCGGTGAGGAAGTGACTAAACTGGACTATTCTATGCTAGCATACGAGAGCCGCTGCGTGCACGCATTTTCCGTTTGGGGACTGAATTCTCCGAGCATGGCTGAAAAAGCGACGACGCAATCTTCGTTCATGAGTTAAAAGGCATTCGAACTTTGTTAAAACAACCCTATAACTCCGTCAACAACTCCCCAGCTATTATATATCGTTTCCCTTATGCCATAAATATGAATGAATAAAAATTCAACTAAAGTTTGAATGATTTTTGCTCTCATAATATTATATTAGAAGGTTTGATTTCGGATTTAATTTGTAAGTTATACCCGGTTTCCTACACAGTAAAAATTTTAGTTTAATATTAATACCAATTTGGTGTTTATATATAACAATTCCAGAAAGTATAAAATTAAAACCATTCCGGTTTCAGAAAAGAGAGAGAGAGAGAAGTTAATTAAAATATTCTCTTTAAAAAACCAAGAATGAGACTGAATTATATACTTTAAGGGTTTAAAAATAACAAAATAACTTTTAGGCCAGCGCCGGCAGCACAGCGCGATAGCCTAGCGGCTAGCAATGTGGGCTTCCGATCCAAAATCCTTGGTTCGAATCACAAAAAAAAAATTTTTTTTATACATTTATTTTATTTTGTTTTATCATATGTTTATGAGGAGATTCTTTTCATGGCAGAAATACACTCGGTGTTTTGCCGTTGCCTGCCGAGGGGCGACCGCTATTAGAAAAATGTTTTTATTAATTTTGCTTTCACCGAGATTCGAACCAACGACCTCTCTGTGAATTCCGAATGGTAATCACGCACCAACCCATTCGGCTACGGCGGCCGAATACATAAGTGAAGTAATAATAATAATACAAATACTTTCTTGGTTTTACTTTAAAGCAAAAATAATACTAAAGTTCAGAGTACATTAAAATTAATTGAGAGTGAGAAAATTTTTTAATACTTTTTTGGTTTTACTTTCAAACCAATAAATTTTAAATTGAATATAATTGAAACTTAAACTGAAACCAAAATAGCTTGAAACATTAAAGAGAGCATTTTAATGTTTTTTTGGTCTTACGTTAAATCTAATAGGTATTAAATTTCAAAAACGCAACGCTCAGCACCAATTAAAGTTTTGTTTTAAACCCATTTTGGAATTAAAATAATTGTAAGAATATTTCATCGTCTTAAAATAAAACTTTTTAGAATTAAAAATCAAATTTAATTCCAAAATTGTATAAATTCAATAGCAACTGGTATTAAATATAAACCCTCATTTTTTACTGTATAGTACGCATAATATTTTTAATTTTGGTATAACAGAAAACTTACAAAGGTTAGTGAAGTCCGCCCATTAACTTAGAATTGGGAAATTTACAAATATTTAAAAGGCGTCCTTGGAGTGTTTGAGAGAAAGATTCTGCAGAAGGTTTTTGGACCTTTGCACGTTAATGACGGCGATGAATCGATAGGCGATGGAACGATGAGCTGCATGAGCTTTACGACGACATAGGCATAGTGCAGCGAAAAAAAAACCCGCATCTTGGTTGGCTGGGTTATCTCATCCGAATGAATACAAACGCTCTGGCTTTGAAAGTACCCGATTCGATACCAGCTGGTAGGAGAACAGAAAGAGAAAGGCCTCCTCTACATTCCAAATATCAGGTGAAGAAGAACTTGGCTTCACTTGGTGTTTCTAACTGTCGCCGGTTAAAATGAAAAGAAACGACTGGCGCGTTTTGTTAAACTCGGCCAAAATCGCTTAAGCGGTTATCGTGCCAATCAAGAAGGAGGATTTTGAAGGACTTTCATGTATACTTTCAAGCGTGGAAGCAACGTTAGAAACATTTCCTAAAATCTGATATGCTAATGTGGAGGTCGATATTAAAATTTTGCTCATATATATGTATGTCGTACGTATGTCGTACTTCTTAAAAAGTATGTCTCGTGATTTAAACTGTCATGAAATGTGTTTACATTTCGCATACTTTTGAGTATTTTGCATAATTTACCTGCCTTTGCAACTTTCTTTACAATAAATTGAGATTATCGGCGGCAGGTATGCAAAACATCATCGTAGCAACTATTGTTTGCAGTGGCATTACTGACAGGATATGCGACACCACAAAGAAAAAAAATTAACAACAACAATAAAACGCAGTAACAGCAACAATGATGACAGCAGCAACAAAGAGCAAACACATAAACAATATCGGCCACTGAAATCTACCAAATCTATAAGTAAAACCTGTCGTCCCAGTTCAGGTTCAATATCCAACAACAAAACAAATAGACAAATGACGTCTGAAGCGACCGCTAGCATGGCAATGGAGACATAAAGTCTTCATTACAATCATTGACAGCCGTACCTGTCGCCTTTATCATGACAAGCGACAAACAATAACAACAACAATAAGCAGAAAAATTGAGGAGTGCTGACAATCAAACAACGACAATATTGAAGGAGAAACATTGCCGCTGACATTACTGAGGTCGCTGCCGATGCAACTCATGCAAAATTTTTCTAGCTTTTTATTTTGCTTTGCAATATTTTTAGCTGCCGCTGCCGTTTGAATGTTACTATCCATGAAACGATCATCTGTGATACACAAGTCACAGGCGAAACTGAATTATTAGCAGAAATAAAGTTGTGTATGTGTATTTGTAAAAGCTGAAAAAATTCGAGTGCGAATAAAGCCACTTGTGTACGAGGGTAGCTCGAAAATTTAATGAAAATCGAAAAATTTTTGAGTTATTACAAATACATTTTGCTGATCAATCGTCTGCTCAGCTCAAAGTGCAGCCATAGCAATTATTTCATGTGGGATAGGACTTCTATTTGGCATTAATGCCGCTTTTCAACTGAATGATGTGTTCAATGATAGAATATGCCTTCCGTTTTCATGAATCCCGGTCAGGTCTACCTATTTTATTTTGTCCGTCTTAATACGATCTTTCCTTTTTATGTAAGACTGATTTTTATGCTAAAGAAAAAATAGCGTCACGTGAACAAGAAGGTCTACGCCAACAGCCCAGAGTCGATTCAAGACCTCACAGATGGAATTCGTAGGGCTATCAAGGACATAGGGCAGCCACTTTGCATTTCGGTTATGGAAAATTTCAGGAATTGGATATTGTCCTGTAAGCGTTGTCGTGGTGGTCATTTGCCTGATGTTATTTTCCACTATTAACGGCATACCTTCCTCTTCATAATGAAATAAATATCCGATCATTTTTATTAAAAAATAGCATTCTTCTTTGAGTATCAAAATAACACCTCTTATTGGGAAGCCCGCTTTTTTGGATGTCTGGTGGGCATTTGTGATGTGCCAATGGATTAACGTCGCCTCTAAATGGCAAATGTTTTTCTGAGGAACTTTGTCATGACAGAGACACACTCGGAAGCTTGCCATTGTCTGCAAATTGACATTATCAAAACGGCTAATAACACGATTACCAAATGTGGGTCTAAAATATCGAATGTAGCTGGTCTATGCGAAATGGTACGCTTTCCTACTGTTACCAAAAATCATCCATATCTTCCATTTCCGGCAACAGAAAATCGTCCTTTACATCTTTGTAGATCTCACCGTTGACTGCAATTGCTTTTACAATATTTATCAAAGGTTTGCACTCGTAAAGCGAACCATTTGGTTACGGAAAGATATCATACTGACTTTTTGTAAATATTTGCCATTATTAAAATAACATATGATTAAAAACCCCGCTATATAGGCCGCATCGTATATAAGTTTGCAAGCCACCGGGCTTGTCCTAATACAAACTTGATAGTTACTGCGTTCCATCTAACTGTATAATTTCAGACAGGTTTTTGGCCGGATAGTAAACTTTTTAGGATTATCTATATTCATTTTATTATAACCCTTACATACTATTTGTGTTTTGTTCTATCGTTTTGATGTTCCTTAGATAGCATTAACAACTTCGCCCCTAGTTTGTGTCTTTCAATACAGTCTCTGGTAGTAGAGACTTGAGTTGGTTGGTTGGTTTAAGTGATTTTTCCAGAATCCAACTAGCGCTTCCGCACCTTTTTGTTGCCACATCCTCGTTACCAACTTGTTTACCAGTTATTTACAGCATGACTATATCCAGTCTGTGCTGTTCAGGAACCTTATCAGGTTGTTGACATCTAAACCAGACAGCTGTTCCAGACTCTCGAACAACGGTTTACCCAAGGTTAACATACTGTCCTTCCATAGGGCAGGGCATTCACAGAGGAAATGGAAGATTGTTTCCTTTTTCTCCGGTTGTTTACAACTGTGACAGTGTGTCTTGTGCGGGATGCCCATTTTGGCTGCTTGTTCTCCCACAGACCAAAAGCCTGTTATGACTGCCGTTAGTCTCCAGGCGTCCCGCCGTTTCATATTTATCTATGTTGACGATTGCTTAAGGTTGTAGGTGGGCCATAACGTTCTGCTAATTTTGTATTTCGTCTGGTCTCTCCATCTACAATCTGCGATTCGGAGGTATATTATTTTAGGGAAATTGCACTCTTGACTGCACCTAGAGGTGTGAATACCAATTCTGCAAGAGCGATATTCATGGCAGATCCCCTTCCTGCCAGTTTGTCCGCTTTTTCATTACCTTCGATGCTCCGATGTCCCGAGACCCAGATTAAGGTAACTTTATGGTTTTCGCTCAAGGTGGTGAGGCTATTCCTGTTTTGCTCCACTACTTTAGAGGTTGTTGTAGCTGAACCCAGTGCCTGGATTGCAGCTTGGCTATCCAAAAGAATAGCGATATTGCCCTTAAAAGAGTGATCTGCGATTAGTAGCCTACAAGCTTCTCCAATTGCCAGTACTTCCGCCTGAAAGACGGGAGACGCACAGATCTCTCAATTTTGAGTCTATGAGAATATATACCAGCTTCAACACCACAATCCATTTTACTGCCATTTGTATAGACTGTAGTGTCGAACTTGTTTAGTGAGAGTCCCTTATTCCATTCTTTCCGAGATGAAAAGAGATTGACAAAATTTCGACTGAATGTCACCGTCGGAACGATGTAGTTTATCCTCTTCGAGGTATACTGGGCTTGTCGCAGTAATAGACTGGCATGGCCATGAGCTTTTTCTTTCCAGCGACCCGCTTCATGTAACCTAAATGCACTCATTGTTGCCATCTTCTTGATATGTAGACCTACCGGAATAACGTATGTCAGAGCGTTCAGGGCCTCCCTGAGGCATGGTCTGATCGCACCGACTGTTATTGCACAGGCTGATCTTTGTATCCTGCCAAGTAATTCGATGTTGTATTCTCTCTCTAGAGCTTTCCACCAAACTACCGAGTATACGTTAAAATTGGTCGTATAACCGCCTTATAGTGCCATAATGTATGCTTAGGTTGAAGGCCCAATCTTCTTCCCAGCATACGTTTACAGGCATATAAAGCGATTTCTGCTTTCCTTACCCATTTCCTTACGTTTAACTTCCAGCTAAGTTTGGAGTCCAAAATTACCCCTAAGTACTTTGCACTGGGTGAAAGTGAGAGGGTTTGTCCGTTAATGCTTGGTAGAGTAAAAATTGGTGCCTTATATCTGGTCGTAAATAGCATGAGTTCTGATTTACGCGCGTTTAAACTTAGGCCACAGCCTGTAGCCCAAGAGTTAAGCTCGCTTAGCGCCCTTTGAATGATCCAACTGATCGTATTGGGACACAGTCCTGATGCCATTAACACCACATCATCAGCGTACGCGACCACTTTTACCCCTCCTCCATTAAGAATTGAGTAGTGAAGAGATTTCGTTGACGAATTGTGTGTGGCCAGAGCAGATTTATGACTCAAATTGATCTTATACCTTCAGATATTGAGCTACTACATAGTAGTTATATCGGGGATTATATGTACTGTCGAACTGATTTTGTACGACTTAAAAAGTTCACAAACTTATATTTACATACTTTTATTTAAGACAGATTGGCTGCCACTGCAGATACGTAGACTTCCGGCTCTCCATTTTTTGAGTAGAAATGGCAAGTACGCAAGAGGATCTGTGTTGCCTAAGTTTCAAAGCACTCACTAATTTTAGACTTAGACTATCTAAGCCTAAGAAATGGTACCGCAGCAGCATGGATGTGAAAATTCGTTCAGATACAGACTTGAAAGCCATTTGACTATCTAAAGAAATAATAATAAATACACCTTTCGACTGTTTTTCATAGTAACGCTAAATTTTGTAAACATTAAAGTCTAAATCCTGTGCTCCTCTTAGCAGAGAGTTTTTTGTGAGATCGAAATATACACGTACTCGTTTTCACGTTCAGTTTTGAACCATCTGCGAAATCTGTACGACTGTACGACTATATATCAAATAACAAGAGTTGGGATCCTATTTGATTAGGAATTATCTTCTAAAACAGTTTCTTTAACGGTTCTTCTACTTACTTTACCGTGTTTTGAAGAGGTTTGCTTATATTGCAAGCGTTGTCACTAGTGTGACAAAAAAGTATTTCAGAAGTACCAATTTAGGAAAAATAAAATTGGCTAAAAAGCGGAAATATGCCGGCAGATTAGTTTAAGGAAAAATCTTGAATTGCTATAGGCACACTACTGTACGAACCACCCTCGTATGCTGGTAGCAGAACTCAGAAAACTTTGTTTTCATATTGTCAAGACGGATATTTACATTTTTGCCTTTACACATTTATGCAGTAACCGAAATCGAAGAGTTTCCGTGGCAGGGATGGCATCCGTTGCAATGATGTTGCATCGCATTGCATAGCTGTAGCACTCAACTGTTGCATGGCTCTAAGCTTTCGTGCACTTAAACTCAACTCTTTTCGACTTTGCCGCAGCTCATCTGCAATCGCATTGCCATAGACATCAATTGACTGACTGCAACCTCAGCGCTTTGTATGCAAATCGAATTTGCATTTGCGAGTTATCTTCCTTTTCCTTATTGCTGCTTTTTTTACTGTTTTACTCCTGTTTTTGATTTCCAATTCGATTTAACTATTTCTCTGAAGAACAATCGAAGACAAGCGCAGAAATTCTGAATGTTCGTGTGCGAAAAAAGTGACGAAGGGAAAGAAGCGAGGAAAGCGACAATACGCAGGCAAAGTAATCGATCATCGGTGTTTTTTTGTGTTTCTCCAATGCAGTTAAACAGTTTTTGTTTTGTACATATGTTTTCATTTCGGATATATTTTCTTGTAAGTAGATATTTCGTGCATGCCACGACAAATGTTGCAAGTACTGGCAGTCTTTTTATTTTTGTTGATTACACACAGCTTTTGTGTTGCCCTCTTCTCGTATGCTGATGGGGCATATTTGAGACGTGGTATTATGTCTTCATTTGACAGTTACTTTTGTTAAACAGCGAACACAGACAGACAGGCCGACGGGCCGACGAGCCGGCGTATGCACGCAGGAAGAAAGGCGAGGAGGTGGAAAGGATGTTTGGTTGTATGAAGGCGAGTGAACCGAATAGACACATGACGACGAACATATAAATAGATGGATATCAATGAAGGTAGTCGTAGAAAAAGCGAGTCACAGACATTCATTCAAACGAACAGACAAACAATTTTGCAAGCAGACAAACAACTTGGGCGTGCAATGATAGTGAGCCATTGCAGCGCTTGCGACAAAGAGTCAAGTCGAAGTGAAAATTTCTCATAGCAAACAAGTGATGAGGAACACTGATACGACTCGCTGCGAAAAGTGAAAAAAGAAAAAATTGTCGGCCAATTGAACAGCTGCATCCTTAGTAGGTGAGTTGGCTTTCCTGTGAGGAAGGAAATATTTGAATTCTGCACCATTGTGTTTTGGTTGGATTTATTGAACTTTGATTTCAGGGGCAGATATTTTGTGTGAATTTCAACGTATTAAAAATGTCTTTGGGTATTATTTGTACATACATACATACATACTTAGATGGAATGTGAATGGGTTTACTTTTAATGTAAATCGACTTGATTCCTATTTTATGAAGAATAGCATTTCGCGTTTGAATGACTGTTCGAATTTCACAGAGTAGAAGAGGAAGACAAGGAGCAAGAGGACGCGAAGGAGGAGGAAGAAGAGGAAGACGATGAGTATGGAGTTGAAAGAGAACGAAAAGAGGAATAGATAGCGAAAGCAGAAGAGAAAGAGGAAAAGGATGCGGACGAAAGACAGGAAATTCAGGAAAAGAGGCGGAGAGAGAGGAATAAGAAAATTATTAGAAAGGTCAACCAGTTAACTGTGTTTGACGAGTATATCAGTCATGGAAGGGTGGTAAAATGGTACTCGTCATGACAAAAAAGTAGTTACCATTGCGTATTTACATTGTAGTTGTTGTAAAAAATTAGGATTTTGGCAGCGTTTTGACTAAGACGGAAAAATAGGAGCTTCGTTTGGTAATTCGCTTTTTGTTTTCGGATGGAAAAAAATACGAGGAGATAAAAACAAAGTTAGATGCTGTCTATTAGGAGGCTTCGCCATTTATGGTCCCAGTTAGATATTGGTTCAGCGAATTTAAGCATGGGTGAACATCCGTGTTTGATGAGGAGCGACAGGCGTGCTTACTGAGGAAATCATTCAAAAAGTCCGCGACATGATTCTCCCTGATCGACGAACGAAAATGCGCGAAGAACAGAGGTCATAGGTGTATCGACCGGATAATATTTTACATGATAATTTGGCGATGAAAAAATTGTCAGCCCGATGGATGTATCGAATGCTCACGGTGGACAACAAGCGGATGCGGCTGATAATTTCGAAACAGTGTTCGGAGTAATTTAAGCGAGATTAGAATGAATTTTCGCGTCGAGTTGTCACCACTGCAGAAATGTGGATTCATCGTTACGCACCAGAAACTAAGCAAGAATCAAAACAATGGATTTCTACCGGTGAATCTGCTCCAAAGAAGGCGAAGACAGTCTATCCGCCAGAAAGATCATAGCGACTATTGTTTAGGATGCGAATGTCGCCATCTTCATGGATTTTTGAGAAAAAAAAGAACGATCACTGAACAATACTGCAGCGAGTTATTGGACCGCTTTCACAAAAAATTGAAGGAGACACGGTCGAATTTGGCGAAAAAGGTGCTGTTTCCCCACGATAACGCACCGGCCAATTCATCCGGAGTTGTCGTCGCTAAACTGCATGAATTGTGTTATGAATTGCTGCCGAAAGAGCTGAAGGAAAAGGAAGATAATGAGAAAGGGAAAAATTAAAAACGATAGATAGAAGGGAAAAGAAAGAAGATGGGGTTGACGAAGAAAAGGAGGAGGCAAAGGAAAAGAAAGAGAAGGGTAATGTGAAAATAAAGAGGAAGTGCAAAAGAAAGTGAAATGAAAAGAGAATGAGGAATATAAAAAGAAAGAGAATATGGGAGGGGGCGAGATAGAGGTAGAAAAGTGGGAAGAGGGAGAGGAAATTAAGGAAAAAGAAGCAGAGGGAGGGCAAGAAGATGAGGAGGAGAAAGAGAAAGAGAAAAAAGGAAAGAATGAAGGATTTAAAAGAAAAATAAGAGCAAGAGGATGAGAAAGAGAAAAAGAATGCGAAGTAGATGACTTGATAAGGGTGAGAATAGAGATTTCATTTCATTTCATTTATTGCCCAATTAGAATAGAGATGATGATGGCATAAAGAGTAGCGATAGCACAGGGTTTAATAAAAACTTAACCTTGCTTCTACGAAGCCAATTCAGGGAAGTTAGAGCAATTATTCAAAAACTGCAAATACAAAAATGCTCAAAAGGTTTCGCTGATTAATTTGAACTAGCACCCTCTCAGTGCATCCAGCTATCGATGAGTGAAATAAACACCTAATTTTCGACTATAGCTATGATAGTCGAAGGAGGTAGTGGTATCACTGATTGAAAGTTAAACAAAGCCAACTCTGTGCCCCTCTGGCCAATTAATCTAATTCTCAGGTGCTCATATGTGACCTTGCAATCAAACTAATCACGACATAACTAGTATTGCCAAATCAGTTTTGAAGTAGGCAAAGAGATAGCCAAAGCTTTAAGTACCGCTTACCAGGCACGTAAGCTCCTGCTTACACAACTATTTCCCAGAATGAGGTAGAGATTGTGATACAAGGTCATATTCCTCAAGTGCATCTTATCCACGACAAAGTTATGCCATGTTCTGGCCTTTGTATATTTTGGAGGTGACCTTAAAGTTTATTTAATCGGAGAGTCTTAATTCGTTATTAATATCAGGCTTAAAGCAATACCAGACTCTTTTACAGCACTCGAAAGTTGACCTCTGAAACTTGACAAACAAATATATAATGGAAATTGAAAAATAATGCAATTGAAAATAGACTACATCAGATAACAAATATGTATATGTCCATAAAAGTATTTTATGTGACAAGCGCCACATAAGCAACCCTCAAGGTTTTTGCTAGCAAAAATCCATACGCTCGTACATATGTATGTGATATCTCGTATTACAATTGCCCAAAAAAGTTAATATCCGCTGGCTGGTAATGGTGCACTTAGAAAGAATGTTAGGTACTAAAACATATTATATTTTTAGTTGATCGTCATCGTGATTGTAATTTCGTGCTCCCGTATACTGCAAATCCATATATTAATGCAGCTATATTTGCAATAAATTTGCATTCTACAGCCTGTGCGAGTGAAATCGCAATCAAGTTGTAAGGAGCAGCAACAACAACGCAACTAACAAATATAAATATTAACAAAAGCAAAAGTCTAGCCGATAACGAACCAACTACATAAACACTATTATGTACGCCAACGCCATCGACCAATAAACAACACTTCAGCGGTTGGTTGACTGAGCGACTGGCCAGCCAGCAGACAAGTATCCAGCAGCAAAAGCAAAAGGCACCAGCAATGAGTGGGCCAAGTTATTACTGCGACTCGAAATAAGTCATCATGAACAGTTTGTTGGTTATTTCTACGTCGCTCAATGCCCGTTCGTTCCGTTGAACATTGGATTTTGATAAACAAGAAGTAGACAAAAGCACAAACAAAAAAAAATTAAAAAAATATTGAGCGGACTGATTGAGTTTCTAGGCAAATATTTGCCAGCCAGAAATATTCATATCGGTGCAACCATATCGACAAGATACGACGGCAGAAATAAACATACTTAAATACTACATATGTTTGTTGTTCACTGATGAAAAAAATATAATACTAAAACCCGTTAGGAAACATTTTGCACAGGAATAGTGTAACAGATTTTCTTTGTAAACACTTCATTGGCGAACAGAGGCTCTTAAATCTTCCGCAAAATCTTTAACTCGTAAGATATTTGACCGAAACCAGAAATCGTGAGCTGCTTGAATCGTATGGAAAAGATTAGCTTTTGGACACTCAAAAACTTTCCTCCTATGCGTGGACTTCTACCAACGGAACCATCCTCCGACTCAACTGTTGCATAAAGTGTTAGATTCAAAATGGAAGAGTACGCTGTATCAATGGCACCACTTATCGAATAATGACGATATCAAAAAGCTTCCACCACAGAATTTTTTTAACAAAAATAGTTGGGATCGATCCGAAACTTCCTAGCCCACTGTTGAAGGTGGCAGTAGAAGCAATTCAAAAGCTTGGATATTTTCACCAGCTTCAATATGTACTGAAAGCTGAACTATAGTAATGTTTTAGACAACACGCACTGAATGCATGAGACAGTGCTCGGACAGACCGGGTCGAAATATGCGACACTTGCTAGGTCTCCTTTTTCCATAAGCTGAGAAGAAGACTACAAAAAACTGGAGGTCAAATCTTGAGGCGTGTAGATTATCGCGTTTAAATAGATGAATGTTCAATGAACGCAGAACATGGAAATTACTGAGGCTCTCAAAAATTAATATACAACTTCTGACGGAAATACTAACGAGGTATTAAACCGATGATTATATGACCGCCATGTTCGAAGTTCCGTATAACGATTTCTGTAGAAGTTGTAGGCGAAAGAGGTAAATTCCATGCAGCTCTCATTGAGCCAATGCGAGGCACTTCGATGTATGCACCTCACATTGATGGATAGGCTCATCTTCGAAGATATGAACAGTTTACGCATAGTCTCACTGAAGTGGCTCTTTGGATAGGTCAAAGATAGGAGGCGTTTGAGCATATGCAAAAATATTACTGGAGAAATCTGTTCTTGGTTCCATAATTGGCATATATGTGACCACCGAGTGCCCATATAACTTAATCTAGAACATCGGAAATTTTAGTTTGTCTCTAAAGCTCGATACGAGAACATTTTCTGTTTTGAACTCACAGTTCTCACTCATTCGAGTGGAAACATAGTATTTATTCAAACAATATCTTCTGATGCATTTTAGATTTCATTGAAGGGCTATTAATAAATACCTATGATATTTCAACCAATAAAAGATTATATAATTCAGTGGCTGGTTTACACAAGTTTCGTTAACTCATACACAATTAGTCAGCTTTTCTACCAACTTTTTTTAATAGCGATCTCCATTGACAATAACTTACTCGGTTGATTAATAACGAAAATTTGGCTAGCGAGCTCTTTAGCTGAAGAAGATTTTGCGATGAAAAAGCAGATCAAATTCACATGCCGGCTTCAGTGCTTGAGTCAAAACGATTTAATAAGAGGCCGCCGTAGCCGAGTGGTTTGTGTGTGACTATCATGCATTAGAGCGCGAGTTACGTACCATCACTCCACCACCCTCCTATTTATTTCTCTTTTTTGAGTTGTGACAGTATTGTCTTACATTTAATGAAATTGGAATCATACACCAAACTATTTAAATGCTAAGATACTAAGATTTCACAAATAAAGGTTCCCACCAAAAGATTTGCTTAGTATGCAATATTACACCGACACGTTTTTCGCTCAATGCAGTTATGCTCTCAATAAGCATAAAGTACTGCATAAAGTGAGCGCAAACAGGTGTTATTAGAATTAAGGAAATTATAAAAAGTTAGTCTGTAGATTCGCAGCAACCAAGAAGGTTGAATTTGCTTAAAAATAAAACTGTGAAAAAAAATTAACTTTAGTGTTTTAATTTAAGTTTAAAGACTTAAAACACATTAGTCGCGCGTTTGTGGCCATGAGACACCAAATGATAGAAAAAGGTTTTTCTTAGTAGCAATCGTCTCTAGGCAGACAATGCACGACCTTCGAGCGTAGTTCAGTCATGAAAAACCCCGCATAAAATCCATTACCGTTCGAAGGCGGCATACGACTGTAATTTCCTCGATTTGTTGAACAACATCAAGACGCGCCCCAAAAATTGGAGGAAGAACTCTGCCGAGCACCGAACTCAGGACGTATGCGTCAATTATGTGTATGTATACATAAAATCTTAATTATTTTCCAAAACTCGCCAAGAGCGTCTGGAATATGTCCCGCTTAGTTTCTAATTTGATCAACGCCTGAAAAAGTTTTCGATACCATTTACATTTACTTATCTCGGGACTGTTGTGAGTGTCATTAAGAAGCGAAGACACCCTCTAGGAAAAACTTTATCATACCTACTGTAAGACCCCTATATGTACAAATATTTGCATGTATGTGTTATTGTTATTGCTATCGTTGTTGTTTATTAATTGTATGATTTCGCTTTATTTACGGTTTAACATATTTTTCCCGCAGCTACCTCGGTTCCGCCGCGCTTTGCAGCTTTACTGTCATTTGCCACTGATCACAGTGCCAATATGTGGCTATCATTGCAACGACTACTGAATTCGTTTACATGCCTACATACATACACATATCATATTGCACACAAGTACTTTGCCATAGTTGCTGCTATTACTGTCATTGTTGCAATAATCGTCGTCGTCGTACAAGTGCTCACTGTCAATAAGTTGTCATTTGGCTGTAAGCGATTTTGCGATTTCGATGGACGACGATGGGGCTAAAAGTTGGTAGTGTTTTGAGCATATCGAGTGGACGGAGCAAAATGAATAATGCGAGGAGCTATTTGGCAGCTAAAGCTGACTGAGTAGTGAACTCCGCTTGCCTCTCTGAATGCTGCTTTGTGGTTCAATGCGCAATGCGCAATTTGATACAAAAGTAGCAAAAGCCCCAACTATGGTTTCCGCTACCATAACACAATTTGATTCCTACTGTATTAAAGTAGTTCTTTTCAATTAAAATTCAAATTGAAATATTTGGATATTAAATATTTAGGATTAATATTGTTTTTGGTAGACTATTAAAAAAAATTTCATCATCATCATCCAGCCATTTGCGTCCACTGTGAAACACAAGCCTCCTCCATTGGTTTCCAATTTTCTGTGTTTTGTGGTGTTTTTATGCAATTTGTTGTTATTCTTTTAATATCATCGCTCCAAGTTGTGGGCGGTCTTCTAAGTGCCCTCTTATCTCCTCATGGTCTGCATTCTAGGATTCCCTCTGTTCATCTGTTATCCGCAAAGTGCGTCATTTCTATTTCGGTTTGGTGACTCTTTCGATTACATTGGTAACTTTTAAGCCCCCTTACTTAAATTTATCTATTTGGTACTTCTTCTAGAGGCTTCGATAAAACTAAGCTTTCGAGTAATATTCGTTCTCTAAAACCGGAGGATATTTGCAGATTTGCCAAAGAATCTGGAAAATTCTCACAGGACTAACTATCTCTATCTCTGTCTCTATTCTTTTCTATCTCTTTCTCTGATACTTTTCTCTTCCCTCCTTGACTATCTACCCCCTTTCCAGAGCTTTAAATACAATGGGCTCTTTAGCCTGAGTATTTTAGGAGCCACCAAATCTCCTGGTGCTCCTTGGCTCGACCTTTTCAAATTCAATTCATTCAAGCTTTCGAGATCTCCATAGGAACATAACTGAATAAATGATTGAAGAGAAGAGTTGCACTTTGACCTAAAAATCATTTGTGTCCTGTACTTCTCACAGTACCCCATCCGATCCCAATTCCGCCAAGTAAACCTAGGATAAAGCTGGGTTGGACTAAGTGGATGTGCCTTACTTATGCTTGTACCAGGTCGAGATATCTACTCCTATTTCTCGTTAGGGCAATGCTTTCGAGAAGCAAAGCAAGTGTGTACATATTTTCGGGAAAGGGTCGCATAAACGATAAGAGTCGATGAATTATATCCCGAACATTTGCTGATAGCTGCGCAATGATCTGAGAGAATATCAGTCCTTAGGGATATGGATTATACACTCCCAATAAGAAATCAGCCCGACTTAGCTACATAACATTTGAACGAAATAACTCGACCATCCCTTGCGGCCTTCTGTGGGAAATTTCATGACTACCATAGGGATTTAATCGTTGACTGGCTGTAATGAAAATGGACGTGACATTCCAGCAATCGCACCACACTATACCAGTATTTCGGCTTTAATATTGCTATCAGCTCAGCCTAAAAAACAATACAATAATCGGGCGCTCGCAAAATAAAGACGATCCCCTGATGTTCGGAATGTACACTGCCACCCTGCTTTCTCTCGAGCTTTGAGCCCCTTTCCGCCGAGTAAGCGAGTCGTAAACAGTGCGTTGGTAGCTATAATAGTCACACAGTCGGTGAAGCTTCGGAATAACGGTTAGGATCATATCGTGGCCGTAACTATTGTTTAACAATTTTCTCAGTGTTCAGACCTATTGGCGCTCTTCTAGCGGCATATCCAGATTCACTGTGAGAAGGCTTAGTGCCGTATCTATGCATTGTTTTCGATTGCGTGTTTGACATTGCACTGGTTATGGGAACAGATGGCAACCTTTGAAAAAGCTATGTTATGTCCCTATGCAAACTCCCTATACAATAATTCCCACATCCGGTGCCTAAGTTATGCGTAGCCGGGCTATTGCGACATTCACTAAACTTTTTTCCTACGAGAGAATTGCTAGTAATAATTTTTTAAAATAACCCACATAACTTTTGCGTTAATAGCAAAAATGCCCCTCATGCCATATCATAAACAGCAAACAGAATCAACAAGCATTCTTACAAGAAGAAATATGCATATGAACTTGTACTTGCAAGAACTTCAGTTCCATGGTAATCAAGTGAAAAATATATTTCATCGCTTGGCGAAATTGAGCGAAACCAATCAAAAACGAAAATTAACTACCACCTTGGCATATTCAACATCTGAGCTGACAGCGGTAGCTTCAACGAAGCTGCTTCTTATCCTCCCCCCTGTACCGCACATTTAACTCAACCCACCAATTCATACTCATTACACAGCTTTGGGCACGTTCGCAGAAGTACTTGTACACACTTCATATGGCGCTCACGTACGTTTACTCGCCCATCAGACCAGTCGTCCGTCCAACCATCCATGCGTCCACAATCAATTGACCATAAAAATGCAAATCGACAGCAACAATTCGTTGCGCTAAATTGCAATAACATTAAATTGTCAAATAAATTCAACTTATCGTCGTTTCGTCAGTCAGTTCACTAAATGGCCAACAACCAAGCGTCCGAGTACTCGTACATGGTCAGTTAGTCAGTTTCTGCGGCGATTGACTGCCCAATGCCGGCTGATTGCTCAGAGGTACTGCTTTGTGCTGCCACTGATGCTGCTTTGGTGGTTGACCGGTTGATTGGCCACTCAACTGCTTAGCCGCTCAGCTGGTTATTTGTTTTGTGCTGTTGCTGCTGTAAAGGCATAAAACGGTCCAAAGAAACTCTAAAGCAACTACGGCAGGTTCGCAAATTGTTTAGGTGACAATATCACCAGCGAAGCAAACAAATGTGCTTATCTATTTACAAACTTATTCTACGGCGCATGCAAATAGTAACTTTAGAGATATTGGAAAATAATGCCAATGTCCAGCTACTACCTGTTTGTACTTCCGAAGTAATTGAAAATAATTTTATATTTTGTATTAGCATTTATTTTTAGTGTTTTTAAGATATGAGTAACTCATAAATATAAAAAAGTTATACTAGAAGAACGTTCTTGATGATTCTCAGGGGTGCTCCATATGAGTATATGTATAAGGAGAAAAATATGGTATGAATTCTATCACACCGTAGGAGTTGCGCCACTATTGCTTTCAAGTAAAGTTTCTGTGCTTTTTCACCAACAGAAAATTAACACGGATGTCTAATACTAAGGTAGGTCTAATAAGTCAACACCTTGTAATCCTGCATGTGGCCATCGACTAAAGGAGGGCACCTCACATAGGGCATTTTATTGGTCTTATGATACTAAATAGACGTTTGCTAAGTGCTGGAGAAAATTCAGTGGACTTCTTCTTAATTGACGCGATAATCGCTTACGCGATTTTGGCCAAGTTTAACAAAGCGCGACAGTCGTTTCTTTCTCGTGTTAACCGGCGCCAATTGGACACACTAAATGAAGCCAAGTCCTTCTCCACCTGATCTTTCCAACGCAGAGGAGGCCTTCCTCTTCCTCTGCTACCACCAGCTGGTACCGCATCGAATACTTTCAAAGCCGGAGCGTTTGTATCCTTTCGGACGACATTACCCAGCCAATGGAGCCGCTGGATCTTTATTCGCTGCGCTATGTCTATGTCGTCGTAAAGCTCATACAGCTCATCGTCTGCGATATTCGCCGTTGCCAACGTGCAAAGATCCAAAAATCTTACGCAGAATCTAAGTTCAGTGGACTGCCTTCATTAAAATTAGTGCGGGCTATCGGACCACTCATACAACTACACCTTTAATTTGTCAGTCTGAAAAGATCCCACTAAAATTTCCCGGGGTGTTTTTTTAGAACACTTTAACCCACCATATTTTTCAGATTTTGAAAAATAAAGGTCAAAATGAATTACATAGCGGGTAACATATTGGGTCCAAATCATTTCAATATGCGCTATTTAATTACCAAACGGCAAGTGATCCAATGGAGGCAGGGCTCCATGAACATATACACGAGTGGCTCCAAGTTAGAAGAAAATGCTGGTGAGGAAGCCTTCTGTGAATAGATCCTCATTAAGTCGAAAGTTAGACTTCTGATTCAGTGTAGTGAGTGCCAAGTGGAGGTGGCAGCTTTAAAAAAGAACCAGTCGATTAGCTGCTCATTGTGGTAACAACATTCAGTCTCAAAGCCACGTAGCAGTCAGAGTGTTCCAATCAGTAATGATGTGCTCGCATATAATCAGGTAGTGAAGTCAGTGCTGTACAATGTGAGGGTATCTCGTCAAAGGAGGGAGGAATCAATATGGACTTAATGAGATTTTAAAAATTGGTAATAAATAAATTTTTCTAAAAATCTTGAATGGAGCCCCTCCGAGCAGGTGCAGAGATATGTTATTCCTAGTAATTTAAACAATTTTAACTAATATTTTTAACTAATATGATCAGAAATTAAAAAAAAAATACAAATTCGAAAAAATATTCACCACCTTCCATATTTTTCGAATAAAATGAAACCAAATTGGCACAAAAAATGGGCGCATGTAAAGATATTTTTGTCACCAGCTTCCCCGCAGAGTAATATTTTCAGTCTCAAAATTAGCCTATAACCTGTCATCATATAACCTAATGAGCCATATTTTTTTGGAAAAGCATTTATTTTTTTACTTATGCAATTTTCAGAGAGTCCGGTGGCAGAATTAAGTTTTAAGTTTACAATTTCTCCCAAACCGTTAAGCGTATGAGCGGGGAGGAAACTGCGTTAGCTTCGTTATTCGTGAGGGTTATTTCATGACGATAGGTTTCTTTCCGCTGAAGATTTCCAACTTAAGATAGAAACAGCTGAATCGCCGTTTTGGATTCGGCCAAAACCGACACACGGGGCCACATAAGTAAGTAAGTATTTTGTCACGATATCGCAGGGGGCGGGTAACCAACGTCCATTCGTACTCAATGCGTATTTCACGGCCAATGATTAGTTCGTGGGTGCGAAGGTTCCTAGCAAGAAGTTCGGTGGCAAACAGCCCACGGCCGGGGTTCAACCAGACATCGAAAACACATGAAAATATTGAACTCGTCGCTACAGTTTGCACAATAATCCGAGATTTACAAAAACTTTTTTGCAAGAAGTATTGAGGAAGGATCTCATACTTCACGCATTCAAAATTCAAGTCGTGCAAGCGATTAAGCCTAACGGTTACAATTTGCGTAAAAATTCTTCTGAGACAATGTCGGAACGATTGCGTACGGTAATCACTAACTTTTGGATTGTTGAAGTTCATTTTCATTTAAATGCAACTCTAAGTAAGCAAAATTGCTGATATTGATCACCTAAAAGATAGAAAGCATTATTAAAACATCAACAACCTCCAACAACAAAGTCTCAAAGCGACGGCTTGGTGTGCATTTTAAGCGCGGGAATAATTGGAGCAGGTTTTTTTTTTAAATCATCGAGGGCAAGCAATTTCTGTCTGACGGCGTCTCTTATCAGCGCAAGCTTTCTTCTTTCTGTACCCACACACATGGTTTCAGCAAGATGCTGCCACACCGCATTCGGCCAGAGTGACCATAGCGATACTGCGTGATTTCTTCTCTAACAAACTGATAAACCGTTTCGATGACATATTCTGGAAACCAGGTGCTCGATCTTATCTCTATGGAGCTCTTTCTATGAAGGTAACTCAAAAGTAAAGTCTATGAAAGACACCCAGCAAAGGTCTTAGTACTAAAAGAAAATATCGCTTGCGAGTGGCACGGAGAACGGAGGTCATATTTCAAGAGTGTATCTGACATAATGAGAAATATTTTGTAATAGTTATTAAAATACGGCTGCCGCAGCTGAATGGGTTGGTGCCGTTCGGTAATGCATTGGTATCTTTCGGTAATGCATTGGTTCAAGTCTCCATGCATGAAACACCAAAATTATAGAAACAGTTTTTTCTAATACCGGTCCCTCCTTGGCAGGCAACGGCACACCTCCGAATGTATTTCTGCGATCAAAAATCTCCTCATAAAAAACATTTGCAGTTCGGAGCCGGCTTAAAACTGGAGATCCCTTCATTTGTGGAACAACATCAAGACGCATATCACAAATACGAGAAAAAGCCTTGCCAAACACCTATTTTATAACAACTTTTTACTTATTTTTTATTTTATTGAAATGAATATTTGTTAATTTAGCTTTTAGTTCTTAATTCTGCCACCGGACATCCTGTACATATGTTTTGATTATGAGCCGAATCTGAAAAACGCCTTTAACTTGCTCAGAAAATTAATTTACTAATCAGTGATAGTTCATTCATTCCAGAGACCACTGTACTAAAACAAACTAGAAAACTGCATTGAAAAGAGGGCATCATAGTCACGATACCTTAGAAAAGTGACTTTAGCCTCTGCATGAACTGTATAGGCATCACGCTGCTGAATATCATTCAGTAAGTTCTAGCTTTCATTATATTTTCCCTATCCTTAACTTCATGCTTAGAATAGAGCAAAATGGCTCCAGACCTTGAAAATCTTGTGTAGCTCACATACTTCGAAAAGACAACAAACATTGCGAAAAAAACGTTTAAGTGGAACCCGCAAGGGAAAAGAGCGTGCGGTCGACCGAAGATGACCTGTGCGCACTGAGAGTTTTGGTTCATGGGATCTAATAAGGCGTAATGTGTAGGACAGAAAACGTTGGAAGAGGCTAGTTTCGACCCTGTACTCTAACGAAGATCTTTAATGTTGCACACCAAATGTGAAGTACACTTGATTATTGAATATATTGTTTTAAAGTCTTCCAAGGAATAAATAAAAATCACAAAAAACCAGCCCCTGATGAATCATCGAATGTCTTTGATCCACCTGTGGTCACAATTAAATTTATAGACAACTAAGGTTGTGGAGTATTGTTCTCCAACGGAAAGTTGAAACTACTACGTTTTTATTTTATCCCTATTTTTCAAATAAAATAATGCAGCCAATCTCAAAAAATCTCACTTAATTTCACCAAACTTGTGGCCGACATAAAATACATACATATACACATATAATACTTTCTATGCAGCTTACATATGGACATTACAGTAGTCAAATTAATTTCAATCAAAATTTGCATATCCGCAATTCGCCAACTTTTCACTACATTCCCCATAATTCATAGAAACTTAATCCACTTGGGAATCGAAATGATCCACACATTTCCGTATGTGTATAAGTGTGAAATAAGAGAAAATCCTCCGCGAGTTGCAATCGACCGGGTTGCAACACCTTAACGCCGCATTCAGCAGGAAAATAGAAAAAAATTGCTGCTATATGCCAGTTTTTCCCACACAACATTGATGATAAAACAACAAAAACAGGAACCAACTCGCGAGTGAAGCTTAGCGTAGTGGGCACGCACTTTCACAAACACATACACATGTTTCAGCTATTATATAATGTGTTTTTTTTTGTAAGCTATGAACTGACTGCCTGCGGCTGCGCCTGCGCATCTTGCTGTCGCAACCTGCCTTTTTGTCGTGGAAAATTTGTCGCATGGCAATCATTGCTGCTCTGTCGTCCATCGGGTGTGGTTGGGATCAGCAGCTGAAAGAAAAATCCCTCCACGTTACAGCGACGTGTTGGCGTATAGCGTCAACAACTTTGATGTTGTATTTTTGTTTCTTCGACTAATATTTGTATGTTGAAAGCGTTACCTCTTTGTTGAAGTGGCTTGCGCCTTCTGGGCAACCTCCAGGTTGAAAAAAAACATTGGTATACAATTTTTTTAACTCTTTTTTAGTTGCTACAAGTCGCTTGCATACACACACACGCACATATGCGACATATATATGCAAGTGGATATGCAAATTTTCTTGTGCAACAGGCAACAGGCAACAGGCAACAGTTACAGCCAATTTGCATTAACGACATAAATTTATTTGTTTGTCGGATGTCAGGCGCGCGATTCAGCAACGCAATGGGTTGGCGATAGTGCAATAGAACAGTGGCTTAAGCTTGCCACTCCATGGAAATGTGTGCAACTGTTGCTGTCAATCCACTTGTGCCCACTATGCTACAACAAATCGCAATAATAAGTGTTGTTGTTGTTCGTAGTTGAAATGAGTGGACTTTTTTCTATAGTTGTGGCAACGCCTTAGCGCCATTTCCAACATTCATTCGAGAAATGGCTCGCAAAGAAAATGAATGATATCTAATACTTGCGTGTTGTTGTTGCATACATACATACATATATCCATGCAGTCAAATACACTAGCTCTGAACTACTCTACTACCAGTTTGCTTCTCAGCTGAATTAGATCGTCTTCTAGCTTATTTCAATATTATTAGATATTCTTAGCATGACTATGTCCTCAGAAATATTCGGCAGCTTCACATACAGGGTGAATATGAATATAAATTGTTACCTATTCAAAACACCATAACTTTTTTGTGTGAAATTAGTTTTTATTGATCTCAAAGACAAAATTCAAACGGTCAAAAAATGAGTTGCATGCTGCACGAATATGAACTTGAGGTATTTTGGCCCATTCTCGTATATTCGCTTTTTTCAGCGCATCCATACTGACATATTTTTTAGTCCTCACCTTCCTCTCCAAAATGGACCAGATGGAATAGTCCAACGGATTTGCGTCTGGCGAATTCGAAAGCCATTGTGTGGTCGAAATGAAATGTGGAACACGATTTTTTAACCATTCTTGGTTCTCACGAGCTTTATGAGACGGTGCCGAGTCCTGTTGGAACATCCATGATCTACGACCGAAATGTTTGCGTGTCCACGGCTCTAAAGCCGCTTCTAAAATATTTTCCCGATAATAAGTTGCATTCACTTTGACTCCAGGCTCGATAAAAACGATTGGAGAGCGTCCATAAGCGGTCACTGCGGCCCAAACCATTACTTGCGATGAGAAATTGCTTCGAGTGGCCATACGTAGGCTCAAATTAAGTAAACACGATCGTTTTGAGTGTTTATGAACTACGCAATTGAGAAATTTTTTTCATCAAAAAACGCAATGTTAGGAAATTCGCCACGTTCGCGCAAGCGCAAAAACTCCTTTGCTCTTTCGCACCGAACTTTTATTTGTTGAGGTGAAAGATCGTGTGCTTTTTGAAAGCCGTGACCTTGAGCTCATTTTGCTGTCTTGCTTTGGCCATTTTTCTTCCACTTCGACATGGATTTCGTTCAAGTCGAGCCTTCACTTTCCGAACCATTTCCGGCGTTGTTGCGGTTTTTTTTTGTCCACCTTCATAGCATTTTGCAATGCCACCAGTACCATTGTAACGTTTTATAGTGCGATACACAAACATTTTATTCACTTTGAGTTGACTGAGCTCACGAACAATGGCTAGTTGTGATTTTCGAGCCAAATATAACGCAATCGCACTATTACGTTTGAATTCCATCACAGAAAAAAAAATTCAACAAAGCTGAGACGCAAATGCTTTTGCTAGCTCACAAACAATATATTGAACTGTCATTAGAACAATTTTGACGTTGACGTCATGAGCTGTTTTACAGATACAAGCAGTGTGAAGTTGGTAACACTTCATATCGTTCACCCTGTAGTTAACAAACTAGTCAACCTCTGAATCAGTATTATACTATTGAATGAACGAATGATCTGTACGAATATTACAGCACTAGTCAAGACAACAATGCGATGCTTTAAGATAGGTTCAAACGCATCTATGCCTAAAATAGATAAGAACAAAAAAAGAAATACTGTATAATGGTGGACACACGAGATCGTACAACTTAGAGATATGTACATCCATAAGCGTAAAAAGTATACTAGAGTCAGAAGATTGGGCCAGGCGATAACGAAACCCGAAGAATATAAAAAGAGCAGAAAAGAATTGAGGAAAGCAAAAAAGACAAATTGGAAGAGCTGTAAAACGATCTAGACACTAACCCATGGGGATTGGGCTACAAAATCGTTATGAAAAAGCTAGGAGTCAAGTCCCCTGCTGCTGATATGGAAACCGAAGTGGTAAGGAAAATAGTCGACACACTCTTCCCAACACACTGTGTTGAGAGGGAAGAACTCGAGTACGAAACAACGGAACCTGTCCCATTCACAGAAGAAGAACTAAAAGGTGCTGCAAAAACAATGAAATGCAATAAAACACCAGGACCTGATGGCATAGTTGCGGAAATATTGAAACTATTGGCAATCGAACGCCCTCTTTTGCTGCTAGACATGTACAACGCATCTCTTGCAGAAATATGGAAAAAACAAAAACTAGTACTAATCAGTAAGGGAAAGGGAGACCCAGCATTAGCGTCCGCTTATAGACCGTTATATATGCTAGATAGCGCAGGAAAACTATTTGAGAAATTGATAAAGCGTAGGCTTAGCGAAGCCGTAGAGAACAGTGGCGGCCTGTCTGACAAGCAGCATGGTTCTAGAAGTGGCAGATCTACCTTAGATGTAATAGCAGATCTCCAAGATGTAATAGCTAGCGTAGAATATGCCCAGGCAGGTAATCGATACTCCAAACGCTTAAGATTACTAGCCACTCTGGATATTAAAAATGCTTTCAACAGTCTAAGTTGGGAAGACGCAATTGAAGCCCTAAAGGTAAAATTCAAGATCCCGAATAATCTACTGAAGATTATTTGTAGCTATCTAACCAATCGGGTGCTCTTATACGAAACGCGAGCAGGATGTTTGACTAAATAAATAACAGCAGGTGCGGCCCAAGGATCAATACTCGGACCAGAACTTTGGAATATAAGCTACGATGAAATCCTTTGAATTGAGATGCCTGAGTATGTGGGATACGCAGACGACATCGCAGCCGTAATAATCGCTCGAAACACTGATGAAGCCAAAAGGAAGGTGAATAAGGTGTTGATCCGAGTTCAGACATGGCTAGAGGACCATGGATTAAAGCTGGCCTCAGAGAAAACAGAGCTAATCCTTCTAACCAACAGACTTATCCGATTAGAAGTAGATGTTCAAGTACTCGATGCCACTTTATCCACAAAAAGAGTGGTCAAATACCTAGGAGTGCAATTAGACACAAGGCTAACTTACTGGGCGCTCATAAATCATGCTGCCACAAGAGCCGGCATGTTAAATAAGCTCATGGCAAATCTTGGAGGTCCAAAAGTGTCAGTATGTTTGTTTCATCGGTACAAAAATGAGTTTCTAACAAAGAGCTAATATCAAATTTTGTTTTAAATTTGGTAAAACGTTTGCCGAAAAAGTTTATGGCAATGATTGTTTATCTCGTGCCAGAGTTTATGAATGGTTTACACGTTTCAAAGATGGTTGTGAGGACATAAATGACAATGAACATGCGGGCCGCCCAAAATAAGTAATTACCGAAAACTCCATCGAACTTCTTCGTAAATTTATCAAAAATGAACCGAAATCATCGTTGAAATTCATGGAATCGATTTGAATATCTCCAAAACTGCGATTTATCGCATTTTAAGATAATATGGATTTACGAAAGGCCTGTGCACGTTTCATTCTGCACTAGTTAACTGAAGACCAAAAATTATTCAGAATTCAACATTCGAAAGACCTCTTTAAAAAGGCGCGAAAAGATGAGCACTTCCTTTACAACAGTGTAACTGGTGATGAAACGTGGTGTTTCCAACATGAACCTGAAACTAAACGTCAAAGCGCCGAATGGAAGTCACCAGACCCAGGCCAAACCGTCAATGCAATTTTCTATCTTGGCCTTTTGAAGCGTTTGTTGCATCGCATTCATCGAATTTGCCCTAAATACCACGAGGAGGAGCTAACGCTTATTGCATGATAATGTAGCATCTAATCGATCCACTATTGTGGCTAATTTTTGACTACACCATATTCGCCTGATATGGCTCCCTGTGAATTCTATCTATTCGGAAAATTGAATTTGGCCACAAAAGGCAAACGGTTTGGCTCCGTAGGGGCCATCCAAAAGGCTTTTACCGACATCTTGAAGGACATTTCGGTCAATGACCTGAAGCACTCTTTCGAAAAGCTTTTAAGTCGCGCAAAACAGTGTATTGAGGACAGAGAGTACTATTTTGAATAAATAAACTCAAAGTTATCAGGACAAAGCTCCTGTCGTTTCCATTTTAGCTCAGTCTTGTCTATTTTGAACCTCACCTTGTATGTGTATTACTACTACTACTACTACCTTTCATTTCATTTATGTTATACCCATACTCCCACTACTAACCAGACTCACTGCCCTACTCATTCTCTCCTTACCTCTGCTGCTTATATTCTTCTTCCCGTTTCTTAACTTGTTCCCTTACTAACTGCTATTTTCTTTATTGACATTATCTGAACCAAGCTCTTTCCCTTTCTTACATATAGCAACAACAACAATTTACATTTTAACTCTCACTATTAGTTTTCAAGCTCATATTTGTTAAATTGTAGTAGTTGTAAGAATTGTGAAGCTTTGGGAATTATTAATAAACCCACTTTCGAAGAAAAGGATTATTGCTATAAATTCATATTTGGTCCTACTATAAATTCATAGAGGTCCTCGAAAACTTCTTAGGCAGATTAATAGCATAAAAAAGCAGCAAATTACCTTTAGTGTTGCAAAAAGCCCAAATTCGCCGACCGTCGGGAAAGCATTCAAGGCATAAAAATGTACCAAAGATCTATCCAAATGGCGGTGAGTGTATCTGTATTTCTTTTTCTGCCTGGGAGTAAAACAAGGTTTGTCCAAATCTGGGCCTTTCGGTCGTGCTCGGGTAAATAACAACAACTCTCCATCCCTCGGCACATTTTCTTCAAATCTTTCTCCGATTAGATGATTAATTTTGCGCCTCTTGTATGTAAATCCAAAACTTTATTTTATCAAATTGTAGCATGAAAATATTTTATGACAAGGTTTATGAGTAAAGAAACCTGGCTTTCGTATTTCCATTAAAGTGTAAAATCGTATTTAATTGTTTTTATTACTCTTGCCTATGTAACACTAAACGTCACTGTTATTTTGGTACTTTTTTGCCGACTTCAATTGCTTTCGCACGCAACAACTTCCATTCCTCAGCGCATTTTTAATGCACTACATAAGTACATATATTCTGTCAAAAAAGTACCGTGAATAGATTATTAACACACAAAACATTAACTATTCAGAGTTTACCACACAAGGGTTGCGAGGAAAATCGCATTGGTATTCACAGAAATTGACCACCTACTACATTACGCATCTGGCTCAAAGTGAATTTTTAATTACTTTTTTTTTCATTTTTTCAGGCTTAAAAATACAGTAAGGGAAACAAAGATGTTCGGATGAAAGTGATATGAAGGCTATCGTAGAAAATTATTTTGAAGCGAAATCTAAAGAATAAGTTTTCAGAACCATAAAGATAGCGGCCGCCGTAGCCGAATAGCTCCACATTTTCATTTGCAATGAGCTAACGCCTTTGTGCGCTAAAAGTGTTAAATAGGCAAATGGATTAAAAGAACCAGTTCATTTTTAAATTTCACTTTTGATTTCATAATGTTGCCACTAAAAAGATTTTGTACAAATGAAAATATTGCTGTGAAAACGCCAATTCATTTCATAAGCCCTGGGGTCTGCAATGAGCGGTCTCCATTTGCACTATGTTTCATGAAGGGATATAATATACATGCCAACAGCTTAGGCACGTCAAAACAAGGAGTAATGAGGAGATATCTAGCAAGCGACACTCAGCTCTCTCAGCTGAAGTAACTTTGCCCACTAAAGTTTAGCTTGATGAATAAGCAGTCATTCCACAAGGAGATAAGCGCTTGGCAACATGTACAAATGAATGGATATGCGGATGATATCAGAAACTCTTAACAAATCACGGGGTTTGTGCTCTAGTTTCTCTTGGGCTTCAAAAACAGGTCTATCTATGTCTCAATAGTGACAAATTTTATGTATTACCTCTCACCTAAAATTGATATAGTATTCAACCAATTTGCCCGTATTTATGCTAACGAAATATATCCATATCCTCAGCTGGAGTGCATGGCAACCAGAATGTGAAATATCTGAATACATTAAGCAGATGAACTGTATGTTCCTATTCCGACTTATGTTGGATAGGACGCCTTGAATATAAGAAGTTATCTTCGACAAAATAGGCTCATGGAATGATCCTATTGTACCTGAACTCAATAATCTAACATCTGCAAAACTATTTTTCGTTAGTGCTATTCGTATCTGGGACCCTGTTCCAGCTTCAATGCGCAGCAACTTAAGAAACACCAACATCAAGAATGCTCTTTATTAATACTTTACTTAACTCATGAAACTGCACTATCAGTGTTGCTATCCACATATACGAGTATCTTAGTCTGCTATGAGTTTACAATCATATTGTCTTCCTTTTCACTTTTTATGGATGTTTATGCCCATTTTTTTATTCTTATTCTACTAAAATACTTTTTATTAAATCAGTGCATTTTAGTAGTCCGGGAACTTAGCAGTACTCCCCCATGATATACTTTATTTACCATCAAGCGCTTTGGATTTTGCGAGCCATTTTAAATAAGTTCTGGGCACTATTTTAGCATAATGTACCCATACAAATGAACAGGCCGGCGCAATGAAGTGCAAAAGTCATAAAAAAGTTTATTAGCTAATGCCCGTAAAAATTTTGGTTTGCCACAAAATTAGAAAAAATAAAATAAAAATATATAAATAAGTAAACAACATTAATGCACAGCATTTACAACAAACTATAAAAAATATATATGTACCTGTACAAAGCATTAACGTGCGTGTGTGTGTATGCGCGTGTACAGCAATTATAAATACAAATCGTTACAAATTAGTACATTTAATTTGTTTGCCAAATACTATACTTGTTTTTAACAAAAATATATTTTTTACACGACAATAAAAAAAAATCACGAACATTTTGGAAATATGCAAAAGGCGCACATTTCTTGTGAATTTCTAAAATTAACTAAGCAACGGCTTAATGCTGTTAATTATAATTATGTGAATATATGAATATATGAATAATAGGCACATCCCTGTAGAAACATTTACGCTTGACGCACAATACAAATTCGGTGTATCAGAGTTATTAGCGTAATAGGTTTGTGTTGTCCTCAAATAGTCATATTAAAATTCGTAAAAGTCCTAATAAAGTTGGATTAATAAATATTCCTCAAAGTTTTTGTGATGTATGTAATTATGATAGGTTATTTACTAAAGACTAAACTCATCCGCTTTTGTCAAATTATGTTTCTTATTATTTTTGTTGTATTTTTGTATTACTTATTTCTTTGATTACTTATTATGTATTCCCTTATTTGTTAACTTATTTTCGTTACATTTTTTTGTGCTGTACTAGACTAGGAGTATATCCAGTTATAGTTGCTGGATGATCTTCTAATTCAAATTATGCTTTATTAGGAGGATTGCAAGCTGTTCCTCAAATTATTTCTCATAAAATTAGAATAGTTTCAATTTTATTAATAACTTTAATTCGCCTTTTGTTTTAATTGTAGGATGCAATATTTTAGATTTTTTTATTATCAAATTTATTTTTGATTATAATAATTATATTTCCAGTTAGACTACTTTGATTTTTTGTTTGCTTAGCTGCAACTAATCGTACTCCTTTTGATTTTGTGGAAAGTGAGTCTGGATTTAATATTGGATATTGAAATGGTGGATTTGCTTTAATTTTTATAAATTAATATTATTGAATTTTATTTATGTTTTGTGTAATTTTTTTTTTTCTTTTGTGTTATTTAATTTTATGATAACTTAATATATTTGGTATTTTTTGTTTTGTGTTTTCATTCAAGGAACTCCAGTGACAAAATATTTTCGTGATATTTTTTTGTATGAAAACCCGGATTAACGCTTAAAAGGTCAATGCTATTTACTGAAACACTTAGTTTCCGCGTTTATGATGCGAAAGATCATAATACTACGTATGTATTTAATTTGCATAATTTAAGCAATCGAAAAAAGAGTGGTGCACATTTGTCTGCGTATTTCACCGCTCACTGCTTTTTAATCCCTCTTATTTTTTCTTTAGTCTGCTTATGCGATTCGTCCGGGGTAGATCTGCTACACCATACCTGTTTTTTCTTCTGACTTGGCTCGTGAACTGGATTTTGATCCTTTTTTGTAAACAGGGCAACCTGATATCCTAATAAATGACGACGGCTTTACACTCATATAAGTCCCTCCATTTGTGGAAAACATCAAAATAATCGATATATGTGCGATGTTATTTCTCAGCTGTGAAATGGGCATTAAACTTGCGATTCAAATCACTTATCTAATTGCCTTAGTAACTGTAAGGCAACATCAATGGCAGAATCACTTAGCAGGACTGGTTGAAAGAACACTTTTGGTAAGACAGAAATCCATCGAAACGAGAAAACAACAGAAAACTCAACCCCAAAGATCGCTGCACTTTCAAGACGTGCCACATTCAAATTAGTTTTTGAGCGCATGTATCTAGGCGTTTCGCTTTCCTTTAGATCGGGTTGGTCTAGTCTCGGAGTCTTTACTCTGTAGGTTCCCTTCATAAAGCGCTTAGCTTGCCTCGGCGTTTTTTCTTTGTGAGCTTCGCTCAGATTGAGTTTATGTGGAAAAACCCCAAATTCAATTTCAATGTTCCTTTGTAAATCATCTTGAAAAATTAATATTAAGGTACTAAAATATCAAGAGTTTTTTTTTTTTTTGCCAATAGACATTTTCAATTTAGACATCATTTTATATAACTTAGGTCAACTTAGCATACCAGCAACACGTGTGTCCGGTTAGCCTAAACCTTATTTAACATAGAAAGCTGCAGATTTTACATTACCTAGTCATGTAAATTGAGAGCCGTGAGAGCATCATGCTGCCACATAATTTTTTCACCTATTTTGAATAGCACTTGTCCAAATAAAGTATAAAACTACATAATAAGCAAAGCAAAACATTGTAAACATGGGAGATGTTGTTGTTTTTGTTGTAGCAGCATAAACATTCCTTGTACATACATGGAGGATTCTGCTTGAGTGAGGACGTGCTGAGTAACAAGCTTCTACGTAAGCTTCTACGAAAACTAAGTTAAATCTAAGACTAACATTAAGTCTAAGACAGCCCTCAATTATACAATATATTTTTATTTATTTTTTATAAAAAGACTTAATTTAAAACTTCGGAAAAAATTGATATGCGAGTTACACAAGCGAATGATGAATGGCGATTCAACAAATAGAGTGCAACTAGGTAATGTAAGCGCTGAGAAAGAAACTAATAGATAATAAGGATATTATATCTTCTAGCGATTTAAGCTCAAGAAATCTACTTTAAGATTCATAAAAATATACATACATAGATTAAATCAATAAATCAATCTGTGGATTCTTTCAATCTGTCGAGAATGAAAGTCATGGACTCCAAATAAGAGCTGCGTAATCGAGAATTTTTTGGAAATTCTACGGACTAGTGCTAAATAAAGGATTTCCGAATCCGCCTCTTTTTTTAATTTACGATTTTTTACCAAACGACGAGTAGTCTTTTGAAAGTAATTTAACCCACATAAGGGAAAAAAGTTAGCTTGCAGTAGAAGATGATTCCAAAATTCTTGAATTAATTTTTCTTTGCTAAAATAACAACCCCTTTGGAATAATGGAAAATTCTAGCGATGCATTAAGATCACTTTGAAGATAGTCAGAATCTGTCGGATATTTTATTAGGCACATTAGTTTAACATCAAAAGCGAAAGCTGGACACTTTGACTGTATGAAACGTGGAGGTAAGTCATTAATGAATAGCAAGAACAGAAGAGGTCAACACGAGACTCTTGAGGAATTCCTGATGTCACATTAACTAAAGCGTTCGACATATCAAGTTCATTTTTACTACCGATTTCCTGTCAAATAAAGAACTTCTAGGGATATTGAGGTCAATTTTATAGAAAGCTTTCGATAAATAAGTATACACGATCGGTGTTCGGTTGGTGATCAATAATAAGTTTACAATCGTTGTTGCTGTTGTTGTAGCAATTTATCAAGCACTTCCAGTCCGGTGTAATAATCGATCGGCATCTCCTATCTCCTCTAAATGTAGGCCCAGGGAACAAGCTGTTTCTAGGGGTTGGGTCAAATGGGCGAGGGGAGTGGGTTTAAGGGTGTATGAGAATAGATGGTGCGGGGTATCTTCGCATGCCGGATATATATTGAGTATGTCAGGGCCGATTCTGGATGTAGTAGGAGCTTAGTCTCCTACAGTTTCCAGATCTTAACTGCGCCAAAGTACGCAGGTCTCACGAGGCAAGCGAAGATCATCGTCTGCGGTCGGTGATGGTTCGAGATTCCTGATGAATGTCGTAAGAGACTCCTGATGAATGTCGCTTAATGCCTGTTTATAAACTGTTATCAGTACAGTTGAAGAGATGTCTTTTTACTCTCCTGGGAGGTAGCTCAGACTCTGGCAACTACCTAAAGTAGTGGCCCCTATGGTAACAGCCCAGCAGAAATTGATTGCTGAGCATCTTACTATACTCTTTAATTTTTACTATACTCTTTAGCCTCGTTGTGGAGATAGTACGAGTGAAACATCAGGAGGCATTCCGTAGCTATCTTGATGGCAGTGTTCTCATAACTCTGAAGCTTAGCCCACTGCCATGGGCGTAGCGCAATTGAGAACCAACAGCAACATTTCTTTATCTTTGCCCCAAGTGTTACCGGCTGCCGATTTGAAGACCTTGTTGCCGTTTTGGCCCTGTGTGGGAAATTTTAGTTCGAGATCAAACTGCTAAACTTCCTATGCTTTTATGGCGGTGAGAGCTGTGGTGGTACTGCGCCCTTCGCGGAAGCCATGCTGGTGTGTAACTGTGGTCAGATGTTGCATGAAGAGTGGCAGTAAGAGGGCCTCAAGACTTTTCACTATTAGAGAAAGAAAAGGAAAAGGCAATCAGATAAGTGAATACAAGTATATCACTTAACTCTCACTTTCGAGTTCACTTGTTAGGCTACACAAAAAAAAATTGCCAATTGCCTGTTCAAGCATTGGAAATAGTTTGCAAATCACTTTATGTTATGACCAATAAATTTTCCTAGTGGAAAACTCTGTATGCACTGCGAGTGCATGTATGCACTACCGTACGCACGCTTTGGCACTGGTTAAACTGTTTGCCCTAAAAGAAAAAAATTCACTGACATGCGTATATTTGTTTACTGGCAATTAATTTCAATTAGTTTCGACAAGCTGCTTAAATTATGTATCTACGTGCAAAGTATAATTAATTTCTATGAGTGCATAGTATTTACATATTTACACAAGCATTCGATATGTTCAATAAAATTGGTATAAATGTAAGTATATACATATGTGTGGGTTCTCCAGTAGGGACGGATCGAAGTTGGCAGGCAGTGGCGACGATGGTACTTTTGCGGTGTGTGTCAATTCAGCAGTTTATTGTACATACACTCACTGAGGACTCAAAATTATTACAAAAATAATAAGTAATAATCGTAATTAATAATCTGGCACAATATTTTTTTTTTTGCATTTCTACACGCGTCTATTGGAAATCTCTATATTTGAGTAGGTAAGTATAACCCGGCCGCCATAGGTGAATGAGCTGGTGCATGACTACCACTCGACAGTACCCGGGTTCGATGTACCGGGCAAGATGAAATGCCAATGCTGTTTTTTTCTAATAGAGGTCGTCCGTTGGAAGACAAATCTCCGAGTCTATTTCTGTCATGAAAAAGCTCCTCATAAAAGTTCATCTTGCACTTGAAGGCTGCATAAAACTGCAGAAACCTGCATTTGTGAAACACCTCTCAAAATATATACATAAGTGTCAATTATGATGATGATAAGTATACAAAATTAAAAGTGATATGTCTGCGAATTTTTGGACAGAAGAGAGTATCGAGAGCTGGGATACCGGTAGTGTGAAACATTTTTCCGAGCTACAACTGTTGGCCTAGGTTTATGGTAAGGAAACTCATTCCCATGCAGCAATAATGGTGTAACGCTCATTTTGAATATTCTTCATAAATGCTACCATCTTAATTTATTCTTGTAAATCCATTTCATTACTTCCAAAAAAATCTGCCGGCGAAAAGATACACATATGCCAAGGTGTTTTCCAACTCTCAAAGCAATTGTTATTGTATAGGATTTTTTAAACAAAGCTTTCATCGACTGTAATTTTTCCAACAGGCAAAGACACGCGGCACTAAGTGATGGGGACGTGCTGGTTATGGAACCATGCGGGTCGAGCTCTTGCTCAAATGGACATGAGCTGTATATCTACACAGTGTGAGAAGGCGCATTATCTGGTTATGAAACCCAATTGTTGTAGTCTCGGTCGAACTGATTTTTCCAGACTGCTTTCATTCAGACCAGCAGTCATTTGAATATAGACCACGAATTCTTTCTAGTTGCGTTGAGGTCGAGATATTTAGAAAACCTACACTCGTAAAAATAAAAATTTCTGAAATCATTTTACTCGCTAGGTGTCGCTGGGGTGCAGATATTTAGAGAGTAACTTAAATACTAAATTAAAACAGTGTTTAACAAAGAAAATAGGTAAAATTAATCAGTTTTCATAAATACTGCTCAAGGAAAAAATTTCAAAAATAATGCTTTTAATTTTTACTCAAAAAAAATCCTAATAGCTTAAACTTTTTAGGGTGCAATCGTTTTTAGACCCAAGATCAAAAATCAAATTAAATTATTAAGTTGACTTACGGTGGGTCTAATATATTATATAATACTAATTAATAAAAAAAAAATTACTAGAAACGACTAAATAAGGATATGGAAATACGTAACAATACTCATTGGAATAATCTAAAAAAATATAAAATATAAATACCTTTATTTTGAAGTGTGGCGCAGCCTCTCTCAGTTAAACCGTTAAGGGGTAACACCACTGTAGAAATTTCAAAAAATTGAATTTTATTTTATAAACTTAAAAATTCTTTGAACCTTTTAAAATACAGAACAAAAAGTTTTATACATTACCGAAGTCTATTTCATAAATATTTTAAGCTTTTAACCAGGCGTTAGTGACTGCTACCTAACGACTTCTCCAAATTTCCAAACTTTAAACGCGTTTTTCTCAAAACACGTTTTCTGAAATTGGCACGCAGCATAACTCAAACAATTTTAAATATTTTTAATCAGGTTTTTCACTACGTCTGTATAATAACCTTCTTAAGAGAAGAGCGTAGGGGATTTTCGATAGATTAATTTAAACGATTGTTATAATTATTTAAGTGCCGTTTTTTTAGTCCAAAATAGAGTTTTTTCCTTCAAATGCTTGCTAATTCCACAAAAATAAAAATTTTTTAAATCCCCTACGTGTTTCTCTAGCTATTCTTATCTAGATTAAGAAAAAAAATGCTTATTTGTTCCAGATTAAAATTTGCACCCTCTGTGCTGCGTGCCGCGGAGCTCCTTCAAGAGAAACCACATTACAAAAATGTCTCCAATGCCGCCATTTTGTAAAATTTTTCGATCAAACTTTGTAGTTTTGTATTATAGTATATAAGTAATAACTTCCCAAATCAGAGTGATTGTTTCCCCTTTCCTTCTATACAAAAAATTCTTTAAATATCGTGTTTATTTTACAGTGGTGTTACCCCTTAATGTAACCAGTTCAATATTTAGTTCACCAAAAAGTTTAATAATAAACATTGGTCTACGATATTTACTAGTTCGTGCATTACAAGGGATATAGCACAAACGTGTAAGAAAGTATTAACAAAGGTGTTCAGAGTCCCCGCGTTAACAAGCGGACCAAATTCCATAAGTCTTGTCCTAGAAATCGAACTTTGTTACGAATTATAACGATTTTTAGCTTATTGAGTATGCAAGTTATCTCGATGATGCTATATACAATATTTTTTCTTTTCAAATTTTTTTTTTATAAATTTTTTTTACGTGCCGATCTTATCAAGTTCATTTATACATAATAAACATTTGTTTTTGTTCATCGTAGATTATCGCAATTCCACTGCATATTTTTAAATTTCATGTTTATTTTTAAAGTAAAACTTTTTTAAAATCCAGTTTAGAAAAAATAGACATATTAAAAACATTTTTTGTTCACCGTAGAATGAGATCTTGCTGATGCAATTAATCCAACCTTTAGCACATCAATAAAGAAAAGATCTTTGCCGAATAGAAGCTGAAAAAAAATGTATTTATTTTTTATTTCGCATAGCAAATTACCTGCTTCAGAATTATAATTTTAATTTTTGAAAATATTCCCAAAATACGAGTACAGTGAAACCGCCCTTCAACGCACACGTCAGTTAACTTTTGTCCGCCAAAAAAGAGATGTCCACTCATGAGAAAGTAATTTGATCTGTTATATAAAAGTTGGTATAGGAAAAAATGTCCACTCAAGGGAAGTTTCCGACTAAGAGAAGGTTTTTTAGGAGAGATTCTGTATATCCATTTTTTCGTATACTCATGCAAGTATCTGAAATAGCCTATTAATATACTTTGCTTGGAATGAATTTACTTTATGGATTCTCTTAAATACAAAAGGTTTTGCAAAATCAATGCAAATGTATTGCAAAACTTCAAACTCTCGTAAAAATGATTTTTAGTTCAACTGTTTTTAGATGCGGTTACACATCGATTTTTATTTTGTACTTCCTTCTCTGAATTTTCTTTAGATAGCTCATACAATGGGCCAGTAACATCCGAGCAAAGTGTGCTAACACTGTTTTTACTGTAATATTTAGTGTTGCTATTTCTCTCTCAAGTCCCTAAGAAAACTTACTCCTCAGTGATAGCACGTCCTGTAAATATTTTTATGCATAGTCACAATCCACGCCAAGTTGTAAATACTTACAGAGAGAAACCTGAAATTTTACAGACTTCCAAAAGACAGACAAGATAAAGCAAAACAAATGCGCTTTCGCAAACTTATCAAATCTATGCCTAAAAAGACAAGCAATACAAAGCCACTACAACCAATTCCACGCTGCCACACGAATCTTGCAAAGCAAACCACAATGAAGGTGTCGACCCAATTAAAAGTAAAATGCCACTTAAAATCCAGAAGCTGCAGTACACTAAAATGATAAAGCAACAAAATATAGTACTTAGCAGTGCTTAGCAAAATTTATTGCAGGATGACAGCAAATGTCATTGAAATCCTAAACGGTCGTAAAGTCAACTAGCTAAATCAGCTCCACAAAAGTTAACAAGAATAATAAATTCAGTGGAATTTGAAATGCTAATTTCAACTAAAATAAATTTATTTTATATGCTTTTGAAATGGCGCCAAACTATGTAGGTATAAACTGTTTACAAGTGTGTTATTATATATAATTTAGTTTTAGTAGTTGGATTTTTTGCACTAACTATTAACACCTCCCACCAACGAGAAAATAACTCACTTCAAAAGGGCCAACAAAATTAAACCATTTTAGAGCTGGTTTAGTGTTTATTTCTCGCATTAAAACTAAACTGAATTAACTAAATTCTAAACTGATTGTAAAAGTTTGACAATTTTGGTGCACACTTTTGTACTTTCATACTATGTATACACGCATATGGAGATATAAGTATGTATTAGAGCTTATCTGCATGCATCACGTATACGCCATGTCGTACCTTGCGGAGTATGTGTGTGGGAAGAGGGGGAAAGTGGATCATCACCAACAAAAATAAACAAAATTTAGCACCGAAACTAAAACGCTGAGTGCATGCGAAAACAACAACAACTCAAATGGAGCAAAAAAAGTAAAGTAAGTACATATATAAAATTATAAGAGTACATATATGCATTTAGAAGGTTTCTTTATAGGGATGTGATTTTATATGTACCTATATTGTATTATAATAGTTAAACAGAAAATATTTGTAAATATACAAAGTATTGAATTTCCGAAGTGTACCACTTACAAATGTAGTCATAGAGTTTCCGCCGTAAAAGTGGTAAAAATACGAAGACTATTTTGTTGAGCAATAAAATATATCCGCCCAAGTAAAATCTGACAATAAATGATATCATTCATAACACTGAAAATGAGCAAAAGTGAATGGACAGACCTTCTTTCTTCCATAAAGTCTAAATTGATTAACATAAGCCGAGAATGATAGGGTGGAACAGGAAGCTCAAAACGCAGAGTACACACTACTAATTTAAGAAATATTTTCTGAACGTTTATATTCTACTTATCGAAAGTTGATCGTAAGGCCTACAAATTATAACCGCATATTCCAATTGGGAGCGGACAAGGCCCATATACAGCAATATAAGCAGAGGTATGTAGATACGAAAATTCAATTGTATTTCGACGAATTAGGCCCAGAACTGAACAATTTTGTAAGAATAAAACTAATATGACTCTTGAAAGACCTTGAAATATGTATGTATTAATATTCACTGAGCTCACGCACTACTGATGCAGGTGCGAATAAATCTAAATGATGCTTCACAGAATCTACTGAGTCCTTAACAGCTGAACAAATTGTAAAACTATCGTCATAAGTAAAAACTTTGAAGAAGAAAAACACTTGGTAGTGTAGCTGATAAAGAGGGTGAAAAGAAGGGGCGCTACAATATTTCATTCGCAACCAACTGAAGTAGCAACAAGGTGATTCGGTAAAACTCCATCGACTGTTGCCACCCAAAATCTATCCGTCAAAAACGATTGAAGGTAATGCAGAAAGGTAAAGTGAATATCTGCAAGTAAATATTGTATATTTATTGAAGCCTTTTGCGTCACTCTACTAAACGCTTTAAAGAGATGTTCGTATAAATGCAATCAACTTGAAGTCCTTTGAAGACGTTGGCATAGAAAATTCACTAAAAATAACAGGATTGGTAGTTGCGAAGCGGCAAGTGGTAACCCAAGTTTGTTTGGGTTATTTAAGTACTTCATCGCAAAATAATCTTTGTCTTTTTCATTGCTTTCGAAAGACTTCGATATACGTGAGAGTTCGAAAATCGGACAATAGTTTCGAACATAATTTGTTATTCTACTTTGATTGAAGAAAATGCTTGAAGATAAGGATTTATTAAAAATAATTTCCAGAGGATTTGCCGGACACTTCTTAATATAGTACCTGTGAGCCCTTCTCTATGTAACGAAGGTTTGAGAGAAAGCATCCCCCTGGTATTGTCTTCCGATGTACTGTACAAATTGCCAAAAAAATTAAAGATAGAGATAGAGGTAGTTGCAGATACAGTTGCAAGTTTTCCATCCAGCATTACCCAAGTAGATATACTCGAACACAACTTCTCAGATTTCATAAATTTCCTAAACGAAAGACGGAAAATTTTAAATATACATAAAACTTTTATAAAGCATTATTTAAGGACTTCAATTTCTTCTGAAAATGCTGATATTTACAAAGAATTAATAATTGCTTGTATTTTTAGAGGTATTTATTTTTGAAATTGTATACCATAAATTGCTAATTGAACGAAAGTAAAGAGTGAGTAAAGTGAGAAGATATTAGGTGCGCAACTAAGTTCTCGCTGTTTTTTTGATGAAAATACAACTTTATTCTAAAAAAAATGGTTTTAAGTGAATCATTGAAAGTATTGCCCATCGCTGGCTATTACCATCTAACATCTTTCTGGTAGATCTCGTATACCGTCGCGGAAAAACTGTTTATTTTTTTAGGCTAACCACGGATCAAGCCATTTTTTGATGTCTTCATATGAATGGAACTGCTGGTCAGCTAGGCCATATGCCATCAATCGGACCAGGTGATAATCGGACGGCGAAATATCTGGAAAATATGGCGGGTGGGGTAGGATTTCCCATTTCAGTGTTTCCAAGTAGGTTTTAACGGGTTTTCAACGTGAGGCTAAGCATTGTCATGCTGCAGAATCACTTTTTCCTGCCTCTCCGTACCTTGCGGCCGCTTCTCGCGCAGCGCTCGGCTCATTCGCATCAATTGAAGTCGATACCGATCCCCAGTGATGGCTTCGCTTGGTTTTAACAGTTCATAATAAATAACACCAACTTGGTCCCACCAAATACATAGCACACCCTTCGCAGCGTGAATATTCGGCCGAGGCGACGACGTAGAAGCATGACCGGGCAGTCCCCATGACTTTCTTTTCTTTGGATTGCTGTAATGAATCCATTTTGCATCACCCGTCACGTTGCGATGAAGAAAACCCTTCCTATTTTGCTGCTGGAACAGTTGTTCACAGGCGAAAAGACGACGTTCAACATCCCTTGGTTTTAACTCATAAGGAACCCAAGTCCCCTATTTCTGAATCATTCCCAAAGCATGCAATCGCTTGGAAATGGATTTACGTGTAACTTCTAATACTGAAGCAAGCTCTTCTTGCGTTTGACACGGATCCTCGTTGAGTGATGCCTCCAATTCAACGTCTTTGAAAGTTTTTGACCTTCCTTTACGCGGACGGTCGTCAACATTAAAATCAGCGTCTTTGAAGCGACGGAACCAATTTCGGGACGGTGTTTCACTTAAAACAGCATCCCCATAAACTTTTTGTAGCTCTCGATGCGCTTCAGGCGCCGTTTCTTTTTGAATGACAGAAAAAATCAACACTTCCCGCAAATGACGATTATTCGGCACAAAATGGGACATTTTCACAAAACCAAAAGTATACGATACCAAAACAAAATCACTAATGTGTCGAAGCAGTTTATTTACCATGTGTCTGAGCTTACTTCATGACGAGAAGTGGTAATTAAACATTTCACTTGCTTAAAAGATTTTCTCACGTTTTAATAGATTTTCTTTTGATTTCATGCATAATTTTTTTTCATCAGCTTCTATACACGAAATCTCCTTCTTCCTCTGTTCTAAACAGTGCTAGAAGTTTTACTCTGTCAACTCCTTCAACAATTTCTTCCAAGTGGCCAAATTTTGCTCTTTTAAGCGAAATAAGAAAATAGATGTAAGTAACAATCTATTCGCTTGCCGATGGTTTAGAACTGGAGTGTTGTACTTAGCATAAACATTTTGACTATTTTATGCGAAAAGAACTGAGGTAGACAACACATGAGGTCTGTTTTCATAATCCCTCCACGAATTTTGGATCAAAGGTGAATATAGTAATCTTTTTCAATAGTTTGACTTTAAAACCCCCAGTAAAGGTATACAATCCCACTGAAGATTACTAATACTTTGGTAATATTTGCCAAGTATTTGAACTCTATTCGGCAACCCTCTATAAATGTGTAACAATTTTCTCGCTAACCGCGCATCGAATTTCCTGACACTCTGTACTACACGTAGCAAGTGAAGTGTAGAATGGATGCAACACAGCATTTTATTGCACTCGTGGGGGTCAAGTGGACAACTTTTATACAACAACATTAAAAATAGTGCCAGCAACAAACACAACAGTGACAATATGAACCATGAAATGAACACTTACATGTTAAGAAGCAGCAAAAAGGGAGAAAAGTGAAGCAAAAGTCAGAAGTTGGTAATCTCATTTTACTGCACAAAACTCAACAGTGGGAAAACCTTGCTTTCGAAAAAATAAAGAATCAAAAGCAACATTTTAAACTAGATGCTGCTTGCATTTTCAACTTTTTAATACGACGAACAACCATTGACACCAATTTTGTAGTCATTCAATATGTTGTTCAAAAGCTTCACATGACACATTGTTGTTTTATTTTCGAAATTTTTGTTGTTCTAACCAGTTGAAAATAATTTAGCAGGAATATAACTCCCAAATCGACACTAAAATGGCAAAGCCTAAAAAGGTGAATGCTACAAAATACAAAACTTATTTCTCGGTAAAACCTCGGTAAAAAGCAAGGAACTATATCACCAAATTTGTGTGCAAAGTATTTATAAAGGGTGTATTTTCCCAATAACGAGTAAGCGATAAGCAATTTATCTGCTCGGTTTGCCATTTCATCATAGATAAACCAAACGCCAGAACAATGTTTGCAAATTCTGTAGATATGGTACGAAAATCAATTTCAAACTTTTTAATCAAAGTTGCTACAGCAATTTCCAGTATTAAATTAATTAAAAGGCGAAAGTTTTGAGTGGCTCCAAAATCGCGTTGCTTTTTAACAATTTTTTTTCTGGCGGGCTTGTGCAGTTTCTCCATACATGGAATGCTGGCACATTTTATTACATGGAGCACGGCACCCAACAACGTCAAGGTTTGCACTTTTTTGAACCAAAAACCAGAGAAAAATTCTGATTAAGAATGTCGGAAACTTTATGGAAATTTGTTTTTTGAAGTTTAAAATATGGATTTTTATGGCTTCTATAGGAGAATGAATTATGCTTTCATAAAACACTTATTTAAATTAATTAAATGGGAAACAAATAAGCTATCAAAACTTGCCAATAAGTCCTAGTATTGTAATATATAATATAAACTCATTCATTCATTTACTCAAATTTTTATATCACAACTGAATTACTGTCACCGTATACCGCCTGTTTCCCAGATGCCATCGTGTTCACAAGGCCTGCGGGTGAGATTAATTTATATCCCGATTTCTCGTTGTTTTACGAACTTATGCAAGATAAAATGAATGCGAGTACACACAGATTAAAGTGGAAAATTACCGTGACCCAATTATATAAAAAAATAAATGAGAGAGAACTGAGCAAGAATATCGAAATATTCAGTTGTTTCGTAAAGCAAAATTAAGTGCAAAAACGAATAGGTCGCTAACAAAATATTGGCAATCTAGACCGTACAAATACGTTAACCTAATAGCCAGATACACTAAGAACCGAGTAGCGTTACCGCAGTATGCGCAGCACTCTGTACTCTTTCAATCATAGAACTTACGTAAATCCTAGTTTCTTCAATAAGTTTTTGCAGTTCGATAAGAGAGGGCGCTGTTACCAGCCTAATTTTTATGTATCTTATATTGAAACACTCTTTATATGAACGTACGTGAAGTTTCGTTTCAATCTGTAAACTCATTCTTTGTTTACAGCCATTTATTGTAGTACCGACGTTCACATTATTTTCTATAATGGAAAAAATCAAATATCGAGCAGACATTGAATTTTTCTTTTTTGAGCAGCAAAGGACATTTATTTAGGACATGTTAAAAGTGTATGAGGAGCCTTCGCCATCAATTAGTAAAGAGAAAGATGGGTTGCTGTACAAGCCTTCAAGACGATTCACGTTCAAAATACCAACAACACCAGAAATCGTAGAAAAAATACAGGATATCGTATTGGAAAACCATCGAGTGACTGAAAGAGATTTAGCAGAACCTCTAAGCATCTCACTAGACAATAAGTAATATTTCAACTGAAGTATTGGGTTTCAGCGGCCGCCGTAGCCGAATGGGTTGGTGCGTGACTACCATTCGGAATTCATAAAGAACGTAGGTTCGAATCTCGATGAAAGATCAAAATGAAGAAAATGTTTTTTCGAATAGCGGTCGCCACGCGGCAGGCAATGGAAAACCTACGAGGGTATTTCTGCCATGAAAAAGCTCCTCATAAAAAAAATTGAAATACACTTTATTATTCAGTATAGTATATATATGCCTGAATATTGGATAATGTAAACTTCACGATATTTCGCGATCCATTTCTTATGGATTTTCTGCCACTGCAGAATAGCTTTCAGTTCAAGTGGCTTAAAAGAAATCGGATATTCACCACTATGAATAAGGCCAGTTTAAAATAAATAGATTTTTGTCTTCTTCGAAAAATAGTTTTTTTCATTCATCAATATTTGTTTTGTACCCTTTCACTTTTTGGTATGGTCTTGAGCCCTACCAGCGATGCGATCTGTATCTCCTCAATCGTGACAAGTCACAGTTCTTTCACGAGTGTCTCCAGTTTTTAGAGCAGTCGTACAGAACCAGGTTCAGTAAATATGGTTGAGGTAAGATTACGGTATTATTTTTCTCAAAGAATGGGTTTGCAATTTAAAGTGAAAGAAATTGTTTTACCTTTAAATGCTGTTCAACGCTTTTCGTCCTATTCTTTTTCTTTTGTCGTGGCATTCTAATGAACAAAACGTTGTCGTGGGTCCATTGATTGTCGAAAATTAAGCAATTAGCTCTAAAATATATTTGTTTACTATAAATTCGAATAACTTTAAAAGGGTTGATAATTTGGCCGTGGTGCTATTGTTGACAGTATTGTTTTTGTTAGCACTTTTAAAAATATAGCTAATAAAAGCTACCTTTCAGACATCTATGAACACTCAGCAGTTAAGGAATTTATTAAAAATCATTAGAAGTGGGTTTGCGGATACACTTTTTAAACAGGTCAGGCAGCAAGCCGTTGGCAAAGGTGTTATTATGTGCAAAATACCCTGCATCAAATAATCAAGCGATAGAGAAAGCACCCCAAGATCAATTGAAGAACCCACGGTCGCAGAAAACCCCCAGAAGTTTCTGCTTGTACCACAAAGTTTAGGCAAACGGAATCTGCATAAATATTAGCAGCCTTACACGATGATGAGGCAAGTGTCCCTTTAAAAAAAAAACTTAAGAGAGTATTCTACAGCATGATTTTTTAGATTTAACGCAGTCCCAAAAATCCTTGGAATTCGGTTTAATTTATATTCTCTTGAAAACGAAGATATTTATCTTTATAGATAGTAGCTTAGTAGATTTAAAATTTTCGTCAAACTTATTCCTCAAGTTCCTTAGTGCACCAAAGTAGCAATAACTCTCATCCTGTATGAATTTGTTTGGTCCCAAAAATTAACAGGCCTCCCAAATTCAATTGCACTAAAACGTGCGAAGGTATTTGAAGTTCCAACTGGGTGAACTTAACACTTCCTTTCTTATTTGTCACAACCTTCTGTATATTTAAGCTTAAATTGTACCATAATACCATAAGTGTAAGTGCTCTAGTACTATTTGATGATTTAAAGAATAAAAATATTAAATCGTAACATTTTGTTTAAATTAAATGAATGCACTTTAAAGCCTCAATCCATTTATGCTCCCTTCCTTAACAATAACCAAGTCATCCAATGCCATATTTCCCATTATTTCATTGCAAAGCTAAATAGCAGCATCACCCATTGTAAGTCCTAACGCGACATGTTGCACCATAGCTATATTTGCTCTATTGTATTTCTCTTTTCAGTCACCAGCTGGCAACGTCATCATTTTGCATTAACCAGCTGTGCAAGAACCAAAGGAGACATATAAAAAGTGGACTACATAGCAGCATGTGAAACACAAATAGAGCAGTAAACATATTTACATGCATGTGTGAGTGTGTGAGTATGTGGCGCTATAAATACGTTTGTTCAAATGCGATGTGATTTTAATAGTTGCTCTGACGATTCATTCCTCAGTACTTACTGCCGCGTCTCCATTGTTGGTCTGCCCACAGTCTCCGACTTTCTCCACTTACAAACTATCTCGTTTTTTATTCTATTACTCAAACTACCCTCAATGCCAACTATTGCAAAAAAATGTCTTTAATTTTTTCCAACTTTTCTTTTAAGTATCGCACTGCCCTGTAAGAACTCCAGCAGTGGCAGCAGTAACAGCAGCGGGATCAACACCTAAATGAAAGTCATGCTGACACTGCAACCTGGCGCATTCACGTATGCGTATGTGTGTTATGTATTTGCGTGTGTGGGTATGTTGCTTGCTGTGCGGTGGCAGGCATGCTGCAATGCACTTAAAACGAATATTTATGGGCACTTTATGCACATAATTTTGCCCATTTCTTTGTCAACGATAACTGCCAGAGAGAGAACGAGAAAAGGAAAGGGAATACAAGATGCAGCTGGCTAAAGGAATATACGAAAAAACACACACGCTCACTTTCTACACACATACACATGTATGTACTTATATTTGTAAGCGAGCTTAAGTCAGAAATGCTACAAGTGCACATCTCATTCACATTCAGCATCCCCTTTCCTCACAACCTCACTCTTTCCAGTTTGTCATCTCAACTTTTAGATAAAATGAAAAAGTCACTGAATTTTATAGTTTCCTTTACTCGGAAATTGAAGTTGAAGCGTCGGAAATGCAACTTTTGATTTTCATGTTCCGCTCTTTGAATATCGTTACACATATGCACGCATTTTCATCCATATGAGCGTACGCTTGTGAAACAGATACTATAATGATTCCATGTAGAAGTATTTCAAAGTACCCTGCAGAAAAACTACTAGTGGTGAGCTGGAACTCCAACAGCTCACTTTTCGGCTCAACCTGTTCATGTTCGATCTTTTTTCTAAATTACTAAGTCACGATGTACAAACTGCAGAGGTATGGCCAACGTCAGTAGTGCGATTCGCTAACTTTCAGCCATTCTACAATTGTTATTTTTGCCTATAGTATTTGCCGTTTGCACTAACGATTTTGCTATTCACAAACTTATGTTAACTAACACTGTTATGTTAACTAACACTGAGCAGCTGTCTTGCCCTGTTCATTCAAACTGATAAAGAGTGGCATCTTTGTCAAATTAAACAAATAAATGAGCGTGTTAAATTCAATTTTAAGTGTTTTTTGTTTTAATTATATTTGCAGAATGTAAGCAAATAAAAAAAAATAATAATAAAAATTTCTTTTGCCGTTGTTGTCATAGAATACCTCATTTTTGGGCAAAACATGGAACGGTTAATCGCATCTAATGGAGGACTGGTCACCTACGGGTCGTTGACAACATCCATTTGCAAAAAATCGGAGTGCGGGTGGAATCTAGTAATATAGAGGCAGAATTCAGAATTGAATTAACTTCAAGGTTACAAGATTTCCCTGACTTTCTGCCGAAATCGCTGTTATTCTGGAACCTCTGAGTTGGCAGTTAAGCTGAAATATCAGGTCCTCAATCAAGTCTGGAATTAACCGGAGTAATTTTTGGTACTCCCCTGCATCCAAATTGAAAGGAATGCCCATATCTCAGAGCGAACGTCGATTTACTATTCGAGGGCTCACTGCATCCTTTCCATGCGATAAGTCACAAACCAAATACTCAAAGGATATACATATTCGCGATGTTAATAAGTTTTTAACTACTAATTCTTGTTTTCTCGTTTAATTTAACCACACCAAAATTCTTGTCTATTAGTTTGCGATAACCGACATTTTAAAGATTTCGTCTTATCGATTTTCGTTATGAAATACCTATTCGGTAGCGAAATCGTTAAAATTGTGATTAAGTAAAGATAACATTCCGAATATAGTTAAAATGTGTTAGTAAAAAACATTACAGACCTTTGACTGGCTGGAATCAGCTGACTTGCTGACGTCACATAGGCCACATATAACAAAAAAATCAACTCAGCCTTGGCTCATCTTACTTAGTTGCCCTCCAATGACTTGATTGACTAGATTGTGAATGTGAAATAAGCGAGTAGCGAGTCGAGTGACATGGCGTGGCAGCCGAAGTTACTCTTAAAATTTTGCTTGTAATCTATCCTTGGTTACCAAGTGGTATTCCTAATACGGCGATATCGTCGGACAAGTCAATTGAGCAGATCCAGCAATAGCGATATACCAGTCAGAATATAACACCAGTTCATAGTAGCACAAAAATCTAGCCCAATATTTCTAAAGTAACCAGTTTTAGACCAGTTAAATATATACAAAAAATTCCCTGTCATTCCATCGCTTTAAAATATTCTATTTCACATTAAATAAAATTTCTTTCAGTCGAGTTAGGTTAATCATTAAAAAATTAGTTCAAACGTACACTATAAGTAAATCCAAAAAAAATTAAAACAGATCCTGGAAAAAAAAACCAATAAAGAAATTTGAAGTATTCTCTTTCTTCTCCTTCTTCTTCTAACAAAGCACGCCAGTCGTTTCTTTCTCGTGCTAACCGACGCCAATTGGACACACCAAGTGAAGTCAAGTTCTTCTCCACCTGGAGGAGGCCTTCCTCTTCTTCTGCTACCACTAGCTGGCATCTCGTCGAATATCTACTTTCAGAGCCGGAACGTTTGTATCCATTCGGACGACATGACCCAGCCAACGTAGCCGCTGGATCTTTATTCGCTGCGCTATGTCTATGCGTCGTAAAGCACATATAGCTTTTCGTTCCATCGCCTGCGACGTGCAAAGGTCCAAAAATATTACGCAGAATCTTTCTCTCAAATACTCCAAGCGTCGCTTCATCGAATGTTGTCATCGTCCACGCTTCTGCGCCATACGTTAGGACAAGCATGATGGGAGCCTTGTAGAGTGTTAGTTTTGTTCGTCGAGAGAGGACTTTACTGCTCAGTTGCCTACTTAGTCCGAAGTAGCACTTGTTGTCGAAATTATAACTATCTACAGTGACGTGGGTTACGATACACGAGTGCGCCAACTGTTTGATTGAAGACAGGAGGTACTTCGTTTTGTCTTCGTTCACCACCAAACCCATTCCCTTTTTCCTCCAGTTTGGAGAAGGCAGAACTAACAGCGCGGTTGTTAAGGCCGGTGATATCGATATCAGCGGCATATGCCAACAATTGTACGCTCTTATAAAATATTGTGCCTGAGCGATTAAGTTCTGTGGCTCGTACGATGCTCTCCAACATCAGGTTAAAGAAATCACACGACAGCAAGTCACCCTGTCTGGAACCTCGTTTGGTATCAAACGGCTCGGCGAGGTCCTTCCCAATTCTGACGGCCACACTGATAAGGTCCAACCAGTTGGTTGATCAGCCTTTCACACAATACACTTGCTAGAACGCTAGATATGCAGGATTTAATTTGCACACTTATGGATTGAGCAGAGCACACTTAAATTCCAATCGGCGGGCATACTTTCATCCGACCATATTTTGCATAGTAGCTGATGCATACATCTTATCAGCTCCTCGCTGGCATGTTTGAATAGATCAGCCGCCAGTTCGTCGGCGCACGCGGCTTTGTTGTTCTTCAGCCGCGTTATCGCTATTCTCACCTTGTCATGGTCGGGTAGCGGAACGACAATTTTGTCGTTAACGATTGGGATATAGGGATCTTCACATTCTCTGTGACATGCGCAGCTATTACTGTTTAACAGGTTGGAGAAGTGTTCCCTCCATAATTTAAGTATGCTCTGGATGTCAGTCACCAGATCGCCGTTTTTGTTTTTGCAGGAAAACGCACCGGTCTTATAACTTTCTGTATGCCGCCGACCTTTCTGGTAAAATTTTTTGGCGTTGTTCCTGTTGGCCAGCAACTCAAGCTCTTCGCACTCACGTATTTCGGCCTTTCGTTTCTTCGTTCGGATAATACGTCTCTCTTCCTTCTTTATCTCTCCATAGGGATCCCATATGGCTCGCGTTGCGCCCGATCGCATGACATTCCTCGTCGTACCAATTTTTTTTCTGCCTCGCCGGAATCCGATTTCTTCTTCGGCGGCGGTGCGTAGAGAACGAGAAGCGTGAGAGCGCGAGTGAGATTCGAAAGGCGAATCTTGTGGCTGTCTGTTGTACCTATATTCATTTTAGGAGTATAAATAAAATTAAATTAAATGATCAGTTAAATTTCGGTTTTATTTTTATGCGTCGGTCTGATATGAACATTTTTTCGCCATATCCTTTTTTTGAGTAACCGTTTTTTACGTAGTTGAAGTACTTTTCTTAGTTACATTTTTGCTTCATCTGATGGCAGATATAAATAATAAAAGTGCTTCGAATATTTGGAAAAATCTTTGATTGTTGCAAAACTAGTGAATATTATATTATTAAGTAAGTGTATGAAAAGATTTCATAGATAAATGGTGTAAAACAATTATCTATTTCCCCTGACTTATTAAAGCTTTAGCAGATTTGTAATGCTAAATATAACGTGGATAAATTTCAAGCGAATATTAATTAATGGCCGTCTGTATTTTGTGGACTTGTATACAGTGATTTTCAAATAAATGTATTCATCAGCATCTACTCGCGTTGCATTGGAGTGTCCATAGGTGCGTCTTAAACTTTGGTCTGAAAAAATCTCCTAATTTGCAGAAAAATTGGTAATTTTAATGAAGATATTATTCTATTCAGTGACGAACTGGTATGATTTCTTCTATTAAATACCAGTATTTGAACTAGAATGCTTCTATACAACTTTGGATTTTCCCTGCAAGGCATATGCACCTACTTATTCGTGCAGTGAGAAATAGGTAAAAAGCTAAAGGGGCCACGTGGCGTATGGGCGACATGCATGTATGTGACTACATACTTGCGCATATATATATACAGTTGCAGACGATATAATACTATTACTAGTTTAATGAAAATATAAATACTAGTTTTTAGCAAACCCTGCACGCACACAAATGAATACACTAACGCTGTCGCGAACGTGAGTTATGCTTGTGGGTTAAAAAAAATTCACGAATCAGAATGAAATGTTACGTATAAATTATAATATGAATTTATATATTCACACTGACACTTTGTTAAAATTTTTTTAAATGTTGGAAAAAAATTGGATTTGCTATGAAATTTATGAAAAAAGGGAGATTGAACTTATTCTATTTCCAATGAAAAAGTGAAGATTACTAAGAACAAGAAACGTGGGCTGGATCAAATTGGTCACTTAGTCCGCTGTGTACCAATTACCAATTCATGCAACGAGAAGTGTAAAACGCACTTCAAATCCAGAGAAGCAGTGAAATCAACAGCCGCTTGACGCCTTCTTGCGACCAGGGTTGTATATACTGAAATATCATAAATTAATCCTATGACTTTGGTTAAATATTCTTTGATACCTCCAATACAGGTTTAGTCAGAAAGGAAGAAAAACTAATTTTTGTGGCCTTCTAAAACATGAACTACCCTCAAAGTCAATGCATGATTTAGTTAAGCGATCTAATATAACACCGTGTAACAGTACTTTTACCCAATAGTAGTGGAGGCAGTAAATCCGTTTTTTGGGTTTTCTTCATCACAGGACTTTTTTTAAAAGGTTTCAAAGCTACAGTTCAGGTTCTACCCCAGCATAAAATATAATAACCTAAGTCTCTAAAAGTATACAACATTGGCATACCTATACTAGGTTGTTCAATAAGTTTGGTGGTTCGACAAGAAAAACAAAATTTATGGATTGAAATACTCTCTATTATTCAGTATAGTATCCCTAATATAAATACGCATCAATGTTTATATAAAATGTCCTTATTCGAGTATATAGTGGCAACTAAAATGAAAGTTGTGGAAACCTGTTTTGAAATGCTGTTTTTAATTAATAGTTTTAAGAATTCTGTTCTAATTTTATTTTAATACTAGCTTTAACACGCGGCCCCGCTCGCGTAGGAGTAGTTTTGAGGGATTTAGGATATATACATATATAAAAGAATTACAAACAATAATTTCATAGAAAATATTTTTTTATTAATAAGCATAATATTACAATACCCGTTTCCGGCATCCGTTGCTACAAACAACCAATCAGAAAAATATCAAGCAAAATTATTTTTATTAATTTTCTATCTCAAACCGTTTTTGAACTTTGCATTTGGATCATAGTTGAACAGCTTATGCGGATTATGAAGTCTAGAGATTGCTATAAATAGTGGGAAATAGGAAAAACTAAAACTTTTTAGATTAAATTTAAGCAAATACTCGATTATTAGTGACAAATGAGAGTGGGGGCGCGGCCTGGGGGCTGTGGGAAGGGAGTTCCATCATAAAAACATGCCTATAACCTTCATCGGGTGAAAATATGAATGTATACACATTTTTACGTCATTTGGTGTTGTCGTTTCGTAGTGATGCGTGGACAACGTACAGACATTCATCGTTATAGTATAGATTGATTATTTTTGGAGTTATTTTGAATTACACAGAAAATTTTTTTGGTTGACTCAGAGTCTGTTTTTGACAAGGATTGTTATGAAAAAAGAGTATACCATTTCTCCATTTCATAATTTTTTTAGAATCGAAATAATTTTTTAATGCTAAGCCCTAACTGAAACTTTGAAGTCTTTTAATGAAAAGTTCTGATGTAGTGGTGAAAATTAGAGATCTAAATTTACTACGCTAACTTTACACATTTTTTCTCGCACTATTATGGCACGAGTAGTTTGATTGAAAACGATATGTTTGTTGTACAATTTTGGTTCCCAAATGACGGCAGCGTTCACACTGTTATACACCTATGAAATTACACCCTCTGAAATTTTCAGGTCACTTACTATTTTTACCTGCCTGATTAGTGTGCAGAAACTTTTGAGGTTTTAGTTGAATTTTTTTATTGTAAAATGAAATAAAATTAACCAACAATCAACCCCCCGTTTGTTCTGGCAAATAGATAATCTGTATGAGTGATCCTATTAGTTTGTTCACAGCTGTAACTACAATGTGTCTGTAAGTACTTTTCAGTAGAGCATACACCACACGGAAGGGTGAATTGATACCAGGTAGAAAGCTCAGTTAATACTTTCACATTTTTATTAAATGAGTAAACATGAAAAACTTTATGCATTTAAAATAACAAATGAAATATTTTCCTAATCTCTTACATTCTAGTTAGCAATTAAGAGAAAAGGTAAAGTTTCAAACTGTTCAAAACCTCGTAAAATGCAGGAAATATCTACATACTTTTTCAATTAATATTACATATATACTAATACAAACATACATAGAAAGCAGGATGCTATATATGCCGAGCATAGAAAAAATTTTAAGGTGGGTAAAGTTGTTTTTCAAATTATTAAAATATAGTTGTAAAATCTGCAAATGGCATTCCTATAGGGAAAACTAGCCGATCAGGCTTCATCCCTCTTGATATTGGATATATAAAGTGGTGTTTTATGGAATCAGATGTCTTGAAAGTGGGCAAGTTAAGTTCTTTAACTCTCGAGATTTCTCAGATTTTTTAAGTTATCGGGGAAGCTTGAAGAAAATTATTGAATTTTTTGTGGTATTTGGCTCTAAATTCTTTTCTCAGAGACATTTACTATTTCAAAGTCATATCGCGCACCTGCTTTTATTCGACGTTTTAGTTCGGACTTTGTTGATCCATACACCCTATAGCTGTTATATAGGTCTCTGGATCGTTCGAAGTTGGAATACACCGTCTTTATTTGGAGACCATATTATGCTTGTCATTTGCTATTAGTAGGCTTGAACGTGTCCAGAAAACTTTTGTGAGCAAACCTTTAATAATTGAATCACGGTACCTTAGTAAAACGTTTAGTAATTTTCAAGTTTGCAACGCATAAAGTGTAGCCTAGTAATTAATATTCAAAAGATCTGTAAAAAAATTATAAAAATACAGTCAAATTCAATTTCAAATTCAATTCGATGATCAGGAGTGTAAATAAATAGTCAATATTCATTAGCCAGTATTTTATCTATGACTAAAAGTCAAAGTCAGTAGCCTGTTTTGAATATTCAGAGTAATAAGAAGTCAATACTCGATAGCCAATATTAAATCGCTAATATTAAAAAGCCAATAATGAAAAGCCAATGGTCAACAGTTAACTATCAATAGTTAAAAATCAGTAGTCAAAAGTAAATAATTCATAGGCAATAGTCATTAATCAATAATTTATAGCCGATAGCTAATAGTGGAAAATAAATAAAGAAAAATCAATAATTAGTAGTCAGTAGTAAAATTTCAACAGCCGATGGTCAATAGTCAATAGTCATTAATCAACAGTCGATAGTTATAGAAATACCTAGAGGGGCCAAAAGGACTTGCGGAGCGTCAATTTGGTTTCAGGCGAGCAAGATCCACTGTCGACGTAATTCGACTGGTGATCGAAGTAGCGAGCGAGACTATTAACAGAACAGGGGCATCCGGTTCTAAAAAATACTGCGCTGTCATAACGCTGGACATAGAGAACGCTTTCAACTCAGCAAATTGCACACAAATTTTTTCAGCACTGAGTGGTCTTGGAGTACCTTCGTACCTGCCTCGAATTATCCGGAGCTATTTCGATGTCTGGATTCTGGAATACCTCAGACAGTGACAGTAGGATTACCGCAAGGATTGGCCCTTGGCCTTTACTTTGTGGAACGCAATGTACGATGGCATCCTCAAAATGGAGCTGCTCATGAATGCGACACTGGTAGGATACGCAGACGATATTGCGCTGGTTGTAACGGGTAAGCAGGTCATTGATGTGGGACTCACCTACAACGATACGATAGCGAGCAGTCTTGTTGAGCAAAAAGAAGAAGAGGAAGACTTTGACGGTAAATGTCGGAGGTCTCAACATCCAGTCTAAACCGGCTATACAGTACTTAGGAGTTATGATTGACTCGCGCATCACCTGCAGAGAGCACGCTGGGAAAGTCAGTACGAAAGGCGCCGTAGTTACAAATGCTCCAACACGGTTGCTGCCGAGCATTGGGGTAGCCCAAGGTGCAAGAAGGACACTTGTATGAATCTACTGTGATAGACTACATCCTGTTATATGCCGCTCCCATTTGGTCCGAAGCCCGAGAAACACCGCTACGAAGGGCCAGGCAGGTGTATATAAGGAGAAAGCTTTGCGAGTAGCCTGTGCCTACCGGGCAGTATCGGATGATGCAATTTGCGTGATTGCGGGAACGAATTCCACTGGTATCCAAGGCAAGGTGCAAAACCTACGAGGGATTAAAAGTTGACACAGCGAATACCTCACTTGACGAATGGCAGCGAAAATGGGATCATTTTTCTAAAGGCCCTTGGACGCACGAATTTATCCCTAACCTTGGCACGTGGTTACGGCGAAGACACGGAGAAGTGGATTACTTCCTCTCCCAGATACTGAGCGGACATGGCTGCTTTCAGTATTATCTGCATAAGTTTGGTCTCTTCCATTCACCACTCTGCCCTACCTGCTCAGAGAAGGTTGAAGACGCGCGGCACGTACTCTTCTACTGTCCAAAATTCGCAAGAGAGCCGTGAAGAGTTAGCCACCAAGTGAGACTAATTTAACTGGCAGTATGAGCATTTCGAAACATTGCTGGGATGTTGCATGCAAGTTTTCCAAGCAAGTATTGCGTGCGCTACACAAGCAGGACGAAGAATGGCGAACAATGGAGCTGTTTCAGTACCGGCAGCTAGAGCAAAATAATATTAACGCCCTGTTTCGCGTCTGATCACACCGAACTTCCCGACAAAGTGCTAAAGTTAAAATGAAATAGTGTTCCACGACGCACGACCATATAATACGCAGACAAGACGGTAACGCACAAGACATTCCGAAGTTCCATGTACTTCTTAATAGAGTAATGGAGACTCCCAGCGACGTATAACCTCCATAAGTCATAGGTAGAGAGCCTGGACGGAGGTTTCTTTTGTGGTTGTTATACACAATCACGGGTGCACCCTCAATGTAGTGCGAAGACCGTCCTGGTGTGTGGATGAAAGTCCGCCGAAAAGGGGAGGTCTCTTTTAGTGGGAGCGTGCCCCATGTATCATTGGCGCAACGGCATCAATTCAATGTTTCTGACATTTTTATCCTCCCCTCCCCAAACAAAGAAAAACAAAATTGTCGATAGTTGTATGTTGGAAAGTTAGTAGTCTATAGCTAATAGTTAGTCAGGGGGCCGATGTAGCTGAATCTCCGTGCGCAAGTTCGAATGTCCGTGCATAAAAAGAAAGTTGTTTCTAATAGCGGTCGCCCCTCGACAGACCTCCAAATGTGTATTTCTGCCACGAAAATGCTCCTCATAAAAATATCTGCCGTTCGGAGTCGGTTTTAAACTGTAGGCCCCGCCATTTGTGGAACAACAGCAACACGCACCCCACAAATAAGAGGAGTAGCTCGGCCAAATACCCAATAAGGAATTGGAGTGGCATTTATGTATACATATATAATAGTTATTCAGTAAGCAATATCAGATAATCCATAGACAATTGTCAATAGTCTACAGTCAACCCTCACTAGCCCGCAATCAGCGGCCAGAAAGCGAAAGCCAAAAGTCAATCGTCAATACAACTTTCACTGCTAAATCATTTATTATCTTCAGTCTGAGAGCTTAAAAATTAAAATCATGCTTTTACTTGTAAACTCAAATTATTCCTGGTACTCAAATTATTCCCAGGTACCCACTAGCCCCGAGTGTCTTTCCCCGAAAATCAATCCCTGCGTATAATATTAAAAAATTCAAAAATATACAAAACATATTTGTTTTTACCAATTTAAGTTAATTTTTGAGAATATGTAAGCACAATTTCTGTATTACAGTTACAATAAAAAAATTAATTTACACAACTTTCATACATGGGTATGTATTCGTGTGTTTTCACTTTGCATAAATATGTGTGCAAATGTGTATGGCAAATATTTATGGACCACTGCTTCACTACTGTCGAATTTCGCACAAATCAAACAATATCAAGTTTTATGATTTATATGACAAACACAAAATTCGACAAGCTCAAACAAACAAATGCACATGTAAACACCTACGTACATATGAACTTTTACGTCAGAAACAGAAGTGGAGCATAACGCATGGATAATGTTAGAATATCAAAGCAAGTTACACACATATGGCATTCAGTGCCTGTGTATGTGTAGGCAAGCGAAGAAGTTTTGCATTTTGCTTCTATAAATGTATTGGTGTTTACTTGTGTATGTATGTGCATATGCATACGTACTTTTGTATAATTTCAGCTGCAACACAATATAGACGTACCAACAAAAAGAATCAGCAGCAATAAAAACATACACAAAATCAACATTGAACAGCAAGCATTACAAGCATGAAGTAGCACCAACGGGAAGGAAATCGCAAAAGTAGACACTTCAGTCAGCGCCTGCTCACATCACTCCACGATGCTTTGGTTAAAATCCTTCTAGCCCTTTTTTCGCATGCCACATCTCCCTGACTTTATGCGGGCCGCGTTTGGTTGCCCTTCGCTTCGCGCTTGCATTACCATTTCCGCATTTAAGCAACGCTCAGCACATGTAACGTATACGTCCTGTATACTCACTTCCTTCCTTCGATGCTACTGCACATAGTTAGCCACTCACCTCCGCCCAACGCCAGCCCAATGCTACCGGCTATTGTTTGTTTGACGCAAACAATCCGCTTGTTTGGGTTCCGTTGTTCGTTCGGTGTGACTTTACTTCCTGCTGCTTTGTTGGGGAATAGTGGAGCGAATTGAATTCCCACATAAAATCAAGTTGCTCAAACAAGTAGTTATTGAAGTAATGAAATAATATAATATTGTTCTAATATCACAATTGTCAGCCATGGTTTCGTCGTAATTAAAAACGGATCCTGTCATTATCAGCTGAGGGAAATCTATTCATTTATTTTTAATATTATTGAGGCTATAACTTGAAAATTATAGTTGTAGTTCCACCAATTTTGTATAGTTAGTAGTAGTATATCATTTACTTGTGATCCCACCACCAATAGAAATACAACTTCGGAGTAGGTGTGGTTAACTAGCCGTAACATTTGCTGCGTTGAAAGATCTCAGATTAGATTAATTTTTTGTCCTCAGTTATTATTCAATGCAAATTGAATGCCCCATTAAAATGTGTGTAACCACTAAAGGTCCGAGTGGAGCAACTTATAGTCGAGAATTCTATTCCCATTCCACCAAATGCACAGCAAATTATTCTTAGCCACTCATATGGACTTTAGCCACGGTTTTCTTAATTTTCTGGTTTTGTAAAAACCCCGCTTTAATCACCAATTACTATCCGATTTAAAAATGGATAAATTTTGTTAAGTTTTAAGAGAGATTCCCAGGCGGTAATTCAGCACGAGCGTCTTCGTGAGAGCAATCTTATTCAAATTATTTCAAACTAATCAAACTTTAAACGTCGGTGCTGCTCGTTGGTTTCCATGATTTTATCGCCAATTTCGATGTTTTTCTTACCAGAACGAAGTCATTGGTACCGCTGCTGCTATCGAAATTGTATTGAAGCGATACCATGTCAAGCGGTCCAAGAGTTGTACTTTGTTGTCAATTTTCAATTTTCAATAATCAATGTCAATTTTATTTATTGGCTTCAGTATAATAGAAAATAAACTTTAATTTTAAGACAAATATATACAATGTTAATGTTTTAAAGTGAAATATCTTCCCTTCTTTTTAATATTTTTATAAAAACATTCATTCAAAATTGACGAACAAAAACATTTCTCAAAAATTCATCATTTTTCCAAAAAAATACTTTAAAAATATATTTTATCTCAAAAAACAAATATATTTTGTTTAATATTAAAAAAACACCGAAGATATTTCTTTTTAAAAACTCTATGCTAAAATTTCCAATACGGAATAAATCTCTAAATTATAAAATGTTTACCAAAATGTTTTCAGTTTACTTTTGAAGACTACAAATTAATCATTTTTCAGACAAATTTACGATAAATCATTGGGTTCATAAACAATCCTTATTTCTTTGATCGCCAGCTTCCCTTCTCCACTTCAGTCGTAATTGTACTGGAAAAGCATCGAACTATCTTTTTATAGCTGCAGTTTCGAATACACTTCGTAATACGTAATACACCACTTTTTTATAAGGTAATATCATATTTAAATCTCCTTATGGTATGGTTCGAAGCAATGTCTACATCGTGAGATATGGCTCACTAAAGCATCTAGTTGAAAAGGTCCAAAACTATATTTACCTCGTTGCCCTCCTAATAAAAACCTTAGCCAGTAAAAACACCAAAATTAAGAAACACAAAATGTTTCTAATAGCGGTCACCCTTCGGCAGGCAATTGCAAATCTACGAGTATATTTCTGCTATGAAAAAGCTCCTCATAAAAAATATCTGCCACTCGGAGTCGACTTGAAACTGTAGGTCCCTCCATTTGTGGAACAACATCAACACGCATACCACAAATAGGAGAATTAGCTCGGCCAAACACCCAAAAAGGAAGTAAGCTAGTGAGCATATTATACAAAGTATAGTAAGGTGTATGGTATACCCATAAAACCAGAATTCAGACATAAATCACACCAGCTGTAAATGAGTGAACTTTTCAGCTGCTAACAACATCAATTTCAAAATGCTGCAAGCTTCCTACAGTAACGCATTTTTTCTCTACTTATTATGTCCACTTTTTTGCCTTTATCGTGGCATAAAGTTGTGTAATTTTTCAATCTGATAAGAGCTTCTAGGACGAAATAAAATCAGGTAGCTTACCTGGCTGTGTTTTGCTTCAAAAACACTCAGAATATCGAAAAAATAGCACAAGTTGATTTTCCTTGCTAATTAAAAAACGCGAGTCGAGCAAATATAATACATAGTTGAGGTCTTTAGTGTCCGTTGGTTCATTTGCCAAACTTACTACACGAAATGGAGAGTATTCAGCTGGGAAAGAAAAATATCAATTTTTGTATAAATAATAGGCACTGGGAGATCAGGCGACTCGTTCGAAGCTTAATATTTAAACATATACGATTTAGTATCCGGGACCATTGACTGCTCAGATCTACACTTCCAATTATGTTTCAATGTTCCTCAGCTGTAATTACCTCAATTTCGTCGTTCTTACAAGAGGACTTGAAGATTTTTATCAATTTTTTTAAAATTTGAGCTTTTTCTTATCTTAATGTCTCTCATTAAGTCAATTATTGAGTCTGATTATTTATCAAATAAGATATCAATTTAATTAAGTTTTTAAGTTATTGTTAAATAATCCTGTAAATCTAGTCAGCACAGTTGTTACCATTTACAGGGTGGGCCATATAGTATTTGCTTTTTGAACCACCTAGTTTTTTGAGAATGGTAACACAAATGACATGTCAAATGTGTTCATAATTTACTTAAAGGTTAGACATTTACGAAATGGGACGCTATACGCTTGAACAAAATTGGGAAATATTGAAAACCTATTTCCAAAGTGGTGAGTCTTCTTCTTCTTCTCTGATTTTCACATCGGTGGCTACGTCAATAAGCAAAATTATCGGATTTGGGGCTCAGAAAATCCACACGTTACTGTTGAGAAGCAAATGCATCCACAACGAGTCACTGTTTTTTTGCGGTTTTTGGTCAGGCGGCATCATCGGACCATTTGTTTTCGAAAATGAGCCAGGAGCCGTGGTTCCAGTAAATGGCGAGCGTTGCCGTGACATGCTCAACGATTTGTTTCCAAAAATTGAAGAGGATGACATGGACGACATTTGGTTTCAACAGGACGGTGCAACTTGTCACACTGCCAAAGTTACACTCGAACATTTGGCTACCGTTTTTGAAAACCGAATAATCAGCCGAAATACCGATATCAATTGGCCGCCTCGGAGCTGTGATTTAAGCCAGTTGGACTATTTTTTGTGGGAAGCCGTTAAGGACAAATGCTATGCAAGCCATCCAGAGACGATTGATGCTTTAAAACACGAAATCGAAGTTGCCATTCGTGAAATTGGAGCCCAAACAATCGAAAATGTGCTTAAAAATTGGGTTGATCAAATGGCCTACTGTAAAGCCAGTCATGGCAGTCATTTGAACGATATTATTTTTCATTCATAAATGACAATGTTCAGTCTTTAAAATAAAAAAAAAGTTTGAAAAAATATTGATTCGTTTTTTTTTATAGCCGATTCAAAAAGCAAATTTTACTCGGCCCACCCTATACTAAAATAAAGAATGGTAATTCTCGATACTCGGTTCTTCTCTTGAGCAACGTTTCAGACTTCAAGTATATTCAGCCCCTCAAAAGCATTCGCCCAAATTTATGGTGAATTTTTTCGAATTTTAATTATGTAGGTTCAACAACTTTTTAACGGTAAAACAACACCCGGTTGCTTATTGCTAATTTTAGAAGTAAGGCTGACGGAAAATGGTGAACCAATTCATAGCACAATTATTTCAATTAGCTTGTCGCTTTCCCCGATCAATGTACCAACGAGTTGTTGTACTCGTTATACTAGCTGAGAATTCTTCTCATTAAATTAATTATTTATAATTATTATATAATATATATAACTTATTTTTACCTAAATGCCCATGCAAAATAGTACTGATGCATTCAGTGAATATAGTCATCGCCACTATTTCACCAAACTTCACATTTCGGTGTTGAAAAATCATAATTTGACCCTTTTTAGTATTTTGCGGAGCGTTGTCCTCAGAAGAACATCTCCCATGCTCATAATCGTCGGTGCAGGTAGAACAAAGTTCGCAGTTCACAGCACAGCATTTGACGACTAAAATCGAGGGAATGACATCAGGGAATATGGAATAGTATTTATCCAACCACTTGAAGCTAGACGGTGGTTTTATCCCGTCAGAAAACCAAGGCTAATAAAAACTTGAAACTCGTATTTTTTCATATTAAAGCTTTTCTAGCAAATCCCATTGTAATTCGAATACATTATGCTAGTTTCAAATTCCATCAAGCAGGCCACCCAGTGGTAAAATCTAATTATAGTACGCTGAATCCATCGTTTAGTATTCAAAAAATTAGTAAACCAAAATAGCTTCTTGGCGTATTCACTCAAATCTCTTGAAAAGAGAGTTAGTACCATTCGATCCAGAGAATTGCAATTAGATTTTACCACTGGGGAAAACCAATTTCTCCTATTCCAAAAGAGGCTTCCAAAGATTGATTCTTAGCGAAAGTGTAAATAAATTTCATTTTAGCGGCGATGATTCTGTGTGAAGTTCATGACTTTTCACTCTACATACAAGTAATAACACGATCCGAATAAAACCTGTTTTTTAATCATGAGCCAGATACTGGTAGAGCAGCACTCCGTTACTTCGAACATGTAAAAAATTGTTAATGACTGCAAAGTTTCGCTAAGAGCGCAAAAATAATCGTAAATTACCTCAGAGATACGAAAACATTGTGCTCACATTGTACTTAGTATTTTAATAAAGTATTGACTTAAATTTTTTAATAAAAAGTATAAAGTATTTATTTTATTTAAAAAAATTTAATAAGAAATATATACCTATGAAAGCGGAACTTTTTTCTGATATTAAATTCAATTCGAACTCGAGAAAAAGTGCAAATTTCAACCAAATTTAAAAAAAATTTCAATATGAAATTTACCTCAATTGCACATCGTCAAAACACTGTCCGCCAAGCAATCCACATTCCTCTTAGTTACACTCAATATACACACAATATTACGATTTCTACTTTTATTTGTTCCGGACCTGTTGGCAGCATATTTTAACGGCCAATAATTTTCGAACAACACTCGAATAGCCGGAAGTACTGCAACCGCTGTGCAACTGCAAGTAACTGCGGATAACTGTAAGTGAGCAGGAAGTGCCAGGCACACAAAACGGTTGTAAGCGGAGGAGCGCAGTACGCTAAAAAAAATCAAAACACGCCAAGAAAACTTGCATTGAAAACAAGAAAAGTTGTATGTTTAAATTGAATTTCATCCAAATTGGTTATCGAATTTCTCACACTTTTGCTACGAATTTTCGAATGAAACCGAAAATAGTAGTTTGGAACAATTTTAATGCAAATAACGCGCGTATTTATCTGCAGTGAAGTGAATGAAATGTTTGAAGGGAACTCATGCAGAAGACGAAATTTCGCAGAAAACAAAATACTTTATAATTTCATTTCCACGACTCAGAATCAAATAGTTTTAAAAGAGGATGCAATTTATTTGCTCGAGTGAATATCAAAGAGGAGAGCGGAATTTGCAAATGCAGTAATTGAAATGTAAGGAGACTCTGCCCAATCCATAAGAACGGTGAAACAGCTATTGATGACCGATATCGATCGGTATAACAAACATGTTGTGGCCTATGATGGATAGCATGAAACTCACACGCATGTGGTTAACACAGGATAGTGTCACTTGACATACTGCATGTGAAACATTGTACCCATGAGATGAGACGGATTCGCTATTTCACGAAGTGGCGACTTTCACTGGCCACCGAAATCGTTTGGCTGAGTACTGAAGTTGCCTCTAAGACTACGTGAAATCTTTGGTCAACAAACCACAGGTGATTGCCGCCCAACATAACTTGCGTTATTCATGAAATTGAGCCCGCTTATGCGAAGATGTCATGCAGAAAGGTTCTCTTGTAGTCTAATAGTTCACCTGCGACGAAGCCACTGCGTTTATTCACCCGAAATTATTTTCAACATATAATGTCATCGAGTACATTTGGAAATTATAAAACAAACAATTCTGGCGATATCACTTAATACTTTCCTTAAAAAATACTAACGTACGAGGGTTAATACACAAGTTCTCAAATCAATATATCTAAGAGATGAGTGGGTTTAGTAAGTAATACTCGTATGACTCAGTAAGTAGCTGTCAAAGTTCCAGTTATTTCGATCGCATGGTTTTATTTTTATTATTATTATTATTTATTAGATCAATATGAAATATAACACTAATTGATCTAATTATTATCGCTTGAAGCAAGAAACTTTTGATTTTTTAGATGAATGGAAAAAAGTAAATTTCAAGTGGTGACGCCTGTATAGTTTCAATGGTGTCAATCATGGAATTAAAGCTTTAATTACTACAACATTCGTCGTGGCCATCAGATTTGACTCCTGGTAATTTTTTTTTTTTATTTACAAACGTACAAACAGAGCTCAGTGACCAACGGTCACATCAAATGAGGACTTTCCCCATTTCGAAGACCTTCCGAGTTTTACTTTTTAGATGGCTTAAGTTGGAGAAACGGTTGGAAAAGTATATAAAAAAAATATCTAAAATGAACTGTTATTCTGTCTTTTCCTAATGACTTATTGAACGACCCTTGTAAAGTCGATGCTACCCCAGCCAGGAATTCACATAAAATGTACTGAGATGCCACTCATCTCAAGCTGATAAGAACGCAGTCAATTATGACCAATGAGGTAACTAACAGTCAATCTTACATCAGTTCCACTGAATAGTTTACATCAATAATTCATAATGAAAGTTTTTTTCACTTTTCGCTTTTTACTAGTTCCAATTCATATTTGATAAAAACGAAATGGTGCAGAATATCAAATCCTTTCACTATCTTACGATTGCGAGAAACATCGCTTTGATATCAAGAAACCATTGTACTCGAACACCCAAAAAATATTTAGTTTTCTCCCGTTAGCAGTGATCTGACCATGCTTCAAGGGAAAAATTACTTTAAAAAAACCCAGGCAGCTTGACAGCTCTCTCGCGGATCTTCTTTTCGCATACCTGATCTTTGCAGTGGTTTCCAAAATAAAATATCACTCTTTATGTAGACTCTCGAACTGATCGGAATTGGAACTATAGAAAGACACGCTCTCAACTGTGTCACTTTCAATTCCGAACTTGTGCTGGACTATCACAAATCAGATGGCCAAGCAGAACAGACTGGAGTTCATATGGGTCACCGTAATTTCAGCATTGAAGGAAACTGTATGACAGATGAGTTTCCAAGGCAAGGTGTGACCGAGCACACACTCCACGGAAGAGATTGCCTTACCAACTTGTATTCCGTAGGACACTTGCAAACAGTTATTTAAAAGTATGTCCAGTGAGCCACCTGCTTGCGGAAAAAAGTGCAGTACGCAATGTGCAAGACTTTATCATACGTCTTCGTAGAGCAAAAACTCTATTAGAGCTCTCGATCCACATATTTGCAAGAACGTCTCGCTAAACTCAAATAAACTTTGTAGGTGAGTGTCTCATTGAACTCTATTAAGCGTTTATGCGTCTCTAGTGAGATTTTTGTCTGAATCTCGCGTTTCTTACCTACATGTAGCTTGAGAGGGCTGATTAAATTCACCAGGTTTAGCCACATGCAGTATCACAACGGGCTCGCATATTCGGTCTAAGTATGCCACTTGATTCAGCACTGGACACTTGAAGCTAACCAAATCCAAAGGATACAACGAAGGTTTAAGGTGTGGTTATTCACAAAAGCTGAATTCCTGAACTCCTTAATGAAAGTCACAATTAATTGCTTTGAAATTTGTATGCAAACATATCGATATAAGCACACTTCAATGTGTATTAATCATTTTCGCAATAAAAGCAAAGCCTTCCATTCGCCGATCGTAAATGTGGACTGAGCATAAATCTTCCAGCTGCAAGGCGGCACACTCCCTATGATGCAGATACTTAATTTTCACCACACATTTACAGCCACAATTGCTACATTTTCCGGAACGCCCACACTGGCATTAGCAACAACGTTTGGGCAATAACAACCTACTTGCAACAGAGCGTCTCAAGTTATGCGTGGCAAGCGATCGTAAGCGCACGTCTTTTGGCTGACTTGCGGCAGCAGCAGCAGCGACCGCTAAGCGAGTGATAAATTTCGCAAATAAACAATTTCATTATTTGATTAAGATGCCACATCAACAATTTGGCAAATTTCATAGCAGCTGACAACAACAGCGCGCTACAACAACAATCAATGTAGCCGACTATTGTTGGGCTGGTGAAAAATTGCGCAGTCGCGTGTGCTTTGTGCCACAGAATGAGGAAGTTGCTGGCAATTAATTCGCCAACAAGCAACGCGAAGTCAAACAAACGGAAAGACAGCTGTTTTCGTTCGAAGAAAAAGAAGAAGAAGCACAAGAAATGACAGAATGGGTTGAAGCATATCTACTAAAGCGAGAGTTTGAACAATTGCTGCATGCTGTGCTTGCTAGTGCAAGATCAGACTTGCCACACCAAACCTATGTAAAGAGCTAAAAGCGACTGTTGCACTGTAGCACCGTGGCAAGTTGTCGGTCAGCAAGTGGGTTTGAATTTTTGATTAGAAGCAAATAATTCTGCAAAATTCTGCCAAAACTACAAAAAAACCTATGTAAAAATGTGTGTAGAATGAAGCGGCAAACGCATTGGTAAAAATGTCTCGCAGCGATCGATTTGCGTGTGGGCCGCATCAAGCCGTTCAACTCATGTCAGTTACTCAGTTGCCCATTCGCGCAATCGTGCCGCCTGCGTGCGTCTGACAGTTCGAAAATAATCGCCCGAAACGTCAAAGTTTGGCGCCCAAAGAGTCGATAGTCGTTCCACTGCATTGTCGGCGCGCCTGCGCGAAAAGCAATCGAATCGCGCAATGCGCGCAGACAACACAATCTTAACCAGTTCGCCAATTCACCAATTCGCCACTGAAACAGGTCCATTGAATGTAGCGATTGTTGTCCAGTCGCTTACTCTACCAACTTAAAGCTGCCGGCATTTTTTGACCAGGAAGATAAGAAGGAAGCAGTGAATTGCAAATGTGAGAAACTATTTTTGGTGCATTTGCTTGGGTTTGGGCTTTCATACGCTCAACATTGAAGCAATTGCCTTGATTCGTGCCAGACACTGATTTTTGAATTATTTTGTAAGTAAGTGGGAAGACTTTACGCGTGGTTGGCTTCATAGTTCAGGACTGAAGACAGAATTGCGCTGGCAGCAATTTTAGATCATTCAATTCACATCATTTTAAATGGTAATTTCTTTGCCAATGCGTTATTTATATATTGGTCAATTAAAAAGTTATGCACATATTTCTGAGCAGCCCTATATAATTACACTATACATTTTTTGATTTATCGATTTTCGAAAAAAAAAGAGTTCAGTTCATTTTTTCAGTATTAGGGAATATTTGAAGAACAATAAAAAATATAAAATTTTTGTTGCCTAACCCCTTAAATTATATATACCTACATATATAATTGGCGCGTACTCCCTGTTTCGGTGTTTGTTCGAGCTCCTCCTCCTATTTGTGGTATGCGTCTTGATGTTGCTCCACAAAATGGAGGGGCCTACAGTTTCAAGCCGACTCCGAACGGCAGATATTTTTATGAGGAGCTTTTTCATGGCAGAAATACACTCGGAGGTTTTGCCATTGATTGCCGAGGGGCGACCGCTATTAGAAAAATGTTTTTCTTAGTTTTGGTGTTTCACCGAGATTCGAACCTACGTTCTCACTGCGAATTCCGAATGGTAGTCACGCACCAGCCCATTCGGTTACGGCGGCCGCCCCTTAAATTACACAAGTTCTTTAAACGCGGCACCACTACTCATAAAAAGCAACTTCCTACATAAGCCGCCTAATCTCAAAAAACCACAACCTTTTACTTGAATTAATCCAATTAGCACGCACCCTTGAATAGATGAGCCCACTAGCATGCACAAGTCCACCCATTAATCAGAAAAATATTACTTCTACGCTTAATTAATTGCACGCAAACTCTTACTGAGTTTAACTTTTTGCTAGCCAAAATAAGAAAAAATAAATAAATTTATTAGTTTCACCCAATCCCTGATTATGGCATCTGGATTTTTGCAGTCCAAGCAGTGGTATCGTTTATGCATTGTTGTTGGCAGAAAACCTCATACAATAATTTCTACTATAAGTAATATTTTATGGCAAATGAAAAAATGCTAAACAATCGCATTCTTCATTTTTGCATGTGGCTGGAAGTAGAAGAAATTGTATAGCCCTTTCTGTTAACCGAGATTTTCTGTTTTATTTCGCAAACCTCACTTAACATTCGCACAATTTCAGCGTTTTCATTAGTCATTTCGACAATTCATCAGTCATCATGCGCGGCGTTGGTGGCCTTGCGTAGGCCTTCGTCTGCCATGTGGCCTAGTCAAGCACTGGCGAGTTTCAAGTAGCTATTGGCTTGCCACAAGTGGTGAGTAGTGAATTTCACAAACGAACAACAAAAACAAATAAGAAAACAAAAATGTACCTCATACAAATAGTTAAGCAGCAAAGCCATTTTTAGACGCTTTTACTTAAGTTAATCTGGTGGTAATTATGATAAGCCATTTATAATGCGAGCGTGTGTGTGTACAACACACACGCACTTTCGTTTCTGCCATTCTAGCGCTCTGAGCTTTACTTGCCAACATTCTTTCATCGCTAACATAGATTCATTTATAGGTACATTATAGGTATTAACATGAGAAGTTTCTGCATATACGAGGGTAGTTCAATAAGTCTACGAACGTTGGAACAGACTGAAGAACATTTTAATTTTCAATATTTATTTAAGTAATTCACACTTCATCCAACGCTTTACAGTTTTTTTTAGATTTTAAGTTTCAATTAACTAAGTTTTCACAAAATTTGAAATATCATATTTATACTCTTTCCGTGATATTAATAAGCATATCAATCGAAAAGGATATAACCAACTACTATTTTTTGCTTTTAAACTTCGTTCTTCGCGTGGAAAAAAATTTTGAACTTTCCTCATATGAAATAAATTATACCCAAAGGATATTACAAAAAATGTATATTTGTCTTAGCTAAAAGTAAAAAAGTTTGTTGTCCCTCAAGAGATTTGCATAAGGTCTTCAGGAATCAGGTTAAGTCAAACAAATTGCTTAGAAGTAGTACGAACATTTCAAAGAAGCGAGAGAAAGCGTTGAGGACGAACTGGCCTCAATCAACCATCAACATCAATTTATGAACAACACGTCAGGCAAATCCAAGATTTGGTTCTCAAAATTCGTCGATTAGAAGACTTCGGTGATATTTCGGATATATTTAGCATTTCATTTGGATTTTGTAAAACTCCACCCTACTCCCTTTTTACATGGTCCTTTCCTGCACGATTTTAAAATTACGGTTCACTAATATTTTTTTACACGAAATTTTAATTCTTGCACACATCTGAAAACAAAACAAAACTTAATTCCTAAAATAATGTCTTATTAAGTAAAAAAAATTCGTGTTAGAGCAATAAGTGCATTTTAGTACTAACCAAGTCCAACGCATCTAACTCGACTACTTTACATGCATAGTGGGCACAAAATTAGTCATCCAATTTTGTTTATGAATCGTGGTTTTACTGAATAACAAAACGCTCCATTGCTTGTCAAGTATGACTTATTGAATTTTCACTGTAAACTAATTTCAATTTTTGTTTTTGTAATACAAATGAGTTTTTTTTTGTTTTGTAAATACTTATGTAATACTGATTTGATTATTACTTCTTTTGCATGCGTTTTGGGAAAATATTTTTAGTTTTTTCATCTTACACGACTTTTCAAAGTTATATCCCCAAATTTATCATATGTCGCATATATTTTTTTAAAAGCATTTTTTTTTTTGCACGCATTTCTGAGAAACGTATTTACCGCGTAAAAATAGAGTCGGGAGTTTGAAGTGCTATTTTGTGCTTGAGAAAAGCAAAATCTCATCCTGTGCAAAAAATATGCAGTACATCAACTCACACTGCATTCTTCGAAGAAAGTTTGCTAAAAATTCAGCAGATATCGTTTGACAACTATAATATGTGGTTATTACCTAAGATCTAGATCCCACTCCGATACCACTCCGAAAGGATTGAAGAGACAAAAACTGAATTGCCGAGCGCTTGAGAGTCTCTTCGAAAACCGATTTATAATATTTTTAAGGATTATAAAAATTCTTACTAAAAATGCATTTTATCATAAGAGAATTACTTTAAAGGTAATGAAATGTATTTAGAAGAATAATTAAAAAATTAAAAGTTATAAGAAAATTCATTTCAGGGATGGTGCAATTCGTAACCAACCATCGTAATTGCGCGCTCCAGCGAAGTTTAGTGAATTATACTGACAGAAAAGAACTTTTTTTGATTCAATAATCGTGGTGCGCATCCTAAAATACCTGTAACCATCATTTTGCTTTTCTTCAGCTTCTATTCACCCTGGGAGGCCCATTACTTCAGCTGCTCTTTGATACCTGCCGTTTTGTAATAAATCTATGTTTCATCCATGTATACGAAATGGCGCATAAACCCGACTAGTGGATAGCGATTGTACATTACGAAAGAATATTTCGAAGTTGTCAATCGACAACTAAATCACTGTCCAATGCGTTGGGTCTGCAAACGCTTGAAGTTCGTACACCTTCATTTGCCGATGAGTCAGTATCATATATTGTGTGTAAGTGTGGTAATTTCAGTTCGAAGATGAGAACAATCAGCATTTTTGTAATGTCGTAAAATATTATCTATGAGTTTTTATGGAATACCGCTAAATTGTCACTACTGGAGCGAATATAGATCCAGTTCATTCCGATAATGTGGGCCAGTTTGCGTGCAAACGCTTGGCACCACCTGCGCTGGTACTACCTTATTCAAAATGGAGTAAAACTATCCACTATTCACATCGATGGTTCTGAGTTTCTACATACTTTTGAAGATGTTTCTTTATTTAGTTCAAGTTAGTTTAGACGCGTTAAATACGCGTTCTCTATTTTTACGAAGTTGCTTATTCAAATAAAACTATTTTATTATTCTATGTAGAGCTTTGATTTCTAGGAAAAGTTTTATTGTTAAGCTATCTAATCTATTCTAATATTCAGGCATTCATTCAGCAGTCCTCGTACTATAAATATATGTATGTACGTACATTTTGCGTGTTGCTCCAGTTTTTCATCGTTTTACTCAACTTTTTTCTACACACAACATTTTTCCTACTTCCTGTTACGTTGCATGCCACCATTTTGCGTGTCTTTAATTATGCTTTACCTGCGCCGGTATCGCACAAATTGTTACCGTTGTTGCAGCATATTTGCCACTTTCATGTTTTTCGTTTATTTTGTCGTTGTCGCCGCTGTTTTCAGTGTTTTTAGTGTTTACTAAGTTTTTGTAAATTTTGTTGTTGTTGTTGTTGTTGGTGGTGCCTGTGGCATGTTTTTCGACTTATCTCAAATTATTTCATGTACATTTGATATGGAAATTAAATGTACGGAACAACAACAACATACCTATAATAAGTGAAATAAACAATTTGCAGGAATTTAGGAAGCGTGTTTGACATGCGTGAATTGAAGTACTTGAATGCCTAATACTTGGGGATATTTAAGGTTAATGGTCAATTTTATGTAGCAAGTTAATGACCTTTACGTTTACAAGTTTCAACAATTTAATTATGCGATAAGATAAGGATTTGTAAATACTGTTATAGTTGCACATCATTGCGAATTACATTACTGAGCCGAGGAGCAACGGTTCGGCAGACTGTCTTGTTGTAGTTTTCCGGGGGGTTTTTTGGAGAATTTAGACCCAGAAAACGCCGGTCGAATACCTTGACATGTGATGTGGCACGATTTTCCTGACGAAGGTGAATCAGAGACGCTAAAAGCAAAAACTTTTGATAATGGCGAAAATGTAATGTGGTAATTCTTATTTATAAAAACTCACACCTCTCTGTTTCTAAGCAACACTGATTTCTTTAATCCTTGCTTGCACGCATAATTTTTACAAACAGCAAAATGTCCATTAGAATGTCAACAAATTGTGAGGTAGGGGTACTCTAATAAAGGGATGCACATAGAGAGAAAGAAACGCACAAACGATTAATACGAGCATCAGTCATACTTTTCGACGTTGCATACAAATAAGTATATAATAAATCCAATCAACATGAACAATTAGTTATGCTGTGCTATGTTATATTATGTTTTATTATGCTATGTAATGTTGTACTTTGTTATGCTGTATTTTGTTCTGTTTTCTTGTGATATGTTGTGCTCTGTTATTTTTGGTTATATTCTGTTGTTTTGTTATGGTATTCTATGCTTTGTTGTGTTATGCAATGTTGCGTTTTGTTATCTTACATTCCGCTTTGCTTTCTTGTGATATATTCACTTATACTCTGTTATGATATGTAATGTAATTTTATGTTACGTTATGTGATATTATGTTATATTAAGCTTTGTTATATTCTGTTTTATTTTTTCACGTAAGAAGATGACCATTAATATGTCAACAAAAGTTTGAAGTATTGGTCTATGGATAAGTTCGTGCGGTTTTACAACAGATGGCGTAACTTGATTATTATTCCATCGATCCACATTTCCAAACATTCATTGGAGAGCTACTGTCGTAAGGCACAAACGTCAGTATAAGTTTTTTATTTGAAGCGTAAACAACAATATTTTTACCACACTTGAAAATGTCGAATTTCGTGCCAAATAATGTGTTTTTGCGGGGAATTCTTTAATATGAAGAAAAAAGCAGCCGAAAGTCATCGTATCTTGGTGGAAGTTTATGGTGAGCATGCTCTAGCTGAGCGAACGTGCCAGAAGTGGTTTGCACGCTTTAAAAGTGGTGATTTTGGCCGCGCCGCCAAAGTTCATGGATACCGAATTGGAGGAATTGCTCGATCAAGATCCGGCTCAAACGCAAGAAGAGGTTGCAAAAACTTTGGGAGTTGATCAATCAACCATTTTCAAACGTTTAAAAGCCATGGGAATGATCTGAAATTCAAATTTCGAAAAAAAACCGCACGAACTTAGTCATAGATCGAAATAACATTTATCGCATATACGAATAAAGAGAAAGAAACGCACACTCGATTAATATCGGCTCATTTTCCGGCGTGAAACAGAAGTGAATATAAACAATGTGTACAATATGTTTGTACAATATGTACAAGTGATGCATATGCGTCTGAGAGGGTTATGTTATGTTATGTTCTGTTATGCTTTGTTATGCCTTGTACTGTTTTGTTATGTTATATTCGGCCTGCTATGTTATTTTCTGTTACATTCTATTATGCTATGTTTTGATTGCTATGCAACGTTGTGCTTTGTTGCAATTGTGTTTTGTTGTGATATCTTCTACTCTGCTATTTTCTCTTATGCTTTGTTATGTTGAGTAATGTTATGTTGTGTTATGATATTTTATATTATGTTATGCTTTGTTATATCCTTTTATTATTTTGTGAAACATTTTGTTTGTTTGCAATGTTGTGTTATGTTATGCTAAACTCTGTGCACAACTTTTAATTACTATTTACACTGTTTTCGTCACACAATGTAAATACTTAATATTTTTGCATAAGCAAAGGCATACATACATACATAGGTATGCACTTTAGTAAAGTGCAAATCAAACAAGGAAATTTTGCTGTGAAAGCGCACGCTCTCATGAGCGCTTATGTAAGTACTATACAATAATGAAATATGTGCGGAAGCAACAGCGTGATGCATAGCGTATTTATACGGCCAAGTGTGCAGTGCAGACAAATTATTACTTTATTGCCTCTCTAGCCTCGGCTTCGGAGCAGGAAATATCGTAAGTATTAGACGATATTAAGAATTTTGTTGAACAGAACTTTGCCATTTACTTTTTCTCTATCGCACACTCGCATCTTCGGCGTAGTCAAATGCTCATAAGTATTTACATTTGTTTTGCACTTACACACAACAGATGTATATTTTAAGTCTTGTCCCGTCTTGCTTATGTTTATGAATCCATAAAGAATTACAACAAATTCTACAAGTGTTTATCCGACAGCAGTTACTATGACGAGCTGTGGGAAAAGAGACATTCCACCTAAATGGGCAAAACTTTTCAGCTTCGCCAACATCAGCGCATTTTGTTTACAACTCTATTCAAATGTCTTGTTTCGCTAAACTTCTCTTACTTCCTACACCCACGTGGCGGAACTTTTACTTCATGTCCGGGAAGTTATTTAGGAAAGCAATCGACAGATGTTCCCAACTTAAGAAAAATTGTGAAAAATGTGTCTTTGGTAGGTTCGTTTCTTTTCGATTCGTAATAAGTATTCTTGTCTGCTCATAAGTACGAGCGCTCTCAACCAAGTAGCTCACTGAGGCCTGCATAGAAGAAAGGAAATGAAAATGAGGGTTATGATATATTTTATTAAGTTAAGAACCAAGATAAAAGAGTATTAACCTGAAATACTTGGATTTTTATGAAACAGATAGTTAGTTACCTCTCTTCGGCTGATTAATATCCTCAAAAATATTGGTCTACACTATTTCCCTTGACTGGCTCAGTACCAATCGAGATCCACAAAGAATACCAATCTTTTTTTTTTCTTTTTTTGGTTTAATGAACTTGCTTTGATTTTCATTAATTTGATTTTTCTTATAATACATAGCACCTACACATTAAACGTTGACAATCCCTGAAGTTGAAGAGTATGCTTTCTTAACTCATTGCTTTCTTTCCACTGTTGGTATGACACTCACTAAATTGTTTACTCGTCATTAACGCCGTGAGAGCGGCAAACAAATACCTAGTACGAGCCACAGCAAAACGATAGCTCACATATTTTAGACACATATTTTACATTTACATGCTCGCTAATACTGAAAAAATATAAAAGGAAATAATGTAAAATTACAAATAATATGAAAATAAACTTGTATTAGACAAATTCTGCAAGCCTTGTCAGTAATCGTTAGCAAGCACAGCAGTTATGAATTTTCTTACGAGCATAGATGATTTTTTTCCACAAAGGGTAAATTTAGCATGAGTATGGTTAAGCGTTTAGGCACTTGCTATTAGGAGTAATAATATGTATATGAGAAAGTAATTTGTCAGAGGTTCACAAGAAAGTCATCGCTATACTGCAGAAGATCTAACTTTCTCCAGACTAAGTACAACACTGTACTATTTAGGGTAGTAGTCAGTACTAAATTAAAGCTACAGCAGAAAATAATTGTCAAGGTGGCGCAAAATTAACCGCCTGCCAATTAACCTAACTTCAATTATAATTTCTGCAATCATATTTGACAGTTTTGAACTAGACAGCTGCAGTAAAAAAATAGAGAAGTAATGGGTCATGTAAAGGTCAAAATAAATATTTTCATCACTCAAAAGCATTTGTTTTTATTTAGTAAAAAAGTTATTCAAAAACAAAATTGGGCGTGTAATAATAACACCAACAACTATGCTCACAATGCTCTGATTTGCCCAGTGTTTTTTGTAATTTGAAGTTAATCAATCCTGGAAGGTTCTTTCCGACATAAATAGCGTAAACTTATAAAAAAATTATAAAATCTATTTCCAAACAGCAATAAATCAAAAATAACTATACCGGTTGGAACACTTTTGGAATGTTTTCTATCACCCTGCATTCATCAAATTTGTCAATGGTTTTCTGTTACATTAAAATTTTGAAATCAAAAGAAATATTTAAACAAAAAATTGATTTTTCTTCTTATGTTATGTTTGCTCTACTAAGCAGGCGCAGATGAAACATGTAAGCTCTGATATTTCTACATCTGCTGATTTGTTGTTGTGTTGCTTACTACTCTTTCGTATATAAAGGGTATTTCAAAAGTGACGCCTAGATGCCAGTAGTAAATCATTCCTAGACTGTACCTTTTTTATGTCATCTTTGTCATTTGTCAAGTAGTCAGATGTACAATTTTACACGATGGAACAAGGCGTAAAAATTAGTGAAACTTGTTATGAAAACAGTCGGTCTTTAAAAACAACATATCGCAAAATTCGTGATATTTTTGGTGGAAATAATCATTCGAATAAGTCGACAATTCAAAGCGTGGTGGGAAAAATTCAAAGCACTCTTTCTGTCGCGGATAGAAAGAGGACTGACAGACTAAAAACTGGATGTTCTGTTGAGAATATTGCCGCTGTAGATAAAACTAGAAACTGTCCTCAAGGTCTTGGAAAATTGGGTTAAGAGAATGCGCTACTGCGAAACCAGCCGATGTAGCCATATGAATGCAATTGTATTAAAATATTTATTATAGGGAATGGTTGCTCTTTCGAATAACGCAATAATATGGAGAAAAAATAGATTTTTATTCATTTTTTTAACTATAGGGGCCACCCCGTATACATATAATTTGAAACAACTTTACCCTTACTCTGCTACCATTCAAACAACTCTCTGCTGCAAAAGCACTCATGGAAACAGCAAGCTTGCAACATCATGTGCGAAGAGAGCCGTCCCAACTACATTTCTTGTGTTCCAGTTCCGAATTACCTACCAAATGGGATGTATTGAACTAGTCCTCCAATGTGACTGGCCTGCAGCGAATTAAAATTTGTACTTCCAAAATTTCGTCTCATATCCACCCACACTCACAGCTGCATTAGAAGTGAACGCTTACATCAGCAATGAAATTGACAACTGCGTCTACATGAAATCTATAAAAATGTAAGAAGACAATTCTCAAATATTTGCAACACTCACCCCAGATTAAGGAGGCAACGATTTGACAAGACTTTGACATCCAATTTTGTTGCATGTAGCGTGTGATTGTCGCTAGAAATAAAAGCGGAGTGGCAGTGTGACTAGAGCAGCTTACGTACATAGGTAAACAAAGTAGGAAAATATTTTGGGAATACCACCAAACTATTTGTCAGCAGATCAGCAGGAAGCCCCTGTAGAGCAGGTCAACTAGTTTTTTTATTCGAAAAGAATATAAAAAATTACAGAAATGAGTGAAACATAATCAAATGGAATAAAAAAAATGTATAAAACTGAGATGTATGATGGCAAGAGTACCCCAGGTACGCTACAAGTAGCACTTACGTGCCGTTTCGATGAATAGTCATTAGAAAACTTTAATTGCATATACAGAATTTCCATTCCCTTCTATGGCTTCCTATACATCACTTGCCTTCGCGTATTGAAAATGCGCACTTGGGGCAAATATGCTTGCCTTAAATGTGTTTTTTTTTTATTCTTCTCCTAACACCCACCTAAGTTTTTATGCACATACATTTGCCTGTATGAGTATATGCATGCCTGTACATGTATTCTTAAGAGGATACATTGGAAACAAGGATCAAGTGTATTTTTCTTCTGTCTATAGTTGATAACATGTAATCCTTCGACAAAGTTTATCCCAAAGCTGTAATGTTGAAAGGATGTACGAATGCACATACACACCTACATCCGTATGTGGGAGTACAAACAGACTGCATACATGGCAGTATTCATGTACACATCTACGAGTAGATGTTCGGCAATCGAAAGATGTTCAATGACTTGTACTTTGAGTTTTTGCTCAGGTGACAACGAACATGAGACAATCAGATAGTTGAATGAAGAACAAATACCAAAATAATAAAAAAATACAAAAATTTTGTAGGTGAAGGCAAAGCATTTCTGCCTTAAAAAATGTTGGAGATTCTCTGACAACATTGGTCGAAATACTCAGGAAAAGTGTTTAAATGGGAACTCAAAAGTTCAATAAGTTTGCAAACGATCCGATTGTGAATGAGCAAGGATGAAGTGTCAAGATTGCTTTAATCGCAACAGCAACCAATAAGCAAATATTTTTTGGAGAAAAAGAAATGCATTATTTTTCGGTAGATGGCTGTGGTGATCGATGTCTCGTAAAGTATCGACCAAACAATTTAAAGTTTATGCTCGTTGTCGAGGTGACATTTCACACTAAAAAAAATATTTTTCTGTTTTTTGTTTATTCCATTGAGTTTGAGCTACAGGTGTTGACAATGGAAGTCAACAAAGCGAAAATTTTGAACATTTTACAGTTTTTCTTTGATAAAGGCGTAAATGCTAGCCAGGCCGCTGAAGGAGCCGATGGTGCCGCTACTGTGACAGGTAATATAAAATCTTTCAATTTTGATTTCGTCGATTCCATTCAGAGATGTTTGATGCTAAAGAAAACGTCGATAATATCGAAAATTCCAATAAAATCACAGATATAATCGAAGCTGACCGGTAGTCGTAGCATCGTCCTGGAGCTAAAGATCGGCCATAAAACAATTTTAAGCCATTTACGCAAAAATTATAGGCAAACGGATGAATTTCTGAGTACTGGACCGCAAATTTCCTTTTAAAATGAAACACAACCAAATTTGTCGAAACGTTTTTTTTTTTTTTATTTTAGTTAATTTTTAATTTTTGTTATTTATCATTTTTTAGTCAATGGCACTTACATCTGGAACCGATTTCCATTAAATGCGTGCCACGACTCCTCTGACAGCAGAGGATGCGCATATCAAAATTTTCCATGAATTTTTGGCTTAGTTCGGGCCACATATAATTTATATGATTTCATTGTTCAGTTTATATACACAGAAAAATCGTTGCAATGAAGCGAAAACGCAAGATATTGGCGGCCATTTAACTTCGTTGTTTCGTGAGATAATGCGGTCTGGAAACTTCTTTCGCAAAAGGGCCAATTGTTTTCTGCACTTTGTGGCAAGTGGAACTCTACTACTGAAGCTAGCTATTGTCCAAGTCCATGCCACTTAATTTGGGCCATAAAAAATTTATTATTATTGCCTTGATAACGTGTACCGCTCACCGTAACAGCATTAACGGTAATATTTTCAAAGAAGTACGGCTGAAGTAAGCATTGGATTTTCTAAAAAATATCTGCAATTTTTTCTCAATATTTTGAATCTTTTATTTTGCAGCTTCTCCCGGTATTTTAATTTTACTTACAATTGCTAAAGCAGGCTTGGCGCTCCCAGTGTTTTGATGTATTTCCGCATTTAGCCTTAATTTGCATTAAGAATTATAATATTTTATTTATACCGTTTTTTTACATTGAGAAATTAACAAGCTGAATGCAGTTTTGCCAGATTATTTAAGAATTTCTTGTCAAATTTAACTAAAATCACACAAGGAAAAATTAAAACTTGAATATGCCGAGTTAACATGTTTCTGCATTTATAGGCCACAAGAACCATTTTGTGGTATTAGGAAAGGGTAACTTCATCATCTCTTAATCAGGAAGTAGGAAAAATACAAGAAAGACATACTCAATGATAGGTGGCTTTAATCCCTGCCTATTGAAATAATTAAAGAAATATGGAATCAAATAAGAATAATTTTAGAATCTTCAAGGAATAGGGCACTGCAGATAGATTTATTATCTTACTTACCTGGGCTCGAGCTTGCAGGACGAAGATGAAGCCATCAAACGATACATAAGCGGGACAATCATCTGGGTAGGCATATTTTGCCAGAGGAGAAAATAAAACTCAATAAAAAAGAAAAAAATACTGAAATTTACTGAGAAAATTGAGCTCAGAGAAATATAAAATCCTCCTGACAATAATAATAACAATAATAAATAATAACGAATAAAACTCGAAGATATGCCCTGAATAGTAAAATTATGCCTATCATTTTGGATACACAATCATACATTTGTAGCAAAAAATTACGTACTATACTAATTCTCTCTTAGTCTTGACTTAAACTTATATTCACCATGAGTTGGCAGGATTAAAAAGGAAAGACACGCATTTGCATTTTTGCTTTCCTCTAGCAAATCTCTACTCATGGCAAATCTCTCAGTTGCTGTAAATTCTATTTGTAATACTCTCATTTATTTACCAGCAATTTTTCAAGCTCCAATTTTGCTATCTGTGCACTCGATATTTTATATTCCACTCAATGCGAATGCATTAATTTTAACTTCGATAGCACAAACTTTTCGAGTCGCGATAAAGCTGCAAATAAAAATCACTTCATCAATTAGAGAATAATGACTCAACGCGAAAGAATCGGCGAAAAAGCCAAACTGATACGGTGAACAAGAAATTTTTTATCGCATCTGCATAATTTCGTCATTTTTCAGTGCAATACTTAGAGAAAAAATACAGAAAAATACACCCAAAAAAATTCAACAGACAGCAGAAAGATGTAAGATAGACGAAAAAGAACTTTATAAAACACAAAGAAAAAGCCAAACTAAAGGAGGATGTGCGTATGTACATGTAATGCGCTGCTAAACGATGACTGCCCCAAATGAATTATGGCCAAATAAAAATCACGCTAATAAAATCATTTCTCAAAAATTCGCAACACCATTTCGGGTGCTTCAACACGTCAATTTTTATGTTAAGTTATTTTTTATTTCTTTTTTCTTTATTTTTCCCCCCCTTCTAGAAGCAATCTATTGCTATTTTGCTAATACTTTTCACTTTCGAGATATGTACATCGAATAAATGTATTTGTGCGTGTGTAAGCATCAAACCCTCTAAAACGTGTTTTATTTACATTTGTATTCAATTCCTTATGGACCACAAATACTGGCGCTGAAACGCCACAATGCGCCTAAAACTATATTGTGTATTTGGGTGTTAGAATAGTAAAAGACAGTGGGAAAAGAACATTATTTTACAACCATCAGAGAATTGGACAAAAATTTACCGACACCTTTTTGATGAGGACGAAAATAGTTAACGAGTTTCATGCAAATAGTATTCAAAACTTTTGTTAATCTAAAAATAAGGAGGATTAAAATGTTGAGAATATCCAGATTTTCAAGAATTCTATTGATAGTAGAAGGTAAGGTTTTTCAGAAGTATTTCGACACCAGCAGCGCCATCTGGAGAGTAATACTAGGACAGAAAGTATTAAGAAATTATCGTAACGATGATCTATTTATCACATTTATCTGGATAAAAGCATAAAACTGTTGAGAGATTTAAACAATTTTGTAACAGTCTGTAACAAGGTTTGCAGATTTTTTCAGGAAGTCAGCGACCTCTTAAATGAATTCACTTTTTCATTCTACTGTTTCAATAATTTCACTAATCTTTCGAAGTCTTTATAGAAATTTATTAAAGTGTCCGGATTTTTATTTTTATTTGTCATTTGTGAAAATTTTGCAGTTTTTTTTTTCTTTCACTAATAGCTGAGACTATGCTCAGTAATCTCTGAAAGTTTGGTAGTGGGATTCTCTCAACTTCTCGAGTTATATTCCAATACGTACAATGAATCAGGGACAAATACTTTGTATCTGCTTACAAATTTACGGAGTGATGTTCGATCTGTTTTCAAATGGGCGTAGTATACGAATACGCTTCGCAGACGTTATTCCTTAAACTTTTAGGTGGCATTATTAATTGGTTCAAAACTCCGAAATACTGTTTTCTATTTTCTCCTTTATAAATCGTGCAGTTGCCTCCTATTAGTGAAAAATCCTACTCAGGCATGCGAAAGGGCTCAAAATATAATTCACCAATTAAATGAACGGCGGCCGCCGTAGCCGAATGGGTTGGTGTGTGACTACCATTAGCAATTCACAGAGAGAACGTCGGTTCGAATCTCGGTGAAACACCAAACTAAGAAAAACATTTTTCTAATAGCGGCTGCCCCTCGGCAGTCAATGGCAAACCTCCGAGTGTATTTCTGCCATGAAAAAGCTCCTCATAAAAACATCTGCCGTTTGGAGTCGACTTTAAATTGTAGGCCCCTCAATTTGTGGAACAAGATCAAGACGCACACCACAAATAGGAGGAGGAGCTCGGCCAAACTTCTAACAGAAGTGTACGCGCCAATTATTTATTTATTTTATTTTTTTAACAGTTTTGAGGAGTTCCCTATATTGACTTATAAGAAAATTATTTTTTATATCTGGTATAATTTTTTGGGCATTTGTGAAAAGAATTTAGAAGATTAAATATTATAGATATATAATATAAATATTTTATACAAACTTTACAGGAAAGTGAATTTTTCCCATAGAAATTCAATGGAAATTCGGCGTGCGTGAAAATATTATAAAAAAGTCTCTAATTTTATTTTGTCATAGACCAAATTTGGGGAGCAGCATCAAGAAAGGATTTTTTGTGTTAATTTGTCATCTGAATGTATATCCATATATGTAAGTTTATTATTTTAAAGTATTTTTTAATTTGCACATATTTCGCCAACCATCGACCACAGTGCGCTATAATTTTAGGCTTGAGCGTGAGATGCGAGTGGATATCGAAAGTAATCAATGTTAAAAAATTTCATACAATTTGTCAAAGCAGAAGGGCCAGCAGCAAGCAGCATCAGCAGGCATTGACTGTATTGTATGTGACAGTAAAAGCAAAGGTAGTGTAGTGTGAGTGCGGAATTTTTGGGGGAGATAAAACAAAAAGTTGAAGAATACCGCAAAATGCGTGTGGCTCATTTATCGAAAGTCCCTGGAGATGTTGAAGAATACGGCGACCCAAAACTAAAGGAAGGAAGGATATTGCGAGATAAGTGGGCAGAAACTAAAAGCAGTGTTAGTATGCATGCATGTGTGTGTGTGTATGTGTTAAATCTTCGAAAAAAATATCTAAATTGAACTCTAATGAATAGAAAAATAATTTATAAGCAACTAAAAGTGATCAGTATTGAAAAATTGAAGGAGATAACTTAATGGATGCATGAAGTGAAGGAAGGTATTTGTAGTATTAATATCCCAAAGGACTTAAATTGAAATATTTTAGTGTATGGTATTTAAAGATATCTAAGCTAAGAAAGTTTTGAAGTGGCTTGGCTTCTTTGTGACTTTGGGCATTATTGTGCTTTTGTGGTATGTTCATGAAAAGACCTCGAGTTCGTTATGTCCTATATAAATTTTGTATAAATAAATGAAATAAATTAAATTCTGTTAGCTATTTCTTTTGAGTCTGCTAGAGTAATTTTGAGTAATACCTACTTTCTGATAAAGTGAAATACCAAATTTAAATTTAAGTTTATTGGAATATCGAAACTTGAGTAACTGTATGAATGGATTAATTGAATGAAATGCGTTAAAACGTTAAGGAATTGGTATATTATATTATATTATATTATATTATATTATATTATATTATATTATATTATATTATATTATATTATATTATATTATATTATATTATATTATATTATATTATATTATATTATATTATATTATATTATATTATATTATATTATATTATATTATATTATATTATATTATCCCGAAATTGAAATGGTTGAACTTCTCAAATAAAAAATCGGAATTAAGATTCCGTGCTTAAACTCAGTGGTCAGACGCAATTGATCTGTGGTGAAATAGCGTAAATGAAGTTTTTAATTTTTAGTTTAGATCTCTAAAGGTCGATGGTTTGATAAACTTTTTGGCATAAAAAACCATTGCGTAAAAACCATAGGAATTTCGACGATAACTTCATAACTAATTAGAAAGGCGTTTCCAGTTGAATTTTCGAAAAGAAACGGTCAGTGAAATTCATAATTATAAGCACACATTTGTAAGATGATATTAGGACGGATAAATTTATAAAGGACTACCGTGCAACCAACATGGGCTGCTCTGGCGTTAAAGCCCGGTATGTTATTCTAACGCCTTAGATATTTATATTTCTCATTTTCCAATCTTCTATAAAATAAATCAATTTTTTTATTATATCTGTGGCATAATCAAGCGGCTCAAAAATTACAATTTTTTGTTTTTGGGTGGTCTTATGATTTTTTTCATGTAAAAAAATTTCGCGCATTCATTATTATACCAAAACCGAATAGGCTATGAGACAGCACACCCGGAATTTTTCTGAAAAAATATGGCCACAAAATCTGAAATTTCGCTAAAAATTTGTTGAATTAGTTTAAATTTTATACAAAGTCTGAAACGTTTAATTATATGATTTTAGTTGTAGTATGCCTTTTTTTATGAAAAAATAAATATAATTATAAAAATATATAAATAAATAGTCAAAACTTTGCAATATGTAACGCTGCTATTATTGTGAATGCAGGTGTAAGTGTAACTAACCATCGAAGGGAAGTTTTCTATTACGCGAATTTTTCATGAAGGGAAGAAATGCATTAGAGGAAGTTCTTCGTGAAATTTCTTACTTTCTTGCATGCAATAAACATAGTAATACCAAAGAACCACAATTTACACTCAAAAATAAATACACTAACACAGTTCAGAAATAAAAAGTAATGAGGCTCTTGACGATGAAGTATTGAACTTGTGAAATATCATACAATTATAAGAACTATCTCAGCAAGACATAAATACCCCAGACAAATAAGAGAAATGGTTATAGAAAGCAAGTTGACGATGGCAGCAGTCTAGGTCTCCACCTGAAAGTTTTTTAAATAAAATAACAAAGGAACTCTCTAAAAAGATAAAGGATTTTAAAAACAGCACTCTTAGTGAGTACCTAAAAGGGCCAACAAAAGAACGAAACACTGATTTCTCCCTTTGGAAATGCGCGAAAAGATATCCACGACCAGCTGCACAATATCCACAAATAAGAAAACCAGATACCACATGGGCTAACAGCAATATAGAGAAAGCTAATATCTTCCCTGAATACCTTGATAATATCTTCAAGCAGTACGTCGTATCAAGAGTGGCTGAAATGGAAAAGAAACAAAATGTGCTTTCTGCCTTTCCAGACGCATCCAAGGCTTTCAATAAGTTATATCACGGTGGCCTTCTCAACAAAATAAAAGAGCTATTGGGTAAGGCTTTCTCAAGTGGGCCACAAAATTACCAAAGTAAATATTTTGCGATGAAATTCAGCCAGGACTGAGTTCTATCATCCAGAAGCACACTCAGAAAATTTTGTTGTAAAATTCTAAATAGTTTTTTTTTTATTAACTATCGAAGTTTTTTGCAGCGCTTGAATAATTATCACATTTCTCATAAAGTAAGTATCCGATTACAACGATTTTTCAACTGCAGACTGATAAAGGATGATATTTTCCAAAAACGTTATTTTTGTTCCGAAACTTGATGTTTTGTTGTTGTAAATAATTTTTTTTAATAAACAATTAAAAATTTAACTAATTTCTGCGCCTCTGGGATGAAAATTTTTTAAGGATATTAACGTAATAAACATCTGTGCATTTATGTATGGAGAAAAATGCGTGCAATTCGAAAAGGATTAATTACAATTAATTTTTTTTTGCCAGAATGCGCGCTTCGACTTACGCGGACGCGCGTACAAAGAAAACGGCGTGGACAGCATAAGAATTTTGTGATAATTTCTGAAGCATTGGAACATGACAGTTCCGCAGTCATGTTGTTCAATTCTAAATTGATTCAATATTTGATTAAGCAGTTTGGTAAACGAAATGTGCAGAAAATCTATTATTTTTCCGACGGGGCGGCCTCACAGTAAAAAAAACAATTACAATTTTATAAATTTATTATTTCACAAAAAGGATTTTGGCATCGATGCCGAGTGGCACTTTTTTGCCTCTGCACATGGGAAAGGTGCCTGCGATGGTATTTGAAAAATACGAGGCAGTTCCATTCTTTTATTCCAAAAGATAAAAATTCCATCGAGTGCAAAATATTTTCAGCCCACGATCAATCTAAAATTATACCCATTATGTAAAAACAAACTACATGAAAAGTGTAAAAAGCGTAAATGATTTTCATTTTTTCTCGAAATAACAAATGAATATGCGATATCTGTATAACTTTCTATATCTGTTTCACTTTTCGTGTCCGTCTGAACTTACAATGTATAGATCTGATATGTAAACATAAACGTTAGTAATAAAGAAGTATATATGAAACCTTGCATGACAGCTTATACATTCCTTTGAATACATTTGATTTAATTATCATTACGCATTTCCGCGACAGTCAAAGTGCAAATTCTGTTATACGTAAATTATTTATATGGCTAATCTTTAAAAACAAGTAAACACCAGTAATGGAAAAGTCGGCAAAACTGATCTTACGGAAGCATATCGCGTTGAGACGTGTCCGAAACACGGTTTTTCACAAGCCGCCCGCGAGCCGCCGTTTGTGTGTTCGTGCGTGTCCGTGTAAGTCGAAGCGCGCATTCTGGCAAAAAAAAATTAATTGTAATTAATCCTTTTCGAATTGCACGCATTTTTTTCCATACATAAATGCACAGATGTTTATTACGTTAATATCCTTAAAAAAATTTCATACCAGAGGCGCAGAAATTAGTTAAATTTTTAATTGTTTATTGAAAAAATTATTTACAACAACAAAACATCAAGTTTCGGAACAAAAATAACGTTTTTGGAAAATATCATCCTTTATCAGTCTGCAGTTGAAAAATCGTTGTAATCGGATACTTACTTTACGAGAAATGTGATAATTATTCAAGCGCTGCAAAAAACTTCGATAGTTAATAAAAAAAAAAACTATTTAGAATTTTACAACAAAATTTTCTGAGTGTGCTTCTGGATGATAGAACTCAGTCCTGGCTGAATTTCATCGCAAAATATTTACTTTGGTAATTTTGTGGCCCACTTGAGAAAGCCTTACCCTATTGCCAACTCAATATTTTAAAATCCTATGATCGGCGACATGTATTCCACAGGGTAGCGTTTTAGGGTCCATTCCTTAGCTAATTTTTACATGCGATTTGCCTACCGATTAGAACTGCTTCTCAGTAACGTTTGCAGACGACACCAATATCTAGTCAATTGAAAATACACAGATTAAATCAATTGCGAATTGTACAATATAAAAAAATCTACTCGAACCCATTTGTTCAAGTTCCTTACATATTAGAAGCCGGCGGAATCAGGAAATTTATCTACTAGAAAGTGGGTTCATACAAACTTATAAGCCATCCCTGGCATACCTGCTATATAAACGCAATCGGATGAATGGCATAAGACTCTATACTGGACAGACAAACACTCATTTTTACGTCAGATTGCATTTGCGCGTTAATATTAAAAGCATACATATTCAGGGTTATCGGAAAAACTGTCCTAGATACTTAAGGGGACAGATACCTGTAAAATTTCGAAAAAAAAAAAAAATTTTTTATAAAATGTAAATATCATCCTTTAGGAATATGTCAAAAAAATTGTATAACGTAAATTTAAGTATTTCTTATATTATAGATCGTCAACCGTGACGACTCTATTCTTTGCGTTGGAACGCTGGGAGAGGTAAATATAGTTACGTTGCCGACGCATTTTTCTTCAAACTATATTTTTCGAATTCGCGTACACGAAAACTCGAAAAGTTATTGACCGCTCTCCCTGAAATTTTGCACACCTCTTTTTTATGATACTACTTTCTATGTATTTAAAGTTTCCGAAAAAAAAATTTTTCGAAGTAAAAATAGTAGGAAAATTCGACCCAACATTTATTGTTTTTAGGCATTTATTACTAATTTACATAGAAATTATGATATTAATAAACCAAAAAAATTTTTGGTTTTTTTTATTCAGGTCACTGACGCCAATGCTACAATGCCCGCCGATTGAGAAGCCCCGCTGTGATCTTCCTGGAAGAATTGAGTGTACATCCGCCATTTTAAATGATTAAAATTAAAAAAATGTTTATATTATTTTAATGCATAAATAAACTGTATGCCAATTTTGAAAAAAATATATTGACTTCTTCATTTTAAATAATTTCAATGAAAATCAGGGAAAATATGGCCGTTTACAAGTATCTGTCCCCCCCCTTAAAGACATTCATATTTAGGCATTTTCTAATTAATTCGGTTGTATGACATGATGTCCCAAGTGGAGCGTTTTCGATTTTAAAATAATACTTTTTTTTTGCTGTCCACTTTTTTTAAATATTAGCTCAAGGGTCCGATTTTTTTTTTGTTTTTTGTTCTTAGTTAAAGCACTGAGAGTTAAAAACATCTACTTTATAAAGTTTAAAATTTACGATTTTTCATCAACTGTTTCCAACTTCACATCATTTTTTTTTATTATCTTCTTGTTTCATTCCTCTTGAGAGCATAAGCTTCTACAAATTATTTTAGAAATTATTATTTCTTTCTAGCGGATAAAAGTCGGATATTCTTCTCTTGTTTTCTATTTTTTCTTAATAATTTATTATTATTATAACAATATTTTTAAACAATTCTTAAGGTAATAACATACTAATAAGTCTTACTTATAGTTCTGATACATTCATTAAATTACAAAACAAATTAAATTACATACACCCTACATAAACCCTCTTTGGGTGTTCGGTCGAGCTCCTCCTCCTATTTGTGGCGTGCGTCTTGATGTTGTTCTACAAATGGAGAGACCTACAGTTTCAAGCCGACTCCGAATGGCATTTTTTATGAGGAGATTTTTCATGGCAGAAATACTCTCGGAGTTTGGAATTGCTTGCCGAAGGGCGACCGCTTTTAGAAAAAAATATTTCTTAATTTTGGTGTTTCACCGAGATTCGAACTAACACTCTCTCTGATTTCCGAATGGTAGTCAGACACCAACCCAACTACAACTTTCTAAAAACGTTATTCAATATCAGCATTAAGATGTTTCCGAAATTTTAGAAACATTTCAAAACAGCTTAGTAATAAATCATTTTGTTATTAAAAATCTCTCAGGCGAAAAATAAAAAATCGTTTCGTTTTCTTAATTTTTTGCAGTTTTTGTAAGTTCAGAGGTTTTGGAGTCCCTCTAAAAAATACTTTAAGCTATTATTTTGTTCTTTAATAAAGCATAGAGCCTCAGTTTTACTATTTCTGAAGGGAAATTAAATAGAAGATTAAATGCTGATGCATCCTAATGCAGCCAATTTCGCTTTTGAATAATCTTTTTATTGCATAAAAAAAATAATTGTAAGTGATAGAAATACTAATTTGACCTTTATGCACTTCATTACTTCTCTGTTTGTATACTGCAGCTGTCTAGTTCACAAGTGTCAAATATGAGTAACGTATGACGCCATTGCAAAAAATTATAAATCTTCCTATAGGGTGATTAATTTTGTACCACCTTGCACATAGAATGTTCTGACACTACAAAATATTTATTACAACATGTCTCTCATTTCTGGAAAACATTGCGTATTAAGTTTGTAAGAGAGATGCAGCCCAGTTTTCGATACTAGAATTTAGTGATTTACCATCACCGGGAGATATATATTATTTTTTACGTGTCGCCCACGTTCAGGGCAGAAGTTCTTTTCTTACAAAATATCCAAAATGGCTTCATGGCTATTTTTATTGCCAACGGAACACAATTTTTTTCAAAGAAGCATTCACAAATTGCAGTTTTTCGAGGGCGTTATAATCTAGCCCAACCGAAATATTAATAATTTCTAATAATACATACATATATCTAATCAAAAATAGACATTGCATATCCACAGATCCATCAAGTTTTACCACCTTCCTCACAAATATTCGCCACCAAATTCATACCAACCATTTTTTTTTTTTTGAAGGGGCGGTAACAGCCCATAGGCAACAAGTCACTTTTAGGTTGGGATAGGCTGCGTTGGGTTAGGCAGGGCTGGAGAATTCAGCCGACAAGCAAATGAGCTTATTTCGGGTTGTGCGGTTAATTAAGTAAAATTTATCACAATGTTGTAAATTATTTCAACACACTAACTCGCAATCACACATAAGTATGCTACTACATATAACAGGCGCACACACTGGTAGTCGCAGTTAACATGTAAATATCTATATATGTCTGTATATGTACGAATGTAGATGGAAAGCGAACTTTGCTGTTTCATATCAAATGAGAATATATTTGTCTATAGGTGCGTAAAATATATCTTCCACCGAAAAAGCAAAATTTCCCCCAAGTCGCGCCCTTTATTAATACTTTCCCTTCAGTTCCTTAAGCCAAGAACTGAAACTGAATATCGAAGCTGTATACATATATGTATGTGTGTATATAAATATTTTTGCGCCCTTTGTCAATGTACAGCACATTGCTCATACGCCGCGTATTTCGAATGCAGGAATAAGTACAGATTCCAACGCCATTGCTCGTACGTATATGCGTATAAAAATATGGGATGCCTGCTTTTATCGCAGCTGCAGGCATTCACTAGGAAAATGAAAGTATATGTGTCCCGCATTTACAGTTGAAATTGAATGAAAATAATTTCGAAGAATATAATATATGTGTGTGTGAATACACTGGCGGTGAAAATACTGCAAGCCCCAGAAAGTGCAAATAAGGAATTATAATAAAAATAAATGAAATAAAATCAATGAATTGTTTTACTCACTACAAAAGTTTCTAGTACGCCGACGATTTGAAAATGTTAACTACGGGCACGAGTCATATGGCTTAAGTCAAACTCCAAACAGATGCCAATAATTTATTGAAGTGTTGCGGTAAAAATCGACTTCAATTAAATATCAACAAGTGTTTTCAAATCTGTTTCTCCATATTCCGTTCGCTCATCCTTCGTCTTGTACAAATGGCGCAAAATTAATCATCCAATTTGTTTTTGGATTGCTTACTCACTAAATAAAAAAAGTTTTTAAGGTATGGAATTTTTTAGTTTGACCTTTACGAGCTTCATTGATTGGCTGCTTGTATACTGGAGCTGTCTAGCTCACAAGTGTCAAATATGATTCACGACACCTCGTATAAATGGTTCTCGCTTTATTACTGATATGGTAGTTTCTTTTCTTGTTATGATTCTTGACACTAAATTATTACTTCTAAGTCATCTAAACTACACTTTTTCTAAGTCTAAGCAATCATAGAGCCTTTATTCGCCATTTTGGTTGTGACTTTTCTGATCTGTTCATTCTGAAATAACTATACATGATTCTCGTTTGAGCAAAGCTAGAGTATGGCACAGTAAAATCGGGATTGAATGAGCCCCGGCTTGGCTCAACTCCTCGATCGAGTAAACACCAAATTTCTTTTGAACAAACATTGAGAATTGAATAAGAAATTTAGTATAATGGCGTCACAGCCTATGACATTGCTGCTGAGTGGGTCTAAGAAATCAAAAATTCTGTGGTTATATACTCGCCCTTTGAGGGGCGTAAAGGAGTATATTAAAAGTAGAATAAAAAACCAATATTAAAAACTTTCTTGAAAAAAAAATAACAACGAAACTTAAGAAAATGTGAATTTTAGATGATATGATGTTTTAAATAAAGTATTTTTATTTTTCGAATGAATTAACTAACAGAGTTCTCAAAATACTGATTTGGATTCTATGAATAACCTTAATGGAGTGTCTTGCACAACTTAGTTCACTCGATCCCGATTGATTTATATATTTAATGTCCATATCACAAATGTCTTAATGATTGACCCTAACAAATTAAAAAACTTTCTTACATTTGCTCACCATTCTTTACACTTTGTTCATTCGATTCCATCTAATAATTCTCATATACGTAGATTATATAATACATATATATAATAGGCGCTTTCGCCCTTTATGGGTGTTTGGCCGAACTTCTCCTCCTATTTGTGGTGTGCGTTTGACGTTGGTCCACAAATGGCGGTACCTACAGTTTTAAGGCGACTCCGAATTGCAGATATTTTTTATGGGAGCTTTTTCATATTAATATTAGAAAGATCTTTTTTCCATCATTTTGATGTTTCATGGACGGGGATTCAAGCCTACGCACTTACGAATGGTAGTTACGTACTAAATCTTCGGCTACGACGGTCGAGTAGAATCTCGGTGAAAGTTCAAAATGAAGAAAAAAATGTTTCTAATAGCGGTGGCCATAATATAAAAAATATCTGCCGCACCAATATCATCTGAAACAAAAAAATTCCAACGCATTTGTTAAAGGAGATGCTGCGCGAGGAATCCCTGAGAGAGTGTTTTTTCGATTTAAACATTTTTCGTAGCACTCAAAAGACATAGCTCAATTTTCGCTCAAATAATCGGCAAATATGTTATTGTTAGATTAATTCTCAGATATGCATGGTGAATTATGTGAACAGGTTCTATAAAATTTTTCAAAATGATTGGTGGACTTTATAAAACGTCATAAGTCATAAAATAAATTGAATAAATTGCACTTCTTTCTAGCTATTAAATTAGAATGGCCGTTGGAAATGATTTGTTTTGTTTTACATCGAACTGGTAATAGGGCAAAACGAAAATATTTCTATTAGTGAGGAAAATTGCAGCTATTGCATGCATTTTTCACGAAATGCATTTTTTTTTTGTTAGAAATATTTGGATTTTCTTCAAGGCTATTCAGGATAAATTTAAACATTAGATTTCCTGTCAATTTTTTTTCACAATAATTTAAGTAAATGAATTTGGTTCAATAGCCACGACTTTTTTTCCATTTGATACCCGAATCATTAAGCTGCCTGACGTTTAAACCATGTTTCAGATTTTCTTTTCTCGAAAATTTTGTGTGATAAAGACCTCTGGAATCATTCCACTCAGTAAGCTTGCCCCTCACCTACAAAACTTACCAGAACGTTTATATGAAAATGTCGTGCCAAAAACTAAAACAGTGTAACCTATAACAGCATATAACACCTCATCCTGTAAGTGAAAGGAACTGCAACATGTTTCCGATATTTTACAGATTAACGCTACCAAACAGAAAGACTGACAAACAAAGTAGTTTGATATTTTCTCGGTATCCACATTTCTATGACTGTCACTGTATACTGTTCATGTATGTAGCATCTACAAGTATTTTCCTTCATTCCATTCGGCAAACGCGATAAACGTTCGCAGCAGCAATGTAGCGGCAATTACTGATACTCTATCGGCTCGCAAATACTCAGTTACTACGAATATTCTTGCACCCTCTAATCCAAAAAAGACCACATCAAGTTAATATGGCGAATGGTGCAAGAAAGTAATTTTTTACTATCAGAGATTCGCTCATAACTCTTAATGAAGATTAGACTGTGCTTCATAAAGTATTCAAGCAGAGTTCAACGTATTATTGCCAGAAGTCGCTTTAATGTACCCAAATCAAAATCTATAGTGGTTAAATAGCTGTCGGCACAGATTATTTACATATAATGCTCTCAGAATCGTAAGAACAAATGAATCTTCATAAAATCAAATAATCAAAAGTCAAAGGTGCTTTTACAGACGCCTTTATTATAGGACGACCTCCTTCTGGGGATCTTCATTCAGCACTGCGGTACAAGTATTGCCATCAGTAAGGATTGCTCTCAAGATGTTCAAGTCCTTACCAGTACACTTAATGATGCTCTTGGACCGCTGAACTGGATATATGACAAATTTGTTTAGCAAAGTAAAGCTTGCGAAAAAACTATGACTCCACAATACTTTAAAGGGTTATTTAGTTTTCCTTTTTTTAATTGTCATACATTTTTTATAAAAAATATTGTACTACAACAAACACATAAATTAAAGTTTTGAAGTTTTTACACAATTTATAGGAACTCGACAAATTTTTATTAGCATTTCGAATATAAAAAACAAAAAATAAAATATTACGAAGTTTCGTAGCCCATAAAATTTTAGTAACGAGTGATTTTTTAGCTATTATCTTTTTAAACAGTTGGTTTAAACAGCTGGCGCACGTTTCGTGTTTTGTTTCACTGTCAAACATCTTCAGTTTGGACTATAATTTAACCATGAATCGTCTTACAAACGAACAACGCTCGGAAATCATTGACTTTTATTAATTTATTATTGTTTATTATTAATTTTTTTAATATTATTTTTTATCGAAAAATTGTGTTCAGCGACGAAGCCCATTTTTGGATCAATGGATACGTAAATAAGCAGAATTGTCGATTTTGGAGTAAAGATCAGCCAGAAGAATTGCATGAGCTACCAATGTATCCAGAAAAGGTCACAGTTTGGTGCGGTTTATGGGCTGGAGGTATCATTGGACCGTACTTCTTCAAAGATGCTGCGAATCGTAACGTAACTGTGAATGGTGAGCGCTACCGTGAAATGATATCCAACTTTTTTTACCCAAAATGCAAGAGCTTGACTTGCATGACATGTGGTTTCAGCAAGATGGTGCCACATGCCACACAGCATGCGTAGCAATGGACTTGTTGAGAGGCGAGTTCGGTGAACATTTTATTTCACGTTCGGGACCTGTCAATTGGCCACCCAGATCGTGCGATATAACGCCTTTAGATTATTTTTTGTGGGGCTATGTTAAAGCTCATTTCTATTCAGACACGCCTGCTTCAATTAACGCATTGGAAGACAACATTAAAGCATTTACATGTGAGATACCGGCCGAAACATTGGAAAGAGTATGCCAAAATTGGACTAACATTTGCATGAAATAATCTTCAAACATTAAATTGTAAGGACAGTACTATCGATTTAAATAAAAAGTTGTATGCATTTTTCTGAATTTTACGTGTGTTTTTTTAAAAAACTTTCCTATAGCTCTTAAAAAATCACCCTTTATAACAAAGTGCAAGTTTGAATTAGCTCAAAGTGCTAGTTGATTTTTAAAAACACAGTCCTGCGAGGGTGAGTTTCTAGAATGGCTGTACTTGTTTCTTGTAGTTTTTTATGCGCTGAAAACGAATCTGACCTTCAAAATGCTCCATCACGTCAGGATTTTTGGTAAATGAAGCCTAAAAGGTCAAAAAATGGCCATTTTAGCCATTTTTGATCATTTTTTTTGGGATAGATACGTTGGGTATAACGTCTATTGGCGTATCTGAAACTGTTAATTTCAAAATATCATAACTTTTTTTTTAAAAATCGTACAATAATTAAAAAAAATGGGTTTTAAAGCTAAAGAGTTGTACTATGCGACCATTTCGGCTAAAATGGCCATTTTTTGACCTTTTAGGCTTCATTTACCAAAAATCCTGACGTGATGGAGCATTTTGAAGGTCAGATTCGTTTTCAGCGCATAAAAAACTACAAGAAACAAGTACAGCCATTCTAGAAACTGAAAAAAGTTAAATTTCGCAGGCCTGTGTAATATTTTCCATGCCGATTTTTCTTTTATATAGAGAAAGCAACGCAGCAACTCCACTGTTAGTGGAAATGTGCAGGAGAATCCGAAGTAGTCATTTCCTCGATGTGCACAACTTAAGTAGGAGATGAAACTTGATACATATAAACAGCATTGTTTCTTCACTCATTAAGCTTGGCAACGTTTGGAGCAAAACCTTCATTTTTGGCCAAACAATTATCTTTAGTAGCCTGGCGCATTTTTGGATGAATGCCTCTGTTAGCAAGCAAATTGGCATATATAATATATAGCCTGACATCTTCTTCCTGCTTTGAACCAGCTTTTCTGCGTAGCTCGTCGACAAACAGGACTAGATTTTGCGAACTTGATGCACGAGTTGCTTTAACTCATGGACTGGCCTTCCGGCAAGATGCGTTTTCATAGTTCTCCACACATTTTCAATGGGGTTGCCGTCTGCGGACTGTGAAGGAGAGTCCAATACTGTGACGCCATTTTCCTGTTTTGTTGTTTCTCAATGGTTTTGATGATGTGAGACGGTAGGATATGTTCGCCTCCTTCATTCGACGTTCGATGGTGTTGATACTTGCATCTATTCCCTTTTTAGCAAGAACTGATAGTGCTCGGCGTAGTCACAAAGAAGGATCCCGCTTAAAAAGTTGAAAGAGCACTTTATCCTGCTTTTTTGTCATCACTCGCTTCAAGCCGCGCCCGGAAAAGTCATCAACATTTTCGTACAGCTGTACCGCCGATTCCACATCACAACAAACTTTTTTTATTTTTTATCTACTTCCAGTATACAGCCAGGCATTCAACGATATTCAATGAGTATCGCTTACCACCTTCATGAACTCTCGCTCCCCGAATGTCGCTATCGGAGACCAACCCCCAATTATTGCCGACGAAAAGCTTCAGATTCTTCATGGGAGCTGCGTTAATAATTGCGTTCTGAATTCTGTGGCAGATTAAACTCCTACTAATACAGAATCGACACAAACATGCTCCGGCATATGAAAGTACCTCGCGCAACACTAAACGCCATTTCACATGTCTCCTTAAACCGCTGGCTACTAAAGCCCTCGGCTCAAACCGTATGTCGTATTTCCTTATAAAAAGTCCTTGTGTTTTTTATTTATTTTTTTTTTGAACAGAGTGTGCAAACTGTGTAAACTCATTCCTTTGAATGGAATTCTTCCCCACAGCATTAAAGCCTTTTCGTCGTATAACTTTTTTCAGTTCAATTTGTATTTTGTATTGTATTTTAATTGAATTATAGTTGCGACTTAACGCGTACGTGTGTGTGTGCGTTTGTATGAATTAACTTATTTTATTTAATAGAGCAATGAATTTATGCCCATTTTTAAGTGCATGTGTACATGCACACACATATGAGTACAATCAACCAGTCATTGCCTCATCCGACGTTACTTTCCATATCCATAGAAGCAAAAATACTTGTATCAGTACATTATTTTCGTACATTAATGCCGTTTGTAAAATTGGCAGTAAAATTCAATCGCTTGTGTTTGCTAACCGAAATAAAGTCATATTTTAATTAGTTTTCATTATTCTGTCCCAAAATAAAAGTGTTGTGATTTTTGTTTGTTCTGCAATCGTTAATTAACTATGGAAAACGAAGACATACATAAATACATGTGTGTATACATCAACAGCATACTTTGAATATTGCCCCACAGTGATTTTATTCTGGATAATCGTTGTCAAATTGCCGTACGTAAATCTGTTACTTTAATTAAATAGTAAATAATTCAATAAACAACAATAAATGAAATTCCCTAAAAAATAAATCAAAAATGATTTGATAAATTCTTTTACGAATCAATTCAGTTTGTAAAGGGTTTTAGGTGTTAAACAGGAGAGATGATTAACGGTTTTATGGCCGGAAATGGATGGTATTGATCTGGAAAACGTTTATTTTCAACAAGATGGTGCTACGTGCGACACAGGCAACGAAACGGGAAAAGTTTCCGGACCATGTTATCTCTCGAAGAGGTGATCACAATTGGCCACCGAGGTCTTGTGATTTAACACCTTGTGACTTTTTCTTTGGAGCCATGTGAAAGCGAAGGTCTACGCCAACAGCCCAGGGTCGATTCAAGACCTCAAAGATGGAATTAGTGAGGCTATCGAGGACATAGGGCAAACACTTTGCAATTCGGATATGGAAAATTTCATGAAAAGAATATTGGGCATTTGCCTGATATTATTTTCCACTATTAACGGCATACCTTCCTCTTGATAATGTAATAAACATCCGATCATTTGTATTAAAAAATAGCATTTTTCTTTGAATATCAAAATAACACCTTTTATTGGAAAACCCTTTAGTAAAGTATTAGGAATGCCAAGGAACTTGGTACCATCCAGCCATTAAGCCTGCAGTTCCATACGAGTATATTTGTAGCAAAATACTAGGTGTTTGCATATCCCGGAAAATCTCAATAAATAAGTACACAAATAAAAATAAATCAGCAATAAATTATGATAGCCAAACGGCATTATTAACAATGTCATATCATGTAAATATGAAGAATATAGCGAGAAAATTCCAACTTGAATTAGTTTCAATAGTTCAGTAGGCAATCATTTCTCGTACAATACGAAAATTTAAGGAAAAGAGAGAGCGGATGAATTCACGGCGTGTATCCGTATCGAAAGTACTGGGATACGCACTCGGTCTGATCGAAAAACAGATTCACTTACTAGCCTATTGCGCAGACCTGTTGCCTTGCTATTTCACATATTTGAACGCTTGACCACCTTTGCTGCGCTAGTCTAAGAAAGTACTGTTTGCAATTTTATTCAATTCAGCTATCTGCTTTGTATCAGCAGGGTGCTGTCTAAGGCAGTCGTCTAATGAATTGTCACATTCAACGAGTCGTAGGCAAGGACTGCACTGAATGACAAGGGAAGGTTCTAAATTACTTCCAAAGTGAGAGAGACTTTTCTTAGAAGAAGCGACGGGGCGACCAAAGGGAGTGTGTGGGAATATAGGTATGTACATAAATTAGCATTCACAAATTACTGATTTTTAAGGAACCAGGAGTGAAGCTTTTCCAGTTCGACTGGTAGAACGTTGTAGTTATGAAAATTTTTAATTCCCGAGTATATATTGAGAATATTCAAAATCCTTCTAAATCAAATCAAGCGTGCGTTACAAAGTGCAAGCCAACTTCATTAATAAATGAGTTAAACAGCAGAGGTATACACAAGAAACACACGAAAAACACCGGGAAAGCATTTGAAGACACATTAGCGAAGAGATGCTAACAAATTCTTCAGATTCAATCAAATGAAAGCGAAAACGAAAGTCAAACGAGATTTAATCCAAGCACGAAGAATAGAGTGGAAGCCAAAACTACAGGGTGAACGACATGAAGTGTTACCTATTCAAAACACCATAACTTTTTTGTGTGAAATTAGTTTTTATTGATTTCAAAGACAAAATTGTTCAAAAATGATTACAATTTTAACATATATTCACTTTAGCTCGATATGAGCGCCTTTTGCTTTGACTATAGCCTCCAAACGGTCAAACAATGAGTTGCATGCTGCACGAATGTGATCTTGAGGTATTTTGGCCCATTCTCTTATAATCGATTTTTTCAGCGCATCCATACTCGCATATTTTTTAGTCCTCACCTTCCTCTCCAAAATAGACCAGATGGAATAGTCCAACGGATTTGCGTCTGGCGAATTCGAAAGCCATTGTGTGGTCGAAGTGAAGTGTGGAACATGATTTTTTAACCATTCTTGGTTCTCACGAGCTTTATGAGCCGGTGCCGAGTCCTGTTGGAACGTCCATGGTCTATGACCGAAATGTTTGCGTGTCCACGGCTCTAAAGCAGCATCTTGAACATTTTCTCGATAATAAGTCGCATTCACTTTGACACCAGGCTCGATAAAAACGATTGGAGATTGTCCATCAGCGGTCACTGCGGCCCAAACCATTACTTGCGATGGGAAATTGCTTCGAGTGGCCACACGTAGGCTCAAATTCTCGTATGAGCATTCGGTCAAGTAAACACGATCGTTTTGAGTGTTTATGAACTGCTCAATTGGGAAATTTTTTTCATCAGAAAACCCAATTTTAGGAAATTCGCCACGTTCGTGCAAGCGCAACAACTCCTTTGCTTTTTCACACCCAACTTTTTTTTGCTGGGGTGAAAGATCTTGTGCTTTTTGGAACTTGTAAGCCTTGACCTTGAGCTCATTCTTCAATATGCATCGAATGCTGTCTTGCGATATTTTCAGTTCTTTGGCCATTTTTCTTCCACTTCGTCATGGATTTCGTTCAAGTCGAGCCTTCATTTTCCGAACCATTTCTGGCGTTGTTGTGGTTTTTTTGGTCCACCTCCATAGCATAGATAAAAGCCAAATTTCTGTAATGGAGAAATATCTTAAGGTGCAGCTCATATTTTTCGTTTTATTAGCCCCATTGCACCAAAGACTCATCACAAGTATTTTAACAAATTATTGAAGTTACGAAAAGTCACTTAATTCAGTGTTCATAAGCAAAATATGGCAAAAGTAATAATAACTTTGAATGACAAAGCCTTGCACCAAAAATGTAAGTACCAAGCAAAAAGATCTTAGTAGGTAAGTGAGAAATTATGCAAATTAATAAAATTTATGAATATTTCATTGTAAAAACAGTATTCATTTCTCAATTATCATTTTTAATTATTAATAATAAAACAATTTGATTAAAAGCTGGAGGGTTCCTACAATACATATAACCTACCTACAATACCTAATAATGTGTAACCCTGTATATATACATACGCTTATCTAGAATTTCTTCTTTTTTCTTTGATAATTTTTAACACAGCCAATTTAACGTCTTTGCTTTGCGCGCTTCACATAGTAAAAACAAGATAAATTGAAAAGGCTTATCGAAATGCCCATATTTTTACTAAGAATCTGCAATCCATTAAGAAACAAGAATCATTTTAACCAAGGACATTAATATTAAGGTCCTCAATTTTGCAAAGCAAAAAAATTTCGGTGCAATGCTTATCAAATCAACTTATACAAAATACCTTGCAAGTACTAATCTTTTCATAAGTTGATACGTTTTTTCGAGTGTAGGATGTAACAATCAACTTTAATCAAAAAATGGTAAATTCCTAAATGATAAGTTATTGGTGCAATAGAGCCATAAGGTCTTCTTTTTTTTTGGCAAAGAAGACCGACAGTTTTTTATAGCGAAAGGCAAATAGTTATATTGCGAAGAGACACTGAAAAATACGTAGGTTTGGGAGAATATTTATTTTTTTCTTTCTTGTGTCTCAACATAATTCTTTTGGCGCTAATGAAGTAGAAGAAAATTCAGAAACCATCAGAGGTGTACTATTATAACAGATGACTTAAGATAGAATTAGCGGAATGATTCGTAGGAAGTTATATTCCAAAGTGCTTCCAGAATTTATTTCAATTTTTTTCTCTATAAACGAAAAAAGTTTGGCGAAAATAAATTTTTTTATTTAATGTTAGAAATCTTCAAGGTACATTCTAGACTACTGTGGTCAAATAGGGGTTGTAAGGGAGTTGAAGAAGCCATTTTGCGTAAGATTATAATTCGCTGCATTTTAAAATTGCATCGAGTCACTTGATGGGTGTCCACTAAAAACGGATCTAACTTTAACAAAAGTCACCTGCTAGCTAAAGCTCTGCGGGTTTCGAAGGTCTGACTTTCCAACACCTCCCAAATTTTATATATAAAGCCCCTAAACGTATCCTCCCAGTATATCTCTATTTCAAAGGCCACCATAAATTATTAGGGTCTCAAAAGCGCAAACAAAGTCTCCCGAGTGGCCCGGCAGCCAAAATAGAACAAGATTGATATATTAATTTACCCACATTATTAGGCCTCTACACTCATTACCGAACTAGATTGGAAGTTCTTAATTAGCGAGCTAGTCCACGGATTTCAAAGCACGCGTATTCAATAGTTTGGAAAAACAAGATATACACATATGGTACTTATATTTATATACTCTTCATATACAGTATACCATAGAGTCTAACCCAGGGGCAGTTTAGGAGCACTTAACAATGGTTTCACAGTTGTAAGTCTCCACTTGACATTAATTTTAAACAACATTAAGACTCGGAGAACTCAACATGGATTTTAAGACAAAAGTACTTTTTACTGGTATGTAATTGAAGGCAGGATACCCTCAAAAATCTTCTATCGGAGCGTTGTGGGAAAACCTTGATTAAAGATCCAGGAACACCTGCGCTGATGGCTCAAAGCTAAACGTAATGATTGCCAGTGGGATCTACACAAAAGTGCTCTGATCGAACCTCAGCCGACGGCTCTAGGAGTTGTCTAGTGTTTCATGATGAATGAACAGCAATATTAAAGGTGGCTCTATAAAGCCATTTATTCTTGACAGATTGCATTGCAAGATCAAGTTCAGGAAGGTTGTCATGAAGTGCAGAAGTACCTTAACTGAGTTGAATTTGAAGTATGGCATGAATGTAGTATGCATTCCTGAACACAAGTATATCCCTGGCTTCCACTATGGCCATGTGATAAGACAACTCTGGTTTAGATTTGATAAAAAGAGATAAAACGTTATGAGCTACGCATGACATAAGAATGAGTTTTCCCACAAATGACTTTTGTCGCAGCTGCAAAGTGAAGAGGAGAAGAAGGGCGGTGAACACTATATCTGTCACTATCCCTCTCTAGCCTGTACTGTCTGCTTAAAGGACTGCAGATTTGAAGTCAATAAAAATTTCGGCTAAGCCGCATGGGATATTAGCGGGAAGGAACTAGAGTCCTCTCTGCACTGCGTGGAAAACAGAAATCGAATAGAAAATTTAATAACAAAAACAAAAACAAACGAGAAAAATATTCATATTGCATCTCAAACTGTCCACAACAGTCACAGATTCTGACAATTCAAAATATTAAAATTACCACTGACTAAGTTTGATTTTGCATGCCCCACTCACTGCCACCTCTCACTCTACATCGCTGTGTTTCCTTTGCCGCACTCACTTCTTTGGGGAAGACACACAACATCTCAATTTGTGCGCCTTGTTGCAGACAATTTGTGCTCCAATTTGTGGTGTAATGACAATTTTTGTTTGCTGCAGCAAAGATTTGCATTCATTGCGCCTCAAGGAAATCCGCATCGCAATTGGCAGTGGAGCTACGCTTTTGTTCGCTGTCATAAAGTTGGGCAATTTCGCATTCAAAAGCAGTACTCGAGAAGCCGTCAAACTTTTTACTGCTCAACAGAAATTACAATTGCAGTTTGCCTCTCTCCGCTCTCCTCTTTTCCGCCGCAATTGAAACTCTTTGTCCTTCCTCAAAGTTGTTAAATTTAATTTTGATGATGTTTTGTTGGAAACAATAAAGTAGTATACGAATGCTTGTGCATGTTTCCACCAACTGTCAAAAGTGACAACAACATTACCTCAACTACAATACTTCTGCAAATGAATGACAGATGAGCATTTAACCTAATAGTTTTATAGTTGGGTCATTGTTCGTAGTTTCCGTTTTCACTTTTCATTTTTGTCAAGCAAAATTTAAATTACTGAAGTGATGTTACAATACAAAAGAAAATTTTCTTAACGATTTGCTGTGCTGTAGTTAGTTCTTCTTATTCTGATAAGCAGGCTTCATTAAAAGTAACATTTTTTTTTTTGACAACTGGGATGTGTAACTCAGGAGGCCTCCCTCCTATTTTTCGTGTTGTTTTTTCGTAATAACTGAAGACTTGAATATGATTCAAATTCAAAGATATCTAAATTGGGGCAAGTAAAAGTTCTTTCCATGTTAAATTAATAAAACTATTAGCAGCACGATATTTTGCTATGTTTTGACTACTTATTTTTTCTATTATTTTTCTTTTTTTATAAAGACATGATTTATACATTCTGTCGAAAAATATCGGGAATTGTTTAATTAACGCCCGTTACACATATGTCTAAACTTTTTTTGCTGGAATGTTGTGCGTGATTTGTCAATTATCTTGTTTTTGGCATTTAATTATATCAGTGAGCTGCAGGTATGCTCTGGGATTTTCACTATGAATAAAAATATCGAACTAAGAATTTGTTTTAAATTTTGTGTTTTGAACGGAATTTCGTGTGCCGAACCGTTTAAAATGTTGCAGAAAGTCTATGGCGAGTTTACTTTAGCAAAAACACAGGTCAACGAGTGGTATGAGGCTTTTGCAGAGGGCCGAGAAGTCGTGGAGGATTTGCTCTGATCTGGCTGCCCATCAACGTCTTTAACGGCTGAAAACGTCGCCAAAGTCAAGAAAATGACTCAGCGTGTTTTACGAATCAACTCGCAACATTTTACACCATCAATAGGGCATAAGACGCGTGGCTGCTCGACTCGTTCCAAGAGAGTTGAATTTCTTTGAAAAAATTCATCGGAAGAAGGTGGCACGAAAGACATGCTTGAGCAAGTGAATTCGAACCAAACTTTTATTCAGCGCATCATTACAGGCGATGAGACGTGGGTATACTTGCATGAGTTTGACATGCAAACCAGTCAAGAGGCGGCTGAATGGCGCTATCCACATGAGCCGAAATCCAAAAAACCACGTCGAAGTCGGTCAAAAGTGAAAGTCATGCTATTCGTTTATTTTGATTGTCATGGTGTTGTGCTCTTGGAATTCGTTTAAAATAGTTCTACGGAAAATAAAAAATATTATTTGGAAGTTATGCGACATTTGAGAGAGAATGTGCATAGGAAACGGACCAATTTGTTTGAAGAAAACTCATGGGTCTTGCACCATGATTTAGCCTTTTGTGACTTTTTCTTTTCCCATAACTTAAATTGCCACTCCGCGGACGCCGCTTTGAGTCGATAGAGTCCATTAAGGAGAATTCGCTGAAGGAGCTGAAGAAGATCTCTTCAAACGCTTTGATGCCTGGACTAATCGTTGGCATATGTCATTAGTATCAGAAGTTGTCAAACATTACGCTGTAGCTCATGCCGAAAGACTCGAAAAACATACTAATCCGGAGGCTCGGCGACTTGCCAATTTAGATGACCAATGCCGGAGACTTAAACGAAAAAAACCAAATGATCTTGTTCCAGAAATTTTGATGACTGACAAATATATGTAAATTCTGTCAGCTGTCTTCCATTTAAATACGTATTTCCTGTAAATACTGTTGAATTTAATAAAATAATATTACTTGATAGGTGTGAACTAGGTGTAATAGAATGAAAAGTATTTAAATATTTATAACGTTTCAATAAAAAAAAAAAAAAAAAAAATATGTGAATTGCTTCGAGTGGCGCCTATTTTGAAGGCGACAAAAAAACTTTTGATGATTAAACAATTATTTTGCGTTTTATTGAATAATTTCCGGTACTTTTTTCACAGAATGTACTACAAATAAAACTATGCCAATCAAAGCTTTGCACTTTCATTTATTAAATATTTTACAAAATTTCAAACTTTTCAAACACAGCCATTTTTCATTGGAGCATTACATTATAAATGCCTTCTGAATCAATCCCAGCCGACTGATATGTATATATTTGATGATAAGGCCTCCAAAATAAACCGCTGAACTTGAATTCAGATCAGGCGACTTGATTAAATTTGACCTTAGTCCACTAAAATTTTTTGATTCTATCCCTACTTAATAAACTCCAATCCTCATATCCTAGTCTCTTGGAAGAAGAGGGACTGTTCACCATCGGCCTTTTGTGTTCAGTGATAATAAATTGTTAAATGGCGACATTGGTTGGCTCCCACACTGATTGCTGTTCATGTTCTTGATTAAATGAGAACTCTTTGTTTTATTACATTTTTTACAACAGGAACTTCAGTGCAACGTGTGCAACAAGAAATGTTCTATACTCTTATTTTTCTTTCCCAACAAATGCGTTTTCTAAGTTACTAAACTCAGGTTTTTAAAAATCAAAAAACACAAAAATTGGTTTTTGAGAAAAATAAACAGTCAAATGTCGTCGAAGTCTCGCTAGTTCCAAGTTTCCCATACGAAATTTTTGGAGTAAAATTTCTGCATCTGCTGTGGGACCTGGGAGTATTTAAATTTGTTCATGTTTTATTCTAAAACAACATCTCGGCGCGTCTTTTCGAAGACCCTTTAGAATACAATAGGAAATACATATAATATCTTGTCCTCATCTTTTTGAGACCAACTAAAAATAATTACAAACGTAAGCCCGAAATTTATTTATATTTACAGAGCTGTATGTAGAAATTTTCTGACAAAATATTTGTGTTTAAATAATAAAGCGATTTTAGGGGATTTTCTCTATGGAAGTGACAGGAAGTTGCATTTATAAAAGAGATGAGGGGTTTATGTGTTCAACACAAATATATCTTCGAAATTTGCTACATAAAAGTATAGAGCATACGAGGGTCGCCTTTTTAATATTACCGCCAATTAGGAAAAGACAGTATAATAATGGCTTTATTGTTTTGTCAAAATATTTTCCTTGGAAGTCAATACACTTCGGCATTCGTTTGAACAAATTTTCAAAGCACTTTTGTCACTCAGAAGGGGATACCACCAAAACAAGCTATTTAAAGACATTTTTAGGCGTACTTTAGGCGTTGGCCTCGCATTTGATTTTAAATGTTTCAAGACAAAATAACATCTGTAGGTAATTTTGCATTTTATTTTAAATGTTCCAGGACAAAATTGCATCAATATGTACCAAATCAGGGATGTAATGTCTTGTTTTTTGTTTTTTTTTTTGTTTGTTTCATTCAGATCCATTTCGATGAGATGCAAGTATAGCAGCAAGCTGTTTATCTCTATTTCTGAAATATCATTCACTTGCTGTAACAAACTTTAACGGAAAGAGAGCAACCTTTCCATGTTTTTCTTGTTGTAGTGCTTGTAGTTAATTGCTTCCACCTTCTTTCGGCTAAAGCATAGTAGCAACGACCACCTCCTGTGTTATGTCTGGTGCCGAACCTTTTCTTGCTAGCTCATCTGCCATCTCATTACCCTCTACATTCCTATGATCGGGAACCCATATCAGAGTAATTTGAAGCCAATAAGCAAGCAATTCTAGTTCCTCTCTACACTGTAAAACTTGTTTGGATGAAATGGAATTGGAATCTAAAGCCTGCTGGACAGTCTGAAAAGATAGCTGTCGATTGCCCCGATTTGTTTGTAGTGTTTTAGTGATTTGCTTGCTTCTCTGATTTCTAATATTTCTGTCTGGAACACGCAGAGTGTTCTAAATAGAGGTCTTAGTTCATTTTAAAACCGTCAGTGTAGAATTCAATGGCGAATCTACCAATCACCTTCCCTTTTCACCATTCGGGTTCAGTGGAAAACTTACCGTAAAATCTTTTTTGAAGGCAAGGTCAGGGATTGTAAAGTCTGATTTGGTTTTGCTGTAACCGTAAGGTGGATGACCTATTAACTTGATCATTTGAGTGGTCAAAAATCTTCTTGTACGAGCCGATACATGAGAGCTCGCACTGCCTAATAAAGAAAGATTCGTCTTCTGCGATTGGTTGTCCTTAATTCTCTGAAAACTTCTGGCAAAAAAATGGTTGCGTACCACTTAGAATTTACTGTTTTAAGTTTTTCTAGTAGCACAGTTGCGAAAATTGATCACAATTTTCCGAAAAAACAGGCAACCATTTGTTTTGAGTTGCTTCTTTCGCGAACAACTTTTGTGGGATTTAGCTCGTGTTTAGTTCGATTACTGCTTTGGTTTGCTCCTTTAGCCAATTGCTATGATATCACAGTCATGCTTTGAATCGCTCAGGCTAAATTTTTTCAACATTTCTTTACACCAATCGACACGAGTCCTTTTTGGGGCAATTAATTTGACAATTACGGTCTTCAACGAGAACAAATTTTCTTGGGAACAAATATTCATGCAATATTAAATGTATGCTGGTCGTAGTAAGACCAAAGATGCCTCTATCTCGCGTTATGTCACATACCGATCTCACGGTATTAATTGATGTAAAATGCAATCCACGTATTTTATACCTCAAATGTAGCGATCTTGTGATTTCATTGCATCCTAAAAGAGCTAAAATTGGACACCCCTAAAATAAACTTAAATTTGGTGTATGGTGACTATTATTATTTAGTCTCTTTTACCATCAACCGTATTAAGAATTTCTCAATTTCTTTTTTTATGCTTTTTTATATATTTTTGTTGTTTTTTTTTTGTATTTAAGGGTCTTATCAGTAGATGCGAGCTTATAGTTGTACTTCAAAAGGGAGTACTGATGCATTTCGATAAATTTGTATGGTTAGCTGTACTACTGCATTCTGCCTTGATTATCTTGACGTTCACTCCAGTGCATCCTGATCAACTTTAGCGATTTAAGGAAGGAACAAGAAAGCTCCTTTCATACGCATACATCTCTTAAATTTTCTTCACTTATAGGAGTTGTACGGCATTGCAATACTCAATGCAGAGTAAAATATCTAAAAATGTAAAACCCCAGAATTGGAAAAAATGCACACAATTCATGCTGGCTTTCCAAATAAATAAAGCTTATCACATTCCATTCACTTATGCACACATGTGCCCATGCTTCAGCATTTCAGAGCGTAGATAAATTTTCGATTTCTTAAAAATACTTCGTAACACATTTATTAAATTTTACATTTATTTTACGTTTTAACGACTCTATTTCACAGCAACAACATTTTTTCCTTCTAGATGTCACAATCATTTACCACACACACATATACATGAACACTTGTTGCACTCGCAAGGCGCTCGTTTTTGCAATTTTCAGCGCCATTTGCTGCAAGCGTGAAATTTTTTTTATTTTTTGTTGTAAATTTGTTCTTTTTTTCTTTTTACTTTTTGCCAGCATTTCCTTTACAATTTTACAATTGTGTTGTGTTGCACGAAATTGTGGTAATAAATTCTTTTTTTTCGAAGGTAAATATAAGCGAAGAACATTGATGTGAAAAAATAACAAAAAAACAAGTAAAAAACACCAAAATAACAAAAAATGCAACAGTTAAGAAATAGTGTGCAAAGCAGTGAGATGCAAACAAACTATGTAAAAGCGTGCGTATGTGTGTTTAACAGGATACTGACACATGCACTTTAGAGGACTTACATACGTACATTCATGCATAGGTACATACATATATGGTATGCCAATTGTTGTTGGTAGCTACAGCCCTACCAATCCTATAGGATTTTGCTAAAATTCAGTTCCACCAATCCTCTACAACTAGCAGCTAAAGTAATGCGAAGCACTTCATAAATTCACTCGCTCCAACTAACAGCGGAAGTTAAGGCAAATAAATACAAGTAACAAATGCCGAACTGTGCACAAGAACAACAACACCAACAACAGAAGTTATTACTTACATAAACACACGCACATACATACAGCAGCAGCAGCCGAAGCAATAGTAATAGCGGAAAAGTGTTGGCTAAATAAAATTGCTGCTTTTTTGCCGCCAGCGTATAAATAAACGAGAGAAATTTGTTAAGAAAACTGCCGGAAGCAGAATTCCTTTAAGAAAATTATTGCAGCGTTAAGGAGAATAATTTCAATAACAACAAAACGAAGAAAACCAAAATTGCCAAGGAAATAAAGCAGCTGCAATAACCAATGAGAATTTCGTACAACTGCAGCTGACAATATTTCGCTACTCAATACTACGGCTACGCGTACAAGCGAGCGGAAGTTGAAAAATATCACTCATACCACACGTAGCACTACGGCTGAGGAGGAAGCCATTTGAGAAATGTTAGTGAAATGAAGAGGAAATTCAGTAGCAGAAATTTAGGAGCGCAAAGAAGCTGTAGCTTATAAGTGGGCATTGAAATGGAATTTAAAAGCTCCGCCGGTACTGTTGCTGACCACGCTGAACGGACTTTAGAGGTTTTGGAGTTTTTTTTTTCTTGTGTTTTTGTTTTTTTCTTTTTTTTTGTTGGATTGTGCAAATAAAGAGCCAATTGCACTTTAGCCTAATAAATTTCACGCTTGGCCATCAAAATGATTTCAAAATTTAGTGGTAATAATTTGGTAGAGTGCTAAGACGGTATAGCAACTGAACAAGGAGGCGAGGAAGGATATACCACTAAAAGTAACGAAAATACAGTTAAAGGGTGACTCAAAATGCACTGAATATGAATATGTTCTTAGTGTTAGGGTTTTAATATTAGATAATTGGACTTCAAAAGAATAGTGCACTTCACGAACAATGTGTAGAAGTTGCTGAAATTGAGTAGTTGTGAATATTTGGATCCAAAAATCAATAACCAATTAGAATGTATATATTCCAAGTTTTATTTGTGTTTATAAGTTTTATTTAAAAAATACTTCTTATTGTTGTCTTATTTTATTAGAAAATAAGAGGTTAGCTGGAGTCTTTTAAGTGCGATTTTTAGAGATGAGATTTAAAACATGTTCTGGATATTCATCTGTGTTCGAAATAATAGGAGCACGACCAAGTTTTAACTATTTTTTTGTATTTAATTTTATCTTTTGTATGTTTTTCTAACAGTTTAGGGCACTCAACAATAAAGCCACATAAATAAAAGCTCCAAACTTTTTTCACTGTTCATAAAAATTTAACATATTTATAAAAAAATAAAAAAAACTCGACCCCTTTTTCTGAATCTGTAAAAAAAATGTAGTGGCTCGAAATTCTCGTTGATTTTTGACAATTTTTTTCATTTTTTAACTTTCTTCCATATAAAAGACTTGCTTCTGAACATGTGTAGAAAGAAAAATTATCAATAAATAAAATATGTGTTATATTAAAAAAAAAACAAATTGACTATGAAAAACTATATGTATAATATATAAAAATGCTGAAAAAGAAATAACTTTTAAGACTATTAATTTTTTTCCAAAATTTTTTCAGCCTACTTGTTATAACTTTTTCGTTTTTAACTTTCAGAAAGCCATGTCTGAAATATTTGTATCACTTGACATGACATCGGTCAAATGTATTTATTTTATTTGAATTATATCTGAGAGAGATTACTAAGAAGATGACAAAGCCGATGTTGATGAAAGAAGAAATATTTTTAATGAAAACTAAAAGGTCACCTTAATTTTTGAACACACATTTTAGATAGTTCCATTATCCACCTATTCACAATAGTCGCTTTACTGTTATATAAGATAGCAGAAGTATTCTTAGGTCGATCATCAATCTTCCGATATCAGTCAAGCCTTCTATCTAGAAAGAGATCAAAGTATTTTATCTCTGTTGATATTGAAAGTTCCACTCCCAATGAGGGCGAAGATTAGAAGATAATACTTTATACTACTTCGATCTCTTTAATTATCAAATAGTTTGCCTCATTCTTCTACAACTTTGAATATTTACAATTAAAATTAGAACATGTTGAAGCACCCCTTGCATAAATATATGAAATTGCCTACAATTCCAGCTAGCGCAGGCAAACAGTTCGAAGAAACCAACTGCATTTGGACAGCGGTTGCGTTTGTTTGATGGCTGTGTAAAGGAAATGCGAGCATAAAACAAAGCAGTGACGGTCACAAGCTGCAATAAGAACAGCAACACACACACACACAAATAAAATAAAAACAAAATCCCATAAACAAATGTTGATTGCATTGGTGAACAAGCAAAAACAACGCTGCTAACAACAACGACGTAACGCTTGGTGCTTTATGAGCAAATTCTCAGATCAAAGGCGAAATGAGAAGATTGAAACTGGTCGCATGTAGAAAAAAATTGTAAAAAAAAATGCTCAACCGTCTGGTCAGTAAACGCCTGGGCAAAGGCATGTGATTTCGGACATTAGAAGTTGCGAAAAAAATTTACAACATCAGTCCCGCTATGAGTGCAAAAGGAAGAAATGCAGAAATTGCAACTTCAATTTACTTTTTTTTACTTTTTTGCTTTTACTCACACATTTGCAAAATTGAAATTTTAATCAAATAACGAGCACAACATGGCTTTGGACTGTTTATTTCTTTTGCCGAAAAACATGCTTTTACTGCTCATAAATTTCAAGTGAGCTTTCTTTACACCACATTGGCATTGTGACCAAGGCTTCTAACGGGTTCTGCTTTAGCTTTCGGGATAGCTGAGAAGGAATTGTCTAGGGTTGTTGCAGACCAGAATAATGCTTAGTTCTTCATCAAAACTTTTTTGCCGTCAAGGGTAGTTATTTATTAAAACGAAATTGTGCTGGGTCATCCCGCGCTGGAAGGAAATAGCATAGAAATAAAGATATAATTATAATATGTATGTATATTTCATTCCCATCCAGGCAAGTATAATACTGTGTAACAATTTCAGGGTCATTATCTAAGAGCGGCTGGTAAACAATTTAGAATAAAAGCGCTAGTGTCACATAGTAAAACACCCGAAGCTTTGCATTCTCAGATATTTTTTTAAAGCTAATCAATTTTGTAATAACGTACCTGAGCGCTATTCCGAAAAGTGGTAGAAATGGTTAAAATAGTTGGCAGATGATATAAGTACATAGTGGAGATTCACAAGGAATATTTTGTAGACTACTTTTGCCTATTGATCTTCCTTCAAATGTCGTCGTTTGGTTTCGACGGTTGTTTTTAATAATTTAAAAAACAGTACGATTGTAACGTCATCGGCAATTTCATTTACTTCTATGTATGTTCCTATGACCTGGAACCCAGATAAGAAAAACATTTCCTGCACGATCGAGATGTTTGATCTCATCCTTGCAAGAGTTGACCACAAGAGAGCTACAACATGGCGACGACAGGGCCTTGACCACAGCTTGACTAACGGAAAAGATATGAAAGTATCGCTTTCAACAGCGATCCTTTAGCTCTTTGCGCGATCGCGAAGGCCTCTGCTTGAAAAACATTACAAGTTTTCGGCTGTTTAAAGGAGACTGAAAGAGGATTAAACTATTCTAAAAAAATATTCTTTGTACTATTTCAATAGGGCTATTCTCAAACTAAATATAACTATTTGCTACTTTGATTTCTAACTCTAACGTTATTTGTATGCAGATTTTGTTTGAGAAGAGACCATGCGAAATTTTTCGAGGAATAATACACTTGAATATTTTAACCTTATAGCGACATTAAAACCTCATTGTTTTTCAAATTTCTCCAAAAAATGGTAAGGACGACCTAATTCTGAGGAAACTAACGGGCTAAAATATTGCACAAATGTATTTCTCGTGAAATTCTAATATATTTATTCAAGCTGAGTATTTTATTCAGATAAATATTGAGTAGTCGAAAAAGTCTTTTCGTATTTCTAATCAAACTTCAAGTCATTTTTTTTTTATATTTATAATGAACTTTATTAAACCAAATATGTACCACTTTGGTCGACCACCTTTTGCCATTTTTCTTCTAGAGACATTATTCCATCAGTGTAAAACTTTTGTGGTTTCTCGGCGAAAAACTGCGACAAGTAATTTTCACATGCTTCTCTTGAAGCCAACTTTACTCCATTAAGGGAGTTCTGCATTGACCGAAACAAATGGTAGTCCGATGGTGCAAGGTCAGGGCTATATGGTGGATGCATCAAAACTTCCGAGCCAAGCTCTCCCAGTTTTTGCCGAGTCATCAAAGATGTGTGTGGCCTAGCGTTGTCCTGATGGAAGACGACGCCCTTTCTGCTGATCAGTTCTGGCCGTTTTTTTTCGATTGCTTGGTTCAATCTCATCATTTGTTGACACTAAACTGTAGAATCAATCGTTCGAGCAGGCTGGAGCAGCTCATAGTGGATGATTCCTTTCCAGTCCCACCAAACACACAGCATAACCTTTCGAGGCGTCAATCCTAGCTTTGCGACCATTTGTTGAGCTTCACCATCTTTGCACCATGATCTTTTTCGCACATTATTGTCGTATTTGATCCACTTTTCGTCTCCTGTTACCATTCGCTTCAGAAATGGTTCGATTTCATTTCGTTCCAGCAAAGAATCGTAGATGTTAACCCGGTCCATTAAATTTTTCACAGACAAGTCATGTGGTACCCAAACATCGAGCTGCTTTTTGTAACCAGCATTTTTTAAATGGTTCAAAACCATTTGATGATGAATGTTTAGTGCCTTGGCGATGTCATGGCAGCTTATGTGACGGTCCTGGTCAATATTTTCCATAATTTCATCGACTTTTTCAACGATAGGTCGACCGGAGCGAGGTGCATCTTTCACATCGAAATTTCCAGAACGGAAGCTAGCGAACCATTGTTGTGCTACACGAACTGATACAGCATCGTCTCCGTAAACTTCACAAAATTCATTGGTGGCTTGCGTGGCATTCTTCCCTTTTTTATACAAAAATTTCAAAATATAGCGAATTTCTTCATTATTTTCACTCATTTTTGAACAGCTATAACTTTTTTTCAACTTCTCCGAATTTAAATGAAGCTTAAAATGTCACCTTTCTAACACCATATAATATGACACAATGTGATTGGTAGCACTGGAGATAGATGCCTCCAACGACATCTATTGACAAAATACGAAAAGACCACCATATTCGACCACCATATTCGAGCCAATTCTTACATTTTTCGGAAAAGCGCCCAGTTACATTATTTAAAACTTAAATAGGGTACTCGTATAATAAAAAATTTTACGATAGAAAAAAGCTATGGGGGTTATACTATCATATTTCAGACTAATTAACTTAGCATCTTTCAAATGAAAATTCCGAAATGCATGTATGTAAAAAAGAGCATTAGGTCATGGGCGAAGTTGAATACGCATTAGGATAGCTTAGGTTAGGTTGTAGCGCTACCCACTAAGAGGCACCCTCAGACTAATTGACCATTGTGATGTCGCGTAGAGAGCTTGTCTATATCTCTCCAAAAACCGTTCCGAAACTTTAGATCATCCTTGATTTCCCCCGAGCTGAGATCTTCCAAATTGTGTGCCTAAAATTATACAGAAGCTGTAAAATCGTCTCTTTTTCTGCCTCATCTAGACAGCTTCTGCAGAAATCATGTGCTTGCACGCCCATCCTCTGAGTGTCTCTGCTTAATAGACAGATCCTCGATGTAGCGGAAGATCTTGTGCATCAGCGACGTTATTATGCCTCATTTAGGGAAGTAGAGGGTAATCCGGCATCGTGGTTACATTTATGGCTTTGGCGGCCACATGGAAATGCATTACTGTTAGTTCGTCTTTAATATCCTTGAACAAAATGACCACAATTGATTTAGTCACTGTCACTGATTGTCCGTCTCGCTCATTTACAGCGAAAATTCCGAACACTCACTAATGGGTTCAGCAACACACTGGAAAAGCAACCATAGCCACTTAGTGACATAGCATGGGCTACTGGCGTCTTTCAACTACGCGCAGTATCATTAAATATATTATACCTTATATGTATGTATAAGTATGTACGGAGCAGAAGGTCCCACCGAGAATGTATTGCATGAAGCTAAGACAACTCAGCTTTGCTAGCATGGCTGCCTGGATGGTTCCACCCAGCACCAAAAATATAAACTATGGCGCTAAGGAAGCAACTGCCAAGCTTATAAGTGGGGGTGTGCCCAAAAATGCGATGTATTGTGTCTACAATTCAAAATGTCTACAAAATACTTGCTCGCCTACTGCATTTAGCAAACACAAACGCAAAAATATCATTTACACTCCCACCTACTTAGCTATAACACATAAAAAAACGAAAATCTCAGCATATCCCTGCAGGGAAATCAATTACTTAGTACTAAACGCTCGCAGTAGTTTTTAAGCTATTCCCATTTCTAATTGTTCCTCAGTAATCTTCGTCAGTAATTTTCTGCTGTATGCATGCATTTGTTATATGGAGCAAATCCGCAACAGCTTCGAGGAAAAACCTTTAAAAAATCAACAGCATATTTTTGAGATTACTTTGCAGATTGACAAATAACAGTTAAGCACACAAAAAAGCCATCAAATTCAAAAAGTGGTGGCCCAAGTACTGTTTCAATGATAAGAAACTTCGGAGAAACAGGTGAGAAGTTTCAACGCTAGGTAAGAAAACTGGCAGAAATAGATATTTGATGATTTTGGCAGCAACCTCTTCAGCGCGTAAGAAGGAAAATGCAAAATTAGCCACGAGTCTTAACAATTTAATTTTTTCAGAAATTCGCGCTATGGGTAAAATTAGCCCATTTTGTAAAAATCATAATAATTAAGGACTCTTTGCGACAGCCCTCTTATCAATTTTATAATTTTATAATATATTAGGAGAACTTTATAATTATGGCATCATGAGACGAAATCGTACTACTGAAATAAAAAAAGCTATATTAAGTAGAGAAAAATTTATTTCATTTTATATATCTTAATGAAGTTTCAGGTTTTTTTACTGGAGATTAGATTTATGAATCAGCAGTACTTGCATATGCAAATGAAAAGAATTTTCGAGTTGCAAAGTGAAGTCATAGAAAGTAACATTAAGAATTGCAATGTACCCATTTTGAAACTAAAGCAAATACTAAGTGAGCATGCGAATTAGATGCAAAAAAACTTTTTCTGAGTCACTCAGCTGAAATGATACAGATTCAACTCTCTTTGCAACATCTGCAATTCCTTCGCATCTACATATTATCGTCAACAGGAGAAATGATTTGGAGTAACCTACACTTCGAGCTGGGCCGTTGAAATTTAAATATTTTAATGAAAAAGAATGTGGAAGAGCTGCGGATTTTCATTGTAAATGCTACGGAAGATGAAATAGAAGTTAAGTGAAATTATTCTTTACTGGTAATAGACGGGAACGTATTAAAAATTCCTACTAATACCAACTCTGCCCAAAAATGTATAATTTGCGGAGCTACACCAAAGAATTTTATGAGCTATATTAACATTTTATTTTCAAAGCTCTCTAAAATTGGATTTCTTTCCACACTTTTTGATTGGCTTAAGTCCTACCTTAGCAACCGATATTCGGTAGTAGTTGTAAATAATGCTAAATCATGTCCATTTGTTGCATAGTAAGGTGTTCCGCAAGGAAATATTCTTCCATTTTTGTTTCTTTTGCTTATTGTAAAAGCACAATATGTTTTATATGCTTTATGATTTAAGGGTATGTACAAGCATACGTCATTCTAATGATATGTTTTCGCTCTCGTTAAAAACTGGTTATTCCTTAATCTTAATAAATGCCCTAAAATCATCTTTTCGAAACTTCGCTCTTATTTTTTGCCATCGTACCATTTTGTAAACTTTGTTTTATCCAGCATTGAGGAAATCTTGCTTTGGGTGTTGCTTTTGATTCCCGTTTCACATCCATTGGCTACTTAAGGGAACCCGGTAGTCCAGAGCTCGAAAATTTAGGGTATTTTCAGGAATTTATTTGTACAATAAAAGAATTAAAAACGATATTTAGATTTTTTAGGCCTTTTATTTAACTTCTTTTACATACAAAAATTAAAAAAAAAAAAAATTTTTAATTTTAATAATTTTAAAAATGGCGTTGAAATTAACCCTCTCGAAAACTTGAACCTGGATGGTGTTGTCCGTCCATCCATTTTGGCGCTTCAATTTATCTGAAACACAAAAACCAAAAAAAATATTAAACAGTATGACTGTAGCTATGTCCCGCTACTAGAATAAAAAGAACTTGACAAAAAGGCACGGTTTTGAATTTGGCACTGTAAAAATATACGAAATAATTGAAGTAATAATACTACTGTGGGCAAAAAGTAAGGTGAATTTTGTTGTAAAGTGAAAAATCAATTTCATCCCCTTCAAAACAATCCCCTCTCGATCAAATACACTTACTATATGATTCTAGTACGGGCGATAGCCATTGATCTTATAACAACATATTAAAATTTCAGACGGTTCTGGTTGAATAGTTTTTTTTTACAACACCAGGCCGAAAAAAAGTTTGAGGTACAGGAGCGCGCGGACCGCTCTCTACCTAGTTAATGGGCTTTAGAAGCTATAACATGGAGAATTTCCGCATCAAACTTTCACAATATATTCTTAGGAGACTATACTTTCGAAATATCGAAAAAACAAAAACTCGATTTTTTGAAATTTCTAGACCACCGGGTCCCCTTAACTACATTACACCTAAAGCTTAAACCTTCTAGCTTTTGTTATATATATATATATATAATAGTAATGAACTTACTGGTCCTCATACTCTACTCGGATAATGCGGCCGCCAAACTCGAATGGTTTGGTGCACTCGGAAGTGGCCAGATTCGAATTTTCGGACATGAAACATCAGATGGTGGAGTATATTTCTGCCTCCGAGTATATTTCTGCCTGCAAAACTCATAAAAACCATCTACCGTTCAGAGTCAGCTTAAAACTACAGGTCCCTCTATTTGTGGAACAATATCAAGAAGCACATCACAAATTATATAATTATAAAAAATTGGTAAACTCAAAAAAAAAAAACAAACAGAATGTTTTTTTCACGAGCCGCCAATGGGTTTTTCACATCACATACAAGCTTTGCAGATTTCTCTTATGATGCATGTTACTCAGCGTGACATGTCACCTATTATGCTATGCAGACTACTTTTTGTTTGTGTTCTGAACTGGGTCTGTGACTGAAATTTGCCTCACTACCTTGGACTTTTCCTGCAGGATGGTATAAACAGGATACTAGCAAGCACTAACTGTACATCTGAGCATTTTATAAGCTTCGAGTTTGTGTGCGAACCGTCGAAACCTTTGCCGGCTGGCTATTAAATATTGCCTTTTTCACGTACAGTATTCGCCACACATTCTTCTCACTCAGCGCTGGTCGGTAAACGAAAATTTTTCTTTGAGTAATATAATTTTTTTATGACTGCGTTTGTATTTTACATTGCTTTTCTGTATTGTTGCATTGCTGCAATTTTGTGTTTAAGCTGCGAAAACAAAGTGTTTCATAAATTAAATGCAATTGTATTGTACCGTGCTCCTACTTGTGTACAATGCATTCAGAGGGGATTCATGCACATAGGTATGTATGCATGTTAGGTGTATGCAAGAAAAATGTTTTCAAAAAAATCACACTTGTGTGTTTCTCAAATGGTAAGCTCCGAAAATGTTATTAAGAACAATTTTTTGACTACTTAAATTCTCCTAATTTTTATTACATTTTTATTTTGAATTACATTAATTTAACATAAATATGAGCATTTAGAAGTTGACAGAAATTATGAACATATACATGTACATACACACATGTATATATACAATGCTGCGAATAAATATTATTATTATTATTTATAGGGGATTATAAAGTATAACCCTAACTTAATTAGCACACTGGCTACAATAAATATTAAGTCTGTATTTTTGTATAATAAGAAAGTATGATAAATTTTCTCATAGGATTTGTTATTAACATACATTAGTCCCTAACAAAAAATTTTAGTTTGACGCAGCATCAAAAAATTCAATTCTAAGCAGTCAACAACGGATAAGTAAGGGAACTCTTTATATATAGAGAAAATAAAAGCAAATGCATTGAAAAAAAATGTAAAAATCATTGTTCTAATACTTTTATAAATATGAAAGTTTGTATGTCTGTTGGTTTATGAGTTTAGCTGTTTGTGACTTCATCACACGAAAAAGACTGAATGGACTTGCACGCACTTTTGTATATAGATCAAGAAGCAATCATTAAAGGTGTTCTTAGATGTCTAATTTTTTCGCTATGTCAGCTATCTTGAGCTACTTAATAAATCCGTGATGTCCTCTTGGAAAAGCTACTTTTTTATTTCAGATCAAATACTAAGGAAAAATTACTCAAAAGCATAGAAATGAAAACTTTTGCTAAAAACGTTAGCAGGCCTTATTGATTTTGGTGTGCCAGAAAACGTGGACGAAAAAGGGCGTTAAGGTTGTTCATGTCCCAAAACGCAAAATGAACAGAAAAGTTTGCGTAAAATCGTACGGCACTTTATTGAAACCATGCGAAAAAGTTTGCGTGTATAAATTTTGACAACGGATCCCGAGATCGGACCAGATCGGTAGACGGTAAAGTTGCCTAGCGACGCTCTGCCGATGCACATCGAACTTTTACACTGTTGGGTAGTTTTATTTAACTGAATTTTGATTTAGATCATATACTGATGGTCTTGGCCTATTAAGGCCCATCTTAAGGAACGACTTGTGCCACTTGATAAATTAAAATGCACGGTCAGTCGAATATTTTCTGAAGTGCAGATTAAAAAGTTGGAAGACGCAAAATACGCAAACAAATTTGACGAAAATTTCCCATATGGATTATTAAGGTTTGTTTTTGCTGTGTTTTGTTCACCTGACCACCGATGTGTTGTGAAAAAAAGAGATTCCAATTTATGATTTCCATCGCTGAAGTGAGAGTCTGGAAAGGTCTCAAAATACGCTCCCCAGTTGTTCTGACCTCATCATTTGATGGAAAACGCTTTCCGCGTTTAATATTTTTTTAGATCTGGAAAAAGATCGAAGTTACTAGGGGCCAAATCTGGTGTATACAGTGGATGCTCCAACAATTCGAACTTTAATTCATGGGCTTTAGCCACTGTCAAATTGCTCTTGTGCCACGGTGCATTGCCGTGACGAAGAATTTTTTTTTTTTTTTTTTTTAATTTATCCTAGTAGGTGGTCCAATGACCGACACTGCGACCTAAAAGATCTTTTGTGTCAAGCTACCTAATTTAATATGGGTGATCCTTCTGATCATCCGCGAAAGTTGCCCGACCACTACATCAGGTTCTAGTTTGCCTAGTTGTTCTCTGCCTTTGGAAGGGAGTTGGTTGAAAGCCATGTTCTTCCAACAATTTTTCTGCTATACGTATAAACCTTAGTATATCTGTAATAGGAGCTTTCTTTATTTCTTCCGGATCCAGTTGATCACGGTGGAAAATTTGCATTCTGGTTCTAGCCAGTGCAACGCACTCGCACAATAAGTGCTCCGTTGTTTCATCATCTTCAAGACAGAGTCTACACTCAGTGTCCCTGAGGAGTTGAATTCTGTTAAGATGATAGTTTAGATAGTAGTGGCCCGTAAGAAAGCCTACTATTTTCCTGATATCTACTTTTCGTAAGTTAATCAGTTCCTTTTTGTAGGTAAAGGGTCTAACCAACCTCTTGGCTTGACGAAGTTTCAGATTATTTTCCCAGTAAGCTATTCTGAGAGTATGTTCCCACTGGTCTACCCTGGATTTAGCTTCTGCCCAGTTGATACCACAATATGGTTCTGGTCCTATAAGGTCTGATGTCGATCCAGCCCTTGCCAGTTCATCAGCAATTTCGTTACCCTCGATTCCAGAGTGACCTGGAACCCAGCAAAGTACAACCGTATTTTTTGTACTTAGTTTTTGAAGATTGTTTACACATTCTTCCACTAGTCTCGACTCCAAAGAATGAGACATTAGTGCTTTCAGTGCCGCTTGGCTGTCCGAATATATAGTTATGTGGGCCCCTTTGATACCCCTTTTTAGATTTGTCAGTGCACAGATCGAAATCGCTTGGATTTCGGCCTGGAAGACACTGGGCCATTTGCCCATGGGTTCTGAAATTTTTGTGTTGGGTCCAAAGATCCCGGCACCAACTCCAGTATTTGTTTTTGAACCATCAGTGAACCATATTAGACTTTTTGGGTTAACCCAAGGTCCTCCAATTTCCCATTCATCACGGTCTGAGATAATTATCTCATAATTTCTATTGAAGACCCGTTTCGGAATCATGTAGTCTGTTACTGAACAGCTAATATCCTTATCCGGTATTTTTCTTAGAATACTCATGTGACCAAAGTCACTGTATTCCTTATTTGACAAGATTTGAATTTTTAGTGCATTTCTGGCTGCACATTTCCATATGAATATATGCAGTGGGGATAGTCCTACTATCGCTTCAATTGCAGTTGTGGGACAGTTTCGCATGGCACCTGTTATAGACAAACAGGCCTGCCTTTGACGTGACGTGACGAAGAATATTTTTTCTTCTTTTGTAAACTGCGTCTTTTTACCCGATTTTTTTTCTTTTAACTGGTCTGAAAGGTTTCAATAATATTCCAAATTTACTACTTTACCAGTTTGCAAGTAATCCACAAACGCATCTCAAAAAACCTGATGCTAACAACTTTTTGTCCGATTTCTGGATACGAACTCATTTCGGAGCCGAAAAACCAGGCTCACACCACTCTTTAGCCTTTTGCTTTGATGATGGTGATTGCTCAAATTTTCATCCATAGTGATGCATCCACGCACAAAATCCTCTTTATCCTTTCGAAACCGCTCAAAATGTTGCTAATAAGTCACATTCGAATGTATTTTTGTTCTATTGTTAGCGAATGCGGTACCCTTTGTGCACACAGCTTTCTGAAACTCAATACTTCAGCAGTACTTCACTGCCAAGTGAGAAGCCTAGGGCGTCCACTGAATCTCTTTATCTCGTATATCTCGTATCTCGATATCTCGTATTTTTTCTACGATACTTGATTTTTCCATTGTAGAAAATAATGCGACACTTCGATACTAAATGGCTTGTAATCGTAGAATGAATTTTCAGATTGAAATGAAACTTTACATATGTTCATATGAAGAGTGTGCCAATATAACAAAACAAAATATTGGCTAGTAGCAACGAGAACAATGTATGGAACATTTGTATTTTGAACATGTCTTTTAATGGGACTGCCACCTGTTCAATCAATAAATTGAGTAAAATGAGCATATCAGTGAATTTGAATAGAAACTAATAATCCGATGGCATGATTCTCGCACAACACAAATGCTTTCAACCTTTGAATAACTCCATAGTAAAAAAAGGTGATTCCAAGTTCAAAAACTATTCAGAGGTCCCCAAAATTATTCAAAGTTTTCTATGCATTTTGTATCAAATAAGAAAATTTTATAACGTACTAGCTGTACCCGGCGCGCGTTGCTACGCCAACAACTAAAACAAATTTAAGAACATAACATATTCGTTTGCTCTGTGTAAAAATACATGGTCATACTAATTTTTATGACAATCGATTGAACGGGCAGAAGTTGCTACTCTGCAGCGCCACCTGGCATCAATGAGCATATTCTACAAACCTTCTCCGTGGAAAAATACATATACATATATATACCAATTTTTGTAATAATCGGTCCAGTAATTTACCCTTTAATTTCTAATACGCACTAAGAATAATAGTGGTATTTCTGAACAATTAAATAGTTCATAGCTATTACATAGAATTTATTTACTACTTCTTATCCGTAACTTCTCTTTTCGCTTAAAAATTGCTTTGCCAGCTTAACGAACAATTTCTATGCGAAACTATGAACATTTTGGACGAGCACATGAGGTCTTAAGCGAGTTACTTAATAGGTACTTAGTTAGTATAGCTACAAGTGCCTAAACGATTTGGCGAATTGAAAGCAGCTGTTGATAGGGAGGTAGCAGGGATACGTCAGTATAAGACCTCAGAATATAAAAAGATTATCCCCCTACGGCTCCACGCTTCATATCTTCTTTCGAATAGGTGCCATTGCAATGCATGGATTTGACAGCAGCCTGACTGTCAGAGTAATTTGCGATAGAAAATGTGGAGATGAGACATCCACGAGCCAGATCCCGAAAGTTGCTACACTGGACCATGGTTTGATTGATATTTTATCTGATCTTAAATATGTGCATATAATATTATATTAATAGCTTTTGTAAGATGAAGTTTAGAGCTTCGTCCCCTAGAATTCCATACACATTTGTTTTGGCATAAACAAAAATTTAATCACCTCAGCCATAAAACTATTCTCATTTTGAACTTCGTCTAAAAAACGCATCAGTATCTCAGGTACTTCCCTACGTGCAAGGTATAACATTGTTTAGTCTGGCCAAAATTTATTTCCTCTTTTCTTTTCAACCGTTGGTGTTTTTTTAAAAATATCTCCGAACAATTCGCCACTACCTGCTTTCAACCATAAAAGCCATTAATGTGTTGAAAACTTAAAATTTATGTTTTACCCTCTGGCCTGCCTGGAAGACTATGACAACGACTCGAGGTATGCGTACCTAGCTCAATATATTTTTATACTTATCCAAATACACGCATACATACATGAAAGTGTGTGTGTATGTATACCAAATCGACGTGTCGGTGTTATTTGTGTTTTGATTACACGCTCAAATTGCTTCTATGATTGCGCATCGTTGCTGTGCATTTGTGCTCCGAAGCTGAGAAAAGGTGTGAATTTTCTTCGAATCGTTGTAATCGCTGCGCTGATTGCTCCTCCGACGACGGCGCGTATAGTCGTAGTTATTGCGGGTATGGCAGTCGTTAGCCCTTAGACCAGCCAAATGAATGCAGTGAGTGCTAATGTACGTGTATGTGTGAGCGGGTGTGTATGTGTTTGTAGATTTAAAGTTACCCTACCTTTGTTGCAGGAGCTCGTTGGTTGTCTGCAATTGCAGTTGAAGCTGCATAGGTTTCTTTATTGGCTGATAAGCTTACGGCCGCTTAATGTTCGCATACATATACTGATACATACATACATAGTAGGGCTGATGGTAACGATGGTATCTTTAGTTTAATAGTGTCTGCAACTTTATGTAATTTTCTTAGCTTTTTTGTTGTTTTGCAGAAAATGAATATACTAATGTACGAGAATGTGAATATCGAAGTTTTCAACTAAAAATTTAGTAAGGAATAATAATACCAGTGAGGCAAATTTCTAGGGTACATTCTGAGCTGGTGCAGCAAAGGAAAATATTTTATTTCGTTTTCACGGCAGTCGGTTCTACGTTACCGAAACGACCCGGATTTATATCCGGTCAAGGATTGCCACTCCAGCAGCATTCCCCGTATGTAAGAATGGGGAATGTTTATGCTGATACAACAACATTTTATTTCGCATGAGTCGATTCGATATTGTGGTCTGTAATTTGAATTGTGTCCGCCCACCTCAAAGATTATGGCCTACGAGTTTACAAGATCCAAGCTTTTTATGAACTGGAGTCATGTGCTCATTATGGATTCAGTAAATGCACGTTCTTGGTCTTCATTACCATGAAAAACCAAACCTTTTTTATTTCGCAATGGAACTCATTAGTCTGCATCGCTATACAAACTAAAAAACATTTTCAAAGTAAAGTGGATTGAATAAAATTTAGCAGTCATTATTAATATCCCGGAAAATCCACAAAGCTCAGTCTGTGGTGTGCTTTATAATTTGTTCAAAAAGTATAGTCAATGGAAGTCCTCTACATCCATGATCAGCGATTTTTTCCTTTCCCAATTTAATGCTTTTAATGTGGAAGCGCTTTAACCTCAAGACGATCAATGGCCATAACGACGACCATGTGAAATAAGTCATCTAATGCAGGTAGCATTTATTTCCTAATTTATAATAGCGCCCTAGTCAATAGGCTCTCATAGTCATGGCACACCATTGCACCATCTGGGGAGCTGATATTCGCCATGTTTTCGCCGATATATCACATTTCTTACTCGATAAAATAAGGTAGAATTGGAAAATGGGACGAAATTATTTTTAATCATTAGTGGCATAAAATATGTATGTACAGCTTCTAATATTAGTTTGAGGAAAATTAAATCTATTATTTTCTCGATAGATGGCTGCAGTGATCGATATATGGAGAATAAAAATATTATATATTGAATTTAATCCGATTATTTTTTCATAATGTTAGCCTTGATTGAACTGTCGAAATCTGATTCGTCTTTGTTTATGTTTGGCATAATATTAACTCCATTAGTAAGTTATTAAGGCGGGCGCCGTAGCCGAATGGGTTGGTGCGTGACTAGCATTCGGAATTCACAGAGAGAACGTAGGTTCGAATCTCGGTGAATCACCAAAATTAATAAAAAAAAACATTAGTTTTTTCTAATAGCTGTCGCCCTCATAAAAATATCTGCCGTTCGGAGTCCGCTTAAAACTGTAGGTCCCTCCATTTGTGGAACAACATCAAGACGCACACCACAGATAGGAGGAAGAGCTCGGCCAAACACCCAAAAAGGGTGTACGCGCCAATTATATATACATATAGTAAGTTATTTCAATCTCGTGGGGCTTTAATCTGACGCCTTATCTCAAGATATGATAATTCTCATGAAAGTCGCAAGCCCGATTTCACCAATCAGTTTCAAACTTCATCAAGCTGTTAAAATTTAAAGTTGTATAATTTCAATGCGAACCTTTAATAGGGTCGGGGTCGGATGTAATATAATGGCATGTGGGTCATTTTAGGCAAAGTGTAATGATTTATTTAATAAAACTTGGCGGAAATATTAGTGAGTGGTTCAGGAACAACCTTTTATAACTCCCAATATTCCAGAAATAATAGTTTTGTGATTATTTGCCTTTAAAGTGCCTTCGGGAACTTCACTATGGTTTGGCACATTTTAATATACTTTTTTCTATTGTAAATTTCACTTAAATTCAGAAAATATACAGACACACGCGTGGTCTTACTTGCTTTTTTACTTGTATTAGAAATATTTCTATGAAAATTAATTGCAAATGCGTTTATGAATATCATCCCTTTCCTATTTTAAACGAGTATAACAATTCACTGGAATTTACAACAGTATTGTGCTGCCGGATGTCTTCAAATTAAAATAAAAATATGAATATAAATTAAGTATTTCAGTTCGGTGTTGATGATGGGGATGGGGGTTATTGTGCCTCCTTACTGCAAACACGCAAATGACGTTTCATTTTTGGTTTGATGGTCTTAAAGTGGAATGGATGGTTTTAAAGCAAAGAGCTGGATTGATGAAAGTTACTTACTTGAAGCCCACGCGGATACTAATTCTATGCAAAAAAACTACGGGACCCCTTTGAAAAGCTTCTCGAATGCACTTATAAATCATGCTCTTTGGTTTTTAATTGCTTTATTATTTTTGGTGACACCTCTTATTTCATTATTTTCAAGTTTCGATGAGTTGTATACGTGTGTAACATAATCTGAACAATCGCCCAGTTTTTATTCCAAATTTCTATGTAATGTTTACATTTCCAAAAACATTTCTCAATTCTAAGCTAAAGCAAAAAATACGGAAGATTTACAAACATCTTTGCCGTGCAAGTCTCTGCATACGAACTTCGTTTTTAATTGATGTGTCTGGCAAAACCAACTTTCCGCTAAAAAACATAATTTTGACAATAAATTACTTAAAACCTCTAAACCTCCGGAGGGTAGGATTTTCAGTTTTAAGATGGGGATACACCCCTCTATCCCCCACTTTACATCCTTCAAAGCGTGTTGCATTATGCGAGATATTCCCCTTTAATATTTTAAATTTGAATAGTCTCATATATTTAAAAAGAATTGATGAAACCGGTCATCGAATTCAGAAATCCCCTCCTTACAGTTGTTAACGCGAAAATCTTTTTAAAAGAAACATAGTTTTTGAACCAGACAAAATGAAGAACCTCTGACTCCAAATGGTATTTCAAAATTATTTGAATTGATGCTTAAAAACCACACCAAGAAGGTATTGTATTATCTATCGATGAATTTTTGAGCAAGGCTTTTTAACGCTAATTTTGTTCATTTAATCATTTTTTATATAGGTACTGTTTCCCTTAAAAAGAGTGAACACAAACTAGTCATAATTTCAGCAGTGCAACTTCTAGAAGAGCATCCACTGCATTTCGCTGCTGGCACTACAAGCACACGAACACACAAACAAGCAAATCGGAATAACATTTCACATTTTAAGTCGTTCTCGCACTTAGTAGCGTCGTTAGCCTTTTATGCCTTTCATACACCAAATGCACCATAGCGTTGTTCGATTGCTCCCCATTGCATTGCCAAAAGATTTTCACATAATTTCTGAAAACTTTGGTATTTTCTATATATTATTGCAGCAACGCAGAGCTCACGCAAATGACACACAGCATCACACATACGATTCTCTTTCAAACTAAAGCATTTTACTATTGTTCTTGCGTGTGTATTTGTGTGCATTGATGTATGTGTGCATTCCCTGGTTCGGTAATACAAAGTTGCTTTAACCAACTCCATAATTTAACATTAATTTTAAAGAATATCTGCTACGTTTCGCTATTTTATTTTCAATAGCACCGCTCGTCAGAAATATTTGGTGGAATAATGGGTGAGTTAATAGGTTGTTGGTACAAGGTGGCGTAAAATTAATCACCCTATCGAAATCTTCCGATCATTTTTGCAACTAGCACTGACATTTGTGGACTAGACGTCAGCAGTATACAAACAGATAAGTAATGGAGCGCGTAAAGGTCCAAATAGAGATATTCATCACTTTTTTATTTAATAAAAGAGCTATTAAAAAAAAATGTTTGCGCTACCTTATATGAATATCTGTTGCAGTATGTACATACTCGTATATGCACATAACATTCGGTAACCCCAGAGTTTAATAGCTTTTAATAGTGATTTCTCGTTGTCTCACAAAGGTGGGTAATCAAAATATTTATTGAAAAGTTATTGGCTTTTGAATATAACAGAGAACTTTTTTTTATTTTTTGGAAAATTAAAGAGAAAGTTTAGGAATATATTTCGGTGTCTAGAAATATAAAACAAAACGGTCCCAGTTTTCATTTCTTAAAAATGTATCTCCCTGGCCTAGTTGATCAAAATGAAAATATACTCAAATTCAAGGAAAAAAAATATGAGAAGCGACATCATAGAACAATTTTGAACAGCAAACTAAAAATACTGAGAGAAGCTCGAAGTGCGTGATGATCGCATGAATCAGAAATAAAATGTTCAATTGGCCTAAAGACCATTAACGAAGCTCTACTGGGGCAGAACGAAATGGAGTCATTTCTTATAGCAAACACAGGTAACATGCGATAATAATTCACCAAAAGAATATGGACTAGGGATATACGTTTTTTACCATCCCTTCAATTTCGGAGTCATGTCATTGAAATCCCGGGATTTGGCGACTTATCCGGAATTTATGTATTCATTATTTTGCAAAAATCGCATTAGTATTGCTAGAGAAAGTTTCCTGCCATAAGATAAATATTCAATAAATGGGTTTTAAATATACTTTTTTCTTTAAAGTGAAAATTATTTCATTATTTCATAATTTTTTTTTCCGGAACAAGTAGCAAGTACAGCACTCAGACACGATTAAGTCCATTGTATTTCACTCGGGTTCTCTTTTTAACTTTCTTTAAATCTACCCGACCTCCCAAGAAGTCTGAGTAAATTTTGTGGTGCCAAAGAGCCAAGGTGGTCGCTTCTCAACACATCAGTGCCAAAGACCTCAAGCCTGATTCGAGCGAAGGCCGGGCAGACGCACAGAAACTAGTCCGCCGTCTCATTTCATTAGCAACTAAACAAAAGACAGCAGATAAATTTATATGTAGTGTTACTTAACGTATACGTATCTGATAAAGTAATTTAAGGCATGTCCAAAAAAAATCGATGAAAAATACTGAAAAAGTATTGATAATAAATAAATTTACTTCGTTGTTGAAAGAAGTTCATATATTTTTACACAATTTAAGCGGAAAGTATATTAGTAGTCGGCTGAAATAAATATTCAATTACGTTAAAATAAAGAAATCAACTAAGTCAGCACAACTTTTCGCACCAGATGCTTTTTATTATAAAAATAAAACAAAAACGTTCAAGCATATCCGTATTTGCTAAGGAGTTAAGTCAGTGCTGCTTTTTTGCTGTGAAAAGGAATATCTCTGACTCCATCACATATAATTCTTGAGAAATTAAAGACCTCGAGACTTAAAAACACCGAAATCCTGAAAGCTTTCAATATCGGGATTGACATCCCTAATTCATAATATAGACGAAATGAGCCTAAGCTTCTCTAATAGTAGCGAAATTAACTTTCGAAGTGTTGCTATTAAAAAGAGGCTGGCATTACTATGCTCAAGGAAGAAGTAAACTTGCACCAAACATTAGCAACCATCAGCTGTTTAGCGAGAGACTTTCTCTTCCAATTGCAGTACTCCTCGCTTTGTAGACAAGTTAGATTAACTGAAACCTTCCTTCGTATAAGAATTGCTTTTTGTTTTGTTTTTATTAGCCCGAAAAGTATTAGAGATGACAATAGAGCAATGAAAAACTATACAATTTCACTGAAACCTGGAAGGATCTAAGCGTGAAGTTCTAACTATAAAAAAATTAAATAAATATAAATAATTGGCACGAACACTTCTGTTAGGTGTTTGATCGAGCTCCTCCTCCTATTTGCGGTGTACACCTTGATCTTGCTCCACAAATAGAGTTACCTGCAGTTTTAAACCTTGCTGAACGGCAAATTATTTTGTAGGCATAAATACACAAATATACTTTTTCATGGCATAAATACACTGGCGGGGGTTGCCATTGCGGCCGCTACTAGAAAAAAACGTTTTCTATAATTTTTCTGTTTAATGGAAATTCGAAACTGCCTACTCTCGAATGGTAGTCACGCATCAACCCATTCGGCTACGGTGGCCGCCTAACTTTTAATCAACATTATTAACCTTAATCCGCATCACCTCTCAAGAGGTTTCTAACCAAGTGCAGAATCCTAATATAATATCATAAGTTTTATGTGCCAGATCTTGCACCGTAGAACTTCTATCCGTAGCCCTTGATGAAATTTGTGTTAAATGAACAAGATTTTACTTTATTACAGCTGGAAAAGAGACCAGCACTATTCTCCAAGGAACTACAGTGGGAACAGACTGACAGCACTGTCTCGAACAATGAGATTCACATAAAACATTGTGGAAATAGAGGAAATGGTATAGGTATATTCATGACGATAAGTATGTTAATAGGTATAATATCAAAATAAACTAATTTATAGCCTTCCTAATTACTCAATAGGCACACCTCCAAATGTTGTATGATACCCACCTATCATACATATTGGTAGAAACTACACATATCTATTTTCTGCTATTTCGATTGATTCTGATGATCTCTACTCTCAATTAATGAGATTAAAGCAACCAAATGAGTTAAATTGGTCAGCGTTAATTACCAGGCAGGGTGACATGTTCTTTCATTACCCATAGATTTTCATAGAATTTGGTATGGAAATAGTCATAGTTCTGACCTTACACTCTTAAGCTAATACTTGTATCGGTCCTTGCAAATCACTCTTAGGTCAACGAAGTTGCATTCGCTCACACATTTCAGATATTCACCACTGATGGTAAATAAAAGGGCAAAATTTTAGCGAATAAAGTGTCAAAGTATTAGAAAAGTTGATTAGAAAAATTTTGAAAAATTCTATAACTTTAATTAAACTTATTACTGAACATTTTGGACTACCCAATCACACACCAGAATGTGCAAGGAAGTCATTATTATAGTCATAAAGTTCGCACTCGTAAATACATATGCAAACGCATATAATTGGTCTCGTGTTGATTATGTTTACAACTCGTAAGGAGTTCTACCACCGAATAATTTGACTTAAGCAAATAAATATAGCGATGTGTGTGTACTTACATATGTAAGTTGTTTGTATGTTTACAAATAAATTTTGTTATTTTGCTTTAAATAAGAAATTCCATATTAAATTGAGATAATTTCCTAAAATCGGCTTCAGGAATAATAAAATTCAAAATCACTCGGAATTCATATCAATTATTGCACCCCATCGACAACCTTTACCAATACATAGTTGAAATCACCTATTTGATGTTTGACGACAAATAATACCAGATCACATATGGATTGCAAATATGATTAAGAAAACTTTTAGCTCTACGGGCAGGCCCATTTCCTTTCAACCAATCTTTATGGTAGATCAATGGTGCTATAGTAGAAGCTTTACCAAGTAAAGAATCTGTGTTCCAGCTAAGCTCAAGACCTGCCGAAAACTGATGAATAATATTATTCTCTGACAATCAAGAGACTTTGAAAAATTTACTTCTTCCCTGGATAATGCAGATATTTTAACGAAATAGGCCAGCATTAGGGTGTTTTCTAACATAATAGGTTGGTACATCTATAATTATTCCTTGCGAGAAAGCAAGCATATTACTTTGCAAGGAATGATAAAATCAGGGAAAAGTAGGACCACTACTTCCGGTATAGTATGCCAACATACCATATATTTGCCACCTTCAAACTCCGCTGTACGTCTAACTAAGAACCACTGATGTAAGCTACTTTATGCGATACAGGCTTGAATGGAATGTCTACTGTATCCTATTGACGTTGCAGAAAATGAAAACCTACAAGCTATACCACAGAATTATATTGGAATGGAATGTGTTCATGGCACAAAATTAGGAACCAACTAGCAAGGTTACTGTCACAGATTGAAAAGAACTTCATCGACAAATAAGTGAAGCTCAGCAAAAGAAGGCTAAGCAAGAACTTAGACCACGCATGACCTCACAACTTTTTAAACGTTAACGGAGGGAATAATCAAATCTAACAAGTTCTTGGTAGCCAAATGAATTGTTAATGATGCGGAGCTCGACTACAAAACAATTAAAGTGATTCGATTCCGTCTTAAAGAAGCAGTAACCTAACCTGACCCCCATTAACCCGATGACTTAACCTGCTTTTCATAGTTCCTCTATTATTGCGCAGTACTTATTTTGCTCTGAATTTACCCACTCCGTGACTGTAGATCTGGAAAGTAACTCATTAGATTCACTGATTGTTTCCGCATCCATAAAGAATGGCGATGCTTCTCTTACTATGCCGTCGACATATAATATAATAAGCAGTACAGCAGAACTTTATTTTGTCCTGCAGAAGCTGAAAGGTATCATAGCTCTCCCTAACAAACTTGAACAAAAGTAATCAATTGAAGAGGCCCCAACTGGCTGCTGGACTATCTGAAAAGGTAATTTATTGCGGTTCATGCCGTCTGCTCTCGAAATCTTAAGCTTCTCATCCTAAAACTCGGTCAACCATTTGCTGATTCAAAAATAGTAAAATTGTTGAAAAACCCATATATATACATACGTATATGCATATATATAGCTGTTGCTGTTCCCTTATCTTGGACCCGTCTGTTTTATCACTGTTTTGTAACGCTTTTCAACTGAAAATTTTGAATTTGAACTTACTTCGAAGCCCATTTCCCTAGACATGGAGTGGAAATTCCTGCATCTTTCCAACTTAAGCATTCATTTCATCCAAAATGCACGTTGGAAGCTTGCCATCACGATAAGTATGATGAAACCAATGATCTAAGTATCAGAAAGAAAAATTTTGGTGAAGGCAAAAAGGCAACCACATCATTTGTTTTTTTTTTTTAAATACCATCCCTGATATTTTATATTTTTACCATCATTAAAATTTCAATCGTTCTGAAAATTTCCATCTCAATGAGGTTTCCGTAGAACGACATAGTTAGCACGGTAGTATTTAAATATGTGTGTATTTGAGCAGATCTATACAGTAATTTTCTATTTCAAATATTTGGTGTATTGCACTGCAAGTGCCCTACATCATACACGCAATTGAGCATAAGAAATATAAAACAAATCGTTGACTGTCAGCGTAATCGCTGCCGATATACACTTAAGTTCAATTGCTCAGCTCGCATCCATTCGCATGACAAGTGAAGCAATGCAAGCACTTGCAGTAATAAATAGCAACATATCGTAGAAGAGCAACATATAAAACAGTAAAAAGTGAGATACAAATAGAAACCGCTAAAAATTGAAGAAACAAAACACCATTTTGTTATTTTGCACACAGCTGTAGTGCTGGTGAAAAGCAGCAAAAATGCGAAAATCAAATTGACGAGCTTCACACCACACCTCTTTCTAAACAGGCAACAAAACCTCTACCATATCAACTTCCACTATGCACTATGAACCAGAAAGCGTATAAAAGTGATCAGAACTCAAAATTACAGCAGATTTAGTTGAAAATTGGTATCGAAAGGTTTTCGCAGTGGACTGATTACGGATTACAAGTAGATGTTGCCACATCATGGATGGGAACTTGACTTTATTATTATATTTGTTGTTGTCCTTTATTAAAAAGTAAAATTTAACTGAATTTTAGGTCACTGACCACAAATCTATTGAAGCATCAAAAAATACAATATTTTTAATTTTTCTTCTTTTACTCATTTCATTTAATTTAAAAAGACTGTTATGACTGTTTCTTCGGCATCCAAGAATTTGAAAACAAATTCAATAAACTAAAATAATTAAAAAAAAATGTTACAAAAATGTAATGGAGAGCTTATTATTTAAGCAACGTCTCGCGTCTTAATTGACGCGATAACCGCTTCAGCGATTTTGGCGCGCCAATTATTACTTTCTCGCGCTAACCGGCATCAGTAGAAAACAGCAAGTGAAGCCAAGTTCCTCTCTACCTGATCTTTCAAACGCAAATGAGGTGTTATTCTCCCTTTGCTACCAACAGCTGGCACTGCATCGAATATTTTCAAAGTCGAAGTGTTTGCATCCATTCGGACGACATGACCTAGCCACCAGAGCCGCCTGATCATTGTTCGCTTATTTGAGCAAATGCCATTAATTATTATCATACTAGACATTCGTGATGAAAGCTGCAAGCATCGAATCTATGCGATCCCCAACACAAGTTCCTGAAGGGAATTTCCATTTTCTGATAGTCCCCTAATGTCATCTTGTGGTTTACTTTGGAGGCAGTCCTTTACCTTGGGAGCATTAAGTTTAGCACATCGGAGAGGCTCAAACACCATATTTTGGATGGAGATGACAGTCGCTCACCAAGAAGTATGAGTTTATGAATTACAGTATCTAGATATATATATGTATGTTCTGTAGTTTCCTTATCAAACCTGTAAAACCTGTCTTACAAGGATGGCAGCTTAGCCTGCCGTGTCCTGTCCGGTAATTATTAAAAGTTTTTAGATTCGCCCGGTCGCCTTAAGACCTCTGGGAAGGAACCGTGAATCTCACTGGTTGTTTTTTGTTTCCTTGACTTCCGTCAGTTGATGTGAAACAAAGAGCTCAAAAGTACCTTAAACATTATAAAAGTCAATATCAAGTCAAATCCCTGATCATTTTGTATTTAAGACTTGATTTTTACGTTGTTAAATAAAACTCCTTTTTAATTTTTGTATTCAAATTTTGTTCAAACTTTTTGTTCACTATTCACATTTTTTCGGAATTTTTCTAAAGTTATTTTTCTGAATTTTTTTAAATTTATTTTACATTTTAATTACTAGGTTGAATAATTCAAAATATACAGTTGAATATTTGCCACCTTTGAATGCCTTCTGACACACAATAAAGTATTACGCTTCTTCTTAAGTGTGGCGCTTAAGGTGCCGCAGAAAGAGCCAATACTTTTATTTTGCATTTTTCCTCTCTGCCTCCCGCCCTCGTCATCGCCCAACTTTTTCCCCATAGTATTTTCGTTAGCGAAGAAATGAAAAATGTGGGTTGACGCTGCAACAGACGCTGATAGATGTGCGGGCCATCAATGGCACACATACACAACTAGGAGGCAGTAGTGAAATGTTGAGATGTTGAGCGAAAACCAGCAAATGGCAATGATGGAAATCGAGGTAGCGACGTGAAATTGCCTCCGGCTGAGTGACTGGTTGGCTGCTTCTTTATAGATGTTGCCGCTTTGGTTTGTGTTTGTTGTTATTGTTGTGTCTGTCAAATGCTTTACTGTCAAGATTGTTGTCATTTTTCAATGCAACACTTCCCATGTACAAATGTGGTTCCTGCAAAGGCGTCTGTGTGCGTAAGTAGTGTTTTGCGTAAACACCAACTAGTGCAGCGGGAAATTGTTTATGCCACGCAACAACATCTGCTCACTTTACTGTGTTTTAGCTTACGGTTTTTTTAGTTTATGTGATTTATATATATATATTTTTTTTTGGCATTTTATCGCCCTCATTGCCATGTTAAAGTAAATTGAATGCGTTTTTTTTTTCTGCTCTATCTTTTGCCACTTTGAAACAAAACAGAAAACTAAGAGCTGGATGGGAAAGTTCGCAGGATGTCGGGTGGCAAGTGCTACTATCTTGTGTGCATGTGGCTGACAGCAATCATGAGTGCGCGAAAATCACAATGAAATATTTTTTTTTCCTACTTCCCTCTTTTATCCATTTGTGAAGCCATTGTCAATCCACGCCCATTCTCGAGTTTTCTTTCTGTCAAATTTTTGTCTTTATTTTCCTTCTTTCGGCACCTCTTGCCATCATGCGAAACGTTATTCTTCTTCCTTTGTCGGGACAAAATCTAATTTTCATGTTGGAAATGATGCGCCGCATATGGGACACTCACGCACTCTCATGGTACGCTCAGTTTTTATTTTGTAAAAATATGTTGCATACCCACAGGCGACTACTCGTCTGACTGGATGAGCGTCTCTTGATGCTGCCATAATCTAAGGCAATTTGGTTGATTTGATTTGTGCTTGAAGATGATGTGACCAACACTAATGCGCATTACGTATTTAAGTATGTGTGCATTGAACACCCAAACCGGCATATATGTATGTATATGAGCATAAGTGTATTTTATAAATATTTATGTATCAGTACATATAGTATATATGCACTTGATTCTTCTAATAAATGTGTGCTATAGATTTACGGCACTTTTCCCATTATCCCACTTGCATTACGTAAAGCAACTTCTGAGTTTTTCATTCAGTGAAAGTGACTGAAAAAATTAAATAGGCTGGGTGAGACCAATGAGATAATTTCAGAGCAAATACTTAACGGCTTTCTTGTATTGTATATTAATGTAGCAATGTATGCTAATAATGCTTTGCTCACCCTTGTTGCTATATATTATATTACATCCCATACAAAATGAAGCTGTTTTTGCACCCGTAAGTAAATCGGAATATGTGCGACACTAGAACCCAATTTTGGTAAATCAGCGTATTTGAGTTTTTAACAGCACGACAGAATTTTTTTAAATGGCTTTAAAGTAATTTATTTTATTTTTTTTAAATGGCTTTAAAGTATAATATATGATAATGACATATGGGTAACAAATGATGAATAAGAAGAAAATTAAAAAGTGTTTTGAAGCATGTTATATCCTTAAAAATTTTTCAAAATTTTCACAAAAAATCATAAAAACTTGTGAATTTTTTCTCATCCAACTATAATAACAACTGTGCTTTTTAACGGCAAAAATAATAAAAGCATTCAAAATGCTGCGTTACAAGCAACAGCAACTTACTCATGTCACCATGGCATTATTGCGCCCTTTTGTTTTGCCAAAATAAACAATCACCAACCTCGTAGCTGACTAGACTAGCTGACCGCAGCTGAACTCAAATTGTATAACGGTTTAAAGTTTTAATAAAATAAATACAATTTCTAAATTTAAATAAAAAACAAAATGGGCAAGAAGAGCAAAGCCAACAAATTAGCCAAAATGTCGGAGGAGGAACGGGCGCGTTATATGCAAATGCGCGCCGATATCGAGGAGGAGGCAAGACGCCGCAAGGTGCAACTGCTGTCACTCTTCATGAAGGTGCTGTGAAGTGAAAAATTTCCCACATAATTATTACTCCATTTTCCAATAAACTTTATTTTTACACTCCATAGAATAAGCTGAAACGTGAGGAGGCTTTCTGTCGCCTAAATATGGCGAAAATCAATCAGGAATGGCGTTCGATACTTCGCCAAGTGAAAGTGCAAGAACTGCGCAAAGAAATCGAGGAACTGCAAAAATTCTTTCAAGAGCAGCTCGATCGCAAAGATCACATTATTAAGCGGCTACTGAACGATATAGATATAGCTGAGGATATGTATTCGACACTGCAGCAATCGCATATGGAAATTGTTAATAAAATGATTGGTAGGATAAATTTAAATGTAAAGGCATACACAAAATATAATAGCTTCCTCGACAAGTGCGCCGAGTAGACGAGATAGCAAGATAATGTCCTAAAGTACCCTTGGTAGTCGATGATAAAGAAGTGGAGAATCTAGAGTATTACTTCTGTTACTGTCCCGCTCTAGCCAAAATGTGAAACAATTACCTACATAACTACTACTTTGAAATAAAACGGATCTAAAATCGGCGGACATACGCAACATTTTTCGCTCTATTAAGTGCAACTTACATAAAATTAAAGAAAGTTCTAAGTTAGAACTCTCCCTCTGTTGGTATTACAATAGGCCCTCCCGCCTTAGCTAGCACGTGTTTATTTATTTAAAGAATATTTTCATTCAAATTGTAATGTTTTAATTTTTTACTACAAAATTCTTTCTTTCTAGGTCTTCAGCAGCAACGTATGCAATTCTTCAAGCAGTCTTATGAACAAAATAAAACTACTGTACTAGAAGAATATGCAAAGGATTTGATTGATTTTCAACAAAAACGACAATGCGCCGTGGACGAATTGGAATGTGTTAAATATCAGCTGGAAGACGAAAGTGATAAACGAGCAATGGAACGTGAGGAAAGACACTTGCAAAACTTAGATGATCTTAAGAGTGAGGTAGGAAAGAAAATTTCAATGTTTCTATTTGTATTTGCATAAGGTGCTCGATATATTGCAAAGTTTTGACTATTTATTTATTTTTTATTTAACTTTTTTATTTTTCATACTACAACAAAAATCATATAACTTTAAGATTCATACTTTACACAAAATTTTCAAAAATTCAACGAACTTCCTTAAAAATTTGAAACGTGTAGATGTGTTTTCAGCCTGAGCAGGGGAACACTAAGATGTTTTTTTAGCAATAGCATTACTTACAGTAGTAGGAGCGCTTACAACGAGTGCATCATTGAAAACAATGTAAGAAGAGTGCGAGACAACTTCAATAGCCACACTAGGAGATAATGAAGAGTTCGGGAGATCAGTGCTTTACTTACTGTTGTTTATCTTAACAGCGACAACAGTTGGCTTGGTTAATTTAGCGATATACATATATTTATAAAACATTGAAATCTGAAACTAAAACATTTTTATGATTTTCACAACTTGCAAGATTTGCAGGGGCAATACTTTCGTGGTCACCAATTTTATTTTTCATTTCACCAATTTGGCCAAATATCACATCCAGCCCTTTTTTCTTTTGAAACGCCGATAGTGAGTTTTTTTCGGGCTTAAATAGTAAATATGTCTATTCAACTTAAAAACTTCAAAGTCATAGTCATAATTGAAAATCATAGGGCCAACACAAGACGCCCGGTATAATAAGAAACCACTGCACATCACTTTAAACGAGTTATTCCGCGCAAATAAATTGTCGTATTTTCAGAAACAAATATGAAGCAATAGAAGCAAACGAATTTACAGAAGCTAAATAAAAGCTTGGATGATTAATTATTAGGTTTGGCCAATAACTATGGTGAAAAAAAATTGCGAAGGGAATTTTGGCTACCACGTAACGGGAGGGATTCTCCAGCCGAGTTCTGCATGATCATTTCACATGTATTTATATTCCCACGCTCGTCCAATCCGTCGTTGTCCAGACGCCAACGAAATGACATTGTGTCAATTTTTCGTATATCACTAACATATTCTTAGTTTTTTTCGCAAATAAACCGATTCATTACCCCTACTACGTCAGCCGAACTGATTCTATCAAATTCGCTAAGAGCCGGCTAATGGTTTTACATCTTTCTCCATGAAATAAAAGTATGTTCGCACTGTAGCACAGCTGCAAGTATTTTAAAATCATTCAACTATAGAGAGAATTATTATAATTTTTTATAATGTTCCTTTAATTGCAACGAATTTTGGTTTGTATTTAATATTCATATTACTCTACATTGATTTCCTATTAGTCTACAGTTTATTATTGTTGTATTTAAAAATGATTGGTTTTTGCCGCACTTGGATATAATACATTTTTCCACACAAAATATTCAATCTATGCTAATTTCTCCCACCCCTGCCGTAACCTACATAATCCCGGTACGTTACTACTACATAATGAAATACTATGTACACCACAGAGAGCAAACCCAAAGGGGGATGCGGATGTGGGTCCTAACTTTGAGCACACAACTTGCATAAAGGCTGTGTATTTCTATCTGTTAGTTTCCTCATCATTCAAAACACGATAGTTTTTTAAGTTGCTAAATTCTTTTTATAGCTTTGAGGTGCACAAAAAGTCCTTGTGTTATAGTTCATATGCACACTTGCATATATGTGTACATATATAATTTAATTAAAAACCATATTAAATTCCTGCCAGTCGTCACAATTCACCTTCGCATATTCACTCATACAATTTATGAGATCACGTGAGTAGTGACATTTGTCACGTCGACGCTGTGACTCCAAATAATGAAAGCAATCCTGTATTGTGTCTGTATAGAAATTGCGTAGCTCACGATCACGCATATCGCGCGTGAGCCCATATTGTACCTTATACCGATCCGGATAGTCGTCGGAGTTAAGCTGTAAGCACAAAGTAGGTTTCTTTAAAATATCAATTGCGCCAATTGCTTACCCACACGCACCATATTCATCTCCTCAAAGAAACAATGCACCACGCAAGCGGCATCTGCAGTGTCGTTGTTGGAACTTTTGTTATTGTTGTTACTGTTTGAATTTCTCTGCCCATAACTCCTTTGGCTGTTACCACTACCACTACCGCTGCCATTTCCTCCACCACTGCCACCATTGCCATTTCCATTCTCATGGCGGCCCCCATTATTATTTCCACCTGCTGATGAAGCTGATGATACAGATCTGTTGCTATCTCCGCGATTATTTTGTTGACGTTCACGATTGCGTTGCTGCAGCGCATTCCGATTGCCTTGATCGCGTTCGTAATTCCCATTGTTGTAGTTATAATTGTTATTGTTGTATTTGTTGTTATAATTGTTGTTATTGCTATTATAGCGATCGTTATCATCATCCTCATAATCATAATTATAATCGTAGCTCGAATTGCTGTTATACTGCGCGCCGAAATTCGATTGGTGCAATGGTCCATAGTGTCGGTTATTGGAAGAACTCTTTGAGCCGCCTTTGCTTGAATGCGCATTCTCACCGATCTTGCGCATACAACTGCGCGTAATTCGTTTTAGTTCAACCTCAGAGGGGCCATCGTCGGTGCGGCACTTCAATGCGTAGCAAATGGAGACTAAGAGTAGCACTGAAATCCCAGTACAACAAAAATTAAAGACAAGCGATCGCTTCGACATGATGGCCTAACTTGTTGCTTTGAACCAAAATGCAAGCATTTGTGTGCCTATTTATAGTAGCGATTTTGCCAGAATTATATAAAATATACACTCAATTTCACTTGATGATTGTCAATCAAAGCAGCATGCGATCGTTAATGTGACTACGATGGACATTTTTAGAGATACTCGTTGTATTGTGCTGCTGTCTGAAAATCATTGCCGTGAAGCAGATTTTTTTATGCATACATAATTGTGCATAATAAATTAATTTGCATTCTACTCATCCTCACTATCTTCACATCCCTCTCTCTCTCTCTCTCTTTCTCTCTCTCTTTCGCACAGATGCAACTCTACATTGAAAATGTCACTCAAAGTGGTGAAACAAAACTCGAACGCCTCTGGCAGGAATATCAGGATGTGCTCGCTGGTTACATGCAGCACACCGAGAGCTTCTACACTGAGTATATGGATCTGAAGGAGCGCGATGAAGAGAGTACAAATCTCATACGCGATCATTGCCACGAAATCGAACGTGCCAGCGATCAATTGGCCCATCTTAAAATCGTCTATGCCGATACTGCAGATCAAAATGACACGAAAACAGTTTATTTCATTAAGATGAGAGATGATCTGCAGCGTCGTATGACGGAGTCCAAAGCCGAATTCGAATCGGAACAGAAGGCTGATGAAGAGCGTTTCAAACTGATGAGCGTTGTGAGCTACAATACGCTGAAGGTATGTATTGTACAAAGTAGTATTTGCCACTTCAGTGTGAGTGCATTTGAAAGCTGTGTTATCCGGTTTACAGCAACTTAAAAGCATCGCCGCTGAGGGAGAGACGCTGTTGCAGTTGGCATTCGTTTGTCGCAAATATGAAACCGAAAGAGAGCAACTGATGCCTTTGGGCTTGCCACCACTTACGAAACCGATGTTCGAGGAGGCGCAGAGCCCTGAGGAAATGGAAGGGCTGAAGGGTTCAGAACATCCGTCAAAGCATTTGGAAGAAGTGAGTTTATTTTTAAGATTGAGTTTTATTAATTGATACTTTTCTCATATTTCGTTTATCAGGAAGAAGCCTCTAAGCATCTTAAGTGAAAAGCGGAAAGTAATAATCCGAAAACGGATTTTTCATGTAACTTCCGATATTTTTTTCAAATTCTCTACAAATTTCACTCCGAAAACTTTATTGAACTCTCTGAAATAAATCAATTCTGCAAGACATGCAAAATAGTTTTCATTTGACTGGAAAGTTGTACATCATTATACCCATTTTTCCATAATTATGCCCATTATCCAGTTAATTTCAAACTAGGGATGCTAAAGATATAAATGAAAGGGTACCTCAAAAACAAAGGTGCTGCGATTTCAAATATCTTTTATAGCCCACTAATAAGGGGTCCTTGATGGAGGAATCTCTTTAAACGATAACCAGATAAGATCACAGAATTGTTCCGTTATCAGTAAAATTGCTGATAAACCACTTCTTGTTAGCTCGAGGACAGTTTCTAATATCCCTCAAAATATCTCGAGAAATGCATTATGTTATAGCGATCCTCGGCAATCATTCGATTGGAGGAAATACTTAGGACTGCTTAGCTCTCTGAAAATAAAATAAAACTTTTTTCACCTGAAAAACGTTAGCCCACTCACCATCTCAAGGAAGAGTTTGATCAATCTATGCACCAAAGTAAGTATTTGGCATACAGATGTGGGCAGGCATGGTATTTCCAGCCGATGCAGATTCCCCTATTCATTAAGGCAATAATCCAGTACATTTCCAACCAAACAATATTTTCGACTTATTACTCAGAAATATCTCATTAGAGTATGAGATAATTTTTTCGGCCATTTAAAGATAGACTCTTTAAACTTTTCGGATTCACTTCTTCTACGACCTTTCGTCCTTTCATGACTCATGAAGTTCTGAAAGACGTTTTCTTCTGCAGGTAATTGAACTATATTCCTCGAGTTTCTATGAAAAATGTCATCTTTAGACGAGATTTATGGTCATCATTTACATATTAGCTCTCGGGCGCCAACGGACGTATAGAGATTGATTAGAGTAGAGCATGCGTGACTTTTCCTGTCAAATATCACTTTCAAATAGTAGGCAACACAACCTCTCGAATAGCAGGACTTCTCGGATATATCTTCTATGTTTGTTGCGATTTTGGTCGAGATACGGTTAAGGACCTAAATTTTGAAGGGTATTTTGAAGTTTAAGCTTTAGTGGGCTTGGTGAGGTTTCATCACGGATACTAAGTTTTTCAACTTTCCTTGAGCTTCCCTTGCAAAGAGGCGACGAAATGGAAAAAACATAGTTATCTTCCTTTTGAAAACAAATGGGCTCGCCTACCATTTTTGCAAAACTATAATATTCCAGGACTTCGCCGTATATGCATGGGCTTGTACATGATAACATTCAGGAGAGCCTGAGTTTGAGCCCCACCGTCGGCATGAAACCACAAATGATAGAAAAGGTTTTTTATGATGACGGTTGCTTCTCGGCTGGAAATGGCAAACCTCCGAAAGTATTTATACTGTGAAGAAATTTCATAAAATAATAACCTGCCCTTCGGATGCGGCATAATGCTGTAGATCTCTCCATTTGTCAAGGCACACCTCAGAAATTGCAAGAGAATTTCGGCCAAACACCTAACAAAGGATATGAGAATGTGCAAGAACATTTCTCTCTGAATTAAGTTTTTAATGCTCAACAATCCTTTTAGACCTCTTTTCACGCAGTCTGTATCCATACAATCTGTATTCAACATCCTTTAGGCCAAATTTGTCTAAGATGAACAAATCTATACACCAAAAGTTTAGAAATCCATTCTAAAATAGCTTCTAGCTTCTTAAGCTTTGTATTAAATATTTTTTTGTTTATCCCTGCTCTTATCTCTTCTATACAGAACACCTTCGTCAATTGGGTGTTGATGGAGAACTTTTGGCGTCGTGTCAACAATGCACGCGTTGATGTAGTCTGCATGAAGCGACAGAAGAAATCGCTCGAAGCCGAGAATGCCCAACTCAAAACTCAACTCCAGGAGTACCTCATAAATTTGAACATCAGCAATGGTTCTAATCTTCACATCAATGACTATCTCGCAAAACGACCTAGCAGCATGCGTGTGGATCGTGTGCAGCGGCTAACTAGCAGCGACCAACGTCAATCGAAATGTCACAGCGCTACCGAGGCGCGGCGATTATCCGGCAATTTTCGTAGCAACATCGGCTATCGGCGACCCATCACCGCTTGCATTGAAGCGAATTTCACGAACACTGTGCGGACAGCGCGTTTGTTACGCGGCAAACCCAAACTAGCGAAAATTGAGTCATTCGTGCGCCTATAAAAAAATTGCTTTTTCACTTCCCTTTTTTGCTTGGAAGCTACTTTTCTAACTGGCATGACATTAATTGTGGCGGATGAAATGGATAATTAATTTCTTAGCTTTTAAGTTATATGTTGTAATTTATGTGTATGTTTAAATTGCCATAAATCGTCGCGCGACAGTGCACAATAAAAAATAATAATAATATATTCAATCAGTAAGTTGTTATCCTTTTATATCCGTTCGATGATATATAGTTGAATGCGAGCTGTCATAAATTTGGTGGCGATGATTTATTGAAATTGCGAAATTTTCCATTAAACGTGAGAGATTTGCGTATGAATGAGTCGTGAGGCGGAGCGTTTGTGGTTTTTTGTTATATTTGTTGCTAGGTAGGTGGCTGTACGACATTTATTGTTGTGATTTAGAATCAAAAATTTAATTCTGCTAGGTACTGAGGTACCGAGCTGCAGAGGAGCAGAGTGCGAATGTAAATGCGAATGCGAATGCGGTTGTTTATCTATGAGCTCCGACTATGTCTGGCGAGCCTATTATTGTCTCACATCCTTGCCCTGTTGCTGTGGCTAAAATGTCGCTCACATGCCGTGTCATTGAAAGTTATAAAACAAAAATTACTGACAACAAATCAATTTCAGCGCAACAGCAAAAGCAGTGCCACTGATAGCGACAACAGACAGCTGGAAGCCCTAAAAGTCAACAATAACAACAATATTATGCAGCAACAAATTTTGCTGGATTGCTGTTCCCTGCTGGAGCGTGCTCTTCATTGAATATTCATGTCAAATGATGAAAGCCATTTGTCAAAAATCAGTAAAACAACAGAACTACAGAAATAAACAATTGCAATGCGGAGAGATTTGCAAAACGCAAACAAAAATTGGCAAAATTTTGGACGAAATTATTTCGAATGTCATCGTCTGGCCACGGCGCCGTCTGGCTGATTTTTGGCTGTTATTGCGGCCACCCGGCGCTTCAAAGTGACGATTCCCGCCAACTACCGCTATGCAACCAGCTGCAACATTATGTATTATGTAAGTAAATACTTTAATAAGTAAAGGATAGTCCAAGTTTTTTGTTTGTAGTAAAATAAAATGTAAAAAAATGAAATTTCCGTTTCTGAATTTTAATGAATTTTTTAGTTTTTAGAAATAAATTTTATAAGCGATTATTGTACGATCTTTGTGCAAGACTTTCCACAGTCCGGGACGGAAACTGTTTAGTAATTATAATCAATAGCGAAACGATATTCGTGCAAATAGGAAAGCGCTGTCCTGCCAAAGCAAAATTTTATTCAAATAAATACTTAGGTGTGAACCTCCCTGTATGAGTACAAAAATGCAAAAAAGGGTTTTCCAATAACAGGTGTTATTTTGAATAGCCCGCTATTTCGATTGATGCGACTTTTGAAGCTGTCATTTTTTTGATATTTGACAAGTAGAAACTACGCCATTAATAAAAATGGAACGATTCACGCTTAAACAACGCATTGAAATTATTAAAATTCACTATAAAAATGGTGAAAATTTGGCAGAGACGGTTCGTAAAACTCGAACATTTCTGGGTCATCGTGAAGCACCTTGTCGGACCGCAATACAGAAATTCGTGCAAAAATTCGAGCTGTTGCGACAAATTAGTGATGTACAGAATAAAACCCGTGCACGTCGCTTAAGAACAGCCGAAAATATTGCTGTTGTAGACGAAAGTGTTGAAGAAAAACCAGGTTTGTCCATTCCTCGTCGTTCTTTGGAATTAGGCATTCCACAAACGTCATTACACCGTATTTTGGATAAAGATTTGGGCTTATAAAGTCCAGTTAACGCAAGAACTCAAGCCGGCCGATCATCAACAACATCGTGTCTTTGCTGATTGGGTCGTTGAAATGCATGAAAATGATCCGGAATTTCATCGAAAAATCATCTTGAGTGATAAGGCCCATATCCACCTCGGATCTGGGGCTCAGAAAATCCAAGAGCTATTGTTGAAAAGCCTCTCTATCCTCAACGTGTGACTGTTTGGTGCGGTTTATGGTCCGGCGGGGCCACTAGATCTTACTTTTTCAAAAATGAAGCTGGAGCAACAGTTAAGGTGAATGGATTGCGCTATCGACAGATGATTAACGATTTTTTAAGGCCGGAATTACATAGTATTGATATTTTCAACAAGACGGCGCTACGTACCACACAAGCAACGAAACCAGTGATCTTTTATCAAAATAACACCTCTTATTGGAAAACCCTTTATAAATGTACATCTAAGCATATGCTCATGCTCGCATACGCATGTAGCCCAAATAAAGTCAGTCACAATTTCAATTTTATTCACTAGCTGTAATCAGTTTTACTTATCATTTAATATGATTTTATTCCAAAATTACTTATCCATATTTCGAAATTAAAACCACTAAGCCGGAAATTGAATGCTAATTCATTGTTGACATAATGCTCATAACGCATTTTACCTATTTTTTGGGAGTACGAATGTTATAAATGTATATAATGTAGGTCTCATACTCTCATAATACTCGTATTAGCAGAGCTAAACAAAACGTTTACTTTTATATGGTATATTTCAATATATTATAATTATCATAAATTTCAATATATGTAACTAGTTTAGGATTTTTCCAACAAAAACTTTATATATATAATATATATATATAATTATTATTTTGAAACCCTAGTAAGATTTTAAGTAAAGCTTTCAGCCGAAAAGTGGAAAGAATCTAAAACTATTATAGTTACATATATTGAAATTTATAATAATTATATTGAAATATAATGGCAACTCTATTTAAAAATATCTCCGAATTAAAGCTTATATACTCATGTTGTAGTATTTTACTTAGCTTAGAAATAGTTTGAAAAAGGAAGCAACATTCTACGAGGGATTTTAATGATATCTAAGCATAAAACATTATCTATAAATAAAAACAAATTTTGTGGCCAAATCATTAGATATTTCGTACATCTAATACTCCATTTTTTCGTTGAAAGTATTAAAAAAGAGTATATTTAAAAATCGAAATAAAAAGAAATTCGGCACACTATAAATTCATGGGAAATTTGTTAAAAATAATTTGAACTTTTTTAAGGACTTTCAATGGGATAACCATCGGTTATTATTGTCCTCATTTAAATTTATGCTTTAATACACCCAAGAATCTTTTGATTTTCTTCAAATACTGTGTTTTGCTAAGCCTGTAGATCAAGTTTCATAAATGTCAACACAAATCGGGAAAAGTCTATCTAAAACTATTAAAAGGCCTCGTCTTTCAGACCAACACTTTAGTGATAAATCATGAAAATGTTGTAGATTATTTGTTAAATGGTGGCCGTCCTTAGAAGGGTAATGCAAATTCACAAAAACCAACTTTCATTCAGAGGTAATATAAAGCTGAAGATATCCTCATAAGCAAATTTGAGAGAAGCTCGGACCCAGTTATTACATTTTATTGACAGATTGTTATTATTGCTTCACCTTATCTCTACTTTCATAAACATTTGTTTTGCCATTTTGCATAATCAAAAAATTATTTGTATTTTTATTCATCAGTTAAAAAGTGAAGAAATTTAAATGCCTAGTATTGTCAAAGTACAGACCACCCTTATGTGTTGGCATACGAACAGTCGTGTGAGAAATTTACTTTTGTGTGAATAGCGAAAATAATCTACGTCATTATATGTAAATTTTTCGTATTCAATTGTGCGGGTGCTGCGTTGCCGCTGTTTCGCTTTTACGAGGGTTTCCCCTATATTTTTATAGTAAAATAAAAGTGAAAATGGCTTTATAGTTTTTTATAAATATCTCCTAATTTCCAAAGTACTTTTGCCACTCAGAAGTTCAGAAGTAGATACCTCCAAAACGAGCTGTTTGATGGTTTCAACAGTTTCCTCAGACGTTCTTTTTTTTTTTTTTTTTTTTTTTTTTGGCGGTGAGGTTGGGTTAAAAATGCCTTCGCACTATATAGTAACCGTCGCTACTACGTGTGTGGTGATTCCACTAAAAATATCCCTCCTCTTCTCTTGGATTTTTCCCTCCACCCCGGGACTGCTTCCGCATTGCTTCGAGGTAGAGGGCCAAGACGGCGTCCTAAGAAGGACACTTACTTACTCACCCTGCGTCCAGGGTCGCCTGTTTTGAGAAGCCTATGCTCAATGCTCTTCAGCATAGCTTTCCATTTCGCGCTTCTTTTTTCGGATAATATCATCATTTTCTCAATAATTTCTTCAGGTGTAAATACACCAATAGCTCGCTGCAGACCTGATCTCTCTACGTTCCACCTCTCGCATTTAAAGAAGGTGTGTTTCGCATCATCATACTCAGTATCTCCATATATGCAGTTTAGTTGGCTCACTTTTCCCATTCGCCACAAATACTTACGAAAGGACCCATGTCCGGACAAAAACTGTGTGAGGTAATAGTTAACCTCACCGTGCTTTCTTTCTATCCACTTTTTTAGATCGGGTATTAGCCTCGCTGTCTATCTACCATACCTTTCAGAGTTCCATCTTGCCTGCCAAGGTGTGAGTGTTTGAACTCTATTATCGGAGAAGTATGGTACTGGGATTCTTGTGTTTTTTGCCTCCCATCTCCGTTTACGCTCTTGTGCTAGAATATCTATAGGGATGGTTCCGCTGATAACTAACACCGCTGCTTCAGATACTGTTCTGTATGACGAAGACACTCTGCACTTTCCTCAGACGTTGGAAATCATTGACCTGCCATTTTATTTTCGATGGTAGGGAATAAAAATTAATCACTAGGTGCCAAATCAGGGCTGTAAGATAAAGAACCCATTATTCCGATCTTTTCAGGGCTCAAAAACTCTTTTGAGTGAGCCGATATTTGAGAATTGGCGTTGTCATGGTCAAATATGGTTCGAATTCAGCGGTTGGTTTTTTTGATTCTTCGAAAACTTCTTGCACATAAATGGTTGCACATGACTCAGATGGAATACTTTAAGTTTTTCTAGTGGTGCAGTTGCGACATAGCCAGATTTTATGAAAATGCAGGCAATCAGTTATTTTGAGGTGCGAACAACTTTGTTGGATTAAGCGCGTCATAAAACGACTCATACATGGTGATTACTTGTTTCCGGCTCCCATGCATAAATCCAAGATTCATCACTTTTTTTCGTATGATGTCTACTCATCCCCACTATCTTCACATCCCTCTCTCTCTCTCTCTTTCTCTCTCTCTTTCGCACAGATGCAACTCTACATTGAAAATGTCACTCAAAGTGGTGAAACAAAACTCGAACGCCTCTGGCAGGAATATCAGGATGTGCTCGCTGGTTATATGCAGCACACCGAGAGCTTCTATACTGAGTACATGGATCTGAAGGAGCGCGATGAAGAGAGTACAAATCTCATACGCGATCATTGTCACATTAATTAAACTAATGGAAACTGTTATTGGTGGTATTTTCGACCAGAGAGGTACTAGTTCTTTAAAAGTTCTGACACTACTTCATGTCCTCAGATATGAATTACAATAGTGTTAGATCTTTTCATTCATGTTCAATGGTCAAACGTTAGAAGACAAAAGATTAAAAGTGAATGGAATAGCTGTATTGTTTGTACCCAATATCTGGGGCCCCAGTATTTATCCATTGAAGAACTCTGTGTGATGTCTTGATAACAACAAAAATTATTTCTTTATTAGGAATGAAACATTTTCGATACGTCCTCTTAGCTATCAGCTGTTAATTGTGTTTAATTTATCCCCAGAAACAGAGTTGCACGCTTGAAATGTAAGCCGATTTTCACGTTTTTGAATAGCGACATTCCTTGTGCATTCTGGGTAAGGCAAATAAACCAAATTTTATGGAGATACTGATATACACACTGCATATTAAAAGATTTAGTCTTTAATAGTTGAATCTTCGTCCATCCATACTACAACCACAATGACCCACTGTACACCCTCCCAGCTATTTACCTTTTCTCTACATACCAGCGAAGCGTAACAAGTTTCGCGACTGTCATTTTGCCACAATGACAATGCAACGAACGGAGATTATTATATTTTTGTGGTTGTTCTTGTTTCTATTGTTGTCACGATTGTTGTATGCCTTTATTTATTCAAAATAAATGACATAACAAAGACAGCAAACGTAACGCTCAAAAAAAGAGACTTTAAAAAAAGTAGAAAGAAACTAAATTCCACTAGTAACTACCGACAAAGGCGGCAGCAATCACCTCTGGCCATTGCCAACAAGCAACTTCGCTTTGTCGCAGTAAACAGAAGCAAGAGCAACAACAAACTGGAAAAAACAAGTGCAACATAAAATTGGGAGTGCAATGAATTTGGTTGTCGGGTACACTGTACGTTTAGTTACTAGCATTTCATCCACCTTTTGCAATTCTGCAGACTTATTTTCCTTAGCATTGTAATCAAAATTTAGATTGAAAGAGATTTTGAGCAATTTTCGTAATTTCAAAAAAATTTTAGATGAAATACTGCATAATATTGTAATTCTAATGCGGCTACTTTGTAGGAAGATGGTATAATGAATCAAAAAAGACACAATCACATACAGTGTGTTAAAAAAGTAACGAGAATTGGGCAATAAAACACAAATGTTTGTTTTCCATACAAATTTATTATATTGCCTTCAAAGTATGTCCCTTACTAAATAATATAATAATTACGAAGTGTGACAATTGAGTTCAGGAAATTATCAATAAAACAGAAGATTCTAAAAAAGCTCGCACGATTGGAAACACAATTTTTTTTATTGGGAGAGTGCACCGCGATTTCTGATGTGGTCGAACGAATTTAAGCACTTTACGGTAAGAGTTCGTAATTGCTCTCTATTCAGGCTTGGGAGCCTACTTCATGCTCTTTTAGAAGGAATGATAAATAGTTTTGCCCTGGACTTTCCGTCCAGTTAACTTACTTTATGTGGGGCGTGGTAGGTTAGGCTAGGTTGACATGGCTGGCTGAAAGCCAGGACCTATTGGTCCCTAGTGGTACCAGATGGAGCTAGATGGATAGTTTCAGTATGTCGCTTTCTCATTAAAAGGGCAGGTAAACTACGCCCTTGGCAGTCTTTTCTACAATTTCGTTTCTTGCAATGCCCTTATTTACGTGTACCCAATAAATATGCAGCCGTCTGTCTGCGGCCAGTCTTTCTATTTCTTCCCTGCTTTTTACAAAGCTTTTAGATGAAATTTTATATGAGAAGTAATAAACTGCCTTTATCGCTGCTTGACTGCTAGCGTATATATTTATCTTGGAGTTGCTCGATATCTTTGCGGATGCTATTTCTGCAGCCTTTCCTACAGCATTGACCTCTGCTTGAAAGATGCTGCAGTGATCATGTAGCTTGAACGGCTGCCTGTTGTTTAGCTCTGTTCAACAGATCCCTGCACCTACTTCGTTTAACATTTTCGAGCCGTCGGTAAATACATTAAGCATACTGGGGCTAGGTTTCATTCCTTTTTCCCACCCCTCTTCTTCTATTACCGTATTCCGTATATAATCCATATTTGACCTACAAGTATAACTCATACCTATTGAGTTATGTCCGAATATTTTACAGGTAAATTCAGCCGTTGCGCTAAGTCTTACGGCAGTTTTAGCTGCTAGACATTCCGCCGCAATGTCAATCGGTGACAGCTTGAGTATTCTTTCATTGCCGTTGGATTAGTTCTCATCGCCATGTAGTGCAAAGACGTGGAAGACTTTCCATAGGTACTGCGTACGTCGTTTTCCTTAGCGTGACTTATCATACTAGAGCACCATAGAGGAATATTGGCTTTACTGTAGCTAAATAGCACCAGTACATTATAGAAGAAGATAGACTCCAGGGAGTTTTACATGAATATAGTGCGTTACTGGCCTGTGCTATCCAAAATTACTCCGGGGTACTTTGGAGTACTTTGTCTTTAAGAGTCATATTCATTACGTAGCTTATAGTCTCTAGGTATTTGCTTGTCACTACTATGGCTATGTCATCTGTATATGCTACTAGTTTCGATATGTACTTTCAAATTTCTTTAAAAGTTCATTAACTGCGAGTAACCAGAGAAGTAGCGACAGAACACTTCGTCACATGCTAAAGCACATGGATTTTGGTAAGTCCGCAAAATGATTCTGATCCATGGAATTTTGATGTAGTACCTAGACAAATCGTCAAAGTTAGCCCGTTCAGCATAGCCTTTGCAGTAAAAAGTTGCTTACGAAATCCACGCCATATTAAGGTACATATTTCCCGAGAAATAATTGAGGCCCCTCTCGTTTGCCAACGACCAACTCAATCATCAAAACATTTTTCAAACGAGTTTCTTTGAATCGCCCCGCTTCTCGCCAATAATTCTATTTTATTTTTTCTAACGATTGTGTGCCTCGAAGCGATAATTAAATTAAATTAGTAGGCTTCTGAAAGAAAAAAAATCGACTGGATCAATATGGACTCAATACGGTGATTGTTCGGTGATGTTTGTTGGGTTTTAGAGCAAAACTTAATTCACAGTAGTAATCTTATGAGATGGTGCGTTATGGTGAGGATAAAAGTATAAGTTTTTCGAAGAAATCTGGATTATTTCGATGAATCTTTTTTCTACAAATCAGACATTTTCCGGAGAATTTACTCACTCAAATACCACGTAACCGCCATACAATCAATATTCTTAAAGTATCTACCATCGGATCTTTTGTTATTGAAATTTTTAACTATAACTGAATTATTTTAACTAGTTTTTTGAATCAGCGATTCCCGTTATTTTTTACACAGAATACACATACATATGTATGTATGTAAATGCATGCAACTATTTATGAGCACACAAGCGTTTGTATGCGGTTTAGTTACTTGAAAGTTGCATACGTGCTGAAGAGCTCTATTATTTTCTGGCATGAACAATGTGGTATGACCAAGTGTGGTGAGTCAATCAAGTCAATCGTCTGTAAAAGCCACAAAATTAATGGCCCCTGATAGGGGTTGGGGTTGGGCGGCTCAATTGCTTGCGGTTGAGCTCACATATTTCGTCTGATTTTCGAATCTTTTACGCAGTCTTCGATATGTGAGATTGTGAATGAGACTGCTGTAAGTCCTGTGTGACCAATAGTAGTTTCCCTAAATTGCAATTCATTCAAGTGCATCATATTTGCTTAACGCATTGATAATAATGTTGAGTGCACAAGTTTTTTTGTATTGCACAGAGATGGAGTGAGGAGGAAATAATATCATAATAATAAGTAGGATATAGGATTAGTACATAATAAGCTAAATAAACGGTTTTTATACTAAGTGAGATGAAAAATGAGGTGATGACGATGAGAGTGAGGGCCGGAAGTACTGCCGGAATAGTGGACATCTCTCCGTCGAGGAATGCATGTTATCTTAACTATATGCATACCTAGTGGCAATTATAGTTGACATTGTGGAAGCTAAATTGACAAGCACTACAATGTGGTCCAGTACCGTACCTGCAGTCATTAGAGGCTGGAATATGAAACGAGAGTGCACCGGCACCTGGCAAAATAAAAAAAAAGGAAATCGGGCTACCCAAGAGGTGAAGCAACCATTTATTAGCAACCATTAGCAGGCTCAGAAACCGTCTCACGCACAATGAAATATAGTGTTCAACATTTTGTAGTACATTTTTAGAAAATGTTTTTACGTACAATATTACATATAATATTACAATACAAAAAAATATTTCCCATCCCCAACCACAAGGAGATACGAAAAATGGACAAAAGACACTTTTAATAACTATTCCTGATCTTTTTATAAAAAAAGGTTTTAGTACATTTTTAGAACATTTTTAGCACATCGTTTTTAAGTAGATACATAAAATGGGCAAAAGACACGTTTAATAACTATTCCTGATCTTTTTATAAAACAAAAATTTTTATTGTAGTACATTTTTAGAACATTTTTAGCACATCGTTTTTAAGTAGAAACGTTTATCAATAAACATAATATATAGTATATAGTTATTAAAGAAAATACTATTAATTTATCCCATATGCTGCAAAGTAATTGTATATGTACATATGTTTATAAGTATTAACTCAAAAATCAAGTAGAAAAAATATTGCCAACTTTCGAGATCCCAAAGAAAATCAGTGGAATATACGCAAAAAGTGTTTAATTCTTCTTAGTTAGTACTAAATTTCGTATTGTGTTCATGTTTTAGTACAGTTCTAGAACATTTTTAGCACATATTTTTTAAGCAAAAATGTTCAACAATAAACTTATTTTATGTAATTAATCAAGAAAATATGCTACTATTCCATGGTTTATGCGAAAATTGCATATCGTATCTAAGCGTTTTTCAGTAAGAGCGCTTCAACTTTTTTTTTTAATAAAACACAAACGGTTTGACTTTTTTAAATAATTTTTTTTTTATTATCCAGTTTGAACATATACATTTAAGTATGAAAATCGATTTCTTTTGCATGACCACCGCGTGCACGTTTTACGAAGCCCAATCGTTGAACCCAATTTTCGACCACTCTATTGCATAAATCGGCCGAAATTCCAGCAATTTCGCGTTCAATATTGACTCTGAGCTCACAAATCGTCACCGGCTTGTTACTGTAGACCAATGATTTCACATAACTCCAAAGAAAATAGTCTAGAGGCGTCGAATCACACGAGCCCGGCGGCCATTCGACCGGTCCATTTCTGGAAATAATGCGCTCATCGAACTTACTCTTCAACAAATCAATTGTAGCGTGTGCTGTGTGGCTTGTGGCCCCGTCCTGTTGAAACCACATGTCGTTTAAGTCCATACCATTCAATCAAAAAATAATCGTTTATCATGTCGCGGTATCGATTTCCATTCACAGTAACGTGGCGATCGTTCTCGTCAACGAAAAAATATGGGTCAATTACACCGCCGGCATGTAAACCGCACCAAACAGTGATTTTCTCGGGATGCAACGGTGCCTCATGAATCATGTGTGGATTGCTTTCTGCCCAGTAACGCATATTTTGCTTGTTGACAAAGCCATTGATCCAAAAGTGAGCTTCATCACTGAAGATGATTTTTTGGAAAAAAAAGCAACAGCAACAGAACGATTATTTTCATAAAAAATTTGCACGATTTGCAATCGTTGCTCAAGTGTGTAGCGTTCCATGATGAAATGTATACTAATGAAGTTTACAAATGACAAGCGAAAAATAAAAAATATTGCGTCGTTCGCCCTCCCTATCGGATAAAAGTTGAAAAACGCTTTACTTATTAGCTCAAAAATCGAATTGAAAAAATATTTCAAAATTTCAAATCATCATGAAAACTAATAAGAGATAAGCAAAACAGGTACAAGATATAATATTTTGAATAACTGCTAATTTTTTGTGAGAAAAAGCTTTTAACAACAATTGTATCAGGCGGCAATGGTTTGTCAGAAGACACACATGTATCTCCTTGTACAACATCGAACGCCTGTTTTATTCCATTTCAAAATGGTGTGAGGCTTTGTGTTTACAAAATAGTACTTCCTTGCCATTAGGCCTCTTCTATTCACCACTTATCTGCTCGCTATCTCAACAAAAAAGCTATCAAGCAAGATTCACCTCATAAAACTGGTATAACTCACTATTTTACAAGCAACTGTAACCAGCGCTACAAAAATATGTTATTTGTTCCAGTTGCTTCATCTATTCGCTACTTGCTAACGCAGAGAACGTTAATGACGTTCTCTGGCTAACGCTTGGCGAAAAGAAGAGGCCTATTATTACAAATGCTTCATATTGGCTAGATTTGCAAACAAGTCTTAAGGTTTAGTTACAGCTAAGTAAGAACAATACTAACAAAACTAACTAAAGGCCTATTCCGACACACGTACATGGTTACAATACTACACATATTTGTTGGTTAAAAGTTTTTAACAACGAACTCTTTTAAGCAGTTATTTAAGAAAGAATACTATGTACTATTCCATGTTTGCAAGGCATTTGCATGTTTTATGCTGTAAAAAAAATGTAACATATTATATTATTACGTATATGCGGTGAAAACAACCAAATCTTTAGGTCCTTGGGGCCTTCAAGCACATACATACTTTGAAACCAGTGCGCTTTTCTATGGTTAAAGGTAATATTTAAATTTTAACAATGAATTACTTAAAAACTATAAGCCTCCGGATGGCACGGTTTTCAGTTTTAGCATGGGGATACACCCTTCTATCCCCACTTCACACCTTTTTTCCAAACCGTGCCGCATTATACTGAATATTCCCCGATTCATTTATATCTTATGAAACTCATGGCATGAAAACTTGCCTGAAAGCGATCTGTGAATGAAATGCCAATTACTTATTTTTCCGAAGGGCAATCAACTTCACTCAAAATTAGCAATCATTATTAAATTCAAACTCATCTCTCTGACATAAATAAAAACATAAGAAATTTCACAAAAGCAAAAATCATATCATATCCAAATATCTATTTTTATTTACATATTTTTTAAGAGTAAATTTATAACAAAATGGAATCTGAAATAAGTTTCAACATCAAACCTTCCCACGCAAGAATTGAGACAGATGTGGAAGAAAATCTATACATAATGTCCGGCATCACCAATATTGAGCGTGATTTCGGCTACATATCGAATATGCTGAGATGGAAGGAAATCCGTTTTTTCGGTCCATCCCCGCATGGTTTCCATAACGCATCTGACTTCTTTTCAGAATATTCAACACAACGCGTCATGGTGCGCAAACGGGTTGCAGATGTGACGATTATAGGTTATGCGGAATTCAGTTACTATCCACTGATAGGAGCGCTGCCACCGGATTGCTGGACAAACTGGTTGCAACATCATTTCTGGTGCGTATCCTGCTGTGCTAAATATCTGTACTAAATATTTGTACTAAAGAGCATTTTCGCATACTAAACAGCACCACCAAAGAGTACAATCTTAACAGGGGCGACACAATGTTTTTTACACGCTTCATATTTTTCCCAAAATATAATCCGACGCTCTTGCTTCGTATACTTAATGAGTTCTTTCATCGTGAATTTAAAATATACTACGTTGTGATACTGGAAATGCCTACTGACCCTAATATGCCGCCAGAAGGTGGGTGTAGAGAATATTGGAATTCCATTTAATTGAAATGTTTTGCTGATTGACTATTTCACTTTTGTAGATACTCCTTGCTATGATATGCTGCAGGGCATGAGCACTATTTTGTATCCGCGCAATTTTAGCGTACAACAATGCCACAATGTTCAACGGATACATATAATACATCGCAATAATGTTATAGAGCGCATGCGTTACCGTAGAGCCCTGTGAGTAACGGAAATCCGTTATGTAATTTCGAAAAGTTATTACGTACATGCGGCTTAAAATAATGTGAAACTAAAGTTAAAATATCATATAAACGAATACAGCCGCTAGCTGTCATGAGCTGCAGATGAAAAAGATCCCATCAGTTTCCCCTTGGATACCTGGTTTCAGTTGAACTAACGAACGTTTATTACAATTAAAACTTAAGCGCTCCACACAGATAGCGAGATTTAGTGCATCATTAACAAGAGACTTATTAATTGTACCATAAACAAAAGAAGTTTTGAGTGCTTAAAATCCGATGTCAGATTTGAATTGAGTGATCGCAAAAGCCCCCGAGTAACAAACTTTAATCACTTTCACAATTTTTTTCTGAAACTTCTATCACATTATTGGCTATAATAGAGCAACCATTTCAAATTTTAAATAATGTCACTTTGTGATTGAATGTGGACATGAGTGCCACTATGGCATGGGTGTAGGAGTGTGGACTGTGAGCCACATGCGAGTTATTGGTGTACTCGTGTTGGTTATCCCACTTTTTTAGTATGAAGAGAACCCCAAGGCAATGCCCCAAAGAATATTTTTATTAAACACTTTAACCCTTCATCATCTAAGTCCTTTTTCCTTTTTTTTCTATTACGTATCAAAATTGCCCACACGGTAAAGAAATATTGAATTCAGATACAGTCTGTGTCAGAAAAAAGAAACCACGATTATTTATGATTATTCATTTTTTACATAACTACGAGTCGCAATTACTCAATAAGTAGTGTAATTTTCATCGTTGTCGAGTATAGCCTGGCATCTTCTTCATGACTTGAACCAGCTTTTCTGCGTAGCTCGTCGGCAAAAAGGACTAGATTTTGCGAACTTGACGCACGAGTTGCTTTAAATCATAGACTGGCCTTCCGGCAAAATGCGTTTTCATAGTTCCCCACATATTTTCAATGGGGTTGGCGTCTGGGGACTGGGCTGACCCCCAATACTTTGACGCCATTTTCTTGTTTTCTTGTTTTTCAATGTGTTTTTCTGGAAGCAGTGGTTTTGAAGATGTGGGACGGTATCCTTCACCTCCTTCAGTCGACGTTCGATGGTGTTGATACTCACATCTATTCCCTTTTTATCAAGAACTGATCGTGCTTGGCGTAGTCAAGTTGGACGATCACTTTATCCTGATTTTTTGTCCTCACTCGCTTCAAGCCGCGCTCGGAAAAGTCATCAACGTTTTTGTACAGCTGTACCGCTGATTCCACATCACAACAAACTTTTTTGATTTTTTAATTACTTTTGCAGCCGCGGCATAAGACAATTTGGGCCCTTTCGAATGCGCGCATAAAAGTACCGCCTCAAAACGCTTCGCGCAATTCTCACTTATTTTTGTTTGGTTGCGTTTACGAGAAAGTTTCGAACGACACTAACCTGAGTTAGCACTGGCGTTGAAGCCCTTGAGTGGAACTATTAGGCAGCAAAAAGCAGAACGAAATATGTCTTGAAGAAAAAAACCGGTTATTTTCTTCTGACACAGACTGTAAAAACAAAAATATCCGCTATTAAATTTTACTATGGTACGATATTAATTTTAAAGGCAGTGTTATACGATTTTTGCAATATTTTATATCAACTTGAGACTAAATTAGAAATACTGAAATACAACATACAAAATTCTAACTTTTAGGGACGAAACAGCAGATGGCTTAATAGTATACATCTCTTCCCCTTTTGTATTTGCTATACCGCAATCCTGTCGTCCTGTTCATTCCTGTCTTTCGGCTACATTTTTTATAAATACTGAACGTCTACTTTTAGGCCTGAAGATAATGACGACATCGTAGAAGTGATTGATGTGGATCGTCCGGATTTGCGTGAGGAATATGGTGACTTTTACATAGCCGAAGAACTGCTAAAAGAAATGGATGAAGGCGATAAACACAATACTTTCATAGCTTGTGAGGTATGTACGTTATGCCGAGTAAAAAAGGCATTCTTTAAATTCAGGGTGGCTGATGTACATTGTTTAAGCAATCTCCAATTTCAAAATAAGGATCCAGAAGAATAGGTTTACTGGCTCAGTTACCAGATTGCTGCCAAGGAATCGCATTCTTAAAATGTTCTCTAAGTTGCTGAAAGTTTTAGTAGAATTGTCGAGCGCTCTTCACTTGTCCAATGACCGTGGCTTTTCGCACTTATATATTTCGGGCTTTTTTCCAAATATGTAAATGTTTCTGTTTCTTCCTCAACTCGCAGTAGCTATCCCACAGAGCTCGCGTTGCATTCATTCGCGAAAGATTCTAGAAAATGCATTGATAAATGCCTAACTGTGCTCAAGAATTTGTTAATATCGTCAGAACATCGTTTTGTTGGTACTAGGACATGTATGATGACAACGAGCAGGTTGATTGCTTAGCGAAATTAGGATACTAAAGCCGACATATAGGGTTTTTCAGTAAGAGCGCTTCAACTTTTGAACTTTATTGAATAAAGCGCAAAGGGTTTGACTTTTTTAACTAATTTTTTTTTTTTTATCGAGTTTGAACATTTACATTTAAGTATGAAATTCGATTTCTTTTGCATGACCACCGCGTGCACGTTTTACGAAGTCCAATCGTTGAACCCAATTTTCGACCACTCTTTTGCATAAATCGGTCGAAATTCCAGCAATTTCGCGTTCAATATTGGCTCTGAGCTCACAAATCGTCGCCGGCTTGTTACTGTAGACCAATGACTTCACATAACCCCAAATCGGGACGGCTTGTTAAATGGACCGTAAAATGGCCGTAATGCTCTTAAAGTAGCAGCAACAGAACGATTATTTTCATAAAAAATTTGCACGATTTGCAATCGTTGCTCAAGTGTGTAGCGTTCCATGATGAAATGTATACTAATGAAGTTTACAAATGACAAGCGAAAAATAAAAAATATTGCGTCGTTCGCCCTCCCTATCGGAAAAAAGTTGAAGCGCACCTATTAAAAAACCCTATATATGTAGGATAGGGAGCACGTACAACATTAGCTGGAGAGTTCACGACAGAGGCAGACTAAACAGTGTATCCTTCACATCAGAAGAGCACCGGCTTCTAAGCCTAGATAGGGAGGGCTTACGAACTCTCACTGGATATTTTACGGAGCAATAAAGTGTCGTATAATTTCAGGAAACTAGAATTATAAATAGGTATATATGCATATATATATAATTGGCGCTTATACCCTTTTTGGGTGTTTGGCCGAGCTCCTCCTCCTATTTGTGGTGTGCGTCTTGATGTTGTTTCACAAATGGAGGGACCTACAGTTTCAAGCCGACTCCGAACGGCAGATATTTTTGTGAGGAGCTTTTTCATGGCAGAAATACACTCGGAGGTTTGCCATTGCCTGCAGAGGGGCGACCGCTATTAGAAAAATGTTTTTCTTAATTTTGGTGTTTCACCGAGATTCGAACCGACGTTCTCTCTGTAAATGGCGAATGGCAACCCATTCGGCTACGGCGGCTAGAATTAGTAAAAACAATAATCTGCCATTTTTGCGAACTGGTGGATGAAACCCTTGAGTGCATTCGAATGTACGAATATTATATATTTAAATAAAACTATTACATCCAAGTGGTGCGACCCTAAGTCCATTATTTGTATGGCACAAAAAGCCTGAGGAGGTATTCAAGTTGTCTAGTGGAACTCGCTGGAAAGGATGACATCAGTTAAGAAGCTGAGAGGTTCAAAGGTCTGCCCTCATTGGAATCAGTGGGGCGCTTCGGACCACAGCTACTCATTGTACACCCTCGCTAGGTCCGAGCGGAACTTTTTCCATTCATATTCCTTCAAGGGAAGACTGGGCGGGGTGCAACATTTGGAGACAGAGCATGGCAAATATGTTTTGCGGATGGCTCGAAGTTGGACGGCAGAGTTGGTGGGGGAGGATTCTGCGAGGAGCTCCCCATCAAGCTCAAATTTAGGCTTCCGGACCACTGTAGTGTTTTCCAAGCAAAAGTAGCCGCAATTAAGAAAGCTGTGGATTGGTTGCTCATTTCTGTAATTACAGTAAAGGAGAAAAATATCTACTCCGACAGCCAAGCGGCAATTAGGGCCTTGGCCTTATTGTTTGTGTGTACGAAATTAGTCAGGGAATGCCGACTTCTCTCTCGATTGCATCGGAATACTTCTATGTTAGGCTCATTTGGGTTCCCGATAACAGCGGCATAGAGGGAAACTCCAGGGCGAATGAGTTGGCTTGACAGGGGACCCTTGAGACGGCTTTATCGCAATATGAGAGGATTGGAGCTCCCTTAAGAACCTGTGATCTACTCCTGGAAAGATGGGTTTCGCCTCAACTCAGCGAGTGCTGAGCTAGAGCGCAAACATGCAAGGTAGCGAGACCCTTCTGGCCGCGGGTAGATCGGGGGCGCTCGAGAGAACTTCTAAGGCTAACAAAGCCACAGCTATCGAATTTGATAGGTATCCTCACCAGACATTGTCCGTTAGGTGTCCATGCGGTGAGGCTAGGCATTGCATCAAGCCCTTTCTGCAGAAGCTGTCTAGGTCATGAGTTGGAAACATCCTCTTCTCAGCTGCCCTGCTCTCGTCGGGCTAAGGTTTGAACATCTGAGCTCTCACTGTTTCGCTACACCAGTGGATATTGCGATTTTAAATATTACACATCCGGTGAAATTCATCAGCAGCTTGAAACAGTCAAATCCTCTAATCGAAGCCCTCGATTCTGTCTGGTTCCTCCCTTTCTCCTATTCCCCCTTTTATGGTATCACAATTAAACCCAATGCTTTTTACAAACTCTGTTCAATTACACGTATGATAAGCTTTAACCGCGCTAATAATTTTGAGACTGTGGAGTTTATTTCAATTCAAAGTAAAGTTTTGATTACCGTCGGGAGTATGTCATTTCAAGCAAAGCCCCGAAGTATTCATTAACCTGCTGACCCTAAAAAATGTATTTTAATACCTAGTAGATCTTACTCATATTTTATATTTTAAAACTGCATTCGACAGCACAAAAAAGAGTTACCTATATGTCGTGATGTCTGAATTTGATTTACCCCCCAAACTAAAACGGCTATGCAAAATGACGTTGCTCAATACGAGTGAAGAACTGATAAGAGCCTCTCCGAGCCATTCGATACCAAACGAGGTTTCAGACAGGGTGATCCTCTGCCGTCTGACTTCTTTAACCTGATGTTGGGGAAAAAATCGAGGAGAGCCGCAGATCGATATCATCAGCCTTAACAACCCCGTTGTTTATTCAGTTTTTTTCCACTCTGGATAAAAAAGCAAAGGGTTTGGTGGTAAACGAGGACAAAACGAAGTACCTCCTGTCATCAAACAAATAGTTGGCGCACTCGCCTATCGGCACCCACGTCACTGTTGACAGTTATGATTCCGAGGTTGTAAAAGACTTCGTTTATCTAAGAATCAGCATTAACATCGATGGCAATGTCAGCCTTAAAATCCAAAGGATAATCTATCTGGCCAATAAGTGCGGCTTTCTACTAAGTAGGCAATTGGATGGATCATGTCGTCCGGTACCAGCTGGTGGTTTTGAGGAAGAGGAAGCCCTCCTCTGCGTTGAAAATATTAAGTGCAAAAGGTGGAGAAAGTTTGTGTGTCCAACTGACGCCGATTAGCCTGAGAAAGAAACGGCTTGCGTGCTTTGCTAAGCTCGGCCAAAATCGCGTTAGTGGCTATTGTGCCAATCATCGAGAGAGAGTTTAGAAAACATCACTCAATTCGTTCTTCATCAAATATTGTCCAACCTACAGCCTGCGTTGTCGAAGTTTGAACTTACCGAGCCTTTCAAACAGAAGAAAAAGAGAGAGTAGGTTCTTCTGAACTATAAGGCCCGCCATCAATCGTTACGGATTTGAACTAAGTATTATTTGAAGAATGGTAACACTTAGCTGTCATCTGATTTGACAGAAAATTAGTTTTATTTTTCCGCTGAACGAAAATGGTTGTGTATACGGTCAAAGAACGCTGGGAATTATTGCGACATTACTTTGAAAATCTTGGTAATATTGCAGAATGTGTACGAAAATTACGTACGGCAATGGGAAGAAGAAAAGCAGCGAATGAAGCGTATGTGCGTTACTTTGCGAAAAAAGTAAGAGAAACTGGGTTGCTTATTGACAAACCAACGCGTCGTTCTCAACAATTGGACATTTCGGAGACATCATTGAGACGAATTTTGCGTAAAGACCTTGGTATGACGCCGTACAAAGTCCAAGCCAAGAGCCATATGAATGAAGTTGTGTTCCATCATTAACCGGAAGGATTGTACTTCAAAATAAAAAAAATAGTTTGGAAAAATATTGAGTAGTTTCTTTTTTATAGCATTTTTAATTCCGTAAAGTTATATGGCGGACCCTGTATTACATATTTATTTCGTCTTTAAATTTTCCTCAAGACTTTGAAGAGATAAGTGTATATTTTATCATATATCCCAATTTTTATTTAAATTTATCAAAATATTCAAACAAATAAATTATTGTACTAGGCGAAAAATTAATCTTCAGATATGTTTTTGAATAACTGTTTTACTAAATAATAAAATTAAATGATTTTGAGTGATCGGAATCTTTATTTTGATCTTAGTCGATTTTGTTCGAATCTGTGAGGGTCAAAAATTTACTGAACATTTTATAAAAGGTGATGAACTCAGAGGTATCAGATTTTAAATTGAAATAAAAAAAGGGAAATTCAAATTGATTGGACAATCTTTATTATTTTTGTGTAGAACCATTCATGACGTTTCATGAGATAATCCTTTTCAAATGTTGGCCGCAACTACACCGTAATTCGGCCATTAGTAAACACCAATTTTGACTGACTCGCTGGAGGACTTCGGTCTGTACCTCGTAAATAACTTTAGTAATATTGGCTTCCAATACCTCATCGAAGCTGGTTTAATCACAAAGCATTTGGACTTTACATACCCCCTCAAATAAAAGACCAATGGTGTGATATCATACAATCTTGGTGGCCAATCCACTAGTTCGGGGCGAGAGATAAATTGCTCACCAAAGCGATGATGTAGTAAACCCATTGTTTCACGGGCCGTCTTGTTAGAACCAAATGTTACACTGTCACATTGTCTTTGAATAAATATGAGCCGATGATTCCTCCAGCCCATGGGCGGCACCAAACGTTTGTTTTCAATTAATGTAATGGGTATTTGTGAATGGCTTCGGGTTGCTCTTCAGCCCAAATACGGAAATTTTGCTTATTGACGTAATGAGCGCACGATGAACGCTTTTTACAGAGTGTCGATTTTCGTAATACAATCGTATGTTTTTTATACGTTGTTGATGCGAAAATCTTTCCGTGATGGAATGTCAATAAATACTGGAAAAAATTATGTATTTAGTTTCACAGTAGTCAAGCGTGATCCGTCAAAAAAAACATATTGGAAAAAAGTACCTCTAATCTGAACACCTTTTATTTTATATCTCAAACGTAATGATCTTATGATTTTGTAAGGGGAAGACTTAGGATCCCCATAAAAACGAATTCATATGCAGACTTTGAAAACGATGTACGGCATATGTTTTGTTGTTAGCGCACTTAACCGGAAGTTGCTGCCTGAGCCTCATTATGAAGAAAAAAGTTAGATTTTATGTATTTGTACAATATTTGTAGGCAGTACACATGAATTTGTTTGTAATATTTTGTGCTTCTTTAACAGTTACAACACCAAACAGTCGGCTTCATATGGCTTAATGACGATGTCAATGTTCTGGCACTGGTGGAAAACTTCGAATGCGAAGGGTTTGGTAATATGATAAAGTTCTCGGCAGATAAACCCTCTTTTGACAAACGAGTTGTTGTTTCGTAAGTACATACAAGTGTGGGATTCTTATAAAATAATAATAATTGATTTATTTAATATATTTTTCTTACTTACTTACTATTTTACTTTTTATGAAAAGGATTTTTTTTAGAATTTTGAATTAGAAAGTTTTTGTCAAGAACTCAATATATAAATTTTTGCTTTAATATACTTAGTCCAGAACTTATTCTGTTACAAGTTAAGCCTGTTATAGATATGAAATTATATATTTTTTTAATAAAATTAGTTTTATTTAATCGTGTTAATATTAAAAAATAAAATTTTAAATTTTCATTCGAAATGGTCACCACTTGCTTTTATACAAGCCTTCAAACGATTAGGCCATTCAGCTATTACAGCTCGCACGGTTTCTATGGCGTCCCTGCTCGAGCCAAAGATTGTTTGGAACTCTCCAAATTTCTGTGAGGTCTTTGACAAGTCATGTTCGTCAATTCTGGCCACAAACTGTAGTTCAATGGATTCAGATCTGGACTTCCAGGCGGCCAATCTTCTGCGGCTATGAACCCAGGAATCTTGTTTTTTAGCCACTGCTGAGCGATTTTTGCTTTATGGGCAGGAGCGAGAGAGAGCACTGCTCAAACCATTACGGAGGCTGTATACATAGTGGCCACGCTGAAACCTTGGAGCAACATTTATTGCGTCTTTAGAAATTTTAGCATAGATTTTGAAGTTTTGCTTTTTTAAAACTTCTCCCATACAAATTGACTCACCGTAATATTCATAGATATATATATTATACTATATTACGTTTCAGTGGCACTGAGAAGAAGCCCTACTATAGTCTTTTTACATCAGAAGCAATCGAGGAAATATATGAGCAGGAATTACATACATTAACCGCTGCAACGAAAAAGATGGACTCTAGGTAAACCTTTCATCTACTAACTTAGAGAAACTACATCTACTGGTATTTGAATATTAATTAAAAAACGAACAAAAAACAGTAAAACGTGCAAAAGTCCAACATGCCCGAAATATCCAGGCAAATGCCTCGTAACCTCTATTCCAAATCAAGATGGCACAAATTTCAATTATGGCATCAGCGATACGGACAATGATTACTTTCGCTTACGAGAAGAGTTCCTGCGCAAAATGCAAATACTCGAAACTTGTGTGTAGTATTCGAAACTTGGAAACTTCCCAATTAGCAGTATTTCATTTTCAATATCTCGTTACTAATAGGTTTGAAGAGTCATGAACACTACCAATTGGATTTTCGCAAACGTTTGCGCATTCCGTACAATGTACCAGATACACATAAGGTCGACAACGATCGTACTTTTCCATTCGATGCATATCCCAATGTGTTCGCCATAAAATTGTTGGGCATTAACGAAGCTACGGACACACGTTTTGCTTCACGTTTTATTGCGGTTGCTTTCACCGCACATCCGGATCGTGATTACTGTGTCATATCCATTCCCAATAGAATGAATTTACCGAGAAGTGTTGCAATGCTGCTGGGATTGTTTGTGGTGAGTACGAGTAGAAATTATACTTTGCTCTACTTTTTATACTTCCTTTACTTTTATGCAAAATTTTAAATTTTATGCAAATATTCTCGAGTTAAATTTTAGAGTGCATTAGGGTGGAGTGAGATTTTTTAATCACTTTTGGCAGACCTGCAGAAAGTTGATTATCTATTCTAGAAATAAGGTTGCAAAATATTATGTGCTTATTCGCTATTTCGCTTAGTCCATTATATTTTGAAAACATGTAAAATTCAATAACTTTGCTTCTTATAATTTTGTGACACCAAATGTGATGAGTAAGCAATTCATGTAATACGTAGTGTCGGTTTTTATTATTTACTAGCTGACCCGGCTGTCGCCAAGTACTGTCGTTCACTCCGGTGGACGAGCGTCTCGCAATAATCTGCATCAAAACGCGATTTTTTAACATCTCGCTAATTTGCGCTCACGCCCCGACGGAAGAGAAGGACGATGCGACCAAAGATTCCTTCTATGAGCGCTTGGAACGTTCTTATGAGCGCTGCACCCGCCACGACATAAAAATCGTGCTTGGCGACTTCAACGCCAGGGTGGGCAAGGAGGGAATTTTTGGTCCCACAATCGGAAAATTCAGCCTGCACAACGAAACATCCGGTAACGGACAGAGGCTGATCGATTTCGCCGGGGCCCGAAACATGGTAGTCTGCAGCACCAGATTCCAGCATAAGAAGATTCACCAAGCCACCTGGCTGTCTCCTGATCGAAAAACACGAAACCAGATCGATCATGTTGTGATAGATGGAAGACACGCTTCTAGTGTATTAGATGTACGTACGATCCGAGGACCCAACATCGACTCGGATCACTACCTTGTTGCAGCCATATTGCGCATACGCCTCTGTGCAGCAAAAAACGTACATCTAGAAGATTCGCCACTCGACTCTCACTTCTACTCTCAGAGAGCACTGCCCAACAAACCGGCATGCACGAACAATGGAGCAACATTTCTGGTTCTCTACGTACCGCCGCCGAAGAAGAAATCGGATTCCGGCGAGCCCGAAAAAACAATTGGTACGACGAGGAATGTCATACTGCCGCAGAAAGAAAGGATGCTGCCTAAAGAGCCACGCTGCGATCGGGCACAACGCGAGCCATGTGAGATCGCTACAGAGAGCTGAAAAAGGAAGAGAGACGTATTATCCGGCTGAGCTATTCAAGCGCCGAGGAGCTGGTAAGGTGCATGCATCAGCTTCTATGAAAAATATGGTCGGATGAAAGCATGCCTACCGATTGGAATTTAAGTCTGCTCTGCCCAATCCTTAAGAAGGGCGATCCTGCAATTTGTGCCAATTACCGTGGGATTAGTCTTCTAAATATCGCCTATAAGGTTCTAGCGAGCGTATTGTGTGAAAGGCTGTAGCCCACCATCAACCAACTGATTGGACCTTATCAGTGTGGCTTTAGACCTGGAAAGTCTACCATCGACCAAATATTCAGAATGCGCGAAATCTTGGAAAAGACCCATGAAAGGAGAATCGGCATACACCATCTTTTCGTCGACTTCAAAGCTGCATTCGACAGTACGGAAAGGAGTTACCTGTATGCCGCAATGTCTGAAATTGGTATCCCCGCAAAACTAATACGGCTATGTAAGATGACGTTGCTCATCACCAGCAGCGCGGTCAGAATTGGGAAGGACCTCTCCGAGCCGTTTGATACCAAACGAGGTTTCAGACAGGGTGAGTCGCTGTCGTGTGACTTCTTTAACCTGATGTTAGAGAGCATCGTACGAGCCGCAGAACTTAAGCGCTCAGGCACAATATTTTATAAGAGCGTACAATTGCTGGCGTATGCCGATGATATTGACATTATCGGCCTTAACAACCGCGCTGTTAGTTCTGCCTTCTCCAAACTGGATAAAGAGGCAAAGCGAATGGGTCTGGTGGTGAACGAGGACAAAACGAAGTACCTCCTGTCATCAAACAAACAGTCGGCACACTCGCGTATCGGCACCCACGTCACTGTTGACAGTTATGATTTCGAGGTTGTAAAAGACTTCGTTTATTTAGGAACCAGTATTATCACCGATAACAATGTCAGCCTTGAAATCCAACGTAGAATCTCTCTTGCCAACAAGTGCTACTTTGGACTAAGTAGGCAATTGAGCAGTAAAGTCCTCTCTCGACGAACAAAACTAACACTCTACAAGACTCTCATCATGCCTGTCCTAACGTATAACGCGGAAGCTTGGACGATGACAATATCCGATGAAGCGACGCTTGGACTGTTCGAGAGAAAGATTCTGCGTAAGATTTTTGGACTTTTGCACGTGACAACGGCGAATATCGTAGACGATGGAACGATGAGCTGTATGAGCTTTTCGACGACATAGACATAGCGCAGCGAATAAAGACCCAGCGTCTTCTTTGGCTGGGTCATGTCGCCCGAATGGATACAAACGCTCCGGCTTTGAAAGTATTCGATGCGGTACCAGCTGGTGGTAGCAGAGGAAGAGGAAGGCCTCCTCTGCGTTGGAAAGATCAGGTGGAGAAGGACTTGGCTTCACTTGGTGTGTCCAATTGGCGCCGGTTAGCACGAGAAAGAAGCGACTGGCGCACTTTGTTAAACTCGGCCAAAATCGCGTAAGCGATTATCGCGCCAATTAAGAAGAAGAAAGAAATAAAAGACCTAAACTTTTGTATGAAATAATTTTGAAACAAACAAAATGAGTCCGTATTTAATAAAAAAAACATATTTTGAATTAAGCATAAAGTTTTATCATTATTTTCGACACATCATGTTGCTTAATTATAAAATACAGTTTTCCTGAGATACTGGCTATGGAAGTTATAAGCGTTTAAAATCGAAAAGTAAATCCGTTGGAATCATCGGTATCCGCGCCATCGAGACATCCTCTCCTTTGTTTTTTCCTTTTATGATTGTTGCCTCAATGACATTATTCATCAGCTTTTTCACAGCCAGTGTTGTTCCATTGCACAGTCGAGGTTGATTAATGTTACTCAGCATGATGACAACTGACCCTATTTTTAACTACATCAAATTGTGAGGTGGTAATCCAGACAATTCCAGTGAATTTAAAAACTCCGTGGGATAGTTGACTACGTCACCGTGGTTCATAACGGTGTCGACTGATTTGAAGGAAACCAACTGTTTTGGAAGAAAATTCTGAATGGTCGCATTAAGGTCCTCGATATCTTTATTTTTCGCTGCCAATATTGCTCGTTCACCCAGCCAATTATAGATATTGAACTTTTGCGCTATATCTGGGAAAACACGCTGAATAAGCTCCTCTTTTGAGTCTGTGATTTGACAGAAATCTGTGGGTAACGCGATTAATCCGGTCGAGGTGTCCACTGCAACTTTATTATTTCCAATGTCTAACAATCTTGTTGCAAAAATACTCGCATGTTAGTTGTTAATTGGAGTGTCTTTACATACTGCCATAAATTGGATGATTTTAGGCATGCATTTAGTTCATCAGCAACAGTTGATCTGGGAATTACTGGAAGAGTCTGACTAAAATCACCTGACAACAGTATCATGGCCCCACCAAAAATATTTTGGTTGTCACGAAGATCTTTCAACGTTCTGTTCAGTGCCTCCAGTGACCTTATGGGCCAAATGAAGCCAACGCTAGAGCAACATCATTTCGCGATCGTTCTCAAATGCAATAGTTGACATGCCTCACGGTAAGTCGCACACAGCTGTCCATTAACTGTTCTCAGTTGTTCAAAAGATATCGCACCACGAACATTCACGAACAACAGCCGCAAATAATAACATTCATCGTTATTTGGATGTACTGTGTAGATGCGACCCAGAGCATCTGAAGAAAATACATTTGGATGTCCTTCAACTGGTGTTCCTTGTTTTCGACGCTGAAACGATTTCGATGATGCATTCCAGGTGTAATATCGTGGCATGTCAGCATACAGCAAAGTGTAAGCAAAATCATCAGTTTGACAGACTGTGAAGAAACTTGTTAATGTTGTCGACGGTGGACGTGCCGCTCTGTCTGCCGCGTTCGATTCATTAAAGTAAACTCGTTGACCAGTTCCTAAATGGACTGCCAAATGGACTGTAGGGTGTCTTTCATGGATCCCAAATGAAAAGATACGCCAAATTGCTTCGTTGCTACTTACATAGCGACCCATCTGGTACTGTGATATTTCATCATTTGCATTGGTTACAGCGAATACAGCGAATACAGCCATATCGCTACCTTTGTTAACATATTTACATATGTACTTTATCGACTTCACAGAGTTACAATATTCTACATTTATGTGAGTCTCAAAAGCTTTGGACAATATTGGGGAGTATGGCGCAATCCAAAGATTACCTACATCAACATTTTGTCCTCTAACCTTCACAACTACCGATCGCCCATTATCCGCAACTGATCGCCGACGATATAATGGGTATCCATTACGGTTTCAGCAAGCACTTCTCTTGGGTACCGCTGTGAACAATTGCCGTCGACCATACAGCGTGAATTGTAGTTGAAAAGTCCGTAAAGTCCATGTATCATGTGTTTGGTAACTACTGCATGCAATTTTGGGTCAACTGTTTCATCTGGAATTTCAGCTGAAATTATGGAATCAATCTCATCTGGCCTTATTTTGTCCACTACACTTGAAGTTACGTTTTGGTTCAGTAAATTAAAAAAAAAGTTTGATAAAATTTGGTCAAAGTGCTCTCCCATACAGTAACATAAAGGACTTAAGAGAGGGGAGGAAATATATAGCGCTAAGTTGATGAATTAAGTTAACAAATGCATTTCTTTTTTGTGCAACTCCTTTTTTTTCAATTTATACTCAAATCATTGCCGAAAACAAAAAATATTTTTATAGAAGTTTTAATAGCAATTTTTTTTTGGTAAGCACTTTTTTTTAATTTTTAAAATTTAAAATTAAAATTAAAACAATCAGCATTTTCTTTTTCTTTTGAAGATTTCTGAGTTTTTAAATTATGCTTAAATGACGGCTTGAAAATTTCCCTTTAAAATGATACCAAACTCTCAATGGAGAGACAAAATGTCAGTATTCAGTGTTCAGAAAACAATAAATAAATTTACAACAAACAACTTGAATTTTTGATTGATTTGCTCAAAAAGTATGGCTGTTTACCTTCTGAAAATACATCCAGGTTCAAGTCATAGCTGCTAAATTAGCGATAAAGCCCCACGTGTACTTAAACTCAAACTAAAAACAATAACCCGTCATATTTAGTATCTATCGACCAATTTTTTTTAAAACCTGCATTGTAGGAAATATTTTCAATCAATCATAAATCACTTATTTATTACATTTTCAACCTTCAGAGCCTCGTTCCACGTCCTGGCTCAAAAATCGATGACACCGTTTACATCATTAACCGGAGTTCCATTTTCGGTTACATGGGTGTAATGAATGCATTGCCCGAGGATGTTCCTTTCATTGAAAAACTTGTAAAAAAATCAACAGCAATGCTCAATAAGCGTGCCTCGACCTTTTCAGTAGTCCTTTCCAAGCAGTCGTTACTTGCACCACCCGAAACGCTGGTCGAATCCAAACTCATTCGCACCGTATTGGCAGATGTCTTCGAAAATCCAAATAGCGAATACAATTTTTTAACAATCCGTTGTGGCGATCCGAAGCGCCCTTTGGAAAGCAACACCATTGTTGGCTTCGTCATAGTGAGGTACGTTGAAGTACCAAGAATATGGGCATTTTCTACAGCTAAATACAATGGCGCAAATAATTAGAACAACCATTTTTCTTTTCTCTCACCCGCACAGACCCTTCAACAAGCAGCAAGAATTGGAGTATAAATATAATTGCATGCGTAATGAGACGAGGTTGAAATGTGCTCCAGGCGAAATTGTCGTGTTAAGACTACATCCAAATTACACGTGGGAGTCGGATGTCATATTTCGTCAAATATCCTGTGTGACTGGTTACTGGGAGTTCTATTACCTGCAGTCGACAATGGTGAGTACGCTTTGTTCATACAGGGTTACCGGTAAAGTCTAAGAATAATGTAGATGAATAGACTCAGCAGCTAGTCCAACATAACGGAACATCGATTCTGAACCCTATCTGTTTCTGGCCGGACCGGTGAATATTTTTTTGCGATCGGAAACTCCCCATGCTGCTGTTTAATCGTTTTTGTTTTGCTTTAATCTGTAGTAATACTTGTTACATAAGAACAAAAAAAATTCAAGGGCACTCACACACGTTTCCCCTTAGAAAACCTTTAAATTCTTTTTACTTTTTAAAATAAAAACTTAAAATTCTTTAACTTTTTTACCAAATAAAAAAAAAAATTGAGTGTTGGGAATCTTTATTTTGACCTTTTCGCGTTTCATTGCTAGTGTGAAATATGATTGAAGTACAACGCCATTAGCAAAATTTTTGTGCCAATTTGTATATAAAACTACTGCCGTTTTGTTTAACAAACAAAGTTGATTTTCGTCGCATGATAGCCAACCCTGCTTAGAGTGGAAGCATTTGTTTTTGAAAATCAAAGATGTTTTCAATGAATGTAGTGGCTGTTTGTGAATGGCTCCGGATTGCCCTTCAGCTCAAGTACGGCAATTTTGCTTATTGACGTAGCATTAAGCCAAAATTGGGCCTCATCGCTGAACACCAGGAAAGAAAAGTTGTAAAGTTTTTTTTAATTAGCTACCATCCTATAGTTTATCTAAGTGGATTTTGGTAATGTCAATCCATCTCAATTGAGATAAAAACTGTAAGCACCATAAAAACACAGTTGAGAGCAAGGATGATAGATTTACAAGTTTTGGCCCATAACCATGGTGAAAAAGAAAATTTTGAGGGGAATTCCGGCTGCCACGCAGCGGGGACTCGGCAGCCGAATTCTGCACTATCATTTCACACACTCGTCCAATCAGTCGGTGTTCAGACAGCAATGAAGTGACATTGTATTGATTTCTTTCATATATCACCACACGATCTAACCTGTTTCGTAAACATCCCGCTTTGACACCCAAGTTACGTCAGCCTATCAGCTGATTCTGTCTGCAAAAATACACAAAATATTAATTTTACATTATTTTGTCTTTACAGATTGTTAAAATACAGAATTGTGGCCCAAAAGTTCTTTTAGGCTGTTTAAAATATTTTCACATCTTTTCCAGTGTAAAAATTGGAAAATAAGTGTCGCAATATTTCTCCAAACTCTTCAAAGTCGTTTACCAGGCATCTCGGCACTAAACTTTTGATTATTTTCAATGGTCAATTTCAACGAAATTGTCAATCGAAACAGCAAATTGAATGAGTTGGCAATTTATGGCATGAACATTTTGAAGTCAGATATTGCCAACATCTGTGAAGGAATGGGCTGCCATTTTACACACAGCCAATTTCTATTTTTTTTGTGACACTCGGATTTGCGGCATCTTTGCTGATTTTAGTTTACCAGACTTTGCATTTCCCTCCTTGCAAAAAAGAATTCCCCCATAATCTCGACGTCCTTCTTTCCTCTTCATCGTATAAATCAGACAATGTTTTAAAACAACCAAGAGCGCGGGCACAACTTAACGGCTTACCTAAGGACATTTTCGAAATGACGATAACATAACATGGCAATGCCTGCACTTAAAATATTGCCGTCGCATTCAATCAAATTTGGCAGTTGTTATACAACGAAAAATTGAGTATCGAGATGTTGACTTATGTAATATTTGGTCGCGCATCATGGTTCATGAGCGCTTGGCATTCTCCAAAATCGAGTTCCCAGCCGAAGTGAAATTAAAAAAATAAGCCCATAACACCCCCTCTGAATATTGTCAAATATGATAGATTACCAGGATTGGTAAGTCGTTATGTTGAAAAACAAAATTGAGCGAGCATCTTTGGCTGCCACATCATAGAAGTACTCGGGTGCCGAACTCTACCTGCTCGTTTCACACGTATTCACACACTCGTTAAATCAGCCGTTGTTCAGACGGCGGCGAAGCAACATGACCGAAGGCTGTTTCGATTTTTTTTCGTATAGCACCAGTTTTGTAGTAAAGAAACCGATTCATAATTCCGGCTACAACAGCCCATTATCTGATTTTGCCAAATTCGCTAAGAGTCTGATGTTGGCCACACTCTTGCATTCTGTACATCGTGGCTACATTCTCCTGAGTTCGCACTGAGTTCGAGACCAGTGGACTGTGCATGTTGCCCATTCTCAAACCAGCCCTCTAAACATTTTTCGAAAACTCGGTGTTAAACAACATACAGAAATATATTTTTATTTGTACTACTCTGTTAATCAGAATCTTGTAAATAAAAATCGCCCAAAACGGGTTTCCTAACCTTTTTGTTTCTAATATTTCTCATTAAATTTGCTTAATCACATCTATTACGTCTCATACGGCTCATCGCCCTCAAACAGAGCGGTGTTAAAGCACTAACCAATGATTTGGTCAAACAAATGCAACCCATCGAACCGCGGGAAATTGCACAATTCCACCGTCGAGATTCAAACGAACCAACAGTCACAGCTTCTACCGACACCATTAATCCTCTGGACTTTAAAAACGATAGTTTTGCTTTTTACTATCACAATTTATTGCCGTCAAAACCATTTGGTAATTCAGAACCCATTGTAATACTGGGCTTCAATAGTATGACTCGGGCCCTTCTACGAATACTTCTTTTCAACTTTATAAACTCCAGGTAACACATTTTTAATACTAAAAACCCATTTTTCTTTATCGAACACTTCTATTGATTTTTTATTTGATTTAGCGAAATGAAATGTCATTGTTGCCTGCCGCGCCCGCGCGTTACCATCGTTTCACCAATGGGCGTAGTGGAAGGCATCTACGATCGTAATTTTAAATGCAGTGTCTGTGAGGATCAGAGTAACTGTTATGTTAATACTGAGAATAGTAACAGTTTTATTCGCGACACTTTGAGTTGCATGGATTTTCGAAAATTTTTCTGTTTCACCAGCTCCAACGTGAAGATGATCAATAGGTAAGGTCACGCGAATGCACATGCATACGTAAGTAAAGTTATACTTACATATATACGTTTATGTGTTACACGTATATACATATGTACAATTAGAGTTGGTGTTGGCGAGATCCTCCTATTTGTGGAGTGCGTCTTGATGTTGCCACGCAAATGGAGGGACCTACAGTCTTAAGCCGTCTCCGAATAGCAAAGGGTTTTTTATAAGAAGTTTTTTTCATGCCGGAAATACTCTTGGAAGCTTTTCATAGCCTGCCTAGGGGCCACCGATAAAATACAATTAATAAAACGTTTTATAGAAGCGAGAGATTTCGCATTCAAAAGAGGGAATCACGCTAAACATTAATTCGTAAACAGCTCAAAAACTATCTAAATAATCAACTAATTCTGCACTCTTGCACTTTCTTTCACAGAGAAGAACGCAAGCTTGTGTTAGTGAATGGCTGTGAACTTTTATATCAAAGTCTCATTTTTGCACTAAGTCAGCGTTTTGGTGTTCCACCAGCTGTACAACGTGAACAACGCCCCTCAAACTATATGCATATGAATAATCGTTTTGATAAAATCATTATGTATTATAAACTCGAAGCCCTTCTGAATGATCGCAATGCGAATGATATCAATATAATTGTGTTTGGCTCTCGCTTAGGCACCTTTGAGTTCATAAATTTCCTAATTACCCATAATACACCCCCACAAGCCATCACATTGGTCTTGCCATGGGATCCGAGAGCAAATGCAAATTACATGAAGTATAATATAAGTAATATGGATATTAATATTGAGACAATACTGCAAGAGATGACCGAAGATTTGGGTGTGAAAGTGAAAGCAAATTACGTTCTGAAAAAATGGATTTACTACGAAAATGAGAAAATCATATCGCATGCAGTGTTCGAGAATCAGAATGACGGCAATATAATGACATTAGCTTGTGATCTATTTGCCAGTTTCCATTCACATGTCATCAGCACAGAAGTATTGGACAGTGAGGGTCGAAAATCTATTTCCATATATGGTAATATTTTACTTTTGCCTAATATTTACCTTTGTATTCGGTAGTAATGGCAAATGCGGATATTGAAATGGATGGATTGCATATTCTAATTGATGAAAATTATCGCACCAGTGACCCGAATATTTTCGCTGTGGGAAACTGCGCCCGTTTGAGAGTAACTCCGAACCATCAGTATACACATTGTGCCAAGGATGAATTAGCGGCTAAGGTAAGGAAATTTATGCATTTGTGATTTTATGTATTACATCTTGGCCTTTTTTTCTGGAACTCTTAACCCTCGGTTAAATATTTCACTACTTTTTTTCTTTCTATGAATCTTCCAATTTTCCAATTTAATGAAGAATGTGTCAAAAAAGTACTACAGTACTATAATTCGTATATCGTTTAACACTTAGCCTACCAGAGCGGTCAAATGACCGCTTTTGAGACTTTAAACAAAATTATGAAATTCCAGGTTTTTTATTTTTCTTGAACTTACTGCACGACTTTTTCTATATTGTACAGCTGTTTAATTTTTCAATATATACTTCTCGTCTTCTTTCATTTTTCCTCATAATAATATGTACTCTACCGTTGTCTACCCTGAGCGGTCTTTTGACCGCTAGAATATATATGAAATTTTATGAAGTTATCTGCCTTGAAATCTCAAACTTAACACAAAAACAGTAGTTTTCGAAGAAAATGTCATCCGATTGTGTTCTAGGACAACGCCATACTTACAGTTTGTTTTATTCTGGGTACAGAGTGACTGCTGGTAACTCACGAGTTGAGGCAAAATATCGATCATTCAAATTAGATTACTCGCTCTGTACGCGGCATTACAAATATTTGCAACGTGATTAGTTCTATTTGCAATAGTAGAATACGCTGCTAAGTTTGGGAAATAAACAAATAAAAATAATAAATACTAATTTCTGCATTTTATTATTGGTGAATTTTTGAAACTTACTTACTTACTTAGGTGGCCATAACAACCCGTTACCGAGTTACGGCCGACCTCACTAGCTCTCTCCAGACGCCTCTGCTCCGCGCGCGCCTTCACCAATTCTGTATACCAAGCGAGCATAGGGTTTCCTCCACCTAGTCTTTCCACCGGAGCAATGGTCTTCCTCTTCGTCAGCTCCCTTGGACTTCGCCCTCGAACACCTTCTTTGCTGGAGCTTCTTCATCCATACGCACGACATGCCCTAACCAACGCAAGCGTTGGATGGCGATGCGTTGAACTACGTCAATATCGGCGTAGAGCTCATACAGCTCGTGGTTCATTCTTGAACGGTAGTCTTCGCCAACGCGCACAGGACCGAAGATCTTACGAAGAACTTTTCTCTCGAACACCCCAAGAGCGGCTGCATCGCTTTGTGACACTACCCATGCCTCTGCGCCATAAAGCAACACGGGTATGATGAGCGTCTTGTAAAGTGTCAGTTTGGTCATGCGAGAGAGGGCTCGACTACTCAATTGCTTACTTAGCCCATAGTAACACCTATTAGCAAGAGTGATTCTCCGTTTGATCTCCAGGCTGATATCGTTGTTGCTGTTAACGGCGGTGCCAAGATAAACAAACTCTGGCACAACTTCGAAAGTATAGTTGTCCGCAATGACGTGCGTTCCTACACGCCGTGTGTTCCGCGTTGTAGACAACATATACTTCGTTTTACCCTCGTTCACCGCCAGACCCACTCGTGATGATTCCTTCTCGATAGCAGAAAACGCAGCCGTGACATCTCGCTTACAGCGGCCGATAATGTCAATGTCATCGGCGTACGCAAGGAGCTGGACACATTTGTAGAAAATAGTGCCTTTACGATGCACACCTGCTTTTCGGAGCACCCCTTCCATCACGAAGTTGAAGAGGTTGCATGACAGTGGATCGCCTTGTCTGAAACCTCGAACGGTACTGAATGGCTCGGAGAGGTTATTTCCTACCTTGACGGAGCTGGTTGTGTTGCTCAACGTCATTCTGCAAAGCCGTATGAGCTTCGCTGGTATACCGAACTCAGACATGGTCGCCAGTCTTGAACAATTCAGCGGGCAAGCCGTCAGCGCCAGCCGCTTTGTTGTTCTTGAGCCGCTGAATGGCAACTCTGACTTCGGCATGACTAGGTGGTGGAACGTCCAAATTATCGTCGATTGGCGGTATCGGGTCATCTTCTACTGTGTCGGAATTGTGTGCGTCATCGCCAGCAAGCAAATTACAGAAGTGTTCCCTCCAATACAAATTCAAAAATTTATCCCTAAAATGTCAATGCAAATTGCTGGAAGAAATAAATAATATAAGCGAACTATGCTCTGAAGTAGATGAAGAAGAAAATTCTGGGCGTAGGGATAGTAGATATGATCCATTAGACACTGACTCTGAGCTATTCGACACGGATAATGAGGATGAGAACATTGTGAACACACGTAGAGGATGAAAAAGAATGCGATTGTTCTTCAGTTCCGAAGATGAATGTGAAGAAAACTATCAGAATACTGAAACTTCAGTTGATTAACCCTTCTATCTAAAAATGTACTCCTAAAGCCAGAAAAATAATTTTTTTTTAAATATTATATGATAATTATTTTAGTTTATTGTTTAAGCTAAATTCTGAAATAATTACAATCAACTGGAAAATACTATAATGTTCATTTCAAAGGCGGTCATTTGACCGCCATCGGTAGAAATAGGTATATATAATATGTCGGTAGGTTTAGTGTTAAAGTATTTCACAGGTTCAGATACCACCCAACACCACTACAAGCCTAAGGTGATCCGCAAAACGTCAAAGAGGACGAAAACGCTATTTCCTTATTTTTCCAGTGAACAGTGAAAATGCAGGTTAAATTAGATTGATGATGCTGCCGCCAAAAGATTAATAATGAAGACCTAGTGTAACACCACAGCTTAGCTCACCAGTAACGTGGGACCACAGTTACTCTCATAATTTCCTTTTTCAGTACAGCGGATGGCCAAATCTGGAAAACTATCATCATTTCTATATGCTCTGAACCAAACAGCGTCCCCGAATAAGTTCCATTAGACTTTTTAAATGTGAAGTTGATAAATCATCCTTCTCATTATTCTTACAGTCCCTGTAAGCATCTTCGAAAAGAAGCTCTATCCTGTCTATAAGTTTTCCTATTAGGGAATGCCTCATAAGAACTGAGATGGTAGTAGATATATCGCGTTTTTTTCTGGGAGTATGCACCTCGTGTGCAGTCTGGTTCATTTTCATCACCATTTCATTGAGAGCCAACGAACTATACTTTGATCTTATTTTTCAACAGCTCCTCTAGTGATGTAATGTGATTTAATATGAACTCAATTTACGTTATGCGATATTGTAATGGTCTATGGATAAGTTCGTGCGGTTTTACAACAGATGGCGTAACTTGATTATTATTCCATCGATCCACATTTCCAAACATTCATTGGAGAGCTACTGTCGTAAGGCACAAACGTCAGTATAAGTTTTTTATTTGAAGCGTAAACAACAATATTTTTACCACACTTGAAAATGTCGAATTTCGTGCCAAATAATGTGTTTTTGCGGGGAATTCTTTAATATGAAGAAAAAAGCAGCCGAAAGTCATCGTATCTTGGTGGAAGTTTATGGTGAGCATGCTCTAGCTGAGCGAACGTGCCAGAAGTGGTTTGCACGCTTTAAAAGTGGTGATTTGGCCGCGCCGCCAAAGTTCATGGATACCGAATTGGAGGAATTGCTCGATCAAGATCCGGCTCAAACGCAAGAAGAGGTTGCAAAAACTTTGGGAGTTGATCAATCAACCATTTCCAAACGTTTAAAAGCCATGGGAATGATCCGAAATTCAAATTTCGAAAAAAAACCGCACGAACTTATTCATATTTTAATACGATGCGGTGAAATATTATATAACATAAGTATATTCCGGTGGCCCCGAGATCACCCCACAAAGGTGCATATCTAATATAATTTCTTGTGATTTGGCACGATACTTTATACAAGTATAACTTGATGTCAAGTGACGCGATATGATGTGAAGCGACGTTGCCCCCTGTGATATGATGTGATCGCCGCGATATGATGTGATAAGGTATGGTCTCTCGTTTATTTAAACGACATATGATGTGATATGATGAACTGAGTTCTTAGTGTGAACTTATGTATGTCAATATGATGCGATATCATGTGATGTGAGTTTATATCAAATCCTTCATTTGTTGCAAAAGTGTCATGATATAAGTGCGCAGAAATTACTACAGGTTGTTCTGTTCTGACGATAAAACAAATTTTGGCTATATTGATAAACAGTATCTTTTAGACGAAAATATGTCCTTATTTATGTACTAAGGGAGGTTTAGTGAACTTAAAATCTGAAGCCGTTTTTCTCTACATTTTGGTTTGTTGGGTTATGATGTAGTATTATAAATTATGATACGCTATCATATGATGCGATTTTAAATCATGTAACGTAATATGATGCGATATCAAGTGATGTGATTTTATATCATGTGATATTTTAGTGATCTGATATACGTGAACTAATCACTAATTCAATTGGTACTACGCGCATTGTATATTATATAATTTGAATCCTCCCGATTCTTGGGGAGGATACAGAGCCACACTGAATAACCAGCCAGCTGAGATCAAACCTATTTATATACATAGTTTAAAGTCAAGCAACCATTTTTTCCCCCAAAAACTACGTTGCCTCGTTAAACTTCTATCCAAATTTCACAAAATCACATTTTTCCATATTCTTGGTCAGTGTTGACCGCACTTTAACAAAAAATATTCACTTCCTTTAGCTAATTAACAGCCTCAACTTGAATCTAAATGAAAAGGCGGAGCATTCTGAAAAATTTATCAAACCGGTCTACTTTCAAGCACAACTACCATTAGGCTACTTTATGGCTAAAGTAATTCTGCCCAAGCTGTATATTGCACGTCATTTGGATAACAGTTATGTGGTATCGCTTAACACATACGATGGAAATTTTTCACGCGTGCGCATCAACGAGCATGGTATCGTAGAAGAGATTGTGTGTGTAGCTAAAACTGTAAGTAAAACGCTCTACTAGCTACTTATACATACATATGCAGTAGAAACTCATTCTTGCACGTAATGAAAACCGGGCTCGATATAAGCGTGTCGCGAGCACTTGCATTTTTCTCCATACAAATTAGAATACTTTTTTACTGATAGCAATCCAAGTTAGTTTTCATTATTGCATATTAATTAAATACACTTCAAAGCGATAAGTTTCATTTGAAATTAAAAAAAATATTCGATTTTGGTCTGTTTTGCACAAACTCTGCCCAATGCAAGCAAATATTGAATGCTGATATTGCCTCCTCCAATGTAATTTTATTCGTATTTAGCATCACGTCGTTGGTCCCTTTACCAACTGTGTCGTCGTCTTCATTACAGTATTCTTCATTTAAAACTGTAGGTTCCGAAAGTGGTTCAACCATCCATTACTCCATTTCAGATTGGAAGATTTGCTGAAATGCAATGGTCCTACTTCCCGAAGCAAAGATGCAATGAAATGAATATTCGATGCATCATCGGCCAGCTGTAATCGTAACTCCGAAAGAGCATTGATATCGTCACAATCCTAGTCAAACGCTTTTTCAAACAGTTTTTGAATTGAAGTTACAGTATGAGCATCCCATTCACTAGCTAAAAAGCATATTGTACTTTTCAGGTCGATATTTCGCAGTGAGTCATCGATAGTTCCTCTACGAGCAATAATGTGACTTAAGATGGGTTTTTTAATTCAATTTACTAAGCCTCATAACGTTTTGATCCATGGGCTGTATTGGAGCGTACAGTTTAGAGGAAGACACATTACCGATATTTGGCCTCTTTGCATGGCATGTAGCATTATCATTAAGAAGAAGAGCGTTTCGGGAAGTATTGCGCACGAAGGAACTCCTTTACTTGTTTATTTAAGCAATTTTTGATTTGTTTTGACAAAAAAGGAAAATACTGCTGGAACAAATGTTCTGTTAAGCCATTCTTCAAATAGAATGAGGGTCAATCACGCACTTTGATTTTCCTTTTTAGACAACAGGCTTATTAGTAAAATCGTTTAATGAACGCGGATTAACCAATTTCGCAATAAACATCATTTTTACTTTATTATTTTCAGCAGCATTTGTACAAGCAAGGAACGTTATTCTCTCCTTACTGATCTCATGCCCCGGAACCGAGATTTCTTTTAAGCCCACATGAATTTTATCGGTAAGAGCTTCCAAAATAAGCCAGACTCATCGGCATTGTTTTGTTAAATTTGTCCAAGAATGGGTGGATGGAGTCAGTCTTATTTGATAATTTGTTCCGCAAATTTTTAGCAATCGTATGCATGCCTCATTTTAAAGTTGCTGGCGGAAATTCAGAGAGAACGTAGGTTTAATCTCGGCGAAAGACAAAATTAAGAAAAAGTGGTTTTCTAACAACGGTCACCCCTCGACAGGCAATGACAATATATATATATTTATATATATAACGCAACCATTGCTAACGTAGAAGCCTTCAGGCTTTTCCTGAATTTTGTCATGTAAGAACTTTGCTTTGTAATTGGTAAGTTTTTGGTCCTTTGATTCGCAAACCAATTGAACAACGCCTTTTCCAGTTTTGGAAACTCAGAAATCTTAAGAGTTTTCTTTTTTTCTGGACCGGGTTGAGATCACGTAACAACATTTATGGACTGTTCACGTGAAAGTTTTTAGCTAATGCTTTTATGGAAATTCTCGCATTTAATGTTTTCAGAATGTCAGCTTTTTCTTTTACTGCATAAACTTTATCTTTGCCATTATGAGACCACACCAAGCAAAAGTTAACGCAAAAATGTCACTTCGTCAGTAAATAAATTAGAGGGTACTTCTCCTAAATTCATTCCGGTGATTCAGATACTTAATAGATACCAGAATAACAACGACGGTACGTCCACGAGCTTTATTCTCAAAAATACAACGTCAAAACAAAAAAAGAGTAAGACAAAACAAAAAGTGTTCCAAGTATTGTAGTATTCCATTTTCTAATGTCGCAAGTGCTGAGTACGCAATAAAAAAAATTGTGTCGCAAGAACCGTGGTGTGCAAGTATCGAGTTTCTACTGTATGTACGTACCGTACCACTTCACAGGAAAACAAAAACAAGTTCGTATTAAATTCTGAGTCCTGAGTCCAAAGGGGCAGTCAAGACGGAAACATCGATGTATCATACTTTCAGAGTAGACTGTACTCGTAAATGCCGAAGATAGGTATGTCGGAAAATGTACAAAGGTGACTCTAACATTCGACCAAAAAACAAATTTTATGAAATTACCTTGGCAAAATACATTAGGTTCAGGGCTTCGTGTACGGCTAACTTTTTTTTGGGTACGGCTAACTTTTTTGAATTAACATTATTTTTTATATTCATCAATCTATCTATGTAAATGGTTTATACCTCTGTCCATAAGCAGAAGCGCAGCTTTGATCACCTGCAATATTTCGTGGGTAAACATGAGACATTATTGAATGATTTGCATGTACGCTGGTATCTAAAGGGAATAACTAGTTTTGTTGATTTTTTCGAGGAGCCTTGGACTGAGCTGATCATGCATCCGGGCTTTGATGATTTACGTCGTAAAATTCGTATCCTCGCGCTCGATACTGCTAAGGAAGTTATGAGTATGGTAAGATACAATATTGCATATATACATACATGCATACATTTGAGCGGAACTCGGTGTTATAAAATTATTTGTCTAAACTTGAACAGGACCCGCAAATGGATCGCAGAACGCGCAAGGAGTTTATGAAGCGTCACATGGCCGAATCGAAGAACACGCACGAGGTAGAGAAAGCATTATTGCGCTTCTTGAGAAAAAATCGCGATGACTTTATATATCCTTTTGCCTTGCCTGAGGACTTTCATCTTAATCTCGCCAGTAAATTAAATATGTGAAATACCGATTTTGTAGTAGCACACATAGTTAGTTCTATTCTTTATTACTGTACTAAAAATTATTCAGTGTATTGGTTACTTTTGCCTATATATTGCTTAAATTTGCTTAAATAGATATTAAATACATATTTGTTGTTCAATTATATACACAATGCAATGTGTCTACGAGTGTGTATGTTAGGCGCCCAAGCTGCATTGCGTCACAAATTGTTTCGCCAAAGCGCATTGTTCATTATCGGTCCAGCGATGTGCCGGACAATTCTTGAAGTATTCCATATATGAACAGCCGAGCAGCATGCCAGAGTAGGGACTGCAGCCGCGTCGCAGTGCAGCAGCACCTCCTCCGAGTGGTGTCCGTTTGAAGACCTGCAACTTTTGCTGCACCACAGGTTCACATTTACGATAGGCTTGCATCATGGTCTCCACATAGGCGGAATCATTACTGAATTTGTTCTGCAAATGAGCGCGCATAGCATCATAGTTGAGCTTCTCCGGTACTTGCATATATTGCGTCTCTTTGAGAATACACTCGGCGAAGCACTGTCAGAGGAGCATTTGTTCCACATTAGTTACGTACGTACATATGTATATGAATGTGCTTACCGTAGCCTTTTCTACTGTGGGTGGTCCATTGTTGTGTTGGCCGCCAATACCCATACGCTGAGCGCATGCCTCTGTGGTTTGATCGCGGCCGCCATCTTTACAGCAAAGCGATGGATCCTGCGAAAGAAAGAAAGGTGTAGATAAGTTAATGAATGAATAGCAGATTAAGAAGAAAATATGAAATATCTACGAACAAGTGTAATTCTCCGAAATAATACAAATACGAGCGATTTATATCGGCATCCAAAATATGATTACATGATGAGATCTAACGTTCGTTTTAGCACAACTTCCAAGGAGAAATTTCTTCTTACTCGAACCAATATTGTAAAATTACTATCAACCAATGTTTTCAGCATGCCTTAGTTATCTCTGTATAATTTTAGTAGAGGTTGATCTATCAGGCATTATATTCAACAAATGTGATAAATGTTCTCAGAGAAGTATTTCAAGCACTCCGATCAAAAGCAAAATGTTTCAGTTTAAAGATCAAATAAAATGGAACGAAGTATCTCGCATGGCTTAATACGTTAAGAAATGCGCCAGATCTTAGAATTGGCGATCACGAATTTGAAAGCGTGGATGAATTAAATACCTCGGACTGCTTCTCAGTAGAACAGATGATACAACGATTGCTATCCAAGGGCGTCCGTGTACAGGCGGCAAACAGAACATATTTTGCCTACGTTAAACTATTAAAAAGCAAGCTCTTGAGTAGGAAAAGGAAAATTAAAATATATAAAACACTAATTCAACCAGTGGCAACGTGGGGTGCAAAACGTGGACATTGAAAGCGAATACAAGAAACAATCTGGAAATAAGAGTACTGAGGATAGTACTCCGATGCTAGGGCACGTTTGCAATGCATGATGAAAGAATACCTTGCAAAGCACTAGATGCGCGCATGCTTGGTGAAAAGCGAAGAGGGCGGCCGCGGAAACGGTGGTTAGACGACGTTGAGGACTACCTCAGATGCATAGGAGTGACCAACTATCGTAGTCTGGCTATGGGCTGAGATGCATGGAGAAGAATTGTGGAGAAAGCTAAGGCTCACATCGAGCTGTAATGATATGAACGATGATGAATAGGTATGGGCGCGTTTTTGGAAAGGCACAGTGGTGTTAGGTTGAGTTAAAAGTTCTGACCATTTTCCGCTAGATGCCTTAAGACAGTCATCACGACGTACGCACTGTGTTGTCACTATTTCGTACACATATCATTATCGGGACTTCGAATAGTTTCAAAGTAATCCCGGGATCCTGGTGTGATCCACCATGGGCATAACTTTTGTAATATGAGTAAAACTCAATAACTGAAAGCATTTAAACATACCTTGTAATAATACCAGAAACTGATTTTAAAAATTACATAGGGAATGGTAGGCAATTATAAGTCATCGACCAAGGCAATCATTTTCAAATAGCGTGAATTGACCAAACACAGAAAACTGCTATTTTTTTGTATTTTCAGTAAGCTCACTTTATATCCAGCAGCCGCTGCACTATGGGCTGGCATCAAGAAAGGTGGCCAAAAGTCGGTTTTGGAACTGGGACCAATGGAGTATATTTTTGATATCTATACACTTTAGAGCAGCTATGAGCAAAATTTCAGAGAATTTCGTTTAGTAGTTTTGCCATTAAAGGGCGATAACCATTCATACTTCGGCTTTTTTTGCACTTGGTCATATAGTTAAAAACAGTGCGAAATTCGAATATCGCTCAAAATATTTTTGGTAAATTTTACGTTTTTGTATTCAGTTAGAATATTCCAACACAGATTATACTGAAAAAGCTTTGAAATAAAGGAACTTGACAAAAAAAAATTAATTTTATTCTTAAAATGTTGTTTTTTACCAAAAAGTTTTAGCCGTCGAATGCTGGCAACTTTTGGCACTCCATGATATTAACAAAATTTCAATATGAAAATATTCTTTGAAGTATCTATTATTACCTATTAATGCGCAAATGTGCGCTTTTTAGTATTTTCAGAGATAACGGTAAAAACGTATGTGCGCTCTGAACAGCTTTTGTACTGTGTCTATGTTCAAATGCCCATAACGTTTTACTGAATTGACAGATTTGAGTCATTTTTGATATATTAAAAATATTTTTAAAAAATCGTTACACAGCCAATAGAAATGTTTTTTTTTGTTTACATTACAAAAGTAACAAAGTAGCCATGATAAATTAAAAAAATCGTTGGGAGAACGTAATTCTGATTGGGGGAAGGTTTTTTTAAATGTCTAGAATTTTGCTTCTAACAACATAGTAGGCATTAAATCAAAAATAAATTTCAGAAAATTCGAAACTTAATTGGTCGGCTCATTGTTAAATGCAATTTAATCAAAGCTGTTTCATTATAATGGCGACATTCACGAAGAAGGAAATTTTAGATGCCAATGATGCTGAAAAAGGAAGCGGTGTAAAATATATTTTAAATAAATTACTAATTGAAGAAAATAAGGTACATTCTGAGGATCTTAAGCGTTTAGTTAAGATGGTTGCGTCTCTTATTTCTAAAAGAAAGGTTAAATACAAAAAAACCAAAAAAAATAATAAATCATTTACAGAGAAAAATGTCGAATGGATTAATTCACAGTTTCTCATTCCAGAATTAAGAATAAAGTCTAGTTCCGATTCTTCTTCCTTGAAACGTGGTCGCCCATGTGTTGAATTTGAAAAAATGTCAGATCGATCGAAGCGGCGGGCAATTGCAAAAATAAGCCAGCAATGTGAAAACGATCCTCTAAAAATATTATTGGCGGCACGACAAGCTGCAATAAAGTCTCAGGAGTGCGAATTAAGTTCGGTTTTGAAGAAAATCATAGAAAACCCAGAGTATTGCGTGAAAATAAAGCAATCCAGTAAAGCCACGCTTTCACTTATCGTGAAATCTCCTGAAGAAGCTCTGGCTTTTTTGATCGATAATGGGCTTTCAAAATCAGTTTATACAAATATAAGGTTAGCAACAAAATTAAGCGGAGCTGATGTTTGGCCTCCTTACGATCGATTAAAGGAAGCTAAAGAGCAATGTAGACCTCTAAAAGAATTCATTCAAATAAATGAGAATGAAGCTAAGTGCGATCTTCAAGCGCTTTTAAATCATACTGCCAGAAGAATTGCCGAGTTGCAGCAAGAAGTAGTACTTTTATATGCACAGAAGTCTAATTTTTGCGACATTGAAGCTGTTTTTATTTTTTCTTGGGGGTTTGATGGAACCAGTGGATTTCCATCATTCAAACAACCTTATTCTGAATCAAGTGTAGAAAAAGTTGATACAAATTTACTTGCTTGTACATGCATTCCTTTAAGATTAGTAACGTCAAATGGGACCATTTTGTGGAACAACGCTATTTCTCAATCTGAAAAATTTTGTCGCCCAATTTCACTTAAATGGATAAAAGAAACTACTGAAATTATTAAATCACAAAAGCAAATAATGGACGAACAAATTAATAAGCTCGAGTGCTTGGAAATTGAGGTACAACATTTTCGTATACGTTTACATTTTTCTTTGCATATGACTCTAATAGATGGTAAAGTTTAAATGCACTTACTGACACAACATCATCACAGTCATGTCCAATTTGCCACGCGACACCAAAACAATTCAATGATCTTTCCAATATTGCGACAGATGTTTTCTTACCAATTACTGGCTCCCTGCAGCATGGCATAAGTCCATTGCACGCTTGGATTAAAATTTTGGAATGCTGTTTAAATATTTCATACAGGAAAAATATAAGAAAGTGGAGAGTCTCAAACGAAGTTGATAAAAAAGAATATTCGCGCAGAAAAGCAGAAATACAAGATATTTTGTGGAAGAAATTGGGATTGAAAGTGGACATGCCCAAGGATAGAGGTTGCGGAAACAGTAATGATGGCAATTCAGCTCGTCGGGCTTTTCAAAATTCAGAAGTCTTTGCAAATTGTTTAGAGTTGAATACAGAATTAGTAACCAACTTTTCAATAATATTAATGGCTTTATCCTGCCATCTGCCGATAGATCCTAATAAATTCAATATACTGTGCCATCAGACTGCAAGAATTTATGTTGCGAACTACAATTGGTATTTTATGCCTGCGACGGTTCATAAAATATTAATTCACGGCTCTGCGATTATAGAAAATAGTATTTTACCTGTAGGAATGTTTGCAGAAGAAGCTTCTGAAGCCCGCAATAAAAATTATAAGTGTTACCGTGAGCGGCACAGTCGGAAATGTAGTCGAGAAGCTACAATGCAAGATATAATAGCGTCTCATAGCTTGAGTTCACGACTACAAAAACGAAAAAAATTGCCTCTTCCATCTGCAGTAATTGCATTACTCGCATTACCAGAGGTTCCGCAAAGTGAAGAGTAACGGCCACTCCTCAAAAGAGATAAAAAAAAAGTAAATCATAAAAAAAATATAAAAATATAAAAAAATTAAAAAAAAAAAAATCTTAAAAAAGCAAAAAAAAATATTTTCAGTTGAAATCAATTTTATTTTCCTAAAATATCTTTAATTTTCAAATTAAGAAAAATATAAAATAAAAAAATCTTAAAAAAAAATCGTTTTAATAAAAAAAAACCAAAAAACCGTAAAAAAAAATTTAAAAAATAAAGAAAAAATAAAAAAAAATAAAAAAAAAATTAAAAAAAATAAAAAAAAAATTAAAGTGGAGTCTTCTAAACCTGTAACCTCCTCGTGGTAGGCTCTGGAAACTGCAAATGTTCACCAAACTTTGCAGGCTAATAACAGGCTTATGAAAGTGCTGGAATTTTCAACTTAGGCGCTTGGTATAAAGATTTTTCAAATTCTGAGTCCAGATTCGAAATCAGCGACCTCGAAAACCCCTTTATGCAAATATTTGTATAAAAAATTGATTTTTTTTAATTTCGGCCGCCATATTGAATTTTTAAATTCTGAGTCCAGATTCGAAATCAGCGACCTCGAAAACCCCTGTATGCAAATATTTGTATAAAAAAATTGATTTTTTAAAATTTCGGTCGCCATATTGGATCCGCCATATTGAATTTTTAAATCCTGAGTCCAGATTCGAAATCAGCGACCTCGAAAACCCATGTATGCAAATATTTGTATAAAAATATGGATTTTTTAAATTTTCGGTCGCCATATTGGATCCGCCATATTGAATTTCTAAAATCTGATTTCAGATTCGACATCAGCGACCCCAAAAACATTTATATACCAAGTTTCACGAAAAAATGTTTTGATTTCGATTTATGGCCGCTTTTCCTTGATGCCAGCCCATAGTGCGCTGGTATCTTATAGCTCGAGCATACATTTTTTATTTCAAAAGTTTAATTTTAGAGTTTCTATTTGCCAAATTTCCGGGAACTGTAGCCGAATCACTTAGTGCATGATCACCATGCGGTAGTGCCCAGGTTCGAAACCACGCGCATGAAGAACCAAATGATAGAAAAGGAGGACAGCATTGCTCGGCAGGCAAGGGCAAACCTCCGAGTGTATTTCTGTAAAGAAAAAGCTCCTCATATAAAACAACCACCTGCCGTTTGGAGTCGGCATGGAACTGCAGGTCTCTCCATTTGTGGAAAAATAGCAAGGCGCTCGCCACAAATAGGAGAAGCTCGATCAAACCTCCAAAAACAAAAACACGCCAAATATATTTATATATATTAGAATAATATATCTAGTATATTTGGGAAATTTTCACATACACTTAAAAGCGATACCAAAAAGTGGATGTATTTTAAACTATTGTTGTTAAATCGCCTTGACGGCTATAGAAGCATTTTTGCATAAACATTACATAAATCGAATTTTAAAATGTTATGCGAGAAAGAAATTATAAACAGTTTCAAGAAATATTTGTGATATGCAGTTTTATAGCTTATTAAAGACGAGTATTAATTAGTATAATAAAGTACAAGTTCGAAGTTGTATTTTTTTCTTCAGCGGTGTTACGCATTTTCCCTATATGAAAAAAAAATCGTGAATTATAAAAAAACAGCAGAATTTTGTAGCAACTTGCTTACATGTGTAAATGTTTCCCCTGATTCCGAATATGCATCCCTCGATGGTATTGTGAGTGTCGATCGCTCGCTAAATCAGTGGCTGTGAACAGTTTTCAAAAGCTTGTTTTTCTAGAACAATTTCTTAGTCGTTGAAAGCCAAAGCGTAAAGGAAGTAGCAAAATAATCGGGAAAGGTTAGCTATTTGTATTTAAAATTGTAAAAAATGTATGAAATTAATTTAAATGAAATTGTGTATTACGGAACTAAAGTGATAAGTAATACAAAAATAGCGCCCAAGCTACTCTCCAAGTGATGCAGGCTCATCAAGATTTAGCGAAAGGAGTCAGTGCAGAAGCACAGCAACAGAACTAAACACCTTAGAACCACTAGTGAGGTCGTGGAAAAGTGGTTAAAGGTAAAATATTCCAATTGTGATTTAATAAATGAAATAGTACGGGATTTTCAACGTAGGTTTGGACAGATGCTAAAAGCAAAAGCAAGAAGAAATTGTTTCAAAACCGAGCTGAACTTTGTGCAGCTGGTGGGGATCCAAACGTTTTGCATGTTCTAACAAATCTGGAAGAAGCCATAGTGAGCTTCTTAAAATAAGATGTTTGCGTCGATCCACCAGGAAATGATATTGGAATCAGTGACTCGCAAGATGAATTGAGAAGAAGCACTGGTGAGCAGGAAGCTTGGCACAGAGATTTAAATTAATTACCTGCGGAAGATTATGAAATGGTTGAAAATCAGGAACCTGAATTACCTGAAGCACAGCTCATTTCAAAAACATTAAAAACTATAATATAAATAAGAAAAACTCAAAAAATGTAAATGGCGCTGTAAACGAAAAGAGCAGCATTAGAATCGCAAGTGAACAGCCAAGCGGAACATTTCAAAATGATGAAGGATGATATAGTTTATAGGAAAGAAAGTCTTGGATGAATTAAATGATGTGCAAGAAGGGCTCACTTAATTAAGAGGAAGCTTTTGGCACTGCAAAATATGATCATTCACAATAGAGTAAATTTTTTCCGATCAAGTTACACAATACAAAAATAAAATATAATCGACTCATTCGACAAGAGTCTATTCTACTCCCAGTCGACATTCGCAATAAGAGTGGTGATGTCAGATATTATTACTAAATTAGAATAGTTGTCGAAATATAGCAAAAAAGCTCAGATTTTTGTAAAGTTGTATTAAAAATTGGACAAAATTCTAAAAAAATTCATATATACCTCCTAAACTGGCAGCCTAATTAAAAGTGCTATATATGGTACATCTTTTCGTCGACTTCAAAGCTGCATTCGACAGTACGGAAAGGAGTTACCTGTATGCCGCTATGTCTGAATTTGGTATCCCCGCAAAACTAATACGGCTATGTAAGATGACGTTGCTCAACACCAGCAGCGCGGTCAGAATTGGGAAGGACCTCTCCGAGCCGTTTGATACCAAACAAGGTTTCAGACAGGGTGACTCACTGTCGTGTGACTTCTTTAACCTGATGTTGGAGAGCATCGTACGAGCCGCAGAACTTAATCGCTCAGGCACAATATTTTATAAGAGCGTACAATTGTTGGCGTATGCCGATGATATTGATATCATCGGCCTTAACAACCGCGCTGTTAGTTCTGCCTTCTCCAAACTGGATAAAGAGGCAAAGCGAATGGGTTTGGTGGTGAACGAGGACAAAACGAAGTACCTCCTGTCTTCAAACAAACAGTCGGCGCACTCGCGTATCGGCACCCACGTCACTGTAGACAGTTATAATTTCGAGGTTGTAAAAGACTTCGTTTATTTAGGAACCAGCATTAACACCGATAACAATGTCAGCCTTGAAATCCAACGTAGAATCTCTCTTGCCAACAAGTGCTACTTTGGACTAAGTAGGCAACTGAGCAGTAAAGTCCTCTCTCGACGAACAAAACTACTACAAGACTCTCATCATGCCCGTCCTAACGTATGGCGCAGAAGCTTGGACGATGACAACATCCGATGAAGCGACGCTTGGAGTGTTCGAGAGAAAGATTCTGCGTAAGATTTTTGGACCTTTGCACGTTGGCAATGGCGAATATCGCAGGCGATGGAACGATGAGCTGTATGAGCTTTACGGCGACATAGACATAGCGCAGCGAATAAAGATCCAGCGGCTTCGTTGGCTGGGTCATGTCGTCCGAATGGATACAAACGCTCCGGCTTTAAAAGTATTCGATGCGGTACCAGCTGGTGGTAGCAGAGGAAGAGGAAGGCCTCCTCTGCGTTGGAAAGATCAGGTGGAGAAGGACTTGGCTTCACTTGGTGTGTCCAACTGGCGCCGGTTAGCACGAGAAAGAAACGACTGGCGCGCTTTGTTAAACTCGGCCAAAATCGCGTAAGCGGTTATCGCGCCAATTAAGAAGAAGAAGATATGGTACATCTTTGACAGAAAATGTAAATAGCTTTAATTTCATAAAAGGAATTTTCAAATGAACTAGCTATGTTCATGGGGAAGATTTTTAAAAATTGGGACATTTTACGGCTTACGTCCTGAATCTTTAATATCAGGATCACATATAAATTTTAATCCAAAATGGAGATGGTGTAGGCGTCTCGTTCAGGAGTCAAAACTCTACCTTATGATAACTCAAAAAAGTAAAATTAATTATTTTAATCTAAAACCAAAAATAAATACTACTAAAAAGAAGATATCACATATACAATTTGGTCCTGATCCGTTTAATATAATACTAAATTTGGTTTATTTCCATTTACTTTTAATTTTATCTCTAAATCTAGGAAAGCTCCATAAAGGGAATCTGTATTTTGCTCTCTGTACGACACATCTTAGCCGTCTCCAATCGGGGACAAAACTAATATGTGTTATCTTCGACCATATCAGTATTTACTAATGGCTTGAAGTTAATGAAATTTAATGTAAAAATTGGCTTTCTACATTTATTGATCACCCTAATGTGTATCCGGAGACTGAATTCACTTTTTTCAGAACTCAAAAAATTGAAGTTAGCTACACATCTCGAAAACTATGAATATCTGACTTCAAATTATACATAAAATGTGACAATCGAATGCGACAGATAAAAATCATTTTAAAAAAGTAAAGTTAAGTTTATGCCATTGGTATTTAAAAATTATTTTGAAGGTATGTGGCCGAGGCATTCTCAAATAAAGCACAATCTGGAAGTCCAGTTTTCGATGGTTCTTTTAAGTATCAGTGGTTGCATATGCGTAATAATACGAGGGATGTCTTTACCTTTTTTTTTTCTTTTAATATTTTTTCTTATACATATTCTTCCATACAACACTTGAACGCTTGGAGCGAAGGAAATCAGAAACCGTCAGCAGAAAAATTATTCAAAATCAACGCGAATTTTCAATTTTGCACTTTGTTGCACTCGCATTAAATGAACTAAAAAACTGCATACCAGAAAAAGGTTTAAGAATTCTGAGTAAAAAGTTCGAAATACTTATAGAAATTGCATACTTCTTTTTTATTTATTTTTTGTATTTTGGACAGCTTTTATTATACATAACTATTAAAAACTGTATTTTCATTCAAATGAAAACAGAAAAAATGTCGCATTCTGAATATTAAAAACAGCACTGTGTCTGACTTTTTTAACTGCCTGTATGTATGCATGCAATATGCACTTGGAATAACTTTCACACTCTTCAAAGCAAATATTCACTTCATACTTACCACTAAGCGCGGCGGCCGCTGGCAATCGATTTCCACTGCTTCGGCACACTGTGAAGTAATATATGTATGAAAAAACAACAATAATGTCATTACTATTAGCAGCAACTCCATGCAAATACTTGCATATCTTCTGTAGAAAAAAATAACTCACACTGTAGCTAACGATCAAGAACACACAGGACACAAGAAATTTCAGTGCCAATATCATTTTAAGATCAAAAATTCCGTGATTTTTTTATTAAAAAATTTAAAGTAAATAACAGCACGAATTTCAATTTTCGGCAAACAGTAGCACACAACAAATAACTTAAGCGTGGAAATGTGGTGTTGCTTTTATAGGTTAATTTGTGGAAAAGGAAATTCAAAAAAAGTATATTTTTTTCGGCGGAATTGACTTATTACCACTCGCTTTTGACAAAAAGTTCTATAATATTTTTTAATAAAAGTTTCGATCACTGCTCTGTGCCGAAGTAGTCGACGAATGAATACAATTATGGTCGGTTGAGGAAATTTATACAAAAATTGGAAAGAAAAAATAAAAATGGCAATATTAATTGTTTTTCGTTTTTTTACAACAATGCACCAATAATTATGAAAATGTGGCATATAAACATTAACACAGTTTGTCGTGTCAACACAGCTGTCCAATGGCTATTTATTGTTGTTGGTATTCTTTCTGTTCATTTCTAGCAGTTCACTTAATCGCCCCAACCACGCATGACCAATGACCAACATTGCTGGACAACCAACCCCTTACATAAATTGAACAGAGCACTGCTGACTCACTTTTCGAGAAGCTTGCAGTATTGCTCTTGTTGCCTGCAGTCAGCTACTTGCTCACCTGCTGCATACGGCAGACGTCGCGCACTTCACTTAACTGGCTGTTGACATCAGTTTGTTGACTATTTGCGTCCATGCGCGAAGGTTAATTTTACTCATAAAGTCATTTAATAGCTGGCAGGTTCTCCTCCATACACCGGAAAGTTGAGGTATTTAACAAAAATATATTTTTTCTGGTTCTCAAATGAACTTGAGAAGCAGCTAATGGCACTTCTGAAATTTCAAAATAATGAATGTTTGAACCAAATACAATGATCGCTCTCAATGACACGGTCAATTGCCTGACGAGACAACTATTGACCGAAAAAGAGTATATTTACCATTAGTCAGTGGACGCAATTATGGAAAAATATGAAAAGTTAAAGTGTTTAACAGTAGCAAAATAAAGTTGGTAAAATTTATGATCTATTTCAGTTTGTTATTTTGTCCCTTTCTCGCATTTCCGCTACAGACCAAACGGATGTTCATATCGAATTAGAAAGTATTGGAATCAAAAACACTGGTAGAGTAGCTATGTTAAGAAGTACACTACTTTGACCAGGGTGATCTGCTCTAGTCCCCAATCACTGGGCAGTCGTTTAGTCGTAAACTGGATATATCAGAGTTACTTGTCTGAACAATTCTTCTCGATTATTATCGTAACGGGCTTTTCAAAGCATGAACTCGATCTTTAACGGTATAGAGTGGTCATTAGGGCGGGTCGATTTAAAAATCGCTCATTGCTCTGTGAAAATCATATTCTAGGGATCAAAATAAGAAATGCCGAAGGAACCATATCTCTAAAACGAATTCTGATGTCCCCCAATTTGGGTGGAATGAAAAATCCCACTTTGACCCATTTAGAGTGCTCCAATCGAATCCAAATGTATGACCGACCCCCACTAACTTTGGACGGCCGATCCACCCATGCCAGTGGCACACCCCCTGGAACTCCCCTGGGGGGTTCCCCATACAATCATTTCAAAATATCACCATTTCTGGCCTTTACATGAGAAAAGAAACTAAAAAGTTCAACCCTAATTGGGGGACATCAGAATTCGTTTTAGAGGTATGGTTCCATCGGCAAAGTTTCTTATTTTGATCCCTAGAATATGATTTTCACAGAGCAATGGGCGATTTTTTTGCCTCCCCACAAATCGACCCGGCCTAGTGGTCATACTGTTAAAGCGGGAATCCAAATTTGACCCTGTGAAGTGAGAATCCATATTTAACTGTGGCTATACAATTCTTCACTATGCTAAAGCTTGAAAAAAAATAACCATCAGTGACGCGACTCATTTCTAATAATTTCATAATTGGGCTCTTACACCCTTTTTGGGTGTTTGGCCGAGCTCCTCCTCCTACTTGTGATGTACGTCTTGATGTTGTTCCACAAATGGAAGGGCCTACAGTTTTAAGCCGACACCGAACAGCAAATGGTTTTTTATGAGGAGCGTTTTCATGGCTGTGGCTCTAGAGCCAGACGTGGTATTTTAAATTATAAGTCTTCGTCTTTTAAATGCCGTTGAGCTTGCTCAAATATCTTAATTTTTCACTGAGATATCGCATTTTGAAGTCTCCATGTTATTTTTTTTTTGTGCGACTATGTAATCGACCGTTCACGTCTCATATTATCTCAATGGATTTTCGAATATCGAAAAATTCACAAACATGGAAACTTCAAAATGCGATAAGAAAGACTTATACTTTAAAATACTATGTTTACTTTTTTATGAAGAGCAAAATCTGCGTAGCTACATAATCTCAAAAATGGGCAAAAACAGCGTTTTGCACTTTTAGGTTAGGATATCTCAAAATCCTGACGTGATAGAGCAATTTAAACCCGGGATTCGGATTCTACGCAAAAAATTACTTCGAAAATGACCCTACGCTTTCCTAGAACAAAACGTTGTTGACCTGTGTTATCATTAGCGAAATGAAGAAATGGAGGATGGTTCCATGTGTAGAAGTCCACACAAGTGGGGAAAGTTACTGATCGCCATTCTTCTGCATATGGTTCAAGCAGCTCACAACGTCCGGGATTAGCCCACGTATCTTCTGGGTAGCTTCCGAACACCCTTCGGGAGTGAGCTAACGTGAGAAGGCGAAGCATTCCAGGATAGCTGGTTGTGCGCTAGGATTGGGACCCGCCACTTAAAAAGCCCCCCCAATGAAAACAGCAACAAAGACTCGGATGAGAACTACCTTTACTTTTGACCACGCCTGCGAACGAAATAAGGACTACGATTTGAGGGCATGCACCTGGAATGTCCGGTCCCTTAATGGGGAAGGTGCCCGGCTGGTTGATGTCCTCGTGAGAGTAAAGGCTGACATCACTGCCATCCAAGAGATGCGAAGGATGGGGCAAGGCAAGAAAACCATAGGACCTTGCGACGTCTACTACAGCTGCCATGTAAAGGAGCGCAAATTCGGTGTCGGATTTGTTGTGGGAGAGAGACTTCATCGCCAAGTACTGTCGTTCACTCCGGTGGACGAGCGTCTCGCAATAATCCGCATCAAAGCGCGATTTTGTAACATCTCGCTAACTTGCGCCCACGCCCCGACGGAAGAGAAGGACGATACGACCAAAGATTCCTTCTATGAGCGCTTGGAACGTTCTTACGAGCGCTGCCCCCGCCACGACATAAAAATCGTGCTTGGAGACTTCAACGCCAGAGTGGGCAAGGAGGGAATTTTCGGAAAATTCAGCCTGCACAACGAAACATCCGGTAACGGACAGAGGCTGATCGACTTCACCGGGGTCCGAAGCATGGTAGTCTGTAGCACCAGATTCCAGCATAAAAAGATCCACCAAGCTATCTGGCTGTCCCCTGATCGAAAAACGCAAAACCAGATCGATCATGTTGTGATAGATGGAAGACACGCTTCTAGTGTATTAGATGTACGTACGATCCGAGGACCCAGCATCGACTCGGATCACTACCTTGTTGCAGCCAAATTACGCACGCGCCTCTGTGCAGCAAAAAACGTACATCTACATACCTACGCAAAGAATGTTCGACATCGAAAAGCTGCAATCACCCACCAATAGCCAGAAGATTCGCCACTCGACTCTCACTCCTGTTCTCAGAGAGCACTGCCCAACAAACCGGCATGGAGTGTTCGAGAGAAAGATTCTGCGTAAGATTTTTTGACCTTTGCACGTTGGCAACGACGAATATCGCAGACGATGGAACGATGAGCTGTATGAGCTTTACGACGACATAGACATAGCGCAGCGAATAAAGATCCAGTGGCTACGTTGGCTGGGTCATGTCGTCCGAATGGATACAAACGCTCCGGCTTTGAAAGTATTCGATGCGGTACCAGCTGGTGGTAGCAGAGGAAGAGGAAGGCCTCCTCTGCGTTGGAAAGATCAGGTGGAGAAGGACTTGGCTTCACTTGGTGTGTCCAATTGGCGCCGGTTAGCACGAGAAAGAAACGACTTGTTAAACTCGGCCAAAATCGTGCCAATTCGAAAAGAAGAAGAAATGAAGAAAAGACAAGGAGAGGGAATAGTTAATATAATCGCGCAATTAACTGTTAATAATAAATAGTTTGAGGAAAACCGACTTTTACTGAGGTTGAAAAAATTAGGGCAGCAATGCGCATGAGATATTCTATATTAAATTTTATAATAAGTAATAAGAAGACAAAACGTTTATGGACACACGCTTTATTCTATAAAATTAATCCATAATGAATAATATTTAACAAAAATCTTCTTAGAATTGTGTTTACAGATCTGTTTTCTTTGTCGGCATCCATTTCATTTAGTTTTTATTTTGATGTTTCTCCTTACATTTGTAATAATAATTATCGATAACACAGAAAACACAGGGTTGTATGTCAATAAGTATCGTTATTATCTAGAATTATTTCATAATCTCATATTTTGGGAAAGAAATTTTGTATGGGAAATCGCGCCTTTTAATTACGGATTTTGAGTGGAGCGTGAAAAAGTGGATCATCTACTTATACCTATGTGATCATATTATTATATTCAATTTATCGAAAATTCACCATGAAATATATAACTAATTTACGATATTTACCAATTTGCGACTTTCACCATTAATGTCAACTTCCGTTCCACCGAAGACGCAACCCTTATTTCATTCCTAAATATGCAACTCCCTGTACCTGCTTTTTATAAAATTGACAATCAGATGTCGCCATAACACAATTTTTGACAGCTGTCGCTGCAATGCTGGGCCTGTTTACTGCTTTCATTTAATCAACAAGTCTGTCAATAAACTGTCAGATTTCGTTAGTTTTTCTCTGTTGTGTTTTGGTTGTTGTCCTATTTTACGCTGACGCTCAGCGTCGCGAAAAAGTGCAAAATTACTAGCAAATAAAACGATTAATTAGTGATACAAAGGCAGCGAAAACTTTAAAGTGTCGCCTACTAATTTCTCGAATCGAATTCCCCAAGTGCATTACTGCCTATCAGCAGCCTGTCTTACAGTCAACGGTGGTTACTAACCAGTGTCCCTATTGACATTTGTGCTGTTTTCTTATTCATTGATCTCCCCACTTCCCCTCCAAAGAAACGTTATTGGTGCCAGGTGAGTCAATAACAATTGCAAAATGTGTGTTTAGTAATTGAATTGGTAAAATTAGTTGGATAATTTTCCCTTGCCTTGAAAGCTCTTCGACGACTGAGCGGCAACCGCTTTTGTGAATAATTACCAATTCGCTCCACTAGTTATTTTGATAAGATCGCGCATTAATTGCAAGGCATGCAAACCTTTCTTATAAGTTTAACAGATTTCTTCCAAATACATATTGTTTCTTCAGCATTTTTCTCAAATGAATTTAGAAAACATAATAACTATCTTACTGCTATTCTAACAGCATTATACCTCCCCCAACAATTTAGAGGAGTGCTTGGGGGGCTCTTATCCTTAATCGGATAATAACCATGAACATTACGGTTGTTCTGACTGCAATGTCATAGGAGCGGCTATAAAATCCTGCAATTCAAAATATAATTAGAGAGAAAAATTGTTCCACAATAAGTCAGATTAACGATTATTAATGAGTTCCAACAAAAGTTACAGCGAATTGTTTTTTCTAAATGTGCAAGTTTTTGGACTTGTTCGTGTTATAGCCATTATCACAGCTTGCCTAATTCTATTAACCTATTGCATGTTTCTGATCTATGCCATTTGCCGATGGGTCCAAGAGACGTAATGTTTCAAGCGAAATGGTCCTAAAGAGGTGAAATGAGTGAGTGTTACGAGCTAAATGAGTAAATATGATAGTTTCTTACTTTTTTGTCAGGACATTCATACATACATACATACAGCGGTAAAAAAAATAGTCGACATAAGTAATAAAGTTTATTATTTTGTCAATAAAAAACAGTTAAATGTTAAACGTAACAAAAGGAATGAACACAAAGTTTTATTAAGGAACCAAAATGTAATATTCAATACAGAAAATGAGATTTCAAAACAAAAATGTAAAAAAATGCATGACTTAAAAACTAAATAACAAGAAGCAAGCAAAAAAAGTATTCGACATTGGTAATATTTTTAAAATGTATTAATGATACTACAACGCGAGTAGCGAGTTGCTTTCCCTTGTCGGTGTATGACCTCTCTCAAACGATCTGGCATAGATTTGACCAATGTTTGGGTATATTCTGGGTCAATTTGGCTCCATTCCTCCTGCAGGATGACTTTCTTGTTTGCGAACTTGCGATTTTGGATTTTTTTTTCCAAATGACTCCAAAGGTGTTCAATTGGGTTAAGATCTGGGGAAGATCGCGACGTTTTAATTATTTTTGGACAATTATAGAGCAGCCAAAGCTTTGTATTAATCGCGCTATGTTTGGGGTCATTGTCCTGATAGAATTTAAATCCATTTGACAAACCCAATTTTTCTGCGTTTGGCTGTAAATTTTGCTTTAGGAGATCAATATATTTTCGGTGGTCCATGATGCCATCAATAAATGCTAAATCATTATAAAAACCCAAAGAGAGTTTTTAGCAACTTCAAACTTGCATTTTTCTATAACAAAATTTAATAAGCTGTAAGACTACATACAAACATTTTTTTAGAAATTCTAAATAAAGATTGTGGAATCGGGATGAAAAGTTTGTAGAAATTTTTAAACTTTTGCATACAATTTGAAAATTGGATTTATATGGTTATTGTTATACAATGAGCTGTAATTTTATACAAAAATAATGGAAAAAAATAGTCTAAATATTGGTGTGCTATCTTTTTGACGCGGGGTGTAGATAGGAAGTGGTGTCACTTCCAGATACACCGTTGTTAAAAAAAATCTTTGTAAACTTTCAAAATTGTTTCAAAACAAAATTTAATCTTTTAGCGTCAGCTGTCAGTTTTTGCCTTATTTAGCGGCTCGTCTTCCGATAAACTTTTTTCACAAATTAACTGGCAGATGTTGGATAATGAAAATGAATTTGATTTTGATTTTTCTCTCTTAAGGACTTCGTGGTTAGGATTGCCTTTATATCTCTTTTATGCGTTTCGTAACAATTTACATGCATCGAAATTAAAAGTTTGTATGTTTCCAATTTCAAATGTTTGAATTTCAAATGCTTCCAACAATAAAATGTGCCAAACTGAATAGTTAGCCGTACTCATTGTACAATAATTCAAGTAAAAAAAAACTCGTATTCTTCCAATTTTTTACAGACACCCTTTGTGTGAGTTTGCAGGCAGTCAAGTGTAAGATAGTGTGAATGCGTATTGCTTGAACAATAGAATATCGACACACAAAAAAAAACATACATACATATTTCTTAGATTTTGTATGCTTTTTATTGAGAAATATCTGATTTTTTAGGTCCTTTTTTAGACTTTTTGATATTTTTGTTACACCAATGTTACATAAAAGAAGGTTTTGGTAATCTCAGCTGGAGGCATTTTTTGATAACCAGAAAGTGTTTTTGCTTATGGATATGTACAATGTCCGTAACCATGATTTAATGATAAAAGGTTTGCTCAATAAGCAGCTTTCTCGTTCTCTCTTGACAAATTGGCTCCCTTAGCAAGACACTGGGTTGCTGGCTCTAAAAATTTTGAGTAAAAGTGGAGGAAAAGTAAAATTTGTAGAAATGGTTTGCTTACGAGCAACAAATAGCTAAAGAGTTTTCATCGGTATATTCAGGACTATGGTAGTACGACATGAAATACATACCGCTTAAGTCAGGACACGATAGAGTAATTGAGGCAATCCGAGATCGATGAGTGGAGAATTTACAAAGATTTATTTCTTATGATGTGCTAATTTAGACAGAGTTCATGGTTTGCAAAAAGCTAAAATTTCTTAAAGTGTTACAACAGGGAGAATAATTGGATAGTCCCGACGCGATCGAGAACATTTCAGACCTCATTATAAAAAAGTTGGGATTGACGGAACTTGTTTCCACCATCCCATGGATGGATGAAGTGTCCAGAGGAGGCTTAGCAAAGCACAGTACCAGCATGAAAAAGCTCCACATAAAACTGTAGGTCCTTCCATTTATGGAATAATATGAAGACGCGCGTTACAAATAGGAGGAGAATCTCTGCCAAACACTTAACAGAATTATACAATACGTGCAAAAAAGTTTCATATTGGCGAAACTTCGCGATCGGTTTTAAATTTAAAAATTAGTTAAAAAAATTAAATATTGTATTACGTGAAATAATTTCTTGATTTAATATTAGACTTGGCGTATATTAGGCTAATAACTTCTATTTGTGCCATTATTTACATTTAAATATCAGTTAAAATTTATTTTTTAAACCGTTCGCAGTTTCTTTCCATTTAAGTAAGAAAATACGTTTTTGCTACCATATTTACCAAAAAGGATTAAATATTTTCCATTTTATTCACCTTCTTAAATACAACCTTTTGTAAGGGAGTGTCGAAAATCGAATGGCACTAGTGAGCAAACCTTTAATAATTGAATCACAGTCCGAAACAACCAATGTAACATGCAAACTGATGAAGCTGAGTGGCTTGGCCTAAGTGACATATTAGTGGAGAATTTAATAAACTTCCGCTCTGCTTTTGAAGGAACCCACGTTATACAACGAGCTAGCATTTGGCAATGAACTAAAATAGGGAGAAGAATTGGATATTCTTCTCGAGGATGCGACGTAATAAATTACAGGCTTTATTATAAAAAATCTGGGATTAACGGAACATGTTTCCGATATTTCCAAAAGTTTTCAAAGTCAAGAAGCTTTTTCGAAAACAATAATGTAATTATTTTACATAAAAAAATTAAAAAAAGTATATTACTGTGGGCAAAAAGTAAAGTGAATTTGGTTGTAAAATAAAAAATCTTTATTTATTCTTGTAAATCAATTTCATCCCCTTCAAAATAATCCCCTCTCGATAAAATACACTTATGCCAACGATTTTTCCAATCCCCGAAATATGCCAAATAGTCCATTTCCGGTATAGCCATCAACACCTTCTTCGATTCAGCTTTTATCTCTTCAATCGACTCGAAACGCGTTCCCCGGAGTGGTCTCTTGAGTTTTGGGAATAGCCAGAAGTCACACGGAGCCAAATCAGCCGAATACGGTGGTTGCGGAACGATATGCGTGGAATTTTTGGCGAAATGGTCACGAAGAACGAGTGCAGTGTGAGACGGTGCATTATCGTGATGCAAAAACCAAGAGTTGTTGGCCCATAATTCTGGTCTTTTTAGACAAATTGCTTCACGTAAACGACGCATAATGCTCAAATAATATTCCTTATTAACAGTTTGGCCAGGTGGAAGGAATTCATAGTGCACCACACCACGAAAATCGAAAAAAAACTGTCATCAGGACCTTTATTTTTGAACGACTTTGACGTGCTCTTTTCGGTCTGGCCTCGCCTTTAGCACGATATTCGCTTGATTGGTCGGTTGTTTCAGAGTCGTAAGCATAAATCCAAGTCTCATCTCCGTTATGATGCATTTGAGCTTGTCCTGATAGTCTGAAAGCATGGTTTCACACACATCAACGCGACGACTTTTTTCCAAGAAATTGAGAGTTTTCGGTACCAAACGAGATTTGACTTTTCGTAGGTCCAAATGGTCTTTCAAAATGGTTTTCACAGATCCTTCTGATATTCCGATCATATCAGTAAGGTCTTTAACAGTCAACCGACGATTTTTGAGCACTAACTCCTTCACTTTATTGACGTGTTGGTCATCTGTTGATGTCGATGGTCGTCCGGAGCGCTCCAAGTCATCAACACGTTCTCGACCCTTTTTGAAGTCTTTGTACCACTTATAAACATTTTTCTGGACCAAGGTCGAATCACCAAATGCCTTCTGCAACATGCTAAACGTTTCCGCAGCCGAAATTTCATTCCGCAAACAAAATTTGATGGCACTTCTCTGCTCAATCAAATCAGACATTGTAAAAATCGAAAAATGCACTCTTGGTCGTTTGGTAAACGCAACCGTAAATATATTACTGATAATGACATTCACATGAAAGTTAGCCCTGATTTTATTAGTGTGGAAAGGATTTAATTTTTTCCACTTTTTTAACTCTTCTTCCATGCAACCTTTTGTAAAGAAGTGTCAAAACTCTAATGGCACAAGTGAGCAAAACTTTAATAATTGACAAAAACAAATATGTAGTTGTAAATACATGATCGAAATTTAAAAATTTTGAAATAAAAATTTACAACGTCTCAACAGTTTTGAAATAAACACATTTTTTAGACTTAAGTAAGTTGTGGTTTTTGTTATTTTTTTCTTATTTTTGTTTTTGTTTGAGACATTTTCTTATAGACAGATGTACGGGCGGATAGCCAAACATACATATGTTGCCCATAACCAGCAATATACCAATTTCCTTATAACAAACCCCATACAATCGTTATAATACCCTGGATCACTAGCTCTCGTAGGTATAAAAAGAATATCTCAACATTTTCCAGTTATAAGTTCTATGCATTTTTCATAATGAGTTTAGTTTCTCTTTTTTTTTGTCAAACTGAAATTAACCAAAAAATTGTATGCTTGCGTATGCAGGTTGCACATTCGTTAATTAAAATGCCATAATTCTCCGAGTTGTTAAATGGCACACTACATTAACACGAATTAACTACATCACATTTTTCTTGCCTTAATCGAATCAAATTCTAAGCCAACATCCAACTCGGCGGCAGTCAAAAGTGCTAGTTGACCTGCCAGAGTCGATTCGAAGATTGTAACTATGCAACAACAAAAGCAACTGCATTTGGTAATTGAAATTTGTACATCCATGGTAAGTGCCGTTGGTATGTTTGTAATGCAATCGTGTGTATAGCACATTAAAGTCAAAGCGTCCCTGCAGTAAATTTAGCCAGTATTGGATTAGCGTAGCACTATTTCCTTACGAAACGGTACTACATAGTTCTCGTTTTAACGTTGTTGTTGTTACGTTTAGTGTTGTTATAATAGCTCAAAGTATTTTCTATAAACTTTTGACGAGTGCTGTTGAGGTGGCGGATATACGTTCGGATCGATCTAGCAACGTAGAACCGACTAGAAATTAAGTTACTCTAATACTGCAGTGTTGTTGTTGTTGTAGTAGTTCACTAGGCGGTGTAATCATCGGTCATCATCGTCTAACTCATCTAACGGTATGCCCAGGAAACGTGCTGTTTCGACAGGTTAGGTCCAGAGGAAGAGGGGTGTTAGGTGAGTGGGCATGTGAATAGCTGATTAGTGTCGTGCGGTGTGCTTTCACATGCCGGGCATATATTGAAGATAATGGGGGCTATTCTGCATAAGTAGGAGTTTAACCTACTATAATTTCCAGAACGTAATTGAGCCAAGGTTATGTGAGTCTTGCGATGCACGGGAGCACTTCGTCCGCAATGGATGGTAACTTGACTTCGACAGCAGCATTCGGGGGTCGGGATTTAAGGAAGGTGGTAGGAGTCTCCCGATGAAGGTCGTTTTATATCTGTTTGGTACTTGTTGCTACTTTTGTTGTAGCAACATAAATATTCCGCATGCATATATAATATATGGGGAATGCTGCTGAAGTGATAATCCTTGTCTGAATACAAATCGGTTTCGGTTACGTAGACTGTCGTGGTTCTCGTCGCTCTAGCAAACGTCTACAAGGGGCACAAATTTCTTGCTGAGCATTTTGCTGCTTGAGCGGGAGCATGGAAGCCTCGCTGTGAAGATGTTGCAGGGGAGACACCAGGAGGCATCCCGTGGCTGTCTTGATAGCAGTATTTTTACAGGTCTGGAGCATTGTCCACTGCGAATCTCTAGTACCAGGCGATCAGACGGACGCAGTGTAATTTAGCACCGGCTGCAATCATAACAGCAGATAGAGTATAAAATTCACATATTCAGAAGAATCTACGTTTCAATATTCGAACAAGCAGACATTACATTTATCATATTACTAAATGTTGCCGTGTTTTTCACTAGGCATAACACAAACGGCTTCGTTCAGCCACCCAGCGATATATCCGTTTTCCCTTCTCAATTCACATATTATGTCAGAATGCAAAGAAGTCGGCAACATATTATGGTTCTTTGGGAGTATTTAGGGAACACGGAAACAAATGGCTTGCTTGTTTCTAACTCTGATCCTTAGTACCTGGAAGCCAATTAGCTGTTTGATTTGGTGCAAAATTATTTCTTCTTATGTAACTACCGTAACCGACTTGACTATAAAAACTATTTTTCGGAATGCCTCGACCTTAGCCTAGTTTCCCCAAAAAACCTGACATGTCGGGAATTTAGGTTATGGTTAAAAATTTGCAAAATTAGTCACTTTTCGCTTGAACAAATGGGCTCAAGAACGCGCATTCCTTCCGAAAAATCATCTTCTCAGATGAAGCTAATTTTCACCTTGAACGGTTTATTAACAAATAGAATTGTCGCACTTAGAGGACGGAATGACGGAAACCAACGCATCCACAACGACGCACTTCGGGTGAGAATTTTAGTCGAGCGGCATAATTGGATTTTTTTTTTTCGAAACTGAGCAAGAAGATGCCATTAAAGTCAATGGCAAGGGTCAGCGTATCATGTAAACCGATGTTTTATTTGCCGAAATTTGAAGAGACTGGCATAAATTAGTTCGTACTATCTTCGAAAAACCAGCCGAAACGGTTATATCAAAGAGCCGGCTAAAAGATGCGCAGTTGTTTGAATGCAAATGGGGTTCCATATATCAAAGTTTACCCTTTCCAATAAAAAAATCCAATCATGCAACTCTTTTCAGGAATTTAGAATTAGATTCTAAACGCTGGATGCTGTATATAATCAAAATATGTGTTTGTTATGCAGGCACCGGGACTTTTATAACATTTAAATAAAAGTCTTTAGAAAAAAGTTATATTTGCACTTTTGTTTTATTCGATATAACTTCTGGAGGTCCAGAGCAATCGATTGATACTAAAGGTGCTTTATTATTAGAGAAGTACTTATTTTGTCCAAAAAATATTAGGTCAAGTTTAACTGCTCTAATAGGACTAGAAAAATAATGCTGCGGATTTTTCAGTTATTTTTGGACTTTTTCCAGAAAGTCCGAAAAATAAAGGGGTCAAAAATTCTTATAGGAAGTACTGAGGATCAAAAGAAGATCAATAACTTTTATCTAAGGCAAAATTTTCACCGGGGTTTTTTGTTTAACCTCCAAAAAAAAACTTAAATTACGTCCCCGAATAATTGAATTCGTAAAACCTTGGCTCTTAAATTTTTTGCATTTTCTCTTTACTTTTCATAGTTACTTTTAGTATGCATCAATTGTGGACTAGTTCAGAAGCAGTCATGAATTGCATAGTACAGCATTAGCACTTCAAAAGATCTTTCACAGTTGTTTTACTACAGGGATGATTCAAGCAAACACAAAATCACATAGCTGCCTCTTGGTGGCAACCATTAATAACCAGAGAAGTGCCGAAGTCCACAGAAAACTGCTGAACTCCTTCACTGCTCTATTCATGTCGATTTGTTTGTTCGCATTTGGCGCGCTTTTAATTGCTGACCATTTCTACGCATTCAACAGTTAAAATAACAAATCCACATACGCACACATACATACATATGTATGAGGCGTACATATAATTTTACACATTGCACAACTTCTAACTGCGTTAATTTAATAATTTAATAAAAAATTATCATCAACGCCATCATTGCGGCAAGCAGTAATGCATCTTGTTAGGGTGTCAACAATGTCCGCGGGTCATGTATACATGCATGTGTGTGTTTATGGCAGCACTACTCTTTATTTTGAACCTCGAGAAAACTTTTCTAATTGCTTAGAATGTGGCTGCACATTTTTTTTTTTTTTGTTTTGCGGTCAAATGCACTCGGCACAGTAGAAATTTGTTCTAATTCGTTGTATGCGAAGTGACAGCATGCAACAGCAAATATTAGAAGGGCTCACAATTAGTGCTCATCTATTTGCCATAATGCTACCTCACCCTTACATACACATAAACGCATACATACATAAATGAATATATATGAGTTTTGGTTGATTTGATGCATTTGACCGCAAATTATATGGATCTGGTTGACTGCCTGTCATGTCAATTATAAATATTCCATTGTTAGTGTGATTAATTGCATGTTAATGCTCATTGAATTGCCAATTACACTATATGAGCATGTGTGTGTATTTGATAAAGTGCGTTGTCAAAAAAATATCAATTGACCATTCAAAATGCCTTCATTGAAACTTTTGGTTGTCTGATTTGTTTTTCAATATTTGCAGATTAATGTTTTACCTAGAGCATCAATTTCTTCCGCTGTTTACACTATTAGAAAGTTATAGTTTATCAAATTCTGCGCTGCAATGCTATACATTTTGTATTAAGGTGTCGGCCTTACAAATACAAAATAATCCAGTTGTATCTTTCAAAAAACCGAATTTTTAGTTTTAAATTTTCTTAAAGCAAATGTTTTCAGAACTATGTTTACAAATTTGTAATTCGATTCAATGAAAATTGAATGAGATGCACATGTTTTCCCAAGCTGGTTCAACCGTGACTTATAACTTACGAGTATACATTTTTCTACATTTTAAACTTTTTTCATTTGAAGCTCCTTTTGTATAATAAATTTGTTCAATATTTAGTTTTTCATGAAAACAAAACTCTTATTTTGCGATCCAATGTGGCTGTCCCAATTAATAAATTTTTAGCGTCAGAGCAAGAGATATCAGGAATTAATGCATCTCGCTTCTAGCGGAATGTATAAAATGGATTTTCAAAGATATTTGACTACCCATGTTCCTCTCTGATCTTGCAATGGAGCGATTCCATGTCATCGTCCCTTTGGGGATGACTTGATGAAATTCTCCAGCCTAGATCCCTTTTCTCTCCTCCGCTACATCAACAGCACTGGATGGCTGTAGACGGTCTTATCTCCTCCCTTAATCCTTTCACAGGTAGTGGTCCACTTTATGGTATCAAAACGGCACGTAAGTGCTACTTGTAGCGTACCTGGGGTACTCTGCCATCTTACCTACCTTACCTACCTAAACACTTGAAATATCTCTTCCAATAAATGAACACCTAACAAAATTAAAAAGAATTAGTAAGATTACAGATCTCACGTTTTTTCTCGAAAAAAAAACAAACGGGAAATTAAAGAAAAATCTACAGTCTGCGAACACGCCAACGACGACTTTATTGAAAGGATTTTGTATGCTATTAGTCAAAAAAATTTAAAAACAAAAAATGTTTTATTTATTTTATTTCAAAATTTAAAAAATATTGTAAAACTGTTTTTAAATTGATATTCGGTATTTTCGTTATCCCTTTCATTGTGACTGCTTTTATCGGCATTAGAAATTTTCAATTTTTTGAATGGTTGAACTCAGATTTCAGATGTATAGATTTAGGTTTCTCGGAACATAGCCTAAGAAATAAAGAGATAAAACCAAAGAAATGTCATATTTTGTTATTTTGAAGCTAGCAAACTTTATAACGCTCAACGCGTAATGTTTTTTCCATTTACTTTCAACAATTTTTTTCCTTTGAGCTCCATAACAGTTGACGCAATTTTGGCCGATGGGGCGTGAGCAGTGAAAAATTTTCCCGAATACGTTTGGTTTTTTTTCTTCGCACTCGAGCCTGTGATGTCTTAGTACGCAGTTTTTGCAAAAATTCCCTTATTCTTGAATTCATTGAATTTTCTGGACAATTCGCGCAAGCCATCGATAAAACGTTCGAATAATGTCTTAAACAACTCAGCACTTACCGCGTGCCAATTATTTATTTATTTATTTATTTATTATTAAAGTCCAACATACAACCACTGGTTAATTTTACAATGATTGACCTTAAGAATAGTTTACATAATTAAATCTTAGATTAAAATCAAAATTAAAGTTAAAATTACAGCTAGAAGTTGAAGTTGGAGAAGGTATTAAAAAAGGAAAGTAAGGTAAAAATAGTAGTAGTAGGAGTAAGGATTAATTGGAATAGATTAAAATAATGTGAAACCATTTGAGTACATTCAGCAATTTTCGGCAAGGTAGCGAAGCAATTTATGTTTGAAGCATGAGCTTTCTTTTATACGTTTAAAACGGGACCTGGACGCAGGCACCTAGGTATAGTCCTTTGTAATGAGGAAGGTGGAAGGCCACTCTGAAGGAATGAGTTGGCGGTTCCAGAGTGGGCGACGGTTCCAAACGAGGGGTAGTTTTTTAGACTCCGGACATACCATTGCTGCGACGGCAGCTTTGATGATGCATTAGGCATTTTCCACCCCCTTACCGCAAAAAAATAAAGGAATACTCGATGCATTTGCGGCAATCTTCCGATTTACCCACACAAATACCGATCATGTTTCGAATGTGTGCAAATTTAATTGGTTCTTTATATTGGATAAAATTTAATCTCTTGTCTACATTCTTGTTAAATTTTCTGCTTGTATTGTCTTTATCAATAACAAGGACGGGCTCATTCTTTTTTCAAATCTGCCAAAAAACCATTTACAATATCGAAATCAGAATCTTCACTTTATGGCTTTATTACATACCTTCTGCTCAAATATGAACGAGACGGTATCAATAAAACGGTCCGCGGATGACATATGGCAAAAATAAATTTTTCGTTTTTTGGTAGGACTGTTATAAGCTTACATGGCAAATTTCAGCGTCATATGTCACATAGTTTGTTTTCTGTGCTACTGTAAACAAGTCAAGCTCGAGTGTGTTCTTCGAATTTAACGATGGAAATTCAAGTTGAACAAAGAATTTGTTTGAAATTTTGTTATTCCAACAAAATTTCGGCTTCAGACGCCTTAAAAATGTTGCAGACAACCTATGGGGACTCTGCTCTATCGCGTGCACGTGTTTTCCAGTGATACAAATCGTTCAAAGAGGGTCGTACATCAACCCAAAAAACCACGCCAAAGTCGCTCAAAAATTAAGGTTATGCTGACTGTTTTTTCGATTACGAAGGTGTGGTGCACTCGGAGTTCCTTCCGCAAGGCCGATCGGTTAACGCTGAATATTATTTAGACGTTTTAAAGCGTTTGCGCGAGAAAATTCGTCTTAAAAGGAAGGAATTGTGGGACAACAAGTCATGGTTCTTGCATCACGATAATGCACCAGCTCACACATCACGTCTTGTTCGCGATTATGTGAACAAAAATAATGTTAATATCGTTCCGCAAGCACCGTATTCGCCTGATATGGCTCCATGTGACTTTTTCCTGTTTCCCAAGCTCAAGTTGCCGCTCCGTGGAAAACATTTTGAGACATTTGAAGTCATAAAAGAGAATTCGAAGAACACACTCGAGCTTGACTTGTTTACAGTAGCACAGAAAACAAACTATGTGACATATGACGCTGAAATTTGCCATGTAAGCTTATAACAGTCCTACCAAAAAACAAAAAAATTATTTTTGCCATATGTCATCCGCGGACCGTTTTATTGATACCGTCTCGTTCATATTTGAGTAGAAGGTATTTGTTATTGTTATTAACTTCACAGGGTTCTCCATCTTCACCTTCCGAAGAACTATCGACGGCTTTTTTTAAACTATCTCTGACTTCTCTCGTAGCCATTGCCTTCGTACTATGTAACATATAAATGCACACATTATTTTTTAATGGCTACAAGTCTTTATAATCTTTTTTACAATTTCACGATATTTTTATATATCGCTCGGCATTTTGCCCTTTTATTGATACTAATTGCTTTCCTTATTTCTCTACATTTTTTGGCACGCTCAGCAGCCGATAAAGCACATGCAGATTTTCCAAATTTTCCAGTATAGGTTTCCATATTAAATAATCTTATAGATAGAATTTTCGCAATTATCTAACACACTATAATTATCCAAACTATAAAATAATACATAAAAGTAATGCAAAATCTACACATGTTCTACACATCCTATGTTCAAATCTTCCATTTCTACACCGCGCATTCTAACATCCAAATTCTATACATTCAAAAACTCCGCGTTTTAACTTAAAAATTCTACAAATTTTGAAAATTCCGTGTCATGGTAAAACAAAAAATGGAATTTATATTCGAGGGCGGTTCAATAAGTACCCGTGTTTGATGACAGAGGGCGTGTTCCTCAAGGTAGTTGGTGTTAGTGTCGTGTGCTGCCATCTATCAAAAGACGGCAAAACAAATTTCAGACTGATTGATAGGTTAGTTTGGGTTTGGCAGCTATCAGAGTAAGACGTGTTTCGCGATTTTCGCTAATATGGAAAAAGAGGAGTATCGTTCAGTTATTCGCTTTTTGTTTTTGGATGGAAAAAAATGCGAGGTGATAAAAGCAAAGTTGAAAGCTGTCTATGGGGAGGCTTCGCCATCTATGACCACAGTTAGATATTGGTTCAACGAATTTAAACGTGGGCAAACATCTGTTTTTGATGAGGAGCGACCAGGACGCCCGGTAGACGTGGTTACCGAGTAAATCGCCCAAAAAGTTCATGACATGATTCTCCCTGATCGACGAATGAAAGTGCGCGAAGTAACCTATGGCGTGTCGACCGGAACGACAATTAATATTTTATCACGTTTTTAGTTGGTGATGAAAAAATTGTCGGCCCGATGGGTGTCGCGATTGCACACAAGCAACAACAAGCGGATGCGGCTGTTAATTCGAAGCAGTGTTTGGATCAATTTAAGCGAGATTCGAAGGAATTTTGGCATCGAGTTGTCACTGGTGATGAAACCTGGATTCATCATTACACACCAGACACTAAGCAACAATCAAACCAATGCATTTCTCGCGGTGAATCTGCTCCAAAGAGGGCGAAGACAGGCCCATCACGGTGACGATTTTTTGGGATACGAAATGCGTCAGGCTCACGGATTTTTAGAAAAGGAAGAACTATAACTGGACAATACTACAGTGAATTATTGGACCGCTTTCATAAAAACTGGAAGGAGACACGGCCGCATTCGGCGAAAAAGAAGCAATACATAAAGCAACCAACTAATAAAGGCAAAAAGGCCAGAAAACTAATAGATTACTTCGTTTTTATTATCCCAGTATGGGGCAAAATATTCTTAAAAAAAATATTTTTAAACAAAAAAAGGTATTTTCTATTCAAAATTTTTTCTCATTTTTGAAAAACACGTCAGCATTTTTTTAATTTCTCTTAATACCTGTTCAGACTAGATTCAGTGAGTCCTCAAGTTTCAAACAAATTAATACATTTTCCCTTTTTTAAATAAAAACAAGAAAAATACTTAAACAAAATTACTATTACCTATTGCTAAACGTAAACGTACTTGTATCATCAAAATCGCCGCATTAAAATTAATTTTCCACCAAAAATCTACACTTTTTTCAAAAAAAAATTTTTTTTTAAGCCGCTGAGCAAACCAACTTCCTCCTCTTCAATTACGAAATACCGAATTCCAATAATAGCACAAAATACTAAATTTGAAACAGAGCCGCTAATAAATGCAATAACCCAAAATCATAAAGTAGTGACCGAATGAGGAAAGCAACAGTAACTACATAATGATAGCCGAAAATAATCGTAATTTATCTATAGCCTTCATCCGAGTTATACCCCGCAGGACAAGAGTAATATTTGGTTAAATAAAAATTCTGAGCGTTTTTTCGCTTTTTCCGATAGTGAAATTATTTTTAGGATTGTCCGATTTGCATCAATTATGCTCCGTTCGACAACTTGTGTCTATTTGAAGACTTCGTCCCTATTGTTAAAAAAAAATTCCAACTCATTTTCAAATACCGCTCTTGGTGGTGGCTATTTGCACCATCAACAAATTTCGCAAATGCTTGGAATTGTGATAATCGCTTTTTGTCAGGTCTTCACTATACGGTTGACGCGATAAAACCCCCACCCAAGCTCCTAGTGCTGCTGACGTTACGCTAACGTGGCGGTGTCTTGATGAAACACCACACCCTTCCCATTCACCATTTCTGCAGACTTGTAGTAAATCGTCTGTTTCCATCAGGACAATAGTTGACAGTAGAGATCCGAGTCGAGTGTTTGACCCTACAAGATCAGCTCACAGCAGAGGATTCCATGATTTCCATGAGTTTTTCGGTATTTTACATTATCGACCCATCTGTGCGTGCATCACCCACCTCATGTTATGGCATGGAAGCACCACTTTATTCTGGTATTCGATATCGCGTTGCATGCATAAATAGCATACATTTTTTTGGTCGCCTGCTCCGGCATTTCGTCGCAACCTTAGTGGTACTAAAGATATTATCGAGTTTTATCTTTTTTACCTCCATACTTTGAATACTTTTACACACATTGACTTCACCAACTCATAAAACGGCACCGCCAAATCCCTTTTCTAAATGGCCTTTTAGTATTTACATGCCCGTTGGAATGTACTCATTGTTAGATAGGGCTGATATTGATAGATGAAAACAATCAGAACTTTTACTTCACCCAATACCAAGTAAAAAGTTAAGAATTCTAGATTATTTTTAATCATCAGAAAAAATTCTCAAATAAAGCAGTAAAAAACGGGATTAAGGATTTCGATATATATATATATATATATAATTGGCGCGTACACCCTTTTTGGGTGTTTGGCCGAGCTCCTCCACCTATTTTTGGTGTGCGTCTTGATGTTGTTCCACAAATGGAGAGACCTACAGTTTCAAGCCGACTCCGAACGGCAGATATTTTTATGAGGAGCTTTTTCATGACAGAAATAGACTCGGAGGTTTGCCATTGCCTGTCGAGGGGCGACTGCTTTTAGAAAAATGTTTTTCTTAATTTTGGTGCTTCACTGAGATTCGAACCAACGTTCTCTCTGTGAATTCCGAATGGTAGTCACGCACCAACCCATTCGGCTACAGCGGGCGCCGCTACTCGTATACTACTTTTTAATAGGTCCAGTGCTCTGCCTAATGACTGCCGACGCCTTAGCGCTTAGCTTAGTGATAAGCTGGTCTTTCAAACTCAATAAAATTTCACTCAAGCCTCCTCGCCATCCTTGAAGATAGGGATTTTACTGTCCCAGTTGTAACAGTTGCAAATTAGAGAGATTGTGACTTATTTTCAATAGACAACATTAGTTACATCTCCCAATTTTTTCAATTAAAATATAAATGATATTTGAAACCTATTCCGGAGCCTATAAAATACCTTTCTTCCTGAACAATAAATGGTATACATACTACTTTTGCATGTATGTGCGTATGTACTTCAGCTAAACTTTAATGAATGCTCTCAGCGATTCAATACTTAAATTAGCCGATGCCAGTAAATTTCTCCATTGCTTTTGGGTAAACCTTGCAACCAACCTCCTTCTAGTAGTCAACCAAAGCTGCATTGTTCGGGGTCTGGGCTCATTACGCTGGTCAAGGCAGTTATTCAACTTGCGCACTTATCAGCGAGTGTGCAATGTTTACGCTGCAACCAAAGCACTCATTGCACATTTTCCTCGCTTTTCCAATTTCCTCGAGATCAGTGCCAGTACGCCTGCGCTTCATTATTGTTTGGCTTAGCTGTAGTAGTGTGTTTGTGCTGCATGTTTGCCTCCTCGCTGAAGGTGCGTGAGATATGCATTATTTATCTTTTGGAATTCTTCTCATAGCTGTTGCTCATTTTTCTGCGATCTTTGGCGATCCGCTTTTGCTATTTTAGCCAATTTTCGAATTTTCTGCGCACTAATCAGCAAAACAAAAAGCGGAAAAAACAAGCCTACTGCGATTCAATCTAAGCAGCGATGCACTGCTGAGGACTGTAGTGGCTTCCTCGTAATAGTCAATGGCATAGTGCGCCATGTTGCTCTGAGTGAAATTTTCACTGTTTTTTGAGCATGAATGAATTGTGTGAAACTTATTTCTTTTTTGATGGCACGTTAATTTAAGGAAAGTTTGGGTAATGCTCATTTTATATTTTTGTTTCTATATTAAGTTAACGGAAAATTTTAATTTAATTCATTATATTATCTCTAATTATTATTTTCAGGAATGAATAAATTATGATTCTAGCAAATTTATCATTTTAAGGGGTTAGGCCTTAGTAAAGGCGGAAAGCATAAGCATTTTTTGTGGCTTTTTTTAGCGGAACAATGAAATAAATCAAAATTCTGAAAAAAAATCCGAAAATGTAACAAACTGTATTGTTATTATTAATATTTTTTTAAGCGTTTCTGCAAAGAAGCTCTTTGTTAAAGACCGCGCGACCAGTCCGACTGCATATAAATAAATATAAAAGTACGTAGTATTTTTCCATACATCGTTTGTCCATCGGGAAAATATAATTGTGGATATACAGTAGGCCGGGTCGATTTGTGCGGAGGCAAAAAAATCGCCCATTGCTCTGTGAAAATCATATTCTAGGGATCAAAATAAGAAACTTTGCTGAAGGGACCATACCTCTAAAACGAATTCTGATGTCCCCCAATTTGGGTCGAACTTTTAGTGTCTTTTCTCATGTAAAGGCCCAAAAATGGTGATATTTTGAAATGATTGTATGGGGAACCCCCCAGGGGAGTTCCAGGGGGTGTGCCACTGGCATGGGTGGATCGGCCGTCCAAAGTTAGTGGGGGTCGGTCATACATTTGGACTCGATTGGAGCACTCTAAATGGGTCAAAGTGGGATTTTTCGTTCGACCCAAATTGGGGGACATCAGAATTCGTTTTAGAGGTATGGTTCCTTCGGCAAAGTTTCTTATTTTGATCCCTAGAAATACGAGCAATGAGCGATTTTTAAATCGACCCGCCCTAATATACAGTGATCTGCCTAATCGTCAATCGATCATGAGTTCAAGTTTTGAGTCCAACCGGCTTGAAAAACGTAAAGGCGTGATAAATGATTTTTTGTTGCCGGAAATAGTTGGCATGGACTTGGACGATCTTTGATCTCAGCATGATGACGCTCTATGCCACAATCGATATTTTGTGCTCCAACTTTGATAATCGTATTATCAGCCGTTTTGTCAATGTCAATCAACCACCTCGGAGCTGCAATTTAAGCATATTGTGAAGCCACCCGGTACAGCCAAATGAATGAAATCGTGTTTCACCAATAATGGGGAAACCGAAAAAATTATTTTTTGTTAATTTTTTGAATTATATAAAAATAAGCCAATATTTAGACCACTCTGTACATTTACACACAAAAAAAACACAAGACATATATCATGGTGTTACATAACCTAAAAAATATGGCCGAAAAACGTGTTTTTAGGCGATTTAAAGTAAGATAATTAAAGAAGGAGAATTCAGCCAGTCACCTTCGGAAAATTCTAGTCCGGTTCTTAGTTCTGAAAGTCAGTCAAATCTTCTTCGCCTATAAATTCCGGATAATTTCCTCTGTAAATGATTTATTTTCACCTGAATGTTTTTTTTTAATCCACTAAATGTTCACATAAACACTTTTGCTTTCACCCGCCTGATAAATGGAAATCTTTAATTTAAGCTAATTTAATGCTAATTAAAACCTTTAAACCGAAACCACAGCGATCGATGGCGAACAATTTCCGTGGCTGGAGTGAAGAAAAAACAGAAATAAAATTAAAATAATTCCATTCCAACTCAAGCGCAAGCACGATCTCCGTACATTAAAAGAAACACATACATACTAACAGCAATACACAGGAAGTGGATTCCTCCTTTTACAATCCGCGCGATCGTCCGCTACGATCATTCTCCGTTCTCATTAGGCAATGAGGAAAATTAATGCAACCATTTAGCATAATTACGCTAGTAAACTGTATAAAATAAGGCGCACCATAGAGCAGCTGAAGCTACACAATTTTTCCCTGCACATAACTGTCGCCAAGCCAAACACTCGTTCACTATGCGATCACTGGCGTATTTTTGGTGTGAAAAAATACAGCGAACGGAGTTAAGTAGCAGAATAACCCTTACCGGACATTTGTTGTGCACCGCACGTTCCTGTGCATTGTTGATTTTTGTGCATTCGAGTGCTTGCACTCATTGACACAACCGTAACGATCATGCCAGCTACTTCAGCGGCTACCAAAGGGCCAGCATGCCGGACAGGAGAATGCGCACTCGGCAATTGCCTGCCAATACACTAATACTTTGTAGATATAATATGTGAATGAGATGATACAAGTATATGTAGTATTGTGGTCGTAGTCAAAAGTCCCTTTGGGGGCGCAACCGCAAAAACAAATCAGCAAAGTGAAAAAGCAATTTGCAGTTTTGCACTTTAGCCACTTTAGCAAATAATAAGCAATTACACAGAAGAAATATCCGAAATGATTTGTGCCACCATCGACATCATCAACAAAACTATGTCTACATGCCAATATTGATCGCAGAGGAAGACATGGCGCTATTCATGGGCACTTGGCATCAACCTACGCTCAACCAGCCAGCCAGTCAGCAAATCCAAGACAATCAAATGTGTTCAACCAGGCTGACACCACCGGTCGAATTGATCCTGAACCCATTGCAACTGGTGAAGCTTAAACAATTTGCGGTACGAGCATGGCACCTTGCTGTCATTACATTATGGAGATTTGGTTGTGCCAGGCCGCAAATTGAACCTGAACCTGTTGTACCTATGTATGTACCTTTCTGATATTAATGCTGTTTTTTTTTGCGGTTACCATCGTTTACCTTGTATCCACTGCTGTGTGTGTTTGTTTTGTTGCTATTTGGCTTGCAAAAGGTGGTCAAATTATAATTTTGCGATTTGCACCTCATCGCCGATTTGGATAATTTCCATCTTTTTCTTCCAGTTTTTTCACATTTTTTTCGTTAGTCTCAAAAAATAAAGACAAATAAAAAAAACAGCACTTTGAAATTTATTTGTATTGCATTTTGGCAGTTATTTGCTTATGCAGCATAAATTATTGCGCAGGCGCATATAATCAAAAATTCATTTGACGACTCAAATCGCTTTAATGCTTGTTTGCCTTCTGCCCACAAATAACGTGGATGGCCGGCGATTCTGACACTCAGCTAGTAGTTGAGATTACAAAAAAAAAAAAATCAGAAAAAACTTGTTAGCATAAATGATCGTAGCGAATGCGATGCATAAGCAAAGAGTGGCTTGCCTGCGTTCTTCTACGGGTACGTGGTAAATATATTGTGAAATTTTGTGTGCTGTTTTCGAACTACATATTAAGAACTCAACAGGGGTAAAAAATGTTATACGTGTTTATGATTTTTGAAGCTATACCGTTCCCTAAAGCTCCTGCTTTCAATCGACTGTATATTTGATTATTCTCTTTCGGCAGCTCATCGACCAATAGTAACCAAGTAAAGGGTGATTTTTAAGCTATTATCTTTTTAAACAGTTGGTTTAAACAGCTGACGCACGTTTCGTGTTTTGTTTCACTGTCAAACATCTTCAGTTTGGTCTATAATTTAACCATAAATCGTCTTACAAACGAACAACGCTTACAAATCATTGAATTTTATTATCAAAATGCTTGTTCTGTTAAGAAAGTTTATCGCGCGCTTCTTTCATTTTATGGTCAGTTTAATCGACCCACTAAATCGGATATTCGAACTATTTTGACTAAATTTAGAACCAAATTTACATTATTGGACATCAAACCACCAACACGCTTACGTAGAGTGCGAACTGAAGAAAATATTGCAGCTGTATCGGCCAGTGTTAATGATGACCATCAATTATCGATTCGTCGCCGTTCGCAGCAATTGGGCCCTTGTTACTCAACAACGTGGAAAATTTTGCGAAAGGATGACGGCGAGATCGGTGAACATTCTTTTCACGTTCGGGACCTGTCAATTGGCCACCCAGATCGTGCGATATAACGCCTTTAGATTCTTTTTTGTGGGGCTATGTTAAAGCTCATGTCTATTCAGACCAGCCTGCTTCAATTAACGCATTGGAAGACAACATTAAAGCAGTTATAAGTGAGATACCGGCCGAAACATTAGAAAGAGTATACCAAAATTTGACTAAGCGGATGGACCATTTGAAGCGCAGTCGCGGTCAACATTTGCATGAAATAGTCTTCAAACATTAAATTATATGGCTGTACTATCGATTTAAATAAAAATTTCATGCATTTTTCCGTATTATACGCGTGTTTTTTTGAAAAACTTTCCTATCTCCAATATCCCGAATCAAAATCTCCAGAATCACAGGAGTAACTACAGTCGGTCTAAGAGAATCGTGATCGGCATAACTTAGAAACTATTTAACCAGTTCGATTCTAACAAACTGCATTGTATGGGCTTATAATATTTATAATACGCAATATATTCAATAAAATGTGTAGTCATCCCCATTCACTTCACCTAATGATGGCTTCACCTCTTCGAGTTATATTTGGTGTTAATTTCTGCGCAAGTTGTGGGGACAATCGGTTCCAAATCAGCCGATTTTGCTTTGGTAACTGTTTGAACGTCCTTTGTTTGCTTTCTTTAAGTTTTTACTTAACTATTGCCCAAACATTCTCAATAGGGTTGTCATCAGGCGACTTTGAAGGTCAATCCAACATTACAATCCCATTTTGTTGTTTTCGCTCTACACACCTTGGGCTTCGATCCGTGATTGGTTAGTTCTTTCAAATATCTTCGCAACGGACGGGAAAATTTGGTTTCTATTCATCAAAACTGCATTCTGATTGGCGGTAAACTTAAATAAACAGCCAAATTCTTTTTCGGAGAAGCAGCCCCAAACTTGAACCTCTATTGAATGCTTAACAGTTCGTTGAAGTTGTCGATTATCAGCAGGGCACCAGGGCCGACGTATGTAACTATTCGCCCGAAAGGAAGATTCATCCGTGAATATTACCTTTGCCAAATTCCGTTCTGAATTTGCCTTAGCCCAAGCAAGCATTTTTCAATGTGTGGTAATAAGAGCAGCGACTTTTCAATGTGCTTCAAAATTTGAGGCCTTCTACGCGTTGACATCCGCGAATCGTGTTTTTAGATAGTTTAACACCACTTTCCCTTAAAACTGCTTCAGCTGCACGCAACGATAAGTTCGGCTTTGTCATAAACAAATCAATTATCTTCTGCTCTTGCTTTGGAGAGTTTTTTTTTTACTTGCACCTCGTCAGGGGAAATCGTCAACATTTTTAACTTCGATACATTGTAACGCCCATTTATTTATTAACGTCATTGACTTTAAGTATTTTGCTGCAGATGCACATGCAGATGACATTTTTGAGCCTTTGTGATGTGCGTTCCTATAACGCTGCTTCAAATCGTTTTTCATACGCGGAACTCCTTTTGTAAAAGCAGCGTACGCTTTCTACATTCCAGCTCGCAAATTTCCAAATCTCCAATTTTTTTATGGGCACATAAATTATAGTTTTAATAAAAAGTATTAAACCCACCCTGGACTCTAAAACTTAAAAAGTTTCCATTTGGAGTTTAAACCATAAATTTATGTATAACTTCTGCATTTAGCTTTTATTGATACACAGGGCGTTTTAAGCTTAATTTAATCGGAATGAATTATTTAATTGTAAAGAATAAAACTTGTCATTAAACGCGAAACCCAATTTCATTCAAATAACTCCGTGACTGGCTTTTCCCTAACCCATTCTGTAAACGCAATTTTTCAAAAGATGTTCGCAACTTTCGGTACTTATGTTATCTCATCAAAGGCATTCAAAAGTACCGAAGCACTTCAAAAATGGGTAAAATTTAGGGAAATATAGTTCTGTTAAGAACATAAATAGAGGTGTTTTAGGGCCAATTTTGAAATAAATCAACGAAATATTTCATTGCTGGCAGATACTAAAATTTTCAAATTCGTTGGAAGTCGCGTTCGGATTACGTTTATGCTAATTATCATATTTTTTTGGATTCAGAAAGTTATTATAAGTCTTCGGCCCACTCTTTTTTCTTCAAAAATATACTTATTCTTACAATTTGTAGCACCTGGCTTTCTACTAAATAGCCATTCATTTCCATTAACCACTATATTAAAATTACTGTAGGGTCATTTTGTTCTTCAGAGTATTTGTGCCACTTTTTTGCAACTTTTTAGAATCATATCAAAAATTCTATCTGGAGCGTGGCTTCTTTGTCTGTTCTAATTAAAATTCTAAAAGTAGTTTTGTCTGTGTTGAAATGGCTACAGTTCGCCTTGAACAGCTGTAGTTTGCAGGGTCCACCACAAGGAGATTGCGGGCGCTTTTTCTCCATTTTTATTTTTCTAATTTTTGTAAATATCTTTCAATTTTTTTATTTGCTATTTTTGTATGCATAATTTTATACCTCATTCTCCATAATCCATCTTCACACTCGGAAGAATAATTATAATCTGAATCAGAGTTTTTTGAAACATCTTGAATAAGTTCCTCGACTTATAATTTATAGTGTTAATCAACTTTCTCAAGAACATGGAATGGTTCTTTATAAAAGTCGCTTGAAATTCGAAAAACTAACTTCAGATTCGTAATCAGCGACCTCAAAATCCCGCTTTTGCGATCAAAACCTGATCATCATCATCTTTTGGCACTACAGCTCTTTGTGAGCTTCGGACTGATACACCTGGAGCCTCCATACATCTCGATCACTTGCACCTATTTTGCAATTCCTTATCATAAGTTCATTGATGTACTCCTCTAGCTCGGCAGCCCATCTTGTTTTCGGCCTTCCTCTTGCTCTAGTGTTAAACGTACCGTACATTCTGTTATATGGCCCAGCCATGTTAACCGGGGGCTTTGATGAAATGTTAAACATTGTAAGCTAGTCTAGCTCGTCGTACCACCTTATACACCAACCGCCGTAATCTTAAAATCGGATGGATATTTTTAAAAGTTGGCCGCCATTTCGGATCCATCTTTTACGGTGCATCACCAAAAATAATCTAATGTTTGATTCGCAACTAGAAGCGAACAATTTACATCACAGTTTTGGCTGATTATTAGATTTTTGAAGATTTGGAATGTGTTCAGTATTTTTCAAATTCGTCCCATTTTGTAAATGTCTAACTATAAACTAAATTTTTCACGCATTATCGATACTGTCTTAATTGTTAAACTAAAAAAAATCTACATTTCAAATTCTAGCTAAACCACCCTGTAGTTGTTTTTAACTCTCCTTTTGCCCCTCACTGTATGCTCAAAATTGTACCGCCTCCAGCTATACTGCGCGCTTGCCAAGCTTTACCTGTTCTAACTATTTGATGGAATTCTTTGGCTGCATATGACGAATTAAAAAACTTGTTAAAGTGCGAGGAATAATTTGTTTCGCCGCTAATTATAGTGTCACTTGGCCAGCCCAGTGCTTCCATCCCACAACGGTCAGTGAGCATACATACACACCTACTCACATACTTGCGCATACAATGGAGCTCCTCAGCAAGTGCCACCTTGCAGTCGGGCAGCGCTCAAAGCCAAACGGCCACAACTCAGTCAACTGAATTACATCCTTCGGCCGACTATATTTCCTGCTCGCAATTAAATGTTTTGGAGCAAAGCAGCTTGTTCAACAATATATCGCTTGGCTGTAGGATTCTTTCAAGTGTATGTATGTACTTGTGAGTATATAAGGCATGCATGTGAACGGTATCATTGTTGACAAACTTTTGCTTTGCTTTGGTTGAGTGGCAAATTGCAATGTGACTAATTGATAAGTCTGCAGAGTTCGAGACGAAGACGTTAATTTGTCGTCTCTTTGCAAATGCCTTCGTTAAAACAGCCATTACTCCATTAGCTGGTGGATAAAAATATTCATGCATATGTATGTGTTTGTGCTAAGTATTTACTTAGAAATGATAAAACTGGATTTACGGCTAGTCAACTCATTCATTGCATTTGCTCATTGCCTAGAGCTGCTTCGCTTTGGTTGGTTTGGTTTTCCTTGGACGACGTTTGCTGGAATTGTATTGATGTTGATGAAAAATTAATGGAAGGCATACATTAATATCTTGAAAAGGGGCGTGTAATTTAATATCAAGGCCTGCATATAAATATGAAAAGTATTGTAGATAAAAAAATAAAAATATTGCAAAACAAAAAAATTTTTTATATCGATCGTTAATTTAACAACTATTGACATTTTTAATAAAATAAATAAATAAAAAGTAGATTTGATAAATTAAACTATTAAAAAAACATGTTTATGGCTGGACTAGAAATTCTTACTATTCATGTAATGCAATCGTGACCATATTTGTAGATGCACATGCATAGGTACATATGCGGGCAATAAAATAGAAACCGCTGACTCCTATGTGAAGAAGATATAAATTGGTTTTTATTAAATTAAATTTAAATTTTAATATTAAATTTTATGCGCTTTTTATTTATTAAACTAAAGAACCAAAAATAAATACGGGGTTCGCTTTTTATATGTCTCGCCTTGGGCAATTCTAGAGTTGATGTTTCCATTGCAAGGTTTGACATATTTTACCATAAACGCCCTCAGAACGTTTTGATGTGTGAGCCATATTAGTATTATTTACAATGGCTTCACAAGTTAATCTCCGCAAAAAGTTGGTGAACCGTGAAAATTTTCGTGCGATAATTTTTTTACAATTTCCAACTTGGATTAACAAGGCAAGCAAGCACCGTAAAAACTTGTACAGTAAATTTTTCTGTGTTGGTCGCTGTTCGCTCACCAACGAATTCCAGGAAGATAGTCCAAATTTTGTTTTTGTTCCAACAAAGTTTATTGCTGAGAGCAAAATTATTGAGCACGATCATCGTGTCACATGCCGTGAGACTGAACCATCATTAGGTATTAGTATGTCGAGCAACAATAAGGTTTCGTATGTGTGTGTTCACGTTGAATTGTGTGTGTTCACGTTGAATTGCACACAATTTAAAAACATCGAACATTGATTCAAAGGAATGCAAACGTGTATTGATAATCATGGAGATCACATTTTTGTTCTGAAATTGTTGCACATTCTCATAAAGCTTATGAGCAAGCCATCAGCATAGATTTTCAAGAATGTTCAGATCTGGGAAATACGGTGGCCATGCTAAAGTTTCAACGTTTTGGGAGGCAATCCAAGTTTTGGCCACATTTTAAGTGTGTACAGATGCATATTTCTGTTGAAAGATCCAATTAATAGGTCCAAATATTTCAGGAATCTCATGAAAAGATGATTCCAACAGAGCTTTATAGCGGGTTCCCGTAATTTTGTAGTCTACAAACGCGCCATAGTACCTTTCCTCCTTCCTTAAGTCATGGAAATAGTATGTAATTGAATCCATCCAGATTGAACTTCTTTCCGTCACTAAATACTTTTTTCCATTCACCGGGATCGTTATTTGTAACAGAACTCCAAGCCATTTGGTCCTTTGCAAAATCGAGGTGGCGTTCCTTGCGAAATTTATTCAACGGTGTTTTATTTTGTATGCTTTTATGCGGCCCTTTTCGCAGTATTCATCGTTTCTTTAATTTTTGCTGAAAGGTCGGAATTGCAATCCTAAATATTTTCCGGGTTTCATTCAAAATCCTTTGTCCAGACTTTCAAAATGATATCAACCCTTTAACGACTCCGTCAATGCTAAAAACATATCAAACAAAATATAAAATATTTTTGTTTTGATGTGATGTGTTCTAATCTGTCACCAACGTTGACACTCCAAAATGACGGATCCAGCATTGGGTAAATTTTTTCAAATGCATTACATCTTGATGAAAATAAGCACTTTGAGGTTGCTGATAACGAAGCTAAACATGTTTATAATAGGTCTGAATCGCATAATATTTATAATAAAGATTTTGATAATTCAAAATGGTGCACAAAAATTTACAAAATCTGATTTCTCTTTGCTTTAAATTCGGCACACAGATGATTTCCGGTTCATTACTTATTGTAAAAAGACTATCTTTGTATAGTACTAATTGTACTGGGGGCTTATAGTGAAATTTGATATTTGTATTTAGTTTATTACATTAGTATTTGAAACTGCTTCCTTCCCTTGAGATTTAAAAAAAAACTTTTCTCTTCATATTTGCAACTATCAGGTCAGTCCATAACTTCGCACGTTTTTTAAAGGTGGTTTTAAAATTAATAAAAAAGATGTTTAAAGTATTTATTAATCAGTAATATATTTTCCTTCATTATTTACAATGTCTTCCCAACGTTTAGGCAAATTTTTAATTCCCTGCTCAAAAATTTTTTTGTTCTTGGAGCCAAATACGCTTCGATATCCCTTTTTATAGCTTCTTTTGAGGAGTATTTCTCGTTACTCATATGGGCTTTAAGTCCACGGAAAAGGTGATAATCACAAGGTGCAATATCCGGAGAGTATGGTGGATGCGGCATTAGCTCCCATCCGAGCTTGTTCAGCTTGCCTAATGTTTGTCTTGCGGGATGAGGTCTTGCGTTGTCGTGCTGAGGCAAAACTTTGCGTCTATTCACTAAAGACGGTCGATTTTTGTAAAGTGCCTCATTCAGATTTGATAATCAACAGTTATCGTCAGATTTGGTTCCAGAAGTTCATAATAAACAATACCGTCCATATCCCACCAAATAGATAGGAGAATCTAGGGGTCGATTCTGGTGTTTCATCTTTATCTAACCATTGGCGTTTGCGAACAGGATTATTGCAAAGGACCCATTTTTCATCACCAGTAATGATACGGTTCAAAAAACTTTCATTTTCAAGCCGTTGCAGCAGCTGAGAACACACATTCACTCTCTGCTGAAGGTTGGTGACGGAAAGCCTTTGCGGAGCCCATTTTCCCAGCTTTGAAACCTGAACCAGGTGCCTGTGAACTGTTCCATGCGATGAATTTAACCTCTGAGCTGCCATATCGACTGTCAAATTTGGCCCAGCTTCCACGAGTTCGAGCAAGGCGTCGGAGTTAAAGACTTCAAAACGACCAGCGTGCGGAGCATCCTCCACGTCGCAGTTACCACTTCGGAATTTTGAAAACCACTTTTGCGCAGTCCTTACACTCACGGCATCCTCATCCTCGCCGTGAACAATGCTTATTTCTGCAGCAGCAGTTGTTGCATTTTTACCACTTTTATAAAAAAATACAAAATATGCCTCTCATACGCGTTCGAAGATTCCATTTTATTTTTTAACAACACGTGCTTCTATCCGCGATTAAAATCACTTGTTGAATGCACACTATATCAGAGAAAATATAAATAGTTCCGTTATATTCCGTGAATAGTGTTTTGTATGCAAAAATCGTACGAAAGTGAAATAAGGGGTAAAATCCGCACGAACTTATGGACTGACCTGATATTGAAAAATTATTATTAATTCCTTTTTGTTGTTATTGTATTGTCTATTTGTCCATTTATATAATTTTTACGATATTCTAGAACCGTCTAAAAAATATTAACGAAGGTAGAAAGCACACCCTGATTTGATGAAGTTATGCATATTTTTGGAGTTGAAAGATGTATATATCAGTGCCGTTAAAGGGTTAAATTAAGAGGCCGACGTTGCAAAACCTTTTTTCTTCTTCTTAATTGGCGCGATACCCGCTTACGCGATTTTGACCGAGCTTAGCAAAGCGCGCCAATCGTCCTTCTCCACCTGATCTTACCAGCACAGAGGAGGCCTTCCTCTTCTCTGCTACCACCAGCTGGTACCGCATCGAATACTTTCAGAGCCGGAGCGTTTATATCCATTCGGACGACATGATCCAGCCAGCGTAGCCGCTGGATCTTTATTCGGTGCGCTATGTCATTGTCGTCGTAAAGCTCATACAGCTTATCGTTCCATCGGCTGCGATATTCGCCCTTTCCAACGTGCAAAGTTCCAAAAATATTGCGCACAATCTTTCTCTCAAACACTCCAAGCGTCGTTTCATCGGATGTTGTCATCGTCCAAGCTTCTGCGCCATACGTTAGGACAGGCATGATGAGAGCCTTGTAGAGTGTTAGATTTGTTCGTCGAGAGAGGACTTTACTGCTCAGTTGCCTACTTAGTCCAAAGTAGCACTTGTTGGCAAGAGAGATTCTATGTTGGATTTCAAAGCTGGCATTGTTATAGGTGTTAATGCTGGTTCTTAAATATGCGAAGTCTTTTACAACCTCAAAATCATAACTGTGAACAGTGTCGTGAGTGCCGATGCGAGAGTGCGCCGACTGTTTGTTTGATGACAGGAGGTACTTCGTTTTGTCCTCGTTCACCACCAGACCCATTCGCTTTGCCTCTTTATCCAGTTTGGAGAAGGCAGAACCAACAGCGCGGTTGTTAAGGCCGATGATGTCAATGTCATCGGCATACGCCAACAATTGTACGCTCTTCTAAAAAATTGTGACTGAGCGATTAAATTCTGCGGATCGTACGATCCTTTCCAACATCAGGTTAAAGAAGTCACACGACAGCGAGTCACCTTGTCTGAAACCTCGTTTCGGCTCGGAGAGGTCCTTCCCAATTCTGACGGCGCTGCTGGTGTTGAGCAACGTCATCTTGCATAGCCGTATTAGTTTTGTGGGGATACCAAATTCAGACATCGCGGCATAGTTACCTTGTCGTACTGTCGAATGCATCTTTGAAATCGACGAAAATATGCTGTGTGTGGATTATCCTTTCATGGATCTTTTCCAAGATTTCGCGCATTGTGAATATTTGGTCGATGGTAGACTTTCCAGGTCTAAAGCCACACTGATAAGGTCCAATCAGTTGGTTGATGGTGGGCTTCATCCTTTCACCCAATACGCTCTCTAAAACCTTATAGGCGATATTTAGAAGACTAATCCCGCGGTAATTGACACAGATTGCAGGATCACCCTTCTTATGGGTTGAGCAGAGCACACTTAAATTCCAATCGACAGGCAAGCTTTCATCCGATTATATTTTGCATAGCAGTTGATACATGCACCTTACCAACTCCTCGCCGCCATGTTTGAATAGCTCACCCGGCAGTCCGTCGGCGGTCGTTATCTTTAGTTCGTTTACAGGGGTCGTCATTAGTATAGGAAATTCTCATCCGAGGATTTGTATATGTTTTCATTGGGGTGGAATTTTTAAGTGGCGGGTCCCAAACCCAGCGCACAACCAAGTGGTATGCCTGGTTGTTCGGAAGCTACCCAGAGGTTACTTGGGCTAAGCCCGGAAGTTGTGAGCTGCTTGAACCATATGTGGAAGGATCGTCCGGGCCACTCCCAAGTTAATGGCGCTCAGTAACTTTCCCCACTTGCATGGACTTCTACATATGGAACCATCCTCCAGAGAATGGCGATCAGTAACTTTCCCCGCTTGCGTGAACTTCTACAAACCTTTCAGTTTGATTTTATCATACCTCCTCTATCCCTTCAACGCTTCATACGAAGTTTCCATTATTCGAAAAAAACTGAAGGTCTTCTTCTGACAGCTCCTTCAAAACACGTTCTCTTTCACACCTTTAAAGATCTCAAATAAAGAACACTTCTTCAAGCTCAGTCTAAGAAACAGCCGGAAGTCGCATGACTCCAAGTCCGGCGCATAATCGCGTGGTCCTACCATAATTATTGTACTTGGCTAAAGACCTCTGTACAAGAAATCCGGGATGAGCCGGCACATTGTCTTGATAGAGAGCCCGTGCATTGATCCTCCACAATTCGAGTCGTACTTTCCCTATTCAATAAGAACAACAGAGCTCAGCCAGAACATAACTACTATTTGCCGATTAGTAATTTGGGCTTAAAATCATCACTAGCAGTCTTTCAAAGTTGAATGTAAGATTTGATAGCAATTCGTTGGACTATTGTAACTTTACGTTTTACCGCCCAAAAAACCCTACTCTCATGCCAACGAAAGCCATGGATACACTAGTGCTAACTCTAAACTTTAGGGCAGATAATTAGGTGTAGGATAGCGATCGCTACAAGGACTTTAGGCGCAGGTGCATGGCCATACCAAGAAACACATCCCGAGTTAATTTTGTTATTATTTTTCTTCTGTTAATTATATCTTTCAGTTTTTACAAACGAAAAGCGTAGTGTCTCCCATAATGTTGTAAAATTCTTCCTTATCATCGCCTAACAAAATGCATCTGAATGAACAGTGGACATCACATTGAACTTCTTAGGCAGTGCTGTAACTTTTTGTGCCGCTGCACGGACTTCTGCTTCGACTCAGATTATTAATGGTTAACCTGGGTTCTATCTTTAGTAACAATTCGATTCATAAATACCTCTCTGTTCTCAGTAACAATATTCAAAACATTTTATGAGAACTCGACGCGATGCTGCTTCTGAATTGGTATAAACCTTCGCGGAACCCATCGTACGCCCACCTTAGATATGCCTTGATAGTTATGGAGGATGATCAAAACGACCGTAGATGAGACACCAGTAATTTTTGCGATTTGTTTATTATTGTAACGTTCATCTTTCATCAAATGCTTTCCGACTTATCCAACAATGTCCAAAGCGTCGACCAATTGCTCCAATCGACCGGCTTGAACTTTGATCATCTTGAAACGACTCTTTACTCAACGTCACTTATATTAAATCGTTGTAAAAAGAATAAATATATTCACCTTAGAATAACGGGTGCCACTTGTACACAAAAGCATAAATTGCTATAAAGGTCATTAATTTTAAGATCGACCAATGGAGTTCAATTAATAAACCAGGGTATCTATTCTAGTGGCCACGTGTGTATGTGCATAACAGTATTTGCTTGTAATTACTTCCATCTTGCGAAACAAATAAATTTGTAATAGTTAAACTGGTCTCATAAGCTAGACAAATATTTGCGAATCAGTGAAGAAATGGGTCATTAGTGGCGCTATGTGTGTTAAAATACTTAAACAAATTTTATTATTACGACAATACTTGGATATGCATTCAGTAATTCTCGAGCACAAAAGTACAAATAATTGTAGAATAAAAATAGAAATAATTAAACTAAATTTAAAATATAAATACTGTTATAAATGCTTACTTATTACTTAAGTCCTACTTATTTATTGTTAAGTTCATAAATTGAACTACATTCAAAAAAATGCACTCAATCACGCTGGCTAACCCTAAAGTTTCTAGAAAAACATAGAAAAAATACTCATTTGATTGAAAAAATGAAATATTGTTTTTTAAAATACTCGCCGTTAAATTCTTTGTAAAAAGTATTGACAAATTGAAGTAAAATCTTCAGTTCCTTTGCGGATTTCCTGTTATGACTTGAATTGGTTCAACGTACTTTCCTCGAAGTGGTAATTTTAATTTCGGGTACAAGAAAAAACGTCCGGGCCATGTTACCAAAAAACGTTGCTTGGTCGATAACATTCGTTCCGTTATTGGCCAACAACTCTTACACAATGATGTGGCTTTGTGCGATGGCGTATTAAGCTCTTTTGAAACCAGTCGTGCGGCGTCCCGTTTCATGCCCAAAATACTGGTATTTAATATTATTAATAGACTTAACAGATAGGTTGATCTCTTGAGAAAATTCTCTAAGACTTAACGACAATTTTCTTGACCAGCATTTTGATTTTATCGGTATTTTTCTCGTTCGTGGACGTTGAAGTCCGACCAAAACGAGGCAAATCAACTAACATTTCTCGACACTCTTTAAGAGCTTTATGTTATGTATATGTTAGTATTTTTGACATGACCTTAGATGCTCCCGTAGGTTTAAAGTGATTTGGCACATGAGATTTCGCTTGAAACACATAATGTAAGACACACTTTTTGTTCAACTAACTTTACCATTGTAAAAATCCCAGAGCCCCCAGTAGTATGATAACCAGTAACAACTGTTGTCAACGCACTGTGTGACAGATCGCGGTAAACTTGCGATAGTGGCACCAATTTACTTGTGTAACTTGTAACAGTGGCATTAATTTACAGAAAAAAAATTATGGCGATATTTATTACGCGCGTCCTCCAAAGGATAGATTGCTGGTACTTTTTACACAGAATACATATATATACGAAAAAACTAGTTACAGAAACATTTATTTCACTCCGAGGTAAGTATCTCAAAAACTTATTTTTAAATACATCAACAGCCCTTTCAGATGCTGAAAAGGCCTCACACGCGAAGAAGTCATTAAGCGATAAATCCGGTTTATAGAGGCAGTGACTCAATAATTCGATAATAATAATAATCAATAATTTTCTCCTTCAGTTATTAATCAATTGTTTGAGTTGCTATATGAAAGCTGAAGCGTTGTCATGGTGAATAATGATGTTTTTTTTTGGTTCTTTCTACAAAGACCTGAAACAAACAAATTGTTGCAAATTATTCGAAATTGGCTGTTTCGATCAGAGCAGAGGTAGCAATTCACCCAGTTTTAGGAAAGAAAAAGTCATCACATCTTTTATGAAATTCGATCCTCACTTTGAAACACCCAAACAGTTCATGGTTTTTTTTTTTGTATCGAGCTCGCATGCAGCTCAACCTCCAAGTTTCATCACCTGACACGATAATATACTATAAAAAATAAAAAAATAATTGGCACGTACACTTTTGTTAGTTGATTTGCCGAGCTCCTCCTCCTATTTGTGGCGTGCGCCTTGATGTCCTCCACAAATGGAGGGACCTACCGTTTCAAGCCAACTCCGAATGGCAATTAATTTTTATGAAAAGCTTTTTCATGGCAAAATACAATCGAAGGTTTGTCATTGCCTGCCGAGGGCGAACGCTATTAGAAAAACTTTTGCTATTATTTTCTTGTTTCGTGCGCGGAAACACGTTCTGGCTACTTGCTTATTTATTTTTTAGTTTTAGTCTTTCGTTCTGTGTCAAACCAAGATTTACAAAAATTCGACAAATTTTCATCAAATTTTTTAATGAGGTGCTTTCCATTTCAATTCAACCGGGCTACTCGGGTCATGTTCTTCGATTTCGATGTAACTTAAATATGTTGCTCTCTGGTCAAAATAATGAGACACGTATTTTTTTGTTCGCCCGAAAAAAATTTTTTTCAAGAGTTATCGGCAATTTTGTTTTTTGCCTCAAACTCGATTTTTTTTAATTATATAAGAAAAAAATTTTTTGAAATGCCCATAACTTAGTCAAAAATGAACCGATTTTAATAATTCTGGGTTCAAAATGATCGTAATTACTTACACAAGCGACTTCATGTAGAAACAATTGCAAAAAAGTAGTTGAAATTTTTTTATTTAGCAAAAAAGAAAAAAAATTGAAATTTTTTCGAAATTCAATATTTCAAAAAGGGCATTTTTTTTTTTTTATAACTTTTTCCAAATCAAAAAAACATCTCAAACTTTAATTGAGCTGCATGCCTAGTAGCTAAAATGCGTTGTTTTTGAGTAATGAATTTTTAAGTAAACACCCTGTTTCGCACTTTTTGTTTTTTGCAAAATAAAAAATTTTCAACTACTTTTTTGCAACTATTTCTACATGAAATCGCTCGTGTAAGTAATAACGATCATTTTGAACCCAAAACTATTAAAATCGGTTCATTTTTGACTAAGTTATGAGCAATTAAAAAAAATTTTCTTATATAGATTATTTCCATTTCAATTCAAAAGGGCTATTCGGGACATGTTCTTCGATTTCGATGTAACTTAAATATGTTGCTCTCTGGTCAAAATAATGAGACACGTATTTTTTTGTTCGCCCGAAAAAAATTTTTTTCAAGAGTTATCGGCAATTTTGTTTTTTGCCTCAAACTCGATTTTTTTTAATTATATAAGAAATTTTTTTTTTTAAATGCCCATAACTTAGTCAAAAATGAACCGATTTTAATAATTTTGGGTTCAAAATGATCGTTATTACTTACACGAGCGATTTCATTTAGAAATAGTTGCAAAAAAGTAGTTGAAAATTTTTTATTTTGCAAAAAACAAAAAGTGCGAAACAGGGTGTTTACTTAAAAATTCATTACTCAAAAACAACGCATTTTAGCTACTAGGCATGCAGCTCAATTAAAGTTTGAGATGTTTTTTTGATTTGGAAAAAGTTATAAAAAAAAAAAAAATGCCCTTTTTGAAATATTGAATTTTGAAAAAATTTAAATTTTTTTTCTTTTTTACTAAATAAAAAATTTTCAACTACTTTTTTGCAATTGTTTCTACATGAAGTCGCTTGTGTAAGTAATTACGATCATTTTGAACCCAGAATTATTAAAATCGGTTCATTTTTGACTAAGTTATGGGCATTTCAAAAAATTTTTTTCTTATATAATTAAAAAAAATCGAGTTTGAGGCAAAAAACAAAATTGCCGATAACTCTTGAAAAAAATTTTTTTCGGGCGAACAAAAAAATACGTGTCTCATTATTTTGACCAGAGAGCAACATATTTAAGTTACATCGAAATCGAAGAACATGACCCGAGTAGCCCGGTTGAATTGAAATGGAAAGCATCATGATGATTTAGAAAAATAATTAGCTACGCAGCTTGGAAGTTTTAAGCTGCTCAAAAATTGCGCTGATTTTGTTTTTTTTTTTTGTTTCTTTGTTGGTTTGCTGAAACGATTTTCTCCTTATAAAACAGGATTCGCGCAATAGTTATTTATCTGATCAAATTAATTCGTCAAAATTAGAAGTGGAATGTCATACAAAATAGTTTGTATTTGACTTTTATTGGTGCCCAAGATAGAGTCTAGCTCACTGTTGATCGACCTCAATCATTTCCTTTACAGAATCGACGTTTGATGGAATAACAGCAGTTGATGAACGAGCTTCACGAAACTGCTAGTCCATGTTGGTGAAGCCAATCAATAAATTATTCTTGAGTTAGACCAAATTTGAACTAATTTTTAACTCATTACCAAAAGCAAAATGAATCCAATCAATGAACTATTTTTGAGTTAGGCCAAATTTAAAATCATAAAAATATTTTCCACCCAAATGTTTTTTCACAAAATTTTACTTTTTAAGACAGTATTATAGTGAAACTACTTTATGGATTCTTAATTTGGCGATGATGGTTACTATAAAAAATATCAAATTTATCATTAAAAAAACGCAGCCGGCAAATGCCTTCTAATTACTGATTCCAGAAACTTTTGGGGTTACCCACGTTCTGACGGCTTTTATGTTAGCGGTAAGCCCTATTTTCCGTTTTTCTGATTTCTGATTAATATTTTCGTATTTCCGGAAAAAGGAATCAAATAGACCTATTTGTTTATGAATTGAGCAAAGCAAATTTTAATGAACTTTAAAGAACTTGAAATTGATGAAACAGAAAAGATATCTTAGGAAGGCACAAATCTGCGGATCTCAAAAGGTCATAAGAACGAAATGTAGAACTCCTCCAGACAATAATATTGGCATATTGCTATCGAAAATCCAAATAATCAAGTTATAATAAAATAACCATTTCCGTGGTTGTTAGAAGGAAAAACAAAAACAGTTTTTTATGAAGCCGAAATCTCCTCATATTAGCTTGTTTTTTTTGTTGTTTGAAGATATCTATCCAGCATTTACGCCTTTCATGGGCATAACAACCGTAAGATTTTTAAAATATTGGGGAAATAGTACGATTTTTCAAATTTATTTAAAATCTTGAAGATGTGGGCTTCTAGTATCTTTAAAATTGGAAGCGGAATTTCTTAAAATTGCTTTTTCTAGAAGTTGGTATGGTATCAACGCTCCCATATTTAGAACCTGTGCTGACTAAAGTAAGTCTTCAATGCTTTCAATTTCTGTTTCACGCAATCAGGTCCCACCGTAGTATTTTATCCTACCCCGTGTAATCAATATTTGTCCTAATTTTAAGATTGATTCACTTTTAGATGAATGTTAGCTGGGGTGTCTGTAAGAATGTTTTGTATTACACGGCTTAAAATAAATATGAGTAAATATATGTATCTATAAGGTTATTATAATCATATACTTAAACTAAATAAACAAAAATTATTATAAACTATGGACCGAATCGGTCGCAAACAATCCATTCGCTTTAAGAATTTTAACCTTTGGAAGCTTTCTCCATTCTGGAGGAATACATTTTTGAGTACATGGACACTTCATTAATTTTTAGTGCATATCTTGGCCTGATAAATTCTTTATATCTAAATCTCGAGCTGGGTTACATATTTGGACAGGGGTCACAAAAAAAATGTATGTAAACTATTATATTTTTAGCTTCAAAACAAACCTCAAAAAACAAGATTTGTAGCTGCAATAGACCAGAGCTATGAAATTTTTTAATTAAATCTACAAGCCGAAAATAACGAAATTCCCGAAATGAGATATCTTAGCCCCTTCATTTTCCAAAATGGGAGAAAAATAAAAATTCATAATCAAATATTATTTTTCACTATTGACTAAAAGAGTAAAAAAATTGTCGGCCAGAAATGTTTTCGGTATGTGCCCTATTTGTACCCTATACATATCTAAATAAAAATTATTTATGTAGCTATAAAGTAGAAAGAGTCAAATTCAGCAAAATTACTAATGCCTGCTAATGTCCCCATATTAAAATATTCGTTCATTTTTAATAATACTCGTTATCCAAATATTTGCTTTGCAGCACTCGAAAATATTAAATTTAATATCAAATTTTACAACCAAAACATATTTGCATATACGAAAATGACCGCAGTGCATGCATTTGTATATCAGTATATTTACTGTAGTATGCCAGTACTGTAGTTGGCAAGGTGGTTGCCTCTCCAAAGGCTGTGCGTAATTTGACAAATGTCCATAATTTGTAATATCATTTTTCAAATTTAAACTCACACTGTGACGTAGAACGGAAGGTAGCCGGTGAATTATGGTGTCTGGTTGGCTTCCATAACGACGACATACCCATTTTTTACGCATACATATTTACATATCTAATCTAGCAAAGAAGAAGCCGGAATTTTCATTCTCACGCACCTTTACTATACCATGCCATGCATATTTTTATACATACAAACTAACAATTCAGAATAGTTCCTTCTATGAGTACAGACGTAATATGTGCATACTCAAGCAAACGTCATTATAGTTTATATAATAGTAAAACCCTAAGAAAGAAAAAGTTTTCTTAATTTTCGCCAAAGTAAAAGCGTTGAAGAGTGTTCAAACCAACTGTTTTCTCCACGCAAGAAGAGTGTGCTTGCGACGAAAAATAGGCTTCGATGACCAGTGGTCATTAAGGCAAATCTACAAGCGCCGTTGGGCACGCACATTTCATACAGCTGCAGTGAGAAAAAATAGTACCAAGTTTGTAAAAAATATTATAGCTCTGTTGCAGTTTAATAATTTTCCTTTTGGAATAAAATTTGAATTTAGAACATTATGTATTTTGTTGAAGAGCCACATGACACACGTTCAATTTCAAGAACAGTAATAACTTGCTTGTAGCTCTCAAATCAGTTATGATAATTCTTATATTCAAAGCGGTCCACAGTGGATCTTTTTTTTAACAATATGCTATTTTGACAGTGACAACCCTTTTCCGCTGAAAATCGTGAATGAAATTAAGAATCAAATCTCCGCATATATCTCCGATTCTATCATGTCCCACGAAATGAATCGCTTTGCGCTTGAACCACGTCAGGAAACTTTGCAAACTAATTCCAAGGTCGATGTTGTGCAGCTCAAACAGTGCTACATTAACAAGCAAAATTCGCGCATCTGGGAATCGGAAAATTCGCACGTGATCGTCGAAAAACCAATCCTTACTCAGAGAGTAACATTTTAGAGTGGTGGCATCTTTGGGCCACTTTTCTTTGAAAATCCTGCTGTAAACGCCATTTTGGTCAACGATGAGTGCTGCAGAGGCATAATGAACAATTTTTTGTGGATGGAAATTGAAGCCGTAGACTTAGACGATCTTTGATTTCAACAGGATGGCGCGAGTCCGATGTTATGCGAAAAAGCGAATATGGAACACGCCTTTCGGGATATAGAGAGAAATCACCATATGGACCACCCGGAACATGTATTCAAGACGAAATACTATAATAGTGTCGACAACGGCATTCACGCAGAAGTGCTGCAGGTGAACCTAAGCTTACTGTTACTTGACTTCAAGTTGAGCTACTAGCTAAAAAAGAAACTGCTGTGTAGGGCACATACTCGCCCGAGGTAGTTTAACCGATGACTATATTTTCCAATAACCTAGCTCTCTAAGATAGCAATTGAATATAGAATATGCCGAATGAGCTAGCTAAGTGGTGCATAACGAATGTTATTTGGATTTCTGGGCAAAGTGACATTCCTGGAAATTGCTCCAATTTGTGCGTCAGAGACTAGGATAAACTTAAAACAGCCACGAGCCTTCCTCTCAACAAGCAGTTTCTGTTGGGTTGCTTTCAAATTGAATACTACTGCAGACACTTGCTACAGGGCCGCCTCCTATATGCAACAGGAGTTACCTCCATGACCTTATCTGAGTTCTGCAATACATATGCCAACTACTGAGCCCGACGAAGTAACCACCGACTATAATCGACATCCATCTAGAGCCAGTTAATACTCCCTGCACTCTTACCCCATTGATGCCATCCTCGGACCTCTACCGCCAACCATTGCACACGAAGAGCTTGAGCACAAATAAGTTCTGCATTTTGTAGCAGAATAAACTCTTAACTTATTCAGAGTAGACCCCAACATACGCAACGTAATTCCTTTGTTTGAAGAGTCTTTCTTGCTTCTTGATTTTAAAAATTTTCATCAGTGTGTTAAATTCTCACCTCTTCAAGTCCACAGTGGAGTTTCAAATTTGCAGCAAAATAGCCCCACTAACTGCGTTTATGTAAATTCTTGAACATTATACATATTGATTATAAATTGATCGAATCGATTGTAGAATGAATTTATTTTGAAGGCTTAGTAAATGCTTACAAAGATAAATTGATGATGAAAACGCCCGCCCAATCGACTGACCAACCTGTGACGAGATAGGATTGTCCGGGTATCAGAAGGAGTAGACAAACACTAGAAAGGAATGCTGTTGCCATATTGCTGCGTTGCCCATAACGTGTTGTCTACTGCCGAGATTTTCCAAAATAAATTTCCTTACACACGCTAAATGATGGACCTCTACCGCCAACCATTGCACACGAAGAGCTTGAGCACAAATAAGTTCTGCATTTTGTAGCAGAATAAACTCTTAACTTATTCAGAGTAGACCCCGACATACGCAACGTAATTCCTTTGTTTGAAGAGTCTTTCTTGCTTCTTGATTTTAAAATTTTTCATCAGTGTGTTAAATTCTCACCTCTTCAAGTCCACAGTGGAGTTTCAAATTTGCAGCAAAATAGCCCCACTAACTGCGTTTATGTAAATTCTTGAACATTATACATATTGATTATAAATTGATCGAATCGATTGTAGAATGAATTTATTTTGAAGGCTTAGTAAATGCTTACAAAGATAAATTGATGATGAAAACGCCCGCCCAATCGACTGACCAACCTGTGACGAGATAGGATTGTCCGGGTATCAGAAGGAGTAGACAAACACTAGAAAGGAATGCTGTTGCCATATTGCTGCGTTGCCCATAACGTGTTGTCTACTGCCGAGATTTTCCAAAATAAATTTCCTTACACACGCTAAATGATGGGTAATTTGCAAAACGCAGCAGCATCCAACCAACGAGTGCACCATTGTAACAGAAATCTCTGCATGCAACTGCAGTACTGGCGCCAACACAAGTGAATGGTCGAATAAATTCGAGATGGTGAACGTGGAAAAGTTGTTTGCAAAGTTTCAAGCAAATTTTTGTGTGCCAGCTGCGGATATTTCTGTCATTCTCAATTTCCGGTGATGGCAGCCAACAATTAAAGTGGCAGACCGCAATTAATAATTTTACACTTGCAATGCGTGCATATGTACCTACATACATGGATATTTGTTTTTATACACAGTGGTGGTCATTAATAGTCGAACACTTACAATTCATGATTTTTGTGGTTTTTTTTTTATTTTTTAATTATTATGATTAATTTTTTTTTTTATGCGTATTTTTTAAATTACAGCTCTTTAAATTCGAGCTCTGCAGTGACCAGCACTGAAAAGGAACTGAAAGTAGGAGGGTACTAAAAATTAATAGTGGAATTTGGAAATTTTACCTTGAGAGTGGTCTTATTTCGCTACTTCATTGGTATCGTACTGGATTTCATGCTGACGAAAACAGAATATTTCGTACTCTTTGAAGCCTTACTCGAACGATGTCAGTACGTCGGCAGCAAGCGCATTGTGCTTGAATTTCTTAACATTTATCTAAGATAAAATTGAGATATGACTTGCCCTGAACCCCAGCAAGATATCCCCGTTATTCTTCCAGAAAATAAATGAAATAATGTATGTATTTCTGCGGCTTTTGTTAAGTAGAGACAAAGATTGTTTGGCCTAATGTGTTACCATTGAACAGAGAGCTATGGGAACTTTAACCTTCCCTTCAACAGTAGTGAACACTTTTTGAATTACACCCCGATGCACGATAAAGGATAGCACGTCAAAATTTTCACTATCATCGAAAATTTACTTTGCTTCGCCCGAAAAGCCTGAGGGAGCATCCACACTTTATTACGTGAAAGATATGGTTGAGTGCCTAAAGTCTCGATTTGCAAGTGCACGGAACGAAAGTGCTTACCAAAGTATCGATGAACGCATGACGAAACTCAAGGGACGCTCCTCTATGAAACAATACTTACCATTCTTACATTCTTTCTGGCTATACTTACGATTTTAATATCTATTGTGGGAGAGAAGATGGAAATGTCGAAGGAACTCTAGGCGAGCGCGTGGTAAATCAGTTAGCTGCAACAATTCGAGAAACGGATGTGACTCTGTTTTTCGATCGGTTCTTCACAAGTATCAACCTTCTAGAGACTATTAAGGGGTTAGGGGTAGTCAGAGGCCCGAAAAAATGATGATTTTCACGAATTTTTGTTTGCTACTTAATTAATTTATTTAACAAAAATAAAAACATGGCATAAAAACATCATGTTTTAACTTGACTTCACCAAAATTTCAAAAAAAAAAAAAATTAATAATTGCAAAAGTTATCGCTGTTTGTGTGAAGCCCGTTTCTCCAGAAGTCCCTTGCGGTGAAAATACAAGTCCTTGCAGATTCATCTAAAACCAATCGGACCAGAAAAATTAGTTTTATTAATAGATAATCTTGTGCCTGATCGAAGGTTTTTTTTTTTTTCAAAATGAACAAAATGGCGGCCTCAGAAAATTTTTTCCAGATTTCAGAAAAAAAAAACCAACAGTTAATTGTTAAAAAAAAATCGAAATTTAAAAAAAAAATCCTTCGATCAGGCACAAGTTTTTTATGTTTTTCAAAAGCTGTATAAATTTTATTGAAATCTACGTAGCGGTTTTTAAGTTACAGTGTTCACCAGTTTGAAAAACATAGTTTTGAGAAAAACGCATTTAAAGTTTTGCTATCGGCTCCAGAGCGGCCGAGCGCCCTTTGTTAATTGTTGAATAACTTGAAAAGTATTTGTCGGATTCACTTCAAATTTTTACACAATATTTTTAAAACATTATACTTTAAGAAAATGCAAAAAAAAATCGATTTTTTGAAAATTCTGACTACCCCTAACCCCTTAATTACGCAGCGTTAGGAACTATTATGTCGAATCGCAAAAAATTGCCAATCATGAGCACAAAGCTAAACAGAGGTCAATGCGTTTTCCGAGAAAGCAACACTGGTATAATGTATGCTAAATGGCAAGATACCATGGAAGTAGTAGTTGTAAGCAATTGTCACTCCTCTGAAATCTCCATAATAGAAAAGAAATTAAAAAATGGTCAAAAAGATGAAATGATAAAACTTTACAGACAGATAATGGAGGGAGTTGACCGAGCTGGTCAAATTGCAGGGCAATATGAGTTGGGTCGGAAGTCTAATAAATGGTGGAAAAAAGTTGTTTACCGATTGTTAATAATGTCAGTAGGAAATTGTTGGGTAATCAGTTCGCAACTTTCACGGAAAGAAAAACCACTTATAGACTTTATGACAGAGCTGGCGGAACACATGATTGCTGAAGGGAAGGAAAGAGCAGCTGCTCAACGCAGTGGCACGTCAGAAAGAAAAAGGAAGCTAGCCGCAGGTCACCTACCCAATTCCCAATCGAAGACGTTGCACAGGCTGTGCAGATCAAAAACAAGAGAGGAGAACAAAAACGATTTGCGAAGAATGTCAGATTCCTCTCTGCAAAGATTGCTTCGCTCCGCACCATAAATAAAGACCAAACTTTTTTATGTTAAATATATTGATTTTGTATTATTTTCTATTATATTCTTTACCGAAACAATTAATTGAATTCCAAGTAAAATTAGTTTCATATAAAAGTGCAAGTGTATGAGGTACCGGATCATAAAATACTAATCGGGACATACAAGTCCCATTCAAAAACACTGACGGGACATATATGTCCCAGCCCCTCCCACCACCGTTTTTACCCGATTCAAATCCTGAAGTGATGGAATGCTTTTATTTTCTCTATTGTAACGATTGAACACGTAAAACAAGTTCCCTTTACCTCAGCGGCTTTTCGGATCGAAAGGGTTAAGATAATGTCAATCCCCCCTACCTCTATCGTTTTGCTCGCCACTGTACTTAGTGATTCCATAGTACCTATTTATATGCAATCAACCTTCTAGCAGAAGAATAGTGATTTTCTTTTGAATGAAGTCAATTGGTTGAGGGCGCAAGTACTTCCGATGTCATCACCAATGCGAGCAATTGCAAATGTCACGAACGCTGCCAATTTGATTAGAAAATTTTAACCCAGTAGAGTAGGGGTGTTATGGGTAGAAGTGGGAAGTGGGCTGCCAGCAATAAGTTTTATGTGCATTAATTGCTGCAAACAGCATTTGTAGTGGCATCACGACCAACGGATGAAAGATTTCATTCATAAAAAAGTGACAGGGTGGGGGTGGGCCACGAAGGAAGAAGCGAGCTGGCCGCTGGATTTCAACACAACCTTCTTCATTGTACACTGCCTAACACTACTTGTACTTGTACTTGCACTTATAGTAAACGTATTGTACATGTGAATGTATGCATGTTTGATACCGCGGTCGGTTTGTATAATTAACGCGAAGCTTCGCGCTACGTAAGAACAATGAATGATCGACTGCGGCCAACGTTGTCGAACGGACCGGAAGTTGTCATTTGATTTTGCACAACTCAGTGCGGGACTAATTGTCTTTCAACAATTGCCACATTCATTCATTCATTGCGCGAGTATGCAATGCTTACAGAGTTTATTTCGAGAGCGTGTAGTTCAAGCGTGTTAATTGAAGCAAATCATAAGTACTAGGGTGATGATATTCCAGAGACAACTTGGATAGCATCTTGAAAAGAACAAATATTTATATAGATAAATATTACTTTTGTTTATACGTCTTTATGTATGTGTGCCCCTAGCTATTATTCGCGCAGTACGAGCATACCTCATTCATGATTCTATGGAAATTTGATTTACGTATCGTTTGTGTCTGTCTTGCAACATCAACGGAAATATGCCAATTTATTACTATTTTATTATTAGAATTATTAGTGTTGGAAAAAAACGGAACTATGACGTAAAATTGGTGATTGACGATAATGTGCGATTGTTATGTAAAAATTTGCAATGGAAGCAGCATTAAAACCTCACCGTTAGCTTTACTGTTTTTGTGTGTTTCTCTTAGCCGAAAATGTCATGTGGAATTACATTTGTACTCGTCTTAAACTAAACCATTAAAGCAATTTTACAGTGTTGTTATATTACAGAGGTCTTAATTTGGTGATTACACATTTTTCCAACTTTTTATATATTATATTTTAATGATTATAAATATTTTTAACAATTAAAATTCTTGTGTGTGCAAAATGCACTCATATTAAGAGTTCAATGTTCAGATTTCTACAAATGGCCACCATAGCTCATAAAAAAACTTTAAACGGAATTTATTATTTAATGATAAATTTAATAGTATTTGTTTTTTTTTTTTGCAAATGCTAATATTATTACAAATATATGTTTTTTCAGTTATAAAATTACCTTAGTTTGTTAAATGACTCGCAAAAATCATGAAATAAATTGTCAAACATTCTAAGAATTTATATTAGAAAACGTAAAGATCTGATTATTTTCCTCTAGATATTAAAGCTTGAGTGAGCCAAGTATGGTCCTACTACACAGCGATTTAAAAGTGGCATCACACTTCAAAAAAAACTCTTTAACAGTTTTGTGTTTGCTGAAGCCAGATGTGGTTACAGCATTCCAAAATAAATAAAAAGTAAAAAGGAAACAATTCGATAGATTCAGCACCACTAAAGCACCAAAAAAAGAATTGTGCTGTTTACAGACTCACTACAGTATCGAAAGCAACAAGAAAGCTGTGTATAAAATATTGATGAAATCATATAAATCTTTGAATCGAGCTGGCATGGGAGCACTTATTCCATAGCTCAGGAATTGATTATTTGAAATATTATTTAGAATCCTTCCCATAAAGATAACAAAGGTCTACAAAATTATTATTATTTTTTTTTTTAAATGGGACTTCGCTTTCAGGTCTCCCTTAAATTCCTCCAATCAATGCTTCAAATTAACAGCCGCAGCCGTTGCTTGTGAGTAATGCGGCACCCACCGGGCCGAAAATTTTTTCATCAGCAACTTATCATATAAAACATTAATTGCCGTTCCGGTCGACACACCTATGATGGCCTCTGTTAATTCGCGTACTTTCGTTCGTCGATCAGCGAGAATCATATCGTGAAGTTTTTGAGCGATTTCCTCGGTAACCACGTCTACCGGGCGCCTTGATCGCTCCTCATCAAAAACGGATGTTATATTGTACGCTGCGTCGCGTACTCTTTGTGTATACGAGAAAAGCCATCGTTGGTCGCCTTTATAACTCGACACGATGATTTGTCAATCCTGTTCTTTTCTTTACAAAAAGGGGACGGGCAACATATTTGAGTAGAAATAATTTTCGAATGATTTTTGTCCGTGATATTGATTATGACTATGCGATGCTCAGCTGGCTGAATTCGAGATAAAGACACATTACAAGTTTTTTTTTACATTTGACGTGTTTCAATAAAAGATTTACTAGACTCCGATCGTAGTATAAAATACAATATATTAACAAAGATGACGGCATAGTCAGAATTATTTACATCCAAATATCCTATCCTAAACTAAATTAAAAAAAAATCAACTGGACAACGCTCTCCCACCCTTTTTGCAGAGAGAATAAAATGCCAGAGATGCGCCTAGTCAGAGTACAACAGTTTTGCTACTTGGCCATAATGATCGAAATAATAAATCCGAAACAAAGTAAATGGAAAGAACAAGCCTGCTAAAAAAGCCCAGACAAAAGGGTGGTAGATCGAAACCATGAATGAAGAGATTTTTAAGCTTATGCTAAACGCTCATTCAACTAACATAAATGAAGCGAATGAGCAAGCTCAACTACTGATAACTCGCATGACCAAAGCCTGTGATGCTGCAATGATCAGGAAAAACACACACATACGAGCGGAAATCGGCATACTGGTGGAAGAGCGATATAGCTGAATTCAGAGGCGCTTGCCACAAAGCTAGACGTCAATACCAAAGAAGCAGAGGAACAAGTGAAAAAGAAAGGTTGCGGGAAATTTTCAAAATGAAACGTAAGGGCCTCAAAAATGCGATTAAAAAGGAGCCTTGCTTGCCCTGCTTCAAAGAACTGTGTGCCAAAGCTGATGAACATCCGTGGGGAGGAGCGTATAAGTTGGTGATGTCTCAGATTCGTGGATGCAAAGGAAAAGTGCCGACTTGCCCTGTTATCTTAAAAACGGTTGTGGAAACCCTTTTCCCAAGGCAAGAAGATGAGCAAGAATACCGACTACCAGCACACGCATCATTTATCACAGATATACCTACAGTCACGGAAACAGAGGTATGTAAATACAACCTTGGACCGTTTTGGGAGCGCTAAAGCTCCAGGACTAGAATATCTAACGGAGCTCTTAAACTCGCACTGAAAGAAAACGCAAAACCTTTCACGGAGACGTATCAAAAGTGTTTTCGAGATGATGTTTTCCCAAAAATTTGGAAACCGCAACGACGTGTCCTTTTGCCGAAACCTAATAAGACGCCGGGTCAACCAAGCTCATATAGACCCCTCTGTATGATTGGTACGATGGGTAAAATTTTAGAACGGCTTATTGCTGATCGTTTGGAGCAGCACCTTATTGAAAAAAAAGGCTTGTCCGACAACCAATATGGTTTCCGCAGGGGACGCTCCACTATTGAAGTAATAAAAAAGCTTACATCAATAGCGGAAAATACCATGGAAGGAACAAGATGGATGCATGGTACCAATAAGTATTGCGCCGTCATAACATTGAACATAAAAAATGCATGTAACTCTGCATGCTGGTTTGATAAAAAATTATCTGTCGGATAGAATAATACTCTATGACGAAGGATTTAAGCAATATAAAGTAACTGGGGGAGTGCCACAAGGTTCCATACTGGGCCCTATATTGTGGAATGTGCTTTACGACAGAATCCTCCACATCCCAATACCAAAAGCAGTCGAATTAATCGGTTACGCGGATGATATTGCGTTGGCAATAGTGGCAAAAGAGCTTCAGCTTACATCGTCAAACCTACAGCTTGCGGGCCAAAAAACTGAAGCAGTTTTAACCACAAGTAGGGGAAAAATTGAGAACATCACACTAAGCATGGATGGGCATAACATCAACCGTACTTGAAATACTTGGGAGTCATGATTGATGCACGCTTAAACTTCAAAGTGCACATTAAAAAAGCTTCTGAGAAAGCAGCACGGCGGGTAAATACGGCGCTATTTCGAAAAATGGGTAATATAGGCGGTCCAAGTCAGAACAGTTACCCAATCCATTGTAATGTATGCTATACCTGTGTGGGGCAAGCGTTAAAATACGAAACTTACGGCAAGATTACAAAATCTCTGTTTCGACTGAGCGCTATTAGAGTCGCAAGCGCTTTTCGCATTGTATCCCATGAAGCTATCGGGGTAATTTCTGGCATAATGCCCCCAGATATAATGGCTCTAGAAAGTAAGAGAATATATGACAAAAGCCGAAGCCTTGGCAGGTCGTTAATAGCTGAGGAGCGCAAAGAAATCAAATGCGAGAGTCTATCTAAATGGCAAAGACGTTCGGATATAACAACCCAAGGGAGATAGACACACCAACTCATTAGAAATGTGCAGGCATGGGTCAATAGAAAACACGGCAAGGTCGACTTTTATATGACGCAGTTCCTGATAGGACATGGTTGTTTTAGAGAATATCTCCACAAGTATGGCCATGATGATGGAGTTATATGCTCATTTTGTGCCAAGGCTAATGAAAATGCGGAGCATATTTTCTTTCACTGCCAAAGATATAGTAAAGAACGAGAGTTTTTGGAAAACCAACTAGCAGGCCCAATAACACCGGACCATGTTGTTCCACACATGCTACAATCTAAAGAAGTATGGGATTGTATTCAAAAATTGTCAGCGTTCGTACTCAATAATTTGAGACAAATGGAGAGAAGGCGAAAAAGCGAAAGCATAGCACTAAATAGCTGAAATTCTGTAGAATAATAGTCCACACTTTTCCTGTAATGTAGTAACTTACGGTTGTGCTATAGGACCACTTTCTAGATAAATTTATTTGGATGCAGGTAAACTGACGATACCGGACATAGAAACTTACTTTTCTATGGTATAGACAGAGACATGGTGGGTGGGGGAATACTGTTATGACAGGGGTGGCTCTCTCATCAAATTACCTAAACAGTGGGTGGTAACATGCAGATGCTACGGACGTTGAGTTTAGTGCTCAAACCACCTCCCGTCGAATACTTAACGGTTGTACCGGGGGGATGGGTACTTTGACGGTAGGAGGTTTAGTTCGGGTTAAAGTCCCGTACTGACGGGGGTGGCTTTCGATGCTTCCTCCTCGTAAAAATAAAAATAAAAGTACAACAGTTTGAAGACAGAACACAAAACCCTATGAATATGAACGAATATTTGACAGCTCTGGCGCAGGGGGAATAAATGTGATATATTACTTTTTGATTATGTCTTCTGGCGTCTAAACTATAGTAGATAAAACAAATCTAGTTCTGGTTCTAAGTTGAGTAATTTGCTTATTATTTCATTTGTCAGCATGCATGTCTGCGATTCCCAAGCGGTTTATGCTATAATATGTTCATTTAAAAAGTACACAACTTTCATATTTTCCGTTATGCTTGGATCACTAATAAATAAATAAATAGCCATACTCCTTGCATAGCAGCTAATGGTAATTCTTCTCACTACAGCAAATTTTCTCACCAACACTGCAATTACTTAATTCAGCTCTGCGAATTTGCGCATAATCAATCCGTTTGCCAAGACATTCGTAATTTGTTGTGACAGTTCTAATTCTTGTTTTCCATTATAGGTATTTTTTTGAGTGAGTAAAGATATTATAATATAATTTTTAATTCTCAGCAATTGAATTTGATGCAAATTTGAATAATTGAAGCTGGGTTACCTACAGATATAAAAACTCGGTTGTCAAAATTTGTATGGCAAAAAATATAGAAAAAGCGCGAGTCAGGTATTTGTGTTGCTAAAAAAATTGTTATATTCAGAGTATTTGTGGGTATCGTAGCATTAATCGATTCTTAGAATCATCTCAAGTAGAAGAGTGGGTCAGAATTGGACGTCCACGCGTTGTTCGAACGTGTAGTGCTACAAAAGTAAATATACCGGATTTCCTTTAAAAACCACAAAATCGTGGCTAAATAAATGTGCACGTATGCCAGATACATATCAGGATTAATTCATGACGACCACCATATGAAAGCTTTCCGCTGGTGCACTACAAAGATACAAAAAGCGTTTGTGGGGTGTTTATAATTTTTTGGGGTTTATATGAGAAGAAATCGTAGGAGTACGATCGTTTTGGAAGACAAATATATCGATTTTTGCGAAAACGGTGTTTTAAATAAAAAGTTACCATTTAAAATTTTTTTTTTATATTAAATATAATACATCGAACTTTCGCACAGTTAAAATTTTAAGTCATCCGGCCAATTTGAAAAATTTACTTTCGAAACGCGTTTGAAATTTTTGGTACAATGCATTTGACTCTGGGTACGTTTTTATTGAAGCTGCAATAATAGCAGAGAATCATTGTAAATGAGTTTTCATATGTATAAACATGTGTTTATGTTGGAACAGAGCTATGGACACGGACTCGACCAGCCAGTTTCTTCATTCTAGTAGCTTTGAAGTCTTTATAAGCGATATTATTTCAAAACTTAAAACTTTGTACCGAATGAAAATCAAAAGAATTAAAATCAATAAACAGAATTTCATTCCTTATTTATCATTATTGTATAAGTATGTTTGAATTTTGCTACCTTTAAATTACCTCTCTTTTCGCAAGAATTGTTTTTCGAATATTTAAATTTTTTTATAAATATATGAATACTTGAATTTTTGTTTTCAATTATATTATAAATCCGGCTAGTATGTCTGCTTACAGTTATATGCAGCCGAAAAATACTTAAGAATGATACCCAATTCTCTCTCATCATAGCATTTCTGGAAGGCCGATTTCGGTGTGGATTTCAGTTCCTTCTTCGAATTCTCTTTTATGACTTCAATTGTCTCAAAATGTTTTCCACGGAGCGGCAACTTGAGCTTGGGAAACAGGAAAAAGTCACATGGAGCCATATCAGGCGAATACGGTGCTTGCGGAACGATATTAACATTATTTTTGTTCAAATAATCGCAAACAAGACGTGATGTGTGAGTTGGTGCATTATCGTGATGCAAGAACCATGACTTGTTGTCCCACAATTCCTTCCTTTTAAGACGAATGTTCTCGCGCAAACGCTTTAAAACGTCTAAATAATATTCAGCGTTAGCCGATCGGCCTTGCGGAAGGAACTCCGAGTGCACCACACCTTCGTAATCGAAAAAAACAGTCAGCATAACCTTAATTTTTGAGCGACTTTGGTGTGGTTTTTTGGGTTGATGTACGGCCCTCTTTGAACGATTTGTACCACTGGAAAACACGTGCATGCGATAGAGCAGAGTCCCCATAGGTTGTCTGCAACATTTTTAAGGCGTCTGAAGCCGAAATTTTGTTGGAATAACAAAATTTCAAACAAATTCTTTGTTCAACTTGAATTTCCATCGTTAAATTCGAAAAACACACTCGAGCTTGACTTGTTTACAGTAGCACAGAAAACAAACTATGTGACATATCACGCGGAAATTTGCCATGTAAGCTTATAACCGTCCTACCATCCAACAAAAAATTTATTTTTGCCATATGTCATCCGCGGACCGTTCATATTTGAGCAGAAGGTATATTTTGTTGAAAATCCTTCTTACTTTATTACTTCTGAAGAGCACCTTTGCATTACCATTATTAAACTTCTACAACATTGAACATGAATGGATTCTGATCCTCCGTTGGCCATTTCAAATAACTGATCCAAATTTGAGATATTCTGTGTACTGAGTGCATTTTTCACGTCGTTCCAAGGATGCTCCGTTGCATTTAAGTCGGCATTCCAAAATGCGCAACCCAGAACAATGAAAAACTTGTTTGCCACACGAGAAGTGTGCTCCGGATCATTGTCTGGCTAAAATTTCCAAATCTCCGATGAATTCTCTTCCACATAAGGTAGCATTACATTTTACATTTAATTTTTTTTATTTGTAATTTTATTACATTTTGCAATATCTGACCGTACTTGAACGCATCGATATTATCTTCAATACGATGAATTTGCTCGACGCCGTTCCACGAACGAACTTGGGGTCGAATGCTGCACGTTTTGGCCGCCATACGTACTTCCTACCATCTGGACCAACTCTATTTATTTTCGTTTCATCGCTGAATAAAATATAATGCCACTAATTTTGAGTCCAGAATAGTGCTCTCGAGCAAACTCAATTTGGCGTTGTCGTTGCGATGCTGTTACCAATGGGTTCTTCCGTGGCAGTCGACCAAGAGTTTTTTGCTTTTCCAGATGAACAAAATTTTCTCGATGGATGTTAGCAGCACTCTTCTTGGGATCCTTTTTGGACAATCTACTAATCATCCTATCAATCTGTAGTCTTTCGCGCTTTCTTTTTTCAGAGAACGTTTTCTGTTGCTTCATACTCAGAAATATATTTCAAAGGATTAAAAACCATCGTTTTTGAAACGTTTAATTGTGTTGAAATAGCACTGTAGGATGATCCGCCTTTTATTAACAGTGACGTGGGTGCCGATGAGCGAGTACGCTGACTGTTTGTTTGATAACAGAAGGTACTTTGTTTTCTGTCCTCGTTCACTACCAGACCCATTCGCTTTGCTTATTTATCCAGAATGGAAAAGACAGAACTAAGATCGCGGTTGTTAAAACTGATCATGCCAATATCGTCGGCATATGCCAACAAATGTACGCTCTTATAATAAATTCTGCATGAGCGGTTAAGTTATGCGCTTCACACAAATTGTATAGCCGCAGATTATAGAAGTCTCACGACAGCGTTTAGTACCCAATCGTTTAGTATCAAAGAGCACAGAGAGATCTTTTCCAATTCTCACCACCCTGCTTGTATTGCTCAATGTAATCTTGCACAGCCATATCAGTTGTGCGTAGAGGATCGGTATTAAGGCATATTTTAACCTATATTTGATATTAAAAATATCTACGTTTTCTACCCTCTTGCGTCGTTTTCGACGCATACGGTACATCTGAGTATTTTCACTATACTAATGGAGCGACCGCCGTAGCCGGTGGGTTGCTGCGTGACTACCCTTCGGAATCCAAAAAGATCGTAGGTTCGTAGGTGAAACACCAAAATGAAGAAAAAGTTTTGTCTAATAGTGGTCGACTCTCGACAGGCAATGACAAACCTCCGAGTGTATTTTTGCCATGAAGAAGCTCCTCATAAAAAATATCAGCCGTTCGGAGTCAGCTTGAAACTGTAAGTCCCTCCATTTGTGGAACAACATTAAGACGTACGACACAAGTACGAGGAGGAGCTCGGCCAAACACCCAAACAGGGTGTAAGTGTCAATTATAGATATTTATATATATATATATATATATATATATATATATATATGTATATAGAATGAAAAGTAAGCAAAAGTTTAATCATATAAAGAAGCGAAAACCATTACTATTTTATTTAATCGCTTTTTAACTATCATAAATTTTTTACAGTTTCACGTGTTTCTGCAGAAAATTTCTACTTGTAATACAAATATTTGTTAATTCGAGTTAATCTCGTTGAAAAAAATCAACGCTCCCCAAGCAGAGATGTCATTAATATTGGCGAACTCAGTCATTGGCTTCTTATCATTTTGCATTTGTGACTAAAAGACTTCTTATCACTTGTCTCAACATCGCTTATATCAAAACACAAAAATAACTGTTCCGAAATGTTACAGTAATCTATAATTTTTATAATAAAACTAACCCTCTACAAGGCGCTCATCATGCCCCTCATCGATGGCAATATCCGATGGCTTGGAGTGTTTAAGAGAAAGATCATTGCAAGCGATGGAACGATGAGCTGTATGAACTTTAGGGCGACATAGACATAGTGCAGCGAATAAAGATCCAGGGGCTACGTTGGCTGGGTCATGCCGTCCGAATGGATACAAACGCTCCGGCTTTGAAAGTATTCGATGCGGTACCAGTTGGTGGTAGCAGTGTAAGAGAAAAGGATCAGGTGGAGACGGACTTGGCTTCACTTGGTGTGCCGGTTAGCACGAGAAAGAAACGTGTGAAACTCGACCAAAATCGCGTAAGCGGTTATCGCGCCAATTAAGAAAAAGAACCTATAATTTTTGGCCCCCACCTGACATCTTTTGATTTAAACTTTTGAAAAAAAATACACAGGTCACCGAAATAGCTCATTAGTTTGTTAGCCAAAAAACACTTTGATATTTTAGTAGTGGGTTCTATCTTTCAGGTATCCAATACGGCAATTTTTATTATTTAAACTTTCATTTAAATGGAAATGGGCTTCATCCTAACATCTTTCCGCAACTTTCACGCACAATAGTTCTCTTGCGCTCGCACTGACGTGGATTATCACGCAAACTTGTAGCGACGAGTTCAATATTTTCACTTGCTCTCAATGCCCTCTGGGTCCCCTTCGTAGCCATGAACAAGTCAAATCTTTAGTTAAGGCATCACGAAAAGCGTCAAGCATGGTAACGTGATCAAAGTCGATGGCGAGCAGTTGGACTCGAACCATTTGAATTACGCTTCGATTGCGGGCGAACATCGTAACTAACTAACCTGAACGAATAAGGAAGCCAACACGGTCGCCTACAGAGAAACTTTAAATTAAACCCAAAACTCAACTGCATTGTCAAGGAGTAATATTTTTATTTTTTTTTTTTTGTTTTTTGAATCGAGGGCTAGCAAACTATTTTTTGTCAATTATGAGAGAGCATCCTTCCTCCAGTACATACATACGTATGATTTCACTAAGATGGCGCCATGCCGCAAACGGCCAAACCATGGCGATACTGCGTGATTTCTTCCCTAACAAACTTAAAGCTATGAAACAAAATCAAAAGTAAAGTTAAACCCAAAGACGGAGGCCAAACTCTAAGAGTGTATCCGACGTAGCAGTCAACATTTAAGGGAAGTAATTTTCAAAAATAAAATCCCCACTTGTCTAATAATAAACTTCTATCATTTGCATTTCTTCTTTTAATTTAGCTTTTAATTTCTAATTCTGCCGCCAGGTACCCTACACAAAAGCTCTTTATGTGACTTATATTTTGGTTTATCAACTCAATTTTCTTGTTCTACTTCTTTCACCAACCAGTCAAAAATAGGTTTATCGCTCACAAACAGTCAACTTAAAGTAATTTTCCCACAAAAATGGAATTTATGTTTTCTCATATGCGTCGAGGGTGGCCAACGTAATTTTTTAAATAAATTAAACTTTAAATTTAGCAAATTTAAAGGAATTAAATTAATTAATTGGTTCAAAGGCTTCCATAAAAATTGGAAAATGTTACTGGTTATCCGTGTTTTTTTTTCGATGTTTTTTATTTCTACAGTGGCCCTAACCACTTGAATACGCCACTGGTTGCAGCTATTCGAGTTTCAAGTTTCCGAAAATCTATTCTGCGATATTAGTACACTTCAAACCATTAAAACTGTTAATACTTTTTTTAACTTTAAGATAAATAAATGTAAAATCGTTGATGTGCCAAAAATATAAATATTTTTACATCTCATATTTTAATAGTAAATAGCGGCTGTGTGGTTGCCTATTTGCTGATTTATAAATATGTATATATTGCAAGTGTGTACAACGGTGCATTGACACAATATCCATCCAAAAATAAATAATTGCAGATATTCACACAAAAAAAATCGCTAGTAAGCCAACGAAAGAGCGGCAATCGCTCAATGCAGACGAGGCTGTCAGCAAAACGATATGTTTAAACGATCATTAACTGGCAAGATTTTGACACTAACAAAGCGACGAACTCACAAGCATGCGAACATATGTATCACACATACTCATGTGCACACATACATGCAAGCAATGTGATAGTAATATGCAAATATAAAGTTTACGCTTGGCTTACCTTCCTATTGCCTGGGCGCGATTTGGAAAATCACTCCCTCACATCGCTTTTGGCTTGTCAGTCAGTCAAATGCGCGCAGCCGAAAGCGGCGTAAAGCAACAATTGTGCTGACAGTGGCCAATTGTCAGTTGGTATTTATGGTGGAATTGCGGCCTTAGCGATGGCTATGATTTGCTGAACGTCTAAGGAATATGCTCTGGCCGCAACACCCGCTCGTTCGAATCATTTATGGCTGCATTGCTAACCGCTAACCACTGCCACTGCCAACAGCAAATGTCGCAACAATTGTCAACTGTCAGTCAACGCCAAACTGTTGGTGCAAAGATTTAAAGCTTATTTTCTGTTATTGCTAGCATTGTACGCACACATATACAATATGTATATATGTATGTATGTTTGTATGAGTGTGCTGAGAGGTCATTAAAATAACTCCATAATCACCTTTTTGTGGTTAAGTTCATTATTTTGGTCGTTGCGTCTTGGCGCTTCGGCGGTGTGCGCTTACCCTTTTTTCTGCATACGTACACAAATTTGAGTGCATTAAAAATATGTATGACAGTGCGAGCAAATTTTTTCGCCACACGCTCGTACACACAAGCAAAGACTTGCTGGAGGAAGCAGCAGCCAGTCGCTACGTTATTTCTTTGCGTGTCGTAAATTTTCTAATTTTCCACAAATTTCTTCCTTTTAGTGTCTCTGTGTAATAAAATCAATTAAGCCATTTTATGACACTCTAAATGCCACAAATCTCGGCATATTGCTGCGACTCAGAGTGCATAGTACCACAATACACGTACACATGCGTGAGTGTGTGCTTTATGCAACATATGTTGTCGCTATGCGGCATGGATCGGAGTCATAGTGGTGTACGCACGCACGTGTGCGCGCCTTAAAAAGGCGAATGACAAAAATAAACAAACAAAAAACAACAACTAAAATGTGTGAAATAGAAAAAACCGTGGTGAATTGTTTCCCCATTTAAAAAAATTCGTTTAAGGACTATTAAAGTTCACTTCGACATCTAGGTGATACAGTGGGGCGTTTTGGCTGAAATCTCTATACATTTTTGATTTCACTAAAAGTGTGATGAGCCATAGCCGAATGTGTTGTTGCGTGACTATCATTCGGGAGTGCGTAGGTTCGAATCTCCGTACATGCACATCAAATAATAGAAACAGGTTTTCTAATAGCGGTCGCCCTTCAAGCAATGGCAAACCTCCGAGCGTATTTAATTAAAATTTTTAGAGTAATGTTGGGTATGCAGTTGTACAGCCCATTGCATTTTAGTAAAATAAAGTGCAAATTCAAACTCCCTCAAAAATCATGTTGATTCTGAAGGGGGAACACCACTGTGATTTCAAAAACATCGATTTTTTTGCATTTTCTTAAAGTAGATATATTCAAAAATATGTAAAAAACCTTACTTAACTTAAAATCTTGAAAATTTACGAATTTATACCCAATACAATAAGTGCAGGTAGTGAGTTACAACGGCCAATGAAAACTTTAAACGCATTTTTCTTAAAACGACTTTTCTGAACACGGTGCCTTGATTTCTCGCACACTTATGTACCAAATTTAATTTTTTTTTTAATTTGTGTACATGTATTGGCTACAGTCGTACATAGCCGTTTTTAAAAATAGCCAAAAATTAATATTTTCACGCCTTTCGAAAACAAAAAAAAAAGGGTGAAAACACAAAAAAAAAAAAAAAAAAAAAAAACAACACATACGACGATAGCCATTGATGTATAGATTAAGATTTTTTTTGGTTTTTTGCTTTCAGATGATTTTTCACCACTGTATCGTGACCACCAAGGTGCATTTATGACGTCATTGCATTAATATTAACAACAATTGTAATTTTTAATATTTTTTAATATAAATTTTTGTCAGTATAGTTGAATATATGTTAAATAAAGTATAGTTTGTTCGATCCTCAAATAATCATTGCTACTTATAAAAAAAACTTCCCCCTTAATATTGACCGTCTTGTGAATTTTCTCCCTATAAAGAAAAGTTTGAGCCTTAAACTGGTACAGTACTATCAATAAAATTCGAATGGCTTACCCATTGAATTCTATGCATGTATTACTTTCGAGTATTCTACAAAGGATCTAGAGACTCGGAAAAGTTTAAAGTTTACTCACAAGACTCAAGAAAATAATGGAGCTGCGATTATCGCAAGAGGTGGAACTGTGAATTGTACAAGCTTAACAGCGACATAGACATAGTGCAACGAATAAAGATCCAGCGGCTCCAGCGGTTATGTCATCTGAATGAGAACAAAGTGTGTGCTTTGTTAAACTCGGTCAATGCCGCTTAAGAGCCAAATCAAGAAGCAGAAGAGTCCAACATTTTGAAACTTTTTAAGTATATAGTTTTACCATCCACTTAACCGATTCACACCACTGTCACCGACCAAGTGTTTGCCTTAGCACCAGCTTCAGTTTATCGCTTTGGCGAGCTTTACGATCTTCCTCTATTATACCTGGTATGTTGATATACACGTTGCATACCCACATACTTATTCAGTATATTATTATGCTTGTAGTGTGTGCGCCAGGTCGACCACACGTCGTTTCATATCGACGCGGTTGTGCTGCAGCGGTCTGGCATTCGGTCGATCGGCGTACGAATTTTTTGGTGTTTTTCGCTTCACATTAGAATCGCCTTTAAAGCATTTTTGCGCACCATCACCTGCCTCACCAAATTTGCTATTGTTTTTCGCGTCATGCGCTATTCGCGAACGGTCAATTTTAATGTGCCGCACAGGCAAGCGAGCAGCCAAGCAGCCAGCCAGCCGGTTTTGTTTCGGCTTTTTAAGAGTAAAAAAATCAAAGAAACAATACAAAAACAACAGCTCACATTTGGTCACCACAGTTAATGTGTGCAATTATCGCCACAATTAAGTGTGTTTGATGATTAAATGTGGCGCACTTTCAGGCGGCGCATGCCGCGCCATTAAACTTTTCGCACAAGAAACCAAAACAAAAAATTAAAAAAAAAAATAAATTCAAAGCAAGATGGAGTGCAAAATTGGTAAAAGGCTGAGTGTGTACGTAAACATTATTATTGAAAAGCGTTGGAAAAGTGATCATAAATGTTGAAAATCCTTTGTTTTAATTAACCCACGGCGAACTCTATATGCGCACTTTTCTGGTGCAAAGCTGCAAAGAGCCAATAGGCAAGCTCTAACGGGGAATTGCCAACAACAGAGTCCCTGCAACACTCGCAGTGGCCTGATTATCCTACTAAGCTCTGGTTCGTTTGTGCATTTGTCACACTTGACTATTACTGGCTGGTGTTGCTGCTGACCAAAAAGGCGCATCTAAGCAAAACTAACCCTTTCTGCTGTGAAAAACCAACAAATGCGATTAACTAAAATCCTCAGCCTGATGATTTTGAATCTGGTCTTTGCTGCCGCTTTATCGCACGCTCATACCGCATGCTATCATTCTGGTTTCCACTCGAAAATCTACTCAACTGATAAGACACACACACAACTATGGGCCTCACTCGCGCTTTCAGTCGACCAATTGTGGCTCCATTGCGAAGTATTCGCTATCTCTCTTTCTTGCACATGCATGTGTATGTGCATGCCCTCACAAACTCATACTTGCAAACTATTACTCAATCAACATTGGAGACACTCAGCACTACGCTGCTGGTCATACGAACGCCCAATTGTCTATGCGTTGTCTTGTCTCCTCCGAGTTTCCTTCATTCATCTGGCTATTCAAAAAAGCAGCCACTAACTGACCACTACACTACCGCCCTACCGCTGCCTTTGTGCGCTTGCTCTTATTTTAATTGTTGTTGTTGTTGCTTTCGTGCACATCCATGTATCCAATATAACATCCCTGGCTGTGTCTTGTCTTTGAAGCAGTTAAAACTAAATTCACAAATACACTGGCAATCCACTGTTGCTGTTGCCTTTGTGACCACAATTGCTGACTTAACAACGCATGTGCTTGTGTGAGTTGATTAACGCTTGTGTGCGTGTGCGCAATCCCTTGAGTTAGCACTGAACCTCACACACATAGCCCACAGCAATAGCAAAAGTAGCAGCAGCAGTCGCATTACAGCGCACTTAGAGCCATAGCCAGCCGGCCAGCTCATCGACTCAAGCCGCGCGCCACTCAAATTCAGTCCGGTTTTGAAATTGTCGCTGAGCGCAACGTCTGGAGATAAACCTCTTAGTTTTACGGAGTGCGCTTGAAAACAGTTTTGCCCAAACGTCAAGTTCCTATTGTGTCGCCTACTATCTAATCGCTCCCAGTGCAAGCGTGTATTTTATTGGAAAAACTTCAAGTGAGCAATTGATGCGCTAAAGTCTCTTGTTTTTGTGCTGATAACTCTTAAAAAGCCGTCGGGTTGTTGTCGTTTGCAAATTATGTGTCGATGGTGTGGAAAATTCGCAAACAAAATTGATGTGAAAAAATATTAAAAGAAAAAAATTATATTTTTAACAGTGTGAAATCTTAAGCAAACAAATAGAACTTTGAAATTGAAAATTATAAAAAACAATTGAACAACAAAGTAAGTGCCTTTTGAAATACACTGTAGAAATCTTACGTATATTTATGCTTTTCATTGAACTTGATGTTTTTGAGGAAATTCAGTTATTTTTCATTCCATGTGAAGTAAAATCGATGCAGTTAAGTATTCAATATAATTGCACTCAAATTACCCCTGACTACCCTATTTCAAGAACGAGTTCAATGAACACAATTTCCACTTTCCTATAAATCGACTCGTATGTCATCACTAGCGCGCGTTTAATATTGGTTTTTGAAGCATGAAGAGTCTGGCTTATTCACATAGGAAAATTGCTTCAATAACCCTAAAAGAAGTAGTCCAATGGTGTTAAATCACAACTTTTTAGAAGCCGTTCAATGTCGCAAATTCTTGAAATAATCGAATCGCCAAATTTTTCCGAGTATAATTAAATTTATTCATGTGGCATGCAGCCTCATCTTGTTGTAACCAGGTATTATTAAGCCATAGAAAGTTAGTTATCATCGATCTATACCGTTATCCATTGGCAGAGACAGTATCGCCAGTTTCATTTTGGAAGAAGTACTTGGCTTGATCAAAGTCCACACCAAGCAGTCAGTTTTGGTGAGTGCAATGGTCTGGTACATCCACCTCATCAATTTGCCAAACAGTCAGTTTTGGCGAAGGCAATGATTGTTCGTGGACTAATTTGGGGATCTGAAGCGACAGTTTTGTTTGTTGACTGGAGTTTTGATATGAAAGTGATGAGCCTCATCTGATATGATTAGCTTGATAATAAAATGTATTGATTTGTAAACGTTTTTAGGCGTATATCTCTCTATGATAAAATTATAAACATTACTGAATACACTGGCAGATAACATAACATTAAATATAGGCGAAACGTCATGGAGAAATCCTGAAATCACTGAAAAACGTTTTGTACTCGTATATGTAAAATATGTTTTTTTTTGCCCATTTCAAACTATGTTTGAATTCTAGATTTTCCCAGTTCATTCAATTTATTCATCCCAGTCCAGTCCAGGCTGTCGTTGTTACAGCATAAAACGTGCCTCAAAGAGATTTGTGAAAATCTGCTGCTATAACATCTCTTAGTTATAAATCTGGATCGGAACGATAAGGTAAACAATTATGCGAATGCGCTACTCGTATCGCTATACCAAGTCAAGTTCTGCGTATCATATCGACTAATAACCTGAAGCATCAGAGCTCGGACGCTTTCCGCATGTGCATATATTTCTTTTGGGGATCACTTTACAAACAGTGGCATTGCCGATCTTAAGTATTGCGTTGACCTTAAGATCATTTCTATTATAGACATCAATAATTGCCACACAGATGCTAGCTCTTTAGTTTATTATAGGTAGCTGATTGATCTTCGTGATTTATGCTTGACAACATTGCCCGGGATGCCCTAAAATCGTTGGGTTCCGAAGTTTGCCGGCAATGTAACTATCAATCTACTACTCGAGTTACGAATGATTGCCGGCAATGTAACTATTATCTACTACTCGCTGTATCTTCATCGAAAAAGAAACCCTAAAGCTTCTCTTTTCATACAGGATTTGGAATGGTTACAAATAAGTAAAAGTACTCCTTTTTTTTGTAGTAGAAAGAGTAAACCTTGCTATTAAATGATATTGTTCAAATGACTTTCGTGGTTGGCTTTACAGTAATCCCTTCTATTAACCCAATTTTTCAACATTTGAGACGTCTTTGGATGGTTCGCGTAACAGTCATACTTGAAATTTCTCACATATTCCCGATGTTATTTTAGCTGTCAAGATAAAATATTACGGTATTTTATTCCAAACGGGCGTGCGGCCCTATATAAGTAAATCTTGTCATTATGATACTCTACTTTAATGCTAATAAAATGTGGATCATCAGCTTATTTTTGGCTATATTTTGCTGGAATAAAGCAAAAACAAAAAAAATCTAGCACTATTCTTCTGTTATTTTTGCTTTAATGATTGTTTCGGTTGGCCCTCGGCTATCACCCTTTAATATCCCATTCTTTCAACACAATTTTCCATACCTTGTCGGATTCTAGTTCTATCTCAACTCATTAAGGGCGGCAGCGCACTAACTTGATTATTTGACGTATGATGGATTGCTTGATAAATTGTACCAATAATCGTCCATGCTCATATCGTCAGCTCAGGTCACAAGAAGCTCATTATTATGAATGAAATGCCGGCTCCAATAGTTTCTTTGAAAAAAATTTACTAATTACTCTCTGCTGGTATTCTGGCTCCTTGACAATCTCTACTGGTTTCCGGATTACCTGACGCAGCAATTTTGCTTGTTAAGCTTGTACTCTTTTAAAGCCAGTAGCGAAGGAACAAATGATGCAATTCGGGAATAAAAAGAACGTCTGCCGGCTGAGATCCGAAAAAAGAAGAATTATAAAAAGTTGCATAGAGCAGTATCGGTAGTTATAATGGAGGGTTCAAAAGGTACGTTTCGCTCAATAAATCAACTGAGAATTTAACTAGCCTATGAAAAATCCGTCTAAAACCGAAAAATTCCAGAGTTTAATTTTTTAAATCCGTAGATTTAATGTCGTAGTACTACTGCGTGGCTGCATGTTCTTTCATTTTTCCGATGGCTGTTATCTCATTTAGTATTACGCTTTTAGACAACTGTCCAATGACTTCATTCATCTTCAGTTTTTGCTGTTCCCACAGTTCCGGCAGTTCACTCAATAATTATGCAAATGAAGTGTCCATATTCGACAAAAACAAAAAGTAAAATAAAATTCAAAACAGCCGTGAAAAGCAGGAAAGGATAAGAAACAGAGACAAGAAGCAGTTGTCCAACAACCGGCAGACTGACCGCCACTGCAGCAGCCGACAGCCGACCGAGCGTCAGAGCGACACTCAGCGTACGATTTTGCTTGCTTGCCTGTATGCACATCCTCGTAATAAAGATCACCAACGCCAGATTAAAAGATTGAACAACAAAATGTGCTGTTGCCGCTAAACAATGTACTCGCAGCAAGGCAATAAAAGTATGTGCCGAATGCATATAAAAAGAGCAACTCCATGAGCGATGAGCGAGCGGCCGATTAAAATATGCAGCAAAGCGGATAGGAAGGATAATCGCGCACATCAACAAGTGTATGAGTATGTAGAGAATAAGACATGGTCGCTTGCCACAAACAACAACAGTAATAATAAGGTGAAATACATTAAAATAAAAAATATATATCTATGCATTATTGCCGGAATGTGGCCAGAACGACATGCAAACTTACATACCTACTTAGTACTCGTACGTACATAGCCAGCTAAATAATTCTTCTTTACAGCCACAAATGAGAATTATGAATGCGAAAGCAAATATTGCCGCGCGCGTCCCCATTAATCGTCGATGGACGGAAAAGATGAGGTGGGTGGATCGTACACAAAATATTTTGTACAACGGAGGCTTTTTGTTGCGGCTTAGTTGTAGTTAGCAGCAATTGCGCGAACGAATCGTGTGCTTTGCTGTTAAGCTCAAATGTTTTCTAAGTCAGTCAGATTTTTCTAACAGCTCATTTTGTAAAGTGGAAAGCCAGGCAATAGAATGCAAAAATTTACTCAAATTTTTGTAAACTTTTTTACCTTTTTTTTGTGTTTTGCTTGGTATTACTGCTCCCTTGCTGTTGTGAGTCTACTTCGCTAAAATACAATAACAACCACAAGCGCCTCAATGCTGCACAAGCTCGTCATCAACATGGCACACCATACAAGAAATTTCGTTGAGAATGCGCAACACGCCTGGTTCTGTTCCTCCATAGCTGTTTTTGCCGTTTGTTCTTTTACTCGTTTAATTTTTATTTGAATTTTTTCTTTTTGTTTATTTGTCTGCTGCTCGTTTGTTGCACTTTTCGCAGATCAGTGCAAATTTGTCTGCGCTTAGTTTCTGATGTTTTTACCCCGATTTTTCATGCTTTCTTCCTGGTGCACTGCTCCCCCACCCGTCTCATTGTCGACAGCGCTTCATTCGCTGACGTAGTATCTTTCCTTATATCCGCCAGTTGTTCTGTTGTTGTGCAAATAACGCGTGGTTGTACAATGCAAATAAAAGTCGTAACAAACATTTATTTAACAAGTCCGCGGCAACAAGGAAGCTACAAAATGTTGCGCCCTCCGCACCGCCGTGATTTTTTCGTCTCTTTTTTTTCGCGTTCAACATCTTTCATTGTTCTCAAGAGTTTTTTTTTTCTTCTTATGTTGCGTTGAGTTGTGCTGTGCTGTGTTATGTTGGGCTATTTTGTTGTACGTGTTTTATGTGGTAAATTGTATGCCAAGTTTTACACCTACTTTATATGTAGTAGTTTGAATGTTGGCAGCATATACAAATTTTATGGCAAATTTTCTGAACCTTTTTCTCAAAGAATTGCTTTGTTAATGGAGCCGACAAAGTTCTAAGTGAATAAGAGTATACCTGAAGGAGTTGTCAGAACTACACAGCAGCTTAGCAAACAGTTACTTGGGAGCAGTAAGGTTTAAGTATATATAAAATTTGAAGTCGTTGTTGTTGTTTTAAAACAGCTGAGTGACAGCCCTTGGCCAAATATAAATCCGGGTCGTTCCGGTAACGTAGAACCGACTGTCCTGGAAGTCGTACAGTAGTAGTTTTGAGCAATTCAATTACTTGGAAGCCTGCATTAACACCGTTAATAATGTCAGCCATGAAATCCTAATATGACGAATCTCTGCAGACCAACAGTGCTACTTTGGACTGAGTAGAGAATTGCTGCTCAATCCACCCTCAACAAAATAGAAACCACACTTCCTAAGTGCTTCGTTATGCTCATTCAATTGTGTTGCGCAGAGGTTTAAACGTTGACATTATTCGATAAGACGGCCTTTGTAGTTAAAAAAAAAATATTCTATGGATTATTTATACACTTTCGCGCTACAACAATCAAATATGGCAGCCATTGAAATGAAGAGCTGGATAGGCTTTACAGGGCATACCTATAGTTGAGCGAATAGAAATTCAACGGCTGCGCTGGCTAGGTTCACAAAAGCTCCAGCCCTGAAAGTATTGAGCGGTAGCTGCTGGTGACAGCAGAGGAAGAGAAAATCCCCCTTTCCATTCGAAAGCCGAAGTTATGATCGGCGTGGCATCACTTAAAAAATATAACAAAAGAGTTATAAAACTAAATAAAGTAACGTACAAGATATAAATAAAATTGAAAAAAAAAATAAAAAAAATAAATAAATAAAATGGAAAAAATAAAATAACATAAAAGGCATTACTAAAATAAAATAAGGCGAAAATCAAATAGCTGAAAAATTAACAATAAATAAAATGAAAATACAAAATACAATACAACAAAAATTAAATAACGTGAAAAAATTCGCTGAAATAAAATGAATAAAAAAATAAAATAACATAATAAATATAAGTAAAATCAGTAAAAAAATAAGTAAAAAAGAAAAATAAAGACATAAAAAAACGGAAAATTCAATAAAAACAAAACAAATAAAAACATAAAATAAGACGGAAATAAAATAAAATAGAAGAACAAAAATTAAATACAACAAAAAAATGCAATACAATAAAAAGTAAATAAATTAAAAACAAATAATAACAAAACAAAGGTAAGTAAAAAAATAAAAATAAAAAAATTAAAACAAATGGCAAAGAAATAAATGAAAAGCATTACTAAAATAAAATAAGGCGGAAATAAAATAAAATAACGTAGAGAACATAAATAAAATAAAATAAAATAAAGAAAAAACAATACAAATTAAATAAAGTACAAAAAACAAAATAACACATAAAATATAAGTAAAATAAGTAAAAACCAGAAATAAAAAAAATTAAGTGAAATGACAAAATAAATAAATAAAAAGCATTAGCAAAAGAAAATAAGGCGCAAATAAAATAAAATAAAAAAATACTATACGACAAAAAAACCGAATAAAAAAATAAAGTAACATAAAAAACATAAGAAAAATAAGTCAAATACAAAAAACATTGTAATGATCTTCACTTCTTCGACTTCGAATCGCAACTCGAAACACTTCGCCTGTACGGTTTCTTCGTTCTGCTTCTTATTTTTCGTTGATAGTTGCTCATTTAGCTTGCGTTTGAATATTACCAGACAGCCCTTTGAAGTTGCCAAACGATTCGGGATCGCTTTTTCATGTCCAAAATAAACAAGACTTAGCTAAAATAGAAGCGACAAGAGCTTTATTCTGATAACTTGGAGTTTATTTATACAAAATAGTCCCCTCTGCCCTCGATAAACTGTTTTGCGTGATCTAAAAGCTTTTCGAAAGAGTGTTTAAGGTCATTGACCGGAATGTCCTTCAGGATGTCGGTACAAGCGTTTTGGATGGCCCCTACGGACGCAAAAAGTTTTCCTTTCATGGCCAAATGTAATTTTTCGAATAGGTTGAAGTCACAGGAAGCCATGTCACGCGAATATGGTGAGTGATTAAAATTTAAAAAAATCAGTCACAAGAGTGGATCGATGAGATGATGCATTACCGTACAATAAGCGCCAGCTTCCTCCTTTGCGGTATTCAGGGCTAATTCGACGAATGCGATGCAACAAACGCTTCAAAATACCAAGACGGTTTGGCCCGTTGGCACGACCTCCTTAATTGCCTTAAAATCGTAAAAACAAATGAGCATCGACTTGATTTTTGACTTCTCCAAACGCGATTTTTTGGGGGATGGCTCGTCTGGGGCCTTCCATTCGGCACTTTGACGCTTAGTTTCAGGTTCATGTTGGAAACACCACGCTTCATCACCAGTTACAATGTTGTAAAGGAAGCTCTCGTCTTTTCTCGCCTCTTTAATGAGGTCTTTCAAATGTTGAATTCTGAGCAATTGTCAGTCCTCAGTTTATATGTGCGGAATAAAACGTGCACAGACCTTTCGTAAGCCCAAATGATCAGTTAAAATGTGATAAATCGATGTTTTGGAGATATTGAACTCCGATTCCATGAATTTCAACGATGATTTCGGTTCATTTTTGATAAATTTACGAACAATTTCAATGGAGTTTTCGGTGATTACTGATTTTGGGCCGGGTTCATTTTCATTTAAGTCCTCACAACCATCTCTGAAACGTGGAAACCACGCATGAACTCTGCCACGAGATAGTCAACCACTGATGTAACTTCCAATGCACTAGCTCATTAAAAAGATGGCGCCATCAAAAACATTTATATGACGCCAGTCTTGTTTATTTCGGACTTCACGTTGTATATGCAAAACCAGTCCACGCCTCTAGCCTTTCTAGCCTTTTCAAGGTCGAGGACATTCACCTTAACCCACCATTTCTGGTATGGTGACCGCAATTGGGCGACCAGAAACTTTGGCGTAATTTGTTCTGGTACGACCGCGCCGAAAGTAAGTAAACTAATAATGGATGGTCATATTCGATTGGTAAAGAGTCTCTATTATACTTTTCAAGGTTTTTTTACTTCCCACGAGGCTAATTTTTTCCATTTTTTTGCTATGTTCCAAATGGCCGTCACAAAAAAGTATTTAGCTAATCAGACAGAAAAAATGGAGAACGTTTTGTTTAAGGAGTCTCGATAATGAAAATATTGGATTTTAGGTGACAGTGCCTTCTATTCTAATCCTCAGGGCCCTATTGGTCCACCAGGGTCTTAGTACAGTTTTTTTTATACTTACTACTTAATCCGAATTCACCAATTAGTAGACGTGTTTTACTACAATTCCAAAAAGGATATTTTTATTAATTATTAGTTGTAAATATACTGAGGTATTATACAATGAGGTAATCGGTAACATGTTAATGTTTCTCGACACTACCCACTAGCTTATATTCCACCATGAGTTTTATGATTGAAATACCTATTTCAGCGCTTATAAAAAACGTTCGGAGCTCATGGAGGCCGGTACTTATTCCAGAACTACAGCTTTCACAACAAAATCCGAAATTTTAAATATCAAACTTAGATTTTTTTATGATGCAGTTTTCTTTGTATGCATAGCTGCTATTAAACTTTCCCGCGCGTTCACCTTAGTCCGTAGAAGTACTTCAACTTCCGTGACCCCTAATAAAATTTCCTACTTAAAATATCTATGGAATATTTTACCTATCTGTCTTTTTTAGTCAACTTACCCAATACTTTCAAATACCCATTCAGATGAGAGTTAAGGAGTCGAAATATTCTATAAAAAACTTCAAATTAAAATTGGCTATAGATCTTTGAAAACAGGGATTCCGTTTGGTGTCGATTTATGTAACTTGTAATATAATATTTCAAGTACAATAAAATAATCGCATTTTTCACTTAAATTTTAAAAACTATAACCCACTTGGGGTTCGACTACTGCGCATGGATACTAACGCTTCAAGTCGGTTTGGTTGAGGCCTTGAACAATAAGCTTAATGTGGTTCAAGGTGCGACGCATGCAACGGGGAAATTATTACGCTTAATTTGGAAACGGCCGCAAAAGGAAATTTCTCAATTTTATACAGAAAAACTAGCAAGAGATTTCCAGATATCAAATGCAGCTTGCCAAGCTTTCGTCATTGCGTTGAGTGTGCTGAAATAACAAATAATTCATCAGATTAAGGCCGGATTCACACTATGATGCCGATCACGGTCCGCTCTCGGTCCAGTCTCGGTCCGGTAAAATATTCACAAACGAAAAACAATGACTGTATTCACACTATCCGTGCTTTTCAAGTTTCGGTACAGTCACACTCCAGCATCGATCAAGTTCGAAGAATATTTTGCTGGAGCGTGATCGAACTTGCCGCGACTTGTACTGATAGTGTGTGTGTTGGTCTTTTGAAAAAGGTAAGTAATTGCATACAGGATTTATGAATGACTCGCGACTGGACCGATGTAAGAACACAAATGTAGATGTCGAAAGATTTTACCGAACCGAGACTAGACCGAGAACGAACCGTGATCGGCACCATAGTGTGAATTAGAGGTGGAGAAATATCGATAGTGGACGCCATCGATAGTGGATGATAGTTTTTTCGAAACCATCGATAGTGACGATAGTACTATCGATAGTGGATCGATGGTGGATCGATAGTCAAAAAATAAAACAGTGCAACAGTTGTTTGATTTGATGATAAAAAAAATCTAATATTTTGTTAGATTATTTTATTAATTTTTTGTTAATAACAAGATAATTTGCTTAGGAATCCTTTTTAAGTTTTCATATATATTTTCATGTACATATATACATATAAAGATTGTTTCATTTAAGAATATTACTTAATCCAAAGATTTTGATTTAAAAATAAAAGAACGTTTATGTTCTCTTCCTTAAGTCGCGTTCTTCTGTCAGAAACAATTTGTCCCGCCTTGCTAAACGCCCTTTCGGACTCGACAGATGTTGCGGGGATGCACAAATATCTTGAAATTAACTTAATCATACATGGAAAGTCCATCTGGTTAACCTGTAATAAAATTTAATGTTAAAAATTAGATGTTGTTTATCAATAATTAATTATTTAATTTCACCTTAATCCATAATAGGGGATCCATATCTTGAGGAGCTAGAGCTCTCTCCAAATACTGCCGCTTGACGATTATGGCATTAGAGCGCGCATTTCCACGTTTATCGTTGGCACGGTGATCTAAGAAATCAAGGAAGGAGTCCTGCGTCTTGGTGCTGAGGTCCAAATCGGCGTTGATGGGGATTTCCTCACTAGTGCAATTCACCAATTCATTTTCCAAAAGTTTTTCTGCTTCCTCAGCATTCACAATTTGCTGAAATCCATGTCTTTTAAACCTCGGATCTATTATTGTTGCTATTCTCGTCACAATTCGTTCCTCGTACGTAGACAGCCGTTTTGAAATGGACTCCAATAATATATTTTTCATTGTCTCTCCTTCCTGAGTTTGCAATTGTGGTGATAGACTTAGTATTTTTCGGTACAGGCCATATGTCAAAGGTATAATTAGTGAAATTGTCACATACGTTCCGCCACAAATTCTTTCACTAATTTGATGGAAAAATTACAATATTTTTTCAATATCTTTTAGAATATTTATTTCTTTTGCCGTAAATGGAAGAGGTGCATGCTTAGTGGACAGTAGAACCGTTGCAATAGCTTCGTGCGTTGCCAGGATTCGTTGTATCATGTAATAGAAACTGTTCCACCTTGTAGGCATTTCTTGTAAAAGGGTGTAAGCAAATTTATCTTGAACCATTTTGAATTTTTCATTTACTATGGAACTTTTCTTAAAAAATTTCACTATCACCTTACATTTTGTAAATAAAGCCTTAAATGCTTCGTCTTTATCCAATTTGAGTCCATCTTGGACAACCAAATTTAAGGTATGAGCAAAGCATGGAAGATTCCGTATATTTAATAATTCGCACGCTTTTAGCATTGCACTGGCATTGTCTGTAACGATGCAAATAGTTTTTTCATAAACATTCCAAAAGTTTAGTATTTCTCGCAAGGTGTTTGCAATATTTTGAGCCGAGTGATTAGTTGGGTCAATTAACTTGCGTGTGGCTAACGATGCTGTTTTCATGGTATACTCATGAAGAAAGTGGCATGTTACGGTTATAAAGTTTGCATTTGCACTTGAGGTCCACAAGTCGCATGTGACGGCAATATTTGAAATACTCTCCAACATCGCGGACAATTTGGCCGAAGTTTCTCGAAACAAATTATGCATCAGCACATCTCTTAATTGCGTTCGACTTGGAAGCTTGTACCTTGGATCCAAGACTTGCGTGTACTTTATAAAGCCTCCATTTTCGATGACACTGTATGGCTGCACATCTTTGGCTATCATCTCGGTTAGGGCTCTGTCAATATCATTCTTTCGCTTACTGTTTACATCGTAGAATACGGCTCTTTTCAAATACGAGTCCATAGAGCGCATACTGGACCTGCAACTGCTGCTTGTGGATGCTGTGTTGTCGTTATCAGCAAGTGTAGCTGTTGTGCTAGAATCCGGTGCGTGGTCTTTTAAATCTGGGTGAAATCTTTTTAAATGGTCCCGAAAATTCGAAGTGTTTCCGCTTGTTTTATATTCTTTTGCGCAGTTTAGGCACTTTGCAAATTTTTTGTCGTCGGACCGCTTAAAATATTTCCAAACTTCAGATATTTTATTTTTCATCTTTTGTGTTTGTTTCTCGGACACAACATCCTTTTCGGAGTCTGAGGAGGTGCAGTCGCAAACCGGAGTAGTGCCGCGACGTTTACCTTGTATTTGACAAAAATTTGGTTAAAATGGCTTAAAAAATACGTCATGATAATTACCTTTCTGAATGAAGCGATCCATTTCTTTGAAATTTATCAACTTTTAAATTTAATCACTTTAAAATTCACAAAGAAAATTTATATTTATAGTATAAGTGCAAACGACGCCACAAATAAATGCGGCAAATTGTATTGCAGTGATGTGAAACCAAACTATCGATGAACTATCGGCACTATCGGTAATGCAGCGCCATCGATAGTATGACAGCTCGATAGTGCCAAACCATCGATAGTGACGATAGTGCCATCGATAGTTCTCCACCTCTAGTGTGAATCTACCCTAAGATTTCAACTTTATTTATCTGACACTTAAACCCAAAAAAATTTTATAAAACTGTAAGTAAAAAAGAGGTTGTCTGCAAAGTCGGTTTACTGACGATAGTTTAACGTGATAACGTCATAAGAAAATACTGATTGAATGGTTGCATTTTTCAAAAGAAAATTTTAATTTTATTTGTTTGATACATATTTTGTATGGATATAGAGAATGAGTTAACATTAACATAACATATACTTTAACATAACATAACATAACATAACATAACACAACATAACATAACATAACATAACATGACATAACACAACACAACACAACACAACACAACACAACACAACACAACATAACATAACATAACATAACATAACATAACATAACATAACATAACATAATATAACATAACATAACATAACATAACATAACATAACATAACATAACATAACATAACATAACATAACATAACATAACATAACATAACATAACATAACATAACATAACATAACATAACATAACATAACATAACATAACATAACATAACATAACATAACATAACATAACAAATTACCCCGTATTAAAGCACTTATCAACAGCTTTCATTTGATACCCATATTGTACATACACAACCAAAGGTTACCCGGGTCCACGTTTTGACCTATATCTCGAGACCCCAGTCACGGAGCAGATAGAAATAGTCTGAACTAAAGCATTCACCAACAGCTTCCATTTGATACCCATATTGTACATACACATCCGAAGGTTACCCGGGTCAACGTTTTGACCTATATCTCGAGACCCTATCTACCAATAGGTATTCAAACTATACGGAAATCATCTTCAATACCTACTTAACAATGTGTGTAAGTTTGGTTTAATTCGGTTCAAAGACACGGCGGGTCCACGTTTTGGCATATATTTCGAGACCCTAGTCATCAATAGGTATGAAAATTACCCCGTATTAAAACACTTATCAACAGCTTTCATTTGATATCCATATTGTACAAACACATTCTAGGGTCCACGTTTTGGTCTCTATCTCGAGACCCTAGTCACGGAACGGATAGAAATACTCTGAACTAAAGCTTTCACCAACAGCTTCCATTTGATACCCATATTGTACATACACATCCGAAGGTTACCCGGGTCCACGTTTTGACCTATATCTCGAGACCATATCTACCAATATGTACCCAAACAATACGGAAATCATCTTCAATACCTACTTAACAATGTGTGTAAGTTTGGTTTAATTCGGTGCAAAGACACGGCGGGTCCACGTTTTGGCATATATTTCCAGACCCTAGTCATCAATAGGTATGAAAATTACCCCGTATTAAAGCACTTATCAACAGCTTTCATTTGATACCCATATTGTACATACACATCCGAAGGTTACCCGGGTCAACGTTTTGACCTATATCTCGAGACCCCAGTCACGGAGCAGATAGAAATAGTCTGAACTAAAGCATTCACCAACAGCTTCCATTTGATACCCATATTGTACATACACATCCGAAGGTTACCCGGGTCAACGTTTTGACCTATATCTCGAGACCCTATCTACCAATAGGTATTCAAACTATACGGAAATCATCTTCAATACCTCCTTAACAATGTGTGTAAGTTTGGTTTAATTCGGTGCAAAGACACGGCGGGTCCACGTTTTGGCATATATTTCCAGACCCTAGTCATCAATAGGTAAGAAAATTACCCCCTATTAAAGCACTTATCAACAGCTTTCATTTGATATCCATATTGTACAAACACATTCTAGGGTCCACGTTTTGGTCTCTATCTCGAGACCCTAGTCACGGAGCGGATGGAAATACTCTGAACTAAAGCATTCACCAACAGCTTCCATTTGATACCCATATTGTACATACACATCCGAAGGTTACCCGGGTCAACGTTTTGACCTATATCTCGAGACCCTATCTACCAATAGGTATTCAAACTATACGGAAATCATCTTCAATACCTACTTAACAATGTGTGTAAGTTTGGTTTAATTCGGTGCAAAGACACGGCGGGTCCACGTTTTGGCATATATTTCCAGACCCTAGTCATCAATAGGTATGAAAATTACCCCGTATTAAAGCACTTATCAACAGCTTTCATTTGATACCCATATTGTACATACACATCCGAAGGTTACCCGGGTCCACGTTTTGACCTATATCTCGAGCCCTATTTCCAAAATAAAATATAATCCATGTTACTCGTGATGTAGCTTTCGAATGGTGAAAGAATTTTTAAAATCGGTCCAGTAGTTTTTGAGCCTATTCATTACAACCAAACAAACAAAGTTTTCCTCTTTATAATATTAGTATAGATATGGTAAATATTACCATACATTTTTTCCTTCAGATATAATAAAAAAATAATAATAATAACATTAAAACAACAGGTATTATTAACAAACTTGGTTTTATTTTAAATTCTTCAAGTGAATCAAATTAATAATAATCAATAAGAAGGCATATGCAAATACAAATACGTGAATTTATATATGTACATTTGCGCATATACATACATACATATATACGCTCACGTAACTACATATGAGCAAGGTAACTACATATGAGCAAGGTAACTACATATAAGCAAGGTAACTACATATGAGCAAGGTAACACTAATATGAGCAAGGTAACTACATATGAGCAAGGTAACTACATATGAGCAAGGTAACTACATATGAGCAAGGTAACTACATATGAGCAAGGTAACTACATATGAGCAAGGTAACTACATATGAGCAAGGTAACACTAATATGAGCAAGGTAACTACATATGAGCAAGGTAACTACATATGAACAGTAATGAGCAAGGTAACACTAATATGAGCAAGGTAACTACATATGAACAGTAATGAGCAAGGTAACGACACATTTTTTCGTGCGTGCAGCCTGTTAAATCGAATTATAAGACGTTATCACGTCAAAAATTCGAAAGTATTCATTTTATAAAATCAAAAAACGCGCAGTTAGAATTTTATTAGAATTATTTGAAATAAATTCTCTTAAGTCGTTGCTGATAACAGTTGCAAGTTTTTTATTGCCCCAATTCTTTGTTTGCATGCAAAGCATAGCCAATGAGGAGCCAGTGAAAGTAGAATTAAAAAAGTCTTACTTTTCAACGCCAACAAAATTTTACATCAATACATTTACAAATGCACATGACTACGTATGTATGTATATATTTTGTGTATGTATGTATGTGTGTATATGATTTGTATTCACAAGTAATCTACTCACACATGTGTGTCTATAAATGTCTTAAAACTTATCAGTTGAGCATCATTAAAAAAAATTCTTTGACACAATATTTATGCGTTTCAAAACGGTGATAATGCACATTTGTACAGGGATGTATGTGTATATGTAAGCTCAATGCATTCCTACTCGCCCTGTAGGCAAATCATCATCATCTATAGCATTACAGACTGTGCAGACCATTGCTTCCACGAGGGAAATCCTCTAGAATTAAAATGTTTAGCGTCTATTACATTTAGAACCTTGACTAGTTAGTTTCTTCTCTTTTCAACATAGTAAGTAGCTGGTGAATTTTGCACAGCTTTGTCTTAGGAGCTGTATCTTTCTTGATAGTTCAAAACTAGATTTGCACACGAATTTAATTAGCATCTGAACACTTTCCCAAAGTAACACATCCGACAACTGAATCCCCATTCAAGGTATGTGTCTGAGTCTCTACTACAACTTACCTCACCGCTTGTAAACCCCCTAACTTCAAGTAAATTCGTTTCACTACATCACATTTTTCCTACTGGGCGCGCACAATTAAACTCACAAATGTACATATGAATGCATTCTCAGCACAGAATCAACTGATAAAGATTTCTCTTCAGCATTTGCAGCGTGTGATCTGAGGCACGTTTGAATTTTCTTGATTGCTGAGATTTTTTCTATTATTGTTACTCAAAAGTGTAGTTTTGTCATATTTTTTATTTTTTAATTACTTAAGTAATACTATATTTATCAGTTTGGTTAGGGCCCATAAAAGTTTAAAATAAATCCCTTTCGCTTTTTTTTCACTTATAAAAAGCAGGCGTTGTGTATAAATAAAAATAAAAAAGTTTAATAAAACGTTTGATGGCAAAGCCTTTCGTAAGAGATAGTCGCTGGCTCTTTTGAAGTGTTGCACTTATCGAAAATATGAAATTCATTGAGTAGTAAAAAGTAATACTTTTTGATATTTTTCGGTTACCGCTATTCACTATTCTAATAAAAAAATATTATACTACAATTTTTTATTTATTTAGGCCGTAAAGATCCTAAAAATAACTTCAGACTGAGGTTGAGATATCAGCGGACGAAATAAATGAAGCAAAATAAAGTTGTATCTTGTATTTAAACGCCGGCTTTGAGCTCAACTTAATGGTAAAAATATTTACAATTAGATGGTCGAAAACCTAATAAACAATTTTTGAGCATATTTCAATTTTTTCAATCACTTTTTATAGACACACATTTTAGTTAGTTTTGAGTATTCAGCCACACTGCATCTCAACCAAACACTTACATTTAGGTTAGGTGCTTCACAAGCTGTCATAAGTGTTGTAAAGTTTTCAATAGTTAGGTAAGTACCCTAAGCACCCAATGAAAGCAAAAACTTTATAGTAGTTATTTCATTACCGATTTCTTAAAATAAATGAATATTAATTCACACGATTCTATAAATTTCTATAACAATAACATAAGAGTATATCCTTTTCCCTTTCCAGAGGTCCAACGATAAACATTATTTTTGTAATTTAAAAATAAGGATTCTAAAACAAAAGACGTCAAATAAAAGTATAAACTGGCAAAACTTAATTGAGTAGTTGATATTCCCATATTTGCTCTGAATTACTGCTCGCAGACGTTTTCGCATACTTCAAAGTTCTCTAAAATTTCCGATGGAATATTAATTCATTGGCGCCTCATCTCTGAGAAAAGTTACTCCAAGGTAGGTGTGGCTGCTTTTTGATACCTGGAGTCAAAATCGACTACAAATGCTCAATCAGATTTAAATCTGGCGATTAAGCTTGCCAGTTCAGCTTTCCGATGCCGTTTTCTTCAAAAAAAGCTAGTAGCAAGGAGGGACGTGAGTGTGTGATCCTTGGAAGATAAATGCATTTTTTTAACGCTTGTTGGCAAATTTCCGCTGAGAACATCAACATATGCAACTGCCATCACTCTTCCGTCGATTTTTACCAATTACCCTCACCAAATTTTGAGAAACAACCCCAAACCATAAAAGACCCGCCTCCATGCTTTACCGATGCTTGTGCGCACTTAGCTTCAAGCGATCCAAAGGTTGAGGAAGGTTTTGAGTTCCTCAGCTCAAACTTAGACTCATCCGACCATATTTCCTTGTCCCAAAATGTAGTGGGCATATTCGCAAACTGAAGTTTTTTCCCCTATTTGCAATGTCAATTAAGAGTTGTTTGTTTGTGACATAATTTTATAAACTAAATGTTCGTAGTTTTTTCTGCACTGTACTGGCGGAATCATCCAAATCCAAACAACTTTCGATCACCTACTTCGATGAAATTTCAAGGTTTTCTTCTCATGAGGCGCTCAACATGTATCGTAATTTTATATTGAAGTTTTAGAGCTCCTCCGTACTGAGTCTTGCATGTTTCGCTTTTCTTGAAGTGTTCAAAAATCTTCCTTGCCCTTCTAATCAAAATGGAATATGTTTCAGGCATTTTTGCGTATGTTTCACCCTTCTTCCTATCGTCTACAATCAAGTTGGGGATTTCTTCAGTTTGGCACATTTTTCACTTAGGCCAGAACAAATATGAAACAACTCGCTTAATCAATGCAAGTTTTGTAAAACCTGAAGTAAACTTTTGTTTTACCTTGTTAGAAGTCAATACAAACTAAACTTGTGAGTAGTTAACCTGCACACCTATTACTTTCCATCCACTAAATATTTTTTACGCGTAAGTAATAAAACCAAATATTTACATAATGGCGCGAAACATAAAAACATATAATATTATTTTAATATTATTATAGAATGAGTATAAGCAAATATTTTTGAGAAAAATATATTTCAAAAACAATTTTTTTTGGTAGCGTTGCCATCTGAATTTCATTGCAAAAATAGCAATTTATCACAAATTTCAGTTGAATATTAAGACCAGCCTTTATTGCGTGTTTAGTCGAGCTCTTCCTCTTATTTGTGGTATGCGGCTTGATATTTTTCCACAAATAGAAATACCTTAAGTTTTATGTCGCCTCCGAACAGCAAATGGTATCTTTATGACGAACTCTTTCATGGCGAAATTAGTTTATCATTGCGTGCTGAAGGGCAACCGTCATTAGAAAAACCTTTGTTTTGTCAACTGGGGTTTCATGCCCAGAGACTCGAACCTGTGCACTTTCGAATGGAAGCAGAAGCTTCAATAAAAAATAGGTTTAGTTGGTGTTGTCACCTCTTTTTTTTTTAGAAATTAAAAATGTATTACAAAAATATATTAATTGTAGCGATGTAAATGTAAAAATAACTATAATCAAATCATAGTTTTAAAAATAGTTGCAATCTGATTGTTATTATATAACAAAATTAATTGGGTATCAAACTCAATTTTGAACATTGAACTTGAAGGTATGAACATTATTTAAACAAGTATTTGTGCATGACGTTGTCACCCAGTTCTGAAGGCTCAAATGATAATAATAACAGTGCAAAGGAATTTAGTATAAGGAAAAAAATTGTATTGAGAACACATAGACTTTGAAGAACCCCACAAAACAATGGCAAAAACAGCTAGTCCTTGAAAATTTTAATTCTCGTATAGCAGCCCCTTGGCGCACATTACACATTAGCAGGACATCTAAATAATGTAGTTTTTCACAATAATTGTTAAGAGCTGTATCTTGAATAAAATTAGTGAAACCTGAAAGAGTCTAAATTTGTACATGTTTTATTTAAAAAAAAATCTATGCACGTCTTTTCAAAGACCCTTTATTATAAAATATGTGCATCTACTTTTTGAGGCTGCATAAAAAGTAGGTACGTTAAAATAAAAAAAATTAACTAAAAACATAAATTTGTTTTTTAAAGTTGATCATCCTTAGCTTCAGTCTTGGGCAGACCATAGTTTCCGCAGCTACATTCCTCCATTTAACTTTTTTAATGTTGTTAAGCAGGCACTAGCTAGTATTTACATAATTCTTCTGTAGTGGAATTGGTTATTACAAAAATTGGCCTTATAAAAAAATCTTTTAAAAAGTTGTTTTTAAAAATTATATGCCTAATTGCACAATTTGTCTACACAAACAAATTATGCAATTATCCAAATCGCGCACTTAAGTTAAAACAAAAAATAGATAAAAAATCAATTAAATATAAAAGTGTTTTTAGTATACGTTTTACTTTGCACACGCACATTTTATAAAAATAATTATTATTTATTAGTATCATTTTTTCATAAAAATTTATAAAAACTAATTTTACATACGAAAACAAGATATTTGATTACCCGAAATAAGGCAACTAGCTAAATGTACAAATATCTGTAATGAAATTAAATTAAATCATTCAATAAAAAACCCGATTTTTTCTCCAATTTACAAGAAACTTGGCGCAATTATCTTAAATATACAAGATTTTTGTGCAATTATGCGCTTTGTGAATTCATATAAACAAAATAAGTATAACTTAATTGCAACAAGAATTTAAATTTGTTGAAAAACATTATTTTTGGTTAATAAAAAATTGTGTATGCACAATAATGTAAAATTTTAATTTCAAATTCAATTATGCACATACATATGTAGATTTTTATTAAACCAGTCTTGTTAGAAAAACAACAACAAAATAAAAACGCTGTCAAATATAATAATAATAAAATATGGCCGATGATGCACTTCAAATAGTTGGGCCCCATATTGAAAATTTTCATATGATATCGCTTTTCCGAGTTTAAATTTTTCCTCATTATTTGTTTACTTCAAATTATTACAGATAAAAGTATAAAAGAAAATCTCACTCAAAAAATCCCGGAAGAAAATGGGGATGATCTTATTTTGTACCATAAAATTATTTATAGGCAATGATATTTTGTCCCTTGTACAGGGTGGGCCAAATAAGACCTATTAATATTAAGCACAAATAACTTTTGCAAAAATCATTTATTTTGGTTAATTGTTTTCATAGCTTGAATATAATTTATGGAAATTATGTATGAAATATTTCGTCAGACAAATGTCCACCATTTTTCTCGATACAAAGATTGGCTCTTTTTAACGCGTTTTCCATTACACCACATAATGTTTCTGGTTGAAGGCTCAGTATTTCGTCTCAAATATTTTGCTTCAGCTCTCTAATAGTCTCTGGTTTATTAAGATACACTTTGTCTTTTAAATATCCTCATAAAAAGAAATCGGACGCAGTCAAATCTGGCGAACGAGGTGGCCAAGGAAAATCTGAATTTTTGGAAATCAGATGTTGGCCAAAAATTTCACGCAGGAGGTCCATAGTTTGCTCCATTTTCTTGAAACTACAAATGAAGATACTGCTCCGCCATTGGCCGCAAAAAGTTTTCAATCAATGTTCTGTAAGAAGCTCCTGAAATCGATTCCGGCGTTTCATCCTCATTTTCGAAGAAATATGGACTGATAACTCTAGTGGCCATAACACCGCACCAAACAGTACACTTAGATGGCTGCAACTGATGTTGGTGTATTGCCCTTGGATTTTTAGAGCCCCAAAATCTACAGTTTTGTTTGTTGACATAACCATTTAAATGGAAATGCGCTTCATCCGACATCAAAACATTATTTAAAAAATCAATTTGTGTGGCTAATTGTGTAAGAATAGAAAAACTCGATAATTTTAACGCTTTGTGTTGTACTGTAGGATTCCATAATAAATTTCCAACAATTCAATTATAACCTACAAAAATAGAAAAATAAAAAAAATGTGCTTACCATTAGTAGGTCTTATTTGGCCCACCCTGTATATACTCGTATCTATGACACAGACACAATAGTGTCATTAACTGGCATTAGGAGAAGAAAAGAGCTGTGAAGGATTTTTTCGTTTTATTTCGTCAATAAAATTAACATCAGTCAGGATTGTCCGATTTAAATTAAAAAATCTCTTCTTGCTAATCTTCAGTGTCTAAGCAATAAAATAAGTGATCTGACATGCCGGCCCAACTCAACTAAAAATTGTTGGCCGCCTGCTCTCTTCGTCGTATGGAATTCATCGAATTTTCACCTATCTTCTTGGAGCGCTATAAGACGCAACTGCTCTCGCCAGACACAAAACTGCCACATAACTTTCCTTAAAGCGTAATCTCACCTTTAAATGGTAGTATAGTATGATCCACTGTGCATCATATATACACAATGATATTTGGTGGATCATTAAAGATATCTAGCAGAAAATCCTCAGAACTTCTTATTTATCTATTACTATTTTTTTTATTTTCATATTGCCGGATCAGTAATTTTTTATTTTATTTTATAGTCGTAGGACGGGAATGTCGGCTTTTATATGGTATTTTTCACAGATAGACAAATATTACAGAAAATCAAAATAGAGTCCCCTTTAAAAAATAGAGTCCCACTGGAAAACACTCTTATTGGGCACTTTTTAAAAAATTAAGTTGCATAGCCCAACAATTTTACAAAAAAGTGACTCGTCATGAAGATACGTTAATAATTATTAAAAAGGGTGTCTCCAGGATTAACGATGTAGAAGTCAGTACTAATCTAAACCTTTTTTACTGACGGTTCTAAAATTAAATATTTTTAAATCATTTTTTATAGTAATAAAACATTTCATTATGATTGTTTTGATGACTTTACAACAACCCGATCAGTCAATCCAATTTTTCAGTACATTTTTTGCTAGTTTCGGTACTTACGAGCATCTCACCAGCGGCAACTTCAATTTCATGTCTCTTCAACACTAACATTAATTATTAACAACGTCCAGCAAAAAATAGCATCTGCGGCTGATTTTTTGATTTTCAATACTCATTTTAATAACTCTCAACGTTTTTGAAGCCAAAAGCGACCAATTTTGTGAACGTCTAGTCAGAAACCGAATTTTCGACACTTCACGGATGTTTTTTTTATTTTTGTCACGAAGTAGGTGATGATTTCCATTTGTAAGACACCATCAAGTGATATCTTTATTTTTATGTGCTCTCTAGAGTTTGAGCAACGACAATATATCGTAACTAGCCCAATTTCCGGATCACTCGACAGTTGTGACCGATTCTCAATGCTAAACGCAAAAAATCCATACTGAGCCAAATAGTCTTATCACTAAATTCTGTTATAATGGGGCACTGTCTAATAGACAGACAGAGAATAGATTCACAGGCACATGACTTCTGTGAAAGTTTTCTAGCCAGACGAAGAGACAAGCCACTTTACAGAGACAATTCTTAAAGAGTTTCAAAATCACTGTTTCACTGTTTTTGATCAGTAATCTCCTCAAGTTTTTGATCAGTCGCATTGGGAGATATTAAGACGAGTTCTCATTATAACAGTGGGCTATGAACCTGAGTGTGCCCATTAATGTACAGCCGTTCCAACCTAACGTAACCTATACAACTTCCTCACCCATCCGTCTAACTCAAGGTACAATGCAAAAACGAAAAACTGAAAACCACCTTCCTTCGGAATTTGGTATTTCAATTGTGTCTCTAACATTAAGTTTCGTTTTAATTTATTTCAATCCACAACTGATATTGCGATATTATCCTCTCCAAGCAACTTATAAAGACTGCGTCTATCAAAGCCCACAAGCACAGAAAATAAAATAAATGAAAAACAATTTCGTTCACTTCCCTACCTCTTGGCTCCTCTAGAATATAAACTCTCGTGCGCCCGCTTGCATTGAAACTCATGTTCAAGTTATTAAGATAATTAATGATGCAGACACCACGCAATAATGTCCACTACCACCACAACCGCCGCGCAAGTTAACCGCAACCAACAATACTCACATAGCATACACTTGCGCATGTATGCAGCGCCAGCTTCAACGCCAAAAGCATTGATCAACCGATCACTTTTGGTTGGTCAGTTGAATTTGAGATGCGCCTTTGCTGTAATGGCCAGCTGGCCGTTCGCAATAACGAAGATGCGATCAGTGATCTCTTCTTTTTTCTTTTTACTGGGATGCTGCTGCAACATCACGTCCTCATGCGGCTTTCGCAGCAGTAAAAACAATGTAGCTGCCAACAATAATGTTATGTTAATGCTGCAACTGATGGTCGTCTTCATCGTCATCGTCGATCCCGAATTGTGCAGATCGCCACAAGTTGTTCTACACGCTGTCTTCTGCGTGTAGTTACATTTTGTTTTTCAATGCTTGTGCTGCCGCACACACTCATTACATATATACACACATATATTACGTACATACATATTTAAGTTTTTATGTGTTGCAATTTTTTGTGACAAAATAAAACTGCAGAACGTTTATTGCTTTTTTTTTTTTTGCAAGCAAATATTTTGCAAAAAAAATTGCATGAATAAAACTATGATCATATAAAATGTAATGCGTCGCCATGCATTATCCGCAACGATCAATCACTTAGGATCGATTGAGTTGGGGCGAAGCAGTCTATACGGGCTTCCTTCTAATATTTTAGCAACCGAGTTTGTGAGAGTGTGCAATGCTCCGCTTAATAAACGCCAGGTGATCGTGCGCACGCGCATCTTGCTCACCGTCAAGTGATCGCGCTGATGAAGATACTACAAAAAGTGGCTACATACTTACGAGTGGAAGTGTTGCATGCATAGGGTTGATCATCTTTATGCCGATCTTGATAATCATGCGGCGGTCATATTTTGAGCTCGCGAATCGCGCGCTTCATATAATTTCTACAATATTTCTAGTAATTTATTTGTTTTGGTTTTTGCACGGCCCAAAAACGGATCATGGTGGTGTAAGGCAGTCTTACTTACTTAGTAAGTCAAATCGTTCGAAAATTAACTTGTTCGACTTTCCGTGGGGAGTTGATTGATAGTTGTGCGCATAGTAGATTTAGTTTGATGGAAGTGAGGGTGAGCAGTATTTTTGTTTTTATTTGGCTAAGAGCATATCAATTCGACGCCTATGAGTATACTGGGTTGCCCATATTCGACGGACTCGATGACTCTTTGGGCCCATTCCAATCGACGAGGCTTGTCCGCAGGCAACAATCTTTGCGTCAATTGAATCTTATACGGGAATAAATGCAAATCAATGCGGATAATTCGTTGTAAAGTGGATTTTGGGATGTCCTTGGCGACGTCTCAACACTGGCTCGTACAAGAGCAATATTCTCATCCGATCGCCTTGGTCGGTTTTGATTTGGCCTCTTTGGATTATAAAGAGCAACACCAGTAGAAAACTTTTCGAAGGCGCACTTCTCACATTATTTATTTATTTTTTATACGCATGTTGAGTTTTCACAATTGACTTCTTTTGTTGAATGTAAATTTCAACAATTTGGGAGCACTCGCGTGGCGTGTACTGTTCCATGGTAAAAATCTGCTTGGACTGACGCTTCCAACGCGGTATGTCATTAAGCGATCTGACGTCTCTGTCAAAATATACGGGGTTGTCAGATAAGTCCATCGAATATTAGCAACCCTGTACAGTTTTACATATTTTGATTTGGATTTTTCTATTCCACATTAAAATAAATTATTTTTATTAAAGTTCTGATTCATATTTTATACATTTAAACATTTTCACAAACTAGAAAATGATGCAGATTTGCCTAAGTACATACACTTATGGGCAAAATAATAGAATTGTGATATTTTGACTGCTATTTAATGTCCTTTACGACCTTTGATGTGTTCTATTATGCTTGACCGCAAGCTCAAAATTGGAGGCTTCTGATGAATTTGAGTCCGACTCCTTTTGTTCCATATCGCCAAGCCATTGTGAAAAGATTTATAGAGATGTGGCCAACATCATACCGATAATTGGCTCCCAGGGAAAGAAATTGAAAGAATCAGAAGAATCATCACATGGGTCATGACAGCGGTCTGTTTACAAAAAGACGGAGATTCTGTTGGTGATATACGAAAAAAAAACCAATACAACTCCCGCTCATAATGCTTCCATACTGTCTTAGCAACGACTTATTGGATTAGTGTGTGAGCCGGGTCCCATGCGACTGCCGAAGTTACTCTCACAATTTTGTTTTCCACCATAGCGGATTTCCAAACCTGGTAATCTATTATCCTTGGCGCCACCCAGGAGTACAAGTCTTTGCCTTGAGAGAGCTGCACAACCGCCATCACTTATTTCTACTATTTCTAGCTTCCTGAGATAATAACGAAGATTAAAATGTCCCATATGGCACTCACTGAGAACTCGTCAGCGCTTCTATTATGGTTTAATAACCTATTTGATGCTCTTTTGGAGGAAAACATAAACTGTTTAGCTTGCCGCTGTCCTGGAGTCTCCACCCAATGTCGCCTAAATTCCCTGTCTTCCCAGTCTTTGATAAATTCCTTTATGTGGGCTTTGGTGGGTCCGCAAAAGGGTTCTGGTCTATCATCATAATCTTTATCATCATAACCTTTACGTCCTGGTACCCAGCCCAACAAAACGATGTTCTTTGCTTCTAAGGTATTGAAGGTAGTGGAGCAGAGTCATGTCTAAGAACAACCATATAAATCCAAATTTCAAATTTTATACATTTTCTTCTTAAAAAAAGTATGCATTCGTTATATGTAAGAAATGCTCAACAGCGTTATATTAAATTGGATGGGCTATAAAATTGAGTATCCAATTTTTTTTTTTAATTCTGATAAAAAAGTTAGAAATGTTAATGAAACTTCGTCGAATTTTTATAAGTCTTATAAAGTTTTAAACTTTGATTTGTTGATATTTATTGTAGAATACGCTATATTAAAAAATACATAAAAGAAAAGTAGTCAACAGAAGTCAAAATATTTCCATTATTTTGTCCATAAGTGTATTTGCATATAAGTATTTAGCCGCCGCCAATACAAGTCTATACATTTTGAAAACCACACCAATATTCATAATAAATTTTCACTGAATACCTTATCGGTTTTTGCTAATTTTATAATATTAAAAATAAGTTTGCCCACACTTACATACTTACTTATATATATATGTATTTTTCTATTACATTTTGGATTTTTTATTTAGCTACATATATATTAATTTTATAATCCTGATAACGTTTTATAGCTATTAAAGAGATTAAGGCTGCTATGGAAATAACACACATAACGCTAGCGGCCGCCGGCTGTTTATCATGAAGCCTTCTCCCGAATGCAGTACCTCTCGCTTATGTAAACCAATTAGTATAGCCCTAAATGTTGTTCCCATATTTTGACAGACAATGGGAAATTAAATCTACAAAATAAAAACACAACTCAAATCTGCCAAAAGACTTCCTGCGAACTATAGCTTTACTTCTAGGGATAATATTTGAATCCATTGCGGCAGTGCAAGAGAAAGCGATACGCTTACTTATACTACCAAAATAGACTCCCAGACCAGTTCCGAAAATTTAAAGATTACATGTGACGTTATAGAACTTGAAGGTAGGAGGAAATTGTAAATAATTAGAAATTGTTTTGTAAATTCTTAACAGCGTTAGTTTGCTATTTAATAGCCGCGTCTCTTAGAGTTAGTTGATAGTTAACAAATTCTCTAAAAATATTTAACAATAAATAGAATTTCGGAAGTAGGCATCGTAAGACTGTAGGCCGCTCCATTTTTAGAAAAACATCAAGACGCACACTTCAAATTGGAAGAGGAGCTCAGCCAAATTAGCACCAAAGCAAAAAATGCTGGTCCACTCGAGCGCACACACAATCGGCATTTTACGTCTAAAACGAAGAGAAAGCCCGAGTTATATTGAAATACTTAAATCAAAAAGAGCCCATGCAACGGGTTGGTAAGTAGATAAGTAAGATTAAGAAGAAGGACCACCACTGGCATTGCAGGACTCCTCAGCTCAATATGAGTATGACTTAAAGTGCCGTTCTTAAGAAATAAGCCAAAATCTCAAGCAGAAATCCGCATTAAATTACTGCTTTCAGCATAACAACCATTCGCTCTCCGCAACTGAATACTCGGCTAGAAGATGTAAATAAGTTTTGAAGGACAGATCTTCAAATCAAGTCCACAGCGATCAGTCAACCGATTTTACTTTTCATTTAAGTAGATTACTTCAAATTAAGTTAATTCAGCCTCTGTGCTTATCAGTGTTGTTCAATATTCTTCATCTCTCAATATTGCGAAACATGCATATGTTTGTATGTGTGTATGTATGTATGATTCGATGAGATCTATTCTATAAATTTGTTTAAGAATATTAGTTATTGCCTAATCTGCATGCCAAATATAATACAGATGATATATATGTATGTATGTATGCATGTATGCGCAAGATTTGTATATTTATGTATAAACGGAATCGAATTATCAGTCGTTTATTTATATAAATTATTTATTAAATGCTTATCTTTTTAAAAGGTTTTTTCAGACTTAAATGAATTATTTCCCAATAACTGCAAAAATAAAAAAATAAAAAAAACGAATTTTATATTTATTCATTTCATTAACATAAATAATGTCGTATATATCTACATACATAAATACATATGTATATTAGGACGTCTCACCAAAAAAATTTGCTGTTTCTGCACCAGAATTATAAAATGTGTTATATTGATTTCAAAGAATATTAGGTCTTGCATTAGCCGATTTGAAAATGCCTCCAGAAATCGAGGTTTTTATGTATAGAATTTGTCTTTAAAAATATTAAAGAGTTTAAGCTTTAAAAGGCTCCATAAGAACTTTTACAAATAATGCCAGCAGAATAAAATAATAAGATTTTTGTGCTACTTTCAATTCGATCCAGCTCACGAAAATCTTAATATTTTCCGAAATATTTTCGCAGATGTTTTGAAATGCAATAAATTTTATATTTCCGATGGAAAAGAACCAATTCTTTTGTTATCTTTTTATGAAGAGTAATGCACTCTAATGTATATTCATTATGCACGAACGAAATTTTCTGGGGATTTTTGTATTTACTGATAATATTGTCAATAACAATATTTTAATTAACACGCTTACTCACACTGCTTCGAATACATTTTTTGAGATACAGTTCTTTATTGAAGAACAACAAATTGGTTGATAATATGTGTTTGGTTGTAAGCACTTAGTGAAGGTACTATCCAAAAAAGTCATACAAATTGGTAAGGAGTAGTTAAATAAAATATGCGTGGATTATATCTCGCCGATATAGGGAGAGTCAGAGGCTGCTTACCTCTTTACTCTTTCTTTTGATACCATGGTACGAAATAAATCGATTTTTGTTTCAACAACGTCTCGAAATCCTCAGGAAATAAACTCCGAACGGGGCCTTTTCTCATCTAAGCAACTAAAACCAACGAAATTGCCTCATCTTTTGAATGGAAAACACACACGTCAGGCATTTTCAGAGAGTATGTTTAGTTGCATGTATGCAGCGAAGCATGTATGCAGCGAAGTCTTGTGAGTTGTGACAAAGAGAACTTCTATCGTTTGGTGTAAATGTTGAAGAAATTCAGCCGCGGTGGTTGAAAGCACGTCTATGACATAGTAACAGGTAACGAATGCTGGATCTATGCAGAAGAGCGCGAAACAAAACTGCAATCAACAGTATAGTTCTTCCAAGACGAGCTTAATCCAACAAAAGTAATTCGCAGAAGAAGCACCTCTAAACAAATTGTCGCCTATTTCTTCGGAAAATCGGGTAATGTCGCAACTGTAGAGAAATTTAAAACATTCAACCCGTAAGTGACACATAACCATTTATTTGCCAGAAGTTTTAGCGTCCGCCGTAGCCGAATGGGTTGGTGTTTGACTACCATTCGGAACTCACAAAGAGAACTTAGGTTCGAATCTCAGTGAAACACCAAAATTAAGAAAATATATTTCTAACAGCGGTCGGCCAGGCAATGGCAAACCTCCGAGTGTATTTCTGTCATGAAAAATCTCCTCATAAAAAAGTATATGCCGTTCGGAGTCGGCTTGAAACTGTGCCTCCATTTTGAGCACTCAAAATATCGAATTAATGGATCGTCCCCTTACCTTACCTTAGCACTGATTTGGCACCTAAAGATTTCTTTTTGCTCCCGAGCATCAAAAATAAAATGCGAGGTCAACGTTTTTCAACGCCTGAAAAATCTATTGAAGCCCTTAAAAAGGCCCGTTTTGGGGGTATCTACTTTTAAGTGGCAAAAATGGCTTATAAATTTTCTCGGGCGAATGCAGAAGTGTATTAATTTCCAAGAAGAATATTTTGAAAAACCATAAAGCAATTTTCATTGTTATTTTATTGTGTTTTCATTATTGGAAATATAAAAAGGTAACCCCCCTACTTTACCATTTCTTGTTCTAATCCCAGGTCTACCATAGTCTGCTATGTGAGACAGGATAAGGTTTTAACATTTTCCTTCACCATTAACTGTAAACAAAATAAATTGACTAAATCACATCCGCATAAGCCAAACAAATGCCAGCTCATCAATAAACTCAAACTAGCCTCCTTTGTAGTAACAACAACACTATTGAACACTCAAAAATATGCTTAAACTATACAGCAAAACCTGCCGTCCCACACCATTTTACTGCACAGGATGAATGACAGCCAAAAGGACAGTTTACATGAATGGCTTAATGGCCTAATAGCAACTCCATGAGCACAAACATTCTATAGCACACATAATAAAGGGTTGACTGAATATATATACCTATGTATGTGTGCGTATGTGTGTTTCAGCATTGAATCGATGACCATTGACAAATTAAAGTTTGAAAGTAATTGGACAACAAATGGACGAGAATTTTATTCAAAACTCTCTCAGAGTGGTATACTCACATACGATTTGATTAGTCGATAGTTGTTTTAGAGAATTACCTTCTGAATTTAGGCAGCGCTGGCTGAAAGGAAATGTTATAGATACTTGCATAATTCTTTAGATCTGCGTAACGCCACAAACAATTTAATTAATTCGCCTTGACTTGTAATACCGACAAACACGCTTGGCAGTCGAAAGGAATATGTAGAGTGACAGCTACTCGAAAGGGGTGGACTCTGCAATTATTAAGCCGACACATATCCACTCGTGCGCAAATATGCGAATATGTATGTATGCACCTGTGTGGTTAATATCACTATCAAATTGTCAACTTGTGATGATGTCTTGTGTATAGTAGACTATTAAATTTGCAGGTAACCCGAGTAGATGGAATTTTTGTGTGCCGAACAAATGAAGTAGCAGTTTTTAGTTGATTTTACTTGACATTTGGCATACGGCACAATAAAGCACCAAGTTCATCGCTTGTAGGCTCAATCGTAAGTGCTGGTAAATACTTAAAATACAGTTAAGTGTTTGTCTATGAAAGCAACCAAAATAGTTAGACTTTTATGTGTTTCTAAATAGCGGCTGCTGTGGCAACTCAACTCAACTTTACTTCACAGCAAAAACAATCAAAAAAAGCCACAAAGACCAACCATTTGTACATCTCCTTAGCCCACTCGTATTTGTTGCATAGATATGTATGTATGTATTTGTTGTGCTATAAGTCAATGAGCCAACGAGATGATTATTTAGCAACAGACTATTACATATACAACCAGAATAATAACAACAGCGCTAATCCATAGTAACGAAAAAATAAAAAACAAAAGGCAAAGTGGAGAGTGACAAGTTTCGCCATACTAAAATAACTAGCGACCAAGAGTAAAAAAAAATATTAAAATAAAATAAATTTACGAATAAAAGATTTTAAGGCACAAAAATAAAATTTCGAAACCATTTAACTGTGTACATACATATAGGTATATGTATATATATATATGGATACATACATTAGACTAAATGAAAATAGAACTGAAAAAATCCCATTAAAAGGCCACTATTTTAAATTGGTCAGTTAAAAAGTAATTACAACAATAATTTTGGTTGAGCAACAAAACAAGATACTTTGTTGACTGGCAGTGCACACTCGCTCCACTTTCTGCAGCATCCGCTCACTTGCTCACCCTCATCATGTCCCTTGCTTTGCTGTCTGTCCTCGCTCTGCTTGGTTGGCTAATAAGATATCACTCTGCCTCTTAACTAACTCATTTTCAGCTAGTTACCGATTTTTTCACTTGAAAACCGCATCGTACAATTGTTGTTGTTTTTTCACTTAATTCTAAGCATTTTTGTTCGCTTAAATTGGCAAAACAGACACTCGCTGATATGTAAACCGTCAGAAAATGGTAGCGTGTTCTTGTGAATAAATTTATGGTGTTGTGTGTAACTGCATGTTATGATGTGTGTATGTGTGTGTGTGTTTGTGTTATAAAATTGTTAATCGGTGTTTGTGTAATGCTTAAGTTAACTTTTGGTTTTACTTAATTAACCAAAAAATTATAAATTATGTTTACCTGCACAGCCTTCAACAAATATTCGCACTACAGTTTTGATGAACGCTATAACTTGAACTGTGATTTATCCAACACTGTTGGCACTGCGACTTGATACAGCCCTCTACTTGCGCACAATTTTCCACAAAGGCAATGGACAGGAGCCAAGTTCTGATGCTCGTTCACCTATAGATGAATTTGGAATACCCCGTATGGCAAAAATGTTTTCCTCAGTGTCATTGGTAAAATATTGGGCCTCTCGCCTATTGTAATTTATAGAATTTGTACGAGGGGTGCCTTTTATATGTCGGGATTAGAGAACAAAAACAAATTTTAATCATCGAAAATCACTTTATTGTTTTTCAAAATATTCTCCATGAAGATCTATACACTTTTGCATGCGTTTGAACCAATTGTCGAAGCACTTTTGCCACTCTGAATGAGGTACCTCCAAAACATGCATTCTGAATGCCGGAACCGCTTCTTCAGGTGTCGAAAAACGTTGACCTCTCGTTGACGTACGGGAATAAAACGAAGTCATTCGGTGCCAAGTCAGGACTATACGGCGGATGACCCATTAATTCGATATTTTGGGTGTTCAAAAATGCAGTTGTTTGAGCCGATGTGTGAGAGCTCGCATTGTCCTGGTAAAGAGTGATCCGTCTTTGGCGATTGGTTTTCCTAATTTCTTGGAAGACAACTGGCAAACAAATGGTTGTGTACCACTCAGAATTTACTGTTCTGCGTTGGTACGGTTGCGACATGTCCAGTTTTTCCGAAAAAACAGGCGATCATTTGCTTGGAAGTGCTTCGTGCGCGAACAACTTTTGTTGGATTTGGCTCATGAAACACCCATACAGTCGACTGCTGTTTACTTTCGGGCTCATACGCGTAAATCCATGATTAATCACCTGTCACGATGTCATAGACGTGTTTCGAAGCCCCGCGATCTTTTTTTGAGCGATTGACAAATTTTGTGGGATCCAACGCGAACAAATTTTTTTGACAGTCAAATGTGTATGCAATATTGAATGTATGCTGGTCCCACTAATGCCTAAGATTGTCTCAATCTCACGATAGGTCACATGACGGTCTTGCAATATCAGTTCGCGCACAGCATCAATGGTTTTCGGAACAACAACTGATTTTGGACGACCTTCACGAAATTCGTCTTGGAGTGAACTATGACCACGATTGAATTCACCATACCATCGATAAACACTGGTCCTTGATAGAGCTTCATCGCCAAAAGATGAATTAAATTCATCAATGCAATGTTGCTGAGTTAATCCACGTCGAAAGTTGTAAAAAATAATCGCACGAAAATGTTCACGATTTAATTCCATTTTTGGACCGAGATGAATCATTTTAAGGTAAAAATAGCGCTGGTATTTCAAAACGTTCTGAGTACGTAAAAGCCAAAAAATGTCAAACTTTGCGATACAGCTGTCAGTTGCCAGATTGCAACACCAGGGTTGCCAAATCCTGCCAAATAAAAGGCACCCCTCGTAAAAGCACAAAGTGAGCGACTCCTTATCAAGTGATGCAAGTATAATATTTTGAATATGGTCTAACATTTTTCTGAAAATTGGTTAATTTTTTCCGCTTGAGTATAATAAGAAGTAAATTGAAAAAAAAAATTCACAAAAAAATAATAATTTTAAGATTTATTAAATGTTGAACATAAAGGTCAGGAGTTTTTGAAAGCCAAATAAATTCGATTCTTTTTACAATTTTTATTAATTGAAATATATTTAAAAACATTTATTTAGCGAAAACCTGTATATTTTCATTAAAAATATTTTGGAACATTTTTTTTTTGATATTTGTGAAAAACTTCCCCTTCCCGATTTTTTTATATTTTTTTCATTAATGGCTGTGACTATGTTTTCCCTGCTGGCTTCATAGTGGGTTTCCATAAAATTTTCGATTTATTTACAAACAAGTAGAGCGAATCAGTGCAAAATACTGTTCAAGTGAAGCGCCTTGTTTATACTCGTGTCTTAATACCAAATAAGAAAATTCGCTTTTGCATGAACACATATTTGTCATACTGTACCTTCATGCACAGCATTAGCTTGGGTTAGATATTCGCAGACAGTATTTTTGCTCCATGAAAATTTATAAAGAGCTGCGAAATAGTTAATGTGATTTTTACTTCTGGTAAAGTACAAGGAGAGTTGAACTACTTAGCTTTGTATGTACTCGTATTGGTTATTAAACCTATTTCACATCAAAATCCCACAAGTATCCATCGGCAATCGTGTACTTCAATAAATGAATGAAACTATTAAAATGAAGTTATGTACATACAATTTTTTACAAGCGATCTAAATGTTAACCACTTTTTAAAACGTACTTACAGGTAATCATAAAAGTAGTCACTCATAAAATAACTGCCATAAATAGGAATGATATATAAATATTATATTTGTTGCAAACTGTTTGACTTTCAAGCCTAAATTCATAGGAAATAAATTCACTTATAATAAAAAAGTGAAAGAATCGTCAAAGTATGAGATCGCAAAGGAAATATGATAATTGTGATAATCAGACACATTCTGCAATTCACTTCCGAGTGAGTCTGAATTTGAACAATGGCAAAACTACATGCATTGAACTTCGAACATCCACCGTATTCACCAGATTTAGCTCCCAGCGACTGGCTGCTCGTAGACGTAAAAAATAATGATCGAATGATCAAAAGGTCTGAAACTGAGGCCTATTTTGAGATAAAAGATAACTCGTTCTATAAAAGTGGTATATAAATATTAAAGCGGCGCTGAAATAGTTGCGTTGTTCTTGATGGAAATTATTTACGTTGATGAATAAAGCTAATTCTTGAACAAAAAACAAAACGTATTCTTCCTTAGGCCCGGGGACTTTTCAGCCCATGTGTTATATGTCGTGATTTAAGTAGTTTTAATCTTGTCGACATTTCTTGAGTATAACTATAGTGAAAAAATAAATAAACTGTGAAATATTTTCAATTTTGAGATTTACATAAACTAAAAATTAAACTATTGATATATTCAATTGAAATATCTGAGGTTCCTTTTAACATTATTCATTCTCAGGAAATGTACTTATTAAAAAAAAATTATTTACAATACAAAATTTTATTAAATATAATTAAATAAAAGGATTTCTGATATTCGTCGTCAGTTTTTGAATATTATTTTTATTATTTTTTATTAAGTAGAATACACAAATGTAAAACTGTAAAAATGTAAAATATAAAGGAGAGTACAAGCATCTAAGGTCATCGACTCGTTGAAGACGAAAAACTAAATAAATGGGAAAAAAATACCTTGAAATATCTACTTATAAATATATGTTTATTAAGCAATGTTAGGTCTTATAATTGTATGCAATTGTAAAGCATCTTTTCTTGATGTTCTACTGGGAACAAAATGGGCAATAGGCAAGAGAATTTCCGGATAGTATGTGTTGATGGCTTATGTTTGTATGTCCAATCCTTAGACATGTTTAAATTGGTGATTGAAGATTTGCGCACAATGTTCCACAAAGTCAATGGTTATTTGTTCGCTTAAGTATAATAAGAAAAAAAATTGAGAAAAATTAATAATTTTAAGATTTATTAATTGTTGAAATTTTTAGTGAGTAGTTTTTCAAAATCAAATATCTTCGGTAGTTTTTATAATTTTTATAAATTGAAATATATTTAAAAAACATTTATTTGGCGAAAAATTCTATATTTTTATATAATCAAATCATCATTTACAATTTTTTGGAACATTTTTTTGTTTTTTGTTATTTGTGAAAACTCCTCCTTTTAGATTTTTTTATTTTTCCATTAATGGCTGAGACAATATTCAGTATTCTCTGCAAGCTCACAGTGGGTTTCCATCAAGGGAGCAAAATTGGCAAAAGGCAACAGAACTTCCGGACAGTAGGTGTTGATGGGTTATGTTTGTACTTCCAATCCTTAGACATGTACAAATTGGTGATTGAAGACGTGTAGTAGTACTGCTGGTGTAAACAGTTTTTTTTTTTTCAAGCTGAGTTTATGTTTGTATTATGTGATTACCATTCGGAATTCACACAGAGGTCGTTGGTTCGAATCTCGGTGAAAGCAAAATTAATAAAAACATTTTTCTAATAGCGGTCGCCCCTCGGCAGGCAACGGCAAACCTCCGAGTGTATTTCTGCCATGAAAAAGCTCCTCATAAAAATATCTGCCGTTCGGAGTCGGCTTGAAACTGTAGGTCCCTCCATTTGTGGAACAACATCAAGACGCACACCACAAATAGGAGGAGGAGCTCGGCCAAACACCTAACAGAAGTGTACGCGCCAATTATTTATTTTTTTTTTTTTTTTATGTATTTATCGTTCTGATGCTCTATATGCAATAATGTGTTGTTGAATGTGTTTACTCAAATCTCTCTAATCCAATGACATAAAGTGCGTGCAGCTTCAAAGAAACGGGCAGTCCTGTCTTCATGGTCAAGTTTTTGATATATGATGAATTGAATAGGCGTTGCTATAAGTATAATAAAAAAACCCAAAAATCACTTAATCATAACAGTAAATTATAGTATAGTTATTTTTATTTTTAAATATCTTAAATTCTTTTTAAGACGCTTAAAAGTTCTTTTTTCTTTTTAATTCTTCCGGAAAAAATACATATGCTTGTTAAGTAAAATTATTTGTTGTTTGCATACCCCGCTATTTCCTGATAACGAATATTTTTACTAAACCATAAATTGTTTCCAATATTTTTTTTACTTTTTCAACAGAAACTAGAAAAATAAAAAAATATGTTCACGAAAATCTAAAACAATATAGTGGAAAGACGGCTATTTGGTAACGTGTGAAAGTTCAGCCACCGAGCTTTTAACTTTTTATAAGAAACAACTTTTTCTAAGACAAAGTGCTAGCTTTTCAAGATTTTATACTTGCGGTACAAAAACTAATTATAACCCCCTTTACCTTTGCTTATAATGTCTATCATCACTATTTTTCATTTTCGTCACTATTTTCAATTCGCAACGCTCTGATTGGATATTTATCCATTATACACTACGAATAGCTTGACCAATCAGAAAGGTTTGCATGATGCGCTCTGAATAGCTTCGCTCTGTTAATTACAGTCCATGTGCAGGTGTAGTAGAGTGCAATGTTACATGCAAAAGCCTGCAAATTGAGTTGCTACCACTGATACAAATTTATAACGAAGCTAACATTAATGACAAAATAAACTGTCTAGTTAGTTATTTTATTAATAATATACACTGGCAGCAAATAACAGGTACGGGTGTATCTGCTAACTTGCATATGGTGCTTGTAATGTTCACATGTGTACGAGTATGAGTATATGTATGTGCGCGAATAATAATATCTTTTGTTAACTATAAAATATAGGCGCCATTTAATTAGTAGTTAGCGGTCGGCTGTTGGCGATGTGGTGACTGAAGATTTAAGTTAGTTACGCATTTTAAAGTTATTTTAAAAAATTGAGCGCGTTTTTAATTTTGTAAGCATTTTTTTTCTTATTGAAAAGAGTATGCAGTGGGATGGCACACATTTGTTTTTTTATGCTACCTCCTATTTTTTTATTTATAATTTAATATTTGCCCGTACGTACCACAGTTGCTATTGAATATCCGAGAGAGAAATGTACTACGAATAATATATAATCTCCTCTTTTGGTTTCACTTCACAAATTTCAAAAAAATTATAAATGCACCCTGTATTTGTATTGAAGACAACTTGAGAGTGTAACTAATTATCTTTTATTTAAAACAAAATTTAATGAAACTTCACGAAGCTTTACACAACATTAATTTACATAATATGTGTAAAAAATCATTCAATAAAATCTCCATTAGCTGCAATAACCCACTCGATCCATGTCCGGAAACGATTGCATACATACACATTGACCATAACGGCATTAATTGCAGCCTTCTGAGAATAAATGGTGGATGGAAAATGAGGATGCTTATAAGTTTCACGCTCAACTACGTCCCATACGTAGTAATACAGGGGATTAAGATCTTGGTAGTTAGGTGTTATGAGGTCATTAAGATTTTCAGCCGTCCAATATTGTGTCCGCATCGCTTTGTGTGAAGGGGCAGAGTCTTGCTGAAAGATGTATGTGCTGTCACCGCGTACACTATCAATTCAAGATTTCAGTATTGTCTCTAGAACATCGATATAAGCAGCAGAATTCACTCCGATTCCTTGAGTAAAGAAGTGTGCTGACATGACATATCCTTTGTTGCTCAGAACTCTTAAAACCACAACAATGACTAGAAACTGCGTGTGCATTACAACCGGTTTTTTGGTGTTCGTCATAAAAAACCTGTAACATTTCAGGCGATTCAGGGTGTCTCACATTGTTGAGAAGGCGTTTTGTTCGGATAACTCACTGTTCTCGTGTTTGCTCCGACATAAACTGCCTCATAACGTAGGATTTAGACCAGATAATTTCCTCGTGTTTTTTGTGTTTTGCAACAGATTCCGTATCGCCGCCTGATTGTTCCAATTCTCGGTGAACCTTATGAATGAATGAACGATCGCATATATAAAAATTTTAAATTTTAAAATCCGTATGATTTGCACATACATATGTATGCCGACGACAACCGCATGTCATTTCTTTTTTTGAGTTCAATTGTATAAGTACTCCCCCATGGATTTTCTAAAAAATGGCAAAAAAATAAGTTTCGGGAAGTTATAGCTACATTTTTCGTGTCCTCAACTACCGTATGCATCCTGTATAAATATTATATGTATGCTTGAGGTTTATATAAAGTAAATATGTACTAAAATTTAATGAGCTACAAAAGCTTTTTACAAACTAATTAAATATTTTGAAATTTTTAAGAGTATTTAATGAATTTTTTTGAATTTCGTACAAAGTTTGGAGTTTTGAAATGATTTTGTTAAAGAATGAATTATATTATTACTGAAAATTAGTTGCAGCTAATAAAAAAATGGCGGCCGCCGTAGCCGAATGGGTTGGTGTGTCACTACCATTCGGAATCCAGAGAGAACGTAGGTTCGAATCTCGGTGAAACACCAAAAAAGAAAAAGTTTCTCTAATAGCGGTCACCCCTCGGCAGGCAATAGCAAACCTTCGAGTGTATTCCTGCCATGAAAAAGCTCCTCATAAAAAAAATATATATATATCTGCCGTTCGGAGTCGGCTTGAAACTGAAGGTCGCTCCATTTTTGGAACAACATTGAGACGCACACCACAAATAGGAGGAGGAGCTTGGCCAAAAACGCAAAAAGGATGTACGCGCCAATTATATATATTATATATACATAGGTATAAATAAAACAAAAGGTTTTGGGTTTTGATTTTAAAAAGAAAGCATTTTTGTTAGGGTTTTTTTTGTTAAAGAATGAACTATACTTTTAGTTAAAAATTCATTTAAAAAATTTTATTAAAAACAACGAAGAATTTTTTTTAGTTTTGATTTTCTACAAAAATAAATTTTTGGATTTTGAAAAATGAACTTCATTTTCACTGAAAATTTGTTAAAATTAAAAATGTATAATGGCAATTGGTGCGTGCGTCTTTTTTCGATCCCCAACAATTATATATTTTTGTAAAGTTATTATACATAACAAGAAATGGAAAAGTCAATAATTTTGTATATTTCCCCCAAATTAAAAAATTGCTTATCAACCTGCTTTTCACCTGTTACGAGCATTCAGAAACCAACTGGCATTGGCCACTGCACCATCACCACTACTACTCAATACCTTAGTTTATCATCCAAATGAAATCAATTTTAATTTCCCGTTTTTTCACTATGTAACAAATCATGCTACACCCCTACACTTACATATATCTATGCAAAATCCTCGTACGCCACTTGCCGGAAATTAGTTAAAATATTCATTGAATAACTCCTTGTTAAGCTGATTGACTATTGACTTTTATTTTGTTTTAAAACCATAGAAATAAATAAAGTCCTTTTTGCTGCCCTGCCCATCCTGTGGTTGTCGAATTCGATAAGCTAAAAGTTGTGTTTGTAGTTTGTATGTGGCTGAATAAATAATTTAATTTAGTTTTATCTAACGTATATTTTTCTTAATCCTTTTTGCAGCAGCTAACAAGCAAGCACACATACAAACCTATATACATATATTGAAGAAGAGGAAGAGTAAAAGTTGAAGGATGTGTTTAAGTGAAACGTCGTTTGGCGATATAAGGAACTGAAGTAGAAGGTGAGTGTGAAGCATGTATACGTTTTTAATTTAATTTCCGACACATATACACAGACTTACATATGTGTCCTTAGGTTAATAGATTTTAGAATTTCAGAATGACACTGTACAACACCAAAACTTTAACAGAATTCTGATAACGGCTTATTGTAAACGGGGCTAAGTAATAATATTTGTCCTTCATCATTTCTGCAGCTTATGCGTGAATTTTTGTTTTTAGAGTGCTTTCGAGAGGAAATATTGTTTCTAGTATTTCTCTATGACTAGCAATATTGGGAGGATTGATGAGCTTTGAACGACAATTGTATGACGGAAGACTATATAGCGAGTCTTATCTCTTACAGCTCAAAGTAAAAGCTTTTCAATTAATTCTAGCCTATCTGGCTTAAGATAAAACGGTGTACAAAATCACCGCTCTAAAAATATCCTGCCGTTATATCGGATGTTTTTGTAACTGCGTGAGAACTATCGATATCGATAATTATGGTTTGACAGCTGAGAATGGCAAACCGTGTTGACATTTCTGTTCAGTAAAGTTCGGCAAGTAGTCATGAATCGTTTCACCCCAGATCAATACTTCCAAATTGTGAAGCTTTACTTTGAAAAAAAAATATAAATAAATAAATCTGTTCGCGAAGTTCATTGAGCGCTTTGTCCATTTTACGTGTGGTTTACGTGTTTAATTTACTGTTTCGATGCAGTGAATTAAAAACGTGTAGACTTTGATTAAAACTACCTATCTATCCAGAATTAATCCCGACTTGTTCAACATATTTCCGGCATATGAAGGTACCCCGTACGATACTAACCACCCACCTAACGCCCTTTTCGTTTTTAAGCAAACCCTAAGCCCTGGGTTTACCGTTAGATTAGATAGACGACGACTATGTCGTAGTTGGGATTTATGAACTGCTACAATAGCAACAAAAAGAGCCAAAGGTAAAGGTCCGTTGTGATAACTCAAATTTAATTGTTCTCTTTGCTCAGCCATATAAAAGGTGACGAGTTAACAATGATAGTTGAAATGAAATGAAATGATAGTTTCATATATTTGAGCAACTGTTTAAATGACCAATGAGATCTATGTTAGGTTACGGTGGTTGCCACTTCACATGAGGATGTAGTGGTAGACCTGGAGGCCCATTGAGATACCACTTGTTTGGGCTCAAGTTTCCCGCTTCAAAATTTGGGGTTTACACGCTTTTTGGGTATTTGGCCGAGCTCCCCCACTTATTTGTGGCGTGTTTGTTGTTGTTGTTCCACAAATCGAGGGACGATAGATATTTTTTATGAGAAGCTTTTTCATGGTAGAAATACACTCGGAGGTTTGCCACTGCCTGCCGAGCGAAGACCGCAAAATGACTTTTCTAGCATTTTTGTGTTTCATACACGGAGGCCCGAACCTACACCCTTCCGAATGGTAGTCACGCACCAACTAACTATCCAAATGCTATAACCTGCTTTTGCACTGTACAAAACAGTTAAACAGGAGATGAAGAATATTGCATAAAACATTCCCTAAAAATTGTTGACGAATGCTGCTGAATACTCGTATGCAATCAATGGCCGAATATAAATTTCTTCATCTAGGAAGTATCTACGGCTCCGATAGATCTCAACGATATTAAATATATCCTACCTTCTCAGAGAGTACACGCTTCGGGATCACTTCCAAAATCTTTCGACCAAACCCGGCTATTCATATGGTGTATGCTTACTTACTTAGCTTACTAGAATGGCCGATGGCCGATCTGGACCGCTACCAAAATATTGCCCCAATTGACGCCAGTAGAAACCACCAAGTGCGGACAGATCGTTGTCGACTTGGTCTTTCCAGCGTAGATGAGGACGTCCTTTCTTGCGATTTCCACCAGTACATTTCACAAAGAGCACATTTTTTGCTGGAGTTTTATATCCATTCGCTCAAATTCTTAAAAAAGCAGTTTGCAAGTGTGATTTCTCTCAAATGAACGGCTTAGGTTAACATAGGATCTACTCTATCAAAACTAGTCACAAATACAATGAATAATCAATCTGGCTCTCTGACATTTCCCATTGAGCCTTACCTCTTTGGCCATAGTTTCAACAACAACATTGCAATTCTTATAATATTCACCTGAGTAAATTGCTTTCAAAACTATGCGAAACTTCCTAAGCAGCCAAGAATATTGGAATACAAGACTACGTGGATTGAAGCGCAATTTCGATAGTAAATTTACCGTAACCTAATTTTAGAGAAGCTATTTCCAAAGGAGCACTGAGCGGAAAGGAATAAAATAGTCGAATTTTATAAATAAAAGTCAAAAGTTTGGTTGTAGAAGGGAATAGAGCCACGAACTTCAAACCTAATATGTATATGCCACCGTCACACAAACTGCTGCCAGCAGCTGCCCACATAATCACACACATACACACATGCTTATTATCCAATACACAATACTAATGGCCTATCACTCACACAAATCTATTTTCTAAATAATTCCCCTCATCCAAAAAAAAAATGCACAAAACAAAGGAATCGAAATAAATATAAAAAATGGTCAGTGTTGTGCAATAGGTGTTGGCGAATCTTCTCCACACGTCGACCAACTATCAGCTGTAGCCCAATAAAGTGAAATAATTGCACTGGTTGTGAGCGGCCTGTAGTAATACATATATCGCTTCAATGGCAGTGGGCAAACGCGGAAAAAGTTAATCCATGGTTAGCAAATAAAAACTCGCTCGTCGCTCGCATTGCATTCAGCGGCAAACTAGATTGCAGTGCAGCGATAGAGGCGTGTCTCCGGAGTCGCCGGAGCACTAGTACAAAGCGCGACTGCTAGCAACGTCCACAAATAGTCGAATTGGATTCGATTGGATTCGACTGAGTTTTGTATGCGATGAAATTTGAAATTTTATAGCGCGACTCTGATGCAATGCGCCTTGCTTGGCCAGAGACGGGGTTGGCTGAATGATATAAATTACAGTTTCAGCCTAGCGGGCTGCTGCCACCCGCTCAAGTGGATTTAGTTTTATAATTTCATTTCTAGGTGTTTTATTATTATTTTTTTTCTTTTCATTTGTATTTGTTTGTGCGCCAAATGCTACATTCAGCCGCAGCTAAAGATACGGCAATGTTGCGCAGGCGCACACTGTTGCATGCCTCCATTGTACTACGGAGGTAATTGTAAGGCAATGAATCTGCTTTGCCATCGTCAGCGTGCTTTTCAAAGTTATTGTTGTTGCCGTGTGCTATATGCAATACAAGTATATTGTGTGCAATATAAAATGGATGCTCTTTTCACCACTAAGATATTCCTTGAAATTGTTGTTTTTATTATTGTTATTTACTTTTCACTACAACCCCAACGATGCCGATGACGATGACGGCGAGCATTACGCTGAACGACTTTTGTCTGCTGTTTGGAAAATTGGAACCCAACTACAAAATTATGAGCAGTTACATGGAAGAGGAGGCGTCTGGCGGCACATGTGTTTCGTGGTTTTTTTTTTTATATTTTTGTTGCTGTCAGTGCACCATGGCGGTGGTGGTTTTGGTGCTTATGGCTGTTTCTGCGGGCGCATTAAATGTAAATGGCAACGCGTTCGCGCATTACAACTATTTTAGGCTCTTAGATACTGCCAATTTCTGTTCAACCATTGTGAGGGAAAAATGTTAAAGCAAAATACACAACAACAAAACTTTTTTTTCGTACTTGTACACTACTTACACAAGTAACATAAAATTTTTATTACAACTAAATATTTTATGTTGTTACCACACATACCACGAACTGTCCATCCTTTCGAGCGCTGTTCATTTTTAAATTGCTATTTTTATTCTTATTTTATTTGCCTATTGCATAAATGCATTCGATGGTGGGAGTGTTGCACACAAAAATCTCATAAACTGTAAATACCACAGCTCGTATCCGAACAAATGCGCACATATATACACTCACCTACATACACACGGATAAGCACTTAAAACGCTTCCAAACACCTTCATCAGTTCCATAGGCAGTCGAGAGATTTGTCTCGCTTGCGGTGTCTAGTCTGCCGCTCGGCTTGTTTGATTTAACGACTGGGCCGGCTGCAGTTCGCGCGCCTGGCATTTTTGCCCTCCTCACCGATGTTTTTGTTTTTTGTGTTATTCATTTTCATAAACGAGTACCTGCGCATGTAATGACACATATGCATGTATGTACTTTTATGTTGCTAGCTCACCTTCGCCTATTAAATGCGTTTTAAAGGTGTTTCCGGAAATTTGAAGTTTATTTTAAAAATATTTACGCAATTAGTGTTGGCAGCGTAAATTAGCACAAAACTATGAAAGCTGTATGAAATACGGGGGATACAGGGATAGGAATTTGTTTAGGCACGCGTGCTACGTGCTTGCGTGCAGGCATAATTTTTTGCGAAATTGCTTGGAAAGTGGAGCGAAGCAGAGGTTAAGTATACGACCTGCCCAACGAATTTGAATAACATTGTACGAAAAAATCCTACTTTTTACAGAATATTGCTTTTCATATCTATCGATCCTGCTCATTATTGTATGTAAAGGGTGATTTTATAAGAGCTACAGGAAAGTTTTTCAAAAAAACCCACGTAAAATTCAGTAAAATGCAGGAATTTTTTTATTTAAATCGATAGTACAGTCCATATAATTTAATGTTTGCAGATTATTTCATGCAAATATTGACCGCAACTGCGCTTCAAATGGTCCATCCGCTTAGTCCAATTTTGGCATACTGTTTCCATTGTTTCGGCCGGTATCTCACATATAAATGCCTTAATGTTGTCTTCCAATGCGTTAATTGAAGCAGGCTTGTCTGAATAGACATGAGCTTTAACATAGCCCCACAAAAAATAATCGAAAGGCGTTATATCGCACGATCTCGGTGGCCAATTGACAGGTCCCGAACGAGAAATAAAATGTTCACCGAACTCGCCTCTCAACAAGTCCATTGTTACGCGTGCTGTGTGGCATGTGGCACCGTCTTGCTGAAACCACATGTCATGCAAGTCAAGCTCTTGCATTTTGGGCAACAAAAAGTTGGATATCATTTCACGGTAGCGCTCACCATTCACAGTTACGTTACGATTCACAGCATCTTTGAAGAAGTACGGTCCAATGATACCTCCAGCCCATAAACAGCACCAAACTGTGACCTTTTCTGAAAAGCGGGCCATAGAAAGTGGCCCGTCATCAGTTCAACCAGCCTCCTACAGTCCCCTGACAGGAGGGTTTGCGACAGTCGATCGGACATGACAGGTAGCATCAATTTTGTCCATCTGCAGCCTTTCTCAGCTTACCAAGCTCGCCTATGGGTTAGAATAACCCGTTTCCTAACCGTGACTTTGATGGCTGCAGAAGGGAGTGGCAAAACGAGCTCCTTGCCAAAAAAAGTTGGCCTCAGAACCCAGCCTGGCTAAAGAGTCAGAAATCTCGTTTCCCGCGATACCCACGTGTCCCGGGACCCAAGTTAGCATCAGGCTATTATGTCTACTGACATAGTTCAGCCTGGATTTACAGGACTACTAGCCTTTAAGTGGTTGGGGGGCTGTCTAAAGCCATGAGCGCAGCTTGGCTGTCGCTGCAGACGCATATAAATCTGTCTCTCCATCTGTTTCCCACAGCAAAGTTCATCGCTTCTTGAACAGCATACACCTCCGCTTGAAACACAGATGCATGCATTCCAATAGCAAAGTGCTCGATTCCACCGGAGCTGTGCTCGGTCCTGGAGCCATCCGTGAAAATGCGAAAACAGTGTTTGCCGAGTTCATTTTCTGATTTTAACCACAGTTGAGCCTCTGGCAGCACCACACTGTATCTCTTCTCAAGCACGACTCTGGATGGCATGAGTCAAGGAGCATGGCAAGGACCTTTGGATTAAAGTCCATGCCTACTCTCTTGTCCAGTGCCGTACAGAAGTCGTACCAGTTCCCATGGTGTTTCAGCCTGCAGATGGCCTTCAATGCCTCTCCTTGGATGAAAACATCAAGTGGTGGTAGACTAATCAGAGCATCTAATGACGGGCCTGAAGTAGTCGGGAAAGCTCCGACGCAACAGATGGCCACAGTGCGTTGTAGTCTCGATATGGTCAAGACTCTCTCTCATCCAGACCACTGATGCATCGGTGATAATAGGTCTTATCATAGCCGTGTAGATCCATAGGACCTTGCTAGGAGAAAGACCCCACGTTTTTCCAAAAACCCCCTTGCACTGCCAGCAGGCTGTCAGTGCTTTGGATGTCTTTGTTTCAACGTGTGACTTCCAAAGAAGTTTACTATCGAAGATTACTCCATGATATTTGATTTCCGTGGATAACTAGATTGTGACTCCTTTTAGCTTAGGCAGAACGAGTCCATCAAGCTTCCTCCTTCTGGTGAAGAGGCCAATACCAGTCTTGGTGGGATTTACCTATAGCCCAATCGCACAGCACCAAGTGTCAATCAGGTCCAGAGTTTTCTGCACCTTCCTGCAGATGTTCATAAGCAAAGGGCCTGTTACCAAACCGGCAACATCGTCCGCATTTGATTGTGCGTAGACTCCCGAGTCGTTTAAGGTGGTGAGTAGAGGATCGATCACCATGCACCAGACCAATGGAGACAGCACACCGCCTTGGGGGTCTCTTTTAACCCCGGATGACACCAGCAGATCTTCCTCTGTTCGTAACGAGACGATTCTTTGGGCCAGCATCGAACGAATCCAATTCACTACCACCCGGTCTACACAGTGCCTGCTAGCAGAGGTACACATACTGTCAAAAGAGGCGTTATCAAACGTCCCCTCTATGTCTAAAATGTGTACATAGCCCCTCCTGGCAAGCTCTACCCCATCAACAAGGTTTTGCAGTGCCAACTCGCAGAATTTTCCACTTTGATAGGCTGAAATTGAGACAGAGGGTGAGCCTTCATCGACTTCTGACGCTTGCGCAATTCCACCAATCGTTCGAAACTTTTCAGCATGAAAGAAGTCATGCTGATGGGTCTAAAACTGGGAGCCTAACTAATTTCGCCGTGTCACTCAGAGATTCAATACCGCTGCAGAATTCCCTATATGAGGCTTTTTTCGATTCCCGAATAAGCTTCTTGTAGTTTTTCTGTAGTTTCACGGTATCGCTCCCAGTCCTCAGCACGGTTAGTCTTGAGGGCCCTGTTTAGAAGCTTTCTCGACTCACGTCTCAACATCTGGAGCTCTCGATTCCACCAAGAAACGGCAGTCCGGTTAGGAAGAGGTCGAATTGGACACGCTGACTCAAAAAATTCATTCAGCTTCAATGGCTTGTTCTTTTCGAAGTCTTGGTGCTTCTAGCTAGTCTAAGTCTAAGCTTCTATCAGTCTGTTTTTCTGGGGTTTCTAAAGGGCAATGGCATTTGTACCTCCTCGCCACACTGAAACTCAATGTATCTGTGGTCTGAGCATGAATCTTCGGCAACGACTCTCCAGTTCTTGATTGACCACCCATGTTTTGAGTTTGATAGGGTGAGGTCAATCACCTCCTGCCTTCTAGCAGTTACAAACGTAGACTGTGAGCCCTTACTATGTATGTGTAGGCAAGAGGACGCGATAAATTCGAATAGTCGAGAGCCCCGTCCATTGCACTTGTTGCTGCCCCAGATTGTATGCTGGGCATTAGCATCGCAACATAGGATAATGCCCAGATTACACCGCTCACATAACCTCACGAGACTAGTGGCCCTCCCAGGAGGTGGCCCTATCAGAGCATCGTAAGAAAAATAAGCAGATGCAATCACTAACATTGACCATCCGCGTCACCTCAACCGCTACCAGGTCTTGGCAACAGAATTGCTCAAGAGGAGGATGGGATGATACTATAAGACCGGCCCTAGGGTACTCGAACTCCTGTCATATAATAACGTGGCCCCTTTCAACGTGCTTAAGCCACAGAGGCGGCCCCTTAAGACCCAGGGCTCTTGCACTGTTGTTGTAATGGCTACAAATGTTTTCGTATTGTTTATGAAGGTGGTTTTTATAATTTTTTCACTAATTAAAAAAATGATTTTGACTCATGACACTTATTTTGCTTCCATTGCTTGTATATTTGTAACAGCTGTGTAGTTCACAAGTGTCAAATATGATTGAAGTACGGCGACCTTTGCAAAAATTATAAATCTTCCGACAGAATGATTAATTGTGCGCCACCTTGCATGTTCCACTGTGGTGTATTCATGGATATCGTGCGTAAAATTTTGCACTTCACTCTTTTATTTTGTTAATCTGAATAGTATAAAATAAGAGAATCAGACCCTTAGGACTAATAGTGCCTATTTTTTCATATTATTAGCGTTTCTTCGTATTGAGTAACATTTTTGTAAAATTGTTTGGCTATAATATTTTTCTTCGCCAGAACCCTTTTAATTTTGTTGAGGCATAAGTAAAGGCAGTGACGCTGTAAAAAATGTTATTTTGGTCTCATACATATTTCGCTTTTATTACCTTCAATACACTCTGTCTTCTATTCCTATAACTCTCCACGTGAGTATCGTATTGATCGACACAGTGAGTAGGTATTTCTGCATTTTCCAAAAAAAAATGTTTGCTTTACGCCTTGGGACACTATCTCAATCTGCCGACTTGCACAATTATTTTCTTTCATTTGAATCTCTACTTTGCTGTTTATACATTTTTTTCGGGCAGTAGTCTCCGTAAACAAATGACTTGTCTTCCATATCATGTGCTCCGGTTTTCCCTTACTTAGTAAGGATCTTAATCAAGGCACAAAGCTCAATTTTCTTCACAGTTCTCATTTCCTGTAAGATTGAATTCAAGTATTTATAGTTTTATCGAGTCACCAGTTGCTTAAGAAATATACTCCTCAAAGTAATATTTCACCACTAGTAACTTTTATCTTTAGGATATCCATAAAATATACATACATTTTTATTTATGTCCAAGCTTTCGACTACTTCGAAGTTGTTGAATGCATTGTAAAAGATACTACTTGGCATATCAGCTTTTCCCACAGGTTGTTTATACGAATTTTTCTAAGTCAGAGTTTCACATTCAAGCCTTGTTAAAAAGTGAGTCTGCCTCATACTTCGCCCTTCTTCAAAGCAACAGATCGAATCGAAACTTTGGTAATCACACGAAAATTGTTAGAAATATATTTGGCTCAAACCACATTTTAAAATGTGTTCTAAAATGAACATATCAAACATTTTTTATTCTTTTGTTTTGCAATGTAAGACGCTTACCTTAGCTTAGTCATGATCAAGTTAACAAATTTTCATGTTCTTTTTTGTTTTTTGGCGTATTTTGTCTTTTTCGTAGTCGTACAACCAACGAAATACACTTTCCGGTAAACACCTTGGCTGAGGGGCGACAGTTAGACAGACAATTTAATTGGGTTTCTGTGTGCATACGAGTAGATATTTGCTTGTTTCCTTGTAAAAATAAAATCTGCATACCAAAAGGCATGAGAATTCAGACATTTTTCTTACAACGAACCAATGCATGCGCATATACATTCCAATACGTGTTTATAAAGCCAAGATCCCCTTCGCAATTTACCTTAAACTGCGATCGAGTTGAAAAGCTGGCATGTGGATACAAAAGGGGGGTGGGGGTGGTGGTAAAGATTAAAAAAGCGGAAGAAAAACAGTACGTCGCATCATCAACTGGTTTATTTCGGTTAATTTTCCTTTTTTCGTTTTTTTTGTTTTTTGCTACCCGAAAAGTACCATTTTACCATCCATTGAGAGTCGTGATGTTCCAGTAAGATTTTGCTTGTTGGTACATACATTGCATGTCACAGTTGACTTTGCTCTTGGCCTGTTTGCAATGTTTACGCTTGTTGTTGCGACAAATGAAAGTCTTCAATTCGCTGCTGCATACATTCTTGTTTTTGTATAATTATATTTACTGTGGCACATACAACGTGGCCTGCAACTGTTGAATTTGCCAATCTACGGTAATTTTGGGGGAATACCCTACATTTGCGGTACAGTTAGCCATTCGAAAAATTTTATGCTTAAAATATTCAAAGAAAATAGTTAATCTGGGACTCTGAAAAACTGATTTCATATCCCTTAAATTTTAAAAGTTTCTAAATTGACAACTTGAGGATAATGCCGAAGTAATAATTTTCAATTTTCCTGTTTCAAGAATTCAGAATTCAAGGTTTATTTGCGCAGACTACTCATAAAAATATTTAGAATATTCTGCTTCTACAGCCAGGGTAACTTAATTAGCAATTGAAATTTGATTATGGTAGAGCTCACCGAAACATTGAATATTAGTAAATAGTTCGAATTTCGTATGGCTGCTCGATTCAAAGTTTATTTTAACGTGCAAGAGACGCTTTGGGGTTGGCCGAAAGAATATTATAGAAGGGACTTCGCTTTCCAGTCTTGCTCAAAAACTGATTCTATCAAATTCATTCCACCGTACTGGATAACTATTCTGGATAACGTTTTCCCTGATTAATGTGGAGAGCTAATCAATGATTGTGTCTGGCACCTAAAAAGACATAAGATGTGAAATGGAAATTCGATGCTCTCAAAACAATTTGAGTGACCGTGAGGTCGGACAGCAAATATGCAATTGTGAAATTGCTCTGCAGCCATGAACAAACAAATACATATTTCGATAGGGAGATAGAGAGAGAGTAGACAAAAGTCTACATTTAAGAATAATATAATAAAAAAATAGAAATGCAAAATTGAATGTAATTTTGCCGTGACGTAATTCTAGTTTGTGAGAGGACTAAGAAGCGAGTGTCTAATTTGACAGCTTTTTTAAACAAATATAAAAGCTTAGGATAGGTTAATGTTAGTAAGGGAAGTAATAGAATAGGAAATATAAACAAGGAAGGATTTTAAACATGGGCAAACAATGAAAGCCGCGTAGAGGTATAGAAATGTGTGTAAACCTCCATATTCTCTTAAACGCGTATTACATAAGGAGGATATTCTAAGTCTTGCATAACTGCAAGAATAGCAAGAAATACGAAAACCCTATACCAAAAGATCGAAGAGAATGAGACAACATATTAAAGGAGACAACAATAAACAGCTAGTGCCCGATACCTATACCAGGTGAAAAACAAACTGCTCGACCATTCTGATGTTCCGACGACAGTTGGTCCACGTTACCAGAACGAACCTGATTTATATTGGGTCAAGAACTAGCACTCCGGAAGCATTCCCCAAGTAGTTGTAGAAATAGTTGATGTATATAGTTACAGCAACAAGAATCATCCTGTGTTGGAATCTGCAACAGTCAGTTATAGCTTTGAAGTTATTTGTGGCATAGTCAAGTAGATTCAGAGCTGATTTTCTGTTCGAAAATATAAAAGCATCATTATATTATATATAAGTATAACTCCTCTTGATCGTAGGTATTCAAAATTTTATTGCATTGTCTGCCAATTTGGCTTCAGAAACTCTAAGAACATAATTGCTTGGGCCCGGAAATTTGCGCGATTTTTTTTTCCTACAACTTAATGTTGCAATTTATAGTTGTCGTACATACAGTACTCGGTTATGCCTGAGAGACAAATATCGTCTAGCAGTGTTGTTTGTGTGCCTTGTCCAACTGAGTCTTGAAGATAAATCAAATTTGTTTAACCAGCTATCTTTAAAGTGTTTTGTTTTTTTGATTTCTTTTTTATTTTTTTTTTTTTGGTCGGGACAACTAGCAAGTGCATCGGACATTAATTAAGGCTATTGTACTACAATTGGATTCCCTTTTAATTTTCTTTAAATCTACCCGATCTCCGAAGAAATCTGAGTAGATCTCGTGGTGCTAAGGAGCCAAGGTGGTCGCTTCGTAACACATCAGTGGAAAAGACCTCAAACCTGATTCGAGCGAAGGCGGGGCAGACGCACAGAAAGTGGTCCGCCGTCTCATCCTCCTCTTCACATGCAGTCACTGGGTCTCAGAGTGCCCTGTCTGAGATGCCCACCTTTTTCCATGTGCTTCGCCCACAGAAAGTGGCCCGTCATCAATCCAACCAGCTGTCTGCACTCCCTTCTGCGTAATAACAGGAGGGTTTGCGACAGTCGATCAGGTAACATCAGTTTAGTCCATCTGCAGCCTCTCTCAGCCTGCCAAGCTCGCTTATGGGTTGTAGTAACCCATTTACTAACCGTGGCTTTGATGGCCGCAGAAGGGAGTGGCAAAACGGGCTCTGGGCCAAAGAAGTCGGCCTTAGAGCCCATCTTAGCTAAGGAGTCAGAGGTCTCGTTTCCCACGATACCCACGTTTCCCGGGACCCATGTTAGCATCAGGCTGTTATGTCTGCCGACATAGTTCAGCCTAGATTTACAGGACTCGACTACCCCTGATGTGGTTGGTGTGCTGTCTAAGGCCATGAACACAGCATGGCTGTCGCTGCAGACACATATAGATCTCCATCGGTTGTCCACAACAAAGTTCACCGCTTCTTGAACTGCACACACCTCCGCTTGAACGAAGTCTTTAACGTCTTAAAGTTACATTTTTGTATGTTTCCTAGAATTTTCTTTTATATTCCGGCTAGAGCTCTTCGCAGTTCAAAGTGTTTCTATGTTGGTCACTCAAAATCTCTTTATGCTCGAAATTCTCCTATTACTAGAGCTTTAATTTAGTTTAATAAAATCTATAGATTTCTTGAGATAGATTTTTCATTTTCAAAGGTCGCCTATGGAAATTTTTTATTATAAATATGTATTGTAATTTAATTATACTTTCTCTTTTATGCCTATCAACCTAAAAATAAGAATCTATTATATTCATTGGCTTAATAAATAAATAAATTCGCGCATGAATTTCGAAACACTGTGCAAACTTCCAAAGTTTCTTCTGTAGTTTTCTCACTACCTCTGTTTTTTGCACGCCTGTCACCACTTGTAGCTGGTTGTTTTGTTTTTTGCTCGAAGGTGAAGATTTGTACGATTGTAATTTGTAGGAAATTCATTTGATTACGAATGCAATGCTTGTGTTGATCGTGTTATGTTAACAATTTTCCTTTTTTTAATTTGCTTAAGCAGCAAAAACGTTCCGCAAACATTTGCTGCCTTTGCTGTGTTATTTTCCACTTTTTATCACTATTGTTATTTACTCTGCCTCAGCTGCTGTTGCTCTTTCGATCCACATTGAATTACTGCAATCATTCCACTCATTCTAAATTTCACTTCGCCTGCTAGAAAATCACAAAATCACAGCGAAACTCAATAACAACTACCTGAATAGCTTCCAAATTGGGTGGAAAATAAAGTAGATAATAAAAACGTGAAAATGGCATAATTTGGAGTACCTCGCCGTGATTAATGATGATCAGCCTCAACTGTTGACATTGACAAGATCATTTCTTTCCATGCATACATGCCATACATACCTACCCATAAAGAGATATGTAGTCGTACACTAACTGCTATGAATGAAGGCCGCGGCCAAGAATTTTCTGCAGATGCTTCTTAACTACTTCACACTTTTTTTGTCTGATTTTGTAATTGCGTTGATTTTCTATAAGCAATTCTTTATTCTTTCATTCAAAATTACGTTGGGATTCTGTTTCACTGGACAGCTGCAAAGAGAAGTGGGGGAGTGGTTAACAAAAGTGTAGCAAGCCATCATTGATGGATTTAATGTTTCGTCTTGTTGCGCATACGAGTATGAAACGAATGCGGAGTGGTCGGTCATCTATGGGTATCGCAGCGATGGGTTAACGTACGGCAAATGATGTTGCCTAGAATTTTTCAACAGACAGCGGGGCATAGTTGATATGGAATTCAGCTGGATTTCAGATAATTAGTTTTTATTGATTGAAAAGTGTTTTTAGTGATTTTTGCAATGAAAAAAAAAATGCAGAAAACAATAAAAAGAACTTCATTGTTAGAAAACAGATTGCCCTGAAATGTGGTTGCTAGTGTGATGAAAACCAATGTCAAATAGTTGTTTAAGATTAAGTTTTCTTTTTAATATTCAAGCGCTTCGGTTTGCAAATAACACAAGCTCGTTTCTTAGATTTCGGAAGAAAAAATCTAGCATACATGATACGCATACCTGCATACGTTCTTCCGAGTAAATCTACCTATTCATTAAAGGATGAAAATTCTATTTTTGGTATCGCCACCAGAGTCGACTTGGATTTTTCCATTACTTCCTTTCATTTCAGCTATTCAAATGCCTTCCCAGTTTCTTGACTCGACCAAACAGGCAAAAATCGCAGGAAACCATAGTGAATACGATGGCTGTTGGATGGTATTCGTTTCATTCTTGGTAAAAAACCCACGGATAATTATGACACTGTGCGACGATGCGTTTTCCCCCACCTATCCTTTATTTTTTGGCGAACTGCTTCACGTAAACGTCTCATAATGCCCAAATAATAATCTTTATTAACTATCTGGCCATCTGGCAAAAATTCGTGGTGTACTCTACTGATCCATGAAAACCGTTACTCAAAATGACGTGGTTTTTTTATCTTAATATAGTTCGTTCGGAGCACTCCACTCACTCGTCTGATGTCTAGATTGAGTGTCGTACTCATAAATTCACGACTCACGATCTTTTTTGAAGCGTTCAGACCACTCCTAATCGTTGTTTTCTTTAAAGTATCATTACCGAAACATTTCTAAGGTTTTCGCACCATTGAATCCATTTTTAACGCAAAATTTAATACAAAATTGTCGTTGCAAATCCAAATCCATTTTTAAAACTGTGAAAAATCTAAAATCGTAATAGGAATGTTAATTACAGATGTGTCAACCTAATAAAAAAAACAGAACTCAAATCAGTTGACTTAGAGCGTAACTGAGCGGTAGTTCCGGGAACTTTTTGATCAAGGTGGTATAACCTCACTAACGGAGTAGGTGTATGTGTGACTACTAATCGGTGAATGCCGTACTCTGTGCCAACCACTAAGTGATGAAAATGGTAATAGCTTTCGCCCCTTGACAAGCAAAAGCAAATCTCGGAACGTTTTCCGCCATGAAAAGACAAACGCTGATTGGAACGACCAACATTAAGACGTTTACTGAAGCACCTAAAAAGTACCCAATAATACAACGTTAATTTCCGCGGATTTAGTGATAACTTGGTAACTGGTCACACTTCGTAAACAATTGTAGTTCTTCAGTTGTAGTTGCAGCGTATAGCACTTTTGGTTTAGTTTTATGCATAATTTTCGAAAGGATATTTTTTAAGTGCAGTTGGGAAAATCGATCTGCGAGGATTTTTTGTTTCGCAATCAGAGCAAATAAAAACTGCTGTCCAATATCAATATTTTCAGACCTCTCGAGTGCTTTGGGTGCATTGTTAATCTTATATATTTAAGGATTGCTTTTGAGCTGGAGGAAATAGCATAAATCTAGCTGGTTTTTTGGCATATAAGTACTGTATACATAGGAGTACAGTACTGTGTAGGTAGGAGAATAAATACTTTTGAAAATCCAGCATTTTAACGCCAAATTTATTAAAAAAATAGGTCTTAGAATAGAAAAATTAATGTTCTATAGTTTTCCACCTCTTTTTATAATTTTAGTCACGAAATGATTTAGTTGGGCTTTGGGCAAAGATGGTATCATCTTTTGTTTCTCTCTCACTTCCCCGCCATCCCAATATCTTATTGATTTTTTAGCTTTATTGCAAATTTTTTTAGTGCTAAAATAGCGCAAAATGTCTCAGTTCATAAAGAACAAATTGTAAAAATTATGAAAATCGTAAATTGAAAGACACGCTATAAAATTTGAGCCAGGCCAGCCATCCAGAACAAGTGCTAGGGCAGTATTTTGGGAAATATTTTAACTACAGTCTTATATGTACGAGTATATGGTATTCTCATATGCCTAAAGTACCGATTCAAGCAAGAATCATCGACTTTGCGACCTTCTAAGCAGGGTTCCCTCATAACAAAAAATGTTAACCTGCATAATTAGATTATATACACTTGCTGGACAACTGTATGTAACTGGTAGATTATTATTATTTATCTCCTCAGTAGTTGCGTATTTTACTTCTTTACAATATTAGTTTGGCTTTCATGAAAAATAGTCACTAATTGCTAAGAAATTTAAGACTGGTGTTACAAAAATTAAGAGCGCTACTTTAAAACTGGCAATTAACGTGATTGCACATGTATAAAACAAAAACAAAACGATGAAAATCAGTTTGGGGTATAAAAATCGCTTTAAAAATGATCGACTGAACACAACTACTGCATATTAAAAATCAATAACGAATGAAATGACATTTGAAATTTGGCAGTAAAATATTTTGTGTTCTTATTGTGGTGAATGAAGAAAAATTATCGTGGAAGATGACAAGCTGGCCATAACTAACCGTCGAGAGATTTGCATGCCACCAGCGCTAAGCCAATCCTCAAGCACGTGTACGAGTACAACTACAACAATAATATAAAAGCAGAAATATCAAAATGAAACTACAACAGCAATAATAAAATAAAACCAGAAGCTGTAATTTCATGAGAAGTCTAACATAACAGCAAAAACAACGAAGGCAATAAATACATATCCCCACACATATACTAGCGTAAGCATACAAATACTCATACAAACTCTCAACATCAAGCCTTAGAGGCAGGCATGTATGTGCTCGTACCTCTGATCGCCGACGGCAAAATGTTGGCCAAAAAACACAAAAACAGCATTGTAATGCAAAATCAGCAACTGTAAGCAGCAACAACAATCGTCGTTGCATTGCCAAGACACAATTTATAATTGGCGGTTGATGACATCCTTTTCGGTTACTGATACCAGCAGCAGCGGCACGTTTTGGTGCCACTGCTGTTGTTGTCAATGTTTTCGTCGTCTTCTTATTATTTTTTTTATAGGTACTCGTATAGGTGTTGTTGGCTATGGAGCATTGTTGCATTGTAAAATTTATATACTCACCAACTGGCTGTTTATAAGCTGCTTTGCGGGTGAAACCACAGGCTGCCGAAGAGAGAAGAAGTGGTCAGCGGGTTGAATTTCTTTGAAATGGAAAATATTTTCATTTCATTGCGCTTTCGAAGTGAAAATGACAGTTTAAAATATGCAGTTTTTTTCTTCTTTAATTTGGTATTCCATAGTACTTTATATTATGCGCCTTTGCATGATATTATACATGCCCGCATACCATATACATATATGCATAACTGTATTAGGGTGGTCCAAAAAAATTGCGAAGTATAACTTATTTTAAAATTTATTTTTTTATTTTGAATTTTCAATTTCATTCAAATGGCTTCCATGGCTGGCCTAATAATAGCATCTTCTGTCAAGCGAGTTTTTCAATACGTTTTCACGGGTATTGGCACTTATCTCAGCAATAGTAACGTATATTTCATCTTTCAAATTGGGATCGCCTATGTATGATATGTTTGACGTAACATATCCACAAAAAATACCCTAAATAGAGTCAAATCGCAGCTTCTGGGCGACCAATTGATACCATCGATTCGGCTGATTATGTCATGTTTAAAAATGTTGGAATGTTTTTAATATTTCCCAATTTTATTCAAGAATAAGTGTCTAACCACGAACTAATTTTTAACACATAACAAAAATTGGTATTTCAAATTCCAAATACTTATCTAGTGTCTCCGTATATTTGCAAATTAGATTTGAAAGATTTCTCTTTTGAAATGAGCGATCTATGAAATCTTAAAATGACCGTCAAGTTTGAATATGAAAATCGTTTGCTGATTGAAAAATGGTAATTGTTAGCTATGTTATATCAAATTTGAAAATAAGTCCCAGTTCACAAATGAAATGCCTGGGAACTTGATAGGCTTTACGGCGTCACTAAATATAATCGGTTAGAAAAAACTCTTGTCCAACATTGAAAGAAACCTCCGGAATGAGAGAAATGCCATTGTAATTGAGAATCTGACTACATTCAATATTTTGTCATCTTTTAAGGTCCTCATTAGTCCTTGAGCCGAATGCAATTGTTCACTTCTAGTATATTGAAATTCTCTGTACCTAGGAGTGAAGAATAGCATTCGGCTGTGGGTACGAAAAAGCGAATGCATTAGGTAGGTATCATTACTAATAGCACCCAAGACTTTTGTTGCCTTTGAAGCAAGGACTTAGAAGCGAAGACCTAAGGCTACGAGATAAAACTTGCACCAAACTGTCGGGTTACGTAGATAAATTCCTTAATGGGAGCAAAGGATAAATTAGGTTAATAAAGCACACAGATCATCTTAAGGCCGAAATCCAGACCTCATTTTCATGCCTATATAGAAATCATTAATCGTCATAAATCTGCAGTAATTTGACGTTTTGTTGACTACCCTAATGTACATCAAAATTATATATGTGTATATCGACCACTGAAACCCATTGTGATAGTCTGTGCTGATTTTCTTCCATTTTCAATACTTCGCCGTATTTTTCCTCCATTTTGGCGGCCTAGGAATTCTAAATTGTTTACTGTGCATTCATTGATTTTACTTTAAATTTGAATTTCATTTGCTATTTGACTTGCAAATGGTTATATATTTATACCAAGACTCCAAAGCAAATTAACATAAACGGTTTGCCGTTGTTGCTGTTTGTTTGGCTGCTCAACTCAAGTTCCGAGTACAAACAAAAAGCTCGTACGAGTTGATATTACATATACGCGCCTGGGAAATAACTAAATTGTAAGAAAAAACAATAATAAAAACAAAAAACAACCCAAGCTTTACAATAACAACGAACAAATGCACTACAGTAAACAGCAAAAACGCGAACGATTAAGCTGCAATAATGGCAACAATCATATCGCCATTTTATGTTTTTCGTTTTTAATTTTAAATATTCACTTCATATTTTTCATTGGTCATATATATACGTATATTTATGCCCTTCACACGAGGGTGTATTTATTAACTAATCATAAAAGAAATTATATGAAAACTGTGCATGCAACATTAAAAGCCTTAGTATCCTACACCCCACCGCAGTCCGATTTTTATGAGAAGCTTTCTCACGACAAATATGGCCTTAATATGAACCCAAAAGTCTGAAGTTTACCTATTGAACATCAATCAATATTAGAAAACCCATTTACTATAATTTTATTGCTTTAAACCCTAAGTGGAATTCGGATTCAAACATTCCATTCAGACAACTACAAGGTCAAAATTCAGGGTTTTAGAATGCTGCATTGTAAAATTGTTCTTAATAAAATTCTTTATGGCGAAATGATGTATTTCGAAATTCAGTATTGTCAAAATTCTGCTTTGGATTGATTTTCTGAACTTGTATAATTTTTCTTTGTTGTAAAGGATATATATCATACGTACATATTGGGCCGAAGGAATTTAGGCAGCTTAGAGTTCATTCCAGAATTTCTTTATTTATTTAAAATATCCAGGATTTTTACCCAAGAAAATATTGTAATGCAGAATTGGGAGTCACTCCCCTATAAGGAGTGATCCAAAGTAAATAAATAATTTTATAGTGCCATTGTGGTTTCTAAGAGTGCATTGTTATCTGAGTTGCTGTAAAAATTTCACTACATTTATTAAGCTAAAATTTTTGGTAATAAGTTGACCTGTGCACGCCTGCACAAAATTCGTTAAATTGATATTTTGGATATACCCAGTCCTAATTTCTCAAAATTTCACGCAACGTTTTTAAACCTCGTACACTACTCAAGTGAGCTCTTTTAGAGTAAAATTTTCATCAAAAGTTTCAAAAATTTTACCAAGTCTATCAAATAGAACGATATTTCTTACTGCTTATCGGGAAAGAAAATGTATACCTTTTGAATTGAATTAGCAATGCCACATACGGATAGGACAGGCAGAAAGCGTCCTTTTTACTTTGGAGCATATCTTTTATGTAAGAAATATAATTTTATAACACACAATATTCTTTTGTAAGAACTTGGTTCTAAAGGGATCCACAGCAGGTAATCTGAAATATGGATATTTAGTTAAAAGATATAATCCTCAGAAACGAAGCGAATCTTATTATTCGAATCGGAAATCAGAAACTAATTTAACACTAACATTTTACTTTTCCATTTGTACAACACAAACCATAGTATTGAAAACACTTCGTCGAATCGACGGTCATTAGTGCATAATATACGTACTACATGGTTAATACTATAGGATTAAGACGATAACTTTCAGAAAATAAAATCAATATTAAGTTGATTTCTAATGACCTAAATGGCCTTATTGAGAAATCTGTTTCCAATTATATTTACCGTTAGTGTCTTCATTTTTTGGCTCAAAACTTATGACAATTCTAACCTATATAATACTCCTATGTCTGCGCAACCGCCTATTTCTGCGGGTAATTAACAAACAAAATAAGCAATAAATTCAAATTTCAAACTTTGGGCAAATTAAAGAAAAATTTTAATAAATTTTCGTCAAAACCTCTACCCTCTTAAGTTAGATGAAATTTAAAGTATGCAGTTTTATAGCCCTTTGAATTTTAGTATAAGGTACAAGTTTGAGGTGGCTCAAAAATCGCGTTTATTTTTGGCAATTTTTTTTGCTGACGGTGTTCGACTTATTTGTCGAAATATCAAAGAATACTGTGACAGCAGTACCTTACTAAAGTTTTTGTTAAAACTGGAAATCCTTCACAGACGCTTACCACTGATTGAAGATGTGTTACTTTTGATATTATCAATACCTCCATTTAAAATCGGCTGGGCTACATATTGGAATTAGCTCTCGTTTTACTCGGTACACCAGCTATTCAAGTTTTTTTGTTTTAAGTGAAAGAAGCTACAACTGAAATAACAAGAGTCTTGAGAATTTACTACGCGTGAATGCTTTTTAATGTTTTTAACATATAATAGACATGTCAGAAATTAAAAAGTTTCATAGAAACTTTACTGTTTTTCATATTATTCAATGTGATGTGGTTTATGTTGGAAAAAAAAATTTTTCTCGCTTAAAGACAAATCGATTACTTTGGCTCAGACTAGTAGAGTTAAATCAACGAGAGCAAAGTACTTTGTTTTTGCTTTTGGTCTCTAGAACTTCTAAATCTATTGTATAAGTATAAACAGAAAATGACAGTTAGAGATCAAATAAATTAACCAAAAATACATTAGCTGCTCGATTGATACTTCTTATCCATTGTCCCTTGGTTCAGGCAAATATTTTTATTTACATTTTTTTGTTTTGTTTTGTTCTATGAAAACCCAAATTATATTTTTAAATTATGTGATTAGTTGAGCATTTTTTTCAATCTCTGTCTCCATTGCTTTCATCTCCTCTTCACTCAACCAAGCAAACTTCTTTGCTTGGTACTCGCATCCCAATGCATTACTGGTGATTTCTCTTACACGATCGCATTTTTTGTGCATCAAACTGAAGTGGTATTTTTTCCAATTTTCCAACTTACGGACACTTTAATGAAGCTATTAAAGTCAAACAAAGTGCCTTTCAACATTCATTTCATATGGCCATTTTCTATAACAACTTTTTTACAAGTCGCCAAAACGTGATTTGCCGATCTAGGAATAAGACGTCTTCTTGTGCGCTCGCAGATACCCATTGGAGTTACAATTTAAACGATTTTATATAAGCATATGAAAGTGTATGTATGTAAATGTGTATGTTAATGTAAATTGCAATTCAATAACTCAGTTAATAAATCAATTGACAATATTATTAATAGAAATTATGCAAAAGCGCTTGACATAAATTGCCAATAAAACTGGCAGTTGCAGTGAATAATTGATTTGGATTTTTCACTTGAGGTGTTATTTACGGCCGCTCCAGCACGCTATATATAGTACATACATACTTATACCACATTTTAACGAGTACTTATGTATGTATGTATATATGTATGTACGTTCGTTGCTGTGTGAGAAGCGGGGACGATAGTGAATTGATAGAGCGATGTAATATGAGGCGATTGGTCAGCTGTGGCTAGTTGGCTTGCTCGCTGACTAGCTGACTGGCTGGTGTGGCCGCCACTACTAAAGTGCGAGCATTTACCCTGCAGGGAAACCCGGTGAAACATTCCTAGTGCATTTGAAATCAACTAGTCAGCTTTTCCTCTGGAAATTGTGCTGGGAAGGAACTCCTTACTGGGGGTGGAAGATAATGCAGGACGACAAATTGATTTCCAATACTAAAAACTAGACTACAATTTTTCGAAGGTTTTTGACGTACCTAACCGAATTTGATCACTGAATAGCTCAAGCACGTCACGTTTTTGTCATTTTCTGGTTTGAAAGTACAAAAGCACGATGTTTAGCTATATTTGTAACATGATGAGATAATTTTATAATATCGTAAGAGTATCTCAGTAACTTTCACAATGGACCTGCGAAAGGTCTAAGTGTATCTTTTTGACAACCACCCCACCTACCTAAGAGTATCTCAAAGTACAATTATATTTGAGGTTATGTAGAACTTGAGATATTTTTTACTTTCTAATGAGTATATCAAAGTAAAACCCTTTCCCTTTTAAAACCATTTTCATACGTAAAAAAGTCTTTATTTGTCTCCAAGGTGTCGCCTATTGAAGTGTTTACTTATTTACTATTACTTGCGCTTTTTCTTGGGTCACTTTGCAGGGTTACGTCAGACATAAATATCTGTCAGAAGCTTGACATACTGGAGCTATTCTGAGTTCAGATTCGAAAACAGTACGTCGAGGTTCTCGAAAAAGCGTAGAAAGGATCTTGGTGCAAAATTTGTGTCGATCTGTGGAATCATCCAAAAATATGTTACTGCTATTATTATAGGTTGAGTTACGCCTAATTGTAGAAAGTCCCCACTTTTTATCTCATCCGTTACCTTATCCTCACTTCTGCACAAATAATCATGAGCGACGAATAGTTAAGAACAACTTATGGTCATCTACTTTGCGGCTGATCCCTCCACTGACTTAAATTTTCCTACAGAGCACTTACTCATAAAAGCAAATACTATGGCGTAGTACTATTACTACTTTATATTACAAATATTAATAAATAATTTCCTGTCGTTGATTAAGTGGCTGCGTTATGAGTTCGTGTTATGAATTTTATGAAAGGCTTAAATGAATGGTGTATTTTTCGCCAATATACCGACGTGCACTAAACACTTTGCCAATTGGTGTATGGGTGAGCAACCAAGTCGCAGGGTGGGGCAATTGTGGAAAATTGGAATGGGCATTTAAAGATAGAGGCACTGATATTTATTTTCTTAGTTTCTGTGTGAAATTTGATTCAGAAAACCACAATTGAGATTAATTTTTTCGAATAGTAAAATGAGCATGAATTTTGGCAATAAGTTATGGGTTAAGATACTAAAATGAATGCACATTTAAAAGGAATGACTAAATTACATTGAACATAAAGGCGCAATTTTATTAATATCAAAACAATAAACATAAATTTTTTAATTTTTTATATAGGAGGTCGATCCAGCCGTAAATTATCTTTGGCGCTTTGTCGGCCCTCTGGAAAACACTTAAGTGGTTATTCCAAATATGGTTTCTTTTGTTTGTTGCTCAAAAGCTGCCCCAATATATATCTTAAAAGTTATATATGTAGTTTGAAATTAGTTAATCAAGATTCAGGAGGGAACAATTTGTAAATACTTCTATCCATTTTTAATCTTTACTTGGCTCCCGTCATTCCGAAAACTTTAAACGTGTTGTTTAAACTTTTTCAAGTCGACCAGATGCATAATTTTAAAATCAACTTTATATTCCCAATAACATTACATTCGAGTTTTTCTTTATAATACATAGTTTTAAGTTTTGGAAAAAAATGTAGACAAATCATATGTTTAAAAAGTTCTGCGTCCTTCTTTCAAATGCAGTAGGAACGGCCACGCGTCTTTCAATCAAAGCCTCATCGAAGAAATCTGTGCAGTCGCTATTTGCTCTTATGGTACTTAAAAAAAGAAAAATGTTTGTACAGCTTATGGCATGCCCAATAAATAACCTTGTTCAGAATTTAGATTTATCATTGTGCCGCTGAAAACAGTGAAAAGTATGCTTACTTTTTCCGCCACTACAATAGCGTAACTTCTTCAACCGCAATAAACATTTGCTACCACACACCTTTCCAAGATGCATGCCCAATTTCATAAACTCTACTATTCTTCTCTGCATTTTTCCGAGGAAAAAAAGACTAATACGAGCGAAGGCTTTGGCCTAGAATGATAGATTACACGGTTTGGCTATCCGAAGCAGGATTGCGAGAATAACTTTGATTGCCTCATCGTACGGGATTCGGCAAAGAAATCGTGCCTACTCATTTCACACGCATTCTTACACTCGCCGAATCAGTCGTTGTTCAGACGGCACTGAAGTAACATTAGTATTTTCTCCGTTAATTCTTTCCTTTATCACCAACACAATCTCAGTTTTGTCGTAAGCAAACCGCCGTCACATCTCTTGTTACGACAGCAAATGACCTGATTCCTTCAAATTCGCTGAGATCCGGTTACAGGATGGCTACATCATCTGCATTTTTTTCGCCATGGGTTATAACTGTATGTTCTGATTTGTTTACAGAACTGGTAATTATTGCATTCGAAAGAGAAGGATTCATGCTCGCTGGCGTTTATGGTTGGGTTCATGTAGATTATCGAATTATAAACTATTATTTAATTGAACCTCTTCAAAAACCAAAACCATTAACTCTGAAAAATCTTTAAATTTGCATTCGTTCTTGTTTACTCAGATGAATTTTTCAAGGTAACATAATATAAACTGGAAAATCACCTAAAACGTCGAACTGAAACTATATCAGGCAATACGAACTGGCAAACACAGGCCTTAATGGAATCATTTCAGATAATCGTTTAAGCTTACGGTTTGTAACCCTAAATATATTGATTATTTTTCATTAAAAATTATTTAACTTTGTTGTTGTGCAAAGTTCTATCCGGTACCATAGGTTCATGGGATACGTTTTTATATCATTACTATTGAAACGTCATCCGTCATCTGCTCCATTGTATCTAGACGATTCCCTGGTATACATACATATATTAAACGTAATATTTACAGACTCAAGCCTACATGTCACACCCCGTAGAAGTACTACCATTTCCGTTCTATCTGAAATGTATTCAATGAGAGCAACAATCATTATTGAATCGAAAATTGTTTCAAGAATATATGTATATATATATAAAGATAATTTGTAAATACAAAATGAATCCTTATTAAATTGCAATTTAATTACATACTCGTGCTGTTAAAACTATTTGCAACGAATGCATTTTCACTGGCTTCTAATGCACAAACGAGCTTTAAAAAGGTAATAAAAATTGTGTACGCATACTTCACGTCAATAATTCATTTTAAACGCTTATTGGTGTCAGTAAAAATATATAGCTTAACTAGAAAAAAGCGTTTAAAAATTTTACGCACATATTTCCAAAATTAAGTAAGATGGCTGAAGATTTCATGTTAACATATACACTTTTCTATAAAAATTTCCCAAAAAAATTACTAATAAATAATCACCTTCGGAAGCTTAGTGTGAAAGAACGAGGAAAGTTAGAACGGTATAATATGTGGCTAAATTTGTGGAACTCTATCTAGTTGCACACAATACCAAATGCTTTGTCAATATTTCAATTAAATAAAAAAAAAATAAATAATTGGCGCGTACACTTCTGATAGGTGTTTGGCCGAGCTGCTCCTGCTATTTGTGGCGTGCGTCTTGATTTATCCAATTATCCAATGAGACCAAAACGAGTAGACCTCGAATCCACGCGGATGTATCTGGGTATTAAATTTTAATTGCAATTGTTTTAAAAATCTATTGAGTTTTTTCATCCGCTGTATCTTGTAACGGATCTTGGCACGGATGGAAATATAATCTTAGCATGCGGCAAATGGGTTGGTGCGGAATTCACAGAGAGAACGTTGGTTCGAATCTCCGTGACACACCAAAGTTAAGAAAAAAAATTTTCGAATAGCGGTCGCCCCTCGGCAGGCAATGGCAAACCTCCGAGTGTATTTCTGCCATGAAAAAGCTCCTCATAAAAATATCTGCCGTTCGGAGTCGGCTTGAAACTGTAGGTCCCTCCATTTTTGGAGCAACATCAAGACGCACACCACAAATAGGAGGAGGAGCTCGGCCAAACGCCCAAAAAGGGTATACGCGCTAATTATATATATATATAACCGATATGTGAATAAAATTATAATAACCTTATGTATATGTACCAATGGAATGATAATTTGCAGTTTTTGAGATTTTCGCATGAAAGGATTAAACTTGCAAATGCATTTTCTCTAATGAAATGTGCACCGAGCAGTCGAACTAACATCATGAAATCTACAAGAAATTTCAGCATTGCCATCTACTATGCCAAATGACTCTAACATAAAATATTTTGTATTTTTACACCTATTTTGAAAATGCATGCGTCAGGCACACTTCCCCTTCAAGCTAACGATATACGACTCTTATTCTCAAACCTGGTATACTCATCATTTTTCAAGAGATATCCTACAGCAGGCTTGTGAAATCCCACTTTTTCGCTTTTTTACGGAATGCAAATTTGTCTCTTCTTTTCTATATGATTTTTGAAAATTTTATCTTCACTGCAACTGCTAATTTTTTTTACAAAACTCAAACATTGTAAGGTGTGAAAAAGGGTTTATTGCATGCTAAACCTAAATACTAAAAATTACAACTCTGTCCGAGTTTTTATGTCTGTCATTGTATGTCGACCTATACTGAGGAGTAACGCAGAAGCTCCTCATCAATCATGAAGCCTATACAAGTAGATCTAAGTATGTACTAAGAGATAAGGATCAAATAGTGTATAGAACTCATCTGTAAGGCCATTTACTGGTAGTAACAAAGACACATCGCATATGAGCGATCTACGCACGTTGATACTTACATATGACATACCTGCCTGGTATATACTTATGTATGCCTATCATCATGCAGAATCCATAGCAGACAAAAACCCACAACCCGTCTAAAGCAATTTTATGATAGCTTTCCATTTGCTTGCGCTCAATGTTGCTGCCCAAATGCCGCACTACGTCACCAACGCGTGGTCCACTTGTTTACGAAACCTCTATCTCCGCCCGTGCCATTGCTGATACAAAACAAATTGATAGATAGCTATCGTCGCCGGTAATATCGGCGTCAGATCTACAAGACATGAGCGCCGGCAACATATCATTTGTAACGGCCAACCAACCACCACTCAATCGAACGATGGATCGTGCGCAGTATTACATTGTTGGTTGATTGTCGTTTGATCGCCAAGTTGATTGGTGAGTTCATTGCTGGTAATTTGCGTGCATTACATATGTAGATATGTATACTTGTTTGTATAAACGAGTGTTTCAATGCTTGTAAAACAAGTTAAAAAATGTTACTTAGTTGTTCATACAAATATATATGTAATTGAATGGAAAATTAGGGAAATTTTTGCAACACAAAATGAAATTCCGCACGCAGCTCGTGCTTGCTCAACCAAGAGATGATATCAAAAAGTCTATCAATCTCTAGAAAAGGTTCAGGATCGAGCTATACATCAAAACTAACTTGAGTACATCTTCCGGTGAGAGGCAACTTTCATAAGGCATAGATGCTGCGATCATATGTCCCAATACAAAAAAAAGTATGTGCCGATGGGTAATTCTGCGAGTAAGCATATACGTATGTATTAAACGGACATGTACGCCATCAATATATATGTATGGAGAAATAGCCTTACAGAGTAACTAGTAGTAATCGAGTAGCAACCAAAAGGAGCTTAAGTCTCTATCATCATTTGAGATAAAATCCGCTAAGCTCTAGAGTACTAGATTAAACTTCTTAACGGTGCACAATCAAAGGCATCAACGGAAGAGAATGTTTCCGTTTGGACCCCGTAGAGCCGACAATAAAGGAATAACGTAGGAAAGATAAAAAACGGATCAGATAACTGAACTGGAAACACTATTATGGGAGAATGACTTGCGAAGTTTTTACTCGCCGTTTTTTAAACGTCGTGCTTGCTTACAGTAAGTCGCGCGGTCACTGTGGACTACGAAATCATTTGCATAGGATCGAAATATGATCTTTTGACTTAAATGGCTTTTTTACCTTGGCTCATTACGGCCAAAGAAGAGTGCAACCTTGTGTCCTCTTAGGCAACATGGGCGCATTGGCTTAGGAGAGAAGAGGCGATATAAACTTTTTGGTCGAAGTGCGTTCTGTCTGTTAACTTATTGACCGCCGTAGCGAATGGGTTGGTGCGTGACTACCATTCGGAAGTGGTAAGCCTTCAAATCTCAGAGACGAAACACCAATTGATAATTTGGTGAAAAAGTTTTTTCTAATGATGGTCGCTTCTTTGCAGACAACGCCAAACATCCTCATACAAAAAAACAACCTTTGCCGTTCGGAGGTGGCCTAAAACTGTAGATCCCTACTTTTGTCAATGTCCAGACGCACACCACAAATAGGAGGAGGCGCTAAGCCAAACACCCATTAAAGGGTGTAAGCGGCAATTATATAGATATATATTTACATATTAGAAAAAATTTGCTCTAATATAGGCCTAAGTATTTTGGATCTGGATCATATAACTTAAAACTTTCACACTTATTCTTTTAGCAAATCCAGCCACAGTCGTGGTAAAAATGTTCCATGTCTCCTCGCGGTTTACCTGGAGAGTCGACTCTCGATAAAGTTTTTAGTTGTCTAGTCTAATTATTTGACTTTAACCACTTTTGTGAGAAGCAATACTGCCGAGCTAAAGATCTCTAAACTATCACCTAAAATTTTTCCTTAAAAATGTTGTTGGACTGATTGAACAGTCTGTAGGAACTCTGAGACACATGTCCGTGCTTTGTAATGAGATCATTCTCCGTATTTCTTTTTTTTTGTTTTTAATTTTTGGAAGAAGTGTAGAGTGTCATGGGACATTCATACTAGGTGCTCTCTGATTGAGTATTTCTTTACTCAAATAAGAGCGGAACGATTCAGGAAACTTTTACTTTTACCTCCTTTGCTTGAGGTGTTGTTGAGGTAGTCGACCATTGACAATCTTCCGCTATGAGTTGCACTCTCATAGTAGCAAGATGCAAAATAACACTGACTTCCTGCATGAGAAACAAAGACTGCCTCTTCTACGTTAGCTCCAGAGTGTTATTCATTGCATTCCTTAGAGCATTGATTTTTGTGTGTCCCACTCCTTGAATTGTACCGTGTTAGAAGGATCCTGTAGACATAGTACTAACTAAGTGGAAGAAAACCATTTTTTTATTCAGTTAACACTCTGGCTTCTTAACAATAGCTCCATTTCGTGATTGATTGTATGCCCCCTGACATTTTTTAGCATTTTTGAAAATCCTACCATACTCTATGGGATACACCTCAGAGGCCCTATCCATAGATATCATCTTACTGAGCTGTTCCAGTGGCTGGCTTTGCATCCGTAACATTTGTAAAAACAGTCCCTCCGTCTAAAGCTCAACTTATTGATTGCTTTCTACGCCCCGTAGAGGCGAGTGTATGGGCACAAAATTAGTGCATACGAGGGGTGCCTTTTATATTTCGGGATTAGAGAACAAAAACAAATTTTAACTATCGGAAATCACTTTATTCTTTTTCAAAATATTCTCCATGAATATCTATACACTTTTGCATGCAGTTCTACTCTATTTCAACTATAATGCAACAATCTTCATGCTCCCAAGTTTGATTGAAATTTCCAGCCCACTCAATGACTACGGCAAATCTCTGACCGCCATCAACGCTATCAATTATCAGAAGTCGCTTCTTTTTTTGTATCGATTTGCATTGTTCATGCAGAACGTCCATGCTCAAGCGCTGACGAACTTGCCGCAAGTCGGCTGTCAATACGATTTATCTAGTTCACGGGGGGCGACCACAAATATTTCTTCATTTTTTTAGCTTTTGCACTCTCTTTTCCTTTTCGTTTTTGAGGAAACGAAAATCGTCGCCAGCGTTGTTTACAATCAAACCAAATGCATCTCTACCTAAATGGCACTGTTTCAAAGAAGTTTGTGGCAAACGCCGTGTGGCATTGGTTGACTGCACGAGTGCCATTGTTGTGGCACGATCCGAACCGCAGCGCAAGCGAAACAGCGAAACGCTTCCAGGTACTACTAAAAAATTGTGGCTAAAATGCTGCGGCAGCGGTAATAGCGATGGTGATAGGGCTGATTATTTGAGAGTGGCGAGCACAGGAGTAGGTTTTTTAGAGGATCAGGCGCTGCAACGACTGCCGGCTGGCATACCGAATCGCAGTGTGCTTGCCTTTTTGCTTCCTCGTTTCAATTTCGTTGATACGCTTGCGTTGTGCTACCATTTGGCATTATTTCATTTTTTGGACACTTTGCAGTGCAGTACGGCTGGGTTTGGCAGCCAAAGCTGCTGTTGCCTTTTCCATCCGTTCATCCGAGCCCTTCCTGATTTCTGCGTCCACTCGGCTTGGATACGTTGAGACTCTGCTAGTTGTTTTATTTCACTTTTTATACGTTTCCACTTATCTTTATGCTTGTCTTGGTAGTTGCTTTTTTATTGCTGTTGTTTCTTATGTTGTGGAGCCCCGTTTTTGCTCTTTTGTTGTCCTCATATCTCAAACTGTCATCATTTTCAAATTATTTCCCGTCGAATATCTAATCGAGATTCATGCATGATCACGGCCGAAATTGCTGTTGTTGTCTATTGCTTATTGCTGTGTTGCCTGTTGCATGTTGTTAACGCTACTGCTGTTGTTGCTGTTGTAGGTTGCAACTATTGCCGTTGTATTAACCACATTTTGTTGGTAACTTGCGCCGCGCTATTTTATTGCCAATGTTATTGTTGTGTTTTGTTTGGTCGCCTGTGGCCTCCGACGATTGCTGAGTGTAGCAACATACATACATACATACATGCACACGCACATATACGATTTTCAGTTTTATTCATACATATTACTATGACGTCGAGTATATGATAAATATGCATCTATACCCCGCAGTCAAGCCTACAAGTTCTGGAATGCGTACTTTAATACCAGTTGTCTTTGCAACTGAAGTAGTTCGCTTTCTATCTTTTTCCAATGTTATCAAATGGAATTTTTAACATGGCGACGTTCCACAAATTGTCAATTGTCAGCCTTTGTAACAGAATTATACCAGTTAATATGTTAGTAATCCTCAGCATGGAAGGGAATGCCGATGACCGGGTAGCATACCTATGAGACCAATTCTATTGACCCATCCCTGGCCCCAGATCAAAGAAATGTTACCCAAGATATTTGATCTCCTCCTTACAGAAGCTGACCAGTTTGGATCTACATAATGGCGCCGTCAGTGCCGTAATCGCAGCTTGACGGTAATGTTAAGCAAATATAGAAAGTGGCTGATTAAGAGAAAACCCATACTCCGTCTCCCGATTCAATCTTGGAACCATCAGTGAAAGCAGAGGTACCAGCATCTGTACAGGTTTTCTCCCCGTTCCTACTCGGAAAGATTGCCCTAGCGCAACCCTCAAACCGCAGAGAGATAGAGAGATCTGTAGTTATAGAGATCAAAGCTCAGAGAAATGCGATGTTAACTGCCTAAAAATCCTAGCAAGTCGCCTGAGAAGTTGTCTACAAATGCCAATCTCCTTTAACCTGATTGCACTTTGAGCAGCGATGGAAATAACGTGAAAGTCGATGGGAAATGGGAATGGGAATGCAAAATTATATTATGGGCAGCACTGTATCAAATTCTACATACTTCGGTGATGCCAATACAAGCAGTCCTTTTCACTCTGCCCAGTTCAAAGAAATTATAGCCCTTCCGAAGAGCTTCCCACCAAACCAGGCACATTAAAATTGGCGGAACCACTACGTTGTATGCACTTCCACAGAACGACTTGTGACTTAAGTCCCCATTTTTTGCCGAACATAGATTTCCAGGAGGAAAGATATGCTGGCCTTCTTCACTAGATTTTTAGTGTGTAGCTTCCAATGGAGTTTGGAGTCAAGTATCACTCCAAAATACCTAAATGCAGAATTGTACCAGTTAACGAGCTGGTAAGCCTTTGCTTCGGCATTATGCCAGTTAATGCACTAGTAACCCTCTTATACCAGTTAATGAACTAGTCCACCTCTGCATCGATTCCTTCAACATCGTTCAAATGTGCATCGTTTTGTATATAGCACAATAATAGAAGATTATTTGTTTTGCATACACCTCAAATTAGTCATTATCAACTAGCATAATTCTAGTCACTTACGAACTAGTATCACTTCGTCCATAAAATACCAGTTGATGAACTAAAATTTTAGCTGAGTTGGTTGTGTCTTCAATGCAGGGCATATGAAAGTATCTCTATGTGTGTGTTTTGCAAGTGTTGTTACTGCTGCTGCGGCTGCAGTTGCTATTGCACTTTGAAGAAATCAGTCCAATCCGGAATTGTAGGCTGTACACAATTGTTTATTGCATAGCCTAGGCAATGTAACGGTGTAGTGCGATATTGCTGTGCCTTCCACAAGGTCTTTCAAGTTCGAGAGTCTTTTTTTAGAAACTGCCATAGTCTCTTTTTACTGAAGTTAAATAGAAAATCTACAATTTCAACTCAGTATAGCTCGATTTTGTTCGCAAACCGTATGAAGAAAAAATAAAAATCCCTCATGAAAATTGCTCTTGTACTTTGCATTTCATGAATTTGTATATATTTTCGATTACTATAATCCCAACAGAGCAGGGAATAAATATCTTGTCGGAATATCTTAGTTAGCGAGCTCGGTATGAGGCATAAAAGCACCAGTAGGCACGTTCGTCAAGGCCGTTCAATTCAAAATATCGTCATTGCCGTCGAAAATGAAAGTAAGGAAACGGATGGCTAAAAGTTAACAAAAAATGTATTTGACATATTTTCGATGATATGGATATTGAAGACATGTGGTTTCAAAATGACTGTCCGCACAACCGATGAAACAATCAATTTATTACTGCAAAACAATTTCATGATCGCCTTATATAATGACTTTGGACTATTTGCTTTGGGATCATCTTAAAGATTGAGCTGATGGAAATAAGCCGGGAACAATAAAATCATTGCAGGTTAACATTCGGCGTGAAGTTGCCGAGATAGAACCGCTATTATGTCTAAATGAAGGTGAAAATTCCTCCAAGAAAATCGTTCATGCGTGATGCAGAGGACAATTGGTAAACCAGAAAGTAACATACAGTTAATTCACAGAGCAAAATTTAAAAACAAAACTCAAAACATACAACATACAACATTCGTTTCACACAACTAATACGATTTTGCAACTAATTCGATTGTTAAGAAATTCCATTTGACTATTCTGTTTTAAACGTCAGTAGTTATTTCCCAGTATTTTAGACAGCAACTGATTAATATTGCGCCCTTATAGACGCGCCCTTGTGTTGAAATTCGAATGCTAATGTTTCGAATGATAATTATTCAATTGCGAGAAGACAAAAAAAACAATAACAGAAATTTCAGACATCGTTAAGACAAGTACTTGAAAGGTCCACGATATAATCAAAAAGTTTGAGAAGGAGAAGGGGGTACATAATATTAGTCATGGTCAAGGAAAAAAAACCTACACAAGCCGAGGAGAAGTTTATGCAGCGAATCGTTGAAAAAGATCCATTTTCTTCGTCGGAAACCATAAAATGTATATCAGAAAAAGAAAAGGTGAAGAAGGTTTCAGCAGAAACGAACAGTCGAAAGAAGACAAGCATATCCCAAAAAGAATATAAGGAAAAGGCTGACATGTGTGGCTTGGAGTTTGGCAAAAAGTCTGTCAAAGGCAGTATTCCAATACTGAGTAGCCCAAAATCTAGTTAATTCTATACGAAGGCGACTAGAAACTGTTATTTCTGCCAAAGGATACGCCACAAAATATTACTACATATGAACCAAAGAACAACCAGTTAGTTATGTGGAACGAATTTTGTATATTTTGAGTTTTTTTTTTAATTTTTGCTCTGTGAATTGATTTGCTATTACTTTTCTGTTTACAAGAATAAAGGGCTAAATATTTCCTTTAATTTGGATGATACCCCAATAATATATAATGATAAAATGTAATACTTTTTAAATTTTTCCATTATGATTGAATAATTTCAAAGTCTACGGAGCATACCTACATTCGATTAAACGTGTGAGTCACTCTATGTGTACATTCTAAATTTAAAACAGAAACTTGAGATTGAAAGACCCTGTACAATACTATGTACAAGCACACGTATTTAAAGATGTACGTATGTATATGTATTCGTGTATGTTTTGAGGAACGCGCGCCTGCGCAAACTGCTTAACATGCCTCCGAAGGCAAAGCGTGCTTTCAGTTTTTATATGCACAAATATTTGCAAATATATATTGTATGCACATACATTTGCACCAATGCATGCAATCCCCTAGATTTCTATATGCAGCATTTCCGAGGAATTCATCTCTATTCGGCTGAAGATTTGTTGGTAGTTGATTTTTGGCAGTTTAATTGGCGATGGCGTTGCCAGGTTGGAAGGAAACGTGAAATAATGGAAGACTCAAGACCACCAATTACTAAATTTATGATAACGAAATTTTCTTCGCTTTAATATTCTTTCTTATTTTAATTTCGTATTATTTATTATCGATTTTATTGTTCCAAGTTCTCTTCCGTTAGCTGCCTCACAACGTGGTCCCGTTTCTCTCATCTTCAATGGACTAAAATATTCTTCTATTTCATTTGGATTTCTCGCTAGAGAACAGAAAGAAGTCACGCGGCACGAAATCCGGCGATTGGGTTATCTTTTCCATATCTTCGACAGAGTTTGGCAAAAATATGAAAGTAGCAATATTAATTAATAGTTTAACCTTTGCGAACCCAGTGAAGGGTCGAGTTGAACCTGATTATATATTGTTACCATATTGGCGTGAATCATCTGCAGCGGCCTCCTGGGAATCTTGAAAATGCCTAAACCGCTTAAAACACGTACAGTGCAATTTTCTGCGATAGTTATCATATGTGAGCTTTGAGGTTTAGTCAACGGTGATTGCGCTGCGAGTTTTGCAAGGATTTTTAAAAATATATCCTAGCTCATTCATAAATTGGAATCTCGTCGGAACAAGTGTATTGATGTTCCTGGAACTATACTGAATACTAAAGCGTATTGCAAACCTTAAAATTGTGTTGTTCTAATCGAACTTTTTTACTTTTTGAACAACCTAGTATATAGTCTATTTTCGAAAATAAGCCTTTACTATAACGCTCATATGAGTATCTTCCACATTACTTAAGCTAAGACAATGTCATTCATGTTTTTGAACAGCTTATCATATGCGAATGCACAATGAAATGCGAAAACTTCTTTTTGAAATACTTGTAAAAATGATTGAATTGTTTGAATAAAATAAAACAAAAAAAAATATTTGAAATCCTACCACTCCTTAGAATGGCCAGTGTTTTTCTGCACTTACTAAAGCGTAGCTGATAATCAAATAACAAGCTTTTAAAAAATAGAAAAGCATTCTACTTAAGCTGAGATTTTTTTCTCTAACAAAAAAAAGTTGCGGTACAAATATTTTTAACGAAGAGATATTCTGCCGAACTCTACAACAAAATCTTGATTTTTTAACTTTAGTCGTAAAATGATCACTTCATTTTTAAGCGTTTATCACCGTAAGAAAAATTCTTCCTAAACAAATTTTTATTTGATGGATATTCTGCTGAAATCCGCAATCAAATTTAAATTTTTTCAAAAACGTGTTTTTTGGCACCTTGCTAAATGTAAAATGAGTTTCTCCATAATCTTATCCGAAAATTCCGTACCAATTGGCAATACTTCTACCAACGTGCCGCTCCTAGCCACCAGCAGCCAACCAGCCAGCACACCCGCCAATCGCCAGCAATTCTTCATGCATAAACGAATATGAATTCATTTGGCGGAACATGTTGTTACTGCTGTTGATGGTGATGTTTGTTGTTGATGTGACTCGGTTGTACGGTTGTTCAGCTACTCCGTTGCCTTTTTCCTGCTGCCTGCGAACTTCGTAACAACACTAGCAGCTCACTGCATCTCTAGTACACCGCCTCCATTTCTTCTGCATCACTAGTTATACACACTCACATGCATAAATAATGAAGAATGCATACTTATATTCACTCATACACACGTACTTGTACATATTAATATTTTTATGCTGATGCCACCAACTATTGTACTATAGGCACTGCCGTGTTTAGTATTTACTCTGTACTGCGCTCTCTATAAGCTGCCTTCATTCCGGCCTATTCGCCTCAACATCAACGTACTCGGATCGGCCGCTCTGCACGTCCCGCAGCGCTGCAATCACAATCCGCCACATCTGCCAAAAGGCGAACGTGCAGAAAATTGTTAAGTAGTTGATTTTATTCGTGGTGCCAACCCGCAACCTCCATGCTTGCCTCCTCAAATACCTACATTTCTTTTAAATAAGTAGTATTCTTCTTCATTTGTTTTGTTTTTTACTGTTTATTGTTTTTGCTTTTCTTTTATCTTGCCTTCATTTTGCCTTTGACTGAACTTTAACTCGATTTGATTTCAATCAATTTAACGCTGTGGCAAAGTAAATAATTCAATTGCACTTGTCATATGCGATCTTCAAGCATTTCCAAAGAGAAACCACAAATAAAAAAAACTATTTAAATGGGGGATTTGAAAGTCTTTGGTGGCACTTAGGTAGTGAAGAGAAAATATTTCATTAGTCTGCAATCCTAATTGACTTATTTGCCAGGCAGGATGTTCGATCGGCTACTGAACTGTACTTTTACGTATATACGACCACGCGCCTTTTGATTTGGAAAGAACAGCAATCACTCGTATTTAGATATATATTACAGCCCGTTTTTGAAGTGCCACCAGCAAAAACTAGAAGTTTCACATCATATCCGTCCTGTTAAATGCCTTTGTGAGTAAAATTAAGAAGAGAAATGTATAGGTCGCTCCAATAATAGCTAGTCAAGTTTTATTGTGTTTTCTTTTCTTATAACAATGCAGCATTTATTCCGCTCTGCCCCAGGGCTTTCCAACTGATTTTAACTTATCTGGGTACACAAGTTCGGCAAAATAGTTGAACGAAAACTTAATTGTTTAAAAAATAATCGAATAAATCGAAATAAATGTTATGCATTTCCTTCCACATAAGGAATGCTAGAAATGTTTTTATAGCGAAGAAAATACGCAGCATAAAAAAGATTTCCAAAACTCAGTGGGAAGTTTTAGCCACTTTAAAATTTTACTAAATTGTCCCAGAAATAAATAGGCTGCAAAACTTCATACCCAGAATTTTTCTAAAAATTTTTGAATAAAAGTTTGAAGTTTTGATGAAAATTCGTTGATTTTTTTTTTTTTTAATTTTGTTTGAAGTTTGAAGCTTTGAGTTGTATAGTTTTTGTTGTAATATAATTATATTTCTATAAAAAGCAAAAAACAATTACAGCCTGCGAAAAATCTATAGCTTCACAATATTTTCATCAGTCTTCACTATTTCTTTTTTTTTACATACATATGGCTAAATCTACCAAATACCATAGAAATCAAAAAATTTAACTTTGTACAAGATTTATAAAAACTCAAAAAATGTTCATCAAAGTGTCACAGTTTTAATAAAAACTGGCAATACGTCGTTCTTAATATTTGGATCACATCTGTTAATATTTTTGATAAATTTTCTAAATATATTATCTATTATATACCATTAATAATAAATATAATTCAGAAAGTAAACTTAACTCAGTGATTTTTTATTGACTTCGTAGTTTTTCTATTTTTCTTAAAAAAATATAAAAAAGCCATTTCTACCGATTTTCCAATTCCGAAATTTATCTGCCTTATTGCGCTGCATGCATCAGCAGTAAAGCATAGGTATTATTCCATCTAGTATTTATTGAGGCGGCCGCTGTGTGCGAGATTACCATTCGGATTCATAGAGAGAGCGTTGGTTCGAATCTCTGTGAAACACCAAAATTAAGAAAAACTTTTTTCTATTAGCGGTCGCCTCTCGGCAGGCAATGGCAAACCTCCGATTGTATTTCTGCCATGAAGCTCCTCATAAAAATATCTGCCGTTCGGAGTCGGCTTGAAACTGTAGGTCCCTCCATTTGTGGAACAACATCAAGACGCTCACCACAAATAGGAGGAGGAGCTCGGCCAAACACCCAAAAAGGGTATACGCGACAATTATATATATATAAATATTTATTGAGTTGAGCTGCCTTACAGTTGGCTATCCTCCTAACTGTACACGTTTTTTTATGAATGGCATTGCTTGGCCTTTTTTATAATTTTTACGTGGCTCTAACGGTCAAAGTTACTTATTTTAGTTAACACCTTGCCTCGTATTACAAATGTCATACCTGTATTATGTTCACAATGGTAATCATCTTCCTTTCATTATCGTTACTTTTGTTCAGGCAGAGCGTCTATCTGAACTTTAATTTGATAAGAGGACAGTTTCATATGGCTTTGAATTCAAAAAGCTCTCTTCTGTGTCCGTCGTCCTGACCTTCCATCAACACAGGCTAGTTTTTTAGTTTTTCTGATTGAAAATTAGTAAAACCAAAACGATGTGATTGTAAATTTATCAAAATCCCGGCATGGCTCTCACCTTGCAAAGATAAAAATTAAAATCTTGCAAAAGCCGAAATATATACTTATACTCATAGCTCGCGATGACTTCAGAGAATGTAATCAGAATGTATTGGAACTCAATACTGTCATAAACTCCATGATTACTTATTATTATTAAATATTTAGTTAAAAAAATTTTTTAAATCCCTGAAAAATGAAATTGTTGCCCATGGGAATTTTTTCTATAGCCAGTTAGACTAATCTAATAAAATTACAATTCTTGACACATTGGATCACCAATTAACACATCTGAGCATTTCAAATGGATTGCAACCTCCACAGTTTCACGAGCATTCGTTTGTCACAATCAATGGATGAAAGTGTCAATCGACGACACTACACAAGCAGAGAAAAAAAAATTGATAGCCACACCAATGTGCATGAACGAACAAACAAGCACAACAACAAATAAACAATCGTACAGTTAATAACAATTAAGAGCACAAGTCAACAATTTTCTTCAATAATTTAATAAAAATGTCACCGCAACAATTGACCGCAGCGCAGTGGCACATACTCTTCTATATACAAGCACAATACACACAAACATACATACACAACATATGAATACGAATGCGAATACGAGTTCATATAACAAAGAAGAATGGATTGTTTGCTGACGTTCGTCCATACGATCGCTATCCATTCGCCTGTCCGTCCATGCGCTTTGTGTCGTGCTCCACATCACTGACGTTAGGCAAATTCATAGGCAGGCAGTTGACATTGGAGCAATGAGATTGAGCTAGGCAGACGAGGTTTGAATACCTATTGTACTGCCTTTGCAACTGAACATGAGGACTAAAACTCTGTGCATGCTCGTGGTGCATCATCCACCGTGTGCCGTGTGCCATAAATTGATGACATGCGACCGCAAAAACTATGCTCTGTTTATTGGTGGATTGTGTGACTGGTAATTGTGGTTTAGTTGTTGGCCTCTTACAGGAACACGACATCATCATTGCTTCAAGAGCTTCCTAAAAGCTCAACACAAAAAGTGCATGACATGTGGGTGTGAAGCGCAAGCAGAACGAAGGAGGAGGCCTAGGAAGCAAAACAAGTTTTAGCTGGTTATGTGCACATACTTGGTGTAGTCTCAGGACTTAAGTAAGGCAACTCAAATATAATTGAGCTGTCAAGTTTGTACGACTAAGAGCCAAACTCTTTCAAATACTGATGGGAAGAATCGAAGGAAAATAATTGTTTTGGTTCTCACAAACTTTTAGTATTCCTGAAGTTTGCCAAGAAGCAGGAAGTCCATGGGTTTTTGGTTATAAAGCAATATAGTTTTTGGTGTTTTGTTTTTTTTTTGCATTTTGGAGCATATGAACAAGTAGAACAAGTAACAAAACAAACAAACGTATATAATAAAACAAAGATATGGCGTCTGTATCCTTACAGTGTTTTCGCCCGAGCTTCTCCTACCATTTGTGACGCAGATCTGGATGTTATTGTTGTATCATTGGAGCGTATATCTTTGGTTCGGCGTTTGGCCGAAGTGCTCCTCCGATTTATAGTGTATGTTAGATGGCCTTTTGGAAAAGCTTTTTCATGGCAAGAATCAGGAATAGATTTAGCATGGCGAGGGGGCCGCCAAGATAGAAGAAAATGTTTGCAAATGAGACCTATCCAGAAGTAAGCTTGTATTACCTTTGGACCTTTTGATACCACCGTCGAAATCGCTACCTTTACTTGTTTCTGGTATCTGAGCAAAGTATCGAGTATTGAATACATATCATTAAAAATTATCGTTTAAAAATTTCAGTTATAAAATTCATATATATTGTTTTTGTTTTTTTATAAATAAACGGAAATTCTTATTTTGAATACACCTTTTTTGGCATGATGGAATGACTTTATGATGAATGATAGTTGTGATGTCCAGTTGCCATATAGTAAGTACTCCAAAAAAGTATTAATACCAAGAACCAAAATCGAAAAAAGCATCGATTAAAAAACACTCAACGGCAGCCGCCAAGTTCGCCATGATCAGTTCTTACCGCAGTCATCATTTGCTCCATTGCCCACTTGTAAATAAGTTCCTTCAGTTGTTACCGCAGTCATCATTTGCTCCATTGCCCACTTGTAAATAAATTCTCACCAAGGTGAAGCAGAGTGAGTCAATATATCGAACCATCTCAATTCTAACTGAGATGATAAACCGTTTAGCAGCGTATAATAATTATATGTCGTTGTCTTCTCCCAGCACCACGAAACACATTCAAATTTTTCCTCAAATGAGGATATGAAATTACCCTATACTCGCTTTCCCAACCTAGCCATCATTTACACTGAAATAGTTCTCTTTTCATACTTTTTGTCTACGAATGACTCTTATTGGGTAGATGTTTCATGTAACTGGCGGATGAGTTCCATTGAAGATAACTGGGTTGTCTGAAAGTATAACAGTAGGTGTCCACTAGAAACCTTTTCATGGTTTATTCTGTTTAAGATTAGCCAGGGTCTCTGCTTGAAATACCGACTTCAGATAGAAATTATACGATCTACAAGTGTATGTTCCAGTATTCTAATAATTTTTAACCCATCAGTTAAACAGTGTGACAGTTCGTTCAATTTGAAATTTCGGAATCCAAATTATAGATTGTAGATGATTTATTCTAGTTCACTAAGCCATGGTAACAAATGTTTCTCTATATTTTTTTTATAAGTTTAATTATAATAAAAATGTAAATGATAATAATATTCTAGTTCAATATAGGCTGGCCAGAGTTTCAGCCTGCAATATAGGCACCGAGTACTCTGATTTTTAAGTTTTCCAATCTCTTAATGCTTCTTTAACCCATCAGTTACAATCTTCTTGAACTGAATCATATCGAACAGGCGTCTAATGTAACTGAATGAATGCTTTGTAAATATATATTTTTACGAAAAATATTTAAGTTAAAATAAGCTAAATGCCCAGTTAAATTTCAAGAGCCATGACATGGAATTTAATGAAGGATTTCAGGAAACTTTTATTTATAATATTTATTTATTTAAGAAAAAGAAAATTAAGTTAAATTACAATTTTTCTTACTTACTAAATACTACAAAAATGTCGTTATTAAAAAATTAAATTACAATAGGCAGTTTAATTGAGCAGAAACACATAGTTTAGATAATGTAAAATCGAATTTAGTAGAATTCGAGATATCATTGAGTTTATGAAGAGAACGAGCAATAGGAGCATTGCAGGGATAATTTGTTCTGAAGCTATACAAATGGAACGGATATTTATTGCGTAAGGACACCTGGTTGGGGCGAAAAGTTAATCAGAAAAATTAAGGATCAGAGAAATTTCTTCTCTTAATTTCTTAATAGTAAGGTAAGAAAAATTTTTGAACTCGTTCAATTCTGTCAATAGAGAATTGGTGGTGAGATCTTCAAATAAACGCGGCATATTCTAATGTATAGATCGAACAAATGCAGTAAATAACTGAAGGGTATAAGGGTCTGCAAATTTCGAATTATTCCTTCTTATAAAGCCAAGAGTAGAGTACGATTAAGACAGGATAAGACGATATAGACGATTAAGAAATGTAAAGCGTGCATCAAAAACAACCCCCAGATCGTTGATGTTAGTTATTTTTGAATAAGTGTGTTGAAAACATTTTTTAATATTAAGCGATAATCGAGAGACACTACACCAAGTAACTAAACTATTAGCATCAGTTTGCAGTTCATGTAAATCCGCCGAGCTTGAAATAATAGAATATATGTATGTATTCGTAAATTATGCGCATAAAGAAGGAAATTGACAAAAGAAAAACAACTACGAATATCATTGATACATAAAACGAAAAGCAAGGGACCCAATATGCTTCCTTGAGGTACACCAGAGCACGCAGAAAAAGGAGCCGACAAGGTCTCTTACGTAAGTAAGAACGCAGCCAATCTAGGAAAACTGAGTGAAAGCCCTGAAGCAGAAGTTTATCTATTAAAATTGTGTGCGATATTTCTCGAATGCGTTTGAAAAATCATTATAGATACAGTCGACTTGAAGCCCTGCCGAGAAAGCCACAATACAGTATTCAGTGAAAACGGCCAAATTGGAAACTGGTAGACCTACCTGCCACAAACCCATACTGGTATGGTGATATGATACTTTTAGTTGCAAAATACATATTTTCTTTGACAATATTTTCAAATAATTTAGAGACTGATGAGAGCTTCGAGATTGGTCTGTAATTACGAACATCATTTTTTCCCACTTTTAAAAATTAGAGTCACAACTGTCGTTTTACAGTCGTCGATAAAGGCACCAGAGGCTTTAGTTTATTAAAAATTAACTTGAAAGGCAAATCAAGAGCGGACAATGTTTGAAAACTTACACATTATAAAGGGTTTTTCAATAAGAGCGGATAGATGTTGAAATGGAATAAAATGGCGTTTGCTGTGTGGCACGTAGCGCCGTCCTGCTGGAACCACATGTCGTCTAGGTCCATACGTCTACCGAAAAATAGGCGCAATGCGCGCAACGTTTGCGTTAATGAACACTCATTTTCATAATAAAGTTCTATCATTTGAACGTGCTGTTCAATCGTGTAACTTGCCATGATGATTTGGCATAAACAACTGAATAATAAACAAAAGATTTGACAGATGTCACCAAAACAAAACGGCTGCCACAGGGCGCCAAAATCGACCCGCGCCAATTGAAAACCCCTTTATATAGTTTCAATAATATTTTAGCATCCAACCTAATTTCTTAAAACTTTGTAAAGCTAATTTAATTATCTTTAAATTCATAAGAACAGTTTGGAAATTGGCTAACTATATCAGGAGATAATAGCAAATTAGCGAACTTTTTTTTAGAGCTCAACAAATTTAAGTTTTAGCTTTATTTATAAAACTTTTTTACCTTTTTAATATCTAACTTCATTTTCGGATTCAAGTTCTTTAGCCTAAGAAATATTAGTCAACTACAAAAGGCGAAATCATTGCAAACTGATGTATTTAGGTCTCATTTCATTTTAAAGGATGACTTCTATAAAAGAAAAAAACTAATAAGTTTTGAGACAACTCAAATCAAATGAAAAATTACTTGAATGCGTTCTATGGAGAAAATGCACAAAATGTTCAACGAAAAACCTCATAACTTTTAAATTGTAAATTGCACAATTTTATATCAGAATTGAACGTGCTAAAACTACTGCTTTTTCGAAAATCTGAAAAATCGTAATAAATTGTTCGAAATTTTGTTCCAAACGTTTGCGACTCTGAATTATACTGTTTTTTTGATAAATTAACAAACACTGTTAACATTGAAAGCATTGCAAAGAAACTGGCCTTACGATTTTGGTCACTCTACTCACTGTGGCCGTTCATAAGTCCATACATACACACATACATATATACAATGTCATATAACAATAAATTCAATTTTAATTTCAACGACATGTAAAACATAAATTTTCACACCATCTTCTTCACCACCTTCTGTGTTCACATTTTCAATTTGTCATAATTCAAGTCAACCAAATGGACACTCGAAAGCAGGAGAAAAACAGGATCGACAGTTGTTATTGTTGAGCTACAAAGCAGTTTGTGGGCAGCAGCAGTAAAAATACATACCAATGACAAATTTTTAATATAAAGACATAACAAATTTACGATATAAACGCCAAAAGCACTATGTAGATATTCAACTACGACTACATAACTAAATATGTTATATGGCACTACGAATCAGAAGCAGCAGTGCGACTGTGGACAGCAACAAGAAATTATTATCAAACATGTGAATCAGTGAGCCACAAATTTTCCACGCAAGACAGTCATTTCACATAAACACACATAACCATATTTTGCGACTCATATGTATGATAGTAAAGAGTGCATACCCTGCAGAGAGGATGAAGTAAGAATCACGCGAACTAGCGGCCAAGTGCGGCAAAATCATAGGAGCCGATATTATCCTTTTTTTTTTTGAAATGTAATGTTAAACAATATATGATCAGATTAGATTAAATCCTAGAACATATGTATACGGTATACCTTCCCGAGCATAGTTTGTTCAACGTACTTTCAACTTATTTGTGGCCTCAGAGAACCATTAAGTAGTCGGGAACTCTATCCTATTCCTAGCCAAAAGCTCCAAAGATTGCAGCTTCAATGAGGCTGTGCTTAAACTAGCCAGATCTTCAAAGAAATGGTTAGGTAGGTAGATGCTTTATAAAAGTTGAAAAATCTTTGATGGACAAATGTGTTTCAATAGTTCGTTTAAGCAAAACGTTAGGCATTTTGTAAGTTTAATCTAACCAAGACTGTACGAGCATGTTCACAAAAAATATGCGCTATGGAGTTCAAAAGCTGCGCCCAGTTAGCTATTAAAATATATAAATAATTGGCGCGTACATTTCTGTTAGATGTTTGGTCGAACTCTTCCTCCTATTTGTAGTGTGCGTCTTGATGTTGTTCCACAAATGGAGAGACCTACAGTTTTAAGCCGACCCCGAATGATTTTTATGAGGAACCACTTCCAAATGGTAGTCACGCACCAAACTATTCGGCGTCCGCCGCAGCCCCCTAAAACCGACTCATTTAACACCCCTCTCCCTCTGGACCCAACCTGTCGAAACACAATGTTTCCTGGGCCTACCCCTAGATGAGCTAGACGAAGACGACCGGTGATATGCCCTACACTGACGGGGCTACCATTACTGTTAAAACAACAAGCAACAACGTCCGCCGCAGTTAGCTTTTAGGTAGATCAAATATTTTAGTCTCCATGTAAAGGCGTCCGTAATAAAGTTAGAACCGAGACAGGCTCGATGGTTACTAAGGAAGGTCATATTGGAATCACTTACATAAGAATAGGCATCGTTGTTTTAAAGTGATATCCGAACAGTTTTATGTCCCATATCTCCACACCAATATGCAGAAAGTTCGGCCATTAGATTCATATTTCCTGCGATGAAAATTCTCGATTTGTATGCTGCTTCAAGGTGCAACTGTCTAAAATGTGGATACTGCAATGTAGATTCTTGATGTTATCGGTTTCATGGTTCACAAAATTCATCTATTCAATAATGCTCCTGACCACGAATTTCAACCAAAAAATGTTCGCAAAATAAATTTACATAGTTATATTTAGAGTACTTTTTTAAGGAATGTCCATACCCATTGTAATCAGCAATTGGCCTTTCAATAGTTCGCAATTAAAGCTCACGTGAATAAAGTGCACTGCGATCATTTTTATGGTCTATTGTACTTAACCGCTAGCCTATAATTGAAGGCTTCTGATGAATTTAAGTTCTTCATCGGACTTTTTGTTCCACATCACCTATGAGTTTAGAGTCACACCACCTATGTGAGTGAGCCTTCGTCTTACGAAACACATTCAACTGAGGATTTGCTATGGTGTTTCTGAGCCCTGCTCGATTCTAGATTTCCAAAATGATAACGAAGACTGCAATGTATGGGAAATAGTATACAGTGAGAATTCGTAAGTCTTCCTTAAACTAGTTTAGAAGCTTACTTGACGTTCTTCTGGAGGGAAGAATAAATTGTTTTACCTGCCTGTGTACTGGACTTTCCATCTAGTGTCATATAAATTCATGTCTTTCCAGTGGGTGATAACTTCCATAATGTGGGCTTTGGTAAGCTATTAATAGCTTTATTTCGGTATGCAGTCCGCCTGTTCTTTGCCGTCATGACTTTCATGTTCTGATACCCAGCTAAGCAAAATAGTGTACCTTGCTCCCAGGAAACTGAAACGTTTCTCAACGAGTTTTGACTTTGTTATGGGAAACTGACAAGCGTTAGTTTCAAATTAAAATTTTCTTTCACTATTTTGCACTTTTCCTGCTGGGTAAGTTTTCACATGCACAAATGTAATGCATGCAAATAAATTTACTGTAACATAGGTATGAATATAACAGCTGCGTATTGTGGGTTTGCTTCATCATCATCATCGTCATCCACCCATCCTTCGCCATGGACCACGGTCGCGCAATCGGCTAACTGACTGGTCTGTTCGCGGTAGCACTTTACTGGTGTCTGAGTGGCTTGTGCGTGCCAATTTTTGCACTGCTGGCGTCCGTTGTTTGCCAACAAGGCGCCCAGTTGAGGATGCAAATTGGAAAGTTCTTGTAAGTAAAGCAAATATTAGTTTTTAAGCTTTGAGTAGAACTTGGGGAGAAAACAAATTTACGACCTAAATTGTCTGATATTATTTGGCCAGAACGTGGAGGCAATTATGACTCGCATAATCGTGTCCTAGTGACTGCTGATATAAATATTCGAATGGTTTTTTACGAGGTGGAATTTGCAGTTGAGGACTTTCCTTTTCTTTTAACAGTGAAATTAATTAATATTTTTTAAATTATATTAATTTCTGTTATTCTAAATTTGATTAAATGCCTAAAAATTTAAAGAAAAAATTGATTTATTAAAAGGTTAAATCCCCTTAGTAATGTAGCAGCTAAAACATGACCAAGAAACAATTCGTATTATTTTCGCTCACAGCCAGCCAATCGATACGTACTTATGGGATTCTTTCACCTATATAAGGGGATACTGGGTCCAGAAGGTCTAAAAGAGTGTAATCTCATTTGTGATTAGATACACTGTCAACAAAATTTGTAATAATTAAAAACTTTAAAATCTATTGTACGTTGTACATATGGAAGACGATACCGTATGCCGAGTTCCACACAAGTGCGGAAACTTTTGACTGTTATTTCCTAGAGGATGGCCAGGACCTTAAGCGTCTGCTGCCAACAAAGTATCTCCCCTATTGTACAACTAACTAACTCCAATTTCTGTACTCTGTTACATTTTAAAATAGGAAATATACGTCCAAATGAAACACGAAGTCTCTCTTGTTAGGCATGAATTATGTACACAAAAGGATGATTTTTTAACCATTGCTGCCTGCTTAAGTCAGCCTTGATGTTCTCGCTTTAATACCAAGGCACTTAAAGGTTTTTTTTGCAACAATGTAAAATAAATTTTGAATTAAAAGAACCATTTCGATGTTTATACCAGAATTTTCATTCACATTTGCTATATCGGACTTACTTTGTTTCAGAGTTGTTTGGCGTGACGTAATTTTAGAGAAGCTATGAGAGAGAAAGACGGCCGCTATAGCCGATATCGTTGCCGGACCACATTCGGTGTCGCCCGGGCATGAAACTCCGCATGATAGAAAGAGTTTTTTATAATAGCAATCGTCCCTGTTGTTGTTGTTGTTGTTGTTGTTGTTTTTGTAGCAGCATAAACATTCCCCATATTTACATACGGGGATTGCTGCTGGAGTGACAGTCCTTGGCCGGATATAAATCCGGGTCGTTTCGGTAACGTAGAACCGACTGTCGTGGAAACGGCAATCGTTCCCCGGCATACATGGTTTGCTATCTGATCACAGCAAAGATCGCGTAAGCACATGAGAGAGAGCTTTATGAAAAGCTTTTTCATGACAATCGTTTTAATAGCAATCGTCTCTCGGCGTACAATAGCCAACCATGCATCATCCTGCATACTTGTCACTCAGCATACATGGTTTGATATTGTACGCCGGGGAACGATTGCTATTAGAACGATTAAAAAGCTTTTCATAAAGCTCTCCCTCATGAGCTTGCACCATCTTTGCTGTGATCAGAATGGCTTGTCATTCCATACTGCTCATTAAATTTTTCATTTTACGCAATTCACTTTCGGACTGCTATTAACAGCTTTCGTAGTGATGTAAAACGAACACTTGAAAAGTGCAATTTTATCCTGTTGAACTTTATATTTATTTATTCATTATTCTGCGAAGTATATAGAAAATGTTAGGCTCTTGAAGCGAATTTCGGCCGAGCCATTCGTTAGTTAGAAGCATAAATCGTCCTGAAAAATTGGGTTGACGCGATCGCTTCTGTGACTAGCACTCGGGCTACTCTTTTTACAAGACAGATTGCTATTTAAAATCGAATCAGTCAATAACCACGGTCACCTATCCTATGACAGTTGTATTCTAAAAGGTCAAAAAAGTAGTTAGTGATTTTCTCATTAGCAAAGTAGTCTTATAGAAAGAAAAAATTGCATTAAATAATTACACTAGTAATAAAAGTTTTCTTAAAAAGTGATACCTCGTTAACAAAGTGCTCTTAAGACTAGTTAAGACTGAACACGAACGCCTGTATCGCAAGAAGTGCTATTCCGATAGACGCCACGCAAAGAGACTAAACAAACAGGCTCTCGAACAATATCGGTAATAGGTTTATTTTATTCACTTCCTGGACTTTTTGTTGGCAATACATAGCTGCAAAAAGGCCTAGAACAGATTACTTGCCCATATCTCGAAAACGCTTCTTTGGAAAAATAACTGAAACTCATTTTTGTGTTCAACGACCCTTATTTTTTCCTGAAAACTGTGTAGTGTTGCTAATAATTTGGATTGAAAATTTAAATAGGTACATTTTAAATTTTTTTAATATATTATAAAAAGTTATAAAATATTTTCTGCTGAACTTTGTTAATTCACATGAAGAGTAATTATAAATTGTAAATAATTATAATATACAATTAAAGCAATTAGCAGCAATGGCTTTCGGCCAGTGCTGAACTTAATTGCCAATTTTTATATCATTTTTTTATTTTAAAAATATTTATTTTCCGCTAAACTTTAAATGCAAATTTAATTGTTCTCCTATATTTCACTCTATCTCTCCCATAGATTTAATATAATTTAACACAATAACAACCAAGAACGTCATTGCACTTTCGCATACTACTCACACTTTTACGTCGCTACGCCGCAATTACGAGTCTCCCAGCCGCAGCAAAGCCGCTTTGAAGAACTCCTTGAAGTTATAAAAGAAAATCAAAAACATAAAATGGTGCTGGTATTGAACGGTGTCTTGCAGGACGATTGTCCTATGGACACAAACAGTCTCTTCCTGCAACACCCTGTTTACAGAGATTATGCCCAACAATTACTATCCATACCCACAAAATCGGTGGGCCCGGTGGGGCTACTCTATGTGGGCCAACGTGAAATGGCCGCTGCAGCGCCGCACGACAAGAACATCAACATTATTGGCGCCGACGATGCCACAACATGCATTATAGTTGTGGTCAGACATTCAGGTATGTAAGCGCAACAATAATGCATAGGAAAACACGTAGACGCATATGTATATATGTACATAAGTCACACATACTATGTATATATGTATGTATGCATGCAAGCAAGACTTAGTTGTTATTTGTTGCCTTTGTTCAAATTGGCTTCATTTTACGAAAAACGAAAGATGCTTTTCTTTCCATATTCACTGAGCTTGCCATTCATGTAACAAAAGTATTTCTTATGTTTGCTCATCTTTGATCCTTTTTTCTTATTTTATGCCCTTGGTCGTTAATGTTGACGTTGCCGTTGCATAGGTTCAGGCGCTGTGGCTTTGGCGCACTTTGATGGCACTGGTGTGGATGAGGCTGTTTGCACAATGGTCGCACGCGTTCAAGAGTTGGCCTTAGGTTATCCGGAGGGACGTATTGAGTTGCAATTAATTGGTGGCTACCGAGATCCGCAAGGATACGGCGAGGATGTATTCTATAGCATAATGCGTAAGTACAATTGAATTTATGGCAAGTATGTAAAAGTGGAAATGGTGCCCAAGGAAAAGGATGATTTCAAAGTTCACAAAAAATAAGAATTTGCATATTTAAGCAACGTAATAGAAGACGTTTAAGATCATCATAAGGTATTTTGAAGACGAACCAAAATAGTTTGAGACTTAAAGTGAAAATTATAATTAAAGTTTTCTAAGAAATTCTATTAAAAATTTTCAAAAGAAATTTCACTAATTTTGCGCAAAGTTTTAGCTAATAGTTTCGTGTTTTGGAAATATTTAACCCGGCAGCTAGCGTTAAAATTCAATGCCAGTTGAATTCTTGTTTTTGATTGGCGATAACCGCTTACGAGATTTTGGCCGACTATGTCAATTGTCTTAGTGCATTGAAACAACTATTCGTTTTTTTTATTACAGTATATACAATTTTTACTTTGATTTACTGAAATAAGAAAAATTACTTTTAAACGTAAAATATATTTAAATTTAGTGAAACACAACGAATAGAATCAAAAATGATAGAACAAATGTCACGCAGACTGAGATGGAAATTTCATTGGAATTTCCTGAGCTATAAATTAAGAGGAGATGCGACAGATAACTGAATGGAAAGTATCAAAGAAGTCAGTTTTTACAATTGAAAATTTAAAGTTAAGTTAGGTTGATGTAAAAATTGGAAAATAATGGGAAGAAAAGTTATTTGTTAAACAAACAAATGTAGACAATCGTCTAGAAAGAGGTTAGCTCAACAACTGGTTCAGTCAAATTCACTGAGAAACGAGAAAGGTGTTGCCGCCTCTTACACAGCCTTCGTTACTCTCTCAGATATGGAATAAAATTGGGCGGCCCTTCATCATCAAGAGCTGAAGAACGGTGACGGACATTTTTTTTTACTGCTGAGGAAATGTTCACCGTTGTTCAGAACGATAGATAAAGCATCGCGTGTTTTTTAGCTGAATTATCTATATCGGGAACTATGGTTTGACAGCTGAGTATGGCAAACTGTGAATCGTTTAAACTCAGAACAACAATTCCAAATAGTAGAAAAAAAATAAATCTGTTCGCGAAATTCAAAGAGCTAAATGTTGAAGAAAACGACTCGTTCTCAACTTGTCGGCGTTTGTCTTTCGTTTATTTCGATTTTTTTTAATGCAGCTCGTGCAAGTATTGAAGTCAAATGTCCATCATTTGGATCACATCTTTGCCGATTGGGTTCATATATTTATTATTCAGATATTTTCTTTTAATTATATATAGTACGATGTTATAATAAGAAATGCATTCCAACCAACTGTTTTGTATAATATATTATTTTAAGTTCTAAAGCTCTTAAAAACACCCGATGTATGCTCTCTGTTATTCCGAAATGCTTCTGAACTCATACTTAGAGCTCAAAAATAAATTAAGTCGCACGAACTAAATCCGCCAGAGATCATATGCACTGGATACCCTAGCAAAGAAATCTAGTAGCTCTTGATCGGTCGAAGCAAATATTCAACGTTTGGGAACTGCTAAGTCGTTGATGTATGAGTCGTATTAGGGTTGTTTACGGGGGCTCAAAAATTCATGTCGGCAAAAAAATAGAATTGAACCGTGAAAATTTCCATGTGATTATTTTTCAACAATTTTCGACGTAGATTAACAAGGCGAGAATGCATTGATGAACTAAAAACATTATATGATGAGCAAGCACTGTCCTTTAGCACCGTAAAAAAGTGGTACATTGAGTTTAGTTATGGTCGCGATTCGTTCGCCGACGAATTCCGGGAAGATCGTCTAAGTTCAGTTATTGTGCCCAAAAATATCGATGCTGTGTTTTAAATGATTGAGCAAGATCGTCGTGTTACATACCTTGGGCATCAATGGCGAGCATCAATAAGATTTGGCATTTTCACCTTGTGGTAAGAAAGGTGCGTTCGCGTTTGACCCCATTTATTTAAAAAAAACTGCTTGGAAACGCAACTGGACGAAGTACATACTTCGAAACTTGATTCTAGCGAAGTATATAGATCATCATGGGGAATATTTTGAAAAACTAAAAAAATCATTGTCACCCATCTATTTTCATTTTTCCATTGCTAGGCAAGAAATACAAATAGCAACCCTCGTTATTAATTATTAGCATATAATTCTTTTTTGTTTATATTCTAATATTATATATAATATTATATTTAAAAAAGGATATACTATTCAGTGAAGTCATTGAATAAATTAATCAAATTATAAACCATATTAGGCAAAAAACATTATAAATACTCAGAAAACTAAACTGTAACAAACTATAACTTCCATTCTACTTATTCGCTATTCCTTCTTTAGAATCATTCCACAAGCATCATCTCGAGATCGATCTAACTCAAGCCTGCGTCGGTGAGTTGAACACTATACCGCGCGGCGATATCAACTACCCTATCATTTATGGTGTTGGCGTTAACATAAAAACCGGGGAAATATTCCCTGCCACATTCCCGGACAGAGGACCTGATAGGCAGTTGCGTGATGCACGAAATTTTATGGGTGCGCAAACGGTACGTATTTTTTCTTTTGTTTTTTATTGGATGTTCGACCAAGGACATTTTGGAGTGTATTTTATGTTGTTACAACAACATTTATTTGTTTCTGTGAATTTTTGTCACGAGAAACAAGAAAATGTAGTCGGATTTGCGATATTTTTTTATAGTTGAGATAATGTGAAAGATGTTTGACTAACAATTTACTATTTATTCTACAAACTAATTTTAAATGACCTATGAAGAAATTCAGAAATTCAGAAATTCAGAAATTCAGCACTATAAGAAATACATTTTTGACACACTCAGCAATTCTTCCTGTGCTTTTCAATGAGCAGCTAATGTTTTTTTTTTCTTTTTTTTTTTTTGCTATTTGATGAGTGAATGTCAAAGTAATATTTTTTTGTTTGAACTGATTTGATTGAAATTTTGATATCAAACCGTCACCAAACTGCAAAAATTAAAAACATGTAAATTTTGTTTTTGTATTACTGCTATCATCTTGTCTGCATTCACCTCTTCTGGCAATAACCTATAAGATTTTTCATTGTAGTTAGTTGAAATTGGCATTGATTAAAATAATAACCGAACCGAATTGAACTACGGCCAATTTCAGCCGAAGCCGGGCCGAAGATTTTAAAGGGTCCAAGAAAATACATATATGATTTAAAAAATAAATAAAAAACAAAACAAAGCTCATAAGTTCCAATCGCTTTAATTTCATCTCGTAGCAATAACTTTTGTTGGTAAAATTAACAAAAACACTTATTTTGGCGTGGGTGTATGCAGTAATTACTTGATACTCACAGTTGAATAATTTTATTGTCGTGTAAAAACATTAGCTTATCGGCATTTTCACCTTACTAGCGGCCCGTCAGTCGGTTTATGACTGACTTTCAGCACTGAACAGTAGTCATACTAGAGTGAGGAGCGGATGATATTTCAAAGCAATTTCATTTTCAACACCAGTTTTAAAAAAATTTACTATTTGATAAACATTTTTAAAGACAAATATTTAAAAAAATGTTCCGCCAAAATGCGGCCTTTTTCGGCCGAAACCGAATTGAACCCCTGTGGTAAAATGTGGGCGAAGTCCAGTAGGGTTTTGTAAGGAGCGTTTTTTCACTTGTGTACCTCCGAATAGTAGTTACACATCAATCCTTCGACTACGGCGTTTCTCTAATACCCTTCAAAAACTATTGCGCTGTAAAGTTGTATTTATTTTGTTATTAAATATAATTTAATTTATTATAAAATATAACTCTTGTATTTTTAACCGTAATAAAAACTCCGGAAACCAAATGCGTTTAGTAAGTCACTTATGTAAATTAATTTTTTCATTTACATATGTTCTGACTAAATAAATTTCTTAAGACAAAAAATAGATATTATAAATAAATAATAAATATTATTATAAATAAATAAAACTAAAGAAAAAACATAGCCATTTAGCTGATTTTTTCATGTAAAGGTCAAAAATGGTGATATTTTGAAATCGTGTATCTAGCTGTCGTTAAGATGCATTAGCAAGCTAACAATTTTCATACGGCGAAAATAACTTTTTAGGACACTACTCCAAGAGGAACGCAGCTATCTACCGAGGAGCGCGCTATTATGCTAGCTTAAATTGAATCGGGAGTCTCAATTCACAAAATAGCGCTAAAAGAAAACCGAAATAAATATACCATTCAAAAATGAAAAATCCTGTTGGATATAGATAAATTAATGGAACTGATTTATCAGATTTCTCTCAATATTACGAAGAGAGGAACATAGCAAATTTTGAGTGAAGATTTTAATTTAAAACACCAAAATAGACTGGCTGCACCGAAGTTACACCACGCCACAAAGCAACTAACTCGAATTCGTCGATAATTATAAGTTCTGGAATGATGATCATTTTTAGCTATAAAAAATTGTATCTCGATGGGTCTGTTGGTTGCCAAGAGTATTAGAGAGATATTCGCGATCCACGACAAACGCGTCACTTAGGATACTTCCACGGTGGGAACTTGTGACTTGGGGTGCTTTTAGCTACAAAAAATATTCCTGTGCTAAAGTGGTCCGTAGTTAGTCCAAACCTAAAACCGCTGGAGAACCCCTGGAGCATTCTTAGCAAGCAAGTTTATAAAGGCGGACGCCAGTTTAATAGTCTATTGCACCTTAAGAAAGCGGATGAGCAAGAATCGACCGTAGTGTCAATCGTAAATACGATGCCACGACCACTAGTATCTTCTTCTTCTTCTTAATTGGCGCGATAACCGCTTACGCGATTTTGGCCGAGTTTAACAAAGCGCGCCAGTCGTTTCTTTCTCGTGCTAACCGGCGCCAATTGGACACACCAAGTGAAGCCAAGTCCTTCTCCACCTGATCTTTCCAACGCAGAGGAGGCCTTCCTCTTCCTCTACTGCCACCAGCTGGTACCGCATCGAATACTTTCAAAGCCGGAGCGTTTGTATCCATTCGGACGACATGACCCAGCCAACGTAGCCGCTGGATCTTTATTCGCTGCGCTATGTCTATATCGTCGTAAAGCTCATACAGCTCATCGTTCCATCGTCTACGATATTCGCCGTTGCCAACGTGCAAAGGTCCAAAAATCTTACGCAGAATCTTTCTCTCGAACACTCCAAGCGTCGCTTCATCGGATGTTGACATCGTCCAAGCTTCTGCGCCATACGTCAGGACGGGCATGATGAGAGTCTTGTAGAGTGTTAGTTTTGTTCGTCGAGAGAGGACTTTACTGCTCAATTGCCTACTTAGTCCAAAGTAGCACTTGTTGGCAAGAGAGATTCTACGTTGGATTTCAAGGCTGACATTGTTATCGGTGTTAATGCTGGTTCCCAAATAGACGAAGTCCTTTACAACCTCGAACTTATAACTGTCTACAGTGACGTGGGTGCCGATACGCGAGTGCGCCGACTGTTTGTTTGAAGACAGGAGGTACTTCGTTTTGTCCTCGTTCACCACCAAACCCATTCGCTTTGCCTCTTTATCCAGTTTGGAGAAGGCAGAACTAACAGCGCGGTTGTTAAGGCCGATGATATCGATATCATCGGCATACGCCAACAATTGTACGCTCTTATAAAATATTGTGCCTGAGCGATTAAGTTCTGCAGCTCGTACGATGCTCTCCAACATCAGGTTAAAGAAGTCACACGACAGCGAGTCACCCTGTCTGAAACCTCGTTTGGTATCAAACGGCTCGGAGAGGTCCTTCCCAATTCTGACGGCGCTACTGGTGTTGAGCAACGTCATCTTACATAGCCGTATTAGTTTTGTGGGGATACCAAATTCAGACATAGCGGCATACAGGTAACTCCTTTCCGTACTGTCGAATGCAGCTTTGAAGTCGACGAAAAGGTGGTGTGTGTCGATTCTCCTTTCATGGGTCTTTTCCAAGATTTGGCGTATTGTGAATATTTGGTCGATGGTAGACTTTCCAGGTCTGAAGCCACACTGATAAGGTCCAATCAGTTGGTTGACGGTGGGCTTCAGCCTTTCACACAATACGCTCGCTAGAACCTTATAGGCGATATTTAGAAGACTAATCCCGCGGTAATTGGCACAAATTGCAGGATCGCCCTTCTTATGGATTGGGCAGAGCACACTTAAATTCCAATCGGCAGGCATGCTTTCATCCGACCATATTTTGCATAGGAGTTGATGCATGCACCTTACCAGCTCCTCGCCGCCATGTTTGAATAGCTCAGCCGGCAGTCCGTCGGCGCCCGCGGCTTTGTTGTTCTGGAGCCGTGATATTGCTATTCTCACCTCGTCATGGTCGGGTAACGGAACTACAATTCCGTCGTCATCGATTGGGGTATCGGGATCGATTGGGGTATCGGGATCTTCACCACTAGTATCACTTACAATAAATAACGGAGAACATACAAGCTATTACATGTTATTGTATATTGTTTTCTTAAAATTTAATTTAATCTTAGTTTTGTCCCATGCATCTATTTCCTCTTACGTCCTTGGAAATTATTAAATTTTTTCAATAAAAGGCTGAAATAAATCATTTAACATGTTTTATTCTTACTCTTGTTTTCATCCCTTATCCCGTAAAGTAAAAAGTTTTAACCTCTGATTATTTTATTACAAACAAAATTTGTATTCAATGCCCCAGCTATTTCGATTAGTGTATGTAAATCCTGGCTGTGTGTGTTTCCCGTGCATGGAAACGAATTTTGAGGAAAAAAATAATTTTTATGTCACAACTCAAAAATTTCCTATTTAATTTCAATTATTTAATTAAATTCAAATAATTTTTTCATATTACAGGTCTTGGACATTTACGACTCATCGCTTGGCATGTTGCGCATCGGCCCATTCAATTATGATCCATTACGTGGCGCTGATTTGTGGCTCTCACAGACAGATGAATTCTTGTTGCAGCATCTATCGACGAGTCCGGATGTCGAACCGCCGCACTTCACAATGCAGGTGCGACTAAAGCTGCTTAAAAAATGTGTATGAACTTAATGAAAAATTCATTTTCTACAATTTGTTCCTATGCAGATACGGGCAACTATAAAATTCATACAGGATAATCAATTCCCCGCAATTACCGTTTTCCGGGACAACCGACCACGCTACTATCGGCGCGACGAGACTACGGGCTGCTGGACTTTGGTTAGATATTAATTACAAATACAATACGTGCTCGCATATTTGCGTATTTGCTTAAAGCGAAATTCACTTAACACTAAACTGCGAATTTTTTAATTGTTTATTTGCCTCTGCTACTACGTTAATTCTGTTTCTACTGTACTTTTGTACTCATATGTAAATTTCATTTGTTTATGTTTTATGTCTCGTATATTTTTAATTATTTTTATTGCTTAATACTGTTTTCGCTGTACTCGTGTGCTTAATCGAGTTAACTTAGTGTAAGCACTCCTTCCAATTGTTGTTTTTGTTTTTTTTCTTTCCTTATTTTCCAATTGTTTTAGACACTTATTGTTTTATGTAATATGTATAGTGCTGTTCTATTTGATTTGTTTTTGTACTATATTCGTTTAAAAACAACTGAATGAAATGTGAATACGCTGCATTGTTGTTGTAAAATCAAAAATTGCAATTTGCAGGTTCATTTTGAAAGAGGAATATATTAAATTTAATATATTACACACACATGCATGCATACATACGTATAGTATGTGAAATTGAGAGCTTAGCGTATATATACGATTTTAAAATAAAACATTTGTAGCTAAAACGAAATCAAATTTAAATTTTACCCGGACGCGTAAATGTACATACACACATAGGTTAGGTTGAATTTTCTATGGAATTATTCAATTATTCTTTCAAAACAAAAAAAAAAATACAAACCAAATGTGAACACACATCTTTAAGACAAATGCGTAGTTATTTTTTTAAACAAAGTTGTAATATAAATAAATTATTAGCTTTGAGTGAAAAGGTGCTAAATTCACTTTCTATAGAAAGCGAAATATAAAGTGAGTTTTTGTTGTTATTTGAAAACCAAATACAAACAAACAATAAATCTTACAGATTTAGTCAATAGACTGAGGTTCTACAACATTTTTTTTTTTTTAATCAATCATATTTACCTTCACCTCTATATCTCTAGCAGACCCAAGACTAAAAGAACATTAAAAATAAATAAATAATTGGCGCGTACACTTCTGTTAGGTGTTTGGCCAAGCTCTTCCTCCTATTTGTGGCATGCGTCTTGATGTTGTTCCACAAATAGAACATTATCTTGAGTAAATTTATCGTTTATTTATTGACAGATACGATACAGTCTTCGTTATACTCGAAAAAGAATAAGCCGACAATGTTCGTAGCGCAGCCATTACATCAAACAGAGATTTTAACATAAAGCAGATGTTATTCATGCGCGAATCGATATTCAAAGCCCCAGAATTGCCAGTTTTATTTATTTACTCCTCTGCTGAGAGTGAAATGTGTATCATTATTCAAGATAAGTGAACTCCGAAAACAGGACTTATTTTCAAAATAAAATTTCACGATTTCCGTTCTAGGGTTATGTGCCGCACCATGGCTAAAATTGTCCTGCATAAATGTTTCTAAAACCCTATTTCTCTAAGCAAGTCGATCAAAAACTGAGAAAGCTATTCCAAGTTATCTTGTGCAAGTATAGATGGAACACCCTGTGTATTGTTTGGCTAGCGTTTAAAATTTAATTCAATCCAGCTTATTTTATTTTTACTATTAAACATGGAATCCAATTTCATTCAAATGTCTTCCACTTCCGGCTTTACAGTGGCCCTTTCTGTTAATTGTTTAATATATTTTCGCGAGTTTTTACACTCATCTCTCTAAGAGTAACTTCGTTAATGTCGACGCCGCTCGTACTAATCATATCTCGCCAACTTGGCAAACATTAAGGCGCATAGCTGTTCGACTTGAATAGACTGGAATCACACTGGACCTTGCAAGACATGGCCGTCACTGGACTAGTCATTCGACCAAGAATATCGCGGCTGAGGACGAAAAAACCTATTTTGCTTTTCGAGGACGTCATCCGCAATGCGTTCACTAATACTGGTGAATTCTACAGGGCCATTATACACGCCTTCTTACTGCTGGAATTGGCTGAGCGGGGCTTGGTGAACATAAATTATTTCAAGAAGACAGTTCAGGCGCAGACACACTACGGACCACAATAGATATTGTGAAGAAAGCGTTCCTGGGCGCGTAATCTCCCGTTTTGGCGATTTGACATGTCTACTTTCTTTGGGGCTCCTTGAAGTCGCAGATTTATGTCAGCAAACCTCAGGTAATCGCAGCCCTTAAGGAGAATGTTCGGCAGGAATGCAAACAGTTATCACCGGAAAGTCATGGAAAATGCGATAAAACGGGTACAAGTGTGTATCAGCCACTGGTGACATCCACTTGGCAGACGTCGTTTTTACTCTTCGTACGCCGGTCGTTTCTTTCTCGTGCTAACCGGTGTCAGTTGGACACACCAAGTGAAGCCAAGTCCTTCTCCACCTGATCTTTCCAATGCAGAGGAGGCCTTCCTCTTCCTCTACTACCACCAGCTGATACCGCATCGAATACTTTCAGGGCCGGAGCGTTTGTATTCATTCGAACGACATGACCCAGTCAACGTAGCTGCTGGATCTTTATTCGCTGCACTATGTCTATGTCGCCGTAAAGCTCATACAGCTCATCATTCCATCGCCTGCGATATTCGCCGTAGCCAACGTGCAAATGTCCAAAAATCTTGCGGAAAATCTTTCTCTCAAACATTCCAAACGAAGCTTCATCGGATATTGTCATCGTCCACGCTTCTGCGCCATACGTTAGGACGGGCATGATGAGAGCCTATCGTTTTTGCTACTTAACAGAAAAAATTGTAAAAGTCCAAATAAAGACTTTAACTCAAAATCATTTTTTTATTTACAGTACTAAAAAAAAGATATATTATACATATTAATAAAAGTTGTATTTTTCGCAGAAAAAGAATACCATGTGGAAGGTCAGTCAGTTATATAGAAATTGCAGGAGCATCATAAAATAATATAACAAAGAGAGATTCTTTGTTGTAAGAAAGAAACTGACGTTTTTTTTTTTGCCCTCATACAAAAACTTTTTGCAAGAACACAACAGTTTGCGATAAATACAAAAAACAACAAAGTTTGCATAGATTTAAAAAATAATTTTAACAAAACAAAATTATTGATTCAGTTTTGTTTGCCAAATATGTGAAATAAAATTTTGTTTGCCTTTAACTTTATATATTTTTTATATTGGGTCATTTAGTTCAAGAAAATTTCATATAGGGTTGGGTTTGAATTTGGTGCAGATGGGTTAAACATATATCTATTAAACATATATATATATATATATATATATATATATATATTTGGCGCGTACACCCTTTTTGGGTGTTTGGCCGAGCTCCTCCTCCTATTTGTGGCGTGCGTCTACAGTTTCAAGCCGACTCCGAACGGCAAATATTTTTTTTGAGGAGCTTTTCCATGGCAGAAATACACTCGGAGGTTTGCCATTGCCTGCCTTTTTCTTGATTTTGATCTTTCACCGAGGTTTGAACCGACGTTCTCTCTCTGAATTCCGAATGGTAGTCAAGCACCAACCCATTCGGGCGCGGCGGCCGCCATATATATATGCAAAAATATATCTATATATATATACTATATGTTTATGTATGTCGCAATTTCACGGCGAATCTTAAAAATAAATTTGCTATGCCGCAAGAGAACTTGCCAATCGCCAGTACTTAGTTTTTATTTTTATTATATTAATTTTTTTTTTTTTGTTGTTTTCGTATTTTACAACATGTCTAATTCCATTATAATTGTACACAACTTTTTACAACGTTTGCCGTTTCTCTATAATTTTACGCAGCACCTTTCCATTCAAAGCTAGTGATATTTCATTTTAAAATTGTATAGCAAAACTATGTGAATAGCAATCAATATGTCTACAAAACTTAAGTTTCGTTTTTGTTTTTTAAATAAATAAATATTTAATAGTTTATCGAGTTCTGACAATTGAGCTGTTTTCTTTGAAAGTGGTGTTCGTGTATTTCATTTTATATGGAGATATTTAAGGTTTTGCATTTGATTAATTTGAAAAATATGGATACACTCGTATGTTATTACCCTTAATTTTGTATTTTTTCAACATTAAATTGATTAAAATTTATAATATAATCATTGTTTAATGTGATTAACAAGAGTTTGTACTCTTAATTACTTCAAGAGAACTTACACCACTTTCCAAGTGAGCAAGAAGTAAACATCTTTTTTTACAAAATATTACCGACGGGATCTCAATTGAAACAAACGATTTTTTTTTTTTAATATTTCAAGAATAAAAAAGATAAGAAAACAAAAATGCCTTAATTTGACATTTATTTACTATTCAACCAAAATTACTTATGTATACTCTTACTATTAATATATTTTAACTATTTTCATTATGATGAAGTTTTCGAAAATAGTCGTGATGTATTGGAGGGATATATGGTAATAATTCCATCATATCTGTACATTTTTCGAATGTGATGGGTCTGGAATGATGGTATAAACGTGGTGTGCTCTATTTCCAAAGTGCTGTGGTCTTCCCCGTGAGAGCAATAAATTTAGTGATATAAAATCGTCATTCTCACTAAATTAAGTTCTATAGAAGATTGTATATGGTTTGCTTTTTAAAACCTCTATCCAATATATTTCAACCTATTTACTTATCCACCATTGATATTATCCAATATATTTCAACCTATTTACTTATCCACCATTGATATTTCTTCGCCTTCTTAGAATCGCATCTTCTAAAGATTTTGTAGAAATCATGAAAAATAAACTCTTTATATTTTCGGAATTGTTTTGTGATAATATAATAGTCTTCAGGCGCATACAATAATTTTTTTTCTTATATTTAGTACTCTCAATACTTCCAAATCAGCATCATTTGGTAGATAAGAGTGCCCAGAATATAAAAATGTATGGTCGATACTGAACAACTTTAAGGTAGTAGTCTTGTAACTTACACGTTTTTTGAGGCCATGTTTGGGACATTTTTTGGAAAGGAAAATAAAATTCAATCGGTTTGATTTTCTGATATGTTATTAAAGGTATCAGAAGGTGTACAAAAAAAAATGTTTTAATGTTTTGATACTATTTTTGTACACTGCAGCAAGCGGCAAAAAAAGAGGTACAGTGCCTGGCCGGCGTGATTTTGTCACTTGTGGTCATCTGTAACAGAAAAAACAAATTGCTTATTAATCAGCGTTCTGGCAGGTAGTAAGATCAAATGATTTTGACAAAAAATAACAAAATGGCGGACTTCGTAAGAAAATTGCCTTTTTTTAAAGTGGAAATCGGACTAAAAAATGGAAAGTTAGGGACGAAATAAATTAAATCTACTACCCGCCAGAACTATTGATGTGTAGAAAAACATATCTAAATTTCAGCTCAATCCGTTAGGTAGAAAATTTGTTTTCACGACGGCCATCCGGAAAAACGTTGTTTTGAGAAAAACGCATTTAAAGTTTTAGCAATTGATTATTTATAGCGCGCGCAAGTACGAGCCGCTCTCATGTATGTGCTATAATTTCGGTCTAAAATTTGTACAGTATATTACCAATATATCGCACTTTCAAAATATTATGTGTAAAAAACCGAAATTCGAAATTTTCAAAATAAGTTACCAGACTACTACCTTAAGCCACCATAAAGCCAATTTCAAATTTCGATTTTGAACAGTGCGCATATTGCCGTAGGTTACATTTTCAAAATGCTTCAAGCAACAAGAAGCAATTTCTTGGGCACCCCTGTATGACTTCTTTATATTTTATAATAATCGGGGAAAACCGAATTTACGGTTTAACCAATTGTTAAGTTGTTTTTGATTTTTTGTTCCATTTTTTGTTTTCTAAATGACATTTCGCATTCCTAAAATTCAAATAAAGTCTAATGCATAAATAAGTTGATCTACCTATAAACGAGAAATATTAGGTAATAAGAAACATTTTTAACTGTTAGCATAAATCTTACAGCAATTGTATATGTATACCCGCATACATGCAAAATAAAAACGTTTTGGTGATACTCGTATTCAGATCAGCTTGAGAGCATTAAAAATCAATTACGTACATATGTAGATATTATACATTTATGTGAATTTAGAATTATAAGCTTTGCCTTGCTGCTGCGTTATTATATAATACTTATACACACACTTACTCAATTATATAGAATTTAAATTTAGAAACGCATAACCTTTTCAACCAATGTACGCTTCCGTTTGTGTCCAAATACCTTTCTTAAATTCTTTGATTCTTTTGTAAATAGCTTTACCACCTTAAAATACTTGAAAATTTAAGACTATCTTGGTATCTATTTTTTCTTCTTCTTCTTCTTCTACTCACTATGCTATCCGCCTCTCTTACAAATGTTTTTTTTTTTTTCATTTCTTGTTCTAGGTTGATGATTGAGACATAACAACTGTAAATCAACTTTTTTAGCCACGTAGGCGCATATATTAAAAAGCCTTGAAGAAATTTTAAAAACTAAAAAAAATGTTTTAATCAAATTTATTGAAATTAGTAAAATATTTTATGAGATATGTATATGACATGTAGTAAGTAAAAACAAGAATATAGACATACAAGTAAATTCATACATTTAAAAAGTTGAAAGCGTAAACTTACTCGAGAATTTATTGCAATTTATCTTTATTAATAAATATTATTTATGCGTTCAACGTAAGCATTTAATTATTTAAGGTTTGTGCACATTACCACAATTAAATAAAATGAATATTATAATGAAGTGATGATGAATTTAAATAAAAATGTATACTGGCATGCATACATACTACATGTATATGTGCATAGATGCATATGTATAGCGGTACATATGTACACACAAAGGACACAAGTTGTATATGAACAAGAAATGAGCGAACATACCTACATACATATAGGACATACATATATATCACCTACAAAACAATTAAAATCAATTTCTTCACCATTATACACATACAACACATATTCGTGCACACACACACATATGTATGTGTACATATATGGACTCGAAACTGGAAAACAATAAAGAAATTCATAAAAATAATTAACTTCTGTTGGAATCTTAAAATGATTTATTTTTAAATAAAGATTGGATATTTGAAAACATTTGAAAACAAAGTGAAGTGCCTCATAACCGAACACTCACCGTCGTTGTTTGTTTGTTTGTTTGTTAACAGTAATAGCCCCGCCAGTGTCGGGTATATACCTGTCATCTTCGTCTAGCTCATCTAGGGGTAGGCCCAGGAAACATGCTGTTTCGACGGGATGGGTCCAGAGGGAGAGGGGTGCTAGATGAGTCGGTTTTAGTGGGCATGTGAAAAGATGGTTAGTGTCGTGCGGAGTGCCTTCACATGCCGGACATATGTTTGGTATGTCGGGGTCGATTCTGGATAGGTAGGAGTTTAACCTTCTACAGTATCCAGAACGTAATTGTGCCAGTGTTACAAGAGTCTCACGAGGAAGTAAATTAGCCCTGTCTAGTAAACAGTATATCACCGTCGTAGTGTTTTCGTCCGGTTAAGGATTAAGGGGACTAGTGTTTATGGGGAGCGCACAAAAGAATTATGTTTTAATTAATCAGAAATTTTTGTATGTTATTGAACATATTGAACTTGATAGGACGACCGTGTCTTAAAATTAAAAAAAAAGTTAAATATTGTAGAGCGGCCACAGTGTCCCAAGTGTATCAAATTTGGCAGGACGTAATATAAAGATTGTCAGTCTAATTTACATTTCTACAACAAATTTGGTATACCTGGGGAGTGATTGGCTGCATCGACAAGACCCAGATCAATTTGATGAAACCTCGTGACAATGAACATTTATGTATGTTTGCGATGATACTATGTTAAATGATGCCTTTTGTGCTACTTAAATTAAAAATGAGCATTGGAAAATTACAGAATCGATATGTAACTAAAAAGGGTTGTAAAAGCTATGGACCAAGTCATAATTCGTTCGTTTCCAATTTATCCAGTACAAAGCTGTATCTGGTATTTCGTTATGCATTAAAATCATTTCTGCTGCCACTTTATTGCGGTCCAATACTTGAACATCGCACTATAAATTTACTTTGCAACATTCAAAAAAACAAAAAAGAAGTTCTTCTATTTCTATTTTTGATCGGCTGTTTGTCCACCGCGACAGTGCAAACAGTTTTAGGCTGCTAATAAATCCTAAAACTGCTGTAGGCCTAATTTCTACCAGGAGGTTAGGATCTAAAGCCCCATTTTCCAGGTAATTTAGTCTGCGACGCACACTGGGGATTTAGCGGAAGAAAGTCAAATTTGCAACATACCACCTACGCAATGTTTAATGGTATTTCTAAATTCCAGAATAGAACCAACAATAAAATCAAAAAGAATTACCAAACTCCGACTTACAGTTTTTTTTATAGATATGTCAAAAGTATAATTTTTTTATAGTATTGAACTGACTAAGAAAAAACTGCAAAGCCCAAGGTGGTTTTTTTTTCCTTTTGCTTGAGCCGACTTCCAATTTTTTATTTTTCATTTAGGGTACGATATTTTTATATATTTTAGCCGGAAGAACAAAGGCTGTGAAGCATTTGATTATCTATTTATAATTAATTTTACGAAAAAAAAAATCCTTCATATTCTTGGATCTGCAAGTTGAGCTACATTTACCTACGGTCAGAAACTAGTATCAACGTGTTGCTTAATAGCGTCTCTTTCAGTTTTAATCAATTGCAGGTGCCACCAGGCGCCACTGATTATTTTTTGGCAATGATAATAACTAAACGCTTTCCATATAAAAATTTTCATATTTTTACAAATAACGCAGTAGTATATATTTCTATATGGAAAAAACATTGATTTTCAACATTTTTTTTAAAACAGTTTTTAAACATTGTTTTAAATCATTTTCTTTCCATATATTTTTAAAAATAAAATTTATGAATTTTAAAAAACATTGTTTTTTAAAATTTTTTTAAAAAATAGTTTTTAAACATGTTCTTTTCATACACAAATATATACAACTTCGTTAGTAGTAAAAATGTAAATATTTTTTGGGATGTATACTTTTTTCCGCATCTCTGTACAAAAATCCCCAGTGTGCGACGTGCCACTGCTTGGCAGTCGCATAGAACGTGTTCTGTTGTTTCTTTTGCCTCTTTGCAGAGTCTACAGGAATCGCTTTCTATCACACCTATGTATCTTGTGCATGTGATAATTAAATTTCCAGTGTCCTCTTAGTAGTGCAGTGTAAAGTTTTATGTCCTTTCTGCTTAGGTTAAGGATTGCTTCTGTCTTTATCCGTTCAGGATCTATGAGTCTTTTCGATTGCCGCATGCCCGATTGCCTCGATTAGGCCTCGTTGTTCCTGCTAACGCAGAAAGGCACTTTTGAAGTTATTATTTACCCCACAAAAAGGTTGAGGACCTATGAAGGTAGATAGTGTTTGGACCCTTTACGCTAAAGTGTCCACAATTTCATTCCCTTCGTGCCTCTCATGTTCCACATCAAGGTAACCAAGTTTCTGGACGCTAGGGTCATCAGGATTTTAAAACATTCCCAGACTAACCTTGATTGGAATGAGAAGCTTTCCAGCGATTTTAGAGCTGCTTGACTGTCAAAGAGAATGTTAATATTGGCACCGCGCGTGCCTCTCCGTAGAGATTCTCTGGCAGGCAGCTCTAAGGCGTGTACCTCTCCTGGAAAATGGAAGTGATTTTTCACATTGCGATTGCTTTTTTGAAACGTGGTCCGACAATTCCAGCCCCGGTACTACCGTCTTCTATTTTGGGACTATCAGTAAACCCTGTTTTAGAGATAACATATTTCATTGTTTCTCCACGCTGTACGCTCACAAATGACCACTTTGAATTACTTGGAGAATTCTAGTTTACTTTCCATCTTGTCGTGGACTGGCTTACCCCATGTTTTACCGTAAAGCCTTTGGCATATGTACATATATTACTCTCAAGGCTTTATTTGGAGTGCTTAAAAGTCGTTTTAAATGTTTCCAAACCGTTTTGTCATATACACCACAGCACGTTGCCAAAATTATTAAAATTTACTTTCCACAACATATGGGATGTAAGTTGATTTGTCGAATGATGATGGTACAACGGACGCATTTTTCGAAGAAGTAATCTATATGGCCACCGCATTTTAAATGAAATGAAATGGCGAATTCACTTGGAGGCGAGTAGCGGCACCTCGTTATATGGATGGTTTCTAATTAACCTGCAAGTTTCTTTTATCCCGGGAAATTCTGCTCGAAATATACTACTCCTATTCCCCAGGCGGAAAGGCTTCAAGCTCGAGGCCTTTCGAGTATACACCGGCGCCAACGCCACAGTTCATCTTGGATCCGTCCTAAGATTATACTGTTTGTTCAATGCAGGCCACCATACTAATCCACCGTGTGACATAATCGGTCTTACTATAGCGGCATACATCCAAAGTGCGAGTTTTGGCTTTAAACACCCCCTCTACTGATTACCCTTTTGCAAGTGTAAAACGTTACATAAGCTTTTTTTACCCGCTCTTCTACATTGTGCCTCTAGTTAAGCTTCCGATTTAGCACTCCTAGATATGTCGCTTTGTCTGTAAGCGGAATTACAACCCCATTGATTGATGGTAGTCTAAACTGAGGAATATTGCTTTTAGTTGTAAACAAAATTAATTGCGTTTTGCTTGACTTAACAATCAGGCCACTGCACGCAGCCCATCTACTTATTTTTCCCGGACCTCCTTCTAGTATTTCGCAAATGTATAATATTTGATTTGTTCCTCACCTACCTAACAAATACCGATTAAGGACTGTCTTAACTATGAAAATTTCAGAAAGTTCTTGTTTGTTCTATGCATAAGTAGATATGAATGCCTATGACCTGCTTAAGTCAGTGAGCCCATTAATTATTGTGATTGAGGTAATTAATCTAAGAGTAGACCCATAAAATAGGCTTTGTCAGACATGGATTTTGATCAAAGAGTTCTTTATCTAAACATACATTTTATTTAAGCTTTCGAATATAAGTAAGCAATGCCATAGCCGGACGCCTTTATCGTATTGTCATCACAATATAAAACTTCGGTATGTAAAAGTTAAACCACAGCTCTAATGCAGATGGAATCGAAAAGACCTCAATGTCTTCTAGCAATACTGTGCCGACAAATTCCGGGTACTAAAAAATATGTTATAAAGGGTCTGTCAAAAGAGGTACTAAGAAATATATTATAAAGGGTCTGTCAGTGGTGAAGAATTCCTAGACGGTACCTTTTTTCATGTCATCTTTGTAATTTGTCTAGTAGACAGGTATATAATTTTACAAGATAGAACAGCGCGTTAAAATTATTAGAGTTTTTGTTGAAAATGTTCGATCTTTACGAACAATCGACTGTTTGGCGGATTTTACAGTGAGTCACAGTCAAAGTGAGCCACACTTCCTAGTCATCAGATTTAGTAGAAATTTGTTTAAAAATACCACAGATTGGAAAAAAGGTTTATGTGTTTTTATTGTTTGAATATAAGCTTCAATAATTCATCGCTTACATAAAAAACTTTCTTTGTTTATTATAAAAAAATTAACAAAAACTAAAATAATTCACAAATCTATCTCACAGTGAAAGTGAGCCACCTGTAAAGTACAAGTGATGTATAAGTAATGTGGTGTACTTATAATGATAATATTAGAGACCCTCATGCAAATTGACGAAACGGTATCATCGAAAATGAAAGAATTACTAATTCCATGGAAGAGCTTTAGGGCAAACCTGCCGACTAAAGATTCCTTTAAAATAAAAGAAGATTTTTTAGAGTTAGGGCAAATGACTGCCTTCCAACTATTAGATGTGAGCTGTGTGAGCTGCTAGAGCTGACTGAGCTGACTTCTGATAGAATGGCTTTATTTTTATACTTTCTTTTTGCCTTGTTATCAATATACATAATTACAATCAAACATTTGTTGCAAGTAAAAATCAATAACAAAAATTGTAAACACTTAAAATACTATACAATTAAAATTCTGCTTAGGTTGACTTAAATTTTGTTTAGGTTAACCTACTTCACAATGAGTTATGGCTTTGCTTTGGAGTGGGGTATCGTGTGACAAAAAGTGCATTTGGTGTGTGCTATGTGTTTACTTATGTTTCGGGTTTCAAAGTAAAGGGCAAAGAGTTTATGTTATTGAAATTGAAAAAGAATTGTGTCGTTAAAGTGGAGTACATTGAAATGAAAGAATTATGTCACTGAAATTGAAAGTGGAGTGAATTGAAGTGGTTTACTTAATTTGAGTTGGAGTATTAGGAATGTTTGGAAGTGAAGTGGAGGTACTCTACACACCTTAGCTGAACTGAACCTAAATAACAAATTAATACTTTGTTGGGCCACCTTTGGCGGAAATAACGGCTTTTAGACGTCGGGGCATTGGTTCTAATAACTTACAGGTATATGTGGAAGGACTGCGGCCGCAGTAGCCGAATGGGTTGGTGCGTGATTACCATTCGGAATTCACAGAGAGGTCGTTGGTTCGAATCTCGGTGAAAGCAAAATTAATAAAAACATTTTTCTAATAGTGGTCGCCCCTCGGCAGGCAATGGCAAACCTCCGAGTGTATTTCTGCCATGAAAAAGCTCCTCATAAAAATATCTGCCGTTCGGAGTCGGCTTGAAACTGTAGGTCCCTCCATTTGTGGAACAACATCAAAACGCACACCACAAATAGGAGGAGGAGCTCGGCCAAACACCTAACAGAAGTGTACGCGCCAATTATTTATTTTTTTTTTATATGTGGAAGGAATTGCATGCCACTCGTCTCGTAAGGCATCTAAAAGACTTTGTTTTGAAGAAATGCTATGTTTCCGCCGGTTTTGGTCAAGACGGAACCATAAGTTTTCAATTATTGTATATTTATATCTGGGGACTGCGGTGGTACTTCAAATACGTGGGGGCAGTTATATAATAGATATTCACGTGCAACAAACGACTTGTACTTAGGATCATTGTCCTGGTAAAAATTGAAGTCGCCTTCGATCCCTAGTTTTTCGACACTTGGCTTAAGATTTTGCTTCAAAACGTCTATATAAACGTATTTATCCATTATGCCTGGAATATGTTGAAGTTTTCCAGTTCCAGCACCTGCCATGCGGCCCCAAACCATGACGGAGCCACCGCCGTGCTTCATACTGGGAGTTAGGTTTTTCGGCTGAAACTCAGTGTTTTTTTGTCGCCATACCATCTTCTTACCGTCAGAGCCAAATAAGTTAAATTTACTTTCGTCTGTAAAGAGAACCTACAAAAATATTATTATAGCCTCTACGTTGCATTATACCGTTATGAACCTTTTGCCAGAAACTCATATCCTTGTAGACATATTTTAGCGCAAACTCCAACCTTTTTTTCGATTTTTGCTGCTAATAAATGGCTTGTTTCTGGCCGTACGACCATTATAACCATGCTTTCTGAGAACTCTTCTTACAGTTTCGGGGTTAATGTGGATATTTAGCTGCTCCTCAACCATCTTGGTCAATTTTGGAGCACTAAGATAAGGATTTTTCTTCACTTCCCGCAAAATAAATCCCTCGTCCCTTTCTGAAAACGCCTTTTTTTGCTTTCTTTCTGCTTGTTTCCTACTCTTCCTCCTCTAGTAAAGCGATGTATGATGTGCTGGACAGTTCCTCGACTTTTATTCACATATTCCGCAATTTTTCTTTGGGATTTTCCTTTTTTAAAAAGATCAATTACTAACTGTCTAATTTCAACACTTGTTTGTCGACCCATCTTTATAACCCGCTTGATAATAAACAACTAAAACACTAAGAATAAGATGCAAGGGAAAATTAATATCCAAAAATACATATCCCGTTATTTTAAAAGAAACAATGTTAGGTGGCTCACTTTGAGTGTGACGTTAGTTTGTGCGTTTGTTTTTGTTCTTCATTATTACTCTTACTTCGGCAGCAAACAAGCAGAAAAAATACAGTTAAATTACACAAGCATGCTCACTTGATAAAGTTGACAAAAAATAATGGGTGTTTGAAAGTATTTACAAAAGTTGTTTAAACAAATATCTTCAAGGAATTGGTGGGTCACTTTGACTGTGACTCACGTACCTATAGACGTACTCATGGTGGACATTTAAATGATGTCATTTTTACATATAATTGGTAATTTGCAATTTGAATAAAAATATTGAAACTTGAAAGAATTTAAATCGTACATGTTTTATTTTAAATCAACATCTAGTCGGGTCTTACATATAAATTTTGGTTTTGTCCTAATATCACCTTGTATGGGTTCGACTTTGTAGACTTGCAATTAGTACGTTTTCGCGCAATTTTGCATGCAACAGTTTGGCATTCATTCACATCTCCAAAAGTTTGTAAACATAGACGAAAATGGATGTTAAAAGTGATTGGCAAATCAAAGTAAACAAAACTCATACAAGGGCGTCTGGGTTTGCATATTTCGCTATTGTAATATGGTATCCATCAGCGGTAGTGTTTTATTTTTATTAAAATAAGAAGGTAATAAAATTTTTAAAAGGCATTAAATGGAGGTTATTCAAATAAAACAATTAATGGCACTTTGAATCCATATTAAATTTGCCTATATCTATGCGGTGGTAGGAGGATTTGATTAAAACGCACATTGGCGCTATTCATTCACAATAGAAACAGTTACATGTACAATAATGCAACCCTGGTCAGTGTGTGATATCTGAAGGTGGTAACAGGAGGAACGATTACTGTGATACCGATATTTGTAAAGCTTACCATATATGCCATCATATTTATTAAAAATCAAAATGTATGTAAAGATTTCGCTCCTGTTAGCCTGTCTAGTGATACGAGAATAATTGGAGTTAAAAAAGTTCGTATTCGTTCAAGCACAATCACTTAACCCGATGGTAAATTTATACAAATCGAAAATAAAATGGAACTGGAATAATCGGTATCATCGAGATATGGAGATATCGAGATTTTTACAGCGCTGATTGGCAGTCCATTTTAAGATTCGCAGCGCGACGTGTGTGTGAGTCGGGTGGTGAATATTTCTTTTGTTTTTTCCATTTGTGTTTCTTGCAAAAGGTTTTCGAGAAGTACATCGATTTAAATAAATCAAAAAAGTATTAGGCTGAGCTTTCCTTTTCTACCACGATATATTTGCTTATAATGTCTAAGTGCGTGGACCGAATTTAAAAATTATAACACGCAAATGTAGTCACTATATCAGCCTTTTGATTTATATTACTTTTTATAAATTAAAATTAAGAATTAATAGCAATATTTAACGTTAAAAATGCACCTTTTTTGCATAAGCTTGAAAAAATGCCCTATTACAGACGCTTATTTCACTTAAATACAAACACAGAAAAGTAACGAATTCACTTATAAACACTCTTTATTGATTGAAGATTTGATTTAAAGCTATTTTCACTAAATAATACTAGAAATTCTATTAGAATTTTATTATTACAAATGTTCTTCTAAACGTTTGTAATGCCGTGCAGAATAAATGTGAGGAGCGAACTGTCAAACAAACGATGAAAGAGAGAAGAACAAAGCGAAATGAGAAAACCCAGTCAACATAAAGGGAATAACTCTTATATTATTATCGCGCGATTTTTAGTCCAAATTTTCGCCTGCGGCGCTTTTTTGCTTTCAAATATACATACATATTACAAAAACAAATATTTTTACAAATGCTGAAAATTTGGAATAAAAATCGCGCGATTTTGAGTCCAAATTTTCGCCTGCGGCGCTTTTTTGCTTTCAAATATACATATATATTACAAAAACAAATATGTTTACAAATGCTGAAAATTTGGAATAAAAATCGCGCGATTTTTAGTCCAAATTTTCGCCTGCGGCGCTTTTTTGCTTTCAAATATACATATATGTATATTACAAAAACAAATATTTTTACAAATGCTGAAAATTTGGAATAAAAATCGCGCGATTTTTACTCCAAATTTTCGCCTGCGGCGCATTTTTGCTTTCAAATATACATATATATTACAAAAACAAATATTTTTACAAATGCTGAAAATTTGGAATAAAAATCGCGCGATTTTTAGTCCAAATTTTCGCCTGCGGCGCATTTTTGCTTTCAAATATACATATATATTACAAAAACAAATATTTTTACAAAAGCTGAAAATTTGGAATAAAAATCGCCTAAATTTTCGCCATCGGCACTCATAACTTTTACGATAAAACAACATTTTCATAAGTGCTATGAATTATAAAACCTAAGTTAAATGCTTGCTGGGTTGTCGACTGCCTGTATTCTCTTCTCTTCAACTGTATTTCAGTACAAACTGCAAATGTGGTCGAAAAAAACCTAATTTTTAAACTTCTCCTGGGGGTTCTATAGGGACCCTAGGAGGTTGGGACTTTCACAGTTATAATGGTGTGACCTTGCTCTTTCTAATGGGCGTGGTGGGTGGTGCCACGCCCCCTCCCCCTCCGCCCCCCATTCAAATATATCGTGGTAGTAAAGGAAAGTTTTTCCAAGTATTATAAAAACAGGCTTCGAGGAAGTAGTTGCATATTCTGCAACAAAAACAGCGTATTCTTGCGCCAATGTGCACTGCTGTGCTGCGTGAAAGCGCCTCTCAGTGTCCACATAATCGTCATCATCGTTTCTATTGCCATAAAGTGCCCGTACGAAAAGAAAATTTATAAGACTGAAAAAGAGCCATAGGCAGCAAAATTAAATTTTTTTATAAGTTTACATATTTGTAATACGACGAGACCAAGTGAAACTTGAATACACTTCACCTGCATTTGAAGAGTGGAAACGCAACGTTAAAATAAGAGAAAATCAATTGTATACGTTGAAGAAAAAAAGAAAATCCATTCATTATTTGGATAATCCATGCATTCGGTTATGACTACCAGTGACTACTTTGAACAAAAAAAGTCAGAACGGAAAGATAATTGAGTCGCAAAAAGTAGTTGGAATAAGACGAAAACTGCAAAGCAACTTAGATAAAACGAAGAAGACGCAACCAGAGGGCGTAATAAGTATTTGCATACGTCTTGCACTGTGAATGAGTAAGTAGGCGCAGCTAGATAATGGCGAGAGTGAATCTTGGAAGACAAACATATAGGGTATCTGCAGCTTTTCGGTGTTTCGCTACGCTATTTCATTTAGGGTTCAATAAGGAAGACGGATATGCAGCTCATGAATATATCAACGATGTAGACAATTTGAAAGTTGTAATTAATGTGGAGGAGCTATTAAAAAAATGTATTTACATTTGCAATTCAATTATGTATTAGACTACATTCGCTATTTTTTTTATAACTTTAAAACTAATTGCGTTTAATAAAGTGACTAACAAAAAATAATGATATCATACAAAAAAGTGGCGCGGTTGACAACCCTGTTGAAATTTGCAAAATCTTCGACGTGTCTGCGGTTATTTTGGCAATTCGCAAATATTTGTTTTTGTTTTCTATTCATTGGTTTCTCTGCAATTTTTTTTGCGGAAATTTCTCCATTGTTGTCTTTCGCTTACCACTTGATTTCCCCTATGATTAAACGGAATACAGATAGGCAATGTTATGCCCATGGCCATTTTACAGTCTGTACATATTGATGTATGTAAGGAATAACGGTTTCATTTCGCAACAACGCCGGTCTTTCTATTTCCCTGCTGCGAGTGCACTAAAATAAGTAATTTCCATGAGATATACTGTCAATTCCAATTTTTTTATTTATTTGCCTAAATTTAAACCAAAACTTGAGAATAGTTTCCAGATTCAGTGAAACGTGAATGTGAAACTTGAGCTACTGCTTATTTTTTTGTTGTCTCCACGATTCGCTTGTTTGATATGTTGGTTGTTTAGTAAAATATGTATATACATAAGTAATTGTTTCTTTTCCTTTTTAGAAGCCGTATTAGACGCTGAAAACAAGTGAATTATTTTTTCAATTAATACAAGTGAAAAAAATAATTTTGATAACAAAAGTTTTCGCATTTTAAACAATGCGAAAGGACTTTGTGACTATTTAATAATAAGAAAAATATAAATCGAGATAAAAATAACTAAACGAAACGAAACTAATAAAAATCATATACCACAGAAGCGACAGACATTGCACAGATAAGAATATTGGAAGTTGAAGCACTGAAATATTAAACAAAACAACGATACAATGAGTTCTGTTTCGTCAGCGGCGTCTGCGCAGTCAGTCGCCTCGACCACGGGCACAGATACCACCAAAAGACTACAGATCACACACGTCGATGCGTTTGGTCCGTATTTGCGCATATACGGTCAAATGAATCCGGACGCAATGACAGTGGTGCGCAATAAAATCCAGCAATTGCTGCCCACAAGCCTGGCCATCGATCCAACTTGGCCGGTGCAGCGACAGCAAGTACCACTACGTATTGGCACCATGTGCCTGTATAAGAGCACTAAAGGTGCCGTACCGGCCGGCTCAGAGTTTATGCGCGTACGCATTCTGGATGTTATTAGTACCATCACTCAAGGACAAAAACCGCTCGTCCAGGTTGAAGTGGAGTTCATCGACTACGGCGGAAAGGCCCTGGTAGCCAGTTATGAGGTAAATGCATTCGCCAGTGAAGCTCAAAGTGATGTATATATAATTGTTTGCAAACTATGAGATCATTCTCTGCAATGATGAAAAAAGTAGTGCTCTGCTCGTTAAAAATGGGTGGTGTCACGTTCAAGACATAAAATGTATTGAATTGCTGTTACTTTCGATGTAGATAGTGGCTATCCAAAAGATTTTAACTTAAGATGGTATTATTTCTGAAAACAGGTATATTAATTTATTGATTATGGACTTCAGACTAGCTTAACTGACATTTGGTTTGGTAGCCCTCGTCGGGAAATATTTTAACAGCAAGAACGAAAATACATTTTATCAGAAATAAAGGCATACACATGCTTAAAACTTTTACGATTAATTACAATCACATCTTTTGTAGAATAATAATGATAATTACTATTATTTTTCGTAGCTCCTCTTCCCTCAGCAGCAGCAGGATGCCTTGTCATCCATGCCCACAATATGCGCTCCATACATCCTATTGGGCATTTGCAAAGACTTCAAAGCAGCAGACCTGGAGGAAATTACACGTATAATCAATCGTCAAACACTAGAAATATCCATTGAATTTGAAGTAAGTGTTGTTAGATTGAACAGTACAATCGTGCATGCGTCACTTCAATAAAATTACACTCTTACTTCATTTTCTTTCATAGTTTAAGCAGTACAAATTCATTACTATGAAATGGAAGGAATTCAATTTTGCTGAGTTTTTAATACATCAAAAGAAAATAGGCGCTCCAATCGCAAACGAATTGCTACGTGATAATTTTGCCAAGTTTTTTAAGCAACAAGCACAGAAGGAGCAACAACAAACGCAACAGCTAAAATCGGCATTACCAGCCCAGCAACCAAAAACTCACCATTTAACAGCGTCACAGCAACAGCAACAGCTACAGAAGCAAGCAATGCAAATGTATAACGCTGCCGGCGGCAATATTAACAATAACAATTATTATGCCATTAATCATAACAATAATGTATCACCTATTAGTGGTATATACCCTGCTATGGGCCGTTCTCTCTCATCGCGCTTACAACAATATCAGTTGCAGCAACAACAACTGCCAGCTCATTTGGCCATGTCGCCTCATATTGTGATGGTAAATAAATCTATGTCATGGTTTTCCACATAACAATACATTTCTCATTCTACCATCTATTTTTTGCTATTAGAATTTGCAACGTCCCATACAGCCACGCATGCCACACACCATCGGTAATCTGCGTTCGCTTTATGTGCCTTATACTGCTCCAAACTATCAGCAGCAAAATGCTTATGATGGCTTTTCACCAAAAGTTATGGTACCACAACCGGTCGCCAGTCAAATGTCTAGCGTTTCATATGCTAATTCATACAATGCCCGTTACCAGCGTCCACAACCACAACATCAGCCAAAAGACGTTACTACTAGTCCAGAGAATGAGAAACAATCGCTAAAAACTTCACCACGTCGTGCTACCACTGCCACTTTTAAGACCAACAACCTGACGGTTGGGAAAACTTATGACGTTTATGTTAGCTTTGTGGAGAATGGGCCCTGCTTATTTTCGGTACAGTTAGCTGTGGCACAAAATGACTTAACTGAAATGATGAATCGGATTGAACGCGTGCAGTTAAAGCAATTCTCTGATAAACCAACTCTGGGCACAGCTTGTATTGCACGTTATTCAGAGGATGGTCAGTTGTATCGCGCACTGATTACTGGCGTTCAAACAACGGCTTGCAAAGTGGTTTATATCGATTATGGTAATGCTGAACTTGTCAAATATAAAGACTTATACGAAATACCTGATGAGTTTCTTGAGGCGAAAGCGTTCGCCATCCGTTTTACACTCTCCGGCCACAAAGAACTTGAGCCAATTGATGAAAGTTTGAAGAAGGCATTTAAAGATCTAATGATGTATAAGAATTGTCGTTTGAAAGTGATGCCATTAGAGGGGCCGCCGCTGGTGCAATACTGCGAGTTATATTTACAGGTAAGCTTTTGTCCAAATTTAGTTGTGAATCAATTTAACATTTTATTTTTATTGATAAAACAACAGCAAAACAACGTTCTTGATATGTTGAAAGAAATTCAGAAGTGCCGTCTGGTATATCCAAAGTCGGAAAATTTAAATAATAACGACATTGTTGAGATTCGCTATATCGATTCACCGAAGCATTTTTATGTGCAAAAGGCTGATAACATCTCAAAGTTCGAACACCTTATGGACGATATGTACTTGTATTATAATAAGAATCAAGTTGTACCGAATCATTTGGCACTTGGCGCGCCTTGCATAGTGAAATATGACAATGAATGGTATCGTGCTGAAGTGATGCGTGCCGACTCGACTGCCATAATTGTGCGCCATGTTGATTTCGGTTACGAACAAAAAGTCACCAAAAATTTGCTCAGCATCATAGCTGAAAAACACCTGAAACTGCCACGCCAGGCGGTACAGTGTTGCCTAAAAGGTTTCGAAAATAACGAACTTAGCAAAGACTTGGCCACCAATCAATTTGAAATGCTCGCCGAGGAGTCGAATCGCCAACGACGTTCGTTCACGGTCAAAGTCTTCCGCATACAACCAGACGGAGTACATTTGGTCAACCTCTGCACTAAAGACTTGAATGTAATGAAAAAGCTTTACAAACTTTCGATGCCCTTCGAGCAGTACTTAACATTGGAGAAAGAAGAATTTAATGTGCACTCTCATAATGGGCATCAGAATAGACACGCGGGCGGGCATGATAATGGTAACAAAACACCATCGATTGCTTCTTCAAATGATTTATCATCGCTGCAATCGAATAAGAAAACTGCACAATTACTTAATTCCACTCCTCTTCAAAATGATGAACATATGCCGCAGAAGCCTCAGCAACAGCAGCAGACACGAAAGGCAAATTCACGTACCTCCAATAATAAGGTCAACACCGCTTCTAGTAGTGCTCCGACCAGCAGTATCCAGGGTACACTTTCGGTGGAATGGGATAAACAAAGTTCGACCAGTTCAATGGATAATCGAGATTCACGTTCGAGCTCAAGCGATCTGAAACAGAATAAACGCCAGCAACAACGACAAGGATCGAATGCACAACAATCGCCAACATCGCAAAACTGCTTGAATGTTAGTAATACTGGCAGTGGTGGCGACAGGCGTAGTGTGGGCAGTGGCGCTAGCAGCGTCGCAAGTTATAATCACAAACCGCGCGGTGGCGGTCATCAAATACCGCCACGTTTTCAAAACGAAAATCGGTAGGTACTCGTACAAATTTGGTTGAGAACAAAGCAATTAAATTATTTTTCAACTAACGTTATTGTTTGTAGTCGGCAGAAAAAGGAGCATCAGGCCGCAGCAATACCACAACGTCAACAACGTCCACAAAATGCGCCACAAGGCTATTCACAGCAACGCAACAAGACTGACACTAATGCTTCCACCACTTCGTCACAACGTTCCAACGATGTAGTCTCCGAAGTGGCCAGCATTGCAAGTGAACCTTTAATAACACAATTGCCGGAAGAATATATGCCGCTGAATCAAGCATTCCCTGTACAACATTTGGACACACCATCGCGTGAAGAAGTGATCATTTGCTGGTGGATCTCACCACATCAATTCTACACACATCTCAAGTCACGTCTTCCCGAATTCGAGCGTTTGATGCGTGACATACAGTTGTTCTATAAGAAGAAGTCTCTCCAGCAATTGCAATTAAAAGTTGGTTCCTATGTCATAGCGCGATATCGCAAGGAAAATCTACTCTACCGCGCGCGCATATTGGCTTGCAATCAGATGTTACGCAAGTACAAGGTGCACTTTGTGGATTTCGGCAATCAATACACCGTCACCTCCGAGGATATTTGGCAAGTGGAGAAACGTTTCGCTACTTTGCCTGTCATGGCACATCTATGTAGCTTCAGTGGCATAGTCTCGAATTATGATCACCTCTACATAATCGATCGCATGGAAAAGTATTTGCCCGCAGGTGCAACACTTAGTTGTGAATACATTGAGCGCGAGGAGGAAATGTACTATGTCAATGTCAAACTAAACGGCGTATCACTTAAGGAGACCTTGAAGAAGGAGGGTATCATTACCGAAGTAGCACCTGGTTAGTAGCAACAAATAAATTTCTTCCTTTTCGATTTAAATTGGTAAAATTAATTATATCTGATCACAGAATTGCGCCTAAGCTTATTAGCTGGACAACAAATACGCGTGAAAATATCGTTTGTAAAAGATATGCTAAACTTTAAAATTCACGTTAATGGCATGCGCGATGAAGTGCAATTACTCTGCTGCTATGACGATGTACGCTATGTAAAATCGAATCCTGATGTAGCTGTGAAATTCAAACAATTCTACGAAGGCAAATCGTGTGTGGTCAATATAAAGGATGTCAATGACAACAAAGTGTAAGTTTTGGGAGTTCAAATTTAAATAGAGTTATATGAGTTCAAGGCCTTTACAGCATTCTTCTACGCCCACTTGTGCCATTGTTAAAGGATGATGTGGCAACATTTATTTGTCCGCAGCCTGTTATTTTGGAGCATTTCGAGGCTCGTGTGGTTCATGTGGTCAATGCTTATCGTGTATTTGTCCATGCAATCGCCGCAGAAGAAAAAATTGTTGAACTACTGAACGAAATGTATGAATATTACGAAAATAACGGTTAGTGGAAATTGGTTTTACAAACGCTACGCTTTTTAAAATTAGCAAGCGTATATTAAATTTATTAATTTGGGATCTTTCCCTTAGATACTCCATTGGTTGCATATGAGCCGGAAAAGATTTGCGCAGCATTGGGCAGCGATGGCAATTGGTATCGCGGGCGCATCACTCCAAATAGCACAAAAGATGCAATTGAGGTGCGCTACATAGACTATGGAAACACGGAAATATTAGATGCAAACAAATTGAAAAAACTGGAGGAAAAATTCTATATGAATTGTAGTTCATTTGCAATTGAATTGAATCTCCCAGTGCGCACATTGGCAGCCGATGCGCAGAATAAAAGTTCGAAATCGAAGAAAATCACAAATACGTCGACCGATAAAGACGCTGGTGCGATGGAAAAATTAAAGCAGCTCACATTAGTAGGTGAGCCAGTGTTGGATGTAAAAGCTTTGGAAGTACAACACAACCATCTGATTGCTGAGCTCACTTTGTGTAGTGGCGAGAATGTGGTGGACGTTTTACTGCAATCGCAACTGATAAAGTCGCGTGATGTGGACTTCATGCGTAAGCAGTTGGAAAAAGACAAGACAAATATATATGAGTATATTGAGTTGGTGGACTTGACGCTAGAAGAGGAAGACGAGATCGAAAAGAAAACGCCAAATAAGAACAAGAACTCATCCACACCAAAAAAGAAGAAGCAAGCGAAGACAGAGGAAAAGCTGGATAAAACACCAATACAGATTACGAAAACGGAAAACACAACAAAGGAAACAAAAGAAATTGATAAGCAACTTGAGGTCGCAATTCCCAATATAATAACTGAAACGCCCCAACAAACACAGGCTCAGCCACAGCAAACTGCATCGGAAATAGTTACTACAGCAGCGCCGCCATCGCCACCATCGCCTGTGCCATATCCCACGCCAACATCCCCAACCACAGCGTCCGAGCCGCAATCGGTAGCTGAGTCAGAAACTGATTCCGTTGATCCCTACGCTGATATGGAACATGCTGTACTAAGCCACTGCGATAATCCCGGACAGTTCTTCGTACATCCATACGATAAGCTGGATGAATTGCGCAAGTTACAAGAGAATTTGCAAATCGTCGCGAGCTCTTTGCCGAAGCTGACGACCGCTGTCAATGGTGCTCATTGCGTTTCGTGGTACTCCGTGGACAAGCAGTGGTATCGCGCAAAAATCCTTGATGCTGAATTAATGGTATTGCAATTTATCGATTTTGGTAATACGGATTGCGTATCCGACGCAAGCGATTTGAAAGAAATGAGCATCTTTCCCGACATCAAACCGCTTTGCATGCCGTGCTCTTTGCCGATCAAACCCAACGGCACTGCCGACTGGGTGGATGCAGCCAATGCGATCTTCAATGATTCGTACAGTAAATTGCTGAATTTCGAATATATCACACGCGGTGATATATATAAGCGCAGCTTTATAAACTTACACATCGATGGAGTCAACATCGCCGATCGCCTAGTTGAAGATGGTTTCGCCAAACACTTAGGACTGGTCGATTCGGGAGAAAATTGTTACATTTCACATGCGAATAATATAATGGACTTTTATATACAATACGAAAAAGACTCGAAAGCGCTGGAATTGATCGAGATGTATTTGGCTGAAAATGAGAAACTAAATAAACTTGAGAAATTCGAATATGGGAAAATAGTCGCTGCCCTCTTCCCCGATGATGAAATGTGGTACCGTGCTAAACTGTTGAAGCAGGTGCCAAATCTGGGTTACGAAGTACTGTTTATTGATTATGGCAACACATCCATAAGTCCGGAATGCCGGCAGATCTCTGAAGAAATCGCAAAATTGCCACCCTTATCGAAGAAATGTGCGCTACAGCTGCCTGAGCATTGCCTGGCCTGGTCTGATGCTGCAGAGGAGAAATTTTGTGAGATAACCGCGCAAGGCGAAACCATTTTTACCGTGGAATTGCGTGAGCCAGCTGCCGATCATGCATTGGTGCACTTGTTTATTGATGGGCACAACATAAATAACGATCTAGAACCTTTATGCGAGCACAAGCCCCTTGAACCTGAACTAAATCTTAGCTTCAACACGACCATACAATCATCGATTTTTGAAATTGGCAAAGTGTACGATGCGATTATTTCGCATGCGAATTCACCAACAGACTTCTATGTGCAATTTAGTAAGGATTCAATTCGTCTGGATGATATGACCACCAGCTTGAATGCGCTGGGCATGGATGTGCTAAAGGACCCACAGATTGGGCAACTATGCGCCACAGTTTATAGCGAAGATAATGCGCTTTATCGTGCACGTATATTGGAACTCGTCGAAGAGCCTGCTGAAACGCCACAATATCGCGTTATATTTGTTGATTTTGGCAACGAAGCCATTACGGATGATGTACGTGTCTTGCCGCACGATCTACAAGCACTGCAGGAATTCTCCCAACACTGTCAATTGGCTGGCATCGCAGATGAGATCGGTGAAAATAAAGCTCAAGTAGCTATCGAAGCCTTCGCCCAGCTGGTGGAAGAGTGTGAGGGTTTAGTGAAGATAGAGTTTGTAGAAAGCAGGGAAGATACTACGCTTGACCAAGTTAAGCTATACACTGCCAGCGGTGGAGAAGATCTGGGCGAAAGACTGCTCGCGCTTATAGCAAGCATCAGTGCAAATGCCACGGTGGTAGTGACAAAGCCACAAATAGCAGACAACACTTGTGTCATATCACATGGGGTTTCACCAACACATTTTTACATACAACCAAAAATCAATTCATTGCATATGGAACTAGTGACAAAATCTCTAACGCTATCCGATGCTAATCAGCTACCTTTGCTCAGTAATGATAGCCCAGTAGATTGCGTTTGCAGCGCTTACTGTGCCGAGGATGACTGTTACTATCGCGGGAGAGTGCTAAAGGAGCTAGCCGCGGATGATGGATACGAGATATTCCTCATCGACTATGGCAATATCATAAATACCAAGGTTATACGTGAGGTACCAGCTGCATTGTCTGCCGTACCAGCGCTGGCATGGAAGTGCAAACTAAATGTAATACCTGAGGCGCCAGAAAAACTGATAAACGCGTGCTTTGCCACGCTCTTGGAGGCACATTTTGGAGAAATCTACGAAATCGAGTCAGATGATATTGTAACGGACGGTAGTGAGCGCGTACATATTGTCAAATTGCAAGCGAACTATAAGGATCTGGCTGAGGAATTGGCCGAGGCAGTAGCGAAGGGCGATGCCGAGAAAGCGGCAGCTGCTTTATCGCCAGTGCCCACTCTGCATAACTGCACCATAATACATGTCAACTCGCCTACATCATTTTACATACAGTTGGCCGAGGATGTGCCTGCCGTAGAGAAAATCACAGATATTCTATTAGATGCGCAAACTGACTTCCAACAATTCACCGACTTGCATGTCGGAGCACTGTGCGCCGCACAGTTCCCCGACGATATGGCATATTATCGTGCAGAAATCGTACAACTATTGGATGAGGGCAAATGTGAGGTGCATTACCTGGACTTTGGCAACAATGCAGTGACCGATCAATTCCGAGTGCTGCCCGACAATATGCTGCATACCGAAGCCTATAGCAAACACTGCGCATTGGATTTTAACTTCGCGGGCAATATGGACGTATGCGCTACTTTCACCCAACTCATTGATTCGCGCTTTTCCGAAACATTCCAGGTTGAATTTCTGAAGACCACGGTGGAGCCGAAAATTTGTCGACTATTCTATCAGGACAAAAATGTGGCTAATGAAGTGCTGCAGCTGGTGAAAATCGGTGCTGGTAGTGGACTGCCAAATGGAGACTACGCTGGTCGGGGGGACAACGACGTGTGGAATAGTGATAAGAAAAATGCGACTGAAGTAGTCGGTGCTGGCGATGGTGCAGCGACTGCGCAGTAAAGTGTGTCGCAAATATAATTTATTTGTACGCATTAATTCTTCAGCAGCGTTGAGCAACTGCAAGACTTACCAGCGAACAAGAGTGAGATAAACCGATACTGATTTGTTTGTAGCAGTGATTGATGACTTGTGAGCCAACCACAAGCATTAACGAATACTGGCCGTTGTGGGTTACGGTGTGGTGCACCATGAAGGGAAAAGTGGAAAATGGGCAAGAGAGCATATGAACATTTATGTGATATACATATATATTTTTGTTTTGTTAGAACTGAACGCCGTCAATGAGTGGAGCAAAAACCAGTAACGGTCAACTTCTGAATTTATAATTCTAAATGTATAAAGGAGGGCTAAAGCCTGTTTTTGGATATTCTAACGATGTTTTTATGAAACCAGTTGAAGCAGCAGGGGGAACCATTAAATTATTTTTTTTTCGATAATGAAACGAAGCATTGCAAACGATAAAGTTTAACTGAAAATTCAAGAACGTGAAATAATTCATTTTAGGTGCAACCGTTTTGGTATAAAGAATATTTTTTTACGTTTATAAAATGGCGGTGAGAAGTTAAAAATCAAGTTTCTTAGTTGGAAGGGTCTGCCCGAAAGTGTAAATCTAAAAAGGCTTGATAATGTGCTAAAGTAAACTGCTTGAGGGGAATTAGATAATGCAGATCTCAAGCCAGGAAAAGTAAAACGCTAATGACTTTGAGGCGAATATAATCTCGAAAATTAAAAAAAAAGTAAAATAATTATAAAAAATAAACAAAAAAATCGAGTCTAACAAACATAAGTATACTATATAATGAATGCATTAAACACACCTACACGAACATAATAAAATACTTACAAACAAAAAAAAAATGATAAAAAAAATAAAAATAATTTGCTCAATCTATATACGAAATTCCTAAACACACACACACATATATATACTGTAATCCAAAAAAAGCTGGAGAAAAGTAAAATTTTGCTCAGCGAAAAAAAAAACGAAATCGTTGCAATAACTGTATCGCTTAGCGAAACTGATTTTTGCAATCTAAAAGCAGCGAGCAAATCATATTGTTTTAAATGAATTCTTAAAAATATCACAGCGCGTCCATTTATGTGTTTGGTTATTTAAAATTGGTGGGGAAGCAGGAAATGCCCTCTTACTGCAATTTTACTTTATTTTACACGGCTCTAATGTCCACGTGGCTGCTTGTTTATGATTTTTTTTTTAAATGAATTGTTTTCTTATTTTTATTAGTTCTTTGACTTTGAGAAATTGAATTATTTATTTAAATTAATATAGTTAGAAAAGAAGTGTAACTGAACGATTTATTACTTTATGTAGCCTGAATAATACCGTTTCAAAAACAAAAAAAAAAAAAAATACATATATGATTTTTTATGTCAGTAAAGACAGTTCACCATTTTTATACTTCATACTTTAAATATATTTGGTTTTATTATAACGCTTGCGTGACTTTAAATTATAATAAAATCATATGGTATACAAACTCAGCGAAAAAATTCAAGATATGAGGAAAAAATAAATAAAAAATTTAAAAGGCAATAAAAAAAATAAAAAATTCAAAAGGCAATAAAAAAATAAAAAAGATCATACTAAAAACGATGAAATGGAAGTGTTTTATTTATTTATCGGTTGATCACATTTATTTTAATTTAGTTATAGACAATAACTAAAACTAAAAATCAAGTTTCAAAAAGCGAGTAAGTCTAGCTTTTCCGAGCGTTAAATATTTTGGCTTAGGTTTTTTCGAAAAATTGCAAATAAAATTTCAATTCGAGCTGGTCCATTTAGCGTTTGGAGTCCGAACTATCGAGTTTTCTAACTTTGGCAGCTTAAATAATACAGGGTGGGCCATATAGCGTTTGCTTTTTGAACCACCTATTTTTTTGAGAATGGTAATACAAATGACATGTCAAATTTGTTGATAATTTATTTAAAGGTTTTACGAAATGGGACGCTATACGCTTGAACAAAATTGGGAAATATTGAAAACTTTTTTCCAAAGTGGTGGGTCTTCTTCTTTTCTGATTTTCACATCGGTGGCTACATCAATAAGCAAAATTGTCGGATTTGGGGCTCAGAAAATCCACACGTTACTGTTGAGAAGCAAATGCATCCACAACGAGTCACTGTTTTTTTTGCGGTTTTTGGTCAGGCGGCATCATCGGGCTATTTGTTCTCGAAAATGAGCGAGCAGCCGCGGTTACAGTAAATGGCGAGCGTTACCGTGACATGCTCAACGAGTTGTTTCCAAAAATTGAAGAGGGTGACATGGACGACATTTGGTTTCAACAGGACGCTGCAACTTGTCACACTGCCAAAGTTACACTCGAACTTTTGGCTACCGTTTTTGAAAAGCGAATAATCAGCCGAAATTCCGATATCAATTGGCCGCCTCGGAGCTGTGATTTAAGCCCGTTGGACTATTTTTTGTGGGGAGCCGTTAAGGACAAATGCTATGCGAACCATCCAGAGACGATTGATGCTGTAAAACACGAAATCGAAGTTGCCATTCATGAAATTGGAGCTCAAGCAATCGAAAATGTGCTTAAAAATTGGGTTGATCGAATGGCCTATTGTAAAGCCTGCCGTGGCAGTCATTTGAACGATATTATTTTTCATTCATAAATGCAATGTTCAATCTTCAAAATAAGAAAAAAAAGTTTGAAAAAATATTGATTAGTTTTTTTATAGCCGATTCAAAAAGCAAATTTTACATGGCCCACCCTGTATAGGTGCATACACCTGTGCCCAAAATAATAGCAACGTGACATATTTTAAAGTTTAACTTTACTTATTTTTTTATTTAATTCCTTTTATCTTCTCATAAAAAATACATATGGTTTTTATCTCAGGAAACTGTACAAAATTAAAAAAAATGTTCTTTAAAATTTCGTACTTTTCATTCAGAATTGTTGGAAAAATTTCATGTGTGCAGTTTATAGATTTTTGGTAATATTACTTAATTATTAGTTTTTTCTAATAGCGGTCGTTCCTCGGCAGGCAGTGGCAAAACCTCTGAGGGTATTTCTGCCAAGAAAAAGCTCCTCATAAAGAAATATCTGCCATTCGGAGTCGGCTTGAAGCTGTAGTTCCCTCCATTTGTGGAACAGCATTAAGACACACACCACAAATAGGAGGAGGAGCTCGGCCAAACACCCAAAAAGGATGTACGCGCCAATTATATATAATAATGGAGCGCATTCAAGCCCTAGCCGAGCAGGTCCTGGGTGAATATCAATGTGGTTTCAGACCAAACAGATCCACAATAGACTAAGCGTTTCTCCTTAAACAAAATATCGACAAATGCCTTGAACCGGGCTGCGACATTCACCTTCTATTCATTGCTTTTCAAAAAAGCGTTCGACAGCATCCATAGAGAGTTCATCGCCAACGCAATGCATGAATTAGCAATCCCATCAAAGCTGGTTCGTTTGACGATGCTTACACTGAATGGCACGAAAGGAAGAGTTTCTATACAACAAAATATGAAGAGCGCATTAATATCAACAGCGGTGTAAAACAAGGTGACGCTCTTTCAGCACCCATCTTCAATCCAGTTTTAGACGCTAGTAGACGCTACCTACATAGATGACATCTTCCGAGCGATAGGAAAAAAAGCGAAATTGGTAAGTGGAAAGGAAAGCGTTTGGGGATATTAACATCGAAAACTTTAGTTTTGAGAGCGTGTCCAAATTTACATATCTGGGCGTACTAGGAAGTAACGACAACAACATGCATGACTGTATATGTGACAGAATAACGGTGGCGAATCGTGCATACTACGCTCACATAAACCTCCTGAAATCAAGACCTCTCTCACGTTGGTACAAACTTACTATTTATAAATCGCGCATTCGACCCGTGCTGACCTACGGCGCAGAAATTTGGAGCACGACTCTTGCAGACGAAGAGCGTCTAAGAATATTTGAGCGCAAAATATTGCGTAAAGTATTTGGGCCGATACGCGAAGAACGTGGCGAGTACAGAATCAGGCACAATAAGGAGCTGCTAAGTATCTGCAATGGCGAAGATATTGTAAAATTTATCAAGTCGCAACGCATCAGATGGGCAGGTCACATCATCCGCATGGATGACGGTAGGCCACAAAAACATCTGCTGGACTACAATTCTTTTTACTCAAGACCCCGTGGTAGACCAAAAACAACTTGGTAGACCAAAAACAACAACCGAAGATCTGAAAAAATTGGGCGTCAAAAACTGAAAATCTCTTGCGCTGGATCGTGTTGAATGGAGGAAGATTGCTGGAGCAGCTAAAGCCCAACCCGACCTGTAATGCTAATAGATGATGATGAACCGGTTTCAAAAAATACGTCGCGTGGACTTTTGAAAATTTGTTTTGCAGGCGGTTTAGCGTATTTTCTTCAAAAGCTTGAAATTTTTATTCGCTGGAACAAAGTTTAAGCTACAACAACAACAGGCCAAACAATTTATTTTTTCGCTTTAATCGAGATTATACACACAATGTTGTAGTCTTAATTTTACTGTTATCTTAGCCAAACTCAAAAGCAGATGAGCCTCAGCTAGTTACGAGGCTTACCAAAAACTTTGAAGCTTCTTCTCTTGATTTTTCATTTTAATATTTTTCTTGGCGGGCGTAATTGAAAAAAAGTAGTACATATTTTTGAACGAAAGCGTGTTACCTTCAATCAATATATCTTCTGTTGGAACCAAATTAGACTTTGTTTTTCCTGAAGAACGCGCATTCTTTTCAAAAATTTAATAGGTTGATTTTTTTGTATTTTCCGTTTACTTGTTTAGTTCACCCAGAAGTAGAAATCATAACAAATAAAAAAAAATCGACTGCAAGCTGTATCTTTCACGCAGTTGCGGTGTGTAAATTTCCATGTTAACCAAATGTTATGAGATATTTTAACTAATAAAAAATATGTGTATGTGCATGTTAAAGCATACAACAAATTTTGCAGAGCTCAATTAATTTTTACCCTGCCAAAAAATCTGGAAGAAGCGACGTTTTGTGACCTAAAGCAGGTTCTCCCTTATAAGTATATTCCCAAAGTGGAGAGTCTTAAAAGTGAACTGTAAGAAATTTACGCTTGGTTGAAGGGATCATTTTGAAATCTCATTCTCAGATTAGCGACTCGAAAAATCCACACGTCGTAGAGGAGCTGACAACGGGTAGCATTATTATTATGTTTTAGAAATTGAGCAGGAAATCTGAATTACAATTAACGGTGGAATTAACACGCCATTTTAACATTGCGATTGTATTTACATTATTTAACACATTGAGTGCCACGTCGCACGAAAGCGCGCGACAAGTGTTGTTTCACATTAAACCTCATTTTGCGCTTTTCCGCGACGCTACATGAGTTTTTTTTTTTTTTTTTTGTTTTTGTAGACTTAGAGTACTTTGTACTTTAGGGCTTTCGGTCAGCTTTCATGTGCAGCATAAAAAGCCGCTATAAAATCCAAATTAAGCAACAAAGCAGATCGGGTATTGCTCAGAAATAAATATTTTCACCCGCCTTCTAACAAAACGTCTACTAGAGCTCCGGTGGATATTTTCGTTAAATACGCTTGGCACTCAATGTTCACTTGCACATCATTGAAAGATATTCGTGCTTATTTTAATTTATAGCCGAATTAAATTCCAAAGCTATTTGGACTACCTTATATAATATTCGAGCGTATCTAATGAAATTTTAAGGACAATTTTTTGTAAAATATTTTAACCCACTAATGCCTCTCAAAGTGGGCCAAAAACTGCTCTTAATTACGGACTTAGAGAGCTCATAATACGTTCACATATAAGTAGATGATGTACTTTTTCGGGATGAAGCGGGATTTTCCATACAAAATTTCTCTCCTAAAATCTGAGATTATAAAATAGTCCTAGGTAATAACCACACTTTTTGACATACAACCCTGTATTTTCTGAATAATAGATCATTATTTTTACGCGTGTAAAGAAAAACGTTAAAGTAAAAACTAAATTAAATGAATGCCGGCTAAGAAAGAGATTTGTAGACATAATTCAAATAAAATGTTTGTTAGGTTTTATTAACTAAGCATTCATATAACAGAAAAAACATGTTTATTAGCAGCGCAATTAAATTAGCTATTCCTTCTCCTTGTCTTTTCTTCATATCGTTAAAAATAATTAAACAAACAAAAAACAGCCAAAGATTCCACCAAAATAATTTCTATGAAGAAAAATCTTTCAGAACAGTATTGACAGCTGATTGTTAATTTTACAGGTAATCCGCCACATCTGAACGGGTAGATTAATTTTGGGGATTTTTTAGTCATTGCAAATAACGCCTATTATGTTAACGTAAAACTATTTAAATCAAAAGATTTGTTCAGAGCACAGAAAATAAGGATGTATAAAGCACTGAGACGACCCGTCCTTACATATGGCGCAGAAATATGGACGCTGAAAACAAATGATATTCATCAGCTGATGTGCTTCGAAAGACGTATCATAAGGAAAATATATGGTCCGGTTGCAACAATAGATGGCAGCTACCGCATTCGCTACAACAATGAAATCGAAGAAATCGTTCAAAGACAAAATGTATGTAATACGTTTTATTAAAGCCCAACGAATTAGATGGATTGGGCACGTACTGCGCATGCCGAAAGAGCGAAATGCTAGGAAAGCTTTTATTCTAACACCCATTGGAGGAAGAAAAAGAGGACGCCCACGAAAGCGATGGTTAGATGACGTCGAATCAGATCTTAAGCAAATGAACGTACACAACTGGAGAGATGTAGCCATGGATAGAATAAAGTGGAGAAAAATTGTTGATGAAGCTATGGTCCACCACGGATTGTGAAGCTAAGAAGAAGAAGAAGATTCGTAATTTATGCATATGGAACGAATCAAATGCTACTTATTCATATTGACAACAACGGCTGAAGAAATTGTGCTATGTGGATAACTAAAGGCATCACGCTCTACTATGCCTCATACGTGGTAATCCAGGGGACAAAGATCTGGGGAGTTAGGCGCCCATGAGTTCGCTGTTATGTGGTCATGGAAACTTTTAGCCATCCAATCTTGTGTCGCCATCGCTTTGTGTGAAGGGGTAGTATTTTGCTGAAAGATGTATGGGCTGTCACCGCGCACAGTATAAATTCCTCTACCTTCACTACTGACTCTAGAACCTCGAATTCACCAGCAGAATTCACCCGAAATCCTTGTGTAAAGAAGTGTGGTGACATTAAATGTCATTTGTTGTTCGGAACACCTAAAATCACAACAGCTTCTGGGAACTTCGTGTACATAACGATGGGACTACTACGGAATTCTTCATACATTCATACGCATATAATGTCTTTAGGATGCTAATCTTTTTGTTACAGCTGAGTGCGGGTTTGCTCCTCGCATACGTATGTAAGTATGTAGATGCATTTGTTTACACTACAGGTAAGTTCGTAAACATATGTATATGTATGTATGTGTGTATTCATTAACGTAGGTACTAAGATATTGAAATAAATAAGAGAGGCTGGAATAGTTTGGAGTTTTATTTATTGGTTGTCCCATTAAGACTTGCCATGTGTAAACATTGTGTTTTATGTAGAGTATACACGCTCCAACCGTTGTATCCACATGTTGTACAATGAGTTGAATGGATGTTTAGTATAAACGTTCCAACATGATATACAACGCGTTGTCCAATTTGATTATTCTCATTTTCGCAAAATGCAGGCAGCAAGTAAAATTAGTTCAATACTAGTTTTAATTTTTAATTTAATTAATTTTAATTTTTTAAATTAAATTTTTAAATTTTTTTTTTTTTTCTGTGTAAATAACTAAAAAGAAAAATGTTAACAAATTTGGTTGTACAATCTCCGTATATACATTCCAAATCATTGTACAACCGCTAACGCCGCCTACCAAAAATTAAAACATTTTAATTTTCACGCAACTGTTGGACCTACAAGGAAATCGGTTGTACAACCATACTATGGTCCATACATGTATACACCCAATGTGGATACAACGTGCATAACCAATACAATGTCCAAACTCTGTTGTAAGCCGCTGTCACTTCCCGTTAACGTTAACGAATCAGCTGATTTCTCCAAAACCGCTGAGAGCTAAATAATGGTCTCTTCTTGATCACATCTTCAGTATTTTATCCACCGTGGCTATCAGCTCCTAGTGACCGACAGAATCAGCTGTTATTATGACTTAATTGGCAGTTTTGTTAACATTTTTCTGTTTACAAACAGCACTTTTTCATTATATTTTCTTTTTTATTATCTTTCTTGTGACCATTAACCTAATCTAACTTTTCTTTTTTGTTTACAAAAATTAATCTTTTTAGGTTTAGTGATAATGCTTTTTTTCACTATCATTAAACCTTTAGTGATAGTTATTTTTTTTCACTATCACTCAATTTTCAGTGATAATGGACTGCATTTTACTATAATTACCACTGAATAGACTGTCGTAGTGCAATTTAGTGGTAGTGCAAACATGGCCAGCCCTTTTAAATTACTATGTAATACTAAAATTGTGGATTGGAAAATGCAAGTTTGAAGCTGCTGAAAAATCCCGTTGATTTTTTGTAATTTTTTCCTCTGAGGGTGTTGTCCATTTTCTCCATATAAAAAAAAATTTCGTGCATTCGCTATATGAACAAAATTACATAATTACACAAAAACCTGTTTTATGGTCAGAAAAAGTAGTAATGAAACTATGCACAACAATTAGAAAATTAGAAATAAATATATATGCACAAATGTATACTTTAACATTACCTACAGTTTAATCATCATTCTTGCTCGAGAGTAAAGTTTTAGTAAGCTGGACGACGTACCAAAAATAAAAAAAACCACAGCAATAGGTTGAATCATCGCTTATCGCCATTCTTGCTCTAGAACGGGTATAAAGGCATGAAAAACCATCGAGTCTCATTTATTGACCCGAACTCATATCATTAATTTCTCGCTTTCTGGTTCGACGGTGTAGTTATTTAGTAACTGAACATACTAATGCAATCTTTTCTCAACTTGCTCCTTATCAGGCCGTCTTGAAGTTAAAACATTTCGAAATGCTGATAAAATGTACAAAACCATTGTCTAGTAATGAGGTAGGTTATATAGACATGTACAAATGTATATGCAAGTATAGTGTATATGTACATATGTAAATACATAGGTAAGCGCATTGCATAGATATTATTTTGTAATTTTTTTTTGAGTTCACTTAACATTGCAGTGATAATTCAAAGAGTGATGAAGCAAATGATTGCAAGTAAGTAATCGCAGTGGATATTTTGAAATACATACGCATACATACATATATAAGTAAGTACATATGTATGTACATAAATAGATACAGGTATACAAATAGTGCATACAAACTTATATTTGTATACATAATATATACATACATACTCAAGTAGATGTCAATTGAATTTTCTCCATCTTGCAGCAACTACCATCATTCATTTCTATTTGAAAGCGAACGAACATTTCTTTTTCAAGTCGAAGTGGAATCGAAGTTCAGCCAATTTTATCAATGTTCTGCCGAAACCGAACAAAAATGTATTATCAATAAGACGAAACTAAATACCATCACATCAATATCAATAAGTTATTCCAAAGTGGGATGGGTCCAAAGAGAGAGGGATGATATTATATAGAAGAATGGGATTGAGGGATAGTTGGTTCCAAAATTATTATTTTCTTTCCATTGCAGTACATATCCATGTAAGTTTACAGCTTTATATTAACATTTGCTATTAAATGATCATGGTACTGCAACATCACCTGGGAACAAATTTTAATAAGGTGAATGCAATAGAGCAAAATACCAATTAGCTTCAATTCTGAAAAAACTCCTAAATTTCGGGGACATTTTGCATGTGAGCATGTATCTGCATGGAATGCACCTGCAGCACTGAATGCATAAATTGTCCACCAGCCATACCCGACGGTGAATGGTGTAGATATCTTACAGCTATTTTTTAATAGAAAATATTGAATTCGATGCCACTATTTAAAAATGTTATAAAATTTAAAAGTTTTTACAAAAACAAAAAAGTGGTCGGTAAAAATTCGCGAGAGCCCAGCGAACTTTTGTGGCCGAATATGGCCGGAGTCGAAATTCGGTCAACCTCTAATCATTATTTTATTTTTTAAATATGGCGTGAAATATTTACTACAACGTGAGCTCGTCATTAGTATTCCCTTTGCAGTTGGATAAGAAAAGTGTAAAATTTCATAGAGATACGTATTTCAGACTGTGGAGGAAAATCCGTTTCAGCATGGAAAGTAATTTTTAATATATGTATACATATACATGCATACACACATATGTACATATGTATGTATGAAATTAGATACTGCAGATCTTAAAGCTAAATACACACCAGGCAACCGTTGCAGCAACACGGCCATGTTGAAGCAACCGTTGCCTCGTGTGTAGCTGTGTTGCCAATTGATTTTCGTGTTGCTGCAACCGTTGCCTGAAATATCAAATAAATTTGATTTTTGGGATAGGTTGCTGCAACCGTTGCTTCGTGTGTATCATTGTTTACTGCTTTTACTCGTTCAGTTCGTTGAAAACAAGCGAAGAAGAAGGTTCGTGCGGAGTAAAATAAAGTGAAAAAGGAAAAAATGGCAATTGAAAATTATGTTAATTTTATTAACGAATATAAAAATTTGAGAGAGCTGTAGGATATAAGTAGTGAAATATGTAAAAAAAAAAAATTGAGAAAAAAAGCATACAAATAATTAAAAAATGAATACAATAAAATTGATAAAAATTTCAAGCCCGCAAAAGAGTTTCCTGTTGCAAGATACCGCAAAGTTATTGCCAGTTTAATTTCTGCTGATATTGCCTCTCTCATTATGGTATCTTGTTTCGTTATTTTGGCCTTTACGAAGTCCAACAATTTTCTAAACAGGGCTTCGTCCATCCTCATGTAATTTTTATAGTCCGCTGGCTCATTTTCCTTCAGTTCTTTCAGCAGCCTCTCGTTCGAAAATTCGATTTTTTTCAATTTTTGGACCAAATTTTCTTTCTCTTCTTTTGTTGCATCTCTTCTTCCTCATTTTCGTACAAAAGTTCGTCAATTATAATAAGAGAAGTAATCTTTCGTATTTCGTCGATCATTTAAAAAATTTAATTTTACGTATCTTCCGCTTGTACCTTTCCTGCACCACAGTTATACACAATAATGAGATTGAAGCAACGGTCGCAACGTGTTTCTTAAACAAAGGCAACACGTTGCTGCAACCGTTGAAGCAACGGTTGCCTGGTGTGTATTTAGCTTAAAGGTTAAATATTGAGTTTGAGAATGCGAATTTTTTTCACCAATTTCTAGAAATTTGTTGTTGGTAGTAATTAAATTTGAGCATTAGTATACCTTAGCCGATCAGTTACAAGAATACTCTTTTACATAAATGAACATTTAAAAGAGTGAACAAACAATGTCTCTATAATTTGAATAAACGGCGTTTCCACACGTTCTCTTGAGCAAATACGCTATAGCTATGCGGGTGCTACTCGTGTAACTTACCTGTGTTTTAGGATACATATGTATGTATGTATGTGTGTATGTATATGTAGGTACAAGCTATGCCAATTTTCTAGTTTGTCCAATGATGATGCGAAAGAAATCTCCATAGATAATCCGTAAAATAGTTTTTCGGTTTGTCGTTTCGCAGAGAGCTGATTGATATCACACTTTACTTATCAATGTAGTATACATACATACATACATACTATATAAATCAATATGAATATATACATACATACATATGTAAACTTCTATTCTGTTTAAAAATCAAATTGACTTGCTCATTGATACTCTTCTTCATTTTCCTCCGCCTTGACTAGTTCAAATTATATTGCTGATAATGATTTTCAAACTGAAAGGTTCGCTGAAGCATTGCACATGTAAATATACATACGCACCCACACATCTGTATGCATGTGCGATCATGAGTTTTCGAATAGTATGCGATCAACGAGGCATCACAGCGCAAACATTTCCATTATCACAACTTCTCACCTACTGCATACAAATTTATTGTTGTTTTCCCTGCTACTGCTGTTATACATACATAAATACATGCATATGTAGTATCAGTACTAACATTAGCAGTTACTGTTAGTCCCACATAGCCAAGTGAAATAACAGCGATATCTTGAACGAAATTTTTCCCCATTTTCCAGTGAACAGCTGATTTAACAGTTAGTTGTCGTTGCCTCCGAATGCTTATCATTCGGTTTGATTTTCCTTTTACTGTGTCGCTGTCGGCTGATCGGTCACTCAGCCATTCAATTTAAGTTGTGTGCTCGGGGTGTTTCACTGTATGGTAACGATTCTCGCTGTACGTGAGCGTTCTGTTTGCCTGGGGCAAATGCGATGCGACGATCATGTTTTAATTTAATGTTACGTTTGGTACGGTACTTATCGGACTGATTAGAACGCGTGCATCAAAGGAAATTCGAATTAATAGTAAAACTACATACGAATACACCGTCGCAAAATTCAAATGAAAGTGAAAATTGTGTGGGTAATTTGTGAAAGAAAGGAAAATGAAATCTTATTAATTTAGATAGCAGAACGTGAAGCAAAATTTCCGAAAGGAAAGTAAATGAAAAGAATCCTTAGAAAGTGAGATCCGTTGTGCAGTAAAGGGTAATGGTTTATAAAAAAATACACGTACTGTGTATCGAAAGTAAAAAATTGTATTTTTATACACATTTGTGATAAGTTTCATATATTATGCTCCTATAAAATTACTTTGTAAATCGGTTTGATAAGTGGAAGTGTCAAAGTTTATACTTTTGAATGCTACGTGTCGTGATAACGATGTCACATTTTGGAACTAAAAATATACGAAAATTCTCGAAAATTACGAATAATATTTTTTAAGAGGTAGGTAAACTACTAAGTGTTGTGGAAAAATGATATATAAAGCTGCTCTTTGTGTGCAATTTACGTAGCTAATTATTATAATGAATTAATAATTCTTAATATATCTAATGCTATATATTTTTTAACGTCAGCAAACTCGCTTAACATTTTGCCAAACGCATACTGAAAAAATTAACAATACTAAAGTAAAAGAAGATCTCTGTCAGCTTATATGATATATACATACATTCATTGAGAGTGCTTAAAGTGGTCACATATTTAGTGGGGTAAGTCGTAGAGATCATTGAGAAAATTGTAATAAGTTATTTTACGAATAAAAGTGGTAGCTGTGGTAAGCCAAGATTAGGATAAATTTTTATGAAGGGAACAATAGTGACCTGTTGACAAACATCCGACCTTGGACATGCAAAATTTATGGTGACTCTATTCCTCCATCCGACTTATTGGTGATGAAATAAGAGGTGAGAAAATAAGATGGAACCTATACCCTTTCCGTCACCCTTTTTCTACTATTGGGTGAGCTTTTTGAATACAATGGCTGGGAAGTGATATTAAAATATATGGACTAATGGTAAAACAAAGTACGCCAATTCGCTGAAAATATCTTATCTTGATCGTATATTGATCGCGGAATATGTCCAAATATAACTAGTCACAGAAATTGATATTTGCTGGTCAAATTTAGTCAATTGCCCGCCGTGGTCGATTTTTACGTATTTTTGTGGTCAAAAGTGGCTTTTTGGCAGTTCATCGAGCATTTGAACTAGCATTCTGATTTCTTCAACGCACAGTTTGCTTGGTAATTCTGATACCAACATTTTTATGAATTCTCTTTTAATCTATTTAACAGTTCTGAAACGATCCAGTAAGCTGATCAACAACTATAACTAACATACCATCTCTTGAACTGATAGCTCTTAAAGATCTCTTGCAAAAGTTTGCTGAACTCAAGTTGCGCTAATCTTAAAGAAAATAACTTTTCTTTCCATAGGGTCGAAATTTTTACACTTTTAAATGTCACGAATAAAAAAGTTAGTATTGATAAAAAATTAGTATATTAATTTAGAATATAAAAACTTAGCCGTTTTCTCGCGTATGTTTTTGAACGTTAAACTGGAAAAATTTCTAGCCAAATGAGTTCAAACCTGCGCAGAATAAATTGCCTTCAAGTCAATTAGAAAAAATTCACATGATTTTCCGATAGCTGGCACTGCATTAGAGATATCTCTAAAAATTTTTGTTAATGGTCCGTCTTCGCTCAGATTCAAGACGAAGACAAATATTTTAATCCTAAATTTGACAAGATGGGTGGCGCTGGAATTAATTGATTCAAATACCCGGTCAAATAGTGTCAAAGCAGCAGAATTATGGGAATTATGTAATGCTCATACAACAACAACAAGTTTGAATTACGTTTTCTACAGCAAACTAATGTATTGTGTTATGTTACGTATACATTAATTTAATTGAGATTGAGCCGTAGCGAAGGGTGGCCGGGTTTACTAGGTACAATTTATATAAAAAAAGTGATTTTTCAGCTGAATATTGTTCCAGCTGCCTTGCATGTCGAAATTTAGTTTCAGAATGCTTCGCCGTTTGATTTAAATTTTTTATTTTACATCTATGTATAGTTAAAATACAATTTTGCTTTAACGCAAAAAATTTTTAATTTTTATTAAACTTTTAATTTTTGGATATTTCATTCAAGAGGAGGCTTTATCTCACAGGTTTAAACGAGATTCACTGTAAGAGCTTTATTTGTTTCTGGATTCTGCCTCTAAGGTCAATCCATATAAAAACCAACACTAAGGACTTTATATTTTCCAATGTTGTTTCAGCATGATTCATTTGCCTGCACGAAAGCAGTCGCGATTCCGTGCGCAAAAGAGCTGACAGTGTCAAAATAAAAGTGTCGTAAATCGTCTTGGCAAAAAAAAAAAAAAAAATAAAATAAAACATTCAACTACTTTAGTGAACATTGACCTCCTATCTGCGCTTAATCGAAACCCAGTCTGCGCCCTTGACTGTACGTTTTAATTTCGAAAATTTTATTTGTAAATAATTTTTGAAATACTTTTTTATTTTGTCGTATCAGAACACCATCTTTAATACATAAAATTGTTTACTAACTTTTTCTAATACAAACTGATAAGAAAGTAGTCGATAGAGATAATACACACACATACTTATGCATGCATTCCCCACATAGAAATATTATGCTTCACATTATCACAATCAGATTTTGTGGTTATAACTAATTTTAAATTTTCTGTTTCTAAAAAAACTAGTCAGTAAAAATAAAACAATTTAGAGAACCTTTTCTTAACCCGAATGCAACACCACTTTAATCGATCAAACATTTGTTTTACATTTTGTGTTTCTTAAAATGCTTGAACGAATAAAAAAAATAAATAAGTCATCGGCGCATACACTTCTGCTAGGTGTTTGACCGAGCTACTCCTATTTGTGGAGTGCGCCTTGATGTTGTTCCATAAATGGAGGAACCTCCAGTTTTAAGCCGAATTGTACGAATACTTAGAACAAATATATGGGTAAATCATTGATCCAAAGCAAACGAGAAGAAGTCAACAATTTTCTACAAACTAAATGTTTCCGAAAGAAAAAAAAAAATAAAGGCGGCATGGAACGTTGAATGTACCTAAATGTGGAAAATAAGTTAAATTGATTTAAATTGAAAGGGAAGAGCCACACATAAATAAGAGAAGTGAACAGTAATGCACAGCCAAGCGAGAAACGACAAACAAACAAAAATGCACACACATGAATGGAAACACAACAATATTATTGTACAAGCAGAAGATAAATATATGTATGTGGGCTTATGCATGTTACTCGTGAAAAACACAAAAAACCTAAACACTGATAATACTGGGCTTGTTTGTATTGCAAGTGGACAAATACCCACCCATTTTGAGTTGATGTGTTTACAGAGCTGTGCACTAGGTAAATACTTGTATGCATATGGATATGTGTGTATGTATGTATGTTATATATTCGTGGCTTGAACCACGTGTATGAGCTCGTAATAGATTACAGCACAGCTTCAGTTGGGGGTAAGGTCAAACGCCATTGCATCTTTTTGCATGTATGTTTGTATGTACTTGACTTCGAGAGTTAATTTAAATGGAAGATGGGTGACTGTATGTGTAATAAGATACAATTTATGTATATGTATAATAGGTTGGCGTATGCACCCTTGAAATATGTTTCGGTACAATTTTTCGTCCAACTTATGGTGTAGCCTTTTCAAGTTTGATATTTTCTTTTTGCTATCCTTGAAAAAAATTTATAAAAATTTTATAATTCAAGTTTATTTCGCTAAGTAATTTGTTTTTAGGAATATCAACTAATGATATCATCTATTCTGTATTGGCTACTTGTTAAAATTTAATTAAGTATGGCCCATGCAAAATTTAGAATTTGAATTTTCATGCGAATAACTTTTACATCTATGAAGGAGTTTTTCATTTATATCATACATTTTTTCTAGATATTTTGGATTTAAAAAAATGAGTAAACAAACTTTTTTGGGAAACCGTTTTTTCTATACATACATACATACCTATGTACCTATATTTTTATACGTATAAATTTATCTGAACTGTTTATTTATTTTTTAACTTTGTAATACATATGTGTAGGCGCCGCCGTAGCCGAATGGGTTGGTGCGTGACTACCATTCGGAATTCACAGAGAGAACGTAGGTTCGAGTCTCGGTGAAACACCAAAATTAAGAAAAACATTTTTCTAATAGCGGTCGCCACTCGGCAGGCAATGGCAAACCTCCGAGTGTATTTCTGCCATGAAAAAGCTCTTCATAAACAATATTTGCCGTTCGGATTCGGCCTGAAACTGTAGGTCCCTACATTTGTGGAACAACATCAAGACGCACACCACAAATAGGAGGAGTAGCGCGGCCAAACACCTAAAAAAGGGTGTACGCGCCAATTATAAAAATAAATAATGATAAATATGTGTATACATATATCTTCAAAATGGTTAATTTTAATGAAAAATGAAGTATGGCAAATTTAGTTATCCGTTAACACAATATACAGCATAGTGCAGAAGCATTGATGGCCGATTAACAGATACTCCAGAAAGCTATATGATCAACTTACTTTCTTTAATCTAAAACCGTTTATGAGCACATCTCAAAAATCACATGACTTAAATAATTTTTGAATTTTCGGTTTTACATAGGAATTGGATGGCTTGGCTCTTGGATGAAAAAGTCATTAATTATTTGTAAACCAGTGTTATCAAGTTTAGTCTCGTTTTGAACTTAGTCTGAGAAATATATTGAATCGAGCTCTCATTAATCTCTATTCATACATATAATATATTACCATGGCCGAACGACCATTGTCAGTCTCAGTCAGCGTATACTTCTCCGCTGAGTTCTTTGCCACTTATTCTATTGAAGACATACTCATATTTTCCCCAATGCTGTTGTGGAATTGGTGCTTAATGTTCCAGTTATACATACATTCATATAGCTGACAGTGTTTGAACACCCTCCAACCTCTTGGCGTGACAATTGTCTTAGTATTTTGCAAGCGTTCGCCTAAGGCTATCAAATCCTTCGTCGTTCATTCGTTAATGCCTACCAACAATAATCAGGTGATGTCACAAGAAATGCAGAGCTTATGATGCCAGAGGTGAAAAGCCTGCGAAAGCCACGCCATTGCCCCTGAAACCATATATTATTTCTGTTTTTAATACTCGATGACGGTCATAAATATACGTACGTGCATACACATGCACTGAAATAATAAATTCTCACTAAACACATTTCATTACGATCGAGTTTAAGTTGCTAAAAAGTGTGAATGTCTTTCTTTTTTTTTTATCGACAAATGCACCAAGTGTCACGGATTCTGATCGAATTTAATACCAAAAAACATATACATAAATATATTCACATACATATATGTACATGTGTAGTTACAAATAATTTCAATACATATTCTAATTTGAAAAAGAAAACTCTGGTAGTGAAAGCTGCTCAGGTGGTGGGACTAGATAGGCACACAATTATTACAACTCATTTCTTAAAATATTTGTCATCAAACAAAAATGGAAACGCTAAAATAGAAAAGTGATAAATGTGCTTAAATACTTAGTATATACATATATAAATTTCAGTGATAAGATGTATGTATAAATGTCTAAGCTTTAATAAACTTTATAATCAGATACAGTATCAGACATTTGCAGCCATTTCTACGTATTGTATATATGTACATACAAATGTATGTACATATTATGCATGTTTTATTCATTACGATTCTTCTATGATGTTTACTTACGAAATTAGTACCTGCTAAAGTACCTGATACTAATATTCTACTATACTTTGTTCATACCAGTATTTTCGTAAAATAAAGTATATGGCATATTAAATTATTATCAATAGAAAAAATTGGAAAATTACGTAGCTGCTAACAAAGACATACATATGATTCATGATACTAGAACCTCTCCTATGATCACTGCGAACTGCGAACAGCATTACGAAATTTACATTGAACAGTGTACAGACAGACCATAAACGACATCCATTCGGAGACCATTACCACCTTCCTAAGCTTCCGACCCCCGAATGCTGTTATCGGAGTCCAAACACCACCAATCGCAGACGAAGAGCTCCAACTTCCCCGAGAGTCCCGCGTAACCTTGGCACAATTACGTTCTGTAGCAGGTTAAACTCCTACTTATCCAGAATCGACCCCGACATACTAAAGATATGTCTGGCATGTGAAGGCACCGCGCAACACACTAACCACCTTTTCACTTGTCCTATCAAACCCACTCATCTAAAACCCCTCTCCCTCTGGACCTAACCTGTCGAAACAGCTAGTTTCCTGGGCCTACCGTTAGATGAGCTAGACGAAGACAACCGGTGATTACGCTACACTGACAGGGCAAAGTTAATGCTACAACATCAACAACAATGAAATTTACACGAATAGAATTGATGAAGTCTTTCCTACGTAACCCCCCATCCGTTACTCCACCAATCTGTGCATTGTGTGAGACAAATATAGAACAATTTCCTGCAAAATAAAAAACCTTGACCGAGTAGAGAATAAGTGCAACTATGCCCGCTTGTTCCAGAGAATCAACAAATAATCTGAAGGTGATTGGCTACTAGTTGTATTAATATTTGTACTAATGGAATTGAAATAAATATAAGATAACTTTGCATTTGAATAGCTATACCTGCTTTACCCGTGCTTTTTCTGTACGCAACTTTTTTGTCTTTATTTTCAATTTTTCTACTAACGAAAATATAAAATATAAAATAAAAAGGAAAACTCCAAAATTTAAGACAAATGCAATTCTCTCATTATTCTTATTTTTTTAGCCCTTACTCCTCGACTGGGTAAAAGAATTTCTTTGGCATTCCAGTTTGGAACTGTTGTAAGTAAAATTATAATTTTTACATACATAAAATTAAATAAAAAAATGAAAGTTTTTAAATGTGGATTTTATTAAATCATAGATGTTTTCAATGTTTTTGGTATTCGTTTTGTGCTTAGAAATACTAAATTGTGCAAACTTCACTCTAAGTAGAGCTCCCATACCTCCCATCGGAAAGTTTAATGCCTTAGTTAACATAAATGAAATAGTATATGGACTGTACCCTACAATAGTTTGTTTCTCCATTTTAATCAGTTTTATTATAATTTTCATGAAATTTTAAATTAAATTATATTCTCGAGATTTAGTGAAAATATTGGTTAAAAAAGCAATGGCAAATCAGACTGCGCTAGACTCGAAAAGTCACTCTGATTTTTATACAGGCGATAAATAATCACTAACTCTTATATTTTTATATATTTATAAATCTAATTAGTCCAAATTTCTACATATGTATGTATGCGTGTATTTAACATACTCTGAAATGTGTGTGAAGAATAAACGAAGCGGCACAAAATGTGCTCAGGTGATAAATTTGTGCTTTTTCCAACTCGCCTTCAGTTAGGGGAAACCGCATAACAACTTTTTAGTGTGTATGCAAAGAAATAAAGGGACAAGAAAAGATTACAAAAATTACAAAATATAGAAAATCTTTCAACGTCATGTTCAACATAAAATTTCGACATTCTACTAATTGTGTAAAATACTTTTCACGTACACTTGACAATTGGGCAGAGGCGGGTATAAATAGTTGAGGGCTTATAAAATAAAATCAGATGAAGTAAAAATGAATACAGTAAAATAATAAATAAAAGATTAAAAAATAAATAAAATTAAATTATTATAAATTAAACTAAAAATTAAGTTTAGTAAATGGAATACAGTAAAGTAAAATTAAATAAAATGCATTTCCTTGCATTAAATGCTATTTTGTTATAATTAAATGAAATGAAATAAAAAAACTAATTAAATTGAAAATTATATATATAAGAAATAAAATAAAATGAAACTACAAAAAAAAACTACAATAAACAAAAAAGGGTAAAAAAACTAATTAAAATTAAAAAATAAAATAAAGGAATAAAACAAAATAATTAAAAAGTAAAGTAAAACAAACACTGCATTATATATATGCTATATCCATACATACATCCTTTGGCATCTTTTTGGGGGTTCGGCCGAGCTCCGCTTCTAATTTTGCGTCTTCCACAAATGAAGGGACTCACAGTTTTAAGCCGACTCCGAACGGAAGATATTTTTTATGAGGAGCTTCATCTCCTTCAAATGCACTCGGAGGTTTGCCATTGCCTGCCGCGTGGCGACCGCTATTAGAAAAATGTTCTTCTTAATTTTGGTGTTTCATGCACGGAGATCCAAACCTACGCACTTATGATTGGTAGTCACGCATAAACCCATTCGGTTACGGTAGCCGCTCAAAATAATAATGTCATATAAATATAATAAAATAAATAATTAAAATAGAAATGAAACTAAATTAAATTAAGTTACATAAATAGAGAAATATATATAAAATGAAATAAAACATATTAAAAAATTAAAACAAAACTATACAAAATGAAATTAAAAAGTAAACTAAGACTACATAGAAAGGAATAAAGTAAAACAAAATAAGATTATATAAATGAAATAAACAAAATTATTTAAATACAATATATAATATAATTAAATTAAAATAAATGAAATAAAATAATAAAACAAAATTTAAATAAAATAAAACATATTTAAATAACAAAAATAAAAAAAATAAATAAAAATATCGGTCAGTCCATCAGTTCGTGCGTATTTTACCCATAATTTCACTTTTGTACGATTTTTGCATACAAAAAATTATTCGCCGAATATAACGGAACTATTTATATTTTCTTTGATATATTGTGCATTCAACAAGTAATTTTAATCGCGGATAGAAGCACGTGTTGTTAAAAAATAAAATGGAATCTTCAAACGCGTATAAGAGGCATATTTTGTATTTTTTTTTATAAAAGTGGTAAAAATGCAACAACTGTTGCTGCAGAAATAAACACTGTTCACGGAGAGAATACCGTGAGTGTAAGGACTGCGCAAAAGTAGCTTTCAAAATTCTGAAGTGGTAACTGCGACGTGGAGGATGCCCCGCGCGCTGGTCGTCCTGAAGTCTTTAACTCCGACGCCTTGCTCGAACTCGTAGAAGCTGAGCCAAATTTGACAGTCGATATGATAGCTCAGAGATTAAATTCATCGCATGGAACAGTTCACAGGCACCTGGTTTAGTTGGGAAAGGTTTCAAAGCTGGGAAAATGGGTTCCACTTAGACTTTCCGTCGCCAACCTCAGGCAGAGAGTGAATGTGTGTTCTCAGCTGCTGCAACGGCTTGAAAATTAAAGTTTTTTGAACTGCATCGCTACTGGGGATGAAAAATGGGTCCTTAACAATAATACTGTTCGCAAACGCCAATGGTTAGTTAAAGATAAAACACCAGAACCGACCCCTAGAGATGGCCTTCATCCCAAGAAGATTCTCCTGTCTATTTGGTGGGATGTGGCCGGTATTGTTTATTATGAACTTCTGGAACCAAACCAGACGATAGCCGCTGATTATTATTCCCATGAGCTATCAAACCTGAATGAGGCACTTTACAAAAATATACCGTCTTTAGTGAATAGACGCAAAGTTTTGTTTCCCCACGACAACGCAAGACCTCATACCGCAAGACAAACATTAGGTAAGCTGAACGAGCTCGGATGGGAGCTAATGCCGCATCCACCATACTCTCCGGGTATTGCACCTTGTGATTATCACCTTTTCCGTGGACTTCAATCCCATATGAGTAACAAGAACTACTCCTCAAAAGAAGCTATAAAAGGGATATCGAAGCGTATTTTGGCTCCAAGGACAAACAATTTTTGAGCAGGGAATTAAAAATTTGCCTAAACGTTGAGAAGACCTTGTAAATAATGAAGGAAAATATATTATTGATTAATAAATACATTAAAATTTTTTTTTATTAATTTAAAAAAACGCACGAACTTATGGATAAAACTAAAAAATAAATAAAAAAGAAAAATAATAAATTAACTAAAATTAAATAGAAAGAAAAGAAAAAAAATCAATTTAAATAAAAGAAATAAGAAAAAATATAAATATAAAACATAAAATAAAGTCTGAACTCACTCCTCAATTTGAGGCGCCAAAGTGCCTTTTAACGGTGTCTCCGATTGGCGTATGCTTATCTGAAGCTTTCTTTGTTGTTGTAGATGAAGCTTTCTCTTTTACTTTAGTTCGATAAAAGAAAAATAATTACACAGTTTTTTTGGCACATTATACACAGTAGCGCGAAATTAATCATCCAATCCATATTTCTTATTAAATAAAAACAAAATTATTTTGAGTGATGGAAATCTTTATTTTCACTTTTGCATACTCCGTTGCTTCAAAGCATCATTGCCCCAATGCGTCAAATATGATTGACGTATGTATTTATTTATAGCCTCATTTGCAAAAATTATAAATCGTCTGATAAGGTGATTAATTTTGCGCCACTTTTTATTTGATTCAAAGTATAATTGGGCAAACAAAAGTGGACCATGGATGCTATCGTGGGACACGTAATCGAGCATATTTTCTGAAATTGAAATGAAATTATCGATGTTTTCTATCAACAGTGGATATACCATTCATTCCTACAACAGATATTACAAAAATACTTTAATACTCTTTTTGATTTCTTTCTGGCATTACATTTTGTATGAAAATTTCTAATGTTTTTTAAGACATTAACTTTATTGAAAAAATCACGTATTTCTCTCATTATTTGAAATTATTTAACAATATTTGGTTTCTTTAGTTACGATGCATGTTGGCTTTTGGCTCAAGGTTAATCGTGCCCCATCTTACGGTCCATTTCCATTTTGTACTTGCGTATCTGAGCAGCCTCAATTATTCGCACATATGCTTGTACATATCTATAGATATATTCACTTGCAGCTGTAATTAAAATTTATCGCCCATTGATAGCCAGTATTGATTCATCAATGAATTGAATATTCCAAACTGCATTACATTTTGGAGCCCAGTTAAATTTAATTCACTTCTTTCAATACATTTACAGTCATATTACACAAGTATGTATATATATTCACGTATTTGCTTAGAACGCAAATTTTAACAAAATATATTTACGTACAAGTACCTACATATCTATACATATGTATACATATGTATATAAATATGTAGTACATTGAACAATGATGCATATTTCTTCAGCACTTGCGAAGTGTTTTGGTCTCAGTCGCTTACGATGTCGTCGTTTCTAACTAATTGGCTTTAATTGAAATAAACTACTTTAATTTTTTCGATCGGAGTCATGAGTTTACGCATTCGCTGTGACTGGGCTTTCATTCTTGGAGAACTGTGTTTTTATGTGTGATATTAGGGAAGATCCATTTTTAGTACACAATCGCTATGCGTAAAATTTAATAAGAAAATATTTTTCTAAGTTGAGAAATACTTTTCAAACCAGTTACTAAATCTTTCAATACGTTTTTAGATAATTTTTAAATATAAACTAAAGTAATTTGAAAACGATGATAGATGGTGGATTTGATTTCTGCTGATACTAATTTCAACCATTTTCTTTAAAACAATTAACTCAGGAATCTTATATTTTTAATGCACATTTCAATAAAAAATTGTACAACAAAAGTATTTATGCTCATATGCTTGTATGTTATTTCTTCTATGCTTACAAAGTTTCCCACCCTAATACGTATTTGTATGGATCTTCCTCTATTGTAATATTTTCCAGAATTTCATAAATTTACATATGTATACATATTTATTTTGTTTGCGCGTTGGTATTCGAGGTTAATTAGACTCGAAAAAAACTACACACAATGTTTTCGTTGACATCCAAAATCATAAAGGAAATGTTACCGCAAAAATCGAATGATAACTTCGGAGGAATAAAATAATTGACGCATACGTCCTTTGTTTGGTGTTTAGCCGAGATTTTTCTCCAGTTTCTGGTGAGCGCCTTGATGTTGTTCCAAAAATAGTGGAACTTACAGTTTGGTGGCGGCTACGAACGGCGGAAGGTTTTTTATGAGGTGCTTTTTTGTGGCAGAAGCGCACTCGGCGCCATCGCCAGCTGGGGCAATCGTAATTAGAAAAAACCTTTTCATTTGTGGCTTTCTAACCTAGGGCCTCGGTTGAACCCCTGGAGTATTCTTAGCAAGCAAGTTTATAAAGGCGGACGCCAGTTTAATAGCCTATTGCACCTTAAAAAATAAGCCAAAATCGTCCTTAGTGGCCTTCAGTCACTCGTAAATTCGATGCCACGACGACTAGTATCTGTTACAATAAATAATGTAGGACATACAAGCTATTAAATATTGTTTTTTGTGGTTTTCGTAAGACTTATTTTTATTCGTTTAGTGCCAGATATCTATTTCCTTATATATATATATATATATATATGTATATGTATATATAATTGGCGCGTGCACTCTTTTTTGGGTGTTTGGTCGAGCTCCTCATCCTATTTATGGCGTACGTCTTGATGTTGTTCCACAAATGGAGGGACCTACAGTTTCAAGCCGACTCCGAACGGCAGATATTTTTTATGAGGAGCTTTTTCATGGCAGAAATACACTTTGCCATTGCCTACCGAGGGGCGACCGCTTTTAGAAAAATGTTTATCTTAATTTTGGTATTTCACCGAGATTCGAACCGACGTTATCTCTGTGAATTCCGAATGGTAGTCACGCACCAACCTATTCGGCTACGGCGGCCGCCTATTATTCCTTCTGCGCCTCTATTTCCTTTTACGCCCTTGAAAATTAATAAATTTTTACAATAAAAGACTGATATAAATCCTTTAGCATGGTTTCTTCTTAATTTTGTTTTCTTCCCTTATGCCGAAAGGTAAAAAGATTTAAACTCTGATTATTTTATTACAAAAAAAAAAATTGTTTAGTGTTCCATATAGTTATTTCGCTTAGTGTATGTCTCATAAAAAAAATAATATTTTGTTGAAGTTAGAACTTTTTTGAGTGTTACAGGATGATTTAAAATTTGATGAAATGAAAAACTGACACCGTGGGACCTGTCTTTATTCAGAAAGGCCTGAACGGATTTAAATTATATTTGGCACACGAATCGTTTATAACTCTGACTAGGTTAGGTTAGGTTGAAGCGGTTGTCTTGTGGGACACACTCAGGCTCATAGCCCATTGTGATGCCGCGTGGGGGAGCTTTCCCTATTTCTCCTAAAACCATTGTGCGCTTTTCAAAAATTTTAGAAGATCTCCTATTTCTGTGGAACTGAGATCTTCCAATTCGTTAAAAAATTGTTTGCCTAGAATAGGAAATCTCCGTCTGGATAGAGCAGGACAATGGCAGAGAAGGTGCAAGATTGTCTCCTCCTCTTCCTCATCAAGACAACTTCTACAGAAGTCGTGTACTTGTACATCCATCCTTTGGGCGTGCCTACCTATTAGGCAATGCCCCGTTATGACTGAAATCAGTGTGCTAAGACTGTGTTTATTTTGGCTTAGCAAAGATTCTGTGCGTTTAGCACTAAGAGTCGGCCACAGTTGATGGGCGATTTTGCAGGTGGCTTCATTGCGCCATCTTTCGTTTGCTTTCCTTACGATTTCTTCAAGGATAAGTAGCTTACATTTTTGTAAGGGAATGCCTATGTCATTGTCTATGCACCCATCGGTCAATTTGGTGCCGAGTCTCGCTAGTTCATCGGCTCTGCAGTTACCCTCAATGTCGCGATGGCCAGGAACCCATATTATCCTTAGGCGAAATGACTCAGCCATCTCGTTAAAAGATGTGCGGCATTTCATGGCTACCTTGGAGGTTGTCGACTGCTTTGTGAGGGATTTTATCGCCGCCTGGCTGTCAGTGAAAATGTAGATGTCATTTCCGGATATCGCATAACACTGTACCATTGTCGCGGCTTTCGTTATTGTCATCAGTTCGGCCTGAAAGACATTACAGTAGTCGGGGAGCCGAAAACTGAAGGAGATCCCCAGATGCTCGGAGTATACACCTCCGCCCACCCTGCCCTCGAGCTGTTGACTAACAGTTGGAATATTTTTTTTGCGAGCTGTTTAAAAAATGTAATTTAAATTAAGTCGTAAAAGAATGGAATTACATGCGAATGTATCACAATATGGGGATCCAACGAAAGAGATTTAGATGGCTTTAGTTTAAATGTATTTTATAGGATTGCCACCTGTTTCAAAAATCTAATTAAAATAAGTTTTAGACAAATTTTCAATATTAGTGTAAAAAAAGAGTGTAAAGAAAATTTCAAGTTTTATGTTGTTGTTTTTGTTGTAGCAGATTCAGCAACCTTCAGGTTTCTTAAGAATTGGCGTTTCAAACATTTTCGTCATAGATCTGGTTTTTTGACACAATCAAAAGAAAAAAATCCTAGGATGCCAAATTAGGTGAAAATCCACAGTTAATTTCCTACAAATTCTTTTTTTTTTGCAAATTGCTTCAGGTAAAAATCTCATAACGCCCAAATATTAGTCTTTATTAACTGTCTGACCTTCTAGCAAAAAGATCCATAAAAACCGTAAGCAATGCTTACTTTTTTGATTGAAAATGAAGAGGCTTGGTTCATTCGGAGCTTTCCACTCAATCGCCTAATGCCTGGACTGCGTGTCAAACTCATAAACCTACATCTCATCTTCAGAAATTATGCGTTTTATAAATGTTGGGACAGATTCAGCCTTAGAAATCTGTCTTTGGTAATATCAACGCAGTTATTGATCAACACTTCTTTGACTTTATTGATGTTTTCATCAGTTTCCGATGTCGACGGTCTGCCGTTAGGTTTGTCATCCTCGATGGACTCTAGATCTTTTCTGAAGCGTTTAAGCCACTTGTAAGCGGCTGTTTTCTTTTACCCAAACAGTTTCCCAACATTTCTGAGGTTTTCGCACCATTGAACCCATTTGTAACGGAAAATTTAATACAAACCATTTGGCTCAGATTCAAATTCATTTTTAATACGGTAAAAATCGAAACCACGTCCAGAGATAGATGGATTTACTCCAGACAGTGTAACTTTTACAAATGTCATGCAATAGCAAAACAGTTTTGGCAATCCAACAAATGTGGCAATCCAACAAAATAAAAATATAAATCAAATCAGTTCACTTAGAGCTTCACCTGGTGCTTGTCCCGCGAACTCAAGGCGGTATGTACAAAATACAAAATATGTCACGTACAACTGCACTTGGCCTCGGCGGCGGATGTAGATGTTTTTTAATTCCTTACCCCTTTTTTTATGTTCTACATATTTACATATATCAAATATGAACTAACCCCGAGCCCCTTGGACACTTTGTACCTATCTCTACAAACAAATCCCTGGCTTTTCTAAATGTGTTTCAAATCAAATATCTCAGTTTTTGTGACATGCACTGTATGCACATAAATTGTTCTAAGCTAAATATTTGTTTGCTCTTTGCTAAGCAATAAATCTCGAGCTGCCGAAAAGGCACGCGAGCGCCTCCTTCAGCTGTGGCTGCCGCTTCAAAGATGTAGACCATCGATTGCACCTGTTATGTGGGCATTTATTAAAATGCCAAAATCCATGAATATGACAAATGTCGACCACTAACTACAAATGCACATAAATCCATTCACAAATATTTATCTAGTGATTAAAATATTTTCAACTAATTCCACAGCCACCCACGTTCAAGTAGATATGTATATGTATGTGTATGTGGTTCTTTATGTATGTTGGTATGCATGCAGAAGTTTCCAATATTTATTTGCTTGCAAGGCAAGGTGCTTACATACAAACAAACAGACATAAATTATATGCAATTACAGCATTGGGACCCATTAAAATGCCAAATGATTCAAATCAATTAAAATACCGCGATGAAAAGCAAAAACAACGAAATTTCCTTTATAAAAGTGAAGCAAAAATTACACAAAATACTGGCATGCGTTGAACCACCATATGGAAATTTATAAACATTTCATATTTGAATGAAATATGAGTATACCTTTTGGTGTTGTTTGATGGCCAAAATCGAAAAGTCCAAAATTTGAGAAATTGTGAAAAGTTGAGTGGAGAAAAAATCGAAAAATATGAAAATAAAAGAATGGCGCCAAATGTACGCAAAGACCACTTTGATTTGAAATTGAAAAATTTGTGTGTGTAAGAAATGGGCATATTAATAATTCCCAGAAGTTCTTTAATGGGTGGGCCACAAAAATATTGTAAAAGCAAAAAAAAAAATAGTTTCATAAAAATTGGCCAGCAGTTGGTCAAAGGCACAGCCATGCAAATATAAATAAACACAATTTTGGTCTAGTCTTAAATACATCTGTGTGTAAATATGTATGTACGTATATGCACATGCACATACACATATGTATATAGTTCTGCTATGGAGGTCGATGTGATGTGGCTGCCCCAACTACCTATAACTCTTTGAGCGCTCTCATATGGCCACATCTTCGAAGTAATAAAATGGTGCACATATTTGTTTGTTTGTTTGTGAACGAATCTACATACATCCATACTTATGTATTACAAAGAAACATATTTTTACGATTTTTGGGCCAACTTTTTGCTGGCTAGGCATCCGGAAATATTGCGGCTAATTTTCAGAAACTACTGCGAATATGCCAATAAACTCATACACATTTCCTTATATAAGTGAGTATGGGTGTGCACACAAAGCCCATAAAAAAACTGCGACAAACTAAAAAACAAAAACACCAACACCAGCAAAGCAGAGTGGCGTGCAACATGTGGCATGTAAATAGAAATTACAAAAACAACAACTATTGCTTCTTTCATTTGTTGCATTTTGGTCAACAACGAAAATGTGGCAGGCAGATTGAAAAAAATAAGCGATACTATAATTTACAACCATGACATGAAGGAGTGCAACACCTTTACAGAGACTTGTATGTTATATTATGTGTGTATGTGTGGATGGATGTATCTATACGGATGCATGTATTTCTGTGATTTTCATTTCTCCAGAGCGTTTTACCACCAATCTGTATGTATGCGAACTGCTGTCGATAGAAATTCGGTTGCGAGGGAGTGCTTCTAAGTTATTGGTATTTATGAAGAGTGTAGAAACAAATTTTTTTCTTACCTACTTATATTTCTTTTAAATTAAATCAGCCATTTGGTCCGATCTAATGAGCGACTTATGGCTTTTTTCTCTTTGCGGCAAGCTGGTGCTAATTGAGAAACGTCAAGGACGGTTCTACGTAACCGGAACAACCCGGATTTATTTCCGGCCAAGAACAATCACTTCAGCAGCATTCTTTGTATATATATGGGGAATGTTTATGCTGCTACAACACAATCATTTCGCAGAAAATGAAATGATTTTCACTAGGTCGAATACATTAATGTAAGGCACCATCGATTCGCCACTTCTCTGCTCGCTTTGTTTGAGCCTAATCCGCTTCACGAAGAATTTGCAGAAAACAACAACAAAGTTATCGAGCAATATTCGCCGTGTAGGAGCACAACAAACTGCTTAGCAAGCAGTTTCTGATAGGGAGCTACCGTAGGTCGCACCCATGCAGACACTTGCTTGAGCCTGAGCCGCCTACCAGGCACGTCAGGAGGCAGCTCTTCAATTACGCCGACGAGATCCAGGACAAAAAAGACCGACAATTACTGGACCGGACAGTGTACAGACAGACTATAAGCGACATTCATTGGGAGACACTTACCACCTCCTTAAGCTCCCGACCGCCGAATACCGTTATCGGAGGCCAACCACCACCCATTGCAGACGAAAAGCTCCAGCTACCCCGAGAGTCCCGCGTAACCTTGGCACAATTACGTTCTGAATACTGTAGTAGGTTAAACTCCTACTTATCCAGAATAGACCCCGACATACTAAAGATATGTCCGGCATGTGAAGGCACCCCGCACGACATTAACCACCTTTTCACTTTCCCATCAAACCCACTCATCTAACACCTCCCTCCCTCTGGACGCAACCTGTCGAAACAGCTAGTTTCCTGGGCCTACCATCAGATGCGCTAGACGAATACCACCTGTGATCTATAGTACATAACGTAAGTATATTTCTACAATAACAACTACAGCTATATTCACCGCTAGCGACTTTGGTTATACCTCACAAAACTGGTATAAATCACTATTTTCAATGCTGTCAAATCTCTCTTCAAATCGCCCTTCATGCAGGGCAAATTTTGGTGCTTCAACTTGCGAACATTGACAAGTACGAGAATACAAAGGGTGTTGGCAAAGCACAATCATCACAAGCAAGAAATGTTGGCATGTGTGAACTCGGTCTTACTACTCATTACGTGCTTCCAGGCAATTGTAAATTTTGGCAGCTCTTTTCCAGTGCTACCAATATATTATATGTTTATTTATGCCAGTTACTTCATCTATACGTCTAACTCTTTGCGAGTCGAAGGCATTTATAGAATACAAGATTACGCAGACTGAAAGACTGAAATGGAGAAATGAATGTAGCTTTACTGGAGCGGAAATCTAGATGAAGTATGTGAAAGAACCGATAATGAAGATTTTTAAACGAAAATTCAAAATTAGGGAAAGACAATAGAAAGAAAAAGTTTGTTTGCAAACCAAAAAATTAAAACAAGACTCTAGATTTACCTCAGCTCAACAGTTCACTCTGTTAAATTTGCTGAGAGTCAAGTAACAGTACCGCGATATATACAACCTTCTCTATTCTTTCAACCATAATCTACGTGCATACATATGTATATAATAGAAAATGTGTTCTAGGAAAAGTTTTTTTTTATGGTTGTTAAAGCTCTCCTTACCTTTTTCAACTTGGCTTTTAACACCAGCAGCATATAAAGCTAAACTTTGCTAAACTTCGTTGAACGAGACGAATTGGCATGTCCAGCCACCGGATATAGACGTACCCAGACACTGTAGTCACTGAGTAAGGATTTTTTTGGTATTTACCCCAATCTCGAACATTGAAAATTCTCAGCCTTTGGCTTGGATCGATTTTACCTTTGTTATAGTCAATTTAAAACAGGTTTATCTTATAATAGGGTTTCATGCAGCGGTTACCAGTTTCTAGGAAGGAAGGCTAACTAAAATGACAATGAGCTCATCATCAACAGTGTTATGATAACTCCGAACAGCAGATGGTTTTATGAGCAGTTTTTTTTCCATTTCACAAATTCCTTCGTAGATTTACCTTTGCCTGCCAAGGAACAATTTTTTTCTCTATAACTTGGTGTTTCCACAACCAACTTCAAACCCAGACCATGCGCCTACGGTTGCCGCATGACAGTTTATTTCACATAAAGGCTGTTAACCTTTTCTTTGCCACCCAAATCTATTTAATCTTCGAGTATAAGAATGCTACCTTGTAACTGTTTTCCGTGATTTTAATAAAAGAGCAACTAAAAATCTTCACAAAAATCAATTCGATCGATAAATTTAATTTACTTTGCTATAGCGGGATTCAAAGTGTAAATCATAAATGGCATGGAGCACTTAAAATAACGGCAAATGTATTTAAAAAATAGGCGAAAATAATTTTTCAAATTTTCGCTACTATTACAATCATCTACGTGTGGCCCTCTGGCTTTCATGTTTATTATTATCGATTTATTTTTAGAAAATCATAATTTTATTAAATTTCACATCTGCGTTGTCGTTGAAGCGTTTTTCTAGTATTTGAGCTTTTATTTCATTTGCACGACTGCATTCGACGCTGGCCGAGCCCAAAGGGAGCAAAGTAAAGTTAAAGTGAACACCTTGTGTTATGCGAATGAATGTTTAGCGAGGTTTAGCGGAGTGCGCCGGGCAATATGAGAATTTAAAATTAGCACAAGGAATTTGCTGTTGTCGTTGTCAAAGTTTGAGTCTTTATACGTACGTACATATGTGTGTGTATGTACTTGTAAATTTACGCCAGCAGGGCAAAGCGTTTGTACGTGTAGTGAAATGGGGTCAATTTGGCAGGCATTAAAATTTCGTCTGTCGGCGAAGACACTTACAAATGTCAGATGAGGGAATCAGCAAAATAGTCTTAGCAATTATCAGCTAGCGTTCAGATGGAAATTATTACAACAAGTTACATTTGGAAAATGTTTTCAAATTGGTAATAAATTTTGCTCAATCGATTAGGTAAATAGTACTTACATGTATGTCTGTATAGAAAGAAAAATTACGATTGTGTTTCTGTTAGAAGCCATTGACATAAAGTACAGGACGTTTTGATTTGTCAATTGGAATAGAAAGGTGGACATGTAGCCCTTGAAAGACTTTTGAAGCGCAAATTTTTGTCATAGAAATCTGTTGTAAAAAGTTTTATTCGATTTCTGATGAAAATATTGTTGACAATGTTCTATAGGAGGATTTCACGGGTACCATTTTTGTGGAACGCTTTCTACGTTACCGGAACGACCCGGGTTTGTATTCGGCCAAGCATTGACACTCCAGCAGCATTGCCCGTACATGTATGTAGAGATACAGCTTCCATTTTTGTGGGTCAATTTGACCAATTTTTAAGAAAGGTTTAAAAAGTCATTTTAAATGAAGGATTTAACGACTATGTAAAATGTTCTGTGTCAGAAAATTTCACTGTGGGTAACCGAAGACTCAAAAGTGGCCAATATACGCGTTTACTCGTAATTGACAGAACTTGTTATATATGTATACATATATATAAAAGACAGTGGGGCGAGCTTACACCTCCGTTGTCATTCTAAAGTAAATAACAAAAATTTAAGCATTATTCACATTTTAAGCGTTTTTATTTAAAAAATATTATTTTCGGAATTTAAAATTGGATAGCCCTGTATTTTCAAATATAGGCACACATATTTTATCATCTGCATATAACTGCATATGTGATTATTTCCTTATTTATTATTACCTCTATTACAAGAAAATGGTTGTAGGTAAATGGCAACAACGGTAAGATGACTATGAGATAGCAGGTGCCTATAGGATTTAATCCGTTGCGTATGACAGTATAAATAAAAACACGTATACCAATAAAAATCATTTACAAACACACCAATGCCCAAGATATATCAAAAGAAACAAAATAACATTGTACAGCGAGATAAATATTTAGATCTTGATAAAATTTACAACCACATATGACAGTCAGTATAAAATTTTGCTGAACAGAATGACTAACTTTTGCTGAAAGTGGATAGTCAAAATATTTCATAGAATACAGGTATGAATGCGCAAGCGGAAGAGGTCTTTAATTAATATGAACCTTATCGGCTTAGTTATATAGTACATACATACAGACATAAACACATAACTTAAACTGCAAACACCTTTCTAGGACTAGCGTTCAAGTTGTGACGAAAATTTAAATAAATTACACTGTTCAATCGTAGGTTTGGAACAGAAAAGCCACCATATGATTCTGAAAGTGAGTTGGCTATTTTTGTAGAGCAAAGTTATAACCCAGCACGTCTAGTATGTAGGTCTAAGGGTGCGAATTTCGGTCACAGACATTTAGTTAATTTTATAAATTTATTGCCAATAAAAAATGTTGTAACGAAAGAAAATTAAGAAATTTGTCACGCATAATTCAATACAAATTTCGTTTTTTTTTCTTTAAATGGGCATTTTAGTGAATTTTTATATCCAAAGATAGCGTAGCGAGAGAGAATTTTGATGGCTGAAAGGAGAGGAAAACCAAAAATAATCGCAATCGCGGACAATGCGAGCAGATGTTAAAAAAAGTAAAGCTAAATAAAACTGAGTGAACTATTGAGCTAATTAAAAAAAAAGATTATTTTACAAAATTATAAACATTAAATTTTAATTAGAACAGGATACAAAAATGTCAGAAAGAAAGACTTGAAACTCCGAAACTAAATAACACACAAAAAAATGCTAAATCAAGTTACGAAAATGGTAATCTGGCCATACTAGTGCTAATACGACGTCACTCAATGTCAAATTTGCTGAGAGCAAAGTAACGGTACCACGATAGGAGCCATCTCTTTATTCTTTCCATCACGATTGCCGCTTATACCTTACTTGGGTGTTTGGCCGAGCTCTTCTCCTATTTGTGTTGAGAGTCTTGTTGTTGTTCCACCAATGGAGGTAGGTACCTACAGTTTTAAGCTGACTCCGAACGGAATATATTTTTTTATGAGGAGCTTTTTCATGGCAGAAATGCACTCGGAGGTTTGTCATTACCTGCCGCTATCAGAAGAAAATATGTTTTTTTTGGCGTTTCATGCACGGGCACTACCGAATGGTAGTCACGCACCAAACATTCGGCCACGGCATCCGCATGTCACTGTCCTTTGCATGTAATGAAAATACTTAATACTTACATATATACATAACACAACAAAAATACTTACTTGAGCTCAAGTAAAAAGTATATACTTGGATAATTATTTAAAGAGGAATAGGATATTTAAACTGTTTTTTTTTTGTATCAATATAGTATCGTAAGAATATTGTGTATTTGAGCGTCCGTAGTTTCAGGCCGAGTGACTTACCTGTTTGGCTTTAAAGCATTTTTTTGAAATTTCGTGTTTTTTGTAAGCCTGTGTCGGTCTAATGGAGGAATCATTTGAAATTTTGTATAGTAGGTATTTCTTCACATAATTCATCAGATAGCCGTGGGAACTTTTCTATTTTTTTTTAATAATTATTAATTTTACAATAACAAATAAGTTACTATATTTTTAGCGAAAATATATTTTTTATACGAAAAATTTAGAAGATCAAAAAATTTTTTTCAAGGATACTGCTCCTTTAGCAAAAGCATTTTGACTTTTTGTTTCGGATTAGTCTATTGCGAGTCATGATATCTCCGCGCCTCTGATGATTCACTGTCATTCGGCAATTTTCAATATTTTGCCATGGAAATTGAGGAAAATATTGTATGAATATTATATTATATGAAAACTGGTCAAATAAACTAACACTATATGACACTACTTTCAGAATCACGAAATAGATAACTCTATTATTGGGCCGCGGGCGCCGTAGCCGAATGGGCTGGTGCGTCACTACCATTCGGAATTCACAGAGAGAACGTAGGTTCGATTCTCGGTGAAACACCAAAATTAAGAAACCACTTTTTCTGATAGCGGTCGCCCCTCGGCAGCAATGGCAAACCTCCGAGTGTATTTCTGCCATGAAAAAGCTCCTCATAAAAATACTGCCGTTCGGAATCGGCTTGAAACTGTAGGTCCCTCCATTTGTGGAACAACATCAAGGCGCACACCACAAATAGGAGGGTGAGCTCGCCCTAACACCCAAAAAGGGTGTACGCGCCAATTATATATATATATATATTGGACCGGGCGATTTGGCAATCGATAAATGCATAAAGAAATAAGAACTGGAAACTGTAAAAATTTTGATTTTAAATAAAAATACATCCAAAAATTGATTTGTTTGTACCAATATATCCCTGCATACATACATATGCATTTTCAGACCAATTTTTTTTAATATTTCAAGAGCCTTGAAAATTCTGACTAACCCAAACATGCTTATTAAAAATCAAACTATTGAGTCTCGAAATTTATTTTACGTACGACCTATGATGTAGAAGAATTTTTTGCGCGTAACGACAAAAGGAATCTTAAGCTGCAATTAGTGGTGCCGTAGCCGTAACCATAACCATAGCAGCAGCATTACAGCATGCGTCGACTAGTCGCGCTATAACCAATTACAGCTAATTTTGAAGTAGAATTAATGACAAGATTTGCATTTTGTCATAAAAGCACCTATCATATAATCGTTAACAGTGATGCACATATGTTTCATCATAACAGTTGATTGCAATGGTTATGGTTATGGCTAAGGTACATCACCACTTATTACAGCTTTAATCTCGACGTTGCGGTATGGAAAAATCGTATTTCAAACAAGTCGCTCCGGTCTACTGTATATACATATAAGTATAAATGTAAGTACTAAGTCCGTCTAGCAGAGATAAAACTATTTTATGTGAAGTGAGAATAAAAAAAATTTAACTATTATATATTATAAATAACATATAAAATGTATACAAAATGTAGCGATTACTCACTCTACGTCCTTTGTGTAAATATGAATTTAATCGCTGTTTTATAAATACACACGCATATATTACATACATACATATGTATGCACATACTTATAGATATTAATGAGAAATTGTTGCTGGTTCTTTCGATAATAAGTAGGAAAGTATCCTGACTTTTTACAGCTGATTTTGACAACTGACAGCTCAGTTATGAGGTCTGTTCATGAAGCAATTAGTTTATAACAATAGATACAAATTATCATGTTTTGGTGTTCATGTACCCAAAAAACTTGCAATGACATTTCATTTTGAGGGGAAGTTACAAGTTTTAGTGGAAAAATTTTTACTTGTAAGAACTTGAGAGTGGGAAAAACAGATAATCGCAAAGTAAAAATAAACACGAATTTAAACTTTCGAATTGCAATTATTAATGGGATGTTCTTTTTCTCACAGCGATGGAACAAATTATTATGGACAAAACGAAATCATCCGAAGTTCGTTATTTTGGATTTTAATTGCTTTATTATTTTTTATTTAATACGAGGTAGCACAAGTGCAAAAAAAATTATTTTTGTTGTTACTGGTTTTGCGTTGAGGTATTTCTTTTGATATTTTTCTCTTTGAGAGAGAATTCTCGCAAATTAAATGATTGGCAAGTTGCTGGATAATTTTTACATTGACCATAGGATTTAACGATTTTTGACCAAAAATACATTTATATGTAAAATTTGCTAAGGACTAAGTTGTGGAAATGATTAGAACAGACGTCAGTGCTGAGGTCTACTACATGGCCGAAGCTCGGAAGTTATTATCCCTACTCGAAAGTTGGCTGGAAAATCTGTAACTTAAGGTCAGCGAATTAGGTTGTGAATTGCCAATATGCGCTTATTTATCATGTATAGTATATTTGTATGTACATTCATATAATGAAGTATCGATTCTGGTACACGCTTTGTATTACAACATTACCTATGAAAAACAGATTATGGAAAGTATTCTCTCAGGCATGAGAGTAATAACTTTACTTGAAAAAAATGCAAATGCTGTAGTATTAACTAAATTTTTATTAAAACTCATTATTACTCCCCTGCTATTATTTCCCTTAGCATGTCCCTTTTCTTACAGTTCTGAAGTTAGGATATGTGTAAAAACTATTTTTTTTTCCAGTTTTAGTTATTTATGGCCCCTCATTTAAAAACTTGAATAATAGCAAACTTTTTGCCTGTTTATCCGCTTTATTATTCGGTATTTTATTATTATTATTTCCATACTCCTCTAGGAGTTTAAGAATTAAACAAAAGTTTTCCAAACATTTCTATTTCTAGACATAAAACTCAGTTCATTGAACGATTTTCCTATTTCATTGCCAAATTCATCGCTATTTTAAGTCATTGCTATTTATTTTATTATGGCTTGAATTTAATATCAAATAAATAAGTGGAATACTATTTGATATGGTTTACTGAAACTGCTTTGGTTTCTGAGCCACAAGTGCCCCAAGATTAACAGTTAACTTAAAATGTACAGTAACGTCGCTTTCCTTTTGTTAACGTGACGATTTCTATAAAAAAACCTCATCTAGAATAATCGCAAATTAATACTACAAGTAAATGCTTGTATAGTTGTACTAGCCTCTAAGCAGATTGGGTAAAAACTAGCGTAGCGATTTTTTGTCTACGATTTATTATGTACATATATTAGATGTTTAGCGTTGACAGATTTTTTTTTTTCATGAAGTTATTTAGTTTGTTTGATAACCTGATAATTATTGAAAAATACCACAAATGATCAGATTCTGGAGTTGGCGTAAACTAAAAACTTGTAAAGTTTGGGAAATTGAGAGCACAAAGTAACAGTTGCCTTCACCGGAAGTTGTTAATTCCTGAATGTGCAATTAAAAAAGAGCTGATAAAAAGCAAAGCGATTACAAAACAACAAACTGATTTTAAAATACTTAGTAAAAAACAATTCATTCAATAGAGACTACGTGCAATACGTTAGTAGTAGAGGAATATCAAAATCGTAAAACCGGCAAAAAATCGTCTATTTTTCAAGTGGGGTTCTGCATGCGACTAAGGTAAATAAGACGAAAAGCAGCTGCTATCAAGGCAAGTTTTTGTATATTTTGCCTTTGCTTACTTCTTTTAAGTATTGGATATTTTGCCCCCTAGAGATCTATTTGAATATACTTATGTTTTGGAGTTTATTTATATTTGTTCGTCTATATATATATATATATTATATTTTCCAGAGACTCCTAGATGGAGCATAACGCCTCCCTTTGTTTTTTGTGGTTTCTGTAATCCTTTAATTTAAGATGAGTAGGGGATGGGCCTCCTGCATCCGAGCCTGGATCCGGGGCTGCCGGTCCTCCTCCAGGCGGGCATGGCGTAGGAATTTCCTCCTCGCTGGTGAAAGGTTATCCCGCCTTCACTCGGTCGTCAGAAGGCTTCATATATAATTTTTCTGGCGTCTTCGCACAGCATATGGATTTTAAGAGGAGCTATTTTCCAAAATAAATGCATCCGGTTATTAGGCATTGCCTGTTGAGAGGCCGTCACTGTTAGAATTAACTCAGCATGTGCTGTTAGTACGTCACGCGCAAACAAACTCGACTGTGGTGCCGCCAAATGTGTGTTTATACCTATGTATTTAAAAAAAGTTTAATTTTAAGAGAATTTTAAGTCAACTCTTCTGCGGGCGTCCTTACTATTTTTAATATTTTTCTCTCAACCTACATACTATACTTCTCATTAGGCAGTTGGTGATTTGGCGGTGCGATTCGGAATTATGTGTGTACATATAAAAATACATACGTGTGTATACCTAAGCATTTCCAACAACCCTAAAATTATTGCGAAATGCTATCATAACCACAGAAAATTTTAATTTTATATAATAAAATTATTTGTCCAAGAGTCCGATTGGCTAATCAAAAATTTACTTGTATTTGAAAGAAGGTTCGCATGTAGAAAATTACTCTCATAAAACTATGAATAAATATGCATGTAATTTCTTTCACACTAAATCCGCCCACTGACATTATCGCCTTTTATTCGGAAATTTAAAATGATGCACGCAAAGTGCAGTTTTTATTGCAGTTTTGATGCACGAATTGCGTCGGAGTTATTTTCTCATTGCACTTCACGTTATTTTGCACAGGTTTTGAAGTTTCGGACAGCGTCATTATAATGAGAAACAAAAGCAAAAATTACTGTTGGGACGTATGTACATATGTATTCGTATAAACTGACAGAGCGTAGTCAGCATAATTTGTCGACTTGCATTTTTAACAATTCAGCTGAGTGAAATATGAAGTAAAAAAGTAACAAAAATGAACGACATGAAATAAAAAAAGAGACAAACAAATTAAGTGCACAAATATTTTGCAAACTCATCGGAAACGGTATTTATTGCAATTTTCTTCCCCACCTTAATATCGTCCAATTGTTTCTTAATTTACGGTTACAGTTACTGATGCACATTTTGCCAGAGAGAGCGATATTCAAATGAACTCCTTTCGTTGAAACAGTAGCATTACTGCTTCGAGTATTCACTGAGCGTTTCACCACTTAATGCAGGGCTGGCTATTCGTCTAATGAAATATTTCGATAATATTACGCATACGAATACGAGTGTTGCGGTGATGGTAAATATTTTTTATTAATTACCGCAATTCATTTACTAAAAAAGTAAACAATGCCACTTGTTAAAAAATGTGTCAGTGATAAAAGTCGCGTTTTCTTGAGTGTTAAGTGATAAGATACAAGAGCGAGTGATTGAGGAAATAAGAATTGCAAGTACGTACATATACGAGTATACATACATTTAGTGAGTAATTAACTCAGATGACGTCCATGTATTGTATTAAAAATAATTTGGACATATGTATCTATATACCTTTCTGTAGAATTTATAAGAAAACACTTAAGAAAACTTAACATTTCTTTTTCTGTCAAAAAGCATTCAAATATGAGTTTTTAATTCACTAAGCTAACTATTAATTAATCATATGTGCAGATAAAGAAACCAATTAAATATAAGTTGAAATAGAATATTAAATTACTCTATGAAAGATACGAATTTATTAACAAAAAAAAGCTGAGTTCATATGACTCCGGAGGATTGCCAAGGGTGGTTACAATCATGAAAGTAACGTTGTTAGATTTGTAAAGTTAGAGGGAGACTATTGGATAGTGAAATTTTGTGTTAAGTTTGCTTGTTTGCATTGATTAATAAAAAAATCAAAAAATGTATGCAGGTTATTTGTTTCTAATTGTTATTTTTGGGTATTTCAAACGTGACGGCTAGATGCCGGTAGTGAATAATTCCTAGACGGTACCTTTTTCTTCGTCATCTTTAACATTTGTCAAGATAAACTAAAATTCCACAATTTATTCCTTAAATGTAGATAAAAAAACTGACACCTATATTCAACGAGACGAAATGATGACAAGTTAAAGAAAGTAGTACATAGTTTTAAATAAATTAAAAGAAAAATTTAATATTTCAAGGCAAATACATTGCTCTCATCTCTCTATCGGCGATCTCTCATCTCTCAGTTGAAAAGGTTTGTCACATCCCTCAATTGTGGCAAATAATTATAGATTAATACATATAATGTAACGGAAATTATTTCCAAAAGCTATAAACGCCAACAACAATAAGGAAGCAAAAAATAACTTAAACTAATCTTGGTAAACACTATCTCAGCATTGCTCTCAAATTTTCAACAATGATTTGAGGTATATTCTCCAGGCAATCCTTTTTTCCCACAAGTTTTATATAGCGTTAAGGTCTAGAGATTGTAGGGGCCAATCCATTACGTCCAATTTATTTCTCCCAAACTACTATTATACCCATTTTAGTGGAATTTCCCGACATGTATGTAGCAGCATTTTGGATTACATTATGTTTTTGTAAACATATTTATCGATTGTATTATTAATTTATCAATTGTATACATATTTATCAATTGTATTATTAATGTGATGAAGTGGTTCCATGGTAGCCGGTTCTACGTTACCAGAATGACTCGGATTTTTCCCGACCAAGGGCTGCGGCCCCAGTAACTAGCCCTGTCTAGTGAACCGTTTATAAAAACGTAGGTTCGAATATCGGCGAAACACCAAAATGAAGAAAAAACATTTTTCTAATAGCGGTCGTCCCTCGGCAGGCAATGGAAAAACCTCCGAGTGTATAGTTATGTAATTGCTTCTCTTTAACGACCCCAAGATATTGCCAACACCTCCACAATCGCCAGATTTAAACCCCATCAAGCCCCTAAGGGCGCTTCTGGAAAGAAATATAAAGAAAATCCAAATAACAAACAAAGAGGCTTGGAAAGATGTTATGTGGGAGAAGTGTTATATACCATAGTTCCAAATAAACAAAAAACTGGTTTTACAAACTTAAAAACTTTTTTCATGTGACTTGTTACATGTCAACTACCCAAAAAGAAGCGTAGACTTATGACAATAAGTGTATGCGTTTCACATACATACGTATGATGCATTCCACCTCCTTCAATTGGGCGTTCATGTGACTTCATCAAATTCAATTTAGTAAATTTTGAGATCAAGGTTCAGGTTATGTCAACTGTTGTTGTTATTTTTTTATCAATGGCTCGCTACAACAAATTCACTTTCAGTTAAAGGCACTTTTCCAGCTGAGTGCACTATTATTGTTATTATTGTTTTCGTTGATGACTCTTCGTGCCCATGCTCCTCACGTGTTCACATACAGATGCACATACTAATATGTAAATGCACTGTTGATGTTTCTCGCTGCTTACACCTGCCTAACAGCGACACCCCTACGTCATCAATGGAAACGTCGGCGCCTTAGAAAGTGAATGCTGTTTCTCATTTATTTATTTTCATTCATTCGTTTGTTTATTTGTCTATGTTGCCTTTGGTAGTTGACAAGTTGAGTGCTCTGTGCCATTTGACGAATTGTCGCATTGACATGTGTAATGGTTCTGTTAATTTGACTTCAATATACCGTTTGTTTGTTCTTTTGTTTCCATATACAATTAATGTATTATTTTTGTATTTGTTTATTCGCGATTAAATTGACATAATACGAGGAAGATTAACGCTTAATATTGTTGATCGCGTATTTCACGGTTTGTGTTTTTCTTTGTTTATTTATTGTTGTTTGTATTGCATTATAGTATATGAGTATAAATGTATTCGTTTGGCTCTGATCCGATTTGTGCGGTTGTGCAATAGTATTCGGCTGCTAGCTGTAATCGTCAACGGCGGCAATGATTCTGCGAATCAAACTTTGCGTGGCACTTGATACGCTTCATTGCACTTTGCCTACCCCACCTGTGCCGTTCCCGACTTAAATGGGCTACCCCTTTTCATAGGGTGAGCATGTCGACTGAATCCGGCGTTTGAATGTCACACATTGAACGACATGGCCATGGCTATTATTTATTTATACATAATACATATATATTTTTAAAGCTAAGTGAAAAAAATGTGACGAAATATGTATCATACATCACCTGTGATCTTGTGTTGCATTTCTAGTTATTTATTTTATTTTTTGTTTACATATATATTCTGTATTATTGCAATTAACAACACAATTTGTATTACATTATTATGTGTGCATGTAATTTTATCACACAGGTATGTACAAGCTAGTTTTCGCTTGGATTTCATTTCATTGAATTTTATAAATTTGAGATTTTATGCAAGAGTACACCAGTAAGTTCGGGCAAAAGCAAACGTATTTTGTTTTGCTGCTTCAAAAAATGTGAATAATGGCATTGAAATGGATGAGGTAAAGTCTTCAGCAAATCGAACTGTGTATATGTACTTGTATGTGTATGGCCAGCATTAAATCATTGTAGCATTTCCCATTAACCGTTTGAATCCAAAGTAGCGCGATCGCATTATTTAGATTTTATGGCGAGAAAGCCTAGTATATTTCGCACATTTGTAGTGTTTTACCAATTGTTGAGGTCGTGCGCTCAAGTTTACCGGAGCAAATACAATACATCAAACAGCTCCTTCAAATGTGATTATTACATTTTACAATAGGTATACTAAATACTAAATATAATAATGCAGTAATGCATTACAAAATAAAATTTTTTATTGGTATTGGTATTTCTAGACATAAAATAAAACAAGCGCGATCGCGCTACTTGGGTGTGTTCCTGCTAATTTATAGAAAGCACGGTTAGGCTGGTTGGGATTCTTCGACAGTGTATTTTCAAGCAGTGGGACTCCTCAAGCAGGTTTTTTGTTAGGAAGTAGTGTTAAAATTGATTTTGGAGTGATTCCCGATTTACTTTGTGGGGCTTTTATATATCACAAGCTTTTGTACGACTTGTCTGTACATGAAAGAAACTGGAATCATAAAATCCATCATTACGCTTTGAAGATTAGAGTAAGATTTTTGACCAAGGTCAGCCTACTCTAAAAACATAAAAAGTTCCATGCAGTGTTGCACGAAAGCCTAGGATAAAAAGTATATTATGAAATAACCCCTGTCGTACGCTTTTGTGCCATGTGACTTCCTAGAATTATAAGGTATCGTACAGAAATGTGCGACGTGTCACTCACTGTGTTCAGAGCGCTCGATCTTTGACATTAAATAAAATGAACAGTTTGAATGATACTTTACAATTTTTTTTTATGTGTGAACATATTTTAAAAATGTCTTTTAATAGGTTTCTTCATGTAAAAGTTATTCGATACTTCCCAGTAACTTTATGTCCGAGAATCCTCTCTCAAAGAGAAAAATATCAAAAGAAGTACATCAACGCAAAACCAGTAACAATTTGCAAGTTTTACGAACAGCTGATTAAATTGTGGGGGAAAAAAATCACTAAAGTTACTAATTTTTTCAATTCAGCTCTCTCGTATTAAATTAAAAAAATATATAAAAATAAAAACCAAATAACGAGCTTCAAAATCAGATAATTTCATTTTGTCCATAATAATTTGTTCCATTTCCTCATCACTGCCAGATGAAGAACATTCCATTAGCAAATTGCAATTCGCAAATTTCAATTCGTGTTTATTTTTACTTTGTAGAAATTTATCCAGTAAAAACCTGCAACTTTTTCTCAAAATGAAAAGACATTCTGCTTTCTCATTTTCCCCTACTTTGTAAGTTTTTTGGGTACATGAACACCAAAACGTGATAATTTGTATCAATTGTTACAAACTATTTGCTTTATGAACAGACCTTATTTCAATGGAGGCCAACCCAAAACATGACTTCCTTCCCCATTATAATAATATTGAATTTTAAGAATTTCAATAAATTTCATCGTAAAATATCAAGACTAATTAACCACTGTCAAGCTAACCGAGGCTACTATGGGAATGTTCCATAATTAATAGGAATGTTTGTTATTTCTATTACATACAGGCTTGAAATAAAATAATAATATAATTTTAGCTTATTTTGCTTCATTTATACGGGGTAGCTAGACATTTACAAAATAGGTCTAACCCTCGAGCAACGAGTGATCAAACAATTTTTTTTAATATGGAAGAAAATACGTAACGTCAGAAAAAAATTATAAAAAATCTACACGAATTTTAAGGTTCCTTAAAGTTGCACTAAAATTGAATGGACTATGAAACTCAAATCCAGAATTTGTTTTAAACTCTGACTAAAAAGTTTGAAGTTTCGATGAAAATTTGTTATTTTTTTAATTTTGTACCAAGTATGAAACTTTGAGTTACATGGTTTTTGTTGTAAAATAATTTATTTTTTTATGAAAAAAATGAAGAATTTAAAAATAAAAGTAAATAATTAGTCAAATCTTGGCAAAATATCGCTTTGTTGTTATTGTATATTTTGTAAATTTAAAAAATTCCAACAACAAAACATGCTTCAGAGCACACAAATCCATATGCATGTATTCCTAGATGTCTTTTGAACCTGTCCATTCAAGCTCGTTGAACTGAAAATGACTCCCGAGTCTTTGACCGATTCACCCGCATCAACATTCACCCCTCAATGGAATAATACCAATAAATGGCACAGACTGATTCAGTATGCAATTACATACATATTTACATATGTGCATACATACATGCATATGCATATCGTATGACACACAAATATTTAGAGATTCAGTAAATCATTGAAATTGCACGCGAAACAATGAATCATTATTGCATCATTTTTTTGGACACAATGCTCCTGCAGTGCTCCTGAGGTCTTTGTCCTAAGCAAGCAATCCTTTCGCTTTTAATTTACATACTTTTGGATGTACATAGACATATGTATTTGCACATATATTTGTTTTTGTTTTTACTTTTTCCGATGTACTTCATATAATTCCTGTTCTCTGCAACGGCTCTTTGCTCATTTCATCTGCCTGTCGTCGCTTCATCATTTCACTCTCGAGCAGTATGGACTTGCGTGCGGTTGCAGCAGTGTTGTTGGCTCTACTCACAATCAATGCCAAGATGATGATGCCATTCGGGTATGCTGGTGTCATGCAGGACGACCGCAAATGTCAATATTTAAGACCATCGCGCATGCTCAAAATTCGTTGCTTCGATATGAATCTGAAGGAAGTGCCACAGTACCTGAAATCATCGGTGGAGGTGAGTAGAAACGATAAGGTAGTGATAATTGAAAATCAAAAATCATGCAAATAATTATGTATATGAGTATGTATATATAATATGTGCCTTGGAAATATTGAGATGCTTGGATTAATTCAGCGCTAATTGACTTTTGAGTGCGACCTTAGCAGACGTCAGACGTAGCAAATAATATTTAATTTACTTGTTTCTGGAATGTAATTTTCCTTTCGCTGACCCGCCGTGCAACTGCAAGGGTTAATTTGTGTCAAATGACTTGATAAAATGTATTACTCACTCGCTGACGTTTATCCGATTTATATTGTTTTTTTTTTTTTTTTTGTAATGTTTTTCTTTCATGTGAACTTGCTCCCAACGCTGCCGCAAGTGAATTTTTGTACGCATGTATGCGTGCAGCGGCTTTTGTCTGCAGCAAAATGAGATTCAATTGACTTTAATTGAATGTACAAAAGACGTCGCGATAATTTCCTAAAAACTACATGCATACTTACACACGTGCATACAAGTTCGCACAAATGCTGATTAGCTTTGTGGGTATGTATATGAATGTGTATATGTGTACTTCCTGCAGGCATTGGTACTACTTCAGACTATACAATACGCGCATGTGAATGAAACTGAGTTGTGATTTTTACTCACTCGTTCATAAATACCCCACAGGAAATCTATTTTTTCTTATCAATATTTGAAACAAACTTCCTTTTTACCGGCTAATTGCAGATTTTGGATCTCGCTTTCAATCGCATTAAAAAACTCAAACAAAATTCATTCGAACGTTATACAAGCATTAAAATACTGGTGCTGTACGAGAATAAGATACAATCGGTAGAGGAAGGCACATTTTCGCCCCTAACATCACTGGAGGTAAGTAAATAGTTAAGTACAAAATAATGGAATTTCAGCAAACTACCAAGTTCAATTATTATTATTTTTATTTTTTTGGGGTTGAATTTTGTACTATTCTTCACAACTACTACAACAAAAAACCATAAAACTCAAAGCTCCAAACTTTGTGCAAATTCACAAAAGCTTCAAAAATTTAAAAAAGTGTTAATCAAAATTTTCAACTCTTAGTCACAGTCTTTAGAAAATTCAGTTTTGCAGCCCATTCAGATTTGGTATAAAAAGTGTAAGTTTGAAGTCGTTGAAAAATCGCGTGAATTACTTTTATTTTAAAAAGATATTGTGAAGAGTATTTACATATAAGTATTTACATGTTTGGAAGTATTTTATAGGGTGGACCAAGTAAAATTTGCTTTTAATAAAAAAAACTAATCAATATTTTTTTTATTGCTTTGCTATAAAAAAAACTAATCAATATTTTTTCAAACTTTTTTTTTATTTTGAAGATTGAACATTGTCATTTATGAATATGAATGACTGTCACGACTGGCTTTACAGTAGGCCATTCGATCAACCCAATTTTTAAGCACATTTTCGATTGTTTGGGCTCCAATTTCAGGAATGGCAACTTCGATTTCGTATTTTAAAGCATCAATCGTCTCTGGATGGTTCGCATAGCATTTGTCCTTAACGGCTCCCCACAAAAAATAGTCCAACGGCCTTAAATCACAGCTCCGAGGCGGCCAATTGATATCGGAATTTCGGCTGATTATTCGGTTTTCAAAAACGGTAGCCAAAAGTTCGAGTGTAACTTTGGCAGTGTGACAAGTTGCACCGTCCTGTCGAAACCAAATGTCGTCCATGTCATCCTCTTCAATTTTTGAAAACAACTCGTTGTGCGTATCACGGTAACGCTCGCCATTTACTGTAACCGCGGTTCCTCGCTCATTTTCGAAAAAAAATGGCCCGATGATGCCGCCAGACCAAAAACCGCACCAAACAGCGACTCGTTGTGGATGCATTTGCTCTCTACAGTAACGTGTGAATTTTCTGAGCCCCAAATCCGACAATTTTTCTTATTGACGTAGCCACCGATGTGAAAATGAGGTTCATCAGAAAAGAAGAAGAAGACTCACCACTTTGGAAATAGGTTTTCAATATTTCCCAATTTTGTTCAATTCCCACGTCCCATTTTGTAAATGTCAAACCTTTAAGTAAATTATGAAAACATTTGACATATCATTTGTGTTCCCATTCTCAAAAAAATAAGTGGTTCAAAAAGCAAAAGCTATATGGTCCACCCTGTATATGGAATAAAAAGTTCAAAACCTCAGCGAAAAAAAAATGATCAAAAATCAGAGCAATTTTTGAACCACATCAAACTCACACTTTGTTATTCTAATACTGAATGGGCTAATACCTGAATATCCCCTAAATACCTGTTATTCTAAATTATGATAAAATTCTAAATAAAAAGTTGAAAATTTTCGAAACAATTTGGTTGAATTACAAAGTTTGGAGCTTTGAGTTATATGCAATATACTTTAATAAAAACACAAAAAACTGAAATACAACAAAATAAAATTTTGCCTATCCTACTCGTATTATTTTCAACGCAGTTGTATGTGATATACAGACACACGAAAGCATGCAACTACATGCACTGCTAATTGCATGCAATGTTTATGCAGCATTTAATCGGTAATTAAGAGAAATTGACGTGATGATGCTTTTGTTTAACTAATTAGTAAATTTTCCAATATTTAAAATAATTATGTTAAGGGAAATATTCAAAATAAATTCCGCTGATAAGCGATAATCGAGTCAGTGTTCAAATAGATTCACACCTCACGACTAATAAATATAAGTACATTTTAGGAGCTACAACTAAAAACTATGTCCGTGAGGTGATTGGAGTGCATTCTATGTATTGTAATACATATTTAAAACTAAAATTTATACATTTTTAAAATGCAAACATAATTATAAGTTTATTTAATTTTTTGAAAGTGCCAAAAATTGGTCCAATTTAATTGTTTACTACTACTACTACTGAAAAAATTTAAATAAAGTCTTTGTTTGGCCCAAAATATGTCCTATTACCTTAAAAATTACATGGTCACACAAGAGTGGGAAAATGTCTGAAAATTTAAGTTTTGAATTTTTACACAGCTTCTCACTCAGTTCGTTGTGTTTCGTACCGGAAACTTTAATGCATGAGTGCTTTCCTTGCCAAGACATAGACTCAACTTAAGTTTCAGAAAAACTGAAAAAATTTGTTACTCACCACGAATGCACCCGCGATATTTTCTATAACTCATATTGTTGTTTTGATTATTGGTTTGCTTTTTTGTTATTGTTGTCCCACGAGATATTAACTTGAAAATCTAAGAAAATCTTGTGCAAATCGAAGCACTTTTTTCTATTAAGTTCTATTAAGAACTCTTAACGTCTTAGTTTATAGGAGAATGTAAACAAACAGGTAAAGCAGCAACAAAGAAGCTGGTCACTTTGACCAGACACACAATCGCAAATCAGCTGCTCTAGAGTCATCACGTTGCATGACTTCCCCTTTGATAGTGAGCAACACACGGCAAAAGGTCGGTTCATGTAAAACATTATCCAGTAACTTAATTTGTGAGAATTCTCTCTCAAAGAGAAAAATATCAAAAAAAGTAGATGGACGCGAAAGTATTTGTAAGTATTACGAACAGCTGATTAAATTTGTTGGCGGGAAAAAATTAACGTATCGTATTAAATTAACAAACAATAATAAAGCAAATAAAATGCAAAATAACGAGCTTCGGAATCACATGATTTAATTTTGTCCACAATAATTGTTCCATTTCCTCATCACTGTCAGATGAAGAACATTCTGTTTGCAATTTCAATACGCCAATTTGAATTCGTGTTTATTTTTACTTTGCAATCAACTGTTTTGTCACTTGCAATTTCTTACAAGTAAAAATTTACGCAGTAAAAACTTGCAACTTCCCCTTAAAATGAAATGCCACCCTCTCTTTCCCATATTTTGCAAGTTTTTTGGGTACATGAACACCTAAACGTGATAATTTGTAACAATTGTTACAAACCATTTGCTTCATGAACAGATCTAATATAAATACAGTACTGCCAAACAAAAAAACTATTTTTCCGAATCCTCTTATCATTTTTTAAAGTAGGAAATCATTTTTCAATATTATCTCAATAAGTAAACTTTCGATTTTCATGTAAGAATAACGGTTTGTCCTCAAATACTTAACGCACACTGTATTCGTAATTGCAGCTGCATCAGAAAATATGTCTATTCGCTTTTTAATTTAGCAAATAAAAAAAATTTATTTTCGTTGCATTTAATAGGAGATCGATCTGTCCAACAACGCGCTCGTCACAATACCGTTGGAAATTTTTCAACTACCCTCGCTGCGTAATCTATATGTTGATAGTAATGAGCTTTTCAATCTGGAACGCGATCTGCAGGTATTGTGCTTACATACATATATACACAATTGTGTGCTTTTGATAAACAACTTATCTAGTTATAGCAGATTTTGCTTTCAAATTAATAAATCGCGATTTTGTGCCTACAAACTAATATTCTTATTAAAAATTTTATTTAAAAAGATTTTTGAGCTAAAACTATACATGATTAATAGTTCAAATATTGAATGGGAACCCACCAATTCGGTGTTTAATGGGTATAAAAAGCTAAGTTGATATAAGTTGTTTTATTAAAAGGTCACAGATATCTACTCATTTTAGTTTCTACATTTTTTTAATTCAATGAGTTAATACACGAGAAAATCTATTTTACATTTCCTTTGCATGCGCTTATTTTTATTATTATTTTATTAGTTTTATTACTATTTTGTTTATTTTTATTTTTCCCTTAGGATCTCGAGACACCAATACGTTCGCCATTAGAATATTTAAACGTAGCCGATTGCGGTTTAAAAAACTTTCCCAATTTGGGAGTACTGCCAAGTGAGTAACTAAAATTTAGTTCATTACTTATTTATTTGTAGTAAACATAGAATTTTAGATTTACCCTCGTAAAGTGAATACAAATTCTCATAAAAGAAATTGAGAATCAGAATGTAGTCTTATCATCCTTTGATTCTTAGTATTTAAAGCTGCAAATGCGTTTTTACCTCTTAAAGCCACCGTTGGGATACGGCATACGATCTTCAATTTGCCGTATTTATTACACTATGTCTAGGCACGCACCCTAATTGCTCAAGTAAAAAAGTTAGGCAACTAAGGCTTTAGTTGATTTACCATACAATAAATTGTGAAAGTAATACTTAATTGCGACAAATTAAGTCTAATTCCCCTGTGAGGACTATTCAATGAATAGACACCAACATCCAAGACAAGTGGAAGACAAAACTTATATTAAGCGGTAAAAAAAAGATGAGAGTTGACTATCAAGCAAGATTTGAATGAGTCCGAAATTGTGGAAATCTATCGTCTATCTCTCTAATCTATCCTTCTACAATCGCTTTGTATTTTATGTAAGCATTTAATATTTAAAAACTATTTAATATAAGAATTTATACCTATTCTTCATTTGGTGCAAGAGTGCCATAATCCAAAACACATTTTTTGTTAGATAAGTATGCAGATATTACCAAAATCTTTTCTTTTATGGTTCATGGTGATAATAATAAACAGTTTATTATTATTAGATGAAAATATGTCTTTCTTTACTAAATTGAAATATAGTACTTTTAAGCCGTATTTTTTTTCTTCAACATTTTGTTATTTTGAATGGAGACACCCTTCTTCTTCAGTCCTAAAGACTGCAATGAATAAATAAATAAATTCTAAATTCAGTATACATTTTAATATCTTTAATATATTTCACTTTTAGAACTTTGGCAAATAAATGCCTCATCAAATCCCTTGACTGATCTCACAGTGGACACACTAGCCAATATGTGTAATTTACGTACTATGGATCTAACGAAAACGGAAATAAGCGAATGTGCCTGCCAACAAGTAAATCGATATTTGCGGTATGTCGGTGCCAGTGCCAAATTTGTGCCAATCTGTTTGGGTGAGTAAAGAATATATTAGAATGGTCAAAAAACCTCTTTTTTCTTAGTGCTATGCCCTAAATTTGTTCTATAGACAAATAATGAGACACCTATCTTTAAATTTTTTTACTTAATATTTACCCGTGCCACTACTCGTACCGTTGAATCCCCATAGGGAAAACTTACTTTTACGTGGCTTTAAACAGGGTTGTGTCTAGAGGTAGAGGGTGTTAGATGAGTCCGTTTGATGGGGCATGTGAAAAGGTGGTTAGTGTCGTGCGGTGTGTTTCCCATGTTGGATATTATTTAATCTTCGCCTTTGATTTTTTTCAAAAATATATACACCCCATACATTATAAAAAAACAAGTTTAACTACAGGGTGGGCCATATAGCGTTTGCTTTTTGAACCACCTATTTTTTTGAGAATGGTAACACAAATGACATGTCAAATGTATTCATAATTTACTTAAAGGTTTAAAATTGGGAAATATTGAAAACCTATTTCCAAAGTGGTGAGTCTTCTTCTTCTTTTCTGATTTTCACATCGGTGGCTACGTCAATAAGCAAAATTGTCGGATTTGGGTCTCAGAAAATTCACACGTTACTGTAGAGAAGCAAATGCATCCACAACGAGTCACTGTTTGGTGCGGTTTTTAGTCTGGCGGCATCATCGGGCCATTTTTTTTTCGAAAATGAGTGAGGAGCCGCGGTTACAGTAAATGGCGAGCGTTACCGTGACATGCTCAACGAGTTGTTTCCAAAAATTGAAGAGGATGACATGGTTGACATTTGGTTTCAACAGGACGGTGCAACTTGTCACACTGCCAAAGTTACACTCGAACTTTTGGCTACCGTTTTTGAAAACCGAATAATCAGCCGAAATTCCGATATCAATTGGCCGCCTCGGAGCTGTGATTTAAGCCCGTTGGACTATTTGTTGTAGGGAGCCGTTAAGGACAATTGCTATGCGAACCATCCAGAGACGATTGATGCTTTAAAACACGAAATCGAAGTTGCCATTCATGAAATTGGAGCCCAAACAATCGAAAATGTGCTTAAAAATTGGGTTGATCGAATGGCCTACTGCAAAGCCAGACGTGGCAGTCATTTGAACGATATTATTTTTCATTCATAAATGACAATGTTCAATCTTCAAAATAAAAAAAAAGTTTGAAAAAATTTTGATTAGTTTTTTTTTATAACCGATTCAAAAAGCAAATTTTACATGGCCCACCCTATATTTCCTATAGGGACCTTGAAAATTATCCATAATTGAAAAAAAGATTAAATAATAAATATTTGGGTTTTTATGTTTTGCATCATGGACTTACCTTCCCAGTGCCGTCAAATAAATAAAAGCAATCACAATCACGGTCTTAATCTCACAAAATAAAAACACAAATTTACACAGCGTTAGCGGCACACGTAAATGGCGCTCGCAAAAAAACAATTTGAACAATTTTTTTTTTGCTAACTATTTTTGTTTTTTATATAAGTATAGCTGTTGTAACTAAAAAATCATAAAAATCCAAGTTCCAAACTTTGTACAAAAATTAGAAAAGTTTCACACACTTTTCATTCACAATTCACAGTTTTTAATTATAATTTATTGAAACATTTTCGGTATGCAGTTTAAAGCCTATTAAATTTTAGTGTAATAAAGTTTGAAGTTTCTGAAAAATCAAGTTTATAAAAGGTGTCACAATTACTTTCTTTCTAATACAGGAAAACCTCCCGTTCTTCTCCAGCTAGAGGTTTTCTTTCAAGTTTGAATCGACTTTATCCATTCGCATTCGATGTAATCGAATCAAGGCCTCCACTAGACCATACCATATTTATACAAATATACTCTTATAAGGTTCATTCCTGCTCTTATGTGGCATCGATAATAGAAGAATATTTTGAAGAACTTTTATTTTGAATAGTCTATCAGACATCCCTTTGAATGTTGTCGTCTCAGTTATTGTTGAGTGTTGTTTACTCAGCGTCTGATACTGGTTGGAAAAAGCAATTCATGACACATCATGAAATAATTTTTCTAACTTCATAATATGGACATACTGCGGCAATCTGTCTGAAGCTTTATTGGCTTGGTATAAAACAAATCAGCGAGAATCGTCGTCACATAAGCAACTCGTCGTAGACAGTGATAAAGAGGTGCTGTCTGTCAATGCTTTCCCTATGGGTTCATAGACACATTTAATATAATGGTGAGACCCATACCCTCAATGTGCTTTTAGTTATTATCACTCAGTAGAACTTTACACTTGCAGTAGAGAGCGCTTATTTCGCAATTTTTTCAGAGTGGAAAATCTTTTCACGATTTGATGCTCCTGCAGCTATACGACGTCAGGTTTTCCTTTTCCGGTTTTATTAGACGCGCGATGCTGCGTATTTGAATCAGCTGAAATAAGTACGTAGCTCTATAACACTGGAGTTCTGCTTTACATAATTAGAATTGTGTTACCAGGTGTACTTAAACATATACATATACATATACGTTTTACTTGCACCAGATCTTATTGACTACCGTTGTCCAGTGCAAGATTTGAGATTTCTTTATGAAATTTCCGACTGTTGAACCGATCTGCCCATGCCCACTTGGGTCTTGAATTCGTGATAAGACATTTAAATATAGAAATCCTTCCATCAATTTTCGACACAAAAAAATTGCCCGAAAATTTGTTGTTATTGTTGTTGTTGTAGCAGTATACTTAATTTGTATTATTTGTCTGTCACTAGAGCATTCTGATCTTATCCTTAACCCATTAGCGCCAGCAGGAAAATATCTCATCGGTTTTGAAAACAAAAAAAAATTATACATTAGCGTAGTTGTGCTGGGGAATAATTCTGCAACATAGTGTGTGATTAACTCACTCATGCACGACCTTCCTGTTGCATTTCATGAATTTTGTAATAGATTTGCTCACTTCACTTTCCTAAGCTTTGCATATCTTTAGGCTGAATCACATATGTGCTTATACATTTGCATACACACTTATAGTATACATATGTATATACTTATGCATGCTGGCGTACTCAGTACTGTGACAGGCCATCTCAAATTCGACTCAAACTTACGGATTCTAGTTTATAACTTTTTTGAAACGAAAACAAATGTTTTATTATTAAAATGAAGCTATGCCCAGAGTACGACATTTCAATCTGGTCGATGAAATTATTGAATAACTTGAACAATTTTCAACCGATCGACGTCATCAATCATCACTTATGCATCCATATACTCCGCCCCATATCACTTTCCATAGTATGTCGAAGTAGTAGTTCTGCTACATATTGAAAATTGTTTGTCAGTTGTCCATATAGAAAATATCGTGTCCGCATGCGGCACAATTCGTCATTTAGCCTGAAACTTCCTAGGCACAGATATGTATTGTAGTATCGGACTTATGTATTTTTAGGGAGATTCTTAAAGAGTAGAGTTTGTGTTAACAAAACGAAGATCATGGAAAAGCTCAAAGATAACATTCGAGTAGAGATATCGTCGAAAACGCTGGAAAATATGTCGGAACTGCTAAAAATACATGCCCACTTTTTTCTTACCAGTACGGCCACTTTGTCAATATTCTTTTTGGCACCTGGTTAAAACAAATTGGATAAGAGCTAGTTTAATAAAAAACGGAACCTTTCCAAATATAATGAGTGAGCCAACGTTATTTGAGAACCCGTAACTGTTAATGCAATATTTAATTGGCTTGTAAAGGGATTATTAAAGAAGTTCACTCAAGTGCAGATACTAAAAAATTCGTCTACATAGAACGGTGGACTCTTTATTTATACAAAAACTAAATTAATTAAGTGTTCTTTCAAAAGACGATCCTAGATCTTGTTTTAAAATAAAACTAGTAAACATTTAGATTCAGGTTTCACTATTTTTATTCAAAATATGGCTCATACAATTATGTATGAAAAATGATGTAAAATATCTAATCGTTGAGATATTTAAGGTTGTTCGGCAGCACTTTGCGTTACAGCAGCAATATTCCATTTTTTTCATCATAAGTTTAAATTAAATTTTAACGCGTTGTGCTATCGTGTAAAATTTTGCATCTGTCGACTTGAAAAATGTGAAAAATGACACAAAGAAAAAGCTCCGTTTATGAATTATTCGCTATTGAAATCTAGGCGTCACTTTTGAAAAACCAGTTTTTCGGGTACAAAATACCATTTTTTTTCTATAGGCTAAAATAAACACATCATTTAGTTATGGTATCCAAAATTCGACTAAATATCTATATGTTAGGTTAGGTTGAAGTGGGAGTCGCTGAATCCAATGACCCATTGAGGCAAAGATGACGGCCCATTGTGATAGCATATTTTAATAAATTATTTCCTTTGAAATATCCAGTGTTCCGGATAAAACTCATCAGCCCTCTTAAATCGGTATCCGTAATTTATTTAGAGTATCTAAAAATGCAGTCCCGAGACATTCGAATTGAGTGCTAAGCAGTGATAGGGGAGATTAAACATCGTTTCTTTCTGCTCATAGTTTTTATAACTTCTACAACAACTTCCGAATGGCATATACAGTAGGGCGGGTTGATTTAAAAATCACTCATTGCTCTGTGAAAATCATATTCTAGGGATCAAAATAAGAAACTTTGACGAAGGAACCATACCTCTAAAACGAATTCTGATGTCCCCCAATTTGGGTCGAACGAAAAATCCCACTTTGACCCATTTAGAGTGCTCCAATCGAGTCCAAATGTATGACAAGTTCGACCCAAATTGGGGGACATCAGAATTCGTTTTAGAGGTATGGTTCCTTCGGCAAAGTTTCTTATTTTGATCCCTAGAATATGATTTTCACAGAGCAATGGGCGATTTTTTTGCCTCCCCACAAATCGACCCGGCCTAATACACAGCCTTTCTGAATGCTTGTTTATTAAGGAGTGTTATGCGGTATATACCCACCCTGCCTACGAGTTACATGGTTCATTCGATCAGTCCAATGTAATTTGCATAATTTGTTCTGGCGTTAAACGATTCTTGATGACTTGCCAAACCTTGCTGAACAAAAGTGTCAACACAGTTTGTCATTCTTAGCCATCAAACCATAGTTATCGATATTTATAGTTCACATGCAGCTATAAAAGCACCCGATGTACATATAGTATTCAGTAAAGTCAAGGTCAAATTTTTTAGCTAGGATGACTCGAACGGTATATTCCGAAAAGTACGGAAAACTCTCGTACTACCGGAAATGTAACTCTAGAACCTCCAAAGTCCGTGATTTATAAAGCGCATCACTCGTTTTTTGAAAAAAATAGCCATGTCTAGTGCACCGTACCTTACTTTTGCTGAAAAAAGTCAAAACTCAAAAAATCAAAAATTCTACAAAAACGGATTCAAGACTTTCAATTTACAATGCCTACATAAGTGAAAGTAAAATCGCGTTTTCGTCTAATGAGATGCTCCTAATAGATATCGCCATAATAGTTGTTGTTGTAGCAGCAGTAGTCATTTCGCCATGATAATCATTTCTGCATACTTCTATTACTTCTATAAAAACAATTTCCTTGATATGACACCCTTGCACCAAATGAGCGATATATCCGAGAAAATCACCCAATTTTTTTGTTTTTTTAAAGCGCTTGAAATTAATTGTTCCATCTTTAATTATTCTATTTTTAGATAACCTCGACAACAACATTTGCCCAGATCCATATAACCTAACAATAGGTTCAGAGACATATCAAAGCTGCAAATCGGAAGCTGAACTGGCCAAATTAATGAGTTGGCGGTGGCTGTTAATTGCGGCGGTAGCGGCACTGGCAGTGCTCGGTAAGAGACAGTTAATTGATGTAAAGCAATTATCAAATTAACCTTACTTATTTGCCACTATTTTTTACAGTATTTACATGGTTTTGCTGTCGGCGACGTTCGAAGAAGAAGAAAAAGGCGAAAATCAAGTCTAAAGCTAAGAGTGTACCACCAAAGCAACAGCCACTTGTGTCGCCCACACTTGCGCTGAAGAGCCACAACGATCGTACGATGCTGCAGGACTGTGATTGTGCGTAATTCATGGTTACTATTATTTTCTAGTTTTAGGTGTAAACATTCTAAAAATAGCCACAAATATTATAGCAATTAATTAATTTACAACAGAAACTACTCTTACTGTATATGGAACTATATGGAACTAGTATACATAATTGCTTTATTGGTTAGGAGAAAAGTAGTTTTGTTTTTATTTTCGAATAAATTGTAAATTGCCATACAGCAAACTGTTGCCAAAAAATATGAACTTAGATATCGAATTACAACGAGTCGAAGGTCAAGATGACAGGTCGAAACCAAAACGAATGTATATGTACATATATTTAAAAACATAGAAAACGGATGAACGAGAAGTATTAAAACCCATGGCTTTAGCTTAGTGTAAAATTTTGCAATAAAATATCGTAAAATAGAATTTTGTGTGCAAAGTGCTACAATCAACATTAGTTTAATATATATATGTACATATGTATGTAGGAAATTATGAATATCTGTATATATTCGTTTGTTGCTGAAATATGTGTACCGAAACTTGAATTATACGATGCTAATCGAAAAGGTGCCTTCAATTGCATTTTTGCATTTACATAAAAATATATGTAAATTTATTTGATAAATTTACTTTTTGATAAAGTAATAGGTTTAAACTAATTCCTAGTTAGCTAAGTCTGTGCAAAATTTATTTATAAATTAAAATGGTAATTTTTAAGTTAAGCAAATCAACACTTTATATTTTACGAGTTTAAGAAATCACGTGCTCTTATTGTTTTTGTAATAAATGTGAAATGCCTTGAAGAAGAAGTATTTGTTTATTTTATTTTATTTTATTTATTTAATTATACAAACGCCAAACGGCAATATACTACATAGATTTAATTTATTCAAAAAAGGGAATAATTTATAATAATATAATAATATAGAGGGGGTATTTATTAGTTTGAGATAACAGTAAGACAAATATGTTAATAAATTGAGCAAACAAATTATGTTAGGTGCCGTTTAACAGCTGCAACAAATGCACCAATGGATCCGCCATAGAATTCCACGTCATTATTGAGTGTATTGACTAGATTCGCAATACGATTATGTGGGCCACCAATTACGTAATTTTTGCTTGACTTGACAGTTTTTAATAGGCGACGACGCCTCAGATGTAGGTTAGCCGGCGCAAATTCAAAGCAGGCTGCTGCGTCTGGAGCATCTATCAGGCCATTGAGTACTTTGTAAAAGAAAACTAAGTCTGTCACCTGTCGACGTCTTTGCAGTTCCTCGATTCCGTAATGAATGTAGATGTCATCAGTTGAGGTGCAGCCTTGAGGCTTATACCGGTGTGCTAAAGTCCTGCAGAACTTCCTTTGGACTGACTCGATGCGTTTGATCTGGTAATCTGTATATGGAGACCATATGACAGATCCGTATTCCAGGATCGGTCGTACGAGAGTGTTGAAGAGAGATATCAGCGTGTGCGGATTGGTGAAATCTTTGCTGGTCCTTGTTATGAAACCCAGAACTTTATTGGCTTGAAGCGTGATCTTATCTATGTGTTTACTAAAAGATAGCTTGCTATCCACAATGATGCCTAGGTCCTTGATATCCTCGGTTTCATGGATGTCATCATCATTTAACGTATACTTTGCGGCTTCACGGGTGTGTGATCTTGAATACGAGACCACAGCACACTTTTTGATATTTAAATCAAGCTTGTTCTTGGTACACCAATCAGCCAATGTGTTGATATCTTGCTGTAGTAGATTCATGTCCTCGTAACGATTGATTCTTCTGTAGATTTTTAGATCATCAGCGTACAACAGGTAGTCTGAGTGAAGATTGTTTCCAATGTCATTAATAAAAATGTTGAAAAGTATGGGACCCAGGTGTGATCCTTGCGGAACACCTGATTTGACATCGTATTTCGTCGAAAGGTGCCCATCTATTCTGACTTGGAGCTTCCTGTCAATCAGATACGATTGAATCCAACTTAGTGCCCTGCCTTGGATGCCATAACTACTTAGTTTCATTACCAATATCTCGTGGTTGACTCTGTCAAAGGCTTTGCTAAAGTCCGTGTAAATGGAATGTACTTTGGCGTTATCGTTCAAGGCATCGATTAAATAGTTGGTGTAAGTAAAGAGGTTGGACGCAGTGGATCTTCCGCCCACAAAGCCATGTTGTCTATTCGAGATGATATCAGTAAAGTGCCACGTAAGTTGAGGCACAATGAGTTTTTCAAACAGTTTAGCTAGCGCTGATTGTATGCAGATTGGTCTGTAGTTGGCAGCATCAGATCTGGGACCGTCCTTATGAATGAATGGGGCTGACAAACGAGAGCTTCCAGACAGATGGGAAGGTACCTGATTCCAGCGAGGTGCTAAAAATATCCGTTAGTGGCTCACAGAGACCGATTGCGCAGTTTGCAAGGAATATGTTCGGCAGGCCATCTGGGCCAGCGCCTTTTCTTGGGTTTAACTTTGTTAGAAGCTTAAAAACTAGATCTTGGCTAACTTCAAATTCACTCAAGGCATTAAACATAGCGTTAGGGTTGCAGACAGACGCAGTGTTATCACGTTGCATATTTGAAGAATAGACACTTTCGAAAAAAGACGCAAATAGGTCGCAGGTCTCAACACCAGTGTTGGCCGACTTATTATTCCAATATATTGAGGAGGGTATATCGCAATTGTTCCTTTTTTTTATTCTTGATGAATTTCCAAAACTCATGCGGGTCAGACAACACCTTCAGTTCCATGTTGGAGACGTAATTTTTGTAGCACAAGTTACTCAAATTCTTGCATACACGACGAAGATTACTGAATTTAAAGTAGTTTTCTCTGGTGGGCCTTTTTTTATACGTTGAATGAGCTGATTTTTTTTGTATTATTTTGAATTTTAAGTCGTTAGAGAACCAACAAGGGAAGTCACTAGTTTTTCTGCTGTATACTGGAACGTAGTGAGATATACCTAATTCCACAATGTTGTAGAGGATGCTGATCTTCTCATCGACGTTGTTAGTTGAATATAGATTAGACCAGTCAGTGTTGGTGAAGAAGGCGTTCAGGTTGGTGTAATCGGCATTCTTGAAGGCCCTGTAGGTTGATTTGGCGGATTTTAGGTTAGGCTGTAATTCGACCTCAATAGCAAGCGGCGGGTGGAAGGAATCAATCTTGGTTAGTTCTTGAGTGCTTGTAACTCTTGCTTCAATATTACTGAAGCAAAGATCTAGCAGATTATTATTGTTATACAGTATGGCGTTATATTGTGTACATTCAAGTGAGGAGAAGCCTTCGTATAGCAGATATTCACAGTCAGAGCGAGGAGTGCTACTCGGAAGATTGTAGTCTCCTGTTATCAGGAGTCTGGCGTTAGGGTATTTTTCTTTCAGAAAGAAGAGAGTGTCTATGTGTGTTTGGTATGATACAGGGGTTGATCTTGGTGGTAGGTAGGCACAGCCGACGATGAGATCCGCATTATTACACTTTATCCTGATGAACACTTGTTCAACGGTTGTGTCCGCAGTTGCTATGCGATCTGCTTGGATAGAGCGCTTAGTAGCAACAAGCACGCCTCCACCTCGTTCACACCCACTAGTAGATAAATCCCTGTCTCTCCTGAAGATAGTGAATGTATCATCCATGATTTCGCCATCAAGGATGGCTGGGTGAAGCCAGGACTCCGTTATACAGATGACATCAGTGTTACTGATCGCCGTAGCGGTCAGAAATCTGGTTAATTTTGTCCTCAGGCCTCTGACGTTCTGATACAACACTCTTATTGCTGAGGGTTTTGCGATCTTTGCTGAGCGAGCGAAAATTCTTGTTGACTATTTTAGGGGTGCCGTTTATGTATTTAATAGTCTTATTAGTGTCACCATTTTTCTCTAATGTGTCCAACTGAGTGCGCAGGTTCTTGAGATGAAGTAGTTGAGCAGGAGTAAGGTCCGATTTGAAAGCTATCTGGGTTCCATCAACTGTAGTAGGAGGCTTAGATTTTAGAATAGTTAAGGCAATAGTTGGGGACGGAGTTTCAATTAGCAAAGGACGCGAACGTCCAGCTATGGGGCGACCAAGCCTGCGTAGCTTTAGGTTGTCGATGCTAGTTGATAGGTTAGGTGGCAGGATGGCAGATATCTGTGTTCTGTCTTCTTCAAGCCTGTCGTTCCCAGAGGCTTTCTTCGACTCCATGACGTTGAGCACTACGACGTTTGATTCACCCCGCTTGCGTTCGTTGAACTCAGCAAATACTTCCTCGGGAGACGTGGAGTTAACGGTGTAGGATGTGAGTTTATTTTCGACTGTGGTTAGCCTATTGTTGAGACGGGCACAAGTATCAGTTAAAGAGGTGTTTTGTTTAGCGATTTTAGTTACATCGTTTCTGAGATCGGCTATGTTGTCCTCGATGGCAGCTTTGAATCTGTCAATCTTTGCTTCTAGTTTCTGAGATAGACGGTTAAACTGATTGTTAAACAATTGCTCCAGTTTGTCCATAGTGACTGTGTCGTGGGCATCATCTGACATCAGGTCTTCTTGGGTGGTGACACTAACCTCAAATTTGCAAGTAGCGCATTTCCAGATCACACCATCCTTTATAATGCTCCTAGCCAATATTTTGTATTCATCAGGGGTAAGTCCCGTGCATTTTGAGTGAATCCATGTACGGCATCCAGAGCATAGAATGCTGGGCTCCGTTCTTTCATTAATAATAGTTGAGCAAATACCACATGTGTAGTGATGCTGGTGAGAGCCAAGTTTTTTTGGAGGCATATTTGAGGTTTAAGGGTATGATAGCGTTGAGATATATGCAGAGTATCAGCAAAATTATACTTGAATACTTGAGAGTACACTAATTTGATTTTTATGAACACACATTTTTTCTTTTTTCTTTTCCGGCGTCCATTTTATTTCGGTAAAAAAATCTGTTGCCAGTAAGAAAACAGCTGAAAAGAAGAAAAAAAAAAAAATTTTAAATATGTTGTAAAAATTGCAACACACAATAGGCGTGAATGAGGTGTTATTGTTTTTTGTTGTTGTTTTTTTATTTATTTTCATTTATTTAGTTTTATTTATTTGGTCTACAAATTCTTATAGACTGAGTACAACGAATAAAATATGATATAACGGTAAGAAGTATTCATCTGGTGGGGAATTCTGCTGTTTCCGTGGCGCCGCAATATTATGGCGGATTTTATAGAACTCGACAAAAGAAAACGAAATGAAAGAGTAAACTTTTTTGATATCTCGCTTAGTTTTCGAGATATTGAATAAAAATACTGTGGATTGCGTAGCCTGAGTTGGACTGATGAGGGTTATTTTTTTTAAGCGCGGGATATTGAAAAATTTTACTCCTACATTTTATCTTCTCTCGCCGAATTCTATCCAAACTGAAGAAAAAATTATTATTATTATTTATTATTATTTTTTATTTAATATCTCGAAAACTAAGCGAGATATGAAAAAAGTTTACTCCTTCATTTCGTTTTCTTTTGTCGAGTTCTATAAGAATCCGCCATTAAATTGCGGCGCCACGGAAACAGCAGTATTGCCATCTGGTGTAACTCGCTCGAAAGGGCAACATAACTAAAGGTGCTCCAACGACAGTCGATTCTACGCTACCGGAACGACTCCGATTTATATCCAACCAATAACTGTCTCTCCAGCAGCATTCCCCGTAAATATATGCGGAATGTTTATGCTGATACAGCAACAACGTTTAGTAAGGTGGAGTGAGTTTAAAGGTCTGTCCTCATTGGAACCAGCACTTAATGTAGTGATTAACGTTGTACCTGTAGACATCGCCGTTGCACGTGCTGCAATCAAGCTTCGGATGCTCCCGTATCCTTACACACTTTGAGTTCATCCTCGTGGTGACTGATCACCGCACCACATACCTTTTTCATTCATATTCCCTTGGGCATATGGGAAATATGCTCACGATTTGCTCGAAGTTGGACGGAAGGGTTAACGGAGGGATATTCTGCGAGCAGCATATATCCAATTAAAAGTGCTTGCATCATCAGAATCGGTATTTAATAGTCACACCTCGTATTTTCAAAAACGTTTTCATTTCATTTTTTTCACTAACCAAAATGTCACAGCATACCTCTACCTTAATGGCATACTCAGTCTCTTTTTACCCTGTTTTAAAATATGAATAAAGGAAGACTATTAAAAAAGACAGTCGAGAAGGTAAATTGTTCTACAGAAATTTATAGTGGCCAATTTTAGTGGCAGTCACCGAAAACGGAAATCTCGTATGGGCGAAGGTAAGTGCGCAAGGTTTTTCCCAAGCTAATCAAGTAACAATGGCGAAATCAATCGCATCACAAATTATATAAAAAAGAAATGTCAATAGGTCTCTTTTCTATTCGCTATTTTCCGCTCGCTATCTTTATGCTCGATTAACTTAACGAAAAATTTGCATGCGAAAGCAACAACAAAGTTATCGAACAAGATTCGCCGTTAGCAAGTATGGTCATACTTCATTAGACTGGTATAACTCTTCCTATACTTCTCCTGGTCTATCGTCTGTCTCAATCTGGCCAGATGCTGATAGTAGAGATCGGAACTGACTAATAGGAGCAGTTGTTAAGTTCCCTGATTTCGTCGCGCAGCATGACCTTTTCGATAGCTCAGAAGTATTACTAAATAAACAAGATGTTACCTTCTAAACTAAAACCTTCCAACTGGCTTCTATAAGAAATAAAAGAAACAAATCTGTTGTGTATCGATTCATTACTTTAATAAATTTAAATTACTTACTTACAAAAGCGACATAAATGTGTCTATTTATAAATTCACAGTAATCTGACTTCTGAAAAAATATGCTAATATAGGTATATGTGTACGTTTGTGGGCATGTTTGCTTGTGTACATATAAGTAATTTCGCTCGCGTCGTACATGTCGTATGATTAACATTTAATTGGAGCGTCATTTATTCCAATGTAATATAGTAACAGTCGAAATGATTAAACTACATACATTCTTGTATAATTTTAATTGAAAAGTTCGTTCGCTGTTGACAAACACCACCATTCGCATTGATTTCCGTCAACAGTTCATTGCCCTTTATACCCACTGGTGCACCCAGGCAAATCCTTCTCGAAAATGAAAATTGCCACATAGGTATGAGCGTATAGGGTCTTTCAAGTTCGATTTTACTTTTTAGCATTGTTTTTTGTAATCCGAGAACCGCATAAAAATAATTTAAATTCACTACAGGGTCAATTGAAAGCTGTTGGCGTTTGACTAAAATTAGTGTAATTTCGATCGAGAATCGTATAAAAATAATTAATATCTATTATCAAATGGTTCCGTAAAAACTTCTTTGACGAAAGGGTGAATACCGTTGCTCTTTATGGTCATCTAACAGATGATGCGCAAACCTGTTTTTCAAATATATAAGACTTGCAGAACTGCAAATTTCAAATATGCAAAAACGTCTTTTTTAATAAGCGTCACTCATGATTTGTATCAAAGAAATTTGCGCTGCGCTTTTAACGCTTAAAAAATGTTGGATACAAAGTTGGTGGAAAGTACTTGTTGTTTCAACTTTATAGAGACAATTTTTTAAATATCCAAATTATTTCAATGCTTTTTGGCGACCGCCGTAACCGAATAAGTTGGTGTATGACTACCATTCGGAAGTGCACAAGTTCCGGCTGTACCAACCATACACGGTTTTTCCTTACAATGCTTTACAAATACAGACTTATGACCCAAATTAATTTTAATTCCAATATTTTGTCTTTATAGAATTTAGTATAATTACAATACAATATATGTACGTACCATATGTAAGTTACCGTACATACAAGAATTGGAAGTAACCCCACTATTAAAGTAAACGCCTTTAATGCTAATCTGTCGTTCAATTTAGAAAAATGCAGCATCATGCAGATAGCTCATAGCTCCAATTTTTTGGCCAACAACAGTTTCGACCACAGTTTGATTCCGCAGGTCAAGTCTATAAGGCATTTCTTTCTTGGCAGCAAAAGATCACTATGATGATTTAATTGAGGAGTGAAAACACAAATATAATATAATATTTTCAATTTGCTGACAACAATATAATAGAAGCAATCCCTCACCTTCAGCCTTCACCCTCAAGTAACCCTAAAAATGTATAGAAGTTTTGTTAGAACGAAAATAGAGTATTGTAGAACTACGACAACTTTAGTATGCGAAACCATAATTAAAATTTACTACTTTTCAAAACTTCTTTCTTCAGAGAAGTTTGGATGTGCCCCGTCAACTCCGGTCGCGCTGCTTTATGTGCTTGCGCACGAGCTCCCTACAGCTGAGAGAGGAATGTGGCTCACAGCCAAAGAAATCATAAAGCTTAAACAATTCAATGTTAAAATGTATTACACAATTGCTAGCAAAGCTGGCTCGAAATCCAGTTACACCTGTGTATTTAAGAAAGTTTCAGATGTTTTCAGCAACATCAAGATTAGTGATCCTTTCGAGGCTGTAGAAAGCTTCAGAGTGAACACGCACATCCTCCCGGAAGTTAAGAGTCAGGTGACTACAGCACAAATTAGAGCTACCTTTGGTCAAAAATTAAATGTTTACTTAACTGATGGCTTCAATGTTTTTGCTGCTTGCCCTTTGGTATTGGCCAATTCGGTTGGCTGCGGAGTCTGGCATCAAAACTAAAAAGGAAGTTTTGGTTTTAAAACAGAATGTCGCACATCCTCCACCTTTGGAGAGTTATGAGCATTGTTAAAGACATTAGATGTTGATCATCAGGCGCGAGCGGATAAAGTTGTTATTTTCTCGGAGAGCTTAACAGCATGCAAGCTCATAAAAAACAATTGTTCCAGCAATAACTGCATCGCTTTGTTTTACGCGAAGCTCTCAAAGTTTGAATTCTCAAATGTTCATGTGGTGTCTTCTCCCGGTCATTCTGGTATACCAATTAATGAAAAAGTAAATCAAATCGCAAAAGAAATTACCAGCAAAGACCTGGTTCGAAAATTGTAACATCGATTCCAAAGATATACAACTCATCAAAAGAGTATTGGTTAGCAAAAGAATATTGATTATTTGCACATGATTCGTGCCATCGATTCAGGGTTATGTGAGTGCGGAAAGGTAAACTTTTATACACACCAAGTGTTTCATTGCGTCAGGCTTAATCCAATAAGGAGTAAATATAAAGTACTCGATATCTATAAAGACTATAAGTCAGTGTTATCACATGCAAATGAACAATACACAGCAAATTTTCCTTTTTTTATTAAAGAAGCTAACAATGAATTTTAGCATTGCCTTACACGCCTGTGATCTCACAGAACTTATGGTAAAGAAATTCGTGTTAAATATTTTTGTGACCCATTTTAACCCGTTATATCGCCCTGTTGTGAGTATATTTTGCCCTTTCTCGCAAACCATAAAAACGGTCCATCTAGTGAGTAGTTAGAGGGTTAAAATGTTCCACAAAAATATTTTCCACTGTTTTCTATGTAGAACTACTGAACCCATCATAAAACTTAAATGTAAGAATCAAATAGTTTCCTATGCGGATTTCCATAGGAATGTGTAAAGGCTAGAAAATTTGGCATGTTACTTTGTCCCCTCTACCAGAATTCCTTGCCGGAAAGTTTTTATACAGAATTATGACCCGGAGTGTTAATTTTACATCATCTTTTCTTTACAGAATTTTAAAAATACTGAATTGTGGCTTAAATAAATGTAGACTGTTTAGAATTTGTGGCACAATTCTTTCAGAATTTTTACCCAAGACAATATTGTATTGAAGAATGTAGGGTCACTGCCTTCATACAAAGCTGCCAAGGATTTCATTAAAAGTGGATCGGTTCATATGGAATTAAGAATAAGATAAGTAGATCATTGTTATATAAATTTACCGTTTCAAAAAAAAATTTTATTAAAAACAAAACTTAAATATTTTTTAATAAAAGGCGCTTTATACTTAATTTGTTTTTTCTTGCATCCTACAAAAAATTAAAATTTCGTGCTTCACATATACCGTCAACTATTCAGTTTAATAACACTTCCAACTAATTAATAAGAAGAATGTTATTACATTCCCATGGCGTTCGGTTCTAGGTTAACGGAATGACTCGGGGTTTTCTCGACCAAGGGCTGCCGCCCCAGTAAACTAGCCCTTTCTAATGCACCGTACCTCACCCCTTAAGAATGTCACTATTTATATCAGCTGCATCATATGGCAAATAGCATCATAAACATTCCCCGCACAATTCGCGGAATGCTCCTGGAGTGATAGTCCTAGGTCGGATATAAATTTAGGTCGATCCTGTAACGTAGGACTGACTGCCGTGGGTATGGAAAATTTGGGTCGACTTGCTCGGTACAAGTCATACAAATACCGGCGAGTACCTTCGCTACTGTCTACAAGGGAAAATATTGAAAGAAAATCAAATTATCGTAAAGTATTGAAGGAAATCAAAATGCGCTTACCTTCAATGGATGAAATATCGAAATATGTTAACAAAGGTTTTTGTCCTATTGTTGATTCTATGTACACTGACAATATGTGGTTTGAACTAGACGATGCAACATATCATACAATCAAAAAAATAATCAATTTGTCGCGCTTGCCAGCCCCTATAAATATAATACATATGTAACATGGAAAATGCACCCGCTATCGCTTTCATACTTGCTTACATACATACATATGCATACAAATTAAAAATAGTCACTGACATGCAAAGCGTACATTTTGCATAGATTTTTCATCGTACATTTGCAATTAAAATCAATAACACGTCATTGTTAGCCACAGGAAATGCCTGGATAGGCCAGGACTTTTGCGCACCTTTGCGGATAGTGAGTTCAGTTATATTTCGTTATTTGTTGCATGTAAGCGGGGCGCTCGCTCAATAATTCAGTTTAAACTTTGGTAAAGTCAAACGAAAGACAGTGCAATGAAGTCACTGCGCGCACAACTGCTGGGGCGTGTGTTGCCAATATTCTTGCTCTTGCTGCTCTATCAGGTGCTGCTCACTGAGGCATATATGCGTAGCGTACGTATTGCGGATATTCCATTCAGTTTGGCAGACAACGCCGATGAAAATCATCTAAATGAGGGACGTTTGGTTGGGCAGATGGTAGGCGTAGAAGGGAGAGGCATCCATGCGATTTCTAGTCTGGAACAGCGACGTAGTTTCTTTCATATATTCAATATACCTTGTAGGTGGTGATATATTATTTTTGAATTGCTAATAATTTTTAAGAACAAAATTGCAATCTTTCTTATTTCTTTGCAGATATTGTTTGCTTTTTTGCCGCTAAAGGCAAGTGGCCATTCATACCAAACTTCATACAGGGACGCGTCGATGCGACTGCACGCACCTTCTTCAAACAAAACGATAGCTCCATCAAGCAATTTTGTGAAAAGTGGATACAGATTAAGGAGTGCTTTAGACCCATTTTTGGTAAGAGTGTGAAAGATGTGCATAAAATAAAATTTTATATGAAAATACATTCAATTTTTTATACCTGTTTAAACTTCCTCTGTGCTCACGCAGCAACGGTCACGGCTACTGATGTTGAAAGGCTTGGCCCGGTACGTTCTACTCCTTGCACATGCGCAAATCTGATTAATGAACCAGTTGTTTTCTTCGATAAGGATCACATTGGCAATGTGAGCAGGGATACTATTTTAAATACCATAGAATTTTTGGAAAGTTTTCTCCCACCACCGCCGTCAAAGAAGACCAAGAAGAAAAATCGCGTACGCAGCAGAGTGGATGAAATGGATATTGATTGAAGGGCATGAAGAATATCATACATATAAACGTACATATCAATGTGTATGTATATGTACAAATATATGTAAGTGTGTATGTAATGGCACTGGCGGGCTTTGCTGCTAAAACTTGAACTAAAGCACTGTTGTTTTTTGTGATTCTCCAATAGATTGTTTTTTTTTGGTATTTTTTGAAAATTTGTTTTTTTGACAGTGAACTATTAAAGTTAGTTCAATTAATCAAGGTATAGAGTGTTTTAACCCATTCGACGCCAACGTTGCCTATGGGCAATTTCACATGTTAGTAGGCTCACTTTTTTTTTGTTTTTAAAGATTCATAATGATACCGGTAGTCATATATACAGCCATGGTCATATAAATAGCACATTTAGACTTTGAAAGCAAAGAGTTGAATATGTTTTTAAATAATTATTTTTTATTGGAGAAAAAGCAACATAAAAAATAAAAATCTCATTTACTACCTGTTTAAAACAAAAAAATGGTCATAAAGAATTTCAGCTCTGATTTAATTTACGAAAACGTTGATAACTCACAAAACCTCCTGAACACATAAATAGCACATCCTAAAAAATTTTAAATAAAAGCAAAAATAGTAAACAAATCAGATAGTTAAGTAATAATATTGCGCTACCAGATTAGTATTTTGTATTGTACTATATCCACCGTTTTTGATTACTTCTTCAAGCCGTCGCTCCACCCTTGTGGCATCTTTCCTTTGGAATCAAGTACCAAGCCTCCTCAATTGCGGCTCACAAATCAAATTTTTTTAATTTTTGTAAGCGATTTTGACCTTAACGTCATTCCACAAATTTTCTATTGGATTGAGATCAGGGCTCTGCACCGGCCAATCCAATACATTAATTTCACTATTTTTGCAGTATGCTTTGGATCATTGTCCTGCATAAATGTCCAGTTTAATGGCATAAACTCAAACGCAAATGGCTCCATTTTATTCTGGAGTATATCCAGATATACTGAAATATATCCATTTTACCAATCCCGCGAACAATCGGCCCACACACCATGCCACCATGTGCTTAATCGTCTTTTTTGTGAACCTAGGATTTAGCGCTTGATTTTTTGGACGACGTGCAATAGTTTTCCCATCTGGTCCGATCCTATTTATTTTGGTTTCGTCGGTCCAAAGTACGTTTTTCCAAAACTGAATAGAATGCGTCGGCTTTGCAAAGGCAAGTCGGTGTTTGATATATATTTTTGAGAGGAGTGGTTTTTTCTGCTTATGCGGCCAAACAGCTGGGCTTCGTTAAGTCGCCTTTCTACACGCTTTCTGGACACCTGTAGACCAGATTCTTGGTTTATTTGAAGCATTATTTGCCGTGCCGACTTAAAAGGGTCTGCTTTGCTCTTGCGTATTATATCTCTAACCACATTAACATCAATTGTTCGCGGCTTTGGTTTTCTTTCCGTTTTTTTTTGCTTAGATAGGCTGAATCTTTCTTAACACGTTCGCGGACACTAAAAATTTCAGGGAGCTGCAAAAATGGACAGGCAATTATTTATGAAACTAGTTGCAATATCCCAAATCTGATTATAGATATATAATAAGAGTAGTCAGAAAGTACTTAATGAAAGTATTGATATAAGTATATTAATTACTAGCAAACCCGGCCCCCTTCGCTGGGCACACTAAAATAGAATAGATATGGTTTAGAACAGAAAATATATGATTTTCATATTATTTATTTCTTTATTCTTTATTCAAGCGCTTTGGCATAAACAATATTTTTTGTTTTTCTATTTGTTTTTGAGGAAATATAAAATATAAATTGAAAATCAGGAAAAAAGATTGTTTTTAAATTTCAAATCAACGCATATGAATAACTAAGAAACAATCGTCTTTTTTCCTGATCATCCATGAATTTTTCGTTTCAATTTATATGTTTTATTAAGCATTGGAGCTCTTTTAACCATTATCCATTTATATTTTTCAAAAACAAAAACGAAAAAATTTTTTTTTTTCCACGAACACATAATTTCATTCGGATTTCACATTAAATTCTCAAATTTCGTAAGAAATTATTCACTGTTCCAAAATCCACTCCAAAAAAATTCACAAAAAATTTTAACACTTTGCCCTTACGTCTTCTCTTTATGGCATCCAAATCAGAAAGAAATATTGATGCATTGTAACTCACACTGTCAATTTGATAGTTCAGTTCCGCCCCAAGCGTTAAAGAAGTAAGCGACATTATGGCTGGTTCAAAAGAACGCTGTACCCGTTGCCAGTGGTCCGAATTATAACCAAACTTTACGAAACCCATTTTCAATACTTACTTAACAATGTGCGTAAGTTTGGTTTAATTCGGTGCAAAGACACGGCGGGTCCACGTTTTGGCATATATTTCCAGACCCTAGTCATCAATAGGTATGAAAATTACCCCGTGTTAAAGCACTTATCAACAGCTTTCATTTGATACCCATATTGTACATACAAAACCAAAGGTTACCCGGGTCCACGTTTTGGTCTCTATCTCGAGATCCTAGTCACGGAGCGGCATGAAAAATACTCTGAACTAAAACATTCACCAACAGCTTCCATTTGATACCCATATTGTACATACACGTCCGAAGGTTACCCGGGTCCACGTTTTGACCTATATCTCGAGACCCTATCTACCAATAGGTATCCAAACTATACGGAAACCATCTTCAATACCTCCTTAACAATGTGTGTAAGTTTGGTTTAATTCGGTGAAAAGACACGGCGGGTCCACGTTTTGGCATATATTTCGAAAGCCTAGTCATCAATAGGTATGAAAATTAACCCGTATTAAAGCACTCATCCACAGCTTTCATTTGATACCCATATTGTATAAACACATTCTAGGGTCCACGTTTTGGTCTCTATCTCGAGACCCTAATCACGGAGCGGAAGGAAATACTCTGAACTAAAGCATTCACCAACAGCTTCCATTTGATACCCATATTGTACATACACATCCGAAGGTTACCCGGGTCCACGTTTTGACCTATATCTCGAGACCCTATCTACCAATAGGTATTCAAACTATACGGAAACCATCTTCAATACCTCCTTAACAATGTGTGTAAGTTTGGTTTAATTCGGTGAAAAGACACGGCGGGTCCACGTTTTGGCATATATTTCCAGACCCTAGTCATCAATAGGTATGAAAATTACCCCATATTAAAGCACTTATCAACAGCTTTCATTTGATACCCATATTGTACATACACAACCAAAGGTTACCCGGGTCCACGTTTTGACCTATATCTCGAGACCCCAGTCACGGAGCGGCATGAAAAATACTCTGTACTAAAGCATTCACCAACAGCTTCAATTTGATGTCTATATTGTACAAACTCATTCTAGGGTCCACGTTTTGGTCTCTACCTCGAGACCCTAGTCACGGAGCGGCATGGAAAATACTCTGAACTAAAGCATTCACCAACAGCTTTCATTTGATACCCATATTGTACATACACGTCCGAAGGTTACCCGGGTCCACGTTTTGACCTATATCTCGAGCCCTATTTCCAAAATAAGATATAATCCATGTTACTCGTGGATAATGTAGCTTTCGAATGGTGAAAGAATTTTTAAAATCGGTCCAGTAGTTTTTGAGCCTATTCGTTACAAACAAACAAACAAAGTTTTCCTCTTTATAATATTAGTATAGACAAAAACTTAAAGTTACATGAAATTAAATGAACAAAACTTGTCTTTAAAATTTGAATGCTGTATCATCCACGTCATTTTGAATCACTATAAAAATGAACGCTATAGCATTCACATCCGCGAACGTGTTAGCTAAATTAAGAGCATTATAAACCATTTTCCGAGAGCACATCATCTTTTCAGCTACTTCTGCATAGCTTTTTCCGTTTTCACTCATACGGTATATAAGAGCTCTTTTCCCCGGTGTGCAATGTTTTTCACGTCCCATTTTTAGTAATTACTTTAAAATTTTATTTAAGAAACAAAATTTATACTAAAAATCGCTGAAACAATATTAAAGTTTTACTCTCCGCTACACAAGTTAAAATGTCCTACTTTTGTGTCTACATATTTCAAAACAGCAATAAGCGTAAATAAAATAGAACGTAAAAAATTCCATCGAAAAAAAAAACGGTACACTCCTCGCATAAATGTAACCTTAATAACGGTAATAAATGTAAACAAACAAATTTATTTTATCAAAGCAGAGTTCGTACTAAAATCTTAACTTAACGTATAACGTTCACATTTCTGCTATTTATCTGTCCATGGCTGTACATATGTACTACTGTGGGCAAAAAGTAAGGTGAATTTATTTGTCAAACTTCGCGGGATTAAAATTTCGCTCTAGTTATTTTTTTCATGATTTGGCAGCACTGTTAATAACATCTGGACCAACTTTCATGTGAATGTCATTATCAGTAATAGAGTGCATTTTTCGATTTTTACAATGTCTGATTTGATTGAGCAGAGAAGTGCCATCAAATTTTGTTTGCGGAATGAAATTTCAGCTGCGGAAACGTTTAGCATATTGCTGAAGGCATTTGGCGATTCGACCATGCCGCAGAAAAATGTTTATAAGTGGTACAAAGACTTCAAAGAGCGTCGAAAACGTGTTGATGACTGGTAGGGCTCCGGACGACCATCGACGTCAACAGATGACCAACACGTCAATAAAGTGAAGGAGTTAGTGCTCAAAAATCGTCGGTTGACTGTTAAAGACCTTACTGATATGATCGGAATATCAGAAGGATCTGTGAAAAAAATTTTGAAAGACCATTTGGGCCTATGAAAAGTCAAATCTCGTTTGGTACCGAAAACTCTCAATTTCTTGGAAAAAAGTCGTCGCGTTGATGTGTGTGAAACAATGCTTTCAGACTATCAGGACAAGCTCAAATGCATCATTACGGGAGATGCGACTTGGATTTATGCTTACGACCCTGAAACAACCGACCAATCAAGCGAATACTCGTATCGCGCTAAAGGCGAGGCCAGACCGAAAAGAGCACGTCAAAGTCGTTCAAAAATAAAGGTCATGATGACAGTTTTTTTCGATTTTCGTGGTGTGGTGCACTATGAATTCCTTCCACCTGGCCAAACTGTTAATAAGGAATATTATTTGAGCGTTATGCGTCGTTTACGTGAAGCAATTCGTCTAAAAAGACCAGAATTATGGGCCAACAACTCTTGGTTTTTGCATCACGATAATGCACCGTCTCACACTGCACTCGTTCTTCGTGACCATTTCGCCAAAAATTCCACGCATATCGTTCCGCAACCACCGTATTCGCCTGATTTGGCTCCGTGTGACTTCTGGCTATTCCCAAAACTAAAGATACCACTCCGGGGAACGCGTTTCGAGTCGATTGAAGAGATAAAAGCTGAATCGAAGAAGGTGCTGATGGTTATACCGGAAATGGACTATTTGGCATGTTTCGGGGATTGGAAAAATCGTTGGCATAAGTGTATTTCATCGAGAGGGGATTATTTTGAAGGGGATGAAATTGATTTGAAAGAATAAATAAAGAGTTTTCATTTTACAACCAAATTCACCTTACTTTTTCCCCACAGTAGTACATATAATATGTATCTATTGAAAAGTGTGATCACATACAAACTAATTTGCAACCCTTGCAATATTGACGAATGTTCTTTTTCCAAATTTAGAAAAAAAGTTAAAATTTAAAACGAAAAAAGCAAAATTAAAAAAAAAAATTAAATAAAGCCGAACACTTATTGAAATGATTATAACGTTGAAATTGTTGGATTCTTTGTCTCCATTTTATGGTGCTAATATATAATATTAGTTCAGGGAAAAAGAAATCCATTATTTTTGCGTAAAATATTGTTTGATTTTATTGCACAGTGGTTTTATAATAAAAGTAATAAATATCTTTATACATGAAATATTTATGAGTGAAATATTTTTCATATTCAATCAAAAAAGTATTATGGTAGTTCACAATCAAGTGCAAATTATCTGGCACTATGTATTTGCATAATACATAAATATATTTTTTCTATCGCATATATTTTCTGTAAGGGAAAATAATTACTAGGGTAAGGCATAATATGCACTAAAAATAGAATGCGAAACTCTTAAAACGCTTCCTAAATTAAAAAAACGCATTTAAACTGCTGCAAAACAATACGAATGATGCATAGCGTTCATACGCCCTTCTTCGCCCTGATTGGCGCGATAACCGCTTAAGCGATTTTGGTCGAGTTAAAATATGTATTTATATACAAATAAATAAAAAGTAATTAAAAAACATAAATTAAATTTAGTTTTATTGCTATTGTTTGTGGAAAAATATCAAGACGCTCTCCACAAATTGGAGGAGCAGCTCCGCCAAACACCAAATAAGGGATGTAAGCGCCTTATAGTTATATATTATACATGTTTGATGTTTTATGTCTATTATCGCATACAAAAATTATATGTTTGTCCATAGAAAATGTGCGTTAGATGACCACAGAAATAGTGCGTTCCTACTTCAAAGATAAAACAGTATAGTCATAGTCGTGTGTTTTTGAATTGAACTCTCTAAAGGAATTTATTATCTTTCTCAATATTTCAAAAAGCGTTTATTTTTCAGAAAAAGGTAAGAGTTTTTAGATAAATCATCAAGATTTGTAGTTTCGACTAGTATTTTAATTTTTTTAGGAAGAGCCGTTTCATTGCAGAAATACACTCCGAGGCTTGCCATTGCTTGCCATACAGCATTAGAGCCTGTGCACCTGTGAGCAATTCGTAACCCACTCGTAATTCATGTAATTTTCCTATTGCGACTGAGAACTCGTGCGCAGACGCGCTTTTCTGGTGGAAACTAACTTTTTGCTCGCCAAATGCTGTCGTTGTTTGCTTTCAATTGCCATCGAATTCGTGCAACGGTTCTGCATAACATCACCCGCTTGCACTACTATGCATTAACTATATATTCTTCAAAAACTGTTGTTGTTGTTGTTGTAGCAGTTAACTTAGCCCTGTCAGTGTAATATAAATCACCGGTCGTCTTCGTCTAGCTCATCTAACGGTAGGCCCAGGAAACTTTTGTTTCGACAGGTTGAGTCCAGATGGAGGGAGGTGTTAGATGAGTGGGTTTGATGGGGTTTTGAAAAGGTGGTTAATGTCGTACGTGGGCCGGTCATATGTTTTGTATTTCGGGGTCGATTCTGGATAGGTAGGAGTTGAACCTGCTACAATATCCAAAACGTAATTGGGCCAAGGTTACGCGGGAGTCTCGGGGAAGTTGGAGCTTTTCGTCTGCAATGAGTATTGGTTGGACTCCGATGACGGCATTCGGGGGCCGGGAGCTTAAGAAGGTGGTAAGAGTCTCCCGATGAGTGTCGTTAATTGTCTGTCTGTACACTGTCCGTTCCAGCAATTGTCGGTTTGTTTTATCTTGGATCTCGTCCGCGTAATTGAGACGGTGCCTCCTGACTGTCTTAAAAAACTGTTTGTATGACTTGGTTTACTGACTAACCTAATTTGGCTTTCTTCGACTATGCACTATGAGAATATCTACATTTTCTTAGTCTCTGATGAGTTGCGATCATTCTATGTCTCATCCCGACTCAAAAACTCGTTGGGATTGCAAGTCAAACGTTTCGAAAAAAATGTATTCAATTAATTAATAACCACATTAATCGGCGCCAGTTGGACACATTAAGTGAAGCCAAGCCCTTCTTCACCTGATTTTTCCCACGCAGGGGAGGCCCTCTTCTTCCTCGGCTACCACCAGCTGGTACCGTATCGAGTACTTTCAGACCCGGAGTGCTTGTACCCATTCGGGCGACATGACCCAACCAACGTAGCCACTGGATTTTTATTCGCTGCGCTATGGCTATGTGTCTACATATGTTGCCATAAAGCTCATATAGCTCATTGTGCCATCGGCTACGATAATCGCCGTCCCCTACGTGCAAAAGTCCAAAAATCTTCCGCGGAATCTTTCTCCCAAGCATTTCAAGGGGCACCTCTTCGGATATTGTCAGTCTTAAAAACACTCTTTGAAGAGTTTTATGTTTTCCTCTTTGAACGGCAGAATTACTAACTCACTAATTATTATGTTGAAGATCCATTGCAGCAACTAATTTTATGTTTTTCAATATTGGGGTTACCCGTCTGCAGGTAATGGTAACACTCTGAAAGTATCTCTGTCATGAAAAAGCTCCTCATAGAAAACCATAGAAACCCATAGAAAACCAAAGAAAGGGTAAGCGCCAATTATATATGCAAATCAACGTCATACAGAAAATGTATTATTCTACTCTAGATTTCAGCCTGAAATAAGAAAATAAGGTCAGTCAAATCTGTGAGGCATATAAAATTAGCATCCCGAATTTACGAGTGTATTGCATTATGTATGAATATAATTTTTATTCGGCAATAATTTTTAATTGAATTTGTTTTTATGAATTATTTGTATAAGAATAAAACTTTAGAATGTTTAAAATAATATTAAACATAGTAGTATACCAAAACAAATCTTTTGAAAAAAGTACAAAAAGTAAATTCTCATATTTATCGACATATTTTAATTTATATATACATATATATGTACATACTATAATATATAGGGGAGGGGGCCCAGTTGTGACGCAGGCCCAGTTCTGACGCAGCTAAATATTTTTGACATGCGGTATGAAAATGACAGTTTGAGCCCTGCCAATCATGTGTCATTCATTTCATTTTGTGAAATTAAAAGTGAAAAGGCGAGTGTAATGCATCAAAATGTTGTATTTGCCGTATATTTTGTGATTCTCTATGGATTTATGTGATTATGTGGTGTCTATAAAAAACTTGCTTGTCATACACAAAATAGCATCGTGACCCGGTTGTGACTCAGCGGGTGGCCCAGTTATGACGCACCTTTTTTTTGCACTACGATCATATAGAACTGCCGAATTCCTACATTTTTGTTGTTGTTTAAAAAAAACCAACTGCCAACTCGATCGATTGCAACGTATGCAAGCGTCCAGTTCATTTGAAGTGCGCCAACATGCAGGCAAGTTATTTCACTTGCAAACACTGCGAAAGTGACGTGGACGACGACTAGGAATATTTAGATGACGATGATGAATAAAAATCGTTGTCATTTATGGTCATTGAAGGACATTTTCTTTTGTATTTTTCATTATTTTTGCCATTGAAAGCCTTCAAAATAAATAAATCATTAAATCACAACAATTGGTGTGACATTCCTTTCATATTTTCTCATTTCCAGTAAATTTCTTGAGGTGCGTCACAACTGGGTCACTTTTTTTTTGTCCTAAAAAAAGTTATCCTGAAAAAATTTGTTCCAAAATTTTTTGAGTAACTCAAATAAACATACTTTCTTTGGAGAAAAGTTGCGTTTGGTTAATAGTTAAATGTTAAACTTCTTCATTTTTCAATTTGCGGAACTGAGGAAAAAATTTTAATTTTTTTCAAAACCCGCGTCACAACTGGGCCCCCTCCCCTACTTATGTATATACCCGATGTATCAACTACGCCTTATATATAGAACCTAACGAAAATCTTAATATGATCTTCAATAACCACTAGATTGCAAAAGTTTCCTTCTTATTAATATTATTACTAACTAAAATCTCAGTACTCAGTACAAACATCTTTTAAAAACTAGTTTAAACTCCTCAAAAAAAGAGCACTTATTCAAATGTTAGGCAAATATTTTGGAACCGTCATCTATTTCCAAAATCTTGTTCCACAGTTTTGCTCGCCTCACATTGAATTCATTATTTGTGAAGATTTTGAAAGCATTGGATCCAGCGTTCCGGAACTCCTGATAATCACAGATTGCCTCCGATTTGGCATCAAATGTGGTTTCATTACATGACCGTAAAGTGTCCGCGTTCTGCGGCTTGCTGCATATAAACATGTAAATTATTTTCATTCTAAATTCAAAACGCCAGCTCACCCATATTTCGCAAAGTGTACGAAAGTCCCAACGAACTGCGCTACAACGGAAGCATCCACCGAAAGCTTTTGAAAATCTGGAAATAGCACTGGCGCACGAAAGCTATAAATGAGGTCATCGCAATGCATTACACCGAAATCGCCAATCGAAACACCACCTGTGTAGATATTGGCAAAGCTATTGGGTCCACTGTAGTTAAATTTGTACAAGTAGATCGGATACTTTTGGGTATCTACTGTACGCACATAGGCATCGATAGCATTGTAATACGGTTGATGAAAAGCCCGATCGTTGATGCACTGGGAAAAGCAATGAATATTGTTTTATTTTTTAAATCACCATAGCAATAATGTCGCAGCCATCCCATTCACTCACCTCAAGAAAACCACGCGCTGTCGCATTATTGATTTCTGCTTGTCCATCGAAATATTCATCGATGACATGTTGTGTTTTTGCCACCAGCTGCGCGGTGTTGAAGGATTCTGGAAACTCGAGTAGTTTTTCAAGGAGCTCATGAAAATTATCATTGAATTGTTGTTTCAATGTTTGGTTTGCCAAAATCGATAGTACACGCACTGCGCCCTCACCTGGCACCATGCCTGCCAACCAGGGCACAGGCTTGTAAGTACCCTTAGCCAATAATTGCACCGGATGCTGTGTGAGGAAAGCATCCTTATCGGCATGTTTTTCTACAATCGGTCGGAAATTCGTCATGGGATCAACATTCCAATATTTTAGACTATCACCCGCTTCCAACAGCTCGATAGCGTTCACAGCACGTAAAGCACGTGCTAATTCAACAGTACTCATCTCATCCGCGTTGCTGATATTACAAAGTTTGGCCATTGTGCGGGTCTGTTGAAGCGGATGGTCGGTGATGGCGAAGGGTACATTTGCAGTGCCGCTCATGGTGATAATACTGTCGAAGAGGCCTGCAAAATATAAAAAAATTGTATGAAGAGTGAATACTAATAGTAGATAGTCGATGAAGTGCAAAAAAATAAAAATATTAATTAGCAAAAAACCTTCGGATTGTTTGCTCAACATGTGCAGATGCGCGGAAACGGCACCGGCGCTTTGGCCAAATATTGTTACCATTGCTGGATCACCGCCAAATGCAGCGATATTTCGTTTTATCCAACGTAATGCAAGATTTTGATCCTTAAGTCCCAGATTGCCGGGCATATTGGCATCGTCAGTTGAGAGAAAACCTAAATGTTGACACAGCATTACAATAGTTCCAATATTCTCTCCGCTCTCAAGCACTCAATACTCACCAAACGGGCCCAACCTATAAGCGATTGTCACTAATATAACCTCTTTTGTATCCATAAAATACTCCGGACCTTGTAAAAGAGGGCTCGCACTGCCACTGAACCAACCACCGCCATGTATGTAAACCATTACTGGCAGCGGCTGCTGAGCGCTCGTCTAAGAATAATAAACTTTTCATAGCTAGAATTTTTTAAATAATGCCCTTTTACCACTTACCAATGGCCTATAAACATTCAAATAAAGGCAATCCTCAATGCCCTGCACCACAGGATTAGGTAGTATATAATTTTTTTGCACACAATCTTGCTTCGGCTTGGTTGCGTCTAAGATGTCCCACCAGCGTGGAAAAACTTTGGGATTCTAAAGTAAAACATTTTTTTTTGTTTTTGAGTCATCATTTCACTCTGCAACCAACTTACCGCAAAGCGCAACTCACCCACTGGTGGCAAAGCATAGGGTATACCTAGAAAGGCCTGAAAGCGTTTCGTCTGAAAGCCTGTCATATATTTGCCCTGCAAACAACCCATATCATGCCCGCATACTCTCGTTGTATCCATTTTAATCATATCTATAGACTGTTCAGCACAAGACTTGTTTGTCATTGTTGTTGATATTGTTGTTATTGTTGTTTTTGCTCGAAAGCATAATGATGCCAACAAAAAGGTAATAAAAAGTGTCTGCCAAACGTGTGATGAGAGATTAATCGGAGAGAGAAAGGTCGCCATTGCCGCCTCCGCCATCGTCAGCGACGTCATCATATATTTATGTGTAGTATGTTTGTTGTTGCTGTTGTTGTAGCAGCAATACTAATAGTATGTTTGTATTTACTATTACTACGTGTGTGAGTGATTAAATTTTGTAATAAGACTGTCTGAGCTGTGCCGCACCTCAAACAAAAGCTCAAGTCGAATTTTTCGCCTAGATATGTTAGCAGCTGCCAAGTCGTCTAGACTGGTCCGTTTACATGTGTGTGTATGTATAGTATTTTATGCATGCGTGTTTGTATACACATTTAGAAGATTATTATATTTATTTCGTGTCATAAACTTGATCGCTCAAAAAAAATTACAGGTCACCCTTCAGAAGCTGTAAGGAAAATAACAAACAGAAGACATGTGAAACCCAACACTACTTAGCCAGTGCAGAAACAGTTGGTTTTAAAATTAAACATCCATCTTATTTAAAATATTTAATATTTTCTGCATTTTTTTATTAAAAAATTTATTCATAGAAATGTATGCTAACATATTAATTGTTTGTAGTCTTCCTTTTGATGCGATTTATTTTGGAATTTTATTTTAGTTTGTTTTTATGATATAAATATACAGTAAAATTATGTTGTATTATGTATTGAGGCGCACAAGGCTATTTCAAGGAATTTAAAAATAGTTTTAGTTATTATACGACAGATAAATGGAAAAACACATAAATTCTTTGCTTCATAATCACTTAAAATGATGAATGCTTTTGAATATAGGAAATTAATTTACATACTTTTGTGCCAATTTTGTGGTTTATATATATACTTATATTATAAAGGGTGGTTAAGATACAAGTGTTTGCTTATTACACCGGTCAACACGAATTTTGGGTCTGTCTTTTTTTGTGTCAAATTTTGTTTTCTTTACTCTGGAGGAATCTAGTAACTAACGTGAAAGAATGCAGATAAATCCAGTAGATTCGAAGTAGCCCTGTATAGAAAAGAAAGCAGAACACGATGGTTTTGTACCTCTTGAGGGTTTTCAATATGTCTATGGCCACTCTCATAATTCCTGACAAGTGTAAATCAGTGATAGTGGTCTCACTACTGAAGCTTGGGAAACCCACTGGACAAAGGAGGTCCAACTACAGCTTAATGTCAAAGTCGACGACACACCAATACCGACTGTAAATAACCCCAAAATTTTGAGAGTAAACTTCGATAATTTGGTCTCCTTCTTTACGCACACAACCGCAATTGCTATTAAAGGCCAAAACCGCAATAAGGTCCTCAAATCACTAGCCGGCAGTACTTTGGGCAAAGACAAAAAAATGTTGCTCGCCACATTTAATGCAATTAGCCGGCCGGTTCTAAATTATACTGCACCTGTCTGGTCATCCGGAACTAGTGATATGCAATGAACAAATCTACAGACATGCCAAAACACTGCCATTCGGACTGCGACGGGATGCCTCCTAATTTCCCCACTACAACACCTACATAACGAGGTGCGTATGCTTCCTGTAAAGGAAAACAATAAACTGCTTAGCAAACACTTCCTACTAGAGTGCTACCGCAAGTTTCACCCATATAAACACCTGAATCACAACCAGGAGGCACCTCTTCAACTGCTCCGCTGAGGTTCAGAACAAAACAAATCGACAACTACTGGATGGGATAGTGTTTAGACAGAAAATTAACGGCATTCATCGAGAGACACTTACCACCTTCTTAAGCTCCCGACTCCCGAATGCCGTAATCGGAGTCCAACCACTACCCACCCGCGTAACCTTGGCACAATTACATTCAGACTAAACTCCTACCTATCCAGAATTGACCCCGTAAACTTGCTGTTTCGACCCCCCAAGATATGTCCGGCACGTGAAGGCACCCCGTACGACACTACCCACCTTTTCACATGGCCCATCAAAACCACACATCTAACACCCCTCAACCTCTGGACCCATCCTGTCGAAACAGCAAGTTTACTGGGCCTACCGTTAGATGAGCTAGACGAAGACGGCCGGTAATCTACATTGCACTGACAGGGTTTAGTATGCTGCTGCAACAACAATACGTGATGGTTTTCATCCAGCGAGGTCAACCTAACCTAACCTATTTGTCCCTGTCTCCTGTCCCACATGATAAAAAAGGTCTAGCGGAGTTAAATTGCATATTTACTGAAATTAATGTGGAAGGAATGATTGTGTTTTGGTCAGTGTGGCATAGGGCTTCCTTGCTGAAACCGAATACCACTCAATTTTAATTTTTCCGCTGAAAAAGTCGATAAACAGAATTAATTAGACTTTATAAGATTTTAAAGCAATGTGGTGCAGGAAAGAGTTTTTGTAGATTCACATATGAACATGTTATAATTCATTAGAGAAGATAGTTAGGTTCGATAGGGTTAGAAATAAATAAATGGTGCACTTTTTTCCATTATCGCACTCTATTTTCGTCTAAAAAGGCCTCTACTAAAATTTCCCGTTGAATATTTTAGTGGAACATTTAAATCTTCCCTTGGCCCTACAAACTTAATATTTATAAGAAATATTGGGCTTAAATGTTTCACAAAAATATGCCATTAAATTTTATAATAGACTCTTAAAGATAATATGAATGCTAAATGTAGTTTTATACGAGTTCTATCAATTTATTTAGATCCACTTGAGACCGAATAAGGAATATCTTAATACACTGTGAAAAAAATGTGACGCTTATGGACAAAACAGAGATGATCAAATATTCTATAATACTATAATTGCTTCACTGCATTCTTGGCGTTTTTTGTGCCCCATTTTATTGCACATTTTAATAGGAACGTAGAACTAACAATTGATAGAAATGATGTTTCCAGCAGCATTTTTGAAAAAAAAAAAAAAAAAAAAACAAAACAAAATGGCCTTCAGGTATCACTACCCGATATTGTTGTTTGCAGATGTTGTTTGTTGGCATGTAGGCGTAAGTACTGATTATATATGTGATGGTATATGTAAATATAAGAGTTCCCTGTTGATCAGCCAAGTTAATCTATGTTAGGTTAGGTTGCTACGGTTGGCCCCTGTGGGGCGCACTCAAGCTCATAGCCCATTGTGATGCCTCGTAGAGAACTTTTCCTTATCTCTCCTAAAACCAATGTATATTTTTCAAAAATTTTAGAAGATGCCTTATTTCCACAGAACTAAAATCTTCCAATTCATTAAAAGAATTCTCTACACGAAATGGTAAATCTAGATGGCTAGGAAATAAATTTTCGCCAAATTATGATGCGGAGATTGTTTGTTTTCGATTCTTATAAGGGTGCTTGAAATGTTGACTTATACCGATCGAAGATCCACGTCCGCAGAACCCTTTACTTCAATAAACCCAAAATACTAAGTTAAGATATTCATACATATGCGACTCAAACCGGTAAACGACTGTGGAGTCAAATAACATTAAGTTTCGAACATTGTTCCAGCGCAAGAGGTAACATCACAACAATAGCCGAACAAGCTCTAATTTTGCTATTTTCTTTTCTTTCCTTTTTTGAGTATAGAAAAAAACCTAAAATTCTTTTCAAAAAATTTATTCAATAAGTATTGAGACTGAATCTGTGAAATCGCCCGTTTTTTAAACTTCTTCACTGGCGGAATTATTTCTCGTACAATAGAAAAATCTTATATTCTAAATTTTTACTTTTTGAAGTTTATAGGAGTTTTTTTAATTATAAAAATGGTACACTTTTGAAAAATTGTTTCATTTCTGGCCGAAAAAAACAAAAAATTTTTTTTAAATTTTTACGAATAGCAACGAATTGAAGTATTTTAAAAGATTGTATTTATGTAACTAATAAATAAATAAATATTTGCCCATCACAGGAGTTTAGGTTTGTATTATTTTCAAGATGCAAAACTATTTCCCAAACCAAAAAAAGTTGATTTTGTAAAGTTCTAGAGTGCTGTTACGCGAACCATGTCGTTCCGCAGAAGTATGAGGCTTACGGAGAGTCAAGCTTTCAAGCAAAAAAGTGCTTTTAGTGAAACCACCTACGATTAGAAAAGAAACTTGTATTTGGACCATCTTGTACTTCATATATATATCTTGCCTTCATCTAAATTCACGTTAGACAGCTATTATATATGTATATTATACAATATACTTATACATACTTATACTTAAAATACTTCACGGACTAGGTTATTGGGACATTTGTTGTGCTGTTGTCACAAACAATAACCTAAGTCAGCTTAAGAAAGAAGTGTATACTTATATACTTATGTACATTTACATGAAATCAAAAAGTTAGTAAGAAGAAGTATTGGCCTGGAATATTGGATTCTACAAAGTAGCGATGAATTAAATAGTTTTGAGAGCTTTTCGCTAGATGTATTTCGCGTACCATATCTCACGATAGATACGAGGTGTGTTCAAAAAGTAAAGTGACTTTCATTTTTCTCAAAAAATATTAATTTGTTCATCAAGATAAATTTCGCTCCCTACAAAGTAGTCCCTCTCAGATATAGTACACTCGTGCCAAAGCGTTTTGCAATCCTCGAACAACAACAGGCCGAAAATCGATTTGGTATGGCTTGAGCTTTTCCAACGATGTGGCCTTTACTCATATCTCTACAATTGGAAATTGACGGCTGGAGCATTATTTCGGAACTGTCGGTCAGATTTTTGTAATCCATTTTTTCTATAGCCGAAAATCGATGAGTACAACAAAAACACCACAAACTGTAAACATTTATGTATTCCGGAAATATTGTATGTACCAAAAAAACGATCGGTAATTGAATGTACGTTGCTCGCGAAACACGAAAAGTTGTTTTTGTTGTTGTAGCAGCATGGACCACCTATAAGTATACGGGGAATGCTGCTGAAGTTACAGTAATTAGCCGGATATAATTCCGGGTCACTCCGGTTACGTAGAACCGACTGTCGTGGGAACGACCTTACAGCTAGTTGGTCGTCCTTACCTTGTACTGATTTAAAGGTGGCATAACGCTTCAAAAAAAGTTGTTTGACACTAGTTTATTCGATAAAAAAAATTGTATTGCAAACTCGCATAATAAAGATAAAAAAGAGAAAATTCGATGCAATAATTGGTGGCAGCACTTCTCAGTAATTCTTTGAAAGGCTGGTTAGTTAATACTGATTGGTGTTTGGATTTCATGAATTTAAAGTGGTATAAAATAATTCACATACGTACGTTGTTCTGTATGTTGAAATCATTCGACAAGCAGCCTTTTTTAATTCAGGATACTTGGTTTCTGGTACAAGTTTCCAAAATTCAGTAACAGACGTCGAATTATATATTAATTGTAGAACTTGATATTATTGTATGCTTTTTGGTCATATTTATAAGTATATTGGAAACGGAAAACTCACCTTGAATTCTGTTATTTTCAAATGGATTCAGAAACAAACCAAGAGACGTAAGAAATCCGTAACAATATAATAGTAAAAAAAAGAAAAGGATGCTCGGGTACACCTATCGAGAACCACAAATACTCTTTCTAAGAGTCGCAGGTTGGCCTCCCTGTATTAAGGGGAGAGCCTGGTTTATGAGGTCTAAAAATTGCGTCTCTTTGCAATTTTTTTTTAAGGAAAAAATTAATTTAGCACTGCAAAGTTTTTTCTATCTTTTAATGAACATTTAAAAAGTATAAACAATTTTTGTACTGGTTAAAATAAGTTGAAAAAAACGTTTAACATAGAAATTAGTAGAGCGCTGCAACGCTGGAGTTTCCAACTGGCGTACAAGATACAGCTCGTAATTAATATCTAAAGCAAAAAATTCAAATGGATTTCTAATTATCATGATTTTTTATTCTAGATGAACTAAGAAAACTGAGAGAAATTCCAAAATTTCAACTTTTTGGGGGTTTTAAAGAAAAAAATGCCTTTCTATAAAAAAACATTCACTTCAACTTGGTATACAAATCTTGAAATTTTTTTTTTTATCTATTTTGTTAGTTCAAATAGAAGAGAATTTAATACTGAAGGGAACAAGCTATGATTTATTTCAAAAGGTTCATTAGTTTTTTTTCATTCATGTACGCCAATTCAAAGAAATCATAAAAATGAAAAGTCGAGAAAAGAAGATAAAGTTTGTACTATAGACTATAGCTGTCCGGTCACAGCGTAACTACCTAACCCTCGCCTACCTTTGGCTTTGTATCTACGGAAATATTGAGAATTAGGCTCTGTAACTTTGTGTGAATATTCTGAAATATATTAGGAATCGCTTAAAACGAAAAAAAAAAATATTTTTTTTGACCTTATAAACCAGGCTCCCCCCTTAAACACTACGTATTTTGCTCCTTCAACAGCTGACTCAATGATTCAACTTGTACATCTTCTGTGGATTTGAAACGGTGACCGCGAGGAGGCCCGCTTAGTCAATTACGAAGTTACACGGAGCTAAATAAATATATGATGGCCGTGAAACAATATACAGAAGTATGTATGTGATTTGAGGTTCTGGACAAATGTTCCAGTGCAAATTTTGTAGCAAAAAACAGTTTGGACATCTGAAATAAATTGATAGTTCCCTGCACCATGATAATTTAAGAAGTTAAGAAAACTTCTTGTCCTTAATTTTTGACCAACATTACTATGATTTTGTACATTTCCTGTTCATCTTTGGCACGTTATTCGCTCGATGGTTAATGCAAAGCCTTCTTTTTTTAAGGAATTTAGAGTTTTTGAATCAAACGAAAGGCGACAAACTATCGTTGCCACGATTTTCGATTCTAAGCCACCGAAATTACTAGTTCTCACGACATTCGAGTCCACGTAACCGAACGAGCCGGATTTATATCCGGGTAAGGATTGTCACTTCAGCAATATTCCCTGTATATGTATGAGGATTTTTTATGTTGCTACAACAACAACAACAACCCAAATTTATTTCTTTAGCAGGTTTTCAAAAAAATGTATGGAAAATTTCTTTATGATGTTAGGTTAGGTTATGGTCGTAGTCGGTCCATATGACCAACTCACTTAGACCTCACAGGTCCGTTGTGATACCACTGTTATAATGTTACAACTACAAAAACAAACTTGGTAAACTTTCGAGAGTATTTGAGCCATGAAAAATCTCTTCAAAAAACCAACTAACCTTCGGAGCCGGCATAAAACTGTACGCCCCTCCATTTGTAGAGCAACATCAAGACGCACACGGCAAATAGAAGGAGGAGCTCGGCCAAATAACCAATAAAGGGTGTAAACGCCAATTATCTATACTAATATTATAAAGAGGAAAACTTTGTTTGTTTGTTTGTAACGAATAGGCTCAAAAACTACTGGACCGATTTTAAAAATTCTTTCACCATTCGAAAGCTACATCATCCACGAGTAACATGGATCATATTTTATTTTGGAAATAGGGCTCGAGATATAGGTCAAAACGTGGACCCGGGTAACCTTCGGATGTGTATGTACAATATGGGTATCAAATGGAAGCTGTTAGTAAATGCTTTAGTCCAGAGTATCTTTTATGCCGCTCCGTGACTAGGGTCTCGAGATAGAGACCAAAACGTGGACCCTAGAATGTGTTTGTACAATATGGATATCAAATTGAAGCTGTTGGTGAATGCTTTAGTACAGAGTATTTTTCATGCCGCTCCGTAACTGGGGTCTCGAGATATAGGTCAAAACGTGGATCCGGGTAACCTTTGGTTATGTATGTACAATATGGGTATCAAATGAAAGCTGTTGATAAGTGCTTTAATACGGGGTAATTTTCATACCTATTGATGACTAGGGTCTGGAAACATATGCCAAAACGTGGACCCGCCGTGTCTTTGCACCGAATTAAACCAAACTTACACACATTCTTAAGGAGGTATTGAAGATGGTTTCCGTATAGTTTGGATACCTATTGGTAGATAGGGTCTCGAGATATAGGTCAAAACGTCGACCCGGGTAACCTTCGGATGTGTATGTACAATATGGGTATCAAATGGAAGCTGTTGATAAGTGCTTTAATACGGGGTAATTTTCATACCTATTGATGACTAGGGTCTCGAAATATATGCCAAAACGTGGACCCGCCGTGTCTTTGCACCGAATTAAACCAAACTTATGCACATTGTTAAGTAAGTATTGAAAATGGGTTTCGTAAAGTTTGGTTGTAATTCGGAGCAGTGGCAACGGGTACAGCGTTCTTTTGAGCCAGCCATAATGTCGTTTACTTTTTTAACGCTTGGGGCGGAACTGAACTGTCAATATTTCTTTCTGATTTGGATGCCATAAGGAGAAAACGTAAGTGCAACATGTAAAAATTGTTTGTGAATTTTTTTGGAGTGGATTTTGGAACAGTGAATAATTTCTTACGAAATTTGAGAATTTAATGTGAAATCCGAATGAAATTATGTGTTCGTGGAAAAAAATTTTTTTTTCGTTTTTTTTTTTTTGAAAAATATAAATGGATGATGGTTAAAAAAGCTCCAATGCTTAATAAAACATATAAATTGAAACGAAAAATTCATGGATGATCAGGAAAAAAGACGATTGTTTATTCATATGCGTTGATTTGAAATTTAAAAACAATCTTCTTTTTTCCTGATTTTCAATTTATATTTTATATTTACTCAAAAACAAATAGAAAAACAAAAAATATTGTTTATGCCAAAGCGCTTGAATAAAGAAATAAACAATATGAAAACGATATATTTTCTGTTCTAAACCATATCTATTCTATTTTAGTGTGCCCAGCGAAGGGGGCCAGGTTTGCTAGTGTCTATATATAATGCTCAGTTGACGATTCTTGAGCATAAAATCATTGATTTTTTTCCCAAGTTATCCAATTGTTTGTTTTTCCTTTTGTTTTAATGAATATATAAACATGTTTTGATCCTTTTGTCTGCCTTTTTGACAAGAAATGGGCGCGAAAATCCTTTTGTAACAACTTCAAATTTTCTACAGCAGAAATTTCATCCCGCAAACAAAATTGTAGCAACTTTTTTCATGTAATTTAAAACTCACCAAAAAAAAAATATGTTTACGAACCGATGTATCCATTAAGCTTAAATTGTATACACATATGTATGTACGTATGTATGTGTTTACATATATATATATTTGAAGACGTATTCCATTAAAATTTATAATTTGACATTTGAATTGACTGGATTATTATATTTATTTATTTACCTTTGGTCATAAATTTTTTTTTTTTATTGTAAATGATAAAACGTCAATTTCTCACAATTTTTATATTTCATTAACTAATACACTCCAATTCCTACCACAAATGTTTTTTTCCTTTTGTATCTCTTGTTGTTATATATTTATTATTATATATGAATTTTTATTATTATATCAGTTTCTTTTTTGTTTACATTTTTTTATTACAATATAGTTTTTTCTTCAATCAAAATATACCGCGCAGATTTACACAGATCGTTTACTTTTCACCTCAACCGTTTACTATGGCTAGCCGCAAACATCTGAGAAATTCAAGACCTAGTCCATTTGGTTTTATTCTTTAATAGCTGCAAAACGTAATGGGTCTTTACACACACAGCAGCAAAAACAAACCGACATCGGCAGCAGCTACTTCAGATATTTGAAAAATGTACACATATTTACATGCATACATACACTACGAACAAATGTTCTCTCACTGCGCGCTTAATCACATATTTAAGAAAGTAAGGAGTACTGTTAATAAGGCCGTAATGGAACATTGTTTTTTTTTCTTGTTGATCAGTTATTGAGAATAATCGATGAGTACCAACCTCAGCCGGAAATAGAGGTCTGTGCATAATTGACCTGTTTGTGAGTAAATCTGCATTCGAAGCTAAAGCACGTTAACTTCGTACTCAAATAAATGCGGTTAATTCATAATTTAAAATTACTTTAATTTATCTACAAACAATAGTGCACATGTATCTAAATATTTGTAGAACTACAATTGCGTATACACAAGTAAACATACTTATATAGTTTATCAATTTACTTGTGATTTTCCCTCATCATATTACAATTACAAAGTAATAAATCAATCACAGTGGCACACAGTCATTGAAATAAAAATAATGAATACACAAATATATACAGGTTATGAATATAAACTGATTATTTTCCAGTTACTTTTTTACATTATATTTTCCACAAACATCTTGGGAAAATATTATATTCTGAATTCATTTTTACTTCCGACATTCGTGTCTTCAGAACTAGGCCCTTAAAAACATTGTGGCAGAAGCCTACCAACACTGCAGGAAAGAATACGCGAAATCCACGCTCACCTGGTACCTAAAATAACATTTTCATTACACTCAGTTATTGTCAACTATATCAAACACATCCGGCTAACAAAAAACAGCCAAAGTATTCCCTCTACCTTACTCCTAGTTCCTTAGACGGTATATATATGTATATAATTGGCGCGTACACCCTTTTTGGGCGTTTGGCCAAGCTCCCCCTCTTATTTGTGGTGTGCGTCTTGATGTTGTTCCACAAATGGAGGGACCTACAGTTTCAAGCCAACTCCGAACGGCAATATTTTTATGAGGAGCTTTTTCATGGCAGAAATACCCTCGGAGGTTTTGCCATTGCATGCCGAGGGGCGACCGGCAGAAAAATGTTTTTCTTAATATAATTTTGGTGTTTCACCGAGATTCGAACCTAAGTTCTTTCTGTGAATTGCGAATGGTAGTCACGCACCAACCCATTCGGCTACGGCGGCCGCCGTAAAGACGGTAAAGAACTTAAATTTACCCTGCCCCGAGGAAAACCACATTTTAACCCACCCACCACAGATTATTAAAAAAGCGTCATGTGACGCCAGTCTTTCAAGAACCAAAAAGTCCAATGTTTCTGCTGATGCCTATCGCCAGTCATTCCTGGAATGCAAAGCTCGTTATGAAACGAAAAAATGGGCGTTATAGAACACAGATGGCTCCAAGTCTAAATACTTATCCCCCAGTTACGCAGTTATCGACACAATTGATCACGTCCTAAAAATGCAAATACTATCAGACATTACATCTGCATTCACCGCCATCCGCAGCGCAATCATCAGTGCAATAAAGTCCGCTTCCAAAGTCCTCATATGTACCAGGAGCTTGTACATAGGTCCTGAAAGCAGTCCGAAACTCAACTCTCGCTTCGATTACAGGCATTTCGATAGCTACTCGTATATTCACAAAGTTGTAATGCATGAGACAGATATTATACCAAATAAATATGTTATTTGAACAAGGATTGAAATCACGCAACAAGGACTTCACAAATTTTAAAGCACATCAACAGTGATGTGTAAAGTTTGATAACAGAAAAATATTTTAGAAGTTTCTGCAGATCCTGAAATGTCTGACTCAGAACAGAACCACCGAAAAATTTGTGAAAAATCAGAATTTTCATCAATGAAGGAATTATTTTTTTCTCGGCAGATTGCACTATGTGAATACAGATATCTTGTGAGTGACTAAAACTAGTAAGCTTTTAATTTGGTAAAATTCCGCAATCCAACCAAAAAAAGTAAGGCTAAAAATCCTGCGCTTGGCGAAGATTGACTCTATGATTTTAAATGATATAGTCCAGTAAGTAGTACAAAGTCATTTTCTAGACATTAAAGTGCCACTACTTGCAAGTGTCCTGCCGTTCGGTCCAGTTATTGAATCATTTTCAACATTAGATATTCTTATCGAATTAATATCACGCTGGTTCAGGTACAAAAAGTGTTCCAAAATCACAACACCTGACTTGCGTGGTCGCCCATTCCTTAAGATGCTTCGATTACGAAAAGTTCATACTTAAATGATTAGTATTGTAAAGGGTGGTTAAATTTCAAGGGCCGATGTTGAATGTGAACCACACCTAAACGTCAACGACACCGTTGGACTTTTTTCTTTGGGGTTATTTGAAAGGAAAGGTGTACATCGATAAGCCAGCAATTCAAGAGCTAAAGGATGAGATAATTGGCACATTAACGGCATAGAACCTCAATTATGCCTCAGCGTCATCGAAAATTTGCCGCCGAGGCCGCGGCAGCCATTTGGCCGATATACGTAATTGAACCATACCAATATTATCATATTTAAGAGAAATGACAATAATTTCCTAAAAAAATTGTATTTTATTCAAAATCAACACCGGCCCTTGAAACTTAATCACCCTTTATTATTTTACAATTGTGTAATATATCCATTTATAATTAATTATGTTTTAATGTAAATAAATAAAATAAAATAAATATCATACATCATAGGTAAAATAGCGCTTTCATCCCTGCTTTTCAGCCTGGTACTACATGCTATTATAGCTGATATAGATCTCGGAGGCACAATTTTTTTGAAAATCTACACAAGATATTGAAGGCGACTTTGGAGCTATGGCATATCAAACGAAAAGCTCATGACCGAGTGGCGTAGAGGTGAATTGTAACGGTGATGCTATGATGATGTAGATGATATAAGTATGTATGTATATTGAAAATATTCTTAGATACACCAAGCGTATATTTATCCACTTGCCGGCTTCACTGGCTAGGTCATATCGTATAAGTAGAGCAAACAAACCCTAAAACCATTATTTGCGCTAAATGTTGCTGGTGACCGAGGAAAGTAAAGATTGGTTAGATCTAAAGAAGAATTTGAATTTCCTTACCCACAAATTTTATATGAACTTTCAATATTAAAATGTCATTCGATATTTACATATATTTTTATTGTAGAGGACACCCTCACTTTTTGGTCTTAATAATCTGCCCAAAAGATATGCCGTGCATTCCATGTAATAGTGGATGAATTTGAATCAACATACTACAGAATGTGATATTTCAAGATCATTTGAAGCACCAAGTCTTCTTCGATCCAGCTTTGTAAAAGTTATGCTCTGTTCCTATGAGAAAGTTCATTATGTATGTATATATGTATGTATAAGTATACGGGTATTTTATATTAAAATATTTATTAAATTATGAGCGAGTAATTTTCAAAAGTGATACACTGTGCAATTATGCAGATTAAGTTACCGTTAAATTAATGAGTTTATAGCTGATTACACTGGTCGACATGAATCCCGAATCATCATTTTTATTATTTTTATTTTTTTTTTTTGTACTATAATTCAAACCGTGAAAATCGATAGAAAATTTTTTTATGTTTAAATATTATATAAAGCATTTCTTTAACTCATATTAGATCGTACTTAAACAAAATGTTCTCCACATCAATCATTTAGGTGAAATAGGCATAAAAATAGACGACATAAAAAAAAAAGACTGGCGCGCTTTTTTAAACTCGGCTAAAATCGCTTAAGCGGTTATCGCGCCAATCAAGAAGAAGATGAGGCATACGTTTTGCGATTTTTTAAGTTTTGTTTTTCTAAAAAAATAAAAAAAAACTGTCTCAAAAAATTTTTAAAAATCGAAGAAAGCTAATAATTTATATAATATTTTCCTCATATAAAGTAAATTTGTGTGCAGCTTCTTTACTACATTGTTGTTCTTCATTATGTTTAATACTAAATAGCATTACTTAAAACTAATTTTTGCTCATTAATACAAGGTAGACTGTTGCAGTATAAAAAACAATGCCCCAAAGGGTTGAGGCATTTTTGACTTCTTGAAGTTGGGAAATTAATGTTATAATTGTTTAACTCATTTTGTTTTTTAGAGGTGTGTTTCAAAAATTGATGCAATTTATATCTATGTAGAAAAAGCTTTCGGAAGAGGGTGGCTTCAAAACACAAAAATCACTGTGCAAAATCACGGGCATACTGTGCATACTTTTTTTAAAAAATGTGGCAGGTCCGAAATTGACTTTAGAGCCACAGTGGTCACACAATTTATTCGTACACCATGCGTAGGTTATAAAAAACTTTAGTTTTGCGCAAAATATTTGCTGTGACAATATTTTAAGTAAGAATGTTACATTCCCAATGAATTGCCCGTTATTTCAACTCACACTGAAAGGTTCCAAGGAATACAGGCAGACGTAGCAAAATGCTGCAAATTTTTTCGAGTGAGAGAAAATGGCAGCTAATGAAACCAAGATTGGTAAAAAGTATGCATCGGCGTTTGGAAGCATTTAATAAAGCTTCAAGGCGGCTCAAAAAAGTACTGAATACTCGTTTTTTCTATTATTTTTTTAATGAAATTTTCTTTACATGACTATGTACGTATAATATTTTTGCACAAAACTGTGCCTTTTTTCGTTATTATCTTAAGTTCTCTAATTCCAGACATGAAGGAAGTTTTTGTTCCTTAAATATTGAATAAAAATGTAGTTTTTTACAAATATATTAATATTTTGTATCCGGTGTATCTGTTTATAAACTGTGTAGGAATAAATTGTGTAACCACTGTATACTCCAATAGACCATTTTCTTAAATTGTAATTAAAAATTGACACGCTTTAAGGTGCATACATACCTTAGGGCTTTATTTTATAAAAACCTAAATAGATATAAATACATAAGTTTTTCAATAGAAATAACAGCTTTAATGAAAATCGTTTAAATTCACTAGATAGCTTTTAATTTGATTATAACTGACTTTATCTGCGAAAATATTTGCTCTATAATAAAAATAAAAGCGTACAATTTTGACGCGCTTCGATTTTTCACGCATATTTATGGCAAACAAATTCTACTTAAAAACAAATAAATTTTAATTGTTGCTTTATTTTATTTAAAAAAGAGATTCCCAAGCTTCTTCTTACGTACTTAAACTATTGATTTGAAAAAAAAATATTTTGGGCTTGAATTAAAGGCAATTATTACTGCTTTATACTGGCAAAGTCATCATTTATTAGTTAAGCTTATCTAAGGATATGCAGTACTACCTCTTTAAAACATCGGAGAAATTAAGAAACCTTTAAAAATTTCTGCTGCAGTTAGGGATTGCATTTTTATTTTTATTTTTTATTTTGTTGCTTACTGTTTTATAAGTTAGTTTTTACACTTGCTTTATTATGCATGCACAAAAAGTTCATAGCTAAAAACAATTCTAGGTAATGAAAATAATGTCAAGTGGGTAATACCAAAAATTACACACGTTTCAATTTTCATTTATCACACCTGCATCAAGAATGTAAACAAGGATTTTATGACCTCTTAAACTTTATACAAATGTGTATACAAATTTGGTGTAATAGAGTTTTTAATCATTACATATACATACAAGTGTACGTATATTCTTACTCTTTTTTGTCTGATTCGCAGCATAGTTAGCAATGAAAATGCGGACAATTAAAAAATGTAGCTATCAGCAACTTTCCGGTAGTAACGAAGCGACCCAACAAAACTAAGCTTTTGTTTACATTTAACGTATAGTATTATATTTGTAAATATGTAAATATGTAAGCAAAGCCGCACCGGCATATGTACTTATGTAAATATGTATGACTAATCCGAGCCCTTGGTAATAATGTGAAAGCAGTTAATAAGAAATTATGCAATGAATGGAAAAAAATGATATACGAGCTCATAATACATACATACATATTTATACTAGAGTAGAGTATTGAGTTTATGGACAGCTTCTTCAAAAATAAGTACTCGTGCTTTTGGCGTTTGCATACGCAAAACCCCAACAAAGTAGGAGAAATTGAGAGACAATGAATGACAGACAATTCATTTTGTTAGGAAGCTAATAGTGTTTGCTGAACAAATTTTCATCAACAGCTGGCTACAATTAAAGCAAATCAAAAAATTTATTTTACCATTGAAAACAAAGAAATACATATACATAAATAATTTATATATGGAATAATTTACATTTGGCCTCAATAGAATGCCCCTGGAGATCAGACTATCTGACTGTTTATCCAAGCAAATTCTCTTACGGACTATTTACAACTAGTGCAAAAATACATTCACATGTGCAATTATAAGCAATAAATCAAGAAAAATTAATCTATCCGCTCACATATGGCATATTAGCTGCAAAATTGGCAATCAGCTGTCTGTTGTGTTGATAGGCTTTTCATTATAAAAATTTGTTTGGTGGAAATTTTGTATGGGTACTCTCGCTTTTTAATTACGGATGGGGAGTTAAACTCGAAAAAGTAGATAATCTACTTAAAAGTGAACGTATTGTGAGTCCACAATATTTATGATCTAAAAAAATGAAGCATTGTTGAGAAAATTCGCTGCGGATGTAAAATTAGGATCAGGATGCCGTTTAGCGGATAAGAGATTGTGAATATCCTAAAATGGAAAAGGATTTGTATGAGTGACTCTTAAAGCAAAGAATAGAAAATATGCCTGTATCTATCGATATCATCAAATCAAAAACGCGCAAGTTGTGAGCATCTGCTGGTGAGCCTTTGATGGTACCCATCCGATACTAGGAATTCCTTCTACAATAATTGCAGGAAGAATGGTCCTATAAATATATTCGTCACTTGACCTACTTTTGCGCCGCCGAGCATCTCTTGGCTCTTTTAAGGAGTTTAACTTTGCTACAATATCCAGAACGTAGTTGTGCCAAGGTTACGCGAGACTCTCGGGGAAGTTGGAGCTCTTCGTCTGCGATGGGTGGTGGTTGGACTCCGATAACGGCATTCGGGGGTCGGGAGCTTAAGAAGCTGGTAAGGGTCTGAATGTAGTTGATTATCTGTCTGTACACTGTCCGATCCAGTAGCTGCCGGTCTGTTTTGTCCTGGATCTCGTCCGCGTAATTGAGGAAGTGCCCCCGGACATGCCTGGGAGGTGGCTCAGGCTCAAGCAGGTGTCTTCATAGGTGAGACCTACGGTAACACTCATAGGTAGCATATGGGCCTCGTCGTGAAGATGTTGTATTGGAGACATCATTAGACATACTGTTGCGGTTCTTATGGCAGTGTTTTGGCAGGTCTGTAGCTTCGTCCACTGCAAATCACTGGTTCCAGGCGACCAGACAGGCATAGCATAATTTAGAACCGAAAGTCGACAGCAACATTTCTTTGCCTTTGCCCCAAGTGCTGCCGGCAAGCGACTTGAAGACCTTGTTGCGATTCTGTACTTTAGTCAGAATAGCGGTTGTATGCGCAGAGAAGGATAGCAAACTGTCAAAGGTAACTCCCAATATTCTGGGGTTGTTTACAGTCGAAATTTTTGTATCATCGACTTTCACCTTAAGTTGCAACTTGACCTTGGTGAAGAGGGCCGCCGTGGATTTAGTGGGGGAAAGTTGTAAGTTCCTCGCAGTGAAGAAGGGAGAAAGACAGTCGAGGTAGTCGTTTATCTTGGAGCACAGGCCAACAATGCCATTGCCCGCCACCATTATCGTGCAGTCGTCGGCGTATGAGACCAGGGAGAGTCCCTCTGGTGGCTGGGGGAGTTTCAAGATGTAGAAGTTAAAAGGCAAGGGTGAAAGAAAACCACACTGCGGAGCTTCTTGCTTCATTTTCCTCTGTTTTGATATTTGGTCTCGAAATAGCACCGACGAATGACGACCACTCAGTAATTCGCGGTCCACCTCTTCAGCCCTGGCGGGAGTGTCCACTGTAAAATGTCATCTAGTAGCGTGGCATGGCTGGCAGTGTCGAAAGCCTTTTTTAGGTGCAACGCTACTAGGACACTCCTCTCGCAGGAACGGTTTTGGTTGATCCCGCGGTTTATCTGCGTGTTATTGACGATGAGTGCTGTGGTGGTGCTATGCACTCGTCGGAAACCATGCTGATGTGGGGCGTGGGCCAGGTGTTTCGTTAAGAGTGGGAGCAGAAGGGCTTCAAGAGTCTTCACTATTGGGGAAAGAAAAGTTATCGGACGATAAGACTCCCCTTGGTTGGCGGGTTTCACAGACTTCAGTAGTGGGACCACTCTCCCTGATTTACACTTGTCAGGAATAATGCGAGTGGCGATAGACATATTGAAGACCCTGGTGAAGTATTCTACTCCCAATGGGCACAGCTTTTTCAACATCAGCATGTTTAGTCCGCCAGAGCCAATGGCTTTGGATGGTTTCATATGGTTGATGGCCCCCATAGAAAGAAAGTAAGTGCCGCACTGTTTTATGCCAGACAGCCGTCTGGTGGCGGACGTTTGGATCTGTCGACCGGAGGATGCAGAATGAATTGCCGGCTAAAACAGCTCGCGCATCTCTTTTGATCCGACGAAGTACAACCGTTGAAGGTGATATCCACCTTGTAGTTGTGCTACGTCGGGTTCAACAAGGACCTTACACTGGACCAGAGCTTGCAGGACTTCAAGTTCTCTTCCCATTCGGTCCGCTTGTGTTAGGTTACCTGTTGTCGGATCTATCGGAGTGCCAAAGATGGCGATGCGCATTAAGCCACCTACTACCAATCGGTTTTCACCCCTGCGGAGCGCACCAATATCAGAGTGATATCCCACCGGGCAGCAGGTATCGCCTGATCCGCCACCAATACCTTGACATTCTAAGGCGCTGTCCCTGCGGTCGATGCCTTCATCAATGACACGATACTGCACTGTATGGTGGACTATGAACGCTAGGCCCAGCTAGCGTCTAGTTTTGTCTCTTGAATCACAGCTATCTTGAATCCATGACGGCTCATGAAGTCAACTATCTCGTCTATCTTGCTCATGAGTCCGTTGCAGTTCAGTTGTAATAGCTTGGAACTCCTCGGGAAAATGGTCGTAACACGGGGGGCGAGGGACGCGTGATGTTGTCTGCGTCGGCCCTGCTGTGCGTTCCGCAATAGTTGTCGGTGTGATCATCGGTCAATTTGTCACTCAATGCCTTCACTTTGGCATGCTCCCGTTATGCTATTATGCAACGATTTATTATTCAATGAGAAACTCACAATTTTGAGAGCTAAATTAATTCCCACTTCGGAATTTACACTCCGCTGACGACTAATCTGTGCGGAATATGGATACGAGTGCTTAAGCAAGCGAGCGACTCTCCCTCCTAACTTAAGACAAGAAAACTGTTAAGGAAAAGCCACGATGCTGATCAAAATTTGGTAAAGGCACTCGATAGGATGCCATGCTTGACGATGACGAAATTATCTCAACATTTCTCTCATTTTCCCCAATCGAACTATAGTTTGTTAACATTTAGCGGTGCAGCTAAACTTATACGAATACCTACATTCATACATATTTACATATTTACATATACACGATTAAGTTCTATTTATATACAGGCAATTAGTTTTGTATGCAGCTGAAATAGCAAAGTTTTCTATTCCATCTATCTAAAAAAGTACGTGTTCCTAACGGTGCTTAAAAGCATTTTAAAAGGTAATTAAAATAATTGCCAACAACATTTTTTTCGTTTGTAATTTCTTTATTACTTTGTAACATTTTACTTAGACTTCTTATATCAATTGATTTTTTGCTAGTTGTACTTTTTGTAGTCAGTACTTAAATGAATATATTGAGAGAATGGAGATACGAGATATGGCATAACGAGACTGACGCTAAGGCATTTCATTTTGATTTCAGACATATTTATTCACTTATTATCACTTAAAATACGACCAAATCAAGGATTATAAATTATAAGAAATTAACGACATAATTAAGTATTTTCGAACTTGCACTTTATTTAACTAAAATTTAATAGCCCATGGAGTTGCATACAAACTCTTTATTCAAATTCTAAGTAAAAACCGTGGAAATTTATGAATTTTTTCTAAACTTTGTTTACAGTTTGAAACCTTTTTTGTTTTCCTAAACAAAACGAATGACCATGCAGAAAAATTGTCAAAACTGGTAAAAGTTTTGATGGGTTATTGTTTGTCTCTCTTTTTTCTCATAACGCGCGCTAGAGATCTTCCATTGCCTGGAACAGTAGTGCATGTTTAGTGCATACAAAGTCATACAAAGTCATCTTAAACAGAGAACGTTAATGTATAAAGAAGTCTCAATGAAAGGTACGCATGGAATTTTGAGCGGTACTCGTTTTGCGCACATGGTTCACCAAGGATGGCAGATTACCAGGTTTGCTCGTTAGATATGGTGAAAAAAGTTTTTGAACTTTAGATTCCACTTTCACTTGGATGTCCACAAGCTAAATTTTGTGAAGCACGTCCCAAGTGACATCAGCACATCTGCCAAATTCGCTCAGATCCGAATAACGGTCTGCTACGTAGTACACTTTTAAAAATCTTTTCACCATGCGTGGTTCATCACAGACATATTTTTCATCAAAAGTTAACAGAAATATACTCAACTGTTCAAATTAAAAAGCAGTTGAGCAAAATTCGTTAGTAATTGGGAACAAAGAATGTTACGCTGTAGACTAGCTGCAGGTAATTTATCATAAAAAACAAGCATGCTAAGTTCAATAGTGGCTTAGAAAGAGCAAATCATCCAAAATTATGTATTATACATACATATATATGCATGTCGTTGCATATGTTAAAACTTTGTTGCATTCCCTCCAACCAAATCAAATCCTTCATAGAGAATTGCTTCATTACCAGGTACACGGGAAGATGGCATATGCAAATTGAAATATGTATGTGAATTCATATATGTACATATGTATGCGACTTCGCGCACTTGGCACAGCAACAATATTACGATTTGCAAAAAATACCAAAGGAATCTAGCCCACATTTATAGGTACAGCATTGTGCCAAAAGTTATGAATTATGAAGTCTCAAAAAAATTGCTTCATAATTTACTTAAACATTTTCTCTATACATTAAACAAGTGAGGAAGAATAAATTCGGTCTGGGCCGAACTTTTTCATACTCCCGCACGTTTTAGTAATATAAAATTAAATTATGGCTGTTAATTTTTGGAATCAAATAAACTCTTAGGCAATGAGAGTTATAGCTTGTTACATCAGACAGGCGGACGGAAATTTGGTTGTAACATACATACAAGTAGACGCAATCTTTATCCGATGGAAAAATATTTATGTCGCACCTAAATTATATATTTTGCAATAAAAGTGTGGCTATGCCCATTTTCTGAAATTTTCTTTCGTTTTATTTACTTTTTGGGTTCATCATTTTTATCCAAGTTTGAGTCACTTTTCTTCGTTTATAACAAAAATATCATCATTATTTTTCTGCTTTGAAAACTACCGTTATATGGGAGGTGGGCATGGTTACTGATTATTTCGCCATTTTTCATGACAAAGTTCATTGATATATAGGGTGTTTTTTAGCTCCATGAGAACAAGCAGCTAGGACCATCTGTGTTGACATTTCTGTTCAGTAAGGTTTGGCAAGTCATCATCAATCGTTTAACGCTAGAAAAACGCTTCCAAATTATGGAAATTCACTTCACAACATCATCGGTCCTTATTTCTTATGAAATGAGGAAGGACCTGCCGTTGCAGTAAGTGACAAGTGCCATCGACAATATTTGATTCCAACAAATCGGCGCCGTAAAGCGCGCTTAACAATCGATTCATGGCAATATTCAAGCCACCATTGACCAGATTTATTGGAAAAAGTAGTCAAAAATTGAACTAATGGACTATGTAACTCATCGCAACAATATTTACACCGGATATATTAATTTTTCCGCGACTTATGATGCGCACGGACGGACGCATGGACAGACATGGCTTAATCGACTCCTCTTATCATTCCGAACATTCCGAATTCCGATTCCTTTATGCTGTTACATACAACCGTTATATGAACAAAATTGTGATAGCCTTGTGCACAAGTGTGCGGGTAAATACAGGGCCCTCCATCTATCGTTACGGATTTGAACTAGGTATTATTTGAAGAATGGTAACACTTAGCTGTCATCTGATTTGACAGAAAATTAGTTTTATTCTTCCGCTGAACGAAAATGGTTGTGTATACGCTCAAAGAACGCTGGGAAATATGGCGACATTACTTTGAAAATCATGGTAATGTTGCAGAATGTGTACGATAATTACGTACGGCAATGGGAAGAAGAAAAACACCGAATGAAGCGTATGTGCGTTAAAAAAAAAAATAAATAATTGGCGCGTACACTTCTGTTAGGTGTTTGGCCGAGCTCCTCCTCCTATTTGTGGTGTGCGTCTTGATGTTGTTCCACAAATGGAGGGACCTACAGTTTCAAGCCGACTCCGAACGGCAGATATTTTTATGAGGAGCTTTTTCATGGCAGAAATACACTTGGAGGTTTGCCATTGCCTGCCGAGGGGCGACCGCTATTAGAAAAATGTTTTTATTAATTTTGCTTTCACCGAGATTCGAACCAACGACCTCTCTGTGAATTCCGAATGGTAATCACGCACCAACCCATTCGGCTACGGCGGACGCGTATGTGCGTTACTTTGCGAAAAAAGTAAGAGAAACTGGGTTGCTTATTGACAAACCAACGCGTGATCGACCAAAAACCGTCCGTAAACCCGAAAATATTGCTGCTGTGGCCGAGAGTGTTCGTGAATCACCAGGAACATCAGTTCACCGTCGTTCTCAACAATTGGACATTTCGGAGACATCATTGAGACGAATTTTGCATAAAGGCTTTGGTATGGTAGCCGAGGCAGCCATATGAATGAAGTTGTATTCCATCATTAACCGGAAGGATTGTACTTCAAAATAAAAAAACAGTTTGGAAAAATATTGAGTAGTTCCTTTTTAATAGCATTTTTAATTCCGTAAAGTTATATGGCGGACCCTATAGAAAGAAGTCACATGATCTAACCTTGGTATGCTGCATTTGACTAGAAACATTTTGGCAGACACAACTTTGCTTCGGATGGCCAAATCTTGTAATCTATCATCCTTGTCATTTAAACAAAACACATTTGATATAATCTTAAGATCAGTTTTTTACGTAGGCGGGATTGAAGTTGTGTGTTCATAATCAGCATGCCATTTTATTAACCTAACATATTTTATTCAATTATTAGCGTTTTTTTGTGTTGAGTAACATTTTTTGACTGTATTTTTACATATTTTAAATATTTAATTATTAAATATTTTAATAAAGAGTATTTATTATTATTATATTTGTTAAAAGATTTATAAAGGCGTTTTTTAGAATGCATAGAATTTATTGCTACTGTTGCTATTGTTTTTCTCTCTGTTACTTTAAAACAATCTTACAAAACTCGTTCAAAGCAACGAAGTATTATGATGAAACCTAGACGTATAGACGTTGATAGTAGCGCTATCAGATGGAAATCGTTGATCCCTATAATACTAAATTGTAGTTCACTATCAAGACACACTCCACAATTTGGAAACGAGAATTCAGAATTTACGCGCCAATAATATTTATTTATAAACTTCGCTTTTGTACAAAATTAAATACTTTAAATTTTTGAAAGAGATAGGAAAATAATTTATGTTTTTTATTATTACATTATAAGGAATTTCCAATACATTTTGAATTAAAAAGAACTGGCAACGTCACTCATAAAACAATTTTAATTAGGAGTTCTCAATCACAATTTGCCTGATACGCACACTCAAATACTTAATTATTGTTTACTGTTTACCCCATTTGTACTTTAAGAGTTGAGTGGCAACGCCGTACACTAATAATTTTTATTAAAGCATTGTTCAGTATTTCAAACACATTTTGATCGATAGTTTACTTAAATATTTCTTTAAAATTAGATGGCAATGCCTTATAGAAATATTATATTCTTATATTAAAACTATATTTACCTTTACATTGGTATGCATATATATAAGTATGCATATTACTTTATAATTAATATATTTCTGAAACCAATTTCTTAATTAAAAAAGATAAGCGACAACACCAGCAAAAAATATTTGTTTTGAAGCTCTAATTGTGTACCTGTATATTTATATTCAAGTGAAATGTGTGATAAATTGATATTTTTGCAATAAAATTCAGGTGGCAACGCTATAAAAAAAATTATTTTTCGAATAGACTATTCTAAAAACTATGTTTGCCTCGATATGGTGACTATTTTTAATACATTACTTAATAGACGATAGATATAATTAATAATTATGTCACCTTTAAGTAGGCCGTTCTAACTAAGCCCATTTAACTTATTAAGTATGGCTACCGATAAGTACGTTTTTTTTTGCTTGAGGGCTTTGATTACAGCGTAGCGCACATTTATAAGGTTCACGGACATGAATGATTTTGAGTGATGGAAATCTTTGTTTTGGTCTTTACGCGCTCCATTGCTTGTCTGTTTCAAGGCTGTCGAGTTCACAAGTGTCAAAAATGATTGACGTCCGATGAATTTTGCGCCACCTTGTGCAATGGTATGAAATGGGGATTTATGTCACCGTATTTGTTAAAATCAAAAGAAAATGAAAATTTACACCTCCCAAATGAATTCTTAGGCCTTTAGATCTGAATTTTTTTATACACAATTTTTTTATATACAAAAAACTATCTGTATAATGGAAAAATTTAGTGAAACTCGATCAAATTATATTTTTCATGGCATTTTTTCTTCGGGATTTTATTTTCATATTTCTTGCACTTATTTTTTTTTTTGTTTTTTTTTGTTTTTGGTACTTTCGAGCCACAATTTTTTTGGATGAATAAAAACGTATTCTATATTTAATTATAAATATATTATAATTTATTTAATTTAAAAAAATATTTGTCTTATCAAAATGTTATTTTTGCTATTTTTTCGAATAATAGTGCAATAAATAAAAAATAATGAAATGATCTTTCTATCGTCATCAAGAATAAGTTTAGGATATGCAATTAGACATAAAAAGGATTTATCAGCATTAGAAAATTAAAAATAATTTTTTCCAGAAAACCCATAAAAAATATTGAAAACATTGTACGGCAACGCTACCTAGTTTTAGGTGAAACTAAAAAATTAATTACCGGGTCCAAAAAACAACAAATTACCAAAACTTTCAAGAAGCTAGGGATTTTGCTAAGGTACAACTCCCTTTCATTAACTTTTGGTATAATCAAATATTTAGAATTTTTTTGTACTGTGTGCTAGTTCATTAAATTTGAAAAGATTTTCAAGCAGTATGGGTGGAATTTAACGAGAAAAAGGGGTTTCACTTCGCTAACTGTTATAAATTTCTTTTCTTCACTATTTTTCGGCCTTATTTGCAAGTTTTGATAAACGCTAATTGTAATCATGAAACTATCACCCCACATCAACCAATCAAGTAACTAAGATATGATAATAAAAATTCAACCGCTCAGTTTAAATTTTTTTTAAGGTTTTTTTTCGGTGAATACATAGTAACGGAGTTGAAAGAACTTTTATTAAAAATAAATAATAATAATAATATACAACAAATAAATAAATAAAATAAAATTTTGCACTTGATTTATCCTGAATACCAAATGATTCACCAAACTCTCTTTTACCCACTTTGACTTTAATTTGAATTAAAAGCACAACAAGAAACCTCTAACACATATTTTAATTCGTATTTTGGCCGGTAGAAACTCAAATGCGCAATTCTAAGGCTATAATCACCTTCGAAAAATCTATTTTGCTTACTTCTCATTTGAAAACGTGCAACTTTACGATATCACTGTAATCTTTAAAATTAACTGTCCGCTTATCTCAATTCAGTTCAGCAATTACATGGGCTTTCACTTTTCACTGCGTACATATGTCCGCACTTGATGCATTGGTAATTGCCTCAACAAGTATCGTAACTAATAGCTGTGCGCACACTTTGGTTACTGAAAAGCTTCTTGACTCGAACCTGCCTTTTATTAACTACTGGAGTGCCTGATCGAAAAGCGTGTAATGAGGTACAAATGCATATATGTGCGAATATGAGGATACCAACTGCTCTATTTGTGTAAGTAGTAGTAGGTACTTGTAACCACACCCGGCAGGGAAACTTACTGGTTCCGAACTGATGCGAACCTAGATATTTTCTTAGATGATTAGTTCGGGTTATCGTATTTCTGTAAAAGCAACTGTCAAGTTGCGCAGCGTCATGTCCCAGGCAGTCTCAATTATCTTTGATAATTTCAGAACAGTTTTAAATTCGGTCAATTATATCCATAAAAACCAATTGTTTAATCTAGGCCTTGATAGAGTTACTGCCGTAAATATCGATAGGTTAGAGCAGAGGCACAACATTTAGAGCTTGCCGTGATTTTTGGGAGCAGCACCAAAGTTTTCCATTAATAATCGTGCATGAAAATATTATAAATTTGCTACTATTAAAATCCAAAAAAAAAACTCGATCGCTATTAGCGGCAGAATTGAATTAAAATTTTTAATTTGTATGTTCCAAAATATGACGTAATAAGCTTTGGGGGTCCGGATTGAAATTATATTTAATAACGAATATAATTGAGTGGTGAATATTAAGAAGATGTTGCAACGCCGCCAAATTGTTACTAATTTTTTTAAATGCATGCCGTCTAATGCTCTTAATCTAATACTTTGCCTTTAATTTATTTCTAAGTTTTTATTAGAAGGAAGAAAATTTCCTCTACAAGTAAGTATTTTTGAATAGCTTGCGATTATAAAAACATTATTGCCACTTCTAAATATTGCTAGCTACACCTTTTTTTCATACCCACATTACGATATATCACCAAATTTTACTAATTTCAAATTTTCAGAAAGATGGCAACACTCTTTAAAAATATGTCCGAATGAAAACTTTCTCTGAAATCTTTCTTTTGATATCAATATTGTAAAATTTTACTAAAATTATTTAATGTTTTAAATAACTTTTTAGGAAGGATGTGAACCTGTTCAAAAATATGACTTAATTTTAATATTATTTAAAACTATGTCAGAGTAAAATCTTTCACAAACACGCTACCGAGCGTGACCACCTACGCTAGGTCAATCCCGGGGATCCTCACATAAGAGATCTCAATTTGGACATCCGGCAACTGGTGGATCAACACAAGTGAACCAAATGGGTTGAGTACCTGAAGACCAGCAATTTCCCCACTGGTGTGAGTAAGCTCTGATCCACTGTAAGGTCTCTGTCGAACCCGACAAAGCACAATGACAAGGTGGTCATCACCTTTAACCGTTGCACGTCGTCGGACCCGAAGAGATGCGCGAGCAGTTTCAGCCGACTTTTTACACTGCATTCTCCGGCTGACAGAACCAAGCGTCGTGCCACCAGACGGCTGCACAAACTGTCGAACGATAGTGCGCCACTTACTTTCTCTAGTGATGAGGTGCAGTGAGCTGATGACAAATGCAAATCATCTAAAGCCTTTGGCCCGGGCGGACTGAACATACTGATGCTGAAGCACCTGGGACCATTGGAAGTAAGATTTCACGCAACTATCTGAGCGGTCGTCACTCGACAGTGATTTTTCGAGACCAAACATTAAAACAGACGCAAAGTAAAGAAGATCAAGCAAGGTGTTCTGGAGGGTGGCGTCCTTTCACCCTTGCTGTTCAACTACTATGTCTCGAAACTCCCCTAGCCACCAGAGGGAGTCTCCCTGATCTCATACGCCGACGGCTGCACGATAATGGCGTCGGGCAATGACATCGATGGCCTGTTTTCCAAAGTGAACAACTACCTCGCGGAATCTCCAACTTTCCCCCACTAAGTTCACGGCGACACTCTTTACCACCTGGACAAAGTAGGTAAAACTGCAACTCAAGGTAAAAGTCGATGACACACGAATTTCGACTGTAAGCAATCCCAAAATTTTGGGTGTAACCTTGGACAGTTTGCTCTTCTTCTCTACGCTCACAATCGCAATTGCCACTAAAGTCCAAAATCGCAACAAGGTCCTCAAATCGCTTGCCGGCAGCACTTGGGGCAAAGACAAAGAATTGTTGCTTTCGACATTTAAGGCAATTGGCCGGACGGTTCTAAACTGTGCTGCGCCTGTCTAGTCGCCCAGCGACGGGTTGCTTCCTGATGTCCCCTCTTCAACACCTTCACAATGAGACACAGATGCTCCCTATAATGGAGAACAATCAACAATGAACTGCTCAGCAAACAGTTCCTGTTAGGGTGCTACCGCAGGTTTCACCCTTGCAGACACCTGCTTGAGCCAGAGCCACCTCCCAGGCACGTCAGAAGGCACCTATTAAACTACGCCAACGAGATTTAGAGCAAAACTAACAGACATCTATGGGACCAAACACGTTTAGACAGACATTAAACGACATTCACAGGGAGGCCGTTACCACTTACTTAAACTCCCGACCACCGAATGCCGTAATCGGAGTCCAACCACCAGCTACAACAGATGAAGAGCTCCAACTTCCCCGTGAGACCCGCGTAACACTGGCACAATTACGTTCTGGATATTGTAGTAGGTTAAACTCCTACTTATCCAGAATTGACGCCGATATACCAAACATATGTCCGGCATGTGAAGGCAGCCAGCACGACACTAACCACCTTTTCACATGCCCCTTAAAACCTACTCGTCTAACATGCATCTATCTGCATGCTATTTGGTATTTCTGGGATCAAATGCTGTACATCGGCGAAACTATAGTTTCCCGTTAGATCCAAACATATTTATTTTTGTTTAATCTGTCCATAGCACAATTTTCCAATTTCGGCTGAAGAGGTGTTTTCTTGCAATTGTTTTGTTCTGTAAGCTCAACAACGGTACTCTTCTGTGTGCTCTTGCTATTAATCCTACAATCTACCAACCTGTAACGAAATGTCCGACTTTTAACTTGCAAATTTAGCTCAGTTTTAAGCTCATTTGATGACAAAAAGGTTTAGGTTTACTATAACGGATGAGTTTTTTGTTTTCGCTTCGTAGAATTTTATATATTCTTACTCGAGTTTCAGCTTTTGGTACACTATGTATGGCATTAAAAACTGTTTTCTTAAATATTTCATTAATCTAGCTTCTTCCTCCGCACTGAGCTCGCTTTTTCTATTCAATACTTAAATTTAGTTAATTTATTTTATCTTTAAGCGCAACTGAGCGAAATTTATAACGTTTGAGATTTGTTACTTTCACCAAATAACTGCTGTTTCTATTATTTTTTCCAAGCACAAAACTCATTTGTTTACTCACGTATCTCCAAAATAAGAATGCGACATAATAGAAAATGGAATATAATACAAAAAAACGTTAACCACTAATCACATATTGTAAACAATTTTACCAAAAACAACTTTCATATAAGTGATACAGTCCATTAGAAAAATTGAAGTGCACTGTTTCTATAAGTATATCTTGATACATTTTTTAAGTGGGTGCCAACCCTATTACAACGTGTGTCTGAATGAAGTCTTTTAATACGTTCACATATATAAGTAGGTGATCTATTTTTTCGCGCTTAACTCAAAATCCGTAATTAAAAAGCGCGATTTCCCATACAAAATTTGGGATTATAAAATAATCCTAGATAATAACGATACTTTTTGACATACAACCCTCTGTTTTCTATGTTGTCGATAATTATTATTACTAATGTAAGGAGAAACATCAAAATAAAAACTAAATAAAATGGATGCCGGCAAAGAAAGCAGTTTGTTAAATATTATTAATTACGGATTCATTTTACAGAAAAAAGCGTGTGCTCATAAACGTTTTGTCCTCTCATTACTTATTATAAAATGTAATATAGAATTTCGAATGCGTATTGCTGCCATAATTTTTTGAAACCTCAGTAAACGTCGCATACAGATTTCCTACAACTGTTTATTATTAGCAGCCAATTGCGCAATTAAATTAGCTATTCCTTCTCCTTGTATTTTCTTCATATCGTTAGTAATAATTAAAGAAAGCAAAAACACCAAAATATTACACCAAAATAATTTCGATGAAGAAAAACCTCTCAAAATCAAACCTCAAAAACCTCAAATGTGGGGCATTTATAGGTGATTTATGCATATGTGAACGTATTATTACTCATTTGATACCAATATTGTAATATTTTATTTTATTTGTTTGACTAATTTTTTAGATGGTGATAACCCTTTAAAAATATGTATGAATTAAGCGTTATTGAAAAAGCTGTCTGAATTTAAATTTTCACACACACTTTTAGCTTGTTACTAATATTTTAATATTCATCTTGGTCTATTTCACCTAAGTGGGTGGTAACCCTATTAAAAACGCGTCTAAATGAAAACTTTCTTAAACACATTTCGCTTGGTAGCAATAGTGTCATATTTGATTTTACTTATTTGACTTAATTTTAGGTCCTGGTAACAATACACAAAAATAATCAGAAAGTAAAGTTTTTAAGGCAGCGTTTGTTTGATGACAATATTGAAATACATTTTTTAAACTATTTAAAGTACACCTTGGAGCAAATTGGAGCAAATCACCCTATCTGTCCATTACGACTCTAATCAGAATCTGTGTGCAGTTGGAGAGTGTAAAGTGCACGAAGGGCAATTTGCATGCCTTAATTGTTTAGCTTGTCACATTCTGAAGATAGTCATGACATGAGCAGGGGAGAGGTTGAAATTAGTAAAATATGGTATACGAGTATACGTGTACTTGTACTGAACGAAATATTTGCTTCCCTACCATGTTCTGATTTTCGATAGTAAAAATTTTATATATGTATTAACAATATAGCATAAATAAATTATTTCATAAATGATTTCAATACAAACACTCTACACCTTTTTGCTATCACCATCAACTTGACATTCAAAAGATACCACAGTTGATAATTCGACTAGCGTAAACAATCAAACGAGCCTACCATTTTCAAAGTTGTGTTGGTACATGTATGCATGTATGTAAATATGCCTGTATATACATATGTCTGCGCTTAAAAAGTTCGAAAAGAAATTTTTATTATTATCAATCTGATTGAAAATGAAAAGATAATATTTATTGATACAATAGTGCCTGCAATTAATATAAAAAAAATTGATTTTAAATTAGCCGCATCGCAATCAAGTTATCAGCAAGGCTATGAAGCTGTCGCCTGTGGCTAACTAATTGTGTGTTAGCACCTTAAGGGGCCCAGTCAGTACCTTTTATGCGCCCACACAGGCTTTCACTATCCATAAAGCACAATTAAATAAATATTTTCGAACCATTTGATAAATATCAAAGAATACGAAGTTGCACATCGCTATGAATGTTTTAATAAAATGTATATTTCTAACGAAAGAGAAGATTTTTACGATATAATTTTTGACATTTCTGTTCACTTTACCCTTGAAAATTACCATATGAAACCCTATATCGGTTCAGTGTGAAAATTTATTTCCAAAATTTACGTTCCGCACGCCAAACCTGAAATACAGTTCGCGTTAAGAGTTTGTATGGAGACAAATTCAGAAAAATATATTTATTTCAGATATTGCCACAAAACCTTGATTTTCTTTCACCTTAAAATTCGCCTAGCCACTTTTGGTAGCGGCTTTTCAACGACCTGAAGATTCGACATGTGCAAGCTTCTTTGGCGACATCTGGGGTCACCTTTGCGAGAGCATCCTACTTTTAGAAAAACGAAAAAGTCTTTCTGCAACCAAGTCAGGACTGTGAAAGGGTTGGGGAATCAACACGACGCTGTTTTACGTCATGTAATTAAACACAAAATTTGATGACGCTATTCGATCGAACTTGAGAGTCACTCGTTAAGGATGCACTAAAAACTCGATCCAGCGTGAATCTATCGATTATTCACTTGTCTCATGCTTGGCGTGTTTTGAAAACGAGACCCCACCTCACTGAAGCGCCGAGGGAGTCATATTGCAACTTACAGTCATGTCAGGAGAGAAATTGTTCCCGATATTTCGTACACATCCGCAGTTTGCCCTGTACTTTCAGTGAACTTCCAAGGCAATAATGTCAGCTTGTAAGTGAAAATTATATCACAAACATATCATTGCCGACGTATAAAAAAATCACGGAACGGACACGTAACGGATGCTGAGGTAGAACTGATGGTAAAAAACGGCTCTATGTCGGACGTGTCTGAAAACCTCTATTTGATGCTGAAGCAACGACATTTTATTTTTCTCTGACGCTAATACTGAGCTGGCACAGCTGTTATAATGTTACATACTACTATACTTAGTTACATGATCACCTATTCCTATATCATACCTACTCTTAATTCTAACTTAATCTTACTCTTATATTTAATTACTTATGCTAACTCTTATGTAAACCAACAACATACTTTCTCACACTCTACACCCACACGCTTACTCACGCACTCAACATACACACAACATGCATTCCTACATTCATTGCTAGCTTTACTTTCTCCCATTCTCATTAAATGTAAAATATTAGTTAAGCTTTAAGTTAAGAAGAGTTTTTGTAAAGATGAGAGTGAAATAAAGTTCTTTGACTAAAGAAGACGTGTTTTACTTCATTATTATATAAATATAAGATATAACTTGACTTTTGGGGAGATCGTTTATTTCGTCCATAAGTGCGTATGTAGACCCATTCCAAAAGCTTTATTAAGAATTTAGTTTTTGAATATACTTATAATTATTGCTGCTTTTGTATGATTGCGACCTCACCCCACTAGACACATACATTTTTGTAATAAGTCATAAAATAGAGGACTTTAAAAGCAAACAAGATTTTAGCATTGATTTTTTCATTAAAGATAGGTGAAAAAATTAAAATATAAATAATAGATATATAAAGAGAAGTCATATAATATAACGAAGAGATTCCAGACCCAACCAGTGTCACTTTATTGTGTTAAACTTTTGGTGACCGAATCTTCTTTAGAAACGGACGGTTCGTATGGTTTGACTTCTTCGAACTACGCGAGTTTTTTATGAGAATACATTTCAGTACAGTTTTTCACGTTATACTCTAATAACCAAGCTGCAATTTGACAGTGTAAAAGTACCTATTCGAATATTTTAATTAAATGTGGCAAAGTTCTTAAGCAAATTGACTGCAAAGCGCACTGCCGACGAGATACAAAGGAAGAGATCAAATTTACAATCAGTAAGCACTGCTCAGCGGCCGCAGTAGCCGAATTGGTTGATGTGTGATTACTGTTCGCAACCCTCAGAGTATACTGCCATATGTAATGCCATGAAAAAGCTTATTTGTAACAGAACTCCAAGCCATGTGATCCCTTACAAAATCGAGGTGGCATGCTTTGCGAAATTTATTTAAAGGCGGTTGGGTTTTGTAATTTTTTATGCAGATGCGGGGCTTTTACCAAAGCCCTTCAAAAGGCGAATTTGCAAGCTCCAACATTTGTCAATTCTTTAATTTTTGCTGTTGGAAGCGCGAAATTTAATGCAATCTTAAAGATGTTGCGGGTTCCCTTCGGTGTCAAAGCCATCGCAGTTCTGTCTTTGAAGTTTTACCATAGGCGGCATCTTGTTTCACGTAAAGATCCACAAAATTTGGAGTTCCATCAATCTTAGATACCTCCATATATGTATGGGGAATGTTTATGCAACAACATAATAATTAAAGTTCATCACATGTAGTGTTGCAAAATATAAAGAGCAACCCTCGTACACCGTAAGTTGATAATTTAAAAACGCAATTTAAGACGTTAGGAAAAACGGAAAAAATGTCAGACCGCAATAATGTTTTATGTGGGGTTTTACAATGCAAAATCATCGATTGCGCATTACCTTACAAGGCTTCGAGCGAGAACTCAACAAATATCATCAGACAAGTCTCGAATCAGTTGAAATGGATCTGGCTGTTTTTTTTTTCTCTTTTCAATAGTCAAATCCCCGCTGCGAGACATCCGTTTCAATTAGTCGAAGACATTAAAGAAATTTCCGGCTAGAACTAAACTTGATTCCAGAAAATAGGTGTGGAAAATTATTTCAGAAGAGGCCTACCTTGAAGTGAATACCATAAATTTGAATGAATATTAAATATTTTGTGTTTTATTGATTAATTCGCGGAACTTCTTTTTTCAGCATAATAATAATGAACTAAAGTCTTTATTAAAGAAATCTTTGCTATCGAAATGTAGGTAATATTCTTCCAGTTTCTGAGGATGTGTTAATTACTTGACCACCCCTGTATTTGCGTTTTAAAAATTTAATTTTCGATTGATGGGAATTTTATCACTGCACGTGTTGCGTATATTTAAGTACCTCGCAATTGTTATTGGGCTAAACACCGATAACATTTATCTTTGCATTAATGAAAAATATTCTGCAAAATTTTGAATTAAATACATACATACATACCCTATGATCAAAAAGTACCGGGAAGGTGATGTTGACTGTTTTCTTCGAGTACCATGAGTACCTTCCCTCGGGCCAGACAGTCAATAATGAATATTATTTATCCGTATCGAAGCGTTTGAGAGATGCTGTACGTCTCAAACGGCCGGAAATGTAGGCAAACAATTCTTGGATTTTGCATTATGATAATGCGCCATCGCACCGATCCCAAATTGTGCTGGATTATTTGACCAAACACCAATTAAATGTCATCATGCAAGCACCGTATTCATCTGATATGGCCCCGCGCGACTCTTTTTTGTTTCACAAGTTGAAGTTACCACTTTGTGAAACGAGGTTTCAGTCGAAGAAAATGCGACGAAGGAGCTGAAGGCCATCCCCTCGTCGGCCTACCAGGAGTGCATGAAGGACTGGGTTAAACGTTGGCACATGTGTGTTGCTTCAGACGGGTCATATTTTGAAGGAGATAAAATAAATTTGCCTGAAATTTAACTTTGTGTTGTTTTATTTAAACATTCCCTGTATTTTCTGATCATGGATTTGGATACATATGCACATGTTTAACGGTGAGTGACCAAGTGGACTGTCATCGCTCAAAAACCAACGGCTGATAAGTTCGCGACCTAAAGTACTTGGTGAATGAAAATTATGGTTTCATATTATTTATTTTTCAATATAATATTCTTCAAGTGAAATAGTGGCCTTCCTGCTACTAAAAAATATTCTTTAAATCATATTTATTAAAAATATTCTGGATTATCATCTCACTGTTGTCAGAAAATCGCCGTTCCCTTAACTCCTTCCTTAAATTTGAAAATTCACTAGACTGTAGTGCCCGAATTTAGCGCATTCCGTACCTTTATAGTTATCCCTCAAAATCTAAGTAATGTACACTTTTCAATCATCACATGCGCGCTACCCAACGCGCACTAGATTTTCTCATGTGCAAATCTTGTCAAATCCCTCCAATTCCTTCCATGCTAATCTGAAGCTCTTCTGTTATCTGCTATAAATTAATTAAATTCCATCAGCCAAGACATTGTCTTAGGTCACTACTATCCCTTTGCGAGGGTGAGGGCTGGCAGTGGCAGTTTTCGCAGGTCTCTCTTCTGGTTGAAATAGCCGAACCCATTTTTTACTATTGTATATAAAGATGAGAATCGATAACACATCTAAAAAATGTTTTTCGGGTTATTTCTTTTTTAATAACGCATTTAATCACCCTGCTCTGCATTACAAGAATTTCCAATTTGATGGTCAAAAGCAAAATCAGCAATTCTGGTGGTTCAAATAAAATAAGGAGTGTCATTTAATATTCCTATCAGTAATAAATTGGTGAGCCTTCAGTAAGTCCTTTACGTCGTAATATTATGATCCGACCATATGAATATGAGTCAGATAGAAGCGTACACAAATTTTTTATGTAAATTTGAAAAAATAATAATTAATTACAATATTTTATTTTTTAAATTAATTATTATTAATTAATTATTTTATTTTTTTAATTAATTAGTATTATAATAGAGACTACATAATTCCATATGAATGGCCTCTTTGTTTAGTATTTATTAAGTTCGAATGAAATATTGAATAACTCTGGTTCTATTTCTTCTTCTATTTGTACGATTCCGTGTCAAGTGGTCCAAGTATTTTGGACATTGTCGGCACTTCTTCTAAAGATTGGTTTTTTGAAAGCTTAAGTTCGCCATACGGAAAAATTATAAGACCAACTAAATTTCTAATATTTTTATTATCGATTTATGTTTTGAATATTTAAACTTTTGAAGATAAATGTTTTAAAAATGTCAAGAAATAAGCACACATTTCGCGAAACTTAAATTAATTACTAAGAAAAGTAAAATCCATAAAACGAGAAAAGTATAAGACTAATTTTATTTATTTTATTTAAAATAAACAAAGAGAATTCTTGGAGTGAGTTTATAATTTGGATCTTTGTAATTTGTGTTGGATCCTCCTTTGATTATAACTTGCTGAAGCCGCCGAAGCATCAATTCGATTAAGTTTTTTATAATACAATATTTTGATAAATCTCCAAATCAAGAGTGTTTTTTTTTTTATTTCAACAGAGTTGTTTGATTTATTTATACCAAATCGTTTGGTTTCCGAACATCTCTAGCGCTTAGTTTTGGTTTTCTACTACTTTTCTTGGAACATCAGCATTTTTCTTTCAAATGGAGGTAATACAAAACAAGTTTTGCTTATTTTTGATTTAGTTAGTTAGTTCTTATTTTTTAATTCATTTATTTTAAAAAGTTAATCATATATTCACAATGGGTACGTAAAACTTTTAGGGCGTACGACTATAACATTGATATGTTGTCAGTGGGAATAATTTAAAATAACTATGATGACTCAATTTTCTTCATTTCTAATTCAAAGAATTCAGGTTCAAAAGTTGTATTATAAAATACACAAACTATTATTTAAACTCTAAAGAGTACTTATGAAAATTTATTTAAAATCATTTCTTTATACTTGAGACAGCAGGATAAATATTTATATGTACAAAGCTGTATAATCATGGGTATTAAATTATTTATAATATATTTATAACTTTTGTTTCTAAACTGACACAGAAATAAGAGAACTATATTAGATAAAGAGATTAAAAGCACTTATAAAATAATAATTTTAGCGCAATAACTTATACTGTGCACTTTTAAATTAAAAGCACAGAATAATAATTTGCGCGTTACTAAAATACCAGCAGTAAATGCGCAATAATTTCTGTTATGAAATACGGTTTGAACATACAATCAACGAAACGGTATTGGGGCATTTTCCATTATTTCTTTAGTGGAAATGATCATAATCATCTTGCTCTCACAATTTTTTCGTGTGGTGTATAATAAGAAGTACGTTTCGTACAAAAAAATTAGTCATTTTGAGATTTATTAATTGTTGAAAATAAATTATTATTAACTTATTTAATTTTGAAATTTTGACATAGAGCTTTTTCAAGTGAGGATGAAGTAAAGTTAAACCGAAGATGGGTTTAGTCATTTTAACATTTTTAATTTTTTTGAACAAAATATACTTTTTCAGAAAATAGTTTGGGTAAAAGAATTATTTTGTGTTCAGAATTTTTAAGAGATAAGTTTGCAAACGGGCGTAATAGACAAGTACATGCATACTTATACATATATACGAGGTGTGTTCAAAAAATAAGGTGAATTTTCATTTTTCTCAAAAATAAAGATTTATTTACTCATCAATTTATATTTTATCTCCTTCAAAGTAGTCGCTCTCAGATATTATAATGCACTTGTGGCAGCGTTTTTCCAATCCTCGAAGCAGTTCTGATATGCATTTTTTTGTACGTCTTGAGCTCTCGCAGCGAGTTGGTGTTTATCTCCTCAATCTTTGTCTTTTCATTGGCCTCTTCAATCAATCAATCTTGAGAACAGGAAAAAGTCGCAGGGGGCTAAATCAGGCGAATACGGTGGCAGAGGTATGATAGCGGTGTTGTTTTGGCCAAATAATCTCTCACAAGCAAAGATGAGTGAGCAGGTGCATTATCATGATGCAAAAGCCATACACAATTCCGGGTGTTTTTTTCATATTGCTCCGCGCGCATAACTTCGGTGCACTTCAGCGCACAACATCAAGGTCATACTCCTTATTTACCGTACGATCTTGTGTGCGGTTCAACCGGCCATTAAGCCCACAAGTAAACCAATTTTTAGATGAATTGACGACACTGTCCAAAATACTATTGTATACTCATCGCTCATTTATATTTCTTCATTTTCCACCTATTTTGTTCTCCGATTGTAAGAAACTTATTTGTGAAATAGAAAACTATTTTTCTAAAATCATACAACCCTGTACAGCCAATGAGAAGCATCTGAGAGGATGTCCGGAAGTAGCATAAAAACTGAAAAGGTAAACGGCAAAAACTTGGACACAAACAAGCATATACAATAAACAAGCAAGTGGAGCATATTAGTACTAGCTTCGAAATTGAAGTAGTTCCGACCTTAGAGAGAGCTTTGAAAGCTTCATTCAAATAGGTTATTGATATGCGAATCAAGCCACCATGGAACCTAAAGGAACTCAACGTTGTCGCATTACATCATTTAAGGCAATGGTGGGACATTGCTCTGAAGTATGTAAAGGGTGATTAATTTAGAGGTGTCGGATTTTAAACTGAAATAAAACAACGAAAACTCAAATTGTTGGGCAATCCTTATTATTTTTGTGTAGAACCATTCATGACATTAATTTTTTAAACTAATTCCTCTAAAATGTTGGCCGAAACACGCCGTTATTCGGGCATCTGTAAAGACCTATTTTAAATGACTCAGTCGATATCTCGTGAATAACTTTAGTAATGTGCCTCAATCCAAACTGGTTTATCCACAAAGCATTTAGACTTTGCATACACTTACAAATAGTCCAAAGGTGTGATATCACACGATCCACTGGTACGATACGAGACATAAATTGTTCCCCGAAACGACAACGCAGCAAATCCATTGTTTCATAGGATGTATGGCAAGTAGCGCCATCTTGGTGGAACCAAATGCTGTGGCGATCAAGGGCTTCAATCAAAAAGTCGGCATCAAAAAGTCGTTTATCATAGCGCAATAGCATTCGCCATCCACTGTTACATTGGCGCCAGCCTCTTTGAAGAAATATGAGCCGATGATTCCCCCAGCCCATAGGCCGCTCCAAATGGTTGTTTTCAATGGATGTAATGGCTGTTCTTGAACGGCTTTAGGTTGGTCTTCAGCCCAAATACAGCAATTTGACTTACTGACGTAGCTATTAATCCAAAAGTGGAACTCATCACTGAAACAAATTCGGCGAGTATTTCAAGAGCCCAACGACTAAAATTATGACGATTTGGACGATTTGGAAAATTTGACCCGTCAAAAAGACCCTATTGGAAAAAGTACCTCCAGTCTGATCACCCTGTATGTGCATGTATGTTGGTCCCCAATGCGCCCATTGAAATGAAAGCTCCAGAGCAACACACACCAACTATCCTTTGAAGTGTAGTAATAAGCTTTGCACGCTATCAATACTCGAGAAAGCTGCAAATGTAAAACTACTAATTGAGGTTATCATATACATAAGTGTAGACTCAGGAGTTCCTTCCAGGTAACAGACCTCATGATTTGCCGATTACCCGATTACATTGACAAAAAGCCAAGTGTGAACACCAAAGTCAATAACTCAATTTAAAACTTAATAAAAAAAACGAACAAATATCACAAATTATAAAATGCTCACAAAATTGGCAATAGTTTTAAAGCAAAATGTTTGTACCATTTGGAAAATTTATCTACAACCAATACGTCACTCGGTTCGAATTTGAGCTTAATAATAATAACAGAGCTTTTCGGAATTTCGCTCAAAAAGAGGGTGTTCAAATGTACCAACATTAATGAAGCTTCTCGGTCTCTCTCGGATTTCTTTAAATCCAATTTCTAGGACGACGATAATTCCATTGAAACTGCTTTTACTAGCTGTCCAATTCAAAAGCTTCATATATCGGAACCAATATTACCATCGCAATTTCCTTCATAAAGTCGTCTCTCAAATACGATATTGATAAGCTTTGCACATATTTCCTCAAAAAGTGTAATCCTTCAAATTGTATTCTACTATTGAAATCATTCCTTCTTTCTCTTTCTTCTGCTGTATTTATGAATTTGGAAGGGGACATTGATCACTCCGCTTGTTAAGTCGACATGCAGAAATGATATAATATCTCTAATATTTAGGTCTATCTCAAAATTAACAGTCTGCTCTAAACTTTTTATAAAGTTAGTTAAAGATAAACTATTCCGGCGCCGTAGCCGAGTGAGTTGGTTCGTGACTACCATTCGGAATTCAGAGAGAACGTATGTATATTCAAATCTCGGTGAAACACCAAAATGAAGAAAAAGTGTTTTCTAATAGCGGTCGCCCCTCAACAGGCAATGGCAAGCCTGCGAGTGTATTTCTACCTTGAAAAAGCTCCTCATAAAAAATATCTGCCGATCGGAGTCGGCTTAAAACTGTAGGTCCCTCCATTTGTGGAACAACATCAAGGCGCATGCAACAAATAGGAGGAGTAGCTCGGCCTAACACCCAAAAATGGTGTAAGCGCCAAATACATAGTTGATTCCCATCAACACAGTTTCGTTTGTCACCGTTCTACTGTTACCACTTTAGTGTTGTTTTTTTTTGTGAGATTATTGTGTTGTCAGATTATTGTGTCTCAGTGTTTAAAAGTGTTTAAGCCGGTTTCTCGAAAATATTGGCTTTAATCCTATTATTCTTTCTTACCTTACTGATACAACTCTATTTATTGAAATTGAAAATACGAAATACAAAGAATTTATCGCTTAATCTGGTGTTCCACAAGCAAACATCCTGGGCTCTTTTTTATTCATCCTATTCATCATTGATATTGGTGCTTGTTTCAAATATTCCAGATATCTACTTCACGCCGATGATCTTAAATTGTTGCTTAGAATAACTTATCCGTCTGATGTCGTCTATTTGCAGACTGATTTGAATAATCTAGGAAAGTACCTTCGTTTTGCTCTCCAGCCTCTCATTTTTCCCGACCCGTTTCCATCTTATCCTACTCGCTGTCAACTAATAAAGTTACAGTCATTAGAAAGAAGAAGAATCTTTCAGTTTCTAATGTTTCACTTCGACCTAGTTTGTGGATACATTAAGTTTTCACAGCTAGAGTTAATTATTTATTAGTTAGCTCCAATCTTTAAAGGACTTTCGGAGTTTACTAACTTCTCAAAGAGCGTTGACATTGAATTTTCATTATCAAGATTCGCTTTTAAGTCAATGCTTCAATCGTTTTATTCTTAGGCTCAGTATCAAGTGACTTGTAATCTAATCTTTATGATTTAGACTATGTTACTTTTAAGAAATTATGCAATTTAATCCGTAAGATTTTCATATCATAAATTGAAATAAATGTCTAAACGCAGTATAGCTTAGACCCGTCTGTCGTGTGTACGACCAGCATTTATAGAGCTGTCACATTCGTCAAATTCGTTACCGCAACGGACACTTAGTGATGGGCCTATTAGTTGCTCATCTCGAATATCTATTAGGCAGTTTTCGTGCTTGCTTTCCACAGTGCGTAAATAAATACATCCATACTTACAAATTAAAAACAGTGCATCAGCAGACTTGTCCTTGAAAATGAACCGGAATGATCGCCGCATCAAGCAGATGCACCAATTACTTAAACCACATATGGTATGTTGGTGTGTGCATACTTACGCGTACATTTTTATTTTCTTTAATTTTCTGAATAACAATTCGTTGTTGAACCGCTTATTCATTTGCATTGAACCTATGGTAAATATTTTCGGTTAATTTTTTTTCATAAAAATTCAATGTCTCCTTGCAGATAATTTTGCAGCGCCTTGTACGCTTATTGCCCTTTTCACGTGCGCGTTTGCATGCGCGTGTGCGCTTGAATATTTTCAATGTCGCTCTTTTAGGTGTATGCGTACGTATACATAGATGCATATGTATATCTATAAAAAAATACAGACATACATGGATGTTTGCATGTAAAGAAGAGAAAAGAGTATCAATTTCGTTTACTCCACCCACTTTAGCAACAACAATCGCATTATTAAGCGTCTGCCACCGGACACAAGCGACTGAATCTGGGTCATAAGCACGTGTAATTTCATTGCATACTCTTACATTGCTTGTTCTATGAGTACATAGTCCATAGCTAAACAAATTTCAAAGTATGTTGGCAACTTCAAAACTACTCAAAACTTTAAGCAGTTTTTGAACATTTATTGGGGCTTATTGAGATTATCATGCGATACTTTTGCATAGCATAGCTTTATAGTATAATAATGTTAGAAACAAATTAATTAATTTTCTAATTTTTCCGGGGAATATTTTTGTGGAGCATTTTAACCCTCCATCGGCCCTCTAAACTACATATTTTGTAGATTTTTAAAAATAAACGCCAAAATTACCCATTGGGCCATTGGGACAAAATATTCCATCAAAATATTATTACACATTTTCAGGTCACAGAGAGTACGTAGGTTCGAATCTCGGTGAAACACCAAAAATAAGAAAAAGATTTTCCTAATGGCGGTCGCTCCTCGGCAAGCAATGGCAAACGTCCGAGTGTATTTCTGCCATGAAAAAGCTCCTCATAAAAATATCTGCCGTTCGGAGTCGGCTTGAAACTGTAGGTCCCTCCATTTGTGGAACAACATCAAGACGCACGCCACAAATAGGAGGAGGAGCTCGGACCAACACCCAAAAAGGGTGTACGCACAAATTCTATATATGTATATACAATACTATATATGAATGGTAAAATACTATAGCAGTCGAATGAAAAAAAATATAGATATATTGTCAGCTACAGCAGCCGTATAGAGTAGCATAAATTGTGCACATGGGAGGCGGAAGAAATATCGAAAGGTCATCGAGATTAGGGGTTCAAAATTTTAAATTTTTTTGGTCAAGTCTTTTTTATTTTTGAAAATTTTTAATGAATTTTTTCCGTGTTTTCAAATAAAAGAATTAAAAACAAAATCGAAAATTTGTTTTGGCAAACAAATTTCTTTTTTCATCTCTACATTTTGGACTTTTTTTTATTAAGCTCAAATGAAAGCTGGGAATTTTTGAAAAGTTGTTATGGCGGAACCAGTGGATTGAGTGAATGTTGCCTGAGCATACCAGATTTTATTTATTTGTGCTGGATCACTCGCAAGGCTTATTACGCACACCAATGTGCACGAAAGCATAGAAGTGCTTCAGCATTTGCTGAAGGAGCAATATAATAGTTGTTTTTATTTTTGATTGAAAAGAAACTATCCCTACTTTAGATCCAAAACCTTTCAACAACGCCAATACCCAGCTCCAATGCGAACTGTAATACGGTGTAATAATTTATGCCTCAATATCCGAAGTCTCATTCTAATTCTACTGAATTAAATATTTAGGTTGTATAGCCTGGAGATTGGGGAGGCCATTTCAATTCAACATAGGGTAATTTCGTAACCTACTTCCAGTGGATCTGCAGGTAAGATACATACATACTTCTGCTCAAATATGAACGAGACGTTATCAATAAAACGATCCGCGGATGACATTTGGCAAAAATAAATTTTTTGTTTTTTGGTAGGACTGTTATAAGCTTACATGGCAAATTTCAGCGTGATATGTCACATAGTTTGTTTTCTGTGCTACTGTAAACAAGTCAAGCTCGAGTGTGTTCTTCGAATTCTCTTTTATGACTTCAATTGTCTCAAAATGTTTTCCACGGAGCGGCAACTTGAGCTTGGGAAACAGGAAAAAGTCACATGGAGCCATATCAGGCGAATAACGGTGCTTGCGAAACGATATCAACATTATTTTTGTTCAAAAAATCGCGAACAAGACGTGATGTGTGAGCTGGTGCATTATCGTGATGCAAGAACCATGACTTGTTGTCCCACAATTCCTTCCTTTTAAGACGAATGTTCACCCGCAAACGCTTTAAAAGTCTAAATAATATTCAGCGTTAACCGATTTTGCGATTTGTGCGATTTTCAAGCACAATTTCCTTTACTTTTCCGATGTTTTCGTCGTTTAGTGATGTTGCTGGACGACGTTCATGAGGCAAGTTTTCAACCGATGTACGGCCCTCTTTGAACGATTTGTACCACTGGAAAACACGTGCACGCGATAGAGCAGAGTCCCCATAGGTTGTCTGCAACATTTTTAAGGCGTCTGAAGCCGAAATTTTGTTGGAATAACAAAATTTCAAACAAATTCTTTGTTCAACTTGAATTTCCATCGTTAAATTCGAAGAACACACTCGAAATTGACTTGTTTACAGTAGCACAGAAAACAAACTATGTGACATATCACGCTGAAATTTGCCATGTAAGCTTATAACAGTCCTACCAAAAAACAAAAAATTTATTTTTGCCATATGTCATCCGCGGACCGTTTTATTGATAACGTCTCGTTCATATTTGAGCAGAACGTATATCACTTGCATTGCGGCAATAAGATTGAACCTCTTAAGTAAATGGTCAAGCACAGGCTGCGGCCACGGTAAATATCCTACCTAGGCTAGATGCTTCGAAGCTTCCCAGACTGGTGAACTATACACTCCTGTCTATAATTGTCGTTGCAATGTTCCAACCTTCGGCACCAAGTTGACTTATGAGTTCACAGACAATGACATAGTCAAATAGACTTAAAAGACTTGCTGAGGAAATTACAAGAGCAGCGAGCGAAACTACCTGCAGAATCGCCCAACTATTGTGGCCATCCCTTAATGCTAAACGCACAGAACCTCTGCGAAGTCAAAATAAACATAGTTTTAGCACACAAATTTTCGTTATAACGGGACACTGCCTAATAGGCAGACACGCCCAGACGTGCAGAACATGACTTCTGCAGAAGCTCTCTAGATGAGGAAGAGACGATAAGCCATGTAGTCTTCATCGTTGTCGAGTTTAGCCCAGCATCTTCTTCATGCTTTGAACCAGCTTTTCTGCGTAGCTCATCGACAAACAGGACTAGATTTTGCGAACTTAACGCACGGGTAGCTTTAAATCATGGACTGGCCTTCCGGCAAGATGCGTTTTCATAGTTCCCCACATATTATCAATGGGGTTGGCGTCTGGGGACTGGGAAGGCCAGTCCAATACTGTGACGCCATTTTCTTGTTTTGTTGTTTATCAATGTGTTTTTCTGAGAGCAGTGGTTTTGATGATGCTACCGCCTCCTTCATTTGAGGTGCGATGGTGTTGATACTCACATATATTCCCTTTTAAGCAAGAACTGATCCTGCTTGGCGTAGTAACAGAGAATGCGTGCATAAAAATACCGCCTCAAAACGCTTCGCGTGAGTTAGCACTGGCGTCCTAGCCCCTGAGTGGGACTATTAAGCAGCAAAAAGCAGAACGAAATATATCTTGAAGTCACAAGAAAAAACCGGTTGCTTTCTTCTGTCACAGACTGTATATACATACATATATATAAATATATATATACATATATGTATATATATATACAATTGACGGTACGCGGTGGTTTAGAAATTTCAAAAAATCGATTTTTTGTTTTTTCGATATTTCGAAAGTACTATAGTATTTTAAGAATATACTGTTAAATTTTCATGCGGAACTTCCTAATTTTATAGTTTCTACTGTCCATTAACTAGGTTTACGCGCTCCTGTATCTCAAACTTTAAACTCATTTATGTCGAAACGACTTTTTTCAGCCTAGCGTTGTCAAAAAAAACAGCTATTCAACCGAATCGTTTGAAATTGTAATATGTCTCTCGCCCGTAATAAAATCATATTATTATTTAAATTATTTTTTTTTTATTTGTATAATAAATTAACTGAAAAAACCCTGATTTTTAGAGTGTCATATTCAAACCCGCGCCATTTTGTTATACGGGACATAGCTACAGTCATACTGATTAATAATTTTTTTGGTTTTTGTGTTTGAAATAAACAGAAGAGCCAAAATGGACCACACCGTCTAGGTCCAATTTTTCGGGAAGGTCAGCTTCAGCGCCACTTTCAAAAAATAATTAAAATAAAAAAAAAATGTTTTTCATTTTATATGTAAAAGAAGTTAAATAAAAAGCCTAAAAAAGTTAAATATCGTTTTTAATTTTTTTTTATGAACGGCAACCTTAAACGTCGAGCAAGTGAACAATTAAGCAAATAATTAAACATTTTAAAATCGGTGTGTCTAAAGTGAACATTTCACTAAGTTTGTTGGCTCGAATCTCGGTGAAAACACCAAAATTAAGAAAAACATTTTTCTAATAGCGGTCGCCCCTCGGCAGGCAATGGCAAACCTCCGAGTGTATTTCTGCCATGAAAAAGCTCCTCATAATATCTCCTCAAAATATCAGCCATTCGGAGTCGGCTTGAAACTGTAGGTCCCTCCATTTGTGGAACAACATCAAGGCGCACACCACAAATACGAGGAGGAGCTCGGCCAAACCCCCAAAAAGGGTGCACGCGCCAATTATATATATATATACAATATATTTATATTGTGCTAATCTGAATGGTGAGAAAATCCTCATACGGTAGTATGTGAAGTTTGGTGACAATAGCGAATAAACAAACATTTTTTTCGAAGTAAAGCATATACAACAACAACAAAATAAATAATTAAATAAACAAAGAAGAAAGCAGTTCAGTCACAAAATTACTTTCTGAATTCATATATTCTTACATTAAACTGCTCGGCCTAAAAATATGCAAATGTTTTGTAAGCTCCTGCATATTATAGTTAATTAGAGTGGCCGGTTAAAGGTATCAAACTAAAATATTAGAATCTAATATCTAACTAAAAATCGGTTTTGACAGTATATACAACAACTACAGAAACAGCAACAACAGCGACAACAATTGCAAAAACAACAACATCAGCAACAGCAACTACTGCCACAATGCATCTCACCCAATGTAAATTCACCCAACAATTTTGATAACCTTGGGAATCAGCAGAAAGATGCCCAGCAACAAAATATACAGCATCAAATCGAGCAATTGCTACAACAGCTCAAACATCTATGTTTATAGCCAACAAAATGGTAATATTTTTCCCCGAACCCCTTCAACTGAACCCAAAGGTAAGGAATGGAAAATGGTCCAATCGAAGCAGAGGCCAAGAAAAAGCCCAAGCAAGCCGAAAAATTCTCAAAAGCAAGCCAAAATTTACCAATATTGGCTAATAGGTTTTCTGCCCTGGAAATCGAAGAAAATGAGCCAATTATTCCAAAACTTCCTAAGCCGCCACGAATATTTGTTGATAGAGTTACAAATATCTCTCCCCTTATTAAATATTGGTAACAGAATCAGCCCCAGACTCATTCGACCTAAAACTTGTAAATAATGAACATGTAAAAATCTAGGCTTTCTCCCCAGAAGCATACGAGGTGCGTTCAAAAAGGATCGCGAATTTTGAATTTTCGCAGGTTACGTATATTCGAATTTCGATTTTTGTGTGGCAATATGTTGGTACTCATGTCTCTCACTCATGCCGACGAGTTCAGCCATTTTGAATGTTCCGTTAATTGTTGACAGCTGCTTTGCTTGCACGTGTTTCGGCTCGTGTTCGATTTTTACCTATTCAAAAAGATGGATCAAAGTACCTGTAAGAAATGTTGTGTGAAAAACGAAATTAAGTGGGCGGATGCATTCCGAGTGTTGACTGTGTCATACGGAGAAGCTACTTTGGACCAAAGCAACGTTTATCGGTGGTACAAAATGTTCTCAGAAGGCCGAGACGATGTGTACAACGAAAAGCGTGCCGGATACCCGACCACTTCAACAACGGACGAAAAAATTGATGCAGTGAAGAAAATGGTATTGGCCAATAGTCGAATCACCGTTAGAGAAGTTGCTGAGGACCTAGACATATCGCTTGGCTCGTGCCATTCGATTTTTTTTTCAACGATTTAGGCATGAGACGGATCGCCGCAAAATTCGTACCAAAACTGCTCAGTTTCGACCAAAAGCAGCATCGCATGAACATTGCTAATGAGATGTTGGACTCTGTCCGCGACGTCCCAAATTTGCTCCAGAGGGTCATAACTGGTGACAGATCGTGGGTTTATGCCTATGACGTGTAAACCAAAGCTCAATCATCTCAATGGAAGCTGCCGAACTAACCAAGACCGAAAAAAGCGCGCCAAATTCGGTCGAATGTAAAAGTTTTGCTCCGTTTTCTGCGATTGCAGGAATATTACAGCAAGTTATACGCAATTTGCGCGATACAATCCGCTGCTGTAGCTGCAGCTATACAAAGCAATCCAAGGGTTTCAACAAGAAGCTTATCTGCTCAACTTGGTGTCAGCCGACAGTCTTTGCAAACAGTAATGCACAAAGATTTAGACTTATTTCCCTACAAAATTCAAATGGTTAACAAACTGAATGCAGCAGACTTGCCGATTCGCTTGGAATTTTGCCAAAAGATCCTGCAAATGGTGGAAGAAGACCAAAACATGTTAAACTGCCTTTTCATGTCTGATGAGGCCCATTTCGATTTAAACGGCAATGTGAACAAACAAAATTGTCGAATATGGAGTACTTCTAACCCACAGATACTCCACGAGACGGAATTGCATCCTCTTCGCGTGACAGTGTGGTGTGCGGTTTCTTCACGCTGTATTGTCGGGCCTTATTTTTTTGAAGAAAATGGTCACACCGTTACGGTTACTGGAGACCGTTATTTGAAAATGCTGAAAGAATGTTTTTATCCAGAACTACGCCGAAAGAGAATTCCTTTCAACTCTGTGTGGTTTCAACAAGATGGGGCAACGTCTCACATAGCCCAGACTGTTATGACAGAGTTGCGACGAAAATTTCCCAATAAACTGATTTCAAGAAACTCCGAATTTCGTTGGGGGGCATTTAAATTCGATTATTTTTGAAACTAGTTAAGCTACATTTAATAAAATTTAATGACCTTCAACTTGGAAAAAAAAATAAATTAATTCCATACACTAAAAAAAAAGTTATTTGAGTTTCTTAATGTAGCAAAATTCATCAGCCACCCTGTATTTTCTTTGATATTGCGTTCAACAAGTGATTTTAATCACGGATAGAAGTACCTGTTGTTAAAAAATAAAATGGAATCTTCGAACGCGTATAAGAGGCATATTTTGTATTTTTTTTTTATAAAAGTGGTAAAAAGCAACAACTGTTGCTGCAGAAATAAACAGTGTTCACGGAGAGGATACCGTGAGTGTAAGGAGCGCGCAAAAAAGGTTTTCAAAATTCCGAAGTGGTAACTGCGACGTGGAGGATGCCCCGCGCGCGGGTCGTTCTGAAGTCTTTAACTCCGACGCCTTGCTCGAACTCGTGGAAGCTGAGCCAATTTGACAGTCGATATGATAGCTCAGAGGTTAAATTCATCGCATGGAACAGTTCATAGGCACCTAGTTCACTTAGGAAAGGTTTCACAGCTGGGAAAATGGGTTTCGCTTAGACTTTCCGTCGCCAACCTCAGGCAGAGAGTGAATGTGTGTTCTCAGCTGCTGCAACGGCTTGAAAATTAAAGTTTTTTGAACCGCATCGCTACTGGTGATGAAAAATGGGTCCTTAACAATAATACTATTCGCAAACGCCAATGGTTAGATAAAGATGAAACACCAGAACCGACCCCTAGAGATGGCCTTCACCCCAAGAAGATTCTCCTATCTATTTGGTGGGACATGGCCGGTATTGTCTATTATGAACTTCTGGAACCAAACCAGACGATAACTGCTGATTATTGTTCCCATCAGCTATCAAACCTGAATGAGGCACTTTGCAAAAATCGACCGTCTTTAGTGAATAGACGCAAAGTTTTGTCTCACCACGACAACGCAAGACCTCATACCGCAAGACAAACGTTAGGTAAGCTGAACGAGCTCGGATGGGAGCTAATGCCGCATCCACCATACTCTCCGGATATTGCACCTTGTGATTATCACCTTTTCCTCGTGATTATCACCTTCAATCCCATATGAGTAACAAGAACTACTCTTCAAAATAAGCTATAAAAAGGGATATCGAAGCGTATTTTGGCTCCAAGGACAAAAAATTGTTTGAGCAGGGAATTAAAAATTTGCCTAAATGTTGGGAAGACATTGTAAATAATGAAGAAAAATATATTATTTATTAATAAATACTTTGAACATCTTTTTTATTAATTTTAAAACCACCTTTAAAAAACGCACGAAATACAACATCTGCTCCATACTAGAGTTGTCTTCGAGCCCCCACGCCCGGCTCGTGATATTCTGCAATGCGCGAATTGCCAACAGTACGGACATTCTAAAACGTATTGCCACAGGAAGCCAGTGTGTATTAAATGCGCCTCTATGCCTCTGCAAACTGCTTGCGCAAGACCAGATCAGAGGACGTAAAATGCACATTATGTGAAAGAACTCACCCAGCAAATTATAAGGGCTGTATAATTTACAAAAATTTGCAAAAAATAAAAAATCACCTCTGAGAAAAAAAGAACTCAATCCAGCGCCTATCTTCCAACAGCAGGAATTCAATCCTCGCCCCAATCCAGCTACTCAACTACCGAATTACAATACACTCGCATATGCACAAGCTATAAAAACACGACAAATATCCCAAGCGCAAATAACCCAACTCCACACCTTAAAGAAAACACATCTGGAGCTCCAACTGAAATGAAAGATTTGATTGTCTTCCTAAAACAATTTATGCAGCAGATGACGTCAATGATGACCTTAATTGCTTCCCTCACGACTAAAAACTCCAAATCTTCGATCCCATAAATATCATATTATGGAACGCTAAAGGGATATCTAAACACGTACTTGAGATTACAGCACTGCTCAATACCCAGAATATCGATACTCTTCTAATATCGGAAACTCATTTCACAGAGAAGAACTATTTTCAAATCCCAAATTATAAACTCTATCACACATTGCACCCCGACAGAAAAGCACATGTTGGATCAGCCATTCTAATTAAAAATACCATTAAACACAATTTAATTAACTCCTACTGCGCGGAAGCTATTCAAGCGACTAATATTACTGTTGAAGATTGGAAAGGCCCAATTATAATCTCAGCAATATATAGTCCGCCCAAGCATGCAGTTAAATCAGAAGAGTACGAAAAGGTTTTCTTAACCCTAGGAAGCAGCTTCTCGCTGGAGGTGACTATAACGCAAAACACACATATTGGGGCTCCCGCCTTACGACCCCTAAGGGCCGGCAACTTTATGCAGCTATTAACAAATTAAATTTATCGATTGTTTGTAAATTATTTCCATAAAAATTTAAATTATATATAAGTTTATTTTGTTATTGGTTTCAAAATGTACTGTTCGGCAGTGAGATGTATGTATGTGAAATGTATTGTGAGAGAGCAATCAGTTCCAGCCAAGGACTGTCACTTCAGCAGCATTCCCAGTATAGGTATGTATGAGGATTGTTTATGCTGCTGTAACAGCAAAAACAACAAGAGCAATCAGCTGACACATTTTTACGGAACATCCAAAATTTTTCATTTCCACACGTACACGATACACGATGGTGAGTTTTTGTTTACATGGAGCTCCCATTAGTTTGATATAACAAACAATTATATTACAAGTGGTCCAATATTTCAATTAACGTGTTGTTTGAATGCAGACAACTTGTTTTTGTTATACAATTTCCTTTCGTATCCCAATTATTATTTGCATCGCATTTCAGAGAAGGCTCTCTCTGTTTCGGGTTCGGTGTTTGCTAAAAAACTATTTTTATTTGGACACCGAAAATATTATATATCCCTCCATTCAAGGTATATTCAATATTAAGAAAAGTGTAATTAAGCAGCAATTAACAGGTTAAGCAAAAGTTCTTCCAGCAGAACTACATATATTATTTGTATATCCTTATCTGCTATATTGTGCAATGCAACTGCATAAATTTAAATTATCTATAATGACGATATATGTACATACACACATACTTAACATTTACATGCACCCTTTCGTTAATTACTTCCGCAAGAGTATAAAAGTATTGAGTTAAATTCAAACATTAACCAATCCGTTATGAAGCGAAACATCTTGTTGTTCGTATTTTTCCTATACTGCTCAAATATTGGTCCAATACGAGCACTATTACCAAAAGTTTGTCTCGATGAGTCGAATTGTGTACTTGGCAAATATATGCGTGGCTTTGAAACTCAACTATTCGAAGCTTTCTTGGGCATACCATACGCCCAACCACCAATTGGTGATTTAAGATTTAGTGTAAGTGGGAGAGAAGCTTTTACACAAAGAACATTTAAGCAATTGAAATAATGTAATGTTTGAAAATGTATTAAAGAATCCAGAAGAAGCCAAACCTTGGAATGGAACACTTAAAGCAAAAGTCCCGAAGCCAGATTGCGTACAAAAGGACTACATTCAGCCTGCTTCTCCCAGCTTTGGCTCAGAGGATTGCTTGTACTTGAACGTTTATCGACCTCAGGTAATATGAATAATTTAATATTAATTTGGTTCACATCAACACCGTTGTTAAGACTTTTTTTATATAGAATCTAAATATTACCGAAAAATTGCCGGTTTTATTCTACATTCATGAAGGAGGATTTTTCGGTGGCTCTTCGAGTCCACTTATGGAAGGACCGGAATACTTTATGGATACTAAAGAAGTTATATTGGTGGTACCAGCTTATCGTTTGGGGCTATTTGGTAAGAAATATTTGATATATTTGTAGAAACAAAATTTCACAAAACCTAAGATTTTACGAAATAATTTTACAATTTTACAGGTTTCCTCAGTACTAACGATGAACAAATGACGGGTAATTTCGGGCTTAAAGATCAGAATTTAGCGCTCAAATGGGTTAATACATTTATTTCGGCTTTCGGTGGTGATCCCGATCGTGTGACCATTTCCGGACATAGCGCTGGTGCTGCATCTGTACATTTCCACACACTGAGTCCGGCCTCAAAAGGTAGGTGAAAAATAAAACTCCAGATTGTCTTATTCTTTCCGTACATTGCAGGTTTATTCCAAAACGCTATATTAATGAGCGGTGCCGCAAATGCTTTCTATGCTAAGCCGCTGGAAGATCCAAAAGCACAAGTAATTAAATTGGCTGAGTCTGCCGGCATTAAAGGGGCCGCTAACTTAAGCTCCACTGAGTTAGTTAAAGCTTTACGGAAAATACGTAAAATTAAGTTGCTTAAAGCTGCCGATAACTTGAAATCTTGGGATGTATACCCATTAGTAACTTTCCGACCTAACATTGAGAAGTCTCAATGGCCGAATTCATTTCTAACAGAAGACATCTTTGCATCGCTTGCTGCAAATTCGAGTTCAATATCTGTACCATGGATAATAGGGAATGTACCATCCAAAGGTGAAGGTTTGGTTATGGCACTCCGACTGGCAAGTAGTCCGATATTACGCGCTAATTTCAATAAGGAATTTGATAACCTGTTGCGTATCATATTGGAGTTACCTGATACAAACAAAACAAGTGCCGTAATAAACTGCGCTGTTTCAAAATATATGAATGGGGTACATGAGTTGAATGATGAAACATTGGATGGCTTTTTGGAGGTATCTAAAATGGAAAACATTTTGTCAATAACAAATCTTAATATTTAAATAATGTTCGGTTAGCTTTTAGGTGATGCGAGTTTCATTTATCCTACCTATAAGACGATTCAAGCGCATTTAAATACTAACGACGAAGGGGCTTCAAATCTTACTGGAATCATAAAATTCGATTATAGTGGACCCTACTCATATTCTGAGATTTATACAGGCAGCTCTACAAATTTCAGTACTGTACATTATGATGATTCATTATTCTTATTTAAAGTGCCACTCGTTTTTCGAAAGGGTTATTTAATAGCATCACCAGAGGCTGCTTTGGTAAGACGTTATGTGGGCCTTTACGTGGAGTTCGCCAAAACTGGGTGAGTTAAAGTGCAGCATGTTTTGTTGAAGATTTTAAAGATGTTAAATAATACTAATTTGATTATTTCTCTTTCAGAAAAGTGAAAGAGTTCGAAAATATTGGCACTTGCACGAAGAATTCATTTGATGAGGGTGAATGTGAATATCTGTCAATCACAAAGAGTTCTGAGCTATTCCAGACTGATAATTCTTGGGATACTGAACGAATGAAGTTGTGGAACAAGGCATATAACTAAATCCGAAATTAAAGTGGTGTTAATATTGTGAGGCGTGTTCCTACAGTCTTTCAAAGTTTAATTGTTTATTGAATATTGTATTTGCATACAGAAATAATGTTGTATTTTGATTTGATCAACCAGATATAATAAATTAATAATATAAAATACGTACCTTATAAATAGTGTTTTGGTGAAAGACGCAAAATTACACAAAATAATTAAAGGGTCGTAAAAACGACAGAACCCCAGCAACAAATATTCGGTCAACTGAAATCGCCACAAGAGCATGCTAAGCAATTTTTTTAAACTTAAGAAAAGGTATCATCTGTTTCATTATTTGCTATTTTCATACTATACTTTAATATTTTCTTCATAATTAAGTCAATTTGAATATTTAATGACATAATTTTGTATACATTTAGTTGTCATACTGTTCCTCCGTTTCTCCGCTTGCTCAGTGACTGCCAATATATCATCGCTGCCAACTACGGAGTGCAACAAACTTGTGAGGGGAACTTCGGTACTTGACACTTTTGCCGAATTAGCCTGTGCCAGATTAACAGGGTTCACAATAATATCAATCGCTTACTTGATTTAGTATTCATAAAGTGATCTAAAATCTGATGTCCCTCTCTTCACCCCCTCTTCCTTACTCAATACAAGACAAAGCATTATGTTTACGTTTCAAGCATTTAAGATATATTTTATCAGTAACTTATAATTCCAAAAATTATAACTTCCATTAACATTCTCAGCTTATAGGCAGACGTTTCATTTGGGAAAAACGTAGTAATATATTTATCTGAAATTAAAATGAATCATAATGCATATACTTAAAGACCAAACCATATCTGTTGGTTGGCAGTTTCTACTAGTGTAAAGCAAGTCCCTCTAAATTCATAAGTACCATGAGTTTCGAATGGTTGGCTTGTCCGTCGATGTATGTACCTATATATGATACATGCTCGCTAGCATCTTATTTCTTATTTTTATTTTTTTGGTTTTTCCATTTTCCTATGAATTATTGTAATCTCTCCTTGGTGTCCCGATGAAGCAATTATTTGCATGGGAAGAAATGTCGTCATCTGAGGTTAATAGAGGCTGCCCCCAAGGCGGTGTGCTATCTCCATTGCTCTGGTTCATGGTAATCGATCCTCTACTCACCACCTTAAACGATTCGTGAGTCTACGCACAAGCATATGCGGACGATGTTGCTTGTTTGGTAACAGGCCCTTCGCTTATGAACATCTGCAGGAAAGTGCAGAAAACTCTGGATCGGATTGACGCTTGGTGCTGTGCGAATGGGCTATCGGCAAATCCCGCCAAGACTGGTATTGTCCTCTTTACCAAAAGGAGGAAGCTTGATGGGCTCGTTCTGCCAAAGCTAAAAGGAGTCACAATCCAGCTATCCAAGGAAATTAAATATCTTGGAGTAATCCTCGATAGTAAGCTCCTATGGAAATCACACGTTGAAACAAAGGCATCCATAATAGCCATAATAGCCTGATGCTAACATGGGTCCCGGGACACGTGGGTATCGCGGGTAACGAGACCTCTGACTCCTTAACCGTTTTGCCACTCCCTTCTGCGGTCATCACAGCCACGGTTAGCAAATGGGTAACTACCACCCACAAGCGAGCTTGGCAGGCTGAGAGAGGCTGCAAATGGACTAAACTGATGTTACCTGTCATGTCCGATCGACTGTCGCAAACCCTTCTGTCATTAAACAGAGGGGAGTGCAGACGGCTGGTTGGACTGATGACGGGCCACTTTCTGTGGGCAAAGCACATGGAAAGGTTGGGCATCTCAGACAGTGTACTCTGCCCAGCTTGTGAAGAGGAGGATGAGACGGCGGACCACTTCCTGTGTGTCTGCCCCGCCTTCGCTCGAATCAGGTTTGAGGTCTTTGGCACTGATGTGTTAAGAAGCGACCATCTTGGCTCCTTGGCACCACAAGATCTACTCAGATTTCTTCGGAGATCGGGTAGATTTAAAGAAAATTGAAAGGGAATCCAAGTGTAGTACAATGGACTTAATTAATGTCTGAGTGCTGCACTTGCTAGTTGTCCCGGCAAAAAAAAAAAAAATGTCGTTCGTTCAACATCTCTGCACTAAAATTTATCCGGCACTACATTCCCTTATTTCTGGATCATTCACTTCACATAATCAAAGGCGATTTTTTTGTTGCTTCTAAAATGTAATTGTAAAATTTCCTAACACCACGAAATCCCAGTTAGTACATATACCAACACATTTCAAATAAAGGCGAGAGGTTTCGAAAAATTTATATTACAGATTTATTTTCTGTTATTCTGCATAATAATTGAGAAAGATTATAAATTTGAAGGTACCAATATATTGAAGGGAAATTAAAGGTAATCGCGAATCTGTATGTTAATTATCCATACATCCAATTTTCCATACATTTAACGATATTTAATGTTTTATATAAGTTAACATAGCAGCTAGTATCCCATATGCTGCTACTCTTGAAATACCAATATCAAACTTAACATTTTTATGGATATTTAAATCATTGGCTCTCTCAGTAGACCAGTTTGTATACAGACTCCCACAATTTCATGCGCTTAATATTCCAGGTATTGTTAGCCCGGAAAAGGTCATTTTCTTGGACGATTGATAAATAATCACAAAAACCTTGAGCTGCCAACGTATCTTTTGTGCAAGAGTTAATTTCATTAAATATTTCAATATTTCTGGAAAGGAAAGAAATCGTGTAAGTATTTGTATCAAATAAGAAAATTATTTCATAACGAATTTGTATTTGTGTATTTTTATTAATATTCTTTTTTTAAATTAATAATAATTTATAAGCCCGTCTGTAGAAATTAATAATAATTTATTAAATTTTAATCATGGCACATCTCGCGAAGAAGAGGAAAACATCTTGGCTCCATACGACCAAAGGAAACGCACACACATATCGCTCATTTGCCGCAAGAATGTCAAAAATCCAAAACAAAAAAATGTCCAGAAATATTCGGAATGATATTCGGCCGCCGTAACCGAATGAGTTGGTGGGTAGCTACCATTCGGTAGTGCCCGGATTTTAAACCTCGAACATGTAAAACCAAAATTTTTTTTCTAATAACAGTCGCAAACCATTACAAGCTCCTAGTGTTTTATGAAAAAGCGTCTAATAAAAAACTATCTGCCATTCAGAGGCGCCATAAAAAAGGAAAGTGCCTCCATTTGAGGAAAAACATTAAGACGCCCACCAAAAATAGGAGGAGAAACTTGGCTTAACACCCAATAGAGGGCGTAAACACCAGCTATATATATATCTATGTTACATATAAATATTCAGAAATGGTCACAAGCTTTTCAATTATTCTCTGTAACAAACGCTTGACGATATCACGTTAGATTAAAATGTGAATTTACTTTTGCATCGGGGGCATTGTAAATTGAAAGCTTTGAAGCCATTTTTCTTGATTTTTTTCACTTTTCAGGCATGACATTTTTCCAGCAGACAAGCGATATACTCACCGCAACCATCTGGCCTCTCAGATTTTATAAAATTATTGGTTCTACATAGGTTGCGAGGAGGGCCAAATGGAACTTTATATCGAAGTTGATTCCCTCGTATCAATATCCGTCTATATAACTATCTATAGGTCTAGAAGATCTTTCAAGTAGTGGAGACGTACATAAACATATAATATGTAGCACTGCCAAAAGTATTCCTGTGCTCTAAACAATTTTTAGATTGCCTGCAATCAATCAACAAACGATAATGTTATGATTAATAAATAAAGAACTATCTGAGTCTGGGTGATATTGAAACTTTTAAGTACATCCCCGGCACATGTTTCGAAAATTGGTTTCCTTTTAATTACTAACACAGAAAATTTACCAAAAACCCACACTTCTTGATGCGTTTATAGGAAAACGGCGGACAAAAGTACTCACGGATTTATTCAGTTTCAATGTCTTCTCCAGACTAAAGTTACATTTTAACACCAAGTTTGTTAAAGATTAATAAAGTGATTTTAGTGATTTAAAAGCAAGCAATAGCCCCATTTTCCACAATTCTTGTTCAAGGTTCGAATTCATCACAATTTCGCTATTTGGTTACTGAAATACCGCAATATTCTAGGTGGGCATGATTGTAAAAAAATTTTACCCATTCCACATGGCATTATTTCATGTCCAAAGTGACATGTGTACCAAGTTTCGTTACGACAACTCACATCTTACTTGAGTTATTAGACGGCAGCCTGATGGAAGGAAATCAAAATTTTAGTTGTGGACTTGTGCGAAGTGGGCTTCCATTTTATCAGAACTGAATAATACTGAACAAGCTCAAAATTTTAGCAAAACTCTTATAAATTGACCTTATTTAATTGAGATCCTGTAAATTAAAAGGGCGTCCACCGTTTTATTAGATTTTCTCCTGTTTTCTAGAGGACGTTATTTGAAAATTTTCCTTGGAGACGTTGACATTAAAAATAATTATCCCACAGTAACCTCACATTTAACAATCAGTTCCTGCAAGTTTTCGAGGGTAACTGAGCCTCTTATTAAAAACTAGTCCTGGACAAAATAAAAAAATATGATAAAATGTATTGCAAGTTATTTTGTGCATTAAGACTTAAATGGTTTTACATCCGAAAATTTACGCTGTACGGTTATTTCCAAAGGCTACCAGTGCCACCAAGGAAAATTTTCAAATTCTGTTATCTCGAAAATAGAAGCCACTGCGACAGTAACGGGTACGCAATTGAAAGAAGAAGACAATAATTGAGTTAGGTCAACTATCAATACTCTTTTCCAAAAACAAAAATTGAAAATCAAGTTTGATAGAGAAGTTTCGTTTATTTTTTTAATTACATTGTGTTGCAGCCCCCCCCTCAATCTGATGCAAACCGATCCGAAAACTTGAAACGCGATTTTCGCGAAACTAAATTTCTCTAGTCGGCTGCACTCATAACCCAAACAAATCTTGATCGATAGACTTGAAGTTTTACTGCTCTATCTAATATCAACCCGTATAAAAAAAATTAAAAACATTGTTAAGTGAATTCGCTTTATCAATTGCTTAAATATTGATTTTTGCATTTTTCAAAATTAGCTTTAGGTGGAAATTGGGCGTGACTAGTGCCTGTTTTTATAATTTTCAATACCAGCATATTTAAGCTCAATATTTGTATCAAGTTCGATTCAGAAATGATTTTTTGTTCCTACTCAATATTTTGATATACCTCGATACCGTTACGTTGATAAAAAGAATATTTTGTATTCGCCCGGATACAAAAACTAAGTTATTTCTCGTGAATCATAGGTTAAAAGCAACCATGACAAACTTCCGATTAAAGTGAATAATTTCGTACAGTGTTTACATTAGAAATCTAAAACAATTTATTTTTCTTGATACTACCCCCTAAATTTGTTCTATGGCCAAAACAATAGGTCACCTATTTTTTAATTTTGATTTAGTATTTGTCACTGCTGCCAATGCTTTGAAAATTGTTCGTCCATGGGAAAAATACACTTTTCTGTAAACTTGGTATACAATATTTTCCATATGGATATTATTTAATCTCCTCTAATATTCCTGTGCATAAATGTTCGAAACATGATATCCTATGCTTGATCTAACAAAAAATTAATATTTTTGATAGGGACTCTGAGAAACCGCAAAATTAAAGAAAAGGTAAGAATTAAAAAGACCAACATTTTCATCCCTTTTTCTGTTTTTAGCCCAAACAATTTTTATTTATATTTAAGCAATCTTTTATATTTAATAATTTTCTTATCTTAATTAGAAATTCGTAGTGTTTTTCAGGGTCAGGGCTATGATTTTGGAAATTTTTAAAGGGAAATCAGCATAGGAAGTTAAATAAATCGATTTGTAGACATTTTGTACTAAAATTACGGAAGAATGAATTTTTCCTAGGAAAATTCAAAGGTGATTTGCAAAGTATTCGCGGCGCAGGGGAATACTAAATATAAAATTAAATGAGTATCTACTTTTTTTGTCATATTATGAATTTAGCGGGTAGCATAAAAAATCCTTTGACCATCCAGCTTATACATTCTAAAATCGCAATAAAACGAAAAATTTTATTTACTCACCCAGTTTTGGCGAACTCCACATACAGGCCCACATAACTCTTAACTAATTTAACCTCAGGCGACGATTTTAAATATCCTTTCGGTGCAATTAATGGTGCACGGAAAAGGAAGAGGGTATCATCAATATGCGCAGTGCCAAAGTTATCCATAGTGCCCGAAAAGAGAGTAGAATATGAATACGGTCCACGGTAATCGAACGTTAGAAGTCTAATAGGACTTTGCGCTGCAGCACCAGAGTTCACATTGGCGACCATAGTTTTGTAGAATGGATAATGAAAATTAGCATCGCCAAAAATCTAAACAAAAATGACATTTTACTCGTATTTGTTTCAGTCGAGCCATTCAAATTGATATCCATTTGCTCTCTTCTTACTTCTAAGAAACCAGTCACGGTATCATTATTTAACTCATGAATTCCCCCCATGTACTCTGCCACTATAAGTTGTAAAGCTTCATTAACCTTTTCTGGTTTCCCTACAGCAGGAAACTCTAATATCACTTTAAACAATTCATCAAACTTCTCATTGAACTCAGCCTGCAAAGCCGGATCTGCAGCAAGTCTTAGCGCTAAAACCGTACCTTCGCCTTTCGATGGTAAAACAGCTGAAATCCACGGTACTGTCTTGGGCGGCTTGTTATCGAATAATTTGAAGATATCAGTAGTTAAAAATGGTTGCGGCCATGATTCTTTTTCGATTGTAGGCCTAAAATTTATGAATGGATAGACATTCCATATTTTCAGGGCATCGCAAGCTTCCACCAATTTCGTCGATTCGATTTTACGCAGCGCATCGACAAGTTCTTTTGAAGACATTTTTGAAGCGTTGGTAATTCCCACAGCAACGGCCATTTTAATAGTTTGTGTCTTTGAATCAATTGGTCTGGAAAATGGCGAAATTGCAAGGCCACTAATAGAAATGGCATTGCGAAACAAACCTTTGAAATTGCGAAAATTTTCGATTAATCATTATTATTTCAATAATAAAGCAAAACACAAATACAAAAACATACCTTTTGAGGCCGAGCTAAGCATATGCAAATGCGTTAATACACCGCCAGAGCTATGTCCGAAAATAGTAACGCGCGACGGGTCACCACCGAAAGCAGAAATATGAGATTGAACCCATTTGAGCGCTAAATTCTGATCCTTCAATCCGAAATTCCCGGTCATATGCTCATCGCCCGTACTGAGAAACCCTAAAAATGTTACAATCGTCTATTAAAGGCTGCTTTATGGCCCTCAAAAAAAGTTTAAGAAAAAATAAGCCAGCTGCCTATTTTTTGCTAAGATAAGGTTAGATGTGGTCTCTGGCATTTCTGTTGCTCTTTTTCAACATTTTACTAGTGTCCCAGCTCTTAAGTTAGTTTGTCAGCTCGACTTTTTATATGTGAAGTCAATTTCTAAGCATACATTTTTCTAAACATAAAATATTTGATTTTCCTGAAGGCACCTAGACACAGTCAAATCGGCTTCAAATCTTCATAATCCTTTATTAAATTAAATTTCTATGTACATATCTGTTACGCCTAAATAGTTCGAAGAAAATTTTTACCAAATCAACATTTTTGAATTTCAAAGTGGTGTTTGAAAACTATTTGACTATGTTTTGAACGTGTATTTCAATGTTAACTTGAAACGATAATTGGTATGAGAAAACAAATGGTAATTGAATTGTTGGAGCTACATACAGTGAGTCAGAACGGTCTATGAAATGTTATACCAGAAATAAATTTAAAAATTCTTAGCAAAACGTCAGAAATTTTAATGAAAACTTCGGGATGTTTTTTAATTTTAGACATAGTTTGAAACTTCCACTTTTGCGTGCTTTGTCATAAAATTTAATGAAAAAAAATTAGCATAAAAAACGTTTCCTATATTGTAAAAGAACTCACTTTGCCAAATTATTTGTATACAACAATGTTTGCCTTCTTTTTATTCATAGTACGAAATGAAGAAGCAAAATTTTCCAAGCTTGTTCGCAGATTTGCAATCAAATATCACTGGTACTCCAAATCTAGGCACTAATGGAGAAATCCATTTTTTTGCTGTAGATAATCCTGATCAGGTGAATTCATTATAAATAGAAAAACAACGCAAAGATATTTTCGGAATTTCAATGATATAATCCAGCTAGTACAAATATTTGTTTTTATTTTCAACTTGAAGGTTTTACGAAAATTGTTGAAATATTTATGCGGTACTGCAAGTGCCATGCCTTTCGAAAGAAAATACCACTTTGCACATCTTCGATATCGATAATATCGTCCAAAAAGGGACCAATACTTTTTTCTTACTAAATTATGTAAATATTTTCTTTTTTCTTTTCTTTCAGAGAAATTTTTCCGTATTGAACATTGTGAACCGTAGAGTGCTAACGTTGAAAACTTTGTTTTTACCTTTACGTGCTCCATTGCTTGTCTGTTTCTATACTGCGGCTGTGTAGCTCGCAAGTATCACATATGATTGACATATGACAGCATTTGCAAAAATTATAAATTTTCCGATACGGTGATATTTTTGTGCCACTTTGTATCTGAAGAGTTCTGCGTATTGCCAAACCTAAGTAACGCAAAATTTTACTAACACAGATACAAACTTTTGGAGAAGCCGATTTGACCGTGTCCATAAGTTCTGTTACAAATACAGATTATAATACCTGTTTTAATGAAGTTAGTTCAATTTAATCATGTACCTAAATATTAAAAACAAAATCACTTCTCATTCGAAATGATCACCATCTGTCGCATCGAACTTCTTCAAGCGCGTTGTCAAAAGATGATCAGTTGAGCGCCGAAGGGCTTTCATGTGGAGATCATCTCTAAATAGTCTCGATACTTTCATTTACCTGGGCATGATTTGCTGCTTTCTAAGGGGATTTCTGCGAATTCTTTCTCGTACGGCTCTTGTGGCTGCACTGGCTCGACCCACGCGATGACGACCACTTCTTTTTCTGTCTGTCACTTCGGCCGTTTGGGAAAAACGATTATATATATAATTGGCGCGTACACCCTTTTTGGGTGTTTGGCCGAGCTCCTCCTCGTATTTGTGGTGTGCGCCTTGATATCGTTCCACAAATGGAGGGACCTACAGTTTCAAGCCGACTCCGAACGGCAGATATATATATTTTTTTTTATGAGGAGCTTTTTCATGGCAGAAATACACTCGTAGGTTTGCCATTGCCTACCGAGGGGCGACTGCTATTAGAAAAAACTTTTTCTTAATTTTGGTATTTCACCGAGATTCGAACCGACGTTCTCTCTGTGAATTCCGAATGGTAGTCGCGCACCAACCCATTTGGCTACGGCGGCCGTCAATCTTTTTATTTTTCCGAATTATTTTGACGGAAATCTTAAAACATAATGAATTTTATGATTTCGGTGGAAAACCCGCAACTTTTTTTTGGTGAGACGCCTAATGTGAATAGCTCTTGATAAGTAAGAAATATCACTCACCAAATGGGCCCAAACGATAGCCCGGTATTACCAGTATAGTCTCATTCGTATCCATAAAATATTCAGGACCATAAAAGAGCAGACCCGGGGAGCCAGTAAAGAATCCACCGCCGTGTATATAAAACAAAACGGGTAGTTTGTCAGCAGATCGTAGCTAAGCGTAAGAAAATTGGTATGCTTATAAAGGAAACACAAAAATCAAATTTTTACAAAATATTTACTGCGGGACGATAGACATTTAAATACAGACAGTCCTCTTCGCCACTCACAACGGCTGGAGATAAGAAGTAATTCTTTTGTATACAATCTGCTTGCAGCGTTTTTGCCAGTAGTTTACCTTTCCACGGCTCAACTGGTACCGGGCTCTGCCACATATGTATGTACATAAACATTTTTTAAAATATGTATAAAGATATTTCGAAATTCTTAGCTTAGCTTTCCTCTTACCTTGAATCTTAGTTCACCAATTGGCGGCTTGGCGTAAGGTATACCCAAGAAGGCTTCATACTGTTGCACTTCACTCCCTGGTTTATATGTACCCTCAATGCAACCCAGTGTATCCATACAAACTTCCAGTTCATCTGCTTTGATTTTTTTAAGGTTCAAGTAAAATATTAAAACTGTAACTAGCCGAGTGTACATTTTGATAATCATTTTATGAATGAAATTAAATATGAATGATCGTACGAATAGTTCACAAAAGCTTTTATACAAATCCGAAAGTACTAAATGGCTGTTGTTAGCGTGCGTTAAATGAAGTGCAACAATAATAAAAATAAAATAAAAGTGAACGTACAATAGTTCAGCCTCAATCGGTTTACTATATATATAAGTATAAGTTGTATAATTAAATTAAATTTAAATACTAGGGTTAGCTTTCAGACATTTAAACTTACCTCATTTCACTTTTTATATTTTCCTACTCACTTAGCTATATTTATGTACAGGGTGTTCGGTAACAGAATTAGGTTTTAAGTTTAAAGCCTTTAACCTAGTAATGCACTCAAATATTATATAACCTGGACATAAGGTTATGTAGTTTATAAGTCATCTCCTGTTACACTCATTCAACTTTATCTATATTTCTTCCTCTAACATTGTAATATGGACCTTTTTTACTTTTTGACATGCATTTTTTACTGATCTGGCTATATGATCAAAATCAAATAATAAAACAAAAAATTAAAGTCTCTAATCGCGTTGGCTTCGTTATTCATGCGAGTTATTTAGTCACAATGTCACAGTGGTCGGGTGAAAAACATTCGTTCGCCATCGAAACGTATTTCAAGGCCAATAATTTGGCCAATAGTCTCAAAGTGACGGTTTGGTGTGCATTGCCAAACAGTGGAATAATTGGACCATATTTTTTTTTTAAATTGTCGAGGGCAAGCAATTTCTGGGGACGGTGCTTCTTATCAGCAAATGCTTAACGATTATTTTCACACATGGTTCCGCAAAATAGCGCCACAGTGCACGTGATGCGTAATTTCTTCCCTAACAAACTAATAAGACGTTTCGGTGGCATATGCTGTCCACTCTGGTCGCCTGATCTTCCCGCTATGGACTTTTTTCTGTGGGTATACCTCAAAAGTCAAGTCGGTGAAACAAACTCGAAGACCATCTCAGCAAATATCATCCGCGTGGTTATTGGCATCCCGACATCGCCTCTCCACCGAGTAGCGCGGAGTATAGCAACCGTATTACAATAATTTATCCGACGTAACGGTCAATATTTAGAAAAAATAATTAAAAAAAAACAAAAAAAAACTTCACTCGTCTTCTCTGTATTAGTTATTGAGATAAACTTTTTAATTAAGCAATTAAGCAACAATTGCAGGGTTCAGGTGAATTCTGAGCCATTTTTCGGATTGAAACGTGCACAGATCTTTCGTAAGCCCATATGACCAGTTAAAATGCGATAAATCGATGTTTTGGAGATGAATTTCAACAATGATTTCGGTTCATTTTTGATAAATTTACGAACAATTTCGATGGAGTTTTCAATGATTACTGATTTTGGGCGGTCTGTATGTTCATTGTCATTTATGTCCTCACAACCATCTCTGAAACGTGTAAGCCACTCATGAACTCTGGCACGAGATAGACAACCATCGCCATAAACATTGTTCATCAATTCAAATGTTTCGGTAAGCGTTTTACCGATTTTAAAACAAAATTTGATATTAGCTCTTTGTTCGAAACTTATTTTTGTACCGATGACACAAACATACTGACACTTTGACGCAGTAACTTCGCTTCCACTGAACCGAATGTCACCAAGCTTTCACGGGAAGCCAGCTAGGGATGTAAATTCCAACGCACGAACTGATTAAAAAGATTGCGCCACTAAAAACATTTTTATGACGCCAGTCTTGTTAATTTTGGACTTCACCTTGTACATTTAAACCAAGAATTTATGCTTAACGTGATCAAAGTGAACTCCACTTAAAAAAAGGTATTTGTATGTTTATGGAAAAAATATCAATCAAAATTCTTTTATTTTTATTCAGTCTCTGATATTACAATCTTACAGACTATAATACAAAAATTTGCTAAGTGATTTAATTACAGTAATAATAAGTTAATTCCATTCAATTCTATATTTCTTAAGGCTATGATTTACAAAAAAAGGTCGTTTAGACTAGAGTAGAGTTAATAGAGGGGAACATAAAAAACTACACTATGAACAAAAATAAAATAAATAAATGACTGCCTATTTATGTATAAAAAAAATCAATATATAATATAACATTTTTGAGATTTTACTCAGTAGGAGCCCTTCGTATCGGAGACTGATGGTATTAATTAGCTTTATAAAAACGGCGGAAAGATGTGCAAGGCTCTGCTAGGGACATTGAAGCCGATATTATCAAGTAATCCCGTTTAGTCAATCAAGTCATACAAAAAAGGGGGAATGCATAAAACTATTATCCCAGACCAAATTTAGACAAAGCTGAAGCCGAGTTCATCAACTACTCAAGTTTTTGGATGTAAGGCCAATCTGCATATACCAAAAGAGAGAGGACGCAAGCTAGATTCTAAATCATACGAATACATTTTTTTTGAATTATTATTGTAAAACAAATAAGGCATATATAAAATGTATAACCTCGGAACAAAGAAAATTACGGTAAATCGTGCTGTAATATTTTTTGAAAGTAAAACGCCATACAAAGAGGGTTATGTTCTCGATCATTTTGCATTGAAGCCGATAACTCGAAATGCAAACTCACAAAGAATCTTTTGCAGATGCGCAAAGTGTGAACGAGTGCGCGTCGCATCAACAAACTTCAAATGAGAGCAATAATTTTTCTGTTGATCCGTCTGATTTTTGCGGGTTCAGTGAGGGTAATGATAGTTTCAGTGAGGAGAAGAATCCTCAACATTATTCATCATGTGAGATGTCAATTATTAACATTTCTGACGATAAAAATAACATCAGGCAATTGATGGAGCAACGCATAACGACATTAAGTAACTCGAATGAACCATTCACCATCAGAGATGCGCTGAGTGGTGCAGCCAGCAAAGAATGGAGTGATGCCGTGTTACGTGAATATAACACTTTAATTTAGAATGGCCACCAGGAAGAAAGGCCACCGACTCCAAATGGAGATTCAAGCTGAAAAGGAACTCTATTAAATTTTCACTTACTGCTTTCCAATATTATTCGACGTAGCAAAACGTGTTCATGTTTCCACTTAATTTATAGTTTTTAAACCCAGATGAAACGCTCTCCGCTTTGACTTGCTGAACTCTACCCTGAAGGCAGCTAGCTAAAAGTTGTAAAGAGCTGTCGGAGAATGCACAGAAGTGCCTGAGTTTCGATAAGGGCAAAGTATTGTTGGCAGAGTCTAAAGCTTTAGAAAAGGCTAAGAGACAAAGAAGAGTTAAATCACCATTATCGAATGGTACCTTAACATCATCAAGGATTTTATGTATTGCAACTATGCTTAGACCTAAAGGGAGACTGTAATGGAGGCAGCAAAGTTAATGTCTTCATAGCCATACAGACTCGCTTGGAACTCAAATTCGTCTTGGATGGCGGAAGAACCAACAGCCATATCCTGAAAGCTAAGTAGAGCTGCAAGGCTTGCTCGAACTAATAAAAATATGATTTAAGATATAAGGGTATATTTGGCATTTAATCTTTTCGAGTAATATGCATACAAGCATACATACATAAAACGCAGAATTCATAGTAAACTCAATAAAATTAGAAATAAAAACACAATTTTATTTGGTGTAGAAAAGGAAAGCCATTTTATTAGAAATTCATATTTACAACACATTTCTTTTTTCTAAGATGTATACAGCGGCATTTTTATGAATTATAATTATTCAATATAGATTTCCTTCCATTTAGTTAACTAAAAATTTACACAAATGTCTTTACATAAAGGTTGAATAAATAAATATTTAAGCTTATAATTAATTGAATGGCGTGCACAAAGAAAAAAATAAACTAAAGTTTATAAAGAGCAAACAAAATTAACTCTATAAAAAATTAAATCAATCAATTATGCTCGTATGTATTTTTAATCCTTCGTTTATGTAATTTGTTCTTTGAAAATACAATAAAGTAAAGCTTACTTCGAACTCCTACTGATTTTGGGCTTCCTTAGAGCCTTAGAGTAAAATTCAATATATTTAAATAATAGCATAGTGTAATCATCTTTCCCCGACTTTATGAAAATTAAAGAGTGTGTAGGAAAAATTTAACAACAAATTCAAATCTACATGCGAAACCATTTTTCACTTCAATGTTGCCGTGCCAACTGATTTATATACTATTAATTTTTATAAACTCCATTACTAACTTAATCACGTTCTTCACTTAGTGCTTGGTTAGGTGTTCGTTTATTTAACAGCCTTAACACATACTTAAATGTATTAGTTATAAATTACCTCAATCTGTTTTCATACAAATAACAGCTATTATATAATAGAAAGTAAATTGTTTAAATAGTTTGCGTGGAGTTCATATGCAATCATACAAATAATATTTACATTCAATATAAAAATGGAAATAAATAAATAGAAATAAAAAGTTGTTCAATTCTCTTGTTTAAGTAACACAAATATCAACAGTCGTTTCATAGTTTTCACATATCCAAATTAAATTATTCTTATTGCTCTACATCTGATCTTAAAAATATACCTTTGAGCTACATTTTATAATAAAATACATTTAGTTAATATTTTTAGTAACAAAATTTAAACAAGTATTATGGGCGATTGCAATATTACCAAGTGTGAAAGCTGAGCTTAAAATACACGTAAGCTATAAAAGCACTTTTTAAGGGCGATAGCGTTTTTTGTTAACAAAAAGCGATTACTTGAAAGTTGTATGTATGTATTTTCATAAATTTGCTATTACGTATTTATGTATTTGGTGCATTACGAAGAGGAACTCAATACGGTAAGCGAATAGCCGACACTAAATATATACATATGTACATATGTGCTTTCAAATCGGTGAAAGCGTTCGACGTTGCTGTGCGCTCAAATCTGGATGCCAGACATCGACAATCAAAACAAGCCGGAAACTGCTACCGTTATGCCATACTTCGTGCTCGAAACTGTCGTCGAATATCAGAATTTGGCCCTCAGTCCAAGTGCTGTAAATTGTATAGTTAAAAAAGCTTGTAATTAATTAAGATTATTTTTAATTGTAGTAAAATAAATAGTAGCATACTGTTGTTAGCAACGACATACAAGGTGGCGCAAAATAAATCATTCTGTGTCAAATATGATTGTCGTACGACACCATTTGCAAAAATTATAAATCTTCCGTGACTAGTTTTGCGTGACTTTACAACCTTCCAACTCAAACCACATTTCAGTAACTCAGATAAAGGGCGGTAGTTTAGCTTCTCTCCTCCCCCATGCTATTAATATGCTGCGTTACACTTCTCAGGCGGCCACCGTAGCCGAATGGGTTGGTGCGTGATTACCATTCGGAATTCACAGAGAGGTCGTTGGTTCGAATCTCGGTGAAAGCAAAATTAATAAAAACATTTTTCTAATAGCGGTCGCCCCTCGGCAGGCAATGGCAAACCTCCGAGTGTATTTCTGCCATGAAAAAGCTCCTCATAAAAATATCTGCCAATTATTTATTTATTTTTTTACACTTCTCAGGACTACTCTTTCAAAAGTAAATCAGACAAACATTCATAAAAATCGAAATTTAAACAAATTTGTGTAGGGTGTTAGATGAGTTGGTTTAAAAGTGCATGTGAAAAGGTAGTTAGTGTCGTGCGGGGTGCCTTCACATGCCGGACATTAAGTTAGGTATGCCGGAGTCAATTCTGGATAAGTAGGTGTTTAACCTTCTACAATATCCAGAACGTAATTGTGCCAGTGTTACGCGGGTATCACGAGGAAGCTGAAGCTCTTCATCTGCAATGGGTAGTGGTTGGACTCCGATGAAGGCATTTACTGGACGGGAGCTTATGCAGGTGGTAACAGTGTCCCGGTGAATGTCGTTTAATGACTGTCCAAACACTGTCCAGTAGGTCTCTGTTTGTTTTGTCCTGGATCTCGTCGGCGTAGTGTAGTAGGTGCCTGACGTGCCTGGGAAGTGGCTCTGGCTCAAGCAGGTGTTTGCAAGGGTGGAACCTACGGTAGCGCCCTAACAGGAACTGCTTGCTGAGCAGTTTGTGATGCTCCTTGACAGCAAACATATTCGCCTCGTTGTGAAGGTGTTGTATTGGGGACATCAGGAGGCAGCCCGTCGCTGTCCGAATGGCCGGGTTTTGGCATGTCTGAAGCTTTATCCACGGCGACCAGACAGGCGCAGCATTGTTTAGAACCGGCCAATTGCCTTAAATGTCGATAGCAACAATGCTTTGTCTTTGCCCCAAGTGCCGGCAAGCCATTTGAGGACCTTGTTACGATTTTGGACTTTAGTGGCAATTGCGGTTGTGTGCGCAGAGAAGGAGAGCAAACTGTCGAAGGTTACGCCCAAAATTTTGGGATTGCTGGAATTGTTGGAAGCTTTTCATGATAAAAATGATAGCAGCCGCCGGATAGATTCTACGTGACTATCACTCGGGATGACCCGTTTTCGAAACTCGCTATGGGCATCAAAAATCAATTATAAAAACATTTTTAGTATCATTTTAATGTTTTGTTTGCCAAGAGGTGATTGAATATATGAAACAAAAACCGATGATCTTGAGCTTGTGCCGTTATTATGTTATTTTTCGTATATTTCCTTAATAAATATAATTCTAATTTCTCAATTTTGTTTCCAACCTGAAAGGTTATGCAGAAGTATACCCAGGTGAATTTTAATTTTTCGTGAACTATCAATGACAGTTTTCATGCCAATGTTACTGTCCATAATGAAACTTTACACAACTTAACAGCGATTTAAAATTATTAAATTATACAACCAAAAATGTTTAAATTAGACGAAGTTTCCATATAAGAGAAGTCACGTGGAAGAAGCAGGATTTCTTTAGCTCGGTAGTCGGCGTCTTGCTCATGTTCTGTAAAACTCAAAGCTACAATACCGATTTATATAACGGAAATAAACTTCAAATATTGAGTTTGAGTACAGCACCTCGAAGAGAAAAGCAAAAAAATCAAAAGGAGAAAAAACTGGCTACAAAAATAATTACACTGAACTCTACTATAACTAGATATGCAAACGAAGACTCTCAAGTGAGAAAAAAATCAAAACTAAGAAATATATCTCCAATAAAACTGATCACAATGCAATCGGTGTAATAAATAATTAAGCAATAACTGTTAAGAAAGTAAATATTTTGCGCTCTTAAACGATGGGATTCGCGTCAACTCTGCGAGCGCTTGCCAAGTACACAAACTTGTAAGGTCACGACATCCTTCTGGCCACGTATGGATCAGAGGCGGTTGAGGAAGCTTCTATGGATGGCAAAATCTCAGCTCCCAAACTTCGTAGGTGTCCTCACAAGTCACTTTCGTGAGCTTTGCATGCCTTGCGTCTGCTGTATGGAGGACGAGGTGGAATCATCTCAGCACCTTTTCATTGGCTTCCCTGCTCTCGCGCGACTAAGATTTAGGCATCTTGGTTTTCACTTATTTCCTACGCCTGCTGATATAGCAGGCCTTAATATAAAAAATCTAATGATCTTCTTTACTCACATACCCAAAATACCGAGCAACCTGTATGCAGCTGAGTAAGACGCTGAAATCCGAGTTCTAGCAATGTACTTTGTAATTTCCAGTGTTCTCGCATAAGAAATATTTGCTGAACTAAGCCCGACTATTATTTATCAAATAATATTTTTTACTACACTTTATAAAAGATAGAAGTGAGAAAAACATTTTGCTCTGCCATTTGTGAATTGTACACTTACATCACTAGTGTATGATACTTTTACACATTCATGCATTTGGTATATAAATCTGCACAGTAAACCCAAATAACACTCACCGTTCCTCCTCCGCCACACGCAATCGCGTCCCTTCAGGCACCACCAGCCCCAAGTGAGCACGCAACCGACAGTTCGTTGGCCCACAATGAGCATGCACATGCGTTCCCGGTTGCATGACACTGAATTTAACTTGACCACGTCGACAACCGGCTGCCGCGCTAAATTTCTCAATTAATCCACAAGTTATGGGCGCTTTTCGACAATTTTGTACGCGCTGCTGTCCGCGAGCATACAATTCGAATTGCTGCCAATTACCGGTATCACGCAAACTTTCCGCTTCGTCAAGAAAATAACCACGCCTACTTAACAAACTTAACGCTTCATCACGTATTGTCCGCCAATTAAGTTCCAGTTTATTGAAGTAGCTGTCATAAGTGGTTTCCGCTTTCGTCCAAAAGGGTTTTGCGAGCAAGTTCGGTTCATTGTAGAGTGAACGCTGGTAGGCAGAGGGAAAGAGCTTAAGCGCAGCACCACGCCTATACACCTCAACTGCTTCTGCCTGACGACCCAAGCGTTGCAGCGAGTCGCCGAGATTGAAGTAGAAGCGACCATCCTGAGTGCCGGTCGCTTTTGAATCGATTCCCTTACGCAAATAGATAACTGCATTCGCATAGTCTAAATCCAGTTGACGCAGCACGAAACCGTAGTGCGCCTGTGCAAAACCATCGTTGGGCCAACGACTTAGAACATCTTGCAAAACCGATTTGGCATAGGATAAACTGGAAATATAAAAGTAAATATGTAAGTGAAATTTATGCAGAAACTGAACTCGAGGCACAGAAGTGTGCTTACCGATTCTGCAGCAGGTAGGTAATAGCCAGTTGATTTCGCACATTCGGTTCATCTGCAAATCGTTTAATCAATTGCCGATGTATTGGCACCGCCTGCATATGATGACCTGCAAACAGCATCGCGAATTAATAAAATGGGTGACTTACATTGTCTCAGCTCCTACAGCCAATTGCGTTTACCCATGAAGCGCATACGCTCGATGCAGCGCTCAGCTACGATGCGAAATTCGACGTTATCTGTGATGGCGCTGTCTAGCGCTAAATAGCGCTTGTACGCCTGCAAAGCTTGACTCAGCAAATCATTACTATGTTTCCGATCCGCCTGTTTATCGAGCAGTCTCGCCTGTGCCAAAAATACCTGTGGTTTGTCTGGATATTGACGAGCAAGCTGATCGAATCGTTTAATGGCTTCAGCATAATTCTTTAGAATTTCAAACCAACCGCAGCGGTTAGTGTGTGTGTGGTACGTGTAGTATGGTGCGATTGGGAAGGTGAGTAGGTGGTGTGGCGCAGGGTAAATACGAGCAATTAGAGTCACATCAGCAATCAGCCATCAGCCATCAACAAGAAACAAAAGCGGCAAGCAACATCATTGGATAGTAAATGATAATAACAAGAACAATAAGGCAAAATGCAGCATTAGTAAGAACATTCCATGCAGAAAACAAATAAATTGCTGCATACATACATGTATGCATGCGTATTAGTAAGTGTAAGTGAGTGTGCACACGCACAATTTCACAAATTCGTTATAGAGGCATAAATTAAAATTAAATTAAAATCATTGCTTAATTGGCTGTCTGTGGCCTAGACAGGCGCGCGCTCTGCTTAAGTGGGTGTTGGGCGCGCCCGCGGGCAGTGACTCAGTTAAGCAATAAGTTAATTTGTTAATGCAATTGCGAATAATAAACTGTTCCGGTCTGATTGATTTGCATATTTTACGAGTTCGCAAAAATTTCTTTAGATTATTAATTTCGTTAGAAAATAGTAAGGCATTTAATTAAAAGCAACAATTAACATATAATTTTTTCTATTTTAAAAAATTTTAACGAAAACAAATGTATATGTCTGTCTATTGATAGTTAATTAAACATATAACGCAATCCAGTCAGTGTGTTTGTATATTAATTTTGCCCTTTTCTTCAAATTATTTAAGAGTTATTGGTCTATACCTTTTTATTTTAATATTATTTATCAAAAATGTTTCTTTAGTTGCTTAAAATCTAAAGAACTAGCTTTCTTTACTAAAACAAACGCATTAAAAGCTATGCGAAGGGAGGTGGGTGAGTTTATGCAATCGATTTTTGTTTCATTGATAGGTGAACTGTGGGAGCGGAAACAAAAAGAAAATAATAATGAAAAGAAAATATATTACATAAAAGTAAGTATAACTAATGGCACATATTAGGTGGCGCAAAATTAATCAACCTATCGGAAGATTTATAATTTTTGCAAATGGCGGCGTACTCAATACATATATTTAACACGTGTTAACTCACAACAAAACAACAACAAAGATGTCCATCATTTAAAATATTGTTTTTTTATTTAATAAAAAAGTTATTCAAAACCAAAATGGGATTACTAATTTTGCGCCACCTTGTGTAGATATATATCAATTTTACTACATTCGTAGACTTTTAAATTCACAAGTAAAGACATGACAATAAAGTGACAGTTACCCGGTCGTAAACATCTGGCAATAGTGTTGCCCCATTAGAATCGTTTGGAACAGGGGGCTTTTACATATATCAAATATATGAACCTGTGTCCAAAATAATAGAAACGCGACGAGATACCAAGTCTTAATTTTTTTTTCAACTAAAAAACTACTTAAAATCTGAAACTTTATATTTATTTTATTTTTGTTTGACTTTTATTTTTAGAAAATTTCTGGGTATGCAGTTTTATAGCCCATTTAATATTACCAAAGTATAAGTTTTAAACGACTCAAAATTCTTGTTGATTTTTAACAAATTTTTTATCTATGAGGTTTTAAGCATTTTCTTCCCTATAGAAGACTTCCGAACATCTACTTTATCTGGCAGAGAATTCTCAACATCGTAAGCGCTATAAAACAGCATACCTTAAAGTTTTCCAATGATTCTGATTAAAACGGTGAACATTTTTAGGCATTTTTTTTTACATTTGTTAAATATTTGTACAAAATTTACAGGTTATATCGTCCCCTTAGTATTAAAATAGCCTATAATTTTTTTGATGTTTTGAGAAAATGAATTTCAAACTTTTTGTCGAAAGTAGCTCTCACTCAAATCTCGTTATGTCTGTAAATATTTATTATTTTTTGACTGACGTTTTGACCCACTTTGTGGAACTAGAATTTGACAAAATTTTGACCACATATAAAATCGACGATGGAGAATCCAAAAATTCAATAAAAAAATAATAGCCTATGAGCACATAGGCTATTGTTATACTAAGGGGACGATATAGTTGAGTTGTATAGTTTTTGTTCTAGATTTGACTTTACTTTTATAAAGTAAAAAATAGAAGAAAAAATTTAAATAAAAAAATATAGTTAAAACTTAGTAATTCGCCCAATACATTTTCCAAAACCTGAAGCTAAAGGAACCCAAAAATAAAGAGTTAAAGAATATTTATATTCACTTTTTTTAACACTCTTTCTATTATGAAAAGTTTTGCATTTTAGGTTGTAATTTTCTTAATTTTGTTTGCTGAAAGTTACAATTTTGTTTTGCTTTATTTTATTATCAAGGTATCTAACCCGAACGACAGCCGCACAGTGGATAACTAGTGGAAAAAATTATATTTGTGATGGTCAGATTTTTTTTAATTATTACTTATACTACACCCCTTGGGAGATGCGATCTTACAAAATTTGCCAGAAAATATTATTTCAAGTTTGACAACAAAATGAGCAACAGAACTGAATGCCCACTTAAAAAAATTAACTAAACAAGTAACATAACTTTGAAACCAACTCGAACAGAAAATTTAGTATTTATATCATAAGAGCCATTTGTATAATTATTGAAAATGTCATAACATAGCTTGACTGCGAAAGTCAAATTTTTATTAGTGGATATTACCGCCTGAGATGTTTAATAATTTTTTTTTGCTCTGCTATTATTTTTAATTTCCATTTTCGGCCGCCGTAGCCGAATGGCTTGGTGCGTGACTACCATTCGGAATTCAGAGAGAACGTAGGTTCGAATCTCGATGAAAACACCAAAATTAAGAAAAAGTTTTTTTCTAATAGCGGTCGCCCCTCGGCAGGCAATGGCAAACCTCTGAGTGTATTTCTGCCATGAAAAGGCTCCTCATAAAAAATATCTGCCGTTCGGAATCGGCTTGAAACTGCAAGTCCCTCCATTTATGGAACAACATTTGTGACACTAGTTTTATTGCATTCACCTATTTTTCAGTTAGAACTAACCTTAAAAAGACAGCTGCTAAAATTTCATAATATTCTATTCATTAGTTCGTGAGTTATTGTGCTAAGAATGACGCTACTTTTATTATTTTGAAAACAATGAATCAAAAAGAATTTCGTGTTTTAATTTTGCACTACTTCTGGATGGGAAAAAATACCGTTCAAGGGAAGCAATGGCTTGAAAAGCCATTATGGAGACTCTGCTCCATCAAAAACAACAATAAAACGATGGTTTGCTGACTTCAAACGTGGTCGTAGATATACCAGAAAACATCAAAAAAATCCACAAAATCGTTTTGAATTATCGAAAAGTGTGTTTTGGCTTTATATTTCATGAGCATTTGGCTATGAAAAAATTCGCGTGCCGCGTTTGCTTACTGTTTTGTTTCACCAAGACAACGCACCGTATCACAAGTCAATCAAAACAATGGCAGAACTACAGGAACTGGACTTCGAATTGCTCCCACCGGCTGTTCGCAGACCTAAAAAAATGCTTACCGGTAAGAAACTGAAACTGAGGCCTATTTTGAGGCAAAAGATAAGTCGTTCTACATAAGTGGTACTGAAAGGTTAGAGCGTGAGCACTTTCGTAAATTGTGAGTCAGTGAAGAATGGAACTATTCTGAGCCCTAATTTTCACTGCTTATTTATATAAATATATTCAATATTTACAAGTTTTAATAATTCATTTTGCTAAATATGCTTTTAATAAGACTGTATTTATGATCAGTAATTTACTTACCTCTCGCATCATTTCTTCATTCGCTCTGCGCAGCTCGCGTTCAAACATACCCAACTCATCATTCTGTGCTTGGGGTCCACCACCTATATCTTCTTTTGGCTTGATTTCTAAACACACGGAAAAAAGATTAAATATATGAGTTAAAATTTTGAAATATTATTAAATAGCTATAAAATGTCAAAAATATTCCTAATGTTTGCATTAAATTTTAATGATTGCCCAAGCGGCACCGTTCTCCACCAAAATGCTTATAATATATAATTATTTTAAATAACTTGTAAATGGCCAAGACTTACTTACTATCATCAATATTACTTCAGCAAAATACTAAGTAACTATATATGTATTTATGTTTATGCTCTAATTCATTCGAATCGAATTCGTTGCATTTGTTTCTTAATGCTAACTGGTATAAATTTGCTTTGATGATGATAATGATGATGCTGCTAATCAAACAATGTTTGCAACTGAGCTAATTATCATGCTCGAATTTTTACTATTACAATTTTTTTAAATTAAATATATAGTGTGCTTTGTATTTGCATGCTAACGGATGCCGATCAGTGAGTAGATATGTATGTTTTACGATTTTTTATGTAGATGTAGTATATGTATTTCGACGTTAATAATGCCAATCAAGCAGTAATTAGTAATTACGTGTCCAAGTTGGATCATCCGGATCTTCGTCACTCTCATATTCTTTTGCCGGCAAACGGCCATATTTTGCCTCCAATCTATTCATTAATTCGGTGTCATCGACATCGGAAATATCCTCATCATCTAATAGATCGTCATCGATATCTTCCTCGTCTTCCTGCCCTTCCTCATCCTCCTCCTCTGTGTCTTCCAATACCTCGCGAATGTACGCTCCATCCACACCATCATCATCATCATCATCATAATCAATGTCCTCCTCATCGGGCTGATAGTCCATATCGTGTGTAATTTCGTGCTTTCGTGCCGGTTTCGGTGAGTCCGGCATATATGGTTTAGTTGTTGTTTTTGTAGGGGTGGCACTAAAATGTTGCATTGGTTTCATAGTTTCGGCTTTTGTCGTTCTTATTGTACTAGTTGTTGGTGCAAGTGGTGTTGGTGATTGTGTTTGCATTACACTTGGAGTAGTTTTCAATATTGTTGTTGTTGTTGTTAATGGGGATACCTTCTTGGATGACATTTCAGAAGTTGATGGCGGCGGCGGTGCAGTAAATATAGCTGGTGCTTTCTTTTGTGCAAAGCTTTGATCTTTCACTTCTTCAATATGCCGCGGGGTTGAGGTTGCTCGACTTTGTTCAGGTTCACTTAATCGGGAGCGATACAGGTTGTTTAACTGCTCAAAGGTTTCGGGAATATATTCGCCCGCCAAGGCAGATAGTTTATCACCGGCATCTTCGGGCATTTCCACTTCTTCGTCATATTCATATTCTTCTTCGATTTCGATTTCTTCTTCAGAGTAATCCCCTTTTATGTAAATAGAAACCCAGTTTGTAACGAAATTATATAAGCAGTTACAATAAGCTTGTGGAAATAACTAAAATATTGCGAAGAGGTAAAGTCGAAGAGGCAGTTAAAAACCTAAAATATGTATGATGAGTGAAATTTACAAACTGCACTGGAAGCTCCATGGTCTTTTAACTGCCTTGTTGAGGAGACGCTTGAACATTTCAAACTAAGAGATAATGTGTTATAAAATGTGATTTAACACAATGGTCTTCGGATTCGAAACCCACTATAGATATGAAAGTAATAAAAGTGACCAAGTTTTTTTCTAATAGCGCTCGCTCTATGAAACACTCTCCCACATTCCTAGGGCGGGCCTATTTGAGAAAACTTCTCATAAAGAAATAGGAGAAAATCATAGCAAAATTTTCATAATTACAAAATTTTATTGAGTCCCAAAATGGTAGTCACCAACTTTTTTGACTATTTTTTATTTGATAGAAATTATTTTAAAAAATTTGTTCTGAGAAGAACTAAACTAAAAATTAAAAAGAGTGCGGCAATTGACTATTAAGAGCAAACGCTCCGGTATCATGGCGTTGAATATGAAGCCAAATACCAGATTCGGCAAGTTTAGATAAAAAATTTAACTATGTAATCTGAATTTAAGAAAAACTAATGCACACAGTTTTATAGTCCATTAAATTTGAATGTAAGAAGGTGCATGTTTGCAATGTCTCGAAATTCTCGTTGATTTTTTATTACTTTACTGGCAGTGCTGCGCATTTACTTCATATAAAAAATGTCTTCCATTCGTTATTTACTTACAAAAATTTATTCCTAGAATTTTTCTATAATTTTTTGAAGCCTCTATAGTAAATATAAAATAAGTATACCCGCTGCCTCGACATGCGGACGCAGATCGCATGCAATTCATCTCATACGATATAATGCAACGCTTATCAGCCTCATACCATATGGTATGAAGTTTATCGCATTCAATGAACTGTCACTTTGCTAATTGAAGTATGCATATGGGTACGAGTATATTGCGGCCACCGTAGTGTTGGTTCGAAATCCACTGTTTTTTCTAATAGCGATCGGTTCTCGGAAAGGCAAAAACCTCCGAGTGTATTAATGCCATTAAAAGGGGTCGCCATAAAAACAAGATGCCGTTGGGAGGCGGCACACTGTGGGTCACTCCATTTTGTATGACAACATTAAGACGCAAACCTCAAAATGAAGGGACACCTAGTAAAAGCAATTCGAAAACGCCGAAGTAGGAGGTGTTTGTAGGAAAAAAATTCAAACGCGTGTAGTGGATCCATGTGATTAGCATTGAAAACAAAAATTTAGCTAATTTGAAAACATTAACTCATCATCTTTTTTAACTGCCTCAATCATACGCTTTTACCCCGTTCATCTCAACATAGTTAAGCACATGCATTTATGTATGTATGTAAAGAAAATCTTTAACCATCATCCGACAGCGGAGGCGCCTCGTCATCATTTTCATATGTATCTTCTTCTGTTGCAATTGTTAGGCGTCGCTTCATGACCACCTCTGGGGCAGGTTCCTCATCTGAGTCGACGACGACAAGCGTTCATGTTTTGTTTTGATTTTTTCATTGAAGTAAAAATATATTCATATTTAGTTAATAATCACATACAATCCTTGTTAGACTAATTAATATAATTTACAATAAACAATGCCAATTTTGCAGCATACATACAATGGCGCAAAATATAATATGCGTATAAAATCTTAAACATTTCAACGACTAAAATATGAAAGAAGAAAAAATAAAAACATTTACATCAATCATTTACAAATTAAATAATGTTTTACAAATATATTTTAGAGTCCTAAAAGAAAGTGCAAATAAGGTTGGGTTAAAACAAAATTTTTAAAACGGTTAAAATCGTTATGTGATAAATTAGAATTAAATTATTTTTTAAAACATCAATAAGCCATGCTGACATCAAGTTTCGAAATATATGTTCTAATTTTTCCAGTTAAGAATTACAACAGAAAATTATAAAAAAAAACAAAACAAAGTAAAGTTGTTTGGTTGTACTTATTTTTGGCTTTAAGTTAAGTGGCACCAAATATGGATTAACGTAAAACGTAAAACGTAAAAGCAGCACTAATAAGCTTGATTTAAATATTGTAATTTTAATTTTACTTTGTTAAGAATTAAATTCAACAGTTGTGAAATTGTTCAACTCACTTGTATTTGGATTATTCCTAATCAATACAAGGCGTGCAACTAGCGCGAGTGCCACACCAACGCCAATTTTTACCGCAACTGCAAAATTATACACACATATATAGGAAACGATTTTAGTTGAATTATTTCCATATTCAGAAATATTTAAATTCAGTATTTTACAAAAGAAAAGTACTATAGAAAAGAAGAAGGTAGAGAAAATATAGAAACAATATGCATATGTAGGTATGTATATGAGTGCGATAGCAGCAGTGAATGATGGATACGAGTGTAAGAGGTATTTGCACTTTCTTGTACATCGCCACAAAAAATAAATTATACATATGCACAAGTATATATGTATGAAGGTGGAGAAACGGCACATATACTTTAGACAGACACTTAAGTGGTAAATATTGTATTGTTCATGTTAGCTACCTTATTCGAATACTCATACGTGTACATAAATATAATTATGAATTTCCTTTTTTTAACAAAGAATTTGATGAAATATTTTAACACACTTCACATAACATTTCTTTCGATTCCTAACATCAGAAACATCTGTTATCTAACTCTGTAAACATATTTGTTTCTCACTCATACAAATTTTAATACACATCAATTTTTTCCTAACATCACAAACATGTACTACCAAACTATGTAGCCTTATTTCTTTCTCCCTTACTTTTTCCCCTCCTTCCCTTCAGCTCTAAATCCTACTTACGAGATGAAGCCCATGATGGCACTGCTTCTGCTGTATCCTCGTTCTTGTCTTTCTCTGTAGATGCCGGTTCATTTTTTGCTGCCTCTGCTGCCTGTTTTCGTGCTTTTTCTTGCAACAATAGTAATTCCTCGGCATCATTATCGACGACATTCTCAATAGAATCGAATGTGTCGTCATCATCTTCCTACAAAAATAATGCCAGCAAATTAGTGAAACGGCAAAGTTTTTTCGTAGTTAACTTACCTCGTCGAAAGCATCATCATCATCATCATCATCATTAGCTTTATTGGTTTCTGATTGTTGACTGGTTGTTATTTGTTGTGTTGAACGTTCATAGCTTGGTTCAACATCATCAGCGTCGTCATCATCATCATTGTTATCATCTTCGTTTTTATCGTACGCGCTATCATTGTTATCATCCTCATTTGCTTCTTGACTAGCCTCAACAGTTTGCTCATTGGTATTATTCTCGCCTTCATCATCATCTCCATCATCATTATCGTTGTCATCGTCCGCATCAGCTCTATCGTCTTCCTCTTTTGTTGTTGCTTCTTGCGTTAGATTATCATCATCCTCTTCTTCTGTATTATTATCATTTTCATTTTCATCATCATCCTCTTCTTCATTAGTTTGCTCTAATATAGCCTCTTTGGTTGCATCTTCCTCTTCGTCTTCATCGTCGTCGTCTCCGTCATCATTCTCTTCATCTCTTTCATCATTGTTCTCGTCCTCTTCAAGCTCTTTTGTTTGTTCTGTTGTGGCATCCTCATCATCTTCGTCGTCATGATCATCATCTTCATCATGTTCCTCATCTGCATCTTCATCCAATTCTGAATGATCTTCTTCCTCTTCGAACGGCTCATCATGCTCGTCATGGTCTTCTTTAGACGCCTGTAGAGGATGATGATCGTCATGCTCTTGTCGACTCTCGTCTACCCAGCCATCAAAATAATTTGAAAAACGTGACTCTGACAATGGTGTATCCACTAAAACAAAAAAGTGATTGTAATAATGTTGGAAGATTTGAAAAGTGTTAATTTTATTAATAGAGAACTAGAACTGGTCATTAAATACTCACAATCGGATATCCCACGATTTTCCAATATAATTAATGCCACCAGGCCAAATAAAATGGCTAGCAGTGAAAAGAAAAAGATCTTCGCACACCAATGGCCTCCAGTGCCGTGTTCGTGCTGGATATGGAGATGGACATCATCGTTGCCCATCTTTGTAATGTGTACGCCATGTGAAGATTCGTCATCTGAGTGATATGATATAACGAAGGTATTAAGCAAAAACTGATTATGTGAACAAATTAGGAAATTAAAAAGAACACTTTAAAATTAAAAAAACACGGAGGGTGGTGCAGCATTTTATGATGAGTGATGGATTTTTTTCTTAATACAATTGCATAGGGATGTGGTACGTTGAAAATTGCAGTTTAATTTTTTTTACTTAATACGAATAGCACATAGATATTTTTTTTGTTTTAATGAAGGAGGAGTATTTTAACGGCTATGGATGGGGTTCTGCAACTACCTTCAAAGCTTGAATGGCGCGAAAAAGATAATTCACCTTCCGATTTACGATCGAATGCATCTAAATAATATAAATAAATATTATAGAGAATATTTGTGGTCGTAAATATACTTATTAGTAATAAGATAAATTAAAATAACAGACAGAAAAATAAATAATATTATTATTTTGTTAAATGAATTATGTATTTATTTACATATCTATACATATATTTATTAAGAGTAACTTTTAAAACCATTTAGCTGAAATTTGAAATGTTAAGAAACACATTTTTAAATCTTTCGAAAATGTCGACCAGTCCCAAAAAAGCAGCAGTGACAGTCCTTGGCCGGATATAAATCCGGGTCGTCCCGGTTACGTAAAACCAACTGTCGTGGGCGTAATATTTCTCGTTGTTCTATAAGGTTTTTCAATAAGGGCGGGTAGATGTTGAAATGGCGTTTGCTGTGTGGCACGTAGTGCCGTCCTGCTGGAACCACATGTCGTCTAGGTCCATATGGTTCAATATGGGCCATAAGAAATTGGAAGGGCCACCAATTAACACTCATTTTGATAATAAAGTTTTATCATTTGAACGTGCTGTTCAATCGTGTAACTTGCCATGATGATTTGGCATAAACAACTGAATAATAACAAAAGATTTGACAGATGTCACCAAAACAAAATGGCTGCCACAGGGCGCCAAAATCGACCCGCGCCAATTGAAAAACCCTTTATTTGTTGTCTTTCTGAGTTTGCTGAAATCATAGTATTCTTAGGCAGCTATATCCAGAGGATAATAAATTCTCGTAACCGAGCTTGTTTTGCATCTCTGAGGAGCAACAAACCAATCGAAATTATTAATTCTTCAGTTCGGAGGCACTCACGACCTGTGATAGAAGTTTTTAGTACTAAAGGCTATCACGCTTTGGACTGAGATGATGTCGAGGTTTTCCCGACTGTTGGATAAGCGGTCCTTTTCGTATACGCACGCCAACCCTAACAGATACCTTAGTCCTTATGAGAACAGCAACCAGCCGAGCAAATTATTTTATATAACAATTTTGTTAAATAAACAACAGCAACAATATACAATTTTGGTAAAAGCTTTAAGAAATTTTTCAATTAATATAAATATAGCACCCCTATGAAAAACTTAAATTATTTCCAGCTGTATTCTATAAAAAAAATTTGCTAAAAGTACGTTCACATATGCATTAATTACCAACCAATAAATCCACAAAGTTAATCTACCCGTTCACATATGGCAGATTACCTACAAAATTGACAATCAATACTCTTGTGAACGGTTATTTCTTTATAGAAATTATTTTGGTGGAATATTTCAGTGCTTTGGTTTGTTTAATTATTATTATTATTATTAACGATATGAAGAAAATACAAGGAGAATTAATTGTGTAATTGGCTGTTTTGGTGTTGTTCCACAAATGGAGGGACCTACAGTTTCAAGCCGACTCCGAACGGCAGATATTTTTATGAGGAGCTTTTTCATGGCAGAAATACACTCGGAGGTTTGCCATTGCCTGCCGAGGGGCGACCGCTATTAGAAAAATGTTTTTCCTAATTTTGGTGTTTCACCGAGATTCGAACCTACGTTCTCTCTGTGAATTCGGAATGGTAGTCACGCACCAACCCATTCGGCTACGGCTGTTATATGAATGTATATTTAATAATACCTAACAAACATTTTATTAGAATTATATCTACAAACCTGTTTTCTCTGTCGGCATCCATTTTATTAAGGTTTTATTTTTACGTTTTTCTTTACATACGTAAAAATAATAATCTATTACACAGAAAACACAGAGTTGTATGCCAAAAAGTATGGTTATTATCTAGGATTATATTATAATCTCAGATTTTGGGAGAGAAATTTTGTATGGGAAATCCGCTTTTTAATTACGGATTGACAGTTAAGCACGAAAAAGTAGATCAACTATTATACAGGGTCCGCCATATAACTTTACGGAATTAAAAATGCTATAAAAAAGAAACTACTCAATATTTTTCCAAACTATTTTTTTTTTTTTTTTGAAATACAATCCTTCCGGTTAATGATGGAACACAACTTCATTCATATGGCTCTTGGCTGGGACTTTGTATGGCGTCATACCAAGGTCTTTACGCAAAATTCGTCTCAATGATTTCTCCGAAATGTCCAATTGTTGAGAATGACGGTGAACTGATGTTCCTGGTGATTCACGAACACTCTCGGCCACAGCAGCAATATTTTCGGGTGTACGCACGGTTTTTGGTCGGTCACGCGTTGGTTTGTCAATAAGCAACCCAGTTTCTCTTACTTTTTTCACAAAGTAACGCACATACGCTTCATTCGGTGCTTTTCTTCTTCCCATTGCCGTACGTAATTTTCGTACACATTCTGCAACATTACCGTGATTTTCAAAGTAATGTCGCAATATTTCCCAGCGTTCTTTGAGCGTATACACAACCATTTTCGTTCAGCGGAAGAATAAAACTAATTTTCTGTCAAATCAGATGACAGCTAAGTGTTACCATTCTTCAAATAATACCTAGTTCAAATCTGTAACGATAGATGGCGGGCCCTATACTTATACAGGGTTTGATTGAAAAGTAATAAGCCTTATTTTTTTAAGCAGTTTTATTAAACCTTTTGGCTTATACAACTAATATTCTTCCTCTTCAGCTTTATTTTCAGGCGCGGGAACAAGAAGAAGTCCGGAGGGGACAGGTCTGGGCTGTAGGGAGGGTGGGGAAGCACCGGAACCCCCATCTTGGCCAATGCAGAGACGCAGAGGAAGGCGTCGTCGAAGGTCTTCCACATCGCTTTTCGTCTTCGACGTCCTCCCGGCCTTCCTTGAACGACTTGTGCCACCGTTTTACCTGGGCACTGGACAGAGATTGGTCCCCATAAGCCTCCTTGAGTATCCCAATTGTTTCGGTACTCGTTTTGTTTAGCTTTACGCAAAATTTGATCGAATAACGTTGCTCCAACGATCGCTGCAATTCGCCACTGCAAAATCCTAACATACTTTTAAAACAGCTTTCACGCGCGGAGCGATGTTGACTGCGCCACTGATGCCAGCGAACTGTGGAAGGGGAAGGTCCAACGATCATTTTGCCCCACCAGCCGATTCGGTTGATCGCTTGGCAGACGCTCCGCGCGGGAAGGCTCATTACTTTTCAATGAAACCCTGTATGTGAACATAAATATTATAACTTCTACCGAAGTGTTTTATACTAGAACTATTAATCAATTTCAGAGCTCTTGTCAAGTAGCCGAAAAAGAAACAAGAACTTGTTTTTTTTTCAATTTTTTTTTGAAACAAGAGTCTAAATAATTTTTGGAATGAGAAAAGAAAAGAAAGAAGAAAATACACCTAAAGAGGTGAACAACCTCAAAGGGAAATAAAACAAAGAAGAATGTTTTAAATATCCATGAAATTGTCTTTCTTTCGACAGATAATTTGTATATATTTAAATAGGATTCCCGGCATGTGACCACCGGAGGCCCAGCTTTTGCTCACTCTTCACAGTATATTACCAGGTTGTATTTCGGTTATAACGCGACGCATGTTAGCTTCCATATGCGCAATTGTTTCTGATACGAGAAAAAATAATCTAAAGTAGTCAAGTGACTCCACCGGCTCGTAAAGAACACCAAATGGTGACTTTTCTGGATGTAACGGTCTTTCTACAATGACTTATGGATTATCATCGAATTGATATTTTTCCAAATAAATTTAAATAGTTTGTGAACAGTAATCCATTCGAGCGTGAGTCTATGACGAATTACTAAGCAAACAAACCTAAAACCGTCGTTAAGTCGTCTTCAACAGAAAAAACATGTCGCATATTTAAACTTCTCCCTGTACACTAGAAACTTGCGAACTTCAACTTCGGAAAAGTTCGGCCACAAAATTTCAGTTCGACCAAGAAAAAATGGAGCATTTCTGTAAAGTGTCCTAAAAACTTTTAGTTTTTGGAAAAAAATTGATTACTGGTCTCAAAGTCCACATTTTTTTTAATTGCTTGCATTGCTTTCATCTGCCCCTTGTTGCCCCTCAGCATAAACAATCCCCATACACATACTGAGAATGCTGCTGAAGTGACAGTCCTTGGCCAGTTATAAATCCGGGTCGTTCCGGGTACGTAGAACCGATGGGAACGCCCCTCATAGAGTATGGCTAGTAATCAATGCTTCAGTGCTGCGAGTCAACTCTAACATATTAAAAATGGCGATAAACTAATGTTTTCACATTACAATATAAAATTATTCACTTATGAGTATTAAATAATTACATGTACACATTTAAAAATACGTTTTTGTTGTTTTTTATAAACACAACTTATGTTTATGTACCTTTTTCGAGTTTTTATTAAAAAAATACGGGATTTTTTAAAAATCGTTGCGTATTTATTATTGGACCGTCGGTTCGGTTTCAGCTCAGATTCGGCTTAAACTGGCTTCACAAATCGATATTCGGTCGTTCTCTACTGCATACTAATCAAGATGCCAGGCAAGTAAGCATGAGTATTTGTTATTCCCATTATATATCCTTTTATCCCACCTACTTACAAAGTCATAAAATTCAACTTTATTCATTTGTTCTCTATTTCAAACTAAAACTTATTTCTAACATTACAGAAATCCAAGCTTAAAATTTGGGTTTACATTAAATATTAACTGGAAATATTAAAGAGGATGAACATAGTATTAATTATGTTACAGTGGTGGAATTAAGAATGCGTGGTTAACATACTATGGTAATTAAGATGAGTAATAAGAGCGGAATAAAGAGAATGGATGACTAGTGAGGTCAGTATGTGAATATATACTACACAAGGAAGATAGATACCAGGTTTGATTGTTGTTGTTTTTGTTGTTGTAGCAGTATAAACATTCCCCATTCCCCCAGATTTCTTCGTTCGGTACGGTGAAGAAAAAGCTACTAAGCTAAAGTTAAATTTTGTGAAACACAAAACGACTGACGTCGCCATATCTGTCTAATTCGCTCAGAGCCAAATAACGGTCTGCATTTCATATATTTTATTAAATAAATTGTATACCCTATAACAAACATCACATCTCATAGGAATATTGTGAAAACGTGATCTTCCTATACATGTGCATGCAAATTAGTGTAAATAAATATTAAAGTTGATATTTGTTTATATTAACTCTAATAGCGATAAATCGTTTCTGTATATGCTGCTACAAATGAAAAGCGAATCTTTAAAAACAGAAAAAAATATTAACACAATGAACTCTTAAAAGCATTACATGCTAAATTAACGCTTTAACATGCATATGCACATGTATGTGCAGATGTGTGTAATTAATCAAGGAAGCGTGAGAAATGCGTACTAAGGCAGATGTAGTCAAGAACAAAATTAAATGACTACGTAAAAGCGCCGTAAACAAAGACACTAATGAAAATTGCAAGTAAAAATAAAAATCTACAAACAAAAAAATGTAAAAATAAAAGGCAAAATGGACAAAATAAAAACCAAAAAATACTTTCAAGACAAAGCAAATAAAAATACAACTCAACAGCAAAGCCAAAAATACAAAGTGAAAATCATATGCGTCCAATTTTAATGGGCATATGCCAACTGCGGCCACCGTAGCCGAATGGGTTGGTGCGTGACTACCATTCGGAATTCACAGAGAGAACGTAGGTTCGAATCTCGGTGAAACACCAAAATTAAGAAAAACATTTTTCTAATAGCGGTTGCCCCTCGGCAGGCAATGGCAAACCTCCGAGTGTATTTCTGCCATGAAAAAGCTCCTCATGAAAATATCTGCCGTTCGGATTCGGCTTGAACTGTAGGTTCCATTTGTGGAACAACATCAAGACGCATACCACAAATAGGAGGAGGAGCTCGGCCAAACACCCAAAAAGGGTGTACACGCCAATTATATATACATATATGCCAACTGATAAATGGGAAAACTGCTTACATACCTACAATACACATATTTTATACGTACATACATATATGTATTTTGATCAGAGTACAAATATAAGGTTGAGCAATGAGAATAAGATTAGATAAAATTAGAAATAAGAAATTACCGCGAAAAGAGAGCAAACAAAGTGTTATAAAAGATAATGGTCATGATCAAAAAAAATGTTTGCAGCTGGTTCCTCCTTGAAATTTGTGACAGAAACTATGGCTGTTAGCTGAGCACATAAGTGGAGTGTTGTGGTTCAGAATTAACCCGAATAAATCAGAATTAGTGTTATTAATGTACGTGCAACGCCAAGAATCACAGCTTTGAATTCCCAAATCTTACTGGCGAAAGAGGCAAAGTTATTGGGAGTCTTGCTAGATCCTAAGCTAAATTGGAAGGCTAACATTGACTAGAGAGTAGTAGGCCGTTTTGCTGAACGCGAAATGTAAATTTAGTGCATTTAACTCCTAAAGCAACTCAAATGTACAAAAATACGGGGTGGCCATATTAAATTGACCATTGAGTAACCCTATAACTTTTTACTGTAATTTGAAATCTAAGGTTTACGTCAACAAGCCAAAGACACTAGGCGCACTTAAGGCCAATATCCGACGGGAAATAGCCGCCATATCGGCCGAGACGCTGGCCAAAACTATGGAAAACGCCGAAAAACGGGCACATTACGCTATACGAGCTAAGGGCGACCACTTGCGCGATATCATATTCAAAAAGTGATGTAAACGAATCTCCTTGAACTAAATTAAATGTTTTTCACAATGAAACACAAAAAAATGTTTCTTTTTCCATATTTTTTTAATAATCACATGGGTCAGTTTAAGATGGCCAACCCTGTATATACATATGTATTTATCCATACAATATTCTCCGCCTAATAACTGAATGCTAAATAGTTTTCGCATTAAGAATCCAAATGCTGACAACAACTCTGCAAACTTCGAAAAATTTGGTAATTGGAACACCAATCCACTATTTCCAAAATGTGTGCACGAATTTTGTTAACTTCGCAAATTAAGGTGTTTATTGTATAATTAAAGTAGAGAATTATAGACACATAAATTTAACCTTACAATAAATAAGTTAAGCACTATTTGCCACATTCCACATTGATTTCAAAATGAAGTCACATTTTAATGCATATAAAGGACAAGCGTCTTGCTTCTCACCTCATATCGCTCAAAATGTTATGTAATTTTATTGTTTTTCAAAGCCTCCCGCCATAGCCAAGTTATGCCAGCTCTAGCAGCTGTTAGATGTTGTTGTTGTTGTTGTAGCAGCATAAACATTCCCCGTACATATACGAGGAATGCTGCTGAAGTGACAGTCCTTGGCCGGTTATAAGACCGGGTCGTTCCGGCTACGTAGAACCGACTGTCGTGGGAACGCCTGTTAGATCAGGCGAGCTGCTGCAGTTACCCACTATCCGGATGAGGGCGTTATGATTCTTGTTGTTGTAGCAGTTCACTAGGCTCAGCCAATACGGTGTAGTCACCGATAGTAAACTAGCCCTGTCTTGTGGGGGCATCGTTGTTATTGTTGCAACAGCATAAACCTTCCCCATACATATACGAGGAATGGTGCTGGAGTGACACCTCCTTGGCCGGATATAAATCCGGGTCATTCCGGTAATGTAGAACCGACTGTCGTGTCTTCATAAACACACTAATATTTATGGCTTTTGCACAAAAGATGCATGCAAAAATTTAACAAATTAAAGACATTCGAAATGTCTTCTTTAAACTGTAGAAAAATCTAAAATTTTAATTACGTGCGTGAATCAAATAAGAATGAGATTTAACTTTTCACTCTCCACGTTTTAGTATAATCCAAATACTCACTGTACTTGATTGTATCGAGAAACTTAATCTTCTAGGAATGCGCAATTGCATCCGGCTGATTTGGGTCCCAGGACACAGGAGTATAACTGGGAACGAAGTAGCGGACGCATTGGCTGTGGCCTCACCTTTAATAGGACCAGAGCCCTCCCTTGCTATGGGACAACACATCATCAAGGAGAGGCTCAGGAGTGAAAAGCTAAGGCTAAGGGAGGTTTGCTAGCACCAAACTATAGGGCTAAGTCAGGCGAAATCCTTACTGGGAGAGTATAACCAAAAGAGGTTTTAAAAACTCATAACCCTCCCCAAGGATAATCTGAGAATGCTAACGGGCATCCGAACAGGCCACTGCAGATTGCGAAGTCATCTGCACATGATCGGGATTTGGTCTACGGACTCTTGCCGTTTCTGCGAACAATCTCAGGAGACTCCAATGCACCTTCTCGCTATAGCGCGGAGAAGGTTGAGACATCATACCCAATTGCAGCCAGAAAAAAGGCACATACGCTCAATCCAACCCAGCTCTATCCTGAGCTTAATAAGGGAACTGGATTTGGATGAGGTACTGCGATGAGAAGAGGGCACAAAAGGCCGTGAGGTCAAATTGCAAACCTCATATATCTACTAATATCCAGGGTATGCTTCGAAAACGACGCAAAGGGTAGAAAACATAAGTTTTCTTGAAGAGAAAATGAAGGTTAAAATAGTTTCTTTGAAACCGAAACTACGGTATTATAACCATTTCTAAAGCACAAAATCACTTAACAACCACACCTAGTATTCATTTAATGATGAGTTTCAAAAATGCCAAAAATTGGAAATTTCTGTAACTAACGAACGGTATTATGGAAGGGAAACCATTGCAAAAAAAAGTATAAAAGGAGCGATGCTCCGCCTGTCTTCAATTAAATAACGGAATACCGCTTATTTGAAGTTAGAACCTGTCCTGGCCTTCGATGCCACCCGAATTTAGACTATTCGATAAGTACTACGGCTCTTTAGTTTGGCAAAGGGTAAGTATTCATTCGATAGAACTCTTTCTGCTCTAAAAAACTATGTAAATTGTATTTTTTAGTTATTTAATTTTTTATTAATTTTGAGGTTTAGAAACGGAATACCCAGGAGGAAGAAATCAAAATTTTTGATACCTGCTCTTCTTTCATCGGGGTCAAAAGGGGCCGAAGTAGACCGGTACGTTTGCGACGTGTATGGAAAAGCACGGAAATGGTTTGCAAAGTTCAAGAATCGCGACTTTGACGTCGAATTGCTTCTCAGCATCTCGCCCGCCATCGAGCAACACGCGGTTATTTTGTACCGAATCGTCACAGGAGATGAGAAATGGTGCCTATACATCAATATTAACCAAAGAAATGAGTGGGTGGATACAGGAGATACGCCAAGAGTCAAGCCAGATCTTCATCCAAAAGAGGTAATGAATGATATGTGTTTAGTGGCACTGGGAGGGCATGGTGCACTAGGAAATGCTCGAAAAGAATGCCATGGTCAACAAGGAGTTCTACATTGCCCAGCTACACCGCGACATATTTTATCAATATATGATTATATTCTGTTGAATAAAAATATTACCAGAAAATACCAATGTGAACTGTAAAAAGGCTAAACGGTTGGAATATTGCACAAAAGTAATTCTCATATAAAACATTGACACAAATATTTTTATCAAAAATCGACTTACGAGTATAATCCTTTTTACACGTAATATAGAGATTTCTGTGAACAAACTTTGTAACTTGATTCAATAAAAAACAATGAGTCTGTTAGACTACACATTTGTTCTACATGATGTGCTTTTAGGATTATATGGTCACTCTTCTTTGAAAAAATTCTGTTGGACTAAATGCCTACGTTGCGCACAATACTGTATATTCGCATAAGTCAGTAGAATAGTAGAAAACACAGGCAGCCATCAGAGGTAAAAAAGAAAAAATAAATATGGTTGTGTGTAACTTTCAGCTAAACGAGCCCTAGCCAGTAATTCCGTCACCCACAAAATCACTGTGAATGACCTATGAGGTATACATACCCACACACATACTTACACATAAATAATGGATGTAGACTTCCACACAAATTTACACGACCGGGTGGCACACCCGGCTACAATAATAGAGCGCAGAAAATGTATGCAGAGCTACATATGTAGGAACATACATAAGCGCATAATATAAAATATTCACGTTACGTGTAATTATAAATACGGCGAAAGGTAGACGGGCGAACGATCTCATTTGGTTATGGGTAGCCAAGTTGCCAATTAAGTAAACAAGGCTTTTATGTAAATCATATAAAAAAATCTTTCCAATATCTAAAAACGTATTGTCATAGATCTGTTCATGTTGTTTTCTAGTGAAAATTAACTTGCACGTTTTTCTTACAAATGAGCAATTCCATGTCAAGTGACTCGAGTATTTTGGGCATTATTTTAAATATTTCTGAAAATTGGTTTATAGAAATAAAAAATTATCCAAAAAATGTATTTAGTTTTTTAAATGTTGTTAATTTTGGTACCGAGTTTTTAAGTGAAATTCGGTTCCCTTTAACATTTCTATAAATTTTTAAGTTTTTAAGATAAAATATAAATGAATAGTAAAGCCGCGATCAAGACTTTGACGATGCAATGGTGCAGATCCAAACTAGTCAACTCCAGTAAGGAGGAGATCAAATCTCTTGGATGTGCAGGTAACATTTCTTTGATCTGGATTCCAGGACATAGGAACATAGAGGGAAATAAAATTGCTGATGAGCTTGCCAGAAAGGAGACTATTTCAAAACCCCTTTTGCCCCAGTATAATAGACGGAGGACTCAGAAAGTCCTGGGGTCCCCACGCCATTCAATTTCCTAACTCGTAGCTGTGTTTACCGGTCATTGGATGATCGGCACACGCACGGAAAAGCTGTGCGGACCAGTCAGAGGAGGACTTCACTGTGAGTGTTCCTCGACAACCTGGGGCAGTGAGCCAACATAAACTCCATCAATCTTCTCCATTACGTCAACAGCTCTGGCTGGCTGTAAATATCTGCCTGTTGGAGGTCTCGTAATGGTATCAAAAAGCTGCTTTAGTGCTACTTGAGGAGTGACAGAGTGGTAATTCAACCATTTCACCTACCTACCGAAGATAAAATATACTTTTTCAAAAAAGTGTTTGTCATTTTTGAAAACAAAGACACCCTCTCTTTATATTTTTTTTACTAATAACTGAGATTATGCTCAGTAATCCCTAAAAGTTTCATTATAGGATTCCCATAAGTTTTGAAGTTATGTTCCTCTGCTTACTATTGTAATATACGTAGCGATGCTTCGATCGATTTGCAAACAGACCTAATTTACGAATATATACGTCTTTTACAGATAGACCTTAAACGACATTCATCGGGAGTCTTATACTACCTTCCTAAATTAGCGGGTCCCGAATACTGTCATTTGAGTCCAACCACCACACATCGCAGACGAAGAGATTCAGCTGTTCTACGCAGCATTCCCATGGCAGCCGGTTCTACGTTACCGGAATGACTCGGGTTTTTACTCCCGACCAAGGGCTGCCGCCCCAGTACACTAGCCCTGTCTAGTGCACCGTATTTTACCCTAAACCTTTCGTCACAGGAGCAACTCATTGCAGCCAGTTTGCTCCAAATACTTCTCTTCCGGGCTGGCGTCGAACCCAACCCCGGACCTGAAGTATTTTACTGCTGCATTTGCCACAAACGGCTCCACCCGAACTCCACCTCGGTTAGGTGTAACCAGTGCAACGGGTGGTGCCATCTTAAGACCTGTTCAGGCCTTAAGACCCACAGGGAGTGGTCCACAAGGTATGTGGCCACGTGTTGCTCCCGCCCACAGGCGGTCACCGCCTCTACGGCGACACTGCCCTCAGTGCCGGCACACCATACTGCCGCCACTAACAACACCTCAACGGCCAGGAGCCCCCAAGAGCAACACGACTCCCTTTCCAACCCACAACCCTCCTGCTCCTACCCCAGTGCGGGGACAAACCAGCAGCTCTTGGTCCCCCGCACAGTCTGCTCCGTGTGCCAGACCGTAGTACCTCGGAACCTGACAACTGTCCAATGCAGTTCTTGCAGTGGCTGGTGTCACTTTCGGAGGTGCTCCGGCCTGCACACCACCCGTGAGTGGACGCGCGACTACGTTGCCCCCTGCTGCAGAGCTCTGCACCCGCAACCGCCCCCCGTGGCGCGGCCTCCCGACAACATCAGGCCACTCCCCATTCTGCGGAACGCACAGCAGGTCCAACGCAGACAACATCACGCATCCCTCACCCCCCGAATTACGACGACCCTCCCGCGAAGCTTCAAGCTTTTGCAACTGAACTGCAACGGACTAACGAGCAAGATTGACGAAATAGTCGACTTCATGAATCGGTTCGGAATTAAGATAGCTGCGGTCCAAGAGACAAAACTGCACGCTAGCTCCCCCCTGATTACCAGGGACGGCTATAACGTGCACCGAAAGGACCGCGAGCGAGACAACGGTGGTGGCCTAGCGTTCATAGTACACCATTCAGTGCAGTATCGTCTTATTGATGAAGGCATCGACCGCAGGGACAGCACCTTAGAACGTCAAGGTATAGCTGTCCGGTCAGGCGATGCCGAGCTCGAAATTTATAATATTTATATACCCCCTGTCACCTGCTGCCCGGCAGGATATCTCCCCGATATTGGTGCGCTCATCAGGGGAGAAAACCGATTGGTAGTAGGTGACTTTAACGCGCATCACGATCTTTGGCATTCAAGCCTGCCAAATGATCGTAGGGGACAGCTATTGGCAGAGCAGATAGACGATTCGACGTTCAGCACTGTAAACGACGACGCCCCCACTAGGGTAGTGGGCAATTGTAGCAGCTCGCCTGACATAACAATTGCTAGCGCTGGTCTGATAAATAGCATAACCTGGCGACCTATGCTATCGCTTGCATCAGACCACTTGCCCATTATCATCTCGATCGAGAGACCCGCCGATTTTGTTTGCGCGGATCACCGGTCATATATCAACTTTAACAAAGCTGATTGGACCAGATTCGCGGAATTTACCGAGAACATCTTCGCAGCCCTACCCACTCCCACCGATGTGCGCGCAGGCGAACGCGCATTCCGCAAGGCGATTACAGCCGCCGCGGCTCGCTTCATACCTGCTGGACGGATCCGGGAATTACGTCCCAATTTCCCAGCCGAAGCAGCCGTTATGGCAAACGAGCGTGACCGTCTACGCCAGGCCGATCCCGGGGATCCTCGTATAAAGGATCTCAATTTGGAGATCCGGCAACTGGTCACCCAACATAAGCGGACCAAATGGGTAGAGCATCTGAAGTCCTGTAACTTCACCTCTGGTGTGAGCAAGCTCTGGTCCACCGTAAGGTCCCTGTCGAACCCGACGAAGCACAACGACAAGGTGGATATCACCTTCAACGGTCGTACTTCGTCGGACCCGAAGAGATGCGCGAGCTACTTTAGCCGGCAATTTATATTGCATCCTCCGGTCGACAGATCCAAGCGCTGTGCCACCAGACGGCTGCACAAACTGCCCTACAACAGTGCACCGCTTACTTTCACCAGCGACGAGGTTCAGGGGGCCATCAAAAACATGAAACCATCAAAAGCCATTGGCCCCGACGGACTAAACATGCTGATGCTGAAAAAGCTGGGTCCATTGGGAGTAGAATATCTCACAAAGGTCTTCAACCTGTCTATGGCCACTCTCATCATTCCTGATAAGTGGAAATTAGGGAGAGTGGTCCCACTGCTGAAGCCTGGGAAACCCGCCAACCAAGGGGAGTCTTATCGTCCAATAACTCTCCTTTCCCCAGTAGTGAAGACACTTGAGGCCCTTCTACTCCCACTCCTCACTCAACACCTGACTCCAGCCCCACACCAGCATGGTTTCCGTAGAGTGCACAGTACCACCACGGCACTCACCGTCATAAACACCCAGGTAAACCGCGGCCTCAACCAAAACCGCCCCTGCGAGAGGACTGTCCTAGTAGCGTTGGACCTACAAAAGGCTTTCGACACAGTCAGCCACGCCACGCTACTAGATGACATTTTACAGTCGACACTCCCGCCAGGGCTGAAGAGGTGGACCGCGAACTACCTGAGTGGTCGTCACTCGTCGGTAGTATTTCGAGACCAAACCTCAAAACAAAGAAAAATAAAGCAAGGAGTACCGCAGGGTGGTGTCCTTTCACCCTTGCTTTTTAATTTCTATATTTCGAAACTCCCCCAGCCACCAGAGGGAGTCTCACTGGTCTCATATGCCGACGACTGCACGATAATGGCGTCGGGCAATGACATTGATGGCCTATGCTCAAAAGTAAACGACTACCTCGCCAGCCTTTCTCGCTTCTTCACTGCGAGAAACTTAAAACTTTCTCCCACTAAATCCACGGCGACCCTATTTACCACCTGGACAAAGGAGGTCAAGCTGCCACTTCAGGTTCACGTCGATGATACCCCAATTCCGACGATAAACAACCCCAGAATTTTGGGAGTCACCTTTGACAGCTTGCTCTCCTTCTCGGCGCACACAACCGCTATTGCAACGAAAGTACAGAATCGCAACAAGGTCCTCAAGTCGCTTGCCGGCAGCACTTGGGGCAAAGACAAAGAAATGTTGCTGTCGACTTTCAAAGCAATAGGCCGACCGGTTCTGAACTATGCCGCGCCTGTCTGGTCGCCTGGAACCAGTGATACGCAGTGGACGAAGCTTCAGACCTGCCAGAATACTGCCATCAGGACCGCGACAGGATGTCTCCTGATGTCCCCTATTCACCACCTACATGACGAGGCGCACATGCTCCCGGTTAAGGAGCATAACAAAATGCTCGGTAAGCAGTTTCTGCTTGGGTGTCACCGTAGGCCTCACCCATGCAGACACCTGCTCGAGCCTGAGCCACCTCCCAGGCACATCAGGAGACACTTCCTCAACTACGTGGACGAGATCCAGGACAAAACGGACAGACCTCTCCAGGATCAGACAGTATACAGACAGGCTATTAACGACATTCATCGGGAGACACTTACCACCTTCCTAAGCTCCCGACCCCCGAATGCCGTTATCGGAGTCCAACCACCACCTATCGCAGACGAAGAGCTCCAGCTTCCTCGAGAGTCCCGCGTAATCTTGGCACAACTACGTTCTGGATATTGTAGCAGGTTAAACTCCTACCTATCCAGAATCGACCCCGACATACTAAACATATGTCCTGCATGTGAAGGTACCCCGCACGACACTAACCACCTCTTCACATGCCCCATCAAACCCACTCATCTAACACCTCTCTCCCTCTGGACCCAACCCGTCGAAACTGCCAGTTTCCTGGGCCTACCGTTAGATGAGCTAGACGAAGACGACCGGTAATTTACACTACACTGACAGGGCGAAGATACTGCTACAACAACAACAACAACAAGATTCAGCTGTCTTATGTCAGCCGCGTAACTTTATTACGTTCCTGTTATTGTAGCCGGTAAAACTCTTACCTATCCAGAATTGACATTCACATACGCAACATATGTCCAGCATATGTCAAACCCACTCACCTAACACCCCTCTCCCTCTGGGCCCAACCCGTCGAAACAGCACGTTAGATGATAGCACGATGACTTGCTGAACTGCTATAACAACAACAAAAACGAATATGTATGCAAGTGCTTCGCTAGAGCAGCATTTCACCCTGACATAATCAATTTTGTGTTTCAATTTTATCACACTTATTGAATGTCAAAAATCATAAAACTTTAAAGCCATGACCTAGGCTGCATTCAATTTGAGCCTACATCTAGTCAAACAACAAAAATGGCATCGTACTTATCGCAAAGTAAGCGAAAGAAAGCCTACTTCCTATCTTCAGCGATCTAAGTAGATGAAGACTGCTAGCAAAAAAATGTGCGTGGATTCTTTTCAATGAAGAAACGAAAGATATTGAAAATAAGAGTTCTAAAATTTCTGCCTTAACATTTTTCTACACTTTGTCGATAGGAACTATCTATACAGTTTTAATTTAGTTTATATAGATAGTTCAAAAACAAATATACATGTTTTGGCAACTCTTAATATATCCACCCAGGCCATTCTCCGCCCAGCAAATATTTCCGTTATTTCTTATGCTTTGTTCTTCAATGCTTTCTTGACTGATCGTAACAAAAATAAAAACAAAAGAAAAATATAAATAGCCTAAGAATTATTGTTGCAAAAGAGACGTATAAATAAAATTCAAGCACACACCTACTTACTAACATACATATGTATGTACATACATACGTCAAATGGATACAAAAAAACTTACAAAGAAGAAAAGAAAGAATGTAATGTTTAAGACAAATATAATTGTTTAATCATGACATATTCATAATTTATTTTTAAGGCTAGAAGATGGATTTTATAAACCAGCAAATAGATAATAAAAAATAAATAGTTTTGTAATAATATATGTATACATAAATACATAAATTTCAATGTGTGCTTCAGTAAAATAGCAAGAGTCCTGAGCAAGAGTCCCCATAAACAGTTGGCATCTCTTGCATAATGTCCTATGGTGTTTCCCCCTACTTAGTGAGAAATTCAACCAAGGCACCAAAGTCGATTTCTTTTCACATTTGTATTTGCCATTTCAAGCTAAGTAAAAAGACCCTGAGTATTGAATCTCTTCACCATAACCTCAATTTCGCGAACTTTCTGACCTCCCAGCATATTTTTTATTAGTAAAGTAAACAAGTTTACTTACTGTTTACTACAGTTATATTATTATTATAGTACAAAATTTTACTCTATTGATTATTAGAAATACATGTGATTTATGTACTCTCACTCCAACTAACACTTGTGTGTTTCGGAACACCTGCGTACTTAGAAAATCTGCCAAACTACGACACACAGACGCCCTAAGATGTAAAATGTTGTTGTAGCAGCATGTATGGCAGTCTTTGGCCGGATATACATAAATCCGGGTCGTTCCGGTAACTTTCAAGTGACCAACATTGGAACGTACACAATATGTTATTGTTCCTTGTTGTTCAAGTTTCATTCAGTGTCACTAACAATGGAATTGAATGAATTCGCTGAAGGATATCGTACGCTAGCGGATGAAATTGGAGCGTTTCAGACAAAATTTCTTTTATGTAAAGGAACAAATTTAAACGATCAAGGTAACATTGAGTGTTTTTTGGTTTTAAACAGCTCCTTTTACGAAAAATTTGCTCAGGATCACGAAGAAAATGTTCGAACAATATTTATTTAACCCTTAACTGGTATCGTGGGGGCCGCGCAGACCCCACGCGTTTTATTTTTTTGAATTTCTTAAAAACTACGCATAGTACGCGGCTGCCATTTTGAGTAATCTCATTACGTCGCGACACGCGGCGGGTGTCGGACGTTCGGCGCTGAAGCTTTTACCAGAGCGGAGCTACGTACGTTGCGGGGGCCGTGCGGACCCCACTATACGTTGAAGTACTTATGTTTTAGTTTATTTTTTCAAAGTTGATCTTATAAGAAATAAGAAAACATACATATGTTAGCTAAAGACTTTCGAAATACTAGTTTTTTTTTATTTTTATAGTGGTAAGAAAAAAATACCAAAAAATTGTCCAAATTTTGTGATCTCTTGTAGTAAATAAGTTAAAAGAAGTATATGAATAAAAACTTAATAATTTCATAAAGCAACCTTGTTATTTGTCCTATCAAAATAATTCTTGAAAAAAATTGTAGACATTTGTCTTAGAATCTAGTTTTAATAGGGGGCCGCGCGGCCCCCACGATACTAGTTTCGTTAGTCAAATTTACGATACCAGTCAAGGGTTAACATTTATCGACTATGGGTACCCACCAGAGAACTGCACCGGCTCAGTGTAAAACATTCATACGCTTCGCTTGAACAAAAAAACAGGCCTTTGCGTTCAAATGATTGAACTTGTTCAAATAAGTTATTTCAGCTCAATCAAATCATATGCTGCGTTTTAGCTCTCCGATGCTATCACCAATCGTCTTCATAGCAGCCGTTTCGGGTATTTGCTCGTTCGGCTATACATTCATTTTTTTGAGCAAGAATAAAAGGGCTATAGAGCCAAATGAGCCGGTTTGAACACGTATGATCCCGCATGAGTTTTTGCTTGTAACTAACGATAGCAAAGTAAAAGCAAAATTTTAAAGCAAAAACACTATATTTTCATATTTGTTTTTTTTTTTCTTAAAACTTATAGTAAAACACGAAAGAAAATAATGTAAATAAGGAAACATTGCTGAAACCAACTAATCCTTTCAAATATGAAACGCAATTTACAGCGTACATTGTACGCCAACGCTCGAGTGCTCGAACATGTGCTATTTACAATAATGACAATTACTTCTTTGAACAAGTTTGATCGTTTGAACGCAAAGGCCGATGCTAATTTCATTCAATGCTGCTTTTTGTTCAATGATTAGATTTGAGCCGAAGACATTAGATCATACGTGTTGACTGAGCTGAACTACGCGTTCGCCTGCATGAGCTGACTGCACATGACCAAATATTTTGGTTCAATTGACTGAATGTGAAGCAAGAAATTTAACGTATGAACAACTCAAGAAAACAGTGAGCCATGCAGGTCTCTGGTACCCACTGAGGTAAATATTCTCCAGAGAATCCTGTCAATCTGCACTTTCAATAGTTGAAGAGAAACCACCAAGAATTTTTGATGATATAAATATGATTCTTTATTCTAGCACTTGTATATATGTATGTATTTTCACTTTGCCTGTTTCGAATTTAAAATTTTAACACACCGATTTATCGAAAACTTTTAGAAGTATTGAAAAGCTATAATTTATTATTATGCTCAGAAAATCGATTGAATAATATAATAAGAAGTAATTAGTAGTAGTAGTAAGAATATGTTTAATAAAAAATGTATAGCCTTAAGAGTTATATTTAAATATTATATTCTACTGTAAGGTTATTGGAAAAATTTAGTTCTGTAAAAGGAGTCGCAATGCAAACAAGACTGAGAACCACTGCTCGTATATTTACACACACATAGGCACTATAGTTAAAGGTTATACTTTTAGTATGTACGATAATATATTTATATTCAATTATTATCAAAATCACGCTTGAAAGAAGGGGGCGTTTACGCACGCCATAAAAATTTGCTGGAACGCAGAGAAAATATTACAGGAACCTCAAAACAAAAAACTATCATTTACATATCAGCGCGCGCATATAACCAAATTTACATACATATTTACTTATATGCTAAGCATGCATGCATATGTACCTATGCATGTAAATATATATGTATTTGCACATACACACGTATGTAGATTTTCCGAGATCAACAACTTTTGGGACTTGTAGGACAGTGCATATGAATGCACATATGCTTACATAAATACATACATACTATACATATAGGCGCTATCTCTTCGTGAGAGTATTCTTAATACCCATATGATTTGTATTTCATCGAAAATATTTGTAGGATTCCTGAAATAAATTTTAGCGCAAATTTCAGAAAGCAACACGCAATGTTTGTCATCGTCGTGCACACAAGTATACATATATACGTATACATATGTATATATGTATGTATCTATGTGAATATTAGGTAGATGGCAACACACGAGTAAATTCACTTTAGATAAAGACAAGAATCAGCTTGAGCAACAACAAACAAGTAGAATAATAAAGCACATGCAAGGTTTGGGAATGCTGAAAATTCGAGGAAATACTCTCATGAGAACTTAATCAAGACAGCCCAGCGAGATAATCATAAAATGCAAACTGAGTACAGTGGCTCACATTCGAAACGAGGTACAGCGAATACAGTGCATTCCCACATATATATTGTATGTATGTATACATATGTATGTAATTTCTAAAGCGTCGAATCTTAAAACTAAATGCCCACACACATATTTTATATGTCCATATGTATTTAAAATGTATTTAATTGAATCGCCCTGTATTTTTCATGCGTTAGTACACGTCTGGAATTCTCAACAAATTTATGAAATAAAATACAGAGAACTCTGCCAGCTTTCCAAGAAATGCAATAAAGGAAAGCATAACTTTATATTTATATTTATTCACCAAAACTTCCCAATACTATGCTTTAACAATCAAAAGTACAGAAAATTGTTGTTGGTCTAGTGCCACTTTAATGAATGCGCCTTGGGTTGGAGAAAATAATATGGGAATAAGTGTTGGAAAGCAATCCAGGTTAGAGAAATTAATATGAGGAATAAGTGTTCGACCTGACATCTCGACATTTGAAAATTATTAGAGCAATAGTTGCTGCTTGCATGGCTAATTTGCAAATCCTCTATGACATGAGTTTGCACCTAATTGTGAATTGCCCTACTATGGGTAAATTGAAAAAAAAATACTAAATTATGCGTATACTTAATAAACTCGAAATTTCAAATTTATATCAGCTTTTGTCGCATTTGGAGTGAGGGTAACTGTAAAGAACGTACATATGTATGCTGTATGCAAATGTACACGCATACCCGGCAGTGAAAAGCTACACTACTCAGCAAACATTTTAGTTCATTCTAGTTTCTAGTTGGTATCTGATGAAAGAAGTCACATTACGAGTATTATTATTAAGAGTGACGAATGTTACATTGGTAACAAATTGAAATAATTAGAGTTGTAAGCAAAATAAAAAATATTATTCTATTAAATAAGACTGCGTCAGACGTTAAAGCAGCACAGTCAGTCATTTTTGTGTCTGTTATGAACTAGTTCAATAACTGCTATAACATTAATGCATTCTCTTACTAGTTCCTTAATATGGCATGCTGATAGAATGCTGATCGCATGATTCAGGTACACAGGCCGACAATTGGCATAGGTCATTCCCATATTAAAAATACCTGTTGATGACATTGAAAAAGGGTAGAAGATGAACTACTTCCGATGCGAAGCAAACTGGTAGTTCAGAATTATTAGATCCGGCGGCTGAGTATGTACACACATTATTCATACAAATGGACTAACAGAATTAACAAAAATACAATACAAGGGAATAATCGTTTTTTCACATGCACAATATTAATTTTATTACGAACGTTAATATCTTAAAACCCAGCTCTATCTTAAGTTTAATAAGGGAACTGGGTCTGGGTGACGAAGAGTAGAGGGCACAAAAGACCATTAGGCCAAAGTGAAAACCTTAAATGAATCCAATATCTTAAATAGGTTTAACGATGTTTTATATGCTGCAGTGTGATTTAATTTTAAGCTACCAATTAGTAGTTCATTCAATTTCGTTATATTTAAGAATAATAAATTTAGTTTCACTTCATTTAAACTTTTTTTTTCTTCCTTTTAATTATTTCATTTCATTTATCTATTTTATTTTATTTCACTTTTTTTCCAGTTTGCTTCGTTTGGATTTACATACGTCTTTTACTCTTTTTTGGAATATAATGCTTTATTTTAAATACAGTTACGCACTTATTATTGGTAGTAAGGGGGAAATTCCCCAATACACTCATAGAAGTCATGCAGGATTTACTGAACATGGTTGAAAACTGGTCAAAAGCAAATGGGCTAAGCGTCAACCCCAATAAAACTGAACTCATCCTATTTACCAGGAAACACAAAATTCCAAATATAATTCCTCCGACTCTAGGTGGAACGGCACTGTCATTCAGTGATGAGGCCCGCTACCTAGGTCTAATACTAGACCGAAAGCTAACATGGAAGGCAAATGTCGAAGATAGAGTAAAAAGGGCGACAATAGCACTATACTCTTGTAAACAGCTAATAGGACTAAGTTGGGGTCTCTCCCCATCTATCGTATACTGGCTTTACACGGCAATTGTCAGACCAATCCTAACATACGGCATATTAGTATGGTGGCCAGCTTTAGATAAATTGTACGTCAAAAGAACCATGGCACACGTACAAAGAATGGCCAGTCTTTGCATCTGCGGGGCCCTCAGAACCACACCCACAGATGCACTAAATATTATTCTTAGCATTTTACCAATAGAGCAGTACGGTAAGCAAACAGCTGCCAAAGCAACTCTCAGACTAAGAGAAATCGGCCTACTCAGAACGTACCAAAGAGGGCACTCCTCAATTTTGGAACAATTCCCCTGCATTCCCAGCACAACGGATTTCTGTAAGACCAAGGACATCAATTTCGATAAATCCTTTGTCACAGTATTTCCTTCCAAAGAGGAATGGGATAACGGGCTCATTGTCAAGATAAATGACTTAAACATCTACACAGATGGCTCAAAACTAGACAACCAAGTAGGCGGAGGGGTCTACTCCGACAAACTCGGAGTATGCCAATCATTTCGCTTGCCTGATCATTGCAGTGTATTTCAGGCGGAAGTCACTGCCATAAAAGAAGGGCTTAAAGAGATAAAAACGAGAGTATTATCCGCAAATGAAGTCTTCATTTACTCGGACAGTCAAGCAGCAATAAAAGCGCTGGAATCAAAAACACACTCGTCAAAAACAGTTCTAGAATGTTTTAAACTACTAGATGACGTATCTAAGTGCTACAAGGTGCACCTTATCTGGGTACCAGGCCACAGAAACATTGCAGGAAATTGTAAGGCGGATGAACTCGCAAGAACCGGTACAACGCTCGGTCTCGAACCGGATAAGGCGCTGATACCCATGCCCATAGCCACTTGTAAATTACTTATAGACAGGGAAACCATCAAAAAGGTAAATACAATCTGGCAAAACCTCACAACATGCGAACTAAGCAGACAGACATGGCCGAACTAGAACAGCGGTCGATCGAAGATCTTGCTACGATTCAACAGAGAATCTATAAGAAAAATGATAGGTGTTTTAACTGGTCATTGCTTAATAGGTAGCCACGCTAGAAGGTTAGGACTCCCTTACTTCGATTTCTGTAGAAGCTGTCTTAATACAGAAGAAGAGGAAACAGTCAGACACCTTTTATGTGAGTGTGAAAGCCTAGCTATGAGAAGGCTGCGCACTCTCGATACAGCATTTCTAACCGATGTAGCGGACATAGCCCATCTAAAACTAACGAAGCTCTGCTCGTTTATTAAAGCAACCGGATGGTTTGAAAAGGAACACGTAGAGTAAGGATAAGCTCCAGTGGTATCACAATGGACCTGCTGAAGGTCTAAGTGTGTCTTGCGACAACCACCCTACCTACCTACCTACCTACGCACTTATTAAATATTTTCTTTTGTTTTTTAAGATTTCACTATTATTCTTTGCTAATATCCAGAATATTTAAATCTGGGAGGGTCTAAGTCAGTAAAAAGGAGCCCTATATATTTAGATTTTCGTATTTCCATACATACGTATGAAGACAGATTTGAATAAAAGCAACTTAAATTCCCGCATTTTATATGTACATACATATGTAATATTTTTTTTTTTTATAATAATAAAGACTTTTTAAGTTAGCTGCCACCTGAATATTATTAGCAATTTTTTTGTGTTCTACAATAAAATGTAATGCGGAATCATAAAGCATAATAATTTGTTAAAAAGAATTTTACATCTGAAATGCATTAGAAAGACGAAAATCAAGCACTTGCACAAACACATGCACACTAATTCAAAAGTGTGATTTTATTCTTATACAATAGATATGGTATATGGCATATCCAACATTTGCCTTCTGTCAGGTATTAATATGCATATGTACGTGCATATGCTCGCATGTGTGTATGTACCAAGTACTTATTCTATTTTATATAATACGACCGCAATAATGCACAGCTAAAGATCAGAAAAGTATGTCGCCCACGACATCCACATGATATTCAACTAACTGTAACTGCCCTCATTTAAAATAGATTTCAACCTTAAAAAAATAATAATTTGGCATCACATTTTTAAAATAAAGTTATACAAACATTCATATTATTGTTGTTATTCGTTTTCGTGAACTCACCACGTCTCTTTTTCTTATCCTTTCGCTTGCGCGGTTGCACGTCACCCGACATATTTCACCGCACCCTTTTCGCTACCTTCACCTCTGCTATCAATTCTTTCACGTTTTTCTACACTTTCTATATTACATTAAAGATATGTAGATAAGTTGAATTTGGCAATTTTTTTATAAATATATGTATTTTATCCGTAAACACTTTGCTTAAAAACTTCGGCCGAAAGTTGAAAAAAATTTTACGCCCGTATGATGACCGAAACCGCCGCGCTTTTTATCCAACAACACAATCCCAACACGGCTAATGATCTACTGGACCGGTAGTGCTCCCCATGCTATGGAAACAAACGGTAATCGTTAATGGGCACAATTGAGGCAAAATGTGGGCACAGAAATTTTGTTTAAAAATAAAACTCTTCGTACATAGAGACTCTCTCGATCATTCAATTCGCCGCATCCGGCACAACCGGCTGATTAGTTTTTGTTTTGGCATGCTGGGGTCATGATCAGCTGAGTTTGACTGTTGAGAACGTTGCCAGAGTATGCGGAGTGAATCCCTTTTCTAGATCTCTTTCTCTCCTCCACTACATCAACAGCAGGATGGCTGTAGACGGTTTTTCTTTTCCCTAAACCTTTTCACTGGTAGTGGTCCACATTATGCTATCAAAACGGCACGTAAGTGCTACTTGAAGTGTACCTGTGGTACTCTTGCCATCTTACCTACATTTGCGGAGTGAATGAAAGACCAGGTGCGCCATATTGACGATTATGATTATATTTACATTTATGTTTACATAAGAACCGGAATCCAAGTGCCAAAATTACCGCATTATATTTTACCAATGCTAGACTGTGTTGTTTATTCTCATATCTGTGTTGTCTAACCTGTAAAAAGTATGTTTCAAAAAGTCCAAATAGAATAATACTTCGAATCTATAAGATAAAATAATTGAATAATGTTGGTCTGCTGTAGTTCATAGCACCCTTCCAAATTATGAATCTGTTGATTTCAGAATGCGAACAGTTGGGCATCAAAATTTATTTGTTATAATTGTAGTAATATGAAAACCATATCTAGGCAGAATTGTTGAACAAATTAGTCCGAAAATTCCGCAAAATCTCGTCTGCATTGTATTGTGTGGCCCCTCAAATGACGGCTACACTGATAATCAGCTGTGAGCTGTCAAAAGAGACTACCGAATAGGTTACAAAACGAATGAATTGTTAATTTAGTGAAAGGAAAAGCGTATAAGGCCTTCGAAAACTATTTAAATTTATTAAAAAGTTTAAAATGGCGGTTTTAATCAGATATGCGCGTATACAGCAAGTTTTACTGGTAAGTTATTAGCTATTGACAAACTCATTCATTCAATAACATGAGCTAGAGAAATGTGTTGCAAGAACGTCTGAGGTTCTAGCTCTATTTAGCATTGAATAACTTGCATGTGAACTTCTTAATGCATGTGAAGCAGAATTATACTTCAAAATTATAATTTTTGGCCTAATATATGTATGTAAAGTAGGGTTGATTTATTAACGGCATTGCACTGACGAAGGAATAACTAACCACGGTAATTTTTCTTGTTTCAGTCAAGGATGTATTCTACCGAAAAGTCGCCTAAATCAACAACCAGCACCGAGGGTAAAACGATCCCTAAAAACTTACTTGAAGACAGTCAAACATCTCAATTGCAGGCCGAGAATGGTGCTATCTTTGACAAGAAACCATTCAAAATTCACTTAGAAGCAAGTAGGTTTTATCTTCGGAACACTTTGCTTTTAAATATAGTATATCTCTTTATAGATAAAACTTATAGTTGGTGCTTGTGTGGGAAATCAAAAAGTCAACCAATTTGCGACGGTATGCATAAGAACGTATTCATGCAAATAAAGTTACGGTATGTTTTTCGAGCTAAAGTGACGGATAACAGGCTTATTATAAACCTACCTGTATTTTTTTTTTTTCGTAGACCCGTGAGATTTCAGGTGGAAAAAACAGGCGATTACTGGCTATGCAATTGCAAGCAGACCAAACATCGTCCTTTCTGCGATGGCACACATAAGCAACCGGACATTCAAGCCGCTGTGCGATAACCAGTAATTCCAAAACTGCCAATTGATTCAAAATACTTACCTTTTCATTTACTAAAGTGTGTGCATTAAAGTCTAATTTTTGTTTACTATGACCGCAACCGTTAGTACATAATAAAATAATGGTAATGAAACGCTTGTTTTTAATGCAAGCAACAAATTGATATATGTATTTTCTCTTTTATATATTATGTATATTTAGTTTTAAATAGTTTTCTTCACAAGTATGTTGTATTTCTATATTCTTTATGAGTATGTATGGTATGTAGGTGTATATATTGTTATCAAATGAGCAATATTTGCCTGATTATCAGATGAATAAAGATTTGATGATTTTGTGTCAATTTGTATGCAAAACTCTAATAACGCACATATTACAAACTTGATCTAAAGACATCAGTTCAATAAGAAACGTTTAACACAATATTTACAAAAACGTTGCTTTTTTTCATTCTCAAGAATATAAACGCTTTAACCTAAAAAAATAATAATATACTGTTAAATTTATCCATGTTCATATATGTATATATGCATGTATCGTAAGTTAAGTCTGTGATTTTTTTTCGAAAGGCGTTTAAATGTTTCAATGATACATAATACTTATTTTAGCATAATAAAGCGTTTTACTGTAGCTGTGTATATATTTATATAAAATATATTAAGAGTTCCTCTTCATTAATGTAAGTACGCCTGTGTTCAGAAATGTGTTGATAAGTTCCGCCACTCAAAAAACACGTGAAAAATCGGTTTTTTGAATGTGGAAAAGTTATAATTTCAATTAAGACATAGACTTACGCTATGCATCGTAAACTTTGCATGACTCTTAATGCAAATACGTGCATCAAAAGGTTTGTGTTTGCATTTAATGATATGTAACCGCGAGCGCCGGATTTTTTAAAATAATGTTGCTCTATAACTTTGTAACTTATTTGATTAACCGTCTTCAACATATTTAATACCTCGTTTTGTTGTATATGTATAGTATTTTCCCTATGCTTCAAAGTGAGTCTGTAATGTGCACGCAACAACAAATACGATAAATTCAACTATAAATATGTCATTAATTTGCTAGCACTTTAAAACTAAATTCAATTCTAACCATCGGTGTAATCGTTGTATTTTTGTTTACCGGTTATCAACAACAAAAAAACTGGTTCGCAAAAATAGGTCTAACACAGAGTGGTGGTCCATTCGCATGTTGTAGGAGCTTTTTATACAGTTTATTTAGCGAAGTTACTTTAGAAAACAGCTCAAACCTAAAGCAAACAAAAAAAGAATAGAACGAAATAGAAAATATGTATTTAATAGTTTCCTGCTTTTAAAAATACAACTACTTTGTGTGTGTGTATTATGTTAAAAAACCTCCAAATATTTAAAGTACCTACCTACAACTAAAGCTACAAAAAAAAACAAAGATATAAGCAAAGAACACTCAAATCTAAAGAAATTAAAATGAATCTTTGAAAACGAAACCCAACTTTTCAAAAATTTTCTATGTTATACACCTTTGTGATAAATCCCAAACTTCTTGCCTATTTTCGTTGTTGCTCTTGCAAAAGCATAGAACGATTTCAAATTTTGTTGGAGAACGATATAAATCACCCGAACGATATATATAATTGGCGCTTGCATGTTTTATTGGGTGTTTGGCCGTGCTGCTCCTTCTGTTTGTTCCACAAATGGAAGGACATACAGTGAGGAGCTTTTTCATGGCAGAAATATGCTCGGCGGTTTGCCATAGCCTGCTGAGGGGCGTCCAGCTTTTAGAAAAAACAAAACGCTTTCTATCATTTGGTATTTTATGCAAGTGAACAGGTTTGAGTCACTTCCGCATGGTCACGGCGGCCACTATATATTATATATATAATTGGCGCATACATACATATTTTTTTCCTCTACCAATTTGTGATATGTGTCTTGATGTTGTACGACAAATAAAGGGGCCGATAGTTAAATATCGCCTCCGAACGGCAATGGTTTTTTATCAAAAACTTTTTTCATGACAGAAATACACTCGAAGGTTTGGGGATGGTGACCGCTATCAAAAAAAAAGACTATAGTTGTGGCCATACCGAATGGTAGTCCCGCGCAAACATACGACTACGGTGTTTTTTTATCTATGTATGCCCTCCCAATACCCATCTTCTGCGATGGAGGGATTTCATAATCTGTTTAGTTAAATTGATGATGAAAACGTATCCATTATAAAGTGGTAAGATTTCAGGCATCTGCTCCAACTTCATCACCATTTTCTGGCATATAATGTTTCATGCCTTCTGTTAGTTTCAAACTCGAGGCAACCGAATGATAGTCACGCAGAACTTATTCAACTACGGTCTCTCAATTATTACTCTGTTCAGATTGGCGAGCAATATTTCAGTGTTCAGATGAAATTTCTCCGGTACAAAATGGTTTAAGTTCGCTCGATTCATATTTCTCATGTCTCAAGTCTATACAAGTTCAAATTTTCGGAAAGCAAAATTAGTGATTAAAAATAAAATAAATAAAAAGCACAGCCTCTAATGCAAATGGATATTTTAGTTGTATGTATTAATTATATTTAAACTTCATTTTTATTAAAAATGTTTTTCACAAACTTGGTTTTAAGATACATAAAGATACAGAAGTCATAAAAAAGCACAATGAACAAAACGAATTTTCGAAAAGTAACATTATAGCACAAAAAAAAACATTGCTTATTGTGCGCGTGTTAAGAGACCAGGTGAGCGGATGTGATGTATGGCATGCACGAATGCTCTTCGCGAATTAAAAAAAAATTATAATAATAAATGCGAATGCCCAAGGCAAGGCATAGAGAAATAAAAATCTCAACTAATATAAAAAAAAATATTTTACCCGAAGAACTTAAGCCCAAAAATACAATTTGAATTATAAATCAATTTAGTAATTTGAAAAGTACTAAATAAAATTAAATATTTAAAGAACAACTCAAAAAAACTTACGTTTTTTACAGTTTCTAATAATTAAGAACAACATATTTTATAAAATATGAATATTACGAAAAACGAAAATTCAAATTGCAGCAAATTATTTTTGTCTTCACTAACAAATTACAGAGCGTCTAACATAAGCATACCGAATTTGAACCCAGTTGTGTTTTGTGATAACAGCATAGGAAGTTAGTAGGCTGAAGTTATTAAAGTTGTTAGAATGTTCAATTTTCTTACTGGTCAACTGTAAAATTGTATTGAGCTGTTATTCCAAAAATAAACAATTTAACTGTCCTAGTGCGTTTAATAATAATTTCGGATAATTTATGCTACACATTATTTCATACGGTTGTTGTTCTTGCTTTAACAGCAAAAAGCATTCCAGGAAAGCTTTCAACAGTCCTCCGACGAAAATTAATCCAGGTTGTTCCGATGGTGGCCACCTGCCGAAAGTTAAGTTGCTACCCATTAGTTCGCTGTGCAATAATCTTACTATATAATTCAGTCATTCGTTACTCGTCAACTAAGTATGTAGTAAATTAGTATAGTAGTACAGTAGTCAGTTCTTAGTAAATTAGTAATTTAATTTTTGTTCTCTTTTTATTATTAACGTGTTTCGTGTTAAAACATTTTTTAAATTTTATTTTCGTGTTTATATTTTAGTTTATATTAATTTTGCAAATTTTAGATACTTCGCCTTAATATCTGTTCACTTCAGCATCAGTGTTTTAATATGTAGTTATAGCAGTAGCCGTAACTTTCCATTCTAAATTGTCATTGAGAGTACATTAATATTTTCAACATTTACCCATCATGTTTAACATAGTTTATTATGCTTAAATTCTTGTATTATTATATTTAATCTTGTTTTGTATTATAATCATTCGTTTCAGTATCTGTTTCTGTTTAATTTGCAGTTCTACAATCAATCCTTGGTAGTTGTTGCTTTTAATACTCCTCATCCTCGGGCGGAATTTCATCCGGAGGCGCAAAACCATCCTGTCAATGTGTAATGGTGTAATGTGTGTGTAATGTTTCGAATGGAGAGGACGTGTGTACAGGTACAGAATGAACGTTACATGGAAGTGAGCAGATAAATACAAAAAATGTGGTTGCGCACACAAAAAAAAATTAAGCACATATTCCAGTGATACATATTGGAGCGGTGCAAGCATCGACATATGCGCATGACGGGATGAATGATGTAGCGGGTTTTGTGGCAGTTGGTGAAGGTTGTAAAGGAGGTGCCAAGTGCCAGGTGCCGGGTTGGCGTGGTGTGATGTTTTCAATTAAATTTTCAACGGCGACATGATGTATTTATTGTTGTTTTCAGTGTATTGATGATAACAAAGAAAGAAAAAAGAAAAAGTAAAGTTATAAATTTAAATTAATACATAAAATAGAAAGTCATTGGCTGTTAAGACGACATATGCCAAATTGTGTTAGTATTATATAATACATATCAAATAAATAAATGCCAATTCACCGCGAAAAATATTTAAAAAATTCCAATACATTGTTGGGGCACCCCAAAGGCCCCAAAGTAAGCACAATGTATTGCGCGCAATAACTTACTTAAAAAAGACTGTCAAATACGCCAACGCTAAAATAAGCATTTGCATTTTTTACATACTTAATTTACAATTTTAAACTTTTTTGACATTAGACAAATATTAAAAAATTGTACATTGAAAGCATAATTTAAAAACCTCTACAAAATATATATTTACACAATTTCAACAGTTTATAACGAAATTAGAAACCAAAAATAGGACTAACATTAATACCGAGAAGTTAAATAAACAATTTAAATTAGCTACAGAAATTGATTATTTTTTGCTGTTTTTTTAGTAAATAGTACATCTCTTTCTTTTTTGATTTCTCACTTCTTAAATTGGCATTTGAAATAACTACAATAAAAAACATTACTAATTTTGTTGAAGGGGAGCTTTTCGGGGTGAAAAAATTAAATATACAAATGAAATTACACATACAGAAGTGTTGCGCTTTACCTCGGTCGCATACATAATATCCAAAATCTTCTGTATTAAGGGATGCGGGTCGCCTTCTGCCGCTTCTTGGCAGCTGTTTGAAAAAATGTAAGAAAATATTATTTTTAATATGTAGAATATGTGTGCTATAAAATAATAGATAAGCGTTGGTTATGATTTGCATTGAGTATACCCAAAGACTAGTCCACAAGAATAAAAACTAGCAGTGGACAATCAACTACGAATTTTATTGTTGTTATTTTATCAGCTTATTAAGGAAAAAAGAAGCTCCTCATAAAAATATTTGCCGTTAGGAGTCGGCTTGAAACTGTAGGCCCCTCCATTTGTGGAACAACATCAAGACGCGCACCACAAATAGGAGGAGGAGCTCGGCCAAACACCCAAAAGGGATGTACGCGTCAATTATATATATATATGTATATATATAATAAGGACCATGCCCGTAAGTCTGCTTCAACTTGTTTCCACGAGAGAATTATAGAGTAGACGTAGTGACTAACTTCCCAAATACCACCTGCGCTGCATAAATAAAAAGTCAAATGTTCCTAAACAAAGGGGAAAATAATGCGCAAACGTTCGATATTCCTAAATGAATGCATCAAGTTATAGATACGCGTTACAAACGCGATTTTTTGATGAAAAGCATCCCCATGTTATTAAATCATTGCATGGCAGTCGTTTTGGCATCGCAGTGAAGAATTGAACGAAGAAAGATCAGAGGAGCCCCCCCTAGTGAGGGAAGTTGAGCTCTGGGTATTTTATGTTTCCTCGTAAATAGGCCGAGCTCCGTCTTAAGAGGATTCACTGCAGCTTCGCTTCACCAGCTCCTCCTCATTTAAAACAACAACTCAGAGGAATGGTGAGTGAACCCCACCTTGCGGAGTGCCTCTACTCACCTTCCGGTGGATGGAGATACCGCCCCACTCTGCCGCGACAGTTCTGTCGCCAGTTTACCTTGTTAAAAGACCCCTCAATGTCGAGGAAGGCGCCTACCGCAAACTTCTTCTGAAAAAGAGACTCCTCCATCTCTTTCACGATTGTATGTAGGGCAGATTCCACCGATCTACCCTTGCAATAAGCATGTTGAGTATGCGATAGTCGACCCCGAGGAATTTCACTTCTTATGTGCAGGTCAATCAGTCTCTCAAGGGTTTTCAGTAAGAAAGATGAGAGACTTATTCCTCAAAGGATGCAGAATTGCTTGCTACAATAGTAAATAAACTATATATACCACATCCTATGGTGCATTTCATGTCATTAACCGTGAAATAGATGATTTACGTTTAAATTTGTAATAAAATACTCAGTAACGTGCAGAATATACCTCATTTCATATTTTGTAGCTATGTCAAATTCTAACTTAACGAGCGCAAAAATTAAATTCTCATTTTGTTTGAAAGCGTTGAAAATAAAACTCTTTTACAAGCTAGGCAATACATTTTTTTCATAACTTTTTCGGCAACACTGCTATGCCAACACGTTTCCCTTAACTTTTTATGGCACATGATAGATACATTTATTGGCGCCATTAACTACGTTTAAAGTTTATAAATGATGTCAACTCTGATCTCATCTTCTATATGAAATTTTTAGAATGTTCAATGATACGCATCACCAACGCTTCTCTCATTATTCCGCAATCTCCATTTACTTACAGAATTTCTATATCGCGCAATTTCGTAAAATAGAAGTCTCGTTCCTTCTCTAATCCTTCCAAGTTCAAACGCATATCCATGACCTGCAAGAGCAGAGAAATTTAGAATCTTATTTATTTATTTATTTACAACCATTCTAAATCATGCCTGATTGGACAATTCCTCGATTTGTTGGTTCGACACCGCATTAGATGGATCCCCGGACTTCTTGATTGCCCCGGTTGTATTATTCACGGCTGGCTTACTTACGACTGGTGCTGCGGCGCGTGGTGGTACTTTAGAAACTGCATAGGTGCGTAGGTACGTAGTTAGTCAGGGGAAAATAAAGAATAGCAATGTTAGCACACCCTTAGCATATACTCTAAATTATTGTGAATAAAAGTTTTAGAAATTTCAAGGATAAATTTAACAAACGTGAAGCACGTACGCGTTTCTAAATATTTATAAAATTTTCTGATACATTTCTATTTTTTTCTATGTGAAAATGTTTTTTCGGAAAAATTGTGCTCTCAATTTTGTTAAATGGAACGAAGAAAAAAACAAGAAATCTACAAAGCATTAAACAATGAGTTTGGATGAATATTTGATTAATAAAAAAGAAAAGATAAACAAATTCAAAATCATATTGTTATAAATTAGTACAAGTTACTTTTGCATACAGAAAATGGATAGACGGGACGTATGGTCTTAAATGGACTTATAAACATAAATACTACCGAATCCAAATGGTTTGGTACTCAAAATATGTGTATATATATTATATATATATATATACATATATGCATGTACAAACAATAAAAAAGTGCAAACATATGAAAACATAACATATATAAGAGTAAAAAGAGATTGAGGGAGGAGAAACTAAGCTTTTGAAAAGTCATGATTGATTTGTATATAGAATATATATGTATATAGCTAATTCAACACCACATACTGGGCCGTGTTGTCGATGTTGTTGAGGTACGCGCCGGCGGTGCTATGGACACTGGCTTGCGTGAGGATAACGAGCCGCCACCGGTGCCAGGCAAAGCCTTCACCACACCCGAACCAAAACCCATTGGTGCACCGTCTCTAGCAGCGCTGGCATCATAATCTCGGCCATCATAATTGGCATCGAAGAATTTTTTAAACCATTGCAAAAATTCGAAATTATCTTGAAAACGGCCCTTGATCAGTTTGTCAATTGGGATTATCTAAAAAATGGAATATACAAAATAAAAAACCAAAGAGTAAAGCAAAAGAAAAGACGAAACAAAACCCATAAAATAAAATGATAAAATACAAAAGAAACGTGAAATAGTGATTAAAAAAAAAACAGATAGTACAAAAGGTTAAAAACAATGTACAATATTTATAAGTATATTATTTTTTGAAAAATACTATTTGTAATCACAATAAAGCACAAAGAGTTCGGATATGTAAAAGTAGCAGCACAAAAATTGCAGTTCATCTAAAAATTAAAAAGAAGATCTCGTACTTTTTTTTATCTACAACGCGCCGCTGGGACCTAACGAATACCGTGTATGAAATTCTCTGTAAATATTGCAATAAACCAAATATTTTTAAATATTCACTTACAGAGGATATTGTTTAATTTAGCTTTTAGCTTTTGCACAATTGTATTAATTTTTTGTATGCTTTACTTAATGCTGCGTATGAAATTATTTTATACAATATTTTCTTTCAACATCTAAATGCAAAACTCTAGAGCCGCAAAACTAACCCACGAGTGCTGAAATCAATCAACGTACAGTGGAAATGTCGTCTTCGCTTATAACAACTGTGATATAAACGGAAAAGTCAAGGCGTCGAAAAAAATTACACTCGCAATCTTAAATTAAAGTAAAATCTCGCTAATCGCAAGCTGAAAATGGAAAATCGCTGTGTAAGTTGGTACTTTGAAAAACCGTGGAAGTGCGGAAACAATAATAAATGTAAATTAGTCTCCTCGTTAACCCGTAATTGTTTTTGTCTAGTAGAAAGATCGACTTTAAAATCTTCGTTAAAATACTGTAAATCTTCGCAAAAATACTTTAAAAGAAACATATTCAAAATCTGGGTATTGCCTTCCATTGGTAATTGTGTAAAATTTTTCTTTCGAACTCCTTTTTTATTTAATTTTTTTTTTTTTTGAACTCAGTGTAGTGCGAACTGCTACTTTAGGGGTCATAACTGTAAGTGCATAAGTTGTATATAATAAACTTAAGCTTGAAAGTATAGTAAAAATATGTGAAATTCATATTTTATTAAAAAGTGAAACTTATCAACACAAGTTAAATAAAATAAAAAATGTGATATAACCAGCACTTGAACAACAAACAAACAATGAACAAATTACGATTTTAAAGTCTCATTAAAACCGTTAAAAACACAATGAATACATAACTATATATGCCCACATTAAGGTGACCAAGTGGAAAAAACGACTACACCGACGTGCCTTTTAAAGCACAGTATTGCCAATTAAAATCGACTACGTGAACCTATTCTAAGGGGTCTCACAATGGCTAGGTACAGTCTTTCCCCTCATGCACATAAAATATAAAAAAATCAGACACAGAAAGTTCAATTTCGATTTTTTTAGTTTTCACTTGGAAAATGCTGAAAAGTATGGCTATGACACCTGGTCTATCGGCTACATAAAAGCTGCCTTAAACAAGAGCAATGAGAAATTTTTATTTGTTCATAATTTTGAAACGGGTTGGTGTCGAAATTCTGTCTGTACAAAATTCTAAAAACAAAATTCTGCTTTTTAAAATTCTGCTTTTTTAAAATTCTGCTTTCTAAAATTCTGCTTTCAAAATTCTGTATTAAAATACAATGTTAACAATGTTAAAGAGGTAATGTATATTAATTATTTAATTTATTATTATTATTATTTTTTATTATTATTCGAGATATTAAATAAAAAATATTAATAATAATTTTTTCTTCAGTTTTGATAGAATCCAGTAGGCGGCCTTCGGCCGCGCTTCAAAAGAATAACCCTCATCAATCCAACTCCGGCTACGCAATCATCCACCGTATTATTTTGTTACTTCTTGTATGACGAAAATCACAAAACTTGAATAAAGCAGAATTTTTCGCATTAAACATGCAGAATTTTGAAAAAGCAGAATTTTAGAAAGCAGAATTTTAGAAAGCAGAATTTTAAAAAGCAGAATTTTAAAAAGCAGAATTTTAAAAAGCATAATTTTAAAAAGCAGAATTTTTTTGCAATTTACAGAATTTTGTCATCCAGAATTTTGTAAAACAGAATAATGACACGCTCCCTTTTGAAACATTAGACACACCATATGGAAATTCGGTATCACACCCTTTTATGTATACTTATCGTAACTTAAGTTACACCCGCGCACCGCATTACACTGTTGTGTTACTTGTTTTCAAAATGATATGTCTGATTTTCCAGTGTATTTTATGTACATAGGTATATGAGAAAATCCTTAAAATTAGCCCTCATAGTCAATACTGAGACTTGTGAGTTCTGTCAGAGATTACTAAGATTAGTAATTCAAGCAATTTTTTCATACCGACGGTCACCCTAATGCTTATGTACACACTAGTGACGAAATTGTAAATTAGTGAGGGTCACCACGTAAACCTGCTGGCGCGAAGATCAACGCATAATGAGTGCCAACAGCAGTGCTCTTAAAATGGTGTGATGTATGCACATAAATATGTCGTGATAGTAAAAAATTCAAAAAATTAAATAAAAACAAAAATCCACATGGATATGAAAAAGTAAACAAAAGTTGCCGCACATATTCGTCTACAGCCTTAACACGTATAATAAAAAAATAACTATGTATGTAACTAGCAAACATATGAAACTAAAAAAAGAATATAAATACATAGATACAAAAACCAGTCCCCAGGGTGTTAGCTAAATGACGGCGTAGAGAGGTCGTCTTGAGTTGTACTAGGTCGGTTCGTGCCCAACAGCCATTTATAACAAGTCTTCTATGTAAAGTTCAAGGCGACCTCTGCCCCTTATTATGATCGCCATGTATTCAACTCTATGATGGAGTGCACGTGAGTGCATATGTGTGTGTATGTATGTACATATGTGCAATTACTTAGTACAGAGTGCAGTGCGTTTTGTGCTAAAAGTTGTCATCATAGCAATATGTATGAAGGTATGTATGCGGCACTGTTGAATTCGCTTTTATAGACATGCGCGCTTAATTTTATTTTCAATTTTGTTCGTTTTCTCATTCTATTTTTGTTAGTTTTTTCATTAACTCGTGCTTCACGTTTAATATTTAATTTTAAATATTTTCCAGCATTGCCTATGAAGTGCCGAGAATTTGGAAAGTTAGATGAATCATTTCCTCTCCGCCTCCTCTCATCACTTCACACTATCTATAGGACTTCGTGTCTTTCTTTTTTGCCCACCTCCACCTCGGTCCGGCCTGCCGGTAGTACGTTGTGTTACAGCCGGTAGAGTGTGTGTTCGATTTGGCATCTGTATGTGTCGCTTTTCGAGTAAATCGTTGCTACTGCCACGGCCACTACTGCCACCACCACCAATGCCATTGCCCAGTTTAATACCGCTACGTGCTATTAACGGCTCATACTCGCGCCCATCATAATTAGCATCGAAGAATTTTTTAAACCATTGCAAAAATTCGAAATTATCTTGGAAACGCCCCTTTATCAACTTATCGACTGGTATTATCTACAAATCATGGATCAGAATTCAGTTTAGGTAGTTGAATGTTAATGTAAGTATGTATGTAATATATGTAGTGCTTAGAATCCCAGCTATTGTGGTCGAATGAAGCGGCTTGAACTACATATTAGGTGTATTCCGATAGAATATTCTAGAAAAATAAACTGTTAAAGAAGACGGAAGCTATCAAGTTCAGACAGCCATATTTATTCATTATAGTTTGTCACATTGATCAAAGAATGGCTCATTTATCGAAAAATTAGTTGATTTATTTTAGAATTATAAAGATTTTTTTTAATTTTTATCCCTAATTAAAATTTTATGTTCTAATTACTGGAGCGTATAGTTGCGGCGAATAGTTATTTATTTGAGCATGGGTTTGGAAAGACAACCGCACAAGACAAGACAAGCAGTTCATGTGCTTGATATAATTGGCAAGTAATCGATATCATACCCACCCTTCTTGTTATTGTCTTTTTAATTTTTGGATAATGCTGCTCAAGTAACAGTCCTTGGCTGTATGTACAATAAATCAACCGTTCCGATAACGTAGAACCGATCACCCTTACCTCTTCCTAAATTACGCTGGAGCTTATGTTAAAGTTAGTGGTTGATAACCACATGAAACATAATCAAGGATTCTTTGTTTGTAAATATGGATAGCATCGAAATAGACAATCAAAATACAAATCTGCTTAAAAGACGCAAAACGAATGAAAAGCTTTTAAGGCACAGTCGATATGTTAGGTCATATGCAGGTAGTTCAACTATCAGCTTTGCATTACCAAAACGACCCATAATTACATCAAGCAGCATTTATCAGGTTTATTAAAAATATTTTGTACTGCAGCAATAAAAAAACCCATATACTGGGAATAATATTAGGTGGTCGTAAATGTTTGGTAAAGCAAAGTTAAAAAATTTTGCCCTTAGGCACAACTTTTTATTAGGTATTATTATATGCCGTTTTTTTTTTCAAAGCCCTTTACAATTTTTCTAAGTGAAAAAACTAGTTCCATTGCATTTCGCAGTTCTCTACTGAATTCAACTTTACGCATGAGAAGAGTTTTACAGAGACCAGCGGCAACAGCGCATAATCTACTATATCTTATTGGCAACAGTCCCGACTTTAGAAGCTTAAGGTCGCTTCGTTCATAATATGGTTCGTACATTGACCACTTTTCATAACTGGTAATTTTTCGCTTTAACAATGTCTTGTTTCAGCAAAGTTCCGGAAAAGGAAATTCTTCCTATTAAGTTTGTGTTTGAAAAAGACTTCAAACTATTTAGTAATGGATGTTTAGTTCTCTTGCTACCATGCCATATTCAAAGCGAAAACTAGCAAAATTTTTCGGTTGTAGTTTTTTTTTGGATACATTATGCCCGTAAACGCAAATTTAGTTTACAGCCTACCTTTCAAGTGGTACTAGACCAGCTGACTCGATTTGTTTCGCCTTGTACATTAGGATGTCAGCACAAAATAAAATTACGAAAAGCAGTTCCATTCGCATCATTATCGAGTGCTTCCAACTACATGTCGACTGTTCAACGTGGTTCGTCCCTTTCTTTTTCTTTTCTTCTTTCTTCAATTCTGACATTCTAATGTATAAAACATCGTTGTTCGTCTAGTGCCACAACCTTTAATGAATTCGCCTTGCTACCTTTATTCTACTTATTTTAATATTAAAAAAGCAATATGCGTCGAAAATTTTCAAAATTTTCACTTATGTTCAAATGCAAATAACTTTTTTGACAATTTATTTATTTCTTATTTTGTTTTAATAATTCTTTATGGAAACATTGTTAATTCGCCAACAAAAACAACATAAATGCATGTTTCAAACTCAAATTTCAAATAAAATTTAACAAATTTTCAATCAAAAATTATAAACATATTTTTGTTTTGATGAAAAAAACACCCACCGGCGTCAACAAAAAAATTGTCAAAAATCAACATGAGTTTTAAAATACTTCAAGGTCGCAATTTATCAAAATTCAATGAGCTATAAACGGCATACTCGAAATTTGAACAACTTTTACTTAACTTTTTGGAATACTCCCCATTTAAGAATTAATGGCACAAAATTAAATTTTAAGAAATCATATTATTTAGAATATTGAAGTTTTTCATGAACTTTAAATTTCTCAGTCTCTTAAAAGTATCATATAATTAAATAAATTAAGTATCATATAATTAAAAGTGGTATTTCTAAGACTACTACTACTAAAAAATTCTAATTTACCAGGACTTTCAGACAAAGAACTCCGCACAAACTGTAGAAATGGATTTCAGTCGAAATTGATTAAAGTCAGGGGTTAAGAGTTTTAAAAATCCTGAACAGTAATTTTTAATGACTCTTCTTTTTAAAAGCAAGATTAGTGTTCACACTTGAATATCACAAAATCTAGTCATTATTATAGCAAACGACTTTTTTGTTCGGAATTCGTATGCAATTTTTACGGGATATATGAATGTACATACGTGTTAAAAAATTAAACAGCGTTCATGCAAATAACTATTATAATTCTAACTTTCCTTTCTAGTATTTGTGAAACCAAAATTTAAAGCTGTATTTAAAAAAATCACATTGAAAACTAAATATTCTTACGAAATTTTGATTTTATTATAATGTTTCCTATTGCATTTTATTTTCGGAAAATACAACTTTCTTCCGTCAAAAGTAAGTTGCTTTCTTCATATACATATATATGTTTTTTCTTTTTGTTTTTTAATTTATGGCCCTAATTTTATTTTCTTTCGCATACCAAACAAAATTTTCTGTTAACCATACAAAGAAAAAAAATTATTTAAAACTCAAATAACTCAAAATTAAATTCATATAACACGTAATACTTTCATAATATTCAAAAAATTACACAAAAAAAGATATATTAGTTCTCATATTACCTTGTCAACCGCCATCTTTTTAAAAGATGCTTGCAAGACTTTAAAATTTTGAATATATTCATGTTCCAGATTTGTGCGGAACTTGACTCTTTTCATTGGCACCGAACCGGGAAACAGCATATCCATGAACTGACAATAAGCAGCGCCTAAAATTAAAGCAGGCAATGAAGGTCATGTAAAATTTACTAAACAGTTGTACTTACCAGTGCACAGCTCTTCAATTTTACCAAATTGTGCTTGCAGACAATCATTTACCCAAGCAAGCATATCATGTCTGGATAAATTTTCGGTAGTCACATTTGTGGAGTACACGTTTACTGCCATTGTTGTATTGGTATTTTATTTTATTTTTCCCGTTTTTATCTTGCTTCGTTTCTGCTTTACTGCACACTCAATAGCTGGCTAACTGTCTCGTCTCCTCTTCTCTCTGTCCTGACTGACTGGCTGACTGACAGAGCAACTGACGTAAACCAAAGTGGTTATTGTGGTGCTCTTGCACTTAATATCTTCCTTTTCGTTGTCGTCTTATCTCTCCACGCCAATAACTGCAGCAAATAGAAGAACGAAACACAAATATTATAGTATGCCTTTAAAGTATGTATGTAAATATTATGTGGTATCATAAGAAATGCGCCCCAAAACCGCGAACGAAGACAAAATTACTTGAAGAGCGACTCAAGTTGCAACCAATTTTTGAAGCAAGCGAAGCAGATCGAATAGTTGAACTAATTTATATTATAGCCGTGGCAAAGATCTTCATCAGAGCCATTTGTAAGCTATTTGATTGTTTGATTCGGACTTTATTTTACGAATTTGGCATGTTTTAAGGTGGAGTGGGTTGTGGTAGCGCCACCAAATCTGCTTGCAGCAGTGCTTTTGTTGCTGCTACTACTGTTTGCGGTGATATACATACAGTAGGTTCTGTTTTTATGCGGTAGATACGTTCCGCAAGAAACAGCATAAAAAAAAAACAGCATAAAAAAAGCTACTAGTTCTATAGTAAAACTATAGATACGTTTCAAATGCTACAACCACATAAATCTGAAATAATGTAATAAAATCACATAAAAAAGGGCACTAGTCCAATATTATAACTATAGATACGTTCCATAGACCGCGTGAATCTGAAATAATTAAATAAAATCGCATAAACAAAATATTGTATTTTTGAAAATTATATCTTTATTCAAGAAACGTCAGAATCGAAAAATAAATTTAAGTCAGAAATAGAATCAGACAATACCCACATATTGCGCGTTCGTTTAGGATTTGGCGTAAAATCACTTTCGTCACTTTAGGAAATGTACACGTCTGATCTAGATAGTTATGCAGGCGGTTCCATACTTGTAGGGTTAGCATTTCTGATGTAATCTGTGATGAGTTTTTGCTTAGCTGGTTAAAAATCTTGTTTATATGTACAATTCCCGATAGGTCGACATGCATTTTGTAATTAAAAAAAAAACCGCACTATTTCAAAACCGCATAAAAAAAAGCCGCATAAAAACAGAACCTACTGTATATATGTACAATATAAATTTTTCTTTATTCTGCTATCGCTACTAATTACTCCTATATTTAATTTAATTGTTAAGCCAATAAGTGAAGCATGACATGCGCGTGTGTACTATGAACTCACGTTAGTTTGGCACACAGCACAAGCAACAGATGTTCAACGAAATCCAAACTTCAACGTTAAAAACAATTTAGCTAAATTTGGATGCATGCCCACTATAATCTTGTACTCGTAAGTACGAATATGAGCATTTTTAATAAACAAAAACAGCTGTCTTAATTGTATTACTGCTTCTTTAAGTGTATGTAAGGTGTGTGAAAAAAATAAAAATAAAAATTGCTATAGATATTGGGGTGTAGCGAACCAAAAATCAAACCCAAATTATGAAATGAAAGTAGATGTTTCTTTAAAAATTTAAACGCAATCAACAATAGTCATAATTAATATTATAACAGCATAATGATGAAATGATCCGAGATTTGAATTGGCTGAACGTGAAACAGCAAATATTTTATCATTTATGAGGTTTGTATTTAATGTAAAGCAGGGCAGGATACCTGATTGTCTGAGCGGCAACCTAAGATACATAAACGAACCCCACTCATATTTACTCAGGGATAGTAACAGATTTAGACTACCACTTTTTAAAGCAGAAATTAATGAGAAAAGGATTAAAAAGTTTTAACTGCCAACTCAAATAAAAAATTGTGGTAACATGAAAATTTTCAAGAGGCTGCTATTTAATCACTGTAGAACATTGCCCATTAGATAGATAGAAAGGCTCAGCATGGAAACTAGCCCTTTCCATCCATCGTAGCAGTGCGACTCTGGATCACGTCCATTCTGATCGCACGCCTACAATAAAGCAAATTCTACTTGGAAACTAGTCCTTTCCAACCGAATGGTCAGGTGCCGTTGGAACTCGTTCTATCAGACCGCTTGTGCATCAAACGATGATTTTCTTATATTTAAAAATTTGAAAGGCCTTCCAATTTCGATGTCGCCTTCATCGCCACTGCTTACATCGCCATTAGAAGTTTTATATTTTTTGGATAGGATGTCAGATATATAGATTTAAATGTTTTCATGTCAATGTCTTTTAGCGGAATGTAGCCTAAGACATCAAGAGATAAATGCGAAGAAATGCCATATTTTGTTATTTTGGAACCAGTAAACTTTCTAACGCTCAACGCGTGAACGTAGATGGTTGCGCAAATTTTTTCCATTTACTTTCAACCAATCTTTTTTCCTTTGAACTTCATAACAGTTGACGTGATTTTGACCTACGGGACTTGAGTCGTGAAACATTTTATACCGAATAAATTTAAGTTTGCAAATACAAACACTTGAGCCTGTGATATGCTTAGTACGCAGTTTTTCCAAAATACCCTTAACTTCATCAATTTGAATATTTTGCGATGCCATGTATTCGTGAATTCATGAGATTTTGTAGACAATTTGAGCCAGTCTTCGATAAAACCTACGAATATTTCCTTAAACATCTCGGCACTTTCCGCGTCCAATTGAACAATTGGCAATTGTCCTCTAAAGCGTTAATATTATGCATAATTGTTTTGCGGTAGTCTTCCGAATTACTCAAAAAAATACCGATCATGTTTCTAATGCATGCAAACTTAATTGGTTTTTTGTAATATATTGAGTAAAATTCAATCTTTTGATGTTAGCATTCTTGTTAAATTTTCTGCTTGTGTGGCCTTGTACAAAATTCGGTTTATCAATAACAAGACTTGTACCATTTTTTCACATCTGCGATATCAAAATCAAAATCTTCACTTTCTGGCTTTATTACGCATTTGTTATTGTTAATAACTTCACTGGGTTTTCCATCTTCACTTTCCGAAGAACTATCGACTTTTTTTTCAAATCAATGTCTGATGTCCATCTCAGCCATTGCGTTCTTACTATGTATCAAACGAGCGACTGAAAAATAAATGCACGCATTATTTTTTAATGGCTACAAATCTTTATATTATTTTTACAGTTTCACTATATTTTTTACATCGCTCGCATTTGATAATTTTACCTTTTATTGTTATTAATGCTTTCTTTTTTCTCTATAGTATGTTTTGGCACGCTCAGTAGCCGATAAGGCACATGCACATTTTCCAGTAAGGGTTTCCATACTAAATACTGCGATAGTATTTTCTACACGCTCAAAAACTCCGCTTTCTAACTTGCAAATACTACGTTGTAAATTCCGCGTTCTAAAATTCTACATGCCAAACAAAAATAAGATACTTTCATTTATCAGGTTTACATATTTTATATGCGTGACGAATTTTATGTCGTCTCGCTTTTGCATATTTTCGGGCGCTTTATTATTTTCAATGAGAAAAAAAACCAAAGTAGTCTAATACTTTCAATAAACTTTTAGAGTTAGTTTTTTAATATTTGACTTAATTGACTTTGGGTCGAATTTATTTTATATTATATTTTATCATTGACATCTAGGTGCGGACAAAAAAACAAAAAAAAAAAAACAATAGTGAAAGTGCATATATAATTGGTAATTAGTTTCTCGAAGGTTTACCATTGTTATTAGATAAATATTGTTATTATATGAAATATAATCGCCATATCGAAATAATAAAAAAAAAGTTGTCATTTTTGCTGAACGCTACTAGAGAAACAGTAATAAAAAAATATAATAGAAGACGGGTGCGTGCATTCTTTCACGCCTTCATTTTTTATTAAGAAGAGCATTTTCTTGGCATAAACGAATTAGGAAGTTACTCACAGACTTTCGAAGCACGACCGCTTAAAAAACACTCGGGCTGCAGCTCTGATTATGCTTATAATTCGGATATTTCAAGTAGCGTAAATTCCACAGTGGCAATACTATTTAATTTACAATTTAATTTAATTCTATGATTGATACCCGCTGCAGACAGCGAAATTACAAATATTACTTGGCAGGAAAATTAATTAGTATATTCTCCTTGGTTTTTTATTCAGTCTACATCATATGACAGCCTTAAATTGCGCTTTGAGAGTTTTAAATCATTTTTGTAATTTTTAACCTTTCAATAAAAATTTAAGTGTGCATATGTATAGTATTTATATACCCAATTGCTTAGACCATCTTTTAAGTCACTACCGGTGTGCGTAGTATAAAATTAAGTATGGAACGAAAGTTAACACGGAAATTCAATTTTGCATCTGACAAACTTCTTACCTTGTGTGAGAGCAAAATGTTTGCTCCAAAGGTATGTAGCGGACTTTATTACGTGAGTCTATTTTAAACACACCAACAACATTAAATGCAGAATCAACTAAACAAACAGTAAAAAATTGAATTTTAAGATTTAGAAATTGCATACATACAAATCTGAAGCAACTGTTGCTGAATGGCCACCGAATAGGCGCGATGCTCGAGAATGTTTAATGCCACATGCCGTATGCCGCATGCCGCATGCTCAAATGACGAACCGAGTTCCCAAATGTGATTGCTGCTATCGTATGCAACGTGCAATGTCCCGCGTTTATTTTTCTATTTTTTCTAAAGCCTAACAACCAAAATAGACACAACATGAGAACAACACTAACAACCGAAGTATTCATCAGCACTTTCACGAACAATATCAAGCGAACAATGAACTTTACCGTTCGCCAGCCAACTCTGGCTGGGTCGACCGACCGGCAAGCCTACGCAAATCAACCGCTGCATGCTGCTGTTGTGGAATGAGGAAGAACCTGAATAGGGAAATAGGAAGTTAGCGTTGGTAAGTATTTAAAAATGACAAACACAAAAATTGTAAATGTTAAACAATTGTACTAACAATTGTGAGCATAATTAGAAGTGAGAATGAATTAATATCACCACTCAATGGTTGTGAAGCATTTTGATCAATCAAATCGAACTATTGTCGAGGGAGTCAATGGTCACGGCATGAATGTATACGCATTTGGAGCATTGAAAATTATTTTTATATTTTATTTTTCAGATTCATTCAGTTAGAAAGATGTGTCTTTCACTAATAGGAAGGTGTAATTTTCTTTGGTTCTTAACCATATTTCTGTTATCGGCAATATTTTGCTTGTATTATGTACCAGTATATATTGGAACTAAATTTTATTGCAATTTCAGCAAGGCCATGAATAAGCAAGACATTTTCCATAAAAATATGCACATCAAATAAAAAAGAGGAAGAAATCTAAATAGCCCTGCTGAATACCTGCAAAAATCAGGCACTGCTAACAAACAGAAACGACAGCCAACTTGTATTTTTTATGTTTGTACGTATACATTCTGCAGTTAGGTGTTTGTGCGCTCTCTTTACCTCTTTCTCTAAACCATATGTTGGTCATTGAATGCTTCTGGAACAAATACATATGTTATATCAATGCTGGAATGTTCAAAAACAGGTTGCATAAAATAAAAAGAGAGAAAGCGTATACATTTTACTTTGTACGCCATGGAACAACCTAAATTTGTATGGTAGAAATGCCCTCTTTCGAACGCTTCCACGGCAGTCCGTTTCTACGTAACCAGAAAGACCCGGATTTAGATCCAAGGACTGTCACTTCAGCAGCATTCCACTTATATTATATATATGGGGAATATTTATGCTGCTACAGCAACAACAAGAAACCCCTTTTCTATCATTTGGTGTTTCATGGCTAGGGCGACCGCCGTTCATTTTTGTTATAATGGATATTTAGTTTATTTTAAAAGAACGATTTGGCGGTATATACAAAGTTGTCCAGTAATTAATGCCTTACACTGACGAACACCAATTTAAATGTACGCAATGGTTTTTGAAATATGGTATATAGCCTCCACGTTCATATGGAATATTCAAGTTTTTTTAAATTGATAATAACAGATATTAATTGTATGTGGTTTTTAATTCATAGATTAATATAGCAAATATAAATATTGATTGAAGGATCTTTTAAAATTTAAACTAGTGATAGTAGTCACGAAAAGGAAATATTCATGTAGGCATTGAAATAAGTACGAAATAGAAATAAATACGATGCCACTGTGTCCATTATAATTGTGAATGACTTTTTGTATTCGATTTGGCATAGACAGGGTAATCCTATCGTAGGTTTCTGCAGGCGTGAAATGTCGTAGTTTTTTTAATTTTTTGCTACAAATCTTACTTATTTTTGAAAGTGCCATTGCCTTGAATGAAAAGCAACCGAAGTGGTATATTCTCCTCGGCAAATGGTAGCAACACTTATTGAAGTACGTCCGTGGAAATAAATTAGTCCATTTTAGACCACAGGCCCCACTCCATACCAAGAGAAGCATCCCCAAATCATTATGTTGCCGTCCCCGTGCTCCACTGTGTCTTGTTTTGTGAACCGCAGTGAGAACAATTGCCCTTACGACTTCTGACATTTCGTCCAGCATCATTTCCAAATAAATTTATTTTTGTTTTATCGCTCCAAAGTGTGATATACCATTTTTTCATACCCTCTGATCCACGCCATGTCTTGAGCTCTTGAGCAAAATTTTTCTTCTTCTGCTGTTCTGCCTGGTAGTTGATTTCAGCTGCAATGGCATTTAATGACTTAAAAGATTCCCTCCTAGCAAGTCACAATTAAATGATCAGTAATGCAAGTCGGTTTATTTCTGCCACCGCTTCGTTCTGTGGATTTTTTGGGCTTAAGATCATTTACAACAAAATTTTTGGACCGTCCAAGTGACTCAGCTATAAATTTGTACAATCTAATTTGCTTCTTACGTTGCATTCAATATTTTTCACTTAATTAGTTAAGGTGCAAGAATTATCCGCAAAGTACCTATTGCAGTGGCCACACAAAATTACTTTATGAAAATAACGCAATCTGTGCAACCAATAACGCAAATTAATAAAACGGGTAATTTAAATTCACATCGAAGCAGTGATGTCATTCGTAAAAACAGCGAAATTTCAATAATAACTTTAACTTTTTCGAGCGGCACAAGCAAATCGATAGATAAAGGCAGCGTACCTATTTTAATGTCCCAATGAATGTGTATAATAAGTCAAATAAAACATTTTGAATAGTAGGTTCGTTAATATTTTTTTTCAAAGAAATAAAACTTTTACAAAACAATCGCATATAAATAAAAATCTGCATTCCAGTGAAATTATTATTTTCTGCTAGCTGTTAGTATCAATTAAGATATAGTAGCACTTAGTAAGCGTACAACGACCTTAGCTCGATTGCCCTCCCCGGTGGTCATTAGTACATTGCTCCGTTGCTCCGTATCTTGCCGGTCCGTTTGTTTGGGTTTGCTTATATTAACTTAAAGCATTGGTATTGATTAAATAGACGTCAAGCAGAGGCAAGTGGACATGGCGAACATGCAAACTGCTAGTTAGAGGAACAAGTGACTGCATGGTATTGGCCTTACGCACAATATCGGCATATATATTAGTATTACTTATTTCTTCGATGTATGCTCATAGGAAATGGCGTACTTGTGCTTGCAAACTCGCAAACTAAAATAAATAATATGAAATAAGGGAAGTGTCCCATTATAAGCTGAATGAAATACCTATGTATGTGCTCAAGTATATATACCAATTTAAAAATGCAGCAGATATAGCATTGCGAACAAGAATTTGGAAAGCCACTCTACGTTTCCTTTTGAGTTGGCAACTCCGATTGCAAAGGCTCTTCCAACACGATTCAAAAAAAGCTACCATAAATCTTTCAAACGCGTAACCGGTCACGCCAAACGCGTGGGTTACGGCGAAACTTGAGAAATATGTCAAACATTGATCGTTTCTAAAATAAACTCATTATGAGTTATTACAATTAGTTATAGTTTAAAAATTATCAATAGAATATGAGCGTTTAAACAATATACCTGATATCGTTTATTTAAGCTACATATTATATGTAGTATTACATATATAAAGTAGTAGTAGTAATACATATATATATATCTTATTATGCAAAAAAGTTCGCAAAGTGGGACTCCATGAAAAAAAGTTGTCATTGCCATTGATCACTAGGAAATTTTTTCTTATTTTCTCATACCAACATTTTCACTCTTATCGTCGCTGTCTAGTGTTTGCGGTAAATTCAATGCAAAATGAGCTATACAAGATAGGCGATAGCTATTTGAGCAAAATATCAAAAAGTTAAGTAGGCGGCTGTATGCAAACTCAAGACCGGCTACAAACATGTTGAGCAACTTTGAGATACATAGGTATTAATAGTGCCAATGGAATTTAGTTCATGAAGTGATGACGTAATACTCAAGAAATATATATGTATATATGGATATGTCTATCTATATTTTAGCTATCAGGTGAAGAAAGTAACAAGACACCCCCTATGTTTACTATGCGATTATTCAGCAGATATTCCCGATAAACCCCATTACTCATAGTACCTCTCTTAAAATACCTTAAAACCCTTCTATAGATATGGGAGTGGCCGCACTGACAAAACAGGTGCTGATAGTAACCACGAAATCACAAATTGCTATTCATATAGAACGAACCAGTCACATATGCATTTTTCATTTGTGGAATTGTATATGAAGAACAATTATAAGAAGCATTCGAATATGCACGCCTATGGAGATTCAGTATATTTATACCTACATACATTTTTTGTGTGCATAGCTGCAGATGCGTGAGTGTATCAGGGATTTAAGTTAGAAATTTCTCTCCCTCTTTCTCTATCCCAACGCTTTTTTATCAAATGCGTTGCTTCGCCTAATTGTTGCTTTTTATTTTAAGCCACAACATATTCCAAAGTGCATATAGCATCGTTTCTTTCATTCATCTATTTCACGAATTATTGCAGTATTCTTGTGAGATTCACTTCGAAAATCTTCAAGTCTTCTTAAGTGCATCGTCATCACCATTATCCGCAGTCGATAGCAACTTTTTTTTCTCCTTCATCGTACACAGCATTAATCATCATCCTTTTATTTTCTTTACTCCTTTTCGGTTCTTTCTTTTGAAATATTTTGCACTTCAAAAAATTAGCGTTCAATTGTGCACTCTTTTACACTCACGTACTAGCCGCGCCTTGTCGACCGCAACATTGTACCTTAGCACTCTCTTTCGCACAGTAAATCATTCGTTCATCCAAAGCATTCGTCGCTTTAACGAGCGCAATGCACATTCACAAACACATGCACTCACCTTTCTACAAGCGGAAATTTCGCAGTTTTCTTTTTTCTTCTCGTTCGTTTCTTGCTTTTTCCCCCAACTTCACGCTCTAAATTTTCCTCACAACTCCTGTTTGTTCTTAATTTACCCAGCAAAATTATTAACTTTTACACAGAACCTCAAATTGCTTCTTTTCTTCTATTCAACACAATCTTCCACAATAATTTCAATGACTGTATTTCGTTTTTTCTTCGACTTAGTTTTGATTTAAAACGCAACGTTTTAAGATTTACAATTTTAAATAGTTTGGCCTTCTGCCTTTTCACTTGCCGATTTAAATTTCCTGCCAGCCGCTTTGCTTTAGTAGTTTTCTAGTTTCAGGAAATTTCAATTGATTTAATATGGTGCAAGTGGTCTAACACCGATATATTACAAAATTTAAACAACGCGTGTAACCAACACAGAAAATGCGACCAAACTGTCTGCTCAAACTCGTTCAGTCCATCAGTCGTTGTTCATTTGCAGAACGCCGAGCGCCGAGCGGATATTTTCGAATTGTACAAATACAACGAGTAGCTGTGGTGAATAGACAAACACAACGACTTGAAAGAGTAGTAGATCAGTTAAAAGGGTGGTCTGTGACTCGAATAGATGAGAATCCAACTTCAGTAGCGCCGTCTTGTTGAAAATAAACATTGTCCAGACCAATGTCAACCAATTCCGGCCTTAAAAAGCATTAGTCATCTCCCCTGTTTAACACCACCTGTTATTGGAAAGCCCTTTATATCGTTGAATTTTGGATCGAATGGTAAATATACTCAGCCGTACACAGTTTTTATTTTTCTGAGATTTTTATTTTTTTAATACTTTCTTCTTTATGCAGTTTTAACGGCTAGAATTTAGAATATTGTCTATTGGGCAATTTTTGGCAAACTATAATGTCTTTATTAATGAAACTTGGTGCAGATGTTAGTGAGGTGTTAAGGAACACTCTTTATAACTCCAAATTATTCGGGAAATAATAATTTCGTAATTATTTGCCTTCAAAATACCCTCGTTAACTTCAGTATAATTTGACACATTACACTATACATATATTTTTGAACACTTCACTAAAATTCACCAAATATACACTCAGGCGCGTGTTTTTACTTATTTTTATCCTTATATTCGAATTATTTTTATTAAAATTAAATGCAAATGCATTTGTCACACAATCACTTTCCAATTTTAAACGCGAATAAGAAGAAGATTGGAATGACAACAGTATGGTGTTGCCGGATGCCTGCAAATGAAAATAAAAATATTAACAAAAATTAAGTATTTGAGTTTAGAGTTAATGATGGGGATGGGGGTTATTGTGTCTCCTTACTACATAGACGTTTTAATTTTGGGTTCAATGGTTTTAACACGGAAAGGAGCTCTATGCAAAAATACTGTGGATTGCGTAGCCGGAGTTGGACTGATGAGGGTTATTTTTTCGAAGCAAGGCCGAAGGCCGCCCACGCGACAGTCGGTTCTACGTTACCGAAACGACCCGGATTTATATCCGCCCAAGGATTGCCACTCCAGCAGCATTCGCCGTATGTAAGAATGGGGAATGTTTATGCTGCTACAACAACAACAACAACAGCCGCCCACGCGGAAAGGAGTTCTACGCAAAAGTACTGTGGATTGCGTAGCAGAAGTTGGACTGATGAGGTTTATTTTTTTGAAAGGAAACGAGCGATAATCGAATTTTTGTGGAGAAAATCTCTTTATAAAAATCATGAGGACCCGTTTGTAAAACTGATCGAAGCAATACAATACACTTACATATAAACCGTAATTTTTGGCTTTTAATTACTTTATTATTTTTTGTGATATGCCTAATATCATTGTTTTTAAGTCTCGATGAGTTGTATGTTTTTATTTTCAAAAATATTTCTCAATTTTAAATTACAGCAAAAAATACTGCAGTTTTACAATGAACCTTCCTCTGAACATCTCTGCATACAACTTCGTTTTTATTTCAGGTGTATGGCAACACCAACTTTTCGCTAAATTACAGAACTTTAACATTAAATTACTTAAAAACTATAAGCCTCCGGCAGGTGCGGTTTTCAGTTTTAAGATGGGCATATACACCCCTGTACCCACTCCCCTTTTAACTTTTTTTTTCCAAGCGATATACATTATACTAAATATTTCCCAAAAAGGATCCTCGAACAAGACGAAAAAAGCACTCGGGTCCCAGAAAAAACCTTATTATTCATATATTTTCTGCTCAAATATATCGTTTATTTAATGTTAGAGGCCTCAAACATTTTTTTTTTTTTTTTCAATTTAAAAACTCTCATCAGTAAATTTTTCACTCTAAATAAATTACCTTTAACCTTTAACCTTTAAACTCATCATCCCCGAAGTACAATAATTTCCAAAAAACAAAAATCAAAACTTCAATGTAAACGGGCAAGAACATGGCATTCGTATCCACAAACTTTCCGGTAAAATAAATCGAGTATTTAATTGCCAAAGTCTCTCCAAATTTTTTTCATATTAAAAACTCTCTTATCACTTTTCATTAATTGAAATGTGTATTTTCAAGCTAAAAAAATAATAATAGGTAAAAAAAACTATTCTTAATTCTAATAAATGCAACCGTTTACAATAACTATTCACAACCAGATACAAAGTGTATCTAAAATATAAATGCAATAAATGTCTGATTTCTTCCTTAACGCTTTTACATACGAAATACACCGAATCGTGTAGACTGTCCAGCATTATTTAAAGCCGCTTTTAAACTTAGGCCCAAAACTAGACGTGTGTTGGCCGGATCAATAATTCCATCGTCCCACAAACGAGCTGTACTATAATATGGCGAGCCCTCCTTTTCGAATGTCTCTATAATGGGAGCTTTCAACTGGTTTGCTTCTTCCTCGGTAAAACTTTTTCCAGCACGTTTCCTTTGATCTGCAGTTATCTGCGCGAGTACATTAGCTGCCTGAACGCCACCCATCACGGAAATGCGGGAATTTGGCCACATGTAAAGAAAACGTGGCGAATACGCACGGCCACACATACCGTAGTTACCAGCGCCATAAGAACCTCCGATAATAACCGTGAATTTTGGCACATTCGCGCAAGCCACAGCTGTAACCATTTTAGCGCCATTCTTTGCGATACCATTGGCCTCCGCATCACGGCCTACCATAAACCCTTTTTGGAGAAAAGAGAAACATACACTAGCATTTCAAAAAATATATTTAGAATTATTTCTTTGACTGTAACTTACCGGTAATATTCTGCAAAAATATCAATGGTATATTACGTTGAGCACACAACTGAATAAAATGGGCGCCTTTAAGAGCACTTTCCGAAAAGAGTACACCATTATTGCCGACTATGCCCACTGTATGGCCATAAAGTTTGGCAAAACCGCATACCAAAGTTTCACCATATAGTTTCTTGAATTCTGTAAAACGGCTCCCATCGACTATACGTGCTATGACCTCACGCACGTCAAAACTCTTGGTTAGTGTGGTACCTACAATTCCATACAAATCGCGTTGGTCGTACTTTGGCTCTTCAATTAACTCCATGTTGTCAGCCTTGATTGATTTGCTCGCCTTTTGACTTGAGTACAACAACTGTTCATTGTAACTATTTGTTGAGGGAAAGTTTAAGTTTCGCACAACTTGTCTGGCCAAGTACAGAGCGTGTTCATCATCAACAGCATAATGATCAGTCACTCCGGAAGTTTTACAATGTAAATCAGCACCGCCCAAGTCCTCAGCAGAAACCTCTTCACCGGTAGCAGCTTTTACTAACGGCGGACCTGCTAGAAATATAGTACCTTGCCGTTTTACAATAATGCTTTCATCTGCCATTGCGGGAACATATGCTCCTCCAGCAGTGCAGCTGCCCATTACAACTGCAATTTGTGGAATACCTAATGCAGACATGGTGGCTTGATTATAGAAGATGCGCCCGAAATGCAGCTTGTCGGGAAATACGTCCGCCTGGCGTGGCAAGTTTGCTCCACCTGAATCTACTAAGTATATACATGGTAGACGATTTTCTCGAGCAATCTCCTGGGCGCGCAAATGTTTTTTCACAGTTATTGGATAGTAGGAACCTCCTTTAACCGTAGCATCATTGGCAACGACAACACATTCAGTTCTGTAATATGTTAGTTTTTGTTAAATTATTACTCGAAGTATGTATGTACATATATAAAAACACAATTCATACCCACACACCCTGCCAATACCAGTAACGATACCACCAGAGTTCACGATTTCTTTCCCGTAGAGTTCATAGCCTGCCAAAGTGCTTAATTCCAGAAATGATGATCCTCTGTCCAGCAATAAATTAACGCGTTCCCTGGCTAATAGTTTGCCTCGTGAAGTATGACGCTCGTTTGCTGTAGGGCCACCACCGCCCAGAACCTTCTGAGTGATGTCATTCAACTCATTTACCAATTTAGTCATTTGATTAAAATTTTCCTGCAAATTTTCATTAGTACATATATTGTTTAATTAAAGATACTGTATTTTATCAAACCTTAAACTCATGGGAGGTCTTATCAATTGAGGTTGACAAATTATCTGCATCGCCAACATGCAAAAGCCGCACTGTGCATCGAGAGGAATGCTGTGTAATAGGATTTCTAAATGCCGATACTAACTTCAACATAATTTATTGATATTAGCAAAGTAAATTAAACTAACAACAACAGAAGGGATAACAGCTAGATCTAATGCTGAACAAAGTTACATCACCTGCGATAGCACTGATAATGTGATCAGCTGTTCTGAGTGGAAAGGTCGCAGATCGATATACGTTATAAATCGTGATCGATAAGAGAAAAATTTTTAATATGCATAATTTTTGCAAGTGAGCGTTCGTTAAGGCAAACAATTATCCATCACTTAAAATTTGAGGGAACGAAGCGATGGTTCAAAGCAAGAAAGCACTTATTTTGTGGTGAAGAAATTTTTGCCAGCAAAAATTATCCTTCACGAAAATATTTGATCTGTAGCAAGGCGAATTGAAAACAGTTACTTTATTTTTCGCGATTTAATAACTATAACTTCAGGCTCCTTAATAATACAAAACAAACAAAAGAAGGAGAAATTGCATGTTTGTGAAAATTCAGCTCATTTCCAACCGAATGATCAGTGCAGTGTTGGAACTCATTCTTTCAGACGCCTGTACATCAAAGAATGAGTCCTTTGAGGATACTGCGCTACTCAGAGTCTAGTCCATTCCGACAGTATTAATAATGTATACTACCTATATGAATACATTGACTATGTTATAGATATAAGATATGTATGTACATTGTAAAAACTTAAAAATTGAAAACTATTAATTTGGTTGATTATACACAAAAATCTATGTAGGACTGTTAATTTTTTAAGTTATATAATATATGTATGTATAACTTATAATTTAAGAAAGGTATTAAGGTAATATCTTTTTTTCTTCCATTATTAAAATTTTACATTTTGTGGTTATTTTTCAATGGTTGTTAATTTTGTTTCGGTTTACTTTTTTGTTTCGATTTGATAGCTAGTTTCGATAAATTTCCGCAAAAAATTAAGGATCACATTAGAAATTACCTCGGTAATTGAAACTGAACGACTTCCAAATGAGGTAATGCGTTTTCAAATTTTTGTATGGCAAACTACGTAATTCGAATGTAGTTGAATTACAAATGAGAGGACGAATTATAAATGGGAGAACGAATTCGGTACATGAATACAGCATAAGTGAGAATTCACTCCCAAAGAGTAGAAAAAGCACTTAATAACAGATTCCACAAAAAAATAAATTTGTCTGTTTACACGAAGTTCAATCATATTCCTACAGATCCAAGAATGATAGAATAAGAGATTCTACCTTCCGAATTCGCGGAGGAATAATAAGCAAAAGCATTAGAAACTACCAAACACAAGAAAGTTTATACACATACACTTTCTTGCCACGACGACATCCGCATAAAAACGCAAAATACTGCATTTGGAGGCTTTATATATATTTGTGCTTTCACAATTTTATAGATATATATATATTAATAGATTGTTTAGTTTAAATATCACAACAATATTACCGAGCCATTCACTGAATTTTTTCAAACATGTAATTTCTCTTCCTTTTTTTATTTTGTTGGTTTGTTTTGCATTGGTAAGGAACCTGACGTCAGACTTATCAAAATCGCGGCAAATAAAGTAACGCCTTGGAGCTTAACTATATAGGAATCATTACATACACATATATTGTAATGTACAATAACCTAATATTATTATTATATTGTATAACGTTATTTAAAAAAAGATTCAAGTAAAATGTGCTGCCATAACCATATAATTTATTATGCGGTTTTTATATTGTAATCGACATCACCACAAACCTTTTGCAAGATTTCTATACAACCCTGCGTAAATTTTGACAATTTCTACTGCCAATTGTTTTTCTGTATTTGCAAAGTAGTCTAGTACATCAAGTTTAGGCCTTCTGCAATTTTCTTATTTGTGTCTAACACCATTTGTATTACAAATAAAAGTTAAAAATGTTGGGGCGCACAGGTCTTTTGGCTCGTAACATTACCCAGAGCCTGGTCAGGCACCACAGCCATGGTGGTATTCCCGGAGAGGTATGTTAACGTTGGGGTATCGACTAATATATATCCCTATGGTCACGTTGTTACATAAGTAGCAAATTCACCGCTTATTTCATGAAATTTACTTTTTTTTTTTTTTTACAGAACTTGCCCTTTGGCTTAACTAACCGCTACAAGTTGACCGCATATTTCGTTCTTTTCTTTGGATCTGGATTAGCTGCTCCATTCTTGGTGGTCAGACATCAGCTGCTGAAGAAGTAAAATTTTAGGTTAGTGAAAATCGTATTATTATTATTTTGTACTAAACATTTCTCTCTCCTGTTGAATTGATGGAAAAGTATATAATTCGCTTAAAACGTGATTCAAATATATAATTAAAATAACAGTATCCTTACAAGCGATTAATATCTTTCTCTTTCTCTTTACAGATTCCAATTCGTAAGCATGAAAATTAAATTTCGCGAAGGCTACACCTATCAAGTGTATAATTTATGATTAAGATTAAAGAGGAATCATATTCACAAATAAAACACTCTATGTCATACTAGAAGTTTTATCATGTATATTTTTATTCAATTGCTTTACTAAAGCACCAAGTTGTATAGAGCAGTTCTAAACATTTCCTTAAGAGTCATGTATTTTACAAGTGTGTTATAAATATATGTAAGGCGGCTCCGAACGGCAGATATTATTTTACGGGGAGGTTTGCCATTGCCTACCGAGGGGCGATTGCTATTAGAAACAACTTTTTCTTAATTTTGGTGTTTCACAGAGATTCGCACTTATGTCCTCCGTTTTTCCGAATGGTAGTCACGCACCGACCCATTCGGTTACGGCGGCCTTGGTATACATGTGCATGTATATGAATCCGGGTATCTTATTGAACGTGAGTATATCTTGTTAAATGTACTATTTAATTAATGTAAACAACACCGTTTCCCAAGTATCTGAAAATAGTCACATTGTCTAATAATTTTTACCTCGAAATTATAGCAAAGGCTTACTTGTCAATACTTTTTTAAAATAAAGCTGACAGCGATAAACTAAGCAAACGGCTGAAAACAGAAAACTTGAATAATTTCTACGCTGTGAAAGAATTGAAGTTCTATTTAATTGAGCATTAAATATGACTGGAAGGTTGGGAATGCTTGTGCGCGGTGTACGCCAATTTTCTACTACCACGGTGCGTTATGGAGGACACGGTAGGCCAGGTTGTCCTGGAGAGGTGAGAAATAACTGATATTGAGAAATGACAATGAAATGAATTAAACTTTTTTTTCAAAGAATCTTCCACTCAACCTAAATGCTGGAAAAGTAAAGATTACAATGATTATGACGCTTTTCTTTGGTATTGGACTGGGTGCCCCATGGCTTGTAGTTATGTGGTCTTTTATCAAGGGAAAATAATAAATGTATTGTATTCACAATCTTTAATAAAATTCAGTGTCGTTTTTGTTTCTTTTAATTTAGTTTTTGCTGGAAGCTCACAACGAAAACGTATTATTAGGAAATAAATACACATTACAAAAAGGCTAGTTACTAGTAAATTCTGTTAGCTATATACATACATCGTTATCACAATTCATCTTTGTCAGAAAAATCATAATCTACTTCGTTGGGTGTATAGGAACAATATTTCGCCTGAGCACCGCAAATTAGAGAGTCCAAATCGTCAGCAAGAGTTGCCGCTTGGAAGGCCTTTAAAAATACTACTTCTTGATCGTCAAGAATCTCCAAACACTTTAAAAAGAAAATATTTTTAGCTAATATTTTACATCCAAGAGGTTAACACTTACGTAGTGGCCGAGGCTTTTATTTAAATCCCCATCTTGCACAAAATCCACGAGCGATGACTCTGGATTCATCTTGTCATCGACAATCATCTTAAGAAGTGTGAACTTGCCATTACTCTTATATGTAGCTTTCAAATAATCTTCCATTTTATCACCTGCAAAAATATACATGTACACAAATTCCTTCATTAATGAAATTTGATCGTCAATGATCTATCACTCACAAATTTTTTCCATTAACTCAGTCAGGTACATCTCCGATTTAATTAGTTTTACGGCTTTGCTTATGGAATTTCCTTTGGTGTCCAGACGAAAACCGCTAACATTAACGGTTTTATTTGGATCTTCCTTGGCGATAGCGCTCTCCATTTCTTGAACTGTGGCCTTGCAAACTAAATATCATAACCAGAAATTATTGAAAATCTATTCAAACAATATAATATTTACCATGGCACTTGACATCTTTTGAAGTGAATCCTTCTGCAACGGACCACGATAGCAATAAACAAGCAATGTTTATTAATACCTTACAGTTCATTTTGATCGTATTTATTGATGATTGTAATTGCTGGAGCGTATTTCTCCACTTTTTATACAATTGACAAAAAATTTAAATCAGAATATATAGTAGCCCTAAGTACAACAAATTAACTCCAAAACCGCATATCTTCCAACAGGCTAATAAAATTCCACGTCTCCCTGTTTTATTGGTTAGTTATAGGCTTATATTCTCCTCCACGTTGGGTACGTTCAGTGATGTAAAGATAAGGCAAAATTAAATACTGCCGAATCGGGTCTTTTTTGAGAGCTTGAGAATTTAAAAGATAAATATTGTTAGAATGAATTTTTTTTGTTATAATCTGGTAGATAATTTCATGGTATTTATTTTTTGAATATAGTATCCACATATGCCCGCCGCGTTTGCGAGTTACATGGTCTATTCGATCAATCCAATTTTTGGCTAACGGTTTTAATAAATCTGGCCGTATGGCGTCAATGGTGACTTGAACATTACAGAAATCGATTGTTAAGCGCTCTGTATGGCAAGTTGCGTCGTACTGTTGGAACCAAATGTTGTCGATGATTAGCTGATTAATTTTTAGAAATAAAAACTCAGCCAGCAAAGCTCAATGGCGTGTGCTCATCCACCGTAACGGCAGTCCTATCCTCATTTCGAAAGAAATAAGAACCGATGATGGCGATTGTGGTATATGAACTTCTCGAGCAAATATATATTTTTTTAAAGCAAATTTCCGGAAATTGGAAGCGTTGTTCAGGTGTTAAACGATTCGTGATGACTTGCCAAACCTTACTGAACAGAAATGTCAACTCAATTTACCATTCTCAGCTATCAAACCATAACTATCGATATCGATAGTTCCCATACAGATAAACAACACCCGATATATTGCATGAGCTTTTTCCACTTGCTCTTTTCTGTAAAAAATTGACAAAATTGTTTATTACATTGATTCAAATTGCTCGATTAGTCGAGAAAAAGTATTTCTATAACCCCACATCTACACCTTCTATACATCTTTCAAATTTGTGTTTTAACCTTATCTCATTTTATATGTGGGCACCTTGCTGTTTTAACATTCCATTTAAAAATTAAAATTGAGAAAAATCATCATAGTTGGGTTGTCAGTACCATTACGAAGTGCACAGGTTCGAATCTCCGTGCATGAATTATCAAATGATAGAAAACGTTGTTTCTAATAGCGGTTGCCCCTCGGCAGGCAATGATAGATCTCCGAGGTTATGTTTGCCATGAAAAAGCTCCTCCTAAAAATCATTTTTCATTCGGAGTCAGCTTAAAACAGCAGGTCTCTCCATTTGTGGAGTAACATGAAGACGCACACCACAAGTAGGAGGATGACCTCGGCCAACTACCCAATAAAGAATGTAAACGCCAATTATATATCTATATAAATCAGACTAACATTGAGTAATGTATTCTTATTTCCGAAATTTACAAAAAAAATGCAGTCTTCAAACAAAATTGTTTAATAAATGAAATGGTACAGAATTGTGTACACAAGTGTAACATTTGGTTTTAAATTAAAGTTTAAACAATAGAGCATTGGACTCGTATTTGGCTTTCTTTCCCCGTATTTAGCACAATACGAACTGATTGCACATTTTTTCAAGTTTTTGATTTTCTTTACAAAAATTTTTGTTATAGTTTTTTACTAACACTCTTATTTATTAACACCTTAATATAATACAAGTAAAATTTTTTTATAAAGGCACGCTATACGAATAGGTCAACCTTTTGTGATTTTAGATCTTTTGAATTACAACCTTGTCATCGCTCGTCACTTCTCAGCGAATTGCTCTAAAGCTGTCCATTTGCACAACACTGTGCGCGCCATATTGTAAAGTTCTTCAGCTGCAAAATCTACGCTCGGAGTGATAAAATTTTGTGCGTGTGCCAGTTTGTGAAATTGTATAAATTTTTTGCCAAAAATTATTGAAATTTAATAATGAAAAAACTGCAAGTGTAGAAATAACATTTTTTCGCAAAACATTAGTTTGTGTATGTGTAAATGAAAAGAAAGGCTCGCAGAAAAGCTATACGTAAGCATAGGAAAAGTGTGATTGGCAGAAAGGGTAGTAATATTTGTAGTGTTATACGAGGACAGGCAAGCAGCCAGAAATTTGAAACTGAAAACCGCAGAAGGATTCCGGGTAAAAATTTGTAGAAGGCCAAAGTCAAGGAAATCGGATTGAGTAAAGGTTAGGAATTTCATAAATACTTGTATATTTGATTCATTGGTAATTTCAAATGTGGAGAAGGCGAAATCACTTGATTTTATTTTATTTGAAAGTATTCCAAAGCAGAATTTGGGGCTCACATAAATAATCTTACATACGTATGTACTATGTGCGCATATGTATGACAAAAGGAAACAGTGATGAGATGGCGTACACTAAAAGAGTTGAGTACGCGGCAGCAAAACATTATCGATTGCACATAAGAAAAGTTTAATTACTAGAAGTATATAGGTGCTTCCAAAAAGTGTACGAATTCAACTAATATACAATACTACACACACATGGTTTTGAACAGCGGCAAGAGGTAAGTAATACACAGTAAAACTTTAGTCACATTTACCACAGCGAATAATTATAAAATTCCCCCATACTCCAATTTATTTCGCTATTGCATGCAAAAAAAAAATACGTGTTTATAACCTTACTTTTTGGTTTTTGCTCCTACCCGGATACAAAACCAGAAATATATATGTATTTTCTATCTGGAGTCTAACCCTTCGAGATCCATATGAAGGTATAACAAGGAATTAAGGAAATTCGCTAGTATATGTCGGTGATTTTCTTTTGGCTTTTTCTTCCTTTGTTAAATTTTAGACGCTTCACTCGCAGGTGAACCCACCCATTTTCTTTAGTAGTCTGGCAGGTTTTGAGGTTAAGTTAATATTTTTGTTTTTCTTTCACAAATACAAATGCTAACGGATGCATATAAATTCTAACCAAAAATTGCCCCTGGCCTTCTTCGTGATTGTTGCTTTGTTTTGCAAATTTGTTATTGACGAGGGAATCGCAACAAGCATGTGGAATATATTTAGCTTCCTTATCACCGGTATTTTTTTTTTTTTCATCCTCAATATTGTTGGTCGGTAAATTGTGCATGTATATTCAGAAATGTGCAAACTAATTTCATGGAAATTAAATATTTGAGTCGTTTAAGTTGTAAAAGTTTTATTGTTTAAAAAAGTTTATCAATGGTTCAAGACGTGCTTTTTGGTTTGAGATGTTTTTTATGCGATTTTAAGGATCTGAAGAACACTGCACTTAAAAAAATTTACTGCATGTTCTCAAAGTTTAACGGGTTTACGAAAAAATTATTCTGAAATATCTGCAACCTCACATTATTTGAAAAAATTATATTGATTCATCTCAACCGTTTAATCAAATGTTCTATATATACGAAAGCTATGAATAATTTAGTGAAAAATGTCGAATTATTCCGATGGAAATTTCATTATATTCAGTATAATTGATTGGGTCAATGACCATAAATAATAGTAAAAATGTGTCGCCTTTTTCAGTGACGCACACTTGGGTTCTTTTTTTCTGCATTTTTCATAACATTTTGGAGCATTCCTGTGATTATGGCGTCAATATCCTCGCGAGTATGGGTCTTCAGAGGATTGAGTGTTTGAGGCTTGTTGGTGTACACTTTTCCTTTAAGTCTCAGAAAAAAGGCTGGCGCTGTGAAATGGGCCGAGCGAGGACGACAGTCAAAATTGAATTCTTGCGTATCTATGGTCTACCGCACCATTTTGCCGGAAAAAATCTCCAAATGATTTTACTCGATGAATGGCCGCAGAAATTAGACCGTAATATTCGTATCGCTTACACCACACAGATCAGTGACTTTTAACATCATGAATTACTTTTCGTTCGCCGTACCAGCCGATACGCTCGTTGAATTAAGACGTTGGAAGAGTTGTTTTCAAAATTAAATTTCATGATTTCTTCGCATTCTACGGCATGGTTAAAATTGTGTTGGAGGAATGTTTCTAAAACACTATAGCCAACAACAATGTTTTGTACGTTTGATTGGCAGAGCAAAGTATTGGCAAAGTTCAATAGAAAACCAAGGCTGTATTGGCCAAGTATAGACGGAATACACTGTATTTATTTAATGACTTGTTGTACAAAATCCACAAAAATTTAATAAATAAAAAAATATATCTTTTTGAACAGAATTGAATGTTGCGTCTCTGAAAATTCTAAGTACTTAAAATACTTTTATTGAATGGTGCAACATGACTGACGTAAAAAAATTAAACAAATATATTAATTGTCGCGTACACTTCTGTTAGATGTTTGTCCATGCTCCTCTTCCTATTTGTGGTGTCCGTCTTGATGTTGTTTCATAATTTATAATTTTTATACGGAGCTTTTTTCATGGCAGAAATACTTTCGGAGGTTTTGCCATTGCCTGCCGATAGGAGATCGCTATTAGAAAAACTTGTTTCTGTTATGTGATGTTCATGCACGGCGATTCGAACCTACGCACTCCTGAAAGGTAGTCACGTACCAACCCATTCGACTACGCCGGCCGCCAGACGTAAAAAATATTCACTGTATTATCGGATTAAAATTTTCTGAATTTCTTTTAATAAACCCTAACATTAAATATGCTTTGCTGGTGTACTTACCTATATAGTCGGAGATCAAACCCAAATGTTACATTTTGAATATATAAAATGCCAAAAAGCTAATGAAGTTGATTTTTAATTAAAATGTTAAAAAAAAATCTCTCGTTTTTTTAAGATTTTCTGTATTTTATAATTCTTTCTTTTTCGTATTCTTAAGTGGCATTATTTGACGTTAAATCATTGTGGCTCACTAGGTACAAATCTTGAAGCGTAATAGAGGAGAACCTCTTGCAAATAGATCGTTATATCATATCTGTGTTTTTTGAAAGTGCTTTTAAATAGTTCCAATCAATAATACTAAGCTGTGACTTAATTTCAAGCTAGAAAGTTTTGTTTTTGGTAGTGTAGAGATGTCAGTGAATACTATAAAACTCAAATTTTACGATTATTGCCTTGTGGTGAATAGTATTTGGTGATATTGGTGCTAAGTTCAATTCACAGGCTGATTTCAGTCTATTAGTACCAAGTACAGGGTGTTCGGTGGCAGATTAGAAATTGAGAGCTAAATTAAAAAAGAATTGCTAATGATAAGCGTTTATTTCAATAACTACAATGAAGGCAACTATTACCTCTAAATGTTGACCATTATATCGGACACACTCTTGGAATCTGGCGTCCGAACTCCGTGCCACTCACTGGAAAAGTGATGTCGGGATGCCCTTAACCTCCCGAACAATGTTTTCTATTAGTGCTGAGATGGTCGCTGGGTTTGTTTCATAAACTTTACTTTGGAGGTAGACCCACATATATAAGTCCATAGAAGTAAGATCGGGCAACCTGCATGGCCAGGATAAGCCACCGAAACGGCTTATCAGTTTGTTAAGGAAGAAATCACTTAGTATCGCCATAGTCTCTTTGGCCATGTACTGAAGGAAGGATGTTTTCTCATTATTGGCAGAAAATAATCGTTCAGCATGCGCTCATAACAGACATCGTCCACAGAAATTGCTTGCCTTTGACAATTTAAAAAAAAACAAAGGTTCAATTATTCCAGTGCCGTCACTTTTTGGCTGTGAAGTGGTTATCGATGTTTTAATAGTGGGTTTCGAGCAATTTGGCTTTTTTAGTCTTCCATTTGAATGAAACTGGCTTCATCACTCCAATAGATAGTTTTTACCGTAAGAAATCGCTCGCGGCGAGGCAGAAATTTTGACGCAAATTGTAATCGTTGGGTTTAAGCACTTGCACGAGTTTTGAAGAGGTGAAGTCGAAGAGTCTCCCTCAATCGTGTCCACGGCAGTCGGTTCTACGTTACCGAAACGACCCGGATTTATATCTGGCCAAGGATTGCCACTCCAGCAGCATTCCCCGTATGTACGTTTTGAAAAGCCCAGGTCAGCCAGCCGCTCTCTTGCGCACGGACTGACGCGGATTATCCTGCAAACTTGTAGCGTCGACTGGAATATTTCCATTTGTTCGCCATACTCGGCTGTGGGCTGTTTGCTACCGAACTTGTTGCTCGGAACCTCCGCACCCATCGACGAATTAAATCTTCACTTGAGGCATTACGAAAACGGCTAATATGGTAACGTAAACAAAATTTACGATGAGCAAGGTAGACGAATCATTGCTTTTGAAATAGGCTTTGAATGCAAACGCACGTTTTTCACCTGTCCATTGGGACATCGTGATTAATAGTCCGCCCGAATATCGAAGCTAACGGGGGCCCCTCTCCGCTCGAGCGCTTAGCGACTAGGGACAAATTTTAAATTTAAAACCTAATTCTTCCACTGAACACCTTGTGGAAGTCTAATATGTATTTACTAGAATCCTTCAATAAGTAGTTTATTTGTTGAAGGTTTTTAGGTGCAAATTAAAACAGTTGCTTCAATATCGGATTTACTAGTAAAAAGCATGAAAGTCCCGTCAACATAAGACCAGGTTATGGATGGTAAATTGAAATCACTGAGAAAGCTTGATACTAATTTAATATTATTGATATGTTGTAATACATTAAGCAATATTTGTAGAATAACTTAAACTAGCAGTTAGAGAATTTCAGTCGTTTATGGGATGCACTCAGTGGTACAACCCATTTCATTTTTTCCCACTAAAAGAGGAGATCTGTGGTGGATTTTCTTTTGAGGCGGGAGCAGCGGTGTATATGAAACAAAAAATCAATACGGATTTATTATTTTTAAAAGTTATTTGGACACATAATGTAATTATAATAAGAATTTATAACAATCGACCAACTGAAAATCAGTGGTTAACCGAATAGTCGAAAAGGGACGATTAGTTGAAATCGTTCGACTACTCGAGTACCGTTAGTCGACTAACGTCGTATTCAAATCGATTAAGGGGGGACCCTCATTTATCGGGTCAAAAAAATCGATTTTTTGGAAATAATTTTAATCTATTCTACAACTATTTAAGAATATACTTTCAAAATTTCAAGTCGATATCTGTATTTTTGAAGGAGTGACAAAATTTTTAACAGGACGCGACGGGTGGCCTGATCGCCTGTATCCAAAACTTTAAACGCGTTTTTCTCGAAACATCATTTTTCGATTTCGTGTACACAATTGAGAACGCTGTATTGAACCAATCAGGCTTTACAATAGCTCATTTTAAAGATAATTAAATTGTTTTCAATGTGACATTAAGTGTTTTTAAAAAAAAAAAGATTTTCATATTTTTTTGTAATTTTAAAGTCAATTTTTATGCATGAAAAATCACTTTTAACATAAAACTGGGTAAAAAATATCAATTTCGACATTTTTTTTTAAATCAAAATGTCACATCGAAGGTATTATCCTAAAGTTTTAAAAAAAATTTGGTTTTTTTATTTCAGAAAAAAATTCAGAGCGCTAGAATGTACACAGATAGAATGAGGTGCCATGGACGAGGTGTATATTTCCATACTTAAAATGTTTTTTTTCTTCTCCGAAAATTTTTGTAGACAGTCAAGACATTTATTAAAGTACTTTATGAATTACAAAACGTTTGAAGTTATTTTACCTGAGAAAAAAATCCCAAAAATGATGCATTTTTCGACCGTCTAAATGAGGGTCCCCCCTTAACCGAATATTAAGAATCCCACAACGCACGTTAATTTATGTGTCAGACTCTTGATAAACTGGATGGTTATATTTACCTACATTTAATTCATACATAAATCCATTGTATTGTTTATAAATAATATTAAATTATTGTCTTAATAAATATGCGAATTACCAAAAATTATATACATTTGCTATAATGTTTGATTTAAAATACTTTAATTGACTAAGTATATATGTACGTATTACGCTGTTCTAATAATAATTTTTACCAAACTCAAAATCAATCTGCGATCCCGGATTAAATAATAAGGACTCGAAAATCCCGGGATCAATAAAACCCCTTGCTTAGTTAGATCCATACTTCTTAAGTGAAAATTGTTTGATAAGATGCATTGTGAAGTTTATGTTGCAGTTGAATCTTTATTCGTAGCCGGTTATTATTTCCCTGTAAAAAAAGGCAGGAATATTAAACAAGAGAAAAAAGAATCTTAATAATAATTATCCACCTCTACTCTAACGTCCATGCAGTTTTTGCCAGACACTCAGTAGTAGAATTGAACAATAATCTCTTCAATTATAACATGCTGAAATATTTAAAGCCACATATTTTATAAATTGTTAAATCAATTAAATTTTAATATAGCCTCTACTGACCACTAGGAATTGTTGAAAACACATTTTTGCGCATGTGTAACGCCATGCATTTTCAAATTGGGCTCCGGAAATTTTGAAACCGGTCTGCAATTTCTGCTCAGAATTTCTTGAAAACTGATCGCATTTTTCCACTAAAATATATATGTCAAGAACCGAACTATGTTCTATTGTTATTGACTCATGTTACTACTTTTTACTGGTGGTTAAATTATTATTTCTCTTTTTGATCCCAGAAATGGCACATGGATTTTGAGGAGTACATATGTATGTACAATGTGTCGCACTCTCTCGAAATAGCCTCTTCCCTAGGTCTACCGTTAGGTATGTAGACGACGCCGACCAATGACTTCACTGCACTTTAAAGAATTTTGTGAACTGCTAAAACAACATTTACACAGATTTATATATTTACATCCGACCAAGTAAAATCATTGTAACCTTTTCTGAAATATTTGATTTTTTCGGAATATTTTACAGCAATCGGCAACAACCATATGTAATTTAAGAATATTGTTATATTTGAGCTCCAGTCCAAAGTAAATTTTATTCCTTCGCTAATATTTGATTTGTTTTTGGTAATATGTGTTGCACTTTTTCAAGTATTTTTTTTTTGCTTGCTTTATAAGAGAGTTTGTTGACTTGGTACCCTATGTGTACATAGTAGGGCATTTCGGCACGAGTGACTGTTCGTAAAGGTATTCGTGATGAGGTATTATTTTGAAGTTGACTAGGATGTAAAATAAAATCCTATCACTGGTCATTTTATACGATTTAGAAAGCATTGCGATATCGATATTGCACACTTTTAGTTGTCAAATGCAAGCTGATATTTTCTTAAAATTATACATCGTTTTTTGGTTTAATTAAACTCTAAATTTGCAGAGACCGCGTTTTTCCATCTAACAGATACATTTTTAGTGTATTTATGTTTCTCCATTTACTTGCTTTCGTTAGTAAAATCGTGTTACCTCTCTCAAACATATTGCACATTGTATATCTACCTTTCACCTTACATAAGTGATACGTAGCTTAGCTCACCGTTTCGATGAGTACGTTGTTGGTTGAGCGATTGACAAAAACAAAAATTCAAATGCATAATGCTGTTCGTATACACATATGTAGATGCTCTCAAATAAACTCGCTTCGCAGATACGCGCGTAAACGTGAGAATTTTGTGAATTTCTTGAGTTGTTGGTTGAATAAGGGCCGCAGGCGGGCCGTTTGTTTCGATGGAAACTTGTGGACGGCAACCGTTGAAGACTATTAGAGCAAGCAATAATATCCCACATCCGCCTGGGCAATGAAAATCGCTGAGGAGGCATTGAGAGCTGCGATTTGTATCACGCGTTGTGATGATCCCATCCGCGCGCGAGACAAATCCAGCTGCTTTCGAACGTTTAGAATTTTGGTGTATTCGTTCCTACAAGAGCGATTACACTTATGTGGGATGTAAAGCGACACTAAAGAGAAAAGAGCGCACGACAAGTGGCAGTTGTTGTTGGTGTCTCATGACTTTTGATTGCCCATATATTCGCTGATAATTGTAAATGGCCATGTAATTTCTTGCCTCTAATTTTCACATACGGCTCCACTGCTTCACACTCTAAATTTGCTGGCCTTTTTCATCAATGAAAACGAATCGTACAATATTCTTAATTTTTAATATCTGAAAAAATAAACTACGAAATATAAATGAAGTAGTGATATGTGATAATACAACCTTACCATTTTCAGCACCACAATTTTAAATCCCATCCTTCATGTAAACGTGTTTTAAAAGTTTTAAATTTGACCGACCAATGATCAATTCATGTCTGGGCGGAGCACTTTTCAACGTACGATGTTGTTTTTAACACTTTGTTCGCAAGAGTGTGTGTCGCTAAAATTTGCTCATAAAAGTGCTACGGTCACGAAGAGGCATCCAGAGTTACCAGACTTGTTCAGCTGTTGCATTAACGACTTTTATAAATGCTGTTGGCTATTATGTTAAGTTGCTGAAAATTAAATTGATTAATTAAAAAAAAATTAAACTTTCTAAATAATATCGGAAAAATGTTGATTTCATATGACGATCATATTGTGTATATAGAGAACAACAATGGGTTGATGCGTGACTACCATTCGATATTGCCCGGGCATGAAACACATAATGATAGAAAAAGTTCACTATATACCGTTCGATACTTGCAGTATTATTTTTAATTTTTCCTTGGCCCTTAAATTTAAATGCATTATATTTTACATGCTCTGGTCAAATCATATGGTCTAGATTAGTCCTATTTCACATTCAATTGCCTCTAAATTTTTGAATTTTGTTGAAAAGTTGAAGTAAAAAATAAAAAAAAGTGCGTGTATCGTAGTACACATAACAGAAGTGAAACTTTCAAGGCAGACAAAGAAAGAGGGAGGCAATACCAATAAATCCGACGCCGGAATGGATAGCACTTCATAGTATGCACAAGCACTAGCCAGGAAACGGAAATAAGCGCAAAAAGTAGGCACAAAAAAACGCCAAAAAAATTGGGACCAAAAAACGCCCCAAACAGTAGGCACCAAGGAAATATAACGCCAAAAAGTAGGCACCAAAAATATATTTCCTACATGTTTGCACCAACAAACAAGCGCCAAAAAGTAGGCAGTGATATTTCTCACTAGAAATTGGCAACCACAAGGAAAAACTCAGAAAAAATAGCCTAAAGAAGTTTCACTTCAAAATTATTTTAATTAATTTAATTTTATTAACTTCAGAAGTATACATTGGCTTTGAACTTTTATTTTAAATTATATATAATGAAGTCAGATATGCATGTATATAAATTTTCATTAATATTTTTGAAATTAATTTGTATTGAATAACCCCGAGTTTGCACCATATACCGAGCCTAAAGCAAATTTGGCACAATCTGGGCACACTACGCAAAATATGCATAAGAGAACATAATATTCGAAAATACCTTGCAGGAAAGCAATTGGTTAAGAAATAATGCGTTTTTTGAATTGAAATTTGTTGGTAAATATTGGAAACCAAATAATATACTTTTTGTTAATATATATTTGTTCTGAAACAAAGAAAGTATATCTTTCAACCAGTAATGTGAAAAAAATGTGCGCTTGAGTTTAAAAGATTAAAAAAATTAGAGAAAAAAAGTAAGTAAGTCCCGATTTACACGAGGAGACATCTGGAAGGGAGACACTGGAAATTCTCTTTTGATGTTTCATTCGCGTACACACGGGCAAAAATGTTTCCGCGACATTTTGACATTTAATACTTTAGCATCGTCTGGGTCGGGTGTATTCTAGCACGCGCTTACATGTAAAGCAGAGAGCGTTCGACAACAGTTTCTTAAATATATGAATGAAAAATGCAAACTGGTTAAATAATAAATAATTTGCTGTTTTTTTTTTATTGAAATATATTTATAAATTCTTAGACTTGAATAAAAAAAATTAAATTAAAAATACTTCATATGTAAATAATTAACTTAAAATTAACTTGAGTATCTAGAAATGCAGGGAAAAATTAGAAATCAACATAAACATATCCCATAACTATTTTAAATTATACCTACTTTACTAGCAAAAATAATCGTGCATTTCCCAAGCAGCGTTCGGATGTTTGTCATCGTTGTTATCTTTCGTTTGATTGAAAACCAACACATACCATAACTTAGAACTTTCTTCCACAAAAGAAGAAAACGAATGAAGCAACTGTCAAAAATTGTTTTAAGATAAGAAATACGAATAAGAAGAGCAAAGCGTGTCGCCGAGTACGGGAGACAAAATCCCTTCTCTCTTCCCCGACCGTCCTTCGCCCTTGAACAAAATGTTTCCCTTCCAGATGTCTCCTCGTGTAAATCGGGTCTAACTGTTATAGTTAAGTTCTGTGGAATTTAATAGAAAATATGCACTGTGGAATGAATACAATTAACTGAAATATATAAATTTATTTACCTGCGATCAAAGTAACTATTTTCACAGCTCTTTTGGTTAATTGATTAATTTTTTTTTCTCGCGAAATGCCATTTTTTAGGTTTTTGTTTTAAACCAAACTATCAGAAATGAGAAAAAAGACCGTTCATAGCACAACACATTTGCCGAACTGCTAACCAGCATATCATTAAAGTAATGAAATAGGTGTGAGTACCCCTTTTGTTGCCATGCGAGAAGTGACGAGCTCAAATTAACGGCATTCTCCAGTTTTGAAACGCATTCCGCTTTCTCAATTTCATATACATTAGTCCGATTTTCGTGATGAAATAAAAAAAAAAATACTGACATTCAAACCACCAAATCGCGAGAAAAAACAAATAGCTGCTTTACCGCTATGATTATGTATGCATTCGCCTTGTCATCATCATTTCATACTGCTAAGCAGTTTCTACAGGGCACACAATACGAAATATATGTGTGTGCATTACGTGAGTAAGAAGTAGCGCATTGAGAGAGAGGAATAAATAGAGTGCTGCCACTATTCTGGGCACGAATCCCTCAAAAAAATCTTATAATATATTGAGTATTGATGGCGTGTTGTAAAATTAGGAAAAAAATATTGTGAATGAGCTTAAGGAATAACAACTAAATGTCAAACTGCTAGATGCACAAAGAAGGCGAATCTATAAAAGTTGGTGCCTCTAGAGCAAGATGCTTTTACTCAAAATCTACATTCAATTGTTCATTTTATAACTGTCATAGTTAATTGAATGCGGTGGTAATCTTTTAAGTGTGCTATGTTATATATGACTGAAAATATTTCATGACATGAATTGCCAAATTTTTTCAATTTGTTGTCTCGATTGGCAATTTCATTGAAATTGACCATGTGAAGCTATCAAAAAATGATTAAGAAATGATTTTTGTTTGCTTGGCAATTTTTCATTTTATTTTGCCCGAATTTAAAACATTTTTAGTATCTCTAGAACGCAAAATTTGTGATTTGGTTACTTTGTAGGCATACTGATAAATGAAGTAAAGCTGCCAATAAATATAATATAAAAAAGTATAGGGCTTCATAAAAGTATAAAAAGTTGTTTCATACATTCCATCAGACCTAATGGAATAACTTGTGCCGGGTTAATTATTTTTCATAGCGGGCGAAATATCCGAAAAAATAGGGTAAGTAGTTTTTACATTTCTGTCCTTTACTCGTTTTAGACAATCTAAAAAATCGAATAGTGAAACCTCTCGTATTGCTTTTATTACTCTACCTGTGTAAGTTCTGCTTGGCTACCATCTAGATTGAGTTTGCCTTGTATGCACCTCTACGGTCATGCAATATTTTTAAATTTGTTTCAGGTGGCACCACTTGCTGAGTTCGTTCGTTTGCAATCGACAAGCTTCGTCTTGCTTCGCTGGTAGTCTTTTTGAAAAGTTTGCATTAATCGAAAATGTTTGCGGCGGCGTTAAGATGTAGTAAAACATTTTCTCGCCAAATATTTGTGAATATCTGTAGAAATTCATTGAGAAAAAAATTATTAAAAAATGAATTCAATAGTGAGAAAATGTTGAAAATTAGAAAAGACTAAGTAAAAGTGAGGATTAAAATAATTGAATTCGTTGATGAAGGAGCAAATAGTGTATGCGATTTATTTGCTGTGAAGTGAAACATTAAATGAAGTTTTGGAATAAAGTTATGGCGCGGGTAAACGGGTACAGCTATTTTGTAATGAAATCAAGTGAAACATACTAAAAACTGTGAAAAAAATGAATTGTACTGAAAAAATCTGTATTCAATAGCTGGGCAGAAATATAAAACAAAGGCCAAATTTAAATTGGTTTCTTTGCATTTGCTGACGGTGCTGATGTAAGTGGAATTTTCATAATGTTGGAGATTTTTATCTGGGTTCTATACGTTTTAGCTCATGTTAATGGTTTCAAATACACTCCCCTGTTTAAATAATTTGGAAAAATCAACATTTGCTAAAGCTTCTGAAGTGTAGAAGTTGTATGAAAAAATACATAAATTTTTAGGTTAGGTCAATTCAATTGGTTTATATACGTCGTTTTGTTCCTCTGCTTCACCTCCCCTGAAATCGTGCACTTACATACACACGCGTTCGTGAAAATAAAACACACACTCGAACGATATATGCAGAGTTGAGAAACATATGTACATTTTCATACTCATATATACAGTGTGTGAATTGTGAATATATGTACGAACATTTTCTTTTCTGACAATTGCGTATGACTGGCAACCACGATGAAGTCAATGGTGAGCCGCCGCTCCGGTGAGGCTGACAATTTTTTTTTATGATACCTATACGGACAGGACCGTTTCACATGGCAGCATTACGTGGAAATGAGAGATATTAAAATTAATGATATTAGCTTAATTATTTATTTTATTTGAATTGAGAGTTGGAGATTTTGTGTAACATATAAGAAAAAAATCGTGTGCTAAACGGAAAAACGGCAAGTGGCTACAAAGCAAATCGTTACAAACGTTCGTGCGCAATCGGCTGTTCGGTTGTTGTACGCTTTCTGGTGAAAAAAGCAAAATAGAAATAAAATAGACAACGAAAGCCGAGAACGACTTGAAAATTTACTTTTATTTCATACCGTTTCTTTTATTGTATTTTCATTTTCAGTTGTTTTGTGAGTTCGCAAATTTATTAAGAGAGAAGATAGTAGGACGGATCTAATAGTCGAAAAACTTGAAAACTTTGAGTGTAACTTTACATGAATGTACTCGTACTTAAGGTGAAAAATCAGTTTAATTAAATTATATATTCGAAATCGATTCCGATTCATTGGTATTTGCACTTCACATTTTATTATATGCATACGCGTATATTATTAATTATAGCAACGAATGCAATTAACTTTGTATATGAAGATAAGATACCCGCAAAAAAAATGGAGGGAAACCCTACGCATGCCCACCCTACCCCGCCTCAAGTGACAATCGTTGCCATTTTCAGTTCGTATAGGCGCTTTTTGGGAGCTCTTGTTTGGAAGCCAAGAGTATTTAGCGTTTGCTTCGCCGTTTATAGTATAAAGAAAGACGCGGTGTGCTCGCGGTCGCATACCTCATATTCGTATGCAGCTTCACCACCCCATTCGTCGCCAAGTTCTCTTCTCCAAGGCAAGTCTTAAAAATCGCATTCGAATATTCCACTCTAGCTTTTGGTTACCGTCGCCAGTCTGCGTCGTCACTGGTGACCCATTCAAAACAATAACAAAAACAACTAATCGCACACAAGCAAACGCATTTTCAAGGATTGTGTCATTTGGTTTCTCCTTTACACTCATTCGCACGGTGATGTCACAACTAGTGGCGCTCGCTGAGGTTGTTTCACTTTAACACACGTGTTTGTTTGGTTGGTATGGCTCGGCTCGTAGCTTTCTCTTGTTATATACGATGAGTACACATATCAGCAAAACGACGAAGTGTTTGTATTTTTCTTATCTCTGCTAGTACAGTTTACAATAATAAAAAATTCGAATACTCGGGCACTGTTAAATCGATTAAAAATATAATTTAAAAATACAGTATTCTTCAACACTGATGATGCTGTTTGGATTGTTTTTACTAATTCTATTTAGGAATCGCTTCTTCTAATAGGAATCGCTTCATTTAGATATTTAATAAAATACGAGTTTCGTCACCGATGTAATAAAATGATATAAATACAAAATACGTAGATATACATACGAATGTATTATATATACATATATCATAAATATTCGGTGCAACATACATATGTATGTACATTGTATAAATATGTTATATATGGTGAAATATATACATACCACAATATTGCATTTCCATTTGGTTGGAGAATATGCTTTATATTTTTCCGTCAAAACTATAAATAAAAATTTGAATGAAATGTCGACGTAATTAACAATGGGAAGCACTGAGAATTATTGCATCTTTCGTTTATCACCACAATCGAAACGTATGGCTGCTGCGTCTTTACCGTGAATATTCGATTGGTTTTTTTTTTTCTTAAAATTTTACTAAAAGTATTTATGGAGCATAATTTGCAAATAACTATGCAAAGTATGACATAGACTCCGGACGTTTTGGTCATTGAGTGCCTTAAAGTATAAATATATAAACATGCATTACAATAATAATAATATGTAGTGAAGACAAGTATGTATGCAGTTATTCGATGTTACCTATCTGTGGGATTTAGGCGTTGCACGTGCTATTTTCCCTATGCTTTAATTTCGTTGAATACACATTAGATCAGGTAGTAGCAGTAGACAAAAGAAAAAAACAGAAAGGAATTTGGTTTTTGATTTTGGTCTAACAAAAGAAAGATGGATTTTGAGTAAGTTAAACGAAATTTGACAATTTAGAGAATAAGTAAATAGAAGAATGCTTGACTACTTCTATAGGCAGGCAGAAGCTCAAAGCCTAAATAAACGTTTTCATGTCTACAGTGAAAAAAAAACCAAAAAATCTTCTTTGTCATGCATTATATTTAAAACCATTTAAAATTTAGTGTTTCAACCAAAAGTAACTACTTGTTATTGTTGTAGCAATATCTTCGCCCTGTCAGTGTAGCGTAATCACCGGTCGTCTTCGTCTAGCTCATCTAACGGTAGGCCCAGGAAACTAGTTGTTTCGACGGGTTGGGTCCAGAGGGAGAGGGGTGTTAGATGAGTGGGTTTAATAGGGCATGTAAAAAAGTGGTTAGTGTCGTGCGGGGTGCCTTCACATGCTGGACATATGTTTAGTATGTCGGGGTCGATTCTGAATAAGTAGGAGTTTAACCTGCTACAATATCCAGAACGTAATTGTGCCCAGGTTACGCGGGACTCTCGGGGAAGTTGGAGCTCTTCGTTTTCGATTGGTGGTGATTGGACTCGGATAACGGCATTCAGGGATCGGGAGCTTAAGAAGGTGGTGAGAGTCTCCCGATGAATGTCGTTTATGGCCTGTCTGTACGAGTACACTGTCCGATCCAGTAACTGTCTGTTTGTTTTGTCTGAGATCTCGTCCGCGTAGTTGAGGAAATGCCTCCTGATGTGCCATGTGGGAGGTGGCCCAGGCTCGAGCAGGTGTCTACATGGGTGAGGCCTGCGGTAACTACTAAAAGGGGTTGGAACGCGAATGGGTTGGTGTGTGACTACCATTCGGAAGAAGTATGTTCGGTTCTCCGATTAAAACGCTATTTTGTCTGAATTTACTTCTGATGTTTCTTATATTTAGCGTCACATTGAGATTTATCAAGACTAAGAATTAATTATTGTCTGAAGCCCACCTGCTTATAGATCTCAAGTCAGCGTTCTAATTCCTGCCGCAAATATCAATGCACTTAACGGAACTACTAAGATATTCATAATATAACATCATACATATTTCCAAAATCTTGAAATGCCTTAAAAATGGTTGGTGAATCAAGTATGTTAAGGCCGGCGGGCCAATTAGATGTCCTAAATTCAGTAGTTTTCGCGAAGCGTTGTAGGATGAGAAAAAAAACAATTAGCCAAATGAAGTTTTGGGGATAGTTTAATATATATTTGAACTAAAAAAAATAATTTGTACAATCTCCAACAATATATTGTAAGCCGAGTTATCAATAGATTCCCAGAGCGCCTTGCCACTGAAGTATCCAACTTGTGTACAAGATACAACTTGCAATTTTCATCTTAAAACAAAAAAAAAAAAGATTATTAATTTTGATGTAATTATCTTCGATGTGAACTAAGAAAATTGGGAGAAACACGTAAAATTCGAATTTTTGGGGAAGGTAGAAAAAAAAAGTGGGTTTTCAAGGAAAAAAAAACTCTTCAACTGGGTAAAAGAGTCGCTTAAAAAAAGTTTTTGGATGTTTTTTTTAGTTCACATAGAAGAGAAAACAATACTGAAGATAACGCATTTTGAATGAAATGGATAGCTCGTTTAGTTTTTTTGCAATCGTGTACATAAATTAGGTAAAATCGTGAAAATGAAAAGCCCAGAAAACGCGCTTCAAAGTTTCAAAGTAAGCGCACGGTTGCTCGACGCCGCACTACGCTCGGCTCTGTAGCTCTGCAAATACTTGGAATTTAACTCTGAAAATTTGTGTCTCATGTTCTTGAATATCTAAGCTATTGATTTCAGGAAAAAAAAAAAAATCGATTTTTTTGACCTTTTAATTGGCCCGCCGGCCTTAATAATGTGCGAATCCAAAATATTCTCCTAACTTTATTGGATTGGGGAATAAGTTCATAGCGTTTTTACCAAAGACTTATTTAAATAAAAAGCAATAATTATATCCATAAGATAATCAATTATACATTCGCCGTTGTTGTTTACAACCTCTTCCCAACTTTCAACCAATTTGTTGGTGCCATTTTGCCAAGAATCGCCTGGTCTGGTGTCAAAGTAGTTGTTGAGCCAGTTTTTAAGGACCTCTTTGTTGTTGTTGTTGTAGCAGCAGCATAAAAATTCCCCATATTTACATACGGGGAATGCTGCTGGAGTGACAGTCCTTGGCCGGATATAAATCCGGGTCGTTTCGGTAACGTAGAACCGACTGTCGTGGAAACGAAGGACCTCTTTGTTATCGCCCTTGGTTGTTATTGCCCCTGTTGCTTTCGCTCTTCATATGGTTCGACAGGGATCGGAAAATATGGTAATCGGTCTGTTCTCAGTGCACCTTGCCCTCCCAGTCCCGCCAGACACATATCATGTTCTTCTATAGATGAAGATCCGGCTTGGCTCTTGGCTTTGGCGTATCTCCTGGAGCTACATTCTTTGCTGATATTGATGTATAGGCACCATTTCTTAACTCCGATGAAGATTCGGTACAAAAAGTGCTGTATATGTCCGCGTGTTGCTCAATGGCGGCGAGATGCTGAGAAACAATTTGAGCGACCTTTGTTTTTTTCGTTCAGCTCGTGAGGCACCTCTTCTCCCAATTTTTCGGTAAATCCCATTGAATGAAAGTGATTGAGAATTGTTTTTTGATCGCAGTTCATTTTTTCCGCCAATTCACGACTAGTTTGGCGACCGTTTTCCTTCACATGTCTTCACAAAAAGGCCTTCCACTGTTCCGCTGCGGGATGTGTCATCGATGTCAAAGTCGCCATTCTTGAACTTTGTGTGGTGTAGATTCGCCTATGACACCCTCTACATACGCTTCGCAAATTCCCGGGTTGCTTCGGCTGCTTTTTGACCTCGATGAAAAGCAAAGATGAGCAGGTGTCAAAAAAGTTGATTTTTTGCTTCCTGGGTTTCAATTTCTAAACCCCAAAATTAATAAAAAATTAAATAACTGAAATACAATTAATATAGTTTTGCCAAACAGGAAACAATCGTGGTAAAATAAAAGAAAATATAAAACGCTATGAGTTCATTCCCCAACTTATTAATATCATTCCACAGAACTGAAATTTTTTCTTTGAAAATCAGTTTTCCCCCACTTCCGCTCATGAATGTTTAACCAGTTAAATGGCATGGACTCGAAAAAATGGTATTTTTGACAATTTAAAGATAAGCAAACTTATTAGTTGTTGTTGTGGCAGCATAAACATTCCCCGTGCAATTACGAGGAATGCTGCTGAAGTGACATTCCTTGGCCGAATATAAATCCGGGTCGTTTCGGTTGCGTAGAACCGACTGTCGTGGGAACGTAACAAACTTATTAGTCATCCCATCCGCATCAATCATATTAATTTTAGTTTTTTCCGTAAAACGTATTCTTTTCCAGAATTTTACGTCTTTCCTTCTACATATAGGAATTGCGAAAGAAAAACGTGCCTCGTTATTTATTTTATTTTGCTATAGTAGCAGTTCTTTTTGCTGACACACCCATGCAATTTAATTTCATTAAGACGTCTTGGCATAAGTCTGATTGATATATTCAGGCTCGAGAGGACTTAAAAAGGTCATGTTTACTTTTCTTAAAGATGAATTGTTCCTTTGAATTTTAGTCTTCCACGCAGGTGTCTTTCGGACTTTTTTTCTTTTCAGAATATTTTTGTTTGCACTAATATGTTTGATGATATTGTGTACCATTTTACATGAACTACTCATTATTTCTGCAATTTTGGTTTATTTTGTACCTTTTTTTGTAAAGGTCCGAAATAATGTTTTTCTTTTCAAGTGAGCAGGTGGGTCCTATTCCCCATTTCGTGTCCAATAACAATTTTAAAGGAAACAATTTTTTTACAATTGTAGCAAACAATAATTTAATGGAAAATTTAGTACTAATCATCTTAACTAATTGAAATAGAACTGCGATATTTCGTCGTCCCTCGCAATAATATGTATTTCGAGTGAAGCATATATATGTAACAAAAAGGAACATTAACAAAGTTAACGGGACTCATTATCCGATGACATTAGCATAAAAATATGCACGAATTTTGGTTAATATTTTAAGATATAACAAGTCGTATAGAGGACACTACGTGTGCTATTTCTCTGACCTGAGCTGCACATCCGTTCTTGAAGTGAACGGTATTTTAATTTAGTTTTTATTCAATACATTTAAATAAAAGTAAAAACTACCTATTTTTTAATACAACAGATTTACACAGTAATGATAATATAATACTAAATAAAAATTGAAAAATAACATTAAATAACAATGAAATTAAGATGAAACAAAAATAACATTAAATAACAATGAAATTAAAATGAAACAAACTTTAACATCAAACACAAGAAAACCAGTTGATTTCTGCCCAGCAAAGTGCTTTAAATGTGTTTTTGTTTTTCTTTTAAAGTGGAGTGTCGTCCTTCCACAGTGTACAAGCTGGTTTGATGTGACACTCATCCCTGAAAAAGGTGTGTTTTTTGCCTAGTTAAAGCCCAAAGCAGAGCTTTAAGACGAAGAGACGTTTCAGCACGTTTCCTAGGCCTACCGTTAGATGAGTTAGACGATGACGATCGGTGACTATAACGGTGACGCAATGGCAGGATCTAGTGAACTGCTTCAACAACTACAACAATATGTTCTTTAATCAGTGCTTATTATTAAATTATTGTTTTCGATAAAAAGATATATCTATTGAGAATAATTAATTTATATTTCTCACATTCCACATATTCAACTAATGTCAAAATCAAATGTTATCTTTAATTCTTTTTCAGCTCTGGAATTCAAAAGCAGTGGTTGTAGAAAAAGTGATAGGACTCTTAATCAGAGTTTTCTATTCTAATTCATATCCTGTGAATCGGCGAAGGCGCACAGCGCAATGAGAAAACAACGCAGCTATCGCATTTCTCAACAACCAAAACTACAGTACACCCAAGAGAAATATAAAAATAATTTACAAATATCTAAATTTCAAAAAAAGGGAATAAGAGTGAAGGGGGTTAAATTTCAACCTTATGAAAGTTAAAGGAAATAGTTGAAAATTAAGTAAATATTGAAAACATTTGATCCAGTGCCCGACAGATTTTTAACAACAGAATCTTTGAATTAACTTTAACACAATTTGTTGAGAACGATTAAGATACTGCATAAAGTGCATAACGAACCCGATAAAAATTAATTGCAGAAATTGCAACCGTAATGATGAAACGTACGCGTGCGGATGAAATCCAATATGGCACGCGACCTGGCCCTGGGGGAGTGGGTGGAAGTGGCGGTGGAGGTGGTGGAGGTATAGGGGGAACCACCAATTCTGGTGGTAATACCGTTAATCTAGGCAATGTTGTTCCTGGTAGTCACGGTAGCACCTCTTTAAGTGTCGGATTATCGGGGGCTATCGCAAGCGGTTCTATTCCGCATCATCGACTCCTAACACCGCAACATGGCGGTGCACAGACGATCGCTTATTTGCCATCAACAACACCAGCGGCGACCAGCTTGAAGGGAACGGGGGGACTTGTAGATAGTAACAGCGGTGTAGCAAGTCACGGCAGTGGAGGCAGCAGTGTCAGTACAGTGCAGTTAACTGGTGGAACAGTTGTTACCTCATGTGGAGCAGTTGCCGGTACGGTCAATACAGGGGCTATTCCCACACAGGCTGTACAGTATTCAACTTGTGAGTAGACGATAAATTAAATGTAGCATACAGTTAAAAAACATTTTTGCATTGGCTTGCTATTTCGATTTAGTAATCTGTATCTATTAAGATTCCTCAAAATTTACTTATTTTTCAACGAGCTTTTGCAAAATTGTACATATTCTATTCTTTCGAATATCTACTAACTTGGTTTTTCCGTTTTCAGCCTACAATGTTTCCACCGTATCTTCCAGTGGTGGCAATTTGAAAACTACTTCAGATGGACCCGTTCAAATTCATGTATCGGGAGGAGCCGTTAGTAATGTTTCGAATTCTATATCTCAGCCAAATTCTTTGCGAACACGCACGATTAGCTCCTCTCAAAATATTTCTGTTAGCGGTGGGGGTACGCTGACAGCACCGCCAGCTTTGACTGTGCAACAAGCAGCACCGCAACCGCCAACAGCGATTCAACAAGGTCCTCCACAGCCCGGCCAGCCAGGTGCTCCTCCTCGGCTTAAGGTGGAGGATGCCCTAAGTTACTTAGATCAAGTGAAATTTCAATATGCTGATCAGCCCCAAATCTACAATAATTTCTTGGACATAATGAAAGAATTCAAATCACACTGTATTGACACACCTGGAGTTATTCAGCGCGTTTCCACTCTTTTTAAGGGGCATACAGAACTAATTTACGGCTTCAACATGTTTTTACCAGCCGGTTATAAAATCGAAATACAATCAGATGAGTTGGGTGTTTCTGTTCCTGTCGTATCAATGCCATCAGCTTCGCCGAACAGTATACATGGTGGTCTTCAAAATGTCGCTGGCAGTGTCTCAAGTATTCAAACTCCACTAATCAGAGGCAGTGCTGCGAATCAGACTGGAACTAGTAATGCTTCTAGTAATATTGAACACCACCAATTGCAGAGCAATACAAATACTACTGGTGGTGGTGCTGTTAATCTTATGACGCATGGTGGTGCGTCGTTATCACAAACAACAATACATGCATTACAGTCCACAACTTCTCAACCATCGCCAAGTGGACCAGCAATGGTTCAGCATGCACACGTTTCTGTATCACCCGCACCATCGACGGTGCCACAAATGCAGAATGTGACGGTGGCACCAGTTGCGGCAGCACACCTACCACAAAATTTTTCGCGAGACCGAGATCGCAATGTAGCGCAAACTATTGTTACAACTAATATAACCGGTGGCCCGTCCACAGTGAATACGCTCGGCGAACTTAATTCACAAGTCCCCGGCAGTGGTGGGAGTACTGGAGGGAGTAATGCGCATCACAATCTTCACCACATTTCACAGGCGCATCATTCAATACTAATGGGTGAGACAGTTGGTCAGCAAAATCAACCGGTCGAGTTCAATCATGCCATATCGTATGTTAATAAAATTAAGGTAAATTTATTTACATTTAAAATCGACATTTAATTTTTTTCTGTCAAATGTACGAAATAGCGATTATATTAATATTCCTAAAATATTCTCCTTAAATTAATATAGTTTTATTTTGGCCTTTGCAGAGTCGCTTCCAGAATAAACCAGAGAAATATAAAAAATTCCTTGAAATTCTCCATACTTATCAAAAAGAACAGAAAGTAGTTAAAGAAGGTAGTCCCAACCAAGGGAAAACGTTAACTGAACAAGAGGTCTATACCCAAGTGGCAAAGTTATTTGGTCAAGATGAAGATTTACTGAGAGAGTTTGGCCAATTTCTTCCGGACGCTACAAATCACCAAGGCGCCCAATATATGTCTAAATCACACAACGACAAACGCTCTAATGTTGGCACAGTTAGTGGACCTTTGGGCAGCGGCTCTAGTGGTGCTGTAGGAAGTGGAAGCGGCAGTAGTCATCACATGACTATGCCGGCAGCCTCAGGCTCTCCGCTACATCTCAACAGCGGCGCTACATTATCGCAGATCGGTAGCAGCACTCATGCAACCGCTTTGGGTAATTTATCGGCCGTTAATACTAGTGTGAGCATTAAATCGTATAACAATGCACAGCAACAATCGCAAAACCATATAATTAACACGAGTTCAGTAAGCGGTCGTGGCGGAGAGTTAGTCTATGACAAAGATTATCCGCACCATGTAACTCTTCACCCTACTGGCAGTGCTCTTCATATGAAGGTAATACATGATGGTGCTGTTGGCAGCGGCGGTGTACATCACGATATAAATGCTGCAACAACAAGTATACGTAGTTATGAGAAAGACACACATCGTAGCAATCACCACGCGCTAAGTGGGCTGAAATATCCGCACGCTCCAGGAACTAACATTGGTGGGGTTTCCGGTCACTCTTCTAAGAAGTCGCCAAGTTACAATTCGGGTATGGCCTCGTCGCTGAGCGGCAGTGGCAATGCTGCGTTGAGTAGTGGCGGCATGGATCGCTCCGCTCTTGGTATGAACTATCCACAACAAGTAGTTGGTGGCTCACATCATCACTTATCGGCAACGCGGCGTCCAGCAATTGATGATGGCGGTAGTGGTAGTGGGGGTGGAAGTCTCGGTAGTGGGCCACCTCCTGCTAAAAAGCACAAAGCTATTTGTAAGGACGTTTCATTTGCGGAAGCTTCTAGAAAGTGTACGATCTCCGATGCTGCGTTTTTCGACAAGGTGCGCAAAGCACTACGAAACCCCGATGTATATGACAACTTTTTGCGTTGTCTGACTGTTTTCAATCATGAGATAATTTCAAAGACTGAATTGCTACAATTGGTATCGCCATTCTTGAGTAGGTTCCCTGATCTACTAAACGGATTTACTAAGTTTCTGGGGCAACCAATATCGCAAATGGCTTCGAGCGGTGCTGGGGGCAGTAGTTCCGGCATTTTCGGCTTGGAGGAAATACCCATGCAGGCGGCACATAGACAAAACAATAATCTAAGCAATTCAGCAGCAATAAACGATCGCCAAGGTAATCACCAAGGCGGTGAATTGGCACAAGATATCGATTTAACATCATGTAAAAGACTGGGTGCGTCCTACTGTGCGTTGCCCCAATCGACTGTACCAAAAAAATGTTCCGGTCGTACAGCGTTATGCCGTGAAGTACTAAACGACAAGTGGGTTTCATTCCCAACTTGGGCTAGTGAGGATTCCACATTTGTGACCTCACGCAAAACACAGTTTGAGGAGACGATTTACAGGTGGGGTTACTTATAATATTTTTTAACCTACATATATTGAGTATTATTCATCATAGTTTGTTCATGAAAATAATGTTTGTTCATTGTGTCTAATGGTGATATACTATTACACATTTCCATTACCACTTTCACTATTTTAAACACAACGAACTCATAACTATGTCAACAAAAAAATAAAATTTTAACCAAAAGGAACATTCACAGAACGGAAGATGAACGCTTCGAACTGGATGTAGTGATTGAAACCAACAGTGCTACAATTCGTGTGCTCGAGGGTGTGCAGAAAAGAATGTCTCGCATGCCGCCAGAGGACTTGGGCCGGTTTTATTTAGACGACTATTTGGGTGGCACTTCGCAGACGATACACCAACGGGCTATACATCGCATATACGGCGACAAAGCAGGCGAAATAATTCAAGGCTTAAAGAAGAACCCATCTGTAGCAGTGCCAATAGTACTGAAGCGTTTGAAAGTTAAAGAGGAGGAATGGCGAGATGCTCAAAAGGTTAGTTTTAATATGATATATACATAAGTACGTATGATTATGTTCGAAAAACATAGGATGCACATTATTAAACTTTGTTTAATATTTTTCAGGCCTTCAATAAGGTGTGGCGTGAACAAAATGAAAAGTATTACTTAAAGTCTCTTGATCATCAAGCTATCAATTTCAAGCCAAACGATATGAAGGCATTGCGCTCCAAAAATCTTTTTAATGAAATAGAAACCTTGTACGATGAGGTGAGTGTCCCTAGTTGGTCGCTGTGCTTTGTATTTATGTGTTTTCAAAACTAGTTAAACAATAAATAATGAAATTCATATTACCTATTATTTAGCGCCATGATCAAGATGATGAGAATGGGGAACCCGTCACTGGGCCACATCTCGTGCTGCCATATAACGACAAAACTATACTTGATGATGCTGCCAATTTGTTGATTCATCATGTAAAGCGTCAGACAGGTATACAGAAGCAGGAAAAGACTAAAATAAAACATATATTAAGGCAATTCGTGCCTGATCTATTTTTCTCGGCACGCCAGCCGCTAAGCGACGATGAGCGCGAGGAAGGTGAGTACATCTACTCAAGCTAATTTTATGTATCATATATTTGGAAAAAAGTTGGTTAAGTTGCATTGCATTGTTACCCTTGTCCCACTATTTAATCCCACGCTTTTCCATGCTTCATGTTTTAACTGTAAATTGTTTCCATTTTCAATAGATGACAACGAAAAGACGGATGCAGATTCCATCGTACCAAGTAGCAGAGGCGAAATTCATGCTGGCAGCTGTGGTAAGGGCAGTGGTAGTAAAATAGTAAGTGGGAACACATCTGCTCTGCCTAACACCGACATATCATGTGGCACTGCGGGCTCTAAATCCGATGGCACTGAACCTCTTGATAAAAATTCACCAACAACGACGGCAGCAAGTGGCAATTTCTTTGAAAATCACAAAACTACTGAACCAAATGTGATATCATCAAGTAACAACAATACTACCATACTCAATACTAGTGGTGATGGCAACAATTCCACTATATCTATGTCTACCACGTTGACTCCGGGCGAAAAATCCTCTTCTCCAAAGGATTCCACCTTGGCGCTTACTAAGGGGCAAGTAATCAATAATACTGCCACTGAAGAAGCCAATAACAGCGGGAGAACAACATCAGACTCCGTAATAAATGTCAACTCGGCAGTAGTCTCCGCCACAACAATACTAACATCAGCAGCGGCGACGTCTGAAAACGCAAGTAATAGTGCTAGTGGTGCCATTTCGGGAGACAAAAGTTCAATTGCACATAAATGTGATACTGCGGGAGTTGCGGCGTCGTCTAACGCCACAACACCGACAGGGTTAAAAGGAAATGCAACGAAAGAGTCAAGTGAGAAAAGCAGCTACACTGCTACTGATAGCATAACAACGGGCACAAATGTAACATCCGCAAGCGCAACTATCGCTTCACAGGGTCAATCCAGCGGTAGTAATTCTGTTGATATACAAATTAAGGAAGAAGTGCAGGATATGGATGTGGATATAGTATTGCCGCCCCATGCGATCAGCAAGCATTTGGTAAGTATTTCGTTGCTTACAGAGCGGTTATCAATTGTTCTCATTCCCCACTTCGAAGTTCCACAGGGGATGCCGATACTGGAACGACCCGGGGAATTTTTATGCTCTTACACAACAACACATTTAATAGATATAGTTAGATTATACAGCCTAGTGTGAATTCCTACAATTTTTAACTTAAACTATTTTAATAATTCAATTAATAATTATTTTTACTTCAGGACGAAGCGTACACACTATTCTTTGCCAATAACAATTGGTATTTATTCTTGCGTCTGCATGCCATTCTGTGTGAACGTTTGCGAACAATGTACCAACGAGCGCGATTACTGGTTGCTGAAGAGGAACGTCAACGCTCTAAACGTCGCGAGAGTACAGCGACAGCACTAAGACTGAAACAGAAATCCGAAATACAAGTCGAGGACTACTACCCAACATTCCTGGAAATGCTCAAGAATGTACTGGATGGCAATATGGATTCTAATACATTCGAAGATTCGATGCGTGAGATGTTCGGTATATACGCGTACATATCCTTTACGCTTGATAAGGTGGGTATTCATTACTTATGGATATAAAAAATCCATTTGAATTGTGCTTATGATAGTAAAAGTTTGAAAATGAGTGCTTATGAAAAATTTGATTTGCAGGTGGTTTCGAATGCTGTGCGTCAGCTACAAAACTGTGTCACTGAACGTGGTGCACTTGAGTGCGTTGAACTGTACCACAATGAACAACGACGGGGCGGTGCAGGTGGTTATTGTCGCGAAGCGTCTAAGAATTATGCCAACGAATTAGCGTACCAACGCAAGGCCGAGGCCAGTCTGCATGAAGAAAACTGCTTCAAAGTTTATATTGTAAGTTTGTTTATTAATATGGAATCAGTTCTAACGTAATTCCTATGCATAAACTCTATAATACGTATGTTTGTGGTATTTTTTCAGTACAAAATTGACTGCCGTGTTACAATCGAGTTGCTTGACACTGAAGTGGAAGAAGCTGAAAAGCCTGTAAATAAAGTAAAATCGTGGAGTAAATATGTTGATCGTCTGGCCAATCCAGCGGGGAATGCCAATTTGGGCCAAAATACGATGGGCTCTTCGAATTTAGCTAGCTCCGGTGTTGGCGGTAGTACGGCGAGTAATGCCAACAGCATGAGTATGTTAAGTAATGCGGTGAATCTAAATGCGACAGGTTTGCCAACAATGCCAAGCAGTGGTGTTTTGGACGCTAACGGAAGCGAAATGAAGCTGGAACGCATGGATGATGACTCACTGGTGAGTAAAGAATTTTATATTCGATCTACCTTCATTTTAAATGGAAATCTATGTGTGTGTGCTATTTTAATTTAATTAAGTTATACTTATCACGAGTTCAGTGATGACGTTTTCTTTTCGCGAAAAAATCTAATCTCAAATTATTTTTTTTTGTTGCCCTTAAACAATCCAAAAAAAAAAGAATTCATTACATCTAAAATTTTTTTCCACTCGGTTTTACACATGCATAATTAATATATAATAATAAATTTCTTCGAGGAAATAAAACGCCACTTTTGATTTAATTTCGAAAATTGTATATGCATATATGACAATGTAATTTTTGTTAATATGTAGAGTGAAATGGGAGGCGGGTAGGAGAGAAGTGAATTAACAACGAAATACGCTGGTGCTAGTGTCTGATTTTTTAATTTGACACTTTGTTAGCAGTTCGAATATGGCATGTCGCATATAGTATTTTGATTTCCTTTCCATTGCATGCATACAGTGCGATTCACAAAAACGGGTATGAATTGAATACAGAGCAGAGGATATTTTAAAAGATATTGTATTTTTCGAAAAGGTGTTTAGTTACGCTTCTAACTTGCTTCTAGTACTTTGTTTAGTTGCACGCCCTGTCCCGTTGACAGTCAATGATCTCCACGCATACGGAACGGTCCGAATTTATATTCAACGGCTTCAAAGGCCTGCATGCCAAGCCAAACCAGCAGGAATCTCCAAAAATATTTTTACAAAACAATGTTTGCAACTGGTGCTCTAACGGTTTCTTTTATTATTTGAGGTTCAAATCCAGTTAAATGTTCCTCAATACAAATGCATAAGAAAACAAGTATTCATTAAAAATAATAGCTTAGCATTAATTCCATACCATTGGTGAGTGCGATAATATTTCTTCGAATTCCATTTTTTGTTTTTTGCAAGTTTGGTTAACTTTTACCACCTAATCCATATCTCAGACAATCACTTAAGGTTACGTAGAAGATAAAATATATTATTTTCCAATCCTTTCATCAGATTCAGTTTTCAACAAACGTCACTAAAGTTGCTATAATTTGCTGCACTTTTAGAGAATTACCGTTAACCATCTGTATACAGCGTTGTTCACAAAAAATGTATTAGGTATATACGCTCTTGTGTAACGCACTGTACATAAAACACGCATGCACTGTCAACATTTCCACAAAAAGTTCATTTGAATTACGCTAGCACGTTTGTCATTTTAATGTAAACATTAAAAAATCGAATTCAAACCAGAACTCCGATTATCTATTGGTAAAACATTAGTATTTCCTTACCTTCTTTCTTACCTCCTCGTAAGCACTTTCGATTGAATGTTAGCACCAATGTAATTTTTAACAAACCTTTTATTTTATCTGTAAATACTTATATACACACATTTTTGAAACAATCGGGACGGTAATTCTCTGTAATTCACTTTCAATTGAGTTTCATTGAAATTGTGTGGCAATTGCATTGAAATTCACTCGATGGTGCATTATGTACAAAACCTGTCCGAAAATGTTTGCGAGATAGTAGTTGTTTTGTCACTTTTGGGTTTCATTGCTGCATCCGCTTGAATTGAATGTAGTGTATTGATGTAAAATCATTTATTTTGGTTTTTGTTTCACATAATTTTGAGCAATGGTTCGCCTTAAAGTACAACTCTGTTCAATTTAGAAAACGTATAAGTCGCCTCAAATCACTAATTAATGCTTTTTTGCATTTCTTCTCATTTTTTCAATTTTTTCGTACCAGGTCAAATCTCCCAACAAGGCTTAAAAATGAACAAAAACTAACTGATAAATGTTGTAAAGTTAGTTGACCCGATTCTAACATTTTCATAACTATTGCACAAAAAAAACACTGCAGAATGTTAAAGTCAAACGGAAGTGATATACATATTTATAAATCAATGCTAATTGTTTTCCCCCAACAAACACTGAGAACACACATGCACTTATTCATATTGTATTTAACATAGTAAATATGCTGAAAATTAAAAACAAACAAAAAAAAACATTAGCAGCACTTCAGAAATCAAGTAATGTCATATTTTGTAATCTATTTGGCGTTTTAATTGTTTTCCACACCACTCACTTATTTTTGTTGTTCCGTATTTGAAGTCTTACTTTTTGTGTTCAATTATTTTCATTGCAAAATAAATAAAATACTGGCACCCATGTTATCGTGAGCGACCGTTATATGTAAAAACCTTAAATTAACGTGTTTAACCCTAACGGGATAGTCGTCGACGTTTCGATGTCATAGTAGAGTTTCTTTTCTTTCCTGTCAAAGTTTATTGTTATTAAAAGTGATGCGACAAACTTCTATGATAATTTTTCTTTGAAAAAAATCTAAAATATAAAGGGCTACATCAATAATGATTACTTTTAAATATGTGAAATAACGTTACCCTTTAAGGGTTAAAAAGAGAGTACATTCGGTTCATAATTAAATAGTCGACGATTATATTTTGAAAATTCACAAAAATTAGCGAATTTCGCAAAATTCATAACTATCTATGACTGAGTAGGGGAGGAGTGTACTTGAGCTATATACAGTCATAGTTAAAAAAAAAAGTAGCCTATGGCAACTTTCGAACTCCTTTTCCATACGAACAAATGTTAGTTCATATTATTGCTAAAGTAGATTTCACTTATGCACTGTTGGCTTATAATAATAGCCAAATGGATAAATACGAGCAAAGCATGCAGATCTGGAATGGTTCTTCAAGTATAACATGTTACATATTATAGCGTTTGCTTCTTCAATGAGGTACCTCTTTTTACACTGTACAATTTTTCAAATCATGTCTAGATTTTTGCTACTTAAAATAGCATAAACATTATTTAATATTACTGCACTTTGTGAATATGCACAAGAATGATTCAAATTCGTGATATCGCCCTTACATATGGCCTGGTAAGTCTGTATGTAAATTAAACTCAATTCAGAGCCTCGACGCATATACAGCTGTGGACCAGCAACATTTTGACCAGTTCTGGTTGTTTTTCTTTTCTCTTTTACTTATTTAATGTTTATCTTTCTTCTTTTTTTATAAAAGTCTTGCTCAAATAAGAAATACCACTACCATATAAATCCACATTTTGAACTTTTTACAAAAATTATAAATATTCCCTACAAATTTAATCCTTTGTATTTAGATTTTTTAGAAGAAATTCGCAACAAACTTGTGGTACCCTTTAAATTTTAGTAAAGTGCAGTGCAAATTTGAAATGGCGCAAAATACTCATAATTTTTTCTCCATTTAATAAAAAAAAAAAACAAAAAAAAAGAAATCGTGCCTTCGTTCTTTCTCTTCTTCTAGATTGGCGCGATAACCGCTTACGCGATTTTGGCCGTGTTTGATAAAGCGCACCAGTCGGCTTTTTCTCATGCTAACCGGTGCCAGTTAGACACATCAAGTCCTTCTCCACTTCTGTCTAACGCAGAGGAGACCTTTCTCTTCCACTGCTACCACTAGTTGGAACCGCATTGAATACTTTCAAAGCCGTAACGTTTGTATCCATTCGGACGGCATGACCCACCCAACGTAGCCACTGGATCTTCATTCGCTGCGCTATGTCTATGTCGTGAAGCTCATACAGCTCATTGTTCCATAGCCTGCGAAACTCGCCATCACTATCGTGCAAAAGTCCAAAATTCTTGCTCAGAATCTTTCTTTCAAACACTCCAAGTGACGCCTAATCGGATACGTTAAGACGGGCATGATGATAGCCTTAAAAAGTGTTAGTTTTGTTCGTCGAGAGAGGACTTTACTACTTAATCGAAAGTAGTACTTGTTGGCAAAAGAGATTCTCTATAGGATTTCAAAGCTGACATTGTTATGGGTGTTAATGCTGGTTCCTCTTACCACCTCAAAATCATAATTGTTAACAGTGACGTGGGTGTCGACACGCGAGTGTGCCGACTGTTTGCTTGCTCGACCAGACCCATTTGCTTTGCATCTTTATCCAGTTTGGAGCAAATGCACATGACCGTCAGCAAAATAAAATTGTCAATAATCAAATCGATATTTTAGCTACTTGTACTCAAACTACATACTCTAAATTTTTTAAAAGTTCTGATTAACAAGTGAAATTTTGTTGAAAATCGGATGAGAGTTTAATAATTTTGCAGAAAGTCTGTAAAACTTACATTTTCATGGAATTGCTTATATAATGAGCTAGACTTTTGTAAAAACTGAAAAAAAAAAAAAAAAATAAAATAAAAAAGCCAAGTGTACATGTGCCCGCGCACCTTATTCTTTTTTCTCTAAATAAAGGCAGTTTGAAAGAAAATGATTAGGAGAAACTTTGAGAAAAGAAGATGCTATTCAACTTACTATTGCCAAATTAAAAAAAAAAATAATCTAATCGAATCCTTTAATTTTTTGGCTTCAAACGATTGGACGACCGGGAATAGAAATAAAAGAAATTTTATCATTGTTTTATTGTTTCAAACTGTGCGGCGTTAGTGTGCTTCTGATTTCAAATAAATATTTTATATATTATTTTTTAGTGATGTTTGTGGAAAGTGTCTTATTACTTTTGCTCTTTTTCAAGATTAACACGCATATATTTATTATTTTTCGCTCATTATGTTGACACTATCAAATAAATCTTGTAAATATATGCTGATCGGATGTACATAAGTTAGCTTAAGATCACTTACTCTAAGATGCGAGTATACATTTGCGGTCCAAATATTAGTAGGATTGAATATACACATAGTTACGAAACCACCAAACTTTTTTAACCAGTTGTTAACTATAAATGTAATTTTTTTTAAATTTTCTTGTATAGAATATTAATTTACAAGATTTCAAAATATGTAGATACTAAATGTTCATATATACACTTTTAACGTCGTAAACTACATTCATAATTTAATAGCATTTATTAAACACAAAAGCAATCGGAAACTAGTTGAATAGTTTTGAAATGTAGATAATCTTAAAGTTATTGTGGCCATGCCAAACAGAAATTAATATTGGGCGAATAAATATATGCGATTGTTTTTATAAGAAAACGCGGATATTTCTTTTATCTCAATTTGGTGTTGGGGCAAATGGTATTCTGTTATGCACATATTATTTGGAAACATAAAAGTAGGGCTTGATAATAGTTTTAATACATTGTCTTCAGATAAAAAAACGCATTTACTAACTCATGCACGCATCGGCTGCTTGCTAAACTGAAATTCATTGCAAGGTAAGTGTACGACTTGGGCAAGAATGAATAACCAGAATCTGTCGATTCATTTGAAAAGCATAAGTATAATTTGTAATGTGTTGTTGTAATGGAAAGTGAGGGACTGATACTAATCCCCCCCACCGTCGTCATCGTAAATTGTGTGCGCGTACACTTGATGATGCCCTTATTTTCTATTTTCTTTCATTTGTGTCTTCCTTAGTTGCTGCTTTCGTTTTATTTTGTTGTAATCATATCTCTGTGTGGAATTTTCGTTTTGAAACTGTATTCCTTTGTTTTTATGTAATGCAATAAACAAATTGAATTTTTAGATCGAGATGAGGCGCTTTTCATCAAGTTCTTGGTGTAAATAGATCTTATGAGTGCGTATATGGATAGGTTGGAAATTTAAATGTTTTTTTTTTCACACAATTCCTATAATTAGCTTGTTTCGTTGTTTATGGTGGTTATTGCTTTTGGTTCGAGAGTTGAGGGAAAGAGCATTAAATTAATTTAGAAATGGGTTTTTGTATTGTTTTTTTTTCGTTTTTATAAACAACAGCCAACTCGAAATCGTACTATGTTTTGATAATCGCTTTTGTTTTGTATTTGGATGCACTATTTTTTTGAATGTATTTATGTATGTACACTTATGTACATAACAACAGTAATTTTTCTAAGTCATTTAGAATGCAAGTGCTAAACAAAACTTGTACAAAAAAAATCTCATTTGACCTGGTACTTATTAATTTTTACGGTTCCTGTCCGTCTCGAACATGGTGTCGTTCATTCTTTTTTCTTTCACCTGGGAACAATAAATATGTTGCATTTTTTTAACTTCGTGAAGTACTCTTGATAGATTTTGATTTTAAGTTAAAATTATTGCTTACATTTAAGTTGTTTGCATGCGAACTAAAAAAAACTATGCTGATTCTTGCCAGAGCCACAAAAAGCACTAATCACTTTCTTTTACTTTACTTTTACTTTGTGTTTATAGGACCCGCAGATCACGCGCAAAGCACGTTTCCTTAAACGCAACAAACGCATGGCTTGTCTACGTACCGAACAGCAAACGCGTTTGCAGCAATTAAAAGTGGCGGCTTCAACAGCCAATGCCAATGCAGCACCTGTATCAATATCGAACTCTTCCGTCGATGCGCTGCGATCCAGTGTTGGTAGCGGCGCCGTCGTCGCATCACCAGATAGCGCCTCATTAGCGGCCAATGTAAACAACAATACTTCGACAACTAGTGGAGATCCACTGTGGAACTGGAGCAAGCGGCCGCTAGAGCGTGTTGGCAGCATTGTGATGGGTAGTGGCGCTGAGAAATACTTTGTCAATGATCGCGACGAAATCAAGTTCAACGCATCCGGACGACAAGTAATCACAATTAATAAGAATCTCCAATTGTTCAAGTGGGACTCTGTTCGTCGTGCGAAAATTGTGAGTAGTTGTATTAGTTGTATGCTAAAGTCAATTTATGTTGTTTAATTGTCTTTCAACTCAATTGATGTATTTATTTTTCTTCCCTCTTTTCCAGTCACATTCTGTTGTAACGCAACGTAAACATAAACTGTTCCAACGTTTTACACAAAAGTGGTTGGCAGAGCACGTAAGCGATCAGATGCAACAGCAATGCACCGATTGGCTGATAGGCAAGACCGTGCCGAATAGCAATGGTGTGAATTGGGCTTTGAAAACCAAAGTAATACCGCAGAACGATGTGAAACGTACACCGTATCGAGTTTATAACCGTTACAAAGTGACTTCCAGTGGTAGTGGTGGGGGCAATTGTGCTGCTGGTGGCGGCGGTAGTAGTAGCAACGTGCCGGTAGCGAACGCTATTCCAACAACAGTCGCAACTATTGCTTCGCATTGCAATAGTAGCACCCAGCCGTCCTCTAACGTCTCTTCACCCGCTACAACATTAGCCCCCGCAAGCACAATTCTTGTCGGACATAGTAGTTCAAATGCCACTGCGGTTACGACGCTCACTCTTACATCCACAACGGAGTCATCTAAATTGCCTACTAGCAGCATCAGCAACACAGGCAACAGTAATAACAACAACAACAGACATTTAGAAAGTTGAATTTGACAGAAGTATGCTAGCTTTAAGCAACAGCGTCGACGTTTGGGTGGACGCGCACATCTTGATTAATTAAAAACAAAGAGGCGTGTGATAAACATGTGCAAATGATTATGTAACATAAGCAGCTAAACAAAATGAGAAAGCATGGGATTCTGCTGCCGCACAACACCAGCAGACAATTGGTGTCCTGTTGTATATACTTTTTAGTAAACAGTTTAGAACTATTTGAACAATCGTTTAATATTTGCAGTTAAACATGAGTTTATTAGGCATTAAGGCGTAATATTGTAGACGCATAGGTTTTTTTTTTGTTTTGTTTTTTGCCTACTAATTTAATGAGCGAAAAATATAAATGGAGAGTGAAATGAATGTGAATAAGAGTAATTAGTTTTCTTTATTACTCCACTCTTCCACTCTCGGTAGAGCCTTTGCATAATATAATAATAAGCTTATCTTCGTAAATACGCATAAGTTTCATTTGCAGAAATTTTACTCTGCCTTAGATTTAAACGTACGAAATAAATGAAAGAGCAGCTCCTATTATTAATTTGTTTCATAAATTTTTGTATTGTAAGCAGTTTATTGAATGGAAGGTGTATTATATATAACGCTCGCATAAATACGAATAACTTTTTGACTTAGTCGTATGTATATATAACAAAAGTAGGTAATTGGTTTTTTTAACAAAACTATATTATATTATATATTATAATTTATAAATTAAATTATAGTTGTCAAATCAGTGCATTAATCCATTTATGTTTAATGTTGAACAATACATTAATATCAGTGATATGCGCATATTAACATTAAGTCCGTAAGTATATTTTGTACACCTAAGAATGATGGTATACTTTTTATGTTTGCTTGTAAATAGCAGCAATTGAGTAATTGAGTAAAACAATAATACCATAACTCGGAAAGGAAACTAAGTTACATGATAAGGATATGCTGGAGTTTGTAAAATGTAATTTAAAAATAGGCATTTTCCTAGATGTATTGATTTTTATTTAAGAGTTATTGTGAATAAAATTATTTTGTATTGAAAAACGGATTAATTGGAAAATACACAGAATAAAAGAGAAAAACAAAAAAAACATAGGAATCTAATTGCGTTAAGTTGAATGCAAAATGAAAATAAGAAACAAGATTAAAAATAAATGCCTACATTTTAATCATTTGAGTATAATAATACAAAAATAAAAGTGTTTTACTTTATTATGTAGAAGGCAGTAACAACTGAACAGGGATTTCACGGCAGTCGGTTCTACGTTACCAGTACGACCCGGATTTTTATCAAACCAATCACTCACCTCAACAAATATTTATGGGGGGACCGTTTATGCTGGTACAACAACAACACCAACGACTGAAATGGGGGTGTGATGCGGGATTCTCGATAGCGCTCTAAATTGGGTTTAACTTAAAGTTAAACATCGTGTTAATACTCATTATTTTACTACATAGCTGGCAGAATGTCTAAGTATATCCATTTGATTATGGGTGGGTTTGCCGTACACAACAATTGCAGCAATCCTTGATCCTCTGCTGATTAGCTGCCGCACTGTTGCAAAGGATATTTCGCACCGAACGTGTTATTTAAAAATATGGAATGACGATGCTTTTCTTAATTTTTTATTGCATTTGGTGTCAGTGCATTTCTTACCACCACAGGTAATTTTATTTTTTTTATTTTTTTGCATACGAACATACATGCACATGTGGTATACCCCACATTCATATGGAAAAAGCAATTTTTTTTAAACTAATACTACGGTAACAGATACTCAATTGCATTTCATAGATTAATATAACAAATATAAATAATAATTCACGAATCTTTTAAAATTTCACCTAGTGACAATAGGAACAAAAGGAAGTATTTTTGTGGTCATTAAAGTAGGTCCGAATTAGAAATAGATAGGATACAAAAATAACTTAGTGCTTTTATTAAAACTGCTCTTTAAATTATAGAAGTATGATCAATAAGCACTGTTTCCACCATGTCTTTTTGTATACGATTTGGAATAGAATTGATAATCCTACAGAAGGTTTCTGTGATCGTGGAACATCGTTGCCATAAATCTCTCTTATTTTTGAATGTTTCTTTTTATGAAAGCCATTCACGCACTAACATAGAGTAGTGTTTTGGATAATTACGTTGCATAAAAAGCCACCGTAGGGACATAATGTCCTCAGCAAATGGTAGCATCACTTCTTGAGGCATGTCCGTGGAAATAAATTAGTTTGTTTAACAGTAATATAAGCCCCACCAGTGTAGGGCATATCACCGATCGTCTTCGTCTAGCTCATCTAAAGGTAGGCCCAGGAAACGTGCTGTTTGGACAGGTTGGGTCCAGAGGGCGAGGGGTGTTAGATGAGTGGGTTTAATAGGGCATGTGAAAGGTGGTTAGTGTTGTTGTTGGACGGGAGCTTAAGAAGGTGGTGACGCCATTCCCATGGCAGCCGGTTCTACGCTACCGGACTGACTCTGGGTTATCTCGACCAAGGGCTGCCGCCCCAGTAAACCAGCACTGTCTAGTGAACAGCAGAATTGAAATAAATTAGTCTATTTTATTGGTTATGAGGTTAATAGGCCCCTTTCCATACCAAGAGAAGCATCCTCAAATTATTATGTTGCCGTCCACGTGCTTAATAGTGTTTTTTTTTTGTGAACCGCAGTGAGAACTATTGTCCTTTTTTTTTTGCTTCATTACTCCAAAGTATGTGATACTATTTTTTCATACCCCCTGGTCCACACCATGATTTGAGCTCTTGAACAAAACTTTTCCTCCTTCAATTTGCTTTTTTCAACAGAGTAAATCTCTTATTCTGCCTGGTAGGTTCATGTTGTACAGTGGACGGCGTACAATTCTCGCTGATACTACGTTGTTGATTTCAGTTGCAATGGCCTTTGATGACTTAAAAATATCCCTCTTGACAAGAGCCACAGCTAAATTATCAGTAGTGCAAATCGTTTTGTTTTTGCCACCACGTCGATTTTTTCAATAATAGTTTTAAATTTTTCCGAGCGGCACAAGGATATCGATAGATAAAGGCAGCGTACCTATTTTAATGACCATATATATATATATATATACATAATTGACCCGTCGCCGAGCTCCTATTTGTGGCGTCCCTGTTGAAGTTGTTTCACAAATGGAGGTACCTACAATTTTGAGACGACTCCGAACGGCAGATATTCTTTTTATCAGAAGCTTTTTTCATGGCAGAAATACACTCTGAGGATTGCCATTGTCTGTCGAGGGGCGACCGATATTAGAAAAAACTTTTTCTTCATTTTGGTCTTTCACCGGGATTCGAACCTACGTTCTCTTTGAATTCCGAACATTTCATTCTTTTCAATTTTTCCGTACTCCACGATTGTAAATATATGTTGATATACAAATTCAGAAACTGTTCGATTTAGAACGATCTTGTGGAATTCCAGTTATTTCCTCTAAATTTTCGAATTCGCCCCAATTAGTCAAATCAAGTGCATACAGCTTGTTGTTGTAGCAACATAAATTTTCCCCATATAAGTACAGGGAATGCTGCTGGAGTCACAGTCCTTGGCCCGGTATAAATCCGTGCCTTTTTGGTAACGTAGAACCGATTGTCGGGTGCAGGTCTTAGGTTAGTTTTGCTTAAGCGCTTGTTTTTGCTCAGAGCATGCTTTTGCAAGTTTTCTTCAACTGCTTTGGATTTTGTTAAAGTCTGTTCGGTTAGAAGGTTAATCCGAGCATATCGCCGCAGCTCACCTGTAGATGGCTCGCGCTAGAGTAATACTTTTGGATGACATGGGCTTAGTTTCATGAATCATCTGTTTCACGATATTAGTGGCCGGTGAATGTCGAGATGACGAAACTCTCAAACTGCTTTTATAAATCCAAGAGATGGAAAAATGCAGACCAAAAGGTAACTTTTTCGGACTATGCGCAGCAAAATTTTGTAAGAGGGTTGCATTATATTTTTGGTCTTGGGCACTTCTAGTGTTGTCGAACCAAAATTCGACATAATCTACAATAAACGCACTCAAAACGATGAAACGCAAACTCAAATGGAATAAAATAATGAACATTTATGTTCGACCATTTTTCCCAATTTTCGATGGATTAACAAGATAAGAATGTACTGATGAACTAAAATCACTATATACATATGGCGAGCAAGCAACATCCTTTAGAACCGTAAAAAAACTGGTACAATGAATATTTTCGTGGTCGCTGGTCAAGCTGGTATGACGATCAATAAGATTTTGACTGATCACCTTGCGGTAAAAAAGGTGTGTTCGCGTAGTAATTTAATTTAAAAACACCCTGGAAACGCGAATGGATAAAGTGATTCGAAATTTGATTCAAACGAATGCGAAAGTGTATTGGCCAGCATAGAGAATATGTTTTCAACGGACAACTACCGTTCCCACGACAGTCGGTTCTACGTAACCGGAACGGCCTGGATTTACATCCGGCCAAGGACTGTCACTTCAGCAGCATTCATCGTATATGCATGGGGAATGTTTATGCTGCTACAACAACAACAACAACAAGGTTTATTTTTTCATTGTTAGGACAGAAATGTAAATAGCAACCCTCAAGAAGGCAAATCTTTTTATTTACTACTCTTTCCAAGGTTACACTTTTGGTCGCAATTGTTATTTTAACAGTAATAGAAGCCCCGTCAGTGTAGGGTATATCACCGGTCGTCTTCGTCTAGCTGATCTAAAGGTAGGCCTAGGAAATAAGCTGTTTCGACGGGTTGGGTCCAGAGGGAGAGGGGTGTTAGATGAGTAAGTTTAAGGGGTCATGTGAAGAGGTGGTTAGTGTCATACGGAGTGTCTTCACATGCCGGACATATGTTTGGTATGTCGGGGTCAATTCTGGATAAGTAGGAGTTTAACCTACTACAATATCCAGAACGTAATTGTGCCAGTGTTACACGTGTCTCACGGGGAAGCTGGAGATTTTCATCTGCAATAGGTGATGGTTGGTCTCCGATTACGGTCTCCCGATGAATGTCGTTTATTGACTGTCTAAATACTGCCTGGTCCAGTAGATTTCTGTCAGTTTTGTCCTGGATCTCGTCGGTATAGTTTAAAAGGTGTCTCCTGACGCGCCGAGGAGGCGGCTCTGGCTCAAGCAGGTGCCTGTAAGGGTGAAACCTGCGGTAGCATCCCAGCAGGTCGCAATCATACGCCTTACTGTTAAATTCAAATAAAAAATCGAAATTTCGTTTAGCTTGGTGATCTAGTGACTTTATTTACTTTTTTGTATTGATTTAAATTAATTTTAAATTTATTTTCTTAATTTTTTCCCTTTTTATTTTAATTTATTTAATTTACTTTTTCTAACATTTGTTTGTGACTTATTATATAACGATGCGTGACATGATATTATTTCGGATATTATGGATGAATTCGAAAACACATTAAGGCAAAGTGTTATTAGTCGCTTTAATTTGAAAAAAAAAATGCCAAAATTGCACCGCATATTGGACATTATCAAGTGTTGAGGCTTAGAAAAACAATATATATGTAGATCATACTTCGTTTTATTGCGTTTTCGAATGCAGTCTCACTTTCTTTCTTCATTAACAGATACAATAGTAAATTTGATTGAAATATGAAATATTTTTTCTTACAATAGTTTGAAAACCCATATTTATTTAATGGTCTGCGCTCTATCTATAAATTATTAAATTGAAAACATAATTTACTAAACAATCAAATTTAAAAAGAATTTTATGATTATCATGATCACGTCCTAAAATGTCCAAAACAACAAATTGGTGAGCTAATAAAATGCTTAGGTGCATTTAATTTTTTCACATTCTAATAAATGTCTATATATGTATGTATGTAAGCAAATCAGCAGCAGAGAATATATGCACTTTGCTGACGTCCCTTTTGCTTTCGACGATTTAACTTAATTTTATCTTTGTTTTAGTTTCTCTTTTTTCGTTCCTAGATATCAGCTAAAATCTACAACAATTACATAAAATCACAATTAAACTATTCTTCCAACTCGTGAAAAATTTGACAAACAAAGTAAAATGTGTAATTTGGTATTTTAGTTTAAGTACCATAAATATAGATTTTGTTTTCTAATTTTTTATTTTCCAGTACATGATTTGTTTTAGTAAAAATTTCAAAAATATTAAGTCACTTAAAGCACATAGTTGCATTTTGCTAAAAAAACAAACGTTGGATGAAATAATCACTTCTGCATAGCCTTGTTATATAATTACGTATGTATGTATGTATAAATGAAAGTATGCAATTTTGAGTTAAAAAGCTTTGAAGTCAATAAATTGTGTTACTCTCTTTCATTTCAATGAAATTAATTTAGCCATAAAGTACTGTGTAAACAGTTATAACTATACATATATATTTATTATCTTAAAAGATTTCCAATAATCAAGAATATTCACAAAATAAAACCTGACCTTACTAAAATATTTATAAGCTGTGAGACGACATCAAATTTTGATTGTACATATGTATGTATATGGAAATATGTATCTGTTATGCTTACAAAATTATCTAAAAGTTTTTTTAACGGCGCAAAACATACTACGAGTATTATTATTATTATTAACCCTTGGCATGCCCGTTAAGTACCAATTGCATATTCGATACACCGTTCGATTGCTTTACTTTGCTGGCGTTAGTGGCGGTTACCTCTTCTATAATTAAATAAACAAACAAACAGAAAAATAGAGTAATTATGTAGGTGTGTAGGCATTGTGACTCGTGCATACTACAATATATAATATGTACGACAAAATAGAGAATATTTGTAATTTGAATGAAATGGCAAGAAAAATATAATGCGCAAGCAATGCTTAGTAAAACATTAATTTTAAATACATCTCTTAGACTGCCTACTTGCAAGTTGTTGCGCCATTTGTGTTTTCGGCCGAGTGTGGCATTAAGGTCTACACTCGAAAATAAAAAATAAATTACCGCTAAATGCCTATTTGCTTCTTAAATCGTACCTAAACCAACGACTGTTCTATGTAAACTACGAAAATGAAGTCTCCAGTTTCCAACAAATTAAATCTGGGGTCTTATACGGTGGCATATTAGGTCCAATTCTGTACCTAATTTTTAAACACAAACTGCCAACCAAAAATTGTGTTCTAACCGGTACTTTTGCCGCCACAGAAGCCTCTTCTAAGATCCAAATTGGCTTAAATAAAATCCAGAAATAGCTAAAGGGCTCCTGAGCTGGCGCTTGAAAGTAACGAGAAAGCACCACCTCAATTCCGCAATGTTATACTGCCAAATACCTAAATAAATAGGCATTCATTTGGATAAACGCCTTGTGGAAAAAGCATACCTTTGGCAAAAGGAAAGCCCTAAGATTAATATTTCGAAACATGTATTGACTGTTAAACCATAAATCCCCCTCCTAGTGGACAAAAAATCTGTACTCAAACTAGCCTGGACTTATGGAGTCTAAGTGTGGGGCGCAGCATCAAATTCAAACTTGGAAATTTTGCAACGTTTTCAGTTCAAGACCCAACGCATCCTGGTAAAGGCTTCGTTGTACGTGACGAATGCCCAAATCCATCGGGAATTAAAAATTCCTTTAATAAAAGAGGGAATAAAACCAATTTGGGAATTTAACCAGCGAATACCGAGATACTTTTCCAACGCACCTAAATGAACTGGCCTCTGATCTCATGTCACCATGACGTGTCTGTTTAACACCGATCCACCTTCCTCTAAGAGCTACCTATAAAATGTTAATTTGTTAATTTGTTTGTAGAATTTCACAGGAAATCCACGATACTTCTTTAATGAAGTCAAATATTTGGAAAAGGTCTTCTATGAATTATTAGTATAGATAGAATACAAAAAAAAAAAAAAAAAACCAATATCAAAGATTGTCACTACTGCAGAACTCCTATGCGGTTACAACATATACCTCATACAACATATACCTCATACGTAAAACCATGCACAGGACATGTATACATTTTATGCGTATTATAAAAAATGTTAGCAATATGAAATTTATTGCTTTTGGTTTTTGTATGAATGTATAAGAAAATCGATTTGTTTAAATTGAATAAAAAAACAACGGTATTTTGTTCCGTAAGAAAATTCAGAATATAACACTACACGTCACGTATTTGCTTATTGCTTGGTTCTAAAGAGGTTAACTTTTGACCTTTATATTATTAAGCAAAATAGTCTTGTTGACCGGTGTTATGCACAAAAATTAATATATTGCAAATATTTTCACTTTTAAACCCGTGGCAAATTATGGTGGCAATAAATTAGGGGTTACTAACAGCTTTGCATAGAATTGATTAGGATCTCAGACATTTGTAATTATTTTATTTTATTTTTTTTTTGTAAAAATAGGTTTGTTTTACGTACTCAATAATTACTGCATTCTTACAAAACCGTTACTCTGCTGCATAATTGCAGCACATAAATAGTGTTTACAGTTTAAGTTGTTGTTGTGAAAGTGATTGCCAACATTTCATTTTCATCTCGAAAGCTAGATGTCGCAGTGCTGCCAGAAATTGTAATTCGAACGCAGCGCATCTTGGCATAACGAACAATACTGTAGTAATTATATAGCAAAAAAAAATCAAAAGAGTTTTATAAACGTACTGGCCATTAAATTACGGACGATGCAAACAAAAAATAATATTTTTTGAACAGCAAATAAATAAAGTTAAACCTTGATAAGCGATAAACTCTATAATAGAGATGAAATATAATATAATGCCTTAACTTCAACTTTCGAAACTCTCTATAAGAGAGAAACAGTTATGTGAACGTCATTTTCACACCTTAATCTAAATATGTATTTATGTAACTGAGGCTGCCATTACCCAATGTCTCCGAAACTCGAGTGAATCATATTTTATGTTGTAATAACATAGGTCACAGTTTTTTTATCGTAATTTTCTAGAATGGTTAAGCATCATTTTCGAAATCATCAATTTGTTAACGCTAATACATTTTGGCGGACGCCGTAGCTGAATGGGTTGGTGCGTGACTACCATTCGGAATTCAGAGAGAGAACGTTGGTTCGAATCTCGGTGAAACACCAAAATTGGCAGGCAATGGCAAACCTCCAAGTGTATTTCTGCCATGAAAAAACTCCTCATAAAAATATCTGCCGTTCGGAGTGGGCTTGAAACTGTAGGTCCCTCCATTTGTGGAACAACATCAAGACGCACATCACAAATAGGAGGAAGAGCTCGGCCAAACACCCAAAAAGGGTGTACGCGCCAATTACAAGTGTGCGCCATATATATATATATATATATATATAATACATTTAAGTTTACAAAAAAGTTCGAGATCTAGAAAATACCTACAACTGCAAATAATGAAATTTAGTAAAGAGAAAAGGTTCCAGAATTCTGACCTATTGCACTCTCCATTAATGGGATTAGTAAAGAAAACGTAAATATCCTCATTTCTCCAAACAATTATACGCACAAATTTTGTTTCCTTTGTTTTTACATGTAAAGGAGGTTTCAATGTAGATAAATTTCTATAATCGAAGAAGATCGAGGCCACATTCACGGTTTACATTTTTATCAAAGTGAGTTTTAAGAACGAGCAATATTTGGAAATTATTCAGAATCACTACCGAAATTTTGAGTCGGTTCTCATAACTTTCAGAGCTCTTGCTTCATATACAGAAATTGGAATATCCTCACAAGATCAAATTAATTAAAAAATAAAGATTATTAAGCATTCGAAGCGCTAAGATATCGCCAGAAATCTGGAAAAAGATAAATTATCGAACGCAATATTGCCCCCGTTTCCGCCGTTAATGTGTGGAATATTGGTGGAAAATTGGCTCGAGTCGAGCCATATCAAATTTTATACTTAATTTTAACATGTAAACTACACTTGGAATAGATTTAATACGACCGATATCTCAATCTATCTATTTCATAAAAAATTTCATTAGTCCCTGCTGAAAAATCGGATACTTAATACATTGTGACACTATTTACCTCTACATCCAACTAAGTAAGGTGTTTCTTTTGATTAAAAAAAAAATTGTTAAATTAAGTAAATAAAATAATTTAATGAACAGATGCTGTATATCAATGAAATAACCTGTCAGCGGCAATAAAAACAAAAAACGTTAACATATCGAACGCTAACCCTTAAAAGATCACAATTAACATCTTAAAACATATCTGTGGACTTTTAACAAAACAACTTAAGGGGACTTATACGTATGTATTATGTAACAAAATTGCTGAGATTCATAATCTTAGTTTTGGAACGGGTGTTCTTGATTTATTGCTCCTTAAAGTCAGAAATCCACAGCTTTTAACTTAACTTTTTTATTAATTAAAAAATTCTTTATTTTGACTTTTACGCGAGAGCAGTCCAGTTAACAAGTGCCAAATAAGATTGACGTTTCCACGACAGTCGGTTCTACGTTACCGAAACGACCCGGATTTATATCCGGCCAAGGACTGTCACAACAACAACAACAACAACAACGATTAGCGTACGACGCCATTTGCAAAAATTATAAATCTTTCAAAGGGGTGTCACCTTGAATAAACACGATTTTGAGTAACGTCTTTCTCGTCGTTAGTGTGGAATTAATGTGCATGCTTCATATGTAAAAATACGCTAATTGTAGTTCAGTTTCTATTTATATAGCTTGGTTAGTTGTTATTCCGCGCAAAGTGGGCATTCCGGTATTAAGTCGGTATGTTAGCAGTAATAAGATATTATAAATATGAATTTAGTGTGTATTTCATCAAAACCATTTTCAATTTCTAACTGTTATCGTAAATATTTCCACATTCTTCATTCAAATTCTTCTTGCAATCACATTGGTCAGTAACTAATAAATATGTACGTTGTAGATAATAAGAACTAATATTATTTTCGTATATATGTTTGTTGTTATTGACTATTGGTATAAATTATATTTAAAAAAAAGTTAGTATTTTTAAGGTTAAGCGTTAGATTCTAGCTCTTCCTTTCAGTACATAAATTTGTTTAGTAGAAATTTTACTAAAATTTACAATATTATACAATACACAGCGCAGTAAACTGTCATGTGTATAGATTTACATATACATACATATGTGCCTGTATATGTATACATATGCATAGTATATATAAATATTATTAGCGAGCAATTAGCGAATAGTATACTACAGCGGTGCTACATTTATTTATTTTACTTATACTAAATGCTATATTGATATTTAGGTAGATTAGGCGGGTAAGCAAGCAAGCAAGCAGTCATTATCAACAAGTGCATTAATCACTTTCGACAATGTCGTCACATTTAGTTTCACTAGTTTTGCTCCCATCCTTACCAGGCAAAGGGTGCCAGAATTTCTTTGTCGTACTCCAGTCCTCACGCAACGACAAGTTGAACATCGAATATGCTGGATCGCCAGTAACCTCTTTCACGATATTCAAGAATGTCGGCATATAATTTTTAAGCGCATCGCCGCTATGTGATGAGTAGGTTTCCAAGAGGATCAGCCCTTTGCAACTGCAAAATCATAAAATTATAATTTTTTTTTTTTTTTTTTCAAAATCACGAAACTAAATGAAATATTTTGCAGCCTACCGTGGATGGCTTGGTTCCTTGTAGATGTCTAATTGGAAATATTGATTATTGATGAGGAAGCAACGGCGCTTCTTATAGATGGTAAAATGTGCATCGTCACGTTGCGCCAACAAGTTCATGTAGTCGCGATGTGTTAGTTGTGTCTTCACCTCAATGCGCGACTGTCCATGCACATTGGGACGGCGTATAGTGTGGATATAACTCCAATGATTCTTTTGGCCACGTTTGCGCAAACGCGCTTGTACTTTCGGTCCTGAGGATTGCAAGTAGTGATGTACAACATCGAAGTCTTGAAACGGTGGAAATTCAGAGTCAGGTGGTAGTGAAGCAACTGTAATAGAAAGTCGAAAGCAAAATGTGTTACAATTATTTAGAAATAAATAAAAATAAATATATTAAAATAAATAGTTGGCCAAAGTTAATTAACATACCAAGAAATTTGAATTTTCTTGATGTGGCAAGCAGACGATCGCCAATGTCGATGCCAACTTTCTGGCATACTGCCTCAATTAAGCGATTCATTTTGGTTTCAAAATTTGTTGAATTATCTATGACATCGAAATATGGATGACCAACCCAGGCGGCAGCAGATTTATAATCTAAATCACGTGCCATGTCAACGCCCTCGGAGCGGCAGGCATGATCCTAAAATTTAGAAAAAAAAAAACAGTTTTATAAAAATTGTATATATGCATAAAAATGTGAGAAATTGCTAAATTTAGTAGTATATTTTTGTTATTTTTACTGCGCTTACTAGCATTTTTCTTCATACCATAGCTTTTCAATCATTTTTAAGCTTGAGAATGTTGGAAAACTTTACCTGAGAAGGCCTCTTTAAAATCTTTTGAATAAAAATTTATTTATGAAAAAGTGTTTTAGTAAACATTTAAGTATTTTTGTGAAGTTTTCGTACAAAATATGTTGCTACACGTATAAGCTCTTAGGCAAAGTTTTAGATATAAGTATATGAATGAAGCTTAGCACATATTCCTTGTTACTTGGAAGAGTAATAATAAAAAAATTTAAATTAAATACGAATTCTTGATATTTTGGGTATTTGTATTATGACGGTCTTCTAGTAAATGCGCAATATGTACACAGCACGGGTCTCAATTAAGTTCAGTTAAGTTTTTAATGTAAACTTGAACTGACACAACACAACTTTTAGTCTAAGAGCTCATGACCAAAAAACCCAACATATTTTATACTTCTTGAAATTTTGTGAGATTAGTTTTTAATATTATACTAGAATCGATATCCGGCGGGCTGGCTGCTCAATAGCGGCCTTAATTATGCGTTTTTATTTTTTAAAATTGTTAATAAAAAACATTTACTCAACATATTTTATACCACTTGAAATTTTAACAGAATTTCATTTACGGTCTGTATGAAATGAAACGATGGTTGCCGGCAACAAATTTGGAAAATTTCATTCCTGTGAGTGCGAGCGAGACCGACTTACGTGAATGTGGGCGCGCGAGAGAGAGCGTATATCGTTTATATACTGGCTCTCTCGCACGCGCTGGCTCTACTTTTTCACTAGGAATTTTGAATGGTTATTCATAAGTCGCCATCTGCCTGCAATACAATAGGGGCGGTATTCAAGGACAACAGTGTCCGGACTCAAAGTACGATGTCATGTATAGTTAGTTCTTTCCACAGTGTTGGCTAGTAAAGACGTAAATTTTAACTTTTCGTTCGATTTTCTTACTTGTTATTTAAAATGGAATCTTCCATCAAGTGCGTTTTTTGTAACAGTAAAAGTACAAATGATAAACTCGTTGCTTTTACCGTGCATACGTTAAAAAAGTGCCGGGAAGTGTTGGACATTCGGAAAAAATTTAATTTAAAATATAAAGATGTTATTTTGCCAGCATCAGAATGTGATGACGGCTATCATATAAAATGCCATAAACTGTTCTTAGCAGTCATGAAAAAGTATTATGAAAAAAAGGCACTTACATCATCGGATATTTCAGTTCAAACAGGTATGAAAATATTTATTTTACTGTAATACTAGTTCCGATTATAATTTTTTTTTTGTATTCAAATGTATTTTCACAGATGAACCGACACCAAGCACTTCATCTGCTCACGAAATAGAACAAACACATCAGGAAGGTCAATCTGCCATACAAGAAGCTTCAGGTGAAAAATTAACGGAGGCAGCATTAAGTGTGGCGCAGGATATTTGTGCATTTTGTAATAAAAAATATAAAAAATTCAAAGGACGTCAGGCACCACTTGTTAGAGGAGAAAAAAAAATTCTCATTGAAGCCTTGGCAGAATATTTAGATGTTGTGAGAGATAGTGAACTTTTTAAGTCACTTTCTAACGAGCCTCCGCACTTATTTTATCACAAAATCTGTCGGGTTGAATATTTTAATAATTTAAAAAAAATAAAAAGACAGCCGGTATAAAATATATTGACTTGTGCTTTCATCAACGCACTTTCAACATGGGCTGGCAGTACTTTGGGACCATGAGAATGGGCTGGCAACCATCGTTTCATTTTATACAGACCGTAAATGAAATTCTGTTAAAATTTCAAGTGGTGTAAAATATGTTGAGTAAATGTTTTTCATTAACAATTTTAAAAAATAAAAACGCATAATTAAGACCGCTATTGAGCAGCCAGCCCGCCGGATATCGATTCTAGTATTAAAAAACTAATCTCACACAAAATTTCAAGAAGTATAAAATATGTTGGGTTTTTTTGGTCATGATCTCTCGGTCTATTTGGATAGTTTAAAAATCAATTGTTAAAAATATGGAACAAAATACCAAATGAAGTCGTTAGTTCCGCCTGCGAAAGTTTTCTAAGCCTGTGAGTCAAATACAAAAAATTTAAGGTGAAAGAATTAAACTTGAATTAAGCTTCGATTTAAGTAATATATGAATTTGTATATGCTATACTTTGTTATCGAAATAAAGCTATTAATACCGTTATTATTAAAAAAGCGACAGTTATTATTTTACACGCTGTATATTTATTTTTTGAAGCCATATAAAACCTAAGCATTTTCTTTACAAGTATTCGTACATCTCCAATAAAGGTAAATACATATGTATGAACATACGACTACTACATCCCGCTTTGGTTTATATTTTCAAAGCGCACTAAACAATAATAACTAAAGTTATGAGAGCTACATGACGTTGGCCTTTTGGCTAATTTTAATTAATGTGATATGTTATCAATTTATACAAAAACAAAGAACAAATACGTTACCTCAGTGGTGTAGAAATCTTCAGCGCCATTAGCCGCGGAAACCAAATGCAAAATCTGATTGTAACGATTATCACGCAATTCCACAGGATTCCAGTTGTTTGCAGACATCATTTTCTCCCATTTATCTTTCGAGATATCTGCATTTGTATGTATTAAAATAAATTTGATATCAACTAGTTAATTTAAGTAGGTAAATATACTATATACAGGGTGGTCCACATAGTTGTTGTTTTTTTTTGTTGCTTGAATCATAGTTAGTTTGACAGTCATAGCTCTTTCCAGCTGGAAATCTTGACAGAAAGTATCATATCTCCGTGGCACGAAATGAAACTCTGCACGCTTGAACAACGTTGGGAAATATTGCATCGTCAGAGAGAGTGACGGAGTTTAGAGCGGAGGCATCATTGGCATTTTTTTTTTATATGCTGCTTGAAAAAATTAAAAAATACCGAAAGAATTGGTATTTGTGCATTTGTTTTAATTTTAACAAAGAAACCACCCTTTCATATGGACCACCCTTTATATATATACTTATACATACATATATGTTTGTACTTACATGCACTGGCATCCATGACGCCACGATCACAGATAATCAAACAATCACGTTGACTCGATTGTCCCAATTCAAAGTAGGTATTCTCGATTTGTATCATTGTACGTATTAGATTCTCTTGAAACTTAAAAGCTGCAATGGAAATGGTCTGATTAATTATTTACTCATACGAATGAAAATTGTTGCCTGGTGGTAAACCAAGCATTTCGATAACAAAATTCATTGCTTTGCGCAATATTTATATGCATTTTAAGAAGAAACAGTTGCAAGCAAGAAACCCACAAAAAACATAGAATTTGTGCTGAATAGTGGCCAATGATTAACTGATTGCTCGAATAGCCAGATGATTTGTGTATTTCGGCAGATGAATGATGGGAATATGAAATGATTAGCCCCAACGTACATACATAAATGGATTCGTTTGATTGCGCATACATTTTTCAATATAATGTAAAAAAAGTCAAATTCTTAACTGAATGCTGAAAATGTTCTTTAAATATGATACTAGAGGTAGTTCAGGTCAATGAAATAAGTTACTATATTGCTTAATTGCTAAACTTTGAAAAAAAAAAAAAATATTATCAATTGAAAAAGTTTATATATATATGTATAAGTATGTATGTATATTTAATGCAAGAAATATTTAAAATTTTTAATTATATGAATATAAATTAGTTCAGAAATAAAATAATATCAAGCTAAAAAAGTAGAAAAGGGGATGAGCGGCAAACATTGTTAGAAAACCTTCTTTTATGGCTTTAAATTCGAAACCATAATTCAGGAATTACAAGCAGAAATATTTGAGCCAAAAATCATTTAATTTGGTTGCTCATTATTATTTCCACATAAAGAAGTATGGTATTTTCAAATTTAAACGAGTTTAGCACATTTAAAATTGTTATTTTTGCATCTTCGTCTAAGACCTGCCAAGGTGGAAACCACTTTCAACATAGCCTCGGCACCACCAGCAGTTATCGTATTGAGTACTTTCTGGACTGGAGTACCTACCTATTCGCATGACTACCTAATCAACGGAGCCGATGTAAGTTGATTCAGTGTACTATGTTGATGCCTTCGTAAAGTTGTATAGCTCCTGGCTGGCTTTTTTTGCGAACTTTTTATTAAAAAAAAAAACATAATAAAAAATTTTCCATTACGTTAAAATGGCAAATTGTATATTAGAATATGCAAAAAGCTGCACAGTTTTTAATTAGCAAATATTCAATTTAGCATTATTTCTTTGTTTTCAAGAAAGGCAGGAATAGTATCGAATATTTGATTTCGTGCACATCGCTAATGTGCAGCATAAATAAATTTTTAAATTTAATTTTTTTTCTTCAAAAAAAGCTTGTAGAAATTCAGCAACTGATATGAACCAGCAGAGTAAGATAAACACGAACCTAGGTTTCATTCATTTAACTTTATTTGGCTGCGATATTAAGCGATTTTTGGGAATCCTTGAAGAGTTGAAATATGCAATTTAGAATGAGAATATTAACCACCTTTGCACGAGCTTCCCTCGTATACCCTCGTACAGCCACATAGAGATAGCTCAGCAAATAAAGATCAAGTGGCTTAATCCGCTAGGTTTAGGAATGCCCTTCTGGGTTGGTGAGACAAAATAGAGGAGTTGCGGTTTTTAAATTAGCTTCGCTTAGCACGACGAACGAACGACGCGCTTTGCTCAACTCACTTATTTCTTACTTCTTCTAGCCTTTAATCGAATTTCGCATTTAAGCTTGATTTAAAACATAATGCAATAATAACAATGTTGCAAGTTTGCGTTTAAATGAAGAGCTTTTTATTTATTTAATTCCTAATAAATATTGCTACAGAATGAAAAAATAAGATATGCTTTAGAGTTTTTATTCAAAAGTTTTTGAACAAAAATAAGGGGCTTTTAATTAAATTTCTCCGAGAGAAGCTAGTTTGTGTAATAAAATAAAGTGAGATACCGTGTCGAAGGCTTAGGAAAAATCAATATAAACATAATCAACTTGCAGCCCATTTGAAAACATGCTATATCAATGCAATATTCGCTTAGGCGGTTAGGTACTGTGACGATAAAGAAAAATAAGAAGGTTCGGCGTATCTTAAATTAATACTTCATTGACTATTAACCATAAAAACAAGCTGCGGCAGGCACTCTATCAAAAAACAATTTTTAATAAAGTACCGAAAATTACTCAATTTGGTAGGTACCGTACCGCTAGGTATGTCATGCACCAAAACACTCAAGCGGCGACGATATTCGATACATGTAAATTATTGTGTATACATACATGTATGTACACATATGGGCATTAAAATAGGTACGCTGACTTTATCTATCGATCTCTTTGTGTCGTTTGGAAAAATAAAAAACTATTATTGAAATTTCGCTTTTTTTACAATTGACATCACTCCTTCGTTGTGAATTTAAAAGACCCATTATATTTATTAAGTTGCGTTATTGGTTACACAGATTCGGTTACTTTCATAAAGTGTAATTTTTCGTGACCACTACAATAGTTACTTTCCGGATAACTCTTGCCTTTCAACTAATTAAGTGAAAAATATTAAATGTTACGTAATGGCATAAACAGACAGACGGTGGCGTTAATCGGGAATAATGACTTAATTCGGAATTATCTTAGAAATTAAGTGCAAGTAATCCGGATCAACTACTAGACTGAATTGACATAAGTTAAGAGGATTAGGGGAATTTTCGATGGCGATACTGCCGAAAAACGACAGTTAATATCTATTGAACAAGAAAGACTGGATGCAATGCAAATTTGCACTAACTCGTTCGAAATTACATTCATTATTTTGATATTTCGGAGCAGTTTGAGAAATAGCAATTTAAGTTTTTTTATATAAATAATGTTTTTTAGTATCAGGACAGCTAATACCCCTTTTTGTTGTCTGCGGTCCATCTCTTACTTGTGGCGTGCGTCTTTATGTTGTTTCACAATTTTAAGCCGACTCTGAACGGCAGATATTTTTTTAATCAGGAGCTTTTTTCATGGCAGAAATACACTCGGAAAGAAATACACCATTACCTGCCGAGGGGCGACCGCTATTAGAATAACCTTTTTCTTAATTTTTATCTTTCACCGAGATTTGACCCTACATTCTCTCTGAATTCCAAATGGTAATCACGCACCAACCCATTCAGCTACGGAAGCCGACTTTAATCTGTTGAAAAAAGCAAATTGAAGAAAGAGGAACAATTTTACTCAAGAGCACAAATCATGGTGTGGATCATAGGGTATGAAAAAATGGTATAACATAATTTGGAAAATTTATTTTAATTCATTTGGAAATGACGTTGGACGAAATGTGAGACGTACTAAAGGACAATAGTCCTCACTGCGGTTAACAAGAAAAATAATTAAGCCCAATGCCAGCAACATAATTATTTGGAGATGCTTCACTTGGTATGGAGCTACTAGTCCAATCACCTCTCTAACCAATAAAACGGGCAAATTTATTGACAACGACATGCTAGCATCACCATTTTTTGAGAAGAATATGCCACTTCGACGACTTTATATGCAAAACACTCCTCAATGTTAGTGCGTGAATGACTTTCACAAATAATGTTAAAGTTATGTGTTGGCCAAGCCAACATAATATTCTACTATATGAATTAAAACCCGCATACAGTTAATATCTGTTATTATTAATTTAAAAAACTTGCATTTTCGCTCCCACGTACCCATGTACCTATTTTAATGACCATATGTGTATATGTACATATGTATATGCACGTAGATTCCCATTATTGAATAAGACAGTATTTTTATAGAAACAATCTGACATTCCACATATGTTGAAATAATATAGAAATCCTATTACTCATTGCAGGAATAAACAATGGAATTGACAATACGTATTTATTTAATGTCTGCAACACAATGTAAGGCATAGTTCGCAATCGCATTTCAAGTTGTTGATTTTTATGATCAAATTATGTTGTTTACAACCTTTGAATACTTTTTCAGCAAAGACCCAAAAGCTGATAGTGGCCTTTTGTTGGCTGAGTATTCCCTTAACTTTGTAGCAAGCAGAGCAATCAAGAAGAATTCAACAATCACAATTGCGTATGCTAATTGAATATTAAAAAACGTCTGTATTCGCTAAAATAAAAATAATCAATTCGAAATGTGGAATTACACATACGCCATGATAATTACACCAAACACCATAAATAATTGTTTTTGTTGATGTATGTTTTGCGAAAAGAAAATAAATTCGCTACAGTCATTTGACAATCGACCGTAGGAAGAACTTTTTATGGCGATTTTGATTGTTTTATTTAATTTTTTGTTTTTGTAATACATACATATGTATGTATATAGGTATTTCAGTGATTTTCCTACACTGTACCGTAGAACATTCTCAAAATTTATTTACCCCAAAGTCAGCTGCTGTTTGACGTTTGCCGCTTTTCGTTGCGTACACAACCAACCACCCCCCAGTAGAGAGCAAGTGCGATTTGTTTTTCCCTACAATAATTTAATTAGTGTAAAAACATACGAAAGCAAAAATAGTTCGCAAGTCGCTACTGCACTGATGCAATCAACTGCACAGCTATGTGTATGTGCATGTGGATATGCATATTTGTGCATTTGGATCACGATTGTACTATTATTCAATTACCGTTCAGCGAAATTTCAAAGCATTTAATACTTACATACATTTTATACTTAGAAGCCGGTAGATTATTGAAATGCTATTTGTTTATTTAATTTTGTTTAGTTATTTTTATTTTTATTTTTTTTTCAAATTTATATATGTATGTATGTACATATGTAGAACTTTTGTTGATAGGAGTATTGAATGACAATAATTTACACAGAACAAGATACGCGTGCCAGTTATTGGTTTCCCAGGAAATTACCTACTATTTAAGCAAAATAAACTATTTAGTCCTAGAAGACCTAGTCCTTTTTTCATGGCAGAAATACAATCAGAGGTTTGCTATTACATTCACGGAGATTCGAACCTATGCACCTCTGAATGGTAGTCATGCCACAGTCGTGATACTTCTGTTTTTTTCAAACTGATTAAGATAGCGCAAAAAATGGGTCTGGAGTGAACGAGGGCAAGACGAAGAATCTTCTACTATCAAACAAACCGGCGTCTCAGCAGTGACGTAGTAATAATTTGGAAGTAGTAGAAAGCTTCGTTTACTTACGACTCTAGAGTAGTCGCGCCTTTTCATGAAAAGTGAGTACTATTCTGCCGATATTTTTCGCAATTAAAAACAAAATGAAATATACACCAGCCGAGAAAGTAACGATTTTCGAACTTTACAACAAAAATAATAATTTGTTAAAACTTACTTACAACAATCTTAAATTTTAATGAGCTGCTACAACAACAACAAGGCCGACTTAAGGCTAGTCCGACTATATATTTATTCTTTCAACTACGAGTAAATTTTATACAGTATATCGATCCATCATCAGTAACATTTTCCATCGCCAACTCGTATGGGTCCATTAATATTCCGTAGAATTCTCTCGAGCACTCGAAGAACCACCTCATTTTATATAATAGCTCAAGCGCCTGCGTCATACCGTAAGACGGGCATGATTTGTTTGATTAGTTCTATATTTGTCGTCGAGCGTGCCTACTCCTTAATCATCGACTTAGTCCAAGAGAACACTTTTGGTCAATACAGATCCTGGCTAGAGTGCTCACCCTATAAGAGATGTTTATTAAGGAGGCCTATACTGTGTCCAGAAGACCAGGTGCAGAAGGTCTTGACTTTAATTAATCGCGAGGTTTGTTTCTAATAAAACGAAGATCATTGAAAAATATTGTACGGTGTTTTCTATAGCATTTTTTAAAAGATACCATCTGGTGACCTACCTTTATTTATAATTTACAAAAAAATCCGACACCTGTCATAATATTGAGTTTAAATATAGCGGATTTCCGCAACCAGATTACGGTATTCAAGATACTCATTTAAACCGTAAGATACAGCAGTCAAAAGATTGTTGTTGCTTCCTTTATTGATATTGAACTTAACTAAATATTATTAATGATATGGAAAAGATATGCGGAAACATGTCAAACAAATTGATATTTTCCAAATATTTTATAAGAAATATGTTTACCGACTTGTCCGCTTCCCGGCATTTATTTTTATTTTTACTTTTTTTCGACGTTGGATCAATTATCGCTAATCTGATTGTTTAAAAGTAGTTTAGATTGATAAGATGTGAAACCCCGCAAATCGAGCACATTTAAACATTTTATGAGACACTCTTAACTGAACTACAAAAGAACAAACCGATATAGGGCCCATTACCAGGAATAAATAGACACCAACCACCATTCATATATATTGAAATACTTTAAAATTATACGATTGAACGAAACCAGTACTTTTTAAGAATGAATATCGTGTATACTGAAAAATTTACCAGTGACGCACGTTGATAGTCATATGGCCGACGATCACTTTCCGGCGTTCAAAGTTGGAAATGATAAGACGTCATACAACTACGCACATACCTACGCATATGTACTTATGTAGTCTCTTCCAAAAAGTTTCCTCGGAACTAGTGCAAAATTAGTACACAGGGGAACAGTTGGTCGGTTTTGCGATAACATTCTCGTCCAGAATACTACGCTTCCTAATCCTGTGAAAGTCGAAAAATAAGGTACACGATCTTCTCGCACATTATGGAAGTAGCCTCCTTTAATGATTGGGTCACTAGTTCGAATAGCAATGGGAGGAGGTGGGGATTTTGAATGCAACAAATATGTAATGTTGTTATGTGGTTTTGAACTTTAATGGATTTAAATAAAGATAGGTTAATTTTAGGAAATATGATATAATAAATATTATTCAGTTTAGGTAATTTACACCCAGCATTGAAAAATTATAGTACAAGTGGCAAATTATAGTAAAGTGTTCGCCTTTCCGCAGATGGGATCGGATATTGATTTCCTGAAAGCCACACCGTTACAGTAAGCGGTTGCGACAGCGGCACCAGCGCGAAGTTCCTATTTTTTTGTTTCTACTCGGTTCTGAAATACACTAAATTTTTTCCCCCCAAATAATTCAACCTATTGAACTCTCTAAAAGAGAACACGTTCAGTATTGCGCAACAATAGAACAGAGAACGAATACAGCCTCCTAATGAACAAGTTCTAAACTAGTCTGATTTATTGCAGGGCATATGTGTACATTTGGTCTAGACTACCTACTTGCTAACAAATAGCAAAGAAGGGCTGTTAAAAATATGAAATATATACTTTCAATGAGCTACACACACACGCACACTCATGTGTAAGTATGTGCTAAAAATGATCTATTTGCACAAGCTTGAATATCTCATATACATACCTACATGACATAAACGTACTTGTTCATACATATGTAAAAGATCTTAATGCAAATATTTATGTATGTATGTGTGCTCATTAAAACTGAATGATGTACTGAAATGATGAGGCGGCAAGCACGTGATACATTAACAGACATTTTCACCTCAAAGTAATAAGCAATCAGAAACATACACGACGCGTGTGAACATAAGCACATTTGCATGCATAGAAAATGGAAGAACTATTTCGAGTGTTTTTAATATTGGGTTGTTTGTTACTTCTGGGCTTTTTACGAATTTCACACAAAAGTTCCCAGAGCCTTTTGTATGCCCATTCTCGACTTCGGCACGATAAAAATTCCTACTGTGTGCTTATTTACACATACTTTGCCTGTTTAATTTATTTAAAGCACGAGGGTAGTTTATAGATAGTAGTTTATATGTGGTATCTATTATTGACTGCGTTAGGCAGTGGAAATATGTAACTGTCCCTTTATACATATGTATATACACAAAAACATATGTCTATATACAATACTTCTTTCTTTAACTAAATCATCAGCCCAAGTTGGTTCGCGAAAGTTTTCGAAAGCTTCGTTAAAGTTAAAAAATTGCGCCATTGGTTCTATATCACAAACTGCAGCTGCTTTTATTTCAAATGTACAAAACACCAATTATACCTCCCTTCCATCGTAGGTCTGTTTGTATGTATGTATGTATTTTGTGCGGCAATCGAACTCTTTACGTAATCTCTAAACGCTAAATAGTGAGACATTTATTATACTTATACATATGTATGTATGTATGTACTGTATGTTTATATTTTCAGTCAACAGCCTCGAAACGCGTTTTGCCATTCTACCCGGCTATCCATTCTATTGGTTGTTCTTTCTATCTGTTAATTGTAAGTTCTGTCTAGTGCAAAGCGATTTATTATTGAATATTTTGTATATAAATGTAATCAATTTTAATTTTCGTTGGTGAGAAAGTATTTTTTGTTTGGTTCAGTTCTGAGGTCAGAAAATGACGCGGTTTTCTATTTGCGCGGGTGCATAATTTACAAAGAATATATATATATATATAGAATAGCTGGGTATTTCATACATATCCCTATTTAAAAAATGTTTTTGGTTTTTGGTTTTGCATTCGGAGCAAATAAGCCACACTATCAAGGGAAACAATTATCAAACATCAACGGAAACATTGAGCCACTTCAATGTTGCACTTTATTATAAACCTTTTTTTTATGTTCTGATTAAAAGGTTTGAAATTTTTATGAAAAGCTGTCGAATTTTTGTAAATCTTTTACAAAGTTTGAAATTTTGATTTATATATTTTTTGCAGAACGGACTATATTTTTATAAAAAAACATTCTCTAATAAATATCCTATTCCTAAAAAATCTAATTAGGTGCACGTAATTACATACATATGAGTACATACTGTCAGGGTCAAAAGAAAGTGTACACCACATATTGACAAGTTATGAATATTTATTTAGTTTTGTTTTTATAAAAGTATAGTTCAAGCTACAACAAAAACCGTATAACACCCCTTCTGAATTTTGGATTTCGTCTTCTAATCCGCCTCATCTACATCCCGCCTCCGAACGGCAGACGATTTTTTATGAGAACCTCTTTAATGGAAGAAATACACTCGGCCGCTGTTAAAAAAAAAAAATCTATCAGTTGATGCTTAATGCCGGCAGTGAGTTTCGAAGTCAGAGCCTGCCTAATGGTAATCACATGTAAATCCATTCTACTAAGATGACCGGAGGTATACTAGGAGATAATTATATTATATAGACGTAGAAATGGCGGGTTCTGCGGAGACGATTCGAAAATGGCAAGTGAATTGGCCACCAGATGATGCTATTTGAAGCCGTTGAGTTTTTGTTTTTGAGAGGTGTATCAGTAGCCCTAAAATAATTGTTGGACTGAAAGACGAGATGCGAGCTTTTGATCAAATTGAGGCGGGGCTATGTCAAAATGGAGTCCAGAACTTCGACTTTGATAAGTCTGACATACATATTGCTTTGTGATGTCGCTGCCGAGTGTTGGCGTGGCATACAAGCATGCGCGCTAGCTCTGGCTTGGCTCATCAACAGGACATAATTTTCACAGTCCTACAGCTGACATAAAACAAAAAGTGTATAGATATGAAGTGGAATAAACTGTAGTGAAAAAATCGATCAGTAAAAGCCGAAATAGAAAAAAATATATTAATTGTTCCGTCAAAATACAGTTCCGTAATAGCATTGGACTTTGCATATTCGCATCATCTTTTGGGGCTCTTATAGTTGGGACCACAGACTTACCAGACTGTTAAAGGCAGTGACAATGATCCACCATTGGTGTGGGTCATAAGTTCTCCAAGCCAATGATAGTTGGAAAGTACTGAGCAGAAAATTAACAAATTTAACAAAAGGTGCAGCTATAATAAATGTTTCTTTAAAGAGGGCGCTATCTTAATTTAATGCCTATTCTTCTTCCACAGACTTTTATGTTTCCTTTCATGAGTAATGAGGTTTAATTTTTTGTTATCTTTTTTTCATATAGTCGTAAGCATCTTTCTTGTTGATTAAATAAATAAATAAATTATTCAGCATTTATTTATTAGACTAAGTACTTTGATTCTGGAACTGTACATTTACTTTTTACACAAATACTTTGTCAAAAGATTATTTGATAGGCCTCTCGAGAATTTTAGATGCTTCTGTTGAGCGAATGAAATAATAAAAACATTTAAGCTTTTTTATAGAGACATAGGCAATGAATAATAAGGTATATTTTTATATATGTACACCTGTATTCAATATAGAATCTCGATATACTGCAAAGTTTTCATTTATTATTTTTTTTATTAAAATATATTGTAATTCAAAGTTTCAGGCATTGTACGAAATTAAAAAAAAAATCAAGATATATTCATCAAAACTTCAACTTATTATAACAATTCTTAGAAAAATTCCGAGTATGCAGCTTTACAAGCGATTGAATTTGGTATAATAAAAGAGCAATTTCAAGTGGCGCAAAAATTCGCTTTGATTTTTGACAATTCTTTTTGCTGGCGGTCTCGTGCTTTTCCTCCAAATATGGGCCATAAATTGCATACCCAGAAGGTTTCTGAAAATTTTGATTAAAAATTGTATAATTATTCGAATGCGTTTAATTTTTGTGAATTTCGTACAAAGTTTGAAGCTCTAATTTTTAAGGTTTTTGTTATAAAGGGGTTTTCAATTGGCGCGGGTCGATTTTGGCGCCCTGTGGCAGCCATTTTGTTTTGGTAACATCTGTCAAATCTTTTGTTTATTATTCAGTTGTTTATGCCAAATCATCATGGCAAGTTACACGATTGAACAACATGTTCAAATGATAGAACTTTATTTTCAAAATGAGTGTTCATTAATGCAAACGTTGCGCGCATTGCGCCCATTTTTCGGTAGACGTGGTGGCCCTTCCAATTTCTTATGGCCCATATTAAACCATATGGACCTAGACGACATGTGGTTCCAGCAGGACGGCGCTACGTGCCACAAGCAAACGCCATTTTATTCCATTTCAACATCTACCCGCCCTTATTGAAAAACTCCTATATTTTTATAAAAAATTACGATAAAAATTTAGCCCTGAAATATTTCGTATATTTTAAAGTGATGAAGTGACTTAATTATGTGACTACAAGTGTACATATTTGTATGTATATACGTGTGTGCATTGATGCTTTCTTGTTGTATGAACCTGAATCCATATGTGATTTAAATAATTTGCATTGACGAATATTTTCAACATTTTTTTTGAGAATTTTCACATTTCTATTGCGCTAATCAATAATTATTTTGATTAACTACAAAAATATCAAAAAGTTATAGGTCCAACACGCGAAATTTCATTTACTCTATTTTTCTCACGCACGGAAATGATTATAGCAAAGTGTTGATTAGAGCAGAAATCAAAATGAAAAGAAAATACGTCACATGCATTTCATCGATAAGATGAATGGCGTACGACACCTACTATTTCATTCATTCTATTTTTTTTTTGTTTTTTGTCACACGCTATTTACTAGTTTTTTGAATTTTTTGACTAACTGCATGGCACAAAATTTGAACGTGACGTTGTGACTGTATGTATTTTTTCGTATATATCGATTCTTATTAATAATCAGATATTAAGTTTATTAGGCACACCTATAATAAATTTTGATTGTAATATTTTATAGGGCGGTTTCGGGCGGCATCACCATAACCAAATATTCCAATCTGGCAGCCTGCACCTATCTTTCGTACACTATGTGCGACCAGAATTCATTTATGATTTTCGGTTAAGCGAGAATGACAGATGAGTCTATCAACGGGAGGGAAAGTGTGTTATTACAATCATCACCGGTAACTCGAAGATGGAGGGGCATCTCCCGATCAGATAGTTTTACCATTATTGCGTTATTTACTTCCTTTTGGTTTACCATATTTGGTAAATCAGCGAAGTAGTCATCACTTTACAACAACTGTCGTCATATAATTTAGTAGTAACAAACAACCTATGGACTAAACGAGTTGGTTTTAAGGCTTTAAGGTTATTGGCTATGGTTAAATAATTTTTATAAGACTGAACAAAGTTGCTATTGCACAAATTCTTCAACAAGGGCGCATACACATAAGTTTTCCCTGCAGAAGTTGTCGAGATAAAGAAGAGTCAGACTCGATTTATCACTTTCTATATCGAGGCCATACCTTTCCACTGGCCTGTCAGATATGTATGTATGTAATAAGTGGAAATATTGACCTTTCTTGGTCTGGTGTAGTAAGTAGTTCATGAGGACAGTACTTGCGGCCACCGTAACGGACTCAGCTATGTGTGACTACCCCTATTTGGTATGTCCCGAGTTCGAGGGCCACTCTAGGCATGGCCAACCTCTGAGAGAATTTCTGCTATAAGCATCTCATACGAAAAACCAGCTGCATAAGAGTAAGTAGGCGGCATTAGACTGTAAGTTCTTCTCATTCTAGCGCACAACAACTTTATTTTTTCTGATATTTTATATCTGATGTGGACAACGAATCATCTAAGACGTATTTGCGTTGCACCTGTGTTCTCGTCGGAACAAATAGATCATAAGATAAAGGGGCTTGGCAGAAAGTAATGTGCCAAGTCACACGTACCTGCATATATGTACTTTTTGGTTTAAATATAGTAAGATACCTAAGGACAATACGTTTTTTCTAATCTAGAAATAACCTTCGCTTAACTCCTACATCATCGACGTCAGAAAAGCACGAGATGGATAAGTGTACATACATATATTGAGTGCATAGTACACAGTACATACATGAATACTTATGTATTGTATATTAACGTCGACATATTTAGGTTATGCGTTAGGCTCTTAAATGAGTGGAGTGTGTATGCTTCCATGTATGTATGTATGCATGTAGTGACACCAAGCTAACAATATATAATATTATACAATATGTGAGGTGAGTTTTGTTAGTATAACACAGCACAACGAAATTTATTGTTTTAGTAAAATAAAACCATATAAAAAACCAAAAATATATTTTATAAATTAAAAAAATTGAAATTAAAACAAAAAAGAAAAACAAAACAGAATACAAAAAAATAATAAATAAAAGAAAATTGGCACAGCTAAGTAGAAGAAGGATGCAAATTAGAATGAAAAAAAGAAAATTAAATGTGTTTATGGAAAAGTAAATTGTAAGCAAATATAATAGAGAAAATCAAAAATAAATATGTGCAAAGCAAATTTATTGAAAGAGTTACTACAGCGCCAAAAAATTGTTTTTTTTGTTTTAAGCTGCTGAAACGGAGCAAGTGTGGTGTGCTCGTTAAATATTTTTTTAAGTTCATAGCTTTAAAATTAAATTCTTTTAAGTAATTAGTTAATTAAATTACATTTTTCTGTAAATTATTAAAAGCTTGTGTACCTTATTTCGCTTATATGTATATAAATACACGCCATAATATTGACAAATTTATGTATGTTGTTACATATATTACATGTTTGCTATTTTTCCTTCAAATTTCTTTATTTTTAATTTATTTAAGATGATTATTTTTTTAATTGCAGAAAACGAGCACGCACACGCAGATTAAGACTCACATACACTCACTTGTGCATGCGAACGGTGTGGACTCACCTTCGCTGCCATTGGGTTTGGAGGCAGCATCGGCCAAGCAGCGTGGACAGGATGCGGTCAAGTCAATTAGACTGTGTTCCAGTGCAGCGAATGGTAGACTTTGGTATTTGAATGTGCTTGGCGTAGGTGGCGCTATCAAATGTACATACATACATACATCATACAATATATTCTACAATACATACGTATCTACTACATATTATATGTATACATATTTACTACATAAGCCGTATGTATGTGGCTCATAAGCGCAAAATGAATTCATGTCATACTTACATGACAAGTATACCAATTTACATTTTCCGTTTACATTATTATATATGAATATGTAAATATATATAGATAAATATAATTTTTTTAATGACAAAAAATATGAAAACAAAATTCGAAAATGCAATTAAATGAATTATTCGTGGAGATTAAACAAAGAGCGCTGTAGCTATCATATTTTTGAAAGCGCGCAGATCTAAAGCCTATTTAAATATGTCACGCCTACATACATACATCGGAAAAAAAATATACAATATATATGTATATATTTATTTAAAAAGTGAGGCGCGCATGTGACTTTTCTTAATACTTGTATTTATGAGCTTTTTTTTAGTACCAACAAATACCACAGCAAAAATACAACACAAAAAAATGCCTCTCGAAAATGTTGAACAGCACACAACGTTCAATCCCCTTTGCATGTTCAATTAACAATTAACAAACATTCGCTCATTCAAAAGCGATAACGTTTATTATTGACGATAAAATCAATCAAATTTATCGATACAGAAATGCCTGGTGGCCAATTACATTTGCGATAAAACCGTCTGCAGAAGCGAAAGGCCACATGCATGCAAAGGTTGTGTGCTAACTTCTTTTAAAGCCTAGGAGGGTTAACACGAAAACGCTTGAAGATAATTCTAATTGAATAAGACGAATGAGATCTAATATAAGCCAAAGGTATCGGAAAAAAATCAACATTACTAGAGGTAAGAGGAACAATGACGCACACTTGGATTTATCTGGAGATTCGATTAGATATTATCTAATGTTTATACTTGCATACATTTAGGATTTAACATTGACTCGAATCTATTATTTGTGCGGCAAAGATCCGGACACGCCTCGGAGTAGCAAATAATTTGCGTCTAACATCATAAGAAAAAATCTATTGCGAGCAACCGCAGTCGCAACAATCCTTCAGCAGATTCACCACTCGACTCTCGCTCCTGCTGGCAGAATGTACTGCTCTACAAAACAAAACCGAGCGAGTAAGAGGCACACACGCCCGGGAGGGAACACTTATCCCATCTGTTGAATGATGAGAGCAGTGGAAATAAGAAAGAAGATGAAGACTTCGAAAGAACGCTTCGTTAGTAGCACGTCAAAAATAAATCTCAGTTGCGGGACGGAGACAAATTGCCGGAGAAGCTGTTCAAATATGTCAGTCAGGAGCTAATATGGTAGGTGTAAGAACCAAATCTAAGGTAGAATATGGACGGACTAATTCCGTTAATATTTCCTGGGGCGACTTTGACTATATTTTTTGAAATGTCATTAAGAAGACTTTAGAGCATGTTAAAACTGTAAAAATGAGATGTTCTATTAGCCATTCTCTTTTGATGCTTTTGCTTTGCGAATATAAGATAATTCGCATTTTATAGATCAGAAAGGTATTTGCAGCTACATAGTGAAATCAGAGCACTACTTTACATACAGTGCACTTCAAAAACCGATTTAAGCGACATCGAATTACGAATAAGCAGGTAAAATTTTGACCAACTTTTGAATTTTCAATACCCATTACAAAACAAATTTGAATACAATTCGACGATTTACATTATTGAGGGAACCGGATGTTACATACATATGTACTATGGACTGTCCAAAAAACCCGTTTTTCTTGATTCTACCACCAAATTTTGTTCGATGGCCAAAAATTTGAGACATCTATGTTCATACATAGATGAAATACGCCTATGAAATGAAATATCTACTTAATTAGGTGCTTCACAGTTGCCTCAAGTGCTGTATTATCATACGTCTTAAAGTTTTTAACGGTTAAATAAATGTTTAGGCGACTGTAAACCACAACTATTTTTCAACGGTGTGAAAATTCATAATATGACTTGTGTGGGATCTTGTGAGCTCCTTAAGTATATTCTTAGTCGTTTGAAGCTTATGACACATACCAATACCACACCCCTAATTGTGTGTAAAGGGAAACCACACAATTTCTAGCAATCGTTTGGTATTTAACTGGCTCAATACTTATCAGCGCCGCATGAGTGTAAATCTTTCTCATACCACTTTTTTAACTGTTTCCGGAAAGTTTGTAAAAGATAAAAAAAAATGCCTTTCAAAATGTCTTTTTTTATCATAATACATGGAAATGTTTGAGTAATTTTGAAAACCTCTGATTGGCGTTCATTAGAATGCTCGCTTTACTGAACAGGTGGCAACCCAAAGTATTTGCGAAATTCACCTCTCTTCAACCTTTTTCCATTTGAATCCTCTATTGTAATATTTGATTTATCTAATTTTTTTTATTTATTTAATTTAATTAAACTTTTTTAACAGGTGAAAACTCTCTTAAAAATCAATTGTGATCTATTTTTTAGTCCTGGTCATATGCTATCTGTGTGTAAAATTTTATACGATTTCGTTCAGTCGTTCTCACGTGATTGAGTCACAAACATACAATTATTTATTGTTTATAATTGGCGCGTACACCCTTTTTGGGTGTTTGGCCGAGCTCCTCCTCCTATTTGTGGTGTGCGTCTTGATGTTGTTCCACAAATGGAGGGACCTACAGTTTCAAGCCGACTCCGAACGGCAGATATGTTTTTATGAGGAGCTTTTTCATGGCAGAAATACACTCGGAGGTTTGCCATTGCCTGCCAAGGGGCGACCGCCAACGTTCTCTCTCTGAATTCCGAATGGTAGCCACGCACAAACGCGTTCGGCTACGGCGGCCGCACAAACATATAATACATTTGTAAAATTACCTTTGAATTCGCACAGGAAAATTTCACTTTTGGAATAAAATGCTTATAAATCAATATTATTTAATACCCTATAATCCAACACAAGAAAAAAATATTCAAAAAAGAATACCCAATATAATTTGTTATTTCTTCACAATAACCTCGACCTTAACATTAACAAATTAGTTTTAAACTTGCAGGGAATAAAAAAAACTTTTGAAGACGTATTTTTCTTAAATTAAAAAAGTCACGCGACATTTGCATTCAATAAAAATTTGCACATGTAGCTAATAACTCTTTCACGTAAGTAAAGGGTGTTTCAAAAAACTAACATTCTTAGTTTTTGCCATTTCTTATGGAACGAAAGTGTGGTTGCATATAAAACAGCTGACTGCAAATTTTAAAAAATGTGAGATAAGACTAATTTCGATTAAAAAACAAGTTATTTTACGACAGAAAAAAGTAAATAAAATGGGTAAATTGTGCAAGAAAAACGCTTAATACCATATGCGTTTGTACAAAAAAAATTGGAGGCTTTACATTTTTTCTTCGCAAATTTTTAGAATTAATTTCTGTTTGAGAACGAATTTATTCTCAGAAATATTTATTTCATTTGCTTTGCTGCTTTATACTTTGTACTGGAAAAGTACTGAAGCGAAGTAAATATGGCATATATCGATCACACCAACTTAGATATGTACGGTTCTCCAACTTGATAGTAAAGCATCAGCAGATCGATGACAATTTTAAGAACTTATTTTTACTTTTTGAATTACAGTATTAACTCACTTTATGCACCCTTTATTATTACGATAAAGGCATTAAACAATGAACAAAATGCTCAGCGAAATTAATATGCAAAAGGGTATGTGGGGGCATGAGACACGAAATCTTGACGACATGGGGTTGTAAAAGTGAAGTGGCCCAAATTAAGGTAAACAACTCAAATGTTAATTTTTCAAACCGCTATAGACAGACACGAGTTGACAATTTTATAAGCAAATTTTTATTCGTGTTTGTTTATTGTAGGACATAAACGAAAAAACAAAAAGTTCAATTACTTAAATCTAATTAGATATAAACATGCATTGACATTATTTATTGTATAATATACATTGAAAGCGATCAGTACATAACCATGTAATCAGAGAAAATCCGAGGGTAAGGGTAGAAAGCATAGAAAGATAGGTAGGTCAGTGGAGGACATGCGGAATTTTTAACGTGGTTGTATTGTTTTTGGCGCAGAAGTGACCTATTGCCAAAAGGGCCAGTAAAAGATGAGACGAGTCAATATGAGAGGCTGCTGCTATACGAGACCAAAACTAAATAACGTAAACGTGAGCGCGAAAGAAATGTGACGCCTGGCAACGTGAATTTTCGAGAAATGTGTAGCAGGCACGATTTGGCACGATTTCAAATAAATAAAAATAAAGAAATAAAACAGCAAGAAGCAAATACGAATGGATTTCTTTGCCTCAGAAGAAAAATAAACTTCGGTGTAAATGCATGTAAATACATATAAACATATCGAATATATTTATAATACCAATGAGACATTCGTTGGACAACTCACAAATGTCCAACTGACGCTGACGGGACTTTGTGCCACCCGAGTTGACAACGCTAAGTGCAACAAAGTGTACTTAGTCAAGTGCAATAGTGCCTACACCCACGAAATAATGCATGTATGTATGTATATATGTATATATTGATACATATATTCTGCCAGCTACTTACGGCACGGCATTGTGCAACTATTTAGACGTTGGGGCAACAATGGATGCCGGCAAAATACATACGAATGAAAATTGCTAGTCTGAAATATTTGGCAAGTACTTTGCCAGGAAACTGTGAACATGACCTTTGAGAAGGTAAAGATAAAAATTTAGAGAAATACAAGAAATTTCACCCTGAGTGAATTAGGTTTTTATTTTTGATTTTTGTTATAAAAAAATAATGGACTATTCCATGAACTAGCAACGTTTGGAAATTATTAAAAATTACTTCAGATAATTTGAGTTGGTGGTCGCAATGGGTCGTAATAAACGTGCCACCGGAACGATATGCTCTTACGCTATTGAGACAACGCACCGGGCGGAGTTATTCAGTTGAAGATGAGTCAAGTCAGTCAATTCTATATCGTTAATAGGAGCTGGGAATATCTCAGTAGATATTGTCACAAATTTAGCATTACTTTTTCGCTCTCACCCTTACAAGAACAAATTAATTCAGAAAAATGTCAATAATTTCAATAAGAACCGAAATTTCTCCGATGAGGCTCTGTTATTTATAGTAAAGTTATTTAGAGCCCTATTGAAAGCCGTGACTGAAAAGGATACATACAAGATTAACCTCAGTTATTACTGAAAGTCCGTGGTATGGTAAAATAAAATTGAAGAGTCGAGCTGCGCCAAACTTCACCCTGGAGACTTAAACTGGCCAAGATGAAACAGTTGTTAAAGCAATTCGACGGTTATTTCAAGCAAAACGATTCCGGAAATCTAACAAAACTTCTTTTCTACCAAAAAAAAAAATGCAATTTGATATGCCGAAATTATTCGTGATTCGGTCAAAGAAACACTCGGGGGCGTGCCATCACAGAGGAACCATAAGGAAACAAGTAATATATTTTGGAAAGAATTGTTGCTGTAGATACTGCCATACAAGTTACTTCGGGCGTTCGATAGGATATTTATTTATTTTATAAAAACTCTAATTAAAAAGTTTGAAATACAAAAATACAAAAGCAGTCTCATATAAAAATGGGGGAATTTTGTAGACTGTGTAATTGAAGCCATTCCCACTAATTTCTGCAGGCTGTCATCACTTTTAAAAATCTTTACCACAGTTCCTTAATGAAGAGCCCATCTTCGAAATGTATATCTTATTTGAAGCCCTTCCAAGTCGAATTAAGTTCAAAGGTGGGGTTTTAATTTGTAGTCAAGGCAGATACAGCAGTAAATAAAAACCTAGGAAGTTAAAATATCAATTGCGCGCTTCACTTTTTAAATTATTGTAATTATTTCGCTAGCATAGAGTATCTCTTATGTTTTTTGCATTTTTATTGCTTGCAATTATTTTATTTTATTATTTTTGTGGCTGCATGAAAATTTTCTTAGTTGCTTTATATTAAATTTAATTTTCTTTAAATATTTTACTATTATTCTTACCTTCTTTATCTGTGAGATCCGAGAATTTAACACCACCACTAGATTTTTATAAAAGAGGAAGAGATTAAAAATTGAAACAGTTATTATTGATATAAAAGGAGTACGAAAAAATCGACGAACTATTTTCGAATTTCAGAAATATGCAAGTTTGACAATTGATTTTTGTGTTTTTCATATTTTCTTTTTTGAATTAGTGCAAATTATAAAAAAATATAATATAAATAATTACTATTGTACTTTATCTCACACAACTTAAATACATTATAGCACTAAAGGTATATTTGCTGGCAGTATTTGACTTTAGTAAATGGAAAGATTATAGTTTGTCAATATTAATGAATAGTTGTTTTTAATGTTAGTATCGCTAAGGTTGTTCACAATTTTACTTCTTCATATTTAATTTAATGCCAACAAATCTTTAATAGATTTGTGTTTTTGTTTTTATTGAGAGAAAAATTTGTTTAATATTTTTTTATTTATTTTGAATTCATTTAATTTGTTTTTTAGGCATTTACCTGAGGAGCACTGTAGCCGTTTCAGGCACACGGAATACCTGAAAAAATTATTAAAAGCTCATTTTGTTTGTCATGGTCGAGTAACAACTATTAGATTGTAATTGTTTTTATTTTTTGTCTTAAATTGTTCGCTAACGATTGCAATGGAATTTTTACTAACGGGTTTTGTTCGCTAAAAAATGTTTTGAGATTAAAAAACTTAGGTCTATTCAAAAATAATTCGATATACTAAAATTGAGTATGCTTATTAAGTTGGCCTGTTTATTTATAAGTTCATACATTTCGTATTTTCCCTGAGAAACCTTAAAACGATTTAATGGCAATTTTTTTCTTTTGTTTGGAAAATCTACCCCCAGCCGTTTCCCATTTTCACTTATTTTTGTGATTTGCGATTTTTCATTTTGTTTCTGAGAAAGTAAACCAACAACCCCGCCTCGGATATTAAAACATTAGAACAAAATGAATTTTTATTTTAAGTACCTCAATCTTAATTCAAGACAATGTGGAAATAAATAAAAATAAATACAGATTTTATAAATTGCTTGTTTATTCTAATATTGCCAATTACTTTTCATTTCACTGTCTCAAAAGCTGCTGGTTTGGAATCGAAAATATTTTCCGACTTTCGAATATTAGAGAAAGTTTGTTTGCGATTTAAAAAGTAAATCATAAAATTTTTGTGACAACGAAAATGGAAGCATGGGCTGCCTATAAAATTTTAAATTTTTTTCCGTAGCCTGGAACCTTTGTTAGCCATTTCCAATATTGATTATAAAAATATTATTTCAGACCATTTAATGACACTTCTATAGAATTGTGCAGAAATTTATAAGATGAAACTAAATTGCGAAATGAACTTCAAGGAACTTGATGTCTTTTATGAAAATCAAAATAACTCAATTAAATAAAGAGGTTTTTTTTTAATGTAGAACTATAAAGACGTGTTATTGCTGTTGTTGTTTCAGTTTACTAAGCCCTGCTGATCTAACGATAGGCCTATAGGAGCAAGGAGCATCTATCAAGCCAGTTGCTCAAGTAAACATTTAGGTTCAATATGCATTGGCAAATTACTATACAAACACTAATGTAGGGTTGTTTTCTGAACCTTCTGTTAACGTGAACATCACGAAAGAGGCTGATCCATTAGTTTTCGGGTACGAAAACACGAAAGCTGTGCATTAAAAAAATACATACATTTTTTGGTATAAAAAAACTCAAGGATAGGAAAAGAGGAAAAAGGAGTAGTTCTTGTAAACTTGAGTATTCGAAGGGCACAAGGAGTTACATTTTAACTCAATGCAATAAAATGTTCGGCAGGCCATGAAAATCCTCTGAGACTATTTCTACTACGAAGAAGCTACTCAGAAGAAACCATCTGCCGTTTGAAGCCGGCATAAAATTGCAGGGCCTTCCATTTGTGAAAAAAACGTCAAGACGCACAACACAAATACCAGGAAATATACTTGCCGAAAATGAATCCAACCTGTTGTCAATGTCGAGCGCTACAGTCAAATCACATCAAATGACCTTTTGGTGCCCCACGCTATTACCAATCGTTGAAGTGCTAAATGGTTGTAACATGGCGTTGCATCATGCTATACCTGAATCAGGAGAAATGGGCCTGCCGATTGGCCATCTAGATCAGGAGATAGCACTCTCTTAGAGCAATTTTTGCGGTGACAAGTCAAGTCATTGGTCTATAATGTTAAGCGAGCCACGCTTGCCAACTTGAATGTCGACGGATACGATCGGATGGACGGATACCAGACGCAGTAAAGGTAACCATACGCCCGAAATAGTTATTTACCTTGAATGCCTTACAATTTACAAGGTAATAAAGCAAATATTTGATGATTTAATTGAGTTCTTTGTACGTTGTAAAACATAAAAGTTAGTGCGCCCCGCTTCATAGCAGAAGCAAAATGTATTGAAAGATTCATGTAGGCGCGATTTAATAATGAATATTTTTGCTATTGATATGAAACATTATTTCGAAATGAAAGATAGATTCAGTTTATATTGGATATGTCACCGTTACGTCGCACTTGCCAGTACCAGAGGATTAATTTTCAGGCGGATATTTGTCACTTCTGCGCCATGCTGTTTCCACATAATCACGAAGGCGCGTCCACATAAGAGTCAACGCTGGCAATTCACACTCAATGTCAGAAAAGGAGAGGATGTCACTATTCCAGTCACGATTTTTTTCCTAACTTTGCTCAATAAATTCTAAATCAAAAACGTCCATACCTATAAAAAGAACACTCCCGTTATATTTGTATTTTTTCATTTTCATTTTTCTAGTGCCTACTAACGCGCCGGATTTTTGTTATTTAATTAAAATTAAATCAATAATAAGTGACCTACTTCGTGAGATGACCTTTTTTGGTGGTCCCTATTTACTGTACTATGTATTGGGTGTGGAAGATATTGGAAAACATTTCTCAACATTAATCGTATTGTACGATTTTGTAGCATAGCTATTTTTAACCCGTTAGTGATGGAAAATATGAAGCTTATACAATGATGTACCATATATAAAAGCTTAGAGATTTCCAGGAGAGCAAATTACATATGTTCATATATATAACTTTTGGCAAAGCAATTGATTACATAAAAAATAACTTTGGACTTTTGACAAAACAGCATAAGACGACTTAGCACTTTGCATGTGTTAAATACTAAATTGATGGATTCTAATGCAATATTTGAACCATAGATCTTTTTTCATCTAAAACAAAAACTTATTTTTGGTTATGAATCCAAGTTTTTGATTACAAATGTTAAAGATTCCGTAGAACGCAGCACTTTATCAATTTGTTCGCAGAAAACACCAAGCCTATTTTTTGTTTACATTCCAAAGGATAAATCGGTTCCTTTTTCTCTCGAATGATACAATTTTACTTTACATTAAATTTAATTCTTTATATAATTTGCTCCCAGTAAGTCTTCGGTAGTTAGATAATTGTAAGTACAAAAACAATTTAATACATACATATATTGTATTCTTAAAAAGTTATAATGGCGCATATTCACAAGTGTTTGCTAATATTATGTGTAAATAGTTAAACCGCAATCGTCTAATATTAATTAGTTTCTGTTGTATAAATAATATAAAAATCAACTTTTTTGTTATTCAGAAAAATTTCAAATACTCGTAGTAATTCTGCATACTAGTTTTTCATGTTTCCACCAATTTAATTTTTTACGGAACTTTATTTTTTAACGTGTTTGTAAAAAAACAGGAAGAACGACGTTGAGATATGTATTACTACATATACCGTACATATATACCTTTAACATACATATGTATCTATTTTTTGTTCTTCCAAATAATTCAGTGGGAATTTTTAAGGGCATGTAAGGATAAATTATGCAAAGGACACTATATTTGTTTGGATAAATCTTCTCTCGTTTGATATCCATAGTGCTATCATAGAGTATTTAAAGTGATTTGTTTTTTGAAAATCTCGCCCTTTGAAATCCTTATCTCTAATCTGTAATTTCACGTGCAAATGAATTTTTTCCTGGATACCTTTTACTGACACTAGTTGTTATAGTCGCTTTTCAAGTGTTCAATGAATATATCTAAGTGATAGGTTTTTGTTTTTGCACGTATATGTACATATCTGCGCTTAAATTTGTATGATATGAAGCAATAAGCGCAGAGTTTTATATGCCCTTATGAAGGATTTGCCGATGAAATCGGTGCATCCAAGTTTTGTTATGTAGTTTTTATCGGCCTTTTGTAATCTGTTTTGTCGACCGCAAATGTTATACGAAATGTGAACAGAGAATCTGAAACAATTAAGATTTTAACTTTTTTAGCGCTACCATTTTTGAGTTCGTAATTTTCTTCAATAAATATTGATTAGATATTTGTTGAACAGTGATGCCAAATGTGAATACGGATTATAGACAGTTGTCGATGTGAGTTGTTCTTTTTTTTGGTGTGAGCGCAGACACATATGTACATACATACATATGTAAATCTCATTTCATATTTCATTTATGTACATATGAGACGTCTTCGATCCGCAATGCGTTAGCGACTGGCGAATAGATGAAGCAATTGGCATAAAAACATATCTTGACAATTACATTTGGTACGAAACACAAAGCGTTTTGACCGAGTACGACCAACCCGGAGTTCTTTTCCTTTTCTGCTCTTCCAAAAGTTATGAGGTCTAATGAAACTTGCCTCTTATCGACAGCATTAAAAGTAATGAGTGCCGATTTTTGCTCGATAGCTTTGTTTGTGCTTTAACACAATGTTTATTTATTCTTCAAAATCAATTTTGTCCCCTTCAAAGTACTAATGGCGCTTTTTACCCAATTATTGAGAAAGTTGTTAAACTGAAGCAAACTAGGCCTTTTTCTAATTGGTTTGATTCTTCGCTGAATAGTCTGCCCCGATTTGATTTCAAAGATACTCTTACATAATTACGCAGGCCGACAAGAATTTTCACCAGAAGTCAGAGCTAATTTTTCAAATGTTTTTAACGTTTTCTTTCAATTATTCTGGTAGCTCAGGTTTTCGAGATATTCTTATATAAAAGCGCAAAAAACTCGGTTTCAGCCCATATTTGAGCTTATGAGCATTGTGATTTGTACTTAGCACCATCATTTTGAATGCAGTGTTTGTAGAAAGTTTGGTAAAGTTTGATGTAGTGGTTTAAGGGACAACAAGCACATTTTAATCTAGTTATCTACATAATTAGACATGGCTAAATCCATGTATATCATAATTCTGAATATATTTTCTTCTCTACCTCGAATCCGTTAGGTAGGAAACAACATTAATGTACACTAGCGTAAAATTCCATACCCACAATGCATTAACCCGCACGATTATACAATAAAAAATTGGAAACTACGTATTTTCAAAATTAAGTTTAGTATATGTATTTATTTTATTGAAAGTAAATAGGAAAACGGCTCTAGAAATACTGGCAATTAGTTTGACAGTTACAGTATTAAACAAAAAAAGTTTGAAGCAAAATTTAATTTTAGTTATGATAATGAACTAAGTTAGGTTAGGTTAGATGATTGCCTCCAAGGGTAAGAGAGTTAACTTGGAAGTAAAATTTAATTTTATCCATAATGGATTGCTTTCAATTGATTTTTATTTTATTATAGAATTGTTGCACGTAGCTCTGACAAAGCGATCATTTTCACATATTTATTTTTCTTTTAAACGTCGACAGTAAAAAAAAAGCGCTAAATAAATTTGATGTACAACTATGAATATGCGCGAAATACTTTTCAATATATGTACATATATGAATGTAACTGATTTTTTTAAAGTAGGTACATTAATAAAATTCTGCGTTATTACTATTGTTATGCAATCACCTCAAATAGTGACTTTAGTAACGACTATTTTCTTTAGTACTCATTAGGCATTATAATATTTACAGAAAGTAAATAAATTTCAGTTATTAAAAGTGAGGAAAAAACGAATAATAATTGTAATAAATTATCAAATGAATATAGTATTTAACATACCTTCCATCCTAAATTTTCGAAGAATGTGCACAGACGTGATTGGCCAGTTGTTTTGCCACCACATGGACCTGCAAAAATAAACAAATTTTTATATTTAATAAAAAATAAAGAATACTATAAGCATTTTTGAAATAATTATATAGCAATACTAAATAATTGAGAGCATGCATTGCGCAGTTATTATAGGTATGCAGGTATGTAAGTATTTCCCTGCTGTTAAAATGCAATTTCAACACCACGAGGGGCTGTATTATCAACACCCTCACCATCTCCGATTGCGAATATTCGCATAAACGAACATCCATCAGTATAATGCGCGCGAATAAATAAACAAAACCAAAATGTTTAGTTTACATGATACCCGCCAAAAATACCATCCCCAACTTCGAATCACACGTACAATATTCAAACTTAATGGTACAGTGGGAGAACTTCCGAGCAAAGGATGGCCGGCCTTCCTTCCATACAACATCAACACTATGAAGCCGATGATTCCCAAACACAAGTATCTGCATATATCTATGAATGCACGTAAAAGTGAGTATACACATACAATCCAACTACAGAGTGTACATAAATAAATATACACAGCATCTAGCTGACCTTGAGACAATAAAAAAAACAACAACAGCCCACCACTAACAGAGAAATTTTCAACATGCGCGCCCATTTCATACTTTCGACTTGGCAGTTATCAGTCTGGACGGGCCCACTGGACCATAAGGAATGTATATGTAAGTATGTATATATTTTTACATGCATACATTTAAAACATAATAAATAAACTGAAACTTGATTCAATTGATTGAAAATTTGCAAACATCGTACAAGGAAGTAATTATATGTGTGCACGTATGTACTATTTTACAAAAGAGTGCTTTCTACCTATCGCGTTGCTTGTGAACACATCATGGAATGAACAAGGCTGTGATTAAGCAATTGGTGTTAAATTGAATGTGATTGAAATGGAAATTTATTTTAACAAATGTATGTAAGCATATATGAATACAAACATTGATTAGAATGTACTCGTACATATGTATGTACGTCTGTGTAGTAAACAAACTATAGTTTTCCAATTGAATGAACTACAAACTGTCTATGGACATTTGTGAAGACAAGTAGAATCGATGCACCGGCCAATATCGTTTACCAAGTAGTTAATGTCATTTGACATAACCACTCACAATTGACGAAGCAGTGTGAACAAGATAATAACACACCATAAACAATTGTCATGACTAGGTGCTTGCTTATACAGTATTTCTCATAATTTTTTTCACTATTTAATATTGTATAAGGCGTCTTCGCCACATCTCTGCCCTTTATCTCTGGGCTCTGCTCACTTGATGAAACATAATTACTCTCAATGCAGCCAACTCTGACTCCGAACAGCAAATTCTACCAATATATGTATTTATTTATACCAGTTGCTTCATTAACACTTGGCGAATCGAAGAGGCCTATAGTATCATTATTTTATTAATAGATTCGTTTATGGCATATTACTTGGAATTCCTTTTTTGTAGCAGAAAACTTTGCTGACGTTTTCTATTTGTTCTAGTAAACAAAATTAGTTATTAGAACGTTTAATATGCAAAAACAACCACAAAAATAAAAATGCGTTATATTTTGGGTTGTCTCAAACATAGAAACATAACAGTTATCTATGTGTTTTTGTATATTTTTGGTTACTGCTGCACGTAGAGCTGATGAGCCAAGTAGTTACAAGTGATTCGTGGTGTTCATTATATCGCATCAATAAGAAAACGTCTTTGCAATTGTTCTATTGGATTTAAGCCCAATCCAGAGCAGTGATCGAATTGTCTTCGAAAAATTATTTGCAACAAGGCTAGTGTGCTTCGGATGTTTGAAATATAAATAAATTTGAATGTGTTGAAATATCGTTTTTTAGTTGTGTTGAAATATCGTTTTTTAGTTGTGTTGAAATATCACTGTAGGATAATTCGGTCTTTTGAAACTCTAAGATTGCTTTTTGAAGAGCTGGGGTTCAATTTTTCTCTTTCGATATTATTGAATCGTTTGAACTTAAGTAAAGTGCTGCAGGAATACTCCAGATACATCATTTTCACAAAATTTTGGACGAAGATCGAATCGTTCTTAAGTATGGTATATTTCTCACAAAAATTGCAGTACTTCTACTAAAACGCAAAAACTCCATGCGAATTCTTCAAGAGAAATAGATAAATGAACGCATTTCAATGAATGTGATCACTTCAAATATATGTACATATTCATGCTCAAAAAGTACCATTACGGCAACGTACTCGTTAAAAGATGCACATATATGGTTGTCAGCGCATCGTTCTTAAATATTTTTCAACGACTATATACAGTACATCACTTGCGCATTTTGAAGATGGGATTTTTTATAGTCTCGATAGACGAGTTTACATTTTCTTGCCGCTGAGTGGCTTTTACTGGGCAGAGTAAAGCGAACATTGAACATCAAAAAGCTCTGTCTAACAGCGATCGCCATCCTCGGCAAGGAATGACAAACATTCACATACATACCATATGTATATACTTAGGTATATTATATTTCTACCGTGAAAGATTTTTCATAAATAGGCCCCTTAATTGGTTCGACAATACTAAAGACTTATCTACAAATTAGAGAAAAATCTTGACCTAAACCCATTTCACGGATGTTTACACTATTATTAGTTTATTATGTGTTTATTATTAGTTTATGCATCAAAAATTACAAAAATAGATGGTATGCAGCTGAAAGGACAGCCCGTGGCCGGTTGTCGTAAGAACGTGGTATAATTTATAGATATTCACTTTTTTTTGGTTAGACAAACATCTAAAGACACAGTAAAATTTTTCAAATGGTACTCAACATTTTTTTCTTTTCGAATTTGACAATTTTTATTCGCTGAAGTGTAACGCCGCTTCTGCCATACAATTAATAGATGCTTGAATTTTATTTTATGAAAGAAAAAGCCTTAGATCGTTAATAAGAAATATTACCAAAAATCAACTGTTTTTGTAATCACTTGAAATTGGCTATAAAACATTGTTTTTGTTGTTGTTATATAGTTTTGTTGTGGTATAAACAATATTTTTCATAAGAAAACAGTGATGTGTTTATAACTTTGCAACGGGTGTGTGTGAGAAGAACTCGTAGAAGCACGAATTAATAGTGGTTAGGGCAAGCATATGCCTTTAGCATACATACACACATATATTTTTTGTTAAAATTCATTAGGAACTTTAAAGGATAGCCCAGGGAGAATTTTTTCAAACGACATTACTGTACTATATTTTTATACTACATATGTATTTTTTTAATACAATAAAATATGTGTATGAATTTATATTTTGTATGAATAACTTTTACTGTCACACCGAGTAATTTGCCGAGGATCAAATGTTGTACAAAAATGCAAATCAGGAATTGAATTCGATTTGCCTCACTATATCCGAAATCTCGTAACTTAACTCTTCAAAGCACCAACTGCAAGCACATATAGGCATGTATTTGCCCTTTAACAATCAATAAAAGCAATCAAAGCACGTCATGCGCTAAGTTCCCCTGAAAGGCATAACCGCCGCTGAACTTGGAAACAGTTAATGTCTTGTTTTTTGTCTTATTATTCAAAGCTTTATTCTTTCCTTTGTAAACCTGGACGCTTATAGCGATAAGTGATGGTCGTGCCAACAGAATTTCAAATCTCAGAACAGAATTTTCGCATATTTTGTTTAAATTGGTTTTTAAAAATCTAACATTTGCCCACATACATGCATAAAAATGCATAAATTATTAAAGATTATTTACTATAAATATACATATGTACAAATGTGCGCATAACCAGATACACCATAATAAAAGTAAAAAAAAAAAAATGCAAAGCAAGAATATACAAATATAATATATGTACGTTATTCAATAATGTATAATTGTTTCTTGCTTGCACTACCAACAGATATGTGCCATTCAGACAAGCACATAAAATTCTAAAATTTGGCATATTGCGCGGCCATCCGCCGGTTAGTCGGCCTTTCATCAATTTCTTTCGTTTTTCGTGCCAACATATAAATACATACATACTATATGTATGTACATCCTTCCACTGATCGGTGAAAACGATTTTTAAAATAGCATTGACGCAGAAGCGAATAGCTTGTTCTTTGCAGTGAATGTGGTAGTAGAGGCAGCAGTATCTATCACCAAATTTACTCTTGGCTATTTTGAAGTCTGCTTTAGGTATATATACGCAGTCAAGAATTGAAATACGATTTCCATGCTTTTTAGTAGGATAAGCACATGCATTTCGAAACTGCCATCTCCCTTCAGTATTTACAAACAGATTTTCGTTGAAAACAAACCCGTATAAAAAGGTCCGCTGTTTTAATATTGATGAAGGAAGCCCACGTGTAAAATGACATAAGGCACTGACACATGACACACTAACAAATATCTCTACGCGCTGCACCGGTCGGTATGAAAAATGTAATGGCAGGTATAGGAATATTTACGACCCAATAAAGCAGTTTTTGATTTATAGCTTGCTTCCTTCTATCCTAGACAAACAATTGCAACGCAAGAAATAGATAGGTAACAAAATTCACGAACTTCAGTTGGGTTCTAATGCAGGCGATCCTTATTTATCAGTATGTATGTTGTTGGCTTGCAAAACACGTGCAACAGTATTGCTCTACGTATATAAATAATGTACTGTTATTGACCCTGAAATCTACATAATCACTGGCGCAACCGCAATGCGATTTTGCTGTCTTTTAATCAAAGCCTTGCACATGCATTCTACTATCTTTTATCCACTACATCAAACATTTCTTAAATTTATGAAGCTTATAAAGAATATACTGAATTATGGCTCAGTGGCGGATGCACTTACCGCCTGTTAACACCACTTTGTATACACGTCTTTTTGTGCTGCCATTTGTTTTGGCCAATTTCAATCCTGCTCGTGGATTCAGCTTTGGTGATGTCCTTTCCGGTTGCTGCTGCTGTTTCTGCTCTTCCATTTTCTTTTCAGAGTCCTGTTGCTGTTTGTTTGACTGTTGCTTTTGCAGATGTTTGCCATTGGCATTTTCTATTGTAGCGTCCTTGCGCTCCATTCTTGCCCAATTTTAAGGATTTTGACGCACTCAAAAACACCCACCGAACTCTTGCTTTGCGAATCTGATTGATTCGCTCAGTCTCAATCAGATTTGCTACGCGATTGTGCAGCGCACTGTTATAGATTTGTTGATTGACTTATTTGAACTACGAGCAATGCTTGTGGTCTCGATTTTTCCTTCCGTCGATGTGTGCTTTGATTCTGTTTAATTTGTTTTTTATAATTCTTGTTGCTGTCAAATGATACTCCCTTTTGTAATGTTATACATGAAACCCGTTGATGTTGGCTAGATGTTGTTTCCTATTCTGAGTTGAACTTGATGAATTCTCACATTGAACTATGTATGTGCAGTTGGAATTTTTCCGCTTCCGCCAAAAAGTTAAATATCAAAATATTTAGCTTAGCACGAGGGGTAGGATCGTCTTCAATCAACAATGAAGCAACGACCAGGTATGGGCCGAATATCAGAGTTTATGTCTATTCTGTTTATGATTAAACATTTTTACGGTATTTGCGTAATAGAAATTAGTTGAATTTCACATTCGCAGACACATTGAAAAGCCGAAATATAAATTCACGGTTAAACACGAAACACAAATTTACTAGAGCCAAATCACTAAAATGACTGAGAGAACATGGCCGCAGAGCTCCCCTTTTTATGTAAATCTCTATAAAGGTGCCAGATAGATCCAAGCCATAAGGAGGCTCAACAAATTTTGAATATATAGAATTAACAGATCAAAGAAAAAGACGATTGAGGAAAAAATTAAATAGAAATTTTTTTAAATATTTAATTTTAATAAGCCATCTTGGAATTAAAGATTGTAAAATTTTAATGAACAAATTGCATAGAGAAAATGAGAAGGTGGCAAGCTAATATGAAACGAAAGAAACGGAACACTATAGTGCCAGATGAATTGAAATGTAAACGACTGCATACAAGGTGAAATCAATAAAGCAGCTGTGATTTTGTGGTTTGAATGCAAGGTGGATTTATTATAGGTATTATAGGTACTCACCAAGGTGGATTTAATAAGGTGACAGCATTCACCCAGCTGAATTTTTCGCCGTAGTGATGGCTTACGTCAAAATGATATGCTTTGTTTGTATGTATTGGTATGTTTACATTCGTATGTTTACATTTGCTTGCTGATTTTGACATGATGCTTGCACCAAACGCAACAACAAATACATGTAGGGTTTTACTTATATGTGTTTGCTGTCACCTGTAATAAATTCGCCTTGGTACTCACCCAGCTGAATTTTTCGCCGTAGATATGGCTTACGTCAAAATGATATGCTTTGTTTGTATGTATTGGTATGTTTACATTCGTGTGTTTACATTTGATTACTGATATTGACGTGGTGCTTGGACCAAACGCAACAACAAATACATGTAGGGTTTTACTTATATGTGGTTGCTGTCACCTATAATAAATCCACCTTGTTTGAATGTAAGAGAGGGCTGTTTATTTGCTATTGCGTTATCTGTGTACATTCTCATTGCAATTTTGAAATTCAAACCCCCGAAGAGCAAACACAATATATAAAATATGGTTGTTACACCGTAACTGTGGTCGTTGCAGTGGTTTACTAAGCTCTACCGGCCGCGGTGATTTTACTGGTCATCTTCGTCAATCTCATCTAACGGTAGGCCAAGAAGTTGCGGTTTCGACGAGGTGGATCCAAAATGAGCGGTGTGCTCGGTAAGTGGATTTAATGGAGCACGTAGGTAGAGAGTTATTGTGGTGCTGCGTACCTTCACAAGCTAGTTATATGTTGAGTATGTCGGTGTCGATTCTAGGTAGGTAGGAGTTTAACCTGCTACAATAACTGGAACGCAATACTGCAACTAGTTCTGCTTTACCGAAGTCACCTTCTGTGAATTAGCCTTGGCCAGCAAGAATTATAGAGAAGTAGATTGCGTCTTCCAAATTCGCTGTGTCGCAAGAGTCCATCAATAAACAAACAAAAGGAAGAGGAATTACTTCTTTGTGAAGAGTAGGCGAAGGCAATGGAAACAACCCAACACAAGAAACTATACGTATACCTATACTTTCTTGTCACGGTATATTCCTCATAAAAACACAAACAAACTGCATTTGGAAGCTTTTTATTAATTTGTGCTTTCACAATTTAGCACACGGTACTTCGTTCCTATTAGTTTTATTAGCTTAAATCTCACAAATCACAATATTACCACGAAATTCATTGAATATTCACAAACATGTAATTTCGCCTATTTTTGTTGGTTTTGTTCATTTGTTTTGTATTGGTAAGGAAGCTGACGTCAAACTTGTCCAAATCGCGAAAAATAAAGTAACTGTTATTTAATCGCGCCACTTAAAGTACTCAATTCGCCTTGCTTGGCCAGAGCAGAAGAGAAGGCAGAAAATCAAGGCGAATTTATACAGGGTGGTATTCAATAATGATAGATTACAAAAGCGCATCTTCCGAATTCCTTGTGACGTCAACGCTTATGAATATTCAAACAAAATGAAGATAAACTACTTGTCTGTGAAGAGTAAGCGAAAGCTTAACACAAGAAATTATATACACCCACTTTCTTCCCATGTGCTTTGCACAAAGATATTTGAATTGTATTTCTTCCAATGAGTGATTTGAATTTGTAAACGGTTAAGTAGTTATTGAAATATTTACGTTCTTGAAATACGTAAAACTGATATTGGACCTCCTCCGATATCTTCTCCATTTTTAATTTATGAAAGGCATGAAAACCACAAAGTAGCTAAAAAAAACTCTTTTTAAGTTTGTGATTGTACTACTGCTATTCTCCTTTTTCAACGAGCTAGGTGTGTTGATTTCGCTTCGATAATTTTGATGATTTTTTACAGTTCACACCATTCGAGCGATTTCGATCGAGTCGGTGTGACATCATTTCAGAGAACGTTAAATATAGAGAATTCTCACGAGCTACGAATGGTGTGAATTGTCAAAAATGAAGTGAAACGGCGAACACTGTTTCACCTCGCTAAACTCGAAGGCGGGGAAGTTCTTAACAGAGCTGATTACAGTGAATTATGTACAAGTACATTGGCTCTGCTCAGTTTTTGGTTTCTGTATGAAATCAAATTGACGAATGCCGACGGCATTTTGCAAGGCATTTGCTTGTGCATTTTTATGTTCCCTTGGTAAACGAAAATATATTCAATTTGTATTTTCAAACAAAGGTGATGAAGAAAAAATGATTGAATTGAATATATGCGCCAACATTTCAAATCAAAGTAACTTTAATGTTTGCTGTTTTAATTTTAAAAGAAAAATTTAAACAAAATACATTGTAAAACGACCTCACATTTTTTTGTGTGCGTTTTAGTGTAAATTTGATGAAAATTTTTACTAATTTTTCGAGTCGAAATTAATTTTAGACAAGAATTCAAAGAGCATATTGGTATATTGATGAATATACATATATGCCTATCAATATATGTTTATATACATATATTTTGTTAGTTATATTCGTGCAAAAGTTCAATTGCATCTTCAATTCTTATAGTGTTACAAATGTATGTATGTGCACACGCACTGCAGCAACAATGACCTATCTCACGACGCATTGCCTTATCATATTATATTTATGTACATTTGAATATGCATTTTTGTTCCTTTGCCAAACGAAATTTTTTTAAATTTACATATACATATATATTACAGGGAATAATTCATATACATATGTATGCATTTTATAGATAGTACAAAACTTTGAAATTTAAAATAAATAAAAGAAAACTTCAAACAAACGTATTTGCATACATACATATATGGGACAACTAAGTTCTATTGCATCTTTAATAAATATAGTGTTGCACGCATATGTATGCACTGAAGCAACATGACCTACCTCACGAGCATCGCCTTATCATATTTCATGCAATAATTAGGGTGTAAATATTCGAATGATCGAATTCCTGTAATGCTAAAACAACTTATTCTGCATATGCATCGACATAAGTGCATGTGCGTATATGCACACTTGATGCCCTAACTATGTATATATATGTACGTTCAAATCAAAAAATTCTGTATACAAAACGCTTCATTACCAGGCACACAGGAAGATGGCATATGCAAATATAAATATTGAATTCAAGCAAAACAATGCTTATTAATATACACATATGCATGTACATACAACCGCACACATAGGGCATTCGCTTTATTCCTCAAAATGCGTATGTCGTTCAAAGCTAAAATTCTATGCCTAGCGACTACAAGAACAAAATGCAGTCCTAGACGCAGGCGTAGCGGCCATCATTCTAGTTGCCATAGCGCTGAACAGTCGCGGCGGCGCCGAACAGTTTCAACTATTGTTCTGTGCAACAAAAACTCATCTTCAAAAAATTCATTGATAAATTCGAGCTCATAGTTCTAAGAGCAAGAACTTTCATTCATAAAACGAGCCGCCCATATGCCAATTTTCTCGACAATTTGAAATTAGTCAATATTGGAATATTTCGCGAAGAATTATTTGCCAATATTTGATAAATCTTCAATTTTTGTCAAGTCGAGTGCCCGCGGCATCGTACATATGTATGCAAAAATATATGTATGTAAATATGTCGTTCTAAATGCTCGACAGCCGCAGCTGCTGTGCGTCAAGTGCGCGCATGAGCATACAGTAAGTTGCAGAAGAAAACAAGTAGCTTAAAAAAAAGGTCTGATTCGGACATTTTAATACTAAGATAAAATTTGGAAACAATTATTTTATGTTAACTGATAGTAGGCAAATAGTTAATTAGTAGATTACTTTACGTATGTAGTTTTTCAATTGATAAAAAGTGCACAAAACATATGCATATATCTGCAGTTAGAAACTTACTCTGAAATCAGAGCATTTGAAGATGCCTGTAACATTTCAAGCTTACTGTACATACAATGCTGTGCCAATGAATGTGCGCTGCGCCATGAGTGCGCGCTGGATTTCTTGCGAAGTTTTACCGTTTTATCTTGAGCTGTGGCTGGTGAGCACACATACACACAGCATATACATATGCGCAAATGTATATAAATTCACAAATGTATATAAATTCACAAATGTATATAAATTCACAAATTTACATTTGCATATGCCATCTTCCTGTGCGCCTGGTAATGAAGCGTTTGCTATAGAGGATTTTGATTCAGGTGAAGGTAATTCAACAAAGTTTTACAGACACCAGACAGACAGACATAACATATGTACATAATTTGGATGATTTGGAGAAATTCAAATATATAGGTCATATTAAAAAGCTACCTAACATTCTTTGCTTCTAATTACCAACAAATTCTTATCGACTGCTGCTAAATTTACATAATTCAGCCCCTCACTGTTAATTTTTGTTGAAAAATCTGTCTATGGTGAATTGTCTTCGCGAGACGAGTACCCCTCGAAAATGAACACTTTCCAGTCATTAAGACTTCTCTATTCATTAACGTTCTCTGATCATTTGTTACAAAAGCCTCAGACAAGCAAGAATGATGGCATATATTGTGGCAGAGAATGTTGATATCAAGGCGAATATACACGAGGTGATTTCGGCATTTTTCTTGCAATTTGCTATTTTGAACGGTCAAAGAGTCCTGCTTCTTTGTTGTTATCTTTGATTGTTTATATTCTAATTTAGACATTCAAACTATCAAACTCAAATTGCAAAATCAAAATTCATGTGAATGTTATTATTGCTCTAGCGAAATCACCATCTCTGAATTCGCCTTGCTTCTCTGTATGCTCTCAGTACTCAATTCGCTATGTTTGGTATGCTTTGCACAAGGTGGATTTAATAAGGTGACAGCATTCACCCAGCTGAATTTTTCGCCGTAGTGATGGCTTACGTCAAAATGATATGCTTTGTTTGTATGTATTGGTATGTTTACATTCGTATGTTTACATTTGCTTGCTGATTTTGACATGATGCTTGCACCAAACGCAACAACAAATACATGTAGGGTTTTACTTATATGTGTTTGCTGTCACCTGTAATAAATTCGCCTTGGCTTTGCATTTGCGTTATCTATGGCATTTGTTGCGTTGAATTGGAAGGCAAGTGACGTGTAAACACGCAATTTAATATTAGCATTGATTAAGCACTGTTTGGTGTAAAAGTTCTGAACGAAATTGTGTATTAAATATATACAAAAAGTTTAATACAAAGTAGGGCACAAGAATAAAGCACATAAATAAAATGATACGGAGTGTACGCAAGCAAAATTTGCTCAAATTTCATTTGACAACTGTTGCGAATGATTGTATGAGGAGCAGTGGACGCTAATTGTCAGCTGATCGGTGAGGTAGCAATGTTGTTGCACTCTTGCATAAATCCCCGATAATTATTGGAATAATTAGATTTTGAACAATAATCACAATTAAAAACATTAAAGATTATATAGAAAGAGTGAATCCTAGCCGCCGTGATTGTTCAGAAAAGACCAATTGTAATTTTTGGCCTTAAATAAAAATTGGTGTTGATATATAGCAACATTGTACGACCTTCACCACCAGCTGTGCGCGGTTAAAAATCTATGAAATCTAATTCTTGAAAATTCAATGTGATTTTCGTATCAATAATTTAGGTGCACTTTTACACTTAACATTTTAATTGTAACGAATGATTAGTGTAAGTGAAATTTAAGTAATAAAAAAGAAACAAAAAAATACGAAAAGTTAGGAACTGTAATGAGAATAAGAAGATTGGCAGCGCTAGCCTTATTAAATTTGCTGAATAATTTGCTGCACGCCTGGCATTTGATAGCAGTCCTTGAACGAAATTTCAATTATATTTTACGAAGCATACTTCCAACGTTTTTCTCCGATACGATGGATGGCGAAGGTGGTGAACAACGGGATCCCATGGAACAACATGAGGCTGAGCCAATGGAAGAGGATATGGAAGATCAAGTAGTAATGGGTCTAGGCTACGATGACGAAACAGATAATGAAGATGATGCTTATGAAGACGAGCACGAGGATGACAACGGGTCAGATACGTCAAGTGAAACTGATTCTGATTATATAGTGGAAATAGATAGTGATGACGCATTTGAAAGCGATTATGTAGCGGGCTATGGTGGTGGCTACTCAACTAATTCAGAAAGCGATAGTGAAGTTGGCCACAAAACTTCTCGCAGCCATTGGAATGACGGTTCAGGATGTCGTTTACCTGTCATATCGTTATACGCTTTTAAACCACAGCGTTTGCTTAAGTGCAACTACAAGAAATTTTGCCCACCAAGGGATTATCCTTTTGCGCGTAGTGGACATCGTGTAGTCGCATCGGAATCACACCTTTACACATTAGGAGGCTACAATCCAAGAAATAGAGAACATGGGACGGGCATGCTTTTCCAAGAGCTGTGGCGCTATAATTTCGCTACTAACCGATGGGTGCTATTACACAATCCCACAACGAATCGAAATATGCCAAGGGAGTTAGCATCAAATGCGCTTATCATTAGCAACAATTTATTGATTGTAAGTAAATTTTTTGACATCGTTAGCTACTAAATTTATCTTTGTGATTCCAGTTATCAACACATTGAATAAAATAATTGAAACAAATGGCATATGAAGTTTTTTTGTAACATACTCGTTTAAACATTTGCTTTTATTTCTTATATTATTATTTAGTCATATGGCGGCACCGGCTATCCATTTGGTGAATCTTGCTCAAACGACTGTTATATATATCAAACAACAGGTAAAAAACCGAGTGTTAAGCGAATAGAGGCTACTGGTGATGCGCCAATTCCGCAATATGGGCCGGGAATAGTTTTACACGAACATTATTTATATACTGTTGGTGGAACAACTGGCTATGATTACTCTTGTGATGTTCATCGCTTAAATTTGCGCACACGAGTGTGGGAATGCGTATATATCTGTCGTCCAGATATACGCGAAGATCCAGAGGGTCGTTATCGTCACGAAGTTGTCTACGATGGGCAATACATATATGTGCTGGGTGGTGGTACATCGAATTTAGTGTATGATTTACAACGCATCCCTGCATTTAATTTAAATACAAACCGATGGGAATATTTCGTCACATTACCCGATCGAACATCACAAACAAATCTAACAATCGAGCGACAAAATTCCGGATATCCAAACCCACGAAAGTGCTTTTCCTGCGTACAGCACACGAAATCGAATGGTGAGGTCGAAGCATTTATTACGGGAGGCTTGCAGGTGCGTAATAATTAAATTTAGTATTATTAAATTATTTTTGAAGTTGGATATCACTTTTCCATTTACAGGCCGATCAAGTATATTCTTCAGATATATGGAGATTAAATTTTACTACTAAGCAATGGACTCTTATAAAAACAGCGTCTCTACCAAAAGCTTTGTACTTCCATGCCGCAGCGCACAGTCAAAATGGTTGTATGTACATATTCGGTGGTATTGAATATGATGGAAAACGTATACGACGGTGCAATGAGCTTTATAAAATGTGGATGACCATACCATTATTAAGTGAAATTTGCTGGGAGGCAGTGTTACATTACAGACCAAATCTCAAATTGAATGGCCATTCACAGCTGCTTAAAATGGGCATACCACTGCGCTTTGCACAGAGATTGTGGCATTCTTCAAAAGCCAAATGATTATACAATAAATGAAGAGATACAATATATGGTATGGTATGCCATGTAACGAGCAATAAGAAGCGACAATTTTTATGTTTCATTCTAGACATAAAAGCATAATTATTGTTTGCTAACCATTTAGGAATGACATAGTTTCATATGGAAGAAATGGAACCAAAAGAATAAACATAATAAAATAAGACATTAATAATGAGTATAAATGAAAAAAGCTAATTAATATGAAAATAAGAGTAATTATTTTTATACGCTACATATGTGTACGAGCAGTTGTGGCGATTTTTTTTTACAATATGGTTCATACACTGTCAATGGATGCTCAGATCACGAATTCTAGAAAATTGTACTATTAGAGTGGAAGCAGGATCAAGTGGCCAATCGGGCAACCAGACCAACACCAAATTTAACAGGATAATAGTCTGCCGTCTGATTTAAAGTTGGTATCCATGAGTCTATGCATAATTAAACTCTCCTTTTCCAGATTATTTATATAAACAAATTATTTCACAAGAAAGAAAGATACCAAGTTTTTAAATCAAGGCGGCAGTAATGTGCTAAATAGAGATTGGCCTCGAATGCCTGCAGTTTTTTTCTGTCCACTACTACATTTAGTTACATATATCTATTATATATATGTATGTATAGTACACACATGCATATTTAATTTAATGCAATACAACATTAGTAGAGAACGGCCGCACTTCGGATTCGGCCACATAAGTTTTTTTTGCTCCGGCCGAAGAAGAACCCACTCTTTGGCAGAACATTTCTTTCACATTTTTTGTTCAAAGTTTGTATTGAAATTTAGTATTTGTAATAGTTTTTGAATGCTTCTATCAAAGCCCAATTTTACTTCATTCACTGCTTTAGAATATTTGTTCTCCCATCGAGTGTGACTAGGGAGCAATTGCTGCAAGTCAGCTCTAAACCGATAGACGGCGCCGAAAGATAGAAATGCCATTATAATAAACTTCAATTATTATCAATATAAAATTATTCAACTATAAGTATTCAATAATTACTACATGTATATAGGTATGTAAAAATAAGTTGAAATTAATATAATTGATACTTATTTATGTATCTGTTTTGCTTTTTTATTATTAGAACAATACTGAATTTTTGAAAAAATCGTTGGTTGTTTATTACTTCCACACTTTGAAAAGATCGGTTCTTCGGCCTTAAAATTTAATGTTCGGTCGTTCTCTAACCATTAGTAACAGCTAGTAAAGGAATCAAATAAAGCCACAACCCGAATGATGATAATTAATTAATTAGTTAGATATTCAAAACAATTTATTATTAATATTATATTACTGATATCTAACTGTAGAAAGAATGTAAGATTTCAAAGAAATTTGTATGTATGTATATATGTACATCTTTCGGCTCATACTCATTAACGTAATAATAATGCGATTTCGTATATTTGTAATCGAATTTAAAAACAATCTGATTTTAAATATCTTTTATTTGCATTTGTTTCAATTATAGATTTCAAAGCAGCAACTCTTTGCTAGCAAAAAGTTGTAAACCCTTAAAAGCGTAGTGGTAAACGATTTTTAATAAAGGAAGGAATACAGCGCAGTTGCAATTTTCAGCCAATAAGCTTTCATAAATACATACATACATCCAATAGAAACCTCTAAATATGCTCATGTATGTACTTCTAATTATTGCCATTGCGATTGTGCCTGAGATTTAGACTTGTACCAACAAAGAAATGTAAATATGTAATTGCTATAATAAATTAAAAAGAGTTTAATAGATTCATCGAAATGTGAACGTCTTTGTTTACGCAGAGTGCCTGCGCAATGGTTAATAGAAAACGATCAAGGCCGGGGATGCGCCTTTTTATTGGCTGCATGCAAATTTGTTTGTTTCTCATTCTAAATATATTTTCGCTGAAATGTTATTATCGGAAGGAAAATATAGTATCCATACAAAGATCTGTATGTACAGCTGTGAACATGAAAATAGCAGTACAAATTAGTTTGAGGTCATTTATTTTTTTCCTATAAATCATACAAAATAAAATTTCTATATCAAATATCTACGAAGGGTTAGGACAACTACGTAAATTCGGCTTTTAAGGAATATTAATAAAATTTTGCACAGATCTAGACGAAAGTACGTTTTTTATTACTTAAATTTTTTTTTTAATTTTGGTGAGTGTCACGCATATATTTCTTATGCTTCGACTATAGTGGGGCGAGCGAAACATTGCACCACAGAACAACGAAAGCAGATTGACAACAGATGTAACATCTTAGACAGAAATACAAAATATTCTTTCATGTTCAGCAAAAATGATTTCGAATGCAATCAACATTGTGGAAAAGGAGGAGGAAAACGAAAAACTTCTCAGCAGAATTGAAAGGTGATTCAAATATAATCAAATAAAGTAAGTCATACAATTCAAAATTGTAATTTTATTGTAAATAAAATAAATTGCAGTTACAAATTAAAAAGAGGTGAACTTAAATGTTTTCTCTGCCATTCCTGAGACCAGAACATGAGGCAAAACGTTTGGAATTTGCCAGCAAACATACTAGGTGGACAGCTAATATGTGGCGTAATATTTTATGGACTGACGAGTCTAAAATAGTTTTGAGTGGCGTCATGCGTTTACACTCTAAAAAACATTAAACATGGAACCTCGAAAATAATGAGAGAAAACGCCAGTGAAATGGGGGCTACCAGCGGGATAATGATCTTAAATACACGAGTCGGAAGGCCAAGGATTGGTTTCGCACAAGTAAAATCGAGGTAATGGAATAGCTCAGTCCCTTGATCTCCATCCTATAGATAATCTGTGGGGGAACTTACAATGGCAAACCGAACTTTGGGCAAATATTAAAAATGGGTGGCTGTAAATTTCGAAGCAGCGATGTGAGCAATTGGTGAACTCAAACCCCGCCGTTATGATGCCGTAATAAAAAACTGGCAAGTTCAATTAAATATTAGTTAAAACTTTGTATCTGCAAACTTTGTCAGTACAGTTTTTCCTTTAATTCTTTTACTTGATCAGAATGCCTTACTTCTATGACCACTGCTATTTTAATGTTAACCCTGAATTTCTAACTTTTCTTACAAAAAGTATTGTTTTTCGTAATAAAATTGATTGAAATGTGTTCATTTAAAGAATAGAATAAGATTTTAAAATAATAATAAAAATTTTCTAATCACATCATAGATTAATTTTTTTTTAAATCTAATATTTTTTTTATATTTGCAACGTGACGCATTATAGATGATCTGCTTCTAGCAACATTTTTCTTCAATAAATGCAAACAAAACGAACTAATGGCAGTTGGCGCCGTTAATCCGGATTACCATGACAGCTAATCTGACTAAAATTGTAGTGTGACAGATAATTGTTACGCGGATTAGAGACCAGCTGATTTGTTTATTGGATAGTTTGCCAATAAAGGATGGACCGCAACAAATACTAATAACCTGATACTAAAAAAAATTATTTATTAAAAAAAAACTATCTCAGGAAAGAACGAGAAATCTGGAAAATTGTAAATTTGTTTGGTGTAAGACGAAGTACTGTGGGAGAAATATTTGTGGATTTTTGCAGCGCCGGATATCAAATACATTGGATGTGTTAATATGTCGGTGCTTCTTATAGGTAACTCGGCTTTTCGATTGTCGCGATACGTTGTTCGGAGTATTTGATGCAGCCTTTTTCACATTCGCCGAATAAGTCAGTTGGGGAGGAGTCTTTTAACTACCGACTGTTAAGATGCCGCCATGTAGTAGGGAATGCATTCGGCGAATTTAAAGCTCCATTTAAAAAATCGGCAGAAGGCTCTAAGTAACGACGCAACGGCATTGGCAATCAGGAACGCGATAGCTAAGAGTTTTCGTAAGTACAAATTCAACGGACTACTTCAATTCAGGTACAAGTAGTACAAACCTTTGCGTTCCTTATTAATAGCAGTATATTTTAATTCATAATATTACAAAATAATAAATACTACTTCGTAATATGAGATCTTTGTAAAAGAACTTAAAACATTAACCTAACACACACTGAAAAAAAAAATTCATAGAATTCATAAAAAAAGAAAAAATTCAAAATTAGATCTTATCAATTAATTTCTCCATTAGAGAAACTATCCTCTCTGATGCATAATTGTTTTGCTCCACAGCAGAAACAATTTGGTTTGTTAGGACTCTCGTTCCCTCCAAGACATTCTCTAACAATTTTGTTTGCTGCATCATTATAGCTTCAATTGAACCATTTTTTTCCACCTTTTTAATTGCGGACGATGGTTCTGTAACTGCAGCTAGCGGTGTTGTCAGTCCAGTATGTACGGGTGATAATGGTGGTGATGATGGCTCTGGAACCTCGAATGGAGGCATAATTGGCGACAGCGGATCAATTACTGTCGGTGATGGTGACGGCAATGAAGAAGGTGATGGTGATGTCAGCTGGCTTGAATTCTAAAATTCATCTTTATAAATTTATGAAAATATACTGAATAATATGGCATGTAAAATCTTACCATTGAAAATGATTCACTAGTGGGGGCAGTGTTCATCGCAGTACTGCCCATAATGCTGTGCACAGCGGAAAAGTGTCTCCAAGTTGAATGGTTTCCGGCTGATCGACGCCTTTTTTCTTTCTCTTCTCTGGAAAACTCCACAAGTTAGTTATTAGGTAATATGAAAAGAGTTAGTTAAAAAATTCACCTGTATTTCTTCGATAAGTTTTTTATTTTTATATAAACTTCCTTCGCGCTGTATTTGCTTCCCATTTCGATAGCAATGTTTTTATAAATGTGGGCATTTCTTTTCTCCCTCCGCAAATCATTCGCTCGTTCTTCCCATTTTATTATGAGCGCCTGCTCATCCTCTTTCGTCCAGACTGAGCGTTTCTTTCCGCTTGCCATCTGAAATTGGAAAACACATTTTTAAGCTTAAAAATGAAATGAAAATGATATAAAATACTACTTACCTCTGTTGTGCTCATCATATTGTTTCAGAATATTATGCTGCAATGATTGTTTTCAGTCTTCGTTTTGTTTTTCTTTTTAAAAGCTTGATTATTTTTCATTCACAATATATATTAACTGTTGCTTTTCGGCAATGTTGCCATCGAATGCTTCTAATCCGCTTAAATTATGAGAAATAAAGTACGTTCACATATGCAGTAATTAATAGTAAATCCACGAAATTAATCTACCCGTTCGCATATGGCAGATTACCTGCAAAATTGACAGTCAGCTGTCGAAAGGTTTTTTTCATAGAAATAGCTTTTGTGGAACATTTTGAATTACCTTCCACATGGATGTACAATCCTGCGGGAATGGCATCTGCACAAAATCAGCCTAATCATACTATAAAAGGCGGCGAAAACGACGCAACGGCATTAGCAATCAGGAACGCAATAGCTCAGAATTTTCGTAAGTACAAATTCAACGGACTTACTTCAGGTACAAGTAGTACAAACATTTGCGTTCCTTATTAATAGCAGTATATTTTTATTCATAATATTACAAAATAATAAATACTACTTCCTTTTTTTCATAGAAATTGCGTTTTATTTTTGCGGAGTATTTTTGAGTTTTGGTTTGTTTAATTATTAACGATTTGAAGAAAAGGCAACTTCCTTAGTTAATTTAGTTGTACCATTGGCTGATAGTAATAAACAGCTGGAGGAAACCCGGGAGATATACTAAATAGCTCTGTATTCCCTAAAGTCGGTTCTATCATATATGGTTTCCTTCTTCGGGTGAATGGTATGAGGATAATCTATTTTGGTATCCTCTGGTGGCCATTATTGTTTTGTGTCTTCCTCATATCTTGAGAATGGTTAATACGTAGAGACCAATCATTAAATTCATGTTCTTCTTAGCATTGTTGTTGTTGTAACAGCCGACTAGCGATTTGAAGATATTGTTTTGGACCTTATGGGTATTTATGGTTAAATGTGTTGACAGCAAACTCTACATCGGTTAGATGGGAACAGTAGTCTATTGCATCCCTTGATACGACGTATTGTCGAAAGCCCTCCAAGATATTAATAAAATCATAAAGCGGTAATTTTTTTGACTACAGAGCTTTTAATAGTTATACGATGTATTAGTCTTTGGATTTGCACGATTCGTAGGCCAACTGCAGAGATGGCGGTCCTTAAGTTTTTTCCGGTTTTGACTAAGTTCAGTACAATAAGGTATTCGGGAATAACTTCCAAGTAATTTGCATTTGTGAAATTTCTCTAATATTGCATAAGCTATTGTAATACCGGCTAACTGAGTTGACAAGCCTAATAAAAATTTAGAAAGCAACTCAGTATTGGTTCAGCTCTTGTACATTGACTATCATTTGATCTACTTATTTGTTCCATGAAACAGCTGCGGGATTCATAAATCAATAACACAAAATCTAGCTCATGTCATGAACATTAAAAAAAAAAAAAAATCAAGTACCAGCGAGCTTCATCTCATTTGCCGTCTTACCGGGGCAGAGAGAGAAATAGTATGCATTTGTAGTTTGTAGGACACAATAAAGGTCATCCCATTGGAGGAATGTTCAGGTACGCGCCTAGAATTATTTAGTTGTTTTGCGTGTATAATATTGGACCGGAAGAGTGGAAAAAGTGAGAGATATGCAATATTATAAAAAGATTCCCAGTAGGTAGTACACTGTAAGACTTTATTATTTGTAGCAATGCAACCCTGCAGTTGCCCATTGTCGTTATCGGTCGATTTGTTTTTAGTTGTACTTCTTCCATTTCCATTTATTTTGCAGATAATTCTGGTTGGCAATTTTTGTGAATTACTTACAAGTATTTTTGTTTTAAATATGTTAAAACCGAAAGCATTGACGCAAGTACTCGCGCAAGCAAACACAGGAGGTGTCGAGAACACGCTGTAAGTAAATGAGTCAATTATGTTATCAGGATGTTCTTTTAGCTAAATCAAAAGCACTAATGCCTACGAAAATTCCGTTGCATTCTAACCAAATGTATTATATGCGATCCCGAACCATCTTTATTATGATATGAACGAATGATTTTAGTTTGCTTAGCCAAGAGGGCGCTTTACTTGCATATGCAGGCTATGGTGATAAGGACGCACGAGTGACTGCGGCGATTGCTAGCAGTATTTGGGCAGCTTATGAAAAACATGGGCGCAATGCGTTCCGTGAAGATCGTCTTACCTTTGTTCTATTAGATTGTGAATGCGGTCATGTGGCCATTACACAGGTGAGTGGGAGTACACACATTACTCAACAGCTTTTTTTTATTTTGGAGAAGGATTTAAAGCATAAAAAATGTATTTTTTACACGATTCAATAATAATTGAATCATGTATTTTTTACAAATTTCATACATTTCAACAGACGTTAATGCATGTTTACTTTTTCAGGTTGCCAGCATATTGCTTTGTTTGTACGCAAAGGAAATGGTTGGTTTGGGTTTACTCAAGCAGAAGGCGATGGCATTGGCAAATTATTTGGAAGGACCACTGAAACAGATAGCAGCCTCGTAGAAGGTGCTCGTCCGTACATATATTAATATTCAGCGACTTGATCAAGCCAAAATAGTGAAATAAAAAATATTTTAAGTCTTAAATAATATTAAAACACCAGCAATTTTTATGGAATTTGCGCATTACAAATGTACTACACAGTTGTTTTTGTAAGCACGTTAAGATTATGAGCGATAAATACAAATTAAACGAAACATATATGTTGCGTATACCCTTATTGTTTTTGCTGTGGATTTGCAATACGAAGATGAATGAATTGAATTTTTTGCTATTGTTTTAAAAACTTTATATTGTTAGTAATTAGGTTGAATTTGAGTCATAGCTACAAAATTAAATTAAATTAGTTTTATTCAATGGCATAAAGTTTTAGTGTACGATCCATGCTTGTCGAGGCCAAATATTGTGCATGTTTGCCGAATCGCACACCCGTGGCTAAAGCCGTGTGGTCGTTGAAGACTTTCAAATCCTGCCATTGTTTACATAGATGAATCCTGTAACAAGAAGAAAGGAAATATAAAAGTTTTTATTCCTTGTTTTTAGTAAGTTGCGATACGAAAAACATAGAAAATTTTTGGGGAATATTGTTTTTTAAGTATTTTAGATCTTAATATAGCCTAAAATGCACCTAACAAATTGGTATAATATGAATATTTCTTGGTTGGATATAAATTTGAAGCGTTTCCATGGCGATATTTTCACATCATAATTTGGCGTACTAGTACTTGACAGGATTTCTATGCCTAAATTAATTACTTGTATAGAGGGTATCATGACAACGAAGTAAACAAATAATTTATTGATTAACGAAATTTTATAAAGCTTGGATCGAGATGAAAAAATCAAAGAAGAAAATCTACCGAAAATATGAAGGTAAAATATTTAAGCTCACATATTTATAAATTCATTTCCATTTCGGATTGAATGAATTCAACTTATTTGTTTATTTTAATTGTTCATAGATTTCTACAACGCTCAAGACTTGCGTGATCCCGACACGTTTCCACGAATTAATTTAACAATCAACGATTTTGATGCGGTAAATTTTAGACACATTTAATTTTTTTTACAACCGAAATTTGAGTGTTTTTTATAAATAAATTGTAGTAATCAGAAGTGAATCGTTTTTAAAAACTTTATAAACACAAATATGTTAAACATTGAAACAAGCTCGCCAAATATACCGGAGTTTCAATATAGCAAACTGCTTCTATAATAACATACATTTTTTGGAAGTAATTATGTATAGTCTTGCTATAAATTCTGTGACAAATTTTTCAATGCACACGGCGAGAAAAAATTCCCAGGCAAAAGTTAGAGAAGATCCTCACATGAAACCTTCCGTCGCTCAACTGGCCATCTTTTGACAACGCGCTTGAAGAAAATTAGACTCGAAAGATGCAAGCAGCTTCTTCGGTGGCACGCGGTCAATGGCCATGAAAACATTCCTTTCACAAATGAGAAAATGTTCGCTGTTGAAGATATAGTTAATAAGCAAACCGAAAAAATCTGTGCTGAAACTTCTAAAGAAGCAAAAAATATTGTTGTTGTTGTAGCAGCATAAGCATTCCCTATGCATATACGAGGAATGCTGCTGAAGTGACACTCCTTGGCCAGATATAAATCCGGGTCGTTCCGACTACGTAGAACCGACTGTCGTGGGAAAAATGTTGTTCTAAGGGTTCAGCGGGACCACCCTTCAGCCTCCGTAATGGTTTGGTGGAGAGTGTCTTGTATGGGCGTTACATCTCTTCATTTCTGCGAAAAAGGGGTAAAGACCGGAGCAAAAGTGTACCAGGAGGAAGTCTTAGAAAACGTGGTGAGGCAGTTGAGCAGTTCTCTATTCAATGGCGGGCGAGATTCCGCTCCAACCCATAAGACAAAAACCCCTCAGCAGTGGCTAAAAAACAATATTCCTGGGTTTATAGCCGCAGAATATTGGCCGTCTGGAAGCCCATGGAGAAGTCTGTCGAAGACCTCAAAAAAATTTGGAAAATCTCAAACAATCTTTGGTTCGAGCAGCGACGTCAATATCCATGGCAACAGTGCGAGCTGCAATAGCTGAATGGCCTAATTGTTTGAAGGCTTGTATAAAAGAAAATGGTGACCATTTCGAATGAAAATTTTAAATTTTGTGTTTAATATTATGATTAAATCAAACTAACTACATTAAAAAAACTTGTAATTTTATATCTATAACAGACTTAACTTGTAACGGAACTTATGGCAGGACTAGGTATATGTTAAAATAATAGCTAAAATAAGTGCACTTAAAAATCCATGCGGTATCCCTAAGGGCTTTATTTAAGTTTTTAAGAGAAATAATGTGAAAGATGTAGCTTTTATAATAAATTGAAATGCTTTAAAGTGGTAATTTAATATTTTTCACATTCTCTGCTTTAAGAGCGGCGGTGTTGTTAATCCACGCGCGCCATGTCTTGTGACTACTATCGACCCAGGTTATGTGAAGGATGCACGCACCCAACGTTTGGCGAGAGAATTTCGCATGAAAACGTGTGTATACAATAAAGTAATAAAATACCATTCAGTAATCGGATTTTTTTAATCACTTACAGTGATATATTACTTTTGCGTGAAATAACACGCAAGAAATTTATGATTTACTCCACACAACAAATGTATTTGGATAAAGAGCGCGAGAAAAAACAGCAGGAAGAAGAATACACGGGACTGCTTGACTTTTACGAAGTAAAGTATAAAAATTAAACAATTAAAAAAAAAAAGATATTACAAAAATAAAAACTTAGTTAACAGGAAACTCATTGGAAACGATTGAAAGAAATGCATTCAAAGATATGAAAACCTCACTGGAGGAATGGCAAGAAATGCAAAAATGCACACTAGCCCATGAGCTCAAAGCGGTAATTGAAGACCACAGACGCGCATTGGTCGAAGCTCATGAAGTCTATCAACGCTTTTTGTATTTGCTTAAATTAATTGTATAATATTTTCCATACCGAATAAGTACAAACTATTTACTGGAATTTGTTTTAGGGTTACTTTGATGAAATCGACGATGATGCGCCAGCCAGTGAAGGTGGCAGGTTAGTTTTACCGAACGAGATTGCAGAGCTCAAACCACAGAACGAAAGTGAGGCTGGTATGAAGCAAATCGAAGTGGTTAAAAACTATATGGACGCCGTTATACGCCCATATTTGGCTAAGCGAAATCACTTGAATGCGGATGTGTGGCTAAAGGTCAGCGAGGTAGAGTTTGATTAAACATTGTTTTGAACTAATTACCTATATTTTTAGGGATTTGAGTTAACTCGAACTAAACTTTCTAACTACTATAAACGTTATACAAATTTGGCATTATTAAATCACATTGTGGCGCTGGTCCATGAAAAGTTTGTAAGTGGAAATTATATAAAAAAAAGAATATAAATTATTTCTAATTTCCTAGCAAAAGACTCAGACGCGTTGCAGCGTTCCGGCACTGCTTAAAGATCCTAATTTTATGAAGGAGCGCGTTAACACTTTGAAATTGCGTGCAGATAGGGCCTTAGCGAAATATGAGTGCAAACAAAAACAAGAGTAAGCAAATTCATTCCTGATATACACATTACATAAAAGTCTTTTACTTTTCTCAGCAAATTATCTTTAAAACTGAATGCTACAGTACCGATTATACTTAAGAGTTTACAGTGCACTAGAATGAAAGCAAGCGAGTCAGATAATGATCACGCGCTACAAAGGGATGACGATCGAAGCGTCAACTCATATAAATCACGGACTGAATCTGTTTTGAGCTCTTATAGAGATGAGCCAGATACTACACTGACAAAAATTGAGCAAATACAAGCATATCTGCTGGTGTGTATATTTGCTTATGCAGCAATACCTAGTTTTCAGTTCATACTTCATCTTTTATATTTTTAGTGGCTATTGAACGAACTGGATGACATGCCACCAGATCTCTGCAAGAAAGTCGAGAAACGTGTAAGGCGACGTGTAGCCATGGCAAAGGAGAAGTCCCGCCGTGCATTAGTCGAGCAAACACGTTTACAGAACTGGATGACACATTTTAAGAGACATGAATTACAGAGACAAAAGGATACTGCCATATGTGTGCGCAGAAAAATAACTCACGAAATTTGAAGCTCAAACAATTAAGTAAAAAGTGTTTTCATAATTAGTATCTCTTACCTCACATCAGTACCCGCTATGGCCAAATAGGTACCACTCTGGTCAAAGCACAGGTCTTTGACTTCGTATCCATCATCTAATTGTATTGTCTTAAAGTTCTTTAATTTGCGCAAATCCCACAATTTTACGCATGCATCATCCGCCGCAGTGGCCAAGTAATAACCATTTTCCGAAAAACTAATTGCTGATATTGGACCAGTATGTCCAGGGAAATTGGCTACATTACTTTGTTCTTTCAAATCCCAAATCTTCACTTGTGAATCATCAGTCCCGGTGCCGAAAATTAAACCATCAGGATGGAATTGTGCTGTTGTTAAACCGACCTCGGCGGTGTCAATTACCTACGTAAAAAAATATACTAAATGTTTACTATCTTTACTAAATTTATTTCTAACCTTTGTCAATAAACGTCCAGTGCGTATATCTGAAAAAGCCCAATGTTTGTCCGATGATGTAGATAATATGTAATCGCCCGTGGGATGCAGTGACAAACCCGTAACAGGTCCATCATGACAACGTAAAAGCAACTGCGTTTGTGATGTAGGGACATGCCAAATACGTATAGACATATCAGGCGAACCTGTAATTACGGTATCCTCATCCGGATGATAGATCACTTTGGTTATCTTCTTAGTGTGTCCTTTCAGTATAGCTACAACTTGTTCCGTATCTTTATTAAATACTGTTGCATTTTTATCATTTCCACCAGTCAAAATTTTACTATGATCAGCACTATTAATATCCAACGCTAAAATGCCTGGTATGGAGGCCGAATGTAAGCCAGGATGTGAAGCCACAGTCATGAATGATTTAATTTGCTCCTGTGTAACTAACTCCTCGGGCACAGTTCGGCCACGCTTCTTACGTTCCTGTGTTAGTACAGTAGCTTTGTCTTGAAGCTTTTGTATAACTTCGGCACTCATGCCAGTCTGTTCAATCGGATGTGTGGCATTGCCGGCAGCTTCAGCAGCAATTGCTGGTTGAGGTATTGACGTAGGTGCAGTAGAGGCGCCAATACCGGCTTGCGGTTTGAGTGTCGCCAAGGCTTCACGTGCTGCAGCCACTTCTTTATTTAAACGCGATATTACACGACATGCCGCATCATGTTGATACAAGGCATGCGATAACTCTTGCCGCGCTGTCTGCAGTTGTTGGCGTTGTGTAAATGAGTGCAACATTAATGCGTCCCACTCATCTTGCATTGTCTTCAATGTGGCTGGGATACTGGTAGCACTTGGAGGCTTCGGTTTTACTATTGGCGGTGTTTTTACTTCAATCAAGTCTTCAACCTTCAGCTCTTTACCGGTGATTGGGTCACAACCATTTTCCAGTATATATTTCTCAATGATGCGCTTTTCGAATATTGCACCAGAATGTGGTGAGATTACGGGTGTGTCTGGCACTTCATTTGTAACTATGAAAAGAGTAAAAATCAATAAACTTACTTGTTCAAATTTCCGAAGGAAATGTACAGAAATATTAATGTTTTGCGGAAAGTGACACTAGTGCCGCGCATCATAACCTATAAATGCATCGTTATTTGAGTAGTTGTTTCACTTACTTGCACAGACCAATGACATTGTTTATTATTTCCTGATTGTTATTGGCGTTCAGAAGAAACGAATTGCGAAAATTCCTTTGACTTTTTCAAATAGTAATAATATCTTTTGCACGTATGAAAATAATACAGCAGCGTTTAGTGGAGTAGCTGAATTTTATGAGTGATGCCAGATTTGAGTTTGTGCAGGGACGCATTGTTGAGTGATGCCACTGTTTTTAATTTGTACGCAATTGGGTTGTAAGTCTTCTCTCAACGAACAAACCTAATGATGCTTACACTCACTAGCGTAAACGTACGTTCCGTGCCAGTTGCCACGAAAACCTCATGAGAGCCCCATGGAAATGAAAAATCAATCGATTAATCGAGCATGGAGATAGTGTGCGGGGAAATGGCGAATAGAAGAGGGCTAATATTTGATGAGATATCCCTTGGAGTGTTTGAGAGAAAGATTTTGCGGAAGACTATTGGACCCTTGCGCGTTAGCGTTGCCGAGTATCGCAGGCTGAGCTGTATAAGCTTTGGAAAGTTTAGGTGGAGATGAAGTTGGCTTCACTTGGTGTGTCTAATTGGCGCCGGTTAGCACGAGTAAGAAACAACTCAAGCTTGTTAAGCTCGGCCAAAATCGCGTAAGCGGTTATGGCGCCAATTAAGGAGAAGAAGAAGAAGTGGCAAGAAATTCGGTGAGATATGTTTTAACACTCAAAATCGCGGCCTCCACCTAACATTTCTGTTTTAGCAGAACTTCTTTAGCACAATCTATAGAAGGTATAGATGTGAGCTTACAAAGAAACATCACCGAATTGGCCGTTTACGTCAAATCATTTGCCAAATTTATTGTCTTTGACAAATCGTAGACAATGACGAAAGCGAGTTGCGAATGTATAACTCAACATCTTGACACTTGATTCTTCATTTTACAACTGTCTAATTTAATTGAATGTGATGGCAATATTTTAAGTGTGTGCATTGTCATGTTATGTTATCATCAAAATGTCATCAAGTAAGCCAGCACGTTGTGCCCGTCCTCTTGATTGAAGGACGACGAGATTCTGGGTGAATCCTTTCTTGGAAAGAAGTAAATGGCCTAATACGGAAAACAGGGATTATTAAAGATGCTGCCAATATGAACGTCACAAAAAATATCAATTGACTGCCAAACAGCCTATTACTCCACAGGTGTTGGGAAAATACGACTTTCGCCTCTTTTCTGCTTGCTATATCTGGGCTCTGCTTGCTTGACTAAAAATTTGCATGCGAAAGCAATAACGAAGTATGGTTTCGGGTATGGTTAAACCCCATAAAAGAGGTTTAACCCACTATTTTCAATGCCGCCAACTCTCTTCTCTGATATTTAGTAAGTTTCATAAGACCGCGTTCATACAGGAAATGTTTGCAGTTTTCACTTTGAATTCTCGTTTGGTGTAGTCCATTGAGTTCATACATGTCAGCTCCGTTGTTTGCAATTGTTTACTTTTTAAAATAACGTCAACAACAACATTGAGAATGGCGAGAACCCAAAGGGTATTAGCAGAGTACGAGCATCAAAAGTAACGAGTTGAAGCAACACATTTTTCCATGTATGAACGTGGTCTTACTAATACTCATGAAGAGCTTCCAAAAACTATGGCCCTTATTATGAGCAACATTCGATCTTCGACTGTAGTCGAAAGTGCTGATCGAACGAATTGTCATTTGGTATTATGGTGCTCATTCGCTGAAGAGTAGGACTATTGTGAATTTCGATCGCTCGACGCATTTACAATAGATAATTTTTTCTCAGCTGATACACCGAATCAAAATAAAAGAAAAACCGATTGTGTTGAAATTCTTTGCTAACAACATTTTTAAAAGTTAAAAAAAGTATTTTTTGTGAAAATGAGTACAACGGAGTTGTGGTTCGACGATTTATTGGACGATGAAAGATTAGCGGAATTAGCTAGAAGTAGAAAACAGTTGAGGGGCGCATCCAACCCCCTAGAAATGGCTTCCACTGAGTACGTTTAGAATTTTCAAAATGTGTTGACGTACTTAATATTACAGAAATTTCCTTACAGATTTTTAAAGAACTTTAGATTATCTAAAGAGGCGTTTATGAACCTACCCGACGAAGTTCGCCCAGAGGTTTGATTCTGTTTATATCTACTATAAGACTATTATTTCATCAATGAGTTTTTTGAGTGAAAATCTGGGTACATATGATGAGTACATAGATAATGACATAGCTATACCCTTATAAACATGTAAGCTACTCATCCTTGAAGAAATTGTAAAGAAAGCAAACGAAAGATGGCGTAATGAAGCCACCTGCAAAATCGCCCGTCAACTGTGGCCGACTCTAAATGCTAAATGTACAGAATCTCTGCTAAGCCAAAATAAACACAGTCTTAGCACATTGATCTCAGTCATAACGGGGCACTGCCTAATAGGTAGACACGTCCAAAGGATGGGTGTGCAAACACATGACTTCTGTAGAAGTTGTCTAGATGAGGACGAGGAAGAGACAATGTGCCACTGTCCTATCCAGACGCAGGTTTACTGTTCTGGGTAAACAATTTTTTAATGAGTTGGAAGATCTCAGTTCTACAGAAATCAGAGATATTTTAAAATTTTTGAGAAGCACACACTGGTTTTAAGAGTTATAGGGACAAGCTCCCCACGTGGCATAACAATTGGCTATGAGCCTAACCTAACCTAAGTTAATTTAAGTTACTTTAGACCAGTTAAGTTACATAAAGTTATTTAAGTGTAGTTAAGTTAAGTTTGTTTAATTCAGTTCAGTTTATTTAAGTTAAGTGGAGGAAAGTTATTTTAAGCTATTTTAGTTTAGTTAAGTAAAGTTGAGTTTGCTTAAGCTTAGTTATGTATTTAAGTTAAGTTAAGTTAACAGAACACCGCTATGCAGAATGAGAGGCTTCACATGGGTAACGCTGCACAGCATGTACATAGTGAGCTGTTACGCACCACCGAGATGGCCACAGGAACAATTTGCATGTATGCTATCATTAATAGAAATAGAGCTCAGGGGGAAAACTCCCAATACTGGTCGCTAGAGAATTTAATGTTTGGTCACTGGCATGGGGTAGTAGATTTCTTCGCTTCCCTGGATGGTGTTATTGAATGAGCACGGAGTTCACACTTTCGAGACAGTCAGACATTGATATCGGAAACGGGAAGACAAATTATAGGCGCATAGCGATCATCTCCCCATCACAATAGATATCATAAAAAGCCAAGCTGCCACAGAGTACAAGCGAAAGCATGGAAGACCAGGTCTTTTAACATAAAAGCCTTCAACGAAAAATTGGAAGGATTAAAAATTACGGGTGGCACGTCAGATATTATTGCCGACCAGATAGCGCGTCATATGGAAGCAGTGATGGGTCGATGTCTAGATCCAAAAAACCTGCCAACAGAAAAACGGTGTATTGGTGGTCGAATGAGATAGCTGAGCTGCGGGAAATATGCAATAAAGCAAGAAGACGATCTCAATGAGCGAGGGGAAGACTAGTATTCGAAGAACTACGGGCAGAAATTAGAGCACACCGACTGAAGTTAAGGAAGCAAGTAAAAAGGGGTGCCTTAAAAAAATGATCGACGACGCGGATGTCAACCCATGGGGTATTGCCTAGAAGACAGTCATGTCCAAAGTAAGAGGTCCCCAAGCTCCTCAACCAACTTGCACAGAACTGCTTGAAAAGGTGGTCATCTCACTCTTCCCTCCACAGGAGGAAACCAGCAGAATTTGTACGCAAGTGGGAGAAAATTATGAGATTCATGCGGTTACAGTGCCAGAAGTATTAAGCACATTGCCGCGAATTAATGACAACAAAGCATCTGGGCCCGATGGCATACCGAATGCCACATTAAAGCGGCAGTGTACTCAAATCCGGCCGTGTTTGTAAACATGTATAATTCCCAAAGAGGTGGAAAAAGCAGCGTCTTGTATTATTGCTAAAACTGGGAAAGCAGCCGGATCAGCCATCGTCATACAGATCGCTGTGTATGCTCGATACCGTTGGGAAACCGAAAGATTACGGGAATATCTGAAGGGGCCAGTAGGTCAGACAATAAGTTTGGTTTTCGTAGAGCCAGATCTACTGTTGATGCAATAGGGATGGTAGTTGATTTGGCCAAAAAGGCTGTTAATAAACTCAATGGCACCAGGAGAAAAATTCTCTCCACTGTGACAGACTCCATAATATTGTACGCCTCTCCAATATGGGCTGGAGCAAAAAAGTGCCATTTTAAAGAAGTACTGCAGGTAAGTAGAATAAGTGCGTTGAGGACCGCATGTGCCTATAGAACGGTGTCGGACGATGCAATCTGTGTCATAGCTAGCAAAATGCCGATAAACATCCGGGCAAACTTACAGAAGAAATTGTACTGCTCGCAAGGTATGAAGCCGACAGACGAATTCAAACAAGCAGAACGTTCTACCTCGATAGCTGACTGGCAATCAAAGTGGGACCAGTCATCAAAAGGCCGGTGGACGCATAGGTTGATCCCACGGATTAACGAGTGGATCTGTCGGCAACATGGATACGTTGATTTCTTCCTAACGCAGCTATTAAGTGGACACGGATGTTTTCAAAAATATCTGCATCGCCTAGACTTAGCTGGTAGTCCTTATTGTCCAGAATGCGTGCACGAAAAGGAGACGGTCGAACATGTGAAGGATCGCGATGACCTAGCAAGAACAACTGGTGTGTTTCTGACACCCATTAACCTAGTCCCACAAATGTTTGAGTAGAATGAAAAATGGAGGGCAGTGCAAGCTTCCGCAACTCGAATTATCGTGGAACTTCGCCACATTGATTGGAGGCGAAGGAACGAAAAGTAGGCGAATATAACTTACGATTGAGCTTATTGACTTGAGGTGCTTTTAGTGGCGTTAAAGTCCCACAATGACTAAGGCTTTCGATTGCTTTTACACCTCGTTAAAAAAACAAGGTTAAGTTAAGTTAAGTTAAGTTAAGTTAAGTTAAGTTAAGTTAAGTTAAGTTAAGTTAAGTTAAGTTAAGTTAAGTTAAGTTAAGTTAAGTTAAGTTAAGTTAAGTTAAGTTAAGTTAAGTTAAGTTAAGTTAAGTTAAGTTAAGTTAAGTTAAGTTAAGTTAAGTTAAGTTAAGTTAAGTTAAGTTAAGTTAAGTTAAGTTAAGTTAAGTTAAGTTAAGTTAAGTTAAGTTAAGTTAAGTTAAGTTAAGTTAAGTGTGCTTAAGCTCTGTTCAGTTTATTTAACTTAGGTTATAATACGTTCACATATAAGTAGATGATATACTTTTTTGAGCTTAACTCAAAATCCGTAATTAAAAAGCGCGATTTCCCATACAAAATTTCTCTCCCAAAATCTGAGATTATGAAATAATCCTAGATAATAACGATACTTATTGACATACAACCCTGTGTTTTCTGTGTTATCGATAATTAATATTACGAATGTAAGAAGAAACATCAAAATAAAAACTAAATGAAATAGATGCCGGTAAAGAAAACAGGTCTATAAACATAATTCTAATAAAATTTTTGTTAAATATTACTAATTAGGGATTCATTTTACAGAAAAAAGCGTGTGTCCATACCGTTTGTCCACTTATTACTTATTATAAAATGTAATAAAGAATATCTCATGCGCATTGCTGCCATAACTTTTTGCAACCTTTGCTATTCCTTCTCCTTGTATTTTCTTCATATCGATAATAGTTAAAGAAACCAAAAACACAAAATCTGCCATATGTGAACGGGTAGATTAATTTGGTGGATTTATAGGTGATTAATGCATATGTGAACGTATTATTAAGTTAAGGTAAGTTTATTTGAATCAATTTAAGTTATATTCGTCTAGTTAAGTTAAGCTAAGTTTGCTTAAGCTCAATTCAGTTTATTTAAGTTAAGTTAAGTTGAGTTAAGGTAAGTCTGCTTTTAAAATCCTCAAACAAACGCGTATAAAAATATTTGCTGTAGCAAGTTTATTGGATGTGAAAAAATGAAATGTCAAAAAAAAATGACGTGTGGATTAATTGTTGTTGTAAGAAATAACAAGGTAAGTTAGGAAAATTGTATATAGGCTAACTAGACCATAAGAAACAAAAAGTAGCTAATTGTTCATTCTTGTTATTAAAGGAATAAATGCTTGAATTTAATTCAAATTCAAAGAAATTAATTAAAAATTATTCAGATATACGCCTGGTGGTAAAAATAAATAAATAAGGAACTAATATAAATAATGAATTTTTAATCAAGTAAGAGAACCAAATTTTAAGTTGTTAAAAAAAAAAACGATGAATGTATTATTAGACAAATAAAAATTAATTTGTTGCATTTAGTTTGATAAATTTCTAGATACCCCATTTTAATAAGTCTTATTGATTAATTTAAAATTCCAAAAGACTGATAACATTTCTAGTTAAAACAGCTACAATGTCCCATAAGTCAGATACTCAAGAAACCAGCGACAAGCAAATACAAGCACAAGCATATACATATATTTTTCGGTTTATACTCGTTTGCACATAAGTACCATAATAAAGAAGCCTCCTCACACAGCAGATGACCTTGGGTTTTTCCTGTTATAGTCATGATGCATGATCCCTTAAAATTGCCGCAAAATACGGTACTTTGTGTTCACGTAAATGGTCATCACAGCGGCTATGAACGAGCTTTCAGCAACCCAAAAACCAAGTAGTACATATACATGCATACCTACGCTTACATGCTTGTGTGAGAAGTTAAAGCAGCGGCAAGTTCAGTTACAATGTAGTCACTAGGGGCAGCCTCCACGGAATGGAGCGGCCACCGTCAGACACTTGAATTATCGCTTGCCACAGGTTGCATATTGACAACCTGTACGAAGTGAGTTGCATGGTCACAGAAAAAATAAAAATATAAAAATGCAAGTTTTCACTTACATAAAGTTGCACAGAGTATCTTTTAAGTAGAGTGGCAGCAGCAGCACCAACAATTGAAAGGTTGAAAAGAAGAGGACGCTTAGAGCTGCCGCAAATTAAATGCCAACAGTTTTGACCTTCATGCAATGCATCAAGAATACGTATCTGCATAAAAACCTGACGTACGAGCACATATGCATACATACTATGAATATAAGTAGGCAAGTATGTACTCGTATGTATATAAGTTTACATTTTCTTTTTGCTTCAGTTTATATATCTGTTGCGGGTTTTTGTTTGCATTCAGAACAAAGCGCAAGAACCATAATTGAAATCGCAAACTTAATTTATCATCATGTGCAAATACATGCAAATATACATATAAGTATATACGACATATAGCACTAGGTATATGGTGCATTTGTACAAGCGCATGAATGGCTAAATATGGCTAATATTTCAAAAGGTTCACGCTACGCATGGGATTCTTTGCTTTGGTCGCTTAAATCAAAGTTGAATGCTAACAAAAGAATTAAGCGACGAACTCGCTTTCAATGCAATGCAGTAGCAGCCAATTCTCGTCAATAGTTGAATAATGCACTAAAATGCAACAGCTGATAAACTAGAACATTTCAATGGATTTGTATTCTATAAATGAAGCATCTTTGCTGCTTTTGATGTTTCAGCGCAAGAAAAATTATCTAAATAAATATACGAAAGAGGAAAAGTAAACAAATAAACGCTTCAAGGTCCATCCAGCTTCACAAGCCAGCTGAATGAGACAAAAAAGTGAAAAAATGGCAGAATGTCAAGTTTTTTCTTGGTTTTTTCAAGCATATGGCAGCAAGAAGGTGATGATTTATGATGCGCGCATTCACAAATGTGAGAACTGCAATTTAGCGTTTGAAAATATACAAAATCACAAAGAAAGCAAGAACTCAGGCAGAATCTATTGAGTGCGGCACAAAGTACATAGGCTAATTGACTTAAAGCAACATTTTTTGGCATTTGAAGAATATATTCGTAATTTTTTATATGATTACTCGATATCACATACTCGTACATAGTTCTCATCTTCGCATCGTGGGTCACACTTAAATGACTCATTAAATTTTTATTGAAAATAATTAGAGTAAACCTTTCTATTGTAATATATATGCCATATATGCATATGTATGCATGCTGTTAAATATCAAAAGAAATTAATCATTCCTTATTGGGTCATAGCATCAGCGGGTGAGGGCTTTGCGGTGCCGTTATTGGCAAACACCCACTGGACGCCTGCAGGCGAGAATATAAAATCAAACAGAAATAAAAATAACTCAATGAAAAAAGTACATCGATTCTAACACTCATAAAATGTATTTGAGTTTTTTATTTCTCTTTCTTTGGAGCTTATCTGGTTTAATCAGCGCCTTTTTTGTTTTGATTAATAGAATTCTAGAAGAGAGGTAAGAAATAATTTGAAAAACGGCACGCTTTTACGTCCCCAACTAAATATAAAAATTTCAATATTTAATTATCAAAAGTTTAAGAAAAAATATATAAAGTCACATAAATAATATAACATATTTAAGATTCCAAAAGAAATTAAAAATGATAGAAATTAAGATCGGAATTACCAATGAGTCTATTACTCGTTTATCTCCTTTAAAAGCAAGAAATACAGTGTTAGAAATTTTGTAATTTTTATTTTTTATTTTTAGAAATTGTTCAAATTGTTGTTTGTTTTTGCACAGGGTGCTCAGTAATAAGAATGTTCTACAGAATGAACGTTCAATAATAAGAATGCACTATTTTGTGCACAGATGGTTTTAGAATAAGAAAACTGCAAAATTGTACCCTTCGATAAAATGAAATTAAAGTAATTTTCTAAGAGCGAGTTTCCTACTTTTTTGGCTTCATTTTCCTACTTTTTTGTTATTTTTATTTAAATAGTCAAACACATTCTCCTAAGTTATTCAATAAATTTCTAACCTAAAAATTAAGAAAAAATAAATAATGAGTAAATGTATTTTTTTATTCTTCAAAAATCTACCTAATGTGATTAGCCAAATGTAGCCGAGAAAAAATAAGCATATTTTGAGAAATACAACTTGGGCAAAATCAATCAGCCTATCGGAAGATTTATAATTTTTGCGAATGGAATCGTACGCCAATTATATTTCATACTTGTGAGCTCTTCATTATATAAACAGTCTGCCAATGGAGGGCATAAAGGTCAAAATAAAGATTTCTATCATTCAAAATCGTTTTTTATTTAGTAAAATAAGCTATTCACAAAAACAAAACTGGTTTTAGTCAAAGTAACAACATCAAGACGCACACCACAAATAGGAGGAGGGGCGCGGCCTAACACCCAAAAAAGGTGTAAGGGCCAATTATATTATATATATATAATATAAAAGAAAATGGGACTACTTAACATCTCTTTGAAAGGGGCTGTTTTTGACGGGCACGCGGGCGGATCGATTGCACTTGCATTTTTTAATTTACTGTCATTAAAACAATATATGCCAAAGTTGATTTTTTGACAAACAAAGCATTAAAAAAAATTGACGACTTTCCAAAGAAAAATATAATATTTAAAACTAAAAAAAATCATAAAAAAATAAATACCTCGAAAACAGAAATAAATAAAAATCCATGCCAATTGCACTGATAAATAACTTTTACAAATGTCTAGAAATGGGGATTGGTAAATACAGATGTGGCAACCAACCAAAAAAAAAAAACAAAAAAAAAGAAACACTTGGCGGTTGTCTGGGAACTTTTCGATCAAGGTGATATATAGGTATATACATATTAGTGATGGGAAGTATTGAACACTTTTTGGAATCGATTACTTCGATATCGATTATTTTAAGAATCGGGTACTTTTTAAAGTATCAGGTGCTTTATTTTCAATGAAGAAATAACTCAAAAAGCAATATATATTGAGCATAATTGGCTTGAAAATCGGATAGCAGAGTAAATACATTCGTCTTGCCTTAATAATCATGTAGTACTGACTTCTTTTGAGTACTTTATCAGGACTCACGACAAGTCTAATACTTATTTGGGAATTAAGAGTGCTATAATTTCATACGGAATAAAATAAATAAAGCCACGGACAAAAATTGAAGGACACATTTTTGCACAAAAAACTTTCATAGTTGCATGGTCTAATCTATTGGAATATAAAAGTATACATATACTTATACGTACTAACTTTTACATTCAAACTTTTTAAAAACTATACTAACCCGGCTTTTCAGTTAGCCACTAGTGTACTGATATGTTATTTACACGATTGCTCAACACCAATAATTAATTAATTTGAACATTCCAATTCTCGCGGTGGCTATTACGGTTATATACAATTAATGCAACCAAATTTGATGCTGGAAATCGAAATGACAGTTACGTTCTTGCCAAAATCTAATAAAAAATTTGAACACTTCATGCACTGGAGTTAGTTGGCTATAAGCTTGAGCGCTACTTTTTAGTACAGCTAGTCGATTTTTGGTAAGTTGTTTTCGTGCAACAGCAGCAAATTCTACATAACTCAGCGAATGAAGTGGGCAGTAAACCAAAGATTAATTACTCGGAAGCAGTTTTACGACTTTGCTTTCGATTTCAATGCAGATTTCACAGAAAAATGGCATTCAAAATTGTTGGTGTATTCTATGAAATTATTAAGATTCTCAACGTTGAAATAAAACAACAGTGAATGGAGAGTTTTATTTTAAGTAGAAAAAACTAAATTAAAGAAAAAAGGCAAAAGTGTTCTTGTACTTCTTAAAGAGTGCCTTAACCGTCTAATCGATTTTGGCAGACTTTAAAAATGCACGACAGTCGGTTTTTTATTCTGCGTGCAAATTGACGTCATGCAAACTGACGACAGAGCGGTAAAGTTTTTCTCATCTTGGCCTCTTCAAAGCAGAATAATCTTCATCTTGCTTCTGCCGCCACAGCGGGTATCGCATCAAATACTCTCAGAGGTGGAACATTTGAAACCATTCGCTCGATATGTCTTATTCAGCACAACCGTTTTTTTCAATTCGCTAAACTGAGTTGTTTGTTTGTGAAAAACCTCTGAAGTTGGCTTCAATGCTCTGTGCCGACTGTAGATTTTTGAACTATGCAATATTTATTGTATCTGGCTCCAAATGATGCAGTGATGCCTGCAGTCTGCTTACGAAGAAAGTACGCAGGGAGAGATACTGAAACTTTTTAAGATGTTTGCCTAAAAATATGTGTTGTGTCGATGGTCCGTCAAGTAGAAGGACAGCTGAATGTTCTTATATATTTGTGGGGAGTTAGCAGATCTGAAACGAAAGCGCTAGCCAGGTTGTTTTAAATAACCTAAAAATGTTCATATCTGGATCTTAAGAAGATATAAAAAGTTTCTATGGCCTTTAGAGCAGCCTGGTTGTAGTTGATACTAAATTCCATTGGGCTATGGAATAAGTTTGGGCTGTGGGGCTTAGGAAAATAAACTGGCTACCGAATTGCCAAAATGCAAATAATTCAGTCGAAATTCCAGGTTACCGTACACTTTTCCCAATCCAATTTTCCCAAAACCATTTTCCCAAATCAATTAAAATCCTATTTTTCCCAAACCTGTTTTATGGAACACGTACGAAAAAAAATAGGATTTTAATTGAATTGGGAAAATGGTTTTGGGAAAATTAATTTATTTTCCCAAGACTTTTTTCCCAAATACATTTTTTTCCAAAGAGCAAAAAATTATTTATTAAATAAAAAATAATAATAATAATGTTTTCTTCAGTTTCGATAGAATCCACAGTATTTTTGCGTAGAATTCCTTTTCGCGTGGCGGGCCTTCGGCCGCGCTTCAAAAAAATAACCCTCATCAGTCCAACTCCGGCTACGCAATCCACCGTATTTTTGAATTGGGAAAATGGTTTTGGGAAAATTGGTTTGGGAGTTATTTTATTGGGAACAAAAGTTTTGGAAAAAAATGTATTTGGGAAAAAAGTCTTGGGAAAAACAGTTTGGATGAAAAAATTTGGGAACATTTGCCTTTGGGAAAAGTAAGCATTGGGAAAAAAGTTTTGTGAAGAATGGATTGGGAAAACTGGTCGGCAACGGAAATTCCATTTTTTTTTTAATTTTTAGACAAATTTAAGGTATGCTATTTTATAACTTATTGAACTGTGATAAGTAAACTTGCACCTGGAGTAGTTCAAAACTTGCATTGAATTTATTGACGGTGTTTAATGTTTTCTTCTATATAAAAAAATTCCGAGCATTCGTTATATGGAGAAGATACAAAAGAACGCCCTCAAAAAATGTAAAAATGAACGCAATTTTGAACCACTTAAACTTGTAATTGTAATTTTAATTGTAAGAAATTCAATGTGCTATAAAACAACATACTCCAAATTTTCTGAAACTCTGAAATTTTTATGAACACTTTTTAACCCTTTTTTAAACTTGCAAAAGGTTGAAACTAGATTGAACTATATTTTCATGAAAAGTTATTAAACTTAGGTAAGAAGCAAATAAAATATTAAAATTTGTCCTACATCTTTGTACTGTTATGTACGAGCCTGTACTATGCATAGCTAAGTACTCTCTCTTTCTAGTCCCTTGTGGACAGTTATATTACGAACGCGGAATTTACGAATTAGCTTAGTGAGTAATTTTTAATGCGGCTCCATGACATATTCTCTTCTACGTTCAATTAACACAACATTTGCACAAGAATTTTATTGAATGTTTACATTTATAATATACTCGTAAATATTTTACTTTTGGCCAGAAATTGTTGTTGCTTTAAAATGTTGCTGGCTTCTATTGAGTGTTGATTGATTGATTGACACAAGTAAAAAGCAGAAAAAAATTCAAATGTAAAAACTATCTATTTGATTACAAGTGCATGTGCATAGTTATATTTACTAGTTTAGTATTAATTAATTGGATTTCCTGCAAGTTGGTTGCATAAAAACGCATATTTCAATAGTCATATATAAGTATACATACTTACATATGTGTTCACAAGCATGCAAAGTTTTTAGTTAATATACATATGTATGTTAGTTCCATGCACTTGTAGCATTTTTTCTTTGCGCAATCACTTGCAAAAGCAGCGGCGGCGTGGGGCGATTTCTGCTAAAGTCAATCATTATTTGATGGAGAGCAGGAAAATTGGAAAAATTATTAAAAAATAATGCCTTGTTTATTTTTCAATTGCTTTCGTGGTTGTAAGCGGCAACTATTGCAAGCATACATATATATATCCCAGCAGGAAAGAGTTTAAAAATCGAAAATTCTATTCGAGAAAATTGCATTTAAACTAAATTTAATTTAAAAACTAATAACTACGATTGGGGTACGAATTATTGGTGGATGGAAGCACAGTGCCAGTTTTATCGTAAGCTTTCATTCCCATTTGCCCACTATCGGAAGGTTTATAATTTTGGCAAATGACGTCGTACGTCAATCATATCTGACACTGGTAAACAAGACAGCTGTAGTATACAAACAGAGTAGCAATGAAGCGTTTATACTCCGAGAGCGTGGGATAATTGCGTCGATTTTTTCAACCAATAGTAAGTTGGTGGTGTTGGCGCAGCATGAATATCGACGCCGATTTCTTAATCGTGACGCAACAATTGGGCAAGCACTCCGGCGCTAAGCTGCTCTGCTTGAAGAGACTGGAACCACACGTGACCTTGCAGAGCGTGGCCGTCACCGACCATTGGGTATCACCACACGGATGCTAAAGCGAATTTTAGTGAAAGACTTACACTTGGTCACGTACAAAATGCAAGCAGTGCATCAAGTAATGCTAACTACAAGTGTGATAAACAGGCAAAAATTTGTTCAGCACTTGGGACAGTCACTTGGCGAATATCATCTTTTTCACTTAACAAAACAGATTGTAAAGGTCCAAAAGATTTCCGTCATTCAAAATATTTTTTTTATTTAGTAAAAAATTTATTCTAAAACAAAAGTGGATGATTAATTTTATGAAAATTTGAAAATATGAAAACTCAGAAATCTCATCCCCCACATATTTTAGGAAAGCTTAGTTAGTGTTAATTTTAAGTATTTATTTAAATATCGACCAGATCATTTTAAGAACTTTTACGTTTATTTTTTCAGAGATATGTGAGCTTGAAGGAGAAAACTTTCGTCCTCTGAGCAGTTGCTTAGCTTTACTAACATATCCTTAACTAAAAATCTAAGCATTTATACTTTTACTAGGTGCTTGCGTTTGCAATGACATACATTTAGTAAAACACTTACTAACATTAAATTTTTGAAACAGATGAGCAAACAATAAGGTGTTTAAGGTGTGATCATTAAGTCCAGTGAATTAAGTTACAACTCGGAAACTAGCAAGAATGTGGGATCTAGAAGAGACAACTGGAGAGGACCTTTTTCTAGCTCTGCTCGAAGTCTGAAGTCGATAGCTCGTTTGGTTTGTATTTTATTTGCGTTATGCAAAATAAACTTTCTTAGTGGCGTTGCGAAAATAGTGAACTCACATTATAAAATCGAGCTGAGAGGACTTGACGTTCAAAGGTTAAATGAGTCGCATAGCTACTAAAAATAAGTCCTGGATATTTCAGTATGACCACAACATCCTGTAATATAATCAGTGCGACTGTACAGTTCTATGATTGGGTCTTGGAAGATAGTCATTTTCCCTGAGAATAATTGCAATTTGTACCGCGATAGCGCGCTAGTCCTTGCGTGGAGTTGGAAGCAGTATTCGGTGAAGGTCATTTTTAAAATTTTACTTGTAGTTTAATTTCTTATGATTTATTAACAAATACGCTGAACTTCATTGTTACACTTTCTTTACTTCGGCAGACAGAGCTAGAGCTTTTTCGGAATTCAATACCATCCCCATAGATTGAAATAAATTGAAATGAAGTGGAATGAAAACGCTTGGTAGTTTGAAAAGAACATCCTTTCCTGCACGGCTACTTGTGCATACCCTCATTTATCAAAAATATGTTTGTTAGTTATTTTTCATTTTTTTTATTATATTTTTTAATACTTATGTTGTTTTGCTTTCAGTAAACTGCAAGCTGGTATTTTTGTTTCAGTTTTTATTAAGCCATTTGGCAGCTACTTTACTCTGCATTTTGTGCCTGCTTTTGCGTTTTTTGTAGTTGTTGGTATTACCAGGCTGCTCCAATTTACTACGCTTGATTAAGGCAGCCATTGTGTGCGCGCAGGTTTAATGCTGTTTAAAAGTAACCAAACTACACACCCGATCGCCCAACTTAAGAAATATTGAGTCAGGCAGCTGGCGAGTTTACAACGGTTTTTGATAAGTTTTGGCGAATGCGCATACGAGCACATATATTACATATACCATACATATACACCACCACCATTTCGTTTTGTTTTTCTTTCATTTATATGTAGTTACAAGCAGCATACCAACAAACGCATTCGAAACCAGACACACACTACACACACACATACAGTCTAGAGCCCATACTCGCATGTGCTTAATATACAGTATATCCATGGCAGAATCGACCAACTGAGTTGGCTTTAACCGGTTAATTTGTTTACTGCACTACGAGCGCGCTTTATTGCGTAAATGCGCCATAAATAATAAAAACAGCAACCGCTACCTCTATCCTTATACATTTATTTTTAGTTTAAATGAGAAAAGCAGAAAAAGCAAATCGGCCGCAATGGCCGAAATTTATAAACAAGTTTCATATAATTTATGCATTCCACTATTTATTGGTAGTTTTTTTATTAATAACTTATTTTCTTTCTGCTACATTGCTGAGGTCAAAAGGGCGTGTCAAGTTTAAGTCAATCAGAGAGTGAGCAAGCTTCGTTTTCATTTTCAACAATTTCAATTTCTGCAATGCACTTTTATGTCGATAAAAACAATGGCAAATAGCCCAAAACTGCAATGTTTACTTTAATAAATTTCATTAAAAATAAAATTTTGTGGCTAAAGCACTTTGTTGTTATTTGAATGTAGGTCACTTTTAGGCGTAGCAACTTCTAGTACCAAATTTTCGCTTTAATTTACACTAATGAGTTGCTGCCTATGCCAACCAGCTGGTGAGTTGGCCGCATGGACCGTTAATGAACATTGTTAGCTATCGAAAAAATTTGTTATCTGATTTTATGCAAATATTTTGCTTCGTTTATTTCTTATTGTTGTTATTTTGTCTAAATTAAGTAGACTCTAAATTAGAGCATACCAAGATTTATGTATCAATGACAATTTTTAGGGAGTGGAAGGTTTATGTTAATTTGAGATAGTTTGCGGTAATTCGGTTTGATTTTTTGTGGCGGATTTGAAATTTGTGAAAATTTATCAGCACCTAATCATGTTTCAGCAACTTCATATTATATTAGGTGAGTTATTCTTAAGAAAAGGAGTGGTGCCTAGGAAAGATTTCAATAGTCGCATCACCTCCTCCTATTTGTGATGTACATCTTGATATTTTTCGACAATTAAGCCGACTTTGAACAGTAGATGGTTTTCTATGAGAAGATTTTTGATGCCAGGAATACGCCACCGAGGGGTCACCGCTATTAAAAAACGTATTATGTGTTGTTTTGTACCCGGAGTTTCGAACCCGCACATTTCCGTATGCCAGTCAGACACGAACCCATTCGGCTAAGGTGGCCGCCTAATGTGGGACATTATTTCATGTACACATTTTCTCTACCGTGATTATGTCTAAATAGTCCATACTTTAAAAGAAGATCATTTTCGAAATACGAGATATACCTCTTCCTCATCTCTAAAGACCCTACGGAAATCTTTATGCGTATCCCGGAATTTGACAGTCATATACTTAATAGCGTAGTGCCCATTGGGAATCTTCTTATTAGTCCGCCTGCAGTTCTGGTATGGATTAGAGCTATGCTGTCGAATAGTTTGTAAGGATATTTCACATTCTTGATCACATTTTGAATGAGTCGCTAACGAATCAAGTGCCTTGGACGCTGTCTAATAGTCTGCAAAGAATGCGAGCTTTGAAGGAACGATATCTCTTATGCCGTTACATAAGGGGTTAGGTTAGGTTAGCCTAATTGGCAATAAGCCAAGCATAGACCTTTTGGTTCCTAGCGATACCAGATGGAGACCGACCTCTATGAATACCTAAAGTAGACATCATGTAGGATGTCAGCGCTTTTGGCGAATCTAAGTAGAGCTGGGAGCTCCGCTTTTGAGACGTCCTCCAGACCCTCAAACAGTGGGGCTCCCAGGCATCTCAGTCGCGTTTTTAATAATGCTGGACAAACGCATAGAAGGTGTTCTAAAGTTTCCTCCACATCCTCTCTGCATTTCCTGCATTTGTCCGTGTTAGCAATGCCTATCTTGTACGCATTTGCAGCCAATAGATTATGACCTGTTAGCATGCCTATGATCGTTCTGCAGTCCTTTCGCGAGAGCGTAAGTACGAATTGAGTCAGTTTTTTGTCGTTAGTTCTACACATAACTTTTGCTGTTTTGCATGTGGTCAGATTAGAACACCTAGCTTCCACTCGCCTTTTCATGTGGTCGTCCATTTCATTGTAAATTGTGTTTAGCGGTTTTGGTATGTCGTTCTCTTGCTCAAAAGGTAGTCCAACAGCACTTTTTGCTATCTCATCTACTATTTCGTTCCCCATAATGCCCTTATGACCAGGTACCCAGTAGATATGCAGCCTACTGTTTGCGGCTAGCCTTTCTATGGCCTCCCTGCTCCGTCGAACATTTTTGGACTTAATACAATATGAGCTTATTGCTTTTATTGCTGCTTGACTATCCACGTGTATATTAATTGTTGAGTTCTTTCTTGCAAAGCGAAAACTTCCGCTTGGAAAATACTGCTGTGCTCTGCCAGCTTGATAGGGTGCCTTATCCCTAGTTTTGAGCAGTAAATACCCGCTCCCACTCCGTCTAATGTTTTAGAGCCGTCTGTATAGATGTGAAAAGTTCTATGGCCAGGCTTCATGCCTTTGTGCCATCCCTCCTCTTCAATTGTAGTGCGAAACCTTCTCTCCCAATTAAAGTACGGAGTCATGTAGTCCGTGTAACCTGAGCTCCACTTTCCTATTGAGCTTTACCCGAAGGTTCTACAGGTGAATACCCTCGCAGCCACTAGCCTCCTTGCGGATTTCGCTGCCAGGTTTTCCGCCATAAGGTCAATAGGTGGCATGCTGAGCATCATTTCCTGCGCCGCCGTTGGAGTGGTTTTTATCGCTCCTGTTATACACAGAGCAGCGAGTCGTTGAATCCTTTCCAGTGGCATTAAGTATGACAGTTCTCTTGTCGCAGCCCGCCATACTAAGGCCCCATACAGCAATATCGGTCTAACTACTGCCGTGTAGCACCAATGCATCAGAGAGGGTGATAGACCCCAAGTAACGCCCAGCATTTTTTTACATGCGTACAACGCATTACTGGCCTTTTTCACCCTCTCCTCAACGTTGTGCTTCCACAGCAATTTGCTGTCCAGTATTACTCCGAGGTACCTCGCATGATCTTTGAGAAGTAGTTCGTTGTTGTCTAGCTTCGGGAGGTTCCACGTCGGGACCTTGTACTTCCTGGTAAAAAGTAGCATGTCCCTTTTTCCCGCGTTTATCCCTAGTCCTGCGCGAGATATCCTTTGGTGTACCCCGTCAAATTTCTTGAGCATTTCATTTGCTACAAGTAACCATAATAGCGGCGATAGTACCCCACCTTGCGGAGTACCTCTGCATGCATATTTGGTGAGGCTCGGATCGTTCCACTCCGCTCTTATCTTTCTGCTAGCTAATAGCTGCCTTATCCATAGATAAACCGCGGGTTGCACATTAAGTGACTCTATGCTATTTAAAATAGCATCTTTTGTCACGTTGTTAAAGGCCCCTGATATATCTAGAAATACTCCTAGAGCACACTCCTTATATTCTAACGCCTTTTCTATGTTTAGTACAAGTGAGTGAAGTGCAGTTTCAGTAGATTTGCCTTTAGTGTAAGCGTGCTGCGCCTTGGATAATTCGTCCGGCGCAATTGTGTCTCTAATGTATGTGTCTAGAATCTTCGCTAACGTTTTCAGGAGAAATGAGGTCAGACTAATGGTCCTGTAGAGAGAGGGTTGCTTTTTCCCCCTTTTGGAATAAACAAAACTCTCGCTTCTCTCCACAATACAGGAACGTAGCTGAACCTCAGGCATCCTGAATATCGTTCTTAACCATGGTACCACAAGATGACTTACCTTTTGGAGCATGGCTGGGAAGATTCCATCCAGTCCTGGAGATTTATATGGGTCGAAACTTTGTATCGCCCATTCTATCTTGTTGGTCGTAATTACGTTCGTCGGAATTTCGTGCACAATATCTCCTCTAGGTTCGAGATCTACAGTGTCCGCACACCCTGGAAAATGTGTGCTGACGAGGTCTTCTAGAGAGTCCTCACAGCTGTCAGCCCACTCCCCGTTAATTTTTTGTATTGTTCTTGGCATAGACGGATTCTTGGATTATAGTTTCCTAAGTCTAGCCACATCGTTAGTGTCTTCCATACTGCTACAGAGGTCTTTCCAAGATTCTCTCTTGGCTTTACGTATCTCTTTCTTGAATACTTTTAGTAGATCCATATACTCTTTCCAACAGAACTCATTGTCAGCAACTTTGGCTAACCTATAGAATTCATGTACCCTACGCCTTTGTGCTCCTAATTCCTTGTTCCACCAAGGAGGCTTCCCCTTGCGTCTATTACGTGTTGGAGGGCAGGATATTTTAAAAGCTTTGACAAGAGTAGCTGCAAACAATTCATCCCCTTGCTCAAGTGCGACGTCTGACTTGTATTTCCAGGGTATCATTGGTGTTTTTGATAGTATATCCCTATACAAGTCCCAGTTCGTATTCTTAAGATTTATAACGGATATAAGTTTGTTTTTTGAGCGGAATATAAACTGAAAGCTTGTGTGTCTGTGATCAGAGAATGAGGGCCTACTCAACACTTCCTATTCCTGTACCATAAATTGCTTGCTTGTATAGAGTGTTAAATCAAGTACATTTTTCGAGGTTGGTCCCACATATGTTGGTTCTTCACCTCTATTAGCTATTTCTGGGCTACTTTGAAGAATATAGTTAAATAGTGACTCACATCGGTCGTTTATGTCTGCACTACCCCAGACCGTGCGATGTGCGTTTGTGCCCGTTCCTACCACCACCGAAGTTACATCTGTGGTGCTTCTTCATCATGTGGCATATAGCAAGACCCAAAGAGTAACGTCTCATCGTTGCAGCCCTCTAGCGCCACCACTGTCAAATCGTCTGAAGAGAGATTAAGAGATTACATAAGGGGAGTTTTTCGAAATTTTTTCCAAATTTTGTTTAAGAATGGCTACATGATCCAATTTTGACCAGTTCCAATTTTTTTGTTTTAAATGCTCGTCAATGATTTTGAAGAGATTGTCTAGGCCCGAATTTTAAGTTTTTTATTATATCAAAGTACATCCCTGAATAGGGACATTTCTATGAAATTCTACCATTTCTAATCAGTGGTAGTACGTCACGCCAAGTATGTAAAATTGGTAATTCTCTAGGACTTTTGTACAGAATTTGTCGGCAAATACATATTGCCGGGTGGTCGCCATTAATCTCGCTATGCTTGCCTTAAAATTGCTTGGCCTAAGCACTCAGTTTTCCTGCATCCGCAAAAGTTCAAATTCTTTTTACTTTGTAACGAAGTTCAGCCTCAACATACATTCGTGGAATATTTTTGAAAAAATGCAAGCGATTTCTAAGGCGATTTCTTCCATCTCATTAGGCTTAGATGTATGTATATTCTGATTCTGTAGTACCCCACGCAACAGAATTTTATTTTACAAGTTAGTGTGGCCATTTAATGAAATTTAGCAATCATTTATTTTGTTTGTTGACTTTATCTGCTAGCGAACCATCTTCGGATATCTCACGTACCACTGGCAGTATGCGTACTACAGTTGGTAATACCAGTCATATAAATTGTTGTTTTCATTGATTTTATTTTACTTTCAAAAAGTACACTTTTGGGCCTAATTGTTTTTAATTACTAATTATGCTGCATAAAGAACATAAATGCAAACTGATACTAGTCAGCGAAACATTTTTAAGAAATAAAACAAAATTTGATTTAAATTACTTCAAAAGAAGTCTATTGTTATGCATCCAATCAAATTGTTTGATCAAAATAATCAACACAATCAAAATATTTATAAAGCTCGATTGCGCAAGGCTACCAAAAGTCTATAACAAAAAGCTACCAATACCGCAACAAAAAAATTAAATAATTGCACACACTAACCTTCTAATGTTCGCCGCTTAAGTCCTCTGTATGGCGCGCCGCAGCACAAAAGGCAGCTGACTCTTTTATTTCGCCAGCAAAAGTTATCGCTCGCATGAAAACGCTATCATTTAACGGTTAAGTGTTTCATTTATCACATAAAGGCAGCGGGTTTAAACTATCAAAAAATCTAATCACGGTCACTGCGGCATGGATTGGTTTGCTGTTTAAACGTTCATTAGCCGCAAGCGCGTTTTTCATACGAGTACGAGTCTATTGGCAAAACAATTTCTATTTTCGACATTCTGCAAGTACTTCGTACATATGTACGTGTGTATATAGAGGTAGTATAAAGCGTACATGGGTAAATAAAAACTTTGAAGCATGGGAGCATACGCGTATGTATGTAATACAGTAATAAAAGTGTGTTTGGATATGCGGGCGCGCGCGTATGTGTGTTTGGTAATTTTCGGCAAACTGAATAGCAATGTGCTGCTAGTGGCAATATTAAAAAAAAATAAAAAAAATCGTTTAACTTTTTTTGCAATTTGATGAGTTTGTATAGGCACACACAGGTGCTTTTGGTGGCTACTAAAATATTTGGTGTTAATTTTAGTATTCTTCTGTTGCGTTTCTTACCTGCCATGTGTGCAACACTGTTCAGTAGTTAAAGTGTTAAGGGTCTGCAAAATTTTAACCTTGAAATATGGACTATTACTTAATATTTAAATATGTTTGGCTTTTCTTTAATCATTTTTGGTCAACATTCGTTTTTATGAAACGGCTTATTGACGCATTGTAAATTTTCATAATACAACTATTTCATTTTTGGTGCTATGACTTTGAACGCATTTGAACTTCAACATATAAATCCATACAAGTATGTAAGTATATATTAAAATACGCTAGTCATTATATTAAATGATTTTGCACAAAAATGCTTTATTTATAATATCGGAATGTATTGAAATTTAATAAAAGTGGCTTCAACTTTTTTCACAATTTTTTTGAAATATTTTTATTCACAAAATTATTCTATTTATTATTCTACAATTAAACGCTGCTGTAAATCCGGCTTCAATGGAGCGTTTGTGACATATTTGTATCAAGTTCACAACTCAAGCAATCAAGAGCACGATTTTAATTACAAAAAGCAACACAAATAACAACAGCCACAAAAAATTTCATACGCACCACTTAGTTGAATAGAGTGAATAGCTGTAGTTGAACGAATCGCCATTGCCATTTGCCCGCAAAAATCGATTCGCCTTTTGATTGATGCCTTTGTGCGACAGATTAGCCGATAGTTGACCACATATCACTTCTCCGTGCACTTGCAATTTATTTTATTTATTTTTGTTGATTTTATTTGTTCAGTTAACTTTTTGCTTCTATCTGTCACGTTAGTTTGCTTTATTCAAGCAGCACGTGCGCTATTTGGTACGCCTTTGCACGAAGTAAACAATACTAATAGATCGGCAAGTTCTATGCTCACTACCGCTAAGCGACTGAAAACGACATTTTGTTTGTTCTAAAGTTTATAAATTTGTAAACATTGTTTTTGTTCTTTTGATTTTTGTATTTGTTAGCTGCGCTTAGAATTCAATGAACTCGTATTTCAGTTCCGTTTTGAGAATTATGTCACCATCGCAGATTAGATTTAAGTGACAACTGCTCGAGAACACAATGAATTTAATGCCACTCGTTAATTGACTGGCGAACAAATTTGAAATTAAGCAAATCGAGTTTGTCGCCAAAGTCTTTGATAGCCGCTGGCGCGACATAAAAGGCGATTTGAAAGTAAAGTAGATTGCAGATAAAAAAATAATAATGAACCAAAAATCTGTTAACAGTGGGCTGTACAAAGAATAAATACTATTTGCTTACATTATATACTTATACATACCTATTGTATGTATGTTTTTACGTATTACGTTGTAAAAAAATCGTTTCAAAACCTTTGTCTAAAACAAGTCGAGTTTTGTTGAACTGGCTGCTGTCAAATTTGTCCCTCTACTAGATTCATTTTGATAGCACACGCAGTTGAGGGCGGAGCCTGAGCGTTCGTATATACATTCTATGGTGTCAATGAACCTGAACGGATGACATACATATATTCAACCTTGATTTTGTACTCAATTTACTAAGAACTTTGTAATCAGTAATTTTAGTCGCTTTCTTCACAGTTTGAAGCAATGGCGCCACGTGCATCTGATAATTTCGGACTACCCTGCATTTCTTTAACTTTTTATTGTACGAAATTAAGCCTGGACTCTTTATAGTGCCAAGATTGATACCCACTTCGTAGGAGAAGCTTTTGAAATCTGCTTATGTTGCATTCTTCTGCCAACAAGAGTTTAACTGTGTTACAGTTACGCGATCCTTCTATCTAATTCCTGCTTCCTTAACCTCTTAAATGGCGTGTGCCTGAAAACAGAGTGGTGGAAGGTTGCGATGGTAAGGGAGTACATATGTCACACCCATTATAATCGAAAACACTTACGTCATAACCATTGAAATGAAATATATTCTAGAAAGTTTTGATTATATACCTATTAGTTATTATAATTCAAAATACACAAATTTAAAAATACTTCTGACACAATCAGAGTCAAGTCATATTATTTTTTGTTGTTTTTTCGAAAAATGAGGAAACTATAAAAAGTTTATTCAAAACCCTGATATGAATTGCAGAAAAAAGCGCATATCTCAAGCATAATTTTATTTTTGTTTTTATTAAAACACATTCCCGTGAACTTAAACCAAATTTTGGGGCGGGGGATGGTATAACGAAGCCTTGACAGCATAGATGGGCTTAGTTTATTTTATCACCCACAAATTATGATAGTTGTAAATAGATAGTTTTATTAAGCAACAAAAAATAAATAAAAATTGCAGATGCAAGTACTCGTACATTGAATTCATTTAACATAATTTTAAATTTACTTTATTTAATTTTTTTAGTTATAACTTTTACACTAATTGTGATTAGTAAAAGTTGTAGATATTATAATGAACTAAAAATATCTATTACCAATTTTTGCGCTCGCCGATAAGCTCAAAAAACTAAGCCCACTTTTATTCACGAAAAATGCAACCCTGTTTCGAATTCATCAATAAGCATAACCATTGAGCTTTCCTCGGGAGTCAACCCTTCGAGTACATTAATACAGCCACCGCTATTTGCGTCTAAACACAGGGGTATCGTACCATTAATGGTAACGAAATAGCTGTTGAGTTAGCTATATATGACTAGATACAGTTCCAGAAACGATAGGTGAAACAATATTTATTTGTTTACCTTACTGACTACTATTAACTAAAATTATATTCATTTAACTAAAATTAAATTCATTTATTAAAATTATATTAATTTATAACATATTTTCAGTTTAATTTAATGGATCTAGTAGAAGATTCGAAGTTAATAATACCAATTATAAAAGGTAGCAATAGAATTAATTTACTATTTTCTAGTTGTTTAAAACTACATAGGAGCAGTCGTGGTTTATAGAGCGGACCCGGATCATAAAACTTCATCACATATCAGAGAGAGTGAACTTGACTGACTTCGGCATAGAACGAACCAAAGCAGTAAATATTAACTTAAGGGTATGCAGGTCTGAAAAGTTTTAGTTATTTCTTCTAATAAATTAACAGAAATGTAAAACACTTTCTACAACAAGTTGAATTACCGTATCAGCAATGTTATAATACGTATGCATGTATACCGTTAATTATTATCGACTAAGTGCATATACTTCCCGAAAGAAAATGGTATTCCTACATGTGAGATGGACGACTATTGAGTGCTGTCCCCAATGGATAATCAGCAACGATTCTCTGCTAGACATTTTTCTAGTTATGTCTGAAAGAAATTCCTATAATGGCGCTTTTCAGAAAATCTTTTTCGAATTAGAGAGCACTTATAAAGTAAACGACTGAAAGTTTCTTTTTACTAATGGTTCCAAGTCTGCAGAGTTCAGCTCATTCGCAGTGGTAACCGACGACGAGAAAACAATTCGCTATTGGCTGCTTAATCCAATGTATTCAGTGTTCAGCGGGGTCGTTTCAATCCTGCATGCCCTAGAGTACGCCAAGAAAAAAAAACTTGGGATAAATATCTAATTTGTACTGACAGGAAATAGTGTATCTCTGCATTAGCTTCACCGCCGAACTCTAATACACTAATAGCAGCAAACAGAAATAAATACGCTAGGAAAAATTAAAATTATGTGGATCCCAAGTCATGCTGGAATACCAGCAATCAACAATTGACTGAGTTATCCACACATCAATAACCAAAACCAACGCTGTGACAGCAAATACGCGTTTGCGGATAAGATACATCATTTTAACTCAGTAAATGAGTAAATGACCAGAAACAGTCCAGTGAATTGCTTTCTTTAAGGGACAACCAATTAAATACATCCTCGTAGCATACCCAAGAGTGCACAGAACACTTTACGGCTCTGACAACATTGACCTCATCAAAGTTCTAAACAATCCTTGTGGGAAAATTGTTATGAAACAACTTATTAAAAGATATATTTAATAAATTAACAATATTAAGTCGTCCCTTACCTATAATGAATTTTATTTATATGTTACGTATTCTTAAGTAACAATGCAGCTGAAAGCCTCGTAGACAGTGCTGGGTTTTTCGACTTTTATATAATTACATTTATGTTATATACATTTTATAAAATAGTTTTTAAATTCCACGAGTGGGACTTAATGGAAGTACGTTGTTTTCTGCTCGAGCCGTTTCCATTTGTCGAAGTTTCCCTACACGTATCTTTGTATTTGTAACTATTTGAGTGATTTGCGAAACCCATTGCCTAGATAAGGCGTGAACACTTGGCACTCATTGTATAGCCAAAGAAAAAGCAAGATCGCGCCCAAAGAAGCGAAAATCTCGTTTTTGGTCAGTTCTAAATCTTCGTTCGGTGGATGGAACTAAGCTGCTTATAAGTATTCAAAACGGCGTCAACTGGAGTTGACAGAAAAATATGGTTGTCATTTTTACCTTGAAATAATCTTGTCAAATTTTTAATTTACTATGCTAAATATAAGAAAATCTCCCTTGCTCGTATATGAGCATACATTTACGGAATATCTTTACTACTTTTCTTTCGTGTCTTTAATTTTCATTAATTTTCTTTTTAAATATAGTTCATTCTATCACACAACAAATATCATATATAGTAAATTAAAGTTTTAAGCTCTTACGAATGAAAATTCAAAATAACGCAGTCACCACATTTTTTTTTATAAAGTGAAAATGATTAACATCGTCAGGTAGGACAAATATTTAAAATCAACGAGAGTTTCGAGCTACTCTAAATTTGTATTCGTCTCCATTCTGTATTTACGTTGTATTCTGTATTTATTCGTCTACATAGGTTCTTACAGACTACTAGATTTATTAAACACTTTAAATAAATTCAACTTAAAGTCGTATACATTATATATACTTAAATTAAAATTTATAGCCGCGAAGTAAATGTTGCAAAGTTGGATGCATCTATATAAAGACATGCATAATTACTATAGATTTACGTACAGCGACTGTAACAATTCTAACGTGCCTCAATTACCATTTAAGATAATAGAGGTTTAGCAAATCGTAAACTTCACTACATTCTACTAAACCACTAAGAACTTTGTATACAAACAGTATTGCAAAGTAACTCCTTCGATCAGATAAGTTCTGAAGCCCAACAGTTTACGCCTACCGAAATAATCGGGATTACCATTTGGCCAATACAGTTTGGATAATGCAAACTTATTAAAAACTCTTTACATTTTAATTGACTGAATATCGTAGCAAGAATTCTAAATTATGCAACAATAATCGAGGAGACTACATACCAACGAAACGTACAGCACTTTCAAAGTGATTGGATCAGAGAAATCAGCGGCGTTCCTACGAATAAACCCAATCATTGAATATGCTTTAGACTCAATAAACTATTTTTTACAAAGACCTTTCTCCCAATTAAAAAACGACTGAACATTTTTGAAAGCGTTCCTTTAATTCGGAAGCTCTCTGCCTTTATTCATAAGAATAGTTTGATCAACCTTTTGAAAAATAAGTATAAATAAAATAAGATTACCTAGAGTTTTGTGCCTTCTTCGAACGGTAGATGGTTCCTTAAGAGTTTTTCATGGCAGAAATATACACGCGTCCTGCGGAGGGGCAACCGGAAATAGAAACAGTTTTTCCATCATTTGATGCTTCATGCCCGAAGATTCGAACCTAAGAACTTCCGAATGGTAGTCGTGTACCAACTCATTCGGCTCATTCAATTTTAAATGCTGATAAAAAATTTGAAATTTTCACGAAACTGTATGTACTACATATATATTTTTTTATTTTTTTTACAAATGTGGACGTCGAATGAACGATTTTTTACAGAAAAATTAGGAAATATGTAATACGTTCCATTTGTGGAACAACATCAAGACGCACGCCACAAATAGGAGGAGGAGCTCGGCCAAACACCCAAAAAGGGTGTAAACGTATAATAAATAATAAATATATATATATATATATATATATATATATATGCATAAATAGAACTCCTAACTCCATTCTAAAACAATCGCTCACGCATTCATTCGAAATAATTTCAGCAATCCGTGGCAGATTCAATGCCATTTTCATAACTTTTAGACAAAAAGCTTTAATTTCTACTTTTTTTTACTGAAAATGTTCCTTAAAATGTGTGAATGGTATTATCTGTGATATAGCTAATTGTGCCACTTTTTATGAAAACCATTTATAAATTCGATATGGGAATAGTATTTGGATTGATTTTAAAAAAATTGCCCGCAGCCTTTTTTACTTCAAAAATAAAAAGAAATAAAAAGAGAAAACATCGTGGTAGTTGAAAAACTACAAAAAAATATAATAATTGAAGCGGAATCAATATGAAATGCACAGCTTTGTTATAAAACTAATTAAAGCATGACGAACTCAAGCCGAGTTGGCATATCGGTAAACAAAAAATTTAAAAAACATTAGTCTCGGCCCTGTAGGAAAATAAACTATGCCAAAGTCAATTAATAGCGCCTTTTATTTTTTTAAGGGGTTTTGAATTTGATTTTATTTGTTTTAATGCATGGTATAAGTATAAGTAAATGTGCTTTATTTGCTTATTTTATTTTGTTTTCGAAATGATGGTAACGTATTCGTTTTCAAGAAGTTCTTAAGCAGAAAATAAAAATGTATTAGTAATATTTTATTATATTTACCCGACCGAATAATATTTTCCGAACCGATATCAAACCGTGAGCGACATTATGGTGTGGAGCCGTCCTAATGGGTCAAGCACAATAAGCTTAGCTAATGTTAATTTACCACGTTAATCCTTTCCAGCAGGGAAGTAGCAATATATTTAAGCTTCATTTCAGGTGATAACTCCAAAACATTCACTTAAGTCTTAAATATATTCATATCCATACGTAAATACCTATGTGCAATAAAGTCTATGCCAACAATAACTTATGTATGTACGTATGTATGTGTGTATTTATTCATATATCAAAATGTTTTCATTACAAATAATTATACATACCCGTGCACTCATACTTAGCATGATATGAATATACGCCCAAAAGCAATAAAGATTTTTCGATTATCTACCAAAAAAAAAGAGAAAAATAATAACCAGCCGTGGCAAATTTTTTGCACAGCAGATTCCTAGTCGATTGAAGCAATAAGTTGCAATTGGATTTAATTGAATTTTGAAAACCGAAATTCGTTCCTCGCCCGCTCAAACGTAATCCAAAGAAATAATTGAGTCATGCAATGATTTGTATTTCTGGCGATTAGCAGAAGCCGAGTGTGCTTGCATGAGACATATGAGCTTACGAAGTGAACGCTATTGATTCGAATCCTATTTAAAAAATGAAATATCAAAATGTAAAAGTTATCGCCACAGAAGCAGTAAGCTCCCCACAAGGGCTCTCAATGGATCTGAAGGGTCCTCTTCAATGATCGCTTTCGCTTGTTGGACAAATTCTGACTGACAGTGTCAGAACATCCATAGTGTTTCCTGCGTTTTGCAACAGATTCTGCACTCTAGAAAATTTCTAACTATGTTGCTTCCTTCTTTGATTTAAGTTCCAGTTCTCCATGTCTTATCTGAAAAAGAGCAATAAGAAAAATAATGATTTCGAGGAGTTATAGCCACACATATGCATATCCCCAACTATCATATGCATCCTGTATTCTTAGAAGAAAAGTCATATTTTTCAAACATGCCATTTAAAGATGTTTTGCTTCGCACATTAACAACTTTTTTCTAATTTTAATAGAAATGTATATACCTCCCCTCTAATGAAATAGAAAAAATCTATAGACTAAACGTAACTGGAAAACATTGATCTTCACATTATCCACACGTTTATGCCAAGGTGATATTGATTTTAAGTAGATGAAGGTACAACTGCCCAATTATACTTAGAATACTTTATATTCTTGACATTGAACCATGGAATCTTGCGTGTTGAATTTTAAACACCTTCAAATTATTAAAATTTATTAAAAAATAAGTGCTCTGTTCGTCAATGTTCTTTGTGTTCGGGAAGAAAACCATTTTCGGTGATTTGGTTGATTCACAAGCAAAATTATCAGTGGGACGACAATCCACGAAAATTTACTTATCGAAAGCGAAAGCTATTTGATGTGGATTTTAGTCGTGCATTATTATCTGTTTTCTTTCTTCTAAGCTGTTATACAAAGTCGTCCCCAACAATGGCACCACGAGCGCTATTTAGCCGAAATTATGTTTCACGCATATTTTCATAGAATGCAGGTAAAAATAAAAACAACAATCGTATTAGTATCACATAACTTTAATTTTAAGCTTTGAGGGCGACAAAAAAAATTGTTTGAATATACTTTTGCTTAGACTTATACTTGTTATGGGTTTAGCAAGTATATAGAAAAAGACTGCATTCCCAGAATAATTAATTGACCCTCAAAATCTGAACTTCGGGGTGAAAAAGCAATTTTTCGTAGCTTGAAGCATATATTTACTTATTCATAATCTTATATACTTATGCGGCGATTTTGGGATGTTCTTGGCGACGTCTCAACACTGGCCCGTACAAGAGCAATATTCTCATCTGATCGCCTTGGTCGGTTTTGATTGGGCCTCTTTGGATTAGAAAGAGCATCACCAGACGAAAACCTTTCGCACAAACGATTAATGGTGTTCTTAGAAGGCGCACTTTTCACATTATTTAATTTTTTATACGCACGTTGAGTTTTCACAATTGACTTCTTTTGTTGAATGTAAATTTCAACAATTTTGGAGCGCTCGCGTGACGTGTACTGTTCCATGGTAAACATTTGCTTGGACTGACGCTTCCAACGCGGTATGTCATTAAGCGATCTGACGTCTCTGTCAAAAGATACAGGGTTGCCAGATAGGTCCGTCGAATATGGGCAACCCTGTACTATTTTTGTGTTTAGTAATAGTAGCTTTAGTAATATACTGATGGTTAGAAGGTGTACACCGTTGGTGCCATTATTACCTTTTTACGAAAAGTGTAGCTGAAACCTGTCGTATATTGATCAATATTTACAGTAATCACGCTCCACCAAATACGACTTGTAAAGAGTGGTTTCGACGCTTCCAAAGTGGCAATTTCGACGTGAGTGATAACGATCACGAGCGGGTACCGAAAAAATTCGAAGACACTCAACTACAACAATTATTGGATGAAGACGCATGTCCAACCCTTGATGATATGTCTAAAGAGTTGGGTGTTGACAGATCAATCGTCGGTAAACGATGGGAATGGTCCAGAAAACAGGTAACTGGGTGCCACATCAACTGAAGGATATCGGAGAGGGATATCGAGAGACGTTTGGTGACGTGTGAGATGCTTCTTGAACGGCAGAAAAGAAAAAATTTTCTGCATGGCATCGTCATTGACGATGAAAAACGGATCTATTATGGTAACCCTAAGCGTCGAAAATGTTGGAGCCTGCCAGGTGAACCAGGTCCATCGACAGCGAAAAAAAATATTCATGCTTCAAATTTTATGTTGTGCATCTGGTGGGATCAGAGGGTGTCATCTATTATGAACTCCTTAAACCCTCTGAAATAATCACTGGCGATCGTTACCGACTGCAGCTAATGCGTTTGAATCGAGCTCTCAAAAGCGGCCGGAATAGGATTATAGATATGACAAACTGATTTTGCTGCATGACAACGCCAGGCCACACGTTGCTAAATCGGTGCAGAAATATTTAGAGGGACTGAATTGGGAAATCTTGCCCCCCGCCGTATTCCCAAACATAGCACCTTCGGATTACCACCTGTTCCGATCAATGCACTCAGCCCTTATGGGAGAGCGGTTTACTTCTTACGAGAGCATCAAAAACTGGCTCAATGAATGGATCAAGTCAAAACCACTCGAACTTTTCGTCAGAGGAATCCATATGCTGCCTAAAAGTTGGAGTAAAGTTGGCAATGGCACATACTCCACATAATGTCATGTATTATTTAATTGCTTAAATAATTTGTAACTTTGGCTAAGAAAAAGCGGAAACTTATTCCCATACCCAATTTTATGGTCGATTTCAACACCATGAAAGTCTCAGGTAGTGCAAGTGGAGCACGTGAAAGGAAAAAAGCAAATGAATAGAGAAACTTTCAATCTTTTAAATCTCAATTCTCAAAGTTTATATGATATATTTTACATTACGAAAAAATCGGCAAAAGTTAACGCCTGAAATCTTAGTGATAAAAATAATTAGAATTCCGGTTTATTTCAAGATCTAAAGCCGTTCAAAGAATGTTGCTTCGAGTATCTAAACAAAATGTTTACTTCTTTCCATTAAAACAAAATCATTTATTTAATACTTACAAAATACTATATAAGTATATAGTACTATAAGCTAAACTATAAAACTTATGCAATATTTTTCTAAAATTCTTCCACGAAAGTGCATGCGTCTTACCCACTGTGAACCTATTTCCAATGAGAATATATTTTTTTTACTTTGCTGTCTCAAAATAACAACTTTTCTGGTTTCACTTTCATGTGCCAACTTCCAAATGAAAGTGAAACTGCAGCCGGCACCGGCAGAGAAGGCATATAAAAATCCTGTTCTCTGACCTCAAAACGCGACCAAGGTGCTGCCATGATAAAAAAAAGGATTTCTTGTTTTTGCTCTCACATTATTTATTTTCTCTTTCAATTCCATCGCATCAAGTATTACATAACTAGCAAATTGCAGATGGTAGACTGCAGGCTGCAGAAAGTGGATTGGTAAAGCCAAATAACGTACGCAGACCCTTTTCTCGCACACACTCGCACACACTCGCAGCACTTATTGCAAAGGTAATCGTAAAACTTGAGCACGCAGCCTACAAAAGTGGGTCAACTTGTCGTTTTGCAAGAAGTATAAGGTAAAAAACAGATAGCAGCAGAGTTAGTAGTGTCGGACAGAAAATCCCCAAGTTGCCAGACAGATCGGGCGATTGCACATCACTAATGCTGTTAAATGGTAAACGCCTTAAAGCGATTTGATTTATGAGCGACTGTGTTATGCTGTTGTCAACGGGAGCAGCGGCAGATAACCTAGATAAAAACAACAATAGCGACAGCATTTACACTAGCAATAGCGCAGGAAGCTGTTACAACTGAAACACATTACATGCTCGTATAATAAACTCCTCGATATTGCATGGAGTAAAAATGCAGGCATGAAGCCAAACTCAATCAGGCAGGGAGCGCATACGTTGCTGGCGAGAGGAAGTTGACGCAATATGTGTTCGCCAATAAGCCAGTCCGCAAGTCAGCCAGTCAGCCATATAACAGTGACAGGGAAAAATTGTTGCGCCAAGAGCCATGACAAAGGCAGTTATGGCGAGTGATAAGCACAGCAAATGGATTGGCTCAAAGGAAGCAACTAAGTTGTGTGTGTGGATGCAAAGCTGAAGCAAGGAAGATGGAAGGGAAAAACCAAAGGGGATAAGCCGAGCGACTGCACTGGCAACAATGCATACAAATACAAGCAGTAAATGTTGATTGGCAAAAATAGATTGTGAGTCAGTTTATGTTTCAGGTAACCGGTATGTTGCATGTTGTTGGCAAGGAAACAGCTGTTGTAGGTATGGTGCGAATATTTCTTCAAGCCAATACAGAAGTTTTGCATTTTTTGAAAGTGTATATTGTAAAGAGATACAATTTAATGGAGAATTACAGCCATATGGTAATTATTCTATAGGTGCAGAATACCTACATTCTTGTGAACAACTGCGGGAGAAAGGAAAAGGAATGTAACATATCCATGAAATATGCAGAATACCAGATGCAAGAACATCCAGCAAAGTTTTGGACGTACGAATGTATGGAATATTCAAACAATTACATTGAACATATTTCATATCTAAGATGCTAGGGTTTTAAAATTTCGTGTGTAGTTTCAGCCTAAAAGTAATAGATTTTCATGTTTTCCAAAAATTCTGACGTAAACCTTAAAAATGATTTATGACAGTTATTATTCCTTCACTTTATTTCTCAAATTCCGGTGGCAAAACCTCATTACGAAAAAAGATGGATTTTGTTGTACAGTGCAATTATTGACGTTCTTTTTGTGACTATGGCTACTACAATCCACTGAAAACACGAGTAGAGTAGGTGCTCAGGCGCTTCTTTATTTATGTTTGCTTTTTAATTCCCACCTTTCGTGTAAATACTAAATTTGAAAACTCTATAAAAACAAAAAAATAATGGTTGTTTATACATTAAAAACAATTTAGCCACTTGCTACCTACCTGTGCTGATGCAACCTAATTTTCGTATGTCTTAATGTGTGTCACAGGTGCTAATCAGTAAACACAAAAAAACTGCAAAAACGTAGACTATAAAAAGATTTTACCATCCCATTGCACCAATTTTATTATTGACAAAATAAAAAATAAGTAAAAAATGAAAACAGCACTAGGCTTGGAGCCATGCATATACACTATCCACTTACCGCAGCCAGCTAATTCACTTGCAACCTCAGCCCGTTCAAATGAGCGCTTTTCCATGCAAGTCTAATAAAATTTAAATTAGTTTGTTGGCAATAGCGATTTGCCACCATGCAACAAAACATGACACTTTACTAAACATACACACACACACACACACACACAAATAAATATCAACAATAATTAGAAGAATTATTGCATATTTTAGGCAACGTTTAATGAAGCATATAACAATAAAAAGTGGTTATAAAAACAAGAAGTTGCAAAATCATTATTAAATAATAGTAGCAAATGGAATAGTAGTAATTTCCAACACTGGGAGCCTTTTGCAAAGCGAAAATTGGCAGCAAATAAATTGTATGTTAAATACATTGGCAACATCGCTAACTGTGTAAGCGCTAATGCAATGCAAGTGTCTAATTCTTGGCGCTGGAGGAATGAAATGGGGTTTGGGGGTAGAAAAGAGGTACCTACATCATGCGCATACATCATATAAATGAAATGAAAATGCTTGAGTAAAACTTGTCAATGAAAGATTATGGAGGATAATTTTGCAAACATTTTGAACATATTATTCACGCTTACTTGTGAATTGTGAGAGTATTGGGTGTATTATTGTGTTTAATACATATACATATATATATTATTGTATTTAATACATATACTCGTATCTATGGACATAAAAAAGAGAATTGTAAACGGATTGGTGAGCATGGTCGCAGTTCATACATTGGATTTGGTGGGAACTTTATTAAATGCCACTTGTTTGTATAAAATGACAGCTTAGCCAGTTCATCGCAAATATCCATAATTGAGATAGGTTATGTTAGCTAGGTTGCTTGTCTAAGACGAGACACTCGGTGGTTGTAAGGCCCATTGTGATACCTGTATTTGATTTCCATCCCCTAACTAAGTTGCGTAAACCACTTAGATCCATTTAAGGAGGTACCTAGTCCCTCCAGTGAGACAATTTGCAAATTTTCCAGGATCTCAAAGAAATAATCACCAAAATATTTGGCACTGCTTCTTTGAACAGCTGGACATTTACGGAAGAGGTATTGCACCGACTCAGTTTCTTCTTCATCTCCTTCAACTCCTGCAGAAGTTATTGTGAGGTACTCCCATTCTACTGGATAGGGTGCCAGGTTGATCTGTTGAATCCAAGCAGACATTTTGTCCTTTCAAGATTCAGTTTTGATCAGAGCGCTTTGGAGACTCTGCAGTTAGTAGACAGAGACCATCTTCTATTGGTTTACGTGATTACGCTCAAATCAATCGCAGTGTAGATCAAGGTCAAGCTCAAAGTCTTTCCTTGCACACTCATCCGCTCTTTCATTTCTCTCCACTCCAGAATGGCCGGGGACCCAAAAAAGTGTGATATTGTGTGGTTGGATAAGTAAGAGCGACCTTTTGCATTCTTTAACACATAATTGAGATAAATATAGATGAAAATACAAATTTAGACAGAGATGTTCTTGTTCCATTGTACATAGCAGCTGTCGTTCCGCTCTCCCCTCCACGTTTCTCCACCTGTTCGAGATCTCTACTGCTATTTTTATACACAGGTATCTTTAAAAAAATTCCTACATGTCTACTCAGGTAAGATTTAACATATAAATAAAAAGAAATACTGTTTAAAGAGAAAATATATGGTCAAACATTACTTTTTTATAATACAGTAGGTTCTGTTTTTATGCGGTAGATACGTTCCGCAAGAAACAGCATAAAGAAAAAACAGCATAAAAAAAGCTACTAGTTCTATAGTAAAACTATAGATACGTTTCAAATGCTAAAACCGCATAAATCTGAAATAATCGCATAAAAAAGGGCACTAGTCCCATATTATTACTATAGATACGTTCCATAGACCGCATGAATCTGAAATAATTAAATAAAATCGCATAAACAAAATATTGTATCTTTGAAAATTATATCTTTATATATCTTCCATACTTGTAGGGTTAGCATTTCTGATGCAATCTGTGATGAGTTTTTGCTTAGCTGGTTTAGAATCTTGTTTATATGTACAATTCCCCATAGGTCGACATGCATTTTGTAATTTAAAAAAAAACCGCACTATTTCAAAACCGCATAAAAAAAAGCCGCATAAAAACAGAACCTACTGTAATTTGTTTAAAAAATGAAAAATGGAGTGCACAAAAAAAAATTTTGGGTTAACATTGCAATTTATATTATAGTTTAAAAAACAATATCCCACATCGATCATATTAATTCATTCACTATAACTCTAATCCGAGGCGAAACCCCCCAGGCGCTCCACTAATATTTGAGATGTGTTAGTCTTAGCTCATATATTTATTAGTAGATTTGTTATGCTTTAGGTAATATTCACGAGATTCGTTGGTTTCATCGGCCTTCAAGCTTCTTATAAGTTTCAAATAGGACTGAGTCATTTAGTATTTAGCACATGCATGCATTGTCGAGTTAACCCAATGATCTTCTGCGTTTTTGACCAGAAATCAAATTGTCTACTATGGTAGGTTGGTGGATGTTTCTAGGACGGCTGATTGGTTGATCCACTTATGTTGGTCAATACTTACTTGGAGTTCTCCATCTAATAATAATTTTGTATGAATAATCTGATTCTGAAATATATTTTTATACCCGCACACTTGAGCACAAGGGTATTTTAATTTTGCTCTCGTAATGGTTATATGAAACAGTGTAAAGCATTTGCAAAAGTATTTATATAATTGCCGCTTATATCGCTTGTTAGTTGTTTGGCCGAACTCCTACTTCAATTTGTGTTGTGTGCCACAAATGGTGTGGGGTGATGTGATGTTGTAGAACAAATGGAGAGACCTACAGTTTTACACCGAACGTCAGATAGTTTATATGACGAGCGTTTTCATGACGGAAATGCACTCGTAAGCTATTGTCTGCAGAGGAACCGTTAGCAGGAAAAATATTTTCTGTCATTTTGGTGCTTCGTGCCCAGAGCGGGTTTCGAAGCCGGGCACAACCGGATGGTAATCACGCACTAACCCGTTTCGTTTCGGCATCGAATCACGACATACACAGGGTGGCTGATGAAAGCCGCTACCAAAAAAAAATTGAATAACTTTATTTCTTTTTAAGTTATCTGTTCCATTTTTGTTTTAATTTGCAGATTGATCTTTAAAATTTATTAAAATGGATAACTGGGACACGCAAACAAGAATTTGGATAGTCCGCCGCTATCACGCACTGGAGTCCGTAGTTTTGGTACAGAGAGAGTACAGGCGGATGTTTGGCGGCGATCCCCCGAGCAGATGGACCATAATGAGACTGGTGAATAATTTTGCTGAGCAAGGAACAGTCGCAAGAAGGCCTTATCATCGAAACCCACCAGTTCGGACGGAGGAAACGATCGCTGCTGTAGCTGCAGCTATACAAAGCAATCCAAGGGTTTCAACAAGAAGCTTATCTGCTCAACTTGGTGTCAGCCGACAGTCTTTGCAAACAATAATGCACAAAGATATAGACTTATTTCCCTACAAAATTCAAATGGTTAACAAACTGAATGCAGCAGACTTGCCGATTCGCTTGGAATTTCGCCAGAAGATACTCCACGAGACACTCCCACAGATACTCCACGAGACGGAATTGCATCCTCTTCGCGTGACAGTGTGGTGTGCGGTTTCTTCACGCTGTATTGTCGGGCCTTATTTTTTTGAAGAAAATGGTCACACCGTTACGGTTACTGTTAAAGAGAATTCCTTTCAACTCTGTGTGGTTTCAACAAGATGGGGCAACGTCTCACATAGCCCAGACTGTTATGACAGAGACGGTTACGGTTACTGGAGACCGTAATTTAAAATGCTGAAAGAATTTTTCTATCCAGAACTACGCCGAAAGAGAATTCCTTTCAACTCTGTGTGGTTTCAACAAGATGGGGCAACGTCTCACATAGCCCAGACTGTTATGACAGAGTTGCGACGAAAATTTCCCAATAAACTGATTTCAAGAAACTCCGAATTTCGTTGGCCCCCCAGGTCGCCTGACCTTACTGCACCTGACTTTTTCTTGTGGGGTTTATGTAAACAAGAAGTTTATAAAACAAAGCCAACAAATTTGGATGAACTAAAACAATCCATTCGGGCAACAATTGCGGCTATTCCTGTCGCAACTCTCAAAGCAGCAATGAACAACTTTTTACTAAGATGCCGCACTTGTGTCAACGAGCATGGGGGGCATTTAAATTCAATTATTTTTAAAACTAGTTAAGCTACATTTAATAAAATTTAATGACCTTCAACTTGAAAAAAAAAATAAATGAATTCCATACACTAAAAAAAAAGTTATTTGAGTTTCTTAATGTAGCAAAATTCATCAGCCACCTTGTATTTACCAAAATACAATAAAATTATGAGGAGAGGCGATTTAATCATCTCCCTCCGTACGTCTATGTATCCATGGATACTATAGTTCGAGCAAAAATTAATATCGTTCATTGAGACTTGGTACACATACACACTTTTTTCCTAGTTAGAGAAAATGGGCGAAATCGGTAAATAACTATGTCCACGTTCCATATAACGTTATAACAATTGTAACATTATAAATGAAGCAAAATTCCTCAACTTTTGTACAAATGATAAGCCAAAAAAAATACAAACGACGCAAGTAAAATTTTGGAGCATGGATGCGTGTATCTCGATAACTTCTTCTCCTACAGTTGCTTATTCGTTTACGAGTATATGTGATCACACAATATTTTATATCTTTTTACAATTGCTTTATAAATGTCTCTATTTTTAGCTGCCTTTATAATTCTGCTACATTCCATATTGGGTGGGCATATGTCTTATATTTCAGAATTATGAAAGCATCGTTTCTCTTGAATTTTTCCTTCCAGTACTAATTGTCCCATATGGTATTTGGTGTTTCTCATTATGTGTCCAAGAAAAGCTGTCTTGCGATGTTTTATAGCTTGTTCGGCCTCAATTAACTCATCGTTGAACCTCTATGTTAGAAACCAGATCGGTCCACGAAATTTTCAAAAGTCCTCGAATCTGTTAATGTCAGCGACATTGAGTGTTGAACATTCCATGGCATATAAGAGCCAGACCACACATAACATTTCACGAAACGAGCTTATTCAAATGGAAGTCATGGCAGCTTAAGATTTTTCTAAACTTACAAAATGTAGGTCTTAAATTTGTGGAACAAATTGTATGTATATATACTTTTTTGTATGCTCAATCGATGCAGTAATAAACACAAAAAGTTGAAATATCTTTTTTAATTTTTAATTGCATAAAAAATTGTGAAAATAGGTGAAATTTTCATGCTCTAGGCCACCGGGCCCCCTTAAGGAACCTTTATTGGAGCCAGGTGGCTGAAATTTATGTTGGCAACGAAAAATCGCAAGAAATCTCGATTTCTTCCACTCGTTTTCAACATCTATTCTAAGAAAATGTTTCAAGAAACTTTTTGGGATTCATATGAAGGCATACAACTTAAATAACATTGAATGATTTGCAAACCATGCTAAATAAATTTGTTCATCACAGCGAAAATTACTGTCTTAAAATTAACCTGAATAAAATGAAATTCGATACGAACGAAATTGCTGTATATACCTTCTACTCAAATATGAACGAGACGGTATCAATAAAACGGTCCGCGGATGACATATGGCAAAAATAAATTTTTTGTTTTTTGGTAGGACTGTTATAAGCTTACATGGCAAATTTCAGCGTGATATGTCACATAGTTTGTTTTCTGTGCTACTGTAAACAAATCAAGCTCGAGTGTGTTCTTCGAATTTAACGATGGAAATTCAAGTTGAACAAAGAATTTGTTTGAAATTTTGTTATTCCAACAAAATTTCGGCTTCAGACGCCTTAAAAATGTTGCAGACAACCTATGGGGACTCTGTTCTATCGCGTGCACGTGTTTTCCAGTGGTACAAATCGTTCAAAGAGGGCCGTACATCAACCCAAAAAACCACGACAAAGTCGCTCAAAAATTAAGGTTATGCTGACTGTTTTTTTCGATTACGAAGGTGTGGTGCACTCGGAGTTCCTTCCGCAAGGCCGATCGGTTAACGCTGAATATTATTTAGACGTTTTAAAGCGTTTGTGCGAGAACATTCGTCTTAAAAGGAAGGAATTGTGGGACAACAAGTCATGGTTCTTACATCACGATAATGCACCAGCTCACACATCACGTCTTGTTCGCGATTATTTGAACAAAAATAATGTTAATATCGTTCCGGAAGCACTGTATTCGCCTGATATGGCTCCATGTGACTTTTTCCTGTTTCCCAAGCTCAAGTTGCCGCTCCGTGGAAAACATTTTGAGACAATTGAAGTCATAAAAGAGAATTCCAACAACACACTCGAGCTTGACTTGTTTACAGTATATTGTATATTTGCCATATGTCATCCGCGGACCGTTTTATTGATAACGTCTCGTTCATATTTGAGCAGAAGATACATATATAATATATATATATATATATATATATTACATATATATGATTTCAACTTTTTGTGTTTATTACTGCATCGATTGAGCACACAAATTTTTTTTGTTATTTTATTTTAAAAACAATATTTTTCTTATTATAAATAAGCCGGACACGGACGGAGTAGATGATTTTGAGACTTCTACTCATCTGTAACACAAAATTCAATTCAAATTCAATTCTTAATCAGAAAGAGTGCAGTTATGGTGAGAACTAGAACAAATCGAATAATTAACAAAATGGCGCGCTTTTGAAAAAAAGTTCGTAAAATCGAGTCGTTATAAAATTATTATTCCAGTTCCGACAATAGTTATACATGTGGGAAACAACATATACAAGTTTCAAGTGAATTGTTTGAACATTTTTTTTATCCCGCCGTGCCGAAAAAACTCGTTTCGAGATATATGAGTTTAAAGTTTAAGGTACAGATAAAGGGTTTTTCAATTGGCGCAGGTCGATTTTGGCGCCCTGTGGCAGCCATTTTGTTTTGGTGACATCTGTCAAATCTTTTGTTTATTATTCAGTTGCTTATGCCAAATCCTCATGGCAAGTTACACGATTGAACAGCACGTTCAAATGATAAAACTTTATTATCAAAATGAGTGTTCATTAATGCAAACGTTGCGCGCATTGCGCCCATTTTTCGGTAGACGTGGTGGCCCTTCCAATTTCTTATGGCCCATATTGAACCATATGGACCTAGACGACATATGGTTCCAGCAGGACGGCGCTACGTGCCACACAGCAAACGCCATTTTATTCCATTTCAACATCTACCCGCCATTATTGAAAAACCCTTTATATGAGTTTAAAGTTTAAGGTACAGATACAACGCGAACCCCTCTCTACTTAATTAATGTGTTGTAGGGGCTTTAATATTGGGAATTTCCGCATGAAAATTTTACAGTATATTCTTAAGATACTATACTTTCGAAATATTAAAAAAAAAAAACCAAAATCGAGTTTTGGAAATTTCTAGACCTCCGGGTCATCATATATATATATATAATTGGCGCGTACACCCTTTTTGGGTGTTTGGCCGAGCTCCTCCTCCTATTTGTGGTGTGCGCCTTGATGTTGTTCCACAAATGGAGGGACCTACAGTTTCAAGCCGACTCCGAACAGCAGATATTTTTATGAAGAGCTTTTTCATGGCAGAAATACAATCGAGGTTTGCCATTGCCTGCCGAGGGGCGGCCGCTATTAGAAAAATGTTTTCTTAATTTTGGTGTTTCAACGAGATTCGAACCAACATTCTCTCTGTGAATTCTGAATGGTAGTCACGCACCAACCCATTCGGCTACAGTGGCCACCTCCACCGGCTCCTCTTAAATATCGTAATTTTTTTGTGTCAAAGCCGAGTGATACTAGGAAGTCAAAGAGCTTGTCATGTTGCACATGTCTCGATAACGACTTAATGAAAGTCGCCCACACTTGGTATACATATTGCCTCCTTTCCCATTTAAATTCCACTTAAATGTTATTGGGATCGGAAAGAAGCCACACCTACTTTTTATATTTTAAAACTTCATTTCTGTCCCTCTATGGTGTTAGAAGCTATAACTCTTATGGCTATAAAAAGTTTCTTTCGTACCGGATTCAGCACTTCCTTATTTGTTTTTTTATTTTTCTGTGTTGCAACATTTCTATATTTTTCCGTTTTATTTGACCCTTCAACTATATTAAATATAGTTATTTCAATCAACAGACTCTTTCACATCCACATATCGAAGTGGCTTCGCATGTGACCAGACCACAAAGGCAAATTTATAATATGAGCGCACACCAACAAAAATGTGTATGGCAAACAGACTAAATCGTTCATACCGCATTGTTTTGCATAGTCAGGGGCATACTTGCCGCACTATTGATATATACTTATTTATGTACATGTGTATGCACGCAATTACGTATAAGTGCACTGCCGTTCGTGTATGAAGTCGAAGCCGGGGCAAAAATTACAATGTAAGCTAATAACGGTGGCACGTTTGCTAAATGGCATAACTGCCGGTAATGCGGGTCCTGACTTTGCCCATAGTTTTATATTTATTTTTGATGTTTTTGGCTTCATAAAAGTTAGCATAAAAAACTCCTTATAGAATGGTTCAGCACTCTAAATTGCAAGTAGCGCAAAAATTGTCGAAAATCGTAGTTCGGGTAAACCACACTTTACATCAAATAATGGGCGGATATGGCGGGTGTTGCTTGCCGCAAACTATTGAAAGCTTGTAAATATGCTCATATGAGCTGTATGTATATACATATGTGTGCTTACATGGAAACCATTTGCTTGCCACATGCTGAGCAAACAGCTGCCCACCCACAATGTGTAGCTTTGAACGGACAACGCCAAATTTTCAAATTCCAAATTTCAATTGTTCATGCATGTGAGTACATATTTTACTACAAAGGGCGTTAAGCAATTAAATATGGCCGGCAGCTACGATATATATATGTATTTTTATAGATGGAAGCATTTGTATGATCTTACATTGGTGTATTTATATTCCTATGCCAAAAAGTGTCGTAATATTATTCAGTTTATATTTTTTGAGGTTTTTGTTGCAATTTTTTTTATCGAATGTACGTTGAAGTGCTTGTGAATGTTACCGCTACAAATATTTGTGATGGATAACTTAAGTGTAATAAGACTGTAAGCCATTGCTACCACCAGCGCCACCGCCACTGCCGCTGTCGTTACTATCGTTTGCCTTTTCGTTGTTATTATGCAATATTTGTAGACCTTTCACTTGTGTTGAGTAACCCAATTTGCGGTTTCAGATCAACTAATGCAAATCGCTTTGGCGTAGGTAACGCATTAAAATGTCGCTAAGTCGCTAATTACAGAAGTCTATTTGACCAGCACAGACTCACAGGCGCAGTTGAGGGCGTGGAGTGTGTGGGCATGTGGGCGAGTTGTTGAGAGCAGGCGAGTTCGTCGCTTAAGTCGTTTTATTATTTCAATTAGCATTTTATGTAACACGTTCGCAGCCACACAAAAAACGAAAATCAAAAAATTATTGGGAAGGCCTGGCGACGGTTTTTTAAGTAGCTATACAGAATTGAATAAAAAGCAAATGTCTTTAGAATTTGGATGTTATAACCTTCAGGTGTTAATTGTGGCCTGAGGTACGGGGAGCTGCTGCTATTTTGTAGAATATTGGAAAAAAGAATAGACTAATAATTAAATTATCATATAAGAGGAAAGGACTACGATAAGATAAGAAATCAAAGGTCACAATCAGAAATTCAAGCCAAAATGGCGAAAATAAATATATTGGGAAACATTTTATGAAAATCTCGAAATGACGAACAAATATTATCAATAAGGTTGGTCTAGTACTACAAGTCAATAATAGTTGCCTTCGCCATCCACAGGGGAAAATTTTAAAGTTAAAAGAAAAAATGCCGAAGACCAAAGGAACGAAGACATTTTTCGAAAAAATAAAATAATTTTTTCTATATTCTATTATCTTAAACTTTATTTTATAAAGGTTGGTTAAATTTTAAGGGCCGACGTTAAATGTAAACCACACCTAAACGTTAAGTTTTTTCTGCATTTCATTTAACATTTTTCAATTTCAGGTTAAGTCACTTTGAACCATGGAAAGATACATAATCGAGCAACGCGTTAAAATTATTCAGACTTATTATGAAAACGGGCGGTCAAATCAAAATGCACACTTCGTGAGGAAGTCATCTTCAGTGATGAGGCACATTTTCACCTCAGTGGATTCGTCAATAAGCAGAATTGCCGCATTTGGGCGAATGATAATCCAAGAGTGATTTCCGAAAAACCAATGCACCCACAAAGAGTGACTGTTTGGTGCGGTTTATGGACCGGCGGCATCATTGGGACGTATTTTTTTGCAAAATGAGGCCTTTCAGGCAGTTACTGTGAATAGTGTTCGCTATCGTGAGATAATAACGAACTTTTTACGGCCCGACTTGGAAGATATGGATGTGGACGATATGTGGTTTCAACAGGACGGTGCCACTTGTTACACAGCAATGGCTCTTTGGGCGAAAAATTTGATGGCCGAATAATCTCACATCGCGGCGATGTCAATTGGCCGCCATGATCATGTGATTTGACACCGTTGGACTTCTTTCTTTATTTGAAGAAAAGGTGTGCGTCGATAAGCCAGCAACAATTCAAGAGCTAAAGGATGAGATAATTCGGCACATTAACGGCATAGAACTTCAATTATGCCTCAGCGTCATGGAAAATTTGGACCATCGGATGGAGGTGTGCCGTCGAGGCCGCGGTGGCCATTTGACCGATATTTTGTTCTATACGTAATTGAGCTACACCAATATTATCATAATAAAGAGAAATGACAATAATTTCCTAAAAAATTGTATTTTATTCAAAACCAACCCACTTCCCTTGAAACTTAACAACCCTTTATAAAAACTAAATACATATGTTAAAATATTTGGCGTCAAAAATTCCTAAAACTCTTGAGTGGACCAATTTTGCCGCGCATGGTAGGAAATTTGAAAGGTCGAAATAAAAAAACAACGAAAAATTGTTGAAATTAAAAATTCAACATAAATTGAATTCGAAAACTCCTCATTGGACCAATTGCGCTATTCATAGACCAAAATTCAAAGGCAGAAATTAAAAATAGTGGAATATTAAATTCGAAAGAAATGTTTAAAAAATATGGAAACCTAAAAGTGCTATATTTTTCTGTAATTTTCTTGTAAACCACATATATTATTTTTTATTTTATTTTCCAATTTCGACGTTTTTATACCAAGGATTTTTACCCGAAGTCCGAAAAGGTTTAAACTTTTTTAAAGTAAAAACTATATTCGTTACCAAAAATTACAAGTATTTTTAATGACTACTCACCACGTCAACTTTTTGCTGAAATTTACAATAATTTATTTTGTTTTATATAATATTTTCCTTTTCAGCTTTTTAACAATTAGTCGCCTATGATGTCATTTACTTTATATAAGCTCATTAAAAGAATTGTTTCGTGGAGATTTGTAAAAAAACTACAAAACAATATTCGAAAACTTCTCGCAATTTATGTAAGGCTACAATTCAAATATCTAAAGTCTATAGGTTTTTAAGTTTGCTGTAAGTTAATTTTTAACCAATCGGTTACGCAGCTTTACATATAGCAGGTTGGAAAAAAGCAATTAAGGTAGTTCTCGGAAATTAAGTTTAGTTTAACCTTTGTGGACTGAGATTTTTCTCTTATTCTTCTAGCATAGGTATACAGAATATTATAAGAATTGTTGAATAATCATAGAAATGACCATAAAATTTACTTTATTGTAAAACAGACAACTGCATGCCATTAATATTTGAAAGATAGTTCAATATTGGACCCCTCTAACGAAGCGATTAGTGACTCGATGATTTATTTAGTGAAAATTAGACAGAGGGGGGAAAATGTGTTGAAATCTGACACACACTTCTAATGCCAGATTTAACTAATACAATTTGGCACTACCATTAATAATTGATAAATTGGGTCGTTTGTTGCTGTAAGCACGTCGTATGGATGGATGCTTTTCTTTGACATAATTTGAAAAATATTGCTCCGTTTCTTCCGAAAATATTGAAAATGTCTTTACGACTGGTTTGGCTAAAAATACGTGATTTTTTTATGAGATATTCACAAAATGCTTGGGAGATGGAAAAACGTGCCTTGCCAATAATCATTGGTTTCAATAAAATATTTTTTTTACCAATTTTGAATAATGAACGGTTTCTCAGACACCCTAAACCAAAGCATATGCCTTTTAGGGTGATGGTGATACCATCCTTTGCCATCAACTTCGGAGGGAGGAATTATACCCACCCCTACATTCTTGTGCTTTAAGCTGAGCTACCTTTTCCGTATGTTAGAATCTATCTTCCACAAATCACCGACGACAAGTCGACCACTGGACTCAACGCGTTACAGGCAGGCTCTATCGAACTTTCAGCGAGAGTCCAGTGGCAGTACTCTTGCATTATTACGTTCTAAATACTGTGGACCTAACCTTTTAATCATCCAGAATTGACCCCGATATACTCACCATGTGGCTGGAATGCGAAGGCACTCCGTATGACACTAAGGCCCCTATTATGAGTTCGATTCGATCTTTGATATTCGCTGGTTGTCGAAGATCGAAAATCGAATGTCAATTTGGTATTATGAGCGGTGCAACTCTATCGAAATTTTCGTTGTTTACCGAATTTAGAGTCGAATGCAATTTTGCTTTCGATTGTGTGGCATATTGTGGGAAAATGAGTTAAAATGTAAGTTGTTTGCGATTATTTATTGTTTTATACATAGTAACCAAATAATAAACATGTACTAATTTTGTTAATTTTATGCAGGTCGGAGGTCGTGAGTACCAAACAGCAATTAGAAAGGCTGATTGCATTAATGGAAGAGAATCCGCAATTCGCAAAAGGGATTTACACAAACGTTCAAGCAGCAAAAAATGGGAGGAGTTTACAACGGAGCTGAATTGATTGGGACCACCAGTTATAACGGCAGCAAAATGGATTAAGGTTAATAATGGTTTTTTTGTGATGTTTGTAGAAATACATTTTTATTTTCCCTTAGCAGGTATGGGCTGCTGAATGACGAATATTTGAATAAGGAAAATTTGTAACAAAAATAAAAAAGAAACTATGGCGTAAAGGTTTTTATTTAATACTTTTTAGTTTTTTCCATAATATTCTAAGAATTTCATTTCTTATGTTTTCTGCTTCTCCGTTATTTGACTCAACTTCAATATTTCCAGCATCATCGTTGAGGGTCTCATCGGATAACTCTTCATCCGGAAGTTGAATATTGTAAAGCAGACAAATGTTGTGCAAAGCTGCACACACATTAATAATTTGTGTTACTTTTTTTGGAGAATAGTGGAGAGCTCTTGCCTGCAACAAACATCTAAATCGGTTTTTCAAGACTCCAATTGTTCTCTCAATGATACTTCTCGCTTTAGCATGTTGTTTGTTGTATGTCCTTTGTGGAGACCCTACCTCAGGGTTTCTGAACGCCGTCATTAAGTATGGTTTTAGAGCGTATCCAGCATCATCTGAGACAGACAAAAATTATCAAAAACGGAATTTCAATTGGTGTTTATTACATACCGAGGAGCCAAGTATTGCGACGGCCATTGAGATGTTGCTCTTCTAAATGCGCTTTCAATGGCGACATGTTGAAAGCCATAGAATCATGAGTAGCTCCTGGATTTTTCGCATTTATATAAGTTATTTTCATTGTATGATCCGTTGTACTCATTTTCACGAAAAATACTTTCTTAACTTTTAAAAATGTTGTTAACAAAGAATTTCAATACAACCGCTTTTTCTTTTATTTTGATTTGCTGTATCAGCTGAAAAAAAATTATCTATTGTAAATGCGTCGAGCGATCGAAATTCACAATAGTCCTACTCTTCAGCGAATTAGCACCATAATACCAAATGACAATTCGTTCGATCAGCACTTTCGACTACAGTCGAAGATCGAATGTTGCTCATAATAAGGGCCTAAGTACTTTTACACCAGTTAACTTGAACCTACTCCTACACCACCTCTCTTCATTTGATACCACTCTATAGAAACTGGTCTATTCCTGGGCCCAGCGTAACATGGAACTTATGCAGATAACTGATAACTTCGCCGCTGTAAGCAGGAATCTGTAAGCTGCGTTAACAGCAACAATATTTAGCCTAATAATTCATACGCAAGTGCTCAGCTCAGCTCCTTAGTTTATTTGCTGAAGTTTTAAGATTTTTTATATCAATAAGTCGCCACTTGTTATCAAAACTTTAGGGAACGAACACTGCGATAGTGACTCTTCTGGCTTCATCTATCCTCTTGAAGTGATATTATGCTGCTGTTCAGGGGTTATTTGCCCAAAGCCGAACGAGCCATTGTATTTCAATTAAACTTTGAAAACAATAACCTTTAATAACTTTTTATTAAATCTCATTTAAGCAAAATCGCCGACCTCTGCCTCTAATTCATTAATTGTAATTAAAATGAAATGAAAAAGGGAAGAACTTACATTAATTTACATTGCTAGGGCCATGACTCACTTAAAATATGTTTGTACTCGATAGCAAATGTTTGATGTTTTATGTCATTTCCGCTACCTTGAATTTGCTTTTGAGATTCGGGTATTTGTAAGCCCTTGTACTTTTTACAGCTGCTTAGTAGAGTGGTGTTTTTAGTTACTTCATTAGCTATCGTCTTCTGCGGAGCTGGCAAGGCAAAGGTCGATAAGTAAAGCTATACGCAACAGCCGGCCAAACATTTATATTTATATATATACATACATATGCTTGTACACCTTCCAACATACATGCACTGAAGGTAAATGCAAAATAAGTTTTTAATTTATAAAAAATCAAAAGTCTTAAACTAGGAAATTCGGCGCAGGATTTGGATCTGGGATTCCATTACAAATTAATGGAGAATTTGCGATTACACGAAAATATACCCTTTCCTTGGGGAGAATAAAGGTTGATGTGCGCTTTTTGCATAGTTTTCCGTGATATTCCGGCTTCTTGACATAATTTCAAATATCTTTCGCACTAGGCGTAATTTTTTTGTGCTCTTAAGTACTGTGTTACAAGCAATGTGCTGTAATTTCGTCAATTTTTGAGGCCGCTGACAAAAATTTGCATCCTATGTTTGAAAAAAAAAAGAAAGTTTTTAATCACTTCAATAGTTTTCGGTATGTATTCGTATTCTCTTCATATAAAAAGCAATAAGAAGTTTTGCAGTACTTACATAAACATAGCAAAAGCTGGTTGCGACAAGCTTTGTACCCCAAATGACTTTAATACTCAACTTGATACAATTTTGCTTATTTGGCTCCATAAGCCAAGGAAACAGCCGACATGCATGAACGTGGATTTTCAAAAACTTGACAGAAAAACAAAAATTTAACTGTTTTTTTGCGACCTTAATAGAATTTTCATCCTTGAAGCAAGCCACACTGCTACTTTTATTTCTACCAATACATTCCATATTTATACACGTAAATAATATTAATGTAGTTTTAGCTCTTCGAGCGTAGCGAAACTTTCAGGTAGACACTTTAATTCAATTTAAATAAATAATGCAGATTTCTGTTCCTTGAATAAGATTTATGGTTCGATACGATTAATAATATTTCACCACCAATGTTTCCCTTCACTTTTTACAATCAAAACTGTAAATTTTGACCAGCAATCAGTTACGGCAGTAATAAATCAACTTAGGCGCGCGTCAATCGCAGCGTACAAAGCAAATTGACACTTGCAAAGGCAGCAACAGAAGCGCAAACACACACCATACATATGCAGTGAGGTACATACATAAATAACTATAGCACCGGGATTTATTGGCAAGTTTTGACAATTTATTCCTTTTTTTATAATTTTAATAATTTTTAATGAAAATATAGTTGAATGTTCTATAGAAACCATATAAATCCAAGTTTCGAACTTTGTGCAAATTAAAAAACGTCACTAGTCTCAATCAAAGTTTCAAACGTTTTTTAATCAGAATTTTCAGCAAAATTTTGAGTATGCAGTTTTGTAGCCTATTAGAATTTAATGTGTAATAGAGTATAAGTTTAGAGTGATTCAAAATCGCGTTAATGTTCGACATTTTTTTTTATCCTTTCATATAAAATAAATATCGAGCATTCGTAAAAATTTGTTGAATTATTTTTTAAATTCATACGCAGTTTAAGACTTGTATTTACATACCTATTAGGTTTTGTAGGAGCATGAGCAATATCTTCATTAAAAATTGTTAAAAATACGAAAGAAATAAATTGTCAAAACTTTTCGATAGGTTCCTGTGCTTTTGGCGTTTAATTGTTTGTATTTTTGTAAATGGCTACTTTGCAGGACAAACCTGAAGTAGTGAAATAAATATCTGGTTCAGAACTAATCCGATTTCACCAGCTGCGAACAGTTTCGTTATTCAGTAGCGACATCTATCTTCAATTGCGTTGGTCAGAATCAATATTTAAAGTAGTAAGTAGCGGATTCCCAAAGTACTCCATGTTTTCCATCATAAAGTCGTCAGAGAGTGTGAAAGTGCTAAAGTAAACGCAATAGCTCCGTCAGAGAATGTGAAAGTACTAAAGTAAACGCTATGGTAGACTCGCTAATGTAGATATTCATATATCCGGATTAATAAGCTGCGAAGCAGGTTTGCGTTTTCTTAGAGTAAAAAATTCTTTCGACATAGTACACCTGTCGATTAAGCTATTCGGGCGCAATAGATCTTCAGATTGTGTCATATGCCTCGCCCCTATATAGTATATATTTAGATCAAAACTATGTAGTACTCCTGAGTATTGAAGCAACGCACTAATCTATCAAATATATAAATACAATAGCGGCAGTAAAGAGGCAGACGTAGAAGCAGACTTAAAAGCGATGAATGTTCGTAATTGGAGAAATGAGGCAAGAGAGAGACTGAATTGGAGGAGAATTGTTGATGAAGCTATGGTCCCCCACAGACTGTGAACCTTAGAGAGAGAATAGCGGTAGCAACGCCAACTGGGTTACAGGTTTTGTTTCACGTAGAGATTCAACATAGGTGCGGAATTAGGGATGGGCTTGCTTAAATTTCTCGAATGCAGTACTTGTTGAAAACCGACGAAATGGAATAAAATTAACGTGATGGGGTAAAATTAACGGTTATTAATATAACTTCATGAGAAATTCCCTAACAAAGAAAGCGAGGTGAACTAGTAATAACTCTAAATTCATTCAAAACGCACCAGCTCGTTACTCCTGAATTCCACTGCAGAGCCTTTACGATCAACGATCAACGCCAACGTAACATTCAACACTTGTAGCCACTGGAGCAGTAACAGCTGCTTTGCCACCAGTGGCCTTTTCACATTAGCTCACGTCACAAGGCATTATAGTCAATAAGCTTAGCGATAGTAATAAATTGTAAACAATAACAAAAAGCGATTGGAATGATAAAAATATGAGCAGAGCACTAAAAACAATGAGCGGTGGCAACAATAGTTATATCTCTTCGATTTCGGGGCTAAGAAAATTGTCAGCTTAATTTTGTTTTTCTGAACCGTTATATTCATATATTCATTCATTTGTTCATTCAATCCATCGCTTGCATTGTATTTGTTTGTGGAACAGTTAATTTGCGCATGCGCAGCCCAACCTATTAAGTATGTATTAGTATTTGGCAATGGGCGCCACAATAATAATGACTTGAGCGTTGATGGTCTATGCCTAAGACCACTAAGGCAGCACCTTCTGCGCGAAGAATAAGGTACACATAGCTTTTGGTGCAGCGGCAGTAGAAGAAGCAATTGCATTGTAATCAATAATTTTTTGTAGATTGTTACACGCAACCTTGGTCGAATTTCCATTCAGATTTTACGTTACCATAGTAAAAAAAAAAAGCACTAAAGTAAGTGCAACAGAATTTCAATATCGAATGCCAATCAGTTTACGTTAATTTTAGTAATTTTTATCCGGGCGGTGATTACAGCTGAATTGTTTCTAAATCATTAGACAATTTTGTGGTTTGCACCTTTTGCTGCCATATTTTGTGCTGCATTCAAATCATTTTAAATTCCGTTGCGCATGCGCAGTCACACTCACAATCGATTGTTAATCAGAGCATTTACGGTAATTGAGTAAGAAACAACAGAAAAAAATTAAAAAAAAAACACAAAACCGGGAAGAAGCAAAACAAACAAAAAACGAAAATTAAAAGGCAAATCTCAGCCAACAATAAGTTTGTATGTATTTGTATACATTAGCTATTGCACATATAATGCACATTCCATTAATTTACCGCTGCACCATTACTCCAAGCCAAAAACTACAAAACTATCAATGCGTAAGCCAACTAAATTGTTGCTGCTAATAACCGCTCGCCCCCCGCCAAGCTCTGCACATATGCATACTCCCTCTCATGGATCAATTACTCAAGCGCGCAAAAGTTCAGTTGCTCTTTGATTTTGTGCGCCGTTGAAATAGGCATCAATACTCGTAGGCTAGTCATCCAGTTGCCACCTGCTGGGTCAGCGCCAGCGCTCCATATTGCCCTTTTGACTGTTGCATTGCATGCGTGTTTGTTTATGAGCTGTTGTAACGTGAGAAGTATGCACGCCTAACTGTGTAGCATGCAACGCCGAGTGAACGCTGCCAACTTCGAGTTATAGGTGGATGTTTGTTCACCTTTTAACACCACAACACATCCAGGCACATCATGATATACATATAAACATGAATATGCACACATGCATATGCACACATATGCGCTGCGATACTTTTCATTAATTGGACTAGGTGGTGCACTATTGGCTTGATTGCCGCTGGTCAGGAAATTAATTAATGTTATTGTATTTTCGAGTTTTCGTATTTTACTTGTAACTTTTCAGTGCGTATTTTTCGGAAATGCCGAACATTTGGTGAAACTTTTCATGGGTGAAGTTTCAAGAAAAGCCATTGTGTGAAGAAGAAGTGGTCAGATTATGTAACTTTTACAATACAAAGTTTGAGCTTTCTCACTCTTCTCACAGAGTGGCAAATTGCACCCATACATGCAAGTAATCGATTTATTATATGTTACAGTTATATAGAGCGTATTGAAGTATTTATTGAACATTTTAATTAAATACGGAAAGTGAATGTTTTGTAATGCGTTAAACTTGGTCATGTCTGCCTAATGACTACGCCTCAGTTTCGCAACTTGATTGCAACTCCTCTTCTTTGTCTCACCTGCAAGGTGACTTGTTGCAGAGTGGGTATTCTATTTTACGTACATTATATAAGTATATTAGCTTTTTACTTGCAGTTGAAACTCCACGAAAAAAAGGCAATCAGGCCTGACATTAAATCCACCGTAGAATAGCTACTGATACGAATAATTCCTGCAAATACGAAAATTTGTGCCACTAAATTCTCGTAAAGTCAAAAATATGGTTGCCGAGCTTAATTATGAGGGTTGCCACTTTTTATACATTGCGCTCAATATTAAGTTACAATAAAAATGGCCTTAATGTTTTTCAAAATATTTTCCTTGGAAGTCAATATACTTCTGGGTTCATTTGAACCAATTTCCAAAGCACTTTTGCTACTCAGAAGAGGATACCTCAAAAACGAGCGGCTTAAAGGCTACAACAGCTTCTTCAGGATTGGATAACGTTGACTTCGCATTTTATTATTAACTAGTATGTAACCCCCTAAAATCGGGTGGGCTTTTTTCCCACGGAAAGTAAACAGCATATGTGACACTTTTATATATTAAAAGTTATGATGATTAGAAAAGTGTATATTTTTATTCACATGTAGTATGTAAGAACTTATGCATATAACATTTTTAAAATTTTTTTCAGTTAAATCAGTAATTTTTTTTTTTAAATTACTTCATTATAAACTACATTCAACGCCAAGTTTTCGTTATTGCCCATTTGAACGCGTATATTTTCCCAGGATCTAACCCGGTTTAACGCAACATAAAGTTGGCGGTGAGCAAAGCAATCCTCCTTTAAATTAAGCCCCACCCTTGATAATGTTTGCCCCTGGGCCTTGTTTATTGTTACGACGAAGTCTATTATAATGGGAAATTGGCGGCGCTTCAACGTAAACGGAAGTGTGGTTTCGCTCGGCCGCAAATTTATACGAGGCAATAGAAATCGCCTTCCCTGAGCCTCTCCGCATAACACTTCCGCGTGCAAACAATTCGGATGCATTTGTTTTATGATAAGTCGTGTGCCATTCACCAACACAATTATACAATTTTTTTTTTGCCATTCGTAAAATTTCTTGGATTTGCAAAAGTAAAAATTTTTTTTCACAGATTTTTACGTTTTAAAAATTTTTAAGAAGAATGGTAAAACAAATTTTCAAAGTTCATATTCATATATGATTTGATAATGGCTGCATACATAAAAATATACATGTGTACACATAGAATACAATACAAAGAAAAAAAACACTTAAAATGTATATCTGTGTCAAAAAGTTCGTTGATTTGATGGGTAATAGTGTTCTTTTAAATGGCGTTGGGCATCGTCTATTACTATAAAATTTGTCTGAGAATAGCCCAAATACAGTTCACCTTTGAAAAAGTATCAAATAAATAACTAATTTGTCTCTCTCTCCTCATTTTTTAAAACTATTTAAAATTTTGAGTTTTGCAAAAAGGATCAAACGCACACAAAATGTTTAAATACATACATACGTTTATATATTGTAGTTCAATTATACCATATATGAACGAAAACAAAAGAGGATGCTTCTACCAATCATATCCAATACGTGACGTTTCAAATATTTATCACTTACTTACCTTACCTGCTCTATTCCTCCACTTAAAGTAGGAACTCTTCTACGAACTCTTCTTGGTCGTCCTCTAGGCATATTTTAAAATTAAATATGGATGTACTTTTTTCTTTCTAATTTGCACTGTTACCGTTGTTTTAAGTGAATTGACAAATTTCAAGTCAATTGTCAATTCATACCGATTATTGCCATCACAACAAAATTTTGAAAAAAAAATCGCAGCACCCGTTGGGACTATGTTCATGAATACATATTTATTAGTAAGGAGAACAAAACAAAACAATTATTGAGAACACAAATGTATACAATGCTGTGTTCATTAGAAAGGGAGCTAAACAAAGCAAACGTACTCATATATATGCGTTTGTGTGTCATCCCGCTTTGCATAGACATCGCTGTTATCAATATGAAAATTTTGATAACTTTACACGCAAATATTTCATGAACAAATTAACCAATTTTAATTTTTATAATTTTCCGGAAATATGCTCATCAAAACCTTTCTTTTGATATATATTTCATATCTGTACATATTGTAGTTTAATCAGAATAATACTATAGATGCTTTGTAACAGAAAGAAATCATTAGGTGCTAAATCAGAGCTGTGGCTGAGCCATTAGGTCAGTCTTTTGAATGCTCAAAAACCCTCTTGTGTGAGCCGATACGTGAGAGCAAATTGTTTATGCAATATTGAGTGTATGTTGATTGCACTAATGCCGATAGACGATACTATCTCGCGATATGCCACATTATGGTCTTACCTTGTCAATTGACCCATAGTATCGATTGTTTCTAGAATAAGAAAAATTCTAATTAAAGTTTTATTTTTTAACTTCTACTTAAATTTCATTATTAATTTAAAACTTTATAGTAATTTCATTTTAAAATATTCTTAGGTTTGAGCTATTTTGACTGGGCGTGCGTATCTATGGTAAAATTTTCTCATATAAACTTAGCTTTGTAATTGACTTCTCCATTTGCGGAACAACATCAAGACGCACACCACCAATACCAGGAGGAGGTCAAACATCTAACAGAAGTGTACGAAGTTACTTCTAAAAAAGAAGTGGTAACATCAGACAAAAAATTTTTTTAGAACACTTGCTTAAATACTTTTCATTTAATACCTATATCTTAGTCTTGTAAAATTTGTGATAAGGTGCTATTTTTGCAATCAGATTCAGGTGACAGCGTTTAAAAAATATGTTTTTTTATATATATTTTTTAAATACTCGCCTTGATATCCATGCTGTAATACTCATATTTATGTTTATTTTTTTTAATAAATTACTTTTTCTTGAATATAACATAAATCGGTCGAGAAATTCTGTTAAAATTCGTTTACACATAAACCCTGCCCGACCAAGAGGCCTTCAAATAGTGCAAAGATGTTAAAATCACGCAGTAGTTTTTAAGCGATGCGACTTTTCGAGGACATGTTTTAAATTTTTATGTAGAGATTTTGCATTTGTTTTGTACCTCACTACCATTTCGTAAGTACAAATGCGAAATCCACTATAGATGTGAAACACTAAATGATAGAGTAGGTAGAAAGTACTCTAATACCGGGGACGCCCATCAGCTGGCAGTAGCATTGCATGTTAGACTAATAGAATTTTTCCTTCGATGGTTTAAGGCCGCAAATTTAGTCAATAATTTATCTTACAGAGTAATAATAACTTGTTGTTTACTACTTTGGCAAAGACTTTATAAGTATATCAAAAATTATTCGAATAGATTTTTTTGTAAAGGCATTGAATTTTAAATAATAATTCTTAGTGGATTTTTGAATATTAAGAAATTTATAAACTTAAAATTGTTTATATGCGCTATCTGGGAGCAAAAATCCATAATGGTTTCTAAAAAAAAAATCGCAATTCTATATAAATAACCTCAAATATTTCCCAGAATCAAAGTTTTACACTGTCAGGTTAACATCTCTCGGAAACCAGGCAGCCAGAAAAATTATAAATACCGATTTGGATTTATCAGTTCGAAAATATTTGGTAAATATACTTTAGGTTTTGCTTGGTTTTTGCTCAAAAATCACAATCTGCCTTGCATCCTGTTTTTCCGAATCGGTATTATCAGATCTATATTCCAACTATCTAAGATTTCACCATTTCACTATTCCACAACATCTGTACTAGTTTCTATGTCCTTCTAAAAATTCATTTTCTCTGAAAGTTTTTACGATGACAAGTGATATATTGTTACTAATCTACTACTAAATCATCATAGGAAAGGGAGTCATTTTTGTTATTACGACTATCTTCTCATGCTACTGTATATGCATTGTTTTTGCTTGCAATTCAATCAATTTAGAGATAAGGATTTAAAGCAACGAAAATTCAAATTGATTGGGCAGTCTTTATTACTTTTGTGTAGAATCCCTTTCAAATGTTGGCCGCGACTGCGCAATAATTCGTCCATCCGTAAATACTGATTTTGAATGGCTCGCTGGAGGGCTTCGGTCGGTATCTCGTAAATAACTTTATGTAGTAATGTTGGCCTCCAATGTCTCAATCGAAGCTGGGTTTTCCACAAAGAATTTAGGCTTTACATACCCCCACAAATAAAAGTCCAAAAGTGGGGGCTAATCCACTGGTCCGAGACGAGAGATAAATTGCTCACAGAAACGATTCCCGGGTTCTATGGTAAGTAAGTCTTGTTGGAACCAAATGTTGTGGAGATCACGGGTTCAATTTCCGGCATCAAAAAGTTGTTTATCATATCACGATATCGTTCGCCATTCACTGTTAGAACTAAGATTCCTCCGACCCATAGACCGCACCAAACGCTTGTTTTCAATGGATGTAATGGATGTTATTGAATGGTTTCGCGTTACTCTTTAGCCCAAATACGGAAATTTCTCTTATTAATGTAGTCATTAAGCCAAAATTGGCCTCATCGCTTGAGCGCGCGATGAACTCTTTTCACAGAACGTCGATTTTCGTAATACAATTGTACGATTTTTAAACGTTGTTGAGTAAGTCTTTTTTTGATGAAATGTCAATGAACACTAAAAAAAACTATGTATTTAGTTTGACAGTAGTCAGGCTGATCTGTTAGATCCTATTAGAAAAGTACATTCCATCTGATCACTCTTTACTAGACTAGTAGAAGTACAAACTAAGACCGTTCAAATATGTTATTTTTAAGTTATTTGCATATAAGAGATATAATATGTTAATATATTGCTAACACTCTGTTCAGTAGATATTTTAAAATAAATCTAATTTTGTTTTTGAACAAGACAATAGATTTTTACTAATAAAAAAATGTTTACTTTTGATCTGGGGCGAATGGGTGCAAATGTATTAAATGAATATTTTCAAAAGTAATAGAGTTATCGATAATCTGTTTTTAAACATACAGAACATAAATCGAGGGCACCGGATGCCACTATCCCTTTACAATGCAGAATCGGTGCATTTTATATGTATATACTTATACAAAAAAAATTGCTTCCCTCAAAGATGTATATCTTATGAATCAATACAAGCTATAGAAAATGAAAGATAATAAAACTCCCCATAAACAGTGAGTACATCAGTTATTGATAGGTGAAATAGTTTTTGAGAAATCGATTATTCATTTCAAATTTAATTTTTTTTAATTCTAACTGGTTTATAAGTTATAGAGCCGATTTGGATAGTGGCATTCGGTGTGAAAATAAATAAAAAATAAAAATTTGTTAACCAGTGTTTATCAAGAAAAAAAAAAATTTTTTTTAAGATCTACCTTTTTATGAACCGTTAAGCTGCAATTCAAAATTAGAGAGTGGATTTTTAACATCTGTACCCAGCTCTAGATTGCTTTTAGAAAAGCTAGTAGTAGAATTTGGGAGCTAGGAAATAAAAGCTAGCTAAATGAGGCAAACAGAAACACTTGCAGCAGAATATCCGGCGTGTACAGTCGTGAAGTTTTATGTATTTGTCTTAATTGCCACCCTCGAATGTATCTTCCCATAGAATGCAAAAAGGTCCAACACCCTTTATAACATCTTGTTCTTTCATTAGAAATTGAAATGTGAAACTTTGAATAATATAAATACACATCCAAGTTTAGATCTAAAGTCTGATATGGTTTATAGGTTCTTGAGATTATGGCAGATTTCTGTTGTGATAAAGTTAAAAACGACTCGTATTTAGAATCAGCTACGGCAAAAACATTACTAAACATGGTAGACTCCATTCAGAGAAAAAATAATTTTTCTAGAGCGCTGTATAATTTTTCGTAAACCCGTTTGCCGCTACGGAAAAGCATCTGCATTGACATCGTACCCGCAGAAATTACGCCATAAAATTTGCACCCGTTAGTTGGGAAGCTAAATTAGATGACTGGTCAAATCTTCTGACCCCTCTCCCGTAGTATTATTTGCTTTGCATAGGCAGCATTTGTTACAGTAGTTACAAGACGAACTTGAAATCACACTTTTATTGTTTAAATAATCAATAAATAATTGGTGCGTACACTTCTATTAGGTGTTTGGTTAATGGATCTTTCTGTTTAAGTCGGCCCGAACGGCAGATATTTTTTATGAGGCAGATATTTGGCCATTGTCTGCCAAGGGGCGACCAATCAAAATTTTTGTTTTTGAGTTTCAATTTAATTTCTTGGCAGATCAATTTAAAACTTCATCTGCATATCTCTTCTTCCACGATTTCTGCTAACTCTACTACTTGAGAGTCTATATCAAAATCTTCTACGTATGTAGCCACTCCGGATTTGCTATTCATTTGTTTCTTGTGTAACATTGTGTAGTACTCGTATTTGAATAATTTTTGCAGCTCTCACTTTCGTAACTGTACCACTTTCATGCCCTGTAACCCTTTTGGACCAGCCGCTGATTAATGCTGATTAATGTTATTGTAGCATATCTTTGTTTGCTCATAGTTTACTGTTGCGTATTTTGTACGAGTACATCGACACACCTTCAAAGGTCGCTTAGAGAAACAAAAGTCGTGGAGCATTCAACACCAACCTTGTTTGTTGTTACATACAAGTGATTGGCGATGGCGATGTCGGTGGCGGCGGCGCCTTGCATGTTGAGTTAATAAAATTTATTTGCTTTCAATATAATTGCGGTTATATTATTTTACACAATTTCCTATTGCTTTGATTACTTAACAGCTATTTAAAAGCGTTCAAGTTAAATGATTAACTGCGCCGATACGAAAGACTTAAGACACAAACCTAAACGACCTTAACAGCAATCCTTTGGCTTTGTTTACTGATTTTTTCCTTTTTTTGTAAGCAAATGTTGCAAACACTAGCAAATGTCTTAATGAAATAAAAGTTATTAAGCTATTTATATGCTATTTTATGCAATTTTTAAATTTTTTGCTAGACTAAATTTGCATATCAACCTTGAAATTGTGTTTCGCCATTATTTACCACTACATGATTGACGGTTTTGTGGGTGGATAAGCATCACACACCCATGTGCAGTGCTCAGCCATGATACATACATAGTTGTGTGCATGCTATGATACAAATGTACATACGTACATTAACAAAAACAATTTTGCAATTCTTGGCAGTTATGCTGTGAAAACAGCCATACAAATTTTTAGAGCAAAACTTAATAATTTCGCATTTTGCCAATTATGCAAAACTGGTTGACTAGCTATGGTTACTCTACTTTCGAAAATGCAACATAGCAATTAAAAGAGCTACCCTCAATATTTATTAATATTTGCATTATAATTTATTGCTGTAATATTGGCATAAATTGTTGTTCGGCATCAATATCGCATTAAATATTGGCATTTAATCGAATGTATTGGAGCACCCCAGCTGTTGATGGGCAAGTGCGGGTAACTCTAAAGTCGCCAAGGTATGCAAGTACCAGATTTTGCAATAAATTTTCTGAGCATGCGCGTACATATATATCGTATTTACAGTAAAGTGTGTGGAGATATATAATATATAAATAGTGGAATTTTACTTAAAGTGGAACAGAAATTCAAGTTATAGTTATACGTTTTATATTTCAAGTTATATTAATAGAAGGGCCACTATTTATGTTGTGGGTCGTGATGAAGTGCATGTTGACGTTTTGACTAGAAATTTGTATGTATGAAAAAAATATATTATATTATATTATATAAGGTAGAGAAATTCTAATTAGTAGTTTCAATAAAAGAAACCCCCCGAATCTGATGAGAGAAGTTAAAAATACCTTAAAAATAACATTTCTGTGATAACTTCCTTGATAATAAGGCCTTATACTAGAACAATCTCGCGTACCGGAAAACCTTAAAATATCTGTGCTAATCTATAAATTGGGCAATAAATCTGAACCAAGAAATTGTCATTTAATAGAAATATCCCCCGTGCTGGAAAAAATCATGGAAGAGTGATAAATAAATAAATAATTAAGACAATTTATAGAAAATTATTACGTCATACAACACAATCAATTTGGATTTCAAACAGAAAACCATATAATTAAACTATTAGAAAATTTCGCAAATACGTTAAATGGTCACCTCAGCAGCAGCCATTACTACATTTTTTTAATTCTTATTTTTGAACGAAAATTAATTTTTTTCTTATTTTGATTCAATTTTATTCAGCGAATTGTAAAAGAGAGATGCAAAAAAGTAAGTTCTCTAAATATTTGATAGGCGGTTTCTTTTCTATGTAATTATATTTACTGCTTTCGAGAAAAGTGTTTGTAAGGTAGAGAAAATATTTAACCTTTCATTCTTGTGATGAATGATAGTTACAGCGAAGCTTATAGCAAATACTGAAAAAATCGAGGAAAGTAGGCGTATTTACTTGAAAGTACAGATATCGAGTGTTCATTATCATGTATCATTAGTGTTGAATTTTTTTAATTTAGGACCCGCATTAAAATGAGCACAAAACCCTCACGCACCAAGGAGAACGTGCCAGTGTCTTAAAGTACATAAATAACCCCATATAGGTAAACCTCGGTAAATTTTTCATGTTCATTTTAACCAAACCAACCGTAATGCTTTGAACATTTGCTAGATTTGCAATAACTGCATTAAGAATTTCGATGTTTTCTGAATTCTTTTCATAAAACCAAATAACTAAACAAGAAAAGTAAAATAAAATTGCATACTTACTTGGAATGGAAAAGAAATTCTAGTTTTTGTTTTTCAGATGCAAAAGTGAGTAGTCGTAAAAGTGAGTGTCGTAAAGTAGTCGATTACTTTTCTAGGGATAACTGCGCTAAAAGTACACTGAAAATAGTAATACCGACCCAGGTACATGAACTACCCTCCTAATATATAAATCTGCCGAAAATCTAATAAAAAATTACCTTGTAAATCATCAATTCAATTCAATCAATTCTTTTTATAAATCGTTTCTATATTTTTTGAAAATATAGTCAAGTCAAGGGCAGCTATACCATTTGTGGGTTAATTAGTACAACCCCTCTGTAAGGTTGTTTGAATAAATAATAACTAATAAAAGAATAAATAGTAAAGAGTAACAAATACTCGTAATAAAGATAAGCAGCTCAAGTTGAGCAGCAGAAATGAGTTTTAAACCTTACAGGTCACAGGGAACGATAAGTTTTTAAAAAATCTATTTATGGTACAATTGGGTCCATACTCATCATGTATTTTGTTACTTACACGGTGACTACTCGCCTAGATTTTGTAGGATAGTACTGTTTTTCAAACGTTTGTTTTGCGTAAATTAACGGTGATGAGACGTAAATCTCTGAAAGAGACAATTGTAAACTTGATAGCTGCAGTATACAAACAGACAAGCCATGGAGGGCACGAAGGTAAAAATGAAGATCATCATCAGACCATCATTCTAATCATATTTTTAATTAGTAATAATTTATTCAAAAACCACATTGGATGATTAATAATCATTGGAATTGTGCTTCTCCAAAATCCAAAAAACTACAACAAAGGCGTACCTAACTTAAGGTGTTGTTAACTATTTCCCTTTCATTGCAATGGTAGGGCCTACTGCAAATTTCTTCCATCAGGTCAAGAAGTAAATCACGAGTATTTTATGAGCGTACTCGAGCATTTGACGGAGAATATTCGCCTCAACAGGGCAGAATTGTAATGAAAGAAATTGCACTTTTTTGGCTACGGCAAAACTCTAACTCACTTTTCACTTCTTGTAGGCAATTTTTAAACTAAGAATAACGTTAACACGTATCATTATCCAAGTTAATAGAGTTTGAGTTACTTGACATGACTCCGCATTGTTTAATGTTGCTGTTCCCACGACTCAAGTTGCGTATTCGTGGAAAACATTCGAGCCGATTTAGATGATAAAGGAAAAAGTGGTGTAAAGTGGTTTAATAGAGTTAAAGGCTATTTTAAAAATTACCTATACAAATTGTGTTTGAAGACTAACTCAAATATGAATGTTGGTTATCAAAGAGATGATTTTGTATGTAATAAAAGGTGGTCAATTTAGAGGTATCGGATTTTAAATGGAAATAAAAAAGGAAAATTCAAATCGATTGGGCAATCTTTATCATTTGTGTGTAGAACCGTTCATCAGATGTATTTTTTAAAGATAGTCCCTTTTAAATGTTGGTCGTAACTGCGCCCATTCGTAAACACCAATTTTGAATGCCTCGCTGGATGACCTCGGCCGCTATTTCGTGAATAATTTTAGTAATGTTGGCTTCTATTGCCTCAATCAAAGCTGGTTTATTTACAAAATATTTAATCCTTACCTACCCCGACAAATAAAAGTACAAAGGTGTGATATCACACAATCTTGGTGGGCAATCCACTGGCCTCGTCCGAGACGAGAGATAAATTGCCGAAATTGCACCAAAACGACGACACAGTAAATCCATTGTTTCATGGGCTGTATGCCAAGTATCGCCGTCTTGTTGAAACCAAATGCTGTGGAGATTACGGGCTTTAATTTTCGACATCAAAAAGTCGTTGACTATGGCGCGATTGCATTTGCCATTCACTTTAACATTGACGCCAGCCTCGTCTTTGAAGAAATAGGGGCCGATGCTCATAGGCCGTATCAAAGAGTTGTGTTGAATGGATGTATTAACTGTTCTTGAATGGCTTCGGATCGCTTTTCAGCCCAAGTACGGCAATTTTGCTTATTTATTGGTCTGAGCGCACGATGAACACTTTTCACAGACCGTCGATTTTCGAAATACAACTATACGATTTTTAAACGTTGTTGAAGTATAAGTCTTTCTATGATGAAATGTCAATGAATACTGAAAAAATTATGTATTTAGTTTGAGAGTAGTCAAGCGTGATCTGCTAAAAACCCTACCCCCAATATGATTACCATATAAAATAAATATATCAGTAAATAGTGAAACTTTTTTTATTTAAAAGCAATTTATTCAAGAGAAATTAGTGTTTTGTTATTAGCGTACAAAATAAGTAGTGGCCCTCTTAGTTAATACAGCACATTGCTTGATAAGGAAATTTAAATACAAGCCTTCAGTTAAATAATAATTCAACGAGTAATTTTTAATACTTATTTTTATTAACTCCATACCAGTCAACTTGTTACTTTTGTTTAGTTTTCAGCAACTCACACATTTGGCTTACGATTTGTTACCTGTTAATCTATGGGCTTCACCACAATTCTGCTCGATATACTTGTACATATCTACTGACAACTACCGGCAACCTGTCAACCACCCCACTTGAGTGGACCTGTGCCGCTGCAAAGTAGGGTTGTAAACAGAATGACAATCCATAGCTGATCACTGAGCATGAGAATGATTAGCGTTGAATAATTAACGCTGAATTATTGCACTTCAATTGAAGTATGCCAAGAATTCATACGACAAATTACGTCATTACGTATAAAACGCAAAGAGAGGAATTCAAACAAAAAAAATCATTAACTTAAATCAGATGTCAAAAACACGTGATTGTTGCGAAGTGAGATGGATGCAAACTGCTTCGTTAATTACGAATATACATATATATAAGTAAAAGGTCTTTCAAAAGTGACGGCTAAATATTAGTAGTACATGACTCCTATTCAAGCTTATTATAAAAAATGGTCAACCTTTAAGAACAACATATCGAGAAATTCATGATTTTTTTGGTAGAAATAATCGTCCGAATGAATCAAAAACTCTAAATTTGGTGAAAAAGTCTCAAGAAGCTGGTTTTGATGCCGGGGATAGAAAAAAGACTGACAGACCAAAAACAGGACGTTCTATTGAGAATAGTATTGCTGTTGCAGCGCAAAGTGTTCCTGAAAAACCCTCAACATCGTTATTTCGATGTTCTCAACAATTAGACAGTCATGAATCGACGGTTTGGCGGATTTTACCTGTAGACGTGCCACGGTAGATCTTTAAATTATTTAATATTTCACATAACATTGTTAAAGCCCGTATTTTGATTAAAAATAGTGAAACCTGACAGAATGTAATTTATATAAGTTTTATTTTAAAACAACATCTAAGCATGTCTTTTGAAAGATCCTTTATATACTGGTAGTAGCATAGCATACTGAGTCATCGGCTGAATATTACCAATTGGTATATGATTTGGTGAAAAGTCTCAGGTAAGATGAAAAATTAAAACCGGATTAAAAGAAATATCCCCTGCATATCCTTTTTTATTAATTTTTAATTAATGAATTACTAGAATTTGGGGATTTTACGTAAGCGTGGAGAGGCACATCAATCACACCTACAGACAAGTAAAAAAAAAATGATGTTGCTAATTTCAGGCCTAGTTCCAAGCCATCAAAGTTGTTTGAATAATTTATCAAATAAAAGTTGTATTTCATCGTAAAGCATTACATATCCAACAACCAGTGTGATTTTATGGCTGGCAGGATTTTATGATCACTAATCTTGCTGTAATCACAGAATTTTACGCGTCTGTTAGCGATACTAGTCATACATAAGTCGATGCAGCCAGAAAATTCGATACAGTTAGACATTTCACGGCCGCCTTAGCCGAATGGGTTAGTGCGTGACTACCATTCGGAATTCGGAGAGAACGTAGGTTCGTATCTCCGTGAAATACCAAAATAAAGTCAAAGTTTTTTTAATAGCGGTCGCCCCTCGGCAGGCAATGGCAAACCTCCGAGTGCATTTCTGCCATGAAAAAGCTCCTCATAAAAAATATCTGCAGTTTCGCTCCCAGATTGCTTAATTTTTGAATCCGATTCATTCATTTGATGCAAGATCAGCCTTAATAAAATTGAAGTCGTTACAAAATAGAACGACTTTCACTTTGATTTATCTTTGTTATCATAATTGATTAAATTTTTCTAACATAGCGCATTTATCTTTATATTCCACTAGCGTACCCTCGCCCGCTTCGCTAGACGATAAATTCAATGATTTGCTGAAAGAGAATAAAATTAATACGAAACAAAGCAAATTCTTTGATACAATTTCATTCGAACTTTATTGTAACACTTTTTGGTAGACAACGTTTTTGGTTTTTTCATCTTTCGCGTGAATAATGACGATGGTTTGCCAACTCGTGAGTAAGCTACATACAATTGTCCATGAGAAAAAATTGGGTATTCTAAATTAATACCGCACATTTGTAGATACTGTCCTTGCGCCTTATTAATTCTCATAGCGAAGGCAAGGCGAATAGGGAACTGCAAACGTTTGAAATCGAATGGTAAATCCGCCGGAATCAGTGGAATTGAGGGTATCAAAATGTCTTCTCCTTTGTACTTCCCTTTCAAAATTGTTGCTTCGATAACGTTACCCATTCGATAACGTGCCCCAAAGTCGGGGCACATTACTATTGCGCAACATAATAATCGGTGCTCCAATTTTTAATCGTAAATTATGAGGTGGTAAGCCTGGCAAATCGAGTGAGTTTAAGAATTCAGTTGGATAATTTACGACCTCATCTTGATCAGTAATAGTGTCCATTGACTTATACGCAACTATGTCACCAGGTATTTGATCTAAAATAGCTGAATTTATATCATTGACGTCCTTATTTTTCCCAGCTAAAATTGCTCTTTCGCTGAGTCAATCATGGTTTTTGTAATGTTGAACTATGTTTGGAAATACACTCTGTATCAATGCCTCTTTAGACTGTGCAAAAGTGCAGAAATTGTTAGGCAATGTTATCATTCCTGTTGTTTTTGAAAAAAGGTTTATTTTTTTTGGTTAAAAAGTGTTTTTTGAAGTTTTGAAAAACACTTCGCTCTAACAAATTTCTTCTCAGTTAATTGCTGAAAATTAAGTATTTTGAAAAAACTATTTTTTTTTTAATTTAACGTTTTTGAGAAAATTTTGTTCTTGAAAAAATTTCATACTTTTGTAAAAGTTTAAATTGATTTGTTAAAAAAGATTTTTTTCCGCTTTGAAAAACACCTCCTCGAAAAAATGTATTCTCTATTAATAGTGGAATATGAAATGCTTTGAAAACACCATTTTTTTTTTTTAATTTTGTTTGGTTTTCAGAAAATTTTGTTTTGAAAAAATTTCATTCCCTTGAAAAAGTTTTATTTTATTTGGTTTAAAATTTTTGAAATTTTTTTTTTGTAATTTTAGAAAAACACCTCTTCGAAGAAATTTCTTTTATCTTTTTGAGGAAAATTTGGTTTTGAAAAAATTTCATGCTTTCGAAATTTTTTTATTTTACTTTATTTCTCCAAAATTTTTGAAAACAATTTTTTTTTATAATTTTCGAAAAACACCCCTTTGAAAAAGTGTTTTCTATGTGTCATAGTGGTATTCCATTAACTTTTAGGATTATAGTCAAATACTTACAAATATCTACGCTTTCACAAATAGCAACAATAAACAAATTTCCTCAAAACCAAAAAATTTACTTTTTTTTTTTTTAAATTCTAAACAAACAACATAATAAATTTAGAATTTTGTGTTCACGAAAAAACAGTATTGTTTTTATTGTATTAACTGAAAACCAAAATGTTGCAAAAAATCAAAACAAAACTAAATTATTTTTTTGTGTTCATTTGGTCCATATGTTCCATAAAAAGTTGATAGGTAAATAATATGCAGGGTCTGATACACGCAAATTTCCATTGACCATTATAGTGACAAAATTATCGATCACCAATTCCAACAGGATTTCAAAATCAGAGTTGGAATGAGAAATAAACAAAATAAATCTAAAAATTCGAGTTCTAACTTTATCTTGTGTATGTTCTTATTACCTTTGAATTTTTCCAATGAAGCACCATTCATTTTAAATTTTCCAAGAATTTTTTTTATTATTTCGCGTTTCTTTCCTTTTTCATTCGATTCCAACATTTGTTCATAGCCGAAAACATCGTTTGCAAACGCATTCATTTCCATATAGAATTGGTCAAAGAAAGCATTGCTCAATTGAATTGAAACATTATTTTCATAAATACTTAGGACCTTAACTAATGCACCTTGGTACATACCTAACGCAGATATTCATCGCGACCATCCATAAAAAGTTGATAGGTAAATAATATGCAGGGTCTGATACACGCAAATTTCCATTGACCATTATAGTGACAAAATTATCGATCACCAATTCCAACAGGATTTCAAAATCAGAGTTGGAATGAGAAATAAACAAAATAAATCTAAAAATTCGAGTTCTAACTTTATCTTGTGTATGTTCTTATTACCTTTGAATTTTTCCAATGAAGCACCATTCATTTTAAATTTTCCAAGAATTTTTTTTATTATTTCGCGTTTCTTTCCTTTTTCATTCGATTCCAACATTTGTTCATAGCCGAAAACATCGTTTGCAAACGCATTCATTTCCATATAGAATTGGTCAAAGAAAGCATTGCTCAATTGAATTGAAACATTATTTTCATAAATACTTAGGACCTTAACTAATGCACCTTGGTACATACCTAACGCAGATATTCATCGCGACCTTGACATCGAAACTATTGATGAAACAATACAAAGCGCTAGCAGAAGACACATAAATAGACTATTAACGCATACAAATCCTATGATGAGAAGACCACCAAATAAAGAAAAATCTACCCAAAGTCGGCTTAACCCTCAAACACCAACAGATCTTGCAAAATCCTTGTAATCAATTGTCAACTAATCGTACATGTCATTGTTTGTTAACCACTTGTTTTTAAATAATATGTATATATTTCTTCTAAATAAGCTTGGGGGCATTGGCCCTTCAATATCACTCTCATTCCATCTTTTTGTAAATCAAATTACTTATTGTCTAACGACAGGTTTAATATTTTATGGAAGAAATAAAAAAAAAAAAATTTTCATTCGAATCATTTGAAATTTCTGTATACAATAACGAAAAATTCAAAAAAAGTTGTACACATAAAATGAATGTCGATTCGAAACTTACTTTAATCTAAGAATCGAGCAAGTTTTGTTTTGTACAATATTTTGATTTTTTCTTTTTTTTATATGAAGAAAATATTTAAAAGAAATTTTTTTTTGCTAAAAACCTTCCCCTAGTGGATCCCTATAATATGAAAAAAGAACGAATAAAATTGGCCTCGTATCGGCCCAAAAAAATGCGTACAAACGAACATCATTTCATTTTTATATATATAGAAGATAGAATAAAAAACTACGAATATACGAAAACTACCAGAATAAATCATTACTATTCTCTCATAAAATATAATTTAATAAAACTTGAAATGTTTTAGCTTTTCATTTTTTGTCTTCTAAGCCAACTTCTAAATTGCCACGAACTGAATTATACAACGGGTGATTTTTTAGCTATTATGTTTTTAAACAGTTGGCTTAAACAGCTGACGAACGTTTCATGTTTTGTTTCACTGTCAAACATCTTCAGTTTGGTCTATAATTTAACCATGAATCGTCTTTCAAACGAACAACGCTTGCAAATTTTATTGCGCGCTTCTTCCATTTTATGGTCAGTTTAATCGACCCACTGAAGCGGCTATTCGAGCTATTGTGACTAAATTTAGAACCAAATTTACATTATTGGACATGAAACCACCAACATGCTTATGTAGAGTGCGAACTGAAGAAAATATCGCAGCTGTATCGGCCAGTGTTAATGATGACCATCAATTATCGATTCGTCGCCGTTTGCAGCAATTGGGCCTCTGTTACTCAACAACATGGAACATTTTGCGAAAGGATGTAGGTGTGAATTTTGTTAATTGGCCACCTAGATCGTACGATATAACACCTTTAGATTATTTTTTATGGGGCTATGTTAAAGCTCATGGCTATTCAGACAAGCTTGCTTCAATTAACGGATTGGAAGACAACATGAAAGCATTTATATGTGAGATACCGGCCGAAATATTGGAAAGAGTATGCCAAAATTGGACTAAGCGGATGGACCATTTGAAGCGCAGTCGTGGTCAACATTTGCATGAAATAATCTTCAAAAATTAAATTATATGGACTGTACTATCGATTTAAATAAAAATTTCATGCATTTTTCCGAATTTTACGTGTGTTTCTTTGAAAAACTTTCCTATAGCTCTTAAAAAATCAGTTTTAGATGATTGCGATGTAAATCTGGTATATCTAAGAATAAATAAATATTTACTTCTGTCATGTCAGAATAACAGCTTGACTCGGTATATCGATGTTGTATGCAGCGTGACTCCAAAAGAGGACTGAATATTTTTTCATTTATAGTTAATAGGTTATGGCTTCAATACGATCATAGTTTAAAATTAAGAGAAAAGAACCGAAATCATCAAAATTTTCTTCAGAATATCCCGGATAAGGTTCCGAGGTGATTTCACTATGGAAAACTGTGCCATTATTTATTTATATGTCTACACATGTCGTTAGAGTATCTGCAAGTTACAATTCTCCAATTATGACATCCGGTGCAGCAGCTTTGGAGTACTCGAGATAAATATTATGTGGAAGTTTTATGCTCTTTTAAACTATGGTGACGATAAACATTGCAAGCGGTGAAACGATCTAAGTTGGTGGAACTCTACAGCGGCATGGATATAGTTCGGTTGCACAAATAGCTGTAAACTATCCAAATCTTTACGAAATTTCTTTGTCTAATCATCTTTGAGGAAGAATTCTCACTAGTTCTGGAGGACACAGACAGTTTGCGTATGATGAAGTCGCAAACGAAATATGTTCTATCTGATACCAACCTGTGATACTTAGCTAGGAAAAGTCCTTACTGGTATGGCAATGTTCATAATGGAATAAATACCTTATAAACATCCTAAGGGAGAATTTTATTTTTTTATTAAAGAGCTCTAGATACCCGGTATCAAGCATGTAGCTTGATACTCGCGCAAAACTCGTTCATTTATGAACTGCACAATCATTTGTTCGAAATTTGCGAGCTTTAGAACAATTTGAATAGCTAAACAATAGTTGTAAACTTTATTTGTCAGCATTTCTTTAGTTTTCCAACGACGTAACATCCAACAATAAAAACATTAACAAAAAAATTCAAATAATTAAAAGTATTGCTCGAATTACTCCAGAAAGCTCGAACATTTTCGGGTAATAAGCAGCGAACAGGTGCGCTAACTGCCAGGGCCCAAAGAGGAAGCTGATAATGCTCCCTGCATACTGCGAAGTCATCTGTATTCTGAAACTTATCCCCTGAAACACCAACACACCTGTTCCCTGAAAGCGACACCCTAGAAGAGGAATACATATCGATATAGTATGGAAGTGGAAGGGAACATTCACTACAACCCAGTACCTTTTTAAATGTCATAAGAGAATTTGGGTTGTATTAAATATTGACTACGGAGCAGATTATATATCTATCTATCTATTTATTTATCTGTAGTAGTTATAAGTATTCGATGTGGTGGATGTTGCTGGGAACAGAGGAAGAAGAAGGAGAAGTCTAGTTACGAAGATCTTGCCTTTACTTGGTGTTATTGCGAAAGAAAAAAATCAAGAAACAGAAATAATGAACATGAGAAGTGGTTCGTTTTCAAGGAGTCTACCCTTAGCATTAAACATTTACGACTCAGTCTAAATTTTCACAGGAGCTGGTTGTATTAATAGTCTCTGCTCCCTCTAGAGAGTACTTTATAACAGCATCGAATAGTGTAAGAATTGCTGTTTAAGGTCGAAACTAAAGTAATTCTAAACGTTAGTACGATGCATGGAAGTGAAATATCAAAATGCAACAAATTTTCACTTATATTATTATAATTAAGTTATATTTCATGATAGTAAGCTGTCATGCAGATTGTATATAGAGAAAAGGGTTAGGAAAGCTTCCAATGTTTCCGTCGAAAGCTCGGTAAGGCAAGTTAACTTTGGTCGTGTAGATCCGCTGTTAGGCATATACTCCTTATGGTACCTTAATATGCTTTACGTCTGTAGAAAAAGAGAAAGAGGTAGGGCAGCGCTATGCATTATCTCATTTCAGTACAATTCATTACCTGCACTCGATGGATTTAGTTTCAAAAAACACAGTATAAAGTCGGCTAGACAAAGTGCAACAGGTCAATTGGCACACTAGTTGTTAAGTAAGCATATCATACGAGGATTGAGCGGCAGCTCTAATTTCGAATTCGCTCAGGCTAAATTCAGGAAAGATTCACACGTAACAATATAATCAAATGAGTGGAGGCGATGATTTTGGTTCTAACGCCAAGCGTACAGTTTCTTTACTGATGTTTTTAGCTAGAATTTTGATCTTCAGTAAGCACACAAGCAACCAGGTTATAGAAGCATTTTCCAACATGAAATTTAAGTTGTGACTGATGCAGCTGAGCTGGTTGGTAGCTATTTTCAACTTTGATATTAATATCTTCACTGACAGGCAGGTTTCTAAGGGAGACAGTAATGCATGCGACTACTAATTATGTTCATACAGGTATGCGCTAGTGCAGAATCAAGATAAATGAGCTTGGCATTAGCACTATTTACTGGGTGATGACACAGAGAAGAACAGGAGGAAATTAGCGAGCTTTTGTGCTGGCTTCTCAACTGTTAACATGTCACATATTCACCTCACTCTTAGCTATCTGGAAACAGATATGACAATGATGCTGAAATAAATTATTGGGTGAAATGCATTAACATCCCTCAGGGCAGTCGAAATCATACTTCGCTCATCTGATTCAATCACTACTAATTCATTGTCTACTAATACTCAAAAGGGTAGAATGTGGAGCAGTAGTTGCGATACCGCGGCATATTGTCCTATTTGTTCACCACCTCATGTGCCAAGAATAGAGTAGGTGCCGAGTAAAGGATGCTTAGCTTGTAACAAAGGTAGTATTCAGGGTATACTGCCCATTACTTTGTAGATCGCAACCACGCTGTCTAGATTCTGGGTTCGTCTCCTCATTAAGGGATCTTACGGATTAGAAGATCAGTAATCCACGAAATCTTGCGAAATACTGCATGATGAGGAATATCTGAAGCCTACTCTCTTGGAAATACCAGGTATTTTTCTAGTATATATGAGTCCATTGTTGATTAGTCAAACTAACTTAATCTAACGTAGGACAAAATTATTCGCAATAGGAAAAATAACTTTTGCTTTTTAGCTTATTTCATTTTATGTATTCTTTTCACATATTCGAAACTCAGAATGTAGTTTCTCGAAACCTAATATACTTAAGTAAAATACACCTACTACCTGAGTAGCCAAAGGCCAAATATTTGTTAAATTTAATAGAAACCCTTCAGTTTGAGCATGCGCACGCGCACGCGCTCGCGCCTATCAGCCAATGCAATCCACTGTAATAAAGTTGAAAAGAATGGTTAGTTACACAAAAGGGCTAAAATAAAAGTTCAAAAGAGCAGGTAAAAATATCGTTAGGCCTGCAGTGACTGTGTACAGTAAAAATAGAAGTCATTGATATGTCTTTGAAGCTAGTAGCGTTTGAAAAATTATTACTTTGCATTAATTGTGAGCTTATTGAGGTCATTTCGTACTCATGCACACTCACATTCAAACATATGATATGACCAAATCAAATAGTTCGCTGGTATATTAGCCTTTTGAGCGTACTTCCTTGTCATTCACTTTTTCTCTTCGTAGGTGTGTGAATGTGTGTATTGTATGTGCTGTATCGAATCGCCCCAATCTGTTGTCGATTTATGAATTTATTAGCAGAATTAATGCAGCAGTAATAATGATTGCTGAACACCACCACAACTGCTCTCTGACCACTACTGATGCTAGATTGTTGATTATTCATTGGTTGTGAAACCATTTTTCGTATTATTTTAAGTGATTGTTTTCTTGGACGCTTTCAAATTGCTTTGTGTGCTTTGCTTGAGGATATAGCTTGTTTGAATTTGGTGTTGCAAGTGTTGCACCGATTCGAAGCGGTGGGGTGCTTTTCACAACAATTTGTGCTAGAACAACTAGCTTTTGAAAAACAAATACTTACATACATATAAAGAGAATAATTTGAGACGGTTATGGTTGTGATAATTATAAATTAATCAAATTACTTGGGATACATTGTCGATTGTTTATAACATCGGATGCCACAAAGTTAAAGGTTATGGATTTATGTAATTATTTGTTGCAGTGTTAAGACCTTTTGAACATTAAATCGTACCGAAAAAAAATTCGCTATGCACCATTCGCGTCGGTGGAACTATACAGGTGAGTTAATAAGAGCAGGACGAAAGTTTGACAATGCCTGAGGGAAAGTGTTTTTCTCTTAGACTTTCTAAAAGAGGTAAAGGGCAGAAATATACAAAATGTTTACCCCTTGCACAAACAACCGCTTGAAATTTAGGATTTTTTCTTTATGGATATGATACATCTAAAGCTTATTAAAAATAAAACGCAAGGCTCGGATTTGCATTTTTTGTAGATAACAATATGTGTATCGCTGGGTATGAAAAGGATCGATGGAAATTTTATCGGCTATAGATCTGTAAACCAGGGTTTCATATCTACTTTTTTTACTTGTACGATCTTTTTATAAGACCAATTTTATTAACTGTGTATTCAATGTGGTCCGCAGATTTCAATTTGTTATCGATGGATTTATAAGTACAGGGTGGCTGATGAAAGCCGCTACCAAAACAAAATTGAATAACTTTTTTTCTTTTTAAGTTATCTGTTCCATTTTTGTTTTATTTTGCAGATTGATCTTTAAAATTTATTAAAAGGGATAACTGGGACACGCAAACAAGAGTCCTGGAGTCCGTAGTTTTGGTACAGAGAGAGTACAGGCGGATGTTTGGCGGCGATCCCCCGAGCAGATGGACCATAATGAGACTGGTGAATAATTTTGCTGAGCAAGGAACAGTCGCAAGAAGGCCTTATCATCGAAACCCACCAGTTCGGACGGAGGAAACGATCGCTGCTGTAGCTGCAGCTATACAAAGCAATCCAAGGGTTTCAACAAGAAGCTTATCTGCTCAACTTGGTGACTTAGATTTAGACTTATTTCCCTACAAAATTCAAATGGTTAACAAACTGAATGCAGCAGACTTGCCGATTCGCTTGGAATTTTGCCAGAAGATCCTGCAAATGGTGGAAGAAGACCAAAACATGTTAAACTGCCTTTTCATGTCTGATGAGGCCCATTTCGATTTAAACGGCAATGTGAACAAACAACATTGTCGAATATGGAGTACTTTTAACCCACAGATACTCCACGAGACGGAATTGCATCCTCTTCGCGAGACAGTGTGGTGTGCGGTTTCTTCACGCTGTATTGTCGGGCCTTATTTTTTTTGATGAAAATGGTCACACCGTTACGGTTACTGGAGACCGTTATTTGAAAATGCCTAAAGAATTTTTCTATCCAGAACTACGCCGAAAGAGAATTCCTTTCAACTCTGTGTGGTTTCAACAAGATGGGGCAACGTCTCACATAGCCCAGACTGTTATGACAGAGTTGCGACGAAAATTTCCCAATAAACTGATTTCAAGAAACTCCGAATTTCGTTGGCCCCCGAGGTCACCTGACCTTACTGCACCTGACTTTTTCTTGTGGGGTTTATGTAAACAAGAAGTTTATAAAACAAAGCCAACAAATCTGGATGAACTAAAACAATCCATTCGGGCAACAATTGCGGCTATTCCTGTCGCAACTCTCAAAGCAGCAATGAACAACTTTTTACTAAGATGCCGCACTTGTGTCAACGAGCATGGGGGGCATTTAAATTCAATTATTTTTAAAACTAGTTAAGCTACATTTAATAAAATTTAATGACCTTCAACTTGAAAAAAAAAATGAATTCCATACACTAAAAAAAAGTTATTTGAGTTTCTTAATGTAGCAAAATTCATCAGCCACCCTGTATATATCTCGTTACTCAATCACTTTTACTTCCCCGACTATTTCATCTTTGATTTGTAAGCTGTAGCTCACGGGTGTAATGTTAATGGCTATGGATGGAATTGTATTTAAAAAATAATAACTTTAGTTTATTTCCGCATAATCATTTGTATAAGCAATTAAGATATTTTTTCATATTTCATACCGCCCTAGGTCACTCTCTATCGCTAAATGTTAAAAGAATATAGACAGCACACAGTTTTTCCCTACAATGTTTCAGTCCCGTATGTATATCACCATTACAGTTGTTTGCTTCCGATCTGAGACAGAACTGCGCTGTTCTTCACACCATTATGTTATATTCCAATTTTTCCAACATTCGCCACCAATCGTCTTTTTTGGGACGAAGGCTCTTAAATCGAGTTCTCCTTTGAGGTTAATCAAAATTGCTAAGATACGAGTTTTGGAACCAAAGTCTTACTTCTTCTGTCACAATACAAAGTTTAGCGCAGTTTCACATGAAGACTTAACTCTTAGACCTGATTGCTCCTTCATGAGCATAGTCCTAAACTCAATATTAGTGATTTAGTTGGTTTTTTTTACAATCATTTGAAATATATTTTCCAAATTAAGAAGGATGTTTAGTGAACGGAATTTCACAGCTTTTACTGTATTTTTAACCTTTTTTACTGGGAATATATTCGAAACCTGAGAAAGAAACATCAAATGATAGTAAAAGTATTTTCTAATAACGGTGGCCCTTCGGCAGGTATTGGAAAACCTCCGAGTGTATTTCTACCATGAAAAACTTCTTCTCAAAAACCTTCTGCCGTTCGGAGGCAGTATAAAACGGTTTATGAAAAAACATTTATGAAAAAACATCAAGATGCAAACTAAAAATAGAAGGAGGAGTGCGGCCAGACACCCAACAAATGATGTAAATGCCAAATATTCTTATTATTATTATAGTCGACGTTTGCTGCTCTATCGGTACTCTTCTCTAACGAAGGCTACTAATACGACGTAAAACTGACTAGTCGGATCGGAGCTTGAAGCTCGGAGCTCAGAGCTCGGACTCGGAGTCTGACGATATGGAAGATACCCCTTAGGGAAATAAATATTTATTTGATTAATTTGATGTAAAAACTCCGCTATAAAACTTATATGTGTAGGTTAAAGAAAACTGTACGGCTGATGATGGTAACTTCAAGATGATTTCTTCACAAAAAACGAGTGGGTCAGGGTATCTTAAATATTTGTTCCCGTAGAAGGGTGATAAGCTCAGCGAAAGCTGGGCTAGGAACTGACATGCAAGGCCAAGAGTTTAACTTTAAGTAATTCGCAATTTTCGGAAGTGGGGAGAGCTCTTAACGGATTGGAATCCATGCAAGGCACTTTTCCCATAGCTGTGTGCATTCCATTTGAGAAAAACGATTTGAAGGGGACGAAAGTGATTGATAGAATAGAATATGAAATTGTAGAAAAGCTCCTACGTTCATATACAGTAACTTCAGGATAATTAGATAGCAAAAATAGAAAAAGAAAAAATACAACGGCAGTAAATCAAATTGATCCTATCTTTATTTTAAAGCTATTTTCATGCCATTGCATATAGAACAGTATATAATTCAAATAGCCACCTCAGCTATATGCGGCATTGTTCCGGAAATATTATCTCAAATGTGGTTGGTTTGTTTGCCCAGACTAAGAGCTTGATGTAGTCCAACAGAGAAAATAATTAGAGAGCGTCAAGTTGCATAATGGCGGTGGCCATAAGGAACGCTTGCCGTAAGATAACCTAGTCGTTGAATTTTTCTTCTCAACATCGCACAACGGGTCATTTTTGTGGCATGTCGCGCAATATATTTGGAACTACTGCTCGTATATATCGATGTTGCCGAGTTCTGGCTACATTAATCTGGTTAACGTTGTTGCTCATCGAGACCTTTTAGTGGTATGGGTGTCTCCTTTATCATTTCGAAGGAAATAAGGTTTGGTGTTCCATTGATATAAAGTCGAATGCTAGTGAATGGTGTTCGGTTCAATAACGATAATTTTGGTTGCTGACATAGCTGCTGACCGATAAATGGGCATCGTCTAAAAAGATGATTTTTTGGCTAAAAATGGGATATCCATCCAACATTTTCTGCGCCCAACTAGCGAATTCATGCCATTGCCTGTAAACGTTCGTCTACGGTTCATGAATCAACATATGAATTCATTTTTTGTCGATGCCTAATTCAGCGGATCGGCGCTGTATTGACATTTCTTGGTCTTCCTCAATACTGGCCGCTATGGTGCCTATGTTGTTTTCACTTCTTCTAAATATTTTGACAGCTGACTGTCATTGGCAACTTTGATAGGTGTGAAAACATAACATTGCTATCAGGCCACTTTATATATATATATATATACATATATATATATTTATATTAAGATGCCCCACCAAAAAAACTTAAGCTCTTTCCAATAACGCACCGTCCCACCATGTCATCATTATCCGTGATCAAGAACAACGAGTACCATCCAACAGCCATTGAATTCATTTGATTTAGCTCCAGCAATTTTTTTCTGTTTGATTGATTCAAAAATTCTCTATGCGGAATGTGTTTTAACAGCCGAAAGGAAGTAGAGTTCAAGAAATGATTCGAGAGTTGGATTAAACACTGGCATTAGTGCGTTGCAGTTAATGGGGAGGCGACAATATCACTTTCGAAGATCAAACTTATATTTAAAATTTTCTGAATATTTTCCGGAAACTTTTTGATAAAGTTGGTACTTCGGAAAAATATTAAAATATGCGTGAGCTAGACGAATTTTCAAGTAACTCCAAAAATCATGTTTTAATAAATAAAATTTCTTTTTAAATTTTTTTCCATAAAATAACATCAGACAATGAAAGAGTTCAAGCTAAGAACTTTACATAAAAATGTTTAAATTTTATGAAGTATTTAAATTCTATCAAGAGAATTAAATAGCATCTTTGATGCTATTTTTGAGATTTTTTTGACAGAATGGTTCAAGGAAAACTTGAATGACTTAGCCAACTCTTAACGATTTATATTTGTATGATACTATTTAAAAGGTATGTTCGCATTCTTTTAGCTTGTTTGAAAATAAACCTATTTCCTTCACAATTTTTTTTCTTAAGCTTAAACTCTTTTAACATGTAAGGTAGTTCTTAAAAAAAAATAATTTTATTTATAAAAACACTTACCAAACGGCAGATATTTTTATGAGGAACTTTTTCATGGCAGAAATACACTCAGAGGTTGGCCATTGCCTGCCGAGGGGCGACCGCTATTAGAAAAAGGTTTTTTTTAATTTTGGTGTTTCACCGAGATTCGAGCCTACGTTCTCTTTGTGAATTCCGAATGGTAGTAATGCACCAACCCATTCAGCTGTAGCTCACGTAAATCCTAATATTTTTGCGAAATATTTTGACGAAGGTATAAAATATAATAAAATTTGTAACTTCAATGGGAAACAGTACCGATTGCTTTGTATGGATAGTGATGCATTCTAATGTATATATAATATATACATAGTTTACATATGTAGATAAGTACGGAAAATTATGATTGATTTTTTGAGTAGGTTAAAATACAAAAAATTGTCCAGCTTTTTTTGTGACAATAAAAAAAAAACCTAAAAACGCAAATGTACATATTTTTCATGTACAAATGAGCAGGCATTCATAAAATTACACAGTCTAGCCATTTGTGTTTTAGCTACGCTTTTTGCGTTCGCATGCTTTGGGGCTTCTGGCGTTGTCTTCAGATTTGAATGGTGTTAATATATTTATGAGTACTTATTATTATGATTACTTGACGTATAGATTACTTGTCAAATTGAAGAGTAGTCGATGTTGATGTGCACATACATGCGTGTGTTAGTGCTAAACTCGTTTTTTCTCCTTTTACAATTCATTGTTTTTATGTCAGCTAAGTTTTTTTAAGCTTAAGGTCAATGATGCTCATAACTTTTGCTTTAGCTGCATAATTATTGGATTTTTCTGTTAAATTTTTTTTCTTCATTTTATATGCACCCGAATTGATGCCGTTTGGTTGTTTTTTTTTGGTTATGCATTTTCTTAGTGCGTTTGTTACTTTGTACTGTACATTTACTAATTTTAGAGTTTTTTATAAACAACGAAGCTAATTAAATTTCGAGCCTGGGAAAGAACTCGTTTTTAATTAAATATATTTTTCGGCAACTACTATCAGCTCAAAGTAGAGGTTTTAGACAATTAAAATAAAATACTCGTATCTAACAGGGCCTTCAAGCTTACCAATGAACAATTTTGGCTTTAATTCAGAAGTATTGCTGAAAAGCGTTATCTTTTATATCGATGTTGAAAAATTGAACCTGCGAGTGCCTGAACTCGAAAAAATTAAAAAGATAACTTCATTATATCCTGTGCGTCTTTCATGCGTCGTATTCTAGCATTCGCTAAAAACTCAATGCCAAAAATCTCTTAATTAATTTTTGCAAAATTTCCAATTCTAGCTCGGAAATATCTGTAAAAATCTACATTATTGATCATTTGTTTAGTAGATTTTTGCGATAAGAAAATATGTAATAAGAGGAATGTCTTTTATATTTTGCTCTCAATAATAAAAACACAGTAAAACAAAAATGAAAATGTCTTTATTGTGTTTAAAAATATGCACTTTTGCATTCGCTTGTACTAAGTTCCAAAGCACTTTCGCCACCCACAAGTGGATACCTCTAAAATGAGCTATTTAAAGGCTTCAAGAGCTCCTTCAGACATTTGACAACGTTAATTTCCCAATTTTTTTGATGTTCGGGAACAAAAAGAATCATTAGGTTCCAAATCAGAGCTGCAAGATGGGTAACCCATTAATTCGATCTGTTGAGCGTTCAAAAACTCTCTTGTGTGAGGCGATACAGCTCGCAATGCCTTGGTGAAGGATGATTCATCTTCAGTGGTTGAATTTCCTTAATTCTCCGAAAATTTCTAGTAGAAGAATGTTTGTGTACCACTCATAATTAACTGTTTTAAGTTTCTCCAATGGCACGAGTACAGAGAGCACAGATGCGAAATTACTAGGTTTTCTGAAAAAAAAGTTTTGGGTTGTTAATCTGCGAATAACTTCTATTGGATTAAGGTCGCCTTAGATTTCCCATAATGTCGATTAGTGCCTTGTTCCCGGCGCTTGTACTAATATATGTCAGGTGTTTTTGGCAGGCAGGTAAAATTCCGATTCTATCATATTTGCTATCGCACAAAATGTTCTTGTACGGAATAGTTAATGCAATAACTTAACTTCACATAAATAAATTAATATGCACACTGTTTTTATTTATTTATTTTATTTATTGATTTTTTTATATAAAACAAACAAATTATATGATTGCTTATGGCGGAATTATAAATAATGTAGGCTAAAGAACTAAATTATTTTGATGAAAGAAAAACTTGAATTACAGGAAATCAATTTCTTTGTCTGCATGTGTATACGAGTACATACTTATATATGTGTATAGATGCTAAAAATAATTTAGCAAACCACATATCTTAATAAATTTTTTAGGTTGATGAAAAATTTCAATGAAACGTTCTTTTAAATTCAGAAGGAGCTCAAGGATTTCCGTAGGAAGATGATTTTGCTGCACAAACGGTTTCTTAAAGCTTGCAGATAGTTCAGTGATATACAAATATCTTCACCTTCATCTTGGGAATGTGCTCTCTTTCACAACCCTTTTTTTTTTGTGGTAATGAGTTTTTTTCTTTGCAAAATGAATCGAGATTGTGGCACAGCTCTTCATTTTTCATATATTGGAGGTTGAATTAGTTTTAAAGGTGACACATACTTTATCGCGTTGGCAATACTGAATATATTATTCATCCCTAGGCTTTGTTTATCAGTATCTGTCATTTCGCTGAAGTATAAACAACGCAGTGTTTTCGTGCTCCGAGTATGTCAACTTTCATGCCGTCGAAACGCAATTTGCGGGAAGCTTTGCTTTTCTGCTTCAATTTGAAAAAAAATACAGCCCAAGCCCGTGAATTGCTGCAGGAGGTCTACCCAGACCATACTCTGTCGATTTCAACATGTGAGTACTGGTTTCGACGATTCAAAAGTGGTGATTTCCACACCGAAGACAAGGAGCGTCTTGGCCAGCCCAAAAAGTTCGAGGACGCGGAATTGGGGGAATTGGTAAACGAGGACTCGTGCCAAACCCAAGAAGAGCTTGCTGAATCATTGGGCGTTGATAAATCAACCGTTTGCAAGCGTCTAAAAGCGATGGGAATGATCCAAAAGCAAGGACATTGGGTCCCGTACGAGTTGAAGCTGCGCGACGTCGAACGGCGATTTTTTACGTGCGAATTGCTGATCGAGCGACAAAATCGGAAGGGTTTTTTGCATCGGGTGGTGACTGGCGACGAAAAATGGATCCACTACGATAACCCAAAACGCAAAAAATCATGGGGTTTGCCCCGCCACGCATCAACGTCGACGGCCAAGCAGAATATTCACGGCAAGAAAATCATGCTCTGCATTTGGTGGGATCAGGTCGGCGTCGTATATTTTGAGCTGCTCCAACCGGGGGAAACAATCACGGGGGATCGTTACCGACTGCAATTGATGCGTTTAAGCCGGGCATTGAAAGAAAAACGGCCGGAAACGGTAAAAAGGCACGACAAGGTTATTTTGCAACATGACAACGCTCGGCCGCATGTTGCTCAACTTGTCAAAAAATACCTTGGAACGCTTGGCTGGGAAGTGTTACCCCACCCGCCGTATAGTCCAGACATAGCTCCCTCCGATTATCATTTGTTCCGGCATATGAGTCTCGATTTGGCGGACCAGCGGTTCTCCTCGTACGAGGCTACCAAAATATGGGTTGAGTCATGGATAGCCAAGCAGCGGCCAGAATTTTGGAGAAACGGCATCCGGAAATTGCCCGAAAGACGGGCGAAAGTTGTAGCTAGCAATGGCCAATACTTCGAATAAAATATTTTGTACCGTTTTTTCACAATAAAGCCCCAAATCTTCGAAAAAAACCTTTAAAACTAATTCAACCTCCCAATAGATGTGAAGAAAATTCAACATGTTTTTTAATACACGACCGCTAAATATATAAGAAAAAAAAAAAAACATTCTAGAAAACATTTTAAAATTTATTTTAACATGAGTACTCGTACATTGATGGCACTGTTTAAGAAATAACACTAGTTAATAGCCAAAAAAATTTAAGAACTAGACCATTCAAATGCTACGTAGTTTAATCCGAAAATCTAAGTACATTTTTTTTCTGTCATGAAGCTTGCGAGATATCGTCAAATGACGGCTTCCGATCAGAAAAAAAGTAGATAATAAAAATATTTAATATCTAGAGATTTCGTTAATCGATTAATGTAACTAATATATCAAATGAAAGACAATAATTTTCTAATAAACAGATTTCTATTTCTTGCCAATGCTTCACTTTTAATTCAAGTTAAATGTTTTGAAGATATTTATAAATTGAAAAAAAAAACGAAAAATGTTTAAAAACTCAAATTTATCTAAGTAATAGTATAAGAAAAATACGATGAGTAAATTTTATAAATGGAATGGGAATGGAGAATTTCATCTCCATGTAAGCCATCCACATAAACTGTAATTTAAAAAGAAAAACATACTTTTTATAATTTTTGGTCGAAAGAACGCACGTTTTGGTAGGCCAATCGTTGAAAATGTCGATAAAATTAAAGACATCGTTGGGAGGAGTATTTCATTGACCAGCAACTAAAGTTAGTGAGAAAATCGTATGGTACCATTTGCTTGAGGTTGAAGAGAAACTGGATGTACAAATGAGTGCCAAACGAAGTGATGCAAAATAACCTTTTAGATCGAATTGGTGCCTACGATTCTTTTCAGAAACTCAAAGAAGTTTTAAAATAGGGCGAAGGAGTTCGCCATCCGATGAAACAAGAGTCACATACGGGAACAGTAACCGAAAAAGATTGTGCCTGAATAGCAATGAGCTAGTTAAACCGATTGCCAAGTCCTAATTAATGACCAAGGTCGGTTTGATGTGCAGTTGGTGGGGTTAGAAAAAAACGTTCATTTTAAACTGCTTCTTGAACAATGAATAATTAATGCCATGAACAATCAATTCGGATCTCTAATTTGAAAAATATCGAAATGACGCATAGCATCGGCCCAAAATGACCAAAAGTAGCGTATAGGAAGGATGCTCAGTGCCAACGAGACAAATCCACGCCACACATATCTTTATCAATGCACCAGAAGCGCGGAGGTCTTGGATGAGAGGTTCTACCCCATCCATATATAGTCCAGTCATAGAAATTATTTCGGACATGTGAAATTCTTATTCACAGCATAGGTTATTGCAGCCAGTGTTGCCAGCAATGAACATTTATCTTCAAAATGTAGATATTTTTCTTAAATAATCGGAGAAGTTTCAACATAAAGGTAATAAAAAAAAAATATATTTTTGAAGATATCTGACAGCACTTTGAGATTTGTATTTTTTGTAATTGCAACACATTTTTCGTTCTTGTCATCAATTATTGTGCATTTGCGAAAGTAGGAGAGGCAGATATCAATAATGGTTTTTGTGACTGTTGCCTTGAATTGATTTTGTCTATCGATATTCGTACTCAAACTCGGCATTGCGTAGATAAAATTAATCAAATGATAAATCTAATACCAAATAACAAATACAATTTTCTATAATTAGTAAGTGAAAAGTAAAAATACAAGTGAAAAGACTTGTGTATTGACTCTGAATTAAGTAAAATTGTTATGAGTTCATGAACTGGTAATTTTTGAAGTGGAACTTCTTAGCCGTCGATGGACGAGCGAGAAGGGAGAGTAAAATTTCAAGGCCATGCAACGTTTTCGGCATTTTCGTTCCGCGAGAAAGAAAAAAGATATAACGTTGAGGAAAAGGAGAGAGAGAGCTATACATATATCTTAGATACACTTTAGGATATTTTTCCTGAGTTTTTCCTAGTGGTTGCTAATTTCTAGTGAGAAATAACACTGCCTACTTTTAGGCGCTTGTTTGTTGGTGCAAACTTGTAGGAAATATATTTTTGGTGCCTATTTTTTGGCGTTATATTTCCTTGTTGCCTACTGTTTGGGGCGTTTTTTGAACTCAATTTTTTAGGCTTTTTTTTGCTGCCTACTTTTTAGCGCTTATTTCCGTTTCCTGGCTAGTGCTTGTGCCTACTATAAAGTGCTATCCATTTCGGCGTCGGATTTATTGGTATTGCTTTGCGGTAGTTTGTGCCGTTGCTGCGGTCCTGGATTCGCTGCGTTTGTGCGGGTGATAAATGCTCGGAGTAGTGCGCGCTATTGCCACGGTTCGTGTCCTGCGTTTACCTACATATGTGTACTCTGCAAATGTTTTGAATTTATTGAGATATATATTCTTTCTCTCTCTCTCTCTCTCTCATTCTTTCTCGGGTCTCTCCCTCTTTCTTTGTCTGCCTTGAAAGTTTCACTTCTGTTATGTGTACTACGCTACACGCACTTTTTTTACTTATTTTTGTTTCACTTTTTTTTGTAATAAAATGTTATACTGTTTTGTATAACAAATGAAATTAAAAACAAATTAGTTAAAAATAAATTTTTTCCTTTTTTTTTGGTTTTTGAAGATTTCATATTCACTTGGGAGGTTTTTAGCGAAAGTTTTCTGGCAACACTGATTGCAGGGCCGTCACAATAACTCGGAAGGTTTGCTCTTTTACTCTAATACAACACAAGTCCATGAGATATATTGAGCGGCGCTTTGTATGGAATTTGCAAATGGTATGGCTACTAGCATATCGAATAAACTAACCTGAACTGACACGCATTAGCAAACAAGTTTGCCGCTTAAATCTTTTGTTTTAATACAGCCTAATGTTTCTTACTACTTTTACAGTTTAACGTATTTACATTCAAATCTTCCTCTTTTAATGAAATATTTCCGGCCATTTCAAGCTTTTGACACCTAACCTTTGCCAATTTTGAGAATATGAGGCCTCATAGAAATTAACAAACATAAATTACTTTTGGGTCAATTTCAACTAATTTACTTATATTTCAGAGACGTAGATGATAGCTCAGCAGCATATCATTTCCACTTAATGAGTTGCTCTTTTTTGTAAACTTTTTATTCGGCATCACCTACATACATATTAACTAACTCATGCCTCAAATACAAGTAAGGTCAACAGAAACCCAACAACAACGTGGATTTCAATGCATAAACGTAAATAAAGTCAACAAAATGCTTATAAGTCAACTACGACTGAAACATATTTTCACAGCTTTATTTATGAATATTACATTTTTTGGAAATGTATGTGTGCAGGCTTGTATGTGTGTGTATTTTATAGCCAACATTTGGCTGTTGTCTGTTCATTCACTAATTGTAGATTGTTTTATTTTTAACATAGTTATAAAGTTTGTTATTGTTATTTTTGCAAAATAATTGTACCATAATCTCTATATTGTTACTTTTTTCGCACCATTGTAGCGCTGATAAATGGCTTGAATCTCCGTTGGCGGTGTTTATGCCATTAATTTGGTGACAACGACTTTGCTGTGTGGACAATTGCTTGGAGCTGAATGAGTGAGTTTAAATGGAGTTGCTGCTGGTTGTAGGTGTTAGTCATTTTTTTGGTTTTTGTTTTAAAAAGCATTCATGAGCGGAAAGGTAGTGATTAAGTGATTTTTAATATACTTTAAAGATATATTTGGCGTAAGCTGATAAATGTCTAAGATACTTCATTAGTGAATAGTGCCTTGACAAGAAAAAAGTAATATTTTCAAACGACTGCTTACTACGTGCATGTATTAATACACGATTTAATTTTATGCATTTAAAACGGTTCAAAAATTGCTCAATAAATCTTACTTACTGCCTTAAACCTTCAAACACCAAACCTCGCATTTTTAAATATTCCTCTACATATTAGTTATACATACAAATAGTTATACAATTACTTCCACGAAATGTCCAATCGAAAAAAAGTAACTTAAACATTCACTCACTCACAAATTCATCTGCGCATCACATGCAATGCTCATTGATTACCAAATCACTAAAATATCTCTTTGCTAAAAATCTCATGCGCCATCGCCGCCACCACTCACTTACATGGGCTTTCCTCGCATAAACAACATTTTTGCGCATTTTAGTATCTTTTAGCATGCCAAAGTACCACAACTTAACGCATTTTAACCGCTGCTTCGATTGCATATTTATGTGGAAAATTTTAGATATCTGTATAGTAACAACTGCAAGAATTAACTACATACGTACATATGTAGGTATGTACACCATGACCGCGTCGCACGTACTCATACATATTCCTCTGATAGTATGTAGCAATGAATCAATGAACCATTACTGAGCTTGGAACGAGCAAATGCTGTGGTTCACAATTTTACATGGTATGCGTGGAATTTCAAGTACCTCTGCACCTGTGCACTACATTTTTACGGTAATTTTGTTACGATGATTTGCCAATGAATTGTTATGAGCTTTTTTCTGTAGGAAGGTAAATTTTTTCACTTATGAATATGCAAACCAAAAAAACGCAACTTATTGGCCATGGTGAAATGGTGGGTTGAGGAGAGACCATTCATATATTATATGATGGGTGTCTGAGCAGTAAAATGCCAGTCGAAAAGATCTCGGAGACCAAAGTAGATTATCTTTAAATGCTCTGAAATTGTGCGAATAACTAGAGCAGTTGATAGCATAGCATATCCTTCTTAATTGAAGGCTAGATATAATAGCGACGGTGGTGGAGAGACAAACATATCTTCAACGGCTGTAGATATTTCCTCTCAGTTTTCTACTTATAACTCTAGTGGGAACTTCTTGATAACAGAATACGCAAATTATGTTCCTATTAAGGCAAAGATAATACTCCCTAACAGCAACAAGAGTGCTGCTAAATTAATACAACAAAAGCAGATAGGAAATTCGTCTCATCAAAAGTTGAGTTGTGTACGGCACTCAATTATAGTACGTACCTGTATTACCATCGATAAATATGCATATTTACCAACTGAGAATTTAAAAATATCAGCATCTCTTCGTGGGAGTTCAAGCAATATCTTAATTCCTCTGAAACCAGACTTGAAAATGAAAAAATGGAGTTTACTTTACAGTTACATTTAAATTAGAATATTATGTTACTTTGTTTAACACGTACCGCCGTTGGGTGGCCCACACTAGACTGTCTCATGGGGCGCTGCGAACCACCGGTGGTACGCATTCGATTGTGCTATTAGAAAAAGAAAAAAAAATTAAAATTTAACGTGTATTTATTGAAAATATTTATTTTTAATAACCACTCGCCGACAGATGAATCGGAACATGAATTCCCACACCGCCTCATAGCGAAAAACTGAAAATCGACTCCGGCGTGGACGTGTTAATAGACAAAATACATTTGAAGGCTTCTGCCAAAATATTGAAGAAAAATCTTGAAATTTATGTGAGTTGGACCGTTTTCAAAGTTACATCACTAAACTAGCTCGTCATTAACAAAATTAAATAAAAATACTTTTGCACAAAAAATTATCTCAGATACTAATAGAATATGATTTGAAGTTAAAAGTCAGTTAATTTTTTTAATTTTATCAATGGAATCAAAATAATGAGATTTTTTGAGACGCTATTTTTAAGGGAAACTTGAAAAACTCAGCAAATATTAACCGATTTGGACTGGTGGAGTAATGTTTGAAGGTATTTCCCATTCTTTATATCTCCTTGAAAATTAATCCCTTAATGTTCCACTTTTCCTGCCTAATTGCAGATTTTTTAAGCCTAAGCTCTTTTATCATCTAAGATAATCTTTTTGAAGAAATATTTTTAAAAATTAATTTTATTTTAAAGAGTTACTTCCAAATCACTCCAATTTACTCAGGACTTATTACTTTTTTGACTTTTTTGTTGAGATATTCTAACTATTTCACACCCATGATTAAGGTAGTTGTGAAAATTAAAAAATTTTTTAGCAATAGGATTTCTTTTATGAGTCTAAAACATAATTAAACTCTTAATTTAATCTGTCATATATCTTTAAATTTCCGAGTACTAGTGCATTTTATAAAAATTCAAACCAAAACCACCTTTTTACAACGATAACTTCACTTTAAAACTAATATTCCTTTACATAACGCGGAACTGGCTGAGTAAATCCAAAATCACAGGATTGGGCCCATGGGGAAATCAATCAAATTATATTAAGTTTTTGTATTTGTATCCAAGGTTCTCTCAAAAAACAAGAAATAACATAAGGAAGTGAGTATTTTTGACCATTTATTTGGCAAATTCTAGAAAGACCCTATTAAAAAGGAAGAGAGTTCAATGGCTCTAAAAACGAATATACTATATATACATAATTGGTGCTTACGCTCGTTTTGGATGATTGCCGAACTCCTTCTTCTATTTGTGGTGGGCGTCTTGATGAAGTTCTACAAATGGAGGGACTTAAAGTTTTAAGCCGACTCCGAACGGCAAATATTTTTTATTGCAAAATTTTTTCATGGCAAAAATACACGTGGAGGTTTGCAATTGCCTGCCGAGAGACGATCGCTATTAGAAAAAAACAGTTTCGATCATTATGTAACTGTTTCGAAACTACGCATTTCCGACTGCTCGTTCTACTATAGTGTTCTAAAAATATATTCCTCGGAAATTTATATTTCGAATCTTCTCTCATAAAAGCTTCATATGATTAATAAAAATTCCCAAAAAATTAAGAGCGATGTTGATATCCTTATTCGAAGCCATAGATCTGCAAAAGGATTTCATGCAGCAAATGCTCAGATGAGCAGAAAACTGTTTTTGAGGCTCGTACTGTTCGCCCTTTGTCTGTCAAACTCGGCCAATTGGCTTTTGTCCCCATTTGGTAGGAATAGTTAAGGCCTGCCTCGCCGGTCACTTTCACTTTCATGTGTGACAAATGCGAAGATGCTCTGAGCGAATCTTACTCGTGATTTAAATTCAGAATGCAGTTTAATGGCATAACTCCTCCCATAAGTACTCCTACCGCACAGTAAACTACCAACTTCGCAATGGTATAATTAATCTTCTATGTATTGCTTCTTATTTTAGTTGCTATGCATACTCGCCTGACTTTGTTAATCCGCACACATATTTTGCAAACTGTTAGGTAAAACATGTACAAAGTATGAAAAAAAATGAAAATGCAAGAATCGGAAATCAAAAATAAGCGAATATGATACTCATAATAAATTTTATGATGTGTTACAAAAATAGAATGGAAGTAATTTAAGTCGCGCACGCAAAGCTATGGAATACATTGCACCTTTATATTGAAATATACGCCACCAAGTAGTAGTTGCATCAGCAGCAGTAGACAGTAGACAGTAGTCTTCCACGCATCCACTCAGTCAGTCAGTCAGTCAAACAAACCCAGCTGGCTTTGACAGCCGCCCTGCCACCATTCAACTTGGCAATGGTAGGTGGTGGGCTGATAGGCTGATAGGCCGACATAGCGACTGGCTGTCTCGATGGCTTGGTGCCACGCCGTCACATTGTCAGACTGTCAGGCTGTCTAATACGCAACATGTGGCAAGCTGCTGCTACCATCGGCACCACCAATTATTACCACAAGTCAACATGAGGTTTGTGTCAGTGGAGCAGCTGCTTGCCATATATAATTAGAAAAAAATACCAACTAATGAAAAAAAGAGGGAGCGAAAAAAAAATCGATAAAAATTACAAAAAATATGGCAAATTCACAGCAGCCGCCTCACAATGCCGGCGATGTGGAAATGAATTTTGTAATGAAAACGAAAACGATTGCATGGCAAATGAGAACGAAAATCACACACAAACTAATGCTTATACACACACATATTTATTTACAAGTGTTGTAGGCAAGCCAGTTAGATTGTTGTTATTTAGTTAGTAACTTGGCTGACGGCTGACGACTGAGAATAAATACGCGCGACTGCGTAATGATGAAAATCAAAAGGGAAATGCAAACGAAATTGAGATTTCCGTAACACAGCACAGCATAACACAAATATCAGAAAGCAAAAAAAATTAAAATAAAGAATAAAAAAAAAAGTAATTAAAAAAATGCGCTTAAACAAAAACTCATTTGCACACCAACAATGGCTTGAGAATATGTGTGCACTTTGTAATGAAAATCAAAAGAGCAGAAAATTAACATTTCAAATTCAGCAAATCAACAAGAATTCGCCAGACATTGCGCACTTTGAAAATGATAAACAAAAGCCTGAAGTAAAAATATATAAAAAAAGAATTTTAACATTAAATGCAATTAAATAAATGTTTAGTTAAAAGGCAACAAATGAAGAAAAAAGTAAAAATCCAAAAATGAAAAAAATTAGTGCCACTCATATTGCGTCAACTCGGCCGACTGCAATATGATCGTGTGTCAGCGTGGCTGCCACTGGTGTCTGCTGTTCACACGGCTTGCACGTTTCTTGCTTAAGTCGTTTGTTCATGCACGCGCAGCTAAAACATAAACGTCACACAGCAAATGCCATTAACGCGTGTAAATGAGACAAATACAAGCAAACAAAGGTAAATATAAATATAGTTGTAAATACACAGTTTCATACATACATGAGTATGCATATGTAAAAACGTTAATTTAGTTCAGAAGAGGTTCTAATAGTAAAAAAGGAATTTTATTGATAGAATTAAAAAACATTTATTCTATAACTTTTTTTGTTTAATAATTTTAATTTATTTTAGTGTATTTAAATAACTAATAGAATATAAGCATCTGTTGGCTACTACACTGTTTAATATGTGTTTTTCATATTTGAATAATTGTAGCAAATAAAAGCTAGTCTATATAAAACATTTTTATGATTTTTTTTATGGTTTTCAGCACTTTATGTACGCACACTCTCTGCTCCCTCCCATCCTCTTCATATACCGTGGCTATTTGCAATGCAAATTCTAATTTTGTACAGTTTTGTAGTCATATATCCAGTAGAAAAATCTGTTTGTTGGGTACTGGGGTAGGGAGAGGTCCTAAATTTTGCACTACAATATTCGTTTGACTAAGTAAAAATTCCAAAAAAAATGTGAAATAAATTCAGATAAACTACAAAAATTAGCTTCGAGTACTTGTGCGATTTTGCGAACATATGTAGTTCATTTTTTTATCGTATGTGGTGAATTATAAACTGTACAGCTGCTCTGTATAAGTCAATTATATTAATAACTAGCTTTAACCCGCGGCCCCGCTCGCGTAGGAGTAGTTTTGAGGGATTTAGGATATGTATATAAAAGAATTACAAACAATCATCAATTCATAGAAAATAATTTTTTATTAATAACCATAATATTACAATATCCGGCATCCGTTGCTATGCCTCGTTGAATAAAATTAAAACAACCAATCAGAAGAATATCAAGCAAAATTATTTTTTATTAATTTTCTATCTCAAACCGTTTTTGAACTTTGAATTTGGGTCATAGTTGAACAGCTTATGCGGATTATGAAGTCTAGAGTGTGCTATAAATAGTGGGGAATAGGAAAAACTAAGATTTTTTAGATTAAATTTGAGCAAATATTCGATTATTAGTGACGAAGGAGAGTGGTGGCGCGGCCTGGGGGCTGTGGGAAGGGAGTTCCATCATAAAAACATGCCTATAACCTTCATTGGGTGAAAATATGAATGTATAAAAATTTTTACGTCATTTGGTGTTGTCGTTTCGTAGTGATGCGCGGACAACGTACAGACATTTATATAGTATAGATATTTATAGTATAGATATTGACTTAATATAACTAGAGGTGCGATTCTCAGAGTTGTGAAAAGCAGAATTTTGAAATATCAGAACTTTATCATGTAGAATTTTACAACATATAAGAATTTTGTATCCAACCCGCGCTTTTTGTATGTTTGGAACAATGATTAGTTCCTTGCGTTTCTCTTTTCTGAAAAATATCAGCATCTACTAGTTTTTATACGGCAGTGCTCTGGGGTGCAATAATTTCTCCTCCTGGGATGTATCACTTTTTCGATAGTGTGAAACTAGTACTAAATGCGACAGTTGTAATCTAGTATGAAAATGGGAGGGCAAGCCACTAAAACTTTAAATAAGCATATTTTATTCAGCAAGAAATGGTTTATTTTTAATAAAGTCTCCCTTTAGCTTCATACACCTTATCCCATCTTTAATTTTTTGATACTTCCCAAATAAATAAATTTCTCGATTGCCCTTATTTAGTCGGCAAATTCTTCACTCGACCACAATCTCTTTATTTCAAGTAACTCCTTCATACTCGGAAAGCGCAAATAGACTCAAATGCTAAATTTTAGATTAGACACGTTGAGAGATCAATTTGTTACCAATTCATTAAATTTTTCATTTGTGGCTACGGTGCTGTGTTCTCGTGAATTGACTTAGTAAGAAAGATATGTTTCCTTGACAAATTCGGTAATTCTTGCTTCAAATCAACATCGAATGAATCCAGTAACCTCAATAACTGATGATGTTTTCAATATATGTATATATGTAAGTTCGTTTGGAGTTTCACAAAGTGCTCTAGTCGTCTCTTTCTCGTACTAACTGACGCCAGTTAGACACGCCAAGTGAAGCCAAGTCTTTCTAAACCAAATCTTTCCAACGCAATGGAGGCCTTCCTTTTCCTCTGCTACCACTAGCTGGTACCGCATCCAATACTTTCGGAGCTGGATCATTTACATATATCCATTCGGATGTCTATGGCGGTCGCCGTAGCTGGTCTAACATTCCCTGACAAGCATTCGATAGAGCCCGGGTTCGAAACCTAGTGTGGACATGAAACGCCAAATATTATAATATAATAGAAAAGCGTTTTTCTAATGGTCATCGTCCCTCGACGGGCAATAGTAAATCTCCGAGTGTATTTCTGTTATGAAAAGCTCCTCATAGAAAACTATCTGCCGAGCAGAGGCGGCATAAAATTGTAGGTCCTTTCACTTGTGAAAAAACAACAAGAGGTGTGAGCGCCAACTATATATATACAGGTATATAGTATATATACATACTTATACTATATAAACGTCTAGGCCCCCGTAAAGCTCTTACAGCTCATTATTTCATCGTCTACGATATTCGCAGTCGCCAACACGCAATGGTTTGTTGGTATGTAACTTACAGTACACATTTTCCGTTTTCACTTATTCCTGGCGTTTAAGGTAAATTTTCAGCTTTGTTGTATTAATAGACTTATTAAAATTTTAATTTTCAAATATTTTTGCGGGATCTTTCAACTCGTTATATACGTCTGGTTTGCGTATTTTTTGAGGAGTTAATGAATAAAATGAACCCAGAGATTGTGTCTTGCGTTTTTTAAATAGCACTGCTGAACACTTCATATATCTTCATTCATAGGATCACATAATTTTGTTTACCGATTTAATATAAGAATATGCAAACGGCTGAAAACTTAAAACAAAAATTCAGACGTAAATTTTCAAATTACCAATACTCACATATTTTTTGTTCTCTACACCAGAATCTATTGCTGGAACCATGAAATCTTTCAAAGAGTTATTTATAATCACACCATGCCTAACTATTCTGATGAAATTCATATCAAAGATCAATGGGGAGAGGCCCTATATCTTCAAGTACTCTCGGATTTTATAGTTGACGGGTTTACTTTTGGTGGGCGCCTGAACTGAAGTCAATGCTGAATAGGTCTTAAAAATATGGTTTAATGAATGCACAAAACTATTATTTTTTTTTGTCTAAACGCCTGTTCAAAAAGGCTGTTAAAATAAAGTTATTTAACAAATCAGTCTGAAAATTATGGTCCAAAATGGTTTTTGAGAATGCTTGCGTGACAAAGGAAATCTTGGATTTAAGAGGCCAGTGCAATGAAAGGCAAACTTTTACCTAACTCGCGCTGATGCCGTTGTCGAAAATTATTCCGTCGAAAGTATTATAGGCTGAATACTATGGCAAAGTGAAACAATTTCAGTGTTCACTTTTTTATTTTTTCTAACATAGTTGTGTTGGATATTCAATTTGAAGACGAAAATTAAGTTTAGTATTTCTTTATTTTTAAATATCTTCGAACTAAGAAAAAACGAAGTATAGAAGGAGGCTTGACCCAAAAAAAATTTCAAAAAAAAAAACAAAATTTAAATAAATCTAACAAGATTAGTACATATCTGTGGAAAAATTTGTGTTACAAATTCGATAAAGACTATTAAAATCTGAAAATCCGAAGGTGAATACTTGCATAGAATGAAGAGGAAAAAAGAAAGTAAGAAATACTATAATTAGAGTGCACTTTATGGATTAAAAAAAACTATTATAACCAATAATATATTCAAGGTAACAAAATAATATTTTGATTTAAATGAACCATAGAACTGTTTCTCTATATTTTTGTGTATGTGAAATAAATAAATAATTGTAGCTTAAACACCCTTTCTCAAATATTCTCACAAATTTCATTCCCCAATGCCGCACTTGCACAAAATGTTCACCTGTTCCTATGTGGAAACAAGATACATACATATAATTGTTAGTATATGATAAATGGTGTTTTGTTTGAAGTAATTTTTAATACAACAATAGGGGAGACGCCTACTTCATATTGTTGTAAGTCACAGTGTCATGGCACAATAAATTTAAAAGTTAAAAAATATGAATTATATGTGTATAAAAAATTTCGTTGAAAGCAACGTTTCAAGTCTTTTCATGGTGTAGGGAAAAATAAATCTATTATTTTCTCAGCAGATGACTGCAGTGATCGATATCTCGTGAAGTATCTATCAAACAGTTTAAAGTTTATGCTCGTTGTCATGGTGACATTTCACACTAAAAAAATATCTTTGCTGTTTTTTTGTTTTTTGTTTGTTCCATTCAGTTGTGAGTTAGAGGGTGTTAACAATGGATTTCGGTATATTAAAATATTCGATATATTAAAATATATGAAATTCGGTATATTTTAGAGGTTTTCTGTGATAAAAACGAAAACGGATCCAGGCCACTGAAATTGTAAATGGTGTTTATGGTGTCGATACTGTAACAGCTAATTACATGCAATTTTCGTTTCATCGATTCCGTTGAGGCATTTTTGATTTTAGAGAAAATATCGATAATGTCGATAAAATCAAAGAAATAATCGAAGTTGACTGGCAAGATTGACCATAAAAACATTTAACACCATTTGCGCAAAAATTTTACAAAAAAATAATGCATTTCTTTTTTCTCAAACTAATATGTAGATTATCAGAGTAGCTGATGCAAGAGCAAACGAAGAAGTGGCAAGTCCTTAGGTCAACACCAAGTATACACTTTTTTTGGTTGACGTTAGGTGGAACTGTGGTCAAGCTATTGGAACACTTTTTGGCATACAATTTTGTTGTTGTATGGCTGTATATATTTTGGAACAGTGAAGCAATGAACCAAATTTGACTGTCCATATCGAGACCAGTAACTCGTTTCTGTAACTTTTCTCGATCAAGTTGTCGATTGAAACTGTCGACTGGCATTACAATCACGTCTCTCCCACTTGCTGTGTTTCTGTAAAGCAATTAGTTCCATTCCATTTCAGTTCAAATACTCGATTGAAAGGGTTTCTGTAAACAAGTGGAATGAAATATTGTCGATCATTACTCTCATTTGGCTTTGAAGTGGTGAAAACACACATTTCTTTTGTTGTAATTGTTCGGAGTCAAAATGGAAACGGGTACACTTAAACCAGTGTAAGTAAGTGTAAATATATTTTTGTTAATATTTTTTTATGGGTAACTAAATAAATATGTTACCAGGACGAGTTACCAAGGGTCAAAAAACGCCATTTATTAAACTTACAACTGAAAATATCCAAACAAGTTATTTATCAATATTAAAACTTATGTAATATATTTTGGTTTTATTGCTTACTTTTCTTAATGCTTCCACAAAGAATACCATTTCTCTCACTGTTCCACATTTTGTTGATTAATGCTTATATAAACACTTTTCCTCAACCTATCGAGCAACTGGGATCGAATCGATGTGATATTTATGAAATAATAATAATGCTAATGAAATAATTTTACCAAATTTGATTGAATTCCACTCAGTAGTTTTAACAAATAAAGCTACAGTAACTTGGTTTGCATACATTGTGATGTTTTACTCACTTTTCAAATACAGGGTGATTCAAAAAGACCGCAGATTTTATTTTATAAATAAAACACAGCAAGATTGGTCGAAATGATTTTTTTTATAATATTTTTTAGCCTATGGAATTTATGCATAAAACATAATATCCATTAAATGTCCACCACAGCTCCTCTAGCAACACAGAATATACATATCAACATTTTCCATGACTTTCTGGCACAGTTCGGATTGTATATCATTTATAACGCGTATGACTTCGTGCTTCGGCTCTGGAATCGTCTCGACCTTATTAGTATAGACCATTCTTCCCACATAGCTTCAGAGAAAGAGAAGCGAAGAAGAAGTCGGAAGGTCTCGATGGCCAATTGACCAATCCAGAAATCGTTCGCAAAAGCACCAGTGTACAGTGCGCTGTGTAGCAAGTTGCACCATGCTGTTGTTCAAGTTCATGTCATATAATTCAGATCATAAAAACATTATTGCGTTATCATAATATTGTTCACCGTTCACTGTAACAGCGCTACAGATATAAGTTTTTAAGAAGTACAGCCCGATTACTCTGTCAGCGCAAAAACCACACCAAAAAGTAACTCGTTTTGGATGCCTGAATGAAAAATGGATTTTCACTGCCCCAGACGTGACAGTACGTGGCAGTTTTGCCTGTTAAAGTATCCGCTCTGGGGAAAATGTGTTCCATCGCGTTGCTCAACTCAGTTTCGCTCCCTGATTGCCTTTTTCAAAGAATGTACTATAGAACCAACTGTGTCAAAAAAATTAAAGAATGTACGTATCACAAATAATTGCTGTCAAAGATTTGCATTACCCTTGAATCACCCTATAATTTAAGCAGTCATATACGAATAATCCGAGTGCTAGCATCTATCTAAAGGGTGATTTTTTAGCTATTATCTTTTTAAACAGTTAGTTTAAACAGCTGACGCACGTTTCATGTTTTGTTTCACTGTCAAACATCTTTAGTTTGGTCTATAATTTAACCATGGATCGTCTTACAAACGAACAACGCTTGCAAATCATTGAATTTTATTATAAAAATGCGTGTTCTGTTAAGAAACTTTATCGCGCGCTTCTTCCCTTTTATGGTCAGTTTAATCGACCCACTGAAGCGGCTATTCGAGCTATTGTGACTAAATTCAGAACCAAATTTATATTATTTGACATCAAACCACCAACTCGCTTACCTAGAGTGCGAACTGAAGAAAATATCGCAGCTGTATCGGCCAGTGTTAATGATAACCATCAATTATCGATTCGTCGCCGTTCGCAGCAATTGGGCCTCTGTTACTCAACAACGTGGAAAATTTTGCGAAAGGATTTAGGTGTGAAGCCTTTCAAAATACAGTTGGTGCAAGAATTGAAGCCGAACGACCTACCGCGACGCAGAATTTTTGGTGAATGAGCTCTTGGAAAGTTGGCCGAAGATCCATTTTTTTATCGAAAAATTTTGTTCAGCGACGAAGCTCATTTTTGGATAAATGAGTACGTAAATAAGCAGAATTGTCGATTTTGGAGTGAAGATCAGCCAGAAGAATTGCAAGAGCTACCAATGTATCCAGAAAAGGTCACAGTTTGGTGCGGATTATGGGCTGGAGGTATCATTGGACCGTATTTCTTCGAAGATGCTGCGAATCGTAACGTGATATCCAACATTTGTTTGCCCAAAATGCAAGAGCTTGACTTGCATGGCATGTGGTTTCAGCAAGACGGTGCCACATGCCACACAGCACGCGTAACAATGGACTTGTTGAGAGGCGAGTTTGGTGAACATTTTATTTCACATTCGGGACCTGTCAATTGGCCACCCAGATCGTGCGATATAACGCCTTTAGATTATTTTGTGTGGGGCTATATTAAAGCTCATGTCTATTCAGACAAGCCTGCTTCAATTAACGCATACACTTCTACTTATTGCCTTCACATATATAATTTTTAGAAATTTGTTTACCTTTTTTAGTAACATATTTTTTTGTTCAAATTAAACACTGTTCATTGAACTATGTGCAACCAAAAAAATATCTTTCATTATTAAAGACAAGCGTATTTAGTATTGCCAGCTGATGGGCGTAGGCAAACAGTTATCTTAAACATATAAGAAGTTCATTACCTGGCGCCAGCCGCACAAATGAAATCACAAAAAATCAAAAACCAATGAAGAAAACACGTCAAAATTTTAACTGAAGCATTGAACTCTTTTAAATCCACTTAATGCTTGGGCATATATTTTAATTTTGACTTAAGTCCTTCTAAGCAAAATTTGGGTAACACCGTAGCTAATGAAGTGCGGCAAAAAATTAATAAAATAAAATTAAAAAAATTAAAAAAAACGATATCATAAGAAATCTGGCAAGTAAATAAGAATTTATGCAGAAAACTGCAAATCAATATGTGATGCTAAAGAAAAGGGGCAGAGATCGAACATATAGGAAAGCACGTATGCTAATTGGCTAATGGCTGTGATTTTGATGTTTTTTAGAAATTTTTGCTAATTTGCATGTTAAGATTTATACACGGAGTTTGTCATAAGTAAAGATAAAACTCGAAATTTAACATACATAATTAATGATTTATGTTGTGCAGCAAAAATGTTTTCTTTAAAATTTGGCCTAAAAATTTTAATTAAAACGGTACCGGCTAGAGAGACTATCATTTGTTAGAGTACCATATACAAGTTATAAATGTCACAATTAGTGGGAAATTGTGATCACGGGATTCGTCCGGGATTTAGAGCTCACCTCGGGACGTAACTTTTCAAATACAAGTAAAAATTAATTATAAACATAAATTTAATTATAAGTAAAACAAATGAAATCATTTAAACATACCATGAAATGAAACCATTTAAAATTTAAGGTAAACAGAATTTCAAAATCATATATTGTATAAAGGGTGGTTCAATTTCAAGTTTTTTTTGCATTTCATTTGACATTTTGCAATTTCAGATTAACTCAATTTGAACCATGGAGAGATACATAATTGAGTCAATGGTCAGAATGGTGGCAGGAAATGGCAACAGTGAATGACCAATTTTCGAAGATGATGATTTGGGCGAATGATAATCCAAGAGTGATTGCCGAAAAACCAATGCACCCACAAAGAGTGACGGTTTGGTGCGGTTTATGGGCCGCCGGCATCATTGGACCGTATTTTTTCCAAAATGAGGCCGGTCAGGCAGTTACTGTGAACAGTGTTTATTCATAATGAAAGTATTCATTCATAAAAAAATTAAAGAAATTATATAAGCATACCTATAAAATGGCGCGTGGCCTCTTAAATGTTTTTTTGAACAACATAAAAAGCCGATAAATGACAATAAAATAATAAAAGAAACGAAAATTCTACCGTGCTGATGTAACGATATAGATAATTTAGTTTCGAAAGTAATTATTGGCCGTAAATAATTTATATATATTACAATATTTTACCGTTCAATCAACAGATAGCGCTTCATTTTGTGAATATGTTAATTATTATTCGGATATGCTGTGATATTATACGTCCACGTAATACTTCCAAGAAATGGAAAAGAGTTCGACAATTATCCTCCTCATATGAACCATACAAAGACTTCACTGTTAATTTAGAAACCCCATAAATGGTATATAGAAATGGTGAAGATATGAAAAGATAATAAAAGACAACGAGCAAGAAATGAAGGTAGTTACGCACAAAATATTAGAAAAATTAGAGGAATTGATGGCGAAGCCTACACGATAAAATGATCAAAACTTGTGACTGCCAACATTTTTGAAAATAAAGATTGCTTTTGTCCAAATAAAGGTTAATATCGCATAGAATATAATGAAAGCCTCATTTCGATAATTTCTGGAAACTAAACGATTTGAAACCCTGAATCTATATCCATCTACGTTCAGTACAGTAAAAAAAAACAGAACTTTTGAAAGAACTATGAGAAAATGCAGATATAGTACAAATATTTTCCGTCAAGAAATAATAAGTTAGAAGTGTCGTTTTCATCAAGTATATCATCAAGTTATTATTTAAAATAAAGCTCATAGCTATTTATTGCTTTAAGTCATTTTTAGGACTTTCAGTTGAAAATGAGGTAAGCCAATTCCAATTTTAAAAACTCCTCTTTTGTATGAAAATCACAAAAATTTTCATATTCATAATAAATTTCGGTTAAACAAGACTAAAAAAATTCTAAATAAAAAGGTAAATAAAAGGTGTAAAAATACTGTTTAATTTATTCAAATGCAATTCATCAAATATCCTCAAACACATTTATTCTACTCCATTAAACTCACGGAAGTAATTGTATGTATATCAAAGTCGTATTTAAAAAAAAGATGTAACCAAATTTTGCAATAAACAAGTTTTAACTTATTTCAATCCGATATTTAATCTACGAGGTGTGTTCAAAAAGTATCGCGAATTTTGAATTTTCGCAAGTTACGTATATTCGAATTTCGATTTTTTTTGTGGCAGTATGCTGGTACTCATGTCTCTCACTCATGCCGACGAGTTCGGCAATTTTGAATGTTCAGTTAATTGTTGCTGCTGCTGTTAACAACTGCTTTGCTTGCACGTGTTTCGCCCCGTCTTCGATTTTTACCTATACAAAAAGATGGACCAAAGAACCTGCATAAAATTTTGTGTGAAAAACGAAATTAATTGTGCGGATGCATTCTGAATGTTGACTGTATCATACGGAGAAGATACTTTGGACTAAAACAACGTTTATCGGTGGTACAAAATGTTTTCAGAAGGCCGAGAATATGTGAACAACAAAAAGCGTGCCGGACATCCAAGCACGTCAACAACAGACGAAAAAATTGATGAAGTGAAGAAAATGGTATTGGCCAATCGTCGAATCACCGTTAGAGAAGTTGCTGTAAACCTAGACATATCGATTAGCTCCTACCATTTTCAATGATTTGGGCATGAGATGGGTCGCCATAAAATTCGTACCAAAATTGCTCGATTTCGACAAAAAGCAGCATCGCATGAACATTGCAAATGAGATGTTGGATTCTGCCCGCGACGACCCAAACTTGGTCCAGAGGGTCATAACTGGTAACGAATCGTGGGTTTATGGTTATGACGTGGAAACCAAAGCTCTATCATCTCAATGGAAGCTGCCGCACGAACCAAGACCGAAAAAAGGGCGCTAAGTTCGGTAGAATGTAAAAGTTTTGCTTACAGTTTTCTTCGATTGCAGGGGCGTTGTGCATCATGAGCTCTTACTACAGCGTGAAACGGCCAATAAGGAATATTACCTGCAAGTTATGCGCAATTTGCGCAAAGCAATTCGCCAGAAACGCCCGGATTTGTGGAAGAACAAAAATTGGCTCTTGCATCACGATAACGCCCCTGCTCACACATCGTTGTTTGTGCGCGATTTTTTGGCCAAAAACAACACACTAATGATGCCACAGCCACCGTATTCCCCAGATCTGGTCCCCTGTGACTTTTTCTTGCTTCCGAAACTGAAGAGACCCATGAAAGGACGACGCTTCGCTACGATTGACGAGATAAAAACGGCATCGAAGGAGGAGCTGAACAATCGCCATACTTTTTGAACACCCCTCGTATTTCGGGATCCCGAGATTAATACAAGCTGATTCCGAGACTCACCGGACCTGAAACACACGGGGATACCGGTACTCCGGGATCAGCACCCCTAATACAAATGTAGATAATGGAATATATACTCCTCTATGGGTACCCTCATACATGCAGATAAATACTTACATACATATGTATGCATGTGTGTATATTTCTACATAAACACAGCTCTTATTTTTTGATTTTTTCCAATCGATGGTACATAATTCAATGACATCTTCATTGAAACTTCATCAAAACAGCAGCTGATTGATCATTAAATCAAATCGCATCAACGCATGAAACAGGTACAATCATAAATATATGCAAGTGTATAACAAAAAAAAATCACTCTTTTCAGATAAACACTAGCGGCTGACATTGACGCATGCGCGTAAACAGCAGAGCATATAAGTAAAGCTCAAATGTTGATTGTCGTCGTTGTCGTCAAAGTGTGCAGTGTCCACTGAATATGAAACTTGTTGGTCAGCTTTAAGCGTTTACTATTGGAGGTTGATAAAAAAGAATTATTAGAATGAGAAAAAAAGAAAAAGCGAAAGAGTACATATGTTAGTACTAATCTCCATACTACATATATTTAAAATGACAAAAGTCGGTTTGCTTCCTGCTGTTGCCAACATTACATTACTGCCAACAACAATATTCGCTAATATTATTTGTTTGCAACGACGAACAAAAAAATTAATAAAATTATCTCATATTAAAAAAAATATGAAATGCATTTAATTGCTCCTTTAGTCATCATAAACAACTGTTAAAAAATTTTAATTTTAAGTAACTTTTTCAAGCTCATAGAATTAGCCTACTTGCTAAAAATCAGGCGACAAAACTTGGTACCTCTAAACACAGCAACGAGTTAAAAGACTGTCGAAAATACTAGAATAACGCAATTAGTAATAAAAATAACACAAAATAACAGAAATACGTTCGATAATGTGAACTAATTTTATTCCAATTATGCAATTTAAAATGAAGTTACATTTGTGAAAGAAAATGTAATACATTTATTGAAATAGAACTAAAAATATAAATATATTTATTAAAAATGTGTTCATTTTAAATCAATATGCTTTGTTTTCGATGTTATAAATAAAACAGTTGACTCACCTCTACTCTTAGAGCTCGTTCATATTCTTATGCCGCGAAGAAATCTTTAGAATAATGATCTTTTCTTCCTAGAGCGGGTTAGAAGTGTTTATGTCTCGAATGCACCTTTGATTAGAACACTGAATGAGTTTAACTAGATTTCAAGTTCTTTGGCTTTTGATTTAGCGTTATCTAAATATAAGTTCAAAATATCACTCAATGAATTATTTGAATAGTAACGAAACATGTATATATATACTTATATATTATATAATTCTTACAAACACTGTTAGTTCTATGTAGTCTATAAGAAACGTTGTATTTCTTGATTTACTAAATGAATAATAAAATTAATCTCACATTCATAAGAAGTATTATTAGAGCTCAGCTTCTTCTTCCTTTCCAAACACTAAAACACCGCTCTCTCCTATTTGTATATATGTCTCTCGTTCATGTTGATTGCCACTCTCATTTTCAGCTTACTCTTAATTGAATAAATTTTTGAAGCTCATAGTAAAAAAACAGATCGTCGTGTGTCCGAATTAATTCGATTGACTTGAGTACACGAGAACTAGTAAATTTCATGTATTATTTATTTTGAATGTGTGAATATTCATTTATTTAAATGTACTACATTTTGTTCGTCTTTTGGAGCTTTTCAGCTTCGTCCACTTTTTAGCTTTAGAGCAAAATAGACACTAAACCAGCCATCAACGAGAAGATTTTTTGAAAATTATTACGTGAAGCAATGTGTATGGGTTTTTTGTGTAAATTTAAACCCAAATTCATGATCAATAGTATCCTTCACTCAGTAACACCTTCTAAGTTTTTTTCTATATGGAAAGAGTTTTTTTGTTATTTTTTTGTATTACTTGATAATCTGTACTATTAGATGACATTTTTAAGAAGATCTAAAGAAGACCTAAATAATTTTGGTCTTTTAATTTCATGATTGATTGGGCAGCTATGAGTGAGCGAAAGAAGTTCAGCATTGGATCATATGCGGCATATAATTCTAAGGCATTTATCGATAAACGCTTGAAAGTGTCTGCGTATGTGCTCATAGATTAGCCATGTTTCAGATTTATTAGGAGCACCGACTTTGTGCTGGTTTTGAAAATTCCAAGTTTTGTTCTGAGTGACAAGATGCGGGAGTGCCACAGTCGGCTTACTGTATGGAACGCAGTACGTAGTTTATAAACGCGAGCTGCCACATCAGACACTGCGCAACCATCTTTTGTTATTTGGCTACCGAAGTAACAGAATCCATCTACAACTTCAATAATGATTGAACATATTTTATTATATGATTTCGGATGTAAGTTTAAGTAGTAATTTAATTTTTTTAATAAAACTGACTTCTTTACTTTGCTATTCTATGCAGTTTTTTTGGAACTGCATGAGGGCATAGTTCACTCCAGAAGCAGTTGATTTAAAATGTGTGCAGAGATATGTGTTATGATTCATAATAACGTTTACATACGATTTCCTACTTTTTTTTTTTTTTAATTTGCCTCGCTGGACACTAAACACTGAGTCAACTATTGTTGAAGCAATGCTTCCATTTTTTTTAAGGTCTTACTTTTTTCAAAACAATCAGTAATATTATCTCAAAAATTAATCGCGAATAAATTTTAAATATGACAAACTTTATACTTCTTTTAATTTCTGGCAACGGACATTAAGTGATGTGCTAAGTTTTTCATAAACTTTTTATTACATTTAGGTGCTTTAGAACAAAAGATATCTAATATCGAACTTAAATGTGGTAGAGATTTAAAATAATTTGATATAGGCAATTGCTGTTGTATTAAAAATACTCATTTGCACGTTAGTACAAAAATTTTGTTATAAAATACTGAAGTCTTAAATTTGTAGAGTTTTATGTTTCTTGTTTCTTGTATATAAATAAGCTCAGTTTATTGTCTTAATAAATATAAATATAGATTGCTAAAATCTATATTTATTTGTTATAATATATTGATTTAAACGCCGTGTTAATAAATACAATTTTTATTATTTTATAATTTTTTATACTAATACCAAATACTAAATTTTAGGCTTTTTGTGCCATTAAGGTCATTCTATGACCTTTTTAATACAAATTGACATGCATTTGCAAAACAGCAAGCATTTTTACCATATTCTAAATACTATGATTTTTTTGTCAAATAAAAATTAACTGAAAATTTTCAAATTCTACCTTTAAGGTCATCCAATGGACAGCAGAATGCTGCGATTGTAGCGCTAAATAAATATGTACGTACAAGTAAGGTAACCCTTGAAGCAACGGAAGCACCTCGAATCGAGCTAACCTGTTTCAGCCCCGTGATGCGTTAATGTAGCGGCGTCATACTTTTCTGAAGACAAAGATTTGGTGTGGTCCTCCTCTCCTACCAAATATTCATTTGACCTATAAAACGCAGATTGTGGAATTGACATAGAAGATATTAAAATAAATGCTGAGAAAATTAAGTACATCAATTGAATAGAGTTTGTCGCATTTATATATAAAGCCTTTTTCAGTAAGAGCGCTTCAACTTTTGAACTTTTTTGAATAAAACACAAACGGTTTGACTTTTTTAACTTATTTTTTTATTATTATCGAGTTTGAACATATACATTTAAGTATGAAATTCGATTTCTTTTGCATGACCACCGCGTGCACGTTTTACGAAGTCCAACCGTTGAACCCAATTTTCGACCACTCTTTTGCTTAAATCGGCCGAAATTCCAGCAATTTCGCGTTCAATATTGGCTCTGAGCTCACAAATCGTCGCCGGCTTGTTACTGTAGACCAATGACTTCACATAACCCCAAAGAAAATAGTCTAGAGGCGTCAAATCACACGAGCGCGGCGGCCATTCGACCGGTCGATTTCTGGAAATAATGCGCTCAACGAACTTACTCTTCAACAAATAAAATGTAGTGTGTGCTGTGTGGCTTGTGGCCCCGTCCTGTTGAAACCACATGTCGTCTAAGTCCATACCATTGAATTGCGGCCAAAAATAATCGTTTATCATGTCGCGGTATCGATTTCCATTCACAGTAACGTGGCGATCGTTCTCGTCAACGAAAAAATATGGGCCAATTACGCCGCCGGCATGTAAACCGCACCAAACAGTGATTTTTTCGGGATGCAACGGTGCCTCATGAATCACGTGTGGATTGCTTTCTGCCCAGTAATGCATATTTTGCTTGTTGACAAAAGCCATTGATCCAAAAGTGAGCTTCATCACTGAAGATGATTTTTTGGAAAATTTATAAATTTTCATAAAAAATTTGCACGATTATTTTTATAAAAAATTTGCACGATTTTCAATCGTTGCTCAAGTGTGTAGCGTTCCATGATGAAATGTATACTAATGAAGTTTACAAATGACAAGCGAAAAATAAAAAATATTGCGTCGTTCGCCCTCCCTATTGGAAAAAAGTTGAAGCGTACCTATTGAAAAACGCCTTATTTAGGTGTATTGATAAAGTAACAATAAATTTAATAATAAATAAATATCAAATTACATTTTATTCTTAACTATTTCATTAAGACACGCAACGATTTCATGGAGAAAACTTGTGTAGTCTTTGAGACAAAATGCATTTCTTTTACTCAAATTAGCAGTGTTCCCTGCTTTGACAACAAAGCTGTAGGTGTTTGAGGTAGCTTCTATTCGGGATTTATATGAAAAAACGGATAACAAATGTATCCTATTTGTTTGCATTTTATGAGAACGCAGCTGTATATGAATTTTTAGTCCCGTTCAAGGAGAAATGGCTATTGTCACTTCCCGTGCCAAAAATTTAAAGGCATATTTCAACAAAAGTTGTGGTTAAAACTGCATTTTTTATTTCGTATAAACTTAGGCCAATATTTTTTTATTTATAGTTTCTTTCATTGTATCTTTGAGAAGTTTTTGATTTAGATTCTCCACGAAATTGGTCCTCAAAAATTACTTGCGGGAAAACTGGATCTATCGTATGCAATGTAAACTACTTCCGTGGCTCTCGGTGTGTTGGGGCAGTTCTGCGGCTTGACCCAGCAAACAAAGTCCCTAACGTTAGATAAACATTTAGATCTTACATTCAAATTCTAATGTACATAGTTCTCTAATGTTTCTCGAAACGAAAATCAGGTTAGAGAATTATAATTAGAAAAATACTCGAACTATGCCATTCCAATAAGTGTCAGAGTTATTGATTAAAGAGCAGCTCCTCCAGCACTTTTTTTGCTTTAAAAATTCATTTACAATATAAATAATATCTTTTCTTTGTTTTAAGTATAATAGAAGCTCAAAAAGTCCCTATAAAGCCAGTGAAGTAATGAACGTCGAACGAAAGATGAGTAAGAACCAAAACTTTAATCGTGGTTTTCTCGAAATGCGTTTTTTGCCGCGCTATCGAATATAACTCAAAAAGTAATAAAGATATCAACTTAAAATTTTACAGGGATATACTTTGACATATTGGCCTTTGCATGTACCCGGCATGCCGTATCAAACAACTGTCCTTCAAACAGCAGTAAAACGAGTTCGTGAAAAGTTTTCTTCAATAATTCTATTCGTAAAATTAATAACTCAACGATATATATAATATTATTTAGTCGAAGAGACTATGGATTTTAACCAAATTTTCCATTTTGATGATTTGGACCAATTTCAAAATTCATAAAACGAGGTGCAGGAACATGCCAGCAAATATGAAAATTAAATATTATATATTATTAAATATTATATATTTAATATATGTATATTATATATTTTTATACTATTTTTATTTATATAATATATTTCTAAATATGGATTCAAAAATTTAGAAGCATTGTATAATTTCAGAAAGATTAACTATTTACCGTAACTTTTCATGCAGCGGAAAAGTTCATGACAAGTTCACGCGGCAGACACAGATTACGAGCGAACGTCTACCGCTATCTTTTAGCTTGACAAAGGACGATATTCTAAGAAAAAGGCGTACAAAGAAAATATGACTACAAACTGAATACGACGCTGAAATAATAAAACTAACTGATTTCATTTGACTTACTGATATTTTTTGTACAGATGCTTTTCCAGATTTGGTTGTGTTTTGAAAACGTTTTATATATGTTTTGCATATATGTAAGTTAGGCTGGGTCGATTTGTGGGGAGGCAAAAAAATCGCCCATTGCTATGTTAAAATCATATTCTAGGGATCAAAATAAGAAACTTTGCCGAAGGAACTATACCTCTAAAACGAATTCTGATGTCCCCAATTTGGGTCGAATTTTTAGTGTCTTTTGTGGGGAGGCAAAAAAATCGCCCATTGCTCTGTGAAAATCATATTCTAGGGATCGAAATAAGAAACTTTGCCGAAGGAACTATACCTCTAAAACGAATTCTGATGTCCCCCAATTTGGGTCAAACTTTTTAGTTTCTTTTCTCATGTAAAGGCCAAAAATGGTTATATTTGGAAATGATTGTATAGGGAACCCCCCAGGGGAGTTCCAGGGGGTGTGCCACTGGCATGAGTGGATCGGCCGTCCAAAGTTAGTGGGGGTCGGTCCACATTAGAAACCAATTAGAATTTAGCGTTATAATAAGGTGCGATACATAACCCTTCTCTCTATATAGAGAACTAAGTCGTCTTTTTGTACAGAACGCTGTAGTTCTCGACAGTTTATCTAAGTGTATTGTAACCTTCTACCTTAGAAAAACATATTACATAGGTTTTCTAATCGTCCAGTAACCTTAATTTTTGTAGGGGATTTATTAAGACCTTAAATAGTGTATTTTTTAGTTTGTCAAATGAAAGTCCAAACTGATTTGAGCTTCCCTCTACAGATGACCGGTTTTTTTCTGCATATCTTTTTTTTGCATCCTCAATTTATTTAGAAAAATGAATTTTTGCATTTTTGGTTAGTCTAAAGTGTATGCACATGTATACGAATTTAATTTAAGCTACTGCCCGCGGAAAAACTGTACCACCTCAACATTTCGCCCAGCTGTTTTCGATGTTTTTTTTTTGTGAACGCCAATTATATTTATTGTCTGTAAAAACTATGCCAGTCTAATTTGAAAAATTGAAGAATAATTATGAAAATTCAACAAATGATCACAAAAATTTTAATTATTTTCTTAAAAACTTTTTGGAACAAATTTGGGAATGTACTTTAAATTTATCGTATAATTAAGTGCGGCCGCCATAGCCGTGCGGGACTACGGATACGTGAAACCCATTGTGGGGGTAGAGCATCAAATGAAGCACCTTTCAATAGAAAGTCTTTGCAGTACTTAAGGGGTATTCTAGTTTAGAGGCCGAACTTCGAGCATTTTTTGACGGTGAATAAAAATAAGCTATTGATATTTTTACTATCCATTTTTTTATCATTTATTTATTTATATATTAAGAGCACACAAAATGAATTAAAGAAAAAAAAATTTTCATGGAATTATACCTTCTTGATTTCTACCCTTGTGGTCATCTGAAAAAAAAGATGACAAATTCTTAATTAATATGAATGTCATTATCGTATGACGCAGAAAAAATGGGAAAAACTTTTTTTTCATAAAATGGCGGCTACTCAAAAATTGAGGTCGACTTTTCCCTAAGCTTTCTCGAATTGTTTACACATAATAAAAATTGTAATTTCCAGTTTTCGTGCTGTAGCTTCGAGAAAAACACGTTTAAAATTTTACGTTACCTGCCTATTATTACAGCCGTCCGCTCAAACCAGTCTAGCTGTCGCGTCTCTAAAATAGTTGTAACTTCGAAAATAATTCGAATTTTGAAAAAATCCTTTTAGGAAGATATTTTTGAATACTTAAGCTATCGAATTTTGAAAAAAAAAATTCGATTTTTTCAAATTTCTAGACAAGAATACCCCCTTAAAGTAGCAGACTGGACAATTTGCGAAAGGTGGCGGAGCCATAAGATCGTAGGGATAGTCAAGCTGCCCTAAAGCTTGTATAAGCTGTTCAAAACTCTTCGAAAAGAGCCCCTTCGGGGCATCTAGCACCATATGTAATGGAGCCAGCCGGGGTTTCATTAATAAGTGAAATAATAATTAATAAAAACTCATGAGAGCCATTGGTGCAGTATTGACACCTGCAAAACATTCAAGTGTTTCCTGAAAAGGCCTAACAGGGTGGCGGTAAAATTCCTTATCAGGCAGAGAAAGGAGTGAGTTATGAGGATTGAAGGACTACTAATGAAGCACCATTCGTGGAAAAGGCATATGGACTCCACAAAAATGAAAAATTGTGAATGCTGTCTAAAATAATGCTTGAAAATCGTATTTTGGGATTGATACGAACTCAGAAAATCTTTTCCCTCTCAGCTCTTGATAATTTGTGTTTTGAAGTTTTATGCTGTGCCCATACTTTAGGAAATACATTGGCGCAGTTCAGTTATTTTAAATATATGTATGTACCTCGAAAATATTAAGTACTAGATCGTTAAGTTTAATGCCAAATTTTGCTGCACTGTGTTTTAATTAAGTTGAAAAAAAAACAACTAAGATAAAAACTTGCTAATTGCACTTAAGAGCACTCAGGTTTTTAGTAATAACACTTTAGTTGATTTTTATTTTTTGAATTTAAGGTACTAAAAATAAAAACAAAACTGTTGGAGTAACGAAGCTGAATATTCTAAACTAAAAATATTAGCTTGACTTAATAAAATTTTATACCACAATACATTGAAAAACAAAAGCAATAAAATAAAATATCGCATTTGGTGTTAATGATAGTCATAATGAACAGTTTTAAAGATAAATTAAGTGCGATATGTAATATTTTTTGCAATACTGCCGAAAAATAGTGTGTAAAGTAAAATATATTTTATAATATTTAGCGCATATATGCATGTGTGTATATGTTTGAGAGGCAGTCCAGTTGGCTGATAAGTGTTTTTTGCAAGAAGTGAGTATGCTGATAGTAAAAAATATAATTAGTGTGACGGTAATTGTGATGCAAAATTTCAGGTTTTAGTAAAATTTAGATAAATACCTGTTTGATTTTGAATTATTTCAAATTTTTTAAATTTTACGTTGGCTAAATTACTACAGGTAAGAGAATTTGACGCAGGCATATACTCTTAAGTTACTGACAGATTTTTGAGCTTCAGCTTAAATTTATTAAGAGCAAAAGCTCTTTCGCCCAAGCAAGTCAATCCACTTCTTTAGCCTTCGCAGTTTACTTCTTATTCTTCGTCTTCCTCATCTCCTTTCTCTTCATCATTTCCTTTACACAAATTACGTTCAAAGCTTCTCTAAATACGAAAATAAACATAAACAAAATTAAAGCACACAGGAAATTTGTGGTTGCGCACGGGAAGGGAGGATTGATATGAGTGATATGAGAGTAAGTAACGATATTTAGTTACCAGTGCTCGGCAACAATCCACAAACGAAACGAAGCGTAGCAACGTACTATGTAATCAGTGCAGCTCAGAGCAGCGCAGCCCAATGGTGTAAAGAGAAAAACACCTCGAAGAAACAACAAGCTTAGCACAGCTCAGACAGCTGTTCAGCTGGCTACAGCAGGTAAAAATAAATAATAAAAAGAAACAGCAAAAATGCTAGCAATCCAAAAACTTGGAATGAAGGCGAAGTCGCCCAGCTAAAAGCAGAAAGCTCTATGGCTGGTAGCCAGAAAACGAATGACTTAAGCAACGAACGTGGCCTAGTATGTGAGCTAAAGAAACACACACACACATGCGTGCAAGCATTTGCCAACGGTAACAGCAATGCTGCTTAGTATGTAATAATGTATGTTGTACGATTGCTTAGTAGCCATATTGTTGTTGTTGTTTTTTCTACCACTGCTGCTTGTGCTTTTGATTTTGCTCATTAGTTGTATTTTGTTGTTGTGGTTATTGACGTTTTTCGGCGTTGGTTTGCTGGTTTTACTGGCTGGCGGCGGCTTGCGGCTGACGGCTGCTGGTGCCTGGTGAATGGTGGTGAGTGGCCACTTGCTGCAGCGCCTGGCTAACAGTTGAGTCGCGAAAGTCGTCGAGTGCGTTTGCTGAGTGAGGTTTTCGGCTGCCGTTACCGTTACCGTCCCGAGTTTTTAACTATTTCATATTAGTTATTTACTTCTTAGTTAGTTTACTTCTTCAACTTCGGCTTCTCATCGCCATTGCCGCTGTAGAGCAGAGCGTATGCAATATGAAATCATTGCAATAACAACAACAGCATACACGTTTATATTTATATAGTACGTATATTTGTATGCAGTGTATTTTGTGTGCAACAAGTGTGGTTGGTTTTTTCGTTTGTTACACGTATTGGAAATATTTATTCCACGATGTTTGTGTGTTGAATATGAAATACGGAAAATTTTCGAAACTCACTAGAAAATTAGTAGAGAAAATGACAAAAATATATTGGTGATAGCGCTGGTATTGAGTGTTGACAATGGACGAAGAAGAAAAATAGTGAATTTTGTAAGAAATTTTTGAAACTGTTGCGACAACAGATGCGTTATAAGTTGTGGAGTGACAGCAAAATAATAGCTGGTGCTACGATTTGCAAATTTTCGACACCTTCCTAAAAAATTGCAATATTTTAATAAATAATGGGAGAAAACTAAAATGATCTTGAAGAAGTTATTAAAAAGATACTACTTGATAATAAAAATAGCAGTTTGTGATGACGAAAAATTGTGAAAAAATTCAATGCCAGAAAGAAGCTTTAATTTTTCTTTCAAGTAATTTGAGATTTATGCACCGCTTTGCAAATTTCATTGCTCCTAAACAATTCGGTATTGTCCAATACACTTTAGAGTGACCATTCCAGTTGTTGCGAGTGGCGCTGTGAAAGTTGCATGTGTTCAGTGTCATTGATGCCAACAACAATAAAAACAAAAATAAAAAGAAAACAAAGCAACAACAATAAAAGATGAAGAAAAGTGAAATGATTGAGAAATGAATAGCGTGCAATAAGCAACTTACATGAAAAAAGCTTAATTGCAGTGAAAAAGTTTAATTACAAAACAAAAAAAAAAATAGCTACATATTTAAATGTATAATAATTACAGGGAAATAAAAGACAAGATAAGCTAAGAAAGAGAAAACCAGAAAAACAAAGGAACAAAATATATAAAATAAAGAAAAAATTTAACATGTAAATGAAACCAAGTGTCTAAAACTCATCAATAAATTCAGAATCTTCAATTAAAAAATGGAAATAAGTTAACTGTAATAATAAAATAAAATAAAATAAAATAATAAAAACAAGAGGGACGATTTTTGACATATCTGAGATCAGTGATGATCAACCAAGCTAACGGAAAGTTTTCAAAAGTAAATAAAATGAATACATAAATTTATAAAAATTATAATCCTGCATAGCAAATATAACTGCTCTGTGATTTTTTTACTAAAGTTACAGCTTAATAAAAAAAATTTTGCCTAGATAAGTTGTCATTACTTCTAACTGCAGCCAAATCCTATATAGCATATGACATTCGCGTTTATATAAATCTTACCTGGTATAAATACCATTAAGATCGATGCAAGAGTTCAAAAGTACATAGAGAACTGCTCACCAGAGAAGCAGACAAATAGGAAAATAATAATAATCTACTTAACCCTCCAGTGGACACCTTTTTTAAAACCTTCGGTTGGGCGGCCGGTGTCCGCGTTCGAATATCCGGCCATTAAACACTAAATATGGAAAAAAAATTTCCTTAAACCTCTGTCAAGAAAAAATCTCGTTTAAAAAACCATTTGCCGTTCGGAGGTGGCATAAGTCGGTAGGTTCCTGGATTTGTGGAGCAACATTAAGGCGCACACCATAAATTTAAGCAAAAGAGCGACCAAACAGATAATAAAGGATGCCAATTAAATATATAATATTTATAGAACAATTAAATATCAACGTAATACTTTTTTATGATCTAACAATGCCATCCATTAATATCATACTGAAATTAAGGGAACACCAACCATTAAGAATTAGTAAAAATTAATTGGTAGTGAAATTTTGAATTTCTGGTCACGGTAAGGCGCTCAATGTATTAAATTTTCGTGGTCCAGTGAGACACCGCATCGATCAAAGTATAGAAAATATCTTAACTTTAGTTCAAAATGGGCCAAGTCAATCGACTTAGTACGTCTAATCGTGAATTGCGTGGGGATCGTGGCTCTTACTCTTAGAAGAACAAATTAACTCCAGAAATAACAAATCTTAACTAATTCAATTCAGGGTATGTGGTTTTTGGGGTCTCTTATTATTGAATTTTTAAAACAATTCTCTGATGCTAGTAACTAAATTTTGATAATATTGGCTTGCCAATGAAGCGGCGAATGGTGTTATCGGGTCTGGTTATTTCAATGCTCTTGCAAGTCGTTCTATACCTATTTGCATTCTGAATGCTTAAACGGTCAACTATACAAAACTTTGAAGGAAATATTCAAATTCAAGTTAAATTTGAAATAAACTAAACAAAATAATAAAAATAATATTACTCATAAATATTGTAAATAGGTACTATAAATTTGAATGTACATTTTGCGAATAAAGAATTCTTCAAGAAAAAATATTCAATAAAACTATTTGGGTTTTGCAAAATTTCCGTTAACATTTTTCTGTGCAACATTTCAACAAAAAGGAGCGCTAGGTAAAATAAAATGAAGTAAAATAAAAACTTTTAGTTGAGAAACCAGTTGGTGGCACAAAAACAACAAACAGAGCTTTAGCAACCGCAAGTAAAAAACAAAGGAAAGAAAAAATTTAACAACCACCACATAATTACAACAACGCAAGTAAATGCGAGCAGGTAAACAAAAACAACAACTACTCCAACAAGAATAAATAATAATAATAATAATAATAACAATAACAAACTTAAACACCAACATCGGTAACTGCAAACAACAAATAGCGAACAACTACAACAATTTACAGCAATAACCAGCACGCGCAAATTGTAGTTTTGCTTTCAAGGAAAAAAAGAGAAATTAATTGTGGCTGCATGCAGCAACCAAACATTTAAAAAAATTGCAATACGCAAACTAAGCAACAGTTTTGAGTCCCATACACATACACAGGCATATATGTACATGCATAGAATTATTCAAGAAAAACGTATCAGTAAATTTTAGTTAAACAGCTGTTGGCCTGAGTGCGTGCAAAGAAAAAAGATGTAAATAATTATAAAATATACCGCACAAAATATAACTGTTAAAAATACAGACAACTAAGATATAAATGAATGCGCAAAGGAACTATTCGTGCCTGTAAGGAAGAAAAATAATATTTTTAAATAAATCATTTTTGAGCATATTGGAGAGACGTTAAGCAAAATCAAGATTAATTGTATAAAAAAAAGCATATATGAAGGACAAAACTGAAAAAAATTTAATAAAGTACATTGCTATAAATACACAAATTTCATTAAATATATCTAAACAAATATGAATAAGCAAAGTATACGAGACGAGAAGTTCAATGTGCAGATTTTAACAAAATTTTACATGTTAATAAAAGTATCCAACAAATTTCGAAATGTAGGATAAAAAAGTATAAGGTGCCGATTTATTTTGCTGTAAAGACTAAATTTTTCATTTTTTTTATGTTTCAAAAAGCAAAAGTGGTATATATACCCATACCTCACTATTATTTTTATTTTCTATAAAAATGCTCATATAAAAATAAAAGAACGCACCAACCAAGAATAAAAAAAATATAAAAAACTGTTAAGACGAAAAAAACAACAAAAATTATAAATGGCAGATGAAACGCTGTCGTCATCAATTCCTGTTGTTGTTGATTGATTGGACTTAAAATATTCGTCCAACTTTGTATGCTTGGCTCTTCTTTCTCCTTCCAATTTTTTGTAACAGCTAAGCGTAAGTTTACTTCTCAGAATACCTTATTGCTCCCTTCGTCGTTGGGATCATTTTTAAGAAGGATGTTTATTCGATTTTCGAAATAACATTGTATCCGTAGGCATAGTGAGGTCATATAGCGAGGTACCTTTTGCACCACTTATTTTTGACTCACTAGCTTTAAAAAAGAAAAATGAGTTTAAGTTCAGCCTAAACTTAGTGACTTAATGATTAAGTCAGCAGATAACTTCCGTCAAAGTTTCAAATTTTTAAAAATAATTTTTAATTAAAAATTTGGAAACGTGATTTTATAGCCCACTAAATTTTAATATAATAAAGTACGAGTTTGAAGTGGATCAAAATTCTGACTAATTTTTGGCTGTTTTTTCCTGGCGGTGTTGCGCATTTTTTCCGTATAATAAATCCCGACAATTTTTTATGTTCCACTAAATTTTAATATAATAAAGTACGAGTTTGAAGTGGATCAAAATTCTAACTAATTTTTGGCTGTTTTTTCCTGGCGGTGTTGCGCATTTTTTCCGTATAACAAATCCCGACAATTTTTTATGTTCATAAAATTTGCAACACCGCCAGCGGGGAAAATTGAAAAGATCAAAATGTTTAGCAACTCCAACTCGCAATTTGTTGTACTAAAACTTAACAAGCAATACAACTGCATACGATTGTATATTTGTATATTTGTCAATTGTAGAATTTTCCTAATTTTTGTATACTGTCTTGTATATTGTTTTTGTTTAATAATGAGCTATGAGTTTTATTAAAATAAAAAATAATGAACATTAACCGAAAAAGAAAGTAAAACTTATCAAAGACCCTCACCGAACTACACTTTCTTTCAATGGGGACCAACTCTATACTCAATTAGGGTGTTTGATATAATTATGAAGTTTGAATACCTTCCAACATCAAAAGAACCTTTGTAAAATATTGTCGAAACTGCATATCCGTTCACTTGATAAGTTAATGATTAATGTTGCCATTTTAATAATAACTGTAAAGGCAGTAAAGGTTTTCATTAATTTTTTCCATTATAAAAAATTATAAATTTTTAAATAAATTATTGAAAAAATAAATATTAATAACACACAAAAAAAGAAGTTTTAATGATATATAAGCATTTCAGCATACATTTCAAGCACACGTGTCTTAAAATAGATATTGTTTTCATTTACTAAATATTTACTTTTTTTGCGCAGCTTAGTAACATAATAAACAAAATTTAAAATCCGCTCACCCCGGCGTATGAGTAACCAGTATACGTTGAGAGGCTGTTCAGAAGTGCCAAGAACAGTATTTGCACATACCGATGAAGTATTTTACGTAATAACTATAAAAGTTAAAGAAAAAATTAAAAATAGAGATAAAGAAGGAAACAATAATCAAAACAAAAAGAAGCACAACAGTGAGGAAAAATAAATTCCAAAGTAGTAGAAATACAAACAAATCAACCGAAGCAACATAACAAATTTTGCGCCTTTAGCAAAAATATACAGAAAAGGTAAGTTTCACACTCTAGAAATTATGGCAAATAATAATTAGTATTTTTAAAGTACAAAAATTTCGATATAAAACTTTATTACTGCGCAGACCAAATAAACAGCATGAAATATAATTCAAAAGAAGAAACAAAGAGAAGTACAATAAATGCATACCTATGTATGTATATGAAAACTGGTAGAAAAGTGTGAATTACTTTTTAAAATTATTTTTTTATATTTCATTTATGAAATAGGAAATATATAATTTGCTCTAACGGTTAAGGCTATGAGGTACCAGAAATCAATTTAGTGAAGAAGTAGAACTTTACTGTTAGTTATTTTATTTATTAATTTGAACAAGCCTGTATTAGCACTAAGTCAGTTATAGAACTTGCCATTTAAATGATAAAGACCACAAATTTACCAAAAAGCCATTTTGTCTATATTTCATGCCAGTTGATTTGCTTGTGGTAATACCTATGCATAAGTCACACTCCAGGCTTTCGACGTGCTCACAAAGAGCAAAGTAAAGTAAACTCGATATCGAAATCGAACTTCTATGAAAAAAATGAATTTATGAATTCTCTATGTTGAGCACTAAGATTTAAAATTATTTAAAATGCTTCGTGATTTTCTTAAAGTAAATTATTAAGAGTTATGCGCTTGAATTTTCCCCTCAGTTTTTGACAAGCAATGTGCGATTACCGTAAATAATTGATGTACTAAATAATTGGCTGCCGATTTCGTACCACCCAAAATTTGCTTCACATAATACGAGTAACTCACATTTATCTTATGACAAAGCGGACGATCTAAATTCTATAGCACTTTAAAGCCAAGGTCAAGTGCTGCCACATTTGCTCACTTTTAAATTTTCTGCTAAGACATAATTTATTTAAGTTCCGCATTACCCAAGACAAAATATGACACGCAAGTCTTAGAACAAAATTAATAAAGATTGGTATCTACGTTCAAATTATGGCAAATGTAAACAAGTATATATATATATATATAATTGGCGCGTACACCCTTTTTGGGTGTTTGGCCGAGCTCCTCCTCCTATTTGTGGTGTGCGTCTTGATGTTGTTTCACAAATGGAGGGACCTACAGTTTCAAGCTGACTCCGAACGGCAGATATTTTTATGAGGAGCTTTTTCATGGCAGAAATACACTCGGAGGTTTGCCATTGCCTGCCGAGGGGCGACCGCTATTAGAAAAATGTTTTTCTTAATTTTGGTATTTCACAACGTTCTCTCTGTGAATTCCGAATGGTAATCACGCTCCAACCCATTCGGCTTCGGCGGCCGCCATACAAGTACTTCACGAAAAAAGAAGACTGATGCAATCGATACACAAAAAACAAAAAAAGAAACAGGGACTGGTATTATCCTTTTGAACTCGATGAGAAGTTGTATGGCGAACGACGCTTTGATGAAACAGCAACTCATTATTTAATGGTGAAAGCACATTCTTATGGTGAAAGCATTTGAATTTACTTTATTTTATAAAGGCTTACATAACAATAAATTATTATATAAACTAAAATGAATGCTGCGCTAGCGTGGAAGACTTTATTATTATAATTAGAAAAGGGAAAAACGTGTTCTTTATCAGTATTGGCTGATTGATATACCAAATTAGTATTTAATATACATTTTCAATTGCCAGAAAAAATTTCAAATATCGACGCGATTTTCGAATGATTAGCATTTTATTACACCCCAATTTAGTGGAACTGACATTCCCGAAATTTTACCAAATATTTTGATTAAAAAGTTTAAAACTTTGATGAAAATTTGTTGATTTTGTTTTTACTTTGTTTAACGTTTGAAACATCGACTTATAAGTGAATGGTTTTTATAAGAGAATGAAAAATATTTTCATAAAAAATATATTATTAAAATTAAATAACAAGCAAATAAATTGTGAACATATGTCAAATTATGTCTTCAGATTTATAGAGATTTTAAAATCATTTTCGGAGCATATGTTTAGAATTTGATAGACAAATACTTGTATTTTACTTACCTTAAGCTGATTCATTTCCAAATATGTATTTCTGGTATTCAGGATTTTCTCTTTTAGCTAAAAGTTGTTTTAATCATATCTTTGACTAGAACGTAAAATCTGCTCTGGATTTAACTAAAATGTCTTTTATCTTACGACTTTTGCTATTCACCATATTCTTCTAATAAAAAAAATAGAAACAATAAAAAAGCACGCATATGCAAGTTTGAACAAGCAAACAGTCTTCAACTTAAGTAGTTTTCGAGTGTTTGCATAGTTACGGTTCTGCCTGTTTTGCATATAAATAAATACATACTTATGTACATAAGTACAGACAAAGGTGATATTGAACAATGTAGCTACACCTCTTTCTGAGTAGGCAGATATGTATGTGCATGCAAAATATGAAGTTTAAAGTGGAGTAAATAAATGTAGTGTTTTTTGTTTTGCTTTTCTGGCATACACGCAATGACCTCTCCATTCTCTTGCGCAGATCTCTTGGCCAACAAGGCGTATGCGCGATTCTTTTGTTTGACGGTGCTCGCATTCTTGGTATCACATACTTTCCGCCTTTTTTTAAGTACCAAATAACATACTTGTGTGATCTTTTGAGATAATTTTAGTACATTCATTAATAGAATGCGTACAATTTGTAAACATTGTGCTTGAGAAATATATTTATATATTTTTTGAACTGTTTAGACAAAAAATAAACCTATTTGTTCAGTTGGTACTTCCGGCTTGATTATGACGCGATATTGTTTTGATTGTTAGTCGCTTTTTTTATTTTTTCGTTTCCAATGTATTCCGAGGGAAAATTTAAAAGGTTTAAATAAGTAAAAAATTATAAGCACGCATACATAACATTAATTTGTACAAGCCATAGCTTTGCTGTTTCAACTCGCAGCTATGTCGTTGAGGCTGTGACTCAAGGTCGTTGTCACCATTTGTGGTTGCGCTGCTACAGGTGAATAATACAAATTCATGTCTGACGGTGTTTTCGTTTTGCCCATCTTTTGCTCAACTAACTCAACTTCGAGACGTGGTAGGCTTTTGCGGTGCGCTGCATCCACGTAGAGTATGAGCACACACGCCCCTCATCTATCTGCTATCTAAGTAGCTAATTTTCTACTTGTTTACAATGAAGCAAATACAGAAAGTAAAATTCAAATGCTACTCCGCCCCGCATTGTATGTTTATGTACGCGTATAAGTACATTTGCTGCAGCTATTTGTGTATGCTTCTCAGCGTTTACTTCCTCCACTGCCTGAACTGCGCTCATTTCTGTGCAACGTTTGATGGTACGTGTTACTTGCTTTAACACCCATATTACCATACATTGGTTCATATACTGATACCTATTCGCGCATTGTATGCATAGTAGTTATGCATAAAGTTTGGTGCTGAAGTCTTTCGTTTTCTCATACTTCACATGGCATGTCATTGGCCTGTTGTGGCATTCGATGTTGCTTTTGCTGCCCCTGCGGTTTTGTTGTTTTTGTTGTTTTTGTTACTGTAACATTTCAATACGAATTGAATAATAACTGCCGGATTTGTGAATTCTCACAAAATCTTACTACAACGCCATGAGCCAGTAATGATATACTGACATGTGTAAGGTGTATAATTATTTGTTGTTGCTATAATATTTAGGAAATGATTTCATATTCAACATAATTCATTTGAACTTTATTGCTTATGCAAGTGAATTAATTTGGCCCTAATTTAAGTAGGGAAGGGAGTATGTACTCTACGACAAAACGACAGTACGGTTGTTCAATAAATTTTGCGCTTCGATAAGACAATTTTATGGTTCAAAATACACTTTATTATTCAGTATAGTCTCCCTCAATTTAAAAAAAATTGTTCCAATGAGATTTCTATTTATGAATTCCATATCTGAAGTTAGAATCTGGAAGGGCTGCAAAATACGCTTTCACATTTGATGAAAAACGCTTCCCACGCATAATTTTTTTTTAGGTCTGGAAACAGATGGAAGTCACTAGTGGCCAAATCTGGTGAAAACGGTGGATAATCCAAGAATTCGAACTTTAGTTCATGGATTTTAGCCATTGTCAAAATACTCTTTTGACACGGTGCATTATCCTGATGAGAAATAATTTCTTTCTTTTTCAAGCTGGGTCTTCTCTTTGCGAAAATGTTCCTTCAGTTGGCCTAAAAGGTTACAATAATATTCAGATTTTATTGTTTTACTTGTTTGCAAGAAATCTATAAGCTAAATTCCTTTCGCATCTCAAAAAACTGATGTTAACACTTTCTTTGACGATTTCTGGATACAAACTTGTTTCGGAGTCGAAGATCCACTCTTTAGCCTCTTGTTTTGATTTGGTATCATGGTGATAGACCAAAGTCTCATGTGTAGTGATGAATCGATGCAGAAACTCCATATTTACGAAAACACTCTAAATGTTGGTGAGAAAGTCGCATTCGATTGTATTTTTGTCCCATTGCCTTTCAGTCACTTGACGATTTTCCAATACGATATGCTGTATTATTTCTACGGTTTCTGATGTACGATTTTATAAAAATTTAAGTATATTAATTTGACCGATTTCAAGGTCCAGCTTTCACGGGGAAATGGCCATCATCTACGTTATAAGTTAGATGAATTTGCATAAAATAATAGTACTAGACTTTCATTTCCATCAACACTTCTTATTGATGAAGCAAATTTTAACTATTTAGGCAGCAGTGGCCTAAAAGTTGATCCACATATTTGTTATGCCGTGCGCGATTGTTGTCAAACTTTTAAGCAATAAATCTTTCTTCTATCCCATGTGTCGTTAAATAACGGTGTATTATTTTTCCCCTTTAAGAAGTTTCTTTAAAATTTTATATCTTCTTTTAGACGCGTTTCGTAACAAACCTAATAATCAAAAACATTCATTTTACCTTTATGGTAAACTTGAAATTTTTGTCGCTCAAAAAGTTAAGCTCTGTGGCTACATAAATGAACGAAAATGCGGGCATTGGTGCAGGTAAAATCTGGAAGCCATAGTTGAGCCATTGTGATTGAAGAGTTTGTGAAATCAGAGTAGTTCAGTCTAAAGACGAGCTTATATCCAACGGAGTGCGCCTTGGACCTGTTAGAGGACAAAATTTGAAACAAACGATTCAAAACAGTGAAAGATTATTGAAACTTGAAGAATATAGTCGAACCCATTACCAATTTTTTCCACAAAAAAAAAATTCACTTTAAACTAATTAAAAACAACACACTAAAAAAGAAAACAAGAAAAGAAAACAAAAAGCGAAAAACATACAGTTTTTATTAGAAACTCAAAATATGGATCAAATAGCTTCACCTAAAATTCCAAAACAATCACAAATTAAACAAAATATGTAAATAAGGTTACCACATATTTATAAGTTTTGACTATATTTAGTTTTTTTTTAATAATTAATGTTTTTTTCGTAAAAATATAATTCACTTTTGTGGCAAGGACCAAATCAATCCAAACTTCAAACTTTGTCGAACTTGAAGCAACAAAAACAAAACAACAAGTAAAAAAAATTATGAAAACCAACGAGCCTTTCTAGCAACTTTTTATATTAAAATTAAAATTATTAATTAAATTAATTTTAAATTAAATAAAAAATATATATAGTAAAATCTTATAATTGTGTGGTGACCTTATCACTATGACACTCACTCCATGTATATGGTAAACAATTCCTCCACATCATAATCTTAACATAAATAAAATCAAATCTCACATGTCCATATAATGGGTCTTCACAGTATTCATATGGATATGTCCATAATATCTTGAACCTCAACCCAATGCATAACGCTCATCATTAAGAGCACCAAAGGCATGAACAATTACTGCTATTTTTCTGCCTCAGTTCCAGTTTTTTAGCGGCACTCAGCGCTATGCTGCAAGTGTTGCGTCTTACGGTACTATACGCATACATGAAAACAGTAACGGAGGCGAAATCCGCTAATAATTATGTATGCTGCACACATGTTGAGGCGACACTCAGCGATGCTGCCACTCTTTGCAGAAGCAGCAGCAGAAGCGTTGAATGTTGCTCACTGGTGATGGTTTTGTTGGCAATGCGCTGGTTGACTGGAGGTAATTTAACTATACAGACATTGTTTAGACTGGATGCTGGTTTTCTGCATTTTTTATTTTTTTCTTATGGTGATTAATTTTTATTGCCTCATTTGCTGCTGCAGACGCTCATCAGTGCATTGTGTACATTGTCGTTTTTTCGTGCGTGGGCGGCAATTAACTGCACAGCATTTTGCTTCATTGTTGGTGAAGGTAATTGTAATTTATTTGATAGTGTAGTGATTGGCGAAGAGACGGAAGTGCAGCGGAATGTAATAAAAGGAAGGTGAAATATTGACTTTGGGGCACTGAAATTTCAAATGTGCTTTCTTTGTATGCAAGCAAAAAAATAGTTTGCGGTGTACATCATAACTCGCAACAGAATTATCTGAGGTAAAAAGTTGAAATTATTATTATTAAAAGAGATTTTTCTTAAGGTTTCAAGGTGCACCTGGACGAATTTTTTTTACCGATTTTTAGACTTAAAACTTTTAAGCATAAAAATGGATTATCTGAATAAAATATGGGAAAATTTCTTATTGTAAGATTAATAATTATTAAAAAAATAATAACTTATATTATACCTAGTGAGATATGGGAAAAGTTCTGTGCTAAAGTAAGAAAAACCTAGTGCTACGAAACTCAGGACTTCGTATAATTGCCTAATCTTCATTGCTTTCATATGCTTTTCTGCTTTGACCAACTAGATGTGAGACTATTTTTTTTCCTGTCAGAAACTTTCTGAGCACTTGGATTTAATATTCATCGTTAATTTGAATTAATTGGAATAACAACAAAATACTAATAAAATTCTTAATACTTCCGGAGTTGAATGTCAACCGTGATGACTAAAAAAGTTTAATATTTTTCAATGCCAATCAGCTAACTTGACTAGGTACAGACTTAGCCCCACCTTTAAAAAGCTAACGCTTTCGCATCGCGCCCACTGAACTCATCATATGTAGGCTTAAGCTTCCAAATATGAGCAAAAATTATCAAATGCTTGTACTTTCAATTAGCATCATTCCCGCGAAATACTTTTTGCAAGTTCAGTGGTGCAGTCGCAAAGCTGTTGGTTTTATTTTCAGTTTCGAAATTCTATTTGATAATTTTGAGCCAATCAAAATTCGCTCCTCTTCTACAATGTCAGCTAATGCGAGTGCATTACTTAAAATATTATTGTTTAGCAATAGTTGCAGCAAATGTGTAAATTATTCAAATACACAAAACACAGAAAATAGCAAAACAGCAAGTCAGAAAAAACACATTTATTTGCACAAAAATGCAAAGTAAAACCGCGCTATTTAACTGTTGGTGGAGTTGGCTGGCATGTGAATGAGTTTCATGTTATGCAATAATTGGCAGAGAATGCTTATAAAAAGAAGAGAAAATAGCAACACAAATGCAGACGCAAAACATACAAATAAAAATGCGAATAAAATAGGCAAAAAATGCTCCTGGCCTTACGCTGTAGCCAGCTGCAGTGGGGAAAATATGCAGACAATGCGTTGCTAGTGCGAAAAAAAGTTGTAAAATCAGTAAAAAATAGTAATCACAACTATAATCTGCTGCCAGTGGTTTAGTTTTTACCCCGTTACAGGTGCAATAACCGCAAGAAACAAGAAGCCGCTTGAAGAGTAATCATGCAGCAACCAGCCAACTTCAGCAGAGAGGATCCCAACCGTAGTGGCGGATGAGATGACTAGGTCTGCGAATCTCACTGCTTGCTATTATGGTTTACAACAATTATATCATGGAGGCGGTGGAGGCTGCAACTCTTACGGAAGGCACCACTTTTTATTTATTTATTGAGTTTTGGGACAAATAAAGCTTCTAAGAGACTAGTTACGAAAATTTAACATAATTTCTAATTAGAAAAAATAAGATCTATTAAATTGGGTACAAAACATTTATCGAGCAAGTAAAATCAATTTTTATAACATATCTTTTGAGATAGTACTGAATTCATTAGTAGCACGTGCGATAGTGGCGTTGAAAGCATATTCACTGTTGTAATTGTCCAAATCAAATGGAAAAAGATTCCATACGTTACTCTGGAGAATATTGAAGTTAATTTTCTCTAATACATATAATGGGGAAATCTGTAGTCCCATTAATAATATTAAAAGTAAGAGACAAAGAGAGCACAGACCTTCTTGCTTCCAAAGACTTTAGATTTATTAATAGTAAGCGAGAGCTGTACGAGCTATAAATGTTCAGTAAAATGTAAGTTGTGTAAAGGGAACTTTAGGAAAACTTTTTGAACACGTTCAATTCGATTTATCATATAATTATGGAAAGTCCTTCAATTAATTGCAGCTTATTCTTAATTAGAGAGAACAAAAGACGTAAGCAATAATCTATAGTTAGCGCGTAAAGGTCAGAAATGTGTGTGCTGTTAAAAGAAAACTGACTGTTATTGCTTTTCCACTCACTTCTCAAAAGACTAAACAAATCAAACCTGAAGCGTAATTCGGCGCTAGTAAGAGATTGTGAAATTTGTTTTGTTTTTAATATTTGATTTTTAGCGCAATAAAGAAACTACTTTAATTATAAAAATTATTTATTTATTTATATGAAATATAATTATAAATAATTGCATTACAGTAGTAAGGCAAGTGCATCTGAGGCTATTGGTCTCTTTGAAAAGTAATATGACATAGTAGATGCAAAACTTGAGGAAACAATTAAAATTTAAAGGTGTCTTTAAAAAAAATGTCAATAAATGCGCGAAAGTATAATTTCTTTCATACTGAAATTATTTTGCTGAATTTAAAAAAATTAAAATATACAGTGAAAATATTTCATTTCATATTCTTAAAAAAATAAAAATAATAATAATACCAATAAGATTTTGACTCTATTATGATCATTCAAAAATTCAAGAAACTTCGAATTTAAATCAGCCTGGACTTATAGATATGCGCTTGAGCCATCATATTATATTTAACCTTAGAAAGAACTTATTTCGAAATAGCATGTAAAACCTTGAGAGGTTGCACCCATATATTGCTATAGAAAAACTTCATTAGTCTTATAATTAAAATTCCAGAAAACTAAAGCATATTTCAGGCAAAAAGGTTTTCGCTATAAAAGGCTTGTATTTTAGTTTTTCAGAAATATCAGCATTTATTCTATTCATTAGGGAATTGACCTTTTGAATATTTTTTTATTAAACCCACATATTAACAGGGTGATATTGTAGGAAGTTATAGAGGTAATAAAACAGTTTTGCAAGGTACCCACGAAAGGTTTCTTCAAGTATGTGGCGAACGTTTAGGGGAACTTATAAGGCTACGACTGCAACTTAAACTAAAAAAGATACGATTTATCGAATGACCTATCACTCGACCCTTAATTCTGGTGTTTCTTGGTGGAAGACAAATTTATTTCCACTAAATATATCCAACTTTTCACTGGTAACGTCACATGGTGGCTGGCAACACTAGTTTTGCCCAAGGCCAGAAATGTGAATAGGAATGCTCGTATTATCTGGAATCTACCTTATAGATCTGCGTGGTTATTAATATTACTATAATTACACAAAAATTTCTCCATAAATTTTAGGCCATGTTGCTGAGTTAGTGACAGTCCTTGGCCCCATATACCTACAAATGCGAATTGATGAATAGTTAGTGCATTAGTTTCCATTTAAATATGTCGATTTGTCTCTTACCTCAAGAAATCTCTCAAAAAATATGTTTGGAAAGTCTTTAGAGAAATAAAGTTATTTAGAAAGCATGTAAAACACTGTTGATGTACAGTATAATCGATGTGGATTTCGCAAAATGATCGACATGCCCCAATTTGGACCTCATCGACTTGCACTCAACACGAAAAGTCTGCTCTTTCGACTGTGATAAAACCCTTTAAAAGGATTGCTCCAATGCTTCAGATAGCGGATAGAAGAGGACAAGAATGTTCGGTGTTACTTGTGCTGAGAAGGCCGCACAGAGGTCAGTAAGCGTGTGGGTTATGATTTCAATCGATGTTAAAGGATCTCCGCCGTATCCGAATGGCTTGGTGCGTGACTACTATTCGGTAATGCAAAGATCCGAATTTCCGTGCATGAACATGAAATAATAGAAAAAGTTGTTTTTAATAGCGGTAGCTCCGCGGCATGCATTTCTGCCATGAAAAGCTCTTCGATTAAGTCCATCTGCCGTTCGGAGCCGGCTTAAAGTTGTATGTGCCGACATTTGCACACCATAAATTAAAAGAGGAGCTCGACCAAACACCCAATAAAGGGGGCGAGTGCCTATTTTATATACAGAGAATCTCATAATATTGTTCTAGCTCCAGAAATTCTGTTTAATGAGCGCATAATATTAATTTTTTTTCATTAAAAAAGCACGCTCCCTGACGCCTGTTTCAGGTGGCAGTCAAAACAAAATTATTTTTATATCAGCTATTTTAAAAGATACTTAATACGAAAGAACAAAAATGGTTGAAGAAAATTAAGGTCGAGGTTTCAAAATATATTATTACCTAATACAATAATTTGCCAGCAGAGATTCGTAGTATTTTTCGACTGAGAATGGTTCTTAACTGAACCACTTTGAAAGCCAAGTATACCACACATTGCACACATTAACCTCTTTCCGCAGCTCATTTATATTCTTCGTATCAACGAAAAACGAATAACAGGTGTGACTGAAGCCAATTTTTTGTTACACTTTTTTCGATTCAATAGCAGCCAGCAGCCAGCAATCGGCAGCACATAGCACACAGCATGACTACAAATGTGATGATGTAAATCTCAGTTGCGCTCTTTTGGGCTCTACTCCTGTTAGCTGTGTATTTGGTGAATATAAGTGAAATACATGGCTTTCTGTTGCTGAAATTCTAGTCAATTTGTTTGCTGACACTTTGCGTCATTGCCAATTATTGGCAGCCCACCTCTGCCAGCCGCTTGGCAGTATTGCCATTTCTCTGCAGCTATGTACACACCTACATACATACATATTAAGTCGTGATTGTTCTTCCTATGAAACATTATACTTCTTCTATTACGACTTACATATAACTAATATATTTACTCGTATATATTCAACCGGTATTTATAATTCTATTTTACTGCTGCTTCGCGAGTTTTGTCATTTGTCGCCGTTGGCAAGGAATGGCTCATTTTAAGTTGAAACGAATTGACTTAACTTGAATTGAGTCGTGCTAATGACTGGCTGACGTTTGGTTTGCTGGTTGGTTGGTTAGCTGGATATTTGATTGACTGAGTGGCCGCGCCATAATCAGGCGAGTGGTCGTCGTGGTGTTGAGTCGATGTGTGCTTAGCATTATTGATTAGCTAATGTGCCGTTCATCTTGCTGGTGGTATAGAGTGTGTATTTGTATATTTTTCTACACACTGCTTTTATGAAAAAAACAAAAAAAATTTAAATATTTCTATATAGACAAAATTGCTATGGCGGAGCATCAGAAATCCGTCGACAGCGTGAAACGGTGGCGATTCTCCGATATATTGACTTTGTATAGTTTAAATTACAACAAAATTGATAGAATATATTTGCTAGTATGCTTTTAGGTACGCATGTATGTATTTTTACACTGAAATGAAGGCGTGGAGTGCGTGTGCGCGCCTGGAATTGGGTCAATCAAATGCAAGACTTGGAATTTATGGCTGCATGACAGCATTATTTTTATACTTGCTCGTTGCCACTTTTTACACAAATTTTACAGACTTTGTGGTTAGAAGGAGTATATAGACATTCTTTTTTGTTTGTGTTATTATATTTTTTTTGTTGTATAATACGTTATACGTTTTTCAGTTAAGCTAGTGACATTTTGGTGTCACTTTAAATTGGACTGTTAAATTAATGTATTTTCTGGTGTTGTTGTTATTTTACATATTTTCAGTAAATTTTTTTCGTCTATTCTTCTCTGCTTGCTTTGTTAGACTCACAAAATTTGCATTTTTAACTGCTGACGCTATATTAGGCAACGTCTTTGCAATTTATGTTGGGAATTTCCGTTGTCATTAATGCGAAATGTCCGAAAAAATGTTTAATAGCTAAAAAGCAAACACTAAAAACAAAAACAAAAAGCAGTAAATGCAATCAGCGAAATAAAAAAAAGCGTTGAAAAAGCGAGTGAAACCAAAAAATGGGTAAGAGTACATTTTTGCGAATCGACTTTGCTGCTGACGTAGGTAGGTAGCGATAAATAGACCCTAAACACAGGCACTCTGCAATCAGGTATGGCTCTTAAGTCAGAAGTGGAAGGCGCACAGGGATAGCCGTGTATGGAATACATACATACATTTTTTACAATAGTTAAAATAGGCACACAACAGTGAAAAATAAAAGATACAGCAAAAGCACTGCAGCTCAGTATTATAACAGACCAAAAACAAAAGCAATTATTATAGTTAAAATTACAAACTTCAGTAATTTTTTTAATTTGGCAAACGTCATTAAAAAGGATAAATGCAAAAGCTGTTAAATTATAGTGCCAACAGCAACAAAAACATATACTCATACACAGCAAAGGTCATCAACTGTGTTTATTTTCGACTATATTCCTATTTGTTGTTGTGTGCTTAACTATTTTCCAGCTGCTTCAGCTTATATTTTTTGCTTTATTGTTTCTGGCTTTGTTTCTTTAATTGTTATGGAAATTTCGCACTATCTTAGAGAAACTAGAAAGTTTTGCTGTTAAGAAAGAGCAATTATGTAAGCTTAATTTGTTTTTGTTTGTTTTGAAGAGTGCAAAACAAAATACTTAGAGCTTTTTATTACATAATATTTACTAATGTATTTAATAACTGTTAATTAATTAAACGCAGTGCAGTGAAACCTTAGTTCGCAATAGGGTATTTAGATATACATATATATATATTTTTTTTTTTTTATTTATTTAGTAAATTTACTTACATAATTAAATTACATAAATAAACTGTAAAACTAGGCAACTAACAACTGTGGTCCTCGGCCTAAACATATATATATAATTGGCGCTTACACCCTTTTTGGCGTGCGTCTTGATGTTGTTCCACAAATCAAGGAACCTACAGTTTCAAGCCGACTCCGTACGGCAGATATTTTTTATACGGAGCAGAAATACATTCGGAGGTTTGCCATTGCCTGCCGCGGGGCGACCGCTATTAGAAAAAACTTTTTCTTAACTTTGGTGTTTCACCGAAATTCGAACCAACGTTCTCTCTGAATTCTGAATGTTAGTGGCGCCCCATTCATTCGGTTACGGCGACCGGGTATTTACATATACTTTATTTATAACTCAGTGCAGAGGCTGAAAATTTTTTATCTTCTGCGATTCTGCATTTAATTTTACATATTTTCAAGGATATTCAAGGACAAAAGGACAAGGATTCAAGGACTAGCCCTTGTACGTCAAAGGGTTTGGGTTTTTTCTTCTCCGAAATTCAGATTATTTCAAATACTACTCCCATAATATTATTCTACCGCGGCCGCCGTATCTGAATGCGTTGGTGCATGCCCACCATTCGGAAGTGCTCAAATTCGCGAATCCGAGTATGAAACATCAAAATATAGAAAAAGTGTTTCTAATAGCGATCACCGCGGGTGTATTTCTGTAATGAAAGCTCCACTTAAAAATGAAATTGGTCGTTCAAAGTCGGCTTAAAACTGTATATGTTGAGGAAAAGACACACCTCACAAATAGGGGAAAGAGCTTGGTCAAAAGGTATAAGCAACAATTATATATATATATATATATATGCATACAGGTATATGTTATTATTTTACACTGCACTGAGTGTTTGATATATATTTTTTATTAACCTTATCCTTGAAACTTCGAAGTTATTTTGAAAACAGCCTGATGCCAGAGACAAAAACTAAAAACTCAGTTTTACTATATATTACTGTGTTTACATTTTTTTGCTTCATTTATAACTATACCAGTCTTATGACACTAAGTAATTCTTTTTACAGCTTGCATTTCATAATTTTAATCATTATCAATGTTATTGTACATTTCGGTTGAAGGTTTTGTGAGTTTGTACTGCATAGTATGAACATAACTTTAAATATTTCTAGTTATCAGCTGAGTTGGTCTCGTTCATTTGACCCACCTGGAGTTTGCGCTTCTGTTGATTGGAGTTGTCGCATGTCAGTATTCGTGTGATTCGTTAATCTAAGAATATGATTTGTTTTGCGTTTGCGGATGATTTCTGCTATTGTATCGATATTGAGGCTGCGATGGATATCTTTATTTGGGACGTACCAAGGAGCATTGGTTATTGTTCTAAGTGTTTTCGATTGTAGTCGTTGAATAATTTTGATGTTAGTTATACTTGCAGTTCCCCAGATTTCTATGCCTTATACCCAAATTGGCAATGACTGTTTTATGTAAACTTATTTATTGCAGTTTTAAAACCAGGGTTAGGGCAGAGTAATGGCACAGTAATATATTTTTTTTTTTTTTTTTTTTTTTTTTTAAAAACACCTATTGGTGTATTTATTATATAGCAATCTAGCACAAATACTAATAAGCTATTTGAATTTGACTTAATTTGATACGGTTAAAATTACAAAGTACTTATCCTATGATATATGCACTTTTTGTTTCTGTAAATGTTTTGGTCACTACTTTTGTTTGTGACTGGTTTATTTATTATGTATTGTTTATAGATAGTTCACTATTTTTTACACAAGTTCAAATGGTTTCACTCGTTTTAATCTTCTGGTTAAGTCATCGTTTTCGAGGAGCTGGAGGGCCTCAATGTTGACATGTTGTTGAAGTCGTTGTTCATGACTTTGCGCAAACTTTTTGATAACGTTGTCGACAATTTCAACATCCAAATCCTTATGTAAATTGTCATTTCTGATGTACCACGGAGCATTAACAATAGCACGGAGCACTTTATTTTGAAATCGTTGAATGATCATTCTGTTGCTTTGACTGGTACATCCCCAGAGCTGAATACCATAAGTCCAGATTGGCTTAAGGACTTGCTGATACAAGAGCAGCTTGTTGTATGTTGACAAGGCAGAATGTCTACCCAATAGCCAGTACATCTTTCTGTACTTCATTTTCAACTCTTCTTGTTTTTTCTTGACATGCGGTTTCCACCTGAGTTTTGCGTCAAGGGTCATGCCAAGATATTTCGCTGAATTCTCGTACGGAATGATTTGTTGATTGATGTATACTGGTTTATGGTCGATTCTTTTATTAGTGAAGTCGACGTGCACAGATTTGGTTTCGTTGAGTTTTATACGCCATTTGACTGTCCAGCGCTGTATCTCAGTAATGGCTGTTTGTAATTTTTCTGTTGATTCAATATATATATGAAAATTTTACATCATGCATGAGCATTTATCTAAAGAGGTACAAAGAAAGTGAGTCCAACGTACGCTCATTAAAGCAGTGGCAGTTAGCTTTAAAGTTCCTTGTCCAAATGACAACTTTGATAAAAATTTGCCGTTTGCCGAGAAACTAGTGTTAGCAACAGACCGCGAACGGCACGATCGCGATCGTATCTTGTTACGAAGGAGTAGTGCCAAACAAGTCGAAAGTTCTTCTTGTCTATACCTGTTCATAGTGCTTTGCAAGGGAATTGTATAATGACCGCTGTAAACTCCTTTCATTGACAATTAATTTATTATCCACATGTCCATACAACAAATATCTGGATCTTATCTAAATATATCAAAGGTTTCGCAGTGCTTTTTTGGCACCTCGGCTATCAGAGTAAATAGTTTAATTTGCCCACTCACGTTGACATCTATGATTACTTAGGTTAGGCTGATCATCCGTCCGCAGTACGAGCATATCACCGTGAGACTTCTCTGTGGCCTTTGTAATGTCGTAGGGGGCTTACAATTACATCCGCGCCTTTGAACGAAAGCGTACTAGATTTTAATTTCGCTATGTTTCATCTTATATTATTCATAGACTTCAAAGGTCCTTCAAAAGCATTCCGAGCGCTTCGAACCGATAGCAATGGACAGTGATAGGAAAGGTTTTATATGGTCCTACAGAAATCATCCCAAAGAATGTCTTATTAAAACGAATGAAACAAAGTACAGGTATCATCTTTTTCACAATTTTTAGTTTTAATTCTTCTTATTATCTTTTTTTGGCTTATGAAATGCGTCAAGATCTATTCACGTGAATGCTCTAGTGCATGTGTTTTCGTTTTACTCTAAGCAAAGCTGAGGCCAGCCTTGAAATCCAATGGAGAAACTCTCTTGCCAAAATGTGCTACTTTGGACCAGGTAGGAAGTTGAGTGTAAAATTCTCTTACGTTCAACGAAAATCACACTTCATACCCGTCCTATTGTATGACGCAGTAGCTTGGACTATGATAACATCTAATGAGACGCACCTTAGGAAAATTGTTGGAACTTTGCACGTTAGCGGCAGCTAATATCGCAAACAGTATACTGCGCAAGCTTCACGGCGACATAGACAAAGTGCTGGAAATGCCTTCCCTGATTAGCTTGTGTCATCCCACAAGCCAGCTCTGAAAGTATTCGAAATGGTTTCTGCTAGCCTAAGGCCTCCTATAGTGCTAGATTCCTTGATCTTTGCCTATTCTTACCTCACCTTTTCACAATTCTATATTTACTCTCCATGCTCAATTCTTACTAACACATTTTCTGGTTTTTTTAAATGATCTGCTACTTTTTAACTTTCTTTAGCATTTCCAGAAGGTTCCTTTATGTATGATACTTCCAGACATGGAATACTTCAAATAAATGATTTACACACCTGTTACTTTTTTTCATCGCACTAATAAATTTAAAAGTCATTACACTTTTGCTTTCCAGTCTGCATTGCTCTTCATCTCCATCTTTCACCTTTGAAGGCCTTCCACTTGTTTTTGATTTGGTTCGCCAAGTTCACAAATTATACCAAATTATCGCTTGTCACTCCAAAGCCAACTAATAGTCATCTAAGCCGATTCTCATTTGAAAAAAATAAATAAATACACACCAAATGCCTAGAATCAAATAAGAGCTTTTGTACTGAGCTGGCAAAATTTGATTTTCTCCTCTTTTCCAAATCTTCTTTTCTCGCTTGCTGTTCTAGATACTTGTCGCGCTACATCATTGCCTTTCAGCAGTTCCCATTTGATGGACGCAGACCACCAAACATTGAGTGATTCTTAGAATTCTTGTGGACAAATTGAGCACATGGTGGCAGTGAACTGAAACAATTCTTGTGGTAATCAATATGACTCAACCTACACCAATGTGTATAAATACACGCAAACATTCAGAGCCAACAACCATGCTAGAAACTTAGATGTATTAATGTAGGTACCTATGTGTTTTAGAATTCGATATGCTTGAAGTGGAAAGAAGTGTATATATCAAGCGAGTAAATATTTATTAAAGTAGATTAGAAAGGCTCGAAATTATTATTAAACAAATGTTTTTTAAGGCATCTAATCTTCAGGGAGACTGAATCTAAGCTTGACAGACCCTCAAAAACGGGTTCCCGCATTACTCGAAGTGAAAGCCTACTTGACTGTAATATAACCAGCAATACAGTGTTACGTTAATACTCTCATGAGGAGCCGTATATTTTATTATTCCGGAGGATTAGTGAGTTGCTCGTTCTCCCTTTATTTACTAAACAAGCATTGGATACTTTACCGGTAACTTGATTGGTCGAAGTACGGATAGTAGTTACTATATTCTAGCCTAGAAAAATGTTTTTAATGATGGAAAAAATTTTGGAATATTTGTATTTGGTAATATGTTGATTGTGTTGAAATATAGTAAATACTAATGATGCAAAAAAAAAACTTTTTTCCGGTTTTCTGTTTTACTGCTATAATTCTGTTGCTAGGCATCGAAAATCACCAAATTATTAATTTTCGGCTTGTAAAGCTTGTTTTTGATTGTGTAAGAGAAAGGCCATACAATCATAAGAAAATCACTAAGAATATTCGATTTTACACTGAATTTTTCATTAGTATCGACTTTTATGCTATTATTAATATTTATTCTTGAACTAAAAAGACTCCAATATTCGTCAAATATTGGTTTGTAGTCTATAATAAAATGACCAAAAATCAGTATTTACATTAAAAGTTCGAAAAAAATGCTCCGGTATCTACAAGATCAAACTTTGATCGAGAAAAAGAAACCAAAATTGTACAGTCAGGTGCTAAACCAAAAAATTGTGTCAGCTGCTGTAATTGAAGTGTTCACGTTTCATTGACAGATTCGCGTATTTTTGAAGAGAAGAATTTTGGTATGAGCCCCGTGAGCTTAATAGGTTGAATAAGCCCCTTGTCAAATACTCTAAATGAAACAAGATATGGATACAACATCAGAAGCGAAAAGGTCACAAAACAAAAAAAAAAACATCTCCTATATATGGATGACATTAAATTATTTGCTGCCACTCAGACACAGCTGAGAGGACTCCTTAAAATAACTGAGACAATAACTGCAGATTAATAAATGCAATTCGGAATGAACAAGTGCAAGTCACAACACATAGAGAAGGGAAAATGGGTAGAAATGCCAACTGAGATGCTAAACGAGGAAAAATTAGAAAACATAGAAGCATACGAGTTATACAAAAGCGAAAGCACCTAACAAGACATAGAAAATTACATCCTAACTCATGCATACAAAGAATAACCCTACCCAGAACAGAAGAAGGTAGAGGGATTATAGATATTCACAGCCTGCACAATAATCAAACAATAGCACTACCTAAATTCTTCCACACACACACATACATTTTGCACAAAGCAATAGCCCTAGCAGACAAAAATTATTCACCATTAATTCTACATAACACACAAGGAACATTCCCCCTTGTAACAACCGAAGAAAAAAAGCAATACAGACAATCGCAGAAACAACTTCATGGAAGACACATTCATATAATGAAAAATGCTAGTGTAGATAAGACATGCAGCTATACATGGTTGAAAAAAGGCGAGTTGTATCCTGAAACAAAAGGGTTTCTAATTTCGATTGAAGATCAAGTGCTCTTGACAAAAAACTACGAAAAGTATATTTTAAAAGATACAAGGATTATTGATGACAGATGTCGCAAATGCCAAATAAATGCAGAAAACATAGACCACATTATTTCTAGATGTCGTCTTTAGGTAGGAAGTGAGTACACGGAAAGACATAACAATGTAGCAAAAATACTACACCAAGAAATACCGAATAATCTGCGCTTAAGTACAAATACTTCACCCTATTAGAATACAACCCCGAGAATATGTATATAATTTAAAATGAGGAATACACGATATATTGGGACATCGCCATAAAAACAGACAGAATAATCACCCACAATAGACCGGATATAACGCTAATAAAGAAACGAACAAAAACCACAATTTTCATTAAAATAAGCACACCCAGTGATACGAATATACATAGAAAATATAGCGAAAAATTAGGGAAATACAATGATTTAACAATAGAAGTCAAAAGAATCTGGAAACAAAATACAGTAAAAACCTTACCTTTATTATGCCTGCAACTGGGATAGTTCACAAAAGCTTTGTCAATAACCTCAAATTTTTGAACATTAAAGCCGATATACATCACAAAATTCAAAAAGCTATTATTTTAAAAGCATGCAACATAACGCGAAAATTTTTAAATCAACAATAAAACTTAACCAAAAAAAAGTGCCAAAACGGCTGCAACAAAATACATGAAGCGGCATAACATAGTAGCTAAAATTATTCACAAAGAATTACTTAAAAATCTTTATATTCAAGAAAACACTCTGCCATACTATAAATACACGCCAGCCATAATAGACACAGCAAATACATTGAAAAAATAGAAAAATACACAGATTTAGCAGAACAAATAAAACAGATGTGGAAACAAAACGAAGTGAATATCATACCACTCATGATCTCAAATACAGGAATACTGCATACAACTTTTATATTAAAATTAATAAACATTGACAAAAAAATACACGGTAAGATTCAAAAAGCAGTGATAATAAAAACATGCAATATAGTTAGGTCCTTTTTAAACGCGTACTAATAAAAAACGAAAACACTTTGACATAAATAACAATAAAATAATACAAAAAACAAATAGTACCGACACGACTTGCATCCCGAATGTGCCGTCGTGTTCGGTGAAAATGGACCCCACCTCGCGGTATGCGGGGGGCAGAGTGGCGTGGGAATAATAATAATAATAACAGGTTTAATAACGGTAATTTTAAAATATATTTAAAAAATTTTAAATTTATAAAATTCAGTTTCGTTTTCATTTTGCATATATTTCATAGTTAGATTGTGCTTATCATCAAACACTGAAATTTAATATATTGGGTACATATAATGCAACTCATCGAAAAAATGCCACAACTTGGAAAGCAATACTTTTATTTTAAAGTAAGCGCACACCCAGTAGTGGAAGAGAAAAAATTTGCTACGGTCTATTGCACAATATTGGTGTCAGTTACCTGTTGTTGGGTCTTTATGTTAATTTATCTTACCGCATTTCGAAATGAGTGCAGTAAGCGGCAAACGTCGAAATCAAGCAGCTATGAAGAAATATGAAAAAGGGAAGAGAAATTTTTGACTAGTAAATTACAAACATATCTACACTCTAGACAACTACATATATAAATATAATTTGTATACATAATGAGTATGAAATATGATAAATATAAACTGGAAAAATAATTTATAATATATTTAATACATAAAACCAAATATTATTGCACATCCATTTTTGTTGCATATTTTTTTGGCAAGTCTTTGTTTGTATATATACAAGTATGCTACTGATTGATTGTATTAAATATTTCCGAGCGCGTAATTTGCGAAATTTCTAGTCTCGTTTGCCACGCTATGCCATGTTGCGCTTTACACCAGCAATTAACACTTAACGCTTGTCTACGCCGCTTTTTTTAAGTGCTTTCATTTTCAAAATTTTTCAAAGAAATAAAAGCGAAAAGATTATAACAAACAAAAACTGTACCCATTACTTTGCCTTGTCCGTTAGGATGGGTACATGCGTTCAAAATATCCAAACATTTCTTCAGCTGACTTTGGGAAGAAATTTCACCGATGAGTGCCCGCCAAAGTGGCTGCCACTTTACTGCCATTTTTCTTGTCTGCGATTGCAATCGAAAAATAGTCTGCTCTTCAGCTCACACACAGCACACACTTGCCCACACATACACGCAATGAGTAATCCTCTACTTTACGTCGTAATTTACTATAATGCATGTTTGTTGGCAAAATTATGGTGTCTGAAAATTTTGGGGAAAACATTTTGTTGTTAGATATGAAAAAGTAGCTTTTTGCCCATCACGGTCATTGCCATTTGCAGGAATTTTGCTTTCCGTTGCGGTTTTACGCTAGCAACCATGTATGTGTACATATGATTGGCTCTTCTATCTTCTCCCTTAAACCATGATCCTCTTACTGCGCTGACTTACAAACAGCAGCCTTTGCTAACCTTTGCTTACATACAATTTCATGGAGTTGATTTGCATAACTGAAACGTGAAAGTGTTTTACACACGAAGATGTAACATTTTTGAATAACATAAACATTTATATTTGCAAATTTTTACGTAGGTACGTATGTGTCTTAATACTCTGACATGCATACGAATACATAATATTTATACCGGCTACTTTACGGCATCATAAAATTTTAAGTATTACATATTTTTGCTCTCGACAAACCAAATAACCGGTGAAAAAAGACTACATTCACAACATCTGTTAAATGTTAAACATAGAAACGGGAAGCTCATAAATTTTCTTGTAAAAAAGTTTATTAATAAACATAAATCATTTTTATATAAAAGAAATTTTATATATGTACATATATGTGTATGAAGGGGGTTCAAAAGATTCGTGGGATGGTGTGATATTAAATATGTTTATCATTTTACTAATATACATTCCCTTTTATTTCTCAGCACTTTCACAAAGTTCACTTATACCACCAACCTAAGAAATGTTTCGTCGATATCCTCAGAGTAGGCATAGTTGACTTCAGTTTACAAGTTCCCAAAATATTCTTCATCGAAACTTTTTTTCGCTTCCGTAAATAAATAATAACCTGAAGAGACTAACAACCTTACCCTTCGCATCACATTCAACTGTGCCACCCCCATTTTGAAATCTGTTTTCTGATAATTTTTTGTCATATCGTTCTTGAGCACACAATGGGAGGTTCAACAGATTCAACATTTTATAAGTTGTGATCATCAATGACTCCAACAATTTGTTTTCTGATTACTTTATTCTTAGTTGGGTAGGCTGAAACTTAAAATATCCTTAAAGAAAAAAATATGAAAATTTGTTGGTTGTTTGAGGGTGCTGTTGTTTCAAGATATTCAGATATTGATTGTTACCATTGATTTAAATAAAGAAATAAAGAAATTTCAAAGTAGTTCTTTGAGTTTTCAAAGCTATAAGGTACAGTTTATGTTACCTATTTATTTGTTCAATCCGAACCTTTACTACAGAGGATTGAAAAATGTATTGCTGGAGTTGAGGGTTTCGATGCTTCTTACTGAGCTAGAAGCAAATAAAAAAGGCTTCATTTTTTAAATAATACGAGATAGAAGAATGTGTGGAGACGAAGCGCAGGCAGAATAGAAAACTTTTGGGTGGCAATCTGTTTCAATTGCTGAATAAGCTTTTGGCAAAACATTTTGCGAAAAGAAATAATTTGACTACTACCTTTGGGATAGCAAATACATTTCATTCACTGTCTTTCCTTGTTCTAAATCCTCTGGTTTACTTGAAATAGAAATAAATAGAAATAATACTTTACTTAATGTGAGAAAGTAAAGAAATTATTCAACTTTTTACTTTTTTCTTTGTATTTTTTCAGCGGATACTTTAATTTGTTATTTAGATGTATCATGCCCATTATTTTTTCTATTTGTTGTTGTAATAGCGTAAATATACCTTATAAAATTGAAAAATGATAAAAAAATGGGATGATTCCAGCTTTTGATATCTTGAGGCAAGGAATCTCTTTCATAATGAGATCCTTGCTTAAAGAGATACTGAACGACATTGTACAAAAACTGACCAACTTTTATTTCGTGCACTTAGATAAATATTTTGTATATTAAAGATTTTTTTTTTTTTAATTTGTTACAATAAAAAAAACTTTGATGTCGTAGGCACTCATAATTATTTTTAGCATAAGCCTTCGGAAATATGTTTTACATAAACAATTAATTTTGCTTTGATATTTTTGAAGCAGTAATTTACCAAACTTTCATCTTGTGGACATTCAAAAATATGTTTACATTAAAATTTTTTTTCTAATTTTGTTACAAAAGTATCCGTCTCTTATGACGTATGGTAAACAGTCATACATATTTTTTAGCTAAAAAATTAATTTTTTTATCTAAAAAGTATTTTTTTTAAGCATTGAAACTTTCATGTTGTATATATTCGTATATATTTTTTACATTAAAGAAATTTTGGATAATTTCTTTTCGTAATATCTACACTAAAAATATCCAACTTTTATTCCGTAGGCGTTCACCCGTTGTAAATAATTGGTCACATCTTATTGTTTTTGTTTTTTCAATTTACTGTCTTTTGCTGTTTATGTATTCCTACATGAACCGTTTTCTACACCGTTATGTTTTAGAAAAAATTTGCCTTGTAGACAGGCACAGGCATTTTAATAGCAGTTAATTAATTGTTGTAAAACGAGTTGCGCGCTTAAGTCTTTGGTTTGTTGTGACGGTCATTTGTATATTTGTTATGCACAGCGCCCATTTGTTGCTGTTATTAGCATTACGCATCCGTTGCGTACTCATACGCATAGTTTATGGACTTTTTCAAATATTTTTCTGTGGACTATAGACGATTATGCAAGGGTATTATTAGTATAAGCGTTTCTCTCTACAGGGTGAACCATATGAAGTGTTTCCAACTTCACACTGCTTGTGTCTGTAAAACAGCTCATGACATCAACGTCAAAATTGTTCTAATGACATTTCAATATATTGTTTATAAGCCGTCAAAAGCATTTGCGTCTCAGTTTTGTTGAATTTTTTTTTTGTGATGTAATTCAAACGGAATAGTGTGATTGCGTTATATTTGGCTGGAGAATCACAACCAGCCATTGTTCGTGAGCTCAGTCACCTCAAAGTGAATAAAATGTTTGTGTATCGCACTATAAAACATTACAATGATACTGGTAGCATTGCAAAATGCTATGGAGGTGGACCAGAAAAAACCGCAACAACGCCAGAAATGGTTCGGAAAGTGAAGGCTCGACTTGAACGAAATCCACGTCGAAGTGGAAGAAAAATGGCCAAAGAACTGAAAATATCGCAAGACAGCATTCGACGCAAATTGAAAAATGAGCTCAAGGTCAAGGCTTACAAGTTCCAAAAAGCACACGATCTTTCACCCCAGCAAAAAAAAGTTCGGTGGAGCTCGTGTGAACCAAGAATGGTTAAAAAACCATGCTCCACACTTCATTTCGTCCACACAATGGCTTTCAAATTCGCCAGATGCAAATTCGATGGACTATTCCATCTGTTCCATTTTGGAGAGTAAGGTGAGGACTAAAAAATATGCCAGTATAGATGCGCTGAAAAAAGCGATTATACGGGAATGGACCAAAATACCTCAAGACCACATTCGTGCAGTATGCAACTCATTTTTTGACCGTTTGAAGGCTATAGTCAAGGCAAAAGGTGGTCATATCGAGCTAAAGTGAATATATGTTAAAATTGTAATAATTTTTGAACAAGTTTGTCTTTTAAATCAATAAAAAAAACTAATATTACACAAAAAAGTTATGGTGTTTTTAATAGGTAACACTTCATATCGTTTACCCTGTATGTAATCAAATATCTGCTTAAAAATAGTCTCATCTTTATACAAATCATTTCCACTGTTCCGCCTATTATTACGGTTGCTTTAGAGACTACCGAAAAGCTTTGTTATTTAGGCTTGAACTTACAAATATTCCGTCATTATAAAGAAAGTATTTAGTAAACCAGCGCACTGACTACCCAGTCGAGCAACTCATGTCCATTAACTTATGGACAAACATATGTATCTTCACAAACCAATCTAAAATGCATACTCATGCATATGCATATAAATTTGATAACCTCTATGCGTGCGCTTACAGTATTTTATCATATTTTCGGAAAGTTATTTAGCTCGAGTTATACTAAGTCTTGGAATGTCTTGCAAAAATAAACAAACACAGGCATTTTGATGTATATTGTGTATGCATGTGTTACCATAAATGCTCCTAAAAACCATTTTTTTCGAAGATCAACGTGTTCATGAAGAAAGAAATATTTTTAGAAACAGAAATTTGAAATGAAATGAATGCAGGGGTAGAGTTACAAACATACAAGCAACAAATGCTTCGATTGGTTAACACGAGAGGCTATTTAAAGTGATGCAGAGCTTTTTTATTGTTAGGGTTGCAAATAGGAATCTGCTGTTCAACGCTATAAACTCATTTGTGGATAAATAGTTGCAGACGGAAAACTTTTCCCCTTTTGGGTTCCTCTATAAATAGGCTCTACCACTGTCTAGTGAGGCTCTCTGTAAAATAATAAATAATGTTGAGGGACTGCCCAGGATTCTATGTCCTTTATTTGAAAATGAGTATATTTGCGGAGTTTATAAATATGAATGCAGGACAATTTTTCAAACAATACAAGTATATACTAACACTTGTGGTCACATTAAGCGCCCTCATATTTTTAAATTTATTAGTATTCACTTTTACATATTTACAATATTTTTATATTATACAAAATATAGTGTTTAATATAAAGGACGTGTAAATCAATATTTTGAAATTTTTATCAAAATTGCAGTTTTATAGTCTATTCAATTTCAGAGAGAAAAAAATTGTCATAAGTTAACTCGATTTTTGACCAACTTCGAACCTACACTACAAAATTTTGATTAAAACGTCAAACATTTTTTTTAAATTAGTTATATTTTTGCGAAATTTAGTTTATACGGTTTTTGTTGAACTATATTTCTATAAAGAATTAACAAAGAAGTGAGCATGAAGACTATATCGAGTATTGTAAAAATGTGAAAAGAATTAATTATGTGGCCGCAAATGTATATTTACGTAATATAAAAATAATATTTGAATTAATAATTTTCTTATTAAATTTTAGCCGCAACACACAAATCGCATTTGCATGATTAATATTAAATTTTTAAGGAAATATATAAAAGATCATAATAGGTAAATGATGAAATGCTTGCCAAAATAACATCTTTTGTTTCTTTAACGTTCACTAAATTTTATATAAAAATACAGTTCATTGTCAAATTTCAATATTCAAAAATTGCAAATTGTACCTAAAAATTAAAAAATGAACAAGCTATTCATTAGCATTTTAAGCGTTTTAATAACAATTTCTCAAAAAATTTTTGGTATTCTGTTTTAAAGTCAATTAATTTTTTTTATAAAAGCGTTCCCATATCCTGTAGGTGGAGCACCTACATTAGACACTGTTATAAATTCTGCCAGAAACCAGTTTATTTGTAGACTTCAGTATAATAAGAAGTGAATTGAAAAGAATTTCAAAAAAATTCATTATTTTAAGATTTATTTAATGTCAAAAATTTTAATTCTTCAAGTAAAATCTTTAAGGTTCTATTAAAAATCTTTGTAAGTTTTATTCTAAAATTTTTAGAACAAATTAGACTTGAATGGAAAAACATTTCTTCAAATATGACAAAAACAATTTTTTCTCCAAAAATTAAGATGAACAGAGTTTTTTGTTTTTAATGATTATTTTGTTTAAAAAATTAAAAAAAAATAATAAAATAGTTAATAAGAATCCAAGTGTTGCTTAAATAACACTATATCAACATTGAATAAGTCTCAAAATTAATTTTTTGTTTTTTTCGTTTACTTTAAGTTAAAGATTTGGGAAAACGCTTAAATGATATTATTTATACTTATGTTTTGAAATATTTGAAATCTTTCACCAGGTTTGAGCAAGGTAGCAAATTACTGAGCAGAAATTGCAACTGTTTCATTTACTTGCCTTTCAGCTTGATTGATTAAAGCTTCACATTTTTGCACCACAATCTCCACCTCAGTATAGCGCACACGCACACGATTCGCAAGTGAATTACATATACACATGTACTCATGTCTCGTTTCCGCATAGCTGCTACATTTTCAAGCTATTACCACATACGTATGGGTACACATATACATGTATGCATGTACATGTGTGTAAGTATGCAAGTATGTAAGTAGTAGATGAGCTACCAGCGAAGCAATTGTGCGCGCGTTTTTCGATTTCGAGCCACTTACAACAGTAACAACATATATTTCTGTAATCTAATGTATAAAATTTACAGCGAAAACAAAAAGAAAAACATAGTGGGTTATAAAAAAAATATCATAGCTGCGAAAAGTAGTTGATGGTAAGTATTGGGACCAGCTTTTGAACAGCAGCAAGCGAGCAAGTAAAATGAGTTGCATTAATGTGAAGCAAGCTGACTAGCTGAGCGGCTATTAGGCAGTCGTCTGGCTTGTCATGTGAGCTAATGTAAACTATTGGAAGGCATAGTGATGCAGCATTTTTCACTTTTTAGTTGAATCCGAAAATGTTGCAGCTTTTTATTATGCTTGAATTGCCGTTGATGGCGGTGCAGTTTGTATTTACGTAGTCGACGCCTGTTTCAATGTTTTGTGCACCTTACTTGTACATTTTTGGTATATTTGTACTGAGGCATGGTTACATCTATCTGAATTAACACACATATGTATATTTGGAAGTGGCTACATATTTTAATTTGTAAACAATGAAGTTCTCTTGCAAAGACACAATTGTTAAATTTTATAAAATAATTTAGACTCCAATCTTTTGCATTTACTTTCCAATTTCTTCTAGATGAAGAAAGTAAGCTTCATCATCGTTCACTAATTAGGGGTATTTATATATATATATATAAATATCAATATAAACATATATCAATATGCAACCATGCATGTATTTATATATTAGGGCGCGCCAATTTGTATGGATTTTTTTTTTAAATCAACTGTATATAATAATAATAGTAATAAATTAAAAGTAACTAATATTGTTCGAGTATAATAATTAATAAAAAATTGTATTCATAATACCTTGGTTCATATTAATCATCATCGTTTGGCTCTACAGCTCTTTGTGAGCTTTGGCCTGCTGCACGTAGGACCTCCATACGTCTCGAATGCTTGCGACTTTTTTCCAGTTCGTTATCCTAAGTTTCTTGATGTCGTCCTCTAGTTCGTCGGTCCATCTTGTTCTCGGCCTTCCTCTTGCTTGAACGCTCTGGCTTCTATGATTTTCTTCTGCGCTCTCGTACCGTCCATTCTTGTAATGTGACCCAGCCATCTCAACCGCTGCGCTTTGACGAAACGTATAACATTTTCGCCCTTTATCAGTTGATCTAGCTCGTCGTTCCATCTTATCCGAGCCTCGCCGTGATCTTTGATTGCTTCGAAAATTCTTCTGAGTACTTTACGTTCAAAGGCTTGCAGTTTTGTTTTATCTGCTTCAATTAGCGTCCACGATTCAGCTGCATAGCATAATACTGGTGTAATGATGGTTTTATACAGAGTTCCATTGTCTGTTTAGTAGTTTTGATTTGAAGAGTTTCGTTAACGACGCATACGATCTGTTCGCTGCTAGAATTCTCTCATCGATGGTGAGGCACATTGAATTGTCTCTACTCAGTTTGAAGCCTAAATAGGTAAAGGTTTCAACGAACAATTGCTATGTCATCTGCGTATGCGACTAATTGGGTGGTTCTGTTTAAAATATGTCCAGTCCTTTTTGCGTCACTTACTCCATCGATGGCACAGCATAGCATAAGGTTGAAGATTGTTGATGAGAGCGTATCCCCTTGACTTACTCCAGTTTTATATTAATTCTGAAGGGGTCTTCATATTAACTTCGTATTAATTAAACAAAGCTTCTTTTGAGAAGCTGGAAATAGTCTTTAGAGCTATGAGCTCCTCTCTTTCTTATAAGCTTATATAGACTCCGAAGCTGTCGAAAAACAGCGTTTCATATAAATTTCGCCACCCTAATGTATATATATTCTTGGTCGCACTTTGTTCACCAACTTGTAAAAATAAATTAGTCATATTGCCATCCGCTGACTGCAACTAAGTTTTATGAAGAAATTAAAAATATGATATATTTGAAATTGTTGCAGTACATACAAAAGACTGACCACTGCGTACAACTATTGAAGTCAAGCGAAACTTTTGTGTGAAAGCAACAGCATTCGATCGATTGCCAAAGCTTTGACTGGGGCCGTTGGCCATTAATAGCACTTTGACTTTACTGTTTATGCAGCAGTTAACAATTTCGTTGCAATAACAAATACTTTTTGTTGATGTAGTTGTAATTTGTTGCTTTTTTGTATTGGTGAGCGCAAAGCTATGAATTGCAGTCAATGAGAAAGGTGATACTGCTGCTTGCCACCTTACTTGCAACTACATATCATGCAAGCACTAAGCAGAAAAGTGATATATTCTGAAAATATTTCTAACTTAAACCAAAAAAGTTTTTTTCACAATGAAATGCTAAATCACAAATTATTTCTTTTAAAATGCGATGCAATGTTTTCGTCTTTTATTTGAAATTTATGGGCTGCTCCTTTAGTTGGTGGCTGTTGCTACTGATTATCTGATATGAGGTTGGCTAAAACATTTCTATGGCACAATATTCTTTATTCAAAGTTCTGATAAAATAATTTATTGAGAAATAATGTATTTCCAAAAGTATTCTTTGCAAAGTTCAATATTTAATTAATATTATTAAAATAACTAGTGTAAAATTCAGATATGGTCCAAATGGAATTTATGCAGAACAGGATGCAGTGTACAAAAGCACAACTAGGTTTCATATGATTACAAAGCCTTACCTGTAATAGAAGTTAATTTTTGTAATTTATTAGGCTTATTACATATATGCTTACCTAACATTATCACCTCCAACAATTAAAACATTTTATATTCTTTAATTACAGGTAGAAATATGCACCAATACAACCAACAATTCTTACATACTATATAAGGGGTAATATACAGTTAGAAGGACGAAAGATAACGAATTTTCCAAAAAAATTTCTGAGAAAACTTTTAAATGTATTGATCTAAAAATTTATACACATATTATGTTATGTAACTGTATTTTAAGACATAACATTAGTAAAAATATTTATTTGGAAAGGAGCTGCAGTTGATCTCCGGGAGCTCCTCTAAAAAAAAACGTTTTGTGGTGACCACTATGTCTCTGAACTGGATCCTCTGAAATTAAAAAGCCAAACAGATTTAGTTAAAGTACTGTTGAGTCTAGTAATTAATTGAAGCAATAAGCAAAATAAACTTTTTTGACAAAATGGCGGCTTCTAAAAGAAAAAATCAATTTTTTACCAAAATTTCAGCCTTAAATTGTTCATAAAAAAATATTTATCGGTGAAAAAAAATCTTCGATTAATTAATAAAAAATATATTTAAGAAACTCGTGTTAAAATTTTAGACTAATCGGCTTAGCCGTTTTTCGATTAATGTTGGTCACCGACTTTGAAAACACCATTTTGAAAAAAAACGCGTTTAAGGTTTGAAAAGCACTTTACATAGGATACAATTTTTTTTTCAAATTTGCGTGTAATTTCGAAAACATTAACTGGATTGGTATTAAATTTTCTGTGTGTATTCTTAAATATATGTACCTTAAGAAAAAAAATTAAAAAAAAAACCCATTAATACATATGCTTATATGGTACAGTTCTATTATTGCTATAGAAAATTGATTGTAAGATCTGCTTTAATACAGGCCAGCAGAGGTACCCTTCAAGGCGGCGTACTTTCTCCACTCCTCTTCGCCTCGTTTTGGCAATGAATAAATTATTGTTGCTTATGCGGATGATTTTGCTTTAGCTATAAGAGGAAAATTTCCAGACACATTCTATGAAATTATGCAGAGCTTATTAAATGAGGTAGATCATGTGGACTGACCTAAGCGATATCAAGACTGAACTGGTATTATTTGATAAGAAAAATCAAAGCCATAGGGTTAACTTGGAGTTTAATTCCGAAAATAGTATATTGGCTATATTCAGCAGCGGAAAACCACATGTGAGCTCGCGTGTCATTATTGCACACAATTCAGATCCTCCGCGTACAGTAAAAAGTCGGCACGAGAAAACAGTCAGTTATGTAGTTTATGAAAAAACAAATAGCAGTGGACCAGAAACACACCCTTAGCGGTAAACGGCTCAGAAGGAACATTATCTTCTGTGACCACACAGTGTCTATTAGAGAAATATGGCTGAATCCAATCCAAAAAGTACATATGAAATCCTACACTAGAAAGAAGTCCTATACTAATAAGAATTTTATGTGACACAGTGTAAAATACTTTTCGAAAGTCTGTATAGAGTAGAGTAGTAGAGAAAGCAGCAATGCAGTACAAATAGATTCCAAACTGTCAACCTATGGGATACAATTAAGATTAAGACTGATATATGACTTATGATATTGATTAAGAGATATTATAATTTAACGGCAAAATACAATTTTTCATAGACAACACAAACGAAGAGTTTGAAAATAGTCGAAAGCTCTGAGATAATTCATACATAACTTTTTTACCTCTCTTGAGAATTGGAGTAATGTAAGTGGTTTTATACTCCTTAATAAACTTCCCTACAGTTAGAAACTTTACTTTGAGGAGCCGAAAAAGAGTTGGCCAGTTTTTCAATAGCTCAGCAAAGGCACCATTCATATCGGTCTGTACAGTGGCAATAAGAATTTTCGGAACTAAGCGTATCGGAACCAAAATTAGGATGAGAATCAGTATAAATATTGTCGAGTTTATAATTGTATTTACTTCTTTTTGAGTTTTTAATAATTACAATTTTTTGTTCATAACATAAATTTTGTATATTTAAAGTGATTTAAAATATAGAATTTCGACCCAAAATAAATATTACAAATTTTTTTACCTAAGATAGTTTAATAATTCTTTATTATTTACAAAATTATGAAATTAAAAAAATTATGACCCAACAAAATTTAGGCTGTTTAGAATTTATTTCACTTTTTTCCATAATATTTACCCCAGAGAATATTGTAAAGCAGAATTTAAGATCACCTCCTTTAAAAGATTATTGCGCGAATTAGGTAAGCATTGGTCTGCAACCGAAGAGACTTTAGCTATGGACCAATGATGTTACCACTTTGAAATTAACAACAAGTTGTATTTCCTTGTGGCTTTGAATAACTGCCGGTGCGTCAATTTAAATTGCTAGCAGACATGAAAATACGTGTTTGCCTAGTACAATACTTATTTAATAATAATTGACGTCTAGCTCTTTTCAAAGGGATTACTAGGCTGCTCAAGCTTCAAGTGGCTAATTTTGTGCCGCGAGGGTATGAGATTAGCTGAAAAGACAAGATTTTGGGAGGAAAAATACTATCAGCAGAAATAAAAAGCAACCAATCATAGGCTTTCTTTATCGAATAGTGAATATTGGACTACTCCATTTATGAACAGATGATCCATTAAAATCTGTTACTTCACAAAAACTATTCATAGGAGATACTACATTTAATTTTTCAATCGTAAGAGCTGCATTTTTTTCTGCAACATCATCACTTTTCCTTATTTCTACACATACGTATACACTCCCAAATTGACGCCCACACAATGCATTGAATTTGTGAACTGCAGATGCTATCTATACATAACTAACTTCGTGTAGAAGTGAAAACAGTTGGAAAATACTCTTGAATTACCACAAATGTAAGTTGAAAAAATGTTAATATTAAATAGGAAATAGAAAGAGTAAATAAATTGTCCTCAAATGGCTGCAAAAACCAATTGAGGTGACTCTCTAAGAGATAAAAAAAGTTCCGTTAATGTGCGTATATGTTGTATGACGTTATATGATGTCATGTGGCATGCAACACAAGCGCACAAAAGACGCAAATATCGGCTCTCACTGCGCACAAGTCACATTTTCAGTAATTAAACGCTGGCGATGTGCGTATGGTGAGGCGTGTGTAATTTTCTTTCTCGCTTTCGGCTTTCTTCTTCAAATGGTGAAGCGCGGTTCACATACATTTTTACTTGGTATTCCACGTAAATTTGGGCTAAAGGTAACATTCCGTCATTGCAAACATGGATAACCCTAGAGTGTTACCCTCGTTACCTGTTTACGACAAATTAATAGAAAAGATTGTATATGATCAATTAGACATATAGTTCGAAATAAACAATCTAATATTCTAATAGTCGGTGTTTAGAAAAACACAATCGTCTGAATCTCCCCTTCATTTGGCAATAACAAGGAAATAGTTGATGTCTGAAAGACGTGAGTACTGTAAAATTCCTCTTCTGAGGCATTCTTGCGAAACAGTTGATTGATATATATTGACAGGGGAGCTGGAAAGGTATGTTGTTTTTTGTGTATTTAAAATTTTTGCAAGAAAATTTTTGTTGTTGTTAAAATTTAAAAAATACCCCCACTGATATTTTTTTCTTAATTTTTTGCTAGTAACTGAGACTATGTTCAGTAATCCATGCAAGTTATATAATTGGATCCCTATAACTTTATTCAAGAGTCAAGAGTCCAAGATGAACAAAGACTCAGTGATAAATTCCACTCTAGCGAAGTGCTAGCTTACAGTTGCATGTTCTTGTGGCGACACTAGAGTAGTTCATTTCTCTGAGTCACTTCTTTACTTTTTTGCTGCAACAGTATTTTGAACCCGAAATCCACTCAATGTTAATCAGCACAAACCCATTTGGCTACGGCGGTCGCAAGAAGAAAATGATTAAGTTTTCATTTTGCCGCCTCTATTTTGCTACGGAGTTCCCTAATTACCTACTTTTATAAAACACCAACCGTGTCATCACAGGCATTGCCTACAAATCAGCAACTATTTTTGGCATTCTAGTTATCTTTCTTTCATATTTCCCGTTTCTCATTACGGCTACACATGTGGTTGAGTGGGTTGAAAAATACTCAGTCGTTGAATTGTTTGTCGCTTTGAAGCATGATTTACCTTTTCATGCAATTTGCATCATAATTTTGTACAATTTCGCTGACAATTTGTTCAATTTCTGAGCGCGAGTTGAGCATGTCAATTTTCCTAAGTACTCACTTACACAAGTAGTTATACACCCACGAGTATGAATGCGTGGATATGATAAAAAAGAAGTGTGAGGTTATTGTATTGAGTGACAAAGCATGTCAAACATTAGGCAAGCACACAAACAAAGAAAAAATTATTTATATCTGCATATATAAAAATCTAAGCTATGAAAAGCGGTGGATCAAACTAGATATTTTACTTGCGTAAGCTAAATAGAGTGTGCACATAGCTCAAAAAAGATAACTTTGAATCCATGAATGCTGAGGAATGCAATTTGGATTTTACTTCGAATGAATTTCCTCATACCTGGCTAAACAGTTTTTAGTTAAAAAAAAACTACGCAAGCATACATAAGTTGAGATAAAAAAAACCAACATATAAACATATATGAACATACATGAATTTTAGCACTCATGTGTGGGCGATTTGCTTTTTCGTGAAAAGTAGTAGGCGCCTGCATTTTTTCTGCTGCTCCTAAAAAGCATAAAGTTGCATTTGTCTGCCATAAAAATTGACATATGTCAGCGCTATCGACTGTAGGAGCTTAGATATATTTCTGAATTATTTGTATGGGTATTGTTTAGCTTAGTTATCATAATATGGTAGTAATAGCTGTAGGAAAATCGTTGGTTCAAGAGGTTCAAATCGCTTGAAAAGTTTGGAGCGTGCAACGCCTACATGCAGCAATGCAACATACATGACAATTGGCGCATGCGTGGCTTATGCATTTATGCGTTTTCCTTATTTGACATACACACATAACTACATGCCAACACGCATTACTTAAGCTCTTGCACTTAGTTAAGCATTTGCCGGTATGCATTAAAAAAATGCAAAAATGCCCTAAATAAGCTCATTAAATGATCGGAATTCAAATAAATACAAAACGAGCTAGGCAGGTGAAAATTCAAATGCTGCTCTATATTTCAAAAGTTTCCAAGCTTTTTCACTTAAATATTTTAGTGGCAGAAATAAAAAAAAAACACTTTTTAATAATGAAATTTTTTTTCTTAAAATATAAGGCAAACAAAAAAATTTAAAATAAAAATATTTGTGTGAATCATAAAAATCCAATAGAGTTTTTGTTTGTTTTCGGGTAAGAAAAATATTTTATGTCTCACCATAAATCAAATCTATTGAACAATATGAAAAAAAAACATTAGAAAAGGGTTTCTTTGAAACTGTGTAATATATTACATATAACAACTTTTTTAATTTTTTTTAAATAAATCTTAATGAACAAGAGAAAAATAAAAGGCTTTTCTTAGACAGAAATAATTTTTGTGCTACAATTTTGACCCTTCACTCCCAGAAAATTTCCTTTAAAATTCTCGAATATTTCCTTTAGAATTTTCGTTAATTTAAAAAGTTTTGAAAATGCTAATAGATATTTTCGAGCTCTGCTTAAAATGCAAAATATAGAGTGAAAATGTTGACCTGACAACTTAAGACGAACGACTCAAACAACAAATTCGATTTCCGTGCTATTTACAAGAGTTATTGAAAGTCGATTAAGTAAATGACTTCAAGCTTTTTCAGATATACAACTATAACTGTAGGTCCACAATATAGGACAAATTGTAAAACATTCTGCCCGATAAACTTTGGAGGAGTATTCACTGCATCTGTCAAGACAGGCAACAAATCTGTCTTTTATAATTATTAATACAAATATTTTTATGTACAGTTTCTTCATACCTATATAGTGTTCTTCAAGTGCACTTTGAGGCATCGAAATTTCAAGGAGACCATAAAGTAAGCGCGACTACGATTAAATAGACAAATATGCCACATACAGTAATAAAAATGAGCTTAAAGTATTAAAGCATAAATGTTTAATATTCAATACTTTACTTAACTACATATTTTCTACACTCAAAGATAGAAATCATCTGCATACACACTACTACATGCAGTTACAGATGCATATCATTCTTCAAAAAAACACGTGCAAATCATAAAGTGTAGTGAGAAGAAAAATAAGTAGCAACAATAAAAAGTGTAATAAAAGCAACAATTTAAGCATGAAATGACGCATGCCAACACACACACACATGCATATATACATTTTTATATCTGTAAACTCCTACCAACATGAAAATGTACCCATCAGTGTGTCTTATGTCTTATGAAAGTGTCTTCCTTAGAAAGCGCACAACGGCCTAATCGCACACACACAGCTATACCTAAATATATACAAGCTAGTACGTACATATGTACATATGCTTCTGTATAGGTGATTGACCGCTTAACTTGTGCATGTATTTGCAACGCAGAAAAATAACAACAACAATGACTGCTGCATCAATGAATGGCACAGGCGTTGATATACATCGGCAACTGAATATTATTACCACTTTATTAAAATAACAATAATAACCATGCAATAATAAAATAACAATAAAATAAGTGAGTATAAAAAAACGACAACAACAAAATCAAAAAATAAACGAATAGCGATCATTTCTTTTTATACTTAAACATACATATAAACCTACATATATACTCATAAGTATGCATGAATATACATACATATACTTGTATGTACATGCTTGAATAGCCGCTGACAACTGCACGTAGAAAAAATCATATTGCCGACAAATTACTTTTCAAATGTGTCGTCTACAAAAGAAAAATTCAAAAAGAAATTATTGAAATAAAAAAATTCCACCACATTTAAAACTGTGTTGCTGGCCTTTCATTCATGGTCGATGGCAAACTGGCAGAAATTTTTATTTTTGAAATGTTACTAGTCCGAAAGAATAGCCACTTAATTATATATTCAACTAGCATAGTCTACTAGTCACAGAAGTGCGTTACAAAAACAAAAATATATGCATCAACAAAGCCAAAAGTGGCTTCTGTGGCAAGTAGTGCTTAGCTCGCGCTCAGCGCCTTGTACAATAATAAACATTATTTATCAACAATTTACGTTCAATATTCATTCATAAAAAATTTCGCACTACATGTAGATAGAATACCGAAAGTAGTTGCGAGCTTCTAGCACAATCGGTGGCGTGAAAGTCTCACAGCAAACAAAGCTAACAAAGGAATGCTATAAATTCTATGGATTTCAAGTTCGTTGCTTAAGTCTTTTGAAAAATCAGTATAACCCCACTTTTTTTTTTGTAAATCCAGCTACTAAAATAAAATTTGCTGGCATTTATAGCTGTCTCACTTTTTATAAATATGAACAAACAAAGACAAAAACTTATTTTAAGCCATTCACAAATCGAAAAACTCCAGACACAAAGTTTATAGGCAATAGTAAACTGAAAACAAAACGAAATAGAAATCATGCATCACGATTTCTTAAGCAATCGAAAGCCGATTGACAACGACAGATGACTATGATCTGTGCGTTCGATAAGCGCATCTTCGTTGTCGTCACTTGCAAACGTCACATTGTGAGTACTTTCTATTTCAGTTGAGCAGTCATGGCAGAGCAATAAATACATACACACATGCACGTATTTAGCAACTATGTGTGTAGCTTTGACTTCTGTAGTTAGAAATATCAGCTTTTGGCAGATAAAAATCGATAAAATTTGAAATTCAAGCAAGAAGCGCTGAAAAATTAATGCAATACAAATACGCGATTCACGCGAGCTCCAGCGAATATTTGGCAAGCGTTCAATTTTAGCAACAACATACAACGCTCCCACATTATAAGCTGCTAGCAAATCGTGCTTTGTTGTCTTGTAATCGTCGCACCATTATTACGATTACCCCGTTATCGTTTCTTGTATTGTTTGCTTTTGTTTTTTGGTTGTTCTGTTTGATGTGGGTTTGGGTTTATTGCTGTCGCTGTCACTGTCACTGTATGATGGTTGTTGCAGCTGTTGTTGTTGTGTGATTTAGTGATTGTTGACAAAATGTCAACAATGCGATTAGCTGCTGTAATTGGTATAAAAACGGCATACATATAAGAGCATCAGTGTGTATATGCATGAGTGAGTGTGCTTGTGTGTGTTGGCTGCGAAAAGCACAGTAGTGCAGAAGTACGCAAAATGAGGTGAAATTTAGCTGAAATGGCACAGAAAATGCGAAAAGCAAAAAACAAATAGAAATGAAAAATCAGACTGCAATATCATCAGTTGAGATTATTTTATAGAAATAGCAAAACAAGTATTTCATTTATTCATACTTTTCTTCTAATGAAATAGCCTAACATTTTTCTTCCTTTTTTACAGGTAACTGCTATATTTTAGACATTATTTCCTACTTAAGCGGTTGGTGGGTAAGTGCAACATTTTAAAGAACCTTAAATATATGTTTATTAGGCAGAGTGAATTTACATGGAAGCACTAACTTCAGTTTTGGGCCCCCCAAATTTTAAAAGAAGCAATCTTTAATTAGTACCTCTTGTTGTAAGTAAAACGGTTCTGAAAACCAAATAATTATAAATACGTTCAAAATTGTAAAAAAAAATTATTATTAAAAAAAATTAAAACGAATTTGAAATTTCGTAAAATTTAATTATTTTTGGTCCATTTGATTGACATATACAAGTAAAAAAATCATACAGTCACTTTTCATCTAAAATTATTAAAAAAAAATTACATATAATAACCTGCTTTAAATAAAATAGAGATATCAAAAGTAAATTCTTCTTGCCGGTAATATTTGGGCTTGAGAAAAAAATTAGTTCCATAACTTTAATAAATTACATGGCACAATAATTAATGCAGCCATTCTAGCAATTGTTTATATTAGCAGCTTTCGGGAAAAATAACATAGATAAAATCGTTGCCGACCAGTTTTCCCAATCCGTTTTTCCCAAAACTTTTTTCCCAATGCTTACTTTTCCCAAAGGCAAATGTTCCCAAATTTTTTCATCCAAACTGTTTTTCCCAAGACTTTTTTCCCAAAAGTCATTTTTCCCAAAATTTTTGTTCCCAATAAAATAAATTCTTTAGAGGAGTTCTACGCAAAAATACGGTGGATTGCGTAGCCGGAGTTGGACTGATGAGGGTTATTTTTTTGAAGCGCGGCCAAAGGCCGCCCACGCGAAAAGGAGTTCTACGCAAAAATACGGTGGATTGCGTAGCCGGAGTCGGACTGATGAGGGTTATTTTTTTGAAGCGCGGCCGAAGGCCGCCCACGCGAAAAGGAGTTCTACGCAAAAAAAAAACAAGTTTGGGAAAAATAGGATTTTAATTGAATTGGGAAAAATGGTTTTGGGAAAATTGGTTTGGGAGTTATTTTATTGGGAACAAAAGTTTTGGGAAAAATGACTTTTGGGAAAAATGGATTGGGAAAAGTGTACGGTAACCAGATAAGATTATTTAACAGTTTCCTACTAACTTGACTTTAGTGGTTTCACAACTGCATCACTTTCTATCTAGTAGCTCAAGCTTTCCAGTACAAAGTACCCCCTGGAATGTAAATTTTCATGCAACTGTCACTGACATATCCCTTACATTTATCTTTTTGTGTTGCCGATATTAATTGTTTCTTTCTACATATTTCTGTAAAATTATACATTTATGTGATATGGCTTTTATCAAAAAATGCTCAGAATTTTTACTTCTCTTAATACGTTGCTCAATACATATTTGCACGTACGTACTAGCAACCTCTACTATGTATTCTGCAAGAGAATTCTATGTACATATACAATAATGATTTTGCATACTCTGTTTTTACACTGTTTCAAGACCTTTGAACCCAAGACAGCCCAGCAAAGGTTATATTTATAGGTAACATCACTTTTTTATACGCTTACGGAATAACATAGCTGAATCTAAGCATTCTAGTAACTTCGGGAAAAAGATATCCATTATTTTCTGGGTATATGGTTGTACTGATCGATATCTCGTGAAGTATTGATAAAAAAATGTAAAGTTTATGCTCGTAGTCAAGGTGACTTTTTACACTAAAAAATTCGTTTGCTACTATTGTATGTTCCATTGAGTTGGGAGTTACAGGGTGTTAATAATGAGAAATGGCGTTAGAGAGGGGCTTTTGTTCCGTGAAGAATGAGTGAGATAAATGTTTCACTGAAGTGGAAATACATGCTTCCATTTTATATTAAATTAAAATCAATGAGACAGTCAGTAAAAGTTTGTAAAAAAGAGGAGAAGTGTTAAGAGCGCATAACAAAAATGTTTTTACATATTGAGTATTGAAAGTACAAAGCTAGTATTTTGCGTAGTTCTCAAATCAACAAACTAAAAAAAATTGAATTTTACCAATTGCATAAAAACTCTCAAAAAATCTAAGTGGAGGGAATATGTTTGTGTATGCTTGTATGTATGTATATGCATATATTATATATATTTATAATATTTAACAAGCAGTCAGCCGACTATCTACCGATATGAATGAAAGAGAAAAATTTTGTTGTGAAGTGCACATATTTTATTAGACTTACTTCTGTACAGAAAGAAATTTAGTTTGAAAACTGGTATATTTTGTAATTTTATTCTTCATTTCTCCATAACCAGATATACTATCAAAAAGGGTGATTCACTATTTGTGAGATTTATAATGTATTATACTGGTAACTGCCATATTGTCATTTAGTCATCAATTTTCAAACGCTAAACATTTTGGTTGCTATGAATCACCCACAAATATTTTTAAGCCCTTGACAATATTATGACAATGTGACTGTGAATTAAGTATTAAACAATAAAAAACAACTTTGTACAAATACAGTTTTTATCAATACTTTATCAATAATATGTTTTTATATTTTCGGTAGTGTTTTTTAATTCACTATTAGTATTCTTTACCTTTTAACATATTTATATATCTAAATAAAATATAAAAAAAGTAGAAGGTAAGTGGGTAGAAAACCAAATGCTTATATTTTGTTTGTATGCTACCACTTAAATTTGTTCTATGACCACAAACAGGAGCCACCTATAGTTTTATTTTTTCTTGTCAAATATTTACTCATGCTGCCAACACTAAGAAAATTACCATTCAATTCCTATTAATTTCCCCTCACAAACATTCCAAAATTGATACCTTATGAATTAAACAAAATTAAATATATTCTTATAGAAACTTTAAACATACCCAAAATTAAGGAATAAAATATAATATAAACCGGTTTTTATTTTTTATATCATTTTTGGACATTTGTAAAGAAAAAAAAGGAGTTTGAACAAAAAAAAAAAATAAAGGTGACTAATTTTTAAGCCGTAATATAACATTATTTTAAGTAAATGAATTATAATTTTTTATGAAACTACGTCACACTGTTTGAACTGCACTGCTGCCATTTACACACATATACATACATATAAGTATAAACGCTCATCCCTGTTTTTAATCAAATAATTTCCCAGGCCATATTATAAAATGAGTATTGGGTTTTGTAATGACTGCACCCAACAATGAGAAGAAAGTAAAAGTGGAAAAACGAGTACGAAAAAATATTTACTCAATCACTTACCTATTTGGCATAGATTTATGCACATACATGTTTGCAATTAAATGCGCATAAGTAGTTGCTTTCAAATCAAAACTGCTCTCAAGCAATTAAACATCTTGTGAAACATTATGACTTTACAATTAAAGTGCCACATTAAAATGGATTTTTTCTTTTTATGGTGTAACAAAATTTTTTATGAAAATGACAAGAAATTTTAAACATACACATACATAAATCATAGCTTTTTAATGATGTGGGTGATTATAAATGATATAAATTTTAGAGTTACAAGACTTAAGTGCCATGTTTGTTTTTACTTGTTAGTGACATATTTGTTTATGTTCGCTTACTTTTTATTGGTGCTAATAACTACCGACCCTAGGTGCTAAATAACATAATATTTGATGCAACTTGTTTTCATTGTTATAAAAATCTTTCATGTTACTTATCACTCAGCATTCAATATGTCAATAATCTGGTATTCCTGCCTTCAAACGCCCATTCAAGTGCTCAACTAAAATGAAAATACGGAGTTTTCGAATAAGGACGGGTTGATATTGAGAGGCTGTGGCATCAGTTATTTGTTATTTCATCATAACACCATGACAAGCTACACGATTTAATAGAACGTGCGAACACTTTAATATCAAAATAAATGTTTGTTACTGAAAATGTTGCGCATGTTGCACCCATTTTACCGCAGCAGCATTAGCTTCTCTAAGTCAAAAAAAGCTGTAAAAGTCAGCTAACAGCCACACGTCCAGCGAACAGCAAAAGCAAAATAACTGATTTAAAAGTGTTCTGCATTTTGTTATATCATATTTTGTGAATGAATTCGTAATATTTGATTGAAGAAAAATTGAAGTTTCGAATATTGGACCGCCCGTTGCTCCAGGCCGGGCTTAAAGCGTTTTTTTGAACTTGTTATTTTTTAATTTCATGCGCACCATAACTCGAAATATATATTACCATACGTTCTGAAATCGGTACTTCTTCTCAAAATTCGCACTATTCCCCACTTTATATGATTTTACTTTAAACGCTGAATAGTTTACGAAGCCTGTGTGAAGCGATGGTTTAATTTGTATCAGCGTAATTTTCAGATACATGTACAGTGAGTGTCAGTAAGTGAGTCGAATGTTTTATTTCGATTAAGGCATGGTTCTTCTTCCTACAAAAGTGGTATAGATTGATTTTCTAAACTTAATTTTACGCAAAATTTTAAACCTGTAACTTTCATTTGACCAATTTTTTGGCCAAAATTTTGATTTGGCTCTGCAGCTGATTTTTAATTTCAAACGGAAATTTTAACTAAAAGTGTTAATTTAAAACTTTTCAAACTTTGGCAAACATAAATTTTATAGTTTTAAAAATTAACCATGTTTTTATACGATTTCCATAATATAGATATTTCAATAATTTTAACGTGTTGTTCTATTGGGTAATATTGTGCATCTCTCTACTGGCAAATCTCAAAGATGATATAAAAAGGGACCGTCTGAGAATTATTGGCTACTGACATCTACGTGTCACTTTTGAAAGACATTAGGAACATATATTTTAACAGTTGCAAACACTTATAGTTTTTTCTGTTGTTGCTTTCTTAAAGTGAAATAAAATCAACAATAAAAAAATTATTACTGAATTTTTGTAAGTGTTGGTAAAACTACATTTCTATCAAGCGAGTTCACGAAAAATATTAACTTTTTTGCAAACCACTTCTACTTTAATAGCACTCGATTAATTTCAAAGACAAAACAGAATTCTGACCTATTTATTATTAATGTTTAATATTGCACTTACTATTTTTCGCTTAAAAATTATTCGAAAAGTTGAACAATTTTGTTTTATTACTATTAAATAAATGATTTCATTGAATGATTAAAATTTTTTTGTATTTTATAATAAAATTATTGCACAAGGTGGCAAGGTAATAACTCACTGGAAGATTTATAACTTTTGCAAGTAGCGTCGTACCTACAGACAAACAGTGGAGGTCAAAATAAAGATTTCCATCACTCAAAATAATATTTTTTAGAAAAGAAATTATTCAAAAACAAAGATGAATGAATAATTTTGTGACATCTTTTTAAGCTAAAATTAATACAGTACTATCTTCAGTGGATCTCAACTGGATGACAATATATATTCGTTCTTTTTTCTTTTGATTAGTTTAGTAACCATACTTTTCAATTTGTTGAACAGTTATTTTATAATCCTACTTAAATTATTTTCTTCTTTCAATACTTTCCCTTTGCTACCAATATTCCTTTTACTATTTCGGAATATATTTCTCTCGATCACAATTTGATACAGGGTGGCTGATGAATTTTGCTACATTAAGAAACTCAAATAACTTTTTTTTTAGTGTATGGAATTCATTTATTTTTTTTCAAGTTGAAGGTCATTAAATTTTATTAAATGTAGCTTAACTAGTTTTAAAAATAATTGAATTTAAATGCCCCCCATGCTCGTTGACACAAGTGCGGCATCTTAGTAAAAAGTTGTTCATTGCTGCTTTGAGAGTTGCGACAGGAATAGCCGCAATTGTTGCCCGAATGGATTGTTTTAGTTCATCCAAATTTGTTGGCTTTGTTTAATAAACTTCTTGTTTACATAAACCCCACAAGAAAAAGTCAGGTGCAGTAAGGTCAGGCGACCTGGGGGGCCAACGAAATTCGGAGTTTCTTGAAATCAGTTTATTGGGAAATTTTCGTCGCAACTCTGTCATAACAGTCTGGGCTATGTGAGACGTTGCCCCATCTTGTTGAAACCACACAGAGTTGAAAGGAATTCTCTTTCGGCGTAGTTCTGGATAGAAAAATTCTTTCAGCATTTTCAAATAACGGTCTCCAGTAACCGTAATGGTGTGACCATTTTCTTCAAAAAAATAAGGCCCGACAATACAGCGTGAAGAAACCGCACACCACACTGTCACGCGAAGAGGATGCAATTCCGTCTCGTGGAGTATCTGTGGGTTAGAAGTACTCCATATTCGACCATTTTGTTTGTTCACATTGCCGTTTAAATCGAAATGGGCCTCATCAGACATGAAAAGGCAGTTTAACATGTTTTGGTCTTCTTCCACCATTTGCAGGATCTTCTGGCAAAATTCCAAGCGAATCGGCAAGTCTGCTGCATTCAGTTTGTTAACCATTTGAATTTTGTAGGGAAATAAGTCTAAATCTTTGTGCATTATTGTTTGCAAAGACTGTCGGCTGACACCAAGTTGAGCAGATAAGCTTCTTGTTGAAACCCTTGGATTGCTTTGTATAGCTGCAGCTACAGCAGCGATCGTTTCCTCCGTCCGAACTGGTGGGTTTCGAAGATAAGGCCTTCTTGCGACTGTTCCTTGCTCAGCAAAATTATTCACCAGTCTCATTATGGTCCATCTGCTCGGGGGATCGCCGCCAAACATCCGCCTGTACTCTCTCTGTACCAAAACTACGGACTCCAGTGCGTGATAGCGGCGGACTATCCAAATTCTTGTTTGCGTGTCCCAGTTATCCATTTTAATAAATTTTAAAGATCAATCTGCAAATTAAAACAAAAATGGAACAGATAACTTAACTTAACTTTCATCAGCCACCCTGTATGTACTTGAGACTTTTTGTTATCATATAACAAAGTAAGACCATTTGATTAAAATTATCGTTGTTATAGTTATTAATGGTACTACCCCAAATTGGAGTTTAAACGAATATTTCTGAGTAGAAAAGTGCATACTGCTACTCAAATGTATTAACGGATACAAACATAATTTTCCACAATCACAGGTGGCCTTTGAAATTATAAATTATATTCTAGGTTTCTAAAGCATTTCAATTACGTGATTTTATAAAGAATTTTTCATTTCCTGAATTAAAATTGTATGCTTTCTAAGGAGACAGTCTGAAATTACTTCTCTGGCATTAAACTTACCTTCTACTCTATCAAGATGGACTACAATCCAAACTCTTACAACGCCCACATCAGTTCAACTCAAAAAAACGTTACCCACTCTTTGTTATGTCACATCACCGACATCTTCACCAATCCCCATCGTTGTCAACGGTCGGCCTTACAATGTCAACACTGGTGCGTGCATTCGCCCTCAAGTCCAAATAACTGCTATATCCAACTGTCAACCGCCCGCCATTTGTTTTCTTTTTGTTTTTTTATTTCACTTTGTAAAGTGCGAATTTCACAAGCAGCACAAAGCGTCTTCGCAAATAGCCAAATAAACAATATTTATGTCTATACAAAAGAAATAATAATAAAAAGTTTAAATTTACGCAACAACCAACAACAACTACTGTGTGAATGTAAATGTAAATATATACACTCAGTATACAAATGTGAGAATGCTGACAGGTAATATGCAAAGTGTGAAGATTCATAAGTACGAGCCTTTTGTCATTCATTATTTATTATTTGTTATTTGTTATTCGTTATTTGTATTTGGTATTTATTATTTGCCTTTCGGTTCTAGGCAAGCGATGGTATTACGGTGTTACCGTTAGGTGTAGTGACCGCAGGTGTCAAATTATTGACATGACGCTTCGGCATTTTTATTACTTTATTATTCTTATTGACTCTTTGCCGCTCACTACAGTTATTAAAACAATGAGAAAAGGTAATATGGTAGCAGGTAAATAAGAAAAATAATAATGTGTTATGAAATAGGAGCCTGAATTTCGTACAAGGAAGGGATAGTTGCCGCTAGTTTGAAAAAATGTAAAAATTAATTTAATTAAATTGGAAAGAAATTAAACACTTCTAACTTCATTTCAATTATTTGCGTGTGAATGTATGAATTATATTGGAAAAATGTGAAGGCAGGCCAGTACGCGAGAGAAGAAACATAAACGCCACCTTGTGAATTTCCTGTTTTCAAAAGATTTTTTAATACATGTTTTATTTACTGGAATACTTAAAAGTAAACTTAACGGTTTATTAGCCAGCTCAATGAACTGTTTTTAATTAGCTTATCTGCATCTAGCGCGGTATGTTCTTTTCATAGGAGACGTGACTTGCTGATTGTGTTTGTGAGGGCAGTAGCAAAAGGCTTCTGATGGTTGTGCAAATTTTTGAGATATTTTTATTTGCTATTTTAGATTTCATTATAAATCACCAGGATTTGAAATTCTCTTTGCTTTTTCGTTTTTTTGAAGTACCATACCCTGCTGATATTTTCCTGATATTGCATTTTAACCCTTGTATGATATAATATCGGTGTAGAACAGGTCCCCTATCCACCACATCGATATTGGCCTTGTATAGTCTTACTGTAGTTGAAGTTGACTAATCTTCAAAGTTTCAGAATATAGCGTTTACAGAATTTAGCGTTGTATCTAAAAAGCGATCGTTTTCCATATGGCCGCCTTGATCCGCATAATAATTCATGATCTCGCATAACGAGTCCTTTCTTCTTCTTAATTGGCGCGATAACCGCTTACGCGATTTTGGCCGAGTTTAACAAAGCGCGCCAGTCGTTTCTTTCTCGTGCTAACCGGCGCCAATTGGACACACCAAGTGAAGCCAAGTCCTTCTCCACCTGATCTTTCCAACGCAGAGGAGGCCTTCCTCTTCCTCTACTACCACCAGCTGGTACCGCATCGAATACTTTCAGTGCCGGAGCGTTTGTATCCATTCGGACGACATGACCCAGCCAACGTAGCCGCTGGATCTTTATTCGCTGTGCTATGTCTATGTCGTCGTAAAGCTCATACAGCTCATCGTTCCATCGTCTGCGATATTCGCCGTTGCCAACGTGCAAAGGTCCAAAAATCTTGCGCAGAATCTTTCTCTCAAACACTCCAAGCGTCGCTTCATCGGATGTTGTCATCGTCCAAGCTTCTGCGCCATACGTAAGGACGGGCATGATGAGAGTCTTGTAGAGTGTTAGTTTTGTTCGACGAGAGAGGACTTTACTGCTCAGTTGCCTACTTAGTCCAAAGTAGCACTTGTTGGCAAGAGAGATTCTACGTTGGATTTCAAGGCTGACATTGTTATCGGTGTTAATGCTGGTTCCTAAATAGACGAAGTCTTTTACAACCTCGAAATTATAACTGTCTACAGTGACGTGGGTGCCGATACGCGAGTGCTCCGACTGTTTGTTTGAAGACAGGAGGTACTTCGTTTTGTCCTCGTTCACCACCAAACCCATTCGCTTTGCCTCTTTATCCAGTTTGGAGAAGGCAGAACTAACAGCGCGGTTGTTAAGGCCGATGATGTCAATATCATCGGCATACGCCAACAATTGTACGCTCTTATAAAAAATTGTGCCTGAGCGATTAAGTTCTGCGGCTCGTACGATGCTCTCCAACATCAGGTTAAAGAAGTCACACGACAGCGAGTCACCCTGTCTGAAACCTCGTTTGGTATCAAACGGCTCGGAGAGGTCCTTCCCAATTCTGACGGCGCTGCTGGTGTTGAGCAACGTCATCCTACATAGCCGTATTAATTTTGCGGGGATACCAAATTCAGACATCGCGGCATACAGGTAACTCCTTTCCGTACTGTCGAATGCAGCTTTGAAGTCGACGAAAAGATGGTGCGTGTCGATTCTTCTTTCATGGGTCTTTTCCAAGATTTGGCGTATTGTGAATATTTGGTCGATGGTAGACTTTCCAGGTCTGAAGCCACACTGATAAGGTCCAATCAGTTGGTTGACGGTGGGCTTCAGCCTTTCACACAATACGCTCGCTAGAACCTTATAGGCGATATTTAGAAGACTAATCCCGCGGTAATTGGCACAAATTGCAGGATCGCCCTTCTTATGGATTGGGCAGAGCACACTTAAATTCCAATCGGCAGGCATGCTTTCATCCGACCATATTTTGCATAGGAGCTGATGCATGCACCTTACCAGCTCCTCGCCGCCATGTTTGAATAGCTCAGCCGGCAGTCCGTCGGCGCCCGCGGCTTTGTTGTTCTTTAGCCGCGTTATCGCTATTCTCACCTCGTCATGATCGGGTAGCGGAACGACAATTCCGTCGTCAACGATTGGGGTATCGGGATCTTCACTTTCTCGGTGACATGCGCAGCTGTCACTGTTTAATAGGTTCGAGAAGTGTTCCCTCCATAATCTAAGATTGCTCTGTACGTCAGTCACCAGTTCGCCGTCTTTGTTCTTACAGGAAAACGCCCCGGTCTTGAAACCTTCTGTAAGCCGCCGAACTTTCTGGTAGAATTTTCGGGCGTTGTTCCTGTTGGCCAGCATCTCAAGCTCTTCGCACTCACGTATTTCGGCCTCTCGTTTCTTCTTTCGGATAATACGTCTCTCTTCCTTTTTCAGCTCTCTGTAGCGATCCCACATGGCTCGCGTTGCGCCCGATCGCAGCGTGGCTCTATAGGCGGCATCCTTTCTTTCTGCGGCAGCATGACATTCCTCGTCGAGTCCTTTAGAAGATGTAAAAGAAGATGAAGAAAAAGTGCACTGCAAAAAACGCGCTAAAAATTTTTGGCGAACAAATTTTCGAGGTTTTGGACAATTCCCGTTGGAGGGGCTGACTTAATTCACCAAATGTTTGCAAACGCCCAATGGTATAAAGGAATAGAACTAGATAAATCTTTCTTGAACACCACAAGTACCCTATGTCGACGCCAAGTGAGCCCCTTCAATGAATAGCCCTAATGATATTGCTTTAATCTGTTATCTTAAACTTCGCACTCTTAACTCTTCCTTTACTTAACTGACCAAAAAATCGCAATTAATAGAAATGTGGTGAACGAGAGCGAGCATGTCGCTCTTGATAGTTAAAATTTTGAACTAATTGTTTTCGGTTTCTTACAAACCAGCATTAAAAAAGGTAATCATGTTAACTTTGAAGTCAAATATGTGAAAAGCATGAGGGACTGATACATCACGCAGCATTCTAGAAAAAAATGTTCAGAATATTTTATACCTTATGTATTTCATATGCCTTTTATTCGAAGAAGGAGTAAATTTTCGTTTGAATTTTGTTTTTAATTCAAATTGTTTCTTCAGAGTCAAATCAAGAAAAGAATTTTTAATTACCATAGTTACCTTAAATAAAGGTAGGAACACGTTCTTTTTTCTAATCATATACTGCTGTCTTTTACGTAGCATGAAGGAAGAACTCATGGTGATTTCTGCATCCTTCTCAAATATCTTTGATTATAAAATACTTCTTGTAAGCGAACAATATATTGACATCGGGCTTAAATTAACATTGTTTGAGCTATTTTTGGGGCAATTTTAAAGAGGTTGTTTTTGAATAAATATTCATGAATATAAACCCAAATAGATTTTAGTGAACAGCGATGCAGAGTTATTTAATGCTAATGACAATGAAGATTTTTTGTCTTTGGAGAATTTAGAAGAAGGGTTCAGAAGGATTTTAATCATCAACATAGCTCAGTTCAAGATTTTGTTCAAATCGGGCTTGTGTTGAATAATGGGTTTACATTCAGAAATCATATCCTTCCTTACGGTGATATAAAATTTTAACGCCGCTACTCAAAATATTTCGAAGAAAACTAAATGCAATAGAGCTTCAAATATCAGTAGGTGGTAGCTTTAAAAACACTTCCTTCAGAAACTCCAGCAGGCCTGTGGTTAAGAGTAGATAAAAAGGGAAGTGCAGAACTTGAGAACTTAAAATAATAATACAAAACAGAAATATTTTTGCAATGATTTTTTTTTTATGATAATCTGGTAGATAATTTTATGTCCGCCGCGCCTAAGTTACATGGTTCATTTGATCAGTCCAGTTTTTGACTAGTTATTACAATAAATCTGAATAATAAATGTAAATGCTGATTGGGTTCAAAAATGCAACGCAAAGAATGGCATTTGACTGCAATTCTTGTACTAGTGGAATTTTATAGGCACGAAGGCCAAGATCCTTAAGTAACATTTTCCATTTAGTCGAAGGAACAGAAGTTCAGAACAACAACGAATCGACATTTCGGTGTCTTCTCCAACACTTCGCTCTATGAACTTCGCGAACAGATTTATTTATTTTTTCTTTCAAAGTAAATTTCCATAATTTGGAAGCGTTGTTCTGTTTTTAACGATTTATGATGACTTGCCCAACTTTACTTAACAGAAATGTCAACACAGTTTGCCATTCTCAGCTGTAAAACCTTTGTTATCGATATGAATAGTTCTCATGCGACTAAAAAAGCACACATCCCTTTTTTCTGAGTCTAAACTTAGTAAACTATGTATTTCGATTGTGCTAACTTATATGTGCCAAACATCTTTTAACTCGCATTCACTGGCCTCGAAATTATTTTTGTAACCAGTGGGGTTATTACTAGGTAAATTATAGTCTTGGATAGAAATATATTCGCAAAATATTACGGTTTCTTAGGTCGTACAATGCATCTCTTAAAATTCAACTGACGACTGCCAGAAACTACTTATCATAAGTAAGTGCACCTTTTTTTTCTGATACTTATTTTCTTATTCAAGTGTTTCTTGCACTTGAAGAATCCTTTTCAGAAGTTCTATTTTGTATCCAACTCAAACCATTTCAACGGTTGATCGAGACAACTAAATGCAGATATGCAAATGCCTTGTCAGCAACTGCAGTTCTAGATCATGAATAAGACATGTACGTACTGTTAAATATAAAAAGGAATACATATGCACATACCTGTAAGTATATAGTTCACTCACTACCCTTGGCAAGATTTTGCCTCATTTGTATGCTCGAATGCCATGAAATTTGTTGACATTGTATGCATTACATTTTTGTTTCATTTTCAAGCATCATACATGCACTCATATACACAGACATTCGTACTTAGTTGCAGGCGTATAAATTGTTTCTACAGTGTCGCGTAGGTGTTTCATTGCATTCTAAATAGTTGCTCAGTCGGCTACTCCTCTGCTTGACTAGTTGCTATGCTGATTGGCTGTGATAGCGGTTTGTAGCCTTCTGTTTCAATTCGCCTTCGCACTACAAACTTACATAGGCAGTCACATGCATTTTGATCTTTTTTCATGCTTTTGCTTGCAAAGCGCTGAGGTGATCTTAAAATGCACTACGCATACAAATATTACACTACTCTATACTTATATACATATATACATTTACCCATACTGTGTAAGTTCGTAGCTTAAGTATTTTGTTTCTTTGGCGTTGCTTTGCTCTAGAATGAGTAGAATTTTAATGCATGTTTTGATTTAATTATGCCACATTTTGAATTTTCTGTATTGTTTTTTGTTAACATCGTTTCAACGGAAATACGTTGTTTCTACAAAACTTACACACCTACCTACATATGTGAGCTGATGACCGCCAAATGAGACTTACAGCTTATAAATGGGTGTGTTTAAAGAGCAATTCAAAAATTCGTTTATTACCAATATACATAAAAGCGGGAACAAACACAACATTTTAAATTATAGGCCAATCTTTAAACTTACTAAAATATCAACACTTGATGAATTAGCTATCAAGGATAAATTAAATTTTGCAAGCAAAAGTATAATTCGCCCTTTTCATCATGGATTCGTTGCTTGTCTGCCTACTCTTACTAATCCAGCCGCTCTTTCGTTCTACTTTATAAAATCAAGTGGATACTATACAAACTTTTCCAACGCATTTTATTGATTTACTTAAATCTTACCTTAATAACCAATATTCGTTATTGGTTGTAGATATGGTAAATTCTATCCATTCGTCGCATCGTCAGGTGTTCCTTAAGGAAGTATTTCTGGGTATTACTGTTTATTTTGCTTATTAATGATTTTTCACAATGCTTTATAAATGCAAAATATGTTTTATTCACCGATGACTTAAAGGTCATCGCAAGGGTTTAAACTCGGTCAAAATCGCGTAAGCGGTTATCGGCCAATTAAGAAGAAAACTTAAGGAAGGCAGCTGTCGAATATAACTCAAAAAGTAATAAAAATATCAACTTAAAATTTTACAGAGATAATCTTTGACATATTGGCCTTTGCCTATGCCTCAAACTTTATATTAATTATCACTAAAAATATTGTTTTGATCAATTTGTTTATAAAGGCAGTGTAATTTTTTTCTTTTACACATCAAATTTTCATTGTTTTGTTGTTTTGTGTTAAAAATTAGGTAAGTGTAAAGCGAAATTATTTATTTTAATGAAACATTTTTGTCTGCTTGATTTCACTTGATTACAAGAGGCTCAATTAAAGGACCCACGTTTGAGTAGCTGTAGGGCGGTCATTTGTTTTTTTTTTCAAAAAAGTTTTTGTATATTCACTTAGGCATGAATATTATTGTAATATGTTATTTGTTTTAAGATAATAAATACTCTCAATTTTGCCCAAAAAATGATTGAAAAACTTTAGGGATAAACGCTAAAAAAAAAACACTTTTTTCATGAATTTATTGTAGCGAAACGGTTCAAGTCAGTTTATTAAAAGTTGTTGCATATTATAAAGTAACATTTCAAGAATATTTGATAAAATCTTCATGTACAAATATTGCAAAATGAGTGAATGAGAGCACATTTACGTAGACGTCTTTTCAAAAATACATTTTGCAGTAGTCAGCATATCTCAGCGTAGAATCATCTGAAATCAAAAAAATCGAATAATTTAATATAGTATGAGTTAAACTTCCCCCCAACGTTTATTTTGACGATTTATTTTCATTTTCAGCCATTTGGTAGTCGTTTGAAGTAAAAAGTGATTTTTGACGAAAAAATGCCGCCATTTTGTAGGTGTAAAACCACCTTAATATAAAAAAAAATGGCGAAAAAAAACGTTGGGAGGAGGTTTTTTATATGTAAAATATGTGTGCAAAATTTCAAAAGGATCGGTTGAGTAGTTTTCAAATGCCAATGACTACGCACTTTAAAAAAAAGGTTCGAGAAAACCGCGTTTAAAGTTTGTAACGGACTACGCGCGCAACTGCTGCGTCTCGACAGATGTTTGAGGCGGCTCGGCTTTATACTCTATAACTTAAAAAGTTTTGCTCGGATTGACTTAAAATTGTAACACGGTATTTTTGAAATGTTTTACTACAATAACATGCAAAAAAAATCGATTTTTATCCCGAACCAAATATGCTAATATAGATCGTTTTCAGAATTCAATAAGCTGTTAAAATATAATTATTTTGATATTTCATTACTCAGAGCCTTTCTCCAATGAGACTTATATCAAAGTTAGTCATTGAAAGTTCTATTTTCCTCTTATTTGTAATATTAGTCCGTAAGGGTGCAATAACTCATTGATTTGTATAAATAAATAAATCAAACTTAAATCACAAATATTAATTTTTAATAATGAATATGTGTAATTATATTACATGAAAAAGTTGATGTTGAAAATAGGAACAAAATTTCAATGATTGAAGGTACAAAACATATTGCGCATATAAAATGTTTTAATTACCACTTACAAATACCAGAAAAAAAACTTCGAAAAAGCTTCTTAGTTTATAAGAAATCAATTTAATTGATTATAATGATGTTTCTGTAGAGTCGCATAAACAGTCAAACTTGATTTTGTGCCCTGGATAAGGATCACACAAAAAAGCGCACAATCATTTAAAAAAAAAAAAGCTATAAACGATAGTTTTTACAAACTTATAAAGAAAATATTTTATGTGCGTGGAAGAGGGATCGCACAAAAATGTTTCACTTAGGAAATATAAATACATGAAATAGCACGAAAAAAATTCACAAAAAAATCCAAAAAAATTGCAATAAATAAATTAACTAAACAATTATAATAGCATTAAAAAATAAATATTTTTTTATTTTATTTCAAATATTATTATATCTCAAATATAAGGAACTTATAAATTTGTACACCTTCCAAAAAATTCAGATACACATTTTTAAAATCGTGTATCTACCATGCTTTAGCTTTGCATGCTTTGGCTTGTGTGTGTTTTTGTTTTGTTTTGTTGCACAAGGTAAATTTTATGTACTCATTATATACAAAAAAATATACAATTCTTCCTTCGGCGATTTTCTTCCTCATCTCTCACATATTTACTCTCATAAATTCCAGGGTTTTAATAAAGAACTTTTAGTAATTAATCTTTCAGCGCAAAATTTACGTTGCATCTTCTTCAGACTTTAAACTTTAACGCCACTTTGCAGCGGCTGGTTTAGCTTCCTTCGTGTTAAAGTGTATTGTAATAAAATTTGATAAATTTGTACAGACAAATGGCATTTCATTAATTATCAACAAAGGAGTGAGTGTACACGAAGCAGCCTCGCAATATACTAAAATGAAGAGTCACAAATTTTGTGGTGATATAACCTTAACAATTTAAATCTAAAAAAACAGCATGGACATTTTTCTCTTCATGAGAAAAAAAAATTCAAAATTAAATAAACCTTTAGGCCATTTTTATAGATTAGTGAGGAAGAAGAAGTTTAACACGCGCATATGAAGATTCACGGAAAAACAACAACAAAAAAGTAATTCGAATGCATTTAATCATAAAAATTGCCGCTTTTTTAAGATGACAAACTTTACTACCTATGAAAAAAAAGTAACTATGTAAAAATAAAAAAATGTCAGCAACAGCAAATGCATAACTAAAATGGCAACTGCTTTAAGTCATAAATACACAAATTTTACTGTAGTCTACCTTCGAAGTGTTCTTTGTCTGTTCACTGTGTAGCTCCTTCCAAATGTATGCAGAAGTGCAAGCAAATAAATGCTTTTGATAACTTAATTTTTTGCCATCCATCCAACAATTTGTGGCTTTTGGCACTTGAAGTCACCTCTTTATGAGGGCTCTTGGGTTTTTATTGTTCTTGAGCCTCAAAGTGGGCTACATAAATAAGCTAAATCACTCAGCACTGCTGCATACTTTTATGTACATATACATATACACATGTATATATGCAGACGTTTGCATCAAGAAGTGATGCATTTGTCCATGGCATGTCAGAATAAATGAATTCAAGGAACTCTTTTGAAGTGGTGCCTTCACTTTTATTATTCGGTTTTTGAATTCGTTTGCTTTTGTAAATATTGCATATTTGGTTACTTAAAGTGCTTTCCTGCTCTTAATTGAAATGCAAATATTGGTTGGCAATTTTTATGTAAAATTTCTTCATTTCATAAAAATAACGGATGTTCAGTTTATTGTAAAGAGATTAAAAGGTATTTAATGAAACTATGAAAACTTGAAGTATTTCAGTAGATAATTTGAAATAAAAAATATTCGATTCCAAAATTGCGCTGTCAAGCCAGTACAAGATATTTTTAACATTTAATTTTTCACTTAACTCCTTTGTTCTAGACGAACTAATTTCCGAAATTCCTGTGAAAAACCAAATATTTAGCCAGTAGTTCTGAAAAAAAACTGTATAACGAATTAATGCATATATAAATGAATGAAAGGGAATGAAATCGGATCATTATTAGAACAAATTAATATTGATATAAAGATAAAAATATTTAAAAAAAATTTGATGAACGAATAAATTACAAGATGGGAAAGCAATGATTGATACCAAGAAATGGGTGTTTGGCGCTATAAGTTTGGTGAGCTGCTACCGTCACAACAAAAAATTAACGAAATTAAAGCAAGATATTGATTTGAAACATTCTGAATTAAGCTGCAGAAATAGCACCACGCTTCACCATAGCACGGCCACACCTCTTACAATTTGTATGGCCTTGTGAACTGAGCGAATTGTTATAGGAAGCATTCCAACAGACACATATCTTAACCGTAACCTGGCACCTTATTACCAACACCTTTTTCTGTTGCTCAAAAACTATTTTAAGGGAGTAAAGTTAAACCCGAAAAGCGCCTGTAAAATACATTACAACTATTTTGTCGCTCAGAAAACTCCGCAATTCTACACTATCGGAATAACAACTCTAACAACTAATTAAAAAATTATACTTAAAAAAAAGATTTGTAAAACATAAAAATTTGTTCTAACTTTTCTCATCGAGCTTTATCAAACTTTTTAGGCTACGCCATATTTTACGGCAGCTCAAGTTTAAAACAGAAGTACGCTACGTGGTTATACACTCTCCATAAAGCTTCATTTTATATTGAGAATTGCCTAAAATAAAGCCATCACACACCCAAAACACTTAAAGTCCACTTCTGGGGTTTCGTATTTTTTTCTTTTTACTGCTTTAGCTTCCTGTGTCACTCCCAATCGCATTGTTTTTATTATTTGAAATTGCTCGACCAAATGAAATGTTTTCAAGTTGTTATTGAAAGACTGAAGTACGCCCTCTTTTGTGATTCTTTTCTTTAATTTCTTCTTATTTTACTGCTGGCACTATTTTTGGTACTCATTTTATTTTATTTATGATCCCAAGGCAGTGGAATTTCGTTTATTATTTACTGAATTGTTGATGTTCTTCAAACGAGTTTATCTTTTTTGATATTGATGTTTTGATTATTCTATTCCTATTAACCCATATAACGCAAGGAAAATAATGTTTCCGCATTCACATATTGAATCATAAATATAAGTATGTGCATATGTAATGGACTATGAATAAGTTCGTGCGGTTTTTTTCGAAATTTGAAACTTTATTGACGTAAAATGGTTACAAATTTAATATTCAAAGTATTGTCCATCGCTTACTACTACTTTTTCCCATCTTTCTGGCAATTCACGGATTCCCTTTGTGAAAAATTCGGTCGGTTTTGCCGCAATCCACGAATCGATCCATTTTTTGACTTCATCGTAATTACGGAAGTGCTGGTCAGCCAGGCCATGTTGCATCGATCGGAAGAGATAGTAATCGGATGGCGCAAGGTCTGGACTATACGGCGGGGGGGGTAGGACATCCCATTTGAGCGTTTCTAAGTATGTTTTGACCACTTGTGCAACATGTGGCCGAGCATTGTCATGTTGCAAAATAGCTTTGTCGTGTCTATCGGCGTATTGCGGCCGTTTTTCTCGCAGTGCTCGGCTCAAACGCATCAATTGTCGTCAGTAGACATCCCCCGTAATCGTTTCATTCGGTTTCAGTAGCTCATAATACACAACACCCAGCTGGTCCCACCAGATACACAGCATAACCTTCAGGCCATGAATATTCTGCGCCGACGTCGATGTTGAAGCATGGCCAGGGTATCCATACGTTGCCCGACGTTTTGGATTGTCGTAATGGACCCACTTTTCATCGCCAGTCACAATTCGATGCAAAAAACCCTTTCTTTTGTGCCGTTGAAGCAGTTGTTCGCATGCCATAAAACGGCGTTCAACGTCTCTTGGCTTCAATTCATACGGCACCCAATGGCCTACCTTTCGGATCATTCCCATGGCTTTTAAACGTTTGGAAATGGTTGATTGATCAACTCCCAAAGTTTTTGCAACCTCTTCTTGCGTTTGAGCCGGATCTTGATCGAGCAATTCCTCCAATTCGGTATCCATGAACTTTGGCGGCGCTCCCTCGCGTTCTTCGTCTTCCAAGCCAAAATCACCACTTTTAAAGCGTGCAAACCACTTCTGGCACGTTCGCTCAGCTAGAGCATGCTCACCATAAACTTCCACCAAGATACGATGACTTTCGGCTGCTTTTTTCTTCATATTAAAAAATTCCCCGCAAAAACACATTATTTGGCACGAAATTCGACATTTTCAAGTGTGGTAAAAATATTGTTGTTTACGCTTCAAATAAAAAACTTATACTGACGTTTGTGCCTTACGACAGTAGCTCTCCAATGAATGTTTAGAAATGTGGATCGATGGAATAATAATCAAGTTACGCCATCTGTTGTAAAACCGCAAGGAACTTATTCATAGTCCTATTAATATATTTATATTAAAAATGATTGAATACTTAGCAATGTTTTTTTCATATACTGAATAAAATTATTATTGATACAATTATAATTGATAATCCATTTCACTGTACCAAAAATACAAAAGTAGTTTCGAGATTCATGAAAACCGACTTTATTTTCTTTCAATTATATTTGTTTCAACATTGTTTGCATGTTTGTTTGGACGGCACTGATTTCTGCATATAAATTCACTCACAATCAATAAGATGTAAATTCAAACTCATTACATTAATTTTTCAGCAGAATGCTTCATAAGCCGTCATTGAGTGAATTCATGCAACTTTCTAAGCGAGACGCGCCAAATATATCCGATTTAAGTGTAGGGGCTTCCTAGATAGCGAATGCAAACCCTTATTCCTCCTTTATATATGATTCACATCTACTCTCTTATGTCGGTGCTTATCAACGCGAGTTCGCGAGCCGAATTACCTGTCTGCTCTATGGAGTGGATTTGAAATATAATGGTAAATGGAAATGATGGATTGACCAAGAAATATGAACAGTGGTTCTCTTGCAGCATCTAGTCTGCGCAATTTATTATCTTTTGATTAAGATAATTTATGAATATATATATCTATATATAAGTTCAATTACTATTACCTGCGTATTAATTGCAAGCCTTTCACTTGATACTACTTTCAAAGAATTATGTAAGTCCTTACCGGAGTTAGAAAAGATCTGATACAGAAAAGAAATAACACCGATCCAGCTCAACTAATGGCTACCTAAAAAATTTTGATTTGGAAAGGAAATACGTATACCTTTCATACTTAAATAAATGTCTATTTCAAACATTTGTAAAAGTTCTTCTATGAATGATAAGTATATAAATAGACAGAATATAAAATAAAATTTAAATAAAACATAAAAAATCTTTCAAGCTGAACTTTTTTTCGTAGAGTTTTTATAAATATATAGTTCAAAGCTCCAAACTTTCTATAAAATTAATAAAAATTAAAAATTTGAAATTCATACATTTTCAACATTTTAATCAGAATCTCTAGAAAACTGCCGGATATGAAGATTCTTGCCCATTAAGTTTTGGTATAGTAAAGTGTAAGCTTGAAGTCGTTTAAAAGTCGCGCTGATTTTTAACAATTTTTTTAAGATATTGAGAATTTCATTCCCTATAAAGCACATGTTCGAAAGTCTTTTATACGTAAGTCTTTTTATAAGAAATACATTTTATTAATAACTATCATTTTACTCAATCAATAAAGAATTTTTTTTTTGGCGTCAGGTCAAGAAAGGCTAAAATTTTAAAATTGTTCAGCTTCAAAAAAATTCATCATCTCAATAAAACTAAGATCGTCAATAATTTATCAAGTATACATTCACCTACTTAAGTATAATTCGTCTTTCCAAACATTTATCTAGCCACCTAATCTTGTGGATTAAATAGATTAATTTAGTAAATAAATATTTTTACCAAGCTGAGTAAGAAAATATTTTTCAAGCTGCATTTACTTAAAACTATAAATTGTATCAATTTGATAGAGAAAAATCAATTTATATTTTAAAATATTCATCCAAGTGCCGATTAAATTTTAAATGTCCCAGGTGGTGTTAGATATGAAATTTTTATTTTTTAACATTAGCTAATTTCGCCAATTTTAAGGCGCGCCTGCTTAAATTCAAAAAAAGCTATTTATTATACAATTCATGTCTTTACTTTGCTGTTGTCTCTTGACACAAACAACAAAATCAGCGCCAGCAAACAGTACTCATGGTAGTAAAAACAAAAACAATAGCAACACCATCAACAATCGTAGAGCGCAGAGTGAATGTAACGATGTATTAGTAGGCAGTCACAGTCACTAAAATATAGGTTGGTATGTACAGTGTGTGCTACTGAAAATCGTACAGCGATCTCCAGACAAAGTTAACAATACTCATGTTTTGTTTAATTTATTATTTAAGTTCAATTTGTTTAATTATTGTACAATATAGTTTACATAGTAAGGAAGTACTAGAATACATAAAAAGGAAAGTGTGAAACTTCTTAAAATACTTAATAAATTGCAAACTCTTTCGATTTTTTTTTTAATTTTGACAGGTACATAATTTTATAAATCATTTAATTTTATTTTGTATATGTGAATGCAATTCCAAAGTGGTCAATATTGTCAATATAGAAGTTATAAAATTTTGAGATGAAAGCCTTATGTATTTTCTCAATAAAAAACACAATTACCATAATACTCTATATGAAGAACATAGGGAAGAAGTTTAGCGATATGCCATATAACTCCTACATTGCTAAAGTTGTGAATTCGTTGTTATAAAAACTGCATACTCGCAAAAATTGTATAAAGCCATTTTTTTTTTGGATTTAGCATTTTATATAAATATACATATTAATGAACCCTATTAGCATGGTAAATTAATAAAAAAATTAAAAAAAATTAACAGTTTTTCCATTTACATAGTCTAAAAACAAATTAAAAAGGTCTGATATTTCTGAAATTTGTATCGATATTTTTTTTTTTAATTTTGTTGTTTGTATTTGTATTGTTTGTTAGGATATGAATTTATAATAACTTAACATTAAATTACAGCTAAAAAATATAAAAAAACTGGACGTACGATTTTCTGTGACACTCACTGCATGTTTGTACTAAGCATATGAATATTCTTCTGAAATTTGAAGCTTTGCAACACAGGTGTTTCGCGGCTCAAATTGAAGCGACGCCAACGATGACCGCCACAGTGCTACTCACCTGTTTTCTCACAATTGGAAATAATTCTTTTGAAGTTCACTCAATTCATCTTTTCTCTTGTGTACGAGTACTTTTGCGCTGTCGCTATGGTGTGCTGTGCTATCTTTCACTACGCTCACTATTGCGAGTGCATCACGGAGGCGTTTCTTACAAAGAAAAACGCGCGGGTGGGCATTGCAGTCTGCAAATGTATTGGACGAGTACTCACGTACTTATAAAGTGTGTTTACTTATAGTGTATCGCTTCATATATGCGTTCGTATATATGAGCGCTTTTTGCATTCCGTACGACAAATTGATTGAAGGTTGGTCGTCAGCACTCATTTAGGCGGTGAGACACCCCGCTTTTTTTCATCCTCTTCTTCTTCCACTTTGCCGCCTTCTGCTTTTTAGGCGCGCACCTTTTCGGCAAACGGCCAAAACGTCGCTCAATTTTTAATGTATTTATGGAACAAAAGCCACACACAACTCATTGACTGTCAGTTGGAAAAGAAGTAACGCACTAAACGATACGCAATAAGCGCTGTAACGCATCGGAAATTAATTAAAAGAAAAAAAAAATTCATCGGAAACTTAACTTTTCCCCGAAGAAATTGCTCTGACCGCTATTGTCGTCGCCACTAAGAATTCTTAATGTGAAAATATTACTTTGAAGAAAATATTACAAGTGCATAATTTTACAACTAAACGTATCTACAGTGTTTGTTTGTGCGCATATGTGTGTAATTTTTTTTGTAATTTCCTGTGAACGCAGTTAGCGTACAAAGCATGAGAAAGTAGCAAGTGCCATCTGCGCCGTCTGTGCCATTTCGATTTTACATACAAATACTTTTTTTTTACTTACGACTTTTCACGTAAATATCTCTTCCTGCTATTTTTGCTGTTGTTATCATCGCGTAGATTTTTTAAAATTATTTTTCATTACTTTTCGACTCGCGTATAAGTTTTACGTGCGCGGGTTCGTCTCTTAAGTCTTTTGCTTCTCCTATTAATTGTTTAGAATACCGCCATACACACATCCATACACACATTTTGGTATACAGAATTCGTCATAACACTCGGTCATCAGTCGTCAGTCGTCTTGTGCGTGTCTCGTGATTTATTGCCTTCTGCCGTTGGCCGCTTCGCTGCGCTTTGCCGTGCCTTGTTACTTTTTGTCACCAGAATGGGCGTGTTGTGGTTCATTACAAAGTACCTGCCATGTACTGGGTAATAAAAAGAATTTTTTAACATCTGTATATCGTCTGTACGCTTTTCTGTATGTCTTTTACAATTATTCTTTATACGAGCTCTACATACTTGCACTTGCTCTACGCAGGTGGGTGGTTGATAGGTACGATATACTTGTATTTTGGTTAAAAAATTGTATAGCGCTTATGGCTGTCGGCCAACTTTCACCGCATTCACAGGTGTTTCACACCGAATAGGTATTTTTACTGCTTTTTTTCATTGAATTCTTGCTCGCTTTTGTTGTATTATATGAATCAGTGAATTACCTGGCTGCTCAAGGAAAAAATGAGAACTCAGCTCAGATTTGTATTTAGTTCAACACTGGAATTCTAGATTTTAAGAAGAATATTTAGATAATTTTCAAATAGCTAAAAATTGATATCTGTAACAGAAAATCTATTTTGTATAAACATTAAAATTGATACTAAGTTTTTAGCACCCATTTCTTTTTGTCTGTTAAATCCAGTTAGAATAAATAAGCTTATGAGTATACAGCCATCCTCTACCACCAATAAGCAGCTATTATTTTACGGACTCTACTTGTGCGAAAACTTAATTGGGTACTACTAGCCTAGATATAGAATCTATTTGGCTTGCCATGTTATTTCTCGTCCTCCTAAACCTTTCAAGATAGCTGAAAATCATGTCATAGGCCATTGCGACATAGAAGATAACTGTAACTGGATTCTCTTTTTGTATTATTAAAAGCTATGGACGCACTTCGAGAGTATTATCGTTCCCTAAGAGTGGTTTTGTTTTAAACCGTAATGAAATTGGAACTAAGCACTTGAATTGAGGAAAGCAGGTAGAGAATGGTAGCAAAACGTAATCAGTTGATAGGTCTCAGTAGATTAGAAACTGGAAGTGAAATATTGTCGGGCCCCGATAAATATGCATGTTTTCCCTTCTCGAATGCAGTGATAATAGCAGCCACTTTTAGCAGCCTATAAAATATCTTGCTCGCTTTTTAGTTCATTGTACGTATTTTGGTAATAAAATAATGTTCGCCATTGCAGTGAGCACTTGGGCCCCTTAGGCACTATTGACCTATTAAGTTTCAATTTCACTTTCCTTCCTAACCCATTTATATTTATTACCATATTTTACACACATTCATAGCCCTTAACTATCAGTTTGGTAGTTAATTAAAATTCCTTTAACTTATTTATTTATCTAGTCATTTTCTTTAGGTGAAATTAGTAGCTAATATTGATAGGCCTTAAATTTACGAATTTCCAGAATTTTTTAAGGTGAAAAAATTAACAACGATATTTAGTTTATGTAGTTTGCCACCTTGAATGAATGAGTTGGTGCGAAATTAACTTTAGAGCTATGCTCTAGTAGACTTTTTTGTCAGAATTTCATGTAGTATCCGATGTCGAAAAAAATAGTGCCACACAAATTGACTCAAACTAATATATATTTATACACATTTTATAATACCTGAAAATCATACTTGGGTGATGGGTGAAATTTTCACTCATTCATTTATTTGGAAAATAAGAAAACAAAAAAATTAACAAAGATAGAAACAAAAAAGTTATGAAAGTCAATTTTGCTGATTGAAAAATATATAACTTTAAGGATTTGAGTACGATTAAAGTATATTAAAACTCTTAATATGAAAAAATTTCAAGCGACTTAAAATCCTTAAAGGTGTATTAAATTGAATACGTTCAAGGAGAGAGGCACTGTAGTCTGTAATAATATCTAATAGCGGTCGCCCCTCGGCAGGCAATGGCAAACCTCCGAATGTATAGCTGCCATGAAAAAGCTCCTCATAAAAATATCTGCCGTTCGGAGTCGGCTTAAAACTGTAGGTCCCTCTATTTGTGGAACAACATCAAGACGCACACCACAAATAGGAGGAGGAGCTCCGCCAAATACCCAGAAAGGGTGTACTCGCCAATTATATATATATATATATATATGGGGCATTCTTCGCCAACCGGACACCCCCATCTGCCCAGAACAGTTTTTATAAAAAAAATTTTCCCCTATGCCGAAATAAAAGCTTATGTCATGTACTTTAATTTGTCATGTGGCACTTTTTAAATATTCAAGATGGACCTACTTTTTTAGGCGATAATCTTGAATATTTAAAAAGTGCCACATGACAAATTAAAGTACATGACATAAGCTTTTATTTCGGCATAGGGAAAAATTTTTTTTATAAAAACTGTTCTGGGCAGATGGGGGTGTCCGGTTGGCGAAGAATGCCCCATATATATATATTAAATTCAAAGACGAATGAAATGAACTTCAGTCTAAAAGTGCGTCAAAGAAAAAAAAAATTGTTTGAAATCTATTCAGAGTCTACTGAATGCGAGGAGTACAGATTGAATAACATTGAAGCCAGCTGCTTACTAACGATACATAAAGACATATATTAAAATTAGCGTTCCTTGAAAACTTCGAAGCTCTTTTTTATGAAGCCAATTAAGTAAATATTAATAACATTCATTCAAGAATGTTTCTAATTTTTCATTTGTGGTATTTGTTTGGTGGTTAACCAACTCTTATACAAAAGATTTCACTCTGAGCACTTTATTTAGATTGTCCCACTTCATCATCTCGATGCATACACCAAGGTTTTATCTCTTATTCGAATACCTTTAAGGAGCAGAGAAACCGTTGGTTTTACTACTATGAGAAGATCAAATGGTCACATCAATTATACATCCTACTGTTCTCTTAACACCCACTCAATCGACCGCACAAACGCAAACAGTTCACACACGCTCCCGCATATATTTACATATATGCATGCCCATGGGTTTTGATCTTCATTTGCCAACGTCAACGACTGACTTATGCTGCCGTAGGTATAATAAAACAAAAGAACCTCCAAACACTTAAAACAAGCACAAAACACAAAAGAACAAACCCTTTTGCAAAACAAACTCAAACTGTTTGAGAGACTGTCTGAGACTTCTGCGGCACACTCTTGTCGACAGTCAGTCATCGTAACTGGCGGCATTGACTTTGATGATTTCCCCAAAAAATGCAACTGGACAGTGTCACCATGTTGCACTTCCTGGTGCATGGACTAAAAAGGTCTTTCACCTCTTACACTGTGCTGCTAACTCAAAGAGGCAAATACTCAACACCACACACACTTCAACAAATAAATATAAATATTTATTACTTTTGAATACTGGACAAGCAAATGTGTACTCATGTGTACCCAAAACAAAAGAAAACCGTGCATTGAAAAATGACAAACAAACAAAGCAGGGCAGGTATTCATTAATTTAGTCTTTGTGCAAATCCTTTTTTAATGTCGTTTCTTGTGTGTGCAGCAAAAACAAAACAAAACATACCCCGCAAATGCCAACTTTTACGAAATGCCTATATTAATATAACTTTTTTCTTTTTTCATGTTGCCCTGCTGGTGATCGTCTTTCTTTGGTCATTTCTTAATTTATTAATCCATCCAAAAATGTTTTCTCATTCTAAATTTGCATCTGCAAAATACTTAAAAACTGCCACATCATTAAGAATTGCGCCTTTGTTGTTCATTACCTTACATAAAGTATTATTTTTATTATTGTAAGAAATGTACATACAAGAAATTTGGCACACCAGTAATTTTACTTAAATTATATTCATGGGTTCTCTCTTGGAAATTGAGGTTATTTTTAAATTGCTTCAATATTTTTTAATTTATAATCTCTTATTTCCTTCATTTCTTTTGCAGCATCATGGTGTCTCGCCGCAAAATTCTTTCACGTTCTAGAGATGATCTGAATTTGGATCAGACTTTTAGTCCACAGGAAGAGGAGGAGGATGTATGGTATCAAAAGGATAAACTATACAAGGTAAGTGAAAAAAAGTATTATGTAAACAGAGAAAAGGATTCGAAGTCCTCCAACGAAAATAACATTCCAAATTTATGTGTTCAGCTGCTTCATTCGAATTTATTTTTTTTTTTTAAAGACTGCAGGACCCCCACTGACTATTATACATACTTATACATATGTGTAAAACCTACAGACCATTTTTCCCATACTGCTCCAGGAAAATTAGTCAAATTTTCTAATGTTATTAACTAGTCTACGCTTATGGCGAATAAATACAATTATTATAATACATTGAATCTAGTTTGGATATATTATCGAAAATAATCAGAACCCACTCAGATTGCTAATAGCATGAATAATGTTCATGAGAATGAGGTTTCTTATTCCTCAGGTATTCATAAATTGTCAATATTTCCAATATGGGTCATGTATCCACATAGATGTGTGCGCATACTTATGTATTTTTGTACAGGGTACGGATGCCAATTCGGGTCATTCAGCATCTCGGCCTTTGTTTAATTTCGGAAATCCCTGGACTGTCGATTCAAATTTATTCACTTAGATGCAGTAAGTAAAATTTTCATGACAAAAATCTCGCTTTTTGAGGAAATAAAAGCTTTATTTGCAACAATAGTTGAAGCGACCGCCGTAGCCGAAATGAATTGTTAGATAGGATGATAGAAACAGATTTTTCTATTAGCGAGCGCCATTCGGCAGGTAATGGCAAACCTCCGATTGTATTTCCTCATAAAAATCATTTGTCGTTCGGAGTCGACTTAAAGCAGTAGGTCCTTCCATTTGTGGAAAAACATCAAGAAACCCGTCACAAATAGGAGGAGAAGCTCAGCCAAACACATAACCGAATTGGACGAGCTAATTATTTATTTATTTTTGTTGAGCTTTAAGCGCTGGCAAGACTATTTTTTTATAAACCAGCTGAGATTATATTTGAGTAAGCATTGTGTTTTAAGAGTGCGAAAAAGTAGCCCCAAAAATTACTGTGACACATAACATTCAGTAGTTTGCAAATTTCATTTAGCAAATCTTACGATATGTACACTTGTGTTCGCAATAATAGCAGTGCGTCATATTGAATAACTTTTACTATTTTTTAGTTTTTTATAAAAATGTAGTCCATACCACGCCAAAAACTATATAACTTAGAGTTTCAATCCTTGTACAAAACATAAAATATTCTAAAAATTTTATGAAACTTTGTTGACATATTTGAAGCATGCAGTTTTATGCCCCGTTGAGCTTCGATGTGGATAAAATATCTTGTGAATTTTTGATCATTTTTTGTTGGTTTGTCGTGTGCATTTTCTCAATTCAATTACGTTACTTTGGCGGTTTGTTAATAGGCAGTTCGGAAGAGGAGAAAACCCTTGAAATATCTATTTTTTCTACAACAACCACTTACGTTCTTTTTTATCCTTCATTTTTTTGATATTTTAAACTTAAACTTAGACGCGAATGTAAATTGGCAAGGGCCCGATTTTGCCAACTACCGATCAAATTGCCAATCTTCCCACCGTGCCACTTCTTTACTTGGCCCTTAGACGCTTTCGTTGGATATATTATATAAAAAATAAAATCCCTAAATAAAAAAAAATCGGGTCATCGAAGAAAATTATCAAAAAATCAAACTATGCAAAACTGTTATACAAGTTATACAAGTGCAATTGTTATATAAGGTGACGCAAAAATAATAAATTTTTCTTTTAAATAACTTTTTGACTAAATAAAAAGTATTCAGTATTTCAAAATTTTTCAGTAGATTTTTAGCTGATAGGAAGCTTTTTGTAAAAATGTGTGCGGAAGAATCGTCCGTAACAGTAAACGCGTGGTCTGCTATACCTCAGGGGACACACTGGGGTCCACTATTGTTTATCAATTTATTAATGCGAAATTTTTAATGTTTGAGAATGATGTGAAGTTGTTTTTGAGAATCCGTAATATGACTGGCTACAGTAATCTTCAAATTGACCTTGAAAATTTTCACACGCACAGTGAATAAATTACATCTAAATATTCAACATTTTCTGGGGCATGTAGATCATATTGTGTCTAAAGTATTTTCAATAATTGGGTTTATTCGTAGGAACTCCAAAGATTTCCCTGATCCAATGACTTTAAAAGCACTGTAGACTATTGTTGCATAATTTGGAGCCCTTGGTTGGTAGTTTGAAGAGTCGAACTAGATCTTTTGCACCATTTTGTTGCCACATCCTCGTTACCAACTTGTTTAACAGTTATTAACAGCAAGACTATATCCATTCTGTGCGGACTAGAAACCTTATTAGGCCGTTGACGTCTAAGCCATACAGTTGTTCGAGACTCTCGAACAGCGGTTTACCCAGGGTTAACATTCTGTCCTTTCATAGGGCAAGGCATTCACAGAGGGAATGGAAAATTGTTTCCTTTTTCTCCGGTTGTTTACAACTATGACCATGTGTTGTGAGGGATGCCCATTTTGGTAGCTTGTTCTCCGATAGACCAAAAAATAGTTATGACTGCCGTTAGTCTACAGGCGTCCCGTCGTTTTATGTTTATCAATGTTGACGATAGCTTGAGGTTGTAGGTAGGCTATAACGTCCTGCTAATTTTGGATTTCGTCTGGTCTCTCCATCTACAATCCGCGATTCGGATGTATTTTGAGGAAATTGTATTCTTGATTCCGCTCAGTAGTAAGAGTATCGATTCTGCAAAAATGTTGTTCATGGCAGATCCCTCCCTTGCCGGTACATCTACTTTCTCGTTACCTTCAATGTTCTGATACTTTACTACGAAACTTATAAAAATAAAATAGAAAGAGTGCAAAGAATTTTTACTAACTTTGCTTTATCCAAACTGTATTGGCCAAATGGTTATCCCGATTATTTGGGTAGGCATTAACTGTTAGGCTTACAGAACTTATCTGATAGAAAGAGTTACTTTTCAATAATGTTTATATACAATTTTCTAAATGGAAATTACGATTTGAAAAACCTTCATCAAAATTGTGAGACAGGTTAGAATTTTTACGGTCACTTTAAATAAACCTAATTATGCATATCGCGAGCCAATATCTAGATGCATCCGATTATTCCACACTTACTTCGTAGTTATAAATTTTAATGTAAATAAATGTATTTAACTTTAAGTTGAAAATATTATTATTTTGTAATTCCCGGTACATACGTCTTACACTTTTTTAACATTAAAGTTTCAAGAAATTAAAAACGTCTTAATATCGGAGCAGTCCGGAACCCAGAATTACAAAACAATAATCAATAAAATCCCAAAAATTGGCTTCCCTAATAAAAGTGAGTTACTCATACGCCCCGTGTACACTAGATACGAGTATTAACCATATTAGAAAAGCTTGAAAATCATACATTAATATTAAAGAATAATTTTCTGTTGCAATAAAAGCTAATTCTTTAAAAATAGCAATCTTACTTGTTATATATATTTTTAAGAAATGTACAAGAAAAACCACTGCAGAGACATAATTATTCAAAGCAAATAGTAGGTGTATAAAATTGTGCGTATATTTGTAGGTATTTTCATATATGTGTACATAGCTTAAAAATATGTGTGTGCTTACATGCATGCAATCGCGTGTGTCTACATACGTAATATTTTGCCGGCTGTATACAAAATAAAGCGGTCACATTGACGTCGTCGCCCACTGTATTGACCTCATTACCAAAACGGCACGTCCCAAAATGAAAAAGACAAAGACACAATTTAAGAATTGATGGTGATATGACAAATGGAAACAAAACCAAAAACAAATACAAAAATCAATTGGTCAATACTACGGCTTAATTGTTGTTAAGCAAGACAACTTTCATGTAAGGCATTTACAAGGTTTGGATGCATGGATGGGGCTTTTCGCAAGGTGGTGAAGAATTATTATTAAAAAAATATAACATTAACTCCGAAAATAATTTCAGAGCCGTAAGTTCCTATCCACATGAAAGATAAACATTTATTTGCTTATTTGAAATCGTTGAAAATGATTTTAGATATTTGGGGCATGCATTTACTTAAAAAAATATTCAAATGTATTTGTGTGCTTTTAGAACAGCGAACTCTCAAAATTACCTGAAAGTACTCAAAAATTTTTTTGTACTTTACTTCTGGCATTACTGCTTATTTTTTTATTCCGTTCTATATCTGTATTTCTTTTTGTTGCTTTTTCGGTTTCTGTTCCATTGTAAATCTGTTGTTGCCACATTTGTGCTTTTTGTTGTCATAATAATGTGGCATAAATATTTCAGCTTTGAAACTGGGCTAGCACCGTATATCGAATTAACAAAAAATAAGTGACTGTAACAACGACCGATTTAAAGAACATGTGTGTGCATACAATTTTCGGAACTTGGAACTCGGAAAAATTACCAAAAATCCATACGAATTTTCAGCTGCTTGAATTTTATTCTGCAACATACTTCTAGAGTTTATAGAGAATCTGATTAAAAAATTTGAATAAAAAAATCTTGATAAAATTTTGATAATTTTTTTTTTTAAATCGTTGAATATGCTTAAACTTAAATCTATATGGCTATTTGTTATTGAATGAACTACATTAGAAAAAGAGACTATGAAACATATTTAACGTAAAAACCATTTTGAATATTGTAAAAACAATCAATAATCATAATAAATGGAGGTTATCAAAGAAGAAGCCAAAAAATTAAAGAAACATTTTTTTTCTTTATTGTTATTCAGTAGATTCACAACTTTATAAAAAAAATGTTGGCAAAACATAAGAAGTAGTTTTAAATTATAACTACGCTTCATTCAGCACTCACACTCTGACCGGCAAAATTCACAATTGGAGCTAGTTATAAAAAAATTTAAATGCTGCTAATTAGGTGTATGCTTTTCGGATTTTTCATTGAGCAATTTGTTAATTTTGTGCTAAATTTAGAAAGTTTTGTGATAAATTTACGTCGCATGTTGTTTTTACAAAATGAGTTCTACGCATGAAAAACGATTTGAGCCCTAAAAGTCCAAAGGTCCAAAAATGTCAACTGCATCTGCAGCAAAATCTTTAAAGAGGTCGCTGACATTTATACATAAATGGGTGCAACGGTATACCGAAGTTAAAAACGTTGACGACTTCATCAGACCAGGTCCAAAAAATATACCTATCCAAAGCAGGATCAGAAGGTCTTTGATTAGTTTGTGACAAAGCCGGTCTTATCGTTGCATAAAGCTGAAGCAGTTTTATGGAGAAGTGGTGTAATGTATCCGAAGGCAAGATTCCAGGATGTTTACGTAAAGAAGACCTCAAATTCCGGAGTACATTGAAAAGTGGTGTTAATGTATCTGAAGGCACAAATCCATGATTTTTACGTAAAAAAGTCCTCAATTTCCGGAGTACATTGAAAAAACCGCTGCTCTCATTACCACGCATTGAAAAAAGATTTGCTGGGCTAAAGCAAATCAAAAGCTAAATTGGGCACAGGTAACGTTCAAGTATGAATCTTCCGGCCTTCGTCCGCCTTGGTACACTGCTGATAATCGATAATTTCAACGAACTGTTAAGCATCCAGTTAATGTTTACATTTGGGACTGCTTCTCCGCAAAAGGATTTGTTTGTGTGTACCGCCAATTTGAATGTAGTTTTGATTAATAAAATTTACAAAGATGCAAAGATGTTTACACGGAGACAACGATCCCAAGCATAGAACGCGCGGATGTGTAGATCGCCTGGTGCCAACCCTATTGAAAATTTCTAGACAATAATTCAGCAAGAACTCAAAAGAAAACAAATCTGGAGATCAAATTTCGCTGATTTGGAGCAACTTGCACAAACTATGACTCGAAGATGTGAAGCCATTATAGCTAACCACGATTAGCTATATTATTTTAGACTATATATTTTATTGAATATATTGCATATAATGAGTAAATATTATAAGCCCATAAAATACAGTTTGTTGGAATGAGTCAAATAGTGTATAAAATGATATTGAATTTAGAGCTTGCTTGCTTTTCAAACACTTAATATCTTTGTAATTGTGAGATTGCAAATTCCGAGATAAAACAAAATTTCTTAGAGTACTCATTAAGAATAAAATTTTTAGGAGATACAAATTCTTGTAAACGATTTCTCAGTACGATTAAGTGTTTATGTACTGTTCTTCCAAAACAGTCGTTGTTTACTGTTGTAATATGAAAAACGTTGATTTCAACCTTACAAAGATCGAGTAAATCAACAAGAAGTAAATTTATCTCACATTCGTCTCCTTTATATGGCAGAAAAATATACGAAGTTAGGTGAAAGAACTAGAGAACGGAATATAAAAATAATCCACCCAGCCAAAATACTTAGCTTCTTATTCCAAACGGTTAGTATGACTTCGACGTTTAAATACTTTGTGTTCTCTTTTGTAATTATTTAGCAATCAAATGCATGCAAAATCAGAATTCTTTAGCTAGCGATTCCAATTGTTTTTTTTTAATTTTATTGGAAATGGTTTTATCTATTTCTGAAAAACATCCAAACACTCAATATTCTTCTTGTGAATAAGTACTCCCCCTGATTCATTTCATAACTTCCTCTGCTGTAAAGACTAATCATACAAATTTTGCTTGCCTTTTAATGATATACAATTTTTGAGAATCTCAATATCAAAACTTTAAAGTTTCCAAAAAGTTCATAAATATTTTTAAACCCAATCAAATACATTATAGGTAATTAGAGATATAGATAGGCCATAAATCCGACACCAATCATGGTACAACAACAAAGCCATACATCCATGCCAATCTCTTCCTAACGATAAAATTCCTATTAATATTTTATTCACAAATGCATTGAGTTTACCACTTATGCACCGAGAGAAAGTAAATTTGCTATTTGCAACATTTTAAAATTAAATAAAAGAGCATTAAGGAAGAAAAGTGTATAAAATTGTATAATCAACTCACTAAGTTCCACTTCCGTGAGGCATAACACGTGATGAATATAACTCTTAAAAATGTAAAGTTTAAAGCTGAAAATATAAAAACAAGAGTAATTTATTTATTTATTTACTTAAAAGATATTTGCACATTTTTTCTTCAACATTAAGTATTATAATTCAAATTTTTCGTGTACGCTATGTTTGGCTATTCTCCACTTGCTTTCATTACGCATCGTCAAACTAATATTATCACGCCTTAATTTGGCATTTATTAGCATACGAAAGTGTGGGCATACGAAGATTTCACACAAATTCACTGGCAAATTAAGTATAAAACGGCAAAAGAGACGTGGGAAAGAAAAGAAGGAGAAGAGGTAGAAGTGGTAAAATACGAAGCAAGCAAACTAGTGTTGCCAGTATTTCTGCACGAATGTTAGTGTGTACAGTATTTGTCTGCATGTATGATATCTAAGTCCGTTGTGTTTGTATTCACAGCGCATGCCGTCATTTCACCTGTCAATAAATACTGTATTTAATACGTACGAAAGTATCATCACCACAATCATCATCATCAAAGTCAATATGTGCAGCATAACTGTTGTTGCTTGCTGTTGTGCACTTATGAGCACGTACATACGCGTACAAACACATGGGCACGCAAGTTCGTTGGTATGTATTTATGCTTATTATAGTATTTCGTTTGCGAACGTGCTTTGCCTCAAGCGAAATTTAAAATTTATTGTTGTGGATGTTCATTATGTGTGCGTTTGTGTATAGCGTGATTGTTGGTAAGAGTATGAGCCATCAATGCAAGGCTAGTAGAGATTGTAGTGAGAGACGTCAGCAAGCATTTCTTACGTAATTTCACTTTGGTCATCGAGCGTCGAAGAGACTTTTTGCTTTACTCCTCCACTCATTTGCAGATTTATTGCACTGATTTCTTGTATTAACCACCCGATCACTCAAGCACTCAGTTGACTCTTCGCTTATTTGCTCAAACGTTTAATCACAGAGCCACTGTTGTCATTGTGTGATAACAATTACTTCACTCCTTCAAGACTGACTTGTGCTCCCAGCTCACTCTCCATATTTATGTAATGTCGCTTTTCGTCTCATCAATCGCAATTTGTCTCCTTCGCATTTGAGCTTGTTAGCGTGTGCTCAGTTTCTCAGCCCGCCTAACTAGTAGTGGTGGCTTAACTGAATTTCTTTCGGTTTTATAATTCATTTACTTATATATTTTTTCATACAATTTATAGAAAAAAATCAAGTTTATTGTAGTTGCTTTGTATGCGACAACTTTCTTTTTTTGCAATTCTCTCTTCAAGCTAACTGCTTAGTCTAGTTTGTTCGGAAAAATGCGATTTGATAATGACTTTTAATTTTTTACAATTTTTTTTTTTACTTTTTTTCTACTTTTTACTGTATTTTATGTTAGCTATTTGCTTTAATTGCATGTAATAAAATGCTAAGGCAATACAATTAATCTGGCTTAAGTGGTTTATATCAGCGATGCGAAGCGAATAGGCAGCTAAAGAGATTTGGGCTGAAACGGAACGCTCTAGCTGGTTAAGTAGCTGAGTGAAAATATGTAGATTTTAATTTTTAGCTAACGAATTATAGTTAGCTGATATGACATCGACCGGTGAATTCAAAGTGAAATTTAAGCCAAAAAAATGGTTCTATTAGTAATTAATTAATTAATGTTTTCGGAACCGGCTTGAAATTTTGAGAAATTTGGCAAAGAGATTAATTAACATTTACGTAGTTAGATTTTTTTACTTGAAAATAAAAAAAAACGATAAAATCCATCTTTATTTAAATAAGTGACTTCACATCTATACCAGCGATCGCCAATTGCTTACCAATTGTTAGTTTTCTCGTATACTAAACAGTCAACTTAAAAGATAATATTCGCGTGAACACTTCCTCACATACCATTTCATTTTAGATATGTTGCTTCCTTGCTTTAGAGTAATCAAAGCATTGTAAAGCCTCTGACATTTTATGGAGGAGAATGAACCCGTTTCTTGAATTACAGAAGTATCACCGCCTAGAAGCGCACCTGATGAAAAGTTTTTGTACCCTCTGTAAAGGCCGATTGATCCCTGCGCTTAGCAAATTCGCTTGGAACACAATTTTTTTGATAGGAACCAAGGCACATTGAACAGATCGGAGCAGCAGAGCAAAAACATCATAAACTATGTATTTTATAATTTTTTTAGGATCCCTATAATGCCAAAATCTGAAAATTAAGACCGAAATTGATAGCGAATGCCCTGCCCTATGGAAGGACAGAATGTTAACCCTGGGTAAACCGCTGTTCGAGAGTCTGGAACAGCTGTCTGGCTTAGATGTCAACAACCTGATAAGGTTCCTGAACCGCACAGACTGGATATAGTCATGATGTATATAACTGGTAAACAAGTTGGTAAAGAGGATGTGGCAACAAAATGGTGCGGAAGCGCTAGTTGGTTTCTGGAAGAATCACCACTTAACCCAACCAACCAACCAGTGTTGCCGCAAGAAGTACATTTTCAGATATCTCATCATATAAATACAGGAAAAAGTTTTAAGTGGAAATACAAAAACCAAAATTGTAAATCAATTACAAAAAGTTAATTTCTACTTGTACTCCAATTTTCCGAGTCATTTACTCCTAAGTCGGATTTCAGAGGTAATAAGCTACAGTAGTGATAGCGACTCATTTGAGACATAATTATCAAAGTAAATATATCAACATTATCTTTCAAGGAAAAGGTTTTGTTGGCAACAATTACGTTTCCCTATGACATTAAAAACTATTCTTTTTCTCTTTGAACTTGGATGAATTTAACGCTAATGATAGAGAGATTCACTGGCATATTTCGTATATTTGCCCATAAAATGGTCTAAGTCATACATTTCTTGTTTTCGAAATAATTAAGGATCTTCATTTGAGTAAATTAAAAATAGAGAAGTTCATGCAAAGTCAATTATAAATTTTCCAAGAAAGAGTGGAGTAATATAAGGTGCTAATCATTTTATATAGCATTTTTTTCTTTTCCTTTTTTTATATAAATAAATCAACACGCCCAAACATTTTTTTGTTTCCTTCTCCGTTAGGTGAATGATGAATTCGTTACATCAAAAGAAATAAATATTAGCCTACCACAATTATGTTTACTTGTGGCAAGTCTTTTGCCGACATCCCGATACCGTTAGTGTTTGAAGAAAATCTGTTAGTTTGATTTAACTTATATGCCTCATAGTAAAAATATTGTAGCCAGATTGCCATTTGACAAATTAAAACCGCCAAAGCCAAAAAACATCAACAGTCTGCAAATTTAGCCATCTTTCCTTATTTATGCAAAAATATTTTGCCGTTAAGCATATGCAAGAGATGAGTTGATAAAAACTCACACATACTGGACCGTTCGTTCATTTTACAAATACACTATTTGGTTTGGTGGCGCCGCGATATATTTGATGACTGGTTTTCCCGCTTACGCAAATAAATCGCTACTCGTTGACATTTTGACCCAACAACAAATGAAGTTATGAAACTCCAGGTAGCACTTTGAGGTTGGCCAAAACTCAACGAAGGCGCTAAAAGTTCACCAAGTCACACAAATACATATTTACACACATACGTATATACATGCATACTTACAAACACATACAAGTAAGCACCTTTGCATATTTATTATGTAATGTAATGAATTTGCTGGCCTTTGCAGCTTTTCACCCACCTATCCTCACACACACTAGAGCACGTGCTCGTAAAAGCACTAAATCAAGTCGCTTCATGAAAAGGTTTGCAGCTGCAATTAACTGTCACTCTGCCACTCCAAACTCAATGCAACAAAAATGCAGCACATCATCAATGCATCTTAATGATTTTCATAACTCACAATTTTCGCTCAAAGGTGATGCGGTAGGGAAAATTTCATACATACTACAATACATATATGATTAAAAACTGTACACAAACTTTTGAATTCATATAGCAGAAGGCAGTAATTGCAGAAAAATTCAACGACCAGACCACAATTTTAAATCAATCAAAATCAACGAAACGGACAGCGCGAAAATTAAGAGCGTGAATTGTGCAATGCGCCTCTCAGGCAGACAAGCAGTTGAGTCTGAATGAATTGGAATGAGTGAATGACTAACTTGAAAATGATGAAATGCTAATGAAAATATGAGCCGTGATGCTGCTATAAAGTATTAATATTGAAAAATATATATGCATATTTACATATATCTCTATATTGTGTTAATTGTGTGAATGAAAACTGCTGATGCTACCCGTTGTTTACTTGCGCTTCTGTATGTGTGCACGTCAACGCGTAAATTAACACTGTTGATATTCACTTTTATTTTCATTATACTTTTACTTTCATTCACGTCAACTATATTACAATGACTCAATTCAAGTTTAAAGTAGAGACTTGTGGAATAATGGGAAGACAATAATAGAAAACAAAACAAAAGAAATTCATAAAACGGTATGCGAAATTTATGATTTAAAAGACACTGAATTTTTTAACCAAATTGTAGTTGTCGGTACTCTATAAGCAATGTTTTCATGAAAGATTCAATGTGTTTTGCTATTAATTAGTCATTTGTACGCTCCTAATATTTTTACCAAGTTTCGTTTCAAAGGAACGATTCTATGCAAAGTGATCCAAGTATTTTGGACATAGTCTTAAATTTCTCTGAATATTGGGTTTGGTTGAAACCAAGGCGAATTTATTACAGGTGACAGCAAACACATATCAGTAAAACCCTACATGTATTTGTTGTTGCGTTTAGTCCAAGCATCACGTCAAAATCAGTAATCAAATGTAAACATACGAATGTAAGCATACCAATACATACAAACAAAGCATATCATTTTGACGTAAGCCATACCTACGGCGAAAAATTCAGCTGGGTGAATGCTGTCACCTTAATAAATCCACCTTGGTTGAAACTGAAGAAATTTTTGAAAACAAGTCAAATAATTTCCATTCTTTCCTTACATTTTCATATTTCTTTTTTTTTTTTTGGTTTGAAATAATCTTCAAAAATAACACTTTTCAAATTTTTTGGGTAAAAATTTGTTTTTTTTTTTGTTTTTTTTTTTTAAATACCATCTCAGATTTTTTTTTTATTAATAGCTGAGAATGTAATATCTGACAGTTTACCATAGTGTCCATAACTTCTCGGGCATTGCGTATCTTCATTGCCATCTTGACTTATCTCCATCTGTTCCGACTTTCAAACTATCTGCATCTGTTCGGCTGCTTCGATCTGAACTGCGTATATGCAGCCAAATGCTAGAAGCAGCTGCATTTTAACTTTTTGGTTTTTGAAAAAGAAAAAAATCGGATTCTGATAAAATCTAAATAAAAACAATTGACCTTCATAAGAGAAAGCATTACACTTCGAAGGTTATCATTCATGATCATAGCGAAGATTATAACAAAGATTGCAGCGCGTCATGTTTTAGCGGTAGAACTTATCAGAGTGCTAAAGAGTTACGCTCATGCAGAAATTTCAAAAAATTAAACTTTAAAAGTTGTCATAATAACTTCAAAATTGCATACTTTAACGTTTCAGTTAAAACAACTTTATAAATACAGCGTAATCCGTTTACGATGACATGAAAAAGGGAACTCTAGTACAGGGTGGCTGATGAATTTTGCTACATTAAGAAACTCAAATAACTTTTTTTTTAGTGTATGGAATTCATTTTTTTTTTTTTTTTCAAGTTGAAGGTCATTAAATTGTATTAAATGTAGCTTAACTAGTTTTAAAAATAATTGAATTTAAATGCCCCCCATGCTCGTTGACACAAGTGCGGCATCTTAGTAAAAAGTTGTTCATTGCTGCTTTGAGAGTTGCGACAGGAATAGCCGCAAGTGTTGCCCGAATGGATTGTTTTAGTTCATCCAAATTTGTTGGCTTTGTTTTATAAACTTCTCCACAAGCAAAAGTCAGGTGCAGTAAGGTCAGGCGACCTGGGGGGCCAACGAAATTCGGAGTTTCTTGAAATCAGTTTATTGGGAAATTTTCGTCGCAACTCTGTCATAACAGTCTGGGCTATGTGAGACGTTGCCCCATCTTGTTGAAACCACACAGAGTTGAAAGGAATTCTCTTTCGGCGTAGTTCTGGATAGAAAAATTCTTTCAGCATTTTCAAATAACGGTCTCCAGTAACCGTAACGGTGTGACCATTTTCTTCAAAAAAATAAGGCCCGACAATACAGCGTGAAGAAACCGCACACCACATTGTCACGCGAAGAGGATGCAATTTCATCTCGTGGAGTATCTGTGGGTTAGAAGTACTCCATTTTCGACAATTTTGTTTGTTCACATTGCCGTTTAAATCGAAATGGGCCTTATCAGACATGAAAAGGCAGTTTAACATGTTTTGGTCTTCTTCCACCATTTGCAGGATCTTCTGGCAAAATTCCAAGCGAATCGGCAAGTCTGCTGCATTCAGTTTGTTAACCATTTGAATTTTGTAGGGAAATAAGTCTAAATCTTTGTGCATTATTGTTTGCAAAGACTGTCGGCTGACACCAAGTTGAGCAGATAAGCTTCTTGTTGAAACCCTTGGATTGCTTTGTATAGCTGCAGCTACAGCAGCGATCGTTTCCTCCGTCCGAACTGGTGGGTTTCGAAGATAAGGCCTTCTTGCGACTGTTCCTTGCTCAGCAAAATTATTCACCAGTCTCATTATGGTCCATCTGCTCGGGGGATCGCCGCCAAACATCCGCCTGTACTCTCTCTGTACCAAAACTACGGACTCCAGTGCGTGATAGCGGCGGACTACCGAAATTCTTGTTTGCGTGTCCCAGTTATCCATTTTAATAAATTTTAAAGATCAATCTGCAAATTAAAACAAAAATGGAACAGATAACTTAAAAAGAAAAAAAGTTATTCAATTTTTTTTTGGTAGCGGCTTTCGTCAGCCACCCTGTATAATGTACCCATTATTCAAGTCCCAGTTCAAACATATAAAAAACATCCTTTAAAATAGACTCGGTTCCTACAGGCTCCAAAAAATCCTTTATTCATAATGGCCAAAGCTATTTTGAACTTAATCAAAATAGATTTTAGGAACACTCAGAAGTTGCAGATTTACAATAAATTGATGTTGTAAGTACCTTTCATTTTACTGTTACTATTTCTGTACTTTTTTTACTCCCTGCTTTTACAAAAACTTTAAAAACTTACTAAACATTCATAACACTAGTTGATAGGATTTTTGGGTCTGATTTCTGAATGTGAAATTTTGGGTTTCTTTTAAGTTACTAGTTGATGGTTTGAAGTGGTGATTAATCCAGAATCCAAGTAGCGCTTGCGCACCATTTTATCGCCACATCTTCGTTGCCAACTTGACTATTTACAATCTGAACATTATTAAGATGGTGACATCTAGGATTATGTTACTAATAGAAAGAAAATTATTTTTTTTTACCAAAGTTTGCTTTCGAAGAGATCTCAGAGTTTTTTACAATTTTATTAAAAACTGGAATAAAAAAATTCGCAGTCTTTTTAATTGAAGAATTTTGATTAATAATAGCATAAAAATGAAAAATCAAAAAAATTAAAGTTCACAAGTTAATATTCTTAGTGATTTTCTTATGTTTGCGTTGACTTTCTCGTATTAAATCCCTTGTCGGAAAGATAAACAAAAGCAAACTTTAAAAGTTAAAAACGTATAATTTGGTCACTTTCAATACCTAGTGTCATAATTTATGAAAAATAGAAAAAAGGAGAACAAAAAATTGTACTTGGCACTTTTCACTTTTGTCATCGTAAGAAATGGGCTCGACTTCGACTGATAAAAGTGTCATTTTCATTTATATTACTTTGCTAAAAAAAAGCTCAACTTTTATATTCACAGTGTATGGCATGTACAACAAGGGCTCTTTATAGAATTTTGGTTTATTTCAAAAAAATCCCAGCATTCGCCATTTCTTCGCCGGCTACAGTGGCCTAACCTCTATTAAAGTTTATAGAAATAATCACCAGTTTACTATATACATACTTCTATGGTTAGCTGCAGTTGATTGCACTTAGAAAATTTTTATATTTCATATTCGTTTCGTTGCCTTGACAAAAACAACATTCATTTTGATATCAAGTTGCGCGACAGCAACTAAAAACTTGACCATATTCAATCAACTTAATAGTTGCCTCACAACTGCAATTGCAGCAGTAGGAATGGGGAAGAACAAGAACAACAACAACACCAGTTATGTGTAACAACGGTAGCACCAATCACAGACAATTGTCATAAATTTGCAAACTTTACGACAAAAGACATAAATTTAAAATGCCGCAGTGACTTTTATTACAAAAAACCAAAGAATAAATACTTAAAAGTGAAACAAGATCTAAAACAAAGTTTGGAGCTTAACTCTTCGCTATAGGCACGTAGGAAGGTATGAGTGAGTTGAAGAGAGCTTGAGGGTACAAAACCCAGCCAAAAGTGGAAGTTGCTGGTAGGCGTGCGCTCATAAATATTATGTGCATATACATATGTATGTATATATATATGTGTATTATACTACGTGAAATGTTATTGTTCTTTAATAGCTGTTATTGTTGTTATTGTATGAGGCAACAATGGGTTGGTAACCTATTTTTTGTTGCTTGAATTCATTCACTGTTTTTGTGCTTTGCATTTAAGCTCGACAAATTTACGTTTTCACACACAACTAATTCAAGCTAACTTTTTACGCCGACTTTTTTCCCGTTATCAAAGCTAAAGTACTAAATAAAAAATAACAGCAATTCACAAAGTCAGTAAAGCAACCTTTTAAGTGAAATAAGTGGGAAAAAGCTTAGAAAAGTGAACAAAAGCGAAACATAAAAAATGTGCGAGAAAACTGAAATCCAAGCTAAAGCTTTATGTGATGCACAATAACAAAAGCAAGAACAAAGCAGAATCTAAAACGAAAACAAAGCAGCCGGCGTAGCGAAATTACTCAATCGCCAAATGCTTGGGTGACATTAAATGGCGCCGCTTTCCTCCACATAAAAAACAAACAAAAAATTAAATAAAAAATAAAAGCAGTATAGTAGCAATAACAAAAGCAACTGGCATTAGACGATAGCAGCGCACAGGGAAAACAACAGCTGGAGGGCTGCAAATTTTCCAGACAAACTGAGACACAGTTCTCAGGCGCAACAGTTTACGATGGGAATAAAAAGGGCAAGCAAAACAAGACACAAAACCTAAAAAAAATAAAACAACTAACACCATAGCAAATGTAATAGTTACAACTACAAATAGACGTAGACAGCGAATGGCGATAGATAGAAAACAAAGCAGTGAGCTAGGCAACACACAGAGACGCACACCCACACAAATAGAAAGCTTTTCAAGTCGACTGTTGTCAATTCGAGTTGTAGAGTTGGTGCCACATCGGCTGTGGAAATACGACTAGTAAGCGCAATAACAATAAAGGAAATCAGCGAAGAAGTCAGAAAAATACAGTACAAGTTAGCTGACTAACGGCAATGGCAAGCATAGACACAAGGTACTCTGGAAGCGGTACAAAGCAGAGGCAGGAAAGCGCTGAGAAAAAGAAGCAAAAATTCGTTTGCTAAGGTCCTATTACGTGTGTATGGAGAAGAAGCAAAACAACAACATTACAAAAGCATAGCGCTCGTGCTTGCATGCAGAATTGAAAATTGAAATCGAGTGACATAATCTGTATGCAGTGGCGGCAACGTTTAGTACTCGTATATGGAATTAGAGGTGACACGACGCGGCAGAGTGGTTTCATGAGATGCAACATGCTGTTAAAATTACAACCACACTCACACTTACACATTCATGCACAAATTTGGGCGCGTAAACAACGATATTAGTAGAAATCATGGCAAACCAATTTGCTTGGGATTTGTTGGATTTTTGATTTTTTTTTCTTTGTATTTCTTTATATAAACTTCAAACACTTTATGGTAATTATAACAATAATTAAATGCATGAATAATTAGTTTCAAGCTATGGCGTAGTAAAAAAATATGAAATTTAAACTTAGGAAATCCGAGAGCCCGAAAAGCTAGCGTGATTACATTAGATTAATGTATAATTTTAATAATATTTTAATAAATAAATAATAAATAAATAAAGTTTATTATTACTTATGAAATGAAAACCATCATGATTGCATCTTTGAAAGTTTGCTTAGTAAAGCTGAAACTACTCTTGTTTATCGAATTTATGATATGTACTTAGTCAAACTAAAACTAGCTTTGGTAAGAATTCATGTAATAAAGAGAGATAATCTTATTTGTTCGAGATCAGTAATAAAAAAATTTTTCACAATAATTGTAAAAGGGATATTTCCTATTTTGATCAAATTAAATTAAAATTTAATTTATTTAAATTTAATTAACATTAAATATAAATTAAATTAATTAAGAAATTTTAATTAAATTAATTAAAAAATTTAATTTTTATAATTTATTATTTAAATTGAACAAATTAAATAAAAGTAAAAATAAAATTTGAAAGAAACAATTTCATTTATAAAACGTGTCTTAACACCGAATCAAGTTGCGTCCAATTTTATCAATTTTTGGTCGAATTGAACTTGAATCAAATACTTTGCTTCTCTTCTCTAGTGAAGAATTCAACTTACAGTAAGAAACTTTACGGCCTTACTCAGATTGACAACGGGTTGGGCCGATACTCTTTTTTATTGCTTCAAATGCTTAGTACGCGCACATTATACTTATTGTTTATAAATATATATATACATAATTGGCTCGTACACCCTTTTTGGGTGTTTGGCGAGGTACTTCTCCTATTATATAGACTTTGTTGTGGTTTATTGAGTTTGTGGCTCGTCTGGGAAACACAATTACAATAACAGATTGCTGTCGAAAGTGCTGAAAAAATTGAGTTCTACATTTAACTCAAAATGAAATTATAATTTCGGGGTATTTTTCGAACAGAAGTTACAGTAAGTAATCAGCTTTAGGTGTTTTGCAACCAGTTAAAATTTGTTTAACCTTAGTTACAGTAGTGAGTACAATTTGCTACACTGTGTGCAATTCAATTCAGATACAGAAGTAATTACACACATACACACACATATACGCAGCTGGCATGAAAAACACGGAAGCAGTAGCATCAGCAGGGAAAACGTTCGCTAACAAGTGGACGTGTCGTTTGGTGACGGCAGCAGCTGATTTAACGCATGAAATTAGAGACTAATGTGGCGTAAATGGCTACAATTATTGTTGTTGTTCGCTTTTTTCTTTTTTCTGTTATAGCCTCAACTCTTCTTACAACTAAGTACTTTGCAATGTAGTCCAGTGGAGTTGTTAAAGCAAAACTTTTTCTGCCGCTGCTACTTGTCACGCTAGCGCTTTTCTGAGACCAAAAGTGTTGCAAACAACAGCCAGCGAAAGTTGCAACATTTGCTACAACTAATGTGAAGCTTGTTGGTGCTTACTTTTATATGTATATGTGTATGTACACAAATCGTAATTGGTGCTGTGCCATTAATAGCCGTATTAGTTACGGTTTTGTTCGAACGTGAAACAGCTCGGTTCTGGGAAATTAGCGCGTTTTACAGCGCGAATTTGCTCAAGTAGAGGATTATTTTATGCCAAAAACCAACCAGGAAAGAGAGGAAATATTGCAATTTAATAAATATATAATATTATGTATCTTCCAATATTTTCACTCACAAATATCATACTACACGAGTACATAGTTGAAAAAAAACAATAAATAAAACACAAATTCAAAATTTTCGAGCACCAAAAATGGCTTCGCATACCAAATTTGGATGCCTCACTTCAACTAAGAAAAACAAAAAACAAAACTTTATTACGAGTAAATCGTCCTACTCGCGGCCACTTTGGATTCGTGCCACTCCCTTTATGCCATAAAATGTCAAATCACTTGAAACTGCCAAAGTCTCAGAATAGGAAATACTACCAATCGAAAAACCAAAAAAAAAATGTAATAGTTGCTGCAGCAATACATACCGGTAAATCTTCTGTCATCTTTGTAATTCTTACTGATTTTGTGGCAGCTAAATAAACTCTTTAAAATTATGGAAAGACAATAAACTCGGGACGACAAAAAATTTACGTACAAAAGATGAACAAAATAGTAATAAATAAAGAAAATAAATGTATCAGTGAATAACGAGGGTTGCCACTCAAATTTTGAGTCAGTTAAATAAACATAAAAATTTATAATTCAAAATGTCGTTCCTGTTTTTTTTCAAAATACTTTCTAGGAAATAATCGCAAATGTTCACAATTAAATTCCGATTTTTGTCCACAATAAACCTCCACCACGAACTTATAAAAACCTCCACCCACTGTTGTAGAGCCAAGACAATATCTTGTATTCCAACAAAAACAAAATATCCTACTCTTGTGAAGATCAATTGATATCAGCAATAAACAACAATTATCTTGGCATCTATGTGTGTTTCGATTGATTCTATTCGTGTTGAGAATTCCCGCTTGATTAACTTACTCCCTGCTTCTCATAGTGATAATAAATATCTGCCGAAAATAATGGATAGCGTGCGTTGTTATCGCACCAAAAAAAAAAATTAAGCGATTTATTATCTCACTGCTGTGGTCAAAGACCTGTAGCCCTTTGTCAAGACATTTATAGTCAAATCGAATAGTGATAACATACCTAAAAACAAATTGAGTTCAAGCAATGCCGCTGCTGCTTCTCGTGTTTTAAACTACCCAAATAGTCATGCTCTGCACCCACTGCTTCTCTCAGTTATGCTACTGCCACTGCTAATACCAACACGTCGGCTGTTGATGCTGCTGCTGCTCACACCATGTCAACTATGGAAGTCAATCTAAACACTGTTCCAGTAAAAAAATTAAATTAAAAAAATTAATTTTAAGCGAGGGGAGCTTATCCTCCTATTTGTAGTGTGATGTATCAGTACTATCAAATGTGGCTATACTATATATTCTTTACTGAAAGATTGCTCCTTTGAAAAAATTTAACAGGGCGAATCTTGACATCAGCATTTACTGAAATAATGAGTGCTGTACCCCTAGATAGGTACATATGTAGGTGAAATAATTGAAGTGCAGTCTAGCACTCCTCAAGTAGCACAGAAGCACCGTATTGATACCATTATGAGACCTCCAATAGGCAGATATCTACAACCAGCCAGAGCTGTTGATATAATGGAGAAGATTGATGGGATTTAGGATGGCGCAGTGACCCAGGCTGTCGAAGAAAGGAGCACCCAGTGACTTTAGTCGTCTAACTGCCAACCCGGACATTTACAGAGAAAGTGCTCAACAGTCTCCTTCTCTGAAGGGGCCCCACGGCTTCTGCAATGGGGGTTATATGGTAACCCTAGCTTTTCCGCGTATGTGTCAGTCGTCCTGTGACTGGTAAACACAGCTACGAGTTTGGAAATTGAATGCGAGGAGTCCAAAGGAATTTCTGAGTCCTTCGTATATTGAGGCCAATTCAGTCCCCTTCCTGGCAAGCTCATCAGCCATTTCATTTTCCTCTATGTTCCTATGTCCTGGAACCCATATCAGAGAAATATTACCTGCACACCCAAGAGATTTGATCTTCTCCTTAAAACAGTTTACTAGTTTGGTTCTGCACCATGGCGTCGTCAGAGCATTGATCGCGGCTTGACTATCGGAGAAAATGTTAATATCACCCTCGCTCCCTCCCTAAGCATTTTGCATCTGCCTGCAGGATCGCAAAGACTTCTGCTTAAAAAACACTAGCAGTGTTCGGCAGTTTAAAGGAGTTAAATAAATTGGCTGATTAAGAGAAAACCCTGCTCCGAGTCCCGATTCCATCTTGGAACCGTTAGCGAAGACAGAGGCGCAAGCTTCGGTGCAGATTTTCCCCTCGATCTAATCCTGCCTATTTGAAAAGATTGTCCTAGCACGGCCCTCAAACTCTAGTTTGCGGATAGAGAGATCTGTTCGAAGTTCGAAGAAATACGGGAGGACTCGCAATTTTGTGCAGAGATTTTAAATAAATATAGGTAATACGATTTCAAGTGAATAAAGGATTTACAGGCAATGCAAAAAGCCGGGACCGAAGGGATTAAATGAAAAGGCATATATATATAAATATTTTCACAAACATTGAATTTATAAGGTTTTCGGCTAATCCTATATGAGAACTTCATTAACGTTAAGAAAGTATTCAGAATTACGAGATCAATCGTCCGCCAATCCAACTGTCTCTCCGCACCCACATCAACTCGAATGGTTAATATCTGAACTAAACTTGGTATAGATCTTGCCCTTAGCTCAAGGTAAGTGGGTTTAAAAATTTTAAACAAAGGGCACTAATCATGCTCAATTTCCCTATAAAGGTAATCATTTAAAATCAAAATATATGATATTATAGCAATTAAAGCACTAAAGTTGTTCAATTTCCGTTTATGGAATCTTAACTATTTACGTCAAATCTCCTCCAAACTACTTTAGTGGTGGTGGTGTGTAAGAATACTCGTATTCAAAAACTTGAAAAATAAATAAATAAAAAAATTAAAACTTCAAGCGATAAAAAAAGATTTGGAAAAAGAGGATGACAAGTAAATATGTGTGTTCATGAAAGTTCTTCATCAAAACCAATTAAATTTGTGGATCACTTATCTTCAGCGAAATAGGTCTTGATGCTTAAATAGGACGAAAGTAATCTTCAAATTAAACAAAACTATAAAATTTCACATTACCAACCGAGATTATACCATTTGTATAAAATTGGTACAGGGAATGATCTCAAAGAAGAAAATATGTGCATATAAAATGTTTGGACAGCGCACGTGGCATCACTCACCTTCAGGTATATGCATTTAATTATAAAACTTATACCTCGAACTTTACAGCTGCATAGCATTAAGTTTTATCAAAGAATCATCTAAAAATGATGAGGCATACCCACATATAAAAAAACCTCTGATTTCTATACATCCGTACAGTTGGTACATGCATTAACCCGATTAATAATATTTTTCTCTTTATAAGACAGTGACTGTCACATTTCACTGATACGCCAGGTACGTCCAATTGTATGATTTCGTTTAAACTTAGACACTTTTTTATTCACTTCTCTTAAAAATTCAAATAATTAAATTGGAAAATAGTACGTGAATATTTCTGCTTGAACTTTCAATTTCACTTTCACATATACAGTTTAAGATATCTAAAACAAAACATTTGCTATAACAAATTTTTAAAATCAATGAACTATAAAATATCTGCGCCATGATAAAAATGACAATTTCTGTTACCGCTACCCCACCTCACTGAATATCGCGTACGAGTTGCACGCGTCATATAAAATTTCTGTGCGGCTGTTGTGCTTTTCACATTTCAATATTTGCACGCGCTTAACTGTCACGAGTGGCATAGTTGTGTATATGCAGCAAGAGAGGCAAATATACTAAAAACAGCAATAAAAAATTATTGGCTAATTGTGAGAAAATCTGGTATTTGAGTGCAACAACATTTGAAATTTTATATACATATGTGCTACACGTGCCACTCACATACATATGGTATGCCACGCGTTGCATACTAACGTTTGACTGCTGTGCGACTAGTGATGACTCGTGGGGCAACAACGAACGAAATTTCATATAAACTCCATTTAATTTATGCAAGCAAGTACAATTAACCGCACACAAGTACACACTTGCACGTTCACCTCGCGAATGGTGTCAATTACAGTGCTTTAAGTTATGCCCACATACTTACATACGTTGCTGCATATACATCTTTACATACATATATACATATTCCGATTGAGCACAAATATTCAAAAGTAAACAAAAAGCTAAATGATTGTAGTAAATATTTGTAATTAATTGCATTTGATTAGATATTAATGGCATCTGCTCATCATTAGCGGCCGCTCAAATTTCGTGTAGGCGCCTGCGCTATCCGGCGTTGGGCAGCAGCAGGCGCTGAAGTGGAGAATGGTAGTTTAAGAATGCCACTTTTGTTTTCATTGTTGCATTTTTAATGTCATTGCTCAACCGTTATAAAAAAAGTTTTAATTACGGGTTAATTACTTTCGATTCAGAGATTGTGTTTAAATTGAGATATTCTATTTAGGGTGATGGCACCTCTGATGTATACTTATACTACTTAAGAAGCTGAAGTGATGAAAGCGGAAGACGGCGGAAGGCGTTTCCGTCGTAATAAACGGTAAATACCTTTGAACACTCAGCTCTCCCTTCACTCAATCGCTAACCCTTTCTCTACCATTGGGAGTATACGTCACATGGGAAATTAAAACAAAGTGCGTGTAGCGTAGTACACATAACAGAAGTGAAACTTTCAAGGCAGACAAAGAATGAGGGAAAGACCCGAGAGAAAATGAGTGAGAGAGAGGGAAAGAATATATATCTAAATAAATTCGCAAGATTTGAAGAGAATACAAATAGACAAAATTTACAAAAAACAGAAAAGGGTCGACCGGGGTAGATAAACGCCGGATACAAACCGTGGCAATAACGCGCACTACTCCGTTTATCATCCGCACAACCGCCGCGATTCTAAGACCGCAGCAACGGTACAAATTACCGCAAGGCAATACCAATAAATCCGACGCCGGAATGGATAGCAGTTTATAGTACGCACAAGCACTAGCCAGGAAACGGAAATAAGCGCCAAAAAGTAGGCACCAAAAAAAAACGCCAAAAAAATTGGGACAAAAAAACGCCCCAAACAGTAGGCACCAAGAAAATATAACGCCAAAAAGTAGGCACCAAAAATATATTTCCTACAAGTTTGCATCAACAAACAAGCGCCAAAAAGTAGGCAGTGTTATTTCTCACTAGAAACTAGCAACCACAAGGAAAACCTCAGAAAAAATTGCTTAAAGTGTATCTAAGATATATAAGGTATAGCTCTCTCTCTCTCCTTTTCCTCTATCTTTTTTCTCTCTCGCGGAAAGAAAATGCCCAAAACGTTGCATGGCCTTGAAATTTTACTCGCCATTCTCGCTGGTCCGTCAACGCCTAAAAAGTTTCACTTCAAAAATTGTCAAAAATACAATTCATATTTAATTTAAATAAGAAAACCATCCACATGAACATTCTTAATTTCATTCGGATTTGTTTGATCTCGATGAAAGTTGTGCAGTCGTATCTTTACCAAGCCAATACAGTTGCTAAAGATATGCTCTCTAGTTTCATTATCCTCCATGTCAGAAAACTTACCATTTACCTGATGCCTACTTTATGAGGGGAAGGCGAAATTGTTGCGAATACAAAAATCAGCTTAAACTAGCTGCTTATAGAACAGTAATGAAAGGGTTGATGCCTGGGTTATCTTGGGTTTATTATAAAACTAAGTATAAACGTCACGAAGACTAATTCACTGAGAAATGGAGAAATGTAAGATTTAAAACTCGAACCAGTCTTATACACAGTCTATATACTGAACGATATGAAGTGTTACCTATTCAAAACACCATAACTTTTTTGTGTGAAATTAGTTTTTATTGATAGTTTTAACATATATTCACTTTAGCTCGATATGACCACCTTCTGCCTTGACCATAGCCTTCAAACGGTGAAAAACTGAGTTGCATGCTGCACGAATGAGATCTTGAGGTATTTTGGTCCATTCTCGTATAATCGCTTTTTTCAGCGCATCCTCACCGGCATATTTTTTAGTCCTCACCTTGTTCTCCAAAATGGACCAGATGGAATATTCCATCGAATTTGCGTCTGGCGAATTCGAAAGCCATCGTGTGGATGAAATATGCATTTTGAAACTAAATAAGCTGAACACTTAATTTATTTATTTTTGTTTATTCTATTTCTTATTCACTTTACACGTATGATAACGATAAATTTTAGCATGTTTGAAACATGCAACAAACCTTATATTTTTCAGATTCTTAAAAATAATGCTCAAAATGATCCACACGGGTAAGGAATATTGGGGTCAAGTATTCCACAAAAATATAGATATTAAATTTTATTAGAGACCCTTGAAGACAATATTAATGTCAAATGTAGCTTTATACGATATTATTTCAAATTAGGAAACCTTCAAAGCACTTTAAAAAAACGTTGTGCCATTTACGAACAAAACGGAAGTTGATCCAATATTCTACAACTCTCCCTATTTCATCACTGATATGCCACGTTCTTGTCTAGATACTTGCCCGGATTCTGGGTTTTCTTGCTGATTGTTAACCCAAAAACGGTTAGTTGGTTATGCCTAAAATCATACACCTTAATTGGACTCGCGAACATAAAAGAAAAGTTAGTGAAAGAGCTGGCAAACCAGCAGAAGAAAATGTTGGCTTAACTGAAGCATTGAAGTGCCAATCGCTTAACAGATAATTATAATATCCCACCAACTACACCAACAAGCAGATAAGGCATGGAACTTAACGGACAGCTGCAGATTCGCAAAGGCGATGTGGAAGTCGTGCGCCAGTACGCTCACTGAACTTCTTCAATCCCTTAAAAGAGATGGTTCAATTCTTCTAGTGGAATTGCTGACGGTCAGCACGCGTCTTCAAATTTGGTCAAACAAAAAACAAGCAATTCAAGAAAATCGTGATTGGGGAGACACAGCCAAAGCGGCTAACACTTAGGCTTAGATTATAAGTACAAATACAATTTTTTTTAATTACTACACTAGATTTGCGATATCGATTTCAAATTGCTTTCGATTCTCGTGCTTCTCCAAGTTCTGCTTTCCTCTTTCCAATTCTTAATATTTACTGCTATATGCAAAATTCCATCTCACCTATTGCATATGCGCTTAAACTCTAAGCAACCTTTATCTACATACTAAATTTAGTATAATAGATGCATAACGGTAAAGACTAGGTGATTTTTTTTCGGAATCATTAATACAGTACAAATAAGTGCCCGTTACCACAACAAGTTTCACAAACAAGTTCCTATTTGAATTGCATGGAGGTGAGGGCAACAGCGGGTGATGAAATGAAGGGAACATTTAATGAAATTGAACGTCTAAAAATTCTACAAGAATGTCACTCCGTAGAAGCGTGAACGTTCAAAACGTGTTTGTATGTTTGATTTTTTTCTTTGTTCGTTTCTTTTGATTTTATTTCAATTTATAAAGAAAAATGAGCGACCAGGTATTACGTGCAAAAAATGTAGTCAGGGTTAAAAAGGCAATGAAAATAAAAACTTGCTAAAAATATAAAAGGGAGAGTTAACTGATATTATGTAAATGGCGTGTAAGCTAATTAATGTTTTTCAATTTGTGTCTGGAAATATGCGGGAATATGCTTTTTGAGACATTGACTATGCTCGGAATATTTTTATATGAAAGAAAACATGAGGTAGTATGAACTTTATTTTCATAAAAAATCGTTAAATAACAAATAAATTTTCAATACTTGTTAATAAGTCCCTGTGATCTAGTTAATCAAGGTATTCTATAGGAAAGTGAAAAGCTTACAGAATTTTTGACTTAATGCAATTTTTTATTAAACATAATTTTATTTACCCCTTAAAAGAATCATTTTTGATTGTTTCAAAGTGCAGAATATTAAAATTAGACTTAAGATATGGCATCACATTAACCAGGGTCACAATTTTTTTTGTTGCCATCAGTTCAGCCTGAAAGACACTGTAGTAATCGAGAAGCAGAATATTAAAGGAGATTCCCAGATATATGCAAGGATGGACACACCCGGACTTACATCGTCCCGGTCCCACTGTTCCCTGAAGGGTTCTGAAAGTTATAATGGCAATTGTAGGCGGAAGCGCCGAAATAGCAGCTAGAATCTTACTGTAGCCGTGGCCCATGTCCAACCACTTACTTAAGATGTTCAACCTTATTGCCCCACTGCTAGTGATATAAATGAAACAGTTTATACATATGCTTGAGTAAACATGCGCATGATTGTATTGTTTTTACGTTTTCTGCATTTGATCACAGAATTTCTAGTAAGAAAATGTGGAAAAGTTTAAAAGTAGTTTCTAGACTAGCCTAAACAGGGCCACATCATTATATATTAACCACAAAGGGAGGTCAAAATGGTAGTGGAATGAGGAATGGTTAATCATAGGCTTTAATTTAAAAATGCAGCCGACTTCAATTCATCATCAGCAGTAATTTTTTTATTTGAAGCTTTTCTACTGTTTTGCAAATAAATAATAATTTTAGGCAGCTAAATCTCAACTATAGGAATGATGGTTAAGTGCTTCAAAGTCACATTTATCTGAAGCAAACCTCCCAACGTGAGCCTTGTGGACGGTTGATTCATGGTGCAACAGAAGAATACCCCTTCCTTAAGGGGTTTCTAAACGTCTGGCCTAAAATTGACCATCATCTTTCCATTATAATATGGCCCCTTAAATTTCTTAGGTTAGCCTCCACCTTTTTTTATGTCACTGCGCATATTTTGACTTCAGTAACATTTCGGTCTAAAAATTATTTCAGTTCCTGTTCCCTCAAATTAAGATAGTCAGAGAAGACGTCTGCGACATATTTTTCTTCTTCAAACATCCTCTTTGTTGAACAAATTTTTCGCATTTGAAGACGTAATCTCAATCAGCAGATCTGACCGGTGATTGTATTCATTTGAATATAACATAAATCATTTATTTCCTGGGCAAGAGTTCACGTAAACAGACGGCATTTCTTTAAGAATCACACAGATTTGTTTCATAGCTTAGTGTGGCACTCAACCATTAATTAAACTAAATTTTATAAATAGTTTTCCTTCAGTAGTGCTGTTCCGATATGTACACTTACTCTATATCTGTATTTATTGAAAGTATCAAAAAAAATTATGGATGCTACAAAAAAATCGGAGAGAAGTACTCGATAATTACGCATTCTAAAATTCTTAGGACTCTTTGCTTTGCTATATGCTTTTAGATATGAAAACATGCGCTTAAGATCTTATATTGTTCTGGTAGGTTACTCTTAAAGACTGAAATTGATGCTTCAATAAGATATATCACGAGAATTCGTCAAGATGTTTTTTGTCATTTTTTGGACAAGCATTTAGTCGTGTAGCAATCTTTTTAATCATTTGGAATGCTTTTCAATGAACAACGGGAACCCTGAAGGGAATATGTTTCGATATATGGTCTAAAGCTATAACAATATCAATGGTTTTACAAAACTATACTTGGCCAAATCGTTTTTCTAGCTCCGATGTACAAGTACTGCCTAACCACTGCATTATGATTCATGCAATTTTAAAACCAAAATTATGAACGAAAATCAAGTACGCATTCTCGATACCCATCTGAGTACGTGCGAGAAGGATCCGAGCATAAAAAGTATACTTACTATTTACTCGGGGTTGCTCCTTTCTGAACCACACTATTCTACAAACGTACTCGTTTGTCTAGCGATACCTCATTCAACTGAAAATGGATTCTTATTGGATCGCCAAATAGCGCTGATTAAAAAAAGTGCACTCTCCCTTCTTTAACACATACATATTGTGAACTTTTTGAACAGCAAAAGCTTTTTGGAAGAGATGCACGCGAATTCAAAGCAAAGTTACAGTGTATTGTTAGAGGGTAAATTCTAGAGTTGCGAAGGCCTTCGCCGAGCTCTATCTACTTATATAGCACAGATTCTGCCTCATTATTTTGGTGGATCACAGATACATACAAATTTCATTTCAGTAGGGATCGTAATAATTTAATTTTAAAAATTTCAGAAATCTAGGTCATTTTTTCAATAACTTTTCCAACAACCGTGAAGCCTACACTACTTGAAAATAAACAAACCATATATCGAATGTCGTGGTAGCTTTGACAAGGGATTGTCTGCGAAGACGCCTTGCTAGAGTCACTAATGAAGTTGTAGGAGCTATAAAATCATCGTTGGTTCAAGCTAAGCACATTTCTGCTCGCCTTCTTTTTTATCTCAGTCTAGGGCTGTTTTGGAGACATTCACATTACCATATCTGACTTGCGTATTCTCTATTTACCCGTTTCAAAAGCTTAAATTCAAAAGCTATCGCCTACAAATACTTAAAAAAATTAAAAAACATAAAATGCAGTCATAAAACAGTTATATATTACATAGTTATATATTACAAATGAAAATTACTTAGACACTTATTGCAACAGCTTACAGCGAATTTTAAGAAAATAGCATCATTAGCAACAAATAAAGAATGGCAAAAAAGCAAAAAATTAAATGCAATATGAGACGAGACACAGTGCGAGTGGCATAAAGTTAGGATTAGTTTAAAACTAGAATTTGCATAAAAGCAAAAATAAAATAAGCAAACAACAACGGTGTTGAAGGCAACATGACAATAAATGTAATCGATGGAACCGCTCAACAGGCGCCAAATTGGTTTCTACACTAACAGCCAGCATGCAGACAATTAAAGAACTGAAAGCCACGAAGTACATCCAAATACTACATGGAAAATTGTTTATGCGCAGCTTGTACTTAATATGTAGTTACTAAGTAGAAAAAAAAAACCAAACAAAAGCCAAAAATAATACCCAAATGATTACTGTTGTTGAGGGCAACGGAAGTGCGGTTAAGACACTCAAGAGGACAAACGAGCGCTTAAACTGCAAAACAGAAACAAAATATTTAACTCAACTACTAAGTAAGTAAAAATACTGGAAAAGAAGGTCAGCAGGTTCAGGCGTTCAAGCAGAAAAAATGAAAAATGAAATCGAAATTGAAATTTTTAAGCAGGCCTAAAGCGGGCAGTAGAAAACCAAGAAGCAGCAAAAGACTCACTAAAACCAAATCAACAGCTACATAAGAAGTGTGTACAGAAGCGCATACATACCTATATACATATATAGTACAAACACACACCAGTACATGATAAAAGCACTTATATTTTTATAGTACAAGTTTTACTGTTGCTTTCAGCGCGAAGCAAATGTTATGAGTAAAAAAGGCAGCGTCAAACGAAAATGAAAATCCGCAGAAACCTGCTGCTGCTTTTACAATGAACACAACAAACTAATAAGAATAACAACAGCTTACAGAATCACAACAATAAGAAGTCAAAAACCACAAAACAAAAGAAACACTCGAGAAAAAAGCGGTCATAACAAGAAAAACGGCATATTTCCATAGAAGGCTCTTCGAAGGCGGCTAGCTGCAGCTCAAAATCGCTTGGCTGGGCTTTACTTGGCTAGAAACACTGTTGCTGGCTCATGGCTCATCTTCAGTTCATAAAAATCAAAAGTGGTTTTGTTTTCGATTTCAAGTTTCGCTAACAAATAGCTGAACGCAAAGCAAAAACAAAAACAATGGTAGTAGCAGATTGCAAGATTATTATTTCTTTAATGTTTGGTGTTGATGTGAATGTTGCTGGCGACCTGTGCTTACACGAGCAACAACACTTGTTTAGTTGCGTCGCACAGTAAGATTTTTTCTAATGAAATGAAATTTAATCCATGTCTTTATGTCTAATAGACAAAACGAAAAGAAAAAAAATTTCAAAAATTTAAATTTTTATTAAAAAAAATAATTCGTTTAATAATATAAGCAACCACATTAAGCATATTTTTTTCTACTTCTGTTGATACAAAATTATTTGAAAAGGTTAACAAGTTTTTTCCGTTGATTTATTAGCATTCCTCATAACTTAACAACGAATGTTGCTATGCCACAAAAAATACCGATTCAACACCAATGAGGCAAGGAGGGTAGTAGAGTATGAGAAACAAAATAAAAACGTTCAAACTGTCAAATGAATATGTAGATAATCAAATAGTAAAGGCGAGCAGAGCAAGTGCTACGCTGGCGCTGATGATTGCTGAGAACGATGGTGGTACTTATATTGCATATGTATGTATGTTCATATTAGCCAGACTTACAAGCCAGGAGCCCGCTACAGCTACTGATACTTATTATGTTTATGAGCACAGATCAATTATACTATTTAACTGTTGAATTATGATATTAAAGCGGATTGGTTGTTGTACAATGCTAGCAACTTGGCAACAGCTTACAAGGCTTAACTGTGGAATAAACCTAGATATTGTAGATATTGTATGAAGTGTATGGACAGAAACAGTACAAAAGTGTTCATGACTGCCGGTGTAACACTTTAAAGTTATTATCAGGCAACAAAATGCGATGGAATTTTCTGGAACAAAAACATACAGTAGCGGACACTGAAAACAGCGGTCAATTACAGTTGAATTTTTACAAAATCTAATAGGAATCGAGAACGTGATCAAACTAAAATTTTAAATTTACGTCGTAAAACCACAGATTTCGCGAAATTAGTGGTAAAGTTAGGTTTAGTCAAGTTATAGTTTTTCTTCAAAGTAAAACTTCCAAGCATAAAAAAATATCGTTTCCAAAAATACTCTAATTGAGTTTATTCAAAACCTTCAGAACTCACTTAATAAATAAATTATTTAAATTTTTTGCAATTTTATACCAAAACAGCCAAGGCATATGTACATACGTATATATTCATTCCCAAAATTAATTTCAACATAAATTCAGGTGTGCAAAAATAAAATTTGTATGGAAATTTCGTATTTGAATGTGCGTATTTCAGTATCCGCTGCTGTATGTGGATATTATCCACATGGACTAACGCCGGGTATTTTCTGATATGTTTCACAATAGTATTGAACTATGATTCTTCTGCGTCAAAGATAAATAAAATAAAACATATATATATTTTTCCCGCTAGACGTCGCTGATGCGAGATGAAGAAAACTCTTATTTCGAGAACGATGCGATTAGTAACTTTTCCGGAACATTTTGACCCAAACCACTTTCATTTAAAATCCACTAAGTTCTAACAGTTAAGCGATATTCCGAGTAAAACCAGTGCATTGGCCACAGCGTCCCATAGTGGGTTTTTTTCAAATAAATTTCTTTTCAGATAGTTAAGTAAAAATTACAAATATTAACTAAATAAGTCGAGCTACTAATATGAGTTTTGTAAATATCTCCAGAAAATTTCGAGATCAGTAAAATTCGGAAATTTACAACTCTAATTTGTACCAAGGAGTCAATCATTCGTGAGTGAGTAGATTCGAATCTCTGTGCATAAAACAGCAAAATTACAGCAAATTGCAAGCAGTGGTAAACCTCCGGGTGTAATCTGCCATGAATAAGACCCTCGTAAAAAACCATTTGCTGCTCGGAGTCAACTTAAAACAGTAGGTCCCTCCATGTGTGGAAAACATCAAGACGCAAGCCACAAATAAGAGGAGGAGCTCGGCCAAACACCTAACAAAAGGGTACGCGCCAATTAATATTATTTTTTCCACGGCTTTTAATCTGGCTAAATGGATTATTCTCAACACTCTGAACATTTTTCTATATTTATGTACTACATAAATTTATGTGTGCATCAATTGCCTAAGTCTATTCCAAACAACCATTATGTGAAAAAAAATCAAGAAAAATTAATGGCAAATATTTCTGCCAAAAATGTGCTCGCGTAATATGTTTCTAGGCGCGTTTGCAAAAAGCGTGCGCCTGCTGCACCTAGAAAATCTTCTTGCTCAGATATGCTTCATTTGGTGCTTTGAAAAAGTGGATGCAGACCGAGGTGAACAAAAAGTGCACAAATGTGAGACAAGTCATCACCAACGTAAATCAGACTCTGTTAAACATTCTGCGCTAACATTTTTTATTTGGCTTTTTATTCGGTTTCTAGGTTTATCATTTATTTGTGGAGGCAGTGCATTCTTTATTTTTTTAACTAACTGGAGAAGGCTTCACAGTTTCTTCTCATTCACAAGGCTAAGCCTAGGTGTAGTTTTTATCCACTTACCGCTTGTAGCGCAGGTGAGGCTGCTAGAAGTAGATTTGTCAATAGTGGTGAAGTAGGCGAATTTCCCTATAATTTTTTACACTTAAATGTAGAATGGAATTTAAATTGCAATGAATAAATAGTTAAAATATGCAAAAGCACTCGTATTATAATTTCATATTTTAAAAGCAAGAAAATTGTTGAAATTAGTAATATCTGAGTAGCTCTCGACTACATCCATAGAAATCCACCTTGGAGCAAAATACAGACTCACAAATCTTCGCGAACATTCTCACAATAGCCCAAAAAAATGTATTCGCAATTGGATAAACGACACCATTAAGGTTCGTTGCTTAAGACATCCGTTTTAGGCAGAGAAGCTCTAGAAGAAAAGTCACTTAACAGTTGAAAATTTTACATATCGAATAGTGAAAATTAGTTCCAAATTACTTATATAGCATTTCGTAGTCGATAACTAATAACAACAAAGAATTAGCGAAACAGAAATAATTGAAAATTCAAAACTAAAACAGAAACAAAAAGAAAAACAGTTCAACCTGATCGACTCTACTAAGAGAAAAAGGTAACAAGAGAAAAAAGAAATTGAACTGAAATGAAATCAGTGCAGCTGAGCATGACGCAAGCGCAAACACCAAGAGCTAAAATGAATGTTCGTATTTTGCTGCTGCAAATGCATACCCCTGCGAGCACACATACATGCATAGTGTATCCTACATATTATATATTTTTTATTTTTCCACTTAAAATATTGTTGAAACTAATGCCGTTACCGGCTGCTGCTGCAATCGTTGCGAAAATAAAATAAAAGAAAATTTTCCAGATACGCAAAGTGAATTGTGCAGCAAGACGACGACAACAACAACAGCAAATATCATAACAACAGCAGCAATAGTGTTGCAAACATTGAACAGCTGTAGGCGCTGCCTTAGCTAAGCCAAACGAATGGGCTGTTGGACGATTATCAGTTGGTAATAACGACAGCACAAGCGAATACATAAAACAAACCAAAAAACATGCAAAGTGCCAACATAAAAAATAAAATGGCAAAATAGTGCAAGTTGGAGCATTTTGGCATGCAATGGCGTTTGATCTCGTTTGCGACGACGACTGCAGACAGCGGCACTTTTTTGTTGTTAATGTGGCCGTTATGCTACAATTTAAACGAACTAGATTTTTTTGTGTGCCTGAGTAAAAGTTAACTTCCACACAAGGCCGTTCACTGCAACAACAAAAACGAAAACAACAACAACAGTGAAGAGCAGCCAAGCGCTGTAAACGCAATGTTCAGTATTCCAGCCTAAGGAGTGGCTTTGTTGCTTTACATCTAGCCCGCGTTGGCACTGGACTGGTGATTTTATTATTTCTATCTTCTGTTTTTGTATTTCTTATGGTTTTTGACTACAGCAGGCAATTGAAAATGAAAGTGCGTTTTTTTTTTGCATGATTGAACGCGATAGATTATACAAACTGTTGAGATATGATTTTTTTCTCCTTAGCGGTTGTTAGCCTCTTATTTTGTGTTGGTTGCTTAAGTTTGTCTATTGTTATTAAATTTTCTAATTTTAAATTTCTCTTCACCTTTTCAGGAGCATATACAAGAAGTTCTAGACAAATGGACACAAATCGATGATGAGATTTGGGCTAAAGTAATTGTCTTCGAACGCAATCGTCGTGTGGCGAAAGCGTACGCGCGAGCACCAGTGCTCACCATAAATGGCTCCGATGATGGTTTTGATGGAATGCGGTAAGTGGAAGTAGCTATTTTGAAGATATTTTTGAACTACATTGTATATTTTTTTAAAAAACGGGATTCACGAAAGTTTTTAAAAATACATCGATTATTCAACACGTTGGTAGCAAATAGCATGCTTTAAGTTTTCTCAATTAACCGATAACCAGAGCCAACTAAAAATCAATTTTGACCACTTAAAATATTCCATTAAATCCTAAATATGGCATATGCTCCAAAAATACTTCTGAACTTCTTACAAGCCTTAAGATATACTTTTAAATTTTATGTACAAGTTTTGATAATTTATTCGCTTCTTATTTAATTTTTTTAATGCAAATATAATTTATTCTCTACCAAAAATTGTACAAATCTAAGTTTTAAATAGAATTAAAAAAAAAATCGAGCGAGAGATTTTAAGCCCATTGAATTTTGAAATATTAAAGTATAAATTTGAAGTCGCTAAGAAACCGCGTCCATATTTTTTTCTCGCAGTCGGAACACGAAATATTAATTTATTGTAAACATGCAAAGAACATAGTTTACTTCACAAAATATAACTCAGATCTTTTATTTATTTTTTTTTGCATCAGCTAGAATGCGTGAAAAAAGAATGTGCTCAAACATATTTTGGACTGCTTTTCTAAAAACATTAGAATTCAATTTAAAATATATTCAATTAAAATAAAAATGAAATAACCAAGAAACAAAAAAAATCTACAGAACACAAAACACAATTAAAAACATAGCCGATTTTTATTTTAGCTTTCCACTGGTTGAGAAAATAAGATTATTTGAAAATTTATGCTTTTGCGATTTTGCGGATAGTGTTAGTTTATAGAGCAAATTTCTATATAATAATGCAACATTTGAACAATATATTCAGTACATACATATATGTATATTAAAAATGATGAGCAAGAGACAGCGAATCTTTGCAGGCGTCTCGAAATAAAAGCTGTCTTGCCGCACACATCATAACTCGCAACTGAATCATCTGAAACACGATTCATTAGATACGCTTCTTGAGGTGTATCTGTGTGGATAGATTTATCCCCTTTTAATCCTTATTTTAATCACCTGAAACAAATAAACTGAATTACGCTAAAAATAAAGTGGCTGATTTGTTATTGTAAGCCTAATAATTAGTATACAATCGAAAAACCACTTAGTGAATTATGTGAGGAAACACTGTGTAAAATATCAAAACGGTTGGCTCAGTAGATTTTAAAAAAACTCTTTAATGTCTAGCACGTATAGAAACTCGGTCTGGAGCAACAGACGTTCAATACTCATAACTTCGTCAATTTTACTCCGATCGACTTAAATTTATGATTATGTAATTAAAAAAAACTATTAAAAAAATGTAAATACCATCATCCCATAAAGGGCATTTTAAAATTAAAAATAGGGTTCACCAGTTTTCACTTCAGTTGTCAAAGCTCAGTTGTCAAAGAAGTTATTTACATATAAAGGGTCTTTCAAAAGTGACGCCCAGATATCAGTAGTAAATAATTCCTAGGCGATGCGTTTGTATGTCACCCTTTCGCAATTGTCAAGTAGAAAATTTATTAAATTAAATTAATTTTAATTAAAATAATTAAAAAATTATTGAAAATTAGTATGAAACTGGTAGATCTTTAAGAACAACAAATCGCAAAATTTGGGGTTTTTGGTGAAAATAATCGTTCGAATGAGTCGACAATTCAAGCGTTGGTGAAAATTTTCAGGAAACTGGTTGTGTAGAGGATAGAAAGAAAGTAGATAAAAACTGGACGATCTGTTAAGAATATTGCTGCTGTAGCGCAAAGTGTTGATGAACAACCTTGAATCAGGCATTCATGAACTGACTGTTTGGCGTATTTTACCTGTAGATGAGCTCAGTCAATTTTCACATATAATTGTTAAGAGCCAGTAAAAATGAGTGAGTAAAAATAGTGAAACCTAAAATAATCTAAAATTTTACATGCTTTATTTTCAAACAACATCTCGGCGCGTCTTTTGAAAGACCCCTTTCATTGTGATTATAATTTCTTATTTCTAAGGAACTGTGAAATATTCCACTAATAAAAACAAAAAAGTCAAAATGAATTATGAAATGGAAGAAACCACCTTTATTTAACCTCTACCACGAAAATTAATATTTTTTCTGCAACAAAGTAAGCTTGAAGTGATTAAATTCTGCTGCGGTATAATTCAACTCTAAGCAAACTTGATCACTATGCTAATTCGACCAGATTTTATTAGCTTTCAATAAATGGAAGAGACTGTGTGAGTTTTGAGAGAATTAATTATGATTTAATAATCGTAAAAGATAGGACTGGTGAATTTAAAAGCAAGTAAAGGCACAATGAGTGTAATAGTTTTTACAAATATTTCGATGATGATCATACTAACTGATTCCAAGTAGAATATAAAGTCTAGAAGGAAAAGGTGTTGGTTATGAGCCTTTGAAGAACGGTAATTTCTGGTAAACTAATTTATAGAAATAGAAATGTATACATACGAGGGGTGCCTTTTATATGTCGGGATTAGAGAACAAAAACAAATTTTAATCATCGAAAATCACTTTATTGTTTTTCAAAATATTCTCCATGAAGATCTATACACTTTTGCATGCGTTTGAACCAATTGTCCAAGCACTTTTGCCACTCTGAATGAGGTACCTCCAAAACATGCATTCTGAATGCCGCAACCGCTTCTTCAGGTGTCGAAAAACGTTGACCTCTCAGTTTGTTTTTTACGTACGGGAATAAAAAGAAGTCATTCGGTGCCAAGTCAGGACTGTACGGCGGAAGACGCATTAATTCGATGTTTTGGGTGCTCAAAAATGCAGTTGTTTGAGCCGATGTGTGAGAGCTCGCATTGTCCTGGTGAAGAGTGATCCGTCTTTGGCGATTGGTTTTCCTAATTTCTTGGAAGACAACTGGCAAACAAATGGTTGTGTACCACTCAGAATTTACTGTTCTGCGTTGTTCTAGTGGTACGGTTGCGACATGTCCAGTTTTTCCGAAAAAACAGGCGGCCATTTGCTTGGAAGTGCTTCGTGCGCGATTTGGCTCATCTTGAAACACCCATACAGTCGACTGCTGTCTACTTTCGGGCTCATATGCGTAAATTCATGACTCATCACCTGTCACGATATCATAGACGTGTTTCGAAGCCCCGCGATCGTATTTTTTGAGCATTTTCTTCGACCAATTGACACGAGTTTTTTTTTTGAGCGATTGACAAATTGTGTGGGATCCAACGCGAAAAAATTTTTTTGACAGTCAAATATTTATGCAATATTGAATGTATGCTGGTCCCACTAATGCCTAAGATTGTTTCAATCTGACGATAGGTCACATGATGATCTTTCAATATCAGTTCGCGCGCGGAATCAATGGTTTTCGGAACAACAACTGATTTTGGACGACCTTCACGAAATTCGTCTTGGAGTGAACTACAACCTCGATTGAATTCACCATACCATCGATAAACACTGGTCCTTGACGGAGCTTTATCGCCAAAAAATGAATTAAGTTCATCCATGCAATGTTGCTGAGTTAATCCACGTCGAAAGTTGTAAAAAATAATCCCAAGAAAATGTTCACGATTTAATTCCATTTTTGGACCGAGATGAATCTGTTAAGTAACTGTAAACAACACAAATAGCGCTGGTACTTCAAAACGTTATGAGTACGTAAAAGCCAAAAAATGTCAAACTTTGCGATACAGCTGTCAGTTGCCAGATTGCAATACCAGGGTTGCCAAATCCCGAAATATAAAAGGCACCCCTCGTATGCACAAGTTTGCAGATATATACATACATATATATACTCCTAATGAACATGATCATATGCGGACGAATTTTTGCTCAGCTCCGATACTTTTGGTCATCATGCTTTGTAATTTCCCGCGATATTCGCTCATCCAAAACCAATCATGACTGCTTACTTACGTGCTTGGGAATTGAGGGGAAGAGTTTATATTTAATTGTTCCCAATGCCTTATATTTCTGGACCAAACAAACATTGATCGAATACCAAAATTCAATGCAGTAAATGCAACAATTTGTTTGTTGTTGATTTTTTGGTTAGCCCAAATAAAAATAATGCTAATGCCTCATCAAAACCAGTATCTTCTGATTCGCACAATTATTTCAGATGCGTATATTTCTAGCTATAATCCTTAATTTCCACGAGTTTCCTAATAAGCCAAATTGAATTTGGAGCCTTGCTTCTAGACACTTTTCATATTTCACTATAGATATTATTTATTAACTTATTCATACACCTATTAATTAATTTTTAAGGCTAATTATGTGCATATTGTGTATTTATACACGTATACAATTGTGCTCTTACCTATGTTATACATTCGAATTAGTTTATTCTGCTTTTTTAAAAGCAAAAAACATCTGTTGGTAAATTTTAAGTAGTTGCTAGACTGGTTTTCGGATTCGATTTCATAATACCAACTAAACAAGTCATGGCAGTCATATGAAGTTGACGTCAATGCAAATAACTTGTACAACATTTAAGCATACACGCGTGCTTATATTTTCGTACCAGTAAATATTGATATACTGCATACTTTACAGATACATATATTTACATACATACATACGTATGTACCGAATATCCAAATACCAAACTTGTATCACATATCTATGGAAAATATGGTTGAGGAATTCATACTTGACATGAAAATAACTTAAGCTAAAAGTTTGTTTTTAAAAGGCCATAAATAGCGTTTCATTAGTTTTTACTTTATTCGAAAAATATAGCTTCTCATTGACATAATTGAAAGGGCTTTCTCAGCAAACCTTGTGGTTGCCCATTCTACCAACCCAATATTTCTGATAGTTTTGGTGCCTTTTCCAGCAATGCCAAAATAGGTATATTGTGTTTAAGTGTCTTAATCGTTTCTGAATTCTAGCTCCGTAGAGACCAACTTGCCGCACCAAAACTACTGATTACGCGATTGTCGAACTTTATGCACAAAATACCGATGGTTGGATGGTTACTGGCATTTTGTTATGTCACTGAAATTGATAAATTGAGAACTCGCACCCAACCAATTCTATAATTCACTGTCAAAAAACAAAAAATAGTTAGATTTGTCATTTAAAGCACCTCACTTTCATATTCGAGTGAGGTTAGCTTAGGCCAAATGGTTGCCCGAAGAGCAAGCAAATTCGTGTTGTAATACCAAAATAGTCCTAAAATAGTCCAATAATGTCACTGCTGCGACCGCTCTAGCCGCAAGTGTTGATGCGTGTCTACAAATTGGAAGTGCACGGATTCAAAACCATAGGCATGAAACACCAAATGATAGAACAAGTTTTTTCTAATAGCGGTCACCCCTCGGCAGGTAATGGCAAATATCCAAGTGTATTTCTGCCATGAAAAAGCTTCTCATTAAAAAACCATGAGCGATCAGTGTCAGCTTAAAACTGTAGGTACATCCACTTGCAGGTCCCGCCAAATACCAAATAAAAGGTGTAAGTGCCAATTATAGATGCATCTATATATATTATATACTATAAGTTATATATTATTTACATATCTGCTCCAAAAATTATACCAAACAATCACATACTCAGATTGCGTAGTTTACTCTATAACTATTCGTGGTTTTTCCGAACTCCAAATATGGCAATTTTGTCTGCTTCCGTAAGCGCTAATATTGAAAAAAATAGTTCTTTGGACAAAACCGACGACATTTTCCTGCTGCTCCAATACCCACACAGATCGACAATAGAATAGGAAATCGTTGAAAATAAAATCGCAATCCATTAACAGGAAGCAAATTTTTAATTATTTTTCTGGAGGAGAAATAGTTCCATGACACCAAAAATAATAGTTCCAGACCAGCACTAAGAGAGGATTGTAAACACTTCTCAGCAATTTTTGGTGAATTTTCCCCTACGAAAAATTAGTTTTCCCAGGCAACCGCTCAAATGGAAGTCAGATTCGTGGGAGAAGATGATTTTTTCCACTAAAGCATTATGTGATGAATTTCAAATATTTTTACAGTTCTCCTATGAAACCGAAATGTTATAATTGGTATTGTATATACTTATAATCTGCCAAAAGGCGCAAACGAACTCTGGCAGCTGTCAAAAGTAATGAAACTCAGAAGAAAGTTGAACTAGACAACCCCTGTACTTTCTATCTATTGCAAACTTGACTTCTGAAATCTCATGCAGGAATATTGGAAATAAAATATTGAATGCAATAAAGAAGATCACCATTTATCTATTTAACAACAAAAGGCGCTGAATTCAGGTAGATAGTTTTGCCAAAATTTTACCGATGTCCATGTATTCACAGTTCGCAATTCATTAAAAAACAAAAAATGAAATAGTAAGCATCCATCGCCGCTTCTGTCCACACCAAAATACACTCAGTAAAATTTATTTAAAAAATTATTAAAAAAAAACAAAAAAAAGCTAAAAACAAATTATAAATATTGAGACAGTAAAACATTAAAAAACCACTAAACACCTTTATCACCCTTGACCTACAAGTAGTACGCCGAACGAAAATAAAAAAGTTTGAAATGAAATATCAAACTGCAAATGGGCAGCTGTAATTTGCCGATTGAGGTTTCCCTTAATTCTGAATGTTTATTGCTACTTGTATTTATTCGTTTCATCATTTCATGTCTTTTTAATCTCCTATTTATGGTTTCATTTGAATTTTCTGGAGCCATTAAATATGCAAGTCAAGTGTATGTGTGCGTGTGCGTAGTGTTTGCTTGCATATCTGCAATGTTTGCTTTTAAATGGCCACCATTAGTTGTAAGCTCTAATCGACACTTTACACTCACACACACGCACACGTTTGAGCGTTGCTTATCGTCAATCGCTAGGTGCATACTGGACGTGGTCAATGGGCAGCCAATGAATGCATTGCCGGCAATTCATCATTCGCTTGATTGATGCTCCGTCAACAGTACGCATGGAAATACATAGAATAACCGCAGATGGGCAGCAACAACAAAAAGTGCAAACGTGCGCTAAACACTAGCCGCTCAGTGACAAATGTTAGCCTCGAACAAGGGATTCATTTTACAGTTGGTTTTTTAGGTTGAACAAAAAACCACCTTTTTCTATCCGTAAGTTTTGTAATTTTGTTGTTTTTTTTTTTTTTGCTTCTCATATTTCTTAATATTTCTATTAATTAACTACATGTACTTAAAACATCACTACATTTTATCCATCATGTGCATAGATGCATTAAAGGTCTTTGAAGCTCGCACAAGAGACCCTTTACAAATCATTTGTCTTTATGGTACAAAAAAATTATAATTATAGTTAATAAAATTTTAATGAAATTTTGTCTAATGCAATGTGTAATTAATGGCCTTTGTTGGAGAAACATGAAAACATTCGAGTATAGTTCTGTATATCTGCTATTCAAACATTTCTGTATTCATTTTTAAAAGATATTCGTATTTTTTCTTTCTTCGACGGATTCTGCTTAATGTTTTATATTTTTGACCACCCATGTGGGCTTTTTGTCAGTTACGCCAATCAGAATCCAATTGTACACATCTCTTTTTCTTCGTATTTTGAGAATACTCTGAGAGTGTTATTTTTGGAAAATCCATGATCAACTTAAACAGAATTTAAAAATTTTTAATTTTCTGGGTCTCCCTAAGATGGATTTCCTATCCAAATTAGCTTTGGAATAAATTTTGTCTAGCTAACAATATGATTGACGCACGACGCCATTCACAAAAATTATAAATCTTCCTATAGAATGATTAATTTTGCACCACCTTGTATATTCACACTAGATGTAGAACTTTTATTGCAAAAATCCTTTAATAATTAAGTAGAATGTGCCATACATAAAAAAGGACAGTATTTATTTTTTTAGAGTTTGAACCTGTATTAAATACCAAGACTATCTAGCATCTCTACTAAGAACAAGAGTTCTCATACCCACTTTGTTTTGTTTTGTTTTTTTTTTGTCGGGACAACTAACAAGACATTAATTAAGTCCATTGTACTACACTTGGATTGCCTTTTAATTTTCTTTAAATCTACCCGATCTCCGAGGAAATCTGAGTAGATCTTGTGGTGCCAAGGAGCCAAGATGGTCGCTTCTTAACACATCAGTGCCAAAGACCTCAAACCTGATTCGAGCGAAGGCGGAGCAGACACACAGGAAGTGTTCCGCCGTCTCATCCTCCTCTTCACAAGCTGGGCAGAGTACACTGTCTGAGATGCCCAACCTTTTTATGTGCTTCGCCCGCTGAAAGTGGCCCGTCATCAGTCAAACCAGCCGTCTGCACTCCCCTCTGCTTAATGACAGAAGGGTTTGCGACAGTCGATCGGACATGACCAACATACCCACTACGCATCAGTCCCTTGTGTCATTTTGACGACAACATCACTTCAATTATTTATGAAAATTTTGAAGCAAAATGCAAATTTTTTTAATTTTTATTTATTTTTCAAAAAATTTTGATTTTTTTTTATTCTGTTATTGTAATATACAGACTTCTCTTTCATTTTTTATTATTATATTCAATTTCAATTTTTTGATATTAAGTGAAATTGATATTTTTTGCCAGCGACTGATGAATGTTACACAAAATGTTTGCTACTGTCGGACACTTCCATTACTTTAAGCTATTTCTAATGCATTAAGTAAGTGAGATTTCCAAGGAAAGGTAGGAATAAACGCAAGGAGGAAACATTTGAACGATAAGAAATCGCTGCATGTTTATGAAAAAGTTCTTCAGGGGAGTATAAACCATCACCAATAACTTTTATGACATATGGAAAAAGTGGCATCCGAGAAGTCCAAACCTTAATTTTGCGAAATTCGAGGAGTTCAACGAGTTCGCATTGTCACTACAGCTATATATAATATATATATATATATATATATAACTGGCGCGGTGTTTGGTTGAGCTCCTCCTTCTATTTATGGTGTGCGTCTTGATGTTGTTCCACAAATGGAGGGACCTACAGCTTCAAGCCCAATCCGAACGGCAGATATTTTTATGACGAGCTTCTTCATGGCAGAAATACACTCGGAGGGGCGACCGCTATTAGTAAATGTTTTTCTTAATTTGGTGCTTCACCGAGATTGGAACCAACGTTCTCTCTCTGTGAATTTCGAATGGTAGTCACGCACCAGCCCATTCGGCTACCGCGGCCGTTATAGTCACTACAGCTACTGCAGAAAAAACTAAGAAGAAGAAGGAAGAGATATTTTAAAATTCTCCGCATCACAAAGAGTCCGACTAAGGACCCAACTCAAAAGAAAGTTGAAGCTTGTTAATTTTAGAATCACTTCCGATCATCAACGGTCCCCTGCAACCATTTACATTTCATGTAAATATTCTCGCCAAACACTCACTGAACTGACTTGAGGCTTAACACCACCTCTTCTACCTTGGTAAAATATATTGATATGGTATACAAATAAAAGTGATACAAATAACATATTATAGCCAAGTCATGAAAGGCAAGATTACATCAAGTGCCGAGATTTAAAGTTGTTCAGCCAAATAATAATTTAATTACTTGCATACAGAGTGAAAGTTAGCCATGGCCAATCATTTAATGAGAAAGAATGTTATGGCTCTAGTCTAACCAAAACTTAGCGCTATGAAAAGCAAAAATGCTTCTTCCAGTATGCAGGTGTGACTAAGGATTTAGAGTCAACTTCTAGGGAATGAAGCATGAAAAGTAAAAAATGCGAGGCTTACACCCTTTTATTGAGTGGTTTGACCGAGCACCTCCTCCTATTTATAGTGTGTGTCTTTCTATATTTTTTTTAATTTTATATTTGGTGTCTCATTCTCGTGAATAGTTCTCATCAATAATGATTTGCACTATTAGAACTCCAAGTATATTGTTTATAAGAAAAAACTTCTTATACAAAATTAAAATAAACTGCAAGACTCTCCGTTTGGGTACTAAAAAAGCACGCGACAAATTTTACGAGAAACTAGCACCATTTGCGACTTTGGACGAGGTTTACTGCAGTTTATATAAGAAGAAGAAAATCCGCAATAGCTCTATAAATTGAAGAATTCAACTCAACTTAGGATAGGCTCAGATGGCTGCTGACAATTCCGGCAGTACTCATAAGCCTAGAACTGGGTCCTTTTTGATAACATTCCTTCTCATACAAGCCCATGATCTGTCAGGGAAAAAGTGCAGCTTCAAACTTGCACTTTATCCTACTAAAATTTAATAAGCATTAAAATAACATACCAAAAATCTTTCTAGTAACTCTAATTAAAACTCGGGAGACTGGGTTGGAAAGTTTGTAGACTTTTTCTAATTTTTGCATAAAATTTGAAAACAAGATTTATACAACTTTTGCTAGACAAAAACTTACAATTTTATTAAAACAAGTAATGAACTTTAAAAAAAAATAATCGAAACTGACCCAAATATTTATGTGTTATCACTATATCCTCTATAATTGCAATAAGTTCACTTAAGAACCCTGCTTTCAAAAATATTTGTCTGGTCTTACTCAGTTCAAAGAAGTATAAGCCTGTCAGTTGTTTTCTCTTATTCGTCATAGCAACTTCTGATAGGTACTACTCTTACTGTATTTTCCAATAAGTAGCTCTACAGCTATAAATGGTGCTCTCTTATTTAGGGAGAGCGGCTGTTGACCCTTACTAGTATGGATAATTTATTTACTCTTTCTTTTACTTTCATTTGTGATTTACTGCTTAAAATTCAATCTTTTTTTCAAATATGTCTAATTTAATACAAAATTTATGTAGGAGTTTATATTTCTTTTATTTGTACAAATGAAGAAGTTTAGTAATTATAATTAATACAAATAATATAGCGTCGGTAGCCTCCACAAGATTAGCAAATTATAGTAGATAATCTGAGATGGTTATAACTAGTCGCGCGTTGTTGGTAATTCCCTTGAAATGCCACACAATAAATAGCTTATCATCTCCGATAATTGTGATTACTTTAATTTCAGGCACTACATATAGTACATACATATAAACATTTGCGATAAATTTTGTGAATGACCACTCCACAAAAATCAGATTTCAACGTACCAAATTTAAAGAGCCACTGCTACGAATACTTAAGCTGGAGTTAAATGCTATCATTTATATTTAATTACACTAAATCGAGTAATTATATTTGGGAAACTTTTTCAACTTGTTTTATTAGGTTGAGTTTTAGCAGAGCATTTATTTCTTAAACGAGTTTGTCAGAAGTGAAAAATACCGGCATATAAATAATCAAATGATAATAATGGCAAAAGTTGAGTTTGTTAAAAATCATTTCCACTTTGATGATACTGCTGCAAAAAGATTAAGGCAATCGTTGACTTCTGTTACTATTATTGAAATTTCCAATTTTCGAGATTTAATTATTTATAAATTCTCTAATAGTAGACTAAAGATTAGATTCAAAAGAAAATATCAGAATATATTTATCATACAACAATCCTAAAACTATAGAAGACTGTTTATTATAAATTCGCAATAACTTCAAAAATACTTAAGAACTCCCACATTTAGAATAATAAATTCTAATAAATCTCGGTGTGAAAAAAATTAAAATTTTTTGTTAAACTATAGGTTTCACATAACAGTGCTGCAGTTTTATAAGTACTATAGTTCTACATGCATATAAAAGTTTTCTTGCACAATTATGTTACTGTCGCACAGTGTACTATAATAATTAATAAATAAATTTTATAAACTCTTACTTGACGCTGCAATGTCAAAGAACGACTCAGAGAGGAAAGCAAAAGTTACAGGACCTAAGCGGAACTATGTCAAGCAACCTCCTTACTAAGCCCACTTTAAACCTTTCTAAAATCAAATTGAGAATTCTCATTGGTCTCATTGATTCCACGATTTGTCTCATAACACATAATCACACTTATTTCTCGAATGTAGAGAAGCTGAAGTAAACATCTGCACCCAATGATGTAAATGGCGCTCAGCCCAGTGCCCAAGAACTGGATCTTGTTCAGATAAAGAGAGGAGTAGAGGCCTCAGTAAGCGTTAAGGTTCAAGTGCATCCCTCTCGTTCACATCTTATTTTAACTTAGCTCTTATTTGTCAACCACTGTTTTAGTATGCATGCTATATATATATTATATTTCTTTCCATACATAAAGTCTATCACCGAAGGAAACTCTCAAAGTTCACCTGTTACATGAACATTCCTAAAAAAGCTCAAGAAAAAGAAATACAACTCCACTGACATAAAAATTAAAGACTTTACAAACTTCAAAGACTTCCGTCTGCCACATAGCAATCGTGCCACAAGTAGCAATGACAGCCACTGGCTACCTGTCTACCTAACAAACGTTGCATAAAAACAATAGACAATTTGAATTAAAAGGAAAAATACTTGCATATAAAAAATAAAACAAAAATAATAAACGTAAAAAAATACACAAATCATCATTTTCATCAAAGTATGTACTTATACATAACTGCAAAGGCATTGTAAACGTTTTAACGCTAACTGCAGCTTACTAGTAAACCACTGCTCTACTCTACCTCTCTGACCTCGTCAACGTCCGCGTGACTTTCGATTTTTTTCTATTGATAGTTGTAATGCTAACAAAGCTAACGACAAGCAGCATATAGGAGGAAGAAGTAAAAGATGAAGCGGACAAAATGCAAAAGACACAGATGAAGAAGATGCAACAAATAGTGGCAAGTTGAAGATGCGCTCCAGCTGGCTGTGGAATATGCAAAATAACTCGTGCACTTTGTGGCTAAGTGGCATGACAGCTAGCAAGTAAGTGGTAGGCAAAAACCAGAGTGCATATGGACACATGTGTATGTATGTATGTGTTTATGTATGCGAGCGCATCCTGGTGACACAATTGAAGCGTAAATCCAACGAAAGAAACTTCGTAGAACATCAAACCTTTCGCATAGAAATTGGGTAGGTGGGTAAGGCAGACAGTCAGTCAGTCAATCAGCAAGCTTGTTAGTTATAATACATATAAGTACTTTTGCTTATTTATATATGCACATATGCTTACATATGTACAAAAATTTAGCACAAAAATCATTTGTTTGGAATCATAATGGCACATCGTCTGTTTGACTGTATTGACATTTCGACACTGTGATGCGCTTTTATGTGGCATGCGTCTATGTAGTACAAACACATGCACTTGCACACATATTTAGCATATTCATGTGCTTGTACAATACTTCATGCGCAAGCATGTTCGCTACTCTCGTCTGCTACTTGTCGTTTGTGGCAACTAAACATGGCAAGCTTGGCATTTGTGGTTGCCGCTGCTATTCCTCTTTTGTACACTACTGTTTGCAAGTAACTGTGCGGCAGATTATTCCGATTGCAATTTTGTGATTAGTGCTTTGCTAGAATAAAAATAAAAACAACAAATTTGTTGCTCAGATATATGTTGTTCTTAATTGAAAATTATTTATACGCCAAGGCTTGGCCTTAAGGTGCGCTCGCACCGCCACGATGAAAAGCAATCGGCAGCAGGCAAAATGGCAGCAGAAGTGTGAGGAACGGAAGATGAGCTGAAGCTACTAATTTTCGTAGCAATGGCAGACTGCGTTATTACAAACTTTAATTTACTTTTATTTATAGTATTTTCTTGTGTATTGGACTTTTTTTTTGTTCAAGTCAAGCCATATGTAGTACACTGAAATTTCATTTTTACGGTAGATTTATTTACATCACGAAAAGTGTGTAAATTTACAATTATTCTCACCCTGATCTACCCTGATACTACATACTTTGCATTTTGGAGTACTAAATTATTTTTGTAAGGGGCAATTTTTATTTTAATGAATGCATTCAACATTAAACACTTAATAATGTAAAATTTTTGAAAGGGAAAGGCAAAAATTTCTACATTCATTTGACATTTTATTTATTTTTTCGAACACATTTTTCGAACACATCCACATTCTAATCTTTAATTGAAATTTGATATTAATTTAAATTTTTCTCTAAGATTAGATAGCAATACCATTTAAAACATTAGTGAAATCAAGCTTTATTTACCTTTATATTAATACAATTAATATATATTTTTTTGTAATTAATTTATTTTTGTAATCAATTTAATTTTCGAAAAAATAGGTAGCGACGCCACCTAAAACTATGTTTTTATTAAAACTTGTGTATACCTATTATTCAACTGAAACATGCGATAAGTTCCTATTTTTGCAATCTAATTCAGGTGGCAACGCTTTCATTTTAAACGTATTCAAAGAGAATTCAGCAAATTATCAGTGCCGTAATCATTTTTATTATTATTATATTATTACCTATGGTTCCAGGGAAAAGCAAAGGGCCGCTTGCAGTTTTTGTAATCAGGTTGTTTTAAAATTAGTAGGTGATTGGCCTATCGCATCCGATTCTGGTGCCGGGACTGCCAGCTTATCCTCTAGACAGGAGTCTAGTTGCCTGGGTGGCTACACCATTTCCTCTGCGCAAGTTTTTAAGGTCTCTAATCGGACGTGCGTTGTAAACGATACGTACCACGTGAAGCTGACATTTGGAGGGGATAGTCTATATATTCGCGTCGCCACCCCATTTTAAGTTGGTCATTAATGGACTCGCTCATATAATTTTAATTTAGAAAGAATAAATATTAATAAAACTTTAATAAGATCTCTCTAACGATTTCTTTTTGAAGGAGTACTGCAGTATACGAGTATTACTTAGATTATAAACAGATTAATGCATTGGCCAACCTGAGTGGCCTCTGTAGCCGAATGGATTGACACACGAACAGCATTCGGGAGTGCGTATATTCGAATCTCCGTGACGAAATGCAAAATTATTGGAAATTTTTTTTTCTAATCGCCCCACGGCAGGCAATGGCAAACCTCCGAATGTATTTCTGTCATGAAAAAGCTTCCCAAAAAACAATATTTCGTTTGGAAGTGGCGTACAACTGTAGGTCCCTCCATTCGTGAACAACCATAAAACCACGTACCTCCGACCGCTAGTAACCAAGCCGCCCCCCCCCCCCCCCCCCGCCCCCTTAAAACTACCTAATGAAGCCCAAAATAAAAAAATCAATCAATTAAAACCCAACTAAAATAAAACTTTAACAGATTATCACACAGTCAGCTTCACTCAATTCGAAGCCGATTCAAAATCCCAACAGTAGAGACACTGAACGATAGGAAGAATAGTAAGAAGAGAACAAGTAATGAATTTGTGTATAGTATATTAATAGGGCTTTATTTTTATCCTTTAGGATATAGGATTACCTTTTGCTGCGTGCTGTCTGCGCTGCCTTTGCAAAAACGCTGTCCGAAATAGTAGCGCAACAAGATTTATAAGTTTTCAAAAACAAAATTTAAACAAAATGGTAGTTTTCAGCAACAATGCATCTTTGTAGCAAAGAACAGAACAAGGTAAAGTGGGTTCTAAATATTACTGGGTTTGGTTTAAAATAAAATATTTTAAAACCTGCCGTCAGGTTCCATATATACATAGTAGATATTCTATCTATCTAAATCTGTGGGAAGGGTTCAAAGTAGATGCGAACACAGCCAATTGTGACCGGTTCAGTATTCTGCCAACTAGGTACAAAACTAACACTCTATAAGGCTTTCATCATGCCCGTCCTAACGTGTGGTGCAAAAGCTTGAACGATGAGAACATCCAATGAAGCGTCCTTTGGAGAGTTTTGAAGAAAGATCCTGAGGAAAATTGTTGGACCCTTGCACTTTGGTGACGGCGAGTATCGCAGACGATGGAACAACGAGCTGTATGAGCTTTACGACGACATAGACATAGCACAGCGAATAAAGATCCAGCGGCTACGTTGGCTGGGTAATGTCGTCCAAATGGATACAAACGCTCCGGCTTTGAAAGTATTCGATGCGGTACCAGCTGGTGGTAGCAGAGGAAGAGGAGGGCCTCCTCTGCGTTGGAAAGATCAGGTGGAGGAGGACTTGGCTTTACTTGGTGTGTCCAACTTTCGCTAGTTAGCACAAAAGAGAAATAACTGGCACGCTTTGTTAAACTCGGCTAAAATCGCGTAAGCGGTTACCGCGCCAACTAAGAGGAAGAAGAGCTATTCTACCCAACGAGGTCACGTCTTTTCTACTAAAAGAGTAATCCAAAATTATTTGCCTCCAAGCACTTTAATACTTATCCCGTTCGGAGTGCATCCACTTACTTAGTAGCCGTCTGGATTTACACCAGCTATAACCACAAATAGTTTTATGTATTCTCTGCGTAGCTGATGAATAGATTTTTCTTATTTTATTTTTTTTTTATTTCAATAATAAATTACAATCTGTTAATATTAACAATAAGTAATTGGTGTTAGGGTTTGGAATTAAAATGTCCCTCCCCTTTGGAAGAGAAGATTATTTTCTTAGGTAGCATTTAGTTACAATTTTACCAGCACAACATGCTTATATACAACATAGTTTTCTATAATTTTATTTATATTACAGCACGAGCAAGATCTGTGAGTCTTCTTGGTTGAAGTTCCATTTACGGGATCAGTCTCATTTCATATTTTTTGTACTCTAATAACCGCACGATATGCTTACTGCTGCTTCTTTTTACTGTTTCAGTGACAGTGTCTATAAAGAGGTCGTGGTGAATATCGTCATTTCTTATGTACCAATTTGCGTTTGTGATTGTCCTTAGCATCTTAGATTGACTTCTCTGTATGATTTGTAGGTTTGATTTACTGGTACTCCCCCAAATTTCTAGTCCATAGGTCCATGTCGGTCTGATTATTGATTTGTATATCATTTGTTTATTAAATAAGCTTAGGGTTGATTGTTGGGTTGATTGTTTTCCTAGTAGCCAGTAGAGTTGTCGGAATTTGTTCTTCATCTCGTTTCTCTTGTTCAGTATGTGTTTTTTCCATGTGAGTTTTGAGTCAATCTAAATGCCTATAATATGCCTAAATATTTTACACTTGTATGCATTTTTATGTCTTTTCTGTTAATTCGGATTGGATTTCTTGTAGATTTTCTCTTCGCGTATATTACATGTTGTGTTTTGTCTTTATTGACCTCAATGCCCCATTTTTCAAACCATCGTTTTGTAGCTGATAGCGTATTAATTTAAATTAACACATTAAAACTGTGTCGTCTGCAAATGTAGCGATCATTGATCCTCGAGTAGTTGGCGTTGGTATATCTGCTGTGTATACTAAATATAGTATGGAGCTCAGTACGCTTGTGGTACTCCAGCTGTCGCCGTCAAGATTTCAGAGCACTCATCATCGTATTTTATGAAGAAGTGTCTATCAGTCATGTAGCTTTTAAGGATATTAAATATGTTAAGTGGTAAAATGTTTTTAGCTTATATAGAAGTCCTTAGAATAGCCCTTTCAATAACGGTCTGATCTAAGTTAGCCTATCTACCCCAATTTATTTTCGGCCAAAAACTGCGCATCAGCAGCGTTTTCCAAAATTGTATGGGACTATTTTAAGCTGTTTGAAGAATAACAACAAACCTTCTCATGCCAACTCATCTGCAACCTCATTTTCTGCAATCTACATTACTATATTTTGCCAAATGAGCGAGAGTGTCAAAATGTTTTTTTACTAATAATATGATAATAAATGTACCCAAAGGAAACCTATATTTCAAAGTTTTTATTGGCGAAGCCGGAGTTTGCCAAAATTTCAAGCTGAAAAAGGCGCACAACGCGATAAAAAGTTTGGTCATAAAAATATACCTGCGCCCGCTTTCCAGTCCCTGTCCTAACTAATCTGTAAATAGGAGCTAACAAAAATTCAATAGTATAATTTTTGAGCTGCATAAGAACCATAGACATCGATAACTATGGTTTGACATCTGATAATGGATCTGTTCAGTAAGGTTTGGCAAGTCATCGTGAATCGCTTAATGCCAAAATAATGCTTCGAAATTGTGGAAATTTACTATGAAAAAAAATTTATTCGCAAAGTTCATAGAACGAAGTATTGGAGAAGACGCCGAAATGCCAGTTCCATACATAATAACTTTAATATTTGAATACCACATTTTTGTGTCCCCATTGGAACCCTCTTTACAAATGAAAACTAAATATATTAAATTTCAAGAGTTGACGAACCACTTTTAATGATCATCCTTTGCTTATCTAAGGCAGAAATAATAGAATAAGAGCAGCCTGCAGACATCCTTGACTGCAATGAAACCTTTCATTACATTTATTTATATTGGCGAGTGGAAGAAAATTGCGTGCTCATGCCCACAAATGCTAATCACAAAATTGGAAAAGCGTAGGCGAAGTATTCTAGCCAAATGCTGCTCACGGCTCACCGCCCACCGGCCAAGCTGCATATGTAAATACGTAAAAGGACAATTTAGCATCTGATAAGTGAGAAACGTGGCACTTCTTAGAATTTAGACAAAAACGCACAGCGCTCAGTTAAGTCTATGCAAAAAATGTTTAATAGTATTCAAAAATAAGACTATAAGTGGAAGACCATTGTGGCACGTTTTGTCTATTAAAGGATGTGGTGGCAGTAAATATGGGCTAGATAGCCCTTAGGTTGCATTTAATAGAAATATATGTGCGAGTATATAAATAATAAACCATTTATGCGCATAATTGGCTGCAAGTGCATGTATGTATGACAGATAGAGTGTGTGTGTGTACGTTTCTTAGAAGTATCAGCATACATAAATGCGCAATTAGAGGGTTAAAAATAGTTTAACTTTGCTTCGAAGGGCATACATTTACTTACATATATCAACCAATTAAGAGACATCCAAATCGAAAGACTTAAGAGACGAACCCAATGAATTTGATATGCAGTGTAATTTTGTGTACGTTTCAGCGACGCTTATGGTAATTAGTGTTGTGTGGTTTTTATTGCATTATTTTAACATAATATTCATATTTCTTACATATAGTATTTTATATTACATTTATTTAGCGCAAATATTTTACAGAAGTGTGAATGTTAATAAACTAAAATCGCTTTAGAGCCACCATTACTGAAATCGTCTAACAGAAGCATTTTAAGCAACTTTTTTTGAGTAAAGATGTTAAAAAAACAATACTTAAGAAGTTATAGAGCAAAAAAAAAGGTATGCTGAATTTTGGGTGATCTGTGCAATATACTATGATTGATGCCAACTTGAATCTGGAAAAAGAACTCTGCAACCTGTAATCTGTAATCTACATGGACAAAGAATATTGAGTTTTGTGTATTTGGTTAATTCGTTAAACATCGTTAAACAGTTAGCAAATTCAAGCGCAGTAGCTAATTAACAAAAGTTATTTAAAGAAAACGAATAAAACACGTAGCAGATCATCTTTCATTCTCAAACGTTATTTCGAATTGTGGTTGAATTTTGATATGACATGATTGAAAACTGTTGATTTTATACTTCTTGCCGTATCGAAAAAAAAGTTTAGGTTTTTAAATCTTGTATATTGCAGACCCGAACAGAAAGAAAAAACAAATGGAAGAGCTCCAAATGCCACAGAAAAAAATTTTCTTTCGACTAGACCATACTTTTGTTCATATTTTCCACAGTTTAAAGCTTATTTTGAGCCCACATTTTTTTATTCTATAGTATTGCTGCACCACAAGTAGCACACATTTTTTCCAAAGTTGCCAAAATTTAATAAGAATTAATAAGAAAATATTTTGAAACGGTTGAAATTTAAGGTATTTTCAGGATTCCTATGAAAAGTATTTTAGATTTTTTTTTCTTAATAGGGATAGGGTGACATTTATTGAACACATATGAAGAGATATTAATAAAAGATATTAAATAACAATTTTTTCTTGGAAATTCAAATGGATAAATATTTAATAAAAGAATATACAAAAGGTATCTCATTATTTTTTGGCCATAGAACAACAGAGGGGCATCAAGAAAAAAATTTGTTTGAACCATCCTAATCCATACAATGGCATTGTGATCGCTGCTTAAGAGTAAGAGATGAGTGGAAGATGGGAAAATAAAAGATAACATAAACGAATATGTCTCTTTTATTAAAATTTTAAAATAAGTGTATTTCTACATTAGACTTTAAAAATAGGAAAGTTGTTAAGGGGTTAGGGGTAGTCAGAATTTTCAAAAAATCGATTTTTTTTTGCATTTTCTTAAAGTATAATGTTTTAAAAATATTGTGTAAAAATTTGAAGTGAATCCGACAAATACTTTTCAAGTTATTCAACAATTAACAAAGGGCGCTCGGCCGCTCCGGAGCCGATAGCAAAACTTTAAATGCGTTTTTCTCAAAACTATGTTTTTCAAACTGGTGAACACTGTAACTTAAAAACCGCTACGTAAATTTCAATAAAATTTATACAGCTTTTGAAAAACATAAAAAACGTGTGCCTGATCGAAGGATTTTTTTTTTTTTTCAAAAATTTCGATTTTTTTTAACAATTAACTGTTGGTTTTTTTTTCTAAAATCTGGAAAAAATTTTCTGAGGCCGCCATTTTGTTCATTTTGAAAAAAAAAAAAAGCTTCGATCCGGCTCGAGATTATCTATCAATAAAAATAATTTTTCTCATCCGATTGGTTTTAGATGAATCTGCAAGGACTTGTGATGTTCACCGCAAGGGACTTCTGGAGAAACGGGCTTCACACAAACAGCGATAACTTTTGCAATTATTAATTTTTTTTTTTGAAATTTTGGTGAAGTCAAGTTAAAACATGATGTTTTTATGCTATGTTTTTATTTTTGTTAAATAAATTAAATAAGTAGCAAAAAAAAATTCGTGAAAATCATCATTTTTTCGGGCCTCTGACTACCCCTAACCCCTTAATCGAAAATATTTGTTTCTTAATATAAAAAATATGGCAGTTTAAACTAAATTCCGCAGGGCCCCGGGGCAAAATATGTTAAGCGAACTTTGAAATAAATAGAATTTATGTTATAAAATCTCCCAAAGAGATGTTTGCAAAGAACATTTTTGTTTGCTTGTTTTGAAGGCTTTATTTTCATCTAAACATTTGTTTAAAACATTTCTCTGGCGACACTGCACTGCATTTCTCAAATTTATTTAACTTTGCGACTCGGTGACTCTCGATAAGAAACCTGCTCTTATGGGTAAGAGTGCGATGCAAATGATAGCAAAATTATTTGAAAACGAATTATATAGCAGCTGTAATAAACTTTTCAATTTGTGACTAGATTAATTGACTAGACAATTTGTGACCAGAAAAACGAGTTTATTCTCCTGCAGAAGCAACGCATCACCCATCTCTACTGGTGTAAAATTATAATAATAGGTGATGAAGATAAATTTAAAAACATTAACAAAGCTTTAGCACAAATACATTCACAAATTAAGCTACATTAATGAAAATCGCGATAAAAAATTTACGGCACCAATAAAAAGTCATAAACATATAAACCTCGTTTTCATAAAAGCGCATCTCCACATCTAGTTTTTTTCACTTTTTCGCAGATACCTGTGATTTTTTCGCCTCCCAATTGGTGTAATAAAACCACTCGCTATGGCAATAAATTTCGTAATTTCCTTAAAAATCGAAAAATTAAAGAAAGTAAAAGCAATCACGACTTAGATTGCGTTTAGTTGGTAGCAAAAAAATATTATTGATTGGCACACGTTTGATAAATTCAGTAAATTTAGAAATTGTGTGGTTTTCAGGCGATGTAATGGCCTAATAGTGTTGGTCTTTGTTTATTTCTCTTTTTTTCCTTTTTTTGAGACGAGATGAAAGATGGGCCCAGAAGGTGAAATAATAAGCAGACCAAATGCAACACGCGTCTGAGGGCCACGATGGCACTGTGCTATTTTTATGTGGTGAGGAAAATGATTACTACTTAATTATGACAACTGTTTCCCATGCCATAGAAGACATGACATGAGAAGTGGTATACATTTGAGAGTTAAGAAAAATCAAAATTATCACTTTTTGTGGCTTCACAAATGTTAATGAAAGCGAAGGCGAGTTCGTTGGAGATTATTATTTGAATGTTTCAAAGATAATATAAAGTAAGAGTCGCATGTGAATTCAAAAGATATTACTGAGGGTTTATAAGTATATTGGCAATAAATATACCAAAAGTTATGTCAACTCAGTAGAGCCACCAATACGGCATCCCGTCTAACACATTTTCAGAAAACGATTCTTTCTTTCGATTCAACATAGCGAGATCAAAGCGATTATTACTCCCACAAATTTAAGAGACAATTGTAGAGCTGATTAGTTTTTAGTTGGTGTGAACTTTTACGACATTTTCATACTAATTTAACTACGAAAAGTGTGCCTTCGAGAACTCCAGGTCAGTGAGGAAACACCACCATTACCAAGGGAGAGGTTCGGTCTCACTAGAATGCTGTGCTTTCTAGGATATTATTCCTGAGTAGTTTAAGCGGCCGCCGTAGCCGAATGGGTTGGTGCGTGATTTCCATTCGGAAATTCACAGAGAGGTCGTTAGTTCGAATCTCGGTGAAAGCAAAATTAAGAAAAACATTTTTCTAATAGCGGTCGCCTCTCGGCAGGCAATGGCAAACCTCCGAGTGTATTTCTGCCATGAAAAAGCTCCTCATAAAAATATCTGCCGTTCGGAGTGGGCTTGAAACTGTAGGTCCTTATATTTGTGGAACAACATCAAGACGCACACCACAAATAGGAAGAGGAGCTCGGCAAACACCCAAAAAGGGTGTACGCGCCAATTATGTATGTATGTATGTATGGGGTTTAAGGCCTGTCACAAAGATATCCACTTCCTACTAAAATACTTTGATGTAAGCTGGGTTTCACCATGGAATTCTCGGTTATTTGCGCATATTATTCTCGCCTCTAAGTATGCAATTCTCAATAGAAATTTGCGCGGTTTGCTTAACCCATTAAAAATCGACCATATTTACAGCCTGACTCACTGAAAAAGTAATATATTTAAATAAAAACTTTCATCTAATAAGTAAATAAAATAGATATGTATGTAAGTAGATATGTATATAAGTACATAGGAAACTCGAAATACGGAAAATGCAAATTCAAATAAAGTAGGCAGTATAATATTATAGTAAAATAAAATAGTAGAACATTCTTAAGATACATAAATAGTTGCACAAAATGAAGTGCTTTTTGGAATATGTACTTTCCTTACTTGTGTGCGAAATGAACGTGGCAACAAAAAAATGTGTATTTTTTATTTATTTATTTAAAAGAGTAAAGGGTAGTATTCCACTTACAAAGTAATAAAAATATTTCAATATAACCGTAGAGACTTATATAAACTCAAGTAAACGGAAAATTCAAATGGAAGGGCCTATAAGAAAACAAACCATGTATTGCTATGAGATGATTTTTTTCATTCAGAGCACGCGTATATCGAATGAGCTCTGTATCGCTTTACATTTTGTCGGAAAAGTACCGGGAATTGTTATATAAAACACAAAATAATTCCTTAAGCATCAAAATTTATTTTATCGACTTCAAAATAAGCTCCATTCGAAGCAATACACATATGACAGGGTTTGAAGAGATCCTCTTCAGCTCCTTCAGCGAGTTCTCCTTAATGGCCTCTATCGACTCAAAGCGACGTCCGCGGAGTGGTAATTTAAGTTTCGGGAAAAGGAAAAAGTCTCAGGAGGCTAAATCCGGTGAATACGGTGGTTGTGCGATGATATTTGTTCAGTTTTTGGTCAAAAAGTGTTCACAATATTAGCCTTGTGAGACGGTGCGTTATCATGGTGCAAGATCTATGAGTTTTCTTCCACAAATTGGGCCGTTTCCTACGCACATTCTCTCTCACATGTCGCATAACTTCCAAATAATATTCTTTATTTACCGTAGAACCATCTTTAACGAATTTCGAGTGCACAACACCAAATCAAAGAAAACGAGTAGCATGAATTTCACTTTTGACCGACTTTGAAAGGGTTTTTTTTGGGTTTGGGCTCAATTCGTGGATAGAGTCATTCAGCCGTCTGTTGACTGGTTTGCATGTCAAACTCATATACCCACATCTCGTCACCTGTTATGATGCGCTAGATTAACGTTGGGTCCGAATTCACTTGCTCAAGCATGTCTTCAGCCACCTTCTTCTGATGATTTTTTTTAAAGAAATTAAACTCTCTTGGAACGAGTCGAGCAGCCACGCGTCTCATGCCCAATTGATGGTGTAAAATGTTGCGAACGGATTTTTAAAACACCTAAGATTACGAGCGACCTCCTCCCGTTTCCTTAACTTTGCCGTCAATTTCATCCGTAGAAGACGTTGATGGGCAACCAGATCGGGGCAAATCTTGCACAACTTCTCGGCCCTCTGCAAAATCCTTATACCTCTCATAAATCCGTGTTTTTGATAAAGCAGAGTCGCCATAGGCTTTCTGCAACATTTTCAATGATTCGGCACACGAAATCCCGTTCAAAACACAAATTTTAAAACAAATTCTTTGTTCGATATTTTTATCCATAGTGAAAATCGCAGAGCACTCCTGCGAGTGACTGATATAACTAAACGCCAAAAACAAGCTAATTGACAGATCACGCTCAAACTCTGCGACACTATAGAGGACCGTTGTACTAACATTCCAGCAAAAAAAAATGGAGACACATGTATAATGCCCGCTTTTTAAATGAACAATTCCTGATATTTTTTTAACAAAGTCTATACAGCGCTTCTTTCATTATGTTGTGGTACAAGAAGTCATTTCGAACGCCTAATATATGACGGACCGTTTACAATTTGGTTTTAGATGAACGTTATGTTTTGCAATAAACCACTTTCACTAAACAAAAAGTTTACTCTCAGAATTATTGCAACTTGATTAAACCACTAAAAGCAGTAGGCTCATTGTTGAAGACAATGGCAGGAACCCGTGCGCACATGGAAACTATTTTAAATAAAAAAAACCATTCAACAAATGATTCAAAAGTAGTTTCGCTATTTCCATAAATTTAAAATAAAATTCAGAAATATTATATTACAAAACTGAAAAACAAGTAGCAAATTTTCCCATGAATTTTTCACCATGCTCCCACTATGAAAGTAGTTTAGAATCTAATATTTTTGGAAATATAAAGGGTGTTTTTTTTTAGAGGTTAGGTTTTCAAGTTGGCACTACTTTTTTCGTAGATGGTCTTTTTGACAGCTGTCACTTGATTTATGCTCAGTTTGGTTTGCCATTTCATAATGAATAGACTTACACCTGAACAACGTTTGCAAATCGTGCAAATTTGGGCCCAAAACGAGATGGCCACCGATCCCGATTTTCACAAGAAAATTTTGTTCAGCGATGAAGCTCACTTTTGGTTGAATGGGTATGTCAATAAGCAAAATTGTCGCATTTGGAGTGAACATAATCCACAAGCCATTGCTGAGACGCCGTTACATCCTCAAAAAGTCACTGTTTGGTGTGCTCTATGGGCAGAGAGAATCATTGGTCCATATTTCTTTAAAAATGAAGCCGGTCATAATGTTACAGTCAATGGAGAGCGCTATAGAGCCATGATTAATGACTTTTTCGTGCCTGAATTGGACGATGTTGATGTGGACGACCTTTGGTTGCAACAAGACGGCGCTACATGCCATACAGGCAACGCAACAATCGATTTATTGAAGGAAACTTTTGGTGAACGCATTATCTCGTGCCGTGGACCTGTGGCGTGGCCTCCAAGATCGTGCGATATAACACCGCTGGACTATTTCTTGTGGGGCTATGTGAAGTCGCTTGTCTACACAGATAAGCCCGAGACGATTGACGTCTTGGAAGAGAATATTCGGCGCGTTATTGCTGACATACGGCCCCAATTGCTGCAAAAAGTTGTCGGAAATTGGGCCTCTCGGCTGGAATTTATTCGAGCCAGCCGCGGCGGCCACTTGCCCGAAATCATTTTTAAAACATAATGGCAAACCCTTATCTTTATAATAAAGCTAAATTCTTGGCCATAACATTAAATTATATACGTTTTATTTCATCTTGAAAACCTAACCTCTAAAAAAAACACCCTATATTAATGGCAGCTCTTTGGCTTTTTAGCCTCAAGAAAACCGAAGAAAGACTATACGTTTTCGCATAACTGGGCCTTTATGGGCTAATATTTTATTTTATTTGTTTTCATTTATACTCATTGTACCGCTCAAGAGCTAGACTCTTCATAAATTCTACGAGCCACACCCTGTTACAATTATGCACAGGTACGTATGGACTTCAAAGCAAATTTTGCTTCACATCGAATTTTGTGTTTTTTTTTTTTACTTTTATTTTGACGCTTTTCAGTGTTGCCTATTTGTCTTTTAGCTTTTGCTTTAATTTCAGTTTTTTATTAGGCTTAGCCGAAACACGAAATTTTGTTCAAGGTTATTGAGTATTCGTTTTCCCCCACCATGCTGGGAAACAAGTTACAGTTCATTTCTCAGCCAAACCTTAACATCATTTGCACCGTAAAGCAAATCAATGTTAATCTTAATTCATCGTCGTTTATTCATTCTAATGGCATTCTGAATGCGTAGCTCATCTGGCGACTAACAATACGAAGTGCACACATTGGCCATGTAATTTAATTAGTGGCACTTGTATCATAGAACAACAAAAACGAAACTATAAAGCACAATGCAAGAAATTGCTCATTTAAAAGATATACGTAACATAAACAAAATAGTATGAAACGCAGCTTAAATCCTTTTGTCATGCAAATTAAGGAACAATAAAAGCAGATAAAAATGCAGAAAGTATTTAGCTGTAGGTAACATTTGCTGTGAAGATAAAAATACAAAAAAAAAATCAATTAATTTGAAGAAACATGCTTCAAATTAATGTAAATTAATACCAAAACCTTCTGCGGTCGTCACTCAACAGGCCATGAAAAAGCTACTTATAAAAACTGTCTGCCGTTCGGAGTCGGCTTAAAACTGTGGGTGCCTCCATTTGTGGAACAACTTCAAGACGCGCGCCACAAATAGGAGGAGGATCTCGGCCAAACAACCAAAACGGGTGTAAACACCAATTATATGTATGTATACACTTCTCCTAACGCACACCTCTATTAGGCGAGCATCTTCCTTGGGCGAATATTTTTTCCTACACCTAGTTTTAAGTAAGAAATTACTCTCTCTTAAGCGGTCACTCTCTTAGCCGGACGCGGACCGTTACTTTTCATGAAATTTACACATTCTATTGAGCTCACGCGAACCTCTTATCGAAATATGTTAAGATTTCTTTTCATAACAAATCAAACAAAACTCTCTATTTCAGACGTAGAAATCGAAAGAAATATTTTGTGCAAATAAAGCAGGAGAAAAAAAAGAACCACTTATCATTGGCAAAGCTGCTAGTCTAAGAACGTTTGCATGTAAATTGATATTAAAAAACTTCCTATGAATTGGCAATAAAACAAAAAGGTATGGATGAGACGTGAAGTAATGGCACATTGAGTGAATTCCATCAATTCCGAAAAATGAAATTGCAAAACTAAGAAATAAAATTATTTCTGGACAACGGAGCATCTCACTGTCGTGATATACGTTCAAAGGATATCGAAATATTTTTTCTACCTGGAAATATGACTTCAGTTTGCCAGCCTTTAGATCAAAGAAGGATTCGCAACTTTAAAATTTATTAGCGAAACTTTCAAGCTAAGCAAATCTTGGTAGGCTTAGAAAATGACTCGACTAAAAAGATTAGAAATGTCCTAGTGGCAAAATATTTCGTAAAAGAAGTGTGGACAAAATTTTAAACGGTAACCATAAAAAACTGTTTCCAAAATACAGGGTTTGACCAACATAGAAATGTGCCAACTGAATGGACCGAAAACTTAGATTTCGATTTCTGTTAAATTTCCTCATACGAAACGGCTTTGAATGCAGTTTCAAACTTAAAACGGTTGCACAGCGGTTGATTGCTTTTGAATTGTTAAAAAAGATGAAAAGCCAAAATCCATCTAATGTATCTAATTTTATGGAATTTATTGACTGAAACGTAATATTTGTAAAAATACGTACACATTTTTGTAGCTGCAGAGATTTCCATCACTTAAAAGCATTTTATTTTGTATTTATGTAATAAAAAAGTTATTCAAAAACCAATTTGTTTTGGGTCACCTTATATGTGGTATCAAAATGTCCCTGTATCTGACTCTTCTTAGATCAAAAAGTGTATAAAATATAAGGCGGATAAAATGTATGTATGTATATGCAATGGCGCAATACGTGAGTGCAGAATAAGTTTTCTTTTTTTAATATATGCAATCTTTTTCGCGGCCGCGGTAGCCGAATGGGTTGGTGCATGATTACCATTCGGATTTCACAGAGAGAACGTTGGTTCGAATCTCGGTGAAAACACCAAACTTAAGAAAAACATTTTTCTAATAGCGGTCGCGCCTCGGCAGGTAATGGCAAACCTCCGAGTGTATTTCTGCCATGAAAAAGCTCCTCATAAAAATATCTGCCGTTCAGAGTCGGCTTAAAACTGTAGGTGGAACAACATCAAGACGCACACCACAAATACGAGCAGGAGCTCGGCCAAATACCCAAAAAGGGTGTGCATTGTTCATTCTTTAACCAAATCCTTATAAATCAAACTTTCAAACTTAATGCAATATTAAGAAAATTTCAACAAGTTTTTATATATATTTTTCACATCATGAAAATTTTTGGGTACGCAATAACAAAGCTCATGAAGTTTTAGTAAAATCAGTTTAAGTTTTAAGTGGTTTGGATTTTTAATAATTTGTTTTTCTGATAGTGTTTTGCACTTCATTCCACATTAAAGTAAAGAAAATATGCAAGAGCAATGTCCAAAAGAAATTAACTCAATTTTTAGCTGCTTAAAACTTACACTTTATTATGCTAAATGGGCATAAAACTGCATACTCGCAGTTTTTCCAAAAAATCGGATTAAAAAGTAAAAAAAAATGTAGTAAAAATTTGTTGAATTTTGTACAAAGTTAGAAAGGTTAATTTCTTCTTCTTAATTGGCGCGATAACCGCTTACGCGATTTTGGCCGAGTTTAACAAAGCGCGCCAGTCGTTTCTTTCTCGTGCTAACCGGCGCCAGTTGGACACACCAAGTGAAGCCAAGTCCTTCTCCACCTGATCTTTCCAACGCAGAGGAGGCCTTCCTCTTCCTCTGCTACCACCAGCTGGTACCGCATCGAATACTTTCAAAGCCGGAGCGTTTGTATCCATTCGGACGACATGACCCAGCCAACGAAGCCGCTGGATCTTTATTCGCTGCGCTATGTCTATGTCGTCGTAAAGCTCATACAGCTCATCGTTCCATCGCCTGCGATATTCGCCATTGCCAACGTGCAAAGGTCCAAAAATCTTACGCAGAATCTTTCTCTCGAACACTCCAAGCGTCGCTTCATCGGATGTTGTCATCGTCCAAGCTTCTGCGCCATACGTTAGGACGGGCATGATGAGAGTCTTGTAGAGTGTTAGTTTTGTTCGTCGAGAGAGGACTTTACTACTCAGTTGCCTACTTAGTCCAAAGTAGCACTTGTTGGCAAGAGAGATTCTACGTTGGATTTCAAGGCTGACATTGTTATCGGTGTTAATGCTGGTTCCTAAATAAACGAAGTCTTTTACAACCTCGAAATTATAACTGTCTACAGTGACGTGGGTGCCGATACGCGAGTGCGCCGACTGTTTGTTTGAAGACAGGAGGTACTTCGTTTTGTCCTCGTTCACCACCAAACCCATTCGCTTTGCCTCTTTATCCAGTTTGGAGAAGGCAGAACTAACAGCGCGGTTGTTAAGGCCGATGATATCAATATCATCGGCATACGCCAACAATTGTACGCTCTTATAAAATATTGTGCCTGAGCGATTAAGTTCTGCGGCTCGTACGATGCTCTCCAACATCAGGTTAAAGAAGTCACACGACAGTGAGTCACCCTGTCTGAAACCTCGTTTGGTATCAAACGGCTCGGAGAGGTCCTTCCCAATTCTGACGGCGCTGCTGGTGTTGAGCAACGTCATCTTACATAGCCGTATTAGTTTTGCGGGGATACCAAATTCAGACATAGCGGCATACAGGTAACTCCTTTCCGTACTGTCGAATGCGGCTTTGAAGTCGACGAAAAGATGGTGTGTGTCGATTCTCCTTTCATGGGTCTTTTCCAAGATTTGGCGTATTGTGAATATTTGGTCGATGGTAGACTTTTCAGGTCTGAAGCCACACTGATAAGGTCCAATCAGTTGGTTGACGGTGGGCTTCAGCCTTTCACACAATACGCTCGCTAGAACCTTATAGGCGATATTTAGAAGACTAATCCCGCGGTAATTGGCACAAATTGCAGGATCGCCCTTCTTATGGATTGGGCAGAGCACACTTAAATTCCAATCGGCAGGCATGCTTTCATCCGACCATATTCTGCATAGGAGCTGATGCATGCACCTTACCAGCTCCTCGCCGCCATGTTTGAATAGCTCAGCCGGCAGTCCGTCGGCGCCCGCGGCTTTGTTGTTCTTTAGCCGTGCTATTGCTATTCTCACCTCGTCATGGTCGGGTAACGGAACTACAATTCCGTCGTCATCGATTGGGGTATCGGGATCTTCACATTCTCTATGACATGCGCAGCTGTCACTGTTTAACAGGTTCGAGAAGTGTTCCCTCCATAATTTAAGATTGCTCTGTACGTCAGTCACCAGATCGCCGTCTTTGTTCTTACAGGAAAACGCCCCGGTCTTAAAACCTTCTGTAAGCCGCCGAACTTTCTGGTAAAATTTTCGGGCGTTGTTCCTATTGGCCAGCATCTCAAGCTCTTCGCACTCACGTATTTCGGCCTCTCGTTTCTTCTGTCGGATAATACGTCTCTCTTCCTTTCTCAGCTCTCTGTAGCGATCCCACATGGCTCGCGTTGCGCCCGATCGCAGCGTGGCTCTATAGGCGGCATCTTTTCTTTCGGCGGCAGCATGACATTCCTCGTCGTACCAATTGTTTTTTCGGGCTCGCCGGAATCCGATTTCTTCTTCGGCGGCGGTACGTAGGGAACGAGAAATGTTGCTCCATTGCTCGCGCATGCCGGTTTGTTGGGCAGTGCTCTCCGAGAGCAGGAGTGAGAGTCGAGTGGCGAATCTTCTGGCTGTCTGTTGTGATTGCAGCTTTTCGATGTCGAACATTCTTTGCGCAGGTAGATGTACGTTTTTTGCTGCACAGAGGCGGGTGCGCAGCTTGGCTGCAACAAGGTAATGATCCGAGTCGATGTTGGGTCCTCGGATCGTACGTACATCTAATACACTAGAAGCGTGTCTTCCATCTATCACAACATGATCGATCTGGTTTCGCGTTTTCCGATCAGGAGACAGCCAGGTAGCTTGGTGTATCTTTTTATGCTGGAATCTGGTGCTGCAGACTACCATGTTTCGGGCCCCGGCGAAGTCGATCAGCCTCTGTCCGTTACCGGATGTTTCGTTGTGCAGGCTGAATTTTCCGACTGTAGGACCAAAAATTCCCTCCTTGCCCACCCTGGCGTTGAAGTCGCCAAGCACGATTTTTATGTCGTGGCGGGGGCAGCGCTCATAGGAGCGTTCCAAGCGCTCATAGAAGGAATCTTTGGTCGCATCGTCCTTCTCTTCCGTCGGGGCGTGGGCGCAAATTAGCGATATGTTGAAAAATCTGGCTTTGATGCGGATTGTTGCGAGACGCTCGTCCACCGGAGTGAACGACAGTACTTGGCGACGAAGTCTCTCTCCCACAACAAATCCGACACCGAATTTGCGCTCCTTTACATGGCAGCTGTAGTAGACGTCGCAAGGTCCTATGGTTTTCTTACCTTGCCCCGTCCATCGCATCTCTTGGATGGCAGTGATGTCAGCCTTTACTCTCACGAGGACATCAACCAGCCGGGCAGAGGCACCTTCCCCATTAAGGGACCGGACATTCCAGGTGCATGCCCTCAAATCGTATTCCTTATTTCGTTTGCAGGGGTCGTCATCAGTGTTGGAAGTTCTCATCCGAGGCTTTGTTGCTGTTTTCATTGGGGGGGCTTTTTAAGTGGCGGGTCCCAAACCCAACGCACAACCAGCTATGCTGGGATGCTTCGCCTTCTCACGTTAGCTCACTCCCGAACGGGTGTTCGGGAGCTAACCAGAGGATACGTGGGCTAATCCCGGACGTTGTGAGCTGCTTGAACCATATGTAGGAGAATCGTCCTGGCCACTCCCAAGTGAATGGCGATCAGTAACTTTCCCCACTTGCGTGGACTTCTACACATGGATCCATCCTCCAAGAAAGGTTAATTTATATGGGTAAAATATGGCATATGTACTCAGCTTAAACAACTTCCAATAAATTATTTATTTACAGGTCCAAATGAAATACTTCATTCTATATATCGCTCATTTACTGCAACAGTATCGTAATTGAAAAATAACAACAATGTCGAAAAAAATAGATTCACTGCTTGCAATTTACATGTTTTCATCTAGTGAGATGCTGCTAACAGAATGGACTTGAATATTTTACATAGCACAAGAGGAGACCTTGTGGTAGTCATTTCTACATATCCATCGAAAATAAGAATTGTATTTGAGCCAATCCTTTGTGAAGTTCAATCTATTTTCGTTAAGATTTTAGCGAGAGTTGAAGAGATCAAGTTTCTAATTAGATATATTCATTTTATTTTCCACTTAGACTCCCCCCGTGGCTATTAACTACTATGCGAATGAAATATCCTGAATCTTTAAATTATGTTCTCTTTCGACAAATCGGCTTCAATGATGTTTATGTATAGTTTGTGCAAGTATCATACATGACGGACAGTATCATAAAATATGAAGTTTTGATATTTTTGCAAACGGGTTAAAAATTTGTGCCAAAAGAAGTAAATAATGGCGTCCATTTTTCCATTCTTATTAGAAGTAGAGCAAACTTTTATTCCAAAAAGGAGTTTTAGCAACAGAAAAAAAACCAAAATTTTAATTAGTTACTTTTAAATATATTTCCACTTATTTTATTAAAATTCATAGTTTTCTTAGTTTTATAGTTTTTTGTTCAAAACTTTATCTCAAATTGCATACAGAATTTTATGAAACATAAAAAGGTAAATACATAAAAACCCTAAATTTTGGTCCTTGGAATGTTCCCAACTTAATTATTTCTCAATTCATCTACAGAAATATGTAACCTATAAAGCCAAAAAAGTACAGTTTGATTTCATCCTTCACTCTGTCCTGACAGCTGTTTTTTTAATATTTATATGACTTTCAAGAATAATTCGCACAATTTTGTTTTACTTTTGGATAGCAACAAAGTTTTAGTCTCTTTAATTAAAAATTTAGTGTCGAGTTTGTTTCACCTGCTTCTGTAGCCATGTAAAAAAACTTTGCAAAATATACGCCGTAATTCATTAATGATTTCCTCCCATTTTTTGTTGTCAATATTACTGCATATCCTGCCATCGCGTGCTGAATATACTTCAACATTAATTTGCTTGTTTGTAATTGCTTGTTTGCTCATAGCGCTGCCATTTTGTATGTTTTAATACGTTAAACGCCTCCAGACAAATCGAGTCAAACAGTAAAACCAAATGAGCACACACATACACGAGCAGAAACTAGACGAGGTACGACGAAACGAAACGAAGCGAAATGGAAGTGTTGTTTTAATATATGCGCAGACCTCACACCAACGACATTTGTCAACAACAACAAAAACATCGACAGCAGGAATAGTGCTAGCAACAGCTGTACAACAACAAACAATATTGACAAAAGCAACAAGCTTTAAAACAACAGTAGTAACAAGAACAACATTGACAACAAATATAAAAGCACTGTCGCGTCTACAAACAGCACACATGTCATGTCTTGTCCAATTGTCGTTGGCTGGTGTGTTGACCGCTGCCACACGCTACTCTTTAGCTTCAGCAGCAAACAATTGACAATTGAGAGCTTGTCTGAAAATTATTTGCAGAACTGTTGTTGCGTTTATTGCTGTTTGCAACTTTTTTGTATTGTTTTTGCCATTTGATTTGATTAAATGTTTTGCAATCCCATATGGTACGGCCATTAATTTGTGATATGAGAAATGTTCGTTGCGAGTACGGCGCTTAGGTTTTTTGTTATGTTTGCAGCGTAGTTAGAAATATCATATGCGCCTTTATATATTAAATGTTGCCCGATTTTTATGGCTTATTAATTTTTCTATTTCATAAACGATTTCTCATTGCAAAACTAATATTCTGCCAATCAATCAACTCGTTTTAAATGCCACTGACGCCTGCCTAAATTATTGTTTGGTGAAGGAAATTGACATTTTCGCATAAAAATAAAACAGACTGTATACTTATATGTAAATTATATGTATGTTTATTAGCAGTGGGGGTGGCTTGAGCAGTGCTACCTTATTTACTTTGGCTAAACCAATATTTACGCAATTTGCAATTTTCTAGCGTCTAGTCCGTTCGGAGTCCGTCCGGTGTTGCCGTGGGCGTCACACGGCTGCGAACTGCAAAGTCATAAATCAAACCGCGCTCCCAAAACGGCACGCCACATACACACATACAAGTACACCGCTAAAGATTTGTGTTTTACTTGGCAGCAATGCCTGTGACACAGTTACCGCGTTGCCATTCACTGCTGCCTGCGGTCAAATTGTAGTTGTAAATTTGATCATTATAACTATGGCGGCGACAAAGCCTTATCTAGTCGCTGCAGATAACTGAGATTTAACTGAAACTGTCGCAAAATGCGCAATGTGATAAAATGCAAAACAAAAAGTGAAGCGGATAAGTTGGGCGCCGCTTTTACCGGAGGCTTGTCAAGCTTAACATTATTGCTACTTATGCATTGTTTTACATTCATATTTGCCATATACAGGGAGGTTCGAATATTGGTATATTACAATATAATTTCGAAATGGGGTATTTTTGGTGCAAATTTTACTTTATTTCAATGACGCATAAATAAACATATTACTCGAAGTACTATCTAACCTTTGCTATATCTCTGGTAATTTATGGAAACCTGGCCAATACTCTCGATCTGTTGAAACCTTGAAAACAATTTTTGATGCCTTCACACAAAGAAACTTCTATTCCTGAAAGAGCATTCTGCATTGACCGAAACAAAAGAAAATCAGAAGGGACCAGAAGTGATCTAGAGACTTCATATTTAATTACCTCCATTTGCGTATTAATTTTTTGTCCGGAAGTAATACTCGAAGCAGAAATTACTTTTCCTTGGTGTTGAAGAAACATTTCTAAAATACAAAATCTCAACCCCTGTCTTTATATAAATCACAATAATTCCAATACTTTCAAGGGTTAAAAACTTACTGGTTGGATCACTACCAACATTTCTGCCAACTCAAATTAAATTGGCAAACGTCTGAATAATACATTGAATAATGTCCTCTAATTTTCGTCTTCAAGCATTTTTAATAAATATATTTTTTTTGGCCAGCCATTCTTTACCTCCTGTATCGAAATTATAACCTTTGAAGCATCAAAACCGGAATGCGCATGGTTTCAAGAGTATGTTTCGACAACATTCGACGATTTTCTGGATCACTTTTTTAAAATTGGATAAGAAAATTAAGACCTTCCGTTAAAGCCCTTTTTTTGCATCTATGCCGACATACTTTAACCTCAAAAAATGTTATGTGAACACTAACGCGAATTTATACATACGTACATATATACCATTAAAAAATTGCGTTGAAGCATTGCCATGAAAGTATTTACCAAATAATCTTGAACTCTCTGGGACAATGGAGTTCCCTCATTTTCGAAATCACTGAGAGTTTTCTCCACTCAAAACCTTAAGTGTCAAGTCAATCAATATCAAACTATCCACTATTATGCTTTGCAATTAAAATTGGAAAATATAATATTACAGATTTATTTCCGAGAATTTGTCGTAGTTATAAGGTAGTTTCCGCAATGAAAATAAAAATAGCGCGGCCTTAAATGAAATTTATTAAATGAATTTTGAACTTTGCGAACTCACTCATGATTTTCGAGATTGGTTATCTGCCAATAGCCGCAAAAATTGACAGGTCTGTGAGAAATATGAAGTGATGGGGTCGTTAGTGCTATGGAAACATCATTTTGGTCAAGTAAAGAATTGATGCTGCAGAGCTACGATTATTGACTTTATGTAGGCTGAAAGGAGAAACGTAGACTCTGTCGTTTTCCATCGACGTTTTGCTAATGAAATTTAATAATTGCGTTATCAACCGATTTAGTACGTACTGCCAGGTTGACAAGTTTCGCTACTTAAAAGTCAGCAAAAGCCATCACATGAATGAAGTCATTTTCCATAAATAAAGCAATTGTTTCTTTCTAGTATGATATATAATGTATAATAATGATTTAAAACAAATTGTGTGCTTAAATTTCAATTCATTTTTAAATGATGCTAATATTTGGTCCACCCTTTTAAAACATTGGGCACAAAAATATAATTCACTTATGCTGTCTTAAATTTTTTCCAAAACTAAGGGCAGGTCACTAGAATTTGTTGCCTATTAACATGCAACATAAAACAGTTAACTGTTTCGAATGGTTTTAAATTGAATTTAATAGCAAAATCTTAGAGCTGAAAATATTATTATACAATATACTACATACGTACACGTTTGGATGTAAGGCAATACAAGGAAGTTAGTACAGGTTTTGTAAAGCAAGAAATCGGCTTTTATGAGGATTGGTCTTCTTCAGCCAATCAATAAGAAGAAAAATATGGACTCAGTTTTATAATTATATCAGCACCGTTAGCACCACCTATACAATGGCAAACATTGCAAAGCATCTATGAAATACCTTGGAGAGGTTGGGGATAATAGGCGGAAACGGTACTTCAATTAGAGTAAAGGGTTAAGAAAGTCTCCAATGTCTTGGGGGGGTTGATCCACCCGACTTTCGCACGATCGATAGAATACAGAATGCTGCGCAAATCGCGGATGCCGTTATTCACTTTTTAGAGATTTCTTCACAAACATTTCTATTACCTCGCAAAGTTTACTTAACCTAACCTAACTTCTTTTTTTTTGTTTACAAAAGTTAATAATTTATTAAATAGTCTTTCCGACGTATTAATATATAAGGTAGCTCAAATTACCCCCTTGCTGATACCCTCAAATATCAGCAAATAAATAAATAAAGCATATATCAGTAAGCAGTGTATCGCTGGTATGACCTAAAACCTACCCCTATACACCTACGGCCGACTAATTAATAGCCAGATGTACCCGTATCGTAAGGGATTAGTTGAGTACTAGTCAGTACCCAATTTCACTATACCAGCCAATCTTCAATTTTACCCGTAAAGGATTAGTTTGGGACTACAAAATTAATATTCAATCGTACCCCATGAATCCAATCTCTTAAGAGCGCAGTAACACAATTTTTTGTAAGGAGCCAATCCACCTACTAAATATGAGCTCATGGACTTTAATATAAATGATGGAACTGATTAAAGCAAAAAACTTTAAATTTAATTTTAAAATTCAGTGAGACTTCCAAAATAAACAAAATCAAATGAATCGAATTACAATTTTTAAAACTCCCTATTAGAAAATTTAAAAATATTTTAAACTGTTAGAGCTCGTAAACTCTTGCCAAAGAGAAATCTCAATTCAAAATGCAGCAATTATACCCATCGCCCTACACACCTTCAACACTTCAAGGCAATTCTTACAAAAATATTGCCATTTCTATCTACTAATATTTCATTACAATGCCATCACATCATCAACATCATCGCACACCCATTGCTCGCAGCTTTCCAAGTAAATTATCTTCCGAACGCGTCATTCATTTACTCGCTTCTCTGACTCGCATCAATTCTGCGCATTGCTGCTTCAGCGCGTCACATTTCCGGTGTGCCGTCGTCAATTAACATTTGCCATTTGCAACATTGCATGTTCCACATTCGTTCATTTGCAATTAAATAAATCAAATTCGACAACTTGCCACAACTGAATGCCCCGCTAAGCGTCTAAGTGTTGCGGCACATCAAAGTCAACATTAGTACTAGATAAAGTTTGCTTAAAAGCGAAGAGGTGAGGTGCGTGGTGAGTTGAGTTGGAAATTCGCCTTGAAATGAGGCAATCGATCGATCGGCTGTGAAATAATGATGATGTGGTCATGGGAAAATAGGAAGTGAGAATGTTTGTTGCTGAAGGCGAAATTTATGAAAAATATTGCGCTTGAAAATGTGTGTGTGTGTGTTTGGAATGTTATTTGTGCTTGTGAAGAAACAAAGCGAACCTTTTCTTTTGTTTCTTTGAAGAGAAACTCATACATCAACGCAACACAAAACAATGCTACTGCTCATTCTGAGCTAGAACTAAGGAATTCCGAATGTAAAATTTTTTCGCCAATTTAATCCTATCTGCCAAAGTAGTTCCTCTTCTTCTCTCCCTGTTTTGCTTTATATTTCCACCCAGGTCTATCTCTGAAGGCCTAACATCGTTTACGCTCGGAGTGTGCATCCGATAGATCTCGTTTCTAGCTTTTAATTCGTTCCTATTTTTCTGCAATATTTTATTCTTAAAAAAACTATTGCCTTCAAATTGATTCTAATGATTTTTTTTTTTCTAAAAATCATAAATTTTTTGCCTAGAGTCGATGGAAAAGAGTAGAAAGCGCTATTGCATCTTAATTGGTTTTTTGTCAGCTTGATAATCAGCACATTAACAGAACACTATCGGCTGGTTATACTCGTTAAGAGGTTAGGACTCCCATCCAACTGTTCTGTCCACTATCACTACTCCGTTCTGGTCATTACGTGCCTTGGCTAAACGTTCCTAAAATTTTGGTGTTATCGATTGAGCCTTATTTGGTATTAGTAAATCAGCAAACACAGTCACTAGCTGTTGAGTTTGCGTTCTATTCAGAAAACTGCACTTTAGAACAGTGATACATTTTTTTAGAAACCAATTAACTGTACTTTACAAGAACTATGTGAAAAGCAACTCAAGTTACAATTTATATATTTATTTCTGTACGTACATATTTATTGTATAAAAAATATATACATATTTTGCGGTCAAATAAGGCATTTCCTTTCACATTTACTTGGCATAACAATATTTTTATTAAGACAATCTACAGCAAACTACTACTGTAAATACCATTTAATTTTTTCTAAAGAAAAAAATATTTTTATAAGTCTACAAAAAATAAAAGTTATGAAATTTTTAAAAGGAAAATTCAGCTTCATGTTACTTCGGATTGTACCAAAAAAAACTTCACATTTTGCACATTTATTTTAAGAAAATATATGGAAAAATAAAAAAAATATAGCAAAGCAACCATTTAGGCGCGCCAAGAACAAGTTTCAGTGCTTTTCATTATTAATATCCAAAAAGCGTTCGCGTACCTACAATAAAATACGTATTTATCCAAGTATGTATATAAATATTTCCCCGCAACTTGCCACTCGCCGCTGCCAGTCCAGCAGTTCACATTTTATTACGACGGCAACGCTCAGGTTGCACGCTGGCAGTCAGCAGCTGAATTGCTGCTTCGCGATCGTTCGTTCCACTAACTGCGCTTGCTTACTATTCCTATCAAATCACCTACCTACCTACATATATCAGCTGTGCCAACTCCTCGGCGCGTTTAAGTATATGTTTATAGATAGAAGTACTTATATGTAGGTATGTATGTGGCTTGTACGCGTGCTCGCTCGCGCCCATTTAACACCGGACGACCTTGCAACGAATCCATGACGTTTTTGTACAACTACTTATACAATTCACTGGTCCGTCCGGTCGGCTAAGATAGTTCATGTAGGAATACATTTTTCTGTTTGCTGCTGCTGGCCGATCCGCAGACCGCACAGTCATTTGCACATATGTAAGACAAGCAACATAGTTCATTCTGCTATGCTAATGAATATGAGTATGCGCGTGTGTATGAGTATGTATACCCGCATCTGTGACCATTTCTTAGTAACTCTATCGAACTAAGGCACGGTTGGGTCGTTTACAGCAAGCTTATAGCTAGTGAGCACTACAACTGTTGTTGTAGCTGTTAGCAAGTATTATGCAGTTTTGTTTTTGTAACCGGCTGGTGCAAGACGTCAAGCATCAGTCAACAGCTAAGAGCGTAAAGCCTCAAACCGCTAGCCGCTAACCGCCAACTAATGGCCGCTAGCCGCCAGCGAAGCAACACCAAAAGCTGCTTGTGGTGTTTTACTTTTGGGCCATGTTCACGCTTCGTTGATGTTCTCATTTGAGTTTTTTCCCCCACTTTTTTATGTATTTAATGCACTCTTCGCAGCTGCTTCTGCTTCTTCTTCTTCTATTGGTATAGCTTAGCTTTGCATTTTGCAGGTTTCGTGCAATTACCTCCACAAATTTGCTGCTCCAACTCAAGTGCATCGCTTTTTATAATTTTTTGCAGTTTTAAAAGTAAAAGTTATTTTGATCGAGGAATAATAGCTTGCGACTTTTTTAAAACGTCATGCCACATGATATCATTTAATGACTAGATTATAGTTTTTCTCTCAAATTTCTGCTCTAAAAATTAAATCAATGGAACATCAATAAATCCTTATATGGATAAACGTATTAATATCTCCATCAATCGTTCAAAAACTCCAAAGTCAACGTGGTGCCAGCTGATGCTGTCAGAGCCTGCTCTGCGTTGGAAAGATCAGGTGCAGAAGGACTTGGCTTCACTTCGTGTGACCAATTGGCTTTATTAAACTTGATTAAAATGGGTTAAGCTATTATCGCGCCTATCAAGAAGTAGAATAAGATTAAATGTGTGAACTTAAGCACTGAAATATAACCATTTGATGCTCACACTGTATCACTGCTGCTCAAACTGCATGCCAGTTCTCTTATCCAACGAGTCCGATGCATCTTTTCTTCTTCTTTAGCACACAACTTAAATGATTATTAACATGCAATGTTTTTCAGATTTTTTTTTTTTGTAAATCCTTTATCAAAACGGTATCAGCTACCCAACTGTAAAATACCAACGAACACATTTGTAGTAAAAAGGTGCTTTAATCGTTGTTATTTATACAAACTAATTAGCATTTCACATAAAATCTTATCTTGATCGACCATAAACGGTCAACTGTGCTAAATTTTCGAAAATATACAATACAATAAAAATTCGATTCGAAAATATGTATTTGTGCACAATAGCAGGCATTCTTAAAATTGCACTAAACACTTTTTTTTTACTTTTCATACAGATTTTCAGATTTTTTATATCTTCATTTTATTAGCGTATTAATTAAAAAACACTGCTGAAGACACCCAAAAACAACAATTTGTTTCTCTAAAATTTATATCTTGACAAAATTGGTTTTTTACTTATACACGGCCTGCTGTTCTTACCGCGAGGGAAGTGGATACTAGGCTGAATGAATTACTGATATTGCGTTGAACGAAATTTAACGATATACGAATGTAGTGAACACTGCAGAAGAACAACTGGAAACTGCCACTCACATTGAAAGAAATGAAGAATTAGGTTTTAGCTTAAAAAGTGGGTAATATTGTGATGACTGTCACTATAGATGAAATGTATAAAAGCAGCCATTTTGTTTTTTATCTTCCATAAAAATTGGAACATCGAGTCGATTTTATAAAGCGTAAAAATGTGTGAATATTTTAATTTAGGTTTGCTAAGCATTTAATAAAGTACTTACTTATGGAAGTATCAGTGTTGCCAATTGGCCAAATCGGGATAGCGGCAGTAAAGGTGTGAAAATGAAAAATAAATAGTTTTGGAATATTACTTATTTATTTTATTTAAGCTTAAGTGAGTTGAACATTTTTTTGCAACTTCTTTAAGTTTTTCTTTGAGCTCAACTCGTTATAAAGTGTCTAAAACATTGGAAGTTTGCGTTTTTTTTTTTTCAAATTAAAAATTAAAGCTCGTTTTACCAATCGTTCTCACCTTTCAACGAAAACCACACTTTACCCAACAAAAACAACACTTTGCAAGTAAAAGCTGCATATGGCTCGAATTGGCAATGTTGCATGCTCTTACTGAGTTTTTTCTTCGGAAAGAGAGAAAATAAGTCAGCTTTCTTACAGTACAAAGCATGACAGGTAGACTCCAAAACAAGTCAGTTGTTTTCCACTTCTATAAAAATCGATCTGAGCTGGTACTTAGAGATGCCTTTTCCTTGTGCAAATTTTATGATGAATATTTCTGTCCCTTTCCTCGTTTATTTGTAATGTTAAAAATATCATTAGAAATAAATAAATGCAAACATGTTAATGAAAACAAAAATATTAAAAAAAATGTTATTAATAAAATAAAAATTTTAAAAATTTATCAGGAATGTGAGCACGACTGGCCCATATTAGTGAGCCAAATGACTGCTACCTACACACAAATATATGTACATATTTTAGTGTATAGACTTCAGCGTTTATTCGGTATTCTTAGGTGCTCAAACCAGACCTTGAACGCAATCATTTGAAACAAAGCTTTATTTTTTTTTAAGCAAAAGACTTCAAAGTGATTTAAGGCAAATCTAAAACTACGCCAATAAAAAACAGAACGATAAGAAGAGCATTGAAAATGCAAAGCATCCACTAAAACTTAAAAAACAAATGTTAAATCAGCAACAACTTTGACACAGTTTCGAGCGCACCTCTTCTTCAGTGTTTTGGCTGCCACTTGCCACTCGCCATTCGCCACTTGCCACCCGGTTCAACAATGGTAATTGCCAGCCAAATAGCAAGGCAGCAGCACTGGCAGCAACAGCGCAGCGAGTAGAACAATACAACGGTAATGTTATAATGGCTGCAATATTAAAATCTACTACTATTAACTTCGTCTACAACTAGCAACAACAATAATAATAACAACAGCAGACCATTAAAGTGATGACGCGCGCTGTGGCCGCGCTAGAATTGTGTTTAGCCAATAAATCAAGCTGCGTTCAGACGTGGAACCGAATAGGAGGAAGGTAGATGCAAATGCAGTGAACAATAACATTTTTATAAACAGTTAAATAGTTGTTAAAGAATTGTAGAAGCCAACAAATGGAAACACAAAAAAGATCCAACAACCAGCAATAGCAAATTGGCAGCTAAAATCACAACAACACTAACTGAGAGATACATAGCTAAGTACTTTCATACAGTAGCCATGTTTGTAGTCGCATCAGTGGCATTGCCAGCGGCATAAAGATTGTGGCAGAAGAGAAAATAAAAATAAAAGCGAAAACAAGCAAACTCGTAAACGCTTAATTAACAAAATTAGCATAATGCGCAGAAGGACAATTGACTGAAAATAAACGATTTGAAAAAGAACTGGCAATTGCAATTGGAAACTAATTTGTACAGAAATAGAAAAAGTAAAAATTTTAAATGGCCAGTAAGATGCTAAATTTTTAGTGAAGTAAGGCTGCTTACCGGAACGAGGTTAAGAGCTGACTTTGTGAAAAGTAAACATTTGTCATAAAATCACTTCTAAGTAGTTTGAGTTGATCCAAAAAGAAACTTTGCAGAAGGCTACTGAGCTGATGAGGTGGCTAGCAGAGCACACAGAGAGTGAAAGTTTCTTTGTTTGCCAGTTCTTTCTCTAGAACAGCCCCCGCTTTGACCTCTAAGGACATTTCTCACCCATTTCATTTTATGGGGAATTAACCCATTCACGACCCAAATATTTTTTTACACAAATGTCCTTATTATAATTCTGTTAATAATTTTTTTCAAAATTCTTATATTATTGTGTTTGAGTTTATTTTTTGGAAAGAATACTTTTAAATTTATTTATTTATAAAACCCGTTTTTTGAAGATATTTTCAATTCTGTTCAGCTCACTTATAATTTAATATTTTCCTCAAATATTTTAACAGTAGTCTTAAAATAAAATAGACTTTATAATTCCGGTGTAAAAACAATATTTTTTTATGAAAAATATAGCACCCTAATGTACATATATACATATATGCATGCGTAATCAGTGTGCGCAAAACTCCTTTGTTACCTCCAATTTCTGAGACGCTTGATGTTACTACAAATGGAAGAAATATTTTCCAGCCAAAATGCAAGCGGAGGCATTTACACTCACCTGCCAAGTGCCGGCTGCTATTCAGAAAAAATACTCATATAAATTGAAGTTTCTCGTCCATACTGGGCTTCGAACTTAACCCTCCGTTTGGCGCTCAGGTCTGACCTTTTTCGACTTTGGACGTGAATTTAATATATTTCTATTATAGCTAACGACTTGAGCTTCCAGGTAGCTTTCTAAAATTTAATTTTCTATCGATTTATGGATATGACTAACATATAATATGGCACAGGCTTACATATGGTTAAAGATTCTTTATCCAAGACCCAGACTAATTCCAATTCCTACATAAAATCACTCGCTGAGTTTAAAAGCTATATTTTCTTATGTTATGTAGTTTTCGAGATATAGCCAAATTACGGATTTGGATTACAGAAAAAAGGTGGATCAGAATTTATGATACCTGGGAAATCTGTTAGCTGATCAATAAAATGTATTTATTAAATTAATGGTAAAGTAATTTGCCATCTTTCAGCTATGCTTTATTTTATATAAATCAAACAGTTTCAAGGTATTGTATTTACACAGATAGAAACATTTGTATTTTTTTGGAAAAATTTAAAAATTGTCTGTATATAAAAATTTGTCTAAATATATAAGAAATCAATTTCCGAAAAAATTCATTACTCATGTCTTAAATCTAAAATCTAAGGCCTACCGCAAATTAAAGCTATAAGTGAAAGAAATCCTCAAATAAATATATAAAAGATAGCCGCATGAGAATAAAAATGCTCATTTTTCCATGGATCTTTCATACATAAAGTTTAATTAGTGGTGAACACAACAAATTACTTAGGGCAATATATTCGAAACATAAAACTGCATATTGACAACAATTGTAGAAAATATTTCAAGTACACCAATAATACAAGTATAGGGCTTGAGAGCCGAGCTTGCAATATTTTCTCAAAATTCTTGGGTTCTTTTGCTGTATGCCAGTGTAATCACATACAATACGTCCGTTCAGCTGCGGCGACCACCAATGACTCATACAGCATATTTTGCTTCAAGAAATCATCAAAAAGTTTCATTTTCAATAGAAATGAATAAACATTTATGAAACCAAGACAACAACAAAAACCACAAAAAGAACTGCAATTTAAAATCAAACTATAAAATAGTCCATTAAAGAGACTTTCAAAATTGACTTAGCCAAACAGGCAAAATTATATTGCAGCTGCCACCAACGCCAAGCCAAGCCAAGGCAGGCCAAATGGTGCGACAACACTTGTGCATTTACCACTTGGCAAGTTGCACATAGCCTTCCATTTCATGTGTTGCAACATGTTGCGGCTTTTGCACAAAGCAACCAATTGGAATGCGGTGCGCTGTACTAAATGGTACAAAATGGTTACAAAAACAAAAATAATTAAATAAAACCAAATATGCCAAATTTCATTTCAAGATAAGCTGAGTTCGGCTTGCCACAAAATTTGCATATAAGCGTTGATTGAGTGCCACCGCCACCGACTGCTGCGGGCGACTTTACGTGGTGTGAATGATTAATGCGGCGTCGGCACAAAATGGCGAACGGAGGCGACACTCACTCAGAGTTTTTTAATTTTTGTTATTATATTTTTTATTTGATTTTGTTTTGTCTTACTCAAAACTACGGGCGAGTGCAATATTGTCATGCCTGCATATATGTCCATTATGTGTGATATACAAGTATGTGTGTGTATGTATGTGTTATCTTGCTTCCTTGCAAGTCAAAGGTGTGCACGTGCAATCCGGCTTATACATATATAAAGCAAAAACAATAAAGTAAAAGGAATAAAAAGGTGCACAAGAAGTTGGAGCGTTCTTCTCGTAGCACAGTGGGCGCGTTTATTTAATTTATTGCACATATGAAATCCGTTAATTGCAATTGACTCGTTGCTTGGTTTGTTGTTGAGGGCGTGTTAAAACTGTAACACTTTTCAGCGTTACATTCTGCTTCAGTATTTGCAGGTTGTCGCTTAGTTAGTTGGCGCATGCGCATTCTGTCCGCCAATTAGTTACAAATGATGGCAGGGTTTCTGGGGTGTTTCGAATTGTTTATCTATTTTTTTGGTCATAGCATAATGAGTCATAGTGAAGGGATATGCTGACATACACATACCTGCATGTGTGTGTCAGATAATTGAGCATAGACATATTTGACAGCCGACATTGCAGAGACACAGTTCATAGTTCGTGTGTTCGAAAATAAAGTGGTTATTGCACGCCAGCAGGGCGTATGAGTAATTTAGCGAGTTAGGCACAGAGAAAACGGCACTGCGTGCATGATATGTACATATGTATGTCCATATTGGAAAGAAAATGAAATCTTAGCTAGGCAAAAATATGACAGGAATTTAAATACATAGTTGGCCATTCTAATAGATCCTTTGCTTAAATTATAATATAAAAATATTTCCTTTAGGAAAAATATATTAAACAAGAAAACAGGAGGAAGACTAGATTTTTATACATATACTCGCGTCAAAGTCGGTAATACCGGCTGCAATGCATAAGTAATTTCAAAAAAGTTCACTTAGCAGCCAATTTCTGAAATTATTCTCTTATGAACAAAAATTCACATCATGAACGCTATCTAAATGATGCTCACAATTTAGGGACGTTTTTTGATTCGGACGGTTCTATGCCACGAGAGACTAGTATTTTGTATTTTGGACATTGTCGTCAATTCTTCTAAGATTTCAGTATAATAAGAAGTAAACTGAAATAATTTAACAATTTTGTGATTTATTCAATGTTGAAAATTTTAGTATAGAGTTTCTTAAAGTGAAATATTTTCTTTATCTTTAGATATCTATAATATTTTTAACATTGTTATAGTTCTTTTTTTATTTTATGCAAAAATTCGTACAAATTTATTTCTAACAACTAATTTTTGATTACTGTAAATTTCTATATTGTTATTTTTTTATTTCCAGCATCGGCTTATGCGGGTTTGATAATCCAATGCGCGATCAAAAAACGGAGGAGTTTAAAAGGCACATTGGGCAGGTGAGTGTAAATGTATATTGTTAGTGTAATAATTTGTTTTATGTAACTAAGCGAAAGCTGACGCTTGCTAGCCTAAAATTGTATACGAAATATGGAATATATTAAAAGAATTATCAACATAGAAATCGAATACAAAGGGCCACTAGACTTTTTATCAGAGTTAGCAGAGTTCACTCAGCGCTTCAAGCACTATGCTTCAGTGCTCTGCAGAATCACTTCTTCAAGGTCTATAAAATTTGGATTGGGGAAATCTTTCTTCAGCCAATTCTTTTTTAAGAGTAACCAGTCTAACCTAACTTGTGGGGCTACCATTAACTGATTACTGCCAAACCTGCTTAATACGAAGGGCTGAATTAAACCCTGTATTACGTTTCGGCTAAAAAGACTGCCTAATTTTGGTTTTAGTTAATATTGTTGGAATCATCGCAGCCTCCTTGTGATCTCATGAAGGCGTCTTCTTACAAACTCTGCGAAGCTACTTATACAGTGCGCACGAAATGTGAAGTAAAAAAATTGAGTAGGCGATAAATAACTATATTATACTTGTACAATTATAAAACCATTAAAAGATTGACTGTGATTACCCGAATATTTGTTTAAGAGAGTTCAATTTGGGAGCAACTCTATTAAACAAAGACTATCCATACATATTTGAAGTATGAACTTTTTACAAATATATTTATTTCTACCATATAAATAAAACCTGCTTTCGATGTGCAGATAAACGTTTTTTAAACTCGGTTAATTTGTCTTATGTAATTGAAACATAAACGGCCTTTTTAAACTTTTAGTCTGTATGTTTGTTTTGGCTTTGTAATTTTAATATACGCTGTATGAGGCTACCATAGTGATATTGCAAAAAGTTGTATTTGTGATCTGATTTTTTTTCCTACCTTAAATAAAATTTCGTATGACCACACTGCGTTAAATAACTGTAGCCCTGGAACGTATTGACAAGTTTTGACAATTTATTCATTTCGTTTTAATACTTTTTTAAGAAAATGTAGTTCATGATCTAATATATCCTATATAAATCCGAGTTTTAAATTTTATGAAAATTAAAAAACAAAAAATAAACAAATTCCACACATTTTAAACAGAATTTTTGGATATGCGATTTTATAGCCCACTGAAATTTATGAAAGTTCTAAATAGTTGTAAAATCGCGTTGACTTTGACAGTTTGTTTTGATAAAGGTAATGGGTGTTTGTTGTCGTTATAAGGAGAAAAAGTCTAGACCGTTAGTAATAAAAAATTATGAAAAATCTAGACGATTTTTGACCTACTTGAATTCTTATATGAGAAAGTTCTAAATAGTTGTAAAATCGCGTTGACTTTGACAGTTTGTTTTGATAAAGGTAATGGGTGTTTGTTGTCGTTATAAGGAGAAAAAGTCTAGACCGTTAGTAATAAAAAATTATGAAAAATCAAGACGATTTTTGACCTACTTGAATTCTTATATGAGAGGTACCACTACCTAACAACTTTTCCCCCAATTTGTATGTCAACTTAGTGCTGATATCAAGAGCAAATAAAACTGACAGAGCTTTGTGCCGATTTTGATACAACTGCCCACTCTCGGCTTTAATGGATATAAAGAAGGAAAGCCATAAAGTGAAAAAGTTAAATTTTTGTCTGATCTTTGTAATCCTACTAACATTAGGATAACGATTAGATAATTGTATAAAAAAAGGTAGAAAAACATATTTTGCCTAATGAGGTAGGTAAGTTGATGTTTGTTTTCTCGAATTATCGCCTTTCCTATATACATGCAAATAAAAATAAGTAAAATTCATTAACTGTTCGTTGTTTTTGCAATTTCGATTGTTTTGGAATTGAATATTATATATTATTAGAGTTAATTTAGTTATGAATACAATAAATGATATTTTAGTTTTGCTGATAGATTTAATAAGCAAGTCATTTATTTTTTATTAGGAAATTTGGTACCTTAAAGTAATCATTATACGTACGTCAACCAGATTAGTTTGTCATCAGATTACCGAAGGCACTCACTTCTGCTCAATACTAAAGATGTTTACGGTCATGTGGGAGATATATTTGACAACAGAAAATTATCAAATGTGCTCTCTTAATAGAAGCTGGCAACTATTTCAGACTCTCCTATAAGTTCGATGTGTCTTATATATTGCGAGCAATTTAATATTGAAATGGCGAAATTTTTCACTTTTGAGTTTGAAAGAAAACGTAAGGGATAAGCAACTGTAAAGAAAAAAAATTAAATGCAAAATATACTTAATTTTGCAAATGTTTCTCTGCGGAAATATATCAAAGTTCTGAATAATATTCATGAATTTTATATGAAAGAAAATTAATTCGATGAAACCTTTAGATGAACCCGCACTTTTCGATTTACGGTAAACGAGCTGACAGGAGCTGCGCCAAATTTCAAAATAGAAGTATTAAGCAATTTTTTCACCTTCATCTTTCAAATATGTAATTTTTAAGATTTTAGAGCACCTGTCCGACGAACAAAAGGATTTTCTGAAATTTTTATTAAGCTTGATTTTATCGTACAGTGCTATAAGTTAAGTAATATTTCGGCAATATAACAATTATGGCTCAATTTGTATAGATATTTCTTATAACAGTTTCATTAATCTCTGGTTCATTCTGATCTCTGTATAATTTTTCACACTTGGCTCTAATAAAGGTGAAAACAAGAGCCCAACACTAGCTGTTCTTGTAAGGATAAATACTTTAATATTTACTTGTAAGGTGGAGGGAATTAGTTATTAACTAGTTATTAAATATCATACTAGTATCGTCCGCGCTCGAACATTTGGCCAATAACAATTCTCACTGCAATTAGTAGGTTTTATCCTATTTGGAATCAACTGTATAATGTAACTTTAAAATAATAGTTAAAACAGCCAATAATAAAATTAAAAATTAACAAAATTAGATTTATTCAATTGTTGGCAGCAATAGGACTATGAATAAGTTCGTGCGGTTTTTTTCGAAATTTGAAACTTTATTGACGTAAAATGGTTACAAATTTAATATTCAAAGTATTGTCCATCGCTTACTACTACTTTTCCCATCTTTCTGGCAATTCACGGATTCCCTTTGTGAAAAATTCGGTCGGTTTTGCCGCAATCCACGAATCGATCCATTTTTTGACTTCATCGTAATTACGGAAGTGCTGGTCAGCCAGGCCATGTTGCATCGATCGGAAGAGATAGTAATCGGATGGCGCAAGGTCTGGACTATACGGCGGGTGGGGTAGGACATCCCATTTGAGCGTTTCTAAGTATGTTTTGACCACTTGTGCAACATGTGGCCGAGCATTGTCATGTTGCAAAATAACTTTGTCGTGTCTATCGGCGTATTGCGGCCGTTTTTCTCGCAGTGCTCGGCTCAAACGCATCAATTGTCGTCGGTAGACATCCCCCGTAATCGTTTCATTCGGTTTCAGTAGCTCATAATACACAACACCCAGCTGGTCCCACCAGATACACAGCATAACCTTCAGGCCATGAATATTCTGCGCCGACGTCGATGTTGAAGCATGGCCAGGGTAGCCATACGTTGCCCGACGTTTTGGATTGTCGTAATGGACCCACTTTTCATCGCCAGTCACAATTCGATGCAAAAAACCCTTTCTTTTGTGCCGTTGAAGCAGTTGTTCGCATGCCATAAAACGGCGTTCAACGTCTCTTGGCTTCAATTCATACGGCACCCAATGGCCTACCTTTCGGATCATTCCCATGGCTTTTAAACGTTTGGAAATGGTTGATTGATCAACTCCCAAAGTTTTTGCAACCTCTTCTTGCGTTTGAGCCGGATCTTGATCGAGCAATTCCTCCAATTCGGTATCCATGAACTTTGGCGGCGCACCCTCGCGTTCTTCGTCTTCCAAGCCAAAATCACCACTTTTAAAGCGTGCAAACCACTTCTGGCACGTTCGCTCAGCTAGAGCATGCTCACCATAAACTTCCACCAAGATACGATGACTTTCGGCTGCTTTTTTCTTCATATTAAAATAATGAAGAAGAATTCCCCGCAAAAACACATTATTTGGCACGAAATTCGACATTTTCAAGTGTGGTAAAAATATTGTTGTTTACGCTTCAAAATAGCTCTCCAATGAATGTTTGGAAATGTGGATCGATGGAATAATAATCAAGTTACGCCATCTGTTGTAAAACCGCACGAACTTATTCATAGTCCTATTATATTTTTTGCAATAAAATAAAATAGCCTCAATCTCAGAGCCACAATACCAAATAATTGTTTTGCACGAAAAGTAATTCGACAGACGGCTCATGCCGTTGTCGTTAAATTATTGTACATTTTTATTTCTTTTTCTTAATATTAAAATAAGTAATTATCAGAATTGTTTATATTTTACTTTTATTTGCAATAAATACTACTACTAATTAGAACTTGTGCATTTGTACCAAGTTTCAGTTCCCTAGCTTCCAAAAAAGGGGTTTAAATATCTTAACTTAACTCTTATCTTAACTCATCAAAAATATCATTTCTGTTTACTTTTTTTTTTTTTGCTTTATTATAGCACCTGAATATGATACATTAATTCACATTTCATAGTTTATAAAAATAGATTTCAAAATATAAACGAAAATGCAAATAATACTGCGTACAATATTTTATTTAGCTCATTTATGTATATTGAATTCCATTTCGGTGCAACAGTCCGCAAACTCAGATCAATGTAATATTATACTTAAATTCTGCTAAGTACTGTTTGCAATATAGAAAACAATAAGTCAAGATATACAAACGCAATCCAATCAGCAATTGGCATAAAAAATAAAAAATGATTGGGTCAAGTAGTTGGCAAGAATTAATGAGCTCAATTGTGCTGCTACAATAGAACATTAATCAGAGGGTGGTTAGCAAATAAATATGAAATATTTGTAGCATGACGCTTGAGTGTAAAATGTAGAAAAAGAATAATAGAAAAGAATACGTGTATGAAGAAAAATTAAAAAAGAAAAGAAAAACAGAGTTTAGACACAAGAAGTCGCATAAATTCGGGCACAAATGCTCACTTTAAAGAACAAGTAATGCCCATTACACAAAATCACTTCGCTGACTATAATATTTATTGAACTATTGTTATTCAGCACAAAGGTCCCACTTAACCTGATAATAGGCATAAAAAATTGAAGCCGAGAATAATTTTTTTTGATTCTTTTTAGGAGGTTTATTCAGAGCTAAAATAAATTCAGTAATGTTATTACAAAACACTGATTGTTTACAAAACACCCCAAAACAAACATGGTAGTGAACACAAATACAAATATAAAACTTTACACAACAATAATAACAACTCTGCAGACATTGCTTGAGGCTGATGGAATGATTTGTGCGTGCGTTAGATCCGCTATTGCGCCTTAGGTTTTCTATGGATTTAGAGTTAATGAGGGTTTTAAGAAATGTTTTGTATTGTGGCAGCAATTTGGGTGTTTTATAACGATATGCTTACCTATATTTAATGCAAAAAACGACGCTTAGTTACATAAAGGGGTTAGGTGGGTTTCAGAGGTTGAAAAAAAGAAGATTTTGACTATTTTTTTTTTATTATATAAAATCATATATTTTATTTAAGCAATTCACTGTATCTAAGATACATATATAAACAGTATTTTGTGAAATTTGTATTTAAAAATTTCGAAAACTCAGCCGTTGGTACCTCATCTTTCTTGACGTCTCAAAAAAAAATGCTCTTGCCGTGGACAGCATAACTCATTATTGGTTCATCTAAAATCAGAAAACGAAACGGATTTCGATAGTACATGGATAAATCTCGTTGTTGTACGAAGGAAAAAAAAAATCAAAATTTGAATTTATGACAGGCTTTGAACCAAAAAACACATTTTTTAGTGAAATTTTCGACATACATTGGCTAAAAAAAAATTGTTGTAATTAACAAAAAAAAAATCCTTCGTTCAATAACTAGATAATGTTAATTCAAAGATGTGCACAAAATTTGAACTAAATCGCTTCATAACTTTTCGAGATATTGTGTCCACCGACTTAAAAAATGGAGTTTTGAGATAAACACGTATACGAGCGAAGCGCTCAACTGACGTGGCCTAATGGGAGGAACTTCTGAAGGGTCTATCTCTTAGAATTTTACTCGGAGTGACTTAAAATTTTAGGAGAGTATTTTAAACATACTGTACTATTTAATGAGACAAAAAAACAAAATTCGATTTTTTGAAATTTTCAAACCCACCTAACCCCTAAAAATATAAAAATACGTAGATAAATTTCCAGAGACCCATTTTCACGTTTCTGCATCAATATAAGAAAACTAACAAAAGGACCGTTTTATCTCTATTATGCAAAATTACACAAAGACGTAATTTTTCAGAAGCCTACGTTGTACTGCTCCTGTTGCTTTTGCTTTTTACCTTCTCCAAAAAACTTGTTGCTTTTTCTGATAAGCCTTTAGCTAGCAATGCTTGCCCAGCGGTTTGCCATATAATGCCGAGAAATTAAAAAAATATTTATAATATTTAATATATATATAAGGTTTTGATACTACTACTGTGTTCACACAGACACATTAAGTTGCCAAAAAAGATTTCTTCACTCATATTCGTACATACTGTAAAGCAACCATCAACGAATCCCATCAAATCGTCTAGCAAAGCTTTCCCAAAACTGTCCCGAAGAGGTCATCTCAAAGTGCGGAGCATTCACACAAGAGAGTTTAATGAACTGCACCTAATGCTCATCTCTACAGCTCTTACAAATGTCTTTATGCGAAGCCTCGAATCCTGCAGCCATATTGCCACTACTTCAATGCCGCATAAGTATTCCAATGATAAGCGCTTTTTGTTTTGGGAAATCCCGTATTCTTCGTTCATCAAACAATAATACATTGATTGATCGCGATACTCCGTAATTGTACTGATTAGTCTAAGAAGAGTTAGTATTTGTGCTCTAACATTTTCATTAGTTTGAGACAAAATCGAACCCGGAGGGTATTTAATACTTGATCTCGATTCCCCGAGTCTTATCTCAGACCCATTTCTCATGTACTCGTCTGCTATCATCGAACACGCAATATACTGGGACTTAGTACAGATAGGCAATGTCGAAGTGATTGGAAAGTATAGTAGATATCTTCGATAATTTTGGTCACACTCAACGCTACCGATCAAATGATCTTGGCCGTCGAAGAAATGGCCAAATTGATACTTGAAATCTGATATCCACAGTTTCTGCCTATATTCTACCTCGGATGTGTTATTATTTTTGTTATTTTCCCCCACATCTAATCAAGTATTTTTTTTTTATTTTTAATAAATTTATTGTTATCTTACATCTTTTACATCTATGCTCTTCAATATTTCAGGGTGTTAAAATCAAAATGGATGACGCCGGTAATATACTTGTCCGTCGCTATGCCAAAAGTAATGTTTACATTAAGAGCACAGCGAGCAGCTCCAACGAGGAGACATCCATTGGTGCCGACATACTCAAATTGCCAAATCAAGCTTTGGAAAGCGAAAAAATAGTCAAAGTGAGTATTGAGAGATTTTATATTTTCAGCATGCAGAGGTCGATTCTATCCCTAAAAGGGAGACTTATTTAAATTTTTTTGCATGTATGTACTGTAAACTATGTTAATATTAAAATTGTCAGTCTTCCTGAATGTCACTACATTAAAAGGTAAATAAAGTGACGCAAACACAAGGATATTATAAAGATAGTGAATAAGTCCTAGACGATCCTTTTTTAGATAGTAGTTGGGGTATACACACGATATTTGTACGATTGGTCCCAATATTAGGATACTCAATACAGCATGAGATCATTAAGTTTTTCTCTGTGAAAGCCCTGCCTTATGGAACGAGATAATGTCAACCCTTGGCAAACCACTGTTCAATAGTCTCGAACAACTGCCAGACTTACTCGTGAACAACCTAATAAGATTCTTAAACCGCACAGACTGGATATGGACGGGCTATAAAATAAACGAGAAACAAGTTGGTAGCGAGGACGTGGCAACAAAATGGTGCGGAAGCACTAGTTGGATTCTGGATGAATAACCACTTTAACCACACAACACAAAACCTACAACCGTTGCTTTTCTTTCTAGGCATCTGCTAGTTCTTTATAGGCACCTGTATATGAATAACTCCACGCCTTCGTAAATACAAATTATACCGTAATTAATGGGAAGATGTGTCCAGCTTTCTGGCATAAATATCAGTAACCACTTTTTGTAAATACATATTATATCTTAAAAGGCGTTTGATTTAATAAATTTCGGCAAAAATTTAAGCAGAGGCTTCAACAATTTTAAATCGGCAGGTAGTCTTTTATGACAGAAATACACTCGTCACTTGACATCAGATGACGAAAGTACTCACTCGGAAGCCATTGCCTGCCGAGAGTCGAGCACTACAGCATGCGATTTGAATTTTTTTCTGATAGTTTATATGCCCAGTAGTCATAGCACTCACGAATGTCATGCTTTAACAAGCATGATAGGATGACCACAAAAAACCGATTTTTTAAGTTTATGTGGCAAGCTTGTCCAATCCATGATGAAGACTTTACAGCAGCATTTGCTCTAAATCGAGCTCCGATATAATATACCTATATTATACCTGGTCAAAAAAGCACAATTAAACTTAAAAAAATAAGACTTTTACTGGCCAAAAATATATAACTATATGAAATTGTAAATAAATAATCTTGGCTAACTGGCCGAGCTGTTCCTCCAATTGGTGATGCCCGTCCTGATGTTGTTACACGCAGTTCCAACGCTCCTGTAGTTCTAAAGTTTTTATAAAAAAATGTTCATGACAGAAATGCAGTACGGCATTTGCCATTGACTGTCGAGGGACGAACGCTGTTAGAAAAAAAAATTCCTATGTATTGAATATTCATTATTTTAGCCACTAAACCAATTTTCGATTAACTTTTGATACAAAAAAACATCAATCGATTAGGCCTTATCGGAGTGGCCTGTGGTGAAGTTTCCTTGTCCGTACATATGAATGTATACTAAGAGCAGCGCTTTGTTATATAAGGAAACTGAATCGTTCACAGAAATGTTGAAATACCTACTGTTAAGGAAAACCTCAAGAAAAGGCAATCGAGAAGTATACCTGAAACTTAGCATCGAACAGATCTTCTCTGCATTATTGCCGATATTCAGACAGCAATCGCTAGTGACTACTATTGAACTATTAATGATTTTCAGAAACTATCGTACTAAATGACAGTCATCTGAACCTCGGAAGCCATAAATATTTGCGAAAAAATTATTAAGTATTATTAAGGAGAAGAGAAATGAAGAGTAATATTTAATATCCTTGATACATAATTTTGTATCACTAAATTATTAAAAAAACATGTCTTTACAAATTTTGTGTGACCTAAAAATATTTATCTCTTAGTGAGCGGTTACTTCAGCAATTAGTGATCACAAATAGTGACTACAGCCTAGCAAGAATAAAGATTACAATTATTTATATTTATTTTCATATATATTTTTGTTTACTTTAATGCATACCTACTTATATATATTCTCTCTTTATTTCTTTCTAGTTATTCGATATGAAAAAATTTCAATCAAATGTAAATCGTGAGCTCCGGCGTGCTTATCCCGACCGTCGACGCCTGGAGACACAGTGCCTATCTGTTTTGGCATTTGTCAAATCGGAGAATGATATATTAGAATGTCCTATTTGGGTGCTCATTGTGAATGTGGTCGCAATGGATATGCTCAAAAGTAAATTGCCACCAGGTAAGTACAATGGAAAGCAAAAATAAATAAAATAAATAAAAAAATTATAAAATTTCAAAACAGAAGAAAACATAAATAAATGGTTACGTAGAATGTCTAGATGACAGTTACATTGTCAAAAGTTCAAAAAGTACATGAAATTTTGGAAACAACGGGGAAATTGTTCAATTATTAAATTCATTTAATTTCATATCAACTTTATTATGATGAAATAAATCTTACAGACTACGTGTAGATCAAAGAATTATTAATAACTGAGTCTAAATCTTACAGACTAAGTAACGAACTTTTTGGTAACTCAGAATAAAATAATTTAAGCGTACACTGAAATGAGGGTATTGATAATTCAATATCAACCCTCTTTGAGATGGCATTAAATGCCGATTGGATTTATTGACTTCAAAGCAATTTCCTTGGCAGCCGATGCTTGTATTCCAACACTTCCGCCAATTTACAAAACACTATTCATCGCCTCTCTTTTGTCCAGAAACGCTTTCCCAGACGTAATAACTTCGTGGGGTGGGAAAAAAGGCAAGCACCACCAGGTTATTTGAATAGTTGTCGGAGTGGTATTAATGTTCGTTTTGATCAAAGAGTCGCGTATACCCTGAACTGTTAAGTCGGCTCATTATTATGGTGAAAAGAACTCAGTAAGTGTGGCCAAGATCAGATCGTTAACCGGCTTTCAGCGAAAGAATCAGCTGAGTGGCTGACGTCACCGGAGTTATGGCAGCGGCTTGTTTACGAAAAGCTTAGATTGTGTTGGTGATGTGCGAAAAAATCAACGTAGCCTTCGTTCATTCTACTTCGTTGCCCTCTGATCAACGACTGTTGGACGAGTGTGTGAATAATAACTAGCCGGTGATGTGGCAGCCGAATATGCTTGCATAATTTTGTTTTTCATTATAACAGATTCACCAAACTATGAGTTATTTCTCCACAATTCGGGCCCTTACGACGAACATTCTCTCTCAAACGCTTCAATGCATTCACATACGAATTTTTACTTACTCTTTGGTCCAGAGAATATAATTTGAAATGGTCCCAACATAAAAGAAGTCAACTAAATCTTGATTTTGAATCGCATTTCGATGATTGCTTTCTCGTTTTATTATCGTGTTCATAGATGCATGCCTCGCCACTGCTAATTATGCCTTCCATAATATGTACTTTGGGCCAAAGAAAGCATTTGATGCCATTTTCGCAAGACATTCAGCACTATCGGCACAAACTGCGTGTCAACTCGTTTCATCTATCGCTGAATACGTCTCGTGCATAACGCTCGGTACCGATCTAAGTGAGACACCAATTTTGACTACTATCTTTTTGCAGCTCACAACCGACAGATGTAGCAATCCAGAAGTTAGATATGTATTAGTGCATTCATATTTATTTATTTTATTTTTTATTTGTTTTAAGATGGCAATTCACTGTGAACTTATTACCAGCCATTTGCGGTGCTAAAAAATGTTTGTAATTTATTAGGTTGGGCTTCGCTGGTGCTTCACCATTGAAGCGAGCTGATTACATATACTTATACTAGTAAGTCATACCGACTCGTATGTAGCTGGCTGAGGTTGAAAGTGCATGCATAGATCTCATACATCCGCACGAAGATCTCATTTTTACAGCACCGCCATAGCAAAAGTTGCAAATGTGCATACCTTTTAATGCAACTTTGAATGCGATTTTTCTATTTTTCATTTTTGTTTTCTATTTTTGTTTCTTGTTTGTGCTTTTTGCGTTTCACTCCCCATTTGTTCGACAAGCAGTTCAAGGTTGCTACCACTAACAAGCGCTTTGGTGTGCCGTTTGTGGCACCAATGCAGCGGCTGCTGTTGGCCTTTCGCTTTTGCACAGCTAAAAACACATACATATACCCGTATAAGTATGTAATGTACTTATATAATATATTTTGTGTACAGATGTGTGCATGTAAGAATGCATAAGTAAATTTTTGCGGTAAATTTCAAATGCCAACGGACAATATTTTCATTTCGCCTTTAAAATGTCAAAGTGTCAACTATTGGCCTCTGTTCAGGCCGAGATAAAGGGCGGCAATAAAAGAACGCATGCACGCCACACGCACCGCTGCGCTATTGTCTCAAAGCGTTTGGCTCATAAATCAAAAATATTTCTATACTATATTGGTATGTGTACGGATGCGTGTGGATGTGTATGTGCGCAAAGGCATCTACGCATCGAACCAATGTCAACGCATGCTGAATAATCAATTGAAATGAAACAATAACAATGATAGCAAAATAGCAGCAGTAACCAATAAGAGCTTTGCAAAAATTTGCATATTTGCTGAAAGAAAAAGTTAAAAAAAAATTGCTCAAACAAACAATTGGCAGCAATAAATGATTTGTGTTTTCCAAAAAAGCATCTAACATTGGAAAAATTCTATATTTTTCCTCTATTTTATTTTTTTTTATACCATTTTACATATATCTCTCTCATCCCACTCACCCTCCTTCTTTAACCACAGTGCAACGCCCAGTGGTGGACATTAAGAATCGCCCTAGAATTCCTATACCCGATGAGGATCCTTACAGTGTGGCCGGCAATGGCAGTGGCGGCAGCTCGGGCAGTTCTGGTTTTGGTGCTGGCAGCAATTCGAGCCATCATCAGCAACAACAACAACAACATTCAGCAGCTGCCTTGCACAGCATGAATGGCGCTGGCGGTATCAATGGTGGGCCAGCTGCCGCTGGTCATGTGGCTGCCACACGTGAGCAGTTGCTGTTGCAGACACAACAATTGGCACATAAGCGCAGCGAAAAACCGCCAAAATTGCCACCACGCGATAATATATACGCACATGACATCATACCGAAGGTGAGTTTTGGAAAAATAATTTAAACAAATTACGAAAATATTCTGTGAAGAAAACTCGTAAGACTTTTGTTCTGATGAAGATTTTGATGTAATATTCAAATAAACAGGACATATTGTGGTAAGAATAAATTTGCAAAATTCCCCTTAAAAACATTGGGCCCATAAGTACATATTTAGTGATTTTCTAGGTATACAAATATTATAATAACTTAACATTTTGCAATTTTTTTGGTTTTGTTCTTATTTTAGAAGCATTTCTATTTGATCTTTAAATGTATAAGAACTCTAATAGCCCGTCCAGCGGGGTCTAAATTGCATAGTTATTCCCGTAGGAGAAGGGTTCACTTGGATGGTGACCATCATCCATATTTATGGTGCCATGAAAAAATGGGTGCGTAATGACACAGGGATAGCAAACATATTTGAGCAATAATGATTAGAATAACGAATGGAAAAACTCGAAAATTCTGCTGCCGTTTAATATCCAAACTCGATAGTTCTTCAGATACTTACTTGAACCTTAGCCTCCCGATAAATATTGGATGCTGAGACGATTCCTCGTCATCGATTTTGCGCCAGAGGAGTGTAGCACGGATGCCCGATTAAGGCACCTACCACTATTGAGGCCACCGGCTTTATAAACCTAAGAAGCTCGCTCAGTACATGGTCTGAAAGACCGGGCAACCTTGCATGTTGGGTGTTTGCTGAGTTTACACGGGGTCACCCATACAAGAGTTGTTACAGAACGAAAACCACTTCACGTATTTCCTGACTAGCCAGTTTACCAGACATGCAATTTTCTTCAATGCCGCAATGTGATTTGAGGCTTGGTATCGAAATATTTAGGTGTAACCGGTAGGGAAAATGCTTAATTTTTCCTACTTCAAAGACTACTTTTTGGCACTCCATTTCGTAGACTAAAGAATCTCTGCTTTTATAACAGCTAACTCCGCTTGAGAATCACTGCATGATCGCTATCCGGAAGCTTAAAAAATTGTGAGTTCCTCACAGAACGCTCTTTCATCAATCTTTCCTCCCACATTCGAGCTATCTGCCAACCAATATTTTTGGTAACTGCTGTAACTCTAACTGGGCACTGCTTCCAAATTTTAAAGCCTGTTTCTTCCTCGAAGGAGTGTAGAGGGAGAAGAACTTGCTTTGATCAATGTGACTCTAAATTAGGATACTATTAGTAATAAGTCGACACACAAACAACGTCTTTCAAATTCAAAAATTAGTACTCGCCATTAATTCTGTCCCATGCTAGCTAATGCCAATTGCCTCACCATAAGGTATTTCTGAACTCCATATCCAACGACCACCAAATCCGAATGTGTTGGTGCGTGACTACCATTTGGTAATGCTCTGGTTCGAAGCCCCGGGCATGAAATATAAAATGGTAAAATACGTTTTTTCTAATATCGGTCTCCCCTCGGCACGCAATGGCAAACATCCGAGTATATTTCTCCCATGAAAAAGCTCTTAATAACAAACCATTTGAGGTGACAAACTTGTCTCTTGGCCTCTGATTTCGCAATTGGAGTATGTCGATGGGCGAGGCTCAAAATACGATTAAAATTATTTTTTTATTATTTTGCTATTACAACTGATGTTGCTAGATGGCATAGTTTGTAAGTACTAGCAATTGCAAAAACAATGCGCATAATCAGTTGCTGCAATGAAAACTCCAACTAAAACTGTGTATATGTGCATATCCACTGACTGTGTAGCCTTGTGAGATTGGTTGTTGCAAGCGCATGCGCAACAAATACAACATTCTTCGCATATTAATTACACGCGATATCAAGAGGCAAATGCAGTTATTTTGACATACTACCAACTCAATATATTTATTTGTATATTTTTATGCACATAAATTAAGTTACCTGCATACATACATACATACTTACACATACTTGATTTGTATATAAAGAACGAGTTTTACATTAGCAAACTGTTGCATTGATAATGTTGGGCATTGGGCTGGTGTTGCAAAGTGGATTGCGATCATATTTGTACGAGTATATAGTTTGTTTTTAAGGTATTTTATTTCGCAGTTGATCGATTCGTGGTGCCCTTCTTCGCTTGAAGCGCTTCAGTGGTTTGCAGAAATTCAACGAATTTTCATGTGCAATATGAAATAAACTCCTTGCCTGTGTAGCTAGCTTGAGCTATGCATTAAATCATACAGGCTTACGCCATAAAAATACTTCTGAGCACTGAAAACGCTCTTAACACGTTTAGTACCACAGCACAAGAGCCTCACGTCGCAAGAAAGCGTACGACGGAGTTTGTTTCATATTAGACCTTATCCTGGGACTTCATGCGACACTGCATAGAATTTCTTATGTTTTTAGAGTAGGCTGATATTAGCAAACATTTTTGGTTATATTTTTAAAGTGCTTGATAATATTTAATATTTAAAATGGAAGTCCGTCTTTTTTGACCTCCAGTGAAACTTCTTGTCAAACGTGTTCAGGCTATAGTTAAAGTCTTAATCTGATATGCTTAAGTTTAAATTATATAATAAATTTAGGACTAAGTATTGATATTGCCAAGTTTATTATTTTTTCATATGCAATCGTTGGCATTATGTGAGAAATATAATTTCGTGTAAGCTATTTAATGACTTTTGGGTGACTTCTTCACTCGAATGAAGCTCAATTTCATCTGTGGTTTGTCTACATGGACCAGACAGAGCTTATACATAGAGAAAATACCCGAGTCAGTGAATGTCGCTGCGACGCTCTAGGACTGGCCTTCGCCAGTGATAAAGCGCACATTGCCACCATAATCTTAGAAGTACTTACTAGGTCTAGAGGAACGTGATTTTAGAACTTTTGAAGAGCTCATCTAATGCGAATTTATGCCCTTGAACTATTATCTCAGCGGAATTAGTAGAAACAACTCGCCCTTATATGATATACTACTGCTTTTACAATCTTTATTTATTCTTGCAATTCGTTGTCGTCCCCTTCAAAGTGATGATCTACATTTTTTAATTTTTTCCGACTCTCAAAAAGTTACTAAGCCCAATTTAAGAGAAGGTACTCAGTTCATGCAGCGGCTTATGTCGAACCTCTTCAATGGACTTCGCATGGTATCCTCGATGTGATCTTTGTAGTTAATAGCCAGAAGTCACTCAAAGCTAACTAAGGCAAACTCAGTGGTTTTGAGTCATATGGGCCAAGTATTTTACAAAATTGTCGCGAGCAAAGAATGCAGTGAACACAAAAGTTGCCTCACTACTAATTTGCCTTTATGCAAAACAAATAAAAGAACTATTTTTAGAACCGATAAGCCCATGAAGTTTAAATTCGAAAGACACCTTTGTATTTAATCAATGTGCATATGCACCGCTTAGCTGATAAAGGAATCCATATAGTTGCCACTTCAGGACATATGGAACAGAGCCATAAGTACAACACTACGCTAAGTGAGCATAGATAAACATCCTTCCTTTTTTGTATCGATGACCGTAAAAAGTGAAGTCTTAAGACTATTAACATAGCAGTGTCCCGACTTGAAACCTCACAGCTGCATACGAGTCTTAAACTCATACTTAGATAACTGTGCATAATTTATTTTCATCTCATATGTTAAGTTTCTTCATTCAAGTTAAGTTTACGTCTAGAGTAATTACACTATCCGTCTGGTCCTACCATAAACTGCATATGTGGTTTTTAAAGATGGCACTTAAAATAAATGTACGGAAAACATAAATATCACATACGAATTTTCGAAGGCTTATTGAATTAAAAAAAGTTAATCATGTCGTAGTATAATGCCCTAATCAATTTAGCTCTGTTTCTTAAGGTTGGAATAATAATTTATACATTCTTAACATTGCGCAGGTCGCTCTTAAGTTTGTTAAGAGCCAATTTACACGATGTCTTTTCAACCTGAGTTTTTTTGCACATTCTCTTTTAGAACTTTTTTGTGTCTTTCATTGGTTTTTGACATTCGTTTCATTTTCTTTGCTCATTCATTCGTCGAAAACTATGACCTTCAATAAGGATGCGAGCCCAAAGTTCGAAAGCAAAATGTACAAAAATCCCTCGATTTCGCTGACCGTACGTGCATACCTACCCACTTCTTCTTGACTTCTTTTCCGTCCGAGGTGAAAAGTCATCGTGTGAATTGGCTCTAATTTACGTTTAAGTCTGGAGTAATTACACTATTATATATATAATTGGCGCTAACACCCTTTTTGGAGATTTCGCCGAGCTCCTGTTTGTGGTGTGCGTCTTGATGTTGTTCCACAAATGGAGGGACCTACAGTTTCAAGCCGACTCCGAACGGCAGATATTTTTTTTTTTTTGAGGAGCTTATTCATGGCAGAACTACATTCGGAGGTATACCATTGCCTGCCGAGGGGCGACCAGAAAAAACGCTTTCTTTATTTTGATCTTCCACCGAGATTCGAACCTACGTTCTCTTTGAATTCCGAATGGTAGTTAGGCACCAACCCATTCGGCTACGGCGGCCACCAATTACACTATTACTGTTTGCAAACACCCGGTTTGTCTATAAATTATCTCATAAGGCTGTTGCGAATTGCAACTCTTCTGCTAAGCAAAGAAAACAATAAAATAAATATCGCGGCTTGCTCAAAAATTCTTTCAATTTTTTTCAAATCAACTTACATTTTCGGTTGTATATTTAATGTTATAAACAATAAGGCTCTTTTTCGAAAAATTCTTTATTCCTATCCTATATAAAGGGTTTTCCAATAAAAGGTGTTATTTTGATATTCAAAGAAGAATGGTATATTTTCATATAAATGATCGGATGTTTTTTTTTTCATTATAAAGAGGAAGGTGTACCGTTAATAGTGAAAAATAACATCAGGCAAATGGCCACCACGACCACGCTTACAGGACAATATTCTTTTCATGAAATTTTCCATAACCGAATTGCAAAGTGGCTGCCCCATGTCCTCGATAGCCTCACGAATTCCATCTTTGAAGTCTTGAACGGACCCTGGACTGTTGGCGTAGACATTCCTTTTTCACGTGGCCTCAAAGAAAAAAGTCACAAGGTGTTAAATCACAAGATCTCGGTGGCAAATTGTGATCACCTCTTCGAGAAATAACACGGTCCGGAAACTTTTCCCATAAAATATCAATGGTTTCGTTGCTTGTGTGGCACGTAGCGCCGTCTTGTTGGAAATAAACGGACAATACCATACAATTCGGGCCATAAAAAATCGTTAATCATCTCTCGATAGCGCAATCCTATTCAAAATAACACCTGTTATTGGAAAACCCTTTATATATATATATACTGTATATATGTAGAGACACTAATAATAATTTTCTCACTTTTAGCCTGACTACGACGATATCGAAGTGGATACCAGAATCAAGTTGTCACGTGGCAAATCAGACAAAGGCAAAGACAACAAGAAATATGGTAAGTGATTCAAAAAAATATTCAATCGATCTTTGAAATAAAAGAAAACAATAATCTTAATTTTCCATTACAAGTATTTCAGGAATGGTTCCTCGAATCGTATATGCTCACCAATTTTCTACTTAACTACTCCCTCACTTATCTGATTCTTATTTCAGATGATCCCTACTATTGCGGTTTGCGTGCACGTGTGCCGAACTTTGTGAAATCATCAAAATCCTCCAAGGAGCACAAGGAACACGCCACCAATGGCAGCGTTTCTAACGGTAGCGTTAGCAACAGCAATGGCAACTCCAACGGCAGCAACATGAACACACTCAGCCAGAAAAAGACTTCTATGCTACACATGTCGATGACGGCGCCAAATTTGCAGCACGCATTGCACGTGGCTCCCCCGCCACCACCACACATGCATCCACATCACATACAGCAGCAGCAATTGATGGCCGCCGCTGCAGCACATGCAGTGCATCATCACCATCCAGCAGCGACTGCGGCCGCACATCACCAACATCATCTGCCACAGCATCCCATGTGGCAGGCGCGTAGCTTCGAGAGCGGCATAGGTATTTATAGTATTAGTAATAATGGTTGTCAGCAGCAGTTGAATGCGGCGACTGCGAATTTTCTAATGGGTCATCATAGCAACAATAACAACAATAAGAACCAAATGCATCAAGCACAAGCAACTACATTACAAGCACAAGCACAACCACAAGTACAAGTACAGGCACAACAACAAAAACAACAACAACTGCACAATGCACTGCCACAGCTGTTGTCCGCCGCTGCACCGTTGCGCGGGCCGGTGGACATGGCTCATGGCGTGGACGGACACGAACACATACTTAACAACAACAACAACAAGCACAGCAACAAACCCCATAACAGTAACATACAATTTAATATAGAGCAGCAACGACAACAGCAACGTCAGCATCAGCATCACCAATTACAGACTTTGCAGCAAGTGCACCAGCACCACCATCACCACAACAATCATGAACAGCAGCACGATCACAACCATAGCCACAACTCCAGCCGCCAGAATCATCGGCATCACAGTCGCAATTGCTCGCGACGTCAACTGCCAACAGATATGCCCGCCCATTACGCGCCGCCCACCTCTTCCAAATATAACCTCACCGACTCAGACTACCCCGACCCTGACTTATATTATACAGACGCTCAGTCACCGGTTACGTCTAACAATGGGCGCCTTAGCCGTTCACGCTTCCGTCGTATCAGCCGCGAATTGCAGGAAACGCTTTCACCTCACCGCTTGCGAACGAGTCGCCCGCGACGCGACACAAGCAGTGTTGTAGGCAGTAACTGTAATTGCGTCAGCTGCTATACACTAGCGCCACTATTCGGCGTTGTGCAACCAGCGCGACCGCCACGTAGTCTCAGCCAACAGCAATTGCGTTTACATCAACAATTAAGCGGCAGTTTGGCGAATATACCGCCCCCGCCACCACCGCCCCCCTTACCCTCGGCTTTAATGCATTCCACATATAACGCCAGCACCGTAGGCGAGAATGAAAGAAACAGCGACAGACGCGGTAGAAGCAATAGAAGTGTGAGGGGTGCTGGCCTTAAACGAGCCAACGCATTGGGCGGGCAGGGCGAATCGAATCTGATAAAATGGTGTAGCGAAAGTGACGTATCGCTGCTAAATCAGCGACGCAACCGCTATGTAGCGCCAAGCGAGACTTACACTTACGACGAAGGTTTAGGTGAGACTGATGGCGATGCGGACGAACTCTGTCGCATTAGTGGCACGCTTAGCAATGAGTGTCTTTATACACTTGAAAGCGAAAGCACGCCGCATTACGCCAATGACTTTGACTTCAATGATTGCAATGACAATGTGCCGCAATGTAGCGCACGCATAGCACCACCCACAAGGGTAGACGAAAATAATAATCACTCAAGCAATAAAACTAAAAGATATAACGAACATGCAATGCAAACGCGACCACACGGCGGCTGCTTGTACACCGACAACACGGACTGGAACGCGCCACATTTGGACCGTCACACAAACAGAATGCGAGAACTGAGTTCGCCATCACCACCACAACCGCCATCCGAAAAGAATAACGCAGAAGATTCTAAGTCCGAAGTTCGATTAAATGCGGCAAATAGAGAGGGATTCGTGCACTCACCTGCACTACTGCGTCAAAAATCAATTTCAATCGAAAGTTTCTTCGAGCAACCAAATGAAGAGGGTTCGCTCTATATGTACGGCGGTCGAAAACGGGTTATCAGGTCACCATCTACTACAAATCTTTACGATCGCTTGCGCGGAGAGAATCCGCCACTGAACACAGTGGATATGAGATGGCCGCTCACAGCAAGTGATAACAGAAAATTCAACAACAACGACGGTAACGAAAAAGCGCGATTGAGAAATATGCAGGAAAGTGAACTCCTCCACTTTCAGCGATACAAACTGGGCATGCAAATGTCCAAACAGAAGAACATAAATATTGCAGCTCCAAGAAAAATAACAAGTGAATCGTCATTGCCAGCTGCATTGATGGAAGAGCCAGAGCTACCGCCGCCTTGTTGGCGGCGCAGAAAAGGCAGTAATTGCAGTAATGAACTATATGTTAGTGATGACACAACAGTTGCAACAAAAGCTGCAGAGGTAACCTCAACAACAGCAACAACAACGGAGACTAATGACACACCGCTAGCCACTTCAACACCCATTAAGCAGCTGAGTGGCAGCGTTGTAGCTGCAGCGACGGCGGCATTTGAAATGAAACTGCACAATCAGAAACGCCAAAAGCAGCAGGAGAAGTCAATACAACAAGCTGAACTAAAGCAAATGCAAAAACAAAAGCAACAACAAAAACAGCAAAAGCATCAACAACATTTAAATAACTGCGAGAAGGTGGTGAAAATGTCAAAGGATGTGGTGAAATCTCAACGCGTTACAAAGGAAAAGAATAACGGCAAGATTAGTGTAGGAAACATAGATAAAGATATAGAAAGAAACAATAATAACAACAGCAACAGCAATAATAACAAAAATTTCTTTTTGTATAATAGTAAACGCAAAAACAACACCGACACCAACAATAACAACATCAAAAACAATAGCAATGTTGGTAATAAGACAAATGCTACACCAACAACAACAATAACAAGTGCCAACTCTAGTACGCACCTTCAAATGCCTGCCATTGCAAAGTATGAACCCATAGAAGAACAACAAGTACGACACCAACAACAAGGTCGACCCAGCCGCGCTGCTAGTCGTTTGGATGTTAGTGACATGGAGTCCATTTATGGCTACTTAAAACCACGCAAGCCGCGCAGTCTAAGCCTCAAAAAAATCCAAATACTTGATTATTGATGATGGATTATTAAATAAGAAGCAAGAGAGCAGACTTAGTTCTAAAAAAATGCCACAACAACTAAGAATTTTGAACAATTTGGTGCTGTAACAGTAATGCCTAGTTAAAAATCAACTACAACCACAGCAAAAATTACAGCTAACTTGTACTACTTGAAAATATTGACAACCGCACTGCACTGCACTGCGACCTGACAGCCTACAGCCAACCAACCAACCAACCGAGAATCGCATACAAAACTGAAAATAAGAAAACACAGATTTCCAAATAGGTTTGACTTCATTCGCCAACGAATTTTTACCAATATTTTTATTTTAGGGTTATGGTATTGTTTTATGGGTTTTGGTAGATTTTGAACATTTAATAGAAAGATAAAAACACTCAGTTGACAACAATTCAAATCCAGTCTCTAGGAGTACACAATCAAACAAGTTTATTTGAACGCGAATGAGATTTTCGATTTTGATAAAATCTCTGTGCAAAACCTTTTAGAAATCACACATATGAATATAAATATGTTACATCAAAAAAATGTGTGAGGCCCTTCTCCCTCTTTAAACTCTAAGGAATTTTTGATTATTTGGAAGATTTCGCTTACTACAAATCACCGATCATACTTAGATATGAATGTAGGTGTACTATATGTACAATCTTTCTATAAAGTTAAGAATTACAAAGTTAAGTATTCGCACCATAATATGATACTTAATGTACAATATGTATTCTGCCTCACCGATTTTTTACACATTCTGGTTGTAAATTAGATCTACGATGCATCTTTTTGGATTCCACTGATGTTGATGGCATAAGAAAATGCATCGCTAATAATTATTATTTTTAACTTTAACTTAAATTTCTATCCGAAAATATTTTTACTTTCTAAAAGATAAACACATTTTCGCTCTCAAAATTCTGCCGAGGCGGAATAACGCTAGCCTTTCTCTCCCGTAAAAATATAGCAGGTATATTTTTCTTCACAACAATGTATTATCACATTAAATGTGGCATTATCAAGGTTGCCGTCGTGTTAATTAAATATACAAAAGCGGTGCCAATAAACAGAGTTTCACATTTATACTAAAATAAAAAGCTTTCCGATAATTAAAAGTCGCTGATAGTCACGAATGTGTGAGCGATAGTTTCAGACTAATTAATATTAATTTTAATAATCTTAAACCTGGTGACCGTCCACTCACTTACCACTCTAGCTTAGCCCAGCCCTCCTTTTCACAGAAGCGAGGAACTAACGTTCGGTAAGCAAGTGCATGTCGATCTTCAATCTCAGGCCATAAATTCATTTAGGAGGTCTGCCATTGTCTTCCGAGAGCGACCTATTAGAAAAAACTTGTTCTATCATTTAATGTTTCAGGCCCGAAGATTCGAGTCTAGGCACTTTCGAATGACAGTCACGCACCAACGCATTCGGCCACAGCGACCGCCCTTGATTGATACTTGTTGAAATTAAGACCCTTTCAGCAATTAAAATATGAAGTTATTCGTCTCGTACGTGTTCAGTAATAGAAAATTAGTGATGCTGAATATACCTTTTTATTCGAAATTGAAATCATTGATTAACTTGCCCGGGCACTTCCTATTAACTTCATTGCTAATACAGTACGTTTTTTACACTGTATCAGGTTTTTTCTGAGCAATCTTCGAAAAGTTTTCTATTTCTCTTAAGGAAAAATTAGTTCATCGCCTTTTGTTAGTTATTTTGCTTTTTTAATTTTTATGTTTCAATGAGTGAATAAGTGTCAACTAATGCAGGCCACAAATGGAAAACAAATCGAAACAATCAGTTGAAACTCATTTTGCCACACACGTGTGGATTTCTTGACGATTTTAGTTCCACGCTGTGCGCTGCTGAGTGAAGAACGAACTCGGAAAATAATGAATATCATGTATGGTATTTATTTGTGCTTGAAAAGAAGAGGGGAGAATTTTTTGCCACAAATTTAATTTTATATTTCTGTCTTTATATTCAACGATTTTTCCACAATGACCGGCCGGATTTTGGGCAAATCTTTGAGCTCTCCAATAAATTATTTACATATTTATTAGAAATATATGAATAATTATATGTACATAATTAATATATTCATATAATTATATTTTCATATAATCATAATTATATTACATTACGAAAGTCACTAGTAGATAAGACTATGGGCCTACCTCAATAAATGATTTGCTTCATGTTGTCATTTGTCCGCTTATGTGCACACTTCAAAATTTCAAAACAAATGAGAAAAATTGTGAACTTCGCGTCACACACACGCATCAATTTTCGATCGGTTTGCCAACTGCACCATTGTTTGGATTTGTTTTCTGTTTGTGGCCTGCATAATGCAGTTTAATATATTATATAAGTAGAAGCCGTTCATCGGTTAGGTACCGTTAGATTAAAGTTAACTTCAGGTTAACTCGATAAGGTAAACGGTTTTTGTTGAATACCATTAAAGTTATGAGTAGGTGCTACAAACGCTGAAAGATGTCCAGAGAAAGCTTGCGTGTATATAATAGTCATATATGCATAAGAATATACATACGTACATATTTATCTGGACTTTTGATTGAACTATCTTATACCATATAGGAAGTTTCAGAAAACTTCTCCTTTAGTTTAATAAAAATACCAAATTTATATTTCAAGTCAATCAATTGCTCCTCGCAATTGTTTTACGAAAAGTCAGCTAATAAATATTTATGTACGTGTTCAATTGTAAATATATTTAAGGTAGAAAAACAAGCATAATATTGATACATACATCTTTTTGAGCCTGTGTAAAATTATTTGCTTTTTAGGTAATCTATTATAATTATAAACAATTTATAAATACACGTAAACGGTTGTTTTGCGGACCTGGACCGGGACCTGGACATTTGTAGTTAGACATTCCTTGAAACAAAAACGCGTAATAAAACTGCTATGCCACACTTACCCATTCCCAATTACCGTTATGTTATGTTATACACATACATATGTACATACATACATGCAATGTTATGCCTATGAAAGTTTGTGTTGGTATATAAAAATTTACTCAATTCTCCCTCTTTTTCAGATGCCGATTTGATTGAATCACCATATAATCACATCTACGGTCGTTTACCGCTGCCGACGCGCGGTTATGTGCCCACACCCCGCACCATGTACATCGGTGAATGGGATTGATAGGGAAGGGATATACTGAGCAAAAATAATTTAAAGAGAAAACTGCACATTGCTACATATACAACTATATGACTATGCTGTATACTTCATTTTATATAAGTACGCTCTATCTATCTATGTATTAGAATATGCTTTATGCAATATTATTAACTATTTATAAGTGCACATTATTACATAAGCAATTGAGTATGTAAGTAAAGTACTTGCGCAATTTAAAGAAAATTTACTATATAAGCACATACTTACATACGTTCAGTATAAAGGAGATGCTTGGAAAATATGGGTCCAGCGATACGCGATGTAGTATATAAATATGTACTTAAGTTCGTTGCAAACAATATATTATTTTTATGTGGTTGAAATGAAGAAGTGCTTAAGTTGATTTAAGAAAATTTTTGTTAAATATTTAGCGTTTTATTTCAATTGGAAGGGTTAAATATAGCAAAAATAAGGTAAAATGAAATAAGATGAAAATAAGTACAGCGAAATAAAGAAGCATAGAAAAAACAAAATAAAATGAAATTAAAAAAAAAATATTTATAAAACGAAAAACAAGAAATAAAATGAAATAAAAAAGTTGAAAAATAAATAAAACAAAGAGAAGTTAAAAGAAATAGAATGAAGAAGCACGAAATATAATAAAATAAAATTAAATTAAAAATAAAAATAAAAGCAAGTACTCGTATAACTTGAAATAACAAGAAATGAAGTAAATCAAGAGAAAAAAGAAATAAAACAAAGATAAGTTAAAAGAAATAGAATGAAGAAGCACGAAATATAATGAAATAAAATTAAATTAAAAATAAATATAAAATCAAATATAACATGAAATAACAAGAAATTAAGTAAAAAAAGATAAAAAAGAAATAAAACACAATAAAATAACATAACATAATAAAAACATAATAAAAACAAAAAATAAAATGAAAAAAATTATATGATATAAAATAGGATAACATAAAGTAAATATAATAGAATAAAGACAATGAATTGAAATGATATAGCATGCAATAAAGTGACATAAAAGTAAAAAAATAAAATGACGTAATATGCAATATAATTAAATAAATCCAAATAAAATTAGATTATATAGAAAAATTAAGTAAATTAAGTTAAACATTGAAAATAAGGTGTTAAAAATCAAAATAAAATAGAAATAAAATAAAAAAGCAAATAATTAATAAGATGAAGTTACTCGAAATAAAACTAAATGAAATAAAATATTATTACATACAATAGAACAAAATAAGGTAAATCAAGTTGAAAATAAACTAATGTGATATAACACAAAATAAAATAGAATTAATTAAAATAAACAAATAAAAATAAAATGAAATAACATTATTTAAAATAAAATTAAAATAGGTCCTTAGCAGCCAGTGCCTGTCCTTTTTTCTCATTTTTAAATGGAATAATTATTTATAATTTTTACTCTTTTCAATAAATAAATAAAATAAAATAAAAAAATAAAGTAACGTAAAATAACACCAAATATTATAAAATAAAACCAAGTAAAATTAATTTGAATTAAATTAAATTAAATAAAATCAAATTAAATTATAGTAAAAAAACCAAAACTAAATTGAATAAAATAAAATTAAATTAAATAATAAACTAAAACGAAACGCATTAAAATAAACAAAATCAAATTAAGTAATTATATATTTTGATCGATATAACTAGACTCAAGCATCTTTTCATTTCCAACAGACATTTATTTGATTTCAGCACTTAACAAACGTACTGCGTCAAGAACTTTTTTAATATTATTTTTTTCTCTATCTTACACAAAATTTGCATACTCTCGTAAAAAATCTTCTCCATTATAACAAAATAATAATTTATGTATTCAAATAAATTTGAATAGTTACTTTTAGAGCGCAGTTTTTCATTTAAAGTCGCGCTGCTTACCACAAATCTATTATATATGGCTTATAATTATTCCTCTTTCCAATTATTTTATAACTAAAAACTTGATTTTCTGCACTACTAATAATACCTTTTTACTAGAAATGTGCAATTCAAATTTTTCTATTATATTTGAATGAAAAATTATATTTTTTATGTTTGTAATATTTAAGCTGAAAGTAAACAATGCTTTTTACCTTCCATGTAAAGCATAGAAGTCTGTTCACGTTTCACCTTAAATGAGCTGTCAAAATCCCTATAAAATGATTGGCCGTGAAATATCTAAGTGCGACAAAGTTGTAGTCTATTCAGGCTGTGACAAAGCTCGCAACATGTTGCTAGCAACATTTTTTCACCGCTACTTAAGTTGTATTTACTTTTATAATTTTGTGAAAAGCGCCTGTTCGTCGGATTAAAAATTGTGGTCAAATTGTAAGAATTTGCCGAAAAAGTAAAGCTGTTTGAAATATGGAAATTTTCTTTATTTAGTGGAATATGGAAATACCCGAAACTTAAATAAGACGAAAGAGTTGGTTGAAGCTATAAAACAAGCAAAAATTTCCCTTGTATATAGGCGCTTCTTCCAATAATGACATTTTTTTATATTTTACATGTTATCGTTTTGATTTTTTTATTCTGACTTGTTTATTTTTTATAAAAAGCTCTGCAGCTCTGTTCACTTGAAAGAAAATGATGTTGCCGCGAAATTTCATGCCGGAGAACACAGAACAACAAAACAGATACTTCTTCGAAAACTGCCTCAACAAAATTATTTCCGAAAATACTTGCAGATTTTTTTCACTAACAAACTAGCCAACTTCTTCTTATAAAAAAGCCACTTGTACAATTGTGCAGATGGAAATGAAAAAAATAGCATCATTTTGTCATTTTGCGTCAATTAGCAAAATTAATAATCCAATTTTGTTTTTAAATAATAAGTTTTTGATGAAATAAAAAAAACGATTTGCTTGTCCATTGCTTGTAGGTATACTGCATCTGTTTAGTTCACAAGTACCAAATATGATCTAAGTATGACGTCATTTTCAAAAATTATAAATCTTTCGATGGGACGATTAGTTTTGTATTTCACGCACAGAGTGGGCGCTACCAATTTCAACTCTTCTTGTCGTGTCCCTTTAATTGGGTTGGTGTGCAAGCAGAACACTTTAAGGCTTCCAAACAGAGCCTTAGATGTACCCTCAAAGCAATCAAAAGAGCCATAAAGCTACTCATAAACTACAATACCTCACTGGCAATCTTAAAAAATTTTAAAATTTTTTTTAAAGAGGAACAGATTTATTTGTTATTTCGGTTTTTTAATTGAATCAGGATTAAGTTTTTATTTAAAATGTTACATGGAGAAAAAAAAATTACTTCTTAATTTATTTCAATTTCAACTGTTAAAAGTAATACACTCTCCCTTCCTGAAAGTTTCTTGAGAAAGTAAAAGCAAAACTTAAATCACATTTCAAATTTTGTAACTTTTTATTCCAAACACTTTGCAAATCATTAAATCGCATAAATGTCGTATTATAAAAATATAGCAACAAGTTTTATACGTTTTTTAAGTTCTATAATTTTTTCTGCTTTTTCCTCTCTATACTGCTTTGCCCTGGTAAACTCTTGCGAAATTAACACTCTTACTGCTAATAAAATTTTCTTACATAGATAATCCTCCAAATTTATATTGATATACTCGTACTTTGCGTAATTAATTTGTCTTTTAAGTTAAATTAATTTTAAATAAATTATAGAAATATATCAAATAGTTTTCTCGATGCAAGCATACACATGCATATGTACTTTTTATAACAAAAAACTTTAATTAAGTTAATCGCCATTGTCAATATACAATAGCTTGTAAGTTATACTTCAAATTTTATACACACATACATATGTACATACGTATATGTGTGCATTCTTAAGTATGTTTAATTATTTTTAAATTAACTTAAGTCTTTATTCATAGGCCCAAAATAGCTTCTTTGGCAGCCATGAGCCAACATTTTATGAAAAGTTAAAAATAAATAATAAAATAAATATATATACATATAGAAATATGAATAGAGAAGAGAAAATATATAGCTATTTCTTTATTTTATTTTTTTCCTATTTTCATTATTGGTTAATTAAATATGTACGAAGAATAGCTGCACTATTTTGTTAGCAAATGCATATTATTTATAAATACTTGCAACAATAAAAAATCTGCACAAAATTGTAAGCATTTTGCTGAATAACGGGATTTAATTTACCGCAAAAACTTACAACTACAACAAAATACTGCAATATACCTGCATACATAATTACATATATGATTGTTTTTCATAAAAAACATTTTTTTCTATGCAAAAGCACGAGAAATCGCTATGCTCAATTACGTATGTATGTAACTTCAAACTGCCTGCTTAATGCTTATTAAGATTATTTTAATCTGTGAACTATAGTAAATGTGGTTATCATTGATTACATAAAGTAAAGTATAAGTGAGTTTCATAACATGTCAGTGGTTATGGGAAAAATATTTTTTTTTTTCAAAAATAATTGTAAATATATGTAATAAAATAAAAGAATATATAATATTATAAACTTGGTCCAATTTTTAATTTTTATTTTACTACAATACATACACACTTATTATAATAAAACCTTGGAATGCTCAAAATATTATTTACAAATTCTCTTTTACGCATATAATTATCTAATTTACACAAAAGTATAGTGGATATAAAAAATAAATATTATATGCGTATATAAATATTGTGTATTCGTATTTAACGATGATTGTATGTACATAGGTACACATTTAAATTGTATAGAATTTGAGTATTTATATATATCTCAATTAAAATTATGTAAACATTAAAAAAAACAGCAGAATAAAATATATTTAGTATAAAGAAATATGGATTTTTGTTTTGTTAAGGGGTTAGGTGGGTTACAGAGGTTCAAAAAAGGGTATTTTTACTATTTTTTTTTAATATATACAATCATATATTTTATTTAAACAATTCAGCATATCAAAGATACATATTTAAACAGTATTTTGTGAAATTTTTATTTAAAAATTCCGAAAACTCAGCCGTTGGTACCTCGTCTCACAAAAAAATGCTCTTGCCGTGGACAGCATAATTCATTATTGGTTCATCTAAAATCAAAAAACCAAAAATATTTCGTTAGTACATGGATAAATCTCGTTACTGGACGAAGAAAAAAAAATTTAATTTGAATTTTTGACAGACTTTGAACAAAAAAACACATTTTTTGGTCAAATTTTCGTCATGTGTCGGCTCGAAAAAATTAGTTGTAATAAAAAAAAAAATCCTTCGTTCAATAACTTGATAATGTTATTCCAAAGATGTGTGCAAAATTTGAACAAAATCGCTTCATAACTTTTCGAGAAATCGTGTCCACCGACTTAAAAAATCGAGTTTTGAGATAAACGCGTATACCTGCGAAACGCTGCACTGACATGGCCTGATGGGCGGAACTTCTGAAGGGTCTATCTCGTAGAATTTTACTCGGATCAATTTGAAATTTTAGGAGAATATTTTAAACATATTATACTATTTAATAAGATAAAAAAATCGATTTTTTGAAATTTTCAAACCCACCTAACCCCTTAAGCTTAGTGAAACCGGGTGGTCGCTCATAGATGGAAGTTTCTTTTTATGCGAAGGGCTGCACAATACGCTTCCACAACTTATGATCTCATAATTTATGACCTCATGATTTGATGAATGAATTTTTCTAGGTCTAGAAAGAGATGGGAGTCGCTAGGGGCCAAATCTGCTGAATAATTCCAACAATTCGAACTTTAATTCATCGATTTTAACCATTGTCAAAATGCTCTTGTGACACGGTGCATTATCCTGTGGAAAAATAATTTTTTTCTTTCGCAAATTGAGTCTTTTTCACGATTTTTTTCCTTCAGAAAAAAATTAAACTTTACCCTTTCGAAAGCGCTCAAAATGTTGCTGAGAAAGTGATATTCGAATGTGCTTTTGTTACACTGTTAGCGAAGGCGACGTCCATTGTGCACACAGCTTTCTGAAACCCAATACTTCAGTCAAAATATTACTTTTACCGTCCAATGGGATGCCTAAGGCTTCTACTAAATCTCTTTCAGTCACTTGATGATTTTCCAATACGATTTCCCTGTATTGTTTTCTACAATTTCTGGTGTTGTTGCTGTTTGTTGGACGTCCTTGACGTGGATCGTCTTGAAGACTTGTACGACATGTTTAAAAATTCAGCAACTCATCTTTCTATTGTACTAATTGATGGCGAAAAGTCCTTATGGGGGATTCCCATTTCAAATGCCAAAAAATACGGTTGTTTTATGAATTTTTATTGGGAAAACTATCAGTTAAATCTTTTGGAAAATTTACAGCCATATTTATTATGCATTATATAATATAAAATCAACTTCAATTTTTGGTCGATTTTCTGGAAAATTGTGGCTTTGACAATGCTCGAGGTGAAATTTCTATGAAAATTCCTGGTCGCTGGCCGCCACGATAACTCAGCTCCAGGTTGTCTGAAAGGAAAAATTCAAATGGCATTTTACTCCTTATGAATATAGTTTCAGTATGAGCTATTGAAAACAATTTTTTTCGAAAATTAATATAATTGCGATGGTTGAAAGACAAAGTTTGCTTTTTCGCACATTTTTTTGTCGGATTTTTAGTTATAAAAAAAAGTCATGTATGTATCATATTTTCCGTAGTTTATGATAGAGACAGATATTATTTCGAGATTCGTGCCAAATTTGTCAACAATCGACCGAATATTTCTCGAGATATTATGGCGGCCGTATAGAAAAATGCTGTTTTGAGAAAAACGCATTCAAATATTTATGTGAAACAAGGTATATATTTAAGACTCACAGCATTTTCGGGTTAATCAGCTATTCCAGGACCATGTAGTACTTCCTCTTCCTCTTCCTCTTCAAAAAATTGATTTTGTACCATTTGCTGACCCCGACGTAAAATTCGAGCTTCTTTCGTTGCATTAAGACTCGGCAATTGCTCGCGCGCTTTCTCAGTATTATGGAGCGCGCCGAGTTCATTGATCACGCATAACTTCGTCAATTTAACGAATTTCGCCATGAAATTGTGCACAGAGTTCTTTGAAAGTATAATAAACAAGAATCGGTAAAAAAAAATCGATTTTTTTAAGCCGGGGAATGGGAATCCCCCCTTATACCTTTTAACATTCGCTCATAAATTTCTTTTGCTTTTAAGCCTTCCAAAAATAAAAATTCAATCACTGCCCGATACTTGATTTTTGTAGAAAATGATGTGACACGTCGATGCTAAATGATTTTTAAACAAAGAATGAATTAACAGATTGAAAGGAAACGGCGCCTACGTTCATAACATGACAAAACAAATTAGACTAGTGACAACACCCTCTTTTATCGAACCGCAAACCAATTGAACAACCTAGGGTTTTAACGGGTATACATATAGGGAATTAGATTTTTAGTAATATCCACATAAACAGATTTTGACTCATTTAATTTTATTTCCCAGTTCCCAGCCCAACTAAGAATATCGTCAATAAAATCTTATAATTTTGCAGTGGACTCGAATTTGTTCGATCCCACGGCTCGTACATGTGTCGTCAGCAAACGTAGCTAACTCAACACATGGGCTGGACGTGGGGCAATTCAAAGTTCAATTCATGTAGATTTGCCATTGTTGGGTTGTTTTGATGTAACAAAAAGAGTGAGCAAACGCGGTACTCACTTTGAACAGAGCTTTCTCATAGTTAAATGCTCATGCAATATAAAGCCAACACCTTATTTTGATATCTTTACGATGTCAGCTAACTCACGCAACTTGACTTTTTGGTTATTCCAAACAATTTTATGGAATGAAAACTTCCAATACGAGTAGATACGTATACAAAAGACAAAACAAAAACCAGCTTTTTAAATTATTTTCATTATAAAATATTTTATTTTACTGAGTTTTCATTATTAATTTCTATAGAACTTCTTTTCATATATATACATACATATATGTGTGCGAATTTAGTACTTTTTTAATCGCAGTGAAATACAAATTAGTTTCCCAAAGAGGCAATCTGTCTTTTAAATATGGTCGGTTTAGTGTGAGAAGTTGCCAACGTGCAATACATAAAACAATTGCATAATGAAAGTTGTGCATTTACGCTACTCGGCACGTAATTAATTTAAAAAAATAGCTGTTGAACTGACGTAATTATTCTTATAGGTTACACGTAATTATATATTTCTATTGTTATACGGTGTATAAGCTTAAATCCGCTGTTTTTTAGTAAAAAAAAAAAACCATTTTCAATTTATTCAAAGTATTTGCCCTCGCTAGCTATACATTTTTCCCATCTCTCGGGCAATTTGTGTATACCACGCCAAAAGAATTCTTCATCTTTCGAGGCGAACCACTCGTCAAGCCATTTCCGGACGTCTTCGTACGAATCGAAGTGCTGTTCGGCGAGCGCGTGACCCATCGATGAAAACAGATGATAGTCCGAAGGAGCCAGGTCTGGTGAATAAGCGGGATGAGGTAGCACCTCCCAATTGATTGTCTCCAAGTAGTTTTGGACCATTCTTGACGTGTGCGATGGGGCGTTGTCGTGGAGGAAAATCAGCTTCTCATGTCTTTGTTCATAACGAGGCCTTTTTTCACGCAAAGCACGGCGCAATTTGATGAGTTGTTGGTGGTAGCGATGAGAATTAACAGTTTCACCAGGTTTCAACAGCTCATAGTAAACGACACCCTGCTGATCCCACCAAACGCACAGCATCGTCTTGCGTCCAAAGCGATTAGGTCTTGATGAAGAAGTTGATGGTTGGCCGGGATCGACCCATGATTTTTTTCGTTTAGGATTCTCAAAGTATATCCACTTTTCATCGCTAGTCACCACAAGATGCAGGAACGACTTTCTTTTATGCCTAGCCAGCAAGATTTCGCATGTGTTTTGGCGTCGCTCCATCTGTCTATCGTTCAATTCATGGGGTACCCATTTTCCGACTTTTTGGACCTTTCCCATGGCACGTAAATGCATGGAAATGGCTGGTTGAGTGACACCTAACTGCTCGGCAAGCATTTTTTGCGATTGGGTATCGTCCTCATCCAAAAGAGCCTGCAATTCATGGTCCTCAACTTTTCTGGGCCGATTTTCACGCTTCTTGTCACTCAAGTCAAAATGGCCGTCTTTGAACCGACGAAACCAGTCTCTGCAAGTTGTTTCCGATAATGCACTGTTACCATAGGCCTCCACAAGCATTCGATGCTATTCGGCAGCCGATTTCTTCAAATTAAAGCAAAAAAGTAGAGCTTCCCGCATATGCTCTTTTTTTGGCACAAAATTAGACATGATTACGCAAGGAAAAAGTGTGTTGCTGTATGAAATCACTGATGATGTGCAGTGATTGATGTAAACAGGTGTCGAACCCATGCAAAAAAAATATGGCATTTCTATGGTAACTTGATATGCTCACTAACGCCATCTACGAGCAATCAGCGGATTTAAGCTTATACACCTATTTTTGTTTACCAGCAACTTTTTCCTTTCACTTCTCTTTTCTTTTATCTTCTTTGTTTTCATTAACCTAACTTTTCCTGTGTGCTTTCAAATCACCAATAAGCTAGAGCGATTTAGCGTAAAAAGTAGAAAATTAAAAGGATTGCTGTGGAATGATTCAATACTCGTACCCTTTTCTATTATTACAATTTTTTTATTCCAGCATTTAAAACAAAACTAAAGAACTATTATAAGAAACATCTCTTTGCAGGCACTATCGCTCCTAGTCGAAGCATAGGGCGGAAATAAAGGCTCTCCAACAATTTCTGCCAGCCGCTATACGCGTAATTTCGCTCCAGGCGGCGGTGGAAGAGCTGCCATTTAGTTTTGTGCGCATCCAAGTTTGCCGTGGCGGTCCTCCTCGCCGGCTTCCTTGTGAGTTCCATTGAAAAGCAATTTTGACAACATATTTGTAGGTCCAATCCATTTTCCTATTTTAATTTCAAGATTGCTTAGACAACTACCAATGCGCCATTATTTAGTAAGATGAAATCTGCGACCAGTAGTTTTCTAATTTTATCTCATAATTTCTCTATTTTTTCGAAAGTTTTGTTAAGTGGGTTCGTTGAAGTATTATTTGGAAGTTAAATATATGATTTGGATGATTTTGGTGACTATTTAGGTAATTGCAAAAGTACTTACTATTTTTCGATGTCATTGTATCAGTGAAAAAGTAATATATGCCGAACGGCCACTTGGCCTTCTTATAAGTATTTATTATTAAAGCTCATTATTTTTATACAAAAGTTCATGATCACACTTGCTAATTTTTTTCTATATTTTCTTAAATTTAAACTAAATTTTCTTTTCTAAAACGTTCACAATTTATGTACATAAATATATTTGCTCCCCAACTAATTTATTCGTATTAACCTAATTTTATTAAATAAAATCATCGAAGCCCCAACCTGGGGGTTGCAGATGATTAAAATTGGGACTTGTCCCACGACCATTAGACATAGGAGTGGTGGGATAAATGCGTGGCATCATCCCTCGTGGATTTCGGAAAGTATTTGGAAATAAATTACCAGCAAAATCACCACTTCCGAATGGATGTAAATCACTGCGTCCAGTAAAGGGCAGGCCAAAGCTTGGGCTCGATGCCAGATGATCGCTTCTATAGGGATAATTTCTGAAAGCAAGTAAAAAGTAATTGAAAAATCTATTATACTTTTTTTATTATTTATAGATGTAAATCATGGCATAACATCTACCATGTAACGAAATAAGGTGATGTCAGTGGAGCGGTGTTTATTGTAGTTTTGAAAGGTTCGGCATAAGTAATTCGAAATGATGCCAACTTGACTTATTCTCTTAGGTTTCTAACTTCTTTTTTCCTATTAAAAACTCTGATTTAGTAGCATATATCGCCCTACCCTAATTATCTTCACCAAATAAATACTTCGTGTACATATGTACTTGTATTTCTATCACAATTTTAATACTTTTTAATCCTTTCGAATAAGATGTAAGAATATTTTTAGTACCAACTTCACTTGTACCAAATCCTATTTCGAATTTTACTTCCAAAGTACGATACTAAGTAAAATATCAAAATATTCTAAAGTAATGTAGTAGGTTACACGCTCTTTTAGGATAATACCATTAAAGCATGGCGAGAATAGACCTTCTGAAAAAGTGAGGATAGGCCACTAGCTACTATGTATGTATTTATCATAACACCTTGCCATGTACTATCTATCAGTTGGATACTCTACGAAAAATCTTACAGATCAAATTTTTTATGGTTTAAGAGCCGATTTTATCACAAAAAGGCCCACTCAGATACATACAGTGATGGGCAAAAGTCTGCATACACCCCCTATTTTCGTTGGTTTAAAAAGTTTTTTTATCACAAGAAACTAAAAAAATCCCCTCTTTAAGGGGACATTTACCTGTGAAATTTCGAAAAAAAAAATTTTTTTTCATAAAATGTTAATATAACCGTTCAAGAATATGTCAAAAAATTTTCAGAACGTAAATTTAAGTAATTCTTATATTATAAAGGGTGATTTTTTAGCTATTATCTTTTTAAACTGTTGGTTTAAACAGCTGACGCACGTTTCGAGTTTGTTTCACTGCAAGTCATTGAATTTTATTATAAAAATGCGTGTTCTGTTAAGAAAGTTTAAGATCCACTTTTTTATCGAAAAATTGTGTCAGCGACGAAGCTCATTTTTGGATCAATGGGTACGTAAATAAGCAGAATTGTCGATTTTGGAGTGAAAATCAGCCAGAAGAATTGCAAGAGCTACCAATGTATACAGAAAAGGTCACAGTTTGGTGCGGTTTATGGGCTGGAGGTATCATTGGACCGTACTTCTTCAAAGATGCTGCGAATGGTAACGTAACTGTGAATGGTGAGCGCTACAGTAAAATGATATACAACTTTTTTTTGCCCAAGATGCAAGAGCTTGACTTGCATGGCATGTGGTTTCAGCAAGATGGTGCCACATGCCACACAGCCTCGTAACAATGGACTTGTTGAGAGGCGAGTTCGGTGAACATTTTATTTCACGTTCGGGATCTGTCAATTGACCACCCAGATCGTGCGATATAACGCCTTTAGATTGTTTTGTGTGGGGTTATGTTAAAGCTCATGTCTATTCAGAAAAGCCTGCTTCAATTAACGCATTGGAAGACAACATTAAAGCATTTACATATATGTGAGATACCGGCCGAAACATTTGAAAGAGTATGCCAAAATTGGACTAAGCGGATGGACCATTTGAAGCGCAGTCGCGGTCAACATTTGCATGAAGTAATCTTCAAACATTAAATTATATGGAATGTACTATAGATTTAAATAAAAATTTCATGCATTTTTCTGAGTTTTACGTGTGTTTTTTGAAATACTTTCCTATAGCTCTTAAAAAATCACGCTTTAGATCGTCAACCGTGACTTACATTCGCCATTCCCAGCTTACATCCGCCATTTTAAATGATTAAAAAAAAAATGTTATATTATTTTAATGTATAAATAAACTGTATACCAATTTTGAAAAAAAAATATTGACTTCTTCATTTTAAATAATTTTAATAAAAATCAGGGAAAATATGGCCGCTTACAGGTATCTGTCCCTTAACATAAGTTATGAAGGAAAAACGCAAAACTAGCGTTGACAGAAATCTGTATGTACTGTTTGTACATTACCTTATAGTGTTCTGGATAACCCAGGTGCCATATTTTGTGAAAAGGTTCAATTACTCTAACAAAATTATATTCTGTCAAAAGGACGTTAAAAACATGCGATGAAGCTGTGAGAGAAATTCTCTGCAGAAAATTTTCGGATATTTGTGCATTGGTAGCGCGTTATAATTTATTGTATTTTTAGCTTTATAAAGGTAATCGTTTTCATACTGAATAAAAGTACAGATACATTTTCCTCTAATGAGCGATTGTTAGTAAATATGGCCATGAATTTATTTTACACAGCATAAAAGAAGAGCTGGGGATCATTCTAGATATGTTTGTCTAAAATCATTTTTTTTTTTTTTTTTTTGTTTGGGTTATGACTTTTCCCAGCAAACGAACGTAGTGAATAAAAATGGTCTAGATCTGAATACTTTTAATAGGCACATTTATCGTATCATACATATATCCCGAAAACTGTTCGTGAGCGTACGTTCAAATGAAAAACTAACTCAAAAGCTATTATAGGCAGTTTTTCATAACCAACACCGTAATATACCAAATATTCGTAGTGGGTAACCGCGCAGTGGGTAATTAAATGCTTACCTCTGATATATAGTTGAATATGATGATAGAGGATTCATATCAGTGCTCCCGCCTAATTCTCTGCTACTTTGTGAGTCTCTACTCATTTCCAACACCTTTAAATACAAATGTAATAAAAAAATATGATTTTTCGAACTCAAAATATCACTAAAATACTTACCGGTTTAATTAATTGCTTTTGCAATCTTTCAGCCAGCTTTTCTGCTTTGGGTATTAACGTTTTTATTTGGTTATTACTCTTTCCTACTCTATCGATGTGTTCTTCAACGTTAAATACGAACGAAGAACTTCGTTTATCTGCCAGATCGGCCAGTCTTATGATTAAACCATTTTCGAATTCCTTAGCACTCAATGTATAAATTGTGCTTTCGTGGGAATAGCGTAGTACATAAGTTTTACTATTTTTATTCCAACCATCTGGCAAAAATGCACAATTGTCTTCACTTTGCTCTGATGGGACGAGGTGAGTCTGCAGGCAGAAAAAATGGAGTTTTATTCAATTTCCGTTACTGACTAAAATGATTAAAAATACTATATTATGCATATGTATGTGTGTATATACCTCTTCACCAACGCCAATGCAGTTCATTCTACACTGAATACAAAGTGTAAAATGCGTGAAAAGTATTGCAACATCCGATTTGTTTCTAATAGTTGGTTTATAAATTTTGTAGAGCATTTCCAAGCCCGCGAGATCATCTGGACTAGCAATCATTTTAGTGCTTCTGAAAGAGAATTATAATTAAAATAGAATACTTCAGTTAAGCTATAAATTTGTCTTGTCCTCGTAGATTTTAAATATTTAAAACTATAATAACTACGAACATTTTTACTTTAACATTAATGAATATTTTAAGAACGTCCTCTTATTACAAAAGCTATTTCATTTTGTGCGTGATGGAGGCAATCTTAATGTGGGATAGAGAGAAAACCTGCACTAGTAAATATATAAAATTCTCATGGCTTCAAAACAGATATGTTGTTACACTACCTAGATCGAATCCATTAAATATTGTTGCAGCTGCCTTACTAAGCTCTGCTCTGACTAGTGTTCTACTTAGTATTGCAATCAAGGTCTTCTAACAGTATGCCCATGAAACGTCGAAATATAGAGCGCGCCTGTCCTCAATGAGTAGGCTTAAGTGGGATCTGACTAGGTGGCAGTATAGACTTCGCCCAGTTTGGATATATGTTTGGTACTTTTTCCCCCGGGCCCGGAGTTTTCAGAGGGGCCCGGACTCGAGGCTCACTATAACATAATACGCATGTTGATAAATAAAAAAATTTGAAGGGGCCCGCATCTCAAGTTTCCCCCGGGGCCCGAATACTCCCTCCACGGCCCTGAGCGGAACCATAGCAATAAGCTGTTCTGCTCAAGCATATGGGCATCACTGTAAACGATTATAGCTCAAAGTAGAGGTGCCACACCATAACGCCATAACCTTAACCGTAGTCTCAGCCATTACGATATTTATGTGATCAATTATTAGTGACATAGCACTAAGAAGCTGATATTTAGATATATTATCATTTATTTAAGCATTTCGAAGTGCAGAAACTAAAGAGAAGATAACAACATAGACAATGACGAGGAAATTAGCATTTATTAATTAATATAACGACATTATACTCGTTTACCACAATGCAACAAATCACATTACAAATGGATATGGTTACGGCAAAAAACCGAAATTTAATTAGTCCCCACGGTTATGGTTATGACTATGGAATTATGACATACCACCTCTAATCGATTACAGTGTTGCCCATATGTTGATTCGATCAGCAAAATGTATGGCGTTATGGTTATGGTAATTGGTTTTTCCCCGTAACCGTAATTTTACATTTGTTTTGATACTTGTGATAAATATTTTAATATTTAAAATGAACGACAAAAAATTAATTGACTCAGTAGAAAATTATCCGTGTTTTTATGACAATATGCAAATGTAGTCATTAATTCTGTTCTTCAATATCAGCTGTTTATGGCTACGGCTTGATTAATCGACAAATGCTATTACGTTGCCGTTATGACACCACTAATTGCAGCTTAACACTTGTGAGCTAGACAGCTGCTGTACACAAACAGACAAGAAACTTTAAATATTTTTTTATTATTTAGAGTAGTAAAAAAGTTATTCAAAAACATAACTTGTACATTTAGAGATATTTATTATATGTATGTATGTATGTAAGGCGGCCGCCGTAGCCGAATGGGTTGGTGCGTGACTACCATTCGCAACTCACAGAGAGAACGTCGGTTCGAATGTCGGTGAAACACCAAAATTAAGAAAAACATTTTTCTAATAGCGGTCGCCCCTCGGCAGGCAATGGCAAACCTCCGAGTGTATTTCTGCCACGAAAAAGCTCCTCACAAAAATATCTGCCGTTCGAAGTCGGCTTAAGGGGGTCTTCTGGTCTCCAGCGAAAAAAAAATCGATTTTTTTTTTTGCATAATTTTGTTGTATGTGTATGCGAGAATACGCCACAGAAAGGATTTTTTGAAAATCGCATTTTTTTACATTTTTCTGGGCACCGAAGTGTACCCTCCTCCGGCCGTTTTTATCATAAACTTTATCTTTAAAAGCGTTTCCCCGAAAATCGTGTTTTTTAAGCATTTTGGTCACACTTTTCATAGTAGTTATACTCCGATTTCAATGGTTTTGGTCTTAAAAGGTTCGGAAAACTTACCGCTAAGTTTCCCCGTGTACGATTTTTGAAATTTTTTTTCATTCCATTTTTATAACCTTTTAAAGTTCAAAAAATGAGCAAAAAAAATTTTTTTTTGCAAATTGTTGCATAACTTTTGAAAAAAATTTAAAAAAAAAAATCTGTCACGGGAAAACTTAACCAGGGCAACTCTGAAGACAACGCATATCTAATTTTTGCTTTCTGATTACCCAGGTGGAAAAACCGTGACCAAAATGGAGACCTGTTTCGTTTGGAGGTGGACGTCTTCAGCGCCATTTCAAGGTCGCGGGTGTTAATTTTTTTCAAAGTCAAAACCATTTTTTAAAAGCCAAGACATGTACCTTTAAAATAAAAAAAAAAATTTTTTTTAATATTCACAGGATTTGTCACAATCAATCCCCAAAAAAACCCTTCATTTCAGGGCCTCGAGACCAGAAGACCCCCTTAAAACTGTAGGTCCCTCCATTTGTGGAACAACATCAAGACGCACACCACAAATAGGAGGAGGAATTCGGCCAAACACACAAAAAGGGTGTACGCGCCAATTATATACATTTATATATATATGTTTGCATTAAAGAAACTTTCAACCAAAAATAAAACAATGCTCACTTTATTACTTCAAACTTCGCTTTCAAAGAAATTTTGTAAGGTATCAAATAAAATTAAGAGGTAATACGATTTAAGATTTTTTGATATTTAAACAAGAAACGCATTGAATACAATAAAATAAGCTTTTTAAGCAAACATAATATTTAAAATATGCTTGTGTAATATTATGTTTATTTATTTACACGTTACTCTAAAAATATTCGATGCGAATAAGTCGCACGCTTAAACTAGTAAAGTAAATTTTGTTTTGCATGCATCTTTAATTGATCATTTTACAACTGGTGCACTTCTAGTCGCTTTCAAACTAGTGTACGCTGAGTAAACTAGCTTTTTACTGTAGGGACATCACACATGTGCATAACTCTTATATCATTTGTTTACTTCGTAAAAACTCGCACACACATATGAGTATGTTTGCATTTATTTTACAATGAAATAATTACCTTCACTGGTGAAATAAATAAATGCATTAGTTAGCCGGTTGTAACTAAACAAAATGCTGATTCATTTCAATACTCTGTATGCGTGGGAATTTACAAGTTTGCATTGTATATTCCACTATGAAGCTTTGGCAAATTGAGAATTTTTTTGAGAAAGACTTTGCAATGAGAGAACAATCGGGTGATGATCACTCCCTATGCGGCATATGGATAAGCTTAGTTTGAAACTCTTTTTGAGCTTTTAGAGGAACAGAAAAAATTGAGAAAGAATTGAAAAAAATTGAGAAAAAATTGAGAAGAAACTGAGAAAAAATGTAGAAAAAAAATAATTTCCATTATCCATTTTTTGATGGATAGCACCTAAATTAACGCTTGTCGAAAGAGAAAAACCTAAAATATTTTACACTAAACTTGGATATCTGTGAACATAAACACAACACCGCATTCGTTAAGTGTTTTTCTTCATAAATTTACTTTGAGTCAAAGATATCGGTTTTTTGCCGCATTCTGATCATTTACGACAGGCGTTGATTTTCTGCTGCCATTCGAAGGAAATGTGCCGCGAAACATGAATAATCACGTTTTTTTAATTGCATTTATATAAGTATACATACATATATATGTATATGCATTCCATAAAAAATCGGTACGGTTTTCCATCGGAATTAAACACTTTTAAACTTAAACTTTTCTAATTATGTGAGCTGAATGTAAAATGTAATAAATTTTATAATACAGGTTGGAAAACCGTAACATTTTTAGTGGGACACCCTAATGTACATCTTGTATGCAAATGTATTCCTAAGCCTGTATATACATATCTACATATAGGTATTTGAAACAAAAAGGTATTTCCCATGCCATTCAAAATATTATTTCCAACAATTTATGATCTCACACACGCGAGCAATTACGGTGAACTCACAATATTGAGTCTTAAAATAAATAAAGAATTTTATATTGAGCAGAAAGCTTCATGATGAATCAAAAACTAAGATTTTGTCAGATCAAATACTTGACTAAAAGATTCAAAATTCGTTCCAGTTTTTCGGACAATCTGCTAATAACTGAACTTTCTTAATGTTCAATTAGGCCGTGGTACTTAAATGCGTATAGATTAACCCTAGCTTGTAAGATGTAAAGCGGAGGTTTTTCATAGTAGTTTTTTCCTTCGAAAAAAGAAAAAAAACGTTTAAAAAACCGAAACCTGTGATAAATATATAAATATAGTGATGTAGAATTAAGATTTATATCATATTCTGTAAATTGTGTGATAACACAAATATTGTAACGTTTTTTTACTTAATAAACTCTTATCTTATATTGAGCAGAAGCACTTGCATTTAACTGTGCATGCATACATAAATGAGAAAACTTTGATAAGCAATACCTCGAACACTACATCTACTGTCTACTAAGTTAATTTAAAAAAAGGCATTATTTCGTCATACAAGACTCATCCAGAATATATCAGGTAAATAAATTAGACCCTATGAGCGAAATAAGTGAAAGAAAATAAATGTAAAAACCTAACCTTATTTCCTAAATAATTTGTACCTATTCATTTTATTTCCATTGTACTCGTAATGTTAGAACAAAAAGAGTAAAACTTCATATTTGATTGCGTGCGAATACTAATTGTTTAATATTAGTAAAAAAAAGTTTTTCAATTAGGTTCAAGTCTGGCTATTTTGATTGTCAATGATTGTGTTAACCCTGTTATGTAAGTTAGACCTGAGTTAATGAAAAACTTTTATTTATTAAGTTAACCATTATCATGAAGAAATGATATCAGTCAAATATATTTAAATCCCATATAAGAAAATTCATTCCAACAAATATCACATTTTCGTACCTCTTTAGCGCACTTTGTTCAAAAGCAATATATATATGTATGTATGTATTAATTCCAAGAATATGTTTAATAAAGGCCCTGCTAGTTAATGGTTGTCTGACGCAAACTGACTGCGCCTCGTTGAGCTGGAGGTTTAAATATATAGTCGCAATATAAAAGCTTTCGTTCTCTTTTCGTGTGAGTGCAACGTCAACAGAAACCCCCAACCAGAAATCTCATTTGTGGTAGCAGGTCTACTGTAAAGCCTCCAAACATTGATCCGTAAAATTATTCGCAATTGTTGAGATCTCATTCATTTGGAACACATGCCAGGCCATGAACGGATTTTCCGGAAACCAAACGTTAAGTAGGTGTCGTAGCCATGAAGAAATCGAAAGTTCTGCAACACTATCTCTGCTACTGCACTACTCTGACGAGAGCAATAATGCCCTCCTTTCATCAAAGTTTCTTTGGTTGTCTAACGGACGAGAGTCCATGAATTTTTAAATTCTTTATTAAACTTGCTAGCACCTGGTTTTATTTTTAGCTAACCTCAACTAAAGTATCCCAATCGTCACAGAATGCCTCCATATAGATTAAAAATAAAGGTGGCTAGAGTTTTTCTTAACTGTATTCACAAAAATTTTTCTTAGCACAGAGACCAAACCGATGCAGTCGATTGTGAACGGTTAGGTAAGTAGTGAGGAACCTAATATCGGCTCTATTTAACGACCTAAAGTGCTTACTAATGGACAGATGGTCAAATAACTCCGCATATGCGAATTTCAAGCAACGTACCCTCTCCACGTGGTTGGACTAGAGTTAGAGAGGTGTAAGGTGAGTCGGTTTTAGTTGACATGTGAAAAAAGAAATCTGAGATGGTTCAAAAATTGCACATTAACTGCAGTAAAAATCCAACAGATATTGTTTGTAGAACATTACATTATACTCTTGGGCTCACTGTGGTGATGGTGTCGGGCAAAATAAAAATGCACTAAGTGCGGTGTTCTGACAGGTATGTTGCTTCATCTAGTACATCTTATATATCCCCTGCGACCAAATTAGTGCTAAAGGGTTTCCCGCTTCTTTATTGCCAGAAGCCTTACATTCTCCTTTACGAAATAACAGTTATCTTATTAACTTCAAGCCCCACAAGTATATATTATATATAGAGTATATATGTATATATATATATAATATATAGGGCGGGTCGATATAAAAATCGCTCATTGCTCTGTGAAAATCGTATTCTAGGGATCAAAATAAGAAACTTTGCCGAAGGAACCATACCTCTACACGAATTCTGATGTCCCCCAATTTGGGTCGAACGAAAAATCCCACTTTGACCCATTTAGAGTGCTCTAATCGAGTCCAAATGTACGACCGACCCTCACTAACTTTGGACGGCCGATCCACCCATGCCAGTGGCACACCCCCTGGAAATCCCCTGGGGGGTTCCCCGTACAATCATTTCAAAATATCACCATTTTTGGCCTTTACATAAGAAAAGAAACTAAAAAGTTCGGCCCAAATTGGGGGACATCAAAATTCGTTTTAGAGGTATGGTTCCTTCGGCAAAGTTTCTTATTTTGATCCCTAGAATACGATTTTCACAGAGTAATGGGCGATTTTTTTTTGCCTCCCCACAAAAGACACTAAAAGTTCGACCCAAATTGGGGGACATCAGAATTCGTTTTAGAGGTATGGTTCCTTCGGCAAAGTTTCTTATTTTGATCCCTAGAATATGATTTTCACAGAGCAATGCCTCCCCACAAATCGACCCGGCCTAAATATTATATATATATATATATATATATAATTGGCGCGTGCACCCATTTTTGGGGGTTTGGCCGAGCTCCTCCTCCTATTTGTGGTGTGCGTCTTGATGTTGTTCCACAAATAGAGCGACCTACAGTTTCAAGCCGACTCCGAACGGCAGATATTTTTATGAGGAGCTTTTTCATGGCAAAAATACACTCGGAGGTTTGCCATTGCCTGCCGAGGGGCGACCGCTATTAGAAAAATGTGTTTCTTAATTTGGTGTTTCACCGAAACTCGAACCTACGTTCTCTCTGTGAATTCCGAATGGTAGTCACACACCAACCCATTCGGCTAGAAGAGTGGCTGTTGTTATTGTTGTAACAGCATGAAAATTCCCCAAAAAAGCATGATAAGTGGTATTTGGTTTTAGTCATCGCTTCACAGTGACGCAGGAGATATTCTGATATTTCCAGTTCTTCACCACACAACCTACCTACTCGTAAAAGGTCTTTCAAAAGTGACGCCTAGATATCAGTAACGAATAATTGGTAGGTGGTAACTTCTTTTTATATAGGTATCTTTGACATTTGTCAAGTAGAATAATTATGAAATTAAAATTATAGAAACTTATTATGAAAAAGGTCGATCTTTAAGAACAACATATCGCTTAATACGTGATTTTTTTGTTGAAATAATCATTCGACTGAATCGACAATTCAAAAGTTGGTAATCAACTTTCAAGAAACCTGTTCTGTCGAAGAAAGGAAAAGGATTGGCAGACGTTCTGCTGAGAATATTACTGCTGTATCGCAGTGTTACTGAACAATCTTCAACATCGATATCTCAACATTTTCAACAATTAAGCATTCATAAATCGATTGTTTGGCACATTTTAGACGGACTCATGGTGGACATTTAAATGATGAAAGAATATACATTTTTACACGCTTTATTTTAAAATAACATCTAGACGCATATTTTGAAAGACCCTTTATATCGAAATGTGCTATTCTCAGTATTGAAATGATTTCATACTGGGGTCAAAGTTCACCTACGTATATTTTTTATTTTGTATTATTATGACTCTTGATCAAGTGAGCAGAGCGCATGCAGATATCGCATTTTCATATACAAGTATTTATAATAACATGCATACATACAGCCGTTGAAAAAAACGCAAGAACGATGCAATCACAAATACACATATTTTACTGAATACGGTGTTATAATGGTAGTTTTTGTGCTTAAATATATTTGCAATAATAGGTAGGTAGGTCGGTCTGGCGGCGCACAATATGACACACTTGGACCTGTCGTAGGTCCATTATGATACCACTGGTACTTTTTCTTACAGTATGGGATCCCTTTTAAGCCATCCTGTGGCTTTTTTAAATGAGCCATTCATTAGTTTAAGATGCACTGTATCCGCTACATCTGTTAAAAATGCACTACCAAGCGTGTAAAGTCTTCTTCTAGCTAATCCTTCACGCTCACAAAGGGGGGTCTAATAGTTTCCTCCTCTTCTGTATTATAGCAGCGTCTACAATAATCATATATGGAACTCCCAGCCCTCTAGCACGGTCTAGACAGTGACCGGTTAATACGCCTATCGTTTCCACCACAGTCGGTTCAACGTTACCGAAACGGCCCGGATTTATATCCGGCCAAGGACTGTCACTCCAGCAGCAATCCCCGTAGGTAAATATGGAGAATGTTTATGCTGCTACAACAACAACAACAACAACGCCTATCAATGTTCTTGTATTCTCTCTGTTGAGTTTAGCAGGCTTTTTGAACGACTACTTTTGCTTAATTTTGTTAGATTTTACCATTTGGTATTGTATTTAGGTACTATTTTAATTGTTTCTCTGTCTACTCGTATCAGTAATTTACAAGTGGCTAGGGGCATGGGTATCCACGCTTTATGCGATTGAATAGTTTGGGTTGTACAGATGGAGGTCTGTCTCATCGTGTGCCATTTCAAAAGCACTGTGGCCTCAATACGATATAAACAGAACGCTTAAGGTGATGGGAACCCCCCGCCATTCAATTTCCAAACTCATTGCGGTGATCACGGGTCACTGGGTGATCGGCACTCATGCGGAGAAGCTTGGAATTCCGTACAACCCCCATTGCAGAAGCTGTGGGGATCCTGCAGAGAAAGAGACTGTGGAACACTTTCTCTGCAAATGTCCGGCTCTGGCGGCTAGGCGCTTGAGATTCCTCAGCGTCCCCTTTGGGGATGACTTGATGAAATTCTCCAGCCTAGATCCCTTTTCTCTCCTCCGCTACATCAACAGCACTGGATGGCTGTAGACGGTTTATCTCCTCCCTAAATCCTATCACAGGTAGTGGTCCACATTATGGTATCAAAACGGCACGTAAGTGCTACTTATAGTGTACCTGGGGTACTCTTGCCATCTTACCTACCTACCTACCTTTTCTAGCAAGTTCATCTGATATGCACTTATATGTTCTATGACCTGGCATGCAATTTGCTAAGATAACTTAAATTAAAGTTCACGCAGTAGCTTTTTTCTTTTGATGTGTCAGCCTTGAAATTTTAGTAGAAGTAACATTTGGGCAATAATTTTGAAAATTTTATCTTTTTTTCGTATTTTAGTGGGTGAGCAAGTAAAAATAAAGATTTCTTCAGTATCATTCACACGACAGTCGGTTTTACGTTACCGGAAGAACCCAGTTTTATATCCGGCCAAGGACTTGTCACTCTAGCGCCGTTCGCCGTACATATGAATATGGGCTATGCTGCTACAAGAACAACATCTCTTCGATATTCTTGAATTTATTTTCTTTAGCTGAAATGATTTACTAATGGCCAAAATAACAAATTGTGCACCCACTCTACGCAAAGCGGTGTTAGGGCTTTAAAAGTTCGGATTGTCCTACAATACAACTAAATATTTCAAAACCAATATTTTTTACCATACGTACATATATACATACGTACGTTCTATACATACATATAAACCTATAGGAAATGTTCCAAAGCGAAATGAAGCACGAGAAACTGGCATTCATATTTTCCGGATGATTACCCATTCGTCACAATAGAATCTTAGGAAGAGTGCTGCCGACATGACAAAATTTCCTTACCCCAGTAAGAAGCTTTTATGTCGGTGCAAATGAACAGCATGCGACGTCATGTTCCTCTCATCAAAAGGGTATTGGGCCAATTTATCGCATTGAAAGTTATTAGAGTGCCATCAAATGTGTTACAATACTTCAAAAACTAATGGTTCCACATCGATCACTCGAATTCCAAATAGGGTTTCAAATTCATTGGGTTTAAGGACTTCAGTAGCCTAACAAAGTGTTAAATTTATACATATTATCTAATTTCTTGTGATTTTGTTGCAGAATAGAATAAGTGAGATTTAGGAACCGTTCTTAAATATTTTTCCACATCTGTATACTAATACACATCTGGAAATGAATATGTACACCATTATATCTGCTTATACGAGTACATATGCCTGTGAATATACATACATAAGTATAAACACATTCCATTCCAGTAGTTGCAAAATATGTTTTTTAATTCGAATAATCAGAGCATATGTCCGGTACACATAAAAAAGACCATGTCTTGAATACTTTTTCTTATCGAAACTGCAGCCATATACATTTTTACGGCTTTATATAGTATATACTCGTACATATAATTGGTGCTTACACCCTTTATTGAGTGTTTGGCCGAGCTCCTCGAATCTATGGTATTCGTCTGATATTTTTCCACAAATTGAGGGACCTAAGTTTTAAACCGAATCCGAACGGCAGATAGTTTTTAAGGGAAACTTTTTCATGGCAGAAATACACTCGCCTGCCGAGTGGCGACAGCTATTAGCCGTTCTCTCTTATTTGATGTTCATGCACGAAGATTCGAATCCGTGCACTTCCGAAGTGTAACCACCTTATGTACACCTATACATTTTATAAAGAAAGTCTCGAAAAGGTCGCACCTGTGTTTAAAAATATAGTTTATACTACAACAAAAGAGATATACAAAACTTAAAATTTCAAACTTTGTGAAAAACTAAAAAAAAATAAGCAAATTTTTATCAAAACTTCAAACTTTATAATCAGAACTCTTAGGAAAATTCCGAGTATACAGTTTTATAGCCCATTGAATTTTGGTCATTCATTAAATAGAAGAAAATGCTTAACACTGTCAACAAAATAAATTCTGAAAAATCAGCGCAACACCCCGCTATTATTGTGAATAGAGGTGTATGTGCCCTCGTAGTCCAGCTAAACCTCCACCCATTTTGTTGTGATTTCTTTCAAAATACTCTTAAAAGTTCTCTGAAATAGATGTTGTTGTTGTTGTTGTTCTAGCAGTAACTTTGCCCTGTCAGTGTAGTGTAGTCACCGTCGTCTAGCTCATCTAGGGGTAGGCCCAGGAAACTAGCTGTTTCGACAGGTTGGGTCCAGAGGGAGAGGGGTATTAGATGAGTGGGTTTGATGGGGCATGTGAAGAGGTGGTTAGTGTCGTGCGGAATGCCTGCACATGCCGGACATGTGTTTGGTATGTCGGGGTCGATTCTGGATAAGTAGTAGTTTAACCTGCTACAACATCCAGAACGTAGTTGTGCCAAGGTTACGTGGGACTCTCGGGGAAGTTGGAGCTTTTCGTCGGTGATGGGTGGTGGTTGGACTCCGATGACGGCATTCGGGGGTCGGGAGCTTAAGAAGGTGGTAAGGGCCTCCCGATGAATGTCGTTGTTTGTCTTTACACTGCCCGATCCAGTAGCTGCCGGTCTGTTTTGTCCTGGATCTCGTCCGCGTAATTGATGAAGTGCCCCCTGACATGCTTGGGAGGTGGCTCAGGCTCAAGCAGGTGTCTGCATGGGTGAGACCTACGTTAACACCCTAGCAGAAACTGCTTGCTGAGCAGTTCGTTATGCTCCTTCACAGGTATCATATTGGCCTCCTCGTGTAGGTGTTGTATCGGGGACATCATAAGACATCCTGTCGCGGTCCTTATGGGAGTGTTTTGGCAGGTCTCTGGCTTCGTCCACTGCATATCACTGATTCCAGGCGACCAGGCAGGCGCAGCATAATTTAGAACCGGTTGGCCTATTGCCTTGAAAGTCGACAGGAACATCTCTTTGTCTTTGCCCCAAGTGCTGCCGACAAGCGACTTGAGAACCTTGTTGCGATTCTATACTTTAGTTGCAATAGCGGTTGTATGCACTGAGAAGCTGTTAAAGGTAACTCCCAATATTCTTGGGTTGTTTACCGTCGGAATTGGTGTGTGATCGACTTTCACCTTAAGTTGCAGCTTGACCTCCTTTGTCCAGGTGGTGAAGAGGGTCGCCGTGGATTTAGTGGGCAAAGTTGTAAGTTCCTCGCATTGAAGAAGCGAGAAAGGCAGGTAACGTAGTCGTTTACCATGGAGCACAGGCTATCAATGTCATTGCCCAACGCCATTATCGTGCAGTCGTCGACGTAGGAGACCAGGGATACTCCCTCTATTGGGTGGTGGAGTTTTGAGTGGTGCTATCCACTCTTCGGAAGCCATGCTGGAGTCAGATGTTTCGTAAAGAATGAGAGTAGAAGGGCTTCAAGATCTTTCACTACTGGGGAAAGGAAAATTATCGGACGATAGGACTCCCCTTGGCTGACGGGTTTCCCAGGTTTCAGTAGTGGGACCACTTTCCACCTAATTTCCACTTGTCAGGTATTCTACTCCCAATGGACCCAGCTTTTTCAACATCAGCATGTTTAGTCCATCAGGGCCAATAGCTGTGGATGGTTTCATATGGTTGATGGCCCCCTGAACCTCATCGATGGAGAAAGTTAGTGGCGCACTGTTGCATGTCATTTTGAGCAGCCGTCTAGTGGCACTACATTTGGATCTGTCGACCGGAGGATGCAGAATGAATTTCCGGCTAAAATAGCTCGCGCATCTCTTCGGATCCGACGAAGTTCAACCGTTGAAGGTGATATCCACCTTGTCGTTGTGCATCGTCGCGGTCGACAGGGACGTTACGGTGAACCAGAGCTTGCTCACACGAGAGTGAAAAATCTCCGATAATAATGTCAGCCTGGAAATCCAACGGAGAATCTCTCTTGTCAACGAACAAAAAAAAGAAACACTTTATAGGGCTCTCATCATGCCAGTCCTATCGCGTGCGCGAAATCTTGGACAATGACAATATCGGATTAGACATCTATTGGAGTGTTTGAAAACGAGATTCTGCTGAAGATTTTTGAACCTTTGCACGTTGGCGACGTCGAGTATCGTAGGCGATGGAACAATGAGCTGTATGAACTTTCTGACTACATAGAAAAAGTGCAGCGAATAAAGATCTAGCAGCTTCGTTGGCTGGGTCATGCCGTCCGAATGGATGCAAACGCTCCTCCTCTGAAAGGAGCTCAAAAGTATTCAGTGGAGAAGGACTTGGCTTCACTTGGTGTGTACAACTAGCACCGGTAAGCACATTCCCATGGCAGCCGGTTCTACATTACCAGAATAACTCGGGTTTTTCCGTACCAAGAGCTGCTGCCCCAGTAAAATAGCCCTGTATAGTGTACCATGCCGTACGAGAAAGAAACGACCGTTTTCACGACAGTCGGTTCTACGTTACCGAAACGACCCGGATTTATATCCGGCCAAGGACTGTCACTCCAACAGCATTCACCGTATGTAAGTATGGGGAGTATTTATGCTGCTACAACAACAACAACAGAAAGAAACGACTGGAGCGCTTTGTTAAACTCGGCCAAAATCACTTAAGCGATTGTCGCCCCAGTCAAGAAGAAGAAGAAAGTATAGTAACATATATACAAACTTATTTTTTCCAGTGATAAAGGGCCGTGTGAATGAAAATGTAGTTCAAGCAAATGCGAACAAATTTCAAATTTAAATTGGCTTTGAGGTGAACAAAATGTTCGGTTAAAGAAAGTGCTTTAGCTGTATAGTTAAAACTAATTTTTCCAGAATTGACTTAAAAAGATGTGAATACTTCAAATTACTAAGTTATACTTTGACTTTTAGAAGCAAATGATTAAGGTGCTGGAATTTTTTGTTTTACCACTTTGTTCGTGTGTTTTATACTCTTTTTCATTTAAATATCATAAATCTTTCAATTTTAGTATATTCAATATGCATATATTTTGTTATATTCAGTACTAGCTAGTATGTATATAATTCAAAAACTTTAGGTCCACCACTTCATTCAGTTGATTAGCAACGTACAAATACATTCTATTCTACAATTATTAAAAATTCTTATTTCATAACAAACTAAATAATTATCCTTCAGTTGTTTTTAAACCAAGCTATTTTATTGAATAATAAATAGAATTTATTTCTTCGATTTCTGCGATTAATTTCAAATAATAAACCGAATTTGCTCTCGGAAAGGTAATAATAAAGCCTTCCAACGCAAAATTTTAGTTTTTTCTACATTGATATTGGACAATTTAATCGATGATTAAGACTCACTCTAGCAACGTTTAAGGTGAAGTTAATTCTTACTATCAGTCTGTGTATCAGTTAGAAACGTTGAAAACACTTGTTATCGCCATTTCCTTCCATCTCCTTTATGTAATCCAGATAAAAACGAGTTTTAATTATAATTTGCGTCTACCAAGTAAATGAGTCTAACCAGCGATCAAATAGCCGTGGCGCAGTCATTATAATTATTATCCAACTAAATCATAAATGTATTAATGTTTTCTTTTCTCTCCATCTTTCTCTTTCGTTTTACATATAATAATCAAAGCCAAAATTTGGAGGTGCTAGATGATCTGGATTCGGATCTGCTCGCACAAAATGTCCGTTTGGTCCAACGGGATCGAATCGCGGATTTAAACCGGAACTAAAACTGGGTCGCGAAGGCATCGGAAAGAGATTACCAGGGCCACCACGACCCAAAGGATCTAAGTCCCCGCGTCCAACGTCTGGAAACCCAAAAGGGCGCGGCTCCATGGGAAAAGAACTGCAACAAAAAATACAAAATAGCAAATTAGAAATTTATGAATGGTTTAGTATTTATAGATATAAACTTTATTCGCACTCTGCAAACGTTAAAAAGCAGCCAAGCAAAATTACGAGATGAAATTTCATGTCAATGTTGTTACTGATCGCACTTGAGACTAACAAAGCAATTAAATATGACGAGGCTAAATACTTATGCAAACTGTTTGTTGCTCTGTAAGATCGTACAATAACAGCATAAACACATCGCCGACAGCTGACGACACGCAGCATCTGTCAAATATGTTTTTATGAACGCAATTATTTAAACGACCGCACAAAATTTTAAGTCTCGTTCTAATTTGGCCGGCGTCCATGAGCAGATGTAGAGCTACACTTACAAATCGACCGTTATTTAATCAAACAAAAAAGCATACAAAAATTGTGCTCTTTAAGCAAATTGATTTATATAATATTTTTTCTTTTTACACCACAATATATCACTATGAACAAGTTGTTTGTCACTGCCGATTTGAAAATATGTAAGAAGCTGGCTTTAAGACGACTTTTGTCGACAAGGAAATTTTCCCGTCATTTCGTCGTGAAGCGTCGTCATCGATGTGTTTATACTATGATGAAACGAACGCTCCCATGCAATTAACCCTAGAATGCTAAAGATTGTTGTATTTTGTAAAGTTATAAAAAGCTTACAAGCTATTCTTTAATTCACACTTATTTTAACGCAAAAAATCACTGCTGAAATTAAAAGTCGCATTATTATTTATCTTGGAAGGTAAAGCTTTGAATTTAATTATTTTGCTTCATTCCGAACTTAAAGTTTAAACTTTAAAGCTTGATTCGAGAGATGTACACACACACACAAGTAAACATGTGCTTTCATGTATACTCAGTTATTTTATTTGAAACTGAATCAACAACGGTAAGTTATGATGGGTTTGAATAACATGGTAATCGGTTCTACGACAATAGGCACTTCGTTATCGAATTTACGATCCGGCCAAGCACTATCGCTCCAGCAGCATTCACGAAACATTTATGCGGAAGTTTTATGCTACTACAACAACATCGATATCAATGCGAGGGTATTAAAGCATATTTTTTCCACATCTGGGCAATTCAAGTTGTTTAATGAAAATCATAACATTTCTTACTTACGCCATTGGTCTCATTGGTCCGCCAATTGTAAGTGGGTCTCGGAAATTTGAGGAACGTGAATCCTGATTTACACTTGTTTGTGTAGTAACTTCCCGCGTATTGCCTGTGAACACCTGTACAAGCCAATGCATTAGATAAATTAGAAGAAAAACGTGTTTTTATGTTTTTAGTTACCGGATCAATGAATTCTTTACGGTAACGATTTAATATCAGCGACGCCTCAGGCATCAGTGTGTTTAGCGGTCCTTTGAGTTGTTTAACCCATTCCTGGGGGCTTAAAGTTATATTGGTCACCTTGTTGTCTTTTACATCAAGCAAATTGAAAGTTGTAAAATCTTCTGTATTGTGTCCTATTAAAAGATACAATCGACCATTGTGCAAATAGCGCAAAGCATATCTAATGCCTCTTTCGTTCCAACCGTCGGGTAATAATTCAGAACCAACATCTTCAGGCGATATAGTTTTCTTGTATTAATATAAATGTAAAATTAGATTTGTATACTTATGTTAATATCCAATTGTAAATTACTTACATCCTCACCAATGCCAACACATTGCATCTTATATTGTTTCACAAGCAAGAAGTGTACTAATGCTACCAACACATCGGATTTCTTCGCGACATTTTTTTCAATTGTCTTGTATAGCAAATCCCAGCCAAAAAAGTCGTTGGCTGGTGCGCCAGTTGCCGAGGACCCTGCTCCTCCAGACGACATGCCTCCAAAAATTTCGAAGCAACGAACTGCTTTGTGATAATCTCTGAATTTCTACTGACGTTATTTGATTTCTTTAAGAAAAAAAAAGATTTCAATATTTTTGACATTTTAGTTTAAGTAGATTTTCTTATGATGAAATTAATGTTTGCTTACATCTACTAGTAAGAAAACCAGATGTTTACAAGCATGTTCCCATACAATAAACAAATTAGAAGAATTTTATAAAATCTATAGTGAAAAATTTAAGTAAAAAAAGTTAACATAGAAATAGTGCGCAACTTTGACGTGAACAGAACCAATAGGGGATTTCCTTACAGTGTTTTATTTACTCGAAACATGCTAAAAAAGCGCACCGCGAAAGTGTTGCATATTTCATACTCCGCAAATTATATATTGGATATAAGAAAAGAGAACGATTTACTAACACATTTTTTAACATTTTAAATCTTCGCATAACTATTTTAACGTTAGCAGATTAGTTAAAATCAGATTAACGTCGCTCACCTCAGATTTTGTATACGGTAAAAAATTTTTCACTCTAATAGTGCTCTAAAAAGCACACGCGACACAATGAATAAGCTTAGAAAAGATCACAAAAATCAGACAATCCTGGCAGAGTATGAAATAAATGTAACATTGCTAAGAGAATAGGAAGCGCTATTAGTCCTGCAAAACCTTTGCACGGTGCACGGGTTACATTCCATGCGATAGCATAACAAAATTCAACCGAAACCCATGTATATTGTTTTGTTATTATTTTATTTTGAGCTTGTGGCGGGCAATGTACTCTTCCACTATTACACTTTCAAGGGCAAGATTTTTGCATTTCATGCTATTGTAAAATCGTGCTAGCCATAGAGACTCGTAACAGGTCTAGAATAAGACCTGTTAAGCCACCGAAAACCAAAAAAGGTATTTGTAGACTTAATTACGCTGCTTAAATTCATATAATTTGTTATGCAAGTAAAAAATGGGAGAGTTTTAAATGTCAAAAATAATTAACCAAGTAAAAAGTAAGATGAGCAACATTCATGTTTGTAGGAAGACAAAATTGTATATTTAATTCTATATGCATAATATGCAATATATGTATTTTTTTATACTGTTTTAAATTTTTGGTTTTATCGTCTCTACGCGAAAAAAAACGTGGATAACGTATGAAAAGTTGGACTTGGTTGATGAGGTTTTTTTTAAATGCAGTCAAAGGACACTTAGCAGAAAATTAGTATTCGCTCTTTGGCCTTTAATATCGCCCCATATTTTCAACTCGGGGTAATTAACTCCGTCGAGTACAATTTCTGGGTTTTCAATAGCTTAATGGTACTTGTTCTAGACCTACATATTTATAGAGAATCGTCTAAGAATTTAAACTATGAATTTGCAACCATTAATTCATGCGATTGAAACTTACGTAATGTAATTAATTACTTAAACTTAATTGTTATCATTTAAGCGTGTGCTTTATGAAATTAATATATAATTTTCTCTTATACCCTTTATTGGGTGTTTAGCCGAGCTCATCCTTCTATTTGTGGTGTGAGTCTTGATGTTTCTCCACAAATAGAGAGACCATAGTTTCAAGCCGCCTCCGAACGGCAAATGATTTTTTATGAGGAGCTTTTTCATGGCAGAAATACGCTCGGAGGTTTGCCAATGTCTGCCAGAGCGACCGCTGTTAGACACTTTTTCTACCATTTGGTGAACGGAGATTCGAACCTGTGCACTTCCGAACTGTAGCCAGGTACCAACCTAATCAACTACGGCGGCCAACACATATTATAAATGTGTATATAATAAGCGCGTACATCTCTTTGTTTGTTTGGCCAAGCTCCTCTTGCTATTTGTGGTGAACGTCTTGATGTTGTTCCACAAATAGCGGAGCCTACAGTTTATGCGCCTCCGACCGACAAATACTTTATTTATGAGCAACTTTTTCATGGTAACAATGGTAAAAATAAGAGGTTTGCCATTGTCTACTGAGGGAACATACACATATAAAATAAATGTTTTAAACAAAAAAATGTTCATTGCGTACCAGCCAAAAGAAAAATACGCTACTGCACTTCGCTTAATAAGATAGCCGTTGTAGTGTCCCAGCTCATACAAAAGTAATAAAAGTAAACCAACTGCTTATTTTAAATGCTTGTAAACTTAAAATTCCCTTTATACACATACAGTTATAATATTTAAAAAGAGTGAATTATACTGTGAAAATTACAGAAATAGAAAATATTCACGCAATTAGGAATGCGAAATTCGATACGATACGATACCAAATCGATACTTTCGCTATTCTATACAAATATTATTTGATCGATATTTTTATAGCGATATTTTTGGGATTTAGTACCTGTCAGTATCGAAGAAATGTATATAATATGTTATATAACTTTTCATTTGCGATATTTTATCAAGCAGAAGGGAATTAAAATGAAACATCCCAATGTACGCCAGTCCTTTTTTTTAATATTGCCGCGTTTAAATTGGGAAAATTCAAATGAATATGAACCTGCAAATGCAGATTTTTTTTCGGTTTAATGTACGGGCAATACTGCTGTTTCCGTGGCGCCGGAATCCGTCATCAGATTGCGGCGCCACGGAAACAGCAGAATCCCCTTTTCTACAAAACGAAACTGACGAAACAGCATATCAGGCACTTTTTCTCCTTAAAAAAATAATTGAAAAATCTGAGCAGCAGCAATGTGCTTCGAAGCAAACCCGTATAAATGAGTTAATTTCAAAGATGAATTAAATCACATTATGAATATGTAAAACATTAGCAGTTAAATAAAAACACTTGATAATTCGAGGTTTTATTTATTTTTCTCAAAAATTTCGAACCATTTAATAATTCAAACACTCGATAATTCGTAATATTTTAAGAGCCCCTCGGATTTCGAATTAACGAGAGTCGACTGTATATATATATTACTCAAAATAATTTTATTTTATTTAATAAACAAGTTATAATACGTTCACATATAAGTAGATGATCTACTTTTTCGCGCTTAACTCAAGATCCGTAATTAAAAAGCACGATTTCCCATACAAAATTTTTCTGCCAAAATCTGAGATTATAAAATAATCCTAGATAATGACGATACTTTTTGACATACAACCCTGTGTTTTCTGTGTTATCAATAAATATTATTACGAATGTAAGGAGAAACATCAAAATAAAAACTAAATGAAATGGATGCCGGCAAAGAAAATAGGTCTGTAAACATAATTCTAATAAAATTTTTGTTAAATATTAATTATGGATTCATTTTACAGAAAAAAGTGTGTGTCCATAAACGTTTTGTCCTCTTATTACTTATTATAAAATGTAATATAGAATATCCCATGCGCATTGCTGCATAATTTTTTGCAACCTCAGTAAACGTCGCATATGGATTTCCTCCAACTGTTTATTATTAGCTGTCAATTGCGCAATTAAATTAGCTGTTCTTTCTCTTTGTATTTTCTTCATATCGTTAATAATAATTAAAGAAACTAAATACACCGAATATTCCACCAAAATAATTTCTATGACGAAAAAACCTCTCAAAGTAGTATTGACAGCTGATTGTCAATTTTGCAGGTAATCTGCTATATGTGAACGGGTAGATTAATTTGGTGGATTTATAGGTGATTAATGCATATGTGAAAGTATTATTAGTCAAAACTAAAATTTTATGATTATGATAAAGGAAAGAAACCGAAAACCGGTAGTTTCCATTGCTTTCACTTATTTTCTTCTTGTTGAAGAGATGACGTCGCAACGAATTCGGATGGCGCAACCTTGTATTCTGTCATTTTTGAAAGTGAGTGACAAGGCAAGTCCATAGAAGGAGACTTCACAACAAGTATATTTACATGTCAAGATGTAGAACACATTTTTGGTGAATTTGACAATCGAGTGACGTCAGTAGAGAAAATAAACAAAGCATTGTGTACAAACCTATACACGTGCATATGTATATGTGCACAATTTATTCTATATTCTAGACTTGTTGCGTTGTGATCCACTTAAATAATCTTAGCTCATAGACCCGATTTACACGAGGAGACATCTGGAAGGGAAACATTTTGTTCGGGGGCGAAGGACGGTCGGGGAAGAGAGAAGGGATTTTGTCTCCCGTACTCGGCGACACGCTTTGCTCTTCTTATTCGTATTTCCAATCTTTCCAATTTTTGACAGTTGCTTCATTCGTTTTCTTATTTTTTGGGAGAAGGTTCTGAGTTATGTGTTGGTTTTCAACCAAACGGAAGATAACAAAGATGACAAACATCCGAACACTGCTTGGGAAATGCACGATTATTTTTGCTAGTAAAGTAGGTATAATTTAAAATATATTATGGGGCATGTTTATGTTGAATTCTAATTTTCCTCGCATTTCTAGTTACTCAAGTTAATTTTAAGTTAATTATTTACATATGAAGTATTTTTAATTTAATTTTTTTTATTCAAGTATAAGAATTTATAAATATATTTCAATAAAAAAACAACAAATTATTTAACCAGTTTGCATTTTTCATTCATATATTTAAGAAACTGTTGTCGAACGCTCTCTGCTTTACATGTAAGCGCGTGCTAGAATACATTCGAACCAGACGATGCTAAAGTGTTAAATGTCAAAATGTCGCGGAAACATTTTTGCCCGTGTGAACGCGAATGAAACTTCAAAAGAGAATTTCCAGTGTCTCCCTTCCAGATGTCTCCTCGTGTAAATCGGGTCATACTGGTCTGATTCAAAAATAAAAATAGAGATGTCCTCTACAGGGTTGCATGTGCTTCTGACAATTGTTTCTTGTCCATTGTTGCAGAGCTGTTACTATGTCATGATACAATTATACCAGTAATGCTGAAAAATGTTTATTGGGCAAACTTTAACATTATAATACTCAAATTCTCTTTATGAAACTATGATTTATGAATCTATGAACTTATGATTTGAAATGTCATCTGCTTGCTTCGGGCTATCAATATAAAATTTCGTATGGACGTAGGACCAGGTTTTCAGAGCTAGTTTTACAGTTAACCTAAGTTTGAATGCCTAATTTTGTACAGGCCTTAACTCAGTTTAAAAAATGTCACTGCAGTTAAACCAGCCTTCAGTATTGGAGGTAAAATAAGCTACGAACTTTACGAACAATATTGATAACGATTTTCCCTGTTTCTGTGGGTTTCTTAAAATTCATATTTTCCATTAATTTAAGCCTAAGAAGAACATAAAAAGATAACCGTGGAACCAGTCTATAAAAAATTATATGGCTGCGAATAAAATTTATATGTTCTTAAATCTACCTCAAAAGACATAGATATAAGAATTTGGATAGTTTTCGTCTTACTTGTTATGAAGCTTTATTGTTAAAGTTTTCCCATTGATCTTTCAGAAATAAAGTTTTTTTTTGCGTTTTTAAGTGGGTCCAAATTTGTTGTGTATGCGTATAAACTTGATTCGTGCAATTCTACTTTGACTAACTACCCGATGGTCCAATGGCGTGATGGTCCAACATGGCGTCTAAATCGAAATGGATACGAACGCTACACGAATGATGTCGGCTTATGACGTCTTGTAACCGCTTGCTCGCTCGCACCTAGTTTTCTGACTTCTTCCAGCACATGACCGGCATTTGAGCAACGAGTCGAAGGCTGTCGAGCAAGTCACCCGAGCTACAGTAATAAAAATAAGAAAAAAAATTGTTTGTACGACAAAGCAAAAACTTGTCGCCATATTGAATCCGAAGCTAGTTGTGTCAAGTTAGTATAGTGTACAGAGAAAATTTTGCAGATTTTAAATTTTGCTTTGAATTTGCAAATAATAATTAATAAATCAAATACACACGTTTTGTGTAGATGTGTTTGTGAGTGCGAATGTGTTTTCACAACACTTTTTTGGTTAACGTCAAGGTATATCGAGAATACATAGTGAGAAAATACAAGACTAAAGCAGCGAAGCACCAACGCTTCATACGTCGATCGGTGTGTGTGCGTGTGTAAACGGCTGGGATTACGCTGGAGTGCCGAAAAAGTGTTCGCCAGTGGTAATTGTAACCTGGTCAATAGATAGTACCTATTCCCTTATCTGTGAAGGTTAGAAAAGAAGAGTGTAGTGAAACTCGTACCCTAAACATAACCTATAAGTGTGCAACGATATGGAGGCAAGCACCACCGCAGCGGCGGCTCCAACGCAGACATCTTCCAACAACGAAAGTGATGGTAAGTAGAGTTGCCAGAAGCCTTAAGGAATAATTGTGTGATTTGTGCAATAAAATTTTTATTCATAAATTTTAATTTCTGGCCCCTTAGAGCCTTAGTATTATTTTGATACAAAATTGTTTTTCTGTTTAATAATCCTTTGCTTTAAAATAGCAAAATTGTGTGCCAAAAAGTTGTCCATGCTTTGTACAAATGTGCCAAAAAGCTAACTCGAAGAGTGGTATATTTTGTATATCTTTATAGTAATGAGGCGTTCAATATTGCATGCGTTTGCATTAAAACTGTATAAATTAAAAATTTTATTTTTTAGACAAAATGTTCAGCAAAATAGCAGCACGAGTGTATTGAATGAAATATTATAGACTTGCATAATGTTATTTACAAATGATTGGAAAGTTTAATCTTTCATTCTTTCGAAAAATTGCATTTTCAATTTACTTAAATGATCAATTATTATGTAAACCAGTTTTATTAGAGTGGTAGCATGGTTGGAAGTGAAGTGTATGGATTTCGCCGTGAACATATTCTGTAGTGAGTTTTTAAACCATATTCGTAGAGTTGCATTTCGGTACGAAGACGTCGTAAATCAATTACGAGGCCATCCTAGTGCCATGTTAATTTTTAGCAAGAACACAAACCCTCGAAGCAGCGTTGTATTTTGTCTGGAACAAGACTTAATTGACATTTCCGATAGATGGCGCTAGGGAGATATTTCGAATCCATATTTTTGTGCATTTTCCTAACAGTAGCTTTGTTATTGGAAAAGCTTATAAAAATTAATCTTCCTTTCGGAGGCAACAACTTCGAGAAGGTGCTGGGCGAAATAACTATCCAAGGATGTAGGCGCCAATTAGAGTTTTGTTGCCTTACTGCCCGAAAATGCAATATCGATTCTCTAGTAAATTGCGAACAAATTTGACAGTAAATGAGGTTCTCCCTTTGTCAGTAGTTGCAAGATTTTACACGAAGAATCTTTGATGGCAAAAGATCTGTTTTTAGACTTTTCCAGCAAAAATTAACCGGTTAAAAAGTTTCTAAGGAATTGAAAATATTCGCTTCAAAATTCGGCTTTTTATTTTTTATTCTAATGGGTGCTTTTTTTTAGCTGTATGATATCCGATATAGGTAACTATGGTTTGACAGCTGAGAATGGCAAAATGTGTTGACATTTCTGTACAGTAAGGTTTGGCAAGTCATTATATCTTCTACTCAAATATGAACGAGACATGTGGATGACATATGGAAAAAATAATTTTTTTGTTTTTTGGTAGGACTGTTATAAGTTTACATGGCAAATTTCAGCGTGATATGTCACATAGTTTGTTTTCTCTGCTACTGTAAACAAGTTAAGCTCGAGTGTGTTCTTCGAATTCTCTTTTATGACTTCAATTGTCTCAAAATGTTTTCCACGGAGCGGCAACTTGAGCTTGGGAAACAGGAAAAAGTCACATGGAGCCATATTAGGCGAATACGGTGCTTGCGGAACGATATTAACATTATTTTTGTTCAAATAATAAGCTTATAACAGTCCTACCAAAAAAAAATTTATTTTTGCCATATGTCATCCGCGGACCGTTTTATTGATACCGTCTCGTTCATATTTGAGCAGAAGATAAATTGTTTAACGTCGGAAGAACGCTTCGAAATTGTGAAAAAAACTGTTAGCGAAGTTCATAGAAAACACTTCGTCCATTCCTTCCGAATTGAAAAAAATGTCTTGGATATTAAATCTACCAAATAAAAAAAACCAAATCAACTGTAATACTGATATCACCTTATTGATCTCATATTGATAAAAATGAAGCTTTTGAATCAAAAGTGGATCGTATTTAATAAATATGGTATCTGATTTTGTATGTATTTTTGTTTATTTGCGTATATATTTGAAGTGTGTGTAATTTTTTAAACATATATTGGCAAAGCGGGAGTAGAGTTATACCAGTCTAACTAGGTATGATCATACTCGCTAGCGATGAATCTCACTCGACAACTTTGTTGTTGCTTTCGCATTGAAATTTTCGTTAAGTTATTCAAGCATAAAGATAACGCGCGGGGAAATGGCGAATAGAAGAGGCCTAAACAATAGTTTGATTATTTTTCATTCACAATAGATGTTAACTGTCCATTGCGAGAGTGTTGCCACCGAAAATTCCCTCAATCGTAGTTGATGCGGATTAGTTGCAATTAATTCCTGAGATAATTCCGAATTAAGTCGTTATCCGGATTAACGCCACCGTGTCTGTCTATGTTGTTAACCAAGTAGTTTTTTCCAATAATAGTAAACGCCTGCCAAGCGATTGTCGACTATCGATGAAATTGTGAGTGTAGAATGTCGTTCAATTATCGACTGAATATTAATGGTCGAAAATTCTAAAAAAGAGTAAAACTAGAATATATTTGTGGTAATTGAAGATCAGTATATTCCAACAGATTTTCGGTTATAGTAATGTTTTGCTACTGAATTCCTTGTCGTCCAGTTTAGACAAACCAACAATTAGGCTATATATATTATACATCTAGTATGCACTAATAATATTGTTAACTCAAAAACTCAAAACTATATACACAAATTTATATTTACAAGCGATAAAACTGAAAGATTGCCAAAGAACTAACAAAATATGACATGGACCTAGTAGTTCTGCTAGAAATAATAGCAAAGAATACTTCCGGTAAAAATGGGATAGTTTTATCGGTCCATAAGCAGAATAGAGACAAAATATTAGGTTTCGAACAAAAAATGTCAGAATCTGTAAAAAAAAAAATATAATCCTTAAATCGGTGTATCGATACAGAGTATTCAAATATACAGTACTGCTTTTTGGAGTTGGAGGAATTGTGTAACAATAATAAAAAGCTACGAAGCATTGATTGTGATGGGTGACTTAAATACTAAAATTGATAAAGAGAATTATATTAGAGATATAGTTGGAGTACACACACAGCATGATGTGATTTCGCCGAATGGACATCGCAAGTCTAACATGGCGAAAGCAACCACCTTGTGCGTCGTGAGCACAAATGTTTCGTCATAAGAACCTACATAAAGCCGTACTCAATGATGACAATACTGCAAGGAAGCTTAAGATAAGGACGTCCCATCCAAAGTCTCAAATATACCAGAATCTGACCAATTTATGAGGAATGGAATATTGTAAGACAAAACCTATTGGAGTCGGCGGAAAAATATCCCACCAATTAATATAAGCCTTAGAGATTAATGGTTTGATGAACAATACCATGCAACAATTAACGAAAAGAGTGACTCGACGCTGTGATGGCTGAATACTGGCTATTAAATGTTGGCATTATAACATTAAAAAGGACAAGGCTCCGGGAGAGGAAAACCTAAACATTGAAATAATAAAAAGATCCAGTGACGAATTTTTAAGAATACTACACAATCTAGTAAAGATGGTGTGGGATATTGGAGCGATGCCAGACAACTGGAACTTGATAATGATAGTTCCGATCTTTAAAAAAAAGACGACAAAACAAATTGGGCTAATTATAGAGGGCGTGACGTAGAAGATATTTGTTAAAATATTAAACAAGAAGGTGACACAATAATCAAAGGAAAAGTGTTATGAATGCGAGGTGGACCTCAATTAGGTAACAAATTCCAGACACACACTTAACGACATCCACCTTCTTAAACTTCCGATCCCAGATAAAGAGCTTCAGCTACCTGGAGAGACCCGCGTAACCTTAACACAATTATGTTCTGGATATACTGTACCAGGCTAAACTCCTACCTATCTAGAATTGACCAGGACATACCAAATATATGTCTAGCATATGAAGGCACCCCGAACGATACTAACCACCTTTTCACATTCGCAGATGAGTGGGTTTGCCACTCATCTGACAGCCCTTTCCCTCTGGACCCAACCTGTCGAAACTGCAAGTTTCCTGGGCCTACCGATAGATGAGCTAGACTAAGACTACCGGTAACTGCATTCCACTGACAGGGTTTATTAAGCTGCTACAACAACAATAAGGCATCATTTGAAAGGTGGAGGTTAACGTTACAACCGTATCACAAAAGTAATTTCAGCTTAGCCTAAATGTGGCACTATGCCCGTTTAACATTATCAATTTATAAATAAATAAAAAACTTTTATATTAAAAATTACTGTGACTGCACTAAATACGTTATGCACTGGGGTGCTATTGTGAATTTGAACATATGTGGATATGGGATTGCAACTAGGATGTACCAAATGACAGTACAAGCGATAATAACCGAAGGCGCAGTTGGTTGTCAAGCTGTTGTTTATTTTGCGTGCTACTACATTGCTGTACTAGGTTGAAAATTTTATTTTCTGTTGGCCAGAGCCTGTTTATTCAATCTCTGAGGGAGAAAAATTCTAGATATGTACAACGAAATAAAATTGAGGTTTTTTAATTTAATGCTTTTGCAAATCGAGATGGTGCAGATGCCGCTATCGTGTTATGTGTTTGTGAAAATACCTGCCAAGAAGAATTCATACAAGGTGATATCAGTGGTACAAAAATTAAGCAAAATGTATTTTATTTTTGCACTGCTAAAAATTCAATCAGCGTGAAAACAAACAAACCAAACAACAACAAAAAATCTATGACTTTGACATTAGAGGTACCAAATCCTAAGGAAAAAAAAAGAATAGCCATTCGACTGATATCACCTTGTATGGATTCGCCCTAGCTACTACTCGGGGTTGATTTGAAATGAGGGTAAACTCGTTTCGGTTTAAAGGTGGTACTGCGAATCTTTGCCTTTTGAAATATACCCACTTTAGCTGGCGGAATCTTATAGTTTTCCGATTTATTTATAGTTCAAATTTTTAAATTTGTTAACATCACAATTTTCCTACACTGATCTCGATTGTTTTAGTTTCACAAACTTTATAAAACATTTAGAACTGTTAGAATCTCTTTATTTTAATTATTATTCATAAAGAACGTTAAACAAAAATAAAAATAACTTTAATTTGAATTTCGCTAAGTAGCATAAATTGCTCGAGCTTGACAGCGACCGAACTCTAGGCAAAACAAACACTTTTGCCCTCAAAACCGGTTGCCCTCGTTTCAAAGTTTTCCCACTGGTCCATTATTTTAGGTTAGGTTAGGTTAGTCAGGTTCCTTGTTTAACACAAGACACTCGGTGGCCCTAAGGTCCATTGTGATACTTGCATTTGTTTTCCTTCCCCTGAATAAGTTGCTTAAGTCACTTAGATATTTTTAAGAAGGTAACTAGTCCCTCCAGCGAGACATTTCACAAATTTCCCTGGTCCTCAAAGAAATAATCGCCAAGACATAGCACGATTTCTTTGAAGTGCATGACATTCACAGTGGAGGTGTTGTTAGTGTTGAAGCCATTGTGAGGTACACCCATTCTACTGGCAGTGAAGTGACCCGTTATAGCACCTGTGAAGACGCTGGTAGTTATGCTGTTAACAACAACAACAACAACACGCTGGTAGTTGATCTGTTGAATCTAAGCAGACATTTTGTCCTTTTAAGATTCAGAGCGCTTTGGCGACCCTGCAATTAGTAGTCAGAGACCACCTTTTATTGGTTTCCGTGATTACGCTCAGGTCAATCGCAGTGTACATATAACTCGTTTAGAGGAATGCTTATGTCCTCTACCACTCGTTGAAGGTCCAGCTCAGGGGCTATCCTTGCACACTAATCCACTCTTTCATTTCCTCCCACTCCAGAGTGGCTGGGCACCCAACGAAGTGTGGTGTTGTGTTGTTGGATGAGCGAGAGCGAACTTCTGTTATTTTAGTTTTGTTATAAAATGTAGAAGATTTCTACTGAATATTTTAGCAAATAATGCCAAAACGAAATTAGATTTTGATTGTATCTTTGGTAAATATATGTGAAATACAACGAATTAGCTTAATTACTCTCTTGGATTAAATTTAATTTTTTTTAATTTATTTTTCTTTATATATTATATAATATATAATTGGCGCGTACACCCTTTTTGGGTGTTTGGCCGAGCTCCTCCTTCTATTTATGGTGTGCGTCTTGATGTTGTTCCACAAATGGAGGGACCTACAGTTTCAAGCCGACTCCGAACGACAGATATTTTTATGAGGAGCTTTTTCATGGCAGAAATACACTCGGAGGTTTGCCATTGCCTGCCGAGGGGCGACCGCTATTAGAAAAATGTTTTTCTTAATTTTGGTGTTTCACCGAGATTCGAACCAACGTTCTCTCTGTGAATTCCGAATGGTAGTCACGCACCAACCCATTCGGCTACGGCGACAGTTAGAGTTCTTACAGACTAGTTACAAGTAAAATCAAGTAATATTACAATTTCATTTAAGTAAAAATGAAAAAAGAGAAATAGCAAGACTTATTTTTAGCAATGAGACTTAAAACTAAAGTGATTAACCGAGAGATCTAGGTGAAATGAAACGAGGACCTAATTCGACTCGGAGAGTGTTCTATTAAATGGGCCGTTAAAGCTATGTATATAGGTCTTGCAAAACCGCAAAACTTTACAAGGCCTCTAAAATGAATTTTATTCAAAGAGAGAATCGACAAATGTTGTTGTCAATTCTGTTAAACTGCCAAAGGCTGTGGCGGAATTTTGTTCGTCAAAGACGAAGTTTGATTGCTCTGTTTGGGGTGGGGTGGTTTTACCCACGGTGAAAAGTAGAGCAGTACAAAATTATATGACGGAAAGCTGTTCTATTTCACAACTACTCTACTTCCTTCGTTGCGACATGCTGACATTGTTATACGTTCCTAGACAAACGAAGTCTCTTACAACCTCGAAATCGTAACTGTCAACAGTGACGTGGGTGCCGATAAGCGAGTGCATCGATTGTTTGTTTGATAACAGGCGTTGCTTTGTTTTGTCCTCGTTCACCACCAAAACCCTTCGCTTTGCTTTTTTATCAAATTTGGAAAAGGCAGAACCAACAGCGCGGTTGTTAAGGTCGATGATATCAATATCATCGGCGTACGCCAACAATTGTACCCTTCTTATTTGAATTATAAGTAATTTAGCAATTCTTTCGCGGTGGATATTGTACTTGGAATTCATAAAATAGGTGCATCCCTTACTTAGGGATTGGTTGATTGTTGTCAAATGCTACTCAGAGAATATCTTCATTTGCAATCCTTGCGTACATTTGTACGATAAATAGTATACTTTTGACCTTTTGGGAAAAATATTTTATTTATCGATTTAAATGAGCAAATGAATATTGAATTTTGATATTTTCTATATTTACTTAACTTTCACAGCAGAATCTGAAAAAGGATGCAAAACGTAAAGTAAAGTTTAGAAGCCTTGATTCTAAAATATTCACAAACACATAGCCCCTAAAGTCTGCGTTTATCTTACAAATAGTTTTAAGTTGATTAAAAAAATATTTAATTTATCTATTCTTTCGTTACATTATTAAGTTACACAAGCAAAATAAAGTAACAAGATTCCTCGCTCCATTATTTACATAACGGTAAGACATTGCAGCACCTTGTAAATATAGCAATCAGAAATTCTGCGTACAATTTGTTTCTTTTAATAATGCCGTTACTTTATTACTATCATATGCTTTCTCGTTTTTCTCACTTTTTATTCTTTGTTATTATAATTGATCGGTTAGCAAACTCAGTTGCACATTTTGTATAAAAGTGGTATTCATTTGAAAACATGGAAACCAAAGGAAAAGAAATGAGTGTATCAGAAAGAAATAATATTATAAAATTGTGGAAAGATGGAAATAGCTTCCGAAATATTGGCAAAACTATTGGGAGAACGTATTCCTCTGTTCAACGCGTAGTAAACAATTACAAGCAAACCGGGATTTTAACATCTAAGCCTAGGTCTGGTCGTCCAACAACGCTATCGGTCCGAGAAAAGCGCAGAAGAATCAATACATTTAACTCAGGTATAGCAAAAAAAAAGTCACTTTAGTTATTTAACACGCAAAATGTAGATACATTCTTTATTTGAAAAAGATCAAGCGATGACTAACTTTAAGTTTGGTGAGCAAAAGAATTTATGCTAAAAACCAATGAGCAAGAAAACAGTTCTTTACAGTATCATCCAAGGCGGATTTATTACAGGTGATGGCAGCCGCCCAGCTGATTTTTTCGCCGTAGATATGAATTAGTCAAAATTATTAGTTTTGTGTTTAGTTTGCCATTTGCGTACGTTGAAAATGAATAGTTGATGATTCGAATAATATCTTAAGTGAAATATTACAAAACAATATAAATGTATATTGGGCATGATAAAAGTTAAGTGGGGTAAAGAACCCTTTTGGACTCAGGTAAAGGGCCTGTTTCCACGACAGTCGGTTCTACGTTACCGAAACGACCCGGATTTATATCCGGCCAAGGACTGTCATTCCAGCAGCATTCCCCGTATATAAGTATGGGGAATGTCTATGCTGCTACAGCAATAACAACCCTTTTGTGCGTTCCTGGAGGGGAAACGAAATGGCAGTGGGAGGAGGAGAGCATGCAATCTTGACGTGACGGAATTCAAAAAGCAATTTAGCCATTTAGTACTGATGTTACACAGTATTTTCTATAATGAAAAAATCAAGTATGGTGTGGTGATTGAATTTTTATTTTTGGAAACTTTGAATGCAACGAAATTTATAAACGATTATTGAAAGTGTATAAGGACTTTTCGACACCAATTAATACAATAGCAATATGGGTTGCTGAATTATCAAACTTGGTCGTACAAACCTTGAAGACGATCCACGTCAAAGACGTCCAAAAACAGCAACAGTCGAATGCGTCTTTCTCAGCAACATTTTAAGCGTTTTCAAAAGGAAACAGTAGATTTTTTGCGTCGATTCATCACTATTCATGAAACTTGGGTTTGCCACCATGATCCTAAATCAAAACAAGAGGCTAAACAGTGTGTGAACTGTTAGTAAACGAAACAAAAAATTTTTTATCAGGGGGTAAAATACGGTACACTAGACGTTCTGGATACTGTAGCAGGTTAAACTCCTACCTATCCAGAATCGACCCCGATACTAAACATATGTCCAGCATGTGAAGGCACCCCGCACGACACTAACCACTTTTTCACATGCCCCAACCAACCCACTCATCTAACACTCCTCTCCCTCTGGACCCAACCCGTCGAAACAGCCAGTTTCCTGGGCCTACCGTTAGATGAGCTAGACGAAGACGACCGGTAGGCACAACTACGTTCTGGATATTGTAGCAGGTTAAACTCCTACCTATCCAGAATTGACCCCGACATACTAAACATATGTCCTGCATGTGAAGGTACCCCGCACGACACTAACCACCTCTTCACATGCCCCATCAAACCCACTCATCTAACACCTCTCTCCCTCTGGACCCAACCCGTCGAAACTGCCAGTTTCCTGGGCCTACCGTTAGATGAGCTAGACGAAGACGACCGGTAATTTACACTACACTGACAGGGCGAAGATACTGCTACAACAACAACAACAAGACGACCGGTAATTACACTACACTGACAGGACGAAGATACTGCTACAACAACAACAACAACATCATTTGGTCTATGGCTAAAATCCATGAATTAAAGCTCGAATTGTTGGAACATCCACCGTATTCACCAGATTTGGCCTCTAGCGTCTTCCATCTGTCCAGTCCTAAAAAAATGCATGCGTGGAAAGTGTTTTCAATCAAATGATAAGGTCATATATATATATATATAATTGGCACGTACACCCTTTTTGGGTGTTTGGCCGAGCTCCTCCTCCTATTTGTGGTGTGCGTCTTGATGTTGTTCCACAAATGGAGGGACCTACAGTTTCAAGCCAACTCCGATCGGCAAATATTTTTATGAGGAGCTTTTTTATGCAGAAATACACTCGGAGGTTTGCCATTGCCTGCCGAGGGGCGACCGCTATTAGAAAAATATTTTTTCTTAATTTTGTTGTTTCACCGAGATTCGAACCAAGGTTCTCTCTGGGAATTCCGAATGGTAATCACCAACTCATTCGGCTACGGCGGCTGCCAACTATAGGCTATACTGAATAATAAAGTGCATTTCAAACCATAAAATTGAGTTTTTCTTATCGAACCCCTAAACGTATTGAACAACCTAGTATGTATGTATATGTATGTATATTAAGAAGAGTACAGAAAGTGCGATACACAACAAATACGGCAAAGCTTAATTGAATTTAATCGCCAAAAATTGTTGAAAACGTAAATCAAATATTTAAAATGTATTTGTGCGAACACTGGTGCAAAAGTTTTACGTAAAGCTGTATACCATGGTAGTCTCCCGAAGAAAGCCGTTTATTTTACTTATGAACAGATGAAAATGCGTTGAATTTTGTAATATTTATATAAATAAGCCTCCAGAGTTTTGGAAACAAGTAACGGGTGATTTTTTAGCTATTATCTTTTTAAACAGTTGGTTTAAACAGCTGACACACGTTTCGTGTATTGTTTCACTCTCAAACATCTTCAGTTTGGTCTATAATTCAACCATGAATCGTCTTACATACGAACAACGCTTGCAAATCATTGAATTTTATTATAAAAAAGCGTGTTCTGTTAAGAAAGTTTATTGCGCGCTTCTTCCATTTAATGGTCAGTTTAATCGACCCACTGAAGCGGCTATTCGAGCTATTGTGACTAAATTTACATTATTGGACATTAAACCACCAACACGCTTACGTAGAGTGCGAACTGAAGAAAATATCGCAGCTGTATCGGCCAGTGTTAATGATGACCACCAATTATCGATTCGTCGCCGTTCGCAGCAATTGGGCCTCTGTTACTCAACAACATGGAAAATTTTGCGAAAGGATTTAGGTGTGAAGCCTTTCAAAATACAGTTGGTGCAAGAACTGAAGCCGAACGACCTACCGCAACGCAGAATTTTTGGTGAATGGGCTCTTGGAAAGTTGGCCGAAGGTCCACTCTTTTTATCGGAAAATTGTGTTCAGCGACAAAGCTCATTTTTGGATCAATGGGTACGTAAATAAGCAGAATTGTCGATTTTGGAGTGAAGATCAGCCAGAAGAATTGCAAGAGCGACAATGTATCCAGAAAAGGTCACAGTTTGGTGCGGTTTATGGGCTGGAGGTATCATTGGACCGTACTTCTTCAAGATGCTGTGAATTGTAACGTAACTGTGTTTGGTGAGCGCAATTTTTTGTTGCCCAAAATGCAAGAGCTTGACTTGCATGACATGTGGTTTCACCAAGACGGTGCCACATGCCACACAGCACTCGTAACAATGGACTTGTTGAGAGGCGAGTTCGGTGAACATTTTATTTCGCTTTCGGGACTTAGCAATTGGCCACCCAGATCGTGCGATATAACGCCTTTAGATTATTTTTTGTGGGGCTATGTTAAAGCTCATGTCTATTCAGACAAGCCTGCTTCAATTAACGCATTGGAAGACAACATTAAAGCATTTATATCTGAGATACCGGCCGAAACATTGGAAAGAGTATGCTTGGACTAAGCGGAAGCGGATGGACCATTTGAAGCGCAGTCGCGGTCAACATTTGCATGTAATAATCTTCAAACATTAAATTATATAGACTGTACTATCGATTTAAATAAAAATTTCATAAATTTTTCTGAATTTTACCTGTGTTTTTTTGAAAAACTTTCCTTTAGCTCTTAAAAAATCACCCTTTAGTTTTTCAGACGAAAGTAAACTTTGTATTTTTGGTATAAGAGGTCGTTGTTGTTGTTGTTGAGGCCGTTGAGGGGTGTTAGATGACTGGGTTTGATGGGGCATGAGTAAAGGTGGTTAGTGTTGTTGTTGTTGTAGCAGCACAAACATTCCCCATATATATATATGAGGAATGCTGCTGAAGTGACAGCCCTCGGCCGGATATAAATCCGGGTCGTTCCGGTCACCTGAACTGACCACCTTTAAGGTGGTTAGTGTCGGGCGGGGTGCTTTCACATGCCGGACATATGTTTAGTATGTCGGGGTCAGTTCTGGATAGATGGGAGTTTAACCTGCTACAGTATCCAGAACGTAATTCTGCCAAGGTTACGCGGGACTCTCGGGGAAGCTGGAGCTCTTCGTCTGCAATGGGTGGTGGTTTGACTCCGATAACGACATTCGGAGGTCGGGAACTTAAGAATGTGGCAAGTGTCTCCCGATGAACTCTGGATCTTGTCAGCAATATTTCTTTATCTTTGCCTCAAGTGCTTCCGGCAAGCGATTGTAGGCCTTGTTACAATTTTGAACTTTAGTGACAATAGCGGTTGTATGCGCAGAGAAGGAGAGCAAACTGTCGAAGGTAACTCCCAAAATTTTGTGATTGTTAAGAGTCGGAATTGGTGTGTCATCGATTTTTACTTTAAGTTGCAGTTTGACCTCCTTTGTCCAGGTGGTGAAAAGGGTCCCGGTGGACTTCTTGGGAAAAAGTTGTATGTTTCTCGCAGTGAAGAAGCGAGAAAGGCAGGCGAGGTAGTCGTTTACTTCAGCGCAGAGGTCATCAATATCATTGTCCGACCCCATTTCAGTGCAACCGTCGGCGTAGGAGACCAGGGAGACTCCCGCTGGTGGCTGGGGGAGTTTGGAGATGTAGAAGTTAGAGGAAAGTAATTAGACGACGTTTGGCGCAAATCAAGTACTGCTCTTAAGAAACAAAATCTGGTTGGTACAGTCAAACTCGGTTGTGGTGGAGTTATAGAGTAGGGTTGCATGGTGGCAAACGGTGTGGGTCAGTTGGAATTTCTTCAATCGTCAATGGATAAATGGGGCATTTAAAAAGAAATTTGCAACAGAGTGCTGAAAATCTTGGTTTATCAAGAACGTTTTGGTTCCAACAATATAACGACCCTAAACACAGCCGAGATGGTTAAGCTTTGTGGCTCGTGTACAACGCTCCAAAGGAGCTGAAAATACCTCCACAGTCGCCCGATCTCAGACCTATGAGCAGCTATGGGATCTATTAGAAAAAAAGAATTCGACAACTGTAATATACAATAATAACAAGAAAGTAGGCTTTGCGAAGTGTTATGCGGGCAGGATTGGCAAAGATTACAAATGAGGAAACAGAGAAGTTAGTAAACTCAATGCCATATAGATTGAGTGAAGTCCTAAAACATCGTGGATGTCTAACAAAATATTAATTTTCGTGTTTGTATATTACTTATATCGTTTACCAAGAGCAACATTTCAATTCAAAATTATTACAATGCCCTGCGTTTTTAATTTTAGATCTCATAAATACATATTTTATAACTGATATTAATATAAAATTCTAAAATCAAAGTATATCAATACTAATTCTATGAGTCTAGGCAACATTATTTTCTACTTTAATTCATTTATAGAAATCATAGTGTGCATGATACAAAGAGTGCCAACCAGCATTACGTAGACTTGGTACAGTATTTTCGCTTTTTGCATAGACGTTGGCATTTTGTTTATTAAAAGGAGATAAAATAACTTTCATATGCTATTGATTTTAACCGCAGAGTTTAAAATGGGCCACTTCACATGTGAAAATCTTTCATGTGAAGGGCGTCATAAGTTACTTGTAACATGAATCTTGTCCAGATCGTTAGCCATGATTTTCTTCGTGCTCAAGGAATTTTTACGAATTCGCTCCTGCACAGTTTTTATACCTCTATTCGTATGAACAAAACGCGTACCCATTCTGATGCTCGTGTCCTCCACTTCAAATGATTCTGAGAATCGATTAATGGTGCGATACATAATCACTCTGAATATGCATACCTACCGAGGTTTTTTTTTATCAACGTCTGACTGAAAAAGTATGAACTATCTGTCGAGGTGATCAAATTACATACATACATACATAGGTTGATTTAAAACCTCGTCGTTTCGCCAAGCGTTAGCAAGTGGCGAATACACGAAGCAACTGATTTAAATAAACATATCTTGGCAGCGTTGGAATAGAGTTCCCTAAAATTACTTTTTTGTTGTACAATAGTGAGTTATGCCAAGTTTATGGGGTATAATCGTACACGCTAGCGGGGAACCTTTCTCGATAATTTTGTTATTGCTTTCAGATGCGCATTTTTCGTTAAGTGAGTAGAGCCCAGAGATAGCCAGCAGAAAAGTGGCGAATTGAAGGCCCAGTTTTATACGAGTTATTTTAGGGGCTGAATTTTGCTACGAAATATCGCGGTTTTCAACGTATCGATCTTGCGAGTTATCGCGGTTACCCTTGTGCTTTCAAATTCTATATTTCTCATAACTTAATTTAATTTCCTAATATAAAAAAATAAACATATTTATAGTATATTTATGTACCCTAATTAAGTTGTATTTTGCTGCACAAAGCCCAGCTAATAATAATATTACAAAATCCTGTGAAAATTAAAATATTTCCATATGTTTTATTTCTATTTTAGAAACATATAATTTTGATCCCAGTTTATCTGAGGAGGAGCGTCGTTTCTATATCAGAGCATATCCAAATGTGGACCTAGTGCGAGAGCGCAAGGTGCACTGTACCATCTGTAAGATGCATATCGGTACAGCACCAGCTCAAGAGGAGATCATCAAAATGCATCCGGTGCTGCGGGTAACACATTGCTTGAAATGCCACCACTTCTATAATAGTGGCGAATTCAGTAAAGGTGAAGATGGCTCGGAGCTATATTGTCGTTGGTGTGGCCAAGGCGGTGAGGTTTATTGTTGCTCAAGCTGTCCCTACGTTTTCTGCAAGTCGTGTATCGTTAAAAATCTATCGCGTGGTGTGGTAGTGGATATTGAACAAAACGAAAACTGGAATTGTTTCAGCTGTGCACCCAAAATTCTTTGGCCATTACGTGCACAGCATTGGGCACTTATTCGCTACATTGATAAACAAAAGAAGTGAGTTTATGAGTTTTTCCAAAGTTATTCCAGATACAGTATTGTTCGAAACCTAAGCAACATTTTCTCGTAGTGGTCAAAACGCTCTGTACTCAAAAAGTAAGCAACTTTTCCATGGTTACATATTTTTGCGTTTTTAAACAAAGAAACAACGAGCATTTCATTCATTCGTAAGTCTGGCAATGGTTTTTACACGAACGGACTAGGATTTTTTGAATTTTTTAATAAAAGGCGAGTCACAAATTTCTAAAGCTATAATAAACTAACTGTTAACAGGCCAATAGTTTCTAGATTAAATAACAAATATTATATATAGCTACCAAAACAGTGCAAAGTTTAGGTTCTGGTGGATCCAAAAGAAAAACCTCATATCAAGCAGATTTACTAATAAAAAAGATTCCTTTGTTTTAGCTTGAGAGTTTGTGTAGGAGGAGCTAAACTTTAATATTAGTTGGAGCACTGTCCGAACCCTTTTATTGAAACCAGAACTTGAGAAAAGGCTCGTCTTAAAAGGTGAATTTTTTATGAAATTTAGATTCGATTTTGCAAAAGCTCATTTGAATTGACCTCCATATAAATTGGAAAACTACTTTATTCTCCGACGAATCTAAATTAACATGTCAAATTCAGATAGAATAGTAAGCCCGTTCGGCGATCCAAGATTAGAATTCTACTTCCACGTTATTATAAGAACACACTAAAGCACGGAAGTAAAAATGTGATGGTGTGGACCTGGTTTTCAGAGGAGTTGGGCCATTCGTTAAAATACACAGAAAAATTGATCGTTCACTTTCCTAGGTCGAATGGGAAATATTACTTCGATAGGTTGTTCAACAAAATAACGATCCGAAACACTCCTCCCGGTTGGCTAAAAATGTGTCACGTAGTAATGGGGTTCAAGTCTTGGTTTGGATAACTCGTTCCCCAGACTTGAACCCCATAGAGAATCTTTTTATAAATATATTAAAGCGTAGAGTTGGAATACAGTTTTGGAATAAACAAATAAATACTGAAAGTTGCTTATGTCTAGAACAATTAAAAACGGAGTGGATTTTGTATTTGTAATATTATTATTTATAACCAAATTAAACACATAACCAAATAAAACTGGAACAAATTATTTCGAATGCGTACGGAGGGTTTTGAACATTATGCTTTTTATGTATGTATATATTTGATTTGATTTTTTGTTTTGTTTTTGTTTTTGTTGTAGGTATATTGAATCAACTTGCTCTACTGAATCTGACAAGAAAGCGTTAATGGCACAAGATCGCTCTACTTGCTGTCGGCTAGCCAAATCGAAATGTGGTAACATGTCAGATTCTTTGGAAAGCTTGGACTCTACGACATCACGTCGTAGTCAAAGCAGCGCTATCGTAAAGAAGCAATCGAAATCACCCCATCCGCAAACACCCGCTGCCAAACGTTTGAAAACTTCAAATGATGAAGTCGTTTGTACACCTGATTTATTAAGCATGTTGGAACCTGACTGTCAAATTACTGTGCAACAGAAGACACGTCCTACATCCTCACCTATGACATCTACACCAAAAATTATATCTTTACAAACGAACACTTCAACTCCAATCAGTGGTGGCATCACGCTGAAGCCACACAATAATAACACACCGCCGCCATTGGTGTTACGCAACACCGGCATACCAATGCGACATCCATCGCCTGCTCCGATTGTTCGACGTACATATATTGGTGCAAGGAATACTCCATCGGCTGGTACGCATACACCAGTTTATCACACCATCAACGGTTACCGCATCGATTTGAATTCAGCAGCCCAGCAGGAAACATTCCGTTTACCAAATGGCAAGCTGATACAGGTGAAACGTCAAGGCACAAATCAAACTCAGGGTGTGGCTAGCTCTCCAACGTCGAGTAATCCTTGGTTTCGACAAGCAAGCCCTATTACGGCTATACAAAATGCTGCATCTGGCCGTCCTATACAAATAACACCGGCTAATTCACATGCGACACAACAATATTATACAGTACAGCAGCAACAACACAATCCAATGCATCATCCGCAAATGATACGTTATAGCAATACAACAGTTACACCTATAAGTAGTCAGAATGGTGCTGTCAGAGGTACACAAATACAGGTGATTAATGGCGTGCCGATGGCGCCAACGGCAGCGCCGGCAGCTGCACCAGGGCCTAATGTTACGACCGCAATTCGTGCACCACTCATGGTACGTCACGTCTTCCCCGACACTGCCTTCGGCCAGGCGCGCACTCAACTACAAGATCAAGTATTTAATGCCATGGAGATTTGTCAACATCTCACTGGTAAAGTGCAAACACTGACCAACTCGAATGCCTACAAGCAGGCGCGTAATTATCTCGAAGTGAAAGAGCTCTACATACATCTGTCATATCTTTTGACTTATGCGATTGGTCGCTTTAAGGGATTGCAAGATAAGTGTTTAGCGGATATGCGACAATTGGGTTTCGTTAACGATGCCGATAGCTTGGAAAATGGCCAGTTGGCAGCAGGTAGGTGGTTGGTTTTTTTATTTTAAAATTAAGTGTCGAAAAAATGCTAGATCATGCGAATGAAATGAAGAATTTCATTTTAATTATTTAAGTTGTAATGTAAATAAAAATTGACAAAATGAGTTTCTTACCAAATCAGAAATTAGAAAAGCATTCAAAATAAAAGCCCATATTTAAACACATATATTTTTACTAAAAAAAAAAAATTGTTGGTAATTTTTGTTTAATCGAAACCTTTGGCGTGAGGCTCAATACTTTCCAGTCATTGTCTTGAGTCATTTGTTGTGCACATGGACTGCGTATAAATTTTTAATTATAAGAGTGTGAAAACTGTGAAAGGTGATATGAGAACATAAGTTCGGTGCATACCGCCGGAAATGTAAGTACGAAACAATAGCGATTGTTTGATGCGTTTTGAGTTCAATTTCATTGACTTTCAGCGAGCCAATTTTTGCGTATTCGCTAAATTTTTCTCACAGAAAGTGTTGACATGGACTACATATTTTAATTAACAAAAAAAATTTTAAATGAATGAAAAATCAATGAAATGTTTGTGCAGTGTTTATAAATTAGTATGAGGAAATGATATACAATTTCTTTTAAATATACTGACTTTATGTTACGACTTATAAATATTTTCCGCTTACAAAATAAATGCGCTGAATTGTAGAAATATATCAAAAAACCATTTTCGTAATTCACCATTAATGTATATAATTTTTACTTTAAATATACTTTACTCAAATACATAATCTTTCCTTGGTAACGCATCATTAAGGAATATTTGTGGATTTCCATATTTACGACTTTTTAAGTCGACTTACCCTTTTCTCGTCTCACCTCAGGCGGTTGAACGCCGTCGGCACGACACTGATTTATGTACGGCCAAAGTTTCGGCGGCCTCCGTAGCCGAAAAAGTTTGTGCGTGACCTCCATTCGGAAATGCGCAGGATCGAATCTCCGTGCATGAAACACCAAATGATAGAAAAACTTTTGGCAAACCTACGAGTGTATTTCTGCCATGAAAAATCTCCTTATAAAAAACCATCTGTCGTTAGGAGTCGGTTTAAAACTGTAGGTCTCTCCATTTGTGGAACAACATCAACCCATGAGAGAGGTAAGGCTTAAGATAAGATTTGTTAATTGTTAAACTCGATTAAGTTGTTTTGTCAAAAGTCGGGCAAATATTAATATCCAAGAGTTCGGAAAACTTTTCCTAACACTTTCAGAAGTGTTATGAAAATGTGAGACACAGATTTCCGAACAGGAAAAGTAAAGATTGTGGCAAAAATGACTTTACGGGATGGTTCTTGAAAGTCAGTTCGACATGGCGACTTTAGTAGTCTGCAATTTTTTCAAGTTTTACTGTGGAGGTTGAACCTACATATATGGGTTGTTAAACTTAGTTTAGCAGGTAGATGGGTTGAATTCGCCCCTAGGCGTTTGCAAATAATTATTTTTAAATCATTTTGGTTCAAAATTGAGCACAGTTTTTCAATATAAGCAAAATGTGCAAATACAAAAAGCTATTTCTCTAACTCAACTTCGTTTTGAATTTGTACCACGACTGATTCCGGTTGACTTTTTATGTGGTAAAATTTATATCAGTTTTGTTAGGTCCGGTTTTTCAGAGTCGGTTCAAAAGTGTTGCATTTTTAAGCTGAGTTCAATTGTGCAAAATTGAGCGTTTAACCTTAATTTGGCTGTAAATCAGAGTTAAACTTGCCCTTATAGGAGCAGACAACACTACAGCTTCTCGTATGGCATATGACAGAAGTTAGACTCTGTTGAATTATGTAACTCATCTTATGCCAGTTTTGATATTTACCGTTCTATTCTGCATCGGTGAAAACTTAGGCAGCATGTAGGCCCTTTTCGTAACATTGTCAAAACAGCTGACGCGTATATTTTGTTTTAATTAAAAAATCAAAATTGTAACTTTTTATTTGAAACACAGATTCGGGTGCCAAACAAACTATTTAACCTTACTTTGGTACTTTAGGTTTCATTATCATTCTGAATGTATGTCGAATTTATGCATACGGCTTCCAGAAGCCAAGAGGTGAGTACATATTCCGAAAATCTATAAAGTACACCAAAAATTTACAACTTTCGCTCCCGTTCGTCATTCGAATATGTTTTTTCTACCGTTTAATAAGAGTGGTCCATGTGTCAGCAAAATGTCTGAAGGCAATGAAATTCGCAACTCGATAGCACTTATTGTAGCAGCATCAAATAATCTTTCATACAATTACAACTGCATACTCACATTAAAACCTACATATTTCAGGCGTCGACTATGTACGTTACGGTCAACTTGATGATATAGATCTCTTCAATACCAGCTCAAATAGCTTCCATAATCAGGTGTACGAGTATCGCAAGAGCTTGTACGCGAATTTGGAGAATGGCGATGGTGAGGATAAAAAACCGCCACTTTCTCCGCTTATGCCGTTGGGTCAAAGCAAAAATAATGCTGAAGGCACTGGTGAAGACGATGAGGATTATGGTGATGGAAATGATGAAACAGGCGACAGTTGTTGGATGAAAGGGGAATCACAAATTGACTCCACCTACAATGAACCGGAGCAATCATATTATGATAATGAAGGACTAGATGGAACCGCCAATGAGGACGTAGATGCAACTGCGGATGGTGGTGATATGGATGATGAGGAGCTTGATGGTGATGCTGAAGGTGGCGATTTTGAAAATTATGCAGCACAGCAATCGTTACGCTACAGCAACAAAGCGCATTATGGCACAGAGGATTACATGAGTCATGAAGAGCAAACACATGCACGCGATCGCAAGTTGGCGCGTCTCATACAACAATATCCGGCCATTTGGTGTACACGCCATCCCGATTATGGTAATTTTGAAGTGACGCGGAAGCACTGGCGCACAATAGCGTCACAGTTTAAGCGTACCGAGAATATCAAGTTGCGTTGGAAGAATATACGCAAGCGTTATGTGCGTGTTGAGCGACGTGTGCGCGATGGCAAGCGCTTCAACGGCTACTTTGACAAAACAACAAACTTTCTGGCCAATCGTGACCTCCCCGAAGATCAATGGGTCGAAGTGGATTGTGGCAGTGAAGATGGCGATGGTTTCAATCGCAAAGATCTCGATGTCATCGAGAAGAATATACATAAGAATGAAAAGTCAAGTAATTGGAATGATAATAACGGTGAAGACGTTGATGGTGTTTTCGGCATACCATTAGAAGATAGCGAGAAACCGATAGAAGTGCGGCCATTAGATATAAGAATTATAAATTTTGTCAAATGTAATCCGACGCTATGGCGTAAATCCGGCGACTCGCAATATAACCACATCGACGAACAATCGCGCAAATCGCTCTGGGTGCACTTGTGGAAAACTACGCGATTGCAAAGTAAATATTGTATATGAACAGATACTGTAATTAATATACTGACATGTAAGTTAATCTAACATTTACGTCTTCATTTATTCTTGCAGATGTGAGTTGCGAAGATATTATGGACCGTTGGTCACATTTATATGAAATGTATAAATCTTTTCGTTTGAAAACGATCAAGGACGAAACAAAAAGGGCCAACTTGGAATTAAAGTACTCAAAATATCTAGCTAAACTTTCATTTCTTTACAAAATAGTTGAAGAGGATTTGCGTAATGAGCATTTAAGTAACATTGACATAGATTTCACAAAAGATTTGCCTGAGAGCGACAAGCGTTTGCAGGATGAGCCTGACGATAAAGAATTTATGCTGCAATTGGTGCGAGCTGTACAGCGTTACCCCATTCTATGGGATAAACTGAATATCGATTACTATGATACAGTGTTGCGCTCAAATATTTGGCAAGACGTTGCCAGCGAACTTAAGGATTTCCAACGTAAGTGAATTGTTGACCATGCGATAGAGCCAACGATGTTTCATGCTATGCATTATTTTCTTTCTTCTCTGCGGTCCTCAATCCCTCGTGGGACATAGGGCTATGCAGTATATAAGAAATTATTTCATAGCATATTTCATATTCCTACCAAAAATAAGGGTCTATATTCAGCTTCCAACTAAAATATACTATATTCTTCTCTAGGTAACACGGAAATCATTAAAATGCGTTGGCAGTTGGCTGCCTTTAGCTATCAGCGTTATAGTCGTGAACGCCGCACATTCCCGAAGGATAAAACATTGCCAAAATATTGCCGAAATTTACCAGTGGATGAAATGTTTTTCCTTGATTGAATATATCTATCACAAGCGAAATAGATCTCTTTTTAATAAAAAATAAAAAAATATTAAAATTACGAAAATATTTATAGTATTGGCTTAAGTAGCATTAAGCTTTCATAATAATTTTATAAGAAAGTTTTTATGAATTATATTTGGCCTGTGTTTTGAATATTGATATGATTATTCAAATAACAACTGATTACAATAATTGATGTATTAGAAAATAAACATGTGATGTGGGCCATTCAATCAAAAATAAAATGTTTGAAATATGGCCATTTTCGAAAACAGCGTTCAAAATTGCTATCGAATACTCGAATGTGAACAAGATTTATACTGAAAGACCCCGTTTATTATGTATTAAAATTTGTCTTAATATGTAAGAAAAAGAAAGGGTCATACAACCTCCAGTATTAAGGCTAGTACTAACTTCACAGCCTTGAAATTTCGCCAGCAATACGCATTTGGCTGGCCGTGAAATGTTGCTAGTTGCCACATTATCAACTGAGAAGAAACGTCAAGTTTATGAGCATCGCCCCAGAAGCAATTGGCAAGATTTGGTAAGAAACGTTTTTTAAACAAATTAATACACATATATATTTGCACAAAAAATATAAAGAGTATTTACTTACACTCTTTATGAAGACGTTTCGCTTAAAAATGCCATATCTTCGGAGTATTCGAACTCAGGCACTTCACGCGCAAACGAACTGGCAGTGTTAATTTTAAATGGCATGTGCATTTAAAAAAAAATGTAATGGAAAAAAATGTTATTGGCATCATGTTGCGCTGTTTTTTTACGGCGTGAACTGGGTACTCCTTTGCCATGAGATATACAAGAAATTTCATGCATATTTCCCGGCAATGCAGTTTGTTTGGATTTTGACAGCGATTTCACGTGAAACGCGAACTTAGTACTATGCTTTAGGGTATGATCCTATCCAATTATTGACTTTTAACCAGTTCATTGTCATTTAAATTTTACAACATGCATGCGCACATATATATAAGTTGAATATCTATAATTTTATAAATTAACGAATATAAAATACATACATACGTAAGATATATTTAAAAATAAATTTAATGTTTCCTAGTTTAAATATCATATATAAAGATTACATTTGCATAAAGATTACATTTACATTTTTCTCTATACATCAAAATGCGTGTTATTATGGAATTTGTTAGTATCGAAGGTTGAATAGATATTCTGACATCGCGGAGGAATAAGATTGTTTTAAGTGCTTTATGGATGGAAATGTTGTATGGCAATATTTAAAGTAGTTTAAAAAGGCTATCGTTCCCACTACACTCGGCTACAAAAGAAACACAATTTTTGGTCTATGTATTATTTACTTATCTTAATCAATAAATTTGCTTTGTTTTTGCTACTGAAATATAATATCTATTGTTTTTTGTTTTTTTTTTTTTACTTTTAAGACTACTTATACTCGTACATTACTTTTAAGACTAATAAAACTTTTTAATAACTTTTTTAAAATGCATTTTTTAATTTGAATTTTTATTATTCTGTTTTATATTTGCTTTATACTATTATTATTTTTAATTTAAATGAAAAACAGGTTTTTTAAATTTAATGTTTTTAAATGTGTTAACCCTTATCCTGTTTTCATTGATCAATATTGAACCGAAGTCGTTTAGTTATGAATATTTTCGTATAAACCATTGCCGTACGCGTATATAAATTTCAAAGAAACTAAAACATTATGAAGCAACAATGAGCTGCAATAAATGCTCAAAAATAACTCCAGAAGCTCTAAAGCAAAGTTTCCACTTTGATGTGTCCCTAAAGTACTTTGCTGTGTCCCGGGTACTTTTTCCCCCGGGCCCGGAGTTTTCAGAGGGGCCCGGAGTTTTCAGAGGGGCCCGGAGTCGAGATTATACGTATTTATATGAATTAGACATCATTGGAAAGGGCCCGCATTTTCCCCGGGGCCCGGGTATGCTCTCTACGGCCCTGCATATATGTAGTGTAAATCATCTTCACTTTTACTAACCCTTAAATGGTAACATGATTTTGTTCGTATCGACTCAGTTCTTTTTACTTTAGAAAAATGTAGCATAGAGCAATGGAGACTGCACACTACCTTGGGGGCAGCTTCTATTATCTCCGGACGACACCAGCAGATCCTCCTCCGCCCGCACGCATATGTAACTCCACTAGCCGTTCGAGACTCTTCAGTATGAAAGAGGTCATGCTGATAAGTCCAAAGCTTTTGGGGCTGGTGTAGTCATCTATCCCAACCTTAGGGATGAAAGCGACCCTCACCATCCTCCACAAGCGTGGTATATAAGCCATTTTCTTCAGGGTTGCAGTCACTGACTCTATGCCTTCCTTCAGCATGGCGGGATAAATGCCATCTAGTCTGGGGGACTTGTAGCCGCCAAAAGATTCGATGGTAAATCGAATGGCGGCTTCATTCACCACAGACCTGGCAACGTACCAGTTACGCCGAGAAGGTGTAGCAGCTCTGACAGCAGCCTCTTTCGTTGAGGGCGGTTGCCGGCCGATGCTTATCTGATTTCCTGGAAAGTGAGAGTCCATCAGCAAACTGAATGTCTCAGTTTGCTTCTCCGTGAAGGAGCCATCAGATTTCCTAAGTGACCCCAGCTTCGCGGTTGGATCCCTTTTCAGGATCCTAGCCAATTTTGCCGTGTCACTCAGAGATTCAATCACGCCTCAATGTTTAGAGCTCTCGGTTCCACCACGGAATGGGAGTCCGATCAAGGAGAGGTCGAATTGGACAGGCTGACTCAAAACATTCAACTAAGACAGCGCTGAGTTTCTCAACTGCAACCTCAATCCCCTGTTCTTTCCGAAGTCTTGGTGGCGTCACGTCAAAGCCCCGCAACGCCTCCGTAAATTTCTGCCAGTCTGTTTTCTTGGGGTTTCTGGAGGGCAATGGCCTTTGTGCCTCCTCGCCACACTGAAACTCAATATACCTGTGGCCCGAGCACGAGATCGTCAGTTTGCATGATCACGAAGTGGGCAAATTGTCCAAGGTCACGTTACGATTGGAGCCATGAATATTTTTCGTCAATTCTTTAACACAAAATTCGCCAAGAGGAACACATCCGGTGTTTAAGCTTCTGCCGAAATATGGCATTGTGTAAACCACATACTTAGTAGCGCTGTCGCATAAAATTATTATTTTTAAGCCGTAGCTTGCTAAAAGCTTTTTCGGAATATACATCCGAATGGACATCTGCCAATAATTCGATGAATGCTTTCATTTCTGTGGTGCTTGTGTTCATCTTATTTATTTTTTATTTTGTATACATATAGTCGTATTCATGTATATCATTTTATATTAAACTATTTTTTTATAATTCTTCACAAATCCACAGATAAACAAGCTAGCGATGATGAGGATAACGAAATCGAGATTGTGGAACCTAAAACGGATACCATTACGCTTGACTCGGACAATGAAGATGACGAGCCAGCCAAGCAGATGGTTGCCTCTCCCATAAAGCCGCAGCTAATTGCTATCAATAATAACGCTACGAAAATCAGTGATGCCTCATTGCAATGTCGAGAGCAAATTCTAACAATCACCCATGATGGCAACAGTCCGAAACTAAGAGAGCAAATTCTAACAATCACCCATGATGGCAACAGTCAGAAACTGAAAGAGCAGCTATTACTACCTAAAAACACTTCAATTACAGCCACTATACCAATGCCCAGCTTAACCAATATAGCGCCTACTATAAATCGTAAAGCCATTACAATTAACGAGCCTAACAAAATGGAGGAAATGGATATAATGACAGCGGCGAAAAGTTTTCTTGTTAGCCTCTTGGAAGTAGATTCAGATACAGCTGAGGGTAGTTGGACGCCGGATGGCAGCGATTCAACGTCGCAGCAACACCAACGCAAGCAGCCGCGTAAAAAGACTACCAACAAACCGAATCCCACTTTATTGAAGCAAAAGGAAATTCTTGAGCGTGAACGCTTGGAGGAGATGAAACGTAACGATTTAAAACTGAAAATGAAATGTGCCATTTCATTGAAAAAGGCCGAAGAAGAGTTTCCATTTGCCAAAGATATGCTACAGAAGCATGAGAGTGAGACAAAGACTAATGCAGCCGCAGAAGTAGATAAAATAGAAGCAACAAATGATGCAGTTGAAAAAGCCAGTGAAACAAAAGAGTCTGTGGAGAACAATGAAAAAATGGATGACTCTGGGGAGCTAGAAATACTGACTGTAGATTTAGCACATGCCGTAGTGGATTTGGAGAGTTCTATGGATGATGGAAAGGAGAACGAAATAGTTCTGGAAGAAGACAAGTCGCCATCGGGAGACAAGTGTGAGGAGGAGGATAATAGCAAAAAGTACACAATTGTCATGGACGATGATGATGACGACAAGGAGAAATCATTAATTATAGAAGTTGAAGGCAACAACAGCGGTGAAAAGGAGTCGCTGAAAGTGGTTATTGATGCTAAGTCAGTTGAGGGAGGAAATAATAGCAAATGGGTCGTCAATGATAAGACAGTGGTTGGCAGCGAAAAGTGCACGAAAAGCAAAGTTGAAACTGTGAGCGAGTGCGCTAAGCGTGTTATTGAAGGCTTGCAAGCGAGTGAGAAAAAGAAAGAAATGGAAAAGAAAGAGCAACAAGCTGTTAAGGTGTCTGTGGGGGTTGCATCCTCAACAACGGCAACATTGGCAAACGTCGATGATGCCTTGCCCGCCGATGACACTGTCGAACCGATTCTAATTGATGAATCTGATGCGGCATATTCCGAAGGATCGCCGATTAAGCAAAACTTCTTAAGCAAGGTCGAAAATATTGCAGCACCAGAAGAAGAAGCAACACCGGCGAGTACAGGGCAATCATCGGCTACTAAGCAAAATAACGATACCAACATCGATGAGTCCACTAGCGCAGCAGAATTGAACGAGCCTGAAATTGATGTCGAAAAAGAAATTGAGAAACTTCTAATGAATAAAGCGCCAGTGTCAGAAATCGAAACGAATGCTCCTCATAGCTCTTCAGAAGCGTCAACTACGGCAAAAAATAATTCGTCCGAGCTACTTAGCCAACTAGTAGATAACTTGTTGGAAAGTGAAAGTACGACACTCACGTAAAATAAATGTGCAGACGTAGAGTTTGTTGCGATCCTAGGCAATAGCAGTTGCTTCTACTGATTTTTAATAATTGTTAATTCTTAGTATTTAGTATATAATGTAATGCATAATTATTCGGATGGAACATTTCTATGCCAGGGCGGTAAGAAATCGTGAGCTCGTGAGCTATTATGCTTACATCTTTGAATAATGAGTTGATTGAACGAAGTGATTGCAAATATTCCTAAGGATATTTATTTGCTCAATTTCTAGATATTTTGTCATTAGTGCTGTTATTAACGACAAATATTTTGATATTTACAAATTTCTATAAAATTTGATATACATACATATGTTCTCCATACACACACATATTTCTCAAAAATGAAATAGGATTCGAATGAACGTTGGAAAATATATAAGTTTTCAAAAACTTACCGATAATATTTCATAATTGTTTATTTTAAACATTAAATTGTTTAGAAGTTGTAAATGCTTAGTGATTTCATCAATTCTGATTTTGCATATGTACGAGAATATTGCATATTATATGCACGCACATAAAAATCATTATTGGAATAACCATTCGCATTATAGGGTTAAACAATAGATTACTTTTATTTCTTCTTTTTTTATAATAACTGAAAAATTAGGTAAAATAAAGAAAAAATACTTTAATAAAATACAATAAAGACATTTTTAATAAATTCGTTGGTAATTGATTGCTAAAAAAAAAAAACTAATCCTAGCCTCAATAGAGGGCCATGGGAAAGTGGGACAACGGCGAAAGGTGGGGATACTGGAAGTGCTGTAATCATGACAATTCTTGGCCGGTTATAAATACGTGTCGTTTATACGACTTGGAAGGTGGGATTCCAAAGGCAGCTTACAGAGCAGATGTACGAGTATGGTATAGGTTGGATTAACTGGATAACTTGGCTAATCAACACTGATGTCACATGGACCAGAACTGTCCCATGTTCCAAGAGATATTCTAAATTTGTTGAAGATGTTAACAAGCATTATTATCACTATTTTTACATCATTATCCCTTTGTGGTCATGAAGCACCAAATGAAAAGAAAGTTTTTTCCAGCAGCGGTCGCCCCTTTTCAGGCAATATTACGTGCCATGAATAAGCTATATTTCTGCCAGCAGCGGTTTAGGTGTAAGAATAAGATTTACATAGATTAAGAAGCAAAGATAAAAATAAAAATAACCCATATAAGGAAAATAATAAAGATAAAAGCTGAACAGATAAAGAAGATAAAGATGGGATAGATACGTACCCCCCTATGTATGGAGGTGGATATGGAGAAAAAGATAAGGAGACAAAGATTAAGGTAAAATTAAAATTGAATAAAATAAATGCGCCTTGAAAACAACTAATTGGAATTGTTATTGTTCGAATTTTCGAAAACGGCCGATACGAGGTATTATTATTATTATCCCACGCAGATCCCATGATGGTGCGATCCGTCTTTGGAAATTATACAGGAAATTAAACGCTGAAAGAAAATTCAGGATATACACGCAATTGCTCGGGTGCGGGTTGGTTCCAATCGCACGTCAAACTAATAAGGTGCGCTGATCAACTATCTGCTGACCTATACACCCTGGCAATAAATAAATACATCGTCGTTCTTCGAGAATACATCCCCAACCGGACAAGACCCAGAGCCTAGATACCAGCCTTCCACACTGATCCAGGGGAAATGCTGTAACTAATTAAACTGAGCAACACTGGATTACTTACCAGTGACTGGAAGGTAGCGAAGAGTAGATGAGAGTAAACAGTGTGCTAATCTCGTTTATAGAACGAATCCTTGTCGGGCGTAGATTTGGACCAAACGTCAATCAAGAAATTTCCGGTCAGGATGAAGTAATGTCTCCCTTTCTATAGAACCTAACATCCAATAATCTTCTCCAGGGACTCAAATTGCATACGCCGATGATACTGTAATAGCAATCTCGGGTAAACAACGGGTTGTAATAATCAAGGCCTATAAGTAAACCTGGAAAAAAGGAATCTGATACTGTTTAGCAGGAGACATAAAACACCTGCTCTTAAACAAATATCCCTAGCGAGGAAACCCCTTAGAGTAACAGAAAATATTAAATATCTAGGCCTTGTACTTGATAGGAAGCTAATAGGGAACACACTGTCGCATATAGAGTACACAAAGCAATGACGGTGTTGTACTCCTACGCGAGGCTAATTGAAAAAAATGGGAGTTGGAACCTAGAATAATACATTAGCTCTACACTACGGTATGGTGAAATGACCTTGACAAGGTTGAAAGACTCGCATCTGTTCTCATAACTGACGCAATGTCAACCCCACCACCGAAATCATTATATGCGACATTAAACCTCCTGCCGGTAGATCTACAAGCAAGATATATTGCGTCAATAAAGTTGGACACTTTAAGTAAGTGGTCAAATACGGGCTACGGCCACGGTAAAATCCTACTTGGCATTTCGTGATTTCCCAGAATGGTGGACTATGCACTCCAGTCATTACAACGTTAACAACCCTCAAGGGATCTCCTTCTGTTTTCGGCTCCCCGATTGCTATAGTGTCTTTCAGGCTAAACTGATGACAAAAATCAAAGCCGTGACTGGTATCTACATGCTCACCGATAGCCAGGTGGCGAAAAAATCTCTCAAAACAGTCAACAACCTCCAAAAGGTACCCATGAAATGTCCCATATCTCTTAACGGGATGGCTGAATAATTTCACGTTAAGGTAACGTGAGTACTTGGGCATTATGACATTGTGGTAGCTGTAGGGCCAATGAACTAACGGTATGGGTATAGTGGCAAATTACTTTATCAATTCAGTAAAATGTATCTTATTTTTAGTTTTTTTATTTACATAAATGTTAAGTTCAAAAGATTTTAAGAAAAATGCGTGCAATACAAAGTAATATAACGCGTCTATACTCGTCGGCGATTCGTTCGAACTGTTTTTTTATTCAGTTACGTTTTTTATGTTGTCCTCTTATTGTCAGGGTTGTCATCGGGTCGTCCGTTCAGTCTGGTTGCCACAAACGGCAACAAATTGACTGAGTAAACGGATATGTATGCTACCTATCCTTGAGGAAATGGTAAGAGCAGCGAATGAAAGATGGCGTAATGAATCGCATGTGAATTGTAGCCCAAAGGCAGATACGCCCAAAGGATGGGCGTGCAAACATATGACTCCTACAGAAACTGTCTAGATGAGAAAGAGACGATACCATTGTCCTTCTCTGTCCAGACAGAGATTTACCATTTTAAGTAGACAAAAGAACCTAAAAGATGCAACTTGGACATTGACCGCCATATGATAGAACAAGTAATGCAATTTAAATATTTGGGTGTAGATGTATCTAGCAATCGAAATATAATAACAGAGGTGCGAGAGAGATGCGCAAACGGTACACGGATATCAGGTGCCTGCGAGAAATCGTGTGGAAAAACTAGTATATGAACATGGAAAATAAAACACGAACCTACAAATCAATTGTAAGACCGATATTGACTTATGGAGCAGAAGCTCGTGCAGAAAACAGGAAAACGAAACAATTGCTGCGGACTACCGAAATGCATGCCCTTAGGGCCATAGCTTGAAAAACTAGACTAGACCATATAAGAAACGAGGAGATAAGGACACAGACAGGGGTGACCGACAATGTAAAATTTATAAGAGCGAGAAGACGAGCATGGAACGAACATGTGACACGAGCCCCTAGCAATCGGTTGATAAAAATAGCTCGAGATGGGATACCAGAAAGAAGAAGACGACTGCCTCAGCAGAAAATCAATCCCAACAATGATATGAGATTTATACATTATATTGTACAGGAATGTATTGCACAACAATTTATGTGTAATATCCCTAAATATTAAATTGTATTTATGTATCAATGTATATATGTAAACTTTAATGTATAAATATGTATGGATTCTAATTTTTGTGTAAAGAAAAACAGGCAAAGCCTACAATAAAAGACGAAGAAGAAGAAAAGCACAGATTGGTTTTAGGAGAGATAAGGCAAGATCCCCACGCAGCACCACAATGGGCTATTAGCCTGAGTGTGTTCCATAGTGGACAGCCGCTTTCACCTAGTGTCTCGTAAGCACGAACTGTTCTCTGCTGTTATTATAATAATAACTAATTTTATTATTATTATTAAGCTATATCTATTATACTTTGAAGTTCAGGTGTACTAAGTCTTTATTCAGAATAAACAGAAAAAATTATTTTCTTTTTTAAAATTAAGCTACACAATATATCACAATAGTCCAGTTTTGTTATCACGGACTGTTACTTTTACAAGCTTAAGTACATACCCTCTTCATTTCTGAGACAGCTGCTTCACCTAACCTAGTAAATTTATAATTACGATATTTATTTATCGATACTATCCAATCAAAAATAAATCTAAGCGCAAGGTAATACTAATTTTTTATTTTAATATTATTGACGCAATTTGAAAGTCAACATGAAACGAAAAAAAATTATATTTTTTTTGGTTGAACAAAATCGAAACTCATGCTTATAATAATTATAATATAAATATTAAAAACGGGCTTTACATTAAACAAATTTACAGTATCGCAATAATTTGGAAGTTAATACAAAACTAATCCTTTGATTGTAGTCGTAAATTAGAGGGATCATTGGAAAAAGTCTAAATAATTTTTGTAACGCTTCGGGAAAGTGCGCTATGAGCAACAATTTAGCAGGAATGCCTGGTACAAGAGTTCAGTAAGTCGAGTGCGGCGATGGAATACCGTTTAACCTTTTTACACTATTTTTCCCATAGTGCCGACGTAGATACTCTCTTCGATGCATATTGCGAATTACATTTTCCTGTAGGTAATATGCGAAGTACCAACAAACATAATTCGGGCTCAATTTCAGAAACTTTTCCCGCAAATTTTCGCGACAACGAAATATTGAAAATGCTACAGTTATGCGCAGCTGTACCATGTGAATTTGAAAAGTGACTGATGCATTTTAATCGATACTCGTACAAATAAACTGAAATATATGTAAATTTGCATTACTTCACAGCGAATCGGTGCTCATGTATTCATTTGTTTTGACCTCGGAAGATTCTCATTGGCGATTTTGTTTTTGTCGACACGATTTCAAAGCCAAATATATCATGGTTATACTCACTCGCCTGCCCTGGCATGATGCTTTCGTAAATATTCTGGCGACTCTTGCAGATCTCAAGGCACAAAATTCCACTGAGTTCAGTGTTTTTCGTATGAACTGTTATAAGGCACCAGTACCAAACCGGGGAGAGATAACCCTTGTGCCAGTGGGCACAGATCGAAAGGTAAGAGCTCATGTGCTTATAAATAACACAGGCCTGCGAAATCTCGCTTTTTTACAGTTTCTAAAACCGCTATGGGTGTTTCCTAAAGGTTTAATAGTAAAAAAATGCAGATTTTGGCCATTTAAAAATTTTTTTTCAACAAGGTAAAGTTTTTTTTTTAATTTTCCACAACGGCATCGCAAAGTACTACTCTTCAGCTTTAAAATCCTTTTTTAAAAATATTTTTGCGATTAATATAAAAAAAGTTATACTATTTTGAATTCGCCCTTTACAGGGGCGTTAGAGAGTTAGAAAGGTTGAATTTGCATATCTAAAAGTCTCCAATTGAAAATAGAATAACTTTTTTTATATTAATCGTAAAAATATTTTTAAAAAAGGACCTCAAAGCTAAAGAGTAGTACTTTGTGATGACGTTGTGAAAAATTAAAAAAAAAAAACTTTACCTTGCTCAAAAAAAATTTAAAAAATGGCCAAAATCTGCATTTTTTGACTATTTAACCTCAAATTGCCGAGAATCCTGACTTGCTGGAGCATTTTCAAGGTCATATTCGTTTTCAGCATAAAAAACCTTCAGGAAACACCCATAGCCGTTTTAGAAACTGTACCTCGCAGGACTGTGTAATTTTTCAACATTAAATTTTATTAAAGAAAATAATTTCTTTTTCATTCTTTTACTCTTAGAATTAATTTTAAATTCAAATAATAGTAACAGCACTGCAAAAAATTTTATTTGTTTGGGTATTATTGGAAGTTATTAACTGAGTTTTTAGCTTTCGGGGCGCGGAGTTCAATTTCGGACTCAATTTCCATCGTGTCTTGAAAAAACACGGCGCAAAGTGTCGGAATAATGTCTTGTATGTCAGAAATAAGGATATAAAATGTATGAATAATCTGCATTCAGACTTAAAATTTACAGCTTTATGTTGATGCGTGTTAAATGCGTATTATGCTTTATTAATAGCATTTCTGACTGAATTATAACTAAATGAATGAAATTGAGCAAAGTTGTGTTAGCTGGAATTTTAAACAGATTCTTCCAACCTTTCCTCCGTTACCAATTGTGAAAACTTATAAAATTGCAATTTTTGACCAAATTTTCTCTCAATTGAGATATGCTATAAATACTCTGATTCGAATTCATCATATCGAAATCTAACCTCTTCTGGTTGAAAAACCAATGTTGTACAGTGTAAATTACATTAATACCAACTCTTTTTTTATTTATTTATCTATTTAATTTGAGTAAAGTTGTACAGTATAAGTTAGGGGGCGTCCATAAATTACGTAAGATGTTTAAGGGGGGAGGGGGTCGAGTCAAATCTCATCTAATCTTACGGAGGAGAGAGGGGGGGGGGGGGGGTCTCGGCAAATATCACGCTATTTTTTTCTGATTAAAAGAAAAAAAATTATACTATATTGGTCCATTATCCAGATTGTACATGCTTAAGATTTAATTTTAAGCGTAATCGTAGTATGACTAAGATCATTCACTAATTCGTTCGAAAGAAAATAATTTCATTCATACTTCGACGTTATACATTACTACTGTCAAACCACCATACTTGTTTTATACCAAACTAACGAAAACCCGCCCGTTCCGCTGGTCGTCTCTAAAAAAATCTAGATTAATTAATTAAATTAAGCCGAAAAATACTGTGTGTTTTTTATAAAAATTCTCGCGCATGAATAGTAGTGAAAGAAGTTTTGAATAGTAGTAGCAATTAAAAAACGTTTGATGTGATTTACTTTATAATGCTCTTTGGTGTTATTGTAATGCTCTTTGGTATACAATATTCTTCGTTTTTCCATGCGTTGTTGAATAAATGAACAATACCGCTGGCTTACCAACTCTTGGGCATGAAACATACAGTTGACCATGAGAAAAACATGGGTATTCTAAATCAATACCACAAATTGATACAGTTTGGCCTTGTGACTTATTAATAGTAATCGCGAATGCAAGGCGAACAGAAAATTGAAGACGTTTGAATTCAAACGGCATATCCGATGGTATCATTGGTATTCGTGGTATTAAAACGTCTTCACCAGAGTATTTTCCATTCAAAATTGTTGGTTCAATGACGTTATTCATCAATCTCTTAACTGTTAATCGAGTGCCATTACATAGCCGTGGTTGATTTAAGTTTCTCAACATAATAATCGGTCCTCCTATTTTCAAGTTTAGCATGTGCATAGATGCGCTCCCCTTTACATAAGAAACTCACATTTTGAAAAATCTCACGTGAGATTGGGGGATGGGGGAGGGGGTTGAATAAAATCTCACGACATCTCACCAGGGGGGAGGGAGGTACAGAAAATTAAAAAAAACACCTCACGTAATTTATGGACGCCCCCTTAGCTACTACAATCAAAACAATAAAAAAAAATATTGTTTTCTAACTAAAACTTCTAATTTAATTGTATTCTCAGGTATTTTCTTTAGAGCAGCCATCCTTTTATAAATTACCCAGTATCCCAGAAAATGTGAGTATATTCCGCAGTTTTCTACATTTGTATCAATGCTCTCACACTCCATTGTCTTGTTTGCAGCATAATTTAACCATATTTCACAATTTCGCAACGCCTAATATTATGCTATCTATAATTGTTTCACTCATTTATGAGCGTCGCATCATCATCACTTCCCGATATCCGGATAGACATTCCGCCTGCGTGCAAGCGGCCAATGCACTACTCTATCCCATGGAATGGCAGCATACCTACATACCAATATTGCCGGCGCAACTCAGTGATTATCTTTCCGGATCTATGCCATTTCTAATAGGCGTGCCTCTGTTTGTTTTAGAAACGGTTAGTGCCACTATTGTACTTATATACATATCGCCGCCCCCTTATGTCAGAAGCATGAATGTGAAAAATTTCCAGTTTTGAGTTAATGGGTTGACTTCATTAACCTTTGGATGCTCTATGTTATACCAAACCCCAGAATAGTATACGTACAAAGAAACCAGAAACCAGACCTTTTCCATTTTCATGAAGCAATACGTTTTTTTTCTAACTTAGTGTCCCAATATTTTAATGTTTACACATTCATGTTTCTGGCGTAAAGGGGACGATATGTATTTTTTAATCCTCCTCATTGCTTCTCATATTGCCATTCAGATATGTAGAGGTGAGCTCGGTGACGTTATTATTTTCAATTGTGACGCTGGCACATATGAAAGCTGTTATAATGATGTCCAACTATTGCCAAGGCGTGTTCTGGCTGATATGCAAAAGCAATTTCGGAACACTCAGGAAATGAGTGATGAATACATTTCTTATGTTTTTCTACTGATGATGGTGCGTTTAATTGGTCAATACCGTGATGGTATTAAATTTAAATACGGCACACCTTTTTTCTGTGAGTTTGCATTTTTATCCAAGTGTCATCCGACCAAACGTCCATTCCTGCGCCGATTTCTACCAACTCGTATGTGTGTTCACTTCCTAAACACACGCTTAGGTATGCTAAAGCAAGAATCTGTGATATGGGACCGCTTTGAAATGGAAAGTGCTTTACATTCGCAGCGTAAAAATAAGTCATGTTGGGCGCCTTCTAAGAAAAAGTATAAGAAAACAGATGAAATCTATGCGCCCCGCAACAGCCTTCAAAACCATTTATTAAATGCTATTGAGGTGACTGAGTCTATAAAGCTGCAATTGAAGGAGTTACGAAAATCTCGCGAATACAAAAATGCGAAAGCGCATACAGATATGCGCGAGTTGTTCGAAAGCATTCGTCATTTACTGGCGTTTGCAATATCCGCTTACCGTGGTTTACAAGCACAAAATGAGGAGGAAATGAATAATCTGGGATACACAGAAATTAGTAATAAAAAATTCCCAGTAATTTGTGTGAAAAAGAAATATATGATAATAAAAATATTTTTTTTTTATTAAAGGTACTCGTACTCGAACATCTGAACCGTCCAAGCAGGATAAAGGACGAACCACTAAGCCCAGCTCAAACAGACCTTTCGGATGATTAGTTAGGTAACGAGCTTTGCACACATTATGTACATAAATTTTGTTCTTGTCTGAAAATTAAGCAATAAAAGGTGAACAATATTGAAACATATTAGTTATTTGTTTATCATAAGTGTTTGTTTGTTTGTTAACAGTAATAGTAGCTCCGCCAGTGTCGGGCATATCACCGGTCGTCTTCGTCTAGCTCATCTATGGGTCCAGAGGGAGAGGGGTGTTAGATGAGTCGGTTTTAGGGGGCATGTGAAAAGGTGGTTAGTGTCGTGCGGGGTGCCTTCACATGCCGGACATATGTTTGGTATGTCGGGGTCGATTCTGGATAAGTAGGAGTTTAACCTGCTACAGTATCCAGAACCTAATTGTGCCAGTGTTACACGTGTCTCACGAGGAAGCTGGAGTTCTTCATCTGCTTTAGGTGGTGGTTGGACTCCGATTACGGCATTCACAGGACGGGAGCTTAAGAAGGTGGTGACGGTCTCCTGGTGTATGCCGTTTATTGACTGTCTAAACACTGTCAGATTGCGGTCATTTTTGTCCTGGATTTCGTCAGCGTAGTCTAAGAGATGTCTCCTGAGGTGCAAGCAGGTGTCTGCAGGGGTGAAACCTGCGGTAACATCCCAGCAGGAACTGCTTGCTGAGCAGTTTGTTATGCTCCATTACTGGAAGCATTTGTGTCTCGTTGTGTGTTGAGCCGGGGACATCAGGAGGCAACCGGTCGCCGTCCGAATGACAGTATTTTGGCATCTGTAGCTTTGTCCACTGCGTGTCACTAGTTCCAGGCGACCAGACAGGCGCTGCATAGCCTTAAATGTCGATAGCAACAGTTCTTTGTATTTGCCCCAAGTGCTGCCGGCAAGCGATTTGAGGACTTTGTTGCGGTTTTGGCCTTTAGTGGCAATTGTGGTTGTGTGCGCTGAGAAGGAGAGCAAGCTGTCAAAGGTTACACCCAAAATTTTGGGATTGTTAACCGTCGGAATTGGTGTGTCGTCGACTTTTACCTTAAGGGACAGTTTGACCTCCTTTGTCCAGGTGGTGAAGAGGGTCGCCGTGGATTTAGTAGGGGAAAGTTGGAGATTCCTCGCAGTGAAAAAGCGAGAAAGGTCGGTGAGGTAGTTGTTCACTTTGGAACACAGGCCATCGATGTCATTGCCCGATGCCATTATCATACAGTCGTTAGCGTATGAGACCAGGGAAACTCCCTCTGGTGGTTGGGGGAGCTTCGAGATGTAGAAGTTGAACAGCAAGGGAGAAAGGACACCACCCTGCGGTACAACTTGCTTTATCTTCCTCTGCTTTGATGCTTGATCTCGAAAAATCACTGACGAGTGACGACCGCTCAGGTAGTTTGCGGACCACCTCTTCAGCCCTGGCGGGAGTGTCGACTGATAAATATCATCTAGTAGCGTGGAATGGCTGACTGTGTCGAAAGCCTTCTTCAGTCCAACGCTACTAGGACAGTCCTCTCGCAAGGGCGGTTTTGGTTAAGACCGCGGTTTATGTGGGCGTTTATGGCGGCGAGTGCAGTGGTGGTGCTATGCACTCGTCGAAAGCCGTGCTGATGTGGGGCTGGGGCCAGGTGTTTCACGAAGAGTGGGAGTAGGAGGCCTTCAAGTGTCTTCACTACTGGAGAAAGGAGAGTTATGGGATGATAAGATTCCTCTTGGCTGGCAGGTTTCCCAGGTTTCAGTAGTGGGACCACTCTCCCTGCTTTCCACTTGTCAGGGATGATGAGAGTGGCCAAGGACAGATTTAAAACCCTTGTGAGAAATCCTACTCCCAATGGTCCCAGGTGCTTCAGCATCGGCGCGTTTAGTCCGTCAGGGCCAATGGCTTTAGATGTTTTTGATTTCTTGCTGGCCCCCTGAACCTCATCGATGGAGAAAGCTAGTGGCGCACTGTCGTTCGTCAGTTTGTGCAGCCATTTGGTAGCACGACGCTTGGATCTGTCGGCCGGAGGATGCAGTATAAAAAGGCGGCTAAAATAGCTCGCGCATCTCTTCGGGTCCGACGAAGTACAACCGTTGAAGGTGATGGCCACCTTGTCGTTGTTCTTCGTCGGGTTCGACAGAGACCTAACGGTGGACTAGAGCTTACTCACCCCAGAGGTGAGGTTACAGGTCTTCAAGTGCTCAACCCATTTAGTCCGCTTGTTTTGGTCTACCTGTTGCCGGATCTCCAAATTGAGATCCCTTATGCGGGGATCCCCGGGATCGGCCTGGCGTAGGTGGTCACGCTCGTTTGCCAAGCTGGCTGCTTCGGCTGGGGAATGAGTAGCCGTGGAGGCATTGGCGGGAGCAACACGAGGCCACATACCGTGTGGACCACTCCCTATGAGTCTTAAGGCTTGAACAGGTCTTAAGATGGTTCCACCCGTTGCACTTGTTGCACCTAACCGAGGTGGAGTTCGGGTGGAGGCGTTTATAGCAGACGCAGCAATAGAATACTTCTGGCCCAGGGTTGGATTCAATTCCAGTCCTGAGGAGAGGCATTTGGAGCAAGGTTGCTGCGAGGAGTTGCTCCTGTGACGTAAGAGGTGGGGTGATATGATATTCACTAGACAGGGCTAGTTTACTGGGGCGGCAGCCCTTGGTCGGGGAAAACCCGAGTCATTCCGATAACGTAGAACCGGCTACCATTGGAATGCATAAGTGTTTGTAATTATTGTTGCTGTTATTGTAATAGCATGAATGGTCGCCACAAACCTTTGGTGAAGGTTGCCTAAGTCGGAAATAAATGCATTATAGTAACTTATACTTAACAAGCACTAGAGTTCGATTTTGCTGTTGTTGTTGTTGTAACTCTGTATATAGATGACGGCAGGTCAGATAAACGTGTTGCTCCGACATAGACCCTTTACTAATCTACACAAGCCATCAATGCGATTTCCTGTCATCTTTATTAGAAGCAGAACCTTCTAGTGACGCCAATAAAGTTGCCAACTACATATTTTAGGAAATATATTTAAATAATTTTTTAAAACTTCCCTTCTGGGCTATCCGTTTCCGCTTGTCATGCAAACATTTCCCTCTTTTTACTGCCAAAGGGAAACAAAGGGTATTTTACATATATTTCCCTATAGCAAAATTACAATTGGCAATAAAACATCTGGCAAGACTCGCTCGATTTGACACTCATCTGATTTGAACTGTCATTTAATTTATTTTGTTGCGTTAATTTTTACAGTTTGTAGATTTGTCGTCACAGTTTTTGCTTTTGTCTCGGGGACGTTGAGTTTTTTAATGCCTAGCTTGATAAAGCAATAAATAATAAGAATTGCCGAATAAATTATTAAATTGTAATTGCATTAATGAGAAAAGGGAAACTCGTAATCTTGAAGCGCAGTCGGTGTATGGAAAATTTAAGAAGAGTGTGTGTAAAAAACCCATGCAAAAGTGCGGAAATTGAGAGTGACGTGCAACAAAAGTAACGAAACGATTAAAGAAATCAGTAATAACTAAGTAGCGGCAAATTGTATGGCATAAATATATAAAATAAAAGAATTTATGTGTAAAATTGTTCAAAACAAGTTAACATGATGATTTTCGCATAAGATAGTAGAGGAAATTCTTTGGGCAGCAAGGCGGTGACTTCGAGACGCAACGATATGAGTTCCCGTATCAAGTGAGTGTACCAGCCGTATGTGGCTTGTGTTTTACATATTCATTTAGTACGGTGTTAATCTCTCTAATAAAAGAAGTAAGGTGAAATATTCAAACAGCATTCGAAATGAAAATGGTTGAACCATCATTCCATTGACTATCCGTCATAATTATTGCTGTGAAGCAACAAATAATTAACCTTGTGACCATGGAAGAAACGCTGCATACGACCTTAAAGGCTTAGGAAAAGCTTCTCTGTAACATATGCCTTCTTGCATCAATGTGGTGATTATAAATCAGTAGGCGTTACGCTTAAGTGCACTTCCCTTCAATTGTCACGTACGGCGAAAATTTAGTTTCATGGAATTTTCTCAAAATCCTGATTTGTGAAGAAATAGTGGCTTAAAAAACGGTGGTTCAATATATATATGAACATTTACAGAACTCATAGGTTTATGAAGTTCAAAAATACGATTTTTATAAAAACAAAAATATATTTTTTTTTGCAGAAGTGATGTAAGGAAACTATTCGAGTTTTGGTGTGAAGTCGCGCTCATACAAAATGCAGACAGAAACAGTTTAAGTAACCAAGCAATGACACCTGCTGATATTATTGAGAGTTTTCCGGAGGGATATTGCGACAAGAAGACAATGCTTGACATTCCCGCCTTTGCTTTTCCCTGTAAAATCGAAAGGTGAGTAGATAATGTGAAGTAAAAAGTAAATAAGTTATGTCATAATATATAAAAAAAAAAGAATAGAATGTATGGGAACAAGAAGTAAAACAAAAGACTAGTTAGATATGCGGGTGAAACTTCCGGTAACTTTAATCTACCAGACTCTTTAGTCACGTTTGTGGCATACACATCCAAATAATTCTTACTTTGCTAGATGGTCGCATATGATGCGTTTGGTTCCATTTCCTTACCACATCTCACTGTCCTTCATTTCGAAACGTGTATTAACTTCTATTATTGTACTTTGATGCATGCATACATTCATATGTATGTATTTTATGTACTCGTGCATAGGTAAATGATTACTTTAGATTTGGCCAATGCTCTTTGCCATGCGTCGACTGGTCTATGATTCATCCAAACGCTCGTCCATTGCGATAAATATGTTTGTGTCTATAAGATCTTAATACTTGTAGGTAAGTATGTATATTTGTGAGCCCATATGTTCAAATACAAATGCATGTAGGTGTATGCTTACCTTAACTTGATTGCTTATGTACACTTATTTTTATTGCTCTTTAACATTAATTTTATTGTTGGCTATTCAGGTTGGCATTATTGGCCAGCGAGCGAATAATACATTGAATGGCTCGTTGTTGTTTTGTATAGCAAAAGTTGTGAAAGTAAACAAGGTGATAGTAAGTTGTTAAAATAAAGAGAATAATTTTTATTTTCAACGTATGTTTGTGTTAAAAAAATGACCATTAGATGATAAATGAAATTAATTTATTTGAAATAAAAATTTCCAAGTAATTTGCTGCTCAGCAATTACTCACTGATAATAAACATGGAGAATTACATTTAAAAATCTATAAGAATATTTAGCTTTTCAGATATCTAAGTAAATATTTATGTACCTACGTGCATAAACGGTTCGTTGGATTATTTTTTTACCTATAGTTTTATGATAAACGCAACAGCCATTATGAATTAAAAATTCTTGTACAATGATTAAATGGTGTTGCTTGCATCTTACAGTGCAAGAAAAAAGTATCCATGGAAATTTAAAATTCAATTAAATAATGAATGGAGGAACGTAAAATCACCTTACGTGAGTAAGAAATATTCGATCAATAAATCGGTAATATTCACATTGATTTCAAAGTTTTTGAGAATCTTATACTTTCTGTAGGAATAAATTCCTTAAAATTATATCAGATCCACTTCTAGCTAAAATAATAATCTAAATTCAGAATTGAGAGAAATTGTGTTTAGTTGGTTCCTAATAGAAGCCGAATTACTACACCGCGTTACACATATTCTGTCCTATGAACCAAATATACTTTTTCGGAAAGGGGAGAAAAAATAAAAATACACGTGTATCGGCGATTTTCATGTACACGTCACAATTTTTTTTTGTATTTTATAACTTTAAACCAGCAATTCTTGTATGCATATCTGTATAGCCACACGATCTCAGGATTAGCATAACGGATTTGAATGAAATTGGGCACACAGATATTGTATCACATTTGTAGACTTTTGACCTAGGTGTTGCCACTGACAAAGTTTCACAGGGTTGCCACCTGTACGAAATTAAAAAAAAAATTGCATGAGATATGCCGATGTGTGTATCAAAAGAAAGGTATTTCACTCCGCATTACAATAGAGATATAAAACCCCGAATTTTTTTATTTATTTTATTATATTAAAATTAAAAATTGTTACATTAAACATTTTAATGCTTTTAAAGAAACTTAGGCCTTTTATTTTTTCGTTTGTAAGCATTTGTGTCAGTATCGCGACAAATAGTATTCGCCAAGCATATGCGTAATGTCTTGTCCTTTAAAGCGCTTTTCAATAGCCGCAATGTACTGATGGAACCTTTCGCCATGTTCATCGCTACAAGCTCGTAAATCACCAGGGAAACAATCTAAATGATTGTGAAGGAAATGGATCTTTAGCGACATTAATATGCCCATTTCGCCATATGCCGAAATCATTTCTGCAACAATATTTTTATAATTGTCAGCTCGTTGGTATTGGTAATTGTCAGTATTGGTACCCTTTAGTTTGAGTAAAAGTTACGCAAAAGTAGGACAGTTCACTGCAGTGCTCCGTACGTGGTAGCCAAATTGTTGGTACAGAGTACTTTATTGTTGACCTTCCATCAGTAAACTTGCATAAATTTCTATAGCAATAGTCGCACACGACTTCCGGAGTATACCACAAGTAAGGAACATAAGCAGTCTTGAATATTTTCTGAAACGAATTAACCACTGTTTTCGTAATATTTTTAAAATTTTTACTTGGTGCGAATAAGCCACAAACGTAACAAAAGTTATTTCGAGTCGGGATGATGTTTTCGCGCAACAGAACTTAAAACAATTGTCAAAGTATACGTCTCCTAGTAGCGCAACTGTCAGATGATCGGAACTTCCGGAACTGTAACAAACACAAACGGCACAGAGTGTGTTGTATGAAACAATAAATTAAAGGTTAATAAGTTGTTTAAAAATTTGAAGTCCCTTCAAGTTATGCCGAAAATTTAGAAAAAATTTTTTTTTTAGAAAAAAAAAATTCAAGAAAATCTGAGAATTGATAAATTTTTTTTTTTTAATTTTACATAATAAAAACATTTCCACGAGTCTGCCTGCAGAAATTCAGCGCGATTGGATCACGGAAAAAGGGTTAAAAATTGATCCAAAGTTTTTCACACAGGCGGACTACGAGCTCTATATTTTATGCATAAAAAAAATTCTGAGGTGTACATGAAAATCGCCGATACACGTGTATTTTTATTTTTTCTCCCCTTTCCGAAAAAGTATATTTGGTTCATAGGACAGAAAAAAAGTTCGTTTTTGTAACGCAGTGTTATTGTAAATGTTATGCTGCTGTTCTAACATCATAATAATTTTCTACATCAGAGTATGTTGTTGAAGCGAATGTCATGGGAACGTGGCGCATTTAGTTAAACTTGATGTTAAAGTACTCGATGCGGTATCAGCTGGTGGTAGCAGAGGAGGAAGGACTCTTCTGCGTTGGAAAGGAGATAGGATGTGATGAAGAAGGACATGGTTTTACTTGGTGTGTAAAACTGGCGCCGGTTAGCACAAAACAGAAACAATATGGCAAAAATCACCTGTTACAATCATAATTATGTTAATAATACTAATATATAATATAAAAGGTTTAATAATGAACGGTTTTACTGAACAGGCTGTTATTAGTTTTGATGGTTATAAAATAATTTATAATAATTATTAATTTGTAATAATTAATAATTCAGCATAACCCTATACAATTGGACAGTAACCAAAAATGGAGAGAGCAAACTGGCAGTTCAATGCGAGATACACAAACTTTTCGCAAGATTATCAATCACGAAAACATGCGATTGAACTTTTTGTAAATAGATTGCTGTTATGCGCAACTTTGATTTGTGTGCTTTTAGACTGTTTGCAATTTATATGGGGTACTAACCATTTCCCCAAAATTTTTTTCCATCCTATTTCCTTTATTGAGTGTATCTTTATCACCTAATATGAATAGTTTTACTTAATTTATAAAAGAGTTAACACTTTTTTCTTTTAATCGAATGAATGGATATTGTCGATGGACATGGTTATTGACCGATTTCGCCCGATTTGCTTATTTTCAATATCAATTGCTCGATTTAACACAACCAAAAAACACCACGATTGCCAATTAAATCTGGCTATGAGCAATAGGATAGAAGTTTCTTATTGCTCTTATGAGATATCATAACCTGGAAAGCCAAATGGAAAAATTGTAAATCCAACGAATCTTCAAGATTTTTGCTTAATTTTATGCTTTCGAAATGTCTTCGCAAAAGCTACCCTCTTTTGAGATGGATAGGAAACCTGGAATATTACTTGGGTTGCTTGAGTTAAAAGACGGGAAATTAAATCAGAGTTGAATTTATAGAATTAAGAGTTTATTCGGTGAAAAATACATGTTTTTAAGATTTTTTCTGACAATACAGATGTGTTAGTTTATTTAGTCGATTTCCATATAATGCAACATTTGAACAATATTTTCCTAAATTTTGATTGCAAAATTTTTGAAACTCGAGTGACAGTCGATCTACGGAGGCTCCCAGGAATGCCTCGTGAATTATGTGAAGAAGTACTGTGCAAAATTTAAAAAACTTGTTCCACTAGATTACAGGGTTTGATTGAAAAGTAATGAGCCTTATTTTTTTAAGCAGTTTTATTAAACCTTTTGGCTTATATAACTAATATTCTTCAAAATAGGACCCTTGAGCGTCAATACACCGCTGGTAGCGGTCCTTCCACTGCAGGAAACATTTTTTAAACTCATCCGCCGCAATCGCATTCAATTCGGCTGTCACAGTTTTTTGGATCGTCTCGATGGAGTCGAAACGCCTCCCCTTCAGCTTTCTTTTCAGGCGCGGGAACAAGAAGAAGTACGGAGGGGACAGGTCTGTGCTGTAGGGAGGGTGGGGAAGCACAGGAACCCCCATCTTAGCCAATGCAGAGGAAGGCGGTGTCGTGATGTAGGGTCCAATTGTTCGACGTCCTCCCGGCCTTCCTTGAACGACTTGTGCCACCGTTTTACCTGGGCACTGGACAGAGATTAGTCCCCGTAAGCCTCCTTGAGTAGTCCAATGGTTTCGGTACTCGTTTTGTTTAGCTTTACGCAAAATTGGATCGAGTAACGTTGCTTCAACGCTCGCTGCATTTTCGCCACTGCAAAATCCTAACACACTTTTAAAACAGCTTTCACGCGCGGAGCGATGTTGACTGCACCGCTGTTGCCAGCGAACTGGGACCGGTTTCTAGTAAAAGGGGAAGGTCCAACGATCATTTTCTCCCATCAGCCGATTCGGTTGATCGCTTGGCAGACGCTCCGCGCGGGAAGGCTCATTACTTTTCAATCAAACCCTGTATGTCGTACAAAGACTTCCGGAATAACCAGTTTCAGAAAAACTCTTTAAATTCGTTCAGGTATGTAAGCACGGTCTGGAGTAACAGACATAAAAATATAACAACGTCCATTGCTCCGATAGGCTTGACACAATATTCTTGATATACGCGTTCATTAAAAAAAGTGCAAAAAAATGTAATATTTCTAAGTTTACGCAATAATTACGAGCTGCGATTATCGAGAAGGCATTGCATATTTGTTAAGCGAACCATTTTTTTCTGTTAGCTTGTTTTTATTGTCAATCACGCACACCTGTTGGCGATGCTTAGCTATTTATGTAAAGGTTCTTTCAAAAGTAACGCCTAAATTCCATAGATCAGCAATGAATGATTCCTAGACGGTACCTTTTTTTGTCATCTTCGACATTTTTCAAGTATACAGATGAATAAATTTTACACCATAAAACAACGCGTTAAAATTATTGAAACTTATTATGAAAATGGTTGAAATTTAAGAACAACATATCAATTCGTAATGAAAATAATGTTGTTGTAATTGTAGTATAAAACTTGCTTACATATAAGTAGTCGGACATACAGTTGCTCACAGCTATGTATTTCGTAAGTCTATTTATTTCAAAGAAAATTTACATATGACCTTTTTTATATAAGTTGTATTTTCAAAAAACTGAAATGTACATTCAAAGATTAATGAATATGTAATTATTTATGTGAATTATAAACACCAAGAAATAAATTCAAAGTCGCGATGTACAGAATGCTGAGGAGTGGCCAATATCAGGCCGTTAACCGGCTCTCAGCGATTTTGATTAAGTCAGCCGATTGGCTGACGTATCCGGGGTCATAACGGCGGTTTGTTTACGAATAAAACCTGAGATTGTATCGGTGATAAACGAAAAAAATTCAACGCAGCCACCACTCATGTTACTTCGTTGCCGTCTGAACAACGACTGATTGGACGACTGTGTGAAAATTGGATTAGTGGAATGAGCGGGCAGAATTCCGCAGTCGAGTTCCCGGTGACGTGACAGCCGAAGTTACTCGCACAATTTTGGTTCGGATGGCCAAACCTGGTGTTCTATTATCCCTAATTAAAAGGAACTTTAATTCAAGAAGAATAATTGAAATTAAATACAGCGATCCCACAGCTTGTTTCGTGTGGGAACTTTTACTGCGACTAGCAAACTACGCACATTTTTTTTCAATGGTACTCTAAATGATTTGCTCCGGTGTTTTTCATATTATATCAGATTGGACGCGAATATAAATTTTAATATGTCATTATGAATGGCTTCGAATTTGTGATTTAGCTCTTTAAATATCGTAATTCGCAGAACAAGTTAGCAGAAAATATAAATAGTATTTAAACACCTACACAGTTGTATGTGAAAATAAAGTGGTTGACAAAGTTTACGAGAGCCCAAATACAATTTTTAAGAGACCGACCCAAGATGGATATGGAGGAATGTCGAGAAAGACACCAGAAAGTCCAGAGTGCAGTCTCCTAAAAGTCATGTTAATAAGGACGAAATTTTTAGTTATGAAAGTCAATTTAATGTTTTTGGTTCCGATCGAAAGATGTTTATCTAATTGATCCCAATTCCATTGTCCCATGCGGTGAACACGTCAGCGAAAGCGCCTGACCTCAATATAATTGAGAATTTATGAAGTGTTCTTCAATGGGAAAACATCACATACACAATCAGCTGTAGTTAAAAATGATGTTACAAGAGCAGTGGGAGAAATAACACCCGAATATTAAAAAAAATGTGTAGGCTCTATGCAATTTCGTTTAAAATCAGCCTTAAATCGTCTAAATCAGCCTAAAATCAATTAACCAAAACATTGGTTAGTAAAATTCTTCATAAATTTGTATAAATTTTGAAGTTTGCCTAAACGCACGAAAAAAGATGCAAAGTCGTTTTTAATGATTTTTGTAATTTGCTTTTGTTGGAAATATCCTTTTTCAATTAAAGTTACTTTGTATTTATTTCTTGGTGTTCATAATTAAAATATTTGTAGCTCTGAATGAACATTTAAATTTTATTGAAAACCGCACCGCACGAAATAAACTGTGAACCACTGTAGCTGATATTATTATTATTATTTATTAAAATATAATTAAAATTATAGATTAATCTAAGATAAAAGCTCTAGCTACCAGGGCTATCGGCTGATAGATTTCATATATAGCACATGTAAGGGCCCAATATTTTCTCTTTCAATTAATAAAAATTGTCTAAAAACACATGAGCCAAGCCCTTACTGTTAAAAATTAACTTGATAAAAAATTCTTTGTATGGAAACTTTTCTGAAAATTATTTTAAAATCTAGTGTGTCTTTTTAGCTATCCAAAAAGGTATAATATTCTAGGGGTATCGTAATTAAATAGTCTCCGCAAGTAGTCCAAAATAACGAAATGTCGATTCCACTCAAAACCTGGCATAATTTAAATAATCTAAAAAAAATCTGAAAAAAATTTAGGGAAAAGAATAAGAATTTGTACCAGGAATAGGGGCGGTCTTGTCGAGAATTAATTATAGTTTGATGAAATAAAAAGTGCAAATTGTTAAGTTTCTTGTTCTCCTTATGAAATTTTACCCTTCACTAAAATTTTTTTGATATATGTATGTCCGTCGATGACTTCAATATTGTTTGCAGAGTTAAGGGATGTGTTCCCTCTGACGTCCCGGGAGTAACTTCACTATGTGTGAATTGAAAAGAGTTTGTTGATGAAGACGGCCAGTGTATCTGAAATCAGAAAACCAGAGTGATAAGCGGAGAAATGTATTTTGAGTAATCAATATTAGACTGAAGAACCTAAAAAACATTATTATTTTTATTATTTAATGGGGGCCTATGAAATATTATATGTATATAATTGGCGCTCACATCCTTTTTGGGTGTTTGGCTGAGCTCCTGCTTCTATTTGTGACGTGCGTCTTGATGTTGTTCCACAAATGGAGGGACCTACAGTTTTAAGCCGACTCCGAACGGCAGATATTATTATGAGTAGCCTTTTCATAGCAGAAATACACTCGGAGGTTTGCCATTGCCTGTCTAGGGGCGACCGCTATTAGAAAACATTTTTTTATTCATTTGGTGTTTGACGGAGATTCGATCCTACGTTCTCTCTGTGAGTTTCAAATGGTAGTCACGCACCAACTCATTCGGCTACGGCAGTCACCTATGAAATAGTACACTAATTAATATAGCACACAAGCTATAGAGGTCTCGCAGCCTTGTAAAGCACATTCCTCGCTTTGTGAAGCTCGTTGTCGTTTTTGCTATTTTCTATTGGCAACCACCTGAGTAAGTTGGAAGACCTTCACAATAGTTCCTTTCGTAAATTAAGCAGAACTCCACTATAGAAGCTCTTGAGTGCAGAATTCGTTCTTGCACGGTATCCACGATCTGAAAAGAATCTAAACCATACTAAATTTAACCGACCTTCCTAATTAGTTAGAACATAATCTCCTGTGATCTACATATGTACATATGTATGTACCAAAGTGTTATTTATTGTCTGCAATAATGTTGAGCTACTTCGCCAGTCAAGCAAAAATATAATTATTTATATTAAACACGTCTTATCTATGCTCGAGTTTAATTTATGAAAGTAGTGATTTTTTTCATTTCATAAACCAATTATCAGTACACCTAACAAAAAAACTTATATAAAGTAGTGAATGGTAAAAATGTTGCAAAATAAACGAAAATAATTGCCATTTTCTTCGTCACATTGCTGTAAGGTGTGAAGGACAAATTACTTATAGCGCGCCCTGATTTCCTAACGGTAAATATTATTATATCTATATTTTTTATATACACATTTAGGGCTCAGTAAAATAAGTCAACTAACGAATATTTCATAACTGTGAATGTGTGTGCGAATACAGCTTATGAATAACCAAATTAAAATGGTTTTTTTGGGATTTTTATTATTTATTATGATGATTAGTCATCATTGCAGTTTGTCTACCTTTTGCGTGTCTATATGTTCGTTCATACATATGTATAAATATATGTGTGTTTACATGCATATGTTTGTACATATATACATAATTATATTCGCTTTAGATTGTCTTTATTATGCCTCCACCTTCCGTTAAATGTTTTGTTTTGTTTGGTTTAAATATTTTTGTTTTGCTTTAATTTTCATCTCACACTTTGTTAAGACTTTTAAGTATCTTTATTATTTTTCTTTCGGCTAGTCTTAATTTCCTTATTATGAATCTATACTATAAAGCGCAAAGCAGTACGCACGAGTGACGAAAACAGAAAAGATTTTTGGAGCCGTTATTCTGCTCTGAGGGAATTTGACAGAATCAGCTGATGGGCTGACGTCACGCGGGGTGTGTTTACAAAAAAACTGAGATTGTGTTGGTGATAGGAAAAAAAACATAGTCGCTTCGTTGGTACCTAAACAATGACTGTTTGGATGAGTGTGTAAATGCATGTGAAATGATATACGATTACGTTAGTGATATACATGTGAAATTGTCGCGCCGAATTCGGCTTCCGAATCTTAATCAGACATTTCGTATAATAATTGTATCTTCGACTTTTACTTGATGCTTCTTCCTTCACAGCCATTTCTTTGTATGCTCACAATTTTTCATTGAGTAATGTGCATTGATTATTTTTGTAAATATATTTCTATTTGCTTTATTCACATACACATGAGTATACTCTAAGGTGGTCATTTTTTATATTTTGTGAAGCACGGTAGATTACCAGGGTGGCCATAATCACTGAAACCTCACCAACGTGTACTTTTGTAGTTTGCGAAATTTTTATTTTTGCCCTGAAGCCATGCCAGCTGAGTGCTCTCTCACAACCCAAGACATTTGCACTTTGCACAGTACATTTTAAAATCATTAAAATCATTTAAATTTAAATGGTTTATTAACCGTTAATTATAGATAAATGAACTATTAGCATTTGGTGGTTTTTGGCTTTGGTCGGTGAGTGTGGGCACTATAAGTTCGGCTGCCACCGGGAACTCGGCAGCAGAATTCCGCCCAACGAAGTAACATGAGTAGTTGTATCGTTGATATAATTCGTACGTCACCAACACAATCTCAGGGTTTTTCGTAAACAAACCGCTGTCTTGACCCCGGTTACGTCAGCCAACCAGCTGCTTCCTTCAAAATCGCTGAGAGCCGGCTGATCTTGGCCACACCTCTACATTCTGTACAGCGTGGGCACCTCATTAATTCAATGCCGTTAACTTCAATATAATTAAATTGTCTCTTATCCTTATAAGTTGTCTCTTCGTTGCTTAACTGGGTGCCCTAAATAAAAAAACAAATGTTTTTAATAAAATTCTATGAATACTTCAAGTGAATTTCAAGTACGAGTGTAACATAACCTCAACCATGACTATTAAGCCAAAATATCTCGAAAACCTGACGTAATGGGAGAATTCTGAGTTCAGATTAAGATTCAGTATGTGAAAAACCTTCAAAAACTGTAATCTGGTTCATTGTTCTAAATCTGTGTCATTAAAAATTTTAATTATTTTTTTTTTATTCTTTAAATAATTGAGCATTTTTATTGATCAAAGTGCAAACTAGTCGATAAACTTAATTTTAAATAAAAAAAAGTGATTAGAATACCATAGAGGTCATTAACCGGCTAACTAATGAACCGCCTGTAATTGAAGCTGCAGCACACACGCCCCAGTCAAGAAGACCGAAGACAGGATCCACAAAACTAGTGTTGCTTGACGAGCAGGCAAAAACAAAAAAAAATCGTGCGTAACAAGCGCAAATGTATTAAAATATGTACATGCAAAAAGTATGACAGAAAGAAATAGAATTTTTAGAGAAGCAAGAAGCAAGCATTCTTAGAGACCTAAAAATTTAAGTAGCAAATAAGAAGTTAAAGTGACTTAAAAAATTAATCTGATTTTATTCCAAAAAATAGTTCGTTTTTATTTCTTGTTTTTAAGAAATGAATTAAATTGAATTAATAAAATGAATTTAATATATGATGAATGTTCGAATTGTCCCTTATTCCTTCTGCTGCCCTGCAAATTATAGTATTAATTTCTTCGTATGTGAACTCTAATTGTTGATCTGCATTTAAAATATTATCTTTGTACTGATTTGAAATGCTTTGATATGCAGAGCGCAGCAAGTATCAACACTTTTCATGGCTTTCTCTTGTGCATACTGCAAACTCCGAGCAAACACCAGAACTTGGTTCTCAGCGCTCTGCAAAGTGGTTCGGAATTCCTTAATTTAGCATGAATTTTGTTGAACTTCATTTGCAGTGAGCCATCAAGCGTAATATGGAACGGTGCCATGATAAGTTTTCTTGTGGATATTCCACATTACCTAAAGAGTAATTTTATATATGTAGCTACATAACTATTTACATCTTAAATGAAGAGAGTAAGAACTGTCCCATGTGTTTGTGGGCATACTCTAGTCAGTGATGATTTGAACCAGAATACCTGGCAACAGTAATGGTAATTTTCTGTTTATAAATTGTAAATTTATGTAAAAAGTAAAGTAAATTACCAAAGATATGTAGATTACCAAAATGCAAGTAAAAAACTCACAATCATCACATTAGGACTTAATAGCCTTTTCTTAAAGTATGATATAAATGATGTACAGGTGACCCCCGTATAACGCGGGAGTTACGTTCCAAAAAATTGCCGTATTATGCGAATCCGTGTTATACAAAACAAAGGACTAGTACGAAAAGAGGGGTTAGGTTTAAAAAAAAATGCTATTACATTTTCATAATAAAGATTATAATTTCCTCAAGAAGTAATGCATATTAATATGAACTAAAAAATGTTTTCTTCGTCATCACTAAGTACTATTAACCGCGGGCGTTTTCTTTTTGGCAAGATATCCTCATCCTCTGAGCATTTTTCTGTATTATCTTCAGATCCATGCTCAACGTTTTGCAAAAAACTGTTATTTTAGATTGCTTGATTTTAGTTAAAAGATCTTTATAAATTTCCTTATATGGTGCTAAACACTTATGAAGTTCTCTTGTAAACTTTGTGCCCCTTTCATTTAAAGGATTTGCATTTCAGAAATATGACTCTAACTGTTTGGCTAAGTCTAGGCTTTTTCGATGAAATTTACACTTTCAATTGACTCCGGCCATATTTTTTTCCAACAACCATTCGGTCGGTCGTCGGTTTTATTTCTCTGCTAGATGAGTTTATTAGATTAATTAGTCCAAAATTGTGAAGAGTTTCCACGCCTCCATAACGTCCACAAGCTCATCATCGATTTTGTTCAAAATCCATTGTAATGATCTTATGTAATTGGTTTTAAATGTAGCTATAATTCCTTGATCGAACGGTTGAAGTAAAGCAGTTGTATTTGGAGGTGAAAAAAATATTTTGACATTTGGGTTATTTAAATCTTGCGGATGGCAGGGTGCATTTTCCAATATAAGTAGAATTTTAAAATCTAAATTTTTCTGTTTTCAACACTAGGTACAAAACAGTTTAAAACCATTTCTTCAATAATTCAGTAAACTCCCAATCTTTTTTATTTTCTGCCCAGTATACCTGTAAATAATCTTTTTAAGTTTTTCAATGCACGAGGATTGAGAGATTTATAAACCACCATAGGTTTTACTATGTGATCGCATGAAGCATTACTGCACATAATCCATGTTACCCGATCTTTTCATACCTTGAAACCTGGCGGAACTTTTTCGTCTTTAGAAAAATATGTCCTCTTGGGCATTTTTTCCACCAATGAGCAGTCTGGTCGGCATTAAGAACCTGTTGTGTTGAATATCTACCCTCTTCAATAATTATTTTCAATTCCATTGGATAAATTTCGGCGGCTTCTTTATCGGCTGATGGACTTTCACCTTCTATTTTTAGGACTTATAATGATAAACGATCAAACCACCCTTTGCTGGCTGCAAAATCTGGATACTAGCAATTTCTCAATTTTCCTTTAAGTAGTCATAAGTTTTCAAGGTTTTCGATTTTAATAGCTTTTATTACATTTTATTAGATTTTCGCCCAGTTCTCGAACCGTGTTAGAGTGAATCCGTGCTGTAGAAGTGCCGTGTTATACGGTGGTGTTCCCAATTATCGAACCGTGTCAGAGTGAATCCGTGGTATAGAAATACGATGGTTACTTGTACTTCCTTTCGTAGACCTTTGATACGAACTTGCGTACCCTCAACAAAGCCGGAAATCCACTGAGCATACTCAGCAGGGTTAAATTTTGATTCACCGCGCAAAGGAATGGTGCTCGAAAATATTCAAAACTTCATTAAAAACTATTAAAAATGTAGGTTGTGCTAGGCCGACATTGAAATCATTACAGCCACATTTTTGGTAGCTCTCATCAGCGAAAAAGCGTAAAGCAGCACATCATTTTTTGATTGGAGGAATATCGGAAATCACAAGCTGCAAATGTTCTTCGTCCACATCATCAGAAAGGAAAACATTTCAATAGATATACATACATATAAGCTACATGCATAAATTCTCACACTAATAATAATTATTATAATACTTGCTTTCGATAATGCCAAAAAAATATCCATCATATGATAAAATTGAAAATTTAACGACAAGAATCGAGATTTTATAAAGTATATTTATGGTATTTTTTTGGACAACACAAAAATATATAAACAAACTCAGCTGATATGTCTTTTTCTATCGTTTTTTGTCACGGATGATAGATTATAGGTTCGGCCTGCAGCTATGGTGAAAAAAGAAATCGAGCGAGTAACTTCGGCTGCATTTCATAGGGGATTCGGCAGTATAATTTGTCCGCTCATTTCACATGTATTCAATCTCAGTTTTTTCGTAAGCAAACCGTAGTCAGGACCCCGGTTACGTGAGCCAATCAGATGATTCTTTCAAATTTGCTGAGAGCCGGTTAACGGTCTGATATTGTCCACACCTTCTGAATTTGTTCCACCAGGGGTTTTTGAGCAAATGTTGCGTTCGTAAACTTTTTTGCTTTTTCTACTTTTCGGTTACGCTCTTGATTTGGGTTTATGGCTTGTGAAGACTAATTTTATTATCGAACACAAGTATTTTAAAGAGGTAGACATGGTGACTTCCTGGATCTGGACGTTTAAGCTTTTATCCTGCGCGAAGTTTTATCTTTTTCGAAATTAAAAATCTTTCGATAGCTAAATTTAAGAAAAGTGATCATCTCATTTTGTTATTTCCGTGACCATATTTACTCGATAACTTAAGTTGAAGCTGCTTTGCAACCTAGAAAATCAACAAGTGTTTCAGATTGTATTTACGTTTTATTTTATTTGTTAGAAAAGTATATATATACTCGCCTTCGAGTGCCCGATTAAATTGGTACTTACATTAGAATTGATCTTTAACCGATTCCTCAGTGCAATTATTCGACCCAGATTGGTGATACCCATAAGGAAAATATCACAATCACTCCCTCTTTTAGATAAAAGGTGCTCATTCTTGCACTTACTCACAGGTAATGGACGTTTAAAAGATTTCAAATAATTGAATTTGCACCGACTATTAAAACCGAAACAAATTGGTGCATTAATTTGCCTTTCAGATAATTTGTTTTTAATTGTGGAAATAAGTACCACCCTAATGTGCATATATATTGTACATACTTGTGTTATAATGAATGAGCCCAAGGGGAAATATGATAATGACTCTTCTCGTGTACGAATGAATTCATATGTGTATGGAAACTACAGTAAGAAGGCACTTAGCAAAACAAAAAAAAAAAAAGAAACGAGAGAGAAATTTGACACGATTATTGTTTTATAATTGTATTTTGTAATTGTATGATACGTTAATGCATGCAGTAAGCTGTTGGTCGGCATTATACGAGTATATCATGTAAGCGATTACGTTGCATATATCGTTTATTGATCAAGGTATCGTAAACATTTGTCTTTAAATTTGTAGGAGTATATTAGAAAATGCTGGATTTATTTTTAAAAGTGATGGCCTACGAAAGCTGCTTAGCGAATTATAAGTCACTAACTTCTTTATATGTACACTTTTGTAAAGTTAGTGCCAAACTTTTTCCAACAGGATAAATTAACTATGTCATTGTTTATGGCTTTTTAGTAGTAAATTTGTTGGAGGAAAAAATTTTATTTAATAAATTGCAATTTAATTTATTTAATAATTTTTACAATTAAAGATTTTTTTTAAATGTAGTCAAAAAAAAAATTATAAACTAGAAATGAATTTTTTACCAGCTTGCCGCAAGAAAGAGAAAATCGAAAAAGTTAGTAGCACATTACTGTAATATTTATTAAGAAATAATTGTGTGGAAATTAATTGAGCGAAAAACATGTTGCTTTCATAATTTTTAAATACGGTAAAAGTCATACATTATTACTCTACATATTTCCCATTGGGAGGTCCACATACGTACTTGCATGCATTCATACACACATTCATGCTTTTACTCTTTCGTCAGACATTTTTTTGATTTCTACGTGCTTTCAAATTGCAAACAACTTTGTGTGGATACGAGCATGTATGAAATTGTGATTTAAGTTGTTGTTGTTTGTGAGGTTGTTGTTATGATTGATGGTAGGAATTTCAGACGGTATTAGGAGATCGAGTAGTTTGACGCTGGTGGTCAATAAATTGGTAAACGATTGTGTGAATTTTTATAAGCATGTGCATAATACTTACATACATATGTATCTACATACATACATATGCGCCTATGATATATATGCATACATATGTAAATATGTATCTATACAAATATAATATTACCTTTTACGCGGATTTTCTCGCGTCTAATCTTAAATACATATATTTAGGTAGCTAAGCATTTCATAATGGGAAATTGTTGCATTTCGTAATTATTTTCTTGAGCTACATACATACATATGGACATACCATATGCCCCAGTTTTGGCTATTTACTTATTTCTTATATAATTTTTTTTGATAAAAATATAGTTCACACTTTGTACAAAATTTAGAAAAAGATGCAGCGGGTAGTTTCCCTCTGTGCGGTACTTCCTATGCAAAAACAATCTCGCAAGCAGTTTCCCCAATCATTTATGGGGAATGTTATGCTCGTACAAGAACAATAACTGTTCTAGTGGAAGAGTTAATTAACATGTAGCTAACTGGCAGGAGTATGGGACGTGCAGTGGCGTGCTGATTCTGCCCTTCCCTCTTGCTCTAATGCTAATAAGAGCTTGTGCATTATTTTAATATCGGGAGGAGCGCCTAAAGTAATGTGTTTAGGAATGTGCATATGTATGTGCAGAGCTTGATGCAAATCATGGCTGTAACATGCACGCAGTGTACGCTTTCAATTTAATATTTCACAAACTCTGAGAGGCGCAGAGATCCGATCAGCAAATTAAATAATAAACAAAGGCGGAAACTGCTGCATGCATACAGTCAGAAAGAAAATTAATTATTTTTCCTATTAATTAATACATTTTTTAATACATTAATTTTACAGCGATTCTGTGCAATTTTACTCCTTCGTACTCACAACGGACGACTCTAAATGGCGCTTTGGTTTCTGTCGTCATGACCCAAAGACGGACACCGCGATGGTCTTAATCACATACTTGCCATGGCACGACACATTTTTGCGATTGTTGGCGTTGCTGGCCGAGTTGCGACGTAGTGATAACAATGCCACTGATGAGTTTCGCTCATTTATCGCCGAAGTATACAGTCGTGGTGTGCCCGATCCGGGTAAAAGTGTCAAAGTATACTATAATGGCGGTCAAAATGTAAGCTCACAAATTCACACTCCAACGCGTTACACTGAATGCAATTGTAACGATTTAATCTAATCAAATAAATTTTTGCTCGTTTACTTGCAGAATTTCGTATTGGAACGACCGTTGCAGTTTCAATTGCCCAGCATACCCGAGAATGTAAGCCAAAGTCTAGGCGAGATAGACTTAATTGAACGTTATTTTTTTCAATATCTACATACATACTTATATGTGTCATTAATGATAATGTGTTGTTTTTTGTGTTTTTTTTATTTTCTCATTTGCAGCACAATTTAAATCTGTATTATAATTTTGTGGATCCAAAGAACATGATTGATGTATTCGCTGCGATGTTGGCAGAGCGACGCATCATTTTTACATCGCGACGTTTGGATCGCTTGTCGTCGTGCATCCAGGCGGCGAATGCGTTTCTTTATCCTATGGTGTGGCAACACATTTTCATACCAGTGCTGCCGATGAAATTAAAAGACTACTTGAGCGCGCCAATGCCATATCTAATTGGTGTGCCACAAATAGTTCTCGACACGGTCGGTAAAAGATAAACTGAACATAAGCATGTACTTATACATATACGTATATGAATATTATGCTCCTTAATTCTCGCATATTAAATAAATTTTTTAAATTTGCAGATGACACCCGAAGAGCTCGGCGACGTAGTGATACTTAACTGTGATAAAAAATGTTTCGAAAGTCCTTTCGATGATGTACGAGAAATGCCAGCCGATATTGTGTCGCATATGAAGAAGCAACTCAGTCATTCTCATGAGCATATCGGCGATCGTGTTTCGAAAATATTTCTTGGCGTACTGGTACAACTGATAAGCGGTTATCGCGATGCTGTGGAGTTTCGGGGAGTGGGCAAAACATTTAACCGCCGTAAATTTATCGAATCTCGACCCAAACATTTGCGACCGTTTTTAACGAAAATGATGGATCTACAAATATTCCAACAATTCATTGATGAACGCCTACAAATGCTCAACACTGGGTTAGGTTATTCGGATGAATTTGAAGTGGAAGCAGCGCGTTTTTCGGAGAAAATGAAGAAGCGAAGACACTATGAATTTCTGAACAATGTTAGGGAGAAGGTGAGCGTTCATAAAGTCAAGCTTAAGTTAGACGTTGCTAGAATTTGTTTATTTTTAATCGCGCTTGCAAGTAGGAATTTATGTGAACGAAAAAACGAAAGCAATGTTGCTTGTTGCTTGAAAATGGTGGGGGAACGAGGCTAAAAAGTGCAAATAGATAAATCGAAAATTGCTATTGCTTCTACTAGTTAGTTACAATGTCGTATTTGTTTCAGAGGTTTTTGGTTCGTTGTTATAGTAGGAGCATTCAGATCAAGTCATAAATGTTTTAGGTAACATTGACGTAATTTTATTTTTGTAATTGCCAATTTTTGTAATTTCCAAAAGCAAAAAAGAAGTGCACGTTATTAATTACCCATATACCGAGCCACTACGACAATGGAAAATTAACATGGTATTCATCATCATAGTCATTAGAAGCATTTTTAGTCATTCATATATCTCCATACCAGTAAAATTAATTTCGTTCATTTGCCATAACATTGGGTTTACCGTTTGCAATATACATCGTTTATGTTAACTAGACATTGAAGAGCTACTAAAGAAAATTGATTACATAGGAAATAAAAAATCAAGTAAATCAATCAGATAGTTTACTAAATAAAAAGAAAAATTAAAAATAAAAATTATAACATTGAACTAGAGTTAACAAATTTAAACTTCTCGTTAAACAAATAAAAAAGTGAAAAATAAATAAAATGACATAAAGAGAAAACATTTAATAAATTAACCAAAAAAGCAGATTACTAAAATATCTTTGAGTAATATGCAAAACTAGTTTAATTAAAATATAACTGAAAAATCTAAAATCTCTTAAAAGGGAATAATAAATTCTGAAAAAATTAAATTTTTTAATATTTGATCAGACAAATAAATGCTTAGTAACAAACAAATAAGCAAAGATTGAAAATAATTCTCTAACCAGAACAAGACAAAAAAAAATCAAATAAAAAAATGTGTCTGAACCAAAAACTTCTAAGAGCATTTAAGTGAAAGAAATATTTTACTTTGCAACGTAAATCACATCTATTGAGCAATATAAAAAGCAGATATTTGAGCAGTCTTTGTTTGAATGTTATACAAATGTTAAATGTTAAGTTTCAGTGAACACCAGACAAACCAAACAGCAAAGGTTTTTCTCAGACAAAATAAAAGTTATTTTTGTCTTTGAATTTTTGTCTTTCAGTGAATGGTTGAATATTTCTCTTAGAATTTATGTTATTTTAAAAATCTTTGAAAATGTTGATGGATATTTTCGGACTCTAAAAATAACATAAATTCATGTTGATTTGACGATAATGATTAACCACATAAACCTAACCTAACATTTAATTAACTAAAGAAAATAAATTAATGTGTTCGTGAGAAAGATTCTGCCGAAGTTTTATGCACATGTGTGCGTTGGCGACGGCGATTATCGCAGACGATGGAAAGGCTTTAGGGTAATATATGTAGATAAAGTTATGTTAACTCGGTTATGACGTTCGAATGGGCGCTGATGTCCCAATCGAAATTAATTGACGCGAAAGAGTAAGGACTTGACTTCACTTGATGTGTCTAGTTGAGGCCAGTTAGCACGAGGAAGAAACGAAGAATGCTGATCAAAATAAAATGAAAGTAATAAAAAACAAAAACAAAAAAACAAAATGCATACTAAACTAAATTCAATTCAAAAAACGTAAAAAAATATTATAATAATAAATTAAATAATCGAACAAATACATAAAATAACATAAAAGGAATTTAAAAAAAATAAAATAATAAATAAATAAATAAAACAAACTGCACATCAAAATCAGTAAATGTAATTTTACTAAATTGCATCATTAATCAATAAAATAAACTAGAAAATAAGAACAAATACCGTATAGTACCAGATCCGGATTTATATCCGGCCAAGAACTGCCACTCCCACAGCATTTCTCAAACATTTATGGGAAATGCTTTTGTTGTTACAACAACAACAACAACATAAAATTGTTATTGTTTACAGTTATATGTGCAGTGTTCAGTTATAGTATACTATATTTAGTCACATAAAATTCAACATTTTTAGACTGGGATATAAAAGTTAACAAAACCATAGAATTCATGTCAAATCGAATAATCGGTCAAAATTGTATGCCCTTAAAATATTGTATAAAATCCCTGATCAGTATTTTGCGGTTAATCGCTTGCCGTTTATTACTGAATTTAAACCTCTTGCCATAGGTTCTACCAAGTTTTTACATATGTCTGGTGAAATATTGTACCATTTGCTTTTAAGAGCTTCCTAAAGTTCGTTTGTGTTCGGAAAAACTTTACTTTTTAGGTTTTCTGAATAAATGGAGCAGACTCTAAATAACTGACAAACATCCTTTTTCCGAAACTTAATTAATTTATAGTTCCGAAATTCTGTTTTAAAGTTGAACAGTAAGTATATACAGTTAACAGTTTGAGCCACTGTATACTTATTTATAAATTTGTCATAACATTGGTTATCCATTCCTTTGAGTTGAAATTTTGAACTAAAAAATTACATAGTGGGAAGAACTTCATTGGACAAAAAATTTCATTTCAAAAAATATTGCTGGACCGTTGTAAATTCACAGTATTTGTTAAGAGCGCACAGTGGGGCGATTCATACAAACAACAAAAAATTGTTCTGCGTTGGGGTCTATGGTAGACACATATATGTATATGCTTATATCAGCTTTTTTGATATTTAGAAAAAATTATGGCATTTCGTTTCTAAAAACAAATGGGGAATATACTTATAATATAAATCAATGGATCAAAAGTAATACAATTTCAATGATTAATGGACTATGAATAAGTTCGTGCGGTTTTTTTCGAAATTTGAAACTTTATTGACGTAAAATGGTTACAAATTTAATATTCAAAGTATTGTCCATCGCTTACTACTACTTTTTCCCATCTTTCTGGCAATTCACGGATTCCCTTTGTGAAAAATTCGGTCGGTTTTGCCGCAATCCACGAATCGATCCATTTTTTGACTTCATCGTAATTACGGAAGTGCTGGTCAGCCAGGCCATGTTGCATCGATCGGAAGAGATAGTAATCGGATGGCGCAAGGTCTGGACTATACGGCGGGTGGGGTAGGACATCCCATTTGAGCGTTTCTAAGTATGTTTTGACCACTTGTGCAACATGTGGCCGAGCATTGTCATGTTGCAAAATAACTTTGTCGTGTCTATCGGCGTATTGCGGCCGTTTTTCTCGCAGTGCTCGGCTCAAACGCATCAATTGTCGTCGGTAGACATCCCCCGTAATCGTTTCATTCGGTTTCAGTAGCTCATAATACACAACACCCAGCTGGTCCCACCAGATATACAGCATAACCTTCAGGCCATGAATATTCTGCGCCGACGTCGATGTTGAAGCATGGCCAGGGTATCCATACGTTGCCCGACGTTTTGGATTGTCGTAATGGACCCACTTTTCATCGCCAGTCACAATTCGATGCAAAAAACCCTTTCTTTTGTGCCGTTGAAGCAGTTGTTCGCATGCCATAAAACGGCGTTCAACGTCTCTTGGCTTCAATTCATACGGCACCCAATGGCCTACCTTTCGGATCATTCCCATGGCTTTTAAACGTTTGGAAATGGTTGATTGATCAACTCCCAAAGTTTTTGCAACCTCTTCTTGCGTTTGAGCCGGATCTTGATCGAGCAATTCCTCCAATTCGGTATCCATGAACTTTGGCGGCGCACCCTCGCGTTCTTCGTCTTCCAAGCCAAAATCACCACTTTTAAAGCGTGCAAACCACTTCTGGCACGTTCGCTCAGCTAGAGCATGCTCACCATAAACTTCCACCAAGATACGATGACTTTCGGCTGCTTTTTTCTTCATATTAAAATAATGAAGAAGAATTCCCCGCAAAAACACATTATTTGGCACGAAATTCGACATTTTCAAGTGTGGTAAAAATATTGTTGTTTACGCTTCAAATAAAAAACTTATACTGACGTTTGTGCCTTACGACAGTAGCTCTCCAATGAATGTTTGGAAATGTGGATCGATGGAATAATAATCAAGTTACGCCATCTGTTGTAAAACCGCACGAACTTATTCATAGTCCTATTACAATTAAAAATTTGCTCTTTGCAAAATGTGAACTGTAATATTATTTTCTATTTCTACTCTTATTTCTAATAAACGACTTTCTCTTAATATGGGCTCCTTTTCTGTTAAATAATATAAGAATTTTCCAGAAGCCTTTGGAACTGATTTCCAAACTTCGATTTACCCCATTAAGGATACTGAAATTATTTTAGGTTCCATTCTAATAAAATATTGTTTCGATATATTTGCAATTCTCGTCTATTTTCATAATTCTATTTACCAAAATAAATTGCTGCACCATATTTTAAAGCATTGGTTATCACTAAGAATTATTGAAATTCACTAATAACTGCAATAACTAACTCAATACCATTCATAGAGCAAAATAAGAAAAAACTTTAAACTTAGTTCCCCTGCTAACGGTAATTCATGATCAATGTTATTGTTATTGTTATCATTATCACACCTGTATGCGCTCTACTTTAGCAAACTGTGCTTGCAATTGTTATTCTTTTCCATGCACGGGACCTTAAGCAACTTAACCGACAAAAACTTAAGCAACGAACTTGATTAGTACAATGACGTTTACATAACTTCAAACGCATTGATGCGAACTTGTGCGCAGTCTATGCTCTTCGGATATGTAGCAAGAAGTTTTAGGTAAACAATATCAAAAATACAGAGCGGGAATTTTTTTACTAAATACCTAAAAATTATTTTGTAAAAAAAATATATACACGAGGGCGGGCCAATAAGTCGGTGACTTTTTGTATTTCTGACCTCTTTACTGAAAAAGAAATACTGCTCCTGTCAACAGGCATCTGTCAGTTGACTCCTGTCAAAATTTTAACGTGCTGCGTCAGTTAGTTTGTGTTTTACAGCTACCTTTATAAGACTACCCAGTAATTCACAGTCGATCACAAACACAATCGTGTAACAACTTCACTGGAAGGTTTGGCGTTGTTTAATTGCAATATGGAGGAGTTTTTGCACCGTTTTGTAACCGTGGACGAAACATGGATCCATCACCACACACCAGAGACCAAACAACAGTCGAAACAGTGGGTTTCTAAGGGTGAATCGGCTTAATAAGCACACGAAATTCAGTTTTTTCCATTTTCTACTCAAATTACTTGGTAGTCTGATAAAAGTAGCTGTAAAACACAAACTAACTGACGCAGCACGTTCAAATTGTGACAGGAGTCAACTGACAGATGCCTGTTGACAGGAGCAGTATTTCTTTTTCAGTAAAGAGGTCAGAAATACAAAAAGTCACGGGCTTATTGACCCGCCCTCGTATATTTTGATTAATTGAAACCTTTATTTTGCCCTTTACGCGCTCCATTGCTTGACTGTTCGTATACTGCAGCTCTCTAACTTACAACTTTAAAATATGATTGACATACGGCTATTTCCAAAATTAAAAATCTTCCGATAGGGTGATTAATTTTGCGTCTCTTTGTCTAATGTTAATTCTCGCTGTTTTGAAAAGCTTGAAAAAATTCAAAATGCAAGCTAAAAGTAAAATTTTCGTATATTGTATGTCAGTGGACATCTGTAGACTTAAACCGTTTTGAATTATCTCAAAACTCGCCAATGAATTTTGTCCGGTTAAATTGGTCATACGCGCCAATATGCGGCATTTCGACAAGACAAAATAAGTGAAAAATATTTAATCAATAGATTAGTATAAAGCAATTAGCACGGCGGAGGTAAAATGCGAAAATATCTCGGAAAGATGATTCTCTGATCAAATGAACTATTCAAATTGATCCCATAGTCTCTTCGAGTGAAATAAGGAAACAGTGTTTACCAGTTAGTGAACGCACAATTAAAAGGATAGCAGCTCAGACGTCCGACGAGGAAGCATTTTTTTCAGCAAAAAGTAGGAAGGCCAGACTAGAATTTGCGATAGCTTATCTCGATTGGAACGCTCAGAAATTGAAGACCGTTTTATTCTCTACGAATCGAAGGATAGTATTAAATAGTGATTGGACGTTTTGAGTACGTTTGAGAATCGAGTGCTTCGGTGATCGGAGTGATTCTTTTAAGAATCGTATTCTTCTAAAAGTACCGATTACTTTATTTGAAGTCTGGCAGTACTTTATGTTTTATATAAGTCTTCAATTTAAAAAGAAAACAACTCAAAAGCAATCGATTGGCCTGTATATCCCTTTTTAGATGTTCGACCAAGCTCTTTCTCTACTTTGTGCTATAAGTCTTGATGTTTGTTGTTCCAAAAATAAATGGAGATACAGTTTTATGCCGTTCAAGGGAACGACATATGGCTGTTATGAAGAGCTCTTTTTCTTAATTGATCATTACTTAGCGTATTTTCTTGAGTTATCCAGCTTAGTTTTCCGATCAATTCCCACGGGAATAATCCAGATCATTTTTATGGGTATTGGTAGCACTGAAATAAAAGCTCCCTCTTTGGTAGTAAAATAATATAATTATTTGTGATAATGGTTCTAAGTATACTTCCAGGCATTGAAAATTTAGGCTGAGAAGAAATACGATCAATGCTTACACCCTATCTCTACGCTATTGATTGTAAATTAAGAAAACATATAGGAGAAACTGTAAAATCAAGGATGAGCTTTTCGAAGTTATAAAAATTGCTAAGGGTGGCATTTCACAAGGAATGATCAATAATTGAATGTGTTGCATGCCTAAAAGGTGACCTCAGTTGTAGAAAATGTTGGATAGGATAGGTTTTTTTTTTATTTTTTTTTCAAACCTTTGAGAGCAGTGCTTTAGTTCTGTCCAGTTAACTTTCTTAATTAAAAACACTAAATAATCAGTATAATATCTTAAAATTAATAAGCAACTGAGTTAAAAATGTAGACATTTTTTTCGTTACTATTTTACAAAAATTAGAGAGTGCTTCGGATTTGACCAATACTGTAAATATGTACTCGTATTCTTGCCTAATTAGTAGTCTGATGAAACTAACATTCAAATATACTTACCTATGTAAATGTGTACCTTCATTTACTGCAAACCGACTTCATATGCATACGTATTTTAACTTCTTTGAAACTATTACCTGATACACACACATACATAAAAATGTGTTTGCCTACGTGTTTTTCATATTGTTTTTTATTTGTTTTCTCATATTGAATACTTTTTTTGTTAAAATTTGTTTAATTTATTTTTACAGTACAGTGCGGTATGTCAGAAGTTTGCGAAAACAAATAATCTCTCAAACCATTAAATTGCAAAAAAGAAAACCAAAAAAAAAAAAAAAAACAAATACAAATACAAATGTTGTGAAAGAAGGAAAAGTTCCTCCGTCACTCAGATCAACAACAAATGAAAAAAATATATATTACACTCACTTCCAAAAGTTCGTAAATTTTCTTTTCTTAATTTTTTTTCTTTGCTTACCTAACAAATGACTTTAGTATGTGTTTAATATTTTTTTTTATAAAATGTAATACTAAAATGTTGCTGTATTTTGTAGTTAAACATTTTGTTTATTTACTTATATTTATATTTTCATTATAAGAACACAACGTAGAAAATTGTATATACGGACAGTGGTGGCCAAGTCATATGTAGCAATTGCCCTATTATAAAATATCATAATTCCATATGTATTTTTTTAGTTCAATTTTGTAGAATATTAATTGCAAGTAAAATTAAACAAAATCTTTCCTTATAGATACAAACAGTTCAATTTTTCATAGCAACTCGAAAAATGGGTGGACAAAACAAATGCAACTCGCAAGTTTGAAGCTTCATTATTATAGCAGTATTTTACTCTCACTCTCAGTTTTGTTGCCACTGCAAATAATTTGTAATTTTTATTAGTATTTATTATTTTTTTATAAGCAAAGAAACGCGACTTACGCGTGGTGCGTGTTGATTCGCAGTGTCTTAATCCACCAAGAGTTATCGACAGTGATGTCAGGTGAGCTTGTGAAACCAAACGGCTCTGAGGGATTGCCAGCTTGGCTTAGCAAGAACAATAAAACAATGCCGGGGTTAATTTGTCAATAAGCGCTTCCCAAATCAACAGCGTGAAGAACTGTACTACGGTTAAAAAAATTTGGACGGTATTGAAAGAAATACACGAACCGATAAGCCCTGTAGTGGCAATATTTAAAAGGCTTTTAAATCTTCGTATGAATGAAGACGATAATGCACAACAACACACACTGAGTTTCAGCGAGTTAGTTGATAAGTTGCCCGAAAATGGTATAGATTTTCAGGAAAAACTTTGTTCAATAATATTGTTGGCCAGCTTACCCATTTCTCACCAAAATTTTGTATTTGCACTAGAATCGCCTGACAAACTTCCAACAATATCTGTTAAAATAAATTAAAGTGTTTAAATTTTGCTCAAACGCAACTGGGTTGGTCAGTTGGCAAATTGACAGCTTTTCTCTTCAGTGATGTGCCCAAAGTTAATTGAATAGGCAGCGATGGAATGAGTTATGGACAGTTCAACGATATGATCCTCGTTATTGTAAGAAAACAGTATAGCACAGGTGGTGTAATTGTGTGGTGCTGCGCATTGGGGTCAACGCCATGGTATAAAATTAATGCAATTATCGACCAAAGCAGTAAAAGAATATTTTAGATGCTGTTATGAATCCATATGCGGGGTGGAAATGCCATTGCAATAGGTCTACCAACAGGGGAATTACTCAAGGCACACGGCTAAATCTGTTAAGTTATCGTTTAGCGCCCAAAATATCAATGTAATGGAATTACCATCGCAGTCCCCGGATCGCAACCCGATTGAGAATTTGTGGAAGTTGGTTAATAGGATAGATATGAGTAGCGTAAAAAATGGCGAGAATCTCTTCAACAGACTTCAAAAGGACTTGCAATCAATTTCGATGAAAATTATCTATAATTTATTTGAAAATTATCTATAATTTATTTGCGTCAATACAATACAATTAATTTATTGCAATCAAAAAGCTCCAGTTGTTTTATGCACTCATTTTTTGGATTTTTATAAAAATTTGAAATTTTTGTTGCTATGAGGATGGATGCTGTTTAATTTGGAAACATTAAATAAAAGTTCGGATACCAAACTAAAACAATTGTACTTTCAATCAACATTCTTCAAAATTAAACTAAAATATGATTTGTCCATCAGTGTATAAATGATACTATAGCGCACACCGTACTATTAATAATACTTTAAATTAGTTTACTAATAACCATAATGCACTTAATGAACACTTTACACCTTATTATAGATGCACACATACATATCTACATGTATATCTACAGAATTTCTAATGATAAACGTTTATTTCAATAACTGTTATAAAGAAGACAAGTGCGGATTGATATTTTCTTAATTATTTCCTCTAAATGTTGACCGTTGCGTCGGATACACTCTTGTTTGAACCTAATAGTGGGTTCTGTCCCTTAGGTGACCAATAGTGGCAATTTTACTTATTTACACTTCCATTTGAATGAAAATCGGCTTCTTCAATCCAAAAAATAGTGGTTGCCCTTACGAAATCGCTACAACATTGGAAGCCCACTCTCTTGCGCAGAGGCTGACGCCGATTATCGTGCAAACTTATAGCGGCGAATTCAATATTTTTATTTATACTCGATGCCCGGTGGGACGATGGCTGTTTGCCACCGAACTTTCGCACCCATGGACGAATCAAATCTTCATTTGGGACATCACGTATACATCGAATATTGTAACGTGAACAAAATCTACCACGAGCAGTTGCAAGCGAATCTTTGGCCTTGAAATACGCTTAGATTGCGAGCGCTCGTTGTTCATCTGTCCACTGCGATATTGTAACTAAATAACCCGCAAAAATAATGAAGCTAACGTGGCCCCCTCCCCGTCATACTTTCAACGGTTAGAGAGAAATTTTAAATTTAAAATTGTCCCACCGGACATCCTATATAGAGGTAGTATAACTAACTGTCTAACGTCTAACGGTAAAATTCGTCCATAATTTTTTGTGGAAAGCTGCTGAAGTGGCAGTCATTGGCCAAATTGTTGTGCTAATATTGTTGTTGTCTGTAATACGCAGGTTTTATTTTTAATTCTGTTGGAAAATTTTGCAATTTTTGATGAACATTTTTCGAATTGTTATAAATCGTATCAATGCTTGAAACTTTAAGTTATATGACATTTATTGTAGAATGAATTATATTTTTATAAAAAAATTATTATGAAAATGAAAAACAGAAAAGTAGTCAAAATTGGCCCAAATATCGCGTTTCTCATTAGCTGACAATGGGTGGTATAATTAACTAAACTAATTGTAAAAAAGTGGCATATTCGACACGAATAACAAAAATGTAGTTTCTGTTTTGGAAATTGTGTACTTTTTCGCGTTTTAATAAAAAAATATTTTTGTGTCAACATACGTTAAACAGGTAGCAGCAGTAGAGCAAAAACAAAAATAATGAAGCAATAAAGTTTGATTTTGCTTTTGGTCCCTAGAATGTGAATAGCTATAAGCAAAGTTTGACAGTTCAGAGTAGTTTTACAAAATTTGACACTTTAAATCAAAATTGCAACCCTGCCGTTGCTATCTGTTTAATATGCCTTGGTTTGTATATTTTTTTGGATACGGTTATTAATAAGCTTAAATTGTTCGTTACTGCATCAAAAAAGCACAAAAGCGAAACTTTTATTTTACAAATTGTTTACATACATAAAAATAATTAATGGAATTAAAAACTCATTGTCATTGGCATTTTTTAAAACATCAATATTTTTACTATTTGATAACATCAATAGCCATTAACATAATTTCGCACATCGGCATCGGACTCATACATCCACACATAAATACAGGGTAGGCCATATAGTGTTTGCTTTTTGAACCACCTATTTTTTTTGAGAATGGTAACACAAATGACATGTCAAATGTTTTCATAATTTACTTAAAGGTTTGACATTTACGAAATGGGACGCTATACGGTTGAACAAAATTGGGAAATATTGAAAAACTATATTATTTCCAATGTGGTGAGTCTTCTTCTTTTTTTCTGATTTTCACATCGGCGAGCGAGGAGCCGCGGTTACAGTAAATGGCGAGCGTTACCGTGACATGCTCAACGAGTTTTTGTTTCCAAAAATTAAAGAGGATGACATGGACGACATTTGCTTTCAACAGGACGGTGCAACTTGTCACACTGCCAAAGTTACACTCGAACTTTTGGCTACCGTTTTTGAAAACCGAATAATCAGCCGAAATTCCGATATCAATTGGCCGCCTCGGAGCTGTGATTTAAGCCCGTTGGACTATTTTTTGTGGGGAGCCGTTAAGGACAAACGCTATGCGAACCATCCAGAGACGATTGATGCTTTAAAACACGAAATCGAAGTTTCCATTCATGAAATTGGAGCCCAAACAATCGAAAATGTGCTTAAAAATTGAGTTGATCGAATGGCCTACTGTAAAGCCAGTCGTGGCAGTAATTTGAACGATATTATTTTTCATTCATAAATGACAATGTTCAATCTTCAAAATAAAAAAAAAGTTTGAAAAAATATTGATTAGTTTTTTTTATAGCCGATTCAAAAAGCAAATTTTACATGGCCCACCCTATACATATTTACTATACTATTAAATTCTCACTCATGCATACATATGGAACGAAATTTAAGCCCACATACACAAATATTAATTTTTTATAAAACAATTACATATAGTTTTTAATACCTAATATCCACTTACTAGTTTAGCTAGCAGTAACATTATTTGTCTTGTCTTTCTTCTTTTTTTCGTATTTTTCCATATTAAATTCGTCGGTTATTTCGAACGCGCACACACATCCCACGTACATTATGCGCTTCTTCCTCAATTCAAATTGCTACCATACAAATCGAAATAAATAAATATGTATATGTATGTGCATATATGTACATATACATATATATATATATATATATATACATATGTTAATGAACAATAAACCGCTACCACCAACCATCAACTACCACTGCTACTCTGTGTTGCAACTGCCACAACAACTGACGACGACTGCTGATGCGTTCCATTGTGCTTCTACGTAAATTTTTTGTACCGTTGCTCAAATATTCTGTAATCGACCGTTAAAAAAACCATTTTATATTAAATAATAACTATTGAAATCCTTAAAAAATGTAATATCGTACTGTAAAAATTTGTTTCGGCTTATCTTCGACTGCATGCGCATCTTTTCGTTGAAACGCAGACGAATCCAGCCGTAAAGTCTGCCGTAAAATCGGTGAGTGGCATATATATGTACGTACATGTACATAGCTGTATAAGTAAACCATTAAATTAATGATCAATATATACTCCTATTTATAGCCATAAGTTAGCTAATTAACACCTGGTATTTGCTATGTTCGTTCTTTTAATTGTTTTGTTGTAACTAAGTTTCTTTAACGCTATTATTGCTTATTTTTTCAAGTAATATGTCTGAAAATATGCTTAGATATTCATATAGAACATAATAAAATTGTAAAAATAAAATTTCACTTTCTGCGTTACAGTTAATCATTAATTTCGTCTGTCCTTTACTTGCATCTTTTATTATTCAGGTCAAAGAAGGTTCCCGTGGCGTCAAAAGCGCTTACAAAGACTTAAAATCCAAATTTCGTGACATTACACCACCCAATAACTCGACACCACGCTTCCGTTCGCATCTGGCTTCGCATTCGCGAGATCGCGCAGATGGCACCACTGCTGGCAATGAATACGCGTTCAGTGTAGACGCTACCTACGTCCGAACCAAGTCCATCGCTGGTCATCATTCAGCACCGAGTTCGCCTATTTTCGGTAATAAACGCGCAGCCAGTGGTGCTACGGGTGGCCATTCATCAACAGCTACTTGCTTTAAATACGCTAGTCCCGAGGATCTAAATGACTCGAACCAGTATATGCGACGCGCCCCGCCATTGGCTATGTCTACGTCGAGTACGCATATACGGCCGAACGGTTCTATGGGTAATACGCATGGCACTGCTCATCTTCCTGTTAATTTGGCTCCGTCTCCAACTGTCAGTCCGGCAGGCTCGCTTTGTTTATCGGAGATGAATTTGTCCCAAGAATTGCAAAACCACCCGCTATTCAAGCCGCCACATGTGGATCGTAGTGTGAGTACTAATATATGTAAATATTCTTATTTTTAGATTTACTAAATAGCTGTAGAAATTTCGTTGTTACGTTCATGTAGTTATGTCGCAAATCTATAGTACGTGGCTGACGTGAAACGAATGTGTCGGGCAGGCGTTGCCAAAATTGTGTTCTATTAAATGTTAGATTTGGAAATGGCAGAGAGAAGAGAGGTAGTCTTCTAATTAATGTGACCACGTTCCATATGTTGTTAAAATTTTTCTTGGTTCCTAGCTGAGCTGCCATTGAGGCCAACCCCTCTAGATATGACAATCTTAAAAAAACGATATCTGAATCTAGTCAGAATTTGACAGTAATACACAAGATGCCCATTTCAAAAATGTATGCCCATGTTCTACATGTGTCATTACAACAACAAATGCGTTCTGCAGATTTTTCTTCTTCTCTCCATAGATTTCATAAATTAATAAGTGCTGTTTCCAATTGTTTCCAAAACATTCCCCATATATTTTTTATACCCCCGCATTTTTGTTCACATAGTGGTGGTATGTAACAGCATACAAGAATTAATATATGTAGATACAGATATGCCAATATGCTCAGAATGACTAGTCGATTTAGTTATGTCTGTCCGTTCGTCTGTGAGCACGATAACTCGTGCAAAACATAATATATTTCAATAAAGCTTGGCACACATTTTATACTCTTTGCCCAACGCAGTCTGGTATTGAAATACGGCGAAATCGGTCAATAACCCGCCCTCATGCCATATAATGGTAGTTTTCAAAAAGAATAAATCCTGACATCTGTTAGAAACGAAGTGAAATTAAAAAAAAAATTGCCGTGACGAATCCGTGGTTTTTTTTTATTTATGTACCTAAAATGAAGCACGAATCCAAGCATTGAAGTAACCCAGCTTTATCAGAAAGCCCAAGAAGCTCAAATGAACAAATCAAAATTCAAAGCAATGGCGATTCTTTTTTTCGATATATGTATGTACATAGGATTCTGCACCTTCACTGTCTCAAGATCAAACTAGTTCTTGCTGACTCCGTGAACTAGTATGGAAAAGGCGACCTGCGTTTTGAAAGCCTAATTCAGGAGTTCTCAACCAGGACAATGCCCCAGCACATTCCACATTGTCGGTCAAGAGGTTTCTAGGCAAATACAACATTGAAGAGCTAGACCGTCAGCCTTATTCGTCAGATCTTTCGACGTGTTACCTCTTTCCTAAGAAGAGATCTGCATTAAAGGGGCAAGATTTGAGTACGTTGAAACTGTGTAAAAGAAAACGCTGGGCGTTCTGAAGGAGCTGACAGAAATAGATTTTTAGCAAGCTTTGGAGCAAGGCAAGATTCGCATGGAGCGTTGCTGGATTAGAGTAGAGGTGTATATTGAAATTAGGTAATAATCGTTCCTGTTCTTTTCACCCTTTTTCCGCTGCAATGGTATCACAAGAGGCGGGCAAGCATCTAACCTAATCTAATAAGTAAATATGTATATATGAAATCGCAATAAAATGTTTTCAGATGCCAGTCTTGTTACTTCATAGTAGTATGTATGTATGTGTCGTAGGCTGGTTGAAGTATAGTGGTATAGTCATACGACTTGTAAAAGCTTAATCGATTCGAATCATTATAAATATATAACGGAGGCTCAAAGGCCATCCACTGAAGGGTCTGCTGCGACTGTCTGCTTCCTACCTCTTTAATAAGGAACAAATATGTATGTATCAGTTAAAACATAAACGAAATTTCTCAAAACTTATTTTCTTCGTATAAAAGTATTCTGAATTAAGGTTGTGTGCGAATTCGTCTGAATTGTTACCTAAAAGAGAAAAATTCCAAATTAATGGAAAGTGTCGGTAATACAGAGAGTAGGAACAATTAAAATTATTTTTGAGCATATTTTCTAATCAATGGAAAGTGTCGGTAATGCAGAGAGTAGGAACAATTAAAATTATTTTTGAGCATATTTTCTAACCTAAATTGGACTGTCACATTTGTTAGAGCGAGCGTTAGATGTAAACAATTTCTTAGCATATTTATAATATTCGAAAAGCAATTATTATATTGCTAAATAGTCTAAAGCCACCAAAAAGTTATTTATTTTATACATTTACAGTAGGTGTCGAAATGAAGTTGTCAACGTAGGCGTGAATCTATAGTTTGTTATTGTATATGAGTGCTTTATTTTAATTGCATGAGACCTATCGATATCGATAATTATAGTCTGATAGCTGAGAATGGCAAACTGTGTTGACATTTTTGTTCAATAAGGTTTGGCAAATCGTCATGAATCGTTTTACGTCAGAAAAAGGCTTCCAAATTGTGGGAATTTATTTTGAAAAAAAAAAAATGTAAACATCGAAGCAAGTGTACGCAAAATTTAAAGCGAAAAATCGTGGCAATGGGCTCAGATTTATAAATTGGAAAATTTTTAGTTTTTCGTTGTGGAATAAAAATAATAATATTGTCACTCACTTTTTTATATATATATTTTTTTACGTCAAATCCCAGCAAGAATGCTAAAACTCAATTGGTTATAATTAATTTACACCAAGGTGGCCATTCCCAAAGATATATTGCAATCAGTAAGACCCATACCGATTTGGAAAGTAATCTCGTCTTAAAAAAAGCAAGCGCGTGCTTTGAAAAACCAGAATCTTGTCTTTGGATGCATTAACACCATTTTTCCATAAAACTGCTTAAGTTTCACGCAGCGATAAGTTCGCCTTTGTCACAAAGGAATCAATGATCTTCTGATCTTGCTTCAGAGCGGTTTTTTTTTCGAACCTCGTTCGAGGAAGTTGTCAACGTTTTTATCTTCAGCATACCGTCTGAACGTCTTCGACTTCTTCAAATATTTTGTTGGAGATATATGTGAAATTTTTGGACCTTTAGAGTGTGCACAAAGGAACTCACGCAGTTAAAAAGCAATTTTCCTAAATTCGGTTTTCCTTATAACTGCTGCAATCCTCTAGTAGAATATTAGTTTAGGTACTAAAATTCAGGCGAGCTCACACATAGCCTAAATCCAATATTCGATAAAAGTTTATATAAAATGTAACTGGCATCGAACAAACTAGTTTCCGGGGAAAATTCTTATCAAAACTTTTTTATAGGTATACCATTTTTTCCCAGAAAAGTATCGAATTTTGACGTCCGTTTGTTCTATAAGCAAACAGTTTCAATTTCAAAAATAACTCGTTATTAAAATGAAAATAAACTCTTGCATATAATATATATTTTACAAAAATTAAAAGCTAATCGAACTGCTTTATTGAGATTAATCTTATTTCATCCTTTTCGTACAAAAAATATGTTTTTAACCAATTCTGTTAATTTATGTTTAATTAATATTTATCTTCCGTGATACAATATATCAGTCTTAGTCAACTATTTCATGTTAAAAGTTTTTAATCCAATTTCGCCCGACGTAGTCATCTGAGTCCCCACGAGTGTATAGTAACGCATAAACCATATGTATATAAAACCTATACTTCTTTATTATCATATATGTATGTAATAACACGGTTTTATAAGAACAAAAAAATGTATTTTTGTTCCTGACCCGCTAACTATTTGCAAGCTAAGCAAATTTTTCCGTTTTTTTTTATTCGGATACTGATAACAGTTTTATCGAGACGCCGAATTTGCAATTCAAGTGTGAAAGACGGAATATTCAGGACACCAACCATGGCAGTACACGTACGTGATAATGCTGCATGGCACGAGGGTTTAATGCTCGGCGTTTGATAGCTTTAGTGGCAAATTCACGAGCAAGTTAGATTATTGTCCCGATCGATAATGTTTCCATGTCATTTGGTAGGGTAACTTCGCGGAGTGCAAAGTTCGATTCAACCAGTGGCAAAGGCTTATCAGACTGCAACTCTCTTGGTATGAAGTGCTTATTTTTTCGGAAACTGTCGGTAATAATATTGCGTTCACTATTTTTAAATGGCTGCACCAACTCAACAAATTTTTTTTTCGCCCAAACTAGAAGCTGTTGCGTGACCAAGGTGTCGAACTAGTTTCCAGCTTTTTAAATAACTTAAAAATTTCAATGCTTCGAGAATTTGTAATTTTATTAATTAAAATAAATCTTTCCACTTTTTTTTACATATATGTAAATTTTGTTTTAGTCATTTTTTGTTATTATTTTTTTTAAATCTATTTTTATAGAAAATTGTATTAACAGTTAAGTATAAAGTACAATAAGCTACAATAAAATACTGAAGCTGGATTAAGTGATGATCTTGGTGTAGTTAAAATGAATTAGTTAAATTTCAAAATTGCTTACAGGTGCTGTTAGTTCGTTTTTTGAGTAGACATTTTGGGCGCGTTGGGATCAGTAAACTTTCCGACCCATAAGAGTTTGGAGACATAACCTCAAAAAGTAAAGCCAACACTCTTGCACTCTTTTTCAAATATATTGCAATGTTTGTTAATAACACAACAATGGTGAAAGACTTATAGTCTTCATAAGTATAGACAGAGATTTCCCTCCATAGAACAATTGTTTTTCATGAGAATATTCTTTATAGCAGAAATTGACTCGAGATTATTATATACCGCAACAGCGAAAACATCTTTTAAGGTTCATAATTAATGAAATTCCATTAATGAAACTAAATATGTAATATTTAAAAGTAAACGGAACTGAACTATATTTGCATGTACTGCGGACAAACGCCGTACCGGAGTGTGGTTGAACGCGGCAGCACTTATGTAGAAATAAATACAAATAGTCTATATCCAATTCCTATGTCCGAAAATTCACATAATATTTTGAGTAATAATTAAACTTTTACATATTTTTTCCAGTATGCATCAAAAATTTTAATATTTTTCCGAAAACAAAAAAAAAAAAATTTTTTTAAATAAAAAATAATTTTTAGTAATATAAAATGACGCATAGATAAATGAAAGATATCAAATATAATTACCTAAAACAGCATGGCAGACTGATGACTAGGAATTGGATTGTATGGCCTGATTCATAGGCTTTTTTGCTGTAAACTAGTGCAACCAGAGCGGATATTTGCGAATAAACGAATATTGCATATGTATTTTGCATATTTAATACTTATTTTCATATTTCAAAAGTTTTGCATATTAACACTTTGTACTCTGGAGGTGAGACTCGTTCACCACTTTGTCTGATGCGGAAATTCGATGCGCTATGTAAACTATTTATGCTCATACAAAGAAAAATTACAAAGACTAATGTTCAGAAATAATCTTCGTAAAGTGTAAAAATACATCAAGTATTAAAATATAAAGGTTTTATGTGTTATTTTATGTGCGTAAACATTTTAAGTTAGAGGTAAGGATTTCATCAAAAACGCTACGTAAAGCTTTGTGTTGCTGGTTAGTCCGTGCGGTAACGACCTTGAGTGCAAAGGGTTAAGACATATTATTCGTTCATTTCATTCGAAAACAAAAGAAAAACATAAGGCGAATTCATATAAGGTGATGTTACTAGAACAACTACTTTGTTTTCTTTCCTTTCGTTTTTGTGGTTTGAAAGTCCAAATGATCTGTTTCGTTGGCGTTTTGATTGAAATTCCTTGAACTCATGCAATGTGTGAAATTTACAAATAAAGGAATACATGTAAGTTTTGTTTTACTATTCCTGCCAACAAAAACCAATATTTATTTCAGTTAATACATTAATTGTTTATGGCAACAATGTAGAGCGCCCATTTTTCCAATAACTACATCTGGCAATGCGTCTTTGCTCTTTGCTTTTGTAGCGATCAGCTGATTCAAACAAGTTTTGCGCACCATGGTGTTTTTGAATCTGTGCAGTTATAACACTCGAAACCCTATGTATAGATGAAGTTAAAGAATCTGTTTGCATTGTCGAAGAAATACGCACTTCAAAACAAACAGAAATTAATGATATTTGCCCAAAGGTGTGGATGCCACAGATTCATCATTTAATAATTTACTCTAACAATAATAACGTAATCATAATTTAATAAATAATAAAATTTTAATATATTATATATATATATAATTGGCGCGTACACTTCTGTTATGTGTTTGGCCGAGCTCCTCCTCCTATTTGTGGTGTGCGTCTTGATGTTGTTCCACAAATGGAGGGACCTACAGTTTCAAGCCGACTCCGAACGGCAGATATTTTTATGAGGAGCTTTTTCATGGCAGAAATACACTCGGAGGTTTGCCATTGCCTGCCGAGGGGCGACCGCTATTTGAAAAATGTTTTTATTAATTTCGCTTTCACCGAGATTCGAACCAACGACCTCTCTGTGAATTCCGAATGGTAATCACGCACCAACCCATTCGGCTACGGCGGCCGCCGTATTTTTTTTAAATTTTAATACAAATTTAAATAATTTGATTTAAACTTGTAAAATAAAATGTAAATGTGATTTATTCATAGATTTTGAATGAAATATGTATTTGAAGATTTTTTTCTTTTGCCTATTGAATGTATATCTTTATTTTTGTTTTTAATATAAGCGCTTATTTTAACATTTTATATGCATATAAAATATCCACTCTGGTGATAACCCTTCGGTTGGTTCTGATTTCGATATCATTGTGTACTATATGCAGATTCGTATCGCTAGTTTGCTGGAAGAACGTCATAAGTCAAAAACTCAAAAATTCGAGAAAAATGGCTTCATACTTTTCAATTTATTACGCTTCCATAAATAAAAAGTAAAGACACTTTTTTACCTCATGAAATACTGTCATAGATATCGCTGCTATTGTTTTACTCTACAAAAAGAAGAGTTGATTTTCATTTCTGCGTACTTATCCTTCTAAAAAACAAAAAATTTTGTTTTCGGACTATGACGTTCTTATAGAAAACGAGCGGTATGTGGAAAACCATCGAGTATATTTCTACCTTTGAAAGACTTCTCATAGAAAGGGTCATTCACCTTTCGGAGGCAGCTTAAAATTGTAGGTTCCTTCATTTTATTCAGCATCTATGTATATATGTCCGTAGTATACTTATTTATTTTATATGTAATGTTCTAATTGATCGCACGCCTGCCTGACTGTCCCATATGAAAATGCTTAACATCTTTATTTTGTATGTGTTTGCACAATATCTGTATATAATATATAAAAATTATGTGTGCTTAAATGTATGTACATAAATGTTCATTGTTATCGTTACATTGCGTTTTTATCGGTTCTGTTTTGTTTTGTTCTTTTCATTATATTTTTTATGTACTCGCATTTCTGTTACACATGCTCTATGTTGTTGTTGTTTTGCTCATAAATTCAACCATCAAATGAAACCCCGCCAAAAACAAAACAAATAATTTGCTACGGCAAATTGCCGTAAATCATCAACACCATCTTCCTTTACCAAAAACGAAAAAAATCGCTACGCCTTTAATAACAATCGAAATCAAAAAAAAATTTCATCAAACAAAAAAATGTATTTAAACGAATTTTTATCATATGCGCGCACAGCTAAAGCCCAGCCATAGATTAGACACGCATAGTCAAACTCATCATAAGTCTTACTATAATCCGCACCGTCATCATCATCGCCAATATAGTCAATCTACGAGCAGTAAGCATCAACTAGAATATCACCGACAACAAACGCAAGATCAACGAAGACTCACCGCCCCTCGCGCCGGTGGCACACCACCACCTCGCCCACCACCGCCGGCCCCACACTTACTAAAAAAACTAACTGCTGGCTCTACAACCAGTCCGGTAAATTTGTTATATACTGGTGGCACACCAGTGTCATACTATAATCATCCGCAGGTGCGAGCCCCTCAAACAGCACTTGGACTACATTCATATATAGTTTCAAAACTGCCTCTGAAAGACGAGAAGGCGGAGGAGTTGGAAATGTCAAAGACCTCAATGCACACGTCGCCCACCACGAGTGAAAGAATAGTAGCCCACGACTCATCTTATGACAGGCCACCAGATATGCCACCACCGTTACCACCTCGGCGTCAAAGCATTGGCAACAGTGATATTTTCTATTTGGACAACGACCTCACTGTCCCACTGCCATCGTCTAGTGCGGCTGTTGATGGGGGTAGTAATGCGATCGCTATGGCTGCAGCTGCTGTACACGCGGGCGTACAAAGTTTGGAGCATAATTTGTGGAAAGATAATATGCACCGCAGTTTATTACCACATGATGTGCTGCGCAATTTGTCATCAACGAGTAAATCCATTGCTGCCGCTATGTCAACAGCGTCGTTCGTTTCAAGTGGCGGTTCATTTCGGTCGGCTGTATCGTCATCATTCTTTCATCAGCGGCGTGACGAATACGCAGATACCACAGCAGTAGCAGCTTCAGAAAGAATAACACCAGTGCCAGCACCACGGCAGAAAAAAGAGGTACAACAGTTCTCCCAGCGCCAATCAAATAATTGTCCGTCTATGCTACCATAGATACGAATGTACAGTGTAGTGGCTCTGTAGTGTACAGTGTGTGCGAAAATACAGCTTTCAGTAATATCAACTGCGACCATCTCCATCTAACTGTTGGTGTTTGGATTGCATACCATACAATACTCCTTTTCCATTCCTTACCGACCATTCCCCTTCCATCCATGCTTGTTATTTTAATTTTCTTTTCGCTTAATCGATATACTATATATTTATGCATTGGTGCTTCTGTTGCATTTGGTCCTGCTACTCAGACGCTTGTCTTAAATTTTAACTTTAAGATTGCTTTGTTGTATCGTGGAAAGGCTTCACACTAATTTTTCATTTATAATGTGCATCAGCTTTTGTCAGGATGTATTCGCACAAAATGTAGCCATCTTCGTTAATTTTCCATGTAAATTGGGCGAAATCGGTTCATAATCACCATCATCTCATACCATAAAAATTTAATTTCCAAAATAGTTAATGTGCAAACACAATAAACGGCGGTAGATAAGCGATAAGAGAGGAAATCCAAATGCTCCCCTCAATAAAAAGTGATCGGCCCTTATTTTGAGATGCTGGTCTAGCTCCAACTCGACGACATCCCGATTCTAGTCTAAAATGGTTATTCTTTTGAATGCATCCGCCTGTCCTAATATTACTAAGAAATCATTGTCCTAAAATGAAGTTTTAACATTTATACGACTTCAATATGTACATATGGGAATATGTAATTATTATCTTTCCTGTTGGCATGAAATCATAAATTCGAGGAAATCACTCATATCTACATATATTGCGGAAGTTTTCATGATCCTATAACCCTGCTGCGTTTCTCGTAACTACATTTTCAAGTCGGACCGGAAGAATAGACATATTTTTTCATGTATGATGAAATTTCGGACAATAAAAAAGCGGTAATGTTTTTATTTTTATTTTTTTTAAGTAATTTTCTTGCAAAAATCGATATATCGAAAAACTATGCTGTATTCCTAAAGCCACTCACTCATAAAATGTTGCGAATAACTATAAACTCATTATTTATTTAGTAGTCTGTCCCTTAATTTTGTTCACGACCAGTACCGACGAGAAATATTTTGAACTAGGTTCTAAATACTGAGTAGGAATTTCTTGCCACGCATTACAGCATTCCTTCAAAAATTTCTAACGAGGTACAAATCTGGTGTTACGGCTGCCCATGATTAAACTAGGATGTCAAAGTCCTTAAACAAATTTTACAGTTTGCCACATAAGTAGGCGCATTGTCCTGCTGGAATGTAATTTGTTCATCTTCGGAAAGAGTTGTAAGAAGGTATTCAAACAGTGTTTCTTGATAAGCCAGCGCATCTATTCCTCCAGACACAAAAGCAATTACCGCCCTGAATTCATTTTCAATGCTGCCCAGATCATCACAGACACTCCTGGGGCTCGTTTTGACATAGAGCTATCCAAATTAAATTTTTTTTCATCTTTGAAGATGACGTGCTTCCAAATCGTTCCACTTTATACGAACTCTTTCCCGAACTTAAGTCTTGCGACAATATGTTTTTTTAATGTGACTTAGAAGGCCAGAGTAGCAGAATATTATCTCACAATGAAAAAATTTTCTTGTATACAAAAACCGGTACATTAATGTACTGTATTTCTATTAGTCATTCACACGAATAAACGAAAAAAATTGATGTTTTTCACCATAAATTGAAAATTGCAGGTGCAGTTCGTCCGGCCGCGCGCCCTGTACAAAAAAATGCTCCGTTGAAGAAAAGCTGTGCAGCCACCATTTTCTATTACAATAATTTGCAAAAAAAAATTATACAGTATATTACTTATACAATAAATGATATTTTTCAAGAATTTGATTTATTTGATTGGCCCACTGAGATAATGGTCATTGACAGGGGGCTTCCTCTGGTGTATCGAAGTGATAGAAGTGGGCTGCCCCCGAAGTCTGGGTGCTCTACGACAAATAATGCTGGGGAAATTCTCAATGAACAACTTGGTAGAAATTGAAGGAAAGCAAATAGATGACATGGGTAGATTTATAGCCAAATGAAGATGGTTCGACTAAATAACAACAGTGGTTCTGCTAGTCGTGTATCAAAATGGCACCTTTTGTGCTAATCGAATCTGGAACGTGTCACCCAGACACTGCCTCAACCAACCAACCAACCATTGCCTACCACTTGAGGCAATTAATAATAATAGGTACAAGGACAGGTTTGCAAAAGTACATCTGCAGCACCATAATGCTTGAAACGTCTGTTTTATTTTAAAATTCTTTTGATTACGTCTAAAAACATTCAATATCAATTTGACATTTAATTTGTTATGAAAAGTATAATAGGAAAAATGGTTACTGTCAAAAACAGCCGATTGCAGTTGAGACAATTAAAACACTGCTTTTAAAACGGATTTTAGAAGTTGAAAAATAAAAATAGGCAAAGTGAATATTTAACATATATGTACATATATGCAAGAAGTAGGAGACATCGCTTTTGTGAGCTCGTTCAAGTATATTGTTTTACAGAAACACTTTCCAGAACATTTTCAAATTCAGACGAGTTACTCAGCTGCACTTCAGCCGGTCTGATGTAGGCTTTGTAAGGACGGGAGGGGAAAAAGATTAAGAAGTTGTAGTGGTTTCTTGTTTAAAAATTCAAAAATTTAACAAAAATCAATTTTTCATTGATTTATTATCGATTTATTCCGCCGTAGCCGAATGAGTTGGTGCGTGACTACCATTCGGAATTCACAGAGAGAACGTAGGTTCGAATTTCGGTGAAACACCAAAAGTAAGAAAAACATTTTTCTAATAGCGGTCGCCCCTCGGCAGGCAATGGCAAACCTCCGAGTGTATTTCTGCATGAAAAAGCTCCTCATAAAAATATCTGCCGTTCGGAGCCGGCTTGAAACTGTAGGTCCCTGCATTTGTGGAACAACATCAAGACGCACACCACAAATAGAAGGAGGAGCTCGGCCAAACACCCAAAACGGGTGTACGGTCAGACGAGACCGCCACATGAATGAAATCATGTTTTATAAATAATAAGGATGTTTGTTCTTTGGAATATATATATGTATATACATATATCATTCATGTGGCGGCCTCGTCTGGCTTCGTAGTAGTGCATCTTATTAATCTAGTTTTCCCAGACCTTGGTTTACTTGTGGACGATAACGGAGTTACGGTTGTGTTAATCGCTTCATGCTGCTAATGAAGCTCATCAGCCAGAATGATTTTGCGGCCTTACTAGTTTGTGTACTTGTCCAGCGCTCGCTAAGTTGAAGCGAAGCTCACCCTTTCAATCCTCTAATTTTGCGAGGAAACTACCTTGCAGGTCCCCTATCTAGCTAGCTCATCATCTCGCACTTTCTTGCGTTGTTACTGCGACTAGATTCCTAAATGCGATCGAAAGTGATGTCAGTTATTAGCCTACCAGTTTCGAGTATATCATCATGGAGTGGATATTACTTCCGTGACAGTTATTGCAAAAGTGAGCAGCCAATCAGCTGCTTCGTTGATACTCGCAGAATACTCCTCCGCCAACCCCTCCATCCAACTCCGAGCCATCTGTGAACAGGTTCACCAGGCTCTGTCTTCAAATGCTACATCCCGCCCACTCTTCTTTTAATGGAATGTTAAACGAAAATGTCCTGCTTAGACTAAACGATGATGTACCTTGATCAGTCGCCAGTGGGATCAAGTCTGTAGATCGAGCCTCTCAATCTGATTCCGGCACGTGCATAGGCAATTTTGCCTGCGTTAAATACTAATTCCAATGAAAGCAGACGTTTGAACTCTCTCCAGCTTCTTCACGGATGTCGCCCTCTCCAGTGAATTCCACCATACAAAAACTCCATACAACAGAATTGCTTTTATAATAGTATTAGTCGAAAGGACCCATATTTGTTACTTGCCTTATCCTCTCCTCAATGTTGGGCTTCTCCGTTAGCCTTCTGTCAAGGATTAGACTTAGGTATTTTACCTTGTCAAAAAGCATTAACGGAGCGCCCCCCTTTTGAAGGGAGTTGAACTCTGGGTATTTTATATTTCCTCGTAAAGAGAACGAGCTCCATCTTGAGAGGATCCACCGATAGGACGTAATATGTCACCAAACTAACAAGTGGCCTTAAGAAATCCCTGCATCAAATCGTACAGAGTATCCACAAACTTTCTTCTAACAATTAGTGCTACGTCATTCGCGTAAGCAATCATCCTGCAGCCCCTTATCACAAGTTGCTCTAAGCATTCTGTAGATAAACCTAATAAAATTGGCTCCGAACCCCAGTTTATACAGAGACTTAGTGATTGCCTATAGCCTCCCAAAAACAACTCTTTCTGATATAGGGACTCCTTTATACCTTGAATAATCGTATGGAGGGCAGATTCTACTGATCTGCCTTTACAGAAAGGTTGTTGGGTATGTTACAAGCGGTATGTGATACCATCGTTTCAAAACACAACTGCCACTAAGGATGCGCGGTTTTCCTAGTTAACATAGCCCTCGAATTGAAATTACGCTTCGTAAAAAAAGATTATTTAGACTTCTTTTCAATAAACATACTATTATCGCCATACGACATTTACTTGAATATACGCTTGAAAATAAGTTTTCAATGGTATTTACCAACGTTGTTCAAGCGTAAAGTGATTAATTTCATTCCGTTAAGATATGATACTGTCAAGATTTCCTGCAGAAAAGAGCTATCACTGTCAAAAAAACATATGATTAAAAAATACCACTATATGAACCTCCCTGTACGTATGGAGAGGCCATTATGAATGTTGTTAATACAATCAAACGCCCTTTAGTAAATATACATGGGAAGAAATTCACCAAGGCTGAACTGATTCATAACTATGACTAGCAGCTGGTGAATTTCTCACTGCAATGTCTTAGGAAGCGTTTATTTTTTCGCTGTATGACTTTTTAAATAATTAATTAGGCAATAAATAAGGGATGCATGAATATTTTTTTATTGACTTTTTTATTGGAAATACATCTATCAACATTCAAATCACTTCAATGTTTGACTTTAAAGTATCTCATTTCGTTAACCCAATTTTTCAATACGTTTTTTTAGTAATGTTCAGCATTTATGTCATAGCTAGCAATTTCAAATTCATGTTTTAACTCTTGAATCATCTTTTTATGGCTGGCGTAGCATATATTCCTATTGGCGTCTCACAAAAAATAGTCTAATGGATTCAGCCAATTCATATAACCGTTTGGACTGGTTTCGATGGCAGTGTGATCAAGATCGATCGTAGGGGTGGCTGTGTGACAACAAGTGCCGTCCTGTCGAAACCAAATGTTATCTACGTAATCCTCTGGGCATAGTACTAATGGTCACCAATGGCTGTAACAGCGGGTTCTTGCTCCCCAATAAGCACAACGATTTTGGCGCAAATGCGAGATGAGCTCCTTTTCTCTGATAGAACTATTGAAATGATAGATCGGCAAATTCGAACTCGTCATTTATCGTTACCGATTCTAGAATTTTCTATTTAATTTTTTTAACTTTGAAAATTAAGTTTCTGACACCCCACGGATGCCATTTTAGTTGTTATACCACCCTGTATGTTTTAGCTTACATTCTTGCCCCTTTCGCAATTTAGTCAACAAAGTACAGCATGAGCAAGTTCAATGCTTGGAACAGGCAAAAAAAAATGGGTTTTTCTGGCCTCTTACCTTACCCTTTTTTAAATGCTAGTACGCGTATTTGTATTTAACCTTTCGTTAGACGCAGCTGCTCTGTTGCTGTAAGCGAAGATTTTTTTGCTTTGCTGTAGTGATATTATATATCAATCCTTGATCCTTCTTTGGCATATAAATATAATATTTTTGGAATATATTTCGAATTTAATAGTGTTGGATTTTGTTTATATAATAACAATTTCGTTTGTTTTTATTATGTCACATCGCACCTATTCTTGTTGCAAAGGACATTGCGCCCAAAAAAATGTTAATAATTGCCTTTTATTGAAACTCAAATGTGATACAATAATTTACATTTATTGATTTCAATAAAACCACATTATCGAACTTTTTTGTTTCTTGGTGTCTTTTACACTATTTGACCGCTTCGTAACCGGTTCATAATTAGCGAAGCTTTAACCACAAATTTGTTTGGTAGTTTGTTGTTATTTTGTATCAGGCTACAGATCCCTGCTTAGTGTGTTGAAGCCATCCGTCGTCGGCGTCGAGAAACAGTGCTGCAGAACAGTTTGCGAAGTTTTGGTGTATGTGAAGGCCCTCTAATTTGAAATACTTCAGAAAGTATTGGATAATCATTAACAAATTAAACCTTTTTAAAGCCTTAGCTTCGTCTACCTTTCCCAATAATTCGTTTAAACTCGTATCATTGAGTTTGTTTTCAGTTGAATTGCTCCGCTTAACCAGCTTAAAAAAACGATCACAGCTCAAAACTTTTCGTATGTGTTATTGTCTACTGCTTACAATTAACATCATCCACATTCCTATTGAATTAACCAAAGACCTATTACTTAACTGATTTCCTTTATGTTATTCTCTTTTTGCTAGTTTCTAATTTCTTCAAAACGAAAATAGTTTTTTAGAACTTGCCCGAAAAAGTTACAGTGTTCAGAGCTTCGTTTACCATTGATTGATTAACATTATTTTTCCCTCTTAGTCTCTGCGCTCACTTCAGACACAGCATCTACTCAAATCTACTGCACCATCGTCAACATCTTCGCAAGAAGACACCATGAACGATCTCATAACACTAGAAGACAGCCATAATGCCAGCTTTGAAATAGAAGATTTCGATCCGCTGAATCCAAATGCACGCCCACTACCGTTACGCAGTGGCAGTGCAACAGCTAGCAGTGCAATATTTAATAGTATAAAATCAGTAACTTTGCCAGCTAATACTAACGCTTTAAGCAACACTTCCAGTACTATAAGCAACCCGCTATATCCATTTCATACACCACAACACTTAATATCTCCACATACACGCGCACAGCCACAGCTAGCTGCGGCGCAATTACAGGACCCTCCATCGATACCACCACCTCTGCCAACCAGCCAGCCACCACCAATGCCAGCACGTGATGAGGACTTTGAATTATTACGCAGATATGGGCTCGACCATTTCACTTTGATACCAGCTTCCACGACGCTAACGACTACAACAACAATGGCAACAACTGCAAGCGATAGCAGCGACGCTGCCGCTAGTGACTTGCACAATCCAAAAGTAAGCAGTACTAGCAATATTGTCAGTGGTAGACACAATTGGACCAAATTCGAATGAGATGCGTTGGGTAGAGAGCACTTTTTGCATTTCGTTACATCTTCCATAGGTTGTCAAATACGATGTTGTAGTGAACATTTGCCGATATTTTTTTATTTTTAATTTAACACACGTTTGTTGTAAATTTGGTGTAGTGTGGCTGCATTTTTTCGTATATACAGGTTTATTGTTTTACAGGCAGTCGATGGATCACATGCAGTGATATGATATGTTATGTACATATGTATGTATGTATGCAGTATGCTAAAAATGCCGAATGCATAAATAGAATATAACGAGCGCTTAAATCATATATTTGATCACAAAACTATATTTTGTAATAACTGTAGTTTTGCAAATTGCACGAAAAAAACATATATATAAGTGTATGTAAAAGCGCTGTGATTGACAGGAAAGCAAAACAATATATGTACGAGTATGTATGAGCAAATGACGAATAATAAAAATGTATAAAAGCTAATACTTTGTTTAAGATATCAGTTAAGGAAAAAGAATGTATGTTATTTTCAAACATAAATATCTGTTGAATTTTTGTAAAATAATTTAAGTCGACTTAGCACTTTTTAACTGTCAAACTCCAAAATAATGGCTTTAATGCAATGTTTAAAGCACTTTAAAATGCTAAAATAGTGAATTTCAATACCTTGTTTGAAGTAGTAAAATCCAATATTTTAGTGCTTGATAGTTAAATAGTGATCTTCATTACTTTAGTCATTTACTGCAGTAACTCAAGAATCTATCTTCACAAAAGTTGTATGAAAATATTAAGTTCATATTCGCAAGATCAGGATTGAATGATTAAAAAACAGTCAAGAAATTTGTTTTGTCCAAAAATTCTACATCTATGCTCAAAACGAATCTATTCAAGGTGGTGGTATTTGAGCAGCAACAACATTTTTAAAATTAGAACTGTCAAAGGAAAGAGAATAAAAGATTGGAATGAATGACAAATATATAAAATTTTTTGGCGCGCATTCACAACACAAAAACAACCTCCCGTCATTCTATTTTACTGGCATTTCTAAATTAAAGGCAAATAGAAGAACAAGCAATTAACTAATCTAATCACTCCACCTTCTATAGATATGCCTTGGATATGCTCGTATGTACAATAAGGTTGTCCAAATTTTTGAAGTTCTTCTATTTTTGCTTTCCGTGCATTATATTTTTATAGTAGATGGTGAAAAAAATGTCAAATATATTATTTTTTGTGTACTTTATACTTTTAATAATGTAACCGATTGCATTTGTTATTAACAGTTGTCTTATTTAAGAAAAATTGATATTTAGTTAAGCAAATTTTTTTCATATTCAGCCTCACGTTGGGTCTACTAAAGCTGACCCATTCGAAATATTTTTAAAATTTTCCATATAAATTTGGATACCTCTAATGTACATACATTTATTGCTTATTATTTATATTTCTTCTTGACTTAACTCCTCGTAATAACTGCATTTGGGGTTATCAAAATAATTGATAAATTTGCTTGAATATGATATAAAAAAATTATACATTTATTTAATACAAACTCAAATTATTTATGAAGTAGTTCTGCAAAACAAAACATGAAAATTATAAGGAAGCGTATTAGATTTATCACTGAGTCTGTCAAAAAAAGTTCTCTTCAATTCTTTAAATATTAACACATCTGCTTTATATTTCGCAGTTTACAAAATACTACGTGTATACTCACTAAGCCAAACACCAAAAAAAAATGTATGCATTTACTTGACAACGATGAGTAAGTGGTACGCTATAATGTGTTGTAATATTCGTATTTTGTATATAATTTTTTACACCTTGAGTTATGCAAGCAAAAGGATGTGAATAGAGAACTTTAAAGACTACAAGTAAAAGACACATTGCAAATGATTAAAAAAAAGTAAACATAAGATATTTTAAAAAACGAAATACAAAGATATACCTGATATTAAAACCTGCAAGAGTAACTTTTGTGCTACAGAAATAAGTGCAACATGTAAGTCGTGTGTTTTGATGAAGTATATGTGCGTGTGAAGAGTTTTAGCAGCGCCACCACTATGTATATTATATCTACTCATAAGCTTTTAATAGTGAATCAATATTACGTGCACTCAAAAAAAATTGTATAATTAAGCAGCCACTACATCTAACTTAAACAAAAAACTAATATGGCAACATTCAAAGACATTGATTTAAGTAAGCAAAGCATATTGTATGTATGAATTGATAGTAATTGTTGTAAATATTGTATGATTATTGTAAATAATGTTTAAACAATTTTTTGGATATAAGTAAACTTTATAAAGCAGCATACAATAATTTATTAATTTAGTAAAGAAAGGAAATTTATACTAATAGGTCTATGAATAAGTTAGTATGCAAATGTGACAAAATTTCTCAAGCGAGACAACTGAATTGGAAAATTTATTTTTCATTGTAAAACTATGTATGTTTATAGTACAGGGTGAACGATATGAAGTTTTACCAACTTCACACTGCTTGTATCTGTAAAACAGCTCATGACATCAACGTCAAAATTGTTCTAATGACAGTTCAATATATTTTTTGTTGAATTTTTTTTTCTGTGATGGAATTCAAACGTAACAGTGTGATTGCCTTATATTTGGCTGGAAAATCACAACCAGCCATTGTTCGTGAGCTCAGTCACCTCAAAGTGAATAAAATGTTTGTGTATCGCACTATAAAACGTTACAATGATACTGGTAGCATTGCAAAACGCTATGGAGGTGGACCAAAAAAAACCGCAACAACGCCAGAAATGGTTCGGAAAGTGAAGGCTCGACTTAAACGAAATCCACGTCGAAATGGAAGAAAAATGGCCAAAGAACTGAAAATATCGCAAGACAGCACTTGACGCATATTGAAAAATGAGCTCAAGGTCAAGGCTTACAAGTTCCAAAAAGCACACGATCTTTGACCCCAGAAAAAAAAGTTCGGTGCGAAAGAGCAAAGCAGTTGTTGCCCTTGCACGAACGTGGCGAATTTCCTAACATTGTGTTTTCTGATGAAAAAAATTTCCCAATTGAGCAGTTCATAAACTCTCAAAACGATCGTGTTTACTTGACCGAACGCTCATATGAGAATTTGAGCCTACGTATGGCCACTTGAAGCAATTTCCTATCACAAGTAATGGTTTGGGCCGCAGTGATCGCTGATGGACGCTCTCCAATCGTTTTTATCGAGCCTGGTGTCAAAGTGAATGCGACTTATTATCGGGGAAAATGTTTTAGAAGCTGCTTTAGAGCTGTGGACACGTAAACATTTCAGTCGTATACCATGAACGTTCCAACAGGACTTGACACCGTCTCATAAAGCTCGTGTGAACCAAGAATGGTTAAAAAATCATCTTCCACACTTCATTTCGTCCACACAATGGCTTTCAAATTCGCCAGACGCAAATCCGATGGACTATTCCATCTGGTCCATTTTTGAGAGCAAGGTGAGGACTAAAAAATATGCCAGTATGGGTGCGCTGAAAAAAGCGATTATACGAGAATGGGCCAAAATACCTCAAGATCACATTCGTGCAGCTAGCAAAGGGATTCATATCGAGCTAAAGTGAATATATGTTAAAATTGTAATCATTTTTGAACAATTTTGTCTTTGAAATCAATAAAAACTAATTTAACACAAAAAAGTTATGGTGTTTTGAATAGGTAACACTTCATATCGTTCACCCTGTATATAAATATTTTCATTTTCTTTAACAAAGCATATCAAATTTTCCAATGACGCTTCTTCTTTTTGTTTCTTAACTGCCGGTCAAGAGTCGACCGTTTTTGAAAAAATTGTGCAGCGATTTCGAAGAAAATCCAATAGAAAAATATTATATATGACCAATTCAAAAAATCAGGGATCAAAATATATAGCAAGTTTTTTTTGCTAGGTTCACGATAATAATTTAGGTAATAATTCCATCTAGAGGTTTCTCCAGATCCATAATCTTCAGTCTAGCTGTATTTGAGATCCAAAAATTTCGGCAGTTTTACTTTTTTCATTAAATAGCATAGACAACATAGCAACATAGGCAACATCACACGTTCTATTAACAAAATGTTGAAAAACTGTTGCGCATGACAGTGCACTACGCAATTTAGTTGGAAGACGAAAAGTAAGCCAAGTTTGTAATAAATGCAATTTTAATATTCATTTCACAACCTATAGGTTAAATAGGTCAAAATTTCTACACTTCTGCTTAACTCTATCAAATATCACATTCTATACAAAACAACTTCCGCAACAATGCAGCAGATTATCAGCTGAGCATCATGGAATACTGCGATAGTTACACACCCTCTGCCTGCAGATATTTACCTCGGCAATTCCATACAGTTCATTCCTAGCATGAGTATGCATAATGGCTGAATAACTCTTCGAAATTGAGGCCATTCGTTATTATAGAAGAGCTGAGAAAGGAAGTGAAAATATTAAGGGCTTACATTGTCGTCAGACAAGTGGTTATTATCTGTTTTTGAGCCTAATGTCCTTTCGAGAAGATGTAAGATATATTTTATTACAACCATTTTGGTTATATATAGCCTGAGAGGCAAGTGTAATGCACAGCCTACCACAAAATAACCTTTCAGGCTTCTAAGGAAGCTGAACGAAGTATTGAAAAACATAAAAAAAACCAGGCAATGGTTTCTAAATTTCAAATGAAAAAAATTACCAGCAATCAGAAGAACTCAATAATTCTCTTAAAAAACTCTCGACTATTACAAGAAAATAGTTAAATGCTTTGGCACTTTTGCATAAGACGTGAACTTTAACTCCGTATCAGTTTTCCGAGTAAAAGCTGTGTTTTGTATGCATATTTATTTACATAGCCGCAAGCTCTGGGAGTGGGAGCTTGATCTCAAAGGTAAAATTTGAACTCACATAGGCATTTGCTTGAGAGCGAGCTAAGCAAATTTTTGTGCACACAAACAGAACCTTTTACTGAGAAAATTGGTTGTAGTTTCTATTAAGTTTTAAACCAAAATGCTTAGAAAGCAAAAAAGTGTATATTTTTATTTGTTTACAAATGAAATCTAATTGTAAATAACTATATTACCATAAAAAAATATTTTTGAAAGGTTTAAAAATTCTTGTAAAAAAAATTAAACTAGGCTAAAAAACATTCTATCAGGCATAAAATGGCAAACAATAAATTTAGAAAAAAAAATGGCAAAGTTCTCTTTATATTTCAAAGACGACGTAAAGAAGTCGTGACATGAAAGATCGTTAACAGGAGTATAGTTTTGGTACTCCTGATCGAATGAACGAATATAGTTTGAATCAAATGAAATAATACTTAGCCATTAGTATCCTAGTATAATTGTAATAAATACTTAACCGGGCGCAGCTTTAATGGTTTTCATTTGCATACAAATTCTCTCGAAATTATTAATCAATACAAATATTCTCGAAATAAGCAATATTTCTATCCATAAATATTCTGTTAACGAAACCAAGTGCACCTCTAGTGTATCCAGTACCATGGCATGTTAGCGTTCTTTTTTTCCATATCACAAAAACAATAAACGCTTATAAATGTATATTACGTGTTAGGTAACTAAGCGAGTGCCAGCATTTGTGTTGTTGCTGGTAAAGAATAAATATAGACAAGAAAACGTGGCTTCCAAAAACGAAATTCTCCTAATTATATGCATTTAATTATATTTGTAATATCGTTAGATATATTTAACAAGAATTGCTAAATAAATATAGACATTAATACATATAATATTAATGTAACAATATAAATTTAAAGGTATTTGGTACTTTTGCTTTTAAAATTTACGTTTACTGCTTGGTCGCGTCTGACCTCAGTCGTAATCAATATTACAATTCGTTTTGGCAATGTTCTCGCGCATGCAGGATTTTATGCGATCGCGCAGCAATTTGGCGCCTGTGATATTCACCTCTTCATACGACGGCAACAATATTTTCACACGTTCCATCCAAGCGTGGAGTTTAGGAAATCTAGAAGTGGTAACAGAAAACTGTATCTATGTACTTCAGGTATGTATTAACTCTTTTTACCTGCTCTTGTCAACTGGTATAAGCATATCGAGTGTAACCAGGGTGGTATTGATGCACACATCGGCAATGGTAAGCGTTGCGCTGTTTCCAAAAAATGGACTCTTATCAAGGAAGGCCTCGAGAAAACTGTATGCGCTGTCGCAGAGATCAAGTGTTATCTGATTAAATTGCGATTCACCACCGTAAATGTTGCGTCGCTGCAAAGTATTTATAGCAGATTGTATTGTGCATACATACCACAGAAAAGTACAGGTACAAGGGTCGTTTGAAAAGTCCGAGCAAAGCCAGAGAGACGGCACTACTGGCGCGTATTGAGGTTATTTTTAGTTAGTGGCATCTCTAGGAAGAACACACCAAGTTTCAGCCAGTTCGGTCTATTGCTTTGTGTTTGCCATTCGTTTGAATCGAGGAAGTCGCGTGATTCCCTTTTTCTATCACGACAACGCACCACAACACGCCTCAGCAGTTGTGGTGTCAAAATTAATGGAAATAGAATCCCAACTCGTTTCACATCCCCCCTATTATCTCGACTTGGCGCCCTCGGATCGCTCGGACTACTATTTATTACCTAATTTGAAGAAATGGCTGGTGGAAAACAAAATTTCAAAGATTAAAACGAGGGGTGATTGCAGAAACGAATTGCTGTTTTCCACTATTGTACAAGTCCTATTATTCGGAAATATTTTATTTTATTTATTTTTACAAGAGTAACAATTATAAATAACTGTCACACGTAAGTACAAAGCGCTGGCTGCCAGGGCCTTCGGCTTAAATTCGGAAATAATTAAGTTTTTATTTTTGCACAGACTTTTCAAATGACCCTCGTATTTGCTTATAGGAGTAGTCACATAAATTTTTTATTATAATTATGTATATGTGTGTATGTAAACGCATATGTACATTCTGAATACCGATTTTGGAAGTGTCTGTAAGGAACTCCATTGTATCTGGATTAGTACATAGCTGATTTTATGTAAACACATAATTACTTACCACCATATCTTTGATGACTTGGAACAGTACTCCATTTTCGAAATGTAGCATGTGGTCAACTCGCGCACGTCTCTTCAAATCCTTAGGATATAGATCATCGTTATTGCCATATTTTGATACCATGAAGGCTATAATCGCATGGCTGGTTTGCGTATGTGAAAAAAAAAAATTAAATGCTTTCATTGATTGATCCTTCGTATCTGTACATATTTTAATACACATATTTTTCCCTTAATGTGTCTACAATTTGTTTAGTATCTGATGAAAATTGATGACTCGGTGTGATGACCAAAGAAAATTTTCTTCTTCATATAAAAGTAAGTTGAAACTTTAAACACGTTTTTCTCATGATTGCAATAAAAACCATTGAACCGATTGTCTTCACATTTAATATACTTTTTCGATACATTATAATCTAGTGATTAATCGAAGGATTTTTGTGTACGAAACTTTTTTTAAAAACGAATTCAAATATAGAATTTGTTGTATTTAAAATATATGAGCAAATTATCTTTTGAGATTAAATTACTGTTTATTTTAATTAAAGTTATCCTTCAATCATGAAATACTGTTCTTCTCTTTTTTTCCTAGAATTTGTAATAATAGTAAACAGGGATTTCTTTCAGTAAGGTTTGGCAAGTCATTATGAATCGTTTAACGCCAGAACAACGCTTCAAAACTGTGGAAATTTACTTTGAAAAAATAAATCGGTTCGCAAAGTTCAAAGAGCAGTGGCGGCATCATCGGCTCTTATTTCTTTTGAAATGATAAAGGAGCTGTCGTTACCGTGAATTGCGAGCGCTATCGAGCCATGATAGCTGAATTTTTCTTTTCAAAAATTAATCAGCTAAACATCGACGACATTTGGACTGATTGAATTGACCATGTAGCTCGTAGCCATGGCGGACAAATGCCCGATATCATATTCAAAATAATATCATATTCATTATAATAAAAAAATATCATTCCATTTCTGTTTTATATTATCACTTTAAGTTCTCAAGCTCTTAAAAAACATCTGATACAATTGTACCTTTTTCAGTGAAATGAATTTTAAGAAATACAAAAATATAATTTGGTTTTTTGATACAATTTCAACATCAACAACTTTTCTCAGTGAGGTTTAATTGGGTTTGTTAGGTGAAAAATTCTTGAATTAAAAGGGATATCTTGAAAGTTCACAAACCGTTTCGCGTTGAAACTCTTAAACTTAACTCAACTAAAAAATTAATTAGATTTGTTTGAGTTTTAGTTTACCTCATTCATGGGCATGTGTGGATGTTATTACACATAATCAAAAGTACGGCTCGTAAAAGTGCAGTTTTAGTCACTGACATTATCACTGATTTCGCATACAATCTTAACAAGTTTACTTAGGGTTTACACATTCAACGTTTGTTTTTGAATTTTTTATACATTACATTCATATACAGATATATGTACATTTACCAGCACAAACGTTTTTTATTACTTGCTTTAACACTTGATAGGTAACTGGTCGTTACTTTCTGGTTATGGGACCCACTTATTACATTTTTTTTATTTTTAGGTTATTGCTCTTCACAACAGTGGATGAAGTGGATGAACGATTGCGGAAAAGATGACAATTAGCAGTACCCTTTGAAAGAGAATTTCGGAAGCATATATCATTTTATTTTACAGTTCTTCGGATTTTACAAAATATTAAAAATATTAGATATTCGGCGATCTCCGTAGTCGAATGGGATGGTGCGTAACCACCATTCCGTAGTGCCTCTAAGCTCGAAACCCTGGGCATGAAAAACCAAATGATAGAAAATTTTTTTCTAATAGCGGTCACCTCTGCAGGCAATGGCAAACCTCTCCACAAATAGGAGGAGGAACCCGGCCAAACACCTAACAATTACACCCTTTGATATTATTCATATTAATGAAAGTACAGTGGAAACAAAATTACAGTACTACTGTGTCCAAAAAATAAGGTGACATTTGATTTTAAACTGCACGCTTTGAAGGATTAGGAGAATTCTTTTTTTTTTTTAGGTTGGTAGTACTGTGAGTGACATCTATGTCAAATTTCATGTGAAATATTCATTTACTGTTTGAGATACGCGTCGTTTTGTGAGCTGCTAAAAGTGAGTTTCTCGTTTTTTGCAATGTCGAAATTTGTTGAGCAAAGAATTTGCATTAAATTTTGTTTGCGGAATCAATTTTCGGATACGTTGAGGATGGTGCAGAAAGCCTTTGGTGATGAGGCTATGTCTAAAAAAAATGTTTACAAGTGGTATAGTGAGTTCCAAGCCGGTCGTGAACGTGTCGAAGACGAAGAGCGTCCTGGGCGACCATCAACCTCAACTGACGAAGCTCACGTCCAACAAATCAAAGATTTGGTGTTGAAAAACCGTCGATTAACGATTAGAGACCTTGCTGATGATGTTGGCATATCGAAAGGCTCAGTCAATACCATTTTGAAGGATGTTTTGGGCCTCAAGCGCGTCAAATCTCGACTGGTACCGAAAACATTGAATTTTTTGGACTCGTAATTCGTGATCATTTCATCAAAAACTCAACCCATATCGTTCCGCAACCACCGTATTCACCTGATCTGGCACCGTGCGACTTCTGGCTGTTCAGCAGGCTCAAAAGACCGCTCCGGGGACACCGTTTTGACACGATAGAGGAGATTCAAGCCGCAACGAAGACGGAACTGAAGGCCATCCCGGAAAGTGACTACAACCAGTGTTTCGAAAATTGGAAAAAACGTTGGCATAAGTGCATTGTGTCGGGAGGGGATTACTTTGAAGGGGATGAAATTGATTTGGAAGAATAAATAAAGAATTTTCAAAATAAATACAATGTCACCTTATTTTTTGGACACAGTAGTATATCACAAAAAAGTATATAACGATATACTTCATTGCTCCACGGAACGATAAAATATTCAAAAAAAAAAAAAGTTTAAATGTGTAGAATAATTTTATGGCTTGCCTGCTAACCCCAAAAACAAACTTGTCAAAATATTTCGTTTGTGTCAACGAGTGTATATATGGATTATGTAGGTAAATTATGTATAATTGAATCATGGGTAAATTATAAGAACACACTTACATATATGTATATGTTATGAATAGGTTTGTATGTGTGTTTTACCTGTCAATAAAAACCTCCTTATCCGCATCTACAAAAACAGGTATTTGGTGTTGAGGATTTAGCTACAGAAATTTGTAAGAGAAAATTACTTATGCGTTTATAAGAAAAGTAAATAATAGCAATTAATTAAAATATGTTACCTGTAGGAATTCCGGCGTGAGATGCTGCTTAGCGGCAAAATCCACCAATCTTTCGATTACACATTATTAGTCACGTAGACGTAATCATGTTATTTATATATAATATGTAAACAAACAATGCACATATATTGGTGTCCATAATTTTCATAAATATCTGCATGATTTCTTTTCACAAAAACTTACTTCAATTCCAAATCGAGTCCAATTAATTCGGCTGTTAGCATACAAGCCCGCGCTGGTGGACTGAATAATGCATAGTACAATATTGGTTTGGACATCCTACAACTTATTTTGGAATTTTCTTTCTATAAACACTTTCTAGATTCACTGAAATATGCGTATTTATTTAGACCGTATAAGCTCGTACTCGTACAGCAAGGGCAATAAATAGAAAACAGCTGTTTATGCTGCTCTCCATATTATTGTTGTGATTACAAAAATAAAACCAATTATGTATGAGTGTATGAAAATTTTTAGATTTCCTTGTAGTGACAGTTTGAAAGCCACTGATGTACTTCCATTTTTCTGTTTCGATAGGGAAATTAAATAGCTAAATTTAAAATTTGATTGTTTCTTAACTAAAATGGCAAACTTCGATGGATGCTTGAATTAAATAATTTATAATAAGTGCTTTTGAGTATTTTTCGCTGTTCGCTTTTGCTTCTCAATAAAATTTTGTGATATCTGGAAACAGAAAAAGTTTTTTTTAGTAGAAATGAAAAATAGACAGATTTTAATAAAAAAGTAGCTATAGGAAACCGGCCAGCTGCTTGATTTGCCACGTATAACAATACTTGGCTTTAAAAATTTCGTACAAATTATATAATTAACACGTACATCCTTTGTTCGGTGTTTGTCCAAGTTTCTACAATTCTATGCTGACTCCGAATGCCAAATGGTTTTTATGAGAAAATTTTTCATGGCAGACTCGTACCCATAGCTTTACTATTGTCTGCCTAGGGGCGACCGCTATAAGAAAAACCCTTTTTCTAAATTTAATGTTTCATGTATACAGCTAGTTTCCCGAACTCACCAAAAGGTACTCACGCACAAACTACTATTGCCATTGAAAACTTTCCATTATGCCGTTTCATAACGTCTAATTCCATCCTGTTATTTTCTGTATTTTCGTTATTATTAGGAATGCTTGGTTGTTCATAAGTCAAAGATCCAAATAATTTAGCTGCTCCTAGTATGCGACCGCCATAGCCGAATGGGTTGGTGCGTGACTACCATTCGGAATTCACAGAGAGAACGTAGGTTCGAATCTCGGTGAAACACCAAATTAAGAAAAACATTTTTCTAATAGCGGTCGCCCCTCGGCAGGCAATGGCAAGCCTCCGAGTGTATTTCTGCCATGAAAAAGCTCCTCATAAAAATATCTGCCGTTCGGAGTCGGCTTGAAACTGTAGGTCCCTTCATTTGTGGAACAACATCAAGACGCACACCACAAATAGCAGGAGGAGCTCGGCCAAAAACCTGAAAAGGGTATACGCGCCAATTTTTTTTATTTTTTTTATTTGAAAATTGGAAAAGTAATGAATTACAATCACAATGAATTAAACTAGCGACTAGGCCATCAGCTTTACGTAACATAAGTATTTATATAATATTATTGGTGTATAATTTAGATTTCAAAATACTAATTAATTGTAAATAAAGTGTATAAAACTTGTAATGTTATCTGCGTTAACTTCGGACAGAAGTTCTTCTATTGTGTGGCTTGATATTGATTGTCTTATTGAATGTAATGCTTCACAATTTGTAACGATGTGTTGGATAGAAAATGTCTCTTCGTTGCAGAATTGACAAAGTGGTTTTGTGGGTTGTTGTTTTAAAAAAGTTTGCTGTGGGTCAGGCGTGTATGTCCAAGCCGAAAATGGGTATATATAATCGTGTTTCGCCATTGTGGTTGTTGCTGAGAAGATTGGAGGGTTGAAGCTTGGATTAATGCATTTATAATAATGGTTTATGTTTTGCTATCGTTGTAACATTTGTTGTCGATTTGCTTTGTTAGTTGCGTTTTTTAGGTCGACCTTGTTAAGGGGGGCCTCTACTGTAAAACTTAAAAAAAATCGATTTTTTACTTTTTGTTGAAACATACTCAGAAACAACTCCAGAATGTTCCATGAAAATCTTAAAAAGAAATCTTGAATAGTTTTCAAGTTATAAAAGTTTTAGCAAAGCAGGTATAAACTGAGCGCTCGAGCGGTTTACGGTCATATGCGCTTGATCAAGAGATAAGACGTTCCCTACTCCAACCTTCTACTTGGTTACCCATGTCAGAATATCTATAGATTCTCGTACAGAGGCTCTTCTTGAAGAGGATAATGAAATATTAAGAGCAGACGAAATGTTATATGGGGCAGGAATAGCTGATTAAGCTGTAAGTATGAAAAATTGTTTAAGCGTGTTTTTCTCGAAACCACGTTTTCAAAATTGCCCACATCACAGCTCCGTGAAAAATTAACATATCAAGCTCAAACTTTGATAGTATATTTTTAACAATATTTACTAGTTTTTAAAGCTATGGTGGGAAAAAATTTATTATTTATAACCCCTTTTTTAATAACAAAATGACAACAAAAAAATGTCGATTTTTTAAAAAACTTCAAAAATTTTACAAAAAAATTTTTTTTTTGCAAGTAATAGGCTTAACAACTAAAAATAATGATATATAATAAAAAAAATTGGTTTTTTTCATTTCAGATTTTTTTTAAATGCGCGACAGTGTGGGCAGATTTCAAAAGGCGTTTCGGGGGAGCGGCTGTACAGCTGCCATTTTGAAATGAAAATAAATTTAAAAAATTTTTTTGTACACTCAAGACCTGTGTTTATGTAACCCTAAACTTTTTTTTACTAATTAAATTAATACAAGTATGAAAACAAAATCCATGAAAATTTGATTTTTACAGTAGAATCCCCCCTTAAGGGGTAACACCACTGTACACGCGTAAAATAAACACGATTTTTAAAGAATTTTTTTGTATAGAAGGAAAGGGGAAACAATCACTCTGATTTGGGAAGTTATTACTTATATACTAAAATACAGAACTACAAAGTTTGATCGAAAAATTTTACAAAATGGCGGCATTGGAGACATTTTTGTAATGTGGTTTCTCTTGAAGGAGCTCCGCGGCACGCAGCACAGAGGGTGCAAATTTTAATCTGGAACAAAGAAACATTTTTTTTCTTAATCTAGATAAGAATAGCTAGAGAAACACGTAGGGGATTTAAAAAATATTTATTTTTGTGGAATTAGCAAGCATTTGAAGGAAAAAACTCTATTTCGGACTAAAAAAACGGCACTTAAATAATTATAACAATCGTTTAAATTAATCTATCGAAAATCCCCTACGCTCTTCTCTTAAGAAGGTTATTATACAGACGTAGTGAAAAACCTGATTAAAAATATTTAAAATTGTTTGAGTTATGCTGCGTGCCAATTTCAGAAAACGTGTTTTGAGAAAAACGCGTTTAAAGTTTGGAAATTTGGAGAAGTCGTTAGGTAGCAGTCGCTAACGCTTGGTTAAAAGCTTAAAATATTTATGAAATAGACTTCGGTAACGTATAAAACTTTTTGTTCCCTTTTTTCAAAGGTTCAAAGAATTTTTTAAGCTTATAAAAAAAAAATCAATTTTTTGAAATTTCTACAGTGGTGTTACCCCTTAAAACTGTATATTGTGTGTAACGGCGACTTAGTGGCAAGTTTTGCTGCTGCGTCTGCTAAGGTGTTTCCACGTATTCCAATATGGCTAGGGATCCAAAACAACTTTAATTTTTCAGGGTTTGATATTAGCGTATCTCTGATTTGAGATATCAATATATCGTTGTTGTTTATATTTTTATTGAAGTCAAAGTTGGTAGTGAGTCACTGCAGATAAGCCATTTTCCTCCGTTTTTTCTGCTATTTTACAGGCGTTATAGATGGCAATTGCTTCGGCTGTGAAAACGGATGCATAATACGGTAATAAGGCGGAAGATAGTGTTGCATTTTCGTTAACAATGCTGAAGGCGAGTACATCTTCATTTTTCGAGCCGTCAGTATATAGTGTGGACCAATTATGGTAATTGTTGCATATGCGTTGAAAGTTTTGCAATACAGACACCGGACTTATTTCTTTTTTATATTGTGTTAACTGTAGTAGAATGCTGTTCGTCGGTAGTGTCCATGGAGGATTCTTTATGTTGGAGGTGATATTGTTTACCAACGGCATATCAAGGTGTTTCGCTATCTCTATTAGCCTTTCTATTGCAGGTTTTTTACGTGATTTTCGTTTCAGCCTGTTTTTTACTATTGATTTTAAGGCAGTGTCATCATTTTGTGTTAGTTTGATTGCCGTTCGTCCGGATATATAACTGATTCTATCTTTTATTAGCGGAAATCCCGCTTCGGCAAGAATGTTGAGGATGGGAATGGTGCGAAAAGCGCCTAACGCCAGACAAATCGCAGAATGGTATATAGTTGAAATTTTTGAAAGATTTGTTTGTGATGTAGCACCGTATAGAGATAATCCATAATCGATTTTCGAGAGAATGGTAGCTGTCACAATATTAAGTAGTGCATTTGTATTACTTTCAAGTTTGATGTTGCTTAAACATTTTATTATATTAAGTCTGTTTTGTAGTGATTTGTGCAAATAGTTTGTGTGATCATTCCAGTTGTATTTGTTGTTAAGAAATATACCAATTATATATATATATAGTATGCGATCAAGTTTTTTAGGCTTTTCGTCCTACACTGCGTATACGCAATCAAGTATCATATTTGCTGCAGTAGCATTTAAACTTTTCTACCAGTCCCGGTACAATAAATCTCAACAAATTTGGAATAAACATCATTTTTTAAGAATACGAAGAAGAAGGTGTCATCGGTTCTTTTAAATATCGACTATGCAACTCTATATTTTCGTTATTCACTCTTTGTAAATAAATATCTTTATGTGTTTACCGCATTTAATTAAGTGAATTAGTCTGTAAGAAATGAAATAATAATGAAGATATTATATATCGGCTGAATTCCATGACTTCTGGACTGTTATTAGAGCTATATTCTTTGCTACCGGCCCCAAATAATGTATGGTACATATGCTAAGTGTGCCCTTGGGGATAAAATGATAACAGCGTCAGTATACAATAACTTCTAATGGAAAATGGAAATGTGTTGAATCTGTTTTAGAATATTTCAGAAAGCATCTGGAGGAAAACTTCAGATTCTCTTACGAACTGGGTACTATACTATCAGTTCCGAGAGTATTTCTGTCATACAAATGCTCCTTATGAAAAATATCTCTCCATTTGTGGAAAATATCTCTCCAATTATAAGAATATATATATATACATATATATCAAAACACTGTTATGCTTCGGCTCACCAAATGGCACCAAATCAGGTTATAGAACCAGCTCTTGCAGAAACAGTTAGGTGAATCAGGTAATTCATGCGCAAAAGACACAGGAACCGTTGGTACAAACAAACATCGTAACAAGTAAGTGCTTCTTGTAAATAATAGGGTGTTAGTGTAATTTCTTATCAAAATGAGGAGAAATGAGCTACAATTTCTGGTTAGATAATCACAAATCAGGACGCATGAGGCTAATATACTATGGCTACTACAAAAGATGATAATTCAGAGCACTTTCTCTTTGACTTTCACTTGACTAAAGTGGCTAATTTTTGCATCAGGCATATGGATAATGAATTAGCTACATTCTCTATACCTTGACAAACTTCTCAGTCAGGAGTGAGGAAAGTTTGAAGAGGATTTAACTATGTAATATTCAACCTACCTTCCCGTTTTTCTTCTAATACTTCCGCTGGGAGCATCCGTGTAATATCTTGAAAAATGTTTCTATGAAAAGGATCTGCCATTCAGAAGCCCATTTGCCAGAGGCACGTCGTAACCCAACAAAATTTTATTCGAAAGAGCGGCCTGTGCAATGCCAAGAAAATCCACCCCAAACCATGTTTTCGCCTCCGTGTTTGACCGTCTTCTGGTGAACATTGGATTATATGCTTGGCGTTTGGAACAATGAACAAATATCCCCGCATCTGGTTCTACCCTGCTGATATTCGTTTCGTCACTCTACACCACGTTGTTCCACAAATGTAGGCCAAAATAGTGAAATCGCCCCATTTAATCGTCTGCTGAGAAGCGTAATGAATATTTTTTTAATTCAATGATTGATTGATATCGGATGGTATCTGTTGCGATTATTTGAATGGATCATTTTCGTAATTCTTTAATAGCATCTATCTGTAGTTTTAATCAACACATCGGAGTACTCCACACATCAACTCATTGCATTACATACATATATGAAATTTTTTTGAAAGAAATAATAAAATTATTAAGAATTTTCGCCACTTCTTGCCCTTCTTAATTTATTTTCCATATGGCGTCGTAGCTCTTAAATCCTGCAGGATCAAGCTGAATGCAAAAAGTTTACATTATAATCAACTTTCAGTAGACATTTTTTAACATTTACTTTAAATCTAATTGTGTGCCATTTATATGTATGTATGTCCTTAGGGCGCGTCATCAAATTTACTGAGCTAGACTGACTGAAAACCAATGAAAAATAGCTCCAAAAATCGAGTTTTTTACAAATAAAATTGGTTTTTTTTTTAATATTTTTTCCAAAAATCACCTCAGATGGTAAGATATAGTATATATCAATTTTATCAACGGAATTAATATAATGAGATTTTCCGAGGTAGTTTCAATACAGTCCAGATTACGAAAATCCTAATACTTTTCCGATATATTTTGGCGAAAGTCTTAAAAAACAATGAATTTTATAATGGGAAAAACAGTACGGAATTTTTTCTTGTACCGAGAGCGATGCTCCCTAACGTACGAATATACGAGGTGTGTTCAAAAAGTATCGCGAATTTAGAATTTTCGCAGGTCACGTATATTCGAATTTCGATTTTTTTGTGGAGATATGTTGGTACTCATGTCTCTCACCCATGCCGACGAGTTCGGCCATTTTGAATGTTCAGTTAATTGTTGATTGTTGCATGTGTTTCGGCTCGTCTTCGATTTTTACCTGTTCAAAAAGATGGATCAAAGAAATTAAGTACGCGGATGCATTCCGAATGTTGACTGTGCACATACGGAGAAGCTACTTTGGAACAAAGCAACGTTTATTGGTGGTACAAAATGTTCTCAGAAGGCCAAGAAGATGTGAACAACCAAAAGCGTGCCGGACGTCAGAACACTTCCACAACAGACGAAAAAATTGATGAAGTGAAGAAAATGGTATTGGCCAATCGTCGAATCACCGTGAGAGAAGTTGCTGAGAGCCTGAGAATGGCTCGTGCCATTCGATTTTTTTTCAATGATTTGGGCATGAGGCGGGTCGCCGCAAAATTCGTACCAAAACTGCTCAATTTCGACCAAAAGCAGCATCGCATGAACATTGCTAATTAGATGCTGGACTCTGTCCGCGACGACCCAAATTTGCTCCAGAGGGTCATAACTGATGACGAATCGTGGGTTTATGCTTATGACGTGGAAACCAAAGCTCTATCATCTCAATGGAAGTTGCCGCACGAATCAAGACCGAAAAAAGCGCGCCAAGTTCGGTCGAATGTAAAAGTTTTGCTTACCGTTTTCTTCGATTGCAGGGGCGTTGTGCATCATGAGTTCTTGCCACAGGGTAAAACGGTCAATAAGGAATATTATCTGCAAGTTATGCGCAATTTACGCGAAGCAATCCGGCAGAAACGCCCGGATTTGTGGAAGAACAAAAATTAGCGCTTTCATCACGATAACGCCCCTGCTCACACATCGTTGCTTGTGCGCGACTTTTTGGCCAAAAACAGCAAACTAATGATGTCACAGCCACCGTATTCCCAAGATCTGGCCCCCTGTGACTTTTGAAGAGGCCCATGAAAGGACGACGCTACGCTACGATTGACGAGATAAAGACGGCATCGAAGGAAGAGCTGAACAAGATAAAAAAAAAATGATTTTTTGAAGTGCTTCGAAGATTGGAAAAAACGTTGGCACAAGTGCATAATATCTCATGGGGATTACTTCGAAGGGGACAAAATAGATATTAATGAATAAAGAAATAATTTTTGAAAAAACACAAAATTCGCGATGCTTTTTGAACACACCTCGTACATCTATCAAACACGCTAGATTCAATAAAAAAGTAGGATTTTTTTTTTAATTAAATACATTGAATTAAATTATTATACTTTATCGGCTATAGATATTAATTTGTGTGCCTATATAGAAATTAATTTTTTTTTAATTAATCAACCATTTAAGAACGTTTACAGAAAGCCCAATGAAATTAAGCATTAATATTAAACAAATCACTAACCCATAATACACCGCACTCAAATAGCCCCTCTCTTACTCCACCTCTCAACTCATTAGTTTTGATTGTTTCTCTTAACAAAAGAGCCAATCTGTTATTAATTGTAGCTCTTTATAGCAAAATATCAGACATGGTGCTTTGGAGTACATAGCGATCGCCCACAGCCACAGACAAAGGCGTTATCAATTGTCCGTCACTGCTAAAGTATTTAGTAGCACACACGCAGGCTGGTTGGCCACAGCTCCACCATCAACAATCGTGGATAATTTTTACTAATTTCGAAATGTCAGTGCGTCCAATTTTGTATTATGCACTATTCAGCTCGCCCTCCAGAGCCGCAATGCTGACATCCAAATTAATTGGACTAAATGTCGATTTAAAGTGAGTGACGAAAAACGCACGCGCGCGTAAATCTACATTCATTCATTTATAGATACGTAAATACGCGAATTTCTTTGTGTGCATACTGCCAAATATTCAAAATACAGTGTTTATGTTGGTGCTCGGTCAAAGTCAGAAGGGCAAACGCCTGATGCATAAATTAAACGAATAAATAAAGTGAAAATAATAGCATTTTTCAATATTCAATCATACGAGTAGAATAAAAAAAATGTATAAGATTTCAAAAATTATTTGAGAAACGTGACAAGTTATCATAAGAGACGTACAATCTCTTACTCCTATATCAGAGAGCTGCTCTTTTCTAATAATTTCTTTATCTCCAGAAGTGGTTGTGTGTTTGGTGATTTACTATCGTAACACGCGCAAATGCAGTTGTGTATGTGTGTGTATGCCCAGTAGTAAAATAAGTGTGAACAAATGTGTGAAGAGCTAATTCAGTGCCAGTCTATCTCCGAACAATGCAGAACGTATAGAGAGTTGGACAGTTGGTTCTCTGGTCTACATACATATATTGCTCATGCTGCGCTCACCTGGGATGACTTTTCGCCCAGGTGGGTGGCGAGCTTCATGGCAAAAAGTGTAGAGCAGTTAAGGAATGAAATGCTTTTTCTCCATTCAAAAGTTATTAACAAAGAACACTTTTAAACCTCCTATAGATGCTTCAGTAGCTAAGTAATTTAAATCTCAATAAAGTTTAATACTAAAATAAATAATAACAACAATAGGTACAAATGCCAAAAACACTCATAATCCACTTATCTAATTTGTACATACGAGGTTTGTTAAAAAATTTTTTTTGAATTTTGAATTTTCAAATTTCGCGGGCTACGTACATTCCTCATTTCGATTATTATTATTTTTTATGTTGGTTCACTCGTCTCGAAGTTATGTTCATGGTTTTAGCAATATACCATGTTTATAGTTTGTTTGTGAGAGCCATAAATAAGACAAGTGTTTTGCGTGTTCGGCGATTTTCTGCTATCGAAAAAAATTGATCAAAGAAGTTGCATCAAATTTTGTGTAAAAAATGGAATTAAGTACTCAAAAACACTTGAAATGTTGACAGTGGCATACGGTGAGAGTACTCTGAATTACAAAAAAAATGTCACAAGTGGTACAAGCTTTTCACAGAAGGTCGAGAAGATGTGAATGACGACGCCCCCTCTGCGCCACAGCACATCAACAACCGATGAAAATGTTGAGAAAGTGGAGAAAAGTATTAAATTGTTATGGAGAATCCTATTAGGAGGTTGAATTAGTTTTAAAGGTGACACACAGATGGCGCTATTTATCACTTTATCGCGTTGGCAATACTGAATATATATTCATGACAAAGCCTCATCCCTAGGCTTTGTTTATCAGTATCTGTCATTTCGCTGAAGTATAAACAACGCAGTGTTTTCGTGCTCCGAGTATGTCAACTTTCGTGCCGTCGAAACGCAATTTGCGGGAAGCTTTGCTTTTCTGCTTCAATTTGAAAAAAAATATAGCCCAAGCCCGTGAATTGCTGCAGGAGGCCTACCCAGACCATACTCCGTCGATTTCAACATGTGAGTATTGGTTTCGACGATTCAAAAGTGGTGATTTTCACACCGAAGACAAGGAGCGTCTTGGCCAGCCCAAAAAGTTCGAGGACGCGGAATTGGGGGAATTGGTAAACGAGGACTTGTGCCAAACACAAGAAGAGCTTGCTGAATCATTGGGCGTTGATAAATCAACCGTTTGCAAGCGTCTAAAAGCGATGGGAATGATCCAAAAGCAAGGACATTGGGCCCCGTACGAGTTGAAGCTGCGCGACGTCGAACGGCGATTTTTTACGTGCGAATTGCTGATCGAGCGACAAAATCGGAAGGGTTTTTTGCATCGGGTGGTAACTGGCGACGAAAAATGGATCCACTACGATAACCCAAAACGCAAAAAATCATGGGGTTTGCCCGGCCACGCATCAACGCCGACGGCCAAGCAGAATATTCACGGCAAGAAAATCATGCTCTGCATTTGGTGGGATCAGGTCGGCGTCGTATATTTTGAGCTGCTCCAACCGGGCGAAACAATCACGGGGGATCGTTACCGACTGCAATTGATGCGTTTAAGCCGGGCATTGAAAGAAAAACGGCCGAAACGGTAAAAAGGCACGACAAGGTTATTTTGCAACATGACAACGCTCGGCCGCATGTTGCTCAACCTGTCAAAAAATACCTTGGAACGCTTGGCTGGGAAGTGTTACCCCACCCGCCGTATAGTCCAGACATAGCTCCCTCCGATTATCATTTGTTCCGGCATATGAGTCTCGATTTGGCGGAGCAGCGGTTCTCCTCGTACGAGGCTACCAAAATATGGGTTGAGTCATGGATAGCCAAGCAGCGGCCAGAATTTTGGAGAAACGGCATCCGGAAATTGCCCGAAAGATGGGCGAAAGTTGTAGCTAGCGATGGCCAATACTTCGAATAAAATATTTTGTACCGTTTTTTCACAATAAAGCCCCAAATCTTCGAAAAAAACCTTTAAAACTAATTCAACCTCCCAATAGAATCACAATTAGAGAAGTTGCTGAGGATGTCGGCATATCGGTTGGCTCATGCTATGGAGCCTTTTCGGAAATTTTGGGCATGAAGCGTTTGGCTGCGAAATTCTTTCCAAAATTGCTGAATTTTGACCAAAAACAACGTCGCATGAACATCGCTCAGGAATTGTTGAATGACGTCATCGATGATCCAGATTTGCTTAAAAGGGTCATAACTGGTGACGAATCATGGGTATATGGTTATGACATCGAAACCAAAGCCCAATCGTTCCAATGGAAGAGTCCAGGAGAGCCAAAACCAAAAAAGCAGAAAATCACCGAACACGCAAACACTTGTCTTAGTTATGCATCTCACAAACAAACTAAACATGCTATATTGCTAAAACCATGAACATATCTTCTAGAGCAGTGAACCAACATAAAAAATAATAATAATCGAAAGTTGAATGTACCTAGCGCGCAAAATTTGAAAATGCACCTTATTTTTTTAACAAACCTCGTACTCGTATAAGATTTTCGAGTTTCAGCGGGTTCTTCTAACTCGAAACTCAATATTTGATTTAGTTGTAAACCATTTTCTTCTCCTATTTTCGGGTATTAGCCAAATAAGTTCGTGCGTGACAATCATTCGGAGTGCGTAGGTACAACAGGAAACACTAAAATGAAGAAAAAGTTTTTTCTAATGGCGGTTGCTCCTCGACAAGCAATGGCAAACCTCCGAGTGTACTTCCGAAAACTCCACCAAAGACCCAAAGAGGGTGTAAGCGCCAATTACATATATATAATCGTATATATATATAATTTCTGTATAATTCATCCCCCAGGCCCTTTGTTGACGCCGCAACTAAGCGCAGTGAGCAACAAAACGTTTACTGAGTTACGATTAATCAAGAAATCAAAAACTGAGAGTCAAAAAAATAAACTATTTACACTAAACCAATGTATAACAATTTTACAAATTTAGTCAACGGAGCAACTTTTTTGTTACATATTTGAATTATGATAAATGATGCCACGCGCCCTTCACCTCGGCCCATCAGCCCAAAATATGTGGGTAATGAACTAAACATTCTCCCATATTTCTGATAGTCATATTGAGTCCACAGTTCTCTTACAGCAGTAATAAAAATACAATACATACAAGTTGGTAAAAAAAGAGAAATTCAGAAATAAATTATGTGGTATTCTTCACATTATCTCACCTGGGTGCTAAATTGTAGCAGATAACAGAAATCAGAACACAAATTCGTGTTTCTGACGGCAAAATTCGAAAATCAAACAAATAAACAGATACAAAAATATGGCTGTCCGGAGATTTGGACGTAGAACCTCTTGGATTTTACACCAATTGCGATAGTGCAAAGTTGTTGTTTATTTTTTTTTATATTTATTATTATGAACTATCTAAAATGTTACCATCTAAAAACATGTTCGAATGACGTCATAATTCGTGACCAGATATCTGATTGAGGCAACGAATTTGAAGAACACACATTTATATAAGCATTTTGTTTACTCCTAATCTAATCAGTGAGTATATAAACTATAAGGGGCATAAAATCGTATCGTAAATATATTAAACGGAGGATGGTTCCATATGTAGAAGTCCACGCAAGTGGGGAACGTTACTGATCGCCATTCATTTGAGAGTGGCCAGGACGATTCTTCTGCATATGGTTCAAGCAGCTCACTACTCCCGGGATTAGCCCAAGTATCCTCTGGGTAGCTTCCGAACGCCCGTTCGGGAGTGAGCTAAGGTGAGAAGGCGAAACATTCCAGGATAGCTGGTTGTGCGCTGGGTTTGGGACCCGCCACAGACAGCCAGAAGATTCAAAACTCGACTCTCACTCTGCTCTCAAAGAGTACTGCCTAACAAACCGCCATGCACAGTTGGTACGACGAGGAATGTCATGCTGTCGCCGAAAGAAAAGATGTCGCCTATAGAGCCACGCTGCGATCGGGCGCAACGCGAGCCATGTGGGATCGCTACAGAGAGCTAAGAAAGGAAGAGAGACGTATTATCCGACAGAAGAAACGAGAGGCCGAAATACGTGAGTGCGAGGAGCTTGAGATGCTGGCCAATAGGAACAACGCCCGAAAATTGTACCAGAAAGTTCGACGGCTTACAGAAGGTTTTAAGACCGGAGCGTTTTCCTCTAAGAACAAAGACGGCGATCTGGTGACTGACGTACAAAGCAATCTTAAATTATGGACGGAACACTTCTCGAACCTGTTAAACAGTGATAGCTGCGCATGTCACAGAGAATGTGAAGATCCCGATACCCCAATCGTTGACGACGGAATTGTCGTTCCAATACCCGATCATGACGAGGTGAGAATAGCGATAACGCGGCTAAAGAACAACAAAGCCGCGGGTGCCGACGGACTGCCGGCTGAGCTTTTCAAACATGGCGGTGAGGAGCTGGTAAAGTGCATGCATCAGTTTCTATGCAAAATATGGTCGGTTGAAAGCATGCCTGCCGATTGGAATTTAAATGTGGTCTGCCCAATCCATAAGAAGGATGATCCTGCAATTTGTGCCAATTACCGCGGGATTAGTCTTCTAAATATCGCCTATAAGGTTCTAGCGAGCGTATTGTGTGAAAGGCTGAAGTCCACCGTCAACCAACTGATTGGACCTTATCAGTGTGGATTTAGACCTGGAAAGTCTACCATCGACCAAATATTCTCAATACGCCAAATCTTGGAAAAGACCCATGAAAAGAGAATCGACACACACCATCTTTTCGTCGACTTCAAAGCTGCATTCGACAGTACGAAAAGGAGTTACCTGTAGGCGCGATGTCTGAATTTGGTATCCCAGCAAAACTAATACGGCTATGCAAGATGACGTTGCTCAACACCAGCAGCGCCGTCAGAACTGGGAAGGACCTCTCCGAGCCGTTTGATACCAAACGAGGTTTCAGACAGGGTGACTCGCTGTCGTGTGACTTCTTTAACCTGGTGTTGGAGAGCATCGTACGAACCGAAGAACTTAATCGCTCAGGCACAATTTTTTATAAGAGCGTACAATTGTTGGCGTATGACATCATCGGCCTTAACAACCGCACTGTTAGTTCTGCCTTCTCCAAACTGGATAAAGAGGCAAAGCGAAGGGTCTGGTGGTGAACGAGGACAAAACGAAGTACCTCCTGTCATCAATCAGATAGTCGGCGCACTCGCTTTATATACATATATATTATCATCATCATCAGGTAGCGATTACAGCTCAGGGTGAGCTTTAGCTTCATCCACAATCCTCTTCCAATCTGCATGGTTCATAGCAACAGATCTCCAGCTCCTAACTCGTAGCTTTTTCAGGTCGGCTATAGCTTGGTCAAGCCAGGTTAACCTTGGACGTCCTCGGTCTCGGGTCATTAGACAATTCGTTGATGGGGGCGGCTGTCTTCTATGTGCAACTGTGCCTTTGAGCATGCGGCTCGTACTTGTGCAGAAATAAGTTTTGAAATATTTTGGCTTTTGTAGGGTGTGCAAGTTGTCCTGTGTTCCATTTTGGTCTCGTTAAACCTTTTTCTTGCTTGTGAAAATTGTCGCTATCAATATTTGCACTGCGGCATGAGTGAACGTATGTTATTGAGGATTTCCACCGTCTCGATATTAAAACATGGTCAATTTGATTGTATAAGGAGGTTCCAGGGATTGTCCACGAATATTCTTCTGCAGGAAATGAGTACTACTTAGATACATATTCGTGCTAGTTGCGAACTGACAGAGCCTTTCTCCATTGCATGACGTCACATTATGAAGGGAGTGTGGGCCCGCAACACGTCTGAAGTGTTCCTCCTTGCCGATTTGTGCGTTAAAATCGCCTAACACGATGATAGTGTCATGGGAACAAGTTTTTATCATTGAAGACTCTAGGATTGCAAGTCCTTTGTCAAGTCATCCGCTTCCTCCGTGGGAGCATATATTGAGAAAATGGTCACATTGTTAAATTTCCCTTTAATTCCCTGCGCATTGCGTTCATTTATTGGTGTAAAGCCAAGGAAGTATTTCGACATTTTTTGTGACAGTAGAAAGCCAATGCCACATTGACCGCTTCTGTTTGGCATTCCACTTTAGAAAAGCCTGTATTCTTTTTTCCTGATTTCTCCCTGTTCTTTCCAATGCAGCTCTTGAAGAGCTAAGATATCTACGTGGAATTTACTCATTTGCATCGTTGCTTCCTTCATTGCTCCTGCTCTTAGGAGAGTTCGAACGTTCCAGGTTCCGAGAGTCAAATCATTTGTCCTTTTTCGTTGCTGAGGTCGTTTACCATGATCAGTTTTATTTATCCGAGTCTGTTGTGAACGTTTCTTAACAAAAAATATTTTTGTAAGTGTGGGTTGTTAGCCCAACGACTAACCCCTTTTTTAAGGCAGTAGGGACTACCAAACAAAGGTCACATTTATATAGCGAGCCGCTTGCTACAAGATAGACGCCCGCTTTGCATGTTTTGGTCCACGGGTGGTATTTTATTTCCCACCTACCCTGCATATCTGCCGAGCATTCCCCTATCCGCCACCTGGAGACGCGTCCGATGGAAGACTGCCAACTGCACACACGGAACTTTTAATATTAAGGCTATTTAAAATTTGTATATTGTGTTATCGTTAAGATATCAAAAAGCATCACATGGTTAAAATAGGTATACCAGGTATGTATGTATATTCAAATCTAGCATCAACTTAATGAAAATTATGCTGCCAAATAAATTGAAAAGTTCTTATATAAAAAGTCAAAGCATGAACGATTACAGTCAGAGAATAACATTAAGAGAAAATTCGAAAGATGTATTTTTGACACCTTTGGTAGAAATAATGTTGAAATAAGAATCATTTACAGCCTACAATTTATTTCTATGTTTTTACCATCTGCAGACCCATCAACTTTGCAGCTCAGGAACATATGAGTGATTGGTTTTTGAAGGTAAAAATAAATTAATCACAATTTTCGTATATTTTTCACTTGTTGTACTCTATTAATTAGTATAATATTTTCTTTAATAAATAATAATATGAATGATAATAATTGTTTACCTTCATACTCAGCTTAATCCTCGTCACACCGTACCTACGCTGGTCGATCGAGATGTGTCGCTGTGCGACAGTCATGCAATAATCACCTATATGGTCGATCAATATGGCCAGAGTCAACACAAACATTTATATCCGAAAGATTTTATCAAACGTGCCATAGTTGACGAGCGACTCTACTATGAGAACGGGGTGCTTTTTCACGTAATCAAAGATTTTGTGGTAAAACCAAATTGAATTGAATAAATCAAGTCTTCTTTTACGCAATAAACCTTTTTTTGCCTTCGTGTAGAACCGCATAATGCGTGATGGCGACATAGAGTATCATCGTAAAAGCATAGAACTGTGCCATAATGCCTATGAGTTTCTAGAAGCATTTCTGTCACGCAGCAGATACGTGGCTGGCGAGCAATTAAGTTTAGCTGATATATCCATAAATACTACATTGATTTCTTTGGATAAGTTGGTGACGGTAGAAGAGAAAAGGTGGATAATTTATTCAATATCTGTTATTTATTCGTTATTCTATTTCAAATTTATTGTAGATATGCAAAAATTTGCGCATGGATGCAGCGCATGCGGGAGGAGTTACCCGGCTATGAGGAGATCAACGAAAAAGGTGCACAGCAACTATATCTACGTTTTCAAACTTGCTTAGAGGAGAATATGACGAAGCATACGTAACAAAGTGCTATATATAGTTATATTATATTTTCTTGTTTTATTTTTATGTTGTACTTAGCAGTGGAGCCCCTCACATGAATTATAAGTTAATATTACTGTGGTTATATTTCTCATATAGTTTTGTCCTGAACAGCAAATAGTATTGATAAGGAGCTTTTTCATGGCAGAAAATAAACTCGGGGTTTGGCATAACCTGCCTAAGGAGCGACATTAAAAACCACTTTTATTATCATTTAATGTTTGCCCAACTGTTTTAACAAAAAACATTTATACAATAAAAGTGTGGCGATTTCAATCTTGAATGGTTTACGCCGAGCTTTTAGCATTTTAGGTATGCACAATGCAGATGTTTCTTATGAGAGCCTTAAAACACGGTAGAGATGTTCTCGAATAACTTAAAATATTGATACCATATTAATACTTACATATCTATCATCCTAGTAAATCAGAATTAAATTTGTATGAAATGCCTGGCAATAACAATACGTTACTTAGCACTGCATCATTTCTGAAGATTTTTGTTTCGAATTCTTATCAACATTTTTGAGTAAGAAAATTGTTATTGTTGATTTTACTGCCATGCAGTAATGCGTTATATAAAAATTGTTTATTAAGATGACCTTCTTTGCATTAAAACACTCAACTCAAAACACACATTAATAAACTTCCTGTAGCGCCAGCCAAGCGTTCTGATTTTGCGGATGTAGGCGTATGGCATGTTGTATCAGCTTTAACGAGCGCAATTTGTCTACAGGTTTTAATGCGCGACTGGCTATCAATAACGATTTAGAGTCCTCTATACAGTCGCTTCTAAAAAAAATAATAAAATTATAATTTCAAATTTTTACATATTTTTTGTACAGCAGTGACGTAAATCCCAACTTACTTTTGCGCCTTATTACGATGCGACAAACTAATTGAACTCAAGGCAATTTGACTGGTAGCTACATGATATTGCGAGGCATGACTAAAATTGTTCAGCAGAAAATCGGCCAAAACTTTTCGCAGCTCGGCACAATGTGGGAATACGTGCACACGTGATAGTAGATATGTTAGACCTTTGCGTGTTTTTTTCTAAGAAAAACAACAGAAATTTATTGGTTTTATTAATAATACAGTACAAATTTCAAGTATACACGCTATGGAAAGACCGGTGTTTTGGCCACGCTTCCATTTTGCACTCTCTGAATAGTCATAAACAAGAAATAGACTACTCTATCCCTAGACTCACCTTTGAAAGGCTCTTCAAGACGAGTATACCATCAAGAAGTGAGTGGCATACAACAAGGCCATGGAGAAGGGGGGAATTAAACTTTTACACAGATGGCTCCAAGCTAGACGATAAGGTTGGCTACGGAGTTTTCTCGAAGGAATTAGGACTGGAACTATCCGTTCGACTACCAGACTACTGCAGCGTCTATCAGGCAGAGGTATTAGCTATAAAAGAAGTGGCTATATACCTAAATACGCACGCCGTAACAAAAACGATTATAAACATATTCTCGGATAGCCAGGCGGCCATCAAATCAATGAATGCGGCTTTACTAAGATCGAAGGTTGCACAGGAATGCCGGGCAGCCCTAAATGACATTAGTGACGTATTCAAGGTCAGCCTTATTTGGGTTCCGGGACATAGAGATATTGAGGGAAACTGTAAAGCAGATGAGCTAGCCAGAAAGGGTACTGCTCTCCAACTGCTGAGTGATAAAGGTACCATCGGAATACCCATGGCCACGAGTAAACTAATGATAAAAAACCACTTCATCCAAGAGGCCAATAGATCATGGAGAAATGAGGATACGTGTCTAACAGCTAGGCTACTATGGCCGCAAATAAACAAGAAAAGAACAAAGGAATTGCTTAGTCTCTCAAGAGACAATATCTCGAAGGTCGTGGCTTGTCTAACCGGTCACTGGCTATTTGGCAGGCATTCCTCGAGACTAGGAGTTTTCTCCCATGAATATTGCAGAAGTTGTAGAGATGAGGAAGAGGAAGAAACAGTTGAGCACTTCCTTTGCAATTGTCCAGCCCTAGCTAAAATCAGAGCAGGTTGTCTAGGTAAATACTTTTTTAATTCTCTTACAGAACTGTCTGGCGTGGGGTTGGCATCAATACTACGCTTCATAAGAGCCACGAAATGGTTCCACGAAGGAAGATAAATGAGGTTCCCGTGCAGCACAGTGGTATCACAACGGACCTGTAAGGTCTAAGTGAGTTGGTCGTGCAGACCGACTACCACCATAACCTAACCTAACCATACACGAAATTCATCGAGCTTCGTCTACATCGCCGAAGTTATCTTTTTGATCGAATCGCTAAAAATATGTGATATCTACAGCTTACCCCAAAATAGCTAATTGCAGGATGTAAATGAAACGTACCACGAGACTTAGTATTGACCAAAGCATTAGGGAAACCATAATCTTGGATGAGCTTATGGGTCAATATCGAACAAATCTCCGTGGGAAGGCAACTTTGTCCTTCACTTCTAAAAAAAAAGTTTTCGAACTATAACTAAACTTTTTTCCACGAATTCTTAACGGCAAATTCCAATATATTTATATATATATAATTGGCGTGTACACCCTTTTTGGGTGTTTGGCCGAGCTCCTCCTCCTATTTGTGGTGTGCGTCTTGATGTTGTTCCACAAATGGAGGGACCTACAGTTTCAAGCCGACTCCGAACGGCAGATATTTTTATGAGGAGCTTTTTCTCGACAGAAATACACTCGGAAGTTTGCCATTGCCTGCCGAGGGGGTAAAGTTTAAGGATAATTTAGTTGAATTTAGCCTACTCTAAAATGAAACTTTATTCTTTAAGGATGCAATTTATTGCAGTAAATGGCTTTCCTGGTTACACGTATGGACAAATTAAATGTGCCGTAGACGAGCTGGTAAAGAGAAGAAATTAATGTGCAGCAAATTCTACCATGACAGTTTCAGATTTACTTTATCTGCAGGCAACTGGCAGTTGGTCTACGGAATGAATAACTTGACCTTTCTTGAATTGTTATCTATTTAGTATGAATTAAGCAGACTGAAAATTTTGCGACCAAACTCCGGCAGCCTTGGCAATACGAAACTAGTTTTGGAACTTAGGTACGGAAAGTAAAAAAAAATTCGATCCAAGTTATTTGAATAATTTGATCCCTCATTTGTTTTCGATTCATACTTACAGTAGCTACATAGTGTTGTGCCGTCAAATATGCAATATGCCCAGAGTGAGCTCCACTATTTTCGTACTTCTTTAGCTCTGTTAGTATAGTCATTGTTAGTTGATTATCGTCGTGTAGAATACCCAAAGCACACGCTGAATATAGAGCCTGGATAGGAGAGTTCTTGAGCAGAATGCTTAAATTAAAAAAAAAAAAATAGAATAAAATTAGACAGAAAATATCAATCAAGGGAAAATTGACCAAAAAGGCAAAGAAAAATTACTGCATACCATTGATATAGAATCGTTTTAGTATCCGCTTCTCCTTGCGAGGCGTAAACCATTGCCGCCATTGCTACTAATATCATTCCCGCTTTGTCCTCATTATCAGCCACCAAGCTCTTCAATACAGAGTTATACAAGGAATATGCTTCCTGGTGCTGACCAGCTCGAACAAAAGCCAGAGCCAACCCAATTATGGCCTTTAACGACGCGTGTGTCACTCGATTGAAAACATTTATTGCATCATTCGGCCGATTCATTTTTAAATAAAGATAACCCAAATTTGTTAGTAATTTATCACGCTGTTCATTAGTTGTTGCTACTGTCGATTCAACAGCCTGAAGATATGCCCGCTCTGCTGGACGATAATGTTTTTGTTGTAAATTTAAAAAGCCCTGGAACGAAAGTGCGGCAAGTGTTGCATCCTTTTCCTCATTCACAAGGTACCTATGAGAGTAACGAATGAGATGTGTTTACAAATACTTCGAAATTTTAATATTGTTTATATTATTACCAATTAATTGCGTCCAATGCGACCACGTCCGCATACATGCTGTTTATGGCATGTCGGTAATGTGTAATTTCACACTTTTGTGGATCAGCCAACACCGTACACACCCAGTGGGCGTAACCGAGTGCGGACTCAGGGTGATATTCAAACTGCTGACAATGTCTGAAGAGATCTAATGCTTCCTCTTCTTCACCGATTGCTTCAGCTATCATAGCCTGCCCAATCCAAGCATTTCCATATATAGGACTGGACTGCTGTGCTCTCTGAAAAGCCTGATTTGCAAGTTTTATTTCGCCAAGCTTTAAATAAAGTGCGCCCAGATTTGTCCATGACATATACGATTTACGTTCTAGTGTTAGTGCCTGTATGAAACAATGCTGCGCCAAAGCCAAGTTATTTATTACTAAAAGTGAAAAGTAATGTAATAAACATAATTTTCGTAAAGCGCAAAATATACCATTATGCAAATTTATTACTCCCAGCAAATTCCAATTTTGCCAACGGTCACTTTGTTCATGTATAGCCATTTTACAAGCTTTGGTTGCCAATTCCAATTGAGTGACTGCTACATCAGGCACGTAAACAGCGCAATAATAACAACATAGGGCAAATTCATACCAAATAAATGTGTTTGATTTCAATTTAATGGCACAAGTGTAAAATCTAAGAACGGAAAGTAAATGTACGTATAAGTTTTTATAAAAAATTAAGTTCCATATAAGTGTAGTATAGCTACAGAAAAATTTAATTAACCTCGCCGCTAATATGAACAGGTCTTTTCTTGACAAAATCGCTGTTTCGTCCTCTAATTTCGCCAGTTTGCCCGACACCTCCAAGTAAGCCAATGAGCTGGGCATGCGCGCCGTTTGTACAAATACATTAGCGGTAAGACGCCATAGCCAAAACATGTTGTTATCGTTTAGCGATTGAAAAGCACTGATTAATGAGGGAAAAGGTTAGTAGGAAGAAAATTATATTTAGACTTTGAATGCATACCGTTGTAAATGATTAACAGCCATCTGTAAATGATATTTACAACGTCCGTATAGATGTTCCAGCTTTAGATTGTTCGCCAAACCAATGTGTGCTTCAGCAGCCCCCTTTAAACCAGGCAAATAATCGGGATGAGTTCGTAGCAATTCGACGAATTCGGCTATAGCTTCGGGATACATGCGTACAGTCTGTTCAAGAAGCATAACATTGAAGTTGAGAGTTTTAAGAATATAATTATGTTTTATACTGACCGATTTGATCAATGCAATTTGTAATTTTGCGTAAATATTGTGTGGATTCATTTCTAGTATTTTTTGAAAAACGCGTATGGCAGAATTATAGGAACCGCGCTCTGCATACGCATCACCCAGAGATTCCCAATAATGCATGCAACTGACATCGAGCTTTATAGCAGTGCGAAATGATTGGATAGCCTGTTTGAAAATATACGTTTGGAATTTCATTTTGGTTAAGAGGTCATAAATTCAACTTAAAATTATGCGACTTATGTATATAAAGGGTTCTTTATAAAAAGCGCCCGAACTTTCACGTTGCATAGAGACTATCTTGAAAAAGGTACAGCTGTCAAATTTGGCGGGAATACTTATTTAATCATGATATTATTAACAATATTGACAGCTGAAGCTTTACAGAGACGGCCGCAACTATTAAAGGACGGTTTACTTACATCATCCCATTTGTTAACATTAAAAAAATGCAGGCCTAATTTGTAATGTATACGCTTAGAATCATTAAATTCCATATGTTGAAGAGTGTTAAGCAACAATGCCACGTTCAAATCCTGTCGTATAGAAAAAAAAATATTTTTTTAGTTTTATAAACAAACATTATGGAGCTTAGCAAAAAGCATTCTGATAATTGTACATCTATGCAGCAATCATTCACCTCTTCACCCAATTGCTGATAAATAGCGCTTAGATTATTCACCGCATCCTCGCACAAAGGATTTAAACTAACACATTTTTCGAAACATTTGCGCGCACGCACAATATCCTTCGTAACATAGTAGATTTTCCCGAGATAGTGGAAGCATTCAGCGCAATATGGTTGCAAGCGTGTCGCTTTGAGCATACAATTCAAAGCGGTGGCATAATGAGACAATTGCAAGTGCAATTTGGATAGTAAAAAAAGTGTTTCGAATGACTCTGTATCCGCGCAGCTTTGCAATAAGTCAATAGCAGCTTCAGGCGTCCTAAAATGGTTTACCTTTAGCACATCAAGGTATTAAATAATACAACAGAAAATTATTTTTCTTACTCCAGAAACTCTGCTTGCTGCAGTATGCTTAACTGCAATGTCTTTAATTGGTCTATATAACCAAGCTTAAAATAACACCTGGAATATACAGCAAACAAAATTTGAAGGTTTGTACTAAGGAATAATGAACATACCTAGCTAAAACTGCCATTACATCTTCATTTTGGTCAAATTTTTGTAACATTTCGGTAGTTTCTCGTAATTGTGCCTTTTCGTTGCTAACATGGGACAAACACAGGGCATGTTCAACAGAATTCTTTTTTCCAATTTTACACCATATTGACAAAGCCGTGCTCCAAACACCAATCACCATTTCTACGCGCGCCAACAACTCCAACGCAATAGTGTATGTCGGTTGCAACTCACGAACCCGATATAGCAAATCTCGCGCTGCTACAAATTGTCGCTGCTCATAAAATTCGATTGCTTTGATAAGTAGCCCTAAACTAGCATTTTTATTCAGCTGTAACAATGCCGCTACATACTGTTCAATATTTTGATTTTGATTATTTAGGCATTCCGTAGCCACTTCACGGGATTCACAGTAAATTTTGCACACCCACTCATAAGCGTAAATATCGTGGGGGTATTTTTCGGTAACTGCACAAGCATGTTTAATGCAGTTTGTGTAATCACCCTTTTTATATAGAAGTTTAAGATAACGTTTGTATGCATTTAAATACTGCTCAGCATCAGGATCCGCTATCAGCTCCTCCAAAGCATATTTATACTGCAATCAAAGTTTTTTTTGTGATAATTATGTATGTCCAACGTTTTTTACAACTTACAGTAGTTTCATCCTCTTCGACCACATCAAATTCAAAATGCACCCAAAGCTGCGCTAAATATTTCAATACATATTTCCTACGTTCTACATCTTGATCATTTCGCTTTAATTCACTCTTCAAAATGTTAAAACATTCTTCGCCTACACACCTGTTGTTGAGTCCTGCGACGTAAAGTCTCTCAAAATAATAACTACACTTTTCACTGAAAAGCCACAAACTTTTTAACTTAATTTTTTGTAATATTTTTAGTGTCAAACTTACGGTACTAAATCTAACAATTGCTCATAAATTTTGGGCAATTCATTCAGTGGAGCGCAGTTAGCTAAACCCTGTAGCGCAACAGTTGGTGCAGCTGGTGAAAACTCAACCGCTTTACGTAAATACTTTGCCGCCTGAAAGAAAATTACACGATAGTGTGTGATAAGCTTTGTTCCCTTGTAATAATTTAAAACTAACCTGGTCTTTATTGCTATTTTGATAGGCCGCTCCTAATAGTAAATAAGCCATATAATTATTGGGTTCATCTTGCAGCAGGGCCTATTCATGAAAGACATTGGATGAGTATTTAAATTTGTACATATTATTTAACCTACTTCACATTTCTCTATTGCATCGTTGAAATTTTCAGTTTTAATAGCTTCTCGAACTTCCTTAAGTATTGCTTTGGTCTCCTTGCTTGACATTTTATAAATTAAAAAAATGATAATCAAATTAAATAAAAAACTTCAAAAGAAGTTCGCGAAACAACTGGAACTGAGCTGCTTTAGCAATATTGCCACACAATAAGAAATGTTGCGTATGTATGTATCGGGTGCTTCTTAAAAGAACTCAAAATGATCATACAAAACAGAAATAATGTTTGCATGATTCTGAATATTCTGATAGATAATGTCACGGCATTTATTTTTTTAATATAATACCTGGCAAATATCACCCGTTACAACAAGTCCAGTTTTTGAATATTTTTTAATGGTAGTTTGATTATTCCAATAAGCCGACTTTAACAAAAAGTTGCGCCATCTTGGAACCAAATGTTGTCCATGTTTAACTGATTAATTTTTGGAAACAAGAATTCAGTCAGCATCGCTCGATTATAATTGCGAAAGAAATGAATTTCGCGAAAAAAAAATTTGTTCAAGGTAAATTTCCACAATTTGGAAGCGTTGTTCTGCCGTTAAACGATTCATAATCACTTGTCAAACCTTATGGCCTCTGGTGACGGTCAAGCATTGTTTGACAAGAACTTTATATGTGTGCGTGTCGGGTGCTTGACGCTAATATCTAAAATTTTTGACTTTTACCAACAACAAGTATGTGTGACACGACGCCACCCGACTGCACTAACACATACAAAGCGCAGTCAAGCATGCTGTATCGGCACCAGAGGACATTAGTAAACAGAAATGGCTACACAGTGTGCCATTCTTTCCTGTTAACGCACTGTTCTCTTATGCAGCTAAGTACTTCTCATGCAGCTAAAAAAATCCCCAAAATAGAAGTTTAGAGTAAATTTATAAATGTTCTCAAAATTAAAAAAAACAATATTTTATGTACGTTAATACAAATATATATTTAATTTTTAAAGGAAAGTTTTTTGAAAAATGTAGCAAAATGGTGTGCATTTTGAAACTAAATTAAAAATGTATTTATTCTGCATGTGGCAACATTTAAAGAAAATGAAAGGGGCCAACAAAATGTAACGCCACTGGATGTAAAAGAGAACGCAGTTGAGCGAAAAATAGGAGTGTTTTTTCTACTTTTCGTTTTAATGGCATTTTTCAACTCGATTCCAATTGTTTAATTTTTAGAATAATAAAAAATGTGTGTACTTAAAATAAAAGTTATTTCGTATGTAAATTGAATGATAATGTATCAATATACCACACTATGTAAAGTAAAATAGAATAGCATAATCGAGTATTTGTGATTGGAATTTTTAATGAGACTAGTATTGCAACGTCAAAGAAAAAATAACATCGGAAAACGGAGACAAAAAGAAAGTCTGCAAATTTTGATGAACATCCCCCGGACATTACCCTTACATATAGCAAACTGTATATAACCTGATATTGTTATTACACTATAAAGATTATTTGTGTCAATCATACAAATTAGTGAATAATCCAATAATTATTAAAATCGCTGGAGGCCAAGAGCCTCTTGGGCGTCTAGTACACGCCAACTTGTGTGTGTGCGTCCTGTTCTGACCGCTGTGTTGGCGGTGTTTGCGATGGAAAACGAATCTGTAAAGTCGGAACACAGCGGACGATCTAGACGTTCACGCAATCACAATAACAACAATAGCGTTAATGCTGGGGGTACTGGCCTGAGCAATAGCGGAAGTGGAGGCACTGTAAATAACGGTTATCATCGCGATCGTACACGACATTCTCACCGTAGTGGGCATACAAAGTCAAGTGGTAAACACCAACGCGGCGACATGGCACCATTCCAGACAAGCGTAAATATGACAGGTAAAAACGCATTTCCTATACATGCAGAGTTTTCAATTTTATATTTTTAAGGTGAAGAAAATCGAGATGGACAGGAAATAATCGAAGTACAAATATTGCCACAAGATGAAAATTGGGGCGAGAATACAACTGCGGTCACCGGCAACACATCTGAACAAAGCATCTCTATGGAGGACATCAACAATGCCTGGCATCGTGAGAATGACACAAGTTTTGGGTTCGCTTGCCGGCGACGTTTAGAATCTGCTTTTTCACTCTTACTCGGATTTGTATCTTTCTTTTCGCCTGTCGCTATGGTGGTAATGCCGCGTATGGGTTTCTTTCCGTCTGCATTTGATCATGCTGAACTCACGCAAACCGTGCGCACACAATTGCTTGCGTGTAGTAGTGAATGCAAGGGTTTGTTAGTTTCACTAACTGCACGACTCATTTTATTAGCAATCGGACTGTGGGCGCTCTTTATGCGTCGATCAGCGGCAACCATGCCGAGAATATTTCTGTATCGAGCTCTTGTGCTCCTACTTGTTACCATATGCACGTTTGCCTATTGGCTTTTCTATATGGTGCAGGTACGTAGTGTCGATGCCATTTTTAATTTTGAATATTAAAAACAATCGCAATTTTGATTTCTAGGTAACTAATGGTGCCAAAGTGGTTGTGGAGACAGGCGGTGATGCAGTTAACTACAAATCACTTGTTGCCTATGCAACAAATTTGGTAGACACATTGCTTTTTATTCACTACATTGCTGTGGTTTTGCTGGAATTACGCCACCAACAACCAATGTATTATGTTAAGATAATCCGTTCACCAGATGGAGTATCTCGTTCTTACACGTTGGGCCAATTAAGTATACAGCGTGCAGCTGTTTGGGTTCTACAGCGCTATTATGTAGACTTTCCGATTTTCAATCCATATTTAGAACGTATACCGATTTCGAAATCGCAGCGCAATAAAATCTCTACTAGTTTCAAATACTATGAAGTCGATGGTGTGAATAATGCACAACAGCAGAGTCAAAGTCGAGCTGTACTAGCGGCAAATGCGCGTCGACGGGATTCATCGCACAATGAACGATTCTACGAAGAACACGAATATGAACGACGTGTAAAAAAGCGGCGTGCGCGTCTTATTACCGCTGCAGAGGAGGCATTTACGCATATAAAACGCATACACAATGAACCCGCCCCTGCAGTACCACTCGATCCGCAAGAAGCAGCGCAGGCAGTATTTCCATCAATGGCGCGTGCATTGCAAAAATATTTACGCGTCACACGACAACAACCTCGTCACACATTCGAAAGCATACTCAAACACTTGGCGCATTGTCTCAAGCATGATTTGTCGCCACGGGCATTTCTCGAGCCCTATCTAACTGAAGCGCCAGTATTGCAAAGCGAAAAGGAACGCCGTTGGGTGCAATCGTGGTCGCTAATTTGCGATGAACTTGTGTCACGACCTATCTCAAATGAATGCACATTCCAACTAATACAAAACGATGTCTCACTCTTAGTATCCATACATAAGCTGCCGCATTTTAATATAGCCGAAGAGGTTGTCGATCCAAAAAGCAATAAATTTGTACTGAAATTAAATTCCGAAACATCTGTATGACAACAAACGTTGAATACTAACATGACACCAACACCGACACACAGCAATGTAACGCAATCCTCATATCTGCACGTGTTTGTATAGGTCCCATTATCAATCCGGTCTATATATTTACTTATGCATTCATCCTACTATATATCGCAAATTCTCAACGTTTGCTGCTCATTTTTATGACAAAAGCAATTCTCAAAATGTTCACAACTCCCAGTGTATCCTAATCATTGACACGCACACATATCAAATAAGTAATATCAGCGCTGCACTAAAATCCTAATGTATTTCTGAAGTATTAGCAGTGACAGCCGAAAAGTAGCAATGCAAACCTAATATAATATTAGTTCTTAAGAATTACAACTTTGGTGTAAGCAGGAAGGTTTTAAAAATAACTTTTTTAACATATGAAATAGGGAGTGAAAACGTGTATACAATTTCTTCACACGAAATTTTTATTTAAATAATGATTTTTTTTTTTTTGCCTTTTATTTAATATTTTAGTTTCCTAAAAAGATTAGTTTAATACTATAAAAATACCTATTAAAATATGTATGCCTTCCAAGCAAATAATAATTTGTGAAGGGTTGTGCCTACATATAGCGAGTTAACTCACAGTTGTGACCTTCGCTCCGATTTAATATAAAGTATTGCCTTGCTCTATCATTTCAGCATTTTATTCAGCTATGAAAGTTTATATAAAATCGTAAATTGCGCCTGTTTTTATGAGAATTTATTCTACTAATCGTAACTTAAAACACTTAATTTACTTCTTGGCGGAACTCCGTAGCTTTGCCATTTGACGCTCTCAGTGCTTTATTCAGGCAAAAGTTAGCTTGTAATCCAAAGCGCTGATCTCATTAAAAAACGTTTTATGCTTAGTATGGTAATTTGGCCTTAATGACTTGTTTTAAATTTATATCTCCAAAAGTTCTTACAAGTAGCTGGCCAATTTTAATTAGAGAACTGTCCTATATTAACTGGAAAGCAGACCAATTTTTTAAATATAATACACAAAGTTATAAGTAAGCATGTAGCTGTAAGACTTCTGATTTCCACTATTTACAATAAATAAGTTTTCTACAAAATCATGTTTCATTAAGGTACTTATAATACAAAGTTCTCTACAATTCCTACTAATCAACATAATCTCAAGCAATTTTTGCACTTAAGTGTCGACTAAAACTTTCTTCATCAACTCGAAACGCACTAAAACTTGATCTATAACTCGGTATATAAAAGAGTTACTAACAGGAAATGCTGACAAATAAACCATAATGTTGGAGACTGTCCAACTGCCAATTTTAGATGAGATTTTATACAATAAATTCAGCTACATATATAAATCTATATATGTACATATAAAATCTATATATGTACCATATATATAGCAGCCAGAAATAAGCAATTTTAATTATAATATATAATTATAATTTTAATCATTAAATACATTTTGTATCTAAGTATAATGAAACGTTTTAGAATAAGATATATTAAAAAAAAAAAGAGATTTAATAATTATGCAGGTGTGTATAAGTGTGTGTATTTGCGTTATTTTATAACGTACTTACTATTTAATCGTAGTTTTTATATACATAAATGCATTTGATATTAATAAGCTACCAAAATATTTATAGTGCGAATTTTCCTACTTATTTTCTAGCTAATGACTTTATCTTTCATTTTAAAAGCTATTCATTTAAACGTGTTGTTGCAAACATAAAACAAACACATGGATATGTATATTTATTTATTAGGATTTATCTAGATAAGCAAATAATTATTACACATATGCTCGGAGAATAATACGGCTGATTTCAACATCTGATTAGAACGTTATGCCACTGGCCTGTTTATTATTTTTATGAAAAATGAGTACATTTATTTTCGCTTGAAAATCTAAGTATTGCGTTACAAATGCCTGTCAATCGCTTTTTTTATACCAATAAAAGATATTTAAGAAACAATAAAAACATTAAAATATTTATTTTATTTGCTTTACTATCGTATCCAAAACATAAATTTTTTCCAACAGCTGTCGCATATCGACAAGCTTCCCATAAAGATCCATTTGCCGCCGGAAATGATATAAAATTGTATGGACGACGTTACAGCGCATTCTACTAAATGGAGAAGTTTGACCTAAATACCCTTCGATGATATTTACGTCAGTCTGTGTGTTGCCGCTGTTACAACAAGAATGAACTTTCGGATCGCAAGCAGGTCAGACAGCAGTTTTAGGCTTTTAGGCATATGGCATAAGAAAACGAAACAGAGTTAAACGTTTCACAACGATACACTTTATTTTTGTCCCGTAATGTTTTAGATAAAAAAGGAAACTTTGGTAATTCAATATACATAAAAGGTAATAGTTACACCTAATCGGTTCTATAATAATTTGTCTATGACAAATAAAATAAAACAAAATTCTCAAAAATAACTAATAGTAAATAAAATCGTACTATTTCAACAACAATATTCTATGTTAGTCTGTACATATGTAGCAGTAATAAAGATTATATCAAATTATATAACAAAGGAACGGCTTTGAAGAGATTTCGTACATTCCCGAATTATTTTACTGCTGATGTAAAAATTTATGTTGCCTTTAATCACATTATGCGGAATGATTTGTTATTTCATGATGATGATTCAATTGATGATGTAAAACCTGAGAAGCCATTTGTTTTGAACGCCCATGACCACTCGCTCCAGGCTCAAGTGTAAATGAAAGTAGCAATACTTTATGTTATATAAATTTTCTGCTGGTATGTATGGTAACATTTAATCAGATTTAGGAGTCAGGTTATTCTCATTTGGCTGCAAAAACTCTTGTACAATTCCTGACACCATCTCATTTGTGGTATTAATTAGACCATCAAAATCTGTTTGGCCTGGTTGTGCACACATTTCGGCATAATACTTGATTTTGGGTTCAGTGCCACTTGTGCGCAACGTTATGACCAATCCATTCTCAAATGTAAAAGTAATCATTTGGCTACTTGCACTAACTGGTAAAATGGCCTTACCATCAGCTTGCGCGGTATCAACACCTATCGAAGATTTCACATTAATTTTAAATTCACGTACCAGTTTTTTTAACTGCTGTTAAACTTACCGTTGGTCAAATCGCGTATGTTTTTAATTTTATACTTTCCCTCGAGTATTGAAGGTGGGTATGTTTTTGATTCGCCAGAGAAATTACGCAAACGTTCGAAAATCTTTTTTATAACATTTGGCTCGTAACAAAAGTAGTAAGAAGAATTATTGTAATGGAAACCGTATTCTATGTATATATTTTGCAACTTTTCGTCTAATGAAATTTCTTCTTTCGATTGGAGATAGCATGCCATTGAGGCAAGATGGCATGCCGCACTTACTCCATCTTTATCCAAGACATTTGTAGAGAACATAAAGCCGATAGCTTCTTCGAAGGCAAATAACACGGTTTTTCCATTTTTTATCAATTTATCTGTTTCATTTCCCATCCATTTAAAACCCGTTAAGGTCTCAATGAAATGGAAATTGTGCTGTTTTGCAAATGCTCTTAATATTTTGGAGCTAACAGTACTAGCAAGCATGTAGCAATTGGAGAGATCACCCTCTGGGTGTGTTTGTTTATATAGATATATAGCCCACCAGCCAAGTAGTGCTCCAATTTCATTGCCGGTATAGACCTGAAGTTTAATTTCAAGCTCTTATTATTATATTTTTTATCAAATATTTACAAAACGAATTTTACCTTCCATTTACCGGTATTTGCATTTTTTGTAGCCAAAGCCAATCGATCAGCATCAGGATCGTTGGCAAGGATGATGGAAGAACCAGTGCTTTCTGCCTTCTTTATCGACAATTCTAAAGCGCTTTTTCCTTCTTCTGGATTTGGAAATAATACAGTTGGAAAGTCTGGATCTGCATCCTTCTGTTCTTCAACAGCAATAACTGGCTGCAATTTGATGGATGCGAAAGTGTCCCGTATAAAAGGAAAACCTACGCCATGCATAGCAGTATATACCACACGTAAGTTTCTTTGACTATTGCCTTCAATGATGGACGACGGCAAAGTGTCACGTAATTTATCGACATAAGCAACAATAGCCTCTTTTGGATCAAAAAGAAGTTCAGCCTCATATAAATTCGCTGTATCCCAACTACATTCTCTAGGTTCAAGATTACAAAGTATAGCTTTCTGTATGTTTTTGTCATGTGGCGATATAATTTGTGCCCCATTACTCCAATATACTTTGTAGCCATTATCATCTTTAGGATTATGAGAAGCTGTTACCATTACACCACCTAAACAGTTGAAATGGCATATGGTGTAAGGTACCAAAGGTGTTGCCACCAAACACCTATAAAGGTAAACCTTAAAGCCGGCACGAATAAAAATATTTGCCGAGAGCTCAGCAAATCTTTTGCTGTTATGCCGTCCATCAAAGCCGAAAACAATACCGCGTGTTTTTCGATCGCTATGGCTAAATTGCTCCGACATATAAGTTGACAAGCCTTGGGCTGTCTGTGCTATGACTAGATCGTTCATACCATTAAAACCTGCTCGCATTTTACCCCGCAGGCCGGCAGTACCAAATGCTAAACGCGTTTGTAAAAGCTCATTTAATTTTTTCCAATCACCAGCCTGATCTAGTGCCTCAATTTCAGAGCGAGTTTTTTCGCACTGATCCCACTTTAACCACTGATCAATGGTTTCACGTAATTCAGGAGTTGCCATTGTCGACTCTGTAAATGATATGAGAGGGAGGAAATTAGATTAGATTTAGAGTTTATATTATGAAGTTGAAAAAAGCAGAAATTAATTTATAATGAAGAAGCGGAGATGTATAAATTTTAGCTTCTTCGGAAGTACTTGTTTATGTATTTTAAGTTGAGAATATATTTTTTTTTTAATTCAATGGATTGGTAGAATAGATAACACATATTAAAATAAAGAAAATCTCAGTTTAATCTTGGTAAAGATGTATGCGAATATTAATCGGAATAATAGTTTTACTTTTCAGTTGTATCTACTCTTTTTCTATAAAGGATATCAGTTATTAGTTATCAGAAGTGTTTATGCCTAGTAATTGCTAATAATATGCCTAGTAATAGAGTGAGAATTGCGCAGGTTCGCGTCATGTCAAAATACGTTGGCTCCGCCTAATCCTGAGACTCCAATTCAATGTAGCCGTAAATACCATACGGAAGGGCCCCGTTTGAAACCCATTGCGGACATGAAATACGAAATGATTAATAGTATTTTTTATAGCGGTCGCCCTTCTTCAGGTAAAGGTAAACCTCCGTGTTTACTTGTGTCATGTAAAAGCTCCTCATAGAAAACTATCTGCCTTTCGTAGGCTTCATAAAACTGTAGTCACTCAAGACGCATACCAGAGAGAAGCTCGGCGAAACTTTAGCACTAAATTAAACATCACATCTTTTACGAATACACATTTACGTGTTTAATAAAATGAATGTAGAGATAAAGCTTGGGTGACATTCGTAACATAACTTTTCTCCTCAATGAAATCAACGTAACCAAACTAAAATATTTTGTAGTTTTACTTACTAAAAGAACACCGTTTATATTTTTACGTAAAATTATAGATGTTTATAATTTTTTGTGGAATTAATTCGTTATGGTAAACAATTTATGGAAGGAATCGAAATAAATCTACTCGAAATATTCGAAAGATCAATTAAAGATGTCATAATCAGCCGGCGCAAAGGTGTATGAGAATAAATTATCGATATTCCATTTAATGATATATTGGGCGAACTTGACATCGATGCATAAAATCGTCCAGTAACTGGCCCTATAAGAATTGGATAATGCGGGCTATTAGTGATGTTTTCTCGCGATAATGTCGCACTCATTCCACTCTGCATCAGAGTTGTCATATTTTCGATTTCTTTTCTCAAACCCAGACTAAGGAAATGTGTGGCATTTTTCACCTTCCACAAAAAATGAAGGTGAGCTTCAGCTAATTTTATCTGTGTACAGAAGTTGGAGAAATAGTTGTACGAAAACTTCAATTGCTAAGAAAAAAAAAAATGGAAGTAAATTTCATTATATTCAATATATATGTAGATTTGATATTATTTAAAATATATAATTTGAGGAAGTGTTGAATTTTTCTTATTTATTTTAAAAAGTCAATAAACCACAAATGTTCTTACTGGCTAAAACGATAACTTAAACGTATTGTTGGGCAAGAAAAATCAAGCAAAATAGAATTTGAAATCTCGTTGAGTTCTCGAAATAAACGCACTAATGGGGCATTTCTTATGTAATTCGTATTGAGGGTCTTGAAGTAAAACGGAAAATTAAAACGAAGAGTTTTCGCAGGAATAAGAAAAAAAAAATTAAAAAAAAACAAAAGTAGCTAGCAGTAGTGAGGGGCAATCCACTTACCAAGTCATGTACAGAAGACAATAAAAGAATAGTCCTTCTGCTTTCCAGGGACTTAAGGTTAAACAAAAGGAGGTGAGAATTGTAGAAAGGAAATTGTGAATTGAATAAAGGGAATATTTAAGGAAAACCTCTTAAATATGTACGTTCAATTCTATCAATAGCAAATTTGTAATGAGCTCTACAGATGAATGCAGCATATTAAAGCTTTGGACGAACAAAAGGTGTATGGAGTAATTTCAGAGTATAGGGATCTGTGAAATTAGATCTATTTCGTCGATCAAAGCCCAACGCAGCTTGATTTGTCTTGTTTTATTCTATGAAAAAGAACATTTTCACACGGCGTATGACAATATTTTCGTAAAGTTGGCGTTTAACATTTATTTTCGAGAAATTTTATTTGGAACTATTTAAATAAATTTAAAAAGATTTACTTTGAATGAATTTTTTATGAAAATAGGGATTATTTCGGGACAAAGTTTTATAAGAAATTTTAAACGCGAAAAGTTTTTCTCAGACACTATCACATACATACATATATGTACCTAAGTATATTCAGACTGTTAAGACATATTTTTTAATAAGTAGATATAAAAGGTGTTAAAACGTGTAGGTTTACTAAATAATTTCGTTGATTTCGTTTAATGGTATAATTGGTAGAAGGTTATCATGATAACTAATCCTGAGTAAGAATTCTCTTAATTTAATTTTTTATGAAAAGAATTTTTAGATCTAAATGGATGGCCTTATTAGTGATGAACCGGAGGGCATTTGTAATAAGTGTTTCTCTACATTGTGACCCCAACCGATTAAATAGCCCTTGTAGATACCCGGTATAAAAAATAGAAGGTAGTTCCATTTAAAATATGAATATTATTTGAAGATATGCACCTGGAATATTCGAACTCTTAATTGGGCGGAGACACCGCCCGGGTGATGTTCATGTCCTCGAAAATACTAAGGCTGACATCACTGCTATCCAAGAAATGCAATGGACAAGGAAAGAAGACCATCGAAACCTGCGACGCTTATTATAGTTATCATATAAAAGGGAGCAAAGCGTAAAAAAGAAACGACATTTTTCAACATCTTGCTGATTTGCGTAGGGCCGCTGTCCCCGTCACGATGTAAAATCGTGTTTGGCAATTTCAGTCTCATATTGGGCGAAGAGGATTTCTTTGGTCGCACTGCCGGAAAATTCAACCTCCATAACGAGACTTTAGGGAACGGATTGAGGCTAATCGACTTCATCGGAACCTGAAACATCGTCGTCTACAGTACCAGGTTCCAACCTGAAGCTACGTGGCTATCTTCAGATGGTCGAAGGCGAATTAATCGACCATGTCGTACTAGACGGAAGGCATGCTTGGAGTGTCTTATGTGTGTGCATTGTCATCGAACGGATCATCGACTTGTCACAGTCAATATCCGGATACGGATACAGCAAAATGGCTCGCCCACGGACATACACAAAGCTGCAGTCGCGACATATTGCCAATCATTTCGCAACTCAACCACAGTCCTACTCTTTGAGATCACTGCAGAACGGCACGATATATGTGAGTAATTGGGCCACACTTCTCGGTCGTTACGTGCCGCCTCTGAAAGTGTCATTGGCTTTCAGCGATCCCGAAGGAACAACTAATGTAATGAAGAATGTCGAAGGAGCGATGTCGATAGTTAAAGAGGGAGCCGAGATATATTTTCCACGACATGGAGAGAAATACATGACGTAGCCAGTTGTCAAAATCCCGAAAAATAAAATCACGGTTTTCGGAAGGCACCACCTTCTGTATTCTATTCGTCTTGATTCGAAAGGTAATTGGGAAGTGAATTACGAAAGGGAGAGAGAACTACGTGCCGTGGGGACGTCATCTATAGCGGGAACATAGCATAATATACTTTGATGGATAGCAATTGCTATTTATGACAGACAGACACTTGATATTTTGCTGGGCCTTGCCACATTAAAAAAATAAGCATAGTTCAAAAAATTTCCAGTTTAAGAATAATTTTATAAGTATCGGAATAAGCAGACTGTGGTTTAATTGCTTCTTTTTAGTATACACATAGCCCCGCTTAATGTCGTACTTCATTATATTTTAGGTTAAAGGTCAACAGGATTAGCGTTATAATATATAAAAACACAATTTTTTAAATTATTTCCTTCAGTTTATTAGTTACCATGCGTTTTTTCCATACATTATTTTATATTGAGAATATATTATTAAATGAAATATCAGCATTTTACCTTCTTACAAATTTCTAATATTACTTCAAGTGTACGAAGTGCCATCTATCGACTGGAAAGAAAAAAATACAAATTTGTTTAGAGCCTTAACCTTTTTATTACTTTTATCTACATACAAAATTAACAAATAAACTACATAGGAACGTTATTGTGGGTAACTAACATTATGCTTATACAATCAACTTTATCAAAAAATTTATTTGGAACCTTAACCGTCTTATTACTTGTATCTACATACAAAATTAACAAATAAACTACATAGGAACGTTATTGTGTGTAACTCTGAACATTATACAATCAACTTTGTAAAGGTGATGTGATAGTGAAAGAAAAACTTCACAAACGAATAGTTATATAAAATATTTGCAGTTATATTTAGTAGTAACTAGGACACTAGTACAGTAGTAACTACAATAAAGCAAAATAAAGATTTAAGATACTTTTCATTGTGTTTTATTTCTAGTATATTGCCATTGAATCTAATTATTACATATTTACATATGTATATATGTACATGCATTCATTTATTCATAATTTAGAAATGGTGTTATAAATCTTACCTGTATCAGATAGTTCTTCGGGATCACCACCGTCTGGTGCTGAGGTGAAAATTTGTTCAGCTTCTTCAGGCTTAATAAAACCAGGGGTGTCGGCGCTTGTGGTATTAGTTCTGTTAATTGTAAAATATACCATTATTCAAAGTCTTTCTTCAATATGAGCATGAATATCCTACATCGAAATTTCGCCACCTTCTAAGTCCTTAGTAATCAAACCCTTCCAAAATTTATTTGTCTCTTCGATAATGTTAATAGCAAAAGCTGCGCATTTAGCATCACCGTTGAAAGCGAATTTATTTTCAGGTTTACCATCTGGAATTTTGTAAATCTATATTAAAAAGAAACAAATTAGTGGAAATATATGATGTAAATATATTTAGTTTCCTTTACCTTGAACCATTCTACAGTGGCACGCAGTAAGCCTGGGAAATATTTATCGACATCACCAATATCATTCATTTTTTCGGCCAATGGATCATTAACATCAATGGTAATTATCTTCCAATCAGTTTCACCTTCATCGATTAATGCAACTGTACCTAGTATTTTAACTTGTAACACTTCGCCACGTTTTGCAACGCGGTAACCAATTTCTAATACATCGATTGGATCGTTATCACCTTTGCAACCAGTAGATGGTTCGATGTGTTCGGGGTTTTCCCATGTTTGAGGGAATGCGCCATAATTCCAAATGTAACCTTTATGTGGGAAACAGTTCGCTACAAAGCGCAATTTACCCTTTTTAACATCCTGCTTAATAGGATTCAATGGGGTATTTGTGCTGATCTATAATTGTAAAGCAAACTAATTAATTCACACCCAACTCAAGAAGCACGCAAAATATAAATTAATTTGCAACTGCCAAAGTAGTTAGGCATATTTACAAAGTGTAAATGCTAGCAATTAATTCTCTTACCTCCATTTTGGCGTTTGTCCAGCGGGGGATTTCCACTACCATATTAAGAACAGTTTTCTTTTCATCGGCATAGAGAGGAATGTCGTGCAATGGAGAAACAATAGTTCCAGCCTGATTTTCTAGCGTGGGAATTTATTTTAAAAAAATATTTCATTACAAGAAACTTGTCAGAAGACATTCATTCAGTTTTAAGATGTGACTTTAAGTCTCTAAATTTCACAATAATAATAATAATAATATGTATATCACAATAATAATAATAATAATATGTATATCACAGTAATAATAATAATATGGATGCACATACATATGTGTATCAACTGCTTAATTATTTATTAGGACTTTATTTCGTTATTTACTTTGACAAAAAAACGTTTTTGGTTAACACATCAAAAATTGTGGTCATTTATTATTAATTAATTTTATTTTAAATATTATTTTGCCTTGCTTTCTTTAAAGGTAATAAAACATAAGCGACACTTTCTCTAAACGAATCCAATTTCATTATCACTATTCTTTCTCAAAGGCATAATCGTTGGCATGATTTGATTAGTAAACGAAATACGTATGACAAATTTTGATAAGGAGTGAAATCTTTAGTCGTTATATGCATATGCAAAGTGCATAAATCAAAGTCTTTAAAACTGACAACCGGCTTTTCAAGCTTTGTATTATATAACACAATCCAATAGATGAATTTATCGAATCGAATACCTTAAATAATTAATGCAAACTAAATTTTGTTTTTGTAATTGCTTACTTAAATAGATGCTGTAATTAGTCGAGTTAGGAGCTCCTTTTTCAACTATTGTATATTCTGACATTTTGCTGCAGTTGTGCTGTTCTTTTTCGTTCTGTTTAGAAATTTGCTGGTACTTAAATGATTGCGAAATTAAACGCGTTTGAGCAATGGGTATTTGATTTGTAGCCCCAAATGTTATATGTTTGAAATATGCCGACGTCAATGGAAATCGCCCCAACACGTGTGGACTTCGACCAAATTGAAATACTTTTGTGAATGCCACTGAAGAGCAAGTTGCCATTGTCATTGCGTTTGTTTCGGCTGCTTTTGGCCAAAAAATACGCCGTCTAATACGCAATCTAATTGGAATTGCGCAGCCGTCGATAAATAAAGTTGCTACGGCGCTACTGAACTGCGTAATCGACGGCAGTTGCTAATACGAGGAATACAATGGAGGTATTCATAGATTACATATGTAAATATATAATGGATTATTAGGCTTGGTCATCTGAAGCAAAATTGTGAGAATAATGGCTGTGTTCGTAAATGCAACATGACGCGCAAACTACAATTGCATAACAAACAGAACGTTCAGAAATGCCAATATGGCAGCAATGCAATAGTCAAGCGTTCAAAAAGACAACAATTCTATCAGTTGTCACTCATAATTTCTATCAAAAAATTGTTTACTGCATTTAACTACGATGTCTGATGAAAAGTAAGCAAAACTGTTTTATTTTAATTTTTGTATTGAAATTTAGTTAAATTATGTTAATAATAATTGTATAAATTATTATTTTTAAATTTTTAGTGAAAATCTCAGTAATGCGGAGACACAGTTATTGTTGAGAGTACGGTTGAATATGGATGACGAGTTTAAGTCGGGTAGAAGGAAAAAAATGTATTGTGGAAGAAAGTTGTGACCGAAGTTAAAAATGTAAATCCCAATATATGACTGGACAGCACCACAGCGCAGAGAAAATCCTTAAATCTCTTGGTAACGTACAAGCGCATTAAGAAAAGAAATAATTCTTCCGGTAGAGAAGCTATATCCTGGAGGTATTTTGAGGACTTCAACGACTTTTTAAAGACAAACATTTGTACCTAAACATTTTTCTCTTTGACTTCAATAGCCTTCTTTTCTTAAATTTAAAGAAAATCTATCTTTTCTTTGCTCACAAATTTCGTCTAGTGTTAGATTCAGCAAAATTTCCATTTTAGTATTATACGCGTTCAAAAATGCAAACAAACGTATTTGCAAATTGTCAAAAATTGTATAAAAAGTATCAAATGTCAAACTTGCAGTGTTGCCACTGATGCTTATGCTGCAAGTCATGTCGCATTTACGAACACAGCCCATGCTATGTGTTTGGTGGGACTGGCAGAGCATGGTGCACTGGGAAATGCTCGAAAAGAATGCCACGGTCAACAAGGAGCTCTACATTGCCCAGCCACACCACGTGAATGAAGCTATTCGATTAAAAAGTCCTGATCGACGTCAAAACCAGCACCAGCCGTCAAAGCCGCACTCCAAGAGCTCGAATGGGAAGTACTTCAGCATCCACCGGATTCCTGACACCTTTCACCGGTCGATTACCATCTTTTCTGCTCCCTGTTAAACCATATGAAGGGCGTTACTTTCGATAACAAAGAAGTCCTTAAAAATTGGCTCAACAACTTCTTTGACACCAGACCAGGCGACCAGCGAAACGTCATCAATAAATTGGTCTCGAGGTGGGAAGAGGTTGTAAACAGCAACGGCGGATATATAATTGATTAACTTATTGATATGTATAATTATTGTTTTTTGTTTAAATAAAAGGCTTCGGTAAAAACGCTACGAACTTATTCCCCAACACAATAGATTAATATTTGAACGTAAATATCATATTTTATGGACAATGTAAATCTATTTCATATGTATGTGTACAAATAAACATCTGGTACAAATAGAAGTTAATAGCAGCATTTGTCGACTGTGGTATTAAAACAAGAAACGATTTAACTAAATACAAAATTTATTTTTTGGGAATTAATTTTTAAACTTAAAGCCGATTACTAATTTGCAAAGTTTCGCCTATATGAAGTTATAAGCGTAAGCAAAAATGAATTCTTTTATAGAAGAAACGGATTCATCATAAATTTAGTTCATTAAAAATAAATTTTGAATACTCCTCAAACTAACTGTACTTAGTTCAATTAATTATTATTATAATTAGAGATTTTTATTTTGAATTCATTTGTGTAAATTTTTATTTAATTGATATATTCTTGTTTTGGGAAAAAGCTTCTTACCGTCGGCGCTGGCATTCACGGGCTCTTGACACTTCATTCACTCATGTAAAAGTAGGCTCATTGGAAATAGTTTTCTTGTAATGAAGTCTGCAATGTATTCTATCGCGTCCTCGTGGAGACTATCCAACTCTTCTCTCTATTTTAGATCTTTGTTAAATGAATTCTTTCAAAATCATCTCATCATCAGAAAGTAACCTTTTTAAATTCTCCTTTATTTGAGATGCGTCGAGCTAGGATTGTCAAGGAGTCCACTTTAGGTACGCATTGATCCACAAAAAAAACTATGAAGCCCTGATTTAAGCACATAAGGACATATCGATAAAAGTTGTTGCTCATTAGCACAACATTTTGAAAACGAAATGCTTTTTCTAAAAATTTTACTTTTACTCAAAATTTCTAAAGATAGCAACACGGTGTCCTGCAAGGGAGCCGATTTGTCAAGAGGGAACAAGAAAGGTGTTTGCTGGCTAAACCTTCTATTATTGAATCATGGGATAGCAGTGGCATAACTACAACATCTGGGGTCCGTGGCAAATTCTTATGATGGGGCCCTATCAATAAAAATCGACACGTTGTACTCAGTTTGATTAAAAGAAACAAATTTTATTTCAACAGATGATTTTAATAAACAAAACAACAATTTAATTTCAATAAGTTATTTATTAAGAAAACTCTTTTTTTCGAGATTTCTGTTCCGCAAAGGTGTCTATAACATCGTCGAAGTTATGATCGTTCAGCACTAGCTGTAGTCACAGGAATTGTGAGAAATAACATTAAGGGGGTCTTCTACCGTCACGGTTTGAAAAAATCGATTTTTTTTTTTTTAGATTTTTTAAAAGCTACTAATGTTAAGAGTATGCTATAAAGAGGGTTTTATGAAAAACATGTTCCTTCATGAGCATTTCGGGGAGAATACATGCATGCGCGTGGCATTTTCGAGCGTTTCTGTGGCGTGACTTTATCTTTAAACGCCTTTTCCCGAAAGTTGACTTTTTTCAACTTTCTGGTCACACATCTACTATAAATATTTGTCGAATTCATTCCATCTTTTTTCCAGTTATTCAGTGAACATCTCGCTATGTTTTCCCAGACCACTTTTTTCAATTTTTGATTAGTTTAATTTTGCGGGCCTCTAAAGTGTAAAAAAAAGAGGAAATTTTCAAACTTTTTTTTTAAAATCACGCATTTTTTACAAATTTCAAAATATTTAAAATCGCCACTGGGAAAACATAGCCAACGCTACACTTTATGATAAAAAAAAAAATTTTTTTGATTTCAGACAAGTAAAATGGTCGATCGCGTGCCACAAAGTCGCCTAGGACATTTTTACAAGGGCAACCTCGAGGACGGTTCAAGGACACAGGGCCAAAGAATTCGATTTGAAAAATATATTTTTAAATAGTGCAAACTTGTGCAAATTAAATAAAAAAAATCTGATTTCATTATCTCAAGTGGTTGCTTTGTAATTAATTCCCAAAAATAGGCCCGAGATTAAGGCGCGACGGTAGAAGACCCCCTTAAGGGGTGGTAGGGTTTAGCGCTAAAAAAAAACACTTTTTTTTAAATTTTTTACAGAAATATGGCTTAAGATACTTTAATAAAATCAGTTGCATGTTATTGTACATCTTTTCAATAAGTTTTTAAAAAATATTAATAATAAAATATTGACAAATATTATAAGCCCATGACAGAGTTTTTTTGGAGATATGTTTTTCGAGAGGTGCTCTGCGGTGCCAATCGGCATTCGTCGTAGAATCATCTGAAACTAAAAAAATCGAATTTTTCAGTTAAAGTATGACGTTTGAAAAAATGACTCTGAAAAATTATCGATGCTCCGCATTCCAGGTAGAGTGCCTACAAAGGCTATAACTTTGAGAGTTCTGTTCCGATCCACTTAAAATTTTGACACAACATTCTTGAAATGATTTACTATAAGATGAGTGAAGAAAAAAATTTCGATTTTGTGACCCCCAGTGTTATTTAAAACTTATAACGTGAAAGGCTGTAAAACATTGAAATTTGAATGAAATTGGAATGAAACGCGATTTCAGTTGGTTTATAATGATATCCAATACTCGATAAAATATATTCACTCTGAACAAACTTTACGGATCTTGGAGGCGCTCATCTTCACAGAGCTCGTCAAAATGGCGTTTTACCTTCCTCTGACGAGTATTAGAAAATTCAGGGGTGATGGACCATTTTTCAACTACACTATTTGCTTCCATCTTTAAATTTTCAAATTCATGTCGATACCTTTCCAATACTTCTAGGCAGATTTTCAAACGTAGACTGAAGTGCTTTAGAGGCTGCATCGATAGTAAGTAGGATCTTACAATGGAAAACCAGTAACATAACAAAATTATAGTTTTCGTTTTTTTTTTGAGTGAAACAGCTTCATTTCTTTCATCTGTTTTGCAATTTAACAGGATTGTTTTCGTTAGCGCTTTTTCACTTTTTACACTTCAACAAACCGAACTTTTAAAGCAAAAACGGCATCATAACGTCCTGCCCATCTAGTAGGGTTTAATGTTTTCAATGTTATTGAATTTGAAGACGACTCACTTTCTTCATTAGATATCAAACTTGATAAAATATTCCATCTTTTGATACTATGCCCAAAAAAATTATAAATTTGTTGAGTTGTTTCAAAAAAATGTTGCGTATCAATAACCTCTCTCACTGCATCATTGAATACTAGATTTAAATTATGAGCAGCACAGTGAGCATATACGGCATCTGGCTAAACATCTTTTATGAGTTTTCGAACTCCACCATAAGTCCCTTCATTGTGTTAGCACCATCATATCCTGGTCCTCGACACTTATTTAGAAGAATGTTTTTGTCATTTATGGATTTAATAATTTGCTTGGACATTGCTAAGGCAGTTTGATCCTTAACTTCATGAAATCCCAAAAATGCTTCTTTAATGACAAGTGCCTCAGATCATTACAATCTTTTTCGATCATACAATAACGGTAAAGTTCACACATTTGATCAATTTTTGAAATATCTTGCGTTGTATCGAATGTGATAGAGTAGAATGATGCTTCATTTATTTCAATTATAAGTGCATTTTCTACTTTTAAAACCAGGACAGAAATAAGCTCATTTTGTATTTTCGGACTTAAGTATTTTAATTGGCCCTTTGGTTTATTTAACAATTCTTGCAAAATTGAATCGTATTTTCCTAATAACTCAACAATACTCAAAAAGTTTCCTTTGGAGCTTGGATTACTGCTATCTGCGTTTTCTCTGTGGCCACGAAAGGCTAAATTACATATTGAAAGTGTCAGAGTAACATCAAGGAGCCTAGAAAGTACTAGTCGCCAAAAGGATTTTTCTTTTTTGATCATAGACTCTTGCTCTTCATCGAGTGTTCCATGTAGTCGCCACTGTTGATACGTAAGACAGGAATCCAGATGAATTTTTGATGACTCGTGTCATTGTATGCGATCTACAATATGTTTCCAGTCGTCATAGCCCTCAATCCAGACATTTTGTATATTCTTAGATGCCCGATTTGCGAATAACCAATACGGTTCACAATACGCACTCTGAAGTATTAAAGAATAGGAAAGCCATGTACGTTCAAGCTTGACGCCAGACTTGGGAGCAATGTAGTAATGTGATTTTCTATAAAAGATATATTGTTACTATTTTTTAAGAAAGGGACGTTAGGTTTGCAATGTCCGTTTTCAATCATGAACCTTTTCACTTGATTAGTTACCTCTTTAAAAGTACCCTTATCAGTAACTTATGGCGAAATACAATAACTTTCACAATAAACTTAACTTTGCCACTATTTTCGTATTCCGTAAAATAACAAAATCAAACATACAAATCATCGTAATCGTTAAAATACTCGCACAAAGAATACGCAGTCAGTGAAGCCCTCATAAAAAAATATCAAATCCGGGATTCCCCTAACATAGTGTGGCCAACTCACCCCCGCAGTAGTAAGACAAAAAAAAAAAAACTAAATCGGGCATTCCCCGATTATTAATGCTCACCCGCGCTGCCAACGTTCCGCTCCAAAATATGTAGAAACCAATGGATGCATTTTAAAGTGAATAAGAACCTGCAGTTATCGGTATTTTGATTTACGGGTTTTTGACGGTCATAAGTAAGTAAAATTACTCGTTACGAGTGCTTCTCTAAAAATGAATAAACATCTTTTCGTTAGGTTCGGTTGAAATGCTTAACGATTTATTGATTGGATTTTAAGCAGAATTTTTAAAAATTATACTTTTCACATAATATAAATTACTCCTGCCCAATATAAAAAAATGCTCTTGGGTCGGGGGCCCGTGGCATTTTGCCACTCATGTCACCCTATTGTTACGCCACTGTGGAATAGCATAGAGATTAAACTCAACAGACTTTGCAAGGTTAATTACGTTAAGGATGTTATGTAAGGTATTGAAATATTTACCCTAATGGTGGTGTTCTAGGTGGCATCCTACTTCTTTTCACTCGTAACTGTCATCCACGCTGTCAATTCGCGACTACAAGGCGAATTAATTCATAATATATTCGCCTTGGCACACTAGAAAGTTGGAAAACTTCATCGTGCTATACTTCTGCTACGTATTTTACGCCGTTTTTAAACTCAAACATAATTTAATATTTTTGCATCAGTTTATTGGACGCATATTTTTAAATACGACTTGCCAATTATATATGCCGTACGTGTATATATCAAGAAACATCGAAACTTGTGGAAGCTTCTCACTGCCAACGCATAAGATCCTGATCAATTGATATTTTTGTGCTATACCTGTCTTTCGTTTAAATCCAGAATATTTGGCCAAAATGAGTAAAAGTACTCAATCTGTTAATGATGTAGCCAACAAACATGCAGCAAGTGAGGAGGCGGAACATGATGGCTGCGTGCTTTGCTGTAAGGAAGTGGAGATCTACTCCATTGGCGAATGTGATCATCCGATTTGTTATGAGTGCTCTACCCGATTGCGTGTGCTTTGCGAACAAAATGAGTGCCCTATTTGTCGTCAAGTTTTGTCCAAAGTAAGTCTCACATCAATGAAATTAAAATTTCGCTACAATGAAGTAATTTATTACGATTTTGCACACAGGTGATTTTTACATGCGACAAGCTGCCTTATCGTGAGCTTGAGGCAAAAAATCGTTCATCATATTACAGCAGAAAATATAAAATTGGTTTCTATTCGGCAAAAATTCAGCAGGAATTTTTCAATTTATTGGATCATCCGTGCCCGAAGTTAGTGTATATTTTTTTATTTTGCGCTATGAAAAACATCTAAGTGCTAAGTTATTTTTTAGATGTGATATTGTGCCCTTTCGAAGATTTAATGATCTTGAATATCATGTGCGTAAAGAACACGATTTGCATTTCTGTGACCTTTGTACAGAACATTTGAAAATATTTACTTTCGAGCGTCGATGCTATACACAAACGGAACTAGGTCTACATCGTACCAGGGGAGATCGTGACAACCGTTCGCATCGTGGACATCCCCTATGTGAGTTTTGCAAAAAACGTTATCTGGATCGAGATGAGCTGTTTCGTCATAAACGTCGCGATCACTATTTCTGCCACTTTTGTGATGATGAGTCCAATGATTTTTACAGGTATTTCACATTGAAACATTAAAAAGCCAAAAAGTACTAATAAAGAAATTAAAATTTTGATATTCTAAGGGACTATGATGCTTTGGCTAACCATTTTCGGGAACACCACTTCCTTTGCGAGGAAGGACGGTGTGCTACTGAACAATTTGTTGGAGCATTTCGAACAGAAATTGACTATAAGGCCCATTTCGCTAGTGTTCATGGCAAAACTTTGAATAAACAGGAAGCAAAGAAAACACGTACAGTACAATTGGAAATAACGCTCGGACGCCAAGCGCGTCCCGGTCTTGCGGATGGGGGTACTACTAATGTCCGTTCACGTGTGTAAGGACTTAATAAATCTTAAACCTTTCCATATTTCCATAATATACATATATTGCATTTATTGGGCTTATAAAATGTTATATGTGCTTTTTACCAGTCCCGATGACAACTACCCTGATCCGTCAGAGGCTTCTACATCTCATGCAGGCCAACAACGTGGAATAACTATTGATAGAAGTAATGAGGAAGACTTCCCATTGTTGGGTGGTAGTAGTGGGGGTCCCAGTGTATCTTTAGTGCCAGCACCTTTTGTGCGCTTACGCAGCGCTACTTCCGGCCTAGCACGCACAAAAGAAAACTTTCCTGCTTTGGGAGCCAACGGTGAAGGAGGTAAGGAATTTATGTAATCAAGGCCTTGCAAACGAATACGATTTAAAGTCGTATTTTATTGTTATGCCTTCGACTATTTTGACAAAAAAAAAAATTAGTAAAACATATTTTTAAAGGTGTTAATGAGAATCGCACACCAACGCAACAATCAACCCCACCTATATCGACGGTATTACGTAAAGCACCAGCAGTGTCACCCGGCGCTATTAGCCGCAGCTCAAGAGGGGGTGGAATTACGGGGTCTAGTGGGTCCTCAGGCATGGTGCTTCATGTCTCTAATCGACCAACGTCTAGCGGAGGTCACAACAGTGGCGCTGTAGCAAAGAAACCGAATGCAATGGACTTTCCAGCACTGCCATCGTCGGGTAAATCAAAGAAGAATGCATCCCGTACGCCAATCGATGAAGATATGTTGCCTTCTGGTGAGCATATACCGTTATCAAATGTGGCTGCCAAACATCGCACGCTGGTTGAAGACTATGTATCGGTAGCGAATCCGAGTAGTTTTCAAAAGATACAAACGGTACAAAAAGAAGAGGTCGAATCCAAAAATCGCAGAGCCGCTGAGCAGTCGAATGCGCCAAAATTGACCTCGCTTGACTTTCCTTCGTTAGGGGGCGGAACAGCTTCAAGGTCGATACAAGTACCATCTAATAATTGGGCAAAGGGACAAAAGCAGTCGGATAAAAAGCAACGTGAATTGGAAAATCGAAAAGCAAAAGTAGCTCCTGCACCACTGTTACCTAAAGAGAATAAACAAACAGCTAATGCAATGAACAAAAAACAATCACCTCCAACAGTAACCAACTCTAAAACAAGCACAACTGCTGTCGAACAAAACGCTGCAAAAAAGGAGAAAAAAATCAAAGACAAAAAGGAAAAATTAACCACTGAAAATAGTAACCAACAACAAAAGTTAAATGGAAAGTCTAAAGGAAAGAGTAACAATAGCAATAGTAATTCACCTAAGCGTTATAATAACTCCTCTTCGCCGCTGCTATCACCTGCTAATATCAATGAGGTTTCGTCGCAAATGCGACCACCACCTGGCTTTGGGAATCAGTCTGCAGGCACCCTACCATCAACTGGTTTCCAATCAACCAACGTTACAGTTAATTCCGTAGCAAAATCTCCTAACAACCTGACCTTTACCAACTCGTTTGGAGAAAGATATAGTATTGTGCGTACTCATCCATACATTCCACCGTCAGATGCAGCCACAAGAAATCAGGTAAAAAATGTGAATTGTAAAATGTAAACATTTTAAATGGTAAATATATTTTACTAGAAACTAGTTTCCCACTTTCAAGATGCCTTAAAGACGCCTGAAGGAATGGAAGAATTTCGGCACATATCACAAATATTCCGGGAAGGTATCTACAAGACCGAACCTTACTACGAGCATTGCCAGGCGGCACTAAAAGATAGATTTAATGACATATTCCCTGAGTTATTAGTCCTTCTGCCGGACATAAATAAACAACAAGTAAGAAATTATCATTCAATAATTCAAAATAATTTTCAACAACATATACAAACCGCTTATTATTGTGTTAGGAACTATATTTGGTGCATTCTCAACACTTGAATAAACTATCGCCTGAAAAAAGAAAACAAGCATTGAAATTAGATGTTTGCCCGATATGTAAACAAGTGCTGATGCTCAGCGATTTGGAAAGTCACCGAAAACAACATGAGCTTAAAGAGAACTTCCCTGTGCTTGGTGATACTACGGCAAATACTAATCAACGTAAATAGTTGAAAACTTGCTAAGTTAACATAATGGAATTTAATAAAATGAGATGCAATACAAATTTGAAACTCAATTTGAAGCTAGAATCTTTAAACGTACACCAATATGTGCATTATGAATTTCTATTGAATTTGCTATATCATTTTAAATAAAGCAACGATACCAAACATTCATAACAGCACTTGTGGAGTACTATTTATCCTCTAAACCTTAAGTTATCGAAAGTGTAGTTCAATGCATAGCATTAAGTGTTTATGGAGAACTTCGTAAATTAAAAGAATTGGATTTTTGCAGAAGAGTTTAACTAAGTATTCTTAAATTACATTGCTTTACAAAAATGTTACTGTAAAGATATATAATGTCATAATGAGACAGTGTCATTAATCGTTGTAATCGTCTGTACAAATTTCATTTGTGAAAAGTAAGACATCTGCACTAAACTATGTATACATACATGTAAACTAGTTAAAATGTAAACAAATTAATTTTTTTTTGTTGAGATAACGTAGTTGAAGGCAAATTATTCGAAAACAAATAAATGATGCACATAGAGCAGATAGGTAGATTTATTTAAAGTGGTGCCCAGTGGTCTACAGGCTTATTGGGTTTTGAATATATTTTCTGTGGGTGGTAAAAACAAATAATAATACAAATTATACGACTTTCAGGAGACGCGCTTAGATGTCGTTTTAAAATAAAACAAGTAAGAATGTTAATTCTCTCAGGTTCCACTATTTTTATTCAAAATACGGCACTTAATTTTTCTATCCTAGCCTTTGGATTGTCAACTCGTTCGGACGATTATTTCCACCAAAAAAATCACGAATTTTACGTTATGTTGTTCTTAAAGATCGACCATTTTCATAATAAGTTTCAATAATTTTAATTTAATAATTTTTCTACTTGACAAATGGCAGAGATTACATAAAAAAGGTACCGTCTAGGAATTATCCACTACTGACATTTAGGCGTTACTTTTGAAAAAGCCTTTATGGTTTTGGTTTTCGCATTCAAAGAACTGAGGTAGAATTAACAAAAGTGAATTTCTTATCACAGCAAACGTCGTACATATGTATATGTGTATGTACTCTTTGTCTTTGTCGCACGATATTCATAATACCACTAAACTAAATTTAATTCAACTAATTAAATTTTGCCACCGTAGTCGAATGGTTTGTGCGTGACTAGCATTCGGGAGTGCGTAGGTTCGAATCTTCGTGTATGAAAACCAAATGATAGAAAATGCTTTTTCTAATAGCGGTCGCCCCTCGGCAGGCAATGGCAAACCCCCGAGTGGATACCTGCCAAAGCTCCTCATCAAAAACTATCTGTCCCTGGGAGTCGGCTTAAAACTGTAGGGGTCCCTCCATCAAGATGCACACCACAACTGGGAGGATGAGCTAGGCCAACGCCAGAAGTGTGTCAGCGCCAATTATATATAAATACATATATAATTAAATTTAGCTTCATTGAAATTGGGATTGTTTCTCCGTTCCTTGAGAGGTTTTTCTAATCTAAACAGAGCGTGAGTTAGGCGAATAAATATCTTTCAAGGGGTTTTGTCTTTGGCATGCATTATCTCTAAAACCATTCCAGCTTTTAAATATTGGCAAGAAGACAAAGGCACTCGCGAAATCGGTGAGCTTGTTAATAAACCAAGCAACGGTGCAGTACAGGAAAAACGGTGAAGGTGGCAGATTGGGCGCGCACATTTCAAGCAGAAAGAAAAATTGCTCGATGTGTTGAGGTGGACCCTAAAACCTCCACTGTAGCTATCACCTAAATACTTTTAAGAGGGAAATAAAGAAAGCAAAGAAAGAATCCTGGATGAGGTGAAGTATTGGAGGACACATCTAACTTCTCAAAACGAAAAAAAATATATCTCCAAAGAACCCCCCAAATGAAGCCTTTTGCAAAAACCACATGTCAGCTTCACAGAAACAAGGCAGGAAGCATTTGAATTACTCATGTAAACACACTTCCCTGGATGTCAAGAATGAACGAACAATGTACAACCCTTCTACTTCTATCGTACTAACCCTTCAGGAATTGAGATAGATGAATTTAAACTCCTTGCAACCATTCAAGTCAGGAGAACCGGATGGAATTATACCAATGATGTTACAGCAGTCAATAGAGACGATTAATACATGTTAGTCAAGATATTTATGGAATCCGCTATCTTTAACGTAGAACCGGCTGCCATGGGAATGGGAATGAATTTCACCGAGGACACCTTCGCCGCTCTTCCCATCCCCACTGATGTTCGCGTAGGCTCGATTCATTCCAGCTGGAAGTTTTAAGGGCATTCGTCCCCATTTCCCAGCCGAAGCAGCCAGCTTGGCAAACGAGCGTGACCACCTACGTCAGACCGATCCCGGGGATCCCCGCACAAGGGATCTCAATTTGGAGATCCGGCAACTGGTAAATCAACATAAGCGGACCAAATGGATTGACCACCTGAAGACCTGTAACCTCACCTCTGGGATGAGTAAGCTCTTGTCCACTGTTAGGTCCCTGTCGAACCCGACGAAGCACAACGACAAGGTGGCTATCACCTTCAACGGTTGCACTTCGTCGGACCCGAAGAGATGCGCGAGCTATTTTAGTCGGCTTTTCATACTGCATCCTCCGGTCGACAGAACCAAACGTCGTGCTACCAGAAGGCTGCACAAACTGACGAACGACAGTGCGCCACTTACTTTCTCCGGTGATGAGGTTCAGGGGGCCATCAACAAATCGAAATCATCAAAAGCCATTGGCCCTGACGGACTAAATGTGCTGATGCTGAAGCTCCTGGGACCATTGGGAGTAGGATTTCTCACAAGGGTCTTCAATCTGTCCTTGGCCATTCTCATCATCCCTGACAAGTGGAAAGCAGGGAGAGTGGTCCCACTACTGAAACCTGGGAAACCCGCCAACCAAGGGGAATCTTATCGTCCCATAACTCTCCTTTCCCCAGTAGTGAAGACACTTGAAGCCCTCCTACTCCCACTCTTCACGAAACACCTGGCCCCAGCCCCACATCAGCACGGCTTCCGACGAGTGCATAGCACCACCACTGCACTCACCGCCATAAGCGCCCAGATAAACCGCGGGCTTAACTAAAACCGCCCCTGCGAGAGGACTGTCCTAGTAGCGTTGGACCTGAAGAAGGCTTTCGATACAGCCAGCCATTCCACGCTACTAGATGTTATTTATCAGCCGACACTCCCGCCAGGGCTGAAGAGATGGTCCGCAAACTACCTGAGCGGTCGTCACTCGTCAGTGATTTTTCCAGATCAAACATCAAAGCAGAGGAAGATAAAGCAAGGTGTACCGCAGGGTTGTGTCCTTTCTCCCTTGCTATTCAACTTCTACATCTCGAAGCTCTCTGGTCTCATACGCTGACGACTGTCTGATAATGGCGTCGGGCAATGACATCAGGCCAAAGTGAACAACTACCTCACCGACCTTTCTCGCTTTTTCACCGCGAGGAATCTCCAACTTCCCCCACTAAATCCACGGCGACCCTCTTTACCACCTGGACAAAGGACGTCAAACTGTCCCTTAAGGTAAAAGTCGACGACACACCAATTCCGACGGTAAGCAACCCCAAAATTTTGGGTGTAACCTTTGACAGCTTGCTCTCCTTCTCAGCGCACACAACCTCAATTGCCAAAACGGCAACAAGGTTTTCAAATCGCTTGCCGGCAGCACTTGAGGCAAAGACAAAGAACTGTCGCTATCGACATTTAAGGCAATCGGTCGGCCGGTTCTGAACTATGCTGCGCCTGTCTGGTCACCTGGAACTAGTGACACGCAGTGGATAAAGCTACAGACATGTCAAAATACCGCCATTCGGACAGCGACCGGTTGCCTCCTGATGTCCCCCATTCAACACCTGCATAACGAGGCACAAATGCTCCCAGTAGTGGAGCACAACAAACTGCTCAGCAAGCAGTTCCTGCTTGGATGTTACCGCAGGTTTCACCCCTACAGACACCTGCTTGAGCCTGAGCCGCCTCCCAGGCACGTCCGGAGACACCTTTTTGACTACGCTGACGAAATCCAGGACAAAACTGACCGCAACCTACTGGGCCGGACAGTATTTAGACAGTCAATAAACGACATCCACCGGAAGACCACCACCTTCATGAACTCCCGTCCTGTGAATGCCGTAATCGGAGTCCAACCACCACCTATTGCAGACGAAGAGCTCCAGCTTCCCCGCACAACTACGTTCTGGATACTGTAGCAGGTTAAACTCCTGCATATCCAGAATCGACCCCGACATTCCAAACACATGTTCGGCATGTGAAGGTACCCTGCACGACACTAACCACCTCTTCACATGCCCCCTAAAACCGACTCATCTAACACCCCTTTCCCTCTGGACCCAACCTGTCGAAACAGCATGTTTCCTGGGCCTACCCTTAGATGAGCTAGACGAAGATGACCGGTGATATGCCTACACTGACAGAGCTACCAATACTGTTAAAACAACAAAAACAACTGCGAGAGATTTCACACCAATTTATCTCTTTTCGTCTTTACTCAAAACATTAGGAAGACTGATTGATCTTCATATCAAGAGCACTCTTAATAACGAGAACTTCAATAATTCAGCACTGCACGAAGTTGGCAGTGAAGGCATCCCGCACGACACTAACCATTTTTTCACATTCCTCTAACACCCCTCTCCCTCTGGGCCCAACATCACAATGGCGCCTATGACGGGTTGGTTATCTTACCATTACTGTGGAACCTATTTTTAAATGAATTGCTTATTACCATGAGCAAGAAAAGGGACAAGATAGTTGCTAATGCCTACTATGTAGTCATCCTGATGGCAGGGGAGTTTCTCTCGACTATCAGCGGGCTCATGCAACCAGCGTTAAGCGAACTCTCTAAGTGGGCGATCTCAAATAGTCTAATGGTTAGCCCAGCCAAGACCTGTTCACTAGAAGATATAAGATACTGAGTTTCCAGTTACCCTCGGAGCGAAGCCAAGTATCCTGGGATAATTACGGAATTAAATCTTTCTTGGAAAAGGAATACCGAGGAAAGGATAAATTGAGCTTTTATCTGTAAGAGGACATTTATTTATTTATTTAAAATTGGGCCTGAAACCGTATTTAAATCACTGGGTATATAACACGATCACCAGACCCATTTTGAGTTTTGAACCTTTAGTGTGGTGGGAGGCGGTGCAGACACAATCTTACCTAAACAATCTTATAAAAGTCCAACAATTAATAACAGGTGCGCTCCGTTCGACGTCTGAGGCCGCGCTGAAAGTTATCCTACATATTCAGGCTTGCTAAAAAACACACACATTCATACATCAGTTTTACTATCTGTGGAACACTTGCAAGACACATCGAAAACAGGCTATCTGGTTCCCAAGATAGATCTGAACGAAAACTATACAATACGAATATCCGACAGAAAGGATGAGCCGACCAAAGTCATATCAGATGATAGTGGTCACCATTGTCAAGTGGTCAACATTTATGCTGTTGGCCCATAGATGGACAATGGCACTGGATCGCAGTGGCGTAACAATAGGATGGCATGGGTGGCAAGGGTGGCAAAATGTCACGGGCCCCCGACCCAAGAGGGCCCCGGGCCAACAGGCCGCGAGCTCAAGAATTTTTTTCATTTATTTTATGTGAAAAGTATATTTTTATAAATTTTGCTTAAAATCCAATCAATAAATCGTTAAGCATTTCAACCGAACTTAACAAAAAGATGTTTATTCATTTTTAGAGAAGCACGCGTGACGAGTAATTTTACTTACTTATGACCGTTAAAAACCCGTCAATCAAAATACCGATAATTGCAGGTTCTTATTAATTTTAAAATGCATCCATTGGTTTCTACATATTTTGGAGCGGAACGTTGGCAGCGCGGGTGAGCATTAATAATCGGGGAATGCCCGATTTAGTTTTTTTTTCGGCTCGCTACTGCGGGGGTGAGTTGGCCACTCTATGTTAGGGGAATCCCGGATTTGATATTTTTTTATGAGGGCTTCACAGACTGCGTATTCTTTGTGCGAGTATTTTAACGATTGCATATATTTGATTTTGTTATTTTATTGAATATGAAAATAGTGGCAAAGTAAAGTTTATTGTGAAAGTTAAATATTAAAATGTCTAGTTCCAGAAGATATTTAAGTGGAAGCGAAAAACGAAAGAGAAAGAAGGAAACTGAAGAAAAAAATAAAAAGCTACCTAAAATTAGTCAGTACAGTAGATTGATTCTGTTTTTATGCGGTATATACGTTCCGCAAGAAACAGTATAAAAAAAACAGCATAAAAAAAGCTACCAGTTCCATAGTAAAACTATAGATACGTTTCAAAAGTGCTAAGAATCGCATAAATCTGAAATAATGTAATAAAATCGCATAAAAAAAGGGTACTAGTCCCATATTATAACTATAGATACGTTCCATAGACCGCATGAATCTGAAATAATTAAATAAAATAGCACAAACCAAAAATTATATTTTTGAAAATTATATCTTTATTTAAGAAACTTCAGAATCGAAAAATAAATTTACGTCAGAAATAGAATCAGACAATACCCGCATGTTGCGCATTCGTTTAGGATTTGGCGTAAAATCACTTCCGTCACTTGAGGAAATGTAGACGTCTAATCAGGATAGTGATGCAGGCGGTTCCATACTTGTAGGGTTAGCATTTTCGATGTAATCTGAGATGAGTTTTTGCTTAGCTGGTTTCGAATCTTGTTTATATGTACAATTCCCGATAGGTCGACATACATTTTTTAATTAAAAAAAAAGAAAGTGTGTGGTAGTTCACGGAACCCGCACGATTGAAGTGAAACTTCTTTTATCAACAAATCAATAATTTAACTATTATTTCAATATAATGCATGCAGAAGTCATGGAAAGCATGGAATGGAATTTTATTAAACAGAATTATTTATTTATTTTAATATAAAAAGAAATGAATTTATTGTACTCAATTACATTTGGTTCTCGGCATTGTCATTATCATTATTGGATTCGTTTTCCAAAAATGAAACAAGGGCTTTATGGTAACTGAAATACGTAAAAAATGATCTACATTCTAATCTATCAAGGTATCGATGAAATACTGCATCAATGGTAGTTCCGCATCTTGTTGTTGGTACTACAAATTATCACTTATCGTACAACCGGAGGATTCCCTGTCACGGTGTTCAACAGTAGCTCTTAATTTTTTACGCTCCAAATACTCACTTTGCCGTTCAGCACCTGTTTTCGGTTTCCGTTTTTGTTGATTTGATGCCATATTTAACAGAAATCAATCAACAAAACAAAATATGTTTGTAAGATTTGCTCAAAACTACACACACACTCTATGACGCGTCTCGCGTTACTAATAATATTGTGTTTGGGATAACTGTCAACTGTTTCCACCGAAATGCGTTCGCAAAGTGTATGGTCTTTGGTATGGTAAACAGATTTATGATACATTATTTTGCGGCGACAGCACAGCGCGATAGCCCAGCGGCTAGCAATGTGGGCTTCCGATCCCAAATCCTTGGTTCGAATCACAAGAAAATTTTTTTTTTTTTTTTTTTATACATTTATTTCATTTTGTTTTATGATATGTTTATGAGCAGATTTTTTTCATCGCAGAAATACACTCGGAGGTTTGCCATTGCCTGCCGAGGGGCGACCGCTATTAGAAAAATGTTTTCATTAATTTTGCTTTCACCGAGATTCGAACCAACGACCTCTCTGTGAATTCCGAATGGTGATCACGCACCAACCCACTCGGCTACGGCGGCCGTCAATCAAATGTCATATTTACAAATTACATTCGATAAGAATGCAATAATAAACGACCGCATTACATTCACGACGACACGCCACGCCAGTCTTTTAACAGATGGCGCTGGCATAGCGTGAGTTTTACGTAGTTTAGCGTAGTTTTACTCCTCACAGCGTTTCATCCACGCCACGCTTTTAACAGATGGCGCTGGCGTAGCGTCACATATCGATGAAACGCTATGGTTTTACTCCTCACAGCGTTTCATCCTTCGAGACAAAAGAAGTTTCACTTCAAAAAAAAACCGCATAAAAACAGAATCTTGAAAAATGATGATTTAAATAATAAAAAATCGATTGAGCAGTGCTCCAGAAGTGAAGAAAAGTACACCAGTGTTATCAGATGCAACACCCAACATTAGTGAATATCCAGATCCAGAGCAACCACAACAAGGTTCCGGCAAAAATCAAAGTGAATTATATTCTAGCATGAAAAATATTTTATCTTCGCCTTATGTTACTGATAAGGGTAATTTTAAAGAGGTAACTAATTAAGTGAAAAGGTTCGTGATTAAAACGGAAATTGCAAAGCTAATGGCCCTTTCTTAAAAGATAGTAACAATAGATCTTTGATAGAAAAACATTACCTACTAATTAGTGTATTACTTTTAATGAATAGGCACTGTACAAGTTTTTTTGGCCCTTGAAAAAGGAGTTGTTTTTTGTTTTTTGAAGTTTCAGGTAAAAAAATTGGTTTTTCAAAATAAATAGTTTCTACTTATTGAAAATAAATAAGGAACAAGTACGGAGTAGCGACACCTCGCCCGGGAAAAAAGGATTTGCTTTTTTGAGCTGATTTAAATTTAACATTTCTTGTGCAACTAAATAATATGGTTGCAGCTTCAAAGTTTAAATGTTTTAGAGACAATGCATGTCAAAACAAACCCTTTGGTGTACAATTTAATTGAGTTCACTGTATATATGTGCGTATGTACAAATAGTTTTTTTCTAAAATGTTTTTATTTTCATTCAATTTCGAAAACGTCTGCTACAAAATTATTTTTAAAACATCATTATATAACGACGTTTATCTGTGTTTTAGAACAAAATTTTCTGTATATTTTTCTAAAAAAGCACACAAAAATTTATAACTCTTAACAATGGCATCTGCGGAGCTACAAGCAAAAATAGATCAATGGTTTAAATGGGATAAATGTGAAAAAACGCGCGCTGAAATTCAAAATCTTATTAAAAGTGAGAATTGGAAGGCGCTGGGTGATGTATTGCTAACACGTTTGGAATTTGGAACGGCAGGTTTGCGAGGGCGAATGGCCGCCGGTTTTAACAGAATGAATGAACTGGTTGTGGTGCAGGCGGCACAGGGGCTTTCCAGTTATATGAAAAAGATATTCAGCGAAAAGGACAGAATTAATCGTGGCGTAGTATTCGGTTATGATGGTCGTCACAATAGCAAACGTTTTGCTGAAATTTCTTCTAATATTTTCGTACGTGCCGGTTTCAGAGTTTACCTATTTAGGCAGATGGTTTTAACACCAATGGTGCCATTTACTATTAACCTATTTAAGTGTTTGGGTGGCGTGATGGTAACCGCTTCACATAATCCAAAAGATGACAACGGCTACAAAGTGTATTGGGAGAATTCAGCACAAATTGTACCACCACACGACAAACATATTCACAACACAATACTCGAGTGTTTAGAACCATGGCCGAATTCATTTGATACGAAGGGTTTATATATTTGCACTTGTCTCATGACCGATCCAAAGGATGCTATTAGCGCGTATGTTCAGCGTATAACGGCTGATGTGCCACAGAAATTCGTTGATTTGAATAGCCGAGGTGATCTACGATTCGTCTATACAGCTATGCATGGTGTTGGTTATCCATTCTTAGAGAAAATCTTTGCAGCTGTCAAAATTAAACCAGTTATTTTTGTTAAGGAACAAAATGAACCAGATCCAGATTTTCCCACAGTACCGTTTCCCAATCCAGAGGAGGGAAGAAGCGCATTAGATATGGCAATTCAGTTAGCAGATCGTGAAGGCGTAACTCATATTATCGCAAACGATCCAGACGCTGATCGCTTTGCTTTGGCGACAAAGAACCCAGAAACTGCTTTGTGGAAGGTATTTATTTATTTAATTGCTGTTGCAGCGGCGTTACTAAGCCTTGCTTACGAAGGTGTTGAAATAAGAGTGGTCATAGAGGTCATATAACTCTAGTGCTTTTTCGACAGGGTGGGACCGTAGAGAAAAATGTTGCAATGAGTCGCATTGAGTGGACGTATGAAGAGGCAACTCGAGCTCTTCGCTTACCATGGGTTGTAATCAGTTGCTGGTGCGGCAGTATAAAAAGTTTCACATAAATTTTTGGGGAAGGCTGCTGAAATGACAGTCCGTAGAATCTACTATTCTATCTCCGATAATTGCAGTAATATTGTTAGTTGATTCTTGATGAATGTTGTTCATTAATTCTCAGTAGGCCGTCGGGTACGAATTACTGAACCTAGTCTTTGAAGTCATGTGCCTAGGGTTTGGCTCGAAATCTAACAGGTATTGTCCTTGCGGTAACAACCAAATATAAACTTATTACATCCAGTGAGGTTTTTTAATATGTGGTCTTGTTCGAGTTGCAATTACAACCGAAATTTTGCATGATTTCTTAAAGTAGCAAGATTTGTTTAATGCCAACAATTATTTCAATGATTGCTGATTTTCAATTGAAACATCGTTTTCTTGAAAACGTGCGTTATAACTAAAGGATCTAAGGATTTGTTTCCGGGTCGTTAAAGAGTGTCCAGTTTCGCTGTCTTTTTGGATGATTGTATCGCTGTCTTTAAATCGGGTTTTCCATGTAATGAGTCAAACCACGTCTAGTGGGCCCCGAATTTTCCATCAAATTCCCGATTTTAAAATCAAATGCATTTTTGGATAGAGAATTTGTCACATAATAATAGCTGTGAATAGTTTTTTTTTATTTCGCTTTTTGTTTACCATATGTTATTAACAATTGAATTTTTTTGCATGATATTCTTGTAAAATCAATATCTCAGAAACTACAATTGATAATTTGATGAAATTTATTTCGGTTACGGAAAAATATTTACTCTATCGATTTAACGTTCATAGACTGTGTATTTGTTGGAACAATAATTTTTTATAAACAATCGCAATTGTTTTTGTGTTCTTCACGCTATAAATGGACAATATTACAGTCAAATTAAGCGCACAATGCTCACCTTTAATAATCTGTAAAAAAACTTTGTTCATCCAATCCGTTCTGAAGATATCGAATTTTTTGTCAAACCGTGTAAAGTTTTGAGGCGCAGTATAGTCTGGTGCAACGCGCCGCGCTTCGCAGTTGGCATTGCATTGCCCATGGGATCATACGCTAAAACGTATAGCACTTAAAACATACATAAAAACGGATTAAAGATTCAAAAATGAGGTGTTTCATTACTAGAATTTTTATTACAATACATACATCCATATCCACATGAAAACATACAAAATTTAATTAGTAATAATACTCTCGAAACAAGATGTCCTCGGAGAAGATTCTACTTCGAATCTTTTTGTTATTTGCAGGTTCGAAGTGATGAAATTGCCGCGTTTTTGTGATAGCTATTGCCTTATTGAAGCGTTTGGAAAATTTTTTTCCGTACATCTTGATCTTTTTGCGAACAAAAAACGAAATCTAGGGATTTAAACGCATCTTTGGCCCACTCGAAAAGAACTTTAGCATCGCGAATATGATTTCCAGCAACATGCTGCATACTTGCTTTTCGGGCTAGCCTTTTAACTGCTCCGCCGATCACATCGCACGTTCACTTGCCATGGGAAGTCGCGAAGAAATTCCATTCGGCTTCCATTCCGTAATCTATTTTGTTGTATTATATGTTCAAATAGTTAGATTTTGTCTTGTACTGCGATGCAGCTCCATCAGAGAAATAAGAAAACTTTTTTATATTTCTGGATCCAAATTTGCTTTTAAGATATTTAACAAGTCTTGTGTTCAATAAGTGAACCGACTTGCATCGTGGGTTAGTTTTTCAGAAATGATAACAGATCTTAAGTCATGCTGTTTACCATCGATACAATAGTATAGTAAATTACATACGGGTGAATGGTCACTTGGGTATTTGACCAGTGATGAGCTTGGATCGCATCTTGCACTTGAATTGTGTAGTTTTCTGCAAAATCTAACGTAACAACGAATTCCACATCACTTGCAGTCTTTTTTTTCTAACAAAATAAGTTGCTTGGGCTTTTGATAAAAAGTCTTGCTTTAACACGGATGCTAAATCTTCGCTTAACTTTTTCAAAAACTCAGCTATCTTATCCGTCGTTTGTAATATATCACAGCTGCAAAAAAAAGTCTACAACAAATTACACTGCTAATTCATTTAAAATTTTTTAGTTACCGATCAGTGTTGATCCATTGAGTAAACGTGACTTTTGCAACGTTATGTTCAGTCACTATTTTTTGCAGTTCATCAATGATCGGGGCCACTCCAGGACATTTTTTACATTCCCCAAAATAACAAACTGACGTTGAATTTTTGCACACAGAACGCTTTATGTAATCTCGTAAAGCAGACTTTATATTCTCCACAAATGCTGAATTCAAAATTATTTTTTCTTGTTGAACATTTACTCTCGCTGTATATTCATTTTTTTTTTTTTCGTTGATGATTTCTGCTATTATCTCTTTGACATTCCTATCACTTAATTTTGAAAAACGTCTGTCTCCGAGGACACATCTTGTTTCGAGAGTATTATTACTAATTAAATTTTGTATGTTTTCATTGTAATAAAAATTCTAGTAATGAAACACCTCATTTTTGAATCTTTAATCCGTTTTTATGTATGTTTTAAGTGCTATACGTTTTAGCGTATGATCCCATGGGCAATGCAATGCCAACTGCGAAGCGCGGCGCGTTGCACCAGACTATACTGCGCCTCAAAACTTTACACGGTTTGACAAAAAATTCGATATCTTCAGAACGGATTGGATGAACAAAGTTTTTTTACAGATTATTAAAGGTGAGCATTGTGCGCTTAATTTGACTGTAATATTGTCCATTTATAGCGTGAAGAACGCAAAAACAATTGCGATTGTTTATAAAAAATTATTGTTCCAACAAATACACAGTCTATGAACGTTAAATCGATAGAGTAAATATTTTTCCGTAACCGAAATAAATTTCATCAAATTATCAATTGTAGTTTCTGAGATATTGATTTTACAAGAATATCATGCAAAAAAATTCAATTGTTAATAACATATGGTAAACAAAAAGCGAAATAAAAAAAAACTATTCACAGCTATTATTATGTGACAAATTCTCTATCCAAAAATGCATTTGATTTTAAAATCGGGAATTTGATGGAAAGTTCGGGCCCCACTAGACGTTGTTTGACTCAATATTAATTAAAAAAAGAAAGTGTGTGGTAGTTCACGGAACCCGCACGATTGAAGTGAAACTTCTTTTATCAACAAATCAATAATTTAACTATTATTTCAATATAATGCATGCAGAAGTCATGGAAAGCATGGAATGGAATTTTATTAAACAGAATTATTTATTTATTTTAATATAAAAAGAAATGAATTTATTGTACTCAATTACATTTGGTTCTCGGCATTGTCATTATCATTATTGGATTCGTTTTCCAAAAATGAAACAAGGGCTTTATGGTAACTGAAATACGTAAAAAATGATCTACATTCTAATCTATCAAGGTATCGATGAAATACTGCATCAATGGTAGTTCCGCATCTTGTTGTTGGTACTACAAATTATCACTTATCGTACAACCGGAGGATTCACTGTCACGGTGTTCAACAGTAGCTCTTAATTTTTTACGCTCCAAATACTCACGTTGCCGTTCAGCACCTGTTTTCGGTTTCCGTTTTTGTTGATTTGATGCCATATTTAACAGAAATCAATCAACAAAACAAAATATGTTTGTAAGATTTGCTCAAAACTACACACACACTCTATGACGCGTCTCGCGTTACTAATAATATTGTGTTTGGGATAACTGTCAACTGTTTCCACCGAAATGCGTTCGCAAAGTGTATGGTCTTTGGTATGGTAAACAGATTTATGATACATTATTTTGCGGCGACAGCACAGCGCGATAGCCCAGCGGTAGCAATGTGGGCTTCCGATCCGAAATCCTTGGTTCGAATCACAAGAAAATTTTTTTTTTTTTTTTTTTATACATTTATTTCATTTTGTTTTATGATATGTTTATGAGCAGATTTTTTTCATGGCAGAAATACACTCGGAGGTTTGCCATTGCCTGCCGAGGGGCGACCGCTATTAGAAAAATGTTTTCATTAATTTTGCTTTCACCGAGATTCGAACCAACGACCTCTCTGTGAATTCCGAATGGTGATCACGCACCAACCCACTCGGCTACGGCGGCCGTCAATCAAATGTCATATTTACAAATTACATTCGATAAGAATGCAATAATAAACGACCGCATTACATTCACGACGACACGCCACGCCAGTCTTTTAACAGATGGCGCTGGCATAGCGTGAGTTTTACGTAGTTTAGCGTAGTTTTACTCCTCACAGCGTTTCATCCACGCCACGCTTTTAACAGATGGCGCTGGCGTAGCGTCACAGTCGATGAAACGCTATGGTTTTACTCCTCACAGCGTTTCATCCTTCGAGACAAAAGAAGTTTCACTTCAAAAATTTACCTACATTAGTATCCACTCAGCTTTCTTGAGTTGTATCGTATCTTATTTGCTCAATCACCACTGGGATTTCAATAATCGTCTGTCGATGAACATAAATAACTGTTTCCCAATTACCTTTTCTAAGCGTGTCAATGTCATTGACACCTCTTACGAGTATTACATATCTAGCATCTCCCTGTCACGGGTAAGTGAATGACTTGGGTGTAATATTTGACTCAAAGCTTACCTTTGGTAGTCATATAAATTTTATTATTACCAAGGCTTACGCCATTCTTGCTTTTGTCAGGCGTCATAGTTCCGATTTCTCCGACCCTTATACGTATGTTGAAGCTTTTGTATACAGCGTTTGTACGTTCCAAACTTGAGTATGGTCTCGGAACCCAGAAAGTATTCTTACATTTCGCGTTGCGTAATTTACGCTTCTCGGATCCTATTCCGATTTATGGAGCGCGATGCTTATTGATTAGCTTAAAATCATTACAGAACAGGAGAATAATCTTATTTTTGCTTTCATTTTTTATTTCACTAAATCCCTAGTTGACTTTAATAAAATCTCTAAGTTTATTGAAAACGATTTTTCATGTTCAAAAGATCGCCTATTGAATTCTTTGAATATTTATTATAATTATATATACACATATATTGTATATATCCCCTATAAATAATAGTTTTTTGAATGCCTATTAACCTTGAAAAATGAATTTTTATCCTATAAGTACTTTTTATATCCATTGACTTGATAAATAAATCTTGCGGTAAGCTTATGTGCTATGTGTTGTGTTGATGGAGATGGACCAAAAGTAGAGTAGTGTTCAACGAAGCATGTGAAGCAATAGTTGGTGTCATCAAGATCCTTCTTATGGATCCTTTAATAATAAATAATAGATAATATCTTATATATTGGGACTAGCAATGGCGTTCCCGATACATTAGCAGTCATATGGGCTAATGAACATTGGTAAATACGGGGAAAAGAGACTCTTATTCCAGTAAGAGTGCTAATGATTTCATTTTGGATAAAGAAGCTGTAAGTGGTAAATGTTGATCTGCAGATGTCGGAATAAAATTTAGCAGCCCTCAAAAGGAAAGTGAAGGATTCCAGGAAGCAAAAAATCTCCCGATTTCAGGAAGACTTTCTTGCATGAAATGAAAGGGCTAGAGAGGACGAAAGCTAAGAAATTGCAACATAGTGGGACACATCGGAAAAACGCAGAAGATGCAAAGTTAATTCGTCAAGTTCTACACAGACTTCCGCGTGCGAAGCGTGAAGAAGCAAATCAGACAGTCTATGATATGCAGCAAAGTGGAGTAATTGTGCTACAAATAAGCCCATGGATCACACCAATTGTGCTGATTTTGTGTAGATTACAAAAAGCTGAAACAAGTGATGAAAAGGACAGATACCCATTAGTTACTCTTACTCTTACTCTTCTTTTCATCAAGCGTTTGCAAGTGGCGAATAGATGAATCAACTGGTATAAATGAACATATCTTGGCAACACGAGAATATAGCTGTCTAAAATTACATATGTTTATAAGATAGAGTTATACCAGTTTTATGAGGTGTAGCCATACTCGCTATCTGCGAATGTTGCGTGTCGTTCCGGTTACGTATAACCGACTGTCGTTGGAACTTTGTTGTTGCTTTCGCATGCAAATTTTTCGACAAGTTAGTCGAGCAGAGAGCTAGTGAGCAAAGAACTGGCGAATAGAAGAGGGCTATAATCTGGTGCGAAATAGTTTTCCACGCTTGATTTGAAAAATGTTACTGACAGGTGGCGATTGAGACAGAAGATAGCCTTCAAGATACGGGATGGGTTGTGGCAGTTTTCTGTGATGTAGTTCGGATTATACAACACTGCATCAAGCTTTGAGCGCCTAATGGTGCATGTACTGATGGGATTCCACTGAAAACTTATTTAGTCTAACTGGATGATATCGTAATTATGGGTAAAAGTTTTATCGACCATTTAAGACATTTGGAAGAAGTCCCCTAGCGCATTACTTTTGCGGAATAACGATCTTCATTGTTCAAAACAGAAGTCACGTATCTTGGACTTAAGGTGACAACAAAGGACATGAAGACAGGTGAGGAAAAATCAAAGGTAGTTAAAGAGTGGCCAAGGTTGAGAAAAATGCACGAAGTGCGAAGTTTCCTAGGATCGTGCACGTATTATGGTAATTTTGATTCTGGAATCGTAAATGTTGCCCGGAGCCTCCATAATCTCTCTGAAAAGAATTCCACTTTTCAGTGGCACAACGTTCCAGCATCGGAAAGAGCTTCTTTATGCTGCGCCTATGTTAGTGAATCCGGTCGCGGAATGCGCAAGAGAAAGTGATTGCATACTATAGCAGAGTTCTCTGAAAGCCGGAAATTAATTACTTTCTGATTACACGGAAACTGTTAACTCTGGCTGAGTGCGTAAAACATTTCCACAAACTATTCCAGTTAATAATAGTTTATGCCCCATCTTGGTTACCTCAGTTCAAGCATTCAGAAGAACAAATTGCACAGTGGATCCAAGGGTATCAAAAAGCCATCGGTGACCTCTTGCTATAGAGTGTAAACATTGTTTCAAAGTCGGGAGAGCTAATGCATTAGCAACTCGATGATGAGTGCGAGCCCCGTGCGACAAGAAGTCAATTGAATGATGGAAAATGTCATGGAAGAGAAAGACGCTGAAGAGAGACCATCTAAAATATATTATATTATAAATAACGATAGAAAGTCCTGTGGCTAGGACATATTGGGTGCAGTGGAATGATTTATAAATAACTGATGGAATTCTGCATCCCGTATGTGAAACCGGAGACGAAAATCACTCCCATCATCTGATCTGAATTCCACAACGGGCCAGACGGAGGTCATTTGGGTATTACTAACATGCTGGAAAACTTTAAGCTCTAAGGACCAGAAGTCGAGGAAGATTACAGCAACACAACACGGGTGCACAACTTCAGCGAGCGGCCATAGATGTAGCGCAACCACTTTGAACGCATGATTCCCACAACAAATGCTCGTTATTATTGGACTATTTCAGTAGAAGTGTACGCTCACCTAACCAAGAGGCCAAAATAAGAGGTTTTTTACAGAACTGGGTCTCTCTGTTTGTAGTACCTATGGAGCTACATTCAGACCAAGGAAACGCTTGATGGGGATTAAGAAAACACCTACGACAGAAATGCTTGTGCCAATTCGCTTCCGCGTGATTTAGCGGTTGGAAAAGGTGATGCTCCTGCAATGGATGATGATTGTTATTGGGAAATATTTTACATTGATATGGATAATTACATCGTCATGCGAGGAAACAGACCCAGCTAATGAGTAATAAGATGAGGGATCGGCTTGACCATGCTGTGAAATCCGAAAGATTTAGCAGAGGTAACTTGTACTTGTTTTTTATAATCCGCAATGAAAGAGGGGGCCTTCTTCAAAACTGTAAGCATCCTAGGGAGGTCCGATAAGGTAATTAAAGTTGATGTGGTGCATCGTATACCGCAATGCAAAACTGGACAGCGGAAAACTAAAGTAATTCATCTGTAGAGATTATCTACGTTTGGATTGAAAAATTTGGTGTCTAATCGGGACGATCAGACTTAATCAATTACAACATGAAATTATTATATGGAAAAAACAGAGGTCTTAAGGTTATACTCCTTTCTTTGGATATATGATAGAAAATGCCTATAACTGTGTAAGGGTTACTCTGTTAGTTGATATACTTAGAAAGAAGGCATATACGAGCATTATACGTCCTGGATTGCGAATTTCCTATCCAATAGAATCCTAAAAATTGGTACGGATTCGGTTGTTGTAAATGACGGCTTACCTCAAGGTAGCTGTTTATCGCCTATGCTTTTTAATGTCTATACGGCTAAGTTGCACGATATTCAGGATGATTGGACCTCCATCAATCAATTTGCGGAGGATTTTACATTGCCTCATATCATAGAGATTTTGATTTGGCTGAGGCAAATCTCCATAGTAAAGTTCGAGAGTTTAATCTTTGGCTTACTGCCAAAGAAATCTTGAAATTATAACAAACAAATTCTAGCATTTACAAAATGATTGAAAACTCTGCAGAGGTTAAATCCAGTTATACCTTTGTTTTCAAAAAGTTTGAGGAGATTTTTGTGAATACCAATGTAAACTTAATGACTGTAAACTGTCAAAACTTGGTGGTGATAGATGACTGCTTGACTAGAGCTAAAAGCAAATTTTCTAATCAAGAAATTAAAGCTATTTTTGCTGAAAAAATCGATGGACGCAAGCGTGCATTTGGTTAAAATAGAAATTTTGGTGAGCTGTGGGCCTTGCTTAAGGCCTTAGATATTGCGAAAGAATGCAAAATGAGTAAGATCTGTATTTTTACTGATAGTCTGAGTTCATGTCTGCTGCTCAAGAAAGCAAGCTCCAAAACCTGCTGTGTTACTCTTTTTAAACAAAAGGCAAATGAATGTGGTTTTGCTAGTGTTCGGGTGATTTGGTCGACTGGACATGTTAGTATTCCAATAATTGAAAGAGCCGGTGCTATTGCATAAAAAGCTGTTTGCTACGGCTCAATATTGAGCGTAGAATTCACTTTTGAAGAGGCATTCAGAATTATACGAAATTCAATATTCAGGGACTGGTATGATGGCTTTCGTTCATTCTCAGAAGAAAAATCAAACCGTTTTGCCAAACTGCATGAATGCTTGCCAACAAAACCTTGGTTTTATAAAGCTTCCTTTGATGTCAAAATTATCAAAATGGTAAATAGCATACTTCTAGGATGTACTTATGACAGCGTATATATGTATGTACAAAATAGGGGCCAATAACACTGATCTTTGTACATGCGGTGAAATTAACTCTTACGTTCACAGAATCTTTAACTGTCCACTCCTTGATCACATCAAAACAAATTACAGCTTTTTTGATTCATATCGGACCTCGTTTCCATACTTAAAAACAATGAAGTCTTCAAGTCTTTTATTTCATTTCTTAGTGCTGCCAACCTTTCCTTTTAAATAATATCACTCTCAAAACTTTGATGCACCAGAGCACTTAGATTTACATACCAAAAATAAGTAGTTTTCAATACCAAACGTTAAACACCCTGGATTCTTGTGGATGTAAAATCCCGCCAAACACTTCTTAAATTCCAAAAAAAATGAAAAAAATGTGTTAGAGAGTATTTTAAGCTGCAACCTTAAACCTAAGAATTGTTGACGTGCTCTGATTTGTTTAAACTTAACTTTATTTAAAGCAGATGGTGTGTCGGAATTTAAGTTGATGTTGAATAATAAAAGATGTTTTTGTTTTATAGATATACAAAGGCAATGAAATTGGTGCTTTACTTGGTTGGTGGGCCATGTTTTTGTATAAAGAGAAAAATCCCAATGGTGACCTTAGAAATTGCTGGATGATTGCGAGCACCGTTAGCTCCAAGATACTTAGAGCCATCGGCAGAAAAGAAGGTTTTAATTTTACGGAAACATTAACAGGCTTTAAATGGATGGCCAATGAAGCTGATCGATTAATGAAAAATGGTAAAACAGTACTCTTCTCATTCGAAGAATCTATTGGCTTTATGTTTGGCACAAACGTACTGGATAAAGATGGTGTGAGTGCCGCATGTCAACTTGTAACAATGGCCAACTATTTAAGAGCTGTTGAAGGTATTTCCCTCGACGAGAAGTTAAACAGAATTTACAATGAGTATGGCTTCCATTACAACAATGCATCCTATTACTTCTGTTATGAACCTCCAGTAATTATAAAGATTTTCGAGCGTTTGCGTAATTTTACTGGTGATCAGAAAACATATCCTTCTTCGATACTTGAGGGGAAATATAAAATCAAATATGTGCGAGATTTAACAAACGGTAAGCTTGAAAAATTATTAGTGATTTGAGCTGGCTAATAGTGTGGGGAAATGCATGACTTTTTTTGACCGCCTAGGAATTCTTTGGAATTACGTTCTTGATGATATTGTATTGTAAACTACTAGGCCTATGAGTTAGCTAGACGGAGGGTTCGTGTCCGATAGGCAATCACGCGGGGAGACTTGATATTACTTCGAATCGGCTTCGTAGCAGTTGTCTGGAGAATGAGGTAGAGTTATTTGAGAATCTTCACAGCTGGTCTGCTCTCGGGGGGGTTAAGGACACTTGGCTCTCACTTTTGCTCTCACTGCGGATATAGCAAGCTTAGATACAGGTTGTCAAAAAAGTCTTGCGGTATTTCCGCAAGCTTGTCTTTGCAAGCGCGTAGTTCTAGTTGTATTCGTCGCATCGGTTCACGCTAGAGCCTTTTGGAAAGCTCTTTTCACGTGCTAACACGTATTTGATTAATTGTTGTTTGCTTTTAGTCGTTCGTGAGTTATAGCGTCGCAAAGATGGAGCAAAATAAAGAGAAAATACGGCATATTTTACAGTACTACTACGATAAAGGCAAAAATGCATCTCATGCTGCCAATAAAATTTGTGCAGTTTATGGACCCGATACAGTTTCCATTTCCACCGCACAACGATGGTCTCAACGTTTTCGTTCTGGTGCAGAGGTGATCAAAGATGCGCCACGGTCCGCAAGGCCTGTCGTCAAAAATTGCGATAAAATCGCTGAATTGATCGAAAGAGACCGGCATAGTAGCAGCCTTAGCATCGGCCAAGAGCTGGGCATGAGTCATCAAACCGTTATAAACCATTTGAAGAAGCTTGGATTCAAAAAGAAGCTCGATGTATGGGTGCCACACGACTTGACGCAAAAAAACATTTTTGCCCGTATGGATGCATGCGAATCGCTTCTGAATCGCAACAAAATCGACCCGTTTTTGAAGCGGATGGTGACTGGCGATGAAAAGTGGGTCACTTACGAATACGTGAAGCGCAAACGGTCGTGGTCGAAAAGCGGTGAAGCTGCCCAGACGGTGGCCAAGCCTGGATTGACGGCCAGGAAGGTTCTTCTGTGTGTTTGGTGGGATTGGCAGGGAATCATCCACTATGAGCTGCTCCCCTATGGCCAAACGCTCAATTCGGACCTGTACTGCCAACAACTGGACCGCTTGAATGCAGCACTCATGCAGAAGAGGCCATCTTTGATCAACAGAGGCCGAATTGTCTTCCATCAGGACAACGCCAGGCCACACACGTCTTTGGTGACGCGCCAGAAGCTCCGGGAGCTCGGATTGGAGGTTCTTTTGCATCCACCGTATAGTCCGGATCTCGCACCAAGTGATTACCACCTATTTCTGTCCATGGCGAACGAGCTTGGTAGTCGGAAGTTGTCCTCAAGAGAGTCCTGTGAAAATTGGCTCTCCGAGTTTTTTGACAATAAGGAAGCGAGCTTCTATAAGAGGGGTATTATGAAGTTGGCATCTCGTTGGGAACTCGTCATCGAACAAAACGGCGAATATTTGATTTAAATCGCATTATTATAACCAATTTTATGAACAATTGAAAATTCAATAAAAATACCGCAAGACTTTTTTGACAACCTTTATTACCCAACGTTTATCAAAACCGTAAATAGTTATCGTTCGTATAAGTAACAAACGAACGGGTCCAAAAATTAACTGCTGAATTCGGACCAGACCTATTTTAGTAAAATTTAATTTGGGTTGAGTGTTTGGAGACAAACAATTTCATAGACAATGGGAATTATAGCTAATATAGTTAAGACTTATGCTATATGCTATATATCTACCGTGCGCACGGAGGAACGGACGAGCCGACGGACACAGACATGACACAGGTCAATTGCTGTCAGCTGTTACATACATCCGTTATGTGAACAAAATTATAATACCCTTGTGCACACTTCATTTTGTAGGTGCTTAAAAAATCCGTATTTATTTTTATTAGGTGTGGATACAGAACAGCCCGATGGAAATGCTATTTTGCCAGTAAGCGCAAGCAGCCAAATGATCACCTTCACATTTGAGAATGGGTTGGTCATAACATTGCGCACAAGTGGTACCGAGCCCAAAATAAAGTATTATGCTGAAATGTGTGCGCAACCAGGACAATCTGACTTTGAAGGACTAACTAATACTACGAATGAGATGGTTTCAGCTATTGTAGAAGAATTCTTACAGCCAAATGTGAACAACCTAAAACCAAAAACCGATTGAGAAGCGTTGGTTGTTTAAGTATCCATTACCTAAAGTAATATATTAATTACATACATATATACCAATAGCACTGCCTACCGATATATACTGGCAATGGCAAACACACTAAAGTAAAACAAACAAACTGCGTCAAAAAGCTTACCAATTTAATAATAGTTGATTAATAGGTTCGGAAACTGAGCAAAATAATAAAAAATAGTGGGTTGCGTCTGAAAATACCTAAGCGTAATTTTTTTTTTTTTTTTTGGCTAGTGTATTATTTATGTATCTGCACATGGCGCATAAAATACATGCAGCAATAAATGTTCATCAATATTTTACGCATAATATATGTAGTTTAAAAACTGCACAAGCCGGTAGCAATTAGCAAACCAATTTAATTTCGAGACTCGTATACGCAGTTTGACAACTCTCCTACATACATATAGTTTGACAGCTTTGTATCAGCTGTGCTCCTTTCGCTGCACTCGCTATGCAACCCTAGTTGTACACACTTTCTTAAGGAAACCGTGCGCTGAGTTTGGGACAAGTGAACTATCAACGTTTTGTGCGGTGAAGTTAAAGATTTAATATTAAAGCATTATTATTTTACATATGATCTGCCGTTCTTAAAATCAAAATACAGTTAATTATGTATTTAGCAGTTTTCTTTTCGTGATTGATTGAAAGTCATTAACTTTTGCTTGTTAAACTGCAACGTAAGTAAAAGTGCGACGCAACATTACAACTCGTTGCAATTATGATGGAACTGAATGCGAATACGTACGACGTTGATCTGGAGGATGGAGAGGTACGAAACATATCTTTTATACAACTTTTCTTATTATTTTCAATGTATTTATGACTATGATACTGATTACTTGCAGCTGTCTGCTAGTTCAGATGACTATACACCATTACAACGCCCAAGCACATTGTCAGTCAACACATCGGTTGCCCTTGATGGCGCTGCTACAATTGCGGAACAATGTAGTCCATTGGCAACTTGTCACGATATGCAACGTGCATTAGAGGAAGATGAATTAGAGGATTCACATGGCAGTAGCGGTGATTCGTCGTCGAGTGAATCTTCCGATGCATGTCTAAAGAAACTATCGACAACTTCTGCAAATGATGGATCAGCTGATGCGCATGCACAACGTAAGCGTCGGAAACGTGTACGCCGTACAGTGATGGTACGTATACCTCCTTCTGCCATGGAAACGCAAGAAAAGCGTGCACGCTTCAAGAAGTATAATAATTGGACGGCAGCACTGCAAGAAGATGCGCTAACCGAAAACATGCGCAGCTGCGAAGTAGCGCGGTCAAATAGCGCTATTAGTGATCGTAATGTTGAAAATTATGATTTTACGCTACATAGACGTTTAAACGGTAATTGTCTTAAGCGACGACTTTCCAATTCTACTGATGACTTTTCTGATAATGAGTTAATGCCTGTGGCGAAACGAGGACGCTGTGCAAGTGAAGCGGCCGCACATCGTCGTTCGGTAAAAAGTCGTTTAGGGTATCGATCACGTACTCTGAGGGGAAGACGGGGCTCATCACCTACCAGCGGCTCAGATACCTCTTGCGAACCACGACACATACTTGACTTGGAGCCTTTAGAAGGGCGTGATCAAACTGATGTTGCGCGCGAAATGGCTAATAAATTGCATGAGGAGAAAGATGAATTATTGGGTACATAAAAATTACTTTTAGATTTCAGGGAGGAGCCTTCATATTTGTATATTTTTTCTCTAGTACGTGTTGTAGATGTTTTGGGAACTAAATTGCCGATTGAAATTTATAAAGAAACGCAGCGTATAGAGTTGGATGGTGGCATGATGATAATGGTTAGTTCGCATTTCAATATGATATTTAAACATGGAATAACAAAAGTAAACAATATAAATTACTTTTTTTTTCCAGAATGGCAAACGCCGACGTACACCGGGTGGAATATTCTTGTTTTTATTGAAAAATCATGAAAGCCTAACATTAGAGGAACACAAAGCTATATTTTCCCAAGATCGGCAAATAACTAACAAATGGCGGAGAGAAATGGAAACGCTTTCGCGTGATCGCAAAGTAGAAGAGTTGAAAAAACGTTTAAGTGAGCAGGAGAAAGACTTGCCAGCTCTTAGTTCTAGAAAGGAGCATTTCTTGCTTGGATCAGATTTGGAAAACCAATCAGGAAACTGTAAATGAAAACTAACTGTAATCTATAATATTTTATAACATATTGCTTTCTGTTGCAGTATCTAATCCACCGCCTTCACCAGTGGGTAATGAACAAAGTCCAGATTATAAAGCTCATGCCATTAATCATGTACCATCTGATGCCGACAGCGATGCTATTCCTGATAAGCCATCAACTTCGGCATCGGCATTAGCGGCCTTAACATCTCCATCAAAGGATTTAGTTGGTTATGATGATGATTTTATCGATGTTACTGGCGGTGAAATGGATTTATTTTGAAGAAAAATATTTACTTTCCACTAAAGTACAGTAAGAGAGCATGAAAGTTGAAAGGAATTCATTACCATTATAAAAACAACGTAAATATATGTATATAAAATACTTTTATACATAACATACCATATATAACATAAGCACATACATCGGAGATGTAAACAATTGCTAAAGAAATTCGTATTGTTCCATAAAAAAATTGGTAGAACTTTGATGCACAACGAGGGCATGCAAACTTATATATAAAATATTGAAAAAAACAACAGGCGTAAGCAGCTATTCCCTTTCGAATAGCTTTAATGCCTACAACTGTCTACACGCAGCGGAATGTAAATATGTAGACTGGGCGAGGGGAAAATCACAGCTGTAGAATGTTGCGTCGATCGTTAATTTTTCATACAAAGGATTTATTGGAAATAATGAATTCAAACAATTTAAGATAAGCGATTTATACACAAGCGATCATATTCTTACATATATAGAAAATATAAATGTATATCCGATAATAAATAAGAAATTATAGAATTGAAAGCTGTAGGAAAACGCTTCTTGAAAAAAAAACTGTAAAACGATATCGGTAATTTATTCACGTTAGAGTATAAAAGAAATACGTTCAAGAAAAAACCTATCGCAATTCAGTAATAAATTCGAGTACACTTAAATAATGCAGTCTTGTTAGTTTTAAATGAGTTGGTCGGAAGTATTGAAATATGTTGTTACCAATAACCCGTGTTTTTTAAGTGCTTATGCATCTGCGCTTTCAGCAAAAAAAGAGTTCACCTCGACAATTGTTTGTAATCCGTTGAAACTTTTGGCATCACTGATCAACATATCGGGTGTTTCTCAGGAGCTTGGGAACTTAAAATTATAATTCAACACAATTTCTATTATAATCTGGAGATATTTCATGCCACTTATTTTTTGAATATTGTAACCAGCATATATCCACCGCGGATACGAGTTACATGGTTCATTCAATCAGTCCAAATTTTGACTACTTTTCCAATAAATCTGGCCGTATTGTTGTAGTAGTGGAGATGGTGACTTGAATATTGCAACAAATCAACGTGTTAAGCGGCCTGTAAGGCAAGTTGCGCCATCCTGTTGGAACCAAATGTCGATGTTTAGCTGATGAAATGTTGGAAACTCGATAAAGCTAGCCATTCACATTAATAGCAGCTCTTCCTCATTTCGAAATAAATAAGGATCGGTGATACCGCCAATGCTCTATGAACTTCGCGAACATATTTTTTTCAAAGCAAATTTCCAAAATTTGGAAACAATGTTCTGGCGTTAAACAATTCATAATGATTTGTCAAATCTTACTGAACGGAAATGTCAACACAGTTAACCATTCTTAACTGTCAAACCATAGTTATCGATATAGATAGTTCTTATGCAGCTAAAAAAGCACCCTACATATCAAATCAATATTTATTGAAATAAATTGAGAATTAAAACTGCAAGCGTTAGAAAAGTTTTTAATTAATATCTATGAATATAATTGGCTTTTAAAATTCTTAAAGCGTGTTACACGATATCAACACACGTTTCTTCTGTTGACATTTCGTTTCATATTTATGGTTGATGAAGCAGATTATAAAAAGCTGATAAAAACTACATAAGTACTATTTTATAAGCGCATATACAATTGCGCTTATTGATTTATATAAACTTTAGGCGCAGATACATGTTTGCAAAGGAAAAAAAGGGATGCACAAGTTTGCTGAAAAATTAATTTTTATTTGAAAAATAAATATATGGCAACGTGGGACGAGTTCCTATCACTCCAACACTCGGGTTTGTTCAATGAATGTAAAAATTGCCTAAGTTAAAACACAAATAGGGGGGAAATTCTCCTTATTCAAAAGTGAAAAAAATGAGGTAGAATTTCTGAAGCGATTGAAAGACAAACACACTTCGATATTAAAAATACCGCATTTGCTATAATTCGTGTTTGTTAAAAATGTTTTATTCTGACATGTTTATAATTGCGTTTATTTGTTGTTGAGAACATTTGTGTTAAAATTGTTTGTGTAAGGAATTCGTAAGAGCCTGCATATAGTGAATAGCAGCAGAGTTACGCTAAACCAACAATCATCTGTGCGTCGGCTTATGCGTGTGACTACCACTAGTGTGTGTGCAGAAGCATTGATATTTCCAGTGCCGGTGCAATGCGTAAGACGCGATCGCAAACTCAGGCGGAGGCCGCAATGGTGAATGCGGGACGTACGGCTAGTAACACGCCCTCCACAGTTTCATCGAGCGAAAATGTCAGTCAGCAAAACATTGGTACAAGTGGACGCGGAGCCACTGTCCAGGTTGCGGCCGTGATTGCACAGAAACGCATTGCAACACAACCGGAACATTTTAAAATCAAGGTATGTGTGGAAGTTCATAGAATTGGTAGTTTTAATCGAAGGAAACTCGGTACTCTTAAAAGTCTTGATGGCCGTATAATAAGCTTTATGCTGGGGTCTTGGCGCATTTTTCTGTTAATATAAATCTTGGTAGGCATTTGATATAAAAATATTGTAATTGACAGCGCTGGCTACTGTCAGAAATCCCGCTATTTCTTTGCCAGCTGTCTATTATAGTGGATAATTTTTGGTAGGTGTGCTTTGAAGTGTGTGAATTAACTGAAATACAATATTTTTTTTTGTTTAATATGTAGGCCGCATATGACATTTTTGTTGGTGAGATTATGAATAGGGAAATCTTTAGTATAATGTAACACGCTTTGAACAAGAAGGTTGTAAAGGGGTGTTTCCCCATCTTAAAACTGAATATTCCGGAGGCTCACAGTTTTTAAATGATTTATTGTTAAAGTTGTGTAATTTAGCGTAAAGTTGGTGTTGCCAGACACCTCAGATTGTTAGAAAATCTGCAGTATTTTTTGCTTTAGTTTAGAATTGAGAAACATTTTTGAAAATATAAACATATAAAATTGAATTTTACACGAGCGTCGAATAGAAGGGTTTTTGTAGTAAATTTGTAGAATTTTTGCATGAAATTTCTTTCCACATGGGGGGCCTTCGGCCGCTCTTAAAAAAAATAACTTTTATCATCAACAGTATTTTTGCGTAGAACTCTTCCACGTTAAAACCATTAAACCAAAAAGTGTGTGTGTGTAGAAAGGATGCACAGTTTTGCAGATACGGCCGTACGTTTACGTTGGTGAGTGTGTGCACCATAACTCCATTCGCATCATCAACACTGAACTGAAATACTTCATTTTTGTTCATGTTTTTATTTTCATTTGCAGGCATCTGGCAACACTAAACTGTTGTCAGTTCCTATGAATTGTTATTCTTGTTGAAAGCGGTGATAGTGGTAAATGCATTTGCATTTAATTTTCATTGAAATATTTCTATTACAAGTATAAAACACGCGTGTGTCGAGTATATTTTGTGAATTTAAGTGAAGTTTAGAAAAATATATATTTATTATAATGTTCCTAACTAGAGTGAAGTTCGCGAGGGCCCTTTGAAGGCAAATAATTACAAAACTATTATTTCCGGAATAATTGGGAGTTATAAAGACTGCTAACATCTCCACCAAGTTTCATTAAATAAATGATTATACTTACAGAGCTAAAGTTTTTATTTACACTTTTTTTTAAGTTTAGACAAAATAAATTTGAAATGAATTGTTTAATCTAATTTACTCAAAGATATCAGGTAATATAGCATACTTGGATTTTACTCACATAAGACAATTTTTATCAGAAATAGGCTTTGTGTTCTAAAGAAAAAAATTTATCGGAAAACTATCTTGGACTTCAAAAACTATATAAACTAAACAAAGTAATAGAGTACGAGAAAATTGCAAATTCATAAAAATTATTTGGTGAATTATCAGTTAGTTAGTTGCATTATAAGGCTTTTGGAGCGGTATGAACTATATTTTTGTATAAAGTGAATTAAAATTAAGAATAAATAAACATGTAGTCAAAACTTATCAATATGTGGTGTACACTTACCTTTGACACTGATAGTGTTTACCTTTATATATTTAGCTTGCTTTTTCAAAAGTGAATTTTTGTCTTTTTTAATTCCATTGCTATAAGGAGTGAATTTCTTTTAGAGCAATAATGGCAATGTTTAGAAGTCAGCAGCTAAAAGAAGGTGAGGTGGCATTTTTTTTTATCTGATTTGGATCGTGAAATAATTGATTTTGATGCCGACGATAATGTCGTACACCTGTCAATACATGGAGTCTTCTTTCTTTTTTATGTTGTTGTATATGCAAAGAATTACGTAAAGTACTGTGTGTAAATTTCACCCAATCTTTTGTTTTGATCTGCATGAATTCAAAGAGTGAAAACGGCGTTGCTAAAATAGAGTTAACGGTATATTTCCAGATGTTAGAAATAAAAAAACTACAACCCATTAAATATTCTTGTGGGGTGACTCACACCCCAGTGTGTCTTCCGAAGGTTAAGTTGGCTGAATGGTTCTGCGAACAATTGACGATAGATGGCGTGTGATACATATACAACGGTAAAATCGTAATAAAATTTTATGTAAAAAGCGGCAAAACAATATACGCTACTTGTGACTGCTGGGGAACTTTTTGGCCATTCGGGAAATACTCGCATACAAAGAGATGTTTTATGTGTTTATATGTAACTATCGAGAAAAATTGCACAATTTGCGAAACTGCTGAAACGTTAATACATATAGTAATATCCGTGAACAAAAACATGAGGAGGAGAGGTGCAGCTCAAAAGCAAGTAAACCCGGTATGGAGGTTGTATGGTCGTGTTGGCAAAAGTTTAGATGGAAAGTTTTAGTGCATCCATTATACACATATGTATATATAGCACATATATACATATTTATAGAAGCTTATAAAATTCATTTGAACTAGTGATTCGCTACGAGGCTCAATATAAATAAGAATAATAAAATAAAATATATATAAAATGGGAAAGAGTTGAATGTACTAAATATAGTATAGTACCAGGGAATGCTAATAAAATGAGAAGCCGCAAATATTACTGTTACACAATTTAGTTTTGAAATAATCGAACCCCACATTGAAGTTAATAGCAGTAGAACAGCTTATTTATTTTTTTTCACCTTGAACATTACAAACATTCAAATCTTATTATTAATTGTGGAGACAATTATGTGTCTGGCCAATTTTGTAAGAAATTAAGTTCAAAGTGATTTTTATAAATGAATAAAAAATGAGAAAGTCTGCGATTTGTTTTAAAATGCAAGGGCTGAAAATGACCTTTTTCTTTGTCTCGTGACATTCTAATGTACAAATTGTTGTTCTCCTAGTGCCACCATCTTTAATGATTTCGCCTTACCCACTCAAGGCGTATTGAATACTGAAAATAAATAAATAAATGCAACATCGATTAAATGTGCGAAATAAGTATAAAACTGTTGATTATTCACAAAAAATTGAAGCCATCATCTGAACAAGGGAAGTGTACATTTGTGAGAAAAACATCCAGGTATTTTTCTTTCCTACAGTCAGCTTTGTTAATTTCCCTCTGTTAACTTCTTCGGCTATAAGCTGGCCATGGCGAAAAAGTAATTATTGACAGTTTGCATGCCTATCCGTAACTGACGCTTCTCTATAAAAGGTTCTCTGGTAAATTTTTTTATTTCCATTTTCTCTTTTAATTTCTTATTTACCCAACTCAGAGCACGCATGGTGTGTTCACTGCCGTACCGGAACAAAAATTCCATTTCTAAAATAGTGGGAAATTAATAAAGACCAAACTCGGCGCCGTCGCCGCCATATTCTTTGCGGCAACATAATTTTTGTGTGTTGAATGGAAGGAAAAATTAACTTTTGGGGAAAAGGTGTAGAAATTGTTAAAAACAAATGGTTTATTGAATATATTATTAAGAAGTAGCGGCCAAAATGTTGTAAAAACTTGAGAAATCGTTGAGAAGAAAAAACAATGGGCAATGCTATGCTTTGTGTTGATTTAATTTGAAGCTGAAAATTTTTTCATTCATCTAATTGTTGAGAAAGTGTGAAAGACAAATTGGATTTGTGGTTGACACTGCTTGAATTAATTGAAAGAAATTGTGTTACATCGTTCAGCAAATTACCTATTTACCTCAGGTATGCATTAATTTAATCAAAATAATTGAAATAACAAAAATGTGTTCCAGATGAAGAAAAATAATTGTCTATAGGTTGCGATTTCGAGTAAAAGAAGTCAGTCAAATGGCACATGTATTTTAGTGTATGGCAAACTGTGATATGAACTCTAGACCACTATTGGCTGGTGTGAGTTTTTCTCTGCCTTGATATGTTACTTCCTTTATAATCTATTTATGAGATCAGGATGCACAAATGTGACAGGTGGTATTTAAAAAGTGCGGTTGGTCTACATACTACATATATATTTCTTGATATAGTGTTGGGAGGGGAAAAACAATAATAATAATTCTTTCTGGTATCACAATTATACCTTAAGTGGCTCACAGCTTATTTGATGCGCTACCTGCTGTAAATTTCAAGAAATTGAAATTGCTCAAAAACTAAAAATATGTATGTCCGAAATTGAAGGCCAGATATTTAACAAACACTTGACGTTTGAAAGAAAAACTTTGTCAAAGTTTATTGAAGTATTAAAATAATTTACATAATATTTTGCTGAAAATATTAAGGATAAAGTGCGTCTTGATATTTTCCACATATGGAGGGAATTACAGTTTTACGCCGCCTCCGAATGGCAGATGGTTATTTATGAGAACCTTTTTCATAGCAGAAATGCACTTGGATGTTTTCCATTGTCCGCCGAGGGTAGACCGCTATTAGGAAACTGTTTCTATCGTTTGGTGATCCATGTCCGAAGATTCGAAACCATCTACTGCCGTATGGTAGTCACGCATAAACCAACTTGGCTACGGTGACCGTCATACGAGGACCGACTTTTATATTTTGCGACAATAGTAAAACATTAAAATATTATTGAAAATATTTTTTATTGTTTTTAAAAATATTCTAAGATGTTCGGGAGCCAAAAGAATCTAGAGCGGATGACCCCTTAATTCTCGGAAAACTTCTTTGTTTGCAACAAATGGTTGTGAACCACCTAGAATTAACTTTTTTAAGATTCTCTGGTGGTACGACGAAAAAATTTCGAAAGAACAGGCGACCATTTGCTTTGAGGTGCTTCGTTCGCGAGCAATTATTGTTCGATTAAACTCGATTTGGAAGACCCACACCGTCGATTGCGGTTTTGTTTCTGGTTCACAAGCATAGATCCAGGATTCGTGCCCTGTTATGATGTCATACATGTGCTTGCATTAATGCGGCTGAATTTCTTGACCATTTCTTTACAATCGACACGAGTCGAGTTCGTCCAAGGACTGTCACTTCAGCAGAGTTCCCCCTAAATGTGTGGGGAATGTTTATGCTGATACAACAACAATAACAGTCGATTTGGGCGTTTGTCAAATTAAGCGGTATTCAGCCAGAACAAATCTTGACCACCAAATGTAGTTCTCACGACAGTCTACGTAACCGGAACGTCCCCGGATTCATATTTGGCCAAAGATTGTTCCTTCAGCAGCATTCCCCATTGTATGTATGTTGATCGATGCACTCCTCTCTCTATAACCAACGTGGAAAATCACCGCACGAGAATTTCCACGAGATAATTCCATCTTTTGGGTGAGATGAATTTTTCAACTTACTAAAAAAAGAACAGTTAAATCTCATAAGTGCTAACATTATATATAAGTTTAGGGTTGGCTTTCCATTACTACCACGAAATATTTGCTTAAAATGTCGGAAGCAACCTTTTGATTTGTAGTAATTTTTATAAATTACCATTAAGAAACGATAAAAATTCTTATTTTTTGGATAAGCTTGAAAAATTACCTATTACACATGCTTATTTCACCTAAATACAAACGCCGAAAAGTACCCTAATGCACTTATAAAAAGTATTTGTTAATTCAAGATTTGATTTAAAACTATTTATAATAAATAATACTCCGATTTTTTTTTAATTCTATTAGACAAAGTAAATAGTATGAATTATAACCTTAGTTAACTGCTGCACGATATTTCAGAACAATAAGCAAATGCAATCGTAAAAAACGTAATTTTTAAGCTTTTCCTGAAGGTTGGGACTTTCATAGTTATAATGCCGTCACGCTACCACCGCCATGCTTCACTGCAGCTATAAGTATTCGCTCGACAGTCGGTTCTACATAACCAGAACGATATACATTGTCGGAAAAATATATTGAACTCATTCATACTTCGATGTAGTAAAATTTTCCTAACGTAAAATGTCATTTCAAATATAAATTAAATACCCAGAAATTAAGACGAACTATTTATTTCTCAAATGCAAAAAAAAAACTTAACAAATAGTTTACTTCATAAAATTATATGCGTAAAAAACAAAACATACGATATTTAGAGCTACAAAACATATTGGAATAACAATAATTAACTAATATTTTATAGCATAACCATTATTTTTTTTAACTTCACTACATCGTTTTGGCATGGAAGCTATTAGATTGTTGATAACGTCGAGTGGAATATCCAACCAGGCTTGTTTGGCAGCTTCAAATAGCTTCTTTTTGTCCCCACTTACTCCTTGCCTGTCTATCCTCCTATTGAGTATCTCCCAAAGGTTCTCACTGGCCACTCGAGCTCATTTATTTTTCCGATGCGTTCCAATTTGCTACCAACTTCGAGGTGTGCTTTGGGTCGTTATCTTGTTGGAACGATCCCTAAAGTGGCATATTCCACTCAGCCTGTCAAAGGAGGTCAAGCTGTCCCTTAAGGTTAAAGTCGATGATACACCAATTCCGACGGTAAATAACCCCAAAATTTTGGGTGTAACCTTCGACAGTTTGCTCTCCTTCTCTGCGCACACTTGCGCTAAAGTTCAAAATCGCAACAAGGTCCTCAAATCGCTGGCCGGCAGCACTTGGGGCAAAGAAAAAGAACTGTTGCTTTCGACATTTAAGACAATTGGCCGGCCGGTTCTAAACTATGCTGCGCCTGTCTGGTCGCCTGGAACTAGTGATTCGCAGTGGACAAAGCTTTAGACTTGTCCAAATACCGCCATTCGGACAGCGACCGGGTGCCTCCTGATGTCACCCATCCAACACCTACATGACGAGGCACAAATGCTCCCAGTAATGGAGCATAACAAACTGCTTTGCAAGCAGTTTCTGCTTGGATGTTACCGTAGGCTTCATCCCTGCAGACACTTGCCTGAGCCTGAGCCGCCTCCCAGGCACGTCAGGAGACATCTCCTAGACTACGCTGACGAAATCCAGGACAAAACTGACCGCAACCTACTGGACCGGACAGTATTTAGACACTCAATAAACGACATTCACCGGGAGACCGTCACCACCTTCATGAACTCCCGTCCTGTGAATGCCGTAATCGGAGTCCAACCACCACCTATTGCAGACGAAGAACTCCAGCTTCCCCGCGAGACTCGTGTAACACTGGCACAACTACGTTCTGGATACTGTAGCAGGTTAAACTCCTGCATATCCAGAATCGACCCCGACATTCCAAACACATGTCCGGCATGTGAAGGTACCCTGCACGACACTAACCATCTCTTCACATGCCCCCTAAAACCGACTCATCTAACACCCCTTTCCCTCTGGACCCAACCTGTCGAAACAGCATGTTTCCTGGGCCTACCCCTAGATGAGCTAGACGAAGATGACCGGTGATGTGCCTACCAGAGACCTGCATGGCTCACTATTTTCTTGAGTTGTTCATACGCTAAATTTCTTGCTCACATTCAGTCAATTGAACCAAAATATTTGGTCAAGTGCAGTCAGCTCATGCAGGCGAACGCGTAGTTCAGCTCAGTCAACACGTATGATCTAATGTCTTCGGCTCAAATCTAATCATTGAACAAAAAGCAGCATTGAATGAAATTAGCATCGGCCTTTGCGTTCAAACGATCAAACTTGTTCAAAGAAGTAATTGTCATTATTGTAAATAGCACATGTTCGAGCACTCGAGCGTTGGCGTACAATGTACGCTGTAAATTACGTCTCGTATTTGAAAGGATTAGTTGGTTTCAGCAATGTTTCCTTATTTACATTATTTTCTTTCGTGTTTTATTATAAGTTTTAAGAAAAAAACATATATGAAAATATAGTGTTTTTGCTTTAAAATTTTGCTTTTACTTTGCTATCGTTAGTTAGAAGCAAAAACTCATGTGGGATCATACGTGTTCAAACCGACTCATTTGGCTCTATAGCCCTTTTATTCTTGCTCAAAAAAATGAATGTATAGCCGAACGAGCAAATACCCGAAACGGCTGCTATGAAGACGATTGGTGATAACATCGGAGAGCTAAAACGCAGCACATGATTTGATTGAGCTGAAATAAACAATGACAATAACTTATTTGAACAAGTTCGATCGTTTGAACGCAAAGGCCTGTTTTTTTGCTCAAGTGAAGCGTATGAATGTTTTACACTGAGCCGGGGCAGTTCTCTGGTGCCTACACTGGCAGGGCTACCTATGCTGTTAAAACAACAACAACAACATCACGCTCTCTAGTATATTTTTGTATACAAACCCATCATTCCATCCATTAAATGGAGAGGTTCAACACCAAACCCAGAAAAACAATCCCACGACATAATACCACCTCCGCCATGCTTAACCGTACCTTTGCAGTATTGAGGATCTAAACGATTATATTTTGGTCGGCGAACTCTTCTCATTCCGTCTGAGTATTTCAAGTTGAATTTTGATTCATCAGAAAAAAGTATAGTTTTCCATCGTTTCACTGACCAGTTAATGTGCTCCCGAGCGAATTTCAACCGCTTTAGCCGATTTTTTGTGGAAACGAATGGCTTTTTTGCTACTCTATAACTGTTTAGTCCACCTGCACATGCTCTGTGTTGTACAGTTCGGCTGCTAACCTTTAAGTTCAGCTCTTTAACTATACTTGCTGCCGACTTCTCTGGATCTTTCTTCAATTCTATCAATATTTTCGAGTCTTCGTGCTGTGTAGTACCTTTGGGTCGTCCTCCACGGTGAAGAGTTTCAGCACTTCCAGTTTCTTGGAATTTTTTTATAATGAACTTTTCATTGCGAACTTTTGACAAATATCCTTTTGCGATAAACCGTGCTTGTGGTCGTTTATAATTAGTTTTTTCAATTGAACTGAATGTTTTTTTTTACGCCATTGCCACGTTTTTTTAATAAAAGTACAGAATTGTAGAATTTCCAATAGGAAACTACTATTGACTCTTATTCCAACGCTCAAATTGACCACAATAAAAAAAAAATATCTTAGTACACATGGCTTGTACACTAGCAAAAAAATAACGGAATTTTGGTTGTTGTTGTAGCAGCATAAACATTCCCCATACTTACATACGGGGAATGCTGCTGGAGTTGCAATCCTTGGCCGGATATAAATCCGGGTCGTTTCGGTAACGTAGAACCGACTGCCGTGGAAACGCTACCACGGAATTTTGGTCGCCTACTTCGATAACCTGAGATGTGTCCAATATGTTTTGTCGCATTGGATATTGTACATATGCAATGTAATACAGTCTTATCTTAGAAAATATTTTTTATGTTTTCATATAACAACTGGTTTCTTTTACTTTCTGTGATATTTTTTCTTATTTAAAATAATATTCCCAAGAGTAAAAAGAAATAGCTTCACTAATAGGTATCAGTCTGTATATCCGGCCAAGGACTGAGACTTCAGCAGCACTCCCTGTATATATTATTTATGGGGAATGTTTATGCTGCTACAACAACAACAACAGGCGATAATATTTCCTTTTTTCGTAGAGCATGCTGTCGAACCCAAACATATTGAGCTCGTTTGCAAAAATGACTGTTCCAAAAGTCAACTCATACAGACCAGCTCTTTAGCCAACGTAATTTGACTTTGTTGATTTTTCTTGTTTATAAGCATGAAAACGGCTTTCTTACAGCGACTCGGCTATTGAAGTCATGCTTCCGAAGCATATAGCGCATGGTTTCTAACTCCACGAATCGCCCAATTCTTCTTGAACCTTAGTTGTTTGTTTTGGTTCCGACAGCCAGTGATTTTTTTTTTATTTTCCAAACTCGTTGGGTTTTAGGTGCATTTCTTCCATCTTTCACTCGATTTTTATGAACAAAACGTTCAATTATACGCTGCATAGTAGAGGCACGCACACATTCATATCTAACCGCAAGCGAGGAGGGATATCCCAAGAGAACTCGAGCTACCATTAGCCTCGACGTTCATTAAATTCGCTGAGACATGGGATAGCCTTGTCAAACGCTTCAAGGCTGCACTGGGCAATAAAAAGACTTGAAAAGGGTCATCTCAAACCTAAAAGATAAACCAGAACATGACGACATGGTAGACGCATGGATCCCTCACCGAGGAAGGTGCAAGGGCGTCTGGTGTCTGGAGACCGGGGAAAATATACTCGAAAGCGTTAAGCAAGAATACAAGTAAATACATTTCAAGTGGAAGTCTACGCAGAAGAGAGATGCGCTCCCTTTAACTTTGGACGCAACTAAAACAACATAAGCATGGCTATTCTCATTAATATCCACGCAGCAACAAAGACTCAACTCGTTCTAAGTTGCATCAAGATTGGTTCTGAAATGTCTTAATTGGCTGAATATTTTAAGCCAGAACAATCAGGTACGTAGGGCACATAGGAATCACTGGTGACAATTTGAAATACAGCGTTATAGTGTATAAACATGTGCTTTTAAATACCCTCATGCGTAATTTTTGCAGTAATTTTTTCTGTGACACTTTTGAATAAACTCGTTTTTTTGTTTATTTTTCTTTTAAGTTATAGACTCTATGAAGGCGCATTTATTGAAGGTGATGGCACTAGACCAACAATAATTTTTGTACGTTAATTCGCCTTGTTTTATTCTGTACTGACAGCTACATGGACACAGCGAAAGAAAAAAAAGCAAATCAGCTGATTTACCAAAACCACCTTTAATAGATTCGCCTTGGACTCTACATATATATTGTTATCTGCGATTGAATATAAATTTCTGTTTCATAAGTCGTGAACTGAATAAACGTAGTACAAATAATTGAACTCCAGTTTTAATTGTACCGTGGTTATTTTGGCAGATAATTGATTAGAGCAATTTTGGCGCAAAAATAAAATGTAAGGACATATAAGGCCCCTAAAGCGGCGCGTCATCTGGCGTCTGCGCATATAAAAGTTGTGCGATACATTTTACAAGAATATTCACTGTTCTCGTATTGAGGGTATAGGGGAAATAGTTTTTTGAAATTCCGTTAAATATGAGCCTACTTAGTTACATTTGTAATTTGCTTTAGATTTTAAGTTACACCGATTAACATTTTTTATATTTCTTTAATGCTTTTAAATTTTGAAGTGAAACTTCTTTAGGCGCGTCGGGGGCCCCAAGGCAGATTGAAAATAGGCGAGTGAAACGGTAAGTTCGGAGCGTTACCGAAATCCGTCAAATGGGCGGGGCCAAGGAGCAGCTGCTCCTTCCCACTCTCGCCTATTCGCTCTCTCTGTCGCTCTCTCGCATCGCAAGCGCTGAACGATGTGAGGGAGCCACCGAGACACGCCGTCTCTCCCCTTCTCTCTCGAATGCCTTTCTTTCTCTCCCGTTTGCTCTATAGCAAACTACCCACGCCGTGCATCAGCCGTTCAGTAAGTGTGAAGCGAGGTTAGGATATTGCGTTGACCTGTGATTCGCACTGAACGAAGCGATATTCTTAATAGTTTTTAACAATATCGCTAAATCGAAGGAATATACGTATTACGGCTATTGATTTTTCTTTATTGCGTAACTATTTAGAGGAAATTCAGTGTGTGTTGGTGAACAATTAAGTTACGGGCAAAATGAGTCAGAGTGAGACTGATGTGACGCAAACTTGCGCATCAGATGCGACTCATCAACAGATAGTTGTTTTCAATATGCCTGATGAAATACATGGCAATCCAAGATAAATATATATTAAGTAAATATATCAAATAAATATATCAAAAAATATATAACATAAATGTACGATGAAATACATCACGAATGAGGGATTTTGAATACATAACCTCGTTAACGTGTGGGTTTGAATAGAAAATTCACTAAACTCGTAATTAATACACAGCCCCGGTAAATTGGTTTATCGCGTTATTTCTGTCATCAATACGCTTTTTAATCGGAATATAAAATTGATTGGAAAATAAGAACACTAATATATGATCTAGGGACATGATTTCTTCAACGGATTCGAATGTGGACGCGCTTCAAGCATCAAGTGCAGCAACAAATGCAGAGCCGAAGCCCACAATAACGAAATGGGCTGAATACAGTAGGAATTACAGACAGCGTCAAAAACTCGCACGGCCTCCGAAACCTCCACCTAAAACGCGAGCTGCGATTACTAAAGCGTACCGAGAACGTCAGAAATTGTTGAAATCGATTGAAACTGGTGCTGCAAACATTATGCCATCAAAAGAAAAGCAACAGCGAAAAGTCACTCAGCCCAATACGCCTGTTGCTCCAGTCCTTAGCCCAGATGATGGTCCACAACATATACAACATACGGTACAGGTGCATCGACAGTCTCAACCAATAACACAAAATGTTGCCAGAAAGACAACAACAGCTCAGCGGAAAAAATCAACTAAGGTTAATAATAGAAACATATCTCAAATGGTATGTTCGAAGTGAATTATTTTTTTAAATCCTTTTTTTCTATTTTTTTAAATCCTTTTTTTATTTTTTTAAATCCTTTTTTTATTTTTTTAAATTCTTCTTTTTTATATCCTTTTTTTATTTTCTTAAATCCTTTTTTTTATTTTTTAAATCCTTTTATTTTTTTAAATCATTTTTTATTTTTTTAAACCCTTTTTTATTTTCTTAAATCCTTTTTTTACTTTTTTTAAATCCTATTTTTATTTTTTAAAATTTTTTTTTATTTACCTTTTTTTATTTTTTTAAATCTTTTTTTATTTTTAAAATCCTTTTATTTTTATTTAAAACTGATAAATTACCTCCTTTTGCCATAATTTTTTGAAACCTCAGTAAACGTCGTTTACGGATTTTCTCCAACTGTTTTTTATTAGCAGCGAATTGCGCAATTAAATTATTGTAGCTAATAGTTATCCTTGTCTTTTCTTCATATCGTTAAGATGATAATAATTAAACAAAGCAAAAACACCGAAATATTGCACCAAAATAATTTCTATGAAGAACAACCTTTCGCAACAGTATTGATAGCTGATAGTCAATTTTGCAGGTATCTGCCATATGAGACCGGGTATATTAATTTTGTTTATTAATTGGTAATTAATGCATATGTGAACGTATTTTTAGCTCTCTGAAACCTTTATTCATTTGATACCTGTATGGTTATATTTTATTGAACTTATTAATTTAATTTAACTTAACTTTATTAGGTGGAAACTCTCTTGAGTCGCTTTCGCGTGATTGGGTCACGAACATATGTGCTGAAAAGTTCTGGGCCTTACAAAGAAAACACGTTTTTTTGTTCAAAATTAGCTTCATTCATCAACGTAATTTCCATCAAGAATAACGCCCCTCTAACATTTCAACACCACTAACATTTCAATAACATTTCAATACCACTTTTGTAAAACGATTTATCTTTTGCCTCTGAATAGGCCTCAGTTTCAGAGTTAACCCCTTCATTCGAGTGAAATATGATATCTTCCCAGCGAGCAATATTTTTTAAATCTGCAAACAGCCAGTAGTCACTGAAAGCCAAATCTGATTCAATAAATTCATGTAGTTTTGCCATTGTTTTGATTGACGTCCACTGCGTTGTGCATCATCGGTGTCTCTACGACCACGTTTGAAGCCAGTAAAAAATCGTTTTATTGTTGTTTCTTATGGACCGGAGTCCCTATAAAACTTTTCAAGCCATTGCTTCGCTTGAACGGTATTTTTCCCCCATTAAGAAGCAGAGTAAAATTAAAACACGAAATTCTTTTTGATCCATTGTTTTGAAAATAACCAAAGTAGCGTCACTCGTAGCACAATAACTAACGAACTAATGAATACAATATCAGGAAATTTTAGCAGCTGTGGCTTTAAGGTTAGTACTAACGGAACGGGACTTTTCAGCCCATGTGTTATTCACTAACCCACATACAAACTTTCACAATATATACATATATATATATATATATGTGGGTCCTTTTATCTGTTTTATTATTAACAAATAGTTGTACAAATAAAAGAATTTGATTTGAATTTGATTGATTACTTGAAAAAAAGAAAATATGCTAGCGGCTTAAAATTTGTATCTACACGGCTGCGCGTCTGTCTGCTACTCCCGTCTTCTTTCACAACACGTCGCGCTTGTCTATATTCAGTGTTGTCATTCTCATTGTCGTTGTCGCTGTAGTTGTCGCTTTCGCTTGTGGGCTTTATATTGGGGTTGCCGCCTATTTCAGGGTTTCTCCAATCCCACATATATAATTGGCGCATTGGCGCTTACTAATATTAATATTGATTCAAAGTTAGCTATAATTCAAAATATAGTCATACTTTATTTACAGGTTCTAGATAAAAAACTGTTTATCTTTATTCATCACTGCTTTTCTTTTGTTTTACAGGAATGTGAGGAAATGGTAAATTTGTTACGTGTAGTAGAGTTGCAGCAGATACTATCATTTTTGAACATTTCTTTCGCTGGGCGTAAAGTCGATTTGCAACGTCGCATCATTAACCTTCTTCATACAAACTACGAACTATTGTCTCATAAAATACGCGAAGTTTATACACAATCAATGTAAGTTTTTTTTTATTACAAAAGGCAGAAATTTATGCATAATGTATTTCAGTGCGGAACAACAAGCCCAACAGTACGGACCAACTGATCCCAAAAGAATGTATTCACATATGCAAATGCCGCCGGTGCAACCGAACCCTGCAGCTGGTTTACCTAATGCTGGCCAGCCTACAGCTGTGGGTGCACCGCCTATTACAGGTGTTCCACCGACTGGACCCGGTGTTGCAAATAATATGGTACCCTTTATGAATCCCATACCCACACATATACCCATACATCCCGATGTACGTCTAAAGAAGCTTGCTTTTTATGACGTACTGGCTGTATTGATTAAACCCTCGTCACTTGTGCCACGCAATACCCAGCGTATACAAGAGGTCCCCTTCTACTTTACATTGACGCCGCAACAAGCCACAGAAATTGCATCAAATCGTGACATACGGAATAGTAATAAAATTGAGCACGCTATTCAGGTTCAACTACGCTTTTGTCTATTGGAAACATCATGCGAACAAGAGGATTGCTTCCCTCCTAGTGTCAGTGTAAAAGTCAACAATAAGTTGTGCCAACTGCCGGTAAGTATATTTTATGTTATAGCTTTTCTTATATTATATAATCATTTGCTGTGGGGATGGCCCTTGTAATATATGATACTTCTTTTATCATTTTTTTAATTAAAGTAGTTTGGCTTTTCCCATGGTCAATAAAATAACGGTATGAAATCATATATTTCACAGAATGTCATTCCAACAAATAGACCGAACGTGGAACCAAAACGACCACCGCGCCCCGTTAATGTTACAGCTAACGTAAAGCTTTCGCCTACGGTAACCAATTCAATTACTGTACAGTGGTGTCCAGATTATACTCGTGGTTACTGTATTGCTGTGTATTTGGTGAAGAAGCTGACATCTGCGCAATTATTGCACCGTATGAAAACAAAGGGCGTCAAACCCGCTGACTACACACGCGGTTTAAGTACGTATAACAATTCTGAAAAGAAATATACAAATTTAATTTACAAGTACTTTTAATTCATAGTCAAAGAAAAACTCACTGAGGACGCAGATTGTGAAATCGCCACCACAATGCTTAAAGTATCACTTAATTGTCCATTAGGCAAAATGAAAATGTCCATACCATGCCGCGCATCAACTTGTTCACATTTACAATGTTTTGATGCTAGTCTTTACCTGCAGATGAACGAACGCAAGCCTACATGGAATTGTCCAGTGTGCGATAAGCCAGCCATTTATGATAATCTGGTCATTGATGGGTATGCCACGTGTTTTTAACCATTAACATATGTCCTCAACTCGCGATTGTCTTCTTGTAGTTACTTCCAGGAGGTCCTCGCCTCATCTCTATTGAAGCCTGATGACACTGAGATACAATTGCACAAAGATGGCTCATGGAGCACACATAGTTTACGTAATGAGGCTCAAATAATTGATACACCAACAAAGCCTGTAGAAAAGGTGGAGGTCATTTCAGATGATATTGGTATGTTTGAAGAATATAAATCATTTTTATGAGCAGGTGCTCAAATATCATTTTCCAGAAGTCATAACCACAGAAGATGTGAAGATGGTCAAATCAGCCGCACCGCCTGCCATAGCTAATGATCAACCAACATCAACGACAAACAGTGAAACGGTAAATTCAATTGGGTGAAAAAATTAAGCATACAGGGTGTTTCAGTAAGAGGTTTCAGAAAGAGTAGAAAATGTAAACATACAATTTCTGTATTCATATCTGGAGGGGGTATTTAGTATTTGTCATTTTAATTTTTTTAAGTTGAACCTCTTTTGAATGTATTGTGGTATTTTGAGACTGTTGGCAGACTGATTATGTACAGGGTTGCGTCACACAAGTTGCTGAAACTTTTGTAAAGTTGATACACAAATCTTCGGAGTAACGTTTCAAATGCTGGAAGAGTTGTTATTCGGGAAAAGAGCCACAAACATATGAAAGCGGAAAACCCTAAAACGAGGAGGATCGTTTGCCAGCCTTACATCTCATCATTTTCACCACATAGTCTGTACTTTGTTTTAAAGTAGTCGTTACACATGATAAGAAACACTTATTTTTTACTAGTTCAAATGACAACTCTCTGAAACACTAGTATATTTATATTTCATATATGTTGAAGTAGAATAAAAAGTATTATGTATGCTTGATTTAAATACATTTTAATTAATTTGTATTTTGAAATCTAAATTATACACGAATATTATTACAATATACAATATAAATACTTATGTTTCGTAAAGCTGATGGCCTAGTCGCTAATGCTTTTTAATTCATTGTAATTGTAATTCATTTTAATTTCGACTTTTTTTTATACAGGTTGATTTGACGCTCAGCGATTCTGACGATGATATGCCTTTGGCTAAACGGCGTCCTGCCATCAAACAAAGTTCCGCTACCAATGCCACAAATTCTGCGGTATCCACATCAAGCGTTAATGGAAGCGGTGCTGCAGGCAATGGTGGCACCAACGCCAATCAGCGTAACGCATTTGCACAGCAACGAACTGGTACGTTGGATGCTTATTCGTACTAAAAACAAAAAAAAAAAAAAACAGAATCAAATATATTATAATATTACCTATATTAATAGTAGCTTAGGCAGAAAGTTTAGAAAGGACAAAAATCAAAACTCTAGAATATGCATTAAACAAGCGAAATATGAGTAGTTCTTTAGAAGCAAACACTTACATTCACACATTCACATATATATACACACATTAATTAATTCTATAGAAGTTAAGTCCAACGTTGTTGCTTTATATGCGCTGTATTTCTTTTATCAATTCAATTGTCTTTTCGTTTGTTTCTGTGGAGTAGGAAAACGCGCTTACTGACATACACACAAATAAGTCACGTACAAAATGATTACTCAGTAAATGTAACGAATAAGAAATACTGCTGGGTGCCGTTCTAGCGTGAATGGCTTATATATATTTTTTTATATTTATTCATTATATTCATCTTTTAATGAATGAAAGGCGCATTTTGCGCCATTATTTCGAACATCCGTTTTCCACCAGTTGTCACTAATACATCCATCCAAATTGGGTTTATTTTATTTAAAAAGGCCGCCACCGTAGTCGAGCTAGTTTGTGTGTAGTTGTAGTTGTTGTAACACTATAAACATTATCCATAAATGAAGCCGCCGGGTGGATTTCTTGGTCGGAATGAATCTGTTGCGACACCGCATTTAACCGACAGCCGAATCGATTTACTGTATTTGTATAGAGAGCCGCACGCCTTGCAGGAACGGACAAAAGTCGGCAAATCTCTATGTATAAGTTCGGCACAGCAACAATGAAGAACCGACTATCGTGGAAGTTTGATTACTATTCGATTGTCTTGGGTTCGAAACAATAAATTATAGACAAATGTTTTCTTAGAAGTGTAGGCAATGGCAAACTATCTTTTTAAAGGTAGTTAAAATGGGAATTTTATGTATTATCACTGAAAATTTGTGAAGGAGCAATTTTTTTCACTGATGTTGAAACCTGATATTTAATTAACCGCTGGTCTTAGTTATGTAAAAAGCACTGTTTTTAAGCATTTTTGAACCAGCAATTAATTTGAACGAAATTTTTAAGATAAAAAATATAGTAAAAATGTTGAGTGGTTTTCTTCTGCTTCTCTATCACTCTCAATATCCAATGTGATGCTGTTTCCCAAACACCCTATGTTTGTATGTTTGGAGGCTTATTCTAACGTATTTGGTTTCTCAATTTATTTTTGCTATTGCTTTAGCTTTCCTTTGTGTATAGCGGTCTTTTATAGTACCTTCCTGAACTCCCGACCTCTGAATGCTGTCATCGGAGCCCAACCATCAGCTATTGAAGACGAAGAGGTTCAGCTACCACGCGTGACCCGGGTAATCAATTGTGTTCTGGATACTGCAGCAGGTTAAACCCCTATCTATCCAGAATCGACCCCGACCATGTCCGGCATGTGAAGGCACCCCACACAACACTAACGCCCTTTTCTACAATCGGCATTCTCATGGCAGCCGGTTCTACGTTACCGGAATGACTCGGGTTTTTCCCGACCAAGGGCTGCCGCCCCAGTAAACTAGCCCTGTCTAGTGAACCACTTATCATCAACCACCTTTTCACATGCCCCATCAAACCTAACACCCCCCTCGCAACTTGTCGCAACAGCACGTTTCCTGGGTCTACCGTTAAATGAGTTAAACGAAGACGACTGGTACTACATCGACAGGGTTTAGTAAGCTGCTACAAAAACAACAACAAAATCTTCCGCAATTGAATTCTGAATATTAATCAAGGCACATTAAACAGTTAGCATCAGTAGAGAAAAACAACAAGAGCAATTGTTTTGTTTTTGCTTTTGGCCCCTAGAATGTCAAAATCTATAAAGAAAGATAGTCAGTTCAGAGTAATTAAACAAAATTTGACAATTTAGAGACCAAATAAAAGTTGCAAAATTTGCAACCCTGCTTCTGCTACCTGTTTAATGTGCCTTTTTATATGAATATAACATAATTTTAGATTTGATTTGTATTCATAATATTCAGTATGTCCCCATACAAAAGTTACATAGTACAATATGAAATCGCAGAATAAATTCACTCAAACACATTTAGGATCGTACACTTGGGCACCAACTTAAGACCGACTGATATCACTTAGTTTTAGCACTTCTATTGGAAGCTACTTTATTGACTTGTATAGCGATGAACACAATATATTTGTTCACTTTGTCATATTTTTGAAATTTTTAAGAATATTTTTTTGTGATTTTCTTCAAAAAAATTATTGTTATTATTATCATCGAAATTGATTTGTTATAAAAAATTTTCCATTGCATTTGCTAATTTCGGTTCTAACCTAAAATTCCAAACTAATTCCAACAAACGACGACGCCGCCACCACATCACCACAACCACAAATTCAATAAAGCCAACAATCAGCAAACGAATCGGCCATCAAATTTTTGAATCGCTCAACTCGTTGTCACCAATCACTTGCAAACTTAGTTCGGGTGCAGCGTGAAAGGAAGTGCAGCCAGTCATAGGAATCGTTTATTATTACTTAAGTACGACAACGACAACGCACGCTATGTTGGTTGAGTTTGAAAAGCTGCAGGGTCAAAATAAATTGATTGAATCCTGCATCACAGTGCTGATTGGTCTATTTATGCATCTGAATCGTATTAGCATTATCGAGTTGAAATACTCGCGTTTGCCACTATTGACGCCAAACATTGCGTCCTGTTTATTTGTATTCTCTGTGCTATGTATACTGTCGAGATTGCGTCCAATGTGGCCCAGTGCATTACGTAAACCGCAGCGTGCTTTAATTTTCCTCGTTGAATTATCCCTAATATTATATGCCACGGATTTTCTATTACGTCAAGTGTGGTTGCCCAGCTTGAAGCTATTGAATTTTCTTTGTCGTTTCCTCGGTCAATATGTAGTAGTGGCTAATGAGGCTTTTTTAGCAAATGATGCACCCACTTTGTCGTCGTGGATCCGTAACGATGTCTTTTACATGGCTCGTTTTCTACTTGCCGTCATTACCTTCGTGTTCATGATCGATATCACGGGTATGCTTGAGTTCGTATTGAACATCTTCCGTCCATTTGATAGTATTATGGAAGGAAGCTTTCAAAGCACTCCTACGGATACACCAGATCGTATGGATGAATATAATTATGAAGACCCTAAGATGGATGATATATCATTGCCTGTGCCAGATAATAATAGTTTTTCTAATAGTCTTGCCGATTTGGAATCTACGAGTTTTGATGTAAACGATTTACCTTTTGTCCCGCAGGAAGACCTACTCAATTTGGGACATCGTGTAGGTGGACGAAGGCGTCGTCAACCGATGCGTAAGGCGAAACGCGGAAAATTTGTATTGAACGAGGCGGAAGACGAATGCACTTGTTGATATCTTATGTAAACAAATTTGTGGATTAATGAATCAATGTTTTTTTGTTATGAATATATGACAATGTATGTAAAGAATCCGTGCCACGTACTTAAGCGCGAGTACATGTTTTTGATCATAAACGCATTACGGAAAATTTGAATAACACGATATATGAAAAGAATAAACTTTTAAAGCCTTTAATATATACAACCATGGTCATATAAATTGCACATTTAGACTTTGAAAGCAAAGAGTTAAATATGTTTTTAAATAATTATTTTTTATTGGGAAAAAAGCAACATGAAAAATAAAAAACTTATTTACTTCTACTGTAAAACAAACAAAAAATGGTCAAAAAGAATTTCAGTTCTGATTTAATTTACGAGAACGTTGATAACTCACGAAACCTCCTGGACACATAAATAGCACATCCTAAAATATTCCAAATAAAAGCAAACAAATCGGATAGTTAAGTGATAATATTGTTTTATTAGATTAGTATTTTGTACTATATCCACCGTTTTTGATTACTTCTTCACGCCGTCGCTCCTTTGGAATCGAGTACCAAGCCTCCTCAATTGGGGCTCACAAATCCTCAAAATTTTAAAAAATTTTGTTAACGATATTGACATTAGCGTCATTACACAAATTTTCTATTGGATTGAGATCAGCGTTCTGCGCCGGCCAATACAGTACATTATTTTTTTCCTCTTCTGGACCATTGCTTCACTGTCTTTACAGTATGCTTTCGATCATTGTCCTGCATAAATGTTCAATTTAATGGCATAAACTCAAACACAAATGGCTCCATTTTATTCTGGAGTATATCCAAACACTGAAATCTATCCATTTTACCAACCACGCGAACAATCGGCCCAACACCATGCCAGGAAAAAGCTCGCCAAACCATGATGCTTCCGCCCCCGTGTTTAATCGTCTTTTTTTTGTGAACCTAGAATTTAGCGTTTGATTTTTTGGACGACGCACAATAGTTTTCCCATCTGGTTCCATCCTATTTATTTTGGTTTCGTCGGTCCAAAGTACGTTTTACCAAAACTGAATATATTTGTCTTTGTGGGATTTTTCAAAGGCAAGTCGGTGTTTGATATGTCTTTTTGAGAGGAGTGGTTTTTTTCTGCTTATGCGGCCAAACAGCTGTGCTTTGTGAAGTCGCCTTCCTACAAGTTTTCTGGACACCTGTAGACCAGATTCTTGGCTTATTTCAAGCATTGTTTGCATTGCCGACTTAAAAGGATCTGCTTTGCTCTTGCGTATTATAGCTCTATCCACATTAACATCAGTTTTTCGCGGCTTTGGTTTTCTTTCCGTTTTTTTGCTTGGATAGCATTATAAACCATTTTCTGAGAGTACATTATCATTTCAGCTATTTCTGCATAGCTTTTTCCGTTTTGACTCATATGGTATATAAGAGTTCTTTTCTCCGGCGTGCAATGTTTTCCACGTCCCATTTTTAGTAGTTACTTTAAAATTTTATTTAAGAAACAAAAAATTATACTAAAAATCGCTGAAACCATATTAAAGTTTTACTCTCCGCTGCACAAGCTAAAATGTGCTATTTTTCCATCGAAATTCCATCGAAAAAAAGGGTAAATTCTTCGCATAAATGTAATCTTAACACTTTATCGACCGGTAGCCTATTTATAGGCTTTTCGATTGCCAGCGCTTATTGACCGGTAGCCTATTAATCGGCTTTTGGTTATCGACGGTTTTTGTCAGTGGGTTGCTCTTTTTATAACTACGCAGCGCCAACGTCGTTAATTATTTGCAGCTTTGTACTTTGCAATAAATTGTAAAATCAAATACAAAATAAAGTATAAATATCAATAAAATTCCATTACTTTAAAACAAAAGGAATAAGCACAACACAATGCATAGTGAAAATTTAGCCGGTACTTATTGAGTGGCAGCCTCAAACACAACCGGTCGATAAAGTGTTAATAATGGTAGTAAATGTAAATAAACAAATTTATTTCATCAAAGCAGAGTTCCTACTAAAAACTTAACTTAACATACTATATAAGGTTCACATTTGTGCCATTTATCTGCCCATGGCTGTATATACATTGTTGGAAAATATAATAGAAACAAAAATTTTCACGTAATTTTTGACAATTTCGTTAATTTTTGAAAAATTTCTGATAGTTTGCCTTACAACTTCAAACAATTAATGCAAATTAAGAAAATAAAAAGCGTCTTCCAAATATTTTTAGAGTTTAAGAAAACTATTCTGGAAAAAATAATAGAAACAAAAAGTTTTACCACAAAAATCATTTAAAAAAAATGCTTACATATGGAGAATTAATGCAGTATCTATTTCTTGCTTGTTTTATGGCTTCTTCACTTCTTCAATGCATTGAATTTACTGAATTTGCACATTTATCTGGAAAAATATAGTGGAGTACTAACACTTTTTGAATTTGGTTTCACATTTATTCCCTGTTTGTGGCTTCGAAAGGGCCGATTATATTTTTCAGTTCTGACCAAAGATGCTCATTCGGGCTTCAGTTAGGAGACTGCGACGGGCATTCTAAAACATTCACTTTTTCTTTTTTTAAAGACTCCTTTGTTAATTTTGATGAATGCTTAGGGTAGCTGTCCTGCATAAACTCTCGTTTTAGGGGAATTTTTTCTCTTGCATAGGGAAGCATAACCGATTCCAATATTCTCTTTATCTTTATCCCTTATCCGAAAAGCATCCCCACTCCATTATTGCTCCGCCACCGTGCTTTACTGCTTTCTTGGTATATCTGGGATCAAATGCCATATCTAAATATATTTGTTGTTGCATCCTTCCGTAGCACTTTTCCCAGTGTCGACGGAAGAGGTGCTTTCTTGCAGATTGAAGCCTTTTTGTTTTGTTCTGTAAACTCAAGAACGGTACTCTTCTGAGTGTTTTTGCTATTGATCCGGTTTCTAACAACTTGTGTCGAACTTGCAAATTGCCAATTCAGCACAGTTTTAAGCTCATTTGATGTCAAAAATGGTTTCGGTTTGTTATAGTGTACGCGTTTCATGTTTTCCCAGAATTTCACATTTTCTTTCGCGATTTTCGGCATTACGTACGTTAAGAACAGCTCTAAAAGCCTTTTTCTTTCAACATTTCATTAATTCTACTATTTCATCAATAATTTTTCCTTGTTTTTTTTTCAGTAATTTGGCTACTTCCTCCGTACAATGCGTAGTACGGCTCATTTTTTCTATTTTTTTTTAATACCAAGTTGTTAATTAATTATCCCTTTAAGGGCAACTGAGTGAAATTTATAACGTCTTAAACTTGTTGCTACCACCAAACAGTTACCGTTTCCATTATTTTTTCCAAACACAACATTTCTTTTTTTACTCAAGTTTGTCCAAAATAAGAACGAGGCAATCCTCCGCCTTTTCGGGTGTTTGGCCGAACTCCTCCTATTTGATGCATGCGTCTTGATGTTGTTCCACTAATGGGACCCCTCCATTACAGTTTTATGTCGACTCCGAACGGCAGATATTTTTTATAAGGGTCTTTTTATGGCAGAAATACATTCGGATGCTTGCCATTGCCTGCCAAGGGGTGGGGCTGTTAGAAAAAAAACTTTCTATGATTTTTGTGTTATAAACAATCATAATAAAACCAATTTGCAAATAAAGAGATGCAGTCCATTCAAAAAATTGAAGCTCACTGTTTCTATTATATTTTCAGTGGGTACATATAACATATATATTAGGGCGTGTCGATTTAAAAATCGCTCATTGCTCTGTGAAAATCGTATTCTAGGGATCAAAATAAGAAACTTTGCCGAAGGAACCATACCTCTAAAACGAATTCTGATGTCCCCCAATTTGGGTCGAACGAAAAATCCCACTTTGACCCATTTAGAGTGCCCCAATCGAGTCCAAATGTATGACCGACCCCCACTAACTTTGGACGGCCGATCCACCCATGCCAGTGGCACACCCCCTGGAACTCCCCTGGGGGGTTCCCCATACAATCATTTCAAAATATCACCATTTTCGGCCTTTACATGAGAAAAGAAACTAAAAAGTTCGACTCAAATTTGGGGACATCAGAATTCGTTTTAGAGGTATGGTTCCTTCGGCAAAGTTTCTTATTTTGATCCCTAGAATATGATTTTCACAGAGCAATGGGCGATTTTTTTGCCTCCCCACAAATCGACTCGGCCTAATATATATCAATATATTTTCAACAAAGTACAATATATATGCATATATTATACTACAAAATATTAATACTGCCCAGAAAATATCTGAATTTTTATTAACATATTTCGAGTCACCGTCGAACCGCCAAAAGAGCGTGAGCTACAAGGCCTAAACTTTTCAGTAGACGTATTTTAAAAAATTTACCGTAGAGTACAATTGAGCACTGAAGTCAAACTTGCTTTCGCCACAATTTTGTATTGGCAAGGCATTGACATTTTGACAGCTTGCGCGTATGGTGGTAAGCTCTCTTGATCGGTTAGATGAGAAAACGACGTTTTAAATCAAATTTGAATTATTCCAGATTTGCTATCGTTTTCATGGAAAAGTGTAATTGTGTATATTATTGTTGTTGTTGGAACTAAAACATTCCCCATAAATTTTTAGTGAATGCTGAAATGACAGTCCTTAACGATTGTGACTGCATTTCCAATCTCACTGCCATTTGTTTGTTTTTTTCATTTGGTTTGTTTTTTGTTTGCAAATCTCTCCACACTTCATCAATTACACTTTTTTAATACGTATGTATATGTATGTCCAATCGTTAGGAAGATACATTAGATAACCATATTCGTTCCAAATTTTGAAGATGGGAAATTTATTGTGAATTTAATGTTTGCAATTTTTTCTCTCTTTTCTCTCGTTTCTTCTTTTTCGCAATTTTTTTCTATCACCAATTCTGCCTGCCAATCGTCTGAACTGACGCTGGTGCGTGCTACTGTGGAAAATTCATGCAAAAATACATATACACACGCAAAAAGCACAACAAAAGGAAATGGTTGAGGAGAATGAACAAAATTTTCAAAGTTTGGAACTCGCCGATTCATCACCTAGTATTCAGAGCGTTGATCAGAGATCCGATCTAAGTGGTGATAGCACACATCAACAACAACAACATCCACTGCAGCAACAACATTTCGCACATGATCAACAACATCAGCAACAACAGTTACAAAACAATCGCCGTGGTAGTAGCGCAAGTAGCGGCACAAGCGCATCTTCTATTACTGTGTCCACCTCAAATTCAGCTGCCACTTCGTCGCTTGCTACGACAATTGCAGCCTCTGTATCGACAGCATCCGATACGCTGTTGGCAATCGAGCCAGACCAATAAATTCTGTACGTGTGTTGTGTAAAGTTGTTGTTGTTTGGTATATTTTTGCATGCGTTAGTGTAGAGTTTTGCAGCTACCCATACAGACTCATCGTATATTTATATATATAAAGGTTATAGTAAAAGTGGTAAACCCGCGTAATTTTTCCCTATTCCATACGTATAAGTAGTACAAAATACTAGCACCATAAATAAACATACATACATATGAACAAATTAGGAGAATCTTGAATTTTGGCTTTTTGGAAGTTAAGCTTGATTTCATTTTTCGTATTCATACTGGCGCGAGGCTCACAAATGATAACTTTGCAAACAGTACTATTTCTAAATTTCGTTTAACATGCAGGCTTTAAAAATGAAGTTTTATAAAATTATGCTTTGAGATTGTTTTTTGGTTGCAAAAGGTTCAAAAGTGAGTGACAACAGTGAAAGAGAAAGCCTTCTCTACTTTTCCTTCGGTAGGAATATTCCACTGTGGCTATGGGAACGATTGCCTTTTAATATTTACGATACATGGTATACGAATGCATAAATCTATCTTAAATATCTTACCTTTTATGACATAGATATGTGTACACATTCAAATCTCCAATTTAAACTCCAGAATCATATCCATTCGGAAAAATATTTGTTTCAGTCTGGTAGTTTTCATGTCATTAATTTTACTGATTTCTTAGTTATGCTCTTTGTAGAAATAAAAATATTTACATGTGCAATAAAGATCCAATAGACGTCGGTGATGAAAAATTGTGGCTTGCAATCGCCCAAAAAGGAAGACATCGAATATTTTGTGGTAGAAAATAGTCGTATAAAAATTAGTATGATTTTGAAACGCCATATCTACCACAGATGTGTCTTATCGCATTTGGTTCCAAAAACATTCATTCATATCTGGAGATGAAACATTGGCCGCCAAAGAAACAGCAATCAAACCGAGCAAGACCGGATTTATAACCGGCTTAGGACTGTCACTTTAGCAGTATTCCCCAAAAATGTATGTTTTATACTGTTAAAAGAACAACAAGGCCGCAATTGTTAACAAGCCTTGTTACGCATCGCGTGTGTGAAGCTATCCACAAAACAGGCCAAATTTGTGTCAAGACAACTTTTAATTTTTGTACCATGGCACGTCCAACACTTTATTCACTGTTCGTGATCATTCCGGCAAAAACGAAATCTATACAGTATAAGACAAACTATATTTATCTAATTTAGCTCTGTGTGATTTTTAAATTAACCAGAAGGAAAACTTGGGTGGGGACACCGTTGCGTGTCCATAAAAGAGATTTAACTTGAACCATAATCTGAACCCCGTTTTGGGTATGGAATCTGCCCATTTGTCTATCTCTACAATGCAATTCACGCAAAAATTGAGTTCAAATTCAACGAAACACGAAATCTATGTCACTTTGGGTACCAGTAAGCAAATAACTACTCCTATTTTACACGTAACGGTAATTTTCAAATGTTAAAAAATAGATCACAGCTCTGTTCAAAACTCCTTATGAAGTTGTTTTAAATCCTGTTGATGATAGCCTTATTGGAAGGCGACATTTAAGGTTATGCTTCTAGGACATACTTTATTGCTTACATAACCACAAATATACCTCTAAAAATAGATTTGTTCCACAAATCTGTAATCACTGTTTATTTTTTTTATATTTATGACCAAGACTTTGAATGACAAAAAGTCGTATTTGGAAAATACCATAAAATAAGTGATAAGATTGCTCATCTGAATAAAATATTGATAAACATATTTTTCGCCAAATTTTCGAAATCTAAATTATATGTTTAAAAATAATTTAATTTTTGAATTCGAGTTAGCTCTCAGAGAAACTAAATCAAAACTTGTAGGCGCATATCATAATCGAAACTATTTAGCTAGTTCTATATTTGCTAAAAAGAGGTTTAAGGAAACCCATGGTTTACCTGGTTAGAACTGGTTTTAAACCCACCGCAAACTGGTTCTAAACAAATCAAAATTATTCGCCACTTGCTAACGCTTGACGAAAAGAAGAGGCCTATAATGAAATAGGACGATTTACTTCCATTTTTTCTTTTAACAATTGAAGTTTTCGTATTTGGACGAACTTGTGCACACACAAAAATAAGCTGCACAACGCTCCCTCTCACTTTTTTTAGAGAAAGAAACTGTTTGAGAAAAGAAAACGACAATTGTACAGCTCTTCCGAAGGGCGGAATGAATGCGACATTATTGCGAAAAAAGAAAAGGTTTGCTCTTTAACTACATATGATGAAAAAGAAAATTGTGAGGGAAACTTCAGCTGTCACGTCACTTGGGAATTCGACAGAATTCGACTGTCGATAATATCACACTTATTCACATATTGTTCAGATGGCAACGAAGTGACATTGTGTTGATTTTTTCGTATATCACCAACACAGTCTTAGGTTTTTTGTAAACACGTCCCAAGTGATGTCAGCCCATCAGTTGATTCTGTCAAATTCGCTGAGAGCCGAATAACGGTCTGTTAAAGAGCACACCTCTAAAAATCTTTTCATCATGATAAGTTTGTTGTTGTTGTTATAGCAGCATAAACATTCCCCATACAATGAGGTATGCTGCTGTCGTCTATCGTGGAAACGCCATAAGTTTATTGCTCACCTTTCCTGAGCTTCAAATTGATTTTGGGTGTACACAAATTGAGTATTCTTTAAGTGCGACCGTTAGATTGCTTGGTACAATACGATTAAGCAAAAAAAAAAAAAAAAAAAATTTTGCGTCCCTAAAGTACAGAGTTCTGCGTTAGAATTACATATTCTAAAAGTAGTAGAAGCAAGTATTTTTAACCGGAGTTTACGTCTCCAAATCTAATTCAAACATTCAGCTTCAATGCCTGCTTACATTCGGTTCACAGAAATATAAACATGACAATTGAGTTGAAAAATTATACAGCATAATAAAATACATATTTAGAAATCGTTAACTTGTAGTAAAAAAACACTATAGCTTAGGATGTTATATATCTAATAAGTACGGGAGAAGAGATTTCATTAAGACGAAAAGCATTTAACGTCAAGCGCGCAACAAATATTCATAGTACTACTATGATGCACCGATGGTTTAGACAGCACATTTCAATATTCGTTTTGACAAATAATACGTAGTTGCCTGTAGGTATTTTATTTCAACTTTTACGTACACGCCTAAATATATGCAGCCAAATTCAAGCTTTTCGCTTAAAATGCAATTTTGTAAATTGATTTTTTAGGTATTATAACTAAATTTTTTGTATAATAGATTTTAATTCATTGCAAAGACGTTGCGCATATGTAAAAATACCAGTTACAATTTTCATTATTGTTTTTTTTTTTTTGCTATAAAATGGGTTTGCCTGCGCCCGAGCGCAGGAGTTATGTTGTAAAAATAACGTTATGTGCGAATATTTAATAACATTTCTTATTTATAATAAATTTCTTTTCTTTTCATTTCATTTAAATTTGATCTTTTTTAAATGGGCTTACTTTTTTCTAAAAATAAATAACTGGCAAGTGCTGCTACATGCCGCAATTTTTTCTGAACATTTTAGGAGTTCAATATCCACGATTGCATTTCCAATTTAATTTGGGAAAATTTAAAGAATTTTTGAAGTTTTCACATCAACCCAAATTTTAGAGTCATCCTGTATATGATAGGGCAAAAAGTTAGCATTACATGACTGGTGAACCAATATTGACAGTGCACAAGAGTTGATTGCCAACATTTTAGTTATATATATTTTTTAATTATAATTTATAAAATACGTCATGCGAGCGTAATACATACATATGTATATACATTAATTCTTATATGTTTTTATAAACTGTAAAGAAATCATTTCTTTAGCTTAATACTAACAAAGTATTTTTTTTGTTTTGTTTATAGCAAAAAATTGCGTTTTTTTGTTTTTGATCCCTTATAAATTACAAATGCACACACATACAACTCCATATTTAACCATAAAATCATAGTGTAGTGTGCGTTCATACAAGTACAAGCACTCAAGTAGTTTGGAATATTTGATGAGTAGTAGATTGAGTTTAGGGGAGTGATGCCATTTCCTAGCCAATGCCATTCAAGTTGATCTACGTATAACGATATTTGATGGTTCTACTTTTACACATAATGTAATGCTTTCTTCTTCGCGTAACCTGCACAAATCAAAATTTTCTGTGAAAGCACTCCATTCCTCTGCAGTAAGCGTGCAGCCTTTGACTAGTTTTATGCCATACCCGGTAAGGCTAAGAAGTATTTGAGATTTCCTAGTTGATTTTTTGGCCAGTCAGTTACGTTCTGGAATCCTCGAGTAATGTGCGTCATTACAAAAACGAAGGGACTTAAATCAATAACGCTCTTCGTTGCTCTTTTCTGGTTATGTTGTATGCCACTTCATTTGCGAAAATATCTCGGCATTCACTTCGGGTTTTTGCCAACTCGATTGGCTGCGGAGTCTGGCATCAGAACTAAAAATAAAGTTTTGGTTTTAAGTTAGAATGTCGCACATCCTCCACCTTTGGGGAGTTAAGGGCATTGTTAAAGACATTAGATGTTGCTCATCAGGCGCGCGCGGACAAAGTAGTTATCTTCTAAGACAGCCAAACAGCCTCCGCACCATTCTGATAGCATTTTCTCTGAAAGGTGCGATGTATTTCTGTCATCTGCAAATAACCTACCTAACCTTTTTGCCCAAATTTTCACAAAGTTAAGTTAAAGTTATGTGAGTGCGGAGAGGCAAACTCTTATACACACCAAGTTTTTGATTGTCTCAAACTTGATCCGATAAGGAGTAAATCTAAACTACTCGATAACTATAAATAATTTAACTCAGTGTTACCACATGCAAATGAAAATTCCACAGTGAATTTGCTTTCGTTTATTAAAGACGCCAACATTGAATTTTAGCATTGCCTTACGCACCAGTGGTCTCACAGATGGTGGAGTACCCTGGCGTAATGTGGATTTTCATCCCGCCATTTAAATAAAAGCTAAAAAAAAATTTCCGTGTGTTTAAAAAATTGACCACATTAAACTGGCACTGAAAAACTGACTCTTCGAGGTCACTACTCTTCGCTGCATTGTAACTTGATTGGAGGGGGTGTGGAAGTTTCCTCGTTTTTACACTTCTTCTTGCACTTCTATTCGCCACTTCTCTGCTCTGCTCAGTGGACGAAAAATGGACATGTGAAAACAGCAACAAAGTTATCGAGCAAGATAAAACTTATAAAACTATTTTACAAACAAGTGTAATTTTAGGCGGGTCTATTCCAGTGCTGCCAAAATATGTTTATTTATACCAGTTGCTTAATCTATTCGCCACTTGCTAACGCTTGGCGAAAAGAATAGGCCTATTTTCTTCTGAGATGTTAGATGCTGAAGTAACTCGGCCTCAGCCTCGGCCTCGGCCTTCATACTCGAACAAGGAATTTCATGAAACATGGTTGAGTTGATTTAAGCCCGTTTTTCCTGGTTAAAACTCAAATATCTGAATATGTTACATATCCATTTTTAGACGCACACTATACCATACACTTCCTTCATCCTTCCACCCTCCAGCCATAAATCCAAATATTTATTCTTAATTTCCATAATTTAATTTGTTACCTACATAATTTTTAGGTTTGCGCGTTGTGATGCGTTGAATGCGAAAGTTTTAAGTGCTCGAATGTACATATAAACATAACATACAGACTACATACAATAGTGCAAGATAAAGAAAATTTTTGTAAAAAAAGATGTATTGAAATCTGTAGTTGACGACTTCAATGTGCAAAGGAGGAAAGTAAAACCAAAATGTTGCAATGTGGTGCAAAGAAGAAGATGAAAAGAAAAGCGCGCAATTTTATAATAGAAGAAGAAGAAGAATGACGTTAGAATGCAACCATCCGCGCAGCATATGTGCACGGTTAGTGTGAATAAACAAATATGTATTGCAAGGAAAAACTGAAAACCTAGAAAGCTATTGTATTTAATATATATATTTACATAGCTATTTAGAAATGGCGCAAACCAATCCAACAAAACTAAAATAGTAAATATGCAATTTAAAGAAAAAAAGGAAAAATACTAGCGGCTGGCATTATCTTTGCCTTTCTTTTGTAATACAATAAAAGCAAACAACTTTTGTTGTAATTGTAAACATATTTAATGTGAAAAATTCATAAATATATCAGTAAATTGTATTTAAAAATAAGCAAAATTGTTAGTGTAATAAATTTAATTAATTATAAAAATTGATTTTCAAATTTTAATATAAAATAAAAAATTTAATACAGGTAATGAAAAAATATGCTAAACAAAAAAAAAAAAAACAAAAAAATCAAAAATATATCTATTACGGAATGAACACAACAAATCTATGAAACTATTGTTTTATTTACTCTGGCGGGGGCATACTTTGGTGTGTGTGTGTTATTTCTAAGCTTATGATTTTATTAAGACAATGAAATGGTTTCTTACAGTTTATCGCACTTTTTTCTGCTAAACATCTATTTCTTATAAACTTTACTCATCCTTTATTTTATTTAACATAAATCTATTTAATCTATGACAAATCCCATATTCATTGAAAAAAAATGATTGGAAAATTTCCATAGGGGTATTTACAAAACTAAGCACGCTAAAAACTTGGTAAGGGTTCTCAAAGAATATTCCTTTTATCAAGCAAAATAAAACATAAAATTGGCTTTAATTTTGTTTAACAGTTTAGGTAGCGATCGAACATATGTATTTTGATTAACAGCATTAGTAGCATTTGAGCTGTGTTAATTGCGGCAGTGTCTGCGTTCTGCCAGTAAAATGTGATGCGCTTTCGATTCGCCACTTCTCTGCTCACTATATCTGGGTTCTGCTCACTTGGACGAAACATTTTCATGTGAAAGCAACAACAAAGTTATCGCCGCTAGCAGGTATGATTATAGACCTCTTCTATTCGCCACTTCTCTGCTCCCTATCATATTGTCTTATTGTCACATTCTTATACATGTATGTACAGTAGATTCTGTTTTTATGCAGTATATACGTTCCGCAAGAAACAGCATAAAAAAAAACAGCATAAAAAAGCTACCAGTTCTATAGTAAAACTATAGATACGTTTCAAAAGTGCTAAGAACCGCATAAATCTGAAATAATGTAATAAAATCGCATAAAAAAAGGGTACTAGTCCCATATTATAACTATAGATACGAATCTGAAATAATTAATATAAATAAAATCGCACAAACCAAAAATTGTATTTTTGAAAATTATATCTTTATTTAAGAAACTTCAGAATCGAAAAATAAATTTACATCGTCAGAAATAGAATCAGGCAATACCCGCATGTTGCGCATTCGTTTAGGATTTGGCGTAAAATCACTTCCGTCACTTGAGGAAATGTAGACGTCTAATCAGGATAGTGATGCAGGCGGTTCCATACTTGTAGGGTTAGCATTTTCGATGTAATCTGAGATGAGTTTTTGCTTAGCTGGTTTAGAATCTTGTTTATATGTACAATTCCCGATAGGTTGACATGCATTTTTTAATTTTTTTAAAAACCGCACTATTTCAAAACCGCATAAAAACAGAATCTACTGTACTTATATATAATTTGCGTTAATACCTGTTTTTGATGTTTGACCGAGCATCTCATCCTATTTGTGACGTGCGTTTGGCAAATGCAGTCCTACTAATACTCATTAAGTGTTTCCAAACATATGTAATTTTTGGCAGCTCGTTTTGAGTGGTACCGACTTATGTTATGCTAACACTTGGCGAATCGGAGGCGCCTGTTGACAATCGGATGGCCAACACTAGCTAATCAAGCGAATATAAAAGTTTTGCAATATTACTACAGCTAATCAGTTGAGTACATGAAAAATGCTATTAAAAAAGTATGAGTGCCGCAAAATTGTTGTAATTAGGTCTGTTCATGTAAAAATTATCCAGTAACTTGCCAGTACCTTAATTTCCGTGAATTCGCTTGCAAGGAGAAAAAACAAAACAAGTAACAATTTGCAATTTTTACGAACAGCTGGGGTCAACAAGGCGGGAAGAATCACAACAATTAAGAATTTTTTCGGTTGAGTTACCTCGTATTAAATTTAAAAATAATAAAGCAAATAAAATGTACAATAACGAGGTTAGCATCATATGATTTTATTTTGCCCACAATAATTTCTTCCTTTTCATCATCGTTGTCAGATGAAGAGCATTCCATTAGTAATTATATTGTTGTGGCAATCACAGCTTTCCGCCGTAGCCATAGCCGAATGGGTTGGTGCGTGATTACCATTCGGAATTCACAGAGAGGTCGTTGGTTCGAATCTCGGTGAAGGCAAAATTAATAAAAAACATTTTTCTAATAGCGGTCGCCCCTCGGCAGGCAATGGCAAACCTCCGAGTGTATTTCTGCCATGAAAAAGCTCCTCATAAAAATATCTGCCGTTCGGAGTCGGCTTGAAACTGTAGGTCCCTCCATTTGTGGAACAACATCAAGACACACACCACAAATAGGAGGAGTTTGGCCAAACACCTAACAGAAGTGTACGCGCCAATTATTTATTTATTTATTTTTTTCAATCACAGCTTTCTTCATATTTTTCTTGTTTCCGTCTATGCATTTATGTATATAATATATATATTGCTAAATTAATTAATAACTAAGAAAAAGAAGCATAAAACACAGAAAATACCTTCAATGCGTTCGATTTGTATTTCGGAAACTGCATTAACGGTGACTGGAGGCAGAAGTATGATACGTACCTCTATATCACTGGCCGATTCCTATGTGAATATTATGTTATGAACATATGTTTAGAGCTTCAACTAAATATACCTATAGCATATTGAGTTTGTTTTTAATAGATTGAAAGGTTAGATGACTATTGATGTGTTCGGCGATTTCCAGCTATCGAAAAAATGGATCAAAATATTTCCCAAAAATTTCTTTTTCTTGTTCCCAAAACAGAAAATACCTATGAAAGGTCTACAGATTTTCCACAATTGTGGAGGTAAAGTGCGCATTGCTGAAAGAGCTCAGGCCATATCAAATCGCTTCGTCAGAGGTGGTTCTAGGATTGGCACAAGTTCATCATATCTGAGGAGATTTCTTTGAAGGGGTCAAATAGTTATCGACGAATAACTAAATCTATTTCGATTTTCTATTTTAGTAAAATAAAAGTTGCTTTACTTTTTGAAAATGCCTTATGGACTCTTGAACAAAAAAAAAAATTGTTATCACATAAGACGATATCTTTAAAGACTGCAAAAAAAGTTCACACATGATGAGACCTGTTTTTTATCAAATCGGCAAAAATACTTTAAAAAGAATATAAAAAAAACAACACGAAACAGAGAAGTTGCATGAAGTTTATGGCGCATCTTTGCACTTCCTTTGTCAGCAATTATGTATGGTTAAATAAATTTAAACGACCCACTGCAAAACTCTACATACTGGAACACTGTGGAACAACATATGTAAATTACAACGAAAATTCGGTTGCTCGCAGTGTACAAAAACGGGAACGAATGGACCCTTGGAAGTAATAACCAAACAAAGTGAATTATACTACGAATTACTTTCTTATCCTCGGTATTCTCCAAATTATTTTCTCGCACAAACATAAAAAGATTACTCGGTTGTAATGAATTTAAAGGAGATTTCAAAAGGATTAAAAAGTTGGAATACTATTGGAACAAGTGCAGGAGTGGAGGCTATAGAAAATTAAACAAAAACCAATTTGCAGCAAAAAAAACTTATCAGTCAGCCGTCGTAATAACTAGAAATTAATTCATACTTGCGTATTTACTTCTACTATATGAAACAATGATTAAATTTTCTTGTAAGTTAAATTTTGAAAAGTTACCGGTTATAACGCTGGATTTGGATATTTAACTACTAGGTCATTTAAATTATTGAACTGAACTGCAATTTTTTCTAAGGTGATTTACATATGGAGCAAATTGTACCTTCGTGTGCACCAACTTCACCACTTCACCGTTTGATTTTGATGAAATTTGGTAAAGATGCTTAGCATAGCTAAGGAAATATTAAGTGGTCGCTGAGATATAAGGGGTTCAAAATTTAGTTTTTTTTGCCCAATTGTTTTGTTTTTGAATAATACGTTGATAATGGTCGGTCTAATAGAAAACAAAATAAATCTTCTCTAGCATTTTTTCGTACCTTCCGATAAAAAATCTAAAAATTTTTTTAATGTTTTTCAAATATCCACAGTCCACACTTTGGATCTTTTTGAGTTATGCTCAAATAAAAGCTTGGAATTTTTCCTTTAAAATTATTCATGACTGAATTTTGATCTCTCTTGACTCACTCTCCACCACTGCGTAGGGTAATCGATTAACCCCCAATGCTAGGAAATACCAAGTTGTGTGTTGTACTTGTAAGTAAATTTACATTGATCTGCACGTACTGCACACGACAATTCAAAATGTTGTAGACTCTTATTTCATTCAACTTCTAGTTGATGTACATATTTCGTTCTCGAGCGAAGGTTATTCAATAGTCGACTTTCAATAATGCGAATAATACGAATTGTGTGATGGCAGCCTTTTTCGTACAACAAAAAAATTAGTTGAAATGTGGCCTCTGTTTCTGTCCACGATGACTTCCTTGCTTTGCTGGACCCTAGAAAGAAGAACTTTCATCATGTTCTGTTCCAAAGAATTTTTTTTAATGATTCTTGCTTTATTTTTTCCAGATGGATTCAAGACTCTCAACTGATGCTAATACCAGAATTTTTATTCAGTATTTGGGGAAACGGAATAAAAAACAAAGCCTGCTGAGAGAAAAAAATGACTTGCATTATTGAAAGGTGATTTTGTGTTTTTTACCAGCAAATTTTTACTGATTGATGAAAAAACTAGTGTATGATGTATCGCCACTCGATTTGGGTATTACAACCAACGCACACTGGTTCAGAACTAAGTTTTTGTGCTAATTAAAACAATGGATATCATACATTAACACTCTTTCTCTTAGAAGGCACTGAGACATCTCGAAATGAACACACCCAAGCAGTGTTCAATACAATTTCTGGCTTTTCGGTGTCCATTGTTGCAGTTTTCCTCTGATTGAGATAGATTATTGCTCTGAATTGTATTCATTAAGAAAGGAATCTGGTAGCCTTGCTAATTGTATATAAAATATATGAAGTTTTAGTAAAAGTAAGCAAAAATAAGCTAATGGTAAATAACTTCACTTAACAGCCAAAAATTCCGTTCACCATTGGAATATTTGTTATCAAACAGAACCGTAAGTGCCCTCGCTCTTCATTTTGAAGCATCGTGAACAGTTCCATCAAATCGCGCATTACAATCTACTATTTTTAAATTGAACTCGCATACCATATACAATTTTTTTTTAAATTATTCGTTCGTTTGTTGAGTGATCTGTTTTCCTACACACGTGTACATGCTCGATTTCCGTGGCTGGGTCTTTATTTTAATTTGAGAACACTCAATACACCTTGTGAGGCAACGAAATATTATTGGTTGGTTTTTTTCGTATACATATATATCACCAGCACAATCTCAGTGTTTTTGTAAACACATCCCAAGTGACGTAAGCCGATCAGCTTATTCTGTTAAAGTCGCTCCTAAAATTCTTTCCACCATGGACTCCTCCCGCTCATTTCCCATTTATTCACACACTTGTCCAGTCAGTCATTTAGACGGCCACGAAGTAACTTGAGCGTAGACTGAGTTTATTTTTTATTTGTATATCACCAACACAATTTCAGTGTCGCTGTCATGACCCCGCTTACGTCAAACAATCAGCTGATTCTTTCAAATTCGCTGAGAGCCGGTTAACGGTCTAATATTGGGCACACCTTCTGAATTTTGTTCACCATGCATTTGCCGCCCTTTCTTCCATATAAGACGGATCTCCTCAAAGGCATTAGTGCAAACTTCTTTTGCGAGCCTAAACAGCTCCGCGAACCTCCCTTCCGAATGTGAAATGCTTTTTCAAGGTTTTGCGCTTTTTGCGAATTTGTACCAATACTTGTAAAGCACTCATGGTTACACACTAAGGAAAAAAATATAATTAAAGTTGAAGCTGATCGTTTTTGCTATTGCTTACTGTTATTTCCGCTGTTTATCCGAATATAATTTTTAGGCTAGGCAATTTTTACCGACAGGGTGGGAAAAATCGCCAAATATTCGGAAGAAATTTTAGCAATAGCAAAAGATTGATATCGGCTGCAGTTTCAATTCATAATCCATTCTGCTCGTTTTGATTTTCGTCATGGGTTTGGCAGCAGAGCTATTATAAAAGTAATTGGTAGCACTGACAAGTAAATGTATTACGAATGGAAAAATCCTTTATTTCAGAGATACATTTCGTTGTTTGAAAAAATTTTTAAAACTACGACATTAGGCATACACTATTACGGCAAACTGATAGCATTTGAATTCAAATTAGCTCCTGAAAAACGTTGATTTTCAGTTGAAATATCTTAAATCAATGTCCAATTGAGTCCTAGTTTATATTTTCTTTGAAATGAAGTAATCGTCTGAATCTTGATTTAAGTATTCCGAATGCATTTTTGGCAAAAATTCTTGTGGAAGAATGCTATAAATCGTTCATGTTTCTTCTTCTTTGTACTACGAGTACTAAAACATACATTTTATATCAGTGCTGGCAACACCCATGAAAATGATTCGGATCGTTCCGTGGGAATTGATCGGGATACTGAGCTGAATAACCCAAATAAATACGCCAAATATCGAACAGGTGCTATTGATTGATCGGAAATTTTAAGTAGAATATCTTTCAATATTCCTTCACATCTTCACATGTTTTAGGTACAGTCATACAAATCTATGCTTACCATTCACCAATTGAAAGAATGCTGAAGGAGCTTAAAGAATATAAACATTTAGATCTCTCACTTCCTGGAGCGGTATTAAGAAACTCAATTAAATTTAGTCAATAATTTTGTTCAAGTATAATTGGTAAGAATTACAATCCAACTTGCAAAAGAACACCCGAAATGGGTTATATTTTCATTTACTTACAGTTGATATATTTTGTATTCATTATTTATACATTCAGTAGTTGGGCGTTTCGTTTAATTCAAGACGGATCCATACAATAGGATAGCGGTAGTACAAAACCCAAATTTGCATGTTGTTTTACACGTATTTTGTTTTTGCAATTTTTTGCTTGAGTGCCAAGGTTTCAATAAAAATGTAAACAAACAAGCGAAACAACAACAAAACGCAAAAGAAAAAAAAGCTATTCTATTGCTGCCAGCTTGTATGGATGCGCCATCGTTTTATGTACATATGTATCTAGTGTTTAACGTTTAGCTGGAATTTCCCAATTAATTTCCAGTGGCTCACACACCTCAGTCTCTTTTTTTACTTTACAACACTTGTCATTATGATTAAGCAGATAATTTTACAGCAGATTTATGAAAAGCACTGAGAAAAAACATTTCATATGTGAAAGAAAATATTTGAATTTCATTCACAGTGACTTGGTCCTCATGTACGGCCACAGATGCACAATGGAAGATGCCGCAGTGAAAGACAAACCCCTTTAGTGTACAAGTTTTTTTGGGTTCACTGTACCTAAATCGAAATTTAAAATTTTATACACAAATTGGAAAAATTCGACAAACTTTTCATTACAATTCCAAGTCTTTTAATTAGAGTTTCCTTGACGGTGTTTATTTATAAGGGGGAAACAATTATACAAAATAACTAATAAAAAAATAAAAAATTACATTATAAAATTCAGGAACTATTTTAGTTTCTCTTTTCATAAAAATATCGCACAATTTTTGTATGCATTTTAATATTACATTTTTGTAATTTTTCTTTTCAGGCACAGACACCGCCATAATATCCCTAGATTCGCCATCCCCGCCACACAGCCCTGCACATTACGAAAAAGGTACGCAGACTAGAGTATTTAAATGTATTTTTATTGACATACGTACACGCATTATTTTGTACCCTTTTGTATTTTTCCAACTTTAGGCGTCAGCTCAACCGAGACCCCAACTACTTCACAAGTCGTCTCTACTAGTAATAAGCACAGTGATTTTCGTCTGAATCCCTGCGCTTTTCGTAGATAAGCAATTCGCAGCATTATAAACGTGAATACGTACATGTTTCTTTTATGTTAATATTTTGATAATAATTAATATAATATCTCCGAAAAAAAATGTACAAAAACAAGTTCTTAAGTCCTATACCTGCGTGATTAATTTTATAATTTGCTATTGGGAATCCATTTTTTATATAAGATAAGAACATAATCGAGACTTAAACCTTCTTCTTATAGCCTAAACAGACGGCGGCGTCAATCGGGATTACCATCGAAGTTAATTCTGATTAAAATTGTAGTGTGACAGACGGTTGTTACGCGGATTAGTGAACAGTTGATTTGTTTATTGGATAGTTTTGCAGTAAAAGATGGAGCGCAGGCGAAAAATATGGGTATTAGCTGGCCTGATACTAAAAAATAATAATTTGTTTTAAAAAATTCTTAAATTGCTATTTCTCAAACTGCTCCGAAATATCAAAACAACTAATGTAACTTCAAACGTATTATTGCAAACTAGCATTGCATCTAGTCTTTATTGTTCTTTTCTTTAAAAGTTTCATTATTTTTCACACACAATACATATTAACCGTCATTTTTTGGCAATATTGCCATCGAAAATTCCCCTAATCCACTTAAGTTATGAGAACTAAGTCTAGTTGTCAATTCGCATTAGTTGCATGAGATAATTCCGAGATTAGTCGTGTATCCCGATTAACGCCAGCCACTGTTTGTTTATTGAGTGAACTACAGCCGGAACAGTAAATTTACATAAAAATATTTGCAATTGAAAAGTTAAAACTCGTACACATGATGAAAAAATAAGGTAATTTCACTTAGCATTTCTTTCGAATACAGAGATTTTGAAGTTTCATAATTTCTACATTGCAGCGTTCTATGTTAGCAGCGTTGCCACATTGTTGTTAGTTCAAAATAAATTAAGATATTGCAAGTTGTCAATGGGTTTTAAATAATTAATTAAAATATTTGTTTGTCTTCTCAGACTATCCCAAACAAATTTAGTACATATGTATCAAAAGTAGCTATAACGGATATATATATTATTAGATATTTTTATATTATATGCACTATGTATATTATATTAATACATATTTATAGTGATGCACATATGAACTTACGTTTATGAAATTTCTAACTCTTACCCAAAACTGAAAATAGATCACATAAATATATCGTCCTTCTTATGCCAGAAACATGAATGTGTAAAAATGAAAATGTTGAGAAATCAAAATTGAAATTTTATTGCTCTATGAAAATTACATCGTTTGGTTTTTGACATAAAAAATTATTTACGGTTACACGTGGTGTCCTAGGTTTTGGTATAACATAGAACACCCAAAGGTTAATCAAGTCAATCCATTTACCCAAAATTGGAAAATTTGCATATTCACGCCTTAAGGGCTTAACATTATGAAATCTTTTTATTTAATTTATTTAAACACGCACAAGTTGTAATTTTTCTCATCTTATTTTGGTATATTACTTAGTTTTGTTCTCTTTGAGCTTAAAATTTAAATACCGCATTCGAAAATCGTTTTACAATTCTAACCTCCTGAACTACGTTTGAATAGTAAAATATTTTTTTTTTTGGATTTGTAGTTAATTTTGAACAATTAAATTGAATAAATATTGAGTCTAATTGTTCCAACACAACATCCAAAAATTAAAGATTCGGTTTATAAAGACCTCCTTTAGATAAGCGGCACTGACCTTTCAGATAGTTTTGTTTTCTTGGGAACACCCATATAGGCATTTCAAAAGGTTTTCCTCTATCATGCCGCAGGCCTCTAGCCATATATGCACAAAAACAAAGAAGCGAGAGAAATTGAACTATTTTGTATCACCGCTCGAATTGCGCGATGTACTCAAAATACCTTGCGCCAATAATATTTTGGCAAGACCTGTTTGTTCTAATGAAAAAGAATGTTACAGGATTGCCAAAATTATTTATTTTCCTCAAATTAAGGAAACCGTTTACCGGTTTTCTTGCATGGTATCTTCTATTTTTGCAGCTTGAAAATGCGCATCTTATTTTTTCTTTTTATTATTTAACAAAAAAAAAAAATTGAATTGAAAGCAGTTGAGAAAGAGTTAATTACAATATTTCAGCTGGTTGTTATATTTCGATGAAGGTGTCATAGTACCAGCAAAAGTCAAATTAAGCCATTAAGTGGAATTACCTTCCTTTTTGTATGCTATATATGTACATATGAAGAAGATATTTCTATCTATAAAAAGTATATTAATAAAAATAAAATATATTAAAAAACAAAAAATATTAATAAATAATAATACAAAAATAATTATAATAAAAAATAATAAAACAAAATAATAAAAAATAATAAAACAAAATAATAAAAAATAATAATTAAAACAAATTATAAACAAAAAAAAAAAAATTGAGCATCCGCCGAGAGGTAACGAATTGTAGACTAATGAGTTTTTACCTAATCTTACTCTAGATTTAGATACTTGTGCACTCCCAAATATGTTTCTATATGTTGTGTTAAAGTAAATTATTTATAATCTGTAGTTTTTAATCGACATCCCTTCATATATATAAATATATTTTTTCAAATAACATAAGAAAGGTACAAATTTTATCGCAGACATTCATGAGATATATGTATGTTTACATAGATATCTACATATACCTATAGACCAGTGTAACATAATATATAGCGATATATAACATACACATGTAAAAACAAATAAAATAATTCATGCTATAATGAAGTATTTTTCTTTTTTTGAACAGATTAAAACTTCAAAATACTTCTTTTCTTTTTACATTTGTCCCAAGCAAATCAAGTTTTTGTTCTTTTAAATTTTTTGTTTGCAAATAATCTGAGTTGTTCACTTGTGAAACGCGAGGATATCAATTTTAATTCAAATATTTATCTCCTACCTGAAACGTAGAAGGTTGTGTAAAATTAATCATTAAATTTTGTTTTTGAATAATTTTCTACTAAATAACAAAAAAATTATCTTCATCTTTATTTCGTCGTTTATGTAATCCATTGCTTGTCCGTATGCTTGCCGCTGTATAGTGTCAAATATGATTGCCGTACGACGCCATTTACAAAATTGCAAGTCTTCAGATAGGGTGATTAATTTTGCGCCACCTTGTATCGGGCGTTGTTTTTTTTAGGTGGATGAGAACTATCGATATCGATAATTATGTGTTGGCATTTCTGTTCACTAAGGTTTGGCAAGTCATCATGAATCGTATAAGGCCAAAACAACACTCCTAATTGTGGACATGTACTTTGAAAGAAAAAAAGCAAATCTGTTCGTGAAGTTTATAGAACACTGGCGGCATGATTGGCCCTTACTCCTTTTGAAATTTCACCGTTACGATGAATGGCGAGTTTCATCGAGCCATGCTGACTGAATTTTTGTTTTCAATAATTAAAGAGCTAAACATCAACGACATTTGGTTTCAACAAGACGCCGCAAATTGGCATGCAGCGCGCTTAACAATCGATTAAAGCCGTCATTGAACCCATGGGGCCTGATTTATTGGAAAAAATAGTCAAGAACTCAACTGATGAAGAGATTTTTGCTGAAACTGAGGACTATTTTGAAGCAAAAGATAAATCGTTCTACAAAAGTGGCATTCAAATGTTAGAGCGGTGCTGGAATGATTGCGTTGTTTCTCATGGAAATTACGAAACTAATGTTGAGCAGAAAAAAAACGCGTTTTCTTTGTTAGATCCATGTATTATTGAAAGTTTCGGATTGAGTTTTTGCGTTTTAGCAGAACACCAGGAAAAATTAAGAAAAAACAAAAAGTTAACAATGGCAATGACTAATGAACAACTAAAAGCTATAGTGGAGGGTGCAGTTACAAGCGCACTAGCCGCCCGGGAGCGGAGTTTTGAAATAAAACTAAGGAGTATCCAAGAAACTATAGATAGGGTAAAAATCATCACTCCCGAAGTAGAGACATACAAGGATGCTGAAATAAGAATAGGCGTCGTATGCAACGAGACTCTCGACATTAACATTGTGAAATCCTTGCCGGACTTTGAAGGAAAGAATGTAACCTATGTATCATGGAGAAAAGCTGCACATACCGCACACAAAGTATACGAAAAATGTGACGGTAGTTCGAAACAATATTAAGCTTTAGGAATATTAAGAAACAAAGTTAAGAACTCAGCTGATATGGTACTCTCCTGAATTTTAAAGGGATCATAAATCAGTTAGATTTCACATACGCAGACAAACGACTGATACACGTGATTGAACAGGAGATATCAACACTCCGTCAAGGAAACATGACATTGTTACAATGCTATGACGAGGTAGAAAATAAATTGACTCTACTTATTAACAAGACATTAATGATCTACGACAACACTGTAGCTTATTCATTCAATGAGAAGTACAGAGCAGACGCTCTACGAGAATTTATCTCAGGAACTAGAAAGGCTGTAAGTGATGTCCTATTCTCGGCAAGACCAAACGATCTTCCCTCTGCTTTAGCACTGGCCCAGGAAGTTGATGCTAATCATGACCGATACATGTTCGCTACGAACTTTGCTCCTAGCATGGAAGAAAAAGTTCAGAAAACTGAACAAAGACAACAAAGCATGGAAAATAGTATAGTACCAGCCTCGAGCTACAGACAAAAAGGGAAAAGACCACAATATAAGAAACAGGAATTTTCACAGAAACAAGAACCAGTCCAACCAATAGAGGTAGGCACATCATCCAGTTTTAAACAGTCAACCCAGTGGCCAGTTCAACAACACAACACTCATATAACACTCAGGGACAAGCAAATAAACGACCAAACAATAGTAGTGTGCGGTTCACAGGACCGAAACAACAAAGAGCTAATCATGTAGTGACAGATAAGATGACCAAGAATACCAGATAAACGCGGACGCCGAAGTCGATGACATAGACGACGACCTTACAGACTATGACTAAATTAATTTTTTAGGGCACAGCTCCTTGCTCCCGTTCATTCAAAGAGCAGCAGCAGGGAAAACTATTAAATTACTGATAGATACAGAAGCTTCGAAAAACTATGTAAAAGCATTAAAAAAACTAAAGCATATCACCCCAGTCAATAAACCTTTCGAGTAAAATCAATTCATGGCTATAACATCATAGACAAGAAATGTATTATACTATGCATCTTTTTAATACCAACACAACATTCTTCTTACTACCAAGCCTCACGACATTTGACGGCATAGTTGGACTTGACCTACTTAAACAAAGTGATGTTTTACTAGACTTCAAAAATAGGAAGTTAATATCAAATTGCGGTTCTGAAACAATTTAATTTTTACAATGTGCTTCCGTTAACTTTACAAATATTGAAGAAATACAAGTTCCTCAGTCTATATCAAAAAAGTTTCAACTTATGTTAGGAAACCGGACGGGTGTTTTTGTGGAACCAAACGAACCACTCCCATACACCACTAACATCATTGGACCTATCCGAACATAGAATGAAAACTCCATATATTCAAAATTATATTCTTACCCAATGGGCGTATCAGAATTTGTAAATGCAGAAACCCAGCAGTTGCTAAAAGATGGTATAATACGGCCATCACGGTATCCTGTTTGGGTAGTAGACAAAAAATGTACCGATGAACAGGGAAGTAGAAGAAAATAAACTCGATGCAGACTTGGGGACAACTGTCTTAATCAAAGGGAGGGTGGTCCACAAGGACAATTTAAGATAAACATTAGCACTAACTTTCTCTCTATTCTCTTATTTCCTAAGATCTGGGTTGTATTCCTTGTGGCCACTATGACGACAGCAAAACTTACTGACTATACTAACGCAAACTACATACCAATCATGGATGGGGATGTAGCCATTTGGACGGACTTCCAGTACTTAAAACATTCTACTAATTTAAAGTTATACTCTGCAATAATAAAAGATACAGAAAAATTAAGAAACCAGTTCCCACAATCACACATGAGACCGATACTAGACTCAGACTTACGACACATAGCAGCTCTAATAGTTACAGTAAACATTCACCACAGACATGCTAGGAGTATTAACCTATTAGGTACCGCTTTAAAAGTTTTAGCTGGTACTCCGGACTTTGACGACTTTGAAAAGCTTAAATTTACACAGAAAGAACTTGTAGAATCAGAAGATAGACAAATATCTATTAATACAAAAATGCAGGAACAAATTAATAAACTTACCAGTGTAGTAAACCTTTTAGTTAAAGACATGGAGATAATGCAAATTAACACAGAATAATTGTACGAAGCATTACTTTCAAGAAACCGAATAATTATTTCAGAGTTAGAAGCACTAATATTATCAGTTATATTAATTATCATAATAATTTCCTAAAAAAATTGTATTTTATTTAAAATCAACACCGGCCCTTGAAACTTAACCACCCTTTTTATATATATAATATAATTGGCGCGTAGACCATTTTTGGGTGTTTGGCCGAGCTCCTTCTCCTATTTGTGGTGTGCGTCTTGATGTTGTTCCACAAATATAAGGACGTACAGTTTCAAGCCGACTCCGAACGGCAGGGGGTAAAGGATAAACGCTAAAAAACACTTTTTTCATGAATTTATTGTAGCGAAACGGTTCAAGTCAGTTTATTAAAAGTTGTTGCATATTATAAAGTAACATTTCAAGAATATTTGATAAAATTTTCATGTAAAAATATTGCAAAATGAGCGAATGAGAGCACATTTACGTAGACGTCTTTTCAAAAATACAGCGTAGAATCATCTGAAATCAAAAAAATCGAATAATTTAGTTAAAGTATGAGTTAAACTTCCCCCCAACGTTTATTTTGACGATTTATTTTCATTTTCAGCCATTTGGTAGTCGTTTGAAGTAAAAAGTGATTTTTGACGAAAAAATGCCGCCATTTTGTAGGTGTAAAACCACCTTAATATAAAAAAAAATGGCGAAAAAAAAACGTTGGCGGGAGGTTTTTTATATGTAAAATATGTGTGCAAAATTTCAAAAGGATCGGTTGAGTAGTTTTCAAATGCCAATGACTACGCACTTTAAAAAAAGGTTCGAGCAAACCGCGTTTAAAGTTTGTAACGGACTACGCGCGCAACTGCTGCGTCTCGGCAGATGTTTGAGGCGGTTCGGCTTTATGCTCTATAACTTAAAAAGTTTTGCTCGGATTGACTTAAAATTTTAACACGGTATTTTTGAAATGTTTTACTACAATAACATGCAAAAAAAAAATCGATTTTTATCCCTTACCCCCCGCCCCCCCCCCCCCCCCCTTAAGTAAAAAGACTGGTACAGGTAGAAAACCTTTTCAATTTATAAAATAAAACCTAATATGCAAAACATTTAAGTGAATTTATGGAAAAAAAGCTCCAAAAGGTGAGCATTGGGTATCATTCTTAAGTATTTTTAAACAGTTATGTATGGTTTGAGCTTGGGGGTGAAGTGTACGTTGCTTCTTGGAGGAATGCACACAGAGGCGTATGGCAGTTGTGCCAGTAGCCTAAAGACCGACCATTGTGGTAGAATGCCACTCCTGCACGAGGTGCCCCTGCTTTTAACCAAAAATGGCGGATCTAGAGAGGCATAACTCGAAAAAACCCGTAATCCTAGGTGTAATTCGAACCGTGCCTGTAGGATGAATGGCACTACGTAAGTGTGTCTTATAACGGTGACCTCCAGATACCGGGCGCCCTCTGGTTGTAATTAGCCTTACCGAGACACCGGGGCACTGTCGTGGCTCGACCTTCCCTTCCCCTTCACTCGTGGGACCACATGGCAGAGTCAAACAATTTATTAAAAAAGGCAGGAGTGCCTAATATAAACCAGGTCGATAACGACCTTTCGGTAAACAGTGCCGAATTACCAACAACATCGCAGGCAGGTAAGGGCAAACAATGCCTTCCAACTGGCAGCGAAAGCACGGATATGGAAGTTGACGACATGGCCCTGGGGCCAGATGGCAAAGCTTCTACCATATCACCAGAGGAAGAGGAGAAACTATTATCTTCTTCCACTCGTGACTCAGGAAGAAAGGACGACGACAAGGTGCGGCTTTGCGGTGCCGCCAGAAAGCGCCTAAAGTACTTCCTGAGAAAAGGTCACAGCATTGACGAGGCAAGAGAGTTGGCTCAAAAACCAGCTGATCTGAAGCGACAACGCTCCAGCAGCACCACGCCAAAGCAAAGCTCCCCTAAACATGCCAATTTACAGGGGAGCTCTAGCGTTGGAAAAAAGGCAGAAGAGACTACCGAAACGGAAGGACCAAAGGCAGCAGTGCCTAATCCAGAAGTCAAGGTAGACTCAACAAAAATGTCTTACAAAGACGCGGCGTGTAGCACGAAGTTGGGAATAATTCCTCCTGACTATCCCACTACAGTATGGTCGACGGAAAGACTAACGGCCATACAACATGCTATCCTGGAGGCGATAAGGAAAAAGCAGACTGGTGCTGCAAAGCCCAAATTTAATAGCTGCACCTTTCACCCAGGATATATAGTTATATCATGCGGCTGCGATGATACGGCTAATTGGCTAAAGGAAGTAGTTCCTAAGCTGAAGCCGTGGAAAGATGCACAGCTGAAGATTGTGCAGGAGGCGGACATACCGCGCCCACAAATCTTCGTTGGTCACTTTCCAGAATTGGACAGCACCTCAACTGAGGATATTATTAGCCTCCTTGACGGCCAAAACGAGGGCCTCAACACCAATGACTGGCGGGTGCTCAACAGAGTGCGCAAGGGTACTGTGGTAGAAATTACCATTGCTATTGACCCAATCTCCGCAGAAGTCATAAAGACTTCCAACAACTGGTTGAACTACGGGTTCGGTAAAACCCAACTTTGGCTAAAATCTAAAGGCCCAATTGATCCGCCTAAGGTTACCGAACAGGACTCTGACCCCTCGGCGAAACAAAGCTCTGAGGAAGCGGGAACTTTGACTCCAACGGCTTCAATAGCCCAGGACGATAAGGCCAGCTGCTCCAGACACGAGCCAGAAAAGCCAACAACATCCGGCACATGGCGCCATAACGTGGCCGAGGGTATCCGCATGCGACCCCCGCTGCAGGCTGATAAAAAAGCGCACAGCCACAACAAGGATCGAAGAGGGGATCAGATATCCGCTGAGGAAGCAGTCCTGCTGAAAAGCAACCGAGGCAAGAAAAAGGCAGCCATTGCCAAACGAAGGATCACTAGATGACCTGGCCTAAGCGAAAACCTTACAACACCAGAAGGCAACCCGGATGCCTTCAAATAAATCTCCATCACGCAAAAGCAGCCTCGGACGTGCTTACGAGGAGATTTAACCAAGAACTCTTGGATGTAGCTTTCATTCAAGAACATGGGTACGTAAAGGAGTCATTCTGGGACTCCAGAGCGCAAACGGTAAGTTGATATATGCTGCCAACAAAGACCGTCCCAGAGCGGCGTTGATAATAAATAATCAACTAACCTTTATCCCGATATCACAGTTCATTACAGAAGACCTGGTGGCGATTTGGGTAAAAGTGCCAACGAGCAAAGGTGAGCATGAGGTAGTACTTGCCTCCGCCTAACTTCCAGGAGATGAGGTCACTGCTCCAACAAGGGAGGTTATAGCCCTGGTGGAATATTGTCAGCAAAAACGTCTCCGGTGGATCCTCTGCTGTGATGCAAATGCGCACCACACAGCGTGGGGAAGCACAAACATCAATCTAAGAGGTGATTACCTTATTGAATTTCTACTTAGGTATAATATATCTATCCTAAACCGAGGCAACGAACCTACATTCATTAATGCAATCAGAGGTGAAGTCCTTGACATCACTCTCTCTAGCCATAATGTTTTGTCCGAAGTCTCAAATTGGCATGTGTCAGAGGAAACATCTATGTCGGATCACAGACATATTAGATTCGATATAGGTGCAACCAAACCACAAATGACAATTTACAGAAACCCCAGAAAAACTAACTGAGACTACTTTCACTTCTATTTAGAACAAAGTGTTAACTGCTCTAAGCGTCACATTCAGCTTATATCTGAGCTTGAGTTCGAATCGAACGAACTACATTCAAACATAATATCTGCGTTTCACGAAAGTTGCCCAGTAAAAGTGAAAAAGCCACAAAGAAATGTTCCTTGGTGGAATAGTACACTTTCCAACCTGCGTAAAAAAACAAGAACCCTATGGAATAGAGCTAAAGCAATGGGGGACTGGTCCTCCTACTCAACGGCCCTAACCAACTACAATAAAGAATTGAGGAAATCTAAAAGGGCTACTTGGAGGAATCACTGTGAAAAGATTTGTAGTCTTCCGGATGCTATTCGTATTTAAAAAGCCCTATTAAAAGATCACTCAAACGGCATTAGTACCCTGAAAAAGCCAGACGGAAGCTACATAAGGAATCCAGAGGAAACCAGTCAACTTCTGCTGGACACTCACTTCCCTGGATCACTTGTGCTAGATGAGATCTCTGTACCGGCAGAAACTACTACATCTGCGGGTGCTGAGAACTTAAAACTAGCAAACAAGCTATTCCATGAAAAGCGGGTACAATGGGCGATATCAACATTCAGCCCATACAAATCTCCTGGTCCTGATGGGATATTCCTCTGTCTTTTACACCAGGGTGCACACCATATTATGCCTAATTTGACCAGACTATACAAAGCAAGCTTACTGCTAGGATATTTGCCTACAAAATGGGCTGAGGTTAAGGTCGTATTTATTCCAAAGGTAGGGAAAAAACCCGAACAATTGCCTAAATCATACAGACCAATTAGTCTCAGCTCATTTTTCCTCAAAACAATGGAAAAGATAGTTGATCAGTATATTAGGGAATACAATCTACCTAAATTCCCACTGCATCGACTTGAATTTGCCTATCAACAGGGAAAATCCACTGAGACTGCAATACACAGCCTGGTAACAGTTATTGAAAAGGCTATTGAGTCCAAACAGATAGCTCTATGTGCATTTATTGACATATCAGGAGCTTTTGATAACACCTCCTATGAGGCAATCTATAATGCCCTATATCTAAAGGAGGTACCTGAACCCATCACTAGATGGATAATATTCATGCTGGAATCTAGGACGATCAGCACCGAACTAGGAGGAACAATCAAATCTATTAAAGCCACAAGAGGTTGCCCTCAAGGTGGCGTACTCTCTCCTCTTCTGTGGACTCTAGTCATAGATGAACTTCTCCACAAACTGAATAACCTAGGATTTCACACTCAGGGTTACGCTGATGACCTAGTAGTTTATGTATTAGGCTAGGAAATGGGAGGAAAGAAAACTTGCCGCACAATGGCTAAACTGTGCCGGTCAGCGTCAAGCCAAACTATTCCTAAGTCCCAACAAAGGAATATCTGACAAACTTCTCTCACTAAACAGAGTAGATCTGCGTCTTTTAACCGGATACCTTACAGGTCACTGCAGCCTGAAGTACCATCTAAACAATATTGGTCTATCCGAGACCAATGTCTGCCGCTTTTGCGAAATGGACATAGAAAGCTCAGAACATGTGCTTTGTGAATGTCCTGCGTTGGGCAGACAAAGACTTCACCACCTTGGTGGTATCATAGTATCTCCATGCAATCTTTGGAACAACAAACCCAAAATTGTGCTAAAATTTCTAAAAATCCTAAAACTCTAGGGTTACAAAATAGGCCTTTCACAATAGATCAGCTCTGGTCGCCGTGCGTAATGGCCTTCTAATAATAATAATGGTTCGAGCTTTTGATCAAATAATCACGATAAATGGGGGTAGTGTGAAACAGCGCAAATTTGACCTTTTTTGCTTCACGCGGATAATTCACACACAAAAACAAAACAATCAAATGAAAGTTTATATTGGAAAGTCACTTTTATATTTGGTCTTAGATGAAATAAATCGTTTGTATGTCTGTCCGTGCTCACTACGGGGTATACTTGTATATAGCTCAATGAAACTTGGTTAAACGATATTGAAAGTGGGAGAAATTAAAGAATAAATCTGCAAAACTGCATAGAACGGTATTTTCCGAAAATGCAAACATAAGCGGAAACCGCTGCTGTCTAAATGGAATTTGCAAATTTGTGCTTATTTCTTGCACTTCCTTGATATGTGAAAACTCTAAGGCTCTATAGGATTAACTTTGGTATAACTTTGAATTGACCTATGATGCACGAATATTGGGCGTTAGTCTTCCTTTTTTTAAGATTCGAAAAATCTTCTATTTTCAAGTTATTTTTTAAAATCCTGACCTTTATTTTAAGCACATCTTCGTATTATTACCAATCATTCGTCGTGTTATATTTTTTCTGTTCTCCATTTATATCGTTAACACAGATACACAAATCAAGGATTCCAATGAAAGCTCAACGGTAGATTATTTTAAGGGCATCACTCTAAGTGGATTGAAGATGTATAAGTGGCGTAGCTGGAATATGTGGCACAATGGCCGGTCTATACATGTTAAGAGATTGCGCAACGGCAATTACGAGTTAAGATGCCAGCGACGGAAGAAAATCATATATTTGATATAAAGAAGAAGAGTATGTCCAGTCACCCACACACAGTCTCATAGATGCATTTACGAATTTAAACCAAATAGTTGCCTTTGAGGTTGTAAAGGACTTCGTCTATTTAGGAACCAGCATTAACACCGATAACAATGTCAGCCTTGAAATCCAACGTAGAATCTCTCTTGCCAACAAGTGCTACTTTGGACTAAGTAGGCAACTGAGCAGTAAAGTCCTCTCTCGACGAACAAAACTAACACTCTACAAGACTCTCATCATGCCCGTCCTAACGTATGGCGCAGAAGCTTGGACGATGACAACATCCGATGAAGCGACGCTTGGAGTGTTCGAGAGAAAGATTCTGCGTAAGATTTTTGGACCTTTGCACGTTGGCAACGGCGAATATCGCAGACGATGGAACGATGAGCTGTATGAGCTTTACGACGACATAGACATAGCGCAGCGAATAAAGATCCAGCGGCTACGTTGGCTGGGTCATGTCGTCCGAATGGATACAAACGCTCCGGCTTTGAAAGTATTCGATGCGGTACCAGCTGGTGGTAGCAGAGGAAGAGGGCGGCCTCCTCTGCGTTGGAAAGATCAGGTGGAGAAGGACTTGGCTTCACTTGGTGTGTCCAACTGGCGCCGGTTAGCACGAGAAAGAAACGACTGGCGCGCTTTGTTAAACTCGGCCAAAATCGCGTAAGCGGTTATAGCGCCAATTAAGAAGAAGAGTTGCCTTGCATCTGCCAAATTAATTTTAAAGCAGCATTATTTTAGAACAGCATTATTGTGTATATGCATACATTGGTAAAACTCTCAAATATTCTATATTGCTTTACATTTATGAGTATGTGTACATATGTGTAAGTGAATATGTAAATTTTTGAATTATTTAAAAGAGAGTTGTGATATGAATATGAGTTATGATTTGCGACTGAAAATACATTTAATAAATTAACTTTTGAAGTGTTAAAATGTTATAATAAACAGGGTGATCCATTTATTGCTTAGAATTTAATTGAACTTGCTATAAAAAAGGCTTCGAATCGCGGAATTAGCGATATTACGCGAATGTCGAGCTGTAGTCAACCGGACGGGTCGGAGTCTGCGGATAGTGAAAGGCCTTTAGATATAAGGTCCTAATCTTCAATGGGAGATAAAGGAAACGATGATGTTGACGATGATAAATAAAAGGCACATGAATATTTTTCAATAATTTTTGTTTTTGATCGGTAAAAGTAAATCTTATCATTGAACATGAAACAAAAAAACAAATCTTATTCCTCTTAATATTGTCATAAGTTCTGTTACAAGTCCGTTACAGATATGAAATTATAATATTGTTTTTAATGAAGTTAGTTTTATTTAATTATGTAAATATTAGAAAAAAAATTAATTTTCATTCGAAATGGTCACCATTTGCTTTTACACAAGCCTTCAAAAGATTGGGCTATTCACGCACGCACGGTTTCTATGGATATTGACGTCGCTGCTCGAACCAAATATTGTTGTTTTAGACTCTCCAAATTTCTGTGACGTCTTCGACAGCCCATGTTCTTCAATTCTGACCACAAACTGTAGCCCAATGAATTCAGATCTGGACTTCCAGACGGCCAATCTTCTGCGGCTATGAACCCAGGAACATTGTTTTTTAGCCACTGTTGGGTGACGTTTGGTGGTGATTGCTGGAAGATCCAACGGCCTCCATCGAAGAGAGTGCTGCTCAACTTCTTCACGACGCCTTCTAAGACATCCTTCTGGTACACTTTTGCCCGGTCTTACTTCCTTTTTCGTAGGGATGTAACGCCTTTACAAGACACTCCCAAACCATTACGGAGGCTGGCATTTCTTGCGTCTTTAGAAGTTTTAAAATAGTTTTTGTCATTTAGCTTATTAAAAACTTCTTCCACAAAGAAAATTTTCTCATCTGTGAAAAGAATATTTTCATGGCCGTTGACGGCGTGCCACCGAAAAAGCTGCTTGCATTTGTCGAGTCTAATTTTCTTCAAGCGCTAGTTTAGCGACGAAATGGAATTAAATCGTGAACATTTTCGTGCGATTATTTTTTACAACTTCCGACGTGGATTAACTCAGCAACATTGCATGGATGAACTTAATTCATTCCATCAAGGACCAGTGTTTATCGATGGTATGGTGAATTCAATCGTGGTCTTAGTTCACTCCAAGACGAATTTCGTGAAGGTCGTCCAAAATCAGTTGTTGTTCCGAAAACCATTGATGCTGTACGCGAACTGATATTGCAAGATCGTCATGTGACCTATCGTGAGATTGAGACAATCTTAGGCATTAGTGAGACCAGTATACATTCAATATTGCATAAACATTTGACTGTCAAAAAAAATTTGTTCGCGTTGGATCCCACACAATTTGTCGAATCGCTCAAAAACACATGGGTCATCCGCCCTATAGTCCTGACTTGGCATCGAATTACTTCTTTTTATTCCCGTACGTAAAAAACAAACTGAGAGGTCAACGTTTTTCGACACCTGAAGAAGCGGTTGCGGCATTCAGAATGCATGTTTTGGAGGTACCTCATTCAGAGTGGCAAAAGTGCTTCAACAATTGGTTCAAACGCATGCAAAAGTGTATAGATCTTCATGGAGAATATTTTGAAAAACAATAAAGTGATTTTCGTTGATTAAAATTTGTTTTTGTTCTCTAATCCCGAAATATAAAAGGCACCCCTTGTATAATTGCTGAATAGACAATGTATACGAGAAAAAGCAAAAATAACGGAACTTTTTTTTGGGAATTTGTTCTCGCCGTATGCGTTGTAAAACTTGTCACAGAATTTATGACTAAGTACATTCGATTTTCGATTTTTTGTTTTGTTTTATTGGTTCACAAGCCATCAACATATCACTTAATTATTTGAATAGTGTTAAATACAAAAAAAAAAAAAATATAAGTATAATATAATCGGTGTTGAATGAATCCTGGCTTAACTGAACTTTTCGATTGAGTGAAGACCAATTTTTGTTCAATGAGTACTCGTTGAGAGGAATGTGAATAAAAGCTAAGAGCAGAACTGACAACGCCATCGGTGGACCGAAGTAAACACTAATTCTCTTGATATAATAAAACATGCCCTTAAAAATTTTAGAGATGAAGCTGTAAAGAAGTGCTCTACTATTAATTAGAAGTTTTTTCTGCATTATTTCACAGAAGTCAGCAAATATGTGAAATTGACAACTAACTAACTAATGGCCTCGACATTCAGATCGAACCAAAATTCTTCGTTTTTGTATTGGAAGGGCTACATAATTCTTTGCTCTTTGTTACTTCAGATTTGTTACTTAAGAATTGGCAATGCGAGTTTGTTTACATAAATGGTAGGTGTCACATTCGAAAGTAGAAACTTTTACCTTAAGATACTTTTTATGTTTTTTTGACAAAACGAAATCGCGATGGTATATATATGGCCGAAATAGTTTTTTGGCTAGAATATTTTTTAAATTAAAATATCTCGTAAACATGAACCACCAGAACCATTATAACCTCGGATTTGAATTCAGTACGTTAAAAATCTCCAAAGTTGATATTTTCAAAAGTAGCATTTTTTGACAATATGCCTCCTCGCAAACTCTTCTTATTCTACATACGAAATCATTGTTTTTACACGGTGAAAATTGATTCATGTAACATGGTTGGTTGGTTGGTTTAAGTGGTGATTCTTCCAGATTCCAACTAGCGCTTCCGCACCATTTTGTCGCCACATCCTCGTTACCAACTTGTTTACCAGTTATTTACAGCATGACTATATCCAGTCTGTGCAGTTCAGGAACCTTATTAGGTTGTTGTCATCTAAGCCAGACAGCTATTCCAGACTCTCGGACAGCGGTTTACCCAGGGTTAACATTCTGTCCTTCCATAGGGCAGGGCATTCGCAGAGGAAATGGAAGATTGTTTCCTTTTTCTCCGGTTGTTTACAACTGTGAGAGTATGTGTTGTGAGGGATGCCCATTTTGGCTGCTTGTTCTCCCACAGACCAAAAGCCAGTTATGACTGCCGTTAGTCTCCAGGCGTCCCGTCGTTTCATGTTTATCAATGTTGACGATTGCTTAAGGTTGTAGGTGGGCCATAACGTTCTGCTAATTTTGCATTTCGTCTGGTCTCTCCATCTACAATCTGCGATTCGGAGGTATTTTAGGGAAATTGCACTCTTGACTGCACCTAATGGTGTGAGTACCGATTCTACAAGAGCGTTATTCATGGCAGATCCCCTTCTTGCCAGTTCATCCGCTTTTTCATTACCTTGAATGCTCCGATGTCCCGGGACCCAGATTAAGGTAACTTTATGGTTTTCACTCAAGGTGGTAAGGCTAGTCTTGCTTTGTTCCAACACTTTAGAGGTTATTGTAGCCGAACCCACTGCCTCGATTGCAGCTTGGCTATCTGAAAGAATGGCGATATTGTCCTTAAAAGAGGGATCTGCGATTAGTAGCCTACAAACTTCCCAAATTGCCAGTACTTCCGCCTGAAAGACACTGCAAGCATTAGGGAGACGCACAGATCTTTCAATTTTAAGTCAATGAGAATATATACATCTGTATAGACTGTAATGTCGAAATTGTTTAGTGAGAATCCCTTATTCCATTCTTTCCGAGATGGAAAGAGAGGGACAAAATTTCTACTGAATGTTACCGTCGGGACGATGTAGTCAGTCCTCTACGAGTTATACTGCATTTGTCGCAGTAATAGACTGGCATGGCCATGAGGTTTTTCCTTCCAGCAGCCTGCTTCATTTAACCTAAATGTACTCATTGTTGCCATCTTCTTGATATGTAGATCTACCTGAATAACGTCAGAGCGTTCAGGGCCTCCCTAGGACATGGTTTGATTGCACGACTGTTATTGCACAGGCTGATCTGTGTATTCTGCCGAGTAATTTAATGTTGTACTCTCTCTCTCTAGAGCTTTCCACCAAACTACCGAGGCATAAGTTAAAATTGGTCGCATAACCGCCTTATAGTTACAACCATAATGTATACTTGGGTTGAAGACCCCATCTTCTTCCTAGCATACAGGCATATAAAGCGATTTTTGCTTTCTTTACCCGTTCTTCAATGTTTAATTTCCAGCTAAGTTTGGAGTCCAGAATTACCCCTAAGTACTTTGCACTTTCGTGGGCATCCTCACAGGGCACTGTTCGCGGGGTATACATGCCGTGAGACTCGGAATTACTTCGAGTCCTTTTTGCGTCAGCTGTATGGTGGATGAGGTGGAATCATCTCAGGACCTGCTCTTCAGCTGCCCAGTTCTCGCGGGACTAAGATTCAAGCATCTTGGTTCTCACTGGTTTTCTGCGCCTGCTGATATAGCAGGTATTGAAAACAAAAATCTGATGAACTGCATTAGCTACATAAAGAGGTTAACACAACCGCAGACGAGTCACCGTTCGTAGTCCACAAACACTCAACCTTCCCCATCCCTTTCCCTTTCGTCCTCTTTTTTCCTTCACCTCTTTTCCCCCTCTTTCAATGGTATCACAATGGATGAACCAAACTTCTTCGTCCAAGTGGGCCCACTCTCTGGGCAACCATCACTACCTAACTTAACCTAACTTTGTACTAGGTGAAAGTGAGAGGGTTTGTCCGTTAATGTTTGGTGGAGTTGGTACCATATATCTGGTCGTAAATAGCATGAGTTCTGTTTTACGCGCGATTTAGCTTAGGCCACAGCCTGTAGCCCAAGAGTAAAGCTTGCCGAATGATCCCACTGATCGTATTGGGACACAGTCCTGATGCCATTAACACCACAACATCAGCGTACGCGACCACCTTTACCCCACCTCCATTAAGTTTTATTAAGATTTTACTAATAACACCTAACCAGAGGAGTGGAGATAATACTCCCCCAGTGGAGTGCCCCTGTGGACTCTTTTAGTTATGTTGATATTACCCATATTGGCTCTAATTATCCAAGTTTCTAGCATATAGATGATCCAATTGTTGATACAATTTTCCACCAATAAGTCTATTAACGCCCGTTGGATAGCATCAGTGCTAACGTTATTAAATGCGCCTTCTGTGTCAAGAAAAGCTGCCATGGTGTACTGTTTGCTTGCCAGATACCCCTCTATTGTTCGGATTACCTCGTGAAGCGCTGTCTCCGTCGATTTGCCTTTGAGGTAAGCATGTTGTGCAATTGATATACTAGAGCTCTCCAGCGAGCTTCTAATGTGTATGTCTAAAAGCCGTTCAGACTAGTTGGCCTAAAGTCCTTTGCTGATTGATGTCCCCTTCTGCCCACCTTTGGTATGATGATGACTCTAACAGGTTTCCAGCTATTTGGAATATAACCTAGGTTTAGACACGCTTTAAATATTTCCATTAGCCATGGCAGAATATTATCAAGAGTTTCCTGTAACCTCTTGGAAAAAATCCCGTCGGGGCCTGGAGATCTGAAAGGTGAAATGATTTGATTTCCCATGCAACCTTCTCTTTTGTGGCTATTACATATATCGGCAATATGCTGAGGGTCATAGCGGCTTCGCCGAATTCTCCCAACATCGCTATCGTGAGCGCTACATCTCGGAAAATGAGTATTTAAAATAAGTTCTTCTGCCGTAGAAGTCCAAGTGCCATCTGTTTCTTAACCCAAGAAACCATTGAATGATCTTTGGACAAAATACGACTGAGCCTCGCAGAATCTCTGGTAGATTCGATCGAAGAACAAAAATCTCTGCATTTCTCCTTCTTGGCGGCCCTAGTTGCCTTTTTGTATTGTCTCCGTCTTTCTCTGTACAGTTGCCAATTACCTGTTGAGTAGCTGACATTAAAATTTGATCTGGCTTCTTCCCCTAATTTCGAGAGCTCATTGCTCCACCGGGGAGGATAAGGATAAGGTTAGTATTAATAATAAAGTCGTAAAAAGACTCACCTTGTTCGTTCGTCTCCGAGCTGCCCCATAGAGAGTGCCTTGCGTTGGCATCGTATCTAAGTAGCAGGTTCTCATTTCTAGCTTCAAGCACAAGCCGACGATTGTTCTTGGGTTGTGCTGGTCGATCATGTGCCATGTAGATGGAAGCCAGTATGATGCCGACACCGTCAGCGGCTTCTACCCCAGCAGCCGTCACATCCTGTGAACAATATGATGGGATTAAAAATATGTTCAAATGTTTCTTAGCTACAATACAAGATCTGGGCTTACCTTCAGTCCGTTTGTAGAAAAGGTTATGGTTGTTTCCCGTAAACCCCTTCACCTCAGTGCTCTGCACCCAGGGTTCCTGGATTAATGCGATGTCGACGTCCTCCTCCGGCAGGAGAACGGTTAGGTTGTCCGTTGGCAACCTTGAGACCAATGCAGCTGGTCGTTTTATAATTCGACGGCGTCACCAAGCTTCACTCCCGGATGCTGCTCGTTAGCGCCATCGTTTTTGGTTGAATCGGTGTCGTCAAGTTGCATGCCCGAGAGCAACTCGTTGGCGTCGTCAATCTTGTCCTATTCATCCTCCGGATTTGCAGAGCGGAATATCTTCAGGTGCGTTTTCCTCACGACGAACCGAAGTTTGGTGCCCACTTTTCCCATTGGATCGATGCTCTCCTCCCATATTTGGAGGAGGCTCTTTTGCGGAGCCTTCGCTTTGATAATACTCCAGTCATCCATCGGAACAGTGCGGTTGTGTGCTTGTAAGTATGGAATTAGTTGCTTAGCTTCGAACTCCATGTTCAGTATCCAGATGCGAGACCTCGGCCGTCGAGGGATTTCGCTGGCCGGGATTAGTTTGACCCTCGAACCCCCCAGTCGTTCTGGATCTTGCCCACAACTGTTTGCAGAAGTTAAGTGAGAGTTGATCATCGCACTTGATCACCCTGTATCCGCGGACCACCTCCATTGAGTCAAATCCTGGCACTTGACTCTCCGGGTTTGCCATGACGTGATCGACGACAATGCGAGACAGCCGTGCCTCAATTTCGGACCACTTATCCGATGCAGGTTTACCGCGGTTAGTTATTTCATCAAGCAAAGCTGTTTGCAGGTGATCTCGTGCCACCTCATTAAATGTGCGTTTGGCTGGCTTTGGTATTGAAGCATTGTGAACTGACACTTTGTGCTTCTTCGTCCTGCGAACGATTGCGTTTCATGGCTTCTGCCTTCGGGGTGGCCTGGAACGCCAGGTACTCATCGACCACCTTTTGGCACCTTGCCTTATCGGCCGCGTCCTTTGGATGAGTTTTCCCTTCGGCTTCAGGGAATAGCCAGAGACCTCTGGTAAAGCTTATACCTGGACGGGCCTTTTTTAACGTTTTGACGCTTTTGCCCCTTGGAGGCCAAAAGGTCATCCTCTGAAGAAGTTCCCAACTTCCTTAGTTCGTTAGTGTCGGTCCATGTTGTCCATTTGTCCATCTGTTGTGTCAGTAGGTGCGTCCGCTTGACCGTCCATTTTGGGTTTGTGTCTGTCCATTTGTCCGTCTTCTTGTCTGTCCGTTTGTGGATGCTATCCGATTTTTTTTTTTTTTTTTCTGAGTTCATTGTTCACTGTTTCGTACGGTCACCTGCCCCGCCAGGGGGCTGTACATGTCGCCATGTGCGGTGATCAAAGAGGATATCGGGGAAATAATTGGTCAGCCATGGCAGCGCCCCATACCATGGTAAGGCCACCGTTATAACTTGAGGCGGCCTGGTGTCAGGAGAGCTCCGTTAGAAGACAACTTAATTGTCCCCCGGCTGCCAAACCCACCCAATAGGCACGGGTCGCATCACACCTTGGGTTTTTTAACGAAGTTTACATCTTCGACTTGTGTGGCTCGCGGGAGCTGTCCTGCTGCCACCCATATCTGGGAGGCGTTCCCCTATCCACCACCTGGGGAGGCGCCCTCTAGGGATAACAGGTTCCCCCGAGGGGTATGTGTGTGTGTCATGTAACATAATATTTCTACATTTCTTACACTAGCCTCGTGCCACTTTCATTTGCATTCAACTCCATAGCGCAGGAAATGCACTAAACTCTATGCCTGCATAATTAAGTACATATGTATGTATATATGTACATGGAAAATTATAAGTTAACAGCTGATGAGTGCTTCCACTGCTGCTGCAAAGCGTGATTGCCTCTCATTGATCACAACAGGCTTTTGAATGGAAGAAGTGGCGAGCTTCATTACGCTCAGCGGCAATTAGAAAATATATTAATATATAGATATCCAGTATGAGGCGTTGAAAGACGATGATCCAATCGAAATCAATAAGAATTAATTATTATACAACCTGCAGGTGAGTGTGAGAAACAATATTCTCATACTCGTATCATACAGGTGAGCGAACTACGTATGTGAATGAAATATATTCAAAGAGTTTTGTTTTCTTCTCCCAAGAAGAGAGCTAGCCAATAGCGAACTGCTGTATTGGCAGGTATGCACTCGCATGTAGGTAAATTAAGCTGGCAATTTAATACTTTGCAAAAAATATTTACACAAGCTCAAGTTGAATTCGGAGTTAGAGTCGAAACTGAAGTTTACGTGCTTGCTGAGCGCCACTCTGTTCGTTATTCGTAATATTTAAAAATACTCGCATACTTGTTGACGTGTGCTCCAAGCTTTCTTTAGCTCTTACCATTAAGTTCGTTCCGGTTTTTTTTAAGCGACTTACTACAGTCGTTTCTGAGACGTTCGCGAGTAAACTACTTTGTGCGCAACAACAAACGTGAAAAGTGTCACTAACGTATTGTTGTCCAGCAATCGTAACCAACACCAGCGTATGTTCAGGTGTTTGAGTGCTAGTAAGTGTCGCATTGGAACGTAGTTAAATGCAGCGCAATGCAGTGGTGTTGAGCCCACATTGATGACGTTGAGTTTTTTGTGTTTAGTTTTATTTTAACTGGACAATTGTAGTGGTAACGCGCGCGAGCTACTTCACAAACGCCACCGCGTAAGATGTGGCATTTTTTGGCATCACATAGTTTGTCGTATTATTGTAAACAAAAGCACTTTAAATTAAAAATAAAGCTTTAAAGCAAGCGTATATGTTTAGTAAAAAAAAAAAAACAAAAATAAAGAAAGGTTGTCGTTTGTGGTAGTGTGGTGTTGTGTTTGAGTTCGCTAAATATAATTGGAAATGAGAGCAGCTGTTATTAATAAAAATGTGTTCTGCAACAGTATAAAACAAACAAAACTAAACACCAGCTATGGATTTATTAAGCCGTTTAATTATTTTAAATTGTTGATTTGTTATTAAACTTGCGGCGAAAGTATTGAAATATTCTGTAAGAATACGGAAATAAAATTTGTTGCAATGCTTAAGTAAACATTTTAATTCCGAAAGTATTTAGCACTGAATTAAAAAAAGTGAAAACTTCTTATGACATAAAGTGTAAAAATCAACTAGGAATACAAGTACCTAAAAATCTAAAGCTTGGGAATCTAAAGAAAAAAAAAAAACAAATACGCAGAAAAACAACTTAAAAGGTGAGACATACTTTTTGTAAATTATTTTATTGCATTTGTATATTGAAAATATATTTGAAAGATGCCACATACTTTTCAAATAATTTTTTTACATATGTATATTATATTGAAAACAATTGTGCAGTACACGCTAATGAAATTAGCCCTTACACATTTTCCGTCTAAGTTGAATTTTGAGCTTTGGTGTATTAAGAGATATGTAGTAAAGTTGTATTTATACATTTTGTTATAACAAATATTTTTCTGGTGTATTTTAATCCGTTATTTCGTATTTTACTAAATTCTTTTTTCTACATGTGTTGTTCCCACACTACAAAAATAATAGGCACTTTTCATATTGCGTATGGTGGAATTTATGGTGGATATTATGGTGGAATGTCAAAACAGTTCGCGAAAGTAAAAGGAAATTATGTGAATTAAATATGAAATAATTTTAGCTTTATTTACTTTGCTTGTGCCGTAAACTTATTACACTGCTCGGGTCCTTCATAACGTACACCTGAATTGCCGACTCACTCATCAGCAGTATCAGTACATTTTTTTCTTGAGCTTCTTTCTGATTTTTTGGTAATAAAAAAATATCTTAAGGACCTTAATCTGGTCTTTACGGAAGGGAGGGTACTGAAGTGTTTCGAAATCGCACTTTTTTGGGACAGTCTTCGGAACATTACCCTTGTATGTACAATTGTCATCCAACAACGGAAACGAAAAAAGATTTCTCTTTAAAAAAGATAACGACATCAATTCTACGTCAATTAAATTTTATTTCATTAAAATCAGTTCAGTAGAACCGGCGATATCTCTGTCCGTTGTCCATGTGAAGACCATTTTTTGAAGGCTTTTTTAACAATAAATCAAAAAATAAAATACTGAAATCAAAAATAAAAAATCGTGTCCGTTTTAAAAGCTTTAAAGAAACACCCAAAAACACCATTTCAAATGAGGCGAGGACCTTAAAAAGAAATGTTTTCTGGGCTAAGGTTTTAAATCAAATACGATTGACTTACATACAATTTGAAATGCAACGAAACCGTGTTAGAATGCTTTTTTCTGTGGAAAGAAAAAAAGAGCAATATTTCTAAATTGTATTAAGGTCAATGAAACAACCCAACATTTCATTTCATTTCGTGTTCTAAATGGTGCAAATGATTTTCAATGGAAAGAATTAATAAATTTTTATACTGGTTTTTAAAGTACAGACAATCTATTATAGATGAATAGTTTCGTAAATAAATATGTATCTACCTCATTTTTCCGGCAGACGACTTTTAAAGTCATTGCCGTATGTTCATTTAAATGAAGTAAAACATATTCTAAAAAGTTTTGTAAGATTTTTGCGAAAATAAATGAAAATATATCTAAATGGGCTCCAAAACCGTATACCCAAAAAAAAAGTCTGAAATTTCAATAAAATTTTCCTACTTCTTCCTACTAAAGGGTTTTTCAATAAGGGCGGGTAGATGTAGATGTTGTCAATCGTGGCGTTTCCTGTGTGGCACGTAGCGCCGTCCTGCTGGAGCCACATGTCGTCTAGGTCCATATGGTTCAATATGGGCCATAAGCAATTGGTTATCATTGTTGTGTAGCGCTCGCTGTTGACGGTGACCGCCTCACCAACGTCGTTTTCAAAAAAGTACGGACCAATGACGCCGCCGGCACAAAATCCACACCAAACGGTAACTTTTTGAGGATGCATGATCACCTGGTGAACCTTGTTGTTGTTGTTGTAGCAGTATCTTGACCTGTTGAGCCTCGTGTGATTTGGTGTCGTCCCATATACGGCAATTTTGTTTGTTAACACAGCCATTCATCCAAAAATGCGCCTCGTCACTAAAGATGATTTTTCGCCAAAAACTGGGGTTCTCTTCCAAACGATTCGAAGCCCAGTCAGCGAACAAACGGCGTTTTTCTATGGTCATCAACTTTGAGCTCCTGGGTCAGTTGGATCTTGTACGGGTGTAGGCCCAAGTCCCGACGCAAAATTCGCCAAGTTGAAGTCTGCGAAAGGCCAAGTTCCTGTGCACGGCGAGGAATAGACTGCCTCGGGTTCTGCTGTACACTTTCATGGACCGCGGCAATGTTCTCGGCTGATCTTGCGTTCCTTGAACGTACGGGTGTTGGCTGATTGTTTACCTGTCGTCTCAAATTTGGCCACCAAACGTTGAAGAGTCGACTTTGAAGGGCCACCACGTCTACCGAAAAATGGGCGCAATGCGCGCAACGTTTGCGTTAATGAACACTCATTTTGATAATAAAATTTTATCATTTGAACGTGTTGTTCAATCGTGTAACTTGCCATGATGATTTGGCATAAACAACTGAATAATAAACAAAAGATTTGACAGATGTCACCAAAACAAAATGGCTGCCACAGGGCGCCAAAATCGACCCGCGCCAATTGAAAAACCCTTTATTTTTGAAAGCATATAAATACGTCGAAAATTTCTTTGAGAGAGTATCAGTCAAAAATTACTGTCCCATTTTTCAAATATTTTACACCTATGTGATGTGATATTATTCTAGCACAGTATTGCCACCTGTTTATAATTAAAACAAATTAATTTCTTAAAAATTAGCAAGTATTACAGCATGAGTATAGAGCAAATATTTTTAAGACAAATTTATTTGACAAATTTTTTTATAGCGTTGTTACTTGAATTTTTACGAAAAGTAGCAATTATCAAGCTGAATATCAAGATATACATAGGTATCAAATGAGAAGATTTTAAGCTTCGATACACAAATATTTTTAGCTGGTGGTGGCACTTTCTGTTTTTGGAAATTAAGAAATTGATTACAAAAATGTATTTATTGGAAAGAAATGTACATATATACAAGGCGACGCAAAATTAAACATCAATTTCGTTTTTGAATAACTTTTTTACTAAATAAAATAAATGATTTTGGGGGATGGAAATATTTATTTTGACCTTTGCTGGTCTATTTTTTTATTGCAACTGTCTAATTAACAAGTGCCAAATATGATTGATGTACGACGCCATCTACAAAAATCATATATCTTTCGATAGGGTGATTAATTTTGCGTCAGATTGTATATATAGTATACCATTGTATAGATAGGCTTAACTCAAGAATGGCATTACCATCTAATTTTACTTTAATTAGATGTTAGGCTATGTGTATGAAAACAAAATATTGAAAAGAATAAACAATTAATGAACTAAATAAAATATTTGTGTATGATGTTGCCACCTAATTCTTACAGCGCAAATGGCAAACGGTACTGATTAATTAAGTATTAGGATGTGAGTATCATGCAAATTATTACTGAAAGATTTTTAATTAAAAAGTATTTTTTGAATGTTGCTGTCATTTATTTTTTTAATTCACAATATATTGGAATTGCCTTATAATATAAAGAATCCACAATCTGTTCTTTGAAACTGCATTAGACGAAAGCCGCTATCGATATTAGAATTTTTTAAAGTGTTAAATAAATTAATAATTCCATTCAAGACGCAAGCGAAGCCGTGGACTACCAGTAAATTAATAAAATAGTAAATAAACATCACAAAAATGGCTGTACGATTTTGGGCTACGGTTTTGTATGGCGTTTGGATAAAAACGATTGTGGCGTAATGACAGAAAGGAAACTAAAATTTACTTCAATTAAATACAGCTGCCAAGGGCGCGTAGCAATTGCATGCAGGCTGCAGCTGAAATAACAAAAATAATAAGAATTAATAATTACTTCAAAAAATCATGAAAAAAAAATTCTGTGCACTTTGACGACTACATACATACAATACATACCCACACGCATACACAAAATGGAAAAGAAGACTATACGAGTAGATAGCAGCCACCATCAGCTAGAAAATATCTCCAACAACAAAGAACCAGAATCCGCACAATCCGTCAGCCATCTTCAGCACGACTTGCATTATAATTTTCATTATAAAATTTAATTCATTTTTTTTGCTAACAGTTGGTTGTTTGCTTAAGTGTGTAAGTGTGTAGGTGCTCACATGCATTGTAACGAATTGTGCTTACTTGGTAAAGACGCCTCTAGAATTGTTAAAACGTAAAACCCTGCGCAAGCGCATTAACGATCGGAATCGTAGTTCCAGTAATAGTCATAGCACATGCCAAGTTAGTCAACAGGCGGGAATGCAATGAAAAGCGACCGTGCTTTGTAATTAAAGTGCATTCCAGCTGCGGATATACTTACATACAAACACTTGAATGCATTTATATGCACATATTAGTTTATTTATTTATGCTTGAATATTTTTATTGCTTGCAACCACAGCATACCCATCCGCTCCTGCAGTCATCGTTATGCAAGTATGGGTCTAAGTGTGCCCACGCAATAGGCAATAATCAGCAAAAGCACATAAACAATAACAACATAAACTATTATGGTGAGTGCCAATAAAGCCACGCATACTTAGTGACAACATCATCAGCGTCACCACTTCTTTTTTACGTAAATCCTACACCGTCACCGGTGTCGGTTCGTGCAGTGCCCAGTGTATGCCGAAATGTGTCTCCATGTCAACCACACACAGTGCCTAGCTGAGCAGTCAGCTGCAATGTCTGTCAGCAAGAAAAGCGCTCAAAGAGCGAGTCATTCTCAGCCACTCAGGGAGCCAACCAAGCGCTCGGTTAACGCCGAAACCTCGCTGTTCAACAAATTCATAAGTAAATACTTATAAGTACAGAGCTTGGATTTTGGAGAGATTAAGCTGCAAGAATTCGTAGAAAAGGAGTTCAAAATTACAATAAAAAACACTGAACTGACCATAATATTGACCACATTTCTATCTAACGAAATACTGTTAATAGATATCACCCTGATTTTTTTTTACATATCAAATAGGAAGAGTGTATGTAGTAGTTCTTATGCATACTTATCTAAACTTATTAATTTTTTTGGTATTATTTCATCGTTGTGTGACCTGCATTTAATAATACTACGTCCAAGAGCAGAATGGAAAGAGTGCTACGGCCGGCTTGCTGATAACGCGGCTGCGCCTCATACTCCTACAAAGGTTCTAGAAATTGTATTTAATCTCTTACCGATAGGTCACTGCGGAGCGTCATTAAGTCTAGCAGAGGCCTTGGATTTGGACACACAAAAATCCTAGACACGATTTTGTTACTCTTTAGATTACACTTGTATTTTCTGAAATTTTCCACCAGTTTTGGAACAAAAACAGTATGGATTCAGGTTGGACGGTTATTTTTATAAATGGCTATAGGCGTATAGGCTAAAGGAAGGGTAGGTAGTTAATTCGCTCCGACGATCTCTCGTTAAACCTAAGTCTTCGCCTACATGATCACTACGAGTATAGCGTGCAGGTTTTTGGCTTATAACCCCTAACGCCACCGAGCGGCCTCATCAAACGGTACCACACTGAAAGTTTTGAACTTCTTTTTCGCCAAAGGTTAAGCTATGGGATATAACCAAGAGCTTTGTCGCGAACCAACTAGAAAGACGACGTCAGAATTATTTATGGTAAACTCCGCAAAAGAACAAAGTGCTTTCGGTGGTAATACCATATGTTGTAATGGGCTAAACAGTTTTTGTGATCCAATTAATCTAACCTTCACAGACCATTAGCCGATATGCCAAAAGCACGTTCGACACTTACTTTCATAGAAACGCGAGGTTAGATTATGTTGATATACTTCTACTGTGGAGGCTCTTTCTGTGTTTCCTATGAACCCTCAAGGAAGAAAAGTATTTGGCTAATGTGTCAAATATATACCTATGAAACCGGAATCTGTTTATACTTATAGGTGTCACTACGAGAAACTCTCGAACTACAACTCCCGCGTTGCGAACAAAATTCAGCTCATAACATTACAAGTTTCTCACAAAAACGGCTTTTTCTGTGTTAATTATTTCTAGTTTTTGTCTTTTACCTACGGTATGGGAACAGCTTTGGTTTTTATAATTAATCAAATTGAACTACGCTTTGCTGCAAAAAGAGCCAAAAAAGGTAAACTAGTCAGAGAAATGGTGGAGGCATTAGCTGAGAAGCACTGCCTTTTACGGCTTATTTACTAGACTTAGCTCCATCGGACTAACACTTGGGGGCTTGAACTTTTCCCTTTTTGATTCTTACTAAAACATGAGTCTTTACTTGATCATTAATTGAGGGGCCTACATTTTTATACCGCCTTCGAACAGCAGATGGTTTTTGATGAGGTTTTTCATAGCAGAAATGCAAATGGAGGTTTGCTATTGACTGCCGCGGGGTGACTGCTTTTAGAAAAAAGTTTTTCTCTTATTTTCAAGTGCGTTTCAAATGCGGGGTCTCGAACCCGGATATTAGCAAACGATGGTTACGGTGACCACTTTGAATAAAGTAGGGGTTTCTTCAGGGGTATACACAGTGCGTAACGAGTATATGGGCAGTTTTATCAAAAAAAAAATTCCCGAGATAACGAACTAATGGAGATCTTAAAAAATGGTCATTAATTCATTCCTTTTAGTAAAAGATATTTAACAGTATTTGGTGAAACGATTCGAATCCAGGCTGCTGTCTTACCATTTTAGTAGCTATTTTTGTAGCAAATTCTTTGCACTTGTACAATTTTCATTGATTTAAAGACAAATATTTCCTTACAACAGCTCTACTTCTTCCCCGCCATGCTTTGAATATCTAATGTATCGAAAACAAATTAATTTCAGTGCACATAATACATTTTTCTTCTGCTTAAGCTGCATTCTTTTACTAATCGTCAAAAGGCTTTTAAGTTTTTGAGGGCGGAGGTGAAGGAGTTCTCGATTTCGTTTTGCTTGGAAAAAAGTGAAGCCATTAAACAATCTTGCGTATAAAAAAGTTGAAGGTGAATTGTGTATATGTATCATATGTGCATATGTGCACATGTTTGCATGTATGTACGTTTACTTAGAAGGCGCTGGCGCAGATTTCAGCAGTAACCATAATGGCGGTGATTTGCTGATTTCTTATTGCCACTGCCAACTACCATCACTAGCTGTGGGAGGGCGGTTTTTATGGTGAGCTCAAGAATGCCAATAATGGGCGGTAAGCGCGACAATGGAATTTTTCAAATCTATCTGTGTGTTGGTGTTGTGTAAATGTGGGTTTGTGGCTTATAGAGTAATTAATGATGGTTTTTGTTTAAGTCAAGCCAGATATATTGCATATGCGCGGTTAGATTTGTGATAGTAGATTTCTGATACAGAAATGGGGTCTTACCGGTTTTTTGCCAGTATTAGAATACTTAAATTTGTTGATTATCGTTTTGCAAAAGGCATGAAATATGGAAATATCAAATTTATTTGCACTTAGTGAGATTATTTTGAAGACGATAAGTTTGGCTATGGGAAACTGCTTACGAAAAAATACCGCAGTAAAAAATTTTGTGCAAACGAAATTGATGTCCTAAGCTCGCATAATCCGTGTCATACATTTCTCGATATCCTAGCAGCTTTTCCACTTGTTTTTTTCTTTTGTACAAACTTGAATTCTTATGGACATTCTCACAAGCCATTGCAGATTGCGCAGCGATTTCCACAGGATTGGGATATGCTCCACTAACTCTTGTCGTTTTTGTGACCAGTTCCCGAAGACTCCGATACACCTCCTTGAATACGGTGCTATAGCGCGGAGAATTGCAGCCAAAAGAAAGGCATATACGCTTATTGCAACCCGGCTCTACTTTAGGTTTAATAAGAAACTGGGTTTGGATGAAATTCTGTGATGAGTAGAGGGTACAAAAGACCATGAGGTCGAAGTCCAAACCTGAAATCAAATTTTATCTATCTAGCAAACAAGAGAAAATATACCTGGGGGTAGTAAAGGAAGTGCAAATGTTGTAACATTTTTCAGCTTTGAGTTTTCACACAGTTTAGTAATTCGAATTTAGAATTACTCTTGACGGAGTTTATATGTTCATGACCTTCTTAAGAAATAATGACAATGTTTTGTTTAAAATAGTAATCTTTAAAGTATACCCGCTTCACATTTTATATGACTAATTTTTCATTAACTCAATCAGGTTTAATCATAATCAATTCCACGCATTATTTATTTATTCCATTAGAAATTTCGGGGTCAGGTTGACTGAATCTCTTCACATCAACAAGAATGCTTCTGTTACTGATATTCTGAAATTTGTCCGCAAGGCGGAAAATTTAGTACAAGGATTTGGCTTTCAACCAATTCCCAACCTCTGGGCTAAATAGAACCTGATGTAAAATGTTTAAGGTAGCGGTGCCCGTCAGTAGGACTAGTATTAACTACTTCTAAAACATGTAATAATACACAAAAAATCTTTTAGGTCGAAGTGTCGGCCATGCGGCACATTACAGATACAAAATTTTTATTATTAGCTTAGAACTTTAAACTCAAACAACTCCCCTTAAAAAGTATATTTAAACGAATTAGTCTAGGTATTTATCACTTCATTCCTTAGTACATAAGTCTGCTATTCTCAACCAGTTTAAAAAATGAATTAGGTCTACCAACTGCTCGCCAAAACCTCACCGCCAGCTAAAGCTTCTGAGTTAAAATGTTTACTTAGTTTGAATTAATTGATTAAATATGTTATAGTTTGAATTCATGTGCCTGTTCTAATACATACAACTCTGAACATGTTTATGAAACGACCAACATGAAGACATTTAGAAAAATAAGGTTTTTGAAATTTATTAAATATAAATAACAAAGAAAAAAATGCATACAAAATAAAATAACAGACCTACTAACTGAATGCAGGAGTTTCCAATTTATTTCGGAAAAATTGTAAGACGTAATTTAAAAGAACTGTAAAGTCGTCTTAAGAACTATAACTAACTGTTAAAACTGAATCTGGCAACATTGCTTGGCATGTGCTAGAAACCTTACATACTCATCTCGAAACTCAGTATGGTATGTAGTTCGCTTAATTTTAATCGATCGGTTGAAGGCAAAAAGGAATTGGGATATTCTATGGCTTACTTGATAGGAGTACTCAGAGCATAGTAAATACTAGAGAATATAAAAGAGAGCTCAGACAGACCAAGCTATTTTTTATCCATTTATCCGTTGCAGATGTCGCCTTTGTCCAAAGAATGATAAGGTGCTGACCAGACTCTTTATCCACCTTTCGTTAAACTCTGTGTAGAATATACCACTTTTATTTAGAAACCGGATTCGGAAATCATTTACACGTTTAGCCCTGTCATCTTTCAAATTTACAGATCCCATTCTGCCATACAAATCGAGATGTCTGTTCTTAAACATATTTTGGGTCTATAGTTTCACTGCGTAATCCTTTCGAGCGGCAGGCTTTGGACCTCCTGTAGGCTCTTTTTATTACTCCTTTCGCAATAGAAACCCACTTTTTTACACCATTTTCGGCATTTTCGTAATATATTGAAATAGGAAAAATATTGATCTCAGAGGTGAACTCCTTTAAATATTTGTTACACTCTAGTATATAAGTTGGCTTAATTATAACCATGACCAGACTTCCTCCTTTTTTTCTTGTTGATGTCATGGGCGCTTCTTAAATAGTCGACACCATCTTTCCAAATAAGAAGAATGACCTCTTCCTTCGGCAAGAGTGTTATTTCTCCGTTTTGTAGATTCTTTGATTTTTCCTTTAGTTGTTTTTGTAAACCGCGATTTTCCCTTATTGCTCCAAAAGTTCTTATTTTATTTTTCACCAATATTTCATCTGTATAGACACTACTGTAGTAATTATCTTGATGATACCATGAACCAAGATAAGGCTGCAAAACTGACAGGATTGTGTCTTGTAATATTTTCCCCTTTCCTGTATAAATCTCAAGGTTACATACTTACATAGCCAGTTTCATTTTTGCCTAAACTTCATACTTTGTAAGTTTTCGGGGATTATAAGTCCTGAATTTCAGACGCCCTCTCTAAGGAATCATTGTCTCATCAAGTACAGGGACAACTGTTGCCGTAGTGTGAATTTTGGTATAAAATAATCCAAAAGGGGTTTCAGTTTTGAAAGTCTGTTGCTAGGAACTGGAGTTTGCAAATTGTCGTTAAAATGAAGAAACGTCAATATTTGTTCGCAGCGCTTTCTAGACATAATCTTTGAATATATAGTAACGGATCAGTTGACCAATATTCCCTCCAGTGTGACTTTCGTGTTTGTCCCATTATAATTATTAATCCCAGAAACTTTCTCATGTCAGTATTAGTAACGCCAGCCCATTTTAAACATTTACCACAACTTTTATATAATTTTTCATTCTGTTGATGATACAGATTTGTTTGCACCAGAAGTAAATCGAAAAAGTCGATACCGAAGATTAACTTTGTCACTTCACTAATACTTTGTGGATAAATATATTTAGCAGTTTTCTAAATTTCGTAAAATGTTTACGGTTTTTCGTCGTTTTGTTGGTCTGATATTTGTATCATCTGAATCAGAACTATATTCTGAAAAATTATAATTTTCTGAATCACTAACAGACACGTCGCTTGGACAGTCAGACAAATTCTCTTCACCAAATTCTTCTTCAAAAAGTTTGCAGTGGACCATTTCTAAAAATTGAAGAATAAGGATTTATATTTCGCGTCCTAACTGAAAAAATGTAAAACAATTTGATCTTACCACGGCTGCTTATAATCTGAGAGTTTATCAATAATATATTTTTAGTTTATTTACAGTCAATTTAAGGAAGACATATGGGAAGCAGTAACTACAATTTGGATGTAAAATACTTCGTCAATTACATTAGGTTACAGGTTAAAGACTTCATATGACGTCCCCGATCACCATTGTGTTAGGTTTGGTCTTCTTAGCCAGTAAGAATGTTGAGTTCGTTGACAAATAAATAAATAAAAAAAAAAACAAAAACAAACAACAGGTATAGTCGAAAACATTAAGAATCAAACTATCAAAAAAGCATCTAAGAGCGATGCCTACATACTATATATATGAAATATAATCTTATCACGTTTCACCGATGTTGCCTCAGGGTCACCAATAGATATCATAAAAACAAACAATTGATTCGATCTCTCAGTTTCGGATAGCTGTTTTTATGTGCACTATCAAGTGATTAAAAGTTTTTGTAATCTTAAATTTGCATGTAGGGTGCTCTATTAAGACTACCACAAACCATTTTAAATGCTAGTTTATAGAACTAAAAACGACACTTATTGTTAAAAAGTGTGTCGTGTGTTGACATGTGAAATATAGTACCGTCTTTGGTCACCAAACCAGAACTGTACGCCGGAAGATTCTTCAATTAATTTTTTTTTATGAAGTGTTTACTCAATCGGGTTTTCGAAAAAATGAGAGAGAAAATTTATTAAACGAAAACATTCATGTCTTCACGCTATTTATTTACCGAGAAGAAATCGGGGCTTCCCCATTTAAAGTGCTCTAATAATAAAAAAGTGTGCCATAACTCAAGATGTTCCATAGAGGCATTGAAATTCCGACAGTTTGTCGAAGTTGCCAAAACGCGGACTTCGCGGACTCTTTAATAAGTACAAGGCCTGAAAAAATAACTGCACTTCACTTAGACATTAGTAACTGTTATAATTATTCATGACATTCGATAATAAAAGTGGTTTTCTTAATAACATTTTTTTCCATTGTCCAAGGAGTGCTGCACATTCAAAGCGATTCTTAAGTACGTACTCGTATTTGCCTAAAATTTATCAGTGCATGCCGATTTGTTTGTGTGTTGTCGTTTATGACAAAGGCGCATTTCATAAGAATTCAAATAAAATCACAATGGCAATGGGTTATTGAGTGATCATGTGGAATGTTACGTTACATACACAAATACATAAGAATAAGTATCTACAAACAAGAAGATGAGCACAGTGTGTAAAAAGAATACGTGAGTAGGAGAACACCACCGGTTAGTTGGTGGGACAGGTTAAAAGCGTCTTTAATGAGGGATAATGAAAACGCAAAGAAACCGTCGCATTGTCTTAGCCTCATGGCTGTCTAAAAAGTTGCCTGACTTGAAGTGGTTGAATGTGACGGACTGATGGGTTCGAGTAGGTACATACATCTTGAGGGTACATACAGTACATATATATACGAGTAATTTTTATGAATGTGTGTGAAGTCGCTAAGCTTTTGAAGGCATTTAAAAACACATAAGCACAAACAAACATAGTTAATCGAAGGTTGTTAAATGAGGAAGGGATGAATGGAGTCACAAAGTTTTACTTTTTTTAAGAGAACTAATGAAAGAAAATAAATTTGGTTTTTAGAAATGAACGAAAAAATAGCACATCACTCAGTATGCCAGTGAAAAAGAAACACACTCACACACGTGTACACAAACTTCTACTGAAGACAAAGAAGCAAAACAAACACAGCTGAGCAACAACAGCAAAAATAAAAACAAATACGCGACATTCTGCCTCGATTGTACGAACTTGCGAGCTTACGAAACCCACGGCTGATTAATGGCTTACAGATATTTTTTGCAGATCGAATTGTGAAGATGCTTACTACGCGGCGTTGAAGTTATATATTGAATATTCTTCATCCACTGCCACGTTTCCCTTTATTCTACTCGCAGCACATACTGATCGTCTACTGTTTGTGTAGGATTATATTTTTTGGCTTTATTAATTTATCTTTGAAGTTGGGTGCCTTTGTTAGTTTTGTATTTGTTTTTGTTCTTCATTTTGCGTTTACAATTCCCTGAGGTTGCGACAGCAGATGATGTCATTCTATGGTTCCGTTTGCTCATTCTATGCGACATACTTCGGATGCTGCGAGCTATGAAGTTGTTGAAAATATCAAAATATTTATTTATAAGATTTCTTTATTGGACTTGCTGTTAAGATGAAAAAAAGCTAATTGAATGAGAAAATAAAATTGTACTAATTCTAATAGTGAAGTGATTGAGAAAAATTTAGTTACAGCCGTTGAAAAATACTTAAGAGCGATCCGGTGGCAACCATAACGGTACTTTTTACGCTTGAATATACCTTCTGCTCATATATGAACGAGACTTTATCAATAAAACGGTCCGCGGATGACATATGGCAAAAATAAATTTTTTGTTTTTTGGTAGGACTGTTATAAGCTTACATGGCAAATTTCAGCGTGATATGTCACATAGTTTGTTTTCTGTGCTACCTTAAACAAGTCAAGCTCGAGTGTGTTTTTCGAATTTAACGATGGAAATTCAAGTTGAACAAAGAATTTGTTTAAAATTTTGTTATTCCAACAAAATTTCGGCTTCAGACGCCTTAAAAATGTTGCAGACAACCTATGGGGACTCTGCTCTATCGCGTGCACGTGTTTTCCAGTGGTACAAATCGTTTAAAGAGGGCCGTACATCGGTTGAAAACTTGCCACAAATCGCAAAATCGGTTAACGCTGAATATTATTTAGACGTTTTAAAGCGTTTGTGCGAGAACATTCGTCTTAAAAGGAAGGAATTGTGGGACAACAAGTCATGGTTCTTGCATCACGATAATGCACCAGCTCACACATCACGTCTTGTTCGCGATTATTTGAACAAAAATAATGTTAATATCGTTCCGCAAGTACCGTATTCGCCTGATATGGCTCCATGTGCCTTTTTCCCGTTTTCCAAGCTCAAGCTGCCGCTCCGTGGAAAACATTTTGAGACAATTGAAGTCATAAAAGAGAATTCGAAGAAGGAACTAAAATCCATACCGAAATCGGCCTTCCAGAAATGCTATGATGATTGGAAAAAACGTTGGCATATGTGTATCGCCTCCAATGGTGATTACTTTAAAGGAGATAAAATAAAAATTGAACAATAATTAACCGTTTGTGTTTTATTAAATCAGTCCCGTTCATATTTGAGCAGAAGTTATTTACTGTGATTAAATTCATTGGAATGCGTTCATTTATATATGTCTCTTGAAGGGTTCGCATTGATTTTTTGCATTTTAGTAGGGGTGCTGATATTTTTGTGAGAAATGTGCTTAAGAACTTTCGGTCTTTCTCCAAAATTTTTTGAATTGTTTTCTGTTTATATTTTAACGATAAGTAAGTAAAAAAAGTATCTGGATCATTCCTACATCCCTTTACTTTAGTTGAAACGATTCAATAATATCGAAAGGGAAAAATTGCATCCCGGTTCTTCGAAAAGCGATAATAGAGTTGCAAAAGACCGAATAATCCGGTGTTATTTTAACACAATTAAACGTTTCAAAAGCGATGTTTTTTAATAGCGATGTCCATTGACAGTAAAATTCTTTCATTTTCATTTTGGATGAAAGAGGGGCCAATTATTCCACCAGCCTAAAAACTGCTCCAAACATTTTTGTGGATTAGGATGGCCCAAAATAAAAAAAAATTCTTAATCCTATTCCCTAAATTTGTTCTATAGTAAAAAACAAAAAAATTAGAGCTATTTTTTTATTTATTCGAATTCCCATAAGAAAAATGCACTTCTATTATTTAATGTCCTCTTTTAATTTCCTTTCACAAATGTCCACAAAATAATACTCTATGCTTTAAAAATAAAAATAATACATACATAATTTAAACTAGAAAATATTGTTTTTTGTTTTTTTTGGCCATCCATTATCGGCCATAAATTTCGACCAAAAAACCCCGATGTTCCGCGTGTCTTTCTACCACTTATGATTAAACGCTTCTAAGAGGGCTTTTATGTCTAACTGCCACCTGATATTTTTTGACAAATATTCGCAAAAAAAGAGTCCTCAAAAGTTTTACATATTTGATACGGCTTTTTGAACTCTTCTAAAGAATGGAATCACATTGGGCCTATGAAATTTTCTGATAAATACCCTTAAACGCAACACATTTTCGCCCTCAAATGTCCTATTTAAAACAACTTTTTGGACTTTTCTAAAAATAAGAGGGATCATATTGACCCATAAAAAGGTAAAATAATGAGTGAAAATTATCCTCGTGAAATTCTACTACCGAGAATTGATAATAAAATTCCTATCAGAAATCGATTAAATATTATATTATATATATATTTCTCTGATTAAAATGTGTAAACTTTGAGCCACTTTCAAAAAATTGAGACTTGCTAGGCTGTAACTTTGTTGAGCAAAAAAAAAAAAAAATCTACGTACAAAAATATCTAGATTTGACGATGCTGGTGATGAGATTATGAATATTTTAATTGTGAATTTTATCATTCCGATCAACACGAAAATACACCGTAGCTGCCGTTGGCTGTAACGGGACACCATGAATATTTTAGCACATTATTTTTGCATAATTCACACAAAAGCAAAACAGAAAAAAAAATGTTGTACCATATTGCCATAGGCAATACAAATATTATTATAATTATTGAATATTTATTGGCACATAACGCATATTGATATTGCTTACTTTTACAGCTTATGGTTATTTTTTTGTAGTTATTGAAATAGCGATTGACAACTTGTGCACTCAATATTTTTTCAGCCATGTATGGTTACGTGTTTCGAAATGCTGTTAACCCATTATTATTAGGCTATAGATGCTGTGCTGGCTGCCCTACGATTTATTAAAGTTTTAAGCCGAATAGGTAGAGGAAAGAAGAATTGAAGTAAAATTAAAAATAAATAAAATCTATTAATATTTATTAATTTTATTATTACTAAAATCTATATACTATTCTTGGCGTGAATTGTTCACGCCCGATTTTGCTTTTCCAAATCTTAAAGAGACAGCGCAGTTGATAATCTCAAAATAAAGGGTCCTTCAAAATTGACACCTAGATGTCAGTAGTGAATAATTTCTGAATGGTACCTTTCTTTTGCCATCTTTGATATTTGCCAAGTAGACAGAAGTACAATCTTTCACGATGGAACAACTTGTTTTAATTATCTAAACTTACTATGAAATGTTTGATCTTTAACACTAAACCTACCATGGACGGGTCAAATGACCCATTTTAAACTTTTTGTCAGAAGTTCTTAAAAATAACATTATTAAATCGTCGTTTGCCTTCACGACTTTTATTAAAAAATACATCCAATGTATTTTTCAAAATTTACTCTTCTCTTGCTAATTGTTTTACCGAGAAATATATGTGATCTTAATAATATATATAATACTTTAAAGACGGGTCATTTGACCCACTTTGGTAGGAATAGGAATACATAAAATACCGGTAGGTTTAGTGTTAAGAAACACATATCGCAAAATTCGTGACTTTTTTGATGGAAATAATTGCCTGAATGCGTCGACAATTCAAAGGTTGGTGAACAAATTTCAAGGAACTGGTTGGTTCTGTTGATGATAGAAAAAGGACTGGCAAAACAAAACTGGACGTTCTCTTGAGAGTATTGCTGCTGCAGCACAAAGTGTTACTGAATAAGGGCTTGTTCGAGGCACGCAATAAAAGCGGCAATACTCCTGCCCTGATGACAATTTGCAGCACTGTTGCAATTGCTCAACTGATACTTTTCTGATGTTTGGCAAACAAAAAATGTTTGATGCTGATTTATTTGTGTTCGCGCGCAACATTTGCCGAATTCTTGATACTTCGAACGTGATGCTTTTGACAATGTTGCCGGAATTTTACATCGACTTTTACAAATCATGCAACACTGCGGTTGTGATTGAAGCTCGAACAAGCCCTAACCTTCAACATGGATATCTTGACGTTCTCAACAATTAGGTATTCATGAATTGATCACCTGGCATATCTTACCTGAAAACGTGCTCATGATGGACATTTAAATGATGTCATTTTTCACATATAATTGTTAAAGGCGTATTTTGAATAAAAATAGTGAAACCTGAAGGAGTCAAAATTTTTACAAGTTTTATTTTAAAACGACATGTAGGCGCATCTTTTGAAATACCCTTTACGAGGGTATCGGCTAATGGGAACAAGTGCAGTAAATCGTCGACGACTATGCTCGACGGAAGGGGTGGCAGAACCTTCTCTGAAGTTTTTCTCTAATATTATTATTCAGTAAATTTTCAAGACACCAATTAAAATGTTTGACGATAAGGTGATGTTAGTTAAGTTGAAGAATTAAAAATTAGCTGAGGTAAAGAAAATAATGGCGCAAAGAAAATTAGGAGATAAAGTTAGAATATCCTAAACTTTCCAGGTAACAATTACGTGCTCCGGTTGTTATTTCTGGTTAACTGTTGGTCAGGGCAGTGTGGTTAACTATCGATGGCACTATCAGTATTATCAATAGCTTTTGAGTAGCATTGATATCGATGGTCTTGCTTGACTATCGATGGTTTTCGATTGAACTACAGTTTTTTTCACGTAACTTTTCACAGTATGGCATACATAAGAGGCTTTCACTTAACGAACTGGGGAAAAGTGTGGTTTGAATGACAGTTTGCGCTAAATAAGCTACTGATTTTTGAGAGTAAGAAAATGGATCTATGAGCACAAAACGTACTAGTGCGGGCATTGAGGTTTACAGTATCTATTTGCATATGAACCGACATAGAGGGTCTCAGTGTTACAGTTAATGCATTTACATTTGAAATAAGATTTAAAAACTTAATAAAATGTGTGATAGAAAACACTTGAGACTCGAATGCAATCTGGTCAACACTCTTTTCGTATTTTGAAGATTATGAGCATTGGTAGTTTTATTTTCCACCAAGCCTTGCTTCCTTTTAAATGTGGTCCAAAAGTGTTAAATTTATTACAGATTTCCTTCCTTTGATGTTTAAAATTAACTAGTGCATAATTTTCCACTTTTTTTGTTATAAAGTAATTGATTTGTAGAAAATTAGTTGATATCCCCATTTGAATCGTTTGTTTTTGTTTTGCTAGTGACATGAGTTCAAATTTTGTACACAACTAATTTTCTTCCAGTCAATTGCTTTCTTATAACAAAAAAGTGGAAAATTTTACATTTAAGGAAATTTTTGTAATCGTTAGCCAATAAGGCGTCGTTAGAACTGATGTTACTTGTAACCAACGCTGATAGCAAATATCCTCAGAAAATATCCTCGACGTATCAACAGTCGTCGACAATTATCAATATCAACTACACCGATTTTTCTAAATCGCCGTCGTTTACTGTCGCTAATTATATTCGTTATCGGGTAGAAGTGGAAGAGCTAAATACAGAGCTGGTTCCAATCGAGTTGAAACTCGATACTTGCACGTAATTAAAGTCGGGGTCGGTGCAAGTTTGGAGGTTGTCACAAGTACTTTTTTTCCATACATATTAAACTAATTTTTGCACTGATAGCAAACCAAGCTTCTTTATTTTTATTATACAATATTAATTAAATACACTTTAAAGCGAATGAGGTTCAACAATCGATTACTCGATTTCAGATTAGGAGACTTGCTGCAATGGTCCTACTTCCCGAAGCAAAGTTGTAATGAATTGAATATTGGATGCTTCATCAACTATCTGTAGTCGTAACTCCGAAAAAGGAGTGATATCGCCTTATAACATTTTAACTCATGATCTGTACAGTTTGGAAGAAAGCACATTATCGATATTTGTCCGTCTTAGTTCGCATGGAGCATTACCAATAAGAAAAAGTGCTTTTTCTAGAAGATTTTGCACCCGAAGGAACTCTTTTACTTGTTTATTTAAGCAATTTTTCATTAAAACGGGATCCTTTGTTTTGACACAAAATGAACACACTTCTGGAACAAATGACCCGTAAAACCATTCTTCAAATAAAGCTAAGGTGTAGCACTTCCATTTGCTTTGTAAACAACAGGCATATCAGTACAACTTTTGAATGAGAACCGATTTTCCGATAATCATTATATTTATTTTATGATTTCTAACAGTATTTTTACAAGCAAGGAACGTTATCCTCTCATTACTGATCACAAAAGTTTTATAAGGTAAGAGTTTCCAAAATTAGCCAGACTCATCGGCATTGTATATCTGCTATTTGGTCAAGCTAAATCCATAATTGTTTTGTTAAATTTACCCAAAAATGGGTAAAAGTCTACAACCCAACATTTGCTAGCGTGGAAGTCACCAGGCTTTTCTTGAAATTTAGCATGCAATAAATTGGCTTGCTCTTTTAGCAAATCACTCGTAATTGGTAAGTTTTTTGTCCTTTGATCTGCAAACCAATTGAACGACGTCTTTTCCATTTTTGGAAACTCAGAAATCTTAAGATTTTTCCTTTTACCTGGACCGGATTCAGATTGCGTAACAAACTTCTTTATGTACTGTTCATTTTTTTAATACGAGTTAGTGTTGCTCTATACACGTGAAAGTTTTTAGCTAATGCATTAATGGAAATTCTCGTATTTAATTTGTTCAGAATGCCAGCTTTTTCGTTTATTAAAGGGTGTTTTTTTTAGAGGTTAGGTTTTCAAGTTGGCACTACTTTTTTCGTAGATGGTCTTTTTGACAGCTGTCACTTGATTTATGCTCAGTTTGGTTTGCCATTTCATAATGAATAGACTTACACCTGAACAACGTTTGCAAATCGTGCAAATTTATTACGAAAATAATGGTTCGGTTCGCGCGACGCATCGGAAGAAAATTTTGTTCAGCGATGAAGCTCACTTTTGGTTGAATGGGTATGTCAATAAGCAAAATTGTGGCATTTGGAGTGAACATAATCCACAAGCCATTGCTGAGACGCCGTTACATCCTCAAAAAGTCACTGTTTGGTGTGCTCTATGGGCAGAGGGAATCATTGGTCCATATTTCTTTAAAAATGAAGCCGGCCATAATGTTACAGTCAATGGAGAGCGCTATAGAGCCATAATTAATGACTTTTTCGTGCCTGAATTGGACGATGTTGATGTGGACGACCTTTGGTTCCAACAAGACGGGGCTACATGCCATACAGACAACGCAACAATCGATTTATTGAAGGAAACTTTTGGTGAGCGCATTATCTCGCGCCGTGGACCTGTGGCGTGGCCTCCAAGATCGTGCGATATAACACCGCTGGACTATTTCTTGTGGGGCTATGTGAAGTCGCTTGTCTACGCAGATAAGCCCGAGACGATTGACGTCTTGGAAGAGAATATTCGGCGCGTTATTGCTGACATACGGCCCCAATTGCTGCAAAAAGTGGTCGAAAATTGGGCCTCTCGGCTGGAATTTATTCGAGCCAGCCGCGGCGGCCACTTGCCCGAAATCATTTTTAAAACATAATGGCAAACCCTTATCTTTATAATAAAGCTAAATTCTTGGCCATAACATTAAATTATATACGTTTTATTTCATCTTCAAAACCTAACCTTTAAAAAAACACCCTTTATAAGCAACGTAAATTTTCTCTTTGCCATTATGAGACCACTCCATGCTAAAGTTAACGCAAAAATGTCCATTTGTCAGCAAATGAATTAGACGATGCTTCCGCTAAATTCATTCAGTTGATTCAAATCAAACAATGTCATTACTAGAATGACATCGATGGTACTTCCTCGAGCTTTATGCTTAAAAATATAACGTAAAAAGAGCAAAAATGAATGACAAAAAAAAAAAATGTATCGAGGTAAAAATTTTATAATGTCGCAATTAGGTATTGAAAACAAAAATTGTGCCGCAAGTATTTATCGAGTTCGTGTAAGACTCGAGTTTCACTGTATTTAATTCTTAAAATATACTTGCATTTGCACCACCCTATATATAATATATGTAGAATACATGAGTATGTAATTTGTAAATGTATCACATGCATATACGTTAATATATATGTGTGTCTTCTTACTTAAAAACCATCGTTAATGGACTCACTAAAAACTAATTTGGTGTGGAATTAAAAATCGAATACTTCATATTAAAGTATTAATTTAATTTTACGAGGTTTGTGAAAGAAAATTTAATTATGCCAGAATACAAATGTTTTGCTTGAAGAAATACTTGCGAATAGATAACCTAACCTATGTATAATAAAGTTTTTTATATGCTACCTACATTCAAAAATACTTCTTAAACTGCAATTTCTGTATTTTGATATCGAATACTGGCGAGTCATTAAATCAAATTTTATAGACTTTGAGTGAAGTGCTTGAAGGAGAGTGTGAGAAACGCGACTAGAACCAAAAACTGAAACTGAAACTGTAACACAGATAATTGACCTTGGCTAATATGCCAGACAGTGGTTGTAAATAGTAGTAGTAATAATACAGGGTCCGGCACTCGAAGTGTAAACAACTTCAGACCGCTCGCGCAGATGATGCCCGTGCAGTTGTTAGTTGTTAGTAACTGCAGATGGGCGCTCTCCAATCGTTTTCATCGAGCCTGGCGTCATGGTAAATGCGAAATATTATATAGAGGTTGTTTTGAAGCCGTGGGTAGATAAACATTTCGGTGGCAGACCATGTACGTTTCAATGGGACTCGGCAGCGCCTCACAAAGCTCGAGTGAACCAAGAATGGTTTAAAAACAACGTTTCGAATTTCATTACGATTCACCATTCTCCGCCAGTTAGCCAAAATACCTGGAAGACACATTCGGGCAGCTTGCGATTCTGGACCGTCTCACGGCCATAGTTAAGGCAAAAGGTGGTCATATCGTGCAAAAGTAAATTGATTCTTAATTTTGTATTATTTTCACGCATTTTTTACTTTGAATTGAATAAAAGTAATTTTACAAACTAAATTTATGGCCTTTTTAATTGGTTACACTTTGAGTGCCGGACCCTGTAGTACATTGCCAGTACTAATCCACCTATCTAGATGTACTAAAGTAAGGCAACGTTTGGCTTGGCTTGAGTTCAGATTTAATTTCCATTTAACGCTTATGGGTAGTTAAAGCTGCGAAACTAGATTTTCTGTCATTGGCTGTTTCACACTGCTCCCTTACTTCGCAATAGCTAGGAAATATTTTTTCGAAAGTATGTCTGGATAAACCATTTAACACGTCGGCTCTACAATTCTCTTCTGTGGTGTAATATCTTAGAACCGATGCGATGTGTATTCGAAACTCCATACGAAATGCCTGAGTTTGGCTTCTGAGTACCAATGATCGGAGCATACAAGTGACTAACAAAAGTTCGCTTAATTGATTGCCAAATTCGCTAGAGAAGTACTCGAAAAAAAGGAATACTGTACTGCAATACTTTTAGAACTTACACAAGCCTTTGATAAGGCATACCACGAAGGCCTGCTATATAAGCTTAAAGTGGACCCACCGCATAATAACTATATGAATACCAGAATAGTGGACATTTTCTTGACAAAATAAACTATGAAACTACCAACCTCCACAAGTAGGTAAAGCAGGTGCACCACAAGGAAGTGTCCTATGACCCGTTTTGTACACTTTGTTGACAGCCGATCTACCCTTAAACAGCCACTTATGCCGATGATACGATTATAATGACCGAAAGTAGCCATGTGGCAATATAGCAATTGCGTCTTACAACTTACTAGAAAACCTCAACAGTGTTAGTTCCTGGTTGAAAACCTGGTGTAAGCTAACGAAACCTAATCTTTACTTTTTACGGATTACTTTTACGCTTCACTACGGCTCATATCCTGCCATCTAACAAACGCTCTAATACCTCAGACAGATAATGCCAAATATTTAGGTATTCTGCCAGATAGGCGTCTCACCCGGCTATCGCATATATTTTTAAAGCGAAAACAACTTGGACTGAAACTCCGTTTACTTTATTAGTTACTAAGCTACAAATAATCATTGTCACTTGCCAATGAAGTCCTCTTTACAAAACGATTCCTAAACCAATTTGGATGAACAGAGTTGAAATATGGGGCTCGGCTTCAAAATCTAAGATTCCAGTCAAAGGTGTTGTGCGCGTGTGCCAATGCGCCACACACTGGGGATTTAGCGGAAGAAAGTCAAATTTGCAACATACCGCCTACGCAATGTTTAATGGTATTTCTAAACTCCAGAATAGAACCAACAATAAAATCAAAAAGAATTACTAAACTCCGACTTACAGTTTTTTTTATAGATATGTAAAAAGTATAATTTTTTTATAGTATTGAACTGCCTAAGAAAAAACTCCAAAGCCCAAGGTGGTTTTTTTTCCTTTTGCTTGAGCCGACTTCCAATTTTTTATTTTTCATTTAGGGTACGATATTTTTATATATTTTAGCCGGAAGAACAAAGGCTGTGAAGCATTTGATTATCTATTTATAATTAATTTTACGAAAAAAAAAAATCAGATTCCTTCATATTCTTGGATCTGCAAGTTGAGCTACATTTACCTACGGTCAGAAACTAGTATCAACGTATTGCTTAATAGCGTCTCTTTCAGTTTTAATCAATTGCAGGTGCCACCAAGCGCCGCTGATTATTTTTTGGCAATGATAATAACTAAACGCTTTCTAGTGTGTGCATAATGATAACGAAACACTTTTAATTTTGTTTTGACATTTTGAGGGTAATTCAGAATTATGAACTTACATGTATCCTGTGCGTAAATATTTGCTGGCTTATATTAATAAAAAAAAAAAATTAATTAAAATTTATGTCCCCCAATTTGGGCCGAACGAAAAATCCCACTTTGACCCATTTAGAGTGCTCCAATCGAGTCCAAATGTATGACCGACCCCTACTAACTTTGGACGGCCGATCCACCCATGTCAGTGGCACACCCCTTGGAACTCCCCTGGGGGGTTCCCCATACAATCATTTCAAAATATCATCATTTTCGGCCTTTACATGAGAAAAGAAACTAAAAAGTTCGACCCAAATTGGGGGACATCAGAATTCGTTTTAGAGGTATGGTTCCTTCGGCAAAGTTTCTTATTTTGATCCCTAGAGTATGATTTTCACAGAGCAATGGGCGATTTTTTTGCCTTCCCACAAATCGACCCGGCCTAATACGCACATATAAACAGTAAAAAAGTTCTCCAATTAAAAAAATAAAGCCACGTACTATGTGTGCGAGAGTCTCTTTTAAAGCTCTATTGGGTGCTTAAATATCCACACTGTGGATTCCATAGCAGGATATTTGTTTAAATATCATACTTCTTCTCAGCGGAGTACATATTGTTTTAGAGCTAAATACACCATAAGGCTAACTCAGAAGGTAAAGTTCATAGATTAAGTAAGTTAATAGAATAAAAAACACCAACTAAGTTTCAAATAATGAAAAATGGCATACAAATATAATTTCGGTATTATTTGATTTTAAAACAAATTGAAAATCGCTTACACTTTTTCCGAATAGTATTGGTACGAGTATAAGACTGTAAGTACTAGATTTAAATAGGTTGTTATTATTGTTCTTGTTATTGTTGTTGTTAGTGTAACAACATAAACTAATTTTCTTGAATTTTTGTTGAATGCTGCTGAAGGGACAGTCCTTAGCCGGATTTAAGTACAGGCCATTCCGGTAATGTAGAACTGACTGTTGGGGGAACGGCTACAAATGGTAATTTTTAATGCAGTATTCTTTACAGCAGAAATGTATTTGTTTTTTTTGTTTTTGTTTTGAATGAATGATTTATTTTAATTTAATTGCGATCTGATTTGATTTGTTTAAATTTTATTAGTCTATTATACTTAACAAGACGAACCTGTAAAAAGTGTAGTTAATAGAGCAGCTTAGTTTGCTTTTTTCGATTAGAGCTTTGTTTGTTTTTTTGATTACATTCTGATTGAAATTTTGAAATTCACACCACTAATTTGCATATATATAATTTACAAGAACAACATGCAGATGTTGTTGTTCGAGTGACTTCGCCTTTTATAGGATTCGTCTTAATACTTAAGCATGGCACCATTTCTGACTGAAAGAGGAAATCCCCACTATGGCCAACATTTCGCGGGCTATCAGAAAGGAAAAAGGATAATAAAAGGACTTCAAAGATTTATTCTTTCATGGAACTTTCACTTTAAATTATGTTAAATTATCTTAAACTGATCAAAGTATTTATACTAAACTGCTATACACTCAAAAAGTATGCAGCACCGTCTGTTTGTAATTCCTTGTTCCCCAATATGCATTAAGCATTGCAAGTGACAAAAACAAAAATGATTTAGATAAAAGGAAAGATTTATACAAGCAAAAAAGTATTTATTAAACTAATCTTTATTTATTATTGATTTATTTATTGCATCCCAAAAAAAGGAGTAATTTACAATAATTTATTATGTATTTATGTATTATATTACATAATATTATATATATTTATACACGGTAGGACAAAATTAATCATCTAATTTTGAATAACGTTTTCACCAAAGAAAAAAGTGACTTTGAATGATGGAAATCTTTATTTTGACTTTTACGCGCTCCACGTGCGAAACCATTTGCAAAAATTATGAATCTTCCGATAGGGTGATTGGTTTCACGCCACCTTGTGTGATTTTCGCGTCATATGTTTTAGGAAGCTAAAAAAGGAGGGTTGATCAACCACTCAACCAACTGTTATGCCATTCACAAGCACAGTCGTCTTCGCCTATTAATGCTTTGCCAAATTATAGTCGTCGCCAAGTACAATTATACGAGTACATTAATAGGAAACTTTTCGATCAATATTTATAAGGTATGCGCTTTGGCATGCGAATATTGTCAAAGCATATTTAATTAGCTATTCATCGATAATTTATTAAGAGACAGTTGTCACTAAAGTTTTGAAGACAAATTAAAAAAAAATCCAAAAAAAAAAATAATTTGCATTAATTTTTTCGCTTTTTATTTTGACGATTGACATTGCCACGCTAAAAAATTTGGAAAAAGGTTTCACTAGTTTGTTAGAAACGAAATTAGAGGCGTACATAGGTACATACACGTAAAGTATAAAAGTAACCAAATGTGGGTATGTATATAGCAGCGACTGTTACATTGTGATAACAATATTAATGAAAACAAACAACATAACATAACAACACCAACAATATAACCACTTAATTTTTTTCGCTTTCGAAATTAATATTTACCATTTCTGTTATGTTAGCGCTGTGCACATTTTATCATTCACTCATTCACACTCGTACATATTTTCACTCATACCGCTTGTGTTTTGTTTTTCTGTTTTATTTGCTACTTAGTTGATTGCATTAGGTGCGATACTTATCGATTCAATTACAACAATAGCCAAGCCAAATCAACACCGAAAGTTGAAAAATAGGCAGACAAATAGACGTGTAGACATTCGTATTAAGGAAAATGAAAAGAAAAGAAACAACAACAACAACAAAACAATGTAGATAAAAAATGTAATGTTTTACTAAAGCCATGGCCACTAGCGCCACACTGACAGCCACACTAGTCACCACAAATGTGTTAAATAGTAAATATACAATAATAGTTTGCTGATGGAATGTTTGCCGCTACTGCTTTGTGCGTGTGCAGCATTTTTATTTTTTTTTTTTTGCATTTAGCCACCTTTACATATATAGGTGCTGTTACATGCTTACTTGGTCTTTTTCGTTATCTTATAATTTGTTAAATAAATATTAGTATCGACTGAGTTGTGACTTGCAATGGCAGTTGGTCCAACGCCAAAGTGGCGTACGCATCAAGTGAAAGTTGTATTTTACCTTTTTTGAATTTTCTTTGCCGACAACCTGTTTTGTTTTTCTTTTCCATTTGTGCCGCACTTCATTACAGCATATTTTTTTTACGTACGCATTTCTTCCATAAATGCTTAAACACTTTCGTGCTCACATATGAATGCATGCGTGCAAGTACGTACACTTGTATGTAAGTAGTTTATCGGACAAATTGAAATCGCAAACGAAACCGGCTTTTAAGGTGCGTGCAGCAACAATAAAAAAGTGAATTTTCTTTGACAAAAAGAAAACTGATTTTGTGCGTGTTTGCACAGCCCATGTTGTCTAAAGCGCGCCGATTGCAGCACACAGGAGCCATTGTGGCATGTAAGCGTTTGAGCTGAGCATGAGCAAGCATAAACGCACCACAGCTCTGATTCGAAAAATTTGTATTTTAAATTACTCGTACGAAATTGTTAATTTGATATCGATTTGAGTGCCAGGCGGTCGTTAGAAATACATATGTATGTATATAGGGATGTTTATCTGTGGCGGCTCGTTCTGCTATTTTTGATAGGCATTTTTATAGATCCAGGTAGTGCTTATTTATTTTTTCTTTGAAAAATTTTGGGTCAATTGAAAAATCGTTTAATAAAATTGAAATGCGTTGAAAGTGTGTGTAATTTATTGATTACTTATGCGCATGTGTTTGCATAAATTAGATTAAATATATACAAGTTTGGTTAAAAAGAAGTATCATAAAATTATGTTTACATACATATGTATGCACACACACATTTGTATATGTGTGTTTGCGTGGAAATAGATTTAAATATTAACGCGTGCAACGCCTGCTCACGCAAGTCTCCACAAATACCAAACCCAGTCCAGCTGCGAACCTGCTAAAGAAACAGGTTCGTATCTTAAGTCTTTTGTTGAATGGCATCTAGAGTTTGTGGCGTTTAATTGCGTTTTTTTTTGTTTTGGTTTTGCTGCGACTTATGCCTAGAATTTTAAATCAGTTATAGAGCAAACAGTGTGAGAAGGAATGTTTTTAATCTATATATAATTCAAAGTCTTAACATTCAAAACAGATTTTATGAGAGTGCAGAGAATCGGAAAAGCGTTCAAAAATTGCTTCGGGAAAATTCTAAAAAATATTTAATTAAAAAAAAAGTTTTTTAAAAGTTTTTTAAAGGTATTTATAAAATGATTTCTTCTAGTATCACATACATACATACATATATTCTTAGCCACATAGGAGTTGCCATGAAGAATTGCGATTGCGAATTTTTTAATAACAATTATTTTAAGATGTGCTTTAGAATAAAAAAAAAACGAAATAGACAAAAAAGAAGGCAACTTGTTTTTAAAATGGGGTTTTCTTTAATTTTTCGGTTTGTTTTTATTTGATTAAATTTTTTTATATTTTGATAAAATTTTTTTTTAAGTTAATTATTAATTATTAATTAATATTTTATCCCTTAATATTTGCTAGTGTCGCCAACGCTTTGAAAATTATTAGTTTAGGCACCTACAGACAAGATACATTTATTTAGTTATATATATTTACTTCAAGCCCAGACTTACAGACTAACATTAATCTAAATATAGATCAATCTAAAAATTAGGACAACTATTAAATACATGAGCTAAGATAAAATTGCCATTGAAAAAACTACATCCGTTTAGATAAGATTAAAGAAAAAATTATTAAATATCTACCAAAAATGGATTAAACAATTTATCAAATATTTAAAAACAAATTAATTCTTTGATTTTTACAAATTTCTTAGGAAAAAATTATATTAATATATATATTTTCGGTTTAAATTTTTAATATTTGTTTTTCAACTTTTGGGAGGTTTTCAGTTGCCTGTAATAAGTAGATTCATTCTGTTTTTTTTTTCAGGTTATCCTAATAGACCTGTATATTGAAAAACTGTATATACCAAGTCTATTTTTTAAAATTGATTAAAAAATGTATGCTGCTAGTTGAGAATGAACGTAATTTGATATAAATATTTTATAAAAAGTAGTAGTCGGTATAAAGTTAAAATGTTGAGGTATTTTGTTAGTTATATATATTGTTATGGGTAAGATTCCGTCAAGACGTAAGCAAATATAAGGTTGTCAAAAAAGTCTTGCGGTATTTTTTTTGAATTTTCAATTTTTCATAAAATTGGTTATAATAATGCGATTTAAGTCAAATATGCGCCGTTTTGTTCGATGACGAGTTCCCAACGAGATGCCAACTTCATAATGCCCCTCTTATAGAAGCTCGCTTCCCTATTGTCAAAAAACCCGGAGAGCCAATTTTCACAGGACTCTCTTGAGGACAACTTCCGACTACCAAGCTCGTTCGCCATGGACAGAAATAGGTGGTAATCACTTGGTGCAAGATCCGGACTATACGGTGGATGCAAAAGAACCTCCCATCCGAGCTCCCGGAGCTTCTGGCGCGTCACCAAAGATGTGTGTGGCCTGGCGTTGTCCTGATGGAAGACAATTCGGCCTCTGTTGATCAAAGATGGCCTCTTCTGCATGAGTGCTGCATTCAAGCGGTTCAGTTGTTGGCAGTATAGGTCCGAATTGAGCGTTTGGCCATAGGGGAGCAGCTCATAGTGGATGATTGCCTGCCAATCCCACCAAACACACAGAAGAACCTTCCTGGCCGTCAATCCAGGCTTGGCCACCGTCTGGGCAGCTTCACCGCTTTTCGACCACGACCGTTTGCGCTTCACGTTGTCGTAAGTGACCCACTTTTCATCGCCAGTCACCATCCGCTTCAAAAACGGGTCGATTTTGTTGCGATTCAGAAGCGATTCGCATGCATCCATACGGGCAAAAATGTTTTTTTGCGTCAAGTCGTGTGGCACCCATACACCGAGCTTCTTTTTGAATCCAAGCTTCTTCAAATGGTTTATAACGGTTTGATGACTCATGCCCAGCTCTTGGCCGATGCTACTATGCCGGTCTCTTTCGATCAATTCAGCGATTTTATCGCAATTTTTGACGACAGGCCTTCCAGACCGTGGCGCATCTTCGATCACCTCTGCACCAGAACGAAAACGTTGAAACCATCGTTGTGCATTGGAAATGGAAACTGTATCGGGTCCATAAACTGCACAAATTTTATTGGCAGCATGAGATGCATTTTTACCTTTATCGTAGTAGTACTGTAAAATATGCCGTATTTTCTCTTTATTTTGCTCCATGTTTGCGACGCTATAACTCACGAACGACTAAAAGCAAACTACAATTAATCAAACACGTGTTAGCACGTGAAAAGAGCTTTCCAAAACGCTCTAGCGTGAACCGATGCGACGAATACAACTAGAACTACGCGCTTGCAAAGACAAGCTTGCGGAAATACCGCAAGACTTTTTTGACAACCTTATATTTATTCATGTAATATTTAAATTTTGTTCAAACTTTGGCTTTTTATGGTCTTTTATGTGACACTTTTAAGACTTTTTGAAGCCTAAAATCATTTCGAAAAAAATTTAAAATAGCGCTAGCTGCATCAGGGCAGCGCGTTTGTTTAATCTATTTTTACGAAATCGTTTCTAATATTGTAAAAATGTTAAACAATTTTAATATAATTTTTTTTTATCAAATTTTTTATTGTGGTGGCGCTTACTTCCCTTCCCATACATAGCGTAGCGACCGAAGTGACCGAAACTGTTTGAGGCAGTTCATACGCCTTGGTTAACATAAGCGGAGAAATCTTTTCTCTCAACCGACCAGTCATTAAACTTTCTGTTGTATTTGCCGATGTTCATTAACGAAGTTCAAACAAATAGCATGCGGTGAATTATAAATAAAATTTGAAGAATGTAAATTAAGCGACAATAAACAATGTAAGGGTCTATAGAATGTAAACTGTTAAAAGATAAAAATGAGCAGAGACCAGTACGGCTCATTAAGGTAATCACGAAAAAATCTGTTACACAGCGAAGGCAGTTTTAGGTAGTATATTTTGAAGATCAATACACATTAACATAGGCATTAAATATTACAAGTAAATACATGGGTCTCTAACCTCAACTGTAAAATAACAAATGCAAATGCTCTTGTAGTCTGCTGCCCTGCTTGGGAGAATAAAATAACATTTGTTATGTGCAGTATATACATACGTAAACTTATGTATATATATGTATATAAGTATTTATAATCGAGTACCTTTTTTATATCACACAACACGCAAGCGTGCTTCAGTTTTCGCTTTATTTTAATTAAAACATTAAATTTATTTAATTACCACTTTGAAGGTTTTAACAAATTTCGAATGCATTAAATTTACGGTGTTAGTAGTTCACCGTACTGGCATTCATATTTGAAGGGCACACAGTTATGAAGAAAAGGTTGTGCATAAGTACGTAGCTAGAGTGTTTCATGCCCACATGATGTGTTATAAATTATCACATAAAGTATTTTCTAACAATTGCTGTCCCTCTGATGGGGGGTTAATAAAATAATTCCTTATAAAAATGACACATGATGAAACATTTTATAACAACTTGCGACAAAATTGTACGGTAACGAGACAAGAATGCGGTTTAACAATTATGAAAGAGCAAGAGCTTTAGAATACTGGACCACCTGCCATTTTGTTCCTTTTTTAAGTTTACGGAGTTGGTCTCAAGTTCTCTGAAACTATTTGAAAAAAAACCTGCAATTACCATTAAGTCATTTTTCATTTTCATTTTTATTTAAGTCTATGATTACAAGAATCTAACAGACTAGATACATATATTTACTTAAAAGTAATTCTTACATACTGGAACCAAAGAGAGTTATTATCTTGAATCTTGACCTAGCAAACTCTAGGTCGAGTAGTGCGTAGATACTATTTATACATTTTTAAAAACTTTTAGGGTCATGGAGGGTTAAAATGTGCTACAAAAATATTCTCCATCGAAAACAGTGTGTAATAACGAGAAATTCATATAATTTATTTTTTTCTAACACTATAGTAAAGGGTCATTTGTCGCACAATGCTAAAGCAAAAACTTTAAATTGTCCGAAAAGTACGGTAACTTATGTGTTAAAGGCCTGGCAGTAGAAGAAACCAAGGAGTGTTTGCAAATACGTTTGCTACTATTCATAAAACAATATAAAGGCTAAGTTGTATTGTGGTCCGATCTAGCATCATATCATTATAGCCGTCTTGTTATGAACTGGTATGAAAATCACGGGTTAAATATTATTCAAAAGGGCCACAACCCACCAAACTGTCCACAATTGTGACCCGTTGGAAAATATTGTGCAATTGCTAAAGCTTTACATATGTATGTAATTTTTTAATAACACTTTACAACACCACCACATTGCCCCTATTGCATTCAAGAGTTGCGTTAAACGTCTAGGAATTAAAACATATATCTTAAAAATCTATTCATACTGTATATAAAAAATGAGTATTAATCTTTTTAAATCAGCTTTGAAAATTTACAGGGAAGATCCTTATGGAACATTTTAGATCTCTATCGACCAGGAAATTTGGTGGCTTCTAAAACACTCAGTCTAAAAAGCCCATTGTATTTAAAGCTCTGGGGAGAGGGTAGATAGTCAAGGCGGGAAGAAGAAAAGTATCAGCGAAAGAGATAGGAAAGAATAGAGACAGAGATAGAGATAGTTAGTCTTATGAGAATTTTCCAGATTCTTTGGTAAATTTGTAAATATCCTCCAGTTTTAGAGAACGAATATTACTCATTCTCACGACATCGGAACTCAAAACTCGTAGCCGTTCTCTAGCAAAGGCAGGACACACATAGAGAAAGTGCTCAGTGCTATCCGCCTCCTCCAAGCATGACAGTCACATTGGGTCCTCAATGATTCCAATAGTGGTCATATGCTGACCCCATGGGTTGTGTCCTGTAATGATACCGACCATCAACCGAGCGTCTTTCCTTTCAAATTTTAGTAGAAAGTTTGACAGTTTTCTGTTCGGACTTGTCACAAAACATTTTTCAGTTATGCAGCGTTCTAGACCGGATCATCGCTCTTTATGTAGATTGCACTTACATAATCGCTGATCCAATTCATGATTTCTACGGAACTGATCCCGATTATTGGTTGATCCACGGTTGGCCAGTTCATCGGCAATTTCGTTTCCTTGAACACCGGAGTGTCCTGGAACCCATATAAGTACAAGCCGGTTTTGTCTTGCGGCAGAATTAAGCTTCTTCTTACATTCTTGAACACTCTTTGAGGTTTGCTTCGCGTTCTGCAGGGCAAAAGCTCCCGTTTGGAAAACAGTTGGCATTTCCCCCATAGCATGGTTATATTTATTACTATCGTTTAAGTACCATCTGGCTGCAGACCCTATTTCATTGGGGGGGTTACATTTGCTGCTTCCCTATACAATGTTCTTTGAATTTGCATCACAGCTCACTATTAGCCCCAGATTATTGGATTCTGCATACTTGACTACTTATCTTAGCTCCCTCGAAAGAGGTGGCCGTAAAGAGTCGTAGGCTAGGTAGGCCGAAACTATGATGGCTTCGACACTGTTCCCACTCTTCCAGTAATTTTTTTTTGCAACAACGATATCTTCGGAGCATAGCTCTTTTAACATAGTGTGTTTGATCAACTTCGGCATGATAATACATGCTCGCGGTCTCATATTCCCTTCACAATGAAGTATTTGCCCCTATGACATAGCATCTAGACCACAGATACGCTTGTGACATACCCATGGCTCTTGTATTAGTATTATGTGTGGGTTTGTTTACAGTTTTGCATGCCTACGGCACAGGAGAGCTTTAAATGCTTTGCTATGCTGCAGATTTATCTGTGTAAATATTACTTCAGTCATGAGACTGAGTATATTTACGCTTTGTCCTCCACCTTATCCTGGACACGGAAATGGATTCGCCCCAGATGTAGGTGAGGACGGCACCCGTACTTCGACTTCAGCACCTTGAGGGACCCAAGATCGATACCCAGCACCAGGTGCGAACCCGCCTCTGAAGTGGTAGCGGATTACTGCCTGGTGCACGAGTATACTCTCCAGAGAGTCGTGTCAAGATCTTTGTTCTGAGCACGGATGCGTGTGAAGAGTTCTGCTGAACTACAGGAATGACCCGGAATCCAGACACTCGCTCGTATCAGCCTTTCTTTGCTACTCTTAATAAGAATGAAGTTGCTGTTTTTGCAGGCTGGAATTTTCGCTATCTCTTTTTCCAGCCATTCTCGGGAAAAAGCATTGGAAGAGTGCACCTTTACGATGCCGTCCACCATGCTTTTACCCTCGAAAGTCAGCGCGTCTTTCGATTCACCGATAGCTTTCCAAAGATAGCTGTCAAGATAGTCTTGTTGCCCTTTGGACAGTAGGCCGTCTGTTTTGTCGGTACGTATCTCTACCGTCATTGCCTTTGCTGCCATTCATTGCCCTTGCAGCCATTGTCATTCGACATTTGGGGTCTCTTAGCGACTGCCTTGGATTGGGTCAAGGATGCAGGCATTTCCGACTTCCGTCTCTCGACTTTCCTCTTCCTTGCCTTTCTCCTCTTCCCGGTCGTTGGCACAGACCCCGTTTCGTTTCCGGAAGAGTGCAACGTTACAGAGGAATCCTCTGTTCTGCCACGCTTTCCCATTTCCATTACAGGTGTCGAAGTTGACGGAGCTTGAACACTTACCTTAGCTAATGCTTCGACTTTCTTCGTCTTCTGTCTTCTTCGTTTGATCTGCCTTGCGGATAGACCAGCACCTTAAAAATAATATTAGTGGTAATTACAGCTTTATAAGTTTTGTTTTTTTCAAATGGAGGTTCATAAAGTATAAGAGGCCTTTTAAGCCGATTTCCTTCCTCTCCAAATTTACGCCAATGCAAATGAAGCACATATCGTTGATAGACGTTTAGTCCGAGTTTCTCCTTAATTCGTAGGCATTTAGAGTTTTCATTGAGCTGATTTTACAACTGGAGTGATCTACAGCCTATGAACGTGATATAAATTTATGTGAAGCATTTTTTGGTAAAAATACATTTGAAAGTTCGCAGTTGTCTACCTAAAAGTGATCATTTGCAGAAAAAAATGTTTCAATTAAAAAAATATCAATGAAATATGAAGTACTATTATCGCTTTTTGTCTAGATACTGTAAAAAAACAAAATTGCTAGCTAATCAACTAAATATAATAGAACAACAGAACTTCCATCGCGATACCATTCATCTGTTAGCGAACATCACCAAACATCCGACAGTTAATTTTTATAGTTTATGATGCGTGCATGTATTTTGGATTGCTAAATTAGTTAGTTCGGTTTAGAAATTTCACAAAAAACTAGTTTTCTTGCACCTAATCTTAACTCCAAAATAGATATTTAATTCTTCTCTAGCAGCTGGTTATGCATTTTTACTAAACCCAAATGTTTCTCCATGCTACGTCTATGCTGAGTGCTTCAAACCTAAATTCTTTTCCACTTTATATGCTAATGAATGCTTATTTGATGAATTAAGCGGTGATTTCTACAAGCAGTAACTGTGCTAAATATTTCCTTTTACAATCAAGTGGCGTAGCAAAGTGTGAAGCGCCAGCGGGTGTGAAGTGTTATTAGCTGGCGAAGAATAATGGGGAAAAAGTTGCCAAAAAGACAAAAATTTAAAATATTTCAAGTCATATTACCAATTATATGCAAGTGTGTGTAAATGCCATATTACATTGGCTTATGTGTTTGTGAAATGGCACGTGAAATGGCACAGCGTGCGACGTATTCCATTTCATAAATTAAAAACTAGGAATATATTTGTACATAAATAAGAAAGATAATCGAAATAACTTTAAGCTACGCGAAGTGTTAAGTGGCCAGCAATTAAAGGCAGTGGAGCAAATTTTAATAGCGTCAATAAATGTGAAAATATACTATTTATATATTTGAAGATGTGAGAGCTTGAAGTGTGCTTTTGCTTTTTGCTTTATCTTTTGTCTTTTAACTTTTGCATAAGCCTAATAAACAAAATATAAAAAATAACTTCCTCTTGAAAGTGGACAAGAATATTAGAGGAATTAATTTTGAAATGGGAATGCTAGTCCCGGAATCCCGAAGTCTCGGGATCCCTATAGTTTTTGAATTCCGAAAATCTCGTGACTAATTCATTCAACTACTGGAATTGCAGTAAGTAAAATTTTCATCACAAAAATCATTTTTTTTTTTTGAGGAAATCAAGCGCAACGCCTTTTTTTAAGCAGTTGAGTGCGTATTTGGCGATGAATTGTATTTTTAGGGTGCCAAAAATGACCTACACACACTGTATAGAAAAATAAGTTGCATAGGGATTTAACTAGCAGTTCGCCAACTTCTTTTCCTTTTTTTTAGGTTTAGAAAATTGATATTTTTCTAAAGTGCTGCTAGATGCTACATAAAGCTTTTAAATTTCCCTCGACAATAAATTTGCGCTTCTAGGAAAACACTCATTGTGTTAATAGGCATAAGCGGAATTTAATTTCAAAATTGATATATCGAACACAGCAAACTCTATAAAAATAAAAATAAAAAAATAAATAATTAGCGCGTTCACTTCTGTTAGATTTGATGTTGTTCTACAAATGGAGAGACCTACAGCTTTCTGCCGACTCCGAACGGAGTATGAGGAGCTTTTTCATGACAAAAATACACTGGGAGGTTTGCCATTGCCTGCCGAGGTGCGACTGCTATTAGAAACAAGTTTTTCTTCATTTTGGTGTTTTGTGCACGGAGATTCGAACCTACGTACTCCGAATGGCTGTCACGCATTAAGGCAGGCGGACGCCTACAACTCTATACTATTTAATTGCTCTAATTACTCTACTTACTAATTTAATTTTATACTATGAATTTCGGGCAACGAGAGTTAAATTAAGTGTTAGGCTCTTAATAAACTAACTGCAATTTTAGTTTTTAGATAAATGTATTCGGTTCTTTTTTATTAAAAATTATATGTATGGACTTCAGCCTTAAAGATGTTTAATACTGATCTCGAACAGTGATTTTAAATAATTTTATATACATTGCATTAAATAATTGCTCTGGGACTTATTGACAAGTTTAGACCATTTATTTCATTCTCATTTGATGTTAATAATGTTTGCATGAAAATATAGTTCGTTCTAGTACAAAATCATTGATCCAAACTTCAAACTTTATACAATTAAAAAAAAAACTCAAGAAATTTGCCTAAAAATTTGAAACTTCTTATTAGAATAAAAAAAAAAAATTAGGTCGTTCCCATTTAACCTTAGTATAATAAAATGAAAATTTGAATTGGTTTAAAAATCGGGGAAATTAAAATTTTTATTTTATTCAAATCCAACAATCGATTCGAAGCATCCACTTCCGTTTTATTCAACTTCGGTGCAGCGATTACACCAGCACAAGTGACGCCAAGCGTTCATACAATTGAGATCATCACACTAGAAATGGCTGGAAAAGAGATTACAAGAACTTCAAGAGATTACAAGCTTAAGGCATCAGTAACTTCAGTTTTGCAGTTTCGGAAAAGCTGCCTGCCAGGTACATGTATGCCGTGTTTGCCCTCTATAAATGTAATCGTTTAAACACTTCGACGAATTCGATGCCCCCAAAAGTTCATAAGATATCAATTCATGCGTCAAGTATTGGATGCATATTCGTAATGGGAACACGAGAATTTAGGAGAAGCAATGAGGACGTATTGAAGAGGCTGTTATTAGCCTCGGACCCATTTACAAGCAGCAATAGATGCTTTGTTAAGAGCAATAAACAGTCAATTTCTGAGGAAGCTTTAGAATAGTTAGAGCCAGCCATGTCTTACTCAGACTGATGAAGAACAAGTCTCGAAAGAAGAAGTTTAGAGTTTTCGTTTGTAAACCTTATATTATTGCGTACTATGCTATTACGTACTGAAAAAGCCGAAAACCACATTTTATGGTGTATTTCGCGTTTTAGTCCTCGAATTGGGGCGCTCATTTTTAAGGATTATTGCTTGAAACAAATTTTTTTCTGAAAAAACATTTTTAATGGGAAAAGTTCTACTGGGATTCGCACTAAAAAAATTAACATGTTTTTGACCATCTTCTCAACCAATTAAAACTAAAGTAAAAAGTAAGTACACGTTTTATTTGTAGATTATCAAAAATATTGGGGAAACGTTTAATAAAAAACCTTGGAAAATTTGGATTTCGAAATAATTTAACAATTTTAAGTTTTATTTTCACTGCGATTTTTCTAACCCAAGGATCAGGACGTGTCAGCCGACATACATTACATACATGCGTGTTATCATATATTGTATGATATTCATATCTACATACATGCAAATATTAATAAATAATAAAAACTGATAATAACTCGAAATTGACGCGCCTCCTTATTTTCTTTTCCTTTAAAATATATCATCGGAGCGACCGTGGAGGACCTCTCACCTGCGTCGCCCTCCGATGATAAGTAATTTTTATTTTAGTAAAAATATATCGAAAACCTAACGTGCTGTGGATTTTCTCCGTTCAGTTAGTATGCAGAGCGTCGAAAAGAGTAGTCTGTTGCAGATTCAAAATTTGTGCCGATCCGTACAATTTACTAATAACTTAAAGGTTCATGCAAACTGATTTATTGTTTCCACTGCGTTCGCGCGTTTTATTAAAAGCTAAATGCTAAGCAAGTATTTTCAGTTCATTTTTAATCCAATATGTACGTCTTGGGCAGATTCCGCTACCGAAGCGAATTTCTTTTTATGACCGCATTTTTCCATAATTTTCAAGTTTAATCTTCTGCTTGAATGCGATCTGTAAGTGTGAAATTCCGGCGACAATCGTGAAAGAAAGCAGCAAACATTCCTCACAGCTTCGCATTGCACGTACATATGTACATACATATATACGTAGAAAAAACTATATAGTTTATAATTAATTTGCAGCTGCATTTTACCATCACAAAGAGTAATGAAGATTATTCGATTAAAAAAAAATTAGAACTATTCATCAAACACGAAGATGCGATAAAGTCGCATATACTGTAGAATACACAATTGGAAATACAAGTTAAAGATGGGCTTCATGGCCAACGAGAGAGCGTTCATATAATAGCAGCGCTCAGTACAAAAAACAAAAAATTAAAACATAAAGATCAAACAGTACTCATTAAAAAATAAATACAAAAACAAAAAAAAACGATTATTATACTAAATTGACTGTCCGTCTACTCAAATCGGTATTCTGATGGAAAATGTGAGTTGACTGTCAATTACTGCAAAGTGGAAGCGCTTGAAGGCGTCTACGAGCATAAGTCTGTATTCTATTAAGGTATGAGATGGGTAAAAAAAATATTATAAAAATAATGTAATTAATAAAGAGTTGGTTGTTTATAAACATTTCTAACATTAAGGTGATATGTACCATTTGATTGTTTGTGTGGAAGTACTTAGTATGTGTGATTGGGTGCGGATATGTAAATACAAATATTTTTCTCAATTCTTTTGTTTACTAATTCACCACAAATGGTAATTCATTCTGATTTTTATAATCACATCATACTTTTGATTGGTACTTTTTTGCATTTAGATTCAAGATCCTCGTTAGCACAAATACGACATGTCATGGTACAAACCTACAAATATATGTTTATTATGCATAGCCGGGTTTCAAATTATTAGGTCTATGAATAAGTTCGTGCGGTTTTTTTTCGAAATTTGAATTTCGGATCATTCCCATGGCTTTTAAACGTTTGGAAATGGTTGATTGATCAACTCCCAAAGTTTTTGCAACCTCTTCTTGCGTTTGAGCCGGATCTTGATCGAGCAATTCCTCCAATTCGGTATCCATGAACTTTGGCGGCGCGGCCAAAATCACCACTTTTAAAGCGTGCAAACCACTTCTGGCACGTTCGCTCAGCTAGAGCATGCTCACCATAAACTTCCACCAAGATACGATGACTTTCGGCTGCTTTTTTCTTCATATTAAAAAATTCCCCGCAAAAACACATTATTTGGCACGAAATTCGACATTTTCAAGTGTGGTAAAAATATTGTTGTTTACGCTTCAAATAAAAAACTTATACTGACGTTTGTGCCTTACGACAGTAGCTCTCCAATGAATGTTTGGAAATGTGGATCGATGGAATAATAATCAAGTTACGCCATCTGTTGTAAAACCGCACGAACTTATCCTATATCCTAACTTATAATATATTTTCCCTCCCCTGCCATTATTCTTAATACTCTTTGATTTTTATCATTTTCAAATTCCGCCATTAAATGGCTGAATTTAGCCATTTCGGAGCGTACAACTGACTAATTTAATGGTTTAAAGCGCTTTAAAGTTGTAATACGAAGATAAAGAAGCTGCGTTCGACAAGAGAGAAAAATTTCCTCACTTTTTGTCCTCAAATTAGTGTCTAAATAATCTCAGTTATGTCAGTATGTCTTACCCTCGAGTGCAAGTCTGGCAAAGTATGCACTCAGTATCTCGTGAAAACAGCGATTGTGCTAGTTAGATCCTGCCTCGAAATTGATATTCCATCAGCCGCACAGTAGTGTTTTAATAGCAAAAATAAATTTTTTGACAATTGAATTTAAAAAATCTAGTAATGCAGTTTTAAAGGAATGTGCCTGACTAAGTAAGAAACGCAACATTTCCCAAAAAAATAAAATAATATCTTTTCCTAGAAAAATATGTTGCATACATACTTTGAGGCTTATATATACTTGTGGATGATAATATATATGAAGTAATATATTTTTATCAATTATGGGGTGTTGAATCAGTAGAGAAACTTCTCCGATTCTTTCTAAAAAAGTTAATCTGTTTTCTTCTGAACACTCCAAACTTTATGGTCCACCTAGAAACAGGATTGTTACCATACGATCCAACAAACGTTGCATTCCACCTGAAATGCAAAAGGGAAAATCTCGCCTAGTGCGTTCGTCATTGTTTTGTTTTTAAGAAAACCTTGTTACCAACAGCAGCTATGTCCCAAAAAAGAATTAACCACTTATTCATTCACTTTTCACCATTAATTATACCAAAGATTGTGAAACGAAGTAAAAAAATCATCTCCATTATTTATTATAATATAATATAAATGGTCACACATTTCCCATCAAAACCCCAAGAAGCCGATGGACCTTTGCTTTCCTTTGCAACATATTGGATGTCATGGCATTACCGAACACATCGGCCCTTGCAAACATCGAAAATCGTGTGAATAACCCAGCCGTTATTTCTCAATTCACTATTCGTTTGGCTATGGAATAATTTTTCAAAAAACCAATTACTATCCTTGGGAATATTGTAGTCAGCCTATCAACCGGAGCCGATACACTCACAGCGAAGAGAGGTTGTCGTGTTTGTCTACAAGGAGGCGAAAAGCTTCGTCGAAAAACTCGTTGCAATTGAAGCAATGCAAGAATCCAGTATGTTACTAGCGCTCAAAAAGCTCTTATACCTACATGTTTTGCTTGCAGTCGACTGAATCCATAAATAAATATTATTTCATCTTTTAGCATTAATTTGATTATAATCAACTTTTTTTTCATCAATCTTCTTCGAAATTAGTAAAAATAAACAAAAAAATCATCTTTTTTCACAAACCAAAATATTTTCACCGAATATTTTTACTTCTGTAGGTAGCTCAATGCATGCAAAAGCCAATGAAAAAGGTAAGAAATTAAAAATATATACTTGCGGTACTTAAAAATGTCCATTGGAGGGTTAAGAAAATGCGATTTTTGACAATTCCAGCCTTAGGTTGAACCAAAACCTCTAAAGGCTACGCTTTTCTATCATTACCGATGCACCATCAAAGTCAATAAAGTTTTTAAATACTTTGTTGCTGCACAATTACTTTGATAAAATATTATAAAAGTGTCTAGGAAACGGATTTTATTTTCACCACATACAACTACTCCTCACACTTGGATTCACATGCGTCTATGATTATTTCGTCATACAAATTTTTATTCTCTTTAAAGAAAAAAAAAATACCACAAATATTAACTGCATATTATATTTTGCAGCTGGATTTAATTTTGTATAATTTTTTTTGGATTTTTGTTTGTTGTCGTATTTGACTTGACTAACATTTTTGATGAAGTCATACTGTTGTAATTTAACGTTTACGAAAATGTATTTTATTTCCATTGGAATGTGTATTTTGAGCGGAACAAGCATATGCTTGATTGCGTGCTTAGCAACGCCGTAACTTTCGATACATGGACTTACGTTTCGCTTACAGTGTTCATTTGTTTGTTTGCTTTTGTTAATTTAACATTTTCTAATTTATATGCATTCCTCTACGCTAGGCTTGTCTATTTAGTTTTGGAATTTGCAAACGTAAAGCCATCAAATAGTAGCCCTCAAGTGAACAAATAAAGGCAACCAGTCTATCAATCAAACACTTAGATGGTGCGACAGACAGGCAGTCGGTCAATCAGCATTCACTCGCACTCAATTAATCGGCTTAAAACGAAGGAAAAATATTGTGAAAATGTATGTGCGGGTTCGTTGCTTGACTCTTTTGTTGGCTGGTGCGTATGAGTAATTCCAAGACACTTCACAAAGTTGGCTATAAGTTGGTTTATTGTGTGAATGTACACTGGCTGTGCATTGTTGTTGTGCAGGTGTGGTTGATGCTATCGCAGAAAACAATAATGTTAACAAATTTTGTTCTTTTAAGTGTTTATTGATTGTTCATTGACCTTAGCCAGACAATTGATTTTAAGGGTTTTTAATGCATTCTTTCAGCTCATTTTTTTAATTACGAGCAGCATTATTCGTTACTTTGGGAGTTCAAAAATTGAAGAATAGTCAATGTAAATTGTCTGGGATTCTTGGTTTGTAGTGTTTTTATTTTTCTTATTTGTTTTTAACGAAGTCCGAATTGAAAACCTCACAGGGTTTTTTCGCTAAATCTAAATTGCGTATTGCCTTCAACGAAAATCGATTTGTTTGATTGGATAACATCAGTGAACTCTTCACTGTATTTAATGGAGCTTGATTATTCTTAACTATACTTTAAGGCCAATAAATTCTGATTTATCATAGAAAAAGTAAGTGTTTTCTTCAACTTTTATTGAGATGATTACTCAAGCTGGGGATATGAATGACTAATTGATTAATCTTTTCGGGGAAAGCAAGCAACTTATTGCCTTTCAGAAAAAAAGATGATAGTTCGGTGGTACTCATTTCGTATCTATTTAAAGGGGTGGTTTGGTACGTATTTCTGATGCCAATCTCGGTTTTCAGTATTCCGAGCATCGATGATTTGTAATGATTATCATATCATGATAATAAAAAAACTATCGTCCTTGGACGAGTCCCATTATTTCGGGATTTGTATTCCGAAAACTAGGGATCAAAAATTACAAATAATATTGATATGCCTAATACATGTGAACATTTAAAAAAAGTACAAAAGAATTTAAAAGCATTCAAAAAATATTTCTTAAATAGGCATTACGTTCTCTTTCTTGATGCTCCTGTTTCAGCCTACAATTCTCGGCTAAAGCTAAAAAGAGAAGGACAGTCCTTTCACTTTCGTTTATTATCAGTGTTGTTAATGGAATCGTCGACTGCCCACATCTACTTGGGCGGATAAGCTTTAATGTTCCACAAAAAAGTCTTCGCAATTTTTACATTTTTTATGGGGAAAGCTTTAAAACTAAATTTGCGAGTAATGCACCTATTGACTTACCCAATTCCGGCCTGCTTGATTTCGCTTTATCTATATATAATTTGGAAAATATTTAAAATTTTTGTATTTATAATGATTACTTAAATTTTAGTTGCCAAATTTGGATTCAAAATCTATTGATTCTAAATCTCTAGCTGGACCTAAATCATTCGGTCATTTTTTATTTTAGAAAAGCCTTTCCAAATATAGAGATACTTTTAATAGAAAAGAAGTAAATATGATATTTTGCCAAGAATTAGGAGAATTTATTCGATGTTTTAAATAATAAATTCAATAGGTTTTTCTTGAAAGATCACACGTGACTACTGTCAAACCAAATACAGCATTTTTTCAGTATTCATTGACTTTTCATCATAGAAAGGCTTACACGCCTCAACAAAATTGTCGTACTTGGGCTGAAGAGCAACCCGACGCCATTCATATATTACATTATTGAAAAAAAGCGTTTAATCATCACAACATTTGATACCATTACCATACGGCCCGTGAAACAATGAATTTACCGCGAAAGAGATTATGCGTTTAAAAGAGATTGTGAATGGTTCTGCACAAAAAATAATACATACTGCCCAATCAATTTGAATTTTCGTTGTTTTATTTCAATTTAAAATCCGATACCTCTGCATTGATCACCCTTTATTTATTTATAAATAGTTTTATTTGGTTCATTAAAATAATGTATTCAGAATTTTGGAATAGTTAAAGACTATTAAATTACTTTTCTCTGAATTTTTCGATGTACTCACCATTACGCCCCAGCTGATGCATTAGTCTGCATATGTACCTATGTATGCTCACACTCAATTGGAATATTAACACAAAAAACTAACTACTATTGAAAGTGTGCTGGTTCTTTGATCTTCAGCCTTTTCTGTGGTTTCCAAGTTTATTTTGATCAGACATTCCTCTGTACGACAGAACAAAAATTCGAATTCCATTACCTTCGAAAACGATTAAAAAAACTAAAAAGTGGCTACAAAGTTGAATATCACAACAGGCACTCTACGATTTATAGCATAATCGTTATATTCTACTGACACAAATTTTTCGAATTGCTAATTCCGCAATGCAAGCGCTTAATTGATCTACAAAAACTAAAAAAAAAAAATTAATTAAAAATAAAAGCAAGCACAGATAGAAATACGAACCTCAATAAAAGTAAACAATTTACAAAATTTACAGGTATGTGTGTTGCAGTATGCATGTAAATCAAAATTTCAAGGTTAATTGATTGTATCATCATCAGCATTGAAAATGTATTTGAATGTTTATTTTTCGAAACTTTCAACGCTTAAAATGCGAAGCAGGTTAAACAAGCTGTGCGCGTTTATAATTTGTTAGTGGTTTTGTTTTTTGTGTTACATTAACACATTCTTAAAGATTTAGCGATTTAATAAGAAAATTAAATAAATAATCTGTGGAAATCAAAGTGTGCTTAATTATGAGGTATTCATAAGTAATTAATAAATAATAATTTTATTATCGTATCAATATTTGAAAGGCTTAAGGCGGCGAGCAGCTTGAAATTTTTGGTATGCGACTTTATTTGTTTTTACAATTGCAGAGTGCAACCATTTTACATGACCTCAGAATAAAATGTTTGTTTGATTTTTTTTTTTAACATTTCGGTGGATTGCATCCGAGATAGCAAATCCCTTGGAATGGAATGGAGTAGAATATTGCCCATTGCACTCAAAGCCGGGAGGGAGGACTAAAAGTATATTCATTACTGTTCTGAAAACTTTCTGGACTTTCATGAGTTTTAGAAACTCGTCGAATGAAAGAGAATCTAGCTCGGATATTCTTAGTACATTTGACCCAAAAATTTACCACCTAAGTATGACAAGGGCCGGCGGTCGGAGACAGCGACAGCGGAAACGTTCCATACTACATATTCTCATCCCGCAAAAAAATATTTACGCAATGGATCTTTGATGAGACCTATGGTGACGAGATAATGCTTCATAGATCATGTTTCGTAATCAGTTCTATCAGGGCTCGCAGCTTGTTGTTGTTGTTGTTGAGGTGGTTGAACATTTCTGAGCTGAAATGCTCCTAATTAGTGACCAGCACCGTTTTACTACCACTATCTCGTGTGAAGATGATGTTGTTATTTTTTTTTTTTTGTTTCCAAGTCAGATCCATTTAGTGAGGTCCAAGTATAGCAGCAAATCCTTTATCTCGATGTCTGAGATCGGGCTCGCAGCTTCGTCTTTCTTTGTCTGAGAATGAAGTTTTATACCTGCCAAGTCTTTACAGGAAACTTTTGGTTGCTTTGCCGGTACCGGTGTAAAGCACCAACGGCTCTCATGAGCTTTATTCGCAAATCCCTTATATGACCTTGAACAAGTTGATATTTTGAGAATATCCAATTGCGAGATAAGGGGCTGATTTATGTAAAGAAGCCGCAAATCCTACAGTATCTAGAGAAGAATAATTGCTAAAAAATTCATAACTTAAGGCCTGAAATCTATTGATTGTTTGTAGCGTTGTGTTTTTAAGATACTAAATTCAGGAATTTTTAATTGAATTAAGATCTGGAGAACTGCTGAGCTAAGGTAATTTTTTTTACTTTATTTGTATTTTAGGTCAAAATAATTACAATTACGCATTAACATGCAAAAATTCAAAAAAAAATTCATATTGAAATATCACTAGTAAATAAATAACTCTTCCGATATGTTCATGTCCAAGGAAGAACGAAATCCCAAAGTGTTGCAGATTTTTCGAAACAGAAAACTTTAAGTTTTGATAAACCAGACTACTAATATGATTTCTTTAAAAATGTTGGCTTAAACAAAACGTTTTGTTTTTCGAACTCATTTCAGTTTAGGTAAATAATATATTGACACATATGATACAATATGATTTTTCAGAATGTATTGAACGTAGCGCCACCTAGCGGAGTTTAGCTCGCCAAATAGTTCCGAAAGTGAAACAAATCGGATCATATAGACACATAATTCAGTGGCAATAGACTGTACTCGAATATATAAAATTTGCACTTATATTCTTTCATGCAATTTCAAGTGGGTGCCTCTTTTGTTGAAGCTACAGCTTTATGCTACCTCCAAAAGGCACCTGGTTTTTATGAGGCAGATTTTCATTACAGAAATGCCATATAAAACGATAAACCTACCAGCGGTGTAAAACTTAAATATCAAGTGACAAAAGCAAGGCCATCTACATATGTTGGTTTACAGCAACCAAATATCTGGAGCAAAACTTTAAAGGTCCAAAATACACGTGGGCTCACATACGCTTCATATTTATAAGTAGGTATTTAGGCCGCAAATAATTGAATGTTGCCTACTAAATCACCAGCCGTTTAAAATGGTTTAAAATAAAAACTAAATTTATTTAATTTTATCCTTCCTGCTTCATAAAACCCCATTAAAGTGAAATTAGGCATACAATTTTAAAATGCAGCAGTGCAAATGAAAAATTTGCTCCGTAAATACTAGTACGTGTTCGTCTAATAGGTAGTAGGACTATGAATAAGTTCGTGCGGTTTTACAACAGATGGCGTAACTTGATTATTATTCCATCGATCCACATTTCCAAACATTCATTGGAGAGCTACTGTCGTAAGGCACAAACGTCAGTATAAGTTTTTTATTTGAAGCGTAAACAACAATATTTTTACCACACTTGAAAATGTCGAATTTCGTGCCAAATAATGTGTTTTTGCGGGGAATTTTTTAATATGAAGAAAAAAGCAGCCGAAAGTCATCGTATCTTGGTGGAAGTTTATGGTGAGCATGCTCTAGCTGAGCGAACGTGCCAGAAGTGGTTTGCACGCTTTAAAAGTGGTGATTTTGGCTTGGAAGACGAAGAACGCGAGGGTGCGCCGCCAAAGTTCATGGATACCGAATTGGAGGAATTGCTCGATCAAGATCCGGCTCAAACGCAAGAAGAGGTTGCAAAAACTTTGGGAGTTGATCAATCAACCATTTCCAAACGTTTAAAAGCCATGGGAATGATCCGAAAGGTAGGCCATTGGGTGCCGTATGAATTGAAGCCAAGAGACGTTGAACGCCGTTTTATGGCATGCGAACAACTGCTTCAACGGCACAAAAGAAAGGGTTTTTTGCATCGAATTGTGACTGGCGATGAAAAGTGGGTCCATTACGACAATCCAAAACGTCGGGCAACGTATGGATACCCTGGCCATGCTTCAACATCGACGTCGGCGCAGAATATTCATGGCCTGAAGGTTATGCTGTGTATCTGGTGGGACCAGCTGGGTGTTGTGTATTATGAGCTACTGAAACCGAATGAAACGATTACGGGGGATGTCTACCGACGACAATTGATGCGTTTGAGCCGAGCACTGCGAGAAAAACGGCCGCAATACGCCGATAGACACGACAAAGTTATTTTGCAACATGACAATGCTCGGCCACATGTTGTACAAGTGGTCAAAACATACTTAGAAACGTTCAAATGGGATGTCCTACCCCACCCGCCGTATAGTCCAGACCTTGCGCCATCCGATTACTATCTCTTCCGATCGATGCAACATGGCCTGGCTGACCAGCACTTCCGTAATTACGATGAAGTCAAAAAATGGATCGATTCGTGGATTGCGGCAAAACCGACCGAATTTTTCACAAAGGGAATCCGTGAATTGCCAGAAAGATGGGAAAAAGTAGTAGTAAGCGATGGACAATACTTTGAATATTAAATTTGTAACCATTTTACGTCAATAAAGTTTCAAATTTCGAAAAAAACCGCACGAACTTATTCATAGTCCTACACACATACATACACACATACATGCAAAATTTATAAAGCTAATGTGCGGGGAGACAGTAGATTACGTCGATTTGTTCATTCATAAAAATTGCAATCGATTTGAGGCACCGTTGGTGTTGCTTGCTATTGTTGTGACGTAATCGTGTGCGACATGGTGGTAACTCCACGCATACCTTACCATACACTCACATCTATGTAACTATGTTTGTAGATATATCGACTATGCCAAGTTGTTCGTGTTGCTGTTTTCTGCTATGTTCAAGTCTTCTCTGATACAATCTGCAAGCCAACAGCTACTTGCTGGAGTCTCGACTGTAGCTGCTTGCAGTGGCAAGCGCCGTTGCATCGCTTTATTTGCTTCGTTTTGTCTTTTTAAAGTTTTGTGTTAAAAAATTTTTGTGCTATTAGTTTATTTTTTTGTGGTACTGTTTGCAAATTGTATACAGATTTTTGCCGCGAAAATCAGTTGTTGCCTCAACTACAAGCACTCGTGCACACTCGCAACTACACACATACGGACAAACATATGCACTTACAAATCGCTGCAAGGAGTAATAGCGTCAATACTACACACAGAGGCAATATGAAAAGCAATTACAACAAAACACGATTTAGACAGTTTTCCATTGGATATTTGTTTTGAATTTTTGGTTGCATACAACGATTACAAGAATGCCGCTGTAATGCCAATAAAGGCACGAAAAAGGTAATGAAAATGAAAATGATACAATTATAGCAGCAATGACATTTTTATATCCTAACCTAGATTGTTTGGTAATGCAAATATTAACTTATCTAATAGGTTACTTTCTTTTAATAATAAAAATTTTCTGAATAATTTTTTAAGTAAAAAATTATAAAACTGTTGACCTCTGTTCAATACGCTTTTTTTTCATACTTTCAGCAATTTCACGCTCAAAAAAGTAACGGAGGTATTCATACTATATCTGTACGCTACAAAATATGTAGATCGCCTTACGCATGAATCTTGAAAACCGACTCCCAAAGGTAAGTGATGCGCCAATCGACACATCGTAAAGTATTTCTTTAATATCTTATATTATTCTATTTTACTTAGAAGTTGTCGATTTCTTATGATTTGATTTGTTGCTATTCCAATGCATACATAAATTCCTGATTTAAACTAAGCAGAAGTCTAAGTTGTGCTCTAATTTTTATTCTAGGCTATGCCTATGTGAATGATTGTGCCTATATCTATTAAGACAATAATTTGTAAGTGTCGGGCTATTGCACATTTTCCGATGTTTCATTTCCTCTGCAACCGCTTATGAACGCAGTGGAAGGAGTGGATACTATCACCGACGTAAAGCCTCTATACGCCCGCAGGAGTAAGAACTGGACGCTAGAACCTGTTGTTCAATAGACATAAATGCTGTTCAGCCTTGTGAACCGCGGTTCCAGGGGGGAAATCAGCCGATGAAGAGGAATGTTATAGTGTTAGTGGGAGTACGCCCCACATACCACTGGGTGTGACGCCATCTTTGAAAATGATTTAGATTTCAATCTCCTTACCCCAAGAAATGTGTATAGCTCTGTCCAAGTCTATGTGTATCTTTATATTATATTTATATTTGGCTATGGCTATGACTAGGTACATTAAATTGTTCCTTAACACTAGACTTACGAGTGTTGATTATATACCTATTTTTACTGAAGTGAGCTTTTTCTTCTTCTTAATTGGCGCCATAACCGCTTTCGCGATTTTGGCCGACGCCAGTTGGACACACCAAGTGAAGCCAAGTCCTTCTCCACCTGATCTTTCCAACGCAGAGGAGGCCGCCCTCTTCCTCTGCTACCACCAGCTGGTACCGCATCGAATACTTTCAAAGCCGGAGCGTTTGTATCCATTCGGACGACATGACCCAGCCAACGTAGCCGCTGGATCTTTATTCGCTGCGCTATGTCTATGTCGCCGTAAAGCTCATCGTTCCATCACTTGCGATATTCGTCGTTGCCAACATGCAAAGGTCCAAAAACCTTCCGCAGAATCTTTTTTTCAAACACTCCAAGCGTCACTTCATTGGATGTTCTCATCGCCCACGCTTCTGCGCCATACGTTAGGACGGGCATGATGAGAGCCTTGCAGAGTGTTATTTTCGTTCGTCGAGAGAGGACTTTACTCTCAATTGCCTACTTAGTCCAAAGTAGCACTTGTTGGCAAGAGAAATTCTTCGTTGAATTCCAAGGCTGACATTGTTATCGGTGTTTACGCTGGTTCCTAAATATACGCAGTCTTTTACAACCTCGAAATTATAACTGTCAACGGTGACGTGGGGCCGATACGCGAGTGCGCCGACTGTTTGTTTGAAGACAGGAGGTACTTCGTTTGGTCCTCGTTCACCACCAGACCCATTTGCCTTGCCTCTTTATCCAGTTAGGAGAAGGCAGAACTAACAGCGCGGTTGTTAAGGCCGATAATGTCAATATCATCGGCATACGCCAACAATTGTACGCTCTTATAAAATATTGTGCCTGACCGACTCAGTTCTGCGGCTCGTACGATGCTCTCCAACTTCAGGTTAAAGAAGTCACACGACAGCGAGTCACCCTGTCTGAAATGGCGTATCGTATCAAACGGCTCGGAGAGGTCCTTCCCAATTCTGACGGCACTGCTGGTGTTGAGCAACGTCATCTTACATAGCCGTATTAGTTTTGCGGGGATACCAAATTCAGACATCGCGGCATATAGGTAACTCCTTTCCGTACTGTCGAATGCAGCTTTGAAGTCGAAGAAAAGATGGTGTGTGTCAATTCTACTTTCATGGGTCTTTTCCAAGATTTGGCGTATTGTGAATATTTGGTTGATGGACTTTCCAGGTCTGAAGCCACACTGATAAGGTCTAATCAGTTGGTTGACGGTGGACTTTAGTCTTTCACACAATACGCTCGCTAGAACCTTATAGGCGATATTTAGAAGACTAATCCCGCGGTAATTGGCACAAATTGCAGGATCGCCCTTCTTATGGATTGGGCAGACATGCTTTCAACCGACCATATTTTGCATAGGAGCTGATGCATGCACCTTACCAGCTCCTCGCCGCCATGTTTGAATAGCTCAGCCGGCAGTCCGTCGGCGCCCGCGTTGTCGCTATTCTCACCTGGTCATGATCGGGCAGCGGAACGACAATTCCGGTGTCAACGATTGGTGTATCGGGATCTACACATTCTCGGTGACATGCGCAGCTGTCACTGTTTAATAGGTTCGAGAAGTGTTCCCTCCATAATTTAAGATTGTTCTGTACGTCAGTCACCAGATCGTTTTTTCTTAGCCCTTCAGCTAATTAGAAAATTAAATCCTTTTTTGAAATCATTACATGGGTGATCTCGTTACATAGAATACAAACTTCAAGCTCGGTGCATGAATTTAAATATGCCATCGAGCATAATATGCCTTTTAGCACAGGAAGTTGGACCTGAGACCTTTTTTAATACGGTATAACCTGATAATTTGCCTAAATTCTACCTTCTTTTATTCTATCCTCTTTCCATACAGCCCCATCAGTAGCTTATTCGGTGGAAATCTCTCTATTGAGATTATCAGATTATCAATGGCATCTAATTCACTTTTGGTTTTCGCTCTTCTTTGCTAGGTCCTTTATAACGAATATCCTCTTCTTCACTACTCAAAAATTCAGTGCCATTGACTTCCTCCTCTACTTCACTTTCATTAACACATAGTTTCCTATCAGTTGCATCCGATTCATTATCTGATAGCTCTTTTCTAATTTTGTTTAGTTGTTTTAGCAACCCTACGTAATTAAATGTAAAATATTTAATCAATTGAAATAGTTTTTTCAAACAAATATTGAAATTACCTTGGTGGACCAAAGTTTTGCTGCAAAATATTGATTTTATTAAATTATATTATTTCACCAAAAATGTTCTGTTCATAAGATATGTATTTATATAGGACGGAATGATGAGAGAGTTGGGTAAATAAGACACCTTTTAACACCAGCTATCTAATAAATTGACAAAATTCATAATGAATGCTCAAGTTTTTGCTTTCTTTAGTTTAATCGGAGGAGGGGAGTGACCTATATTTACCTATATTTAATTACGTAATTAGAAACCAACATATGTATTTAAAAAATAATATATATAGGTATGTAGCAATAGAATTTTAAATGAGTCAAATTGGCTTAGTCCTTCAATCTAGTGTTAAAAGCATAGGATGTGGAAATTATTATTTTTCGCTCCCCGTCCAGACAGATCATATGATACTTACAATTGTAATTAACTAAATGGTTTTCAGACCATTCTTTGAGCTTTTTATTAATATTGCAATAGATTGCTCAGTTTTACTAATTTTCAATACTAATCGTCTATTAGTAATATTATTATTTGCCTGAGTTTGTTTTCATTTTTTTGTAAGACCCTTCTTGAATTAATCAAATTTCATCTGAATTCCTTGACTGCGTACAGCAATACATTTCTTTCGTACAAAGTGAAGATATCTATATAGATTTACAATATAGCATCAAAACGAATTTCTGCTGATATTGTATTTAGGCGTTTTCTGTTATCTGATTCGGTTTGAAAAGCAAAACGTTAAAGTTTCTCTCGCCGTCTGTGTTGTTTGCTTTCAATGTTGAGTAAGATCGAATCTCTTATTTCAAGCCACAGACTGGGAAGAACTGTTGTCAATAAACAAAGGGAACACATTTTCGGCATCAGAAAAACCAGGAATATTTTTTTAGAGCACATTATTAACAGTTTAGGATGATTCTAAGACCTTCATAATAGGGGTTTTCTACAGCAACATTTTAGCACACCAGCTTATAACGCTACGCTATAAGTTACATACCTATGTCTGAATACGTGTCAGAGGGTTGATTGTTTCCATATATAGGTCGTGCGATTTTGCTGCTTTGACCCAATCTTGGGTGCATTTTTAGCGAAATAAGGCCAGAAAAAATGGTATAAAATTAGATTGGTTTGATTTATATTTAATTTGAGTATTAATAAAGCCAAAATTTCAGCCCATTTCTTGTCCACTGCCAGTTTGCATCCTTGCAATATTTGGTATCAGAGGCATAACTCAGCTCATCGTGGTTTCTGAGTGTTTTTATTACACCATTAATTTTCATGAAAGGTATATAGGTACATATAAGTAGAATATAAAAAGTAGTTTCGGTGCATGCAACAAACTGTCTATTTGTCCATTCATTTTGGTGCCGAAATGAAAATTTGGCACAACAGTGAAGAAATTATGGCGCGAGCAAACAACTTTGTAAAGCTTTACTTTGGTTCGTTGCAAGCCAATGCACGCCAAGGTGGCTAAGAACGCTGAAGCTGACATACATATACATATGTAAATGGGCCCATAAAAATATGCAGTGCTTTTCGAAAGAACGTACGCATTATAGACTAATATTGTATAATACAGCAAACGAAATAAGTTTTAATGCAAGTATTCTTTGAATTTAAATAAATATATGTATACACGTGTACTGTTTTAACAGTAGTTCAGTCAGCTTAACAGTCGCCCAGTCGGCTTGCTATGTGCTCTCACACAAATTGTCTTTGGCTTTGTTTGTTTGTGTATTTACTTTTTTTCCTGAGACGGTAGCGTAGTTAGACTCCAATAATTTCTGATTGGGTAGACATTCCGACTTTAAGATGGTCAATTAAAAGTTTGAATTCTGTTTTCTCGTTTTTCGTTCACATCTTGTACTTTCCTGTAAAAAAACGATTTTGCCATTTACAACGTTATTCGCGGCTCCGTTTCAATTGTTGGTATGTTAAAATTCTTTTACATTTTCCCTATTACTTTTTAGCCTATTCAAAAAAGTGGTGGCGCCAAACCGAAACGAATGCTGGGACTATGCGAAAAATATTCGAAAGACTTTGTTCCTCTACTTTTTGTAAAAAAATACATAGCATTTATTGTATTTTTTCTGGATTCAACAAAGCTATGTCTATGGGGATTGTAGTAAAAAGTTCCAAAAAGTTTATTCTGCGTTCTATTCTTCTACTTTTGGCAAATAATGTCTCGAACCGAGTTCGCGAGAAAAAAAAATATCTCGAAAAATATCCCGAAAAATTTATCTGTGTTGTATTCCTTTACCTTACAGTTTATTGTATTTTCTTTGAATTCAGGAGAGTCATGCCTCGGGATGCTCGGAATCATACGAAAAATATCCCGAAATCAGCAAATGCTCCGCTAATTCTGACATCCCTAATATGTAAGTGTGTATGTATGTACATATGTAGGTACACCTATGCAACAATATTTTGTTCGGCCAACTTTAGTTTCGTTTCAAATTTATATGTTTAATTTCTTTTTCTGCAGTGTTGCATTGCTTTTCAAATATTTTTTTCCAATTGTGTTGCAGTAAAGTTTCATTTAGTGTGTTTTGTTGCTGTTGCAATTCCTTAGCTGTTAGCTGCTACCATAAAATGTGAATGAATGCACGAGTGGTTTTGGGCAAGAAAAATAACAACAACAAAAGCCGCAACAGCAACACAAACATTTTTGTAGTGAACAAGTGTGTAAAATTTACTATTGCCATTATCTATCTTGTTATTGTTGCAACAACACACTATTGCATTGTTGCTTGTTGCTCTTGCCGCTGCATTTGTGTCTTAGCTGCTGTTGTTTGGGCTTGGAAAAAATGCCGTTTTCGCTTTTGATTGTTGTTTACTATTTTTATTTAGTTTGTTTTTCGCTCACAGTTATTGGGTCTATTTTGGATCTGGGTTGTTGTTGTGCATTATGCTAACTTGTTGTATGTGTCTTCGCTTCATTGCCGTTGTTGTTGGCGTTGCTCTACTGCGTATTACATTAGGTAGTAGTTAGCTTGGTGCGATTACACAATTCACCGTTGCAAATGCAAGCAAAATGAAGAGATGGAACAAAACTTGAAAAGCTAAAACATCAAATGAAAAATTAACGGTAAAATAATAAGTCATGTGTGTTTGCGTTCATTGGCTGTGTTGGTTAATCAAAAATAGGAGGGGGAAAAATACTGGTAATAAAAATTAAAAAAATTTGAACAAAATTTTAACCCACTTACGCACCGCGCTGCTTTTATGTGTTTGATATTCCATTTGCCAACTTTTTGATCAACATTGACCAACCACAACTACAATAGTACATTGCATAAATAGCAAACAAGCGTGAAAACGAGTTTCACGCTTTTTTACTAAATTTTTATTATTTTTAGTTTACTTTATCACTTATCGAAATAATATTGCAATTGCAATTTCATATTTATCTACACAAATATCTGCAAAGCACGTTTCGGGGTATTGATTTGACATACATTTCTTTGGCATGTTTGTAAAGAGGCCCGCGGTCGAGTGCTTATCATTCGTGCAGTGTAGGAGTATATGTAATATCAAAATATGTGTGTATGTGTATCGTACTGAAGTGGTGTTAAAAAAGATTTTAAAAGTATTACGCAGTTATGCGAGCTGCCGACAGAAGTAAAAACATACTTATGTATATACCATTCAATAACAAAAAATGAAAAAATACATGTTCACATGTACAAAATTTCAAGCCACTCTTAGATTTAACGGGTTTTTAAAAAAATTTCAGAGTTATGCATAAAGAAAAACACATAAAATAAGAAGAAGCAATGAATGAAAACGAACGCCCTATAAAGCTCTCATCATACCCGGCCTAACGCACGGCGCAGAAGCTTGGACGATGACAATATCCGATGAGGCGTCCCTTGGAGTGTTTGGGAGAAAGATTCTTCGGATGATTTTTGGCATTCGCATGTTAGCGGCGTTAAGGAGCTAAACTTTCTTTTATCACTTTTAGTGCCAGAAAGCTTTAAATTACCCTAGCATGATGTGAAATTTATATTGTAAGCTCGGTATTGCTGAGAGCTTAGCCAGTAAAAGTTTGATAGCTGATCTCTTTCTCCGTTATTTTTACTCTTTCGAAGAAGTATCATTCAAGAACGGTGAGCCAAAGTAACTAAATTTAGTGGCATGCCACGCAGGGCACTGACAGAGAAGATGTTTGACAGACTCTTCCTCCTCCTCATTCTGCAGCTTCTGCAGCTTCTGCAATAGGAAACAGTGGCATGTGATCAAAGCAACTAACATAGAGACGTTTTTCCTTGACCGATTAAGTAGCGCCTTTGAGCACCTTGCATCCGATTTTGGCCAATTTTTTACAGTAGACGCCAAAGCCAACTTTATCGTCAATCTTTGAGATATCAGTAGAGAACCGTAAGAGGTTTTTCCGACCAGGTAATTGTCAACCCACACATATGTAGTACTATTAGCCTATAAAAATAACCTATTCAAATATTGTTCATTCAAACAATGGTCAACAGCAAGGATGGGCAACCTTTTTGTAATGCGGGCCAAAATTGAAAACAACCAAACTTAAGCAGGCCATTGACTTTGGTTTTGTAGGTAAATGAAAATTATGTTTTCAGAAGATAGTGCAGAATATTTTTAGAAAATAGAAATAAAATGCTTCTGATAATATATATGAAATACTTCTGATAATATACATACCTATTTATAAATCTTTTTATTACTACACTATAACATTACAAAAATTAATAATAAGTTGTACAATTATATTAATGAGACACTTGCCACTGCTTATTTGTGGTTCAATTTTAGTAGTAGCAACTAAATACTAAGCTACTTTCTACATTCTCGTCTGTAATTCGCGATCTATATTTTGATTTAAAAAAAGTCATTTTCGAAAAAAATTGTTTGCATTTATATGTGCTCCCAACAATGAAGTAATTTCGGGAATTCTGTTAACAAAAATGGAATTAAAAATACATCAAAATAGCAATCTATTTTCCATTGGTTCAAACTTTCCTGGAGTTAAATGCAATTTTTTATAAATATTTTATTTTTATTTTTATCATTGTGATGGTATAAAGCACTGCGTCCTGAAAGGCATATTTCTATTTCTCTGAAGAAAACTTCCACAATAAATTTTAGTATTTGTCCTATTTTATTGAGTTTTCTTTCCTTCTCTGGTAAAATATTTTAACGTACGTTTTTGTCCCGTTGAAGTATTAGTGGTGGCCACGATACCTAAACATGTTTGGTGGTTTCATCTTCCGAGTCGCCTCAGTGCCTCGCGCTCGCTGTTAACGTCGCCGATTTCCTCATTTTTCTGACGTCTACAATGAGCTCTCTTTCGACCACTTTTTCAGTTATCCTTGCCGCAACGTAGTCGGGTTTTTGTTCCCAGTTTCGAAGTCGGTTTGATTGCTGACATCTTCTTTAGCTGAGCCCTCCGCAACATCTGAAGGTGCTTCTATTTCCGATGTTGTTTCAGCCACAGCTTTCCCGTTAACGCGTTAACGGATATCCTACAATTTTTTGTTTTGATTCCTTTTTTTAATTTTATAATTCTTTAAGTTTCCATAATTCGATGAATTTTAGGTGCGTAAAAAATTTTTAGTGTGATTCGTGCCGGAAATGTTTATAAATAGTTTCTTAAAGTTAAAGCTGAACTGTTTGAAAAACAAAAACTGTTTCAAAGATAGGTATAGTTAAAAGACGTCTGCTAGTGACGAAGTCAGTACTTATTCGTTTTTCCGACGGTCCCGGTGGTCTAGAGCTTGAAAATTTGGGGTATTTTTAGGAATGTTGTTTTACAATAAAAAAATGAAAAACGATATTTAAATTTGTTAGGCTTTTTATTTAACTTGTTTTACATACAAAACTGAAAAAAGAATGGCGCTGGAGTTGACCCTCCCGAAAAATTGGACCTGGACTGTGTTGTCCATTTTGGCTCTTCTATTTATCTGAAACACAAAAACCAAAAAATCAATACGACTGTAGCTTTGTCTCGTACTAGAATAAAAAAAAATTGATGAAATGGCGCCGTTTTGAATTTGACACTCTAAAAATCGGGTTTTTTAATAAAAAATATACGAAATAATTGAAATATTATAATAACATGGTTCTAGTACGGACGTATTAAAATTTCAGACGATTCGGTTGAATAGTGTTTTTTTTTTACATCATCAGGCCGAAAAAAGTGCAATAGTTTTGATATAATTAATTGAGTTTAAAGTTTTGAAAGTGGCTGTATGACGAATCTGACCCTACCTGCTAAAACGACTGTAGAATCGAAAATACTGGGAATATCCTTCCAAAGATTTGACAGTATATTCTTAAAGCCTATATTACAAAAAAAATCGATTGTTCGAAATTTCTAGATTGGTTCATTTTATATTGAAGCACTCATGGTTGCGATATTATCCATCCGTTGCCTTATAGCCACAGGAACATTTAATAATGAACTTGGTGAAGCAAGTTGGGTAAACTCTTATACTTCAAGCACTTATAGGAAAATCTGCAGATAGCTGGTGGTCAGGACTTGAAAATAGGGTCGGGATGGCATCCATTTAGAAGGGCTGTATCTAAACCTAGTCTAAAGCTATCTGACTACTGCAACGTCTTTCAAGCTGAGTTAATAGCTACGTTGTGGGTCAGGAACGCGTCTGTCGCATCCCAACGGATCAGTATTTAATCTGACAGTTAAGTTGCCATGAAATCTCTACCAGGGTAGTTCGTCCATACCCACTTTGAACTGGCTAGTCTTGATTTCTGAACACAGATACGTTTCTAGAAATTGCATTGCGGTTGAACTGGTTAGGAAGGGGATTGATCTGAAATCAGTAAATTCTGGCCAGTATGACACCAACCCTCATCAGGTTGGTCTACATCGCATAAGTCAACAGTGGATGAACCACGGAGCTCTCTTCAGAGATAACTAGACAGGCGCCGCTCTTGCCAGAACGTGTTATCGCTGTTTAAAATATTACTTCTGTGGATATCTGGCAGACCTAGAATCCATAACAATTGGAAATATTTGATTGTTTATTCGAGAGGCGAAGTGATTTCATCACATTGAAAATGAGAGACGGAACTTAAGCTCAAATTTGTTGTATGACAATGGACCTCTAGGCGTAAGTGGACCCCCTCTGCACCCACATAGAGAGTGACAATCACGTAACTTTACCTAACCTAGGGGCACTTGGATGGTCCTTAGCTATAACTGGATCCGGTGGGTGGCACTATTGTCGAAATATTTTTAAAAATCGTGTCTTATCTTAAGAAACCACATTGTCTGAATGATAAGAAAGATTTTAGCAGAAAAATAAACCCGCTAGATGGCGCTGGAGGCGAAATATTTCTAAAGCTTACGCTTACAGTCCGATTTGGGTAATATTTTGAACTTTCATGTATTGATTACAGAAGATGAAATAAGTTTGCGAGAAATAGTCTCTTAAAAAAGTAACTCTAATCACTTTTATAGAGCAACTAAGCAACAATGTGAGCAGCCCAGCGCCACAGTTTAGATTTCTCGGCATTTGCATTATGTGAAAGGATAAAAGTGATAAGAGGTACTTTTTTTATAAAAATATATTTCATTGTATATAAAAGCCACATATATCCAATTTTCAAGCTTTGTGCAAAATTTTTAAACCATTATCCAATTATCTTAAAATTTCAAAACTTTTATATGCTGTATAAGCACTTTTAAAAAAGTTTTATTAACTTTGGTACAATAAAGTGCGAGTTACAAGTTGCTCAAAAATTCTAATTGGTTTTTGAAAATTTTATTCCTAAACGGTGTTGCGCATTTTTTCCATATAACGAAATTATTAAAAATCAATGAAAAATTTCAGCCACTTCGGTGTGCATTTTATTATATTAAATTTGAATGGGCTATAAAACTGCGTGCCCAAGTTTGAAATGTTCATGAAAATTTTTCGGAGTTTTTTAATCTTGCTCAAAGTTTGAAACTTAAATTAATATGGTCTTTGTTATAGAATTTTTTTTATAAAGAAATATATTAATTTAATTTTTATAATTTTGTTTTTATCTTTATCCTATATATGTATATGTACATACATATACAAGTAAATATATATATACATTTTTTTATTTACAAGGGTTATTGCAAGTGATTATTACCAACAATTATCATGCGTGAGAAGAGATAATAAATTTTGCACTAGTGTTTAACCATTTTAAAAGTGTAAAGTTTTAAAGCGTTTGGGCATTACGCTTTAAAAATGTAAGGACGTGTCTGTATTTAAATACAAATTTGTAGTATCCCTATTGAAAAACTATTTGCTCTTGCACTATTTTGAAGTTTTATTTGATTGTTTAAACCACATAATTTTACACATTCTTACAATTTTTGTTTTTCATGCGGTAACGAAAATTTGATTAAAATTCCGAAACTTAAGTATGAAAAATTATCACCGTTGGTCACCGCGACCGCATTGCCAGCAGCGCCTTGATGTATAACTCCCCATATTTACATACAAACATACATAGTTGCATTTAATAAATATGCAATTGTAGGCGCGTGCGTTAGATGGTCAGCGTCGTGAAGTTGAGTCAGCGCTTCTAACGATTGCCAGACGAACAGCAGCTCAAATGACGACAACCAGCCAACCAAAGCAAAGGCGAGTGACTGCAAATTTCCAGCTGTTAACGCTATTCTTGAAAGTAGTTGGCAATAAGGTCGCAACAATTAGTTTGGTGTTGTTGGTGCGTCGGCGTTACTGTTATTAATGACGCTATTTCTCGTTTCGCCGCTACACTGTTGACATTGATCCAAATACAAAACGAAATGAGACTACAAAAACAGTAGTTACAAAAAATTAATACTCCAACAAAAGTCTTATTAAAAAGTTCAACACTGACACAATGTGAGCAACACTGTTCCATACATATAGGTACATGGGTACCACACTTGTACACCTACGCACAAACACTTTTATGCGTGCTATAAGAATGCTAACCGTACACCTATAAAGCTACTCATAGCTTAGAAATTTAAGCCGATTATTCAGTGGCAGCCATGCTCTGATGATCTCATGTGCATTTAAATATTTCTTATTGCTCGCTCTCTCTTGTTTTCCATTGTTGTTGACTCGCGGTGGCTGTGTGTTGTTTTAGCTGCATTCGCCGTCGTTCATTTGTTGTGCTTTTTTGCTGCTGTGTGTGCATGACAAATTGGCTAATGTGTTTGTTTGTAACTTGAATATATGCAAGTATTTTATTTTATGTTTGTTTACTTATTTGCTATGCAGCAAGGTCATCAAGCCGTTGTGTGACGAGCGAGCGCGCACTCGAAAAGCCCATTGAGCAATTGACGCAGCGTGAGTGTGCGAGGATAGCTACACATGGCTACGTACGTGTATTAATTGCGCATCTGCGAAACATTAATAATAATAAGAATCATATTTAGTCATTGACTAACGGATTTGAATCAGAGACGGAAATCAGATTATCCACTGGCGGCAAACAGCCAGCGATGTTGTCAAACAACTACAGGAATAAAACAGCTTTGTTCGCTTCTTAGCAAATACGTATGCAATTTGACAAAAAAAAAGAACAAGATTTATTATTAAAAATAAAGGCGAAGAAGAATAATATGCATAAAAACAACTAGCTTGCTTTCTCAATCAGCTTAACTTCACCCGGCATTTGTTTATAAGTTTAAGGTTTTAGAATTTCTATGCAAAGGTCAATTTTGATAAAATTTCAAGAAAGATATGCACTTATTTATGGGTTTATTCAGACTGATATGCCGTATGATATGTAATACTATATATATGGTATGATATAGAATTACTAATACTTTTGTAGTTAAAAATATAGATCATTGCTGGTCATTCTAAATTTGTTTTGTGTTTTATTTTTTTAATTGGTTCTTTTGATATTATAACTGGTTTCAGATATTAATAACTATTATTAAGGAACTTCGTAAAATGTAAATGTTATTATTATTTGCATTGCGTTTCAGCTTCTGTTGAATTTAATTTTCCTGTAAAGACAGCAAATTCATCAAACAGTTTGTGGGTGGCAGTAGTCGATTGATGTGTTGTGTGCCTGCGCTACGTATCACTTCACTGTTCAGTCAATGTTTAATTCAAGATGTACTAATATCGATGTTCGTCTTTTCCTTTGTTATATCTGCAGGTTGAATTTTGACGCGATTCCCCAAGCTTCTATGCCAAACTTTCATATTGTCATTATTATAGCCTTATATATTCTTCTTCTTTATTGGTGCGATAACTGCTTAAGCCATTTTGGTCGAGTTTAACAAAACGCGCTGATCCTTTCTTTTTCATGCTAACCGGCACCAGTTACATCAATTGAAGTCAAGTCCTTCTACACCTGATCTTTTCAACGCAGAGGAGACCTTTCACTTCCTCTGCTACCACCGAATATTTTTAGAGCCAGAGCGATTGCATCTTGCCGACTAACCTGGAAATCACAACTGTCAACAGTGGCGTGAGAGCCGATACGTGAGTGCGCCGACCGTTTGTGTGAGTTTTATATACTAGGATTTTATTGTTTAAGGATGATTTTACTTTTTTTCGAGAAGCCAGTAAATTTTTTCGTTCGTTTTTTTAATAGCAAGGACTTTTTCTGAGTTCTGTATATCACCTTTAAATATATATCCAATATATTTTTATATAACTTTCTGCCAATAATTCTTTTGTCGCAACTTCATTGTTCTGCTTCACTGATGGCATTAAACTCTTTAGTAGTATAAACTGTGCCTTTGATGTCATGTATTCACAGAATGATTTAAATAATCTTGTTAGTCGATGTGATAGTAATTACTTATCGCTAAACTAAAACAAAAACAAAACGCTTTCACATGATATCCACTAAGTCTCAAAACGCCTTATATTGACTGTATAAAATGAAGCAATTTTTTTTTTTGCAGGTGGCATACATATATTTATATATTTTCTGTGGCTTTACAGATTCTTTGTACAAAGATTTTGTCTGAGGGGACCTCTAGTAAAATTTTATGGCAAATAATTTTTCATCTCATTTTAACCTCTAGCGACCTTCAAGAGCCCTTTAAAAATGTTCTACAAATTATTTTCTCGCAAATGTATTTTAACTCTTTTTTTTATCTTTTCTAAAACAGTTAGGCAAATATTGCAAATTTAAAATGGACATGGCAAACCATATTTTCCAAAGAACGCAAAACGGTTTTCGTGCTGTTAGGTACTTTCGACTCAAGCTTCTAGTTTGTAAATCATGTCTGTTATGTGTTTCCTATAGCATATATTCGCCTTCGTACGTAGACATGTGATAGTTTTTAGAGACCCCTATACTAGTAAAGCCTTATTGAAAGCCTTATTTATGAGTGTGATCCGACGAGAAAATTCTGTGTTGGATTCTAAAAATGCCATATTCTACGAAGAGAAAGGAGGCGAATATTCTCCCTTGAGATGCTTTATTAAAGGCGTTGGTTGCCCTGATAATCAGCTGACTACTCAAAACCATAATACTAGTTTGGGGAAAAGAAGTCCATTATTTTTCCTCAGGTGGCTGTAGTGATCGATATCTCGTAAAGTATTGATCAAACAATTTATAGTTCATTGATAAAATTACAGAAATAAGCGAAGTTGACCTGCATATTAGTAGTCGTTGTATCGCCCAGGAGCTAGGGATCGAACATAAAACAGTTTTAAACCATTTGCGCAAAAATAATGGATTCCTTGTTTTTCCAACTAATATTAACAAATCCTTGTGGAAGACAAAGAGAGATATGACTCGCAGTATTCTGTGCTATTTTCTTAGTAGGCAATAACATACTCTCTTACGGGGTTGAGTGCAGAGTTGAAGGCCATTTTTTTTGTAGACCCGAAGACCCATTAGATTGTCTGTTTGACCCTTAAATTTATAAGCTTACGATCTCTTGATAATAGAAGATGTTGTACTTTTTGTTGTTGCAGCATAAATATTCCCTACAGAAACATTTACCTTTTTAAGTGCCTGTTATTAAAGCCAAGCCTTTCATTTGTTCCAGTTTCTCGAGCTGTAGTTGAATTTAACGCTATTTTAAAGGTTATTGATTTTTCTTTACTAATTGGCTCTAGAAAGTTTTCTCCCATTTTTTAATATTCATTATATAAACATATTTATGTAGTCATTAAGTAACTCCGCAAAATTTTGTACTTTAATCTGTAAAATTGTAGTATCATAGACTGAGTCAATTGAATTGTTTCTTAGAGACCTGGTGGCGACGTTAATAAAGCAACAGTGATAATACTTCTGTAAGATGAATTATATTGCTCATAATATCTTTAGTGAAAGAAACGCCTTGAATCTTTCTCCAGCTCTGAAGACTCGAGCCCCTTTCTTAAGGCGACGATATTTTATTTCACTGACAGTGATACTGAACTGATATGACAGCTATTCGGCACATAAACCTTAATTTTTCGCGGGAAAAACGTCTACCATTTTCGTAGTGAATTCTCACAATTACTAAGCGTTGGTCGTCATTTAATACTCCATCTCTACATTCGTCGGCAAAATGTATAATGCATTGCAGCAAGTATATTTTACTTATATTTCCTATTTTATATTTAAACAGATTAATGAGAAACTAAAGAAAACATGAAACCGGAGAAATAGTTGCCAAACATCACTTACCGGAACTATAATTCACATAATAATAACAAAAACTGTCTAAAAAACAAGAACAGTTTACTAAAACTGTTGAAAGTGGTGCGAAAACCCGTAATAACTATTTTTGAACGAAAAGAATAGTAATCCAAAATAATTAGTATTCCCGTGAGATCATAAAAATAGAGATAATTTCTGGTTTCCACATTGTATTTAATCAAAAGTATTTTAAACAGCTAAGAATAATCATTATTAGCCATTGCTGATTCATTAAAATACTATTAACTTTAAAAATCTAAAACTTGCTGTGACCTCTCACACACATACATACTTATACTATGCATATACAAAATTGATCTCAGGTGAATGAATGTGTTTACTGCTCTGTACATATTTACTACAATATACCTATTAATGAAATTATTCACTGTATTTGACCGCAGCCACAGAAAACCTGTTAAACAACATTCTTCTTTTGAAATATCTCAGTAAATAACATTTTAACCCTAATATGATCGTAGATAAAAGTACATGACATTGCAGTTGCTTTGGGTAGAATTCTACCAATTCCTTTTATTTTTAATTAAGATGTATTTTATGGGAGATGCATTTTTTTGCCAGGTTTGGTTTTATAAGAGTAAATTTTATTTGAAACGATTATTAAGGGGCTTAACTGCTGTGGCGGTGGGAAAGAAAGCAATTCTTTTAGAACGTAGTTCAGCGATACAATCAAATAAATTGTATACAATTGTTATTGCAGATGTCGTGAACTGTATAACTTATTTTGGCAAAGTAATATAATAGCAAATAGCGGCTGCACAGATTTTCTTCAACGAAATCTTTCCCATACCGATTTTTGTAAAAATTACACGTTTATTGATTTAATTTGTTATTCCTGGATTGAATGTATACATATATCAAACAAACATTTTTTTTTAATTTTTTGTCTGGACGGTATGGCTCTTTTAAAAACACGGTTGTCATAATATGTCAACTTTAGAGGGCTTGAACCGAAAAACCAAAAAAAAATTGTTTACCGATAGCTTCTATGAATCATATTAACCAGATAATAAAATGTGGTTTCGAAAATGCTGTTTTCGGAAAATGCTTGTAAAGTTAAAATCATGTTCTGAGTGTTTGAGATTTTTATGTTGTTTCACTTTTTCTGATCTATACTCGAATTTTTTGTACCAAACTAACGTTTACTAATAATTCTACAAATTTTTACTTAAGAACTTGCAATTTTTGGAAAATCAATTTTTTGAAAATTTTCTGATCCAGTGGAAGATGTTAATATCAAAGACCGGAAAAAATTTCTTAGATCATATGAGGGTTAAATGTATGCAAATGTTGTTGTTTGTAACTTTTTTTATTTATTTTTTATCGTTTTCTATTATTTTTAATTAATGCTACGTTTACTGCCGTAGCCGCTTACCTTACCTTAGCGTTTGAGAGTGACTGGGCTCAAGCGCATGCCACTTGTAGACGTACACACGCACACAAGCACAGAAGCACACATTTGAATATTCGTTGCAATGATCCCATCGAGCACTAAAAATGGTTTTGCCAAACTTTGAGAAATTTATAATCCTCAAGGTGAAATCTTATGTTATTCTCCACGAGAAACACAATCTTTGAGAAATTTTTAAAACTAAATTGATATTTGCTATGGTTTTCGAATTGATCTTTAACGAAATTGTCAAATTCAGAATTATCGGGCAGGTTCTTCAATTCCCTTCGGAGAGAATTTGAATGCGATCGTCAGCAAATTTCAATGTAATTCACTTGGAAGTGAATTATGGAACCTGTCCAGATAATCTCTTCGGCATGTATTAAGATACGGGTAATTCATGCTTAAAAGTCAAAAAATTGAATACATATTTTTGGCACACATTTTTGAGTCAGGCAACGAAAATTTTATATAACAAAATAAAGGTTGAAGTCTAATGGATACTTAAAACACATCATGAATGGTGATGAAACTTGTATGAGTACGTAAACGGGTTATCAAAAGCAAGTCTCTGACGTCTTCGAAATTCGATTTACTCAATGGAGAGAACAAAATTTGATTTACCGAAATCAGGACTTCAGCGTTCTACAATATTACTATGTATTATTGTAATTGTTGTTGGTGAAGAAGAATTGCGACCTTTTAGAGTTCAGAGGATTTATATGTAGGATGTCCTCTAATCCTACTTTCCAGAAGAGTTTTAATATGAACCCTAAGCTCTTGAAATTCATTATTTTAGATTATTATAAATATATTTGTTCATTATTAATGCATAATGCCTTACAGTTTCGTTTTCCGGTTATCCAGTAAAATCCTCAGGTTTCACATGAATCAATTCTCAGGCCGGTCACTTGATAATTAGTTCAGTCTGCAATGGCTGTAGTAACTCTTATGATAATTCTAAGTTTTTCCTATAAAAAGCGCATTATATCCTTGAAACGTTTGCGGGACATGGCAACGTTTGTAAGAACCTAAGAGCGCTTTGGAGCACTAAGTTCCTCCTTTTTTGCCAGCATAGACGGTACCTCCATGACCAAGCCGCAGAAGAGCTGTGGACCTATATATAAGACGAGTTGATGCTCTCTTCTTCGCGGATTTGTCAGCAATATTAGAGCATCCAAATTCAATTGGTCTGGCCGAGTGTATTAAGTTTACTAAGGCACTTCATCATCTGGTTAGAGTTTACCTGGCTGGATCTGAGGCCTTAATAAGCGTTTGCATGTCTGCCATGATTGTAATTTTACGGTGTGACTAATTGCATCTGATATTAAAGCTCCATTGCATTCTCAGCATAGCCCTTTTTTCCTGAATCTGGATATAAATGTGGAGAAATGTTTGTTGGACATGGTTTCTGTTATGTAAATGTATAACAGCCTATGCTGACTGAATTTTGATATTAATTTATCCTGTTATTATTTTCTTATTTTCAAGAACAAAATCAAATCAGCACAATAAAAAAATGCAATGTACAATATTTATGGCGTTTCGAATGGTTATGAAGACCATGGTTGAGAACCAGCTATTTTCCAAGTTTAGAACTATAAAATTGTTACGAATATTATGATTCTTAATTTGAGGTTCTGTTAGGAATCAACGTTTAATATACGAAAAATACATTAGTACTCAACTCAACCTCTTATTAAGCTCAAACTTAAATGTTTATTGGGATATAATGAATATTTTTCATTAATCAAATTGAAATTGAATCACTTATTAAATGAGTTCCACGGTGGTGAAACTAGTACTATAAAAATAAATAAAAATAGTAATACTAAAGAGAAGACTTTGATCTGCCGTTCAAATCTTTATCGTTTGTCCTACTCGTATTCCTGTGACAATCGAAATTCCTACGGCGCATTAATGCGATTTCAGTTGTTTTAGAATTTCTCATTCACTCTTTTTGCCCACTTATAAACGCATACACACATACATATGTATGTATGTGTACACATGCAAGTGCTTATGTTAATTTTTACTTGTTTGGCTTTTTATGTGAGTTATTTTTAATGTGTTACTCTAACTTTATTGATTAGCGCTTATATGTGGTATTAAATCGGTCCGATCAATCTAATTTAAAGCCATAAGCCACTGGGCAACTGGTTTCTGCTCTTAAGTTCAGACTTTTGTCTGTTTACACTCGGCTATGAGTTGTTTCGTAATGGCTTTAGAATATTAGTTACGTGCCAATTGTTAATTGAGTTAAATGGCTTTAAAAGGTGTTAAGTTGCATGCAACAATTGGGATTTCTGCTGCATTTGGCACAATCGATTGATTTACACAAATGTGTGTTGCAATTTGTCAATTGAAAAAAATTGCCAAGTATTTTTAAGTTTAACTAATGGGTGAGGAGTAACTCTTCAAGCGCTCGTTAGAAAGAATTTTTTTCGGAGCTGAAATCTTAAATTTGGCTGATTTTCAGGCATTTTTAACGATGAAAAAACAACTCAACAACAAAATTTAATTGGTTTTGGTTTTATCAAAGGTACGCAAAAACATTGCTAATAATTTTCATCCACAAATCTGATCTCATATACGGTACTAGAAAGTTTTGGCTACATTTAAGATGGGTACACTGGTTTAAAAATAATTAATGATTTTTTCACAGAGACCGGATCATCCAATTGGTTAGACATGGTAAAAATCGCTATTTTCACTTTAAGTTGTTCACATTAGATTTCACACAGATGTCAATGACCGGACTATCAGCCAAAGAAAGTTTTTTTGCGGAATCTATAAGTCAATAAGTGGAATGCAAAATTGTAGAACATATTTTATATCTCGGATGTAAGAATCTTTTGTTGTTGTTGATTATTATTATTATTATTATTATTATTATTGTCAGGAATTGTCGGCCGCCGTAGCCGAATGGGTTGCTGCGTGATTACCACTCGGATTTCACAGAGAGAATCTCGGTGAAACCAAAATTAATAAAAAAAAAAACATTTTTCTAATAGCGGTCGCCCCTCGGCAGGCAATGGCAAACCTCCGAATGTATTTCTGCCATGTAAAAGCTCATAAAAATATCTGTCGTTCGGAGTCGGCTTGAAACACACCGATTTGACGCACACCACAAATAGGAGGACACCCAAAAGGGGTGTACGCGCCAATTATTTATTTTTATTTTATTTTTATTATTGTCAGGTTACTCCTACTAAATTGACAGTCTTTGACCAGATAAAAGTCTGGGTCGGTTCGCTACGATAGGGATTTATTGATTTCGTATGCCGTTTCCATTTAATAAGGGTAAACTTAAAAAAGCCGCAGAACTTAATCGCTCTAGCACAATTTTTTATAAGAGCGTACAATTGAGCGCTGTTAGTTCGCCTTTTCCAAACTGGATAAAGATGCAAAGCGAATGGGTTTGGTGATGAACGAGGACAAAACGAAGCACCTCCTGTCATCAAACAAACAGTCGACACACTCGTGTATCGGCACCCACGTCACTGCTGACAGTTACGATTTCGAGGTTGTAAGAGAGTTCGTTCTTCTAGGAAATTCAACGTAGAATTTCTCTTGCCAATAAGTGGTACTTTGGACTAAGTAGGCAATTGAGTAGTAAAGTCCGCTCTCGACGAACAAAAAAAAAATAAAAAGGATCTCATCATGCTCGTCCTAACGTATGCCGCAGAAACTTGGACGATGCCAATCGGATATTGGTATCCCTTTGAGTGTTTAAGAGAAAGATTCTGCAGGAGATTTGTACAACTTTGCCAGTTGACGATGGCGAGAACCGTAGGTGATGGAACAATGAGCTGTATGATGTTAACGACGCTTCGTTGGCTGGGTGATGTCATCCGAATGGATACTAACGCCCCGGCTCTTAAAGTATTCGATGCGGAAGAAGAAAAATCGGGGGGAGAAGGGCATGGCTTCACTTGGTGTTACCAATTAGCGTTGGTTAGCACGAGATAGAATCGAGAAGGAGAAGAAGAAAGTTTAAAAGTGTAAAATAAGGGTAAACAAATTTCGAACGGTAATTTACAAAACGTTGTATGGCATATGTATATAATTTAAACCCCTTTATTATATTCCGACAGTGAGGCCTCAATATTTTGAAAAATACATAAAGAAATCAAAATGAAATTAAAATTTAACGTGTCCACTACGAGTATCTTCAATGACTTAAGAGAAGCTTCAAGTGTTTGAAAATCTCCGACCGACCATAAAATTATGAATACAACATACCAAATAAAAATACCAAAATTTATATTTGCGTACTATTTACTAACAACAACAAATCAGTTTGAAATCAAAACTTAATTTGAAAACATCCCGGGCATTGTTGGAAATCAGTAATCTGATTAGTAACGCCAGGTATTTATGTGATACGGTTACATGGACTGATTGCCGAACACATATCTACAAACATACTTACATATGCGCATAAGTTTAAGGGTATGCATGCATTATGAGCAGGGCAACCATAAAATCATAAATTTATATGCCCATACATATGTACGAATATACATATATTTTTACAGATGTGTGCGCCCTTTTAGTTGCGCTGAACTTAATGAGCAAAGTTTATGAATTTTATATCGTTGCATCAAAAACTTTCAAAGCTGCTTAAGAAGCGTGTGAAACTTGACGTTATTTGAGCAGCTAAAAATATTTTTCGTTTGTTGGTCATTTTTTAATGGGAAATCAATGTACTTAATATGAAAAGTAGCACGGAAAGACTTAATGGTTATGGGTATTAAATTTGATTGATTTGCTTAAAAAAGCAAAATATACTTGTAAAAATCACTGAATGGAAAATGTTAAATATTATATATAAAATACTTTTAATGACCCATTTTTATGTTTGCGATGGTACTTAAAAAATTATATAATACTGGGTAATGCATTTCGACATTCCGAAAGTGTTTGACAACCGTACATGATATCTGCCAACTGTTGCGTCATATAACACAATTTAACAATTTTACAAAAATGTTTCTCAACACGAACAAACGCCAATAATTATGAAAGAGGATGCCTTGCAGACCAACCTTGCCGAAGACAGTACTGGTCCAGAGGGAAATAGTTTTTTCATATAACTTTAAATAATACTTCTGTTTTCAGTCATCTGTAGTTTAATTCAACGAGGATTTTTTCGTAGTATATTTTAACCTCTAACTGAAAATTCAATGCGCATTTGTGCCCGTTTTACAAAATAGTTGTAATGAAAGGTGGTTAAAAAAGACAATTCGAGGTTTAAAATATTTGAAGGGTTTTTTCCAATTTTTTTGTCTGCTGAATTATTATTAACGATATGAAAAAAAGGCAAAGAGAAAAAATAATAAAATTAATTGCGCAATTCCTTGCTAGCAATAGAATACAGTTGGAGGAAATCTGTAAACGACGTCTACTGAGGTTGCAAAAATTTATGGCAATAATACACATGCGAAATTCGATATTACATTTTATAATAACCTGGGAATCTTTTGACTTTGTATGTATTGAAGTCAGGTTTGTTGCAAGAACTGATTCAACGTATAGGAAATGAACCCCTTTAGATAAATGTAGCGCGATTGGTTCCTGCCACAAGTCCATAAGAAGTTCGATTGCTTGTTTGTGCTATGCCGATCTTTTTTTTTTTCTGTAATATAAGTGCATAATTCATAATATTTAATAAACATTTTATTAGAATTATGTCTACAAAACTCTTTTCTTTGCCGGCATCCATTCTATTTAATTTTACATTGGCGTTTCTAATAACATTTCTAATAATAATTATTGATAACACAAAAAACACAGGGTTGTACGGAAAAATTATCGTTATAATCCAAGATAATTTTATAATCTCGAATATCGGGGGAGTAATTTTGGGAATGGGAGTTAAGCTCGAAAATGTAGATAATCGAGATATATGTAAACCTATTATAGAGATGCTTAGTTCAACCAATGCCTACATAGTAATGGATAGATACATTGCGAACACTCACATAAATATGAGAATTAGTTTAATAGAGTGACTTGTGTAAACATTTTTCGGAATTGTAAAATATAATAATATATTTCTTTTTTAGAGTAAATTTAAAGTTTTTTTTTAATCGAATTAAATACTTTTTTAATAATTGCCCCTCTGTCTTCTTTGCAGTATATCAAACCGTACAATGTTTTCTTATTATTTTTCCATCCCCTCTTGGACTTTCTTTAAAGAAATAATTTGCTTGGTTTTTGGGGTAAAGATACGCCAACCCAGTATCTTATGAACCACTTTTTATTTTGTGTGTGTTTTTTTCCTCTTTTTGGTTTGTTTTGGCAAAAGGTCATATATATGCAGAATGTATGTTTTTTGTATAGCTTCTGCTCAAATATGAACGAGACGGTATCAATAAAACGGTCCGCGGATGACATATGGCAAAAATAAATTTTTTGTTTTTTGGTAGGACTGTTATAAGCTTACATGGCAAATTTCAGCGTGATATGTCACATATTTTGTTTTCTGTGCTACTGTAAACAAGTCAAGCTCGAGTGTGTTCTTCGAATTCTCTTTTATGACTTCAATTGTCTCAAAATGTTTTCCACGGAGCGGCAACTTGAGCTTGGGAAACAGGAAAAAGTCACATGGAGCCATATCAGGCGAATGATGTGCCGGATGTCCGTATCAGTCATGGCGAGCATTTCCTTAGCGACAGTTTTGCGTTGTTCTTTTTGAAGAAAATTCAACAATTTGGAACAAGACGCGCAGACACTCGCCTCATGCCCAAGACATCATGAATAATAATATGAACGGATCCATTTGATATGCTCAGCTCACTAGCTATCTCTCTTTCGGTCACACGGCGATTTTCAAGCACAATTTCCTTTACTTTTCCGATGTTTTCGTCGTTTACTGATGTTGCTGGACGACGTTCATGAGGCAAGTTTTCAACCGATGTACGGCCCTCTTTAAACGATTTGTACCACTGGAAAACACGTGCACGCGATAGAGCAGAGTCCCCATAGGTTGTCTGCAATATTTTTAAGGCGTCTGAAGCCGAAGTTTTGTTGGAATAACAAAATTTCAAGCAAATTCTTTGTTCAACTTGAATTTCCATCGTTAAATTCGAAGAACACTCTCGAGCCTGACTTGTTTACAGTAGCACAGAAAACAAACTATGTGACATATGACAAGGCTGGATACTACAATGGCGGACTGAAGCACGATGGGAATTGGTACGGCCACTGTCCGGCATTGGACAACAGAGAAGATATGGACTTCGATCTAATGATCTTGTTGTTGTTGTAACAGCATAAACATTCCCCATACTTGCATACGGGGAACGCTGCTGGAGTGACGGTCCTTGGCCGGATATAAATCCGGGACGTTTCGGTAACGTAGGACCGACTGTCGTGGAAACGATCCAACAATCTTCTCCATGCTCCTTGAGTACAATTAAAAGTTGTTCTTGAAAAGAGATAGTATGGTGTTGCCAGAGGCTCAATTGAGTTCAAACTCTGAAAATGAGCCGTACAAACACTGTTTTCGCATTTTCAAGGATGAATCCAGGACCGATCACGGTTTCCGCTCTGGTGTGTACATGGAATCCAGCGGGATAAAACTACACTTGGAATGTACACATCTGTGTTTCAAACGGAGGTGTATGCTATTCAAGAATCAATGCACTTTGTTGCGGAAAACAGATGGGGAGACAGACCTGTATGTGTCTTCAGCGACAGAAAGGCTGCGTAGCCCTATAGACACCCCTTCAATTGTAGTTTAATCCTGTAAATCCAAGCTGAACTATGTCGGTAAACATAATATCCTGATGCTTTCATGGGTCCCGGGACATGTGGGTATCGCGGGTAACGAGACCTCTGACTCTTTACTCAATGTCTGACTCTTTAGCTAAGATGGTCAACTTCATAGTTATAATATGCGAGTATATAAACTTCATAATTATATATACTCGTATATTAATACTTAAAGTTTTAAGCGTGATTTTAACTGCTTTCGGGTAACCCGGTAAAGTATAGTCGTTATTAATAAACCATATTCAACTCTAGAAGAATGTAGTGCTCATATAACAGCTTTTTTATACACTTCAAATATCTATAAACAAACATTTTTAAAATGTTTATATGCATATATACATATATTGATCCACCAAATGGAGGGACCTACAGTTTCAAACCGACTCCGAACGGCATATATTTTTATACGGAGCTTTTTCATGGCAGAAATATAATCTAAGGTTGGCCTTACCTGCCTAGGGGCGACCGCTATTAGAAAAATGTTTTTCTTAATTTTGGTGTTTCACCGAGACTCGAACCTACGTTCTCTCTGTGAATTCCGAATGGTAGACACGCACCAACCCATTCGGCTACGGCGGCCGCATGTTTATATGTACATATGTATATATAAAAAAATAAATAAAAAATAAGAAAAAGAAACAAAAAGCAAGAGAAACCGCACTGCCTCAATGGGTGTAGAAAACAATTAGTTTAATCGCTGTCACCTCTACCGCTACCACCAGATCTAACTGTCAACAATTGTGTTGTACAATAATAAGCACATAAATTATACACTCATATATTGAAAACAAGCCACCAGAAAATATAAAGGCTTAGTCCCATTGAAGGTTTTTGCTTGGGAGCATGCATGAATTAAAACTGAGTAGGTGTTTGAAAAATACCCAAATGTTGCCATACACAGACGTCGATACCATTTTGTACTACTTTTGTACTTTTAAGACAGTAAAGTGCATTTGCACGTAATTGACATGTCAATGCGGATATGTGAGATTGATTGGGGATTATGATTTGGTTTACCTAAGCGACTTGCAGGTGTAATGAAAATCAAAATAAAATCGTTAGAGTTTTATAGGCAATAGGAAAAGGCCTTTAAACTGGTGTATGTTAAGTTTATACATATTTAAACGTTAAGAGATTGTAGATGTCAGTTTCTTTCAATTTATTTACAAACGCTTCACTTTTTCTTATATTGCTCGACATTTCTTATTTGTTCCGAAAATTAAACTAGTCAAAATCTTCAGAATAAGCTGCTGGCACAGAAACGGTATACGGCAGGAAGAAAGTTAACCAAGTGTGGTGAATGCGGCAGCAATTTGTAGAAATCCATTTTTTCATGTATTTTGGTCACGATAACTCCGAACGAATACGCTGGTAAGCTACCTTTGTATTCTTCGGTACAGATTTACAGGGATGAATGTATTCACATGTATTTGTACACTTGTTCTTTGATGTGTAGTAATTTATCGAAGCATCATCAACCGTGTCGACTTGAAGCACAAAAAACTCTGTGGATATCACTTGAAGAGATCCAAAAACTGCTGACTTTGATATTCATATCCGCGTGTTGTTCTTTTTGAATAAACTTGACACCTTCCAACGGGCTGATACCTTTTCCACACATGCCTGCGTACTTAACCATTTCAGATATTCTTGCTGGGTGATATGCTATAATCATGTCATAGATAGTTCTTAAGATTTCTTCAATAATCTTGGTTGTTTGGCGACCTGGCTTTTCCTCATCAAAAACAAATATATTAACATGTTTTAGTTCGTTAAACCAATAACCCACTTTTTCTTTGTCATTCACAATTTACTTCTAGGGTGGCTTCAAGATTTTCTTCGAGACCAAAGAAGTGATCGCATTGTATTGCATCTAAATATAATTAAATACCTGCCCGAGGTTTTAAGCTGCCCCGAGGTATCAAGTTTTAAATAGAAATACTCAGTTCCTTATAAGTTTAATTGACTTCTAGTTTCAAAGGACTAAATTTTCAATAAATATTTATACTCACTCTTTGCTATTTGTTTGGATATTAAACGGTACAGCTATTAGAAAAAAATATTGTTTTCCTTTTTGGCTTCGTTCTTCTAGTTGAACTTTTCTCCTGTGAAATAAAGTATAGGTGCTTTTAACATTTAAAAAAAAATTAATTTTTTTCAAAGAGTTTGAGGTCATTTTTTTGTTGTAGTTTTTGAAAAAAAACCCTTATATTTTTGTCTTATTTTTTCGTTAAAAACTGATACTATGCTTAGTAATCCGTAAAAATTTCATAGCAGGATTTTAATAATTTTTCGGTGTTTTTTTCTATTTGGTTGGTATCCTTATGAAGTATAAGAAATATAACATATCTCAGCTTTTTTAATGGGCATAGTAAGAGTTCAGTCGTGACAGATTTTGTAATGAATAAATTACAGTAATGATATTCATTTTACCTCTTATGAATTAAAAAAAAAATAAGTAGGATTTAAGTACATTACATGCTGTTCGAGTAACCTGACTATGGATATGTGATGACTAATATAAACTTTTAATTCCAAAAATATTTGGAATATTTTGCCATAGCTTACGCCTACTCTCAATTTGTCTCCCTGATATGTAAAGAATATTGACTCCAACAATGCTGTTCTGAGCACATTCAAACGTGGATTAAACATTTTTAAGCAAAATATTTTTGTTTGATTTTTTGTCATAAAAAATAGGGGCAGTCTGAATTTTTCAGGATGTACGCCTGCCCAGAAAAAAAATTCTCCCAGTATTTTTTCTCGTTTTTGAGAATTTTCTGACAACAACATCACAATTTTCACCGGTATAAACTAAAACTTGTTTCGTTAAGATAATTGATTAGTTAGAAATTAGCACCTCGAGCCATCCTTGTGCATTAGAGGGTTAGCGTTGCGTGCTTTGAGTAAATGTGAGCAGATTTTTAAAAAATATTTTTAATTAAATAATCATACCTTTAATTATAAATAATTAAGCTTTTAATTAATAAACTACAATCGATAATCGTAAATTATTACCTCCCTTTATAGATTAAAAGCGCATCAGTTTCATAAACGCTGAAGCCAATCAATCGCAGCACAATTAAAACGAGGCGAACCAGCTGTAAGTGTTTGATAATTGCAAACAAAAAAAGAAACAACAAAAAAAATCTAAATGAGGAAGAGTATTTGTGAAAAAATTCAATGGGCTTTGTTTTATAAATCATAGAAATAAAATAAACGATCGCTTACACTTCGTTACTAACTACTTAGTCGTAGAGTGTGCAACAACAAATGAATACTTTGTCCAAGTAACAGGAAAGAAGCGAGCAAGTGAAGTGTAAAATAACCCGTTCTCCGCTTTGAATGAATTTTTTTTGATGCAATTGAAATGATCACGTGAACGTAAGATATATAGTAACCGGAACACAAACGGCGTCAAAGCGTTAAAAAGCAAAACAAAAAAGTGAAAAGAAAAATAATAAAAAAATATTACTAAATTACAGGTCCATCGATGACTGCGCGTAAACCACAGTTTTTACAACACATACAGGCTAATTAAAAAATATATATTTGAAAAAGTGAAGTAGATAATAATTTTTGGGTGTAATAAAATTCCAAAAAATACGAAAAATTAAATATAACTACAATATTTCAAAACAGCGTTTGGAGAATATTATTAAAATTTGTATCTACGAATTTCAAAACAACGACGTACAACAACAGCTATACATCCATAAGTAGCAGCAACAATGAATGCGGCGCACAACAATAATCGTCGCCGGCAACGTCATAAGTCAGCAGGCGTTGCGGCCACACCAATTCGCCGGCCATCAGTTGAGTTAACTGCAAAAACACCACCAATATTTCTTGCCACGGCGATATTATATATTTGCCTGCATATTTGCTGCCTTCTGCAGCTGGGCGAGGCACATGTCGCGCTGACCTATCCACCTGCGCGCAAGTACGATTTGGATTTTTTGGACAATTCACGTACGAAGGGACCGTGTGGCATGCCAAAAGGTGAGTTTCAATTATCCAACAGCCATATATGCCTTGCTAACTATTTACATATGTATATACAGTGGCGGTCAAAACATAAAAGCAGTGGGTAAAATTTTAACAATTTACTTTTTTATAAACATTTTATTTGATTGGGGTACAATTTTCCCAAAATCACTTTCCCAAAAAAATTTTTTCCCAAATTTTTTTTTCCCAAAAAATAATTTTCCCAATGCCATTTTTCCCAAACTAAAAATTTCCCAATAAATTTTCCCATAAAATATTTTTTCCCAAATTTTTTTTTCCCAAAAAATAATTTTCCCAATGCCATTTTTCCCAAACTAAAAATTTCCCAATAAATTTTCCCATAAAATATTTTTCCCAAAATATCGTTCGTCTGTAAAATATCGCATATACATTTGCAATGAATGGGCGAGTACATTTTTTATTATTTGAAACAAGATTTCAGTTTATTTCTGAATTTGTATGTATACAATCACATGCGAATATAGTATCCTAGAGTTTTCAAGTATGTGACAATATCATTGTTATCAACATATTCGTGATATTTCGAAACAATGTTAAATATTCTCTGTTCATGTTTCAACCTCTTCGAATCTTTATTTTTCTTAACTTGCTGTCCTGATTGCAATTGTCGCATCATTATTTCTGTGTCCGATTGCTCTTTCTGCAACTCGGAAAGAAAAATGTAGAAGCTGGGGTGATCTTTCCCTATAACAACTTGAAGCCTGTTGTGCCATCCTTCGGATATATTATTCGTTCTCGCAGTTTGTTGAATGACTGCATCATATTGACACCACAAATCTGGAGCATAGCGAGGATGCACCTGTTTACGTCGGCCTTTTGCAGGTTTTCCTCGGACGTACGTAGCGTCAAAGTATTTTGAAATTGGTCGCATTTCCTCCGGTATTTCATTTTTTAAGGTTTCGAATTCTCGGGCGATGTTTTGATGTGGGACGAAAGCAAGGGCACATATCATATGAGTGGCTACTTTGACCGATCGATCTTCAGGATCGCAATACATTTTCTGAAGTCCTTCACTTTGGATATGGCGGTACATGTTTTGACAGAGGTGGAAAAAACAGCAGCGTGCCTTGTCTTCGCCCATTACGATTTTTACAGCATTGATGATAGCCAACTCAAAATCTGTCATCACTTTAATCGGAAGAGAAATATCGATACCTAGACGTTCTGCCTCTTGCAAAACAACCGAGAATACTTTTTCGTATACTTTCTGCTCTTTGTTTTCTAATAATGCGTAGACAAAAGGTAAACCAATAGTTTGTGGTTTTCCTCTTGAATCCGGTTGTGTAACTGCTCCGAGAATTGCGAAAACTTGGAAAAATATACTTGGCGCAGTTTTAAATGTTCCGTCGGCAAACCACAATATGCTCCTGAATAATTGCCTTAAATTTTCAGGCGTCGCGAACACGAGTATTCTCCCAAATTCTGAGTCTTCGTCATTTTCATAGGAGTCGTAAATTAGAAATTTATCTCCATTCAATGAATTTTGATAAAAGCCTGGAATATCCTGCAATTCTCTCAGCGTTCGCGGGTTCGAGGGAAAATCTTTTAATCTTTCACGACTAAGACTTTTTCGGGAATTAATTCTGTTTGGCATTTCCGCTAATACCGCTAAAAGAGAGAGTTATCATATTTTGTAATTATGAATCGAATGCAATTTCGTTTTTTTGTTTTTACCTGGTGAAACGTTTCGCAATTCAGTTCGTAATATTTGAGCTGGAGGAGCTTCAGGATTTTCTGTAGCTTTACGTTTGATCCTATTCATGACTCTCAACGCTTCGACTTCTTCGGGGTTTGGTGCATGAAGGATGTGTTTCGATTCATCAAGTCCCTTCAGAACTCTGATATTGTGTGGTCCTCCGTATGTTGTCACTCTAGCATTACACTCAGGTTTTCTTCGGCAATTCCAATACGCAGTTTCTCCTATTCTACCTGAGTGTTTGTAGTACAAATATCCGTTAATGTGCAAAAGAAATGATTTTTTGCATTCAATTAATTCCGCCATAATTAGAAATTTTGACTTTAGGCAGCAAATTTTGGCTCATGAAATTTTGACACGAAAAGAATGACGTGAAAAAACTTGTTTATATGAGTGAAGTTGGATACATTCGTTACCTTGTCTTTTTATCCGAATTGAAAAATGTATATTGAAAAACTTTTTCGAATCTTTTTCGATTACTTAAGTATAAGATTTTTGATTATTATATACACTCATATTGTCGGAATCGTCGAAAAATGTCAAATAGTAGAATAATAAAAATTAATTTCAGTAGTATTTGTTCGGGAAAGCTATCTATTGGAAAAAAGTTATTTTGGGAAAACATGCATTCGGGAAAAAACAATAAAGCGGGAAAAAATATTTTTGGGAAAAAAAATATTGGGAAATTTTTTTTTTGGGAAAAAAAATTTTGGGAACAAATTTTTTTGGGAAATTTATTTTGGGAAAAATGACCCCCCACCTTTTATTTTAATATATTTTTATAGTTTTTGTTTTTTATAAAAGTATAGTTCATACTACAGAATGAAACACGTAGATCAAAGTTAAAGCTCAAAACTGTCCACAATTGAAAAAACTGAAAAAATATTTTCATTAAAATTCGAAGAAAAAATTTAAATTATTCCATCGTTAAATGGAAGAAAAAAGCTCAAAAAAAGTCATTAAAGTTCTGAAAAAAAAAACAAAATTATTGCATCGCTAAATAAATAAAAAAATTTAATCAGCGAGAATTTTCAACCCCTTCAAATTCGCACCAAAATGTAAAAATTCTTGATAATTGTTTACAAAGTTTAAAACCTTAAGGTACGTTCTTTTTGCTAGTATATGACATAAAATAATAAAATACAATAGTAAAAAATACAAAGACTTATTCTGAGCACAAATCTACAATGACTTCACAATAACACCATAGTTGCGAGATTATACATCTTATACTGCACTGGTGAGGCCAATATTGGAATATTACTCGACAATTTGGCCACCTTGTACTAGAAAACTGAATAATAAATTAGAAAAAAACGGAAAAAACTCTGCAAACATATCTATAATTAAATAAATAAAATCTATAAGCAGGAAGGTCTCGGACCTAGTCTTATTTAACAAAATTTTTAACGGCTAAATCGAGACTTCGTAAATCCCAGAAAAATTCAGATTATTTATTTATAAGATTGATTTAAGATCTAAAAGATTGTCAATCAATCAAATAGCTAAAACAGTTAAGACTCTTTGTGCTGACATTAAAAAGTTCACAATATGTCCCGCGGCTATTATTTTGACCGCCACCGTATATGTATATGAAAGCATTTGCCGTTTTTATGTATGTGTTTCGTATACGAGTGTAAGTAAATATTGTATTTATTGCTTATTAAGGCGAATAATAAGTAAAAGAAATCCAAAGTACATTTGCTTTTGGCGTTCAGCGCTAAAGCCTCGAAATGGCCAACGTCCGTCCAGCGTGTTTGCAGTATTTTCATTATGCAGTAGCTTTTTACATTGCGGGGTTTTTTGTATTTTTTGTTTGGTTTTATGGTGTTGGCCCAGACTCACGCTCAACTTATATATACTACATTTCAATAGGCGCTTGTTGACTTAAATTTAAATATACATATTTCTGTACAGTGCGCAACAAAAGTATCGAGAAAAATACTACATTTTCATATCTAATTTCAAAAAAATACTCAAACCCAATAATATGAGTACCAATTAATTATGCTGAAATCTAAAAAAATTTCATTGGGTCCTTTCCGATAGTGAACTTTGGTAGAGAGGGATGGGGGAAATATAACCATTAGAAAATTTAGGTCAGAATTTTATTTTAATGGGAGTCAAAGCGTTCACCCTTTTGCATTTCTATCTGTTAGATATAAGAGGTATTCAGGAATTCTATGTAAAAAATAGCGCCAAATATTTTAGTGGAATAGCTAAGCAATAGACAGGTTATATTTCCCTCTTTTGAGGGAAAGTGCTAAATACTCAAAACAGAGAGATATTATATAATGGTTGCAAATGTAGTACAAAAATATTTATTACCATAAGTCTCTCAATACACCTAAGCCCAAAATGGAAAATATGTAACTAACGCATATTCAAATTTTACCGAAACAATTTCTGCAATATAAAGGAAAATTTTTGTTTTGCTCATCTTCCAAAATCTTTTGTCGTAACCTTGTTATTTTGGAAAAATTTGGAATTTGGCGTATAATGTTTAACTGCATTTTTTTAACGGATGACCGCTGAAATTAATAGATTATATACGATAACTTCCGTAAGTCGCTTCTAAACTTCTCGTCCTAATTATCGCCTCTTAATTTATCATAGCAGGAAATTTTTCAACAAAAAATATGGCTTTTCGTGCTAATAATTAAAAATTAGTTATTTTTGTTGAATTACTGCTGTAATAGTTTATAAAAGTAAGACATGGCTAAAAACTTATAAAATTACAAAATATTACGATAGTTTAAACGAATACTACAATGGCTCACTGTACATGTGCACGTATTTACAAATTTATTTTGCCCCGTATTTATGATTGCGGCCATAACAGTTTACTTCAATTTGTTTGCTTAACTCCTTTTTTGATTTTTTACTTTCTTACACTCAAACAACTGCTGTATATTTTTGAAACCCAAATATTTACATGTGTACAAGTAGTTACATATATATGTGTATAGCCAGAGGTGGCGTTAGAAACAAACAACGAAAAATTAAAGTGCCTTGAAATGTACCTTTTTTATACTGGGTGCTATTAATTTGGTGTGATTGTGCCAATTGAGATTTGTTTCGGGTGCTGGTTTTAACGGCAAAAAATGCAAAAAGATAATAAACCCAAAAACAAAAAAAGTAGTAATAATAATAATTACTCCAAATAATAATAATGGTTCAAATTTTAAAAATTAATTTAAAAAAGAGCACATACACATGTATATATCGGGTGTTTTTTTTAAAGCTTGAGCACTTAAAATTATAATACAAAACAGAAATATTGTTGGAATGCTAATTATTATTATAATTTTAATATAATATCTGGCATACCTATGTACTCAGTTTTTGACTACTTTTTCCAATAAATCTGGCCGTATAGCGTCAATTGTGGCTTGAATATTGCAATATGGCAAGTCGCGCCTTCTTGTTGGAACCAAATCTCATCGATGTTTAGTTGATTATTTTTGGAAACAAAAATTCAGCCATTCACTGAAATATCAGCTCCTTCCTCCTTTCGAAAGAATTAATTTTTTTCAAAGTAAATTTCTACAATTTGGAAGCGTTTTTTGACGTTAAACGATTTATAATGACTTGCCGAACCTTACTGAACAGAAATGTTAACACAGTTTGCCATTCTCAGCTGTCAAACCATATTTACCGATATCGATAGATCCCACGCAACTAAAAAAACACCCGATACATATGTATTGAAATGAAATAAATCATAATACGAAATTTCTCATGAATGCCATATGTTGCATATAAATATTATCTGTATATGCATTTGTATGTGTGCATGCATATTATTTGCCCGCATATGTAAATATCTTGACATTTGTACTTGTTGGTGGCTTTAAGTGCATGACTGGGAATGCATAGCTTCCATACAAGTTTAAAACATCCAAACATAGTTTAAAACTCTAAAATAAAAGAAAAATATTACTGAAAAACTGAAAAAATCCAGTGGGATTTATTTCAACATTTTATTGTAAAAATTTATTGTAATAATTTACAAAGGCGAAAAAGGAAATAGATATTTGAGACAAAACTAATATTAAACCTAAGAAATTAATAAATCTTAAGAAAACAATATAAAATAATATTTAATAGTTATTTATTATAACTGATACTAGACGTCGTGGCATCGAATTTACGAGTGACTGAAGGAAACTAAGACCGATTTTTTCCCATTACTCTTAAATAGCTTTATTAAAGTGCAATAGACTATTAAACTAGCTTGGATTTAGGACGGGGCACATCAGTAAAGGAATATTTTTTGACGCAAAAACTCCGTTGTATGCTTAGCTGCAGATTGGTGCATTGTCATGTTGATACGGCCAATACTCACCGGAAAATTCTTCGGCAAAATTCTATAAAACGTTATCAAAGACCTCTACGTAATATTTTGCGCTCATCTTATGCGAAATAAAAAAAATTGCTACGCCAGCTAAAATAACCCCTGGTCATAAGAGAGGACCCGTAAAAGTTTCGGGAGTGACGTGTTATTAGCGGCTCGCAAATATTTCTCTAATACTTTTAACAACCATCCGGCATTTATATTTTTTACATCGCTAAAAATGATCCACTGCCATTTATCATCCCAGAATTTATGATTATCGCCGAATTCGAGATGCTTTGTGGCATGGTGTAAGCTTCGGTTTTGACAGTCTATTTGGAATTCGAATCTTCACTAAAAATTTGCTGTATTCTTCTCGTCGTAACGTTGAGAGAAAGTTCACACCTGATTTCGTTAGGCTGTTGCTTTTATTGACAACCAACCCTTTTATCTCTCTCTTGCAACTGTCGTCATCGTAGGCTTAGGACCAGTTCGTTTATTTTTTCCATATCCATCAAGATTTTTAAAAAAGTTGTGGATAGTATTTTTATTTCGATTTACTTTTAAAGTTATTTTTTGAACAGAGACTTCGGATTCATTATAAGTTGGAATACTAGCACGTTCATCGGTAGATAGCTGCGTTCCTCTTGGCATAGTGTTTTAAAAAGTTATTATGTTTTCCTTGCATGAAACTTATTTATTTGCAAAGGCAAAATAATTTAAAACTACCATTGCATTATTATATATATATTATAATACTTTTTATATGTCTTAATGTTTTTTTAACAAATAAAAACATTTCTTAACTTAAAAACATACTAAAAAGTCATTTATCACGCCAAAAGTTCTTATGACCGCTCTTCCTACGCGGCGGGACCACTGTGCATTGGTTCGTGCACATGGCAAATCAAAAAAATATTATGTAGCTATTTAGAAGAAAAATTATGAAGTTGGCCTGCCCCCTCAGCTATTTCGCTCAGTGTATTTAGTTCATGTTCATATCTACTTATTAAGAGATCTTCAAACTGTTGCTGCGACTTGATTGCTTGAAGGAAAGAAAAGAGGAAATAAAATCATTGAACAGGATCACATATCACAAGACAATAAGCATCGGCATCACTGCTTCATAGAGTACGCTAATGTATGTATGTGTAACAGCAGAAGAGAAAAATTTGGCACGTCTTCCTTTGAAATGGCCAGCTCTGGTCTAGGGTCATCGAAATACTGAGATACTTATCTCCCTTTGAGTATATCTACTCATTATACAGCCTGTTAGATGTGGGCCAGCCAATGCTACAAAATTGCTTCGGCCCCAGAATGGGAATGCTATTGAGTTATCTCTTGCCAGCGCTTTAGCGATCTGATATCCCTGCGCAGTGGTTAGTGCCCAGTGCCAACGGAGGTTAACCATATCTTTCTTTCGCAGTAACTGAAGGTTGTCATAGCACCCTGGATTTGAACATCACTTTTGAGTTAAGATATTCACTTGGCTATCTGAGAGTATCACATAAATTCGGGTAGTATAGTAGTTTTTTATTGTACACATACAAAAATGGCAATCCAACATACATACTCTGCGTTCTCATGATTAGCTTTTTTAAATGTATGTATGTACGTATGCGCACTTAATATGATGTGACCATTCTTAGCAGCAGCTCTAATGGGCATTTGATTATATCATTTACTTATAGACCATAAAAAGTGAAAAAAGTCGTAGAAGTTTTTATGCTGTCAACAAAACTGAGGTACATTTAGAGTGAATGTGATCAGTATGTATAGGTACATAAGCTGTATGACTATACTATTCTGCATTTATTTTCGCACTGAAACATTGTATTGTACTCGTACCTTCGAAGTAAATCAGATCAGCCGCAAGAGGAATGTAGCGGACATTTAATACAAAGAACCGGCGAGTGACCAGTAATATAATTTTTTCCTATGTGTTTTGCCTATTTCGTTTTTATTTTTGCTTTGGATTTGTTTTTATTTTTATTTATTTATGTTAGCTCTTTATTACACCTTGTTTCTGTTTTGCTCGACTTTCGTGGGAAATATTACTGGTTTTCTGCAAGCGATGCAAAAATCAGTGGCGTTTTTGTGTGGAATGTTATAGGGTCTATGTATGTGCGTATGTATCTATGCATTATTACTCTTTCTGGCCACTATTACGCTCCCACTCTAAATTGTATGGGAGACGTTCAATAGTCGTTGCCCCAGTTTTCAGGCAATCATCATTTAATTTTTTTACTTTTGTAATTCTTTGTTGGTGCGCGTAATATTTATTTATTGAATTAATTTTATTGCGAGGTTTTACTGTTAACCTTTTTCATTACTGGCATTTTGTCAAAATTCATATAAATGTCCTAAAATACCAATATATTGCGTATGAAATGCGGCAAATGTTGAAGTGATTAAAAATCTGGTTCCAGTTATCTGTAGTTATGAAAATTAAAAAAAAAAATTTAAAGAAAAAATCACCATGAAGTAAATGTTATGCAACTTCATGCAGCATACCAATTCCTTTCACAAAAAGCATTAAATTTGACAATAAAATTTCTTGCAACATCCAAAAAACGATAAGAATGCGGCAGAGCAATAATAAAGAGGAAAAGCTTTAACATAAAATAAAAGGTCATCTGTCGTTTGGTGGTAGTGAAAAGGAGGGGTTTAATATTCTTAGAAACAGATGTATGGTGAACTTTTGTTCGATACCACACACTGTTTTTTTCGGGAATTATGTTTTTAGAACATTTGAACCTACAAATTCAATATTTTTCGTTTTTTTTTTTTAAGGTCCGAAATAACCCACCTGGGTATATCCATAAAGATATAGGAAATTAAATTTTATTATAGGCTCTTAAACTATCGGCGGATTTCCCTTCTTAACACAACGTATAAAATCTTCACAAGGATTACACACAAAATACTTATAGGCCACACAGACCGGATTTCGACCTGGAAGATCAACAATACATAGACCAAATTATTTTTTAACAGATCGTACGCGAAACTCTTCAAATCGAAACTATATACTAAACAGACAATGTAAATTGATTCTGTACAAAGCCATCATTAGACCAGTCTTTTGCTATGGAGCTGAATCTTGGACACTAATTGAAGCAGATAAATCAAAACTGCAAACCTTCGAACGAAAAATATGTAGATCAACTTGAAACAAAATTAGAAAGCTTTCCATACATTAAAACAAAATTGTGAAATTTGTTGACAAAACTGCAGGTGATTTAATATTCTACAGTTCTTCCTTTCATAAATACTATACCGCATCCTTGTTGGCTGATGCAAAGTGTAATTATAAATAATCACTCCACTTCTAAACTAAAGCGCTGACTCCTTGGGCTATTATTCGAAATTGATTATTAAGATTTTATGAATCCAAAAATATTATATTCTATTTTTATATTTTTAAAGTTCGTGCCTGATTTTTATCAATTACTATAAAATAAGTCATAAGAAAAATATTGTGAAAATAAAAATTATGAAAAGAAAATAAACTAAAAAAATAATAGGACTATGGTTAAGTTCGTGCGGTTTTTTTCGAAATTTGAAACTTTATTGACGTAAAATGGTTACAAATTTAATATTCAAAGTATTGTCCATCGCTTGCTACTACTTTTTCCCATCTTTCTGGCAATTCACGGATTCCCTTTGTGAAAAATTCGGTCGGTTTTGCCGCAATCCACGAATCGATCCATTTTTTGACTTCATCGTAATTACGGAAGTGCTGGTCAGCCAGGCCATGTTGCATCGATCGGAAGAGATAGTAATCGGATGGCGCAAGGTCTGGACTATACGGCGGGTGGGGTAGGACATCCCATTTGAGCGTTTCTAAGTATGTTTTGACCACTTGTGCAACATGTGGCCGAGCATTGTCATGTTGCAAAATAACTTTGTCGTGTCTATCGGCGTATTGCGGCCGTTTTTCTCGCAGTGCTCGGCTCAAACGCATCAATTGTCGTCGGTAGACATCCCCCGTAATCGTTTCATTCGGTTTCAGTAGCTCATAATACACAACACCCAGCTGGTCCCACCAGATACACAGCATAACCTTCAGGCCATGAATATTCTGCGCCGACGTCGATGTTGAAGCATGGCCAGGGTATCCATACGTTGCCCGACGTTTTGGATTGTCGTAATGGACCCACTTTTCATCGCCAGTCACAATTCGATGCAAAAAACCCTTTCTTTTGTGCCGTTGAAGCAGTTGTTCGCATGCCATAAAACGGCGTTCAACGTCTCTTGGCTTCAATTCATACGGCACCCAATGGCCTACCTTTCGGATCATTCCCATGGCTTTTAAACGTTTGGAAATGGTTGATTGATCAACTCCCAAAGTTTTTGCAACCTCTTCTTGCGTTTGAGCCGGATCTTGATCGAGCAATTCCTCCAATTCGGTATCCATGAACTTTGGCGGCGCACCCTCGCGTTCTTCGTCTTCCAAGCCAAAATCACCACTTTTAAAGCGTGCAAACCACTTCTGGCACGTTCGCTCAGCTAGAGCATGCTCACCATAAACTTCCACCAAGATACGATGACTTTCGGCTGCTTTTTTCTTCATATTAAAATAATGAAGAAGAATTCCCCGCAAAAACACATTATTTGGCACGAAATTCGACATTTTCAAGTGTGGTAAAAATATTGTTGTTTACGCTTCAAATAAAAAACTTATACTGACGTTTGTGCCTTACGACAGTAGCTCTCCAATGAATGTTTGGAAATGTGGATCGATGGAATAATAATCAAGTTACGCCATCTGTTGTAAAACCGCACGAACTTATCGATAGACCTATTATTTATTTTTATCAGAAAAAATGCAACTGTTACAGTCCCTGTTAAAAATATATTTTTATTTATTTATTAAAAGAGTAACAATTATAAATAATTATTCCACTTAAAGAGCTAAAGCACTGGCTACTATGGCCTTCGGCTATTAGTATAATAAAAATGACAGCGTGTCTTATAGCCTTAACTTACATCTAGATACATAATCACAAATCTTATTTAAATTGCATACCGTTGTCTGTTTGAGGAGTTCCGATGGTTTGATGCTTGAGAAAAAGGATGTTCTGATATTTTGTGGGGGAGGACAAGTATCTATCAGATGAAGTGTAGTAAATTCGTTGGAGCCACAAAAAGGGCACGTAGGCTTCGGTGAACCGCTGAGCAGGTGGGCATGTGTCATGAGTGTGTGACCGATTCTCAGTCGAGTAAAGATTTTTGCTTGGTGACATAATGCAGATGGAGGGTAGATATTTTTTTCCCCAAAGGGGTTAAAGTTTTTATAAGGATGCTGATAAATGTTCCATTTAGTTGCTGCGTTATCTGCGGCAAGTTCTTTCGCTAGTATCTTTATATCATTGAAAGTGATATAGTCAAATGTGTGTAGAGGTTCCTTATTCGGCTCTTTCGCTCTCTTGTCAGCTTTTTCGTTACCATTTATCCCAGAGTGCCCAGGAATCCATATAATTTTGATTGCACCTATATGTTTTGAAATTATATTGCGGATTTTTGTTATCATCGGGGTGCCATTTGTGGGGTTTAAGATAGCTTCGATTGAGGATTTGCTATCGTTGCCAATTAAGTGCTTGCTACATTTCTGAGAGGCAAAGATTACTGCTTCAAGTAACGCAGCCGCTTCAGCTGTAAATATTGAAGTGAATCTTGGCAAATGAACTTAAAAATAAACTTAAATACACACTTTATGCATTTAAAATAACATATTTAAATTATTTATTTATCGGACGTAAACAACATAAACAAGTCTCAAACTTATTGAACGATCGCACCTGTAGGTCGGCATAGCATAGTTTTTAAGTATAAAAAAACCAAAAACGGAAAGCAGAAAACGTAAATATTCAAGTGGTCTGTAATCACAGCAATGCCTGGGGTTGTGGTGCCAATTAAAAATAATGTATTTATTTGTAATTAAGTAGCTTATTAAGAGCGCGACCATTCACATTAATTTATATGTGTATGTAGGCAAGTATGAATTTGCGGTTGACCTTTGTAATCCTGCTTTTATTTTCTCTCTGCTTCTCCATTTCTCGCTCTTATCCGTATCTTTGATTAGATTTACCACGCGCTTGCTTTTATCTTCATCTGCATAATTGACTATGATTCCCGAGTTAGATAAAATTAAATTAGTTAACTGCGTATTTGTATCGAGCCTCATGCGATTACATTCCAAACTATATAAGCATAAATTTACGAATATTTTAAATACTTAGTACAGACATACTCTATTCCAAAAAAATCCCAACATTTCTCAAATATAAATAAGTAGGGAATACTTATTACAAATCGGTATATTCGCCTTTTCCTCTGTGACAAAAGTTTTTACACCATCTATTTATATCTGCCTTAGGAATGTTGTTTAGGATGGTGGCCTCTGAATGGATACCAATTTTATATAATTGCCTGGTCGTGTTCCTCGGATAAAAGTTTTTTATCTACGTTCATCCGAGATGTTGTGTTAGAGTTTCATGATATTTGGTAAAGCAGAAGATGATCTATTGTATGATTGTGTTAGAGTTTCATGATATTTGGTAAAGCAGAAGATGATCTATTGTATCCAATGTGACAGAACTTTTGGATAGACGGCTGAAAAATTTATTTAAAAAAGAGCCAATATAATTTTTTAACTCAGTCAAACGGCATCCGAGAAATGATCCAAAAAGCTTTTGTTGAAAGTGATTACCTCGTATCTCAATTTTTGAGTGGCTTAAAGGATTTAAAGAAGGTCAGAAACAAAAAAATGTTGAAGTTATACGTGAGTTTATAAAAAAGGCGCTGAAAAGAGCCAAGAGCTGTGTTCCATCTCGGTGGCTTGAAGGGTTTGGTGTCGTGAAATCATCGAGTTCGACCAGAATTCCATAAATCATAGTACAACTTTAATGACGAAATGTTTTACCTCAAATGGTATTTGCCTTTCAATCACCGTATGACTTCTTTCTGCTTGGAAAATTAAATTTGGCCCTTTCCTTTCACGGCCGTTTCGTTATGTAGATATATAATACATTATGCAGATATAGAATACATGCATCTCGGATCCTTTTCTGGATGCGCTTTTTGAAATGCACGAGCCAAAATCTGTGTTAAAGGAATCGAAAAATAATACAGTCCCTGGCCTTGATCGTATAAGTTACGAATTTTGTAAATATGCGCCCGAAAGCTTTTTGTATTGGGTATGATCAATTTTCAACATAATAATTGTATGTCTATTAATAATCCGTGTCTCACCTCAACTTATAGGGGCCTCTCCCTGCTTCTTTTAAGGGTGAACGCCAATGTGAAAATTCAAAAAAATCGATTTGTTTGCATAAATTGTTTATATAACTACTCAAGAAAATGTGGTAAAAATTTTAAAGCGAAATTCGCTTTATTCCCGATTCTATGTGCACTTAAGTGAGCGCCCGTCGGTTCGGCCCCGTAGCGCTTGCTTTATTTCAAACGCGTTTTTTTCGAAAGGACTTCTTTTGATACGGTGACAACGATTTCTCGAAGACTAATGAACCGATTTTAATTTTCTTTTTTTCAAAATTTTTGTTATCGCATTGACTATCGTTGTACGTTTTCGAAATTTTGAAAATAACTATTTTTTTGAGCCCGTTGAAAATCAAAAAAATGGGGGAAAACACACAGCGAAATTCAAATCACCACTATTTTGTCACAAAAAAAAAACGGCTACGTACAACGATAGCCACTTAAGAAATTATATATGTACCTTGTGAGCCCGAAAAAATGGACGATTGTCATACTTTTTTTTAAATATGTTTTAAAACTTTTATTCAAATGAGGCGTATATCATACTAAAGGGTAACTCTCGAACAATACATTTTGGTGTTTTTATTTTAAAAAATGTTATTTATTGTTGATACCGCCCCTCCCCGAGACGCCGTTTTTTAGAAGAGGCTTGCGGTAATCACGGTAGCTCATGAACAGCTCAACTGAAATAAAAAAAATTAAATGATTATTGCAGAAAAATGTTTTTTAGTGAAAAAATTGTCCCGATATGAAAACCGCTTTGCACCAAAAAAAAAAAAAAAACGTTTTTTGAGGGGTTGAAAAATTAAAAAACAAAATTAATTCCAGCGAACTAAGCAAATATGTATAAAAAGTGAACCGTTGAGTACTTTGTACGAGGTTGTAACTTCGAATAATTAAAAAAGAGTTTATGCAAATCGGTTGTTCAGATCTTTTAAAAAATGTTCTCAATATATTTTGCTGCATTCCCTACACCTCTCATAGTAATTTTTTTATATTATCATGTTACCGACACGATGACTCCAAATCATAGTGAGAACCACTGTAGTATATACCAACATCTCAACATCTCTCACCCGCGTCAAGAAAAAAATTAATATTTTTAAGCCCGAACACCAGACTTCGTATTCAAATTATACACATCTCGTCTAGAACGGCAGTCAACACAACTTAACTTAACTTAGTAAAAATTTGTTTACTTAAGTTCATTACTTCTGTCATCAATGGAGTCCGTAAAGTGAACTGAGAATAATTTAACAATTTTTCTGCTGCATCATTTAACTAAATATTGTACTGATCTTCATCAGTCGATTCAGTCGATCGTGTCAACCTATAGAGGTATAATTTCGTCTTACTTCATTCTTATGGGAAATGAAATTACATTCATTCCTTGTTCAGTAATCATAAATCGAACTTAAAAATATTCCAAAAAGTACTGTTTCGAACTGTAAATTTCAGTTAATTTTGCGCGCAGGGTATCCACGACTACGCTCTGTTATAATAAATTGCATTATCTTCATATAATGTTAATATTTATAATACTTATACTTATACCTACTTATGGGACATATAAGCTTATGTGTGAATACTTTGTGCTGTTTCACTGGTTTTTGCACGTTTAACCCATTATTACTTTTTTTTTTGCATTTTTTGTTTTCGGATTTGGTTTTGCTTTTTACGCAAGTTTCAATTGAATTTTATGCTGCAGGCTACGGACAGTCGGCATGCAACAAGTTGCAGCGGCAGCCCGATGATCAACCAGTCACCATCTGATTGCACTATTGGACAACCAGCCAACCGACCAAACAGCCAGTTAGCCAGCAAAGGCAGGCGAAAAACTTTCACTTACTTTTACCGCCTCTTCAGCTAACGATTACAAAACCGAAAAAATGCAACAAAAGAATGCATAAAAGAAAAATTTCACAGCCAAAGAAGAAATGTGAAAAATATTGTGTCAGTAAAAAAAATTCAACAGACATAAAAAAACGAAGTTTGGAAAAGAAATAAAAAAGATGTATTCAGACTTTTAAGGAAATAATTTGGGAAAACCGGCATTACCGCATCGACTTGGGACTACAGGTGTTTGTATTTATGCATGCGTGTATACACATGCATATACCAGCATAAAATATAAGCACATCTTAACAAAAATATGTGCACCAACAACGCGTTACAACAAACTGCACCTTACCAATTATTACTATCGAGTGTTTTGTTTTGTGAATATCGGCGACGCTGTTTTGTCGTATTGTGTATGGCTTCGATGTATTTACTACTGCGTATGCATCTTCAATAAAGCATAACAACTGGACTTTTATGAGTTTCTTGTCCGCAATTTTATTGCTTTTGCTGTTTGTAGCTTGCATGGCAATTTAATTTTGGAAGCTATGCAAGATCATCGAATGCATGTAGACTTACTGCTGCCTTATTAAGCTTAGTAGCTGCTTCTTCTATTCGTACACAGAATTTGTGTGGTGAAGTTCAAACTTTTTATGAATGAGTAGATTAGCATTTACTACTTTTAGCGAGGCTTTTCGAGGTTTTATGTTTGCAAAAAGCAGGAAATACATGCTGTGGTCGTGAAATGTTGATTGAAATTTCATAAGCTTTGGGCGCTTATTCTTTATGAATGGCTTTGTAATGGTCTAGGCGATTTTGGCCGAATTCACCAATCGAGTCGTGCCAAATGCTTTTTCTTTTCTAGTGAACTGGTCGCAATTGGAAACTGCATGCAATGCTAAGTTTCCTATCGCACATCACTTGAAAAATACTTCTTAGGCAATTCAGCTTTAGAAAAACTAGAAAAAGATGAAATCAAACTATAGGTTTTTGGATTTTAATGGTCAATGCATGCAAAGATGAATAGGAAGAAACGATTTCTCATCTCTGCTGTATTTGTCTCGCACGGTGTAAAAACGGGATCCACTACCTAATGCTTCCGGTTTCAGACGCTTTTCTATCATTCGATTGGCCCGATTTCAATACCAATTTTTGGTAAGAAACATCAGAAATGGTAAAGAAGGTGTCTACTCCTCAGCAGATCGGAATTAAAATAATTTAATTCTTGACTTTTGACTTTTGATTTTAGAGATGGGAATCAGGTTATTTTAAGAATGAAAAGGGTGAGAAAATACCTCTCTAATGATATGTATTTCAGAAGTCTACATCTCTCACGATTTGGCAGCGTTATTCGAGTGTTCTTTAAACCTATCGTCCAAAAAAGTCTAAAATAGCATAAAAAATCTTATTAGTTTTATTCTCTTCATAAATGTTTGAACATTTGTATACAAACCTTCTGAGGTGATACAAAAAAAATATTTTTAAAAACTAATTTTACTTATAAAAACTCGATTTTTTTAAGTATTTTCAAATCTGTCGAGCTCACGTAAATCTGAATATTTTACCGAAATATGCTGGCGGAGGTCCACAAATATAATACATTTTATAGTTCCGGTCAAAAAGGCTGAGACCCTCTAATTTATATACATACCATTTATTATGTAAAAGATGTTAGTAAATGTCGTCAAAGGAACTTTTTTCTGAAATCTGCCTAATATTGTTTTGGCTATTGTTAATATTATTCTTACGAACCCTCGTGGACTCTAAAGGGAGTTCAGTCTTTTTTTTAAATGACATTGAGTTTCACGTCATAGGGTTTTGCAACTCTACATACTTATGCTCGCTTGCACGCTTTGTCTGCTAGTTGATGGATATGAATTTCAAATGATCATTTTATCGTTTGTGGGAGATAGACACTTTTGTTGAGAAAATCATCTAAGTTGTGTCCCTAGCCAGTAAATGGGTATGTTTCTTGCGGCAGACAACCTCTCCATAGCTATTTTATAATTTTTTTTATATGTACAACGATGGTCCTTGAACAAGTTCCCTTTATAAGTAAGAATGGCGTGAGCGTAGATGTGCCGATTTACCCCTTCCTAGGTGGATTATTTTCAGTATAACATCTACCGCTTTTCTCCCAGCTTGGATTTTAGCCCATAGTCGAGTTTCAGAGCAGAATACCGGCGTTCCTACACCTTCTTCCATCCGTCAATATGTACATATGTCGTGTATTTTGCCATTTTTACAAATCTGGCGCCACCCACAGGCTTCTCTTGCAACTCCAGCAGACTTTTCAAAGCTCGGGTCTCAAGTAACATAGTCTGTACGACCTGCCGAGGTCGATGCTGGGCATACGCCCTGAACTCAAACTTCTTCTAAAGCGTCGCCCAATTTTTTGTTTTTGTTTCGAAAGTGCGATAGCGCATAGCTAAGTAGTTATACTGACAAACGACTGCAATTAATTTTCCAAAGTTAGGTCGTAGCAAGATAAAATATTTATTTGATTATTTATTTACTTGAAATATAATTATAAATTACCATATTACCAAGTCGAAGCAACTAGTAGCAGAGGCTATGAATAGGTAGGTGTGACCGCTTGGAAATTTTTTTTGTCTAAATGTCATACTAATACAGTAGATAGCTGCGCCAGACCCGAAAATCTTAAGTTAATGAGTTTCGAAGTGATCAGATGTGTTTTAGTGTACAGAAAAGCATTTCATAAAAACTAAAAAAAAAATACCGAATTATAATTTTATACATTATTGTGAGATGTAAAATTATTTTGAAAAACGACTTTCTAAACTGTTATACTGTTTCTTTTCTAACTGAAATTCTTCTTGCAAAAGAGCTCTTCGTTCTTCCTACAACAACTTGAGGGAATACTAGAATAGTAAATACATTATTTGGTACATACTCGGCAGTGTATCTTTTCACCACAGTTTAATGGCTTTGAGACTGTTTCTTCCTTGCCTCGGTTGGCATAACGCAAATTATTTTTTGCAGAAGATTTTACTCCAACCGAACTTCCTCACGTTATCACTACAAAAAAAGTATTTTTTTTTTTAAATTTATCCAAGCATTATCGCCACTCTTTATCAAAAACATAGTAGCAGAAAAACGGACTGGCAGCAAACCATTTCTCCAGAGATTAATATGAAATTGAACTTAAAAAATAAACAGCAACACACAGAGATCAAGGCACCTAAAAATGATGCAGCCAATCGATTTCTGTCTGGACTAACATCTAATAAAAGCACAGAGTATCCCTTTAGGAAAGCTACTACTACAAGCTAACCTTTAACTCCTTTAGCCCCAATAAGGGCACTGATGAATTAAAACCTATTGGACACCGCCTTGAGTGCGATGAATATTTGATTCCAGTTACAGAAGAAGTTGGTGAGGAAATAAATAATAAATAAATAAATAAAGTCCCCTGGATTTGATTTAATTACGGTTGAAGTCCTTCGTAATCTTCCAAAAAATTGCATTGTATATTTGACCAGTTTATTTATCAAATGCTTCAGCTTTAGTATATTGGAAATTCGCCGAGGTTATCATGAAACCTAAGTTTGGTAAATCGCCCAACGAAGTGCCCTCTTGCAGGCCAATATCTCTGATACCAGTAATGCCGAAGCTTTTTAAAAAAAATACTTGGCAAACGTCCACGGTCACTCCTTGAAAATAAACGTCTCAAGTTTGGTTCAGAAACCCTTATTCAACACTCAATCAAATACACAGAGTCGTAAGCATCATAGAAAGCGCTATGGAAAAGAAAAAAATGTGTTCAGTCATTTTTTGATGTATCACAAGCTTTCGACAAAGCATGGAACAAAAGGCTCCTCCAAAAGGTCAAGTCTATGCTGCCAACACAATACTGCGTGCTGCCAAGACAATACTTGTCATATCTTAATGATAGGTACTCTTGCGTAAATACATATTCATCTTTAAAAAATAAAAACGCAGGCGTTTTGGGTCCTCTGCTATATTTCCTGTATACCGACGACCTACCATAGGCAAATCGACAATAACTGTAACATTTGCGGGCGACACATGCCGTCTTCATCTCGTCAATCGTAGCGTAGCGTCGCCCTTTCATGGGCCTCTTCAGTTTCGGGAAAAAGAAAAAGTCACAGGGGGTCAGATCTGGGAAAAACAGTGGCTGTGGCATTATTAGTGTGTTGTTTTTGGCCAAAAAGTCGCGCACAAGCAACGATGTGTAAGCAGGGGCGTTATCGTAATGCAAACGCCAATTTTTATTCTTCCACAAATCCGGGTGTTTCTGGCGGATTGCTACGCGCAAATTGCGTATAACTTGCAGGTAATATTATACACCTCGTGTATATTCTTGGATAGCAATGCAGCCATTAAATCAATGAATGCGGCTAAACTAAGATGAAAGGTTGCACAGGAATGCTCGGATGCTCGGCAGCCCTAAATAATATTAGTATCGTATTGAAGGTCAGCCTTATTTGGGTTCCGGCGCACACAGATATTGAGGGAAATTGTAAAGCTGATGAGCTAACCAGGAAAGGTACTACTCTTCTACTGTTTAGGGATACCCATGGCCACGAGTAAGCTAATAATCAAAAACAACATTATCCAAGAGTTCAATAGGTCATGAAGAGATGAAAGCGCTTGCATAACAGCTAGGTTACCATGGCCGCAAATAATCAGATAAAAGGCAAAGAACTGCGTAGTCTCTCAAGAGAGGATATCTCGCAGGTAGTGGCTTGTATAACCGGTCACTGGCTATTTGGCAGGCACTCCTTGAGACTAGGAGTTTTTTCTCATGAATATTGTAGAAGTTATAGAGATGAGGAAGAGGAAGAAACAGGTGTGCACTTCTTTTGCAATTGCTTTAGCTAAAATCAGAAAAGGTTTTCTAGGTAGATACTTTTTCAATTTCATGGAACGGCCTGGCGGGGGGATTGGACCAATCCTTCGCTTCATAAGAGTCACAAAACGGTTGCACGATTAAATATAAATGAGGTACCCATGTCTTACAGTGGTATCACAACAACATACTTCTAAGGTCTAAGTGAGTTGGTCGAACAGATCGACCGCCGCCTTAACCTAACCAAATCTAATCTATCTTCTAGATTGCGATTAAACGAACCCCAAACCGGATCTTGGTTGCATATGCAAGACAAGAAATGCCGTATTTCTTGGGTTTTAATTGATTTTTGGCGCTTTTATTTTAATTTTTCGCAAGACTTAATTTTTTATTTTTGCGAAACTACAAACTAAAGGTATGTTACCGCAAAAAGAAGTCTAGTGACAATGGTATCGTATAAAAACTACGATTAATCTGTTTCTGCTTTTAAAATCTTTTTTGTCCTGTCCTTAGGCGATCCATACTACGTGACATTACCCTATACCATTACTTCAATTTAGAAATTAATTAAATAGTTGTAGATATATATGTGTGTGTAACTCGCGTAAATACCAAGTCGCACTAACTGCCAGTAGAAGTATTAATAATTTATTAACATTACAAGCGTGCTTGACATTTTGTGTGGTAACAGCCTTTATAATGCTGAGTACAACACAACACTGTTAATAACATAACATATTTCTTATGCTGTTGTTCTCTTTTCCTCTTTTGTTAAATTGTTTAGCTCTAGTCTTTCAATTGTGCTTTCATTTTGCCACATTTTTGCCTGCATTTTACATACATAAGTGGGTAAATAGTGCACTGGAGCAGGTTAAAGATTAGACCGCCAAAGCAGCCAATAAATAGTGGAACCAAAAGAAATAGTTAAAAGCAACATAGCCAGTTTTTTTTTTTTATTACGAAAGTATGTACGTAGTGATGGCGTGGCTCTGTGGGTCAGGTTTGAGGTGGACTTGTAGTCACTTAATATAATATTATTTAGTGTAATTTGACCTCCGCACGTCCAGCGAATGAGTAAAATATACACTTTTCTGTCTCTCTATTGTTATTTTCATTCAAAATGTTTTTGCCTTTTGTTTTGTTTTTGTTTTGTATATGCACAACTATCACTCTCCAAATCTTTTGTGGTAAGTTGCTTATTGGGATGTGTATGATTGCTGCCATTCTGTTTGCTCGTTAAGCCAGTAAGAGGTGTCATTGTGATCTCCACTTAACGTTTGCCATTTTTAAATTGGCTACACACATGCATAAATATGTGCGTATGCATGTGCTTGCACTGCTTTTCATTTTGGGGAATGTTATGAGTGGGATTTCAAAGAAATATTGAACCGTTACAATTATATTGTATTTAAAATACAACTTTCTATGCAAAGTGGGAAGTAAAACTTTTTTCAACAAACGCTTCTATCTGCAATGTTAACTGCTGAAGAGACTTTTAATTTTATTGGGTTAGCTTTTCACCAAAAAATTGAGTAAACTTTTGATCTAACGATCGTAAAAGATGCTTGATGGAGAATTCCCTTTTCAAATTATTAGATAAAATTTGGACGTTAATTTTTCGCTTGGGTAAGTTTTTTGTCAGACTTCGGTCAGCCTTGTCGGTCTTGTGTATTTTCCCCTTATAAAATAAACTTCCAGCAACCATTATGTGCTTAAACCGATCAGCAAACTTTAAATTATTACAATATTATATAAAAATTCAATGAGCTATGAAACTGCATACTCGAAATGTTTCGAAAAAATTATGTAAAAAAATTAAAAAACAACTAATGCTGCTTACTTTCTTAGATTTTACGCCGAGTTCCGTCTCGAATTTGTTTTGATGTTGTTTTGTGTGTTCATTTGCCCTTGCCTGCCGAGAGGTTACCGCTTTTAGAAAAAAAAACTTTTATATAATTTAGTGTTTTAAACACTGGGTTTCAAATACGGACCATTTTGAATGGTAGTCATGCACAAGTCCATAAAAGTGTATAATATCAACGGACGTAAAAGCATGGCGATAGGCCCTTACCAGAAAAAGACTACATAGAAGATTTACTCTTAATCTAATTCTCAAAATTGTCTCACAACTATAGGGCAATATGAAATATATTCACAATCATAATTGGCTACTTAGACTCCCAGATCCAAGTTTTTATTTTATAATAACTATCGGACTTTTTTTATCTACTAATATTTACACAGATTTCGAAGCCAATGAATAATTTAGTAACATCAAAACTATAATTGTTATGATAAATGATTATGATAAAGTCCCGCCGGGCATACGCTGGCAATTTAGTCAGTGACAGGATTAACTTCGTCTTCTTATTGCTCGCCATAAAACCTCTACGCTTTGTCTTCCTACCAAAAGTCTTAAATACCTTATTCAGACTAAAAAATGTTTTAAAAGAATAAGACGAAAAGGTAAAGAAGAGTTGAAAAACCTCGATTTGCTTCATAATTTGCCAATCCGATTAGGAGGACCCGGCCGTTTAAACGCACGACATAGGCAAACCTATGATAGATAAAATCCATTTGCGGCTATAAATAATAAACTTAAACACTTTGCTGCATATTAATTTCGTTAAGGTGATAAACTATGAAATATTTTATTGCCATCGCACACAAACGGCACGACGGTTCGCCTTTTTAATCCTCCAACTATTGTCGCTGATTCATTGCAAGTGCCAATGCTGGTGGATAATTTGTAATGCGAGCGGCAAGTAATACGTAGAGGCATATTTAAGTAGGAGTAGATAGTGGTCGAAAGGGGCAGAGGTGGGGTGGTGCGCATACCAAAAGTGGTAAGTTGACACGAAACTACACGACGCTGACTTCCGTAAGGGCAGCTGTCGCCAACAACACTTGTACCATGTTTAGGTGCATATGTGTGACATGTGAGTACATGGGTACATACATACATACATACATATATATATGAGGCCTTTGGAATAGATACGTGTCGATATATATAGGAGCACGTTGTATGCAATTATTTTACAAAAGCATAGATTTATGAAGCCCAAAGCACGATATTTTATGCTGAACATTTACCTACCACAGGAATGCATACACATACATACACACATATGTGTATATACAGGGTGTTCTTTATGTTCGATATCTTTGAATGACTTTTGTCATTACATGCCCTTTGGCCATACAGAGTGGCGCAAAATTAATCAACCTATCGGAAGATTTATAAGTTTTTCAAATGTCGCCATACGTCAATTATATTTAACACTTGTGAACTAGACTGCTGCAGGATACAAACTACAAGCAATGGAAGGCATAAAGGTTAAAATAAAGATTTCCATCATTGAAAATCATTGTTTTTTTTTAGTGTCATAAATAAAAAGCTTCTCTCTTGATAAATTGCCAATAAGCCGAATGCTCTTGACATATAAAAGATCTACTTTACTCTTTCAGTATGCAGTACATTCCGTTTAAACCACACTCAGGTTAAGATGAAATCAAATCAAAAATCATCATCCTAATTTCCTAAAAAAACGCGTACTTTTTGTTGATTAAGACAATCTCGCTTAAGACGAACTTACGGTTAATAAAATTAAATAATAAAAGGGTTACAGGATACGGTTTCAGCAATATATGAAATATGTCAAGCAAGTCAACTGTCTCGACGATTTGGAAAAATAAAAATGTTGTGATGAACAATTTTGAAAAAATGCGTTCAAATGTAAAGAAGTAAAAGCATTGCGGTTCTAAAAGGCGAAAGCTGAAACTAAATCAATGTTATTAATAAAACTATCATGATTACCGAACAAAGTAAGTTGGAGGATTTTTTCAATACTAAATATAGTAAACATAACTCTTCACTTTATATAGATACCAAAACATTTCGCGTGGAGGGAGATTCCCTTAAAACGAACCACTTTCCTAGTCTCATGGAATACGGTTTAAGCGGAAAGTACTGTATTTCAAAAATGGGTAAACTATTTTCTGAAAATGGAAAAAAATACTGTTGGACGAAGATGAAAATTGCAAAAGTATATACGTGCGCGTTATTTAAAAAGTTTGCGAGATGGCAGTGATCCATTTTCGTTGAGTAATAACTCATATATGCATAAGTTTTGTTTGACGCGACGATGGTGTTTTAATTTTTTATTTAATTAAAAATACATAACGAATGTGATAGGTTATATTTACTTGCATTCTAGAATACCCCATTTTGCACTAAACGCTTTATCATAGCGTAGCGAAAGGCTCTAGGCACAAAAGCTTTCACTTTTATCAATATTTCTATAGAATAACAAAAAACAACTTTTTGCTTGATAAAAATCTTTACTAATTGACAATGGCGGCTACCGTAGACGAATGGGTTGGTGCGTGACTACCATTTGGAATTCACAGAAAGAACGTTGGTTCGAATCTCGGTGAAACACCAAAATTAAAAAAAAAAACATTTTTGTAATAGCGGTCGCAGGCAATGACAAACCTCCGAGTGTATTTCTGCCATGAAGAAAGCTCATCATAAAAAGCATTTGCAGTTGTAGTTTTATGATATATATAGATGAAAGACGCCTGAATAACGTACAATGACATTTTATTTCTTGGAAAGCGTGAACTTTGGTTATTCGATGGTAATGATCCGCAACTTTTTCTAACTACAAACTAAATTTTTCGCACACCACGCAAAGCTGTCAAAATAAAAAAGCGTTAGTTCAAATTCCAAACTCTCATTATACCACCCTGTATTAATACTCTCATACAAATTGCATGCCGTCCTTTGCTACGCCTCCGCTACGGCTAACCAACTGCCATTGCTACATTATGGTTATGTACATATTTTTCAAATATTTGTTGCTATAATAAATTTTACACATTCATTTGCCGCAGCTCTATACGCCCAACTTTACTCGATTCGACCTGGTCGCTTGCTTAGCATTTGTGTCGTGTCTATTGTTGTGCGCGCATGGCTCTGCCTGTTGAGTTGGTTTGCAGAATTTTAATTCACAATTTGCTGCTTCATATCCGCGACGGAATTTTTCACAAACGTTTTAATTTTATTTTATACTTATTATTACGTATCTATATATGCATATTTCGCTGCGCACATACCTTGATACACACGTATAACGCATGTACTTGGGCTTCGCACACATACAAATGTAAGTGTATAGATTTTAACTTTGGCTTTTGTATGGTCTTTAAGGATGATTGACGCTCGTGTGCACTCGCTCAACTGCAATTAGACGAATCGTGTTAGCCGTGCCGCCATTTGGTCAAGTGCTTTTGCACACGGGCACACTCAAACACATGTATGTACATGTGTGCCTGCATACCTAAGCAATGTTACGTGCCTTTCTGCTCAACTTTTAATTTCATTTCGAACAAATACGTGTTAGGCACTTCATTTGTTATGAAAGGTATTCAGCTATTTTGCTTACGCATATTTGAGTAATGCATGTATGTATGTATGTGCTCATATGTGATTTTGTTGGCAATGAAGAATTGCTCGAATGTTCAAAACCTGTAACAAGCGGCACAAAATTGCATATGACAACAACGCTTTTGATTTTTCATTATTCGCTGTCAAGTTGGCCGTTTAGCAAAATAAAATAGGTTATATACATATGTACGTACATAGTTGCATATGGACAAAGGTATCTAGTCTTTTAATGCACTTCTCGAGTTACAAATGATGGATACAAGTGCTTGACATTAGTTATGCAGATATTTATCGCAACTTGATTGAATATTATTATAGTGGCATTTTTCAACTTAATATTTATGTGAAGTTGTCTGCGGCTATTTATTTCTCATAAATTTGAGATGTAATTGATTACTTTGTAGTTATTTTTGGTTAAAAGGAAGCTAAATACTTAAACTGGTTTATAGAAAACATCATATATTTTTATTTTTTCAGTTCATAGACACATCAAAGCGAATTTTACAAGAAGATCGGTTTTATTTTTTTAAGCAATTTGACATGCAAAAAGATACATTATAATCCGGGTAGATTGCACTATTTCGAGCAAGGTCTGTTCGCTCAATCAAGGTTGTTCATAGAACTCAAATCAGGAAAATAAAGACCTTTAAGTTGACCCATTCATTAAATAAGTACATTTTATTAGAAATATCATACCATATTCAATTAGAAAAATCGTATAACCTGAATCTTTATCTCTATATCATTTAAGATACTCCTTTATAGCTTTATCTCTAAAATTTCGAAGGGCAAGTAAAGGCTCTTTCAAAAGTGACGCCTAGATATTAGTAGTGAATAATTCCTAGATGCTACAGTTTTTATACCACCTTTGACATTTGGCAAGTAGAGAAATTATTAATTTAAATTTAAAATGATTGAAACTTATTATAAAAATGGTCGATATTTAAAAGCAACATATCTCAAAATTCGCGATTTTCTCTGTGAAAATATTCGTCCGAATGAGTCAAAAATGCAAAGATTTGTGAAAAACTTCAAGAAACTGGTTCTGTCGAGGACGTTCTGTTACTGAACAACCTTCAACACCCGATGTCTCGACGTTCTCGACAATTAGGCGTTCATGAAATATCGCTAGAAAAGAAGCAAATGCAAAATGTAGAAACACGCGGATTATCTTATTCACACGGATTAAGGATACATTCAGTGTCAAATAACCGCAGGTTTTTTGTATGGATCCCACGCTAAGTCCAAGAATTCCTCGAATTCATAAACTGGATGAACTGAAAAAAGTTCTTGAAATAATTAATACGGATAGGATCCATATATACACAATTAAAGACATCGATTGCCAACGAAATGCATTCATATACTTTCCTCTGTTTTAGTAGAACTATTTCTTCTTTTCAAGTGTTAAAAAATGGGAAAAACGAAAGTAAAATAACGTATTGTTTTTTAGCATTTATGTACTAGAGAATATATGTATATAAAAAAACGAAAAGAAAATATTCTGATAGCAACAAACATTTTTTGATTAAAAAGTCTAGAGATATAACTAAGAATATCGATATAAAATGGAGAAAAATGAACAGCAACTCGAATAGATTTAAGAAGACATTTGATGCCTGGCTAAAAGCCTGAAACCCATGGTTATTAGCGCTTAAGTTTAATGTATAATTTATTATACAAATGGAACTCTTGAAAGAGCGTCTACGGGCAGAGAATCGATGCTTAGATCTTATGTGATGAAACTAGCAGAAGTAGCGATTTGATAGTTGGGGCTGCAAGCACTTCAGCGCGCTTCTTAAACAGTGCGTTACGAGTCCAAACCATACTACGGCAATAAAAAAAACATGTTTCATAAAGAAAAAAAAAATCCCGTTTTCTATTAATGAAGCTTTCGGTGCAAATGATTCTAAAGCACTCTTTCCGCTCTTTTGCAAAAATTCCTTTGTGTCAATTATCATCAACAGGAGGATTCATTTGGAATAGTCGTAAACCTCAACCGACTGGACGTTTGCTTAACATTAAACTAATTTTTAAACTTTATTAAGTTCGTGATTGATGGGTATGCAAAATTTTAAAATCGTGCGTCATATTACCCAACGATGACATTCAATAGGAATTTTCTCACTGTCTTTCCCTCTCGGGAGGAATGGAGTAAGGGACTTTTACTAAAAAACTTCGACACTACGGTGTACACAGATAGTTCAAAAATAGATTGTGATGTTGTCTCATAGACTTAGAATTGAAAAATCTATTCGTCTTCCCAATACTTGCAGTGTTTTCCTGGCGAATGTACTGGCAATAGGGGAAGCTTGTAGGCATCGCAGACCTCTGTATTATTTTGTATAGCCGAGCTAAAATCCAGGCACTGGATTCAGTTACAACAACCTCTAACAAAGCAGAAGTAGCCTTACCACCTTGAGCGCACACCAAAAAGTTAGTTTAATCTGGGTCGAAACATTGAAGGAAATGAAAAAGCAGACGAACTGGAATGGGGGGGGGGATCTGTCATGAATAACCTTTTTTATAGAATCGGTAGGTGCAATCAAAACTGCAATTTCCTCAAAATATCTCCCCCACGGATAGTAGTAGGGCCCGGACGACGTGCAAAGTTAGCAGATAGATATGACCAACCTAAAAGCACAAACCAACGTCAACATTGACAAATATGAAATGAAAGGATGCGGACAGACTCACGGCAGTAAGTCCATATGAGAGCAGGCAGTCAAAATGGGTATCCCTGACAATATATACTGCCATAGTAGTAATCAACCGGAAAAAAGAAAACTCTTCCATTTCCCCTGTGGATGCCCGCCCTATGGAATGTCAACCCTTGGCAAACCGCTTTTTGAAAACCTCGAAGAGTTAGTCGGTATAGACGAAAAGCATATTATCGTGAAGGAATAACCGAATAACTTGTTGGTGGTGAGGATGTGGCAACGAAATTGTGCGGAAGCATTAATTGGGTTCTTGGTGAATCACCACTTCAACCAACCAGTCAACCGACGTTGCCTTCATGCGGACTAAGAGTTTGACCCTCAGGAGTCTAGTGAAGGTCTCCAAGTTTCATGTGAAATTTTACAACAACTCCCATACCCACGAATGTTACGGTTTATAAAATCGACAGAAGGCTCCAGGCCTCGGTTTCTTTACTTAATAGCCACACTTTTCATGCTTGCACATGCATACGTGTATGGATAGATAGTTTGTATGTATGTATTACCGTCATTGTTTTTGTCAGTGATAGCTTACCGTCTGATAAATTAAAATCATGTTTTGTCTGTAAACTCAAATAAAGCTCATCTGCATGGGAATTTATTTTCACTTCCTACCGCCAGCAGCACTTTCCTGTTAACCATCTCACCCTACTGCTCTCCGCGTTATCCTCAGTTCCTCTACGGTCACAAAGCTAATTACAAATAATGTGTGCCATCAAAAGAACAAAACAACAAATTCATTAATATAATTAGATCTCGTTTAATATTTCCTAATTGTTTTTACTTCCATTTATTAAGCAATGTAACATATGTAGTTCAGGTTATTTTCACTAAAATGAATATCTCATAAATAACTGTATTGACTTACACATTTAGGCTCACATAAATATACTGCCCGAATATAAACAGAAACAGATTTAGTAACCTACATAAATCCAGTTCAACGATTTGTGGGGCATTGTTTTATGTCAGCAACCGCTGCTCTGATGTTCGCTTTTCTCTTACCTCTTTATATTTGTAACTAATTTTTCGAATATTATTACTATTATTAACGTTATTATCGAGTGGCATTGATGCTGGAGTATCTAGCTGCTGTCTGGCATTGAGTTTTTGATCACATCGCAATTTTGCAGTGATTTTGAGTGATGGAACGCTTTATTTTGACCTTTGTGCGTTCCATTCCTAGTTCACAAGTGTCATATATGATTGACGTTCAACGCTTTTGCAAAAAGTATAGTCTTTGGATAGGGCGATTATTTAGCTATTCAACTACGGTATCTCTACTATATGTCCATTCGTTATTCCAACAGTCGGTTGCATGGAAATTCGTATACTTAGACATACAGTTACACAGTAAAGTCTACATACCCCATTGAAAAGCGAGGTTTGAAGATTTCTGTGAACATTGTAGCATTAGAATATATTCCAAACAAATCCAGTCTAACAACAAACAATAAATTTTAGCAAAAAATTTTTAATCCAAAAATATTTATTAACAAAAACAAACAAAATTCATTTTCCAGACACAGAAAAGTCTGCATACTTTGTAAAAAGAATGCATTTCACTTAAAAGGAAATAAAACGACAACAGAATTAATACTTGGTGGGTCCGCCACGACTTTCTAGAACAGCATTTAATCTATTTTGCATGGAATTTACCAATACTTTTGTGTAATTATTCGAAATTAAATTCCACTCTTCATTTTTTATTTCATTTCATTATTTGCATTGTGGGTCTTACACTCAGAGTTGTCAATCATGTAACTTCATGTAAAATATGTGTAACTACGCTCTGACTCTTTGGTTAAAAGGAACGATTGCATTTTATTAGTAAACAAGATATGTAACCTAGAAGTGGCTTGTGTACTTGAAGCACGCACAATTTGGAGTTGTGCTTGAATTGTTTCGTAACTGTGATAGGCTCTACTTATAAATACATTTACACCCGAATTACAGCAATTTACGAATACAATACGAACTCCTTTGCATCTGCACAACACCATCTCAATCACAATCAAATCCCGAATCTGCCCTTAAAGCCTTTTTCTCGCAGCTGAGCCATCAGTTTTCTTTTTGAACACGATAACCGAACAAACTGATGCATTCAAGAGTTAGGTTAGGTTGAAGCGGTTGTCCACTGTAGGACACATTCAGGCTCATGGCCCATTGTGATGCCGCGTGGGGAACTAGCCCTTATTCCTCCTGAAACCAATGAGTACTTTTCAAAAATTTCGTTAGATTCTTAATTTCAACAGAGCCGAGATCTTCTAATTCATTAAAGAAATGTCCGCCCAAAATGGCCAGCCTAGGTCTGGATAGACACAACTTCTGTAGAAGTCATGTGTTTGCACACCCATTCTCTGCGTCTGCCTATCGATTAGGCAGTGCCCCGTAATAACTGAAATCAGTGTGTTAATATTATGCTTATCTTTTCTTAGTAGAAGTTCTGTGCGTTTAGCATTGAGAGTCGCCGTCTTTCATTCGCTACTCTTACAATTTCCTCCTCAATTTGGTACCGATTTTCGCTGGTTCATCGGGTCTGCAGTTCCATCAATGTCGCAATGGCCAGGAACCCATGCTATCATTAGGTGAAATGGCTCAGCCATCTCGTTAAGAGATGCGCGGCATTTCATGGCTACCTTGGAGGTTGTCGACTGTTTTGTGAGGGATTTTATCGCCGCCTGGCTATCGGTGAAAGTGTAGATATAATCTAAAGGTATCGCATCATACTGTACCAGTGTCACAGCTTTCATTATTGCCATCAGTTTAGTCTGAAAGACACTACAGTAGTCAGGAAGCCGAAAACTGAAGGAGATCTCCAAATGCTCAATAATATATATATTTTAATAATTTACAAAAAAAAAACAAATATTGAAATAGCTGACGCATGAGAATTCACAATTAAAGTATTAAAGCGTGTGTCCTCGTGTCGAAAGGAAAAGTGCCTCATTATCTCATTGCACGCACGACAGGCTGCTGGATGGTAGCCAATTTAGTCGACCACCGGCGACTTACCGATGGCATCAATGTTGCTGACCTACATCCACGCGAGTATGCGCAGAGCACTACACACATAAATTCATACAACAAATGCCTTGGTAAACACATAGATACAAGCAGATATTTAGGCTGTACTCGTACATATTTATGTAGGTATATGTGTGTGCTTTGCGGTTATAAGCATTTATAATTACATGTACACGTGTGTTTGGTATTTAGCGCGTCTCGAATTGAGGCTTGCATTGTTTGTTGGCTGGCTGAATGACTGCCCGTTTCACCGCAATCGGCCACTTATACGTCTATTGGATCAGCCGCATACCTTTGCGGTCGAGTAAACGTGAACGAAAAAAGCAATAAATAATACAAGTGAAAACAGCACACATCATTGGCAATCGCACGGCAACAGCATTAAACAATCATAAATTCGCTTAAATGTATTTATAAAAGTACATCTACTAGCAAATACCCGGCATGCGCTGCTCCGCCGTTAAGGCGAAATATTTTATTCTAACGCCTTAGGATATACTATATTTTTTTGTTTTTCCAACTTCTGTAAATAATTATTGTAATTTTTTGGGTAACCTGCTCAAGTGTAGCCGACTAAAACTGACTAAGAAGTACATTTTTCTGTTGCTATTATCCGTGAAATTTCTGACTTTCTCATATGCAATAAAGACTGTATTTCCATTTAAGAGTGATTTCAAGTCAAGTAATCTAAGTACTTTGGGAATTGTCTTCAGTTCTTCTTAAAATTGGTTTATTGAGGGGCTTGAGTATAATAAGGAGAAAATGGGAAAAATTTGGAAATTTTTTAATAATTTTGAGTTTAATTCAATGCTGAAAATTTTGGTATAAAGTTTTTTAAAATGAAATATTTATTTTTTTAATTTTTATAAATTTTGTTTTTTAATTATTTTAGATATAATATACTTACAAAACAAAAAACAATTGAAGAAAATTATATTATAAAGGTGGATTTTTTAGCTATTATATTTTTAAACAGTTGGTTTAAACAGCTGACGCACGTTTCAAACATCTTCAGTTTGGTCTATAATTTAACCAAGAATCGTCTTACAAACGAACAACGCTTGCAAATCATTGAATTTTATTATAAAAATGCGTGTTCTGTTAAGAAAGTTTAAGATCCACTTTTTATCGAAAAATTGTGTTTAGCGACGAAGCTCATTTTTGGATCAATGGGTACGTAAATAAGCAGAATTGTCGATTTTGGAGTGAAGATCAGCCCAAAGAATTGCAAGAGCTACCAATGTATCCAGAAAAGGTCACAGTTTGGACCATACTTCTTCAAAGATACTGCGAATCGTAACGTAACTGTGAGTGGTGAGCGCTACCGTGAAATGATATCCAACTTTTTTTTGCCCAAAATGCAAGAGCTTGACTTACATGGCATGTGGTTTCAGCAAGACGGTGCCACATGCCACACAGCACGCGAAACAATGGACTTGTTGAGAGGCGAGTTCGGTGAACATTTTATTTCACGTTCGGGACCTGTCAATTGGCCACCCATATCGGGCGATATAACGCCTTTAGATTATTTTTTGTGGGACTATGTTAAAGCTCATGTCTATTCACACAAGCCTGCTTCGATTAACGCATTGGAAGACAACATTAAAGCATTTATATGTGAGGTACCGGCCGAAACATTGGAAAGAGTATGCCAAAATTGGACTAAGCGGATGGACCATTTGAAGTGCAGTCGCTGTCAACATTTGCATGAAATAATCTTCAAACATTAAATTATATGGAAAATTGCAGATTTCTGAAATTTACCCTATATATTTGTGCTAAAAATATATGAGAGAAATTGTTTCAGTTGACTTTTTTATATCTTACTATGCATGCATTGTATTTAAGGTAGTTACAATACTTCTTGAATTAAAAAATAAGTGGCAAAAATACTTTTTTATTAAAATGATTTCAATCATAATTTGCGTTATTTATCATCTTAATATTTAAATCATATGCACCACTATTTACCATTTTTGCCTTAAAAGTTAGGTGGCAAGGCCGTGCACAAATAATTTTAATTGAAGCTATGTTCATTCTTTCAACACATTTTGTTTGATAACCATGTCCTAACCTTTAATTAAATTTTATTATTAATTTGAATTTATCTCTAAAATTAGTTGGCAACGTCATTTAGAAATATTATCGTATTAAAGCTATATACTTTTGTAATAAATTTCTTAATTTCCACAAGTAAAAAAAACACTATATTGCAACATCGGCTAGAAGTAGTTTTTTATTAAACACTTTCAATTTGAGACCTACATCTTAATATCCAACGGAACTGTGTGTCGAATTGCTATTTTTGTAATAAACAATTTTATAAATTTTTGAGTGATGCTCTTTCGAAGACATTTTCTACGTTTTTATACATTCGATCATTATCGACGCCAGTTTTGTGAATGGGCGTCAGCAGCATGACTTATTGCCATTCAATCATCAAAAACACCTGAAATGGTGGAGGTTATAATGTGGCAGTGCAGGCATGAGTTGCAACTAACAAAACTTGTCGTTCGATTTCACATAGCCAATAACTCCATAAAGTATGAGGTATGAAAATGTTGTAAAAAGTGCAGAAGTGACTAAGTTCGAGGATAACCACAATTCATATACCCAACACACATTTCAGTTCAATGAGTATAATTGACATATAAAACCATAAATAATTACCAGGCTCTGTATAAATGAAAAACGAGAAGTGTATGTATCTATTCTGACATGCCTGGACCTCTGTGATTATAACTGTTTCTTGTCACGCAAAGGATTTTATACAATCTAAGAAGCTTTTTTCTGTATATGAGCTTCTTCATTTGTTTTATTGAGAAACTTAGTATGGACAAGTTCTTTAAAAAAAATTAAATTAAATTTAAAAAGAAGTTGTTTTAGAGCTAAGTAACTTTTCTTGGTTTGGTATACAAAGTTGGTTCAAAAAGGTGATTTTGCAAATTTCGCGGACTGCGTACAGAAAAACAATCAAGAACTAGTTATATTCAGAATATTACAAATCATTTATTTCTTCTAAATAAAGTAATTTTTCTACATAATCCCCAAATATATATTTATTTCTTTTTATTTATTTATTGCTGAGAGACTATATTACAGATAGATACAAACAAAGGTCTTATGGCAAGAGTCTTATAAGTAACTTCTCAAATGTAGACTTAGAGTAAGGAAAATCAAAGTCTAAATAAGAAGAATAGATATTAATTTGCGTCCTCCTAAAAGGAGCCACAAAACACACTTCTTTACAACGGAAAATCAACGAGGGAACATTAAAATGAATTTTATCAAAGACAAAACACATCAACAACAGAACACGGCTGGACTCTAAGGACATGAGATTTTTTAGTAAGCAGCGAGAGCGATAGGACGGAATGGGATCAGCGAATTTCATCGAGCGCAAAGCAAAGCGCACAAAAGCTCTCTGAACAGACTCTAATCAATTAATATAGACTGCATGAAACGGCCTCCACAGGACTAACCTCAGCCAACTTAGGACGAGTGGTATTGCAAAATGCCCAAGCCCGCTAGAGAATAGCGAGGATATTCGAGCAGTCGAAGTCCACATCTTGTATGACAACCATTGACACTTCAGCTTAGCATGCACGTGCGGCTTGCCACGTCTCTTTTTTTGATGACTCCCTGCAACATCCCTATTTGATAAGCATGGAAGAGCCTGTGAAAGTAGCTTCCATTTGAAAATAGTCAATTATGATAATTCTATCTCTTGAAATACGAAGTCGCTTATTCTTGTGTTCTTTGGTTAACATTAACGGCACCATTGGTCGGAAACGTTTTTCATGTTCAAATTTAATGTGATGATTTTTTATATGAAGCTTGATGGTGCTTGTTGGTTAGTTAGTATAATTTCTTCGACTCGTTTACGTTATCTTCAGTATATCACGTGAATGGGCGCCTGAAACTTCATTCGTCTTCAGTCAACCGTCTTCCTTGCTTAAACTCCTTGGACCAATTTCGTATTTATTTATCATCATTTTGCATGTTCGGCTTGTTTTTGGGATATATAAGCTTTTGATGTGTTTAGCGATTTTTTGCTATAAAAAAAGAAAAGGAAAAAAAATTAACTAGGAACTCAAGTTTTGGGTTAAACGCAACATCGTGTTGTACTTCACTCACCGTATTTATCGGGCTTGGGTGCCTCTGCGGCTTTCTTTTTTTTTAAATTACCACTGATGGCTTTTGCCATGATTTGGGAGAGAAAGATCATTTCGCTGGAAGAGGTCAAGGTCATACCAAATTAGATGCTTCTCAAGAAAAATAAAAAGCCACCTTTTTTATAAATCTTTGCAACTTTGAAATAATTTAGATTTTAATTCGATCTCTATAACTTATATAAGATCTATGTAAGTTACAGCAGACAGGTTTGATTCAAGAAACTATATTTTTCATTATATCTTGGAAACATTTATATTAGGTTCCCTGCCACATTATTGCGGTGTAGTTATGAACTATCTGGGAATTTAATTTAAAGCCCAAAAGTGGCTTACGTAACCAGCTCTTTTGAGATATCTAAAGGCTTAACTGAGTGGTCCATTGTACCGACACACCAGCGAAGCAATGAAAGTAGGTACCCTTTTAAAGGGTCGTATTTAAAACAAATTTTTGCAATTCTCCTTCAGTAAGGAGCGGCACACATAAATTGTGGCAGGCTCATTCGAGTACGGGTGTATGTTTGATGTAAACTTTCGAAGGCCTTTTTTCAAAACTTTATTTTTCAAAAGGGTTACCATGATATCACAAAATAAAGTAAACTGGTTATGCCAAATTTTTTATAGAACTCTTAAATTTGTATTGTTTTCTTAAATAAAGTAAAATGGTTTCAACTTTTTATTAACATGATCAAAATAGTGATATTAGCGAAAAATAAATTTGGGACGTGAATGAGTTAAGAAATGAAAAATACCTTCCAAAGATACATTGAAAGTCCCAATCCGTCAAAATTTGACAAAGTTATATACGTTTTCCATAAATCAATCTTTCAAAAAAGCCAAAAATACCAATTCAAATTCCAAACTCTCATTGGTTTGACTCCGTTATTAAAATTGTTAAACATTTTTCTTTCATTATCTGGGGTGATATTTTGGGGAAAAAATGCATAAACTAATTTTTTTTTATGAAACAACTGGATTCCAAGATTGTTCTTCTATTATCTGAGATGATTTTTCCGGAAAAGTATTTTTCAAAACTAAGTTCACTTATAAAAAATTCGGTTTTTGGAGATAGTTTCAAATCAGTGCAGCTCACGTTTAAAATGTAATAAATTTTATAATTTCGGTGGAAAATCTGAAACTTTTTCCGCGAAGCCTCTTTACATGCATACGGTTGTTAGTGCTGGAAGAGATTTATATATATTCACCGTTTACTTCTAGTACGAGTACACCGTCTGTGCATTGGGTATAAAATTTACTTCACTAACTGCAGAGAAGCGCTAAACCATCAGGGTCTGTTATGTAGTAAAATAAACAAAAAATAATGAAATAAACAAAAAACACCAAATCTGAGTTAATGCTGCAACTTGTGCGGTAGTTGGCACGCCGCAGCGTCTGCGCTGTACTACACGTAACATTGTTGGACCATTGAAAGCTGCTGGATGCTGGATACTGACGATAATAATCACACGTGCGATAGTGAGGCAAATAATGATGTTAATGATTATATTACTTGTAGCAATGCTGACATCGCTTTTTATTGCTGCTGGTATTTGAATTGTTGTTATTGTTATTGTCGGTTTTGGTATTGTTATTGCCCCTACCGCAATTGGCTTATTATTACGTTGATGTTTGCCTTCACTCTCGCCTTCAGCAAGCCGACAGATGATTGGAGGTATGAATGACTGTAGCTTACCATCTACATAAGTTTGTCTGTTGGTCTGTGTGCCTGTCTGTCTGTCCACCTGACGATATGCGCATATGTGGCAGATGATGAATTTCCTTTTGTGGCAACAAGTATGTCAGCCTTGTTTTTCTCAAGTTTGTTTAACTCCGCATACAGCCATACAGCTAAATATGTACGATACACCAGTGTGTGTGCGCAAGTGCATGGCATGACATATACGGCCACACTAAATGGAAAGTGGCACTCCTTTCGATTTTTCTTTGAATATGCAATGTTGCTGCTGCTGCCGCGATTTTTATGTTGCTACGGCTGCGGTTGCTGCTGCTGTTGCTACTATTTATAGTAAATATTTGTTGTTGTTGCTTTGTTTTGCTCGCAAATAGCGTTACTTTACTTGGCAGCTGCTACACGGCTGGTGTAACTCGTATTTTACTACATTCACATATACATTCATAGGTACCGATATTTTTATGAGTTCAATTAGCGCCTCAGATGGGCCGCTGCGTTACCAGTTCGGCCAAAACACACACACAAATACGCAATGGCCACTTGTCAGTGTGTCATTTGGTCATTACGCAATGTCGAATAGTGTCTGCGGTGCCTTGGCAAACCACATTGTACATACACATATATGCTGCAAATACATACATACATATTTATATAGGATTTTTATGCGGCGTTTTCTGTGCAGCGTTTGAAAATTTATGCGAATAGTTTAACATTAATTATGTGAACACTTGAGCATGTATGTATGTATATGGGTTTGTATTCCTATGTTTTTGCGCATGGTATTATTTATGCAGTCATGCATTTCTGCGTTACGGAATTTTTCGTAAATTTTTTCAGAAATATGGTTTTTGGATTTTTTTCGAATAGGAAAAATTATTTGATTAGCATAAAATGTGTAACTTTGTAATATAATATAGCAATATTTTTATGCTATCTCACACCAATATACAATATTACATGTATCACTAAAAATGAACGTATATATGTAGCGATATGTATGCAATATATATGTAGCGTTCACGAGCTCAACCAGAGGAAGATTTAGTAAAACCCATTAAGAATGCCACTTTTCATCATATTTAACACGACAAAAAAATTTAAATAGACTGGCAGTGGTCAGAGAATTATACTCCGGCAAATAAAAATAGTACAGGCCAGCGCATAGAAATTATACAGTTTGGCTTTACACCAATGAAAACAATGCTTACCAGGCTTACGATTTTTGAAACACTATGCGTTAGTGCTCATTATCGAGTATTTTTGCGTCTATAACTCTCAGATTCGTTTATTTGCAATTTTTAAATTTTTAAAACATTTATAATGAGAACTAGAGAAAGTTGTGAACGAATTAAATCTGTGAGATAAAATAATTTCAATATGAAGTCCGAGTCAAAAACAGTTTTCAAAGCCACTAAACTGTGGTGTAAATATGTATTACCGAATATATATATGTATAATTTATTAAGTATTCTATCAACTCCTTCCATAAAAACTTACGAAAATTAAAAAAAAAAGTGTGTGAGAATAGAAATTAATTTGAAGATAAAATTTCATTAATTCCTCCGATTGAAGCAGGTTAGTTCACGATTTATTTAAACTACTTTAACCGGTTTTGTAATTTTTTGTATTTTGAATCTTCGTTATTTATATTATTACATATTATATATTTTATTTTTTCATTATTGTCTAACAAAATCCGCATATAAAAATTGCATCACATTTTTTTTTACCTGAAAAAAATTAACAACACCGACAAGGAAAAAAAATTGTTAAAATCAACAAACTGTTAAAATTAGCACCATTTTAACAACGAGAGAAAATCACGTTTTTAGCAATTAGTTTTTAGCTAAAACCATTTTTATTTGGACGTCTCTGAAAAGAAATTTAACACAAAAGCAAATGGAAAATAATTGGTCTTAATCATAGGAGAAGGGGTGAATTTGAGAGGTAGATACGTTGCTACCAGCCGACTGAATGGGCAGCACATGCCATTTTTTTATCTTTTCAGTATATACTTTTTTTACTTTTATCTCAAACAACTCAAACTCTCACAATGCAAAAGATTTTTTAAAAATTTGTTGAATACAAGCGACGATCTGATATCGAATTATATTTTTATTTATTTTTAATAGACTAAACGCCTTTATTTGTTCCATTGCGATTTGGGTTTCATTTATTTTCATTAAAAAATGTGTGTTTTTTTGTGTTTTTAGAACAATGTTTTTAGAAAGAAGCATAGACTCTTTGTTCAACAATTTAAAATAGACCCTCCCAGAAAGGATTCTCCTTCACGGCTGATTGTATCCCAATTATTATTATTATTATATTGCAGTTAACCTAATTTAAATTAATAATAAATTTAAAATCGTAAGAGAAGAGAATTAAGTATAAAGAAGAAGTATAATATGAAGTACGAAGTATAAAGTGAGTGATGAGCCACTTATTAATAAGGTTTACTACTTATTTATTTATTTTTTAATTTAAATATATTTTTTTTATAAGAATATAGCTCATTCTTTAAGAAAGATTATATTAATTGAAGTGTCTAACTTCGTACAGTATTAAAAAAAAGTCGATACATTTTCTTCAAAATGTAAAATTTTTAATCAGAATTAAAAAAAGACATTTATGCCGTTCTGCTCAAAATAGTCTTTGATTTTTCAATTTAATGTTATTCTTTCATGGTGTTGCGCATTTTGTCCATATAAAAAAATTCGTAACTGTGTATAGATATGGGGTCGAAGTATTAGAAACAGTTTTGCCGGTTTCGGGCTTTTACCACCAAAATTGGTAGGACACGATATTTTACTATCTTTTGTGCAAGGCCACATAATTCAAGTGCTCTGAGAGCATTTTTACTTTCGTTAATCCATTACCTACTATGCCATTTTTTAGAAAGTTTATAGAGAAGCTTTTAGTGATCATGAAAGTTGCCTTACAATACCCAGATTTGTAACTTATGAGATCTGCAATGAGTTTTTAAATACCCAGTACACTGATCCGAGGTTTTAGAGAATGCGAAATTTGTTATCAACCGCAATCTCCTGTTCACCGTAAGATGCAGTTTAAATCAGCTGTTTTACGAAGTGAAAGTAAATTAAATTACAAAATAAGTTGTGTGCTGTTATTTTATAAAAAAAAATTCTACTAGTTCAGCAAATGGTAGAAAAGAAAGAAAATGTTTGACATGTGAGACACTGCAAGCAGAATTGGATACTTGAAGAATCGAGGAAGTCTGCAAAATAAAGGCATTACACCGCCAAAAACATATTTTTATACAAAATATACATCTTATTTCACCTCGGTATTTAAATACCCGGAGCATAGGCTACGATCTTCTGCTCATTGGGTATTTAAATACCGAGGCGAGGAAAATTGGCACTCGGTTCCCGGGCGTTAAGCAACCTAGTCTTCGTTTACTTATGTAAACCGAGGTTACAGCTGACAAACAATTATAATTACAATTTCTTTCGCCAATTCTCCTAATTTTTAGCATTCTATAAAAACATTTTTTAATCAAAAGAAATATCTGACGTTCGACCCTAAGAAAGAACAATTAATCTAAATCGGAATTTCGTTTTGCATTTTAAAGGACGTAAATACTTCAAACTTCTTCTTTAGTCAGAAAAGAAAGCAAGAAAACTAAAGCAATATCGCTTACCGATTCCGAGACATGATCTTTTGTGAAAACACTGTTTTATGGATATTTAAAATGGGGCATTAAAAATGGTCGAAACAATATCGAAAAAACGGTTGCCACATACCTTAAAAATAAAACATGCTGAAAGCTACAATCTTAATCGGCAAATTTCAAGGTGAAATTATTCTGCTGCCGCAGGATCCGAGTGATTACTTCAAACAATCCCATTTCAGTGAGGAAACTGCAATTTCCAATTCGCTTGGTATTCGTAGTGACTATTAATAAGATATTCCAGTATCTGAACTAGAATGTGCCCATACTAGTTACTTGTAGTCGCCATTATCATCAAAAATTACCAATGTATCAAACTTTGCTTTATACAGGGTGGGCCATATAGCGTTTGCTTTTTGAACCACCTATTTTTTTGAGAATGGTAACACAAATGACATGTCAAATGTGTTCATAATTTACTTAAAGGTTTGACAAAACGCTTGAACAAAATTGGGAAATATTGAAAACCTATTTCCAAAGTGGTGAGTCTTCTTCTTCTTTTCTGATTTTCACATCGGCGGGCGAGGAGACGCGGTTACAGTAAATGGCGAGCGTTACCGTGACATGCTCAACGAGTTGTTTCCAAAAATTGAAGAGGATGACATGGACGACATTTGGTTTCAACAGGACGGTGCAACTTGCCACACTGCCAAAGTTACACTCGAACTTTTGGCTACCGTTTTTGAAAACCGAATAATCAGCCGAAATTCCGATATCAATTGGCCGCCTCGGAGCTGTGATTTAAGCCCGTTGGAATATATTTTGTGGGGAGCCGTTAAGGACAAATACTATGCGAACCATCCAGAGACGATTGATGCTTTAAAATACGAAATCGAAGTTGCCATTCATGAAATTGGAGCCCAAACAATCGAAAATGTGCTTAAAAATTGGGTTGATCGAATGGCCAACTGTAAAGCCAGTCGTGGCAGTCATTTGAACGATATTACATATTTTTCATTCATAAATGACAATGTTCAATCTTCAAAATAAAAAAAAAAAACTTTGAAAAAATATTGATTAATGTTTTTTTTATAGTCGATTCAAAAAGCAAATTTTACATGGCCCACCCTATATTTAGTTAGGTTTGAGAAAGAGAGAATGCGTGAGAAGGGTAGGGAATGCTTCTTATTGGATATACACTTTCCGGGAGCCGCAACTAAGATCCTGGAGTCCTGTACGTTGTGAGCAAAGCGGACCCAATCGGACAAATAATTGTATACCCAGCAATCCATAAGATGGGTATTTAGCTCCTTTAACTCATATAAGATCACGGTGGACCAATGGAATCCGCCCAATAGTACTATAGCAAGGCTGCGAGTTAGTTATAAAAAATTTCGTTGGAATAATGCGAAATATTATAGTTTAGCAGTGGCAAACGAGTACATTCCACTAGCTAAAATTATAGTAGTCTCACCTCCCTTGTAATGAAAGAGCAGGAGAAAATTATAGGTCATGAAATCAGATCAAACACTCTGCGAACAACATCTCTCCATCCAAACCAGCATACATACAGGGGAGGGAGGTCTACGGACATCGCGTAGTATCAGCTGTCTACAGAGATCCGATTGCGTTTGACTGTGAGAAATCAGATCTCTGTGCCTTCCTTGCTATCGAAGGAGCTTCCCACGACTCCAACGAGAAGAGGGGCGCTTTCATTCTGCAGTTACAGACGAAAATATGTATACATATACTTATATTGTGTATAACTATTATTTTTTTGCATTGCCAATCGTTTTAATTTATTTATGAATTTTAATAAATACCAATCCTTCAATGAAAACACAGCATACATATTTTTCCTTTACTTCTTTAAAAGGGCAGAAACATACAGAACTTTTACACTAATATAATGAAGCTGAAAGAAATATGTCCAGAAATAATAAAGGATTATTTATTAGGAGGTGATATTCAAAGAAAATTGCTATTTTTTAATATAAATGATCGTATGTTTATTTCATTATAAAGAGGAAGGTATGCCGTTAATAGTGGAAAATAACATCAGGCAAATGACCACCACGACCACGCTTACAGGACAATATCCTTTTCATAAAATGTTCCATAACCGAATTGCAAAGTGGCTGCCCTATGTTCTCGATAGCCTCACGAATTCCATCTTTGAGGTCTTGAATCGTCCCTGGGCTGTTGGCGTGACCCCAAAGAAAAAAGTCACAAAGTGTTAAATCACAAAATCTCGGTGGCCAATTCTGATCACCTCTTCGAGAGATAACACGGTCCAGAAACTTTCCCCGTAAAAGATGAATGGTTTCGATGCTTAAGTGGCACGTAACGCCGTCTTGTTGAAAATAAGCGTAGTCCAGGTCAATACCATCTAATTCCGGCCATAAAAAATGGTTAATCCTCTCTTGATAGCCTTTTACTCGTATATACATATTTAAATAACACCTGTTATTGGAAAACCGTTTATAGTAAGGCCGAAATCAGAAGAAGAAAAGACAAAAACCGTCAGTTTAAAATTTTAATGAAAACATTTTGTCTCTTTGTTTTTTTAATTTGCAAAAATTTTGGAATTTGGATTTATCCGGGTTGTAGTAGAATGAACAGTGTTTTCGTGAAAAAATTGGAACTAGTCCGAAACTATAGCAAATAGTTTGCCGTTGTAACGTTCTAAATTTTTCGAATTATGCGCTCGAAAAGTGGGCACTAAAACAAACACCTTGTAAATAGTAAGTTGAAAAATTCAAATTCGCTAGTTTGGAACCAATGGAATTCTTAACTATTTTTATGGTATTTTTATGTACATGCGCTGATACATAGACTCGATTCGTTTATTACTTTAGCTGCACACCTGCATATACTGCAGCATACATACCTACATATTTACACATAAACACATAGCATTACTCCAAACGGAGCAAGTTAGTTTTAGCAGATTCTGCTTGCCAATGCTTGCTTTCGGTTTGTTCTTATTTTTCATTTTGACGAAGAAGTTACTTTTACAAGCTATTTTCAATTAGTTGCCTCACGGAGATCGGTTTCATGAAAATTGCTTAGACTTTGCACATAACTGGCACACAAATCTGATTTTTCACCGGCCACTTAGTGCTTGTGATATCGAAGATTGCCTGCTTGCTTTTTATATTGTTTTGTTTTGGATTTATCGTTATTGCTCGAATGAAGGCTTGACCGGTTTGTGGTGAGCAAGTAACAACATTTGAAACTTGCAAGCTTTTCATATTCACATTTATTTTGGCACATACATACATATGTGAATACTTGTTATTTGCGTTGTTGTTTTTCCTCATGTCGGCATTTATGTTGATTGTCGTAATTTCTTCAATTGCATTTGGCATTCTCGGCAAGGTCAGCTATTAGTGGTCGCATTTGTACTACTTTCCCAAGGCGCGAAAAATTAAACTATGATAATACAGCAAACGCACGCGGATAAAAAATAAGAGATTTGCTTGGTTTATAAAATAATCTTTTAATAGTTTGCATTGATGTAAATTGAAGAAACTCCACTCAAATAATTGATGCGAAAAATGCTAATGCGATGCTAACGGGTATAAGTTCAAAAGATGTGATTTCCTCGTAGTTATGGAAAATCATTTCATGAGCTGTTAGTAGATCATCGACATTATAATAGAGATTTGTAGTAAACGTGGCGCCAGAATACAAATTAAGGTAAAAATAAAATAATAAATTAAATTATAATGTAGAATCGATATTGTCTTTATTACGTCTGTGGAAAAATGGATGAAAATGACAAGTGTGTTCAATTAATTTTCACTACCTAAGAATTGAGGCTTGTCATAGTCCACAGTCCACAGTCAAAGTCGTGCGCAAGGGTATTATAATAAACAATAATATACCAAAATACTCAGAATGATGAGAGGCGTCGATATAGCCATACTTGTCTGTCTGTTCGTCCGGCCGTCCGTTCGGTGTCCCGCCCACCTTTATGTAAATGCGTGTATCTCGACAACGCTTAACAATCGCTCTTTATTAAGATTCGATAAAAACCATGCCCTGTTTTTATATACTAAAACTAAATCTTCGTCCCTTTGTCTGATGTTACAAGCTATAACTCTCATTTTCTATGAGTTTGCTTGATTTCATAAATGCCAGCCGCCCGAATTAAATTTTACTAAATTATGCGAGGATACTCGGTTCAGACCGAGTGTAGCCTTCTTTACTTGTTATAATTATGGTTGATTTTAAGCGAAAAATGTAAATTTCAGAATTTTGCAAATATGTATATTAGAATTATATCGGCCGCCGCAACAAACCCACTAGTTTGTATGTAATTTCCATCCAACGCGTCCCGGCTCGAAGCAAAAAACATTTCACCATCTTCTTATCCTGCAAGTTCTGTTGAGACAAAGATGAAACCACTAAACATATGCTAGCATCGTTCCCAGCACTAATACACAAGCGGATCAAGCACCATCGTAAACATATGTATTTTATCAGAGGAAGAAAAAAACTCTTTATTGATAGGGTGAATACTAAAATGTAAGAGAAATACTCTGAATCCACGAGGGGGCACAATAGATCTTTCAAGTCACAGTCCTCACAAGTCCCTTATAATAATAATAATATTGCGTATGGGAATAAGCCCTCGTAAAAGAGGTGTCGCTGCTGATACTATTTTTGTGTTCGCTCTAATAATATACTAGTGATTTGAAGGTGCATATGTAAGGTCTCGATCGCAGTAGCTTGCATTCGTTTGAAGCGTAAAGATCCTTTTTTATCTGACGTCAAAAATGTCTACGTTCGTCCGGGAAAAACAGCATTTGCATAAAGTCATGCTTCATTACTACCTCTTAAAGAAAAGTGCAGCTGAAACGTGTCGTATACTGATCAAATATTTACGGTAATCACACTCCATCAAATACAACTTGTAAAGAGTGGTTTCGACGCGTGTCAATTTCGATGTGAGTGATAAGATCGCGAAGGAGTACCAAAAAACATCGAAGATACTCAACTACAACTATTATTGGATGAAGACGGATGACGAATCCTTGATGATATGTCTAAAGAGTTGGATGTTGACAGATCAATCGTCGGTAAACGTTTACACGCGATGAGAATGGTCCAAAAAACAGGTAACTGAGTGCCACATAAATTGAAGGAAGGGGATATCAAGAGACGTTTGGTGACGTTTAAGATGCTTCTTGAACGGCAAAAAGAAAAGAAAAGGTTTTCTGCATCGCGTCGTCACTGGCGATGAAAAATGGATCTGCATCGAAAAAGTTGGAGCCTGCTAGGTGAACCAGGTCCATCGACAGCGAAAATAAATATTCAGGCTTCAAAGGTTATGTTGTGCATCTGGTAAGATCAGAAGGGTGTCATCTATTATGAATTCTTTAAACCTTCTTAAACTGCAGCCAATCCGTTTGAATCGAGCTCTTAAAGAAACGCGGTCGGAATGGACTGTGGACTTGACAAACTGATTTTGCTGCATGACAACGCCAGGCCACAAGTTGCGAAATCTGTCCAGAAATATTTAGAGGGACTGAATTGGGAAATCTTGCCCCACCCGCCGTGTTCCCCAGACATTGCACCTTCGGATTTCCATCTGTTCCGATCAATGCAGTCATCCCTTATAGGAGAACGGTTCACTTCTTACGAGAGCATCGCAAACTGGCCTAATGAATGGATCAAGTCAAAAGAACTATATTTTTGTCAGAGGAGCCCATATGCCATCGAAGGTATTATTTAATTGTTTAAATAATTCGTAACTTTGGCTAAGAAAGGACGGAAACTTATTCCCATACCCAATACATCCCCTTAAATATAGCCAAATATCGTGTTTCTGCACATTTAAGCCGGAATAATTCGAAAAACTGACATGATAGGGATATTCCTTCGGAAAATACAGTTTGCTTTTGGTTGTAAAGGTTTTTTGTTTAGCTAATAAGTATATATATATGCGGAATTGGCACTTATACCTTTTGTTGGGTATTTGGCCGAGCTTCCCCCCCTATTTGTGGTGTCCGTATTGATCTTTTTCCAAAAATGGAGGCACGTACAGTTTAATGTCGTCTTCGAACGTCAAATAGTTTTTTATGAGGTGCTTTTTTATGGCGGAAATACACCCGAGGGGCCACCGCTATGAGAAAAACTTGTTCTATGATTAGTTTTTTTATGTCCGGGGTTTCGAATCCGAAAACTAACGAATACTAATCACACACCCATCCGTTTGACTACGTCGTTTTGTTTTCACAATGCTCTTAAGAATGTCAAAGATTCCTATAATTTCTTCGAAATCGAGAATTTGTACTAAGGATACTAAGGTCAAGCGAACAAATCCTGCTGGGTTTCCTATATTGAAAAGCTGAGTGGAACAGCCCCTCACAGCAGGTAGACTGAGGAAACCAGCAGCGTATTCCATTCACTCGCCCAATACCGGATATGCTAAGAAAACCATATCATTGAGGCTCTCTACGCTTAGTTTTAAACCCCATATAAACTGTAGGGGATGAAAATGAAATATGTATTTCTGTATGAATGATCTGCACTGATGATTTCTGGCAAAACAGTTCTTCGAGGATGAGGTGTAGGCATAAACTCGCTGCAAGTTAGGAATTGTAAAACGAAGTGAACTGTTTTTAACAGCAGTCCATCTATTCTGGTCTGACTTTTGGAGATTTAGTAGCTAGTAAACTTCCTAGTATTTGGCAAAGTAGTAATAGTGCTGAACCTGTATTGATTGAACTAGTTCAACTTCGTTCTGCAGAATCGCGCTGAAATTACTTACTATAATGCAAACTCAGCAGCACATACATACGTACGTATATACATACATACTCTACTCTAAAGATTCTTGTAACGGCAGTACTCGTCATTGCTGAAGCTGCGTTGGTCATTTTCATACGCCATGGAGAACAGCAGCTGTGGTCAAACGGTCCAGTTAAACTTGAGTTATGCTTCTTACAGGCATACATATATTTAGTTATTTGTTATCTTTACATTCCGCATGACCGAATACATATACATATATTTATATATATATATTCCCGGGCAACTGTACCCATTCAAACGAGAGACAGTCAACTGCCTACCAGGTGCATCCAGCACCCAACACTTAGCCTATGATTTCAATACGAATGGCCTCTGAGTGCGCTTGGCACGCTTGATTAATCAAACATGAAAAATTTTAAGCAGTCGATGCTTGGTCGCTTGAATGCTTGTCCGCGTTGGCCCCAACTTGACTTCATTTAACCATGTACCAAAATACATTTGTATGGGGGTATGTGTGTATGTGGATTTGTATATTTGCTGGTAGTTAACCTAAGAATACAGTTGTGGTATCTACTGTTTGAAAAAAACTTGCATAGCAATATTATAAATACATACATACATTTGGATATAATATATGTATATGAAAATAAATACAGCAAATAAAAAAATTGCGTGCAGGATTGCCATTACAATCCAGAAAAAAATTTACCAAAAGTAATCTTTTTTAATTATAAATTTTATTCTTACTCACAATACAATAAAAAAGCCATTGCAGTGAGTGCAAGAATATTGTAGAAGCTTTCACAAGTTTTCAAGAGAAGCAGATTATACTCAACTAACTTCTCGGATTAAGACCAAGAAAATAAAAATAAGCTGCATTATTCATTTATTTAGTGATTCAACCCTAACGCAGGGTTAACAAGGGTAAACCTTATAATTATCAGTGCTAGTCGTAACAGGTTTAAATTTGCTTAATAAAATTGACACAGATATTTTAAGTTACAAGGAAAACAATCATTTCTGGAGATAACAAGCACTTGAGATTTCTCAGGGTTGAGAGTTAGTGCAGTGTCGGAAGCCCATTTGTTAATGCGCCATAAGTTTTGGCTGATTTTAAGAATACAGTTATTTTTATCAGCTTGCAAGATCGATAAGCATCATCTGCATATAAGTGAAAGGGCCTTTCGTAAAGATTGCTGGTAGATCGTTGATGTATACAGAAAAGAGAAATAACCAAGAATGGGATTTTGCGGAACTGCCCTGTTTAATTCTAAAGCAAATTATGCCAGTGGCTCACTACAGACATCTTGAGACCTATTTCCTAATAGGAGACAATTAAGAGAACTAGAGGCAAGCCCAAGAAATATACCGAGTTTTGCCAATAAGCTACTGTGGTCTACCGAATCGAATGGCTTTGAGTGGTTAAGTAGAATGAGGAATGTGACCTTTTCCTTATCAATGGTCTCCCGAATATCTTCAATAACGTCAATCCGAGCGATTTTAGAATTATGTCATTTTCACAACCCGGATTCCCATTTGTTTAAACCTTCGACGAAACCTTATTGCGCTTTTATGGTATCACAGAACAAGCTATGTCATAACTTTTGAAGCCTTTAACAGAAAATTCGAAAAATATATTATTTAAGAGGTAATTTTTCAACATGCCTAATGATTACAGTCTATTCGAAAACTTTTAGGAATAAGGAATGAAATTTTTAAAACTAAAATCAGGAAATTAGAAAATCTGTCTAACCGTATTCCATTTATACGAATCGGATCCGAAAATTTTGACTTATACATATAAGGTTTTAACTCCTTTATAGTCCCTAACAATTTTTGACTTTTGCCACCTTCATATATATTTATTCCTTTTACTCCATAGTGAAGCATAGGGCTACAACAAAACTCTTAAATCTGTCCCTGTCCAATGACATTCTTTTAATTTCATTCCAGTTCATTTCACTTAATGTTATCTCCTTCTCTAGCTGTCTTTTCCAAGTATGCGCTGGGCGTCCCCTTCTGCGTGATCCCTGTGGGTTCCATTCAATGGCTTGCCTCGTGATATCTTGTGCGGGTTTTCTGAGCGTATGGCCGATCCAGTTCCACTTTCTTTTCAGAATATTTGTTTTGATGAGCGTATGGTTCGTCAGCTCCCACAGTCTGTCGTTGGTTATAGTTTCTGGCCACCTTATCTTTAGTATACGCCTAAGGCAGCGATTTGTAAAAGATTGCATGCGTTGTATTAGCCGTGGCGCAGCATTCCATGTTTCACATCCGTATAGTAAAACGGATATGACGTTGGAATTAAATATTTTTAGTTTGGTGCCACGCGACAAGAATGAGGAGCTCCAGATGTTTTTCAATTGACCGAATGCTTGCAGCGACTTATTTATTCTGTTTTCGATGTCTTCCGCACAGCCACCTTCATAGTTTTTGTGAAAAAGTTATCAAATATTTTTTAAGCTCATTTCCACCAGTTTGAGCATGAATTAAGCCAGTGTGCAAAATTCGAGCGAAATTGAAAATCATGTTGCAGGAAATCAGCACTTTCTGTTATATTTTATGTGGGGGTTTTTTACCGGCTAGCCCAGATTAAAGTCTCTACTCTGAAATTACACACATAAAAATATAACATAAAATTATGTTTTTTTTCCTTTAAGTTTTTTTTAATGGAGCTCACTATGTAATCTTCTCGTATACACAAATCGTCTAAAGGCCCATCAACGCGGTAAAATAAATATATTTTTCACTAACCCGCCTATGAATCGTTCGAATAAGAAAAATAATCATACTGGTATAATTAGGTTAAAGAACGAAAAAGAAAGGTTTCAGAAAGTCTCATGAACCCAAACAATTACTTTCTTCGAAAAACCCCTGCACTTACCTATGACCCATCTGTAATGCATTACAATGCCAGCCATCGGTAGGCTAGCATACCAAATTTACTGAATGTTGGTAGCTCTGTTCGAGCTTATGACGTTGCATTTGAACGGCGTTGATATTACTGCATAATACATTTTATGAACTGCTTACTCGAGTGTTGTACACATGCGCGTCTACATATACTTACACTTTATAGTGTGTGTGTGTACATTCTACTTAAAATGGAACAGTTATTATTTTCATCATTATCTTACCCACAAAGAAATTCGCTAAACTTTTCTTTTAGCTCATTCATTTTCATATTCGTAGTTTTCTTTAAAGTAAATGTTCTTTTTCTTTTTGTTTTAAGTCTTTGATATGGCAAGTTGTTCAGTCCTATTATATATTATATATTATGTACGTATTAAAATGGATTCCATTGCTGCAGCAGTTGTATTGGTAGAAGAGGAAGCTAGAAAAAACATTTCTCTTCGAGTAGAGCGCAAAACGTTAAGGGATGCTTGTAATCTCTTTAATTTAGACAATAAAGTTAGAAATGTAAACGTATTTTATTTGGTGAAGGATGCACTTGTTCCAAACCATAAATGTGGAGTGACAGCACACTCCCCTAGGCCTCGTAGTGATTTTTAGCAAAGGTGGCCACCACCCAATTTCTTTTTTGATTTTTCTTGGTAATATCTCCTGCTTTTTTTGTAAGATTGCCACATTTGTGATTAACATTCCTATCAAAACTTTCACCGCCATTGCTTGACATTTGTAAAAGTTACGTCATCTTGAGCAAATCTACCCGCGCACGTGTTTTCCATTTTATACAGTTTTAAAAATGGATTTGAATTTGCAACAAGGAGTTTGAATTAAATTTTGCGTTAAAAAGGGATTGAATGGTGGGAAAACGTTAATGATCCTCTAAAGAAAACTGCCGTTTACGAGAAAACAACTCGTGGATTTTGGACCAAGAATGAAACGAATACCAACCTACAGCCATCGAATTCACGTGATATGGCTCTCTGCGATTTTTTTCTGTTTGATCGAGTCCAAGAACCACTACGGGAAATCGAAAGAAGATAGTGGAAAAATCGAAGACGGCTCTTATGGTTATACCGAAAATAGAGTTCCAGAAATGGTTCGAGAGCTGCATGAAACGCTGGCATAAGTGCCTTGATGGAGAGTACTTTGGTGGAGATAATATCACTTTTAAGGAATAAACTTATATTTTGAAAACGGATTGAAGATTATGCCCCATTTACCAATAAATAATTTCCCTTACATTTTTGTTCACTTTGAATAATTTAATAAAATACTTAAATTATTTTTATTTATTTTATATCTTCCCAGGTAAAGTACTTCAAAGCATTCGTATAAATTTGTCACGAAAAACTATACAAGCTGTGTTTTGTTCGGCATCAATAATACTGATTTCATGATATCCCTTAACTCTGTATTAAAATAAACAGGCAGAGTAAGCGAAAATTTGTCAAATTGTTGCATTTGAAATTGCTGGTACATAAAGGATTTAAAGATGATGTAAATTCTTATTGATTGTTGGCATGTGTATTACCCTCTATGGGTCGTGAGAATCTATCTGTTGATAATAGATAATTTTCTTACAGTTCAACATAAATAATTTCATAAAAAGACCAACAAACTATGATAAGTATATCCAACTAACGAAGTAGGTAATAAAGGAATTACTTGCCATATCTCGAAACCGTTGGTTTACGAGCCTGTGTTTATTAAAACTTTTTTAATACTATTTTAATTCCTGGTTCCTCTCTACATATTTTACATTCCTTTCTTTTTAACACCCTGTATATATTATATATTTGTTGGTATTATAATTCAAAGCTGTTGACTGGCATTCGTTCCAGATTTTGCCCGGCACTAATGAACTTGTCGTGCGATTTACATTCGCTATATTTATTTACATACTGTATGTATGAGTATTTACTTACACACACAAACGTATGTATATTTGTATTGCGTAATCCATATGCACAATCATCGACATGATATGAGCAATGGTTTCTTAATGCGATTGATATGAACTCAGTGAACAATCAGTTGCATTGGTTGAAGCCGGTTTCATTTGAATTGTTTGTTGCAATCTAAGGCGCTTCATAGCTACATATTTATATGTATATTAACATGTTTGCATAGGTGCAACGATTTCGTATAAAAAGCTTAGGAATGTTTTACCAAAAATTGAAAAATTGTCATCTAATCACTTGTGTTTGCGGTGTTACGAGAACTATGTATTCATTACAATCCACTGCATTGACCGTATTCCCAATACATTGCAAGTAATGGGGCGTGACAAAAATAACATATCCATGAAAGTAATTGTTCTGATGAAAAAATGGGAATTTTCTAAAAAATTAATGAAAGTTTTTTTCTAACGAAATCGGGGGATCTCAAAGCGGGCAGTAGCAGCAAGGACGCTAAGAATAAATCAGAGCTGTGGGTTATTAATTATTCAGAATGTATAACACCTGACCAGTGTGCGACTTTTATTAAAGCAATGCCAAGGAGGTGCACAAAGGATATCCCAACGAATACTAAAAGTGCATTCTAAAGGGTGGTTAAGTTTCAAAGGCCGGTGTTGACTTTGAATAAAATACAATTTTTTTTAGGAAACTATTGTCAGTTCTCTTTATTATGATAATATTGGTATGGCTCAATTACGTATGGAACAAAATATCGGCCAAATGACCGTTGCGGCCTCGGCAGCACACCTCCATCCGATGGTTTACATTTTCGATGACGCTGAGGCATAATTGAGGTTCTATGCCGTTAATGTGCCGAATTATCTCATCCTTTAGCTCTTTCAAATAACCCGAAAGAAAGAAGTCAAACGGTGTCGTTGACGTTGAGGTGTGGTTCACATTCAACATCGGCATTTGAAATTCAACCACCCTTTATATAAATGAAAAAAAAAAAAATGTAAACAATATTTAATAGATTAGTGTGTTAGTTATTTGAAACTTAATTATATAGCTTCCGGAAATAAGGATATAAAAGAATTATTATTTGGACACTCAAAACCCTTTTTTTGTGTTTTTTGGTCGATATTAGAGCATAAAGCGGCGCCGTAGCCGAATGGGTGGGTACGTGACTACCATTCGGAATTCACAGAGAGAACGTCGGTTCGAATCTCGGTGAAACACCAAAATTAAGAAAAACATTTTTGTAATAGCGGTCGCCTCTCGGCAGGCAATGGCAAACCTCCGAGTGCATTGCTGCAGTGAAAAAGCTCCTCATAAAATCATTTGCCGTACGGAGTCGGCTTGAAACTGTAGGCCCCTCCATTTGTGGAACAACATCAAGACGCACAGCACAAAAGCAGAAGGAGCTCGGCCAATCACCCAAAACGGGTGAACGCGCCAATTATATATATATATATATATATATAGAGCATAAAGCTGTCATGTGTTTCACTTCACTATCTTTTTTATCACAATACATTAGTATTATTATTAGCATTATTGCACCAAAGTGCTCTGCTGCGACCTCTAATTTCTTCTTACATAATTTAAATACGAAGCGCCCTATTATTATTAAAGATATTTCTGAAATAATTTGTTGCTACTTTATCAAAGCGATATCGGGCATACAAATACTCGACTTCTAGTTCAAAAAGATCGTAGCGAACGTGTATGTTTTTATTTTTCTGAGTGCGAGGAATATTTTTTATTCTAATTTTTTTAGAATTACAATATTTTGGATTTTCCATAACTGTGAAAGCAAAATATCAAGCAGGCTTTAAGCTTTAAAATTTCAAAATAATATTCACCTAATTCTAATCTTAAAATCCTTTTTTAAAAAGTAGTCTATTTTAGATTAACTATAATGAAGTTAATGGGGTGTTTAGTCATCAAAACTTGCTTTTAACTTCTTTATACATAATTTTGCTAACGCTAATCGCTGCAGAATATCTTAAGATTATACTTCTCGGGATTTTGTTTGCAATAAATTGATAGTTTCTGTGGCTATGTGACAACACCGTCTTGTTGAAACCACGTATCATCAATATCCATACTATTAACGATTTGTGAAAAAAAATTCTTACATATCTTCATATCACAATCCGTTGAAGATTACTTTGCTCTTTCAATTAAAGTGCCGGGTCGAGCACGCATTAGTTTATGACTTATACCGGGCCAGTCAGCTCAACTAACTTTTCTATTCCGGTCCGTATTCCGGAAAATACCAGAAATTTTCTGAAATGCAGTTTTCACTTTTTCACCAATTAGTGGATTTTATTGTTTATGTACATAGATTTTTAGAACGAAATTGAGCTCAGTTTAGTAAATTGTAGATTTTCTACTGTATGTGCATGTATGTTATTAGTTTTTTTACCCTGTATGTGTATATATTCGTAATAATTTGTATTTAATTCTAACTTATTCTTGCCTTTTAATTTCCAGGCACAATAAGTACCTCTTTACTTTCTGGCTCAAAATTTAATGCCACTTGGCACCTGGCATATCCGCATAAGGTAAGTGAAACCACTTTTATTCATCTATTCACGATTGTGTTTATGATAAATAAGTAAGTTAGAATTGCCTTTTCTTGCAAAAACTGCACAGTCTCATACGGAAATCTGCGAATATTGAAAAGAGGGTTTTAAGTGATCCTTGACGCATATTATAACTTTTGTTTACAAAACTTGAAAAGCCCTTTTGAATCATGTGCTGAGCTATTTATTGGACATGTGGATACCAGTTTCGACCAAATTTGTATATATGGTCCTAGAAATCTGGTTTACTAGAAATCTTTAGTTATAATAATTTGCTGGTAATAAAAAATTCGGTCTCATGTAGAATACCTGTAAATCGTTCGTTCCCCTTTGTCTTTCGTTCAGTTTTGTCTAATCCTCTTGTATCTGCTGCAGAGTTGCCTTTGTCAACAACCGGCTTTATTTATTTAGTTTATCGTCACACATATCGGATCTTATATGTGCTCTCTTTCTAATAATTTGCTGTTATGATATTATTTTGGCACTAGCTGCTATTTCGAAACTCAAATTTTTGGGTGTCTAACTGGCACTGGTTTGAAGAAAGCAAAAACGGCATGAGAAAGAAACGACTGGCGCTTTGCTAAACTCTGCCAAATGGCCTAAATGTAGTAGAATGTCCACCGTACACTTCGAAACCGAACCAACCGAATGGTATTCAGGCACAACCCACTCGACTACCGCAACTTTTTGGTGTTAGCACAATGGCGCACCATGTAACGCAGCTCATTAAACAATCAAACTTTTGGGATTTTGTTATCAGCCCTCTGAACAAAATGAATTTTTTTACTACAGATCTTACACCTACAACTCCAAAACCACATTGTAGCAATCAACATATGTATGTATAAGTATATCTGCTCAGATTATATATAATATAGTAGTTCGATATTTCCGTGCTCCTTTCTAATTCTTTCAAATAGCATTTTCAATGCGTCGTTTCATTGGATGTTGTCATCGCCCACGCTTCTGCGCCATATGTTAGGACGGGCATAATGAGAGCCTTGCAGGGTGTTATTTTCGTTCGTCGAGAGAGCACTTTACTACTCAATTGTCACTTAGCTCAAAGTAGCACTTGTTGGCAAGAGAGATTTCATTGGTTCCCAAATATATGAAGTATTGTACAACCTCGAAATTATAACTGTCAACAGTGACGCGGGTGCCGATACGCAAGTGCGCCGACTGTTTGTTTGAAGACAGGAGGTACTTCGTTTTGTCCTCGTTCACCACCAGACCCATTCGCTTTGCCTCATTTTCCAGTTTGGAGAAAGCAGAACTAACAGAGTGGTTGTTAAGGCCGATGATGTCAATATCATCGGCATACGCCAACAATTGTACGCTCTTATAAAAAATTATGCCTGAGCGATTAAGTTCTGTGGCTCATACAATCCTCTTCAACATCAGGTTAAACAAGTCATCTTGTCTGAAATGGCGTTTCATATCAAACGGCTCGGGGAGATCCCTGCCAATTTTGACGGCGCTACTGGTATTGAGCAACGTAATCTTGCATAGCCGTATTAGTTTAGTATAGTGAAAAGTTATAACTTATTTCATACGATACTTTTAGTAGACACGAGGTTTTTGAATTCGAACATGTAGAAACGAGAAAAATCGAAACGCTTTGAAAAAAATTCTACAATTATTATGAACATTTTATGTTTTGTTTTACGTAACAGGAGTGCTAAAGAGTGTTTTTCACTAAAAATCTCAATTTTGAAAAAAAAAAATGAAGTTACGAGGTTAACACAGAAAGGGGACGAAACTCCTTTCCGTACTGTCCAATGCAGTGTTCAAAAAGACGAAAAGATGGTGGGTGTCGATTCTCCTTTCATGGGTCTTTTCCAAGATTTGACGTTTTGCGAATATTTGGTCGGTGGTAGACTTTCCAGGTCTAAAGCCACACTGATAAGGTCCAATCAGTTGGTTGACGGTGGGCTTCAGCCTTTCACACAATACGCTCGCTAGAAGCTTATAGGTGATATTTAGAAGATTAATCCCACGGTTTGGCACAGATTGCAGGATCGCCCTTCTTATGGATTGGGCAGAGCACACTTAAGTTCCAAACGGCAGGCATGCTTTCATCCGACCATATTTTGCTGGGAGCTTATGCATGCTCCCTCCTTGCCCAGCCTGGCGTTGAAGTCGCCAAGCACGATTTTTATGTCGTGGTGGGGGCAGCGCTCATGGGAATGTTCCAAGCGCTCATAGAAGGAATCTTTGGTCGCCCCGTCCTTCTCTTCCGTCGGGGCGTGGGCGCAAATGAGCGAGATGTTAAAAAAACGGGCTTTGATGCGGATTATTGCGAGACGCTCGTCCACCGGAGTGAACGACAGTACTTGGCGACGAAGTCTCTCTCCCACAACAAATCCGACACCGAATTTGCGCTCCTTTACATGGCAACTGTAGTAGACGTCGCAAGGTCCTAAGTTTTTCTTGCCTTGCCCCGTCCATCGCATCTCTTGAATGGCAGTGATGTCAGCCTTTACTCTCACGAGGACATCAACCAGCCGGGCAGAGGCACCTTCCCCATTAAGGGACCAGACATTCCAGGTACATGCCCTCAAATCGTATTCCTTAGTTCGTTTGCAGTGGTCGTCATCAGTATAGGGAGGTCTCATCCGAGGCTTTGTAGATCTTTTCATTAGGGGGATTTTTAAGTGGCGGGTCCCAGCGAACAACCAGCTATCCTGGAATGCTTCGCCTTGTCACGTTAGCTCACTCTCGACCGGAAGCTACCAGAGGATACTTGGGCTAATCTCGGCAGTTGTGAGCTACTTGAACCATATGCAGAAGAATCGTTCTGGCCACTCCCAAGTGAATGACGATCAGTAACTCTCCCCACTTGCGTGGACTTCTACGCATGGAACCATCCTCCGGATCAGTTCTACGTTACCTGGACTTATATCCGGCCAAGCACGGTCACTCCACTAGAATAACAACAAAAACTACTAAGACGATCATTCCCATGGCGTGGTACTAAACCACGCTGCGCCTGTCCAGTCGCCTGGAACTAGTTACACGCAGTGGGCAAAGCTTTAGACACGCCAAAACACTACTATTCGGACAGCGAAGGGATGACTCCTTATGTTCCCTCTACAATACCTATGTACATAACAAGGCACAGTTGCTTTCTATAGGCTGCTACCGCAGGTCTCTCCCATGCAGAGGCCTGCTTGAACCAGAGCGGGCTCCCACTCACGTCAGGAGGCACCTCTTCAACTACACCGCCGAGATCCAAGACAAAACGAATCGACAACTACTGACCGGACAGACAATAAACGACATTCATCGGGAGACCCTTACCACCTTCTTAAGCTCCCGACCGCCGAATGCCGTAGTCGGAGTCCAACCACTAGAGCAGATAAGGAACTCCAGCTACCCCGAGAGACCCGCGTTACCTTGGCACAATTACGTTCTGAATATTGTAGCAGGTTGTACCTATCCAGAATTGTCCCCGACATACTAAACATACATATGTCCAGCATGTAAAGGCAACCCGCACGATACTAACCACCTTTTCACATGGCCCATCAAACCCACTCATCTAACACCCTCTCCCTCTGGACCCAAACTGTCGAAGCAGCAAGTTTCCTGGGCCTATAGTTAGATGAGCTACAGCACAAAAAACAACAACTAAAATGATCGGGTACATTTTTTCTAAACGGTTGCAACTATGTTTAACTATTCTTATATATCGCAGTGGTTTGTATCCGTCTCTAATAGAATAAAAAATACGTAAAGAATGAAATATGGGTTTTTAGCGCTTTTAAAATGCAATTGATTGTCCAAACTTTATAGTTATATGTGACACAGTATTAGGGAAATCAAACTTCTTGGAATTGCTTCGTTACCACTGTTAAATAAAACACTGATTATTTAAAAATTATTTTACATTTTATTTTTTTAATTAGCTACTTAAATTCGTTCAACGTTTAACATGTACACATTTTTATGTATGTATGTGTAATACATATGCAGTACGTGCATTAATTTTATTTACAACATTGTTTAATTGCCTACATACGCTCTCTTTCAATTAATTAATCTATACACTTCATATAGACACATTATTGCTCAACAATTTATTTACAGTAATAAATATGAAAGTACACTTTGTGAATGATTAAGTGCATTATTTTTACTTTTTATTCTCTATCTCAATATGCTTACTGCTACTAACTTGCGCTACATGGTGAAACACTTTGGTAATTAACATTTGAATTTAGAGGTAAATTTAAATGAAATTCTTCACTTTACACTAACTTTCAGTTAAAGTGTTTGTTAGCGTTCTTTCTTTCCTTCATTGCGTTGTTTGCTGTAAATTATTTGGACGTATATTGGTGTCTCATGAACTTTTCCCCAACTCTTAATTAAACTTAACTCCTAGCATGGCAACAATAACAAAAGCAAATGTCGTCAATAGACTAGCCGTAGACGCCAGCGCACCATTAACTAGTTCAGCTGTATTACAACCGTCACCTTCACAAATTTTGCAGTTGCTCTCATCGCTGGTGTCACATGTCAGTTCCGACTCGCAACCACGTTCAATGGATTCCGAACGCTTGATTACACAACGATCATTGCTCTTATATACTGGACAGATTTGCAAGGAATTTGGATTCGCCGCACAATTATCATCACTGACCGAAGTACAAATATGGCATTTGAGTCGATTGCTGGGGAAGACCTGTGCGTATATATCGAAAAGAGAAATAAATTAAATAAATGTCCATAAGAAATTATGAAAAAATTCAAACCTCACCTCATTGTTACATTTGTCGCCTTCACAGATGGCGCAAGTGCCATTTGCTTGGCAAGAGCTCTGTTCAGCTTCGGACAGTTTGCTCAAACAGCCGCGTCGAGTATAGCCTTCTAAAAATATTCAAGAAAAAAGTAAATATTTATAATAAAAATTGCTTTCTTTATACCCGCCAATTATGTAATACAAACCTGTGCTCAAGTAGGTGATACATTGATTCTCAAATAAGGCACACGTCTCTGTGCCTGTGTATGTCGTTGGATCTTGTGCGCATGCTGGTGTAAGTGCCGAATTACATGACAAACATTCGCCACCTGAGGTGGGCAATATCGAAATGTCATTACAGTTCTCATCCTTGCAGGTATAAAGTTTATTCTGCGCCGCCCACTCTTCCAAATCGCTACTATTCTGCGAACTAGCGCAACCCATCAGTTCAACGTTTCCATTCTCGTATTTTGCAAAACAATAATCGCTCTGTTGGTATGTTTCACAATACTGTGCCGTCGAAGTGGTGCACGATGAATCATTGCAAACGTGACAACTGAGACGATCCGCAGGGAAGACAAAGTTATTGCAATCGGTTGTATTGCAGCTGGCGCATTCACTTCCGGTCTCGTTGGCGCGACATACATAACGGTGATTTACCTCTTTGTCATCCAAACACGAGCGTATAACTTGTGAGTCCTTCATTGCCACCATACATTCTTTTTGGCAAGCTCGTTTAGTGAAAACAGCATTTTCCGGATTGGTGGTACACAATGGATCCTTTTCGGATGTACAGAAATTGCACTGTACGTAATCTGTGGTATTCCAGGCATCGTTACATTCATTCGACTTGCAGGTGAAACACAAGTTGGGATTCTCGCGACAATACCGCTGCTCGTATAATTCAACTTCGTCATGACAGCCACGACGCTTAATCGCACCATCGGTTGTGAATACTGTAACACAGTCCTGTGCCGAGTACCCACTACAATTATATGCTGGTCCCAATGAGTACAAGCAGTCGTCGTCCACACAAGTGTGGCATCTCAATGGCAATTGCTGCCACATACCATGTACGCCATCATCCTCCTCACGATTCACCAGATCGATGACATTGCAAGCGCTGCCTTCGCATGAAGTGCAATCTCTATCGTTGGTGTCACATAACACATCGGAGCTGCAGCCTCGTATAGTGATATTGCCACTAAGCGCGGCTCTGCATTTCTCTGTAGTTGTAACATATGGACACGCTAGTAAGCTTGTGGGATTCGATTCGCAGTTTGAGTCATCCTCACTAGTGCAGGTATAGCACTGCAGACGATCGGCGGGGAATACCTGTATGAAGAGATGCATATCGTTAAAACTTAATATATGTTAATTGTTCTCTATATGTTAATATGTTAATCTGTTCAGAAAACAAGCACAAGTATATGTCGATTTATGTTGTTTTGGCTCTGAAGTTCACTTCCCACATTTCCTGGCAATTGCAATGAAATTCACTCGAAAGTAAATTACAGAAGCTGCGTAATTTTGTGGATCAAAAATTAAGCTTATTTTCCAAGTGTAACTGTTCAACTCTTATGAGTTATTACTGTGTTTATCGGTAATGCAACTCACTTCTGGAAAGTTATTTCTTCCCTCAGAAATAAAAATTGAAAACTCCGCACCTCACTTAAACTCACCGTGACCCGAGTAACTTACATAAATCTACATCATTTCATGAAACGTATCTCAGGTTACGCGAAAGTCATAACGAAACCCCGCTCAACTCAGTGTTATGTTATGTTATCTTATGTTATGTTAAGTTCGAAACACAACTATCAGAATTATGGAACTTTTAAAACGAATTAGGGTAAATTTCACATCTGTAGCTCGACCGAGGCGCACTCTTTTTTATTTAATTTTAAAAATAAGATTTTTCCAAATTTTTCGAGTGGCAAACTAATTTCCTTCACTGAACTGAGATGACGTGAGTTATGGTGAATTGAGGTGGGGAATGCCATTTGAGTCGTCCGATCTTTTAAAAAAGAATTCAACTCAAAAATTAATTCATATTACTCAACGAAAAATTAACAAGAAAAGAATATAAAAAATAATAATATATAAAGCTTTTTTTAATGAAAAATATATAATAAATCAAATAAAAAAATTATTATTTTTATCCAAACAATAAGAACTCTTTTTTATGATTTAATCATTATTTCAGAGCAATAAAGCATGACTTGAAAAAGGAAAGTTTTTAAATCGTAAAAAATTGATAAGGAGCAACAAAAACCATGCACATGCATATATAGTATGCATAATTGAAGCTGTTCTACGATTTTTGGAAGCTTTAGATTTTGTTAAAAATAATAATTATTTTCGGTCTCCGGATCATTCCGGTAACTTAACGCCGTGTTTCATGACAATGTTGATTAGTCCGCTTTACATACCTCACGATTACAACCATCTCCAGTACAAAGGGTGCAGTTCGCATCATTGCCCAACACACAGTCGACAAACAATGAGGTAGATAAGTCCGTCAAACAGCCACGAATTGTAGAGCCATCTGCGTGGAATAAGCCATTTATTCCGTTATTACACATATTTTCAATTTAGTATATCGTTCTCTCTTACCTTCGCTGACCAATTTGGTGTAGCAGCTGGTATATGGATATTGATTGCAGGTGCTGAATGTGCTAACCTCTAACGCATTGGTCGCACAGGTGGAATCCGTGTTCGAATCACAAACAGCACACTTTTGCGTGGTGGGTAAGTCATCCAAAGAATTGCAACCGTCTCCCTCACACACATGAATACGCTTTGTTCCAATGATCGTTTCCAAGTCTTGAATGCCGAACGAACTCAGACAACCCATTTGGTTGATGCTGTTGGTCTCATCATACCAAATGTAACACTTTTCTTCACTTTTGTAGAGTGGACATATGTTCAGTTCCGGCTCGTCACAATTACTGCCGTCGCACTGATAACAGCTAAGTCGACTTTCAGGCAAAATTTCATTGTTACATTTACTGCCTGTGCAGCTCTTACAATTTGCATCTTTATCAGCGGCGCAAGTTGCTTGATCGGCGGCTTCTTTGTCGTCCAAACAGGTACGTATGAGCTCGTAGGCAGGATCAGTGCTACCATCCGAAGGATATAATGCAGTCATGCAACTACCTTGACATAGGCGAGTTTTGTGCGCAGAGCTCTCTGCATTCAATAAACAAGAGATGTTGTTGTTCGTGTCACAGTAAATGCATTCAGTGTACTGTGATTTCGCAGTTGCGTTATTGCAGTCATTCGATTTACAATTTAGACAATCATTTGAATTACTATTACAGTAGTTGGAATATTCTTCCCAAACAACATCGCTGCAGCCGCGTCTCACCACTATGTCGTTCTGGAATACTGTGACACAGTCCTGTTCATTGTTATACTCACAGACGAGCGACTGAACAGTGCTTGAGGAGTTGCATGTATCAGACGTGCATGAGAGACAAGTCAGTGGCAGATCTTGCCATTTGCCATAGTTATCATCATTCTGACGCTCCAAATCGATGGTATTACAACCGTTGCCCTCACATTGCACACAAGACTTTGAGTCGGTGGAACTACATTGTAGGCTCGAGTTGCAGCCACGATACGTAACACCATTAGTATAGGCCGTAACGCATTTGTCACCATTCACATACAGTGGACAGACGCTCTCACTATCTGGGTTGGATGTGCATGACGAGTTCGTAGAGGAATCGCAAATGTGACATGACAGACGACTTTCAGGATACACTTTTTGGTTGCAATAGTTGCCCACACAGGCCTCGCAATTCGTTGCGGTGCCATTCAGACAACTTGCAAATTCATCATCGTACAGACTTGAGAGGCAGCCACGTTCGGTAGCGCCACTTGACAAAACACGCGAGTAACATTGCGTATAGGGTGTGACCGCACATGTAGTTGCGGCTGTGACCTGGGTCGGATTTGTAGCGCATGCGGTGTCCGTGCGTGAACTACAAATCGTGCAGACTTGTGATGTTGGTATCGCATCGAAAGTGTTGCAATTATTGCCTTCGCAGAAGTATAAACGTTTCTGCTGCAACAGATAATCAGCCTCAGCATTGGTGAACTCACTGCGACAACCCATGGCGACAAGACTTCTCTGCTCATCGAATTGTATGTAACACCTGTCGCCTTCACGATAATTAGTGCAATTCGACGATTGCGGATCTTGACAATCATCACCGCTACATACATTACAGCTGAGTCGTGTCGATGGCACTAACTGCGTATTGCAGTCGGCTTCATCACAAGCCTGGCAAAGTGCATTTGAGCCAGCAATACACGCTTCGCGGTCATCCAAATCCATGTCGTCGAGGCACGAACGTGACAGGGCATAGGCGGGATTAACTTCGTCATATTTGGGGTACAGCGCCGTCATGCAATGCGTGTTACATTTACGCTGTTTTGTTAAACCCGCGAGATTTTGGACACAATCGCTATTGGAATCCGAGTCGCAGTAGTAACAATCAATATAATTCTCTAATTGGGTAGCGTTATTACAACCATTTGAGTTACAAAGCAAACAGTTCTCAGGATTGGCACTGCAATGTTCCCTATTCACTTCTTCAACCGTATCACTACAGCCGCGCTGAATAACATTACCCGCTGTATTGAAGACAGTCATACAGCTTTGGTATGCATAGCCGGTGCAAACACGGTAGATGCTCATAGTTGAGCACTCGTCTTCGCCCTCACACGTGCGGCATGTAAGGGGCACATCCTGCCATCTACCCGGCTGACCTTGCGCTTGAATATTTTCCAAGTTGATGGTGTTACAGCCACTTGTGCTACAAACACTACAGGTGCTTTTGTTGCTTTCGTCGTCACACGTCATGTTCGATGAACAGCCACGTGTCGTAGTACCGTTATTCCAATTGGTAACACAACTATCCGTTGCGCTGTAAATGGGACAAACTTGATTGCTATTCGGGTTGCTGGTGCAGGTTGTGTCAGTATCGGAGCTGCACTGTTGACATTTCAGGCGATCCGAAGGGAAAACGTCGATCGCATTACAATTATCACCACTACAGGTGTCACACAGTGTATCGTTACCAGTTAAGCAAGCGTAGAAAATGTCAGTGGTCAAGCTGGAGAGACAGCCACGTGTGGTATATCCATCTGTGGGTAGAAAAAAAATACCTCGATTAGCACCAAACACTTACACATTTACAAACAATCGAAAATACTTACTCGCATTGACGCGAGTATAGCAATTGGTATACGGCAGCGTTGTACACCGTTCTGTACTATTCACCAGGTTAGGGTTGGTAGCACAGCGTGTGTCTGTCGCCGAATCACATGTCGAACAGGTCTTAGCAGTCGGTATTGTCTCTGGTCCATTGCAGGCGTCTCCATCGCACAGCAAAAACTTTTTCCCTTTAACCAAGAGCGGTACGATATCCGGCTCGAATTCACTACGACAACCCATGCTTACCACAGAGTTCTCATCGTCGAAACTAATATAACATTGATCGTTAGGATGGTAAGAAGTACATTCGGATACGGCGTAGTCAGTACAGTCGCTATCCACGCATTTGTAACATTTTTGTCTGTCCGCGGGGAAAGTTGCACTATTGCAAAGAGGTCCTGTGCATGCTGTACACAATTCATTCTCACCCGCCAGACACTTTTCACGATCCGCCAATTCCATGTCGTCTAGGCAGGTACGTGTCAGTTCGTAGGACGAATTGTCTGCGCTACTACGTGGATATAGAGCAATTGCGCAGTAATTTTGACATTTGCGTGTTTTGGTACCTTCACCAACGAAATTCACAGCGCATGTACTGTTATCAATTGAATCGCATGAGTAGCATTCAACATACTGATCCAAACTGGTGGCGTTATTGCAGCTGTTCGATTTGCAGCCGATACATGAATTACTATCACAGTAATCTTCATACGCCGTAAGGACATCGTCGCTGCAACCGCGTGCCACCACCGAACCATTAGTAGCGAAAACAGTTTCACAGTTCTGCAGGTTGTTGTTCTCACACTTATTTAGCGAACCGAGTGAGGAGTTGCATTCGCCTGAGTCGCAAGTGTAGCAACTTAAAGGCAAGTCCTGCCATTTACCTGGGTCGCCAATACTCGTATCTTCTAACTTGGTTAAGTCAACGGTATTACAGTTATCTTCGCCAGTACAATGACGGCAGTACTGCCTATTCGTTACGTCGCATTGAAATTCGGAGCTGCAGCCACGGTATGTAATGCCTTGAACCAATTTGACGGTACAAAATTCGTCAGTGTCGTAGAATGGACATGCTGAACTGGCTGCGGGAGAGCTTTCACAAGTGGCATCTGCTGCAGAGTTGCAGCGATGACAGCGGCGGCGATCGGCAGGATAAACCTGTGTGGTTCAGAAATATGAAAACTTCAAAAAAATGCGCATTTAAAACAGAAAAAATATCTAAGAATAACAGGCTTAATAAACAATATAATTGTATTTTTAATTCTTGCGCTTAGGTTGTGTATTTTTTCATTTTTCATATTTAAATAAAATTGTTTTATAGAATTAATTTTTTTGTTCAAGATTTTTGGAAGACAAAATTTTACATCGTCGTTTTTCTTATTTATTTTTTAATAATAACTTAGACAATGTTCACTAATTTCTGCAAGTTTCAAAACCTTCTGAGTTATATTCAAATACGTACAGCTGTTAGAAACACTGCTTTAGCGAAACGAATCAGTGAATCAGTCAAATGGGATCTCAAGTCGTCGCAACAAATATAAAAAATGGTTTTCCAAAAGTTTTTAACAAAAAAATTTAATTTTGGTCTCGAATAATATTTTTTTTAAGTATATTTTATCCTAAATATTTAAAAATGTTTATAAAGATGTTGAAAAGAACCAAAGATATTTCGGTTCAAAACAACTCTATAAAAAAATTTCAGCGTTGAATAAATCTCAAATTTATTAAATTTTTTGACCCGCTGTATTGTATAATCAAACATACGAATAGAATAATGTAGAAAATAGAATTTTTACCGACAATGTTCAAAATACTTCGATCACTTGATATAGAATGGCTCTCCTACGGAGAGCTTCCTTTCTGAACTGCTTGTTGAAAAGCCAGAGCATAAAATATAATATCGAGACCATGTCGTACTTGCGTAAAAGTATTGTACTCAAAAATTCTTGTTGACCTTTGTTACGATTAGTTTACTAAATTTCTTTCTTACCTCACCATTGCACAGATCACTCGTACAAGTCTCACAGCTGGTTGAGTTGCTATTTAAACAAGTAGTCAGCACTGTATCACTGAGTGAGGTCGCACATCCGCGTCGAGTGGTTCCATCTGGAAAGAGAGCAAACATTTATTGTTTACATCAACTTCACTTGCCACAGTGAACTCTTTTCTACTCCATACTTGTAAGAACCTGCGTGTAGCATTCTACACGTGGCAGTGTTGCACATTTCGTCACTGTTGCTACATTTGACGGAACACTGGCACATTCCTCATCGTCTTCCGAATCACATTGGACACATGTATTTGCAGTAGGAAGATTATCAAAACTATTACAGTTGTCACCTCCATCGCACAACAGCAACAAAAGTATATTTTTCTCCACGAATGAAGTTTCCAACTCGCTCATACATCCCATACGCTTTACATCGCCTACACCGTCGAATAAGACGAAACACTGATCGGCGGCCTTGTATGCACTACATTCCGCTGTTTCGGGTGTTACGCACTCATCATCCTCACATATGTAGCACGAAAGTCTTGCCTCTGGCAATTTTGCCGTATTACAAGCACTACCTTGACATGCAACACATTGCTCACTACCTGCCTGGCATACGACCTGATCCGCGGCATCTTTATCGTCCAGACAAGTTCTCGTCAACTCAAATACATCCGATCCATTAATTTGGGGACGCAGCGCGGTCATACAATACTTATTGCACTGACGGCGTGTAATGACAGATTCCAGATTTGACACACAGTTGGAATTAGTTTCTGAATCACAGTAGATGCAATCGACATAGTCCGATAATGCGCTCGCTGTATTACAGCCGTTAGAGTTACAATTATGACATTTAGTGGAGTTGGCATCGCAGTATTCACCGAATGCGGCCTCTACAGCAGTGCTGCACCCACGTTTTACAACGCTGTCATCTTCACCGAATACCGTCATACAATAGTCATCATTTTGTGGGCATGTAGCATCACTTGGCGTGCCAGCGCAATCACTTTGGCTATCGCAAGCTTTGCAAGTTAATGGTAGCTCCTGCCAAACACCAGGGTTTCCATCGCTTTTTCGCTTAAGATTGACAGAGTTGCAATCGTTGGTAACGCAGGTCTGACAATTACCAGAATTGCAGGCAACTTCCGAGCTGCAACCGCGTATGGTGACGCCACTATTATCCAAAATGGATACACACTGCTCAGAAGCACTGTACTTCAAGCAGATCTCTGAATTGGCTGGGACATTCTCGCAGGTGGCAGAGCTGGTCGAATTACATTGATGGCAGGACAGACGATTTGCGGGGTAAACCTAATCAAAGAAAGAATCGGTTAAGAGGATGATTTACTCATAGTTGTTCAAATAGAGTAGAGCTTAGTTCATTTATGAAAATTATAATTTATTTATTGATTGCTAACTTAAAAGATGACTCTACTTACCTCCGTGTTGCAGTTTGCGCCTACACAAGCCAAACATTTTGTCGAATTGGTGCCTGAAAGGCAGTCGTAGAAGTCTTCACCCTCTATGCTTGACAAGCAACCGCGTTCCGTGTGGCCACCTTAAAAAGTATATGCAGAAGAAAAATATGCTGATATATGGTGGTCTCCAGAAGATGTATCATCTTTCCAATACTCACCATCCAATACACGTGAATAACATTGTGTGTATGGTGTCTTTGCGCATGTCGTAACCGATTGAATCGAGCTGGGCGCAGTTGCACAAGCAGCATCCGTTGCCGAACTGCAAATGGCGCATACTTGTGAGCTAGGCACAGAATCAATGGTGTTGCAATTTTCCCCCTCACAGAGCCACAACAATTTCGCCACTACCAAGGCCTTCGCCTCAGCTGGATCATACTTGCTCTGGCAACCCAGTTCCACAATCGAACCCTGCTCGTCGTATTGTACGAAACAGCGATCTCCTTCACTGCTAGCGCGGCAAGTTTTCGGCTGTGCATCCTGGCACTCATCGCCCACACATTGATAACAAGAGATGCGCGTACCAACCGTGTCCACATTACATTTCTCACTGCTACAAGCTTTACAATTTGCATCATTACCCGCTGCACATATTTCCCTATCGTCCAAATCCATGTCGTCCAGACAAGTACGTATTAGCTCACGCACCGGGGTCGCATCGGAGGTACGGTTGTACAAAGCAGTTACACAACTTGTAAGACATTTACGAGTTTGCGTAATGGCGTTAACATTCGTGAGACAGTTCTCATTTTCTTGCGCATCACAAAAGATGCAATCAATATAGGCTGATTCCGAGGTGGCCACATTGCAACCATTTGATTTACACCCATAGCAGTTGTTGCTATCATCATCACAAGCTTCATCTGCCGCATCACTGCAGCTACGCAGAACTACCGAGCCGTTAGAGCTATCAAACACCGTTGTACAAGTTTGAAGGTTATTATTCTCACATTTCTTAACCTTTCCTAAACTGACGCTACACTCCTCACTGCTGTCGCAGTGATAACAGTTGAGTGGTAAGTCTTGGAAATAGCCAGGATTGCCAATCGCTTCGTCTTTAAATATGGCGCTATTGCAATTGTTGTCCTCGCATGTACGACAAGTCTTACTGGTGGAATTTGCGTCACATTGAATTTCACTACCACACCCACGATAGACAACGCCATCACTCAATTTGCTTACACAGTAATCGTTCTCATCATATATTGGGCACACCGATTCGGCCTGGGGTTCAGTTTCGCAAGTTGAGTCAACGGTAGAGTTACAACGGTGACAAAGTTGACGACTGCTGGGATAGACATTCTTGTTGCAGTCGCTTTCTGTACAGATACGGCAGAGTTCGCCATAAGTGCCTTCGTGACAGGAGAGAAACTCTGTGTTGTTCAATGTGCTGATGCAGCCGCGGATGGTATGGCCATCTATGGTATTAAAACAAATATATTGTAAATTTAATAACAAATTATTGAGCTGTGATTAAAAGAGCAAATGTAGTCGGGTTGAGAAGGAATACATAAAATACAAATAGAGCGCAGGAAAATTTGGGGATAGGACCATCCAAAAATTACAAATAACATCGCTTACATATTATTTTAAAAGCAACAGATATTCCCGATAAAAGTTTCGAAATAATTAAAAAGTAATGATTAATTGAAGGCAATGCCTTAAGAGATCACAGAGGGACTTTTATCTTCTTTTGCTTTTTCTCGAAACCACATTTTTCATAGCGAATAGCATGAGAACTGAAGCAGTTTGACATAAAACTTGGTACAGATCTTCCGAGACGCATTCTGGACTGTGTATTTAAAATAAATCATTACACAGTCTGTTTAAAACTGCTTGTGTATAAAAATATGAACTTACTTATTTCATATGAAAATTGTGAAAGAAATGTCCTAATAAAACTGCTTTGCGCGGAGGCATTTAACTTTATTTTTTATTTTTTTGTAATATAATATAGGGTGATTCAAGAGTGATGCGGATCTTTGACAGCAATTATTTATGATACATTTTTTTGGGATCTAATACTTTGGCAAACTTAGTCATGGGGTGATACTCAGTTGAACAGTACGTAAAAGTGATCCAAATGTTTTCTGGAAATGGCCGTTCTGCAAAAAGTTCATTTTGTGCATTGCGTAATTTTATCAGTCAATCTAAGGCACATTATCAGCTAAACGGTAACGTTAACAATCAAAAGTGCCGCTTTTGGAGTACTGAAAATCCACATCTCGTTCATGAAACAACTATACACTCACAATAAGTTACTGTTTGGTGTAGTTTTAGAGCTCTCGAAGGCATCGCCTCTTACTTTTTCACAAATTTTTCCGGTAACGCTGTTACGGTGAACGGTAAATGTTCTCGTGACAAGATAACGAACTTTTTATGACCTGAATTAATATAGATCGAATAGGCTTGGACAATATGTGGTTTTAACAACACGATGTCACTTGCCACACAGCATATGCAATATTAGTCCTAATAACTGCCCTTAGGCCAGCAAAGTTGAGTTAACTTCTGAAAGTGTAGCTCACTTGCTTTGAAACGTCTGCAATGGCATGCAATTTTGACCATTTAATACAATTATAACCGTAGCTATGATTATAATTGAAATTAACTGTAGCATAGAGTAAACTGCATTTAAAGATCGGTGGGAAAAGTTTTTCAGACCTGATTGTCTCTTAGCTATAAAAACAGAGTTTGATACATTGGTAATTTTTGATGATAATGGCGACTACAAGTAACGGGTGATTTTTTAGCTATTATCTTTTTAAACAGTTGGTTTAAAAAGCTGACGAACGTTTCGTGTTTTGTTTCACTGTCAAACATCTTCAGTTTGGTCTATAATTTAACCATGAATCGTCTTACAAACGAACAACGCTTGCAAATAATTGAATTTTATTATAAACATGCGTGTTCTGTTAAGAAAGTTTATCGCGCGCTTCTTCCTTTTTTTGGTCAGTTTAATCGACCCACTGAAGCGGCTATTCGAGCTATTGTGACTAAATTTAGAACAAAATTTACATTATTGGACATCAAACCACCAACACCAGCTGTATCAGCCGGTGTTAACGATGACCATCAATTATCGATTCGTCGCCGTTCGCAGCAATTGGAAAATCGTGCGATATAACGCCTTTAAATTACTTTTTGTGGGGCTATGTTAAAGCTCATGTCTATTCAGACAAGCCTGCATCAGTTAACGCATTGGAAGAAAATATTAAAGCATTTATATGTGAGATACCGGCCGAAACATTGGAAAGAGTATGTCAAAATTGGACTAAGCGGATGGACTATTTGAAGCGCAGTCGCGGTCAACATTTGCATGAAATAATCTTCAAACATTAAATTATATGGACTGTACTATCGATTTGAATAAAAATTTCATGAATTTTTCTGAATTTTACGTGTTTTTTTTAACTTTCCTATAGCTCTTAAAAAGTCACCCTTTATATCTGCCTGAACTATACACTAGTCTACTAGAATAGTCGTGAAGCCTAAATTTATGGTTTATTTTGTAATGAGTTCACGAATGAAGAATACCCCCCACAAACCCGTCCGTTCAGTTGTCATCGATCGGACTTGGTTTCAAATGTCATAATCTCACCCTTAAATGCGCGATGTTAAAAAGAGTACTATCGGAATCGACGCGCGCGTTTAATGATTAAATTTTTTTTATGATTTTCAAGCATCCGCATTCCGAACTAAGCTGAACAACAACAATAATAATAGTAACATGTCCCTCTGTATTTTCTTACTAATTTCAAAATTTAATTTCTCATCTCACAAATCGACTTCGCAATTCTCCCAACATGTCAACATATCTTAAAACATATTACATTATAATTCCTTACCTTCGTTGATGCGCGTGAAACAGTCGGTGTGCGGATTGATTTGGCATCTCGTTTGCGCTGTGAGTGCTGTAGGATTGATGGCGCAGTCAACATTCGTAGCCGAATTGCACACATAACACATGTGCGCTTCCGGCAAATTACTATAAGTGTTACAATCGTCACCATCGCATAGGAAATAGTGTAAGATATCATTGTAAATCACAGTATCTGACACACTGCTTTTACAGCCCATACGTATAGCGCTATGTGTTTCAGGGTCAAAGTACATGTAGCACCGATCACTTGTCGAATAAGCAACACATGAACGGGACACAGGCTCATCACAGTCATCGCCATCACAATGGAGGCACGTCAAACGACCCTCGGCTGGCACCACTGCCGTATTACACTTATCACCATCGGTACATTTAACACAATTGTTTCCCTCAGTGCATGTTGAACGATCATCAAATTCTAGATCCTCAAAGCAGGTACGCGCCAATTCCAACACTTCCGAATTCGATTTGCTTTCGTACAATGCAGTTACACAACCTTCAATACATTTGCGTGTGGTCGTAATAGCACTCACGTTTGTGACGCACTCAGCATTAATGGAGGCATCACAGTACACGCATTGCTGTGTTGATTTGACCTCAGTGATATTATTGCACCCATTCGATTTGCAATTGAAGCACAATTCTGGATTTGCAGTGCAATGTGTTTGGTATTCGCTGTCGAGATTCGAGTCACATCCGCGCGCCACCACTATACCGTCTGTGCTGAATACTGTCACACAATCTTGATAGATATCACCTTCACATTTGCGTAATTTGCGATCCTCCAGACATTCCTCTCCTGTACAATTATAACAATTCAATGGCAGATCTTGAAAAATGCCATACAATTCCGTCGATCTCTTCTCAACATTCGCCTTATTGCAGCCAGATGTTGTACAGATTTCGCAACTTCTTGATGTTGAATTGCAACTGAGCTCACTATAGCAACCACGACGGGTCACACCCGACTCATAGACAGATACACACGCATCGTTCGCCAAGTAGGTGGGGCAAATAGAGAGCGCGGATGGCGAACTGCTGCAATTGCTATCCGTTGAAGAATCGCAACGTTGACATTGTAGACGATTAGCGGGAATTGTCTAGAGAAATAAAGGGAAAATTAACGAAATTAGAACATATCGTTAAAGTGAATAGATAAAATGCCGTTAGTTTTTTTACTTTTTTAACAAGGATATCCCTTAACATTATAACAATTAGTTTTATAAGTCTTACTGCAAAGGTTTAACTGTCTACAAACAACTGAATTGTACATACTATAACGTACGAAAGTAGAACAAATGGCAGCCTTGCTTCAATCGCTTGAAGCGCTTCAAGTTTCGAATAGCCCAATGCCCTATCTGACATCGCTCCGACATTTCGTTTTCAGGCGTGGCTTTTTCTGTTGCCCATTATTTTGGCGCCATTCGAAGCTACAATTGGCCGTAGAAGTTTTCGAAGTAAAACAAACAATGCCAAATCAGCGAAGCACCCCAGTATCTGTAGACCTGAACTGCATTTACAAGTAGAGAGAAACTATTTTCAAAATCGGTATTTAGTAAAAAAGTATACGCAGAGAGTTGCGCTTAATTCATTCTAAATAGTGAAATGAATAATCACTTTTAGCTTAGTGGCCACATTCACTGAAAAGGCAAACAAATTCAACGCGTTCTGGAAGACCTGTGCTTCCAGCAGAACTGAGCAACAAATCAAACTGACCAAGAAAGCTGCCATATTTTAAAGGAAGTGGGGTGGAAAATTATCTCAAGAATTGATTATCAACATTGATCTCAAATTTTGCGATTTGATGCCAAGGGAAGCCTCAGTACTCCTTAAAAACTGCGGTCAAATAAACTGTTTTTAAAATCGAAAAAAGTTGATTAGCAGCTAATTAATAATTTTTTGAACAAACTGAAAAAGTGTGTCTTTGGTTGGTAAACACTTCTGCATTTTACATTTAAGGTTCATATAAAAAATTACAATCTACAAGATGAGATGATAGGAGATGGTAAGAAAAAGTGATCGGACGTTATTGACAAAGGATTTGGTTGAAATCAATGTATTTAATTTCTGCTTAGATTTCTCATTTCTCTATCTCTCTAATTTCTGCTATTAATTCCCATCATGTGTTTTCATATTTATGTGTCTCCATATTCCTATAGTTATCTCTGAGTTTATTTCAATTTTATTTATAAATACATAGTTAGTTTTAAGTTTGCTTTGCATTAAAAATATTTGATTTGGAATTTTGTAACTTCCAACAATTGGCGTATTGTGAAAGACTAAAAGGTCTTACAGATACAGCTTCAAGTTTATTAATACATTTCTAAAATTAAATTATGGAGCATTACAGTTGGGATTTTAGAGTTTCTGTTTAAAGCCTCAAGCAAGCCAAGCAAATCAGGAAGCATTAGTATCTATGCATAGTAGTCAGCCCTACGAAAATTTAGCTCCACCTCATACAATTTTTTGTTTTGGCCACAAACTTTTTTAATTTACTTGAATTTTTTTTGTTATCTATTCAATCATTTCATATTTTCCTTCAAAAATCATGAAACTCCATGAACACTCGTTTTGTATGAAGCGCTATAAAAAATATTATAAAATATCAACCTATGCGATACAGTAAGTAAAAAAATTGGTGTCCATACAATTCGATACGCTCCAATGCCAATAGTTGTATGTGTTCTCAATACATCTGTACCAAATGGACAAACATAAAATTGGACAAAGCTTTTTTGCTAACTCACCTTAACACGTACGAGTTTTTCGAAATCGATGGTGCCCAGTAAAACTGTCTGCTTACAATTTCTGTGAAACAATTTAATCCTCAAACTGCATTTTTTATGAACTTTAATTATACCTGCTTTTAGTAAGAATCAAAAATGCTCACTTGGGTAGGTGGTAGAAGGTTAAAATGTAGTCAGAAAATTGCTGTTTACATTTTATTATAGGAATTGGGGGACAATAATTATGTTTGAAGTCGTTTTATTCACAATATTTCCGATAAACTATTCGCCCTTTCGCCCAAAATATTAACACTCCGTAAAAAGACCTCAGGTCCTCTGGACTAGTACAATCTTTGGCAAAGTTAATTCTGTAGACATTGTCCTTTATAATTATGGTTGCGTAAAATTTTTGTAAAATTGTGAGGCTGCACCCATTATTTGCACCGTAGTGGTCCTTATCTTGAATATATGGAACTATTACTACCTTCAGAGACGTAAAGTAAAGCAATGTTGTGGAACAACATTTTAAAACCCTAACTCCTACCTGGTGAGTCTTTCTAATCCTCTTTATAAAGAAATTGTTTGAAAGATAATTAAAACAAGCAGTAGAGTGCGTTCTATTGCTTGTCTACTTGTATACTATACTGCAGCCGTCTAGTCAGTGTCAAGTATGACTGATGTCGGTTGACATTTGCAAAAATTATAAATTTGTTTTAAAATGGCTAATAGCTAACTTTGTTCGAAGCCGTCATATCTGACATAAGATCTGGCATATCTACTGATGCTAGCAGTGCAGTCCGTAATAAAGGTGCGTGCATGTTTATTATCAAGTAGGGATGAATAGTTGCAAAATTTTTTTTTCTAATTTTACCTTGAATTTTTATATGTTTTGTACTTATGAATTGAATTATCACTGTACACAATTTTTTTTTATAAAAATTAATGAATTTCATTTTTACTTCTTTTGTATGATTTTTTGGAAAAATATTTATAGATTTTTATCTAACACAATTTTTTAAAGTTGTGGGACATAATCTCAAATTTATCATATATCTCATGTATTTTTTACATACTTTTTTTTTTTGGTCACGCTTTTCTAAGGAACGTATCTACCGTGCAAAAAACGAGTTGGGTGTAATTTGATTATTTTGTCTTTCCTTCAGCATCAAAATACCTTTGGGATGATACATAAATCTTTATTCCTTCGAAATATAGCTTAACCAGAAGAAGATATAAGGAAAATATGTTTGCGTATTCATATTTAGATAGGATATATGTACATAAATACTTATTACATTACTCACCCCTACGTTGCAGCTGCTGTCGCTGCATACGTTGCAATTCGCATCCAGACCGTTCAAGCAATTGTAAAACTCGTCGCCCTCCAATTCGAAGAGACAGCCACGTTCCGTTGTTCCATTGGCGAGACTAACACGCTCATAGCATTTCGTGTATGGCACAGTACTACAACGCACCGTCCGACCGGCAGATTGTGGTTGCGTGGCACACCTGACATCCTCCGATGAGTTGCAATCAGTGCATTCGTTTGGTTGTGACAAATTTTCATATCCATTACAATTCGACGTCGAACACACGTACAACGTCTTGTTTCTGATCAAGTCAGCAATTTCCGTTTCATTGCCTAAGTCCGAGGCACAGCCCATGCCTATAAAATCATAGTTCTCGTCGAGGCGTATGTAACATTGTGCACTCTCACTCTCATCGGCACATTCTTTCACAGATGGATCATCACAATCGTCGCCAGCACAATGGTAACATTGAAAATCGGAGGCAGCAACTGAAATTTGTTCGCAATCGCAAATAATAATGCCGATTAGGAAATAAATCAATAAACTGTTGTAAATTGTATCAGTCAACTAACTGGGTTTATAACTATGTACTTATATGTACACATGTGTGCGTGTAATTAACAATGTTACGGTAATCCTTATCATTCGAAAGCAATCAAGTACGTGTAAGATTAAGTGAAGTTATATGTATGTATGTATTACAGATATAGTTGAAAGCGCCAAATGATAAGAAACTTTTGTAATCGAGCTTACTCGTTTATACATATGTACGCATGTATGAATGAAGGTATGGAATTGGTAATTTGTACTTTGTACTTTTGCACGGGGATTCCCATAGTCTATGCATTCATTGCTTGCTCGTACTCTAACACACATACAAGTACAATAATCAAATGGTTAAGGTCTACTAAAATCGATTTGTCAATGACTGCATAGAAACAGGGGTTCGCTGAAAATTCAAGAGAGCATCACTTTAAAATATTCACCAAATTATACACAGAATAGAACAAAATAAAGACCCAGTTCCCTCAATAATATAGTGGGTTGGGTTTAACGTCGTTAAGTCACTCCATTCGGGAAGCAAGTGTGGCACTACAAAAATGATATAAGTCTTTGGACCATATTCTGAGCCTATGCAGGTGAATACGCACTTTAATAAACGGTACCTTCCGTATTTTACCGGGCACTTCATTCAGAAGTAGCAACATTTCTCGTTCTTTACGTACTGCCGCCGAAGAATAAATCGGATTCCGGCGAGCCCGAAAAAGCAGTTGGTACGACGAGGAATGTCATGCTGCCGCCAAAAGTAAAGATGCCGCCTATAGAGCCACGCTGCGTTCGGGCGCAACGCGAGCCATGGAGATCGCTACAGAGAGCTAAGAGCTAGGAAGAGAGACGTATTATCCGACAGAAGAAACGAGAGGCCGAAATACGTGAGTGCGAGGAGCTTGAGATGCTGGCCAATAGGAACAACGCCCGAAAATTTTACCAGAAAATTTAACGGCTTACAGAAGGTTTCAAGACCGGAACGTTTTCCTGTAATAACAAAGTCGGCATCCAGGGCATTCTGAAACTATGGAGGGAACACTTCTCGAACCTATTAAATTGTGATGATTGTGTTTGTCTGCGCATGTCGCAGAGAATGTGAAGATCCCGATACCCCAATCGTTGACGACGGAGTTGTCGTTCCGCTACCCGACCATGACGAGGTGAGAATAGCGATAACGCGTCTAAAGAACAACAAAGCCGCGGACGCCGACGGACTGCCGGCTGAGCTATTCAAACATGGCGGCGAGGAGCTGGTAAGGTGCATGCAAAATATCGTCGGATGAAAGCATGCCTGCCGATTGGAACTTAAGCGTGCTCTGCCCAATCCATAAGAAGGACGATCCTACAATCTGTGCCAATTACCGCGGGATTAGTCTTCTAAATAAGGCTGAATCCCACCGTCAACCAACTGATTGGACCTGATCTGTGTGGCTTTAGTCCTGGAAAGTCTACCATTGACCAAATATTCACAATTCGCTAAATCTTGGAAAACACCCATGAAAGGAGAATCGACACACACCATCTTTTTGTCGACTTCTAAACTGCATTTGACAGTACGAAAAGGAGTTACCTGTATGCCGCGATGTCTGAATTTGGTATCCCCGCAAAACTAATACGGCTATGCAAGATGACGTTGCGCAACACCAGCAGCGCCGTCAGAATTGGGAAGGACCTCTCCAAATCGTTTGATACCAAACGAGGTTTCAGACAGGGTGACTGTCGTGTCGTGTGACTTCTTTAACCTGATGTTGGAGATGATCGTACGAGCCACAGAACTTAATCGCTCAGGCACAATTTTTTATAAGAGTGTACAATTGTTGGCGTATACCGATGATATTGACATCATCGACCTTAACAATCGCGCTGTTAGTTCTGCCTTCTCCTAACTGGATAAAGAGGCAAAGCGAATGGGTCTGGTGGTGAACAAGAACAAAACGAAGTACCTCCTGTCATCAAACAAACAGTCGGCGTACTCGCATATCGGCACCCACGTCTCTGTTGACAGTTATAGTTTCGAGGTTTCGACTTCGTATACTTAGGAACCAGCATTAACACCAATAACAATTTCAGCCTTAAAATCCAACGTAAAATCTCTCTTGCCAACAAGTGCTACTTTGGACTTAGTAAGCAACTGAGTAGTAAAGTCCTCTTTCGACGAACAAAACTAACACTCTACAAGACTCTCATCAATGCCCGTTCTAACGTGTGGTGCAGAAGCGTGGCGATGACAACATCCGATGAAGCGACGCTTGGAGTGTTTGAGAGAAAGATTCTGCGCAGCGAATAAAGATCCAACGGCTACGTTGGTTGGGTCATGTCATCCGAATGGATACAAACGCTCCGGCTCTAAAAGTATTCGATGCGGTACCAGATGGTGGTAGTAGAGGAAGAGGAAGGCCTCCTCTGCGTTGGAAAGATCAGGTGGAGAAGGACTTGGCTTCACTTGGTGTGTCCAATTGGCGCCGGTTAGCACGAGAAAGAAACGACTGGCGCGCTTTATTAAACTCGGCCAAAGTCGTATAAGCGGTTGTCGCGCCAATTAAGAAGAAGAGAAGACTTCATTCAGAATTGACTGTTCTAAGGCTGACATTTATATATCATATAATGTCATAATTGGCATGACACATAAATATTATAAAAAAATATATTTCTACAATTTTATATCAATCATACAATAATACTGAGAACTACTTATGCTAGTAAACCATCGGCGATTATTAACGAGTACTAATAAAATTTATGGCTCAATTCTACTAACCTTTTTATCGCAAATTTATTGCTGGCTTATCAACAATGCGAAATAGCATTTTTATTTATTTTTTCTTTTTTTATTTCGTCTGCAGTTACGAAATAATTAAGCAATAAGTACTGATTAAAAGTAAAAAAAACAAATGGATTAAAAAAAAAGGCTTGAACTGATTAATAAAAATTGGTGACGTCTAGCATATTTTTTGTACCGCCTATGGAATTGAACTTCTTTTGAAATTTTTGCTTTTTTCTTTCTTATGAAATTGTTTACGATAAGGAAATGGAATAATTCGAGAGCTTCTGACCAGAGTTCAAAAGATGAAAACGTCTGCATGAAGAGTTTATTAATGCATAACATATTTTTGAGATTTTATGCAGGAATGACCACCAGCTGTTGGTTCACGCAAAAAAATCGAATTTTTCATTGGAAAAAATTTGCATTTGTTTTTTGGAATAGTAAATTAAGAATTTTAAAGTGGCTTTGCTCGATATTTTAATTTTTTGACTTTTGTATATGTTCGCGTATATATGTCAACACCTGACCGCCTTAAAATTGCATAGCTTCTATTTTGAAATTCGGAGAAGATGTTTTACATTAAGTAGCTTAAAACGCACGAGTTTTTAGAGTGAAAGGTTAAGTATGGATCCAGACTTATTAGGCTTATGGGCTTCTATTTCACCAAAATAAAAAAAACTAACTCTAAGGTGCTACTACCCCTCAGGGGGCAAAGAAACCAAATTAAAAACAATTGTATGTGTTTTATTAAATATAAGCCTGTACTTTCTTATATCTACAAATTTTTGTATTAAACACAAGAATTCAAAGGCATCTAAAAGAGGATTATTTCTCACGTGAGTATCCAACACCGTAGGTAAAAAAAAAAAACAATTAAAACAAGTAAAGAGGTGCTAAGTTTGGTCCAGAACGAAATTTATTTGCTGTGCACATATAAAAAGTGATCGTGGTTTTATCCGATATCAGTAATATTTAAACCGGATCTAAATGAGGTACCAAGATTGGGCGAGTTGCGCAAAAGTTGGCGTAGCACCGCCCATTTTTCAAAACTTTACTTGTGCCATATTTCCGTTGTTGGCTTCATCATAGCTACCAAATTTGAGTAATTTTGCTTTATTTATAACAGAAATATCACTTTTTCTTTTTAAAAAATACCGTTATATGAAAGGTGGATGTGGGTATTCACCGATTTCGCCCATTTTAAATATCAAACTTCCGTGGGCAAAGATTAACCAACTTCCATTGAAATATATTATATTGATTTTTGTTCGAGTTGTTATGAGCACGGATGGATGGACGGACAGACTTTTGTATATACATACATATATTTCAATTTCAATCTCCATGTTTTGTTATTGAATAGTTCCACAGTAAATGTTTAAAAGAAAGTATAAAAAACGCTTTTTTATGGAATTTGCTATCTTATTTTTCCTACAAATTAAATTAATAATCACAGAAAACACTTCAAGATTCATTAAACTCGGTAGATTAACTGCTCGCAATTAAAAAAAATGGCATTTAGAGAAAAACGTTTGTTAAGCTAGTTTAATTTTTTTCATATTTTTTTTCGATCACAATTTTGACTTTCAAGTTACTCAATAATCATTTTTTAAGGCAAATTTCTATACTCTAAGGAGGCGGTACCACAACAATTTTTTTTTTTTGAAATTTTCAAATGAGCGTATATTTTTCTTCAAATAACACAAATTTGCTGTACTGAAATATTTTAGAACTAAAATAAACGTTATTTGATAGGTCGGCGTGGTTATTGTCCAATTCCTTTCATTTATAATACCAACCCACCTGCATGAGCCAAGGAAAATAAATCACCATTATTAATGCAGATATCGAGGACAATGGGACTAGAACTACAACAACAACAACAACCAGCTTAATCGTTTTCTCTCACCATTCTAAAAATTTCTGTGTATATGCACATAGTTGTATATGTACCTATGTATGCCTATATGTACCTCGACTAGGATGGCCTTAATTTTTATGGGGAAAGAAACGTATTAATTTTTGCGAAACCTCCTCTGGAAACCGAAGGCTATCAAAACAGCTAATAAATATGAAATTTTAGGCCGATCAGAAATGATAAAAAGATTTCGACTCTAGTTTGAAAAATACTGAAAGATCAGAATTTTCTGGAAATTAAGATAGTAAAGTATGCGCTTATTTATATTTGTTTGCGAATCGAGCTGTCATTGTGGCGATGAATTAGATTCTTAAGTTTAAAAAATAATAATTTTTTTTTAGACATTTATTTTTTTAAAGACATTTTAAATGGTTTTTCTTCTCCTTTAACATTTTTTGAGAGTTAATTCAAAACTTTTTCGAATGTGGAGTATATTTTGAGGCATACCTTTTCACAATTTGCCGTAAACTTTGCTGCCCTTCACATTTTTATGTTTGAATAAATTTATCTCTACGTTCAGCGGAGCCGTTAACAAATTTTATTTTGTGAACAATTTCTTGAACCTTTGATTCATCATAGACCATCAAGATCATTTTCGAAAAAACTCTTTGAAAGTATCGAATGATTAAAAAAGTTCAAAGTATGCGACATAATGAAATCTGGCAATTATTTATTGATATAATAATTGATATACTTTCAATTGTATATGCTTGCATGGCTCAAAATATACCACATGTTGTATACAGTTGGTATTTTCTCTAATTTATTTCCCCATCGTTCTGGTCATCCTACATTTAACATTAATAATTTTTCTTTCGTTTTTTTACACAAATCAATACTTTAATTTTCGGTTTAAAAGTGTTAAGTGTAATTTTAAGTTTTGATGTATTTTGTATAAAATTGAATACATTTTCTCATACGGTTTTTTACGTTATATTTTGTTTTATTGTAATAAACCCATAATTGTACTCGGTTAATACGTCTCGGCACGTACATATAAATCCTTTGTTGTCCTTAAAACTAAATAACTGGACTTATAAAATTTGTCACTTTTTGGATTTAAGTTATTTTCATATATTTTTCAATATTACACACAATGCTTAAATGCAACGCTTTTCCGCACACTTAGCTAAACCATAGGGAATTTTTTATATTATTTTACTTTAATTCCAAGCATTTGCATACCAAATTCTCTATTGGCACAATATAGCACTAAACCTATTAAAAGGTATCCAATTTTTATATCCCGTTTTAACATTTTGCTAGTTCTTCACGACGCACATTTAGTCACGTCCGAAAATTTTCGGCCAACTAATTTGGCCATTTATTGGTCAGTGGCTTTTATAGATTCCCATCGTCAGTTATATCAACTGCTGATCGCGAAATGTGTGAACTTTATTATTGCTTTACAATACAATATTTACGGCCCATGATATCAATAGGGGAAAAAATAAAACATTGGCATGTACGTAGATTAGTTTCTAAGATTAGTTGTAGTTTACCTCACCAATAGCCAATAGATTTTATGCGTGCGTAGTATGTATGTAGGTATGTATGTATGTGAATGTGTAAAATCGTAATATCGATGGCTAAACGTTATCTAAATTTGGAATTTCATTGCAATTCTTATCGCTAATTCTACCAGCACTAATAAACGAGTAATACATAGGTATCTCGACATTTCGGTTATCCGCATTTCTTTGCAACACATGACTCCAAAATGCAATAAAATATGGTTTGCGCAAACATTTCGCCCCTTTTGTCTTTTTCAACTTTGTGCACATAACGGTGGCTTATAACAGAATAATGGATTTGAGATATCAACATATTTATACCAAAATATACGGAATATAGCGAGAAACTGTGCTTTCATTGTCTGTCCGTCCACAGACACGTAATTTGCAGAATTACAAAAAATCAGTAACCGATAAGGAAAATGTGCACACATTTTTTAAAAATGGTGAAATCGAACAATGGAGGTCGTCACCATCCATATAACGAATTTTCGAAATTTCAATAAATTATTAACTGGTAAAATAAAAACATATTCTAGTTTTGTCTCAGAATGGCTTACGAGTACTTTAAACATTCTTGGCAATGGGCGTGGTGGTATCAACTTCCAAGCAAATGTTATAGCCTCTAAATTCATTTTATCAAACTCAACGTAATTTAGTACTAAATATACTTTTTCGCTTATCCTCAAATATTATTAACAGTTAAAATTATTGGCAAAATGTTAGGAATTTCAAGCAACCCAGCTAACCCAACCTAAGGAATTTCTACATGGCACATTAAGAAAATAATAGTGGCTAGGAAGAATTGTAGGGAATACGAATACGAAAGTAAATTAAATCGAACTCGTGGCAGACGTAGCTTCTACTAGCGTTTTATTGTCGTTCATCCGTCTGCATTGAGCTATAGGTTAGGCTAGACTACATTGGGCTAGGTTCACTTGGACGGTGATATCATTTCGCAAAGAAGGGAAAAAGAAAAAAGGGCCTTTACCCTTGAACTATAAAGATCAGAAATTAATGTTTCCTAAAGAGAAAATTTCGCAAACGACTAATGTCCAATACTGATAACTCCTCACTTGAATCTTAACCGCGCGAAAACAAAGCAGTTGAGGAATATAGTTCCTGCAAAAGGGACTAGAACTTATGTTGAAGCTCATAGCATAAATACCCATCGGATAGTGTCCGATTAAGACTTCCATCACTAACCAAAATTGTGGCCTGATAGCCTTGGAAAGTCCCTCCGATTCCCACGATCAGAAGGACCTCACGTAGAAATGGACGATTCCAAGATGTTTCAACAATCGAGCAAATCGTCTTCGTTGCAAACGTACAATCGTGGTATGAATCGAGATGTTTTTCAATTGTTGAGAATCGATTGATTTTTATGTTATGTTATTTATACTAATTGAGATAATTACTGGGTAAACGGACTAAGGAAAAGTTATGGAAAATATCGTTTCTGTGTTTAAATAATATTCGTAATATTAAAAGACGTCATTTAAGTTCCGATTTATGAAAGGAAAAATAAAAAAAAATCATAGAAGATAATTATTTCATCACAATTATTTTATTTATTATTTGCAATTATTATGGGTCACAAGCCACTACGAGAATTTGGCCGACTATTGGTTAATACGTTACTTTAACTTTAGCACGACTTTCGCCAGCTAAAACCAACTAAAACTGACCTCACTCGGTTTGCATGCCAGTGTGCTGCTCGCGGATTTGAGACATATCCCACTTATCCAGACGTGTTGTTTTTGGCAAAAAAATCTCACACAAGAAACGATGTGTGAGCAGGGTGTTATAGTGATGCAAGAGACAATTTTTGTACTTCTACAAATCCGGACGTTTCTGGCGGATTTCTTCGCGCGAATTGCGCATAACTTGCAGGTAATATTCCTCATTGACCGTTTTACCCAGTGGCAAGAACTCATGATGCACAAAGCCCCTGCAATCGAAGAAAACGGTAAGCAAAACTTTTACATTCGACCGAACTTGGCGCGCTTTTTTCGGCCTTGGTTCGTGCTGCAGCTTCCATTGAGATGATTGAGCTTTGGTTTCCACGTCATAACCATAAACCCACGATTCGTCACCAGTTATGACTCTCTGGAGTAAATTTGGGTCGTCGCGGACAGAGTCCAAAATCTCATTAGCAATGTTCATGCGATGCTGTTTTTGGTCGAAATTGACCAGTTTTGGTACGAATTTTGAATCGAATGGCATGAGCCAATCGATATGTCTAGGCTTTCTTCTCTAACGGTGATTCGACGATTGGCCAATACCATTTTCTTCACTTCATCAATTTTTTCGTCTCTAGTTGAAGTGCTCAATGGCCGACCTCGTCGGCACAAAAAAATCGAAATTCGAATATACGTAACCTGCGGAAATTCAAAATTCGCAATACTTTTTGAACACACCTCGTACATATAACTCTTGAGAGAATGTCGCCCATTCTAGGTGTCAACGGTAAATTAAAAAACACAAAAAATTATACGCCTACCTCAATAAAAAATATACATAGAAAAATTGGTCAAACTGGATATGAGCCTAAGTTTATTGAAAACTGGTGCTTGATAGACATGTGGCGCTATAGTATGTAGATAGAGATACGCTATCTCTTCACCTTAGAAAATTTCGTCAGAGATTGAAAAGTAAATCATAGAATTGGAGTGAATTTTCAACTATCATCAGTAGATTCAAGGAAACATTTTCCATGTACTCGTGTTAATTGATGTGTATCCCTTCTTACTTAGAAGCGAAAGCAAAGTAACTAATACCTCAATTCATCGTTACCTTTGCTACAACATATCCGTTCTAAATACCATGTTTCAAACATCGGTAATCTTGAGCCGACTTAAACACTGCCCTCTATATATGTTTATTCTTAATTAAATTTTAAAAGCGGGGAAGCGCCCTTTGTTGTTGTGAAAAGGTGCGAGATCAGCATGACTCACTATCACTTGATAACTGTTTACGCTGGCTGGTGACGCTTATGAATTGTCATAGTTTAATAGTGCTATGCTTTACACAATGTCACATTTATCAATTTCCGTTTGTATTCGTGAAATCCACTGATCATTATTAATGGCCATATCTATAGCTCTAATACATAAATAAAATATGGACAGGAAAAATCATTAGCAGTTATCTATCAGTCGACGTTTGTCGTCAGAAATGTCAAAAATGGCAAGGGGGGTCCTAGGTTTCGAAACCCCCAACAATTGTATACCCATAAAGGATGTCACCTTTCATCATGGAAACCACTGAAAGCAAAAAAATAAAAAAAAAACAATATAAGAAATAATGGAGAAAATTGAAATGGAGCAACCATACATACATACATACCATACATAGTGTTGGAAAGCAACTTGAAATTAATGGCTGTATTAAAAAACAACTCAGACTTACGATTTCTGAAACACAAGGTGTTGAAACCCATCATCGAATAGGCATTCTATATACCACCCTTATATCCGTTATTCGCAGTGTAAAGGATAGATTTTTAATACAAAAAAATATTCCTTGGCTGTCGAATTTTTTCCGAGAATACCTCGAGTTTTGGTTTCCATATAGTGCAACACCCAATTTAGAAAAAGTTTATATTGATGTGAAGAGGAGTTTGAGAAAGTTTAGAAACAATTAAAGCTCTGCTGTAAAATAATTGCAATATGAAGTCCGAGGCAAGGCTAAAAACAGTTTTCAAAGTCATTGAACTACATAGATACGCTGCCCAATATATACAATTTATTAACAAATCTAGCAACTGTTCCCATAACAACTAGCAGGAATGAAAGAAAAAGTGTGTGAGACTCGAAATTAATTTGAAGATGGAATTTCATTAATTCCTGTTATTGAATGTGATTGTTCCACGATTCCTTTAAAGTCCAGACCGCAACAAACGATAGCATATCCATATTTTAACCAGCTTTGAAAGCTTTATTTTTATTATTTATTTAGTGTATTTTGAATCTTCATTATTTTTTATAACCAATTCTCTAACAATATCTCCATATGAAAAATGCCTAACATATTGTTTCATATCGAAAAAATGAACAACACCACGGGGTTCAAAGGAATTTTTTAACATCATTCTACCACCGAGAGAAAAGGATTTATTAGCAATTACTTTTCTTAGAGTACCTATAATTATTGGTAACTACAATTTTTTTACGCCTCTAAAACGAATTTCGACACATAAAAAATGGGAAATATTTGGCCTTAATCATCGTTAGTCTCTCAAGTAAACAGTCTCAACTGCAGTCCAAACTGAATGATTTGCGCGAGCAAAATAAATATTTAGAAAACGAAATCAATTAATATAAAGGCTATTCCGCGAAATAATATAGCCATTTTTCGCCATCAGATTGAAGAAGTTAAAGAGTTCACGTATCTTGGTAGCCAAATTACTGCAAACGGTGTCGCTTTCGCTGATATAAAAATAAGTGGAAATCACTAAATTTGACACTATGCGACACTTGATCAGCGCTTAAGCAAACTATACCTGTATATATATATTAGTATATGTATATATAATTGGCGCGTAGACCCGTTTTTGGGTGTTTGGTCGAGCTCCTCCTCGTATTTGTGGTGTGCGTCTTGATGTTGTTCCACAAATGGAGGGACCTACAGTTGTAAGCTGACTCCGAACGGCAGATATTTTTATGAGGAGCTTTTTCGTGGCAGAAATGATGTTTTTCTTAATTTTGGTGTTTCACCGAGATTTGAACAAAACTATAATAATAATAATAATATGGGAGCGGCTGAATGCGGGAGGGCATCTTTTTAATTGCATCTCGAGAGACTAAAAACGAGCGACAATTCGAAATAAAATTATCATTGGTTTTATGTGCTCTTTTTGATTTATTGTGATTATTGCGATCATTAAAAATGTCGTTTGTTTTATTATTACTTTATTTTTTTTAGAAAATTGAGAGGTTTTATACAAAACCCCAAGAACAAAGTTCTGGTTGTGCCCCTGCTTATATGTATTAATCACGGCATCTTTTGTCTTGTTAACTCGAACTACATTTTATTGTCAGTTTATTGATACCGCTTAATTGGAAGATTATGTTGTATTACAAGTGGAGATATTATAAAAAATGTATTACAATCAATAAAAAGCACAGACACACATACGCTTATAAAGCTTATAAAGTTTAATAACGGCGAACACAAAGTATGAACGGCGTGGATGAAATAGATTATACTCGTATATACTATATATATATATATGTATGTATATAATTGGCGCGTACACCCGTTTTGGTTGTTTGGCCGAGCTCCTCTTCCTATTTGTAGTGTGCGTCTTGATGTTGTTCCACAAATGGAGGGACCTACAGTTTCAAGCCGACTCCGAACGGCAGATATTTTTATGAGGAGCTTTTTCATGGCAGAAATACACCATGCAAGTCCCTTTTCAATGTGTGGTAATGAGAGCAGCGGGTTTTTCAATGAGCTCCGAAATTTGAGGTTTTCTGCATGTAAACGTCCTCGAATCTATCAACGATAAGTTCGCCTTTATCACAAATAAATCAATGATCTTCTGATTATGCTTTAGATATGTTTTTTTGGCTTCATTCGGAGAAGTCGTTCATTATTTTGGTCTACACAGCTACGAGAGATAATAATTTACCTCCAGGCTGTGAGCTAAGTATCCCTTTTTTGTCATTACATAATTTGGTATTTGGTTATATTTTCAACACTAGAGCGAAATTCATAATTTTGTATGCAAAAGGAATTTAATAAAAGAAGTTGAAGACACGTGGAATAGTGTCTCAAAAGAATTAAGAGAATTAAAATTAAGCCCAATATTTTTTTTAATATTTCACTACTTTTTTATCTTTTTTTTTAATTGGTTACAATTCCTTTTTATATTAAATAAGTAATATATTATTTGTATAATTTCAGGTTAAGATAAGGATAGATTATTTTAAAGCTATTCGAATACCACAAGTATTTTGGTCTTATTACTATATTTAAGATTTTTTTAGACTGCTGGTTTTAAGACTAGCGGCAACAAGTAAAAAAAGTTATTTTTTTCGTAAAACTTAATATAATTAAAGAGAATACACCCTATGAAATAATGTTTTTATTTTTTTCACTAAAATGTAAACTGTAAATTCCCTAACATATAAAAACTACAACTTTAAATTTTAGTATATTTTGGTAGTATATTTTTCATTAGTTATGTTAGTTGAATAACCAAAAATAAGGATGATACTCAAGGTTGTACAAAATTTACTTTGTTTTTTTACTTTAAATGTCCCTAAACAAATTTAATTTTTGTTTAGTCACTTTTTATTTATTTTTTATAAAATTTAAATTTCTATTAAAATTTAATTTTTCATTCAATTATTTATTTTGAAACATTTTATCTGTAGAATAACTTATCTCATTACAGATTATCTTAAAATTTAAATAAAGCTAATAAAATAAAAATAACAGTTGTCAATAGTTTGTAATTTGAGATGAGCGTAGCTCCGCTGGTATTATTATTTCCCGAGTCGGTTGTATCGTTACCAGAACCGGTGCCATTATCTGAGCCACCACTTCCAGTACCGGAGCCTCCATTACCCGAATTTGAACCACCGTCACCAGTACCAGAACCCGTGCCATTATTTGATCCACTATTATTTCCGCCTCCACCTCCTGAACTTGAACCACCATCACCAGTACCAGAACCCGTGCCATTATTTGATCCACTATTATTTCCGCCTCCACCTCCTGAACTTGAACCACCATCACCAGTACCAGAACCCGTGCCATTATTTGTTCCACTATTATTTCCGCTTCCACCTCCTGAATTTGAACCATCATCGCCAGTACCTGATCCACTACCGTTTCCCCCTCCACCTCCTGAACTTGAACCACCATCGCCAGTACCTGACCCGCCCCCATTTCCGCCTCCGCCTCCAGAACTTGAACCTCCGTCGCCAGTACCAGTTCCATTATCTAAAACCCCACAACAGAAATTAGAATCACCATCACTTGTATCTGCGCTAGCTCCATTACCTGAACCACCGCTCTCAGAACCTGAGCCGGTGCCATCTGTTGAAATTTTGGGATCCCGATTGCAGCCACTAATGTCCAATGGTGAGCACAGCACACAATCGTTACTATTCAAACATTCTTTTTGTTCTACTAAATTTGTTGCACAACCACGTATCGCACGCTTTCCCTCCACCTTCGTATAGCAATAAGAATTCATAGATCTCCCGATAGGACATTTTGCAGGTTGCAGATTTCCAGTGCCGCTTGCACACTCGCCATCCTACGATCCATATTTATAAGTGCATACGATCATATTAGAAATATTTTCAGGTTTTTTCCACTTACCGCATTTGAGTCACATTGTATACACTCGAACGCCTCACCACTCACTTCATTACACAAATCTTCACGGCACTGATAACAAGCTGCATTCGCCGTTTGCAATTTCTCACCTTCCATAGCGACTTCGTTGTCTTCATTTGTATTGGTTGGCGTTTCGCATTTATTGCGTAACTCCACCGCTAATTGGCCCAAACAGCCTTGTGCCAAAACAGTAGCTGTTGGTAGAAATAAATTATGTAGAGTTTACATATTAATTGTCTAATGTGATCAGAGTTTGTCTTACATCCTTGAAAAATAGTCGTACAGCTGTCAAGTGCATCCACACAATCCTCAGTGGCTGTGTAGCTGGTGCGCTGACAATTAATTCCTGTGCATTTGTGGCATTTCGTGGCTGCCTCTGTACAACCAATTAGCACTTGCAATAGCAGCAAGGCTACTAAAGTTTGTGTCGTTATCATACGTATCCATTTACTGCCCACGAACATTTTCCTTAGTTTCTACTTGCACCGCCACATCAATGAAATAACCTTATAAGCTTCTTTGCAACTTGTATTTATAGATGATTGTGTTGTTGCAATGGCAATACATGCAATATTTGTAATTTCCTCGACTACTCACATATACTCGTATCACTTAAACCTTAAATAATATCATAGCTGAAGTGTTTACATTCGAATCGATATGGAATACATAGTACTTACGAGTTATTGTGAAGAGCTCTTAAATTGATTTGTAGGAGCTATTTTCTGGTAGTTTTCATTCAACAACATGTGAATATGTACTACATATGTACTTTTTATCACGAAATAAACAACTGATTCTGTAAATTTATATCTTTACATATACGAATTTGTGCATTGCTTCGCACGACTATTCACTATTTGAAGCAACGTGATTCAATAGCCGGGATGGAGACGTAAACGAGAAGTGATAATCATTCAGACTTAATATTTAGGGAGTCAGGTGAAATTGTAGAAGGAGAGGTAAGAAAGTGGTAAGGATAGTTTGGCTGAACAGCACTGAAAAATGTTTTCACTTAAGGTTTTTGAGGCATCAAACGTTTTTAATACATTCTATACCAATTTTACAAACTGTAGGTAACCGAGCTTAAGGATCTCGGAATTATATTCTACACAAAATTTTTTTGAAATAGTCATATTAATTGTATTCTTACAAAATGGTATTCAGTTTGGAGCTTCATTCAACCTTCGGAGTTTCATTCATCGTAATTCATACAAATTTAATAATCCATATATCCAGTGTGTACGCAACACTCCTATGCTCTTGTTTGTTCTCACTTGGAGTACGGAGTTATCACTTGGGGACCATAAGACAACTTTCGATAAGGAGAATCAAACGCGTTCAAAAATTAATTCTTAAACACGCATTACATATCTTTTGATTTGAGGTTCCTGTTCAATCCTACGATTCTCGGCTTATGCTAATTAAAGTGGTCACTTTATAAAATAATAAAACTGCCCTTTCACTTCCATCCTTTTCAATGTTAATAATGGCACCATTGATTGCCCAGTTTTACTTGAGCGGATATGTTTTAATCTTCCACAAAGAAGTCTTCGCAATGTTTTCCTTTTTTATAGCGAAAACTTTAACACTTATAATGTGAGTAAAGCATCTTTTCCTCGCGCACTTCTTGAATTTAATTTAACTTAATCGTATTATTTGCTAATATTTTAACTCTCTAATTTGGCTTGTTTGTTGAAACGGTTTTTTTTTTAAGTGGTCGCTCCTCAGCAGCCACGAAAAAGCTCCTCATAAAAAATATCTGCCGTTCGGAGTCGGCTTAAAACTGTAGGTGCCCCAATTGTGGAACAAAATCAAGACGCACACAAGAAAAAGGGTGTAACCGCCAATTATAAATAAATATAAATTTGGCTTGTTTGTTACATAAATTTTGGTATAGGGTGTAAGTATGTATCTTTAATTAATACGGTACTATTGTGTGTAATAATAGAAGAAGTATTTTTCTAATAGCGGTCGCTCTTCACCTGGCAAAGGCAAAGTATTTCCGCCATGAAAAATCTCCTCATAAAAAAATATCTGTCATACGGAGTCGGATTAAAACTGTAGAAGGAAAAGCTCGGTCAAATGCCCAAAACGGGTGTAACCGCCAATCATGTAAATATATTACATATATATATATTATATAAACAAAAAAATAAATAAATAATTGGCGCGTACACTTCTGTTAGGTGTTTGGCCGAGCTCCTCCTCCTATTTGTGGTGTGCGTCTTGGTGTTGTTCCACAAATGAAGGGACCTACAGTTTCAAGCCGACTCCGAACGGCAGATATTTTTATGAGGAGCTTTTTCATGGCAGAAATACACTCGGAGGTTTGCCATTGCCTGCCGAGGGGCGACCGCTATTAGAAAAATGTTTTTATTAATTTTGCTTTCACCGAGATTCGAACCAACGACCTCTCAGTGAATTCCGAATGGTGATCACGCACCAACCCATTCGGCTACGGCGGCCGCCTACATATATATTGTATGTACTTTAAATTAATTAATAAATTAAATAAAAATTTAAAGCTTTTAAAGTTCTCTCATTTGAACTCCGAAATGTGAAATTATTCTTCCATTTTCGAGGTTAAAATAGAATTTGTTGAGAGATTCTCTTTTTCTAATTTACATTGATCATTATAACCTTGGAATAAAGAAGCTAGTTTCTCAGTTAACTCTCTTCAGTTGCTCGCTAAAGAGGAATTACATCTGATTTACAATCGCTCATTTTCGAAACACTCCTGTCTATCTCAACAGCTGTTGTGTCCTTTTCAATATTGCTTGGTTCAGAAACACAGCCTAGAGAGAATATCGAGGCGCTCCAGTGTCACCAGAACTACTCAATTCTTTTTAGTAAATTTCAATATTTTTAGGTTACGATTAGAATTGAGCCGTTGCCACAAACTTATATTCCGTTACAGGTATTCTATCTATTAGTTATTACTAAGGAAATTTGTAAGGTTTCATGGCGATTCGAAATTGCGGTCACGTGCTTTCAGGCGAAGTTTTACCTAGTAAGAGCATTATGTGCTCTGCTGTTTCCTGCTCTTCATTACCCAGTCTACACTGGTACTTTCATTACGCTGCAACGCCTAATAAGAAAATCGCTGACTACACTAACGTCGTGCCTAGTAAGGTTAAGCAACATTTTGAATCTTTTTGTTGATATTTTTGACATTAAGGATATGAGTTGTTTGTTACCCTCCGAAAATAATATAAAATGTTTAAGGAAGTAAAAGTGTGAACTAAGAAGCAAATAAACTAGCGGTTTTGGTGGCATTGCAAGTTCTTCTTCAGTCAGACGAACAAAAAAATTACAAAAGATGTTCAACGTACCCTCCTTCCATTTCCGAGCAGACACGACTTCTCTGTCTGGATAATATTTGAACTTTTTCTAAAAACCCTTCAGTCCCTTGGATTTATTGGCGTTTTTGATTCATTCGTAGCTGCAGCGCTTTAAGCCTACTCATAGGCTTACGGTAGACACATTTTTTTCAAATATCTCCAAAAACGGAAATCTAGGAGCAGGGTATCGTACAGATCCGCCACTTCCTATCCACCTACGTGGAAGGGTTTGTTGTAAATGCTCCCTAACGGCAATCAGAAAATGAAATGGCACCACATTTGTTGCTGTTGATTCAAAGCGATGCCATCCAAAATATGTTTTTGAAGAATTTTTAGGAAAGCAGCACCGGTTCTTTTTCTTCCTTTTAGCCCATGCTAGTACCTCATTAAATATTTTATACTCCTTTTTTAACACTTTTTATAAGACCGAGCTCATTCGCTGTAGCAACCTCAGCCATTTTTGTTGTTGAATTATTAAATTCAAAATATTTTGTACAAATGTAACCCATTTATTTAATACTATTATTATATTTTCATTACAAAACGAACATTTTAAACGTGTTAAACATTTACTTTTCCATCCATGTTAGCTTCGAATCTTTCTAAAGCCGCATAGCACGGGAGCCGGGCGCAAAGTCCACACTGTTGCAGCTTTTGAGGTCGCCAGCTAGACATAGCATACAGTTGGCGTTTGAATAACAGCTCTGCTGGTCAGCCACAGTTGTAGAGCATCCACGTGTAGTGACACCACCATCATATTTCACATAGCAATAAGAATTCGGCGCCGTCGGCGAGGGACAACGCGTAGGCATGATGCCGCTGGCATTGCTGGCACAACTGGCATCCTAAAAAACAAACACCATGAAATTTACTTTATATTTAAATATTATAAATACGATTTTCTTGCAATAAACACATACTTTGCTAGAGTCACACTGCAAGCACAAATAATTCGGTTGGCCTAGATTGTTACAACGATCTGCATTGCATTTATGGCATTCAACAGTGTTGGCATCACAGCGCTGCCGCAACTCAGTGGGCACCTCCAGCGAGCAACCCTTTTGCACAACGCTAACTGAAAAGTGGAAAAGGGAACAAAATTCTTGCTTAAATATTTAGACTACTATAACTATTTCTGCTGCCAGATGCTTTTTACAAATTTGGCTTATATTAATTTATTTAACTCTTACATTTTTCAAACACGGTCACACAATAATCCAAAGCATCCTGACACTTTTGTTCTTTAACGAGTGACGTTCTCTGGCAATTGATGCCATCGCAGGTATAGCATGTCCTTACCGCCCCAGTGGCAGTGCTATTGCCGATAAATAGCGCCAGCGCTAGAAGTGTTGTAACAGCGAGTAGTTCTATGCTGCGACCCATTTTGTTTGGTTTTCCCATTCAGTTACTCATTGCTAGTTCCTTTTATAGATTTTATCAGTATCGCAGTCGACTTAAGTGATTCCTTGTTGAAATTTCCCAATACTTTGCTGGAATATTCTCAAGTGTTATATTTCATTTATCAGCTAGCTCTTGAGTGCAAATGATTTTATATTGCTTATTTAGAGTAAATAAATATATTAAAAATGATTACTTTTATTTATTTCTCCATTAGTCTTATATGGGTCCATCTATGCATTGTAAACACCCTCTGTACCGAAAAAATTGAACTTTTTACTAATTGGAAAGAGACAGTGAATATACAGCTATTGCGACACATTTATGAATCCGAGCAACTGCACTGGCAATAGGGCTCTACACAGCAGCTAAATTGATTTTATCCAGACCACTTGTTATATCTATTGCTGCGCAACTACCCTTGAGTAAATTTGATTAGCTTATTTCCCACGACCAAATTGCAACTCTATGCATAACGTTGGTTACAACTAATTTCCTTTTCGTTGCGTAATAGTTGTTTTATATTTAAATTGTCCGCGGATTAAACAAAGAAAAGTTAAAAGAAAAAAGCACTGAAAAGTGGTCACCTGAAGACGAGAGCATCATTTTGAAATGCATAATACAGAGAAGAAACGGGCACTCCGTTTTCTATTTTTTGCTTACCAAATGCAGCTCTTTCTTTAGCTCTTTTGCAAAGTTGAGGCATAGTTGCGCAATGTGTTCATGAACTGTTCACCCAATGTACCGCTATAACATTTACCTAGACTAGTTTCCCTGTTCCTAAATTCCCAAAAATGTATTCGTCCTAAGGAGTCTCGGGAGTATATAATAGTCGTATGGTACTAAATCAAGGGAATGCGACAAATAGTGTAACGAAGTAATTTGCTTCTTTGTGGAAAACTCACTCACAACCATGAATCAATGAGTTCAATTTCTTTCTTGGTCGTTTTCTGACTGACTGAGTGTCACACAAATCTGAAATTGAGCATACGAAAACTGAAGAATCGATCAAAATGTAATACTTAGATTTCTGAAAAATGCATAATTTTTTTTAAATGACTCTCATAGACGATTTTTTTTCTTGAGATAATGGGCTTATCTATCCGATTGGAATCACTTGTGACACTCGTAAATCTCCAATCATCTTAACTAGGTAATGTATCGAGTTCAAAAGTTTACCAAGAGATGGCATTACAATTTTTTTAGATTCAAGCAAAAAAAAATTTTTTTTTAATAGGGTGTGCGCTTTTTGCAGGCCCAAACCTTGCAGACCTCATTGGCACATTTAGTATTTTACTTATCCTTGGTTTTTGTTATTAGTGGTATTACTTTAACTGATAAAAAAATTCCGTTCTTAAAACCTGTTAGTCAGTAATTGAACAGTGCGAACGTGCAAAAATATAACCCCCTTTGGGAAGCCAGAAGATGATTTGATAACATAGTATAGAAACATACAGTCAGTGAAAACAGTTTTGGCATAGTGATTTTATTGTAAAATGTTCACAATGTTTTGAAAAATGGAACATTGTGTATGAAAACATCGTTTTATGGTATTTCAATCGAAGTTTAAAACTTTGTCCAAAATTAAAAAAGGTATAGCTCATTTAATTCAAGTGAAATAAAATTCAAATTTGAAATTGCTGACAATCCCAATTGATTTTTAATAATTTTTGTGCTAACGGTTTCTGTATTTTCTGCCCATCAAGCTTTATATGTAAGAATATGATTATTATTTATACAGAGTTAACAAAAAAATTGCTGTGAAAAACATTGGGAATATTGCCTAAACTTTTTTGACTCACTGTATATTCAAGTTATCATACGTGTATTAGGGCAGTTAACACTTATATAAGTGCAACAAAGCTTGTCCGTTATAATTTAAAAATGATTTGAAACTATTCCATTGGCGCTTAATTTTGAATAGCCCTATTGAAAGTTGTTTTTGTTTATAATTTTACAAATCTATTTCGTCTCCTTAAAATAAAAACCCCCCTATGCCAAAGTTTTGAACCCTGTTTTTGAATTGGTTTTCAGCTCTTTCAGCGATTTACGTAGAAATTCTTGTATAAACTCAAAACCATGATGAAGAAAATGGAAGCGAAAAGGAAAATTTTGAAGAGAATTATTATGTTGAGGAGGTAGGTTGGCGACCTTAACTAAAATAATTGCTTCACAAAAAGCAGATGTTGTTTTTAGAGCAACTGCATCCTTTGTATCCTGTGATGCAATATTAACTTGGTAGAAATTAATATAAAGAATAATTCATATATTTTTAAGGAGCAAACTGGATCCTTCTGGGAGATAAATTGCCAGCTGGGTGATGAACATATTTATACAAATAATTCCACAATTAGTGGGAAACTCTTACATAAATTATGTAAACTATTTGCTGCTTTTTTTAATCACTGAGACGTAGTAGTGGTAGCAGTAATAATTATATATATATAATATATATATATATTTCAGAAATTAACAAAAAATTTTACAATTCAGTTTGTTTATAATATAAATATATACACATGCTTATAAGACATGATAATTTGTCGTCTGTCATTTTCCTTATATAAATTTAAATAAAATAACCAATTAGTTAAACTCCGCTCTCAAATAATTTCTATAGCGCAAGGCTGAATATAAAAAACCAAAAATTTTGCTCCAATTTTCATCGTTTTCTCCATTTAATGCGCTTATAATTTCTTTTCCTGTTAACTCTGATTTTTCTAAATAAATATTTCCAAACTCAACGAGTATAAAACATATTCTAATAAAATGATTCACATTTTCTGCTTCATTTAGGTTGCAGAGGCTGCACATTTTTGACACGTTTCCGAATTTATTGCAATTTAATGTAAGCAGGCTACATCGTGCTTGTAAAAGCATTTAGATATCTGCAGTCCCCATTCCTTCTTTTATGTAGGTTGAACCCTTTGTTTGGTCTAAGTATTTGTATATATATGCAAGTGCCTTTTCGCTATGTTTTCACTAAGATGTAGAAAGAATAAATTAATAAATTAAAGTATTTTAGCTTAACTCACATTTTTTCCATCGGTAAAGAAGCAGTGCTGCCAAAATGAATTACGATTATGTCGTGTAAACGGGTGATTCGCTTTTCGTAGTTGAGAGAGCAAACAACATGATTGAGGCACTACGGAAACGCTGTACAAGGTTGAAGTGCATGCCTCTATGACAAAAGACGTCCCTTCAGGCAGTTCATAAAAAGACGAGAATAACATAAGAAGGCGTCGATGATAGAAATTCAATATTCAATATACTCAGTTTTTTTTATGGATGAATGAATACAGAATATCGTCGCAATCATTTGTGCGCCCGTGAATAGTTCTCGCTAAATCTGTTGGCAATTCTTAACTTAGTGTATGCAATTTTGCATACCGACCGGGGACTTATGCACCGCTGCGTTGTCACAGCAGAAAATAGCTTTTTCCTCCTTAAAGGCTCGTTCCGATTGTGATAGAACATCGCGTCGACTGTCAAATATTGTATGAGGAACGTTTCGACCATCTTGGATAAAGCGGCAAACTGAAATCAAAACATTCGCGCACCTGAACTCGCTGATCATCCAATATAATATCGTAGATTTCTTCCACCCTTTCTGGTGTGGTGATCTCAATTGAAGGACTAGAATATGCTGACAGAATCGCATCTAGATTGAGGTGTGAATGGTCTCCCTATTCGCCAATGAAGATTCTCAAGGTTTCCAAGCTTTTATTTAGTTCGTATAGCTAATTAGTGTACGAATTACACTTTTCCAATGTTTACTATTTTTCAGATCTTCAGCGAGTCAATAGCCCACCCTAATAAAGGTTGTCAAAAAAGTCTTGCGATATTTCCGGAAGCTTGTCTTTGCAAGCGCGTAGTTCCAGTTGTATTCGTCGCATCGGTTCACGCTAGAGCTTTTTGGAAAGCCCTTTTCACGTGCTAACACGTGTTTGATTAATTGTTTGATGGTTTCAACGTTTTCGTCCTGGGGCAGAGGTGATCGAAGATGCGCCACGGCCCGGAAGGCCTGTCGTCAAAAATTGCGATAAAATCTCTAAATTGATCGAAAGAGACCGGCATAGTAGTAGCCGTAGCATCGGCCAAGAGCTGGGCATGAGTCATCAAACCGTTATAAACCATTTGAAGAAGCTTGGATTCAAAAAGAAGCTCGGTGTATGGGTGCCACACGACTTGACGCAAAAAAACATTTTTGCCCGTATGGATGCACGCGAATCGGTTCTGAATCGCAACAAAATCGACCCGTTTTTGAAGCGGATGGTGACTGGCGATGAAAAGTGGGTCACTTACGACAACGTGAAGCGCAAACGGTCGTGGTCGAAAAGCGGTGAAGCTGCCCAGGCGGTGGCCAAGCCTGGATTGACGGCCAGGAAGGTTCTTCTGTGTGTTTGGGGGGATTGGCAGGGAATCATCCACTATGAGCTGCTCCCCTATGGCCAAACGCTCAATTCGGACCTGTACTGCCAACAACTGGACCGCTTGAATGCAGCACTCATGCAGAAGAGGCCATCTTTGATCAACAGAGGCCGAATTGTCCTCCATCATGACAACGCCAGGCCACACACATCTTTGGTGACGCGCCAGAAGCTCCGGGAGCTCGGATGGGAGGTTCTTTTGCATCCACCGTATAGTCCGGATCTCGCACCAAGTGATTACCACCTATTTCTGTCCATGGCGAACGAGCTTGGTAGTCGGAAGTTGTCCACAAGAGAGTCCTGTGAAAATTGGCTCTCCGAGTTTTTTGGGAAGCGAGCTTCTATAAGAGGGGCATTATGAAGTTGGCATCTCGTTGGGAACTCGTCATCGAACAAAACGGCGCATATTTGACTTAAATCGCATTATTATAACCAATTTTATGAACAATTGAAAATTCAATAAAAATACCGCAAGAATTTTTTGACAACCTATATATGAGTATATTTGGACATTTTTATGTCAATACGTTCATTCCAAAGTAGGTGGTCATGTAAAACTGATGATGAGATAAATTAAAAAAAAAACTTTCATATCGAAGCGTATCACAAACTGTTTGGTTAAGGTAATTGTTATTTCATACTCCTCAAAACAATTTTTACAACCTCAGCAAATACATTATCTTTAACATTGGAAGAACAATAGAACAACTTAAGAGTTTCTCTGATCACAATGAAATGCATAGATAGTGTATATAATCTCTAATTGGCGAATTTAGAAAACCTGGAAGTTTTTAAATTGTTCTCCCAAGTTGATTTCCTCAATTTCTAGTATGGGAAATTTTTTCACAAATCAGATAAGGTACGTTAAGTACCGTAGGAAAAATCCCAATAAAATGTGACCAACAGTCAGTTTAATCACAAATGAAATCTTAACTTTTTGTTTTGCTTCGAGTTGCAAAATAAACTACTTAACCTAATCATTTTCTAAAAATCGTCTTTTATGGTTATTTGGTTAGGATTTGTTAGTGGTTTATACACGAACACCCTTGCCTGCGATGAAATTTTAGTGAGTTCTTGCGAGTAAACCTGGGAAGATTGGTGAGTTTGGTGGCGGGGTGGTTGAAATATTGTTCATACTCAGAACACGTCTTAACTACCTCAAAGTAAATGGTTTTGCAAATCATGGGTTCGCTAGATGGTGCTATAATAGAAATGTGACCGATTGAAGAAGAAATATTTTTTCAAAAAATTAGGTCGATAACTGCTGTTGAAATGCATCGGCCTCATCGCTCTAAGTTGATCCAGTTTTTTTATGCTATATACTATTCGTTCCTCCCTGTATATTTCAAGCCAATTTTTGCAAAGGCACTTTTTTGCGTAGCTAATACATGTAACTTCGGACTAACCAAACGCCATCTAGTGGAGCGAATAATCCTGTAAATTTCCCAAAATGTTCACAGCAACTCACAATTCTGGATAAATTCTCCTTAATAATTATTAACGTGTTGAGTAACCAATGTTGGACAGCTGTTATTATTATACTATATTTAATGATTTATAATTTAATTGAAAAAATACTCCAGACGAACTAATCACTTATTATATATGTATATATATTAGGCCGGGTCGATTTGTGGGGAGGCAAAAAAATCGCCCATCGCTCTGTGAAAATCATATTCTAGGGATCAAAATAAGAAACTTTGCCGAAGGAACCATACCTCTAAAACGAATTCTGATGTCCCCCAATTTGGGGCGAACTTTTAGTATCTTTTGTGGGGAGGCAAAAAAATCACCCATTGCTCTGTGAAAATCATATTCTAGGGATCAAAATAAGAAACTTTGCCGAAGGATCTATACCTCTAAAACGAATTCTGATGTCCTCCAATTTGGGTCGAACTTTTTAGTTTCTTTTCTATAACTCACTTAAATTAATTTTTTCATTTACATATGTTCTGACTAAATAAGTTTCTTAAGAGAAAAAATAGATATTATTATAAATAAATAATAAATATTATTATAAATAAATAAAAATAAAGAAAAAACATAGCCATTTAGCTGATTTTTTCATGTAAAGGCCAAAAGTGGTGATATTTTGAAATTGGGGGACATCAGAATTCGTTTTAGAGGTATGGTTCCTTCGGCAAAATTTCTTATTTTGATCCCTAGAATACGATTTTCACAGAGCAATGAGCGATTTTTAAATCGACCCGCCCTAATAAATATATATAAAGAAGTGGCGCTCACATCACTTACTGTGTGGTTAGCCGAGCTCCTTGATGGTTATTGACATATATTTAACTAAAAACAGAAAAAAATGTTAGTTCGAGATAACATATAAACAAAAGTGGCTTTACAAGCAAAAAAAATATATTTTGAAATAATCTTTAAAATCTAATATTTCGAAAACGGCTAAGTTTTGGACATAATCTCATTCATCAAAAATTACCTAAATAATAATGTTCTTAAATATCGACGACTTTCCAAGTAACCCTCTTTAATATAATATATACGAACGTATGTATGTATTTCGCTTTATTTTAAGGACTTTACCTGTATTCAGCAAAAAACAAAAAAAAAATTTCAAACGGGTTACGATCTCTGAGGGCAAAATTTTAAAACCTATTTCCCCACTAAAAAAGACAAAGCATCTAATCACGTTATATTTAATGACGAGATGTCCAACTTCTTAGATGCCCAAAAATATTTGTTGAATCCGCATAAAATGAATTTGCCCAGCAATTCTCCTTATAGGCAAATTGCATATTTCCAGATGGCTATTGGGTTTCCTTTCTTTAAAAGCACATATCGTGAGCGACGCGTCTCAGTGATTAAAGTCACATATTTTATGATCATAAACAAATATGGAAGATAAAGTTTAAAATGCTTTCAATCTTTATTAGATCGAGATAATCGATGATTTCGCAAGAAAAGGGTCGGAGAATTACTTCATGGAACGAGTACAAGTTCTTTTGGCCGTACAATAGTAACCGATGAACTAGACTTGGTAAAATATTGTTAGAGGATTGGGTTGGCGGGAAGCTCTCTAATTGAAAGTGGCATTAACAAAAGCAAATTTGCGGCAATACCAAGAGGGCACTGAACTGTCGGTTATACTATCGGAACCTGAGTCCCTTTTTGTTAGCAAAAGTAATTGTATCCGCCAAGACATTGGCTTATCCAAAAACAACTGAATATTTTCTTTCATAAGTAATTATATTTGAACTTTGTGGCCGTTATATTCTGATAAGAAAAACACTTCCCATAAAATTCATTTGCCGTTCAGAAGGGTTGTTAAAGTGTATGGTTCTGTTGTTTATTTTTTAATACAATAAGGCGCATGCTCCACAATTAGGAGTAGAATTAAAAAACTGTAAACTCACTTACTCTTATCAAAGTTAGATGATAAGTAGCCTTTAGCTTAAATATTGGATATCTAAATTGCTTACAAAAATAATCATTTGTTGATACCTAAAAAGTATTCGTTTTAGATCATTTATGCTAAAATATCACTCCCTCTATGTACACTGCAGAACTGCACCTTTGCACTACTTACATATTTGCATATGTACTCGTACTTATAAACCTATATCTATATTTTTTACGAATTTGAGGTGAAACTGAACTATACACCTAACTATCTAACCAATAGTGCGTTAAAAAACTATAGTACAGGGACCTATTGATAAGTTTTGTCAGTTTGTTTCTTATTCAATTTAGCAATTTTTTTTTCTTATTTTATTTTAACAAATGCTCCACGCTTTTTAGGTGGATGGAAATACCCAACGCAGTCGACAAAATAAACTGTCAAAAATCAACACGAGTTTTGAGCTACTTCAAAATTATACTTTGTTATTCCAGAATTCAATGGGTTATTAAACTGTAGTAGTAGAAGTAGTATTTATTGAGAAATACCAAAATTAAGAAAAACATTTTTCTAATAGCGGTCGCCCCTCAGCAGGCAATGGTAAACCTATCTGCCGTTCAGAATCGGCTTGAAACTGTAGGTCCCTCCATTTGTGGAACAACATCAAGACGCACGCCACAAATAGGAGGAGGAGTTCGGTCAAATACCCAAAAAGGGGTGAACGCGCCAATTATATATAAATGCATATATGTTTCCCTCATATATGTATTGATGTTTCCCTTGAAATAAATGAATCTGCCGCCTCTAAACGTGATATGACTTTTATGATAAGAGTTTTTGAAGGGAGAAATGCACTCAAAGGTTTCCAATGCGTATTAAGAAGTAGCCGCTACTTAGAAAAAATTCATTTGATAATTCCTTTCCACCATGAGCATAAAATTCGGGACTAACCGGTTTCTAGTCATGCACAACTCATAGTTCATGTTAAAATATGCCGAAAAACGAATTAGTTTTAGGTTTAACCAACTTCTAATCTAATCTTCTAAATTCATATACGAACTGCATAGATATTCATGATAAGCAAAATTACTATTTCTTTAAACCAACAAGTTCTTACTTGTATTTAAAAGCACTTAGTTGAAGTTTAGTTGTCATAAATTTTCTATGCACTTAAAATGTGCCCACTTTATATGGTTTTTGCGGGCCTAGAAATCTCTTCCTACTGTAGGTCTTGTATGGCTACTTACTTACATATTTATGCATGAGGAATTGAGTGATAAGCACAATTCTGCTCTGACGATTTTGACTGGCAACAATTATCATTACTTGGTGATTCGAGCACCTTTTTTGGGTCTAATAACAGTAGTTTCGTTATATACGTGCTGTTCTAAAAAATTCCAAATTCGAGGATTGTGATGAGATTAGACATATATCGGAGTACTTATAAATACCACTTACACGCGTGTACATATGAATGCACAACTTAATTAAAAAAAAAAAAAACAAAAAATAGATTAAGATCAAGGTTTCAATTAAGTTCATTTAATTTGTGCATGGCAATCAATCATTTGAATTCCATCAGGAGTGATGTTTTCTGTAGTTATAGCTATATCTTGAAACAAATGGCAGGCAAAATTTTTAAATGCTTATTATCTTCTTGAATTATCCCATGTACCAGTATGTTAATTTTTAAAATATCTAAAATATCAAAAACGACCGGCTATGCCACGCTCCAAAACAGCTAGAGACGAATTCGCGAAACGATAAGCTCTGCGATTATCATTTTCAACGAAAAAAAAAGTTTTCTTATGAATTTCTTTTTTAGCTGTCATGGAAAGATTCCAAATTATGTTTTCTGTCACATAAGATGAACGCCGAAATTTTCGTAGGAGTAGGAGTAGTATTGAAGGAGTTTTTCCCGTCGACAAATATTCCTATGTTGAGGTGGTACTGATAGCACGAATTTAAATTAATTGGAGAAACTCCAGGGTGTTCCTTTTAAGGAAATTTACAGTCTCTAGACTAGAGCCAGTTAGAATAAATAACGGTGGGCACACTACGTAATGAATATTATTTTATAGGGCTTAACTTATGATTGAATGGTGCGGCAAATATTAATATTTTTGATCGATTTTTTTTTTTGCTGATTACGAGTCCGTGGGTAAAAAACTTCTATCAGGTTCAGATTTTGGGAAAATATTGTAGTTGAAGAGCTTTAGCTTAAATTTCAACAATTTTTCCTGAAAACTCATTTCGCCAGTAGTAGAAACTTTTGTAAACGGAAGTATAAATATTTGAATATCCGTTAAAGTTTGAATTTAATCACAAGTGGAAGGTTCTACCACCTTTTGTTTAATTACGGTAAGTATTCAAACTTCGCCAAAATCAGTTTATATATATATAAATATATATATAGATATATTAGATATATATATATAATTGGCGCTTAGAAATAGCGTGACCTATGGTTTTACTCCAAACGGCAGATATTGTTTTTATGAGGAGCTTTTTCATGGCAGAAATACACTCGGAGGTTTGCCATTGTTTGCTGCGGAGCGACCGTCATTAGAAAAAACTTTTTCTATTATTTTGATGATTCTTGCACAAAGATTAGAACCTACACACCTCCGAATGGTAGTCACGCACCAACCCATTCGGCTACATTTGCCGTTCAATAAATGAATTCACCTTAAGGTGAAGATGTTGGGAAAGTATTTTGAGAGATTGTTGCTAAAAGTTCAGGCCTCAATTTAAGCCTATCAACTTTTGCTGCTTCATTACATCTTCTCAAACATTGCCAATAACGCGATTTTTTGGCATTTTAATGTGAATCTGATTGAAACTTTTTATTAACGAATTCGTAATCAGCACAAAAAATCGATCAGAAGTAGTTTTAACATTTTCCGCCAAAAATTTTTTTTCCATTGCACCTTTTTTTTAATTTTTTCCTACATAGCTATTTCTTTTAAGCTGTTCACAAAATTTATTTTTTTATAATAATAAAATGAGGTAGTTCGTTATTATTGCCGCTGAAATTGTTGGGGAAGAAAACACCATCGTCACCACCACTGCGCTAGGCGCTTCAGATAATTCACTCTCTATTTTGGGAGAAATATTAGGCAATAAAAATATTTAGGCAAAAAAAATCAACGCACACGACTTTTAAAATTTATTTAAAAATTAGACAGTCGCACGAGCTGCATTACGTGCAGTTCAATGCTTTCACGATTTATTCTTTAGAAGCTTTCCAGTAATTACCAATCAAATTGGTTTATTATCGTGATATACAACAAATCCACGAGCAACAAATTTAATTCCAATCAATTTAATTCTTTAATCGAATTCCTTATTTCATAAATAATTTTTTGTCACAAAGAAAAAGCATAAATCACACATTTTTATTCTGCCTTATTATTTAATTGAAAGCTCCATGAAATTAGTAATGTAAAAGCGACGGTAAAAGCGATATTTGCACTGCTTGAGGCGCTGCTAAAACCAATCGTACCCGATGTAGCCGAAGTAGCCAATTTGTATGTATTACAAGCTACCGCATCATCGCTCAAACACATGGAACACTGTGAATCACTGAGGCACTCCTGTTGCTCCCGCTGATGTACAAAACAACCGCGGGTAGTGGCACCTTCGCTGGATTGGCGTACATAGCAATAGGAATTCTGTGTAGTTGGTATGGGACACTGAACAGCAGTCATGGCGGTAGTGTCAGCTGCACATTTGTTGTTCTGTGGAAGACATTGAATAGTGAATACATACATATAATATATAACACCACAATTAAACATGACATTTGCTCACCTCACTAGAATTGCACTCAATACATTTGAAGTCGGCGCGTCCTTTATCATTGCAAAGATTGCCAAAACATTTCACACACTCTGGATGATCGTCTAAATCGCATTTCTCACGATAGCTGGATTGCAAATCAGCGTAACAACCGCGTGCAACAACAGTGACTGTTTAAAAAATAAAATAAAAAAACATTGTGAAAAATGTTAAAAATTTATATAAAGAAATAATTTCAATGGTCTTTGTTTTGTACGACATTTATAAATACCCACCCGCATGTTTTACTATTTTGCAGTAGATGTGCTTTCATTTTTCAAATACTATATATGTATGTAATTCCCCATTAACTGAATGTTTGTATATATGTAGATATGCTAGTGTTGAAATATGAAATAAAATAAGTGTAGGAAAGAAGGAGCAAAATTCTTGAAGGTCACCCATATGGGTATGCGTCACTCTGAGGTTAAAAATTAATTATTAATTGGCAGTTTCTTAATAGTTGAAACAGAAAACTTTATTAAAGAATTTATATCAAGAACCAGAGAACTTGTTTGCCAAATATGCTGAAATTCTGACCTAGACTGCTAACCTTATCTCAAAACACACATAAAACCTTATTATTGTATATACCTATGCATAAACTGCTTGAAAAATTTACTGTTCCTCTTTTTTCGAAAAATTTGTTCGATAATATGCAGATATGCGCACCAGCTCTAAAATAAAATAAAAAATAAATAAATAATTGGCTCGATGTTCGGCCGAGCGCATCCTCCTACTTTTGGTGTGCGTCTTGATGTTGCTCCACAACTGGAGGGACCTATAGTTTTAAGCCGACTCCGAGCAGCAAATGGTATTTATCAGGAACTTTTTAATGACATCAAATATTCAACGAGATTTCGAACCCTTTATTCTGAATTTTAAATTTTTTGTGGTATGCAGTTTTATAGCTTATTTAATTGTACTGTAATAAAGTTTGAAGTGGCTGAAAATTCCCGTTGATTTAACTTTTTTTTTTTTCGTATATTCTTGAAGGGCAGAAAACACAAAGAACGAAAAAAAGTATGTTACAATTAACGGGAATTTTCAGCAATTTGAAACTTGCCTTTTTGCTTTTGCTACACTTTTGCTAGTTGACTTAATGTTGAAACTTATCAAATCAAGAACTATCAATAAAAAACAACTATTTCGGGCTTGGTTGGTTAGTTGAAGTGATGATTCATCCACAATCGAACTAGCGCTTTCGCACCATGACTACTTATGCGTGTAGTTGAAGAACCTTATTAGGTTGTTGACGTCTCTCAGGTTGACATTCCCTTCTTCCATAAGACAGGGCATTCACAGAGGAAATGGAAAATCGTTTCCTTTTTCGCGGTTTGTTTACAACTGTAACAGTGTGTGTTGTAGGGGATGCCTATTTTGGCTGCTTGTTCCCCGACAGATCAAAAACCAGTTATGACTTCCGTGAGTCTCCAAGTGTTCCATCGTTTCATGTTTATTAATCATGACGTTTGTTTGAGGTTGTAGATGGACCACAACGTTCTGCCAATTTTGCAGGTCGTTTGAAGCATTTTCTTCACATAAAAAAATATCGTACATTCATTATATAGTGGAAATGCGCTGTCAAGGAAAAATATAATAAAAAATCAACAAGAATTTCGAGAATCTTCAAACTTACACTTTACTATGCTACATACTCAAGATTTTCTAAAAAATTTTAACAAAAAGGCTAAAATTTTTATGGAAAAGTTGAGTGCCAATAAAATGAGTGTATTTTGCTTTAATCACCTAGACTAATATAAGAAAGTATTAAAACAAACAAAAAATACAAATTTTTGACGAATTTGCCAAAAATATACCATTTCATATTATGAAAAACAAAAAAAATTATTATGAAAAGTAAGAAATTTTGTTCCAATGGCACAGAGCATACAGTCTAATATTGAAAAAATTCATTAACAGGGTTCTGTGATATTATTTAATTGTTCGTAAGTTATAGGGTAAAATACTCAGGTTATTGACACCTATTCTTTGTCGAATTTTACACAACGTCTGAATTCTTGATTTATAAGGTTTTGGTGATATATATATATAACTTCTTATGATTCTGCGAAGGTGCAAAGGGTCACTTTTGGTGGGAGAATGAAATCCATTTTTATAAGAAAATAATTAAAATTAATTAAAAAAAAATTTAATTAAAACTTATTAATAAACTATTAAATAATTAATACACATATTTACATATACGTATAACTGTGAATAATATTCTTTATTGAATTATAGCTATTTTGGTCGATTCCCGGTCATTTTCCCAATTACCAAAATTGGTCTACATATTGCTTTTGACCTTATCAAGTATGATTTTCAAATTATGTAGTTGATATCTGACCAAAACTCCGCCCAAGCGTAAATTTTGTTTCCTAGGCTTTTGTTATATTACATTATATTGTTATATATAATATTTAATTTCATAACAATTTCTAGCCAACTTAATGCCAATTGTGTGTGTGGGTAATACTTTGTTAAAGTGAATTTAGCTACTATGTTACAAATCATAATTAATATTTTTTCTTATTTGCAATTAACACAGTTTATCTTATCAAATTTCTAGTTGCACTTGAGTGTTTATTGCTTTTACCGTGAAGAGCCGCGGACCGCATGTGGCCCTCAACAAATACTTATCCGCACATGCGATTCAATTAAAGAAATTACAATGATTGCTAAAATACTTGTGGAAACTCGTGACGTATAATACACATCTGAGGATTTATGAGAAAACAATATATGCATATATTCAACTTTACCCTGATTTTCATAATTCCAACGTAAAAGATAGCCTCACGAGTCATATCCGTGATAATTTTAATATCGATATCGACTTCTTGATTTCGACTTCTCGATATCGACTTATGATATTACAAAAAAGTTTTATATGGACAAAGTATTTTTTAAAGCTGCCCTTAGCCAAACTCCGAATATATTTCTATTATTAAATAGTTTCTTATGCAAAACGTCCGCCATTCGAAGATGGCATAAAATTTATGTTAGATCATCGCATTTGTGTTCCCTCACGAGTATCAAGGCATTTTAAGCCACTGCTTTTAAAACCGGGTAAGCCAAATTACGATCTTAATGAACCATTTCGATCTGTAGGCCAGATTTTAACTCTCATACCAGCACTTTCCCTTTCTACCGTTAATATATTATATATTTTGTTCCATTAACTCCTAATCGAGCATAGGGCGTCAAGTCAGAGATATTATCCTTCCTTAATAAATGCTTGAGGATGGCATATCTCTAACTTTTTATTCAGCTGATAAATTCTCTCTGTTGCTAAACATTTTAGGTCTCGACACTTTGGAGGCTCCTGGCTTTTTTGGACTCCAAAATACCGCTCGTTAGGCCTTTCATGCTGGTTGAGCGGGAGGAAGGTAATCGTTGGGTTTATTAATACAAATTCAAACAAGCCAGATTTAATACTAAAAATATCTTTGATAATTGTGCTGACCTAGAATTTATCAATTCAGCAAAATGGCAATTACTTCAAGAAATTAGTTGTTAAGTTATTGTTTCGAATGAGTTTTATTAGAAACAATAAATTTTTTCCATTATGCGTTTGATTTTATTAAAAAAAATCGGCATAGAAACCTCAATCTCCACAGTAGCCACCACTTACATAAAAAATCTAATATGATATTATACTTTATATTTACAAATATTTCTCTCATTGATACACTTACATCCTCTAAATATGGTCACACAATAATCCACCAAATCCAAACATTCCGTAGTAGCATTCAACTTTGTGATGCGCAAACAATTGATGCCTTCACAGGTATAGCAGGTGCGAGGTACTGCTGGATCAACCACATCAACAGCGGCTGTTAGATTTTGCAGAGCACATACGCCTAACAAAAGGATAGCGTAAGTGGTGTATTTCGAATATATACCTGAGGCCATCTTATGAAAAATAATAATTTGTAAGTCACCAAAAAACCCAACAACTTCACAAGTCTGAATTTCACCAACGACTGAAGTAGACAAATTTCAATTGATACTAAAATCAGTTTTTAAAGGCAACAAATAACATATTTACATAAGAATGAAAAACAACAATAAGGCAAAAACAGAAATTATCACACTCAAATATTCTCAAGATCGAGTCAAGTGGACACAGCATATCCAACGTGGGGGGCTGTCACAGGGCCATCACAATATATTATATTTACTTCAATCGTATATTATTATTTACCTTATCGTTAGCAACATCAAGATGACAGTTTGCAAATATATACGTACATATGTACACATAAGTATATTTATCTCAATAGATTTGCGCGAATGATTTCACTCATTTTTCGATTTTTTTCCTGGTACGAATACCAGCTAACCTAATCATTGAAAGTGAGAATCCATGGAGCAAGTACAGGAAACATGCCAGTGCATGTATTAGTGTACAAATATGTATCTACATATGTGCTCTTAGTACTTTTTCGATTGTCGTCAAGATAAATACGCAAAACTTCAGAACTGAGTGAGCGTAATAAGTACACAATTTGAATTTTCAAAGGGAATTGCATTTTTTCTTTTCAAACTCTCTCCAATCCCATTTGCAATAGAAATGCAACTACTGCACTTTTAGGCGAACAGCAGTGGGTATTCTCTACAATAAAACTAATAATTAAAATAGTTGTTAAATAAAGAAAGCGTTGCATTAATTATTTATTTGACGGGTTACCCACATTTTTTATTGAATCACATAACGAGATGTTGCTCTTAAATAACGAAACTTAATACTGTATTACTTATTAACATCAATATACATCCTTTTTATATTCTTTATTACTTCAAACGAATTATATTTTTATAAGTCTTTATAAAAGTATAAGTATTGATATATGGAGTTCCACGGAAGGCATTTAACTTTTTTTTGCTGTTTAGAAATAAATTTGTTTAGCTGATGAGCAAAAATTAAATAATTATATCGACTTTACAGTAACTTATCAAAGAGTTCAGAAAACTTTGTTGTTATTAATAGGCGTATCGCTCAATGTAGATTGTAATGCCTCATTAAAAAAGTTGGGCGGAGAAATATCGGAATTTCAGAATTTATTACTTTCCACCAAAATATTTCTTAGGAATATTAAGATGTACATGAGCTGGATCGAATTACCTCCAAAAGTTAGCGCCTGTAAAAATAAAATTAAAAAAAAAAAATAAATAAATAATTGACGCATACACTGCTGTTAGGTATTTGGCCGAGTTCCTCCTCCTCTATTTGAGGCGAACGTCTTGTTGTTGTGGTACAAATGGAGGGGCCTACAGTTTTAAGCCGACTCCGAACGGCAAATGGAGCTTATAAATAAAATAAGTTTTTAAAAATACTTGTTCCAAATAATGAACTCATTAGATTTTCGATGCCAGTTTTCATTTTCTTTTGGATATAGAATTAAGTTTAAAAGTTAAATAACTCAGCCCGATCTTAGCCGTTTCAGATTTCTAACGTATATATTTTCTCATTATTAACAGTTCTTGGAAACTTAACCCTTTCACGTTCCATTTTGTTTTTGTTTTTTTTTTTTTTTTAACCGGTTCAGCTCACGTAGATGTCGGATGCCTCAAAATAAAATAAATTTTAAAATGCCAATGGAAAATCAGTACGGACTTTTATTTTGTATTGGCAGTACGGACTTTTATTTTTTTTTTATTTAGACTCCAATATAATAGTAGAAAATGGTAAATTGCTTAGAAATAAGTAAACGGCCTAAGAAGTTGAATCGAAGACAATTCGAAGTTTTTAGTTTTAAAATTTATCAAGAATCAACGAGAATTTTGAGCCACTTCATATTTGCTTTTATTATATACCTATAAGTAGATTATATGTAAAGTCTTAAAGTTTAAACACCTTAACAACTGCAAAAGAACAAACTGAGGGTACCTAGAGACATACTCACATGTCACTGCATATTGTGAAAACATCTTTTAAAGCTCGAGCTATGGTGGACCGACTAATGGCCACGAAAGTACATAAATATAATAGTATACCTTCTACTCAAATATGAACGAGACGTTATCAATAAAACGGTCCGCGGATGACATATGGCAAAAATAAATTTTTTGTTTTTTGGTAGGACTGTTATAAGCTTACATGGCAAATTTCAGCGTGATATGTCACATAGTTTGTTTTCTGTGCTACTGTAAACAAGTCAAGCTCGAGTGTGTTCTTCGAATTCTTTTTTATGACTTCATTGTCTCAAAATGTTTTCCACGGAGCGGCAACTTGAGCTTGGGAAACAGGAAAAAGTCACACGGAGCCATATCAGGCGAATACGGTGCTTGCGGAACGATATTAACATTATTTTTGTTCAAATAATCGCGAACAAGACGTGATGTGTGAGCTGGTGCATTATCGTGATGCAAGAACCATGATTTGTTGTCCCACAATTCCTTCCTTTTAAGACGAATGTTGTCGCACAAACGCTTTAAAACGTCTAAATAATATTCAGCGTTAACCGATCGGCCTTGCGGAAGGAACTCCGAGTGCACCACACCTTCGTAATCGAAAAAAACAGTCAGCATAACCTTAATTTTTGAGCGACTTTGGCGTGGTTTTTTTGGTTGATGTACGGCCCTCTTTGAACGATTTGTACCACTGGAAAACACGTGCACGCGATAGAGCAGAGTCCCCATAGGTTGTCTGCAACATTTTTAAGGCGTCTGAAGCCGAAATTTTGTTGGAACAACAAAATTTCAAGCAAATTCTTTGTTCAACTTGAATTTCCATCGTTAAATTCGAAGAACACACTCGAGCTTGACTTGTTTACAGTAGCACAGAAAACAAACTATGTGACATATCACGCTGAAATTTGCCATGTAAGCTTATAACAGTCCTACCAAAAAACAAAAAATTTATTTTTGCCATATGTCATCCGCGGACCGTTTTATTGATAACGTCTCGTTCATATTTGAGTAGAAGGTACATCCACAACAAAAAAACATCCTAACACATTAATTCATATGAGCTTTACAGCTGTAAAGGGTATTGTAACGAGAATCGGGTACAATAGATCTTTATATATAGGATATTTCTCATATAGATATTAATATATCTTTTTATCTATCCAACTAAAAGGTACAACTTTGTAATTATTATTTCCGTCTTTAAAAAAATAAAAGTTATAAAGTTTTATAAATTTTTTATATTTCACTAAAAATTATTAAGCACCTTCACACCTGTTCTTCTTTAGGAGACAAACTGATCCCTATCAGGAACATATAGAAAGACCAATTCTGTCTCTATTTAGGTTAGATTAGCTAAGGCTGTAGCGGTTGTCAGCTATGAGATGCACTCAGGCTTATAGCCCATTGAAATGTCTACGTCTGGATAGGGCAGAACAATGGCACAGAAGGTGTAGACTATGCTTATTTTGGCTGGACAGAGATCATGCACGTTTAACATTGACTGTGTTTATTCCACCATCTTTGCTTCGCTATTCTTACAAACTTCTCAAAATTAAGTAGCTTGCGTGTCTTTAAGGGTGTATTTATATCAAGTACCCTATGTGTCCATAAGACTAATAAACTTTCTTAACAGAACACGCATTTTTATAATAAAATTCAACGATTTGCAAGCGTAGTTCGTTTGTAAGACGATTCATGGTTAAATTATAGACCACACTGAAGATGTTTGACAGTGAAACAAAACACGAAACGTCCGTCAGCTGTTTCAACCAACTGTTGAAAAAGATAAAATCTAAAAAATCACTCGTTACAAGTAGTACAGGTTCAAAGTAGCTCTTAAATTACTTATATTATCACCATATTACGGCATGATTGATCAGAGCTTGAAAAGAAAACTTGTCAAACAGTTCGATAAGGGGCCAAATTTGTTGGCCGCCTGAAAATACACTAATAATTATCTGAGAAAATAAATATACGCACGTATGTACATACATTTATGAATATATACCTAAGTATGTACATTACACACAAGTATTTCCTGAGCAAGATAGTATTGTTGAAAATCATTGAACAAATTTATTAAGTACATGACTTCAAATTACTGACATATCTAACAACCCATCAAATTATGACGCTTATTGACAAATAAAATATTCGATAAGTAAATGTGTGCTATCGGCAGGTTTTTTTAATACTATAAAAACGGCGGTTCAATATATTTTAAAAATTTTTTTGTTTTTTATTTGAAATACTAAACTTTCCGATTAATTGTGGAATATAAATATAATACATATAATATGCTTAAAAGCTCAAAACAGCTGCATCGGTGGACCCTGCAGTATTCCGTCTTGGCAGCACATTTCTGATTTCAGGTATTTGATATTTTAATAGCTTCAACCTTTTCTCGAATTTGAGTACAAAAAGGTATAACTCTACTTGATGGAAGCCAACTGAGCTCGCCATATCACCTAATTACATGATTGTCGAAGTTCGTGCACGAAATATAGAATATAATGGAAAGAAGAAAAATTAACGCACGAATTTGAAAATGTCAAGTTTTATCTACAAAAAAAAAGAAACCCATCATATCGCAAGCTGAAGAAGAAATAGAAATCAGCTGATGAGTAGAGAGCAGTGTTGTAAAACAAAAAAGCTGTGCCAAATCCAAAATACTTTGTCAGGCTTTAAATACATAATAAATAAATAAAAAGGCAAGAAAAAGGCAAAGCACCTAGAAAAAGCGGAAAAGGCGATAAAATCAAAAAAGGCACAAAAAAGGAAAAAAAAGAATTTATATTTTGTATAAAAAAGATGTCAAACGCGTAATTCTTGATTTCGTTAACAGATAGGATTACGCAGACAAAATAAGCAAATGCCTTAAACCCTAACCCTGATAATTATAGTCAATTAATATGACAAATTTCGTGAACTTTTTGTTTTAATCTGCCCTGTTACAGCAATACAACATTCACTTTCACGTTCCAAACGGTATTCTAGTAGGAAGCAATCCATTTCTGCTACTGAACCACTCTACCATATGAAATAGCTGAAAGTGTCAAAATTATATGTGACTTAAAAAGAAACCACCCGCGATAACCGCTAGCCTCTTACCCGAGTTTAACAAAGCGCGCCAGTCGTTTCTTTCTCGTGCTAACCGGCGCCAGTTAGGCACACCAAGTGAAGCCAAGTACTCTCTATCCGATCTTTCCAACGCAGAACAAGCTCATACAGCTCATTTTTCCATCGCCTACGATACTCACCATTGCCAACGTGCAAAGGTCCACAAATCTTCCACATAATCTTTTTCCCAAATATGGCGGTTTGGAGGTGGCATTACGTTTTAAAAAAAAGTTCGTTCGCTTCGTGAAGTCTATTGTGTGTTACAAAGTGTCAGAACAAACATATGAAAGAAGAGAAAATTCGATAAATTTTTTACAGCGACAAAGTAGGAAGTCCAAGCAAGCGGCCAAAAGAAATGTGTAGTGTTTATAGACTCAATGCAGTACCGAATGCAATAGCAATGCGGTAGTAATGCGGTAATCGTGGAGTGAATGAAAATTATTTTATTTTAACTTATAAAACTATACTCACAAATGCAGAAATTTTCAGTTAAATATGCATAAGTCCCCAACTTTGATGTTTTCGATATAGCGATCGGTAGGGCAGTAGATATATGAGGCAAAAGTATAGGAAATTTATAATTGTATAAAAATTTTAATACTCATATGTCACTGTGGTATTGGACATAATCAAATGAATAAACGGAATAAAACATGATGTTATCGCCTCCGTATTCCACCTTAGACGAATATTTAATATTCCATCTAGCGAAAGTCTGATTATTTTCATTCCGTGCAAAAAACTAAGAAATAATAGAAACTTTTACAAACCATTGACGGTTTAATTTTCCGAACTTTAACCGTTTTTATGTAATTTCGCACTGAGAGTAACGAAATACTGTACACAGCCCTTTTTTGTGATTATATCGCCCAATATTTTTCACAGTCCACAGTTTCCAGCACTTTATGTTTTTAGACACAACAGATATTCTGGTCGAAGCGCATATATCCCTTTTCATACCTCTATATTATTATCAAAAAGCAATAAAGCGAATTTAATTTGATATTTTGTCAGAAAGTTTTTGGGTTCCCACGCAAATAGTTTGTGTTTTTGCCAATAGACGTTATTCGAGAATTTATTTCCGAGACACTTTTTGTACATTTTACTTTTGTTGAAATACATCATGGCGTTGAAGCACATCAACATTGAGAACTGATTCGACCTTCTTAGTTTAGTTTTAAAAAAGGTAAATGGATCTATTTATCTATCAGATCAGTCCATAAGTTCGTGCGTTTTTTAAAGGTAGTTTTAAAATTAATAAAAAAGATGTTTAAAGTATTTATTAATCAATAATATATTTTCCTTCACTATTTACAATGTATAGTATTCCCAACGTTTAGGCAACTTTTTAATTCCCGGCTCAAAAAATTGTTTGTCCTTGGAGCCAAAATAGGCTCGATATCCCTTTTTATAGCTTCTTTTGAGGAGTAGTTCTTGTTACTCATATGGGATTGAAATCCACGGAAAAGGTGATAATCACAAGGTGCAATATCCGGAGAGAGAGTATGGTGGATACGGCATTAGCTCCCATCCGAGCTCGTTCAGCTTGCCTAATGTTTGCCTTGCGGTATGAGGTCTTGCGTTGTCGTGGTGAAACAAAACTTTGCGTCTATTCACTAAATACGGTCGTTTTTTTAAGTGCCTCATTCAGGTTTCATAGCTGATGGGAATAATAAACAGCATTTATCGTCTGGTTTGGTTCCAGAAGTTCATAGTAAACAATACCGGTCATATCCCACCAAATAGACAGGATTATCTTCTTGGGATGAAGGCCATCTCTACCATTTTCAAGCATGTTGCAGCAGCTGCGAACACACATTCACTCCCTGCTGAAGGTTGGCGAGGGAAAATCTATGCGGGACCCATTTTCCCAGCTTTGAAACCTTTCCCAACTGAACCAGGTGCCTGTGAACTGTTCCATGCGATTAATTTAACCTCTGAGCTATCATATCGACTGTCAAATTTGGCTCAGCTTCCAAGGGTTTGAGCAAAGCGTCGGAGTTAAAGACTTCAGGACGACCAGCGCGAGGGCGTCCTCCACGTCGCAGTTACCACTTCGGAAATTTGAAAACCACTTTTGCACAGTCCTTACACTCACGGTATCCTCTCCGTGAGCAGTGTTTATTTCTGCAGCAGCAGTTGTTGCATTTTTACCACTTTTATAAAAAAATACAAAATATGCCTTTTATACGCGTTCGAAGATTCCATTTTATTTTTTAACAACACGTGCTTCTATCCGCGATTAAAATCACTTGTTGAATGCACAATATATCAAAGAAAATATAAATAGTTCTGTTATATTCCGCGAATAATTTTTTGTATGCAAAAATCGTACAAAAGTGAAATGATGAGTAAAATACGCACGAACTTATGGACTGACCTGATATCTTGGAAAAGATCAGGAAAAAATATTCTACACACCGCATCTCAATTTCTGCAGCACTTAAAAGAGTTGTCTATATACTGTGATATTTAATATTTTTTTTCGAAAACTAGGATGATGCTGAACAACGACACCATCTCCGTCAAATGAAAGGAAAGGATTTCTCCGAGTTGTTTGATAGCAAACAAGACAGAGTGACTCCCGGTTATGTGCCTTCCCTAATCTGATGCTGGTTAAAATTGGACGCGGTGCAGAATTAAATCGGCGCCAGGCGCCATTCTTCTAAACTAGCTAAAAAAATTAAAATAGTGAATAGTTGTAGAGGTGAACGAAGGCAAGCGGAAGTATCCCCTATCGTCAAACAAATAGTCAATCCGCTTTTCGGCACCCATGTCACCGTTGTTAGTTATACAGTAATTTGTCAGTAGTAGAGAACTTCGTTTGCTTGGTCATCTCGAATTTCTCTTTTCCACAAGTGCTGCTTTGAATCGAATAGGCAAGTGAGCATTAAACTGCTCTCACGTCGATCGAAAATCACGCATTTTTAGTCCCAGAAGCTCAGACGCATAAAAGATACGACAGCATATAATGATATGGTTTTTGGAGCGTTTAGTAAAAATATTTTGCATTTGGTTTACGCAAGATTAGCTATATGAGTTTTACAGCGACATAGACATAGTGCAACGAATAAGGCTTCAGTGACTGCTGAAGAAACGTTGGAGTGATCTCAGCTGGATAATGGCTTAACTTCACTTGTTGTTTCTTCTACTAGCGCCAATTAGCACGAAACGGCTGGCACGTTTTGTTGAACTTGGGAGAAACCACTTAGGCAGTTAGTGTGTCAATTAAGAAGATAAGGAAATTGTAACAACTTCAATTACCCTCTTGTAGGTCCGATTTCGTTGTTATATTCAAGGATTATTCATTCATTTGGCTATAATAACTGTGAATTATTACTTTGCTTTTTGTTTAATCGTTTTTATTATTATTATTTTTTTTTTTTTGTGATTGAATCTTCTAATTAACCGTGCATGGCGCGAGTATTGCGGCAATTTTTCACCTTCAGGTGACGCTGTCTTAGTTCCCATTCATTAAATTTTACTGTTTACTACTTTAAGTACATACACATATACATACAACGGCTCATTATTTAATATACGCTCTTCATTAAGATTGTAGAATGTGAGCACAAATATATACATACATACATATGTATATCGAAATATTACTCCCATACTCCCTCACCCTTAGCATATTTTTATTTATCTGCTCTACAGTAACCGACCATCAGCCGTTGTGGATGTGTTTTAGTGTCTACTTATCGCGAAAACTCACATACAAATAATTATATTTATTTATAATAATGCAATTATAGGGCGCTATGCGCTGAAATTCTCATATATTGTTTAAAAATTCTAACTGCAATTCAAGAACACATCAACTGAGCCAGATGCTTTTACGATGTGCAGCTACGGTAACTGATTTTTTGTAGAAATGTTCGCATATACACACTTACATACATATATATGTAGATCTAGTAGTTGTAACGACCGAACCATTTCGTTGCCAAAGTACCCAGCTGCATGACTGAGAGTTACTAAGAACTTTAGTAGTGCTTGACTGAAGCTTAAACACTTTACGGTATGACTTTTATGTGCGATAAGCAAATGTACGAGTAAAAAAGAAAAAATTGAAAATTTAAAGCATGAAAAGTAAATTAAAAACAAAAAAAAAACAATTACGCCACGATACGGTTGTATGCCTGAGGTGGATTTGTGCTTAATTTGATCTTAGCACGTTAGGGCCTGATTTACAAAGCCATGATGAAGGTGACGCTGAATTTATTTGGCCTGAGAGTTGGTTGCACTTTAGCGGTGCATGAGTTCAAAATTTCCTTAGCACAAAAACAAAACACAACGCGTGTTGACATTTTTGTACAACAAGTTAGCCCACATTGTTTTTATTAAAGATTTAATTGCTTTCACATTAAAAAAATGGCAGGACTAATTGGTTTGTATTCTTCTTTTAATTTTAGGGTGGCTTCCGCTTACAATTACTTGACGCATTCGACCGCCCAGTGTTGGATTTAACACCGCATGTCAATCAATCCGAATTCGTGCGCACTGATGTTACGTAAGTTTTGCTCCCAGCGCTCCACTCTCTTCAGACGTATATATGTACATATATGTACTTATATAATACATATGATGCAAGTAACTATTATATTATCTCTCATCTTCCTCATCTATTCCCAGTGCCCAGTCCTTTCAGGTTAGCATACCCAAAGATTTTGAGTGTCATAATTGTACGCTCCGTCTGCTTCGCCAGGCCGACGAATGGTCGGCTGGCTATCGCTTTTGGTCTTGCGCAGATGTCGATGTAAAGAATCGCAAAGACTTTCGTGAAACTTGCTCAGGCAATGGAAAATATTTCCCATCGCGTTGTAAATGTGAAAAGAATTATTATGGGCCACAGTGTCAGTACAAAGATGAGTGTTCAACTAATCAGGACTGTGGCAATCAGGGCAAGTGTATTGACCTTGCGGGCACATCACTGCCACGCAAACAATGTTATTGTAATTTCGGTTGGCATGGTATTGGATGCAACAAGAAATCACCATACCGGACTACCGAATTAGATATGACCGCCTATTCGATGAAACAATTGTCATCAGACTATCGTCTCTACTGGCGTTTGTTGGAGGAACATAAAGAGATTGAGGTTGTGCTCAAGGTAAATGGCACCTCCTGGGTGGGTTTGGGTTGGCGCCCTAATTCACTTAATGCTGAATGCAAGAATTTCCCGCTCATACGTGATATTGGTGATTTGACGACCACACTGACGCATAGTGAACCGAGTGCGGAAGCAGAACCCGCACCAAGTGCTGAACCCGAACCCAAATCGGAACCCGAACCGAAATCAGAACCTGAGCCAGCATCAGCACCTGAACCCAAATCAGAACCGGAACCACAATCTGAGCCAGAACCCAAATCTGAACCAGAGCCCAAATCCGAACCAGAACCGAAATCTGAACCAGAACCAGCTGCTGAACCAGAACCAACAGCTGAACCAGAACCAGCAGCTGAACCAGAACCAAGCTCTGAACCAACGCCAGAGCCAGCAGCTTCAACTAAGTCCAAACGTGTGGCTAAACATGAAGATGATCTTATTCAAGGTATGAACGGTGTTACGTCAGTGGCGACAAGCGTTTCATATCGCGTGAGTTCTTCGGCAGGCCGCAGACGACGTCAAGCACCAGGTATGTTAATGCTATTTTATGTTATTATATTTATTCTTATTCTACTTATATAGCTTAAAGCACTCAACACAAAAATATGATTAGCTTTAGCATTTAACTTAATTTTGATTGAAACACGGCCCACTCGTATTAATCGCACTTCAAAAACTTCCGAAATATTCTATTCCCTTTGCAACTACTAATAACATAGTAGAAACGACCATTGAAATCGAGCCCAAGGTGGAACCTGAACCAACGGCTGCACCGGAACCAAAGTCAGAACCTGAACCCACTTCTGAACCGGAGCCCAGTTCGGAACCAGAGCCAAAGTCAGAACCAGAGCCTAGTTCAGAACCAGAACCAAAGACCGAGCCAGAACCAAACACAGAGCCGGAGCCAAAAGCTGAACCAGAACCAAAATCAGAACCGGAACCAAAATCAGAACCGGAACCAAAATCAGAACCGGAACCAAAATCAGAACCGGAACCAAAGTCAGAAGCGGAGCCCAAGTCTGAACCAGAACCAAATTCTGAACCTGAGCCATCTACGAAACCAGAGCCCTCTTCTGTGCCGGAACCTTCTTCTGAACCGGAGCCTGAACCCAATTCGGTGCCCGAACCGAGTTCTGTACCAGAACCTTCATCCGAACCGGAGCCGCATTCCACAAAAACGCTGAATTCCAAACAATCTATTAACAAAAGTGGTAAATATATCTGCACTAAGTATTCACATAATACTTCCCAGCTTGCACCTTGTACGCAGCACCAAGCACATAGCGCACCTTTCATTTCAAATTTTGTTTACATACTTACCTAATTTTCTAAAAATAAAAAATATATGCTTAGACCATTTCTTTGCATCTTTTATAGAACCGAAATTAAGACTGAACCCATATACACCAAAATTCGACTTCAATCCTATGGATTGCACTGATATAGTTATAGGGTCAGCGCGCGGTATGGCCAGTCGTGTAGGAGATTATTATACTCGTGATCGTTCCACTCCACGCCGAGATGAATTCTACGGTGGTAAATCGGACCTTTCACTAGGCACGGGCTTTGAAGAAAATGGCGTAACCACAATCATTTTCCGCAAGAAGCTCGTCGCAACTGAATCTACTGATCACACCTTGGACGACGCATTGACACATGTGATATGGGCGAAGGGCCAAGAACCTGGTCATTATGTGCACATTCCAGCTTCAGGAATTGAAACAGAAACAGCGTCGGTGAAAGATTTCTATCAACCGGATGAACTTAAATATCACGGACACAAAATGCAACGCGGCGTTACACAATTGAATTTCTTCGGTGAGCAACTACATATATATAATACATACATATGTATATTCCCGAAAATTTAATTTTTTCGATAACTAAATACTCTTATGTACAATTTCAGAAAAGGAAAAGGTTGACACTAAAGATGGCGTGGTAGAAGCCTCCACAAATTTACTAGACAACGACTGCATGGGTCACTGGAAATACCCCAGCGATTGCTTGCCAGAAAACCACACTTGTGAATACTATGCCCAATGGGAAACTATTGGTCGCGGTGATGTGATGCGTTGGCACATCGAGACGTCGAATACAAAGACCTGGACTGGCATTGGCTTCAGCAATGATGAAAAAATGTCACAAACAGATGCCATCATCGGTTGGGTAGATCGGAATGGACGTCCCTTCTTGATGGATACGTGGATAAATGGGTACGGGGCACCCAAATTGGATGTACGACAGGATATAATTGGTACCCCTTCAGGACGCATTGAGTACGGTGTAACGATTCTGGAATTCGATCGTAAACGTGTGAGCAATGATGAGCAGGTACGATAACTGAATGCTAAACAAATTTGATAACTAAAAGAAAACTTTTTTTCCATTTGCAGGACTTATCATTCACGGATGATCATTGCTTATATTTATTCTTCCCAGTGCTGGGTGGTGCATTCCATGCTGTAAACAAGAAAATGGCCAAACACGAGCGCACACCGACCATATCGGCTACACGTGTCTGCATTAAGTCTTGTGGCAAAGGTATTAAATCGACCGACCATTTAGTCGAACTTCTCTTTTGAGTCTCTACAAATATTGTCTTCTCTTTTAAGAACTCGAGAGCGTTTATAATACAGCAACACCAGCACCAAATCGTCTTGTATACGCAGTTGGCGTAAAACTGATGAATCTAGCTGAATCCTTCGAGGCGCCACAACCGGGAACAGTGGAATTCAACAACTTGGCTGCTACGATTTCAGACTCATTTAATGGCATACTAAATAGTATACCGGGTTACTATAAGACCGAAATTGTTGGATTTGAGAAGTAAGTAGTCAGAATTCAAATTCGAAATCGCGACACAAAAAAGTGTTCGTGATAAACGCACATCAATTGAGTTGAGGAAGGGACTTACTATAAGCACTGTTGAGATTATTGTTTTGGATTATACTTTTTGATACTAACTCTGACATAAATTGAACCAATGTGTCATTCCGGTGTTACTTACATATTGCTCAGTGGCACATAGTACAGGGTGGCTGATGAATTTTGCTACATTAAGAAACTCAAATAACTTTTTTTTAGTGTATGGAATTCATTTATTTTTTTTTCAAGTTGAAGGTCATTAAATTTTATTAAATGTAGCTTAACTAGTTTAAAAAATAATTGAATTTAAATGCCCCCCATGCTCGTTGACATAAGTGCGGCATCTTAGTAAAAAGTTGTTCATTGCTGCTTTGAGAGTTGCGACAGGAATAGCCGCAATTGTTGCCCGAATGGATTGTTTTAGTTCATCCAAATTTGTTGGTTTTGTTTTAAAAACTTCTTGTTTACATAAACCCCACAAGAAAAAGTCAGGTGCAGTAAGGTCAGGCGACCTGGGGGGCCAACGAAATTCGGAGTTTCTTGAAATCAGTTTATTGGGAAATTTTCGTCGCAACTCTGTCATAACAGCCTGGGCTATGTGAGACGTTGCCCCATCTTGTTGAAACCACACAGAGTTGAAAGGGATTCTCTTTCGACGTAGTTCTGGATAGAACAATTCTTTCAGCATTTTCAAATAACAGTCTCCAGTAACCGTAACGGTGTGACCATTTTCTCCAAAAAAATAAGGCCCGACAATATAGCGTGAAGAAACCGCACACCACACTGTCACGCGATGAGGATGCAATTCCGTCTCGTGGAGTATCTGTGGGTTAGAAGTACTCCATATTCGACAATTTTGTTTGTTCACATTGCCGTTTAAATCGAAATGGGCCTCATCAGACATGAAAAGGCAATTTAACATGTTTTGGTCTTCTTCCACCATTTGCAGGATCTTCTGGCAAAATTCCAAGCGAATCGGCAAGTCTGCTGCATTCAGTTTGTTAACCATTTGAATTTTGTAGGGAAATAAGTCTAAATCTTTGTGCATTATTGTTTGCAAAGACTGTCGGCTGACACCAAGTTGAGCAGATAAGCTTCTTGTTGAAACCCTTGGATTGCTTTGTATAGCTGCAGCTACAGCAGCGATCGTTTCCTCCGTCCGAACTGGTGGGTTTCGATGATAAGGCCTTCTTGCGACTGTTCCTTGCTCAGCAAAATTATTTACCAGTCTCATTATGGTCCATCTGCTCGGGGGATCGCCGCCAAACATCCGCCTGTACTCTCTCTGTACCAAAACTACGGACTCCAGTGCGTGATAGCGGCGGACTATCCAAATTCTTCTTTGCGTGTCCCAGTTATCCATTTTAATAAATTTTAAAGATCAATCTGCAAATTAAAACAAAAATGGAACAGATAACTTAAAAAGAAAAAAAGTTATTCAATTTTTTTTTTTGGTAGCGGCTTTCATCAGCTACCCTGCATTAGGATTTTGGAAAGTATTTGATGATAAAGGTTTTTTTGGATAAGCAGCGGTAGCAGAGTGTGCTTGACAGTCAGTTTGTAATCTTTGGAAGCGCTTACTAATACGAGTATATTCTCAAAAATTAACACACAAAATAATTTTGGATAAGAAATTGAATAGGAAGAACTACGGGACGCAGATGTACGCGATAACTTCTACACCAAACTATGTCTGTGAAAAGCCATCAGCAGTAAGTAGGGACTAACCTTTAAAAAATACCACTGCTTTTCTCCATAAAATAATTATATCGTGCCGCTCCTCTTTGTAAGACGCGTAGTCTCAACATACTTTTTATGGAGCAAAGATTTAGTAGGGTTTGCATTAACGACACAATTTGAACCACTCCAAGTGAAACTGTAAGAATCATATTAAATAGTCTGCTCCTAGATCTTGCAAGATATAAGGCGGCAGTTTCTGCTGTCTTCTGTCCGCGACGACCCAAATTTGCTCCAGAGAGTTTATGCTTATTACGTGAAAACCAACGCCCAATCATCTCAATAGAAGCTGCCGCACGAGCCAAGGCGGAAAAACCGCGCTAAGTTCGGTCGAATGTAAAAGTTTGGCTTACTGTTTTCTTCGTTGTGTATCATGAGTTCTTGCCACAGGGTAAAACGGACAATAAGGAATATTACCTGCAGAAACGCCCGGATTTGTGGAAGAACAAAAATTGGGTCTTGCATCACGATAACGCCCATGCTCACATATCGTTGCTTGTGCGCGACTTTTTGGCCAAAAACAATACACTAATGATGCCACAGCCATCTGAGGAATAGATCTGACATCCTGAGACTTTTTCTTTTTCCCGAAACTGAAGTTGCCCATGAAAGAGCCACGCTACGCTACGATTGACGAGATAAAGACGGCACCGAAGGAGGAGCTGAACAAGATAAAAAAATAATTTTTTGAAGTGCTTCGAAGATTGGAAAAAACATTGGCACAAGTGCGGCGGTCACCGTAGCCGAATGGGTTGGTGCGTGACTACCATTTGGAATGCTGGTTCGAATATCTGTGAAACACCAAAATTAAGAAAAACATTTTTCTAATAGCGGTGACCCCTCGGCAGGCAATGGCAAACCTCCGAGTGTATTTCTGCCATGAAGAAGCTCCTCATAAAAATATTTGCTCGGCCAAATACCCAAAAAGGGTGAACGCGCCAATTATATATTATATATATATTTAAGTGCATAATATCTCATGGGGATTACTTTGAAGGGGACAAAATAGAAATTAATGAATAAATAAATAATTTTTGAAAAAACATAAAATTCGCGATTCTTTTTGAACACTCGTATACGGATAGCTCGAAGGTTTATGGCAGGGTAGATGGTAGTATCTGCTGATTGTGAGGTGGCTAATAAAGCTTTGAGCTCCTGGTGGATTATCACCGATCTAGAAACGAGATAACTAAACAGATAGGCTACAGCTCACATAAATCGGTTCCACGATATAAGAACGTAGAGGGAAACTGCAGTACATATGAGTTTGCATGGGAAGGCAACGCTAAGAAGATTTTTCATAGAATGAATTGTGCCACTTGCGAACTTCTACTAAAAGAATTTAGTTTTAGGCATGTTTGTGAAAGGTAAAAATGCAAAAGACAGATTATTTGGTCTCAGGGCAAAAAAGAATGCTGATTCAAAAATATGTTGATAATACATTTTCTACACTTTCCCTCAGCAAAGATACGTTTTAAAATACATTCCTGATTAAAAATCGCACTACCGCCGTCAATAATTGGCGCAATAAGCGCTTACGCGATTAGCGCCAGTTGGACACATCAAGTGAAGCCAAGTCCTTCTCCACCTTATCTTTCCAACGCAAAGGAGGTCTTCCTCTTCCTCTGCTACCACCAGTTGGTACCGCATCAAATACTTTCAGCGCCAGAGCGTTTGTATCCATTCGAACGACATGACCCAGCCAGCGTAGCCGCTGGATCTCTATTCGCTGCGCTATGTCTATGTCGTCCTGAAGCTCACACGGCTCATCGTTCCATCGCCTGCGATATTCGTCGTTGCCAACGTGGAAAGGTCCAAAAATCTTGCGCAGAATCTCTCCCTCAAACACTCCAAGCGTCGCTTCATTGGACGTTGTCATCGTCCACAATTCTGCGCCATACGTTAGGATGGGCATTATGAGAGCCTTGTAGAGTATTAGTTTTGTTTGTCGAGAGAGGACTTTACTACTCATTTGTCTACTTAGTCCAAAGTAGCACTTGTTGGCAAGGGTTTGTTGGGCAGTACTCTCTGAGAGCAGGAGTGAGAGTCGAGTGGCGAATCTTCTGGCTGTCTGTTGGGATTGCAGCTTTTCAATGTTGAACACTCTTTTCGTAGTTAGATGTACGTTTTTTGCTGCACAGAGGCGTGTGCGCAGTTTGGCTGCAACAAGGTAGTGATCCGAGTGGATGTTGGGTCCTCGGACCGTACGTACATCTAATGCACTAGAAGCGTGTCTTCCATCTATCACAACATGGTCGATCAGGTTTCGTGTTTTTCGATCAGGAAGCAGCCAGGTTGCATGGTGAATCTTCTTATGCTGGAATCTGGTGCTGCAGACTACCATGTTTCGGGCCCCAGCGAAGTCGATCAGCCTCTGTCCGTTACCGGATGGTTCGTTGTGCAGGCTGAGTTTTCCGACTGTGAGACCAAAAATTCCCTCCTTGCCCACTCTGGCGTTGAAATCACCAAGAACGATTTTTATGTCGTGGCGGGGGCAGCGCTCATAGAAGGAATCTTTGGTTGCATCGTCCCTTTGTTTTGTCGGAGCGTGTGGCGTAAATGAGCGAGATGTTAAAAAATCGCGCTTTGATGCAGATTATTGCAAGACGCTCGTCCACCGGAGTGAACGACAGTACTTGGCGACGAAGTCTCTCTCTCACAACAAATCCAACACCGAATTTGCGCTCCTTTACATGGCAGCTGTAGTAGACGTCGCAAGGTCCTACGCTTTTCTTGCCTTGTCCCGTCCATCGTATCTCTCCAATGGCAGTGATGACAGTCTTTACTCTCACGAGGACATCAACCAGCCGGGCAGAGGCACCTTCCCCATTAAGGGACCGGACATTCCAGGTACATGCCCTCAATCGTATTCCTTAGTTCGTTTGCAGTGATCGCCATCAGTATAGGGAGGTCTCATCCGAGGCTTTTTTAATCTTTTCATTAGGGGGGATTTTTAAGTGACGGGTCCCAAACCCAGCGCACAACTAGATATGCTGGAATGCTTCGCCTTCTCACGTTAGCTCACTCCCGAACGGGTGTTCGGGTGTTTTTATGAGCTGCTTGAACCATATGCAAAAGAATCGTCCTGGCCACCTTCAAGTGAATGGCGATCAGTAACTTTCGCCACTTGTGTGGGCTTTTACATATGGAACCGTCCTCCTCTAGTGCCTCCACCTCTAGTGCCACAATCAGCTATTGATATGAAATTGTTAAATTATGAAAATCCAAACCAAGGTGGATCTATGAAAGAAAGTATAATGGTAATAAAATATAACGGCCTTTCGTCATTCATTTCATGCTGGCATTCTAAGATTCAAGGTGAAAGAAGCACAGAAATCACCTGAGATTCACCTTCATGCCAATAGTTCAGCAGTTTTTCAAATATTTCATTAGAAAATTTCAATCAAGGTTATTGAACTATATTTGTTTGATATTCATATCAATATCAATATTATTACTACAGAAATAACTTCCCGTGCGTATGATTTTTTTCTGTATAACCAAAACAGTTGATTATTACCGCACGGAATTATAATATCTGCATGTATGCCAATTTGTTATCAAATTCTCTTCTTCAACTTTAGAAAAAAATTATATGTATGTATGCATATTTTTAATTTCTTTCTGAAATATTTTATTAATATATGTTTCGTTCTTTATTTTGCTTTCACAGACAAGGCACAACAATGATTGCCAAATTGCAAGCTATGTTCGATAAGGCTGATTATGAGAAAGGACATGCGTTGGCGACAAATACAGTCGGTTCAGATAGCAGTGAATCGGCTAGGAGCGGTGATATTGTAAGAGCAGCCTTGCAAGATAAAATTTCCACGGGCAAAGTGGGCTCGCTAGCTGTGGATGCACAATTCTTGGACTTCGAAGCATTAGAATGTAAGTGCTGGTGTGGCGTATACGTAACTTTTTAAGATAATATAGGGCAAATCCTCTCCTCGGTAAAGAAACGTCACAGCTCAAAAAATTTCAAATTCGAGAATAACGACTTCCGAGTTTTCAATTTACTATGCTTTCCTAAGCCAAAGGATATACATATATATTTTCATACAATGAAATACTGTTATTAATAGGTGTCGCTGAAGTTTTTACACAGCATAAAAGAGAAGCTGATGGTAATTCTGAATACTTATCTATATACATATTTTTTTTTATTATGATGCTCTTCCAGCAAATAATCGATATATGCCCGTGCTTTGTTATTAAAATAACAAGAAAATAATAATCTGCACAAACAGTAAGATTAGGGATTTTAGGGAGCTGATTCATCTATGTGTATTTTTTAATATATTAATGCTAAATATTGATGTTCTCTTATTTCAGATAAAACATCTAGCAAAGATGATGAAACTTTACTTTCCTTCTTCGAACTCTCCGAAGTACGATTGTACATAGTGCTTGGCTTGATAGCCGCTTTGGTATTCATTGCATTGGTACAAGCGATCTGCACCATCTGCAAGACATCACGTAAAAATAAAACACAAAAGGTAAGTTGAGACAAAATGAAATAAATATTACGGTCAAGTGGGTTAAGATGAGTTATGGGGTATTTTGAGACAAATCGATGAATACGACGAAGGGATGAAGAGACGAAGAACCGATAATAAGAAAATCGTACCGCATGGATATCTCTTAGATAGCAGATAGCTTTAATAGCTGATAAACACATTCGATCAGAAGCTTTTAACTACCAGGCAGAAAGCTATCTAATCAGTCCTACATTTTCCTGCAATTTTACTTTGCCTGGACACACTTCTCAGCTTCATAATAAAATACTAGTAAAGGGTTTTCCAATAACAGGTATTACAGGTGAATGGATTGCGCTATCGAGAGATGATTAACGATTTTTTATGGTCGGACGTTTATTTACAATAAGACGGCCACACAAGCAACGAAACCATTGATCTTTTACGGGAAAAGTTTCCGGACCGAGTTATCTCTCGAAGAGGTGATCACAATTGCCACCGAGATCTTGTGATTTAACACCTTGCGACTTTTTTTCTTTGGGGCCACGTGAAAGAGAAGGTCTACGCCAACAGCCCAGGGTCAATTCAAGACCTCAAAGATGGAATTCGTGAGGCTATCGAGGACATAGAGCAGCCACTTTGCAATTCGGTTATGGATAATTTCATGAAAAGGATATTGTCCTGTAAGCGTGGTCGTGCTGGTCATTTGCCTGGTGTTATTTTCTACTATTAACGGCATATGTATCTTCCTCTTTGTAATAAAATTAACTTCCGATCATTTATATTAAAAAATAGCATTTTTCTTTGAATATCAAAATAACATCTTTATTGGAAAACCCTACTAAGTAGCAATCAAAGTGGAACTCAGACATTCCCGGGCAAATTGCACCTAAGGCCTTGGTTCTCACTTGGCTCTCAACTGCAAAATTTTCTAAAAAAAAATGTACGGAATGCAGCTGAAGTGATATACCTATGTACTTTCATACCAGATCAATCCAATGTAATAGCTTGAAATTTCGTAAAATCGTAGTCACTGTTTTATGGTGAATATCTCCGCCTCAAATACACTCGAATAATCTAAAAGCTCCAATTTAAGTCTGAGCGCGGATTTTTAATGAAATAATCCCTCTTTTAACCTTAAATTCAACTTGGAATCGTCTGTGAATCAGTTTAAAGGGGAGTGGTTTAAAATGTTGCCCTATGAGATGAAGAACCATTCGAATCAACGATGTCGTAGATGCGCTTCGATTTTTCATGAACAGCCTGATTTCTGGCAAGTTTGAAAGCGCAATTTCTAATGGGAGCAAAAAGAGGCTATCGGCGGCAGTTGCACGTTATTATCAGATGGAATGGAATAAAAAGGATACAATTTATTTGATGGTAAATTAGACATTCTAATTGAGTTAGCCAAGAAATGCCCAGACAATTGCACATCCAAAAAGCATCAAATTCATAAAAAGAAAATGTTGTTATATTTTTTTCTAATTGTAATAAAAATGAACTAGCAAACAAAATGCTGACTTATGCTATTTTCGCGCTTGATTTGGTTTCACAATACCCCATAATTTTTTGAAATTCTAAATAGCACAGTTTTTTTACAATTTCAATAACTTCTAAAAATTGTATTTTTCAATAAAATGCTTTTGAGGTAGTCAATTAATAAACTACAATAAAATACTAGGAAAAATACTAATTTTATTTTGCTGAAATAAATCGCGTCTCACTACAATCCACTCTACTTTACATTAATCCACTTTTTGTTACTTAAATTAATTTTAATGTGTTGTAACACCGTAAGCATATCGTTTTGTGAAATCGCACATTTGTAGTGCCCATGTACTCACAAATTTACATATACATACATACATACATGTATACAAATAAAACTCTCTCGCACGATTCCAAACCCACATACATACATGCATATTACATATTTATGTACCACATGACTTTTTACCCAAAGAATAATTTTTTTCTAAACTTTCCCATCCCATAATTAATGTCGAATTCATTGTATAACCATATTTAAAGCTTGTTTACGTAATACCCGATGAATGGCGGATATACCAGCAACGGCTACACCAACAACGCTACCATCAACCCTCTAGCGAACTTTGAAATACATAAATCCGAAGCCAAAAACAAAATTAGAAAATAAAAACCGCTATCGTTTACATACATACATACATATATATGTATATGTGTGTTCAAATTATTGTACTTGCATATAAAAACTGAACCAAATGAATTACCTGATAATGAGAATGCACTAAAAATACCTGAAGGATTTGATTAAGCCACTAGCGCAATTATAGTGAAATGTCCCAAGCGATTCGAACTCACAAGTTGCATTGGTAATTAATAAAAAATTAAACAAAAATACAAAAAAATCCCTCTAACACATCTTTCTGTATACGACTAATTTGAATTAAATAAACTTCTCTTCATTTTAATTTGAAATTTTCATTTTTTAATATAACCTCTACTTTCATCAAAATATTTGCAAATGATTTGTTATTAATTTCCGACTTGTTGTCAAAGTTTAATTGTTTTTATGTTTCTTTTAGCTAACATATCTCTTGTTCTTTTTACTTCTTTCTCTTCAGTTTTGTATTAACCTTTATGTGATTTTCATCCCTCTCCACTTATTTCTTCTGTTCACATTTATATCACTTATATGTTCACCTATGTATGTATGTATGCATAGTGCCAATAAGCCAGTCAGCATTTGTTTTTTGCTATTTTGTCATTGGTTTTCAAGTAACTTGATTTGTTTATATATTTATATATACATATAATACATATGTATTTATGTATTATAGAATATAGTATGCATTAGGGTGACCCACTAAAAGTCGAATTACTGCATTTTTGTCATTACTAGGGATACTTTTTTTTGGAAAAGAAAAGACATGCACTTTTTTATTCGGCTTATACTTAAAAGAGCCGAAATGACCTTGTATTTTATACGAGCAAAGTCAGTTTTCGTAAATTTGATCCAAAATAGCTAAAAATTAATATCTTCAATTGACAAACAATTTTTTTTTTCAGAGTTCCAACTTTTTGTGGACCACCTTAATATGCTTAGATATATTATGTATTTAATTTAATTTTAAGTGTTTTTGTTGCTTGCTGTATAGTTTGTGTTGTTTGTAAGTATCTTTTAAATTTACTCAACTAATATAAATATTTATATATACTCTATGGCCATCCCCGCTGATCTGCAACATATGTACAAGATATATGATCGCACCTATACTGCCTTAATCTTCGACGCGGCGATACGAGTCAATTATATCCCCAAAAAATGGGCAGAAGTAAAAGTGGTTCTCATTCCCAAGGGAGGGAAAACCACACATACGAAACCGAAGGACTTCAGGCCGAATAGCCTATCATCCTTTCTATCAGCCCTAGAACGTTTGCTAGATATGCATATCAAAGGAGAAATTTGCAACAAGCTATTACCGTCCCAACACGCATACAGCAGAGACAAATCAGTGGAAACGGTTGAGAAATCACTTCATATAATGGGAGTAAACAGTGCACCAGTCTCGTTTATAGAACGAACGATAAGCGCAAATTTGGGAGACACATCCACTAAGAAATTCCCGATCAGGGGTACACCCCAAGGTGCCGTAATCTCTCCACTTTTGTGGAGCTTACCTGCCAATAATCTTCTTCAAGAACTTGAAAAAATGGGAGGGAAAATAATCTCATATGCCGATGATATTGTTATAGCAATCTCGCGGAAACACCTTCCAACATTATGCGATCTTCAATAAAGATCTCTCAACAGACTATCACTTTGGTGTAAAGTCGAGGACTTGAAGTAAATCCGAAAAAAAATGGATCTGATACTATTTATTTAGCAGAAAACATAAAACACCTGCTCTTAAACATATGTATATTCCTAGGAAGGAAACCACTTAGAGTAACAGAAAAGGCGAAATATCTAGGACTTGTACTGGATAGGAACCTAAATTGGGGGCTCATAGTCGCAGATAGAGCACGCAAATCTATGATGGCATTGTACTCCTGAGGAAGGCTAATTCTGAAGAAATTGTGATTGGAACCCAGAATGATACACTGGCTATACACAGCAGTGGTTAGGCCTATTCTCTACTATGGTATTGTAATATAGTGGAATGCCCTTGAGAAGGGTGTGAACATCAAAAAACTTGACAATGTTCAAAAACTAGCATCTGTTCTCATAACTGGCGCGATGTCAACCACACCATCGAAAGCATTATGTGCGACATTAAACTTCCTGCCGGTAGATCTGCAAGCAAAATAATTCACGCGTAGTACTGCAAGAAGGCTGAACACTCTAAGTAAGTGGTCAAATAAGAGCTACGGTCACGGCAAAATCATGGCTGGTACTTCGGAGATTCCCGGATTGGTGGACTATGCACTCCCGCCCACACTTGCCATTACAACGTTCACGACCCTCCTACCCTCAAGGGAAGAGTGGGAACGGGACGATGTAAGACAGGGCAAGTCTATCCAGCTCGAGGGCAGGGTGGGCGAAGGTGTATACTCCGAGCATCTGGGGATCTCCTTCAGTTTTCGTCTCCCCGACTACTGTAGTGTCTTTCAGGCTGAACAGATGGCAATAATGAAAGCCGCGACACTGGTACAGTGTAATGCAATATTTGAAAATTACATCTACATTTTCACTGACAGCCAGGCGGCGACAAAATCCCTCACAAAACAGTCGACAATCTCCAAGGTAGCCATGAAATGCCGCACATCTCTTAATGAGATGGCTAAGTCATTTCGCTTAAGGATAATATGGATTCCTGGTCATCGCGACATTGAGGGTAACTGCAGAGCCGATGAACTAGCGAGACTCGGCACCAAGTTGACCGATGATTACATAGGCAATGACATAGGACTACCCTTACAAACATGTAAGCTACTTATCCTTGAAGAAATAAGGAAAGCAAACGAAAGATGGCGTAATGAAGCCACCTGCAAAATCGCCCATCAACTGTGGCCGACTCTCAATGCTAAACGGACAGAATCTTTGCTAAGCCAAAATAAGCACAGTCTTAGCGCACTGATTTCAGTCACAACGGGACATTGTCTAATAGCTAGGCACGCCCAAAGGATGGGTGTGCAAGCACATGAATTCTGTAGAAGTTGTCTTGATGAGGAAGAGACAATCTTACACCTTCTGTGCCATTGTCCTGCTCTATCCAGACGGAGATTTGCTATTCTGGGCAGACAATTTTTTAACGAATTGGAAGATCTCAGTTCTGCAGAAATAGGAGGTATTCTAAAATTTTTGAAAAGCACACACTGGTTTTAGGAGAAATAGGGAAAGCTCCCCACGCGGCTGACCAATGGGCCATGAACCTGAGTGTGTCCCACGGGACAAGCGCTTCAACCTTACCTATGGTTGATAAAAAACAGATTAACTATGTATTGACATATATATAATACTATCGATAATGTATAATATATGTCACCTATGTTAGTACTGTAGGAATGCTGAAATGGCACATAAAAACGCCGAGGCACGTTAATTTTACATTCTGGTTCAAGGTTTTCAAAGAAAATTTTCATAAGCACGTGAAACTATAAATCTTATGTAGTAAAACTGCATACTTAGTTTGTCGTATTCTCATTAAATTTTTTAAAGGAACTCAAAGTTTCAAATAATAAAATTTTTCAAAAATGTTTTCAATGCTTATACTCACTTTATGATATTGATGTGGATATCAAACGAAAGAAGATAAAACGTAAAAGAAGTAGTTGAGCTTTCATCCTATGAAATAAAGTATACGCAATTTATACCTTTGCTTACATTTTCCTAGTGACACTTTCAAGTCCTTTTAAAAATTAAAGTGTTGAGAAATGGAAAACTGAGTATGCAGCATTACTATATAAAATCTATAGCTTCACGTGCATATGAAATTTTTCCGGTATACGATAAAATGTTCATTTTAGTTGCATGGTGCGGCGAATCGTTTTCCATTTTTCTGAATCAATTAATTTTCAAAAAATAGTTAGATTGTGAGCTTTCATTTTCTCTCAAGCGCTTTATAGAGAAGTTATTCTTAAATAAAACAAAAGTCTAAATCTCCATTAAAATTGTGAAATTTTCAAAATCCAACACTTCCACGGAAGGCTGTCGATTTTCAGTGAATTACAATTAATTTTTTTTAATTCTGGGCACGTTTTGAAATATTTCTAGCAAGTCTTTATACTTAAAGTGTTTCTATTTTGTATTTTTAAATTTTTTTTAAGGAATTTATTTATTTTTTCACTATAATTTACCAACAGGAATCCGAAAGGATAGAATTAATTAAATCCCCATTTAAAAATTATAGATAAATCGCTTGAGAGATATTGCAAACTTCAAATCGAAATTTTGAGAAAATTATCCGATCGAGAATAACAGAACAGAATTCCAAAATTAAGTTTACGTGGCCCAATGTTTTTTTGGTGTCAGTAAAGAGAAAGAGTAAACCTTTCGAATTATTTTAGAATATGATTTTATTATATATAATTTTATTCACACGGCCCATGCCGTTAATGCATTTTTCAACTCATTTCCGAAGGGTATCTTCAAATACTCCTCTATAGGATCGGCTATAAAAGTCAATCTGTTGCTAAAAACCCACTGATTTCATTAAAACAAAAAGTGCAAAAATCGTAAAGCATGGAGCAGATTGGTTCGCCATTGGAGACTTAATTAACCGTAAGGTATTCTATTGTTTGGTGAAACTATTTTCCAACTTGCACCTAATGCCAAAAAATGTGTGGGTCGTTTTAAGTTTGAATTATTTGATCTGACTGCATGCAAAAACAACTTGAATATGGTGGTGGTCAATCTATTGTTTGGCAAGCTCTGACTCCGACCTATGCTAAAAACATATTTCTAACTGGACCAGGCATAACATGAATGCCTTTTAAATTTTGTTATACACTTAAAAAACTCTTAATAAATCGTTGTTAAATCATATTCAATAACAAATTTTAAGCCTCGTAGTATGCAACATATTTTAATACAAATTTACAATACAATTTTCGAGGCCGTTTTCAGAAAAGCGATCTGCGATAAATAGTGAATTTTTCACGTAAATCTAAAGAACAGACTCTCGCCTTGAATTTATTTGTACAGGGTTGCCAATATTCGGCGGACCCATCTGGCAACCCTGTATCTTTTGAAAGAGACGTCAGATCGCTTAATGACATACTGCGTTAGAAGCGTCAGTCCAAGCACATTTTTACCATGGAACAGTATACGCCACGCAAGCGGTCCCAAATTGTTGAAATTTACATTCAACAAAAGAAGTCAATTGTGAAAACTCAACGTGCGTATAAAAATTTAAATAATATGAAAATTGCGCCTTCTAAGAACACCATTAAACGTTTGTACGAAAGGTTTTCGACTGGTGATGCTCTTTCTAATCTAAAGAAGCCAAATCAAAACCGATTTGATTTGCATTTATTCCCGTATAAGATTCAATTGACGCAAAGATTGTTGCCTGCGGACAAGCCTCGTCGATTGGAATGGGCCCAAAGAGTCATCGAAATCCGTCGCAAATGCTTAAGGGGGTAGTATGGTATTTTTTTTTTCATTTTTTTTTTTTTTTTTAAATTATTCTATCTTATCTTAAGATTATTGTGTGAAAGTTTGAAGTGCATTGGAGTAAAATTGACAAAGACACAAAGGATTAAGTATCTACCTCTCCAACCGGATTTCACGCTGCCGAAATCTTTAAACGCGTTTTTCTCACACTTGCCTTTTTTACGGTCGGTGTCCACTGTAGATTCATATCTACTGCACCGATTCTTTTCAAATTTGGTTTTTTTGTTTCTTTACTTTATTCACGAGGTAATGACGTCGAGTTTTTTTTTTTTTTAATTTTGTCATATTTTAAAACAACAAAGTTTTCAAGTTTTTTTTATGAAAAATCGGTGTTTTGACTTCAAAGCGCTTTAAAAAATTAAAAAAAAAAAAAAATCGACGTTGTTACCTGCGAAACTTTATTAGCTGATGAAATCAATTTGGTTTTTTGATTTTAGTTGATCCAGTAATGAGTTCTGAGGGACACCGCAATAAAACTTTTTTATGAGACGTCCGCGAAGATTCGCTGCCACCAACTCATTTCTTCATAAAAATCAATGAAAATTTCACACAATATTCTTTAAATACGACTTTATAATGAAGTAATTTTAAAATTTTGAATAAATCAACTGTGTCGACAAAAAAAATTTCGAAAAATATGCTTGTTTTACACCGAATTAACCATACTACCCCCTTAATGGAAAGTTATATTTTAATAATTTTTAATTAATTTTTAAAATTTATAATTAATGAAAAGTTGTACTTTAAAAGGAAAATTGTCATCAAAGCTTTAGTAAAAAATATCTTGCATATATACGCCACTGAATGCATGAAAAATTCCATCTACTTTCGCTGTACAATCTTTTGTAACATCGCTCAAATTTTTCTTAGACAAAATTTTACTTTTGGTGAAAACAATAAGGTTCTGCTAAGTCAAACATTTATCTTTAAAACTGCATGAATAGATTTTTGAAACTCAATGGTCGAAAAATATATTTTTTGTTCTCAATAATATTATAATATTATTATGCTCGTATACTTTATATTAATACCTAATATTTTTGAGAGTTACGGGAAAGTTTCGGTATATCGGATGAAACACCAGAACCGACCCCTAGAGATGGCCTTCACCCCAAGAAGATTCTCCTGTCTATTTGGTGGGATATGGCCGGCATTGTTTATTATGAACTTCTGGAACCACATACAGACGATAACTGTTGATTATTATTCCCATCAGCTATCAAACCTGAATGAGGCACTTAACAAAAATCGACCGTCTTTAGTGAATAGACGCAAAGTTTTGTTTCACCACGACAACGCAAGACCTCATACCGCAAGGTAAACATTAGGCAAACTGAACGAGCTCGGATGGGAGCTAATGCCGCATCCACCATACTCTCCGTATATTGCACCTTGTGATTATCACCTTTTCCGTGGACTTCAATCCCACATGAGTAACAAGAACTACTCCTCAAAAGAAGCTATAAAAAATGATATCGAAGCCTATTTTGGCTCCAAGGACAAAGAATTTTTTGAGCAGGGAATTAAAAAGTTGCCTAAACGTTGGGAAGACATTGTAAATAATGAAGGAAAATATATTACCGATTAATAAATACTTTAAACATCTTTTTTATTAATTTTAAAACCATCTTTAAAAAACGCACGAACATATGGACTGACCTGATATTATTGAGAGTTACTAGAAAGTTTCGGTATATCGCAATTTTGAATTGACCAGTTAGGGGATAACCTAAGCAATGGCTGACTTTTTTAGAATATGGTAACAAATTTTATGAATTAATTTGTAATAAGTGTAATTGGTCTTATAAAAACTTATATTCACATATACATATATTGTACGTAATGTATTTATTCATATTTTAATAAATATGTATGTATATAATTTATTGAATGTTACAAAATAGCAACAATCAAAATGTATGACTGGTTACTTGAAACATATTTATGTTGTAGGAAATTTGTATAAGCATATGTGTGTATGCATACCTGTTGTATTTGGTGCCTAATACTTTAAACTAGTGAGTTGTACATATATATGTATTTATGTATGCACTTTTGCAATGCTGCCATTAATTCGTCCTGTTTCTAACCGCAGTCGTTGTGACTTTCGTCCAATATCTTTTCCATGTTCAGCGTCTAAAAACAAAATTATAAGTTTGAATGTTAATAAAAATAACGCATTATGCTGGCTGGTTTTTGACCTATGTACACCTTAAATAACAACAAAAAATAACACTTTCTTTACCGCTATTCTTCTAGGACACACTCATACAAAACTCTCCTTGGAAAGAATTCGCCTCGAACACGAACTACGCCTTCGACCCCTACGGTGAGACCGAAGAGAAAAACATTACCACATCGACAACTGTCATCGCTACAGGCAAGGAAAAGTCACGTAACCGTTCCTCGAACTCGAACAGCCAACAGACTACACTACTCATGTCACATTCACCCACCAATAAATCGCAACTCTACCACGAAGGCACAAATGGTCATAATGGCGGTCATCAGTCACGCAGTCGCAATCAGTACGAAAACGGCACGCACGACTATCGCAGCAATGGCCGCGTACAGCGCAGCACCGGCAATATAGCTGCAGCAGTCACTGAGAACGGTCATTATGATCGCTACGAAGGCGATCGTAGCAACGAACGCGGTGGCCCCTATTCGCGCAGCTCATATGCCGAACGCGCCTATTCACTGCCACGCCAACAAGCGCAACAACAACATCGTGCCAATATGCAACCATCAGGCTACTATACGCAAGAGCGACGCGGGCATCGAGCTGCAGCTGCAGGGTCGAATCCGCGTGACGAACGCAACAGTCGGCCTTATCGTGATGGCTCGCGGTCGCGTGAAGATCCGCGCATGAGTTCGAACGGTGGCGCCGATACGCCAGACTTTTACTTCATGCCATCGCAACGCAAATACTCGGGCGAAGTAGTACGAGTATATGTGGACTACAATAAGGATCCGAATCATTGAGGGACAAGTGAAGGTGAACGATTTTGTATATATCGGGAATGCGTACCCTGAAAGTGAATTCGCACAGCGGTTGAATGGAATACTTTACAAAGGAAATTTGGGAAAAATGATTCGACTTCCTTCCGGCCATAAAGTGGAAAGAAACTACATACAATTGCTTATTTCGCGAAAGAAAGGGGTATATCATTTAATCCATTGCAGCTAGCCACAAATAATTTAGTCAAGCGAATCCAATCAATAGTTATATCGATCAATTTTTATGCATATGCGTACATTTAGATCGTAAAAGTCGGTGCATAAGGGGTATTCAAGCAGCTGAAAAATACCTCAAGCAAAATGCGTGAATCTGGGGGAAGTGAGTTATTTATGAAATACACATTGAATAGTATACACTTAAGAACAATTTTACGCATACAACTATAAAAATGAAAAAACAAATTTATTTATTTAAAAACTGTTAATAATATATGGGTATTCACCCTGCGTACCTTATTGAAAATCGTAAATAAAAAACTTTAGTGAAACCTTAAATTCAAAAATAGCTAAATTTTGTCTGCCACTTATTGCACTAATGTTTTAACATGAAATTAAAAAAAAAATATCACAAATTGTAAATAAGTCACCGTGAATACCTGGAACAAAAATATATTTACAAAAGGATTTTTCGGGCCAAGTCGATACATTTTATATAAGGCATTAGATAAATTTTGTAAACAAAAAAGTTTAAACTATAAGGGTATTCATGATGCGTTAATGTTATCAAAATGAATTCTTGCAAAAAATACAAATATCATATGGTCTGCGTGAATACCTTCACTAAAATATATTTGCATTTGTGGTATTCAGACCGAGCTTGTACTTTTATAATTCGATATTAAGAAATTCTATAAATTTTGTAAAAACAGTTTATAGTATAAGGGTATTGATGATGCGTTAGTCTTAAACCAACGAATTCTAGTAAATTTCAAAATTATCAGCCCAAATACCTTCCATAAAAAAATTTACATGAGGGGTATAAAAACCGAGTTATTAAATTTCATAATTCGCATTAAGTAAATAAAATTTTGTAAAAAATTTCAGTAAAAACTACAAGTTTTGTAAATTTAACGATTCCGGTATTGCGTAATTCAGTAAACTGCACGCAATGATTTATTTTTTCTCGGATGACAAGACAGCCTGTTTTTTGTTTTAAGAAGAAACATGAAGTAACTTTTGTAATGTTTTCTATAAAATATCATGAATTAATTATATACTGATTTATTAATTTAAACGCCCCGAGTGAACGTGAATAGAAAACATCTGATGCATTATCCAAAGTTAGCCGATTCAGTAATCAGAAAAATTACAAAAGCAAAATACATAAGTGGTATTCAGACTTCGTTGTATTCCATGTATTTTTCTGTTGTCAGATGTTCGGAATATCAAAGAAACTAACACCGAGTTAGCGAGGCGACAAGCGTATTTTGGTATTGCAACAACTGTTTTGTTTGTCATTCTCTTCGTCGCTTCAAGGTCTCTAAATGAATAGTAATAAAATTTAATCTACTAAACTCGATCTGAAGACCGCTATAATAAATTCTACCATATACCGAATTTTAATATGGACCAGCTAGGTTTGAAGATCTTTATAAATAATGAAAATGTGTATGAGAGATATCAAAACATGCTTTTACAGAAAAATAATCATTAAAAAGTGTTTAGATTTTTACGCATTAGAACGTTGAAGCGTCAGTAGTCATTCTTTTTGTTAAAATATATTTAAAAACAAAATAACGCCTTTGAAATATAATATATTAAGGCACTACAAATAAAAAAGTATATATATTTACATAATTGAGGTATAAGAATAAATATTAATAAAAATAAGTTACATATAAACTGTATACATATTTACGTAGAAAATTTGTATATAAATTGTTTCAAATAATAAATTTAATTCAAGTATTTTTTACAACCCTACAAAAATTATATAGATTGGAATTGGAATTGGATTCTGAACCTTATATGTAACTATGTATGGTTTTAAAGTTCAAAGCAACCTTTTGACAGCTTCATATACTTATAATTTAAGAATAATTGGTACTTCTTTAAAAGTCCGCTTTGCTTTGAATTATGGGCGCTAGCAACAGCGTTCATAAAGTCAATTTTTAATGGGTACTTTTCAATAAAACAATTTTTTCTATAAAAACTTTCGAAAGGCCTAAATAAAAATAACTTGTTTCTTTCCTTTCTCACTTACGCCTTTGAACAGCTCTCTTTCGTGCAGAAAGTTTCTCAAGGCTTAACATGTCAATGCAGAGTTAAATGAAAAAAATAGTTTTGCGGTTTAACTACAATTTTAAATTTAGAGTTTAAAGTTTTAAAGATTCTATAAAAATTAGTATTTTTAGTTGAATGTGCAAATTTTCGTTTTGTGACATATTAGAAAATATATTGTAGTAAGAAAATATTATTTTATTTTAAATAAACTCTTAATTTTTTTCTAAATATAATTTTTTTTATTTTTGGAAACATTTTTTGTGCCTGGAAATGGGTTGATACTTAATACACTAAAACAGTTTCATTAAAATTTATAAAAATTTAAGCTTGAAGAAATTTTAATTATAATGAAATGTTTAGTAGTAAAGGACACTTGTTTGGGAGCTCATCACAAAGAGTAACACATAGTCACCTATTTTGTAAACAAAGAAGCGTAATGCAAATTTTAATTAAACACTATATTTTAGACGATTTGTATCTAAGCATATTGCGTTTATTTATATAATACAATGTTGTAATATATTTAATGGCATGTGACATTTGCTAGTTACCTGTAAATAAAACAAATAAAGGGAATAAACTCTAAAAACTTAACTGTTTTTTAATTACGGCTGATTGAGTACAATTAAATCAAAGAAAAACATGAGAGTACAACATGTTTTTATGGAGAAACAATATCAATTCATTATTACCGGAATTCCTCAAAAATCTAACTCAAAATAACAGTACCGTTGCTATCAATCAGCTGTTAACCACCTTACCTTTCCGAATGCTTCCCAACATGCATTTGTCACTTCATACACATACACACACAGCTACATTTCGCAGTTTGACGTTTTCAGCTGTTCATTGCACCCAAGCCATTTTTTGTTGGAAGCCAATTTGTGCAACTTTGAGAAAATTGTGCAATTCACTTGCAATCCAGATGGAAGAATGGAATTCGAAGTGAACGTTCAAAATATTGCAATCACTAGTATACGTTAATCTACCAACTGAGCGTGTTTGGATTAGTTAAAACTGAAAAATATGGCTAGTTACCCACACTGCGCTGTGCGCGTTAAAGTCAAGGTAAATATATTAAAAATCAAGCCTTTTTTTCCAAAATAAACATTTATGTTATCTTTGAATGTTCCAACAAATGTAAAACGTTTTGTAGAAATGTGAGCCAAATGTTCCGCCTGAGTGGCGCAAATTTAGCGTCGATCCGCAAATCACATCTCTGGAAGTACTCTACTCTTTGCTCGCTAAAGCCTTTGACATCAAATCGGATTTCGCAATCAAATATAAAGCTTTCGATCCAGCAGGCAATGAAATGTACTTATCTGTGTTGTCTGATTGGGATTTAGATGCTGCTTTCCTCCGCATACATAATCTCTCCATACAGACAGCTACGGAGCCGTGTCTTATGCTGCAAATCGATATTAAACCATTTACAGAAGTACGTGAATGGGACATCGATGCCGCAGCTACAGAGAGCGCTGTTCCTTGCAGTAGTGGTAGTGCGAGTGTAAATTCACTTTCACCAAATTTCTCCGCAAATGCGGGAGTGCGGGAAGCTGTCTCACCACTACAACAGTCAATAGGTGCATCGCAAAAGTATGTGCAAAATATGCAGACAAAGCTACCAGGCCTGATTATGAACCATATGGAGAAAACCTTTTCGATCGTTCAGAAAGCTTTCAATCTGTCTGAGGAAACTATGTCATCATTGCCGCCACGACCACCCTTGGCCGATATTGAGTTTCGATTATTTTTAGATGCACTAGGACAAATAAAACGGACCGATGAATTGCGTAAGGTTATATTCTTTGGAGGCATTGATCCAAGTTTGCGTCGGGTAGTGTGGAAACACATTCTAAACGTATATCCACATGGCATGAATGGTCACCAACGCATGGATTATATGCGCAGAAAGTCGGAGCAATACATTAAGCTACGCGATACGTGGAAGAATGCAGTGAAGCAAGGTGTGCGAATAATGTTTATATTCATACCAAGTTAGTAAAACAAAATGTTTAATCTAGGTTGCATAGCGGGTGAGTTGTCATACGTCACCAGTATGGTAAAAAAGGATGTTTTACGTACGGATCGACTGCATCCTTTCTACGCTGGCAGCGACGACAATCAAAACATAGCTTCGCTTTTCAATATCCTAACAACATATGCGCTCAATCATCCCTCGGTAAGCTATTGCCAAGGCATGTCCGATATTGCTTCGCCTCTATTGGTAACCATGAACGATGAAGCGCAAGCATATATCTGCTTTTGCGCCATAATGTCTCGTGTGAGAGGTAATTTTATGTTGGACGGCATAGCAATGACGCAGAAATTCGCGCATCTGACAGAGGCACTGAGTTATTACGATCCTGAATTTTGGGAATACTTAAAATCGCAACAGGCAGATGATTTGCTGTTTTGTTATCGTTGGCTCTTGCTCGAATTAAAGCGTGAATTTCCGTTTGACGATGCACTACGCATGCTAGAAGTACAATGGAGTTCGTTGAAGTATGAGACGAGTATTGGCAAAGAACTGAATTTATTTGAAAAGGCAAGAGCAAAGCTTTTATAACTGATGCGCTAGTACTTTAATTTTTCTTTTTGCTTAATTTTCGTCATGAAGGAGTTTGTGCCTATTTCGGATAGCCCCGCACCGACCACATCCAGCTCGCTTTCGAGTTCGTATGGTGCACCTATAAGTCCCTCCTACATGTTGGTGAAACAGCGTGAAAATCCTTACACCAAGGTATGCGCTCTTCGCCGTCAAAGCTCTTCAGCTTCATTGAATTCACTCAGCTCATCACTTAGCGCTGGCGGCGGAGTGATAAACAACTTGCGATTAGATGCAACGAAACGCCTTAATCAGAGTCTCGATGATAATATGCCACGTGCAGTGGCATGCCGGCGACGACATTCTTCGAAAGCTCACCAAAGCTTAGATGAATCCAAAATGCTACTGTTGATGGAGGGTATGGAAGAAGTAAAACACGTCGATCTAGATAATACAACGTCCAAAGTAAAGCCTGTTGAATGTGCAGAGGATGTCGAAGATGACGATGTCTTCACCAGCGCCGATAGCAGCACCAATAACGACTACACAGATATTAATCCATTCACGTTTCATCCAACTAATCCCTTCCTAAATGATGGTCATATAAATGAAGTAATAGCTGAGTCGTACAAATCTCCCACAAATTCCAATACATCAACGTCAGGTGAAGGTGTAACCATGGGCAATGAAAAAGTAGTTAGTGGTGAACTAGGATTTATGGAAAAAATGCCACAACTTCCAAAAGGAATTGCCAAATTGCAAAATAAGAACATTTTATCAAATTACAATGCTGTAAGCAACATAATAGCCAAACAGATTGCAAATGCTTCCAATGTGGGTGAAAGTGTGCGGCGCGTAGGCAGTGGTGGGGGAGGGCATTTCAAGGATCTAAAGGAAAAAATTGCTGCAACGAGCAGAAAAGGTGAGCGAAATAACAAACATTAGTGTATTAAAAATATTTTTGGTCTCATTTACAGGCATGTCCTTCGATGAAACGAGCAATAACCCTGCGGAAAGATCCCAACAAAAGTTAGTAAAAAATTTCAATGAATTTCTCAATTTCGCTTCGTTGAATAAAAATCGTATTGCGGATAAATTCTCCACAACATCACCGACATTATCCGACAACAGTGGCACCAGCAGCATGAACACATGTGGCAAAGAAAGATCCAAAACACCTTCACCCACACACGCCTACATTCAGCCATATACAGCAACCACGTCAGCAACTGCCCTCACAACACCACATCCACTCGTGCAACTAACGCGCAGCGGTTTTGTTTCCTCACTGGACGAATCTGATTCATCGTCCGTGCCTGATACCACTTGGAGCGGCTCTACCGCCGCGACAGCAATACAACAGACAAACAATGCCAGTAACAATAGCTTGCACTTGGAGCTTGCATCGCTGGATTCTTCCACGGCTCAAACACCCGATCGTACACCAACATTCGAACGCAAAACTGATAAAGAAGCATTCACGGAAGAGCGTGAAGTGAGCACAAGTAACTTGCAAGACGCGACGTGTATACCCACAAAAAAATTGCCGGCTGAACCAAGTCTAACGCCCGATGACAGTCAGGATCAAGAGTATTACCCTATGACAACTGCTATCACACGGGAGTTGCGTTTAGAGGCAGACAATTTAGATCGGCAGTTATTCGGTGAACCCGTCGGTAAACAACCAACCGTGAATTGTGACATAGAGTATGAAAAATTGGATAAAGACTCGTTAGAATTGGTGGAGGATCTAAAAGAAAATGAAATCGTTGCATGTCCTGATATTAGTGAACTGCTAATACGTCGGCGCAACCGCAACAGTCGCGCCAAAAGCAGTATAGAACCGCTCCAACAAGTGTCCACCAGCACAGCGTGGAGGGTGGATGTCGATGAGCTGCCCAATGTCACAATTGATAATAATTCAAATGACGCGCAAACATATAGCGCCGATAGAATTACTGCATCACCAGCGCAGAGCATACTCAATCCCTTCGTCGATCCCACAGCGAACCTGCTTATGGATGGCGTGTCGAGTGTTTTGCCCAACAGTAGCAGTTTACCGGAAGTGTTGGTGCCGATTTCCACAGACACCGCCAACGCATCACCTGTAGAGTTGGCTACAAATGCAGTTGATGAAATTACCTTCGCTAAATCACCAGGACGAAGTGCGGCGGTCGCTGGTGAACGGGCATTTGGTAGTTCTGTTGCAGTGGGACCAACGCCGCCAGTATTGCCACCACCCACCGAGTTTGGTGGTGGCAATCCTTTCCTGATGTTTCTCTGCTTAACACTGTTGCTACAGCATCGCCAAACAATTATGAAAAGTGGCATGGACTACAACGAGATAGCGATGCACTTCGACAAGATGGTGCGCAAACACGATGTCATACGCGTACTGAATCAAGCGCGTCGCATGTATATCGATTATCTGAAAACGCAAAATGCCTATAAGCAGAGATTACAGCAGGCGACTGAGCATGCGACAAGCAATGATATCAATAGGAATTTAAAAGCAAGTGATGCAACAGTGCCGGCGATACAGCACACGGGTGCCAGCTACTGTGGCACGCTCAGTACAGCAGCAAAGTCATAGACCAGCAATCGGTGGAGAGGTTGTTGAATTGTCCAGATAAAAAGCAGCAAAAATGCAAAAGAAAATCAGCTACAAAGAAACACCAAAGAACTTTTACAAAGCTAGCCTAGATAGCCAGCCACGAAATTGTTCCTGCTATTTTTCCCCTATCAATTTGCGATGTAATTTCCTTTACTTTTACTCAACCTTGAAATTTTACTAGTCTAGTTTCTTTATTTGCTTTGATGTAAATGGCCGGGACAGCGAAGGTCCTTGTAACGCTGGGTTATGTGAGTTATATTTATATTGATTTTTCGTTCCTGAATCCGGTTGTTGGATTTAGAGTGCCGAAACCTGCTTGAAAACTTTCAAGCATTTGTTAGGTTAAGTACAGAGTTGCTAAACTGTACGCGTATGTACCGTTATTATGGCAGCTTCTTGTATTTAATGATTTCTATCGTCTCATTTTTTTAAATTGTGTTGAATAATTTTTGTTTTTCATCAACGGTTTTATATTTCTGTTAGTGTCTTTCGTTTTCATTTGCTAATCGAATTTCGTTTGATTTAGCGTATGTTTTTATGTTGTATTCGAAGTATATAACGTTCAGCGGAATTTACTTGTTATTGTTGTTTTTTTTTTCTAATTCGTTCCAGTTTCTTTAGATAGATTGGCTTGTATATGTATTAGTTGTTTATTTTTAATCGAGGAGCCATTTTGTGACTACTTTTTTAATACTTTATCATGTAAATTAAAGCCAGAGGAAGCGGTTTGTTCTTCAAAAGACTTTTAGGTTTAAGTGACGTAGTGGCGAAGTGAAAGTAATGCCTTCAATATGAGATTCGTGAGGAGAAAAATTAAAAAGATAAGGAACATATCGTTATTTTAAAGGTAACAATTAGGCATAGCGATATCAACAGAGCAACGCAGTTCGTTGGTTATAGCTTCGTCTATTTGTATGTCGCCTGTTTTATAAACGCTTTTATAATATATTGTTTCTTAAATAAAATTGTAACTTGATACTTTTAGTTTTCTTGTTTTATTTTTTTTTTTATTATTTACTATTTTAATTTTTTGTTTTTTTTTTTAGTTTTTATTATTTTATGTAAATTTTGTTTTTGTAAATTTTTTTTGTTATTATTTTATTAATTTTTTCATTATTTCTTTTTTAGTTATTTTTAGCTATTTTTTTTTTAATTATATTTTGATTATTTTTTTAATATTATTTTAATTTTTTTTTTTTTCAAATATATTATTTTTTGGTTTTAATTTTTATTTTTTGGTTTTTATTTTTATTTTTTGTTTTTTTTTTTTTTTTAATTTTAAACTTTTTTTTTAATTTTTTATTTTTTTCTTTAATTTTTTTTTTCTTAAATTTTTTTTTATATTTTATTTATTTTTTTCTTTAATTTTTTGTTTATTTTTTTTTTTAATTTTTTTTTTTATTTTTTTTCTTTAATTTTTTTTGTTATATGTGGTTCACATTACTTTCACTGTCTGCTGGCACAAAAATCTTTTCCGTGCGTTTACAACAATTAAATCTTTCACATTGTACTTAAACAACAGATTTATCGCACTACTTTATAGTTAAGCACAATTCATCACATTCCACTTGCAAGAATTCGCATAAATATAAAACGCTTCTACTTTAAAACCGCATAATATTACAAAAACAAAAAAAAACTTCATATTATATGTAAATTAGAATTTTTTGCTAATTACAATTCAATATTTTTGATGTGAACAAAAAAACAGAATAGAAATCAAAAACGTAATATTTCGACAAACATTATTTAAATTCGCTTATTTAGGTAACGAAAAATGGAAATAATAAAACGTATAATTAAAAATAATGAATAAGACTTAAGTCTATTGGTTAACTTAATCACATATTCTGTATGGTAAATAATAAGCAACAAATAAATATTTACTTTAAAATAAAGATAAAAATTACAAGGAAGTCCTTAATTATTGTTGTGTTAACAGCCTACAAATCCTTGCTTAGAACGGTGAAACCATCACTCGTCTTCGTCTTCGATGTTCGGTCATTCTCTCCATGCTTGAAATGTTTTCACTATATATGGAGAAATGGTACAAGACCACCAGCAAAAGAAAATTGTCGACTTTTAAGCTATTTCAAACTTCCACTATGTGGAACCGCTAACTCTAGGAACCGCAGTGACCCAGATTTTTCCCGATAAAGAGCTATACCGCCTCTACGAATCAACCCTTTTTAGTTGGATGAAATCTACCTCTTGTAGAAATTCGTTGCACCCGAGATTGGCGTATACATTTTAGAAGATTTGCCGACAAGGCTGATCTCTGCGGATATATTCTACCTATGTATGTTATATTCTTGAATGTGCAGAATGACACAAGTCAGCAATAAAAATGCCGGACACCATTAAGAAAAGTAGCATCCGTATATTGATTGAGATTCTCGGTGGTAATTAGGAGAGTTTCGAATAAAAATAGGTGGGGAGAGAACATCATGTGGCGCGCCTTATTCAATCCTTCTGGATTTCGAGGTTTAATCCCTTTATTGAGTCACTGTGCAATATTTTTTTTATCGGCAAGGGCTAATGGAAAATAAAACAGCAAATTTTTCATATAGAAAAAACTTATCTGTATGTAGATCTTTTTTATTAAATCACAAGTTGACAAACAAAAACTGCATGCTATGACAGCTTGGCAAAAATGCAAGAACGCATACTGGCATTATGTAGTAATGTAGAAATTAAATAAAAAAATATATGTGGCAAATGGTAAATATACGACCAAATTCGCAAAGTTACGGAAATTTCATAGCATACAGTGAATCTTGGCTGTGAATAATATTGTAAGAAGCCATCAATGTATACTCGTATATAAAGAATGCAAAAAATATAAAATGCGCGAAACAGGACTGGACTCGTACATACATACATACATATTATATAACACTCAAAATTACATATGTGTGGTAGTTGGGGAGAAAACAAAGTGTAGAAAAATAATAGTAATAAACAGAAACACTTGCAACTTAGACATCCTATTTCAGGCATACAATTAAAAATTATATTTCTTCTTTAGTCGCTCGCGTATTAGCAAGCCTTTGATCAATTTTTTCCAATTGCCATAAACACGCGCTTCGTATTTATCTTGCTCCTTTTTCTCTTGTTCCTCCTGATCTTGATACCAAGCGGCAGTTACTTGATCACTGAACTCCTCACAAACCACAAAACCATCGTAGAGTGGATGGCACGCGCCTTGATGGAAATCAAAACCAATGACAGCCTGTGCACAATCGATGCCCAATTTTTTGCAAATGCGATTCAAACCCGACACTGAAAGAGCAGAGGTGACAAATGTCATTCAAGAGTGAAGATTTGAAGAAATATAAAAAATGTTTTTATTCACTTTTAACGGTAACTTACAACGTAAATGCACTGTTTTCTTGGGCAACATGCACTCCTTGAACAGCTCCACATTACCGTAGGCATTGCGCGGCACAATGCCATTTTCGGCAGTTGGTGGTTCATAGTCTTCCGTCTGCCAAAAGCCGAAAATCTCGAGCGGCTGATCTTTTATGACTGTTTGCGTTAACTATAGTGCGGAGTAATTTTTGAAAAATAAAATTAAAATATCAAATAAATTGATTAAAGTAATTTTTCTCCATTTACCCGATCCCACTTGGGACGCGCCTTTACAATTTTGTACGGCTGCTCGCCCAATTTGACAGTGCGCGCCTGTTTCAGCCAGATCTCACGTGAATGCAACGTGTGCACACATTCGCGTGCATAAACCGGTTCGCCGCGTATGAAACCCAAAGTAGGTGGATTTGGTGGATAGATGGCTTGGAATTTGAGTAAGTGGCGCTCAAGCGCGTACAGTGGATGATCTTTGTAATCGGCAATAGAGGTGGGCATAGGCTTCTCTTCGTGTATACGTCGCAATTCCTGATCCTCGACAATGTCGCGTGGTGTGCGTTGACCGTAGTATGGTCTAAAAGCTTCCTCCAGCCAGGCGCGCTCAACACGCGACTTGCGTACTGTTGTTGTCCAATTGGGACAATAACGAGCAGTCACGTCCTTGATGCTCAAGTCATTTTGAAATGCGAACACGTAGGCGAAACTGGAAGAGGCGGCTTTCTAAACAAAACAAAACAAAACAAAAAAGGGAAGATGTTTGTTTGTTAAAACTTAGCATTGCTGATTCAGAATCATTGCGGAATAATACAGGTGAAGTAATGAGGCAACTTTTTCTGACATTCGGCTGGAAAAGATTGTGCGGGCCGCAGAACTTAATCGCTCAGGCACAATTTTTTATAAGAGCTACCAATGGATGGCGTATGCCGGTGATAACCGGCTGACAACCGCGCTGTCAGTTTTGCCGTTCCCAAACTGGATAAAGAAGCAAAGGTAATTGAGTAGTAAAGTTCTCTCTCAACCAACAAAACTAACACTTTATAAGGGTCTCATAACGCCCTGAACCTTGGACGATGAGAACTTCCAATGAGACGTCCCTTGGAGTGTTTGAGAGAAAGATCGCAGAAGACCTTGGCTTGCAACTGACTAACCAGCGCTCGAGAAAGAAACGACTTGCGCGATTTATTAAACACGGCCAAAATCGCTTAAGCGGTTATCGCGCTAATCAAGAAGAAGAAAAATTATTTTTCATAGTGTGAATATCCCCAGAAGTTATTTTACGCCATATATTACATTTATTTAAAAACATTCAATCCCTCCTTAATAGACAAAAAGAGTACACATTTTTTATAAAGGGCGAGGCAAAATTAATCACCCTATCGGAAGATTAATACATAACTTTTGCAAATTGCGTATACAAAGGCAAGCAATGGTGCTCGCCAAGGTCAAAATAAAGATTTCCAGCACTCCAGCACTACTTAGTAAAAAAGTTATTCAACAACAAAAATTCAATTACTATTTTGCGCTACCTTGTACCATATTTCTGCCTCTTTGAAAGGCTCCCACTTCTCATAAGACAGTGTCAAATATTTCGTACTGCTCTTGTACGATTAATTGGCTCGTACAAACCTGATATTTTATTGCAAATAGCTTTACACAAATGACGCATAACACTCAGATTATATACTAGCAGACCTGCCAACCTAAAAAAAAGTTTCCCAATTCAATATACACATTTGGTCATAGTAGTTAGTATATGTAATTATTCTTTTCTTCATATGTATGTATATATGCACTACTCACCCTGATCGCTTCCACGGAGTGCAATTTGCCCTTAAACAGCTCTACGCAAACCCATTGTTCCTCTGCATCGGACCACACTTCCACCCAAATGTCCGCCGCTGTTGGATTACGCTTTACCGTTCCACCACTTCCTTCCTCTTCGTCCGACGAGAGCACACGCCTGTCTACAACCGGCTTCTTCACTTGTAATTTTGGCGCCTTCTTCACCCGTTTTGGCGGCGAAAACTCAAAATCGTCATCGGAATCGTCTCGCGAATGTGATTTTTGTTTCAATTTTTTCAGTTGCGGCTGCCTTTTTTTACTCACCTTGTCCAAATTATCATCAGCGCCATCGAACTGTGGCACAGGTGGCGGTTTTTCTTTACCGCCTCCCACGACCTCATTGGATTTTTGACGAGAACGCAAAACACGTGACACCTTCGCATAGTTCGCAGTTGGTTCATTTGTATTGGTATTTTGGCGTAAAAAATCTGTGGAAATTTGTACTTTCTGCATAGGGCTCTTTGAGCCAGAGCGTTTCGTATGCGCCCCTTTTGGCAGTGTTTTATCCTCAGCTGTGGGTTCGAGAAATTTGTTTTTATAATCGGTACTTTGCAGAAAAGTAGGTGAGATATGCATTTTGGGTGATTGGCTGCGTGAACGGGAGGCCAATGCTTTTGTGCTACCACCAGCATGCGGCTGATTTTCACGTTCGCTCTGTTCGACAGTACTCACAGTCTTTCCAGACTGAATCACGATTTTTGGTATTACAGGCGATCCAATCTGTATTACGGGTTTACAACTTTTTGTTGCAGTTATTGCTTTAATTTCTATTGATTTTTCAGTTGAGGCTTGTCGCGTACGACGCGCAATCGGTGTTGCTTCGACGTTAAGCGAAGGCTTATCATCAGCATCCGGTGTGGCAATTTTTATATTTCGCAGCCGAGAAAGTCTAGGCTTACTTTGTGTGGGTTGTGCGTGTTTAATTGCGGATTTTCCGGAAGTGTTTGATTTTTGTATAGCCTCGCCTTGTTCAACATTATCTTGTTTTGTTACCGGTTCTTCTGTTTGCATTTTATTTTCTTCATTCCTTTGTGTCCGTTTGAAATTACGTTGTGGAACTTTTTGTACCTCTGGATTAGCTATTCCGCTAACAATTACATTGTCAACTTCCTTTTCGAGCGATTTCATTTCAGCTAATTTCGCGCTAGGCGCTTTTTTGCGTTCTCTGTAAGCGTCTTTCACCGCTTGCGCCTTTTCCTTGTTGTGCTTTTCAGTGCTTTGAACCTCCTTCTCGGTATACTTTTCAACATCTTTGGTATCCTGCAAAGTTCCAATACCTTTCTGGTGTTTTTCCTTAATCCGTTCCTTCCCTTTTTTTGCTTCCTTCTCTGCAACTTTCTTCTTCTCTTTATGAGCTTCCTTCTCCCCCTTCAAACCCTTTTCCTTAACTTTTACAACTCCTTCTTTAACCGACTCCTTCGCACTCGTTGCGCCCTCCTCTACCTTTGGCTTTTTTGCCTTCACAGTTTTCACCTCCTTATCACCATCCCGCTTCAAATTTATCTTCAATAAATCGGATTGTGCAGGACGCAACGGCAACGGCTGCATATTAACAATTAGCCGACACTGTAACCCCATCGCCCGCAGCAATACCACAAATATGAACACAAAATCCTGCTTGCAGCTTGCCTCTTTCCGCTTAATCTGCGCCATAAGCTCCCGCTTCACCCGCCTCCGACTCTTCCGCACCTTTTCGCCATACAAATTAGACGAATCCAACTTCACAGCTGTCTTATACCAAGTAACCATCGATTGAAAATATTTAATTTCGGTGCCCCGCTCCGGCGGATAAGCATTACTGCTGGGAAGTAATTTCAGCGCGGTCTGCATCAACGGTGTATCGTTGAGCAAACGATTGTAACGGTAACTGCGCGCGAAACAACACAGCAAACTGGTCTTGTGCAAACTCAAAAAACGTTCTTTCAAATCTCGATTCAATTTTCGCATCAGCGCCATTTCAATATCCTGTTGATTTTTATCTTTCTTACGACGTTGTTTGGTAGGCATCTCCACATGAATTTCCAGACCTTCAGAGTTGTTAAGTAATGCGCTGGAATCGTGTGTGGTTGAGTATGACACAGAGGTTGTGTCCTCTGAAAAAATAAAAGCAAAACATACCCGTAGAAGGGAAGGAAGCAAGTGTGAGTGATGTTTGCATTTCCGTTTTTCAATATGCAGATTTAGAAGTAGATGTAAGTCTGTTTTAGTAGTAGTAGTAATGGTGGTAGTGATGCAACGAATACTTGTTAGTGACTGCGAGTGGAAGCGGCTGCAGCAGCGGAGGCGTGATGCGCATTCGGACAAAAGACAAGCAACAATACTACGAAGGACTACCACTCAAATACATATAATTTATAAAATGCAATTTAACTATCCGTGGGCATTTGACAAAACCACTCATTTCACTTATATGGAAAATTTATTTAATTGTTGATAAGTTTTGACTGCTTTATATATTTATAATTATATAAATACATATAAATTATAATTTCTTTTTTTTTTTCAAATTAATTTTAATTATTTTTATAAGGTAAAATATATTTTTATAATGTAACAAACGGCGGCCGCCGTAGCCGAATGGGTTGGTGCGCGACTACCATTTGGAATTCACAGAGAGAACGTCGGTTCGAATCTCGGTGAAAACACCAAAATTAAGAAAAACATTTTTCTAATAGCGGTCGCCCCTCGGCAGGCAATGGCAAACCTCCGAGTGTATTTCTGCCATGAAAAAGCTCCTAATAAAAATATCTGCCGTTCGGAGTCGGCTTGAAACTGTAGGTCCCTCCATTTGTGGAACAACATCAAGACGCACACCACAAATACGAGGAGGAGCTCGGCCAAACACCCAAAAAGGGTGTACGCGCCAATTATATATATAATATATATATATGTACATATTTATATAAATATAACAAAAACCAGATTAACTCTAACTCTCAAGTTCTCTGCAAAATTTTTAAGCAGTCATCCAATTTTCATCAAAATTTCACATTTTTTATTTAGAATTTTTTGAAAAATTTTGGCTATGCAGTTGTATTTATTGCATATTTAATTCTAATGCAATAAGTGCAAGTTTAAAGTGGCTCAAAATTCTCGTTGATTTTGTTTTTTTTTTATAGAAGAAAACACCCAACACCGCCAGCAAAAAATCTTTTAAAAATCAACACGATTTTTGAGTCACTTCAAACTAAGACCAAATTTCCAAAATTCAATGCCATAAATATGCATTCTCAAAATTTTTCTAAAAAAAACCGACTAAAATATATAAAATTTTTATAAAACTAGTTTTTTTTTATTTTTGATTTTAAGAAGAAAGTTTGAAACTTGGATTTACATGGTGTTTATTGGAGAATTAGCTGTTTGCATAAAAAATAAACGAAATTAATAAATAAATAATACTCCCCGGCGAAACATATAATAAAATAAGCTTAAAATCGCAATTGGGAAAACTGAGAAATTAATTTTCTATATACAACCCAAAACTTCAGGAAAATTTGATTTGACCTATTCCCAGCCGACTGCCGAACAGTGTTATTAAAAGTTTTAATGTAGCATTAAAAGCGCTTGGAATCTAGCGCTGGACAGGTAGAAAATGCCGAGTTTGTTTGTTTATTTTGTCAAATCTCCACAGATACTTAAGTATGTGAAAACACGCAAATAAATGATACAATAATTCGGACAAAATTAGTATCCCTTTTCCAAACACGACTGTAGGTCGTTTTTTGTGGCTCAATCTTAACCACATGCATACATATGTATGTATGTACCACCACAAAACACAGAATCTCCATATAAGAGAAATGAATTTTTAAAAGTAAGACACAATTCTTTGAATTTTTTTCAGCATTATTTTTGTGTTGCATTTTTATTATCCACTTAAACGTGTGAGAGTATGTGTGTTCGTGTGTGCAAGTGTAATTGTGCGGCTTAAAATCCATTCAATTATTATTTTTTCTTATATTTAATTTTATTATTTTTTTATGATTTCACTTTAAATTTAACTACATTCATTATTTTAACGGTTAATTATTTGAAAAATTTTCCATGTATCTGTAGTAACTACATTTGCGCTAAAAGGTAAAACAGGGTTTAATTTTTTCGCATTTAAACTTTTTGTTATGTTTTTCTCGCTTTATATTTGCTATAATGTGTATTTATGAATATCGTCATTTACTTTAATATTTATATTCGTGAATATTTGCACGCATTCTCGTGACAAACATTTTTTTTTTTTTATTTTGCTTAATTTGATTTTTGAATACATAATTTAAAGTAAATTCGTTAATAATCAGTTCGATTTTAATTAATGAGTCTATATGTAAGTAGATATATCTCGTTAAATGCTTAACAAATAAGTTAGGCTGTTCATGATATTTAGTGTTTATATTTAGTTTGTTAGCAAAAGAAATTTTGGTTCCCAATGACCACGATGATCTACAAGAATTTTTCAGGAAAGTAAAAATAACTTGAACTGTTGTAAAATTTATATTAAGAGATATCATCACCATAGTAGATAAAAAAAATCAATTTTTATATAATATTAAAAAGCTGCTTTGGATCTTCCGAAATACATATAAGGCAAAAAATGCGTACCCCGAAAAAAATGTTCCCTCCTCTCCTCTCCTCTAGCCGGTAAAACCCCCACTTTCAAACGTGTTTATTATCAAAATTTGATTTCAAAACGGCACGCAGCATAACTCAAACAGTCTTAAAAGTTTTGAATAGAAAATTTAACCACAATATAATTTCAAAGTGAACCATGTAAGGAGATTTTGTATTAGTTAATTTAACGAATTTGTTCGCTCATTACTCAAATATTTCTAAAATACCGTGCAAGGTTCTCTAGTAGATTACACACATTTTCGTTTTTGTAGATTCAATTGGCGCTTTAAAATCTATATGGAAGGAAAGAATTGCTGCAGTGTCGCATTTCGTAAAATTTTCTTACACCAATTTTTTGTAATATATGTAGGTAAATATTATACTCTCAGCATTATATCGTCCCCTTAGTATTAAAATAGCCTATAAATTTTTTGATGTTTTGAGAAAATGAATTTCAAACTTTTTGTCGAAAGTAGCTCTCACCCAAATCTCGTTATGTCTGTAAATATTTATTATTTTTTGACTGACGTTTCGACCCACTTTGTGGAACTAGAATTTGACAAAATTTTGACCACATATAAAATCGACGAAAATTCAATAAAAAAATAATAGCCTATGAGCACATAGGCTATTGTTATACTAAGGGACGATATAATATCTCTATCACCTTTCTCAGTATCACCATCTACTTTTCCCCCTTCACTAACCTTCTACCTAAAAAAAAATTATGAAAAAAAGATTTTTTAGGCCACTACAGTGGTGTTAATTCTTAAAAGCACATTAAAAAGTTGATATGTAATAAACTAGAATATTTTCTTTAGATTTTGAATTATTATTGGTTGGTTAAAGTATTTTTATACCAACGTATTTTGAATTTTAATCTCCAATGTATAGATGTCTAAAAAAAAATTCAGTGTATCTACGTGTATCGAATTTGTTTTTCTAGTTTCAATAATTGTCACTTTATAGAGGACGGTCAAATTATTATCCTCAAACACAATAAAAAAAAGGAGTCCTACATTTTTAATCAAGTTTACCCGTGTCATTCCTCCTGTGCCTACTTATTATTGTGAACCATATGTCACCACCTGCCGTAGTAACCGAATGACCTTGTGAGTAACTACCATTCGGCAAAGTTCAGGTTCGCACCCCACTGTGAGCAGGAAACACCAAATGATAGGAGAATGCATTTCTAATAATAGTCGTTCAAACCTCCGAATGTATTTCTACTATGAAAAAGCTTCTCATCAAACCATCTGCAGTTTGGAGGTGACATAAAAGTGTAGGTACCTCCATTTGTGGAGCAACATCAAGACACATAAGACAAATTGGAGGAGGAGCTCAGCCCACCATCTAACAAAGAATGCATGTGCCAATTATACTCGTATATAACACCGCAGTGTCAAACCTCATCGTACATTCATAAAATATGTACATATATTTCACAAAACTAACCTGAAATGGATTTGTTTCATAGAAGAGAGAACCGTTTTGAAATATTAAGTGTTCGAGGGTATGTTGCTGAGTTGGCAGTTCTTAGCCAGATATAAATCCGGTTCAGAATTTTGTAAGAGTTTAAAGTAAATACTTTTAAGTTACTATAAACTTGAGACCCTCCTGAAGTAGAATTTTTGATAGAAAGTAAATAAGAAGAAAATAATCATTTGGCAGCCCTTACGAGCACGAAACCGCCGTGAATTTAAATATTGTTAAACCACTTTAACCGATTGTATCCTTCTAGTTCATAAAACGTCGTAGTCTATGGCATCTAACTTCTAATGTGTCTTAATGCATCCGATAAGAGTAACGTTACTACGAGGGCACTTCTTCCACAATGGCGTAATGGAAATCAAATTAGGAACAAGTTGATTCCCAAAAGATAAATTTATACTTAATCTGCCACAGATTTTACCTACTAAATTAATCGAGCTTAATCTTACCGGTACAAATACCGTATCAATTATATCACATAAAGTATGACTGAGCTCTCCACAAAATTTAAAGAAACAGATTAAATTTAAATGCTGTTAAAAGGTATTATTGTTAAGCTTTCACTTTGAGTATAATAATTTGGCCGCTCTCTGTATGTACATATCGATGGTTTTCGAGAAAAGCGACACAACTCAAAATTAACTCAAAATTCGGAGTTTTGCCGTTAAAAGCAAGAATCAACTACAGAGTTTATATATTTTTATCTGGAAAAGCGTCATAAGCGAATCTTGAAGCAATTCTGAGCGATGGCGTTAGTGTCGTTTTTCAGGTGATCGAATTGGCGCGTCACTTATCTAGAAAACTGACCCAACTCAGTATTTTGTATTTTTGAATTATGTATGTCACTTTTCGCGAAAACCATCGACATGTACCTAATTTTCAGTTTTCATTTTAATTTTAAAAATATACCGTATTCCTGGAAAACTTGTGCAACAAAATGTTGAATTATGTATTTTTTTAAATAAAATTATAACGTGCAGTTGTTTATTTCTACTAATATAAGATTTTTGTAAATAGGAAGTTAGTTGTATTTATATGTATATATGTATGTGAATGTATGACACAACGACGATGATAATTTTATACAGTTAACATGGTTCCTCTTCAGTCATGTAGAAACCGTTAACCCATCGCTTATATCGATGTAAGTAGTTAGTCTAAAGATTACAAGCGCTTCAAATTGCAAATGATAAGGACTGTTATCGAAAAACTAAAAATATCTCTTGTTTTCCTCATATTTCATCACTCACAATACTCTAAATACTTGAACGATTCTAACTACATTTAAATGGTTTGGCAGCATTTCATCGCTTTACTAGCTACATTTTTAAGCTTTTCACAATTATTATTATTTTTTACATAAATCACTTTGTTTACAATATTTAACTTTGCCTCACCAGCACCAAGACAGATGCATACAGTGGTTTAGGTACTTGGGTATTGGAATTTTTGTTAAATTTGTCATTTTTCAAAAATTGTATAACAAGTTTTTTAACATTGTCTTAGGAAAATGCAAAAAAAAAAGAAATTTTATGTAAAGTTTATATCAAAATTAAGAACTTAGCAGGTCAGGAAGTTAGAAATCGTGTCAAAGAAGGAAAAAAAAATATTCAGAATTAATTACTACCTATTATACGCATGAAACAATTTTAGAGAAGGCCCTAGCTATTTTGGAGTTATCAGTGTAAAATAAATCTATGAGAAGCCAACTTCATGCGTTTATTTAATGTTTGTGGAATGTGCTATTTATCGGTATATATTTTACATATTTCATTTCAATTTGAGCCGTTTATCTGTAAAAGGAAAAAAATATGAACTCATAATGTACGCACAATCCTACACACAGTCTCATTGAAACAACTGGAAGCGCATTTTAAACATTACATTATTAGCAATCTACCACCCGCAGTCTACTACTTGCGTTTCCTACCTGCCACTTCCTCAAAGTCAGAATCATCCGTATCGCCTGCCACAACAGTAGAAGCTGGACGCGTTTTTGTATGTCGTTTGACGCGTGTCGATTTAGTTTTACTTAGTTTTTGTGGAGCACGTTCAGTTACACCTTCGTCGTCTTCATCCCCTTCATCAAATTTTGGTTTCACACTGCACACTGCAGCGTTACTTTTCTTTTCGCCCAATGCAAGTAACGAGTTGACATCCATAGCAGTTGTATTGTAATTTCCTTCAGTTGCTTTAGTATCCTGCTTTTTATCAGCAGCACGCTTTGCTATGGTGTCCTTGGCCCGCTCCAGACTATTAACATTATCCAACAAGTTGCCAAAATCAAAAGCCTTTTCATTTGTCTGCTCCTCTGCACTCGATTCGTTATCTTCCGATCCCGAATCAGATAGTTTAGTAATGCCCGCATTGCAGTCAAATATGGGTGGAGGTGAAATGGATTCTGCTTTGCCTTCATGTCGAACATTGAAGAAACTCGATTGCAAATCGATATCTGCAGGATTGACGAGATAATCTTCTACGCTCGAATCGCTGCTGGAGTCGTTGCCAGGTTCGCCGCTTTCATTGGGCACTTTGGCGTTTTTTGAAGCCGTTCGTGATGTTGACGCTGATGGTGAGTTGCTACCAGCACTATTGGGTGACGGAAAAGTTTTTGGTGGTGGCCGATATTTGTTGTAAAGTTTAGAGCGCAGTGACTGGCCAGCGCTTTTGCGCTTCTTAATGGCTGTTTGCTTTATAGGTCCTTTAGCAGTTGTTCCTCTGTTGAAGTGTAACTTAAATAATAATAATTAAATAAACTAACGGTATTTCACTTACTTTCGCCTAGAAGGAGCTCCGATTCCACCAATACCTTCCGCGGTTATAGCTTGGCGTGATTCTTCGAAATCGCTATCATCGTCATCCGACGATTCTCCACCACGAACATCTTTAGTTGGTTTCCATTCATCCTCACTGGCGGAGAATCCCTCCGACATGGATTCCTCTTCCTCGTCCGACATTTTTTTTGCACAACCTACGCGCGAATAGTAGGTGTTTTCTTCACATCAAGGATTTCGTTTCGTTTTATCGATTTTCTAACTGTTTCAAATTATTTCACAACGCTTCTTCTATGCTTACAAAAAACTCCATTCACAATAATTCGGCGTTGACAAATCTATTTATGTAGAGTTTGCAACAAAGCCGATTTGAACATTTTATCTGGCTTGGACTGGTAGTTGGGTATTTACATTTTAATTTGAACATTGTATACAATTTTGTCGGCATGTTATTGTGAAAATTAAATTTTAATAAAAAAAGATAATTATACAGATTGTAGAGAAACATGGGAAAATTGAACAAAATAAGTGAAGTTTAACCCCCTAATGCATTTGTTTGAATATATGACATTAAAAAGGTGTTCCCATCTTCAATATTGCTCTAGAAATAAATGGTTTCTGCCAAAGCAAGCTCATTCGCATTAGAAATAACCAACTTGCTTTGACAATCTGAAAACCAAAAACAAAAACAAACAATATTACATATGTTTTGTATTATTGCTATCACCTTGAATAGATTCGCCTCAATTGCTAACAGTGATGATGAAATCAACCATAATTAGCGTGTTTTCTTGTGTCATCCAGCTCAGTAAACGACCGGATCATTTTTATGGGTGCTGCCAACATCAATTTTGGAAGTAATAATAAATATGAAGTGCCAACAACAAACATTATCATTATTTATTAATATTTTATGCTTCACAAATTGATGTAATAAATTATTAGGAAAAAATTCAACTTTTGGGACTCATTTTTTAAATTAAATTTAAAAAATATTAGCAACTTAGTAAACCTAATTTCAATTTAAAAATATTATAAATATAAATATATTATAATCGATTATAAAAGCTATCCTAAGCCGACCATACTGAAAAATTTTGGTTTTATATGCAGTTTTGTTTAAAAAGTACGCAAACATTGGCAAAGGAACCGTTTACCATTCACAGTGATTGGGTTTAGATCTTGCAGGAGACAATAATGGTATTCACATCGAATTTATCAGTTTGTTCAAAAAGGACTTAGCACATTGGATATTAGGTAATGGTTGAAAATATTGTGACATAGCGTTATAATACATAGGTTGAATAAAATAATATCTAAGGTTTCATTTATTTGAGGGGATTTTTTAACAAGCAATAATCGGCGGAACAATCACCTGGCAAAAGTTGACCTGCTCTCTGTGAGTGTTTAATACCCTTACGCCTGTTGAGGAGTGATTAAAAACTAAATTTTTCAAAACGTTGACAAATCGAAAGAAGGAAAGTGAAGTACTCAGTTTGACGGAGTACGGACAAAATTCGTGACAGCATCCAAGATGAAATAACGATCATACTCGCCTTGCCAAGAGTTAATAATAGTAAAAGCATGAGACAGTTTTATGAAAGTATAAGAAAATACAGCGAAATAACTTAATTCTTCGATTTTCATTTATTTAGATAGATACTTGCATCAAGTTTGATTGTTCAATTGTGAATAAAAACTATATCAATTGTGATTGGTCATATGTGTGAATGAATATCTATTTCAGCGTTGATTACGAAAAGGTGTCAGAGTGAGCAGCATAGCTCCATGTTTAATTTGCCAACGTAATGCACAAGTTGGAGAAAGATGCATTCAGCATTATGCTGAAAACAGTGAACGGCGTATGCAGTCTCTTACCGCAGCCTCTAATGCTGAAAACAGTGAAAAACGTACGCAGTCCCTTACCGCAGCCCCTAACGAGCACAAAAACTCATCCCCTGAGAACAACTGCGTTCTTTTAATTACATATTTACACAATACATCGGTTTGTGTGTGTATGTGTTTGGTTATATCTATACAATGTTGCCATTGATATTTTTGCTTACACACTTTTGCACACATCTGCGCTATCAGACACAATTTTTCATTGGTTAATAAACCAACGACAAAAACCAACAAATGCAAATAGTTCATTAATTTATAATTAACATTATTCGACAGTGTTTTTAAGTTAGTTTAATAAAAATTATAATTTTTCTTAGTTTATTTTGTAAATGATTTCGAAATGTGCTGCTTGGCAACACTGTGTGGTGCGAGAGCAATCAGCTGACAGGGTATTACGGGAATTTTCAAATATCGTGAAATAAAATCTACGATACTACGATACGGAAGGAAGGAATTTTTCATTTATATGGGGTTCTCATTAGTTTGATCGGATCAGCTGACAGGGGACTGCGTTTACGTCGTTCACTGTTTTCAGCATTAGAGGTGGATACCTGGAAGGTCGATAATGCAATTTGGCTTGTTTATTCTCAAATCTTAGTTACCATGCTATCTTAGATCGTAAATTTACATTTAGAAGCGACAAAGGCCCTGAGGAATACAACTATATGTCCCAAAACTGCGTATTATATTTTTAATGCAGACATATGGCCTCTTCTTTTCGCCAAGAGTTAGCAAGTGGCAAATAGATGAAGCAACTGGTACAAATGAACTTACATACATATGTATATATGTCGGCAACGCGGGAAGAGAGCTGCCTTAAGTTACATATGCTGGTAAGGCAGTGCGGCCTAATGAGCTATGACCCTACTCGCTAGCGGGGAATCTTACTCGATAACTTTGTTGTTGCTTTCGCATGCAAATTTTTCGTCAAGTAATCGAGTATAGAAATAGCGAGCGGGGAAATGGTGAATAGAAGAGGCCTATAGTAAACGAGTCTATAGGTAAGTTGATGTCGATGCGCCTTGGTTTAGTTGATCACAAAACTGAAGCAGTTCTTATTAGCAGTACAAAAGGTGGCAGAACTCATATCCAAGCTTCCTATTAGCTATCACGGAGTGAGTGTTAAGAGTCTTTTCAGCTTCAACACCCCGCGAGAGTACTCCATCTATATGGCATTGAGCATTCAAATCTGCTTATGGCGATTGATGCCGTATAAAACTGCAAAATAATTTTGTATAGTAGAGTAGTCAGCTCTATTCCTATGTACTCCGATGCACTCAATATAAAAAACAAACGTAGGGCTTAGTGCCTTACGAACTATTTGCGGTTTCCGCACAATATCCAGTGAAACTTCTTTCCTTGTCTAATCACTGTACATATACTATCACAGGAAATGAAAAAAATTTACCAATATTATCCGAACATAATGGAAGAGCAGGGCAAGAAGAATATAAACAAAGACTCGACCAACTTCTGGGAAGACTCATCAAAAACGGATAGATGGGGTCATAAACTGCTAAGCATAAGACCAGGGCTTCATAGCAGCAACGGAGAACTAATTTTTGCTTAACGTCTCTCTTTTCCAGAATACCACAGAAAACATGCCAATAGATTTGTCCACCTCCCAATACTCAGAAGAGGTGGAACGTGCATCATGTATCCGACAGTTGAAAAGTGATAAGAGCACATGCAAAATATATCATATTTACACTGATCTAAGGCGCACAAATTTCAGCAGGCGTCAACAATTATTACACTATGAGGAGACAATGAGCTAACCAGCCCAGTGACACACAACCTTCTTGGCAGTTCCGTGGGGAGACTGGTTGTTAGTGGAGATGTATTTAATACGCAGGTGCGCAGCTGTGAATCTGCAAGTCATGAATACTGTTATGCCGGTATAGGAGTACTCATGAGAATCTCGTCATGCGCGTCATCACGAAAAAATGCTATATGTTCGCCTCAGTCGACATTAAACTGCGCACATTAAACTTTAAATTGAAAGAAGCTTATTTCTAATAGTGGTATTCCCTCGGAAAGTAATGGGAAACATTTTAGTGGATTTCACCTATTAAAATACTTCTTTTAAAAATCATCTCTCGTTCCCAGGCGGCATAAAATTATATGGTCCTCCATTTGTAAGACAGCATAAAAAGCTTTTAGGCTGTTTTTCTGATGATTCCCTGTTTCTTCTGTTGGTGTTGTTGTAACAGCATAAGACGTTCCCCATCAATTTTTGGGGGATCCTGCTGAAGTGACAGTACTTGGTTGAATTCAAGTCGGACACGTTGCGGTAACGTAGAACCGGCTATCGCACCGTCCTTCGTATTATGTACTGCTGACATTTAAAATTGTTTAAGCTTTTATTAGCTTTTACTTCTTTTGGTATAACTTTGGAGGTATCCATGGCCAACCTTGAGAATTGCGAGACACGCACACCTCCCAACCTTGGAATTTCTAAAGTTTCCAACTGTGATGACGTCATAGAAGAGAGTAAATACAGGGGATGAAATTTGCAAAACCACCGACTGTTGTAGAATGTGTTGCGTGCAAAGTGAAGATATGCATATATTCATATGCAAATACATACATATATGCATATGGCATTCGCTGCGAATAAAACGCATCTGGCGGCATACTTTTGAAGTTTATGCATGCTTACCCACATATGTATGTACGTCGACAGTGTTTAAGTTTAGCAGCCAACCTTTTGGGCTTATGCAATTTTGAATCGATTGCTCTGGGTGCAACTGCCAAAGTCTACAAAGAGTATTGAGCGGGTGACAAATAATTCACCTATAAGTTCAACAAAAGCAGACATTTGCATACAAACATTTTTCTGCAACAAGACTCTAAGGTGGGTTAGGTCATGGTGCACAAGCACGGAGTAAGCCAAACAAAGATGTATGTATGTATCTGTTTGTTTATATGTACATGTATGTGTGAATATACCTAATTGTATGCGCAACAACTCGTATGCGGTGGTACGGCACGCAGACATACATATGCAGGTACATAAGCATGTATGTTTTATGTGAAATCCTAAAGTGGAGCAGCATAGAGCTGCTTATTTAGTTGGCACTGTGTGATAAAATGGAATTGGAGAGCACGTGCTTTCTGGGTGTCATGTGCTCACGGTATGTTTATATTTATAGGTGTATACTATATATGTACATATGTATGTATGTAGGTGTTTGTATGTCATGAATAGTGTATGCATATTTATTAGGTTTAGGAAGATTCTACTACCTGAAAATAAAATTATATCCTTCTCTAACAATTTTTTTAACAAAACCATATTGTTTATAAATTTTGATTAGCTTCGCAATGTTGATTACAAACACCTTTGCGGCGAATATTATTTGTTGATCCTGCGCACTGATGCAATGTTTTTTGTTATTATTGCACCGCTACCTTAGCACATTGAGGAACGCGCAAAAATGTGACCACTGCAATTCTCCTTCTTAGTTGTTTGTGTGGACCAATTCGAGACAGTTCCTTTCGAATGTTAATAACGAATGGTCGTAAATGTTTCGTGATCGCTGCCGAAATTGTATTGTGGTAGATTTACTACTGTGTATTAAGTATACTATGTATATTCAACAGAATCGAATTATTTCGCAATAGTGTTAGCATAATGCGTAGTGTGTTTTTAAATAATTTCTTTGAGTGGTATGGTATTTAATGACGCTTAATAAATGTAAACAATCTGAAAAAATCTTTATAAACTCGTATATATATATATATATACGGATATAATTTAAAGTGGTTGCGGGATATCAGTTAATATCCAAAGAACAATTTTTGTTTTGTAAAAATAACACTGTGAATTTTCATATCCATTTCGATAGTTTTGGCAAACTATTTACTAGCTCGTACTCCAACTAGAGGGAATTATTTTAATACCACAAGCAAAAAACTATTTTTAAACATATGTTTTTATCGGTATATATATATAATTGGCGCGTATACCCTTTTTCGGGTGTTTGGCCGAGCTCCTACTCCTATTTGTGGTGTGTGTCTTGATGTTGTTCCACAAATGGAGGGACCTACAGTTTCAAGCCGACTCCGAATGGCAGATATACTTTATGAGGAGCTTTTTCATGGCTGAAATACACTCGGCGGTTTGCCATTGCCTGCCGAGGGGCGACCGCTATTAAAAAACCTGTTTCTTTATTTTGATCTTTCACCGAGATTCTAACCTACATTCTCTCTGAGCCATTCGGCTACGACGGTCGCCTTATACCATTTACATACGTATATATTTGTCGCATATATTTAATTTTTTCTTTCAAAAATTACATGTGATAGACGGCCACCACTAGTGTTTACGCAAATTTCCGTTTTTGTTGTCAATATTTCCGGTGGTAGACTGCGTGGATCTTGAGTACCTGGAGAGTCTACGACTTAGACCAGTCTTTTTGAGTAACACCGCAGGGTGTAATCTGGGGCCGTCAGATATTGCGATCCCGCTGGGCAATGACTCTATCTTATGAGAATTACATATCCTCCAACTCTAACTTATTGAGTTTTGGTATTAATTATTAGGTTAATTATATTGGGTTATTGGCTACTCAAACCCGGGTATATGGTTTGTTTACATGTCCAGGAAGGTGAAGATGGTCTTTGTCGCTTATCGCATACAAAATTGGCTATTTCGTTATCCACCTGCAACAACTTCTTACCGTACGCCACTCGGATTTGACTACTGTTTCAATTTCATCAACGGATTCTAACATAAACATATTATTTTGTTTTTGCTTTGCATTAAGGATATCCTACAGTTGAACAAAACGACAATAAGGCTTGTCGATAATAGGACAACTGCAGAATTCTGAATAAATTCGGCTTTCATATAACATAGGGTGACACTCAAGGCATATACGGTTTTAAGAAGCTTTGAGTTCCTACTGCTTCTGCATATTGCAATTTTTTCAGAAGAAAAAGCCATAAATGTTATGGAAACCACAAATTGCTGACCTTTTAATACTAGCCATACCAATTATCTGACAAGATAATTATTTGCTTTGTGGCTATTTGAAAACTTTATAAATTAGTTTTGTTTTATGTATAAATTACTACAAAAGAATTATAAGTCTAAACTACTATTGCAAGCAAACGAATTTTTCAATAATAAAAAATTTAAAATAATACTTTTTATTTGTCTTCTTATGATTAAAAATCATATATAGTTAACATCAAACCAATGGAACACTCGTGTAAATTTTAGACCTTTGGCTAAATGTTTACTTACAGCACCTAACATTTCCATCAGTGTATTCCCAACCGCGCGACTTTAACACAACGTTTATATTAGAAAATTCACCGAATTTTTAATTTTTCTCACTCACCATAGAACGATTTCCCTTTCAGCTGTAGTTGTGTTGTTGTAGCAGTTCATCAGCTGTCGTTGCAAACATTGCTAGCATCACTTTTACTGACAGCTGAGCGAAGAATGTCAAAGAGAATGCACACGAAGGAAGCACGTTATCAAAACAAAGCAGAACGGGCGAATTCCTGCTCGCTTACAAAATTGAGAAATTTGTTTGATGGTTCATTCTCGTTCTGTTTTGCATTGTGTTTGGTCGTGTGGATAATTTATTCTTGGTGTATATTTGCGCGTTTGTTCTTGTCTCGCCGTCTGATATTTTATTACTGGAATAAATTCTCCAATTAAATAATCGTGGACTGGCTGGTGCATTAAAAAATGTAATTATTACAATCCAACATCAAAAAGTGAAGTGCTTGTGAATAAGGGAGTAAAACATAACAAGGCTAATTAGCAAAAAATAAATTATGGGCAAACTATTTACTGAAAACCAAAACATGGGCAATGCGAGAAATTGCAAAAGCACATGGAAAACATATTTATTAAATTAATAATTTTGTGCTTCAGCTCGATCGAAGAAAATATAATATTATATAGCAAACATTAGTGTACATACCTACACCGCTTTTATGATAGCAGCGCGCGCATCTTGCTGCGTGTACCCACTTTGCGTGCCTTATCAATGGTTCGGCGGCGGTGTGCGGCGATAATCACAAAGTCAGCTGGTCGAGGAGGTCATCGCACAGCGCCCGCCCCCACAAAAGCAACCATTGAAAAGGTAAATGCTGAGCGTTGGCTTTCCATTTGTTTCGTGGCATCGACTCGCTAGCGAACCCGTCCAGTTACGTAGTCTGATGAAAGCATACAAACACACATAGTTGGCTGATTTAGTTTATTTTTGTAGTTTTTTTCTGCTATGTTAACGATATGTTTATTTCATAATAACTTTGAATAGTTCTTCTCCTAAACAAGTGCTACATAAGTATGAGAACGCGGTAGCGCACTTGCTTGTTGTGGCCACTGTGAGAGAAATATTCTGAAAATCAATAAAAATTAAAATGTATTAAGTGATTTGTTTAAAAGTGCGAAACAATAAAAATTCTTTGTTAACAATAACATATGAATATTTTAAAGATATAAAATATATGAGCGTGCGAGCAGTGAAAAAATTTAAATATTTACTTGAAAAAATGATGACTTCGAAAATGGAAAGGTACAGCGGTGAATGCGAGTTTAACACAATTAATTAGGTCGCAGATTTTTGAGAGATTGTGCTCGAATAAAATTAAAAAACTCATTTTTATAAAAAATTAAATAAAATATAAGGGCATCAATTAAAAGATAAGCGCATTAACCTTAGTGCAATTGCCAAACCAGTATTAAGTGTATAAGTATTAGTGTACGCAAAGTTCAATGCGTTACCTGCCTAAGAGGAAGCATTTACGAATTTATATTACATTTTTCCGTTTGATTACGAATATAAAGCAAGTAGAATTAAAAAAATGCCCGACTTGTAATTATTTTTTGGGAAAATTTCTCTGCCCTAAATACTTGGGCGCCAAACCTGAGTCATTTCGGAACGTAGAACCGCTTGCCACCGGAGTCGGAAAAAGACGACTTCCTTTGATTTCCTGCGCGGCTCGAGATGTGCAGTCATCGCAAAAGATACTCACTGGGTAAAAACTGGTACGGATAATGACTACAATTCGTTACATGTCGCTCAGTACTATATAGTTTGTAGGTAACTAAATATGTCTTTAGGAACTGAAACCTAAGGTCTGAACGAGCAGGAACTTGTAAGAAAATAATCTGTCCTTTTTTGAGTGTTTGGCCGAGCTCCTCCTCCTATTTGTGGCGTGCGTCTTGATGTTGTTTCATAAATAGAGGTTTTAAGCCGACTCCGAACGGCAGACATTTTTTATGAGACGCTTTTTCAGAAACATACTCGGGAGTTTGCTATTGCCTGTTGAGGAGCTACCTTCTCTTCTTAATTGGCGCTATAACCGCTTACTCGATTTTGGCCGAGTTTAACAAAGCGCGCCAGTCGTTTCTTTCTCGTGCTAACCGGAGCCAGTTGGACACACCAAGTGAAGCCAAGTCCTTCTCCACCTGATCTTTCCAACGCAGAGGAGACCGCCCTCTTCCTCTGTTACCACCAGCTGGTACCGCATCGAATACTTTCAAAGCCGGAGCGTTTGTATCCATTCGAACGACATGACCCAGCGAACGTAGCCGCTGGATCTTTATTCGCTGCGCTATGTCTATGTCGTCGTAAAGCTCATTCAGCTCATCGTTCCATCGCCTGCGATATTCGTCGTTGCCAACATGCATAGGTCCAAAAATCTTTCGCAGAATCTTTGTTTCAAACACTCCAAGCGTCACTTCATTGGATGTTGTCATCGCCCACGCTTCTGCGCCATACGTTAGGACGGGCATAATGAGAGTCTTGCAGAGTGTTATTTTCGTTCATCCAGACTTTACTCTCAATTGCTACTTAGCTCAAAGTAGCACTTGTTGGCAAGAGAAATTCTACGTTGAATTCCAAGGCTGACATTGTTATCGGTGTTAATGCTGGTTCCTAAATAGACGAAGTCTTTTACAACCTCGAAATTATAACTGTCTACAGTGACGTGGGTGCCGATACGCGAGTGCGCCAACAGTTTGTTTGAAGACAGGAGGTACTTCGTTTTGTCCTCGTTCACCACCAGACCCATTCGCTTTGCCTCTTTATCCAGTTTGGAGAAGGCAGAACTAACAGCGCGGTTGTTAAGGCCGATGATGTCAATATCATTAGCATACGCCAGCAATTGTACGCTCTTATAAAAAATTGTGCCTGAGCGATTAAGTTCTGCGGCTCGTACGATGCTCTCCAACATCAGGTTAAAGAAGTCACACGACAGCGAGTCACCCTGTCTGAAACCTCGTTTGGTATCAAACGGCTCGGAGAGGTCCTTCCCAGTTCTGACGGCGCTGCTTGTGTTGAGCAACGTCATCTTGCATAGCCGTATTAGTTTTGCGGGGATACCAAATTCAGACATCGCGGCATACAGGTAACTCCTTTTCGTACTGTCGAATGCAGCTTTGAAGTTGACGAAAAGATGGTGTGTGTCGATTCTCCTTTCATGGGTCTTTTCCAAGATTTGGCGTATTGTGAATATTTGGTCGATGGTAGACTTTCCAGGTCTAAAGCCACACTGATAAGGTCCAATCAGTTGGTTGACGGTGGGCTTCAGCCTTTCACACAATACGCTCGCTAGAACCTTATAGGCGATATTTAGAAGACTAATCCCGCGGTAATTCCACTTAAATTCCAATCGGCAGGCATGCTTTCATCCGACCATATTTTGCATAGGAGCTGATGCATGCACCTTACCAGCTCCTCGCCGCCATGTTTGAATAGCTCAGCCAGCAGTCCGTCGGCGCCCGCGGCTTTGTCGTTCTTTAGCCGCGTTATCGCTATTCTCACCTCGTCATGATCGGGTAGCGGAACGACAATTTCGTCGTCAACGATTGGGGTATCGGGATCTTCACTTTCTCGGTGACATGTGCAGCTGTCATTGTTTAATAGGTTCGAGAAGTGTTCCCTCCATAATTTAAGATTCATCTGTACGTCAGTCACCAGTTCGCCGTCTTTGTTCTTACAGGAAAACGGCCGGTCTTGAAACCTTCTGTAAGCCGCCGAACTTTCTGGTAGAATTTTCGGGCGTTGTTCCTGTTGGCCAGCATCTCAAGCTCTTCGCACTCACGTATTTCGGCCTCTCGTTTCTTCTTTCGGATAATGCGTCTCTCTTCCTTTTTCAGCTCTCTGTAGCGATCCCACATGGCTTGCGTTGCGCCCGATCGCAGCGTGGCTCTATAGGCGGTATCCTTTGAGGGGCTACCGCTATTGGAAAAAACTTAGCAGAAATAAAGACGTTTGAGACGTTTGAATCGGGGGAAAATGTAAATATGCTTTTGTGATTTGGCTACAAAAATGTCCATGTTGTTTTTTGTTAGAGAGATTTTGAGCCGTATTGACTTGATTTGTGCAACACATGTTTGCGTAAAATTCTTATAATAAACCTATTTAATTTTGGTTCCTACCCTAGCATTATCCATATCTCATTATCACAATTCCATTTATCCATTTCGTCATCACAATTCGTCTTTTACGGACAAAGTAGGTATCAAGTTCGAATGAAAACTGCTGCATAGGCAAATAAGCATTTTACTTTTCACTTTCATTACCTAGAATAGTACCACTTTTATGTGGTATGTAAAATATGAACTCAGTTCAGTAGAAGAGTTTTGTGGAATTTCATTGGCACCATTACATTCTCACTGTAATCAGGAAGTGTAACCGCAATTTGTGCAAACCTCAAAACGTGGTCGAATAGTGGGTAGGCGGCATGTGGCGGTATTTTTCCCCGCTTTTCACAAGTGCACATGAAATTGTTTACTTTCTACGCTGTTGCATTGCGATATTACTGTGCATTGTCAACGGACTGTCATGAGCGCAGCATCGTGGCCACCCGCCCGCTCTTTGTTGTCATTGGAAAAACATCACATTGTATTATGGCATCTGGATTTTTAAGTGATTCGATCGAATGCATTCAAAGTGCCAGTTTGTTTGTTTAAAGAAGTTCGATTCCCTCGACGACCCAATGTGCTTCTGTTTGCATTGAATGTATTTAAGTACCTGCCAGTATGTAGATATATACTCGTATGTACATTCGCATTTACACCTGCCTTTTGCCTTCGGCTTTCTTTTCCGCTCCAGTTTTTGGAATTTCCGCAAAACTATCTCTCTTACATTTACTCCAATTTTTTTTCAATTGTTGATCTACTAGAAAAAATGTTTTATTTGCTCGGACTTTTATATGCGTTCATACTCAAAATTAATACCAAAAGTCAGTGAGTGGTAAAGTGTAATAAATTATTGTATATTATAAACAATGTGCCGTTAAGGCTTTGTGCTCTGCATGAACTGTATACAAAATAATAATAGTATCTATTTGTACTACACATTTAGTGCTATAGGTGTGTGTAATATATATGTATGTATGCATGCTGGTGTGTTTTTATTCACTTTATTTATTTGAATATGCATCGCTGGTTTAATTAAGTGAATGATGAGATTATGGCATTGATTATGATGTGAAACAGAATTATTTGTCGAAACTAACTGATTGAAATACAGTGCCAAAAATTATAATTCAAAAATCTTTATGATGTGAAAAAATTGCTAATTTTATGTAATTTTCCTGTTTTGTTTGTTTAGCTATTCCTGCCCATTATTTTCATTAGTCCATTATTAGGACTTAGTTCAATTCTTTATGTTTTATTTAACCAAATATGCACCAGAACTAATAATTTGTTTTACAAGAACGGTTTTGAATAGGAATTAAAATTTTTTAAAAAGTGGGATTAAATTAAATAGGACATAATAATAATATAAAACTAAATATTATTCAAAATATCTAGTGCATTTCTAACTCAATACTTTTTATTTGTACAACACTGCTGTCCCCGAAAATCGTAGTGGTAGGCAAATCACATTTTAAAATATGCTAAAAATACCTAAAAGATTTTGCTTTGAACTAAAAAACGTAGCTATGGACTTTAATTGCAAATAAAATAATTTTTTATTTACATTTACAAATAATATTTATAAGGTAAAAAATAAAGCGCGCTTATTTTTTATGCAAAAGTCATTCATTCCATATGAAAGTGTAAAGTATTTTAAAAAATTATTTATGTATCACATTCAATATCTATACAAAAACTTCCAGCGCTAGGCGTTTCTTCATTTCTGAAAAAATGTTATTTCAAAATATTACAATATTTTCAAACTTTATCAAAACACATCTTTTAGTTAATGATGAATTATGCTATAGCAAACTCATTTTAATTTGATGTTTCTACTTTGGATGTCAGTTCAAGTCTCCTAGATGGCTTCTGTTTCCTTTGACAAATGAATTCTTCTGAAAAGTAAAAATTGCTCAGTGTCATCGGTTGTCGTCACCGTTGGCCAGTTGGACATACCGGATTAGGATTGTTTCCGATCGGAGGCTGTTATTTCACTGTTCGCCCTGATCTTCCCTATTTTGACAAAATATCAATAACAAATATAAATGAGATTGTATGCGAGTATTACCGCTAAAAAGAAACTTCAAATTCCTTCTACAGGAATTCGATTAAATGCTTGCAACACCAATTTAGCATTGTGTGCGACAAACTTACACCCAGCAGCAGAAATTTGCGCGCAATGATTGTTTTTATTCTTTACTATTTCTTGATTATGCAATTTAAATTTTAGTACAACTAAATGCAATATTTTGGTAAATCTTTGACTAATTGGCAGATTATGCTTAACTGTCGCTTAAATGGAATTGGGTTTGCATTTTTAATTTATATGTACAGCCGTGGTCAGCTAATTAGAAGGGCGATATTTGGACCTGTTTTGACAACTTTTTTTTTTTTTTTTTTTTTTTTTTTTAATTTCATTAATATTTTTTATAAAAATAAAAAAAAAAAAAAAAAAAAGTTTCAAACTTTGTACAAAACTCACATAAATTAGAAAATGTTTTTTTCAAAATTTTAAACTCTTTAAACAGTTTAACAAATAATTAGTTGAGAGAGGCCGCCGTAGCCGAATGGTTGGTGCGTGAACATAAATTTAAAATACAAAAAAAAATTAATTTGTTCTATTTTAGAATTTGAAAGACGTAACAATAACTTTGAATGTTTTAAAACTGATATTCGGTATTTTCGTTATCGCTTTCATCGACATTAGAAGTTTTCAATTTGTTGGATGGTTGAACATACTGAGATGACAGATAGATAGATTTAGGTTTTTCAATGTCAATGTCTTTCAGCCGCACGTTGCCTAATAGCCTAGACAGCCAGCGGTGTTAATCGGGATTATATTATATATATATAATTGGCGCGTACACCCTTTTTGGGTGTTTGGCCGAGCTCCTCCTCCTATTTGTGGTGTGCGTCTTGATGTTGTTCCACAAATAGAGGGACCTACAGTTTTAAGCCGACTCCGAACGGTAGATATTTTTATGAAGAGCTTTTTCATGGCAGAAATACACTCGGAGGCTTGCCATTGCCTGCCGAAGGGCGACCGCTATTACAAAAATGTTTTTGTTTTCTAAATTTTGGTGTTTCACCGAGATTCGAACCGACGTTTTCTCTGTGAATTGCGAATGATAGTCACGCACCAATCCATTCGGCTACGGCGGCCGCCGTTAATCGGGGTGACAAATACGGGTATTAGCAACCCTGACACTAAAAAATAATTATTTGTTTAAAAAATCTCAATTTGCTATTTCTCAAACTGCTGCGAAGAATCAAAACTATTAATGAATTTTCAAACATGTTATTGCGCCCACACTCACCGAATTTACCGCAGTCCCTGTTTGCTGCCCGTGAGATACACAAAATTGAGCAAAACTTGTGCTCGTTGAAAACAGCTGCTTTCGTTTGGTTACATAGTTACACAATACACCGGTTTGTGTGTAAAGTCAAAGTCAAAAACCAACAAATGCAAATAGTTCATTTATCTATAGCTAATATCATTAAACATCGTTTATCAATTATTTTCATAAAAATTAAAATTTTTATTAGTTTATTTCGTTAATGATTTCAAAATGTACTGTTTGGCAACACTGTGTGGTGATCATTTACACACGTACGCGATAGGAACGAAGTTGAGTTTTCATTTACATGAGCTTTCATTAGTTTGATCGTGTCAGCTGACGCGGAACGTACGTTTATGTTGGAGACTGTCAGCACCATTAATGCAAATGAGCATTGCATCCAGTCATTCTTGCTCTTCTTTTTAGAAGTTTCATTATTTTTCATTCACAATAGATACCAATTTGCATTTTTCGAGAAAGTTGCCATCGTAAATTCTCCTAATCCGGTTAAATTATGAGAATTAAGTCTATTAGTCAATTCACATTAGTTGCACTTAATTCCTGAGATACATCCAAATTAAGTCGTTAATCCCGATTAACGATACGGTCTGTCTAGGCTATAAGAAATCAAGAGAGAAATCCAAAGATATGGCGTTTTTTAGTTTTTTTTTTTTAAATTCAGTAAACTTTATAACGCTCAACGCGGGAACGTTTTTTCTTTGAACTCTATAACAGTTGGCATAATTTGGACCGAATACATTCTGGTTTATATGTATATAAATATAAATATGAATATAAATAAATACAGTTGGCATCAAAATGGCGAACCTATGGTACCCTCTAAACCACTGATATTATGCATAATTGTTTTTGCGGCAAAGTCTTTCGAAACACAAATACCGAACATGTTTCCAATGTATGCAAATTCAATTGGTTTTTTGTAATTATATTGAACAAAATTGAATCTCTTGATTACATTCCTGTTAAATTTTCTGCTTTATTGCCTTGTACAAAATCCGCTTTATCAATAACAAGACTTGGATCATTTCTTCTCACATCTGCCAAAAAACCATTTACAACATCAAAATCTTCACTTTCTGACTTTATTACATATTTGTTATTGTTATCAACTTCATTGGGTTCTCCATCTTCAATTTCCGAAGAACTATCGACGGCTTTATCAACTATCTCGGATGTCTCTTTTAGTCATTGCGTTCTTACTATGTATAGGGTGGGCCATATAAAATTTGCTTTTTGAATCGGCTATACAAAAAAAACTAATCACTATTTTGAAAAAAATTTTTTTTTTATTTTGAAGATTGAACATTGCCATTTATGAATGAAAAATAATATCGCTCAAATGACTGCCATGACTGGCTTCACAGTAGGCCATTCGATCAACCCAATTTTTAAGCACATTTTCGATTGTTTGGGCTCCAATTTCATGAATGGCAACTTCGATTTCGTGTTTTAAAGCATCAATCGTCTCTAGATGGTTCGCATAGCAGTTGTTCTTAACGGCTCCCCACAAAAAATAGTCCAACGGGCTTAAATCACAGCTCCGAGGCGGCCAATTGATATCGGACTTTCGGCTGATTATTCGGTTTTCAAAAACGGTAGCCAAAATTTCGAGTGTAACTTTGGCAGTGTGACAAGTTTCACCGTCCTGTTGAAACCAAATGTCGTCCATGTCATCCTCGTTGTGGATGCATTTGCTTCTCTACAGTAACGTGTGGATTTTCTGAGCCCCAAATCCGACAATTTTGCTTATTGATGTAGCCACCGATGTGAAAATCAGAAAAGAAGAAGAAGACTCGCCACTTTGGAAATTGGTTTTCAATATTTTCTAATTTTGTTCAAGCGTATAGCGTCCCATTTCGTAAATGTCAAACCTTTAAGTAAATTATGAACACATTTGACATGTCATTTGTGTTACCATTCTCAAAAAATAGGTGGTTCAAAAAGCAAACGCTATATGGCCCACCCTGTATATATATAATGTACGAATGCGAAGTAGTGATGCTGTACTACGTATTACGTTGTATATACATATATGTTTTCTAAAGCTCCCTTTATCAACATTGATCAGGTTCTTTTCTATTAAATGTTACGAAATGTCAGCAAAACAACATTACCAATAGGTGACTTGACTTGCAAAACCGATATTCAAAAAGTATTGTTTACTTAAGAAAACACCTTGTAAAGCATTTGTATATATATATGTATATATACATATATATATTTACTTACATGCGTAAAACTAAATACATATAAAGTAAAGTTAATTCCTTCAAAATCCATTTGTTTAAATAATCAAAAACTATTAGAAAAATACCTCTTTGATGCCTTATGGTTTATTATCTTTGCAGCTGAAATTCTTTGAAAAACCTACTCAATACTAAAAATAAAATTCTTTGGATAAATGTAACTTTTATCAATATTTTTATCGTGTAAACAAAACAATTTCTTATGCAAACAACCGCTCGTACTGGAAACGTATATATTTATGTATGTATGTTTCATCTTAAGAATTGTAATTTAAATTCGTCTTAATAAAATTCGCATTCCCAATTCTCGTTTAATTACCGCATATAATATAGTTGTTGTCGAAGTATTACCGATAATGAAACATGCGTGTGCAATTACGACAGCAAAGACGGAATCAATAAGGAAAAGTATGAACCGTGTTCATAACAACTCTTCAACAGGTTTATGGATTGTAAATATCTGGATGTTATGTTTTTATTTTTATATATTTTATTATTTATTTAGTCAAAGATATTCATTTCTTATTGATTAAAAAACATAAAAATACAGTTGATAAAAATTGGTACTAAATATGCAATGACCAAATCTTTTGGCACCGAAAAAACTTTGCAGATAAAATTCTAACTGTGTAAGTTTTAACGACAGAACTACTTGCCCTAACCACTATTAATTCCCATTTCTATGATCTCTTTTTATATACATCACGTTGCAAAATTATAAACACACCACTATTTTTTATAAAAATGCAGGCCAATCCATACAACGCAAAGTGTCAAACTTTGTATAAAATTTATCAAAACTTTTCACAATTTCATCAAATTTTAACCATTTCTGCAATGAAAAAAGCTCCTCATAAAAAACCATTTGCCCCTCAGAGTCGGCTTTAAATTGTAGGTCCCTTCATTTGTGAAACAATATCCACACGAACGTCAAACACCTAACAGAAGTGTACGTGCCCATTATTTGTTTATTTTTTATATAAAAATAAAAAAAAGTATTTTGAAATGAAAAAAAAACAACCTATTTTTCATAAAAAATAAATATAACAAAAAATAAATTACTAATAAGTAATACTATTGAGTGCTTTAGAAATTAAAAACAGAAAATTATCTTTAATTTTACGAGTATACGAGGTATGTTCAAATAATAAGGTGAAGGTTTCAAATTTCGCGGGCTACGTATATTCGACTTTCGATTATAATTTTTGTATGTTGGTACACTCGACTCGAAGATATTTTTACGGTTTCAGCATAATAACATGTTTAGTTTGTTTGTGCGAGCATAATAAGACAAGTGTTTTGCGTGTTCCGCGGATTTTCTGCTATCGAATCTTTTCTCTCTTGGACTCTTCCATTTTCCTCCTACACTCAATATTATTACTAATTAGTAATTTATTTTTTAGTAAATTTTTAACAATTTTTTTAATTTTTGTAGACGAATATATAACACTAGTTTACGAATTTTCACTTTCAAAAATGGTCCTCGACCACAAAGCGTTTTTTAAACTAATTTGAGGTCGCTGAAACCAAAATTGAATTTTATTTTTTTTTTTAAAGACCGATTTCCGAGATATTCCCAAAAAATCTGTTTTTTGGGCAATAGTGCAGTTATTACCTGCAATCTCGGAAACAGTGCGCGCCATTTCTTTGAAGTGCATACATTTCGAAAGGCACACATATAACTTACATGGCAATATATAATCCGTGTCAGTGGAAGTCGTAGTTTTCGCAAAGTTGAAAGTTAAAAAAAGGCATATTTGACGTTTGTTACTAAATTATCAAAGTTTATTAACTTCTTTCTGGAACAAAAAAATTTTTTATATCGACATACTATAAGATAGGTTTTCTGAAAGACAATTTTGTCACCTACATTTTAAGCCTAAGTTTGCCTGAATCGACGAAAAATTGTAGAAGTTATAACGTATTATGTGAATGAAAACAATTTCATCGTCTGTCGTATATCCTTTTGATGTATACAATACGGTTTCGAATAAAAGTAAATCATGCCAGCCTGCGTATTGAGTCACGCAAAATAACTGTTCTTGGGCTCACTATAATTAAAAACAATAATTTCAGATAAATATAACTATATATATATATAATATATATGGTGCAGAATAGGCTTATTTGCCCATTGTACAAATTCCAGCTAAATAAAAGCTAGGTATGACCGTTTTACGTCTGTGTATATTTTTCGGTGGCGCCATATTTCTGCAAGTATAAGCTTTCCAAAAAGTTGTTCAATTGATTCATACAATGATGAAATACTTTAAAACTATTGGTTAGTATTGTAAAACGTACATACTCCCAAATATATTTATCATATATGTACATTGATGGGAAAGTTATGGGAAAATTTACAATTAACTTTGTTTTTGTTAACAGGTGCTCGCATGTCGTTAAAAATGCACCTACTTCACAGTTATTTGGATTTTTTCCCTCCGAATTTGGGGACTGAAAGTGATGAACAAAGCGAGCGATTTCATCAAGATAGCGTTTCATTGGAAAGCGTTATGAGGGCTTTTGGGATCAAGGAATGATGAGCGACTACTGCTGGATGCAACTTCGTGAAGATTCCGTGCGACATAAAAGAAGAAGTTTGAGAGTAAAAGCGTATTTCCGACCTCAAGCATAGTCAAGTCAAAAGCTGCAAAATCACACGTGTTGACTTTATGGGTCATAACTTCTACAATTTTTCGTCGATTCACACAACCTTAGGCTTAAAATGTAGGTGACAAAATTGTCTTTCAGAAAACCTATCTTATGTCGATATAAAAAAATTTTTTGTTCCAGAAAAAAGTTAATAAACTTTGATAATTTAGTAAAAAACATCAAATATGCCTTTTTTTAACTTTCAACCGCTGTTTTGCGAAAACTACGACTTCCATTGACACGAATTATATATTGCCATGTAGGTTATATGTATGCCTTTCGAAATTTATGCACCTTAAAGAAATGGCGCGCACTGTTTTCGAGATTGCAGGTAATAACTGCACTATTGCCCAAAAAACAGGTTTTTTGGGAATATCTCGGAAACCGTTCTTTGAAAAAAAAAAATGAAATTCATTTTTAGTTTCAGCGACCTCAAATTAGTTTAAAAAACGCCTTTTGGTCGAGGACCATTTTTGGTGTAAACTAGCGTAACTAGCTACACAGTTTGACGGCACTGAGGTCCGAAAAAGATAACTCCAGGAAAAATATATTTTAAAGATAACATTTTTATTGCAAAAAGTGAAGTTTTGCGAGAATTTTTATAAAGTGCGTGAATTCCCCTAGTCCTTTAAAATTAAGAAAGACTTACAGACAAACTAAACTAAGAAACAAATTATATTTTAGATTCATGTTTTTAAGTTTCACAAGTACTTTAGTCAAGGGTCTGAAAGGATTATAAGAGGTTTGTCGAGCATCCTCTTTAATTCTGCCTCTTTATTTTTTTGGGTAAAATCAAACAGTATTTTCTTGCTGACGTAAGGATTATATGGAAAATGAAATTAAATATAATTTATATTTACAAAAAAAAAAAAAAAAAAATAGTGCCAGCATGGCAATAATCTTGTACTTGTCTTGAAATTAAACCAACTATTTGCGTGTGTATTTTATGTGCAAATTTTTAAAAACCAAAAAGCCATTTGAAGTGATAAAAAAAGATGCTCGTTAAATTTCGCACAGCGAAGCAATAAATATTGCTCAAGTACCTACCTATGCGGTAAACATGTTTACGTAAATAAAAATGATGAACCTCTGTGCATACCTATGTATATGTTTGTGCTTGTATATGCACAATTCGTGTGGCCAATTATTTAATAAATAATTTAAATTTTTTTATAGTATAAATACCATTCAATATTCAGATGGAAGTATTATATATTAAATAAATTTATTAGTGGCTTTTCAGCAGTAGTTACTTTATACAATTTTCATTACTCAGTGAAAATAGAGAAACAACAACCACAATACTATAATAAACTGTGTGTACTGTTACTTAACTGACCTTAATCGAAAGCAAATGGAAATGAAATTTAAAAAAATGTAACAAAACAAATAATCGCGAAAAAATGCCGCAAGTACTTCAAGGAATGGAAATACAATAGTCAAAACAATTCAATTGTAATGAGAAGAAAAATTAAATAACATCTAATTTGACGATCAAACATAAAAATTAGTTAAAAGTTACAAAAGACGACGTGCTGCAAGCGCAAAACCGTATAATCGTGTAAATACAAAGTGCCGACTTTAAGCCTGTGTGTGTATATTTCTGTTTTATTAATTTTCCATACATACATCTAATATATACATATGTACATGTGTATTTATCTATTTCAGTTTCGTTGCAGAATTTTATTTGATTTGCCATTGAATTGCAATACGTGTACAAAGGAATCCTAAATATATTAGAAATAACAAAATATAAAAAAAGAGAACAAAAAAACACAAATAAATTCTTTGAAAAAGCAAACGAATTAAATAAGACATTTCGTTAAATTACTTTCAATTTTGATTACATCAACGGCGCAGTACAAACGCACTAGCACCACCACCCACTTGCTCATCATCGAGAAATACGGACGTGAGCTATTGGTGCGCCTCCGGCAAGCTAACAAGTAAACGCATAGCGAAACAGTCAAGCAAGCAATCAGGCTGGAAGGCAGTCGAGTGGCGCATACACACGCGCGAACACACTCTCGCACACACAGCGCGTATGTGAGCACCTTGAACCTCAGCCACGTTGTTGCTGTCTTTGTTGACGTCTCATCAGCGTCTTTTTGTAGTACGTACTTAGTTGTTGGATACGACGCTGGATTTTATCGCACTCCATAGCGCCTCAGCCGCCGCACTCCACTTGTCAACACATACGCACACTCGATACTCGAGTGCTTTGGAACTCTTAATTGGTGAGTGAGCTTTTTAATCTACTTTTTTTTCTCATTCCACTCACTTAAAATGAAATTAGACAACAAACAAGAAAGCAACGACATTAATAGATGCTGAAGAATGTGAGCAGGTCTGGTTTGTTTTTAATGGCTGTATGAGAACAAGTAGAGATCGGAGGAGGAGGGAGACATGATAGAATGGGTTATCGGTCTTATTTTACTTTTGCGTGGGAAAAATGTCATGGAATTAGCGAAAGTATAGCGTATACGTACATATATATAAGTTGAATGTATGTGTTGTGATATGTAATATATGTATGGATGTTCGTATATATTTCTGAAAATGTTTATGTACCCATAAAATATCCATACCTCAAGTTATGGTTTTTTGGGTTTTTTCGCTTCGTTTCATTTCAATATACATATGATACATACATGCAAACGTTTAATATCACTTTCAATTCAATTGAAAAGTTTAATATTCAAATTTAGTTTCCAACCTTTTTGTCTATTGTTCTGGGCATAAAATGCACGCTGATTGGAATTTTCTAATTAGCTTGCGTCAAGTATTGATTATCTTCTTCTGGCGCTACTGTTCGCGTTTCTAAAATTAAATTTGGCTAAAAATTCATAAATCACGCGGCATACATTTAGGCGTCATAGCTAGCTATACACACTGCATGCACTCTCACTCTCTATGAATTATATACAGTGACGCACATAACAAACTGAACGATTCATGAATTTCTGAACTGCAGCTTGCGAAACGCTATTACACTACGCCCGTTCGCAAACCAATCAAAGCGTCGCTACGGTATTTTTCATTGATTCGTTTTTTTTATAATTTTGTTTTTAGATTTTTAAGGTCTACAGCAGCAATATTCTCAACAGAATGTCCACTTTTTGTTCTGCCAGTCCTTTTTCTATCCTCGACAGAACAAGTTATTTACATTCTTTCACCAACCCTTGAATTGCAAACTCATTCGTACGATTATTACCACTAAAAAATCAAGAAATTTGCGATATGTTGTTCTTAAAGATCGATCATTTTCATAATAAATTTCAATATTTTTAACGCGTTCTATCGTGCAAATTTGTGCATCTCCGTACTTGATAAATGTCAAAGATGACGTCAAAAAATATGTTCCGTCTAGGGATTATTCAATAGTGACATCTAGGCGCCACTTTTGAAATACCCTTTATTTTTGTGCGCCCCTCTTTGATAAAGGTTGTCAAAAAAGTCTTGCGGTATTTTTATTGAATTTTCAATTGTTTATAAAATTGGTTATAATAATGCGATTTAAGTCAAATATGCGCCGTTTTGTTCGATGACGAGTTTCCAACGAGATGCCAACTTCATAATGCCCCTTTTATAGAAGCTCGCTTCCCTATTCTCAAAAAACTCGGAGAGCCAATTTTCACAGGACTCTCTTGTGGACAACTTCCGACTACCAAGCTCGTTCGCCATGGACAGAAATAGGTGGTAATCACTTGGTGCGAGATCCGAACTATACGGTGGATGCAAAAGAACCTCCCATCCGAGCTCCCGGAGCTTCTGGCGCGTCACCAAAGATGTGTGTGGCCTGGCGTTGTCCTGATGGAAGACAATTCGGCCTCTGTTGATCAAAGATGGCCTCTTCTGCATGAGTGCTGCATTCAAGCGGTCCAGTTGTTGGCAGTACAGGTCCGAATTGAGCGTTTGGCCATAGGGGAGCAGCTCATAGTGGATGATTCCCTGCCAATCCCACCAAATACACAGAAGAACCTTCCTGGCCGTCAATCCAGGCTTGGCCACCGTCTGGGAAGCTTCACCGCTTTTCGACCACGACCGTTTGCGCTTCACGTTGTCGTAAGTGACCCACTTTTCATCGCCAGTCACCATCCGCTTCAAAAACGGGTCGATTTTGTCGCGATTCAGAAGCTATTCGCATGCATCCATACGGGCAAAACTGTTTTTTTGCGTCAAGTCGTGTGGCACCCATACATTGAGCTTCTTTTTGAATCCAAGCTTCTTCAAATGGTGTATAACGGTTTGATGACTCATGCCCAGCTCTTGGCCGATGCTACGGCTGCTACTATGCCGGTCTCTTTCGATCAATTCAGCGATTTTATCGCAATTTTCGACGACAGGCCTTCCGGACCGTGGCGCATCTTCGATCACCTCTGCACCAGAACGAAAACGTTGAAACCATCGTTGTGCGGTGGAAATGGAAACTGTATCGGGTCCATAAACTGCACAAATTTTATTGGCAGCATGAGATGCATTTTTGCCTTTATCGTAGTAGTACTGTAAAATATGCCGTATTTTCTCTTTATTTTGCTCCATGTTTGCGACGCTATAACTCACGAACGACTAAAATCAAACAACAATTAATCAAACACGTGTTAGCACGTAAAAAGAGCTTTCCAAAAAGCTCTAGCGTGAACCGATACGACGAATACAACTAGAACTACGCGCTTGCAAAGACAAGCTTACGGAAATACCGCAAGACTTTTTTGACAACCTATATATTGAAAAATCCATCTTATAGGAAGATTTATATTTGCAAATAGCAGTGACACTGGCTAATTTGCAACTAAGAGCGGCTCCATTTATCGCTTAGTAGCTAAGCAATTTATACTGTGGCTCTAAGCTTAAGCAGAAAGGGAAAAGTTCGGGACTGAATTGCAAATCTTCTGCTTTTCCTCATATCCGCGCGTAAACCTTTGCGGCAGATTAACTGGACAATGTACATGCTTTCAGGCGGACACTACACATTACACATTACCAGTACTAGGAATCTTTGGTCAATAAGAACATCACAAAGCAGGCTGTAATTAGCACACTGGGCGCATAAGTATAATATCAATCCAAAGCTAGTACCGAAGGAGGTGCTTGCAAGGCATGGAATATTTATATAAATTCATTCAGATCAAATACACTTCTTCTTTAGCCACATGCATGAGCTTTTTATAAAATTTACGGCATACGTTTCGTCCTAAATATCGATGGAAATATAAATACTTTTCTACTGTCTCCCAAAGGCATACAGAACTACTATGCCATACAGAAACAGCAAACAGAAACTCTTCAGCATTAATTATCTAAATCGATTAACTCTTATAGAATATACCAATGTGTGGATCCCTTCCAAGTTTTTTTGTGTTTCCTATCTGTGTCTTAGGTGTGTGCAAAAGTATTTTCAAAAGTTTCATTGTTAGCTGTTAAATAAAATCCGATGAGAAATACCTATGGACTAAATTCGTAAATGAATGATAATAGAGAACAGAAAAGTTTAAAAAATACAATATATTCCTCTGCATAGAGAAGTACCTGTTAATTGACGAATTAAGTTGCTCTCAAGCAGCCATAGGTGCTTCATGACATTAAAGTTGAAGCAAATTTCATTACGTGTTTGAGTATTTTCTTTCATATCCGACTCTTTCAAAAAATCAACTCTTTCCAACAGGCATTAAAGCAATTTTGAATTCGTTGAGTTCACACCACGAGTCATCCAAATAATCAGATTCTTGAAGTTGTTGTGGATACCTCGTTCCCTCCCAATGAAGGCAATTTTGTAGTTATCTTACAACCCTTGCTCTACACACTCTGTTCCTATGGAAATTTAGTTCTACCAATATATTTATATTCCTTTACGAGAACTAAGTGGAGATAATTGGTTTAGTTCAACAGTCACTGTACAGAAATAGTTTACATTGTTCACAGTTAGCGTGCGCACAAACGAAGGAAATAAAAGAGTTGACGTGCAGGAAGTACCAAAAAGCCGATGGTTTGCTTGCATCCTTGTGCCTAGTTTACGTTTTTCGTCCGCATCCTCTCTTTGCCTTAGCTCAAACTAAGAAACTATTGCTGGGCGCGAAATTGAGGTCGACAAGTCCATTCTATTTATTAACATTATTAATATTGACAAATATGCGGTTACACACATTCCCACATCTAAGCATGTGCCAAAGCACTCGGTCGGAAATGTTCTCATTCCCTCATACTTGCCAAACTATTGTAATTGTATTTGTGACTGTGTGTGTGTGCGAGGTTCTCATTTAACTTCTGTCTCACTTGGTCTCACTCACCGCCTGACTCCCTCAGAGTAAATTGTGTATGAGCACATCTCCTGCTCTGTTAATTACTTGCACATGTGTGCTTGTGTGCTCTTGACTCATCACTTGGACGCCCTTTCCACGGTTGTCTGCTTGCCAATTTGCGGCCACTTGCAATGTTATAAAGGCTGCCAAAATTATAACTTCATTAAAAGTTAAGCAAAGTAAAGCTCAGTACAACAACATTAGTATGTTGGTGGGGGGCGTTGGTGGAGAACATTTTTTTTATTATTCTGCTTTTCAAGATTTTTGGGAGGCAAATAAAACGAGATGCTGAAAAACTGTTAGAAATATGAGAGCTTTGAATATTCAAGAATGTCGAAGGTATTGAGAAAACATTCAAGTTTATCTGGTTCACCGAATTTAACTTAAATGTTGGTTACGGTAGAGGAAGGGCAGAATAATTAACTGGCGCGTTTTGCTAAACTAAGTTTAAATTTCTATTTGGGTTACTCCACCAATCAAGACTAAGTAAATATTTGTGATGTTCGTTTTGATGTTTTTCCTCAACATTGACGGACCCACTAACCCCGCTTCGCTATAGCTCTTTTCTGCTTATGTCTGCTTTTAATGCCTGCAACTCCTGGAAAGCCGGAACAACTTAGGTAATACTATACCAACGCCTGAAAGTACTGGTTTAGTTTTAGCGCATTCGACGCAGAATATTGAAGCTCGCTCAATACAAAGTTTACAAAGGAGATAAATGATGCCTATAGGAAAATATAATTTAGAACAATTGAGTACAACTTTAAGAATATAATATCATCAAAAGTATACACAGGTGGATTGAAACAAGATTAATATGAAATAATTGTTGAGCTATTCCCGAAACTCACCCATTTAAAGTTACTTCGCTTTTTAATATAATTATCTTAGCAAAGATTATCTTACGCGATGGACGCAGGCTGGCAGCAGTGATACAAACTACCTAACTAATGCGAGGTAGGCCGTGTGAGAGTTGTGCAAAGAACTGCATTCAAAAAATGGCATTCCTTGTCCAATGTGTTGAGTGGAGGAAAGGATGAGTTATGAACAGTATACCAAAAAGTATACTTCAAAATGTTTTATACCATTTTTGGCAACTTTGAACCCTCCAGCAGCCGAATACACATTTTTGTACGATGGGCCACATCTCCAGAAGGACAACAGATTCCCTTCAAAGTCTGGATAGTAACATCTTTCATTGTGTGTTCAATTCACTCGGCCAAATTCCCACCGAAAACTGTTAGGCATATTTTGTTATTTATTTTTATCAAAGTTATATTCATGACGAAACTCCTCAGGAGCCACATTTAAGGAGAATGCAAAGGATGTGTGACTAAATGACCAAAAATTACAAACCATACATACCGACACAGGTGGTATCTTATAGAAAGTATGACAGAAAGAGCAAAAGATGGTATTTAAAATTAAGGTTTGTCAACTAAAATATTTAAATAATTTTCAGTTTTATGAAAAACGAAATTTTTAATACCTTACAAAAAATTTCATTTGTTGTACTAATTTTGCTTAGTTTATTTGGTACTTAACGCAAAACGACGACAAAAATGTCTGAAACTAAGTCTCCAATGGGTTGGTGGGGTACTGTACCAAATGACGTTAAATACATTATCGAGCAAGAACGAATCAAGGTTATTCCAGAAAGCAGATTTCGAGTGAAAACTTTCAAGATGGTAAAAAATGATTACTCGTATATTATTTATAATCGACCAAAAAAGAAATCCTAGAGGGTTCGGATAGCAAGTGAGGAATCTCGTCACTAGTCAAATCAAAATATCATTGCAACGCTGAAATGATGGTTTGTGCTCAGCGCTCTTTAATTAATTAGCTATTAGATTAATTAAAAATAAAATTAGCTTCTAGATACAGTGAACGCTCAGAATTCTTTAATTCCACAAGCTAATTTATGCAGAAACCTTATGAAAACTTTGCATTTAACTTCATAAGGTCTTATTTTTCCTCCCCTTCTTTGTTGAGCAGAGTGACAAAATGGTTTCACCACATTGGGAATTATAGGAGAAGACTTGTGCCCAACCAAGTGGTATCACAATGTGCCTGTAGCCTTTCTCATAAAGAGTGGCAAATACTGTAACCTAACCTCACCTAGAAATTATCAAGCATGTAAGTGAATTACCTCTCTGTAAAGCTTTCGTATAAACACGTAGCGAATTTTTGCTCATAATTCCTCATAACACCGTTCAAATATTACCTTTCTCCCTTACCTAATATAGTACATTAAACAACTTTGTCTAACTCTCCAAAAGCACATCATCTGGAGCAGCCATCTAACCTACCGCCGCTAACCTGCTTGCTTAGAGCGGAATGCTGAGAAATAAATTTAATATTAGTTTACCATAAACTCAACACAATTTAAGCTCCCTTACGTTGTTGTTCTTATCTAGGTATGTTTTGAAGAGAATAGCAGCAGACATATGAGCTCCTTAGGGCAGGTGTGCGCTGCATCGTTCCTACCGCAATTATTGTATGTAAATTAAGATAATTATTTTGCGTTCGCAGAATACTCACACGGCGCGAAGCAGCTCAGCCTTCAACAAATTATTACATAATTGAATTCGTTATTATGGATTTCCATACATACATACACGCACGCATAGATACATACATTCTATTTTTATGAATGTGTGTGTTACAACAGTTTGTATTCCATAAGTTTAAATGACATTTTTATATTTCCCTTGGTGTTGTCGTAGTTTTGGCAGATTTTATTCTTTCTATTACGCAGACAGGCAGGCAACATGCCAAGCTCCCAAGAACAGTTAGGTGTTTTAAAAAATATTGACAAAGTAAGTAAATCGCTAATAAAAAGGTGACATAATGAACAAAGGAATATGAGGTGTCATAGGGGGCTTCAAAAATTCAGCCACTACAGATTTTTATTGCCAAGCCTTGCACTGAAAGGCTGATGATAATGCTGGTTGAAAAAATGGCATAAAAAAAAAAATAGGGTAAGCAATATTCTAGGAGGAATATTAGAATATATATATTAGAATATTAGGATAATGCCTGATAGTGAGACCGATAGTTTAATATTTTTTGAAATAATTCGGCGTACACTTTTGTGCTGAATCGCACACTATTTTCATCTGAGAAAAAGTCTAGTAAATTTTCTGTGGAACAGAAATCCTTCATCGGCCCTACAAACTCAATATTTTTCATATTTTTAATAATAAGATCAAACACATGGGTAAGAAATATTGGGCTAAAATGTTACACAAAAATATACAATACACCAATATATTTTATTATAGATACTTAAAAAGAATATTAGTGGGAAAACTAGTTTAGTACGAGTTGTTTCAAATAATTTAGATCAACCTACCAATTTTGGAAAACTTTAATACGCTAGAAAAAATATGACGTTTAGGGACAAAACGGTAGGTGGCCCAATATTGTACAGCTTCTCTTCTTTCATAATTGCTATACCGCATTTTTGTCATTTTTTCTGCTGCTCTGTGTATTTATAGTAGATCTATTTGTTTTGAATCAAGATATAAGCAGTTACAAACTTAGCTGTAGAATATATTTACGCATGAATGAAAGTATTAGGGCTTTTAAATCTTTTGCATTCTCAGGCAAAATTTTGTTTTACATCCCAATTTATTTTTAAACTATGTACCTTTTTGAAAAAGTGGAAAAAAGGTTGAAGTAATTATTTGAGAGCAATTTTTGTAGAATATTTTAACACATTAGCTTCCTCAAAATAAGTAGGTTTTGACCCTTGGAAATAAATCACTAGAGGGGTATAAAGGCTTTACGACGATATACATAGCGCAACGAATAAAGATCCAGCGGCTACATAGGCTAAGTCACGTCGTCCGAATGGAAGCAAACGCTCCGCATGTATTCGATGCGGTACCAGCTGGTGGTAGCAGAGGAAATGGAAGACCTCTTCTACGTTGGAAACATCAGGTGGAGAGGGACTTGGCTTCACTTGGTGTTTCCAACTGGTGCCAGTTAACACGAGAAAGAAAGGACTGGCGCGTTTTGTCAAAGTCGGCCAAAATCGCGTAAGCGATTATCGCGCCAATCAAGAAGAAGAAGTTATAATGTTTTAGATTATTTTTATTATTATTTTTCGGAAAATTCCATTATAGCTCTTCTCAGACAAATTCCGCATAAAAAGAACATAAAAATCTACAAAAACTAAATTAGCAAATATTTCCTCAATATATATGCAACATTTTTTGTTTTTTCTCCCATATGCATTTACGGCGCGAATGAACAAACCGAAACAGTTGGTAATTGCATTTTCTGACTTAAAAACATTTAGATTTGCTTCGTCTACTTTTCCGAAATTTTATGGAGGGGCTAATAGTTTTAAGCCGACATCGAACGGCAGATATTTTTTATGAGGAGCTTTTTCATGTCAGAAATACACTCGGAAAAATTACTTGACTTCCTCGATTAAAATAAATGCCAAACACATAGAAATAGACCGATCTGGCTGAAACTTAATGTGTGTACTTCTAAGAGATGCTACTAGTTAAACATAACCTCGATACGCGCCAGAAGTATCATCTCTCTGACTTTGCCCGAACGTTTCAAACGACCATCGTAGTTGTATTAATTTATCTTCTGAGGCATAAGCGACGTTTCCATTATAGGGTGAAAGGACTGGAGTAGAGTTCTAGCTTAAGAGATATTTATATTTTAGGTAGCGTTTTCTCGCTAACTTGTGCTAGCAATGGCTCTATTTTTAAAATTATGTACAATTTTCAACACTCGAGCAATAGCATAGCAGCTGCGCGCAAATCAATTTTTTTCTTGTTTTCTTATAAGTTGCACTTTGTTTCTCAAAAGTGCACCCATATCATTTCTGGTCTCGTTTGCTATGCCAATTTTTTTTATCGTTTCTCGAAAAATATATTTTGCTTATTTTAGCTCATAAAACCTCAGATAATCACCAAATGTTTACCTCTCAACACACAACTTTGAAAAGTATTATTATTATGTCATACTCCTTTAGGAGTTTAAGGATTCAACAAAAGTATTCCAAACATTTATATTTCTAGACATAAATCTCAGTTCATTAAACGTTGAAAAGTATAATAGAAAATAATAAAAAAAGAAACACTTGTAAAAAATCACGATTATGTCCATTCCGTCGCACAATTACTTTAAGATGAGTCGGCAATCACTTACAGGTCAAGTAGCAATTTAACTATAGCCAGTACGTTTTTAGTGATTTTCTGTATATATCAGCCTAGTTTCTAATAGGTAGGAAAGGTACTATTTGGGTGATTTGTCTATATTTTTACTGATAAGAATTTAGTAAATTTAAGCCTTTGACAACACTCTACAAGGCTCTCAGGCGCAGAGGCGTGGACCATGACAACATCCGATGAAGCGATACTTAAAATGTTTGAGAGAAAGATTCTGCGCAAGATTTTTGAACCTTTGCACGTTGGCAACGGCGAATATCGCAGGCGATGGAACGATGAAGCTGTATGAGCTTTACGACGTCATAGACATAGCGCGCGAATGAAGATCCAGCGGCTACGCTGACTGGGTCATGTCGTCCGAATGGATATAAACATTCCGGCTCTGAAAGTATTCGATGCGGTACCAGCTGGTGGTAGCAAAGGAAGAGGAAGGCCTCCTCTGCGTTGAAAAGATCAGGTGGAGAAGGACTTAACTTCACTTGGTGTGTCCAATTGGCGCCGGTTAGCACGAGAAAAAAACGACTGGCGCGCTTTGTTAAACTCGGCCAAAACCGCGTAAGCGGTTATCGCGCCAATTACGAAGAAGAAGCCTTTAAAAACGAATTTACTTTTAAAACAATGTACTCAAAATAATTCTTTATTTAAAAAAATGTCTGAGTGCTTTTTTAATATCTGATATATCATAGAAACTCATTCAAAGCTCAAGGCCTTAAAACCTGGCGAGATCGCAGATATTTAGCACTATGCAGATATGTACCTTGGACAAACATGCAGATATGCACCTTTCAAACGAATTCGATTCAATAAACTACCTGTACATACGTATGTATTTACAATATAATATTTGCACATATGTCTATCAATTACTAAGACAAGCTTTCAATGAGCGTGAAATGTAACCGAAAGCTACACGTACGAGCTCCTACCTACTATTCAAATAAATTTCATATATCAGATGTTGTTTTGTTTTTGCCATCTGTTGGCTTTATACACCACATCAACCTTTAGAGATACCTCTAAACGCCCACTCACACACAGATAACTGCAAAATAACTAAACACATACAGATTGTTCATGCCTTTTCATATTTTTTATGCAATTCTAAACTGATTTGCAAATTGAATTTCTGTAACTGATTACCTTCATCAACACTATCGATTACATATCTGTTCAGACAGGATGATGCTGATGCCGATGATGGTGATGATGAGGAGCACTAACAATGTAAATGGTTGGAATAGTAAATTGGCATTGCGCGAAAATTCGCTGCTGTAAATGTAATTGTATACGGTTCTGAGTAGTCAGAAACAAGCAGACATGATGAAAGGAGTTGTGCGAGGAAACTGTTGCAATTGTAAACAATTGTGCCATTGTCAATTCGTTTCATTCGCCATGTGCTCAAGTACCACTGGTAGTCGTAGCTCCTCCTCGAATGAAAGCCAACGCGTATGCGCATCTAATCGAATTCAGCTGCTTGCGAAAGAACAATCTATATGCAGTCAGTATAAATAAAACGATTGTTATTCAGTTTTTCCCAAGTGTTGCCTTTTTTCATGTAACTAAATAGTAATGCTTTCGTTTTGCTCTGTACCTTTTTTGCTTGCGTGCGGAATGTCGCACATTACTTTTACCCAATTGACTCTCCGAAAGTATCGATAAAATTCAAGTTTCTGCTGTGATTCACTTAGCATCCAATTTTTCGTCTTTTTCACCTCCATGCATTGTTGCTCTGATTTTGCACAAGTCGTTGGCAATAAAATCACTAGCTTACTGATAACCATTTTTTTCTCATGTGCATTTATATAGGCATGTACATCTTTGCATACGTTCAAGTATATATACCCCGCAGGGAAATCATCTGCTTTTGAATTGATAACCTTTTAGGGAGCGCAAATCACGTCTAGTACGCGATTTTATTTAAATCCGTTTTTTGGCGCAGCTCCCATGCAACACATGCAGTATACCAGAATTTTTAGCGCAACCCCCTAAAATTATTTGCGCTCTAACTTTTGAGTTTACTTCAAAAGCCTTTTTTCATTACTTGAGTTGTAATATTTAACAAAATTTATGTATAAGCACGAGATTTGGTTCTATTTTATGGGTTTAAGCTCATTTTTTTAGCCAGGATGTCTTGAAGAAACTAAATGAAAAGATAAGAAAATGAAGTAGAATATTCTAACAAACTCGTTTCTTCAACTATTTTCAATACAATTTTATATTCGTTTCCATCGTTTTCAGATGAACTTAACTTCAAAACTAGTAACAACAAAGTGCCTAGCAATTTGAACATCTGAATGTTATCTATACAAAACTGAGGCGAAGCTAAAGCTAAAGTTTGAATTCCATAGCTAGAGCCCAGCTCCACCGCTTTCACTATGACCTCCAGCTAAAAACGCGCACGCCTGGTAAATAATTAAAGGAATTCCATTTACTTAGATTTAGAAGACCGGAGCATACTTCCTTTGGGAGGTAGTAAAATCTAACCCCATTACCTTCAATGTAGAATTCAGCTACTGCTAAAGAGTCAGTTTTTCCTCCATGCAAAAAGCTTCTATAATGTGTGGGATCGACCTCTATTGTTTTGGGAACGCAAAGGTGAAGTTGCTATACTTAAGTACTGAAAGTTTCTATGCTAGTATCTGTTGCTCTCAAAACAGCAATTTCTGCCTCGACCTACACCGTGCTTACTAATAAACATTTGGTTTGAACCTGCAAGTGGCCTCCTCACGAATACATAAATACATAATTGACCCCACGGTGAATCTTCTTTGTAATTTGGTAAGCAGATTTTCCATTTTATTGCTTGATACAACAACACAGGTTGTTAATAATAGATGAATCTGGTGCTAGTTCCTTTTAGGGGATGGTTCCACATTTTGCCGTTAAGTACGTAGAGGTCCCATAATCTCTAGATCGAACGCTTTCATAATACACACACATCACCTTCGTATAAGTAAAGTATGTATGGTCGGCGCTACATGTGGTACTTAACGTGTTAAGTGTAGACGGAAATGGAGTCTTTGAAAATTTGGCTAGAGAAAAAAAATATTGCTAGTTTCAGTGGGAATAGGGCGGAGCTTGAAATTAACTTTAGATCTTCTTATATGTTTGATTAATTTTCTTCTGACATCGATCTGCATTAATTGAAATTGTATTCTTTCGTATGAGTTAGCCATAATAAACTATATTTTACCAAAAAACAAAGCATCATAGGTATTATATAAGAGCAAATGTCACAAAAACTCAATGTTATCACTTAATTTATGTATCTATAAAAAAATATGTTTATCACTTCCTTATACATTATCACTAGCCAGAAAATGTTAATCTGAACTTTAGACATGACTTAGTTACGCACTAATCAGATTGTGACTTGCAAAATCTAACAGTAAGTCATTTTCTTAAACATGACCAGAATGATATGTTCTCAATTGCTGAATATTTGTGCAGGGATTAGTTACGAACTAGTTATGAGCTATTTAGGTTATGAACTATAAATTTGTGTCATTAGCTTAGATTCTCTCAGTAAATAATTTTCTTAAACATACCCCCTAGTTTTGTATCTTCTCAATTGATGAACTAGTTACGCACTAGTTATGGACTAGCCGAGTTCTGAACTATACAACTTGTCTAGTTTATTATTTACTTAAACATATTTAGTTTGATATTTTTCCAATTGCTGAACATTTAGTTATGAACTAGTTGTGGACTAGTTATGAACTAAAAAAGATTATAAAATTTGTCGCAGTAGCTTAGATTCTCTCAAAACATAACCACAAGCTTGATATCTTCTTGTTTGGTAAATATCTGGGCATGAACTAGTTACGAACTATGTAGGTATGAACTACCATAGTCAGGTTCGGAACGACAAAATTTGTCTCACTAGTTTGGATGGTCTTGCGTACACGCGCTTCACTGTTTTCATCCAATAAAGTAAGTGTATCCTTTGAGCTGCCAAGTGAGCATTCATTCATTCAGTATTTGTCCCGTCAAATACACTTTCACATACAATTCTGTCCGTTTTACTAAAATTTACTTTTGTTTCTAGCAATAATGCTACCCATTTTAGGTATTTATAGATTCCCATACGCTTTCATACGTTTGAATGCTGCCATTGTGGTAGGTGTGTGCGTGTCCAAATTTTAAATTTCCTCTTCAAAATCTGTAAAATGAATTTGTCAGCAAGCTCCAAGTGGACAAGCTACTATCGGACGGAAATAAAAAAAACCACCTGCTGCCATGTTATGCATGTATGTGTAGTGCTGAAAGTGTGTACGTTTGTCGACAATCGATTTACAAATTTTTAAAATGCTTATGAAACGCCAGCGAGCATCGCCATCAGCATAAATTTCAATTTCCACATGATTTGCCATATAAAACTTCTTTCTGGGTGGTTGTGTTGCTGCTCATACGCGTCATTTGAACAATATTTATACTTTCTTCCACACATCTTCTGTAAATGTCATTGACATTGACGTTGATATGAATTCGAATTCACACAGTTTTTTGCTTTTTTCAAATTCATTTCATATGCAATTTCACCTGAACGCACATCAATTCCGGTATAACCCGCCTTATGTTTTGTGCTCTGTTTTCTGCAGGCAGTATTTTTGTTTTTCTTTAATAATCAAACGCACACACCTGCACACTTATTTATATACATATAGAAGTATAAAATTATTGCTTGCTCTGCTTATTTGAATATTTTTATATTTATTTGTTTTTTCATTTATTTATTCTTCTGGGCTTTGCTCGCTTTATAAAATAAAATACTCTCACGTTTTCTACTTCCCATTTCAAAGCGCCATTTCTTAAGAAGCATTAGAGAAATGCAATCAAGTGTTGTGTGCTCTGGAACATTTTTTGTTCTTATTAAAAATTGCTTTTACTGTTTCCTGTTTCTTAACGTCGTTCTCCTTGGCAGCGCTGCCGTCATACAATATAATAAAATAATGTTGTTGTTTTTATTTGTGGCACCAATGCGTTGTGGGTGGACGGTAATCCATTTCTTTGCGACATTTAATGTATAGAGTTTTCTATTAGAGTCGAGTCAATTTTGACAGGCTGTGACGGTCATATTGTTTTTGTGGCGTTTGTGCTGTTGTTTATTATTCAGTAAATGATGCCAAATTACCGTGACAAGTTACACAATTCAGCAGCGATTGCCAATGATGACACATTATTATGAACGAATTGAGGACATGCTTATCTCTTGCGTCAATTGGTCACTAAGATCATAGAGTTCACTACGTTAGAATTTTTTTATGTGATGTTTTTTGAAGTCGCAGATCTATGCTAATAACCCACAATCGATAATTCAAACTATAGTTCACATTCTGTCAGCTATTCTGTATGAGGCTGCTAAGCGGCGTACCATGAATGTTAGCTGAATTCTTGGATACAGGGATATTTCTGAAAATTGCATCGCAGATGAGCTGAAAAGGAGGGGAGCCGGTTTTAAATCAGTAAATTCTGTCCAGTATGTGTCCCTTTATTTTCAAGCAAGATCTTGATCAAGTTGGCTTGCATCGCTCAAGTCAAAAGTAGATGGGGCACGGAGCCTCTATGTGAAGTAAATAGACAGGTCCGGCATAAAAACTGTGAACACAGAACTAGGCCATTCATTCATCTAGACCGGTCTTTTATTATTATAGTACAGTAGTTAGTATCATTAACCGAATGGTTTGGTGCGTGACTACCATTCAGAAGTGCGTAGGTTCGAATCTCCGTGCATGAACATCAAATAATAGAAAACGATTTTTCTAATAGCGGTAGCCCCTCGGCAGGTAATGGCAAACCTCCGAGTGTATTTCTGTCATGAAAAAGTTCCTCATAAAAATATCTGCCATTCAGAGTCAGCTTAAAACAGTAGTTCTCTCCATTTGCGGAACAAAATCAAGACACACACCACAAATAGGAGGAGGAGGAGCTCGGCGAAACACCTAACACGCCAATTATTTATTTATTTCGTTGGTAACATCACCATGTACTGCCCAAAGGGAACATACAGAAAGCGTAAGGAAGCGTTTCCCCCAATTGATTTCTATCACCGCTGCAGAGAAATGAGGAGTAAGGGAAGAGTATTGAATAATTTCCCCGCCACAGTCCTGGTCTTGACAGATTACGAAATCGCTGTCTAAATTTTATTTTGGTGGTTGTTTGAAAACAAGCATTCAGCGTTCAAGCGTCTCGTTCTGCTTTTTTTTTTGGTTTCTTAATAGCTACTGTTCTATAATGGCTACTGTCCAGTTTTTATGTTTCCTCAGCTGTTGAAGTTACAAATGGAATGCCCGTACATACATCACGAACGATATCCAGCTGTCAAAGTTTTGCCAGTTCACCTTGCTCCATCATTAACGTTTGATGCAATGAGTTGATATTATAAAAAATACGAACGAGTTGATATTATATTATAAAAAATTTAGTACCAAAATTCCGGCGTGAATTTTATCATAGGGTCGATCGTTATCATGGATTTAGTGACCAGGCATTTCGCTACACCGAATCTTAGGCTACTAGCTGGATATTCGTTGGTTCGAAATGAAGAAAAGTTAGCCGAAGAAGATTCTGAAATGTCGATTCGACGCCGCACAGTGAAGATTTTACCTATCTAGAGTAACTTAAGTTGTGCCGTAGTTTAAGAAATATTGACTACAAATTTAATATGTAAGCTCTCATTTTCCACGCGGAGATTAAGTTCCGAGGTAAACAACTTTTCACGAAAACTACTCCCACTCTTATACAAATTTCTATTTTTTCTAAGCTAAAGGACATTTTACAAATCATATGTTGGTGATTATTCGTGTGCCATTTGTGGGTGACATTTCTTCGCTTTTTTTCTAAATTTATTCTTCTGCAGTGTTGCCTAGTTTTGGGTTTTAAAAACCAATCCTTGTATTTAATACTTACGTAAACAGAATTTCTTAAAAAAAAAACAAAAAAAAAACACGAAAAACACTTTTTTGATATATTTGAGGTTATGCAACAAGATAAGGTACTCCTTTTTCAGAAAGGTTTATTAGGTCAATAGTATATATTTTTTACTATGATGATATGATATGATGATATGGTTTTAATTCATATTCAGTAAATTCAGAGGGTTTTTAAAATTCTAAAAAACTTTTAAATGCTAAGAAGAGTTGGGAGTTCGCCGAACCTCCAAAAATCAAAAACATTAGATTTGCCCTTTCAAAACATCAAATTTTCTAAAAATCAACCAATTTTCAATAGCCCTGTAACATTTCTTTATTCTGAAATTCAAGAACAGTTCCGTTAACCATTACGAGAATCTAACTAATGACATCGTTTTCATTATGTTTTGCGTATATTTTCATAACAAGTATTAAGAGATCATAAAATTTAAAATATCTTTATTTTGAAGATTTAGTGTTTCTACGTTGGTAAAATCTTACACTATGCACCGATCAGCTAAATTGTGCTGTGCCGGAGAATTAAATTGTCTTATTTTGCAGTTAGATTTGAGCCTACATTCGTATAAGATTGTGTCATTCAATTTTTAGATTAGATTGAGTTTTTTAGTTAGATTTGAGCCTACATTCGTATAAGATTGTGTCATTCAATTTTTGAGCCGAACAGTCTGGAAGGGCCCTTTAATAGTAATGTGACAAAATCTGTTCTAATGTAATAAATTGTAATAAAGTCAAAAGAAGCTGGCAAAATATATTCATTCGTATAAAATTGTAAATACTAATTTTTATAAAATTATAAATATTAACAAAAACATGATATAGCTAGAAGTTTTGAACATCTTATGAAAAGCAATCAATAAATTTTCAAAAAAATCTTAAACTTATTAGTCAGAATTTTTGGAAAAACTCTAGTCATGCCGTCTACAACGTTTTGCCCATTTTTTCCATATAAAAAAGAGTGAAAGAAAATCGATAACAACGTCAACACAAGAAAATGATCAAATTTCAACGCAAATTTTGAGCCACTTTAAACTTATTCAAAATTAAATGGGCTGCAAAACTACATACTCAGAAATGCCTTGGAATATGTCGGACGGTTATTACTATGACCGCCCCTGTAGATATGTATAGTATATATGGTCCGGGCGTCGATAATTACATGCAAACTCAAAGCGAATATTTTATTAAAAAGTGGGGCACTTGGACAGACTTAAGTTACTCTTAAAGATGTTTGTAAATATTTTATTTATAGAGAAAAGTGAATAAGCACTCAAAAGTAAAGCTGGCACTTTCATTGCATTGAGTGCGTTTCCTTTAGAAAGTAGTTTAAAAAATTAAAAATAAAATTTAGATTTGTTTTTTGATTTTTAATTTCTTCCGTCATTCAGCAAACACAACGTTAACGCTATTCGCAAGGTCTTTGCGTCAAACGAAAATGGCATAGGTTGAAAATACTCAGTTGCATTGCCTGCTTTATTCTCATTTTTGGAGTTGCTTGCATTGACCCTTTCACTCGGCTATGTGAGAACTGGGGAAAAACTTTACAAACGTATATTTACTTTCTACGCTACGCCATTTACATTTCTATGCTATGCATTTGCACAGCAGTATTGACTGGACTGAACGGATGTGGCAATTCAATTTACTATAGCATAGCTTCAGGCGTCATAACATGTATGTAAATAGACATTTTGTGTTTGCAGTTCTTTCGCAAGGTTTGCCGAAAGTTTTCCGAAATATTGCGACAGCTACCTTGAATGCTTGTATGCACGCTTGTATAAGTACAATATTTTACAATTGTTCTTTGGATGCGTAGAGAGATGTTGCATCTGCATCATGTACGAAAAAATACAAATATGATTTTTAGTTGAATATTCATGCCTCTTTAACAGAGTGTCATCCTTCTCGGAGTTCGTTAAGTTTTACGTTGAACTCAATTTCTGTCATAGCCACTGATAAACTTGCATTCCTGTCTATGGCTTGATGTTAATTGCTTGGCAGCTGTACAGTATTAGACACTATTAGTTTCCTGATGCTCCTTTTGCGGAAGTACGCCAACAATTGTCGACCAATTGTCCATTTAAATTGCTTAAATTACTATAAAATATATAGATTTAACTTAAATGTAAAATCAGTGCTCCTATATGGCTGTGTGGTCTGTGGCCGTTGCAACAACAAAACCGCTTTAGACGTTCATAAATCGTTGCACTAGAGTCATCTTGCGCATGTGGTGGCCCGATAACTGGGTGTCAAAAGATGAGCTCCTCAACCGAGGTAGACAAAGGCAGTGGAAATTGAGATTCCCGAACATAAGTGGAGATGGATTTGTCATACTTTGCGAGAATTCGCGAGTGACATCAGCAGAATGTCCTAAGACTGAAATCCACAAGGCTCACGTCGTAGAGGTCGACCCAAAGGATTTTGGGTACGAAGCCTGTACGATGAATTCATGACAGCTGACATGATCGCAAATAAAACTTAAAGCCAGAAATCGACATGTTGCGCCCCCAGCTGACGCTCTAGCAAATAATAATAATGTAGAATATGCATTTATGGTTTTGAATGAGAGTTGTAAACATTCAAAAAATATAATAATAAGCTATTGAATTTTGAAAGAGTTATAAAAACACACTTCGCATTAGTGTTAATTGTAAACGAAACATTTTGTATTCAAGTTTCTTGGGAGGCGCGTACAGAGAATTGTTAACTGCAAAGTGTCAACGGCCGGATATCTCAACCCATTCAGGGCTTTTTATTGATTTTTATAAGGTGTGTTTTTCTGACAAGATACAACTTTGAAGCGACAATTGAAGCGACGGTCAGAGATACAGAGAGCAAGTTGGAAAGCGGTCCGTGGGTGGAATATCAACGTGTGCCGCTATGCAGACTATAGAACAGCGGCAAAGTGAAGACGCAAATGAGGCGTACGCCTGATCACGTACACTACTGAACGATGAGATGGGACGGAGGTTCAGCGGATGAACATATTGGTGGGGCATGCCGCTGATTATACATATATTTTTATGCTAAACTGAAAACTAAATTAATTTTTGTTTTAATTTTGGAGGATTTTCAGGGTCCACACAAAAAGTAGTTAAAATAATTTTTTTAAATAAGGCGTAGGGAATAATTTTTGTGACATTACTGAAGAAAAACTAAAAGATGAGATTAAATAATATCGATCTGTAAACATTATAACCCAGTTTTGGGCTATTTTACAAAAAAAAAAAAAAAAGGTCGAACGTAAGTACTTTTTATGAAAGAAATTTTCAAACATCAACGGTATTTTGTAGTTATGAAAATGTGTTTAGCCGTACCACACTAATGTGTTATAACTGATCTGACGACTTATGAAGCTCAAATAAATGAAGGCGCAAATGAGCTAACCCAGAAGCTCTCTCGTTATTAAAAACTTTCAAATTGTTGCGATATGTAGAGAACGTTAGTCTATAAAATGAAATCAAAATGCAGATTTCCTTATATAAGTATTATATATCCCATGGGAATAGCGCACTCGAGATGCTGTGTACTTTCAGGCGGCAGGATTTTAGCCATAGTGAACCTTAACGCCAGGTAGGTGGTTTAAGTAAAATTTCCGCAAAGACCTTTCAATGTCATTTTTAACCTTCAAATGCTTTGTACGTTTAGAGAATAATGTTTGTTCTCTTAGCAAAAAAAAAACAGCAATAAAATTCTATATACAAAACTTTTTGTGCCCTAATAGTAAAACTAATGTCACTAGCGTGACCAACAATAGTCGCGAGCGGCCGGAGAATAAGTGCACCTCGTTTAATGCGAATTTGCTTAAGCTTTGCGATGGAGTACCATGTGCTAACCTTAACTCCCCTATTGTGCGCACATAAACGTGTATTTTTGACCATTTCTTTTGCTTGTTCGGGTGTGAAATAGTAATCCGTTTTTATTTGTCATGGCCACAACACCAGAGCAGAGCATTGCTGTGTGGTGACCATCCTTTATAATATATGCTTAACGCTTAAGGGTCATCAAGCGTCGACATACACGCTCGCGCGGTCACACACAAATATATAAATATATTAGCCGTCTTATGCGTTTTAAGCCAATGCAAATGACTTTTTACGTTGCCCGTTGTGAGCTCTCACACAAATCTTCACTTACCGACCGCAAATCCTGCGCGGCTCAAACTCGTGCAAAGGTATATAATGTGTACATACAGGGTGTCCGGTGGCATTGGGAATTAAAGGCTAAATTAAAAAAGAATTACTCAAGATAACCGTTTATTTCAATAATTCTTACAAAGAAGACAAATGCGGATTTTATTTTTTAAAAATTATTTCCTCTGAATGTTTACTTCTTAAATCTCTCTAAACGTTGATGCCCGTACTCGGTGCCACTCGCAGGAGATGTGATGTCGGGATACCATTAACCTCGCAAACGATGTTTTCTGTGCTGAGATGGTCATTGGGTTTGCTTTATTTTTTACGTATTCCCACAGAAAAAAGCCCAAAGGGGTAAGATCGCCGTCTTGGGTGGTCAGGATATGCCAATGAACGGCTTTTTAGTTTGTTAGGGAAGAAATCACGCGGTATCGCCATGGTCCTTCCTCCCGCTGGCGGGGCGGCGCTATCTTGCTGAAACCACGTGTGTGTATTAAGACGCATCGTCCACAGAAATTGCTTGTCCTCGACGATTAAAAAAAAAAATATGGTCCAATTATTCCACTACTTAACAATGCACTTTGGGACTGTGAAGTACGATAAAATTAAATTTAAAACCTAATTCTACCCTCGCACGCCCTTTATATGTATGTGTGCATATGCACATCGCTGCGATAGACAGGCTTACGTTAATGCAGGCTATTTAAAAGTGAAATGCAAATTACTTGCTTTGTTGACGATACAGCTAAGCGGAAACGAAAAAAATACAAGCACTTATACGAACTGGAAAAGCCGTAAATTTACGAAAAAGTACCACAAAAAATATACTCAGAAATGATTATATTTTAACAAAAACTCCCGTCAACTGCAACAACTGCGGTTGAAATGAAATAAAGATAGACCACAAAGCTGGTAGCTTGTCAGTTTGTAGCTTTCATCGCTATTCTGTTAGTCTCTCTCAGCCAAACTCCTTCTTGCATTTTCCAATTAAAATTAGTTTCAAACTTTACCTGTTCGTTGGCACTGCTTACCTGGTGGTAGGCTTTCGATTTATATGGCCAACAAGGGTGTGTTAAGGGATTCATACACCCATTGTCCGTCAATTTTTCTATGTTCTGTCCATTTACATTACAATGGAGAGCAGTCCTTTTTGACGTCGCCCTCCTTTCCTGCAACTTGTGTTTTACATATTCTGAGAGTGTGTGGCTGACACCTTTCCATGTTTTTTGCTCTCATGTTCGTCCATATTTCATTATATTTGTTATTGCTTCTTTGTTGCTTTGCTTTGCACACTCTCACTCATCTGGCTCACTGACCGCACCGAAAGATTAATATCCACTTAACAGCTAAAGAAACGTGTGTAAACCCCCTCGTATACACTCAAACTCATGCACACGCACTTATGCAGGTAGTCGAGTATGTGATTGCGTGCGCTATTGCGCTGGAATGTGTTGTTACCTCTATTGATCAGCTTACGAGTATTTGCTTTCACAGTTTCATACTCATTTGTTTATATGAGTATTTGGCTTTTGTACATTTGTATTATGTTTACAAAAAAAAGGAGTTTTGTCGCTGAGGAATGTTAATAGTTAATACCAATAACGACCAACAAGTCTACACATACTTTTATACAATACGTATTAGGGCGGGTCGATTTAAAAATCGCTCATTGCTCTGTGAAAATCGTATTCTAGGGATCAACATAAGAAACTTTGCCGAAGGAACCATACCTCTAAAACGAATTCTGATGTCTCCCAATTTCAAAATATCACTAGTTTTGGTATTTACATGAAAAAATCAGCTAAATGGCTATGTTTTTTCTTTATTTTTATTTATTTATAATAATATTTATTATTTATTTACAATAATATCTATTTTTTCTCTTAAGAAATTTATTTAGTCAGAACATATGTAAATGAAAAAATTAATTTAAGTGAGTTATAGAAAAGAAACTAAAAAGTTCGACCGAAATTGGGGGACATCAGAATTTGTTTTAGAGGTATGGTTCCTTCGGCGAAGTTTCTTATTTTGATCCCTAGAAGACGATTTTAACAGAGCAATGGGCGATTTTTTTGCCTCCCCACAAAAGACACTAAAAGTTCGACCCAAATTGGGGGACATCAGAATTCGTTTTAGAGGTATGGTTCCTTCGGCAAAGTTTCTTATTTTGATCCCTAGAATATGATTTTCACAGAGCAATGGGCGATTTTTTTGCCTCCCCACAAAAGACACTAAAAGTTCGACCCAAATTGGGGGACATCAGAATTCGTTTTAGAGGTATGGTTCCTTGGGCAAAGTTTCTTACTTTGATCCCTAGAATATGATTTTCACGGAGCAATGGGCGATGTTTTTGCCTCCCCACAAATCGGCCCGGCCTAATACGTATGTAAGTACAATCAGAGGCGTATCGAAGCAAGTTGAACAGCAGGCCAACAGCTGGTGGACAACATTTTTCTCTGTTTGCGAATAATCTTCCACACACAAATCCGACTTTTCTAACCTATGCGCAGCAGCTATTTTAGGAACTGAACTACCATGCAATTCCACAGGAGGTGCAGAAATGGGTAGTGAAATGGATTGGAAAAATATTTGTTAGATTTAAATTAATACATTTAAGTAGCAAAATAACATCTGAAAATCAGTTATTTGCGTGCCGATAATGTTTTGTAAATAATTATCAATTACCTGCGGGTCATATTGACCGAGCCACATAGCCAAAATGTGTAAAATTTATTTATCGAAAAAGTCAAAAAAACATATTTTTTATAAGTATAGCGTTCCTTAAGGATACGTACAAGTAGAGAACAACCGAACATCGATATTTGAGACCGAAGCCGAAGCTGATGATTTTTTTAAATTTCGAATTTGTATTACTAAAACAGCAGAAAACGTACTAAAGTCTAAATCCTATTAGATTCAGCTCATAATATTAATATACGCTCACTTTATCGTTTTCCAGTCCTCGCAATATTTTTCGAGCACAATTTTTTTCGTTAATTTTTATAAAAGTATATTTCCTTGTATAACGAAAGGCTTATAAATCACAGTTTCAAACTTTGTATAATATTCACAAAAAATTAACAAAATAATTATTTTCAAAATTTTCAACTTTGTAATCAGAATCTTCAGAAGATTGCTGCATACTGAAGTTTGAAGAATCGCTCACTAGCTACACTCGATGGAGGAGCAAATGGTATATCACAGCAATTAAAAAATAACAGTATTCCAAAAATGTTACAAAAACTAAAAGTATATAGAATATTTGGAACTTACAGAAATTCCCGACTAAAGTTCGTCTATTTTTCGTTGAATCGAAACCGAGTTGAAATATTGTGGCCAAACATGGGCTCAGTCGAACGTTCTCTACTTACAGCTTTAATAAAAATCTGTTTAATAATTTTTCATTATTTCCTTTGGGTAAACAACAACAGCATAAATAAATATTATTAGAATTCTTGTTTCATTATGCAAAGCCATTTAAAAAAAATATATTAATAAACTTTAGTTCGATAGATTTTGAGATGAAAGTTCCTGACTCCATGACTCAAAAATTTAATTAGCAATAACTTGTAAAAAAATCTAAATCTCAAAATCCTATAGTGCACTTTAATTACAGCACAGCTACTAAGTAACACCAAAATCTGAAATTCAAAAGTTAAGCACAAATGGAACGCTCCTATTGTTTTCAGAGACATATAGTAAAATGTAGCAACCAATTTTTTGTAGAAAATCTTAACGCTAACTCTTTATGAAAGTTCTTAAAAAAGTAGCTACGCAGCGACACAAATTACGAACAGAAAATTTCACTTGTAGTTCTCAAAGATGAAAAACTGCTACGGATGAAGAAGAAGCAAAAATGTTGTCGATAAAATCCGATTACGCATCTTCCAATATCCCATTCATCTTAACCCTGTGCTTGTAATTTCTAAAGGCTTCTACATAACTCTTTTAAAAAGGATGTCAAAAATACCCCTTTAAATGGAAACTAAGGAGTTAAAGTAATTGCAAAGAACTGCTACTTTCACTTAGCAGAGTCGACTTAAGATTTTTAACTCCTTACTTCACAGGCCACTGTAACCTGAGATATCACTTAAACAAAATTGGCCTCTCTGAGACCATCACTGAAAATTCAGAACACATTCTTTGTAAATGTCTAGGCAAAACGGCTACTAAAAAAGGAAATAATTAGAAGGTCGAAATTTTGTACAAAATTTGATGAATTTTTGATTATGTTGTATCAAATTGAAAGCTTTAAAATATGTTGCTTTTGTTGTAGTATTTGTGGCGCGCGTCTTGATGTTGTTCCACAAATGGAGGGACCTATAGTTTTATGCCGCCTCCGAATGGCAAATAGTCTTTTATGAAGAGATTTTTTCTCGGAAAGAATAGAACTAAAATTCAAACACAAAATTAAACCATTTAAGTGGAAAAAATTGGTATTTGTATTAAAAACGAGAAATATTCTTAAGGAAAAATACATGTTAAGTGGTTTTATGGTATAGGTATACTCTTACAAGACATTATGTCTGATGAACTTTCATTATACCAAGAAGATCCGAGTACTTTCTTTAACATTTTGATATCAGTCAGTTTCGTTTTTTTTTAAATATATCACATTTTTTTTTTTATTTCAAACATTTAACTATATATAAGTATACAATGTTTGTTGACACTACAACTAGTTTAAGGGAAACTAACAAGCAGTATGATTTTAACAATTTTGTGGGGTTTTTATGAAGAGAATTTTAAAATCTCTTCTTTACATTAACTACCGATAAGATCATATGGTTTTTTTCGCTGGAGTCGTCGGGTTAGGCCTGCGGTGTTGAGAAGTTTGCTGGCTTCCTCGTTAATGATCCTCTGGAGCCTCATAGAGTGGGCTTCTGCTTGTATTTTAATAACTTCAGCGACCGTAGGAATGCAGAGGTCACGATGAATATCTGCATTGCGAACGTACCAAGGTGCGTTGACAATATTTTTGATAATTTTATTTTGAAATCGTTGAATTATGTTAATATTATTTTGACTGGCACAGCCCCAAATTTGAGCGCCATAAGACCACACGGGTTTGATAATTTGATTGTATATCATTATTTTGTTATATATGGAGAGTTTTGAATTCCGTCCAATGAGCCAGTTCATTTTTAATATTTTCAAATTAAGTTCGCTTCGTTTTATTTTTATATATATTATATATATATTATATATATACGAAGATATCTGGCAGTATTTTCGTATGGAATTGGAGCGCGTAGTAGCATTATTGGGTGATGGTTTACTTTTTTATTGGTCACATGAATTGATTTGTTACTATTTAATTTTATTCGCCAAATTTTCGTCCATTTTTCTACTGCGTCTATAGCGATTTGAAGTTTAGTTGCAGCTACTTCGGCGGGTTTTCCTGTTGCGAGGATTGCTGTGTCGTCAGCAAAGGTGGCGATCATAGTGCTTGGAGGTATTGGTAAATCTTTCGTATATATAAGGTAAAGAAGGGGTCCAAGGATACTTCCTTGCGGCACGCCAGCGGCAATATATCACATATTTTCAATGGGATTAAGGCCACAACCAGTTTCCGTCCATGCCATTGATGCATTCCTTTGCCTATAAATAAAATAAATTGCTTTCAGTTTCTTCTTTCGATGGGTGCTGACCGACTTCGATCGATGGTGAGGTTCAGAATCATCATAGATTCATTGCAATGCACTAAAGCGAAACTTCGACTCTTGAACGATTTTGCCTCTTATAGGCAATTATACCAAGCTTTTGCTTCTCGGATAAAACCGTTATGTTTCTAGACTTCGTGGTTTTCATATCAACTGCCAGATACTTAATTTAATAATTTGACTGAAAGCTTATATTTTCATGCAAAATTATTGAAAAAAATTTAATATTGTAAAACATTGCGAATATTGTAAAAAAATTAGCTATGCTAAAACTGTTTTGACTCGCTGTATTTAAAAAATAATAAGCCGTTTAAGAAGTTCTTGCTATATGTTAGCTTTGTAGTAGGACTGACTGTATGTATGTAGCCATAAATACATAATATCTGCATTTTCGCTTCCTAATTTCGCACAAGCGAATGCTGGTTTGGCGGTGGTCATGAAACCCCTAATGGAACCGTCACTGCTTCTTATAATTTCACACATTTACGCATTTGGCATCCCACCAGTTACTCGCATATGCACTTGACGCTTAAGTTATTGTTTGTTTTCATTCTATTGTATTTACTCTATTTACACTCTTTGAATTTAATCCTTTCATAAGAGTCAAATATCTCATGCGTGTTGATTGGTCTTTAATCTAAATGCTAAAACATTGACCTTGTATAAGGGTTATCCTACAAGTGCTATTGCTACGATTTGTATGTTGTGTATTTATTGTTTCTATATTAAAGGGATTGCCTTTTAAGGATTTCACAACAGCGAGACATTTTCAAATGTGTACATAAGTACTTGCCTCATATTTCTAACAATGCATTTATTAATTAAATATTTTCACATTTTTATGTTATTACTCCGGTTTTCACTTTATTCTTTCTTGTCTGGCAATTTTACTGTCTGCAGTATTTGTTTATTGCTCAGAGGAACCGAAGGAAGGGAAGATATAATTTCAGATACGAAAAAAGGGGCAGTAAATATAAAAAAAAGAAAAAAGTAAGAGAATTCACTATGTGGTTAACGGATTTAACTAATATATATAACTAACTATATAACTAAATTTAATTCTAGAGCCGTTCCACTTAAAGTACTCCAAGTATTTTGGACATTGTCGCCACATCTTATAAAAATTGGTTTACTCGTAGGCTTGTGCATTGAATTTAACAAGAAGTAAACTGAAAAGATTTTGAAAGATACTTAAAAATATTTAATAATAATATGTAATAATTTTGATATTTTTTCAATGCTGAAAGTTTAGGGTATAACCTTTCTGAAAGTGTTATATCTTCGCTTCATTTTAAAATGTACTTATTTTTAATTTCTATATATAATAACTTTAAAAACAACCTGTGAAAATTATAGATTTTTGTTAGAATTATTGTGAACACTTTTTTTTTACCATTCTTAAACATTTGTTCTCTTCAGAGTTGTGTTTTTATTATTGATTTTATTTGTAGCTTAGACCAAGGCAAGTAATTCCTGCAAGTTTCAAAATCGAATTCCCATACATTTTTGAGTTGTATTCAAAGTCATGCAGAAAATCAGTGAAAAATACTGATCCAGCACTGAAAAATACTGCTCTGTCTGCTAGGAAGACTTATACCATAGTATCCATCCCCTTTCGAACAAATAATTAATTAAAAGAAAAGTATAGGCATTTATATATTTCGACACGCATCATTCATCAAAAATTATGGCAACTAAGCTTTTTCTGGCCTTAGAGGGTCTACACTCATTTACTTGCCGATGTGCCGCCATAAGGGCATTTCTCAAAGACAATCACGCCAGCTGTTCGTATCCTTGAAAGCTACTACTGACCATTCCAGTGAGTTGCGGCAGTTGGAATTTATGTGCGTTTCAGTTGATAGTCATTAAATTCTCGTTTTTACTACACACTTCAATGAGCCATTTTGGGCGGTCGTGCTGTATACTTTTTGCTTTATTGTTGTACAATGTGGTCAGCAACATGTGTGCGGTGGCGTTTGCCTTTCAACATGTAGTTAATGTGTTTGCACTTACATCTGTGTTCGAAATAATAGAAACATGAGGAATTACCCAGTTTTAACTATTTTTTTTGTATTTAATTTTTTTTATGTTTTTATAAAAGTATAATGCATTCTACACCAAAAATCATATAACTCAAAGCTCCCAACCTTGTACAAATTTCGCAAAAATTGAAGAAATTACAAAAAAATTAATCACACAGCAAAATTTCCAATTTTTTATACATCTTTTTAGAAAATATTTCAACTTTTTAACCCATTCTAATATATAAAAAAACAGAAAAAAACATTAAAAATGTACAGTAATATATTCGAAAACTAAAAAAAAAAATTGTTTACGTTGCTTTAGGATAGGTTCTTGGGTAGTTTTTTATGCATTGTTTACTAAAACACTTAAAGAGAACTTAGGTTTACTTCCCATGATATAATACTTTTTACCAATCAATCAATGGTTAAGTCAGAAAAAAACGAAGGACAAGGAACAGCCTTCGGTAATTATACAGTAGTCAGATACTGTATCTTTTTATCCAATGATGCACACTTCCATCTACGCGTAAATGTTTTTGCAATTTTTCCAGTTGTGCAATTCAATGGACACCCATAACGCATACTCTTTTATATATACAGGCTGCGTACGGTATTTCAGGGCAACTTGAGTACATTACATTAACTTATCACAAATTTATAAAATTGTTCAATAAAATTTCCATTACCTGCCATAACCTCTTGATCAGGGTCCGAAAACGATTGCATGCCCGAATGCCAAATGCTCCTTATTCATATTGACCATAACGGTATTAGTTATAGCCTTCAGAGAAGAAATGGTGTTATGAGGATGCTTATAGCTGTCACGCTCAATTAGGCCCCATACGAAGTAATCCAGGGGATTAAGGTCTAGTAGTTAAGATGGCAATTTTTAGCCATCCAGTCTTGTGTCGTCTTCGCTAGTCTTGCTGAAAGAAGTATGACCTGTCAGCGCTTACATTATCACTCCAGGGTTTCTCTATTGTCTCTATAACTTCGATATATGCAGCAGAATTCGCTCAAAATCCTTGAGCAAGGAAGTGTGGTGGCTTGACATGTCTTTTGTTGCTCACAACACCTAAAACTATAACAGTGGCTGGAAACTTCATATGGATAACAACAGGAACCTCTGTAGATTGGAACATAGTATGTTTGTCATTTCGGTGGTTACTCTTTTGGTCTTGGTGAAAATCTTTTTCCTGAAAAAAAAAAAAAAAAAAAATTATAATATTTCAAGTGCTTCTGATGGGTGTTTAATTTTATTTATAATCCGTATTGATCGGTATTTAGCGGATGACTCGCTGTTCTCGTGTTTGGTTGGTTGGTTAGAGTGGTGATTCATCCAGAATCCAACTAGCGCTTCCGCACCATTTTGTTGCCACATTCTCGTTACCAAATTGTTTAACAGTTATTTACAGCAGGACTTTATCCAGTCTGTGCGGTTTAGGAACCTTATTAGGCTGTTGACGTCGAAGCCAGACAGTTGTTCGAGACTCTCGAACAGCGGTTTGCCCAGGGTTAACTGTCTGTCCTTCCATAGGGCAGGGCATTCATAGGGGAAATGGAAGATTGTTTCCTTTTTGTCCGGTTGTTTAAATCTATGACAATGTGTGGGGGATGACCATTTTGGCGGCTTGTTCTCCAATAGACCAGAAGCCAGTTATGACTGCCGTGAGTCTACAGGTGTCCCGTCGTTTCATGTTTATCAATGTCGACGATTGCTTGAGGTTGTAGGTGGGCCATAACGTTCTGCTGATTTTGCATTTCGTCTGGTCTCTCCATCTACAATCTGCAATTCGAAGGTATTCTTGACCGCACCTAATCGAGTGAATACTGGTACTGCAAGAAGGCTATTTATGGCAGATCCCCCTCTTGCCAGTTCATCAGCTTTTTCGTTACCTTCTATGTTCCAAATTAGGGTTACTTTATGGTTTTCACTCAATTTGGTGCGGCTATTCCTACTTTACTCCACCACTGTAGAGGTTGTTATAGTCGCGTACAGCGCCTGGATTGCAGCTTGGCTATCCGAAAGAATAGCGATATTGCCCTTAAAAGAGAAATCTGCGATTAGTAACCTACAGGCTTCCCCAATTGCTAGTACTTGCTTGGAAGACGCTGCTGGTATTAGGGAGACGCACAGATTGTTCAATTCCTAGTCTATGAGAATATATACCAGGTCCAACACCACAATCCATTTTACTGCCATCTGTATAGACTGTGGTATCGAAGTTGTTTAGAGAGAATCCCTTATTCCATTTTTTTTTAGATGGAAAGAGTGTGGCAAAATTCCTATTGAACGTTACCATCGGGACGATGTAGTCAGTCCTCACCGAGGTTAACTGAGTTTGTCATAATAATAGACTAGCGTGACTATAAGTTTTTTCTTTCCAGCGACCCGCTTCACTTAACCTAAATGCACTCATGGTTGCCGTCTTCTTTATATGTAGGTCTATTGGAATAACGTGTGTCAGTGCATTGAGAGCCTCTCTAGGACATGATCTGATTGCACCGACCGTTATTGCACAGGCCGATCTTTGTATTCTGCCGAGTAATTTGGTATTGTACTCTCTCCCTAGAGCTTTCCGCCAAACTACCGAGCCATACAATAAAATAAGTCGTATAACCGCCTTATACAGCCATAATGCATGCTTAGGTTGAAGACCCCATCTTCTTCCAAGCATACGTTTGCAGGCATATAAAGCAATTTCTGCTTTCGTGTTTGCTCCAACATAAATTATCTTCTGCGCATAACGTAGGACTTAAACCGGAGATCTTCATGGACAACGTGACGGATAATATGATCAGAAACATTAAGCACTCTTGCAAGGTCCTTCATTGATTTTGTGCAGCCCTTGTCAATGATCGCTTGCGCTTTTTGAATAAATTCTGCAGATCGGAGAGTGTCAGAATGTGCTTTGTTTTTTTTAGTGTTTTGTATCAGATTCTGCATCGCTGCCTGATGTTTCCAATTCATGACGAACCTTATGAATGAATGAACGGACCTACTTAAGAAAATTAAAGATTTCTAAATCGATGTGATTTCCACATATAGCGACGATAACTGCGTGTCTTTATTTCTTGAAGCATGTTGTAGTCCTCCATGTCTTATCAGAAAAACAGCAAAAAGAAAATATAATGGTTTTGCCACATATATGCATGCCCGCAAATGTGTGTGTGTGTCTACCACACCAGCTCGTATTTGCCATGCCAATTTAATTCAAATGTCATTTCTAAGTGCAAACATTAAGCGTTTAAAATGTAATTTTGTTAGAAAATTATACAATACGTGGCCGCGTAGATATGTTTTTCTCCGAATGCATTATTATTTTCCTTCTAGGAGATCTAGGTCAGTAAATAATTGTATATCAACTATGAATGAAAGTACTTGAAGCGCTATGTTTACTTGTTATTAATGCCTTCATTTATTAATGAATATATTATTTCTCATCAATATTCCTTTAAGGCCATTTCTGTTAACGCAATATTTAATTTCAGTCAACATATCATTTGCGCGTTTGATTGCCGCAAGAAATCATTCTTATTTATAAACAATTTGTTTAGCCTTCAACGTACAGTTTATAACAATTTTTTGCTTAATTTCCTAATTAGAAAATTTATGTCCTTTGAAATTGTGTCGGCTCGCTCATGTCATTAATGGGTTGTTACCAATTTATTAATGAAAGCAAACTCTAGTAGACCTTTTTCTGCTTGCCCTTTAAGAAGTCAAATACTTTTGTACCCTCTTTGCTTGTACATAAATAAATTGAAATTCTTTATATTAATATATCTTGGCAGTTTTAGTCACCATTGTGGAGAGGAGGACATACTACTACATGTACATATATCCAAGGGTCCATTTGTTTATATTATAAAAAAGTAATAAATTACACGCATAATGACAATAGCACAAATTTGTTTATGCTGTTAAGTGTAAAAATTAATGCACATTTATTTTGAGACCAAGCAAAATATTACAAGTCGTAGGTATATACATACAGTGGCGGTCAAACTAATATCAGGGCGATATATTATATTAACAAAGGTTTGCAGTTTTTTTTCAATATCTGTTGGTTTTTTTTATTTAATTACATAAGTTTTTTTATAGGAGCATACAGCCGCGAAATCCTCAACACGTTGATCAATTTTAACTACTTTTATTATGTTTTTTAATGTTACGGTGGGTGGTGTCCTTGCGCCCCTAATTTGGCTAGTTGCTATTGACGAAGTTTTTATGTTTCTGATAATGCTAACTAAGGGTGGGGTTAAGGTAGTAGCATATGCCGATGACTTGGTCCTAATGGTATCGGGACCGTTTCCCTCAGTCATAGCAAAGATTTGGCTGTATTCAGTCGCTGGGCTACCACTTGCGGCCTCCGAGTCAACTCTGACAAAACGGAGCTGATGCTATTTACCAGAAAATATAAACCTCCACCCTTTCGACTTCCCAAATTAAACCACCACGTTCTCCCGCTCTTATCCGAAGTTAGATATCTTGGAGTGATACTTGACCCCAAACTCCATTGGAAGCTACACATTGAAAATCGGGTAAAGAAGGCCAGTATAGCCTCCTGCAAATCTATGTTCGGTGAAAAAATGGGGACTTAAGCCACAGATGCTGTGGATGTACAATACAGTGCTTTTGCCAATTTTTACGTATGGACGCCTGGTTTGGTGGGAAGCTCTTCGGAAGGGCTATAATATGACTAAACTGAGGAGGGTGCAAAGGACTGCATGTATTGGTATCACCGGAGCAGGCAAAACTTGCCCCAGTGCTGCCCTGAATGTCGTTGTGCACTTACTTCGCATCGACTTTTACGTTATTTCCATCGCAGCTCAAAGTGCAATCAAGTTAAAGGAGGTTGGCCTCTGGAGGTAATCTCTCAGGGGACATGGTAGCATTTTCGGTCAGTTAACTCCGTATTTCTCCGAACTTCGAACATACCTCTCTATCCGCAAACAAGAGTTTGAGGGTCATGCTAGGGCAATTTTTCCAAATAGGCAGGATTGGATAGAGAGGGAAATCCACACTGAAGCTTGCACCTCTGTCTTCACTGACTGTTCCAAGATTAAATCGGGAGTTGGAGCAGGGGCTTTCTCTAAATCAGTCAATTTATCTATCTCCTTTAAACTGCCGAATACTGCTAGTGTTTCTTAAGCACAAGGCTTTGGGATCCTGCAGGCAGGCAGGGGGGTATTAACATTTTCTCCGATAGTCAAGCCGCTTCAAAGCTCAAATTAGTAAACTCCTGTAAGGAGTGTGCAGGTAACATTTCTCTGATCTGGGTTTCATGACATAGAAACATAGAGGGAAATGCAATTGCTGTTGTGCTTGCCAGGAAAGGGACTGAATTGGCCTCAGAGACCTCCTACCCGGTCATCGGCACCCCCCGACAGTTGTTAAAGGGAAACTGCACAAAATATTTCTTCAAAAATGGAGCTATATTTCTTCATGTGCTATTTCGATAATCCTTTGGCTCCAGTACAATATACGAAGGACCCAGAAAGTCATTTGGACTCCTCGCCATTCAATTTCCACACTCGGGGCTGTGTTTACCGGTCACTGGACGATCAGCACATAAGCGGAAAAGCTAGGGTTACAATTTAACCCCCGTTGCAGAAGTTGTGGGGACCTTTCAGAGAAAGGGACCGTTGAGCACTTTCTCTGTAAATGTCCGGCTTTGGCAGCTAGACGATTAAGGGCACAGGGTGCTCCTTTCTTCGACAGTCTGGGCAGTGCGCCAACCTAAATCCAATCAATTTTCTCCATTATATAACAGCTCTGGCTTGCTGTAGATTTCTGTCTGTTAGAGGTCTTATAATGGTATCAAACCGGCGCTTCAGTGCTACTTGAGGAGTGCCAGACTGGCACTTAAACCATTTCACCCACCTACCTACTACCTACTACCTTGAATATTTATAATTTTGTTTTTGAAATAAAGTTCATTTTACAAGAAATGTCATATAAGTCAAAGTTTCAAACTTTTATCAAAATTTATGAAAATTCAATTTTCCAATCCGAATTAAACAAAAATTTTAGGAGCGCGGATTTATAGTCCATTGCAAGTGGCTAAAAATTGCCATTGATTTAAACAATTTGTTTGATGGCTCGTTATATTGAAGAAAATGAGTTTCTGTGAATTTAATTGCTTTACCTCCATACACATACATACATACATATATGTACATCTGTACAGTGTACCTGTTAAGCTCTAGTTCACTTTTGTTAGGTTCGGGGTTCAGGTTTGTATGGAATTTGTCAGTTGGCATCTCATCCTCACAAAGTGGCGCTGCCAACGTCGTAACAGCAGTGATAAAATATTTTATTCAAATATTTGTTCAACTCTGCCCAACCATTTTTCATGAATTAAATAATTTTGAATATTTGCTTACAATGAAAGATAAAATGTTTGACTGTCCGACAACTAAGCCAACGCGAGACTGAAATGATTTTCGAATTGTTACACAAGTTGGCGAAAAATAATTATAAAATTTGAATAAAAAATAATTACCCCTTTCACTTAAGCTATCCGTGTTTTTTCTTAGTATGCGTGCACAAGGAATAGTGGATCATCCTATTTAAAATTCTTAACACTTTCTACATACATTTTCAGAAGTTCCATGATGAGCTGATAAAGCTACGTTGACATTATTGTCGCTATTATTAGTTGCTTCAAAGCAATACCGACAAAGTGTAAGTGGATTTTTTCAACTGATTTAATCAGGGGTTGCACTATTTTTAGCAGGCAGAAATCAAATATTGAATTAAGGGATTATAAGCTTGGCTTCATTGTTTTATAACAAAATTTAAAATCGAGAATTTTTGTTATCATTTTGTACTTTTAATTGCAATCAATAAGTTTTCCCACAAGTTTAACAGGTACGTGCGTCCTTACTAAACTAATTGAGCGTTTCTGGTGTTGGAGGAGAGTAGGAGAAAGAGGGCACTTGATGTGGGAAGAGAACCACGTGTTTGAATTTTCAGTTTCAATCTATGTTTGTATGTATGGATGTAGGTATGCTTGTATATAGTGGTTAGTGATGTGAAACACAGATATCATTTTTTAGTTTACTGTTTAATTTATTTGTTTATTTTTATCAAAAAATTAAACAAATTAATTAAAGAAAAAAATGTTACGTTTGCATACGCGTATATGACTGACATTGTTGTTATACAAATTCACGTGGTAATTTTGTTGTGCTGATTAGCATAAATGCCAGATAAGATATTATATCATCAGCAAAGTGGCAGCGGCAGCGGGAGCTTCATAAGCAGCATTTGGATGGTGTGGTGTTGTTATAAACAAGTGATTTTGCTTTTTTATCTAAGTAAATTTGTTAATATTATCATAAAATATTATATTAAGAGTATGACATCTTTCGTCAGCAAATTCGCACTCATACATACTTCTGTATACATTTTATCTAATTAATACCAATATGTGTACATATACAGTGGCTCGTAGAAATATTTTTTTTCATATCTTTCCCTTTTACGTACAAATTTTAAATTTCTTATCGATTAGGTAGTGTATTATTTTAAACGTGTATTCATATTGCTGCGCATTTCCTAAATACATCGGTTATTCAGCACGCGTGAATATTGTACCGTTAATGTACTGTACTCACAAAAGTATTTCGAAATAGTTTCGATTGTTTATTTGTTTTTAACCCAACTTAGGCTTACTAGCGTTGATTATTAGAATAGAATGGAGTAAATAATAATAGAATGGAATATAGGAATAAATATAATGGTTCTTATTTATATTAATTTACAGTACACAATATTTGCTTACAGACTAAAAAACAGAATTTTTAAACAAACAAATAAATAAAAAATTAAATGTTGTCTGCTGGAAAATGCGATATATTTTTAGCGTATCGCGTAAATTAATTTACAATTAATTCTCTGTACTTTAAAGCACCAGTTATGTAAGAAACTAGCTTTTTCAAGCCTCATATTTTTATCCATTCAACATATTCACTACATATAATGTGTCAAAGTTGGTTTTTTGGAGATTTGCAACACGGAGTTGTGATAATATTAGGCCTCTTCCAAAAAATGTTCAACGTCTTCTTTTCATTTAGATTGCAGAGTTTACATTTATTATTATACATACATATATACCACTTAATTTCAAAAGATTGCATCTTGCGTTAAATATTACGGATTGTTTGTCCCTTACAATTGTATCATTGAAGTAAGCTTTTCCGATTCTTAAATCTAAATGTGGAAATAACTTAAGCTTTTACGAAATTAAAAGCTAAAAAAAAGTTTTGTTAAGGTCTTTACGACCGACTTTATTCGAGTTATTCTTAAAACTGAAACTAAATTTACAAATTTCTTACTTTATACTACATATTATGGTAACCTAATAAAGAGGTGGCGTGATTTCCGGTTAATTCTAAGTTTGCATTTATTGCAAATATTGATTTCGCAAGAATTACCAACGGTTAATTCTGAGTTTGCATTTATTGCAAATATTGATTTCGCAAGAATTGCCAAATTGAGGTAAACAAAAGTGTCAAATAATAATTATTGCGAAATTTATTGTACATAAAAGAGTTTAAACTTAAATTAGGTGAAATGCAAAAGTTGCATATCAGCATAAAATGAATAAAATAAATTTAATAAATTTGCTTACTTTAATAAATGGAATTTATAATTTTGTTTGTGTTAACTTATATCCTTTCTCTTTTTTGGATGCGTTCCCTCCTTCTATTCTGAATTTTATCATTCCTTGCAATTATAAGCATCTCTTTTTTTCCTTTCGAAACATTTGGGTTTAGATCTCTATAATCCCATCTTAAATTGAACTCCATTCCTGTTTTATTAAGTGATTCAGCCCAGAATATGCTTTTTCGGTATGTGTCAGATTATGCGGTAGTCTTTTGTAGCTGTACTCAAGAATTATCGGACGCGATAATTTTCCGCCCTGTCAAAACATCATTATTGCTGATTGCTCCAAATTCACCTCCAATTCTTTAACTTGTAACATGCCAACTTCATCTGCCATTATCACTATGTCGTTTGCATATAACAGCAATTTAATATTCATATCATCGGTACATAGGCAACCTCCTAACTCTTCCTGTGTGTCATTTACATATAATGCAAACAAAACCGGCGACTTCAAACCCCCTTGTCTAACCGCTGATAGGATATAAAACTCTTCCGATACAATATAATTTTCTTTCATCACACAGTTTGTTGTCACGCATGCTTTTTTCAAAAAAGTGACAAATTTAGTGGATATTCATGGTACATTATCAAAGTCTGCTCTAGAGTCTACAAAGAAACAATACATCTTCCCATTATAGCAAAATTTCAAATTCACCATTGATGCAATGTTATACAAACTGTCGGCTGTAAAATATTTTAGCGTAAAACCGGCTTGAAATTCTGTTAGGATCTCATTTTCCGACATCCATCTAACTAATAAATCTTTCATTCATTAATTTCGCCACACGGCTCATGAAACTAATTCTTGGGTAATCTGATACCACTTCCCTATTTCCCTTCTTAAATATCGGACAAATTATGCTGCTCATAACGCCTTTCAGTTTCAACAGCAAAGTTTAGGCGCGTAAACACTTCGACTAACTCGTCTAGCAACTCCCGCGGGCTATTTTTATTTTTCGTACGATATTTCGCCAATTCCGGGAGGTTTTTTTGGCTTAGCTTTTTTAACCATTTTTGCAAATCCTTCTCTTGTTATTGGCTTGTCCAAATCGTATTTTTGAATTTTATTTGGGGCATAGATCACGTCTCTACTCAATGATTGTTGCAAAGGGTTTAATAGAGTCTCAAAATAGACATCCGAGATCCGAGATTTTTTCGTTGGTCTCTTATTTGGGAAGCCAGTGGTAGAACTGTTTATAGTCTTTAAGATTATTGATTTATTATTTTTTTTTTTACTTTCACGACATATTTTTATTTATATTTGTTTTCATCATTCGGATCAAGGGTGTCGCGAAATGTACGAAGACAATCAAACGAAATTATACTCTCCTTTTCACATTTATAGTTAAAGCAATCTTCCTTTTTATATAGATTACTCTCTTTTTTTTGTGTAAATGATTTGGTCAATAATTGCACTAGACCCTATTATTTTTGATTTTGTTTCGCACCATCAAGACTACGTTTTATATTAGCTTGGAAGCATCTATGTCTGAATCTCTCCACATTAGGGTTGGACATTTTTGCACTGCCACTAAACTGCACTACCACTGTCTCAAATGTAAAATACATTATCACTAAAAATTTAAACTAAATACGTTTTAATTTATATTTTATCTTCGCTATTACTTATCAACTAGTTTCTTCTAATTACAAGATATCATTGAGTCAATCTGCCGAAATAAATCACGACACCTTAGTGTCAAAAGCAGACCCCTCGAAATTCTATGATAGAAGTCAAAAACAGTTTAGGTGACCTATGCTACAAGCTGGAAATTTATACTTTTAATGAAGAAGTAATGGAATATTTGGAAAACTATTCAAGAGTAATGCAACCTATCGCGGAAGCTCTAGACTTCCTTCGAAAAGAACCATATATGTTACTGCAAAGGTTTGAAAAATATTTTCGTTTGCACTCTGACTCCTGGGATGCAATACTTGCATCATTTCTGATATCAAATTAGACTTTTGCAAAATCTTGCTGGAAAGTGCTGAGTCATACGCTCTAGATGCTGTCCAAGATTAAGTTAAAGACAACCCCCTAAAGTTTAAAAAACAACCGATAGGAGAAGAAAGTAATTGCAGCCTTCCATGAGTGCTAATACATAATTTCTCGAATTTGATGAGGAGTTAACTGGTATTCAATTGAATAAACCAACCTGCGAAATTTTTGTAAATAACTTCTTTTTTTTAGATGCAAATTCTGATATAGACTCCCGGGGCGGACTTATAGCAACCAAAGTAATTTTGTATTTGAAGAACGATGATAAATGATGGTTTGCACCGCTTTGATGCGGTATAATTAAAAGCTTCTACTCAAAATTAAGATTTATTCTGAAAACATTTTCTTATACTACTCATATAGTCTTACTTTTATTCTTCAAGAAGCAGGGTTATGTTACTTAAAAACGTTAATTATCACTCAAGATTTTGACTGTCACTAAATATTTAGTCACTAAAAGTGTAGTTGTAATGCAATTTTATTTTCATTATCATTAAAAGTTTAGTGATATTCAATTTTTTTTCACTATCACTGAATATTCAGGGATAATGAAATTCGTGTTTTAACTACCACTGAAGAAGTAGTGCACTTATTTTGTAATGCATTATGCCCTACCCTGATCCACATCAATTTAGTAATTGTTCGATTTCTCTTTTCTCTGTGGCTTGGCCAATGAGCTGCCCATACTGCCTATGCATGTTGAGTTACCTTCTCTATCGCCATCAGTTGTACCGTTCAAAACAATCAAACCATTGTCGTTGCAGAAGTCTATATATCTGCCTTGAATAGATATGTGCACATTTCTTCTATTTCTTGTTGTATTTTGCTAATTCTAATATTACAGTCTCCAATCGTTATTACATTATTCCAATATTTTCCTGTTCCATTCAGAGCACCTGTTCTATAAGAAACACTTTAAAACCACTTTCCTTCATTTTTATGTCAGTGAAAGTCAAAGTATTTATTTCCTGAGGCGTTATGCTTACATCTTGCTTTTACCTTTACTTGATCTTCTGAAATGTGTTTTTCTTGAGTTTATTATTTATTATTATAATATACTTATATTTGTGTTAATTTCGTTTGTAATTGTGGCGCTGTGCATATATTCAGAATGGAGAAATTGAAAACGTGAAATCATGGTGAACATATTTCTAGATGTGTCCTATTTGGTAGCGCCTCCCAGCGAATTTGCCAAAATCAGTTGATGGGCTGACGTCGCTTGGGGTGTGGTTACAAAAAAAACAGAGGTTGTGTTGGTGATATACGAAAAAAATCACTACAGGTTCCCCTCATGTTGCTTCGTTGCTATCTGAACAACGACTGATTCGACGGGTGTTTGAATACATAGAAAATTATCCTACAGAATTCGGCTGCCGAATCCCCAAATGACAACCAAAGTTCCCCTCACAATTTTCTTTTTCACCAATAGTTAAAGAACAAACCTGGTAAATCTATCATCCTTGGTGTGAAATGGGCGGGTGTAGCTCTGCTGTCGAGTCTCAGTTGACGTGGTAGCCGAAGTTACTTGCTCAATTTTGCTATTCACCGTTACCTGATGGCCAAATCTGGTAATCTATAATACTTGAGCATACGATAGGATAGATCGCTTAACTTAGCAAAAGCCGGTTTGCGACAAAAGCAAGTTGTTTTTCGATCGCATGGTCGTCGAATCGTGTGGTGGAATTGAAATGAAGAACTGCCAATCAAAAACCTTAAATTCACTGCTAAGCACGAAGGCGGTTCTGTCATGGGTTGGGGTTGTATGCCAGCCGGTAGTCGGAAAACTAGTTTTTATAGATGACACGATGGATAAACATTTTTATTTGCCCCTTCTAAATGAAACATTACATTCAATGCAAAAAATAGGTATGTCAAGGAACGAGTGTTCATTTCATCTCGTGATGTTAAATTAAATTAAATGAAAACCACTACTAGTCAGAAGCAAAATACTTTGCGAGCAATATATTTTGATGTTAAGTTATAAGAAATTGTAGATTTTAATTTAAATATATGTAGCAAATAAAATTCAGTTTACTTATTTCAGACAAAGCATGTAGATGCGTTCTTTATTTGATAGAGATCAGGTTTGGTGAGCAAAAGAATTTATGCTAAAATGCAACAAGTGAAAAAACAGTTATTTACAGCGTCTTTATAAACAGTAATATATTCAGCGATTTATATAGGCAAGACAAACAAAGACTACATATGTACATTATAAAGCGCAGAACAAAAACAAGTAATATAATAAGTATATTCATTAAGATTATTCAGTAAGTCATACACTATGTGTGTACGTACATATGTATTATGACAGGTCGATTTAAAAATCGCTCATTGCTCTGTGAAAATCGTATTATAGGGATCAAAATAAGAAACTTTGCCGAAGAAACCATACCTCTGAAACGAATTCTGATGTCCCCCCATTTGGGTCGAACTTTTAGAGTCTTTTGTGGGGAGGCAAAAAAATCGCCCATTGCTCTGTGAAAATCATATTCTAGTGATCAAAATAAGAAACTTTGCCGAAGGAACCATACCTCTAAAACGAAGTGTGATGTCCCCCAATTTGGGTCGAACGAAAAATCCCACTTTGACCCATTTAGAGTGCTCCAATCGAGTCCAAATGTATGACCGACCCCCACTAACTTTGGACGGCCGATCCACCCATGCCAGTGGCACACCCCCTGGAACTCCCCTGGGGATTCCCCATACAATCATTTCAAAATATCACCATTTTTGGCCTTTATATGAGAAAAGAAACTAAAAAGTTCGACCCAAATTGGGGGACATCAGAATTCGTTTTAGAGGTATGGTTTCTTCGGCAAAGTTTCTTATTTTGATCCCTAGAATATGATTTTCATAGAGCAATGGGCGATTTTTTTTGCCTCCCCACAAATCGACCCGGCCTAATATATATATTATATATTTATTATAAAAATGGTCAAGAACATCATATCGAAAAATTCGCGAGTTTTGTGCCGGAAATAATCGTCCGAATGAGTCGATAATTCAAGAAACTGGATGAAAAAATGACCGGCAGACCAAAAACTGCACGCTTTGTTGGGTACATTGCTTCTGTAGCGCAAAATGTTGCTGGACAGCCTCAACCATCAACATTGATGTCTTAACCTTCTCAACAATTAGGCATTCATGAATCGACTTTCGGCGATCGAATGTTTACTTATAGACGTACTCACGGCGGCCATTTAAATTATGTAATTTTTCACCTATAAGCTTTAATATTTTTTATTATTAAATTTGTTATTTCTTGTCGTTATATGGAAAAAATGTGCAAGACCGCAATGAGATCAACTATTTTTGAGCCACTAAACTTGCACTTTATTATTTATGCCGACATTCTATAGGCTATAAAACTGTGTACCCTTAATTTTTCTAGAAATTTTGATAAAAAGTGTAAAATGTTGTTATTTTTGAGGTTGAAAAAAGTTTTATCTGTATAATCTTTGTAAGGAAATGAATTTATATTTTCCAGGGACCGTAACTTTTATGCGTTTTTCCAAAAGAGTAATTAAATATGTTTTCAGTCAAAAAAACAAAAAAAAGGTTCTTTGATCCGTTTTCAGTCAAAAATAAAAGTTCAAAGAAATAATTTAGCTATGTATGTTGCCAAGGCCGTTCCAGTTCCCGATGTAACGCAACCACGAAAGCTGATTTTTGCCAACATATCGTTTTTTCCCTTTAATTTTATCCTTTAGTATTAATTTCTTTATATGTGGCCAAAGCACGGCGTTTTGCGATTTTATTCAATAATAATTGCAGTTCGTTTCGCCGTAAATGTTAAAAAGAGTGTTGACAACACCCCTAGTATGTCGTTGGTTTTTTAGGTGACATAGTTCCCTCACCGTTACTAAAAAACTCCCTTATTTAATAATTATTACTATGAAAAATAATTGATTTTTACTGCTTAACCTTATGTTCGCCGCCTACTCTCCACTTCGCTTTTCCTCTTCTCATGCCTAGTTTAGTTTGTTTTATTTCTTTACGCTTGGTTTTGTCAGTCCTATCTTGTTTATTTTTCTGATTATTATTACGGTTGCTCTGCTGCTACGCAGATGATCCCAAATGATAAGCCTTGTTTGATTTCAGTTTAAATATTTTATGATTTAACAAGCAAATTGGGTTCAGATAAAATCACTGCTTGTTGACGCATGACCGAAATGATGAATTTCACTGTCATTGTTGTTTTTTGTTATTGTTTGTCCTTAGAGCTAAGTATTTCGTAGCCATAAATTTGCATTTCAGTTGCAAGTATTCGAGTTTGATATTAATTTTCATAACTGTCATAAGAAAATACATATACAAATAGAAATATTGAGGACAATTTTCAATTTCGATTCATTCACTACATCGTCCTCACCACCAAAATTTGTGCTCCATGCTAGCAAATTGCATTGTGAGCCACTCAAAATCACTTTGCTTGACGCGCCAAAATGTCAAATTTTCAATTTTCTGCAGTAAACACCGCAGCTGTTGTTTGTACTGCAAGTTCTCTGCAGCTACTCATTTCTAGTTGCTGGTTTTTTCCCAAGCATATGCCCTTCTCATCACCCCCGTCTATTCACAAAACAGTCGCATATCTCCGCACGATTTCACAATTATTGCTTTAAGAAATTTTATTTAAAATTTTACCTCTAAAATTTTTTTGTTGCGCGTGGCATATGTCAACGCGGTGACCTTCTTTTGCCTTCTCCGCACTCTTCTTTTCCGTCGGTGTCGTTGAGTGAAAATGTTGATGTATTTTATGCGACTTGCCAGTCATTCAAATGAAGTTTAAAAAAGCTAAGCTGAAAATTTGTCGAAAGCAAGAAAGTTACTCATACGCCATGTACGTAGGTAAGCAAGTGTATATGTGTGTATGTTGTTGGTTTCAGTTCCATGCAAGACCTTGGCGTAGCGTACACATTTACTCATACGCATGTGTGGTAAGCAGACATATGCATACTTGTGCTATTCATATTTGCGAATGATAAAATTAATATTGTTGTTGTCGCCTTACTTTTGTGGCTCTAGCGCCACAGACACAAGGAAAGTGATTTATTTATATGCGGGTGAAAAGTGAAACGCATGAATAAGCGAATAATTTAAAAATTCTTTGCAATTACGACTACAAATTATGATGGATGCGCGCTTAAGCGTCTGTTCACATTTCAAATGCAAAAATAAACAACATCGCACACTCACGCTCTCTCACATACGCTTACACTAAATGCATTTCAAGTATGAAAACTGGGACTAGAGAGCTGTAGAAGAAAATACGAGCAGATGAGCAACAGCAGAACTTTTTAATGACTTTCGAGTTCAAATTTTCAATTAAATATATACAGTTGCGCACACTGAAATCCGGGAACCGAAAAATATATGGACTTTACTTCGTTTTACAGCCAAATGTTTGAGTCTGTGTTTGTATTTTGAAAACACACTGTTGGAAAATATAATAAAAAGTGCCCTGTTTGTGCCAGTTTTTAGAATCGACTGCAGCACTTATATCCAAATTAGTATTGAGAAAAAAAAGCAAAATGTTCAAAGAAAAAAGTTTTTTCATGGCGTACCAAAAGCTGAAACTCGAGAAAGAAACTGTAAAATTCTGAGCAGAGAAAAAAAAATATTCATATGGTTTCGCAAAATTAAATCTTTTTTGTCGTCAAGCGAGCTTAAAACTGAGATGGATTTGCAAGTCACAAGTTTGATAAGGGTCGGTAGAAGCGAGATTAGTAGCGAGAACAGAGTACCGTTGTTGAGTTTACAGAACAAAACCAAGAGGCTAACATTTGCAAGAAAGCACCGCTCCTCTCGAAACTGTAAAAATTTGCTGTGGACGGATTAAACATTTATTTTTGACAGAAAACAATATAGTCGGCGACCCACAAGTACAGCATCTGATCCCAGATAAATACTACTGTGGGCAAAAAGTAAGGTGAATTTATTTGTCAAAGTTCGCGTGATTAAAATTTCGCTCTAGTTATTTTTTTCATGAGTTGGTAGCACTGTTAATAATATCTGGGCCAACTTTCAAACGACCAAGAGTGCATTTTTCGATTTTTACAATGTCTGAAGGCATTTGGTGATTCGACCATGTCGCAGAAAAATGTTTATAAGTGGTACAAAGACTTCAAAGAGGGTCGAGAACGTGTTGATGACTTGGAGCGCTCCGGACGACCATCGACGTCAACAGATGACCAACACGTCAATAAAGTGAAGGAGTTAGTGCTCAAAAATCGTCGGTTGACTGTTAAAGACCTTACTGATATGATCGGAATATCAGAAGGATCTGTGAAAACCATTTTGAAAGACCATTTGGGCCTACGAAAAGTCAAATTTCGTTTGGTACCGAAAACTCTCAATTTCTTGGAAAAAAGTCGTCGCGTTGATGTGTGTGAAACAATGCTTTCAGACTATCAGGACAAGCTCAAATGCATCATTACGGGAGATGAGACTTGGAGACAACCGACCAATCAAGCGAATATCGTGCTAAAGGCGAGGCCAGAACGAAAAGAGCACGTCAAAGTCGTTCAAAAGTAAAGGTCATGATGACAGTTTTTTTCGATTTTCGTGGTGTGGTGCACTATGAATTCATTCCACCTGTCCAAACTGTTAATAAGGAATATTATTTGAGCGTTACGCGTCGTTTACGTGAAGCGATTCGTTTAAAAATACCAGAATTATGGGCCAACAACTCTTGGTTTTTGCATCACGATAACGCTCCGACTCACACTGCACTCGTTCTTCGTGACCATTTCGCCAAAAAATCCACGCATATCGTCCCGCAACCACCGTGTTCGCCTGATTTGGCTCCGTGTGAGTTCTGGCTATTCCCAAAACTGAAGAGACCACTCCGGGGAACGCGTTTCGAGTCGATTGAGGAGATAAAAGCTGAATCGAAGAAGGTGCTGATGGCTATACCGGAAATGGACTATTTGGCATGTTTCGGGGATTGGAAAAATCGTTGGCATAAGTGTATTTCATCGAGAGGGGATTATTTTGAAGGGGATGAAATCGGTTTACAAGAATAAATAAAGATTTTTCATTTTACAACCAAATTCACCTTACTTTTTGCCCACAATAGTATACGGCTCGGGGATGCTCTTCGGGGGAAGGAGTAGATCCAATGTTTTGGATACAAGAAAAAATGTGTGCGGGGGACTATACGGTTATGCTTCCCTATGCATGAGAAGAAAAGCCCCATAGATGGGAGTTTATGTAGGATAACAATCCAAAGAATTCATCAAAATTAGCAAAAGAATGAGCTAAAGAAGAAAAAAAATCTTTTAGAACGCTCGTCGCAGTCTTCAAACTTAAATCCAATTGAGCATCGTTGGGCGGAACTGAAATTCATCAAAATTAGCAAACGAATGAGCTAAAAAAGAAAAAGTGAATCTTTTAGAACGCTCGTCGAAGTCTTCAAACTTAAATCCAATTGAGCATCGTTGGGCGGAACTGAAAAAGATTGTCGAGACTTCCAAAGTCAGCGATAGCGAGGAATGTGGCGCTAAGTTTAAAAGTCTTGGTACTCTATCTCTCCGTATATATGTGCAAATTTCATCAATTATATAGTGGGCGCAAAACTTATCATCGGCTTTGGTTTTGTTTTTGAATAACTTCTTTATTAAATAAAAAAATCAAAATAATTTTGAGTGATGGACATTTTTACATTAACTTTTACGCACAAGTGTCAAATACGATTGACGTACGACGATCCGATAGGGTGATTTACACTAGATTTCCCAAAATAAGTAAATTCGATTGCTGGGGGAATTTCAAATAATCGTAATTGGTAGTTCTCGTAGATGGCCCCTTTAAATATTTTTTAAAATTTTAGATTTGGTTGCTAGAATGTTTGGATTCTGTAAAAAGAAATGGACGGAATACAAATACAGTATAATCTCGATAATTCGGACAATTAAATACCAGAGGTTGTCCGAAATATCGAATTTTCCGGATTATCGAGTGGGTTAAAAATTTAATAGAAATCAGTAGATCAGTAATTAAATGAAATAAACTTTTATTTAATCTTAAATTGATTAATATTCAATGAGTTATATGTACATATATTAGTTTTTATTCGGCCGTAAAATAATTTAATATATTCGTTTGCCGCAATTTTGTTTCAAGGCAATATCTCTGAGACTCACAAGTTTTAAAATGTCTCCGGATGAAAATTCCTGTTCCTCTGCATATTTAATACAACTATCAAATGCGACAATAGCTTGAGAGTGCGAAATTTTAGGATCTTGACTTTCATTTTAGTCAAGACTGCTGTTCTCGTTATCTTCTTCCTCAATCTCGTTGATATCGAAATCAGTGTCGTCATTCAACCACTCAGTAGTCTCGTTATCATTATAAACATCAGGGGATATTTCAACAAGAAGATCAATTATTTTAGTTGAGCTGCTGGGCCGTAGCATCGCAAGAGGCAAATCATCATCTGAGTCCCATTCTTCGTCATAAAGAATTTTGTTAAAACATTTTCTGAGCACGCGTTCATCCACATTTTTCCAAGCATTAGACGATAAAAAAGCCACATCTTTTAATGCAAAGTTTTTTTTAAAGATTCCGGGAGATTGCTCGTTGGGCTGGACAAAAGTAGAGACAAAAAACTCTTGTCTTTAAAATTCGGATAGCATTTTGGTCCTTTGGCTGCATAAGAGCCGTGCAGTTTGGTGGCAAAAACATAACATATATGTCCTTATCGACATCCGACAGTGATTGGGGATGGCAAGTTGCATTGTCTAGCAGTAAAATGGCTTTGGCTGGTAAATTCTTTTCCTTTAAGTAACGCTTTACTTCTTTAACGAATGAGTTTTCAAACCAATTTTTAAAGATTTGCTCTGTCATCCAGCATTTTTGGTATGGGAGTACCCAAGCGGAAGGTTTACTTTTTTAAACGCTCTGGGGTTTTTGGCTTTCCCTATCATGAACAATGGAAGTTTATGTTCTCCGGTTGCAATACAGCAAACTAGAAGTGTTACTCTTTCTTTTCCAATTTTGCGCCCGGGTGCGGACTTTTCATTATGCAATGCAAGGGTTTTTTCTGGAAGTTTTCTCCAAAACAAAGCAGTCTCATCTGCATTATAAACCTGATCATACGTAATGCCCATTTCTGCAATTTTCTTTCGCAATTTTTCAATAAAGGGTTGCACAGCAGTAGAATCATTCGAAAGTTTTTCGCCAGATATTTTTAAGAATTTAATTCCATATCGGGAGCGAAAATTACTAAACCAACCATTACTAGCCACAAATTCCACACTTTGTCCGTAAATTTGGGAACAGAATTGTTTGGCCTTTTCTTTGATGATTTCCGAGGAAATCGGTGCATTGTTTCGTCTTGCGTTTACAAACCATTTATACAAGTGGTCTTCCATCTTTTCAAACTCCGCAGGTCGCATAGTTTTACGCTTTCCAAGGCCACATTCTGTTCTAGCAATGTAACTGCAAAATATAATCAAAGGAGTGTAAACTCTTCTTACCAAATGTTTTCGTTTTTTACCTATCAATCTTTAATCCACATGATTTTATGTCCGAAATTGTAGATTTACCTACATTGTATTGCGCAGCTAGCTGTCGAATTGACTGTCCTTCACTTAGCTTCTTAAAAACTTCTTTTTTCTGGTCTATCTTTAAAAACGTATGTTTTTTCTTAGCTGCTGGTGCCATAGTTAAATTTATACAGTCCACAGTTAAAGAAATTATGGAGTTAATGTTTGAAATTAGCTACTGAACTACACGTTACGCAAATATGCTTATGAATATGAACTAGGAGTAGTTAGCAGGGGAGTTAGCAGGGGAGTCCCCTTTATAAAACTACACGTTACGCAAATATGCTTATGAATATGAACTAGGAGTAGTTAGCAGGGGAGTTAGCAGGGGAGTCCCCTTTATAAAATAAAATAAAAAATAACGGAATTCCTTTTTATTTCAGCATATTCACTGGAAAATAAAGAAGTGTCCGAATTTTAGAGGTACATGAATACGTGGTGTCCGGATTACAGAGACTTCAATAGAAAACGTTTTGGTGTCCGGATTACCGCGCTGTCCGAATTATCAAATGTCCGAATTACCAAGATTAGACTGTACAACAAAAAGAGTTCAAGTCTTCTACAGTACTGTTACGCTGAAAAGATCTTTTTCCTCTGGACCCGGTCCGTTTATGATTTGTTGAAAGATTTCCTGTAACAGACGCCTACTCCAATTTTTGCACTAACTTCCGGGATAATTTTTTTTTCTTATTCAGTTCTTCCTTAGATGGTATAAAATCTGTCCGGACTTTAATGAACGACACTGTAAGGATGTATGTATGCGTATATTTGCATAAATTCATATTATACTTTATAATTGAAAAAGGGTGATCGCTATACATTACTAACTGAGTCAAAACCAAAACGCCTTTGCGTTTAAAGTTTAAATCAATCCTAAAAAGCTAATAAGTAAAAGGAAGCTCCCAGTAACATTTTCAATATTACTTATTAACTGAAAAAATCTGTACATAGTAGGCATATTATACTTTCGCTCTCCTTTCTGTTTTAGGCGTTCTTATTTTCATATTCTTCAAAGCATGTGTTGTATTGCTTTTTCACAAATGGAGGTACAGTTTATGGTGCCTCCGCACGGCAGATGAGTTTTTATGTGGAGTTTTTTAATGGTAGAAATACTCTCATGCTCTTATAATGAGAGCTCTAATGTGAGAAAGAACGAATTCTTTAATTCTTTGACTATTTTTTTTCATTTGCCAAGCTCAGTTTTAAATTATTATTAAATGAAAGACTTGCGTAACTCGAAATGCTGTGTATTTCCGGATTTTTTTTTTTTTTTTAATTGGCGCGTACACTTCTGTTAGGTGCTTGGCCGAACTCCTCCTCCTATTTGTGGTGTGCGTGTTGATGTTGTTCCACAAATGGAGGGACCTACAGTTTCAAGCCGACTCCGAACGGCAGATATTTTTATGAGGAGCTTTTTCATGGCAGAAATACACTCGGAGGTTCGCCATTGCCTGCCGAGGGGCGACCGCTATTAGAAAAATGTTTTTATTAATTTTGCCTTCACCGAGATTCGAACCAACGATCTCTTTGTGAATTCCGAATGGTAATCACGCACCAACCCATTCGGCTACGGATTTCTGGATTATTGTTATTTAAAAACATAATGAAGAAAAAAATCTATCTACTCAAGAACAGCTTGAAGATAGTAATGAAACCGGCTAATCTTTTTGCACGCCGAAAATACCTCCAAGATGACCTGATTATTGTATCGATCAAGCGATTTACCGACTTATTGTTGGGATCTGATAGTTATATTCATTATATAAGGTTGGCCAAAAAGTCTTGCGGTATTTCCGCAAGCTTGTCTTTGCAAGCGCGTAGTTCTAGTTGTATTCGTCGCATCGGTTCACGCTAGAGCTTTTTGGAAAGCTCTTTTCACGTGCTAACACGTGTTTGATTAATTGTTGTTTGCTTTTAGTCGCTCGTGAGTTATAGCGTCGCAAACATGGAGCAAAATAAAGAGAAAATACGGCATATTTTACAGTACTACTACGATAAAGGCAAAAATGCATCTTATGCTGCCAATAAAATTTGTGCAGTTTATGGACCCGATACAGTTTCCATTTCCACCGCACAACGATGGTTTCAACGTTTTCGTTCTGGTGCAGAGGTGATCGAAGATGCGCCACGGTTCGGAAGGGCTGTCGTCAAAAATTGCGATAAAATCGCTGAATTGATCGAAAGAGACCGGCATAGTAGCAGCCGTAACATCGGCCAAGAGCTGGGCATGAGTCATCAAACCGTTATAAACAAGTTGAAGAAGCTTGGATTCAAAAAGAAGCTCAGTGTATGGGTGCCACACGACTTGACGCAAAAAACATTTTTGCCCGTATGGATGCATGCGAATCGCTTCTGAATCGCAACAAAATCGACCCGTTTTTGAAGCGGATGGTGACTGGCGATGAAAAGTGGGTCACTTACGACAACGTGAAGCGCAAACGGTCGTGGTCGAAAAGCGGTGAAGCTGCCCAGACGGTGGCCAAGCCTGGATTGACGGCCAGGAAGGTTCTTCTGTGTGTTTGGTGGGATTGGCAGGGAATCATCCACTATGAGCTGCTCCCCTATGGCCAAACGCTCAATTCGGACCTGTACTGCCAACAACTGGACCTAGCATCAGATGAGTAGGAAGTTCATCACTGGCAGAGCAGATTAGATATATTGAGTAAAACTATTTTGAAAGTTCAAATGGAAAAATTACTCGCATATCCACGTATCAAAAAACTGCAAATTTAAAAAACATCGTTGCCATGAATGATGCTAGGAGCACTGGTAAGAAGACAATCCTTTCGGCAAATGTGTTTTCAAAGCTCCTGCTGGTTCTCATCGAAGCTTAAGCCCACTTTAAATTTATTCCTGGTTTTTTAGTGCCATGAAAGATGTGCAGCAGTGCAAGAGTCTAATCCTGCTTAAGAATTCATAAAAAGAATGAAAGAATTACAATTTTACTAACGTATACTAGGGTCACTACTTATTTTGTGAGCCTTCGCAAGTGTAAGGTTTGGTGCTAGTAGACATTTCCACATGGCACATTTGACATTAGTTTACAGTTAATTAAAAGTTGTGTGTACAAAAAAATGAAAAACAAACTGGCGAAAATGTTCATGCTATCATTACGATCCGCGATGTAGATTATTGGTAGTAGACAATGGTGCACCGATAAACTTATTCCCATCTACTAAATCTTTTGCTACTATGAACCGAGTTCATGAACTTTTGAGGACGAATTTCGAGACTTAGTAAAATTCGCCCAAGATCGCACGTGCATGGCTCTCTAAATTTGCCACTTCCTTACTGTTTTTACAAACGTAAACAAAACTGTATCGATATTCTTCAAGATACGCCTATAAGGACGAGACAGATGCTCTTACCTGTGCAGCTGAGTCCGAGCCTATGCTTATGCTACTTTGTCAGAATTGTTCGAAGAAATGTGGAAGCGCTCTAATTTTCATCTATCCTTGATTTAAGAACGCATGCCTAATTTTTCCCTATAATAAAAGAAAAACTCAGTGAATTCACCGGCAGAAAAAGCGGTTGATGTATTCTAAACCCAAATTTTGCAAGAATCTGATGCTTCAAAAAATGCTCGTACACAAAAATCCTTAAGGTGAATATTAAAAAAAAACTATTTTCAACGAAAACACACTTTCTTCTTACCACTAGGCTCACCATATAAATAAGGACCCTCGTATGCTTATTAGCTACGCTTATTTAGCATTCAAGTTGCCTACTTATTTGCAATATCAAAAGGTTGGTTAGCTCAAACGAAAGTAAGTCTTCCTTCCCAATATACATATGTATGTAAACCACACACATGTTCATCTCATTCTTTGCGAACAAAGCGCAATACCATTAAAGCCCATAAAAATATGCAACAGTTGTATTGCTCTATGGTACTTCCACACAATTAAGTATAACTGCCGTCTGAAAGCAATAATTCCCAACGTTTGTATGCACGCGATTTATGTGCTTGCGAATGTGTGTATGTGCATGCCAAGAGTCGTTCAAATGAAATTGCCAACCCACCACACCGCTCCACACTCCCATGCGTGCGATGAATGAATATAACTACTAAAAAGTGGAATGGTAAGTGAGAGGTTTCACTGCAGCAAGGAAATTGCCATTTATTTTATGTAAAACTACATACATATATGCACATACTTATACATACATATGAATACACTCGTGTGCGCCTTTGTGTTTTTCTCTCGTATATTTTAAATTGCAACAAAGTTGAGTGATAGTTGTATTGCATATTTAACCGACATCCGCGCGCATACGTCACTGTGAACCAACCAGTAGCTGCTGCCATTGGTTTGGCATTTGGTTTGGTTCACATGCAAGTACAAGGAGCACATGTAACGTTGGACAAAAGTGTTTATTTACAGTAGTGTGATATTTTTACATTAGTAACGTTGTGCAGTTTTGTTCGATCCACTCTGCATTGCAATCTAGTTGTACTGCACTGGTGCGTTTCTGGTGAAATTCGGACCATCACTAGTTAGCGAACTTTCAATATATAAGTAATTCTCCTTTTCACTAAGTAAGTTTTTGGGGAGAGCGCGGTGATGTTCTTGAAAGTGTCAATTGTGCTTTGCTGAATTCCACGTTATTTCATAATCCGGAACTACCCGCTAATACCAGGGACCGGTCACCGCGAACGGATGAATTATAAACCACTTGATATACACCAGTAGTTCCAACACAATCAACTAGTAATGATTGCCATGCACATATTGAATATTGATCTGTCCTAGCAGTAGGCCATCGCCAACGCAGAATTAAAAGTATACTCGTATATGCAGCATGACCACACTACCTGGGCAATACACTTCGTTCGTATTTCGTCAGACCCTTCGGAGATAGGAATAATTAAGAATACAAAATAAACGTGCATAAATTATATCATTTTACGTTTCACTTTTTCCGCATAATTTATTATTATTGTTTAGAGAAATATTTTTAAAAAGTCTTTTCGGTTGGCTATGCTATTAAATTAAATAACTAATTAATTATTTCATCTTTATATTACACATATTTTCGATTCACCATACTTACTTTTCGTCTCATCAATTTCTTAAGCTACAAAAGACGGTGTAATAAAATGATTATAATTTTTGTGATAGTTCCGAGGTACTGATAAATTCGATATACTATTAAGTGAAGTAAAGTAATTATTATATAAAGTATTATAATATGCCTATGAGAAGTAAAGCTATGCTATGTCTTTACTACTGTCCTAATAGTCGAAAAGATGGAATATTGTTTTTTATTTTTTCATTTTTTTATCAATTTATTTTTTAATTTATTAAGACACTGCTGCTTAAACACTTTTTTGTGAAAACACCACAAAATAATGACATCTAAGCGAATTTTGTTTATTCCATTAGAATTTTTCGCATAGATGGTCACACTGCATTATATATAGGTTGTCAAAAAAGTCTTGGGGTATTTTTATTGAATTTTCAATTGTTCATAAAATTGGTTATAATAATGCGATTTAAGTCAAATATGCGCCATTTTGTTCGATGACGAGTTCCCAACGAGATGCCAACTTCATAATGCCCCTTTTATAGAAGCTCGCTTCCCTACTGTCAAAAAACTCGGAGAGCCAATTTTCACAGGACTCTCTTGTGGACAACTTCCGACTACTAAGCTCGTTCGCCATGGACAGAAATAGGTGGTAATCACTTGGTGCGAGATCCGGACTATACGGTGGATGCAAAAGAACCTCCCATCCGAAGCTCCCGGAGCTTCTGGCGCGTCACCAAAGATGTGTGTGGCCTGGCGTTGTCCTGATGGAAGACAATTCGGCCTCTGTTGATCAAAGATGGCCTCTTCTGCATGAGTGCTGCATTCAAGCGGTCCAGTTGTTGGCAGTACAGGTCCGAATTGAGCGTTTGGCCATAGGGGAACAGCTCACAGTGGATGATTCCCTGCCAATCCCACCAAACACACAGAAGAACCTTCCTGGCCGTCAATCCAGGCTTGGCCACCGTCTGGGCAGCTTCACCGCTTTTCGACCACGACCGTTTGCGCTTCACGTTGTCGTAAGTGACCCACTTTTCATCGCCAGTCACCATCCGCTTCAAAAACGGGTCGATTTTGTTGCGATTCAGAAGCGATTCGCATGCATCCATACGGGCAAAAATGTTTTTTTGCGTCAAGTCGTGTGGCACCCATACACTGAGCTTCTTTTTGAATCCAAGCTTCTTCAAATGGTTTATAACGGTTTGATGACTCATGCCCAGCTCTTGGCCGATGTTACGGCTGCTACTATGCCGGTCTCTTTCGATCAATTCAGCGATTTTATCGCAATTTTTGACGACAGCCCTTCCGGACCGTGGCGCATCTTCGATCACCTCTGCACCAGAACGAAAACGTTGAAACCATCGTTGTGCGGTGGAAATGGAAACTGTATCGGGTCCATAAACTGCACAAATTTTATTGGCAGCATAAGATGCATTTTTGCCTTTATCGTAGTAGTACTGTAAAATACTATGCTCCATGTTTGCGACGCTATAACTCACGAGCGACTAAAAGCAAACAACAATTAATCAAACACGTGTTAGCACGTGAAAAGAGCTTTCCAAAAAGCTCTAGCGTGAACCGATGCGACGAATACAACTAGAACTACGCGCTTGCAAAGACAAGTTTGCGGAAATATCGCAAGACTTTTTTGACAACCTTTGTTTACTGCATTACAAATAGCAGTAAGCAGTAAATTTTTACTGATGCTGAAATTTAATTTGCATTTGTTTACTGGTAAACTTTTACTGATTACTGAAAAAAATTACAGCAAAAATATCTTTTTACTGATTACTGGATAAAAACTTGAGTACAAATATGTTTTTCCTGATTACTGCAAATAATTGCAGCACATTTTTGTTTTTTAATGATTACTGCACAAAAATTAAAAAAAATATTTTTACTTATTATTGAAAAAAATTGCGGTAAAATTGCTATGTAATGTGAAAATATTTACCCTTTATTGAAAATAGTGGTAGCATAAATCAATACCCAACCACTGGATTCAATGAATTTCAGAAAATGCAAATATATTTTGTTTTTGAAAAAATTATTTTATACTTGTTATTCGCTATTAGCATTTTTTAAAACAAGCACAAAACCAATTTGCATTGCTGGGGTTTAGCCTTATATTTATTTAGACAACTTGTTGTTTCACCTCGTTCGGCCCGGTATAAAAGTGTTGTCGGAAGATAGTTTCCCGAGTCATATATATTTCAGTAAATATATGCATAGAACGAATATTTAATGGAAAATCAAGCATACAAATTTTACAATTACTTTCTTCCCGATATCAAAGAATGTTTTGGAGGTGTTTGAGGCAGAATACGAGTTGCGGCATCGGCTGTCTTTCCATACTTCACCACATAAGTGTTGACAATTTTTTGGCTTGATGATCTTCTTACTTACTTACTTAGATGGCGCTACAACCGTATGTCGATTTTGGCCGAAACCAAAATAGCCTGCCAGCTGTTTCTGCCCTGCGCTTACTGGTGCCAAAAATAGCGGCTATAACAGTATCCCGAGCATTAGGCTAATTAAGTTAGTACTTCTCAAATCTCTTTGCTTCTTTATACAATTCTTTTGTTTGGATGTTTTGTTTGTTATGTCATACACGAAATGCAAGAGTCACAACTCCGGATTTTCAACCTTAGTTTTCTGTGTATGAGTTCATACCATAGTTTGTATCTAATCTATCATAGTCATAATAAAAATCTGTTTTAAGATTATATTTCAGGCAAGACGGACTTTCAGTATCAATGATCTCAATCCGTTCATAATACTAAACATATTTTCACAAAATTTTTATTTGAATTGAATTATTTATTTTCGGTTTTAAGTTCTGACTCATTTGTATTTAGCGTGCCATGTGTTCCTTCTCTCTTTCTGAGGAAAATGATAATGCATATCGAATTATATCTTATATATATTTTAGTGAAACTTCTTTTAGTAACCAGTAAAAAATATTTTTACTAAAATTTTTTCTAGTAAGCAGTAATAAATATTTTTAGTGCAATTTTTTTCATTTTACTGGTGATGCAATTTTTTTCAGTAATCAGTAAAAAATTATATTTACTGCATTTTTACTGCTACTGTAAAGTGCCCATCTATGGTTTTGTAAAGGGCTGTTAGTGGAAAGCATGTGGAAATTTCAACTTACGTATGCACAAGAAAGCTTTTGCCGGAAGTTTTTCTCGCGTATTTTATATAAAAATATGTTTTTGTAAATATAGAAAAAATTTTGTTTTCCATTCATCTCCAATCGGTCATTTTGTAACTGGGACAGTTCTAGTCTCTCTCGAACTACAATGATGTCTGTCATCAAGTACCAGTTCATGAGCTAAAATGTTAACTGAGAAATTTACGTTCTCACTACAGGGAAGGCATACATACATATATGTATGAATGTGTGCGAATGCGTTTGTCCTTGGCATTAGCAATTCATGCGAGTTTCGTGTATCGTATGCAGCACGTAGTACGATGAACGATGCACGATACACGATTTCTTTTACTGCTATATCTTGCCTTGTTTCTATTTCCTTGCAATGGTTAGTAAGTATGGCATGCTAGTGCTTGTGTGCCTGTGTGTTTGTGGTTTAGCTGCCTCAGCTGCTGGTTTCGATGGACTTGTACATAGTTTTGAGGCATTCTCAAGTGTCATTTGCATGTAATGTTGTGTGTGTGTGTGGGGCTGCCTGCATTTCTTGTACCTTTCCTTTTTTCGCTCGCAGTTCAACTGCATTAATAAGTTAATTTTGCAGCTCTTGATAGATGCTAAGTGTTTTATTGTTGTGTGCTTTTGTGGTTGGTGCGATAATAAAAATTTTAATTGCACATAAAAGTGGCTTTGAAAAGTCCAAGGGGCGTACAAGTTCTGCAGAACTGTAGAGGATTATTACGAACAAGCATTTCATTTTTAGATTTAGATTTTTGTTTACCTACTTTCCTGTTGTAATTTAAGCTTACCATTTAGCTGTTGATGAGAACCTCTTTACGACAGCTAAACTTCTCTCTTAATACTTAACAAATCAGTAATCATTTTTCAACAGCATACTCGTAACTGCTTGCTAACTAAGCCGCACTACTTTTTGCGTATTATTTTCGCAAAATCTTTCTTTTAACTTTTGCCATAACTTTTTGCTTTCGGATTTCAACTTTTATTGAACTTTTTCATCGAAATTTGCTGCTTACTTGTACTTTTATTATTCGCCTCCAGCAGCATAGCAAAAGCTTTTACCTCACAGTTCATTCAAACATAAATGAGAAGGAACTGTCAGAGATTTGTCGGTAAATATTGCCTCTCTTCGCTTTTTCACACATTTTTCGTACACACATGCACACACATACAAATCGACGTAAGCATATCTTAACATATATTAGCACAATTTTATATGCAGCATGTTGCTGCTCCTGTTCTTAAGAATGTGCGCTTTCCCATGTCCTTATACGTAGAATGTATGTAAATAATTCTTTTAAGACACACTAAAAGGCATGAATGATAATAATCTTACATGCATAAACATTAGGGGAGTTCATTCTATGATTCAAATATAATTTGGAGAGGGTATTAAAGTATTAAAGTTATTTTACACAGTTATTAGTATTGCGGATGGTATATTGCCACACACAAAGTCAACTATTCATTTCACGAATCTTTCATATGTGCATGGTGAAGACTAATAAAACGATAGGATAGATTGTTGGTGTACACTAATTTTCAAGCAGTTTAGTGACGCGATTCGGGTGTTCTATGATAAGTCCATTACTCCTCGTGCTAGTAATTGTAAAATGAAAAAAAAAAAAAATAATAATAATAAGAAAACAATTGAGTAAACCTTTGTTAATTTTTTCTAGTATATATGTGATTAATTCTTTTTACGATAAAAGAAAGGGGTGAAATGTTTCGTTGAAGCGCAGTAAATTCTCATAATTTACACTCATTGAAAACAGAATTGGACGTAGTTTATTCCCGTATAGTGTTAGACACTGGTATAAAAAGAGTTGGACAAAAATTTACAAAACTTCTTTTAGTTGAAGTTGGATCTAACCTTTCGAGTACAATAAATGAATTTATATGGTTTTGTTAGGTTGTTGAACTTATTATTAACTATTATCATAAATAAAATAAAATAAGGAACAAATAAATTATCACAACTTGTTAATAAGTCTCGGTGTTAAAATTAATAAACGCACTGTGTATTTAGTATGCATATTGCTCTAACGAAATAAAGCCAAATTAGATCAGATTATTGCATATAGCTAACATTCCGCGATACATGGAATGACTTGTCCATAGGAAGAATTGTTGGAATTTGTTTCAAATAGATACAAAAGAAATTGCTACACAACCCTAATGTGCACGTACTTATACCACCCTCGTATGCGAAATGTTTTGTACGTGTTCATGTTGCTGTACACTTCCGGCGTGCAACAAAACTTGATCAAGTTCTTAATTCTTCATTGGCGCACATTTTTTGAATGTCTGAATTGATGCTGTGATACGAGGACCAGTTGCCGGTGGCGTATGAGTAACATTTATATACACGTGTAAGTAAAATTTGTAGTACATTCGTGTTTACTTATTTGCTTGCTAGGACTTTTAAGCTCGTTTTAATGTACAGTCGTTGGTTTTTAGTCCCTTGTAAATTTTTAATTTTATGTTTTGGCTGTCTTAAATTTTTTTCCCACGAATTATATATTATTATACGTGCGAATAATAAATCAATTTGCTGAGCGGGCATGCAAGACACATGCATGTATGTATTTCATGGATATGCCGAAATGTGTATACTTTATTAAAATATATGAAGCAACAAAAAAAAAACTATAGCAGTAATAAGAGTTTTAAAAATATTTATTTATGCATATTCTGGAATATTCCCTCGCGAATGCGTGACAGGTGACAGAGGCGCGTGCAGTCTCATCCTCTAAGCACCATCTGCAAATTGAGTAGTCATGTTGGTCCAACAAATTTTTCTTCTTGAGCGGTTGAAAATGGTCTGCCAGTAAAGTAAAGCTATTGAGTGGTGTGTAAAATCTTGACAGTTGTTTAGTTAAGTTTATCTTGTACTGCATTTTGATGACCTATATATGGGGATTCTAAAGCTTAAGTTATTGCAATGAAGTCAGAGGTTTGACAGTTGCTGTCGCTGTCGCTGGCAAACTCCGAAAAGCAAACTTCATAATTGTCTACTAATTATCCAGGGGAAGCAGATTCATATCTACACTCTCTGAGTGGGGGAGCCAATGTATAACTCACTTTAAAATCTTCGCATTCTTATAGTCTTGGGCAATCAATCGAAATATTCATCCATTTCGATTGATTGCTTTGATACTCAAAGAAATAAGGGACATTTTTTGATACGGGCCAGAGATAGCCTGACCGAATACTTATTCTAATTTTTCACTTATTTGTAGTTATTAAATTCCTTGGTTTATGCCGTTTCGCTTATGTTTCTACAATTACAGAAGCGCTAACTTAACCTATTTTTCATAATAAAGACTTCGACGTCTGATCGGGCAGTAAAATATCAAGCAAGAGGATGAACTCGACCAAAAACCCAATTATTTATAATTATATTTATACATATATAATTACTGTTGCACAAGTTATTTTCTTAGCAATGCACCCATTTCCTTTAGAGTGTTTTCCCTAAAGAGTGTGCAGCTTTCAATACCTACCCATGGATAACTTCGCTTAGGAATGGTATACAGACACTGAAGAATTAAGTTATTAAAACTGTAAATATTTCCTTATAAAAGTTTCTTTGAATTTGGATGCGCTCTGATTTCACCACCTGAAATACAGTATATGTTTCAAAGTACTGGAGTATTATGTCTACTTAGGAAGTTTCACAAAAATAACTAGATCGAAAAAGCAAACGAAGGCATGTTGTATGCCTTCTTTCAATACAGCGCCGTCTATAGAAATTTACTATTAGAGTCTAAATAGAAGAAAAGGTAAAATGAAGCCAAAAAACTAAAAGCATTAAAACAGGGCGAACTACACCCAAGTGACAAATTCGAAAAACTTCCCATTTAGGGTTTGCGTAACTCTGCCAAGGAAAGAGACAATTTCTTTGGTGCTGTGAGAAAAATGTTATGCTTTACGGGCTAGATTAAATTGAAATGGGTCGAACGGGCCATATTGGCTTGTTGTTGTGCCAAATGCAGTAAATGCTTCCGTATGGGCTCAAATTGAATAAAATGAGCTTCGCAATGCTTTGTAAGAAAATTTTGTCGATCGTATGTAGTCTGCTTATATTTAGTGCCGCGTAGTAGAAAATAAGGGGTTTCACAGTTACTTCTTCTCCTTATCTACAACCATGACCAGGCTGTTGGAGCGTTCATTCCCAATCTCATGGCCAGTATACCAATTAGATAATGATCAGCAGTGTTTATTGGAAAAAGACAAACTTCTTTTCTCCTTAAACAATCAGCACCAACGTGCATCTAAGAGAGCCAGTTAGTCGCGCGATTTGGCATGACGTGAAATTGGCCCAGTGTACCAGTGCTCATTAGTTATTAGAGTCGGATTATTCCTTGCACTGCTTTAAAAGTGACTTAGTGGTCATTTAGCGTGCCCTTTCCTGTAAGTTTGAAGGTCGTCTTACCCAGTGCTGGGTAAATTTTACTTGTAAGGACAAAACTAATTTAATTAAAAACTAACAATTAACAATAATAACAAAATAACGGCAAAAAAATTTTTTTTTGAGCATATTTTATTTTCTAACTATGCGGTACATTCTTTTTTCACCATTTTTTCTGTTTGAATAAAAAAATTTTAAAAAATATGCAAAAATAATAAGGTTCACTCTTACACTACCTTTGGTACTAGAGTTTATTAACGGAATTTAACGGTCATATTGAAGAACAATGTTTCATGCCGGGATCCCAAGATTAATACAAGTTAATGTCGTGATTTCCGGAATCTGATTGCCCGATCCTAGGATTTCAAGGTGCTCGGTATTTCTTTTTGGCAGGTACTCATTTTGTAATATTTCATTTCCTTTTTTTTCGTTTAAACTTTTTACATATAATTATAGAATTTGCGAAGATCATGTTAGTAGGTTAATCGTTTCATAAAAAACTAAAAAATTTAATTGTTGCTATTTTAATTGGAAACAATTTAGTTGCGTTTTTAGTTAGTAAACCAGTTGATTAAAAAATTAATTGACACTGGTCGTACCTTTCTTCGCATTTACCTTTAGTATCACGGTGGACTGGCTTTCATAAGATTTGAACACTTTAATGCTGGGTCGTTCTATTTAAAGGTTTATGACATTAAGTCCGTCTTACGCTTTGAATGCTGCTTGAAAGTCAGGTCATTGGGGTAGACGCAGTGTGTCTTACTTTATGACGGGGATATCAATCTCACTATGCTATGGTGGTACGAGAGCCGAAGCGATGTTTCCCCCCACTTATCCGTTTATATTTTTATGGATTGTATACCTCTTGGCAAAGTAGAAGATGGTATATAGTATTTTGTAGTACACTTATTGATAGAAGGGGATTCGTTCCTAAAATTGTCGTGTGACCAGAGATTCCACCAATTCAAAAAACTAGCTTCTCAGGCAATTCGTTCAATTTGCACAGGTGTGATGATTGCTTTAGTTGATATAGGCCTCCATACCAGGTTTCCTTAGAGCAGAAGTAAAATTACAATACAATAAAATTCCTATGCAAATTTCCCATGATACACCCATCGCCTTTTTAAAAATCCAAAGCGTAGTAGTGTTTGCTATTAGAAATGAAGAAATTACAAAGCAAAGCATATCCAACGAATGAAAATAGAATGTGTAAAATACTGTATTATAACGGTAAACAAATATCACTCAGCTGATAACTATAGTTTATTTATGTCAAAGAAATAGGTGATCAAATCAAATTAAATAAGCTTCTATTTGTCGAATAAATTTTGATAAGTCAGTTAATGATTTTTATAAAAAAAAACTATGCTCCGCACTAAATGCTATACTTTTGGCAAACTAATACAAAAACTAATCCACTAGAAAATAACTGCCTATTGGCATGATTGCAACTGTGATGTACGCTCAAAATCGTAATACTATAATATATGAGTAATAAGCTTTCGTGTTGTACATGTATGCATTACATTTGCTGTTGGTGTTATCGTTATTCGGAATTAGAAATTGCTGTGCTACAATTTCATGCCACATAGGTATGTACATAAATATTTTTTACGGGCCCTTACATGCGATATCAATTTACAACGTTTATGGTGTAGAATGTGGTATGTTGAAGCAATTTCTGCGATTTGTTTCGTTTCGTTTGCCAAGTGCTTAGGGCAGATCAGTATATACATATCACTGATTTCTGAAATTTCGTAAATCCCAAATACTCCCGATAATCCTGATATTGAAAAATATGAGTTAGAGCAAAAAATGATCCTTTTGTATAAAAAAAATCGGATCAGGCATTTTAAACATTCCGTTGTTACCCGAACTAGTGCATCGTCCATCTTTCACAGTACCAGTAGTGGGGAAGATAGATTGCAACTATAATTTGCGCGCCGTGTTGAACGAGAAAGCTTAAATCCATATATGCCTTATTTAACGGTAGTGCAGCCTTAGAATATTAGCCGCAGTGTGTGAAAGTAGGTCTCGAAACAGTCCGAAGAGCTCTTTTAAAACTGCAATTTTCATCAAGAAGTGCAAGGAAAAAGTCATTATCATCACAGGTTAACGTTGGCAAACTACTTTCATTTGCTCTAACGCATGTTTCGCACTCAGTGAAATATTAGAGTAATATTTTTGTTGTGTGATGAGACGAAAATAATGCTAAAAAACCTTGATTTTTACCCAAAAGCCACTAACAGCGATAAAAAATCAGAACATTATTTCCACAGTGAAATTTGGCAGACTAAATGTAATAGTTATGGTTGTATTTGTAGCCAAGGTATTCGTGAAATTAAAATTATTGAAGAAATCATGACAAAAAAATCTATTTAGACAAGTTGCGTAACAATTTGAAACGAAGTGTGCAAAAATTTGGAGTCACTGATCCAGAAAATTCCAATAAATTGTTAATTTAATTATACGAAGATAATGATTCCAAAGATAATTGTTCAAAAGTGCTAGATACTCCAGCCCAAAGGTCAGATATCAACACAGTTGAAAATTTATGGAAGAGGAATAAGAAAAGACGCCACAGCAATATGACATAAAAAAGAAAACTATTTTCATCAACGCTCAGGAGGTTACAATCGGTAGTAGATGCTGTAGGGGGTTACACCAAATATTAACATAAAAATAGTCATCACATTTATTTGATCTTTTAATTTTGTGATATGTGGAAAGAAGTTTGAGATAGCTCCGAATATGTTTCAATTGCTTTTTTTCTAAATTTAAGCAAATAATAAAGTTTTTTTATTAATTGCGGAAAAATAGAATAAATTTGCTTTGCTATAAAAATAAATAAATAAATACTAGCATTACTTTCGAGATCCACTTCAAACATTTTTCTCTTTTATCAAATATTTTCATATGAAAAGATTTATGAGACAAACTGCATGCTTGTCCAGCCCTTGCATTTTGGGGTTCGAAGTTGACTCTCCCGCGAAGTTATTCCTATTCCCGCGGAGTTATTCCTATTTCAGCGGGGTTTGTATGCGCTAGAAATAAGTTCCCATCGATTAATTTCATTAATTCTGTATAAGATATGTCAAATTCACACGCCACGTTCTTTAAACCTATATCCACAAAACGAACGCTGTTGATGTGAGGTGATGAATCTTTCTTCAAGTGTAACTCCAAGAACTGTTCGCGTAGTCAACTACTGTCGGTGGGAGTGTAAGCCTCTGATTGGTACAGTGGTAGTTCTACTGATCTCTCACTACAAATGCAAGTGATCACAGGAAAGAGGGTCGGAAACCAAATTTTGTTCACCGAAAATATTACTTTTCGTGTTAAATGGAAGGTATGAGTGAAGCTGGTGGGTTGACTATTTTTTGAATTCAACTTGGTGAATCACGCAAATTGCAAGGTTATACATTTTTCTTTTTCTTTCTGAAAAACTGATGGTGGCTTGAAATATACATATATTTGACGTTTTCAAGATTTTCTCAATGTTCTTTCTACTCGATTTATATTGCATGCATTTTGTACTTACCTATATATATTTTATTCACGAAGATTAACAAGATTATTAAGTGGGCACACAGTTCGATGGCAACACTAAATAGTAGGCGGCGTGCGATTATTGTTAGCTATTTCTATGCGCACGCTATTGCCAATTTGGTAAGGCAATTGTGTTGTGGCAAACAATAAATATTAATGTATGTAATAACAAGAGTAAGTTGGTGAGAAAAGCATATACACACATACCATCGCAAGCGCACAATATGGGCATGTGGCTTCGTCGGATATGCTGTTGGAAGTGCCAATTGATTATCGTTAAAACACACACGCACACATACCAGCATTTGCATAACACAAAAAGCGTATAGAAGTAAAAATTGAACGAAAACTCACTGCTTGACTTGTCCTGTTTGCTTGTCTATTTTTTATTATCTCCACCGTGTGCGTGCGCAGCATGCGAGCAAATGCTAAAGCAAATTACAAATGGAAGCAATGCAAAATAAAAACAACAAAACACTCACACACATCCATGCAAATCGAAAGTGATATTGTCTAACCGAAACAGCTGCACGCAAATACTTTTAGCTTCACGTGTTTTTGTTATATCTTTTATTTGTACATACAGTTATTATTACCCGCATATATTCATGTGTGCGCGTTAGGCTTTGTGGCACGCGGCAATTATTGATATCTATTGGTGTGGTTTAATGAATTTATAAAACTAAACTCAAAAAAGTTAAATGAAATTTTACAGCAGAACAAAGCCGCATGGCTAAAAGGATATTTTTAGGCAACAAGCTGATATTTCTCAAAGCACACATCGTACATATCGTGCGTGAGTTAGCATGTTGTGGCGTAAAACGCACTTATGTGCCTAATTTTGGGGATATTAGTACATTAGACGCTAACAACTTGCATTACCCTAACCGTATCCTTTTATCGTAATTTATTAGACGATCTTTGGTAATGCCGCATTATTCACCGCCATCATTTCTGACGTGCGCTTTTTTCAACCTATTTCACCGGCTAATGGCTTGTTATATGTATGCACTCTACTTCCTTCTATATATTTTATGCTTTTAGGGGACTCCTAATCTACTTTATATGTGATTACAGTCGAATGCCATCATAAATATAAGACACTTTATTGGATAAATGCAAACAAAAAGTCAATCTATCTTCTGTTGACTGGCTGATATTGCCTTTTAACTGGAATGATTAACTATATACATACACACATACATATGCACAAATTATTCCGAGTGCCTATGGTAGACAATTTTCCCACTCCATCTTGTGTGTAGGCAAGCTAATCAATTAGCAACACATTCATTTTTACATATGCACATATATTAGCCAGAAACGATACTTCTAAAAGCTATTGCTAATAACTATGAGTATTGTTTGCTCTGAATATATCTAAGTTATTAGGTTTATTTGAATGGCACTTTTCTGTTAGCTCATCATGAGCTTTCCAAAGTATTAACAGATTTCATAATGCTCAATAACTTATTCCTTGCCTTAAGATGCCTACGTAAATAATAAAATAACGAAATTCGCTAATTTATTTTATAATGTGCATTAGAGTATTAATTTTCTCTTGTTATTCCGCACTGCATTTTTATAGGCACTAGTTTCACCCGCGATTGAAATTTGACCAATAACAATTATCACTGTAATTACATATTTTTTTATTCAATTTCAATTTTATATATTCATCACATGCCCAAATCATTGAAAAAATCGAATGGCACGAGCCAATCGATATGTCTAAGTCCTCAGCAACTTCTCTAACGGCGATTCGACAATTGACCAATATCTTTTTATTCACTTCATCAATTTTTTCGACTTTTGTTGAACTGATCGGCCGTCCGGCACGCTTTTCGTCGTTCACATCTTCGCGGCCTTCTGAGAACATTTTGTACCACCGATAAACGTTCCTTTTGTCCAAAGTAGCTTCTCCGTAGGACATAGGCAACATTCGGAATACATCCGCGCACTTAATTTCGTTTTTCACACAAAATTTGTTACAGGGTCTTTGATCCATCTTTTTGAATAGGTAAAAATCGAAGACGAGCGGAAACACGTGCAAGAAAAACAGTTGTCGACAAGTACCTGAGCTGACATGAGTACCAACATATCGCCACAAAAAAATCAAAATTCGAATGTACGTAACCTGCGAAAATTCAAAATTCGCGATACTTTTTGAACACACCTCGTATATCTTTGCCGCTTATCTTTATCTCTATCCTTCTCTCTATCTCTATACCTTTCTCTATCTTTAGCTTTGGTTTTATTTCTGTTTCTGCATTTTATCTTTATCTTTATCTTTATCTTTATCTTTATCTTTATCTTTATCTTTATCTTTATCTTTATCTTTATCTTTATCTTTATCTTTATCTTTATCTTTATCTTTATCTTTATCTTTATCTTTATCTTTATCTTTATCTTTATCTTTATCTTTATCTTTATCTTTATCTTTATCTTTATCTTTATCTTTATCTTTATCTTTATCTTTATCTTTATCTTTATCTTTATCTTTATCTTTATCTTTATCTTTATCTTTATCTTTATCTTTATCTTTATCTTTATCTTTATCTTTATCTTTATCTTTATCTTTATCTTTATCTTTATCTTTATCTTTATCTTTATCTTTATCTTTATCTTTATCTTTATCTTTATCTTTATCTTTATCTTTATCTTTATCTTTATCTTTATCTTTATCTTTATCTTTATCTTTATCTTTATCTTTATCTTTATCTTTATCTTTATCTTTATCTTTATCTTTATCTTTATCTTTATCTTTATCTTTATCTTTATCTTTATCTTTATCTTTATCTTTATCTTTATCTTTATCTTTATCTTTATCTTTATCTTTATCTTTATCTTTATCTTTATCTTTATCTTTATCTTTATTTTTATCTTTATCTTTATCTTTATCTTTATCTTTATCTTTATCTTTATCTTTATCTTTATCTTTATCTTTATCTTTATCTTTATCTTTATCTTTATCTTTATCTTTATCTTTATCTTTATCTTTATCTTTATCTTTATCTTTATCTTTATCTTTATCTTTATCTTTATCTTTATCTTTATCTTTATCTTTATCTTTATCTTTATCTTTATCTTTATCTTTATCTTTATCTTTATCTTTATCTTTATCTTTATCTTTATCTTTATCTTTATCTTTATTTTTATCTTTATCTTTATCTTTATCTTTATCTTTATCTTTATCTTTATCTTTATCTTTATCTTTATCTTTATCTTTATCTTTATCTTTATCTTTATTTTTATCTTTATCTTTATCTTTATCTTTATCTTTATCTTTATCTTTATCTTTATCTTTATCTTTATCTTTATCTTTATCTTTATCTTTATCTTTATCTTTATCTTTATCTTTATCTTTATCTTTATCTTTATCTTTATCTTTATCTTTATCTTTATCTTTATCTTTATCTTTATCTTTATCTTTATCTTTATCTTTATCTTTATCTTTATCTTTATCTTTATCTTTATCTTTATCTTTATCTTTATCTTTATCTTTATCTTTATCTTTATCTTTATCTTTATCTTTATCTTTATCTTTATCTTTATCTTTATCTTTATCTTTATCTTTATCTTTATCTTTATCTTTATCTTTATCTTTATCTTTATCTTTATCTTTATCTTTATCTTTATCTTTATCTTTATCTTTATCTTTATCTTTATCTTTATCTTTATCTTTATCTTTATCTTTATCTTTATCTTTATCTTTATCTTTATCTTTAACTATAACTTTTTAAACAGCTTCCCCTAATGTAATTATTTATTGTATATAAAATATGGAACCGTCAGTAATCTGAGATTCCTATGGTATCTATTATCAATTTCGCATTTAGTCAGACCTGGATCTTCACCATCATACACTTGTTTAATGCTTTTAAGGCATCCACTACGTGCTTTATCTTCCACGTTTAAACTCTTAAACCCACCAAAATGGAAATTGAAATTGGAGGAGCAGATTTGTGAATTTCTGTCGCTGTCAAAAACAAAGAATTTTATAACTGTTTGACATTTGGTTTTTCTCCATTGTATAAAATTATATCGACACGTCAATTTCAAATGATTTGTAAACAAAGAATTAAATAGAAAAAAAAAATAAATATGATAAAATTACATTAACTTTTAAGTCCGTCGCAAATGTGCTCGTAACTATTTATTTGTGTATATAATATATTTATGCATATAAACTTATTCACTTCAACCATCACGCATACTTATGAAAAAATGAAGAAAAACTATAGAAAATATTTCAGGCGTATTAACAAAAATTCGCAAAACTTTTAAACCTAGGCTAGGCCTACAAAGAGGCCTGAATTTAAAATGCCGCCCTATGGCAAGTAAAGACATATTTCCATTTATTGAAAAACTGCTAGTAGATATCACCATGAAACTCTTTGCCTCGTTAGCTGGCCTGTCGTTTGCTGGAACTGATGGCAACAAGTTGACGATAACAATATTTTTCGCTTATAACGGGTGATTTTTTAGCAAAAATCTTTTTAAACAGTTGGTTTAAACAGCTGACGCACGTTTCGTGTTTTGTTTCACTGTCAAACATCTTCAGTTTGGTCTATAGTTTAACCATAAATCGTCCTACAAACGAACAACGCCTGCAAATCATTGAATTTTGTTATAAAAAATGCGTGTTCTGTTAAGAAATTTTAAGATCCACTTTTTTTATCGAAAAATTGTGTTCAGCGACGAAGCTCATTTTTGGATCAATGGGTACGTAAATAAGCAGAATTGTCGATTTTGGAGTGAAGATCAGCCAGAAGAATTGCAAGAGCTACCAATGTATTCAGAAAAGGTAACAGTTTGGTGCGGTTTATGAGCTGGAGGTATCATTGGACCGTACTTCTTCAAAGATGCTGCCGTCAACATTTGCATGAAATAATCTTCAAACATTAAATTATATGGACTGTACTATCGATTTAAATAAAAATTGCATGCATTTTTCGGAATTTTTCGTGTATTTTTTTGAACAATTTTCCTGTAGCTCTTAAAAAATCACACTTTACTATATCAGAATTAGAAAGAAAGGCAAAAAGCTTGGTGAAACTTTAGTTGGCGTTGATATTTAGTAGCTTGCATGTCTAATCACCTACGCTATGCAGCGCGCTGTGATTTTACTAACACTTCATGTTTCTTTTGCTAACTGCTATTGTATTATACTATGAAACTATTCACGTTTGTGTGTAGGGGTAAATGATTATTGTTGTTGTATTGCCTGCGAGTAGGTTTTCATTTTCCTGCTAGTCAGTTTATACGTACTTCTGCTATATTTTTGTAAGCTTCGACGGCGCCCGTTAATAGCTGGGTAACTTAGTGAGTTTAACTGCAAACTAAGCTGGTAGCATGAGAAGAATAATAATGTTTTGAAGTGTAAAGCAGCGCGCTTTCCTTTTAGTTGGAAACTCTGAGACAATATTATATATTCCTATATGCTCACATTTGTTGCAGTCGCAGTCGTGCTAGTGAGTGTGCATAAAATTATTCTGAGTATTGTTGTCGCCTTTGCTTGTGCTCTTATGTTAGCAACATAACATTTACAAAGTTGACCTTAGCAACTAATATAACTGCTGCTGATTATTTCTCGCCTAGCGGCAAGACTGTTGTACAGACGCAAAGTAATGTTGAAATGCAATTAGTTAAATTGGACTTTTTAAATGTTTTGTTTTGTCACCAAAGTCAATGCAATGCAATTTATATACTTTTACGTATACATACAAAATACTACTCTTATGTATGGCATTTATAAAATATGTTTGTATGATATGTCGATAGTGGACTATAATGGACCATGTGCTTCCTAGAATTTTGTAAGTCGCATTATTTCAAAGAGTAAATTATTTTACAAAGAGAGAGTGTATGTAGGTGGGCCAGATTTTGTGCTAGCGTTTAGATTACAGCACTTCCTAAAAGTTTGCTCATTAGATTTCTTCATGCACTAGTGCCTATGAGCAATTAGTTTTATTATTACAATATTTTCTTTATTAACTGCATAACAACGCCATACATACGTAGATAAACGCAAAGTAATTTTGTGTGAAATATTTTATTCCATTATTCACTCTCATAGTATAGACAAAATAGCCGTCTTTCATGATAAGAAAACTATTTTCAGCAAGCCCGTGAAGCTGCAGAAAACGGAGGGAGCCGTCGTTAGAAGCCCATTGTGGGCATGCAACATTAAATGATAAAAAATATCAAAAAAAAAGTTATCAAAAATCAAAGAAATGTTCAGTCACTTTATGCTTGCAAGTTATTATATTAAAATTTAATGCGGTCTAAAAGTAGGACAACATCGCTCAAACTCCTTACAAAGGAAGTACGTGCCGGATCCTATTTCTATAACTATCTTGAACACAACATAAATATAATAGAGACCCTATTTTCTACAAAAATATTTACACCTCGAGTGTATTCTTTATAAAGTGAGTGACAACGATGAGGTGACCATTAGGGCGGGTCGATTTAAAAATCGCTCATTGCTCTGTGAAAATCGTCTTCTAGGAATCAAAATAAGAAAATTTGCCGAAGGAACCATACCTCAAAAACGAATTCTGATGTCCCCCAATTTGAGTCGAACGAAAAATCCCACTTTGACCCATTTAGAGTGCTCCAATCGAGTCCAAATGTATGACCGACCCCCACTAACTTTGGACGGCCGATCCACCCATGCCAGTGGCACACCCCCTGGAACTCCCCTGGATGGTTCCCCATACAATCATTTCAAAATATCACCATTTTTGGCCTTTACATGAGAAAAGAAACTAAAAAGTTCGACCCAAATCGGGGGACATCAGAATTCGTTTTAGAGGTATGGTTCCTTCGGCAAAGTTTCTTATTTTGATCCCTAGAATATGATTTTCACAGAGCAATGGGCGATTTTTTTGCCTCCCCACAAATCGACCCGGCCTAGTGACCATATATTGGTAAGTTTCGGCTATACATAGTTTTTTCAAATTCATTTTTATAATTTTTGTTTTTAATTTAATTTCGGCCCATATCACAAAAAAAGTTGTGAAAATACCAAAAAAAACTTTAAGGCACTTTAAGTTTGTATTTTATTCCATTAAAATTTACACAAAATCCACACAAACTTTCTTGTATTTTTGCACACCTGAAACCTATGTCGAAACTAATTTTAAGCTGATTTGATATAAATTTTCAAGAAATTATGTGGTATTTCGTAGGAACTGTAATTTATCTAATTATATTTATTTATTTTTAAAATAATGCTTTTGCTATCATACTTGGAAGCTGCAATTAATTCGAGGAAAAATTATAGTCTCATATCTTCCGTGAAATCATTCAGTTCGAATCTCCGTGCATGAAATGCCAAAATTATAGAAGAAGTTCGTTTCTAATAGCGGTCGCCCCTTGACAGACAATGGCACCCTTCCAAGTATATATTATATGTTCCATGAAAAAGTCCTCATAAAGAATATCTGCTATTCGGAGTCGGCTTAAAACTGTGGAACAACATTAAGACGCACACCACAAACAGGAGGAGGAGCTCGGCCATACACCCAAAAAGGGTGTAAGCGCCAATTATTTAGTTATTTAAATTAAAATTGTTAGCTTTATCACATGAATTTTTTATGGCTTGGCATTTTTTCATTTATTCCCGACTTTTTTCAATCGCACACTGAAATAATGACAAAAAAAGGTAGGTTAACTAAGAAATACCAAAAAAATTGTAAGCTTATACGTTTCCGTAAAAACTCAACTGTATTTGACCGCAATTTAAATTGTAAATGCGATTTTTCAGAATATTTCAACCTCAGCGCCATCTAACGGGTATATTTTAAATTATATTCTTTAGCAGTATTTTTCCTTAAATATCTCAGATATACCCTATGATCCGAAAGTACCGGGAATGTTTAATTTAAAGGAACCGCGCTCGTGGGAACCGGCCCATATTTTTTTGTTGGTAGGACTGTAAGACATACATCTGTCACTTTTTAGCGCCATCGGATCATTAGTGTCCGCCTGGCTGGCCGGAAATAGGGACAAACAATTCTTGGATTTTGCATGATGATAACGCGCCATCGCATCGAGCTGGATTATTTGACCAAACTCCAAGTAAATACCATCGTGTAAGCACCGTATTCACCAGATATGGCCCTGTGCGACTTCGTTTTGTTTCCCAAGTTGAAGTTACCACTTCGTGGAAAGAGATTTCAGTCGATAGAGGAGATCAAAGATAATGCGACGAAGGAGCCTAGCAGAGGTGCATGGAGAACTGGGTTAAACGTTGGCACATGTGTGTTGCTTCAGACGGGTCATATTTTGAAGGAGATAAAATAAATTTGCCTGAAATTTAACTCTGTTTCGTTTTATTAAAACATTCCCTGTACTTTCAGATCATAGAGTATGCTAGTATGAGCGAATACGAACCATGAATACGATTTTTTATGACATCCCGACTCTAGCGCTAGCTGATTTATTTTTTGCAAAAATATTTAATTTATGATTTATAATTTTCTAATATGTTCCGGCTATTAGCTACATCGTATCCATCTGGTAAGATAAACCAATTTCAAACCATCTAAGTTAAGCTCTTCAAAAATTTTTGAAAAGCTGATACATAATTTTTTCAAGGAAAACTAAAAAGTTTGCAGCAAAATATGTTAAAAACACTTTCTACCTATGTCTTATGGAAGCTTATGGACCGTTTTATCTACTACCTGTTAATAAAAATCAAAATAAATTTTAGCGCGAAGTCGATAAAATGCCACTACGATTGTCAAGTAGGCGCTGTCCTTCGCAGCTTATTTAAAATGTTATTCATGTAGAATTTTCCGGCAAAATTAAATAAATAGTATTGTGGCGTAAAAAAAAACTGTTTGACAGCGGGCCAAAAATTATTAAATAATTTCTGCAATGTTCGTAAACCTTCCTAATAACCCAGAGTCCATTCTGAAAATGTATGATTCAAATATTGAAAAATCTACACAAATATTTGTATGATTCAAATCAAAAAACGTCACAAAAACAGGCAGTAGATAGATATATATTCAATAATCGGAGGTGATATCTCATACGGTGGGTGCTAACAGTGCTAATTCCACCTTCCGACGAAACATCTAACGTTTCTTTACTGCTGTCAAAATGAGTTTTAGCGGTCTCCAAAAATAATTGGACGAAGTCACGTACCTCGTAAAGAAGCGTATACGATATCTTCAAAGCCGCGTTGCGATCGCGTGCACTGCCAACCGGGAGACACATATTTTGAAAGAGCATAGAGAAGTGCGGCGAGATTAAAATGCTGGCCGGTCGTCTGAAAATTGTACAGAAAAACTCTGCGACTTGCGGGGCGCTTTCATATAAGAACAAGAACGGTAAGTTGTCAATTGATTTCAGCGAATACTTCTCCGCGTTGTGCAGAATGGAGCACATCACAGGTAATATAATAAAAAAATATACAATTCTAGTGAAGTAAGAATAGCAAAGACATGGAATCCGACGGCTTGGCATGGTTTAAATTTGTGCCTGTGTATTCGAACTTTAGTGCCCTATGCTCATTCTTAAGTAAAATGATCCTTCAAGCTTTGCCAACCGTGAGAATTTAGACTTCGTAACTTCCCATATTTAATCCTATCGAGGCTTACTGCAATGACCGGCTTTCGCACTGTTAATTTAGTGTTTTCTAAGCAGATAAACTAGTGAATAATCCTGGCGGTGAATGCGCACAAGATGCATGCAATGCGCAACTTCATGCATTTGATAACTTAATTTAATTATCATTGTACCGAAAATCAACTGAATGGTAGTCACGTATCAACTTCAAAATTGGCTACGCCTGATTCATGATACAGTGCAGCGAATAAAGATCTAGCCCTCCGCTGGTTAGGTCATTTCATGGAAGCCTCACCTGACGTTTTTGATTACCGCCAGTTAGCACTAGGAAGAAGAAGCGGCGGCGCGCCCTATTAATTTGGCTCTAAGTCGCTTAGGCGGTTATTGTGTCAATTCTTTATTGTGCATCATTCTTCACTACTTTCATCACTAAACTCATTTGTTACTTCTAAATGAAAAAAAAATCAACACACACACACTTATACCATTGCAAATCACATCTTCTATAAAAGCTTAGATATAAGTACTTATAATGCTGCATAACGTACTTGCCACTATTTCATTACTCTTCAGCACTTTGTAATCGAGCACGAACATTACTCACGCCTCAATACACACACAAGCACAATGCTGCATAGAATAAAAATGTGCTTTACACATACATGTAAACTTATCTACGTATCTAGAAGGTTTATATCGCATCCACTTATTCCTTGAAGTATGCACAGGTACGAAGTGTTGTTGCACCATTAGCTTGGTATCTGTTGCCGGTGCTGAGATCGCATGCAACGCACGTTTAACAACTTGACTTTTGCATGCTTTGCCACCTATTTTCATGCCACCTTTACTTTGAAAACTGCTTATGCCCCATTGTTGCCACAAAATTATTCGTATACCGACGCATACTTATTTATTCATGTATGCTTGTGTTTATCGAGTATGCCTTACATACGTGTGAACGATTATAAACACACCTAAGTGCATTTCTTGTATGTACATATATACATACATATATATTTGTATCCTTGTAATGAAGGGTTGTTGTTGTTGTTGAGTATTTAGTATGTTGCCACCTTAACTTACATAGTCGTATACTACTGGCTTACCTGTGGCATTCCTGTATATTTTGTGTGTGTGTAAGCGTACAATGCTAGAGTTCGGTTGGCTTACATGTTCCTATGTGTGGGCTTGATTTTATTAATATTTGTTGCTTTATTCATACACACTAATACATGTATCTGAGTGAATTGCAAGAAATTTGTAGTAGTTAGCGCGTGAAATTGACATTTTTCTTTTACATTGCAGCAAAAAAAAGTTGAAAATTTCCTCTTGTTTGTATCCTTCAAGTATAGCGCGTATATTTCCCTGGCTGTACGTGATTTATGCTCCAGTTATGTGCACTTTTATTTATCTTTTTAATGATCACCAAAGTTATAGCAAAGAGTGTAAGTTATTTGCTATATAAGTACATCCATACATACATAAATAACGTAGTAAAGCAAAGGATTTGATGTACTGCTGCCAGTTAAGGGGTTAGGCCACTCTAGGATTTTCAAAATATCGAATTTTTTTTTTTTTGCTTAAAAGATGCTTTAAACTCTTTAGAATATAAAACAAAAAGTCCTATGCGTGAAAAAAATGTTTATCTCTAATATTTCGCACTTTTGCGCGAGCGCCTCTGACGTCTCTGAACCGACTATTCAAATTTAAAGCGTGTTTATCTCAAAACGTGATTTTTCAAAACGGCAAGCAGCATAACACAAACAATTTTTAATATTTTCACTTGTAATTGTACAAGGATCTTTAGAACATTATTCCGCACTGAAATACGTACGGATTTTTTTATTAATTAATCAGAAAAATTTTTATAAAGAATTAACGGTTAGACGAAAAATTCTACTTTTGACTTCAAACATCTGCAAAATACACAAATTTCAATATTTCTAAAATCCCGTACGTATTTCTACAGCTATACTCACGTCGATTGAGAAGAATGTTTTTAATTTGGTTTAGGTGGACATTTACGTCAGTTGTACTGCTTGCCGTGAAGTGCCTTTTTCGCAGGGCGCGTTCAGAGATTCACTCCAAAGGCGCCATTTTGTAATATTTTTCAATAAAAATATTTGTAATTACACTTAAATACATGCTTAATAATATACTTAAAAAGTTTTTTCCTGGCACCTTTCTTTCAATGTAAAAAAAATCCTTAAAAAACTGCTTTTTTACAGTAGCTAGAGTGGCGTAACCCCTTAAATAGTTGATTATTCTGATTGCGATATTTCACGCTTTCCCTGAAACAAAAAGAAACAACTTGCATTCGTACGCAGGAAATGCAATTTTTATTCTCATTGTAGCTGACAGCATTGTCGGGAATATTATTGTTAAATAAAATTTTCGACTATTTTGTCACGAATCGTAAAAAAGTGTCCTTGAGCGAAACTAGGCAAGGGTGAATTAATTTCATTTGCAAGGTAAGCTTTACAGTGAAGTGGAAAATGTAAAAATTCATAGAAGCGCAAAGTTCATTTCAATTTAATTCCGTACTTGCAAATTAATGCTTTAGAATAATAAACTAATTCTCACAATTTGTTGCTTAAAGCGAATGCTTCTGATCGAAAACTCTTGTTGATACAAAACGGGTGTTCCAAACACAAGTTTCGTTTCGTTTCGTATATTTTGATTAGGACTTAATCCACATTCCTACCTCGGCTTTGCAATGCTGTAGTCTGTCAATCCTACCTTATCTCACTAACAGTACGCCACAGAGAAAGGTAGAACAAGATCAATGTCGAATTGATATCCGGAGGGCAGCCGATAACTCCACAAAGTTAGCGTAAAAACGGTCATTTGTTTTATAGGCTGTGTGTCGCAGCGTGCTATCCCGATAAAACTTTATATCGTCTCAGCCCCTATCTTCTACATAATTCAGTCTATGGAAAGTCTGAAATCGTGATGCTCTGGTACTTATTGGTAGAACAGAAGGTCATTAAATACAAGAAAAAAATAATTATAATAAATTAGAAATGAGAAAAAAATGTATATAAAATGAAGTAAAAAATTGAATAAAATAAAGCACGGTAAAATCAAATACAATAAATAAATAAATAAAACAGGGAAAATTAAAAACATAATATCAAATTAAATTACACGAAATTAAATAAAAATAATTTATATCGGGGAAAATTTGTGAAACTGAAAAAATATTCAAAGATTAAAAGCAACAAATTAAATAAAAAAAATTAATTAAAGTACAAAATATCCAAAAGTAATGTGAATTACAATAAAACTAAGTAAATAAATCGAAATAAACAAATACTAATATAGTTAGAAAGACTAGTTATATACGGCGGCCGCCGTAGCGGAATGGGTTGGTGTGTGACTACCATTCGGAATTCCCAGAGAGAACGTATGTTCGAATCTCGGCGAAACACCAGAATTAAGAAAAACATTTTTCTAATAGCGGTCGCCCCTCGGCAGGCAATGACAAACCTCCGAGTTTATTTGAGTCATGAAAAAGCTCCTCATAAAAATATCTGCCGTTCGGAGTCGGCTTAAAACTGCAGGTCCCTCCATTTGTGAAACAACAACATCAGGGTGTACACGCCCATTATATATATTATATATAGTTATACAGAAAAATCAAAAAAAAAAAATTTAAAATATGTATAAAATCAACTTGAAAAAGATGAAAAAAAGAAAACTTGAAAATATAAATAAAATATAATAAAAAAATTAAATAAATCATAATAGAATAAAGTAAAATAAAATGAAGTAAAGTGGAACAAACAGAACTTAAAAAAGTGAATAACATAAACAAAAATGAAAAAGTAGAATAAAATGAAAAGGCATGAAGTAAATAATAAGACATCTTGGAACATTAAATAAAATGAAAAACAAAAAGTAAAATAAATCAAAATAATAGAATAAAGTAAAGGAAAATAAATTAAAGTGGATCAAAGATAACCCTAAAGCAGTAAATTAAATAAAAAGTGGAATAGAATGAAAAGTGGTGAAATAATAATAAAAAATGGAAAGCAAAAAATAAAAAAAAGATAGAATGAAGTAGAATAAAATAAAGTTAAGTGGATCGAAAATAACGTAAAAAAGTAATTTAAATAAAAAAAAATTTAAAAGAATTGCATAAAAAAAGATGAAATTAAAATTAAAAAAATAATTTAAAATAAAAATAAAACAAAATAAATTCAAATGCAAAATAAGAATAAAAGAATTTAATTTTTTCTGCAATATTGACGACCACCTTTAAGAGAATGAATTTGCTGAGATTGATGTTCTTAGTGTGAGTTGATTTCTCTTTGCCATAGTAACTCCATTTCCGTCACTACTCACTGTACTATGGAGCCCGCAAGTGCTGTTCATCAGGACAAAAATTTGCGCAACACCTAGGCGGTAGAAGTGCTTTATTATTTTATTTTAATAATCTACAGCACAAATTGCCTTGGTTGGTTGGTTTAAGGGTAACCCCGCATCGGAGTGCCACATAGACCGCAAGTTGGGTGCGTTGTGTTGCCCTAGAGCTCATTATTTTATATGATTTCCCCACCTAACCGAGATTTTTATTATAGATTTTGGTCCAAAATATTAAATCGTTTCGAAAATTTAATGAGAGATTCGATTTTCAGGTCCGAGAGTGCTGAAAGATTTTCAATTGTTGGAGCGCCTAGAAGAGCGAGTCGACTTCTGGCTAGGCCGGGACAACTGCACAGCAAATGCCTGCTCGATACTTTCTCATCTTCGTCCTCGCAGTATCTGCACAGGTCGTTTCGAGGAACCCCGAGCCGACGTGCGTGAGTGCCCAAAAGACAGTGGCCGGTGATAAGAGATATTAAATGCCTTAGTTCGTGTTTCAATAGACTTATAAGGGTTTTTGTCTGTTTCAGATTGTAGGATGGCCAGATTTGTCTGGTCGTAACGCAAGTAGTTTCCACTCGCCACCTCCGATCAGCAATGCTGTGAAATTCTCGATCAATGATCATTTTACATGTTGCGAGCGGAATGTGGATCGTGGGTAAGTTACTAATATTTGATTGCGCAGCTCCAGCTCTCGCACGCTCATCAGCTTTGCAGTTACCTTCGAATCTACTGTGGCCCGGTATCCAGATAACTTGGACAGAATTCTGAACCCTTATCTCGTTAAGAGATAAGAGACAGGATCGAACCACATCTGAGTGGGTATAAGAGGAGCTGAGTGCTCGAACGGCCGCTTGACTGTCTGTGAAAAAGCGGATATCCTCAAGTGATATTCTCTTTTTTAAGAGAGTTTTCGCAGCATACCAGATAACGCATACTTTCTCTTGGAATACACTACAGTAGTCGGGTAATCTAAATGATAGATTGATGTGAGGGGAATTGGAAAAGATTCCAAATCCCACTTGTTTTGAACCATCTGTATATATAATCAGAGGGCCATCGATTTCGGTGATGATAGTCTATGTCGGAAGAGATAACAGTGGTCCTGTTCAGTATGGCCGAATGGCCAAGATACTTTTTCCATTTCGATATGGCATTCATGCGTGTCGCTGCTTTCGCTGCAATTGCTTTGTCAGCCAGATCGATAGGGAACAAGTGAAGCAACGTATTTAGAGCCTTAGTAGTTGTTGTACTTAAGCATCCTGTTATCAGTAGGCAGGCTGTTCTTTGGACTCGATCAATTGTGGCTACTCTACACCGTTTTTCGAGTGCTGTCCACCATACAAGCACACTGTAGAAGAGTATCGGTTTGATGATCGAGGTATATATCCAATAAATGACCCGAGGTGAAAAACCCCAGGTTTTGCCTATAGCTTTCTTACAAGTATAAAGAGCTATGAACAAATTACCTTACTGACTAAACAAAAATTTAAAGAAAAACAAGTTAAATTTGGGAACTAAAATATTAGCATCAATATAAATTCAATATTAAGTAACTAATTTTAAAATGTTTAGAAAATTAGATCTAGATAAAATGCATTTAAGAGGGCTGGATTTGGATAATGAAGAACGAGATGCGTGAGCAATAGGTGCATTACACGCAAATTCAGTTTTAAAGACTACAACGGCTCTTCATTAAAAAACTGATTTTGTTGTAAAATGTATGCAATTGTAAAGCGGCTTGGGTCTTTCCCTGGAGGTATTATATGTTTCTCAGTATCAAGTTTTCGAGCGGGTAAAAGCTATCGGTGTCAAAATAACCTATGTACAGAAGGGAAGGTGATATAAATTTAAAAAATTTATCTTTCATACCGCATAACTTATTTAATATATATCAGTTTAGAATCCCTAAGCTATTAAACTGCATAAACATGTGCTAGACATTTCCACAAAATTTACAATTAAATAATTGAAATATAGGACACCTGAACATTCATTGCAGTTTTTGTTAGAGGCTTGTATTTTATAAATTAATATTTGCGAATGCTGTAGTGCAAATTGAAATTGCAATGCTTTGTGGGACGTTTAAATGATTAATTGTTGCTCGAATAAAATTCATTTCGAACAAATTACAAACAATGATAGCAATTAAAATATTTATCGCTTAGTTGGAAATATCTATCTATGGTAAAGAAAAAATAACTATTTTTAAATATTGTCATATTCACTTAACTTTTAACATAGCAGAGCACTATCCCTTTTACTCTTTTTCTAAATATCGCCATGCAACACTGCACACTTCAGGCAGCACACATTGCTGCTACACTAATAGGATGTGAAATGAAAATTCAAAATATATATTTAGTAGCATTTATTTGACATCCAGTTAGTTTTTATTATTTTCACCACTTACTATTTCCATTCATTAAAATTCTGCTTCGCTAACCATTTGCGACTGTTGTAGCAACTCTGCACTCTACAGTATACTGTTGATTTTATTCCAACACAAACTGTTGCTTGCATTGACTTTCGTTTTCGCTGTCGTTGTCGCCTTCGGTTTCGGTTTTACTGCTGCTGTTACTTTAACAAATAAAATCAATTCAATGTAACAAGCAAACAATGTTAAGTGGCTTGAGAGCTACAGTTAAACATGAGTTAGCATGGATGTGTGGCAGTGTGTCTGTGTGTCTGTGTGCTTGTGTATTCGAGTGTTTGTATTCTTGTGCTTAAGTGGAAATTTCTATGGCTTGTAAAATAAATGCATTTACAACATGTTGCAGAGGACATGCATTCAAAGGATGTTACTTTAATGTTCGTTCGTACCCTGCAGGGAAGTCTAATAGCTCTGAATTGGCCCCCTTCCTTTGAATTTAGAATAATACCCAATTCACTTTTTACGGAAGGTTGGTACGACAAAAGTTCAAAAAGTTCTCGAAGTACGTGCAAAGTAAAACTATTTTGCATCTTCGACATATTCATCAGACCTATACTACCGTACTATTCAAAAAATATTTCTTTTCAAAAAAAGAAAAAGCAGTCGATTTAACTTCCTCATAATGAGTAATTTTATTCCTCAGACTTTTTCTTTCATTTCTGGAAATGAATATTTATCTATAAGAGCGAAATCGGACGGCAGGAAAGATTGGATATCGTTTCGAAGCTTCGCCTTTGCAGGGTCCTGTTGCTCCTATTGTAAACAGAGGTGTCTCTCAGAAGAATGACGTAAACAAACTTACTTGAAAGTATTGAAAAATGTACAAACTTATTTCCAAAGTGAATATTCTACTGATTAGTCAATGAGTTTACATGAGGCTCTGTAACATGGGGTAATTTTGATGCGTCTGAGGATGGAAAAACTGTCGAGAAGACAACCCACCTGCAGAGAGCGCCAGTTTGGTGGTTAAGCGTTGCAAAGCTTGAATTACCGACTTTATACTCGTTATGACTTTACAGTCCATCAAACTATCGGTCGACTATGCGATCAAGAATATATTTTGTATGCCGAAGCAACGCCCTTAATCTTCAATATCCAATATCTTAGTAGCTCAGCTACATCCTTACGTTCCTAGTCTCTAATACCCAAGGCATTTTTGAGCTTCCTAGTGAAAGCTAAGGCTAAGACTTGCATAGATCTTAACACATTCGACTGCTTGGTGACAATTTCGCATATTTATAGGCTTACCAGCAGCGTTCAGTTTGTTTGATAAACAGGAATCATAATGGTAGTGTCTGCACTAATTTTGATCAATTCATTTTGCAAAGGACCGTCGGTCTAAGAGAAGTGTGACCTGCAGAATTCAAACTTAGAGTTCAGTTATAAAAAAATTTAACTGCTGCTTTTCGCCGTATGCATTGCAATTTGTTAGTTTTGTAAGAAATTTAGAAATCATGCGATGTTTTGTTGTGACACTTTAAAGGTCTAAAAATGTCACATGTAACTGTAGCAAAATATTTGAAAAATTCGAAGACGTTCGTAAATAAATGGGTGCGAGGGTACACCGAAATTAAAAACGTCCTTAAAAAGCTGAATGTCTAATGCACCTCAATGCTTACTCCACCCATTTATTAGCCTCCTAGACCAACTAAGGCTACCAAATAGTTCGGTCCTAGGGGAACAGCTTGTGAATCTCCACTTTTTAGCTTAGCTGCCATTATGCATTTTTTCTTCTCAGAAGCTGAAGTTTAGGTATGAAAGTCTGAGTAGGATATTAGAAAAGGCAAACAATTTTTATTTTTTTAAATAACTTTTTTAAATGTCAAAAGTTTGGTCACTTACAGTTTTCTTAGCAAATTGCCCTAGAATTCGCTTTAAAATTCATCTAAGCTAAGTGGTAGCTTTTCTCTTAAGGGCATATGTATGTATACGTATAGCATCTATGTAGTATACCTATTTTCCATGGAATGTATGGCCATTGTTGACGTTGGTGTATTGTATAAATGTCCCTATTCGCCAGTTCGCCTGGATCAATTATATGACATCAACTGTAATTTAGCTTTTGCTGTTTTTGATTGTTGTGTCATTGCTAAGTTTTGTGGCAGCTAAAATCAAACCAGCAAACAAACAATGGCCAAGAGCAGCTGAAGCAACAACATCAGCAGCGCCAAGGGCATAACAAATTTAACAGCGGTGACTTGCACGTACACGCACTTGTTGTACCCTGGACGAATGTATGCGTTTGAATAAGAGAATGTGTGTGCATAAGGAATACAATTGTCACAATAAATACAATAGTAACTACTTTTGTTAAGGACGGAAGCTGTAGAAAAAACATTTGTCACTTCCCTGCTCTTCTTGATGCTCAATTACGACGAGTTGTACACCCTACCCAACATGTGAAGCACAACTTAAGGCGAAGATGCATTAGTTATGTATTTGATAGTACTCAACCGATAGGGTTGAATTAACAGATTTTATTGCTATTATATAGAAGTGTTATTGGCATTAGGGAATGTTTAGAAAAGTCAACTTTCTGTCCAAAAGTTTACGAGTTTTTCATCTTCTGCAACCTAAAATCCTCATTAAATTCTACTGTTGCCGTCTGAGGAAGTCCGCTGAAGTCTTATTTTTTTTGTAATGCCAGAGAGTTTCTTGATTTCCGTATATTGGAATATCAATCTCAATGAAATTTGGCTCCGTAAAGTGAATTTGGGGGTGTAAAGCATAACTGAATACGCATCTGAGAAACAAATTACAATATTCGAAGTGTTAAAAAAAGTAAAGGTGTATTTCAAAGAATGTGTTAAATTAAAGAGAAAATATAAAAAATAAATAAAAGTAAATGCCTACATTCAACGACTATACTTACAGCGAGCAAATTCTGAATAATATTCGCATAGTACGACGTATGACCATTGGGCGGGTCGATTTAAAAATCGCTCATTGCTCTGTGAAAATCGTATTCTAGGGATCAAAATAAGAAACTTTGCCGAAGGAACCATACCTCTAAAACGAATTCTGATGTCCCCCAATTTCAAAATATCACCATTTTTGGCCTTTACATGAAAAAATCAGCTAAATGGCTATGTTTTTTCTATATATTCTTTCTACTTAAATCATCAGCCCTGTTCTTTAATCCGTTGTAGTACGATTTTTGAAAATTTTACGAAAAGTGCTACGTCCAAAATTTGAAATTCGTAGGGGGCCATTCATTTATTTGCAGCGCCGTATCGTAAGCTTTTCAAAGAATTCGCCACGGCGTGGTTGGTTATGAAGGACAAGTTTCAAAATAAAATTCAGAAAGAATAGCCACTTATATTACATATATATAATTGGCGCTTACACTATTTTTAGCTGCTTGTCCGAGCTCCTCCTCCTATTTGTGGCGTGCGTCTTGATGTTTTCCAGAAATGGAAGGACCTATAGCTTTAAGTCGACTTTAAACGGCGGGTGGTTTTTGTGAGGAGATGTTTGATAACACAATTACACTCGCGGGTTTGAGGAGTGATCGCCATTAGAAAAAACTTTTTCCATCAATTGGTGCTTCGTGCCCGAGGTTTGGAATTTGTGCACTTGGTAGTCACGCACCAACCCGGTTAAGGCGGCCGCCGTATAAAAATGATAAGTTAGGTTAAGGTTTGCATTAAATTTAGTCACGTTGTTCTTTTTTAAGAAATGTGCTTGCATGTGAGTGCAAACATTTTTAGTAGTGCACAGTAGTTATGAGAAATCCTCTTTTAGCAACTCAAGCAAATGCTTTATTGCACTCATTTGTGATTTAAAACTTAGAAAAAACTAAATATATAAATACTTACAATGAAGATTGTTCCATACATAGCCTTATCCACATCCAGAATTAAAGACATCGGCTCGTGAAGTAGTCCTAAATTGTATTGTTTTTCTTTATTCAAAAATACTATCACCAGTCTCCCAATATAAATAATATTCACAAGAAAAAGGAACTACTGCAAATACTTTTTTAAACTTCAATGTGTTTGTTTAGTTCGTGACAGCTGGTGTCCAAATAGTAGACCTCTTCTCTTCGCCACTTTTCTACTCGGCTCACTTGATGAAAAGTTGGGTGTTAAAGCGACAACAAAGTTATTGAACAAGATTCGTCACTACCGGGTATGACTATACCTCATAAAACTGTTATAACTCACTATTTTACAAACAATTGTAATTTTAGACAGCTCTATTCCAGTGTTGCCAAGATATTTTATTTGTACCAGCTGCCTCATCTACTGTATTCGCTACTTGCTAACGCTTGGTGAAAAGAAGAGGCTCATTGAAATTATGCGAGTTCACATAGATTCAGCGATAACCAATACAAGGCGGTGCAAAAAAAAAAAATATAGTTTTGGGTGATGTAAATCTTTATTTTGATATTTACACAAATAAATTTTCCGATAGGGTGATTAATATTGCTTTATTGTGTATATCATAGCCTTGATGACGCTATTATCCGCTTGTGAGAAAACATCAAGATGCACGCTGTAAATAGGAGGAGGAGCTCGGCCAAGTACCCAAAAAGTGTGTAAGCGCTAAATATATACATATATTCTGCTCTCAAATTCAGCCTACTATAAGCAAACTACTTTTGTAAAATCTCACAACAATAAAATACAGTATTTCACTATCTCTGAAATTCATCTTGCTTTTATTAATCATTATGATTTATTTTCCTTGCGAAATGATTTATGCTTACAACCGAAATCCTATGTATAATATCTTGAATTCTTATTTCTTGATGGCGGCAAAAGTAGTAGGTAGGTAGGTGAAATGGTTCAAGTACCACTCCGGCACTCCCCAAGTAGGAGTTTTAATATCATTATAAGACCTCAAACAGGCAGATATCTAGAGCCGGCCGTCCCCACAGCTTCTGCAATGTGGGTTACATGGTAAATCTCGCTTTCTCGTGTGTGTGGAAATTGAATGGCGTGGAGTCTCCAGGACTTTCTGAGTCCTTCGTCTCTTGTACTGGTGCCAAAGGGTTTTCGAAATAGCACATGAAGAAATGGAGCTCCATCTTTTCTGCGCTTTCCTGAGAAATAAGTTTTGCAATTTCCCTTTAACAACAGTCAGTGTGACGTCGATAACCGGGTAGGAGGTCTCTGAGGCCAATTCAAGGCCTTCCTGATAAGCTCATCAGAAATTTCATTTCCCTGATTTTTTATGTCTTGTAACCTACGGGGTTTGATCTCCTCTTAACAGGAGATGACTAATTTGGATGGCAAAAGTAGTGAACCTAGGGTAATCTTTTTAGTTGCAAAAAAAAAAAAACATTTTTTCTTTAACTTGCCTAATTACAACGGCCGCAGAGCCATCATTTTCTTTAAATTATTTTTTGATTTAATTAAAAATGTTCGTTTGCAATGTCTTTTACTTTTTGAAACATTTTTATTCTTGGTTTGAATATTTTTTTTGAATTCTTGAAAATTTTTTTTAAACATGTTTTATATATTTTTTAAATATATTGATTTTTTTCTATTGTTTTTCTTCATTTTTTTTATTTTTTAATTAAAATGAAGATTTTTTAATTAAAATTTTATAGAGTTATTTCGTTACAAACGCGATAGAGTTTAAAATTTTGAAAAGGGTATTAATAACGAAGTCTTAATCTGACGCATTAGCTGATGGAAATCCTGGTATTTTCCTGGTAGGGATTTTTGTTGAGGATAACCGTTTGAAATTTGTTCTGATTAACGAAGCTACCGTACCAAAGTTACCGTAGAACGTTAAAAAAATTATATACGCTAGTTTTTGACCTTTATAGTTAACAACTATTTTCAGAAACACTTGCATACATATAAACTGCTATTTCTTCTAAATAGACACGAACTTTTCAGTACATTTAGGCAAGAATGAAGTTTGCCCAGCTGGTAATGAAGGCATTGTTATGTATGCATATAGTCCTTATTCGCTTAGTTAGGGAGGAAAATCTTCATGAACGCTCTACTTCTTTCTATGCACGTGGGCAGTGGTCGGGCGCACGCCAACTATTTACGTATCCCAATGCAGTTGAGTTTTTGTAAAATGGGGGGTAGTAGAAGTTTTGGCACGGCACACGGCTTTTCAGATTTTTCGTTTGACCTACATACGTATATTTTAAGAGCAAAAACTAAGTCTGTCATAACTAAATATGTAAAAAAGGCAAAAAAAAAATTAACTACTTTTGTATCTTCATTTAGTATGAAGTTCAGCCATCTGCTTGCTGTTTTGGCAATCCAACTTAACAAAAGTTCAGCAGCAACGGATACAAAAAATATTTACTTACATAACAATTTAACACATGCACACGCATACTATGTATGCTTGCATGTGTTTGTGTCCTTACAGACATGTGTAAGTAGACATAACAACATTAACACGATTTTCACAGCTGCAAGTAAGTACAGGCATGTCAACACAACTGAGCGCACAAAAGCTTACACCGACGTATGCGCACACATATTTACATTTGTATATCAAATATGATCTTTGTTGTTGAAGTATGTCCATTTGTAAACACACGCACGTTGCACACATATGCACCATAGGGATTTGGATAACTAATGTAAAAACTACTGCTTTAAATTTTAGAAAGTTGCGCATTGTATGCTATGTCCGCACTTTATACAAATTTGCATGTGTTTGTGAGTCTCAAAAGGTCAACACTTGGTAGTCTTTCTGGGTAAAAGTATAAATTCCATATATACAGTGAGTCAAACTAGTTTTGGCACACTGAGTTGTTTTTTACAATATTCACACAGTTTTTCAAGAGGAAGAAAAAGAAACAGAAGTTTTTCAGGTCAAGTTTTTTCCTCAATTTTGTATACAAATATTGTTGATCTTAGAAAAAAGACATATAGTTTAAGGTTTCAAACTTTATGCAACATTACAAATATTCAGCAAAAATTCGAACTCTTTGCCCGCAATAAGCAATTTTTTTTTTGGTACACAGTTAATAGCTCATTTGCTTGTAGTGTAGCAGAGTGCAAGTTTGAAGTTGCTGAAAATTCACGTTGATTTTAAAAAGTTCTTTTGCGACGGTGTTGTTCATATTTTTTTTAATCGTCGCTTAGATACTGGAAGAAAAAACAAAACGCTGAGTTTATTATAAAAACTATATTTTCATGCAAAAGTAACGAAAAATGCGTAGTATGAAAATATTGTGAATATTATAAGAAAAATTTCCGTGCCAAAATTTTTTTGACTGACTTTATGTAGGCTTATCCTTTAAAAGTTTGCTTTACCTTGCTCTTCGCTAAAAATGTTACACTCCTTGCAATTCCTCACACATCACAATTTACTTTGCAATTTGTTTTTTGTGGGCTTTTTCCCGTTTTGGTTAAAACATTTTTTTGTTTTGAATTGCTACTCTGTTCATTTCGATTGCTTTTACAGTTGAGTAAGCTCGACAGTATTTCAACCTTCAAAATCGTTTTTTATGGTTGCTTGTGCTATAAATTTAACTTTGTTGTTGTTTTGTTATCTATTTAAAAGTTATCTGTTCTGTGTGTTTAATTAAATTTTAAAGTACTTTGCTATCGTTTGACCTACCCGCCACACCATCACTTGATTGCCGGTGCCTTCAGTCAAGTTGTGTTATTGGGTTTGTTTGCTTTTAGGCGCACACCCATTTCCTGTTCATCTTAAACTCACATATGTTTCCAGATGCCTGCTTTGCATGTGTATAAGTTCTTAAACGTCTATATAGCTGCTGGCTTGTACAACTATGCCTTTCATCATTTTTGTCTTAAAATGAACGCAATAGAGTCAGCGATCCATCCTCGCAATGAGCAACAACATTACGCACATTTTTTATCACAATCCACAATTTGTTGCCCATTTTTTGTGCGTTGCGCGCTTCACTTTCTTATCACAATTAAGAAACACACTCATCCGTCAAGCGCGCTTTGGTTGTGCAATTCTCAAAGCATCTGGGCGTAGATGTACCTATGATACTTGCTCGTATGCAATATTGGTTGCATATGTATTTGTGTTAGTTTGGTAGCGCTTATGACCGAGCGTCTTTTGTTGCCTGCCTTCGTTTGTTACTACTAAACTTCTTTTTGTGTTGTGAGCTTTTGTGTGAAGGGCCAAGACATCTTGACAAACTGCATACATACCAAGTTGAGCCATAGACTATAAAACTGTTGACAGACGCTGCCACAACGACTCAACAGTTGTAAAATAAGAAAACCAACACAATGGAAGGGAAAGGAAGTTAAAGTAAAATGTTGCTAAGACTTAAACATTTTTGTGCGAAAATTATCGTTGAAGATGAAGTGAATGGGTGGTGAGTGAAGTTGGTAGATAAAGAATGTATGAATATGAAGCGTACTTGCTTGAGTGGGCGTGAGACCGCTACGTATTCGTAGTATTTAAAGAAGAAGATACAAAGGTTTGCGTACTGCTAAATTTAAAGCTCGACGCTGAGGTATAGACTGAAGGAAAAAGAACTTAACTCAAAAATGTACGACATACTCGTACACTGCATTAAAAAACTATAGCGCTACACTCTCTGGCCGCCGTAGTCGAATGGGTTGGTGCGTGACTACCATTCGGAATTGAGAGAGAACGTAGGTTCGAATCTCGGTGAAATACCAAAGTGAAGGAAACATTTTTTTCTAATAGCGCTCGCCCCAAGGTAGGCAATGGCAAACCTCCGAGTGTATTTCTGCCATGAAAAAGCTCCTCATAGAAAAATGTCTGCCGTTTGGAGTGGGCTTAAAACTTTTGCGTCCCTCTATTTGTGGAACAACATAAAGACACACGCCTCAAATAGGGGGAGGAGCTCGACCATACCTCGGCTACGGCAGCATTATTTAACTAGTTATTGCAAATAAAGCTGCGCTTATTATTTTTATTTGTACTGCGTTTTGTTTCTTCCGCTCTTATTTTTTTTTCGTTTTTATGTGGAAGTACGGACAGATACCTTTTACAAACTTTATTTAATTTACAGTTCAAAGAAAAAGTCTTACCGAATAAAGCATCAAAGCTTGCAATACCTATATCTCGACCATCACTCAATATTCCTTTACACTTTTTGTGCAATTTATTCGATTTTCTATTAGAGCATTTCCCGGAAATTTCATTAAAATCGAAGCGATAAAAATTTTAGATGAGTACACTCGACGCGCTTTGTTCTATATAATATATATATATTATACTAAAAACTAATTATATTTCGATTTTCGGCTAATTTGTAGAAGTGTTAAAATTGCACTAAAAATTGTGACAATTTTCAATCCAATTTTCGAATTTCTAAGAACATACATAAGTTAGAATATTTCAGAATAATGAAGCTCGCCTTAGCATTCTTAATTAGAGAGATAATTAATTAGTAGTGTGCGTATTGATGGTTTTCCACATATAAAAAGCCCTACAGTTTTATGCCGCCTCGGATTACAGATGATTGTTTTATGAGAAAATCTTTCATGGGAGAAATACTCTCGAAGGTTTGCCACTTTCTGTCGAGTCGCGACCGCTATTTAAAACAACTTTTCCTATCATTTCTTATACAATACCCGCAGTTGATTGCGGAATGTGAGACATGCACAAGCCCTTCGTCTACGACGTTTAGTTGACTTGTCGAGAGTAAAAAGCCGGTTTGAGAAAATGTAAAAGAAAAACGGATTCGGCAAATATGTACAGTATGGTTTCGTCTTTCCTAGGTCTATTATTTCTACTGAAATATATCCGGGTGTAGTACAATGGTCTACTGCCTGAGTCCTTGCACTTGTCCAACCCCCCTCAAATCTAATCTAATGGTTTCGTCTAACTACGATTTTGCATTGGCGCTTTTCGGTAGTGCCTTAAAAAATCACCCTGCTAAATAGACTTAAATATAACTTAGATTTTACATTACGCCATACATTTCAAAATTCTGCTTCAGTGTTTTTTTTATTGGAAAGAACCCCTTTGCTTGTCTACATATGTATATATCTTCTCGAGCTTAAGTTTCAAATTTTCAACATTTTTTTTTCCTTTCTTCGGTAGCATTTTCTTCAACATTATAAAACCTTTTTCATTTTCTGGTCGACTCATCGGAGGGAGCGCGCTCAAAGCAGTCAGCTTAGAGATATAATGGTTCGAATTACTAAATAAAAATGCATTACAAAAATACTCTTCAACACGAAAATCCATTAGTGTGCAACCCCCGTCAAAAATTTCTTACATCACAGTTTGTTTATTGATATCACCCAAAAACGGACTGGAAGAAAAACAAGGAAAAAAGGCATGAAGTTACATAGAAAATCGGAAAGGCAAGCGAGACTAAGCTCGTTGGTTTAGAATTGTACTTTACAAGCAATTGGTATGCCAAGTCTCATTTACGTGCATACTTATGCGTGAGCAATCACAAAAAACAACAAAAAATAATAATAAAAATAATCCTTATTGCTATAGGCTAAATATTATGTGCTATATTTCCATTAATATTGTATAATTTGAGTTATGTTGTTTTCAAATACCACAAAATATGCGTCTGTCGCGTTGACGTCGTAGGCCGCTATGCCTGGCATCGTAATTGCAGTGAACTCAGCCGAGCATGGCTCCCATGTCGCGCGGTTGATTCATCGCCGTTTTCGCATTTGCTCCTTTGACGGCACATTTGAAACCTCAGCAAATTGACTTAATTGGTGTGGATTTACGTTTTAAATTTATTGCAACTGCCGCACTTATTGTTATGAATGCGCCTTGGCTTCGTTTGGTTTTCTTACCCATTGAAGTCTCGTCAGTCTTTTTAACGCATTTGAGTTTAAAACTCTACTTTTATGCGCTAATTGCACTTTCTGCAGTTTAAATTGTGAAAGCTTTTTTCTTAAAAAGTAAATGCTTTCATGTTATTAATGGTATTTAAATTTGTGATTTTGCCGCTGCATATCCCTTGATTTGTCTTTGCCTGTACTATGTTTTACTCAATGAATTTCTTACGAAAAAAATGTGTAATGAAAAAACCCACGCAGTGAAGCAAAGAGTTATACAAGCATTTCAGTACAATGCTCAAATTATTTCTGGTATTTTTACCAATTTCAGCTCTATTTATTAGTAGGGGTACTTCTTTGCGGTTGAAGTGAATAAAATAAGTAGACCATTCCTCGACCGCCGTAGCTGAATGAGTTTGTGCGTGACTACCAATCGGAAAACGTAGGTTCGAATCTCTGTGAAACACCAAATTTTTTTTTCTAATAGCGGTCGCCCCTCTGCAGGAAATGGCAAACCTCCGAGTGTATTTCTGCCATGAAAAAGCTCCCCACTAAAATATTTACCGTTCGGAGTCGGCTTGAAATTGTAGGTCCCTCCATTTGTGGAACAACATCAAGACGCACATCATAAGGTTTGCCATTACCTGCCGAGGGGCGACCGCTATTAGAAAAATGTTTTTATTAGTTTTGGTGTTTCACCGAGTTTCGAACCTCTCTCTCTGTGAATTCCGAATGATAATCACCCACCAAACCATTCGGCTACTGCGGCCGACGGAAGAATAGTTCAAAAATTAGTACAATGAGAAATTTAATTTTAAAAAATTAAAATAAAGAAGCTGCAGCCGATGTTTACTGAAGGCACTGAGTCTGAACGAGGTATTGAAGAGTTTAAAGTAGTGCGCGCTAAAGATCCTAAGGACGAAGTGCGAACCGGCATCCATTCATCGATAAATAATTTTGTACGTAAGTAACCAGTCTTTTAAAAATTTTCGATGTAAAATAGTCTGTGGGTAAATCAGCTCGTAATTTTCTATAATGAGTGGATCATCTTGATACATTTTTAACTTTTTCATATTTATTTGCTAATCCTCACACTCAATTTTATGAAAAAACAACTCGAACACGGTGCAGAGGAAGAACTTACAAATATTGAATCACCCTAAACGTCACAATTTTTGTTTAGAATTTTCCTAATTTCGTTTTAAATTGATTTAAATTAGAAGAAAAAAAACTACATTTACCATTAATATTGCCTTTTATATAATAGTTTATAAAAGCATGTATTTTTGTCATGAAAAAGCTCCGCATAAAATCCATTTGCCGTTCGGAGTCGCCTTAGAACTGTACGTCCCTACATATGGAGCAACAGCGCTGATTTGCTTGTGACACTACTCTTGTATTTGTTTATAGCTAGTGCACAATGCAATTGAATACAGCTCACTTGAACATTTGTCTATTACAATGAACCCTTTGACCACATACTTACATATCGTCCCCTTAGTATTAAAATAGCCTATAAATTTTTTGTTGTTTTGAGAAAATGAATTTCAAACTTTTTGTCGAAAGTAGCTCTCATTCAAATCTCGTTATGTCTGTAAATATTTATTATTTTTTGACCGACGTTTTGACCCACTTTGTGGAACTAGAATTTGACAAAATTTTGACCACATATAAAATCGACAATGGAGAATCCAAAAATTGAATAAAAAAATAATAGTCTATGAGCACATAGGCTATTGTTATACTAAGGGGACGATATAATCTCAAATTTTATACCATTTTAAATGCTTAAATGAATTTAAAGCTTTATTTATAAATATCGCTTGGATAGAAAGATGTGATGTTGAGAACAATATTTTAAAGCGAATCGAATACGAAGCAGACAGCAGAAATACCCTCGATAACGGATATTGCTACTAAAATTTTGTGACTTTTCAATGAGTTTATGTAATCGAATTTCATCTACGAAAGAGCCATGCTGGCCAACATCTACTAATACAAAAATATAATCAGAAAAAATCAGTTAACTCAGTGGCTTACTGAACAGATTTTTGATAACACCATAAAGCCTTCGTACACATACACATTCCTTTTGCCTTCTTGAGAAGCCAAAACAAAAAAAAAAATATAAAAAATTCACGAAAATATGAATTACGGAAAGTGGAAAAGCAGTCTGAATGCTTACATACACACAAAGAGAAAAAGTGCTTGAGTGAATAAATAGAATACTTGCGAAAAACACGGCGGCATTGTAAAATATCTAAGGAGCATACACTAGACATGCCCGCTTATAAGCGAAATAAAATATAAAAAAGGAACAAAAAGGATGCTGCGTATAAATGGCAGAATATATTACATAGTTATTTCTGAAAAAGGAGCTGTAAGCCATGTGGAAGCAATACAGAACGAGTGCTTCAGTGAAAACCCATAAAAGCGATAAGCAGCTGCAAAGCCAAGGCAGAAATAATACCATAATGACGAGCAGAATTGTATGAATGCAGAAAAAAGAAATCGGTGGGCGAGAGGGAGAACAGGAAAGGGAGAGCGAGGGGGAAGATGGTTACAGTCAAGCTCAAGGGGAAAGCAGCGAATTAACGAAGGGCGGCATATTTTCTTGAAATAACTTTTAATGCCTTCGTTGACATTGGACGCTGCATTGCACTTGCCTTGGAGTTAATGTGTGTTTTATAATAAACGAGTACGTATATGTGTTTGTATTAACATACGCTTTGATACCATTGCAATTTCAGGCATTCGCACCCACCCACTGAGCTGCCTTGCGTCGCATACCTTTCGTTTATTTCATTTCAATTAGAAGTTCTAATGCGATGCTGCTGCTGCTGCTGCTGATGCCGACGCTGCTTTGTGGCCACACAGCGTGTTGGGGCACCGTCAAGAGTGCGTACGCATCGACTCGCCTGTCACTCTGAGTGTCTTGAGTATTGCGCGGTGGCCTGTGTTGCTTGTCTGCTACGTACTCAGTAGTTTCCTCTTTGTTGCGCTGTCTAGCATAGCTTGTTTGCGGTATACCATAGCTTTGTTTCTACGAGTGGCCACTTGAACTTTTCTTCAGTGGCAGTGGTGGAGCAAACGTACATCTAAATAAGAAAAAAAAGACAAAATATAACAAAACAGAATGAAAGCAGACAATTTTATTTGCTGTAGTCGTGAATAGAAAAAGTGTTACTTCAAGTGTTCGGACTTGTGGCTGGGGGAAGCAACAAATGTTTGCTATTGGCGTAAAAGTTTGTCAATGTAAAAGTTTTCGGGGCTGCTATTGTTTTTATTCATTCATTCACTTGCATTTGTATTTGTATTTGTATTCATTTATTACATCACTGTGAGGCAGCGTTCTTTGTTTTTGTTTTTGATTTGCCTTTTTTGTGATATTTTATATGTTATTGGAACTTCATGGCCTGCAACAATTTCGTATAATTGAATCTACTGCTTCAATTGAATTACTTCTTATCTCAATATTCACTTCTTCAAAGGGCGCTAGTAGAATATATGCATTTTATTCCTATTCATTCTCTTCTATCGATCGCATAGGCTTCGTTTATAATCCGCTGTTCAAACAACACAATCCCAACACAGCACTGCGCTTGACTTAACTCACTTAACTTGTGATGCCTATCAGCGCGCGTCATGGCAATTCAACTAAGTATTTTCGTTTATAGCAAATCCCTTTACTATGTTAATTTCAGCTCATAGTTAATCTCCAATGGTTTATTGATTTTGTCTGCTACTCCTCTTTCCGAGCGCTACTTACTTTAAATGCCATAATTTTTGGTTAGTATGTACAAAATAAATACCCGCAACACTTCAGCGCCTATATGTATGCAATGTAAGCAAGTGATTATGAGAATCACGTCCACTTACTGCTGCGTATGCCATACCTCACTCATACTTACTTAGTTAAGTATGTAAGTAAATAGGCTCACCGTTGTTGCTATTGGCTTTGCTGAACGCCCTCAAGTCTTCAATTTTGCGGTTGTCAGTTTCATTGTCAATTTTAATTTTTTTTACTTGCTATTTATTTTAAATTGGTTTCACATTGATTACAGCGTTAAACGCTCTTAAGCTAACTGTAATATGTATATGTAAATTCTTTGTTGTAGAATTTACTTTTGTTGGATTTTCACTAAGTGAAAAATTGAGTGTGTACTAGACTGAGTTGAAAAAAAGTGGAAGATTTCAGTGCAGTATTTAAAGCTTATTTTAATAGGATTTCGGCACCACAGACTCATTTTTTATCCTATTTAAAATAATTATAACTTTGGTACGTGATCAACGGAAAAACAACCCAACACTATGCCTTTATTCCAGTCATAAAAAGTTCTTTGTTTCATTCTAATGTCCTTTTGAGCCACGAAGCCGTTTTCACATAGTTAGATCATCTAAGATATCCATCTTGTCTCCATATTCTGTAAGCTGAGTTTAACAAAATTTTACATTGCACGATTTCACTATATAATAAATAAATAAATATAAATCCTTCGTGTCTCAGCAAGTTCATGTATTTTTGCTAAATTTGAAAACAAATAATGACATATTACCTTTGAATATCGGACATAATGAAATTATTTCGGCGGTTTTTAAAAGGCTAACACTTTTTTATGGTGCCGAAATCCTCTGAACTTAATCATAAATACACGCGTGGAATTCTTCCAAATTATTTGTTCTTATGGTGATCGACCCGGTCTAGTGTGCGCGGAGCTATTTTTTGTCTTGTTTTTGTTTTTTGAATTCATATACGTATGTGTACATACATATGCACGTTTATGAATATTTTTCTTATTCACCTTCAAACTCAGTCACGCGCATGCAAGTGAAGGCTTTGTTATTACTGCGAGAAATGGCGCTCATTAAAGTGAGCTTGACAATTAACGAGAAGTAAAATCATGCTTACATATGTAGTAGGGTGGTCCAAAAATGCATGGGAAAAAATTTATATTAAAATTTTTATGCTGCCGCCCCCCATAATGGTAAAGAATGAAAAATAAAAAAACCCGTATTTTTTTTTTTTTTAATCAGACCATATTTAATGGTGCCGCCGGGGCTTTGAAATATCCCATGTATTTTGCATGGGGAAAAAATACTTTTTCGTAGATTTCATGTAAAAACCTGGAAAATGAATATATTTTAACCGGATACCTCAGTTTCTCTTCATAATTGGTCAGGGAATAACAACCAATTATGAAATAATTAATTTTTTTGTATTAACTATTTTTAATAGAACCACAAAAAGCCCCCATAAAACGAAAATCTAAGAAAAAATCGAAAAACAATATTTTATATTATTTCTATAAAAAATAGTTAATACAAAAAAAATTAATTATTTCATAATTGGTTGTTATTCCCTGACCAATTATGAAGAGAAACTGAGTTATCCGGTTAAAATATATTCATTTTCCAGGTTTTTACATGAAATCTACGAAAAAGTATTTTTTTCCCATGCAAAATACATGGGATATTTCAAAGCCCCGGCGGCACCATTAAATATGGTCTGATTAAAAAAAAAAAAAATACGGGTCTTTTTATTTTTCATTCTTTACCATTATGGAGGGCGGCAGCATACAAATTTTTTTTGGACCACCCTAATATGTAGTGGTAGGTAAACTCGTAAACGAGTGCAATAGCTTACGAGTACCTAATAGAAAATCGAGAGACTTCTATGTAATATGTTTGTTCTCAGTAGTATAACGGTTGTTCCCAGTATATTTTGGTGATCCAAAATTAACACCGTCAATGCTAATCCGTTGAACAAAGACTTCGATATTTTATTTTTCATAAATCGCTATTTATGGGAGCACTTGTGGTTTGATTTAACCTAAAACCTTATACTTTCCATTGCTCTTAGTTGCATTCAGTAAATAAGGTAACTTGCATAATTCACGGCCGAATACTTTCCTTCTGAAATCTGTGATAAGGGAACGACACTGTCTTTTAACCACTAAAAAAGTTCCTTCTGAGTATTCTGGTGTTTTTATTTTCTTAAGGCTTTTAATCTACTTGTAAACTAGATCTAGATTTTGTAAACATTTGAGTATCGTCGAGCTTCGCTTCCAATTTTTGGGGAGCGTCTTGATGCTGTCCCACAAAAGGAGATGCCATCTCTGGGTGCCTGATGCCTTTATACGGAGTTTTGTTTTTCTATATTGAGACAAAGCGCACCGCATACTTTGTAGATAGACCTAATGTCTGCCTCTCTAATAACTTGGATTGAGATGGAGTGAAATTATGTATGGTTCCAAATTTTTCAAGAACTTAGGTAATAAGGCCTATGTCACTTAAACCAAGGAGGATGTGTAATGGATAGGGAAATACAGGTGAAATGGAGATCCATAATTCCTCTGCAAGCATCCCAAATATTGTTAAGAATGTAGCAGGTTGTCGAGAAAAATTGCACGTCGCTCGTCTCAGTAGAGAAACTGCTCTGTATTACACAAGGTTTACCCAGTGCATTTCCAATGATGTTTGTGGGATTCATATGTAGTCGCCATGAAATGTGCTGCGTAATTAGTCTCTCAGCGCTCGTAGCTCACTTTTCCTCTAACTGTGAAAGAGTTTTGCCACCACTGTGTCAGGATTTTTCAAGAAACACTTGGTTGCTTTCCCCAAAGGATCTAACGGATATCCAAATAGCTTCGCCATTTGTACTCCAGCACTTACTTCGCTCTGAGTTCAGCCACATTCTAATCCTAAAACTGAAAGAGGAATAAGTAGGCCACATAATAGTTCCAACTTCAAAAAAATTTAAGCAATGTAACACTTTCTCGTTCTTCTTTCTCGTATTTGATTTCGTTCGATTAATGCCGCCCTCCTACATAAGAATTCTCCTTAGAATATATGGGCCATACAAATCGATCTGATCTGAAGGGTCATTTCACATCAATTTTGTTATTTTCTATATAAAACTGAGCTAATATAATGTTCTACGTACCCATATCAAGCGAAGTTATGACGTGCCCATGTATTAAACTCCCAAACATGTTTAACAGGGCTAGACTTCTGGTGCCAAAATCGATAACTTGATTTGGTATGGTATGCCCGCTTAAAATTAACTTAATAGTCGGGATTCGGTTACTTGGTCTGGTGTATGAACGTTTGTGCGACGAACGTTTGAAGAGAGGACTAAGCTCCCGGTAGGCTAATGAAGGCCAGTAGTAATCCAGTAGAAACCCAGTCCAAGTCGGGCAAGAACTTGTCATTTATATGACTTCGCTGCAGGGTACATTCAAACTTTATGGTGACGTTTATCGATATGTAGTCGTTTACAATATGTATGCAAGTGTCGATGTCCTGCAATTAAATCTCGTACAAAGCGCTGCAATTATACGTAATTGCTATGAATAATTCAGTTCGAACATTTCGTGTACTTGAGTTGATTAATGTTCGAGTATGTTGAGGGCTCAAATGACAAAATTAATGATATAATACAGTGTTTAGTCGATAATCGCGACTAATGTAGATCTTTGTTGGCTTTTCACACGGGAAGAAGAACAAGTTTGAGTATTGGTAGACAACAGCGGACTGGGGTGTTTCTTCTTCTTCTTCTGGCGCGATAACCGCTTATGCGATTTTTGCCGAGTTTAACAATGTGCGCCAGTCGATTCTTTCTTTCTTTTTCGTGCTAACCAGCGCCTGTCGGACACGTTAAGTGAAGATAAGTCCTTCTTCACCTGATCTTTCCAAAGCAGAGGTACCCAGCAGCTAGTACCGCATCGAATACTTTCAGAGCCGGATCAACATGACCCAGACAACGAAACCACTGTATCCTTATTTGCTGCACCTTGCCTATGCCATCGTAAGGCTCATACAGCTCATTGCTGCATCGAGGGCGATACTCCCCACCGCCAACGTGCAAAAGTCCAAAATTCTTATTCAGAATCTTTCTCTCGAAACACTCCAAGCTTCTGCGCTATACGATAGCACGGCTATGGTGAGAGCCTTACGAAGTGTTAGTTTTGTTCGTCGAGAGTGTACTTTACTACTCATTGCCTACTTTACTGTGCGCCGCCGACTGTTTGCTTGATGACAGGAGGCACGTCGTTTTGTCTAAAAATGACTGTTGAATGGGCGCACTTATAATCTGCGTCCCATCTAAAAAAACCAGCACCAATTACACTAGTACACAGTAAAAAAAAAATCCTGGTTATTCGGATTATCCAATTCTAGTAAAGACTATTGAAATCAAAATTTGTAACATAAGTAGTTTGTTATTAAAAACTAACTAACTAAGTAAATAATGATATACCAAATATTATTATAATTAAAAATTTTACTAGATATGTTAGGTTTTAAAGAATTCTTTTGCTATCTATATTTTACGGTATAGTTCGAAAATTTTCAGGGCTAAGAAAAAAATATAATAAATAAGTAAGAAAATAAAATAAAATTATTATTAAACTATGATATTCAACAACAAATATTTTCGAAGTATTAGTTTGATTTGTTGCATAGAAAGTAATTATTTAATTACATTTGAAATGACTGTTTGGTCCAACAAAAGTTGAAATCCTAAAACTTTGAGGCATAATTAAACGAGTGACGTTCTAACGAGTGGCGCATTACCACCAAATAATGTTCTACTAAAGGCAACGTGAAAAATCATAAAATGATTTACATTACAAAATGATCTACAAAGAACATTAAACTGTATTCTTCCTAGAAGAGGCGGTCAGTCAATTTGCCATTAACGCGATCAAAGATAAGGAGTAACTCTGTCACTTAATAGGAAAAGACTAATCAATAGACAGTGAGATTCGTATGAGGGTTACGGGTCTGAAAAATCGAGCAAATGGAGTGCGAAGCACGCACATATTTTTTTAACCATCTCGACTCGATTTGTATGGACTGCACGATAAGATAAATAAAATCATCGTAATCTAATGTGGACCTTACAAACACAGATTGCGCATAAACTCTTAAGAGTATATGGGTCACTGAAGTGCGAAGAGTGGTGGCTAACAAAAGCGAGCAAAGTACGGGAATTGGAAACGGCATAATTCAAGTGCAAGATAAAATTGGGCCTTGAATACAACAGAACCTAAATCCTTAATCACACCAAGAAGCAAGATTTGCATTGCTAATATGATATAATACAACTTAGGGGGATTTCAAGCTTAATAAATGCGATTCTTTGACATCTTTGATTTTTTAAGAAATAGATGATTCATAAGGCATAAAGAAAATAAATTATTTAGCTTCTAGATCATCCGCATAGAGAAGAAATTTAGCAAAGGAAAAACACGAACAGATGTCATTAATAGACAAAACCAACAACAAAAGTCCAAAATAATACCCTGAGATTCACCAGAGGTGGCCATAAACTGTTTCGAAGAAACACCATCGATAACTACATATTGCGCTGGTCCTCTTTGAGGATCGAATCCAATCGAGGCAGGTCAAATGAAAACCAAAACATGTCTATTTAGTTATGTACTAAAAAGTATTGAGATTGATTCAACTACTTTCTCTATATACCTTGACAAACATCGCAGATTCAGCAAGAAGTCAGGGAAGTTTGAGTTGAACTAAACCGTGTCGTCCTTTCCGTACTTCCAGTCTTTCCTTTTAAACACGCTGAGAATTTATGCTTGCGAATTTTCAATATTACATTATAAATACGTAAAATATAGCCAAAGCTGCCTATTATGAGTTTGAAAAATTGAAAAGTCACATTTATGGAGGCTGCAATGATAAAAGTTTAGCTGGCTTGAAAATCGGATTTCGGATGGATCGGATGATCGAAAGACGCGAGTATCGTGTAGTCACTCCACTTATATTTGTACATCACTACTTACGTAGTTGAAGCACACACGCACACATGCATATAGGAATCCATAATAATACTCTTAAGTGCATGTATTGGGGAAGGGCATGTTTGCTTGAAGCTTAATGAAAGTTATTGTACGCTTACAGGAAATGTAGTAGAAAGGTGGATGTTAAATCGATATTGATCTCAATAAAAAAGAAAAAAAAGGGGGGGGGGGAATGCTTACTATGTCGTGCTGTTGCAGTGGTTCATTTCCATTACACTCCAATAAGCTTTCTCTCAATAAATATCTCATTGTTTACGGAAGATTGTATTAAGCTTTGACCTTTTGTTTGGGCTCTTTTTATCAACTTCCGTACATTATTTAATATATGCATGTATATGTGTTAGTGTTTACATATCCTTTGATTGCACACTCACGAAAGTCTTGAAGTTTTGAACCTGATAGGTGGCGCTTGTGTGAAAATGCTTCAAAAACCAATTAATTGATATCATCCATATGCGGAATTTATGTTATCAAATGTGATCGCTTTATTATGGCGCCTTTCGTAAATACAAATTATAGGTTCAATTTTCGATTACTTCGGATTTTTAATTAAAAATCTTTTGTATGTAAGTCTAGAGTAAAAATGAAGCCACGTGGGTGGGAGGATGGACGTATAAATATTTATAAAAAGGTTTAAGAGGTTAGGGATTGTCAGAATTGTTTGTTTTCTTCTGACTATCTTTAATCACTTGATACATATTATTGAATAAACTATAGGTACACTTAGATCTTTTTTTCTTCGCCGTACACCCCTGAGTTTAAAATATTTTTGCAAATTTATTTCGATATTTTTTTTATGGAAAACATTCTTCGTCATATTTTCGACATTTACATTCGGAACTTAAAGTATGATAAATTAATGTTTTTGCCTCAGAGAGAGAGATGTTGTTCGAAGGATCTTTCACCTTATGTACCCTGTTCTAGTACTAAGCTACGAGGCCGTCTCAACTTCGACAACATGAATTTAAAAAAATAAGAGTAAAACCTAATACAGATTTTTTCATAATGGAAATTTTGTTGAGTGGTTTAGTTGTTTGGATAGTGGATATTCTTTATTTTGTTATGTTAATTGCGAAACACTTAAACAACAACAACAACTCTGAAATTAAAGCGCAAAACCAAAAAACCAAAATTAAGAAAAACATTTTTCTAATGCGGTCGCCCCTCGGCAGGCAATGGCAAACCTCCGAGTGTATTTCTGCCGTATGAAAAGGCTCCTCACAAAAATATCTGCCCTTCGGAGTCGGCTTGAAACTGCAGGTCCCTCCATTTGTGGAACAACATCAAGACGCACGCCCCAAATAGGAGGAGGAGCTCGGCCAAACACTCAAAAAGGGTATACGCGCCAATTATATACCATATATAATATGGTCGACCCGAATTGGGGGACATCAGAATTCGTTTAAGAGGTATGGTTCCTTCGGCAAAGTTTCTTATTTTGATCCCTAGAATATGATTTTCACAGAGCAATGGGCGATTTTTTTGCCTCCCCACAAATCGACCCGGCCTAATATATATATATTCAAGTATCCGTTTTTAACAATTTTTACTTCACTTTAGCCATAAATTTTTCGATAAGATTCAAGTCAGGCATTTGTGAAGTACAGCTGAAAAACACCGCATGTGTTTTTTTGAATAATTCTTATGCAAATTTGTGTTTCGCGTTGTTATCTTGTTGAAGCACTCTTCGATGCATCAAAACCCATTCATTGCTCTCCGAGGCACTGTCGGGCACTTTAGACAATAAGGGACTTGCGGCGACAACTAGGACAAGTTTATAGTACAAATTATAGGAGATTCGGTTGACCTGGGCCTCGGAGATTTTCAGTCGAAGCTGAACCGAATATTGTAAAGGGTCCATGTAATAATTAATTATTTAATAAGAAATAAAGATTTTTAAAAAATTATATACATTTGTTAATAACATACATAACCTACAAAACATTACCTTACCATTTTCAATTTGCCAATGACAGCGTCTACTGGTATAGAGCTGACTCCCGGCACTGAACAATGACTCACTTGCCACACTCGATGGAGAACCAGAAGATTATCATTATTATTATTTATAGGGGATATGTGCAATATAATCCTAACTGTATTAGCACACTGTCTACTAGGAGAAGAAAACATTTAAAACCAATAAAAAAATGTGTACTTTGACAAAAAATGTTACAGAAACTAAACCTTGATACAATTTTTGGACAAAAATATTTAAGAATGTATTCGAAGCTCGGCTGTGTTTTGGCCGAAGATAAATCGAAACGGAACTGAAATTTTGTGACTGAAGCCGAAGTTCGGTTGTTTTCCTTATATATAAGTATTTAAAACAAAATAGATATATGTATACATATATAATAGTATATAGATATGTATTCTGGGTCTTACAGTGGCTAACTCTTCCCATTCGTAGCCCTAAAGTAAATTCGAATCCGGTTTTCTTTGCAAATATATTAATAAGAAGATGAACTCGTTTGAAACATAATTCTAAAATAACACGCCCTTTTTAGGCGGTTCTGTTCCAACGTGGAATATTCGGCCTGCTCATATTTGTGTCTAAAATACTTTAGCGTAATTTTTACCAATAATAAATATTGAAGTCCATAGAGTTTGAAAATACACGGCGTATGCGTAACAACTTGATGTTAATTTCATTAAATATCGTTCTCCATTCTTTCCCGTTTAATTTTTAATTAAGTTTTTGTTTATTTTCACTTTCAGATTTCTCTTTCACAGTGCATTTTTCGATTCAAACGAGAGCGCGCAAATTAATCGCCAAAACCAATGTTGGGTAAATTTACATCGAATCATGTGCAGGTGTATCATCAGTACTCGCGTACCGTCTCTGTGACGAAGCCAAAAAAGGTAACCTCGTTTTCTGTACTCCATATTCTTTATACGTATCTCCATGTGTTTACATGGTGCTCAGCCATGAACTAACTGCAGTATTGTGTCGTTTTAATGCCAGAAAACATAAAAAAGCCTTGATAATTACAAATGAAAATGGCTGAAGCAGGATTTCGGTAAAAGGCAAAAACAAAAAAAAAAAAAAAATAGAGTGCAAAAAAGCATTACTGTTAATGTTTGTCCAGCAGGTAAAAGGAATTTCATTGTATAGTATATTGTAAGCGTATTTAAGTCCACGTTTTTGTCAGCGTAAATTTCTTTTTATTTAACATTTTTCCCCAGTGTTATGTGAAAAATAACAGTTTTATACATAAATAATAATAAAGTTCATGGCTCGTATAATGGCTTCGCTTAACGATTTAACCACTGGTCAAAAAACAGACTGTTCAATAATAAATGTTTTTGTGAACACATGTGATTACAGGTGATGATAATTACTTATGTAGATATGTATATATAAAAAATATAGACCCACATATGTATAATACTAAAAAAATGTTGTCATTGTTAATTAACTCATACAAACAGTTGTGCTGTCTCTATTGTGTTTTAATAAGTGAACTCTACTAACCTGGAGACAGACACTGCACACCACCATATCTGAGTGCCACGCAGCGTGTGAGTAACATTTAGTGCAAAGCAAAAAAGTGAAATATAAGAAATATTTCATCTGTGAGAGTGCCAATCAAAATATAAAACAATCCATAAACATTCAATATATTTAGTTTTCGATATTTGAAGCTTTATTAACCTGTAACTACTCAATATTTGTAACTGAGTATTGCAGTACCACGTAGCGTATGAGTAAAATTTAATTAAAGGAGAGTGAGAAAGTAACGAATATCGAATATGTTAAATAATCGGAAAAAATGTTTATTTTATGTTGCTGGAATGCAAGTAAAATTTTAAAATTTGAACATTTGTGGCAGATGTTGGAACTACATATGGACGTCCACTACGGTGGTGCATCACTCTCCATACCCAACCAAGAAAAAATAAAAATAAAAAAATTGGTACCATTTTACCATCGGAATTATAAAACTTGTTATATTTTCAGGCTTCCTTCAGAATATTTCAAAAAATTTTAAATTTTTCGTGACGTCTCACGATTTGAAAGTACGTACTTCCAAACTCGAGATTTTATGAATAACATTAGTTTCGAAAATTTTTTTTTCCAAGCAAGGCGCCTTAGACGATAGAAAGTTTAAAAATGTTTAAAAACACAAAACAGTTCTGACGTAAATGGCAATCAAAATTATGATAAAATTCCTTTGTACTGATACGATAGAAGTCTAAACTGTTAAGAAGATTTGTCTGCGTTATTCAAGATTTTCTTAAACCTATCTTAAAAAAAGTAACAAGTAGCTTCAAAAAGCGCATTATTTTGATTTTGTTTTAATCATACGAGTAAACTCCTCTGTCATCTGAGGTGATTTCTGGGAAACAAAATTTTTCAAAACTAGGTTTATTTTAAAAAAAATCGATTTTAGGAAGCATTTTCAAATCGACTCAGCTCAGGTAAATCTTAATAGTTTTACCAAATATTTTGCCGAAAGTCTTAAAATATAAAGATTTTATAGTTTGGGCGTAAACTTGGCAATTTATTTTAGTGAACTACCCTAATGTGCATAAATCGTACATTTTAATTGGCTCGACAAATACAACATGCAGAAAAATCCAAAATAATATAAAAGATAGGAAATTAAATAAAAGCGACAACCACGAAAAAGGAAAGAGCTAGTGAAATCCACCAGCCGCTCCAAAAAGGTGTACCCACACTGACACAATACAATGAAATCTCTTTCCGTATGTGACATTGAACAACAACGTATCGTCGTTATATCCTAGCCTACGTACATTTGCAAATACTCAGCGTGAAATTGGCATAGCCTAAACTTATTTCTTTCATTTGTTTTGCTTTCGTTGGCATTTTCTGTTGGCCACCAAAAAGAACTTACATACAGACATGCCATAAAAAATAACTGCTGCAACTGCTGTCAACTGCACAAAGATAAATTTTGAGAGCGAGAAAACAAAGGAAGCAACAACATAAGTCTTAACCAAAACAACAAATAAAGGGAAAGTGATCAGAAAACATCAGTTGAAGTAGTAGAGGAGGACAATACAACAAAAATACCGGAGAAACGCCAAATTCTGGGAAACTGAATTAACACTGTCGGAGTGGCATAGTTCTATTTTGCAGTTCAGCAAAAATTTCATCATCTCTTGCAGCCACATATTTGCATGCGAAGCAGTTGCACAACTAAAGCTATTAAAAACAAACTTAGCTGGAGCTGGAGCTGTAGTGCAAAGTGGATGGTGGCTAGAAAATTTGAGCCTGTCACTTTCGTCATCGTTATTCATCATCAATAGCAACAGCAGTCAACAAAACAACAAGGTGACACCAATTCATCACAACACTAGAAGTGCTGCATTAGTGTTAGTAGTAGTCAACGACAAGTCGCTGCAAAAATTCCGCAATATTCAGTGCTTTGGCGTTGGAATATGTTGAAGCAGAAGCGACAGGCAAAACAGAAGCCAAAAGCAAAGCCGGTAAGCATTGTTGCAATGTTTGAGTAGAAATAGAAAAAATCTTTTGCTACATTCTTAGTACCTACATACATACATATATCTGCTAAAATTTAAATCTCGCCCGAACTTTTCCTTCCTTACACCACACCTATCCACATCAGCTAGTTTTATTTACACTTTTGCATATTGCTTTGCTGGTTGGCAATGATGATGAAAGAGCACAAAAAAAAAAGCCAATTTCTACAAAAATATCCAACAATCTAACTCACAAGTTGCGCTATCCACACTAAAAGCTCCTCTACACTGACTATCCACTTTGACTTCGTTTGAAGACTTCTCTTTATTATCAAACTTTTGCTTTATACACGCATACATAGAAGCAATAACCTGACACAATAAAATACACTGTTTGTATTCATACTTTTCTCATCCACCACCATTCACATAGCTATCCACTTTTAAACTTTTTTTATCAATATTTTTATTTTATTCCTATATCTACATACTTACATATTGCACCAGTTAGGCTGCATCGTCATCAGTATTAGACTCTATCCAACATCATACTTATCTGCCTACTTTCCTTTCCTTCGCCTCCTGCTTAATTATATGCTTTAAATTTCTAGGTATTTCCCATTTAGCATCCAACTCCAACTCCTTACTCTACATTAAAATATGCGCCACCTCGAATATGCCCAAAATGTATCTGACCCCTCATGGCTCATCATATGAAAATATAGTATGTATTTTTTTTAAAAGACTTCATTCAGTTCGTTAGAAGGCGGTTGCAATAATAACCATCCGGACACAAAAAAAATTGCAGACGTTTTGCTGCGTAGATACGAATATTTCAATATTTATTGTTATTAAAAAAAGGAATAAATGTGCGGTACATTTTTAGTTGCATTCCTCAACTTTTAAATTATTTTGTGTCCCACACAATTTTCCTTTTTGTTTTTTTTCTGTTTTGTGAAAAAAAAAATTAAATACGTTAAACTCCTACTTGTTGCACTTAAACTTTGAAGTGGGGAGAATATATTTTAGACACAAATTGAGGGCTATTAAGATTTCTGCTGATTTGGAATTAGTCATCATCATCAGATAAGCGTGGCTTGAGATATGAATATAAAGATAAGGGCAAAATGATAAAGCACCACATATTGACAAGTTTTGATCATATCTGTGTTTTATTTCAATTAGTTTTTTCTTTGATAAAAATATGCACTGCCATAACTAACCAAAGCACAGAGACTTATTGATAATTTTCAACAATTTATATTTTCTTCATCCAATTTTAATGTTTTTAAGAAAACAGTTATTATTAGTTCGTTCTCGGAATTCCCAAATTCATTACGAAAATTCACAAAAGTTCTCATAAAAATTTTCAACTTTTAATCAGAAATGCAGTACGTAATTGTATATTCTATTGAATTTTTGCATAATAAAGTGTGTGTTTGAAGTGGCACAAAAAGTGCGTTGATTTTTTACATTTATTTTATAAAACTAAAAATAAACAAATATAGTTAAAAGTTATCAATACATGGTAGCCTTATTGTGATGCCTTTGACTTTATATGTATATTATGATTTTGTGTTATATGATAATAAAAAACCGAAAAAAGTTAAAAAAAAAATATAAAAAAAAATTTTAAATAAAAAAAAATTTTTTTCAAATTAAGAAAAATTAAAAAAGAAACATGTTTCAATTGAAAACCTTATTATTGATTTTCGTATTTTAAATAAAGAAATAGTAACGAAAAAAATGTTAAGAAAAAACGTGATTAATAGAAACGAAAATTTAAAAGTAACTTAAAAAAATACTTTTTAACATACTTTTACTTAAAAAAAAACAGATTTAAAAAAAAAAATTCAGAAAAATTAAAAAAAAAAACATGTAACAAAAAATAGTAACAGTGCGGACAGAGAATTCCATGCCGCTTAATACGCTCAGATGCGAACGTAATAAAAAATTTATCGTACATGTAACGCGAAGAAATTTGAGTTTTTTAGCACACATAACACACATAATTTATATGTGTGCTATGCCAGAGCAAACTTGCGTTTTTGTTGTTTACCAAGAGGATTGTTCAGAATTTTTTTAAAGTGCTTTACGGTTTCACTTAAGACCTGGGTTACGAGAATTTGTTATACTTCTATAAACGCACAAGATTTGTCATTCCGATATTAAATGAAGGAATAATAGAGGGAAAATTAAAAAATGTTTCAATTATCTTTTCTAAAACTTGTGGAAAATGTTCCATAAAAGTACAAAGACTTTAGTGCCATTTACGAGTATGTAGTACACACAAGTATATACGTATGTTCAACCGGCATGTGATATGTTGGAAGCACAAAATTTTGTCAGGTTCTAACTAAAGTAATGTAATAATTATTTAGTAATAGATAAAAAAAATATTGAAATATGTTGATTCATTCAAAGAACATTTTTAATTATTTTAAAAAGGATAATTGTTAATCAAAATCATTTCTACTCGGAGTTTCCTTTCATATCCGGGTGTTCATTTCATATGCATATCCTTTTAAACTTATAATTATTTTTCAGTACAGTTTTGAAGTCCTTCAAATAAAATGAAAATGAAATGAAAGACTCAATATGCAGACTTACAACAAAATGAGTTCAAATATCGCACACATATCTATTTTCGCATGTGCGTTAAAAAAGTTTTACTTTATGTGCGAAATACTAACGCACAGCAAAACAAACTTTCATTCGGAGAAAATTAGTATTTCTTAAATAGAAAAAAAGGTTGATATTATAAGGAATATCAACATAAAAACCATAAGTTGTCCTTTGCCCAGGAAAGGTTGTTAAAAAAAATAAGCAAAGTCAGAAAGTAACCCTGACCTTCTTCAAAAATGCTAAATACTACATTATACTGCAAAATAATAAATTTGAGTGGTTTAAAAGCCAATTTGCCCAATTAATTTTATATAAGGGATGAAACCAGAGTGCAAAATATGTAAGTTTACTCAATTTTGCAAAATTGTTGTTATCAAGCAAGATTTTGAAAATGTTGATTTCTGTCAGAAATCTCCCGCCTCCTTTCAAACTCATTGGATTTTCCGTCCGGCTGACTGTGCAACGACAAGCTCTCATTATCATCATTAGCACTACAGTTTTGTGTAGGCTATTCCTTTACCAATAACTCTGCGAATAATTCGGATGGGAGTAAAACTTAAGAAACTTCAAACTGTTACCCTTTTTTCTTCCCTTCTAACCTTCCCTTGAAGTACTAAGTTGCCATTTTAAATGCCCTAATTCCATCAGCAGCCATGTGCAGCCGTTTCAAAGTATCAAAACATGCTAAATTTCTGCAATTAATCAAGAAAATGTGCTAAAAGGTGATTACAAATAACGCATATATAAATCTCTGATTCATCTCAATTTAGTCACTTTTCTACCTCTTTGTTAACAATTTTTATTCTTCCGAAATTTGAGTGTGCTATTAGAGTGCACGGGATCAGACAATGAAGGACTGAGAGGGCAGGTGCAAATTATAATTTAGCAAAGTATGGAAGTCTTCTAATGAAAAAGTATTTGTCACTATTTTTGTTTTTTTCCGACTTAAATACTTTAGTTTTGTTTTGTTGTGAGCTCTCAAATTGTTTCCTTCTTAATGTTCTAGTTTTTCCTTTCTACCTTACTACATATCCATTAACCTTCTTCTGATTTATCCTACCCTTTTTAATAAGATTTCTTTCACTTTCTCTACCAAAATATTCACTCATTTTCACTTACATACCTCGCACGTACATATAACTATTTCATTATCACTCTATTCAACTCAGTTGCTACTGGACTAACTACCAAACCGCTTTTATTACGTATTACTCTCGCACTTGTATGCTTTTCGCTAACTCTCTCTGGCTCTCTCTCTCTCTTACACATTGATTGATTAACATTCCATTAAGTAGTGATTTATAGCGAAAAACAATAAAAACAACAATTGATTAGAGTAATGAGTAACACTTCAAATATACTCAGCTATTATTATCGTAAGTGTTGAGTACTTTTAGCCTGGTAGTCCACTATCAATTTGCTGACTGACTGGTATTATTTGGCATTTTTGTGAGTAGAGAAAATATTGTTGTAGAAATAGTGGTAAATGTGGCATCTACTACTATTCGGCTAGGTAATGGTATTGACATTGGTATTGCTTAGTGCTAATTAATGTTAATTTCTTAAAGGTTTTGTTAATTTAATTACGCTAGCTAGTAAGTGTATTGTAAAAAAAAACAAAAAAAGGTAGTGGCGGCGAAAAATATGATTCACATTTTATGATTTTTTTATGTAATTTTCTTTAAATTTTGCGTTTATTTGCGTGATTACAATCCGAAATACATGTTTATGTTCATCACACATACATACCTACATATGCGTTATTTTGTAAAATTTTGTAATTTCAAATCTATACCTGTACCTGTAGTGGTTTAAAAGTTTAATAAGATGCCAGAATGCCAAGGAGGCGGGCGGCAAACTTGGATCCATGTGGAAGAAACATGTTTGCTTCAATGTGACCACTCTCTATGCGGCATACGTAAGTATGAAGTACCAGTGAAAAAAATATGAACATATGAAAACTGACAACAACAAAAATAACAACAATAATACAATTAATGAAATGGCAGAAAAGGCATGTGGCTGTAACTGTGGCTGTGGCTCGTTAACACCTGAAAATACTGCACATTGCCTATATAAATAGTCCTCCAATCCATATCTGCTGATAATTTGCCAAATCTGTACTTATTTATGTAGTTACGTATGTACTATATGCGTACATATGAAAAGCTGCCTGCAACTGGAATGTGGCATTGCGTAAGAAGCATCTATTCGATTATACCATATAATCCGGCCAATACCCAAAATTACAAATGTATAAATTTACAAATCTACAAATGTACAAATGTACTTAGAATGTGTATGTGTGTACATACTATGCGTATATTGTATAGAATAGGTGCTGAATAACAATAACAGAATAACTACGAAGTGCATCTGTAAGTCAAGTAAATATTTTTAGAAATGTCTGTCCACATTTAAGTCTAAGATTTGTTGATATACAAGTAAATGTTAATGTGTTTGTAGTTGAATGAAAGTGTAATTATTGTGCAATTATTCTGTAATTATTCGTATTATTTATTTTATAGCACATAATTATGTGATAATCCAAATATTTACATTCGAAAGCTTCATAAACAGTAATTGATGATTTTTGTGTGGCTTTCCAGCTGTAATTTGCGATACAAGTTTTTTGTATGAGTACGCACATACTAACTGTTATATTTTAGTAGCTTAACATGTATTTAATACCAATTTTAAGGTAAAAGTATATATAAATATAAGGATAAATAAAGTATACATTTTTTGTTGCAAGAGGTAAATACAGAAACTATTGAAATTTTTCAGTTCATTTGTTTCTATTACAATTTATATTGATTCGAATAGCATTAATTATACCTCAAATTATTATTAGCCAAGCCGTTCCAGAAATACTTAGGTTTAAAAGACATTTTCTAACTTTGAAAGTTAAAAAAAAAATGTTTTTTGCTTTGTTTGCTTTTTCGAGGCTAAAATATGTTAAAAGTATATCCTGGAAAGGGATTCCCAGAATACTCACGAGGTTCAAACAAACAATAATGTATGGATTCTCTTGAATTTTTCCAAAATACTCCGCAGATCTGGCACTATCGCTTGACACAAGCTTGTGAAAAGATTATAATTTTTACGATTTTCGTAGTGGTTTCTATATTCTCGCGATACCAAAATTTTGTTCACATAAAGGTTGTAAGGCGGCCGCCGTAGCCGAATGGGTTGGTACGTGACTACCATTTGGAATTCACAGAGAAAACGTAGGTTTGAATCTCGCTGAAAGACCAAAATTAAGAAAAACATTTTTCTAATAGCGGTCGCCCCTCGGCAAGTAATGGCTAACCTCCGAGTGTATTTCTGCCATAAAAAAGCTCCTCATAAAAATATTGCCGTTCGGAGTCGGTTTGAAACTATTGGTTCCTCCATTTGTGGAACAACATCAAGACGCACACCACAAATAGGAGGAGAGCTCGGCCAAACACCCAAAAAGGGTGTACGCGCCAATTATATATATTATATAATACAAAGATTGTATTTGTATAACAGAATAAAATAGCGAAAGATATAGGCAGATATGGGCATATATGCAGAATAATGAAGGGAGTAATTCAACCATATCGGACTGCCATCGGAATATATTAACATTTTTGCAGACAAGTAGTGAGTTATGTCTTTGGAACTTTCAGGATATTATTATTGTAAAGCTTAGTAATGTTGCCCATTGCGTGTATAAAAACTTGATAAATGTAGGCACTCTTCTGGAGGTACTATTTTTTCATGCATCGAATTGTTTAAAAATCCCACCACACCACGTCACAACCACTGAAGAGTTGATCCGAAAATTACCTGCCTGGTTGACACTCAGTAGTAGCATTTAGAAATAAAAATTATAAGCACAGGATTATATAGCAAGGAATCCTTTCACCTTTGGTTTTAAACTTCCTCGAAGCTTGCACAACCACCAGAGGCAGTTTCACTGATCCAATACGCTAACGATTGCCCTATATTGGAGCTCGGCAATGATATCGATGGCTTGTGTTCTAAAGGAATTTCTATTTTTTCATACTTGCTCGCCTCTTCACTGTAAGGAACCTTCAGCTTTCCCCCACTATATCCACGGCTGTCTTATTTACCACCTGGATTAAGGGGGTCAAACAGCAACTAAATGTTAAGGTCGATGACACACTAATACCGACTGCCAACAGCCCCAAAGTTACTGAGTGGTGCCTTCGACAGTTAGCTCTCTTTCTCGACGTATTGAACAGCAAATACCACTAAGGTCCAAAACCTCAACAAGGTCCTCAAAACGCTAGTCGGTAGCACTTGGGAAAAACAAAGAAATGCTTTTGGCGACATTTAAAGCAATTAGCCGACTGGTTCTGAATTATGAAGCCCCCTTGGTTGCCTGGTACTAGTGAGACGCAGTGGATGAAGCTCCAAACCTGGTAAAATACTAATATCGGCACAGCCATGAAACTTCTCCTCTTCATAGAGAGGTTACTAAGGTGCCACTTAAGGTGCATAGTAAGATGCTCAACGATCACTTCTTGAGGGTGGCTATCACTGCAACCACAACTGTAGGCAATTGCCGGATGCACGTCCGAAGGCATCCTTCGACTGTCCAGACGAGATCCAGGACTTTAAGTAACACCTGCAGTACTCATAATCACTGCTTATGCCTCTTCAAACAACCCACTTATGATTGCTCTTTTTCTAGTCCAACCTTATTGATGCCGCACCGTTTTGAGCCTGCTAATGGCGCGTATGAAGTATTTTGAGCAGGCATCTGCCGATATCTGCCCAGCCCATGGTGCTTCTAAGTATAGTGGCTTAAAGTAATGTTCTGATCAATACCCCATACGCATTGATAACATCTCTTCCACAAAAGACTTGGTAGTTTTGCTCTTTCAAGGTTCAGTAATGGTGCTACAGAATGGTGTCAATTCTTACGCGACACAAATAACGGTATAAACAAATAACTAATCAATGAACCTGTTCTTATCACTACGTGTGCTGTATTCGACTGATAAGGCACGTCAAATTGGCTTGCAAAATTACGCACACCATGTACCGTCAATAATACCTTAAAAACACTTCAGTGGCCAAAAAAGTATTTCTCCGTACCAGTTAACTTGTTGCAATTACCTCTCACGCTCGCCTGAGGTTATTTACACATCGCGCCGTTAGCTGAGCTCTATTTTCTCAGTCATAATCGTTTGTTGCTCGCGGGCGCTAGTAACACTGTAAACAGCACACATTTAATGAGCGATTCGATCATTCAATGGAATAGCAAAAATCGATTTTGTCACCTATTTTCTCAGCCGCTCTCACTAGCGCTCGCGTTGATTGTTTTTTCCTAATTGTTGCTGGTGTTATTTCGCTAACATATGTAAATAAACAATGTACACACATGTTTGCATGCTCGCACAATAGATTTGCGTGCTCATGTGTGTTTATCTCTTTTTCCATAAAATCAAATTGTGTTCGCCATACAGATATTGAGCGACTGTCAAAGCAATTTTAGTTACATATCGGCATACTGTGCACTGCGTTGTTGTGAATCTATTCCCGAGTAACATTTTTAAAATTTATTTTTTAATTTTTGAGAAATTTTAACTTTTTTCCCACCAAAACTTGTTCGCACTTCCCTCGTATAGGCAAGCAGTTCATGCTTTGTGCGCCTTGTTTTATATGATGTGAAAACATTTACACGCACACGTTTTAGCCGCCTAATTAACGCCATAATAAACGGTCTCCCAACTGAAATAAAAAAGCCGCAAGTAGCCGCAACAATTTGGTCATCAAATACTGCGAAATGTTTTTTCACACCAATTGGGTATTTGTAAGTAATTAAAAACGATAAACCAGCGCTGAAAAAGTACTTTATAGTGTATACAAAAATAAATCTGAAGCAAATACTATTTCGCATCATTAAAATACCTAACTTTGTACGTACGTAGAAAAAAAGCAAAGCGCATATAGCGAAAGAAAATAGAAAAATAGCAAAATAAAATTGTACGAAAAAAGTGTAGACAAATAAAGTATTTATGACACGCGAAGTAGTGCAACAAGCGATTTCATGAGATTTTCGTATGGACAGGTATGAGTGTGTTTGAGGGTGTATGTGTGTACTCCCATTTTGATGTTCGCACTGGCTGCTTGTGCAGTACTTAGTCAGTCTCTTTGCTTGAATTGAAGTATTTAAATATTTAACAGGTGGTCCAAAAACAAGGTGGCACAAAATCAATCACTCTATCGAAAGATTTATAACTTTTGTCGTCGTATTCCAATCATATTTTGTACTTATGAACTAGACATCCGCATACAAACAATAGAGCGCGTAAATGTCAAAATAAAGATTTCGCGCGTAAAGGTCAAAATCATTTCAGTTAAAAAGTATTTCAAAAACAATTTATTGACTACGTTTGCGCCACCTTGTGCGCCACATGCTTATGTTTTGAATGAAAGAAAATGAACGAAAAGGCTTGTTTTTTGATAAGTGATGGAAAGGGTAATCCAAATACAAGTTTGGTATAATGAGAAAAAAATTAATAATAATAATAATAATAATGACAATAATAATAATAAAATAAATAAATAATTGGCGATTAGAGAAAACTTCTTCTATTATTTGACGGGTATTCGAACCTACGCACTCCCTAACTGTAGTCGCGCACCAACACATTTAGCTATGGCGGTTGATAATGATAAAAAACTATGTTTTTCAATAAGCGAATAGAAAAGTCGCTTCTGTTAGTGCAGCACACTGCAAGGAGACTGTTTTTAAAAACAAAACTTTTTCCCTGAACAGATTGTGGCTTTGTATACTTTAAAACACCTATTGACCTACTTAGTAGTGTAGACTTTTTTGAAGCCGCAGAAATTTCCACAACTGATGGGAATGTATAAGATATAAAAAATGTGGGCTAGTCGTTCTTTTCATTTGCGTCGTAATTTCAATGAAAGAAAGCATAAATAATTGGTGCAAATTTTTAGCGAAACTATTACTTGGATATATGATTATGACATGCCCCTAGTAACATTTTTTTGTAAATAATTCTGTGGATCTAACCCGTTAGCGACCCACTATGTAAAATTTTTTCGGAACCCATACCCAATTCAATGAAAATCAGCATAAATAAATGTTGCATATTTTTAAGTTAACGATTTGTTACATTATTTTGTGCATATTTCGCGCTTTTAATTTTTCAGGAATTAATTTTTTAGAACATTTTAATCCTTTGGCGACATACCAAACTCATATTTTGAAGCCTTTTCAAAAAAGAGCCCGTCGGACAGAGACCAAGTTCAATCAAAAACAGCATAAAAAATGTTGCATATTTTTATAATACAAGTACATATGCATATTTACACGCTTGTGTTATATACGTTCGTTACCCTTGAATATATGGTACATAAGTACATCAAATTGGACTAAAAATCCACCTAGTTAAATTTTCTAGATCATTTTAACCGTTTATAGTATTCAAATAAATCGTTAAAAAAACTTTTTTGGAAGAAAGTTAATGAGTTAAAATATTTTACAAAATATACAATTTTTTCAAATAAATCGTTAAAAAAACTTTTTTGGGAGAAAGTTAATGAGTTAAAATATTTTACAAAAATATTTCTCAATAATTTTGGGTTTTGGGGCTTTATCCATGCTCCAACGAGGCCTTCCGCTTAGATATGTATTTTAACGATTTTTTCCCTTTATCAGAAAAAGCTTAGATAAATAATTTGAAGCTCAAGTAAGCCTTAAATAATCGAATTGGGAATGCAAGTCTTATGTTGCTTTTGAGTTAAAATCAGTACATTCTATAATTAAATTTGTACTTGTTGCAGGATTTATCTCCTGTAGTTGTGCCCAGCGGTCTCCCTCTGTTCTTCCTTGTTGTTAATTTCCGACTCTATTTTACGAAATATTTCAACAATATTCAGTATTTCAGATAAATATAGATAATAAATATAGAAATGAAGATATAGCTGCCGAAATGAAAATGTGCTCCGGTAAAAAAAAGTTTTTTCGGCCAAGCTTAAAACCTTGTTCAGTATGCAGTGGATCCGAAATGAGTGAATTGGAGCTATTAAGCAAGTGGAGGGATATCAAAGTGCAAAATTCTCATTATGCTGCTAATGTGCAGAAAGTTCAGCCACACCTTCTCATATAAAAAAAGAAACAGAACAAGCTTATACATGGACCACCATATTCGTGTATGAATTTATGTATTTAGCTCGTGCGTGTCTTTTAATAATTTGCGATTCTGTGGAAAACTTGTTCTCACGCACATGATGCTGTCGCCAACAGTTGTTTTTGTACAATGTTTATGTGTCCATTAACTTTTTTGTCCGCAATTATTGTTTGCTATTTATCCAGACCTATTTGCTTGCATTGAGTGGAAAAGTAAAGAAATTTTATATTCATATTTTAGTGTTTTATGTTTATATTCATATTTTAATATTTGAATTTGTTTTGTGCATATTTTCAGTGGAATACATTTTTTTTGGTAGTTCAAGCTAGTAAATGTTAAGGTCGGAGATAATTTTCATATATTTTTTAATGCAATTAGGTACATTTACCCATAAATTGGCATCAACCTTGGTTAACATTTATCTCCAATTCGGTTTTCTACATATAAGTTTTTGAAGTTTTGTGAGTTATTTGTGTACCTTGCCGCCTTTTCGCTACCTGAAAAGAACCAATTTTCCTGACACTGCATTTGCTCACTCTGTTACTTGTTCATTGCGTATTTTGCTCTTTTTTCAAAATATCGTTTGATTTTCTCTACAAATGCACTACAGATGAGTCGCATACGCCTCAGTTAACACATACGAACTTGCCGCTCGCTAAGATAATGTGTCCAGCTTGTGAGTATTTGTGAGTATATGCTCTCAATTGTTTGTTTACTTTTCTGTGTTGACGCTGTCTTATGAATTGGTGTTGACTCATAAACAAGTTGGAAATTTTAGCGGCGTATTCTAAATGCAATTTGTGGAAGAGTAATTAATAGAGAGTTGGCAAACTGAGCGAAAGAGTGTGTTGGAGCACAGTGTATCACTCAGGCAAGCTGTGACCGTCATTTATGTATATTTATAGAGTATTCAACGAGATATTCGGTCAGAAAATTAGTCCTAAAGTTAATAGATTTTTCAATTTATAATTTCACTCTACTTTGTACTGAAAAATGCGTAAAAAAGAGGGAATAAAAAGTGTTGTTTAAGATATTAAGTGTAACAGGGGAACTATTTGCTATATTAGTTTCTGTCTTGTTTATATTGATTCTGAGGAATAATTTTCTAAAAAAAAATTTAACCCTCTAGTGACCTTACAAATGCAATATATTTCAAACGTCTTCAAAACAGGGTCAACGCGACTCTATTTTGAGGGATTTAATGGATTAAATTATTTTTTAAATATATTCCTCGAAAAATTTTATCATGCCCAGATAAGTATTGTATTTTAACCGTTTTTTTCACGTTTTCAAAAATCGCCCAGGTCCTAAATGGCAGTTGCACTTCATAATCTATGTAAAGGTTGCGCTTCAGCTTGTTTCGTTCAAAAGTTCTATTATGACATTGGCAACAATCTCGTGGTCAATAATACTGAATGGCTTTCATTTAGAACGATGTTTTGATATAGTGAAAAATTACTACCTACATAAGTGACTGCTGTGCTACCCAAATTGTGCGTTAACTGAAAACAATGTAGCACGGCGCGCACGTTCAGATCAGTGGCACTGGATAGCGCACAAAATTGTTGCAACTGATGATCGGAAAGCCTAAGTGTTTGAAAGCTCATAAATCCGTAGAGAGTAACGATTCGATGCGAGTATTGAAATAGTGATGAATAGTGAAATCATGTGCCATTTTTTATTATAATTCATTCGGACATTATATCACCGAGTTATGAATGAGATGAAGTGAGAAACCATCAACATCTTGTTAAAAAATGCATTCGGCCCATTCCAACCCATACTGGTGAAGGATTGGCCGTTGCAGCCATTTGAATGAAAGTATGTTCCACAATTAAACAATAAAAAAAAAAAATAGCCACGCTTTACATTTCACATTCTCAATTAATGAAACTGTAGTTGTAGACTAATTGCCAAGAGTAAAAAAAAAGAAATACTCATTAATTAAAGTCAGGCGTCAAGCCTTTTCTTGATAAGAATTCATCTATACAATGCTAAGTACCAGAATTGACTTTTAGCGATAGCGCTTTTTGTGTATGTGTACAATAAGGTGGAGCCCTATTCCGTGCATGTATGGATTTTTTTTTTAAGTTTTTTTGTGTAATGGCAAATGAAAAGTTGCTTTTATAAGAGTTATTAAAAATCACCAAATATTATTTTGTGCTACTCCATGAAAATGCCTTGAAATCAATCTGAACACTTGCAGCAACCAAAAGTTAATCGTGGCGAAGTTACAAGTGGATGCATAAATGTGTGCACGCGCGTAAGACATTTTCCGAAGCAAGAATGAAAAGTTGAACTTAGCTTTTTTTGAAAAATGTTTGCTGACGGCTGCTCCTCTTTACAAACGACGAGACAACTAATAATATACACCATTATTTTTGGGATAAAAAGACAATTTCTGCAGGACTGCTCAGAACTATTAAAAAAACAAACATTCTTTCCACCCTAGTGAACATACAATGTTATCATTTCGAAAATTCCCCCACTCGATTTTCAAGTTCGAATTGCCTATTGTTTGTAGAGTACAATAACAAAAGGCAGAACGTGTATGCTTCTTTCAAGCATTGTTCCCATATCTTTGCAGCGAAACCAAAAATAAATAAAAAATTAAAAAATAAAATTGCCATATTTTGTCTAAACCACAGCAGACAAAGCGGCGCTTCTGTCTATTTGCTTTCATTTCGCGGTAATTACTTTTTGCCACTTTTGCTGTGATTTTCCGGCAATTGCCTCCTCTGTGTCGTTGAATTGAAAAGCGGAAAACTTATTTCACGCTAAACTGCCACGGGTGTGAGGTAACAATTTTTATACATGAAATTTCTTTATCTTAATTCTTATTTCTTTATCCTCCAACCTTAAATATTCTATAGTAGAGTTTTAACTGCATAAATTTGTTGTTGTCTTATTTCTTGCTTGAGTTTTGTAATTCGCTGAATTAACTCTGTAGCAAATACCATAAATTACTCATTAAATGTTTCTTGGAAACTTTTCGTTTATCCAAAGTTCCTATCGCCGTTTTTTGATATGCTAATCAAGAACGCAAGATAAATTCTGCCTTTATTCAAATTTGCTTAGCATACGACTATGTGCATGTTATACAAGCAAATACATATATTTGTATATACACCCACCATCCACATCCTCATCCAAAGGCTTTCATATGTAGCATCCTATAAATTAATGCGCATTAATAGGCTATGTTGCAGGGCGCTCAACCGTGTTAATATCGCTTTTAATGAAGCCAAGACCTAAACAGAATGTGAATACGGGTAAAACAAAAACAAAAACGAAAATAAAAATTGCAAACAAAAAAGTGGCTAAAAACAGTTTCAAAGTCAGACGCATTAAAGAGAATTCAAAGTTGCTGAATTGCAAAAGTTTCGCGTGGAAGAATACTTTGCAATGCGGCTGCCAAGTGTGATGTTTATGTGTACGAGTACATACACAAATATTATGTATGTGTTTGTGCATTGGTTTTGTAGTCGGTGCGTTATGTTAGTTTGAAGTTTTACGAAGTGTAGTATCTTCTGCAATTTGCTGCACTGCGTTCCAACTGTGAAATGTTGCCTCGGGCGTTTATCTATTGCCAGCTGTTCGGTTGGTTCAACTGCTGCTGCAACTTCGCTACTGCTCTACTACTGCCGGCTACGGTCACATAGAGGCACACACATGTGAATATACATATTATACATATTAGATATACAAAATATATATCCTGCGTAAATTATTTCACAATTTGACTGAAGTTAGTTGTAGTGATTTCCGCGAAAAAAGAGCATCGTATTGCATACCTCGGGGTAGCTCGCATACTTTGCGTCGTGCTACTAGGGAAAATGTATGCACAAGATATTGAAAACAGGGATGAGCTCAGAACACTGTCAAATTAAAATTTTCTTTTTCTTCTTCTCGATTGGCGTGATAAATGTTTAAACGAATTTGGCTGAGTTTAACAAAGCGCACCAGTCGTTCATTCCTCGCGGTTCTGAAGCCATACTGGTATATCTCAATCGGTTGGTTGACGGTGGGCTTCGCCCTTTCGCACAATACACACTATAAGACCTTGCATGCGATGTGTAGAAGACTGAATCCGTGGTAGTTGGCGTATATTGCAGGATCACCCTTGTTATTAATCGGGCAAAGTACACTTAAATTAAAATTGACAGGCATGCATTAATTTGACCATTTGACCTGCGTCTGGCCTGACAGTCGCCAACTATTGGGGTTTCAGGCTCTGCCTCCATTTAGTAGATGTGAGAAGAGCCCCTCCATAGCTTAAGTACTCTCTGGACGTCAGTCATTACGGCGCAGTCTTTGTTCTAACAGACAGGAATTAGCATTCGTATTAATTTTTGTACTGACCTTCTTATTCGTATTCGTTAGGGCATCATACATATATGGTATTCGAAATCGTATTCGTATTCGTATTTGTATTTGTATTCGTTTTCATTTTTGTTTTCATATTCAGAAGTGTTATAAAAAAGTAACAAAATTTCTCAGCAGTTATTCGTTCAGAAGAATGCTGACTGTCAAATGATTACTCTCCTCGACTGACGATACCAAAGGATTCGTGCGATGTTCAATCAAAATGTATGCCTACAGTCTTTTTGCTTCCGCTTTACATCCATTATTACTTACTTAACCTGGTTAATATACTACTCGCTTCATAAATTTTCGAGCACAAGATCGTTTGCTTGCCTGGACTGTTGTTAAACTGTTTGAATATCGCAACAGGTGTTGGCGATTATATGTACCAGTATAGAATATATTCTATCCGCTTGTACAAGAAATCAGTTTTCACATCACGCATTTTTTTCTCACAATGGAGTAATTTAAAATCACCCTACCATGCGAAGAGTTGCTGAAATGGCAATAAAATCTACCTAATTAGTTTTCAACATGCCACCATCGCCCTTCACCAAAATTCTGCAATTTTGAGGGCCAGTATTCCTAGACACGGTATAAGTCCCTTTCCCAAACAAGTATGGAGAATGTGATATCCTTACCTAACACCAAATGAGAGTTATTTTATTATTTGCGGGCTTTTTATCGGAACTTGTCTGTTCTCTTATATCATGTTGATTCCTTTTATCGCCTATATTTTTTAGCTTTGGTAGCTAAGATAATTTTGGGTATAAGAATAACTTTGATCAGTTGTCTGAAATATATATCTATTAGTAGTTCTTTCATGATTTATCTTTGAACTCTGGTGGTTAATAATTCATTCCAGTTCCAGTTTGAATTGATTCCCCATAGTTATTTTTCTTTCGCAAAATTCATTTATTGCTGTTGGTAAATATTATTCACGTGCAAATTACTTCCGAAGTTTCACTATGGTGTATGTATGTATGTGTACGTGTATACAAGAATTGTTGTCATAGTGTTGAATGCTGTGTCTATACACTACGCACAGTGTTAGTTTTGGCACGTGTATACATATATACATATACTTGTGCTTATGCCACATTGCAGCGGCAAGCAGTAAGCAAACAATCGCACTAACTGACTGCTGTAGTTGCTGCTTTGGATCCTGCTGTTGTTGTCGTTGCCTTTATGGTGTTTGCAAATTTGCGTTGCTGCAACAATGTTTTCCAGCAGCCGCCGCCGCACTGGTAGTTATTGGACGCTTTCTAGATATGTAGGTGTGTGCTAGCAATAATTTATTTGTAAATTATGCAATGACCTATATTTTCGCAGGCTGTTGGCAGTGGAGTATTGATTTTGAATTACACCAACATGTGGTTGTTGCGGTTTTTTTGTTGTTTTGAAATCTATAGGGGCGTGTGCGGTTCAAAATGGAAATGAAAATGAAGTTGTTAATGTAGTTTCTAGATAACGACCGAATATCGAATCGAACAATTCGCTATTTTGTCTTTGTCCAAATTAGGTCCATATCCAAGACGAAGGCTCCATTATATTATGTCAGCAATTCGTAGTATTGTAATTTATAAAATAGGTTTTTCTTTCACGATTTTTATTGTAGTGGGAGATGTCGTAGATCTGGTTGGAATTAATTTATCAAACCTATAAATATTGAGATTGTGTTCTAAAAATATGGATTTGCTTCATTTGGAATTTAAATAAAATTTTAGTTTTTTTAGTTGCGTGAAACTATTGATATCAATAACTATAGTTTGATAGCTGAGAATGGTAAACTGTGTTGACATATCTCTTCAGTAAGGTTTGGCAAGTCATCATAAATCGTGTAACATCAGAACAATGCTTCCAAATTGTGGAAGTTTACTGTTAAAGAAGAATAAAAATTAAAAATAAATAAATAAAGCTGGCGGCATCATTGGCACTTATTTCTTTCAAAATAAAAATTCATCAGCTACAAATCGATCACATTTGTTTCCAACAAGGCGGCGCAACTTACCATACACCGCGCTTAATCATCGATTTATTGCAATATTCAAGCCACTATGGACGCCATATGGCCAGATTTATTGGAAAAAGTAGTCAAGAAATGAATTGATCGAATGAATCATGTAACTCGTAGCCGCGGCAGACCTTTGCCTGATATAATATTTAAAAAATAAATGAAATCGTCTACCAGACTACAATAAAAAAAAATCATTCCAAGCTCTTAAAAAACGCCTTATATAATCATAGCGTCAATCTTTGATCTCTCAAAACACTTGTCTTGTCACCTTAACGTGCTAATAAAAATATAAACGGTAATTGGTTCATTGACAGATGCAAAGCTGTTGTTATTTAGTTTTGATAAGTAAAGTTTTTTTCGAGTATAATATTGCGTTTTCGGATCTGCGGGAGCTTCCAAACATTATTCTGTCGTTATACATACAATATATAGGTATATATACATATTTGTGGCGAGCGCCTTGAAGTTGTTGCTAGAATGGGTGGGCTTACAGTTTTATGCCGTCTCGAACGGCGGATGATTTTCTATGAAGAGCACTACTTAATGGCATGAGTGACGACACAAATAGTGACGACATTAAAGCATCTGATAATGGTGGAAAGACAAGCCCCGTTTCTTGTTTCTTTTACCATTTTTCTACTACGATGCTTTCTGAAACTTTTGAACTCATCGGTGCGTGCTTACAAGATCTGGCACATGAAGAAGGTTTTTTGTTAAGAATAATTTACTTATTAACTTACTTAGTGAAGAGTGAAGTGGTTGCGAAGCAAATTTTTCATTACCGCTAGAATCACTGATTTATGCATCAATCATTTCTATGAAGAAACTACCAATATCGAAACATTCACTATTAGGTTATTTCCAGGTAGATCAATCCAAACTCCCTTTGCATAACGCAACAAATTTTTATTTTCAACAGTTTTTAAACAAAAAAGGTAAAAAAATGTTCGGGTAATGACCGCTCATTTTTGACTTAAGTCGAACCGAATACAAACGGAACTTTTGGATCTGGCAATGGTCGAAGCCGAAGTCCCACCCAACTTAAATGTTTTCATCTATTTACTAAACTAGAATTTTATGGTTGAATTTAGTTGTTTTTGTGAGTGAAAAAATATGCAAATTTACGAAAAGGTTTATATGAAATATTAATTATATAGGCAATCCGTTAATTGGTAGATATATGTGTAAGTTTGTGGTTGCTGTAAACAAATAGTAAAATCAGTGTTAATTAATTTCCTCTGTATTGATGTGGCTGGCTACTGTTGCAAGTTGCACATATGAATGGGTTACTGTTTACCAAATAAAGAATGAAAAAATGATTTTAACATCTATAGGAAAGTTTTTCAAAAAAACACACGTAAAATTCAGAAAAATGCATGAAATTTTTATTTAAATCGATAGTACAGTCCATATAATTTAATGTTTGAAGATTATTTCATGCAAATGTTGACCGCGACTGCGCTTAAAATGGTCCAAGCGCTTTGGCATACTCTTTCCATCTTGCCAGTATCCCACATATAAATGCTTCAATGTTGTATTTCAATGCGATAATTGAAGCAGGCTTGTCTGAATAAACATAGCCGCACAAAAAATAATCTAAAGGCGTTATATCGCACGATCTGGGTGGCCAATTGACAGATCCCGAACGTGAAATAAAATGTTCACTGAACTCGTCTCTCAACAAGTCCGTTGTTACGCGTGCTGTGTGATATGCGGCTATGCTAAAACCACATGTCATGCAAGTCGAGCTCTTGCATTTTGGGCAAAAAAAAGTTGGATATTATTTCACGGTAGCGCTCATCATTCACAGTTACGTTGCGATTCGCAGCATCTTTGAAGAAGTACGGTCAAATGATACCTCCAGCCCATAAACCGCACCAAACTGTGACCTTTTCTGCTTTTCTGGATACATTGGTAGCTCTTGCAATTCTGGCTGATCTTCACTCCAAAACCGACAATTCTGCTTATTTACGTACCCATTGATCCAAAAATGAGCTTCTTTGCTGAACACAATTTTTCGATAAAAAGTGTATCTTCGGCCAACTTTCCAAGAGCCCATTCACCAAAAATTCTGCAGTGCGGTAGGTCGTTCCGCTTCAATTCTTGCGACAGCTGTATTTTGAAAGGCTTCACATCTAAATGGATTCATTCAGAATATTATGCAATGGAAGTGTCTGATCTTATAACCACAGATCTTTAATAGTGGAGCCAATTTTCACTGGTTCATAACTTATTTTTAGAATTTAGCTTTGCTTCTAGTACAGAAGCCACTGAGCTTTTGGATACCTTAGTTTCTTGCCTCAAAGATCCGTTGCCGCACGTGAAGTATTATACTTGTAGGTGATGGAAGTTGTTGGAAAATCTCGCAGTGTCCTTCTATTTTTCTTATACACTAGCAATTTAAAAAACATCTTATAGTGATCGGTCAACGGAAGGTGAATTTTGAGCTTTTGTATATAAAGAAACTGATAATGGAATTTTACAGCAAATATTTTTGTGGTTCATTTTAACTGGTTATAAGCCCCTCTTGTGCGTATATTTTGCCTTTTCCCACAAACAAAGCTGAAAATACCCATACATTAAGGAGTTAGAGGGTTAAAACGTTCTACAAAAATATTCTTCGCATTGTAAAATTTTAATTTAAATTAATATTAAGAATTTTTTATATGCATGTTTGTAGATTTTTCGGCAATTTGCATCTGTTAAAACTTCGCGAACAGAAATTTTGAAATATATTTTAAAATACCTTACTTTGCTCGAGAAATAATTTTCAATGCAGTTGTTTATCAACGCCTTTTCATGTCCACACTCAAACATGACAGACTGTAAATGTGTCTGCTGACCACCACTGCCACTCTACCGTCTCGGGGTGTAGTTGATTATAAGCAATCGTAGATCCATTCGGATTGTAAAACAAGACTTCAAGAATTGCAAATTGCTCTTACAGTAATGTGGCTTCTATATGTATATATGTATAAGCGAATTCGCGTATTTATATGAAGTCACTGAAAAACATTCCAAAAATATTCAGCTCATTGTTGTGTCATATTCACCAGTATTAAATTTTAAAAGATGTTCAAGGATTTTAAAATAAAGAAACAACCAGTGCTACTAGCGAGTGATGATAAAAAAGTGATAAAGAGAATTTATTACATTTTTCCACAAAAGGCTTACAAAATCTTAAGGCAAAGTATTGTATTGTTGAAAACGATACATGATCATCCGTATGCCGAAGCTTTGTGGAAATATTTTAGACTGATCGCTGAGAAGCATTTTTGTCTATCTACGAATTTGCCTATGCACAGATTATTTTTGTTTTCTGAGCTCTTCACATTTTTTCACTTGGGAGCTAAGTTGTTCTTGTATACCATCAAACTCAAATTTCCAAAGAAATCCACTTAGGGTGAGTTGTGAAATTCCCTTCTTTTGGTGCATAATTAACTTTTCGCTTGTTTAAGAACTTCTGCGTTTTAGCGGTTTCATGGGACGATGCTTTGTTAGGCCGGAAGACATAGTTTCCATTAAAATGATACTATTTAAGAAAAATAATCCAAATTTCGCGTAAACATTCTGGTATACTTTTTTGCTCACTCCAAGACTTCTTGATTTGACCCAAGGCCTTGAAAATTCTTTCCCGGATGTAGAGAATTATTTTTGGTTCAAATTTGTGCTAGAACTTCAATTTCTCATTGAAATCACATATTGAAATGTCATTTGTATATTAGTGAAATCGAAAATTTGCAGACTGAGAGGAAATACATAATTTTCGTGATCCAAAAAACTATTTTTGTTCTGGAAACAGAAACTGCGAAGTTAATTTAAATATCAATGCTAGTGGCGAAAATTAATGCCTGCTGATTCGATGCGTTTAAAGGAAATTAATCACTTTTGCGGAAAGTATGATAATTCTTACTTAGTTTCCAACGTGCCTTTCAACACAATATCGCAAGAATATTTTCCCTCCTCGCAAACCTTGGTTAATTTCAGCAGTCTTAAGCTATTGTCTAACTAATTTGCTTTCAGTGAAATTAAATTTGCCAAGTTAGTTACGTTAGCTACCAACCAGCTGCTCTTTCCTCGCATATATGCAAATTTTTTGAATACTATGTTTCGCTTTTCATTTTCGACTTTTCATTTCGCTGACAACAACAAATCATTTGTAGTACACAATTTACATACACTTAAATGGTTAGTGCAACCCAGCAGTACGAGGGGTGCCTTTTATATGTCGGGATTAGAGAACAAAAACAAATTTTAATCATCGAAAATCACTTTATTGTTTTTCAAAATATTCTCTATGAAGATCTATACATTTTCGCAGCGTTTGAACCAATTGTCGAAGCACTTTTGCCACTCTGAATGAGGTACCTCCAAAACATGTATTCTGAATGCCGCAACCGCTTCTTCAGGTGTCGAAAAGCGTTGACCTCTCAGTTTGTTTTTTACGTACGGGAATAAAAAGAAGTCATTCGGTGCCAAGTCAGGACTATACGGCGGATGACCCATTAATTCGATGTTTTGGGTGCTCAAAAATGCAGTTGTTTGAGCCGATGTGTGAGAGCTCGCATTGTCCTGGTGAAGAGTGATCCGTCTTTGGCGATTGGTTTTCCTAATTTCTTGGAAGACAACTGGCAAACAAATGGTTGTGTACCACTCAGAATTTACTGTTCTGCGTTGTTCTAGTGGTACGGTTGCGACCATTTGCTTGGAAGTGCTTCGTGCGCGAACAACTTTTGTTGGATTTGGCTCATCTTGAAACACGCATACAGTCGACTGCTGTTTACTTTCGGGCTCATACGCGTAAAGCCATGATTCATGACCTGTCACGATGTCATAGACGTGTTTCGAAGCCCCGCGATAGTATTTTTTGAGCATTTCCTTCGACCAATCGACACGAGCCTTTTTTTGAGCGATTGACAAATTCTGTGGGATCCAACGCGAACAAGTATTTTTGACAGTCAAATGTTTGTGCAATATTGAATGTATGCTGGTCCCACTAATGCCTAAGATTGTCTCAATCTCACAATAGGTCACATGACGATCTTGCAATATCAGTTCGCGCACAGCATCAATGGTTTTCGGAACAACAACTGATTTTGGACGACCTTCACGAAATTCGTCTTGGAGTGAACTACGACCACGATTGAATTCACCATACCATCGATAAACACTGGTCCTTGATGGAGCTTCATCGCCAAAAAATGAATTAAGTCCAACCATGCAATGTTGCTGAGTTAATCCACGTCGAAAGTTGTAAAAAATAATCGCACGAAAATGTTCACGATTTAATTCCATTTTTGGACCGAGATGAATCTTTTAAGTTACTGTAAACAACACAAATAGCGCTGGTATTTCAAAACGTTCTGAGTACGTAAAAGCCAAAAAATGTCAAACTTTGCGATACAGCTGTAAGTTGCCGGATTGCAACACCAGGGTTGCCAAATCCCGACATATAAAAGGCACCCCTCGTAAATTGGACCATCTGGGGAGTAACATTGGTATAGTCCATGTAGGCTCAGCAGGGGTTGAAGGTTGTTAAATTAAAAAGGTGCAGTTAGTTTTGTTTGTTGTAACGCCTGCAGGGCGCCTATAAGAATTGTATAATAGTTTTCAGGGTCTATCACGCTGAGGTTGCAATATTATTTGTGTACCCCTTTTTGTTCGTACTTTTTGAATTTCATTTTTTAATAATTATATATAATTATATGTATATATTTTTAATAATTTTTTTAAATTTGTATAAGGTTTTGTAAATTTTTTCGCTTTACTTTTATTAATATAATTTGATTTTTTTTTTGTTTTTTACTTTTATTAATTATTTGAAAAAGTTGTTTATGTGTTTTGCTTTTATTTTTAATTTTTTGATATTTTTATATTCCTGTGGAGCATCTGGCGTCAACCAATTCATTGTCAATTTAGATTCGAATAAGTACATTTCCAAGCAGGTGTTACCCATTTCGTACCTACTCTGCATAACTGTCGAGCGATGCCCTATCCGCTACCTGGAGGCGCGATTGATTGGAGACGGACAACTCCATACGGAGGTATTGTATTTATATTTCAGCCTCTATGCAGGTAATCTCTAAATTATTTAATTAATTTTCTGGTTGGTCTTCTGAAGCGGAAATGTAATTGTCCTTGAAACCAGGATTTTCTGAAACATCTTAATAAATTCCTGGACTTAAAATTTCTAGCAATTATAGGTACTGTGGAGGCAATTCGTTATCACCGTGCCCCTCTATACGTAGTTTCATCGAAATCGGATGATTATATTTTAAAGTTCTCCGCTATATGGAATCTGCAATTATGAATTTTAAACAACTAACTAAAAATTCGTAATTAGCAATCTCAACTATCCCTCCAAACAAATTTTAATTAAATCGAATAATTATTTTAAAAATTGTCCGCTTATTGGACCCGTCTACCCTTGGACTTAGCTTCACCTAGTGAGTTTTTTTTCGCAAACATATTTCTTTCCATGTCACCAATTTATATACCGAATATATCAAGTCGGTCTACAATTGCCATTTAAAATGTTTCGACTCTATTGTTGCGCCACCTGCCTTACTGAACCAATTCATGGACAAAACAATTCACAACAAATGGTTTTTGGTTTCCATAGAGGATCACATTCCTGCTAGAAATGATTCGTATAAAGCTAGATTTGAAGCTCACTCAGTTTTCCAGTGCAGTGATGACCGTGAACTCTGAACTGCATTCAAATTCACATGCATTCATGCACACATTCGCCCAAGTACTTGCAGTGCATCTATGTAGTGACGAAATTTGTAGCGTCAACAGTGCGTGTACAGATATGTTTGTAGTATGATTGGCAACCTTTCTCACTAACTATTTCATACACACGCCCGCACACAGACACAGACACACACACTCACTATTCGGTTAGTTGGTTGCGTATACGTACGACATGTAACATAAATTAAATCAAATCGTTTACTTAATTACCACAATTATGCGGTCGAACTGTTCCCCCATGATGAGTGTCAAGTGAGCAAGTTTCGCGAATAAATTCAAAATTTATACGACCAAGGAAGGGAACGAATGGGCGCGCGGGCGGCGATAGACGCTGATTCTCATTCAGACGTGACAAATTCAACTAATATTGTGGAAATTAATTGTGGACTATTGGGTGTATTGATTGTAATTTGTGGGCTTGTCGTTATTTAATTAACTGTTTATCAGATTTTGAATGTAATGGAAATTTTAATTGCTTGATTTCATAGTCGGTGGAGCTGCTATTTGACATGTTTGATCCGCAAGAAATTCAGCTGAACATTTCTCTATTTCTGTACAAGAATTAACCAAATTAAAGATGACTTTTAAGGTAAAAGATAATATTTGAAAGTGCTTTCACATATTGTTTACGCACAAGTAAAAATAAGTCCGTCACGATGCTGTCTAAAGTGTCAGGACTTTTACTTCTTCTTCTTCTTGATTGGAGCGATAACCGCTCAAGCGATTTCACCGAGTTTAAGGAAGGTCACCAGTTGTTCGTTTTTCCTGCTGATCGGCATTCGTGGAACACACCAAGTGAAACCAAGTCCTTCTTCACTTGATCTTTCTAACACCAATAAGGCCTTTCTCTTCCTCTGCTAGCACCAAATACTTACAGAGTCGAAGTGTTTCCATACCATCGACGACACGACGTTGCCACTGGAGTTGCTGGATCTTTGTACTGCATCAATAAAATATCCAATGCCATGTCTGAGTGACCTTACGTTCTCTCCTGTTGAGGGCTGGATAATAAAATATAAGGTGCTGCAGATTTCTCAAAGATCCTACAGCTTAAACAGCCGCATCTTTAGTGCTTTGATTGCAATCAAAAAAATATTTCTAATCGGGTTACTCGAAAAGTATTTCTTAAGAACGCTTTGTAAGATAAAGGTCGCAATGATCTTGTAAATGCGCTAAGTGAAAGCTAGGTAGCAGTTTTATTCGTATAAATGTCGCTCTAACGCTCTTTCCCTCTGTATGTGAGTTTACCACTCGCTGTACCACAATTGGTAAATATCGCTTATATGAGTTGAAGAATAAAAAGTGGGAAAGTGAATGGATAAATTTTTCAGGAAATGAAAAAGGTGAGCAAATACTTTCCAATGATAGTCTAAAAATCAAGAGCGGTTAAGATTTGGCTGAGTGTTTCAACTTTGTCTCAAAACTGTCTTCTAAAAAGAGCCAAAACTGCAATAAAAATTTGTTTTTACACATTTTTCTTTAAACATCTTTAAGGTCTTGTCTACTTTTTTCTGACGTTTTTGTGTTTTTTGGTGAACTATTTTGAAACTCATTTTACTTCTAAAAAATCCTACTTTTGGAGATATTTTTAAATCGGCTCAACTCAAGCATATCTTAATACTCGTTCTTTGACGAATGTCTTAAAATGTAAAAAACTTTTCAATTCCGGTGGAATAACTGCATCATACTTTTAGTGGGGCACCCGAATATACTATACATACATATTAGGCGTACAAATTTAAGAAGAGTTAAAAAAATGATTATCGTAAGACATGAGTATTCTGAGTTGAAGACTTTTTTCGCTCCAGCTCAGTCGAAGTGCTTTGAGAGCCAGCAAAATTTTATAGATACCCTTTAGTAGGAATGACGTAAACCGATTCCAAAGTTGCTCATTTCACCATCCGTAATCGATTGGGTTTAATTAATTCTGCATTGGAGGGGTTTGTCCCTTGAAACAGAATGCCAACAAGCCTGGCGGATTATAATACATATTAACTTAATTTATGTGTACGTTTGGTCTCGGCAGGATTCAATCCAATATTTGTTTTTAGTGGAGCTGTTCCTATAACGTTGAGATATGCGAAAATCAAGACACTCTTAAACTTCGTAGTGGCCTTGAAGGTGGCTTGGATATTGAGAGTAAGAAGCATGATATTGATATCCAGAGATCTTCTCTATTACAGTGGCTCCTCTTTTTTGTGGTAACCAATATCTCAAGTTATTTTAAACACTCGTTGAGCCGAAAACCATAACCGATTTTATTAATGTTATGTTGAGATACTTACTGCTTGAAACAGAATTGCACAGACCCTTCGGAGCTCTTCTTCCATCGGGACCTGATTGGACCAGGTAGTAGTCTTTGCATCATCATATATACACCGACGGCCCCAAGATAAAGCGTGGAATCTGCGAGCATTTTCAGATCGATTGGAGCGTATTAAGTTACGATACCTTTATAACGTGCGGCTGATCAGTTTCATGTACAGTTGGGCTGCTATTTTAGTTCTAGTCTTTCACAACAAAGTCAAAACTGCTTAAGCATTACAGAACTATTTACGTTAGCGTTTACAACAAGCTCTCGGCGGACTCAATTTGGGGCTCTGGTCGTCGAAACATCACTGGAATCGAAGATGCCGATTAGTAAGCAAAAAAGGGTCCTTAATGAGTTAAAGCGAGAAGTGCATCACAGCCTCTTCGTTTCGTTCGGTTCATATCTGAATATGCCTGGAACTAAGATCTCCATGTTCCTTCAAAAGTTAGCTCACGAAGGCTTGAGCACTTTATTTCATTTAAATAATTTGAACGAAGGCCTTATCTGGCTGAAATACTCTTATAGTAACTGTACTTTTAACATTTTTGTGATACGATTTAATGTCAAGTGATCCAAATATTTTGGACAATGCATCTCTGTGCGTACATACATACTATGTGTCGGTTTGTCTTATGACTGTCTACGTAGGTTTTATTCCTCTCATTAACTTTCTGTTAAGCTTTGTGAGGCGTGAAAATATGATGATAAGCACACAGATAGTTAAATATGTCAAACGAGAAGTGATTCATTATAAGTATGTAGTTTTAGCGCCTGTGGTGTGGCGATAAAGTTCAATTTACTTGGTAATGTCAGGCCAAACTATTTAGGAGCAATTCTAGTTCACGAACTGGTATTTGATGGAAGAAGTCATACTAGTTCCAAAGTGACTACAATTATACCACTTGCAAGCTGACCAATTATAGACGAAAAATATATATTTTTGGGGAACAAGAAATGCATTATTTTTTCGGTAGACGGCGGTAGTGATCGATATCTCGTAAAGTATCGATCAAACGTTTTAAAGTTTATACTCGTTGTCAAGGTGACATTTCACACTGAAGAAATTCGTTTGCTGTATTTTGTTTGTACCATACAGTTGTGAGTTACAGGGTGCTAAGAATGGAAGCCAAGAAAGAGAAATTTGGTTGCATTTTCTTTGATAAGGGCGAAAATGCAGGCCAGGCTGATGAAATTGTGAATGGTGTAATTTTGGTTTCGTCGATTCCATTCAGGCATTTTTGGAGTTAAAGAAAGTGTCGAGAATGCCAAAAATTATGACATAATCACAGATATATCGAAGTTGACCGGCATGTTAGTAGTGGTAGCATCACCCAGGAGCTAAAGATCGACCATAAAACAATTTGAAACCATTTGCGCAAAAATTTTACGCAATCAGTTGCCTTCATTAAAGATTACGAACCACTTCGGCTGCAATGGAAATGAATGCCTGGTGTTTATATGCAATTTTTTATGACGCACAGTGTCGTTTTAATAGAACTGAAATTTTGATTTGCTTCGATTTGAAGCCGCGGCAAAATGTCAAATGACAGTATGTAAGCATTTCGTGTCAAATTAAGTTGTCAAAAGTGGCATAATGAAAACCAGGGATTGAACTACCGAACAAATATTGAATACTATCGTAACTGAAGGGAATTTATGCGCATTCGTATATAAAATTGTTTACATAGATGTAGATTTTTTTTACAAATACATTACACATCATACACGTACAATTTGTACAATTTTCATTCGTACCTACAATATATTTATTTGTGTGAATCCGTGTGAATTTTGTTGGAGTTTGATGCTCCTGTTGATGTGCACAAAATGTTCCGTAATTAAATTATGGCTTGATTTAAGCTCATTGAATATGCAATTTTGCAAAAAGAAAATCTCTCCAGTTTAGTCATAAATAAATTAATTTGTGTTAGTATGTATGTGTACGAATCCAATCGACACATATTCCTGACACTTTTAAATCAAAACAAATGCGGCAGGATAAAAACGTCTGATAATGTTTTTTGCTGTATATTTCAATAGTGTTTCTTTGCCAATAATTTTTTCTTCTGATGTTCATGATACAGATAATCCACTTATGTGGCTAGCCAACAAGTGCTGCAGAAATCAGCATATTTGGAGCTTCGGCGATTTCAAAACAAAACCATTTTAAAAATCAAACTTAAATCGGATTTCCAAAAAGTTTTGATAATGTGCATTAGCTTTCAAAAAGTGCTAAATTGTAACTTAAATTGCTCGCCGGTATCACAGGTTAGGTTAGGTTAGGTAAAGTGGCTGTCTTAAGACGCATAGAGGCCTCGTGTGATATAACCCGAACTATCCCATCCTTACTCTTCTTGGTCCTCTTTTAAACATCCTATGGATTTTATAAACCTATTTGTTCTAGCTAATTTTATATTGTCTGCGATGCTGTCCAGAAAAGCCATTGCGCGCCATGCGAAGAAGGCGTTCAACTGGCTCTTCCTTTTCTACATCCAGACAGCCTCTGCAAAAGTCAAAATATGGTACCACAATGTTACTGGCATGTCTTCCTATAAGACCGTGTCCGGATAGGACTCCTAGTAATATTCTTAAATTTAAATAGACTGGTAGTGCGTCCCATATTCCATTCTGGCCGTGTCTGTCTACTAATGCTACAGGTATGCAACTGTCTCTTGCGATTGTTGTCAATAATTAAGGTGCATCTATCTATTTGCAGATTACATGTCGCCAGGGGTATAGATATATCAATTGTCTTGAGTAATTTGGATAGTAGGGCCCATTCTAGCAAACTCATTCACCTCACAGGTATCTTCAATGTTACTGTGGTCCGGTACCCAAAGCAGAGTCTTACAGATAAACTGTCTGAGTATTCTTAATTGTTCATAATACTCTACCATTGGTTTCAAAGAGTGTTTCCATGGTTGAAACTATTTCAAAGTTGCTCGACTTTCGGAATATATTTAGATATTTCTGATTTCTTAGATATATTTACTGCTAAAAGCCCATCTTCAATCGGCAGAACTTCAGCTTGGAATACGTAGCAATGATCAGGTAAGCGGAAAGGTGTGCTGATGCCTATAGTGTCCCAATAGACACCGCCTCCCACTTCATCGTTGAGCTTAGAACCGTCGATATATATACTGACTCCATTTTGAGAAAATACTAAACTATTTCCACCCAGTCCTACCTAGTTGAAAATTTGATCGTATAAAGCCTGTCAAGGTGTAATTCCACCGAGTCGTAAAAGTCAGTGTAAGCCGAAATGCGGAAAATGTGTATGAGAAAGCAACAACAGGGTAGCGATGTTCAAGGACTTTTTAGCCGCTCAGCTTACGAGTATAAGCCCCATGCTTAGGCAAGTGCTTCCAATTCTATATGGAGGTATATTTTTTATTAAAGATTTTTTGGGTGTGTGGTTTTCTCTGAAAGAAGTTAAGTTCATCTGCATTTTTGGGAGTAGTATCATTAGTACATAACATATATACATCAAAGCAACTCGCACACTTTCTGGCGGTGTGACAACACTGATAAGTGCTAGGAGGAGCTGAGGATAAAAGGCTAAGAAACCTATACTGACCGCACGCTATGAAAAAACGTTAGACACAATTTTTACTCCGGGGTCATAACTTCAGAAACTTTAACGCCCTATAAATATACCAAACGATAATTTGAGAGTGCTTTCAGAGTTCCTTACGGCTCACATTAGACCCCGAAGCCTTCTACACGAGCTCGGGATATTGTCGAGTGGCTCATGTAAGGGTGAAGAGAAGAGCACACAATATATCTACCAAGCGAAGTGCTTCATTAAATATCTTTCTATCTATCTATCAGCATGCTAAGGCTCGCTTTTGGGACCTTTTTGTTGACCTACTGTAGCATCTGTACTCCACTGTAGCATTTGAAGGAATTCGTTTTGTAAATGAACTGGAGCAGTTGCTGAAACCGTTTTACTTTAATCGATCGTTCAAAAATTCCATTCCTCAATGTGCAGTCGCATAGTAAGTGACTTTTTCTGGCGTCTTTTCGTAACGTAATTCGCAGTGTGTGGAACGAATGTGGCCCTTGTAACCACTTGCACACCTTTGTCTGTGTTACACCAGGTAGTTTGAGCGAGAGCTTTAATCTCTATTTCAGAATAGCATCAACGAATGTATCCTTTCTGTCAAGGTTCGTTTGTCGTTTGCAATCAGTTATCGCTACTGTGGCGATTGTCTAAAGCTGTAGCATTGCTGGTGACAGAGCCAAGCGATTCAAAGTACAGTAAATGAAGACTTAATTAACAATCCACTCTGCATTACATTTACTTACTTGTTTTTGTAGGAAATTCCCAACGACAATTCCACATATCTCAATGTGATTTCTTTTTATACAGGATTGGAATGTCGCCGAAATCGGCATGCTTTGTTTACTCTTCCATTGTGTGTGGGTGTGTGTGCGTGCTTGTTCACATGAGCACTCATTCACTTAATAACTTTAAGTGCTAAAGTGCACTTGGAAATATACTTTCAAATATGCAGCGGTGCATTACCCCTTGTTTCAGTAGTTCTTCTGTGTGCTAGTACTTTTCCCGACCCACATGCACGTACATCCACATAATCCCACATCTTTAATGGTAGACAAATTAATACATTTGGCTGTAGAAGTGCTGGCTTTTTATGTTTTTCTACATTTTATTGCTCAATATCCGCTATATATCTACACACATTCATATACTCGTATATGTGCGTTCTCCGTGCAGAATAATTTTTTATAGACTTAATCGCATAAAAATCATGAACCCATCCAGCAGCGAAGTTCTAATTGATGTCGCCATTATATCTGTGAAAGCATCCACATGTGAGTGGATTTAGTTATGCTGCATGCAAGAACTTAACGCAAGTAGATGACACAAATTTTCAATACGCCATCGAACTGCCAATACGTGCTCTTGGTGTAAGTACTTAATTACATGAATTATAATTTTCCAATTAAATTATGTTCGTTTGCGTTCTACCGCATAGACTGTGATCGGCCCGCACTGTCGAATCTTACAGGCTCCAATACCCTTCAGCTTCTACCGTCAAGTTCTTGGCTAGTTGCGCCTTTCAGTAACAAACAATGAGCTGGAAAAAATCAATCTTGTTAAGAATAGATCAATGGCAGTTGAAAGGGATGTATGTGACAGCCCTATTAGTTGAACTTGGCTATCGGAATAATAATTAGCGTCTTTAAAAAGTATTATACCAGTGGAAAATTCATCGGCTGCTTCTATAATAGTAGTCAACTTCGTGTGAAATACACTGCAACGGTGGGTAAGCCTAAAATTTAATTTCTTGAAAAATAATACTCTTTCAAAATTACCATGCAACTTCGAAGCATGTTCGAAAATTTTCTTTTGATCTTGGTTCCAAGTATGATCCCTTACATTTGAAAGAATGTGAGTGAAGAAGGATCACATGAATTCGCCCTCTTACGTTAATTGGAGTGTTTTGAAGAATCATTACGACGCAGATTAAATGCGCAGAGTGTACACGTATGTCACTGGCAGAGCTCATTGTACTCTCTCCAGCTGTTTAACCTGCGTAACTTTTTCCGATCAGATAAGGAGTCCAGACACTATTATTAGTCTTGTAAGACCAACTGCAGGTGAGAAGTCCCTTCTGTATTTCTCTATCTCAGTATTCGGTTCCCGTGGCAGTTTTTTGCCAGAATCATATTCCAGCACCTTTCAGTGTCAGAAAGCCTGATTGTAACTTATGTGTGTGTCAATGGGTGTGTTATGGGTGAGTCAAATTCTTACAAAATAGTTATTACTGAATAGATTAGAGCTGCAGGGATGTAGTTCTCTTCGAAACTGATTTCTCTTCTTATCTTTATGCAACCAGTAGCCTTGAGGAGACTTCATTAGAAACTTTGACTGTAGTACTAAAAATATATCCTATGGTGCAAAATTTGTAATCTAATTCCCAGGCCGAAAAGGTTGAAGAAATGGAGTGCATTATTTTGCCTCTAAATATGCACACATAAGTCGTCGAAGTGGTGCTCTTAGCTCGTCTAGCCCTAGGAGACTAATGTTACACTCTCATGTCTTTCCTGACTCTGTGCCAAAACGAGAATTATGGGCAAACTGCTCTTCTTAAGTTGGTTGGGCGGGAGCGATGCAAGGGTTGCATTTAGTATTACTATTAAAGGAGGGATTTTTAAAAAGTTGTACTACTCAAGGGAGTAGGACTAGTAGTCAATCAGAAAAAACAGCATACTCAGAAGTTTGATTTGAAAAATTTGGATGAAGAACCGAAAAAGTAATAAATCATATTTATGTACAAGGTGGCCCAACATGAATCACCCTGTTGAAAGATTTGTAAGTTGCGTATTTTGTTAATCATATTTGTATACAAACAGACAAACAATAAAGATAGTAAAAGCAAAAATAAAGCTCAAAATCATTTTTTTTATTTAGTGAAAAAGTAATTGCAAAGCAACATTGGTGATTAATTTTGCGCCACTTCGTATTTACTTATTCGGATATGTGTATCTTAAAGAATGCAGCAGGAAGAAGGTAAAACATTCGGGAAATTGGCCAGTTTTACGTTTTTTTTATAATACAAAACCACCCGTTTCCAATTTTTCTCATTTTTCCAGAATATGTCTGGTGAATTTTTTTATGACGAAAGAAATGTGGCCAATATCTGTCCCGAGTCTTAAAAGATGTTGATGATTTATAGGTATTTTTTTTAATTTATTTTTTATTTCCTTCTATAAAATATTATATATCTGTCGTTATATAATAAGTAATTTAATTTACAACGATATGGAGTGAGAGAGGGATATTGAAGGGTCAATTCCCTCAAGCTCATTTGGAAGAAATATACATAGCTTTTAAAACTAGTGATTAATAACAATGACAAATACGACTAGTTGACAATAAAGGGGTCCCGATGGTGTAGAATTTTCCAAAAATCGATTTTTTTTATATTTCGAAAGTATAGCCTTTTAAGATTATACTGTCAAATTTTGGGAAGGATATTCGCAGCATTTTCAATTCTACAGCCGTTTTAGCAGGTAGAGTCAGATTCGTCACGCGGCGGAAAAAATGGTCGCATTTAAATGAAAAACCTTAAACTCAATTATCTCAGAACTATTTTTTTTGGCCTGGTGTTGTCACCAAAAATTTGTATGTATTCAACCGAATCGTCTGATTTTAATATGTTGCTCACAACATCAATGGCTATCGCTCGTACTAGAAACTCAAAAAAACACGATTTTTAGAATGTTAAATTCAAAACCGCACATTTGTAATTTTTTTTTAACCCGGGACATAGTTATGATTATGATTAATATTATAATTTCTTCGGTTTTTGTGTTTCAGATAAATATATTAGAAGAGCCAAAATGGACAAAACCGTCCAGGTCCAGTTTGTCTGGAGGGTCAACTTCAGCGTCATTTTTAAAATTATTAAAATAAATTTTTTTGTTTTTTTTTTTCATTTTCGTATGCAAAAGAAGTTAAATAAAAATTCTAAAAAATTTAAATATCGTTTTTAAATGTTTTCATTGTAAATTTTCTAGCTCTCGACCACCGGGACCCCTTAACTACATAGGTTTTGCAAGATCGTTGGTGTTTGACGGTTACGCTGACTTTGGGTAGATTTCTCTTCACTTGGGAGCCTTCTCATCACAGAATTTGTGTGAGTCAATAGTTTGTTTATGTGTCTTATGCCAGCGCTTTGTATTGTCTATTCAGTAGTATCGATGTGAAATTCGCGATGCATATCTGCGTTAGGTATGTACCAAGGTGCATCAATATTGTACATTGGGCTCGTTGCAGTATACCTGGATTACTTTTTGCAACAATGCTCCAAACCTCAATTTCATATTTCCAGATCGGTGCAATATAAGCACCTTATTTTTCAATTATAATTTGGTACAAGCAGCCAGTACAATTTCTTAATACGATTTTTAACTTCATTTCGTTTTTTCTTCTTTTTCTAGACATACACTGGTAAATAATAATGATTATAGTAGCTGACTTTGATAGGGCCCAACTTTTTTCGGTTTCAGTAAAAAATGTTAATTATAGGCGATAGGTTGTTAGCCAAGAATCTGTATCCACACGATATGGGTGGCATGTTAGATTTAGTAGGTGGTGCAGCTTCTCGTTCTTCACTTGCTACAGCGTCCGTGTTTTGGGCTAAATGCTTATTGAAAGGCGGCACTTCCTCGCATTGTTGGAGATGGGCTTGACCTTTTAGTTTTTATAAAATTAGCCAGAGCCCTCTGTCCAACTTACTGCGACCGTATCCAGTACCCGTTGCTTGTCCGGGGCTGCTTATTTCTTGCGAAAAACTTATTTGCCGCTAACCTCTATTGGTATATGGAGGGAACTCCCTATAAAAATAGTTGTTTAAAACGCTGTTCAAAATGAAAGTAGAAAAATTAAAAATTAAAATTTTTCTTAGTTTTTCATTTCTTCAACCAAAACGCTTTGTTGATCAATTTAAGCAGCATAATATCCTCTTTTAAATGAAATGATTCAATGTGTTCATACTTAATAAATACAAAATTACGGAGAAGTATCGGCTTTTTGTACTTGAATAGAACTACAGTTGGGTGTTCATATGCCTCGAAAAAGGTTTATTTTTATTGCCACACAGTTGTATATATAAAAAATGTATTTGTCAATGAATCTGTATTATAAGTATTGTAGACAAAGCTATGTAATACAATAATAATAGTTTATGTGCTGTTAAGTAGTATGTAAGGATATATGTATATGTATATGTGCTTCTTACCAATGTGTATGTATGTGTAGAAAATACCATCACACAAAAAAGTATAAATATGTACATTATGTAGACTAGTTTTGTAAAAAGAAACTGTAGATGTTAAAGCTTACATTAGCTAAACAATTTTTTGTAATTATATGCCAGGAATATTTGCTACTTGCACTGGTAAAGCGCCATCAGCAAACACACATATCGCTGCTGTATTTAAGTATGCAAAGAAACAAAAAAAAAAATGTTTATGTAAAATATTATATTTTATTTTTAAGTAAAACATTTTGTGAATTTTTATTACTCAGTTAAAAGTAGTAGCTAGCAAATGCGGCCGCCAATAAAAGTGGTCTGGTTTTAGTCAGTCACGCAAAACAACAGTAGTCAAAGTACAAAAGCAAGAGAGCAGCCAATATACAAACCACCTTCTGCCAGCATACATACATACATACCTATATATAAACAGTTTGTATACAATGCAACAATTTTCACGATTACACCAAAACAGTTTTGTATTTGTTAAGTACAAAAGAGTTGGATGGATAGTCACATTTTCCTCACTAACAAACAAAAAAAAACAAAAGCAAAAGCTAAACAACAAGAAGCAAAAGCAAAGTGCCCTCGTTAATTTTAGATTTAGATAACTGTATTTCATTAGCGTAATTACCTACAACACCTACATATTTACTTATTGTGTCTGAGATATATTGTAATTACTTCAGTATTTCTTACTAATTTTTATTTTTTGTTTACTTCTCTTTTCAAAACTCTTTTTCAACAATTTGCGCTATCCTTCATTTCAACGATTTCCAACTTTCCACTACTTAACTATGTTTACATACATATACACACGCACACACACACACACACACATAAATATCAATACGCATTTTATTTGGCTCTTCTTCGTGGTGCTTTCTTACTCTTAACGCGCACTCTCTGTCTCTTTCTTTCCCCTTTTCGTTTGCATACATATAATTAAAATATATATTTTAATTATTTATTATACTTCCTCTCCTGTAATTTCTCTCTTTTGGTAACTTTTTCTGTTATTTGAAAATTTCATTTTCCTCTTCAACTTATTATTGTCTCTACTATGCAAATCCCTTTCCAAACTTCTGAAATTGTAAATGCACTTCAATTTTTAAATAACTCTTTTTTAATTTAAATATTTTTCTCATTTCATTTCTTTTCCATCAAATGCAAAAAAAAAAACAAATTAAACGAAAATTTGTGCAAAATACACAATCATTGTCATTAAAAATTTTGCATATCTGTCAATCAATCATCATCATCGCCGTAATCAATGCAACAACAACATGCATTTTTTTACACATTCGGGCAACAAATGTTTATATGTGAATTGTGTTGCAATTTTTCACCTTGCACGCCGAAATTCAAAAATTATTTTTTTATTAAAAAATGGTTTAAAAATTAAAAAAAAAAATATAATAATAATAAAAATGTTTTGAATTTGTTCTTAATTTTAAATTTAAAATATTTATTTAAATAAAAAAAAATTAATTAAAAATTTACTTATCTTCAAATATTAATTAAACAAAAAAAAAAAAAAATATTGTAAAATTAAAAAATTAAAAAAAATGGTATTAATTTTTTTAATTTTAAAATTATTAAAAAAAATATTTCAATTGAATTGAATTATTTTCTCCAAAAATTATTAAAAAAACTATAAAAAAACATGTGCCAATTGCGAAAAAAATGGTATTAATTTTTTTAATTTTAAAATTATTAAAAAAAATATTTCAATTGAATTGAATTATTTTCTTCAAAAATCATTACAAAAACTATAAAAAAACATGTGCCAATTGCGAAAAAAACATTCCTTAATTATTGAAATAAAATAATATCAAAATTAAAATAAATTAAAATCTTAAAAAAAATGTTTAATACAATAAAATTTTACAAAAATTTTTTTTCATTTCAAATAAACAAAATTTATTGTAATTACAATACAATTTTATTTAAATTGAAATATCAATTTTTTTAATTAATACAAAAATTAAAAAACAAAACCATTTTGCAATTGGAAAAAAAAACTGTTTGCCTTTAATTAATGAAAACACATTTCAAAATCACAAACAATTTGTTTCTTAATTGAAAAACAACTAAAATAAACTGTAAAAAATTGCATTGAATGAAACACGAAATGTGCTTACCCATCATCCGCATCGAATTTGATCGCAATCGAAAATTAAACGCAATGAAATTGTTACCAAAAATTTTTAACACAAAAATGAAAATTGAATTGCAACAAAATCTACACAATTGACCACCCACCCGTTATTATACAAATTGAATTCAAAATCAAAAGATACCATGGGGACTGAAAAAAATCTGTTGGGGGCTGATAAACATAACCGTACCCAGGGTAAGCTAATGAAATCAAATTAATTTCTTTATTTAATTTAAATTATTATTTTGTAATTATTTGGTTATTTAGCTTTGGTTTAATTTAATATGTTTTTTCCTTATTTATTCACCGCTACATGCAATTTAATTTTCATATGCGCTGAACCAATTTATGTTACTAATTTAAATGTGAATAAATATTACATACATACTTTATTTACATATTTTTCATTTGTCTACTTGTCTGTTCAAATATACGTACGCACGTATTTGTAACTTTTGTAAACGAGGGTTAATACAATATTATTTTTCAAAATAATATTTAGCTTAGTATTGCTTTAATTAATTTAACGCAAATAATTATTTTATCGTTTGTAAATATGTATTAAAAATAAAAATTTATAAATATTATTTTCCACTTAAGCACCTACCCACCCACCCGTACGTACCCTCATACATACATAGGAGATTTGAACGCGCTCGTGCGCTCGGTCGTCCGTTTGTTTGTTTAATGTTAAATGTTTGTTTATAAGTATGTTTGTTTACATGTTCTCCTTACCCAATGTTTATTCTATGTTTTTGATTTGCTATGTCTACTTGATTGGTGTTTTTTAATGTTCAACTGCTTCCTGAGTGCTTACAATTTAAACGCAGAAGTACCAAATAAAAAAAATCAGCGAAAAGAATAAAACAAAGAAAAATATAGAAAAACAAAATTGAAGTACTAATAAAAGAGAACTGGACTTTAATTGATTTATGTACACAAAAATTGCTACGCATACAGATAGTAAAGTAGCTGAGTTCTTCGAGAGTGTTGTTTGCACGAGTGTATATCATAATTGATCTGCTGAATCTGGCAATCGTAAATCAGAACAAGTGAATCATTAAATAATCCAATCGCAAGTAAACCGAACGTGATGCATATAGTGTAAAGAGTAATTAAAAAATTTTAGTTATAATTACTTGATGAAAAAGCACTAAAAATCGAGCACAAAAACAGCAATTTATCATAAAATATTCATAAATTCTAGGAACAAAATGTAAATATAATTCTTAGGCAAGTCAAAACGTCACCCGACCGCCCATCGAATCAATTACAAATAATTTTACAAAATGGTTATTAGTTTATTAAAGATTACTCAAGTATAACGCAAGGTCTAAATGACAAGCAAAGATCATGCCATCATATCGAAAGAATGCGGAATTGAGTTAAATGAAAATTTTGAAAATAAGCCCATTTTATATGCTTAACAATTTCTGATGCACTGCAAACACTACGACTTTTTTAAACTTTCGCAAATCACACAAATCTCTTACGTCTCAGCTATTTCTTCATATTAGTGAAAGAGAGATATTCGCAGAGAATTAAATATCGGTTAAGGAAAGAAATCGCTACCAAATGCATGCAATTTTGCAGGTTTTATATACCGGTGCGTTGACGTCATTGAAGGGGGAATATTTCTCTCGGCAAAAGCAGTCAATGACAGCGTGTGCGTTGCAAATGTAATTTTCGACTTTGAAGATCTCGGGATTTTCGTGACTTTGAAAATCAAAGACATTCCTGTTTTAGTTATGATTCAATCGTTAAAAAAGTAGTTTGGCCCAATACACAGAGAAAAGTTGGTTTAGTCGTATTGTGTAATTGCTAAAAAGTTAAAGGGTGTGATGCTTTTATTAATTAAATTAAAAATGCCGAAAATCTCAGTACATAATCACCGGATTCTTGGTAGTTGAAAATCACCCTCAATGCGATTTTAACAGCCCTATAGGACATCACCAAAAAAGTTGGTTTTAATTATTTGCCAAACTGTTTTTTGAAAACACGGAAAAAACTTTAAAAATCATATCTAAGCGATATGCATACTTCGGACACATATAGTAAACAATGGTGGGAAATAATTATTAAATCTCTTGTATATATTATACTCGTATAGGTATATAATTGGCGCTTCTCCTCCTAAATGTGGCATGCGTCTTGATGTTGTTCCCCAAATGAAACTCTCTTTCTACCTAAAACAAAAAATATTTAGAAGTTTTCACCATTTATTTATTTATCTCGTAAGTTCAATTATTTTTTTATAAAAATACAGTTTATACCATAACAATAACCATATAAAGCAAAGCTCTGAACTTTGCATGCAATTTACAAAATTCGACCAATTTTCATGAAACTTTAAAACTTTTTGCTTCGAATTTTTAGAAAAATTTCGGGTATAGTGTTTTGTAGCTCTTTGAGTTTTCGTGTAGTAAAATGCAAGTTTTACGTGGTTCAAAAACTGGTTTGATTTTTAACAGTCTTTTATCAAAAAAAAAGTGTGAATTAAAATATATTTCATTCTAAGAAAAAAAACATCAGGCCAAGTTTTAAATTTAATTTTATAGTCTAATTAATTTTTAAATTACGAGTATGTTCCTGAATGATTCTTGGAAAAGTGGGAAAAACCGTTAAAATACTTATCTGAGTGAATTACCGAATTTGATCGCATATAGTAGAATTTCACAAGGAATGTTTTCGTAGAATATTTTAATCCATTAGCTCTCTCCAAACTAGGTTGTTTAGCCTTTTTTGAGAAACTTGACAAACAACGCATTTATATGGTCGCTAGAGGGTTAGAGTGTTCTGCACAATTATCCTTGGAAAATTTCATTAGGCATTTTCTCAGACAAAAGGGATGTAAATGGGTGCAGAAACCCAAGTATCCAGTAGCTCCTCAATACTCCTTGAGATATGCAACACTTTTCATTATTTCTTTTAGGGGCGTTTCCATTGTGATTGCAAAAAGATACAAGCGTACTTACAGGTACAAGTGCCTATATATTTTACTAAGCGTAATAAACGTAACCTAGTAGTAGCTCTATTCATTTGCAACGTAAATGAAAGAAACCAAAAATAAGTGTTGCATTTTTTATGGAAATTGTTTGCGCTTTTACTTTTTATAGACTTTCCAGGTTACAAATATTGTCTGTAAAGTTGAACTAGAAATATTTCAATAGAACATATTAACCTTCGTAAATAATTTTTCTAAAAATTCGAAGTAAAAGGTTTGCAATTTTCACGAAAATTGGCCGAATTTTGAAAATTGTATGCAAAGTTCGGAGCTTTGCTTTATATGGTTATTGTTATGGTATACACTGTATTTTTATAAAAAAATAATTGAAGTTACGAGATAAATAAATAAATAGTGAAAACTTCTCAACTGTAAATTTTGAGTATATACTATAGATTCTAAAGCAGAGGCCATTTAAACTCTTCATATATAGATGACTCTTTTTAGCGGAGGAGATATCAATGATATACTTGTAAATGTTGATATACAAATTCGACAATTTTTGTGAAAAAAAGATCGAGTAGAAGGTATGGTGGCATGAGTGAGGGGCATACAATGTGATAATACTTGATAGCTGCTGCTCAGTTTTTATTGCAAAAAAACTCCTATTGCATAAAAGTTCCACTGAAATTGAGAGAAAAATGTTATACAAAATGTGAAAATTTCATAAAGCAGTTGTTTGCTAAAATATTTATAACTTACATAGAATTCATGCCAATTTATGCATTTTTCCAGCATTTTACGAAAATCTAGACAAAGCATTTGTTTTGTTCGTTGTTATTTCAAGTAAATATCGTGGCATTATTATCCGCACAGCTTTAGTAGAAATTCACGTAATTCACTATTAACATATTTCTGTATGTAAAACTGTCTGAAGTGTACACACTCGCATAAATCCCACATAGCATATACAGATGACCATATGAACGCATTTGGATTTTAGCTGCGCAATATGCGCTGGTATAAATTACTACTCGTACTAAAGTATATATTCTTACCTACTTAACACATAAGTACATATATACTTACCACACATAAGTACATATATACTTATACACCACCGATTTTTTCTGCTCTGATATCTTTAATGGATTTTAATTAATTGGTACATTCAGTTTATACCCCCATTTTACGCCCTCTAATTATGTGATTTGTGCTACGTGCAGACTTTCTGCGAGTAAATATTCTTACGAATTGAATACATACATACATACGTGTATACAAAAAAGTCGCATGTAACAGATGGAGTGTTTTATTAATAGCTTTTACGTGCCACGCTAGAGCTCAACCATGACTCCTGACTCTAATGGCACAAATATTCTTAGCTCGATTGATAGACGTACCTACAGCAAGTTCGCACTTTCGAGTATGCATCTGTGCAACTAATACTTAGTTAAATGCTTTTATTATCTTTCGGTTACACACTTACATAGCAAATATATATTTGTTAAAGTGCTTGTCTTGAACCTTCATTTAGTACCTACATATGTTACCGTAAGTACCACCCTCTGCCTTCTAAACAATGGGTAGGCAAGAAATTAGTTTACTTACAATTCATGCAATTGAATTTTAATTTAATTCATTATTTTATATGTGCTAGTGGTGGCCAAGCCTCTCATTTTTCTTCCATTCAGGAATCCTCGATCCTTATCTGTTGGTTACTTTCTGCACAATTCCATTCCTTTTAGAATAATTACCGTTTTTCTCTACAGTCAGTCTTTTGGATTTTTTCTTACGTTCTTGTTTTCCTCTAATTTACTCAATTATTTTCACGCTCATTGCGTTACACTTTAAGTTACTTATCCGCCCCGTGTTCCAACCTCTTTGCCACCCTAATATTACGCCTTCGCTTTAATGCTTTTAAAATACTTTTGCGTACATTTATATCTAAGAAGAATGTAAGCGGGAGAGTATTTGTTAAGTTTGCCTAGGATGGGGTTTTTAACACTTTGAGTGGCAAATTATTTGAACATTGTGGGCTTGCCTAGCCAAAGTAACTTTTGTTCAAATTTTGTTAATTTTTGTATCTACTTTACATACAAAGGTGTTGAATTATGAAAGCTTTTTGTTGCGTTTAAGAGCAACATCGTTCCTTAAGATCCATGCACGAAAGCTACATTATTTTGCTTGTGTGTCCTCGTGTGTTATTTTGTATGCTCGAAGTGATTTTAAGCTGTGAACAATACTTATTATACAGGGTTGGCCATATTAAACTGACCCATTGAGTAACCCTATAACTTTTTACTATAATTTCAGATCAGCTAATGACATACCGCGTTGGAAGCGTCAGTCGAAGGAGATTTAAACCATGAAACAGTACACCCCAATAGAACGCGCTGAAATTGTTCAGCTGTACATTCAAAATTCCTTCTCGATTGTAAAAACGCAACGTGCGTGGAGAAAAAAAAATAAAGTGAAAAGTGCGCCGTCAAAGAACGCAATCAAGCAAATGCACAAAAGATTTTTGTCTTCCGGCACTGTGGCTAATACCTGACGTCCAAATAAAAAGCGGCCAAGACGATCTAACGAAAATATCGCGGCCGTACGAGCCAGTATCGAGTCATCGCCGCGAACGTCAGGTAATCGTCGTTCTGCTCAGTTGGACATCCCTCGGACCACTCTACGACGTATCATTCGTTTAGATTTGGGGATATTCCCGTACAAAATACAACTAAATCAACAACTGTTGCCGGCCGATAAGCCTCGTCGCTTGGAATATGCCAATTTTGTCGTCCGAATGGCCCAAACTGATGAGGATTTTTGGCATCAAATCATTATGAGTGATGAGGCCCATTTCTCCTTGAACGGAACCGTAAATAAGCAAAATTGCCATTTCTACGCCACTGAAAACCCTCAAATTATTGAAGAGGTACCTCTCCACGACCAAAAAGTTACAGTCTGGTGTGGCATTTGCGCTGATATGGTCATTGGGCCGTTCTTCTTTGAAAATGGTCAACACCAACCATTGACCGTCAATCAAGAGCGTTATCGGGCCATGATAACCGATTTTGTGATGCCGATTGTTCGTGAAAATGGTATGGAGCACTTCTGATTTCAGCAAGATGGCGCACCACCACACACAGCACGAGCCACCGTCAACTTATTGAAGACTTTGTTCCCTGGCCGTTTGATATCCAAAAGCGGCGATTTTGACTGGCCGCCACGATCACCGGATTTGACGCCACCGGACTTTTTTCTTTGGGGCTATTTGAAATCTAAGGTTTACGTCAACAAGCCAAAGACACTAGGCGCACTTAAGGCCAATATCCGACGGGAAATAGCCGCCATATCGGCCGAGACGCTGGCCAAAACTATGGAAAACGCCGAAAAACGGGCACATTACGCTATACGAGCTAAGGGCGACCACTTGCGCGATATCATATTCAAAAAGTGATGTAAACGAATCTCCTTGAACTAAATTAAATGTTTTTCACAATGAAACACAAAAAAATGTTTCTTTTTCCATATTTTTTTAATAATCACATGGGTCAGTTTAATATGGCCAACCCTGTACACTATGCGTGCAAGTTTCTGAAAATTAAAAAATAAAATAAAATGTGGAATAACAACATTTGAGTTAAAAGGAAATGTCAGATGTTTAACGAGTTTGTTACCAAATGATTACTGGGGCTTTGTTGCTAGCTTTGTGCAACAAGTTTGGGCAATGAAACCAATTTAGAACAAAAGTGCTATGATCAGATAGCACAACCCCACAGCTTTTTGCATGTTTTAGACTAAATACTCTTAAAATTACGAGTATGTTCCTGAGCGCTTCTTGAAAAAGTGGGAAAACCCATTAAAATATTTACTTAATCGCATATAATAGAATTTCACAAGGAATATTTTCGTAGAATATTTTAATCCATTAGTTCTCTCCAAATCAGGTTGTTTAGCCCTTTTTGAGAAACTTGACAAACAACGCATTTATATGGTCGCTAGAGGGTTAGAGTGTTCTGTACAATTGTCCTTGGAAAATTTAATCACGCGTTTTCTTAGACAAAAGGGATGTAAATTAGTGCAGAAACCCAAGTAGCCAATAGTTCCCCAATACTCCTTGGGGGCGTTTCCGTTGCGATTGCAAAAAGCTACTGGCTGGGTAAGTACTTGCAAATACAAGTGCCTACATGTTTTACTAAGCATAAACAAGTGTGACCGAGCTCTATTTATTTGCAACGTAAATGAAAGAAACCAAAAATAAGTGCTGCATTTTTTATGGAAATTGCTTGCGCTTTACTTTTTATAGACTTTCAAGTTTACAAATATTGTCTGAGAACACCCTAATAAAGTTTTTCTAGATATATTTCAATGGAACATATTAACCCTCGTAAATAATTTTTTCCTACCTAAAACGAAAAAGGTTTAAAAACACTTTCGGAAGAGAGTTTCACTTGGGGAACAACATCAAGACGCATGCCACATTTAGGAGGGTAAGCTCGGGTAAACACGATATAGAGTGTGTAAGCGCCAATTATATACCTATATAATATATATAAGAGATTTAATAACTTTTTCCCACCATTGTTTACTATATGTGTCCGAAGTGTGCATATCGCTCAAATATGGGTTTTACAGCTTTTTCTAGGTTTTCGAAAAACCGGTTGGCAAATAATTAAAAATGTAAATTTATCATAAAAAGAGTTCTATTGAAACTCAAAATGAAACCTCAAAATACTTTAGCAGTTTTGCTATATGAACTGAACTCAAATACTTATTGCGACTTTTGCAAATTAGCACGAATTTGTTGCAGAAGCTTCAGAAAGGGATGTGAAAGAAATTAAAGAAGATGTTGGGAAAGCACCACCTGTAAATCGCAAGCTCACTGGATTAGTCCTACCGCGAAAATACTTTTTCTTTCAGTGGAAGATATTAATTCTTATTGATATATCTCAACTATAATCTGTGTGCAAATCTTTGATGCCTTTGCTGATGTCGAGGTTATAAAACATTCGTGTTTGCGTTAGGTAAGTAGGCGGGGAAACAAAAAAATAGCTATCTTGTAACTTTAACTAACTCAGCTAGACTTAAAACTAGAGTCCAAAGAAAGAGAATTGCAAGAAAAAAAAAAATAATAATAATTGTCACTACTATAGAAACAATTGTTTTTTTATTTGACCAACCAAATGCTAGCCACTCACAAATCCTCTCTGTTACGAAGGCAAGCTCACCTAAATGCTGAAACCCGTACAAGCTGCATTCACGTCTCTTGAAACCAAGTCCTCAGTATTCTGTCCTTAAGGGGGAGTCAAAAAATAGTCGATTTTTGGGTATTTTTTTTTTTTTGTAAGTAGGAATGATTATTCGAGGATCGAACAAAAGGCAATTTACTATATATGTATTAAACTATGTTGATGAAAATTTTTATTATAAAATATTGAAAATTGACAAATTTATGTAAATAAACTTATCGAGTTAAAAAGAATGACGTCATCTGGTGGCAGCGATACAGCAATGAATAATCATCTAAAATCAAAAAACCAAAAATATATTAATCTACACAATAGTGGCTATCGATGCACGTAGCCGTGTTTTTTTCTGTTTTTGTTTTTTGACAAAATGGTGGTGATTTGAATTTCGATGTGTGTTTGATTTTCAACAGGCCCAAAAAATAGTTATTTTCAAAATTTTGAAAATCGGCTACGTACAACGATAGCCAATGTGATAACAAAAATTTTGAAAAAAAAAGAAAATTAAATTCGGTTCATTAGTCTTCGAGCAATTGTTGCCACCGTATCAAGAAAAGTCGTTTCGAGAAAAACGCGTTTGAATTGAAGCATCGTATCGTAAGGCCGAAGCGACGGGCGCTCACTTAAGTGCACATAGAATCGTGAATAAAGCGAATTTCGCTTTAAAATTTTTACCACTTTCTAACAATTTATGAAAAAAAAAAATCGATTTTTTTGAATTTTCTCAGTGGCGTTCCCCCTTAAGCGAGGTAAATTTTTAAAACGTGTCAGAATTGTATGAAACTAAGAGACACCACTCCCATTATGAATAGGACAATATAGTAAGCCGCAATTTAGTTGTGTACATTTATACATACATATGTGTGTCGGTAAATTACACAGATAATATCTGCACATCCTCTTGTCTCCGTCAAGCAAGCAATTGACACTTTTATCTCCAGGCGCTATTCCATCACAGATAAAAGGCGGTTAATTGCTTATTTCGGAGAGCTTTGAAGTAAGCGGTAAATTGACGAGAAGCGTAGTTGCCAAAAATTACACTTCCTCGCCAGGGATAAAACAGCTAAACGCTCTTTCCTTCTAATTGCATTGAGCGTGTGCAATCTCCACTTATAGCGCATCAAGTGGCAGACACAATGCAAACAATGTGTGGCACAACCCGGTTTGTGTATGTGGATGTTGATGCGGATGCTAGTTGCCAGTTGTTGTTGTTGCTGGTAGATGCTGTTTCGGATGTATGATATTAGCATTGTGTCAAGTTATTTATAGTTAATTTTAGTGTTGCGCGGAAGCGGATACATTAAGGAATTTCATGTGCCCGCTCTGTGTTGTGTAAGTGTGTGGGTAGGTGTCACAAGTGACGCTCCTTCCAATGCAGTTTATAACTACTACTTCTAATCACTTGCTGTCACATTCTGTCTCTTGACGCACGTGTTCGCCGCCAATAACTGCATCGGTAGTTTCAGCTGTGGCAAGTGTAAAGCTAGCTGTAGTTCTTTCGATTGACAAGCGCAAGGCTGCTACCAAACAAGCAAACTCATTGTAGACACCCGACATCAGCTTCGCCGCCAACGTCTTATCGCCATGTCAGCAAAAGCCACAGTTGCGCTGTGCAGCACCAGTTAGTTACAAGTATACGGCTGCCGCGCGTGTACTAGTGCATTCTGGAGGAGAAAGGGCAATCTAACTGGTTGTGCATAGCAGCGCTCTCTGGATGTCTGAGTGTGCGTGTTTAGGGCTAGCGATTTGACGCTAAAACAGCGAGATAAGCGGATTGTCAATTTTAGACATCGCTCGGAAAATATTTACTTAGCTTGATTATCAACTTTATAATAGCAAAATTTCACACACCCCTCCGCACACTTTATAATGTTTGAGTTTTTTATTTATAATATTTGCGCTAAGTTTACTTTGCTGACGTCGATATATAGCTGATTGTCTGGCTTCTGGAGATTATTAAAACAGTCCAACGCATTCACTTTAATGACGTTATCTGGCAGGGCTGCTAATCTTGTGGGAATTCGAATGGAAGCTTTTTTTTATCGTTGAAGCTAGTTACTTGACTTTTGTTTGCATTTGTTTTTGTTTACTCGGAAGAGTTTGCAGTAGGTTTTCCAGAAATAGTGTTTGTAGCCAACTATGTGTCCTTGAAAATTTTAAGTCCGATTTGAAACCTAGAAAGTTCTCTCGTCAAATTTTACATAGTTTGAATTGTTTCCCATTAAAAAGCGGAAAGTTTTGTATTATTACTATATAAAAAAATAATTTATTAATTAGGAAAAATACCATTTTTACAGAGAACTATATCTTAATGTCAAATGTATATTTTAGTTTACGAACTTAACGAAGTTTCATACATTTTTCAAAGGATTGTCAAAATTCAGATGTTTTCATATGTGCTTGTAAAATTTTAAAGTAAAATCCATTATTTTTGTAAATTTAACCGAGCTCTTACCTTTCCTTTTCTGAAAGCTCAAAAACATCCGAAATAAAATTCATACTAAAAGACTGCCAAACTTCGTAATGTATACATACATATATTATATATATACAATATATATACGATGCTTTAACTTTTATTTGGAGCATAGGGCGTCAACAAATATCTTATTAAGTCCCATCGAATTCTTAAAACATTTTATATATAATATTAAGTTTAGCCGAGCTTTTGATTATCTTTCTGTGAAAGCTCAAAATTATCGCTATGAAAGTTTACATGCACATCCTTAAAAGGCATTTCTTTAAATTTAACCGAGCTTTTGATTTGCTTTGTGTAAAATTTTAAAAGCATCAGAAAGCAATTTTAGCCTAAAGAATTTTCAAATTTTGTATTACATCTTAATTTTTCTGTTTATAAGAGTTAAAAGAACGCATTTTTTTAGTTTAAACAAGCCTTTACTAATTTTTTTCGAAAGCATAAAATTATCTCTGTGGATCTTCGTTTTATTTCGCGGAGCTTTTGCTTCGAAGTCTTCAATCAAAAACTGAAATAGTAGGCGTTAGCGAGTGCAACATCAAAGATATCGAGCAATGACGCAGTGGTGAATATTGCTCGATAACCTTGATGTTGCTTTCACATGAAAATTGTTCGTCAAGCTAATAGAGTCTAAACAAAGCGGCAGAAAAGCGTCGAATCAAAGACTCTTGCTATTCATCTAACTGTTGCTTATGATATTATAAATATTATAAAATAATAATAAGAACAATAATAAAATAACGATAATAATATAGTAATTAAAATAATTTTAGATATACAAAGTATACTTTTCCAGTCGAAGGAAACCACACACGAGTTTAATAAACTAATCGTTCGTGAGTGAGCTGAAAGCGATTCATTTATCTTCTGATTCTATTTCCTATTTGCATTAAAATATTGAACTACGAGCATTCAAATATTATCAGAAAATCGTATATCATTTTATTACTTCATAAATCGAATTATATATAAATGCCGCCCTCAACTGCATATATAATTCCAACACTCTCAATTTGTAGTACGTACTTAAAAACTTCTTTAATTTACAAAAGCAATTTTCTCTCTAAAACGGTCTTATTTATGGCTTCAACGCATATACAACTTCAAGCTAACAATAAATCTATTGTCCGCCAAAGCTGGCATCCCTGCTCTTTCAAGCTAAATAAATAAATAACAAAATATGACAAATAAAATAGCATCCTCAGCATCACAGCCACAGTATAATTTCGCGCTTGTATGCGCACCCACATACAATCAAACCCTGCAATAAATTAGAGTGGCAAGCGTGTAACTGGTACATATTAGAATGATACTAGCCTTAAAGTAATTAATGTTGACTAGTTTCGAGTGTAATGTGACTAGCGCGAGTCACACATTGTGATCAATCTAAGCCTTCACCCTCACAAATTAACTCAAGTAGTGAAGTCCCTTGTCAATTTTAAGTGTCAATACTTGTTTTGAGCGTCATAGTAGGCGCATCAAATGTAAAATTGCCAACCTTTCCGTCGATATGTGCGAAAGGCTGGTGGAAAAATGGCTCCAAGTCGATTCTTCCACGCTGCAAACGGGATTGCGCTTTTCGTATGCATAATAGGAAATTCTGTGTTTAACTTAAAAAAAAAAAAAAAAAACTAGCTCGTTTTGCGTTTTATTATATTTTATTTTATTTATCTTTATATAAATTTTGTCTCCTCTTATTGTAAGCCCCTACAAATTTATATAGTTTACGCATACTTTTCTTGGTAGTTGCTTGACCAGGCTCTTCCATGAATTTGTGGTGTGTGTTTGATGGAATCCTATAAATGAAAGGAGCTACTGTTTTATGTTGCCTCTGAGGGGTAAATGAAACACTTTTTTATGGCAGCAAAGCACTGGAAGATACGCTTCGCCGAGGCGTATAGAAAAAAAAAATACCAGTCTAACGGTTAGACGCGATAGAAGTGAAACCTTCCGTAAAACAAACTGAGAGAGAATGAGGCGAAAGCAGCATTAGGAGCGGGATAATTATAGGTTCATTATAATATTGCTATAAAGTTCATATTTTATTTTCTTCATTTTATTATTATTCATCCTCAATGTTTTCAATTTCAACAAATGATACGAGTGGCTTATGATAGATAAAATATGATACAAATGCTTTGGTTTCGATGTTGTCAACATATTTTTGAAATAACGCGTCAATGGTTGTTTTTGATCGTGTTGTCGATTCAGTGCGATTGTTACACATTTTTAAATTGAATGTTGTATTGAGAACGCCAATCAAAGGAACCGCTGTGTCCAATACAAAATTTACGTTAAAATCGCCACTTAAAATCATTGGAACTTTATCGTAATCTTTTCTAAGTATCCGCGATACTTCTGGTGTATACTTTATTAAATTTTCGTGAATGAATTCCGTGATGCTATTTATTAATTTTTTTTCTGTCGATATTCACGACACTTTTCTGCATTATTTTTCGGCATAATTGCGGTAAATATTTAAAAATGAAAATATTTACGAATATAAAAATTCACACGCGGTTGCTATTATGAGCGTCCCCAGCAAAACCTGCGTGACCGAAACTCTAACACAATTACATTTTTTTGAATGTTACAAACACATATGCACGCAGGTTTTGCTGGGGCGTGACCGAAACTCTAACACAATTACACATATGCACTCGTATTTGTTTGAAAATCGACTTTTTTTTTGGTTCTCCGTGACCTTTGGAAAATGTGTAAACAGTAAGCAAACTTTGTTCATATATTTTTCCTCATTTTTGCATCAGTAAAATTAAACAAACGCCGTAGCCGAATGGGTTGGTGCGTGACTACTATTCAGAATTCACAGAGAGAACGTCAGTTCGAATCTCGCTGAAAACACCAAAATTAAGGAAAACTATTTTTCTAATAGCGCTCACCCCTCAGCAGGCAATGGCAAAACACCGAGTGTATTTCTGCCATGAAAAAAAGCTCCTCATAAACATATCATAAAATAAAATAAAATAACTGTATAAAAAATTTTTTTTTCTTGTGATTCGAACCAAGAATTTTGGATCGGAAGCTCACATTGCTAGCCATGCTGTCGGCGCTGGCCTAAAAGTTATTTAGTTCGTCGCTACGTTTATATGTAATATTCGTAGCCAAGAGTGTCGCTTTTTTCGTTTCACTTTTTCTCAAATCACTCCCAACGATTCTAAAGAAGTTTTCACTTCAAAAATGTCCATTTTACTTCATTTGGTAATAATCTTTCATATTCATAGTACAATGCAGATTCCATCGCGCTTAACTTTCAAATCGACTCACAATGTTCCCATGTATCACGTGTTTTTCGCATGTGTAGCCCATTACTAGTCTTTTTGTGACAGCGCCTGCCTGTTTACTGTCGGGTATTAACGCATTTGTATATGTGTGAATGAGTGCTAGTATATTTTTATAGCGCAAATACTTGTGAGCCAGTCTATCTTCACACATATACATACATATAGTACATCTTCTATCTATCTAAACGTCCATCCGTCTGTTGCGAGCAAACTGTCAAGTCGCATAGGGCTTAGGTGATGGCGACAGCAAACAAGCGTCGACCGAGCAGTTTATTACACAACCGCAGCTCGAACGCCTGTACGACGAGTACATGTTGTGGTCGATGGGTGCAAGTACTCGTATTTACTATGCTAAGAAATGAGCATTTCTTCATTTAATAATATATGCTCGTAAGATCCAGCAGTTGCGTTCACAATTAAGTGCTAAGTGTTGTGGATTTAATTAAAAAGTTTCGTGTAGTGAGTGAACGGTTCCAATGACGACACGACTACAAACTGTTGCACATTCATATTTTCAAAAGTAAGAACGTAAACGTGAGCAAAAAGTTACTACGCTAAAGCCAACTAATGGCCCGCAAAGTAGTCGTGTAATCGAAATAATAAAATTGTTAGCGCGAAATCGTCAATCAAGTGCAAAAGTCGTATGATTTACTCGCGTTCTCTCACTTCCTCTAACCGCCATGGTTATTGTGGATTCACCACGTGCCGCACAAAAATATCTGCGTCGCGTCTCTAAAGATTTCTCAACGGTGCGTCGTTTCAGTTCAGCGCGTGTACCACATTCACCTACCACTCCCCCACTTTCGAGTACTTCACATCTCTCTCCAGATGCTCGGCCATCAGCCGTTGATGGCGACAATGTCAATGGCATTGCGATTGATAAATCCGAATCCTTTCGCGGCATACGGCGACGGCAATTTTCGCGCAAACGGTCCTCCGTCTCATCGACACTCACGCGTGTGCTCATACTTAATGTGCGCGATTTGTTGAAAGTGTCCGATATGCAGGAGCAGCAAAGTGAGGTATGTGACTGTGTTCATCCTTTTTACCCATTACTCACAATCACATCAATTGCCGTTTCATGGAAGAAGTGTTCACGGGGAGTGTAATTATGATGCGATGGCAGCGTATCTTTCGTTGGTAGTATGCGCTACTGGAAAAATGGCTGCACCTCTTTGCTATTTCTGTTTATTTTTGCATTTCTCGCAATTTCTCAATTACCACTCAGCTGGTGGTTGTGTTTTCATTGGCGTTATCTCAGTTGGTCGGCTTGTTTACTTTACTGCTCCTTGAGTTGAGCTGCAGCTACTTATTTTGCAGTGATATCCAGTGTAATGCTTGTTCTTGATTGAGTTGTGCTTTTTTGTTGTTTACTATTAGCCACTCTCTTCAAAAGTTGTTCTCCCACAGCTGTGGGTCATTTCTACGCGTATCTGTTGTTGCTCTGTGCAGTTAGTGTATGAAATGCAGATTGCCTTTAGTAAAGTGCTGAAACTGGCTCTTTTAAAGAAATTTTAATAAGTCATTAGTGACAAATTGATGCTCGTTAGGAAAGTTGAAGTATTTGTGTATTGATTGACTGCCGTAGATGTGTGGGTTTATGAGCAAATCCTCGCATGCATTTTAGCCGTGAAAGAGCTTCTCATATAAGCCAATTGCCATGTACGAAGACGATGAAACTTTGAGCCCATCCTGAACACCACAAATTCAAGCCAATCGTGGCTATGGGTGTAATAAAACCAAAACTAAACATAGGCAATTACATATAAACTATGTCTCCTTGACATCCCAACCCAGTCCAACCCAGCTCTAATACACCTTCTGCTTGAATGTAGCGCTATAGCGCGAATAAAGTTAAGACATCTCGTCAAATTACAGCCAGAAGAAAGGCACGTACTCTGCTCGATATTAAGTTTAGTAAGGAAATTGGGTTTGGATGAAGTATTGTGATGAATAGTGGGTGCAAGGGACCATGAGGTCGAAGTGCGAGCTTCAAATCACATCCTTCTCTCTATCTAGTACAAATCAAAGTGCGCATTCTAAGATAGTGGAGTTTGGCACAAAGCGTCTCCGCTTGGATTGGTCGCAGAAACGACAAGAGTCAGTGGACCATATCCCGATCCTATGTAGATGTAGATATCCCAATCCTATTCTGGCTTTTAATACCAGAGCGCGAAGTGGTCGTACAACATACTTTATAATAACTGCTTAGAAATGCACGAGTTCTCAAATTATTTTGAAATTGTTATACATTAGCAAATACTATTTGTACAAATTGTTAGGTCCATTTTTATACAAAATAATTTGGATATTAATTTTGTATTTCGTTTTATGCAGGTTTTAATATTTTTAATACTAGTAAATGATTCCCACAAAACAATTACCCAAACCCTTTTTTTATTTCGATGTACGAAAACTGACCAATTATCTTACTTCAACAACAAATATCTAATTATTCATCTAAGCATAACGCAATAAAGTATCACTTTTTTTTTGGTATCCTTTGCTAACAAATTTTTACGGGCTGTACATAATAAAAATGCAATTAATTTGTGTTGTTTTCGTTATAAAAATGAAATAAAAAATAATAAAAAAGAAGAAATTTGACTTACAGCATTTTTAATACACTCTTACGCAAATATTTTTACCTTGCTGAATTTTTTATGTGGACATGAGTAAGTTTACAAGCCTGTGCTAGCAACTCTTTCCTTTTGTGTTTGTTTTATTAAATTTTCCCTCACTTCAATGCACAATCATGTACCATTAAACACGGCTACAACCACTTGCACATTAAAGGTACTCGCACAGGACAAAGTAAATATAGAAAAAGGAAATGAAAGAAAAATAATAACAAAACGAAAAACAAATGAAGGTTATTATTTATCAGTTATTTTTCTAGCCATACAAAATAAAATATCAGTTTGGAAAATATATTAATAAAATTTAATGAGTTTGAACGAAAAATTTGATGTGAGATTTATTAAAAAAGGAGTTAAAATTAATTTAAAATAAATAAATTAATTAAAGTACAATAAAATGGAAAATTAAATAAAATAAAATCAAAAATTCAAATAGAATAAAAAAAAGAAATAAATAAAATATAATATTATATAATTATCTAATTAAAAAAAATACCAGTCTAACGGTTAGACGCGATAGAAGTGAAACCTTCCGTAAAACAAACTGAGAGAGAATGAGACGAAAGCAGCATAAGGAGTGGGATAATTATAGGTTCATTATAATATTGCTATAAAGTTCATATTTTATTTTCTTCATTTTATTATTATTCATCCTCAATGTTTTCAATTTCAACAAATGATACGAGTGGCTTATGATAGCTAAAATATGATACAAATGCTTTGGTTTCGATGTTGTCAACATATTTTTGAAATACCGCGTCAATTGTTATTTTTGATCGTGTTGTCGATTCAGTGCGATTGTTACACATTTTTAAATTGAATGTTGTATTGAGAAAGTCAATTAAAGGAACCGCTGTGTCCAGTGCAAAATTTACGTTAAAATCGCCACTTAAAATCATTGGAACTTTATCGTAATCTTTTCTAAGTATCCGCGTTACTTCTGGTGTATACTTTATTAAATTTTCGTGAATGAATTCCACAAAACAATTACCCAAACCCTTTTTTTATTTCGATGTACGAAAACTGACCAATTATCTTACTTCAACAACAAATATCTAATTATTCATCTAAGCATAACGCAATAAAGTATCACTTTTTTTTTGGTATCCTTTGCTAACAAATTTTTACGGGCTGTACATAATAAAAATGCAATTAATTTGTGTTGTTTTCGTTATAAAAATGAAATAAAAAATAATAAAAAAGAAGAAATTTGACTTACAGCATTTTTAATACACTCTTACGCAAATATTTTTACCTTGCTGAATTTTTTATGTGGACATGAGTAAGTTTACAAGCCTGTGCTAGCAACTCTTTCCTTTTGTGTTTGTTTTATTAAATTTTCCCTCACTTCAATGCACAATCATGTACCATTAAACACGGCTACAACCACTTGCACATTAAAGGTACTCGCACAGGACAAAGTAAATATAGAAAAAGGAAATGAAAGAAAAATAATAACAAAACGAAAAACAAATGAAGGTTATTATTTATCAGTTATTTTTCTAGCCATACAAAATAAAATATCAGTTTGGAAAATATATTAATAAAATTTAATGAGTTTGAACGAAAAATTTGATGTGAGATTTATTAAAAAAGGAGTTAAAATTAATTTAAAATAAATAAATTAATTAAAGTACAATAAAATGGAAAATTAAATAAAATAAAATCAAAAATTCAAATAGAATAAAAAAAAGAAATAAATAAAATATAATATTATATAATTATCTAATTAAAAAAAATACCAGTCTAACGGTTAGACGCGATAGAAGTGAAACCTTCCGTAAAACAAACTGAGAGAGAATGAGACGAAAGCAGCATAAGGAGTGGGATAATTATAGGTTCATTATAATATTGCTATAAAGTTCATATTTTATTTTCTTCATTTTATTATTATTCATCCTCAATGTTTTCAATTTCAACAAATGATACGAGTGGCTTATGATAGCTAAAATATGATACAAATGCTTTGGTTTCGATGTTGTCAACATATTTTTGAAATACCGCGTCAATTGTTATTTTTGATCGTGTTGTCGATTCAGTGCGATTGTTACACATTTTTAAATTGAATGTTGTATTGAGAAAGTCAATTAAAGGAACCGCTGTGTCCAGTGCAAAATTTACGTTAAAATCGCCACTTAAAATCATTGGAACTTTATCGTAATCTTTTCTAAGTATCCGCGTTACTTCTGGTGTATACTTTATTAAATTTTCGTGAATGAATTCCGTGATGCTATTTATTGATTGATTCGGTGAAATATATTATAAATTGCCACAATTAAAACTGTTTTTCCATTGCTCAATCTGGTTTCGCATTCACATATTTCTCCCACCTTAGAGAGCTGAACCGACAGTGATTCTAGTTGCTGTGCATTCAGATCTATCTGTGGAGTTACAATACGAGCACCGTCATTTTGATTGTAGTATATTGCAACACCGCCTGCAATTGCGGTAAATATTTAAAAATGAAAATATTTTCGAATATAAAAATACAGACGCAATACAGCACACGCGGTTGCTATTATGAGCGTCGTAACGCGTATATTACACAGACGTACTAACATACACACAAACATTCGTAGGACACTTGGTCTAAGCAAGTATTAGGTAGTGTAGTGTAGGTATACATAATGCCTTCTCGCTCACCGTGGCTCCGTAATACGCAGGCGCGCACACATATGTACTAGCATACATACAAACATACATACGTATGACGCTTGAACTAAACACCAAAGCAAGTAAAAGTGTAGTATACATACTACAATACTCACTATACTAGCGTGGCGCAGCAGTACGCAGCCACACACATATACGTATATCAACATATAACGCTTCTTGGTGTCGCTTTTTTGTTTCATCGAATCTCAAATCACTCCCAATGGTTTTAAAGAAGTTTTCACTTCAAAAAATATTTAAATGGAAATAAATTCCAGTGGAATAAAGTGAAAATAAATTTATGTGTAACAGAATAAATTAAATTCAAAGAAAATTCAATAAATCAAAATGCAACCAAAAAAAAATGTTATATAAAAAAATATAACATAGCGTAAGATAACAAAACATAGAAGAGCAAAACATAACAAACAACGGAATGTAACAAAACATAGTAGCATAAAACATATCAAACAATGTACAATAACAAAAAAGCATAGAATGACGAGACATAACCGAAGGTGACAAAACATGGCGGAGTAAAGCATAATAAACAACGTAACGAGAAAGCAGAGCATAAAAAGACATAACATGGCGGACATAGACATAACAAAGAACCTAACATAAAAAATGGCATAAAATAAATAACAGGACGTATTAGAATATAACAAAACATAATAAGGCATATCAAAGCAAAACTTTAAAACACATTAGATAATGTACATGATCATAACATATCATAACGTATGATAAAATTTAATTTGTTTCTAACATCTTTTTATCTCTTCGCACCAATCAAAATTAATCAATCCAATTTTCTTTTTGAACAACGTTTTTACTAAATAAATAATTTGAGTGATGAAAATCTTGATTTCGAACTACAGCCGCCTAGTTTCCAAGTGTGAAATATGATTGACGTATGACGCCATTTGCCTTTATTATAAATCCTCCGATAGGGTGATTAATTTTGCACTAGGTGTAAAACTTGGGCTAACCGCCAGCTTGTTAACGTGAGTTATTTGAGTTTGTATCGGCACTATCCAATTTTTCGAAAAAATTTATTTACAGCAAGTTCAATTTGCAAAGTAGAAGGAATGTCATCCCGATGTGTTGTGTACTAAATTAAAAATGTTTTAAACCTTAAGTTCCTTAAGTTAGCTAATGGAGCATTTAAAGGTTTTTAAGTTCAAATTTTTGTAAACGCAGGCTTTTTCGTTTTATATTAAGAATTCAATAAGAATCGAATTTAATCTAAATCAGCTTAAAAACAAAAACGAGCCCACACTTTAGAGACCTATATAATCTAAGTAGTTACCGAGCCAACAGGCAGTGCTTTAAGCCCTAATGCTAATCCTTTCTTATAAATTGCAAATAACCTTCGATCATCTTAGGAGTTGTTTTACCAGAACAAGACTAGTGACTGCTTGCTCGTTGTGATTTTGATAACAATCTACTTTTAAAGGATTTCAAACAGTTTTGATATTTAGCGCGCCTATATCCAAGACAGATAATTCGTGATGCATCCAGCTTTCAGTTTATTTCTTAATACCTCAAATGCAATTGTGTAGTTTTGTTACGAGTAGAGGTATTCTAGTTAAGACATATTTTAATTAAAGCCTTTGTCTTTTTTAAAAAGTTTCTTGAGGGTTTTATATAGTAACACTTACATGCACGCTCGCCCTCTACGTAGCAGATATATGTATATCTAGTCACCCTTTTTTATGCGATGGCTAACGCCAACATATTTTTCTAAGCATTCAATTCAAGATTTGAATAAAAACTTGTTAAACATTATTTAAATAGAAAACGCTTGTGTTACAAACTGAAAATAAAAGTAAATATGTATGTAATAAAATTGTATGAACACCTTCTAATTTACTTCGTAACCCTGCACCGAAAAAATGTGAGCATGTCTTTACTTTATTCACTGCATTTGGGTTGTTATTGGGTTAGTGAAAGCGTAACTTACTTACTTACAGTCTGTGTCAGAAGAAAAGAACCGGATTTTTTCTTGTAACTGCAAGATATATTTCGTTCTGCTTTTTGCTGCGTAATAGTCACACTCAAGGGCTACCACGCCAGTGCTAACTCAGGTTAGTGTCGTTCGAAACTTTCCCGTAAACGCAACCAAACGAAAATGAGTGAGAAGTATCCGAAGCGTTTCGGGGCGGTATTTTTATGCATTCATTCGCAACGGCCGAAAGTATCTTACACGGCGGCTGCAAATAAAAAAAAGTTGTTGTGATGTGGAATCAGCGGTATAAATTGTACAAAAATGTTGATGATATTTCCGAGTGCGGCTTGAAGCGAGTGACGCCCAACTTTTTAAGTGGGACCATTCTTTGCGAGCACGCACAATTCTTGCTAAAAAGGGAATAGATGTGGGTATCAACACCGTCGAACGACGACTGAAGGAACATATCCTACCGTCCCACATCGTCAAAACCACTACTCTCAGAAAAACACATTGTGAAACAACAAAACAAGAAAATGGACACCAACCCCATTGTAGATGTGTGGGGAATTATGAAAACGCATCTTGTCGAAAAGATAGTCCACGATTTAAAGCAACTCGGGTATCAAGTTCGCAAAATCTGGTCCTCGTTGCAACGAGCTACGCAGAAAAGCTTCAAAACAGGCCGAAAAGATGTCAGGCTATACTCGACAACGATGGAGACTACACAGCTTATTGAGTAATTGCGACACGTAGTTTTGTAAAAAAAACTATTTTAAAATATATATCTTTTATACTTCATGAATAATTGCGGTTCCTTGTTTTTGACACAGACTGTAAGTCCAGATAAAATTCGATCAAGACACATACTACTCTGTTCACAATAATAGCAGCGATCTTTCCGGTTACAGTTCAAAATCCACGCATAATAATACTATTCATTTTGTGTTTAATTTTTTTCTTAAGAAAATATTGTTCACTCTCCTACAAAAATGATATAATTCAAAGTTTCAAACCTTCTATAAATTAAAAAAAAATTGTATGGTATATTTCTAACCTTCCAATTAAAATTGTCGGTATGCATTTTTGTAGCTCATTGAATTTTAGTATACTAAGGTGCAAAATGGAAGACCCAAAAATTGCTTTGAGTTTTATAGTGCCAGAATTTTTTTTACATGCAGAAAATCCACAAACCGCCAGCACAAAAAGATTGTCGCCAATCAGAGGAATTTTTAAGGCACTTTAAATTTGTACAAAATTATACCAAAATTTTATTTTAAAAATTCTTATTCAAAAGTTTTACAATTTGAAGAAAATTTATACATTTTTTTGTAAATTTTTGTACAAAGCTTTAAATTTTGTTAAGGCTGCTGCTATTAAATAAAAAATGCAGCTTCATTTTTAATTGCGTGCCTAAAAATAGGCAACAATATGAGTGTAGCTAACGATAATGTTAGCACATGAAAATTTTGGTTCACTATGCTTTGCATCTTTTAAGCACAGCTATACATTTTTGAAATAATTTTTGAAAATGAATATTTGCCGCTTTACGCTTACGCTTTGACGTACTCAATCAATTAGGTATTGTAATCAACAAATCACACATAATTGGCAAGAAATATCACTTTTTACCACCTATCACCAATTTTAATTTTAAATTAGCTTTGCTGTTAATTTTGTAACATTTTTTTGAATTGCATTTTTTATTAATTGCATTTTCTATGTAAATCTTTTAATTTTAACTTTTTAATTTACATTTTTTTCTCAAGTAAATTAAGTTTTTCCGCCATTAAAGCCATACTTTCTTGCTGCGACTCTCAAATACCTTCACTACTTCACTATCTGTTTCCTTTGTGAATTTTGTTGTTTTCTTTGTATTTTTCTCTATTATTGTTGTTTTATCTACATATTGTGCTTTTCTTTTCGTATTGTTGGTAATTGTGTGAAACTAAAAAATAAAAAAAATTTGTAAAGAAAAAAAGTGGAAAAAAACTAGAAAAAAAGTATAAAAAAAAATATAAAAAATAAATATAAATATTATGTTATAGATATGAAAACAATTTTTTAGCGTGTTTCAACTGTCTGAACGTAATGTGAAAAAAATACGAAAGAATGATTGTAATAACAGTAACACTTATTTTTCACTTCAAACGCAAAGTATTACAAATATAAACCTTACTAATTTCTCTTTCTTTCTTCACAACTTCTCTTTTGAATTGATTTAAAATTATTTCTACATAAACCTGTTCCCCTGCATTTGATGACACCAACGCGCATTATGATCGACAGCATACACCTCGCAGCTGGATTGAGACCAATTTCCAAAAGAGAGAATGCATCAAATTCATACCATGCCCCAAAGATGAGACCAAGTGAGTATAAAAAAGCGAATAAATATAAAAAATTAAGTGGCGAGAAATCTCAACTTAGTTTAAGGTCATATTTTATTGCTAAGCACTAGCGATGCCGCATCCTGGTGGCATCCGGTTACACGTACAATAATTGATAAGTTGTTGACATGCTTACTTAGAGCTTTGCCATAAAAAAGTTGGAGGTTGAACAGTAGTCGTTGGCTTAGTGCGAAACAGTGTTGAGCGATGTAGATATGTGCGTATATCCTGCGAGCGATTATTTAGTTGCCACTCGCGGCCGACCTTCCTGTTAGTGCATACCATTCCCAGCAACTTGTTTCAAATACCTCTTACACACTCTCCGAGTCTACCCTCGTCATCTACTTGTATATTTTGATGTCTTTTGCTTCGCACACTTTCACAAACTTCATTTATTTCCTCAAAATCTCCCGTTAGGTGTAGATTAATTGGTTTTACTAAACTTAATGCAATTTAATTAGCCAGCTTTAAAAGTATATGTGTCTGTATTTGTCAGTGTCCTTCACTTTACGTACATCTGCTCACGTATGTGTGATAGTTCTCTCAAGCAAATTCATTATAACCTCCTCTTAATGAACACAAATTGTGGTAATTTTAAATATTTCATTTTAATTAGTTTACCAAATTTTGGTTAAGTTAGTAGTACAATGACTAAGATGGATATTTCACTGAGTAAAGCTTATGTGCTTTAAATGTGTATGTGCGAGTACGATTCATGCATTATATATGTACTTGTTGCTCTAAAACGATTCCTCTCCCACAGGTGGTAATCCATCTCCATTTACTTTCTGGCAAGTGCAGTGCAAAAAACCTTTTAAGTAAATTTAGGTATACCTGCCTTTAATATGATAGCTGCTGCTGGTGGAAGCAGTTCTACACTTATGCTAGAATTAAAGACCCTCTGCTACACATTTTGATAGGTTTATCATTTTTTCATGAGCCGTCTAGTGGTTTTGATAAATGTCGCCAGGGCACTTTAAGTACACTTACGACCAATTAGAAAAGCTGGCCTAGTACCAGCCTGTTTTGGCGCAGTGCATGAGGTTCTATAGGCCTTGCAAGCAGTTGCGTTCTCTTCTTCTTAGTTCTTAGACTTCCTACAGCTAAAAAAGGTGAGAACGTAAAAGTGGGGTCTGTGGTTCAAGGCAACGATCAAGGCGATTAGCGAATTGCGGTTATTTAGGACGTCCAATTGAACCAAAGCCAATGTTAGAGGCTATCCTGGTGGGGGCAGTCGAATACATCAAGGTTTTTATTCGCAAAGCTCATGAAAGCCGTTGGTGCAGTACTGAGACCTGCAAAACAACCCACTTATTCCTGAAAGCGTGATGCTGATAGCATAGTGTGAGCTATCAGCCCTGATAAGACTGGTTTCGGTCACAGTCAATGGGAACGACATATGGCCACCATAGGCAGCATCGACAATCTACTTAGTACATCTGGCTTGGCGGACGAGGATGGTAAGAGCATTTTTTTCTGCGGCTGTCCGGCTTTCGCCAGCCTTAGATGACATATTTTGGGGTCAGATATTATATATTGAAAATGTACGGGCCACAATCTTTTTCTGATTGCTAACTGCTAAAAGTCTTAGAGAAATTTTGTGGAAAACTAAAGAATTCCTACTCCACATGCCTCTTCTATCTTCTAAGTCCTGTGTATAGAGCTTAAGTGCGGTGGACAATATTGCCTGAGTGCTTGGAAAATTTCCTGCCATCTGAATTCCATTCCACTCTATTCCTACAGTATCTTCGTTAGTAGTATACTAAGAGTGGCGGCGTATTGGAATGCAACTCGAACAGTTATGGGGGTCCTATTATGAAATTTGCAAAGATTACTAGGCATAATCTCAACAATAAAAAATTAAAAAAAAATCTGAGGGGGTGTTTCCGAAAAATGACAAAATCACCTCCAAATTTTTTTTAAGTACAATATTTTTTCATAAACATTTTAAACAAAAATATAATATTTTTTTCTGAAATTATTTTGTTGTTTATAAGTACTTGTTATACTAAGTTATACAATAACCGCAGATAATTCACTTAAGGGGGAAGTCTACTGTGACAAGGGAAAAAACAGGCTTATTTTCCGGATTTTATTTCTAACAAAATATTGCTCGTACATAAAATCTATTTAAACTCTTATCTTTATTATGTATTTAAGTTTTTGAAAAAAAAATTTTAAGTCAAAATATTCAAAATGGCCGCTGTGGCACTTCTGCAAGCGCAGGTCCGCTTTTCTTAGGTGCCTAAACGGTGTACATGAAATCTTACGTTTCGGTGATCTAAAACAAAAAAACAAAATATTGTTATCATATACATAGTATTGACTCTCGTCTGACGTAGGATTATGTCGATAAAAAATTTTGGCGTTGAAAAAAAAATTCTTGAAATTTTTTTCTTTTTTTTTGCCTAAAATTGATGTTACTATTGTTTATAACAATTTAACAAATAACGATATCAAAAAAATCCTATGTCAGACGAGAGACACTATTACAGAGAATATATAATTAAATTTTTAAGCTGATTCATTTATCAGAACTCGAGATATCGTGTACACCGTATAGAAAAGCGGACCTGCGCTTGCAGAAGTGCCACAGCGGCCATTTTGAATATTTTGACTTAAAATTTTTTTTTCAAAAACTTAAATATATAATAAAGATAAGAGTTTAAATAGATTTTATGTACGAGCAATATTTTGTTAGAAATAAAATCCGGAAAATAAGCCTGTTTTTTCCCTTGTCACAGTAGACTTCCCCCTTAAAAACAGTATATATACTCGTATATGTACAGTTTTAAGGCGTCTCCGAACGGCAGATAGTTCTTGTAAGAAGCTTTTTCAGGTAGACATAAACTGGGAGGTTTGCCATTGCCTATTAGAAAATCTTTCTTTTATCATTTTGGTGGAGATTCGAACCTACGCACTCCCGAATCGGGTAAAAGGGTAAAAAATTCGTTTATGCAGCCACTTTGCACTCTGTATTTTTGCAAATACATACTATATTTTGTGATTCTCATTTATTTTGCGGTTGCAAAAATATAAGATAGATGCAAAGTTTGTAAAAAATTCAATATTTCATGCTCCATGGCAGTTGGCCAAGGAGTTGTAGCTTATAGATTTATTTTGGCTGAAACATTTGCGTTCACAAAGTTGCTGCCAAAAATTAGTTAAGCACATAAATATATTCCCAAAACTGTCTAAGTTAGGCGTTCCAAGACAGCGCGCCATTAAATTAGCTGGTTTGCAATAATTTGCAACGCTTTACTGCTTCGCATCTCCTTCAAATAAATTTTATAGTCCACTCTATAAAGTTACTGAAATATTATACAATTTATCTAATATATTTATTTCATTAAAAACAACATTAATGGGCAATCAGGCAATCATGCGCCAAATATAAAATGTAAATTCATTTACGTAGCACTTAAAGCAGTGCAAAAGGCGCAGAAATAATTACGTATACGCCCCATGGACGAGTTCGATACAAATTTGTTTAATAGAGAGGAATGAAATTGCTGTTGGGATTATGACATGATTTAATTGAAAATGTGCATGTGTGGCGTTGACAGCCAAAATATGTCAGCAACAACAATGAATAAACTTGCAATTGTGTTGGTCGTAGTTCGTGAACAGCTGTGCGCTACTGTGGTGACAATTAATTGAGTTTAACACATAACACGCAATGCAGCTGTAGTTAATTACATAAACAATACGCACAGGCAATAAATGTTTCTTAACTTTTTCTATATTTTTGTAATATGTATATAATTTTTTTTGTTATTTTTTTAAATTTGTTTTTTGTTTTTATAGATTTTTCACCTGGTTCACCGTGAATGTGTTTAATTTGTATTTAAAATGAGCTGCTTGTTTTAAAAAAAGTCTGCACAAAAGCTTGTCACTACTTCGCAATCGTTCTTGTTTCATTATGTAATATCACAACCATACAACTGCCCATATTGCGGCGCCTTTTTCACGACTACCGTGAACAGTGTTGTTAGCAAGCTCTTAAAACACTTTGTTTTTTTGGCGTTCAATATAAAAATGTTGACAGTGTCAAATTGCAAACCCATAGGAGCTAACAGGCTTTACTGAAATGACTGATAACATATTATAACTGGTAAAATGTGTGCCAGAAATAGAGTGGGCAGTATAGAATCGATACCTTTTTCTTGTAATTGTTTTCAAAAGTTCATATTTATAGTTTAACTCGTAATTGCCCTCTCTCTTTGACGTTTCCTTGACAATCACTCTGAGCCCTTATAACATGCATTTTATTTAGGAGAGCTAAAATAAATGTGTAATAAATTTTACCAAATAACAAAAGACAAGAAAACTTAAAAAAATAAAATGTCGGTTGCCTCATTATATTCGATCAAAATTTTCGCTAATGAATACGAAAAACAAATTCGCTATTTTTTTCAAGGTATTAACACACCAAAAATAGCAAATCTAAGTTTTTGTGATTTCTTGATAATTCATTTATGACTTCGCTTGTGCTGATTGCAAAGCCTCGATGCATTGATAGGTCAGTTGTACCATTGAAGCGATCCGGGAGTCACAAATTTACAATATAAAACAAATATGACTTTTGAATTAAATCAGGCAACTGAGATCATATGAGAGGGCGTATCCAGCGGATTTAACTATTTGATTGTGTTTCCTTAGCGAGTATTTATCCGTTTGAAATAAAAGAATATTCATTCAGTACTACACTTTAATACGAAACAAATATTCTCTTTACCTTTCTAACACCTCTAGAGCAGCCTGCAGCTCAACCTCATGTTGGGAAGCTGTCATAGCTGCATGGGTTTGTGCTTGACAATCATCTTGGTTCCGGGTTAAACAAGCATTGTGCATCTGAAATACCATATAATAGAAAAGGATTTTCTTGGCAGATAATGACAAACCTCTGTAGAGCAGCTTAGTTTCTCATAAAAATCATATACAACATAAAACTTTATAGACTTAATTAGAAGAATTGAAAAATGTTTATGCTTATTTTCATTTTAATTTTAATTTTTTTTTTTATTTTTTGTGTTAATTTCTTTAATTGACTTTCAACATTTTTATTTGTTTTTAACCGTATTTGGTTAACTATAACAGTATTGTGAGATAGCCTTAGGCGCCATCCTTTGAATCATTTTAAAATGTTCTGACGCATTCTTATTTATTATTATTTTATTTTATCTTAAGAATTTTTTTGATAAAATTTTGCGATGATGTGATGAAATTGTGTGAAGAGAAATCGAGATAAGGATTTTTTCTGTACTTTCTGATAAAAACTTAAAAAGAAATTCGACAAAATTTTCTAACAATTTCGATTGGCCCGCGCCGTGGCTTCTCGTTACGTGCGTTCAAGATCAAAATTCAAGAAAGCTTTTATTTAAATATTATTACAAAAAACCAAAATCAAATATTTCAATTCGATTAATAATGATTAAAATATTTACAAATAAGAATGGTCGATGTTTGTATATTTTTATGTTTTGTTTACCGGAAAATACGAAAAAAACGTATGGAAAACATAATTAGAAATTAGACTGAAAGAAAAACGAATAGTCAGCCACGGGTACTGTAACTTGCTCATACGCCCGGGATGTACCCAAATATGAGAATCACATTGAGAGCTCTACTTTCTACTCTCCATCTACTATCGATACTCATATCCTGCTGTAAGATTTACACAATTCACGTGACTTCATGCCCTCCTGATGTTAATTTCCTCTATCTTGCCTGCCAGCTTTGTTTGTCATTGTTGACTTTGATTTGCCACATTTGTTATTTCCTAGACTAATTGATTTGTTTGATTTGCTGCCACAGAAATATAAACGTAAGTTCAATGGTAGTCGTGTGCCGCAAATAGATGTGAGTACAAAATGATTGAAATCAATTTGCAAATGTTTGACCAGGATCTGTTTGATATATAATGCAATTTGCAATAGAAAGTTTGGAAATTTATTTATTTTGTTATCCACAATAGAGTTGTCAGCTGTCGTGCTTACAAAATTAGTTGCGGAAGCACACACACATATGCATGTGTAGTAGATACCCTTCGGTAAATTGATATGTTTGTGGACTAGCGCGTATTGAGTACCTTTTGGGGTAAATCGCCGTTACTGATTTTGGCAGTTGGAGATTCCATGTACCTGATAGCGTATACTTACTTGCTCTTTCTTATAGGTGGTGTTTTTGCAGAAGTACTGAAAAATATTCTTGACTATTATCTCCAAGGAAGTAGTATTGTGGATGAAATTGTTATAAAATCCACTTTTTTCCGCTTAGAGGAGTGTTTTTTATTAGACGTGAATCTTTCGATAAATATGTTTTCCAAGTCGAAGTAAGCACACAAAAACATACACAAATGATAGAAATAGTACAAAAACAAAATCTACACGAATTTTTGTTTTACAAAAACAAAATACATGTGAATTTTGTTTTTGCTTTTGGCTTTCAGATTGTAAAACAAGGGGATTATTTCTCATCCAGATAAATTCGCTTTTGCGGAAATAGTTTATCTTTAAAGAGTTGTTGTTGATTGTATTTTGCAAAGTGGATGAAAATATCTGAACATTTGTAACAGCCAATAGATCATACCGGGGTTGTTCGCAAAATTTCTGAGAAATTCGATGTGGTACAGGAATATATTACCAAATATACGAGTAATTTGTGGGTTGGGTGGAAGTCTATCCACAAAACTGTTTTCAAGCGCTTCTTCAGTTATAATTTATTCCATCTGGAGTGCATGGGTCAGACGTTTTTGGTTCTCTTCGTCAAAACCAACATTTTGGGTGCAAATCGACTCCAATAAGACCATTACTCAATTGGAATAAAATTTGAATGACCCAATTAACTTAAGAAATGAGTAGCCTAACCCAAGGTATTGATTTCGTGTACGTACTTCTTGTTTTGGCAAATTAAGTGACTGATCTATAAGCTTGAGTTCAGATCACTGTAGTCATCGACTCACCCAATTCATAAAGAGTACACTTAAATGCGAAACAATACCTATCGAGCGGCTACCGTATCCGAATGGGTGGGTTCGTGACTACAGTTCGGAAGACGTAGACTTAACAAATTAAAAAAAAAAATATATATCAAGATTTCCAAATTTTTACTTAGCATTTTTATAGAGTTTCTAAGAATTGTTCTGAGTATTGAGTTTTAAAATTTAATGAGTTTGAAGTCGCTCGTGAATTGAGTTGATATTTGAAATTTTTTTCGCTGAGTTGTTGCGCATTTCCTTCCACATAAAAGACTTCCGAATATGTGGGTTATCTTTATTCTACAAACTTAAATTACACTACAATACATATAGTTGGAAAACACATCTCTATTTTGGGCAGCGCCCTCAGTCTGGTCCATTCGCGAATATTTTTCAGCCAGGACATCTGCTTCCGTGGTATGCCACGCTTTTCTTCAATTTTGCCTTCGATTATTATTTGGAGTAGCTCATATGTTGCGCCCGAAATATGCCGTTTTGCGGCGTTTGATAGTTACAAGCAACTTTCGCCTTTTTGAAATTTTCTTAGAATTACTACGTTTGTGATATGAGTCTAGTTTAGGGAGCCTTAAGTAAGCGGCGATATCACCACATCTCGAAGCCTTCTATTTGATACATTGCTGTTTCTTTCAGAGATCATTTTGATGTATTTAAAAAAAGTGACAGTCTCGATTCGTTACCTAATTTATTTACCCGAATTCCAATCGCTATTTAACCGGCGTTTTAAATATTTCAAACAGACTACACTCCATATCGGCTGATACTGACTTTGTCGGATACTGACTTTGTTATCTGCTACGAATCAGGAACTTAGTAAAGTTCTGAGTAAATGTTAAATAATAATTGGGATTGTACGTCCTTGTTCTCCTCGATTTATTCCGATTTGTGACATTATTGACGCATACCTCGGCTATTTGGGGTCAGTGCAGATTTTTGATACAGCGAACATATTTTCCATCAATATTTAATTTTTCCATTAATATGCAGTGCTGGACATTATCAAAAGCATTTGCGTAAACTACAAAGCACACGAATACGCCCTAATTGCACAATAATTAGTTCGCTCAATAATACCTATCTTGTACGCATGCCGTTTCTAAAGCTGAACTGTGCACGACCCATTGGTGATTCACATTTCGTGTAGATTCTGTCAAGAATAACTTAGAGAAATAGTATGTATAACAATATTAGTAAACAGGCTAATGAGTTCTTCAGTATACTTATATTTTCCACGCCGATTACGTTCAATACTTCCACTCAGATTGTGTGAGCGGACAGCTTTAGTACATAGATGTGAATGATTTTATTGCCTTTACAATTTCAGCACTTGCTATTGGTGGACCCGTCTGTTACGGACGTATTGAAGTTGGATTCAAACTTGGTCTTATATATATATAATTGGCGCGTACACCCTTTTTGGGTGTTTGGCCGAGCTCCTCCGCCTATTTGTAGCGTGCGTCTTGATGTTGTTCCACAAATGGAGGGACCTACAGTTTCAAGCCGACTCCGAACGGCAAATATTTTTTATGAGGAGCTTTTTCATGGCAGAAATACTCTCGGAGGTTTGCCATTGCCTGCCGAGGGGCGACCGCTATTACAAAAATGTTTTTCTTAATTTTGGTGTTTCACCGAGATTCGAAACTACGTCCTCTCTGTGCATTCCGAATGGTAGTAAAGCACCAACCCATTCGGCTAAGGCGGCCTTGCTTTGTCAAAAAATAGTTCTTGAATGTAACTTTCCCAAATTCCTTCCTTATCTTCTGGGTTCTTGGCATTTTGGTCAGTGTCATTCGTTAAAACAAACGAATTTTTACACACCGGATGTGGCCTTAATTTTCAATTAATTTTAATTTTTCTGTCATCATGTAGGCTCTGTAATCTCCCTATTTCAGAACATTGCTAAATTATACTTTAATTTTTGTATCTAAAAGTTTATGCATCTGTACATGCAACCAAAAAAAAAAATTATCATAATACATCAATGGTATCATTTTGAGGGCAGGTGGACTTCTTGGTCACATACGTTCAACCTAAAATAAAAAAAAAGTATAAAAAAACTAAATTTAAATTAAGTGATCTTAGTGGAATACCCGATATACGAGTACAAATATCCCAAAGTCATTTATTTCGAGCATCCCTTATCTTGTTTTTATAACATTTCAAGGCGCATAAAGGTCACAAGATTGTCAACTTTTACTTTTGCTGGCACTTAGTAAAATGTTAGCATGTGTTGGTATACACACACATATGCACATACTTTTCTTTTATTTGTTTTACTTTTCCTTAAAAGTTTTATTCTGCAACTTTTAATAAATCTATTTATAACTTTTTCCATTTCCTTACAGATGTTGTTGCGGTCAGGCACGTCAAACGCATCAAACTATACCGGGCATCGAAAGTGGTACGTCCGGTGACACTTGGCTGCCACAGAAACACACACGAGCACAACCCACCGACGCATATGGTACGATCGAGTTTCAAGGAGGTGCACATCCGACCAAAGCGCAGGTAATAGCAACAAAGGACATATGTGTTCTGGAAGTATGCATATAGACATACAGGTATATCTTAATATAATAGGTAAATCAAATACTGCAATACATATATAAGAGCATTCGTATATATATATGCTTGCAATAGTAAACTGACATCACTTGATGGCGTCTTACCTGATATCAATATAGGAATGCACACATTCACCTCTACAACATGAGAGTGTGTTTGCTTGTGTGACTATACTTCGACAAGTGAAACTTTAGCAACACATTAACCCTCAGGTCGCAAACAGTTGTATGTGCTCAGGAAACTAAACGCTAGCGAATGAGAAAGACCCTGCCGGGAAAGTCACAGATCCACACGTTCATAACTGATGCTTGTGTGGGCAAATTAGACGCAGTCAGCCGTTTATTTTTTGGTTTCCATTCGTATTTACAAAATGGTTTAAACTACATTGCTTTGAAATGTTCATCTCTCGTCTGGGAATTTTCGATAAAAGAAAATGTTTTCTGATGATTTCACGTTCCATAGAAAACATATTCGGCTTTCAGTTCTTAGGTGGGAAGAACTGCATCTATGTGCAATGTGTCACGTACGTTGTTTACTTTGGTCTTCACTAATTGAAACCCATTTAAATTCCTATCAATGCGCTTGTCACCTGCTTTGCTACACCGTATAACAGTAAAAATTATCCAGGAACAATTTCATATGCACGTGGAAATATATATTTTATATCCATGGTAGTCGTGCATACTCAATTTTTCATTTTCTCATCAATTTAATTTTTGAATTCAAAGTTTCAAAGGACTACAGTTTTAAAATATGGTTTTAAATACTCATGCTCACTCTATGACATCGATATATGTACATATCAAATTACATAAAATGGATCCAGGTACGAAACAAAAATGTTTGTTAGTACGATTATATGTATATATATAATTGGTGCTTACACCCCCTTTGGGTGTTTAGCCGAGCTCCTCCTCCTTTTTGTGGCGTGTGTCTTGTTATTGTTTCTTAAATAGAGGGGTCTACAGTTTTAAGCCGACTCCGAACTGCAGATATTTTTATGAATGGCTTTTTCATGGCAGAAATACACTCGGAGGCTTGCCATTGCCTCCCGAGGGGCGACCGCTATTAGAAAAAACATTTTTCTATTTTCAAAACGGTGGGCAGAAAGTTGGATATCGACCTCAGTAGAAAATCAGCCACAACAATGATATGAAATGTATGCATTATATTCTACAGGAATGTACAACAATTTATATGTAATATCCTTAAATATTAAAATATATTTATGTATCAATGTATATACATATGTAAACTTTAATCTATAGATATGTATCCTAATTGTGTAAAGAAAAACGGGCAAAGCCTATAAAAAAGATAAAGAAGAAGAAGAGTTTCACGGAGATTCGAACCTACGTACTCCGAGTTCGGAATGGTAGTCACGCACCAACCCTTTCGGCTACGGCGGCCGCCTAGGACGAATACATGGTCCGCCATATAACTTTATGGAATTAAAAATGCTATAAAAAAGAAACTACTCAATATTTTTCCAAACTGTTTTTTTATTTTGAAGTACAATCCTTCCGGTTAATGATGGAATACAACTTCATTCATTCCGAACCAATTGGACTTTGTACGGCGTCATACCAAGGTCTTTACGCAAAATTCGTCTCAATGATGTCTCCGAAATGTCCAATTGTTGAGAACGACGGTGAACTGATGTTCCTGGTGATTCAATATTTTCGGGTGTACGCACGGTTTTTGGTCGGTCACGGGTTGGTTGGTCAATAAGCAACCCAGTTTCTCTTACTTTTTTCGCAAAGTCACGCACATATGCTTCATTCGGTGCTTTTCTTCTTCCCATTGCCGTACGTAATTTTCGTACACACTCTGCAACATTACCATGATTTTCAAAGTAATGTCGCAATATTTCCCAGCGTTCTTTGAGCGTATACACAACCATTTTCGTTCAGCGGAAGAATAAAACTAATTTTCTGTCAAATCAGATGACAGCTAAGTGTTACCATTCTTCAAATAATACCTAGTTCAAATCCGTAACGATAGATGGCGGGCCCTGTATTATAATGTTCCTTGAAAAATGTGCTCTTTATAATCTACTTGATTGGTATATTCTTACATATTTATTAAACTTTACATTACTCTTAGCGAATGATCTGCAAAACGTCAAGTATGTTGTCTGAGGCGACTCTTTTGATTGCCGCCTTTAAAATCAAAACCATTGTATGTATTAGTACATTCTGCAGTGCAGAAGCCGTTTAAAACAGACAGGTTGCGCTCTTGGTCTGATTCCTATTTGGAACAAATGGTTCGTAAATGGCTATAAGTCGTTCGCTAGTTTCAGGAAAAGGAAAAGTAGAGATTGTAGATTGTGATATAGTAATATCGTCATAAAATCGTGGTAATGTACAGGGTACTGCACTTAAATGTTACTATTTCTATCTATCTCACATTGGCACTTCCTGTTCCGTAAAGTATATTGACGGAAAAGTAGCGCCTCTTGTCCCTTTCGTCAATTCCCTTGTGGGCAGTGTGAGTTTAATTCTAATATCTATAGTTAGCTTAAAAAAAATATAGCTGGCTCACGTATTGCAAAAGCTTAAATGAGGGACCCCATAGTTCCTCTAGATCTAATTCTGATTCTTGTTGAAGGTATTGATAATAAGTATCACTGCTTTTATAAGGCGAAATATATCCAACCATTTAACCACACCTCACCCATACCCACCTTAACTCACGTCATTTATTTAGAAGATCCTTGATTTTCACTGAACTTCCAACTCATTAAAAAATTGTCTACCTAAAACGATAAATCTACATCTGTATAGAGCAGGATAATGACACAAAATGTGCGGGATTGTCTCTTCCTTTTGTCATCATAACAATGTCTGCAGAAGTCATGTGTTTGCACACCCATCCTCTGGACGTGCCTGCCGATTGAGTAATGCCCAGCTATACCTGAAATCATTGTGCTGAGACTGTGCCTAGTTTGGCTAGCAGATATTCTGTGCGTAGCATTAAGAGTCGGTCACAATTATCGGGCGATTCTGTATGTGGCTTCACTACACCATTTTTTTTTCGCTGCTCGTATAATTTCCTGCAAGATAAGTAGCTTCATGTACTGTATGTACTTATCAGCCAATTTAGTATCCTGTTTTGCTAGCTCATCGGCCCTGCAGTTACCCGCAATGGCGCAATGGCCAAGAACCCTCGTTACCTTTAGGTGAAATGACCTAGCTACCTAGCATGGCTACCTTAATGCTTTGTGAGGAATTTTATCGCCACCTGGCTATCAGTGAAAATGTATATCTCATCAATAGGTATCGCATCACACTGTATCAGTGTCACGCCTTTCATTAATGCCATCAGTTCAGTCTGAAAGACATTACAGTAGTCGGGAATCCGAAAATTAAAGGAGATGAATATACACATCCGCCCACCCTGCTCTGTCTTACCTGGTCTCGTACATGCAAAGTCAACCTGTCCTTCTCTGGTGCTTCGTGGTGGACTCTCTTCTTAATGATCTGCAGGAAATTGGACACATTCAAGCCTACGCAGACAATGTGTGCGTATTAATCTCTGGACGATCACTTGAAGTTATATGTCATAAAATGCAGGTAGCTCTAAATAAGATTGAGTATTGGTGTGAATTGCAGGGTCTTTCGGTGAATCCTACAAAAAGTACCTTAGGGATTTTCAGTAGGAAAAGCAATATGGAAGACCTGTTACTACCCACATTGAAAGGGGTAACACTGCAACTGTCTTCTGATAGTACGAGTAAACCTCACCTGGAAGAAGCACGTCGAGCAGAAGGTCTCTCGAACACTAAAAGTCTTCTGGCAGTGTAAGAGAACCTTTGGCAAGACATGGGGTCTAAGACCGGCGATAGTACACTGGTTGTACATCACCCTGATTAGACCCATTATTACATACGCCTCCGTAGTATGGTGGAAAGCCACAATGGTTAATTCCAGAGTAAAACCCCTAAACAGGCTACAGAGAAGTGTGTGCTTGGGTATCACAGGTGCCATGAGCACAATATCTGGTGATGCCCTTAATGCCATTCTGAACTTGCAACCTCTAGATCTTCAAATTTGAAAGGAAGCAATGAAGGCGGCGTACAGGCTCAAGTTAAACGGAGTCTGGGGAAATAAAGTAAGCACTGGCCACTGTCAGATATACCACCAGTTATCGGAGCGGTGCACACTGTTTTCGATGGCGGTGGAGAATCGAGTGCCTGTCGTTAGTTTCGGTAGGAGGTATGATGTTTTGATTCCAGATAGAGATTAATGGTTAAGTCCAGAGAGCCTATTAACGGGATACCAGCACACTTTCTACACCGACGGATCCAAAACCAGCGCTGGAAGCGGATCTGGATGGTACTTAGACGAAGACATTAAGTACTCCTATGCCACAGGACAGATGGCTACGGCATTCCTTACGGATGTCTATGCCATCTTGAATGTGGCGTACTGGCTAATTGAGAAAAAGTGGCGGGGCAACAGTATTGGAATTTATAGTGACAGTCAAGCTGCACTGAAAGCCCTTGCTAACCCACGCTGCTCTTCGAAGTTAGTCGGTGAATGTAAGACAAAACTGAACAGTGTTGCAAAACACAGGAAAGTTAGTCTTATTTGGGTGCCTGGACATTGTGGGAACGAGTTAGCTGATAAATTGGCAAATGAAGGCTCTGCAAGTATGCCACTAGGCCCTGAACCCTTTCTAGGTGCTGATTCCGCATCGATTCAACTATGGATTGACGACTTCATGAGGTCTACGCACAGAGGTCGTTGGTTTGAGTTGAACTCGTGCAGAGTAGCCAAGTGCTTGGTGAAAGAACAAACAGGAAAACAGCGACCTTCCTCCTCAAACTCAGCAGGAAGGACCTGAGAGTACTGGTGGGTGTAATCACAGGGCCCAACGTCTGTGGTCAGCATATGGCTACCATGGAGGTCGTAGACAGCCCGATATGCTTATTCTGTCTTGAGAATGACGACACTGCAGAGCATTTTCTCTGTAGCTGTCCTGCATTTGCCAGCATCAGACTTAGGATATTGGGTTGCGATACACTGAGTGTGGACAAAGTTCATACTCTTCCTCTTCCGTATCTCTTAAAATTCATCAATGAATCCAAGAGATACGTGGAAGAGTGACCTCAAACTAATCTATCCGTTTTTACCATCCCTCCGGGTGTAGTACAATGGTCTACTGACTGAGTGCTTGGACTTGTCCAACCCCCCACAAATCTAATCTAATCTAATAAACCTGTCCGGGAAGTTTCAAAGTGCCAGCCAGAATTTACCGTGGCCGCAGTCGGTGTTTGACCACTTACTTGAAGTGTTGAAGTGTTGTTACTTATTGTGCTGATTCATATATATTGATGATTTATAAAGGGTTTTTCAATAAGGGCGGGTAGATGTTGAAATGGAATAAAATGGCGTTTGCTGTGTGGCACGTAGCGCCGTCCTGCTGGAACCACATGTCGTCTAGGTCCATATGGTTCAATATGGGCCATCAGAAATTGGAAGGGCCACCACGTCTACCGAAAAATGGGCGCAATGAGCGCAAGGTTTGCGTTAATGAACACTCATTTTGATAATAAAGTTTTATCATTTGATTTGGCATAAACAACTGAATAATAAACAAAAGATTTGACAGATGTTACCAAAACAAAATGGCTGCCACAGGGCGCCAAAATCGACCCGGGCCAATTGAAAACCCCTTTATATATACATTGCTGAAAAGGGTTTAAATCGTAAATAGTTTATAAAAAGTAAACCATCGCTTTACAATTTTTTTCATTTGTTCTGAATTTTCCTGAAGGGTAGAGGAGAAAAAGTGTAGGTATTTTGTGGTTGAACAACTAACAGAAAGTTGCAATATCTCAGAAAATCGTTACGAAATCTACTTTACAAATTGTGCACTTTCAGTTAAAGTTTTAGTTTAGTTTAGTTTAGTTTAGTTTAGTTTAGTTTATATTTGTTCCATGTAACTGTAACGTGGACAACGTACATTTCACATTACCTTAAGATATATCCTTTTTTAGTTTTACTTTCTTTAAAACACCCTTACTTAACACACGCACACGCGCAGAAATGATCAAAAAACTTAAGTTCCTTTAATAGTAGTTAAGTGCCAAAGTTTGCTACATCATTTTGGGTTTACTCACTTCTGTTTGGATGTCGAAGATTAGAAGCTAAGAAGTTGTTGACGTTGTAAAACTTTTGCTAAATGTAAACTTCTTTTTTTTATTTTAATTGTTCTTTGATCTAGTTGACAATATTAATTGAATACCCAAATATTTAGTATATAGAATTTTGGCTGCAGTCGAATTAAGAACTATTTTGCTCCGAGCTTTGTTTTTATGATTTCAAAAAGAATTTCGAAAAAAAGGTTTTTAAAATAAAATAAACAAACTTCTTTTAAGTGCCAGTCCTGCGTTATTTCCTTCACCCTCTCACTTTATTGCAAAGTTTGTTTTCCACTTTTCTTAATAATGTTTTTCTCCTTTCGCCACTTTCTTTTTTTATTTTGACAGTATGTTCGTTTGTCCTTTGATACCCGACCGGAATTGCTGGTGCAATTGTTTACAAAAGAGTGGAATTTGGAATTACCAAAACTTTTGATTACAGTACAAGGTGGCAAAGCGAATTTTGAGCTGCAGCCGAAGTTGAAGAAGGTAAGTTGGCACACGCTTACTATACGAGTATAAGTAAAAATTTATAAAAGTGCTTACGAGTACATAGGAATACAATACATACACATGTTGTGTTTTTGATGATTTTGTTGACAATAAAAAAAATGGTTTGAAACGGTGAGTTGGTGACAAATTAGTATTACTTAAGTTTAGCAGAAAAAGCTGCAGTCTGCTTGGGGACAATAGTTTCGAGAATGAGCGCCGAAAAGCTCACTACATACGAGCGCATATATAATTGACGGGATGAGTGGCGCGTTTTTTATTTAAAGTTGACTAGATTGGAGGATACTTTTAAGAGGTTACTTTTTTTAAATTAATTAAATAGTACCTATTGTAAGAATTGAAAGAAAATTACCCAATAGCCTGAATAGGGGGTTACAATTCTTATTTATCTATTTATCAAATTAAATGTAATTATAAATAATTTTTAACAGAAATGACAATCGCGGCGAAAGCTATCGGCCCCTAAAGGAAGATTGTGAAAAGCGAGGACGCAAAATCATTGAATTAGATTAATTTTCAGTATGGTTAAATTGTTTGTTATTATTTATGTTTGCTTCTTTTTTAGGAAATCCGCAAAGGTCTTTTGAAAGCAGCGAAAACGACAGGGGCATGGATTTTCACAGGCGGCACAAATACAGGTAAAGGGGTTAAATAATCTTTAACATATCCTTTCAGCCAAAAGTGATAAAAAACTTGATAAAGAGTGGGTTTCGTTAACTTGAAAGTGGATACAAAAGTGGTTATATTTCTGATGGCTCTGTACAGAATATACGTAGTTATCGTTTATTCGTAGCACAGCATTGTATTCTAAGGACCTAGAGATGTGGTGGGATATGGCACGCATAAAAGAGAAAACATCTAAAATATTTGCGGGTTTTTTAATAACGCTCCAAAATTTGCGTTTGTATTGGTATTTAGTGTGGTATGGGTAGTAAATAGTGGGAATAACGGGCATTGCATATACTTAGGCGCAAAGATTTTTTCTTCTTCCAAGTCATTTACATGGCTTTGCGCAAATAAATATATATTATATATCCACTGGCATTAAGCTTAGTATGCATTGAGAATTGCTCAAATAGAAGATTGCATTTTTATTGGAATGAAATCGTGAAGTGAAATTAAAATTAGCATACAAAATATCGAAATATCTACACAAATTTTTAAAATGGATTCAACCAATTTTGAAAAAAAAAAAAAAATACAAATTCAAATCATTTTCGCATTATCTAATGTTCGAATGTATTTAGTTTTCTTTAGTTTGTTATTGAAATATTAACATTTCTTATCATTCCTCATACGTGCGCCTTTGCATATGCAATGCATTTTATATTCCGGCAATGCATTCGCAACGGACCCCGTACTGGCCACTCTTACTTAATGATATGACACTTAAAAATATCAACATCGGAACTTAAAAACAAAATTAGGTACGCAGTTGTATAGGCCTTTTAAATTTTAGTATGCTAAAGTGCAGGTTTTAAGTGGCTCAAAACTCTCATTGTGAAAAATGGAAAACATAGCCAAAACTTATCAATATGTCACACACTGTATACATATATATTAGGCCGGGTCGATTTGTGGGGAAGCAAAAAAATCGCCCATTGCTCTGTAAAAATCATATTCTAGGGATCAAAATAAGAAACTTTGCTAAAACGAATTCTGATGTCCCCCAATTTGGGTCGAACCTTTTAGTTTCTTTTCTCATGTAAAGTCCAAAAATGGTGATATTTTGAAATGATTGTAAGGGGAACCCCCCAGGGGAGTTCCAGGGGTGTGCCACTAGCATGGGTGGATCGGCCGTCCAAAGTTAGTGGGGGTCGGTCATACATTTGGACTCGATTGGAGCACTCTAAATGGGTCAAAGTAGGATTTTTCGTTCGACCCAAATTGGGGGACATCAGAATTCGTTTTAGCAAAGTTTCTTATTTTGATCTCTAGAAAACGATTTTCACAGAGCAATGAGCGATTTTTAAATCGACCCGCCCCAATATATATATAGATATGTATATATAGGTATATACTCACTCGGTTTTTGTACTGGCAAGGTTTGGTTAGATGAACTTGCTTGATCAACAATGATCACACATAGGCCGGAACTGGCCTTAATTTTGTCAACAGAGGGTTTATGGAAGTTTCCCTTCTTACTCGTGATGCACTGAAGCGTAATAGGTACAAAACTAAGACAGCTTACTCACGATCTGCACAATACAGGAGGTATTCCAGCGTAGCTTAACATTGCCTCCCTTACATGTTAGTCAGGTGCGTCCTTCTATGCCATACATACTCGTATTTCTGGCTACTAAGAAATCAAATAGAGTTATGGGTCTTATAATAGCCGTGTATGTATATGCAATGTGGTTATCGGGTGAATTATTCTCACAACTTACCGAACGTTTTTCTGAGGGTGTGTAATAAATTGGTTGCTTTCCATATTATTTCTCTACATCCGATAGATTCGAGCTGACATAAAGAGCCCGTCTTGTCTAAATTCGCCTCCCTTTCCTCTTGTTTTGTTTATTCGTAAATCGTAAATCTCATTTAATGTCCTATCAATTGAATAGGTTGATTCAAGTCCTCTCGACAAAGCCTCAAAGATAGCCATGGGATATTTCCCGTAATGTCTATGTATATGAAGCAGCACACTGTGAATACTCTCTATGGAATTGCCTCTTCCTATACTGATTGGTTTATATTAAGTTAGGTGGAATCATCTCCTTAATATATGTATGAGCCTAGTAGCCTTTTAAGCTTATTGTGGTGTTATTGTATGAATAAAAACAATATTAAATTGATTTCATTTATTATTCTATTTTCGTTAATTTCAGGCCTTTGTCATTTATTGCGCGAAATACGTCAGTCTTGTCGACCTCGTAAGAATTGTCGCTGTTTTTTTTTCTTTACCCGAGCACATCCATTCGCCTTGCGGATTAAGATAAAGCAATGCCTGTCTGTAAGGCATTATTTTGTCTGCTTTTTTATTTACGTATGTACATTCATATTAACACATACGTAAGCCTGTTTACTTTCTGCCTTCAACTGTTGATTTGTTGTCTACTTATCCGTTTGCCTCAGCGGATATGAACGGCACTAATGCTAGGCGCCTAGGCTTTGTGGCATTAAGTGTCTTATTATCGTTTCATTCTATCTCCCAATTGACTGACGTTTAATATCTGATTCCACTATTCACACAAACACAGATTTACATACGCAAATAGTATATCGGATGTATAGTATATCGGACGTAGTGTTGGTTAGCAATTTATTTACTTAACCGTCCATTCAACTTTCACTCACTTAATCATTCCTGACATTGGCAGTTATAGTGGCCTTAAATTGTTTGTTCAACGTATCGTTCACGTTCTATCTGCAAATAGTGCTTACAATCACCGTTTACCCTGACGGAGTACTAACCGTTCCATTATTTTGATTTAAATCTGCATACCTATCTCTCTTACCTTGTGTACCTAAATCGTTTTCAAACAATTTAATGTGATATCTTATTATTCTTTTTTCTCCTTTTATCTCCCGCTTTGCAGGTGTTACGAAGCAGGTTGGTGATGCGTTGCTGCTCGAGGGTCAACAGCGGAGTGGGCGTGTTGTCAGCATTGGTATTGCACCCTGGGGTATAGTGGAGCGTAATCATGAACTTTTAGGGCATAATCGTGAGGTGCCCTGCCATAGCATAAGTTCGCCGAGGTGAGTGAGTGTTGCGTGAAGTTCATTAGGGTGGCAAGGGGTCACATGGCGGCAGAGTCCACTTGGCTTGACTGAATATGCATGCGCTTGGCGACAGCCACCTACGTGCAACCCTAATTGGGTTGACAGAGCTGTGTGTGGTCTGTAGCTTGATTTGAATTTTGAACAGCTATTAAGTGTTGCGTATACGCCATGGGGCTCACCATGTGGTGTCTCTAAATTGACATTTCACGTGCTAACTTGGATAATGAGCTACTTTAAAGAAAGCTTAAATATTTAAATGTTTGTGATAAAGCGGATATGAAATGGTTTGCTTATCTTCATTTATATTTATTTTTGTACTATTCATTCTTTAAGGTCTAAATTGGCTGTGCTCAATAATCGGCATGCTTACTTCCTGCTGGTCGATAATGGTACCCAAGCGAAATATGGCGCTGAGTTAATTTTGCGACGAAAATTGGAAAAATTCATATCGAACTTGAAGCTGCATCCATGTAAGTACAAAATTTAATATTAAATTTAACTTAGAAATTTAACAAAAAAACGTAGTTTTGGTTGAACTGCTAATTTTCTTTTACTGAACTTAATGATTGGAGGGCAGAATGAAAATATCTTAAAACTGTGTAGAGTTTGTCATAAATTGGGTAGATTCATCACAAACTATTATCGACTATTACTATGTCTGTGGCTCAGTTGCAACCAATGGAACTTCGAAATGTTGAAGATAGGTTTCCTTTCTATGACAACCACGGTGTGTTCAAAACGCTCGGTTTATGCTTGCCATGCGCCAATTTGGCAAATGATGCTGCTCTTATTATTGATCCTAATTATGGTGCTAGAATGGTACTGGCTCTGTTCGTGGTACTGCTACTAAAGGGCAGTATTGAGAGTGGTGCAGGTGCATCTCTGGTAAAACATCTCTTATCTGCCCAAGACGGCATCTTAAGAAAGACACATTCACTTAGTCACCCTGCGTTCAGGGTCGCCTGCTTTGAAAAAAATATGCCTAATGCTCTTCAGCATAAGTTTCCATTTCTCCCCTCTTTTTGCCTTTGAATTTTGTCGGTTCTGAAATTCCTGAGATTTTTGCCTGCCATCTGTGTTTGGAGATGTTTCCGCTATAACTAAAACCGCTGCTTCTGATATTGTTCTGTACGAAGAAATCACTCTGAGAGCGCAAGTGCGTTTCACAGATTGCAAAGTTTTTGTGAATCTGCCCATATTTCGCATTCGTGTATAAGAATCGAATTCGTCGTGCCCATTAAAAGATTTCGCTGCTCTGAGCTGGACCTCCAATGTTTGCCATGAGCTTACTTAACATGCCGCTTACTTTGACAGCTCTTGTGGTTGCATCTTTTATACCAAAGTTCAGGTCCGAATATTGACTCTCGGGCCTGCTGTTATTTGTTTTGTCTTGCATCATTTGCAGGTTTCGTATAAGAGTACACGATAGCTTAGACAGCTGTAATTAAGGGGTTAGGGGTAGTCAGAGGCCCGAAAAAATGATGATTTTCACGAATTTTTTTTTTGCTACTTAATTAATTTATTTAACAAAAATAAAAACATAGCATAAAAACATCATGTTTTAACTTGACTTCACCAAAATTTCAAAAAAAAAAAATTAATAATTGCAAAAGTTATCGCTGTTTGTGTGAAGCCCGTTTCTCCGGAAGTCCCTTGCGGTGAACATCACAAGTCCTTGCAGATTCATCTAAAACCAATCGGATGAGAAAAATTATTTTTATTGATAGATAATCTCGAGCTGGATCGAAGCTTTTTTTTTCAAAATGAACAAAATGGCGGCCTCAGAAAATTTTTTCCAGATTTTAGAAAAAAAAACCAACAGTTAATTGTTAAAAAAAATCGAAATTTTTGAAAAAAAAAAAATCCTTCGATCAGGCACAAGTTTTTTATGTTTTTCAAAAGCTGTATAAATTTTATTGAAATCTACGTAGCGGTTTATAAGTTACAGTGTTCACCAGTTTGAAAAACATAGTTTTGAGAAAAACGCATTTAAAGTTTTGCTATCGGCTCCGGAGCGGCCGAGCGCCCTTTGTTAATTGTTGAATAACTTGAAAAGTATTTGTCGGATTCACTTCAAATTTTTACACAATATTTTTAAAACATTATACTTTAAGAAAATGCAAAACAAAAAATCGATTTTTTGAAAATTCTGACTACCCCTAACCCCTTAATTTTCAATTGATTATTCATGATCTTGAATTTTGTATTCAAGGCTTCAATTACGTCGCCCCATCTTAAACTGTTGCATGTATTTATAGTGTCCAGTGTGGATAGTAATACTAAACATTTGGAGGTACGATTACCTGCCTGAGCCTGTTCTACAGTAGCTAATACATCCTGGATGGTTCCTAAGATAGATCTGCCAATTCTTAAACCGTGCTGCCTGTCAGACACACCACCGTTGTTCTCTACTACTTCGCTATATCTACGCTTTATGAGTTTTTCAAAGAGTTTTCCTGCGCTATCCAGCAAATGTAGCGGTCTATAAGCGGACGCTAATGTTGGGTCTGCCTTTCCCTTACTAATTAGTACTAATTTATGTTTTTTCCATATTTCTGGAAAAAGTACTTCGTTTAGATATGCGTTGTACATGTTGAGCAGCAAAGGGAGGCATTCGATTACCAACATTCTCAGTATTTCCGCAGCTATGCCATCAGGTCCTGGCGCTTTACATTTCATTGCTTTTGCAGCATCTATTATTTCATCTTCTGTGGTTGGGACAGGTTCCGTTGCTTCATACTCGAGTTCGTTTCTCTCAACGCAGTGTGTTGGGAAGAGTGTGTCGACAATTTTGCTTACCACTTCGGTTTCCATGTCAGCAGCAGGGGATTAGGTTACTAGCTTTTTCATAACGATTTTGTAACTCAATCCCCATGGGTTACTGTTTAGATCATTTATTAGCTCTTCCCATTTGTCTTTTTTGCTTTAACTTATAGCTTTCCTCAGTTCTTTCTGCTCTTTGTGTATTCTTTGGATTCCGTTATTGCTGGGCCCAAACTTCTGGCTCTAGTATGCTTTCTACGCTTGTGGGTGCACATCTCGCTAAGTTCTGCGATCTCGTGTGTCCACCAGTATCAGGATTTCTTTTCTTGTTCTTAGGTTTTAGGCATAGATGTGTTGCACCGTATCGAAATGCATCGCATTGTTGTCTTGACTAGTATTTTTGTTGTACTATTCGTACCGATCATTGTTTTATTTTCGTGAATAGTTGCAAGGAGCGTCGCTGGGTTTAGCTTGTTTATGTTCCATATGCGTACACGTGCCCATACGTGCTCGTTGGTTTTCCATTTCAATGCAAGTTGTGATGTATTGATGGTCACTCCCATTGTAATCTTCCAGGACTCTCCAGTCTTTAGTAAAGGTGTCTATGTTTTCCGATGTTAGGGTTATGACGGGAGTGGTGTCTTCGCAACCTGGCTTTCGGTACGTAGACGTTCCTGTGTTGAGCACCACTAAACCTAGTCCAGCACTCGTCTACCTCTTGCCGAGCCCTGTTCGGTTGCTTTTAAGTTGAAGTCTACTCGCTATGATTAATCATCTCTCTGAACTAAGGGCCTTATCTTCTATGCTTTGCAGTTTCCGGATAAATTCATCTATATTGTCGTTCGATGCAAGGTAATGTTACTGTGACTACTGTACTAACTTATATTTGATTAAGGTAAATCTGTTAAAGATACACAGAAATGTTAGTGAGAGGTAAATGTACAGGGTTGGCCATATTAAACTGACCCATGTGATTATTAAAAAAATATGGAAAAAGAAACATTTTTTTGTGTTTCATTGTGAAAAACATTTAATTTAGTTCAAGGGGATTCGTTTACATCACTTTTTGAATATGATATCGCGCAAGTGGTCGCCCTTAGCACGTATTTGGATATGTACAGGGTTGGCCATATTAAACTGACCCATGTGATTATTAAAAAAATATGGAAAAAGAAACATTTTTTTGTGTTTCATTGTGAAAAACATTTAATTTAGTTCAAGGAGATTCGTTTACATCACTTTTTGAATATGATATCGCGCAAGTGGTCGCCCTTAGCTCGTATAGCGTAATGTGCCCGTTTTTCGGCGTTTTCCATAGTTTTGGCCAGCGTCTCGGCCGATATGGCGGCTATTTCCCGTCGGATATTGGCCTTAAGTGCGCCTAGTGTCTTTGGCTTGTTGACGTAAACCTTAGATTTCAAATTACAGTAAAAAGTTATAGGGTTACTCAATGGGTCAGTTTAATATGGCCAACCCTGTACATTAAGCATAGGTAAAGAAACTGTAAGGCCAAAGAAATGCATGAGTCTATGGCGGAGAAAGACAACATATTTATCAGAACTTCATTATGATATACATAAATATGGTCTATGCCATTATGAAAATATCAACAAATAAATTTCATTAACCTAAGTAAGAACTTAAATTTCCTAAAATAATTTAAGAACATAAAAAAGTCGAAATTTGAAACATGTCTCTTCATGAGTTGTGTAACAAATGTATTGATAAACTTAAATCGAATGAAAATTTATAACACAAGCACAAAAGTTTTTGTTTACGCAAGCCTTGCTTCAAAAAGCAAAATAATTGACAGGAAATAAATTAGAATCCCAAATCGACAACAGATTTCCGTATTAAATGTTATGTGAAAAAAAATCGAAAAAAATATGTGCAAACATGTACTTATAATATACATCGATTTAAATGCTTGCATGTGTTTTTTCCATTTTTTTCCACTTTCAACATTTCATTAATGTATACAAATATATTTTACTTTCCAAACTTCACTTTGCTGTAAAAAAGTTTTCCCCATAAGTGGCCATGGAACCTACCATACCAAGTGTGGTATGTATCCACATGAGTAGATGCTAGCAATGTAAAAGGAATTATGTATTTAAATAATTTCTTCTTATTAATCGGTCGCTGAATAACCATCTGTACATAACTGCAAATACGACATCTGTTAAAACCTGAACTGCTGTTACTTGCTCTTTCTACTTTGCAGTTCCGTTCTTTAACTTTTTCAACTCGAGGGGCAACAAATTGATTTGCCATTATCATACGTTCTGCGTCGTTACATTTTTCAATGCGACTTTTATTCGCCAACGATATCAGCTTCACTTTTACCTTTCCAATTTTCACAGCATGTCTCATTCGTTCGTGGGGAGTCCTAGAGCTCTGTACGAATGCCTGCACGCATATGTTTACAAAGGTATGTAGGCACATTCATCTATGCTCGTGCATGTATGTATGTATATGTATGGACGAGGTAATGTTTGCTCGGATAATGTGGGCTTTATTTCAAATTGATTTCGTCTATTTTTGCAAATGCTGCTTTTTTTACGAGTATTTGCCTCTGCTCTGATTTTCATTTCAACCCAGCTTCAATATTTTTTTATTTTTATATTTATTGCTCTTGAGTTGGTTTACCGGTTGGTTAGCTTTGCAACCAGGAAATGGTGGACATGTCACTTGCGGTTATCGAATGCATAGCATGAATGAAAAATTTCGTTCATATAACCATAGTAGCTTAACTGAACTGAATAAATGCAGTAGGTTGGCACTTACGATGTACTTATATATAAATATATATATGAAAGCCCATTAAAGTAGCTGCCATTTTATAAAACCGTAATCCAATTTGTCAGCATATTTTCTGGTTAGATTTTTGGTTGGATTTATGGAATATATTTGTAAATTTTATTTAAAAAAATGCTAAAAAAATTTAATCATATTTAACAAGAGCGATGCCTTTTGCTGCCTGTTGCTTATTTTAGCATTTAATGCTGGCAATGAAATGAGCCGATTTTTACCACTGCTTTGTGTTTTGTGGTGAAGGCAGTGCGACAAAAGTTAACTTTTTAGATTTCCGGGAGCAAATTTCATATGCACGTGAAGCTTTAGATTTTACATTGCAATCCAACATACTTAGTTTTTCATTTTGTTAGCAATTTAGCGTTTTGGCGAACTTTAAAATTAATATAATATTAATAAAATAGAATAATAAAGAATTTGTTAGGATATTTAGGAATGTACTAGGTTGTTCAATAAGTTTTGCGATTCGATAAGAAAAATAGAATTTATGGTTTGAAATGCATTTGTTATTACTCTGCATGGTCTCTTTGAGCATCAATACATTTCTTCCAACGAGATTCCAAATTATGAATTCCATCCGTGAAGTGAGAATCTGGAAGGGCTGCAAAATACGCTTCCACAGCTATTATGACCTCATCATTTGATGAAAAAAGCTTTCCAAGCATGATTTTTTTAAGTCTGGCAACATGGAAGTTGCTAGGTGCCAAATCTGGTGAATACGCTGGATCCTCCAAGAATTTGAACTTAAATTCACGAATTTTAGCCATTGTGAAAATGCTCTTGTGATACGGTGCATTGCTCTGATGAAAAATAAATTTTTCCTTTTGCAAACTGGGTCTGTTTTCATGAAGTTTTTTTCTTCAACTGGTGAGAATTTATTGTATTACCAATTTGCAGTACTCCACAAAAAAAATTCCTCTCGCATCCCAAAAAACTGATGCCTCAGCCTTCTTGGCCGATTTCTGGACACGAACTCGTTTCGGAGCCGAAGAAACCGGCTCACACCACTCTTTAGCCTCTTGTTTTTAGTTAGAATCATAGTGATGTACCCAGGTGCCATCCATAGTGATGAATCGACACACAAAATTCATTCTAAATATTGCTAAGAAAGTCGCATTCGAGTATGTTTTTGTTCCATTAATATCAAATGTGGCTCCCATTCTGCACACAGCTTTCTGAAATCCAATGAGAAGCCTAGGGCTTCTACTAAATTTGTGTCAGTAACTTGACGATTTTCCAATACGATTTCCTGTTTTTTCTAAGACTTCTGGTGTTGTTGCTGTTTTTGGACGTCCTTGACGTCGATCGTCTTCAAGGCTTATAGGACCGTGTTTAAATGCAGCAACCCAATGCCAATCAAGCAAAATTTGGCAACTAAAATATTAGCAATCAATATAATTATATTATCAAGCAATTTCATAAAAAATTTCAAGTTTTTACTGGTATTACATAATTAATTATAGTCTCGAAGTGCGCGAGTAGTGGTTGCATTACTCGCAAATTTAGTCTTCAAGTTTTCCCCATAAAAAGGGTAAACATGTCGAAGACTTCTTTGGGGAACATTAAAGCTTATCCGCTCAAGTAGATCTGGACAGTCGACGATGCCATTAAGGGGGTGGTAGGGTTTAGCGCTAAAAAAAAACACTTTTTTTTTAATTTTTTACAGAAATATGGCTTAAGATACTTTAATAAAATCAGTTGCATGTTATTGTACATCTTTTCAATAAGTTTTTAAAAAATATTAATAATAAAATATTGACAAATAAGCCCATGACAGAGTTTTTTTGGAGATATGTTTTTCGAGAGGTGCTCTGCGGTGCCAATCGGCATTCGTCGTAGAATCATCCGAAACTAAAAAAGTCGAATTTTTCAGTTAAAGTATGACGTAATGCTCCCCCCGCCATTAATAAAATTTTTTTTTTTTTTTTTTTCATTTTTGTAGTTTTGGTGGCAAAAAAACGTAAAACGAGCATTTTTGGCGAAAAATTTCGCCATATTTGTAAGTGAAAAACAACCTTAAAAAAAAATAAAATAAAAAAAACAGTGGGGGGGGGGGGGGGGGAGGTATTTTTGATTTAGAAAACGTGTGCCAAATTTGAAAAGAATCGGTTGAATAGTTTCGGAGTTGTGATTGGCACCGACTTTTGAGAAATCGTTTCGGGAAAAACGCGTTTGAAAAAATGACTCTGAAAAATTATCTATGCTCCGCATTCGAGGTAGAGTGCCTACAAAGGCTATAACTTTGAGAGTTCTGCTCCGATCCACTTAAAATTTTGACACAACATTCTTGAAATGATTTACTATAAGATGAGTGAAGAAAAAAAATTTCGATTTTGTGAGCCGTTTATAGACCATTGAATTTTCGTAAAATAAAGTGCAAGTTTCAAGCCATTCTTTTTTCTGCTGACGGGTTGGATGTTTTCTTCCATTTAAAAAAAAGTATGCATTAAATGGTGAAAATGCACCAGACCGTGATCGGAAAAAATTTTCAAAAACCAGTGTGATTTTTGACCTTCATAAAATTTGCTATTTATTATACCAAAATTTAATTGGCTTTAAATTGTATACTTGCAATTTTTTCAGTAATTCTTTTTTACCGAATTCGTACGAATTTTGTACCAAGTTTGAAACTTTGCTTTTTGTGGTTTTTGTTGCAGTATTGACTGTGTTTTTGTAACTGAATAATTGAAATTAAAAAGGGAATAAATAAATAGTCAAAACTTGTGAATATATGGTGCACAATTTTTTTTGACGTTGACTGTTTGTCTATAGTTTTTAATATAATTTTTATTGCCACTTTTGACAACATGCGTTATTGTTGTAAGCTTCCAAAATTAACTTGAAGGGTAAGCTAATGCTGGACAATTTTCGACTAGAATTGCAGAAAACCCAAAAGCATCTATTTGTGTAGAGGATTGTAGTTTAAGAATAGCATTACTAATGTCTTCTAACGGCAGACTTACAGAACTAATGTGAAGAGACGAAGGCAAAAATCTGCGGAAACATTGTCATAATGGGCGAAATTAGAATTCAATTGGCAAATAAATCTGTCGCATCCTAGGCGGCTGCACAAATTTATCATCTAGAAAAAGTCCAGTGGGTAAACTGGAGCAACCCATTTTTTAATTTTACGTATTTACAAAAAAAACTTCGAATTGGATTTAATGCTTAGCACCGAGCTGCGAATATAGAATATAAAGAATTTTGTTTAAAGATTTAAACTCTTTTTAAAAAAATGCGGGTACTTAACAAGGGGCCTATGATTTGTTGAAGATTTAAACTTTACAATCTCTGTTTCCGAGATTTTTGAGTTTATTCAATTCCTTAAAATATCCAATTGGGAAACGCCGTCACAATCTGGAATCCATATTTTGAAACTCTTTCAAAAAAAAAAAATTGAATGTGTTCGAAAGAATTCTATGAAATTCGCTTTGCCTTGAATGAATCGTTTGAAACTGGTTGATCTATTAGGCCTTGCTGCTAGAAGAACTATATTCGGGCTGATGTTCATCCATGATATTTTGAGTAGAACCATTGACTGTTCCTCCTTACAACAACTCGTAAGACTTAAGGCTCCAATGAAATCTTTACTTCGTAATAATCTAGTGTCGTTTGAGTTTTACAAAACTGAAATGCGCCACTTAATAAATTATTAAATGAATTCAACTCTTAGCACTACAAATTTAAAGATTACTAGTCGTAATGTGTTTTAGTTTGCCTTGCTCTCACATTATTTTGAGATCTAATTAATTGTACGCAGTCTTTAAGTTTCTATAATGCCATAGACTTCAAGTAAATAAAGGCACTATAATATTCAAGTAAAGAAGCGGTTTGGCTGAACAGCATTTTAACTTTTAAGGCTTCAAAAGACGAGAATGTTTTTTTCCGTTTTGGAATCCGTATGACACAAGAGAAATGAGCAAATATGTGCCTCTAAATGGACAATATTTATAAAAAACTTATTACAGTTTATCTACAAACAAAGGTTCCACAATGCAATAAATTAAATAAAAAATAAGTTAAACCATTCAGCCTTTTAAAAAAGTAATGATTTTATATTTGTATAATCAAACAAGAGCTAGTTGCGAAAAATGTTCGAACAAATGCGGAAAAAGTGGCTCACCGTAGGATCTGTTTTTACAATTCCAATGGGAGCATTCATTTTTTATTTATGTTAATGACTTCTACCTTTCGAATTTATTAGGATTGCAGTTCTCCAAATATTCTCTAATAATTTTCAGACATCCTGTGAAAAGAAGCTATGTTTTAAAAAGTTGAAATCCCCAACAATAATTTTTTTTCACTAATTTGTGTCCCAGCTACAATTCGTAGAATAGTCATCCAGCTATCGTGCCCACATCACACGCGTATGCATTTAATCGCAATATTTTCAAATAAAGTCCTTTCCACAGTACAAAGGACCTCAGAATCGCAATCTATGCAATGTTTAAAGCAAATATTTTTGTTATTATGATGCTTTATCCTTCTACGAATGCCCTCAATTTGTCTGTATCTATACGAAGCACTCAACATGCCCTTATTGCATATCCGCATTCTGACGTGATGTGTGACAGTCACTGCTGCATTAACTACGAGCTACACGCAGGCATCCATACACATGGAATATGTCATCAGAAATAATAAGCTGCTGCCAAGCAATGCCATACGCATCCATACGCATTTGGACAAAAATAGTCGTCCTTTTATGCCCGCATGCAATTATATAACTCTAAATGCTGCACGCATTTCAATACTTGGCGCAATTGTCAAGCAATACCATATTCCATGAAACCGTCAACAGCGCGCTGGATCATGAGTCGAAAGTAAGCGAATTTTCTAGGTTTCTGGGAAACTCCATTTATTTGAGTGCCATTTCAAACTTTGCGTTGATTTGCTTTTTTCGTTTTATTATTGTTTCTCCCCCATATCTCATTTTCTTTTTTTCTCTGTGTACTTATTTTGCAGTTACACATTCCAGCACACCGGTCGTCTGTCTGGTTATCGAAGGAGGTACAAATACGGTACGTGCGGTGTTAGAGTACGTGACGGACACACCACCAGTGCCAGTGGTGGTATGCGACGGCTCGGGTCGTGCGGCCGATCTGATAGCGTTTGTGCACAAGTAAGTCAACCATCATCTCATCAAGTTTTATCCTAAAAATTATAAAATTCTAAGAATGTATGTTTGTATGCCAAATATGCGTAGTTATTGTATGTATGTATATTTAGTACGTAGATATATGTTTGTATGTGGTTATGCAAAATACGGCTACCTGCAATTCTGTCAAAGTCACGATCCTCTATTTAACCTTTTAGCTTTGTGTCCAATGACAATTTACTTCTTGTAAATTATTTATTTAAACAAAAAAATTTTTTTGGAAAATTTAAAACATTTTTATTGCAAGAGCCGCAAACTTATAGAAAATATATTTCACTTTCACTTAGGCAGACTACTGTGTAGTAAACCATCAAATTTCCTCAGTATTGAAACGATGAAGCTCTTAGGTAGGTTGACTTCAGGCATTATAGGCATATATAATATATTAAAATATAAATTATTGATTTTGAAATAAACTTGCTCGTTTTTGTGGCAAAGCCTTTTTAAATTTTCGGTCTGCTTGATTATTCGGGGTCATTTCGAAACAGCTATGCTGAGTCTGGAGAGCAGGTAGAGGAATCAGTGCGTGCTAAAAGCTATTATTTTTTATTATTATTTATTATTTTATTACCTGGTAGATGAAGATGGCATCGGGTACTTCAAAAATTATATTTTTGTCTCGAATTTTCGTGAGCATAATGGGATTTCACATTTAACTTCTCTTAAGTATGCTTGGAACAGTTACGGACTTTTTTACCAATATAAATGCCACTTTTCATGGAGTTAAAGTATTTTAATATATATTAATAATATATATAATTTAATAATATTATGAATACTTAATTCTCTTGTACTCGAATTTATGAGAAAAATTAAAAAAAATTAAAAAAATTGTTTTCTGTATCTGATTCTTAATTCATTGACTGGCATACAACATCGATTACCCCCTCTCCCTAAGATGTTAGTTGCATAATTATAGAAAGTCCAGGTGGTTTTTTAATTGATTGGCTAATTGTTTGGTTCAAAGAATTTATATATCCAAACTCTGGAATGGCGCAAAAAAAGAAAGAAAAAATAAGAAAAAATAAGTAAAGCTAAAAAAACACTTTTTTCATGAATTTATTGTAGCGAAACGGTTCAAGTCAGTTTATTAAAAGTAGTTGCATATTATAAAGTAACATTTCAAGAATATTTGATAAAATTTTCATGTAAAACTATTGCAAAATGAGCGAATGAGAGCACATTTACGTAGACGTCTTTTCAAAAATACATTTTGCAGTAGTCAGCATATCTCAGCGTATAATCATCTGAAATCAAAAAAATCGAATAATTTAGTTAAAGTATGAGTTAAACTTCCCCCCAACGTTTATTTTGACGATTTATTTTCATTTTCAGCCATTTGGTACTCGTTTGAAGTAAAAAGTGATTTTTGACGAAAAAATGCCGCCATTTTGTAGGTGTAAAACCACCTTAATATAAAAAAATGGCGAAAAAAACGTTGGGGGGAGGTTTTTTATATGTAAAATATGTGTGCAAAATTTAAAAAGGATCGGTTGAGTAGTTTTCAAATGCCAATGACTACGCACTTTAAAAAAAAAAGGTTCGACAAAACCGCGTTTAAAGTCTGCTGCGTCTCGGCAGATGTTTGAGGCGGCTCGGCTTTATGCTCTATAACTTAAAAAGTTTTGCTCGGATTGACTTAAAATTTTAACACGGTATTTTTGAAATGTTTTACTACAATAACATGCAAAAAAAATCGATTTTTATCCCTTACCCCCCCCTTAAGCGCAGAGATCAAATAAATAGAAACAAAATTAAACCAACTGCTCTTCTGTTACTATCTGTTCAATGGGTCGTACATAACTTCATATTGAACACTGCCAAGGCGAATCTATTAGAGACAATATCAGTAGGCTAGCTAATTTGTGTTTTTTTCTGTCGTCGTGTGAATGAATTGATGAAAAGCCGTTCTATTCGCACCATCGTCGTATGTTTTTACCAACTGCTTGTCAGCTAGTCGACGTTTTTCCTTTTATTTTTATTTTCTTCTTTTTTTATCCGGACATTCTTATGTACAAAATGTTTTTGCTGTGCTTTTTTTATGAAGAGCTTTTTCATGGCAGAAATATACTTTGAGGTTTACGATTCTGTGTTATCACTAACAGCAGCCTTAGCAGAGTAGATGAAGTGTGTAACTACCATTTGGAGATTGTGAATTCGTAGCCTACTGTTGACGTGAAATATAATACAAAAATATCGGTCGCCTTTCGACAAGCAATGGAAAATCTTCCAGAGTATTTTTATCATAAAACAGTTTCGCCTATAAACCAACTGCGACTTGAAGGTGGTGTATCATTGCGAATTACTCCATTTGTAGACCCACATCAAGACGCAAACAATAAATTCGAGACGAACTTAGACGTACGCTCCCACTATTTATATATTTTTCATATTTTTCTATTTCTGCTATGTATCTTTTTTCCTATGTATCTTTTCTCTCTTTACCAGTAGCGATTCTCTTACATGTGATCTCAATTAAAAGCCTTTACCTTGCATTATTAATGAGATTGCTTAACTACCACCGTGGATGTGAACGTCGTTCACCGCATGGGATACATACAGGGTAGGCCATTTAAAGCGGGCCCATCTGGCAACCCTATAACTTTTGACAGGAACGTCAGATCGACTAATGACATAGCGCGTTGGAAGCGTCAGTCCAAGACAATTTTTACCATGGAGCAGTACACTCCAAAAGAACGCGCTGAAATAATTCAGCTTTACATCCAAAATAACTTCTCAATTGTGAAAACTCAACGTGCGTTTAAAAAAAAAAATAAAGTTAAAAGTGCGCCATCCAAAAGCACTTTACAGCGTTTATACGCAAAATTTATTAACCACGGTAGTCTCAGCAATACCAGCCACGCATCCAGACAACGTACACGACGTTCTGCTGAAAATATCGAGGCTGTACGAGCCAGTGTTGAGGAGGCTCCGCGAACATCGAGTTATCGTCGTTCTCAGGAATTAGGCATCGCCAGGACAACACTCAGGCGCATAATTCGCATCGATTTGAAAATGTTTCCGTACAAAATTCAAATGGCACAAAAATTAAACCCGGCTGATTACCCGAAACGGCTTGATTATGCCAAATGGGCCGTCGAAACCGTTCGAAATGAACCCGACTTTTGGCAAAAAATCATCATGTCAGACGAGGCTCATTTTCAGTTGAATGGAGGCGTAAACAAGCAAAATTGTCGCTTCTACGCTGCCGAAAATCCTCAATTAGTTGAAGAACAGCCTCTCTTCGATCAAAAAGTGACTGTGTGGTGCGGTGTTTGTGCGGGAATGGTCATCGGACCGTTCTTTTTCGAAAATGAAAATGGAGCCTCTGTCACCATCAATGGAGAGCGTTATCGTGCCATGATACGCGATTTTGTTATGCCAATCATCGAAGAAAATGACATGGAAGGCTACTGGTTCCAACAGGACGGGGCTACATGCCACATTTCACGCGCTACAATCGATTTTTTGAAGCCATTGTTCCCTGGAAGGTTGATTTCGAAAAATGGTGATTTTCCGTGGCCACCGAGATCACCAGATTTGACGCCACCGGACTTTTATTTGTGGGGTTATCTGAAATCCAAGGTATACATCAACAAGCCAAGGACTCTAACTCAACTTAAAAACAATATCCGACGCGAAATCGCCGCCATACCGGTCGAAATATTGGCCAAAACGATGGAAAACGCCGAAAAAAGGACACATTTGGCCATCAAGGCCAGAGGCAAACATTTGAAGGATATCATTTTCAAAAACTAGCTGGAACAAATCTCCTTGAATCAAAATAAATGATTTTTCATATCAACACAAAAAAAAATGTTTTTTTCAATGTTTTTTTTCAGAAACAAATGGGCCCGCTTTAAATGGCCTACCCTGTACTTAAGCGTGGGCGAATTTTTTTCAACTCCCACAAAGGTATACCAGCCTCAAAAATTGGACCAGACCAAGAGCCCTAAAGTAAAATGGGCCTGGAACATTTTTTAGAAAAATCAATTTCTTAGTATTTCTGAATATGCGAATGCCATTCAAATCACACTTGAGAAATTTCGTGCTGCTTCCACCTCAGAAGACAAACTTTTAAGTTTATTTTGTCTCTTCTGACAAAAAGAAAATTATTAAACATGCATATGTATGTATGTCTGGCGTACCAAAACCGCTGAGACGAATTTTACTAACTATGTACATAACTTTTCATCCATTCATTTGCAATGCAAAATTGTTATTTGACTTGTTAGACATTTGTACAGTTGCGGTAGCGGTTGGTGTGGTTTACATTGTTGTCTAACAATTTGACGCTGGGTTAAGTAGCGTTTGCCTTGGTCCTACTTGACTTGTGCACGCATCAACATATTTAATTACAACTGCTTAGGCCTAAATATTTCATACTAAATTTCCAAATAACGCAACAACACCTTCGATCGCCTGCCTGCCACTGTTCCAATGCAGGCAGCAGCTGCGGTGGCGGTGATGGTGACGGTGATGGTGCAGGAGAAGGTAGTGATGGTGATGTGACTTGCTTGTCAATCATGTTGTTGACCCTGTCTCGTGTCTGCTTGACATCACGTCAATATTCTGGAGACAGATTTCGTAGCAAGAATACTCATACACTTTTATATCTCTTGCTGTTTTATTACGAAATTTGTACTAATTAAGTAAAATTTCCTCTCTTTCGCAATTACGGCATTCAGGCTGTTTCAGGTTTGTTTGGTTTAAGTTGGCTTATATATTTTAGTCACTTCCGACACCCGTTGCCACTACTCGTTACTCGCTATTTATTAGAGTATTTAATTAAATTTTTTGTGTCATCATACTGAACTGAATTAATTGTAGCTCTGGGGGTTTTTGTGGCAATGCAAATCCGGTCTTGAACCTGTGGTCTAAGCTACTTTGAATATCTAAGATTTTTTGTTTGTTAATTTTAATTGTTTGGAATTTTCTTGAACGCCGCATGCAATAAAAGTTAGTGTTAATGGGATAACATAATTACCTAAGTATCAGGTGTATACTTATGAAGCCGGAATTTGTTAACAGAGATGACACATTTGTTATTTGAAAATGGTAGAAAATAGCTTACTAATATTTTACTTAACCCTTTAACAGCTCTGAGTTACACAGTGCGTTTGATAATTTATTTGTTTCTTAATTAATTCTAATACCTTTTTATAAAAATGAGAACTCCAGAAGTATGCAAAACGGTGATCAATCACCGTACGTAAAATAATTAAATGCAAAAGTTTAAGTGATGCGCCGCTCTTAATTGGAGCGTAGGGCGGAAAATTATAAAAATGCATATTATTAATTTATTAAAATCCTTGTGAGAGTTCCTAACTTGGAAAAGATCTTCTTCTTCCGAATTTATTGGTAATTTTATGAATATTGACGAATTTATAATGACAGATCACAGTTGTTATAAGTGTTTTCAGTATTTTTATTATGATATTTAATATAGAAAAAAAATGTTTAAGCAATTTTTTATTCAAATTTTTGGAAGACAATAAATGTTGCGCTGCGCCTGAGGCAGTGCTCTCTAGGGAATCAACCATGCAAAGCCATCGTTCGGTCGTTTTTTTTTGCTCTTCATAACCCTAAATATTTTCTCTTCTCGGCAATAACAGAATTTAATGTCCTCTCCATGTCCATGCACATAACCTATCTAAGAAAATTACGGGGGTGCTTTTAGTTTCAGTTTGGACTGAAAGTTGTTAGTAGAAAACAAAAAAAAAAATTAGTAAAATCCTAACTTGATTTTGTAAGTGAAAATCTCGAGTAGCCTGAACAAACGGATAGATAGACAGAAAAAAAACTAAAAACTTTCATTTGGGTTTTCATTTCAGGAGAATAAGCCTAACGGCGTTAAAAATCTTTGATTTTAAAATCTCAAATAAGTACTTCAATTTTGTGTTTCGTATATAAATACAGGGTTGGCCATATTAAACTGACCCATGTGATTATTAAAAAAATATGGAAAAAGAAACATTTTTTTGTGTTTCATTGTGAAAAACATTTAATTTAGTTCAAGGAGATTCGTTTACATCACTTTTTGAATATGATATCGCGCAAGTGGTCGCCCTTAGCTCGTATAGCGTAATGTGCCCGTTTTTCGGCGTTTTCCATAGTTTTGGCCAGCGTCTCGGCCGATATGGCGGCTATTTCCCGTCGGATATTGGCCTTAAGTGCGCCTAGTGTCTTTGGCTTGTTGACGTATACCTTAGATTTCAAATTACAGTAAAAAGTTATAGGGTTACTCAATGGGTCAGTTTAATATGGCCAACCCTGTACATAAACATGTACTTTTCGGACAGGGGTCATTTTGTATTCTATGGTATGCTTGAGACTAAGTTGAACCAAAATTCACAGACACAAAATTTTGTTTATAAATGTGCATTATATGAGGTCCGTTCATGTGTATACTCGTAAAAAGAGGTTTGTAACACCACCTTCTAGTTTGATAGATTGCCAAAATTTCCATCCCAATGACGCCCGAGAAACAAACAAAATCATGTTTTCTGCAAACTATTTCCGGTATATATATATTAAGAACCTGAAATGATACTGCAAACCAGAAATATTGTTGGATCTAATTTTTTTTATTATAATCTGGTAGATAATTTCATGGTATTTATTGTTTTAATATGATTTCCGGCATATGTCCGCCGTGGCTACGGATAATGCTAAATAATCCAATTTTATCATAACTTTGTAAACTGCTATGTTAAAATGATTTTGGGCAATAAATGAAATGAAATGAACAGCTACGAATTACATGGTCATTCGAACAGTCTAATTTTTGATTACTTTTTCCAAGAAATAATAATAAGGTAAATCTAATAAATCTAAGTTAGCCCAATAACAAAAAAATGAAATGGAACCGATGGTCATTTGGCTTCAGTTCTTGCACGAGATGTATTTTATAGGCACGTAAGCCAAGATCTTTACATAAAATTTTCCACGTAGTCGAAGGACAAAAGCCAACAAGTTGAAAACGACGGCAAATTGGCATTTCGGCGTCTTCTTGAACACTTCGCTCCATGAATGAATTTCCACAATTTGGAAGGGATAAAAGATTCATAATGACTTGCCAAACCTTACTGAACCGTAATGTTAACTCAGTTTTCGTTCTCACTTGTCAAACCATAATTATCGATATCGATAGTTCTCATGTCTAATACACAGCGAACAAAAAAACGATTAAAGTAAAAAAATGATTAAAGTAATGGGAAATAGTTACTAAACTTGAATAGTGCTGAGTAAAAATAAGGACTTTGAAATAACAATTGCGTGTGGTTTGTTGTTGATTTGAACCTCTAAATTCGAAGAGAAATTGATTCACCCGATTATAATTTTTTATTTATTTATTTTTTTAACATTTGTACAATAATAAATTACAAATTATTGCTTAGCAGCGCTAGCAACAAGGGCCTTCGGCTGTCTCTAAATTAATAGTAGGTTTATAATGGACTGGTGATTGATATTATATTCGTCTTAATAGATCAGTCTATTTCAGAAACGTAGACAGTTTATTTATGTTTCCAGTGGTTGTCTCTCTCTGAAGATTGAGAGGGTCGATTGCGCCAAAGTTTTTGTGTCGGAGTGTGTCAATGTCTTGATATTTTACCAATATGTGTATTATCAATGCATACTCATCGCAAAGTGGGCATTTACTAGAAGGGACACGAAGAAAAATATGCCCATGTGTTTAAATGGTCTGTCCGAGGCGTAGACGGATGAAAGGTTTTATCTTTGGAATAGGAATGTCAGTGGGAACATTGCGTTTTGTTCTGGATGGATTGATATCAGAATAGTGATGTTAGTAAATATTCCAGTCGACAATTAGCTGTCTGTATCTCTCCCTTGCAATTGCAGCGAGAGTATCTCTTTTTGTTGTGTAATTGAACATTACAGATGGAGGCATCGCAGCGCTTTTGACGACAGTGTCTGCATTCTCGTTGCCTTTGATTTCCCCGTGTCCAGGAGTCCACATCAGTCTGATTTTTCTGGGAGAGGTTAATAGTATATTGCTGATGATATTTATTTCATTTTGATCATTGAGTGGGGATTAAACAGCTTCAATGTATCAGCTACAGTCGGTGCAAATGATAAACTTGCCCTTACTGCGCTTGGCATACATCGCTGCTTGTTTTAATTTAAGCATTCGTATTTGTAACTGCACATATTGGTCGCATATTATAACGCATATATACTTGTATACATAACAGGTGGCACAAAAGTAACCTTGCGATGTTTTTTGGCTGTAATTTAAAAAAAAAAATGAAAAACTTTGATTCTTCTTGTGGATTATTTTTATTTGGTCTTTCAATTTTTTTTACATCAAGTCGAGAATATGATGTCATGTAAATGGCCGCCGCTACAGTTGATTGCCATTTGAGCTCTGTTTATGGCATTTTCCATCACTTTGGCCAAAACTTCCGGCGATAGGTCCTCACATTCTTGACGGATATTGTCTGTAAGAGCTTCAAGAGTCTGAGGCTTGTTGTCATAAACCCGCGACTTTAAAAAGCCCCATAAAAAGAAGTCTGGAGCGGTCAAATCAGGCGATCTTGCTGGCCAGTGCAAATCGCCAAAACGGGAGATTAGGCGTCCGGGAAAGGCATCCTTCAGCATATCGGTTGTGGCACGTGCAGTGTGTGCCGTTGCACCGTCCTGTTGGAACCACATGTTTTCCAATCCCAATTTATCAAGTTGCGGCAAAAAGAACTCGTTGATCATTGCTCTGTAGCGCTCACCATTCACAGTAACCGTTTGCCCCCCAACGTCTTCGAAGAAAAAAGGTCCGATGACTCCTCCAGCGAAAACAGCACACCATACAGTGACTTTGAGCGGGTGTAATGGCTCTTCGTGGGTTACACGCGGATTTTCAGTGCCCCAGAAGCGTAAATTTTGCTTATTTACGTACCCGCTAAGATGGAAATGGGCCTCATCACTCATGATTATTTTTGATGAAAAATCATCTTCCGCTTGGTGGTGATTAAGGATGGCTTGAGCGTATGTTAGACGCGATTGGCGGTCAGCAGCTAACAGCTGATGCACCGTCTGGACTATGTAGGGAAACATCTTCAAATCTTTTACCAAAATTCGCTGTAAAGACCGTCGACTGATACCCATTTGCGTGGCACGTCGTCTGGTCGATGTCGACGGCGCTTCTATGACATCCTCGGCTACAGCATCAATATTCTCTGCAGAACGGCTACTCCGGGGTCTGCCACGCCTGGCAGCATCTCGTGTTGTGCCAGTCTCTACGGCTAAACGTCGTAGTGTTTCACAAGTAGGCGTTGGACGGCGAGGAAATCTGCGACGAAATTCACGTTGTGCCAAAGTCACCGACCGATTATTGTTCAAATAAATAGTCAGCAATATTCCGCGTTCTGGAGCAGTGTAGCGTAACATTGTTTATTAACGTGTATTTCGCATGTGTTTACTACACAAATGTCAAAACAAAACTGACATTAGGGGCCAATCGCAAAATTTATAGCATTTTCTGATAGGAGGATTACTTTAGCGCCACCTGTTTTATACAATTCAGTTTGAATGTGTAAAAACTAAATTAATTGGAGAAAATTACGTGATACTAGCTTTCAATATGTCTTCAAATTACTTTTAAAATACACACATAAAAAGCTTTAAAAACCATAAAATTTTTTTTCCAATTTCACTTCAACATTTTTTCAGATACGCCTCCGATGGCGAAGAGCAGCCAGTTTTGGAGTCCATGCGAGATTATTTAATTACTACTATACAAAAAACTTTCGAAGTCGGTTTTGATCAAGCGGAAAAACTTTACCAGGAACTTTTGCAATGCACACGAAGTAAAAATTTGGTAAGTATGTGCGTACGTGGGGATGTAGGTTATCTGTTGCCTTTTAAAGCATCTTTGCCAATCGCTTTCCTTTGTGGTTTTTGGCATTTCACTACGTCGCTATCGTCTAGTCCTGTTGGAATGCTTAGAGATATGCGTAGTCCTCACTGCGGCCTTTCCGTCGCTGACCACATTTTTCCTTATGAATATTAACGCAAAATATAGCAAATACGAAAGTCTCTTGACTTTCATTCGCGTTCAATACTCTGCGGGTGTGTCTGCATATTTTGTGATTAGGATAAATCGAATAAAATTTCGGTAACACAATTTACATTAAAATTGCAAAGCTGTTCAGCCTTTCAATACTGTTGGAAGTGCTTTAATCGAAAAATGGCAAATTGAGAAAATAACGGGTACCCATGAGTAATTATTATACTTCAATTGAATAAAAAGCAAAAAAAGAAATTGGGTAAACTGAAATTAATTGATATTCAGGCAGGAGGTCGAAGTTAAATGCTTTGCCATATACATATGTATACTCGCATATGCAAGACTGATGGCAACAGAGCAGTGAAAAATCATAGAAAAAAATATCATAACACAAAAAGTTCAACGAGAAAGAAAATTAACGATGACATATCAACATTTCCTGTGATCCTTCTCACACTCAATTTCAATCTGAATGCCAATTTCAATCTTATTTGCAGTTTGTGCTTTACTTCATCAAAATTCTCCACCTTATTCTACCCAAAATAGCAGCCAGAAAAAAAACAAGGAAAAAAATCAACTAAATACTTTTCTTACATTTCGATTTCCAAATACACAGATAACCGTTTTCCGTATACAAGAGAAGCCCGAAGGCGAGACACAGGAATTGGATCAAACCATATTAACGGCGCTCTTCAAGTCCCAGCACTTGAGCCCACCGGAACAGCTGAGTTTGGCGTTGACATGGAATCGCGTCGATATCGCTCGCAGCGAAATTTTTGTCTACGGGCAGGAATGGCCGCATGGTAAGTCGTTGCTTTCCTCATTAAAATTTAAATGCGCCGATAGATAAAGTGTGTATGTGTTGGAATTAGTAGTTATTGCTTATCTTCTGGTAAATTTTTGAAATTACCATTTTCTAAATTGAAAAACGTTAATTCAAATTTGGGGAGATGTTTATTCAGTTGTATAAATTTGTAATATATTTACTCATTTTGGGGTTTCTTTTCATTGCCTCATTTTAGGCGCTCTGGATGAAGCGATGATGCAGGCACTCGAACATGACAGAATCGATTTTGTGAAATTACTATTGGAAAATGGTGTATCAATGAAGAAATTTTTGACAATACCACGCCTTGAGGAATTGTATAATACAAAACATGGTCCAGCCAATACTTTAGGGTAAGGCAATACATTCGTACATGTGTATGCGTGTGTAAATTATTAATATTTATTTTTAATGATATAATGATTATTTTGAGTCTTTGGTAACTTTTGAAAAGCATAGGGCCCCGACAAGACTCTTCCATCGTACACGGTTCTGTGCTGTTGTTTTTGCTCAGTCCCATGAGATGTCGGCATCTGCTAGTTCGCGCAGCCGGTTCCTTGCCGGTTCCAGTCCAGTGCCATTCGCGTGATGGTATCTGGTCGTTTTCTCATGTGTAACCTATCCATCGCCACTTTCTGCGTTTGATTTGCCGAAGGATTGGTTCCTCGTTCGTTAATCTCCACAGTGCGTCGTTACTGATGCTATTTGTCCAGAATATTCTGTAGATGATGCGGAGGCATATGTTGATGAAGGATTGTAGCCCCTGTGTGATGGCGTTAGAGACCAGCCATGTTTCGCTTTGATAGTGTCGAACGCCTTCTTAAAGTCTACGAACAGCAGAGGAGTGCCACTCAATTGATTCGCTTGGTCAACACAGCTTCAGTGAGCGCGAAAACCAGCTAGCTTGTCTCTTAAGGAGCGTTCGATATCTTTGAGCCTGCTTTGTATGATTACGGCTACAATTTTGTAGATGGTGTTAAGTAGGGTTACTCCTCGCCAGTTGCCGCAGTCACGCAGGTCGCCTTTCTTGGGCAGCTTCACTATGATGCCTTTTGTCCAGGACGGAGGCAGCTTTTCATTGCTCCTTGCGGCAGAAATGTGGGGATGAAGAATTTCCGCTAATATTTGCGGGTCGGCTGTCATTAGTTTAGGGTTATGCCATCTTCGCCCGCCGCTTTGTTGAGCTGCAACTTCTTAATTGCATCCTTGATCTCCGCTAGGCTGCGGCAGGATGTTATTATTTATTGCTGGTTGTTGTTGTGCTGCCCACTTCAAAGCTAGGTATACTGTTAAGAGCAACATTGCTAGTTCCTTCAAAGTGTTCCGTCTATCTGCGGATCTGGTCATCATTTGAAGTCAGCAAAGCACTGAAAAATAGTAAGCTAGAAGTAGGTGAATTGTATTCAGGAACACCCGGGCTGCTATGATTCAGTAACTTCATTGGCTGAAGCGTGTCATTGCCTGAAGAAATATGAAAAAGCAACAGCCATCTGCTGCATAAAATCGCGCAATCCCATCTACTCAGTGAGACCAGACCCCTAGCTAGACCTTTTTCGATAGAAGGCTTTACGAATTCAGCTCACATGGTAGCTTCCAGTCATCACTGAGCAGAATAGCCACCTCTTTTCTGATGATAGCTTCGAGAACCAAAGGATCGAGTGATGAGCGTATCTCCTTGTAGACCAAGAAATTATAAAGGTTATTCTACAAGTACCATAATTAGAATAGTTAATCATTTATGTTTGAGATATTACATTGAAGATATCACAAAATGGCTTGGTTAGAGGCCACCTTCGCCACCTTAAAGGTTTATGTACTTTTATGTTATCTGGCAGCTAAAGTAAGCAATTATATTTTGTTTATCAACTAAATGGACCCATGATCTACATTATGGAGTGCTTAGTTAAACCAGGAAATATTTAGTAATATGATACGTTGTCTTAAGTTTAGCCTGCTTATTTCCTCTACTTATTCTTTGCTTAGCTCATAGCCTTAAGAACTGCTTAGACCTCGGGGCGGAACACCGAGGTATATTGCCATATTCCCCGAGAAAAAGGTGGTATTTCAGGTGATTTGAATTGAAATTTTTTTGAAATCTTAAGAGTAGGTCAACCGAAATTTCATTTTTATACAACATTTCATCAAATTATTGTAATTTTTGATAAATCACATTTTGCTTTAAATTTTAATATCTTTCTCCATATTATTTATTTACAGTTACATTTTACGCGATGTACGTCCACACATACCCAAGGGATACGTCTACACATTACATGATATCGGTTTAGTTATCAACAAATTAATGGGTGGCGCGTATCGGTGAGTACATAGTGTTGTATTATACAAAATGTGTTATGTTTTGAGTTTGTTGATGTGTGAAGAATAGGTATAAGCAGTTTGCAGCAATTACAAATTTTTGTATTAGCAACGCATTACAAAATAGGTTTGGTAGCGCAGCAAAGCGAGTTGGCAGTGCAACTTTCCATAGCAAAGAAACAAAAATGGGAAAATAAAAAACATTTGCGACTGCTTACCTTATTATTTTGTATTCCAGTGCCAAAAATTAAATTAGATTGTTGGAAGCTGTGTACGCTTTATCCTGTTCCTCTTTTTCACTTTCGCTACTTGTTTGTTTTCCCATTTGATGGGTTAATGGGTCAGTCATTTGACTCGGACACACTTTACTCCACCCAAATGTCCATGATATCCACCCGCCCCTTAATGGTGTGAACTGTAAAACCGAATTACTTTGGCTGACTTGGCTGTTCAACGGATGTGTTGATGTTCACAGCTGTGTGCTTATGCGACTTTGTGAAAAGTTCTGTATATGTGTGTGTTTCAGTATAAACATACCATACTGAGAGTGCCCCTGTGTTAATCTGAGTTGTTGACTTTGTGCTTCGGTGCACTGGATTAATTTAAAGGTGCCTTGAATGCTCCACTACTCTTGGCCTACTGAAGTTTGTACATCTCTAAAAGGTGTGTACGTGTATACGCGTATGGATATGTATGCATGTGCATGCTTTAATTACTCTCAACGGCATACACATTTTCTCCATTCGCTTATTTTGCAGGCCTTTTGTGCAAAAATTGGCTCTTCATAAGGTTGCGCTTGAACTATGAATTCAACGTAATTTGCAGCAAATGAAGTAAATGCCATCGCACTTGTGTGCAGCTTACCAAAATTGTTTGAAATTTAATTTGCCTTTCAAAAATATTTGAACTTTGTGCGATTTAGTCTGTGAATAGTTTCATGCTTAGATTGAAAATGGTGATTTTGCTCGAGGTCAAATTGTAGTGCGTTCCATTTGAGTGTCAGAATTGGCAGAAAGCTTCTGGATTTCAAAGAACTACGGAAAGTTTAATTGAAACTTTTTCAATTAAATATCTTATATTCGCAAACATGTGTACTTATATGCATACCACATAAAACAAGGTGAATATATTTATTTAATGCATGAAATGGAGTTTAAATTAGAAAAGAAATAATTAAAAAATAATAGACAAATTTTAGGAAAAAATTAGGATAGCTGCCGACAAATTGCTCCTTCAATTTTTTGCTTAAATCTAAGCGTATACACGGTGGCGCAAAACTAATAACCCTATGGGAAGATTTATAATTTTTGCAAATGGAACTAGATGGCTGCAGTATATAAAACAGACAAAGCATAATATATTTTGTTTATTTAGTAAAGGAGTGGGTTTTATTAAAACGTTCTCAGTAATAATTTGTGCGACTCTAATGTCCTAATAATAAAATTATCTGAGCTATTATATACCATTATCGCCTTAAAAATTAGGTGGCAGCGCCAATAATATAAATTCACGATTTGTTCATTATTTTGCGCCCTTAGATTAAATTTTGTTTATAATTTAAATTTTTCTTTAAAATTAACCGGCAACATCATTTATAATTATTCCGTGGCGATATATATTTTTTTTCGTAGTCAATTAATTTGTAACAAATAACTGGCAGCACCTCTACAAATATTTTTTTATTAAAGCTAGTTTGCACAACTTTCATTTGATGGCCACATCTGTGATAAATTGTTTTTTTTTTGCATTAAAATTCAGCTGGCAACACTATCAAATAATATTGTTGCCAACCATTTTTTTTTTTGCTTTTTGAAAATACCCACGGAATTGGCACTGTTTACTTTTTTTAAATTACTTATATCTCTTAAATACAATCAGATGGCAACGCCCAGCTGAAAAAGGTGTTATACACTAACCATCTACGACTCATATGCTTTCCAACGGACTGATACTCTTTTGAAGAAATTTCCATAGATCCATATGTATATCATATGCATCAATTTCTATTGTCCCGTCGCAAAATAAAGGCGCGCTACAAGAATTTTCAATGATGTTCTGTCGGTGTCTGCTTTTCTTACCTCATTCGACTTAAATGCAGTTGCTTCAATTTAGTTGCATGCTCCGTTCAGCTGCCTTAATGATTCCTGGCAATGTCGCTATGTGGCTTGTGTGGCCATGTTACTTTTATTTCTGATCGGAAATTGATTCATTAAGGACCTGAAAATAGCCATTTTTATTGCCGGCTATGCAGCCTGTACTATTTACGAAAATCTGCACATATTTTTCCTCTTCGCGGGCAGAATTCCGTGACTTACAAACATGTGGTAAGGTTGGATTTTACGTTAGAGTTGAAAATTTTAGTTTTCGTGTGGCGGGAAACTAACTTAAATAGTTTAAGTATAACCACTTTATTGCTGAAGCTAAAAAACGATCAAGCGCTTTTCAAATATATGTAATTCAGCATGCAAGGGTATCATAGGCATGGCCTGCACCGCACATGTCAATTTTCAGAATTTTGATGATATCGGAATTTTCGGGATATAATTTTATGATTCCGAGATATGAAACGAAGTATATAGTTCGCTGCATTAAACTATTTATCGGTTTAATTTTTTCAGATTAAATTACAATTTGTTTTGATCTGTAATCTTAAAAAAATTAAAGCATTGATGCTTGGTTTCATTAATCAAATAAAAAATTATCTCTCAGTTAAAATTTAAAATAAATTGAACGGCTAGTCAAATGCCTTTGTAATTTGTCCTTGAAGCTAACTGCTGTGAGCGTCAGTAATTTTTGTCTGTGATTCTTTCGCACTCTAAAAACACAAAGCTCAATCTATGTTAGCTTTCAAGTTTGTTTTCCTTTCCTCAAAAAGTAGAATTTTTGCAATGAAAATTTGACTAATAGCATTTAATGGAAAAAGATATTTTCAATAAACCCTAGTCCCGGAATTTTCAGAAATAAAGAAAGAGTCAGAATCCCGGGATTCAAGTCAATATTACAAAACGATTTATGCAGTCTTAAATCATACGGAATGAGTATTTAAACGTGATTGACTGAGAGTTGATGCAAGTCTTTAAGATTTGATGGCTTGCTATCATGAATAGCAAATTACTTCTTCTGGTAAGACAGATATTATTCGTTGCTAAATCACTCAAGGATGGGTGCTTCACAGCTAAAATGCTAATTTTAGTTAGAAATTTAGTTATAAGCATCGACTGATCAGATTAAGTTCAGTTCGTGCCCAACAAGGCCGGCACGTATTTTTCGGTAGCCAAAGTGTCCATCGAAAATACGATAAATTAAAGAGGGAAGCTTTAGGTTACGTTTTTATTTTTACTGATACTGACAAAATAGCTTTTTTGTTATATGTATGTAAATCAGGTGACTTGAGAAAAACTTAAATTCACTTAGCACTTAGGGAGTGCATGAAATGTATATTCTATGTACAGGGTGAGCCAAATAAGACTTATTAATGTTAAGCACAAATAACTTTTTTATTTTTCGACATATTTATTTTTATCTTTTTGTAAGTTAGATTTGAATTGTTAGAAACTTATTTTGGAACTCTACCATACAACACAACGCGTTAAAATTATCGACTTTTTCTATTCTTGTCAAAGATCAGTTGTTTTAACGCAGCGTAAATATCGGCATATGTCCGATGAAGCGCATTTCCATTTAAATGGTCATGTCAACAAACAAAACTGTAGATTGTGGTGCTCTGAAAATCCAAGGGCAATACACCAACATCAAGGGCAATATACCACCCATCTAAATGTACTGTTTGTGGCGGTGTTATAGCTACTAGCGTTATCGGTCCGTATTTCTTCGAAAATGAGGATGAAACGCTGGAATCGATTTCAGGAGCTTCTTACAGAGCTTTGATTGAAAACTTTTTGCGGCCAATGGTGGAGCAGTATCCTAATTTGTGGTTTCAACAAGATGGAGCAACTGCGCACACTGCTAGGCAAACTATGTACCTGCTGCGTGAAGTTTTTGGCGAACGTCTGATTTCCAAAAATTCACATTTCCCTTGGCCACCTCGTTCGCCAGATTTGACTGCGCCCGACCTCTTTTTATGGGGATATTTAACAGATAAAGTGTATCTTAATAAACCAGAGACTATTAGACAGCTGAAGCAAAATATTCGAGACGAAATACTGAGCCTTCAGCCATAAACATTATGTGTAATGGAAACGCGTTAAAAAGAGCCAATCTTTGTATCGAGAAAAATGGTGGACATTTGTCTGATGTAATATTTCATACATAATTTTCATAAAATATATTCAATGTATAAAAACAATTAACCAAAGTAAATGATTATTGCTAAAGTTATTTGTGTTTAACATTAGTAGGTCTTATTTGGCCCACCCTGTATATTTACAGCTACAGCTCCCAAACTAACATTACTTATACGCAGCGTAATACCGCATGTTATACTGCAAGTACGTGCATAAGTAGTACGTATGCGTGTAAAAAACGTTGAATATCTCAGCTATTTTTAGTCTCGCAGAAAACGTATGTGCTAGCACTTCAGCAGATGTTTATGGCTGCTCTGCATGTACCACATTTGTGCGCATATTGACGCATTCTTAATCCTCATGAATAATTTGTGATGATTTCAATTTTGCAAATCACTCATACGCCACCGGGTAGCAGTAAACGAACAATTGTTTTTCCTCCGTTTATAACTTTTATGCAATAGATTTGTATAACTTCGCTGTGTGAGTGTGATAGTCGCAACAGTGCGATTTATTTTATTTCTTTACCGCTCCCCTTTTACATGTGGGCCGCAGACGCGTAATTCCACTAACTGCTTTCTTTAATTGTATTTAAAATTTCCCCGTGCTTCGTTTTCGTTTCTTCTCTTTCAACTTTTATGTGTATATATATACACATACTTATATTTATAGATGCACCCTTTGCTCTTTGTTTTATACTTTTTATTCCAATTTTCCTGATGCATAAAATCTACCTAAACTCCCTTTACCGGTTGCCATTTTCTTATTTGGTGCTTTTTATCACTTATTTTGTAGCAATTTTCGTTCCCTTTTCTGCTCACTTTATTTCAGAGCTTAAAGTCAAAAAGTGGGGTCCTTCGCTAAAACAAATGCTGATCTAACTACATTTTGATGGTGATGACGGTGATGATGTTATTGGCAGCATTTTTGTTTTTTTGAGTGTTTTTTTAGTAGCTGGTAATATTGATGTTGATGAGGGTGCAGGTTAGCATTACCATGCAATCCTTTTTTTGTTGGGGTTACTTTTTTTCTTATTATAATATTTGCTGTTGTTAAACTTAACAATATTGTCTGGTTTTCGCAGGCGACAAAATATTTGTAGTATAGTCCTTCTTTAAATTTAATTTTGTTGGTTTGGCTTTTCATTTTAGACCCTTTTGCATTGAGGTTTGCGGTTAGTGAAGTTCTAAAAAGTTAAATTTTTTCAGACACGTATTCTTATTTGTGTGTGGTATGTATCGCAGTTTTGCTGGAGGAGAGTCGTATTCAAAGAAAAAAAGCAAAATAAATACTAAGAAAATCGGCATTAAAACTTTTCAGTTTACTATTACTTTCTAAGTAAAAAAAACTACATATATATTTACTTCAAATAAGATATGAAATATAAATGTATTATAAATGTATTGTAAATATGTATATACTTGGCACTTACTCCCTTTATTGGGTGTTTGTCCGAGCCCATACTCTTATTGGGGATTTGCGTCTTGAGGGAGGGACCTACAATTTCAAGCCGACTCCGAAGGGCAAATGGGTTTTTTATAAGGAGATTTTTCGGGGCAGAAATACACTCAGAGGTTTGCCATTACCTGCCGCTATCAGAAAAAACCGTTTTCTATCATTTGGCGTTTCTTATCCGGAGGTTCGAACGCGGTCACTTCCGAATGGTCGACACACACCAGCCCATCGGCTATTATATTATTTGGTTTGGTTTCATTGGAAATATCAACAAACTGCAAAGATTCTTACTGACTAAACCGACAAATTTGAATAAAACACTTTTGGAAAATACCATAATAAGATTGAGTTTAGTGATCTAAAAAACAATTTTTTGGCAAAGAAAAGTGAAACATTTTTCAATCAAAATGAAGAATCCGCAATCTCTCGTATAGAAAGGATAATAAAAACGAAGAGTTCTCGTTGGAATACGAAACTGAAAAGCAAACATTAATGAAGGACAATCGTTATCGCCATTTATCGTGCGATATCCAGAAGACAAAGAGAAGGTTGTCCTTCTGCTTTCAAAGGGGCTTTAGGTTAATTAAAAGAAGACGGATTTTATAAGGAGGGATGGGAACAAAAAATTTAAGGGAGCTCAGGGTATATTTAAGGAAGATATATCACATTTAGGATGAAGGAAAGATATGTGCAGCGGTTTGATAGTATAAGGCTATGAGAAACCTATGGTTGCAAACGATCCAGATATGATGAGGTGATGTGCTTATTTGACGAAAAATTCGCATCAAATATGACACTTAAATAGGTATTTAACATCATCAATCTCTGACTAAGGGTACCGGAGATGATAAAAACAAAGAAATTCAGTAGCCTCATTATGAAGCCGTGCAGAATATTTGCTGTCGAAAAAACTTTGAAGGCAAGAAACAAATACCCATAAAATTGATAGAAAAAACATATAATATAGGCATTGCTTGAGACTAGGAGTTTTATCCCATGAATATTGTAGAAGTTGTAGAGATGAGGAGGAGGAGCAAACAGTTGAGCACTTCCTTTGCAATTGTCCAGCCTTAGCACTTTTTCACTTTTCTTACAGAACTGTCTGCCGTAGGGATTAGACCAATCCTGCGCTTCATAAGAGCCACAAAATGGTGCCATGAAGTTAAATAAATAAGTTCCCCGTGCCGCATAGTGGTATCACAACGACCTGTGAGGTTTAAGTGAGTTATTCGTATGGACCGACTACGACCATAACCTAACCTAACCTACACTCAGCGAAAAAAATATTTCAGCTTCAAAATTCTGACCAGTTTTGACTATTATTTTTGTTTGTTTTAATTCATTATCTCACAATTTTTTATAAAGGTAAATATTTAACAAAAAACCATATAAATCTAAATTTCAAACTTTACAAAAAATTAAAAAAATTAAAGAATTTTCAAACTTTTTAATCGGAATTAAAAAAAAATCGTTTAGGAAGCTTTATAGCCCATTGGATTTTAGTTGATAGAAAATATTTTGATTGTTTATAATTTTTTTCCTGAAGGCTTTACTTTTCATGGATTTCTTAGATAGAGAAAATACGCGCTGTTAGAGGAAAAAATATAAAGAATCAGCTATATTTTCAGTGACTCTCATATTCAAATTTAATGTTTTAACGGCTTGAAGTATTGATGAAAATTTTTCAGCAAACCTTGAAACTTGGATTAGTATGGCCTTTACTAAATAATAAACTATAAAAACCTATAAAAAATAATTTTAAAAATAAATAAATAAATAATCAAAACTCTTTCACTTGTTGAGTTTCTTTATTTCTTTCGTAAATGAAAATTTTATCGAAATTTTAATAAAAATGTTGTATCAGGTCACCAATGACGAAATTTTAAGAAAAAATTTTGAGCTAAGTGAGTTAATAAGGGTTTTTGTTTCTCTTCTCCTTGGCACCAATCTTCAAAGATAATACCGGTCGGCACGAATTTTTGGTCTGATTTCTGATTTGGTTTCTTTTATGTTGCTAAGCGACGATAAGATATTTTTTTATAACAAAATTCGCTTTTGCCGACACCAATATTTAAAATTCTCAAGAAAAATTGCTGATTTTCTTATAACTTTATGATAAATTACTAACCTCTTGTTGCCGAATTTCAAAACCCTTTTAATTCAAAGATATTGATTAATAATAGCTCAAAAATATTAAATAGTAAAAATCAAGTTCAAAACTTTTCATTGTATTGTTTTTGGTAACGTCGTCTACAGTCCATTATATTCATAGCTATTAAAGGCAAATAAACTCTCACTGCTCTGAATTAGCCGATTAATGTATGGGTTGGAAAAATAGAAATCCATTGTTTTTGCGTAACATTTTTGCGCAAATGGTTTAAAACTATTTTATGGTTGATCTTTAGCTCTTGAGCCATGCTACGACTACTAACATGCCGGTCAACTTGGAGTATGTTATTCTGTAAAATGTACTGAATTTTGTCTTTGTTGACTTCCATTGTAGCACCCTGTAACTTTAGTGTGAAATATCACCCTGACAATGGCCATAAACTTTAATCTCCAACAATCTACTGAGAACATAATGGATCTCTTGTTTCCCAAACTAATATTATGAAATTTGCTACCGTTTTGATCAAAGAACCACCACCTACTTCTCGTAAAATCAATTAATATCTGCAAAACTTACTTATCGACGTAAAACAGACAAAAGTTAACTCTAGAAGCTGAGTACAGATAATTTGGTGTTTTTCGATGCCCAACATCCGGATTTATGCATTAAAATGGAAAAATGAATAAATATTGCTTATCGTCCCGCATAATTCATAGGCGCTCATCGGAATAGTGTTGCTCTGACGAGCCAAAATTGAAAATACCAAAACCAAAATCAGAACCAGAACCAGCCAAACTAGCAACTAAGAAGTACGTGAGCATATTAGTGTGTTTGAAAGGAATGCAGGTAGGAATTGTGGTGAAAAGTTCTTGGTTTCTTTCCCACGTTCATCGTGGAGCTCACACGTTTCATATTGAACGCAATTATTTAAGCAAAAACGGCGAAAAGCTTTCTGAGGTGATAAAGAAATATTCACAGAAGGAGCTGAAGGTGGTTTGTCTTTTTCAGTTTTTACGCATTTCTTCATTTACTTAAGCGAAAATTCTTTCACATACATCTGAACAACAAATTTAAATGTCACTTATCAAACAACCATTATGAAAGTTACAGCAACTTTAAATTGGTTTCAATTCAATTGGCTTCTCATGTAATTTATACAAACAGATATCGTCTGGATATCAAAGGCTATTGATGCCACATCTTAAATCGTCAATGATTAGCTGTTGAATCTAACCTTTAACTTATTCATACTACGCACATATTTACTTTGAAACCTATACTCAAAGGAACCCAATGTACAACAAAACAATCAATCATGAATTGGTCAATAAAAAAATGTATCTTAGGTATGTGCAACAAGCATTCGAAAAAGAATATGCCGTTTATTAGATATTGATAAATAACACACATCCATTTAAACTACAGCTGTTGCTTTTACATAGAAATGGAAAAATAAACAAATACCGCAGTAGGGGTTAAACAAAGCGAAAATAAGAACAAGTAAACCCTTTTCCGACCGGCAAAGGGCAAAGGACAAATCACTACCATTTTAGTGCAATGGGTTAAAGAAGAGGTCAGCTCGCATCAACTTTACTTGCAATTTAGATAAAGGGGTGAAGAAGAAGACAAAACAAGCAAATAATTTTACTGGGTATTTAAAGTTTGAGTTTATATTTTATTAGTGTTTTGTTTTAGAAATTGTGGACATTTTCGGTTGCTAGAATTGTCTAACATAGCGCTGAATAAAAAAATGATTCGAAGAATTTGGGTGGACTGACTCGAAAACAGTGCACGTTCGTGTTAGCCGTTCGATCTGATAGTCTCATAGGGCTAGAAGTTGCGCTTACCGTCAGTATATTACGATATCGAGTTACATGATAAGACTAGATGAAACTCTTTGTTATGAAACTTGGGTTTGAGACATAAGTTGCAGTGTGTCAAAAAAAAAAAAAAAAAAATGTGGCATGGTGAGTTTTTTCTACAATATTCGTTGCTTTTCATACTAATTTTTGATCGTTAATTTTGCAGCTTCGCATTATTATACTAAAACCTATGTTTTCATACAAAATTAACGAATCAAATGTGGCATTAAAATATTGCGAAGTTGCAATATTAGAAGTCTTCTGCGCTTTGGACTAATATAAGCACTTTAATGCTCAGCCGTCTCAAACTCTCAACGACTGCCTACGCAAAAGTTTGTCGACAAACTATGTGGAAAACCGTAAAAGTAATCCAATTATGCAATGGGCCAGGCAATGGTCATGCCTGTTTCCTCGCCATAAGACTGCCGGCCAAATAGATTTCGGCCAAGGAAATCTTCCCGCTGAGTGTTGGGAAGCGTTCCCCATACTGTATCAAAGGTAAAAGAAATTTCAATAGGTAATTTTTTCAGGTGAGAAAAAAACTAAGCATGATGGTCTGGTCGGCTTCAATAATTACTTATGTAAAATCCGAGAAAAACACCCTTACATTTTAAAATGCGATTTTGGCGGTGAATATCTCATATTTTGGGAACCAATTTATTCAATAAAAACATTGGAGCTGCCGATTTTTTTTGAGCAGAATGAGCGAGTTCTGTTATAGATTTTAGAAATTGCATTCAGCGTGAAATCGTTCTAACTAAATGATAAAAATAAAATCTTACTTGGAGTACCCTGCATTTTCTAGATTTGAAATTGTTGATTTAAAGTTTTATGGAGCGTTTAAAAGCTTTTAACCCAATCACTGATTTGCATACATGCTCGAAGCTTAATCCTGCATCCTTTTCTTTTACATGATTTCTAACAATTTGTTGCGTTACGGCCATTCAAGGAGCGTTTTGTGTAAGTGTGTGTAGAGAGCGTGTGGAAATGGCGAAACAGGACAGGCAACCCATAATATAGCCATTTGTTTTAAATAAAAATTTACATGCGCAAATACTCACTTATGCGAGTATGCATGTATTTGTAGATAATCAAATGAGCCAGCAAAATCTATTTTCGGCACAAAAATTACCATCAGGATTGAACGACTTAGAGAGCTTGCTTTATTTGCTTTAAATATTTTGTTTGCTTTGCAAATTGAAAGCAAATGTGCACAAAGTTTCCAACCATAAATTATCACTATTTACATATTCCTGCAGTAAACATAAAGAATAGTTTAATAAAGGAATTCGATCTTCTATCTAGGAGTAACGATTGCGTTTTTCTATTAGAAAGAGCATTTTGTGAGGCAATCACATTGTAGTGAAGGTGCGAAACACCACTGCAGAAAAGGCAACTGCGATGGGAGAGAAAATAGACCCCAAACGTAGTATGATGATAAGTGAAAGTTATTTGCCTGAAGATATCTTCTTTGTATACATATTTTTCATGGTTTTATGATTAATTAATTAAGAACTATTTGAAGTTTTAAATTAAGATCTTTTAATTTATTACTAATAAATGAAAACTTATTTAATAGCCCATGGTTTAATGAGTTCGAAACGAGCAATTTTTCGCTTGGGTGGTAGTAGTTCTTAAGTGAGTCAATTACAGCGTGGAGGCGCGTTTTGCTACACTTTCACCCATATATCTCCCAATTGTTCATTGCCCTAAGGCCACTGGGCCCGGGCACTCCTAATAGCGCTTACAGCAGGCCTATCCTCCAGAGTCTGCGTTTTGAGTGCGTTGCCATTTCTTTAAGGTGGTGATCAAGAGAAGTGAAATGAATGACAACGATTAATGTATTTTTCCGGAACCTAAGGTTTTATGCCGCCTCCGAACGACAGATGGTTTTTTTGAAGAGCTTTCTCAGAGGTTTGCCATTACACGCCTTTTCTATCATTTTCTGCTTCATACCTGGGGTTTCGACTACCGAATGGTAGTCAAGCACCAACCTGTTCAGCTGCGGCGATAGCCCGTTGTACCTTAGAGATGGTTTTATTATGACGCAAAATTAATCGCCCAATTTTTCTTTTAACAACATTTTTTACTAAACATATGATTTTGAGTGACGGAAATTTTTATTTTAACTATTACGCGCTCCATTGCTTGCCTGTTTGTATGCTGTGGTTGTCTAGTTCACAAGTGCCAAATATGATTGACGTAAGACGTCATTTACTAAAATTATAAAACTTCCGATAGGGTGATTAAGTTTTAGAACCCCCGAAATTAAACTTTTAGTAGGCCCTGCCAATCTTTAGAATCACAATCAAATTGATCTTTGTGAAAGTTGCGCTCGAGAAATACACATCATTGTCTTCAAAATTAGAAACTGATTTAGTCATGTCTATGTACAGTATTTGTCCCTATACACGATATCTGAACAAGACTGGGTATTAGAGCGTAGCACCAAAAAAAAGTCGGCCGTACCTCCCCTCATATGAAGTGTTTTTGAAAAACATTAAAAAAAAAATTTTTTTTTGGCAACCCTAGATGTCGCCCAATTACATTTTTCTTCATATTTTCGGCATTTATTGTCGGATTTTAAAGTGTGAGACATCAATTTTTTTGTCTCAAAGAGGTTTTTCTCAAGAAAGTTCATTGAGCTCTTGCGTTTCGTTGTAGTACTTACCCAGCATATCTTAGTTTCTACCACCATAATGTAACAACCTAATGTCAGTTAATTGAAGACCGTAAAAAATCATATATCTTTTGCGAAAAAAGTATTTCGATTCAATTAGTAGAACCAGAAATATAAACAATTTATTTTTAGTGTAAAGCCGTACAAGAAAAAGTAAATTTTATTTATTTGTAACGGAAATTTTAGTCCACAAAATTTTGTCGGGATTCAAGCTTGCTGTATTTCTGCCGGCTCTCGAGCTTAGATAAAATGTGGCCCATGCGTTGCTCATCGGTGACCGCCATTGCAGATTCATGAACTGTTTGAACAAATCGCTCGGTCTTTAATTTGCTGTTATTAGATCGGTACATAAGGGTGGTAGCAACTGAGATATGGTGAGTAGGTACCACAACGGAGCGCCTGTGATCAATGAGCTTTTTTAGGAAAAACCCACTCCTTGAGACAAAAAAATTGGTGTATCACACTTTAAAATCCGACAATAAATGCCGAAGATATGAAAAAAATGCAATTGGGCGACATCTAGGGTTGCCAGAACAAAAAATTTTTTTAAATGTTTTTCAAAAACACTTCATATGAGGGGAGGTACGGGCGACTGTTTTTTTTGCCTGTAGGGCGAGACGATCTACTGGGTATATAACTATGTTATGCCTGGTTCAAGGTAGATTGGTATTGAAAATAAATAAAATCGGACTCTAACCAGACCTTTCAATATGACGGTAATTTTCAAAAATGTGAACAATCGATATTGACAATTTTTTTTTTAATTTTGTGATATTAAAAAATGTGAAAATATGAAACTAATAACTTTATTTTAAATTGTATAATTTTGGGAAATACGATGAGGGTGACATTTTTTTATAAAGTTTTGTAATTTTCAAAGTTTAAAAAAATGCAATATTAATTAGAAAAAGATTTAAAATTTTATGATATTTAAAAACGTCGAAATATGATATCGATAAAATTTATTACAAGAAATGCAAAAAATACAAAAAAATATATATATTGTACAATAATTTCTGGTTGGTTTGTGTGTGCTTAAAGAATGGGAAAAAACAATTTTCACAAAAATTTTCAACAAAAAATGTATTTAATTACCAAAAAATATTTTTTAAAAAGAATATTTTATGTCAAAACATGGAGATACAATTCATAAAAATGTTAAAGGAACTCAAGATATTCTACTTTAAAAAATTCTCGAGCCTAGTTTGTTTCGGTACAATGAATAAATCTCAAAATTATTATTATTATACTCAAACCTACAAATAAACCAAATTTTAGAGAAATGGCCGACAATGTCCAAAATACTAGGATCATTTGGCATGGATCGCTTAAAATTAGTAGTCCCCAGTCGTTTTTTGAGTATTGAGAAATATATAAATGAGCTGTCTCGGCGTGAGAAAGCATTCGTATTGCACTCCGCAGTCTGAGCCACCAGGGCAGTCATGATTCGGTCTTAGATTTAACACGTCGGCCACCTTTGGAAATATTTATTGTGGTTTTTGGTAAAATTTCTTTTTGTCCTGTGTATTTATATTTGTTGGTGATTGCTTCTGACTATGATTATGACTTTTCTCTAAAAACATACGCTGGGCGCACATTTAAAATTCGTTTTCGCCTTCTTTTTATCCAAATACTTTCTTCAGAACTTTAATTTATTTTTTCTTCTCATTCCATATTTTCTTCGCTGCTGGATGCCGTCACAAATTTCTTAACATTCTCTTCCATAAATTGCCTCTCATTTGCCAACATTCCTCTGGCCCACGCAGCTCATATTATACACGCCGAAAATTTCGTCCTATTTACGCCAAAGTAATGAATAGTTATGCCAATGCACACCGAAAATCTTCAACATATCAACGTTATGCTGGCGCAAATTCATTGAGCTTAGTCACCGGTTTGCTGCCATTCACAACGGAAATGGCGCTCTTTGAATTTCCCTTCAATGAGTTGTTGGTAAGTTTATACAAAAGTAATAGAAGGAAATTTGCAAAGGGCTTGAGTGCATTGAAGTGGTAGAAATTTGTAACGGTAATAATTTTAAGCATCATAAATTAGATGCTAAAATAATTTTATGACGATAGGGTTGATCGCATTCTCCAACAGCCGCCGCACTCAAGTCGTTGGCACATACCGAATTTTACAAATATTTTTTCAGAAATATACATATAATGCATGACTTCTTAAGCCTTTATACATTTTGCTTTGCTTCATTTAGATTTGGGCTGTGCTAACCAAACGCCAGCAAATGGCTCTGCTAATGTGGACGCATGGCGAGGAAGCGTTGGCGAAGTCGCTGGTGGCCTGCAAGTTGTATAAAGCCATGGCGCACGAGGCTGCCGAGGATGATTTAGATACGGAAATCTATGATGAATTGCGCGCATATGCGAAGGAATTCGAAAGCAAAGGTATGTATGGACGTAGATAAACTCGTACACATACTTGTGTGAGTTATTCAATTTTGGTTGAATCCTGCTTGCCTCAAGATACTTTTTTGTGAAACGTCCTTTTGATACGCTTGAGCGCCTGAGTACGTATTGTTTCAGGACGTGTATAGTTATCAGAAATGAGTGAAATCAACTATTGACCCGCATAAAGCATTTGCCAGTAACAATAAAGTTTTAGGCGTTTCAAGCGTCAGGTTTGTTGAATTTATTACCTGTTAGATAGCTTCACTTCAATATGCTTTCAATCATTGGAATTCTACTCAATCACTTTGATGGTTCTTTTTCTTTACAGGCATCAAATTATTGGACTTTAGTTACCGCACAGATGGAGAGAAGGCTCAACGACTGCTGACTTGTGAATTGCACTCATGGTCGAACCAAAGTTGCCTTTCCTTAGCGGTGGCCGCCAATCATCGTGCACTTTTGGCGCATCCAAGCAGCCAAGTGATATTGGCTGATTTGTGGATGGGCGGCTTGCGAACGCGTAAAAATACAAATTTTAAGGTGAATTAAAGAAAGTTTGTCTTTTCTAATGTAGATTATTTAAATATAAGAATACACGCGTCGAAATTAAAATGGGGCTTATAACGCTATGCAACATGGCTTTTTTAATAATTTTATACTGGGATGACAAATAGAAAATGTTAGTCCAAAAATTGTAATTTCGCTATTTTTCACTTGGATTCAAGGTAAAGTCCAAAATAAACAAGACCGAGCTAAAATAGAAACGACAGGAGCTTTGTTCTGATAACTTCGAGTTTACTTATTTAAAATAGTCTCCTTAGGTCTCGATACACTGATTTGCACGATCTGAAAGCTTTTCGAAAGATTGTTTCAGGCCTCTACGGACGCAAAACGTTTTCCTTTTAAGGCCAAATGCAATTTTCCAAATAGGGAAAAGTCACATGGAGTCATATGAGGTGAATACGGTGAGTCGTTGATGGTTAAAATGCGATTTCTAGTCAAAAAATCAGTCACAAGAGTGGAAAGAGTGGATCGAGGAGATGGTGCATTATCATGCAATAAGCACTAGCTTCCTCCTTCGCGGTATTCAGAGCGAATTCGACGAATGCGAGGCAACAAACGCTTCATTCAAAACGCCAAGGTAGAATATTGCATTGACGGATTGGCCCACTGGCACGAACTTCTTGTGGGCAATTCCCTTGGAATCGTAAAAACAAATGAGCATTGACTTAATTTTCGACTTCTCCAAACTTACTCTTTGTGTGGTGGCTCTTCTGGGGCCTTCCATTCGGCACTTTGACTTATTTGACTTTGATTCAGGTTCGTGCTGGAAACACCACGTTTCATCACCAGTTACAATGTTGTGAAGGAAGTTCTCGTCTTTTCTCGCCTCTTTCGAATGTTAAATTCTGAGAAATTTTACGCTCAGTTAGCTTCTGCGGAATGAAACGTGAATAAATCGATGTTTTGGAGATATTGAACTCCGATTCCATGTATTTCAACGACGATTTCGGTTCATTTTTGATAAATTTACTAACAATTTCGATAGAGTGTTCGGTGATTACTAATTTTGGGCGGACCGTATGTTCATTGTCATTTATGTCCTCATAACCTTCTCTGAAATATGTAAACCACTCATGAACTCTGGTGCGAGATAGGCAATCATCGTCATAAACTTTTTTCATCAATTTAAATGTTTTGGTAAACGTTGTGTTGATTTTAAAACAAAATTTGATATTAGCTCTTTGTTCGAAACTCATTTTTGTACCGAGGACATAAACATACTAACACTTTAGACGCAATAACTTCCCTTCCACTGAACCGAATGTTACCAAGCTTTCACTTGAAGTCAGCTAGGGTTGTCACTTTGAAAGCACCAGCTCATTAAAAAGATGGTGCCATCAAAAACATTTTTATGACGCCAGTCTTGTTTATTTTGGATTTCATCTTGTAAATATCATAGTAGACGAAGCTTGTCTTTTTTCACCTACATATTCTCCTGGTTTGCTTGGAAAACATTTTTTCAACAATTTTCTCATTTTTAAGGATGAATCGGGATTTAATACCAGTCAAACTTTCAAGGCGTCATTACATATACCCACGAATTTTTTTTATAAATGCACCACATATTGACAAGTTTTTATTATTTTCTAACTTATTTTGTCATTTAAATTATATTTTCATAAAAATTAGTTCATTCTTTAACAAAGGCCATAACAATCCAAGTTTTAAACTTTGCATGGGATTTATAAAAATCGACAAATTGTCATCAAAATCTTTAATCGGAATTCTTTGGGGACGCAGTTTTATGGCCAATTCAATTTTAGTATCTTAAAATGATAGCTCGAAGTAGTTCAAAATCGTCGTTCATTTTTGATGATTTTACCTTTGAAAATGTTGCACATTTTCTCCATGTAACGAATGCGCGTCTTTTTTTTCTTATACGAACCAAAAATAATGGAAATTAAAAAAATATATTGTTATTATTATTATAATTGGCGCGTACACCCTTTTTGGGTGTTTGGCCGAGCTCCTACTCCTATTTGTGGTGTGCGTCTTGATGTTGTTCCACAAATGGAGGGACCTACAGTTTCAAGCCGACTCCGAACGGCAGATATTTTTTATGAGGAGCTTTTTCATGGCAGAAATACACTCGGAGGTTTGCCATTGCCTGTCGAGGGGCAACCGCTATTAGAAAAATGTTTTTCTTAATTTTGATGTTTTCACCGAGATTCGAACCGACGTTCTCTCTGTGAATGCCGAATGGTAGTCGCGCACCAACCCATTCGGCTACGGCGGTAAACTAATAAAGAAATACTCAAAACATGTACAATTTTGAGATTATCTAAATTGATGGAAGCTGGCAAATGAGTTGTGTGCGTTGAGCCCAAATTTCGGGCTAATAATATTCAGGGTTCAGCTCTACAACTTTTCAAAAATAACTCAAAGCGTAATTTTTAAGTTGCTTCAACGATTTTATTTTGGAAATTTGTCGTCATGGGATGTTTTTAAGTTCGGATTCAAAGGCAAAGAACTTTTAGGATTCAGATCTAATATAAATTCATTCAAAATAAGCCAAAGCGCTATTTTTTGCTTGTTCATTTATTTATGACTCAGGCACGCGAATTTAGTCGAAGAGTGAGATGGAAATTTAGATAATTGTTATTGAAAGGGTCCTTTAATTTTAAAATCTAACTTTTTGCAACTAGAGAAATTTCAAGCAAAAAATCGTGGTAAATATTTTCTCGTTGCGCTGACTTATTCAGTTACATGCTTAGGATACGATAAACGAATTTGGCCAGTTGGAAAAAGTATTATGCTTTGTTGGATAAAAACGCGACAGAGTGCGGTTTATATGTACTTATGTATGGTTTTTATTTGCAGGCAAAAAATGTGAAATATGCATGTACAGCTTAGCACGGTTAAAATACCCTGAAGCAGACAGAAAAATAGTAGATTTGATATTGCAGCATTGTCAGACTTGTTATAATATTTTACATATTGAGCTTACTTAACCAATACAAGGTCAATATGCTTGAAGCGATGCTCTGAAATTAAGCAAACATTAAAAGGATTAAATCCATCAGTTCATTGAAAAACTAAAAATAGTAAGAAAAAAATAAAAATTAATTTTAAATTTCGTGGGAAAATTCTAAAGAAAAATAATTCATTTTATTTATACAAAATTATATATTTAATAAGCACCGGATAATAAATCACCATCACGCCGAGTATGAAATACTACTCTCCGTCAAATGGCTCAAAAAACCATGATCTCAAACTTTGGCCGAAGTTTGTCAAAGAGTATTTATAAATTAAGACAATTTAAGTTAAGCATTAGTCACAACAATTTCCGGACTCGATCTTTTCTCTTCAGCAGCTTGAAGTGCAAAGTCAATATTCAACATTTAAGAAAAAACGCTGCACCGATGGCTTGTTTACCCCACATCTCCATTTGCGATGAGTTCTCGCAGGCGACCTGCCAATTTCTGGGCATACAAAACAATTATCGGAAATTCCTTTTTTAAGTGGTGGTTTCATCGCATAACTTTTCATTCGAAAAAAAGCCTCCGTACAAAGCACTCCACGCATTTTCGAGCAAACGAAAAGAGTTTATTAAGCGAAAATTTTAAAAATTAAAGAGATTCAATAAGTCCTATTTTCAGATATCTTTTCTGCAGTGAAAAACTCTAGTTCGTGGTTTTATGAAAGAGGAAATACTAGTTCGAAAGTAAGAGGAATGGTATTAGTTCCAAAATGATCAATTAGAGATGTATACAAAAAGAACGTAGTTGCGCACCTTTTTTTATTATATTATAAATAAAAATGTCTGAAGCATTAAAGATGTCGGAAATAAGAAATTAAGGAATTTTGAAACTAAGACTTGATAATGAACTGCCACTTTTGACCATTGTGAACTAAAGGGTGATTTTTTAAGAGCTATAGGAAAGTTTTTCAAAAACACACGTAAAATTCAGAAAAATGCATGAAATTTTTATTTAAATCGATAGTACAGTCCATATAAGTTAGTGTTTGAAGATTATTTCATGGAAATGTTGACCGCGACTGTGCTTCAAATGGTCCATCCGCTTAGCCCAATTTTGGCATACTCTTTCCAATGTTTCGGTCGGTATCTCACATATAAATGCTTTAATGTTGTCTTCCAATGCGTCAATTGAAGCATTCGCCTTTCAACAAATCCATTGTTACGCGTGCTGTGTGGCATGTGGCACTGTCCCGCTGAAACCATATGTCATGCAAGTCAAGCTCTTGCATTTTGGGCAAAAAAAGTTGGATATCATTTCACGGTAGCGCTCACCATTCACAGTTACGTTACGATTCGCTGCATTTTTGAAGAAGTACGATCCAATGATACCTCCAGCCCATAAACCGCACCAAACTGTGACCTTTTTTGGATACATTGGTAGCTCTTGCAATTCTTCTGGCTGATCTTCACTCCAAAATTGACAATTCTACTTATTTACGTACCCATTGATCCAAAAATGAGCTTCGTCGCTGAACACAATTTTTCGATAAAAAAAGTGGATCTTCGGTCAACTTCCCAAGATGCGGTAGGCCGTTCGGCTTCAATTCTTGCACCAGTTGTATTTTGAAAGGCTTCACACTTAAATCCTTTCGCAAAATTTTCCACGTTGTTGAGTAACAGAGGCCCATTTGTTGCATACGGCGACGAATCGATAATTGATGGCCATCATTAACACTGGCCTATACATCTGCGATATTTTCTTCAGTTCGCACTCTACGTAAGCGTGTTGGTGGTTTGATGTCCAATAATGTAATTTTGGTTCTAAATTTAGTCACAATAGCTCGAATAACCGCTTCAGTGGGTCGATTAAACTGACCATAAAATGGAAGAAGCGCGCGATAAACTTTCTTAACAGAACGCGTATTTTTATAATAAAATTCAATGATTTGCAAGCGTTGTTCGTTTGTAAGACGATTCATGGTTAAATTATAGACCAAACTGAAGATGTTTGACAGTGAAGCAAAACACGAAACGTGCGTCAGCTGTTTAAACAACTTTTTAAAAAGATAATAGCTAAAAAATCATCCGTTAGTTCATTAGCTGGCTTAACGCAGATGCATGCGGTTACTTTAAACATAACAGTAGCTCGCATTAAAAGGATAATAGAGACAAACTACTTCAGCTGAAATGCAAACTAGTAGCAGAGAAGTTTAAAATTAGCTCGGTTGACTGCAGGGCTATCGCGAAGAAGGAATATCTATAAAAAAATATTATACAACAAATGGTAAAGTTCCAAGTATACATTATTCCATTTATTATTGCCATTTCTTTATGTTAAAAAAGCTCTATTAAAACAGGTGGAGAGCCTGAATTTCCACTATTCAAACATATGTGTCTTACCGAATTTCCCGCCATCATTGTCTTGCCATCAGCTGTCATTTCGTAGACTGACAACTCAACTTTCATATTACCGCGCCATTTGTACGCGCGAATGCAGCTATCTTTTTTTCTTGATGTTATTTTGAAAATGAAAAGTCAAGAAAGCAAGTTTCGCAGAAATTTGACAGAAGCTAAGACACATTTAGTAGAATGTGTAGAGGTGAAGTTAAGAGTTAATAAATTATTATATTAACCTGTGAACATATTATGGGGTGTCACACACACCAAAATGTTTTCCGAAGGTTAAAACAATGGCGCATATTTTTTATGAATCCTTTCGTCGAAGATTGTATTGATAAACTGTATGTTTGTATATGTATGTATATATTTTACTTTTATAATTCCAGGTTATCTTAGGTCTTTTGATACCTTTTTATATCAGACATTTGGATTTTAAGTCCAAAGAAGAGCTACAACAAATGCCACAAACCGAAGAGGAGCACTTGGAGAATCAAAATTTGGACAACGATGATTCGGATCGTTCGCAGCCCGACGCAGAGGTATGTACTAATGTGCGATATTTGTATACCAAATTTGTTTGTTACTTATTTCCTAAATTTTTTACTATAATAACGTTCCCTTGTTATCTTCTAATTAAGTTTTAAAATTAAGTAACTAAAATTATTGAAAATTGTTCACTTACTATGCGTATTCAGCTGAACTTGCGTGTAGAAAATATTTAAAAAAAAAGTTTTTGAATTCTCGTTGTTGTTTTTGTAAATATTGTCCACCTTGAAAGTAATACAGTGGTTAAATGAATATTGCATATAATTTCTTTTTGCTGTAACATTTTGCGTTAAACAAGTAATAAAAAAAATTAAAAATTAAATTTTAAATAAAACGTTTTAAAAAAATATAAGTAAAATAATACAAATATAATATCCCAAGGCTGGTTGAACAAGTACCATAGCATCAGTAGATCAGTTGACTTAATTTTTCTATCTACTCGGTCTCTAAATTGCCAAGTTTTCTTTAAATTACTCTAAACTGCCAATCTTTATTAATAGATTGTGGTTTTTGGAAAACAAAATGAAAAACAAAATACATATCTCTTGTTGTTTGTGGCCTACTGCTACGCGTATAAGCTGTTCAATGTGCCTTGTCTTGTTCATTGAAATTCTATGAAAGTCATTGTATGCCTACTTTTAAGTAAAAATAGTTAAAAATATCATTCTCGTTTCGTATATGGCAAATTTAATGTGAAAACCTAATTAAATAATTTACTATAATATTTTATACTACATTTTTACAAACCTTACTGTATTTGTTCTGCTGCTGCGTTCCTGTTCAAATCGCTCCTATTATCACGACTACTACTGCAAAAATCAAAAACAAAAAAAAAAAAAACAATAACTACTATAACTACTACTGCCTCCATTACCTCTTCTTCTGCTACTACCACTACTACCACCTCTACTACTACTACTATGTACTACTACTACTACTACATTACCTAGAATGCGCTAACAAAAGCGAAAAGATCAATTTCCTTCAAGTGTAGGATGAGCAGTAATAATAATCCAGACAAGGTAGTAAACCCCGACGAAAAATTATTTATATCCCTTAAATTCTATTAAATTCTATGTAAACTTGCCCGAGCAGTAAATGTGTGTTGTAGTATAAAGAAAGAAAAACAAGTTTAGCTATAAATCTGTGTATGTGAACATTCGGAATTAATGAATTTTCCTTCTCTATCTATGTTCATATGTTGATATGTGTTAGGCTGCAAATATAAAAATTTGACTAACATTATTTTTTCACAATTTTTTTGTTGTAACTTTACCCTGTCACCCTGCTAACCCGCTAATGTCTCATATACTAATATACATATGTACATATATGTATGTATTTTATTTCGCCTTATTATCTCCCCTTTCTTAATGTATGTATGTGTATGAGCGTAAACTTTTATTTAACTGTACTGACTTCTGTATGTAGTTCGAACGCCCGTTTTTGTGTGGTATTCCAATCCTTTGCCGTCTGGGCAAATTTAAATGAACATACCTCATTGTCTATATGTCCGATGGTACTGTATATTGTATATGTCGGGACTATCGCAAATGTATATATGTACGTGTACGCGCATACTTTCTTTTTTATAGATCTCAATGTCTGCCTGTCATTGTTCTGCATTCTACTATAAATTTACGCATTATTTTGTATATGTTCGACATTTTACTTTTGCATTTGTCATAGTTATCTGTCAATGTAAATTTCATTACAATTATACATTTTAGCCCAAATCCAATAGTTATTACTTACTAACAAGACTAACTGGAATATGCTGCCAAATAAATTACTATATACATACATATGAAAAGGTATACTAATTTTGAACTATTTATTTTTTAAATAGCCTTTGTATTGGCATTTTGTACTACATTTTATTTGTTGTAAATAAATTATTTTATTACATTGGCTGCCAATATTTGTAACATCCTGCTTCATCACAGTTTTTTTATTGGTTGGAAATGATAGTCCATTAAATTCTTTGATTTGAAAACGAGAATAAATCCAGTTCGAATGTGAAGTGTGTTTGGAACTACAATGTATTAAATAACTATAGCACAGGTCTTATGACAAGTTTTGAGAATTCATTTCTTTTTCATTTATATTTATTAGTTCTTTTATGCAAATACGGTTCAATCTTCTAAGAAAACTTTATGTATACACTCAATTTATTTATGTTTAATTTGATAACATTTTTTAATTGTAGAAAATCTTTTATTTAGATTTCATTTCATGCCTATTTTAACGGCGGCTATTTACTCACTGATTTATTGATGCTCGTTAGAGCGCGCGAAAGCCCGTTTCGTTTCTCTTTCGTCTGCCAATGGCAGCGTGAGTGATAAGAAGGGTAGTGGGTGATGAAAAGCTTTATTAGACGTTTAAACCGATAAAATCTTGACTCATGTCCTCAAAGCTATATATATATGTATATATTATATATAATTGGCGCGAGCTCCTCCTCCTATTTGTGGTGTACGTCTTGATGTTGTTCCACAAATGGAGGGACCTACAGTTTCAAGCCGACTCCGAACGGCAGATGTTTTAATGAGGAGCTTTTTCATGGCAGAAATGCGCTCTTAGGCTTGCCATTCCCTGCCGAGGGGCGACCGCTATTAGAAAAATGTTTTTCTTAATTTTGGGGCTTCACCGAGATTCGAACCAACTTTCTCTCTGTGAGTTCCGGATGGTAGTCACGCACCAACTCATTCGGCTATGGCAGCCGCTATATTGATCAAAATTTTACCAAATTTAAGAAGATCGTCACAAAAAAAAAAAATTAATTTTTAAATCAACGAAATTTTTGAGCCACGTCAAGCTTGCACCTTCTTATACCAATCTTCAATGGGCTACAAAGCTTGAAACTCGAAATGTTTTTAAAAATTAGGTTTGAAATATTTTAAATTTTGATGAAATTTGTTAGAAAACGAAAAAAAATTAATCATAAAAAAATTATTGTATTAAAATTAAAATGGAAACCAAAAAACCGTAAAAACTCGTCCATTCGTCCCTGTGCTATAGTTATTTAAAGAACAATGATTTAAGGCAAGATATGGCAATTAAATTCCGGTAATTTGCCAATAACACAGAAGCAAATTATATAGCTTATTTTATAGCCTCCCAATATTGGGAGCAACCTTGACCTCCTATATGCCACCCCGATAATTTCTCTTGCGGTGTGTTTTCAACTTGAGAAATAAATCACAATCACAGGGGGCAATGATATTGGGGCGGTAGGATGAGTGCTTCAACTTTTAAATGCCTTTTTCGCCAAATATTTTTACACAACGAACGAGGAATAGACAGAAGCGTCCTGTCGCTCCTCACCAAACCTCATATTGTTGCCAACATGCAACCCAAGGTGTATATAATATTACTTAGAGTTTGCTGTGAAACCAATACACTCTTCTACGTTTATATCATACTTTTTAAAAGTAATACGAGTACTTCAAATTATTCCCTAAATGTAAGGCCCCCTCAATTTGGCGCTTCGTTATTCAGCTGCAACAATCGTTGACTGTGCGCCACATAACTTTGAATGTCGAATATCAGTAGATATTTTTTGTGCGTAAGCATCTTCAAATCTGTAGACAAAACTCTTTGAAGAGCCTGCAGAGAAATGATGAATTGAGTTAGGCGTATTCGCCTCGACCCTGCTGCCTCTTCGATAGTATCCACAATTCAAATTGCTTGCTATTTGTTCAGAAATTCACGTTAAGTTAAAGCCACTGCCAAGAATTAAAACCGCCAATGAAAAAGTTTTAGCGTCATCAAATAAGGTGCTTCTTATATTTCTAAATTATAAATTTTGTATAATGTCGGCCCTTTTTTTTTAATTATATGTTATTTTAATGAAGGCCGTTATTTGGCGCATTTCCAGCTGCATTTAGATTTTTTTCAATACTTTGTCTTTCAGTACCGATTCTTTCAATTAAACGGCCGTAGTCAAAGTGCACTGTACCGATCCGCCAAGGTTGTGGTGAAAGATTATCGCGACCGAAAATATTGATATATCACAAATCACTCATTTTCGTATCGAGTTTTAGTTATACACTCATCTGTACACTCTTCAAGCAAAATAGTGCTAATTTTTTTGCTATTTAGCACCTGTCTAAAGAGATGTCATCGAACAGTGGCAGATATCAAAATAAAATACTGCTAACAGAAACTCGCACGTGAAGGGCCTTGTATATGCAGCCCGCGATAAACTATTTTTTAATTTATTTTAATTTTTTTTCTTGATTTTTTTTTAATTCATGCTGTTATTCATTCTCTGTGTGAAAATAAAAAAAAATTATTAAGCTATAAAATCCAAACTACAAATTTGTTTAGAAAGTTTAAATAAAAACCGCGAAATTGTGCTGGAAAGCTGGCGGAATTTTTATATTACAATATTTTATAAAGGGTTTTGTTAGACAATGAGCTATACTCTTATTTACGGTCAAAACTGAACAAAATTTGTGAGGTATTGCCGTTTTATTATTTTATCGCTGGTTGTATATCCATTAGATTTTCAGAAATGACTTTAACAGTTTGAGGGAGATTTAATATTCAATTTAAGTAATGTTTTACCTTTAAAAAAATAAATAAAATCTATCAATGTGGCTAACGAATGAAATTTTAATTTATAGATGTTTTTTCTTAGGGCTACTACTTAATTTTCCATATACAATTTCTTTCAAATTCTTAAGTACAGTATATCAGTATGCATATATATAGGCAGCAAATGTGAGGTATTAAAAAAGTTTGACATACAATGTGATTACTGCAATTCCACTGGCCTAGTCCTAATTTGTATTCATGATATCCTTCATATCTTTCTTCGCTCATACTTGCATTCTTAACATGTCGATTTCGGGAAATTGCAGTCAATCTGTATGTACCTGTGACCAGAAACTCATATGTAAGCTGGACTTATTCTATTTAACAAAATAAATTTAAAATTCAACGTGAAGGGTTGTGTGCCTCTTATTACAGTTTGGCTATTATTAAAATCAGTGATATCACACTATGTACAAAGTTTCAGTCACCAACTGCTCTGCAGCAGTTATATAATTTCTTCAGCTAAATAGTTTTTTAAGGAGTTTTGTAGGGAGTATTAACGCTGAACTTATTTCCAGGAATATATTTTATATATTTAAGTTATACTCGTACACAAGAAAATGTCATCCAAAAAATCGAAAAATATTAAAATCGTGAAGTTTAATTTTTTAAGTGTATGAAAGCAAATTAAAAATTTTTAGTCACAAAATTTTATTGTTATAAAGCTTGTTAAAAATTTGTTTCTTAAATGCTTCCAGTTCATAAAAGAACTTAAAATTTATTTTTTTTATTTGTTTACTTTCAATAAAAGCACTTGTGTCGATTTAGCACTTTTTTTCTGTCAAGCACTAAAATGCTTGTTTTTTTCTAAATACGTAATCAATTAATGAGTTGCAGCTGTAGCTTAAGTAAGCTTTTCTTTGATAAATCAAAATTTGCTGACCTCAAAATATAACCTCTTAAAGTGAACTAAGTGTTGTTCTATGGCCAACAAAACTAGGCACATTTTTTATTTAATATTTACCCGTGCCAAAGCTTTGAAAATTATTAATGAATAAGCATAAAAAAAATGTACTTTTCAGTTTATTTGGTATAAAATATTTAAACATCGAAATTATTTAATCTCCTTATTTATTTCTCTAAAAATTTGCTGAAAATTTGGGGGGCTTAAAGTGGCCATGTGTAGAAGTCCACGCAAGTGGGGAAAGTTACTGATCGCCATTCACTTGGGAGTGGCCAGGACGATTCTTCTACATATGGTTCAAGCAGCTCACAACGTCCGGGATTAGCCCACGTATCCTCTGGTTAGCTTCCGAACACCCGTTCGGGAGTGAGCTAACGTGAGAAGGCGAAACATTCCAGGATAGCTGGTTGTGCGCTGGGTTTGGGACCCGCCACTTAAAAATCCCCCCCAATGAAAAGATTAAAAAAAAAAAAAAAAAAAAAAGCCTCGGATGAGAACTGCCTTTACTGATGACGACCCCTGCAAACGAAATAAGGAATATGATTTGAGGGCATGCACCTGGAATGTCCGGTCCCTTAATGGGGAAGGTGCCTCTGCCCGGCTGGTTGATGTCCTCGTGAGAGTAAAGGCTGACATCACTGCCATCCAAGAGATGCGATGGACGGGGCAAGGAAAGAAAACCATAGGACCTTGCGACGTCTACTACAGCTGCCATGTAAAGGAGCGCAAATTCGGTGTCGGATTTGTTGTGGGAGAGAGACTTCGTCGCCAAGTACTGTCGTTCACTCCGGTGGACGAGCGTCTCGCAACAATCCGCATCAAAGCCAGATTTTTCAACATATCGCTAATTTGCGCCCACGCCCCGACGGAAGAGAAGGACGATGCGACCAAAGATTCCTTCTATGAGCGCCTGGAACGTTCCTATGAGCGCTGCCCCCGCCACGACATAAAAATCGTGCTTGGCGACTTCAACGCCAGGGTGGGCAAGGAGGGAATTTTTGGTCCCACAGTCGGAAAATTCAGCCTGCACAACGAAACATCCGGTAACGGACAGAGGCTGATCGACTTCGCCGGGGCCCGAAACATGGTAGTCTGCAGCACCAGATTCCAGCATAAGAAAATCCACCAAGCTACCTGGCTGTCTCCTGATCGAAAAACGCGAAACCAGATCGATCATGTTGTGATAGATGGAAGACACGCTTCTAGTGTATTAGATGTACGTACGATCCGAGGACCCAACATCGACTCGGATCATTACCTTGTTGCAGCCAAACTGCGCACCCGCCTCTGTGCAGCAAAAAACGTGCATCTACCTACGCAAAGAATGTTCGACATCGAAAAGCTGCAATCACAACAGACAGCCAGAAGATTCGCCACTCGACTCTCACTCCTGCTCTCCGAAAGCACTGCCCAACAAATCGGCATACATGAGCAATGGAGCAACATTTCTCGTTCCCTACGTACCGCCGCCGAAGAAGAAATCGGATTCCGGCGAGCCCGAAAAAACAATTGGTACGACGAGGAGTGTCATGCTGCCGCAGAAAGAAAAGATGCCGCCTATAGAGCCACGCTGCGATCGGGCGCAACGCGAGCCATGTGGGATCGCTACAGAGAGCTGAAAAAGGAAGAGAGACGTATTATCCGACAGAAGAAACGAGAGGCCGAAATACGTGAGTGCGAGGAGCTTGAGATGCTGGCCAATAGGAACAACGCCCGAAAATTCTACCAGAAAGTTCGGCGGCTTACAGAAGGTTTTAAGACCGGGGCGTTTTCCTGTAAGAACAAAGACGGCGATCTGGTGACTGACGTACAGAGCAATCTTAAATTATGGAGGGAACACTTCTCGAACCTGTTAAACAGTGACAGCTGCGCATGTCATAGAGAATGTGAAGATCCCGATACCCCAATCGATGACGACGGAATTGTAGTTCCGTTACCCGATCATGACGAGGTGAGAATGGCGATAACGCGCCTAAAGAACAACAAAGCCGCGGGCGCCGACGGACTCCCGGCTGAGCTATTCAAACATGGCGGCGAGGAGCTGGTAAGGTGCATGCATCAGCTCCTATGCAAAATATGGTCGGATGAAAGCATGCCTGCCGATTGGAATTTAAGTGTGCTCTGCCCAATCCATAAGAAGGGCGATCCTGCAATTTGTGCCAATTACCGCGGGATTAGTCTTCTAAATATCGCCTATAAGGTTCTAGCGAGCGTATTGTGTGAAAGGCTGAAGCCTACCGTCAACCAACTGATTGGACCTTATCAGTGTGGCTTCAGACCTGGAAAGTCTACCATCGACCAAATATTCACAATACGCCAAATCTTGGAAAAGACCCACGAAAGGAGAATCGACACACACCATCTTTTCGTCGACTTCAAAGCTGCATTCGACAGTACAGAAAGGAGTTACCTGTATGCCGCTATGTCTGAATTTGGTATCCCCTCAAAACTAATACGGCTATGTAAGATGACGTTGCTCAACACCAGCAGCGCCGTCAGAACTGGGAAGGACCTCTCCGAGCCGTTTGATACCAAACGAGGTTTCAGACAGGGTGACTCGCTGTCGTGTGACTTCTTTAACCTGATGTTGGAGAGCATCGTACGAGCCGCAGAACTTAATCGCTCAGGCACAATACTTTATAAGAGCGTACAATTGTTGGCGTATGCCGATGATATCGATATCATCGGCCTTAACAACCGCGCTGTTAGTTCTGCCTTCTCCAAACTGGATAAAGAGGCAAAGCGAATGGGTTTGGTGGTGAACGAGGACAAAACGAAGTACCTCCTGTCTTCAAACAAGCAGTCGGCGCACTCGCGTATCGGCACCCACGTCACTGTAGACAGTTATAATTTTGAGGTTGTAAAAGACTTCGTGTATTTGGGAACCAGCATTAACACCTATAACAATGTCAGCCTTGAAATCCAACGTAGAATCTCTCTTGCCAACAAGTGCTACTTTGGACTAAGTAGGCAATTGAGCAGTAAAGTCCTCTCTCGACGAACAAAACTAACACTCTACAAGACTCTCATCATGCCCGTCCTGACGTATGGCGCAGAAGCTTGGACGATGACAACATCCGATGAAGCGACGCTTGGAGTGTTCGAGAGAAAGATTCTGCGTAAGATTTTTGGACCTTTGCACGTTGGCAACGGCGAATATCGCAGACGATGGAACGATGAGCTGTATGAGCTTTACGACGACATAGACATAGCACAGCGAATAAAGATCCAGCGGCTTCGTTGGCTGGGTCATGTCGTCCGAATGGATACAAACGCTCCGGCTCCGAAAGTATTCGATGCGGTACCAGCTGGTGGTAGCAGAGGAAGAGGAAGGCCTCCTCTGCGTTGGAAAGATCAGGTGGAGAAGGACTTGGCTTCACTTGGTGTGTCCAACTGGCGCCGGTTAGCACGAGAAAGAAACGACTGGCGCGCTTTGTTAAACTCGGCCAAAATCGCGTAAGCGGTTATCGCGCCAATTAAGAAGAAGAAGAAAGTGCCCCAAAAATGATAAATGTTTATCAATTTTTTTTTTTTAATAAAGCCTGGTTCATATTCGGGCCGAAATTAGTTAATATCCTTTTTGATTTTTTTAAAAAAAAGAGAGTAATATTTCTTTTTTTTTGGATTTTAACAGTTATTTCAAAATAAAAGATAGTTAAAGAGTTTTTCTTAAGTAAAGCGTAGGGGGTCATATTTGGGCCGCATTAAATTCATCCAATCACTGATCCACCCACGTTTAGGGTTGTATTTCCGAAAATATATTCTGTTAGTCTCTATGACTTTGGTTACATAATCGTATATACCTAAATTATAGATTTAAGCAAAAAATAAAGCCGATGCCTTGGACCTGCTAAAACAGACTTCCTCTCAAGAGACATTACATTGGTCAAGCAGCAGACTTAGTTAGTCAATAAGAATATGCAACTGCTGTTAAAATCACTACCAGTATAATTACAATTCCATTCAAATGCGAAACGTGAAAACTTGTCCAATTCTTCATTGCTATTTATTTTTTTATTCTGTTTAGAATATAAGAAAAATGTTGTATGCTAACTTGTATCTAATGGTGTTGCGGAAAGTCTGTTAAACTACTAGAGTTTGTTATTAAATCACGCTTTGAGTATTGTTTCTATGCATAACCATGAATGTAATATTGTTGTAAAAATGGGGCGTAATCGCCATTCATGTTGTTAGTATAACTAAAGTTAAATTTATATAGACTTTATATTTGAACCAACGGTGTAGTATTAAATTGAATTTCTATTGCATTATTTCCCTTAGTTTACGTATACATATATCTCTCTCTTTCTGAAAAATGCAAAATTAAAATAAAATTGTTTACAACACTATCTTTAATACTCTATCTCCTCCGCTCTCTGTCTTTTGCTGGCACATACATACCTAAGTGCAAACTTATAACAATCGAAAAGACTTCACCATCGTACCATAGTTTAACATCTCATTCAACACATGTAAGTGTAATACATACATGCCTATATACATGCGTGCGTGCGAGTGTGAAAGTGTGTGCAAGTATAAGACTTTGGAAAAATACCCAATATATTTGACTCATAAAATAAAAACACAAATACGACCAGCACATTTATTCGCAAACTACATACTTACGTTATTTCTTTCCTTTTATTTAGACCATTTAATATTGTTCTTTTGGATATACTTGAGCCACGCTGAGAAAAAGTAATACTACACCTACTCACTGTGCATTTACACAAACAATGCCATATCCTTGTAGGTTAGAATGCCAATAGATTGCTTATATTACATTGAGTTTATTCTAGAACCACATGCAATAAAATACACAAACACACAACTATATATGTGATGTAAAATTTGTATGATATGAAATTGCAGCACCTTTTCCTCTCCTGGCGTTCAAATTATTAGTAATTAGTTGGGCTAGTGCTATATATATGTACATACACATATGTTTTAACCCTTGCAAAGCAGCGATGTTTTTTTATTTACATGTACAGTACGTCATCTAACGAGAGAAAAAAACAATAAATAACAAAAAAAAGGTGAGGTGGCTGATTATGAATCTGATTCTTTTTTTCATTGCATTCAACAATTAAAATTAGAAAATAGCTAATGCAAAATAGCAAAAATTATTATTTTTTTAATGCATCGCTCCAGCTAAAGGTTGTCTAAATTTCGTTCCCGTGGTTAAAAATAAAAAAAAAATGTACTCAATAATCAAAATTAGAAAATAGCAAAGGTGAAATGGTGTAAGTTTTGTTTAGAATTTTTTTTACTATGATATTTACTGTACCGAGATTTTCAGGATTGCTGATATCGGAAGTGCACATAAAAAAATGAGGGTTAGGTTAGGTTAGCCAGTTTGCTTGTGTAAGACAAGACACTCGGTGGCCCTAATACCCATTGTGATACCTGCATTTAAATTCCCTCGCCTAAGTCGTTTAAACCACTTACATCTTTTAAGAATATATTCGTAATATTTTTTATAAAAATATAGTTCACTGTATCACAAAAGCCTTATAAATCAAAGATCCAAACGTTCTAAAAAATTCACAAAAATTTAACAAGTTTTAAAAGATTAAAATCAAAATCTTTAACTTTTTAATTAGAATTTTTAGAAAACTTTGGGATATGCAGTTTTATGGTACCTTCAGTTTTAATCAGGTACTAGTTTGAAGTCGCTAAAAATTCGCGTTGATTTTTGAAATTTTTTTTCTGACGGTGTTGGATATTTTCTCTGTGAAAACTGTTCGTCTACTTCTTTGTAGCTGGCTGGAAAAAAAGTTAAAGAATGGACACGGAAAAAACTAGTCGATTGTGTTTACTCATCTTTTGCTAAAACCAACTGTAAATAAAAAATTAGTACACGTATTCGTAGTGTTTGTTGTTGTTATTAATTCACTTTTTCGCTTTTCGTAACTTCTACGTACTTTTCAAAATGTGTTCGGTTAAGTGTCAGCTTTTGCAGAAAATTGGGCGCAAAAAGCAAGACAATGGACATTTGTCTCACAATGGGGATGCAAAAACTGTAAATTTTCCGAAAAGTACGGTAACTTATGTGTTAAAAAAGTTTAATGAAACCTTGTTGGTGGAAAGAAGGCAGTGCAGGAAAAACAGAATTTGCGTCGGCCACAAAAGCCAAAACATCGTGTCATTATTTCGAAAAACTTTGCATTTCACTTCAAGATGCTGCTAACACGTCTATGGGTCGAAAGGTTACGTCCAAAAAGTACTCAAAAGTGAGGGTTTACGGTAATATAAAAAAAACTGTAGCACCCTATAGAAATGATAAACCAACTAAAGGTGAAAAGGCCCAGCCGTGAAAATTATACAGTCAAGACATCCATAAATATGGCTATGTGGTTATGGACGATGAAACATACATCAAAGTCTTTTAAGCAGGTTCATGGCGCTGAGTTTTATAGTGCAACGAAGAGAGTAGGAGTTCCAGGTGCCTTTAAACTAATAATGTTGGTCAAGTTTCTTAAAAAATATTTGGTTTGGCTCGCCATCTGCCAGTGCGGTACGAAAAGCAAAACATTCATTACCTAGTGCACTATAAATCCAAAAATTTATATGAAGGAATGTTTGCAAAAACGTTTGCTGCCATTCATAAAACAACATATAGACTCAGTTCAGTTTGGGCCCGATTTAGCATCGTGTCATTAAAGCCGTCATGCTATGAACTGGTATATAAACCACGGTGTAATTATTGTTCATATGGATCACAACCCACCAAACTATCCACAATTGCGACCCATTGAAAAATATTGGGCAATTGTTAAAAAATGCTAAAAACAAAAAGCGAAATTAAAAATGAGCATGAAATGAATTTTCAGAGAGCGGCAGATACCGTAACAAAAATGAATGTCCTTCTCTTAATGAGATGAGTCATATCTAAATTGCGCCATTTTATTTATAACAAAGAGAATGGATATGAGTTTTTTGTTCAACATAGTACGCTTAATAAAGAAGAAAATAAAATAAAAATTGTTTTAACAGCTTACACAAGTTTTAGTTTATAGTGATTTTAGGCCGACCAATATTTTTTGTGTCCATTCTTTATCACCTTAGAAGCAGTGGTTTTGAGGCCATTTGAGATACCAACAACGTCGAATCAATGCAAATTTAAATTAAAATCAACGCACTGTTTTTAATGGCCACCATCTCGAATTTTTGATTTTTATGTGCCTCTCGAAATGAGCGATTCGTGGCATTCACTGTGCCAGAAATGCTGTTATATGAAATCCCGGCGTATAAAATTTTAAACTTACAGTATTTTTGGTCGATAATACACTAACATTTATTATTATATAATGTCAATCCATACGCTCATATATGCATACACATATACATATACATAAGTTAACTAAACCACAAGGTTGCAAATATTTACAAGTGTGTATTATGTTAAAAAAGGTTTAAAAAATTACATAAGTATAGGGTTTTTTGTTGTTTTATAAAATACAGTTGTTATAATTTAATATACTCCGTTTAGCGATTGCCAAGTACACGTTTTAGTGATATTTGTTCTACACTTCTATACTCTATTCTTTTGTCCACAAAATACAATTTTATTTTAAAGAATATCAAAATTTATACGAATGTGTCATACGATTGTGTCACACACCTTCTCTATCTCTGTTTCTGTCTCTGTCTGCCTACATACCGTACATACATACATGTCTTTTTGATGGAAATTTGATTGATGATCGCATGAATTCCAAACTGAACCTTTGCAGGCACTTTTGGCGGACACATACTCTCTGCGCGATACCAAAGTACAAGAAAATGGAAAAGTGAGTAATTTTAGCAACGAACCGATACTTAAACAAAGTGCAATAAATTTAGAAATATTTTCATATTTACATACAGAATTTTTTTATGTTTTCCACGACAAATAAAAATATTTTTTTTTTAATATACACCTACATACATATATTTCATCATCTATTTTACATATGTATATACATTAAGGGTGTCCTTATGTGTAGTTTTCGGATTTAAAATATGTTTTCCATTTAATGTGTTATAATCTCCTATAACTTAGTTTCATTTGAACTTTCCAAAATAAAACAAACGGTTCGGTTTTGCTTCCGAAATTTCGAAAAATTTGCTGTAATGCTCGTTATTTCGATATTTTGATTACGATAAAATATTAATATAGGTTTCAGAAATGTTGTACGCGAGTCACCGAAAGATATTGACGTGATTTAAACTCACTCGGAATTGCAAAAAAAAAACATAAAAAGGGATAATTACTGTATCGTTTTGCTCTACAAACCGATTGGAAATGCAGACCAGTATCATTTTTTTATACATTTTTTTCTACCAAAGTGGTTTGGTCCATTATACGAACCACATTGAGCCTTCATCAATACAACCTAGTTCTGGCATTTATTGCAGTAATAAAAAATTAGTCGCATATGTTGATGTGCAAAAAAGTGGATATGGACACCCCTAATGCATGCATAGAATGGTGTGGTACAGAAAATCGTATAGTTAAGTTTTGCTTATTGGATTGTTTTTTTTTTTTAATTTTTTGGTTAATTCATTATAAAAGCAGTTAGTTTAATATAAAGGGTCTCTCAAAAAAGACGCCGGTGTGTCAGTATAAAATAATCCCCAGACGTTGCCTCTATTTATGTCATCTTTAATATATGTCAAGGAGACAGGTGTGAAATTTTACACTATAGAGGTACGTGTTGAAATTATTCAAATTTATTATAAAAATGGTCGATCTTTCAGAATAGTATATTACAATATTCGTGATTTTTGTTTTTTTAATTAATTTTAATCGTGCGAATGAGTAGCCAATTCAAACTTTTTTAAAAAGACTTCAAGAAATTGGTTCTGTCGAGGATAAAAAAAGGGACTGGCAGACCAAAAACTGGACGTTCGGTATTAACCATAAACATCGATATCTCGACGTTCTCTACAATTAGGTATTCATGAAACGACTGTTTGGCGCACTTTACCTGTAGACGTTCTAATGTTGGACATTTAAATTATGTGATTTTGCACATATAATTTATAAGAGCCGTATGAATAAAAGTAGAGAAATAATCTAAGTTTTTATATGTTTTTTTTTTAAACATCTATGCGCGTCTCTTGAAAGATCCTTTTTAACAAAAACAACAGAAATAATAGCATCATATATAAAAAAAACTCGAAAAAATTTACAAAAATTTCATGCAAAAATGAGAATCAGATTTTTAATTATTTTTGGCTACGCAACTTTTGTCCTCATTACATTTTCGTGCAATGTAAATTTGAAATTATTACTATTAGCAGCAAGAACCGCTATGATGTTATTCGCTGACAGCCTCACACCCTTGCGTGTGAATGCGCAATAACTCGAAGAAAAGCATTAAAATTATTCAACCACTTATAGTAGCAATTGGAATTTGCCAAATATTTTACTAGATTTTTACAAAACTGTATGCCCCAAAAAAAAAATCTAAAAACAATTTTCTCGATTTCTTTTAAATTTGCTAAAAAATATGATTTTTGAAAGATACTTAGCAAATTTATCGCAAACAGACAAGAAAAGTAAACTTTCCAAGCAATCGAAAGCAAAAACAAAAAAAAAACTGTACGGTTTTCGTTGATACTCACTATATACACGAATTACAGCAAAAAGCTTTTTCACTTTCCTCCAAAAAAAAAAAAAAAATTTTTGGTCATTATAATTTTTTTCTTGCAAAATTCTAAAATATTTAAGAAAAGTCATCATCTTGGCAAACTTATGGGCTACGGAGCGGGCGGTAGCAAATCATTATCATAATCAGCGTATAAAATTTCAGTCATCAAAATTCTCACTAAAATCACAGAATACTTTTTTTTAATAATTTTAAGCAACCAGTACAAAAAGTTCTTAAATTATGTTCATAGCAAAGTAGGTTTTTCTACTCAATATACGAATCACAAAAATTAACGCACATACGGATTATTAATGTAGTGACCTCCAATTATACGAGACTCCACATTATACTGCGGCTACCTTCACACCCCACCACACCCCACCACATCCTTCACTCACTTTAACTCTTAACAACAACATTCAAATAGTTTAATTCACAGCCAATCCGTCAAGTAGGTGGTTGACTTTCGCAACTCTCAAACATTTCCTGTCATTTTGGCAACTCTCAACATTTGTTTTTGTTTACTACTCGTAATGTAAATCATCCACCTGTAAAGCGAACAACAGAACTTCACAAGCAACCAAAATTTGTTTATTAATTAATTACTTCATACGTATATTTTTACTTAAACTATTACTATTAAATATATAGTTTACATCCTTTCGACAATATTCTCAAATACTGCAATATTCCATTACAACACATTATTCACAGTTTAAGTAGATCGGAAATATTTTGGAAAAGTAGAAGAAAAACCAAAACAAAAAATATCTATACCCGTTAATTTCAGGTCGATCTCACTGCTGGTGCTCTTGGTGAACTCTCTAAAGTTAGTTCCTTTTTTGGCAACTTTTAGAATTTTCTTTTCTTGAAGCAATATGAAGAGAAGAGCTTGAAGCTTGCTGCATTCGTTAAGAGTTTGATGCGTTACATACATATGTATATACCTAAATCTATACTCATCTCATAAGCATCCAAACACACATAAGTATATACATATAAGGTGAAGTAAAAAGTTCTCAATGTTTTTTTGCTTTACTTTAACGTTAAATTTATTCTTGTACAAATGGTCCAAACTATTTTCTGAAAAAGCTTCAATTCTTGAGCAATAGCCCACATGCTGATCCCGGTTTTCGTGAGTTTACCAACGTTTTCGAAGATTGCCTTATCAGAGCGTGGCTCATCTTTGACGTCCCTATGTCTACATCTATAATTTCTTTTGGCCGCCTGCTTGCTCCCAGTGGTGCTGAGTAATGCATCGCATTTCGTTTTTGCCTTTATTTGGAATGCTGTAGTGCACATCTGGTTTCAACAAACAAGAAACTGTCAGAGAACTTTTTTGAAGTATAATCCAACCAAATCTTTACATGCGTCGAGAGAACCTCTCACTAAAGACATCTAGCGTGAAACTCTCAGACCTTTTTACTTCACCTAATGTATTAATATTTTCTTGTTATATGCTTTTTATTTGAGGCTTAACTTGCTATGAAGTACGAATTTAGTTTTGTAGTGTTTTATTAGTTCGAAAGTTAAGGCAAATTAAGTTGAATTCAAAATACTTTATAAATCGAAAAGCAGTTTTAATTTTCATGAAATGAGGTTTTGCTCCGTTTTCGTCTTTCATTCGTGCAGTTACAGTGCAAAACTATAAAAAATTAGTTCATTTCGTTAGGCATCTATTTTTTAAACTAATTTCTATTGTGTGTACTTATTTTGTGTGCTCAGGAGTATCATATCCATTTTATCCATATCCGTTTTATCGATTTTATAGCAGTTAAAAATGTGAAACTCATACCTAATTATATATTTCATATATTTTGTGCTGTCGAATAATTTTTGAAACCAAAACAGTTTTTCAAATCTCATTAATGGCGGTTTGAAAATCGCGTACTTCGGTATCAGTTAATTAAAAAATTGGGTAATTTGGGATTCCGGAAGCACCATTGTTTTAAAAAGAGCGGGTTTCGAATGGCTCTAAAGTTTTCAATGTGAAAAGAAACCATCTCAAAAGGTAATTTGTTGTGTGTCTTGTTGTCGTTGCACAAATGGAGAAACCTCCAATTTTATGTCGCTTCCGGATGGCAGAAGGTTTTTTATAACAAGCCTTGTCCTGGCTAAAAAACATTCAGGAGGTCTCGGTCATTGACTGCCGAAAGGCGATAACTATGAGAAAAATTTGTTTCTATTAGGTAAGCTTCGAAACCGGACACTACTAATGGTTCTCAAGCATAAACCTATTCGGCTACAGCAGTCGCTTCGTTGAGTATTACTAACTTTAAAAAAGGGAGCGTAGTAAATATATCCAACTCACTTTCATATTCTTTCCTTCTGACTCAAAGCACTGAGGATCAGTACTACATATAATGCTTATTTGGAACACGACAATGAGTGCTATGAATACATAGGGAGTACAATTTTCAGTTTAATGTCTTCTACTGCGTACTTTTCATTACTTCTCCGCCGAGGACTGAAAATCTCGTAAAAAATTATGTTCCTAAAGATCCGATCCTCAGCTAACATTTCTACTTTTACGATCTTGCTAAACCTCGACCTGAAATCGCCAATGCTCCGGCTCATTACGCATTTTCTGTTAAGAAGTTTCCAGCCAAACACCATATCCTAGTGCCAAACCAAGTTGATTTGTTAAGTCTTGCGATCCCCATCTGTTTCCTAGGTAAAATCTGTATTAAAAGATTATTGTAAGAAAGTGAGAGAAGAAAAAATGGAAGAAAATAGAGGAATAGATAGAAGGTGAGGATAGGTGATAATACTGTGCAACAAAAACCAAAACCATTTTAAATATAAAATAGTTTGAGGGAAAGTAAATCCATTATTTTTTTGGGCAATTGGTTTAAAACTATTTTATGGTCCATCTTTAACTCCTGGGCGATGCTACGACTACTCACATTTCGGTGAGCTCCAATTATTTCTGTGATTTATTGACATTTTCTTTAACATCAAAAATTCCTGAACAATCAACGAAATCAAAATTGCATGTTAGCTGTTACAGTATCCGCACCATTCACAATTCCAGCGGCCTGGCTTGAACTTACGTCTCTATCAAAGAAACACTGTAAAACATACAGAATTCTCTCTTTGTTGACTTCCATTGTTAACACCCTGTAACTCACAAGTGAATGGCACAAACAAGACAACGAGCGTAAACTTTGAATTGTTTGATCAATACTTTACGAGATATTGATCACTACAGCCATCTACCGAGAAAACAATTGATTTCTCTTTCTCCAAACTAATATTTAGTAAAACTACGTTTTTAGTTCTCCCTCTGATGTCAGATTTTGTTTTTAAAGAACCATAAATAATAAAAAAATGTAAAACATTTATGCAATGTAGAATATAAATATGGCTATCAAATAAAAGCGTAAATTCTCCGAAATTGAAAAAAAAAAAAATTTTTGCCCCACAATGCAAATGTCTTTTTAAAACTTTAAACTTTAATATCCTTGAAAATATTCGATAGCTATTTTTAGTAGTTGGATTAGGTAAGGACTAATATATAACTTAAAACATAATTGACTCACATCATTGAATTTCGTCATTTTTACTGTTCATTTTCGCAAAATTTACGTTCGCTTATGCCGCACGTGAATATGTATGAAACTAAAATGAAAAGTTTTACAACGGCAGTCTTTTTTCATAGCAACACCTCGTATTCTGGGATAAAATGCAGTTTGAAGTTTTTCAAATTACAAAATTTTAGGGCCTTTATTCAACCACACGCGCTTCCTCCTAATCTGTAGAGATGTGTACCTGATTTGTATTTACTACTTTCTAAAATAAAAGAAATTAGAAAACTCTATCTTTTGACAACTGGGCCTCTTGAACATTTGCTTACTTTGTTTTTTTTTTCTTACCAATCTGATTAGGTATATTAACTTCTTTAACTCAATTATTTCTTCTTATTTTCTTCTACAAGTTAATAGTAATTTCGTATTTTATGTTTATATCATTCATGTGTATTACTACTGTGATCAAGTTGACAGCTGACTTTCCAATTTCAATTTTGAGCGTGTATCGTTGTGCGCTTTGATACGTTTTGTTTTTGTTTGTTTTGTTTTTTGTAGTATGTTCGCTATAAAAATATTACCTCTGCGTTGTAATTATATATATATATATTTATATATAATTGGCGCGTATACCCTTTTTGGGTGTTTGGCCGAGCTCCTTCTCCTATTTTTGGTGTGCGTCTTGATGTTGTTCCACAAATGGAGGGACCTACAGTTTCAAGCCGACTCCGAACGGCTAATATTTTTTTTTTATTAGGAGCTTTTTCATGGCAGAAATACACTCGGAGGTTTGCCATTGTCTGCCGAGGGGCGACCGCTATTAGAAAAATGTTTTTATTAATTTTGGTTTCACCGAGATTCGAACCAACGTTCTATCTGTGAATTCCGAATGGTAATCACGCACCAACCCATTCGGCTACGGCGGCCGCCAATTGTTGTAATTAGTTTTCCTTAAACTCTTCGCCAAAAAATGTCAGGGTGATGCTGATCCCCGTGTTGGTTCTTCCCTCCCGATTCGGTTTGGATAACCAAGAAACGATTAAAAGGTAAAGTTACATTTGGAACTTCAAATGTACGGACTTCTCAATTCGGGTAATAGTTTTTAGTTTCCATTTATTTACAGCTCGGCATGTACTTCGCTGGTACAGACTCCTTTGAAGGAGTCCTGTTTGTCAACACGCTAGAAATCCTTACTTAATATACCCTTTTATCGAGTGGACTTTTCAGTATATCGACCCGCGAGTTCAATGAGCACTTGAAAGAACCAAAAAAGCCAAACTAAAGTAACCTGTCATTTTAAAGTTTAGTTCAGAAAACGTGTCTGCTACGTATACTTTTGACTATTCAATAAAATAAGAGCATCAATACTGGGCCATAGGTAGAGATTCAATTTGTATGGATTTAGAAGAATACATAAACATTGCAAAATGTATTTAAAAATAGTCTCAGCCTCTAATGTGATCACAATACGAGTACTTTTTTGAGCCAAAATTGCCGACTTTGCTTTCTTTTAATTAATTTGTTAACTATTTATATGCTTGTGTATAACCTCCCACTCTTGATACCAATTCTACTCCTGGAAAAATAGCAAATCACTGCTCATATAGCTACATAAATATCTATTGCGTAATTTGTGGTAGAATACATATTGAAACAAAAAGTTGCATCTATTTACTGAAGCTATATAACATTTCATAAAGTGTATTAAATTTAATTTATGCTAGTCACGATTTTCACATTCATATTCACATCTTTCGCCACAGATATTTACAAATTAGTTGATTTACATGAATTAGATTTTCAGTATTTGCATTTAGAACGTAAAAAGAAAATCACATCAGAATTTCAAATAAATAATATAATACATACTTGCATTCCATTAAATTTATTGCTTGCGTGTGCGTATTCTGCTAATTAATCCTCAAAATCCTGTTCCATTTACTAATGCCACCACTAACAAGCTCGCCTAATGCTATTGCTATGTTATTTTATAATCCACACACATATGTACAGATGTACTTGTATGTATGCACTTTCACCTGGCCTCCATGCGTTGCGTTTCAGTCATTTAGTAAGGTTGCAAAATCACACATTTAATGCTACACACACTCCTAAACATAGTTACTATCTAGTTTTTGATTTGTCACTTCCCCTTCCAAGCTACGCATCATTTTTGGATTATTATTCTAAACAAACTCACTTTCACTTATCTGCAATGAAATAAATGAAAAGCTTGCTTATGGTTTCTGTTTTGATTGCTATTTGTAAAAAAAACTCTTGAACTATTAAATAAATAATAATAATGAAATTTAAATAATCAGAAAAATGGAATGTTTTTGCACTGCACTTTGTAAATAGCACATACTAACTCATTTTAAAAGTGTAAAATTTTTATGATTAGTTTTTGTTTATTTTATGAAAAAGCTTTTTTTTATATTTTCGAACTGAAATTAATAGTTGTTTATTTTTCTATATTTTTTCGCAAATCTACTGCAAAAGGTTTCACTAACTGACTCCGATCCATCGCAGTTTCGGGATATTTTTAACTTGGGCGAATATGAGTTAAAACAACACCAACCGCTGCGACTGAAGAAGAAATTCTATGAATTTTATACAGCGCCTATCACGAAATTCTGGGCAGATTCGGTAAGTATCAATCGTCAAAGAAAAAGACGCAAAACACAAACACAAAAACGTTTAGAGTTAAGAGGTTGGTTTACATTTTGTTTGTCTATCTACTATTAGTGGCTATTATTGATTAAAAAGTTAAGTCACTGCACTTGTGAAATTTTTAAAAACTCGTTTGCTTCTGTGCTTAAAAGTTCCGCCAATACCTTAAAACTAACATACTCAAATATTAATGTGGAACAAATTTCTAAATAATTCTATTCTATCACAATTGGATACAGATATATATAATTGGCTCTTACACGCATCCTCCTCCTATTTGTGGCGTGCGTCTTGATGTTGTTTCCCAAATGAAGGGACCTACAGTTTTAAGCTGACTCTGAACGGCAGATATTTTTTATGAGGAGCCTTTGATGGCAGAAATACACTCGGAGGCTTGCCATTGCCTGCCGAGGGGCGACCGCTAGTAGAAAACACTTTTTCTTTATTTTGGTATTTCACCGAGATTCGAACCGACGTGCTCCGAATTCCGAATGGTTAGGTTAGGTTTTTGTGGCAGTCGGCTTAAAGTAGCCAACTCTCTTAAGGCTGGGCAATTACAGGAGAAGTGTTCTACTGTTTCTTCCTCTTCCTCGTCTCTACAACTTCTGCAGTATTCATGGTCACAAACCACGATCTTCGAGATGTGCTCTCTTGAGAGGTTAAGCAATTCTCTTGACCTTTTCTTACCTATTTGCGGGCAAATTAGCCTGGTTTTAAACACGTATTTTCTTCTTTGCATGCCCTATTGGCTTCGTGTTGAATATTATTTGTTATCCTTAATTCGTAAATGCCTTAGGAATTCCAATATTGCCTCTGTTTTCAAGCAGAGGAAGTTTAGTACCCTTTCTGGCTAGCTTGTTGGCCCTACAATTTCCTTTAATATCTGTATGTCCGGAACCCATATAAGACTAGCCCTGAAGGAGGTGCTAATATCATTTAGAGCTGCCAGGCATTCCTGAGGAACTTTTGATCTTAGTTGCTTAGATTTGATGGCCGCCTGGCTGTCCGAGAAGATATTAATCGTAGTTTTTGTTACGGCGTATATTTCTGCCTGGTCGACGCTACAGTAGTTCTTTAGAAAAAACTTCATGGCCTACTTTATTTTTTAGCGTGGATCCAACCATGAACAAATTAACTTAACTTTTCTCAATGTTCTTTGAGCTTGCCACTCTATTCTCGAACTGATGCTAGTCTTGAAAAGCCATGAAAAAATTAACTTCCCTTTTCTTCTTGGTCTTTGAGTTTGCCACTCTATTTTTGACCTGATGCTAGTCTTGAAGAGCCTGTCGAAGGTGGGTTTAGGGAAAAAGTACTCAACTTCCTGGTTGTAACTACTCATAGTATGTATCATAGTATAGAGTAGTGGCCGAACCGCCGGGTCTTCCATAACGCCGAATGGTAATCACGCTCCAACACATTCGGCTACGGCGGCCGCTCACTCAGTCCCACACATACCATATCAAAAATGTTAGCGGATTTTTTTCGAAACCATATTTGCTAAAACGAAGCTATATTTTTTAAGCTGACCAAACTCATAAGTTTTAGCGTTATACATATTAGACCGATCCAATGATGTGAAAACGACTCCACGCTCAGATGTTAAGAGAAAATAAAGAGCTACGCAAGACTGGGATAATGACTTGAAAATCGGAGCTCAATTAACCAAAATATAATAAAGAAGAAGAATATGGGACTGAACTTTTACAATTTTTTTCAACCCAGTCTGCATATTCATAATTCAACAATATTTTTTTTACTTTCTGTAACTGCAACTCTAACGCACTAACGGTGTCACATCAACATTTTGAGCAGCTTTGACTATTTTCTTTTTTCTTGTGGATTTCCATAATTTTTTTTTTATAAAAGCATAGCGCATTGTCTACCAAAAACCATATAAATTCAGGTTTCAAACTTTATATAAAAATTAGATAAATTCCACAAACTGTTCCATACAACTCCACAGCTTAAAATAATTGTAATAGAACAATTTTTGGTATGCAGCTTAATGCAATCCAATTCAAATATAAAATCCCGTTGGTTTTTTATATTTTTTCATAAAACAAATGCGCGACGTTTTATTTAGTGAGTGAGTTAGGAATAAAGTTTGAAGTCTTATATTCACACAGACTAGGAGTGTGAGTCTATCCCATTAAGGTTTATTAATTTCCCAGCAATGTTGATTAAATAATTTTTCAGTTAAATATTGAATTAAATCTTTTTTAGATTTTAGAGCATATCCGCGTATCAAATATTTTTTTAAATTAATTAAATTTTTAAATTGAATTAAATATTTTTTACGATTTTCGAGTTTAAGTATTTGTGCATATTGCTTATTATAAGAACTTTTTGGTAAAAATAATCCCAATTTTTACTTATTCTATGAAATTAATGCTGATACATTTTAATGAATACCCGCACTCTGAAGGTTCAACATTATTTTGCGTTTAATTTCCTTTTTTTTATCTCACTTTCCACAGTTATTAACATTTATTAAATATAATTATTGCTACTCATTCCTCTCTCTCCCTAGATTGCCTACATGTTTTTTCTATTCATGTTCACCTACACCGTTCTAGTGAAAATGGGGCCGACACCGCGTTGGCAGGAAGTCTATTCGATTGCTTACATCGCAACATTGGGTTTTGAGAAAATACGTGAAATTATCTCCTCAGAGCCGGTGGCTATAACGTAAGTAAAATAGTAATACACGCAACGCGAAAACTGCTAAGTAAGTGCTTATGTTATTTTTTTAAGTAGGTGCCCCATTGAACTTATCCGTTCATAGACTTCAAACGTGTGTCTGTATTTACAAAACAAAGCAAAAATTATTATGTTTCATCTCTTCCGGCGTTATGCCACCTTGCGCATAAACATTTTAGCTACAATGTAATACTTTGCGTTTCAAACTTTATCTCACTTTCATTTTCATTATCTCTGTAAGTTTTTACACACCATTGACCGTTAGTACTCTGCTTTAACGCTATTTTACGCTGAATTAAATCCTCCTCATATTACATTTGCCACAAGTGTTTTTTCTTGTTTGTACTTTAATTACACATACTTACTGACGCTCTTTTTTTCTCAATATGTTTGGTGTTTTTTCGTTTTGGTTTTTGCTCTGCCTCAACCATAGCCATAAATTTGCGGTGTGGGCCTGGAACATGTGGAATCCGTGCGATGCAGCTGCTATTATTTTGTTCCTGATCGGTTTATCGTTGCGTTTTCGACCAAACACAATGGACATTGGGCGTGTGATTTACTGTGTGGATAGTATTTATTGGTATCTGCGGATACTAAATATTTTGGGCGTCAACAAGTATTTGGGTAAGTGAAAGCAAATAAATGTTTATCTCAAGCGTAAGTATAAAGGGTGGCTCAAAATAATGTGATATTTTAATGTTCTCCTATAACATATACTTATATATTATTTTGTTTTCAATTTTTCAGCAGAAAACAGATATTTCTAAATAATTAATGGAAATCGTCCATTTGGAAAACGATTGAATTTGAAAGATATTTAAAAAAAAATAAACTCAGAAATAACGAATGCTTTTTTCTCAGTTTCATATTAAATATTCGGTATTTTCGTTTAGTATAACTAAAAATATTTACCAAATCGTACGAGTTCAAATTCCTTCCGTATAGAGATTATCTGGCTCAACAACTTTAGAAAGTGTAACATCTAATTCTCTATATGAGTAGCAATCTGTGTTCAACTTTAAACAGGGGCACTCAAAATATTAGTCGACATTAATTGAAGGTGATTGCAAAAGCCAATCGGATTGGAATTTTTGTTTGTTTGAACTATAATTTAAATGACGGTATGAAAATCCACAAACGGTTTATTTTAATTTTACTCGATAACACCTTCTTATCGAGGAGCTATTTTGCGATTGTCGAGTTGGGATTTAGAACCTTTTAAATTTAATTGACCTTTCATTCGAAGCCGATTTTATGTTATTTATTTATTAGGAATTAACTATAAGCAATTATATTATAATTTTATAATTTAGGGTAATTAAAATAAAAAGTTATTAAAATGTGCCCACTCTACTCAAGAAATGTTTCTGAATTAATATAAGTATATTCCTAAACAACTTTCGCCTACAGTTCGTATAAACGTTTTTTACTTGTTTATTTATTATTATAAACAGTTGGCAATGCTATTAAAGTTTTTTTTGCCTAAATTAAAGCTTTCGATTGATAAAGATATACATTATTTAATTACCATATTTAATTACATTTTTGGATAGGTGACCAATGTCGTAAAATTTTTATTAATAGACTTGTCACTTGTGTTCGTTCCTACAACGCTTTTGACTGATGAGATGTGTAAAACATACTGTGGTACCACAATGAAAGTATTGGTGCATATAAACAAAAAAACAAAAACCGATATTTTAAACAGTTTTTTGTTGGTTGTGAAATATGTATATAATAATTGAAGTGAAAGAAGATTTTAATAGAATTAATGGTAGTGGTAGAGGGTGGGTGCGATCATAACTTCGAGATCAGGACGCTCATTTTTCAAGACAACTTGTTTAAACGTAGCCTTTTCTCATCTCTTTCAAGCTTTTATCGAAACGATAAGTTGCATTTGAATTGACTGAATTAATTTTAATTCCATTTATTTTCTGAAATTAGTTTCATACAACAAAAACACCATCGATAAAAATGGTTCTTCCTTAAAAGTTGCCATTTTCGACGCACTTGCCGTACCGCAAAAGTAGAAATTTTCCAGTTTTTATGCATCCGGCATGGCGTATGTGGGGCCTTTGTCTCAAATACACAAAATCTATTTTGGTGTCAGTCAAATTCGTTGCCGCAACGGAGGAAACGGACCCATTGTGTCGTCACATAAAGGTGGCAACCTTATCCAAAAATGTGTTCATTTTTCTTTTCGCAATTTTGCTTGCATATTTAATTCATTTTAATTTTATACAATGCCATGACATTCACTTCGGAAGCATGTTTTCAATGTTTAAAGATATACAAGGTGAACGATATGAAGTGTTACCAACTTCACACTGTTTGTATCTGTAAAACAGCTCATGACATCAACGTCAAAATTGTTCTAATGACAGTTCAATATATTATTTATAAGCCATCAAAAGCATTTGCGTCTCAGTTTTGTTGAATTTTTTTTTTTCTGTGATGGAATTCAAACGGAATAGGGTGATTATATAGGCGTTATATTTGGCTGGAAAATCACAACAGCCATTGTTCGTGAGCTCAGTCACCCCAAAGCGAATAAAATGGTTGTGTATCGCACTATAAAACGTTACAATGATACTGGTAGCGTTGCAAAACGCTATGGAGGTGGACCAAAAAAACTGCAACAACGCCGTTTATAAACACTCAAAACGATCGTGTTTACTTGACCGAAGCAATTTCCCATCACAAGTATTGGTTTGAGCCGCAGTGACCACTGATGGACGCTCTCCAATCGTTTTTATCGAGCCTGGTGTCAAAGTGAATGCGACTTATTATCGGGAAAATGTTTTAGAAGCTGCTTTAGAGTCGTGGACACGTAAACATTTCGGTCGTAGACCATGGACGTTCCAACAGGACTCGGCACCTTCTTATAAATCTCGTGTCGTCCACACTATTCCATCTGATCCATTTTGGAGAGCAAGGTGAAGCAAGGTAAAAAATATGCCAGTATGGATGCGCCCAAAAAAGCGATTATATGAGAATGTGCCAAAATACCTCATTCTTGCAGCATGCAACTCATTTTTTGATCGTATGAAGGCTATAGTCAAAGCAAAAGGTGGTCGTATCGAGTGAATATATGTTAAAATTGTAATCATTTTTAAACAATTTTGTCTTTGAAATCAATAAAAACTAATTTCACACAAAAAAGTTATGGTGTTTTGAATAGGTAATGCTTCATATCGTTCACTCTGTATGTTCAAGCTTAAAGAGATTTTTCTCGTATCGCGGAAATATGATGCTATTAGCAGTGTTCCAATGATCAATGACCGGTAGAGCTGTGATAGTCATGCAAAATAAAAGGTCATAGTAAGCATGCAAAAATGCATGAAAAACTTTGGAATATGCACGAAATAATGCAAAAAAAGCAAAATATGCACGAAAATATGTATGAAAACATGCAAAAAAAGTCCAAAATAATATTCGAAAATCTATCAAAAAATACCGAAAATGCAAAAAGGTAGTTTTTTCTCCTGGGCTAGTAAACATTTTTATTTTAGTTAGACAGATACTTATAGTAATTCAATGTTGCAAGTCAAAACAAGATCTTGTTTCAAACTATCGAACGAAAAACACCGCCGTTTTTCAGTTAAAATTGACTTGTAGGTTGAGAAGGAAATATAAAAAATGTTATTTTACATGGTGTCAATGCTGTTATATATTCATTTGAAGCACTAGCTCGTGAATCTCCATTCAAAATATCATTAATTTCAAGCAAAGAACTATATCCAAAAATCCGAGATAACACTTCTTCGAACTTCTTTAAAAAACGGTGGTCGGTCATTGTGCCGAAGATAGAATGAACTTCTTCATACAGCTCTATACACTTTTCAAATTCAAGTCCTTTCGATTCTAATATTTTGATCTTGCCTGCGATGAACATGAAGTTAGCCTTTATGAATGCCAAATCTTGTCGAATATTGGACGCTCTAAATACGTTTTTTGCATCTCGAATACATTCCGAATCTGCATCATTCAAATAATCAACAACCGATTTTACAGCGTCAAATTTGTCAGCATAGTAATCACATACTTGTAGCCAAGTTCCCCATCTAGTGACAATTGGTTCGGGTGGTAGTGGAATGTTCGGATTTGCTTGCTTAAACAGCTGTCGTAGAGCTACTGACTATGAGGGAATTTAATGGTTTTTTCAATATAAGAATTTGAACTATAGATAAAAATAGCAATATGTACTTTGACGAAGGTAGCCTTTACTTTTGATATCAACAAATTTACTTCATGGAACTCTGAACGAATAAATTCTACCAATCGATGCAATGCACGGGCAAAACATGTAACGTGTAGCATTTTTGGGAATAAAACTTGAAGAGACTTCATTGCCGAAATCATATATGCAGCAGCATCGATAGTAACGAGCATAACATTTTCATATTGAATTCCTTCAGTTCAAAAGAAACGCAAAGAAAAAATTCAAAATTGAGTGATTTTTCGAGTGTTTAGTAAAGACTTACCTTTAGGCCATAAAAGTAACAATGATTAAGTAAAAAATGTTGCGATCGTGTTAGCTTTGCATTTATCTAATTCTTTGACGTTTAGCAATTAAGATTTTCCGCGCTCATTTTCATCATCCAATATGCCAAAAACAAAATTTGCTACTAATCTTTTTTCAATATCCGTTGTTTCATTCAGAGTAATCCAAATATGTTTTTCATCAGCTTTTAAACGCAATTTTTCAATCGATTTTTCATACAAATGTGGCACATAATTACGACGAAGTGTGGAACTGATTGTGAAGTGTATTTTTCCATGAATTGTACTACACTCGGATGATTCACTCTATTTAATGGAATATTGGCTTCGATTAAAGTTTTACATAAATCCATATTGAATTCCGAAAGATTTGGCCCATGTTTCTGTTGATAATTTGATATTAACAATTGGCTCATTTCACGTTCAGAATTCTGTTTTTTTCTTTCTTGAGCATCCTTGTGTTTCACTGAATCAACGTGCTGTTTGACTTGAAATATTTTTTTCGCAGAAACCAAACAATTGCAATTTGAACAAAATAAAACTGATTTGTCCGACCGAAAAACATTGGGAAAATTGTTTCTCATACGCGCAGTAAATGCACCCAGCGTTTCTTTTCTATCTTTTGGCATCTTAACCCGATTACTTCAAATACTATGCAATAACTGAGAAGAATATGATGTAACTTACTGCGCTTACCATGCATTTCATACTAACGCAAGTGACGCAAAGCACTTGTCGTTGTGCTCTCTTCACAAATCATAGTAAGCAATAATTGCGCTAAACTTATTTTGTGGAAATTTGCGAGTCTCATTTTTATAAACAAATTTGTCGCCGCATTGGAGAAAGCAAATAAAAAAATTTTGAAACAGATGGGCGCATGAAAATGTTATAGATGTGTTCTTTAAACGAAAGTTTAGCTGCGAATTGTTTTGCTTTATGTTTTGGTTAGAAGAATGATTTAAATTTCTAAAAATTATTAAAAAAATATGCAAACATGCATTTTAAATTGAAATATGCTTTTATGTGTGAAACATGCAACATGCATTTGCATGACTATTACAGCTCTAATGATCGGCATCCGAATAAAGATTTTGCATGCAAATGTAACAACAACGATATGATTCTGGTAGAAATCAGGTTAAATTTATGATTGTGATAAAATTAATTATTATTATATTATTATTCGTTTCACTTTGTTTCTCATCATTAGTTTGGTGGCACTGCGTAAACATTAAGTTATATGAAGTAAATTAGAAAAGTTTTTTTCGAGAAAAAATTCATATGTAAAAAAAATTGAAGTGCTACGCTATTAGGCGTAATTGCAGCCTTGAATTAATTAGCTCCCGAAAAACGCCGATTTTCTTCTGTTCATCCTTTCATCTTCAATGCTCCAAACAACAAATGTTGTCGCATTGTCGACAACAATTCTTGTGGAAGAATGTAATGAATGGTTTATTTCGTTTCCGTACCACTGAAACAGAAGCTTTATATCAGAGTTATCAACACCCATAAAAATGATCGCGTGGGAATCGATCGTGACATTGAGCTGGACAACCCAAGTAAACACATTAATTGAGAGAAAAGTAGTTAGCAGTGCCAAAGTAATCTTTGATTTAAAAAGAGACTAGCCGAAGTTGCACCCTTTTTTATCTCTACAAGTGGACAGCCGGCACGCTGCAGAACGAAATTCGGTGAATATGAATGTCTGTAGTGTGGTTTTGGTCCTAGTGCACGCATATATGTAAACGTACGAGTATATCGAATTCCAAGCAAAGCGTTTTTACTCAATTACCGCAATGCGTTTAACAAACTGTAGCACTGTAGCACTGGAGCTCTGAGTTTTTTTAATTATACTCATTTTGGTACAATGCTTTTTATAAATTGCTTTTGTTAAATTTTGTGTGAGGCTACCTTTTTAATGCCTCACAAAGTCATTATTTTCGTAATAATCCAAATGATGTGTTTTTGTGATCGCGTTAAATTACAATTTTATTTATTTTTATTCGTTGGCATGAAGACAAATATTAGTATATACTCGTATATTATTGACATATTTTGTTAAATGATTTTTAAACTCTATCAGGGGAATAATTGATAGGCTTTTACTTAATTATCAATATATACATACATATATTGCATACCTGCTATAGACAATTAAGCAATCATTACTGTAATCAGGAATGTGATTCATTATTGTTGACATAAATATGGCCATACATTTCGTCGTTTAAAGTACAAAACCACGTGTGGAAGGTTACCCAAATTTCTCGGGAGAGCGTTAAAACTGTCTTATTTCGAAACGGTTCTGTCTTTTAAAAAATACAACTCTGTCAGGTTATTGTTATAAATAAATTTATAAAGCTTGATGCCAGTGGCTTTCCGCCAGCAAATCTCACTTTTGGCACAAAGGTTTTGCCAAAGAACGACACGCGAATGCCCACTTTAAACGACAATATCTACGAATGGATTTATGTACTTATATCTGAAATGGTCCAAAACAAAGTATGTGTATATTTATTTATTTATTTAGCCAAATGAAAAAAATTACTGGCTATACAACAAAACTATTTAATATATATATACCCTTACACTTATCCTTGCACTCTTTATTGTCGTCTGCGTCTTGGTGTTGAGCCAATTCGGATGCTTGACATTGCCTGCGAGGGATAGCCGCTAAGAGAAACAACTTTTTTTATCATTTGGTGTTTCACGCACGCACCCATTCGGCTACAGCGGCCGCGGGAACTATTTAATTGCTACTTAATAGAGACGTACAACTTCACAAGATAAGGAAGGACCCAAATCAGGATCATCATTTTGGGACTCAGACTCAAGGATTCAAATTAAAGGAACAAATTTGGTAAAATTCTACGTTGGAACGCCGCCCAAAAAAATTAAGGCGCAGATACGTTTATTGAAAGTTAATCTTTCGGAACATTAGTCACCCTATCGTTTGATTTATTTTTTTTGCAAATAAAAACAGACAAGTAATGGAGCGCGTAAAAGTCAAAATATGGGCCACTCATTTTATTTTTGTTTACGCTCCTTTAAACGAAACACAGTTAATTGAAGATTACCCTTCAGTAGTAAAGTGGAAGCATTTGTTTCTTAAAAGGAATTATTAAAAATATATTGTTTTTGGTATTTCGTTTGTATAGAATTTGTTTCAGTTCAAAAACATTTGTTTCAGCTATTTTTTAAAGATGTTATCACACAAATGGCTAACCGTGAATGCCAAATATGCTCTTTTTCAATTTTTTCCAATACGGTTGGTCAATGCGATTTCGCTTCATATGCTGGCTTTCACATGAGCTTCACCTCACTTCAACTGTCCCACACTTCAGTAAATGAATCACACAATTCAAAGATTGTTGACTTTAAGTCGGGTGAGCTGCGTGTGAGAACAATAAGTAAATCAATGAATAATCGGAATAAATTGAATGTTGATTGCGCTGTATTGCACGTTGAAACCTAAATTAAGCGTCGGAGAGTTGCTTCCTGTTACTTCCTGAGAATAACTTACCCTCGACATTGTTGGATATTCCTAAACAGAGGCTCGTACGACTTGGTATTTTCACCTAACCGTCTTGTACGTTACTATAACTTGAACTACCGGAATTGACAAATTTTGGGTATAAACTTCAAATAGTGTTGTCACTGAATTTTTTTTTTATTTTTTTTACAAAATGCCTTGTTTGGCGCAATAACCGCTTGAGTGATTTTGGCCTAGTTTAAGAGAGCGCACCAGTCGTTTCCAAAGGCAAGGAGGCCCCTTCTTCCTCTGGGAATTTAGATTTTATAATTTAGAAGTTATTTTGAATGGTCGGCTGAACAATTTCAGCTCGTTTTTTAGAATAGTATAGTATATATAAACCTCCTTGACTAACCTTTCCTGACTAACTCCTCAACAAAAATAAATAATATTATTAATATATCTGCATTATTTAACACAGGTGCTCTCATTAGCACACATTCTCGTATGTCTTCATTACATGCATTTATTTTATTTTTTCTTCTTCTATATTATATTTATCTATATACTGGCACACAAATTTTTTCCTTTTTTTCACTTTCTCCAATATACTTTTTTTCTTTTTACAGGTCCCTTGGTCACCATGATGGGCAAAATGGTTAAGAACATGATTTATTTTGTTGTGCTCTTAGCTGTGGTACTAATGAGTTTTGGCGTCAGCCGTCAGGCCATACGCCATCCGGGCAACGAGCCAACATGGGGTTTAATTAAAGAGGTAAGTGGCTGCAACAGAAATTCATAAAATATTCAGATTTTTTCATTAGTGCCCTTGTTTTTCTGTTACTTCGTTTTTATTTTCTTTTATTTGTTTGTTGGTTTGTGTATAAATTCACATTTTCTTACAATTTTCAACTTTCAACATTCAGTTGTGTACACAGACCAAATTGTGAATATGTGGAGTGGTAAACAAGCTGTAGAGTGAATGTATGGGTGATGCGCAATTTCTGCTTTTGTACAAATACGGATGAGTTATAAAATGTGTCTAAAAGAGAAATATTTTTGAGAGTATTCTAAACTTAAGTGAATATCCTATTAATTCGCATATCATTTAAATTTAAATAATGCTAGTATATGAGGGGTGGCACTTGGGAATTACTAGGAATACTTGACAACCTTCGATGGTTTGAATAAACTTGCATACGCATTTTCGTTAATGTTAGAGGTGTCCTCCCAGTTTTTGTGCCTGGTGATGCCGTCGAAAAATTGTAAGCTCACGGAAAAATTGTTAATTAAATATTCCATCCATCCAGGGTTGCATTCAAGTAGGCTGTCTAAATTTTAAACACCATTTTATTATGTGTTTTTATTTACTTTTTCTCTTAAAATACATCTTTCCTAATAGTATCCCTCCTCTCAATTGACTCATCTATGACAGATGAAAGAAACAAGCACGAAAGAACAGCTCTTCTACTATTATATATATATGCAAGTTTATATAATTGGCGCTTACATCCTTTTTGGGTATTTGGCCGAGCTCCTCGCCATATTTGTGGCGTGCGTATTGATGTTGTCTCACAAATGGAGGGACCTACAGTTTTAAGCCGACTCCGAACGGCAGATATTTTTTCTTTTGAGGAGCTTTTTCTTGGCAGAAATACACTCGGAGGCTTGCCATGCTCTGCGGAGGGGCGACCGCTATTAGAAAAAAAACTTGTTTCTTTTTTTAGGTATTTTACAGAGATTAGAACCTATCTTCTCGGAATGGTAATCACGCACCAACCCATTCGACTACGGCGGTCGCCTTATTATGTGGAGATTTCGCACTGCACTTAAATGATCTTTTTTGTACCCTTAATGGATTCAGAGTATTTGTCTGAGCCCAAATTCCTTAATAAGTTTTAGTGGTTTAGAGTTTTATTTCCTCCTCTAGTAAAATATATTTACCCAAGAATTTGTATTGCTTACGTGTCAGTACTAGGCACTATGCCAGCACTAGTCTGGCGGTTTCATCTTCCTCCCTACAGAAACTGCAAGCTCCATGGGAGTATATTCCCAGGGTAGTACAATAATAATGCAATCTATAAAGCTCTGTTAGTAGTCCTGTGACTACCTAGGCCGATAAATAATTTTTCATTTAAAGTAAACTCTATTTATTTTCGATTTTTTTAACACCCATGGCGGTTGTTTGTTTAACAGTAATAGAAGCCCCGCCAGTGTAGGGCATATCACCGGTCATCTTCGTCTAGCTTATCTCAAGGTAGGCCCAGGAAGCATGCTGTTTCGACGGGTTGGGTCCAGAGGGAGAGGGGTGTTAGATGAGTCGGTTTCAGAGGGCATGTGAAAAGGTGGTTAGTGTCGTGCGGGATGCCTTCACATGCCGGACATATATTTGATATGTGTGGGTCGATTCTGGATAAGTAGGAATTTAACATGCTACAGTATCCAGAGCGTAATTGTGCTAGTGTTACACGTGTCTCACGGGGAAGCTGGAGCTCTTCATCTGTTATAGGTGGTGGTTGGACTCCGATTACAGCATTCACAGGACGGGTGCTTAAGAAGGTGGTGACTGTCTCCCGGTAAATGTCGTTTATTGATTGTCTAAACACTGTCTGGTCCAGTTAATTTCTGTCAGTTTTGTCCTGGATTTCGTCAGCGTAGTTTAAGAGGTGTCTCCTGACGTGCCTGGGAGGCGGCTCAGGCTCAAGCAGGTGTCTGCAGGGATGAAACCTGCGGTAACATCCTAGCAGGAACTGCTTGTTGAGCAGTGTGCTTCGTTGTGAAGGTGTTGAGCAGGGGACATAAGGTCGCTGTCCGAATGGCAGTATTTTGACATGTCTGTAGCTTTATCCAAATGTCGATAGCAACAGTTCTTTGTCTTTGCCCCACGTGCTGCCGGCAAGCGATTTGAGGACCTTGTTGCGGTTTTGGAGTCTAGTGGCAATTGCGGTTGCGGTGCGCTGAGAAGGAGAGCAAACTGTCAAAGGTTACACCCAAAATTATGGGGTTGCTTACCGTTGGAATTGGTGTGTCATCGACTTTTACCTTAAGGAACAGTTAGACCTCCGTTGTCCAGGTGGTAAAGAGGGTCGCTATGGACTTAGTGGGGGAAAGTTGAAGATTCCTTGCAGTGAAAAAGCGAGAAAGGTTGGTGAGGTAGTTGTTGACTTTGGAACAAAGGCCATCGATGTCATTGCCCGACGCCATTATCGTACAGTCGTCAGCGTATGAGACCAGGGAGACTCCCTCTGGTGGTTTGGGGAGCTTCGAGATGTAGAAGTTGAGCAGCAAGGGAGAAAGACACCACCCTGCGGTACACCTTGCTTAATCTTCCTCTGCTTTGATGTTTTGATCTCGAAAAATCACGACCGCTCAGGTAGTTTGCGGACCACCTCTTCAGCCCTGGCGGGAGTGTCGATTGATAAATGTCATCTAGTAGCGTGGAATGTCTGACTGTGTCGAAAGCCTTCTTCAGGTCCAACGCTACTAGGACAGTCCTCTTGCAGGGGCGGTTTTGATTAAGCCCGCGATTTATCTGGGCGTTTATGGCGGTGAGTGCAGTGGTGGTGCTATGCACTCGTCGGAAACCGTGCTGATTTGTGGCACGGGCCAGGTGTTTCGTGAAGAGTGGGAGTAGGAGGGCTTCAAGTGTCTTCACTACTGGGGAAAGGAGAGTTATCGGACGATAAGATTCCCCTTGGTTGGCGGGTTTCCCAGGTTTCAGTAATGGGACCACTCTCCCTGCTTTCCACTGGGGATGATGAGAGTGGCCAAGGACAGATTGAAGACCCTTGTGAGAAATCCTACTCCCAATGGTCCCAGGTGCTTCAGCATCAGCGCGTTTAGTCCGCCAGGGCCATTAAAATAGGACTGCTGGTTCGCGGAAACGAAGTCGGCAGGTCTCTCAATCGAGACAATAATGTGCAAGTGGTCTGATGCAAGCGATAGCATAGGTCGCCACCCTGGTAGGGGCGTCGTCGTTCACAGTGCTGAATGTCGAATCGTCTATTTGCTCTGCCAATTGCTGTGCGCTACGATCGTTTGGCAGACTTGAATGCCAAAGATCGTTATCCGCATTGAAGTCACCTACAACCAATCGGTTTTCACCTCTGATGAGCGCACCTATATCAGGGTGATATCCTGCCGGGCACCAGGTGACAGGGTGTATGTAAACATTATAAATTTCGAGCTCGGAATCGCCTGACCGGACAGCTGTACCTTGACATTCTAAGGTGCTGTCTCTGCGGTCGATGCTTTCATCAATGAGACGATACTGCACTGTGTGGTGGACTATAAACGCTAGGCCACCACCATTGTTTCGCTCGCGGTCGTGTCTGTGCACGTTATAACCATCCCTGGTGATCAGAAAAGAATTAGCGTGTAGCTTGGTTTCCTGAACCGCAGCTATTGTGATACTGTGTCGGCTCATGAAGTCAACTTTCTCATCGACCTTGCTCGTGAGTCCGTTGCAGTTAAATTGAAGAAGGTTAAAGCTTCTTGGTAAGGTCGAAGTAACCTGGGTGGTGAGGGCCGCGTGTGGTTGTTTACGTTGGGCCTGCTGTGCAATCCTCTGTAGTTGTTGCGGCCTGATAATGGTGGGCGGCCGTGCCACGTGGGTGGTTGCGGGTGCAGAGCTTTGCAGCAGGGGGCAACGTAGTCAGTTGTCCACTCACGGGTGGTGCGCAGGCCGGAACATCTCCGAAAATGGCACCAGCCATTGTAAGAATTGCATTTGACTGATACCAGATTCCGAGGTTTTCCGGTCTGACACACGGAACAGACTGTGCGGGGACCAAGAGCTGCTGGTTTGTCCTTTCACTGGGGTTGGAGCAGAAGGGAACGGGATGGGCTGTATTGGGGAGTTGTGTTGCTCCAATAGGCTCCTTACCGTGGAGGTATGGGTTGCGGTGGCGGTTGGTGGTGCCGGCCTATCAGGGGGAGTAGTAGCCGTGGAGGCATAAGATGCCTGCTGGCGGGAGCAACACGTGGTCACATATCGTATGGACCACTCCTGATGGGTCTTAAGGCTTGAACAGGTCTTAAGGTGGATTCACCCGATGAACTTATTGATTCAATTCCAGCCCTGAGGAGAAGCATTTGGAGCAAGGTTGCTGCAAGGAGTTGCTCCTGTGACGTAAGGGATGGGGTGATATGCTGTTCACTAGACAGGGCTAGTTTACTGGGGCGGCAGCCCTTGGTCGGGAAAAACCCGAGTCATTCCGGTAACGTAGAACCGGCTGCCTATGGCGCTCATACCCGCCACTTATATTATATTATATATATTACAACAAAAACCATATAATACAAAGATTCGAACCTTGTACAAAATTTATAAAAATTCAGCAAATTTTCATCAACATATCAAAAAAATTTAAAGAAAAATCCTCGGTATGTAGTTCGATATCCCATTTAATTTGCGTATAACAAAGTGCAAGTTTCAAGTGGCTCAATGTATTTTTCGTTTAAACTGCACACAAACTGATGTGTCCTCCAGCATTATTATCATTAGTGCGTAAGTGTTACGAGTAGATGCACACCATTATTTTTAATAGAAGTGTTTCAAACTTTGTTGCGAATTTAATTTTCTCCGCAAATAGTTTCCACTGACTCTTAATAGAGCCAACTTACACTTCAGTGAACTACGAGTAATACAACCTTTCATTATATAGTAATTCACTTGATTGCATTTCACTGCGGAAAACGTTAATGCGGTTTATTCCAATTCTCCAATTGTCAAATTGATTGCATTGCTTTCTCGTACATAAATATTTATCGAAATGCACTGGTATGTGATTATTACGCTTTTCGAACATATTGGGTAGCGCACAAAGATCAGTAATAATTGTCGTATACGACTTTGAACAATTGGAAAAAATTAAGTATCGTGCAATGATTGAATTTTTATTTTGGAAAGGTCTAAAAGCAAAGAAAATTTATGAACGAGTGTTGAAAGTGTATAACGACTTTTCGCCATCAAGCCTAGAAGACGATCCATGTTAAGGACGCCAAAAACAGCAACTACACCAAAAACGTAGGAAAAATATACGACGTCGCCAAGAAGATGTTAGCATCAGTTTGTTAGGATGCGAGAGGAGTTTTGTTTGGGGATTACTTAAATTCTCAATATTAGTGTAACCTTTTAGACCAATTGAAGGAAAAAATTCGTGAAAAAGACCCAGTTTACGAAAGCAAAAAATTGTTTTTCTTCAGGACAATGCACCGTGTCACAAGTGCGTTTTGACAATGGCTGAATTCGCGTTCGAATTTTTGGAGCATCCACCGCATTCAACTGATTTGGTCCATAGCGACTTCCGTCTGTTTCCAGACTTAAAAGTTCTTGGGATGGAATTCATAAATTGGAATCTCGTTGAAAAAAGTGTATTGATGTTCAGGCAGACTATACTCAATAATAAAATGTATCTCAGGCCATAAAATTGTGTTTTTTTATCGAACCACTAGTTAGATAAAGAAAGTTTTTTATGAGGAGCTTTTCCATGGCAAAAATACACACTCGGAGGTTTGCCATTGCCTGCCAAGGAGCGACCGTTATTAGAAAAAACCGTTTCTATTATTTTGGTGATTCATGAGCGGGGACTACCGAATCTCAAAGATTATTTATACTCGAAGTAAGCTTCAGCCCCAAGGTGAACCACCCCTTCAGAGAAGTGAATAAAATCATTAAAAATATTAAAAAAGACGAAGTAGTTGTGACTAAACACTAAACAGCAAGCAACCAAATGTTTCAGAAAGTTGAATACAAAATCCAGCTCGATTGTGCAAGTCACTTGAATAATCAGTGAAAAATTTAATTGTCCGAACTTTCAACTGAGAAATCATCCTGTAATAAAAATGAATGAATCAAAAACAGGCGACATAATCCTGAAAGAACATAATGAGTAGACCATTTTAGTACAACAAACGTATAGTTTAGCACGAAAATTTATTCTACATTGATTTAATGTTGCCAAATTAATGTAAGACAAAAATTTTCATTCTACGTGTAAAACGAGCTATGTAAATTGATGTCTTACAGAAATATTTTTGTCAATATTCTATATTACAATTTTAGGAAGATACTTTTTGTAGAATATTTGAATCCTCTAGTTTCTCGTTTTTAAGAGTGAAGTTGACTTTGTTTAAAAAAAAATCCAAAAAGGCGTTTTGTGTTGAATATTTTAGGACTATAATACTCTCAGAAAACATACAAAAGCCCTCTGTATACACGATTAGAATATATACAAATTTATTTCATTGACTTGTTGTCCATATTAAACATATAAGCAGACAATTTTTGTTTTATTTATTCATTTAGTAACCTAAAAGTATACAAAATTATTTCTTGCAGACTATGAAACCAAAATTAATGCTAAAAAATTATTTTAAAAGTAAATACAATTTATAATTCTAACTTGAAATACTATTGTATATCTGCGCAACTAAGTTCTCGCTGCTTTTTTAATGAAAATACAACTTTATTCTGAAAAAATGGTTATAAGTAAATCATTGAAAGCATTGCCCATCGCTGACTACTACTTTTTCCCATATTTCTGTTCATCTTTTGAGGCTATCCACGGGTCAAGCCATTTTTTTGATGTGTTCATATAAATGGAACTGCTGGTCAGCTAGACCATGTGCCATCGATCGGAACAGGTGATAATCGGACGGAGCAATATCTGGAAAATATGGCGGGTGGGGTAGGGTTTTCCATTTCAGTGATTCCAGGTAGGTTTTAACGGGGTTGGCAACGTGAGGCCGAGCGTTGCCATGCTGTCGGATAACTTTTTCATGCCTCTCCGCGTATTATGGCCGCTTCTCGCGCAGTGCTCGGCTCAATCGCATCAATTGAAGTCGATACCGATCCCCAGTGATGGTTTCGCTTGGTTCATAATAAATAACACCAACCTGGTCCCACCAAATACATAGCATAACCTTCGCAGCGTGAATATTCGGCCGAGGCGACAACGTAGAAGCTTAACCGCTCAGTCCCCATGACTTTCTTTTCTTTAGATTGCTGTAGTGAATCCATTTTTCATCACCCGTCACGATGCAATGAAGAAAACCCTTCCTTTTTTGCCGCTGAAGCAGTTGATCACGGGCGAAAAAACGACGTTCAACATCCTTTGGTTTAGCTCATAATGAACCCAAGTCCCCTAGTTCTGAATCATTCCCAAAGCATGCAATCGCTTGGAAATGGATTGGCGGGTAACTCCTAATACTGAAGCAAGCTCTTCTTGCGTTTGACATAGATCATCATTGAGCAATGCCTGCAATTCAGCGTCTTCGAAGGTTTTTGGTCTTCCTTCACGCGAACGGTCGACAACATTAAAATCACCGTCTTTGAAGCGACGGAACCAATCTCGGCACGTTGTTTCGCTTAAAGCAGCATCTCCATAAACTTTTTGTAGCTCTCGATGCGCTTCAGCCGCCGTTTTTTTTTTTTGAATGACAAAGGTAAATCATCACTTCCCGCAAATGACGAAGATTTACTTTCGGAAAACGGAAAAATTAAATTGATACAAATACTTTAATAAAATTAAAAAATATATACAATATATATCACGAAATAAATAAAAAGGAAAATACTTTAGCTTTGCTCAGATACGTTACCGAGCCTCTTAGACTACCCAATATGTATTTGGTGCAATTACAATTTTTTTCTTGCACAAATGAAGCTCAATAGCTCCCCGTTTGCTAGTGGTAAAACTATGCCAGAGTTTCAATAGCTTTTTATTGAATAATTTTAGTGCTTTTAGTTGAATATGCTTTTAGTAGGAAATGAGGATGCCTATCACATTATAACATAGCAAAATAATAATGCGACTCTGGTTAAAAGTAATTGCGTTTGCACTTAAGTAAACTTGTATATAAGTGAATCGCAACTTGAGTGGACCGCTTGGAACATTTTTATGATGTGATAGTCTAAATGTCGTACCAGTAGCGTAGTTAGCTGATAAGTTAATGAGTTTCAAAGGGTGTGTTTCTGTGTGCAGAAAATCATTTCATGATATTTGAGCCTAAAAATGTTAATTTTCATCAGAAGGGTTTGCATTTCAAAAACTGCCGTGTTAGGGGAAGAGAATGTCGATCTAAAAAACTAATTGATATTGCGTGTTTTTGTTTATTTCAGAAACTTTATTTGAGTTAAAAAATAGTAGTTTTTTTTAATTTAATTGGTCACTAAATTGTTTCAAGAATATAATAGTAAATTTTCAAATGAAAACTTGAAGAAATACAAAAGTTATGTACTTGTTCATTAAAATTAGTGAACGGCCGGCGATCGATGAGAAAGCAATATACTATATACTATTTCCACATCGCTTTTTAACAAAAAACCTGCTTGGGCTCCGGTGAAAATTTCCATTAATTCAGTTTGGCACTCAATAGGTTAGCAGATTTTCTCGAAAAGATGCCCACAACTGGCGGACAGCGTAGCTCAAATACTACTCAAATAATGTTGAATAGCCTTAATTTAAGTTGTAATCAAAGTATTTAATAATTCCCCTCTAAAGCTATTTATACGACGGCCGTTGTAGTCGAATGGCTGCTTCTGTGACTACCATTCGGAATTCCACAGGTTTGATGACCTGGGCACGAAACACCAATTACAAAAACAAATCTCTTTTGAAACATTTTGTCATATTTTTGAACCTTTTTTATCGTTCTTGGGCTGATGCTTAACCACTAGTAGCAGCTTTAAGATGCGTTTCAATTTCTTCCGATTGGTTGCTCCTGAGAGAATGCTGTCTGTCCGCTAATGAACCAATTATTTTTTTACCTTGATTTTGGAGAAATATTTTTTTTTATTTCTCTATATTGTCATTGTTTATATAAATATATAAGGGAGAACATATTATTTATTTATAATCGATTTTCACTGCCCACAAACTAAACTTACTCAGTTCTTTCCATAAAACTGTGCACTCGTTGGTAGAAAGCGAATTCTTTTTCTGCATGATTTTTGAACACTATAGCGGCCGTCTATCTTTCTCTCTGACTCCGCTAGCGGATGCCGCGTAGGAGTTTAAACCCCCGATCCTTGCACCGTTCGGTGGATACAATGTATCGAAATGGGAGAAAACACCGATAAAATGAAGAGAAATTTTATTATTTTATATTGTACATTAAACTGATTTTAAGATCTCCTGTTCCTTATTCTTCTGTTCTCTTAACTGAATTGTGCTTAATACTTATTTCGGCTGTACATAAGTATGGAGCATATTGCGATTTTTGCTGATTATTTTGTTATCGAATTCCAAACCGTTTGAGGAACTATAAATTGAATCATAGCACCATCAAGCTTTTGAAATATACTCGTAGATGTTTTCTGTCCCTCCTCATTTCACCGCCTTGTTTATACTCCAAAACCCATGGTCGGCCTTTCTAATCACATCAACAGTTATTTGAGTTGCTCCTGAGTGCGCGACTTTCAACTAAGTCACAAAAAACTTAATTTGATGTACCATAACCGCATAATTAAGTCACTTTATCTTTTTTACAATATTCGCAATACTTTTCTCGCTAAGTTTTTTTCATTCATTGTTTATAAAATTATAGTTCCATCCAAAAGACTTCCAAGTATGTGCTTTATATTGTAGAAAATTCTCAATATCGATTGCAAAAAAAATTATCAAAAAACAACGCAAATCAAATTCTCACTTTTTTATGCTAAAATTAACTGGGGCATAAAACTGCATATCCAGCAGTTAGGTGATTAAAAAGTTGTAAATATTGATGAGAATTTCTTGGAATTCTTTAAGCTCTTGTACAAAGTTTGGATGTTATTGTTATTTGGTATACAATGAACTAAGCATATTTTTATAAAATATTAACGAATAAAATTTGGCTTGAAAAATATTTCGAATACTACAGAGTGATAATAATATTATGTAATATTGGGGGACATCAGAATTCGTTTTAGAGGTATGGTTCCTTCGGCAAAGTTTCTTATTTTGATCCCTACAATACGATTTTCACAGAGCAATGAGCGATTTTTAAATCGACCCGCCCTAATATATATATACATATATATATGTGTAGGTTATATGGTATGAGTCTAAATAGCCTGCTCAAATATATATATATGTATGTGTATATTATATATAGAAGTAAATATAATATGGGACAACCTATAATATTTTACCGGCCCTGTTTTGCAATGGTTGAAATTCGTTTATGTGCTCTAAATAAATATGGAAAATAGCGAAAATCAAAATTTAGAGAATTTCGTGATTTAGACTTAGAGACTAATTTCCGAAAATTTATAACTCCGGTCTATTTCAGACAGTTTCTTCACTCTTTCATTGTGATGCCCAAACAAATTTTTGTTGTTGTTTTTTTTTTGTCCATTATTACAAACTGTTAATATTAACAATAAGTAATTGGTGTTCTTCTTCTTAATTGGCGCGATAACCGCTTACACGATTTTGGCCGAGTTTGACAAAGCACGCCACTCGTTTCTTTCTCGTGCTAACCGGCGCCAATTGGACACACCAAGTGAAGCCAAGTCCTTCTTCACCTGATCTTTCCAACGCAAAGGAGGCCTTCCTCTTCCTCTGCTACCACCAGCTGGTACCGTATCGAATACTTTCAAAGCCGGAGCGTTTGTATCCATTCGGACGACACTACCCAGCCAACGTAGTCGCTGGATCTTAATTCGCTGAACTATGTCTATGCCGTCGTAAAGCTCATACAGCTCATTGTTCCATGGCCTGCGATATTCGCCGTTGCCCACGTGCAAAGGTCCAAAAATCTTACGAAGAATCTTTCTCTCAAATACTCCAAGCGTCGCTTCATCGGATGTTGTCATGGTCCAAGCATCTGCTCCATACGTTAGGACCGGCATGATGAGAGCCTTGTAGAGTGTTAGTTTTGTTCGTCGACAGAGGACTGTACTGATCAGTTGCCTACTTAGTCCAAAGTAGCACTTGTTGGCAAGAGAGATTCGACGTTGGATTTCAAAACTGACATTTTTATCGGTGTTAATGCTGGTTCCTAAATAAAGAAGTCTTTTACAACCTACAATTGGTGTTAGAGTTTGGAAGAGAACATTATTGTCTTTGGTGGCATTTAGTTACAATTTTCCTAGCACAACATAGTTTTCTATAATTTTATTTTATATTACAGTACGAGCAAGATCTGTGGATGTTTTGCGCTGTAGTCTTCTTGGTTGAAGTTCGATTTCCGGTATCAGCCTCATTTCATAGTTTTTGTGCTCAATGGTCGGAAGATATGCTTACTGCTGCTTCTTTTTACTGCTTCAGTGACAGTGTCTATGCCGAGGTCGTGGTGAATATCGTCATTTCTTATGTACCAATTTGCGTTTGTGATTGTTCTTATCATCTCTGATGGACTTCTTTGTATGATTTGTATGTTTGATTGGCATACTGGCAGTCCCCAAATTTCTAGTACGTAGGTCCATGTCGGTCTGATGATTGATTTGTATATCATTTATTTATTAAATAAGCTTGGGGTTTATTGTTTTCCTAGTAGCCAGTAGAGTTGTCGGAATTTGTTTTTCATCTCGTTTCTCTTGTTCAGTATGTGTTTTTTCCATGAGAATTTTGAGTCAATCCTAAATGCCTATGCTAAGCCTAAATATTTTGCATTTGAGTGTATTTTTAAGTCTTCTCCCTTATTTGGATTGGATGTCTTGCAGATTTTCTCTTCTAGTGTATTACATGTTGTGTTTTGTCTTTATTGACCTCAAATCCCCATTTTAATGAGTGTTTAAGGAAAGAAAATTTTTAATACATGGCACTCATTGCCTGCCGAGTGGCGACCGCTATTAGAAACATGTTTTTCTTAAGTTTGGTGTTTCTCCGAGATTTGAACCTACGTTCTCTCTGTGAATTCCGGATGGTAGTCACGCACCAACCCTTTCGGCTGCGGCGGCCGCCGTTATGACGGTCACGCTTCTATTAGACAGAGTTTAATTAGGTACTAATATATTATCCGTTATTATTACTAATTTATGGTCAAAAACGTATTTCAAGTTTTAATGAGGAAATTAGTTATATATATAATAGTATTATTATTTATATATAAATGCATTTTTGAAAATTAGCCAGCCAAAAAGCATCAAACGCTTAGAATTTTGATTTTCTATTCGACTAGGCTTAGCAAATAGTTTTTGACGATGACTTCCAGTTAAGGTCGAAGTATCGATAAATAATTAAATTTCTGGTTTTAAGCCGACCTTGGGCTCATAAAATAAAAAAAACCAAAAATCCAAAATATAAAAAACAGAAAAATCCTCAACTACGTAGTTCTTTATTTGATAGAGAACCCATAAAAATATTCAAAAATTCAACCAAATCAAAAACGTGTAGCTCAATTAGGTGTTCGAATTGTAAAAGGATGTCCCAAAAATGGCATATGCTGTATGTAGTGTAATAGGTGTAGCAATATATGTATGCACATGTGCCATATGAAGCGAAAGCGCCGAGTTTTTCCAGTAGCGGCGTTGTGTGAATTGAATGCATTTACATATTAGTGTGTGTGTCTATGCCCGTGGCTCAACAAGAAACACTCAAACTCAGCTCTCTGACACATTTACAGGTATTTCTGTGAGTTGTAATCTGGGCTATCCTTTCCTAGTTTTTTTATACATACATACGTACTTTGGTTTTGTTTTGTTTTTAACTTTTTGTAATAACTTTGCAACAGATAACTGAAAGTTACATATATATAGTTATAAATAATGGAGTACATACATAAGTATATAAGAAATAATAATTGAAAACTAACTTCAAGTACATTTGTACATATGTATATGTCGTATACTAAGTATATAAGAAGAGTTGTAAAGAGAACACCGCATATTGATTTTGTATTTTCTCTTTCAATCGTTTCTACTTCTAATTTTTCTTGTCTTTTGTCAATATTGCCAACAATATAAATTACCAAATAAATTACAACAAAAACATATATGCACATTTGTATGTTTGTACAAAATTGCACACTTTTATTTTTTTTTATGCAAACAATCGAAAAAATGTAAAACCTTGAACATTTGAAAAATCATTGTCATGTTCGTCACCGTCATCCGCCCAATGGCCAGTTGATCGCTGGTTCGATTATAGCACCCGGTTTCTTGGGGGCGTTGGGTCATAATAGCCGTTCGCACAATGCCCGCATACCTGGCTATGGACAGGGTGGTTTGCATCGTTCTTCGGCCACAACAACCACAACTAGGATTACACCTTCTACAACAACAACTGCGTCATCGGCAATACCACAATCAACGCAAAATTTGCCAAGAGGCGACATTTTGAACACCTTGAGCGGCAATTTGACAAATGTACACACATTTTATAGACCCATTCACGCTGGTTTGCTAAATACTAAATTCATATAATACAAACAAATAATAATTGATATGTACTTAATACTTATAGTAATGATCGTCTGTCCACATATGTATTAGAGGAACGAAATTGTCTTCTTAATGTGAATGAAATAGCGCCAACTGTTTGATTATACGGATTATTTTTTCCCTATCTATTTTCGATAATTTTTGCCTTGCGTGGAATTTGTTGATGTGCTTATCGAATAATTATGTATAGACATGTACTTGTATGTATATAGCGCGTGTCAATATATAGAATAACTGGAGCTGAAAAAGGGTTATGATTTACTGTGTTCAATAAAAAATTGCTTTTGAGAGTAAAAGTGCAAAATTCTACATTTTCTTTGCTTTCCTAAATAGGTTTTCTCACAACCTATAATATATTCGGGATAAAAAAATTACACCGGAAAAGAGATTAGAAACCAAGACCTATTTTAGCAATATTTTTTATGTTATTTTAAAATTTTGAAAGTGCTGTGTGTTTCAACAAGAATTTACGTTCAAACTAGTCCCCAAGTTTTCAAGTGTCAATGTTAGAGCTACCATCCGTCTTTGTGTCATTCTATTACTCAGTTGCTCAGTTGTTTAATTGAAATTGGAAGGATTTGTTAAAAACAAAAAAATGTGAAAACACTTTGATGACTGGTCTTCAAATTGTAGCTGTATTTATTTAACTGGCTCTATACCGGGTCCGGCACTCGAAGTGTAGCCAACTTCAGAACGCTCGCGCAGCTGATGTACGGGCATCAACTGTCTGTTAGTTGGCTAAATGACAGCCCGGAGTATTGTTTACAAGCGCAAAAGCATTTTTTGAGAGTAAACGTGAAAAAAGAAAATCAGTAATGGATTTCAAACGTAATAGTGTGATTGCATTATATTTGGATGGAAAATCACAACTAGCGAGTCTTCGTGAGCTCGAGTGTGCGGCGTGTTGGTCCAATTATTCCCCTGCTTGGCAATTCGTCGCAAACCGACGTAACATGGATTTTGATGTTTTAATAGTGAGTTCTGTCCTTTCCGTGACGAATAACCGCATTTTTTCTTATTTAAACTTCCATTTAAATGAAAATAGGGATTACCGTACGAAATCGCTCCAGCTTTGCCTTGCGGGAGTTTTTGCGCAAATTTTATTTTGTTCTCTGTTTTTTTTTTTGTGAACCAGTGATAGTTGAAATAAGTGCTGCCATGGCTGGCTTAACCCATATTCTTAAAAATAATTAATGATTTCTATATTCAAGAACCAGCCCATCTAATTCCTATGTAAACAAGTCACTCAGTCCGAAAATCCAGATATTTTTATGTTTTAGAAGAGCCGTCGATACGCAAACATTTCGGTCGTAGACCATGGGCGTTCCAACAAGACTGGGCACCATCTCATAAAGCTCGTGTGAACCAAGAATGGTTAAAAAATCAAGTTCCACACTTCTTTTCGTCCACACAATGGCTTTCAAATTCGCCAGACGCAAATCCGATGGACTATTCCATCTGGTCCATTTTGGAGAGCAAGGTGAGGACTAAAAAATATGCCAGTATGGATGCGCTGAAAAAAGCGATACGCGAATGGGTCAAGATCACATTCGTGCAGTATGCAATTGATTTTTTGATCGTTTGAAGGCTATATCCAAGGTAAAAGGTGGTCATATCGAGCTAAAGTGAATATAATTTAAAATTGTAATCATTTTTGAATAATTTTGTCTTTGAAATCAATAAAAACTAATTTCACACAAAAAAGTTATGGTGTTTTGAATAGGTAACACTTCATATCGTTCACCCTGTATATATATATATATATACATATAATTGGCGCGTACACCCTTTTTGAATGTATGACCGAGCTCCTCCTCCTATTTGTGGTGTGCGTCTTGATGTTGTTCCACAAATGGAGGGACCTACAGTTTTAAGCCGACTCCGAACGACAGATATTTTTATGAGGAGCTTTTCCATGACAGAAATACACTCGGAGGTTTGCCATTGCCTGCCGAGGGGCTACCGCTTTTAGAAACAACTTTTTCTTAATTTTTGGTGTTTCACCGAGATTCGAACCTACGTTCTCTCTGTGAATTCCGAATGGTAGTCACGCACCAACCCATTCGGCTATCTTGTGCTCTTGATTCCAAAACTAATTTTTTGTGATATCTCTAAAACTAAATGACAAAAAAATATTGGATTTTCGGACTCATCGACAGACTTTGCAAAGGAATTCGTTGGTCTTGCACTTTAGTCACCTGCTACAAGTAGAGCCTCCGAATCACCTCCGTAAGCTAAAATAAAAGATTTCATAATGTATATATAAGTATATGTATGCCAACCACTGAATCCAATTCAGACAAGCTATAAATTAACCTCGTATACTGTCGCCCCATGAATGCAAGAATCGGAGATTAACTACCAGCCATGGCACACTAAGAGGTTGAGTTGTGTGGTGAGACCCGCGTAACATTGACGTAACTAAATTCGGGATGTTGCAGTGGATTGAAATCCAATTTACCTCGAATCGACTCCGACATATTTAACGTGAGCTCTATTTGTGAAGGATACCCACACGGTGCTAGTCATTTCCTCACATGTCCGCTTAAACCAACTCACCAAACACCACTCTTCCTATAGTCCGACTCTGTCAACACTTTGTGGGACCTCTTACAAGGCTGGGCTTAGTAAGGCTGCTGCCAAAATGATAATATGTTTGCTGATTACTAAGCACAACACTTTTCCAGCAAAAAAGTTACAGCAGAAAATAATTAAAAATATAATTTTATTGCTAGTTCATGAAAATATTTGATATAAATCATAAGTATAATAGTTTTTTTTATACAACTTACGAATAACAAAAAATAATAATAATAACATTTAAAATTAGCCAAAGTATTCCCTTAGAAACAATCATTTCGGTTAAAAACAATATTATGCCATTTTTTTTAATATTTTGAAATGGAACCTCTTGTTGAAACACCATGTACTCGTACACTGATCATTTCTTATTCATTGCTAAATTGATCAATACCTTAAAAACCTAATGCAGTGGAGTTGCTTCTAGGGGCTATAATATTTCACCACTCTAGTAATATGTATTAGTAAGCCTATCCTATCTGTTAAACTAAATATAAAACTAACTACTAAATAGATATGCATATGAACACTTATTTATAAATATATTGGACAGACTTCATATAACAACAGTAAACAAAAAAAGTAAATAGTAAAAATAATACTATTGCATGAGATTGCCAGTAAATCATTTGAAAATATTACAAATAAATTGAGTTCCTCCTCTCTCTGGCTCCTCTAAGAGTTAAAATCTTACTCGTAAATATGTATGTGTGTACTCTATTATTAATTTCTATGTATGTACTTGCCTATATAACTGTCGTTTCGAGCTTTTCATGCATTCAGTCAATCAGCACTACACTCATGCCAATGTACACTAGGACGCACATCCACTTATTAAAGCTTTCACAGATTTTACACCAAATTAACTGCTATTCTTAGGTACGAACCCCTCTACAAGAGGGCTTGATTATTTCCATTTTTTTTATTCACAAAGCGCTTTAAAAAACTCTCTTCCCTAACTTCCTTTATGCTTTCAGCTGAGTTATTGCTTTCGTGTATCGATGTATCTATCCGCCTGCTTACATTTTTTTAAATTTATTTCATTTATTTGCCTACAGTTGTTCTCCTTTTTCTATTTCTTTTTATGCTCCTTCCATTTTTCGCATTTTACTTTTCGTTTTTATAAAATTTACATATTTTATTTCTTACTTATTTTTTCTCCCTTCACTCTCGCTTTTCAACGCCGCTTATCAAGCATGAAGCGATCAACAGTTTGCTGCATTTTCTTCAATGTGTTTTTTGTTTTGTGTTGGTTTTTTTGTTTTTCCTTTTCCATACATATTTGCAAATTTTTTGTATTTTCCATTTTACTGCGTCAGTATTTTCGCTATGCAACAGTTCATAAATATTCTATGCTAAATATCCTTTGACGCTTTTACTTCAGAGCTACAAGTTGTTTGATTTAGATTTTTTGCTCTCCTTTGGTGAATGTATTTATGTGCGATTTTTGCATGAATTATGCTAATGAAGTTATAGACTGAGAGCTGATATTTTGTAGATAGATTGTGTATATAAAATATATTTTTTAAGCCGAAGACCCCAGTAGTCAGTGCTTTGGCCTATAAGTAGACTAATTTTCTACTATTATTTTTCTTTTAAACAAATAAGTGAAATATAATATATATTTTAATGCTTTTTTTATATTTGTATCTAAGATTAGGTAGATTTTGAATGACTTGTAAGACCGTGCACCAATACCTCTCATGCATGATAGTCTGAAAGCATTGTTTCACACACATCAACGCGACGACTTTTTTCCAAGAAATTGAGAGTTTTTACGTACCAAACGAGATTTGACTTTTCGTAGGCCCAAATGGTCTTTCAAAATGGGTTTCACAGATCCTTTTGATATTCCGATCATATCAGTAAGGTCTTTACAGTCAATCGACGATTTTTGAGCACAAACTCCTTCACTTTATTGACGTGTTGGTCATCTGTTGACGTCGATGGTCGTCCGGAGCGCTCCAAGTCATCAACACGTTCGCGACCCTCTTTGAAGTCTTTATAAACATTTTTCTTCGACATGGTCGAATTGCCTTCTGCATGCCAAACGTTTCCGCAGCCGAAATTTCTTCCGTAAACAAAATTTGATGGCACTTCTCAATCAAATCAGACATTGTAAAAATCGAAAAATGCACTCTTGGTCGTTTGGTAAACACAAGCGTAAATATATTACTGATAATGACATTCACATGAAAGTTGGCCCAGATGTTATTAACAGTGCTGCCAACTCATGAAAAAAATAACTAGAGCGAAATTTTAATCCCGCGAACTTTGACAAATAAATTCACCTTACTCTTTGCCCACAGTAGTACAATACTCGTCTAAAGTTTATCAATCTTTCCGCTCTTGTTAGTCGTAGCAAATGCTAGCAATGCTGTTTTTGATGAAACTACGCCCAGGCTAAATTTTTAGACCGTTTCTCCTGGCTGACGTTAGCCTTAATATTTAGTCTGTCCCGAGTATCAAGATAATGTAGGCCTCTTTTTTTTAAGCCATCTAAAAAATAACAAATTTCGTTGTCAAAACTTTGGTTTTCATTCCAGCATCTCTGATATCGCTGACCCGCTTTTTACCACCTAAAAACGATACTATCCTCTTTCAATAAATGATTGACGATGTTTATTACTTAACATTTTGTGCAGTTGGATAATTTTTCTTTGTAGCTTGACAGTTTTAGATCTCAATGCCTAGCGTACTCCTGCCTATCCAATAATGAGCCGCACGCCTCTCGTGTCAGTTAGTCGTAAGGAGGGAAACCGTTGCATTTAATAATATTAAACTACGAGTGAGTTCAGAGTTTAGGTTTCTAAATTTGTATGAACAACTTTAAATATCTTTCGATTTTTTATTCCAAAATGGTTTTTATACAATATAAAATTTGTATTCTATCGGTTTGTGCTCAGTGGATCCGACTTAAAACATAAAATTAAATTTGCTAGCGAAGCATCGATTATTCTTATTTTTATTTATTTGTTTGGTATAGAATTTAAGTATATTAAAAAATGTGCTTCAATTTTAGAGAGAAATGTAATAGTAATATGAATAATAGGTACAGTTAATCAATTAATATTTGTTCTATTTTTACATCCAGTTGCATAAAAAGCAATTTTTTTTAGTTTTTACAGTCGCCTACCCTCTGAAGCGGAGCAAAAATAGGAAAGACTACTATTTCTGTCCTCTTAATAAAATTAATTAGAGCTTGTATCCTCAAAGTTTCTGTGATCGGTAACAAAACACCCTGTGTATACATTTATAATACAAAAATGTCTATCAAATTGACCTTATTTTTCTCAGAGTCGTCATTGCGGCTCATCCGGGGGAAAACATTTCTGCAGAAAGTTATCACTTAAACTGACTAAAAAGTCAGATGTTCCCTGCAATCACATAAAAAAGGCATGTCTTACAAGACATTTTCTATATACCCAACGGCAGCAACCTTCTTGAAGAATGTTCTTATTCTTTAGATTTTTTATATTTCAAACTCATGCTCATCATTTTAATCAAACATTTCCTATTCAAAATTAATTTTCTCTGCTAGTTGCTACTGCAACATCCTGGCTGTGCCTAGGGATGAATTCGAATATAATACATGTAATTATAAGTATAGGTATATCTAGTATGTCTGTATAAGTATGTACATATGTATTTGACAGCCAACCAATATCGTATAAATCTGCTCATTTATGCAAGCCAACGATTGTCGATTACAATTCATTGAACACTTAAATGACAGCGAATAGGAAAATGAATTGGCCAGGATGGTATGCTATAAAAACACATACAAACATTCATAGATACATGAAACCACAAAGCTATTCTAGTGGATGTTGAGCAATACCCGTGATGGTAAAAAATAAATGAATGCACAAATGGACCGTTGTTGATTGATTTGCTGTGATATTAAACATCAGCTCGTAGAATTTATCCGTTTATATTTTATGTATTACTGCTCATTCTCTGTTTATTTTATTTGGCTTTAGCGCTACGGTCAGATTGAGATTTTAATTATGAGTATAAATTTATTATATAAATACTATTATACCTGATTTAATGAATATATGTACATAAGTACATATAATATATAACTTTATGATATTCTCGTAGATGAAAACGTAACTATTTAGTTAGCCTACATAACTTAATACACACATACATCAGTATCAATACGAGTAGTATCTCCAATTGATTTGTAATTGCTTTTGTGAAATTAACTATTTAGATGTGTATTAGTGCTATGTATATGTATACAGGTGTATAGTATGTATATGCTCCCTCTATCTCTCTTTCGCTGGGTTGTGTATACTTGTATGTAAACGTCTGTTTCCAATCGCTTTCTCCCTGCTATGTCCTTTACCAACGCCTCATCTTACGGAAATTATCGTCGTTTTTATCTTCTTGTTGTGCCTCTGTGTGTATTTCTCTGTCTGTCTCCTCATCCATGCCAAATCCCAGCGCGTCGTAATCGTTTTAATCTTGTGTCATTTTGCGTTCAGAATTTTTAATTGATTTTTGTTTGTTTGTTTTTCTAATTTATTCCCAGGTTTACTATCAGCCTTACTTCATGTTGTACGGTGAGGTGTTTGCTGATGATATTGATCCACCGTGCGGTGAGGAGCCGCATCAGAAGCCATGTCCCACAGGTGAGTCGATGGCGAAATGCTTATAGCTTTATTTAAAGTAAATTCCTATGATTATTGTATTTAAATTCTTAATAGACAGGGTTTTAAGTTTATAGAAATTGTCAAAGAATGAAATAAATGTAAGACCAGTAAAAAGTTCTGAGCGCTGGGACTCTATATTTCAACCATGAAAACAATATGGTTAGAATTATCCGCTTTGGATCAAATATGCGCCGTTTTGTTCGACTCTTTTTTCCATCTTGACAGCGATTTCATAATTCTGTTATTGATTAGGTCCTCGTGTATTTAGTCAAAAATTTGGCCAGGGCATTTTCACAAGCCTCCCTTGAGGTAAGTTTTATATTAAACACAAAAATCCAAATTCTTGAAAAGGTGCCTTTGAGCTATCGGAGTTTCTGGTCGATCGTCTAGATCAATATGAATGGTTTTTGATAGTAGAACTCCTGGAGGGAGCTATTCATTGTGAATTATTTCAATTTAAGACCAAATGTGTTTAAGTCTTTTAGCTTGGTTACTTGGCTCCCTCTTTACACTGCGTTAAAAAATATCAGATCAAAGAAAATATATTATATATATGTAAAGGGTTTTCCAATAACAGCTGTTATTTTGAATACTCCGCTATTTCGGTAGATGTTACTTTTGAAACTGTCATTTTTTGATATTTGATAAGTAGAAACTACGCCATTAATAAAAATGGCGAGACACGCTTAAACGCATTGAAGTTACTAAAATTCACTATAAAAAAGGTGAAAATTTGGCAGAGACGGTTCGTAAAACTCGAACATTTGTGGGTGTCCATGAAGCACCTTGTCGGATCGCAATACAGAAATTGGTGGAAAAATTCGAGCTGTTGGGACCAGTTAGTGATGTGAAGAATAAAACCCGTGCACGTAGCTCAAGAACATCTGAAAATATTGCTGTTGTAGCCGAGAGCGTTGAAGAAAACGCAGGTTGGTCCATTCCTTGACATTCTTTGGAATTAGGCATTCCACAAACGTCATTACACCGTATTTTGCATAAAAATTTGCTTCTTAAGACGTATAAAAGTCAGTTAACACAAGAACTCATGTCGGCCGATCATCAACAACATCGTGTCTTTGGTGATTGGCTCGTTGAAATGCATGAAAATGATCCGGAATTCCTTCGAAAAATCATTTTGAGTGATGAGGCCCATTTCCACCTCGGTGACTTCGTCGACAAGCAAAATTGTCGGATCTGGGGCTCAGGAAAACCAAGAGTTATTGTTGAAAAGTCTCTCTATCCTCAACGTGTGACTGTTTGGTGCGGTTTATGGTCGGGCGGAGTCATTGGACCTTACTTTTTCGAAAATGAAGCTGGGCAACAGTTACGGTGAATGGATTGCGCTATCGAGAGATGGTTAACGATTTTTTATGACCGGAATTGGGTGGTATTGATCTGGACAACGTTTATTTTCAACAAGACGGCGCTACGTGCCCCACAAGCAACGAAACCATTGATCTTTTACGGGAATAACACCTCTTCTTGGAAAACCCTTTATACTATTATCAGAAATCATGAAAATTCCTTAATGTTAAATACATCTTTGAAAGAAGAGACCTTTTTACTCGACCTAATATTACTTACTAAAGATTTTCCTACATATAACTTAGGTTTTCTATGCCTTCTTAAAAAAAATCTATAAAATAAGCTAATTTTGGGCCTCCTAAACCATATGGCGGCCACCGAAGCGGAATGGGTTGGTGAAAACTGCTCAAATTTTTAATTGGTGGCTATTGAATGATTTCTCAAAATAAAAAATATGTTCTTAACATGCTGCAATAAATCACAAATTAAAACAATTATTTGTTTTTATAAAATAAATTATAAAAATATAAACTTCTTATTATTAAAATGAAAGCACATGTGGCTTCACATAACATTCATATATGCATGTTGTATATGTATGTAATTAGGAAAATCACATAAATTCAATTCATGAATAACATGATATATAACACGAAAATAAAAAATAAATTCAGTTCATGTTATTATTGTGAAATAAAAATTACAAAAATTGTATACACGAAAATGTAATGGATCCATACTTGAAAGAGGAAAGCTCTGAAACAATAAAGTTGTTGTCGTGTGTTTTTGCAGCAATTTCTAATGTTTTTCAATATTTCAAAACCACATGGAGTAAATTTTTTAAAATACAGCATCAACATTTGCAGCTTCGACTTGTTTTTATAGTTGCACTTACAATTTCTAAATCAGCTTTTAGTGGTAGACCTGCTGCTTCTAGTGTTTATTGTATTTTAGAATATAGTCGAAACTAAAATACAAAAATGGTTCGGTTTTTTTCTGAAATATCTGCCCTGTTTTTTGAAAAGCCATGATAGTATGAAGCGATTTATTTCGAGAAGCTAACTTATAGAATACAGTTTTGCCGGATCATTTGAAATATTTTCTGACGTAAATTTAACAAAGAATATGCGAAAAAATAATTGTGTCAAATAAACATAATTAAGACTCGCCTTAAAAATTAAAATTATGCCCTTTTTTATATATAAAATCATGCATTTATAACAAAATATGTCGTTATATGAATGAATGAAAATGGGGTTTGTACTTTGATCTCACGGTATTTTACACCCTCTACTCATCTCTGTACCACCCCAGTTCCCATAATAAACCCCAGATAGAGCTGGGTTGGGCTGAAAATTTGTGCCTTTCTTCCGTCCGCATCTGGCCAAGATGTCTAAACCTTCCTCGCGCCTCATTAGAAAATGCGCTGGAGTCTCCGAGAACATATATGAAACATGTGTTGGTAGAATTGAAATAAAATGCTATGCACCTGCATTTTTTACCTTGCCCTACTATTTAAAACCTATAGGCGTAGTATTTTTAAGATATTGGATTGCAGCTGAACCTTGACTTTATCTTCTTTTGGCGTTTGCATTTAACATTTGACATTCCTTATTTAATGCAAAATTTTTCTTTCTCCTTTTTAGGTCACTGGGTGACACCTATCATAATGGCTATGTACCTGTTGATTGCCAACATATTGCTGATTAATCTGCTGATTGCTGTTTTCAATAATATTTTTAACGAAGTGAACTCCGTTTCGCATCAGGTGCGCATCACTATTGACAATTTCGCATTTCCACGCTTTCGTTCTTTTCTATACTTTACACTATCTTTTAAACTAAAAACTAATGAAAATGCTATGCAAATTTATTTCTCTTTTTATTTCGCTGCTGCTAAATGTACGCCACCTTGCGCGCTGTGTAATGTGTCACATGGTCGTCGGCATTTAATGACTGACTCTGTGTGTGTGTTTGCTGGATGTTGGATGGCGGACTGGATAATGGCTGCTAATGTCTGCTATGAATGGTGGTTTTTAATATTATTTGCTTTTGTGCAAAATATTGCGTAGGTTTGGATGTTTCAACGTTTCACTGTCGTTATGGAGTATCAGCAGAAGCCCGTACTACCACCACCATTTATCGCACTCTGCCATTTCTACTCGCTGCTCAAGTATTGTATACGCAAAGCGAAAGGTGAGAGAGGGATGAGAAAATTAAATTTTATTCCCTGTGAGTTTATATACTAACGCTCGAATATATATAACTAAAATAATATTTCCTTTTCTTCTTGTTGCGCTGCCGTTTACGGTGTCGTTCATGGCTGATACATACATACATACATACCTCAATGCGTACTTACCCATGTACATTCATGCACACATTCATACAAACCTCCGAGAACCTACCTATCCATATTGGAAATTTTATATAAATACTAACAATATTGAAATTGCAAAACAACAAAAACAAAAACAAAATAAAACAAAACAACCCACATTTGACCACCACTACTGCACACATCGCATTCAAATACAAACGCAAAACTTTCAAAAAAATATCAAAAAAAAAAAACCAAAAAATATCATCCACATTGTGAAAACTAACCAACGAAACTAAATAATTCGTTAATATCATCCCACTCTACCCCACTTGATGGAATATGGACAATATGTATATTGAAAAATTCCATTTCATTGCCAATGATTTTTGGAAAATTGCGATCATTGCTGCTGTTGCTGTTATTGCACTTCACAATGGCCACACATGCCACATTTGCCATTTATGCCACATCATTCGAAACTGCATCCTGTCATTGCAATACATTTAAATTATTTATACTCACCACACTTGATGGGCTATCATCGCTTGTCACAACACTTACTGTTACTTTTGATGATGACGATGTTGGCTGTGCCAATGATTGTGATAATGGCACCATCGGTCGCATTTGCTCAAACATATGGAATATAAAAATGCATGCTCACGAACATATATACGCACATTTATTCATTCATAAAAACAAAAACGTTTTTCGAAATTGCATTATGACAACAAAACTGATGAAATGCTTGTATGTTTGTTTCTGTTTTTTTAAATATAACTGCAAATATCTGCATATGCTGTTGTGGTATCTAACGAAATAATTGATTTCTGTCGTATCAATGAAATGATATGCGGAAAATACAAATCTGTTACAACAATCGGAAAATCTCAACAACTTGGAAATGTCAAATACATCACTTCAAATGAAAATCTATATATGTGAAATACAACAACAAATCTGTAAATTTCGGTCAACTTTAACTCACTACAACGCCAAAAACAACTATACTACATACTATATATGCACATCAACAATCGTACAATACGTAATGCCTGACCTATTCCAACTAACAACAAATACATAAAACCCTGCAATTTAATCAACATCTCTTGCACCTAATCTGGCTCTCTCTATCTTTCTGTCTCTGCACTCGCAAACCAATATGCAAATGAAAACTTTTAATAAATCCAAAAAAAAAAAAAAAAAAAAACCAAAACAAATACTTTGTACTATTCACCGCAAACCAGGATTGGAGGTACAACGTGACAATGGTTTAAAATTATTTCTTGAAAAGGATGATATGGAGCGTTTGTATGATTTCGAAGAGGAATGCGTTGAGGGTTTCTTTCACGAACAGGAAATTATATTGAATCAGTCGACTGACGAACGTGTTAAAAATACAACAGAGCGTGTTGAAATATTGGCGCAGAAAATTGAGGATATAAATCAAAAGGAGAATGTACAAACGGCTACTGTGCAGGTGAGTTGGATAAAATGGCAAACTCAACCTGATTTTTGGGTCACTTTAATCTTAAATTTTATTGGATTAAAATTCAATGGGCTATAAAACTGCCTACTCTAAATTTTTGTAACAACTCTTATTTTGATGAAAATTTTTGCTTTTTTTCATTTGCACGTAATTTGAAACTTAGATTTCTAAGGTTGTTGTTGGAGGATGAACTACTGGGTGTTTTTTTAAGAGCTTTAGAAGCCGACTCCGAACGGCGGATATTTTTACGAGGAGCTTTATCATGGCAGATATATACCGCTATTAGAAAAAGCTTCTTCTATTATTTTTTGATGCTTCTGCAGGAGTTTCGAACCTACGTTCTCTCCGAATTCCAAATGGTAGTCACGCACCAACCCAATCGGCTACCGCGGGCGGATGATAATATAAAACAGAAATAGTGCTGCAATGCTTGTTTTTATTGTAATCTGGTAGATAGCTTTATGGCCTTTAGTTTTTGAATATGATATCCGGTATATGTCCGTCGACGCTACGAGTTACATGATTCATTCGATTCACCCAATTTTTTACTACTTTTTCCGGTGGCTTGAATATTGCAAGAAATCGATTATTAGGCGCGCTTTATAACAAATTGCGCCATCTTGCTGCAACCAAATATCGTCGATGTTCAGCTGATGAATTTTTGGAGTGAACTTGGCGAACAGGCGTATTCTTTAAGTAAATTTCCACAATTTGGAAGCGTTGTTGTGGCGTTAAACGATTCACGATGGCTTGCTAAACCAATGATACTCATTAAAAATGTGCAACACTTTTTTAATACAAGTCTTTTATCGTGTTTAAATTTTTCCTTATTTTATTTAAAAACATTTCTACGGCTTACTGTATTCTTCGGCCTCTAGGGGAATTCACTTCACAGACGCGCTCAGCAAAGAATTCCGTATATCCCCTTAAACCATCTTTTAGCAAATTCAGCCAGCCCCTTCAACGAGGCTGGGCATAGACTGTGGCAGTTCTCCATGATATGGGCGCCCAAAAATCTAAAACACATTATTCAAAGTTCAGTTCATTCGCAACTGCGCAAAATAAATAACCAAAAGGCAATTATGGCTTAAATACTGCAGAAGAAGGTACAGATTTGCTAAATAGGTAAAAAAAGGGCAAATCGCGCCAAATGCTACAGGGCACCGTCCACTAGGAAAGCATGCGGCAAGAATAGAACTTCCCTATAACAGAACCTGCCGCCTGAATAATATGGGGTCTAAGGGCAATCTTAAAGCAAAGATAGCTCGGTAGGGATGAGGTAAGACAACTAACAGTCTTATTAGGTTCAACAACAGAAAGCCCGATTGGATTGACTAATTAGGCTGGAATTCGGGTGCTATCGATAAGAAGTTGAGCTCAATGATGTATCCAAACGTTAATAGGCTCCGAAGCAACTAGTCAACTGAGCGTGGCGTTTATATGGTCTTATTCCACGTGTATCTATTACCTTCATTTTAAATTATTCTCGTTTTGATTGGTGAAGATACAATCAACCAACCAATCCTCCAATGAACCAACTCTCCAGTTTTTTGATAGTTGACCATACGAATATTGAAAAATTAAGTTGGCTTCTTCATGCACTGAATTCCTTCCAAAGAAGAGGTCCTTAGAAAAGTCAATAGGTACCTGGAATATATTCTAAATTGTTTCAACAGTTTTGATGTTAGCACTGGCCACTTCATTAATTTCTACTAAATTAGACTTCCTTTTTCTAATGAATCTAGATATTTTCATCACTTTCAAATTATTCCTCTTCGCAATATTTTCGTAATCTTTTTTAAATTCGATACTCCTATTTATATTGTTTTTATTAGAATAAGAATTTTAAATTAAAACGCTTTAATTGGTTGAAATTATATTTACTTACGGTATTTTATTTTTTTCTAACAGAGTATTGAATTTCGTCTGCGTAAAATGGAGGAATCTTCGGAGCAAATACTCTCGCACTTGGCTGTCATACATCGCTTCATGTCGATGCATATGATCGAAGGAACTGATTTGAACGCATCAAATACGAATATAGCTGGAGATTTACAAAGGGTCCGCACTGTATCGATGTCTGATAATGAAACCGTGATGCCAGGACCGAACTTACAGGTAGGTAGCATAATAAACCTATTTAGAATTTATAAGGAAGGGAATAGCCAGAAAAATTGGTTAACGGCAATTCAATGTAGCTAAAGTATTAATAAATCAAATAGAATATGCACAACGGTTTTGTTGCACTTAGTTGGAATTTGTTAGCTGTTTAATTGCTAACGTCTCTGTTGGCCTTTTCTAGCAACTGATTCCACTGTGCAACAAAAATCAAATTTCTTTGCAATTCATGAAAAATTGTATATACCCCTGAAACTGAAACTATAGATTTAATATAATAATGTTAATATGCTGGGAAACTTCAAATGGTGTCTAAAGTTATCCATTGCGTATACTTTATTTCGTAGGAGGAAAGTTCAACAATATTTTTTACATTTTTATAAAACAGGAAGAAGAGGGATACTATTGTAATTTATTTGTCCTGGATAAAGGTACAAACATGTTCTGTATACATATTATATGTACAGGGTTGGCCATATTAAACTGACCCATGTGATTATTAAAAAAATATGGAAAAAGAAACATTTTTTTGTGTTTCATTGTGAAAAACATTTAATTTAGTTCAAGGAGATTCGTTTACATCACTTTTTGAATATGATATCGCGCAAGTGGTCGCCCTTAGCTCGTATAGCGTAATGTGCCCGTTTTTCGGCGTTTTCCATAGTTTTGGTCAGCGTCTCGGCCGATATGGCGGCTATTTCCCGTCGGATATTGGCCTTAAGTGCGCCTAGTGTCTTTGGCTTGTTGACGTAAATCTTAGATTTCAAATAGCCCCAAAGAAAAAAGTCCGGTGGCGTCAAATCCGGTGATCGTGGCGGCCAGTCAAAATCGCCGCTTTTTGATATCAAACGGCCAGGGAACAAAGTCTTCAATAAGTTGACGGTGGCTCGTGCTGTGTGTGGTGGTGCGCCATCTTGCTGAAACCAGAAGTGCTCCATACCATTTTCACGAACAATCGGCATCACAAAATCGGTTATCATGGCCCGATAACGCTCTTGATTGACGGTCAATGGTTGGTGTTGACCATTTTCAAAGAAGAACGGCCCAATGACCATATCAGCGCAAATGCCACACCAGACTGTAACTTTTTGGTCGTGGAGAGGTACCTCTTCAATAATTTGAGGGTTTTCAGTGGCGTAGAAACGGCAATTTTGCTTATTTACGGTTCCGTTCAAGGAGAAATGGGCCTCATCACTCATAATGATTTGATGCCAAAAATCCTCATCAGTTTGGGCCATTCGGACGACAAAATTGGCATATTCCAAGCGACGAGGCTTATCGGCCGGCAACAGTTGTTGATTTAGTTGTATTTTGTACGGGAATATCCCCAAATCCAAACGAATGATACGTCGTAGAGTGGTCCAAGGAATGTCCAACTGAGCAGAACGACGATTACCTGACGTTCGCGGCGATGACTCGATACTGGCTCGTACGGCCGCGATATTTTCGTTAGATCGTCTTGGCCGCTTTTTATTTGGACGTCGGGTATTAGCCACAGTGCCGGAAGACAAAAATCTTTTGTGCATTTGCTTGATTGCGTTCTTTGACGGCGCATTTTTCACTTTATTTTTTTTTCTCCACGCACGTTGCGTTTTTACAATCGAGAAGGAATTTCGAATGTACAGCTGAACAATTTCAGCGCGTTCTATTGGGGTGTACTGTTTCATGGTATAAATCTCCTTCGACTGACGCTTCCAACGCGGTATGTCATTAGCTGATCTGAAATTACAGTAAAAAGTTATAGGGTTACTCAATGGGTCAGTTTAATATGGCTTTCGTCTGATATCCATCCATATCGATGTCATGGAATGAGTATTTAAAACCTCGTTTTGAAAACTATCATAAGCGGATGGTAACAAGCGGATCATGCGGATAACAAAAAAAACAAAATTGATGATAATATCTCCTGACTAGCTTAGATATACCGTATGTATGTCGCTAACGTCAGGAATTTTTTCGAACCTCAAAAATCATATAATTTTATATGAGAGTAAATATTATAACATTGACGGACTTGCTAAAAGCCTGCTACTAGGAAGTTTTTGGAGTCACTGATTACAAGTCAGAAGTTGGGTTTTAAAAATGTGGATTAGCGTGTGTGCAAGGTGGAAACTAACTTCGAATTTAGTTTTAGTCACCCTACAGTACAGTATACCTAATCTACAGACTGGTCGTAGAAACTTTTCATCAATTCTTTAGTACTGCGTATTGGCTATTTGAGCAATTTTTCTCTGTAAATAAAGATATTATTTCACTAGTAATGCGCGATGGTTTTTGCTAAAGAAAAAATTGAGAAATTGATAAACAGTGAATAGCATATTTTCTCCACAATACTTTACAAACACCAAAGAAAAAATAGGGGAAAACCTACAGAATAACTCGTAACAAGTCAAAGAATGAAAGAGCGAAGAAAAAATAATATTCCTGGTTTTATAAAAATATTCTTCATTCTATAACAAAAGCCACATAAATCGATTCATTCATCTCATGCTTATCGAAATTTAGAATTTTTTATAATACATACATTTCTTCCTTGATGGTATTGCGCATTTTCTCCACTAACAAGTGCACTTTTTTTTAAATTAAAAGGAAGCACCCAACACCATCAGCGAAAAAATTGTCAAAATTTAATGCGGAAATTTGCATTTTTTTATATGAAAATTCATTGGGATATAGAAATTTAAATTTTTGTAAAAATTCTTATTGAAAATTTTATAATTCCGATAAAAATTCTTAAAATCTTTTTGTTATTTGCACAAAGTTTTTAGCATGGAATTATGTGGTTTTTGTAGGAAAATTCACTATATTTTACTGAAAAGTTATCAAATTAAACAAGAAAATTGTTTTAAAATATAAATTGTCTAAACCTGTCAATAATTCCCTGTGGTATAATTACGAAACGCACTATATAAAAATCGTACAAAACGTTGCATATTTTAAGGCACGGTGTGTATGGCAAAAGCAAAATTTTACCGTTTTCGCATCAATTCAGAATAAAAATTTATATTATATTTAATTTTACCATATCTCTCACCCTCAACAGGTCAACAACCGGCGTCGTTTCAATCGTTCACTCACAGAAGTACGCCCGGATGCATACATTTTCGATGAAGGCACCCATTTCGAGGTGGTGCCAGTACCTGAAGAACCAGATGAGCTGACATTGAACGAGCATGTCGGCCGGAAGATATCCATACAATCCGAATCCGATTCGGATATTTACCTACCCATGTCACAACGGCCGTCCACATGTGAAACTGTAAAACGTACCCCGTACGTCACGGTGCGGCAGGATACCGGCGCCAGCACCGAGAGCAAAGATACCCTAACACCGTTGGGCGCCGACGACGATCACACGCTGGTCGGTGATGTTTCGGACGAGACTGGGCAGGACATCAATTTTGAAGGTAAATACCTTATTAAACATCTAAACACTGGCATGTCGTTCCAACATACGGTGCGCAGGCCTCGTAAATGATGTCCAACAGCGCATCAATCAGTTGTTAAAATCAACCAACCACCCACATACATCAACCAATCAATCAACCAAACAAACCCTCAACAAACTGTAGATGACATTGGTTGAAATGAAAAAAAATACATAAAAAATTACACGTTATGTAGTTGTTGTACAATACAAAATTCAAACAAACAAAGGTAAACACTAATTGCTTATGTTGTTGCTTCTTTTTTCTTCTTTTTCGTTTTTGTTATGTTTGTTCCGTCTAATAAACGAACGCTTAGCCGCCAAGCGTCGTGCTATGCGCCAACGCACCGTATCGCTGTGTCGTCGCAACTCCGAAGCGTGCTCCATCATTGCTGCCGACATTAACCGCTCACGCATAAGTCTGAATCAGTTGCCGTTGTCACGTCGGCAAATGAGTCTCACACAATCTGAGCCTGATAGTGACAAGGAGGCGATTGGAGGTGGTGCGTACACACATACATACTTACACTCATATTCTAATACAATTTTATCAAAACAGAGTCATGGGAAAGAAAAAAACTAATTTAAGATGATATATTCATAGCTCATGCACCCTTAATACCACATTCGTATAAACCTATGTATCATTCCATTCCCACGCCGTTGCCACGACTGCACCTGCACCCTTCCTCCATATCAGCATCCCACCACAGTACTGATTACAGATTGGCACTCCGCGCTGCTTGTGTAGCAGCAATGCAATTTAAAATGAATGTTGTGGCATGCTGTTAGCCTAGAGACCAAACATAATTAAATTTTCACTTCCATATCCTAACGATTTCCCATACTCATCCCGCTAAGGCTCCTCAGACATTGCCAATGCCATTTGCAATATTGATGCATATGTATTTCACTTGGCATTTGACACCTGCTCAACTGTTGTCTGTGCGCGTGTGTGTGTTGTGTCGTGTCGTGTCCTATCCTTTACTTTCCTATTCAACCCCTCTCCCACCAATCATCTCTTCACGCATCAAAAGATCACAGTTGCTTTCACGATTTTGTTGACTTTTATTAATTTTCTATTTATTTTTATATAGGGTGTTTTTGAGAGGGTTAAAATTTGAAAATTACAATTTCCGAATTACACTGCGCGACAAAATGGGGCAAAAAGGGAAAGACATTAATGCGATGTGCGATATGTGATATGATAATTATGAAAGAGGATGAGCTGTATAAGGTTAGACCACCTGTCGTTTTGTTTCTAAACCTCACAAGAACTAAATTAATGGGGTACTTTGTCCGTTATTGCACACTCTTTTCATGCGAAATTTTCCGGCGAATATTTTTGTGAAACATTTTAACGCTTCATCGACGCTGCAAACTTAATATTTTTCAGATCTTAGAAATTAGGAGTCAAAATTAGCCACGTGTTTAAGATTAAAATATCCACAAAAATGTCCGCCATTAAATTTAATTATCGACATTTAAAAATAAAATTAATCGTAAATGTTAGCGGTTTTTTAAAATACTTTATATTAACTTGCGACCAAATTATGAAAACTCTATGTTTATGAAAATTTTATTTTACGTTATCAATATGTAATTTTAAACTTCGAGTAGTGTAACTACTAGCTGACAGTACGATTTTGCTTTTCCAAACAATAAAAAATGCCGTGTAGGTAAATACCCAAATTCAATCTACCAAGACTCTCAAAAAAAAAAAAAAAAATCTGTTCCTGTCGAAAAGTTATTAAAGCCGTACGTGCCTTAATATGTAAATTGTCGAATTGCTCGCACAAATAGGATACCAATTTGACGGTCTAATTCTTATTAAATAAATAAATAATCTAGTGTCATCAAAAAAACAGAAAGAAATCCATGAGCTTTACTAAACGAGCCGATAAACCAGTCCTAATCTTAACCCTTTAACTCTTTTTTATCTCAACTAATTGATACAAATAGTTTTCGTAGTTCTGAAACTACTACAAATCTGGAGCACAAAGAATTGATTTTTCAATATTTCCAAGTTCGGTATTTAACTCTTAAGATCGGTTTAATTTCAATTCACTTTATATTTATAACATTTATATAATATTTAATTGACGGTTATACCTTTTGATAGAGCTTTTCCTATAATTAGTGCTGTATGTCTTGATGTTGTCCCACAAATGGATAGACCTACAGTTTTATGCCGTCTACGAAAAACTGAAGTTTGTTTTGTGTAAAGAGTTTTTTCTTGGCGGAAATACACTTAGCGGTTTACCATTGCTTGCCAAGGAGGGAAAAAAAACTTTTTCGAACCCGAGCCCTACTGGATGCTAGTCATGGACACACCCATTCGGCTACGGCGTCCGCCTTATTTCCTCTCACTTGACTTCACTTTAAATGTAACATCAAATTTTAAAGTTTACTTCAACTATCCTTTAAACGTATCAGTTAACGAAAATAAACTAATAGTAAGGTTGGCAATTAATTCAGAAGACGGGGCTACGTATTTCAATACTTAATTGGTGTTGCGGGGAGGATCCTAAATATGTTGCAAGAGGATCTAGTTCATAGAAGCAATAAATTATCCGGCTTGGATGACCAAAAATGATGAACACAGAACGATGATGTTGCGGCAAAATTCCAAATTTAAAAACTCGTTGTTTTACATTCAAAATTACAATTTTTCTAACAAAATTTATTACAAAATATTCCCTATATATACACATTTATTTGAAACAAAACCTACCTACTTATTTTCACAGAAAATTACATCCTCCTCTCTTGATGTTGTTCCACAAATGGAGGCACATACAGTTTAAAGCCGACTTCGAACGGGAGATATTTTTTATGCGGAGCTTTTGCATGGCAGAAATGCACTCTTTCACCGAGACTCGAACCTATGTTCTCTCTAAATTCCAAATGGTAGTTTCGCTCCGATCTATTCGGCTACGGTCTCCGCTATACAAGTATAAAGAATAATGGCGATATTAGTAACTTCTGTCTGAACTTTTGTGTGATTACCATGTACCATAGCCATAAATGTTAGTTTATACAAATTTTTAGGTTTAACAATTCCATAAAATAAATACTGGTATAAGAAGTGAAAGGGCAAAGGTGAAATAAATTCTTAATGGAGTATTTAAATAATTTTCTCGTACATAATATTTGGAGACAAAGAGTGGCTCAACCCCATGTTTTTATATTAATACCGCTGGTATAAAACTATTTTATTTATTTTGATACAAACTTCTGACAACAAAAGTCAGCAATGCAGACTAAGTACTACAGTCTGATTTCTGTCATAAATATGGGTTTCTAGTTTCCAGATCTTCTTTGTGAATTGACAGACATTTAAAAATCTTTAACAGAACTTCCATCCCTCAAAAACACCCTGTTTTCTAAGTTAAACTTAAATTGTTTTTAATAGTTTTTATTTGTATTTCTAATTTTTTCTCATTTTAATATTTTTTACTATTTTCTCTTTTTTATTTTCTGCTTGATATTTACGTTTCATCTATACATCGTTTTCACCTATACTCGTACTTTGCTTGATTTTGTAAAATGTGTACATTTTCTTTTCTTGTCGCTCTCTCTCTCTTTCTTTCTCACGCTCTTTCGACTTTTCGATTTTGCCCGCGATAATCCATTAGGAAAATCAGTATTGCATGCGAAATCCAGCAAAAATATACTTTTGAAGTTTCATACGGAATACACTTCGATTACGGATGAATTGGAAAGTGTATGCCATTTGATTGCATCGCCGACGGTCTCACTGCCCAGTAATAAAGGTTAGTATTTTGTTGTTGTATATGTGTATGTATTGTATGTACTGTATGTATGCTGTATGCATAGTACAAATAAGATGTTCCTACGTAATTAGATGGTGAGTTAATTATGTTGAAAATAATTGAATGTGCGCGCACAATAACAATTAACATTTCCAATGATTTCACAACAATTCGAATTGAAATGATAAGTTCATGGAAAACATCTTATTTAACAAAGTTTAAGATATTTTAATTCTTTATTAATAATTCTTGTAAATACATATTTTGGGTTATATAAAATTGAATTAGAATTACGGCGTCATTATGACCATAATTGTGTTGTTGTTAAGGTATGCAGCAGGTTGAAGGGGTGTTGTCTGTTAGCCTACTTGTCGTTGAGGTAACAAGCGTCAGTGCTAATTGAATCCAAGAATCGATATGTGAATTTAGTAAGGGCATAAATGAAATCTATTATTTTTACGATCACTCCTTTCCCCATAATCTTTATAGTATGTAGGTGCATATGTAAATTAATATAATATTTGCAGTATTCCTTATAGACTATGAAAACCAGGTTAATGCTAAATAATTAAATCAAAATAAAGTTAAACTATATAGTCCGTAAGTCAGGGGTCGATTTTGGACTGCGTTTTTATACCGTTAAATTCTTGACTATACTTGTGATTTAGCTTTCATGAATAACGAGAGGGAACGTCAGCTGGCGCACCCGCGGTGGATGTGATTGTGGGAGGGTACGAAACTTATCGAAAAAAAATTTCTACCAACTCATTTAATACCGGCTGAAATTTTTTTTGTGTATTGTTGACATTTAGTAAAATAAAAAAAATAGTCAGCTGCGCCGTAGAGGGGGAAAATACCTTAGCTGAACAGGCGAATTTGTTAAATAAATTAAAAAGTAAGACTACTTTATGCCGATTGATTTTTTTACGTAATTTTGGACACATTTGAAAATATAATAATGATGGTCAGCTGCGTTTATAGCGGTGGGAAGACCGTAAGCCGAAGCAAGAATGTATCATTGCGTTCATACATCTCGGCGGCGCGCGGAATTTTCAATGCTTCAGCTGACGGTCTTTCCACCACTATAAGCACATCTGACCATCATTATAATACAATATTTTAATATGCTTTACTTTTTAATTTATTTTACAAGTTCGCCTGTTCAGCTGACGTATTTTCCCCCCTCTATGGCGCAGCTGACTAGTTTTCTATTCTACTAAATGTCAACAATACACAAAAAAAATTTCAGCCGGTATTAAATGAGTTGTTAAAAATTTGTTTTCGACATGTTTCGCAGCATCCCACGCACCCACCGCTACTGGACCAGCTGACGGTTGGTTTCGTCATCCATTGGATGGCGTCTGCCTTCAGTATTAAAATAAGTCGGCATGAAATGATGAGGTCAAAATGACCTCTGGCTCCCGGACTATTATAACACCGACTTTTATAGGAGAGAATTATATAAAGGGTGATTTTTAAGAGCTATAGGAAAGTTTTTAAAAAAAATGCATGAAATTTTTATTTAAATCGATAGTATAATCCATATAATTTAATTTTTGAAGATTATTTAATGCAAATGTTGACCGCGACTGCGCTTCAAATGGTCCATCCGCTTAGTCCAAGTTTGGCATTGAAGCAGGCTTGTCTGAATAGACATGAAGTTTAACATAGCCCCACAAAAAATAATCTAAAGGCGTTATATCGCACGATCTAGGAGGTCAATTGACAGGTCCCGAACGTTAAATAAAATGTTCACCGAACTCGCCTCTCAACAAGTCCATTGTTACGCGTGCTGTGTGGCATGTGGCACCGGGCAAAAAAAGTTGGATATCATTTCACGGTAGCGCTCACCATTCACGGTCCAATGATCCCTCCAGCCCATAAACCGCACCAAACTGTGACCTTTTCTGCTTTTCTGGATACATTGGTAGCTCTTGCAATTCTTCTGGCTGATCTTCACTCCAAAATCGACAATTCTGCTTATTTATGTCCCATTGATCTAAAAATGAGCTTCGTCGCTGAACACAATTTTTCGATAAAAAAGTGGATCTTAAACTTTCTTAACAGAACACGCATTTTCATAATAAAATTCAATGATTTACAAGCGTTGTTCGTTTGTAAGACGATTCATGGTTAAATTATAGACCAAACTGAAGATGATTGACAGTGAAACAAAACACGAAACGTGCGTCAGCTGTTTAAACCAACTATTTAAAAAGATAATAGTTAAAAAATCACCCTTTAGAGAGATTTTTTTAATAACTGGTGAAGCCGTTAGCCGTCAAATAAGATGATATTTGTTTGCAATGTGTCTTACAACCTACAAGTATTTCTAGCAAACCTTAATTTTATTTCTAAGTACAGTTAGTTTTTCCAGCCAAGTAGCGAAGTCTGCAAGGTGTATAACTAGGACTCTATGCGGTGCGCTAACCCTTCTATTGAGACTCCGAAAAGGCTCCGCCGAAGAAAAGACGGAAAAGTGAAAAAATTTGCCTATCGGGCTTCAGTAAGCTCACTCAGACAACCCACAAAGGCTCCGTGTGGACTCCTCTATTCCCCTACAATTTTTTAAAACTAACTCCATTACCTATAACTAACATACAGAGATTTTGAAATTATTGGATTTACTTATCATTATTATTGATTATTTATCTTTATTAAGCGAATGAAAAAAATAATAAACACAAAACGTCTGTATCGAGCCCAAATCGAATTAAGTCAATTCTCCTGGCCCAACAGAAAATGTTACGCTAAAGGTGGTGGCCCAATGCAGGATGTCTTTGCTTGCTGTACTGGCTTTCCTAGGCTTTAAAAACTTGTGCGGCCAAATGGGCGCTGTGAACGCTGGCTTAACAATCAGATTATTCCTAAGAGGGAAAAGGAAACAGAGATATTAGCCATATTCAGTAATACGTAATACATTTTTGAATAATGATGTTAGATTTAACCTGCGAACACATATTGCGAGTTTTTTTTTAATAGTCAAAAATGTACAAGATAAGATGCCAATCACGCTAAATGCGTCAATGACGAAAGTTTTGGGTCCGCCGCAATGGCATAAACATTTTTGAAAAGCAAACGTGAATAAGCAAGCTCCCTAATCTGCTTAAAATTCACAAATGAAGCTAAACCAAATCAAAATAAATGAACGACAGGGATGTCCAATTCCTAATGTCAAAAGCGCTGTCAAATAGAACACATTTGTTTGTTCTCATTTCATATATTTTAGTATTGTTCTATTCATTTTTGACAGCTATCGAAGCCAGGAAAGAAAAGTCGGCCTGCATTGGGTCAGCACCTTAACAGTCATAGCCGCGCTTCCCAATGTAAAAATATTTTCATTTTGCTTTCAGGCGCTGCCATAGCTTTAATTATACGAACTTAACAGAGAATTTCAATTGAGTTTTTTGTGGCAGAATGCTCGTGCTGAAAATTATTTTTCCACTTATTTTTTAGATATCATAAATATACAACTCCTGCGATATACAAGGTTAAACTAAAAATATAAACTTGTAAAGCGAGTCATCTTTACATATAAAAAGCGAGTCAATAAATCTCAAGTGGAAGCAAAAATTAACTGTTTGAGTTAACTCTATTGCGGTCATATTTCTGAAACTTAACTAAAGTCAAGTTCTCTAGGCTATTGAGGCATATATTAGTATACATGCACACATACATACAATACACCTACATACATATTTCACAACATTTTCTTCCAACTTTTCCATTCTTTTACTCTGTACAAGTATATGAATTCAGCTTAGAAATCCATTCAAGAGCAATTTCCGTGTATCAACACATACAGTAGAAGCCCGATAAGTGCAATACCGATAACTGCAATTTCGCGGAAAGTACAATGCGATTTTGAGTCCATAGAAAACTCGAAAAGAGCAATAAAAAATTGCAATTTTCGGGCGCAAAAGAATTCTTGTTCGAAGAAATTTTTTACTTAATACGGCAATGTATTTGCGTTCATCACGCGCGAAGACACAGCTTTATAGCTATGCACAGTTATGGTTCTCGGAATTATTGCGACCAAAAACACTGTTCTCACGCTTTGTGATTTTTGATTTTTACAAATAACTGTAAAATTGTAGCGCTGATATCATAAAATATGGCATCGAATCATTTGTGACATTCAACACGCGTTAGTTTCAAGCTGGTTCTTGAGAGTAAAACAATCGTTCGGAGTTTGAATCATTTTTTTTTTTTGCTTTCATCAAATAAAATCATGGGAAAAGTGAAAAAGAATCTACATTTTCTTGCATTGAAAGAAAGAGATGAGATTCTCCAAAAAATTGAAAAAGGCGTTAAACAACGAGATCTTGCATTCGAATACAAAGTTGATTGCGCAACGATTTGCCGAATAAAAAAACAATCCCGTTCATTAAAAGAAAATGCATACAATTCATTTTCACTTGGAAATAAACGGAAAACTTTGCGGTTTGGCAATCATCCAGAGCTCGAGAAGCGTTTGTACCAGTTTTTCATGAATCAGCGGCGACGAAATGCTCCTGTTTCTAGCTTGATATTGAAAAGCAAAGCATTAAAAATATTTGATGAAATAAAAAAGGATGGAGAACGATTCAATGCAAGTGATGGATGGTTTTCGAGATTCAAGAAACGCTTCGGACTTCGCTATTTGACTGTGACTGGTGAATCATTATTTTGTGATCCAGAAGCCATTGAGCCATTTAAGGAAAAATTGACGGCGAAAATCGCTGAAAAAGGATATGTAACATCACAAATATATAATGCTGATGAAACGGGGCTCTTTTGGAAGCCTTTGCCAAATAAAACTTGCGTTTCGAAAGATGAAAAGAGTGCTCCAGGCAACAAAGTTTCAAAAGATGGAATCAGTGTTCTTTTGTGTGCAAATGGTGATGGCAGCCACAAAATAAAACCATTAACGATCGGTAAATCTATGAATCCGCGTTGTTTTAAAAATTTTCGTCTACCGGTGAATTATGCTAGCAGCAAGACTGCTTGGATGACGCGGGATATTTTCAAAAAGTGGTTCTTTGATAATTTTGTCGAAGAAGTGAAAAAATTCGCCAAAGAAAATGATGTTCCACCCAAAGCATTACTCTTGCTGGATCAAGCCCCATCTCACCCGCCCGAAGAAGAATTAGTTTGTGGTGAGATCGAAGTGATGTATTTTCCGGCCAATTGCACAGCGATTTTACAGCCAATGGATCAATTAGTGAAAAAGATTCTTCATTACATGAACTATTGAAGAAAATTGATTTAAAAACCGCCGTGATCATGTTGAGCCAAGCATGGGGGAAATTGCTCCCTGAAACGATCGCTAAATGCTGGAAAAGCGTATTGGGTACAAGCCCAATAGTTGACGCGATTATTGAATCTAATCCAGACGATATGCCATTGGATATCGAAATTGAGGACCCCTTCTTGTTGGAGGACTACAACGGTTAAATGAGATGGTCGAAAACTATGTGGGTGAAGCAGACACAGATGAAATCCGCAATTGGGTTTTGGAATTAGGAATAGATGAAGGTGATAGTGAAGCCAATGGACCCGAAGATACTACTCAAGAAGAAACAACCGAAAAAGTCCAGCATGAATCGATTTTTGGCTGTGTCAATACAATTTTGAAATGGGGTGAACAGAACGATGTACTGTCATTCAATCAGATCGCTTGTTTGCATGATATCCGATCAAAAGCACTTGAAAAGTGTTACGAGAAAACGCAATCGAAAATAACAAAGTTTTCCCAAAAAAAATAATTGAATTTTGGAGCACACGCTCATATGTCCTTCCGCATTGATCTCTTTGTATTAATTTCAATAAATATGTGTTCATTTTTCTTGAATATCGACCTTTTGAGCTCATTAATTGCATTGAATAGAGTTAAAATATTTTTCCCTAGGTATTCCTCGATCCACAGGAGAAATTCGCAAAAGTGCAACTTTTCGCTAAGTACAATCATTGCTGAAATTTTCCAATTGTACTTATCGGGCTTCTACTGTATGTGGTAAAGTTGATTGACACACACACACACACATATATATATATATATATATATATACACATAAATATTTGTATATAGAAAACAGAGGACTGCACTCAAAGAACCTTTCATTACGTAGCCTCAGTGATAACAAAATAAGACACAAATTCACCACAAATAACACAAATAAGTATGCATACATGCATATATGTATATGTGTAGCAGTAATCCTAGTATTTTCATTTGTTCATTTGGTGCTTTCATTTGTTACCTAACCTATTGTAACCTGCATACGTAACTCATATTACTCTTCTCCCCTTTCATATTATTAATCACTCACAGCATCATTGGATCGTCCGACGGGTGATATGTCTAAGGCTGAGTTTGCTGCCATGTTGGAAAAGCAACATTTAAAGGAATGCGAAGAGAATGACTACATGATGCTGGAGGGGCTTTTTCAAGCACGTGGATCCATCGATGACACAGACAACTCATTTGGGGTGAGTAACCAAGGAAATACTTATACATACATACATACAAGTATGATGGAAGAAAATCATCTACTCATAGAAATCTAGTCTATTGATTTTGAACTTGCATTCACATAGTAGTAGTGCGCGAGAACTTTCATTTGCCTGTATGCACCACACATTAGCACACATTTACCTACTGCAAATATGTATGCATAATATTTACGGTTTTGTTTTTTTATGCATGTGAACATTTGCGCCACATGTTGCATGCAGACGAGCCAGGAGAGTGTTTTTTCCAACAGTGCTTAGGCTAATCGATTAATTAATGACACACAGTTGGTATATTTCTTTACGTGTTACATCATTTTTCAAGAGCATTTGTCAGCGACACTTGTGGCAAGTGACTAATGGTGTGATTTCTGGGATAGTACTAAAATATAAACCTTTTTTGAACTCAATTGGTGAACGTGAAATTTAATTTATTGCTTTTTTCCTCGTTCGGCCAGTTACCATAGGTGAGCCGTCTACCTGGAGATATTGAAATGGCTGAATGAATATATTGTGTCATTGATTACACTGTGTAACATACAAAATAATTTAAAAAAAAACAGAGTAATAATATCAAGGTTGTGCAAATAGTTTATGGTAAAGGGGAAAACCATGCGCTTATGCAACAGAATATTTTAATTTTTTTCTCATAACGCCTGTATGTAATAGCACAAAGGAATTGGGATAAATGTGGGCAAATGATCAAAATGCCCAGTATGGTGAGAGGAGTCGAGTTAGCCATGTCGAGTGGAAAATAATATACTCAGTGAGACTTGGTATACAAATTTGATATTGAAAATGAGCGAAGTCTGGCAGAGAATAAAACATGGCCATCTCCCATATAACAGTAGTTTTCAAAAAAGGAAAAGAAATCTGATATCTCTGCTAATAATGCGGAAAATTGGGTAACAATCCAAAAAATTTTGGTAACAACCCAAAAAACAAAACAAAATATGATGAAAAAGGGGTTTTGAATAGGCGGTGCCACAATCAGTAAATAATTACATGCATTTCAACAACGACTTGATAAAACTCTCCCACACCTGGTATCCGCATTGCTTCCAATCTCTGTTAGATTCGACTTAAATCATGCCCACTTTTCATATGGTAGGTCTAAATTTCGGAAGGGCTCTCAGCCTAAACTAATTTTAATACAAAATTGGGGTACGGACTTACTTGTGTTCGAATTTTTAGGTGTCAACTGCACATGGAACCAAATTTATTCCATTTTAGGTATAACATTAATTCAAAAATGGTACTTGGAACATTTGAATATCATTTCCTTGGAATATATTAAGGGGGGAGCCTGGTTTATGAGGTCTAAAAATTGCATCTCTTTGCGATTTTTGTTTTTAAGGAAAAAATTAATTTAGCACTGCAAAGTTTTTTCTATCTTTTAATGAACATTTAAAAAGTATAAAAAAATTTTGTACTGGTTAAAATAAGTTGAAAAAATGTTTAACATAGAAATTATTAGAGCGCTGCAACGCTGGAGTTTCCAACTGGCGTACAAAATACAGCTCGTAATTATTATCTAAAGCAAAAAATTCAAATGGATTTCTAATTATCCTGATTTTTTATTCTAGATGAACTAAGAAAACTGAGAGAAATTAAAATATAAATTTTTGGAGGTTTTAAAGAAAAAAAATGCCTTTCTATAAAAAAAAATTCACTTCAACTTGGTATAAAAATCTTGAAAAATTTTTTTTTATCTATTTTGTTACAATAGTTCAAATAGAAGAGAATTTAATACTGAAGGGAACAAGCTATGATTCATTTCAAAAGGTTCATTAGTTTTTTTTTCATTCATGTACGCCAATTCAAAGAAGATAAAGTTTGTAATATAGCTGCCGGTCACCGCGTATCTACCTAACGCTCGCCTACCTTTGGCTTTGTATCTACGGAAATATTGAGAATTAGGCTCTGTAACTTTCTGTGAATATTCTGAAATATATTAGGAATCGCTTAAAACGAAAAAATAATTTATTTTTTTGACTTTATAAACCAGGCTCCCCCTTAACCATCTATCTCCTTTACGGGGGTTTTTTTTTAGCCTATGAAGGCGCATAGAAAACTAACGCGTGAAGCTGACGTGTAATGGAATAAAATATTGTGTAGTAAAAAGTATTTCTCATAAAATTTTGGCTCGTACACCTGTGTTCAAAATAATGCGAATACAACGAATTACCAAGTTTTTAACAATTTTTTTTTATAAAATAAAAAAATAAATTTATAACAGAAAAGATTGGCATTAACTTTGAACCTTCTAATCAGAATCTGTAGAAAACTTTAGGGTCTGCGGTTTTAAAACGCATTACATTTTAGTACAATGACACGACGGAGATAATACGGTTATTTTGCTTTCAGCGGATTTTACAATATCAGCTGATCGTGACGTCACCTAGTGCAATTGGTTATTAATGTGACCAGATTACCATTGATTTAGTATATTATGTTGGTTTGCTACAGCTACATCCTCGTAGCTACTGGAATTTTGTTAATCTCTTTTAACTAAAATTAGTTCAATAATTCACTCAGTTCTGGACACATTTGCGGCGGTTGCGATTAGTGTTCGTGTGAATTTGTGCGCGCTTTATTTGGGTGTGACATTTCTTTGCTCTATTTAAATTTGTTCCAAGTTGGTTCTTCTTCTTCTCCTTCAAGCAGTCAAATCTCTCTCCCGCAACTGCAGTTTTGCCTAGTTTTCTATGTAGAAAAGCACTAAAGTGCCCATTTAGAGGCGGTATTAAAGGACAGAGTTTTAAAAATCCATCCTTGAATTTAAGATTTAAGTTAAGATAATCTCTTTAAATAAGGGCCAAAAATACTTTTTTGCTATATTTGAGGTTATGTAACAAAATAAGATCAGTTTTAGTTCCTATTCAGTAAATTCAAAAGGTTTTTAAAATTTATAAAAAGGTTTTAAATGTTAAGAAGAGTTTAGAGAAAAAGATTCAGTATTCTTAAATAACCTCAAAAGGAGCCAGAAATGAGATTTGCACTTTCAAAATATCAAATTAAGAATCAGCAAATTGTTAGTAACACTGACATCTTCTCAGCATTAGCTTTGAAGTGTAAGTTTGGAGTCGCTCGAAAATCACGCTATTTTTTGACCATTTTTGTTTGGATATGATGCCTTGCACACGATGTTGAGAATTTCCTTTTACATAAAGCACTTGTAGGGAATTTTACCTGCATACGAAACATTTTTCTAAAAATTCTGAATACAAAGTTTGACATTTTTTTGTATTGGAGCTTCATGTATTTTAAAGCTTTTTACTTAAGTAAAATTATTAAAAAAATTAACTGCAAAACTTGGTAATTCATACAGATATTTACTATGTGAAGGAGGTAACGGGTTAAAATGCTCTTCATTAATCACAAAATTGATGAACACTTTTTCATCTGAGAAGTTGGGATTTTGTGCTCATATGGCATTTCCTACCAAGAAGGGTTCAACTTTAACCCCCTAAAAATATTCAGACATAAACTTTAAAAACGCTTCTTCATTCAAGGCACTGTGTACATTCTGTATTTCTAATCACACTGAAACTCTTTTACGAACTCTAAAAATTATCTATAAATTTACCATTCAACCTCTTTGACTTTTCCACTCTTCCTAGACCGGCATATCTGCGGAGTTTAGTCATCGCCATCCATTACGCCGCGAAACCGCCATCGAACTCTCACCCTCCAAACCATCATCGGGTGGTGGAGTGCTGGGCTGTGGCAATAGCAGTGACACCAGTGGAGCCGGTAGTGGAGGTGGTGGCCTCGGTGGTGGTGGTGTTGGTGTATTTGCAAGCACATCCACTGGCCCAGCCGGTTTCCAAGTGAAGAACGAACGTCCATGGCAGCGCAACTCTTCGATGGAACAGCAACAAACATATCAATCGCCAGCGGTCCCAACTCGAGCTGCCAGCGAATTCCTAAATGCACCATTCGAAAGCACTGGCAGACTGTTCAAAAAATCGAGCGAAAGTCTACAGAAAGGCTCCAGCACCGAGACAGACTATTCAGCGCATCCATATCGCTTTATTAAGCAAAGTTCGAACGACACAACCACCTCAATGACTGGTTCCTATAACATTGACACGCCATCGCTGGCGGCGGAGTTATCGCTCGATGCGGCCGACCCAAATACACAAACCATGCCAACGACCGTGCAGGAGATCGGCGGCGGCGGCGGTAACGGCGGTACTACTGCTACACGCAACGGCAACGTGAGCGACACCTCTACGCGTTACCAACCACTGCGCACCGCCTCTGTGGGCGCTAGCGATAGCAGCAAACGTGCCAGCGAAATTGCACCGCCAACGCCCATGGAATTGGGGGCGACAGCAGCAGCTGCAGTGGCGGTAATGTCGCAGGTGCAGTCCGCGTTGCCGCGTGCCATGCAGCTGAAGAAGCAGTTTAGCGTGGATCAGGCGAGCAAAGCGCAGCCACAGCAGCTACGCACACAACCATCCAACATTCTGTCGGCAACAGCAACTGCCGCCAGCGTGTTGGCCGACACAAGCGTGGCGAGTGCAACTGCTGTGCTGCCAGCGCTTGCAGTGCCAGCCAAATTGCTATCCTCACTGAAGCCGCCCGGTAGCATCAAAACGCTAGGCATGAACATACTCAAAGAGAGCAGCTCCAGCACGGAGGAGTCTAGAGAGAGTGGCGGGGACCACACACACGCCGGCGCAGCCATGCCACAAATTAGCACACACACAGTTCAAGATGAAATTGCCAAACTATCGTCCAATATCAAATCCAGCACCGAGTCGGAGAAGGATCCGCCGTACAATGAGACAATGTGCTGATTAGCAAAGGCCGTTGGCCACTTGGCAGATATGTACTGCTGCTACTACTACCCACATACCTACACATTTACTACCTGTAATGCGACAAATGCAAGCGTGAACTTTACAAATTACCTACCTACCTAATTGTATTGTACATAAATATGTATGTGTGATTATACGTTGTTGATTAGTCGAGTAGATTGTTTAGGGAGCGTTTAGGAATATATTTCAAACGAGTATGAAAAAATGGTATAAAATGCGAATATACAACACTATATACATATACAGTTAAGTTGAAAAAGAAGCATGCTAGAAAAAGGTTAAGTGAAATGCTCTTGAAGCATTTTATAAATATTTTTAATTCTGAAATGGAAGAGCAAAATTCAATTGAGCGTGTGAGTGCATTCATTGAGCAAAAACCAACAAACAAAAAAGAAAAACAAAACCCTTTAAAAAACAACCAGCATTTGCCATATGCTATAAAGCATATTTGCCAAAAATAACAAATCGTACTTTAAGGCGCATAAGGTATAAACAGCTCTATGTTAAATTTGTTATTATTTGCTAGGCAGCTTATACGCGTTTTTTTAACTTAACTTAAAAATTGTTTGCCATTTACCATTTTATATATTAAATATTTTTGTGTATTTATTATTAAAATCTATGAGTTGCTTTTTTGCATTTCATTGTAATCGTTAAATTTGTCTTAATTTTAAGTAAGTCAATTTTCATTGTTATGGAATTGACAAAACTTAGTTTTAAATAAAATAGTTTTAATTATATAAAATATATAGCTGCAATTGTAAGAAAGAAATTTAAAATAACCGCATTGCTCAATAATTTGTTCAATATTTAAAAAAAAAAATTATTTAAAACACTTGTTTCGTTATTTGCCGAAAATGATGTATGCCCATGTAACTATAAACGAGATCTCGAGCACCCTACGAGCACAGATGCCGTCAGTAATTTATAAAAAAAAAACATAAAGCCAAAAAATAAAACGATTTTATGTGCGATTTTAACTCTATATGTATAAGGCGGTGCGAAATTGCACAAACAAATATTATTCGCTATTACATAAGTATGTAAGCACAATTTTCGGCTCAAATTTTATTGTACTTATACTCATAATTTTAGCGCATTTTTTTTTAAAGCCGCGCAAACTTTTAATAAATATCTGTATTAAGTTCTGCGTAATTTTCGTTGCATATCATTTATTTCGCCTTTTTGATAGAAATATAATTGCTTTTTTTAAAGCTATTTTTAGAAAGAAACTATACCGGAGTGCAGATTTGGAAAAAAAAGAATTTTTATAAGTGACGCTAGTAGTAAGTAGTAAATTTTTAAATTTACTGAAGTGAAAATGTGACTGCAAATAGGTTTACTGTCTGGTTGGTTGTTGCTGTTGGAACAATACCATTGACGCTTTGGGTTTGGCCGAACTCCCCCTCCTATTTATGGTGCGTGTATTGGTGTTGTTTCACAAATGGAGGGACCTACAGAATGGCAGATGGTTTTTTAAATGACATGAAAATGTTCATGGCAGAAATGTCTTTGCTTTCCGAGGGGCGACCGTTCTTGGAAAAACATTTTTCTTCGACCTTTGCGAGAGTCGTTCTGGTGACGTTGAACAGACTGTTGGAAAAAGTGGATAAAAACTGTTTGGATATGCTCTATGCATAAGTAACATAGAATTATACCAATAGGTTAGGGCATTGTAGCAGCGGAAAAATAAGCAGGGATTTTTTTAGTGGCAGAATAAACTACATGAAAGTTTTCGAAAAGTTACTTTATTGTAGCTTTTCTTTCGTTTGTGAAGGACGCACTCCTGGACCAATTACACACATAATTCTTAAGACGCTGTCCCGCCTTATAAATATTTTCCTTGACAATTGCGATATTGACGGTAGTCTACTATTAAAAATGGCAAAGAAATGCATCAAACAAAAGAACAAGCAAAATTTTTATGATGCATTTTTTAGAGGCACTTGTGCCCGAGTTGCCGGAATTTCACATCGAATGTGATACTTAAAAAAAATCGTGCTACACAGCGGTTGTGATTGCAACTCGCAGAATGCCATTAACAGTTTTCTTTCGCTAGTATGTCTCACTGGATTTTTTTTTTTTTTTTTTGATTTTTTAATTGAAATATCTGAATTTATGCGGTTTTTGAAAATACTGGAACGGTTCCTCTGTTTTTGTATGAAAATGAAAAGCTTTCTTATACGTTTTTTTGAGGAACGCGTACATCGCATAAAAAGAAGATAAGTGCAGATTTAAAATTGTAAGTCAATAGGTTAGAATTTGTTAGAGTTATGGATTTAGTCGGAGTGTACCACCTTAATTTTATGAGTGCATAATTTTTAAGGCATTAGGGGGGCATCTTTTAATAAAAAATCGATGTTTTGATTTATTGCATTCTTACAGTAGCCTAAACTCTTCCAATCATATTTTTACATAAAAATCTTTCGTTTTTTGACCAGCAGTATTTTTAGTCTGCTGTTGTTGTAGTTAAAATGGCATCCATTATTATCAAGGAGAAATGCAGCTAGAGTATCTGTACTTTGCCAAACCCCACTGTGGAGGAACGCCTATTTTGTTCGAGAAACTTCTGCATAATTCTATATATTTATGTACTTCGAACAGAGCTCTTTAAGTTTTTATTTCCTAAATCCACAATCCACGTAGGACTCGAATTCCTCGAAAAACTATAACTTTTAGGAAAATATATAAATAAATACCTTAAAACCTATGTTAAATGCTAAGTAAAAATTTGAATGTACTAATGAACTTTAAAGCTTTGTGTATTTCAAGAAATTTTTGTACAGGGTGCGCCGTCTTTTATGTCGTTATGAAAACATTGAATAACTTTGAAAAAAAAACAACTTTTATTTGGTTTGGTTATTTACAATTTATTAAAACTATTTTTTGAATATCAATAAAGTGCCTCACAAACTGCGATCTTTTTTCTGCGTTTGTCATCACCTTGTCAAGCATTTCGGGTTTTATAGCGTCGATTTCGGCACGAATTTTTGCCTTAAGCTGGTCCAATAGTTTGCGGCTTGTTGGCGTAAACCCTACTTTTCAGGTAACTTCACAAAAAGAAGTCCGGGGGGTTAAGTCAGGTGATCTGGGTGGCCAGTCGATGTCGCCTCTTTTTGACACTAGACGTCCCGGGAATTTTCGTTGCAGAAATTCAATTGTTGCATTCGCAGTGTGGCATGGCGCACCGCCTTGTTGAAACCAGTTCCACCTACCGTTTCGTTTTCTCGGTAAAAATAAGGTCCAATGATAGTTTTAGCGCAAATGCCGGCCCAAACAGTTACTTTCCGGTCATGCAATGGCGTTTTATGGATATCGTGTGGTTTCTCAGTTCGGCAATTTTTTTTATTCACGCTGCCAGGGAGGCTAAAATGTGCCTCGTCAGTCATTAAAATTTGCTTCCAAAAATTGGGTTCAGTGCCAACCATTCGAGCGACGTGTTGGCCGTCGGCAATATTCTTTGTGTCAAATGCACTTTATACGGAAACAAATTTAAATCATCCTTTAAAATGCGCCGCATTGTGGTTTCACTGACGCCAAAATGCTGAGCGCGACGACGATACGACACTGTTGGCTCCTGGGCAACGCTCTTCCTCACTGCTTTAACAAGTTCATTGGAACGTCTTGGTCGTTGATGAACGGCATGTTGACGATCTCCTACTTTCCCGTGGTCAAAAAAATTCGACACCAAAACACGACTACTATTGTCAGACGGTGCCTGTTTGCCGCGATATTTTTTGCGATATGCATATTGAGTTAGAACAATAGAACGACTATTTTGAATGTATAGCGTCACTATTTCAGCGCGTTGTTTCGGTGTAAAGCGATCCATGGTGGAAATTGTAATGCATTGACGTATCGAAAACATGTATGTTGAATTCGATCGGTTGGTAAATAACAAAGTTATTCAGTGTTTACATACCGGCATAAAAGATGGCGTTCTCTGTATTGTATTTTTTTCAAAAAGTTTACTGTCGTCACCTACGACTTTCAGCCGACATAGGGATTCCACATTAAAAAAATTGCTCTCCTTTTCCATACAACCAATATGAAATCAATTTTTAGCTTCTCCAAACCTCCTATCCTTGATGACTTTTTCAAAATGTAGCTGAGCCCAACAGTGAGTAGCCTAGAAACATTACTTTGTCACGCTTTTTGATATATTGTAAGTGTTTTTGTTTTGACCCTGGGCTCAACTGCATCATTTGTTAGTGGTAATAGTTTCGTTAGTCTGGAGCAGCTCAAAAGTCTTCTCAGCTACAAAGCAAATATTTCAAAAGCAATAATTTTTCAAAGCAGACTTAGTTCAAGTGTTTCTGAACATTGGCCGTTTTACTAAAAATGCTCATTAGCCTTCATTTATCTGTGTTTTTTTGTCTAACCATTTCTTGTTACAAATTTCTGCGCACCTGCTAGAGTTTCCAGAATTGCAAATTACAATCACTTCTCCTGTATTACCTGGTTGCTGGATGAAAAATTTCTGTAGAAGGTTGTTTTATTTCAGTGCTGCTTTCTATCAATTTCTGCGTGCCTGGTAGGTGGTATTTGAAAAATTTTGCCAGTAAATTAACTTTTCTTAGCCTGGTCGGTCGGCTGGCGGAAATGAGAAGGTTGGAATGGAAATTTGAAATGAAGCTCATGTTTAGAGGCAGGAAATTAGACATTGAAAAAATTATACGAACGCCAATGTTGTACACTTCTGTGCATCTGGTGAAAAAAATTGTTCTATGGAATCAGCTCTGAAAGGGAATGTTATAATGAGAAAAATATAGCGGGTGCTACTGCTCGGCTGACGGACTTCAAAAGTTAAGGTGTGTTAGTATGTATAGTAGGGCTGATCAATAACTTATCTTTGTTTCGACGACTGAAGTATACACCGGCAATTCTGAATTCCATGGAAGCATAGCTCTAAAAAAGTTTTCCTTCTTATTTTTAATGTTAGTTATTAATCCCTACAATTCAATAATTTATGGCTGAGTACGTTGGACTCGATCGTGTATATTGTTAATATATTTAAAAGGAGGAAAACCGAAATCAGTAGAAAGTGTTGCTAATGCAGAGAATCGAAACAATTTGCATCATTTTTGAGAATACTTTTCAATATAAATTGAGCGGCAAAATTTGATAGAGCGAGCGTTAAGTGTGCAACAATTTTTTTTAGCAGTTTTTATTATATTCACAAAATCATTATTTTCATATATACTAACGTATGTATGTACATTTGGTAAATGCAAACAAAATCAAATGTGAAAACAAGCAATTAAGGTTGTCAAGTCGTAGAGCTTTGCTGTTTTCCTAAACTCAAACAATGCTGGAAACATCTAGTGGAATATTTTTAGTGTATTTATTATTATTACTCGGCCGAGCTGCACTGCGCATCTGATGTGGCATATTGCGCTTGACAGCAAGCCTAAAATTCGAAGCTTCTGTTGAATTTGAGAACCTCCTCAGAATTTTTGCACCATATTGATATTGAATTTAAAGTCGCGCCATTGTCGTAAGCCTCTCTAAATAGGTTTAAGAACCTTTTTGATGTTTTCACGGTGGAAGGATAAACAGTTTAACCTGCCTCTGTCATGGAATCTTCATTCAGTGTTGCGTGAATTCTCTGTCTTCCCAGTCCTTGATACATTTTTTATGTGTACTTTGGTGAGCCCGCAAAATAGTGCTGGTTTATGGTATTTTCAAATAGCGTCAAATTTCGCTAGGTAGTCCGCCTGTTCGTCGCCATCATAGTCGTCATGTCCTGGTACCAAGCCCAGTTGACTGATAATATGGTCCTAAAATTTAGAAGAACGCGCACACAGCCTAAGTATGTTTGGTACAAAAGCAATTCACGTCCGTTCAATAAACAAAATTCTGAATTTTCATAAGTTAGACCTCTAGAATCGATAGTGTGGAGTCGCAGATATTATTTTATGTAATTATTAATGCACGCCTTCCAGAGTTTTAACAGGCCATTCAGCATTTTATCAGCAGTATCCTTTAAGGATAATAATATGTTGATCCTAGGCAGATTTGTTGAGTTCTACAAAGAACACGGCAGTGGCAATATAGGTGTTCCAAAGTGTCCCTAGCATTCGCTTCGTTGCATGTTTACACGCATCTCTCTGGACTAATCGTATTTTGACGCGTGATGATAGTAGCCCGTCAGTACTCCAACCAATACTTTGAAGTATTTTCTAGAGAGTAATAAAATAAAGCTTGTAGTACAAATAACTAGCGTATTATGTTAAATTAATTGTTTAATCGATTTTCCTTTAAAAATTGCGAAATTGAGAAAACTTTGACATGTTATATTACATTCTTCAGCGTAGGATTTTGAGCAAAATAAAAATCAAAAATTGTATTTCTTGTTCCCGAAAACCACATACATTCCTTTTCTTTGAAGAAAATAAAATAAAATTAAAAAAATACAAATGTATTGGCACGCGTAACTAGTAACTAATAACTTAGAAATAATGAAGTTCGAAATCCAGCTTAGAGCTATGCTTCCAAGTACTTGGAAAGTTCTTTCTTGTTGAGATTTGCCAGTAGATACTTCAATCGCCGAAACAATTAGAGTAAAAATTGAACGCGCTAAAAATAGCAATTTGAATATATACTTAGGTAGTTTGAGTTCAGAGGCAAGAAACTTAATATTTTCACTTGGTTGCATTAGTAGAAAATCAAACAAATCAATATTTATTTACTTAACCGGTTCAAAAACGCCAATAATATAAATAAAAAAACTCTATCATATCAAAAGAAAAAAATGATAATAATTGTCATTGTGAAAATGGTATTAAATTATTGTATAGGAAATCAATTAAAAGATATATTCATATGTAGTGCATACAAGTGCATGGAGAAATTGATATGTATGTATATATATTGTAATAAAAGTAATTTTGACAATACGATATTTATTTTTATAACTGCATGTTTATGTGTGCATAATGTTTAATTTATCATTTACAATTTGAAAAAAATGTAATGAATATAAAAAGGCATTTTAAAGTTAAAAGCAGAAATAATACGAAAATCCATAAATACATACATACAAAAGCATTACAATATACACAATCGTATATGAAAAGCTTTTTTATATGTAAATAACATTAAACTAATATAAAAATAAAATATAAGAAATCTATGATTATTTTCAAATCTGTACGAGTATCTACGTAAGGGCATACGCATATTGTCACTGAAAAGTATTAATGCCGAGTCTTTGCTACTTTTTAGATATGAGATGGTATTATAAAAAATATTTGAAGGTGAATTTGATGGCATTGTCTACTTTTAAAATTCAATTATTTGTTAAATCGATATTTTCCTAGTTTTGATTCTGGCGATTTCATATTGTTGCACAGTGTTATCAGCCGAGTACCTGGATTGAACTATCAAATAGATAGAAGGACTACAATATTGCGTAGCTCAAACACACCCTGCACTTACTCTACTTAAACTAAAGTAAATGTTATATAGAGATATCTCTGACTCATCCCTTATAAGAATCTTTTCCCTCACCGTTTGTTGTCCCGCTCGTATCATTTCTATGCCTACTATCCAGTTATGCACCTTAAATAACTAAGTTGCAGGTACAACGCTCAAGCTTTAAATCAAAGTTTCAAATGCTCTTCCTTTCATGAAAAATTTATTGTACAAAAATGTTAAAAGAAAATTTATTACATATCGGTCACAAAGAAACTTCTGAACAAGTAGTTAAAAATAAGCAAACGCTTTGCTAATGAACTAAAATAACCCAACCAACTTCGCGCAATCAAATGAGAGAATAAAAAATGTTGCACATCTTAAGGGGAATTGAGAAACTATTTGCTATATTTGTTTCTGTAAGATTTTCCGTTCTTTCTGTGCCAATTTTGGCTGAGCAGACCCCTTTCGAAATTTCTCGAGGAATAATTTTGTAGAACATTTTAACCCCCTAGCGACTTTGAAAATGCATTATTTTTCACTCATATCCATAAAAGGAATAAAAATACCTTACCTTATGGGAGCTAATTGGTTTAAATATTCTATGAACATATTTCTAGTGAAATTCTACTATAAATGTCCAAACTAGGTTATTCGCTCAGATAAGTATTTCAAAAGTTGTTTCCACGTTTTCGAAAAGGGCTCAGCTTATAATGTAATTTTACTTGAGAATGCATTATTGAGAATGCAAATTATTCGTACAGAACATGATATTTATATAAATGATTTATAAAGAATTATAAAAAGTTGTTCTTATTTAAGAACTATATAATGCGACAATGGAGGAAGGAGGTGTCAAAAATATATGATAGTTTTCTTTTTCAGCACTTTGGCCCAAAGAGCGATTTCATTTTCCAATTAAAATCATGTGCAAAATCCCGTGAACATTTAAGTAATAAATTGATCCAATCGAGATTAATTTTTCAATTATATGTAGAAAATTATTTGCATTGAACATTAATAATAAAAATAATTGGCCCTTACGTCTTTTGTTTGCTTGGCCGAGGTCCTTCTACAATTTTTCCTCAAATGGAAGGACCTACCGCGATCGAGTCCTCTTGGTGCAAACAAAAAATTGTTCCAACTTAAAATTAAGTATTTTTGGCATTGATAATTTTTTCAAACTAAACAGAGCCAGTATTCGCAACACTGATATCCGATCCTTCAAAAATATCTAAGCAAATTGATTCGTCTAATTGTTTTAACATTCCTTTTTAACGAAGGGATTCGAAGGGCAAACGTAATTTAACTTCCTTGCTGAGAGCGCCGAAACGAGCATTCTTTGCACAGTTGTTAGAACGCTTTGAACAGCGGTTGCTTCGATGAAATGTTATACATCACACTAAAAACCTCCGATCACCAAAATTGGGCTTTCTAGAGAAACAGCGATTCCTTTTTTGAGCAAGATTGGGATTTGATATATATGCACCTATATATTTCGTTTATGAAAGGAGAAAATTCATTTAATTATGATTTTCGTGGATATCTAAAGCTTCCGCTGCATATTTCAGTAACTATTTGCGTATGCATATGTATATACTTATGTAAGTACGTAAGTACTTGTAGTATAAGGAATTTCAAGTTTCTGTTTTAACAGTTATTTAAGGGTAACGCAAAACGTATCTTCCGATTACTTTTTCTATAACTCCAAAAGTTATTTAAAAAAATGTTGTTTAAAGAAATATATTTGTTTCAACCAGTAAATGGTTAGTTGCTTCCCATCTTCAAATAGGGTCTGATATATTTTGTGGCACTTTATATAAATTTAGGGTCAATGAGTTTCAATTTACTCTAAATTAGTACGAGTATTTTTTTCTTTTTCATTTGTTTAAGGCAAACAAAGAATATCACTTTTGGTTTTTCCAAACCAAACCCTATATTCCATCAACGATTTCAGTTGATTTAAGAATTATGTAAATTTAGACCGATCAATTTTTCTTTTTACGCGCATACAATGTATCTACGCTTAAAATTTGTATGACGCACATACCCCTGTGCGTTTATGAAATAATTGCGGATAAAATCAACTCTTTCAATGGATATAGGCAAATGGCGACATGTATTTTTGTTTTGTTTTTTCGATTTTTACAATTGCGAGACTTTCGGGATGTCGTTATTTGAATACCAGGATCTCGGAACTAGTCCCAAAGGATGGACCCTATGACTCCGTTTTTGCTGGACAAACCCTATGTAATATTGGTTGAACTTGAATAGAAAAAGTCAGAATTTAATTTTATTGCATATATGCACTCCTGAAGTGGATGGACGCTCACTCATCACCATCATCATCATCAACTCCTTTTGTCCCGAATGGAGCATAGATTCTCGCTCATATTATTTTAATACCTACTATTTGGCAAATGTTAATATTTTAGTCAACAAAAAAGTGCTTTAAGCGCAAAGCTGTTTTCAAAGTTTTGTGATAAAACAGGATATTTCCGTCTCCATTTCATATGCTTGATAAGAAATTTCAAATCCCGAAAATCACGGGATTGTTGACAAAGAATTACTTAAAACATACCGGCATCCCTGAAGGCCGGAATTGGGAATCCCAGCAGATGCAAACACATGGTTTACAAGTAAGTAATGATTACTTTACTCTAGAAGCAGACCATCCAATTCCTATGTAAAATTAGTCGCCGAGTCCGAATATCCACATGATTAAAACGTGAATAGTTTTGTAATTATTTATCACCTTAAATACTTCTTATTCCTTAAAACTTTTCTAGATATGAACCGTTCAGTGCCCAAATTTATTCACTCCACTGAATAATAAAGATTAACATTGTTAAACGACAAAAATTGAATAATAAGAATTTTATTTCAGAGGCCGTTTTGATTAACTCCATACTCTAATGGAATCGTTTCAATAACACAATTTAAATGCACTAGCAACTTTAAAAAAAAAATATAGATGGAAATTTTACATTTTTTTTTCTATTGAACTTGCCTAGAAATTAACGAGGGGCTGACCTTGGAACCTGCTGATGGGACTATGATGTATATTCATATTTTTATGGTATAAAGGGGTTATATACCTTGTGAGCCCGAAAAAATGGACGATTGTACTAATTTTTTTAAAATATGTTTTAGAACTTTTATTCAAATGAAGCATATATCATACTGAAGGGTACCTCTCGAAGAATACATTTTGGTGTTTTTATTTTAAAAAATGTTATTATTTATTGTTAATATCGCCCCTCCCCCGAAACGCCGTTTTTTAGAAGAGGCTTGGGTGATCACGGTAGCGCATAAGCAAAATAAATGATTATTGTAGAAAAATGTTTTTTAGTGAATCTGAACGGTTTATTTACCCAAAAAAAAAATTTCTCGATATGAAAACCGCTTAGCACCAAAAAAATGATTTTTGTAGGGTTGAAAAATTAAAAAAAAATTAACTCCAGCAAACTATGCAAATATTTACAAAAAGTGAACCGTTCAGATTCACGAGGGAGTAACTTCGAATAATAAAAAAAAAGTTTATGCAAATCGGTCAAATAGTTTTTGATAAATAATGATCACCGCGAAGGTAATTTTCAAAAAACACGACTTCGAGATAATCGCGTCTAAAGTTTTGCGTGCACTTCTCGTTCCAAGAAAGGTGACGTGCTTCCACGGTCTGTAACTTTCGTTCTAGTGCTTCGATATTTATGATTTTTTGAATTTATATTTTTAAGATGATGTACTTATAGAATATGTCATAAAAAATGTTCGATTTTTTAGGTATATAACCATTTAATATGAGGAAATCTGTAGCAGGTAGACCATGCACTTCAAAAAATATAGACCAGCCTCTATTATATCCTAAAGGTAGAACTGTAACAAAAGGAAAAAAGGACAGACATAATGGGTCTGCTAAAATGCAATCCTCCTGTTAAATGTGATTACTATAAAAACCTGACAACAAATCGAAATTACGAGTCCTCACATACAGCAGATGAAGCAAGCAGGCATTATTATATTCCTGATTAATTAACCACAAATGATACATTTCTTATAACAGAACTGTTAGCGAGAACACAGTTTATGGAAAACCTCAAATCAAAATATGTAATAACTAATTTTTTATGTAATAAAAAACTTAAACATTTTAATACTGAAATTCGATGAACATTCGATTAGAACAGTGCATTAGGACCGACCTATGCAACTATTCGCCAAGATTCACCCGTGAAGGCTGCGTTTGCTCAATTCTGTTCCGAATTTGCCTTATACTAAGCAAGTCGTTTTCCAATGTGTGATAATGAAAGCAGAGTTTTTTTTAATGTGCTCTAGAATTGTGGAATTTGGATAAATAAACACTACTTTTCCAGTTTTTTTTAAACTTCTTCATCTTAACGCAACGATAAGTTTGGCTTTGTCCCAAACAAATCAATGGCCTTCTGAACTTGCTCTGGAGATGTATTTTTTTTGGGCCTTGTTAGGGGAAGTCGTCAACGTTTTTGCCTTCGGAATACCGTTGCACTCATTTATATATGAACGGCTTCGACTTTTTCAATTATATTGTTAAATATGCAAGTGACATTTTTGGACATTTTGGGTGTGTTTATAGGAACACTGTTTCAAATCGTTTTTCATACGCGGAACCCAATTTGTAAAAACAAGGTAAGCTTTCTAAACTTCTCATAAAACTAACCAATTATACAAATCGGTTTGCGAAAAGGATAGGACCTTTAAATTTTCCTTATAATGCAACTCTCTGTTTGTATTTCGACGGTCACGCTTCCATTGGATATTATTATATTTCATCGCGTTTTTCAACTTTTTGTTTTATATGAATAATCGATTCATGCACTGAACGGCTCATAGTTAGTTTTAAGAAATGGTTATATTAAAAAAAAACTTTGGGAAGTAGTTTTCTTATACGCGATTATTTCTTACAATTTAAATCTAAAATATTCAGATTTTTCCAAAAAATACATATTGTTTAAATATTTTGTAAATAACTGGAAGATAAAATAAAGGTAGACATTTTTATTTCATTTAATCTATATATATAAAAATGAAATGATGTTCGTTTGTACGCATTTTTTTGGGCCGATACGAGGCCAATTTTATTCGTTCTTTTTTCATATTATAGGGATCCACTAGGTTTTTAGCAAAAAAAAATTTCTTTTAAATATTTTCTTCATATAAAAAAAAGAAAACAAAACTTGCTCGATTCTTAGATTAAAGTAAGTTTCGAATCGACATTCATTTTATGTGTACAACTTTTTTTGAATTTTTCGTTATTGTATACAGAAATTTCAAATGATTCGAATGAAAATTTTTTTTTTTTTTTTTTCTTCCATAAAATATTACACCTGTCGTTAGACAATAAGTAATTTGATTTACAAAAAGATGGAATGAGAGTGATATTGAAGGGCCAATGCCCCCAAAGCTCATTTAGAAGAAATATATACATATTATTTAAAAACAAGTGGTTAACAAACAATGACATATACGATTAGTTGACAATTGATTACAAGGATTTTGCAAGATCTGTTGGTGTTTGACGGTTAAGCCGACTTTGGGTAGATTTTTCTTTATTTGGTAGTCTTCTCATCATAGGATTTGTATGCGTTAATAGTCTATTTATGTGTCTTCTGCTAGCGCTTTGTATTGTTTCATCAATAGTATCGATGTCAAGGTCGCGATGAATATCTGCGTTAGGTATGTACCAAGGTGCATTAGTTAAGGTCCTAAGTATTTATGAAAATAATGTTTCAATTCAATTGAGTAATGCTTTCTTTGACCAATTCTATATGGAAATGAATGCGTTTGCAAACGATGTTTTCGGCTATGAACAAATGTTGGAATCGAATGAAAAAGGAAAGAAACGCGAAATGATAAAAAAAATTCCTGGAAAATTTAAAATGAATGGTGCTTCATTGGAAAAATTCAAAGGTTTATTTCTTTTTATTTCTCATTTTTTCAGAAGTACACCACACAACAACTCATTCCAACTCTGATTTTGAAATCCTGTTGGAATTGGTGATCGATAATTTTGTCACTATAATGGTCAATGGAAATTTGCGTGTATCAGACCCTGCATATTATTTACCATATCAACTTTTTATGGATCATATGGACCAAATGAACACAAAAAAATAATTTAGTTTTGTTTTGATTTTTTGCAACATTTTGGTTTTCAGTTAATACAATAAAAACAATACTGTTTTTTCGTGAACACAAAATTCTAAATTTATTACGTTGTTTGTTTAGAATTTTTTTAGAAAAAAAGTAAATTTTTTGGTTTTGAGGAAATTTGTTTATTGTTGCTATTTGTGAAAGCGTAGATATTTGTAAGTATTTGACTATAATCCTAAAAGTTAATGGAATACCACTATGACACATAGAAAACATTTTTTCAAAGGGGTGTTTTTCGAAAATTATAAAAAAAATTGTTTTCAAAAATTTTGAAGAAATAAAGTAAAATATAAAAATTTCGAAAGCATGAAATTTTTTCAAAACCAAATTTTCCTCAAAAAGATAAAAGAAATTTCTTCGAAGAGGTGTTTTTCTAAAATTACAAAAAAAAAAAAAATTTCAAAAATTTTAAACAAATAAAATAAAATAAAACTTTTTCAAGGGTATGAAATTTTTTCAAAACAAAATTTTCTGAAAACCAAACAAAATTAAAAAAAAAAATGGTGTTTTCAAAGCATTTCATATTCCACTATTAATAGAGAATACATTTTTTCGAGGGGGTGTTTTTCAAAGCGGAAAAAAATCTTTTTTAACAAATCAATTTAAACTTTTACAAAAGTATGAAATTTTTTCAAGAACAAAATTTTCTCAAAAACGTTAAATTAAAAAAAATACAATAGTTTTTTCAAAATATTTAATTTTCAGCAATTAACTGAGAAGAAATTTGTTAGAGCGAAGTGTTTTTCAAAACTTCAAAAAACACTTTTTAACCAAAAAAAATAAACCTTTTTTCAAAAACAACAAGAATGATAACATTGCCTAACAATTTCTGCACTTTTGCACAGTCTAAAGAGGCATTGATACAGAGTGTATTTCCAAACATAGTTCAACATTACAAAAACCATGATTGACTCAGCGAAAGAGCAATTTTAGCTGGGAAAAATAAGGACGTAAATGATATAAATGTAGCTATTTTGGATCAAATACCTGGTGACATAGTTGCGTATAAGTCAATGGACACTATTACTGATCAAGATGAGGTCGTAAATTATCCAACTGAATTCTTAAACTCACTCGATTTGCCAAGCTTACCACCTCATAATTTACGATTAAAAATTGGAGCACCGATTATTATGCTGCGCAATAGTAATGTGCCCCGACTTTGCAACGGTACCAGACTCGCTGTGAAGAAGCTAATGGGTAACGTTATCGAAGCAACAATTTTGAAAGGGAAGTACAAAGGAGAAGACATTTTGATACCCTGATACCCTTGATACCACTGATTCCGGCGGATTTACCATTCGATTTCAAACGTTTGCAGTTCCCTATTCGCCTTGCCTTCGCTATGAGAATTAATAAGGCGCAAGGACAGTCTCTACAAATGTGCGGTATTAATTTAGAATATCCAATTTTTTCTCATGGACAATTGTATGTAGCTTGCTCACGAGTTGGCAAACCATCGTCATTATTCACGCGAAAGATTAAAAAAACAAAAAACGTTGTCTACCAAAAAGAGTTACAATAAACTTCGAATGAAATTGTATCAAAGAATTTGCTTTGTTTCGTATTAATTTTATTCTCTTTCAGCAATTCATTGAATTTATCGTCTAGCGAAGCGGGCGAGGGTACGCTAGTTTAATATACAATATCACTTATCAGCTGATGGATTTTCCATCTTTTATCAATTTTTATGATTACTTTCATTTAACGATATCTCCAAAATTAAGTTAAAGAAAAAAGTTATATGGATTTTCGGAATCGGCAACCAATTTCATAGGAATTAGATAGTCTGGTTCTTGGTCTGGTATGTTGTTTACAGTACAGTGTAATTGCCATCCAGTAGAAGTAGTCGCAACTTCAAAGAAAGGGTGTGTTCGCCGCAATAATTACAGCAATATTGCGACCCCGTTATTTTTTTGATGGCCCCTTGCTGGTTCTCAGCTGATTAGTGGCCGCAATATTGCAAAATTAATTTCGCAGCGAAAGTGTTGTTAAAAATGTTGAAATATGGACCAATGATTTCGTTACATTTCAACCGTTTTGTAAACAATGTTAAACTTCAAATTAGTATTTAATAAATAAATAAATATTATTCTTTTTAAATTTTTTCTCTTCTATTTCAATACCAAAATAAAAACTTTTGAATCGCGCTTGATTAGCCAATGATGCCCATGATGAGACTGCCACTATTTCACTGACAGAAGGCATGGCGTTGTATTTTTGCAGAAATTTTGTGGCAAAACGTGATGCCATCTCATGAAAAGTAACACTGCCGCAATTATTACAGCCCGAACACACTCAAAACAAGTAGTTGTAATAGTTTAGTAATTATGTATATGCAAAAGAACAATTACTTTCTCTGCACACATTCATCTGCTATGTATGTACATGCGTCTAAGCGATTGTGCATGTGTGTGTGTATATGTACTTATCATTACTTGTACTTGTACCTTGTAAAAATTACCAACTTTTTTTCTGTTTTAATACATTTTTTAATTAATATGCAATTACACATATCCGTACATATCTTTGTATGTGTGTACGTCTCTTCGTCTCGCAACCACATAGTACATACATAAATGCTTACGTGCTTTCGTCATAGTACTTAGTAAATCGAATAAAGTTTAACTAAAAATGATCCACAAAACCGCTATCTGTATACACCTTTGCATATAAATATATATGTATGTATGTATGTATGTATGTATGTTATTTAAATAAAATGTTCATAAAAAACTGTTGCCGTAAAAAATATGAAAAAATGCTGTAAAAGAAAAATGCTGATATAAAAATAGTTAGGTTAAATAAAATTTTACATTTGTCAACGACACAAACTGAAAAGTAAAAAAAAAATTGAAAAAAAAAAAAACAAATACCGAAGCCATAAAAAAATTTACATAATATTCGTTGTTTATTTTCTAAAAACAAAAAAACTATCTTAATTTTTATTGTACAACAAAAACTACGACTATATTTGGATATATGTATGTATGTGTTATTAAATATATGTATGTATTTCCGGTAATTGTAAGCAGAAAAGGTAACGAAATTGCAGGAAAATAAATTGAAAGTAAAGAAGGAGCTTTGTTTTTCTTACACTCTTTTTTTTCTACAAAAACCAGGAGGCAATAGCGCAAGCTTAGTGTAATTAAAAGGTGGCGTAAGACAACTTCATAAAGTGTGTTCCCCTTATATTCTTTTTGTGCATTAGTGGGTTGAGTTTCAAAGAAATGTCTTCCTTTTTTCGTACGAGAAGGAGCACAATTTCAGTTTTGTTTTGTAAATATTTTTTCCTTTGTAAATAACGCCACTCGGTGGCGCAAGATTACAATTACATACAACCGATGGAGCGAGTAAACGTCAAAATAAAAATTTCCATTACTCAAAATAATATTTTTATTTAGAAAAAAAGTTATTCAAAAACAACATTGGATTACTAATTTTGTGCCATGTTGTACTTCAATTCCTTGCTCTAAACAAGGGTTATGTATGATGGAGTGCAACCTCAAGTCCCGCAATTTGAAGCCTTAAAGCTATCAATATGAAGCATTGAAATTTATGTATGCAAGTTAATCCAAATGATTTTATTGGGTCTTACCGAATTTTCAATGTATAAATAAATGCATTGAAAAAGGCAAATTCCATTAAAATATGGATGAAAGGAGTGGTGTTTTTGAAAAATGTTAAATTTGGTGTAGTTGCCAAAGTAAGCTTTTACCGCTGCAGAATTCCAAGCCGCGAACTGAATCTATTGAAATATTTTTATGAAGCCTGGAAGAAGTTTCAACCTCTTTAAAAAAAAAGTAATTATATAATATTAATTGGAAGTTCGATTTCTGTGGTTGTAGGTTAACCTCTTAAGCGCTTTTGCCGTATATATTCGTCATATTGTTTTGAAAAGTGAGCCGAACACCATAACTATAGCAGATGCTTTCCATTTCAATTCAACCGGGCTATTCGGGTCATGTTCTTCGATTTCGATGTAACTGAAATATGTTGCTCTCTGGTCAAAATAATGAGACACGTATTTTTTTGTTCGCCCGAAAAAAATTTTTTTCAAGAGTTATCGGCAATTTTGTTTTTCGGCTCAAACTCGATTTTTTTTAATTATATAAGAAAAAATTTTTTTTAAATGCCCATAACTTAGTCAAAAATGAACCGATTTTAATAATTCCGGGTTCAAAATGATTGTAATTACTTACATGAGCGACTTCATGTAGAAACAATTGCAAAAAAATAGTTGAAAATTTTTTATTTAGCAAAAAAGAAAAAAAATTGAAATTTTTTCGAAATTCAATATTTCAAAAAGTGTATTTTTGTTTTTTTTATAACTTTTTCCAATTTAAGAGGACACCTCAAACTTCAATTAAACTGAATGCCTAGTAGCTAAAATGAGTTGTTTTTGAGTAATGAATTTTTGAGTAAAAAACCTGTTTCGCACTTTTTGTTTTTTGCAAAATAAAAAATTTTCAAATACTTTTTTGCAACTGTTTCTACATGAAATCGCTCGTGTAAGTAATGAAGATCATTTTGAATCCAAAATTATTAAAACCGGCTTATTTTTGACTAAGTTATGAGTAATTAAAAAAAATTTTCTTATATAGATTATTTCCATTTCAATTCAAAAGGGCTATTCGAGACATGCTCTTCGATTTCTATGTAACTCAAATATGTTGCTCTCTGGTCAAAATAAGAAGACACGTATTTTTTTGTTCGCCCGAAAAAAAATTTTTTCAAGCTTTATCGGCAATTTTGTTTTTCGGCTCAAAATCGATTTTTTTTAATAATATAAGAAACAGTTTTTTTTAAATGCCCATAACTTAGTCAAAAATGACCCGATTTTAATGATTCTGGGTTCAAAATGATCATCATTACTTACACGAGCGATTTCATGTAGAAACAGTTGCAAAAAAGTATTTGAAAATTTTTTATTTTGCAAAAAACAAAAAGTGCGAAACAGGTTTTTTACTCAAAAATTCATTACTCAAAAACAACTCATTTTAGCTACTAGGCATTCAGTTTAATTGAAGTTTGAGGTGTCCTCTTAAATTGGAAAAAGTTATAAAAAAAACAAAAATACACTTTTTGAAATATTGAATTTCGAAAAAATTTCAATTTTTTTTCTTTTTTGCTAAATAAAAAATTTTCAACTATTTTTTTGCAATTGTTTCTACATGAAGTCGCTCATGTAAGTAATTACAATCATTTTGAACCCGGAATTATTAAAATCGGTTCATTTTTGACTAAGTTATGGGCATTTAAAAAAAAAATTTTCTTATATAATTAAAAAAAATCGAGTTTGAGCCGAAAAACAAAATTGCCGATAACTCTTGAAAAAAATTTTTTTCGGGCGAACAAAAAAATACGTGTCTCATTATTTTGACCAGAGAGCAACATATTTCAGTTACATCGAAATCGAAGAACATGACCCGAATAGCCCGGTTGAATTGAAATGGAAAGCATCAGCAGTGATTGTACTGGTTTATATTTGTTTTACTGTGCGGTGGTTGGTTATGATGAGTTTAAATTAGGGTTGCAGTTTTTGAAACTAAAGGGGCTTATTCTTTCAACCGTATCTCCGGAACTATAGTGACCACATAAATTTCATAAACAACTATTTTCAGTTAATTACATGATCTAAAAACTATTAAAGAAAGTAATATTGGAAATAAATTTTAATATACCTAAGTTAATTATTCTGTTTGATGAGATTGCCAAAAGCGCTGTTAACATACAATTCGAACAAGAAAACGACTTACTGAATTCTTTAAATACCGTATACAATGACCTCGCTGCGGACATGAAAACACGGATAGACAGGAGGTGGAATAAACTAGCCACTTGTACAACCGCGAAAATCATGTGTACACAAAATGCAGATAAATACGCCGTACTGACGTACGCCGTTAGACAGGACTAAAAAGTAAAGCAGAAATATCGTAGGTATACTGACAGGCCACACGCAATGATAGCTAAAGATTTTGCAATGAACTAACGGGTGATTTTTTAGCTATTATCTTTTTAAACAGTTGGTTTAAACAGCTGACGCACGTTTCGTGTTTTGTTTCACTGTCAAACATCTTCAGTTTGGTCTATAATTTAAGCATGAATCGTCTTACAAACGGACAACGCTTGCAAATAATTGAATTTTATTATAAAAATGCGTGTTCTGTTAAGAAAGTTTATCGTGCGCTTCTTCCATTTCTATTCCAGCTATTGTGACTAAATTTAGAACCAAATTTATATTATTGGACATTAAACCACGAACACGCTTACGTAGAGTGCGAACTGAAGAAAATATCGCAGATGTATTGGCAGTGTTAATGATGACCATCAATTATCGATTCGTCGTCGTTCGCAGCAATTGGGCCTCTGTTACTCAACAACGTGGAAATTTTTGCGAAAGGATTTAGGTGTGAAGCCTTTCAAAGTACAGCTGGTGTAAGAGTTGAAGCCGAACGACCTACCGCAACGCAGAATTTTTGGTGAATGGGATCTTGGAAAGTTGGCCGAAGATCCACTTTTTTATCGAAAAATTGTGTACGTAAATAAGATAAAAAATTGCGTAAATAAGTAGAATTGTCGATTTTGGAGTGAAGATCAGTCAGAAGAATTGCAAGAGTTACCAATGTATCCAGAAAAGGTCACAGTTTGGTGCGGTTTATGGGCTGGAGGCATCATTGGACCGTACTTCTTCAAAGATGCTGCGAATCGTAACGTAACTGTGAATGGTGAGCGCTACCGTGAAATAATATCCAACATTTTTTTTCCCAAAATGCAACAGCTTGACTTGTATGACATGTGGTTTCAGCGAGACGGTGCCACATGCCACACAGCACGCGTAAAAATGGACTTGTTGAGAGGCGAGTTCGGTGAACATTTTATTTCACGTTCGGGACCTGTCAATTGGCCACCCAGATCGTGCGATATAACACCTTTAGATTATTTTTTGTGGGGTTATGGTAAAGCTCATGTCTATTCAGACAAGCCGGCTTCAATTAACGCATTGTAAGACAACAACAAAGCATTTATATGTGAGATACCGGCCGAAACATTGGAAAGAGTATGCCACAATTGGACTAAGCGGATGGACCATTTGAAACGCCGTCGCGGTCAACATTTGCATGAAATAATCCTCAAACATTAAATTATATGGACTGTAATATCGATTTAAATAAAAATTTCATGCATTTTTCTGAATTTTACGTGTGTTTTTTTTGTAAAACTTTCCTATAGATCTTAAAAAATCACCCTTTAGACGAGAGGAAAACTATTGAACACCTTCTATGCTCTTGCCCTGCATTAGCTAGAACCCAAATGAAATGTTTAAGAGCTCTACAATATGAGAGGTTAGAATATCTCTCGGGGTTAGAGCTTCAGAGCTTACTAATATTCGCAAAAGACGCAGGCTTATTACATGAAGCCTAATACAAGAAAACGTAAAAGTCAAGCTCCATCTGGTACCACTAAGGGCCAATAGGTCTATGTGATGGTATTCAGCCAGCCAGGTCAACCTAACTTAACCGAAGTATTCTTTCAAAGCATATACAATTAATTAAACAATTTCATGCAATCATGTTATCAGAAATATGCTTTATTTGTCATATCAATACTAACAGGTACCACAGGCAAGAGTTATTTCGAGTTCACAAATTGAAAATGTTGCCCGGGCTCGAGGCCCTCCATGGGACATGTGGATAAGTATATGTATGTATGACATTTGGAAATGTGTATAGGTACATGTAGATACAGATAGTTAACAGGTAACGTAAAAAATAAACGTTGCAATATACATATAAGTAAAATAGAAAATATTTTGCTTCTAAGAGCTGCTATGGGGCATCGTTTTTACGATAAAACTTATGTATAAATGTAAAGACCTGATTCATATTCAGATTTTTTTTCTTATAAAAAATGACAAAAATACTCATTTGTTGTATTAGGAGTATTTTCATATTTCTGTATTTTCATCAGGGTTAGGCATTTTTGCGCTACCACGAAATTGCTCTATCACTGTCTATTCAGTGGTAGCTAAAATGCAAAATCGATTACCTAAGTGATAGCGGAAAAAAGCAGTTGTTGCAGCAATCACCATTCCCGATATCGAATTAAAATTTTGCAAAGACTTCCTCAAAAGTACTGAGTCATACACTCTAAATGAAGGTTATGGAATATGCGCTGGAGTTTAAAGGACAATCGGTAGAAGAAGAAAGTAATTTGTAGCCTTCCATAAGTGAAAATACATCATGACAGAGCTGTAGCAACTGACGTAATTTTGTGTTTGAATTGCGATGATAGGTCGTGGTTTACATCGCTTTCCTGATATAAACGGTAATTTTTAAAAACTGATATTAAAAAAGCAAATAAAAATTAATTATGTTTCTCTAGTTTTGGTGCGGTGTAATTAGACATTTTTATTCAAAATTATGGTTTATTTTGAAAACAATTCCATATACAGCTTCAACTCATATATGTAGTCTTACTTTTATTCTTCCAATAGTAGCTAAACATTTTGTGATAATGAATTTCCTATCGCTAAATATTCAGTGATGATAAAATTCGTGTGTTAACTACCTCTGAAGGAGTAATGGTAGGGAAATGTCAAAAAATATTTCATTACTCAATGCTTGATAAAGTTTTAAGCAAAGTGCTTAAGAAAATTTCTTAAGACAGCCGTATCCGGAAACGTTGCTCCAAATCTTTTGGAGTTGATGAAAAAATATTAAGCTAAATCTAATAGCCGACTTTCCACATAAATATTTACATATAAAATCAATGTCAAAGCAAAACAGTTCACTAGAAACTTCACTGAGCAACATTTTTCTGACGCCGAATTTCAGAAAGCAGAAAAAGAATGATGCTTATTTACTTACAACATGAGGCGAACAAGTGAAACTGATACCTACATCAAGTAAACGCATTACTGAAAAGTAGAACGCTATGCGACAATAAGCCTAAAATTACTTTCAAGGGAAGCGAATGATGAATGAAGAAGATAAGATGAAGAATCTTCTGAAATCAAATAAACATTGACATCTCGGCACCCATGACACAGTTGACAGTGTTTTAATTTTAAACGCTTTTTACGCTTTTACAGCTTTTTCAACCGCAAATATATGTCAGATATTCTAAATGTATTTAAGAGAAGAACAGAGTTTTAGAAAAATACGAATCTATTTCAGAAAACCACAAACGTATTTTGTCAACTTGCGCCTATATAGTTTTTTTTATAAAAATTATAAGTATTCAGACTAGACTGCAGCATATTGTTCCTAATAATGGGTCTCTCACAATACCTTGCCAGTTTTGGCAGCTTTGCTTCACTCGCTTGAAATGTTCTAAAGTTTCCCATAGTGCAAAGCTCTATTTGACAATGTCGGCCCTTAAATTTTCAATTTCATGCGTCGCTTCGCTTGTTGGCCATTTTTTGGATTGCGTTCAAACGTACCATTTGGATAAGCTTTCAAAGTAAAGCAAACCTGTATTAGGCCAGCACTTTAATGCACAATAAAGCATTAATAACCGAGCTCATACCGGGGCTCGGCTAATTTTACCGCTCACCACTTATTCTCGGCCCAAAACTCTTCCAAAGCTAATCACATATAAAAAGCAATAACATTAACAAAATGCGGCTACAGCTTATGAGGATTATAAGAAAAAAGTTTCCATTTTAATTTTTTTATTAAATCTATTTTATTAAATACTTTCGGGCTCCTCCTCGATTTCTGCGACACATTCATCAAGTTCCTCTTTCATGCGCGCCTTTTCTTGTTTTTCTATGAAATTTTTTTCCATTTCTTCTTTACTCACTCGTTTGAAGAAACCGAACTAAAAAGATGGTTTGGTTTTTGAAACCGGCAAATTTCGAGTTATAACCGATTGTCTTACCCTCTTCAACAGCCACATCACTCCGACCAGCAAAAGCACGCTGCCGATTATAGAAGCAATATAAATCCAAAGTGTATTCCGTTTATTGATCTTCACAAAAACTGCACCTTTGAGATGTCTTTTTATGCTCAAAAATCTAAGATAAAAAGAACAACATCGGGATTTAATCAAAATGTGTTCGTTTATATGGGTATGTAGTTGTAAGTAGGTGTTGGAATGTTATCGTAAGTCGAAGATTGCTGGAATAAATGTGGCTTATTGTAAGCAATTATTTCTGTATAACGAATAAAAGTTGTCATGAAGAATTCGGGATCTAGAGAAATCCCTAATGATCGGAATACTGATTCATTATTGATGCTCACACGTCAGCCGTCGTACATAATGACGCTATAGAAATACGGAGGCAGCAATCGGCAATTGTTCATTCTACCAAAATTCAGTTCTTCCTCGTTAATAAGAAATACCTACCCATTTAATTTTGAATCAGGTTTCAAATCCACCATAGGAACATGTACCAAATATTCTGTATTGTTCACCAACAAGTTTTCAATGCTTGGCCAATGGATTTCATAGCTTAGTTCCAGCGTTATATTTTGTCCGGGTTGTAGTCCACATTGTAAAGATAAGTCACTCAAAGCGCATAACATTTTCGTTTTCGATTTTTCGTTCGATTGGCAGTTGAGGAAAATCGCGCGATTTCCGGTTAAATGATTGAAGTTCAATATTTCCGTCGTATTCAATGTTGATGAGGATACGGGTGGTGATGTTTCAAATACTAAAGGAGGGTATACATAATCCTTGATGTGCACTTGAGCTGAGATGTTGTTGATATAGTTTCGCACTGTGCTTTTCTCATCAATGTATCCAGTAGGAAATTCAATGAGTAAGTCGAAGAGACTCAATGGACTTGGACCGATATTTTGTATCTGCAATTTCGAGTAGAAAGGAATAGAGTATAAGTAAAAAACACGAAATGGATGCATTAAGTAGAGTATTTATGAGTGGTTTAATAAATAAAAAATGCATAAATCATTTTTAGATTTTAGTTTTTTTTGGAATAGGTGAGCCTTGCTATTAAAAATTACAACACTCAAATATCACCCCCGGCTAGCTTTCCAGTGATTCATTCTCTCCAAGTTTTTCAGTATATTTTAGCGAATTCCGGCACTTTTCTCATTAATTTTCGACCTATTTTAATGTTACCCAACTTTGTTTAAGAGAAGATCGACTTATTTTCTAAAAATATAAACATAAACTAAAATGCTTGGTATATCTCGGATGCTACTTTAATTGTCAAAATAAAAAACAAACAAAAAATTGATAGCACAAATGCTAAACGAACCACCTTGCATATATGCATGCCTACGGCTTAGTTGTGTAAAACAACATCAAGACACACACCGCAAATTGGAGGAGGAGCTCAGTCAAACACCCAACAAAAGATATAATTTTATGCCAATTATATATAATTATAAGGGTTGGAAATCTGTTTTTCAAATAAACTTAATTTAAAAACTAAATTTGGCAATCTTGAACTCATGGTGAAAAGATTTTTATAGTCGTGCTTTTTAACAAACCCTTATTCGGCTCTGAGCGAATTTGACAGAATCAGCTGATGGGCTGACGTCAAATCGGATGCGTTTTCAAAAAAACTGAGATTGTGTGTGTGACATACGAAAAAATCACTAATAACACTTGTTGCCGTCTGAGCAACGTCTGATTGGAATAGTGTGTGAATATATGTATGTACATATGTGAAATGATCGAATCTCCCAAGTGGCGTGGCAGCCGAAGTTAACCTCACTACTTTCTTTTTCCCCATACTTAAAGAGCAAACCTTGTAAATCTATCATTCTTGTCTAAAACTAAGTTTAAATGTTCACCATAGTTAAACATGCACTGAAATTAGCTGTGGTGAATTTTTTAACTAATGCCGATATTCAGGCAATGGCAACTAGCCGTCAATAGAGACTATTGGGTGCCATTGAAACTTGGGACTGTTGCCTTATATTCTGTGAAAACAGTTCTAAAATATAAATATTTGTAAAAAATGTGGGCAAACATTTTTATGTTTGCCAAAATAAATAAAAAAATAATAGCTAAACAACTTGGTAGGTCATTCACAAATATTTTCTTTTTTTTTATTTTAATTTATAAATTTACTAAATTTCCTACAAGAAATTTTTGTTAGGTCACACTGTACGATGCCATTTTTGCGGTTGAGAAATTTCTTTACAGAACCATGGCGCTGGGTGAGTACATCAGAATTCTCAAAATACCCATTGTTGTTTATGTTTACATTCATTTGTTTGGTGGTCAATTTAATTACATATTCCTGACCAAGGTTGTGTCCAAAAATTAGAAACAACGTTTACAGTATCAATCTGAGCTAAATACCTATAATATTCGGGGGGAAGGAAAAACTTTCAGGAACAATATTTTCGAAAAATATTTTAATACATTATTGTCTCGCATAGTGAGTCTTGTTAAAAATGAATTAGAGTTTTGAAAGGTTCTACAAGGATTTTCATAACAATTTCGTGCGATTAATGAACACCTTATTTTAAAATTTGGTTTATTTTAAAATTTTTTGATGTGGTAGTTCAATCCATTTTGCTTCAATTCACCGAAATTAGAAAACTGAGATATTTATTCTGAGATGCAAACACCCGGCGTTATAGTGATTAGTGCCTGGTGACCTGTAACAGCTGTTTGAGTCTCCACACAAGTCCAATTCTACAAGTTTCGTAGTTTAAATCGAAATTACACAAATTATTTTGTGTACCGAGTTTTAGTAACAGGCTATACTGGCTATTACTTTTCACAAATTAACCAATTGATGTCGGTGAATGAGACACTCAAAATCTTGTTTAAAATATACTCAAAATCTTAAAAAATTTAAACTCACCTCAAAACTCGTCGCAACTGTGATATTTTGCGTCTGGTCTGTAATAGCTGCGATTTCATTCATTGAAGTCCTTTAACGAAAAGAAAGCTTTATATATTATGAAAATGTACGGATTCGTTTCGAAAGACTTACTCTACTATCCAAATTTCCGCTGTTGTTATCAATTTTACGGTATCAGAAACGAAATTATTATCCGGGGATTTTTTATGGCCTGTGCTGGAAACAGCTGCACTTATGTGAATTTCTGCAATACCCGCAACATTACTCAAATCGAAACTGAGTTCCAGTACGGCATTTCCGATAAAAGCTCGATGCTTAGCTAAACTGCACACAACTCTCCATCCCACGTCAAATTCTCCCACACATTCAGCTGGTAATTTGGCGATGGGTACATTAATGGAGGATTTAATTACCAATTCTGTATTATAGGCCTCTTCGCCTACATTCGTAATGACGTATTTGACTGGTAGGATTGGAGTGGTGCCCAGTGTAAGATTAACGCTTTCAAAAGGAAATTATGAAAAAGTTGGGTATATTTATTACGAGGGTTTTATGCAAATATATGAAAATCTATGTTCAATGTTCGACGCTTATTACTATAGCTTTATTTTTATTAAAAATACTACGCCTCAATATTAAACTCATTAACAGTAGGTCACAAAATTAGTAGTACCAATGGGGTTAAATCTAAACTAGAGGTCGTATTAGGTCAAGCAATACGATTTTTATTGCTGGCTATATTTCTCAAAAGAAACAAAGCCACCTCAACTAGGCAAGTTCCATCTGTACAAATACAAACGGATGTGGCTGGCCTGCAAAATTAAGATTTAAGGAAAATGCCATGGTAAACGTTTTAATCGACTATGGTTTAAGGCCTGTGTACTTGTACATTTAACTGAAACTAAAGAGTTGCTGCTGAAACCACTAGGCTGTTCACTGACAAATGTACGTAACACATGTAGCTAACGGGACGTTATTAATATGCGGAGGACGGAGCACTGCCTCCTTAAGACCTATGATGAGATGATGGTAACATCACAGCTTAAACTGAAGCTACAAAAGCACCTCACTGCTTAAATTGTGTTAGAGGAGTATCAAAAAACAGGAATCTGATCAATAGGTTAAGCAGTTTTGCGGGTAACTAAGGAGATTAATCTACTATAAATCAAAAATAATATTCTGTATTACTTTTGGTTAAAATTGGTTGGAAAGTTCTAAATTTTCTTTTCATCCATTTTGCGTGACAGACACGTGAGCCTAGTGTGGTTGAGAATAAGGCTTATTCATAATATCATCCTTTGGTAATCAGTATTAACTCGTTAAATATGTTAGCCCTGAAGTCCAACGGAGAATTTCTTTGCTTTCATGCTTTGGCAGGATTTGGCAACCCTGGTGTTGCAATCTGGCAACTGACAGGTGTATCGCAAAGTTTGACATTTTTTGGCTTTTACGTACTCAGAACGTTTTGAAATACCAGCGCTATTTGTGTTGTTTACAGTAACTTAAAAGATTCATCTCGGTCCAAAAATGGAATTAAATCGTGAACATTTTCGTGCGATTATTTTTTACAACTTTCGACGTGGATTAACTCAGCAACATTGCTTGGATGAACTTAATTCATTTTTTGGCGATGAAGCTCCATCAAGGACCAGTGTTTATCGATGGTATGGTGAATTCAATCGTGGTCGTAGTTCACTCCAAGACGAATTTCGTGAAGGTCGTCCAAAATCAGTTGTTGTTCCGAAAACCATTGATGCTGTGTGCGAACTGATATTGCAAGATCGTTATGTGACCTATCGTGAGATTGAGACAATCTTAGACATTAGGGGGACCAGCATACATTCAATATTGCATAAACATTTGACTGTCAAAAAAATTTGTTCGCGTTGGATCCCACACAATTTGTCAATCGCTCAAAAAAAGGCTCGTGTCGATTGGTCGAAAGCAAATGCTCAAAAAATACGATCGTGGGGCTTCGAAACACGTCTATGACATCGTGACAGGTGATGAATCATGGATTTACGCGTACAAGTATGAGCCCGAAAGTAAACAGCAGTCGACTGTATGGGTGTTTCAAGATGAGCCAAATCCAACAAAAGTTGTTCGCGCACGAAGCACTTCCAAGCAAATGGTCGCCTGTTTTTTCGGAGAAACTGGACATGTCGCAACCGTACCACTAGAGCAACGCAGAACAGTAAATTCTGAGTAGTACACAACCATTTGTTTGCCAGTTGTCCTCCAAGAAATTAGGAAAACCAATCGCCAAAGACGGATCACTCTTCACCAGAACAATGCGAGCTCTCACACATCGGCTCAAACAACTGCATTTTTGAGCACCCAAAACATCGAATTAATGGGTCATCCGCTGTATAGTCCTGACTTGGCACCGAATGACTTCTTTTTATTCCCGTACGTAAAAAACAAACTGAGAGGGCAACGTTTTTCGACACCTGAAGAAGCGGTTGCGGCATTCAGAATGCATGTTTTGGAGGTACCTCATTCAGAGTGGCAAAAGTGCTTCGACAATTGGTTCAAACGCATGCAAAAGTGTACAGAACTTCATGGAGAATATTTTGAAAAACAGTAAAGTGATTTTCGATGATTAAAATTTGTTTTTGTTCTCTAATCCCGAAATATAAAAGGCACCCCTCGTACGTAGACTACAAAAACGAACTCTTAGTCTATGTATGCATTCCTTTGTTCATATCCCTAATATGAATATACAGAAAGTTACTGAGGAGTAAAACTCTCACGTACTATTGCATGACACAGTGGCGTGGACAATGAAAACACATGATGAGGCGGTCCTTGGAATGTTCGACAAAATAATTTTGTAGAAGATTTATAAACCTTTGCGCGTTGGCAATTCCGAATATCGCAATCGGTGAAATAATGGTTCGTATGATTTTTAAAGGGATACGGAAGGTGATTCTGACAGCCACGTCATGTCCTACGCCGGGGTACAAACGATTCAGTTCTGAAGGCTTGCTGTTTGAAGGAAAGCTTGCTTTGGCCAAGTTTAAAAATACTTGGTTTTTCCAGGTTACTATGTGAAATACAAAAAGACTGGCGAACATTTTCCAAGTCGACTAAAATCGCTTATATTATATATATATAAAGGTTGTCAAAAATGTCTTGCGGTATTTTTATTGAATTTTCAATTATTCATAAAATTGGTTATAATAATGCGATTTAAGTCAAATATGCGCCGTTTTGTTCGATGACGAGTTCCCAACGAGATGCCAACTTCATAATGCCCCTCTTATAGAAGCTCGCTTCCCTATTGTCAAAAAACTCGGAGAGCCAATTTTCACAGGATTCTCTTGTGGACAACTTCCGACTACCAAGCTCGTTCGCCATGGACAGAAATAGGTGGTAATCACTTGGTGCGAGATCCGGACTATACGGTGGATGCAAAAGAACCTCCCATCCGAGCTCCCGGAGCTTCTGGCGCGTCACCAAAGATGTGTGTGGCCTGGCGTTGTCCTGATGGAAGACAATTCGGCCTCTGTTGATCAAAGATGGCCTCTTCTGCATGAGTGCTGCATTCAAGCGGTGCAGTTGTACAGGTACAGGTCCGAATTGAGCGTTTGGCCATAAGGGAGCAGCTCACAGTGGATGATTCCCTGCCAATCCCACCAAACACACAGAAGAACCTTCCTGGCCGTCAATCCAGGCTTGGCCACCGTCTGGGAAGCTTCACCGCTTTTCGACCACGACCGTTTGCGCTTCACGTTGTCGTAAGTGACCCACTTTTCATCGCCAGTCACCATCCGCTTCAAAAACGGGTCGATTTTGTTGCGATTCAGAAGCGATTCGCATGCATCCATACGGGCAAAAATGTTTTTTTGCGTCAAGTCGTGTGGCACCCATACATCGAGCTTCTTTTTGAATCCAAGCTTCTTCAAATGGTTTATAACGGTTTGATGACTCATGCCCAGCTCTTGGCCGATGCTACGGCTGCTACTATGCCGGTCTCTTTCGATCAATTCAGCGATTTTATCGCAATTTTCGACGACAGGCCTTCCGGACCGTGGCGCATCTTCGATCACCTCTGCACCAGAACGAAAACATTGAAACCATCGTTGTGCGGTGGAAATGGAAACTGTATCGGGTCCATAAACTGCACAAATTTTATTGGCAGCATGAGATGCATTTTTGCCTTTATCGTAGTAGTACTGTAAAATATGCCGTATTTTCTCTTTATTTTGCTCCATGTTTGCGACGCTATAACTCACGAACGACTAAAAGCAAACAACAATTAATCAAACACGTGTTAGCACGTGAAAAGAGCTTTTTCAAAAAGATGCGACGAATACAACTAGAACTACGCGCTTGCAAAGACAAACTTGCGGAAATACCGCAAGACTTTTTTGACAACCTTATATATATATATATATGTATAGACGGAGTTGAACTTTGACGTTCACTTTCCCGACAGATGTAATTGTCTAACCTGGCCTACATATATTGAACGTGGGCGTGTAAAAATCGTGTGTGTCAAATTTCAATATGATTTCATGTAAACTGTGGACCGAATTTATTTTTTTTATATGGAAAACGAAACTAAATTAAATCTAAACTTATTTTTTAAATCTAATTACAAAAATGAACTTTAACACACCTACCTCAAATTAAAATGAAAATTTAATATTTTTCACTATCTACTTTTAATTAAAAATTTTGTAAATAAGCTTCGAACCTGAATTTCTCAATCCAAACCAATTCTTAAAAAACAATTTTCAAAATGAAAATCTTTAAAATAATCTTTTATTTTCAATTTTTTAAACAAAAACAAAAAAAATTTTACATCTAACATCTTACATATTTTCGAATAAAAATTTAAAAGCAATGAAGAAAAAAAGCAAAATAATTCTTGCAGATCTTTTTTCAAAATAGAAGTATAATAAGTACTTATTCTGAAATAATGATTTTTTTAATAAGAATATTTAGAAATTCTAAGAATAGCATAGAATAATAATTACAAAAAATGTAAGTATTTAAAATAAACAACAGAGAAAATTACTTTTAATTTTCTAGCTTTTAAATAAAAATCGACGAATAATTTTTTAATTTCAATTTTCAAAACAATAATCGAAAAAGTATCTTAGAACCCAACATTTAAAATAAGTCCCAAAAAGATTGTTAAATCTCTATTTTCTCAATCAAAAGTGAATAAATTATTCTTAATTTCCGTATTTTTAAATTAAAAATAATCTTAAATCTCAGTTTTTATAATAAAAGTCAATACTCAATAAGAAGTCAAATATTCCTATTTCCCAACTTTTAGTATAAAAAATACTGCTAAATCTCAACTTTTAAAATAAAAGGGACGAAATTACTTCTCATTTTTAAATTAAAATATATAATCATTTTTAAATTAAAAAATAAGATCTCGATTTTTAAAACAAAACTGAGAATAATTCTTAACTACCAATTTTTAAAATAAAATCGAAAAATAATTCTTATATCTCAATTTTGAATGTACAAATTTAAATGAAGCATTGCAGAGGTTTTTATACAACAAATCAAAAGTTATTAGTTAATCAAATTTTTGAATAACTAGAAGAAAATCACTTTTTATTTAAAACGTAAGGCAATAACTTCGATTTTTGGTCACAGCACTTTTTATAAAACTACATACATACTTACGGTACGTTCACACTCTGTAGCAGCAGATCGACGAAGCAAACATCGTGCGTACAATTGTGCATATATTGTACACTCGTCCTTGTCACACTCGGCCAATGCGGGTCAACTACAGCGCATTCCCTACAAAATTCTAGAAAATGCAAGAACACATTTTTTATTTATTTTAATTTATCTTTTTGTTTGTTTTGTTTTACGATTATTTTTTTACACTTACCTGAGCCACTTAACATTTTCGCATCATGCTTCAGTCGATATGAAAGCTCGAAAACTATCGGAACAAATACATAACGCGGATCGAATGTGAGGGAGGTTTCGTACAACACGCAATTCGGTAAAAGTTCGGCTATACGGAGTCCAATTCTTCTAAAATTGGAAATATCGATACGGTTCTCCTTGGTATCCACTTTCAAATCTAATAAAATTTCCTGCTTCTGAATCTTAGTCGAATTCGTTAGGATACTGAGGCATATTTCAAACTGTAGACTCGTTGCATTTGTAGGAATTAAATTTTGCATGGGCCGTATGGTTGCGTTTATTTTCACCACCGGATAGGCGTGATAAACAAAGACTGTGTCCGCGTTTGGTGCGCCAATAGCCAAGTCATTAAAGCCATTCGCATCGATGTCTACACCTTTAGAGAGGCCATGTCCAAACATGCCACCCATAAACTGATCGCTGACATTCAATATCTGCCTGGGCTGCGCATCTAGGCCGGTTGGACCACCGAAGTAAATGGCGACAGCACCGTCATCATCCGCAAAGGGTGCACCAATGGCTATGTCTAATATTTATACACGTAAGTAATTTTTCAATTAGATGGGAACTGGGGTTATATACCAAGCTCCAGAAGTGTTTTTTATTAAAAAAGATATTTAGGGAGCTCAATCGATTTAAAATTTTGTACACTATTTTAAGCCACTTAATCAAATTTTTTGGTTTTTTTTTATAATAAGTATATATTTGAAGTTCCATATGTAACCGTAATGGTAATGCATGCAGCTTACCGTTATAACCATCCCCATTGATATCACCCAATGCACTAAGCGCAGTTCCGAAACGTCCTCTACTCCGGAAAGGGGACTCTATTATCGAATGTTTGAAGTTCAACTGAAAAAAGGAAGGAAATAAAGCCTTGTATACATATATTGTATATATATATATATATATATGTATAAGTATAAATATATAAGTATATATAGTGGTGGTGAAAATAATAGCAGTGGGGCATATGTCAAAGTTTTAACTATTTATTTATTTTTTTTTTCATTTCTATAAATTTTTGTATAAATATATCTGTACTTGCTGTTCAAAAGCCATATCATTTTTTTAGAATCAAAATTTTTAGAAAAATTGTGTATGCAGAACAACACACGTGGGCCAAAACTTTTTCCAATCCTCCAACCACCTTTGACCAAAAACCACTTTGGGATGACCTGAAGTCTTCTAATAATGCGGACAATTGTGACAAATTTCCATCCCTTCGTAGTTATTTTCCATCTGGTGAACATAAAGTGTCACAAGGTGTTATTTTTCGTCAAAAAATTAAGATATTTTTATTATATTTCTCGGTTGCAAAAAACTGCGGATCACATCAAAATACGTCTAACTTTTGAATCTGTCCAACATAAACTAAATAAATGTATGGTGACCGCGAAACACCTCATACCTATATATATTAGTAAATGATATATAGGATGTTGATTTACTTATAATTAATATCTAAGTCTCAATAAATAAGGGGATCTAAAGGATATATTCCCCAAACTGGATAAAGAAGCAACACGAATCCTGTCTTCAAAAAACAGTCGGCGCACTCGCGTATCGGCACCCACGCCCCTGTTGACAGTTATAATTTCGAGGTTGTAAAAGACTTCGTTTATTTAGGAACCAGTATTATCACCGATAACAATGTCAGCCTGGAAATTCAAAGTAGAATCTCTCTTGCCAACAAGTTCTACTTTGGACTAAGTAGGCAACTGAGCAGTAAAGTCCTCGACGAACAAAGCTAACACTCTACAAGACTCTCATCATGCCCGTCCTAACGGATAGCGCAGAAGCTTGGACGATGAAGCGACGCTTGGAGTATTTGAGAGAAAGGTTCTGCGTAAGATTTTTGGACCTTTGCACGTTGTCAACGGCGAATGTCGCAGACGATGGAACGATGAGCTGTATGAGCTTTACGGCGACATAGGCATAGCACAGCGAATCAGGCTCAAAGAAATAGGGAGTTTGACCACTAGAACGTATGGTCACAGCTAGACCATTCTAGAAATACTATAATTTTCTAGCACTATCACCGACTACCTATTATTAAGTCTTCACTTCGTTAAAGATTTCTCTCTAGAACAGATTGCAGAAATAGCGCGAATCTTTGGAGATTCGGAGTAAAATTCTACTCTAAATCTCCAAAACACTCTAAATCAACGAGCATTCTAGACGAAGCTGGTGTATTCCAGGCAGAACAGCTAGCAATCAGGGAAATCTGAAAGACCATCTCCGACATGATACAAGCAGGAACCAAGATAGCTAACTTCACGGATAGTCAGACAGCTACAAAGGTGATATTTATTTCAAGGAATTCAATTTAAAGAAACTCATCTCATTAAACCAATGACTCGATAACGCTCTAGTATTGATTTCAAGCCACAAGAGGATCAAGGATAACGAAAAGGTGATGAGTTTGCTAGGCTAGGATCTTTCAATCTTTCGATTGAAGTGGAACTAGTAAAAGTTTCCTTCATCCGGTTAAGGCTAGAGTCTCACTATTATAGCATTGAAGAGACTACAAACCTGTGCAATATTCCGGAAGAAACGGCTTGACTATAACGTATCAACGACCAAACAACCTTTGGATATCGTCGATCCAACATCTTAAGGCGAACCGCTGTTCTCAAAGGAGACTGGAAAGTAAGAAAGCACCCGGCGAGGTTATGCATACTACACAACAATAAATGGCGCGGTTATAAAGAAATAGGGGATAAAAAATCTTCTGTTCACAAGAGAAAGGTTACGAACTTTTGGCAAAACATTTCTCAACTACGGTGATCAAATTTCAGGATTAAAATTTAGGTATCTTCTTTTCTTTAAATACACATCGAAGTTACAATAGCAGGTATCACTTTTGGAAACTCAACCGCCAAAACAACAGAGGATTGTGGTGTTAAAACGGCGTTAGATGCTAATTAAGTGTCTCCCATTTCAGGAAACACAATTACTAACACAACAAACAATATCATCATCTCGTGTGGATGTCTGAGTACTTGAAATACTTATTCTTGGGAAAATAAGGCTAATATAATCACCCCGTCGGCCATCGTAGTCAAGTGGGCTTATGCGATACTAACATTCAGTAGGTTCCAGCTCGAAACACGAAATATCAAATTTTGGAAAGAGTTTTACTAAAGAACTTCTCATAGAAAAGCTATTCGCAGTCGACATAAAACTGTAAGACCAGGAGAAAGTAGAGAAATACGATTACTGCTGGAGTGACTATGTAAAGAAAGTCGTATTTGTGGTCGGGTAATGTCTACGCCGCCTTAGCCGAATGGGTTGATGCGTGACTGACCACAAATAGGATGATGAGCTCGGCGAAACACCTAATAAAGGTTTTAAGCGCCAATTAATAAATTCAACAAAGACTTCGCCATGTAGTCGTAAGCTTCAAATAGCGTTATGTTGCATTTAGGTTTAATGTAGAAATTCCATTAGACTTAGACATCGATGGGTAAGTAAGTAAGAAAACGAACTTTTGGAAATGAAAATCATTTGGAATATAGCGTATCTCATGATCACTTACCTTTGTTTTTAATCCCTCATTAATATACACATACACGGCGCCTGCTTCATAAATGCCATTTACAGTGCGATAAGGGGCACCAATTAGGATATCATCTAATCTATCACCATTCAGATCTTCTACCAGTAAAGCATAGCCAAAAAATTCACCATACTGGTCGCCAGCTAAACTCAGAAGTTGATTAGAACCGGCTGGTGTTTTGGTGTAAATTTGTGCCTAGTATAAATTAAAGTTACATACACATACGAGTATACCTACATATATTTACTTAAATATTATTTGGATGTCCAAGTGCACACTTACCTGCCCTAATTGCTGATTGCCTTTCGGGACTGTAGCCACATAGTAAAGTTTTTGCCGATTGTTGCTTTCGAAATAGCCAGATCCCACTGCATATCCTTTATACGAGAACATTTCATGTGCTAACTTTGATCCATCGGGACTAAGATTTTGCATATTAAAATGAATTGCCGCACCTGTGAATAAATTCTTCTTAACCTTATTTTTGTCTCACTACACTCTGCTACTACGTGGTTAGTTACCTACTGACACCTACATTAATTTTGATTCAAGATTGCAGAAAAATACGAGAGTTACAATTTTTTTTTTTGCTTTATAACTCATTTATTTTTTTTTTTTTGACGTGATAACGTCTTATAATTCGATTTAGCCGGCTGCACGCACGAAAAAATGTGTCGTTACCTTGCTCATTTGTCGTTACCTTGCTCATTTGTCGTTCCTTGCTTATTTGCCGTTACCTTGCTCATTGTCGTTACCTTGAATGAACTGCAAGCGAAAGCGCGGAACGAACGACAAAACAAACAAGTCAAACGAACGGCAACGTTCGACATCTTGCTCTCTCCTACTTAAGTGAGCATATATATGTATGTATATGCGCATATGTACATATATAAATTCACGTATTTGTATTTGCATATGCCTTCTTATTGATTATTATTCATTTGATTTACTTGAAGAATTTAAAATAAAACCAAGTTTCTTAATAATAACTGTTGTTTTAATGTTATTATTATTAATTTTTTTATTATATATGAAGGGAAAAATGTATGGTAATATTTACCACATACCTTATAAGATATGTTGTATACTAATATATGTATATAAACATGCATACACATATAAAATTTCGCGCAATTTTCAAAAAGAATAAATCTATATCTAAAGATGCATACAAGTCATATGTACATATCAAATATACGAATCTATTCCGTACGCAAGCAAATGTAAGCTAATGTGCTTGAACTGCAAGCGAGAGCGCGGAACGAACGACAAAGAGCACAATCGGCCCCCGCGTTCGGCAACGTTCGACATCTGGCTCTCTCCTACTTGAGTGAGCATATATATGTATGTATATGCGCATATGTAGGTATATAAATTCACATACTTGTATTTGTATATGCCTTCTTCCTGTGTGCATGGTAATGAACCATTTCTCTGTTGAGAATGGGACGATGATAGTAAAAGTAGGAAATGAAAGGGAGTGTTTCGAGTGTAAAGTGTCTTGAAAAAGGCAAATCGATGATGGTGCCTCTTAGTGTTGTTGACTTATTAACGTCTGATGCACAATCGATATTGAAGAAATCTTTCATGAATTTGATAAATGTTTCGTCATTTTTCACGTTTGTGTAAATGTAACTTGACCTATTCCATTGCAATTGCATTTACCTCCTCCTCTATATCCATACAAAATATCTATCAAACAAATAAAATTAAAATTTTGTTTTGAAAATTGCAACCATTCCATCAATATTTTCTTATGACGTTGTCACGTTAAACTATCGTCAGTAAACCGACTTTACAGACAACCTCTTTTTTGAACATTTAACGATACTTGAACTTAAAACCAAAACATGCATGGAAAGCTCCCAGTGGTGCAACCATTTTCAGATTTTAGCAAAATAGTCGCAAATCCATTGTTACCTTCCTATTCAGTCTGTTAAAGTCTGTTATTTCTGCAACTAAAGGATTGTTATTTCTCTCTCTTCTTCTTCTTAATTGGCGCGATGACCGCTTACGCGATTTTGGCCGAGCTTAACAAAGCGCGCCAGTCATTTCTTTCTCGTGCTAACCGGCGCCAGTTGGACACACCAAGTGAAGCCAAGTCCTTCTCCACCTGATCTTTCCAACGCAGAGGAGCCCTTCCTCTTCCTCTGCTACCACCAGCTGGTACCGCATCGAATACTTTGAAAGCCGGAGCGTTTGTGTCCATTCGGACGACATGACCCAGCCAACGTAGCCGCTGGATCTTTATTCCCTGTGCTATGTCTATGTCGCCGTAAAGCTCATACAGCTCATCGTTCCATCGCCTGCGATACTCGCCGTTGCCAACGTGCAAAGGTCCAAAAATCTTACGCAGAATCTTTCTCTCGAACACTCCAAGCGTCGCTTCATCGGATGTTGTCATCGTCCAAGCTTCTGCGCCATACGTTAGGACGGGCATGATGAGAGTCTTGTAGAGTGTTAGTTTTGTTCGTCGAGAGAGGACTTTACTGCTCAGTTGCCTACTTAGTCCAAAGTAGCACTTGTTGGCAAGAGAGATTCTACGTTAGATTTCAAGGCTGACATTGTTATCGGTGTTAATGTTGGTTCCTAAATAAACGAAGTCTTTTACAACCTCGAAATTATAACTGTCTACAGTGACGTGGGTGCCGATACGCGAGTGCGCCGACTGCTTGTTTGAAGACAGGAGGTACTTCGTTTTGTCCTCGTTCACCACCAAACCCATTCGCTTTGCCTCTTTATCCAGTTTGGAGAAGGCAGAACTAACAGCGCGGTTGTTAAGGCCGATGATGTCAATATCATCGGCATACGCCAACAATTGTACGCTCTTATAAAAAATTGTGCCTGAGCGATTAAGTTCTGCGGCTCGTACGATACTCTCCAACATCAGGTTAAAGAAGTCACACGACAGCGAGTCACCCTGTCCGAAACCTCGTTTGGTATCAAACGGCTCGGAGAGGTCCTTCCCAATTCTGACGGCGCTGTTGGTGTTGAGCAACGTCATCTTACATAGCCGTATTAGTTTTGCGGGGATACCAAATTCAGACATAGCGGCATACAGGTAACTCCTTTCCGTACTGTCGAATGAAGCTTTGAAGTCGACGAAAAGATGGTGTGTGTCGATTCTCCTTTCATGGGTCTTTTCCAAGATTTGGCGTATTGTAAATATTTGGTCGATGGTAGACTTTCCAGGTCTGAAGCCGCACTGATAAGGTCCAATAAGTTGGTTGACGGTGGGCTTCAGCCTTTCACACAATACGCTCGCTAGAACCTTATAGGCGATATTTAGAAGACTAATCCCGCGGTAATTGGCACAAATTGCAGGATTGCCCTTCTTATGGATTGGGCAGAGCACACTTAAATTCCAATCGGCAGGCATGCTTTCATCCAACCATATTTTGCATAGGAGCTGATGCATGCACCTTACCAGCTCCTCGCCGCCATGTTTGAATAGCTAAGCCGGCAGTACGTCGGCGCTAGCGGCTTTGTTGTTCTTTAGCCGTGATATTGCTATTCTCACCTCGTCATGGTCGGGTAACGGAACGATAATTCCGTCGTCAGCGATTGGGGTATCGGGATCTTCACATTCTCTATGACATGCGCAGCTGTCACTGTTTAACAGGTTCGAGAAGTGTTCCCTCCATAATTTAAGATTGCTCTGTACGTCAGTCACCAGATCGCCCTCTTTGTTCTTACAGGAAAACGCCCCGGTCTTAAAACCTTCTGTAAGCCGCTGAACTTTCTGGTAGAATTTTCGGGCGTTGTTCCTATTGGCCAGCATCTCCAGCTCCTCGCACTCACGTATTTCGGCCTCTCGTTTCTTCTGTCGGATAATACGTCTCTCTTCCTTTTTCAGCTCTCTGTAGCGATCCTACATGGCTCGCGTTGCGCCCGATCGCAGCGTGGCTCTATAGGCGGCATCTTTTCTTTCGGCGGCAGCATGACATTCCTCGTCGTACCAATTGTTTTTTCGGACTCGCCGGAATCCGATTTCTTCTTCGGCGGCACTACGTAGGGAACGAGAAATGTTGCTCCATTGCTCGCGCATGCCGGTGTGTTGGGCAGTGCTCTCCGAGAGCAGGAGTGAGAGTCGAGTGGCGAATCTTCTGGCTGTCTGTTGTGATTGCAGCTTGTCGATGTTGAACATTCTTTGCGTAGGTAGATGTACGTTTTTTGCTGCACAGAGGCGTGTGCGTAGTTTGGCTGCAACAAGGTAATGAACCGAGTCGATGTTGGGTCCTCGGATCGTACGTACATCTAATACACTAGAAGCGTGTCTTCCATCTATCACAATGATCGATCTGGTTTCGCGTTTTTCAATCAGGAGACAGCCAGGTAGCTTGGTGTATCTTTTTATGCTGGAATCTGGTGCTGCAGACTACCATGTTTCAGGCCCAGGCGAAGTCGTTCAGCCTCTGTCCGTTACCGGATGGTTCATTGTGCATGCTGAGTTTTCCGACTGTGAGACCAAAAATTCCCTCCTTGCCCACCCTGGGATTCAAGTCGCCAAGCACGATTTTTATGTCGTGGCGGGGGCAACGCTCATATGAACGTTCTAAGCGCTCATAGAAGGAATCTTTGGTCGCATCGTCCTTCTCTTCCATCGGGGCGTGGGCGCAAATTAGCGAGATGTTAAAAAAGCGGGCTTTGGTGCGGATTATTGCGAGACGCTCGTCCACCGGAGTGAACGACAGTACTTGGCGACGAAGTCTCTCTCTCACAACAAATCCAACACCAAATTTGCACTCCTTTACATGGCAGCTGTAGTAGACGTCACAAGGTCCTATGCTTTTCTTGCCTTGTCCCGTTCATCGCATCTCTTGAATGGCAGTGATGTCAGCCTTTACTCTCACAAGGACATCAACCAGCCGGGCAGAGGCACCTTCCCCATCAAGAGACCGGACATTCCAGGTGCATGCTCTCAAATTGTAATCCTTATTTCGTTTGCAGTGGTCGTCATCAGTATAGGGAGGTCTCATCCGAGGCTCTTTTAATCTTTTCCTTGGGGAATTTTAAGTGGCGGGTCTCAAACCCAGCGCACAACTAGCTATCCTGGAATGCTTCGCCTTCGCCGAACGAGTATTCGGAAGCTACCCAGAGGATACGTAGGCTAATCCCGGACGTTGTGAGCTGCTTGAACCATATGTAGAAAAATCGTCCTGGCCACTCCCAAGTGGATGGCGATCAGTAACATTAATAAAACATTCGAATTTCAAGTACCAACTAATGAAAATTGTAAGATTCGATTTGGCAAAAAAGGGGTACAGTTCGCACACAAAGTAGAGCGAATTATGAGTAGGCACTTAAAACGGTTAGTACTGTTTAGCTTTCCTCCCAACTTCTTCAGACTCTTCAAGTTTTCTTAATCCAGAATTGCTAGTCATCAAGTTTATTGAACGGTAGTTATCACGTTATGAAAAATTGCAAACAGACCAAGTTGCTTACAACTGTTAATTAAGTTAGGTACGGCAAACTCTTAAGATTTTCAAAATTGTTTTAAGCGCTATGCCTCTTTTTTCACTTGTACAAAAAAGTTGAGTTATTTTGTTAAGAGATTGTTTACATATTTACATATATCAGCGCTATCAGTAGCCGTTTAAATCCACTCACCTGCCCAGTTATATTTGCCTGGTGCGCCAGCTATAATCTCTCTATTATTTGGCGCCATGTGTACGCTAAAGCCTAGCTCACCCATTCCAAAATCGAAAAATTTATGTGTCCCATCTTTTGTGGCTAATTGTCGCGACTCCCGACCTAGAATTTTTTTGTTTGCATTTATCAGAATTTATTTTATTTTTATAAATGCATTGAATCTTAAACACCTTTGGCCGCAAATGGGTTAAGTATCCAAGTCGCTTGGTTATGAGACTCATTATCAATCGTACTATTGGTCCAGTAACAAACGCCATGCATATACAGAGCACTTGGAAGCCTGTGCTTTTCAAATGACAGAATAAGATTCAGATTCGTATTTATGTACATACATACATACATATCGCAAGCTTAGAGTATGAAGAGTAGCTAAGCCCGCTTTTTCAAAAACATATATTTTAATACAAGAAGCAAGACATTTTTTTTTTATTTCTAACCGTTAAAGATAAGTAACAAAACACTTACCGAAATTGTTATAAGTTCCAAAGAATACGATTCGATTGGAGTTGTTTTATCCAGTAATACGCGAAATTTTGTATTAGAAATGTTGCAAAATAAGTGATTGATGAAAATGGCTTTGAAAGATATTAATGCTTTCCCTTAGAATTAGAAAAACTGACCTTAGCAACTTTCACTCTAAACAAGCGATATGCATTTTACTCAAGGTATGCAAAAGCCTTGTGTGAGTTGTGTCAGTAGCAAAACTATTCGTTCGACCAGCGCTGAAAAAGATTTTATTTTAATTTTATGCTGGTATGCAAAAAATTATAGATTACAAGATATGGCGATCCAAAGCAAATTAAGAGAGTAACTTTTGCTGCTGCGTCATAAAGGAGTCACCGCCAAATTCTGCCCACTCTCATAATCAGTCGTGGCTCAGACGGCAACGAAATGAAATGTAAAAAAAAAAGTTATAGCTTTTTGACTTGACTTTTTCAGATTTCTGTCAACCTCTATTCTAATTAAACCGGTATAATACCCCTTATTACGCCGGCAAATCAGTTAATTCATACAATTTCGTTGAGAGCCAATTGACGGTTTGATGTTGGCCACACCTTCGTGTGGTATGCTCTAATTAACTAGAAAAATTAGTCAACCAATTTTGTTTTTGAATATTTTTTTTTATTTTATTAAATGAAAATAAATAATTTTGAGTGATTGGAATCTTGATTTCGACCTTTACGCGTTCCATTGCTGGTCTTTTTATATGAGGCGCTCAATAAATACATCGATTAACTCGACTCTTTGAAAAATTTTAAATTTAAGTATCAAAGCCCTTGGTATAGTCATTACTTTTTATATTTATAATAACTTTCCTGAATAATAAACACTACCACCGTTAAATGGTAAGTTTTTTTGGCAACTGAATAATAAGTAATTTATTTCAGAAGCCATTTCGATTAACTCCGTACTCTAACATAAATCGTTTCAGTAACGCCGTATCTGTTCTGGCCGTGCATCGACGCTTATTTGTTTTTAAACAGCCGATTATGCTGGACCTGCTAAAATTCATTCCTCCTCTTAAACACGACTACTATAAGAGCTTGTCAACAAATTGAAATGAAGAGTCCTTTCATACAGCTGATGAAGAATACATTATTTATAATATTGCTGAATAATCCCAAAAAATAATGCCGCCAACATAAAGCCGCTATAAATTAATTACGAAAATTATTTTAAAACCGAACTTCCAACATTCATTTTTATGGAAAAGCTGCGGTAAAAATTTATAATAACTAACTTTTTCTGTAATAAAATGAAAATACTAAATTTAACTTTATTACTTTTTTTAGTTGCCAAATCGATTAACTCCATCAGTCACATAAAAACTGTAACGTTACCGACGATTGTTTGTTGGTTATTCTTTCTTATTAATTTTATACACCGTTAGATGAAAGCTATAACTGCAATTATGCATTCCACATTATATATTTGAATTCATATTATCAGAGGAATTTTTAAAAACAATATATGGACATTACATCATCGCGATTCTCAACTTTTCGTTTATGGAGTTAATCGATGTGTGCACTGAGCGGCTCATATACTGCAGCTGTCTAGTTCACTAGAGTCAAATATGATTGGCGTTTGGCACCATTTGAAAAAAATTATAAATCTTGATGGTTAATGTTGCGCTAACTTGTATAACCCTTTTGACAGGCAAGTAGGAGTCAATAAGCGTATTGTCTTGATGTACATTTAAAGTTTTTTCGTCGAAACAAAAAGTTTTAAAAGACTCGGGGCTATCACGATGCAGAGGTGCGGCTAACATCAGACCGATCATTTGCTCTCAACGAATTTGAATGAATCAGCTGATTTTCTAACGTAATCAAGGTTAGTTTACGAAAAAACTAATCAACTCATTTTCTTCGTTGCCATCTCAATAACGTCTGCTTGGACGAATGTGTGAATAGCTGAGATATAGGCGAGCGAAATTCTGCTGCCAACTCCCCGATGTCGAGGAATGTATGATCCTTGGAGGGGTAAGAGTGATTTGCTACAGAAGCAAGAGCATTCGAGAGAGGAGGCTTCACACTAAACATCCGGTAATCGCTAGCGTTTGACGCATACCCACTTTGTTGATATCAACCTCAGAGCCATTATTTCTGTGAGTGACACTTCATATGTAATATTCAGGAAAAGCTTCGCCTAAGCAGCACAGCTGAATTTTGGTTAATTTTAATTAAAATAATGCATTCATTCGCAGTAAGAAAACATTTTGTTGTAGGTATTTCTCAATAAAAATTAAAAATACTTTTACTTACAGGTGTTCCTGGAAGGCTTTCAGTTGTGGCGCACATACAATTAAGGAATCTTCATCCCTGCTTCCACCATCCATAGCCCCTCCTAGCCATTGTTCAGTTGTATTTAGTTCTAACTTGTCGAAGGTTTCAAATCTCATTATATTTTCGAAAACGATTTGTTCGATTGTGTTGGAGGCGATGTTGTATTTGTAGATGGCACCCGTCTCTGTGGCTTCGGAATTAGCTTGAACAGTTTGGGCTCGCGGCGCGCCAATTATAATACTTGAAAAAATGTAAACGTTGTTGTAGATAAATAAAACAGGGAAGAAAAAAAAACTATTTCAAATCTTGTTAATTTTTTCACCTTTTATCACGCAGAACGATTGTGTAACCAAAATACGAACTGTGTTTGTGGTCGATGCCCTTCTTGAGCTGATAATTTACCGGTTCGTTTATCAAAAGATTTGGTTTTGATGCTAAATTAAATGTTTGCACCGCGAAGAATTTCAAATACAAAATTACACAAAGAACTTGGGCGCGATACATTTTGGCACAAAAGTTTTAAATTTTTATGAACCGACGCGATTTATCCACCAGCACCAACTGAAAGTGAGTTCATCTAGCATTTTTAGCGAGGCTTTAAATTTAAACATAATTTCTTCTTATCGTATTACTAAGTTGTTGATATGAAATGCCACCTAAACTGTTTTTTCTTGCTTTGTTTTAGGATTTTTTAACATTGAGACCACAAATGGGTGTGCGCGTATAAATAAGTCTGTGTATGAATAAAAAAAACCGGAATTTTGTAAATACCCAACAAACTTTTAAGTTTGCCATGCATGAATTTATTTCAATAAGATTTCATATCAAACGCTTAGCAAAAAAAACATTAATGTGCACTTAGACGTGAAAATCCATATGTTATTTAACATCATTTTGCTCTCAAACATTTTTATGTTCACCTGTAAATACATATATATATAATTGGCGCGTACACCCTTTATGGGTGTTTGGCCGTGCTCCCCCTCCTATTTGTGGTGTGCGTCTTGATGTTGTTCCACAAATGGAGGGACCTTTAGTTTCAAGCCGACTCCGAGCGGCAGATATTTTCTATGAGTAGCTTTTCATGGCAGAAATACACTCGGAGGTTTGCCATTGCCTACCGAGGGGCGACTGCTATTAGAAAAATGTGTTTCTTAATTTGCTGTTTCACCGAGATTCGAACCTACGTTCTCTCTGTGAATTCCGAATGGTTGTCACGCACCAACCCATTCGACTACGGCGGCCGCCTGTAAATACTCACCTGTAAATACCCGAGAAATAATCTGATGAGGGTTTCACTAATCAGTTTAAGAATTTATCAGACTGTTAACACTTAGAGTTGTAGAATTTCAACACGAAAATTTGCTGTTTTAAATTTTAATAGTCTAACAAATTTAAAATTCACTGATGAAACCGGGTGAGAGAATATTTATTTTCTTTAACTCTTCGGGAACTAGTCTCTAAAACTAAATTGTTTGAAAGCGAAAAAATTTCGAAAGTTATTGTACTTTCAACTGAACAGGGAAGTAGAGATGTGCTGAAGAACAGAACAAGAAGTAGAGATGTGCTGAACACTAATAAAGTGCTGGCTGAAATATAAAAAAATTTTACTATTGGCTCATTTCGCGGTAATACCATCTCATCCATACCATCTAATACCAAATACTAAGAGAGATGCAAATAGTGAAATAAAAAAAATAAAAGTTTATGAAATGAAAAAATAAGTTCTCGAATTTGAGCATATAACTACTAGGTGCCGTTGTTGTGACGCTACATCAGTCCAATTTACAGATTCACTTACAATTGTATCCCAGCGCTTCACTGGAGCAAATTTTTTTACATTTTACTGTACGTATTTCAATATATTTCGAAAAGTTATGACGACCACATTATTAATCTTCCAGGTATTACTAGTCTCAGCTAATAATGCCAAAAAGCTTCCCCCAAAAATTTCGAACTAAAATATTATAATAAATTTTTTCCAAAAAAAATTCTTTTAAAAAGTTCATTTTATCCTAAAAAAAATATTAAAAAAAAAGTATTTCTAAAAATGTTACAAAGAGCAAAAGATATTTGAGTTTAAAAAACTCTGTACCAAAACATTCGACTTTGAATAGATCTCAAAACTGTTAAAAATTTTTTTCCAAATTTTTTCAGTTTACTCCTTGTTGCCCCCAAGCCTACAAATAAACCATTTTTAGTAGAATTGACGATAATGTTCAAAATACTTGGATGACTTATCGCAGAATCGGTCATCATGTTTTGCGCATTCTCGTGTTTACTGGGTAATAGTTTTAATGATTCAAGCGCAGACTTGGGTCCAACTAAATTGTTTATAAGCTCATACGTCATTCATCTGGGAATGATTCATATATTTTGCAAAATCGTTATCACTGGACACTGTAAGTATTTTTAAAGCAAAGATTTTAAATTTTTGGAATTGAGATCCCGTAATATATTGCAAATTACCCATAAAATACATTCGTGAATCAAATTATATTTGTAAATATAGATGTACATTAGAGATGTCCTTAGTAGCATGGGTTAAATTAAAAGTGGATATTTTATTGAGCGCCGGGTGAAAATTCTTTCCTTTTGGTCTAAAACTATGGCTCGTGAAATTTGGGACCGATAGGATGATATTAAATGGACCCGGAAAGATCTTCAAGTTGGCAATATGGCTAAAATAAGAAAAATATGATTTACTGTCTTTTTTTTGTAGAATATTTATTTGAATTATTAATATTCATATAATTCGCATTATTGGACTCATAAAAATAATCGTAAATATTAGGTAGATTTATTTAGCAATATAATTTTTCGTAAATTCTAACAATAAGGACGGCAAAACACTGGTCTTGACTAATTTTTGATAAAGAAAAAGAATTTTTTTTTAATTAATTTTTTAAATATTTCTACAGTTATTTTGTTTAAAAATTCACCTAGTTACAAAATTTTCATAGATATATTTGATATTGAATAACTTTTAAGTCAGTCTATTGGATGAACTAAAAGTATTTTTTCCAAAATGTTTCCTCCCGAGGAAGCTTTGTTTTAAAGAAGCAGTAGAAGACTTCTCTTAGACAGCTTTGTTAAAGTGAACTGAAGTGATTAAAAATTTTAATTTATTATTCAAATAGTTTTTCTGCATTGAATGGACTAGAATTTTTGAACATAGTCATTAGATTCAAGAAGCAAAAATTATGATGTCCAAAATAGCAAAATTGACTACGGAAGAGGCACCAAGTACTTCAAGGCTTATAACACGTAAAGCCATTGAAAATTTAAAAAAAGTCGATTTAATAGGGAATGTTTCACACCAAATCAATGGCGCAAAACTTCCGTCAAATCGACAGGTTTTGCAAGTTTTATTTTATAACATGCGCTTTGTAGATCTTACAGCAAAGCAAAGTGCGAAATTGGCAATCGATGCAGTTAAAATATTTTGGCATCAAGCTCGTATACCGATACGAGAAGATCACAAATGTCAGGATAAATTAATAAAATTATATGATAAGTGGAAAAATATCCAAAAAACATTACCTGATAAAAGATCAAATGCGCAAAAACAACTTGCCGAAATATTTCTAGAAAATCTAGACAATTTATTTGAGATTGCCACTGCGAATGCATTAGAAGAAATTAGAATTGTAGAAGATAAAGAGTTTCTAGAAATGCAAAGACTAAAAGGACGTCCTGGTTGCATGACTGATGTCGATATGGCATTATATGAAAAAGAGAAGAGAGTTCAGGAGAGACAAGAGAAGGAAGCTGCACGAAAAAGGAAGTACGAAGAAGAAAGTTCGAGACAAACAGGTAAGTTTAGTACCTTATTTATTAAATTCCAGTTTTCAATGTTTAATTTTTTCATATTTCATAAAAGTTTCGCAATTCATGGAGTGTAGTGATGAAGACAATGTTAGTGATAAAACAATTGATCAGTCCATCATCAACGAAGAAGACAAAATCTCAAATCCTACATCAAAACGAAAACGAGGTCGCAAAAATTTCATAACTGCTCGGTTAGTATCAGCGCTGGACAATGCGAAAGTCTCTGATGGTATGGCAGTACACATTCTAATAGCAGCTGCTGAAGCACTAGGACATTGTGTAGAGGAACTTGTCATAAATCGTTCAAGTATTCATCGTTTGCGTCAAGAAAATCGTTTGAAAGAATCTGAAGAAATTTTGGCAGGTTTTAAGGACAATGTACGTTTGTTTTACTTTAAAATCTAATATCATTAATAATCAATTTTAAACTCTATAATAATCTTCTTATCATTTATAGGTGAGTAAAAATGGTACTTTGGTAGCTCATTTTGATGGGAAGTTAATGCAAGATTTGATTGGATCCACAAAAGTTGAACGAATTGCAGTTTTGGTAAGTTACAACGGCACATCGAAGTTTCTTGGTGCACCGAAACTAGTATCTGCTACTGGTAAAAATATTGCTGATGTAGTTTATGACAGATTAGTCACATGGAATATTGTTAATCAAGGGAATGGCCTATCATATGATACAACAGCCACCAATACTGGCATCCACAGTGGAGCTGTAGCTCTTTTAGAAAAAAAAATTGGACGTAATCTAATCAATCTACCTTGCCGTCACCATATTTATGAAATTTTATTACGCAGCGTCTTCGAATTAAAATTATCTTCAACCTCTACACCAGAAGTTCCTATTTTTAAAAGATTCAAGAAATCATGGTCTAATTTAAATAAAGAATCATTTAAAAGTGGCATCGAAGATAAAATTGTTTTAGAACAAGTAAATATAGCTGAACGTGATAATTGTAAACAGTTCTGTTACGATCAGTTGGAAAAATCTCAAAATCGAGAAGACTATAAAGAGTTACTTCAGTTAGCTTTAATCTTTCTTGGGGCAGAGCAATATAACTTTCACACACCTGGCGCAACTAGCCATGCACGCTGAATGTCAAAGGCGGTGTATTCTTTAAAAATATTTTTGTTTCGCAATCAATTCTCACTTACAAAAAAGGAAACAAATGGTTTACGCGATATTTGCATTTTTTTAGTGAAACTTTATATCAAAGCCTGGTTCGGATGTACTAATGCTATAGATGCACCACTTCAAGATCTTACTTTTATTCACGACGCTATAAATTATTCAAAAACAGACTCAGAAATCTCAGCAATACTTCTTAAGAAAATGAGCAATCATTTATGGTATATAGCTGAAGAAACAGTAGCTCTAGCCTTTTTTGATTTAAAAATTTCATTAGAAGAAAAACGTAAAATGGTTGAAAAACTTAAATTCAAAAAACCAAATGTAAAATTAGGAAATGGTCGAAACTATTCGAATTTATTAGACTTTCAAAATTACTCTTTACACGATTTTGTTTCTGAGAATACTAAGTATTTTTTCAGTCGGTTTGGTTTGTCTTCGGAATTTATAGATCTTGAGCCTTCAATTTGGGAAACGTCATTTGAATTTGAAGAAGGTTGGACATTCTGTAAGAACTTATTTGTTGTAAATGATACTGCCGAGAGAGGCGTAAAATTCATTCAGGAATATAATAGAATTTTAACCAATGATGAAGAGGAAAAGCAGTTGACGCTTCAGGTTGTTGAAGCATATCGAAAAAAATACCCTTCATATAAAAAAACTGATCTGACAGAATTAAATACATAATTTTAGGAAACCCATACGTATAAAATTACTATATCTTAATTATCTACCTTATATTCTATTGATTCGTAATTACATTATGCTACAAAAATTTATGAGAAAGTGTATACACTAAATATTGTAGAGTACGCATAAAAATGCAAATTATGTAAGTATTAAAAATAAACTTTTGTTATAATTATAATTAAATAGTATATAAAAATTGGTGTTTTTTTCATTTTAAAGTATTTTAAATCGTTTCCGGGTCCAATAAATATTAACGAATCGTTCACCAATTTTTAATTCAATAATATTGGACATAAAGGAAAGAAAATCAGCCCGGCGAAGAATAAAAAATTGACTTTTAAAAATAAGGGCACCTCTAATGTACATATATTTGCGTATGGAATTTTTCGTTCGAATATTTCCACGGAATATTAAACATAAGCACGATATTTATTTACTTATATATAAAGTCGCAACACTGAAAGGGGAAAAGTTAGAAATAAGCAATGAGACTTTTGAGCAACCTTAAGCTTGCACTTTATTACACTAAATTTAATAGGCTATAAACTGCATACAAAGATTAATTAGAAACCATAGAATCGTAACGAAATTGTATGAAATATTGCTAATTTTTGTAAAAATTTGAAATTTGGATTTAAATGGTTGGTTATAGACAGAACTGGTCAAAATCTGCATGTGCTATCGAAAGCTGTATCTTCCATCAGCTGTCTAGTTCGCAAGTGTCAGATATGATTGACGTACGACATTCGCAATAATTATAAATCTTCCAATAGGGTGATTAATTTTGCGCCATTCCTTTCCATGGTATACAATTTTATGAACAGTTACTGGCAGGTTGAATCATGAACATTTCGACAGATAAAATTTGATAGTTTCCGTTGAGTAATATTGAAAAGCGTGTACTCCTATTAATGTACCATAAGTAAGGATTAAGTAAAACTTCTTTGTTCCGATATTTTCTGCGTCTCTGAAAAATCTTCATTAGTATTACCGGTTTTTCATTTTCGCATTAAAAGACCCACTTCTTCTATAAATCTGCTTAAAGCAATGTCGATTTCAATCAAGCTGACAGCTTACAAAAAAACGATTAAAGAATCATGTCAATGATGCAGGATTCAACTTACTTCGGCTGAATTCTTCTCGACGATTAAAGCTACAACGGTGGCAGACCTTATGGAGAGCGAGTAGTGATTATATTGTAAAATGCTTCTTAGGGTCCGTTAAATTATGAAATAAAACCTGCTTATTAATAGCCTTTTATATATCCTTCGGCCGCCGTAACCGGACGGGTTAGTGAGTGACTACCATTTGGGAGTGCGTGAATTCGAATCGCCGTACATGAACATGAAATAATAGAAAACGTTTTTTCTAATAGCGGTCGCACCACGACAAGCAATGGCAAACCTCCGATTTTTTTTGCAATGAAAAAGCTGGCCATAAAAATATCTGCCTTCCGGAGTTGGCTTAAAACTGTAGGACCCTCCATTTGTGGAACAACATCAAGACGCGCAACACAAATATGAGGAGGAGCTCGGTCAAACACCTAACAGTAGTGTATGCACCAATTATTTATTTTTTATATCTATACTATGAGTGATTGCACAATGCTTCTTAAAAATAAAAATGATTAATAAATAACAAATTCCAGTTAAAATAAGGCACTTACATCGTTTTTGGTGAATAAATATTATAAATAAATACATATATCAGCATCGCATTGCAGACTTCATCATCAATTATACATGATAAATGAGAGTATCATTAAATGTAAAGCTAAAATAGTCGGTTTCGATTGTAGTTGGAGTAAAAACTAAGATTTTATCCTGAATGTGCTTTAATAATACTTTACTGTTTAATTATCAGATTACCATTCAATATCATTGGTATGAATCGATAAACCAGTAGCATCACTGAAACCGCTCAATATTTACTCACTGTTTCCAACTTACTTTCACTATTGTACATATTTTCATACATATATTGATTCACAACATACTACATATGTATGTGCGTAGGGGAGAATGGGGAGTTGCGAGACGGGTTTTGCTTTTTGACCCGGATTACTCAATCTATACTAATATTATAAAGAGGAAAACTTTGTTTGTTTGTTTGTAATGAATAGGCTCAAAAACTACTGGACCGATTTTAAAAATTCTTTCACCATTCGAAAGCTACATCATCCACGAGTAACATGGATTATATTTTATTTTGGAAATAGGGCTCGAGATATAGGTCAAAACGTGGACCCGGGTAACCTTCGGATGTGTATGTACAATATGGGTATCAAATGAAAGCTGTTGGTGAATGCTTTGGTCCAGAGTATTTTTCATGCCGCTCCGTGACTAGGGTCTCGAGATAGAGACCAAAACGTGGACCCTAGAATGTGTATGTACAATATGGGTATCAAATGAAAGCTGTTGATAAGTGCTTTAATACGGGGTAATTTTCATACCTATTGATGACTAGGGTCTGGAAATATATGCCAAAACGTGGACCCGCCGTGTCTTTGCACCGAATTAAACCAAACTTACACACATTGTTAAGAAGGTATTGAAGATGGTTTCCGTATAGTTTGGGTACCTATTGGTAGATAGGGTCTCGAGATATAGGTCAAAACGTGGACCCGGGTAACCTTCGGATGTGTATGTACAATATGGGTATCAAATGGAAGCTGTTGGTGAATGCTGTAGTTAAGAGTATTTCCATCCGCTGCGTGACTAGGGTCTCGAGATAGAGACCAAAACGTGGACCCTAGAATGTGTTTGTACAGTATGGATATCAAATGAAAGCTGTTGATAAGTGCTTTAATACGGGGTAATTTTCATACCTATTGATGACTAGGGTCTCGAAATATATGCCAAAACGTGGACCCGCCGTGTCTTTGAACCGAATTAAACCAAACTTACACACATTGTTAAGTAGGTATTGAAGATGATTTCCGTATAGTTTGAATACCTATTGGTAGATAGGGTCTCGAGATATAGGTCAAAACGTGGACCCGGGTAACCCTCGGACGTGTATGTACAATATGGGTATCAAATGAAAGCTGTTGGTGAATGCTTTATTACAGAGTATTTTTCATGCCGCTCCGTGACTGGGGTCTTGAGATATAGGTCAAAACGTGGACCCGGGTAACCTTTCGTTGTGTATGTACAATATGGGTATCAAATGAAAGCTGTTGATAAGTGCTTTAATACGGGGTAATTTTCATACCTATTGATGACTAGGGTCTCGAAATATATGCCAAAACGTAGACCCGCCGTGTCTTTGCACCGAATTAAACCAAACTTACGCACATTGTTAAGTAAGTATTGAAAATGGGTTTCGTAAAGTTTGGTTGTAATTCGGAGCACTGGCAACGGGTACAGCGTTCTTTTGAACCAGCCATAATGTCGCTTACTTTTTTAACGCTTGGGGCGGAACTGAACTGTCAAATTGACAGTGTGAGTTACAATGTTTCAATATTTCTTTCTGATTTGGATGCCATAAGGAAAAAACGTAAGTGCAACATGTAAAAATTGTTTGTGAACTTTTTTGGAGTGGATTTTGGAACAGTGAATAATTTCTTACGAAATTTGAGAATTTAATGTGAAATCCGAATGAAATTATGTGTTCGTGGAAAAAACAATTTTTTTCTTTTTTTTTTTTTTTGAAAAATATAAATGGATAATGGTTAAAAAAGCTCCAATGCTTAATAAAGCATATAAATTGAAACGAAAAATTCATGGATGATCAGGAAAAAGGACGATTGTTTATTCGTATGCGTTGATTTGAAATTTAAAAACAATCTTCTTTTTTCCTGATTTTCAATTTATATTTTATATTTACTTAAAAACAAATAGAAAAACAAAAAATATTGTTTATGCCAAAGCGCTTGAATAAAGAATAATGAAATAAATAATATGAAATTCATATATTTTCTGTTCTAAACCATATCTATTCTATTTTAGTGTGCCCAGCGAAGGGGACCGGGTTTGCTAGTATCTTAATATTCTGCATATGTCAACGATGGAATCTTTAGTCAATGAATACTGGAAGCTATTGGCATGGCCTATTTAACAAAACTACAATTTTCCTTAAAATTAAAATTGTATGTAATAACATAAAATATAATACAAAATATAAAAATGTGGGGAGTTGTGAGACACCGTAGTTTAAATCAATAAAAGTGACTTATTTTAGTTGTTAGTTCTTTATTAAGATGAAAAATAAAAAAGAAAAGACAATTGTTATAAAAAAGTGTATAAAAAATGCAATGTCATCAATCTGATGATTTGCAGTGAGAAGATTTATAATAACCAGTTCGTAAATTGCCACGCTTTAGGTGCACAGCTCGATCGCATACATTGCAATGAATGGAGTTGTTTCTGCTTAACTTTTTCGGCATTGCACCTTTGCAGATGATGCAAAAATCTTCTTCTTCTTCAAATTCTGATGAACTTGCAATTATTGCGTTAAAACGTCGAAAAAAACGGTGTCTCACAACTTCCCACATTTGTTGTCTTACAACTCCCCAAATCGTTTTTTTTTATAAATGGCCGCGTAGTCATAAACACATCGAACGTTCATACCCAAGTGAATGTGTAAATTCAAAGCTAATAGGACAATTAATAATTTGTATATATTAACATTTGCAATTTGCTTCAACAACTGATCGAATGTATCGCAAAACAAATGATGAAAAAAACATACCGAGAAATTCCAAAACACAGTAACTGGAGAGACGCGTCGAATGCGTGTAAATATGACCAATGCTAGCTGAAAAGTGAGATCGCATCGAGAACATTTGTTGAGACTTAAAATCGAATGTAAACAAATGAATAATGCCGAAAGGTAACAATGTCTCACAACTCCCTGTGTCTCACAACTCCCCATTTTCCCCTACATATTAAACTAGTTTTGTTGTTCATGTTACCGCCAAATTATGTCATTTTACTGTGCGCAAACTGTTATTTTCTGATATGTTATGTCTGAAAACTGTTTAAGGAGAAGTAGCATAATACATCAGTCCTCTTTTTAATTTAAGTATTCGTTTAAGTATTGTTTCTTTGCAATTCGTCACTAGTCGGTAAAAAGTCTTTCCGTCCACTAAACACTACCCTTTACATCACGACGCTCATTTGATGGGTCGACAATGTCAGAATATGTTTGACCGGTTCTGTTCAGCACCATCATATCCGCAATTAATTATTGTGCGTACCTCATCAAAAAGATTTGGTAAAGACTTTAAAGCATTAGGGGTAGTCAGAATTAAAAAAAATTGGATCCTTTCGTTTTTGCATTTTCTTAAAGTATAATACTTAAAAACATTGTGTGAAAATTTGAAGTGAATCCGACAAAGACTTTTCGAGTTATTCAACAATTAACAAAGGGCGCTTGGGCGCTCCGGAGCGTTCGAGAGCAAGTAGATAGGAGCACAATCGTATGAAAGTGGCTGATAAGCGCGCTAACGGTAACACTCGAGAAGGTAGAATGCTACGTAGGCAACAGCAAATCGATATTTTGGAACCTGCTTTGACGGCTGAAGAACTATTATATGGCCCAGGAATAGATGACATGATGTAAGTAATTAAATAATTCGTATAAGTCTACATAAATACATAGCAAAACTTTAAATGCGTTTTTCTCAAAACTATGTTTTTTTAACTGGTGATTACTGTAACTTAAAAACCACTTGGTAGAATTCCATAAAATGTATACTTTTGAAAACCATAAAAAACTCGTGTCTAAACGAAGGATTTTTTTTTTAATTTCGATTTTTTTTAACAATCAATTGTCGGATTATCAAGATTATCTATTATAAATTATAATTAGAACACTAATTTCTCTTGTCGGATTGATTTTAGATGAACCTCCAAGAACTTGTGATGATCACCGCAAGGTCTTCTGGAGAAACGGGCTCCCCACAAACAGCAATAATTTTTACTAAACTTTGTTAAAGTCAACACGAAACATGATGTTTTAATCTTATATTTTTACTTTTTTTCAATAAATCAATTGACTAGCAAACAAAAATTATTAAAACCATCATTTTTTCAGGCTTCTGACTACCCTTAACCCCTTAAAACATCTTCTCATTAATTATTAAAAATCTCACCTAACAATATTTTTACTGTGTGACTTTATAGCGATTGCAAATTTACGAGGTTTGTTAAAAAAATAAGGTGAATTTTTAAATTTCGCGGGCTACATACATTTGACTTTCGATTGATATGATTTTTTATATACTCGTATCGAAGATATTTTCACTGTTTTAGCAATATAAAGGGTGATTTTTTAGCTATTATCTTTTTAAACAGTTGATTAAACAGCTGACGCACGTTTCGTGTTTTGTTTAACTGTCAAACATCTTGAGTTTGGTCTATAATTTGACCATGAATCGTCTTACAAACGAACAACACAAATCATTGCATTTTATTATAAAAATGCGTGTTCTGTTAAGAAAGTTTATCGCGCGCTTCTTCCATTTTATGGTCAGTTTAATCGACCCACTGAAGCGGCTATTCGAGCTATTGTGACTAAATTTAGAACCAAATTTACATTACTGGACATCAAACCACCTGCACGTTTACGTAGAGTGCGAACTGAAGAAAATATCGCAGATGTATTGGCAGTGTTAATGATGACCATCAATTATCGATTCGTCGTCGTTCGCAGCAATTGGGCCTCTGTTACTCAACAACGCGGAAAATTTTGCGAAAGTATTTAGGTGTGAAGTCTTTCAAAATTCAGCTGGTGCAAGAATTGAAGCCGAACGACCTACCGCAATGCAGAATTTTTGGTGAATGGGCTCTTGGAAAGTTGGCCAAAGATCCACTTTTTTATCGAAAAATTGTGTTCAGCGAAGAAGCTCATTTTTGGATCAATGGGTACGTAAATAAGCAGAATTGTGGATTTTGGAGTGAAGATCAGCCAGAAGAATTGCAAGAGTTACCAATGTATCCAGAAAGGCAGAAAAGGTCACAGTTTGGTGCGGTTTATGGGCTGGAGGTATCATTGAACCGTACTTCTTCAAAGATGCGGCGAATCGTAACGTAACTGTGAATGGTGAGCGCTACCGTGAAATGATATCCAACTTTTTTTAGCCCAAAATACAAGAGCTTGACTTGTATGACATGTGGTTTCAGCAGGACGGTGCCACATGCCCTACAGCACGCGTAACAATGGACTTCTTGAGAGGCGAGTTCGGTGAACATTTTATTTCACGTTCCGGACCTGTCAATTGGCCACCCAGATCATGCGATATAACGCCTTTAGATTATTTTTTGTGGGGCTTCAATTAACGCATTGGAAGACAACATTAAAGCATTTATATGTGAGATACCGGCCGAAACATTGGAAAGAGTATGCCAAAATTGGACTAAGCGGATGGGCCATTTAAAGCGCTGTCGCGGTCAACACTTGCATGAAATAATCTTCAAACATTAAATTATGTGAGCTGTACTATCGATTTAAATAAAAATTTCATGAATTTTTCTGAATTTTACGCGTGTTTTCGAAAAACTTTAATATAGCTCTTAAAAAATCACCCTTTATAATGTTTAGTTTGTTTAAGACATAAATACGACGAGTGGTTTGCGAGTTAGGCAATTTTTTGCTGCCGATTCTTGGCTCTCTTGGACTACTCCATTGGGACGATTGGGCTTTGATTTCGATGTCATAACCATATACCCATGATGCGTCACCAGTTATGACCCTTTTAAGCAAATCCTGTGGCATGCTCATGCGACGTTGTTTTTGGTCGAAATTCAGCAATTTTGCAACGAACTTCGCTGCCACACGATTCATGCCTAAAATTTCCGAAAAGATTACATGGCATGAGCCAACCGATAGGCCGACATCCGCAGCAACTAATTGCGATTTGACGATTCTCCATAACAATTTTCTTCACTTTCTCAACATTTTCGTCGATTGTTGATGTGCTGGGGCGTCCGGAGCGAGCGTCGTCATTCACATCTTCTCGACCTTCTGTGAAAAGTGTCTACCACTTGCAAACATCTTTTTGACTCAGAGTACTCCCACCGTATGCCACTGTCAGCATTTCAAGTGTTTTTGAGCACTTAATTCCATTTTTTACACAAAATTTGATCCATTTTATATAACTTATGCCTCTCAGAAACAAAATAAACATGCAATATTGCTAAATCCGTGCACATATCTTCGAGACTAGTGTACCAACAAAAAAAATAATATAGTAATCGAAAGTCAAATGTACGCAGTCCGCGAAAGTGGAAACCTTCCCGTTATTTTTTGAACACACCTCGTGCACTTTATCCAACGTCCGCCGTAGCCGAATAGGTTGGTGCGTGACTACCATTCGGAATTCGAAGTACGTAGGTTCGAATCTCTATAAAGCACCAGAATCAAGAAAAAGTGTTTTCTAACAGTCGCCCTCGGCAGGCAATAGCAAACCTCCGACTATATTTCTACCATGAAAAAGGTCACATAAAAATACCTGTGGAACACAGCACAAATTGAAAGAGGAGCTCGATCAAACACCTAACAGTGTTAAAAGTGTTATTATTATTAATTATTTTTTATTTTTTGGTCATGTGTGGATTATATCTTTTGTGATTCTAAAGGGTGGTTAAATTTTAAGGGCCGATGTTGAATGTGAACCACACCTAAACGTCAAATTTTTTTCTACATTTCATTTGACATTTTTCAATTTCAGACTAATTCAATTTGAACTATGGAAAGATACACAATCGAGCAACGCGTTAAAGTTAATCATGCTTATTATGAAAACGGGCGTTCAAATCAAAATACATATCGCGCACTTCGAGATTTTTTCGGCCAATTTAATCGTCCAAATGCGCATACAATCGGAAAAATTGTGGAAAAGTTTGAGCAAACCGGGTATGTAGGAGATGTGAAAACAAAAGTGCATGCTCGTACAGCTCGTACTGCAGAAAATATTGCTGCTGTTCGTGATAGTGTGGTTGAAGAGCCATCCACCTCAACTCGTCGTCGTGCCCAACAATTGCACCTCTCACGCTCGTCGTTGATGAACATTATGCATAAAGACTTGCATTTACGCGCTTACGAGGTGCAATTGACTCAAGAACTAAATCCGCTTGACAATTTCAAGCGTCCTCAATGGTAAGAATGGCGGCAGGAAATGGCAACAGTGAATGACCAATTTTCGAAGAAAATCATCTTCAGTGATGAGGCATATTTTCACCTCAGTGGATTCGACAATAAGCAAAATTGCCGCATTTGGGCGAATGTTAATCCAAGAGTGATTGCCGAAAAACCAATGCACCCACAAAGAGTGACTGTTTGGTGCGGTTTATGGGCAGTATTTTTTTTTCAAAATGAGGCCGGTCAGGCAGTTACTATCGTGGTTCGGTTTCAACAGGACGGTGCCACTTGCCACACAGCTAACGAAACAATGGCTCTTTTGCGTGAAAAATTTGATGGCCGAATAATTTCACGTTGCGGCGATGTCAACTGGCCGCCAAGATCATGTGATTTGACACCGTTGGACTTCTTTCTTTGAGGTTATTTGAAAGAAAAGGTGTACATCAATAAGCCAGCAACAATTAAAAATCTAAAGGATGAGCTAATTTGGCACATTAATGGCATAGAACCTCAATTATGCCTCAGCGTCATCGAAAATTTGGACCATCGGATGGAGGTGTACCGCCGAGGCCGCGGCGGTCATTTGGCCAATATTTTGTTCTACACGTAATTAAGCCATACCAATATTATCATAATAATGATTGATTGAAATGACAATAATTTCTTAAAAAAGTTGTATTTTATTCAAAATCAACACCGGCCCTTGACACGTAACCACCCTTTATGTTTCGAGAATTTGTTTGGGGTGATTTTTGAATACACCCAACTTCAATTCCTAATTCTTAAATGAATGTACAACAATATTTAAAGATTTTCACCATTGTATTTTAAATCAAAATAAAAAATTAAATAAGTTATACAATTTGAAGAATATTTATGACGATCGCAAATCACTTTTATAAAAATCTACTACATATTCACTATTATAATACTCGACTTAAAATTATTTGTTATTCTTTATATATATTGACTGCGAAGTTTTCTTAAAGATCACTCATTTGTATAATAAGTATGTGTTTAGTTTCAGTTTACAAAAAAAGAAAAAAAATATTGGCAATTAATAATGCACATACATACATAAATATTACATTTAAACATAAACTACTCTAACTTACACACACTACTATTAACAAAGTCTTAGCACAAAGGGCATACATACATGGAAATCATACATATGCAAATATGTATATACATATGAATGAATGAAGAAAAAAACAGTTTTATAAAATATATAGTACATATGCACATACTATTGTAATTGTATGCGTGTACTCGATCTACTATACAAATTAATATGTGTGTATGTATATACAAAATTCAGTTTGCAAATAAAAAAAAAAAATAGAAAAAAATTGTTTACCGACTTTAAAAGCAATGCACTCTTTTTCACAGATGTTTCTTGCTAAAATTGCCACAAAAAAGGTTAAATTACTTTCGCGGTCGACAATCTTGGGTTCATTGGTCCGGCTTGTTAAGAAAAAAAAACGTATCTTAAACATAATATTATACACATGGCAGCTGGCCTTAAGCTAATTCTTGTTTTCGTTCACTTTTTTAATTTTGAATTAATTGTAAAAAGCGCCTAACTAAACTTCATATAATACAATAAAATAAATACGCATAATTCAACACTTAAATCGATTGGTCCATTTGGTTTCGTCTTTTTTAAATCGTGCGATTTTTTATGTTTTCAAAAACAATCTATTCTATTTATTTTAAAAACAAACAAATGCAACACTGGCACCTTTTATGCTTAAGTTAACGTTGAACTGTTTTGACAAAAAATGCGAGTTCTAGTTCACCTCCGCACCTTTACTTTTGTGTGATGATATAAAGCCATTCGTTTCGAATTTATTGCAGCGTAACAAATAAAAAAATTTTTCAAGCCTTTTTTAGTTCCTTTCTGTATTTAGATTTTCTGCTTCTGGCTCAACATCTTCTTGTGCCGGTCTCGTTGAGCCTTGGTGCACCAGTGCATCCATTTCTTCCTTCTTCGCGCGTTTGAAGAAGCCGAGCTGCGAAATATAAATACAAAAATGGTTTAAGTTTAGTGAAATATAAAAGCAAAATATATCAATAAAATAAGTTAAATTCAGTAAAAATGAATCCATTATTTTGCGTTAGATGGCCTTAGTCAAGGCAAATCCATACAGGGTGATTCAATGTTTCAGGTCAGTCCATAAGTTCGTGCGTATTTTACCCATAATTTCACTTTTGTATGGATTTTGCATACAAAAAATTATTCGCGGAATATAACGGAACTATTTATATTTTATTCGATATATTGTGCGTTCAACAAGTGATTTTAATCGCGGATAGAAGCACGTGTTGTTAAAAAATAAAATGGAATCTTCGAACGCGTATAAGAGGCATATTTTGTATTTTTTTTATAAAAGTGGTAAAAAGGCAACACTGTTCACGGAGAGAATACCGTGAGTGTAAGGACTGCGAAAAGTGGTTTTCAAAATTCCAAAGTGGTAACTGCGACGTGGAGGATGCCTCGCGCGCTGCTCGTCCTGAAGTCTTTAACACCGACGCCTTGCTCGAACTCGATGAAGCTTAGCCAAATTTGACAGTCGATATGATAGCTCAGAGGTTAAATTCAACGCATGGAACAGTTCACAGGCACCTGGTTCAGTTGGGAAAGGTTTCAAAGCTGGGAAAATGGGTTCCGCATATACTTTCAGTCGCCAACCTTCAGCAGCGAGTGAATGGGAGTTCTCAGCTGCTGCAACGGCTTGAAAACGAAATTTTTTTTAACCGTATCGTTACTAGTGATGAAAAATGGGTCCTTTACAATAATCCTGTTTGCAAACGCCAATGGTTAGATAAATATGAAATACCAGAACTGATTCCTAGAGATGGCCTTTACCCCAAGAAGATTATCTTGTCTATTTGGTGGGATATGGCCGGTATTGCTTATTATGAACTTCTGGAACCAAGGTTGGTTGGTTGGTTAGAGTGGTGATTTATCCAGAATCCAACTAGCGCTTCCGCACCATTTTGTTGCCATATCCTCGTTACCAAATTGTTTAACAGTTCTTTACAGCAGGACTATATCCAGTCTGTGCGGTTTAGGAACCTTATTAGGTTTTTGACGTCTAAGCCAAACAGTTGCTCGAGACTCTTGAACAGCGGTTTGCCCATGGTTAACATTCTGCCCTTCCATAGGGCAGGGCATTCACAGAGGAAATGGATGATTGTTTCCTTTTTCTCCGGTTGTTTACAACTATGACAGTATGTTTTGTGAGGGATGCCCATTTTGGCGGTTTGATCTCCGATAGACCAGAAGCCAGTTATGACTGCCGTTAGTCTACAGGCGTCCCGTAATTTCATGTTTATCGATTTGGACGATTGCTTGAGGTTGTAGGTGGGCCATAACGTTCTGCTGATTTTGCATTTCGTCTGGTCTCTCCATCTACAATCTGCGATTCGAAGGTATTTTAGGGAAATTGCATTCATAACCGCACCTAATGGTGTGAATACTGGTACAGCTTTTTCGTTACCTTCTATGTTCCGGTGTCCCGAGACCCAAATTAAGGTTACTTTATGGTTTTCACTCAAGTTGGTGAGGCTATTCCTACTTTGCTCCACCACTTTAGAGGTTGTTATAGCCGCGTCCACTGCCTGGATTGCAGCTTGGCTATCCAAAATAATAGCGATATTGCCCTTAAAAGAGAAATCTGCGATTAGTAACCTACAAGCTTCCCCAATTGCCAGTACTTCCGCCTGGAAGACACTGCTGGTACTCGTATTAGGGAGACGCACAGATTTTTCAATTCCAAGTCTATTATATTCTCATAGCTCATACCAGCTCCAACACCACAATCCATTTTACTGCCATCTGTTTAGACTGTGGTATCGAAGTTGTTTAGAGAGAATCCCTTATTCCATTCTTTCTTAGATGGAAAGAGTGTAGCAAAATTCCTATTGAACGTTACCACCAAACCAGACGATAATTGCTGATTACACAGGCCGACAAAATTTAACCAACATTCAGACCCAGAAACCAGACTATATATTTCCGAAGGTTTATGATGCGCTGAATCCAAATCTGGCCTCAGAATTGCTCTATCAGCTCTGGTTTTCGAGATATCCTAACCTAAAAGTGCAAAAAACCCCATTTTTGCCCATATTTGAGGTTATGTAGCCTTGCAGATCTTTTCTTTCACCAAAATTAAAGGATGGCATCTTTAAACACAATCCTTCTTTTTTCAAATAGCGTTTTGTTTGCTCAAATATCATTTTTTTTCGCAGAGATATCGCATTTTGAAATTTTCATGTTTTTTTTGTATTTTTTGCACTTTTAGGGCTTTTTTCTTTATCATCGAAATTCACAACGATCTGTTGAACACTTGCCGAAATCAAGTTTAGTTATGTTTCTTGTACGCAAGATATATATTTCCCTACTGAATCGCAAAAAAAACGGCCAATTTCGGAAGCAGATGGTGAGCAGTTATGAAAAGTGGGTCACATGCAGCAACTGCAAATGAAAACAGTCGTGTTCGAAGCCAGAATCGACGGTCAGGAAGGTTTTGCTGTCTATTTGGTGGTATTGACACTATGGGCCGCTCCCGTAAGTTCCCAAGACAGTCGGTGCTCCGTTATCGGAACGACCCGGACTTATATTGGCCCAGGATTGTCCCTCCAGCTACAACAACACCCGCTCCCGTGCGCCCAAACTCTTAATTCGGACCTATATTGTCAACAATTAGGTCATCTGAAGGAAGCAATCGCACAGAAGCGACCAGCTTTTGCCAATAGGAGCGGAATTGTGTGCCACACACATGACTTTAGTCGCTCTCCAGCAGCTCCGGGAGCTTAGTTGATAAATTGTTGTTGCTAAAGTAAAGTAAAGTTGCTAACAAATTCCGTTGATTTTTTATAATTTGCTTAGCTGTGGGGTCGCACATTTAAACATATAAAAAAATACTTTGTACATACAAGGTGAATAGCACCGTTGGCTAAAATATTATAGAATATCAACCGACCATATTTTGATAAAAAAGGAAAGACATTCAAAAAAGCAAAGGAAAAATTGCGAAATCGGTCAAAATGTTGAGAAGATATAGTTTTGCCGCGTTCTATCATACTTGTATAAACATGTTCGATCACTGTTTCAAGCTTCACAAAGACCACAGTTGAATGAAAGAGGCTGAGTGTTCTGACTCAGAGTGTACTACGAAACCATGATCCTTACAGTTTCCAAAATGAAACTCTATAAAATGTTTTCTTATCCATAACTGTCACACTCACCTTATACATTCCATAAGTCATTAGCGCCAATAGCAACAGTCCACCCAGCACAGCTAATATATACACCCAGAATGGTGTACCATAGAGTTGATGCTTCGACACAATATTGTAGTCGATGCTCTTTCGTATTGCCAGCGATTTCTCATTAAAGTCACCGATTTTTTTCACATCCAAACCGATTAGTATAACAAAATATTCCCACGGTTCAATTAGTATTTGATTAATCTCATTCAAATCGACCTGATATTTCATATTGACAGTGATGGGCTTCTCAGGATTGAAATTATAGACACGCATAAAAGCACGCACACATATTGTCATTTCGGGATCATTACAATTGAAAACGATGGTACGATTCACCGGCAGTTTACCCTTCAGTTCTTCGCCCAACAACTCGTGCGCTTTTACTATACGCGCATACTGTGCTTTGGTTGCCGTATGGGCAGCAGCCTGCCGACGTCTGCGACGTAAAGACATGTTCGAGGTGTCTTCTGTGTCATCTGAAGACAAGGAGGATAAGATGCATGAATTAAAGTCAGAGTATAGAAAGTAATTCATTTGATTTAACTTACAACTATCGCTTTCTACTGGCATATCATAAAAGCTGTTGTACTCATAAGTCATGGTACTCTTTTTATGCTCCTTCAATTTGGACGCTGTGGTCGTGCTGTGAGTACTCGTCGAAATCTCTATAGTATTCATTATAAGCTGTGTATTATTTTCATAATAATCGATACCAATCAATTGGGCGTCGTAGACAGCCTGCATATTTATTTTATCCATTTCGATTATTTGTATGGTGTTTGTAGTACCGGGCACTTTATATGCCACAGGTATATAGAAGACCACATCCATGGCGCCGACAGTACTGGGACCCACGCTTTTTATCTGTTAGAGAAAAAGAAGATTTCACAGGAATAAAATTATAAATATTTGATTGAAAGCTCACCTCATAGTTATTAATGATTTCCGTGGTGTTGCTAATTTTCTCCAGGTTGACATGAGGCGTTTTGGGGATACTAAAAAAATAAAAATAATTAAAATAAATGTGTAAGTAAGAAATAAGATTTTATAGGAAGAAAAATAATAATAGAAATAAATTAGTGAAGCCCTGATCGAGAGTAAGCCATAGATTAAAGAAATTAAATTTATCCACACATTCCAAAAACCAATAATTGCACTCTTGGCCGAAGTATAAAGTTTAACCTCGCTTTCAGTTAATTTGATAGATTCAGATATTCAGTTGACGTAATAATTGGACATTTCTTTTAATTTTGTATTGTTGTATTGTGGTACGGTTTTCCATTTTTATTGCTATTAACTAGCGAATTTATCGGACTATACCGTCCTTGGGCAAACATTTTTCATATCTCTATCTCTTTCTCTATACTTCCAGTCTAAGCTCTTTCCAACAGAGAACTATTTTCTTCTTCTGTATTCTGATATAATATACATATACCTACATATGTAACAAAATTTCCTAAAAAAAATTATTAAAATTAGTCTACAACTATGTGATGTAATTTTAGTGTAAAGTGTCGATATCTATGGTTCTTTGTGTCTTAATTCTACTGGATCATAGTGCACTCCGGTCTCTTTAGAGTCACACCAACTAGGTGTGTGAGTCCTCCTCTTGCGAGTTGTATATTCACAGAGCATACGATCTGGCGTCTCATTGTTCAATTCAAAAAAACGGCAGACTCCCGTATAGTATTCCAAGTCTTTTCTATTCAGGTTTAGCAGTATACTTGATAAGGAAGAACATATTGTTTTCCCTGCCTCAGTCGTGAACTTTCCATCCAAGGTCTTATGAATCCGTATCTTCACAGTTATTGATAACTTTCTTTATTTCGGCTTTGAAAAGCTCGCAAAATAGTTCTGGTTAATGGCCATCAGTATCTCATGTCCTACTACTCAACCAATCAAGACAGTGCTCCTTATTCTCAGGGTAATGAGGACAGTGAAACGGCCGCCGTAGCCGAATGGGTTGATGGGTGGTTACAATTCGGAATCCAGAGAGAATGTAGGTTCGAATCTCGCAGAAACACCAAAATGAAGAAAAAGTTTTGTCTAATAGCGGTTGCCCTGTAGGCAATGGCAAACCTCCGAGTGTATTTCTGCCATGAAAAGCTCCTCAAATAGGAGGAGGAGTTCGGCCAAATACCCTAAACAGGAGTACGCGCCTTATATATATATATATATGTATATATATGTGAGACTGCAGGGCACATAAGGTTGCCTGGCTGTTGTGAAGTCATTCTTTGCCACGAATTTCTATTTTAAGAGGCGTCGTTTGAAAAACTATGGAAAAATTTTATGGTTATGGATTTTGTTATGTCATATTATTATTCATATTATTATTATTTATTAGAATAATATAAAATATTACACTAACTTAAAAACAAAAAAGAGCACACTAGCTGCTTGGGCCTTCGGTGCTTGGTAATTATGAGATTATGTTTAAGTTTTAAGGTATAAGATAAATGACAATTTTACTAGCTTTCAATTAGGCCGATTACCTTAATAAAGTTATTATATATATTTTAATGATATTCTTTGTTGTGGTATGTTATGTCATATAAAATGACCGATCTTTTATTTTTCTTTACCTTCTAGTCTCTTTGCCTGTTTTATACACTCTCCCAACTATCCTCTACGCATCTTCCGCTATCTTAATTCCTCCTATAAAATATTTATTCTTCGTTGTAATTAACTTACCCAACAATATCGATTTCGGTGAATTCTCCAAGCGTTATTACATCGGTGACCTTATTATTAGCTTCATTTGCTTCTTTGCCTGTACTGAACACTTTGGCTGTCAGAACCATGGCCTTTCCCGATATACTCGCGACATCGAAAATTACGGTAAACGAATCTTTGGCGCCTCTCGCCATCGCCACGCCATTATTTAAATCACATTCTAAATAATCAGTATCCTTAATACGACAGTTTCCGGGTATTTTGGCGAATGGCATGCGGTTTGATGAAGTGATACTGATTTGAGGTAGATAAGCGGTTTCGCCATTGTTAGTTATGTCATAAGTGACGGACAGTGTGCGACTGCTGCCAAGAATGTATGTGTGACTGAAATGGATGTCATGGGGGCATTTTTAAATAACATTTATTTACTTTTTTTTTTTTTAAACTGCAAAACTCACTCCAAATTGTGGCTTTTAACTTCAAGATCGGCCACGCAAATATCCGAACTACAGCCCGTGCTAAAGATGATTTTCTCACTATATACTTTCGATTCGGTGGGATCAACAGCGGCACATTTATCACAGAAAACTGTAAGGTAGAGAAAAATAAAAGTAAGATTAGAAAATATACCACTGCAAGTTGCTTTTTGATCATCCCTGAGAGAGCAAGTCCACAAATTATTTCATAAGCCTATTGAGAATTGCAGAGGTTCCGCTAGGCAAATGAAATGATAAAAGATAGCAAATGAAATCAGAAAAGTGTACTTCTGATATAAAAAAGCTCATTATAAATAATATCTACCGGTCGGAGTCGGCTTGAAACTGTAAGCCCATATGTGGAACAACCTCAAGACGTACGCCACAAGTAAGAGCAGGAGCTCGGCCAAACAGCCAAAAGGGGTGTACGCGCCAATTATGTATGTATGTATATATATAAGCACCATCATAAGCCAGGGGATCGGTTACTCACCTTCAGATTTTGGCACTCCATTGATGAGATCATAGTGCATTTCCAACTCGATCGGCTTGAAGATATCCGCCACACTACTATGTACTTCACAATCAAATGAACGACATTGCTCCTGCAAACCTGCCGTCGTATTAAAACTAATCTCATTTGTGCGTGTTTGCATCAGCTTAACACGCTTCACCTGCGGATCCACAACAATACGTATGGCCAAATCTTGATCTTTTATTTGTGTAGATGTGGTTGTAATTTTGTAGCATGCGGTGATCTTAAATGTGTTTTGATCGGTTTTAATTTCACGAGTTTGTGATTTAACTGTTGCGTATATCTTCACTACCGGATAGGCCCGATAAACGAAAATGGCCTCGGCATTTGGCGCGCCGACGGCAAAGTCGTTGAAGCCGTTGTGATCGATATCTGCGCCCTTTGAAAGACCGTGTCCAAACATATGTTCACCATACTTGCTGACCACCGAATCTGGTGAGTTCAGGCGTTGGCTGTGTTGCGCTCGCAAACCGTCATTACTACCAAGATAGATGAAGACGGACCCATTGCCAGCAAATGGTGCACCAACAGCAATATCTGGTGGAGAAGATATGAATAATTATTTTATATATTTGTTGTGGAAAGAGGATAAAAATCATCTACCATTAAAGCCATCGTGATTGATATCTCCCAGCCTGCTGAGCGTGGTACCGAAGCGTGCTTTGCCGGTTGCGGGGGAAAGTATCAATTTCTGTTCGAAGTTAAACTGCAAGTAGAAAATAGCCTATTAGCGGTATTCGGCTTAGTCATATTGTAATCTGCACTTACATTGCCTTTGTTGAGGAACACATAGATGGCGCCATCGTCGAAAGAACCCGATGTTGAGTGTTGTGGCGCTGAGACTACCACATCAGTGAGCCCATCACCATTGAGATCTTCTGTCAGCAGCGAATAACCGAAATATTCACCAAATTGCAGACCACGAAAAACATAAACGCGTGTCATCTTAAGCGTACTATCTTCGGAGAATTTGTACAAATAGGCCTGTCGATGAGAGTGGAAGTACATAATTTATTTTTTTTTAAATCACTTCGCTAATGACAATGAATCTAAATGCTACTCACCTCTCCAGATTGCAAATTGGCCTGAGGCGCTGTCGCCACGTACATCAGTCGATTCTTTTCTTTGCTATCGAAGTAACCCGAACCGACGGCATAACCAAAGTACGAATCATTCGGTTGATCTTCGGTGTTCAATGTATATTGGCCCGAGAAGTCAAGTTGCCGAGCAACACGCTTTCTTTCGTATGTGTCACGCCTACTCAATATTGGATCCTCCTCAAACCTTTTGCGAACATGTATTGCCGAGCCCTTCCACGTATTAATACCAGGCGCCCCAATCACGAACTCTTCATTATTATCTGTCACATGTGCGCTCAGGCCCTCCTCCGCCAACATATAATAGTAAATGCGATGATTGTTAAAAGTCTTTATTTGATCCGATTTTAGTCGTAACGGTGAGATCCTCTGAACATTGATGGGATTGTCATTAAGTGTATCCTGGACCCAGTAGCAGATGCCATTCATTAAGTAATCATTAGCGGTGGGTGATAAGAACCGTGGCGCACAAATTAAGAGTTTATCGGTGTCTTTCGTGCCACCATCCATGGCAGCACCAAGCCACTGATTGTCACGGGCTTCATTGTCATAGGTGTATGGGTTGTCCTTTTCGAGGGTGACATTACCTCTATCATCAATGACATATGGATTGCAGGTGGCTACGGGTGAGAGAGTGCAACGATAAATGGCACCAGTTTCATTGACGTTGCGCTGGGCGGGCAGTGTGGATTGAGCTCGTGGTGCACCAACAATTATGCTGAAAATATATGTAGGGAAATTAGTGTCAGTAATAATATTTCTATTTACTACGTAGGCACTCGTAAAAGGAACTCTTCATTTGAAAAATTGCTATGCCTAATAAATCTGAAATCTGATAAATTTTAAAAATGAAGCAATACAAATTTTGTCTTGTTCTAAAGGGTGTTTTTTCTAGAGGTTAGGTTTTCAAGGTGAAATAAAACGTATATAATTTAATGTTATGGCCAAGAATTTAGCTTTATTATAAAGATAAGGGTTTGCCATTATGTTTTAAAAATGATTTCGGGCAAGTGGCCGCCGCGGCTGGCTCGAATAAATTCCAGTCAAGAGGCCCAATTTTCGACCACTTTCTCTTCCAAGACGTCAATCGTCTCGGGCTTATCTGCGTAGACAAGCGACTTCACATAGCCCCACAAGAAATAGTCTAGCGGTGTTATATCGCACGATCTTGGAGGCCACGCCACATGTCCACGGCGCGAGATAATGCGCTCACCAAAAGTTTCCTTCAATAAATTGATTGTTGCGTTGGCTGTATGGCATGTAGCGCCGTCTTGTTGGAACCAAAGGTCGTCCACATCAACATCGTCCAATTCAGGCACGAAAAAGTCATTAGTCATGGCTCTATAGCGCTCTCCATTGACTGTAACATTATTGCCGGCTTCATTTTTAAAGAAATATGGACCAATGATTCCCTCTGCCCATAGAGCACACCAAACAGTGACTTTTTGAGGATGTAACGGCGTCTCAGCAATGGCTTGTGGATTATGTTCACTCCAAATGCGACAATTTTGCTTATTGACATACCCATTCAACCAAAAGTGAGAACACGATGAGGATGAATAAACCGTTTCTCATCTCCTCTGCATCTATCCCATCTTGTCTCGGTCTCGAACCGGATAAGGCGCTGATACCCATGCCCATAGCCACTTGTAAATTACTTATAGACAGGAAAACCATCAAAAAGGTAAATACAATCTGGCAAAACCTCACAACATGGGAACTAAGCAGACAGACATGGCCGAACTGGAACAGCGGTCGATCGAAGATCTTGCTACGATTCAACAGAGAATCTATAAGAAAAATGATAGGTGTTTTAACTGGTAATTGCTTAATAGGCAGCCACGCTAGAAGGTTAGGACTCCCTTACTTCGATTTCTGTAGAAGCTGTCTTAATACAGAAGAAGAGGAAACAGTCAGACACTTTTTATGTGAGTGTGAAAGCCTAGCTATGAGAAGGCTGCGCACTCTCGATACAGCATTTCTAACCGATGTAACGGGCATAGCCCATCTAAAACTAACGAAGCTCTGCTCGTTTATTAAAGCAACCGGATGGTTTGAAAAGGAACACGTAGAGTAAGGATAAGCTCCAGTGGTATCACAATGGACCTGCCGAAGGTCTAAGTGTGTCTTGCGACAACCACCCTACCTACCTACATTCGGAACTGATGACTTAAAGGGACATAATAGTTCAAGGGGGGGTTAGTTATTAAAAATGTGGACTAGTGGAAACTGCTTAGACTAAAGGTGGTCCACCTTACTTATTTATGCTACAATAGACAGAATTAAATGCGCACATATATTCATGCATACCATACATACTTAATTGGTATATGTATTATTGGAAATAGTCTTTAGAAATCTTTTTATTCACTGTTTAAAAATATCATATCGATGTAATAACTTTGCTGATAACAACGAAATATTTGTATTAGCACTGAGCTAAGACTCTTATCTGTCGACAAAAATATGCGAACTAAAAGAGTGCTCTAAACAGCGAGCTACGAGCGGTCGACAAATTCATCGAGTTTTTATGGTTCACATTTCGAGGCGTTAATTTGTATACATATTATTGTATGTAAAAGAATGCCAACGCGATGAAGTTAATTAATCAAATCAAATAAATTTCACAGTTCTTGGGCAGTAAAGAGGGGGCAGACGAAAAGTAAGTTATTTATTTTTCTGGAAACAAGCGGCACTTTTATTTGCTTTTGAATTTCTAAAGTCAGAAAAGGTTGACCTATGAAAAAGAGAAAAAGAGTAAAAGCTAAAGAGTACGGTTCGCGTGGAACGCACGGTTCACACAAATTTTCTTCTATTCTGCCGTAAGAAGCAAAGTTGTTCATTAAAATGTACGAATATTAAATTCATTCCAACATAATAAACTTAGCTGCTTTTTATTATACGTGTAAATAAAGGTTATTTATCGAGGTTATTAAAAAACAAAGTTGTTTGTTTGTTTGTTTCTGTTTCTCATGGTGGGTAAACAGTAGGCAAAATAGTTCCCCAAATGTAATGCAACTTTGCATCTTTTACATATCAAATTTGTGGTTTTTGATGTGAACATCATTCGTGACACCTTCTTCTACGTTTATCAGTTGCAGAATTTGGAATCGAATCACACGGTAAAGGTCTTCGCACTCCCGTTATAATATCTGAACCTATATATTCTGCATCACTTTCACTTATCTCTTCTAAATAACATTCGTCGAAATCGTCAGGAGCATCAGAGAGCACATCAGCAAAATTACTTTCTAAACTCTTATCTCCTTCGTAATCCACTATCAGGGAATATTTTTATAACGTTACTAAAATTATACACCGAACTGAAAAAAATTAAACTATGTACTAACGCCCTCAAAGGCTTTGCGAGTGACTTTCCAATAGTACCTCGTTGAGGGCATCGTATATAATAAACGGGGCACAAATGGACCATTGGTGTCAAAGGATGCGAAAATGTGAAAGTACCTTTTCTAAACTACCAGTGTTTTCTCGAAAAAATTGCCCCCTCAATATTTGTCAACATTAAGAAGATATTGCCACACGCCCTGTAAAAATGTTGAGTATTTTATAAGAGAAAAGAACAAGTAAAATTCAACGCTTCCACAAATTTTATATTGACGAGATCGAAATAGAATGATTTGATTCCTTTCTTTCGTAACAGTTAAAGTTTTCGTATAACTGTTTTGACAAACTTGGGTACATAGATAAACGAAAATCAGCCGAAAAACGTTTACCCACACTTTTTGTAGAAAGTAGAAGAAGACAGACATTCATCTGGTTCGAGTACAACAATTTAAGAAAAGGCACCGCTACCCTATGAATATGCAGAGAAAAACAAAAATTAAAATTCGACTGGTCTAACACAGAGCGGAATAAATTCATCATTAATTTTGTGAAAATGTTTAAGCGATTTTATCAGCATTGAGTTTAATATTTATTCGTAGCAGCTAACTGCAAGACTAATTACGATTCAGATAATAAGTATAGAAATGCCATTTATAACTAAGAAATAATCTCAATTTTTTTATAGCTGAGGCAACTTGGTTGTCCTTTAACAAACACACACAAGTGTTGCAGATTATGCAAAAAGCACGATGGAGAGAATAATAAGGTGGTGCCGATTGTGGTACCGATACTTTGCTCTCAGCGAATTTGATAGAAGCGCTGTGTGTATGTGTGACGTCGCATACGAGTGTTTCATACTTTTTCTTAGGAGTGGTCGAAATTATTTAAAGAAAGTGGGGAAGAATACGACGGTTGTAACTTTGGAAATCGAACTAAAGGTTAATGCTGCGTTATTTTTCGGCATTGTAAAGCGTATGCTTTGTCGAATTCAACATTTTCCACTAGAATACTGCGAAAACTAAAGTTGGCAATTGTTGCACGATGGCACATCGTTCAATTTTAATACTGGAATTCTTTACAAAAAAAGCATGCTGTCTATTAACCACTCACCGCCAGATTTAGATATGAGAAAGCGTAGTATAAATTAAATTAAATAAACAAAATTAACTTAAATAAAAAGGATCGACCACCGCCATCCTGAATAAGATTTCCAAAAACGTGTTAAATAAGTCGTACGATATGCTTCTCGACCATTCAGAGGGATGTGCAGAAGTAGAGTCCTAAGAGAACTATTCTAAATAAAATAAATCAACTTTGTCAAAATCTTTTTTAGTACTTTTTTTGTTTGTTTTTAATTTACACCAGTTCGAAAGCTTTCGCAATGGACCTCATAACAATACCTCGATTTGTAAGAAGTAATTTCTTCAGGGCATCGTCTATTTAATTAACCTTCAGCGTAAATACTTATGAATGTATTAGCGGTAAATTTGCAAAATATACTGCAATTTTTTTTTTATACAAATGCATGGTGGCAATTTTCATGGCAAGGCAACACATCTAATCTTATCACCTCAGTAATATTTTGTAGTGTTGTACATACATACTTCACATTGTTGGTGTTGCCGTAGGTGCAGGTAACGTTTCTACAATTCTTATGTTTCTTATATCAATTTTTTATTTTTTTATTTTGCATTTTTCGTTAAGTGCTGACTATGAATAAATTCCATTGTACCCGGTAAAAGTTTATTTATATGAATGCACATATCTTTCCGATCAATCGCTAAAAAATGACTTTAAAATATTGAAGTATATCGCAAATTCAAAAAAATAGGCTAAATAAACTTGTCCAGGTGTATATGCGAGCAGTTCAAATATGAAGTAAATATATAAATGTGTAAAAGTGTATCAATATCTCTGCTTGTAGCTGACAGCCATAGACACCACAGACACAATCCATTCAGCGATTTTGTTTTTTTTTTATCATCCACTGGTATGTTTATTTAAGTATGACTTCATCTTCTGTCTACTACACAGCAAATGCCTGAAATTTATGCTAACTTCTGGCGTTTATTTTCTTTGCCATTATTTTGTTTTATTTTCTTTACAAATTTAACAAATAATAGAAGTAAGTAAATGTCATTTCATAAAAATAGAGAGAGAAAAATATTCACATACATATATTAAGGCACTAAAACATGTAAATAAATAATGAAACGTCCTTGATCATCTAAACCTTATATATTCATGTGCACGTCCTATGTGATACAAAAGAGAAAAAACTATAAAATTAATATCTTTGAATAAACTCAACCCATACACTAGGCAACGACCGAACGTCGACTTTTAAACCGAGCCGAATCGAACCGAATTTCGGACAATTTCAATCGAAGCCGAACCGAAGCCGAGGCGAAAATTTTAAAAGCCTCAAGTAAAATCAAATATTTTTATTTCTAAAAAGGAAAAATGGGTGCAAAAGTTTCAGTATTCAATTCAAATCAGCACATAAAATATACCTAATTATGTTTACAAATATAACGAATAAAAACTTTCGTTTACATGTGTAACTGTTGAAATTATTTAATATTCATAGATCAATAATTTTATATTGTGAGGTACAAGCCTTAACTCAATGTCATTTTAAGCGTCTACGGAGAGAAATTTCCCGGTATTTTTCACTAGCCCCACTCGATGGAGAAGGATATGGCATTTCAAAGTAGTACATATTTTAAAATACTGATCTGGGCATGATCGAAATTAAATGCTAACAATATCAGCCCAAACCAGGTATCTACTACAACCAACAAAGTTTGATCACTAGAACTTTGAGTTCATGTTGATGATTCTTTAGAGTTAGTTTCGTCTTCAATGCTTTTTCTACCTTCTTTAAATTGTTTGGCTTTCATTTTGGGGCAACATCATCTCTGTTTTTCGCAGCATACATTACGTACCGCAAATAAAATTTAATGCAATTTCCAGGATCAACAAAATTAAAAACAATATATAATCGCTAATATTATGGACATGAAAATTTATACAGATATCAATGAAAGTAACATATACCTAACAAATCAAAAGTAAACATTGCAGAATGGATTCGTCCTCGTATGGGAAGTTTAAGCTTTCACCTCCTTTGTGATCACAATTTTTAAAACTTCGTATCGGGCAAGAAATAATATTAAATTGAATCAAAGGTAATGGGTGATACAGTTCCAACTTCTGTACTAAATAACGCCGTATATAAGTATATATCTATTCTGCGCATGATTTTTGGACCTTTGAACGTTGGCAACGGCGAATATTGCAGGCGATGGAACGATGAGTTGTATGAGCTTTACGACGACATAGACATAGCGCAGCGAATAAAGATCCAGAGGCTACGTTGGCTGGGTCATGTCGTCCGAATGGATACGCTCCGGCTCTGAAAGTATTTGATGCGGTACCAGCTGGTGGTAGTAGAGGAAGAGGAAGGCCTCATCTGCGTTGGAAAGATCAGATGGAGAAGGACTTGGCTTCACTTGTCCAATTGGCGCCGGTTAGCACGAGAAAGAAACGACTGGCGCACTTTGTTGAACTCGGCCAAAATCGCGTAAGCGGTTATCGCGCCAATTAAGAAGAAGATATATTTATTTATTGGAATTTAATAGTAAATTGGGGTTTCTTGGTTTCCCATATAGAATTAAATCGGATACCATATCTAATCAGGGAACGTCTAAAAAAGATAACTTGAAATTCTAGGTGGATCCTTCATTCATACTTGCGAACAACATTCGCCACACTGAAGTGTGATTTTTCCAACTCGATTCCGGATTGAATGTATTGGTTTCGTAGAATGGTAATTTATGAACTTTGTTTCTATTTCGAACAGTAAACATCAAAAATGGGTTTTAACAGCTGTCGTCATTCTGCTGGCAATGGCAAGCCTTCAATTGAAAATACATGTCATTATCAAGAAACGCATTTAGCGCCTTTCATAAGCTCTACGAGGGGTGCCTTTTATATTTCGGGATTAGAGGACAAAAACACATTTTAATCATCGAAAATCACTTTATTGTTTTTCAAAATATTCTCCATGAAGATCTATACACTTTTGCATGCGTTTGAACCAATTGTCGAAGCACTTTTGCCACTCTGAATGAGGTACCTCCAAAACATTCATTCTGAATGCCACAACCGCTTCTTCAGGTGTCGAATAACGTTGACCTCTCAGTTTGTTTTTTACGTACGGGAATAAAAAGAAGTCATTCGGTACCAAGTCAGGACTATATGGCGGATGACCCATTAATTCGATGTTTTGGGTGCTCAAAAATGCAGTTGTTTGAGCCGATGTGTGATAGCTCGCATTGTCCTGTTGAAGAAGTGCTTCGTGCGCGAACAACTTTTGTTGGATTTGGCTCATCTTGAAACACCCATACAGTCGATTGCTGTTTACTTTCGGGCTCATACGCGTAAATCCATGATTCATCACCTGTCACGATGTCATAGACGTGTCACGATGTCATAGCCCCGCGATCGTATTTTTTGAGCATTTCCTTCGACCAATCGACACGAGCCTTTTTTTGAGCGATTGACAAATTTTGTGGGATCCAATGCGAACAAATTTTTTTGACAGTCAAATGTTTATGCAATATTGAATGTATGCTGGTCCCCCTAATGTCTAAGATTGTCTCAATCTCACGATAGGTCACATAACGATCTTGCAATATCAGTTCGCGTACAGCATCAATGGTTTTCGGAACAACAACTGATTTTGGACGACCTTCACGAAATTCGTCTTGAAGTGAACTACGACCACGATTGAATTCACCATACCATCGATAAACACTGGTCCTTGATGGAGCTTCATCGACAAAAAATGAATTAAGTCCATCCATGCAATGTTGCTGAGTTAATCCACGTCGAAAGTTGTAAAAAATAATCGCACGAAAATGTTCACGATTTAATTCCATTTTTGGACCGAGATGAATCTTTTAAGTTACTGTAAACAACACAAATAGCGCTGGTATTTCAAAACGTTCTGAGTACGTAAAAGCCAAAAAATGTCAAACTTTGCGATACAGCTGTCAGTTGCCAGATTGCAACACCAGGGTTGCCAAATCTCGACATATAAAAGGCACCCCTCGTATAACCAACATTTAAGCCTATCTTAAGAAGTGTCTAAGATTTGCGATATTTGCTTTATTATTTGATTTACCAAAGTTTTTTTTTTGGGACCAAAATGGTTCTAACATAAATAGGTGAAACTCTATTACACCGAAAAATTTAGTAAAGTTTGTTGTTTTATTTAAAGGAAATATGTTACTTCAGTTTTTATAGCGGTTTTCTTTTACATATTGCGTACAAAGCTAATTACAAATTTATATTGAATATTTTTAACATTAGTATTTATAATATTTTCCTATAATTCTAAATTCAATATATAATGTACATAAGTACCTACTCGTGCAAGTTAAAAAAAAATTCAAGTCTTTGTTGATGTTAAAAATTGTTCAAGTTACCTGTAAAGTGACTTAACCCGCCGTCCTTAGCGCTACTTTTTACTACCATTATCCAACGCATGGAGTACTCCATGTCCCCAAATTTAAATTAATTGTGATTAAAATATTTGGATTTTTATATTAATTTTCTTTAAGAATAAATTTTTATTACACACATTAAATTATTTCAAAACATTTATTACATTTAAAGCAAATTTACAAAACAGTCCATAAATTATTTGAAATCTTGGGTGGTTAAGCACTTCTATTTGCACTTCACGTGTACGCTTTTTTTCGTTCGAATTCTGGGATATTTTCTTGTCGTGAGGGCAACGTGTAAAACGCTGAATGAGTAACGGCAGCTCCCGAAGCAATGTTTTAATTATGCTTCGACAAGAAAGATGAGTTTCAATTAGGGAAAATACCAAAGGCTTAATTAAATCCTTGCGCTTTATATTGTGCTCTATATGCAAAGTGTCAAATATTATATGAGCATTTATACAATCAATATAGAGCAATCAAATGGACTCGAAGTAGCCACCTGGTGCAAGAGCGGGCTACTGAATAGTCAGATTTCAGTCTATTCAGTGTATCGACAATGGAAGTTTTTTATGCTACTATGCGTTTACAACATTTAGAGTAACAGTCTGATAACTGAAAACTACGGAAAGAATTATAAAATACATTCAATTGCTTATAATTCTTCATACCATTGCCACCATCGATGCCGTCAATTATTTCCTCATCGTTTTCCTCTTCTAAACAGGAATAGGTAACGAAGGAACAACATAGCATAAATTGTCGCGTGGGGCGAAATATACCCTATAAAATTTAAAACGACTGTCTTTTATAATAGCGGGGCAATAACTGAGCGAAATCACACAGCATACGTTAAGCATAGCATCACGTGAAGCTATGGGCAGGCCCGTAAGTTAATGCCCCACGCGACGGACGGGAACAGCCAATAATGTTATTTAATGTTTAAAATTATAATTTATTTCTTAATTTGGTTGTATCAATTTTAAATCAAAATCGGAATTATAGAGTGGCGGTGGATCTTTACGCAGCCTAAATTTGCGAAGTTGAAGTATATGTAGTATGTTTCAGATCGTTATCAGAGCAATTAGTATTTGGTACATTTTTTTCAGCACGGAACTTGACAAACATTTCGCTTAAAGTTAATATCAACATTACTTAAACAGACGACTCCCTTAACGTATTCTCTTTGCAAATAATTAGTAAGGATAAGGATAAAAATAATATTCTCCAGAAGGCCAAAAGGTCATGGAGAGAAGAAAATACTTGTGTAACAACCAGGCTAATTTGACCGCAAATAGATAAGAAAAGATCAAGAGAATTGCTCAACCTCTCAAGAGAGAACATCTCGAAGATTGTGGCTTGTGTCACCGGTCATTGACTGTGGGTAGGCACTCTTTTAGGCTAGGAGTATTTTCTCACGAATACTGCAGAAGCTGTAGAGACGACGCAGAGGAAGAAACAGTAGAACACTTCCTATGTAATTGTCCAGCCTTAGAGAGGAGTAGAGTAAAATTGTTAGGAAAACCATTTTCACTGACTTACGGATCTATCCGGTTTTGGGATAAAACCTATCCTACGCTTCATAAGAGAGTCTAAATTGTTCCATTAAAAATAAACAGCAAGGTTCCTGTGTTACACAGTGGTATCGTCTGCCACAAAAACCTAATCTAACCTAAGGATAAGTTTAAAGTTAATTTCCAAAACTGAATATGGATGTGGAGGCTGCACAAGTAAATGAGCGGCAATTAAATAGAAAAAAAGCGAAATTAATGCATTAAGTGAAAAGGTGATAAATAACCATTTTAAAAAGGATTGGAACAATAGTCCAAACGAAAAAAATTGACCAAATCTGCTCCGCAAGCTAATAAAATAATAAATAAGGTAACAAATGATTAGCTCGGATTAACTCTCAGCTCTGCTCAATAGCAACTGTCCTCCTCTCTCAAAGCTAAGCAATAGATAAGCGTAAATATTACAAATTAATCAATTTTCCATAAGCCGCGAGACAACTCTTCGCTTTCAGATAAGATTAGATAAGATATAATATATTTTAACATTTGTTCGACGCAAGCTTTCGTACCTAAGTTTTATCGCTCTTAATCCATTCAAAATAACACATAAAAAGATCAAAAACTGGCTAAATTTGTCCAAGGCCTTTGCATATAAACTTCACATTTGATAGTTTTACAATAATAATAATAGTAATAAAGAATAGTACTAATAATAAAAGTAAAAATAACTATAATAATAAAAAAATATAAAATTGTAATAAAAAATGAAAAAAGATAATTTAATAATAAAATTTTTAATGATAGTATCAATATTAATACGTAATAATAATATTATTAATTGCAACAATACTCATAATAATCATCATGACAATAAAATAACTTCTTACACTTTTGTTCAATTTCTACAAATTGTATTTTTATCGCACAGACATACCAACACATTTAGTAATACAAGTGTTTTCCTTAAAACCAACACTCAACAGACTTATTTTTATCGTAATAACTATGAATCACTCAACGAAAAGTCTGTCTCACACTACTTTAAACCCGAAAAAATCATGCGTAACCCCTGCTAATAAAACCACAGCGACCACAGCCACCAAAGCCACCACATCACGCACACACACCTTGCACTCCCACAAACACCAAACACTCACTCACTTACTCACCCCAACGGTCGCAAGCTTAAGGTAAATCCAAAGTAAGAAGACTCCACTTTTGGCAAAGCGGTGGCAAATTGTGGATCCCTAAGAATTATATTCGGTTTCGGCGATAAATTATATGCCCGTAATGTAAATGTGTGTAGCGTTAAAAGCACAAATGGCAATAGAATGTGGGAACAGCTTAAAAGCGCCATTTCCACGTCAAATGATTTTAATTTATTTAAACGGGTATATTTTTTATATCAATATATTCTTTTCGGTTATAAAATCGATCACAAATTCGGTTACGCCGATAGCAACGGCAAATATTCGTTAAACGATGTGCCTTATATGGCCACGGCTTTGTTTAATTCTATCACTAACTAACTCACTAACTGGTTAAGTAAATTATAGCAACCTATGTCGCTGCGCGTTCGCAATCAACTAACAAACCATATTCTCCAACGCAATGCAATGGGCAAGGCGCGCAGCTAAGTTAACTGGCCGCTCAGTTAAAGCGCCAACTGCTCGCGCTGTATCCACCATATCCACCATCAACACCTTATACCTGTGCACTTATTCGCTCTGCAATCAACAATAAAGCTGGCAAGTGTACTTACATATTCACTTAAGGAGTAGTCAGACGTGGAATGAAAAATTATTTATCAACTTATTTTTCTATCCAAGTTTTTTATTTTTCCGTGTGAATATGAGCAAAGAGAATTAAGAGAGTTATTTTCAACTTTTCGTAAACCAATTTCAAAGAACAATTATAACAAAGAAAATGAACTTAAGAAATTAATTTCAACTTACCGGATTAGGTTGGGTTAGATTGTTGTTATTTAATGTAGAGTTCACTCTATAGGAACAGAGGCCCATTGTGGTGTTCTGATATCCCCCTAGATGTTTTTTTAGGTCTGATTTTTGTCATAGGTCTGATCTAAAAGTGATCTGAAATACTAATACAATATTTGTCGACTCTTTCAGCGAGAAAAAATGCCAAGAACTGTTTACCATAAAGGGACAGACAAATGTTTTTGGTCATTAGAGTTGGTTCAAGACTTGACAAAAACAAGAAATAAACAAAGCGATATCTGCATAAAAGGAAGATTTCCTGCTTGGAAAGCGTATCACAGCCGCGCAAGAGATAACACATATAATTGTGATTCAAATTTTACACAATTGCAACTGATAGAGTTAAAATATAATAATCACTAATAATTAAAATTAAATTTTATGCAAGCGGCATGGAAAAGCTAACATAATACATGACATTTGTCATTAAATTACTTATTATTGTTAAAGTTATGTGCTGCCGCAGTTGTTTCTAAAAATAAACTAAATTGAAAACTCTGAAGAAAGCGATGTTTATTATGGATTTTTGAACCACACTCTTTCACGCGAAACTTGTTCATTTAAAAAGGAGTCTTAGCTTGAGGAAATTGTTCTGAGAGTAAAGTTTTTCAAATAAAATGTTACTTTCGAAAAGTGCGCATTATGCAAAGTGGTATTGCCGCCGTACTAATTTTCGAAATTATTAAATTAGAAAAGCTTTCCGAAAGTGCTTTTCATGCCCCACCTGATGACACCTTCAGTGTGTGCTGAGTGTGTAAACATTGCTGAGTGCTCGTTACTCATCGTTGATTTAATAAGAGAAAGTTTTGTTAGTAGCATCTCGCACGTCGCGTATGAGTAATAAGTAAGCGGTATGCTGCGCGTTGTTTTTAAATAACGTAGCCGGTTGATTCGTATGAAAGAGCACTAAAGAAGTGGGGTTCAAAGTGATGAATCGATGGTCCACTTCACACACCTCCACACACTATCGCACTCATTACTGTTGAAATGCTACACCATTGAGTAATCCGTTCAACTGAGAGCTATGTACGAAATGTTTTTCTTTGTTTTGATATATTTAGTTGCTGTTGCTGAGTATAATTCATGCTCATCTTTCTCTTTCCACTCATTTAAGTTCAACGTTCAATGATTCTCCTCTCGCGTGACACTGTAATAGGTTACCTGGAAGCTTTCATGAATCACTTCGAAAGTCGCCAATCTTTCTATAACATGTCACATTACACATTTACAAGTAAAGTGTGTTGGTCTTTAGCGAAATCGTTCATTGTTAAAAGCGTACCATAAACACAAGCAGAAATGAGCATAATCTGACAGCAAAACAAAGAAGTGCTTATTGGCATTTTACAAATATTTATTTTTTGGGCCAAGGTGTGCCGACAATGGAAAACACTTCAAATGTATTTGCAATAAATATTTTTTATTTATGATACTGGAAATACGGCAAACAATGTGTGTATTAAAAACTTTTTTTCTTTTGATATAGAGAAACTCTGACAATTATCTTGATAAACCATGAACCTTTTTATTTGGAATCATTTCACTTTTTATAATACAAATAGATATACCGGCACATTGTTCAAAAATTATATTTATTTGAAAAGGCACTGTTTTCAGAGCTTTTCCCACTACCAGTTGTAGTCAGACATTACCTGTACGCATTCAGAAATTGCAAAAAATTATTTATTTATTTTTATTTCTCTCTTCGTATTTCAAAAAGTTTTGTTAAGCCCACTTGATTATTAATATTATGACAGTTTGTTTTTAATTCGAATTAGCAAATCCACGTCTGCTAAATTTTCAAAGAATTTTTTTTTAAAAGTCATTCAAGACTTACGTTTTCATTAATTCTGAAGGTCGCGGAGGGTTATCGCAACTTTATATTGTTGTTATGTAAAAATGCATGCCAAAAATTCAGTTCTGAACTTTCCTGTGCCAATGGGTTGAAGTATCGCAGATATCACAGCCGTAAGTATATACTTCAGTAGAAAATTAGTCAAACCAGTTTACATAAATTGAAAATTAGCTCAGTATGAGAAACCTCTTGATCTGCCATTTATCAACATTTATGGAAGAGTTGTGCGGAATTAACTATATACAAGGAATCAATCACAACAAACGCGCCAGTTTTGTTCATATGAATTTTATAGAATTCCCTACATAAACTTAAAACTTGGAACGCATAGAATAAATGGAATAAATATCAGTCTAATATCTTAATACGCTGCAGCCGTACCCGAAGGGGTTGGTACTTGACTATGGGCAACTACTTGACTAATGGCAGTCATGAAAAAGCTCCTCATAAAAACCATCCGCCGTTCGGAGGCGGCATAACATAAAACTGTAGATTCCTCTATTTGTGGAAAAGCATCAAAACACACACAACAAATCGGAGAAGGAGCTGGCCTACACCCTTTATTTGATATGTCTGTACATATATCATTTATTCTGCGTGTTAATTGTTATATCCCTATAAAAACCACCAATATGTTTATTGAAGTTTATTATATAGAGGCAATTTTCACCATAAATATTCTCGAAATTATACCCATATTTTTAAAAACGTATTGGAGTAAAATTAAAAAATATTGTAGAAAACTTGTGTATTTGAGCTTAAAATATTTAAGTACTACCGAGAAGTTTTGATCATTGACAAAAAAATTCTGAGAAATATCCATTAAAAGTTTCAAAAAATTAGACGCATTCTCCGACACGATTTTTTCGTATAAAGAGTATTTTCCATCTCACAAATAATTTAAGGCCAAATTACTCATCAAAAGTTGACTTTTTATTTTCAAAGTAAGTACTGTTTTCAATAATTTTTTTTTGTGTTTTATTTCAAAACCATATATTTTCAATTTCATAAAAAATTTAAAGCGAGTTTAATAAAAATTTTATCACTTTTTTTTTTTTTTTTTTTTGAAAAGCTACAATTCCAACATTTAAAATTTTACTTAATCCTGGATTAAGTACTAGACTACTAGACTTTTTTATATATAGACTTTGGGAAATTCAATTGCGCCCACAGTAAGACACGTTTCTGTCGAATGCGTTCAGGTGATCCAGCAGCTTTAAAATCTTTACTTAACATAAAGAATATCTCAAAGGTGCCGGAATAAAAATATAAATTTTTAAATTGATAAATATTTGCAGAAAAAATTATTGAAAACTTGCTCCACTCACTTTTATGCCCATCTACGTCTTATGAAGAGCTTTGAAAAATGTTTTATGTTTGTATCGACTAAACGGCTTGTTCTACTTATCTTTATCTCGGTTTACGTAAGACAATGAGGCGCGAATGGTTAAACAGAGTAATTAAGAAGTAAAATTGCTATGCGACTAATATAAATATCGATGTTCTAATAGTAGTCGAAACAACTTTTTTCTGCATTCCCATTAAAAGTATTATGTTAAGTCGTATCTCAGACTCCGGCCATTTCTAAAGTTATTGGGAATTTTTACAAATACCTCTAGCTCCTTAAAATAATTTTTACTGAAGGTAAATTTCATTAGGCTCCTAATATTATATAATGTACGTGGTCTGAGATCCAAAAGTTGATTAAATAAGTGTCTACCGCGCACCTGAGCCCTTCGCCGAAATAGTGACGGATAGTGGCAGAGAAGGTATTGCATAGCCTCATCCTTCTCCGCATAGCGGTAACTTCCACGGAAATCTGTAAACCATTTTTACAATCCCTGGTAAGGATCGCTGATTGCGATTGTCCTGTCTCCCGAGGTTCAGGAGTTCACATATCTTGGTAGCCTAATTATTGCTAATTGTGACACCCTAGCTGATATATCAGATAGATTAAGCAAATGAAAAGTAGTCTTTACATGTCTAAAAACGTTTGATGCTCTAAACATCTTACTAAAAAATTCTAAAACTCACATTTTTAACTAAAAAGTGAAATCATAAAATTTTATTGTACGACTCCGAGCTCTCATCAACACCACAAGAAAGAGCTTCCAAACTGCAAGCTTTTGTAAATTTTTGTCATTTGTAAATCGATATCTCCGTACAATAATACGCGCATAGTGACCAGAAAACTGCATAGCATTATGAAAATGAATTGAATAACATATTTTAAGCTTGTATTCAACTGAGAAACGTTTTCCTTTCTTTTACGTACTATTTTCTATTTTCTCTGAAAAGGGCAAAAAGGTTAAAGGGTAGTATTTCCCAAAACAAATTATCCTCATGGTATTAAACATAGAATTATTTAACATCTCTATACCCGAGATGTAAGGAAATTTTAATTTCGTATGCCGTTTCATTCTAGGAAGGGGTAAATTGTGACCTCTGCTATAGAAACACGCGACACGCAAGCTTTAAAAGCGACGTAGGTATGTCAGGTTGTCAGATAGCTTTTTACTGCATAATCAAATATTCCCATTACTCAATTACTACAATTAGCATTGCCTGTCTCGCTTTGAAAAAGTCAAAGAAAACAATCGCAACCCACCGAATCAAAAATTATATTTAAAGATTCATTTGTAAGAATTCTAAGAAATGCAATTTTGCCACAACGACGTGCACATATGTCTGTACTGAAATCCTCTTTTTGCTGAAATTGAGTAATGACTAAACAATAAAATCGTAAATTGAAAGAAATTTTGCTTTCATTAAAATACGCGAAGGTTCATTCGAGTAATAATTTTGCATGAATCAAGCAGAGCAAGATCATATCCATTAAAACTAATATACCCATTAAAGTTGTTGCAATCAATGAGTAGGCAAATGTGTGGGTATGCAATTTGATAGCTGCCTACATGCATATGTATTTGTGTATGGATGTGTGTGTACGCGAATGTAATCAAAACATTTGTCCAGCGGTGAAAGCGAAAAATGCGATATCTATAGCTGAAAATCATTACCAAAACCGGCAAGCAATTTAGGCAAGGCAAATTAAATAGCAAAACTCATTAAAATTCAAAAACAAAAAAAAAACAAATTAAAGAAAAAAGATTACAAAAGTAAATTGAAAATGCATGAACTCACAAATATATAAACAAAAAATATATATATACCTATATAATTGGCGCGTATACCCTTTTTGGGTGTTTAGCCGAGCTCCTCCTCCTATTTGTGGCATGCGTCTTGATGTTGTTCCACAAATGGAGGGACCTACAGTTTCAAGCCGACTCCGAGCGGCAAATATTTTTATGAGGAGCTTTTTCATGGCAGAAATACACTCGGAGGTTTGCCTGCCGAGAGGCTACCGCTATTAGAAAAAAACTTTTTCTTCATTTTGGTTTTTCACCGAGATTCGAACCTACGTTCTCTCTGTGAATTCCGAATGGTAGTCACGCACCAACCGATTCGGCTACGGCGGCCGCCCACAAAACAAACAAAATAAGGACCATAAAAATACACTAAAAAATATATATATTATCATGAACGTAATGCGAACCGTGACAATTTCGCCGTCGGCGCAAACAAAATTATCGATAAACGCCAACAATCAAGCGAATGTCAGTTGAACAGAAAGGTTCACTAATTATTACTTGGTCTTAATGGTGTAAGCTGAGAAATGGCCATAAGCGCGGATTCAAAACATTGACCACCACTACCAACAATTCGCAAGAGCCATGAGTTGATTACGAAACCGCGACAACATTGATAATTCATATAAATATGTTTGCATGTATGTGTGTGTATGTTTATGTACATGTGACAGAATTAATCGAAACTGGTATGTGAGTCATCATGAATTGGCTGGCAAAGCTGTGAAATGGTATGCGGCGTAACGGGTTGATGGACTAACTAGTACACGAATCACAGTTGAAATTATTTTTTAATTTTATTTTGCTTCTGCCCGGCTTTGATGAATAATTCGTGCTAGAACCAGTTAAAAGTGTTAATTTTTTTTATTACATAAACTAATTCCATACTTGTTAATTTGCATACTAATGTTGCTCTTGTTTGGCTGCATTGAAATATTTATAAAATATTACTAATAACAGTCAATAGAAAGTAAGGAAAAAAATTGAAGTAATATAATAAGCACCGATTTTTATGTACATATATTTTTGTTTTCAAAAAATTGAGTTTATATTCATAACTTATTATAGAAAACGTATTATTATAAAATGAGCACTCCACTTTTCCTCATACTTAGCTCGACTAAAAATTAAAAAATATAAAATCATTGGTCAAAAATTAGACTCTAAAATATATAAAATACTGCCAGCTAAAACCAGACAATTATGCAGTGTGTGTTTTTACACCAACGACAACGAAACGCGATGTAATGTTTCTCTTCTAAGTAATGCTCCGAAGTTAAATTTAATAAATCGTACAAAAATGCGGCCGCCGTAGCCGAATGGGTTGGGGCGTAACTTACATTTGGAAGAGTATGAGTTCGAATATCCGTGCATGAAACAGCAAAATGATAGAAAAAGTTTCTACTAATAGCGGTCAGCCCTCGGCAGGCAACGGCAAACCTCCGAGTGCATTTCTGCCATGAAAAAGCCTCTAAGAAAAGCCATTGCCATTCGGACTCGGTTTGTGGAACAACATCAAGACGCACCCCCAAAATAGGGGCAGGAGCTCGGCCGAACCCCTAATAGTAGATCACACGTCAATTATTTATTGATTTTTTTTACAATAATGCAGGAAAGTTAGACGAAGCTAAATTATTTAAAAAAGCCACATTTACGCTTCCTTAATCAATATCGTATATCGCAATTTAAAAGCTACATGTTTAAAACATAAACTTATTCGCCTTGGCTTTCAAACACATTTTCCCCATAATACCTCGAGCTTCAACGATAATACTCATACTTTTTATTGTAATGACTTTGAAGGAGATTTTGAGAAAGTGCAGATGGAACTAGACCTTTGGTAAAAAGAATAATAATAAACTAATTTGCAGTGTGAATTCCGTTTAAAGTCGAAAAACAAACTTCAAAGCCATTAAACTATTTTGGCAACTCTTTTCCTAAACAACTTACGAGAATGGAAGACAATTTGAAAATTTTATTACGTAATGCGATTAAAGCAGACTAGTCCAGGACTTCTTTAAGCAATCTTGATTCTATATTTATTACTCTATTCCAAATCAAATTTGTGCAGTAATTGCAAACAATGCCAAACAAACAAATGCAAACAATCTTACATTTTATTATATTATATAAATTAAATACAGTTCATAACCAAAACGTGTTTTTTACATTTCCAGGTAAAATTGGTTTGAAGTTATAACTTATTTATTCATTTACATATGTTACGACTGAATTAATGCTATTTTAAATAAGTTTTTAAATATTGTAAGTGTTGTCCAGTCCAAAGGAAAAATGTACTGCCATTGAGAGAAGACAAAAAAGAAATTGGACAAAAAAACCAAATGAAAATATTTGGCCTTAATCAAATCCTGTACATTTAAGAAGTATGTTGTCACAACAGCGATTGATAAGGGCAGAATCCCACGGTGGAACTAATTTAAAATAAACAAACATGCTGAAAACAAGCGACGAGTCGAAATTAAATTTAAGATTTTAATTTATTTTCGCACGTCTAAAAGTGTTTATTTGTTCCACTGTGATTTGGATTTAATTTGTTTTCATTTGCTGTTTTTGTCTCATTATTCCATGGCTCGTAGACAATTTGAGAGTAGCATTAACTTTAAGAGGGTGATTTTATTAAAACTATGAATACCTAATTATATCCAAAATATTGTAACATCAAATAAAACTTACGGTTTTATAAAAAAAATATTAAAATAGGCGTGGTAACGCTAAAAATAATAAAGTATTGATGCAAGTTGGGTAAATTCAGTAAATTACTAATATATATCAAACTGGGTAAATCAACTTGGGTAAATCCAGTACACTCCTACATCAACTTATGGGCTCTTTAATTTACTATCTATTATTGGTGCCAATTTTCCCCGATTTTTTCGAAAAAAAATTAATAAACTCGCCAAACTTATTAACAAAATCAAATCGCTGAGCGAACTTCGTCGGGCGACACCCAATTTTTCCAATTAATTCAAATTATAAAACTTTTAAATATACATTTGTTATTTCTTCAAGTGAGGCAACGTTTGCGAAGAAGATATGGTTAAATTTTTGACTAAGAGGGTTTTGTCGCCGGCAGCAGCGAGCCTCGTCAGGAGAGCTCCGCCGATGCCTTGGTTGTGTTCAAACATTGAGTAAGCAATTTATTATTTATTCTATTGTATATTATTATTTAATATTACTAACTCCATGGCGGCCGCCTTAGCCGAAAGCAATAAGAAAAACATTTTTCTAATAGCGGTCGCTCCTCGGTAGGCAATGGCAAACCTCCGAGTGTATTTCTGCCATGAAAAAGCTCCTCATAAAAATATCTGCCGTTCGGAGTCGGCTTAAAACTGTAGGTCCCTCCATTTGTGGAACAACTTCAAGACGTAAACCACAAATAGGAGGAGAGCTCGGCCAAACACCCAGAAAGGATGTACGCGCCAATTACATATATATATAACTTCATGCTTCAATCTCATATGATGGAGTGTGTTTTATTGTAATTTTACCAGCGAAGTTTCGCTCGACGATTTGTCCTGTTTATACTATGCGCCACTTTTACTGTTTTCGTGACGAAAAAGCATTTCATACATGATATGTTAAGCGTGCCTCACAATAAGGATACGTACATATCCGTAATTCCAAAAAATTAAAAAGAAATTATGGAGACAAAATTTTACGATAGAAAATGTCTTTTTTTTATTGATTCTAGTGCTTTCGAAAGCAAAGAACATAAAAATAATTGTCTCTGTTTGAGATGTTTATTTTTACCCCACACCATTTTCTAACGTTTATCTCTTAACCTCATCGAATACTTACTCACTACACACATTGGGCTTGTGGAAAGTCTGACTAGCAGATCCCATCACTTGCAACTAAGCTGAATGATCCCACCTTTAGATAATACTGCTCTCCGACAGTGAGAGATAAACCAGCTTAAATGAAATTTTTTCTAACATCTCAACAATAAATAATTAAACACAAGCAATAAAAGGTACAAATTCCCATCTCAGCTCTCATACTCTCTCTTGTCCAAAAAATAGTACTTTTGTAATATTAATAATTTTCTGGTAATTGCATTGAAATAAATTGCGACTTTACGTGATTTTCCAGCTAATTTCCTATAGTAATTTGCCAAATTTCAATGACAAGATTACTCTAGAGGAAATTGGCTTAGATTTCCTTAACATTCCAAAGCAACAATTTATTATCATTAGTGTGTAATTAGGTATTTGTACTTGTGTGTGGCTCCAAGTACTTCCTACTCACACATATACAAACATAAATATGGTTATTCATCGGTACAAAAAGGTTAGTTATTTCGTGCCTGGTTTTTGCTTTATTCAAATTATCTTTAGAATTTTTTGTTCAATTTTATTACTCTTCAACTTGTTTTATTTGTAGAACGGTGAATGAAAAAAATTGCGAATACATTGTTAATTTAAATATATTACCAGCAAATCTCTGCATATATACATACATATGTATGCGTGTACATAATTACAACAAGCACAGTACTACTGATAGTTTCTGTCACTAAATTACTACCACATATCTTTTCTTTTTTGTTGTTACTATGTTTTTTAACTCTACTTTTTTATTTTTAATTACTACCATTTAGATTTCGTTGAGATAAATCATGACCTCATTGCGCCACAGAACAAAACATCAAAAATTGCTAAACAAAACAAAAAGCGAAAAAATAAAAAGTCATCCCAATACCGGTTGAAAGAGGAGTTATGATCAGATTTTATTGCGAAAGTGGCTGGCGTAATAATGCATGCTTATGTATGATCATACATATGTACATATGTATGTATTTACTTGGCCTTTTGAAATTTTGGAGGTGTGTTTTAAGGAAATTGTTTATGATTTTTAAATAAAATTTCTATTATGTTAATAGGTTTGTGGGTCAACACATTTTTAATATCAGATAAAAACTTTTTACATGCACACATGAAGTATTTTTGCAAACCCAAAGATGCCTACTGATTAATCAACTACAGAGCTCAATAATGCATCTTCACACGTTGGCTGACAGTGGCCACTGCTGATAACATAAAAAACTACCTCCAGGTGCCAATATTGTTTTTTTATGGATTCTGCTTTGGATCGAGAAAAGGTGACTTACCTTTAAATGCATACGCTTTAAGGAATCAAGTGAACAATTATAATACAGATATAATGAAGACACAATATTAACTTTAATAAATATAGGGTGATTCAACGGTGACGCAGATCTTTGACAGTAATTATTTGAGATACGTTATTTTTTTCTGACAATGGGATTATAGAAATTGGCAAACTTATTCATGGATCGATACTAAGTTGAAGAACACAAGAAATTTGCACACGATTTATGAAAATACTCGTTCTGCAAGATGGGCATTGGCGTAATTCGTGATTTTTTCGGTCAACACAATTGGCCGTCTGAGACAATAATTAGTCGTTTAGGGTATTGTATTTTTTTTTTAGAAATATAATTAGGAGTAACTATAAAACATTACGAAAGACACTAGTAACTAAGACGATCGGCCTAGGGTATTGTAAATCCACATCCCATTCAAGAAAAAACTCTGCACCCACAAACTGTCGCTGTTTGATGTGGTTTTTTGGCTGTCGGAGTCATTGGATAGTACTTTTTCGAAAAATTTGCCGGTAATTCTGCTGCGGTGAACAATGGACGTTATCGTGACATGATATTATAATAATAAAACGTTTTATGAGCTGGCATAGAAACGGTTTTAACAAGACGGTGCCACTTAGCACAGAGCGCATGAAACAATGGAAACATTGCGAACGAAGCTCTCAACACGCATTATCTCACGAAACAACGAGTTGAAATGGCCGCCGAGACCTAACGATTTTTTTCTCTATGGCTAGTGATAAGTGTGGTCTATGCCAATAAGTCCGAATACTGAAATCATACGCATTATGAATAATAATAAACGCAGCCCGAACTATTCCAAAAAGCCAATGGAAATTTTGATATGCGCCTCCAATGTTACCATAGAAGTCCTGATGCGCATTTGCCATGGAGTTTGTGTTTCATACATAAATACCATAGGCGTAGGGAAATAAAAAAGCAGTCGACAAATTTCATTGCTTTTTATTTATGACAGAAAATCTGCGGTCTTATTGAATTACCCTGCATATATTCAATACTTGTGAAAAAATGCAGAGATTGGAAACGAATCATTATTAATAAATAAAAGCAATTAAATGTGATTAAAAAACGTGCTACATTATTTATTAATCAATACTTACATATGTACATATATTTATAGAAACTAATTATTTGTACGTCCAGTGGTAATGAAATGGTACAACGGGTGTCATGTGTGTATGTGTCCATGTATGTACATATAAATAGGTACTTCGAAGTCCAGTTTCGACTTAATTTATGCAAGCCGCGTAGGGCAGAGCACATAAAATAGCGCTTAGCTGGGCGAACGCAGTCGATAAAAAATAAATTTTATTTTTTATGTTTCATAAAAAGTAGGACTATTCTATTTATTTGAATTGCTTGGCATAAAACAAAGTAAAACAATTGGAAAGTAGAGGAATCACAGATGAGCATATTCAAAAAATACAAAAAAAATGAATGAAAGCAAAACGAACAGAGAATCAAAAAACAGAGACATTAAAATATTTTACAGCTAAAAAATGCATTTAACGGTTTTTAAAGTCACAAAGCGGGCCACAAAGCTGTTCCTATAAGGCATGCTCACTGAAATGTACATACATACATACATACATGTCAATATAAAACACAAAAAAAAATATGTATGCTTGTGTGAAGTTATGCATTCTCGTGAATGCTTGTATGCACACAAACACATACATGTCGACACTCCCATTTTCGTATGCATCTTCAGCAACAAGGGCATTTGACACGGGAATCGTCCGTTGCGGTGGTTCCTTAACCCGGCATACTGACGCATAAGTAATTTATTATGATGCTGCTGCTCGCTCTATTTTTTTTTTTCATTTTTTTATTTTTTGAATGCGTTATTACAAGTATTTTCCTTTATTTGATTTTGAATGTTTACTTTTTTTTACTGTTACAGTAGAAATTTCGTGCGACTGATATATTGCATGCGGTTATGACGCTTTTGCCAGACAAAAATCTACAAGTAAGCGCATGTACATACATTTGTGCGTATGTGTATGTATGTAGACATGTATGTGTGTATGTTTGTGTACAAACTTGCACTCACTTCTAGCTTTATCGAGCATACGGAAGCGACGACAGCAGCGCGGTGACTAGCATTGGCGTCTTGAATGAGTCAGCACCCTAGAGTGCAGCATCTACATACATACATTTGTATGAATGTACATAGGTAGGTGTGCGCACAAGCTATAGCAGATCATTGGGGAGCTTTACTTAAGCTTGTTTTTAATTGGAAAATATGTATATTTTTTTCGCCAATATAAAATTTTTTCTGCTTTGCGGTTTTGTTGACTTTAATTTGCGGTCAGCACTTTTTCAACATTGAACTTCAAAAATTGCCCTTTTTTGTTATGCATGTAAACATGTTTGGCCGGGCACTTGCACTCTATGCCACATTTTGCAAGTATATCACAAGGCTGTAAATCTGACTGTATCCAGTGAAATGCGGAACTAGAGAAATTTGGAAGACTACCAGTCCACCGTAAAATTACTGGCAACTAGTTTATTTGCAGCTATGTTAGTTCAAACTTAACATAAGATGTTGCGCTTCACGAGAAGGTTGAACATTGGCGTAACATTTAAAGGCAAGATTATTATGATTACGAGATGATGTTAACAAAAAGGCGACACATACCGGTTTTGAGTTAACAAAATAAAAATATAATGCCAAAACTAAGTATTTGGTGGTCATCAAAACAGTTTTTATCGCATATATCTAAATATTATAAATAATTTGAGGAACCGACTAAGTCATGTCTCAAGTATATATTAGTTATGCCAGCTTTTCATATAAAAAAGCCGATATCAGTAAGCAGCTAAGTCAATTTGCTTTCAATTATATAGTGGATAATATTAGAATTATTTTTTTTTTTTTTGTCAATAGGCATGAAATAATCCACTTCTAACTAAATCTGTGTAATCTCTTTACCAAATTAGGCATTTACTCGTTTATAATTGGCCCGCGTATGGAGAGACTTGCAGTTTTACGTCTCCTCCAAACGGCAGATAAATTTATTGAGAAATTCATTCATGGCTGAAATATACTTGGACGCTTGCTATGGAGTGGCGACCGCTATTGGAAAAAACCTTTTGCATCATTTGGTGTTTCATGCACACAGTGGGTTTCAAACCTCTGGTATCTACCAAATTGCCAATCGAAAGGGTCTAAGAACACTCTTGAGCTCTTCATTCCCTACCTTACCTTTTGTTCCCAATTTGAACTCAAATGGCAAATAAATGCCAAGCAGAGTGAGAAAATGGTTTATAATTGTACCCCTAGGGGTAGACAGGATTAATACAACATGAAGGGGTTCGACGAATTTATAAACCGCCCCAACTTGCACTTGCATTTGGTTAACTGTTACTAAGTTGGCGTTTACACGAGGCACTTTTGCAAAGACAATAGCAATACATTCACACTTTTTTACTAATACAAATACAAGTCTCTCATTGTCATCGTGACAGTCTATGATTTTTCAAGGCAGTAAATTTAGCAAATTATTTGACGTAAATGTCCAATTCGACGACGCAAAGCATGCAATTTGGAGATTTTGGTAAGTGTTATTAAATTATTGTTCTTATAATCTACGCTTCACTCAAATCTAAACCCAACCAAATCAAAGTCAGAGGAAGTAATTTGTACGAAGCAGCACTAGCCGCGGCTGCATGAAAGTGAATTGCCTTTATAAATGTCTGGACGTCTAGGTTACGAAAACATTTTTTTCTCTTTTTTGACAGCTAATACATATTTTCAACTGTTTTCAGAGGATCATATATTGTAAACCCAAGGGAAGACTCTTCTCAAGTGAATTTCAGCATTCCTCCTTCATGAATGTAAGGCAACGATTTTCGACATCACAAGCTATAATAAACTTGCGGAACTACTAATAGGAGCGATCTGTAACAACTGCTTTATTTTTTATTCGTTTGATACTAGTGTGAGAGCAGTCGGAAAATGGGTTGTATGGAACAACTGTTTTGCAAAGCAATGCCAATTTACCCCACACGATGCATATGAGAATATGTACCTGTACGAGGATGTGTATTTACATACATGCGACATTTTATTTACATATATACGGCTGCATATGCATTGATGAAAAAATGATGCAAATATATGTTTGCGTTAACACACTTTGTTCTTATGTAAATTCAATTTAATCTGCGCTTTTAAGCTATTAAATTTCCATATTGTTTACTATTCTCTTATTTTTTAATTGCCGCTGTAATCGTGTAATCAACTTTTGCCAAATTCAACAAAGGCTGAGGCCGTTGTTATGACAATTCGATTATCTCTTGCCAAACTCCAAATAATGGAATAACTATTTGTAAAAACTTCACGTACATAGTATATCTTCGTCTTCTTGATTGGCGCTATAACCACTTAAACGATTTTTGCCGAATTTAATAAAGCGCGGCAGTAGTTTCTTTATCTTTCTAACCAGTGCCAGTTGGGCACACCAAGTGAAGCCAAGTCTTCCCCACCTGATCTTTCCACCGCAGAGGAGACCCAAAGGCGTGAGGAATCTGTTTTCTAAGGAATCTCGCATTATGAATGAACTCAGCACCTCAGTTAGCACCTCCGGGCGTACTTGTAGAATTCGTAAGTAATCTAGTCTTTGCCAAATGATTTTTTGCCTTTGTGTACAAGTTGCAATTCGCGCATTTCAAATGGTGAGTCGAGAAAAGGGTGTAGTACCATAGGCATAAAACTCAGATATTACAACGCTACCATTAACCGTTGGCGAGCGGCTTTTCAGAGCATTCTTCTTCTTCTTAATTGGCGCGATAACCGCTTACGCGATTTTGGGTCAGTTTAACAAAGCGCCCCTGTCATTTCTTTCTTGTGCTAACCGGCGGACATATCGGTTGATACACCAAGTGAGACCCCCTGATTTTTCCAACGCAGGGAAAGCCTTCCTCAGAGCATTAGAGCATACGAGGTGTGTTCAAGAAGTATCGCGAATTTTGAATCTTCGCAGGTTACGTATATTCGAATTTCGATTTTCTTGTGGCGATATGTTGGTACTCATGTCTCTCACTCATGCCGACGAGTTCGGTCATTTTGAATGTTCAGTTAATGGTTGGCAGCTGCTTTGCTTACACGTGTTTCGGCTCGTTTTCGATTTTTATCTAGTCAAAAAATGGATCAAAGAACCTGAATCGAACTTTGTGTGAAAAACGAAATTAAGTGCGCGGATCCATTCCGAATGTTGACTGTGTCATACCAAAGCAACGTTTATCGGTGGTACAAAATGTTCTCAGAAGGCCGAGAAGATGTGAACGACGAAAAGCGTGCCGGACGCCCGAGCACTTCAACAACAGACAAACAAATTTATGAAGTGAAGAAAATGGTATTGGCCAATCGTCGAATCACCGTCAGAGAAGTTACTGAGGACCTAGATATATCGATTGGCTCGTGCCATTCGATTTTTTTCAATGATTTGGGCATGAGACGGGCCGCCGCAAAATTCGTACCAAAACTGCTCAATTTCGACCAAAAGCAGCAACGCATGAACATTGCTAATGAGATGTGGGACTCTGTCCACGACGACCCAAATTTGCTCCAGAGAGTCATGACTGGTGACCAATCGTGCGTTTATGGTTATGACGTGGAAACCAAAGCTCAAGTGGCTCTTGCATCACGATAACGTCTCTGCTCACACATCGTTGCTTGTGCGCGACTTTTTGTCCAAAACCAACACACTAAAGATGCCACAGCCACCGTAGTCCCCTGATCTGGACCCCTGTGACTTTTTCTTGTTCCCGAAACTGAAAAGGTTCATGGTTCAAGGACGACGCTACAAAAATACAAAAGCAAACATATTAAACACAGTTCTCGTTATTTAATTAAATTTGCTTTTTTTTATAATTTTGACGTTCATCGTTAACTAATCAATAATTTGGGTAATTTTTGAGCCAGAGACAGAACTTAATCGGCATAACTCTATTTTAAAGAAATATATTAGTTTTATGTTTACTACTTACTTATATTCAGAAGCTGCAAACGTTGCACGTAAAGAATTTTATTACTCAAAGTGATCTGCGTTTTAACTCGCGTATCAACAGCTGTGCATATTTATTAAGTACACACACACACACGCAGACATACACACCTGCATCAAAACGCAGTCACGACAGCATTCTTTACGCGAAGGTCGTTTTGTCTACTGAAAATTCTATTACATATTCACATAAATATATACAAACATATCCCAAAACATATGTATATGTATGTACATATATATGTATATGTATCAGTATACATACATATATGCATATCTAGGCATACAATTTACAAAAATTAGCTCTCGACTTGCGCAATTCCATTTTTTTGTTTGTCTGGTTGTATGGGATTGGAAACAAAAGCTTACTCGCAAAGAACACAAAACAAATTGAATACAATTTTTTTTTTGTTGCCAATGTTTTCTTCTCCTCTATATTCATTCAAAAGAACTTAATAAATATGCATAACTAGCAAATCAAGGTGAAAAACGTCATTGCAGTCATGAATAAATGAATATGCTCAGTAATACGAGTATCCCCACCCTGGTTTACTGTATTCACTAGATAAATGCACACTGGCTTATGACGGTTTGTATATATTATATGTGTGTATATAGACTTGTATATTTATTCACGTAAAAATGTTTATGAAAATTGTCCACTCAATTGTGTTCGTAGTTGAGTGCATTAGTCATACAGAGTCGAGCTCTTGTCAGCATTCACTTTCGTTTGCGCATCTGTTACCTATTTAGCTGAGGGGGTTGACATTGTATGCAACTGTCATTTCTTTCAATTTTAGTTTGTGGATTTCCCGTTGCATTATAAATGCACCACCAAATAAGGCGATATTTACTATTTAATGACTTTGAGGAAATCGTTTTGTATGGTAAAAATGTAGTGACGCTAATGAAATGCATTTTATGTAATTACCACTTGGTCATAAGGGATTTGGTTTGAACAATAATTGGTTTTGGTTTTCTAACAACCAACGGATGGCCGTAGATTGACATGAGAAGTCAATAGCAGAAGTGCCGCACTACTGTTGCTTCGCGTTAACTCTTTAATGGAGACGACGATTCTGGAACGTATTTGTCTCTAGTTTTTTAATCATTGATAAATTAACAACGTATTCCCAAACTGTGCCCTGATTTTAAAGTGAGATGTAAAACTTTAGTAAATTTGCGATCATTATTTGACGAAGGCAAGTGCAAGTCGATAGATCAATAAGGGGAGAGCATTTGTATATTAGCGCTTTGTCAGTTCTGAGTCGGAAATGGTTCCAATGAAGCTTCATATGTCATTTGCACACTTTTTGGCCAAACTTGGTTATGCAAGGTGACACAAAATTAGTCATCCAATTTTGTTTTTGAATAACTTTTTTACACTCCATTCTGTCTGTATACTGTCTGTCTAGTTCACAAATGGCAAACATAATTGCGCCCCCTTGTAGTAGCCTTGCAGTTATTATATGTACTTAATGCAAAAATCAAAAAGACTTGCAATAATTTAAAATCACTTTTATAGACGAGTAAGCAATCGCAAAATTAAGACGGATTGGGGCGACAACAAAATTCTGATGATCACCTTGTACAAGTGTGGAAATAGCGCAATATAAATATTCACGTTATTTCAAAATATCGAAGTGCACAAAGCTTTGTGAAAGTACCATTGATCATTAATGGTAAAATCGTACCAAGTGGACGAATGTGTCGGAAGCCAGCGATCGTGCAGCTTTTCATTCGGCATAGAAGATGTGTGTAGTGGATATACCGAAATTCCATCGGGAAGAAAGAAGTCATTGCTAGGGAGCTGGATATGTTCACCTGACTTGCTACTTGCTTATTCGCTAGAAAGAAATTTTTCACAAACGCACTGACCATATTTAACTCCGCCAATAGATAGAGAAAATTAAAAAAAATCTACCGAAAATTAGAGTTAATTTTAAGTTTGAAAAAAAGAAATCAAAACCTTCCAAATATCGAAGAACATTTATGAGTATTTCTATATACATATATACGTATATATTTCCATATACTATGTGAATCTATTTCCATTTCAAAATGTTTTAGCAAAATGTATAAAAGTTTTAAATAGTAATTAAATTTAAATTTTAATTAAAATTAAAATGTAATCATTTATCAATCTCTTTAACGAAATAAAATATAAAATATCGTTTTCACTAATCATTGGGAGAAACTTATAACAAGCAAAATAACTAAGTCTATGCCATGATTCTCATTATTCCGCAGACATTTTAGTTTGACCCATAAAATCACCATTTCTATGCATTTTTATAACAATGGAGTAAAATTATATTAAAAAATCTATTAAAAACCTTGACAGCCACCCTATTTTGTGAAGAGTTTGGGTCCACACGCAGGACTCTACCAGCACAGGCGCTAATATGCGCCGCACTATCTGTTAAAAGGCTTCTGGTTCAGTGCAGTATTACAATGATAGATTAACTGCCTTATTCGCGAGATCTTGCCTAAGGTGGGTGAAATTTGGATTGAAAGAACAAGATTTGGGGTCATTGTAGTTGTCAGGCAGAAAGGAGCTTGAGTCTTTAAGGAGCTTAGGGCATCTAGTAATGATAAGAGCAATGGAAGAGTCCCATGGATATATGTAGGAAAAGAGGAAGCGACAATATTGCATGGTGATGATAGGTAAATGATGATGGTAATGAGTAGTAAAGACCTCTCTTGACGAACATTACTAACACTAAATAAATTTCTCATCATACCCTTCCGAACGTATGGCGTAGAACTTGGACGATGACAATATCCGATGAGGCGTCCCTTGGAATGTTTGAGAGAAAAATTCTGCGAAAGATTTTTGGACCTTTGCGCGTTGGTGATGGCAGGCATCGAAGGCGATGGCTCACAATGAGTTGTATGAGCTTTATGACGACTTAGACGTAGCGCAGTGAATAAAATAATAAATACAAACACTCCGGCTCTGAAAGTATTCGATGCGGTACCAGCCGGTGATAGGAGAGGAAAACGAAGGGCTCATCTGTGTTGGAAAGATCAGGTGGAAAAGGACTTGGTTTTACTTGGTGTGTTCAACTGGAACCGGTTAGCACGAGAAAGAAATGACTGGCGAACTTTGTTAAACTCGGCCAAAATCGCATAAGCGGTTATCGCATCATTCAAGAAGAATAAGAAGATGATAAGTAAAAATTATTCAAATCAAAATAAAATTGTTTATGGTGTAAACCTCTTTATTTGTTATTTAATGTCTACATAAGTACATCTTTGATGAAAAAAATACATAACCCTCTTTCTATAAGGCTTTACTTAAGAAGATGGACTCAAAACATACGGTAAACATATGATAAATTAAAATTATGAAAAATATTTATTTGCCTAACCTTCGATAGACGAGAGCGAAAGGCCGCTTCCAATATCACAAAGAATAAGCCCCTTTCATAAAAGCGAGTGACAGTGAAATGTGCAACCCTAGATTTAAGGGAGCCATCCCACCATTTCAAAATGTAATATAAATATTTTATGGTTGAAAACTGGTTCAAAAAAGGTTTCAATTGATAATCGATTCCTAACAAAATTCAAACTATTGGAAATACTCGAAACGCACATTCATTTGATATACCCCTATCCATGTCCAGCCCAAATCAATAATCGAAATGGCAACAAGACGGAATATTTTGCAATCCCGCCGATTGGTGTGCTCTTCTATGCACTGTGTGGTTCCTAAAAATGTTGTTATTAGTATGTATGTATATTTTCAAAACAAAATAAGCAAATAATAAATATTTCGCAAATCTAAAAATACAGCCACTACATCGTAGCGCGCTGTTCACGCGACGTCACGAACAAAATTTCAATGTCAATGCCCCCAACAAACAGAACCACAGAAGTAGGTAGACATGTATGTATTTGTTTTAAATTCAAACGAATAATCAGGTAATAGTGTCCAAAGTCAATACACCACTCTCACTGAGCCGATCTGAGTTGGGCTCAAGTGATGCAGAAGGTGATAAAGAGCAACACAATCGATGTGCAACGGGAGGGCAGTTAGTTAGGCTGATGAAGTGCTGGACTGATAAACTGTGCGAGTGGCAAATAAGCAGATTGACTGATGGACTTGGCAACTAAGTGTGTACGTATGTATATGTATATATGTACATAAATGTGTTTTTTTTTAATTTACAACTGAGTAGGCATAGTTCTGCATTTGTAGATAAGCATTTCGGTGCCACTGCTGTAAAAATAACAAATTGTGACAAGCGACTGAAACGACAGCACATCGAAAAAAGCAAACAACAAACAACTAAAAAACAAAATACAAACAATTGAGATGAGGTAACATGTCAGCTACATGGACTGTTACTCGTATAAACACTTACGAGGATGGACTAAACAGTTTCAGGTCTGATAAAAAAATTTGTTTTTTCCATTAAATGCCCATCAAAACCAATAGTTTTTTCGTAATAATAGAGTAATACTATTTTTATGGTACACTGTGTCAAGCTCTTCAAAATACGCATTGGAAGCTTTCATGACTGCCCAGTTTTCTTCAAACTTTTTAACTCCGAATCATTTTCTGAGGTTAGGAAAAAAATGTTAGTCGCTTTAAGGAAATCTGGAGAATATCTTTTCGAATTTCAACTCGTTGATTTTAACCATCGCAGCCACCAAAGCATAGGCGAATTTTTAGATCCAACGTAGCATCCACCGCACACGAAAAAACTTCTCTGTACACTAATGTTGATATAAAATTATGCGAACACACTGATCTTCCAGTAGTCTCAACTGCCTCACACACTTTTATAAATTTTTTCGATCAATTCGACGGTTGTGACCATTGAGGTCAACCATAGGGCGTCTTAAACGTGGTGCGTCATCACCCATGATTTAATCCTTCAGTATAAAGGAGACAATTCTGCTTTAAATTAAGTCGGTATTAGGTGCTTCATTATAAAAATATCTTATGACCGCACATTACTCTGGTTTTTGGATTATCAAACTAATCAACCTATCAAACTCTAACAGCGCAATCGATCTGAAGGTAAACATGCAAGGATAGTGTTATAGAATACCAGCACAAGATGAGGTCTGCTGGCTATACTTTTTGAGCAAGTCGGAAATGTTTCACCTTGCCCTCGTATATGCATACATATGCACATATAATGCCCAAGATCCATACAAGTGTGTACATAGTTTTTTGCGTAAGCACGGGAAAGCATAGATGAGCCCGCCCACGAGACCGATTATGTAGTATTTCATAAAGATGCTTTCCATTTAAATTCAACCGGGCTATTCGGGTCATGTTCTTCGATTTCGATGTAACTTAAATATGTTGCTCTCTGGTCAAAATAATGAGACACGTATTTTTTTGTTCGCCCGAAAAAATTTTTTTTCAAGAGTTATCGGCAATTTTGTTTTTCGCCTCAAACTCGATTTTTTTTAATTATATAAGAAAAATTTTTTTTTAAATGCCCATAACTTAGTCAAAAATGAACCGATTTTAATAATTTTGGGTTCAAAATGATCGTAATTACATACACAAGCGACTTCATGTAGAAACAATTGCAAAAAAGTAGTTGAAATTTTTTTATTTAGCAAAAAAGAAAAAAAATTGAAATTTTTTCGAAATTCAATATTTCAAAAAGTGTATTTTTTTTTTTTATAACTTTTTCCAAATCAAAAGGACATCTCAAACTTTAATTGAGCTGCATGCCTAGTAGCTAAAATGCGTTGTTTTTGAGTTATGAATTTTTGAGTAAACACCCTGTTTCGCAGTTTTTGTTTTTTGCAAAAGAAAAAATTTTCAACTACTTTTTGCAACTATTTCTCCATGAAATCGCTTATGTAAGTAATTACGATTATTTTGAACCCAGAATCATTCAAATCGGCTTATTTTTGACTAAGCTATGAGCAATTAAAAAAAATTTTCTTATATATATTCTTTCCATTTCAATTCAAAAGGGCTTTTCGGGACATGTTCTTCGATTTCGATGTAACTTAAATATGTTGCTCTCTGGTCAAAATAATGAGACACGTATTTTTTTGTTCGCCCGAAAAAATTTTTTTTCAAGAGTTATCGGCAATTTTGTTTTTCGCCTCAAACTCGATTTTTTTTAATTATATAAGAAAAAATTTTTTTTAAATGCCCATAACTTAGTCAAAAATGAACCGATTTTAATAATTTTGGGTTCAAAATGATCGTCATTACTTACACGAGCGATTTCATATAGAAATAGTTGCAAAAAAGTAGTTGAAAATTTTTTATTTTGCGAAAAACAAAAAGTGCGAAACAGGGTGTTTACTCAAAAATTCATTACTCAAAAACAACTCATTTTAGCTACTAGGCATGCAGCTCAATTAAAGTTTGAGATGTCCTTTTGATTTGGAAAAAGTTATAAAAAAAAAAAAAATACACTTTTTGAAATATTGAATTTCGAAAAAATTTCAATTTTTTTTCTTTTTTGCTAAATAAAAAAATTTCAACTACTTTTTTGCAATTGTTTCTACATGAAGTCGCTTGTGTATGTAATTACGATCATTTTGAACCCAAAATTATTAAAATCGGTTCATTTTTGACTAAGTTATGGGCATTTAAAAAAAAATTTTTCTTATATAATTAAAAAAAATCGAGTTTGAGGCGAAAAACAAAATTGCCGATAACTCTTGAAAAAAAATTTTTTCGGGCGAACAAAAAAATACGTGTCTCATTATTTTGACCAGAGAGCAACATATTTAAGTTACATCGAAATCGAAGAACATGACCCGAATAGCCCGGTTGAATTTAAATGGAAAGCATCTAAAATGTTTTTCACATTGATGGATTCAAAAACGCAAGGAAAAGATTAAAAATAATTAAATACAACGCAATGTTTACTTTCTAATTTGTTTAAAAAGAAGCAAATAAACAGCGAGTGCAGCTAAAAAAGTGTAAAATATCATAATTACAAACATTATCGAATTGTTATCGAAACCGCAGCAATGTGAGCAAATTAATGCATACAATTTGTAGACTTTTCAACAAAATAACTTATGAGACTTTAAGAGGTTTTGTTTTGCGGCCAATAAATTCCGGTTTACCTCGGAAAATTTTTTTTAATATTTTTTTACACTTTTATTAAAACTGTTACCTAAACGACAGCCATGAATGATTAGTTTATAAAATATTAAGAGAAAAGCAAGCAATTTAGTGCCAGACAAAGTGTGACTGTCCGAGTAAATGAATGGAGTGGATAATACTCTCGTTTTTATTTCTTTAAGTCCCTCTTTTATGGCAGTGACTTCCGCCTAAAGTACACTGCAATGATCAGGTAAGCGAAATGATTGGTATACTCCGAGTTTGTCGGAGTAGACCCCTCTACCTACTTTGTTGTCCAGTTTAGAGCCATCTGTGTATATGTTTAAGTCATTATATCTTAACAATGAGCCCGTTATCCCATTCCTCTTTGGAAGGAAATACTGTGACAAAGGATTTATTAAAATTGATGTCCTTGGTCCTGCAGAAATCCGTTGTGCTGGGAATGCAGGGGAATTGTTCTAAAATGGAGGAGTGCCCTCTTTGGTTCGTTCTGAGTAGGCCGATTTCTCTTAGTCTGAGAGTTTCTTTGGCAGCTGTTAGCTTACCGTACTGCTCTATTGGTAAAATGTTAAGCATAATATTTAGTGCATCTGTGGGTGTGGTTCTGAGGGCCCCGCAGATGCAAAGACTGGCCATTCTTTGACTAAATTTGTAAGTCCCTATATTTGTGAAACAACATCAAGACGCACTTCACAAACAGGAGGAGGAGCTCGGCCAAACAATCAAAAAGGATGTGCGCGTTAATGTATATACAATATATATATTTAAGGACTCAGAACTGCATAAAATGCAACAACAAAACGGTATTTCCAAGCAGTTCGTTCTGTTCGAATATGTTGATACAACCATGGAAACAGTCGAGTTGGACCGGCATGTGAGCGCTCAATCCATTCTAATGGAAAACTGTTTTAAAGCATTTGCGTAAGGATGAGTTTAACTATGATCATTTTATCCTCAAAATAAAGCAAAAAACCATTGAGAACCTTTTACTTCGCCAACATATGCATAAATGTAAAATGCGTTTAAACTCCTATATCTTGAACGCTTCACTCTTGCTCACTCACTGCTCACATAAGCGTTCACAAACATACTCGTATGTATGTATGTGTGTATGTGACATGCAAATACGCACAAAGTTTATTTATTCATTCAATATTTTTACTTAACTTTTAGTTTTTTACTATTTATGTTCAACTACCCTCTGCCGCAGCTACACTCCGAATTAGCCATGAGCTCTCAGTTAACTCACTCAGCCGTTAATTGAATAAAGAATTCATGCACGAATTTAAATGACAATAAATTTCTTTATAAGTTCACTTGTAGTCTGACGTAAGATTTCATGATTTTCTAAACTTGCTGGAGTACGTACCTCCGTCCCACAGTCTACATACCTATAAGCAAGTCTTTATGAACATTTGCATACGGGAATGAGTGTGGAAGTGTAGTCTTTGAAGTACTTTTGAATATCCAACGTTCTTACTCCAGGGGAAGCGACAATTGAGAAGCATTTATTGCGTTCGTTATTGCAAATTCTTTTATATAACTATTTTGTAGAATATTTATTTGTTTACTTTGGAGGTGTAGCCCAAAAGGGTGGAGTAAATGAATGCTAATAAATTAACCAAATTAAGATAAGAGTTCGGGGTTTTTTATAATAATATAAATAACTTTAAAAAATTGATCGCATGAAAAGATAAATGTAAAGGCGAGAGTTCAAAGAATGAATTGTAATACCGTGCGAATAATCAACTTTTTGAAGTGAAAACTTCTTTAGAATCGTTGGGACTGATTTGAGAAAAAGTGAAACGAAAAAAGCGACACTCTTGGCTACGAAGCGTTGTATTATATGTTGATATAAACGTAGCGACGAACTAAATAACTTTTAGGCCAGCGCCGACAGCATGGCGCGGTAGCCGAGCGACTAGCAATGTGAGCTTCCGATCCAAAATCCTTGGTTCTAATCACAAGAAAAAAAAAATTTTTATACAGTTATTTTATTTTATTTTATGATATGTTTATGAGGAGCTTTTTTTTATGGCAGAAATACACTCGGTGTTTTGCCATTGCCTGCTGAGGGGTGAGCGCTATTAGAAAAATAGTTTTGCTTAATTTTGGTGTTTTCACCGAGATTCGAACTGACGTTCTCTCTGTGAATTCTGAATAGTAGTCACGCACCAACCCATTCGGCTACGGCGTTTGTTTAATTTTACTGATGCAAAAATGAGGGAAAATATTTGAATAAAGTTTGTTTACTGTTTACACATTTTCCAAAGGTGACGGAGAACCAAAAAAAAAGTAGATTTTCAAACAAATACGAGTGCATATGTGTAATTGTGTTAGAGTTTCGGTCACGCCCCAGCAAAACCTGCGTGCATATGTGTTTGTAACATTCAAAAAAAAGTAATTGTGTTAGAGTTTCGGTCACGCAGGTTTTGCTGGGGACGCTCATAATAGCAACCGCGTGTGTATTTTTATATTCGTAAATATTTTCATTTTTAAATATTTACCGCAATTATGCCGAAAAATAATGCAGAAAAGTGTCATGAATATCGACAGAAAAAAAAAATCAATAAATAGCATCACGGAATTCATTCACGAAAATATAATAAAGTATACACCAGAAGTATCGCGGATACTTAGAAAAGATTACGATAAAGTTCCAATGATTTTAAGTGGCGATTTTAACGTAAATTTTGCATTGGACACAGCGGTTCCTTCAATTGACTTTCTCAATACAACATTCAATTTAAAAATGTGTAACAATCGCACTGAATCGACAACACGATCAAAAACAACAATTGACGCGGTATTTCAAAGATATGTTGACAACATCGAAACCAAAGCATTTGTATCATATTTTAGCTATCATAAGCTACTCGTATCATTTGTTGAAATTGAAAACATTGAGGACGAATAATAATAAAATGAAGAAAATAAAATATGAACTTTATAGCAATATTATAATGAACCTATAATTATCCCGCTCCTAATGCTGCTTTCGTCTCATTCTCTCTCAGTTTGTTTTACGGAAGGTTTCACTTCTATCGCGTCTAACCGTTAGACTGGTATTTTTTTTGTTTTTTTTTACCCCAAAAATCATCGTAAAAATGTAGTACTCTTCTTAGTTCAAAACTTAAGTTGGCTTGTGCTGTTCATCACATTTTGGCTTGGAACTAAATTTGATTGCATTAATTAGCTTTACTATTTTTGTCACAGCTTTCTAAAACTAATTTTTATGAGTTTTGACGAAGCGCTAGATAATTAGCCCCCTGACTCAGAAAAATGTCACATATTTTTAGAATTAGAAAAAGGGAAGGTCTTTATGGCCTTCGAGTAGCCTTCCACTAACAGAACCTAACCTTTAGCTGATTTGTTGGTAAAAAAATATTTATATGTAGATATATTTAATCAAAAGCTTAATAATTATTTGTTGACTATAGAAAAAATTTGCTTAAGGAAATCTTAGTTAAAATACTTCTACTCATACAAATGGCTACGAATGGCTCCGCATGGCAGAGACGGATCGAAATTAAGAACCTTATTTAATTCCATTAGGGAGCAGTAGGAGCACCTTTAGTATGGATTGGAATGGAATGGAATTGTGGATGGCCAGAAATTCTCCACATCAGAACGTAATATTGACAATTACACTTAAGAGAGAGGATTTAAAGCATAGAGAAAGATAAAATGGGCGAGGATTCATTACTCCTTCAAAAACTAAGTAGTAGGATACTCAACAAATCCATTCAGCGGATTAACTACAAACGTGCAAGCGTAGAGGGCAAATCTTTTATATAGAGATTTTAAATTCAGAAACTTACAACGCGACTCACAGGAAGTTATAATAACAATAATAACAATATTTGGCGGTTAAGCCCTTATTGGATAATTGACCGAGCTTCTTCTCCCATTTGTGATGTTTGTCTTAAAATTGAGGGAACGATCTACAGTTTCATGCCGCCTTCGAAAGCAGATGGTATTTTTGTGAGAAATGCCGTAGATTTGCCTTTGTCTGTCGAGGGACAAACACTAAAGTAGTAATGAGTTTACTGAAACTCAGCGAGTCGAAAGCAAGTTTAGTTTTCAAGTTTTGATTTCATCCTATATGACTAATGACAGTGATATGAAGAGGGCTTAGTCAGGCCTCGGTTTAAAACGGAAAAATCTGAACTGCAAAGCCGCACAAAAGCTGTGCATTGTGGTATAATTTGGAAACAATGTTATTGAAATGGGTGGAAAACTTTAACTTCCCATCGAAATAAAGTCTCAGTTCCTTAATTTTTGTAACTCATTTAAGAGGATGAAACGATATTCAATGTTAGCAGAGTGAGTTGAGTATGAAAATGTCGTTAAAAATCTGTTTGAAAGCCTACGATTTGGCATTAAGAGAGGATTTAGTTATTTGATTCCACGAATGCGAGTTTACGACAGATCCGGTGAAGAGCGGAAAATTTAATAAATTCGTATACTAATTATTTCGACTCTATGGTTTTATGGCATGAAAGACGAAATGAGAACCATGAGAAAAAAAAAGTCACCTAATCAAAATATTTAACCTCAAAAATATATAAATATTATGTGTAAGTACAAATCTATAAATGTAGGTATGAAGGCAAATGCAAGATGTAATGATGACCCTGTAAGACACTGCTGAGCACTTTAGACTTTGAGATGTTTGTGATGACAGTAATAAGTACAGGGTTGGCCATATTAAACTGACCCATTGAGTAACCCTATAACTTTTTACTGTAATTTGAAATCTAAGGTTTACGTCAACAAGCCAAAGACACTAGGCGCACTTAAGGCCAATATCCGACGGGAAATAGCCGCCATATCGGCCGAGACGCTGGCCAAAACTATGGAAAACGCCGAAAAACGGGCACATTACGCTATACGAGCTAAGGGCGACCACTTGCGCGATATCATATTCAAAAAGTGATGTAAACGAATCTCCTTGAACTAAATTAAATGTTTTTCACAATGAAACACAAAAAAATGTTTCTTTTTCCATATTTTTTTAATAATCACATGGGTCAGTTTAAGATGGCCAACCCTGTACATATCCAAATACGTGCTAAGGGCGACCACTTGCGCGATATCATATTCAAAAAGTGATGTAAACGAATCTCCTGGAACTAAATTAAATGTATTTCACAATGAAACACAAAAAAATGTTTCTTTTTCCATATTTTTTTAATAATCACATGGGTCAGTTTAATATGGCCAACCCTGTATTTTTTAGTCAGCAGTATTACGTTGTAAGCATAAAACTGATTAGTTGATTTGCCTGTTTAGAGCCATAAGAACTATAAAAGGAATAGAAGAATAGGCGCTCAATTTTTTACCGAGGCTAGAACAGAAATGAGTAGTTTGCTAAGCATTTTTGTAATGAATGATAATGACAATGTAAGCACTTATTTGGTACTCAACTGCCATGCAGGATAGTTTTTAGCACTTGTATCTATTACTTCCAAACTCACCTCGTTGGTCGCATCACCAGCGTGTAGCCGAAGTAGGAACTGCGTGTTTGTGGTTTGAAGAATTTCAAATGCTGCGGCGATGGAATTGCAATATTCGGTTGATTTGCAAAATTGAAGCCATCGGCAGGCCAAATCAAGGCAAATATGCTGAACAGCAGAGTGATGTAGGTGAATTGTCGGTTGTTGGATAGAACGCGGTTCTTGTTGCTTTTGTTGTTGTATTGCGTTGACATTTTGACACGATTCGATTGATTGTGCACTTTTCATATAAATTTATGTATATTTGGTTAGTTCGTTTTTTCCTGGCTTTTTTTTTTTTGTTTTTGTTAGAAAACTAATTTATCACAATTGATTGCATGCAAATATTTTTGATTGGATTTTTGCCGTTGTGTTTATTTATTTGAATGCAGAAACGGCTGAGGTAAAATATTTGTTGTTTGTGTTTGTGTTAAGCTTGTACAGGTGTACTTCGAAAGCTGTTTAAGCGTAGAAAAATATTTTTATTAATGATATTTAAGCAGATTTTTTTTGTTTTTGTTTAGCTATCTTTTTGGGCTTTCACTCCAAGCCAATTTAATGATTTTTCCATTATTTTATTATCTCATGATTGAACAAATTTGATGAGACTATGTGGCCACTGACCACTCGGCAGGCAATGGCAAGCCTCCGAGTGTATTTCTGCCATGAAAAAGCTCCTCATAAAAAATAGCTCGCGTTCGGAGTCGGTAGGTCCCTCCATTTGTGGAACAACCTCAAGACGCACGCCACAAATAGGAGGAGGAACACGGCCAAACACCCAGGGTGTACGCGCCAATTATATGGTATATATATATATGTGATCACTAAGCGAACTGTTTCCAAGAACTGTAGAATAACCTGACCTAACCTAATTTTTTATCTTACAAATTTTGTTGAGGAAAATTACCTTAACTTCGAAATACAATACATTTTTATAATAATATCTGTTATCCAATACTATACAAAACATTAGTGAATTTACAAATGTCATGGAAGGAAAATTGAAAACACAAAGAACATAAATTTCGATATTGAGAAATTCATAAAAATGAAATTCCTCAGACGTCGTAAACAGACTGAATGCTCGATGTCTAAAAATTTTGCTAATTTTTTTATGTAAGGTATGAAAGCAGTCCTTTGAAGTATTCTTTATTGAAGTCCATTTGCTACCATATGACTTTTTAGTAAATTCTATTATACATTTCTTAACGAAAGGTAATGATATTTTTGTACTGATTCCAGTCTTTCACAGTGCATTTAATACCAAGAGTTTTGTAGTATAAGGTGCATTGGTAAAATAGAAATCATTTAACTCTTTCTCTCAGCTTCTACTCTAAAAATAAATGTCAGTTTATCTGTTTATCCGTTTGTCCGATAGCAGTGACATTTTTCTGTGTAGCTGCAGGTATTAGTCTATTTTATTTTAAATCTATTTGGCCGCGCCGGAGTCGAGCTATTCGTAAAAATCGCATTAATGGTCCGATTTGGCTCATATTAAAGATGCACTTCCAAGAAAATAAATATTCCTGCAAAAAAATAAACTCGCTAGATTGGGTACCTAGGAAAAGTATTTTTTTTTTTGGTTTTTTTTATTTTTCTTTTGAAAAAAATTAACCCGCTAAGTGGCATTAGAGTCCAGATATTAAGATAAGGTATTAAGGCTCATACTCGAAATTTAGTCTATACAAATTTATACTCGTATTAACGTACAATGGACGCTGAGAATTCTCGAGCTCGCAAGTTTTAATTGTTCAAAAAACTTTGTCCTAAAATCATGAGATTTGTTAACATTTTATGAATAGCTTTTCAAAGTTTTTATTTCAATTTTGCTTTTAATTGGAACGGCGTTAGACAATATTCAAACAAAAAAATGCGGGGACAAAAACTTTCATTCCGCACAAAAACAATCAAACATATTTGTTAATGAAGTGGAGAGAGAAGAATGCGAATTGAGCTGTAAAAATTTGATGGACCAATCTTCCCCTTCCTTTGATCGGATATTGTGAAGAAACAAAGAGTGAAAACTTCGAAACCAACGAGACTTAGCTTCTTTATAAAAAAATGAACAATTCCAAATTTTAACTACTTTTATCAAAAGTTTTCATTGAAGAAGAAGAAATGGAGCACATGGTAAACATTTTCGAAAAACTTTATTCACAAATTTTATTAAAATTATCGATGGTCTAAAAAATACAAAATCTATGTAGGATTATATTATAATATACGGGTATTTTTCACTATAAAACTTTAATTATAAAAAATCGTCTAGAAAACTTAAGAATTCGGAAGTTTTTATAAGATCAAACTACTTAAGAGCCCTAAGCGTCCACTGTATTAGGTGAATAGGAAAAAATTACGAGGATAATATTTCTTTAATGCATAATGCAAATAATTTGTTTATTTTTATAGACGATGGAGAAAATAAAAAAAAATTGTTTTTCTAAGCTTTAATGACAAAACAAGCAGGAAAGCAGGGATGCACATTGTCTCCCTTGCTATATTTAATTGTCATCGACGATATCTTAAATGCTGCTCTAAATAAAGGATCAAACAGAGATATACTTTGGCACCCTATCGACGTGGACTATAGAATGATCTGGCCTATGCTGATGACACAGCTCTGCTGCCTAAAAGCCAGGGGAATATACAGAAGCAGCTCGGTGAACTGATGGACTGTGCAGGGAGTACTCGATATATAATATAAATATAATATAAAAGTTTCTTAAACAAATTTATGAGCGCGAATACTCCGGTGTACTAAGGCCCCACCATATCTAAGCAACCAGTTGAAAAAGCAAACGAGTTTTTACATCTAGGAAGCTAGATTACGTAAGACGGCGGTGCAAATCAAGAGGTTGAGAGCATAATAAGAGACTCAAAGAGCACTTGCCTCCCTAATGAAAATATGCTACGCTAAGCATATTTTGAAGCAGACCAAACTTCGTATTTTCCATTCAAATCAGAAATCGGTATTGCTTTTTGGGAACGCAACATGGCGGAAGTCACAAACAATTTCAAACATTCGTCAATCGATATCTCAAAATCATTCTTCGTGTTTGGTGGCCAGATATTTGAGTGTCAAACCAAGAATTGTTCTGGCTTAAGAAACAACAACCGACTCATTTGAAAATCCGACAGCGCAAATGGAGATGGATAGGTCATACACTACGAAAACTTGCTTCCGAAATTATTAGTATGGCCTTCGATTGGAATCCAAGCCGATCGCGCAGAAGTGGAAGACCCCGAAGGCTCATGGAGACCCAGTCTTAATGAAGAAATCGACGTGGTCTCAAGTCAAGACAATGGCTAAAAACCGAAGCGATTTTAAAACATTTGTGATGAACTATGCGCCCACCAGACACCTGTAAAGCAACTCATTATTATTATTATTTAATGACAGAGCATCACCAGCGAGTATTTGCTGGTATTTAAATAACTGTCAAAATCCTATACCTGTACTATAAACCTTAACATAGGATCGATCGAGTTACTTATTTCAATGCATTTTGTAAGTAAATTGTGACAAAAATCCAACCACATAAAATCCAACGTTTTAGTTAAAATTGATATACATTTAACGCTACACCCTTTATTGGGTGCTTGGTCGAGCTCCTCCTCATAATTGTGGTGTAATTCGTGATTTTGTTCTAAAAATGGCGCGACCTCCCTTTGTATACCGCATCCGAACGGCAAATGCTTTTTTATGAAGAGCTTTGATAAGTTATAGTGAACACCTAGATGAATTTAGAAAATATTGATTTTTTGTGTAATTGGCGGGTATTTTAATAAATTCGTTCATCAAAAAACAGGCAGTCTATTTGTTAGAAATATTTTTTAAAATTTAAATGTAAACTTTCTCGAAAATATCTGCTTTGAAAGATTGAACATTTTTGGTGTTATGCTGGCTGCGGCCTTGAATAAAGCGATTGAAAAGTACCCAACATACAACATTTTTTTGTCAATAATTCGTATTTTAACTTATATCTTATAAGGTTCAAAGTATATTTTAACCAGCAAAATTATTTTTGAAAATTTACATTTTTTATTTAAACTTTGGATAACTACTTTAACAATTACTTTACTTTAAAATTTAGTGGTTGTCGCATTACGGCCACTAGCCAATGCTAATAAATGTTTAACAACTACTCTGAAATGTTCAAATGGTGACGAAAAATATTACGATTACTTGACTAAATTCACAACAAGAAAGGTAATTTGCTGTTAAGTAGTGTTATTCGGTTTTTTTTCTATATGCGCGCCTGAGTTTATTTTATTTTTTATTATTATTTTATATGCACACATCACTTTTAATTTTTCTTGGTATTAACTGACTGCATTAGTCATTCATATTGGTTAGTATTCATACGTATGATATTAATTAAGTAATTCAAAACACTTCACTTCTAAGCAAAAAAACAACGACTCAACTCATCAATTCTTTGCTTCTTTGCAATTTGCACACTAAGCATTTTATATGGAGAAGTAAATTAATTTTCCCATGAATATTTTATGAGTAATTGCTTTATTTTTTTATTTTTTTTCCACCATTCAGAATCATTAATCACAATTTGGGCACCAAACTTGTTTATCTTCTCTTATTTGCAGTCTCATATGAAACTGAAGCCATCCACCATACATACATACATATAAATACGTGCACACAACTAACTAACTATCCAACTAGACTTTCGTTTTTTTTCAACAGTTTCCATTTCGATTCAAGAAATAGAAAAAGAAAACTTAGCCACTGATAAGCAAGCATACACTTGGAACGCTTCATTTCACTAATTTAATTAAACTGCGTTATAAAAGCATTGCTGCAATGTTGTTCCGCCAAAGCGTCCCCGAAGAGGACACAACTCGTTGCGATACAAAATTAAACTGCCATCCAGACCGGCCGGCCCACAATACGCCAAACGCACAATGTACCACATATACATACATGCGTGCCAGCGGATATATGTATGTATGTATATGTGCATGCCTGTGCATGTGTGTGTGTGTATGATATTGTCTATGGCGGTGGACGCGTATTTTGCATTGCGTATCTGCCAGCCGGCTGGCAACTAGTATCACTTGCAAAAAGTATGTGCTGCTCACAAAACGATCGTCAACGCTCGTCACGCACCTACGAGCATCTCACACGCACACTGACCACCAGCACAATGCGACCGGCGAAACTGGCGGCGGATGTGATGATTTTCTCCACTATTTTTCCACAAGCGTTTTTTAATTTTATTTGGCTTTTTTTATGTTTTTATATTTATATTTTTACGCTTTAATCTTATGTGCTGTTGTTCTACAAAGTATATGTACATTTGCTACTATGGTTGTTGTTATTGTTGTGATAGCACTTTTAAGCATAGCGTCCGCTTATTAGCGCTATTGTCGCGGTAATTGCAGCTTATAATATTTTTAATATACGAACTCAACACTTGGCTACTTACGCAGTACGATCGCTATTGTCGCAAATGTATCTCAAGCTGACAGCAAGACTGCTGTCTGCACACTCTGCTAGTACTTAGTCATATTTTGTTGATTACGCAGTCCTCATTATAACATACACACATGTCTACATATGTATGCGCATTCATATAATTTATTTCGCTTCGTTTGTTGTTGCTGCACTTTTATTCATTTAAATGAAATTGTGATTAACATTGTTGTTATTTCTCGACTTCTTAGCATTTAGTTATTGATGTTGCATAGCAATTTCAGGCACATTTCATGCATGCCCTCTAAACAAACGCGCACACACCCGCACTTTATTGCACTCACTTTGCTTCAACACACCTCCACTTCTCTTCACTCCACTTCGACTTCAATTTCAGCGCCGTCACGTAAACTTTCGTACAAGTTTTCCCTAACATCGACTTAAAACTTTCCGGCTTTACTGCTTGCATCCGTCTTCGCCAACAAATAAACTGTAAATGACCAAGTCTCATTGGCCCTAAGCTGAGCTCAACTCAGCTCAGCTGTATCGTTGCTTGACGAGCTCTCCTCCAACAACTTGCTGGCTGAACTCCATTTAATTCTGTAGTTTCGTTTCATTCCACGTCGTTCGCTTCCATAGTTGTTGCTATCAACGGCGCCAATACTGGTTGTGGTCACACATATAGATTCCATGCAAAAGTACATATGCATATATATAAGTATGTGTGTAAATAGAAAAGCATACAAGTCTCTCAATTGCACTAATTTTGCCGGCAGTGTTGTGGGCAATTGGGTATGTTTCTCCGCCTATAGGGGAGATATACCAAAAACAAAAAACAATATATGTACTCACACTAGATATGCTCCGGCCTAACATGTACGTGGATATGTGCATACATGTAGATACATGCATATAAATATAGAATAAACAAAAAGTTTGGTTCTAAAAAGAGAGCCCTTAAAGGGTGGTTGTTTGATTAGTATCACTTCGGTGAGGGTGGTGAGCACCTACAGAGTATATTGTTACACATTTTCTGGAGAAATCCAAAATGAAGAATTATTCATTGCTTAAATTTGAGCGAAGTTACCGAAAGATTTTGCGGCATTTGAAAGAGAAATATGAAGTGTGGCTATTAAATAATAAAACTAAAGCAGCTGTCAAAAAAATATGCATACGCCGGCCGCTAGTGGCCGACTGATGTTTATTTCAAATGCACTACCGTTCACTTCAGTAAATAAATCAGCACAGCCATAGCAGAGTAGTTGTTTTGTTTAGCCGAAAAGACATTAAGTGAAGCAGCATAGTAACGACTTGTTGTGAAATTTCACATGACACTTGGAAAAACTGCTAATGAAACCGCACCTTAAAACCAACTATGCAGTAAACCATCGCATTCTAGCTGGACTTCAGGAAGTAATAAAGAAAAATTGACCAGCATTGTGAAAGGACAAGTCTAGACAAAGCGCATTGTAGTGCAAGTATTAGACCATCTTTATGTTAGACTATCAACTTTATTGGCCGACTGCTGGAGTATACGAGTTGTATCTGTATCCTAATGTGAAGTCTGCTTGAAGAGAACTTCATTTGAGTCGCATCTTCAAGAACTCTTCCAGTACTGGTGCAAACAATGTATGGAGGAGAGGTTATATTGAGGGTTTGCACAACGGTTGTTATTTAATAGCCACACTATGCATGAAATTTGTTGCGGTAGACTCTTCATCAAGAGTATAGCTCACATTCACACTAACTGTTGGGAAGCAACATCCCATAGAAGGCACTTATTGCTGCCGAGGATTTTATTTGAAGCCAGGGGAGTGGCCTAAAGAACGGCCGCCATAGTCGAATAGTTGGAGTGACTAAGTTTCGATAGGGCCCGGGCTAAAACCCATTGTCGGCATGAAACTCCAAATGAGTAAAGGTTTTTTCTAATAGGGGTCGCTAGTCAACAAGCAAAGGCAAACCTACGAGTATATTTCTGCCATAATAGATACTCATAAAAAAAACTATCTGGCATTCGGAGGCAACATACAGTTGTAGATCCAAACACCCAACAAAGAACGTAAGTGAATATCAAAAAGCAAAATACGAGCACCATTGCAACGCTTTTTTTGGTGGATGAAAGCAAAATGATCCGGTTGCATACCTAGGTATAACTATTTTTAGTGCATTTCCTTATGCTCATAAGCAATATACGAGTCCAATAACTTAAAATATCATTCATCATCATCATACTTCTCACAATGTCGAAGGTGGAAATCCGATAACAAATGACCGGACTGGCGCACTTGAGATATGAAAGCAATATTCAAGAACCACGGCGAATATGTGAAACTAGACTCACTTTTGGACGCCTTTTTCAAATTTGATGTTAGACGATATTCAAGCGCTGCCAATTTGTCTCGTAGCAGCATCGCATAAAGCAAAAGCACATTGCGCCTTGTCAAACCCAACCGGAAGTTGTACGGTTCCCTCTTATTAGTTACTAGCCATCAGAGAAGACATAACACATAAAACGAGTCCTCAGTTCGATTTTATGATGTGAAGGTACAAGATGTGCCTCTTTCTTTGCTGGATTGCACCGCGCTGTGGCGAAGAGTGGGAAGAGATCATATTATAAAAAAATATCTAAGTAAAAACTGAAGCTAAAGTTATAGGAAAAATTCTAAGTTTTCATTCATGAAGCAATAATTAAAGGGATGTAAGATGCATCATTTTCACTTTGTGTCAGCCATCTTCAGCTATTTAATAAATCCGTGTCCTTTCGGAAAAGCATAGAAAGTAGCAAATTCCAAAGAAGAAGTACTCAAAAGCATAGAAATTCAATTTTTTGTTACACAAGTTAGTAGGCGATACTATTTTTGATGTGCCCAAATTTAAGTAAAGTTTCTTCACGCTCCAAAAGACAAAATGAAAAGAAAAGATTGGGTAAAATCGTGCGGCACTTGATTGAACCCAGACGAAGAAATTTGCGTGTATCACTTTTCGGCAACGGATTTCGAGATCGGGCCAGATTGGAATAGGGCATGATCTTCCCCTGACTATCGAAATTCTGCATTGTTGGAATGAGCCCGAGATGGTCCATCCTTTGTTTGACGCTTCTACGCAAATAGAGTAGATCGTTTTTATTTCAAAAGTGTAGTTTAATTTATACAGCTTTTGATTTGGATCAAATGCTGATTGTCGTGCGTTTCACCTGGCCCATCTTAATGTACGACTTGTAAAACTGGATAAATTTAAAACCAAAGTCAGTCAAATACTTTCTGGGCGGCAGATTGAAAAGCTGGAAGACCCACCCAGAACAATTCACTCAGCTTAGGACGACATGGCACAAGCAATATCCAAAACTCGTGCGTGGATTAACATAGATCTTCTGAGAATGGGGAAAATATCTTGTTTATGGGAAACTTATAGTTTTTCAAATACAGGTTGTCAAAACTTTTCCAGAAATGGTTAAAAAAATTTCGAATTTGAATACAAATTTTAAAAAACTCCAACATATTCGAAATTGGAAAGAAAAGGAAAAGTGGGACTTTTAAACACGTGAATTCGATCAAAATCGGATCGATGAAATTTCTAAAGTGAACGGATCTATTCTGACGGGCCGTGGCGGTCATATTGTGCAAATGATTAAACTGTGCGATAAACGATTTGAGGGTAAGCTTATATTTCTCACAGGCAACGAGAGTTGGCCGCCAAAATAAAAAAAAAGAAATATCTAACATATAGCTTGTTTTTTCATTTGACTTTGTTTTAAAATTATGTGCTTCTAATTATTATTCTTTCAAATCTATTTCGTTCCCTTCAAATTGCTTTTCTCCAAACCCCTTCACTTAGCTGTAATTAAAAATTCTACTTTAAATTTGGTTTTTATTTATATTTTATGTGATTTATTATTTATGTTCAGGAATTACCAATGGCTATTTTTATTTGTATTAGATGAGCTGGGGCAACTGAAACTCTCGAGGGCATTTTAAAGCATTTCCGATGCTTTAAGTTTTAAATATTTTCGGGCGGTTATAGCAATTTCCCTTATTCTCCTTGCACTTAGCACTAAGGTATGTAATTGATATTCACCTAAGTTCAACAAGCGCAACAGTCCTTTTCTTCTTTTGGTAGGGGACATCAGTTGGAAGTTCCTAGGGAAGCCAAATCCATCTTCTTGTTGATGCTTCAAACGCAGAAAAAACCTTCTACTTCTCTGTCACCTCTGTGGTATAGCTGATAGGGACCTATCGCATACATTCAAGTCCAACAGATTAGCTGGATCTAAAATCAGCCGCTATGTTAATGTTTGCGTAAAGCTCACACTCCCACAGGTGATCATTCAAACTTCTGCTGTTTTCGATAGAGTTTAGTCGTAAGACTCAAAAAGTCTTCGTCTCGAGCATAATAAAAACCACCTCATCACCACCGGATATCATTGTACATATATATTCGATGTATGTATTACCGTGCACGCCCAATCGGCCGTTCTATTCAAGGTAGCCTGAAGATGTTTTGTCCTCTAACCCAGGGTACGTATAAAAATCCAAATTGCCCGCAAGACAGTGCCCACTATAGTCAACATTGGCGTAATTTATGGTGTTACTGCTAATGCTCAAGTAGACAAAGACTAACACTTCCAAATGTTGCATGTACGTATTATTATTCATTATTCACAAGAGATTACTCTAACTCGCGTTCACTGAACTTCATAGCCTATAAACAAATGAAATTGATAATACGAGTACAATAGAAAACAATCAGAGAATATATACATACATACACACATGTAGGTGTATGCATATGACTGTATGTTTTAATAGGTCTAGTCTTAAATTCACATGCTGATAAAAATGTTCACTTCTAAAAAAAAATCGTTCTTTAATCAAAATTTTAGAGCATTGTTGTTTTTTTATTTCATCTGCACCACTACTGTGCAAACGATCACATTTAACAAATTGGCGGTATTGAATGCGGTCAAATTGAATGTTATCAGCCGCTGAGTCACTGAGCTTAGCAGATCCTACCCCAACTGAGGCAGAATTGAGGGTCGTCCCGTAGTGTTTTTTAAATTTGCAAACCTTGGGTTGAAATGACGCTATAGTAAAATGTACATACCAAAAGACAAATAAAGTTGTATTCCTTGTATTTTACTAAAATATGCAAAACTTTATGTTTTTCTAATTACACTAAGCTACATATAACACTGCGCAGCAGCATGTCTGATGATGGGGCTAAAATACATGATGTGAGTCCAATTTTGTATGAGGATTTCAAATATACAACTGAAATTTCAGTATCAGCTCTTGTTAATAAAATATGACAAACAAGTATTTTTATAAAAAAACACTAATATCTGAAGATAATCATATTTTATTTAGTTTTTAACTTTCTTTTATTTGATTTTCTTTTTGAAGCTGAAGGCAGAGAGCTGTTCTGAATGCTCTAACTATAGTCACCTATCATGTGTGCGTTCCAATAGCCTTAATAGCGTTCCTCCATCGTACAAAAGTGCTGGTGGAACCGCTCTCCTTGTTCTTCACTTAGATCCTCAAAATTGGCAGGAAAATAGTAGAGGTGGTTATGAAGAAAGTGTAACTTGTTGTTTATATTCCCTCCAAGACTTTGAAAGTGACTCATTAGTTTTTAGACTTGTTTTATTCCCCCAAAAATTTTGAACAAGCCAAACAAACTCATTCTCGATCTCTGTCATAACATCTGTAAAATTTGAGGCTTTTGTTAAAGATAATATCTGTGGACCATCGAAAATTCCCTCTTTTATCTTTTCTGCACTTAATTTTAGAAACTTTCTTGACAGAAAAGGGAAGCAATTCCCATTGAATACAAAGAAAGGTGCTGGCCCGGATGGACTACCAAACACCTTCCTCAAAAACTGTGCTACCAGCCTCAGCGGACATCTCACACATATATGTATTATATTTGATTTCTCTCTACAAACCGGTACCTTCCCAACAGTTTGGAAATCCTCCTACGTCTGTCCCATTTACAAGGACGGGCCTAGGTCTGAGGTTTCCAACTATAGACCAATCTGCATACAATCCTCTCTCGCTAAACTCTTTGAAAAAATAGTTCTCCCCCAACTCTTAGCATTTTTCTCGAACGTTATCACCAACAAGCAGCACGGTTTTGTTGGCGGGAGGTCTACTACTTCGAATTTGTTTATCTATGTCAACTACCTCCAACAAGCGCTAAACGAAGGACACGAAGTGCACACCATCTACATGGACTTTAGCAAAGCATTCGATAGGGTCGATCACTGTGTCCTGATAAATAAACTCAATAGATACGGTATTCAAGGCAATGCTCTGGGCTGGATCCACTCATATCTATCTGGAAAGCAATTTCAAGTGAGGGTTGATGGTCATCTATCCACCAAGCATGATGTAACGTCGGGTGTGCCCCAAGGATCACACCTGGGTCCAACTCTGTTCAACATATTCGTTAACGACATTGGTGATCATTTACTGTCTGAGTACCAGTACCTGCTATATGCGGACGATTTAAAAATCTTCAGATCGATTACTAGTGTACAAGACAACAAAATTCTCAAGAGTGATATTGACTTATTGTCGGCCTGGTGCAGCTGAAACAAACTAGGTCTGAATATCAAAAAGTGTGCAGCAGTATCTTTCTCAAGATCGCACGTCTGTGCTCCAACCAACTACAATTTAAACAACGAGACAATAAGTGAAATCGACAGCATAAAGGATCTAGGTATCATCATAGACAACAGATTGACATTTAACAAACATATTAACAAGGTTACTCTCCAAGCGTTTAAAACTCTTGGTTTTATTACAAGAACCAGCAAGGGCTTCACAAATTCCAACACTTTACTGAGCCTTTTCTCCTTCTTAGTCCTTCCAATTCTGGAATATGGCACAGTAATCTGATCTCCTTTTACTGACTCTGCAATCAAACGCGTTGAACGAGTACAAGTAAAACTCTGCAGAAGCCTAGATTACCGATACAGGCGCCAAGGAGGATACAGATCAACACTTGAGATCTATGACCAGTTCCACATCAATAATTTGCAAGCACGTCGGCAGGTAGCGGACCTAATATTCTTTTTCAAAGTTGTGAATGGCCTGATCGATGCCCCAGATATCAATAGTTGCTTTGAATTCTCACCTGTTGGACTTCCACTGAGACGCAACCGCCTGCTAAAAACCACAAGGACAACTAAAAACTATGTTTTTAACGGTCCACATAACCGAATAGCTAGGATCGTCAACTCTCTGCGCAACGAGGTGGACTTTTACAGCGGATCACTCAATACCTTCGTACCAGATATTAAATCAGGTCTATTACCATACCCCTAGGTCAAACAACATTTCGAAATGTTTTTGTTTTTCTGAATCAATTAATTGTTACAAATACCCAATTAATTTGTTTAAACCTTTCCCCTCAAAATTTATTATTTATTATTGTTACCAAGTTGTATATTGCCGATTGGCGTTTGTGTATTAAATAAATAAATAAATAAATTGTTTTATAAGTCCTAGTTTTATATGTAACGGGGGTAAAACTATACCATCTCTTGATACTAGAGGTGGGTTTTACACATTCTGTTGACCGGGAAGTAGCGCTCCCCGACAAGGTCAATCGTCAATCTTTTTTATTCCAATGTTGTGTTTAAGCTCTACTGCCCCACAAGGAAAGAAAATAGGGATATTTTGTGTAACCACTTTGTTGGCTTAGAAGGAAGTTTACCATTTTTAAATCGAAGTTATGTTGTGTCCCACATATTTAATTTCATCTAAAACCAGAACAACAGTTGCATATTCCTTTTTTTTAGTAGAACGTGCCCCAGGCAACGACCGAAATTTTTCCCACTGTGCAAAAGAACGCATTTTAGACTTCGTTTTGATGAGTCTATGAATAAACGCCACTCATTAGAAACGTAATTTTGTAATCCCATTGTAGCCATTAAACAAGGTACACATCTTTACAAAATACAAGATATTTCAGAAGATTTTTTTCTCTTGTGAGGTAATAAGAAGTTTTACTTTCCTTTGTTACTAGTTTCTTTCTTTTAGCCAAGAAGCCAAAAGCTTAGAAGCAGACTTTGATAGATCCAAATCTCTGTTAAGGTCGTTGGTTGAATGACCTTGGCGTTTCCAGGTCACATTCAAATTCACTATCCCTTCAATCAGTATTCGCCTGTAAATGCATAGGCTTCTCCTGTGATGGACCAGCTTGAGGTACAAGTGATATCTTAGGGATTAAAACTCGTGTATACGCCGATCGTATGCAAAGATATTCCCATTTGGCTCGATTTTTCCGTTGAATGCCAGTTATGTTAACCAAACAAAAATAACATTCGTCGCGGTGGTTCACGGGTTCCTTCCAGACCATAGCAGTTTCGTACCTAAATCTATTCATTTTCTTATTTGTTCACAAACGTAGAAGCTCAACGCATATTTTGACCAAAGTAATTTTTGGAAGCCTCAATTACGAACGGTGTCACATCTAATCGGTATTCTTTAAACATATACTCTCCGCAAATGAAACAAAATTGATTCGGATCATTTACACAAACTCGTCTTGACGATGCCATGTCAACTTATATCTAATAATAAAACCTTTTTTTATAATTTTTCAGCAAACGAGCAATAAAAGACAATGAATTATTAACGAAAGCCATATCTCGTAAACAAGAGCTGTCATAAATTATTTGCGGGTATATTTAGAATCAGCAATGTCAAATTAGTAAACATCAAGTGTAAACCTCAATCATCAGACAAAAGTTGCAATTTTGTTTGGCAGTGTAATTAATTTGTATTTTATCTAGGAGCGCCACTATTCAATCCCTTCTAAAGATTGCTCGCCGAATTCGTAAAGGCATAGAATTTTTGAAATATCGTCAAATAATATTTTGTTAAAATCACAAAATTTGAATCAAAAAGTTATGAGAAATTAAAGATTATAATATTTGTTATTTTACACTCATATTTGCATTATATTTCAATAAGAAGATGAGTTTTGGAACTATTTTCAATGATGTGGGTGTCCTTTTCAAGTGTGAAGAATTACGTAGGTCTTAAACTCAAATTTTTATGCATACATTTCCAAAGATTTTAATGTACTAAATCCGAATCCTGAATTCAGAATAAACCCAGCCTGTCAGGTTTTATAGATATTCTAGCCTACAATTTCTAATATTACAAGTATTGACTACATTTGAGGTTATGAAACTTCATCAGAAACATTCTCCAATATCATACCAGTATCCAAAAATACATCTCTTGACCTTCTTTGCCTATTTAATATACATAGACTTTATTTGTCTCAGATATGTAAGTATTTCACCCACTAAATTTTCAGTGCTAGATTTTTATAGAGTGACCCACAAAAAGCCCCAAGTAACATCATGTAAGTAACATAAATTCAACAAAGTTTATATTTATTAGAGATATGTAAAATGTTTTAATTATAAGTATATATAAGGTAATCCCCCCTATAACATGGCGGATTGGTTCCCCGGTGTAGGAAAATACGTCATAAGAGTACATATGCTCGCATAACTCGGCCGTTTGGTCCCATATACATAACGCGCTATGTAAATGATTTTTTGTTGTAAATAAACAAATTCCCTTTTTAACTTGGGTACTGCTTCCTTTTTACTTATCTTGGCTGGGAAATAAATATTTTATTTAAAATAAATACTCTTTTTTTACTCTATTTTCACTCTATTTTATTTATTTATATTTATTTACTCTATTTCAAATAAAAAATAGATTTATTTACATATCAGTACATATATCTACACTTACACTTCAAAAACTATGGACGCAATGTAAATTTAATTATGACCTCTACAAATAATTCGCAGTACAGAAATATGCGAGAAATGCAGTATAAGGGGTTAGGTGGGTTTGAAAATTTTCAAAAAATCGATTTTTGTTTTTTTGTCTCATTAAATAGTGCAGTATGTTTAAAATACTCTCCTAAAATTTTAAGTCGATCCGAGTAAAATTCTAAGAGATAGACCCTTCAGAAGTTCCGCCCATTAGGCCACGTCAGTTGAGCGCTTCGCAGGTATACGTGTTTATCTCAAAACTCCATCTTTTAAGTCTGTGGATACGATATCTCGAAAAGTTATGAATCGATTTCGTTCAAATTTTGTACAAATCTTTGAAATAACATTATCTAGTTATTGAACGAAGGATTTTTTTTTATTAATTACAACTATTTTTATTGAGCCAACGTATGTCGAAAATTTCACTAAAAAATGTGTTTTTTGGTTCAAAGCATGTAAAAAATTCAAATTTGGATTTTTTTCCTTCGTACAACAACGAGATTTATCCATGTACTAACGAAATCCGTTTGGTTTTCTGATTTTAGATGATGAATGAGTTATGCTGTCCACGGCAAGAGCATTTTTTTTTTTTTGAGACGTCAAGGAAGATGACGTACCAACGGCTAAGTTTTCGAAATTTTTAAATAAAAATTTCACAAAATACTGTTTATATGTGTATCTTAGATATAGTGAATTGTTTAAATAAAATATATATGATTTTATATACTAAAAAAAATAGTCAAAATCTTCTTTTTTTCAACCTCTGAAACCCACCTAACCCCATAAGGGAGAAATTCTTTGCGACCTTTAAAAATATCACATAAAGTTACATACTATACATATACCTATGTAGTATATCTTCTTTTTGTGGCGTGCGTCTTGATGTTGTTCCACAATGGAGTTTTAAACCGAGGAGCCTTTTCATGACACAACTACATTCGGAGGTTGACCATTGCCTGCTGAGGGGCGATGGCTATTAGAAAAACTTTTTTTCTATCATTTGGTCGTTCGTGCCATCATTTAGGTTACGAACACTTGCACTTCCAAATCGTAGTCATGCACCAACCACTAGGCTACGGCGACCGCCGCCATGATATGATGTAACCTCAAATGGAACCAAAAATGGGCTCAATTCACGCAGAAGGGTTAAATTATTAAAATTATATGACGTATACCTACTTGTATGTGAAAATGTACAAAAACATATATATTTACTTTTACTTCATATTGATTCACATTCCAATACACATCAACATATGTATGCGAATATGCTTAATTTTTGTTTTTTTTTTTTGCACAAAGTGGAAAATCACAATTGGAATTGAAATGGAAATGGAAATTGCTGACAGCAGATCGTTAACGGCGCCCGGAGATTGATAGTCGCTACTAAATTTAAAATTTTTTTGCATATACATATGTACAGTTATATGGGGGCGCGTGCTGCGGCTGTCGACCACTGTTCACAAACTATATAAATACATATACACATACACACATACGCACAAAATGCCTACCACTGCACTTCAGCCAGCTTGGAAGGCAATCGAATGCAATTGCCGGCATTAAATTAAAAAAATGCCATTCATGTGACGTTGAAATTGTTTAACAAAAGCTCAGATTATTACTCGCATATGCAATAACACTAATAAAATAAATTATAATAATCACATCACATTCAACTTTTATTAATTTCGAAATTGTTATGCGCAGATGTATGTATGTATGTATGTGTGTGAATTGAATGGGTGTAGAGCTGCAAAAAGTGAGGACGACGGCTACAAAATTCTTTTTATAGTATTTAAGCCATGATAATATAATTTTTAGAAGGTAGTTACACCTGTTCTTTTTCTTATCCGCCATGTTAGCTATCTGACTGGCCGGGGTTAGGTGGGTTTGAAAATTGAGTCAGTAGTGCTGCGTAATAAAAATAATAGCATGATGAGCTGTATTATTTTTTGAAAGGTCTATAAATATTATAACTCATAAAGACGTATTCGCCATTGCTTGAAAGCCATTGACCATGACCTTCCACTAATGCCTCTTAATGTTCCTTTGAAGCACTAACATTGTCAAATGGCCCCAGTTAGGTGTACATGAGTGTGTGCGTATGAGATATCGCAGTAGTTATGATTTGCTTGCTGCTTTATGTTGTTCGAATGAGTTAAAGTGCTCCAGAATTTGAACTATGAGGCGAAAAAGAGAAGTAGAGGTAGTCAGCACTCGATTTAATGTGTCCGATTGATAAGAGAGTAAATTGCTAGCTCTTCGCTCCCATAAAGCGGGTGTAGGGACTAAGTCGTCTTTTAAAAGGTTTTTTTTTTTGGTGGGTGGGATAGGGTTCAAAATGCCTTCACACTTACAGCGACCGTCGTCTACTGCGTCGTGTGGTGCGGCCACTAAAACGATCCCTCCTCAGCTTCTGGGAGACACCCTTCCCGAAATTGCTTTCTATATTACTTCGAGAGGGCCCAGAACGGCATCCATAAAGGAGCAATTCTATTCACCCACGTCTGGGTCCACCTTATTTATAGCCAGCTTTCATGCTAAAGGCTCATTTCTGTCTCTATCTATGAGCCTTCGTTTTGTTGCACTGTGTCGAGGTAAATCTTTTTTTTCCGCATTAAGTTCTCGATGTATTTATTTACCGCGTTCCAGCTGTCCTCGCATTCGAGCATTTAGCTGATTATGTTGCTCGGTGTGATGTCGCCAATCTGCTCCCTCAGAGCATTTCTTTCCCCGAGCCATCTGTTGCAACTAAAACACGTTGTTCAGCGTCATCGCTCAGCGCTTCGCAGTATATGCACCTGGAATCGGTTACCTTACCCATGTGATATAGGTATCTCCGAAAGCATCCGTGGCCCGAGAGGAATTGAATTAAAAAGTAATTCACTTCCCTGAAGTTCCTTTGGACCCATTTGTCAATTCATGGAATAATGCGCTTGGCTTTGCAGTTTAGCACAATTCCCCATACTTCACTGCCGTACAGGAGAATTGAGCTTGCCGCATGCCGTATCTGGGCCCAGAAAGTAAGCCTGCAGTCAATTTGAATACCTAAGTATTTCACTACTTTACCGGTCACTAATGGCATGTCGCCTATTTGCATGCTGACCTCGAGTGTCATGTGAAACCGTGTCATAAGGACGACTTCGGTTTTATGTTTGGCAAGTTGCAGGTCGTAGTCTTCAAGCTATATTTGCGTCCTTATCATGAATTGGTTCAGCTTCCTTCTAGCGTCCTCAGTGTCCCGAGCTGGTATGACCGCCGCCATATCGTCCGCTGCAGCAGTATCGGCGGATAATTTTCAGAATTCGGCAAGACTTTTTTAATATACCATTTTTTCCAAATAATAATAGCAAAAAAAAATTTTCAAATGAAATAGTTTTCAGCAAGATCTATAATTTTTATTTTATTAATAACAACTGCAGTTTGTGAACAGAAAAGCAATGGATCGCGTAGAGATCTAAATAAAGATTTTCCTCACTCAAAATCAATTTGTTTATTTAGTAAAAAGTTCTTCAAAAAAAATGGGATGTTCTTGTACAAATTTGCAGTTCCCAAACAGTGCCCAATTTTCATTACAAATGAAAGAAAAAAATCGGGGTCGAAAGGATGCACCTTCTGTGCAAAACAAACTCAATGGCTATAGTTATCTAACCCCTTAAAGCTAAAACAATTTAAGGTTCCCCACAATTCGCTGAGTCTAAGCTACGCAATATAAAACAGGGTCTCTAAAACCCGTAAGGCAAGATATATGACTATCGCGCGTTTGGATACCCAAGGGTCCCAGCAAGAAGTTGACGCACTTCAGATGCATTTCACTCAAACGACTCACATTAAAATGCAAATTGAAATGAAGACAAAAGTAAATAAACAAATAAAAAAGGGGACTAAAAACATATAAAAAGTATCAGAACAGTCGTAAATAATACTTTGAAAGAGTCCACAAAAGGGCTAAGCACTTCAGTTGTCTACACCCACACACACATACATATATTTCAATGACATATTTCTTTCTATTAATGCAATTGTGATCAAGTGCAACCACAAAGGCAATGCTGCCACACTCCACCACCAGTGCCAATTTCAACAGCGAACGTAATGAAACCACTGCTGCTCCACCAACCAAAGTTCATGCAGTGCACGCGCCCGAGGTTGAAAGTCAGTGCGTGCGTGCGTGCCTTTGCGCCTGTTTTCCAACAGCGCCGGCACCAAATATACATACATTTGTACATTAATATGTCACAAAGTATGTAGCTGAAGCAACTCTTCCAAACGAAAAGTGAATGCCACAGCCTATGGAGCAACTAAAACGTGCCGAGCGCCGCTAGCTGAGAGATAAGTAAAAAATGAAATGAATTTTACTACTCGACATGTTGTAATTGGAGGGAGCCAGCGATTAGCTGTTGGAATATTTGTTGCTACGCGCAAATGGAGCATTTAATGTGGCATGTAGCATGGGGCATAGATTGAACTCGAGTTTTGTGAATGTAATTCGTACGCGGGTTTTTGGTGTGAATGCATGCATGACATAGCACTCGTAGATATGTATATATGTATGTATTTGTATTTATATCGCATATAAGAATTGCATACATACATACATAGCCTACGTACACACCTATACCAGTAGTGGTAGTTGTAACGCACTTGCCAACTGTCAGTCTAATTTTCAGATACTTTTTATCTATGCATGAATGGATGCACCTTATGCTTATATGTGCATGTGCGTGTGTGTTATATCTTCAAATGTACGTGCAGCGGTGTGTGTGCATATTTGTGTTGACATCTACTTCTATTTCCATGCAGTATGCCAAGTGCTTCTGTGTCTTCTCTGCATGCTCCCTGAATCTGGCGTTACTTTTGTGATGATTAAGTGGCTTTTGATGAATTATTATTAAGTCACACTTGGTGTGGCATCTCAAGACCATTGGGGTGACAATTCATAAGCGTAAAATTAAGCTGTCAAGCATAAAGGTATTTGATACAATTGTACATAGGTATAAACATATGTTTGTAAATCCAAATTAATATTTGGCATACCTCTACATATACTCGTACATATTATGTATGCTCCACACATAAGACAGGACTTATACTTATTAGTTTGAGTTCTAGATCTAACAAGATTGTAAATTGTAGCTATCAGCAGAAGTCAATATGAAATATGCCAACTACTTATTAGGCGGCACGTGACAGTTTGTCTTATCCAACCACTCACGGATTCACCATTGTATGGCACTTGCATACAGTGAAGGACTTAAAACTACATACAGCAGCATATTTTCTTATTTCCCAGCAGAATAAAATAACTGGAAAAACCCTTCATGTAATTTTTTCTATTCATATTTATTCAAATATACAAAAATTAAATTATTTCACTTTATTTATAATAAAAAATTTAACAACTCAAGCAAAGCAAGTATGGAAAAAGTAGCTGTAAAGTACCGATATTCGAAAATTTCAGTTACATAGAACATGATATTGTTTATTTCGTGGTTTGTCGCTGGTGTAGTCAAGTAGGTAAAAAAAATGATCCCAAAAAAATAAATATCTTCAGAAGAAAAGAAAATAAATCTTACGGCGAAATTTCGAAATGGCTAATTTAAGTCGTACAGTAGCATCGCCCAGGAGCTAAAGATCGACCGTAACACCTGGTGCTAACAAATTTGCTGACAGTCAAAGAATAGCGAACATTTTAGAAGAAAATCGCGCATACCTCTATATATTAGCCCCAAAAAGTAACGAAACACTCAAGTATCTGATTAAACAGTGCGCAGAGTGATAGGGAGTAACATTATCAACGCTCGCATAGCCTGATGAAAGCCAGTTATATCAAAAATAAATAAATAAATAAGTATAAAAATAATAAAGAAAGAAAAGCTATTTTTGTTCACCAATACTGAAAAAACAAAAAAATGTTTAGTGTTTGGAAGATCGTAATCGTTGGTGACAAAAGCAAGTTTAACATTTTCGGATCGAATAGTCGTCCTATGGTGTGTCGGAGATTAAATAAAGAGCTGTTATTCAAAAACCTTAAAGACACTGCTAAGCACCGTGGAAGTTCAATCATGGTTTGGGGTTCTGTGACATATGAGGCAGTCGGAAACTAGTTTTATAGATAGCACGATAGATAAACGTCTTTATTTGTCCATTCTCAAGGAAAAATCTCATTCCAGTACAGAAAAATGGGTATCTCAAGGAACAAGCTTTTATTTCGACACGATAACGATTCCCCAAACACATAGTTTTTGATGATAAAATATGGATACTTTTCAACACAAAGCATTTACATACAGAAAAATATGGGAAAAATCTAATAAGAAATTTTTGGACCCATCCCGAAGGTAAAGTGCGGCGACACAAGCGTTCATCAAGAAGTGACCTTGAGCCTGGTTTGCTCGAAGAATGAAAAAAAATATCTGCCAAATTTTGTCGAAAGTTGATAGAACCTATACCAATAATTTTAGAGACTGTTTCCAAAATTAATTGATATCTTGAGGAATATCAAATCGCTTATACAGGGTTGGCCATATTAAACTGACCCATGTGATTATTAAAAAAATATGGAAAAAGAAACATTTTTTTGTGTTTCATTGTGAAAAACATTTAATTTGGTTCAAGGAGATTCGTTTACATCACTTTTTGAATATGATATCGCGCAAGTGGTCGCCCTTAGCTCGTATAGCGTAATGTGCCCGTTTTTCGGCGTTTTCCATAGTTTTGGCCAGCGTCTCGGCCGATATGGCGGCTATTTCCCGTCGGATATTGGCCTTAAGTGCGCCTAGTGTCTTTGGCTTGTTGACGTAAACCTTAGATTTCAAATTACAGTAAAAAGTTATAGGGTTACTCAATGGGTCAGTTTAATATGGCCAACCCTGTACATATGAAAGCACTTATATATGTATACTTATACACTAGTACTAGTAAAAAGCAGAATATTTTGTAGCAATGAATTCTAATTTTTTTTCCACTGTTAAGTTTATATAAAGAAATTTTTACATTTTTGCTGAATTATTTATATTATATGTAGTATATATATACAAAATATACAAACCGTTTTGATAATTAATTTATAAAATAATTTATAAATAAATTAAAAAAAGAATACAAAAATGTAAAGAATCGTCTTCTCATGCAAAATATTTAGGAGAGCCACTGTACAAGTATACAATATTTATTAAAATAAGCAAATATAATTGTTTAAAAAAACACACATAAATCTAGGAATAAAGCGCACTTTAATTTCAACAACCAATAGTACTACTGTGGGCAAAAAGTAAGGTGAATTTGGTTGTATGGTAAAATGAAAAATCTTTATTTATTCTTGTAAATCAATTTCATCCCCTTCAAATTAATCCCCTCTCGATGAAATACATTTATGCCAACGATTTTTCCAATCCCCGAAACATACCAAATAGTCCATTTCCGGTATAGCTATCAGCACCTTCTTCGATTCAGCTTTTATCTCCTCAATCGACTCGAAACGCGTTCCCCGGAGTGGTCTCTTGAGTTTTGGGAATAGCCAGAAGTCACACGGAGCCAAATCAGGCGAATACGGTGGTTGCGGAACGATATGCGTGGAATTTTTGGCGAAATGGTCACGAAGAACGAATGCAGTGTGAGACGGTGCATTATCGTGATGCAAAAACCAAGAGTTGTTGGCCCATAATTCTGGTCTTTTTAGACGAATTGCTTCACGTAAACGACGCATAACGCTCAAATAATATTCCTTATTAACAGTTTGGCCAGGTGGAAGGAATTCATAGTGCACCACACCACGAAAATCGAAAAAAACTGTCATCATGACCTTTATTTTTGAACGACTTTGACGTGCTCTTTTCGGTCTTGCCTCGCCTTTAGCACGATATTCGCTTGATTGGTCGGTTGTTTCAGGGTCGTAAGCATAAATTCAAGTCTCATCTCCCGTAATGATGCATTTGAGCTTGTCCTGATAGTCTGAAAGCATTGTTTCCAACACATCAACGCGACGACTTTTTTCCAAGAAATTCAGAGTTTTCGGTACCAAACGAGATTTGTTGTTGTTATAACTAACTCGATCTGAAATAAAAGTTCCAGACGAAATATAAAAACGACTACGCCCGAATAAGAATGACGAGTCATTTAATACACATGTAAAGTCAAAAATAAATGCAAGCGAAAAGAGCGTTCTTCTACATTTCAAATACCTTAAATTCAGTTAATAGGTGCTTATAATTGTAAGAAGGTAAAGTATCTTAAAACACAGAGGCCGCAAAGCAAACCAAACAAAAATATGTCGAGCCGTTTTATAAGCCGTTCTATGTGGCAATTTTGGTAAAGTCTCCAGATTTAGAAAGCATATTCTGACTTAGAGCGCGCGACGTGAAAAGCGAAACTTTCTGTGAATTCAGTGCAAACGAAGGCAAGCGAAGCGTATGACCATGAAATCAAGAGCGACACCAAGATCGAATATTTCATTAACCGTGCTTAGCAATGAGTCCCCTTTATAATAATGGGGGAAGGCGAATCAAATCGGGATTTGGAAAATGATATGTGGAAGATCTTTTTAACTAAGACGCATCCGATTATTACTACATCAAGTTAATTACTATATTACATTGTCACGGTCCGATTAGCGCTTGATTGAATCGGATTTGCATGTGATTGTCGAAATAATATTTAAGTCAGCATCGAAAAACGAAACAAAGGGCAGAAGACGCAGAATGCTATCTCGTGGTATTCTAGAGAACGCAATATAAGAACGCTAGAAAATATCAGAAACTATTTACACAGCTATGTGACGTCGGCAGGTGGTACTCCACGCAAGACAAAAAGTTTGAATAATTATTAGATTCGAATTATTAGAAGCAAATAGACAGAGTTCAGAAGCCTCCGCGAGACTCGATGCTCTGGACCTACCTGGTACAAGTTTTCCTTAACTAGACTTTATATTTTACATTTTAGTTCTGGGGAGTATACCCTTCCTTTTAATAGAACAAAACGCCTAAAATTTTGATTGACCGGTGTTTTTCTTGTTATCTTGTTGTGTCGGAGAGAACCTAGCCAATGGTCCACACCTTTATACACACTCATTGAACAGGCGAGAATACATATGTACCCGCCCATGTTAGGAACGTTTGAAGAAGCATAAAGCATTATTACCAAGGTAGGTAATAATGATGGGCGAAACAAATTTTATGAGCCTCCTTCGACTATTTTAAAATTAGGTTTTCGAAAACATTAGTCCTAACAGGCAACATACTACTCCTAGGCCTAAAAAATACGAAAATGTAGCTATAAAGACACGTAGTTTGAGAGTCGTTTCCCCCCGTATGTGTTATACAGTAGTTCACACACAAAAACACCGCAAAATGACTCCATATTTTCAATTATGTAATGCAATAAACTCTCATATTTCGAGTATTTAATAACAAATTAAAGGTAATTAAAATTATTGCGTGTAATAATAATTATGAAGACAATTTGTAATCCTCTGCATTTAGGATATGTCACACACACGAACAGAACCAGACATATCTACACAAATGCGCATACACACATATGTAGGTGCGAATAAACTTCTGTGGTAGACCATAATTATTATTTTACGAGCTCTCAGCCTATTTAATACGATTTTAATGATATTCAAATTCTGTTGCCGTTTCAAGTTAATTAATTCCATCAGCAAACTAATGAGTTGGTTACTTTTAAATTTGTACCCGCACTTCCGCTGTTATGAGGTTAATTGTCACGTTGCAGTTATGGACGTCAGCGGGTAGAACAAATTGGCGGTCGAGAAACTTTCATTGAATTTTTTTATATTTAATTTTTTTTTTTTCATTTTAGTTTTGAGCGCGTGCTTTAATTTGTATACCTATGTACATATGTACCCGCCCATAAACCATAACTTACACCAAAGCCCACAGGTGTGCGATGCACAATATTTTTGCGGTTGTGCGTGAAAGACATAAAAGTGATAGAAGTGTTAAGAAAAAATACAAAGCAATTCAACATAATTACCGAATAAGACATTACGACAACAATGGGCTCTGCTTGACTTAACTTAAGGTGAGTCGGATGTGACAAAAAAAGTGTTTCAGCAAGTTTACCATTAATATTGGGAAGTAGTGCAGATCTGCCTCACTACGCATGTCTCCTACTTTCCGAAAGCAATTAAAAAGCGACTGTCTGAAACTACTTTTTAGCGGTTCAAACTGCAATCGGCAATACTTTCATTCTATTTTGTGCGTTGCAACCAAGCTTAACCCTTTCGGTACGGAAAGCCGCTAACGGAAATACAAATTATTTTATATGTTTAATAGTTGCAATGGGTGAAATAAAAGTCTTTTGTCCCATCAAAATTGTAGGTATCTTCAAACATTGCCGGGACATATAAGTCCCGTTCGGACCGAAAGGGTTAAAACAAGCTTGAAGCAACAACAAACTTGTAAACAGTTCAGTAAAATATTGTAAGAAAACAGCTGTTCGATAATAGTTAAAAAGGAAAAAAAAGAAATAAATTTATAATGGAAGAATATAAGGAAGGTATCTATTTTTTAACTTAATAAAAAAAATTTGGTTTATTGTGTCATATCTGTATAGTGTAGGGTTTTGTTTAATAACTTTTTTAACCGAAAATTTCGAATTAACCTGTATTCGGCGGAATGAAAATTGTATGTATTGTCCCGTACTGTTCCAGATTTTTATGTTCGGTGGAAGTTTGGGGTATGTTCTTTAAAATCATGTATGTAACATTTGCCCGTTTTTGCCCCATTTAAGTATATTTGCAATTTTCAGCAACCTTTCAATTCCAACACGAAGAAATGCTTGGAGTTTGGATGGAAGGCGATCGCAAAACTAATGTTGTTTTCGATTGGGTTTTTAAAAAAATTAATACTAATGAGTTAAGTTTAAAGAAAAAAGAAAAAATACAAAATTTATTAGCATATGTTAGCGAAAAATTATCAAAATGTAATCGTATGGTTAATAGATTTAAAGAGAATTACCCCCAGTGGGTTTCAGCAACAACTATTATTGAAATTTCTGAGAATGATTTTGAAAAACCCTGTTCAAGTAAAGCAGGACGACCAAAGGTTAGCTACACAGATGCATAAGATCGGCTTAAGAGGAAGCTGGCAAGTGATCTTTCTTGTGAAAACAATGACGATGTTGATTTTTTGATTCATGCAGCTACTGTTGTGGCAAAAAAATCAAAACAAAGTGATTTAGCATTTATTTTAAAGAAAACTGCGCATCAAGCAGAACAAAGCGAAATAAGAAAAGCTGTTACCTCCAAAAAAACCCGAAGCAGTTCCACTAACTCCGGAAGAAGCTCTCGCATTTTTACTTGAAAATGATTTAAGCAAAAGACAATATATCAACATGAGGTTGTTAAATAAAGAAAGGTATTGCAATATATATCCAAGCTATGAGGAAATAATTAAATGCAAGCTACTTTATGTATAAATATTTGGAAAATAAAATTATTTGACCACTTTTGCATATCATATGCAAATTTTTCATTTTATGAAACCAAATTTTTACTTTAGGTCCAAGGGAGGCACTCCTAGGGACTTGCCCGATTTCAACTATTTTTGGTATCGTCGATGCGTATTACGATAATAACATATTTACCAATTTTCGATAAGATATCGCAATTTTTGGAGCTGAAATTCAAAAATTTTTACTATAGGTCCAAGGGAGGTACCCCTGGGGAATGACCGATTTCATCCATTCTTGGAATTTTTCTTAACTAAGTCATATATAACCTGTATGCGAAATTTCAATGGCCTAGTACAACTCCTTCTAATTTATGCCAAAAAATTTGAATTTCAGACCATAGTGCAATGAAAGGAAAGGAAAATGATCCGATTGTGCCGCCACGCCATAAACTGAATCACACCGTCAATTTTTGTGAATGCACTGAACACTTATGGACAAGTTCGTCAATGCAATTTTCGTTTTGAAGCGTTTGTTGCATCGCATTTGTCGAATTCGCCCTGAACACGGCAAAGGAGGAAGCTGGTGCTTATTGCATGATAATGCACCATCTCATCGATCCACTCTTGTAATTGATTTTTTGACTAGAAACTGCATTTTAATCTTCAATAAATCGCCGTATTCGCCTGAAATATCTTCCTGTGACTTCTACCTATTCGGAAAATTGCATTTGGCCATAAAAGGAAAACGTTTTGCATCCGTAGAGGCCATCCAAAAGGTTTGTACCGACATCCTGAAGGGTATTCCGGTTAATGACCTGAAACAATCTTTCGAAAAGCTTTTAGATCGTGTCCAGAGGGGACTATTTTCAATAAGTAAACTCGAAGTTATCAGAACAAAGCTCCTGTCGTTTCTATTTTAGCGTAGTCTTGTTTATTTTGGACTTCACCATGTATTTTGGTAGCTGGATGTCATTGGTAACTGTAATAGCTGCTGAAACATAGTGAATGGAGTTTCTATCTGGGGACCCTGTATAAGTACTAAGTTTCAGCGGACTCCATTCATTAACCTTTGAGATATCGTCGTATAAACTAGTCAACCGGAATAAAAACATCAACTTTGTAGAAAAAAGGGTTCGGTACCGTGATTAAGTTTCTCACTAAACAAGGAAAGGCACCACATATGATTATAGAAGAAATGTAATCTATTTACGGGGGTTCAAAAACAAAATTATAAATGGCTTTATCTAGAAAGTACTTTAAAGACGTTTCGCTCTCAGAACGACTGATATATGGGACATTCTCAGGCGCTGTTGAAAAAGTCGAGAAACTTGTGCTGGAAGATAGGCGTTCCGTAAAGAAATCGGCTGTAAATATATTTAACAAATTAACTGTGATCTTTGCGAACATATTCGATCACCATCTTTATTTGGCTAAGGACAAGGATGGAAGTGTGCCCAACATGCTTCAAACCACATAACGCATCGACGCATTCACGCAAGTTTTGCAAATTATAAACCGGATTGGCACTGGAAATCAAACTTGGGTCCATTGCTATAAATCTGGGACCAAAAAGTGTAGCCTCACCGAGCTCAAAGTGTCCCATATCCAGTTGTGAGATATAATGTCGGGTATTTTTTAGCGATTTATAGGGCATCTAATGGGTGGATTATAAAGAAAAGGGTATCAAAACTGAGTTGTACTATTATGGTCCACTTCGAAAAAAGTACAATAAGAGATGCCATTAAGAAAAAAAAATGAGGAAAATCGACCGGAAGTGTACTTCTTTTGCGCCCGTTCTCAATAGTCATATTTCGATGACTGAACTACAAAAGTGTTTCTTTAAAACACTTAACAACTCGCGCTATGGTACAGATTTAGCCCCATGAGATTTACAAAAATTAAGGAGCCATTATTACCTATTTTGATGACCTAGAAAAAAATTCTTTAATATTGGAAATTATATTTAAAAAGGACCTGAGAAATATATTAGAATCAGTGTACAGAATCAGACTACATATACTTATGATATATCGCCCAGAAAATTTATTTTATATTTATGTAATTTCATAACTACTGCTCTTCTTTTCGTGAATTGTTTTACCACACCTTATGATTTTCAAGTATTCAACTGAGAAAGAGAAATTCTTCGAATGCAAAATCCGTTGAAGGATCATTTTCTTCCGTATGTCTGTCAGCTTACTTACTTCAAAAAACAAAAAGTTGGTTGAATAATTTTCATCATTTTGTTCTACTATTCAAGTATATATACCAAGAAAAAAAAAGTTCGCCATACACTCCTAAATCTAAGAGAATTTTTGGAAGGCAATATCGATTGTTTTGTTTTTTTTGGGTGACCGAACTTATATCTTCGGCATTTATAATCGAATCATATATCGATATTTTTGCCTCGTGAATTATATATTTATTTATTCCGTTCACATATGGCAGATTACCCCCAAAATTGACAATCAGCTGTCAATACTGCTTTGAAAGGTTTTTCTTCATAGAAATTGCTTTGGTGGAAATATTTTGGAATTTTTCGTTTGTTTAATTATTATTACCGATATGGAGAAAAGACAAGGAGAAGCAATAGCTAATTTAATTGCGCAATTGGCTACTAGTAATAAAAAAGATGGATAAAATCCGTAAACGACGTTTACTGAGGTTTCAAAAAATTAAGGCAGGAATACGCATTCGAAATTCAATATTACATTTTATAATAAGTAGTAAGTAAGTAATATGAGGACAAAGCGTTTATGGACACACTTAGTTTTTACTTCGACGTTTATCTTTATATTCGTAAAAATAATTGTCTATAACACAGAAAGCACAGGTATGTAAAAAAGTATGGTAAAAATTTAGTTATTTCATAATTTCAGATTTCAGGGGTGAATTTGTGTATGGGTAATCTCTACTATATGTGAACGTATTATTAGATAAGCTGAAAGTAATTAAATTTAGCAAAGAAAACTAACAATTTAAGGTGTTCCCTTACCAACCTATCAACCTTGTATACGATTATTTCTTTTGAATATTGTGGGGCTTCAGCTGGTCTTGCAAGCAGGGCGGCTCAGTCAATTCGAATTTGGTCCAATCGACTCATATTGAAGTATGAGTCGCACTTGAAGTTTATGAAATAATCTACCTGCAGGCCGAATATTTTATGAATGCGTCCCGTTGCTCCTGCATCTCGAACTGCTACAATCTTATTCATAGCTATCCAAACATACTAGCGGATATAGGTCCGTTCACATCGTGAACAAAACGCGGAGTGGAGAAAGTACGCGTTATCTTTGATGATCGGAGGGACGGTATTCTGTACGAGGCGGGTTTACAAAGTATCGCGAATTTTGTGTTTTTTTCAAAAATTATTTATTTATTCATTAATACCTATTTTGTCCCCTTCAAAGTAATCCCCATGAGATATTATGCACTTGTGCCCACTTTTTTCCCATCTTCGAAGCACTTCAAAAAATCATATTTTTATCTTGTTCAGCTCCTCCTTGGATGCCGACTTTATCTCGTCAATCGTAGCGTAACGTCGTTCTTTCATGGGCCTCTTCAGTTTCGGGATCAAGAAAAAGTCACAGGGGGCCAAATATGGACAATACGGTGGCTGTGGCATCATTAGTGTGTTGTTTTTTTTTTCCAAAAAGTCTGGCACAAGCAACGATGTGTGAGCAGGGGCGTTATCGTAATACAAGAGCCAATTTTTGTTCTTCTACAAATCCGGGCGTTTCTGGCGGATTGCTTCATGTAAAGTGCGCATAACTTGCAGGTAATATTCCTTATTGACCATTTTACCCTGTGACAAGAACTCATGATGCACAACGCCCACAACGCACAACGCTGCAATCGAAGAAAGCGGTAAGCAAAACTTCATCGAATGTAAGCCGAACTTGGCGCGCTTTTTTCGGTCTTGGTTCGTTCAGTTTCCATTGAGATGATTGAGCTTTGGTTTCCACGACATAACCATAAACTCACGATTGGTCACCAGTCATGACTCTCTGGAGCAAATTTGGGTCGTCGTGGACAGAGTCTAACTTCTCATTAGCAATGTTCATGCGATACTGCTTTTGGTCGAAATGGAGCAGTTTTGGTACGAATTTTGCCCAAATCATTGAAAAAATGAAATTGCACGAGCCAATCGATATATCTAGGTCCTCAGCAACTTCTCTAACGGTGATTCGACGATTGGGCAATACCATTTTCTTCACTTCATCAATTTTTTCGTCTGATGTTGAAGTTCTCGGGCGTCCGGCACGCTTTTCGTCGTTCACATCTTCTCTTCGTTCACATATGTATGTGCAAGTGCACCAGTGCGCCAATACACAACAGAGCTGTGGCAAAAAGCATGTCTATGCCGAAGTGTCATATTTGAAATTGTGGAAATCACAAAAACTGCCATGCTTCACGTGCTTCCCATAACAGCTTTTTGTTCGCAATCTATCCAGTTGCCCTACAACGCTTGAGCCGCACCCACCCTTCTCCTAACCTCCATCCATCATGAAACTCTAATTCGCTAAAACTCAATTGCAAAAAAGCTGGATTGTATATCGGGATTGTAATTTAATGCGTCAGTAGCATTTGAACTAACTTGAGTGTGTAACCGAAGCGCCACTCCGGCAGCTGGTCGGCAAGTGGGCAACGAGTTTTTGCAGCAATCAGTTAGTCAGTAAGTCAATCAGTCAGTTATTTATTGAGTGCAGTTGGGCATATATCATTTTACGTGCATTTGTGTACGAAGAATTTCTGCTGGATTTTTTTATTTCTATTGTGCACATAAGGTTTGTGAGAGCAGCCCAGTAGGACATTCAAATTGTCTAAGCTCCTAAAATTAAAGGCCCTATTGTAGTGGAGTTAAATTACATTTCATTTACATGAGGGTGAAACATACGGCTAGGAACTATGGGAAAAAATATATATAAGTATAGGCGACTATATGTTACATTTCTGATAATACATTCACCATAATTATTCTGAAGCTCGAAATATCCCCAGTGACATCAATACAGTAGAGATACTACGGTGAACAGATTTAAAAGGTGAACTCTTTAACAGACCGATATTTGGGTGCAGGCGAATTTCACCAACAAACTGAGTGTTTACCAACAAACTGAGATTGCGTTACTGATATTTGAAAAAAATCAAACAATGACACTTCGTTGATATCTGAATAACGAGTGATTAGACGAGGGCTTGAATACATGTAAAAAGATCGTGCAGAATTTGGCAGCCGATTTTCTCAATTTCCTTTTTCACCATAGAACCCACCATCTTAAAATATATCATCCTTGGGTGAGTATGCAGAAAAAGTTGTTTCGATGTCTCCGTAGCGAAACCTACTTCGGAACTGATGCGATAGCTGTCAGGAAGTGTACTGAGAAAATAATCAGACAATTTAAGTTAAGTTTAGTTGAATATAAGTTGAGTCTGCTTGAGGTGCTAATCACCTTAAACATTGCCATTCTATAGGCTTTGGAAGCAGGGTGGGCCATGTAAAATTTGCTTTTTGAATCGGCTATAAAAAAAAACTAATCAATATTTTTTCAAACTTTTTTTTATTTTGAAGATTGAACATTGTCATTTATGATTGAAAAATAATATCGTTCAAATGACTGCCACGACTGGCCATTCGATCAACCCAATTTTTAAGTACATTTTCGATTGTTTGGGCTCCAATTTCATGAATGGCAACTTCGATTTCGTGTTTTAAAGCATCTATCGTCTTTGGATGGTTCGCATAGCATTTGTCCTTAACGGCTCCCCACAAAAAATAGTCCAACGGGCTTAAATCACAGCTTCGAGGCGGCCAATTGATATCGGAAAAAGGTAGCCAAAAGTTCGAGTGTAACTTTGGCAGTGTGACAAGTTGCACCGTCCTGTTGAAGCCAAATGTCGTCCATGTCATCCTCTTAAATTTTTGGAAACAAAAACTCGTTGAGCATGTCACGGTAACGCTCGCCATTTACTGTAACCGCGGAAGAAGAAGAACACTCACCACTTTGGAAATAGGTTTTCAATATTTCCCAATTTTGTTTAAGCGTATAGCGTCCCATTTCGTAAATGTCAAACCTATAAGTAAATTATGAACACATCTGACATGTCATTTGTGTTACCATTCTCAAAAAAATAGTTGGTTCAAAATGCAAACGCTATATGGGCCACCCTGTATCTCTTTTCTTTTTCGCGTTGATAGGTGTATACTATAGATGTTAACAAGGAATAAAAATATCCCTATAACCTAATTTTAAAGCACAAAATATAGAAGGAATAGTAGAAAAGAGAAACAAACTCAAAGAACTAAACTAACAAACAGTCGAAACACGGGTCCATTACACCGAGAGCTAATACCAAGTAGGCCAAGAACTAAGATATAGCAATTATGAGTAAGGAAGAGCTGCATAATATTGGATCACATCCATAAACGTCACATTTTGGTTTAATTGTATTTTCGTAATTGGTCTCAAGTTAATCTGATTAATCATTTGTTATTAATATTGTCTTTATTTTAAGGCCTATATATTGGAGCATATATGATATTTTGGAAAATTTCAACGCAATATTTCATACCTGTATAAAGTTTTAAATTACTAGACTAAAATGGGCGATCAAATATATTTGCTTAAAAATTTCAGCAAGGGTCTCTTAGATGAAAATAGTGCGCGATAACGTACAAAAAGTGGGGTACTTTTGTTTGCTGTTTCTAACACTATTAAACTTATCGTCTCCTTCTTCGCCAATGAATTATAATATGTAAATACATACATTTTTAAATCCGTACAAAAACACTTTCCAGCACCTCAATGCCCTTATATAATTTTGGCGTTTCAAAATAAAACGGTAGGGGATCGAATTTTCTATGATGGAGTATTTACAAATCTTCTTGAAACTCTACTTTGCGAGCCAGCAGAGAGTTTTAAGTTTGCTGATTTCGTGAGCTTAGCAATCATACTCGTTCACGTACTTTCTTGAAGATGACAGCTACAGTATGCGAAAGAACAATTTTTTCCTCGAGCTAGGAGCATGAGCACTTTGCCAAGCTATAATCGAAAAGCGTCCAAATGCATGCAACTATGAATTGCTCAAACTCAAAATACAAACAACCAAGTCTCTCATCAAGGCTGTCTTATTGTAAAGCACAAGTCCTTGACAAATCAATATAATTAGACCTGAAAGTATTCGATACAACTCGTGCTGGTGATGGCAGGAAAAGAGAAAGCCCACTCTGCGTTGGAAGAACAAAATGAAGAACGATGTGTCTAATAAATGATGTAGTTTAATAACTGGATAACTTTAGAATATCACTGTAGCCAAGAGAGGAGAGAGGAAGCCTGGTTGTTGAGTCTGATTGAGTGAGTGATCAGGCATAACTAAATGAATTATATACATAAATGGGGCATAATGAACGGAATATTTGCAAAAGCTGCACCTAGCATACTACCTCGTTTCCAGATAGCAATCAGACTATTGAACCTATATAAGGGTGGGTATATGTACGTTAGGGGCACTCACCAAAAAGAGCTTATGTTTTTCCACCGGAGTGATAAAATATATTATATTATATTTTAAGGCATGCGCCAAATCTTTCGGAAAAATATTAAAATTTTAGTGGCCAGGACCGATTATAATATACCTCTAAAAATCAAATTTTTATAACTGAAATTAGTTTTTAAAAATGTTTTTTTTTTTTTCAAAACACAACCGCAGATGATAGAATGGTTTAAGCTTAAGAAACATGGGTAAAAATGTTTAAAAATTATGACCGCGGAATCAAACTTATGAGATTTTTGGTGGAATTTTTTTCCTTTTTTTGGAAGATTGGTAAAAAATTTGGATATAGGAAAACTAGAATAACCCAGCAAACCCATTTTTTGCAGATATCATTATTTTGATTCTGTTGATATAATTTTAAATATATTTATGCATACCTTTTAAGTACCGCTTATATTTGTGTATAAAGAGTAATTCACCTTAACGTACATATCAAATATTGGCCTGTTGAGGTTTACTGCTGAAACTAATCCAACATTTTGCAGAGAGTGTGTTTGTATAGGCAAACAAGCCGACCAACTCAATTCGCAATGTCCAACACTTCAAATCACATATGGCTTACACAAATATACTCTTGTCTGTACAAATATACTCAAATTCATTGTATGATTCATGCTTTGATTTGTCAATAGAATTTTCTGTCAAAGACATGGTAGTGAATACTCAGATGTACATATGCACATGCATACATAAGTGAAAAATATAGGAATGCGGGCAACATTACACGAATATACGAAGAAATGATGTAGTGCACTCATACACACACACATACATGTGAATGCCGTATTCGATGTAAAGAAAAGAATTTTTTCTAAAAAATTTTGAAAGCATAAGAAAGTTTAGTTTAATGTAAACAACGGTGCGTTCTAGAAGGAATGGTTAGAAGGACTTATTGAGAATACTTTCAATACTTTTTTCTATTCTATTCATTCTACTACAAAAACCACATAAATCCAAAGTTCAAACATTGTGCAAATTAAAAAAATAAAATCAATATATTTTCATAGATGTTTTGAACTTTTTAATTAATATTTTTAGTAAAATGAATTTGCTAGTGTGAACTGGCTAAAACTCGTATTGATTTTTTCTGCAGACGATGTTTGGTGTTTTCTTTCATATTAAAAAAAAGCGCTTGTATTCTTGTGTTATATGGAGAAAATGCGAATTTTTATACATTTTTTACAAAGTTTGAGACTTTGTGTTACATGGTTTTTGTTTTAGTATGAATTAATTTTTTATAAATAAATACTCATAACTTGTCAATACCTGGTGGTCTTATCATTTTGCCACGCACTTTCTATCCAACTTGAATTAATTTTCGTTGGTCCTTTACAACTTAACAGCCATATTCCGTCGATATAGTGACACGTACGTTGTTTCAAAGGAGAACGCCACCAACAAATTAAGCCACATACAAATGCAACAAAGCCACTTAATGGAGGTGGTCAGAGAAAATACTAAAATCAGTACACGAAATGCAAGTTACAAGAAAGGAAATAATGCAGAGAAAAAAAATACATCCGTAGCCCTACAATTGTTACGATTTATGTGACGATTTTTTTTTTTTTTCGTTCAAGAAGCTCACCTCAAAAAATAAAATTTTCTACCTAAGATTTTTCTGAAAAATATCTCTGAGCTAAAGTGTTGAAAACTTATCAATATTTCTGTAGCGTCGGAGATGGATCGTTGTTTCGTATAACTAAATGGTATACTGGCTTTCTCGATCCAGTCAACTCAGCCTTCTCCGATTTATAACGTGACTTCTGCGGCACCCAATTTTCGAACCC